>NC_057833.1:27475000-32475000 GCF_910594005.1 Cervus elaphus | reverse complement strand
TATTTTCTGGACTGTGTGTGCTCAGTTTGCTCATTGGTGTCCCACTCTTTGTGACCCTGTGGACTGTAGCCGGCCAGGCTTCTCTGTCTGTGGAATTCTCCGGGCAAGAATACAGTAGGATCCCCTCCTACTCCAGGGGATCTTCCTGACCCAGGGATTGAACCCATTTCTCTTGCACCTCCGACATTAGCAAGTGGATTCTTTATCACTGAGCCACCTGGGAAGCCGCATTTTCTGAACTAGAAAAAGCCAGTTTGCATACTCACATATGATGGTTTAAAATTGACAACTCCCTTTGCATACATTAGTTCTCAGCAGCCCTGTGCAGTAGGCTCGGCAGATATTGCCTTACTTCAAAAATGAGGAAATAGAGAATTTCTTGCCCAAGAGAGAAGTGAGGTAGTTCCATAGAAATAGCACTTCTACCTACTGACTCCTATTTCAGTGCTCTGTCCTATAAAGGACAATAAAACAAGAATTGGATGGTACTTTACAGTTTACAGTGCTTATGAACATGTATCATTTTTTAAAATAAAACCATGAGTTTTTCATGCAGGGTTTAGACATTAAAAAGCTGAAGTTTCTAGAGGGTAAAGGAAATTGTCCAAGGTTAACCACGGGGGAATCTAATAGGAACCCAAGTTTCCTGCCTACAAGTCTTAGTCTTTTGTGTTCGGTTGGCTGATTGTTTTAGGGCCTCAGGTGCACTGAATTGGATTAATCGTTTTTTGTGGTTCATTTCACTCTGTCCTCACTAGTTCATGCATGGTTTTATTTAGTAACATAGTGATTTGTATAGAGTAGTACATGTCTGTGACTCACCACCCAACATAATAGCTGAGATATGACAATTAACCTTCATATACAATACCTCCCCATCCTTTTCCCCTACTTCCCCTCACCCAGTGTCACCATTTTAAATATGATATTAATTGTTTTACTGTTTTTCTTTTCATATAGTTACATATAAATATATTTATATTCCTAAGGAGTTTGGTTTTTTTTTAACTTTATGAAAAGCATATTATGCTATATGCAAGATTTGGGGGATTATATCATGTCATATATAATTTGAGGGATGTGCAATTGGAGATCTTTTTACCAACAAAAGTAGGTAATCACAGTATATACACACATACAACAGTCCATTGTTTTGTGTATATACATTTATAATGTAAACATTACATCAGACTATCCAGTCTCTCAAACTTGAAACATATTGAAATGCACTCTACCTATATATTAAACATCCATTCATTCAACCAATATTTATAGGATGCGTACTATGTGCCAGGAGGTACTGTGCTTGTGATACACCCATGCAAAAACAGGTACACTCCTTCCCCCCAATATCCCTGATCTCACGGAAATAACACTGCATATATTGAGGTAGACAATAAATAAAATAAATGTATAAAACATACAGGATGTTATGTGATGTTAAGTGCTAGGGAGAAAAACAAATCATGGAAGGCCCTTGGAGACTGGAGTTTGCTGTTTTAAGGGTAGACAGCAATGAATTGGAGGTGGGGTGAATTGGGGGTGGGTTGAGTGGGGAGAGGCACGGAGGGACACGGAGGTAACTTGTGAGAGCTGAATCAGAATAGAAACAAACTCTTCGGAACCCCCTACGCTCGGTTTATTCAATCTGTAGGATGATGGGCTTACTCGGTATTGATGGCTCCTGAAGAGACAATGCATATTCCTCCTACTTTTTCTTGCAACTAGCCTCCAGCTCCTCTGGAACCTCCCCTAGAAGTCGTTGCCCCACCTGACCACCAACCCCCGGGCACTTGGCCTCCACGTGTGCGCATTCCCGAGCACGCGCGCAGGGGGGCGCGCGCCTCCTTCGGCCGAGCCCAGGGCCAGCCGGGGACGCGCACGCGCGTGCCCGGCCCCGCGGGCTCTCGGCAGGGACGCGGCCGGGAGGGCGGCGCGCGCCCAGCTCGGCAGCTGCGGCGGCTGGTGTGGGCGCTCACGTCAGGGCTGGGAGAAGGAAGGGGTTCGCTGTGAAGAGAGAGAGAGACATGAGGCAGCCAGGCAGGAAACGAGAAAGTGTTCGGCGAAGGAGTGAGTTTTAAAGACGCCCGGCGAGCAGGACCGTGCCTGCGGGAGAGCGTGGCCGCCTGGGCTCCTCGCTTCATCCGCGCGCTCTCCGGTGTCCGCTTCAGCACCCCGAGCGGAGAACAGTTCCCCGCAGCCCGCAGAGCTTCAAGGGGCCGCTGGCGGCCGGGCCACCTGGAGCCTTCCGCCAGGCTTAGGGGCACCCTCTGAGAACCCACTTCTCTGTTGCCGTGCAAGGGAACACGGGGGGAAGCATCCGGCAACCTCAGGGAGTCCTGAAGAAGCCGGAGCAGAATGTACCAGGGACACATGCAGGTAAGACATTTCCATCCAACTGGATAGGAATCTTGGGGACTAATATAAGAGCAAGGCGGTTCACCAAGTTACTGTGGTCAAGTACTGCCTTCATAAAATTCAACAAGTGAAGTGGTGCAACATGACCATGACATTTCAGTCCAGTGCTGTAGGTAAAACTAGACGGGTTTCTGAGGGTGGGAGAAGGGGAAGAAAGACCTCAGAACTTCGATTGGGAAGTTTGTTTTATGTGCATTCCCTGAGACTGTTTCTTTAAACAAGATCAAGGAATCCAAAAGGAGGAAACCTGGAGATGACCGTGTTTCCGTTGTATTCCTATTGATGCAACTCAGCATGTATGTCAGCTGAAGGGCAAACAATCATAGGAAAGACAAAGCTTTTCTTTTATCATCTGCGAAGGTTCTTGACGTTTGGAACACTTTTCCACTTTCGTATTATTTTTAAAAGTGATAATTTTAAAATGGTTTGTGCTGTATTTTTCCCACTTCAGATGATGGGACATTGTCACCTATCCCTATAGTCACAGAATGACTTAGGATGAATTTCAAACATATGTCCAAGAAGCTCTAATGTTTTTCAGAGGAGGTGCTGTCTCTGGCTATTAAAGCTCATCTGAGCTGAGCCACTGCTTCTCTCTGATGTTCTCCACTCTCTTGGGCAAGATTACTTTAACCTTGACTCCAGTTTTCATTCACATAGTTGGTTCTTCCTTATAAAGGCAGGTGCATGCTTTGGGTGGAAGAAAATGAAATACCAACTCAGCTTCCTAAAGTATAAACTGAGCTTTTACTTTTTTAATTTTATTATTATTATTTTTTTTTTTTTTTTTTTTTACTGTTCCTAAATGTTTTAGTCATGGACTTGATGTTTGGGCTTCCTTTCCATTACAAAGATGGTCAACCACAGTTATCATATGTGATAATTTCACTCTAGTGTGTAATGTGCTTGAATGTTATGAGGATGTTACTTCTGTATCTTTAGGGCAATTGAAAAACAGATAAATTGACATGTTCTTGCATTTATGACTTAGTATTACCCAATATTTAATTTCTAAGCCTGTGGAGAAATTCTTTTGGATTACAATTTAGTTTTATGTAAAATAGCATTGTATCATATTCCAAAGTTTTATAAGAATTCTGAATCAGCACTATCAGAATTCTAAAAGCCATTTCCCATACAACTGACATCATCTTGTTTTGAAAATTATTAATAGAATTATATCACAATTGTTAGACAATAATTAGTACCTGAAGTGTATTTCTAAATACATACAATAAATATGATCTGCATGTTTCTTATTAAAGCTACACTGAGTAGTTAAGTAACAACCATTCAAACAATGACAGCTAAAAAATTAACAAAGGGTTTTTACCATAGTTTTATGCTTCATCTTCACTCCCAAGAATGGTACTTTTAATTTTATGTATAATCTATTTATTATCCCCAGTTTCTCCACAGGAATAAAAATAGGAAGATGTTAATAAATGGAGTCAGTCCTCAGAAAATTGCTCATTCACACAAAATTCATAATTGACCACCTGGGCAATTTAATGAAACTTTTCACATTATTTTTGGTTTGAAAATGTTTTTGTGAATGAATAATGCAAGCAACAATCTGATAAACTCAGGTACCCCAAAAATAATTTAAACTTAATTTTCTGGATATTTAACAGAAAAGCTTTACTGAAACTTGAATTGCCCAGGATAATGTCTGATGGTTTCATTTCACTTTGAGAGAATAGACAGAATGTAAGACTCTGCATATGCTTCAGCCTTAATGTTTTTTGCTTGTGCACTGCTGTAACAGCAAATATGATGGCTTGCAGTAAAACTCACAAATCTTTGCTGCCAAGCTTAACTTGGAAACATTACTAAATAAAGACTGTAATCAATATGCTTGCCAAAATTTCATAGCACAATACTTTTTTTCCTATTTGCTATTGACCATCGATATTAACTTCTAAGGCTTTACTAGTTTAGTAGCTATTAAATGATATGATCATCTGGTTGGAAATACTCCCTCCCCAAACTAAAACACTTATTACAACCTGATTTGTAATATAGTTATTTGCTGACATTTTAAAACCCCAGTCTCTTTCCCAGAAAATAGTATTTAGCCTATGTACAAAATTCCCATTGTGTTGGTACCTTTAGATTAAATAAAAAATCTTTCCTTATCAGAAACAGCATCATCTTCCTGTGTGTACCTGACTAATCACAAGGGAGAAGAAGCATAGCCCATTCCAAAATGTTTGTAATAATTTAAAATCGGAATACATATTGGTAAAGTGGACCAGGGATGAGCAGATTTACTAACATTTTTTGCCAACTTTGGAGTTTATTTGAACACTGGTGTTACTTGGCTGATACCTTAAAACAGGAGTGCAACAGAAAATATTTGCAATCATTAACTGTGCCTTCTAATTCTTGTCTTTTCCAAATCCAAAAGATTTTTAAATAAAATGCCTTGTAAATAGGCAGTCTGAAGTAGGGGAGGTGTTCACATGAAGTTTTCAAAAATTGTCTAAAACTCCTGTGGTACCTTTGTTTTTGCAACTTAATGATTTTGTAAATAAAATCTATTAATTTTGATACATATGTCTAATTCATCCAGTTTACCATAGAAACTGCATTCATTTTAGAAGCCACAAACTTTTAAAAACACAAATTTGATTTACTCTGGTAGTTCATTAGAAGATAAAAGTTGACAAATGACACTATTACAGGTAGATAGACAGCACAGCATAGTGGTATAGATTTCTTGGTTTCAAAGTGAATGCCACAGGTATATTTCTTAGGAGCAGGCCCAAGAGTTGTGCCATTTTCCCAAGTGCCTCACCACTTATTTCCAAGGGGAATTCATCGCCCCAGCAACTTAAGCAAAGGTTGTTATTTTAGCAACTGTTTTATATTTACTTCTTTTTCCCTTTTGACCAAGGGAATCAATGGTGTTTAAATACACTTTAACATCAGTTCTGACCAACTCTCTATTCCTAATAGATGACCTGTGATCTTAAACCCTCCAAAACCTCTATGTGCTCTGCAGTGTGATGCTTATTTCTGTATGTGCCTATGAGTTAACACTGCCAATTAGAGCAAAATAATTACGTCTCTGAATGTTCCCTTCGCCAAACCTTTTTCTGAAATGGTATAAATATAAAGCATTTAATTTCAATTTTGAACTAATTTTTTTAATTTTTAATAAAGGATCCCCAGTAGAATTTTTGTTACAAAAGTTCTTTCAATTAAAATTGAGTGTATTTATTACACATGAATTTTTTCTGAATAAATTGGAAAAGAAAAAAAGTTTTTTCAGAAGACAAAAACAATCTGTTCATAATTGTAACTAATCTTTATCATAGGCATTGAAAACAGGCTTTTTTGACTTATTCAAACCTGCCAAAGAAAAATTCCATACCCTCTGGCTTCACAGGACATTAACTAAAGAAAATTTAAATGACAAAAATTACAAGATGATTAGCAGCTCAAAGAGTAGTATTTATTTGTCTTCCCCCAAAAGGGTTTTGTGTTTGTCTTAAGTTTACTTAAGCTTTTTAAAATTTTTTTCATGAAGTCTAGATAACAAATTATGTTAATACATTAGGTCTGACCACTGGAGACTCATTTGATTCACTAGAAACAACTAACATAAGAAGCCAGTCCAACATAAGGTCATAGAATGTTCTCAGCATCTATAACAGCAGTTTGTCATTAGTGATACCTAAAGCAAAACTGTGAATTAGGTAATATTTGTCATGGATATTTCCACTTTTTAAAAAGATCCATTTTTTCCCTCCTGATGCCACCATTTTCTATCCTATGTCATTCAGGATAGAAAACCCTTTGCTAACAAAAAAGGATATCAAACCTTTGCTAACAAAAACATAATTAATACCAATATACCACACATGCACAAGCCCTACAGAGATATTTACATTTTTAGAGGGAAATCTGTGAAAATCAGGAGGTATTTTTTGTGGAGAGGGACAGAATTTTTTTAGGAGAATGAGGTAATGCTGGCTTAAGGCTGGGGTTAATTGTGTTAATTTGGTCATGAATGGACATGAATTTGAGCAAACTCCATGAGATAGTGAAGGACAAGGGAACCTGGTGTGCTGCAGTCCGTGGGGCTGCAGAGTCAGACTCAGTGACTGAACAATAAGCGGCTGCCCTCACCTTTTCTCTCCCCTCAGCTCAAATAGTATCTGCCGTTCCCCCTCAAATAATCAGTATTAATGCTCCTTGAGTGAATTTACTTCAGACATACATTTATTGTCCAAAATTAACTAGAATTCTATTGAATAAAATTTAATACATGAATTTTCAATAAGTATAGTGAAACTGATGCTCAAAATTATGACATAAGCTCCCACAAGATTCCCAAGTGCTTCCAGTATATTTATAAGCAAATCATGCTTGTTATGAGAGTAATATTAAGCTTCTAACATTTAGAAAAATGATAACACTTATGGTATAATATTGCTGAATATTTGATTAACCTGAAACTCTCATTCCCCAGCTATACTGGCCAACAGTTTCCTTTATAGACTTCCTGTAAAAAACACAATATGTTCTTCCTAGATTTTGTTTATGGTTTATAAACATTCTTCCTAAAAACATGTGTTTGAAGGAAAAAATTCCAGCATACAAATGTTTTGACTCTAAAAACATTTTTAAAGTAAAAAGTAAGAAAAAGGTTAAAACAGAACTTGTTAATTTTATAAGCCCGAGTCTCTAGTATTCCCACTGCCAACCTAAGAAACACTGAGATGTGATGTACCGTGTAGTCAAAACATCTGGCAGGCTGCTTTTTTACACTTTTCATTGAGATCTCATGTTTCCAACACAGGCATAAACTAGAGCTGTTATAAAGACTTTATATTCTAGAATTAACTTCTTGATATTTTGATAGAATAACTGGTATGCATTTCCTGCACTTGAAGGTACATTCCAGCCTAATGTCTCCTTGTGGTGCCTAAGTCTGATCTGGGTGTTTGGGGACATCTAAACATGATGTCCGGAGAAGGCAATGGCAACCCACTCCAATACTCTTGCCTGGAAAATCCCACGGGCAGAGGAGCCTCGTGGGCTGCAGTCCATGAGGTCGCAAAGAGTCGGACACGACTGAGTGACTTCACTTTCACTCTTCACTTTCATGCATTGGAGAAGGAAGTGGTAACCCACTCCAGTGTTCTTGCCTGGAGAACCCCAGGGACGGGGGAGCCTTGTGGGCTGCCGTCTATGGGGTCGCACAGAGTCGGACACGACTGAAGTGACTTAGCAGCAACAGCAACAAACATGATGTCATTTCGAATACACCAATAAAGAACGTAGGGTTGCCAAGTTTTCTGAAAAATGAAACCTTTTTATGATTCAAACTTCATGGAAGGGAAAAGTCATCTTGTACGATAGCCTGTAACACATGGATCAGAGAGCAGATGCTATGAATTGGGGGTTACATCTCTTTCAGAGACCCCTTACTTCATCTCCACCTCACTCACCCACTTCTCACCCCGTCTCACCTATGCCATCCCTAGGAATACCAAAGAGAAGACATTTTCCCCAGCCTGTTAAGAAATATCTTTATATCTTATATATTATTATGTTATACAGAATATAAACAGGAGATAGCTAATACCCTATTGGTTGACTATCACGACCATTACTAATTGTTCAGAGCCCAGGGTCTAACACAGCACACTGTCAGTATTGTCTTATAATGTCACTTTTGATTTATAAATATGTTATTTGTGACATAGGAGACACCTGTATTTCAAGAGGAAAATGTTCCTTATCAATTAATGATTCTTGGCTAATTGGATATCTATATTTTTTTTAAAGTAAATATTGGCTTCTATTTTGCATGTACACAAAAGTCCATCTCAAGTAGGTTAAAATAAGAGAATATATTTATGACCTCGCAGATAGGCAGTGAACATGTAAGAGAACATTTACCAGTAGCTGTTTTAATGTTCTTATTTACTCTTTCTATTATCTGTATCATTTTGTGGACTGTTTTTATTGATTGATTTTTATCTTCATTATGGGCTGTGTTTTTCTGTTTCTTTGTATGCCTGTTACATTTCGATTGGATGCCAGACATTGTGAGTTTTACATTGTTGGGTGCTGGATGTTTTTTATATACTTTTTTTTTTTAAGTTTTATGTTTGGACACAATTAATATACTCAGAAACAGTTTGATCATTTCAAGTTTTGCTTTTAAGAGTTCTTGCATGATACCAGAAGCTATCAAAGTATTTTGGTCTAGGGCTGATTGTCCTGTTTACTGCGGTACTATCCTTTTGAGTACTTTATCTGACGTCCTACTCATCCGAAGATTTCTTGACTTGGCTTTGGGAATGTGGACTCTTTATAACCCCATGTGAGCTCTAAGAATTTCTCTGCCTGCTCCTTTCTGATGGTGTAAGGGTCATTTCCTCACATACGTGGTCAGAACTCAGTGGAAAACTAGAGGAGGAAGCCCCTGCATTTCTCCAGCGTTCTCACTCTGTTCAGACTTCTCCATACTACTCTGCCCTGTGTATTCTAACATCTGGGCCTCCTGAATCCTCCATGCTGTCGTCTCAGCTTATTGAGAGTATGAGAGTTTTGGGGGGTTCTTGGTTCCTACGTTATGTCTGGAAAACTCTTTCCTGGCAGTAGGCTAGGGCAATTATAGGACTCACTTTATTTGTTTTCCTTCTCTCAAGGATCCGATCCTGTGAGGCATTTTTTCCCAGTGTTTAATAACCATTGTTTTGTATGTTGTCTGGTTTTTTCCCAGTGTTATTGAGAAATAATTGACGTACAACACTGTATAAGTTTAAAGCATACAACGTGATAGTTTGATTTACTTATATTGTGACACAATAGGTTCAGTTACCGTCCATTTTCTTGTGTAGATACAATAAAAAGAAAGAAGGGCAAAAGGAAAAATTTCTTTCTTGTGATGAGTCTTCTTAAGATTCACTCTAACAACTTTCCTATATGTCATACAACAATGCTAGCTATAGTCATCATGCTGTGCATTACAGCCCTAGTATTTATCTTATAACTGCAAGTCTGCGCCTTTTCACCACCTTCCTCCAGTTCCCTCTCCCCCCTTCTCTGCCTCTGGTAACCACAAATCTATTTGTTTGTTCTTAGTTTCCACATATAAGTGAGATCATACAGTATCTGTCTTTCTCTGAGTGATTTATTTAACTTAGCATAATGCCTTCAGAGTCCATCCATGTTGTTGCAAATGATACAATTTCCTCATTTTTATACATATATGTATATACACATATACATATATATACATGTATATATTTTTATACATATTTTATGTATTTTATGTATACATATGTATATATGTATTATACATATGTATATATATTTATACATATTTTATACATATTTTTATACATACATACATTTTTATACATATATATACACATATACATGTGTGTATATATATGCACATACATACATACATACATGTGTACGTACATACACATACATACACCACAACTTCTTCAACCATTCATCCACCAAGGCACACTTCAGTTATTTTCATGTCTCAGTGGTTATAAATAGTGCTCCTTTGAATGTGGGGATGCTGATGTTTTTCTGAGATAGTGATTTTGTTTCCTTTGGATGTATTCCCAAAAATGGAATTGCTGGATCATATGGTAGTTCCACTTTTACAGTTTAAAGCTCCTCCATACTGTTTTCCACAGCTCTTACACTGACGTGCAATCCCACAGCAGTGTACAACAGCTCCCTTTTCTCCACATTCACACCAGCATTTGTTATCTCTTATTTTTGGATGATGACCATTCTAACAAGTATGAGATGATAGCTCATTATGGTTTTAATTTGCTTTTCCCTACTACCTAGGTGTTGTTGAGCATCTCTTCATGTACCGTAGGCCTTCCTATACCTTTTCTGGAGAAATGTCTACTCAGTCCTGTGCCCATTTTTTAATTAGGCTATTTGGGGGGGTTTGCTATTGAGTTGCATAAGTTCTTTATATATTTTGAATATTAACCCTTTATCACATATAGTTTGCAAATATTTTTTTCCAATTGCATAGATTTTCTCTTCACTCTGTTGATGGTTTCCTTTGCTGTGTCTGCAGAGGCTTTTCTAGTCTGATGTAGTCCCACTTGTTTATTTTTCATTTTGTTGCTTGTGCTTTGGATGCCATACTGTCTTTTGTGACTGATCTATATTAGTACTGATATACTACTTCTCCTATTAAAATTCCATTTGATAAATGACCATTATCACTCTCCATGTGAGATTTCACTAGATTGATCATCTTTATTATTTTTAGACAATCACCATTAAAAATTGTACAGGTAAAAAATAATGAGCTCATATAGATAGGTAAAGGTTGCTTAGCCACCATTTCATTAAAGAGAAACCCACAGAACTCTGGCAGCAGCTTTGAAATGGGGTGAACCTGAGCCAGGCAGGAGAGTTTGCATTGCAGGTGCATACACAAGTCCCCAGAGTCCCTGCTCATGCATAGCAACCACCCTGAAAAGCCAGACAAACCCCGTAAGAGGGAGTATACCAAAAACTTTTTTTTCCAAAGAGAATGCCATATGGTCATCTATAAATCATGGAGATTCTAACAGCTGATTGGTGGTGTTGTGATGCCAGAAATCTACCTAGGGAGCCACAGAATTCCCACTCCCACCGAGCCTCTTAAACACTATGCAGTTTTAAAAGCCGCTGGTATGGTAGAGGAATTCAGAACCATTTCAAATGAGCAAGCATAGAAGGAACTGGGGATGTTTGGCTTAGAAAGTAGAGACTCGAGGAGATCATGATGACTTTATATAAATATTTGAATGGATTTTATATAAGAAGGGAATAGTCTGTACATCCTTGAGGGTTAAAACGGGTACCCTAGCAGGGTGAGATACAGTTTCCTCAAGGCAGTGACTGTGAGAAGACCCGGGATACAGTACCCCGTTCTCACTGTATTGAGCTGCCTGCTTGGAGATGGAAGCGGCCAAGAGTAAAGAGGGGCCGAATGGGAGCAGAGCACAGTGTCCTTGTGTATACGCAGGCCTCTAACCCAAGACCGTTATGCCTGTGGATGAAAGTAGTGAAAAGCACTATGAGATGGCATGTGTGTTTGGGTATGCCTGTCTGTGTGGCCCCCCAAAATGGTTGTAGTCGACTGAAGTAATGACCTAAAATAAGCAAAACTCAGTGTGTTCTGGGGGAGACATTCCCTGGTTTCTTGAAAGTATACAGGTGAGCATCAGACAGAGGCATGCCAGTGCCATGATGCAAAGTGATCAAAACTAGTGAAAAGTCCAAAAATACAGAACCTTGTCAAGATGAGAAGCAGGAAAACATTTAAACCTTGTCAAGATGAGAAACAGGAAAACATTTAAACCTCTTAAGATGAAGCTGCTGGAGCGACAAAATATGTTTTCAACTCCTTTCACACGGGTGTTAACTGTAACATACAGAATGGTATCTTCTGATCATGCTGGGATATAACATCTGATTGGACAGGTGATTATGTGCACATGAAAGATCTGGGAGCTGGTTGAAAAATGCAGAATCTCAGGTCCTACTTCAGACCTACTGAGTCCAAAACTCAATTTTCCAAGATACCCATGATTTTTACACACATTAACATTTAGGGTGCAGTGATCTGAAAACATCTACATAAAGAACAGGACCTGATCTATTGCACTGAGACCTTAGCAAAAAGCTTGATTCTTGGATAGTTTTCTGACATCACGGAGGCACAATGATGAGGTGCCTGACAGAGGAGCGGGCAAGAGCAACTGCTACAACTGTGGTTGAATAAATTTTTTTTCTTATATTCCTATCATAACCTCTGCCCAACTGGTTATACTTTTCCATCTGGAGAAAGCTCAGCAAACCTACTACACTCCAACTGAATGAAACAAAATTTTAAATATTTGAAGAACTATTATGTCTTCATCCTATTAAATCTTTTCTTCTCCAAGATAAACAGCCCAGTTCACTCAATCGTTTCTCATAATGACATTTCTGATGTTTTAATGGTTCCATGAAAGTATGGCCCTCTGAACAAGACACACAGCTCGAGATGTGATCTGAGCAGTGCCATGCACTGTGACATTATTTATCTCTTGGGAAAGACATCTATTCAGACAGCTGCTATAGCATCTTTAGACTAACTTGCCCTCTAAATTGTTCTGACGCTTTATAGGTGTTAGGTCTTTATACCAGAATAATCTTGGATACAAATATGCTCACTGGAATATTCTAGGCTAACAGTTCCTTATGTCTTCAAAAATTGCAATAATTTTCAGTTTTGAGGTCCCAGAATCCTAAGTTTGAAGGACTCTTGAAATTGTTTTGTTCAGTCATCTCATTTCACAGATGAGGACACTGAGGTTGAAGAAAATAAGAGACTTGCTCAAAAACTCCCATATAACTCAGCAGAACTAGTACTGGAATAAAAGCAGCCTTCCACTAGTGTGCTATTTCCATTACACTATTATTATTTGAATTACAATAAAAAAAATCTAAGGAAAAAGTAAGCATTATAATAAACTGCTAGATGTTTTCAAATGTCCAATGTTTGGCATTTAGTCACAAAAAATTATTTCTTCCTGCTTTTGAGTGAAACTAATTTTTTATCTTTTTTATTTTTAAAAAATTCTTATTTTATATTGGAGCATAGCTGATTAACAATTAACAATGTTATATTAACATAGTTGATTAACAGTGTTTTATTAGTTGATTAACAAGGTATATAGCAAAGTGACTCAGTTGTATCTATTCTTTTTTAAATTCTTTTCCCCATTTAGGTTATTACAGAATATTGAGCAGCATTCCCTGTGCTATACAGTAGGCCCTTATTAGCTCTCTATTTTAAATATAGTAATGTGCACATGTCAATCCCAGAGTCCTGGCCTATTCCTTCTCCCCATTCTTGTCTGCTGGTAACCACAAATTCATTCTCTAAGTCTGTGAGTCTGTTTCATAAATAAGTTCATTTGTATCATTTTTTAGAGTCCACATATAAGTACTATCACATATTTGTCTTTCTCTAACTTACTTCACTTAGTATGATAATCTCCAGATCCATTCATATGGCTTCAGATGGCATTATTTCATTACTTTTAACGGCCAAGTAATATTTCATTGTACATATGTACCACATCTTCTTTATCCATTCATCTGTCAGTGGACATTTAGGTTGCTGCTATGTTCTGGCTGTTGTAAACAGCACTGCCATGAACACTGGGGTGCATGTATCTTTTCAAACCATGTTTTCCTCCAGATATATGCCCAGGAGCGGGGTTGCTGGATCACATGGTAGTTCTATTTTTAGCTTCTTAAGGAACCTACTCAAATTGAATATATAAAATATATATCAGATATTTCACATATTCAGTTTGAGTAGTAATCTGTTTGGCTGACAATATAAAAAAATGTCTTGTCTGTAAATCTGTTTTAAAAGTAGAATGAAGTGCTATGAAAAGCTGTATCATTTTTATTTCCTAAAGGTGTTCCTCACTGTCTCTCCTTGGACTGATTAGATTGACCATTTGAGTGAACTGGTTTGATAGGTTCTTAGAACTATTTGCCTAAATATGCAAGTAAATCCCTCAGGGATTCTCAGCTGTAAGTGACAGAAAACAACTCTGGCTCATTTAAACATAAAGGGAATTTATTAGAAATATATTTGAACAATTGATAAGCATAAACAATTGATAAGCATTAGAAAGAATGATAGAAAAATCACCACTTTTGCAATCGTAGTAAAAATTGATTCAAGAGAAAATAAAAGATCATTGGATGCTAAATCTGATGAAGGGGGATTTGAGTATAAACAGGATTTACATGACATCAAAATGTCGCCCAAGTAAATTATAAAACAAAAAATAGTGCCTTACCCATGAAGAAACTGCACCCTAAGTAGCCAAAGTCAACATCACCAATAAGGTGATCAACTGAATGTCCATCTCTGTATGCAATGCCCTGAGAAGGACACATCACTCCTGTGAGGATGCAAAACTTGCACCTAATCATGAGAAAATCTCAGATAAACCTAAAATGAGGGATATTCTATAAAAAGTAGCAGATTATGTTTTTTTAAAAAATGTCAGTATCGTGAAGAACAAAGAAAAACTGAGATGTTTACAAATTAAAAGAAGACTAAGGAGACCTGAGAAATGCAATATGTGATCGTGGACTGGATCTTGGACTGGGAAACAAAATTGTCATAAAGCACAGTGTTGGCACAATTGAAACTTGAATATGGTCTGGAGGTTAGATTGATGTTAGTGTCATATATATAGATTGATATATGATACCTATGGCAGGAGAATATCTTTGCTCATGCATGAAATACATGCTGCAATATGAAGGGACATAGGGGCATAGTGTAGGTAGCCTACTCTCAAGTGATTTGGAATAATGAAAATAATAATATGCATGATATTAAATATAATTGCCTATATAAAGAGAGAGAAAAAGCACAAATATAGCACAATGTTAGAAATTGGTAAGTCTGGGAAAAGGGTATTATGAGAGTCCATTGAACTTACAGTGGTATTACAAAATACATAAGTATTACAAGAATACTTACAATTTTTCTATAGGCTTGAGATTATTTCAAAGTAAAAAGGTTTTTCTAATGTTTTTGAAAAACACTCCTAGAACTAGACTCTGGATGGAAGGACCATGAAAACCCCATGCTGGAGCTTCAGCTGCTGTCCCCCACTGCCAAAATGAATGTTCTCCCATGACTGTGTGCCCCCAGATCTCCATTTAAAGTAGGCTCAGGTGATGCTGGTTGGTGGAGCTGAGATTACACTTCCATATGCTGTCTGCAAGGTAGTCTGGGAAAGTGCATGTCTGCTTACCACCAAGATTCCAAAAGTGGACAGTTTTCCAAATATAGAGTGTAGATTTGAGAAAGTTAAGAAAATTAAAAAGCCAGTGTCCAGTATAACATGTTATAGATGTTGTTTAAAAGTAAAATAGACACCTCTCTATCTTGAGTTAACTAAAGTTTAGTCAGCCTTGAAGAATAAGAGTTAAAAGCAAATAATTCTCTTTAAGCCCTGTGCTTATTTGGCACTACCTGCCTTTACATGGGAGAAGGAAATGGCAACCCACTCCAATATTCTTGCCTAGAGAATCCCATGGACAGAGGAGCCTGGTGGGCTGCTGTCCAAAGGGTCTCACAGAGTCGGACACGACTGAAGTCGCTTAGCATGCATGCATGCATTGGAGAAAGAAATGGCAACCCGCTCCATTATTCTTTTTTTTTCCCCCCCGCTCCATTATTCTTGCATGGAGAATCCCAGGGACAGGGGAGCCTAGTGGGCTGCCATCTATGGGATTGCACAGAGTTGGACACAACTGAAGCAAGTTAGCAGCAGCAGCCATTACATGTAGGAGAATACAGCAAAGGAGAATACAGTAAAGCTAGAATATATTGGTTTATTAAACCATGCAGCAAAGAAGAGCAGAATGACCCCTCATCAGGGTCCGTCTACTGCTCACTTCTATTTTTTGGAGAAATTAGAAAAGAGTTCTGTGAAGAATTTGGTAATTGATCAGGGAATTAAAATACATATTCTGTACTTTAGTTATAAGAACACTTTTTATTCATATGTAGGAATTTAATGTAGAAAATTGGACACATTATTGTTTCATAGTCATCCAAAGAATGATTATAATCTAGATGCCCTACACATTTGAGTCATTAATACTGATATGCAATCTATTATGTAAGTCTTTTGGAAGATTTATATAAGACAAAAACAAAGTGTTCTTAAAACTTCTTAAAACAAAGCTTGAGGCAAGATTAAATTAAAACAGAATCTTGGAGATATAAAGGTCTTTAGAGTTCACATAGCACAACTTTGTCATTTCACCTTTGAGGAAACTGAGAGCTAGATCTTGATGGCTTAGACTTCTGTAATTAATTGCCTTCCCCAAAAATGAGAGGGGTGGGGAAAAGATGCTGAAAGGCTTTGATGGCATGCATCAGACATTGCTTCATGATTCCTTACATATGAAGAGGCTACAGAAACAGACCGCTTAAGAGCTAGGGCTCAAGGTCAGACATCAATTTCAAATCCTGCTTCACCATATATTATCTGTGGGATCTTGCTTTTACGACTTATCCTCACTAAACCTCACTCTCCCCATCTGTGGCAAGAGTATAATAAATGTACCCATATGTTTTGATGATTTTTTAAGGATTTACTCTTAATTTTTTTTAATTGAAATACAATTGATTTACAATATTGTTTTAGTTTCAGGTATATAGCAAAGTGGTGATATATTATATATATTTTATTCTTTTTTAGATTATTTTCCATTATAGATTACTATAAGATATTGCATATAGTTCCTTGGGGCTATACTGTAGGTCCTTGTTGTTTGTGTATTTTATATATAGTAGTATATATCCATTAATCTCAAACTCCTAATTTAGCCCTCCCCCCAATTTCTACTTTGGTAACCATAAAGTTTATTTTCTATGTCTGCAAGTTTGTTTTTTAAATAGGTTCATTTGTATCAATTTTTAATCAGTATATTTTATTGAAATATAGTTGATTTACTGTGTATTAATTTCTGCCATACAATAAAGTGATTCAGTTATACTTATATGTACATTCTTTTTTAATGTTCTTTTCCATGATAGTTTATCATAGGATATTAAATATAGTTCTCTGTGCTATACAGTAGGACCTTATGGTTTATTTATCCTGTATATAAAAGCTTACATCTGCTAACCGCAACCTGTCATTTCACTCCTCCTCCAACCTCCTCCCCCTTGGCAACCACCAGTCTATTTTCTATGTATGTGATTCTGTTTCTGCTTCATAAATAGGTTCATTTGCGTCATATTTTAGATTCCACATATAAGTGATATCATATATTTGTCTGACTTACCTCACTTAGTATGATAATCTCTTGGTCCATCCATGTTTCTATAAATGGCATTATTTCATTCTTTTTTATGCTGAGTAATATTCTATTGTCTGTATACACCACACTTCTTTATCCATTCATTTATCGATGGACATTTAGGTTGCTGCCATGTCTTGGCTGTTGTAAATAGTGCTGCTATGAACATTGGAGTGCATATATCTTTTCAAAATAGAATTTTCATCTTTCCTGACTATATGCCCAGGTGTACGATTGTTGGATCATATGGTAACCCTTTTCTAGTTTTTTAAGGAATGTCCAGAGTATTCTCCACAGTATCATGGATTAACTGACCATAAGTGCATGGGTTATTTTCTGGGCTTTCTATCCTCTTTCATTGATCTATGTTTCTGTTTTTGTGCCAGTACCATGTTGTTATTGGTTGGTTGCTAAGTCGTGTCCAACTCTGCAACCCTATGGACTGCAGCACACCAGATTTCCCTGTCCTTCACCATCTCCTGGAGTTTGCTCAAACTCATGTCCATTGAGTCAGTGATGCCATCCAACCATCTCATCCTGTGTCAGTCCCTTCTGCTCCTGCCTTCAATCTTTTCCAGCATCAGGGTCTTTTCTAGTGAGTCAGCTCTTCACATCAGATGGCCAAAGTATTGGAGCTTTAGCATCAGCCCTTCCAATGAATATTCAGGACTGATTTCCTTGAGGATGGACTGGTTTAATCTCCTTGCAGTCCAAGGGGCTCTCATGAGTCTTCTCTGGCACCACAGTTCAAAAGCATCAATTCTTCTGTGCTCAGCCTTCTTTATGGTCCAACTCTCACATCCATACATGACTATTGGAAAAACCATGGCTTTGACTATATGGACCTTTGTCTGCAAAGTGATGTCTCTGTTTTTTAATATGCTGTCTAGGCTTGTCATAGCTTTCCTTCCAAGGTGCAAGGATCTTTTGATTTCTTTTTTTATTTTATTTTATATTATGGATTAAATGACATGGTGTATGAGATTTTCCTTAAAACAGCACAAGAGGGAAAGGAGTGAGTATGAGTAGAGATAGAAAAAGGTTGGATAATTTTTTAAAGTGGTTATGAATACATGGGAATTCATTGGGCTATTCAAAATGGAGAACATTGAGTCACTAATTGAACAGATTTTTAAATGTTCCTTTTTTCTAATTAACTTTGTATTGTGGAAAATTTCTAATGTGTATAAAAATAGGATCTTTTGATTTCATGGCTGCAGTCACTTCCACTGTGATTTTAATGTCCAAGAAAATAAAATCAGTCATTGCTTCCACTTTTCCCCTTTTATTTGCCATGAAGTGATGGGACGAGATGCCATGATCTTAATTTTTTGAATGTAGAGTTTTAAGCCATCTTTTTCACTCTCCTCTTTCACTCTCATCAAAAGTCTCTTTAGTCTCTCTTTGCTTTCTGTCATTAAAGTGGTATCATCTGCCTATCTGAGATTGTTGATATTTCCCCTGGCTATCTTGTTTCCGGCTTGTGATTCATTCAGCCCAGCATTTCACATGATATTCTCTGCATATAAGTTAAATAAACAGGGTGACAGTATACAGCCTTGACATACCCCTTTTTCCAATTTTGAACCAGTTTGTTGTTCTATGTCCAGTTCTAACTGTTGCTTAGACCCACACACAGGTTTCTCAGGAGACAAACCAGTACCTGAGTATACTATAGCTTTTTAGTATAGTCTGAAGTCAGGGAAGTTCTAGTTCTGTGAAAAACGCCTTTGGTCATTTGGTAGGATAGCTTTAATGTTTTACAGAAATAGCAAAGTGTTTCATATATATTATATGTGGAAGAAGGAGTTTAGCAACAGCAGTGCCTATTATATTTGGTTGTTTACAATGGTGACAGATGCTTGATTTTCTTCTCTCACAGTTCTGGATGTTTTTTTTCATTTCCGCATAACAGAACTCTTGCCTTCTGTACACTGAATATTTCCTCATCCTTTATATTCCACCCAAATGTTATCTCCTCGTGAGTGCTGCCCTGTGCCTGCATCACCACCCTCCCACCTCCCCCACACTCAGTGAAGAATTAGGAATGTCTTCCTTAATGCTTGCTTAGCATCTTATATCCATCACTAATACCATAATTAACATTTAGCTTTCATTATTTATTTTTGTCTCCCCAACTGTTTGTAAGCCCATCTGTAGCCGAGACTATATATTCAGTACATTTTTATATCCCTGGAGACTAGTAGTGCTAGGTACATATATATTAATGTAGTTTTTATTGAATGAATGAAAGAATGAATTGGTGAATGAATGAATGAAAGAATGAAACAATGAATGACTGAAATACTCAGAAGAGTCCTTTACTATCCTGAATAAGGACTCCAAAGTGCAATTGGCATGGTCTTTCTGATTCTAAGACACAGTGGCCCCAGAAACCGGTGTATTCCCATGAGTTTCAGGGAGGAATACATATCAAGTGAAGTTTCCACACAGTTGAAAGAGAATCAATTACAGGGAAACCTTATAAACCTTATAATTAGATTGCCACTGTAATTAAGCAACTCTTCGCTGTCAAAGCAATCTATGCAGTTTAATGGGTTCAAATTTTTAAAGCCCGAGGACAGTTTGGGGCTGCAGATTTAGAAATATAATAGATTCTCCTAATGGTTTCTATCTATATCTCTAACTGGCCAAGGTCACTTGGAATTAGAATACATGCCTCTAGTGTTCTAGGCACCTCCTTACCACTTCAGCTAGTTGTCAATAGTGATTTTGGTAATAGTGCTAACACATACATCCCTGAGACTGCTGAGACAACAGAACATCATCATTAAAACTGTTCTACAAGGACATCTTGTTTATACCCAGTGATGAGTTTTGCTTACGTCTCTAGCCCTAACCTTTCCAGATACACACACACACACACACACACACACACATTTTTCCAGGAATCCAAGGAAGGAGCCATACTCACAATGATCATCCAAGGGACATGTCTATTTTGTGATCCTGTCTGAGTACAGATATCTTATGTCTTCCATAATTAGTCTGATATGGGAGCCTGAGTTTTGAAGGAGTATTTCTTCTGATTCAGAAACACAGATTCAAAAATCACATGTCAAAGTTCTGTCTAACAGGAGAGAGGAAATAACTATGACAATGATATGTGCCATTTCTGGGCAAATTATAAAAAGAGAACCTCTCTGAGTGGGCTGAATACATAAACACTCTCCTTTTCCCTGGAGGACACAATCCCACACCCAGGTACATGATTTGGCAAGTGGAGTAATAGGGTTGGGTTTCATACCTGACTTGTGCTCCCTGATCCAGGTATCCTTGGACAACCAATATGTGCAACCAAATGTATGTGTGTGTGGGCTGTAGGGGTGGGAGGTGTATAATGAATAGTAGAGAAATGAACTCAATTTTACCAAAGATAATCAAACACAGATTGGATGTGAGTTTGCTAGTCTTTCTGGAAAATGGTTGGCTTGGAATATTTCTGGCTTTCCTTCCAGCTCTAGGATTCTATTATTTTCAGGCTCTTAATTAATGATCCAGTGCATCTCTGGATTTGATATGGGGCAGATTTTTCCAGTTTACTAATAACCATATCATGGGAAATAAATTCAAAAGCTTTCCTAACATCAAGATACTTGTTATTTCCTATGAAACCAAAGATCAACTTCTCATAATTTTTTAAAGGAGTGCTTTTTGGGAGGATCCTGCTCTATTTCTCCTCCCCATTCTGAAAATAACAAGAGATATTTTTTGACAAAGCCACCCCCAATATGGCAGAATTGTCAGCTGTGATAGAATACTGATTATTTCTACAACAATAGTCACTTTTTGTGAGTGCCTCATAAAAGTTAATCTCTAAAATGCTTCAGTGAGGTTGGCAAAGGATGGATAGTTTATCTTTGTCATGCTGATAAGGAGAATGCAGCTCACAGGCTTTGATTGTCTCACCCAAGCTTCTACATCAAATAACTTGGAGACTGAAGACCAGAATCTGGGTCTTCACATTTTTACTCTATTTCTTGAGCCTGCATAGCAAATTCAGGCCACGTCTCCACATCAGTAACTCAACTATTGCAGAATGACTCAACTAACAGGGGACAAAAGGATTTCACAAGTTTTCTGGAGCATTGCATGGCCTTAGAGGGTAGAAATCTCTAATGCATTCTTCCTGCTGTTTATGCAAGACAGATACTAAATCCATACAGCTCTGTCAATTCTCTGAACTCAACATCTGTATATATTAACTTAGTCCCTTGAGACTACCTTTGTCTATGATGGGTGTACTCTCCTAGTGGAGTACAAACAGCTGTGAGACATCAATCTTTTTGTGCAGAAAGCCTCCCTAGAATCAGAAATGCTCAGGAAGCCAGGAAAATAGTAAGGCAATGGGATTAACTCAAGCTCAGAAATCCAATGTAGAGTCACTCTGTGCTGTGTGAGTAGAAGCAAAATCCTGGGTTGAATGTATAAATTAAATCTAAATGTCCTCCCACCCTTCAAATTTGTCACTCAACTAAATATTTTACTTTTATGTTTTATTTTGTACTTTGCTCTTATAAAAATTCTTGCTTTAAGACTTTAACCTCTGTTAAACACATCACTACTTATTTGGGAGAGCTCTCTTAATTTCTTCTGCTCCTAGAGATTCATTTTTTGCAGGGAAAGAGAAAATACCAGCTTTCTTGAAAGAGAGCTCCTAAATGGCAGGATCAAGATTACTAGAAATATGCATAGGTTTTACCAATCTCAACTGACATTAAAATATCTACTTAAAATGGAACCACCATTCCCTAATTTCCTTAAATTAGTTTTAAACTTTCCATTGCTTTAAGAGTGGAAAGTCAAGAAATAACATTATAAAAATCAGAATATAATAGTATTGATCAACTAACATAATATAAAATTTAAAGTACCAAAGTAAAAATCATGTTTGCTTTTTAGCTGATTTTGTTAAAATTAATTTTTTCAGGGATTGACTTCTAGCACATTCATGTGATCATGGCCTGGTTTCAGAATCAATAAGAAAAAATTGTAAATGTTCTGTGTTATATCAAGGAAGCACTAATCTAACTAATCACCTAGTTAAAAATTAAAGCAAAAATGTTCTGTTCCTGGGCTTTCCTGGTACCTCAGCTGGTAAAGAATCTGCTTGCAATGCAGGAGACCCCAGTTCAATCCTTGGGTCAGGAAGATCCTCTGGTTAAGGGATAAGCTACCCATTCCAGTATTCTTGGCTTCCCTGGTGGCTCAGACAGCGAAGAATCCTCCTGCAATAAGGGAGATCTGAGTTTGATCCACGGATTGGGAAGATCCCCTGGAGGAGGGCATAGCAACCCACTCCAGTGTTCTTGCCTGGAGAATCCCCATGGACAGAGGAGCGTGGCAGGCTACAGTCCATGGGGTCGCAAAGAGTCGGACATGACTGAGTGACTAAGCACAACACAGTACATTCTGTACCTAGCTTCTCAAAAATTATTATTTTACCTGTGGCTTGTTCTGCACATAGTTCTGTAATCTTTAATAAGTGTTTAAATAGTCTATTTTCAGGTAAAGAAGTATTAAAGTAACTAAGCTGAAAACATAGTTAATCTGGCATTTATGCTCAGCCTAAATGTGTATCTACAAACCAATTATTTTTTTCCAACTAAATACCAGTACCACTACCTGATCCAGCTCAAAGTCAACATGTTCCAAACTGGATTCATTATCACCACCAATAACCTCCAATAAAGCCTGCCTCTTTTGATTTCCTGGATCATTTAATAATGCCACCACCTACTCAGTTACCTGTGTTGGAAACCTGGGAACCATCCTCTTGTCTTTCTCCCTCATCCAGTCTTCTTTCTCTCTCACTCTCCAAATTAAATCTAAATGCTCCAGCACTTACTCCGTAATGCTCTTGTGTCTGCCTTGTCTCTCCATCCACACAGTCACCATCTTAGAAAACTCTATTGTCTTTATCTGAAGAGTCACTCTGACTCCTCAACTAGTCCCTTTGCTGCCAGGGTCACATATATCTCACCACCCTCTTTGCTACAGCATTAATTTCATGATATCACCTTTATATTTAAACTTCTTTCAAGGTACACCATCATCTGTAACAGCATATTTCCAAGTGCAGTTTTCTCTAGAAAAGTTATCTAGAATGTTTGTTAAGTTATATTTAAACTCCTTTCAAGGTATACCATCATCTATAACAGCATTGTCCCAAGTGCATTCTTCTCTAGAATAGTTATCTAGAATATTTGTTAAAATTACAGATAACTGGAACCTACTACAGCCATTGAATCAGGCTCCATGAATGCAGCTCAATAAAATGCAGATTTTATTTTAACACTCTGCAGGTGAATTCTGTGCGCACTGACATGTGGAAAACACTAACCTCCAAAAGAAGATATGGCCTGTGAGGTCTGCTTGTCTGGTCTTCTCATCTACAATTTCCCCGTCAGCACCCTTGTCTTGTCTTGTCCAGTTTTGGTATTTCCTCAAACTGCACGCATGCTTCCATACCTCTGGCCTTTTCTAATGATATTCTCTTTAACAGAACACCTACTGTGTCATCTACTTGGTTAATCCTTGCTCACCCTTCAAAGCTCAGGTAAAGAAGCTAAAGGTTATTTCCTACAGGGACCCTCCCTGAGTCTCCAGGGCTGAGGTAGACGCCCTCCTCTTTGCTCTCCTAGCACCTGCACCTGCGCCTGCTCAGACCTCTGTCTCACATCCTCTCACACTGCTTTCTAGTGAGTTCTCTTGACTGTGTCTTGTTCATCTTTTTAACACACGTAGCCCAGAATCTGCTCATGGTAGGTGAACAGTACATGTTGGATTAAATGAATCATAATTCATCTTTTAATTAGTTTGAATTATTCCATTTGGCTTGAGTTAAACTTCTGGAGATTCCTATAGACCAGTATAGATTGAGAATCTTATCTGGGCTCTTTGAAGATAGAATTAAATTAAATTATGAAAATAGAATAGTCCCTTTAAAAACCAATTAATCCTGAGTGATACATTCACATTCCTGTCTGATTAATAAGAAAATGGGAGGGGGCAGGTGTGAGGAACCAAAGAAACAGTATGAGCCAGGAGGCCAAGAAGTAGATCCCAGGCCTCTTTCTGCCCTGACTAGTGAGTGATATGGGGAACACCTCTTAATCTCTGTGACTCCCAATTTTCTCATCTACAGAAGGATTAATGGACTCTTAATCTTTCCTTGAACTATTATTTTATAACTCTAAACTAAAATTTAGTAAATTAGCATTTTGATATATCATTTAATACAATAAAAAACAATTTCAATAAATGAAATTGGATTTGGGGAGGAAGAATCTATTGATCCAAATTTACCATAACATTAGACTAGTATTATATTTAGTATGTTTTTTTCTACTTGGTTGTAGTATTTGGTCATGTGGATTTGAATTTTTATTTTGTCAGTTAATTGTATGATGTGCTTAATACATGAAATAGTAATATGTTTTTATCCCCATGAATTATACTATCATGAGTGAAATTAATGTTACACCATTATTTGACTAAGTAGATGATCTTCATATTTTCCTTACAGCTTCAAAGACATAGGAAAAATTTTTGAGTGAGGTATTAATCTACCTGTGTGACCTTGGACAAGTTATTGAACCTCTCTGAGCATCTCAAAGTAGAAAGCTAAAGTATGTAATGAGACAGCTTGATTTCTTGATTTCTGACTTTTGGCAATAAGAACACAGGTTTGTTGCCAAATTTTAACACTGGATTCTCTGCTTAAGAAAGATGTTTATATTACTGTGAGTGAAAAGGGGTTGCTGCCAGTATCCAGTTAAACCAGTGTCTCATTAAAACAGAGACGAGCACTCCCCCTTTTAAAAAAGTCTACAATAAGATTATCATAATGGAAATTATACCCTCAAACCAATTGATAGATTCAGTTAATTGAAGTGAGACATGTTTCTATTTCCTTTTATCTATTTCATTTCTTCAGTGATCCCCAAAGAAATACAGATACTGGTGTGCTGCTCATCTGAAAGAGCTGCAGAGACTATATGAACTGCCTTTGGTAGAGGGAACAGGGTATGATAGAGGGATGATAGAGGGACAGGTATGATAAATAAAGATGGGAAAGTGGGCCTTAAAACTATGCTGATCATTCTGAAAATTTAGAACAAGGAGACCTTGTTAATCAAAAATAGAGATCGGAAACTACTGATCTAAGCACTAAGAATTCTCTTTTATAGGAAACTAGCAAGTTTAATATCTGGGGGAGTAGAAGTTTTTTTAATAATGTTGATTTATTAGAGAACCAAAAAAAGCTGATCCAATGGGATGAATATGCACTTATTCATACATCCTTTAAGTTAGCATAATTGTACAATTGAATTACAATCTACATAAAGAAACTAAAAATCAGGAGACTGAGAGTTCTTAACTTTATTCCCAACTCCATGTGGCTTTAAATGGCCTGTTCAATCCATTCTCAGGCCCTCTCCACAGCTTGTGAGATGCTACCCCAGTTAGTAGGGGGAAAATTATTTGTTGCTTCTTCCTTCTCACTTCCCACCCCTTTATACACACAATTAAAATAGATACTAAATACGCAGAGCTCAAAGAAATGCTTTC
The DNA here is from genome assembly GCF_910594005.1 of Cervus elaphus. Lineage (NCBI taxonomy): Eukaryota > Metazoa > Chordata > Mammalia > Artiodactyla > Cervidae > Cervus > Cervus elaphus. The sequence continues at coordinate 32,449,086 of NC_057833.1, read as the reverse complement.
TTCTTATTGACCATTCATACCTGACCATAAAATGTGTTAGTTACACTGATCTCTGAGGCTCCAAATTCCTTTTTAGAAGGGCAACCCAGAGACAGCTCTGCTGTCCTGAATCACAACAGAAATCCCAGACAACTCGAACAGACTGAATCTGCAACAATTTCCAAGTCTCCCAGAGGCAGGGGGAGCCCTTTGAGAAGCAGAGCAGCTAGATGTCACCAGCCAGGACAGGCAGGCAGGCATGGAGGACAAGCTTGCTGCGAATGGTCTAAATGCTGTGCCTCAAGCCTTCTGTGAGGTGACTGCTGCTGTTCAGAGCGGCAATGGTCTCCTACCCCAGAGAACAAGGTCTCCAAGCCAACTGAAGATCTCCTTCTCCTCCTAAAAACAGACCAAACAAAAGGCGAGTTTGGAAAGAGCTGCACAGTCACAAATGTTTGCATTGTCTTTAACTGGAACTTTTCACTAAAAAAAAAAATCATGTTCTGATTTATATCATAGTCTATGTTCATGATATTGTTGTCAAGTCAGAAGGACAGGTCATGTCACTAACAGAGGCACAGATTGTTAGTTCCTTGGCATTTCTGGTCATTGTCAGTTACAGCTGATTAGTGGCAAATCCAAGACTAGCTTCCCAATCCTACGATTAGTGTTATTTCCTTTAGAATATGCTTGCATGAACTACACACAGGCCAAAACAACGCCAGCCCATTCAATAATAAGGTTAACACAGACCTACTGAATGATGGGAAAACGGCAAGTATAAAACTAGTCACAACAGCAGTTAGAACGTATGTTTTGTTTTTACTCAGATAAAGTGTATGGTATGTAGGTGTGAAATCAGAACACAGCCTCTGGAGGAAAAGGACATTCTCATGGAATGTATATGTTCCATACAGTGCCTGATGCATTGTACAAGCATAATAAATGTAAATGACTGAAATCCAATTTATTTTCTGGCCACGCTCCTAGGAAATCTTATCTGATTTTCAAGCTGTGGGTGCTAAAATAAAATCTGAGAAACATAGCAGGATAAGAAATAGATCTTTTCAGCAAATCTGATATCCACCCACCCCATCTTCATTTTTCATCTTACTTTTTCTTTATTTTGAAACCTGATTCTTTTCTCTTAAACGAAATATTTCTGAAAGGTGTGCACCTAAGTCATGTTGATAGAAGTAAATGCTCATTCATTCATTATCAAATATTTTTGAGCACCTCTTTTTATAGAAACAAAGCTCTATGATACTCCCTCTGCTCAGAGAGTTTTAATTTATGTGAAAAGACATAAGAAACCTTACATAGCGAATTCAGATTTAAATTAAATAAAGAAATAGTTCAAGAATTTTCACAAGGCAGTATAATTAAATGTGAAGTACATGGAAAATAAGCATTTAAAAATATGGCTCAGTTGCACAGGACTTACAGAAGCAGTACACTCAGTTTGTGAGTAAATTAGTAGACCATATTTACAGTGTTTTGTAGTAAGTGTCAAAAAATAGTTCCCAATCAAATGTAATAGCTTAAAACTTTTTTCTTGGTTGAAAAGGGTAGCTTTTTACTAACCACAGATTTAAAACACATTTTAGAAATGCGTAAGGAGAGAGAAGTCTGTGATGGTATCCTGGGGCCTGAATTAGTAATCCACATATTCTTTTTCCTTTTTTAATTTTGGTGTTATTTCATACCCTAGATGTTATGTAGGGAAAAATGTCCCTTTCCGAAAACAGCAGAGAGGAAAATTATTAAAGATATTTCTGCCTGGGAATAAGTAAATATTGAATTTCAATAGAAACTGCCACTTCAAGCTGTTCATAAGTCAAAAATCTAGTGGTAGAATATTCTCCCGATTTCCTCAATACAAAATCTTAGTCTCAAATGTATAAACAAAAAGTTTTTTCCTTTTATGACACAGTAATTTACCCACTAGAGAAAATCTTTTATAGAAGTTAACCCAGTATAAATTTCATTGTGGAAAAATAGCTTCATATGTAAATATATATTTGTATAACTATACATGTTGATGAATATTACTTATTCTACAGTAAAAATTTTAGTAATAAGATCTTCAGTAATTTTCTTAATGAATCAGTAGTGCTTTATTCTTCAGGAGTCCCATTGATTTGGATATTGATTGACAAAAATAAACCCAGATGGAAAGTGCAAAATTGCTTACATTTGTAAAAACTGTTCAGTTCAGTTCAGTTCAGTCGCTCAGTCATGTCTGACTCTTTGTAACCCCATGGACTGCAGCACACCAGGCCTCCGTGTCCATCACCAACTCCCAGAGTTTACTCAAACTCATGTCCATTGAGTCAGTGATGCCATCCAACCATCTCATCCTCTGTCATCCCCTTCTCCTCCCATCTTCTACTTTTCCCAGCATCAGGGTCTTTTCAAATTAGTCAGTTCTTTATATCAGGTGGCCAAAGGATTGGAGTTTCAGTTTCAGCATTAGTTCTTCCAATGAATATCCAGGACTGATTTTCTTTAGGATGGACTGGTTGGATCTCCTTGCAGTCCAAGGGACTCTCAAGAGTCTTCTCCAACATCACAGTTCAAAAGCATCAATTCTTCAGCACTTGGCTTTCTTTATAGTCCAATTCACACATCCATACATAACTACTGGAAAAACCATAGCTTTGACTACACTGACCTTTGTTGGCAAAGAAATGTCTCTGCTTTTTAATATGCTGTCTAGGTTGGTCTTAGCTTTTCTTCCAAGGAGCAAGCATCTTTTAATTTCATGGCTGCAGTCACCACTTGCAGTGATTTTGGAGCCCCCCAAAATAAAGTCTGTCGCTATTTCCACTGTTTCCCCATCTATTTGCCATGAAGTGATGGGACCAGATGCCATGATCTTAGTTTTCTGAATGTTGAGTTTTAAGCCAACTTTTACACTCTCCTCTTTCACTTTCATCAAGAGGCTCTTTAGTTCTTCTCTTTCTCCCATAAGGGTGGTGTCATCTGCATATCTGAGGTTATTGATATTTCTCCCAGCAGTCTTGATTCCAGCTTGTGCTTCCTCCAGCCCAGCATTTCTCATGATGTACTCTGCATATAAGTTAAAGAAGCAGGATGACAATATACAACCTTGATGTATTCTTTTCCCTATTTGGAACCAGTCTGTTGTTCCATCTCTAGTTCTAACTGTTGCTTTCTGAACTGCATACAGATCTCTCAAGAGGCAGGTCAGGTGGTCTGGTATGCCCATCTCAAAGAATTTTCCACAGTTTGTTGTGATCCACACAGTCAATGGCATTAGCATAGTCAATAAAACAGAAGTAGATGTTTTTCTGGAACTCACTTGTTTTTTCGATTATCCAACAGATGTTGGCAATTTAGTCTCTGGTTCCTCTGCCTTTTCTAATCCAGCTTGAACATCTGGAAGTTCACAGTTCATGCACTGTTGAAGCCTGGCTTGGAGAATTTTAAGCATTACTTTGCTACTGTGTGAGATGAGTGCAATTATGTGGCAGTTTGAACATTCTTGACATTGCCTTTCCTTGGGATTGGAATGAAAACTGTTGTTTTCCAGTCCTGTGGCCACTGCTGAGTTTTCCAAGTTGGCTGGCATACTGAGTGCAGCACTTTCACAGCATCATCTTTTAGGATTTGAATAGCTCAACTGGAATTCCATCACCTCCACTAGCTTTGTTCATAGTGATGCTTCCTAAGGCCCACTTGACTTCGCACTCCAGGATGTCTGGCTCTAGGTGAATGATCACACCATCATGATTATCTGGGTCATGAAGATCTTTTTTGTACAGTTCTTCTGTGTATTCTTGCCACCTCTTCTTAATATCTTCTGCTTCTGTTAGGTCCATCCCATTTCTGTCCTTTATTGAGCCCATCTTTGCATGAAATGTTCCCTTGGTATCTCTAATTTTCTTGAAGAGATCTCTAGTCTTTCCCATTCTATTGTTTTCCTCTATTTCTTTGCATTGATCACTGAGGAAGGCTTTCTTATCTCTCCTCGCTGTTCTTTGGAACTCTGCATTCAAATGGGTGTATCTTTCCTTTTCTCCTTTGCTTTTCACTTCCCTTCTTTTCACAGCTATTTGTAAGGCCTCCTCAGATAGCCATTTTGCTTTTTTGCATTTCTTTTTCATGGGAATGGTCTTGATCCCTGTCTCCTGTACAATGTCACCAACCTCCATCCATAGTTCATCAGGCACTCTGTCTATCAGATCTAGTCCCTTAAATCTATTTCTCACTTCCACTGTATAGTCATAAGGGATTTGATTTAGGTCATACCTGAATGGTCTAGTGGTTTTCTTCACTTTCTTCAAATCATTGTGAATTTGGCAGGAAGGAGTTCATGATCCAAGCCACAGTCAGCTCCCGATCTTGTTTTTGCTGACTGTATAGAGCTTCTCCATCTTCGGCTACAAAGAATATAATCAGTCTGATTTCAGTGTCGACCATCTGGTGATGTCCATGTGTAGAGTCTCTTCTTGTGTTATTGGAAGAGGGTGTTTGCTATGACCAGTGCGTTCTCTTTGCAAAACTCTATTAGCCTTTGCCCTGCTTCATTCTATACTCCAAGGCCAAATTTGCCTGTTACTTCAGGCATTTCTTGACTTCCTACTTTTGCATTCCAGTCCCCTTAATGAAAAGGACATCTTTTTAGGGTGTTAGTTATAGAAGGTCTTGTAGGTCTTCATAGAACCATTCAACTTGAGCTTCTTCAGCATTCCTGGTCAGGGCATGGACTTGGATTACTGTGATATTGAATGGTTTGCCTTGGAAATGAACAGAGATCATTCTGTCATTTTTGAGATTGCATCCAAATACTGCTTTTCAGACTCTTTTGTTGACTCTGAAGGCTACTCCATTTCTTCTAAGGGATTCTAGCCCACAGTAGTAGGTATAATGGTCATCTGAGTTATATTCACCCATTCCAGTCCATTTTAGTTCGCTGATTCCTAAAATGTTGACGTTCAGTCTTGCCATCTCCTGTCTGACCACTTCCAATTTGCCTTGATTCATGGACCTAACATTCCAGGTTCCTATGCAGTATTGCTGTTTATAGCATCGGAATTTACTTCCTTTACCGGTACATTCACAGCAGGTTGTTGTTTTTGCTTTGACTCCGTCTCTTCATTCTTTCTGGAGTTATTTCTCCACTGATCTCCAGTAGCTTATTGGGTACCTACCAACCTGGGGAGTTCATCTTTCAGTGTCCTATCTTTTTGCCTTTTCATACTGTTCATGGGGTTCTCAAGGCAAGAATACTGAAGTGGTTTGCCATTCTCTTCTCCAGTGGACAATTTTTGTCAGAACTCTCCACCATGACCCATCTGTCTTGGGTGGCCCTACATGGCATGGTTCATAGTTTCACTGAGTTAGATAAGGCTGTGAAAAGTAAGCAATCTGATCACTTGGGCCACAGCCTTTTCTAACTCAATGAAACTATGAACATTAGAAATAGCAGTAATTTTTTATGTCGAACTGTGAATGCTATGATTTAACCATCAATCAAAGTCACTCCTCTCAGTGGTATGACCTTTCACATTTTCCTAGGGATGAGATTGAGATTGGTGTTGTTTAGTCACTAAGTCATGTCTGACTCTTTGGCGACCCCATGGACTGTAGCCCAGGCTTCTTTGTCCATGAGATTTCCAAAGGCAAGAATTTTGGATGGGTTGCAATTTCCCTCTCCAGAGGATCTTCCGGACCCAGGGGTCAAACAAGCATCTCCTGCATTGACAAGCAGATTCCTTACCACTTGGAATGACCTTGAGATTGAAATACTAGAATAAAATGAAAGATAGAATTAAGGACATGGTAGTCATGGTGGTGGTTCTTTACTTCTTGCATTTTATGGAAAATAATGTTTTTTCCTCAATTTACTCATGCCCTTTTGTTGTCTAAATCACTGTTAGCCATTATTCTTCTGGCTCTATAAACTTAAACTCTAATACCTCCATTATATTTTTCTATAATTTCACATGTTGCTTATTCATTCCACATTTACTCTTTTATTTATATTATATACTAATTGTGTCTATGTGTCAACACAAAAGTCCCAACAATTTGTTTCAAATCTCTCTTATCATTGCCTTCTTTCTTCTAACTAGAGTCCTCTCTATAATTTGGTTTGCTCACCTGAATAGAGAGGAAATTAATGTACAGAATGGTCAAAGGGTCCCTCCAACTCTAAAATTATAGTTCAATACAGTAAGACATCAGGGTTGTTGCTTTGTTTGGATTTTTAATAATACAGGATAATTATCACTTTAAAGAACAACTCACTGTGTAAGTATGGATGCCTACCATGAATGGAGCTTATTCTTCTTCTGTTATACTGAGAACAGACCATATATAACATTACTTCATAATTTAAAAACAAAATCTTATTTTGGAGAAAACACATTTTCTGTATATTATAATTAAATTCCAGCAGCTCATTCTCTAACTCGGCAAAGATGGGATTTGAGCCCAGAAAATCTGGCTCTGGAGTCCACCCACTTGTGTACAATATTATTAAACAAGCGTTTATTGGAGTGTTAGCAGAAAAGAATACAAAGATGAATGAGGTATGGTCCTGTCCTCAAGGGGGTTACAGAGCCAACTCCTTTCAGCAAAGCATTTCTCCAGGGCTCTGCTGAGAAAGAAGACAGACACTTTTCCACCCAGAATCCCCATAGCAATTCATCCTTTCCTTTCTCACAGCACTTTTACAAGTGGGTTATTGTTATTTGTGTTCACCTCCCAGATCCCTTACTTGAAAGGAATATCTTATACCTTATTCACATTTGTACTCTATGTTGTTGCTGTAAAATGGTTTTAAAATAATAGAAAGAACACACTGATGTTTACATGTAGCGAGCACATTGTAGTAAGTACAGTGCAAGGATGAAATAAGAGCCTTGGCAAAATAGCTGCAATTGCAAGATCAAAATCACCGTAATAATCCCAATTCAGATTGCAGGGTGGTTGGTTTGTTTCCTCTCCCAAAAGGAAAAAGGATTTAATGGAAAGATTTGTCATATTTTTCAGTAAGGTCATTTAAGATGGAGCATGTTTTTATTCACATTTTTAAGACTATCCTTGTGTGACAAGAGTTTAGCTTCTATTAAGCCAGATTACTTTCTATAGTTTATTTTATTTTATTTTATTTTATTTTAATCAGTTCCCAGATTTAAATTTCCAACATGCTTTCTGGAAACTATAGTCTGTTAATTTGTTTTTTAAATTTTAATTAAAGTAATAGCTCTGCATGCCTGTAATTTGGAAATTTTGAGTCTCCTTTCTTTGCCTAATCTCAGCCCTAAAGTCACATACATTGTCCCTTAATTGAAGAGCAGAATCAGAAGGATGGGTTCCTTCCTCAACTGATAATTTCCTTAGAGAGACCTGCTGACATGTCACAGAAAACATAAAATGCATTTCATTAATTTTCATTCTGCTCTCAGACTCTTCAAGGGCATAAACTTGGATGTGTTATCACATTTTCCATCCAATGATGCTAAGATTTTTCAATGTCATCAGTCTATACTGGCAGTTCTGCAGTTCCCAATGGAATAAGATAAACAGACTTGCTAGACAAGTTCAACAAAACTTGAGGCAATTAAAAATTAAGATTTTTTTCTAATAATCAAAGTCAATACGTAATCATTGCAGAAAGTTGGGTCTATAAAGAAAGAAATACAAAATCATCCATAATATGATAATTATTAATTTTCAGTCACTTTTCCTGGACTCTTCTTTCTGTAAGTAGAGGTGAATATCCTCAGGATACTGTGAAATAATAATTACATTTCATTCCAATTATCTGCCATGTCCCTTACAAGTCTAGGAACTGAGAAGCCAGAGGCAGCTGTGGGCTTCAGAGCCTCCTAGAGAAGATGGATACATGCTGAAGCACAGGGAAGGGCCCTAAACCCTACCTGAGTGGGAATGTGAGATCAGAAGGGGCTTTTTAGAAGAATACCTTCACTGAGACCTAAGCAATGTGCTGGCGTTAGTGAGGAAAGGGGACAGCGTGCCCCTCCCCCCGAGGCTGGAGAAAGAAGGCAGTGAAAATGTGGCCTTGGCTCACAAGTGAATATGAGGGATAAGAGAGAACAAATGGGCAGGGTCCACTTGGTATGAGGCTTTGTGAGCCATGATGCAGATTATGGACTTTGTGCTGAGGGCAGTGGGAAGCTATGGAGGGTAAGCAAGGGATACAGCATTGCAGCAATGGAGCATGGATTTGGTGAAGAGTGTGAAAGTGGAAGCCAGAAGGCTAGTGAGGAGAAAGTGCGGCAGTTTCAGAGAGAGGAATGAGAGGATATCAAACAACCAACCTTTACAGGATGCTTACTATATAATAGGCATTCTACTAAGCATGTCACATATTGAACTTAGCTCTCTCCGGAAATGAAGTTCTGAGGGAATGCTTTATAGTTCCAAGCCATGGTTAAAGATACCAGGTAGAATCAAGACTAATAGTTTTAGCAAGTGATCCAAAAATTATGGAAAACAATATTAAAATGATAAAATTAAATATTAATATGTGAATTTAGGAATTTTATAATAAAAGTAAAAATTTTAAACATAGTAAAGCTTATAAACTTATGTATTGTTAAAGATTAAGTTGAGTATTAAGTTATTTTATCCAAAAAATGTTCTTTGCCATCATCTTGAGTTACTAAGACCTAATCTGAAGATGAGAAAAATTAAAGCATTGAGAATCTTAAGCGCACACATGCATGCATAGACACAGAGACTTACACTCAAACATGTTGCATTTAATACTTGAACATGACTTGAATACGACTAAATATATCATGGACAATACACAGTTGTGCATTTTCTTTGTTAACAACCAAGCATTTATAGTTTCATATTTGTATAAAGTCATTCTTACATGTTAAATTATATAAAAATAAATACAAATTTACTCAGGGGAACAAGCTGATCATTCTTCCTAAAATTAAAACAATCTGGAAAAAAGTACTGCTGTGAAAAATAGTGAAAGCTCATTTGAGAACCATTCGCAATTTCTGTCTGAAGATTGCTGAATAATTATAAAAGAAATTCTCTTAGTAACATAATTGTGAGTGAAAGTCTATTGTTTTTAGATCCATGGAATAAATACTTGATTTTTAATTGTGATTCAGAGAGATATATTTTAAAATTAACTCTGCATTCAAAAAATAGCTTGATCATATAAAGTCAGGAAATCTTTACTAAAAAACATTTTAAAAGGACTGCCGTAGCTAATTTAATATATTTTTCCCTTGTATGCTACATATTCCATATGCTGGAATTTACCATTCTTTTGAATAATATGTGTTCCATAAAATGAAGATCATTAATTTTTTTATTTACTCCATGTTAAACACTTTTGTCTTTATTTTATGTCCTCACCTCATCAAGTATGTTAAACATAAACATAACTCAATCTTTTTTTGTACTACCTGAACCAGGGTCAACATTTTAAACATCAATTCTTCTTGCTGAGTACTATAATCATATAATTCTTCTAAAGAAGATATTAGGCTTAAATTGCACTGCCTCCAAAAGAAAATCTACCAGTTTGGGGTTGTTGCTTTCCTATTACTTATTTATGCCTATATAATAAAGTCTCTATTAATAGTTCATTGTGATAGAGATGATGAGACAGGGAAATTATTTGCCTCTTTCTCATAAAAAGATTGTACATTGCTTTATGCTAGTGTTCCAGTAACTGTAAATGGATCGTGATTGATAGACATTAGCATTAAAGTACAAATAAGACAAAGTATCTGTCAATTATCATAACATTTACAAATATATTGAGAATCCTTTTGTTCCTGCTCATCTCAGAGTAGTTTTTAAGTCTAATTACAGATTGTATCACTACTGTGTGAGGGACTATGTACCAAACCTGGGGCAAATGGGATTACCATGAAGGTGATGGATATAAAGCCATTTAAGGATTAAGTTATTTTAGGCTCCATGATTCTCTTCCACTAAGCAAATTGCCATGAGATGATGGGAGGAGAAAATAAAATTAAGGGGGAAAGATTGTTTTCTTTCTATGAGGGTTCCAGCTGCCAAGTAAGATATTGAATTTTATGGTTTCTTTTCAAACAGGCAGTGCAAATAAGCTATGCTCATCATCGTTCTTGTCTTCCAAAATTCAGTGCCTGGTTGCTTTTTGCCTTTGAGAAACTCTTACTCTTTTCAGTCTTCTGGAATTTAAACAACAGCCCTTCAAATGTGATCTGTTGTCATTTATTTGGAAAGGGTAAAAAGAGAAGGGAGAGGAAGAAAGGGATGAAAGAGTGAGTGAGGGATCACTCAAAAATTGAAACTTACAGTTCAGTCATGAAAAGTAAAAGACTGCATTAGCAAACTGCAACTTATTTGCATTCAAAATCAAGTATTCTACTTTGTTTAAAATCACTTAAGCAAATTATCACAAAGGCCTACTAAACAATGCTCTTTTTAACTCTCTATAATAGTAAAAGATGGGGTAAAAAAAAAGATCACATTATCAAAATGCTTGGCAACTTCTGAATCTTAGTAACCGTAAGTCACATGCATTTCCCAGTCATCTTTTCAGGATAGGATGCTACCATTTTCTTACAATATATCTTACATTGCCCTTTTTTGGTAATTAGTATAATTTGACATATTTTAAGATAATGAAGCCATCTGCTCTGAAGAGCTAAATCACCATTAATGTTTAAAAATTTTCCTCTCCGCAACAGAAAGATATGATGAAACTTCTAATCCAACTTTGCTTTTGAAGTTTCATCTTCCAGAGAGTTTTTAGAAGCATGATGATCTAGATTTCAATGCACACTGTCACTGACAGAACCCTGTTTGAGGTGGAGATCACCAGAGAAGTTTTTAGTTTCATCTAGTTCGCAGAGCACTGACTGGATGGAAGGGGAGATGTGGATGGATGCAGTCTTACTGTGTGCGGTCCTGTGTGAGGTGCGTCACTTTTACATTTTATTTAAATGGCTTATCTTGCTCAAGTACACATAAGCTAATCAGTGGAAGAGCCTGTGTTGAAGACAGGTGTCCTACAGACCAGCTGCTAGACTATAGTGTCCTATTGTCCACTTGTGTGTGCGTGCACTAAGTCACTTCAGTTGTGTCCAGCTCTTTGCGACCCTGTGGACTGTTGCCTGCCAGACTCCACTGTCCATGGTAGTCTCCAGGCAAGAATACGGGAGTGGATTGCCATACCCTCCTCCAGGGGATCTTTCTGACCTTTGTCTCTTAAGTCTCCTGCATTGGCAGGCACTATTGTCCGCTACTCCTTGCCAATTTTCTGTTATTATTTAACCCAGGTCATAAGGAAGATTTAAAAGGAGTCATGTTAAAGAAGCTTTTTTTAAATACTTCAGTGAATTATACAAAATTAATAATAGTGTCACAAAATATACACAGAAAAGGACAATGGGATATGGCAAAGGTGAAAAATAAGATATTATTGAAGTTAAGTGAAACGGCATTTTTATATAAATGAAAGTATAAGATTGCATACAGATGAAAAAGTGTAAAGATGAGAAAGAAGTTAGCTGAAGAATATCAACATCAGACATAATTTCATTTGCCTTAAATGTAAATGAACTAGGAGAAAATATTTAGTTGCTGAGTCATTTGGTAAACCACACCTGTGATTCAGTCTTGCCCCATCAGAGTAATTGTTATGTATTTTCAGTGGATAATTAATAGAGTCAACACAATTTTCTCAGCATCAGTACCACTAACATTCTACGCCCAGTAATTCTGTGCTGTGTGAGCGTCCCTGTGCATTGTAGGATGTTGAGCAGCATCCCTCCCATCCACCCACTAGATGCCGGTAGAACCCTCCCAGTTCTGACAGTCAGAACTCTCTCTCAACGTTGCTGAATGTCCCCTGGGGACAAAAGTCACCCTCTGTGGAGAACCACTGGAATAAACAAGCATTTATCTAGCACCTGTGGTAGGCCTGGCATGTGGACATAAACTAAACAAAGACCTTGATCTCATAGAAATTATATTCTAGTGTGAGAGTGATGGGAAAAAAAGACCAAACTATATAATGGAGTGACAAGTGCTGAAAAGAAACATTAAGGCAGGATAAGAGCATAAAGAATAATTTGGATGATATTTAGATTAGCCCTCTCCAAGGAGGTGCCTTGAGCAAAGACCTAAAGTGAGATGTGACTATCTGGAGGAGCAGTGTTTTAGATGGATGGAATAGCAAGTGGGAGGGCCCTGAGGCAGGACCAGTTTGGAATGTCTGACTAGCAAAGGGCCATTTGTTGCTAGAACTGAGTGAGCAGGTGGAAAAAAGTAAAGAGTAAAGTCACCAAGGCAAGCAAAGGCCAGATCAGGCAGAGACTTCTAGATTAGCTCTGCTCAACTAAATTTGCTGCCATGATGAAAATGCCCATGTATTATACTGCCTAAAACAGTAGCCACAGTGCCCAAAACACTGACCACATGTGGCATATTGAGCACATATGGCTTCTGTAACTGAGAAACTGAATTTTAGTTTAACTTTTATTGTTCAGTACAGTAGTTCATCACAGATATATGTAATGAACTACTGTATTGAACAATGCAAGTCTAAACCATAAGGACTTTGGATTTTTATTCTAAATACGATTAAAAAAAAAACTATCAGAAGAGTTTGAGCAAAGATGTGATCTCCTTAGCTTTAAAAGAGCAGTAAAGATCATAAAATTCAATTTATTTTCCCACATTTTCAGAGATAAGATCTAAGTGTAGTGAGAATTTCATCTAAATAATTCATGATGGATTCCTACAATCCCCTACTCACCCAGTTCTTTTAACTGGCTTTCCTCTCTTCCTGTTTTTTAAAATATTGTCTGCTTCTTTGATTGATTAATTTTGTGAAACTATTTAAAATCTTTTTTTGAGTAAAGATAAACATAAGTAACTAAATGATAAACAAATGGTAAAAGGTAGGCATAATATCCAAAACTGTGAAAAAGTATTAAGTAGTCAGTTTGGCTTTATGAGGGCATATAATAAGAAGAACCCAAAATCAAAAACTCCAACAAAAGTTATGGAATGTGATCTGTATGCAGCCACCCACATCTACACATTGTAGTTGTTCCTTATTTTTTAGTAAGTAAATCCATAAAGAAATACTATCTGCAGGCTATCTCAATACTTATGACCAAGATGTAGAAGAGAAAGAATAATATGCAAAGATTAAGTTCTGATGAATGGGAAAAGTAAACTGAAAACTGGAAATTTCCTTAACCAATTGGAAATAGCAATGAGTAAAATTATCACTTACCCATCAACACTGTTTATACACAATGCAATGAAGTCAATCTTTGGCAATTATATGATTAATCTGAAGTAAGCAAACAGATTAATCAAAACATTCCATTCTAAAAATCAGCTGTTGAACTGAATGAAAAAGCCAGAGAATGGCCCCAAAAGAGTCTAGCTATTGGTAAATGTGATTTGAGGGTTAATTTCCACTTTCTGTAATTTTCCCAGTGGTCCTTGCACCATCTTCGTCTAACTTTGATACTTAAAAAAAAAATTAGTATGTTTATCTCCACAGGTTTAGGACATGCTTTTGACCTTGTATGTTTTTTCACTACTTCAGGGATTCAGTTTACGTACACTGGTAACAAAAATAATTAATAAATAAGGAAGTGGTGAGGAGAATATAAGACCTTGATATGAATGGAAATGAGGTTGCTGAAGTAATTAATTAAAAATGTCATTGACTGCCATTAAGGGGAAGATTAGCAATTAAAGCAGAGAGGTTTTGTTAATTACTCAAGGTTGAAACACAGAACACCCTGAGAGCAATGAATTCATCAATGAGCATCATTTCAAGGGAAAGCTGGGTGATCTTTTGTCACTTGATTGAAGCTGTGTTGAAAAAAGGTTGAATTAATAACAATAGCAAGAGTCTTCTTAAAGATAAACATGGTAAGATGGATGCCCTTATGCCTAGATATTTCATGTCTAATAATGACATATCACATTTGTAAGAATTTCAGTTTTGAACAGATGAGAAAGGAAAACATGCTTGTGTTGGAGTAAATTAGAACTCACCAATTCATTTCACTTGTCTTGAGATTCAAAATTCATTTGTCTTAAGACTTTTTAATTTGTTTGATTTGTTTTGACTCAAAAATAACAGTGATTTTCAATTTTATCTTTCTGTTCTGAGAAATAGCAATTTAATACGGAGTAATTCATTATAATTTCACCATTCTCAATGCCTATTTTTAACACATTATTTCTCTTCCAATCAGAAAGATTACACTCTCCTTCTATATATACTATGGGTAAAGTTACTGTTTTATGCTAAGACATTAGCACAATAAGTAAAAAATGTTCATGAACTAAAATTTTATTTTAAAAACATTTATTTAAGTCTTTGGCAGATTTCTTAAAATTGATTTATATCTTACATTTACAAAAATATCAAGCAAAATTTTAACTAGTCTGATTTATCTGAAATACCTACGTTTTAGGCAATTCTTGTCTGTATTTTGCATTTATTTTATTCAAATCCTTACAGAGTTATTCAGATCAAACAGTTGATGAAGTCAACAAGATAATCTGCTTTGTCAAAGTTGATGATATTTATGCTTGAATGCATGAGAATCCACCTGCAGTGCTTTTGAAAGGACAGCTCCCAGAGCCCCATTCAGTGATTTGATTTCAGTATCTTGGGAGGAGCCCAGGGATGCTATTTTTATAATAACAAAAATTCAGGTAGTTTTGATGCAGCAAGATAATCTCTGCAAAAAAATAAATAAATAAAACAGCAGGTTAAAATAGCTCAGAACCAGGTTTCCATTTCATTTTGTTTGGTATGTATTTGGGTCCTAGTGTAGAACTGATATCTTCATTCATATTAATATACCCAGTATTTCTGGACATTATTTTAATATTTTGTGAAGTATATGTGGTTTCCTTTAACTTAACTAAGAACCTTTATATGCAATTTGTCTTCATGTCTATTTCCAAATTTCACCAAATAGTAAATACAGTATTTTAATCAATAACTAAAAATGAATTTGGCTTGTCTATCATGAATATAAACCTATGAAAATATCTGAAATGCTTTTACTAAATTTGACCATTTATACACCTAGCAACAGAAGTCTCTAAACAGAGGTCTCTATAGTCTAAGACTGGTTAGGTTCTCAGGATTTATTTTCCAGACAAGGTATTTTTAAGCAGTTCAAGAGCAAAAAATAAACTTATAGGATGACCTTTCTAAACTGTTATTATTCAGATAATACTACTTCCAAATTGGAAAGGCACTTCCAAATAGCACTCTCTCTTTATAGCTGAAATTGTCAGATCTCTTGTAGAAGAGAAAATATAAGATTCTCTGTATAAATAGTCAAGGGAGACATAACGGGGATAAAATCAGTGGTCAGTAGCACATGCTGGAGCATTATCTCACATGCCTCCTTTTTATATTCACATCATTACTGTGTAAATTCACTTTATGTCAGAACAGATTTCTACTAGATTTTAAGAAATTTAATTACTTTTTTAATATTATCATTTTAGTAACCAAAAGGAGCCAAAAGTAGTCTATCAGGGAACATAGGTAAGATGTAGTTGTTATGTATTTGCCTTTTGTCCTTCCTGGAAATTTTTTAAGTTAAACTTATGACATTTTCACATAAAATGTATAAAATATCTTCCAAACAGCTGCACTGTATAATTGAACTTGAATAAAAGATCCAATGCCTCTAGAGCTTTTAGATATGAAAATGTTTATTTTTATTAAATCTTTATAAAAACAAAGGCCTGTATATATGATTTTTTGGTTTACATAGGTTTGGGCACTCTATTTGAAAGATTAAAATATCAATAATATAAATTTGATCAAATAATTATAGTATTTCGGCTCTCCACAGTTTGGTTTTAAAACATATGGCAGATTAGAGTAGGTTTTTTGTTTTGTTTTTAGTGCAAACTCTGAGGCCATAGAAATTAGACAGTCTCTTAAAACCTAATATGCTCCTCATTCAGTAGCACATAAGCATGGGGCATAATACAGATTGTTCTAATAAAGGATTAAGACACAGATGTTTTCTGTGTTTCACATGATAGAATAGAGTACACTAAGCTCCCTTTGGAGACCAAGTTTTCTGAATCAACTTGTTTATGGAGCTACTAAGACTTCTGGCTTTATTTAGAAAAGTCTCAATAGGGTATTTGAGGCCAAGCTCTAAATCCTCACCTGAATTGTGTCAGTTTACATCTCCACTAATAACCCAGAAAGGATTAGATTTATATCGCTCTTTTCTCTGTTTGAAAATAGAAACTCTTTGGTCTCATCTATCATACTTTCCTAGCCTGTGAAATGAATGATTTGTCTAAAGGTAATATCCCGTCAAGATCTAATATGCTATGAAAATATAAGATAATTTAGATCTTTATGGGACATTCTGCATTGTGATTGCAATTATTTCCTGATTTAGCAGTTGTTAACAGTACTTATAAGATTGTTCTGAAAGAGAATGTATTATGTTTGCCATTATCTCAGTCCTTTCTTGTAAAATGCTATGCATTAGGTGGTCTGTCTACAATTCTAGGGCAGCTGAATGTTCTTCTAGTTGCACTCAAAACTGAAGTAAATACATTTCTTTTTTTTTTAATTTTTTAGCACCAAAAACATTTTGTCTTGGGGTATAACTGATTAACAATGTTATGGTAGTTTCAAGTGAACAGCAAAGGGGTTCAGCCATGAATATATATGTATTCATTCTCCGCTAAACCCATGTCCCATCCAGGCTGGCACACCCACACTGGGCAGAGTTCCCTGTGCTATACAATAGGTCTTTGTTGGTTATCCATTTTAAATATAGCAGTGTGTACATGACCTTCCCCAAATCCCTAGGTGTCTCTTCCCCCTGGCAACTATAAGTTCATTTTCTAAGTCTGTGAACCTCTGAAGTAAATACATTTCTTGATAGGAAAATTAATAACATGCACCCTCAAAAGGGTTACACTGATAGGAAAATGCAGGTTTGGAAAAATACTTGCCACACAGCTGACAAAGGGTCAATAGCCATACTATGCCAAAAGTTCTCACAAATTGCCAATAAATTGACCAGCCACCCAATATAAAACTGGGGAAAGGATACAAGAGGTACTTTCTAGGGGAAAAACTCCAAATGGTCAACAAATATGAAAAGATGTTCAAATTAACTTATAGGGAAATGAAAGGAAAGACATCACTTTATACCCATCAGACCAAGAAAAAATTTAAAGCAGTCAATACCTGTTGCTGCCAAGGATAGAGGAAATGTGTAATTATATAATTATAAGTTGCAAATTTTTTAAACAATTTTAAAATTAAAAGTATGTATTCTTTTTTATTCTGTAATCCTATTGCTAGAAATCTATCCCATAGAACTATAACAACCAGAACCTAAGGAAATATGCTCAAAGATGCTACTTGCAGCATTATTCAGCACAGAGGGGGAAAAAGGAAATCACCAAGTGAATGCCAATTTTAAAAAATAGTTGAAAAATCATAGTACATCCATACCTAGAACAACATGCAAACCTTAAAAAGAATGAACTAGAGCTATGAAGATTAATTTCGGTGATTGTTCATGAGGCATAATTATGAGAGAGAAAAACAAGATACAGAGAAGTGTCATATGATATTATTTGTAAAATGTAAGACAGTGATAGTCCCAGCTAATCTATATATGTATATGATTAAATGTATCTCTTTACAAATATGTGTATTTGACTATGGCTAAAATAGAGAACATATATATTGAATTGTTAATTATGCATGAATTGGATGTGTGTCTATATCTGGTAGTATGAATATATTGGTAGGTAGGAGGAGTAGGTAAGAAAAAAAAATAGACGAAATAAAGACTAGACTAAATAAGCAACACATATTATCCCATAAAAGCATTTATGTCAAGTTCCATATATGTTTAAAATATTTAACTTAAAATTATTAAAACAGTGTTTTTAAATCAAATCCACAGATCACTGCCTGAGAACACAATGAAAAATAAATGTAGCTAACATGTATTTATCAACCCCCTTCCAAAGGGTATGTGCATAGTTTTGGCTACAAGGACATGGTTTGAAGCCTTATTTATAAGCAATGACAACAACAAAATTCAGTAAAAACTTAAAATGTCCATTACTAGTGATGAACTATGTAACACTGCGTAGCCATTGAAAATGATGTTGTGAGAGTATACATATTTATAAGAAAGAAGCTCATAATATATTAAATCAGGAAAACAAGTTGTAAAATTATATACATATTTTGATCCCCTTGTCATTTTTATGTCTATCAAAAACCCAGTGAGGGAAAAAAACAGGTAAAATAAGAAAAAATTGATCAGCAGGATTTCATTAAAATTAAAAACTGCTCTGCAAAAGACAATGTCAAGAGAATTAGCAAATCCCAGAGGACTGGGAAAAAAAATACAAAAGATACATCTGATAAGACTATCATCCAGAATATGCAAAGAATTCTTAAAACTCAATAATAAGACAATTTGAACTTTTTTAGTAATGGGCCAAAAACCATAAGAGACACCTCACCAAAGAGATATACAAATGGAAAATAAGCATATGAAAAGATGTTCTACATTGTATGTCACCAGGGAAATGCAAATAAAATAATAAGATACCACTACACACCTATTAGAATGGTCAAAGTCTGAAACTCTGAAAACACCAAATGCTGGTGAGAACGTGGAACAGTGAGGAGCTCTCATATAGTGCTGTTGAGAATGCAAAACCATACAGCCACTTTGAAAGATAGTTTGGGGATTTCTTACAAAACTAAACGTGTTCCTACCACATGATCCAGAAACCATACTCCTTGGTATTATTCACCCAAAGGAGTTGAAAGTTTATATTCACACAAAAAACCTTCACATGGATTTTAGAGCAGCTTTCTTCATAATCCCTAAAACCTGAAAGCAACCAAGATGTCCTTCGATAAGTAAATGGATAAATGGTGGTACATCCAGACAGCGGAATGTTATTAAGTGTGAAAAAGGAATGAGCCATCAAACTGTAAAAAGACATGGAGGAACTTTAGATGCATATTACTGAGTGAAAAAAGCCAGTCTTTAAAGGCTACATGTTGTATGATTCCAACAGTATGACATATGGAAAATGCAAGACTATAGAGACTAAATGACCATTTGTTAAGCTTCCATTGCATCTCCTGGTTTACCAACTCCAGATCTGGTATAAAATCACTATTTGATAAACACACAGTGGTTTATTTTTAGTCCAGAAAAACATCTACTTCTGCTTCATTGACTACGCTAAACCCTTTGACTGTGTGGATCACAACAAAGTGTGGAAAATTCTTAAAGAGATAGGAATGCCAGACTACCTTACCAACCTCCTGAGAAATCTGTATGCAGGTCAAGAAGTAACTGTTAGAACTGGACATGGAACAATGGACTAGTTCAAAATTGGGAAAGGAGTATGTCAAGGCTGAATACTGTCACCCTGCTTATTTAACTTATATGCAGAGTGCATCATGTGAAAAGTGGGGCTGAATTGAAGCACAAGCCAAGATCAAGACTGCAGGGAAAAATATCAGTAACCTCAGATATGCATATGACACCACCCTTATGGCAGAAAGCACAGAGGAACTAAAAAGCTTCTTGATGAAAGTGAAAGAGGAGAGTGAAAAAGCTGGCCTAAAATTCAGCATTCAAAAAACAAAGATCATGGCATCCTGTCCCATCACTTCATGGCAAAGAGATGGGGAAACAATAGAAACAATGACTTTATTTTCTTGGGCTCCTAAATCACTGCAGATGGTGACTGCAGCCATGAAATTAAAAGATGCTTGCTCCTTAGAAGAAAAGCTATGACAAACCTAGACAGCATATTAGAAAGCAGAGACATTATTTTGCCAACAAAGGCCCATCTAGTCAAAGCTATGATTTTTCCAGTAGTCACATGTATGGGTGTGAGAATTGGACCATAACAAAGGCCAAAGAATTGATACTTTTGAAGTGTGGTGTCAGAGAAGGCTCTTGAGGGTCCCTTGGACTTCAAGGAGCTCAAACCAGTCAATCTTAAAGGAAATCAGTCTTGAATATTCATTGGAAGGACTGATGCTCAGCTGAAGCTCCAGTACTTTGGCCACCTGATGCAAACAGCCAACTCATTAGAAAAGACCCTGATGCTGGGAAAGATTGAAAGCAGGAGGAGAAGGGGGCGACAGAGGACAAGATGGTTGAATGGCATCACAGACTTGATGGACATGAGTTTAAGCAAGCTCTGGGAGATGGTGAGGGATAGGGAAGCCTGGTGTGCTTCAGTCCATGGGGTCGCAAAGAGTCAGACATGGCTGAGCAACTGCACAACAACCTTTCTTGACCCTCATTTTTTCCCATCTATAATGTTGGGGGAACAGAGGCTAGACTAAATGTTCTTTAGATTCCTTTCAGCTGTGAAAATTAAATAAGTTTGTTTCTACATTTTCCCATTTATACATGGCTTGAATAAAAGTTTAACAGTCTAACAATCAGGACACTTACATAAGGCTGGGCAGAATAGATTACATCAAGTGTCACTTCAGAACATATCTGCTGTGTATAAGTCTACTCTGTCTTCATTTTAATCACTAGACTAATTGTTCTCTGAGGGCACTGTCTGTATGGGATTCACTCATATTCCTCACAAATCCTTGCACACAAATAGGACTCAGGTGACATCATTCATATCTCCTTCTATTTTTTAAGAACAAAAACAAATGTCTAATATACTACTTTCATAAGTAAGCACAGTGGTAATTGAATATCTAGCAGACAGAATAGTCTAGATTTGATTTGTTCTATCAAGCAAATGACTAAAGAAAATATATTTTGTTACATGTTTTGAATTTAAAAAAAAAAAAACAGAAATACCATGTATTTTAGAGAGAAGGGAAAGAGAGAGAAAGAGGGAGGATGGCATGATCTTGGGCTTCCTTGGTGACTCAGACGGTAAAGAATCCACCTGCAATGCAGGAGACCTCGGTTTAATCCCTGGATTGAGAAGATCCCCTGGAGAATGTTATTGCCACTCACTCCAGTATTCTTGCCTGGAGAATTCCATGGACAGAGGACCCTGGCAGGTTACAGTCCGTGGGGTCACAAAGAGTCAGCATGACTGAGCAATTTACACACACACACACACACACACACACACACACACACACACACAGCATGAACTTAGAAATGATTTAGGCAGCAGAAGAGCTGTGCCGGTTTACACACAGAAAGAACTGAAGGAGAGTAAGAGATGGAAGGTACAGGAGAAAGAATAATTGGTGAAACAATGTAGCAAAATTTATGTGAGGGAAATGAGATCTGAACCAGAGTGAAGAGCTTCATCCTATCAGGAAATGTTTTCTCCTAAAAAATAGGCAAGAAGAAAGAACCACAAGACACAGACCTAGAGATGAGTGAAGGGAAAGAAAGGATTTTGAGGCCTTAAACCTCTTAGAAAACAGCTCTGGTTGGGCCCCAGGCATAGGGGTCAGCCTTTGTGGCAGGGATGATAAGAAACTGCCAGCTGCTTTGAGGACCCAGCTATTACACAGCAGCATGTGTCTGCAGTGAATGCAGTTATCTTGGCCTTGCGAATTTGCTCCAACATTCTGATCTTCTCACATGATTGGCTTTACCCTACCCAGGCCTGCAGTGTTCATTACACTTAACCATACCCTACAGGGAACCCTCCAACTGCTCTGCCCCAGAATTAGAAGTTTGTATCAAAAAGGATTTCAGTGCATCCGTTTGCACTTTATTGGATCGCGGTTCCACAGGGAGCAGCTGAGTCTAAGGACTCGTGCTACCAGGGGCCACGTTCTCCTTTTTCCCAGTGTTTCACTTCCCTGCTGCAGACATTAATGAATCTGCCTTCTGTAATTCAGCCAATTCTTTAATACAATAGACTCTTGGATTTCATGGGGTCTATAGACCGATCTAGATTGCCCTAAATCTAATCATTTCTTACATTAGTCAGAAATGCAATTGTTCTGATTGTAAACCCTGTTTACATGGGGACACTGACTCACTCATGTCATTTTCAACCTTTAACTGCACATTGAGGTTTGTTTCTGCACTTGAGGAGTGTTTCTAAGTGATTACCTTTTAAAAATAATACTGATGCCCAAAGCCATTCCAGACCAACTGTATCAAAATCTCTAAGAGTGTATCCTGGACATTTGTACAGAACAAACCCTGTCTTCCTTGAGAAAGCCACTTAACCTCTCTTTTCCTCAGTTTCCTCATCTGTGTATGAAAGTGACAAACTTCTCATATGGTTGTAGTGAGAACCATAGAACTTCTGTAGGCGAAGTATGTGTAAAATGCTTAGAATATGCCTGTGTTCTTTAGTTGCTAAATCGTGTCTGCCTCTTTTGTGACCCCATGAACTGTAGCCTACCAGGCTCCTCTGTCCATAGGATTTCCCAGGCAGAAATACTGGAGCGCATTGCCATTTCCTTCTCCAGGGGATCTTCCTGATTGCATTGAACCCCAATCTCCTGCATTGCAGGCTGATTCTTTCCTACTGAGCAACCTGGGAAGCCCTAGACTATGCCTGGCCCATCATAAATGTTCAGTGTGTTACTGTTATTACCTCATAGGGTTATCATGAGAACAAAGTAACTGTGTGTTCAATAAGTATTAAACAGATGAGTAAAAGAAATTTGTAAACACTAATGTGCTATTCATATGTAAAATATTTGTAATATTTTATATTATATGAGGTATACAGGTCTGAATATTACAGAAACTTGAAGTTTATTTAAACTTTACACATTGCTATAATTCTAAGCACAACATATGTGATTAATTATAACTTTAAATTGATTTCATTGTATTTTCAAGATCGTGACCACCACAAACAATTCTGTAATGACTATTAAAAAAATCTCTTGATACAATAGAATGGGAAATTTGGGGAAATCGTTTTATCTACTGAGATTCTGGAGGACAGGGTACTGGCCTAATTCATTTCTGTGTCTCCTGAGTATTGTGCTATGATTAGGAACTTGATAAATAGTTGGAAAGAATTACAGGTGAAGAGAAGAAGGGACATGCATCTCTTAGTCACATTTAGGAAGCCAAAGGAAAATGTTATGTATGGGATATGTTCTTCTCTACTTTTTATTTGTTTTGATTTTGAGCAAATAACTTAACCTTTTTGTGTGATTCTTTTGTTTCATCTTTAATATTAATGTTAGCATATGAATTAGTTCAACTGTTCTACTCAATTTAACAAATTTGAATGCCTTTTTTTAAAGTTTAAATAACTTTTAGCAAAATGGTGGAAATAATAACAGAGAACTGGAAGGGTGAGCTGATTTAGATTAATTCAGTTGGCTTCATGGGTACAGCAGCCTGATTTAAGCTGGGATGAGAGAAATGCCAATTCCTATCTATTAGTTAACTTTTAATGTACATGGAGTGATTGCTCTGATCAGAAACTGCAGTTGGTCCTGGTTGGGCAAATAAGGCAAGTATAGCCATGGTCCCTGGCTGCCTGTCTTGGATAGAGCCAGGCAACTTAGTTCTATTCCATGGCCTCTGATGCATAAGGATAAGAGGCTTATGGAAGCTTCTTGATGGGAGAGACTGACTGTGGGGGAAACCGGGTCTTGTTCTGATGGGCAAGGCCATGCTCAGTAAATCTTTAATCCAATTTTCCTTTGATGTGCAGAGCTGTGTTCCCTCCCTGTTGTTTGACCTGATGCCAAACTATGGTGGCGGTAATGAGACAATGGAGACCTCCTTCATAAGGTCCCATGCAGGCACTGCCACAATCAGTGCCCCTGACCCTCCAACAGGGCACCACAACCCACACCTCCACCAGAGACTCCTGGACACTCACAGGCAAGTCTGAGTCAGTCTCTTGTGGAGTCACTGCTCCTTTCTCCCGGGTCCTGGTGCACACAAGGTTTTGTTTGTGCCCTCCAAGAGCCTCTTATCCTTATCCATCAGAGGGCAGACAGAATGAAAACCACAATCACAGAAGACTAATCAAACTGATCACATGGACCACAGCCTTGTCTAACTCAATGAAACTGTGAGCCATGCTGTGTAGGGCCACCCAAGACAGACGGGTCATGGTGGAGAGTTCTGACAAAACATGGTCCGCAAGAGAAGGGAATGGCAAACCGCTTGAGTATTCTTGCCTTGAGAACCCCATGAACAGTATGATAAGGCAAAAAGATATGACACTGAAAGATGAACTCCCCAGGTTGGTAGGTGCCGAATATGCTACTAGAAAAGAGTGGAGAAATAATTCCAGAAAGAATGAAGAGATGGAGCCAAAGGGAAAACAACACTGAGTTGTGGATGTGACTGGTGATGGAAGTAAAGTCCGATGCTGTAAAGAGCAATATTGCATAGGAACCTGGAATGTTAAGTTCGTGAATCAAGGTAAATTGGAAATGGTCAGACAGGAGATGACAAGAGTGGACATTGACATCTTAGGAATCAGTCAACTAAAATGGACTGGAATGGGTGAATTTAACTCAGATGACCATTATATCTACTAGTGTGGGCAGGAGTCCCTTAGAAGAAATGGAGTAGCCATCATAGTCAACAAAAGAATCCAAACTGCAGTACTTGGATGCAATCTCAAAAACGACAGAATGATCTCTGTTCGTTTCCAAGGCAAATCATTCAGTATCACAGTAATCCAAGTCTGTGCCCCAACCAGTAGTGCTGAAGAAGCTAAAGTTGAACGATTCTATGAATACCTAAAGACCTTCAAGAGCTAACACCCAAAAAAGATGTCCTTTACCTTAAGGGGACTGGAATGCAAAAGTAGGAAGTCAAGAAATGCCTGAAGCAACAGGCAAATTTGGCCTTGGAATACAGAGTGAAGCAGGGCAAAGGCTATTAGAGTTTTTCCAAGAGAACGCACTGGTCATAGCAAACACCCTCTTCAAACAACACAAGGAAAGAGTCTATACATGAACATCACCAGATGGTCAATATCAAAATCATATTGATTATATTCTTTGCAGCAAAACATGGAGAAGCTCTATACAGTCAGCAAAAACAAGACCAGGAGCTGACTGTGGCTTAGATCATGAACTTCTTATTGCCAAATTCAGACTTAATTTTAAAGAGAGTAGGGAAAACAATAGGCCATTCAGGTATGACCTAAATCAAATCCCTTACGATTATACAGTGGAAGTGAAAATAGATTCAAGGGATTGGCTCTGATAGAGTGCCTGAAGAACTATGGGCAGAGGTTCATGACATTGTACAGGAGTCAGTGATCAAACCATCCCCAAAAAAAGAAATGCAAAAAGGCAAAATGGTTGTCTGAGGAGGCCTTACAAATAGCTGTGAAAAGAAGGGAAGCAAAAGGCAAAGGTGAAAAGGAAAGATATACCCATTTGAATGCAGAGTTCCAAAGAATAACCAGGAGAGATAAGAAAGCCTTTCTCAGTGATCAATGCAAAGAAACAGAGGAAAACAAAAAAAATAGGAAAGACTAGAGAGCTCCTAAAGAAAATGAGAGATACCAAGGGAACATTTCATGCAAAGATGGGCTCAATAAAGGACAGAAATGGTATGGACGTAACAGAAGCAGAAAATATTAAGAAGAGGTGGCAACCATACACAGAAGAGCTATACAAAAAGGATCTTCATGACCCAGATAATCATGATGGTGTGATCATTCACCTAGAGCCAGACATCCTGGAATGCAAAGTCAAGTGGGCCTTAGGAAGCATCACTACGAACAAAGCTAGTGGAGGTGATGGAATTCCAGTTGAGTTATTTCAAATCCTAAAAGATGATGCTGTGAAAGTGCTGCACTCAGTATGCCAGCCAATTTGGAAAACTAGCAGTGGCCACAGAACTGGAAAAGGTCAGTTTTCATTCCAATCCCAAGGAATAGCAGTGCCAAAGAACGTTCAAACTGCAGCACAATTGCACTCATCTCACACAGTAGCAAAGTAATGCTCAAAATTCTCCAAGCCAGGCTTCAACAGTATGTGAACCATAAACTCCCAGATGTTTAAGCTAGATTTACAAAAGGCAGAGGAACCAGATATTAAATTGCCAACATCCGTTGGATCATTGAAAAAGCAAGAGAATTCCAGAAAAACATCTACTTCTGCTTTATTGACTACACCAAAGCCTTTGACTGTGTGGATCACAACAAACTGTGGAAAATTCTTCAAGAGATGGGAATACCAGACCACCTTACCTGCCTCCTGAGAAACGTGTATGCAGGTCAAGAAGCAACAGTTAGAACTGGACATGAAACAACAGACTGGTTCCAAACTGAGAAAGAAGTACATCAGGGCTGTATATTGTCACCCCTGCTTATTTAACTTATATGCAGAGTACATCATGCTAAATGCCAAGTTGGATGAAGCACAAGCTGGAATCAAGATTGCCAGGAGAAATATCAATAACCTCAGATATGCAGATGACACCACCCTTATGGCAGAAAGCAAAGAAGAACTAAAGAGCCTCTTGATGAAAGAGGAAGAGGAGAGTGAAAAAGTTGGCTTAAAACTCAGCATTCAGAAAACTAAGATCATGGCATCTGGTTCCATCACTTCATGGCAAATAGATGGGAAAACAATGGAAATAGTGAGAGACTTTATTTTGGGGGGCTCCAAAATCACTGCAGATGGTGACTGCAGCCATGAAATTGAAAGACGCTTACTCCTTGGAAGAAAAGCTATAACCAACATAGACAGCATACTAAAAAGCAGAGACATTACTATTCCAACAAATTCTGTCTAATCAAAACAATGGTTTTTCCAGTAGTCATGTATGGACATGAGAGTTGGACTATAAAAAAAGCTGAGCACCAAAGAATCGATGCTTTTGAACTATAGTGTTGGAGAAGACGCTTGAGAGCCCCTTGGACTGCAAGGAGATCAAACCAGTCCATCCTAAAGGAGATCTGTCCTGAATATCTATTGGAAGGACTGATGCTGAAGCTGAAGCTCCAATACTTTGACCACTTGATTCGAAGACCTGACTCATTGAGAAAGACCCTGATGCTGGGAAAGATTGAAGGCGGGAGGAGAAGGGGGTGACAGAGGATGAGATGGTTTGATGGCATCACCGACTCAGTGGACATGAGTTTGAGCAAGCTCCAGGAGTTGGTGATGGACAGGCAAGCCTGGCATGCTGCAGTCCATTGGGTCCCAAAGAATCAGACATGACTGAGGGACTGAACTGACTGACTGATTCCATGCCCTCAGTCTTACCCTACCACTGGTTTCCTCGAATGCCTGAACAAAAAAATGCTAGTGAATTCAGTCAATTCCCAAATCAGTGACAAAAAAAGCATTCCTATTCCAACCTCTGTTCTTTGGGGTGTAATATGTAAACTTGTTGTTTAGTTTTATGTTGAAATGGCATTTATTGCTTTTTCATTGAAAAATCTTCCAAACTAACACAAAGAATATACATCCAAATTTATTTCTATATAAACACTAACTTTCCAAACCCTAGCAGTTCTATTCAGTTTACTGATGTCTATTTTCAAGTTTATTACCTGTGATTTGGCTCCTAGCCTCATTAGTGTTGCCAGTTTTCACTCCTTTCAATGAATTGTATCCCTTGTTGCCTGATTAGTTTTCCTGAACAGGTGTTTATGCATACATTGAACACCAGCATATTCCTTCTTGAGAAACATATTTTTCCATCCAATTTCAACAACTTCTACTTGCCACATCAGAATGGAGACTTAAGTTTGTTGTAGCCTTTTCTTATATTAAGAAATATTGAGTTTGACAGATACGAATGAAGTGTACATAGCAGCTTGTGGAAGACCCTAATTCCTCCTCAGCATTTGAATTAATGTTACATTCTGTTGGGCTCAGCTTCTTTCCTTAATTAACAATGGTCCTCTTTCCTAACCACTATAAAATTACTAATTAACTATCTTCCTAATAGTTTCAAATAAATCATAGAATCAACAACATTAAACATCATCTAGTATAAACCCTTATTTTGAAAATGGAAAAGCTGAGCTCAAAAGAGTTGAGATAGCCAACCATCTCACAAAAAAGTGATAAAAAGAAGGCTAGGACTCAGATGTTGAAACACACCAAAGTCCTTCTCTACCTACTTTCCAAATCCACCATCTGTAGTCATATTTTTTCCCCTGTATCCTTAATACTTTGCATCATCCCTGAAACATACTGTAAAAAAATCCAGTTTTTGTTAAAAGTAGATTTAACAAAGAGGTGAACTTCAAAAGGATCAGCAGTGAAGGCTCACTGCTGGGGTTCTGCTCCAGTTACTTGACAGCAGCACCTGAGTTCTCTGGCTTTTTGCAAAGAGGAGGTTTGGTCAGCCCAGAACTCTTACTGTTGCTTGGTTTTAGTTTCACAGGAAAGTGAACCGTCAAGGGAATGTTCTGATGTATCCATGAACTGCAAGCCATTCAGGGTCTTCTTAAAATAAAGCTCTGCTGGGTTTTCTCAGTACAGCCTTCTAAAAGTTGACACAGCAAGAATTGTTTCTCACCCGGTTCTATTTTTAAATCCCAGTCCCAAAAAAATTTTTTAACTTCAAGATTGAGGTTCTGAACCACCTTTGGTGAGTTTTGGCATCTTGCTAGAAAGACTACTTAGTGGCTACACACCGTTAACTCAAAAAAGGAAGAAAGGGAGAAAAAGGAAGGGAAGAAGAGGAGGGAGAGAGGAGGAAAAGGAAGAGAAGAAAGAAGGAAGGGAGGGAAAGAAGGAAAGATATCAGCTAATAATAGCACTTATATATTTGAGTATTATATGCATCAAGCACTGTTGTAAGCACTTTACATGAATTGTTAAATTTTTTCCCACAACAACTCAAAGAGATAGGTTCTATTATTCTCCGATGAGAAAATTTAGGCATAGAGGAATTAAATAACTTGCTCAAAGCCATGTTTGTCTGCAGTACAGCTGGCTTTAAACCAAGCAGTCTGACCTCAGAGGCTGACCTTTTACCTCTCTACTATATAGCTTTAAGCTGGATGTTTTTCTGAAGAAGCACTAAAGGGCTGTTGACTCTTCTTGATTTTTTTTTTCCTTTTCTACTTAACCTCACATGCATCTTTGCATTATGTCATCCCAACTTTCAATCAAACGGAAATATGCTGGAGGCAAGGGGCTGAGCTGAAAAGAATCCAACCTTTTGGATTGGCCAGAAAAATCTTAGGTTCTAATTCTGCTCTGCTGCTTACTTAGTGGTTGTGTGACCTTGGACATGACCATGAAGAAAAATCATAAAATTTTAGGACATTCCATTTCCTCATTTGAAAACTAAGAAAAATACAAACTCATGGTATAATACTGAGAGAATTAAATGAGATAACATATGTAAAGTCTTCATTCTTGTGCATAGCGAACCATCCTCCCCAAGGTAAATTTACTATAACAAATTAAAAATGTTAGCGGTCATTCTCATTATTGTTTATTTATCTATACAGGAAAGAATGTATATATGAGATTGTTCCTATGAGTGATAGCTGTTATTATCATTATTATCTTACCAGGTATAAATATGTGTATGTCCATGTTGGGATCAATGTGCAAAGGCAGCTGAATTAATATCATTAACAATCCTCCGCTAATGAACTACTTCTTCCAGAAACTCTTACCTCCCTTAACTGCCAGGATTTGGCTCATCTACTTCCACATCCAGACAAATCTAACCAGCACTACCTCTGACCATCATGTAGTTGAAAGGCTCCGTAGGAACCTCTGGGAAGGCTGACTCATCCTGAAAGCACTCTTATCTTGGAGAGAGGTTCCAGGTGTGAAGCCAAGAGACCCAAAACAAGGAAAACAAAAAGAATATAGGGTTTAAAGGGTTAGGAAGCCTTACCTGGACTCTCAAACTTTTTCTGTGGCTCCAGCAGCCTGAGGTGGGGTCAGGGGAGAAGCGCTCAAAGT
Organism: Cervus elaphus; assembly: GCF_910594005.1. Taxonomy (NCBI): domain Eukaryota; kingdom Metazoa; phylum Chordata; class Mammalia; order Artiodactyla; family Cervidae; genus Cervus; species Cervus elaphus. The sequence goes on along the minus strand of NC_057833.1, from coordinate 32,419,208 downwards.
GGTGATGTCCAGCAGTCACTCAAAGCTGGTTTGGACCAGGCCTGGCAAGCAGAAGAGTGATGTATTGACCCATCTAGTCACCTCTAAATCTGAACACAGAGTTAAGGTGTAGGTCACCAGTATATATAGAATGACCTCTGGCTTCCAGCCTGGAAAAGACTGTGTTTCTGTTGTTGCTGTTCAGGCCTGCATTTATTCTGAAGCTTTTTCATATGTTCATCTATTTCTGTCATATTGACTAAGCCATTTCATATTTGACCTAAGAGCTGGGTAAAACACAAGCTACTCTGGCCTTGTGCAGGGTTACACTGTTATGCTAAGTAGAAAAATAATAATAAACAAGACCTAATGTATACTAAGCACTATTCCACATAATTCAGCATTTGTTATTTCCCACAATCCTTATATATAGGCAGAGGAAATGGGCTGGTAAAATGTCAGGATCCTTGCTCAAATTCAAAAGATATGGCAATATCCAGCCCTTATTTCTACTATACAAAGCTGAAATGCCTAGCCTATGCCGATGATAACCAAAAAGACTCTTTTTCAGCCAAAGATGAAAAAAAGCAAAAAACATAAGGTCAGTAGACCTGAATCTGTTTCTGTGTTCTAACACTTTGTAGACAGACAAAAACTTTTTCTCTTAGAATTTATTTCCTCAGCTATTAATATAAATAAGGAGAATAATACCTACCTTCATTAAATTACCTGGATAAAGTATGATATAACCCATGTAGAAGTATTTGTAAACTCTAAAGCAATAATCATTAGATATAGTTCAGATATATAGTAAGCAACATACAGTGCAATTTATCATAAGACTTTTTGGGTTATTTTTGACATGGTCTATTATGGAATTTTCTACCAGAATCTAAAAGTGATAAATTGACTTTGTTTATCATTAAAGAGAAGGGGAAAATACCTAATTTTTCAAGGGCAGGTTGTTCTACCACCGCACAACAAGTTTACATTCTTTCTATTAATAGTATAAAAGTGATTTCCAGACTTTCATCTCAATGTCCATCTTTACTTTTAAAAAATATTAAAGACTGTAAAGACCTTTTGTTTATATGCATTATATCTATTGACTTTTACTGTATTAACAAAGAAGACTATGAAAAATTTTAGCTATATACTTATTAAATTCATTGGAAAATAGCAATAAAACACTCAACACCAATAACATTATTAAAACTCTATTTTCAAACAATAAAAATTTTGGTGAGAGGCATGGCATTGTTTTATACTTTTGCAAATGTCATTAATATAAGAACTAATGGAGGAAAATTGAATTCTCATTTCTGCTTCTGCATTTGATCTTTTGCAATTGAGGGAGGTTGAAATATAAAAACATAAATTTGTCTTCACACAAGTATACAGCTGGGAAAGGAAGAAGTGTTTTCATAGCCATTTTACATAATTATGGATAGTCTTTGATGCTACAGTATCAAAACTTGGCCTGTTCTTAAAGTTTAGTAACAATGTGGTATTTTAAGTGAGATCAATAAACTGTGTGTACCTTTTATACTAAAATCCACGATTTTTCCTACACCTTGAGTGGGTCTTTAACTCATGCATAGTTTTGATAACATGCCATGGATCCATCATTTGGAAAATGTTACTTTACTGAGTTGTCTTTATCTTCCAAATGTTGCAATACTTCATTATATAATATCAAAAAATACTTTATTAATATCACTGAGTGCATCAGGAACATCTAACTATTTAGAAATTATCAAGCTCACAGTGGCAGATACAAGTTTCCACAATTCTACCTTGCACTAAAACCTTGAATGTTGGCAACAAAAACTGGTTGCTCTCTTTGAGAGGCTCTCATTTATTTGGGAGGAAAATGCAAGATTCCCAAATTTCAGTAAGCATAGCTTGTCTGTCATTTTTTTTTTTCCAAGTAAAATGCTATTTCCTGTATTTTAAAGCTGTCATGTTCAGTTCCTAACAAGTCAGTTTGGTACTACCACCTTGATTCTTCAGTTCAGTTCAGTCTCTCAGTCATGTCCGACTCTTTGTGACCCCATGAACCGCAGCACGCCAGGCCTCCCTATCCTCACCAACTCCCGGAGTCTACCCAAACCCATGTCCATTGAGTCAGTGATGCCATCCAGCCATCTTATCCTCTGTCGTCCCCTTCTCCTTCTGCCCTCAATCTTTCCCAGCATCAGGGTCTTTTCCAATGAGTCAGCTCTTCACATCAGGTGGCCAAAGTATTGGAGTTTCAGCTTCAACTTCAGTCCTTCCAATTAACAGCCAGGACTGATCTTTAGGATGGACTGGTTGGATCTCCTTGCAGTCCACGGGACTCTCAAGAGTCTTCTCCAACACCACAGTTCAAAAGCATCAATTTTTCGATGCTCAGCTCTCTTTATAGTCCAACTCTCACATCCATACATGACCACTGGAAAAACCATAGCCTTGACCAGACGGACCTTTGTTGGCAAAGTAATGCCTCTGCTTTTTAATATGCTGTCTAGGTTGGTCATAACTTTCCTTCCAAGGAGTAAGCATCTTTTAATTTCATGGCTGCAGTCACCATCTGCAGTGATTTTGGAGCCCCCCAAAATAAAGTCAACCACTGTCTCCACTGTTTACCCATCTTTTTGCCATGAAGTGATGGGACTGGATGCCATAATTTTAGTTTTCTGAATGTTGAGCTTTAAGCCAACTTTTTCACTCTCCTCTTTCACTTTCATCAAGAGGCTCTTTAGTTCTTCTTTGCTTTCTGCCATAAGGGTGGTGTCATCTGCATATCTGAGGTTATTGATATTTCTCCCGGCAATCTTGATTCCAGCTTGTGTTTCTTCCAGCCCACCGTTTCTCATGATATACTCTGCACATAAGTTAAATAAGCAGGGTGACAATATACAGCCTTGACGTACTCCTTTGCCTATTTGGAACCAGTCTGTTGTTCCATGTCCAGTTCTAACTGTTGCTTCCTGACCTGCATACAAATATTTGGGGGTATGACATCAACAAGAAATAGTAAGAGGAGTTAGGAGTAATGGGAGTTATTAATCTTTTCCTCTTGCCATAAAGCAAAAGAATTTCATTAAATGTTTCCTAAGTATCAACAATGTGACAGGCATACTTCTGCACTTTAAAAAAAAGTTTTAGTGTTTCCTATAAGGAGAAACTTCTGCTTTTATAATTTTAAAAAGCTTTTTCCATTTGGGGCACATTTGTCCATGGCAATTTAGCTGTTCCTTACAGGAGCCTCACTTCATCTCTCTTTAAAACCCCCACACTCGCCTACCCAGAACAATTTTGCAAGAGTGCAGAGTTTTTTTGGTTTGGGTTTTTTTTTTTTTTTTTTTTTTTTTTGAGTGCAGTGCAGAGTTTCTTAAAGTCTCTTTATTAAAGTCTACATCTACTTCCAAAGATGGATTTAAATTAATTGAGCTGCAGTCAGTTTTCTGTCTCTTAGCGTTATGTTATCAGTATATTACTAGTATTCACTTGGGGTATTAATCAGAGATTGCCAAGAGTCTTCAAAGGAATCCTTCCAGTGCTCTCAAGTTGATATGAACTTCATACTCTCCATCACTGAAATTTATCTGCTCTGTATTGTTCAAGAAGTCTTTCTTATTGTCTTTATAATTTTGTGATGAGCTCCATAATACAAGCACCTAGACTTGGAGTTTGATTCCTAAAAATGAAAGAAAGGAAAAATGCAAATGTGAGAACTGATGGAAGAAGCCCATCAGTAGTTACGTGTACTCACTGAGATGTTGTGGTCTTGTAGAAAGAATGCTGTTCTGTAGCTCTGAAGCTTGCCTATATGTAGCTGAATATCCTTCAATAGTTTTCATGTAACAAAATTATTTTAAAATATTAATAACAAAGGAGTATCTAATTAAGTAGCAAAAATCCCCAAAGAAACTTTGAGCAAGAAGATAAGTATTGTGGTTGATTCTGCCTTACTCTACCCCACCTGACTCCAGCTTTCCCCCATTATAAAGTTTTATCCTTGGACAAGTTAAAAACAAGTGAAATGCAACGAAAGCAATGAGTAAATACATTCCTTTTTAATATTTTATACTCCCTGGTCAGTTCAGTTCTTAGGTTTGCATAAAGAATTCTTGTTGTTGATGTCCAAAAAAGTCACAATAAATCCTTTTAGATGTTCTGCAGTACTGAACAATTTCTCATTGTATTTTTAAAAAACAGACTCCCTTTGTTTTGTCAAATAGCAAGAAACAAAAGTTTAGATGTTGCTTTAGAACCTTACAGAGTGCAAAAATATTCTTTATTAAATGCAAAATGTTGCCTGGAGAATCCCAGGGATGGGGGAGCCTGGTGGGCTGCCGTCTATGGGGTCGCACAGAGTCGGACATGACTGAAGCGACTTAGCAGCAGCAGTAGCAGCAGCAAAATATATTCTCTCTCTCTCTAGCTATCTCTCTCTCAAAAATATGAAAAAAATGAAACATTGTATTTTTCATAAAATAATTACATGTTACCAAAATAAGTGAGTGCCTAACATATATTTTTTTATAGACCTGGTCAGTGCTAATTTAATTTCTGACTAGAGAAAATACAGATGCTTTTATCACTTATAGTAGCCAGTATTGAAAAAATAATCTTATGATACACAAAGTGATGAATTAATAAGCATGTCATAATAGAGTTGGTGTGTGTCAGTTCTTAACTGACCATATACCAATTATAACAGGCTCCATGGCTGACACACCCTGACCACTTTAGTGGCCCCTAATTGCTCTCCTTGCCTCCATTCTTCTTTCCCACACTTAAGCCAGAGCAGCCTTCCTAAATCACAGATTTTATAATGTGCTTACTCTCCTGCTTCAAGCCCTCTATGTTTCCACATAGCCCTTAACATAAAGACATGGTTTTCAAGACTCCACCTTCGTCTGAAGCCTCATCTGAAATCATCCTCCCAAAACCCAGTACCATCCTCCTTCCTGATACTAGGAGATCTTCTTCTCCCATCTTCGATCTTCTCTCTTTATCACTCTTTGCAGGGCAGCTCCCCAAGCCCACCTGCAGACAGGCCCTGTCCTCCACCTGGATGGCTTGTCCTCATCATTCAGATCCCAGTATCTCCTCCAGGCCTCCTGTGACGTTGACACAAAGCAAAGTCCCATGGTCTCCTTCATATCTCCAGACTCCTCTGTCACAGGTTCTTCACTTGTTTATAATTATCTGTTTAGTTACTTACCTTTCCCAGTAGGTATCAAACTTTCTAAGCAGGGTACCACACCTCTCTTGTGGGCTCTAGAGCCCCAGATTTTGACACATTCATACTAGATGAATGCAAAGAGCCGACTCATTGGAAAAGACCCTGATGCTGGGAAAGATTGAGGGCAGGAGAAGAAGGGGCCAACAGAGGATGAGATGGTTGGATGGTATCATCAACTCAGTGGACATGAGTTTGAGCAAACTCTGGGAGACAGTGAAGGACAGGGAAGACTGGTGTGCTGCCATCCATGGGGTCACAAAGAGTTGGACACGACTGGGTGACTGAACAAGAACAAATACTAAATGATCAAAAATACTTAAGAGGATGAGTGAATAACACAGCCCTGACCTCAAGAAGCTCACAGTATATTTGGTAGACTAAAAATATGGCAAAATCTGTTCCATTATTACCTTATATTTATATGATACCCAAGTCTCTTTTATGAAAAAATATAGTGAATCTATAGAATATATTAAAAATAAAATTTTAGTAATACACTTTTACTGTAAAGTATAACATATATGAAATGTTTAAAGTAGTACGAGAATAAAATTAACATACTCCATTCTTATGCCAAGGGAAAATAAAATTACCATATTTGAGAAGCTCCTTCTTATCCCTTATCTCATCATCAAACAAGGGAGGTTTTTTAGCTGTTCATTTTTTGAAGATTATTTCTCATCAGTCAATTAAGTCACAAGGAATTTCCTGTAAAAATCAGCAAAATACCAAAAATGCCGTGTGTATTCACATACATTTGTGCTTACTTTTTCCAGGAATGGATGTTGTGTTTGCTGAAAATGTCAGGAGTGATCCACTACATATTACTATTTTTGTGATTACTGTCACATAACTTTATTGACTGAATCTACCACCCCCAAGGGTGATCTAGCATCAACATGAAGCAACCCTTGACCTAAATTAATATAATTTTGTCTGAACAAACTCAAGTACTTGAATACCTAACATTGTTATACACTCTACCTTGTATTTCTCAAATTTTTAAAAAAAAAAAAAAAGCCTCATGACTCCAATCTACAGTTTCTAGCCATCAAACTCCTTTTTACTTGAGCCCAGGAATCACAGGATATTTGCTCTCAGGTAATTGGTGACAAAACTTTATATAAATAAAGCTATTTAAACTTTGCCTTTCATTATAAGCCACTTTATTTCTCCCTCGTTATGAAGCAAGGTATTAACTGATGTTCGTCAAAAAATAGTGTGTTTGATTGGCTAAATATCCTCTGAACTCTGCTATTTTAATCTTGTAACCAATATCACATGTCCAGTGAATAAATGAGCTGTCTATTGCCTAGATGTTTCTTGCGCCTGTACATCCTGTGGCTTAGAAGAGCTCCCTCAATAAGTAGTTGCTTGTAAGCTCCATGACAAAGACGGGAAACCCAGACCTGCCCACCATCTAGGGATTTCCATGTCATATCTGTAATGTTGTTGTCAATGAATTCATAAGCCATTGCAGAAATGAGATGAATGAAAGAAGTCATCAGAAGACTGATGGATAAATAACAAGAGCTATGGTGTTGGGTTAGAATTCCTGAGGTTATCAAGGCCACAGAGGAGAGTCCAGAGATGAAAGTAATAGACTGTACCTCCAGGCAATGTCACTGTCAAGAATAGGGAAGATTTATTCTAAGATGTCATGACTATGTGTAGATCCAGATGAAAGAGAAAAAAAAAAAACACATTATTTTAGTCATAATAAAAAAAACCTGGTTATCAATGAGTCACATAAATGCAGCTTAATGGTAAACAGCTTTCTGCACAGATCTGGTGATGGAGGCACAGACTTCAGGTTGACTCTTGTCAGAAACAAATTTTTCTTGAGCACTGTCAAAACATCAAAGCAATGTGTGAGTTTAGAGATGGTATGAAAATAGAGGCATTATGATGAGTATATTTACTTGGCAAACAGAGTGCTTACAGAAGCAGCTAGCTTTTCTTTCCTTTTTATTAAAGTCAAATGGTTGCTGTTTTCTTTCACAAGGACATAAAATCATCATGTCCAGACCAGTTGTTGTAAAGGGGTCAGCAGCAGGTGTGCGATGCCAGGTGCACCAGCTGCCAGTGGAAAGGAAAAGAGCCACGGAGAAGCCAGTGATTAGCACACCTGTGTTTGAGATGGGCGTGACACCTGCCCAGCCCCCATCTGGTGGGGCCAATGCCTATGACAATAAGAGGTCATGTCAATAGGGATCAGGAGCAGGGCATAGGTGAATGGTTTTCATTTTAGATTGTTTCTTATTTTTCTCAAGTATGGAGTACATAATTCACCCTTTTATTAGTTTTTTTTTGGGGGGGGGCGGGAATGAGACTTTTTATGTGATAGAAGTATTTATTTCCACTTGAGAATCCAAAATGATGATGTTAGTTCTCTCAGGCCCCTTACCTGTCTTACATCAACAAGCACTCCCTGCTGTTTGAGTGATGACAGGTAAAATTGCCAAATGGGAGTGCTTTTAGTTTGACCTTGCCTTGGAAATAGCACCAATGCCACATAATGCTGAGAAATCTAGTAGATTGAAATATATATATATATCATTATTGTCTTTAGCAGGCAGGAAACGAGTTTTATGGCTCAGTCATTGCATGCTATACCACTGCATTTACAGCTTCAAGAGCCTAGTCTAGAGAAAATATGAAAATGATTTTTATAGAGACAAGAGCCTTTTAGATTAAAGAACTGGACTCAAAATTTTCCTGTTAAGACAGACATGCTTTTTTTCGTTTTGGGGTTTTTTTTTTTTTTTTTTCTTTTTGAATGTGATTTTCTTTGGTTTTGGAAAGGAGGGAGGGTTAAGAGGAGTGTCTTTATTGTCCTCAAAGTAACGTGGAACACTGCTGAATCTGACATAACTGAAATTTTCAAGTTTAACTTTTGTTTTTGCCTACTTATTCTCAGTAAACCACCCTAGTACTGGACTGTTCCCAGGAGCACATGTAACTCCTCTGAGAAATCATTAGCCATCCTAGCCCTGCCTGAGTCTTCCTACTTTTGTTGGATGTACCAGAGGTAAATACTTACCGCACAGCCCAGAGTAAAGTGAAGGTATTTGCAGGGTGTGATCAAAGGGTATGAAATTGAGGACATGATGATTAATATCAACTGGAACTGCCTATCACACCCTGGATTTGTTTCAAAATATTGAGTTGTATGATCACTTGCTTTTGACTGAGAACTCTAAAAATCCCAGCACTTTGATCAGAAATCCTCTTCCCTAATCCTAGTGATAGTTCCTGTCACTAGCACATAATGCTAGAAATGTAGCTCACTGATTTGCTTTTCAAATGAAAGTAATGATTTGCTGTAGGGTAACAAATCGTAAACTTTTAGTGTTCTTATTTTGGAAGCTTACTAAACCAATGATTTTGCCTTTCTGAGGTTTAAAATTAAATAAACCTTGGAGGAAAGAATCTGTAAAAATGTGATTATATGTACTACATGTACTATACTTTCCCAATTAGACTTAGCCTTAAAATCAACAGATTGATGAACAGATATCCAAAAACAAGTGTAATAAAATGTTAGTGGTAAAATCTAGGTAGTAAGTATACAGATGCTCACCATAAAATTCTTTTGACTTTTCTGTATGTTTGATTTTTTTAATAAAATTTGATAAAATATTGGAAAAGATATGTAAGAAGGTATATATCTAATACTGAACTTGTGTTTTGGAGAAAATGTCATTGTACAATGACATATGATTGAGTGATCTTAATGGATATTTCTGTTGAATTCTCATCTTTGAGAAACTTAGAAAATATAAAAATAATTTTAAGAAGCTTTAACACTCTTCAGGTTATTCTCTTATAGACCAAGAGCCACTCTAAAGATAGAAAAGGCAGCATTAAGGAGGGACCTCAAAGCCAAGGGTGAAAATTATATTGTGTATCACTGCCATTTTGTTGTTCAGCTAGTGAGTAACTGGAGTACCTATTTTCCCAAATAGACGTAGCCTAAAATCAGAAAATTACTAAATATCTGGCCATATGCTTATGGTTTAAAACATGGTTTAAAATGCATCAACATATTTGTTGTGCTTACATTTCTTTTTTCACTCAGCAATATACCTTTAGAACTGAGTTTGATTACCATATGTTATGTTTGCTCAAGCCTGGCCCAAAACTAAAAAATTGCACCCTGTGGCTCTTTTTTTGCCATAGCATCACAGTTGGTGGGGGAAGAACACAACTGTGAATGTCTTTTTTTTAAAGAAAAAAATAGTTTTTGAAAAATGCCAAGTGTAAGCCCTTCTGTAAATGATTCTCTGTAATGATGACATTTTCTCTTCAGAAGGTTTATTTCCTCCATATGAAAGAAAAATAAAAGATCTGCAAATTGTCTTTTTAATTGGTAAGGTGGTGACTTCTTTTTTTTTTAAGAGAAAAAATAATTTATTTCAGAATGCTCCCAGCTTAAAAAGGTCTGTCTCAGCTTATGTCCTAAATGGAGAAACTCTCAAGCTTTTAGTCCAAGTCTTTGGGGAGAAGTTCCTTCTCCCTCATTCTCTGTTTTTTCCATCCGTTATTTCTTCGTATCCACAGCAGTAGTGTTGGGAGGTGTGCTGACACTGTGGACCTTTTTTTTAAAAAGAAAAGACATGGGGCCAAAATGATATCAAAAAAAACTGTAGGTTTAATCTCATAAGGGGGAGTGAAAAGAAAAGGGGTGTATTAAATGCAATAAACAAAACAGTCCACTTCACCATCCCACCACACGCCACAAGAGACAGAAGTAATAACCATAGCATGAATCTCTACATTTTAAACAAACTAGCATTTATTCCTCCAGAAATGTAGTAAAGGAAAGGTAAAGCCCCAACCCAGTCGCTTTTCTGCAATGTAGACTTCAAATGAATCTTTTCTATGGCAATTTTATGGATCTCTCAAGCAATCACGTTTTTTGTTTTGTTTTTTATCATTGTTATAAAAAAAAATCATTCTTATTTCAAGAAGAACTCCCAAGTATAAAGAGAAAATACAGAGAACAAGATTCTTAATATTTGAAATATATGTCTAGATTTTTCTTCTGTAAACATATATCACATAATTACAATTTTAAGAGAAACAGGAACTTTTTTTCTCTCCAAAAGCACTTTGTTCTTACTTTCATGCTTCATGAATTATTCCCCTTCACCCTCTGGTATCTACATTTTCACTCTCATTACTGCTGTTTCTTGAACTATGAACATACTCAATACCTTGACACCAGGGAAGGAGGGAAAGCTATAACTTTCCCAGTATTCTTGCCCTGTGTTTTTGTCTTTGCACTAGCATTCTTGCTCTCTCTTTCTATTTCTCTCTCTCTCTCTTTAAAGCTGTAACTTAAGGGCATAAGATCTACCACCTTAACAAATTTGTCCCTCTTTCCCTTTTCATTCAAGCTTTCTAAGAGAAAATAAGTCCTCTCTCACCATTACCACCAGTAGTATTCATTAATTTACTTTAATCTTGGTTCCACCATCACTAATTCTTCTTTTCCTAACGTCCTTGATGACTTCCAAAATGCCAAATACAGTGAAAGTATGCAGTTCGCCTCCTTCTTTAACCTTCCGTCAGCATTTGACACCATCTACAACTGTATGTCCTTTGCATTGAGTTTCTCCTCCTACACCTAAGCCCACTCCTATTCCACTTCCCTTCATTGGGTTCTTCTCTTTGGCCCATTCTTTAAATGTAACGATTCCCCAGGATGCCAGCCTTAGTCCTTATCTCTTCTGTCTCCACGTTTTCTTTTTTAATGAGCTCAACCTCTCTGACAACTTTAATTAATCTCCATCAATCCATATGTCTTGTCCTTATCTCTCTTCTAAAAATACAGACCGTATATCCAACTGGACAACTGGATCTTTCCACTTGGATGAACTTTCCAAAGGCACTACAAACTCAGCAAGTATCTTCTTAGCACAGCCATCTCCTTTCCCAATCCTCCCCTCTCTCATTGATCCTCTGTTCAGCTGCTGGCAATACCATTTAACAGCTATAATAATGTAAATAACAGCAAAGATATTTCTGAAAATACATGATCATGATACAGACCTGATCACTGAAAGAAGTAATATTTGCATTTATTTTGACATCTATAGTCAGTCATAAATTGCATTTGGGACTAATTCATACAATTATAGGATTTCCCTTGTAGTTCAGTTGGTAAAGAATCTGCCCGCAATTCAGGAGACCCAGGTTCAATTCCTGGATCAGGAAGATCCCCTGGAGAAGGAAACAGCAACCCCCTCCAGTATTCTTGCCTGGAGAATCCCATGGACAGAGGAGCCTGGCAGGCTACAATCTATGGGGTTGCAGGAGTTGGACACGGCTTAGTGACTAAACCACCTCATACAATTAACTCTGCAAAAGGGCTGCTATAGAATTTAATAATTAAGAGTCCATTGGTGACTGTCAAGAATGCAATTACAGTAAATTGCAACCTGATTGTGATTGGCTTAGAAGTGAAGAGAAAGGAAGGTGGCATCACTGACTCAATGGACATGAGTTTGAGTAAACTCCGGGAGTTGGTGATGGACAGGGAGGCCTGGCATGCTACAGTCCATGGGGTCACAAACAGTCGGACACTACTGAGTGACTGAACTGAACTGATGGCTAGTGAGCACAGACCACTCTTTCAAGTTTGATGATAAAGAGATAAGAGAGATTAAATGAATGCCTTTAGGGGAAAAGCAGAAGTGAGGAAGTCATCTTTTAGGACAGGGAAAAACTGAGCAATTTTGTAGGCTGCAGGAAGAAGGCTGTGGTAGAGAAGAAGGGATTGAACATAGGAAAAATAAGATAGGAATTGAATACAGACAACCACAAAGAAAAGAGTAGGATAGCCTTTGTTTCTTTTGTGTATATTATATATTTTTCATTAACATTTGCTTTAATAAATATCAGGTCTACTGTTTATCACATTGCAGTATTGAATAAGAAATAGCAATAAAATTTTTTGAAATATTTATATGTAAAACTTTACACTTATTTTCATATCTATAGTTAGGCAAAAATTGTAATTGAGGCTAATTGGCACAATTAATTAAATCATATATTCCTTTCCCTTTCAAAATTTCCCTTATATATTCCATTCCCAGTAAATATGTTGAGTTCTTTTAATTCAACCCATACACAACTGGAAGCTTTCAGTTAAAACTCTCACTTTTTCATAAACTCTTGTAAGTGTTCTTCTAAAAAGAACATTGCGTGCTTCGTTTTCCAGGTCTCTATCCCATCAGACTTTATTATTGTTTTGTTACTTACTTGCAAAATTTTCTTCCATAATATATTCTATATCCATGGCTATGTATGATTTTCTATACATTTTCCAAGTTTTATGGTTTATTTAATTCAAGTGACTATACCCACCTTTCTGTTTCACTTTTGTAGAAGTAGATAGGGTTAAAGAGAGATGGAACATTTACAGAGAAGAAAGATGATCAGGCTCAATGTTCCTAAGAAAATAGCAACTCTGATCCAGTGATATTAAAAAAAATCGTCAGTACTAAAAATATCACTAGATAGTTCTCCTTCCAGTTATTCAGAAAGAGTTTATAATGGTGTGGGGAGGAGGGGAGATACTGTATTTGGAGTGTCAGACATTGGACACTTATCCTGAGCTGAAAGCTTCTCACAGAATGGGAGACATTTTCAGCAATTTTTCTCTTTCCTCCCTTCTCCCACCTCGAGGTCCTCACTGTGTCAACTTCACTGCACTGGTGCTGCCTCCTCAGCTGCATGTAGAGGGGCAGTGCACAAAAATCTGCTCTCAGCAGGCAGCATGCTCTCGGGCTGAGGAGGACAGGGGCCTAACCTCACTGCCTCAGTGGGAATGCCCAGTTCCAGTGGCTGCAGGGAGGTGGGAGGAGCACGGGAAGCGATTCCCTTCTGGCTTCTCCTCCCCCAGAAGCCCCGCCTCCTCACGCTTGGCCAGTGGGGAGGTTAGCTTTCTTTCTCCTTCTAGTTCAGTCCTCTGACCAGTGTGAAAGACCACACAGAAGCTATGGAGTTGCTTTTTGTGCTTGACCAAGTGCATAGATAGAAGACAGGGATTCCCGGCTGGGAGGAGGGAGGAGAGCTGAAGACCCCTGCCTGGGCTGGCTGATCTAAGCGGCCCAAGTGGGAAGCTGAGTGCTTGAAAGAGGATTATACTCGCACTAGAAATAAGCAGTAAGTGAGCGAATAACCATGATGGCTTAGAAAAGGCTTAATCCCCATGGGGTTATGGGGTGAGCCAGAAAGTATTGCTTAACTCTAGAGTAAAACTGGAAAGCTTCTGACTGTGTACAGTTGTCTGCTCTTTGGAGACTAGGAGCTTAAGTACAAACCCAGAGCTGTAAATGCCTCCTCCCACTCTTGGAAAATGCCAACTTCTGTTTACAGTAGTTGGGAATATAATCTCCTTCCCTGATCTAGCCTCTTTCTGGGGAAATTTAGTACTAAACCAGATAAGGAGTTGTGACTAAACTGGAGAAGTAGAATCTGTACTGGCAGGAAGGCAATCTTGAATTATGTTCTGTGAATGCCAACATTGTTATATCTATTAGTAGTGATTTGCTAATCACAAGATAGTCTGGGGTGGGACATTAAAAGGAAAGTTGAAAACTTTTTTGACAGAGAAGCTGAGTAGTCCATATGCATAAGATGAAATATAAAAATGTGTATAATTAATAATAGATGGAGGGGGTTTTTGAGCATTAAACTAGAACATCAGTCAGGGAACATGGCAGTACTTGGATAAACATTAGCTAGAAAAGAAGAAATTTTAGTTTCAATGATTTCACAACGTTTACAAAGTCAAATCAATGATCCGCGGATACTTTGGTTAGTGTGGCGCATTATATATACCATTGCTGGGCAAGATCTGTGGTTCTCTGGTCAGCAAGTTCTGGCAATGAAGCCACTGCGGCTGGTGCAAAGAATTCTGGGATGTCTGACAGTGAAATGGATGGAAAGACACCTATTCCATCTCTACTTAATATCCTTTTATCCAGAAATTGGGTCATGCAAATAAGCTACTTGGTACGTATATAGATCAATATTCAGTAAAGCCATTTCTAAATGATTTGCATTAGAGGGTCTCTGGACAATATCTTATGGCGACCAGTGGACTAAAGGGATACTAAAGCAAAGTGATAGGAAGTCAGTTTGATTGAAACCAACCTTGTTCTTTTTGTTTTCCATCAGTCTTGAAATGGAACCTCAAATGAGGACAAGAATAATAATAGAAATACTGTGGCCATCTGTTCTGTTCTAAGTGGCTAAACTCATTAATATATGAATGAGAATTCAGATTTTATTTATGCATCCTAGTACTTGAATATTCAGGAAATCTCTATCACAGGGGAAAAAACAAAAATAGGAGGTATGTTTGTTGGAGGGGTGGGGGAGTGGGGAAATGTGGAAATCTGCTTTTGAAATGTTATAGGAGAGAAAACAGACAAGAATCATGTCCCACAATGTAAAGAAGATTTTTGTCATGTTTGCTGAAGGATGTAATTCTTCCCATAATGAGACGAGGATCCTAATGTGGCGCAGTGGATGCAAACATAAGAAATATTTATAACTCCCTTAATTCTAGTTGATATAGTTAATACTGAGCAGGGTTGTTTGTTGTTTTTTTTTTTTCTTTTTTAAAGATAGCAATCTTGGATTACAGCTAATTAGGTAGTGAATTTTCTTTTCTTTTTTTTACTGGTCCTCTGCAAGGTACTAATAATTTCTGAAATTATGAAGAACTAACTGTCATTCCTGGTATTTCCTTTAACCCTTGCACTGGGAGAAAGGGGGAAAAAGATGACTCAGACATATTATCTCTCTCCTGTAACACAACAGTAAAATTGTTGGCATGATCTGTGTTGTTTTCTAACTTTATAACTTTTGCTATGGGGAAAGATAGATGGAGGGAAAAATGCCGATAAAGAATATTTTTTTAAATGGCCTGTACTCTTCCAACTTTTTAAGCTATCTAATTTTTAAATTTTTCTTATTTACCTTTAAAAAATTATTTCTGAGTTGTCTCTTCCAGTGTTAGTTTTCATCAAATTTATAGGCAAATATAGAAAATCTGGGGCTTCCCTGGTAGTTCAGCTGGTAAAGAATCAGCTTGCAGTGCGGGAGACCCCAGTTTGATTCCTGGGTTGGGAAGATCCCCTGGAGAAGGGATAGGCTACCCACTCCAGTATTCTGGGGCTTCCCTGGTGGCTCAGGTGGTAAAGAATCTGCCTGCAATGTGGGAGACCTGGGTTCCATCCCTGGGTTGGGAAGATCCCAAGGAGGAGGGCATGGCAAACCACTCTGGTATTTCCTTGCCTGGAGAATCCCCATGGACAGAGGAGCCTAGTGTGCTACAGTGCATGGTGTTGCAAAAAGTCAGATACAACTAAGCAGCTAAGCATGGCACAGTACATAGAAAATCTGAAGATTCATTATCTGAGTGGTGTTATACTTGCTTATTCTTAAAAATATATGAAGGATTAAAAGAAAATATTTAGCACCTGAAGTCTTAAGCATAATATGACCACTAAATGCAGCTTCAGTGTTTAAGAAAAATACCCTAGGACTCTAAGGAATTTATTATTTATCTTGAATTATTAAAGAATCTTTTCTGAAACTATAGAATTGAAAAAGAAGCATAACAATATTCAGGAAAGGATTAAAGGTATAATTTGGATGGGAGAGGCTAAGCAGAAGCCAGCAGTTTAATAAAAATATTTGCTACTGTCCATGAGAGGTTGGGATAAAGAATGATGTATTATGACTAGTGAACAAGGTTAAGTACAGACTTTTATCTTTAAAAAGTATTAAGTAGGAATTAACATTATTAATGGAAAGAAACTAAATGATCATTTAAAATTATTCTTTCACAAGAAAAGTAAAGAAAAAGGATATGGAAAATTAAGCAGTGACGAAGACCTGGAAATAATTGTCGATCAAAAGCAGGTAAGTGAATGCTTACATACATTTTCTACTGTTGCATTGTAGATTTTTGACAACTGTGAGCCCTTTGAGCTTTCAGCTCTGCCCTGGCAACTGTATTAGCCTGACTGACTGAGGCCTGCATAAGATAGATTTTGAGAGCAGCTAGGCCTCTCTCTCTAAGGCCTCTGATGCACTGACTTCTGCATGATGTCAACATGTATGTCCTGTATGTAAGAATGAAGAAAAATAAAACCGAGCAAAATAAGAGAATGTTTGGGAATTGAAAACCCTACTTGAAAAAATGAATCATTACAACAATGATAATTTGGTTTGGAAAAAATATTTAAACAAGAACCAGAATGTATCTCATTTTGAAAATGAGAAACGCTACTATTAGTGGTAAACAATTATAATTTAGGAGGAGGGGGATAAAAGACTTTCAAAAACTGAGAAGTTTAAAACATATTGCCCAGTTTACTTTCACAGATTGTCTGCAGTAAATTTAGAGAGTTCAAATTTCAAAACAAACCAAAAAAGAAGCTAGTTAACAGTCTTTAAAACTTCTTGTAATTTGAGAAACATCTAGCTTGTATTTTATATGGGCCCATAAGGTGAAATGAAAACTGCTTAATAGACCATAAACAATGGCATACCAGGTAATGGAAGGTATCCAGCTCATGTCACGGAATTGGCATTAACCCTTAACGTCTTTGTTATTTATCAAGGAGACAGAGAACTACGTATCTATTTCATGTGTAAGTGGCTGTGATTCTGATGATTTCGACGTATTCAGGTAGAGATAGAGAAATAATTCAAAGAGATCTGAACAGATGAAGCTATTAGAATGAAGGCAGTCAGCAAGTTACAGAAAGCCAAGTTGAATTTGGACAGTTTCCTAATCATGCCATTTGTTTTGCATCATGGTGATTGCATTAAAGGGGCCATTGTGTCTGTTTCTGAATAAAAGGGAAAATGACCATCAGAAGAGAGCAACCAGAAACAATTGACTTACAGACTGGCCTGTTAGGCCTGGAGTAATTGTGATTACTGAAGTACTATTCCAGGGAAAACTGGCCAAACAAAGCATCTCCCCAGGAGGTGCAGAGTATGTCCATGCTACAGGGTTCACTCAAACTACAGGCAGGCTTTTCTTGCCTTATCTTCACTCTGCCACTCCTGAGTAAACCAGGGTGGAAGAATGTTGGATTTGGCCCTGTGTTTCTGCTTAGTGCCAAATTGTCAGTTCAGTTAATAAGTGGGACCGGAGCCTGAGTGCTCTGCTGGACTATTAGCTATCATTTTAACTATGTCAGATTAATTTCTTTGGGTGTGTGATCTCTATTTCCCATATACCATGACATTCTGATGGAAGGACTGAGCCTCCCTGGAAAATGTAAAAAAAGTAAAATACAACTGAGTATATTATGAGAATTCACATACCTATACATATCTCTCTTAAAATGAAAAGTGTTATTTTTTTTATTTCTCTCTTAATCATGAAGAAGTTAAATTCCCATTCTTTTTGTAGCTCTTTAGTGTTGTTCTACTGCCAGAGCTGCTTTTCTTTCTTTTCTTCATTTTTTCCTGAGGCTTATTCTTGTTTTAAGTGAATTCGGGGATTCAGAAAAGAGAGTTGTTTTTCTGTTGTTGCACTTTTCACAAATTTATACTGTTATGCCTAAACACATTTTGTTAACTGTTAAAGAATCTTTTAAAAATTAGAAACTATTCTCCTGCTTCTTCAGAAAATAACACTTTTCTTACCTGGATCAGATGAGGGAAGATTGAGTCTCTCAGTCACTGTTGACTCTCTGGTTCTCATGTTTCCTCTGGTGACACTGGACCAGTTGGCACCAGTTGGCGGTAACCCAGCTTTGCTGAGTCATTCATGTCAAAACATATTTTAAAAGATGAGTAATTATGAATATGAGTTGGCTTTGGTGTTTGCTGTTGGCAGTAAAAAGTAGTCCCTCCTCTTGGGGAAGGTTTATTTGGTGTTGATGTAATGAGTAAATCCTAGGTAGAAACAATGACAGCACTGACACCTCAAAGTAAAATATTTGGGAAAACACTCTAATTAGTCTTTATAACACTATTAAAAATTCTTCCTGAGTTTAGGAGATCAACATTAAAAGTGCATGTGTGTTTGTGAGTGGATGTGTGTGAAGTACTTTTTTTCTAATATTGCTTCTTCTCATAATTATTATACATATTTTGGCAGGGGAGGAGGAATCTTTACATTCAATTTAGTCTCCATATGTCTTTTCAGAGACATGGCAGAAATTTGTTAGTCAGTCTTCATACAGTTACAAAATTATCTCAGTAAATGGTACCAAAAGAAAATCTAAAGAAGATAAATAAAATAGCTGGAGTGCTGTGATGGTCAGAAGTCCACTAAGCTCATTGAAACTGTCATTCAGAAGCTGTCGCTCTACAAACGCTGTGTAAGCTATATGCCATTTTATCAGTCATGTGATTTGTAAGTCTTATGCTTCCACTGAAAGCCCACAGTTTTGCTTATGTAAGCACATTAATAACAAGCAGCATAGAGTATGAGGATTTTGTTCACTCTGGCTGCCCACATTTAAGGGGATAAAAGGTGATTTCTTTGTTATTTCTCTATAAGAAAAAGTAATTTTGGAAATGTGTAGGTTTTATTCTTAAAAGACAATATTGTGCTTTTCTCTTCGTGAAATTTTAGTGGCAAGATTTGTTTGAGATACATAGGAAAATGTTCCAGAGAATTCTTAGGTTAGTGTTGATGTCCTAAAGTAATACGAGGTGCCACATAATATGTAATTACACACCCACACACTTCTATAGTCATTTAAATATAAATGGATCACTTTGGCATTGAAGTCCATATTCTCTTCCAGAAATCCCTAGTTTTCAAACTCCAAGCATAGGAAAGTAATCAAAGGATGCATTGGATAAAAATCTTTATACCTCTAAAATCCAGACATTTGATATAAATGTATTTCATTATATATATAATTATGTAACATATATAATATACATTTGTACATTTACATATAATTAAAATAATAGAATTAGTTCTATATTTGGCTTTCTAGGATAAATATTAAAAGAAATTTTATATATGTATTTTGGTTATTTTTATTATTTATTAAAATATTCTTTCCTGATTGAATGGGGGTGCCTCTTGTTTAGGAATAGATCTCAGGTACAGGTGAATTTCCTTTGAAGCTACTGAGATGTCAGGGGTCAGTGTGGGGGAGTAGATGGTCAAGTACCCTGCGTAAGTGATTAAAAACATTAGCCACTTTGAATAAATAGTAACTTAAATCTTTTTGAAATTACTATTTTAATTAGAATAGAGTCAGTTTAATTCAAAGTTTGTGATATGCTGACCAAGATAACTTTTTTCTAAAATGTTTCCAAATTCCAAGCAAAGGAAGTAACGAAGGCTAACACAAAATTATAGAATATTGTCACTGTAAAGAGGATACACTTGTAGGTTCAAGCATTTCAACATAGTTTTAACAGTATGCCGTAGATTGATTGTAGGACTCAGAGTTGCAGCTACATATCCTTAAGTACAAGAAGGCAGGGAAATGTCAAATGTCAACCTGTAACAAAGGTGTACACGATCAGAACCACGGTTCTCAAATTCAGCAGCCTCAGAATCCCCTTGAGGGCTTCTCAGGAGTTGCTTGGTCCCACCCACCCCCTAGAATTTCTGATTCTGCAGGTCAGGTCCAAGTAGGGCCCAACAACTTGCTTTTCTAAATCCTCAGTTCTCACTGCTGATCCTAGACCTTTGAGAATATCTAGTCAAAGGAAACAACTCTTGTAGTTCTGAAGAGAAAAAATATATGTATCACTTGCGATAAATCTGACATTCTTCACCTGGGAGTTACCTGGAAACCTAAAAACTAAAATTCATAGATATCCAATGTAATGATGATAAAAACAAGAAAACCACAGCCATTTTTCAACTAAAGGTGCTCAAAGATTCAGGTTTGCATCTGACTGAATTCCACTTAGTAGCCTTGTGGTAACCTTGTGATTTGAGGTATTTCCATATTTGTAAAATAATACTCTGCTCTTCCCACCTCTTAGAGTTTCTCCAAGAAAATGAGTTTGTAAAAGTACTTTATGAGCTACAAACTAGTATGTCATTTTAATTAGCTGGTCATCACCACCTGCTTGGCCAGCCATACAAAATATCATAGACCAGGTGGCTTACACAACACGTATTTCTTTCTCAGCCCTCTAGGGGCTAGAAAGTCCAAGATGAACATGCTGGTATGTTTGGTTTCTGGCGAAGGTTGTCTTTCTGGCTCATAGGAAGAGAGTCTTCCCCGCTGTGTCCTCACATCATCACCTGGCAGAGAGAGAGAGGGAGCTCTGGTGTCTCTTCCTCTTATTAGGGCCCATTCTTAAGGCACCATTTAACTGCTATCATCTCCTTGCGGGCCTGTCCCCAAATACAAATACATTAAATGTTAGGGCTTCAATATATGAATGTGGAGGGGACACAAACATTCAGTCCATAATACCACCCCAAAACCCCAATTTAGCAAACAGGAACTCTGAGATCTGGAAAGCTGAATCGAGTTGCTCTGCGTCCCTGGTTAGGTGCAGAGAGAGCACTGGAAGCCAGCCTTCCCTCTTGATGTGCAATCCAGTACACCGTCTATCATCCTACATAGCTCCCTATGGCTGCCCATTACTGGGCATCCCATAGGTGGGCATTAAGAAGCTGATTTGCTTCAGTGCTGTAATTATATAAAATAACCACCTACTAGGAAGTATCATAATTGGCCAATACTTATTGAACCCTCACAGGAATAATCTTTTCTAAAAACATTCCTTAATAGTTTACTTCCCTCTTGGCTGCTATAGCTTTATTAGGAGAGAAATGCCCTTCCAAGCAAATATATACATAATTAGAGCTGAAATTGGTTGTTACCATCCACTTACCTTTCCCATCCCTAGACAGCCTCCCCGAGGAGGGCCTTGACCAGACATGGGAAGCATCATGGAGAGAGACAACACATACCTTTCTTAGCCCAAAACCTTTATCCACTAAAAAGATGCACAACATGAGAGCTGTGAGTTAAGTTTTATTTGGGTCAAAATGAGGACTACAGTCCAGGAGACAGCACCTCAGATAGCTCTCTGTTCCGAAGAGGTAGTGGGAGAAGGTCAATATATCAGATTTTGGTGAAGGAGGAGTTCAATGCAATCAAGAGCTTACTTTACAAAAGGTTTTCTGCTATTCATGAGGAGCTGATGTCACCATGAAGGAATTTAGTGATTTTCTAGATATGAAGAGATGCAAGGATTGGGATCATGAAATCAGTTCCTGAAAATATCTAACTATCTAAAGACCGGTTCCACCAGTCTCCCTGGAGCACAAAGTGCCTCACTCTCCACCCTCAGGGGATATTGAAGGTGCAGCTGCAGCAACGCAGGGTTCAGTCTCCACAGAGGCAGATGGCAAACGCCCTTGTTGTTGTTCAGTCCTCGCAAATGTGCTTGGCAGGTGCCAGTTTGTAGTTGACACCCTTATGAGAGTCTCCTTTTAAATTTGTAGAAGAAGCCCAAGCAGAAAGCCATGGAAACTAGAATTTCTATGAATTTTCCTTTAAGAAAAAGAAGAGGCAAAGTATAGACACCCTCTTGTGTTTCCAGTAGCAGAAATGCATTTGAGTAGGATTGTAATTTTATCCTAGTGGTCATTGTGGGAATGAATCCTAAAGAGGAAAATATAAGCCAATGTGAAAGAAAAATGGAAGAATGAGAAAAACAGAGAAACAGGAAAGGATATCGAGCTTCCTTCTTGTACTAACAGTTAATGTGGTCATACCACCATCTAAGCAGCTGACCTGATTCTGGATTCATATATAGTGAAAGGAATGGGGGTGATATGTGTCACTGCCTTGTTGTACTCTGCACCATCTGGCCAGTGCTTTTCTTGCCATATCAGTGTGGTGACTTAAATATAATTCAGATCCCATTTACCTCGGATAAGACTTATAAAGCTTGAGACCTTGTCTCTTGACGTCACATATAACACTCTCCCTGAGTACCTTCTTGGAACTCCGTGTTGGTCACCAAGAACAGAAACCCCCTCTAGACTTGCAAGAAAGTAACAAGCTGGGCAGCCTAGTGATTCAGTGATTCGGAAACAGGATGCTGTGAGATTCTGAAGGACCAAGCACATTATGCAGTTGTGGTTGCCCCCATTATGCTCACAATGACATAGGCTCATTAGCATTTTCCCCAGAGAGACTGATAGATGAGAAATGATTCAATGAAAATAAGCCATATTTATGTGTGATGAGAGAGACCAAAGCTTTTCAAATTTGCTGTCTATATGAAATCAGCATTAGAGTAAACAAAAATTCACTACTGTAGTCCAATCAATGCCATCTGTCAGCAAAGCTATTTATCATCAGTAAGTGTTATACAAGACAAGGGGAAAGTTTTGCAAAAGGTTAAACAGAAAAGTAACTGTGATAAAGGCATTTTCACTCATCTTTTATTCTTAAACATTACCTACTTGTGTCGAGTAATAATATGAAAACATTACCTATTTGTGTCAAGTAATATGAAAATAGTTCAATTACCTAACCTGAGTTAGGTAATTGGGAAGGGGGTGTGGGGTAGAAATCACAGTAATGCAGAATAACTTCATTTTTCCTTATAAACTTACAATGCTGAGGGATTTGGAGGGGGTGGGGTGGGTGGGTTTGACTTCATACATTTCAGGTTAGTATACTGATTCCCCTAGGCATCACCTCTGACTCCAGGAAAAACTAAAAGGACTGACCTAATATCTTAATTTCAGAGTCTTCTGACATGTTACTGAGATCTGAAGGTAGAAGGCCAGAAAATGTAGAGGGTGACTCTTAAGAGTGACACAGAGGCAGACAGGAGAGACCTGAAATGAAGGAGGCGGCCATCGTCCTAGTTTCCACTCTCAGCCTTGTCACTTACTAAGCAGAAGGCCTGGGAGTGAGCAGCTGAAGTTCTCAGAGTTTCTGTTTCTTCATCTGTAAAATGGAATAATACCATCTGGCCCAGACGTCTGCTGTGGGGTTCAAATGTGGGTGCCTCTCAGGAGCCTTGTGTCCAATGCAGCCTCGTCCTTCAGTCAGAGCAGAGTTTAGAATCCAGGCCCACGGCTATTTCGTCTCGTGTTCTTTCCACCAGCAGCTCAGGTTCCTGAATGTTGAGTTGGTCATTACATCTCTGTGTTTATTCACACTGCTTTACCAGTGAGCAGGCTGTGTGCCTTCTGTAGGGCACTGTTAGATACTCTAGTCTGGTGCCTTTTCGGGTCTGCCGGCTCCTCTGCCCCCGCTCATGTTGGCCACTGTGAATGTAACAGGTGTTATACAGAGGTTAAGAGCGAGGCTTTCACAGTCAGGAATCTGAATGAAAGACTACAGCCATGTAGTAACTTTATCGGGGAAAATTAACCAGCCTCAGGCTGCTCTGCTGTAAATGAAGAAAATTCTATCTACTTCATAAAGTAGTTGTTAGGATAAATAAGTTGCTGTAAATAAATGCTTAGCAGAGTGTGTGGCATGAAATAAGTGCTTTACAAATGTCAGGTACTGGAGTGGGTGAGTGGTGGGAGTTAATGGTAAAAGCCTTGGATTGAGTAGGTGTAGAATCCCCTTGGGTTTCTTCAGGACTACATTATACTACTACTAAACAATAAAGTCTATTCTGAGGTCATAGATACAAATGCCTCCTTCGATCATCCAAGTTCAGAGATGAGCATGGACTATGTGTAAGAAAAACAAGAAGTGAGGAAGACAGTGGCTGAGATCACCCGCTGGCCCCTCTAGAAGGGGCAACACCTATCAGCCCCAGTTAATTGCCATCCTATTGAAAATGGGCTCAGGGTGACCACATATACTCATTTTTCAAGAGAAGCAACAAATCTACTTTTTAAAATTTTTAAATCAGTCTTTAAATTTTATAACCTTGTGTGGTCAAAACAGTGTGGGTGTGTATACAGCCCTGGGGTTCCAGTCTGTGACCTGTTACACTTGTGAGACTCTCAGATCAAAGGAAAGTAGGATGTCCTTGTACCTGGGTGGGCCCCTGCTCTCCCCCTGTTTCTCTCCTTCTTTATACCTCCCGCTTTCAAGCCTCTCCCTTGAAACTAACCTAACCCAGTTATTGACCAGATTAAAACAATGGACGTTAAGATATAATTGTTAGATGGCCTTCTGTCTTCCGAGGTCCAAGTACGGTCAAAAAAGAACTAGTTAACCTAAAACATAAAATATCCCCACTTGATAAAATGAGTAGGTCAGATATTTGTAAGCAGAAAGTATTGCTGATATTTCCTATTCGGGGCTTTTACCACCTCCTATTCTTACCAACTTAGCATCTCAGAAAGTGAGCAAGGTACCCACCTTGTAGAGGGGAAACACCCAGCCTTCTTCACCAGTCCATCTTCCGCAACTTTGCAAACAGTAATGCAAACCACAGAGTTCAATGAAAACCTGTAATCACTAAGAAAGAGACCATGAGTAACCACTTCAAGTTCAACAAACATCTTAAATGCCACTATGTATTTTAATTTTAGGATATTATTGTACAGCCTATGTTCATTACATGCAGCATTAAAAAAAAAAAAAACTAAACTTTCAAGTTGGAAAAATAAATAGATGTAAGTAATTTTCAAATAGCCCATTTTTTTAATCTAATGGGGAAACGTGCTGGCAGCATCTTTAGTCACTGAGAAAAATATGTAAAATTGAAATGACGTGAGCTGACTTGCTGAGTATAAAAATGATGTGATATATGAAAATAACAGGCCAGGACAGTAGTGCTGAAACTCAGCCATTTGGAACACAGCTTGAAAGGAAACCATTTAGCCTTTCACTGTGGAATGTTTGTTGTGCTTTTACTGGTTTTGTTTTTTGGTTGTTTTAAGTCAGTTTATCCAGTCAGTCTGAAAACTGTAGACATTAGAGCTGGAAGGAATTTCAGAAGAGAATCTAATGCAGTGATTTTTAAATTGTGCTCCAGGGAACCCATTCCCAGCCGCTTTTAACAGAGGAGGGGGGTTTATGCCTGTGGTGCAGTCCCTTTAGAGTAAGTCGGCCCCTAGGTATGCAGAGAAACGTTGAGTGATGAAAGGGTGCTGCTGCTATGAAGTTTAATTATATTGGTTCTGCTTCATCCAAAGTAACTTGAGTCTTGGAATAGGGAAGTAACTTGACTCTATCACTTAGATTATTTTTTATCACAAGAAATATTAGAATTCGGGTCTGCAGTTTCATGTCCTGGCTTTATTCATCCACCTCTATAAGTGCCTTCCTAAATTAAACTACTTTTTATCCTTTCTTCTAAATTCCCTCATGCTGGTAAGCTAAGCATACCAGTCAGTCTAGAAAAATCACTTGAGAAGAGCATGTATTTCAAATGCACAGCTAACTCTATTAAATTTGATGAACTTTTACGAAAGGATATTTATATAAGATGCTTCCTACTTCATAAAGGGGCTCTCACAAGCTTTGTGACAGCTTCCCACTCTATGGAAGTGAAGTGAAGTCGCTCAGTCGTGTTTGACTCTTTGCGACCCTGTGGACTGTAGTCCACCAAGCTCCTCCGTCCATGGGATTTTTTCAGGCAAGAATACTGGAGTGGGTTGCCATTTTCTCCTCCAAAGGATCTTCCTGACCCAGGGATGGAACTCAAGTCTCCCGCATTGCAGACAGACTCTTTTACCATATGAGCCACCAAGGAATACATTCCATTGTATATCAGGGTACAAATATTAAAGATTTTTAAAGAAATCTGAATCTCCTAAGATCCCCCTAGGAAGATTAGCAAAGCATTTCCTCCTCATTGAAGCAGAGGGTTTTTCCACAGCTCGTCTCTCTGGTCTTCGCTTGGATCAGCTTATCATCACCCTTTCAGTTGGTTGTGGGGATTGTGAAGCAGGCCCACAGTCCAACATCTAGCTTCCTATTCCATCCATTCTGAAGTGAGCTCCCAGCACTTTGTCTAATGAACCTTGCATGTGACCTCACTGATTACTGACTCCTTCAGTGTCTGTTATCAGGGTTCTGAAAAACAGCTGTGGGTGGAAATATTTATACTGAAACTATTTATGTTACAAATTCAAAATCTGATAAATAAAAATGACTAAGGAAGAGATAGACCATACAAAAAAAGTTTTTTTTTCTTCTTTTGATACTTAAACAGGAGAGACAATTTAGAGAGTAGATTTCCCTTCCTTCTCTTCTGACTTCGGACCTAGATGCCTGTTCTCTGCCATTACACTGACCTTGTCGTTTCTGTGGTCATGCCTTTATTTCTCTCCCATCCAGACTTTGCAATACATGTCTTCTCCTTTCTGCTCAGCCCCGTGCTCTGATCCCCGCCTCTGGAATGTGTCTCTTATTCTGGTCCTGCATATATAAGCTTTGACAGAAACACAGCTCTTGCAAACCTGCCGTGTTTGTTTTTTTTTTTTTTAATGCTCAATTGCTTCCTTCTCTTTCTTCAAAACAACCCTATAATTCTGTCATTTCCCTTTTTAGTCATTAGTTTTTCACATGGTCTACCCCCAGTCAATGAGTACCACTTCCTTCCTATCTCGTGATCTAGGAAAAACACATGCACACACAAATGATCATTCAGCACAATTGTTATTTATTCCTCATCATAGTATTTTTTTTTTTGCCAAATGATCTCATTCTTTAAACATATGAATAAGTGACTTAATAAAGAAATGGTGAGAGAATGTACCATCTCGGCCTTGTGCCGGATGTCCTGAATAGGAAAAAAAATTCATTCATCACTTTTTTCTAACAAAATTATCTCATTTGTATAATTTGTGAATAATTAATGAATTCTTGTTGTAGAAAAACACTAAACATGGAGGCAAGTAGTTTTCTTCCAGTCAAAAATTGTCCAATTATCACTTCCCTACACTCTCAGCTTCTATCTTTAAATGTGTCCCCAAAATTGACACATTAATTTTTGTGAACTATGGAAGTAGTTTCTGAAAAAGAAATGAGTGATAATGCATCAGTTGATGGATTTTTTTAATCAACTTGTTTAGTGCAGAACAAAACAAGTTGAAGCTCACAAACAGGCTTTGTTATTCTTAAACTTTTAAGCTAAAGATACAGAACCTTGGAAACTTTGCATTAAAGAAAAAAATGACACAATATATCTTTCATTAAGTGAATGAGAAATCTTACCCTTTCATCTAAAGGATTTTAAATCCTTTTGTGGTTTTATGAACCACAGTAGCCATACAAGACATGCATGGACCAAAATGCTGCTTGGCTTACAGATGATAGATACTCAAGATGTGGAGAGAAGTGATGTCTCTTGCTGTGTCCCAAATATGGTGCCAACTCCTCAGTTGGGCTCCCAGGCCATGGGTGGTCCAGGCCCTGACTACCCTGTTATTCTCACCCAATGCCACCGCAACTCCATATCCCATTCATACTGATCAACTTGAAGCACCACAGGTATGTAACACTCTTCCTCCCTTTTTGCCTTTGTCCTGTGCGTGTGTATACATATGTGATGCACATCACCAAATCTTCTGATATTTCCCCTAGGAGTAGAAGGGTGTAGATGGAGGGAAGGAGGCCTCCTCACAGTCCTGCTGTAGACTTTCCCCTTTGAGAATCCAGATGCTAGGAGAGAAGAAAGAGAAGGAACAAGCACCTCTTGGCTCTGCAGACAGACATCCTAACCCCATAGTTGTAGGGGAGAGTGAGAAGGGGAAAAAAGAAAACAAAAATGAAAATAAGGCCTATGCCGAAGAAGCAGCAGCAGCAAATGGGAAAACAGAAAAATCTGAGAAACTATTGTTTATAGACATGTGGTATGTAAACAGTTTTGCTGTGTATCTTCTGGGGTTTGGTTGTAGGGGAGAACACTTAGTTGCATTCAGCACATGTAGACCTTTTGTTGTTCTAAAGAACACTGGGGCTTGATTCTGCCCTGTTCCCTCTCATGGGATGCAGGAGGGAGAGCAGTGGAGGACCCAGGAGAACCAGCTCAGGGAATGCTGGCAACACTTAACGTTCAGTATTTAGGGGAGACCACTAAGCAGAGAATCATATGTTTAAAAACTGGTTCTAAGATAAACTGTGAGCAAAATTAAATTGTCTTCTTTTTAATTATATGGTAACAAAATAACTTCCAAAGATACAGGGAATGCTGCTTTAAAAAAAAATAGCATTTCAATGGAAATAATCTAACCTCCTACTTCATCTACTTATCTTACAAAAACTTCTTAACAGCCTATTTCTTGCTAGGTGTTTGCCTGGTGCTGGGACACAGAAATTACATAAACACAAGCATGGCCTCTAAGAAACCAATAGTACAATGTGGAGCTTCAGTCAATAGGCAGTTATGGTACCAGTGCTACAGGAGATTTAGAACTGAGGACATAAGGGAGCATTTAGGACCCTCAGGCCTCTGAGATGTGTATTATTTCCCTAGCCATGGTCCTGAAAAAGTTACAGTCTTCTTAGTGTTCCTTGTATTCCCAGGACAAGATGTGGGTTTGCAGAAGAGCTCAGTGACTCAAAGAGAAGTTCATGGACCAGCAGCATCAGCATTACCTACAGTATGTTAGAAATTCATACTCCAAGTTCCAGACTGAATCAAAGTCTCTAAGGGTGGGTGGGGACCAGGAATCGGTTTTCACAAGCCTTCCAGGGATTCCTATCCACATAACGCTTTGAGGTGCAGTTTTTTAGACTATTCAAATTTTTGGTGTCAAGAAAGGATCAATTACTATTCTGGTAAAGACATTAAACTCTTATTTCCTAGCACTACAAAAGAAAAGGAGTTAAGACAAATTAGGGATCTTCAGTCCTTTATTTAACTGTTTCTAACCTTGCAGATATTCCCTCCTGGCTTCATTCATTAAAGTGAACCTACTCAGTAATCAATCCTGTGACCCATGTTGTTTCATAAAGCAAGTATAGCTGATGGAGACCAAGAAGTAAAACTTATTAATGTAATCTTTGCCGTAAGCTTTTCTAATCTTAAACAACTTTTATTAAAGCAATAGTTAAATAGCATTTACTATGCAAGTACTATACCCTGTTCTAAATGCTATATGTGTATATATGTATTTATATTTATTGTTGTTCAGTCACCAAGTTGTGTCCAACTCTTTGCATCCCCATGGACTGCAGCACGCCAGGCTTCCCAGTCCTTCACTATTTCCTGGAGTCTGCTCAAACTTATGTCCATTGAGTTGGTGATGTTTTCCAACCATCTGATCATCTGCCACCCCCTTCTCCTTTTGCCTTCAGTCTTTCCCAGCATCAGGATCTTTTCCAGTGAGTGGGCCATTTGCATCAGGTGGCCAAAATATTGGAGCTTCAGCTTCACTATCAGTCTTTACAATGGATATTCAGGGTTGATTTCCTTTAGGGTTGACTGGTTTGATCTCCTTGCTGTCCAAGGGACTCTCAAGAGTCTTCTCCACCACCACAGTTTGAAAGCATCAATTCTTCAGTGCTCAGCCTTCTTTATGGTCCAATTCTCATATCCCTATATGACTACTGGAAAAACCATAGCCTTGACTAGATGGACCTTTGTCAGTAAAGTAATGTCTCTGCTTTTTAATATGCTGGCTAGGTTGGTCATAGCTTTTCTTCCATGGACCAAGCATCTTTTAATTCCATTGCTGCAATCGCCATCCATGGTGATTTTGAAGCCCAAGAAAATAAAATCTGACACTGTTTCCACTTTTTTCCCTTCTATTTGCCATGAAGTGATGGGACCAGATACCATAATTTTTGTTTTTTTGATGTTCAGTTTCAGGCCAGCTTTTTCACTCTCCTCTTTCACCCTCATCTTGAGACTCTCTTCAATTTCTGCCAATAGAGCGGTATCATCTGCATATCTGAGCTTGTTGATATTTTTCCTGGCAACTCATTTAATCCTCCCAACAAATCTATGATGTAGGTGCCATTGTCCCCATTTCCCAATGTACACTAAGGCATAGGGAATTTTATGCTAGGCTCCTGCTTTGCACAACCCCAAGGAGATGTGCTGCGTGCACAGTCTGTGTGACTGTGCATGACTGCCCAGGGTCCAAGGAGTTCACAGTTAAGAAGCTGTCCTTTCCTCATGCTTCCCTGACTTATCAAGGAGATCTGTTATTAATGTCATCTTGACTGTGCTAAGAATCTAATAGGGTAAAATCTGAGAAACCTTTTCTGTTTATAAGAGAAAGATGCATAGGATTTTTAAAAAGCATAAATCAACTAAGATGGATAAATTGAAAAAGAAATACTCTTCCTTCAAAAGACATTATTCATGTGTGTGTGTGTGTGTAAAAGAGTCATAAACACAGAAGCCCAAAAGCGAATCTATGAAAACGGGCAGTTGCCCAGTCCTTGGATAACTGCTCACCTCTGAGGCCACTGGGACCCTGCCCTGTACTGAATGGTAGGATCAGGTAACCAGGCAGCCTTCCCAGATAACCTGTAAAAGTCAGGTCCTACGTTAGGGTTGCTACATGGGCTCAAGTCCTCACATCTGAGGTGCTTCTCATGATAAGTTAAATCCTTACTTTGCACCTAGAATTGCCTCTGTGCTCACCACATTTGAAAATATCCATGCCTGGGACAGAACAGGAAAGCCCATCATTTCAGCATTTGTTGAAGAGCTTTCCATAACTGTGCTCTGGAAATGCCACTCTACCGGCTGCCCCACAGTGGCTGACCTTTCTTCTCAGGCTGAAGTCCCTGCTGAACTACCACGTAGAGCTGGTTTATCCCAGGTGTCGGCAGATCTATAGTTTCCCTGCTTACCCATCTAGAAAAGTGGTCTGAAAAGTGATGTTCTGCCACCCCTTCAGACTTTCATTGCCACAGCTCTGCCCCTCCAAGCTTCTGGTAACTCCCACATCCTCCCAATAGCAGCACCCCAGCTTCCTCCAAGAGCCTTACCTGTTGGTGCACTGACAGTCATCCTTGGGGTCTCTTCTCTTTCCCTGGTTACTCTGCTCATGAGTATATAAAACGCTTATGAGAAACTTTGACCAGATCAAAAGTATCACCCCTGTAGCCAAGAACTCTTCATTTTTACATACTCTCTCATTTTTGCATAGTCACAAGCATAATTTCAATTTTTTACATAGCTGCAGTTAGTGTGCATTCTATTTTGCATCTTCCTTTTTATGTATTATGCCAGACTCATTTTTTTTTCAGACTTGTTTTTTCCACATCATCATTTATTTTTTATGGATGTCATTTTAATAGTTGCCTTATGCTGAATCAAGGAGATCCTTAGGCATTTGGGGGACAGTATGTTTTTTAATTTATTTATTTTTAATTGGAGGATGATTGCTTTACAAATTGTGTTGGTTTCTGCCATACATCAACATGAATCAGCCTTAGATATACATACTGCACAACTTTCCCTGGCTTCTGTGGTGACCACCCACATCTTTCCCTTCTTCTTGCAAGATGCCAGTTATCAATTTAAAAAGGAAAGGAAGGGATTGCAAGAAAATCATGTACTTTGCTATGATTAGACATATACAAATTTACCATGAATTATGCATATTTGTGGGAATTTGCACATTGTCATCTTTGCATACCCCTCTGCATCTTTAAATATCACTGTATATTTAAATGTCCAGTGTGTGCCACCACGCACATTGCACTGCTCTTCTAAATCCTCAACTTTAAATCCTCAACTTTAAATCACATCCTACATGGCAGTTACACAGGATTCTGCTTCCTGAGCCTGACCACAGCCGAATCACAAACATGATTTGCATAAATCTGGTTTGCATGAATTTTTAAGTTTGCTGAGAAAGGAAATTGACTAAATATTGTTAGAGCCACAAATAACCTGGGATATAATTTATTCTGGTGCCATATGCATTGAGGACACAGATGTATGGACCCACTGGGATATTCCCATGCCAAAAGAAAAAAAATAAAATAAAATACACAGACTTAGAGACCTATATTGAAGTCTAAGCAACTTATATGAGTGGAATAATAGGCTTAAGTCCTATGACTTTTTCATATTGAAAGGCAATGATGAAAAGAAATAATTGTGAATGCATTTTAGAATATATAATCTTTTGTAAGTATTCTAGATTTTAAAATTGTTGCCTGGGTCCCAAAATGCAAAACTCTTAGATTAATGCAGATCCAAGAAATACAGGAAGTTATTTTAGCAGAACTAAAATACAAGTGAGGATGCTAGGATTCAAGTTTCTGGCTTTACCAATGACTTTCTCTTTGACCTTGAACAAATCTCTAAGCCTTGACATCCCTATCAGCAAAGTGATAATATTTTCCCTACTTCTATCTCACAAAGAATTCCTGAAGAATTTCTTAAGTAAACTAAAAAAAAAAAAAAATTATCTGAGTCATTCAAGGGGATTACTTCTTGTGAATAAATCCAAAATAGTATCATCTTCAAGGAAGCCACTTACTAAGGCCCTGAGGTTATGAATCAATGTCCTGTATTAAGGAGCAATTTAAAAATGAGATCCCCTGTAGAAAAATGAACACATATAGAACTATTATTTTTAGATCAGTAAAACTTAGGGAAGGAGGCAAAGTGTAGCTTAATTTTATTAATTTACAAGTGATATAATTACATTGTATTTCTTTTCAAATGATTCTTTTCATAACTTTCTCTCTAATCATAGTGAGAGAAAAAGTAGATAAGTTTTCATATTTATATTTTTCAACTGTTTTGAAAAGAGGATGTTATAAATAGAGCTAGAGAAATAATAGTGTTGCTAATACTACTGATTCTATTATTTTTAACCAGCAAACTTTTTTCCTGGAAAAGCAAAATTTATGCTGAGGTTTCTAAAGTTTATTTAGTAGTCAAGAAATTGCCTATTCTAAGTGAAAACAATGTATCTGTCCCCCAACACTAGAGAAAGTTCTGCTAGATGAATTTTGCTAACACCTGAGCCTACTTTAAGATAAAAATGAAAAGCATGCAAGGTTCATGATGAGTCTTGAGCAGAAAAGTCACATCATATCTCTCAAAACACAGAAAACCCAAATTAGCTTCAGCAAAGCGCCAAAGAAGAGAACTTCCTCTCCTGAAATAAGTTGGCATTTAGAAATTCTCTGCATAGCTTTGAAGGAAATCAGGCCCTCTGTCAATAAGTGCTCTTTGGAACAGTTATTTCAGGGTTTACTAGTGTGAAAGAGTAGTAATCACCAATGAGTTTTTATTATTCTTCCTTATTCAGAAATCTGTTTCTGACATCACAAGGGAGTCCTATGGTCAGTTTCCTCAGGACTTCTGACCTATCACAAAGAAAAAAATAATATGGAAAACATGAAAGGTTTAAAGCCATATTTGGGGACAGGTTGCAGAGAAATTTAGTTAAGTCAGCTTGTGCAAAGGTCATTTTAAACACATGCATAAGCATTGAGGTTGAGATTGTTAGAGCTGAGTGGATCAAACTATATTCCAACTGTCCAATTTAGTTTGGTTATGTCAGGAGTAGGGGAGGGATGGGAATAAAGGGAATTAACATTGTTGAGCACCTTCTATGTGCCAGACAACAATCTGAGAGATATTATTATTATGCCAATATTTAAGAATCAGGGAAAAAATAATCCAAGGCTGAGAAGGCTTGGGAAACATGAAAAGAATCACATAACTAATAAAACTGGAAAAATGAAATTGAAATAGTCTCCCTCCAAAGCCCATGTTCTTCCTACCAACTGCCTTCCCACAAGTCTTCAAGAAAATTAAGCTATACTGCATTTTGTTTAATTTAAAGGTACAATCGTTAGTTACTGTATATTGCCTAGCACCCATAGGAGTTCAAATAAAAGCCTTTAAAAAAATTTTTTTTTTTTAAGTCATAGACAGCAAAGAAAAAGGTGGGACTGAGTCGGGCTCAAAACTCAGCCCCTGCTGGTCAGTTCCTTCTTGGAGATTCCTTGAAAGAAGCCAGGTGCTAATAATGGAAGTGAGCAGGCAGAGGGTTCTCTTGAAACACAAGAAACAAAACTGAAGAATATAGTGTCCTATTTCCTAGTTTTACACGACCGTGCCTATATTTTACTCACAACTGGCCTAAAGATAAATTACACTGGAAAAAATGGCTTATTTCCCTGGGTTTTTCTCCCATGATGAGCATGGGAGTTCCTATATTCATGGCAGATATTTTTTTTCACTAAAAGTTAATTCCTGAGCTTGTTCTTATGTAACTGAAATTTAAGTAAAGTTATCCAAGACAGGTGCAAAAGAAAGAAAAGAAATCCCTTTGAACTTAAGATGCCATGAAGTTTCCCAGTAGCTAGATGAGATTACCCCTCACATCCTTTCTGGGATTTATGGAATTAACAATGTTGGGAAAAACAAGAGTTTAAAAATTTTGTAATTTTTCCAGAAGACTAAAGTAGATAATGATGCTGAGAAAGATTGAAGGCAGGAGAAGAAGGGGACAACAGAGAATGAGATGGTTGGATGGCATCACCAACTCGATGGACAGGCTCTGGGAATTGGTGATGGACAGGGAAATCTAGCGTGCTGCAGTCCATGGGGTCACAAAGAGTTGGACATAACTGAGCTACTGAACTGAACTGAAAGGGTTACCTATGCACCATATTTCACCTTTGAGGATATTTTGAGTGTCTTGTCCCCTTCTAGCTTCATTAGTTGCCAAATATTTGCTTTCTCACTGTATTCTCATTGGTTGACCATGCCTGTCTGTCCAGTTCTTCCACTTCCTTCATGATTTACTGCATGTTAGTCTTTGAGCTGAAACCCCAATATTTGGCTACCTCATGTGAAGAGTTGACTCATTGGAAAAGACCCTGATGCTGGGAGGGATTGTGGGCAGGAGGAGAAGGGAACGACAGAGGATGAGGTGGCTGGATGGCATCACCGACTCGATGGGCATGAGTTTGAGTAAACTCCGGGAGTTGGTGATGGACAGGGAGGCCTGGCGTGCTGCGATTCATGGGGTCGCAAAGAGTCGGACATGACTGAGCGACTGAACTGACTGACTGACTGACTGACTGAGTCTTTGAGTCACTTCCTCAGAGAGGCTGCCCACTCCTTCACTTTCAGTGGAATGAATTTCTCAGCATCATTCCACCATTTACATGCCGAGTCATGGTGAGGCCCACAGAGCTCACAATCTCTCCATCACTGAGGATCAGTCACTTAAAGACATTTCTCACAGCACTGTGGAAGCCAGCATAAAGACACGTAGAAATGATACAGCCTTGCTTCACAAAATGAAACGAAATGAAATCTTTTAATGTTCAGTAGATTGAGAATTTTATTTAAAAATGCAGACCTCGTTGAGGACACCTGCATACAAATAGATTAAATAGCATCAGCAGTAGAATCTTTAAATAAAAATAACTATGTACAGTTTATTCAAGCCACTTTGTTTCACTGTTTTTAATTTTATCACCGTCACTTATCATCATGGCATTGCTGAATACTCACTATGAACCAACTTCCATAAACATTGCTCCTGCTCTTGAGAAGTATATGCTCTCTATATGTTTATGAAATTAATGCCTAAACAAAGTGGCTTGTATTAAGCAGACATTTACTTCTCCCTCACTTAACATCTGGAGTTTCACCATCCAGGGCTGGTATGGAGCTTCCCAGAGGCATCAGGGATGCATACTTCTTCCAGCTCTCTGCTCTACTACCCCTTGGAAGAAGCCCTACTCCTTATATTCTAACATAGCTATTGAATCCCCATCCATTGTCTTTGATATCCAAGAAGTGGGAAAGAAGAAAGGTGGGGAGAGAAGGGCAGGTTCTCCTGCCCTCCTTTTTTAACCCCCTTTTTTCTTTTCTTTTGTCCACGCCTCCTTTTAAGGCTTCCCAGAAGTCCCATAGATTAAAGTCCCTTTAATTTATGTTTCATTGCCCAGTACTTAGTCATACGATCACAGTGGCTACTACAAAGGGGCAACTCCCAGGAAATACAAAATCATTTATTCTGCATGGTACTATGTCCACCAAAGAAGCAGTTACTAAGGAAGAAAGATACTGGGGTAGAAAACTAGCCATGTCAGCCATAATTGTCATTCTAAAACTGTCAAAAACAAATTTCACCTCTGAAGTCAATGACAAAGGAAAATAGCATGTATCACACATTTTGCAAATTTTTGTTAACAATTTTATCTTACAGAATCACAGAGCCCAATATTATTTAAGTTGTGGGAGGGGAAACAGGAAGAACTGTTTTTAGGGAATATGCAAAGTATCTGCAGTGCTGTCTCCAGCATTTAGCAATACAAAAAGGAACAGACTGACTTGTGTATATTCTGAAATAAGAAGAGGTCAACAGGACTTGGATCTTGTGGAATTAACAATTTCATTGCAGTCTGATACCCTTGGCCATTAGGCAGCACACGTTTTGGTTCAAGCCCTTTGTCTTGTTTCCCTGGTTCAGAATCCCACCAGCTTCATCTCAGCCTTTCCTCATTCATCACTCACTTCATCAGTTCTTTAAGCTCCCCTGTGCAAATACTTCATTCACTTTGCCCCCTCGGGACATTCCGTGTCAGTGTGTGGCGTGTAATCATGATCTTACTTTTGTTACTTACACATTTTAGTGTGCATTTTCAACCAGATTCTAAGTGCCTGAATAGCTGTCCAGTCTGTATTCCTGCCTTGGCCCCCATAGAGCTTACTGGGGTATGGTGTATGGTGTATGTAAACAGGCCCTCAGGAGCCTCTCATCGTATATGCTGAGAACAAGTAAAAGATGTGAAAAGACAGGAAAGAGGGCTATTTTTATAAGGCTGCCCTAATTGTCCAGCAAGGTTGATGGTGAGGCATGCTGAGACCCCAGCACCATAGGGCCGCAGGAAGGGAGCAAAAGCTGACCTGAATGTAAAGAACCAGGCAGTACTGGGCAAGTGCTGCTAACAGAAAAAGATCAGGGGGCAGCGGGACTCCAGGCAGCGCGCTGTGCCTCGGCCACAGTTCCACAAGGCGTGCACTGGTGGCTGATTCATGTTGATGTATGACAGAAACCAATACAACACTGTAAAGCAATTATCTTTCAATTAAAAATAAGTTAATTTTTAAAAATATTAAGGAATCTGTCCATTTACAGCAGACCTTCAGCGAAGGCTGATGGTTCAGGGGAAGAGGCTGGCAAGTAGTTCGGTGAGGTGACAGGTTCCCAGAGCAACTGATGTTGAAACTCAGTTGCACCTGCAGAGTCAGCACTGCAGTCCTTATAAGGAGGAAACTAGATCTTATTCATCTAGGTGTTCCCAGCACCTCACCCTCTCCTGCTGACAGTATATTTTTAATAAATGCTTGTCCCTCCTGGTTCCTGGTCCATGACCATACTCCTAGAGGCTCCACCTTGCTAGTGGAATGAAGCTACTAATTCCTCCTCCATTTGAGAACTCCATTGGTTTCAGCTCGTATGAGGAAGCTGGCCTGTGGGAGTGGGGCAAGAAGGCCACCTGCCCTGCCCAGGTCCTTTGTTTGTACTTGGGAACAAAGCAGGATACTCTGTGCTGTCAAGGGCAGTCCAACATTAACACAGGCAACTGTGTGTGCCGTGCTGCCACATGTGTTCCATGAACGTAGACTGCAGGGGCTCTCAATTTAAAAGATAGCAATTGGCTGCCCTTTCATAATATAGAATACTATGCACAACTTAAAATCATGCTGACAGAGGTTTTACTAACATAAGGGAAGAAAAGAAACACTTACAACGTATTAAGCAAAACACAACGGCAAGATGAAAATTTGGAAAGCTTCAACTGTGTTAAAACAAACTTAGCAAAAAAAAAAAAAAAAGACTCTAAGGAAGCATTCTAAATTATTATTATCCCTGAATGTTAGATTTTTAAACTACTTCTCTGTTCTTTTTCTGTATGTTGCAATTCATCAATTGCCACAAAATCAGTTTTTAAAAACAAAAAGTAAAAATGTTTTACTTTTACTTGATTAAAAGTAAAAAAATAATGAGAAAGGTCTGTACAACTAATCAGACTAGAAATAATGCCGTCCCAAACACCAGCTACAAATAAAGTCATGTGTTTCCTTTAAGTAAAAGACACAATGGAATTAGAACCAGGAAAGCTAGTCATAGGATCTGCTTACTGTTGTGTGGACTTTAATTAAATATTATTAAAGTATCTTCCCATGAATAGAGATATACTGACTGCTTGTATTGAAAATCAGCATCAGTAAAAACGTTTCTTAAAAACGTCTTAGTTGCCAAGTTTATATAATTGTGTTGGGGCTTCAGATTAATAAAAGCCTCCTGTGCTTCCAGAGAGAGAAGGTCTGAGGTAGGCAGTCCTTTTGTTTATCTAGTACTTTGTTTTTTTCAGTGGCTGGGGGGAATGGGAGACCAGGGAAGAGTGAAAAAATGGAGCCTGTGCGTACCCAGTTTTCAAGTGATAGTATCATTTATAATTTTTCAGGATTGAATTGTTAACTCCTACAGGGAGGAAAATTCACTGAGCTCCAATTCTCTCCTTGGCTCTTGTATTTCTCCTGCTCTGCATTCTTGTTCGTGTCCTCATTCATCTTCCCTCGTGAGATGACAACTTTGTCGGCACCCATTTCCAAAATCTCATTTTCCTCCTCGTAATTTCTCACCTTGCTGACCACAGTCAAACAAGAGAGGGGGGAAACCCAAGTGGTTTGGCAGGGGCTTTAGATAAAGACCAAACAGAAGTTAAATTCCTACAGGAAGGAAGACAATTTGCTAAATAAGGATTGCGTTTGGATTCTCTCTGCCACTTCTTTTGTAAAGTTGGATAGTTTAATAAATTCAGAAGGTTTCTGTGTCTCAAATGCAAAGACCATTATGAAAATGGGAGCTGAATCCAGGTCCCTTGCTCTGAAATATAAATCCAGGAAATTTATTTGTGATTATGGAAAATTGAATACATTTATTTATTCCTGGATGTTAATGTTTTTAATTAAGAAAAAGTATCTGATTAATAACAATGTTCTAAATAATAGATCTGATTCCTATGCTTACCATTCATTTTTTCCCTTCTTTCAAAAAAATTTTGATTATAAAATGTAAAGTATACTTATCATAAAAAAATTTGGAGTCTGCAGGCAAATGAAAGAATGCTGTTCTTTACATCCATACTCTCCTTATATTGTTTTTGCTTTGTTTTGGAGAATCAAGCTGCTGAACAAAATAAGCCTTTCAAACAAATCTGGGTTTTAATCATAACTCAGCCACTTTCCAACTGTGTTTATGGACAAGGTTCTTAACTGCCCTAAAACTTTTCTTCAGTTGAAAAATGAAGATAGTTATACATGCCTCGTGCAGTTGGCATGAGAATTAGAAATAATGTATCCTTGGCACATTGTAGCTGATCAATTAATGGCAACTATAATAATAGCTATTATAAGTTTAAGACTTTAAACATTTTTACAGCTTTTTTTCATGCTTAGGAACTTCAGTCCTATTTCTAGTAGGTAGATATACCTAATGTGGAGAACTGAGAAGGACATCACCAGTTTGTCTCATGAGAACACTTTCTCCATGCCTCAGGAAGGGATTTGCCAGGTCTGCCCTGGTCGTTAGTTTATGAGAGCCTCCACCCAGTGGAAAATTACTGAAGGAAGGGGCTCGTGTCTCATAAGCGGTGAAGCCCCACATAGTCAGGGACCGCTCAATGCATACCAACTGCTACTGCCATTGGCCCACAGAAACAATAATTCACGGCAGATGTTGCTCATTGTTCCTTCTCTTTTAGTCAGTGCAAACTTCATGTATATCCCAGCTCTGCTTCACACATATGGTGTCCAGGAAAGCCTGACTGGCGAAATCTGCCTCCACTTATTGAAGGCCTGCTGGCACCATGTACTGTGTAGGTGGGAGACCCTCTGGCTCCTGGGTTCTCGGTCATAGCTGCACACTGGGACAGCCTGAGGACTTTTTATAAAATTGATGCTTGGGTCCCACCTACAGGGATTCTGATTTAATTAGTCTAGAGCTGGGCTCAGCTCTCGCTCACCTCATCCTGAGCTTTTGCCCTTCCAGTAGCCATGAAACCCTGTTACTGACTCTACTCGGAGTTTTTCAGAATCCACGTGTGCTTTTGGAAGTTGGTTGTTTTATCATCTTCTTTCTTGCTTCTTGTTCTCATCCTTACTTCTATTCCTAATGTAGTTCCTCACCCAACTTTTTCATCTCTGATATTTTTTCTTTCTTCAGTCTCCAAGTTGGACCTGCTAAACAAGGAATTTCGGTGGGGATGAGCTGTTGTGTGTTCATATTTCCTAAGTCCCTGCCTGTGCCTAGCACTGTCCTAGGAGCTATTTCATTTAATCTTCACAGCAGTCTTGGAAGGAAGGTCGGAGCAGCCCATATACCACTGGGGAAACTGATTCGTGGAGGCTAGTCCACTTAATGCTATTCAGCAAGAGCATAGATTCAAGTTTAGATCATCTCTGATTTCAAAATACTTCCTCTTTGTGCTCACCACAGGTCACATAATCAAAGGCTGGAGGTCAGAGGGAGACCATATGAAAGAATGAAGCTGAGCGTATACCGTAGGGAGAGGTATGGACTGTAGCAAACTGAAACATGAATGCCCCAACGAGAACATTCAAATGCAGTTTTTCAACATTGCAGGCTAATAAGACACATCTAAGTATACCCTGAATTTGGCTTGCAGGCTACTGGCTTTTAAGTTTTGAAAAATTCCATAGTCATAGAATTTCACTCTCCAACCACATAGAAGAGGCAGAGAATATA
Organism: Cervus elaphus; assembly: GCF_910594005.1. Taxonomy (NCBI): domain Eukaryota; kingdom Metazoa; phylum Chordata; class Mammalia; order Artiodactyla; family Cervidae; genus Cervus; species Cervus elaphus. Next base: position 32,378,346 of record NC_057833.1, on the reverse strand, counting down.
CCGTGTGACCTCAGGTGGGATCACTGAGACAAATGAGTGGCAGTGAAAGGAGACAGATTCTGATCTGGTATGTTTAAGAGACCTTCCCATCAGAGCTGCCCAGCAGAAGAAATGGCTGCCGGGAAGCAGCAGCAAGTGGAGCACCAGCAGATCACAGTACTAATGCCCCAGCAATCCTAAGGAAAGGTTCCTTCCCACTGACGGAAGGTACAATCCTGTTAAACATTTACCAGGCCTCTCATGTGTTCCACGCACTGTGCTAGGCACCGTACGAGCTGCCAAGATGCTGGATCCTGGCGGAGGCTGCAGTCTTAACTAGCCTGGCATCATGTAAAGAGGTTTACACACATTAGTTCTTTAACCTTTATGAATAACCTTGAGAGGTAGTTGCCATTAACCCCAATTAAAAGGTGAAGATATTGAGACTCAAACTGAGAAAGCTGTTCAAGGGCTCAAGATAGTAAATGGCAGAGAGACTTTAACTGAAATTAAAAGTCTATGCCCTTAATGACTATGCCAAGTATCCTCCTTCAGTGGGGACACCAGCTTGGACTCCTGAGTCATCATTCAGCAAATCTGCCCCAGCCCTGGTGTCCTAGAACTCAAGCTCTAGCCCCGTCACAAGCTGTCCAGACCATATCACAAAAGAGCCACCTAAGAACTCCTCTCCACTAGAACCCTCCGTGGTTTCTGGGCCTTGAAATGGGATTAAGTGCAGATGGTTCCATCCAATGGAATCACAAGAGAAGCAGTTGCAAATTGTCTTAAATGTGTCACTATTGTTTCTGGAGCAGACGGTAAGATAGGAGATATTCTGAGTGCAAGCTCTGCACAGCTTTTCTCATTTCAAATATGACTTTGAGGTCAGCACTGCGACAAAATATCAAGAAATAAACATATTGAGAGGCAGTCTTGCATTAGGAAGAGGACAAAGAGAGAGATTAAGAGATCTGAGTTTAAGTCCTGATTCTACCACTTACCAGTTCTGTGATCTTGCCTTTCCTGTCATTAGAGTGAGTTCCTGTTTCTATGTGTAGAAAAGGGGCTTGCAGATTGTTATGGGTGTGTCACAGGTGTTAGTGCTCCTTCCTCAAATAATAATAGAAAAATGGCTAAATGTGCCTTAAAATGGGCATAAATTAAGATCTTACAAGATTTATAAGAGTTAGTTTGTAAACAATACACCAGTAACGTGTGATACTATCATTTTAAGGAACATAATTAATTTTGTAAAAAAGAAATATTTGTCAGTTTGCAGGAGGCTCAGTCAGTTCAGTTGCATCCAACTCTTTGCGACCCCATGGACTGCAACACACCAGGCTTCCCTGTCCATCACCAACTCCTGGAGCTTGCTCAAACTCATGTCCATTGAGTCAGTGATGCCATCCAACTATCTCATCCTCTGTCATCCCCTTCTCCTCCTGCCTTCAGTCTTTCCCAGGATCACGGTCTTTTCCAATGAATCAGTTCTTCGCATCAGGTGGCTGAAATATTGGAGTTTCAGTTTCAGCATCAGTTCTTCCAATGAATATTCAGGACTGATTTCCTCTAGGATGGACTGGTTGGATCTCCTTGCAGTCCGAGGGACTCTCAACAGTCTTCTCCAACACCTGTGTTCAACAGTATGAATTCGTTGGCTCTCAGCTTTCTTTATAGTCCAACTCTCAAGTCTATACATGACTACTGGAAAAACCATAGCTTTGATTAGATGGACCTTTGTCAGCAAAGTAATGTCTCTGCTTTTTAATTTGCTGTCTAGGTTGGTCATAACTTTTCTTCCAAGGAGCAAGTATCTTTTAATTTCAGGGCTACAGTCCCCATCTGTAGTGATTTTGGAGTCCAAGAAAATAGCTTGTCACTGTTTCCATTTTTTCCCCATTTATTTGCCATGAAGTGATGGAACCAGATGCCATGATCTTCATTTTTTTTAATGTTGAGGTTTAAGCCAGCTTTTTCACTCTCCTCTTTCACTTTCATCAAGAGGCTCTTTAGTTCTTCGCTTTGTCCCATTAGGGTGGTGCTAGCTGCATATCTGAGGTTGTTGATATCTCTCCCGGCAATCTTGATTCCAGCTTGTGCTTCATCCAGCCTGGCATTTTGCATGATGTACTCTGCATATGAGTTAAATAAGCAGGGTGACAATATACAGCCTTGACGTACCCCTTTCCCAATTTGGAACCAGTCTGTTGTTCCATGTCCAGTTCTAACTGTTGCTTCTTGACCTGATACAGATTTCTGAAGAGGCAGTGAAAGGAGTATTCCCATCTCTTGAAGAATTTTCCAACAGTTTGTTGTGATCTACACAGTCAAAGGCTTTGACATAACCAATAAAGCAGAAGTTTTTCTGGTATTCTCTTGCTTTTTCAATGATCCAACAGATGTTGGCAATTTGTTCTCTGGTTCCTCTGCCTTTTCTAAATCCAGCTTGAACATCTGCAAGTTCACGATTCACTATTGTTGAAGCCTGGCTTGGAGAATTTTGAGCATTACTTTACTAGCATGTGAGATGAGTGCAATTGTGTGGTAGTTTGGGGGAGGCTAAGGGAAGAAGAAGAGAAACTTTTATTTATTAAGCTCCTGATACATGCCAGGCCATGCTAGATTTTTCCAGGCATTTCATTTAATCCACACACCAGCACTGTAAAATGAGCAATTTTATCCCCATTTTCACAAATGATGAACCCTAAGGTTGAAAATTTAAGAAAACTGCCTTGAGTATTCAAGACCAGATTTGAACTCAAGTTCAAGCTTGAGCTTTTCTAATAGAGGCCATAGTCTTTTGATTTTGTATAATAAAAATTTCTTCTTAAGAGGCAGGGTGCAGACAAAACATCTTATCATTCATCCATCTCTGTAGGCAACCATCTGCTATTATCTGGGTTAATAGTTGCTCTTCCAGCAGGACCTGATGTAGACTCATGTTTCTAAAATTTCTGGCATATTCTCTCTACTCTCTAAAGTTTGGGATAACTCCCAAACTTTAGATATTGAAAGATATTAATGATGTGATCTGTTTTTATGTGGGGAAGTAGTCATTGCATTCATAAATGATCCTAACTGTAATTTGAATGGTCATCAGTTTACAAACTCTTTTGATCATTATAGTTTCCTTGGGAGGACATATTCATCTGGAAAGTTTGTTGAGGGTCTCATTAAAATTAAGCATCTGTTGCTCTAAATATTTGAGCTACCCAGTTTTACCAGGAAGCCTTCTCTGGTCCTGTTTCCTTCTACTTTTCCTATGGCATTTGAATCATGGATATAGAAAAGAAAAAGGAGATGGAGCAGAATTAGTAGAATTAAGCATTGTGTTGAGAATTGTGACTGAGTCCTTCAAGAGACCTTTGTCTGACTTAAGCATCTAAGAATTCAAGCCTTGTTTTTCTGTCTCATATAATGACAGCAGTAGGCCACAGATGTCACATGCTTTGCATGCACTGCCTCATCTGTCTTTTTGTAATTCTTCACGTGGTAAAAGAAATCTTGCTCCCAGAATTCAGAATGCCTTCAGCTTCCCAGAAAATTAGCTTTCAGTGGACAGAAACTGAGTTTTCCATATCTAAACACTATAGCAAAGAATTTGACTAATTGAACATGAGCTTCTGTTCCCCTCACAATAATTTACTGCAAGCTAATTGTTACACACTTAAATACTTTGAATAAATGAATTAAAAGCCAGTTTTCATCTTCGTTCATCCAATTCATTAGATGATTTCATTTTAGGAAATGAGGAAGTAGATATGATTCATTGTGCAACAAATGAAAAATTCACTCATTTATGCAAGGAATATGTATTGGCTTGGCAATCTCTACACTAAAAGATGAGATGATTTGTTTTCCATGGTCAAGGCAACCACTGGACATACAGTGAGTGGTCTATGGAGTACAAGCGTTGATTAAGTGGCATGAACGTAATACATATTTTTGCTTTGATCCCAGTGCTAACCTTCATGTAGCATAAATAGAGTCCTAAAAGTAAATACAGTATAAAAAAAAAAAAGAATCAACTCTTGTGTAATGTTTTATTTTTAGAAGTGCTAGGGTAGATGTTAAACCATTCGATTGTCATAGAATAACCTTGAATGTCAGTATTATTATGTTATTATCCCCATTTGATAGATAAGTAAACCAAAGTTCAGAGACATTAGTGCATTGCTCAAGGATGCCCAGCTTGTAACTAATAGAGTCAGAATCAGAACCCAGGTCTCCTGGTGCCAAATGTTGTACTCTACATCTGCTGTAATTAAGATGAAAGGACATAACATGGAGAGAAAGAAAAGGTCAACCTGAAACCATGCCCTTTGGTGGTTCTCGCTTCCATCACAAGAGGCAGCCTGCCTCAAGCGGCCAGACCAGGGTGTGAATCTGGGAATCCAGGAGGCTGAGTTGAAAGGTGAGCCTTGTCCCTGCCTCCTATCATCCTCATTGTGTTCACCGCCCGCCCCCCCACCACCACCCCAAAGTGCCTGTTTTGCAAATCATCTGAGGTATTTAACAATGAATTTAAAAAAGCAAGGGTAACCCTCTCTGCTGGCTCAGATGGTAAAGAATCTGCCTGCCAATGCAGAAGACCCGAGTTCAGTCCCTAGGTCAGGAAGATCCCATGGAGAAGGGCATGGCAACCCACTCCAATATTCTTGCCTGGAGAGCTCCATGGACAGAGGAGCCTGGTGGGCTACAATCCATGGGGTTGCAAAGAGTCAGACATCCCTGAGCGAGTAACACATTCACAGAGAAGGCAATGGGAGGGGAAAATCCATTCATCTCATGGGCTTGGGCAGGGAGGAAGAGGCTGGGTGCAACGTGAGACACAGGAGGACCAGGAGATTCAAAAGGGAGGAGATCTCATCCCTGGAGGGCTGGGGGCCTTGGGCATGGGCACAGAGGCAGTGGTCAGGGGCTCCAGGCGAGCTGACAATCACCTCAAGCCCAGAGTGCTGTCATTGCTCTGGCCACTACAGACACAACCCTCTCCCAAACAGCCCCGAGAGGCGTGCTGCACTGGGAGTGGCCCCCCTCAGGTTCCCAGTGCAAAGGACTCTAAAACGATCAAATCAGTCAAAGTATCAGCCTCTGAAAGGAGCCCTCAGAGGGGAGATGTGGCCCTCGCTTGTTTGGAGCAACACAGAAAAAGCTGTCACAATTACTTTCAGCTCAGCAGCCACTTTCTGGGAGGACTCCATAGAGTGATAAGTGTACTTACCACAACTTTTTCTCACAGTTTTGAAAAGCAGAGCAAACCTTAGATCTAGATGCTCTCCCTCCCATCAACCTTCTTTTTGAGATAACTGATTTCAAATCTTGTTCCCTGTGGCTCAGACAGTAAAGAATCCACCTGCAATGCAGGAGACTTGGGTTCAATCCCTGGCAGGAAGATTCCATGGAGGAGGAAATGACAACCCATTCCAATGTTCTTGCCTGGAGAATTCCATGGACAGAGGAGCCTGGCAGGCTATAGTCCATGGGGTCACAAAGAGTCGGACATAACTGAGAGACTAACACTTTCACTTTCACTTTTCCTTTCAAAGAGAGAGCTGTCCTAATCCTATAGCTAGTATGAGCCATATCAGAAAGGTTTGGGTTGGTTGGTTGAATTTTTGTAACTACCCTGACTCCCCTCTCTTCCCTACCAGGTGTTGTGTTGTGGCAAAGGCTTTAGCACCACGCAGACCAGGGTTCAAATTCCAGCTGTGCTGTTCATTATCTGTGATTTTTGAACTCCTCTCTGATCATCAGTGACTTCATCTGTAAAATGGGGGAAATGCTACCAACCTGACAGAGTTATGAGAATCACGTGAAGACTGCCTGTTTGAATACTTACCATAGCATTATACTTAGTGAAATAAGCCAGACACAAAAGGACAAATGTTCCATATATATAATCTAGAGTAGTCAAATTCACAGAGACAGAAAGAATGGTGGTTGTTGCCAGGTGCTGGGGGAGCAGGCAATGTGGAGTTGGTTCCCACTGGGTACAGAGTTTCAGCTTGAGATAAAAATGTTGTGGAGATGGATAGTGGTGACGGTTGTACAGTAGTGTGAATGTACTTAATGCCACTGAATCATCCTCCTAAAAATGACTAAAATGGGAAGTTTCATGTTATATATTCTTTATCACAATAAAATAAGTCAATACATCTTTAACACTTACAATAGCACTTGGCCTGCGATAAGTAATAAATGGTACTTATCTGTGTCCCACTCTTGGCATATTTCTATCATGCGCCACTTTTCACACTGTTTTATCCACTGTCTGTCACTACTATTATACTTCAGTCTTTCTGAATGTAGAGGATCATTGATTCTATCTTATTCATCTTTCTTGCCTCCATAGTGTCTGGCACATAGTAACCACTTGTTAAATGATTTGGGGGAAGAGCGAAGGGAGAAGGTTGCTAATTCTCTTTCCCTTCTGTCTTTTACATCTTGAAAACTCTAAACACTGCAGTGGTAGGTCATTTTTTTCCCCTTGGGTGCTAGAAGATCATTATTTGGACTAAAATAATGAGCTCATATTACTGTATAAATGTATTAGTTTCTTTAATCTTCAATAAATGAGGGGGAAATTTCTCTAAATTAAGTCTCTGAGGATTGAATCCATGTTGTTTTTAAGGAGTTTTATCTTGCTCTGAAAGTACAGGCAGAACGAAAAAATGGAGCATAAGGTTGCTGTTCCTGTAGAGGGATATGAATCCTGCACAGAGTTTGTCTTACCTGAGTATGACTGGAGCCACATACAGCCCAGTTATGAACTGTCGTTTCAAAGAAACAGCTTTGAAGAATACTGCAGATAATTAAGGAAGTTTCCTGATAGCGGTGACTGAGGGGGGTCTCACACACCTCACACAGAAAACCTCTCACTAATATATCTCTTTCCCACTCATTAAACTTTCCTGTTCATGGGAACTACTGGTCCATCTCCTCCTCTCTCTCTCTCTCTCTCTCTCTTCCCCTCCCACCTTTTTTCCCTCCCTCCCTGCCCATCCCCCCTCCTCCATACTTTGTTCTCACCCATCTCTGCTCACTTGCACCCAGAGTTCAGGCTTCTTGGACTTGACTGTCCCCTCTGTATGTAGTTCCTGGGAAGCATGGCCAAGTCCCCAGCTCTGAATGGTACCCAGCAAGGATCAGCACATGCTTCTTCCCCCTCCCTGGAATTCTGGTGGATAAAATTAAAATTCTGCACTTTGTGAAAAGCTGAGGAGTCCCAATGCCAGGCATTCCTGGAATACACTGCTGGGGAACTCTTTGGTTGTATTCATACCAGTCTCATTTTATTTTTTTATCCACCCTCATTTTATAGGACAGTAAGTTGATACTCAGTAACATGAATTCATTCTTTCTCTGGGTAAGTGCTTCCCAACTTTTTCCACCTGTGCACCATCAGACCTTGCTCTTCTCAGGCCACTCTCCACCAAGGAGATGTGCCCAGTCACAGGCCTTACCTAAAACCCCAGACCTGCCTGGTCAGTCACTCTGTGGGGTCCAAGGGCAGCTTCTGTCCCAACTCTAACCTCCTCATGGACGTGAACATGTTGGTTGGGGTCCTCCACTCTGGGTAATGAAAGAAGTTTAGGAATTGCTCATTTGAACCTTTCTGCATTTGTGTTAATGAGGGGCCTACCTGGGCTGTATGTTATAAGGTCTCCTCCAGGCCTAAAAGCCTATGTTATTTGTGCTTAACACAGAGAGCCATATATATTCAAAACTCAGATCCAGCCTCTGCTTTCTTCAGATTTCTTTTAAAGCTATAAGTCCTTAAGACCTAAATACTTTATTCAGTCTCTTTCAAACCCTCTAGAATATCTTACTTTAGTTTAAGGTTTCAAAAACAACTATCAACACAAGCACCAGTCCTACAGTTTCTGATTAATTAGAGAATTTACATTTCTAACAAGTGCTTACATTTCTAACAAGCACCAACTCACTGGAAAAGACGCTGATGCTGGGAAATATTGAGGGCAGGAGGAAAGGGGGGCAACAGATGATGAGATGGTTGGATGGCATCACCAACTCAATGGACATGAGTTTGAGAAAACTCTGGGAGATAGTGAGGGACAGAGAAGCCTGGCCTGCTGCAGTCCATGGGGATGCAAAGAGTCAGACACAACTTAGCAACTGAACAACAAGTGCTTGGGTGATGAGGATGATTGTGGTCTAGGGACCACACTTTGAGAACCACCAGACTAAGAATTTCAAGAAGTCTTTACTGATACTTTCTAGTGAGAGGTATGTATTAAGCCTATTTTTTAAGATTGATCACTCCTGAGTGTTTTTTTTTTAAGTATTTTTATTTCAAAGGATGCCTACTCAATCAAAAATTATTGTCCTAAAACCTCTACCCTCATAAAAAGAAGGCCATGTGGGAAAGTTGATTTTCAGGACAAAGAATCTGAGGTATAATTCTTAGGTGCAGTGAATTTTCCCGAGTAATTCAAATGGCATCAAGTCCTGCAGCTGAGTTCCAAGAGCACAAAGCAGTATTTTCCCCAGTTCACGAGCCATTCACTAGGCCCATCCATGCGTTTAGGGCTCATGTTTTATGATCCTGTGGATAAAACACTTCTGACAATTGATACATCAGACTTAGCTTCTAATGCAGTAGGTGACTGTATGCTGAACTACAGAGGAGATTTAAGACTGGGATCTAAAGACTTAAGCCATTGCTGGTCTCATAACATTCAGAAGGTCCCAGAAACATTTAGAAGATACAGTGCCCCTCTCTGAAATTCAGCTTCTGAAATGAACAATGACTACCATGAATTTGAAATACTCTAAGAAGAGAATTTGAGCTTCCCCTGCCCGTACACCTGCATACTCTCCTTGAAGCATGTCTCCTTTGAAAGCTCCTTTTCCCCACTTAGAGTTTTCACCTTTCCATTGTGTTGTTCTGTACTATTTTCACTGTCAGCTCTTATTTTGAACCTTATAATACCAATCCCAGTGGATGCAGACAGTTTTATTAAACACACTATTTCCCTTACCTACCAAAGTGTTAAATGATGGTTTAGAGGTTTAAATTTATCATGCTGATCTAATTACACCAGGCAGCTCTTGTTGAATCTCCAGAGTAACTGGATTTTAAAACCATTTGTTCAGATGCACAGTTTTGAGGGATTGACAGATTAAATACCTTCTAATGTCTCATCTGAATGTCCCATCATTCAGGATGGGCATGATGCATGTATCATCTGTACTCTTGAACCTAATGGGAAAGAGGGTGGTCAGCTAGCCCACACTTAAATAGGTGAAAAGAGGGATTTCTGGTGTGGATGTCATGAGCAATTTCATCTCTCTGGACCTTTGCTTGAGAGGTTTCATCCCCATTTTCTATATTCACCTCTGCAGAGTTCATCTGAAAGATGTTTACCTCTAAAGAGTCAGTCATCGTGATGTTCAGTAAACCTTCCAGTGCCATAATTATGAGGTGGTGGTGATAGCAATGGAAGTGGTGGTGGTGAAAGTGATGTTGGAGTTGGTAGGGATATAGGAGGTCGTGGGAGCAGTAATGGTGGTGGAGATGGTGCAGAGGCGATGGGAGGTGGGGGGATGGGTAATAGAAGCAGTAGAGGGAGCATAGGTGGGAATGGAGGAGGTGGTGGAGGTGGAGCTAAAGAGGCGCTGGTGCTGGCACTCTGCTTGGATAGAGTCGAGAGGAAGCAAGCAATGCTAGATCTGACCCTGCTTTTCAGACGAAGCTCAAAGAGGAGACAGCATTATCATTTTACTCAAGAGGAGCCTCACCTTCCTGCCTCCTTCCTGTTCCAATGCACCAAACTTGATGAATGTTAGACACCCATGAGAAATGACACCAGCACCCCTGAACTAAGATTCCAGCATTACCAAATCCTTAGAACCAGGTATCTAGACCTGCTGAGGATACCCTGTTTCTCCCAAGTCAAAGAACTGACCTGGTTTCCACCATAGCTGGTTATATATGTCTTAGGTCCACTGAAGGGGCAACCCAAGGCCTAGAGTCTGTGCAGTTGGGACTTACAACTGGAACTGGTGAACATATTGGACTCTGCCAGAGAGAATAAAATTAAGGTGAATTTTCATCATATGATTGCAGATTATTGTCATATGATAGTTCCATGATAGGAAGCCAGGGTTGAGAGATCAAAAGTATATTTGTAGTCAGGCAAAAGCATTTGCAGTGCTTAGCAAATGCTATTTGATTTTTTAAAACAAACTTTCTTTTAGAACAGTTTTGTTTTTTAACTGATTTTGATTGGAATATAGTTGCTTTACAATGTTGTGTTAATTTCTACTGTGCAGCAAAACAAATCAGTCATACATATACATCTATCCCTTCCCTGTTGGATTTCCTTCCCATTTAGGTCACCACAGTACATTAAGTAGAGTTCCCTGTGCTGTACAGTATCTTGTTAGTTACCTATATTATACATAGTACCTATTTTATAGATAATATCATAGTGTAATGTGTCTATCCCAATCTCCCAATTCCTCCCGCCCCACCCTTCCCCCTTGGCAGCCATACCTTTGTTCTCTATGTCTGGATTTACAGAAAAGTACAAAGGTTAAACATAGAGTCCCCACATACTCTGCATTCAATTTCCCCTGTTGTTAGCATCTTACATTAATATGGTACATTTGCCACAACTAATGAACCAGTATTGGTTCTTTGGTACATTACCATTAACTAGACTCCACACTTTAATTGGATTTTATTAATAATTCTATAAATATAAAGCAATATGAACTTTTTACTGTTGCAACATAAATAATATGTGGTAGTTTACTATTACAACTTTTTACTATTGTAAACACCGCCACACAAGATTGCTTGCAGCTCCTCAGGATAGTATCTGCTTTTGTACATTTGTTCATATTTTTTAGCATTTTTGTATACCTAGGGGTACAGTAAACATGTGTTGACTGCTTAGATGACTGCAAGATCCCATCCATGCCATTTTAGCACAGATGCATCAACCTCACTCAGTATGGGCATAGGTTTACACACCTGGAACGTAACTAAGTAGCTAGGGAAACATACCATCATGCAGACTGTCGAGTGTATTTTCCTTGCTTTTATTTTCAGAAACCCCAGTGTGCTTCTCAGTGCTGAAGACAGTGCTAATAGCCATGGAGCAAGGATTAAGACTTTCAAGGCAATCTCAGAGATAGTACAGAAGAAAGATGCTGGAAGGTCAGGAACCGTATTAATCCATCATCATCCTAGTCCTTCGCCTTGGTGACTATGACTCTTTCTCAGGGAGGCGCAGGACACTCTGTCCCTTCTCCTGTCAAGGGCACCTACACAGAACTGCATCCAGCCCTCTTACAAAGACCTAATTCCTTGAAAGTCAAGCTTCTTTTGCAAATTGTAGGTTTTCCTGGAAGTTAGTATAACAAAGTTAGGTTACCTAGGCAAGACAAAAAAGGGGAAATCATTAAATCTAAAACTTAATTTAGAAACTAAAAGTAGCTCCTTTTGATTCAATAACAGCTAACATTTCCTAAATGGCAAGTGTTCTAAGAGATTTATTAACTCACTTCAGACTTCAAGAAACGAAGAGGTAAGTTGTCCGTTACACAGACAAAAACTTCTTCCTCTCCTTCCTCTCCACTTGTTCAAATGTAGATGGATACCGTCTGAAATGTATTGGCATCTTAATCCTGAAAGATGTTGAGATGCTTTGCTAGTGTGTGAACCAGGTTCCAAAAAAAAATATGAACAACAAGAAACTGTTTGGACCAAACCAACCACCCTCACTACCCTATTCCCAGATCTTCATTTCTTTTCTCTTTCTCCCTCTCCCTCGCACACACACACACATACACACACACACACACACACACACACGCTAGAAGATAGGCTACCATGATAGTTTTCAAAATAATTTGTTCTGCTTACTTTAAGCTTGAATAAGGAAAGAATCAGTAAGTTAACTTAAAAAATAAAAGGTGCATTTCTTCCCATTAATCTATGCCCCACCCAAAAATAACAAGAAATTACACTTAGTTTTAAAGAAATAAAAAATAACCCATAAACATATCCCCAAAATAATACTATTTTGTTGTAGGCCTCCACATCTTTTTTTCCTCTGCATATATGGTTTTCCTTAATTGAAACCACCTGCATATACTCTTTCATTCTCTTTTTTTACATAACATTACATTATCATTTTCCTGTGTTATAAATTCTTCCCAAGAATATTTTTGTGGCTACAGTGGTATATACTTCATATTGTAAGTTAGGGCTAATGTTAATAAGTCTCACATCAATAGCTCCTTCAGTTCCTCTGTTTCCACATACACAACCTTTTCAAAAAATAATTCTCAGTAACAACACAATCATACAGGAATTTTCATAAGCATGGTTTTTCTTCTGGGTTTGATTGCTGGCCAGATTACTTCTGCCAAAATCTGGTCCGCTGCTATCCAAAACGCTTTAAAATTGACATCTGACCATTTATAATGAAGAGGTGTGCAAACACAATGATTCTTTAATATAAGAGATTGCACCAGCAAGAAAAAACAATGTTTTGAAAAAGTACATTAATTCAATCAAATGCTACTGCATAAGACAATCAATATTTTAGAGATGGTAGTTTCCAAACAATTAGAGTATTAGTATTGAGCCCTTTTGTATACGCAGCAAAACCCACACAACCATGGAAATAAATGGCCTATGGAATACAAATTGATATTAGATTCATAATTATATTTTCTCATCAAATTTTTATTTGATTCATGTTTTGTCAATAAGAATAGATTGGAGAAAGTATAGACTTTGAAGTCAGATGTGACTGAATTCCAGATATGCCATTTAGTAACTTCATTTTTCTAGACAAGTTGTTTCATCTCTAAGACTCAGAGACCTCATGCACTGAATAAGGAACATTAAAGCCCATCTTATGAAGTCATTTATCCTAAGGAGTAACTGAGACACTGTGTGAAGATTCTTAATACTTCGTGATAGATAATGGAGGTTTCATAAGTGCTAATTCTCACTGGTCTTCCTTTTCCTTATATAGTCAAGTTTACCCAACAGACATTTAGCTTAATTCCTGGTTCAGTATACACATCCTTTCCAATCTTCCTGCTATGTATATACATAGATCCTGCCATATCCGCTTGCACAGAAATGTACTATATGTAAATGCAAATTTTACTCTATGCAAATACATATAGGACAATTTCCAAGTAGCAGCTATTCATATGCACGAATTGTATGCCAACCTACCCAGTCTGGAGAGGGTCGGTGCAGACTGGTTGTGAAAGCAAGCTGGCCAGGGCATCTGCTATGCTCATCAATTGCCAGGCTGGACTTGGCAGATATTCCTAGCGGATCTGGGAGGATAGTCCCTTCTTCTTTTGTATCCCATGGGGTCCTTCTGAGTACTGTAACAACCTTCTCAGATAGAGAAGTACTCTTCTTCCATCAGGCATGTCAGAATGGGCCACATTTCAAACTCTCAAGTGTCAGAAAATATAAGGAATGGAATGCAACCTAAAGCAAAACTACTCAAGATTGTCCATCAGCACCACCTGGAAGCTTATTAGAAATGCAAATGCAGGGTCTCGCCACAGACCTACTAAATCAGAATCTCTGGGGATGGAACTCTTCAGGGACTCGAGTGCTCAAAAAAAATTTAGTGTAAACTGGAACCGCATTCCTTCAATAATGTGTTCTACATACCTGCCACTCTCATTTGACACCAGACACACAGGCCCACTTGCTGTAACTTAAAATCAGAAAAGTAAGGACTCAAATAATTAATTAGATCTGTTAAAATTCTATCCCTATTTTATCAACAGTGCTAGTTCTAAATTTCAGACTATTTTCCAATTTCAGTTAAAAATTCATTTGAAATGCTTGCTTTTTAGCAATAGGTATTTCACTGGTGTTGAAATCAGTTTTCTCAAAATAGGGAATCATGCATTGCTCCAGTGCCTCTAGTCACTTAATCCAGGACATGCTCCCTGAAGTGCCAGCATTAGCAGCGTCATCTGGGGGGTGGGCGACAGCTCCTGCATGGAGGCACATGTGCACATAGCAGTTCTGCCGCAGGTGGCCGTTGTCATCTCCGTGACTGGCCATGGGGTTCCTAGTAACTAGAGTCACTGGATACAGGATCAGGAAGAACACGGGTGGTCGAGAATAGCGATCACTGCTGGAAACAATATGAAATGTCCGTGGATAAAAGTCTGGGGTCATGAATTATTCCATCAAAAGTGTCTTTATAAAAAAGTTAATGACATAGCTAGAGCTTTAGTTAACTTTTATTTTTCCAATTTGAAATAAGATTCAATCAAATTATATTTGAAACCCAATCACTTGTGGCTTTTGAAATGTCTCAAATGTGTTTGCCTCGTGTTCATTTCTCAAAATATCATAAAGCATAATTTGGCAATATCTAAACATACTCAGCTTCATGTTGTTTAAAATATGAAAGTAGATCTTTTTTTTCTAATTATAAAGCTTATACCTGCTCATGTATAAAATTCATGCAAACATAAAGCGGGGGGGAAGCAACTCAAATTTACCATCTGAAGATAATTGCTTTTAACATTTTAGGGGTTATTCTTACATACGTCTTCCTATAATCACCCACACACAATTTTACATAAATATGATCATATTATATTTGAGGTGTTCAACTATTTTTTTTCCTCTCCTTCCTGTATCCTGGAGATATTTAGATCTTGGTAAATATAATTTGGGCTTCCCGGTAGCTCAGTGGTGAAGAATCCGCCTGCAATGCAGGAGCCACTGGAGACGCGGGTTCAATCCATGGGTCAGGAAGATCCCCTGGAGGAGGAAATGGCAACCTGCTCTAGTATTCTTGCCTGGAAAACCCAATGGACAGAGGAGCCTGGTGGGTTACAGTCCATGGGGTCTCAAAGAGTCGCACATGACTGAAACAACTAAGCATGCATGTATACCAATATTATTTATGTTTTTTAATAACTATGTAGAATTTCATCTTATGGATTACATTATATGATAATATATATAACTAATCCCCAATTCGTAGACTTTAGAATGCTTCTAGGTTTTCATACTTCTAAATAACTGGGAGAGTATTCACTGGCAGTCCAGTGGTTAGGACTCCAAGCTTCCACTGCCAGGGGCCAGGGTTCAGTTCCTGGTAGGGGAACTAAGATCCCACAAGCTTCACAGTGTGGCCAAAATAATAATAATAATAATAATTTTGGGGAAAACATCTTTGTACATGGACATCTTTGCACTTTTCTTGGATACAGCATGGTCCAGTTATTTATAAATAACGGGAAGCAAAGCTGTTGATAGGAAAGTGGCTTCCCTGGTGGCGCAGGTGATAAAGAGTCTGCCTGAAATGTGGGAGACCTGTCTTCGATTCCCGGGTTGGGAAGATTACCTGGATAAGGAAATGTCAACCCACTCCAGTATTCTTGCCTGGAGAATTCCATGGACAGAGGAGCCTGGTGGGTTATAGTCCATGGAGTTGCAAAGAGTTGGAGAGGACTGAGCAAGTAACAATTCATTGAAACATATGCATTATCATATGTAAAATAAGATAGCCAGTGGGAATTTGCTATATGATTCAGGGAGTTCAGATCTAGTGCTCTGTGACAACCTAGAGGAATGGGACGAGGTGGGAGGTGGGAGGGAGGTTCAAGGGGAAGGGGACATACGTATACCTATGGCTGATTCATGTTGATGTGTGGCAGAAACCACCACAACCTTGTAAAGCAATTATTCGCCAATTAAAAATAAATTTAAAAAATAAATAAAAAGACTATGTCAGGTCCCCTCCCGTATTCAGAACATGAATCTTCTTTTCCTATACTCCAGCCAAGAGAGTGTCACTTGTTTTAATCTTTGCCAATCTGATAGACAGAAATGGACATCTCATTCTTATTTCTGTTTCTTTCATTACAAGTGAAGCTAAAGAAAATTGAGTTCAGGGTACATGTAAAATTAACTGAATATCTCAGGACCCCTCTGGTTAGCATTTGAGTTAATTGGACCGTGCTGTATCCAAGGAACTTTTAATTTATAAGCTTGGAAACGACACTTCTTTGAGCCTCGTTAGGAGAAAAACACACAGCGAGCTTCTCTTAAAAGAAACAGATAAGAATAATTTAAACACATCAGAGCATACGGCTTCAGGCATCTTGTCATTTTTAAAGATATTTATAATCTTGAAAAAAAGTATTTGGGGAGAAAAATCATCCTTTTCAGTGTGATTCTATCATTATAAATATATGCCAGACATGATCTCTAAAGCAGACTGGGAGAAGAATTAACAGTCAGGAAGTCAGGATTCTGTTCTAGGTTTTGCCACCAACCAACTTGGTGACCTTATAAAATTGACTTCACCCCTATAGGCTTCACTTTCCTCCTCCAAAAAAAAGAAAGGAGCTTCTTGAGGTCTTGACAGCCTAAGACGTGATGATGATATACGTTCTAAAGACAGTAGCTTTGCTGGCCCCTTTATTGACAGATATCCAATCCTAGCACTAAGTCAGCTCTAGCTCCCCATCTGGAGCATGATGATAGATATTGAGCTTGGATCTTGGTCAAATGCAAACAGTCCATTTTTGTTTCAATAACATGTAATAATCTAGACAATTTGGAGAAATGGGTCTTTTATTTTTGCATTTGAGAGTGCATGTGTATGTGTTTTTCCATTCAGTCATTTCTCAAATATTCGTTGAGCATCTGCCATCTTACAGGCTAGTGCTAGAAATACAAGAACCAACTAGACAAAATTGCCTTCCAAGGAGCCCAGTGTCCAGTGGGAAAATGAACAAATAAGCAAGCAAATGTCTGAAAGAAAAGTGGAGGTTGTGCTTAAATAATATGATTTCTTTCTCAAAACTCTCATTTGTATGAGACAACATTTCCCTTTTCCCCCATTTCACAATACAGATGAAAATGATGAAAGTTTTGAGCAATGTGTTAGGGGAAAAAAAAGGAAAAATTGGAACCTCTTTTAGAATTAAGATATCCTCTTTGAATAATGGATCCTAACATTTCCTCTTAATTGTTCAAATATAAACAACCTAGAAAGCATTTACCATAGGTGAAACCAAAGATAGCTGTTTGATCCTGAGTTCAAGAAGGACCAGATGCAGTATCATATCTGCCGACCAAGGCAAAGCAGACCTGGGGGTAAAGCCCATCCAGAGGAGACTCGTGTAGGCTGGCAAAGCACCAAGTTCACGTTCACCACAAACCTAGTTGCAGTTGAACTAATGGCCAGCTTCCTGGGTTTCAACCAATGGGCAGAAGCTAACATTTTGGAACTCAGAGTAGATGATATCAGCATCCCAGGAGGGTGACATTTGACAACTGAGAAGTCATTTCAATGATAACAGGAATCCAGCTACAAGCCTGGGATTCAGGCTTGAACTTTTAAGCTACTGAAAAGGAAATTAGAAACTGTCTAGGAAAAAAAAAAAGATTGTAAAGGCCATTGGTAACAAAAAACAAAGACCAGAGGAGAAACTGGGTTTTGTGAGCTAGTCCAATAGTTCTCAGAGGAGCCCGGTAGGCTGCAGTCCATGGGGTGGCAGGGAGTCGGACACAACTGAGCAACTATCACTCACTCACTGCAGTAGTTCTCAAAGTCAGCACACATTCAAATCACTCCCGGGGCTTGTTAAAGCTCACATTCTTGGACCCTACCCCCAGAATATTTGATTCAGTAGGTACAAGCCAAGAATCTGCTTTGTAAACAAGTTCTCAGGTGATGCTCATGTTTCTGGTCCAGGCCATGGGCCACACTTTGAGAACCACCTACAGAACAAACGAAGAAGAACTCACTCGAGGCTCAGCAACTCAGACACAGAAACTTTATTTTCCCAATGAGAGGTCTGAAATGAAGGTGAGCGCCGTGGAGTCTGTGATTTTAGCTGGGGCTGAGTCCTGATCTGTGAGCAGAGAGAGTGACTGGGACAGCAAGGTGAATATCCACAGGGTGAGAGACGGCAGTGTGACAGAAGCTGAAGAAGTGCTTGGTTTAAGAACAAGCGCCACAGACGGGGGTCTGGGGGATACCCATGATCCCAGTTGTGGGGAGCAGGGGAGAGGCAGAGGTGGCACTCAGACAGGACATGGCCTCACTCTCCACAGGGACTCATCACCATCTCTCTGAAACAAGGTCTACTGCTGCCTGCGAACATGTGATCTTCTACAGGTCTACTTGAAGAGAACTTCTATATCTAAGTTCTGTTCCAAATATTTGCTTTAACCCTTGGAAACTGCCAATATTTAATAGCTTTGCTTACATACAAAAACAGTGGCAATTTCATGAAGTTCAACCTAATATAGACTAGAATATGAGCTGAAAATAAATGCAAAACTCTTTATGTTTAATTTAGTTCTTTTTTAAAAAAAATTCTTTAATGAGGAATCAGCTCTTAGGTTTCCCATATTTGTTAGGTTTAAGCACTTTGAGGATTTTTCTGCAGTAAATTTTCCATCTTTGAAACTGCTCTCACAGAGAGAGCCGACTCCGATCTGCTGCCCCCTGCTGTCTGCCAGGGAAGCAAGCTGATTTTAAATGTATTGGGGAGGTCAGAGCTATTAAAATAAAAAAAAAAAAAAAATTCAGGATTTCTAAATATGTCATTTAGGATTATCCCTTGTTTCAAATAATCCTTGCCACTGCTTTTCTCCATTATAAGACCATTAAAACTTGATGGGATAAGGCATTATCATGTGAGCCCTACAAGCATGACATATTTCCCTTTGGGATATAACTTAAGAGTCAGAAAAGAAGGATGGAATTACAGCTGGACTCTCAGTAACCCTCACTAATGGCAGGGACAGCTGCTTCCAGGTTTCAGTCATCAGGCTAAGAGGATGTAGTGAAGAGTAATAGAATAAAAGCGTTTCAAGCTTGGATCTTAGAGATTTTGCTGAAGTGTGTTTGCATTTAATTACCTTCAACAAAAAGTGGGGTTTATGCTCTGGTGGTTTTGTTCTCTGTGTGAAAAAAACGTATGAGTGTAAGCCAACTCCAGTCCTTTGCCCTCAATTCTTCTCTGTAACATCAAAAGGGACTGCTGGCTTTTTATAAGAATCACTGAGCTTTAGATCTGACACAGAAGGAACTATGTGCTGCTGGTGGTAACTGACGGTTACTTGTGGGAAATGAAGAAAGTGCTTAAAATTCAAGCCAGTATCAGTTGGAAAGTCGAGACTGTAATTCACATACACAAGTGTTTAAATGCCGCCCCTTCCCCACTCAGCACTTGTTCTTGTTTGTTTTTAAAAGCCGCTTTGCACCCTGTTTCTGAAGCTCGGGGTGGGAAGTATGTGTGCGTGTGTTCCCATGAGCCCTGTCTCATTTCCCAACTGCAGGTGACCTTTCTCTCTCCCGGAAACCATGAACCTTAGACAAGACAGGGCTCTAACCCGGAGTGGTACAGCTGCTCCCAGTTGGACCACAGGCTGTAAACTTTGAAAGTGACTGTTCTGAATTATAGCTGTCGTTTAGTTCAGCAATATTAGTGAACTTTTCCCTGTAATTAAGTAGGCTCTGGACTTCCAGGAAACAATAAATCCCTTTCAAAGGCTCACAGTCTACTAGCAGTTTCCTGAAACTGTATGTAGGTTGGTTTTACTCAGCTCTTATTATGGTAAAAGAAATTGTTGGCTGAAATTTTTTACCTCCCATTCATTGGCATGCCAGCTACATGAGCATTTGCTGCACTGATGCTTATTTCTCTAAAGATGAAAACCAAACTTGGCTCACAGGACCCAGCCCACAGCTGTGATCTCTTTCCTGAAGGGCTTCTTTTGCTTTTTCATGTCCAATCTGTTGTGGATTGATTCTCTTATAAATACAGTAAAGATTAATTACTGAGATAAATGAAAGGAAAACAAAAGGCCATGCAAAATGTAAGCCCAAGATTTTGCTATTAGGTTAAACAAACATAAAATTACTTTGTGAAATTGCTATAAAAATGTCTAAACCTTCATCCTTTCAGTGTCTATACCTGTCTCATCACGGTATGGTAACAGTCCACAGACAGTCCACAGATCCAAAGACCACACTTTGAGTGGCACAGGGTAACCCCTGCCCACCTCTCCCCGTCACTCCGCAGGCACAACCTCTTCCCCCTTCTCAGAACGTGCCACCTTCCTTGTCCTAAAGGGTTGTCCCCTCTGTCCAGAAGTCTCCAGCCTCTCTGTGCCTGATTAACTGGAACCATCTAATGGATCTCAGGTTACATGCCTCTGGCTACCGTGACCTCCTGGACTTGGTCAGGGCCTCTGCCCTGGGCTCTCATTGTACCACTCTCCTCTCCTCATCACGCTCATCACCATTCACAAAAACGCGGCTCCTTCACTAAGCTGTAAACTCCACGAATGGCATGCTGTCATCAGTCCTGTTCACCAAGGATCCCAAATGACCAGCACAGTGGACGTTCGATAAATACTTGCTCGATTTATAGATAATGAAAATATAACCTGAGTTTGTATCATTCAAATCCTTATTTTACAAATGAGAAAAATGAGCTACAGAAAGTTTAAGCAATTTGCCCAAAATCTCCAAAGACATATATATATATATATATATACACACACACACATACATATATATATATATTAAACTATTTCAAATCTGTCAGCTTCCATACCACCCCCTTTGTGTGACACATTCTAAAATGGGACATTATACAGACATAATGAAAGCTGCTTTAGATGATAGCATTTCTATGAGTTGAAGCCTAGCTTTCACTTCTATGTTATTTCTGAAACTATCTGGAAAATTTGCACCAACAATATTTTATTTTATGACCCATCTATTCATTCCACAGATATTTACTGAATACCTACTGTATGCCAGAGACCACTCTAAGTGCTGTGGATGTAGTAGGAAATGAGGAAGCCTAGAGTCTGTTGGGTCTCAACTTAGTGGTAGAGACATCAGCAGACATCAGCAAACACAGAAAACTACCCATGATCAGTGGTAAGTCCTGTGAAGAGAATAAGCACAAGATAAAGGGATAGAGAGTGATAGAGGTACTATTTGTGATAATGTGATCAGAGGGCCACTTTCAGGAGGTGACACTTGAATTTAGACCGGAACATGAGAAGAAGCCCCAAGGCCCAAGGGTCCAGTGGCAAGCAAAGGGGACAGCAACTGCAAAGTGTTGGGCTGGGGAAGAGTCCAGCTCTGCTGCAGGGCCTGGAAGTGTGATAGGAGCGCACAGTGAAAGAACAGCAGAGGATTTCAAGGTTGGGAAGGTGAAGAGTGGCCACTGTGGTTGGCTGGGGCGGAGGCCAGTGACATGATCTGATCTGTCTTTCCAAAAGACCACTGTGATTGTGAAGGAGAGTATTGAGGGGGTTAGGGGATTGGACAGGTGGAAGAGGACGTCAAGGATGCTAGGTCGGCAGTCCAGGCAAAAGATGAGAGGAGGGTGGCAGCAGAAGTGGTGGTGGTGAACCGCAGTCAGATTCAAGACTGATTTTAAAGGCAGAGTTGACAAAATTTGCTGGTAGATTGGATGTCGGCAGTGAGAGAAAGAGAGGACTCAGGATAATTGCAAGATCTTTGACCCGAGTGACTGAACGAATGAATGCTAGTGCAGGAAACAGGGATGTTAGAAGATGGCGTAGGAGCATTTGGAGTGTGGGCGTTGGTTTGAAATCAAGAGATAAGGTGTGTGAGGGGTAAATGACACATAGTGTAGACCACAGAGAGAAAATACTTTTCAACAGAATTCATCAGAAACCTCATCATGCTGACATTTTCTTTAATGACTTTATCTGTGCATGTATTTTATGCCGTAATAGTTTACTTATTATGTAAGAGAGAGTAGCCAGAGTTAGATAGAATAATAGAATTAGTCTTGAAATGTTAACACTTACAGAATATGGGTACAGATTTACTGGTAAAGTCAAGATAAGTTTTTTAAATTTAGGGATAATGGGTTAATCTTTTTCCTTGAAAATAAGTAGCACTATGTTCAAGGTTATTTATTATAGCAATGACTATAATGGCAAAAAATAGAGAACTGTTACTAGTAAGACGTCACGCTCAGTTGCTTCAGTCGTTCAGAGTCTTGGCGATCCGACGGAAAATATAGCCTGCCAGGCTCCTCTGTCCTTGGGCTTCTCCAGGCAGGAATACTAGAGTGAGTTGTCATTTCTTCCTCCAGGGGATCTTCCAGACCCAGGGATCAAACTCACATCTCCTGCATCTCCCACATTGGCAGTGAATTCTTTACCACTGACCCACCTGGGAAGCCCTACTAATAATATACTATATAAATAAAGTATACCCTTGCAACTGAATATTATACCGATATAATAAAAATGAAGAAATTCTCTATGTACTGATACAGAAGAACCTTTAAGATGTATTAAGTGGTGAAAGCAAGGTGTAGAATTGGTATAGAATGTTACCTTTTATCATGAAAAGAATGGGAAAATAAAAATATGTATAGTATCTGAGTTTGCTTATATAAGCAGAAAGAAACTCTGAGAGGATAAATGTGAAACTAATCACGGTGTTACTTATGGATGGGCGCTGTGGATGGATGAATTAGGGAGACGAGGATAAGGGTGTGAGGAAGATTTTCCATTAGATATCTTCTTTAATTTTTTAAATTTTTGAACCATGTAACATCTGTTCAAAATATTAAATTAAGAAAAGAAACATAACACTATGCAGAATCAAAGAATGACCAGTGTTATTATTGAAAGCACACTGCTGCCAGTGAAACCTTTTTTAAGCAAGTCACTTCTCTGGCCTCTGAGCATCCCCCCAGGAAAGGGGAGGATGAATTTCTATCGTGAACTCTTCCCTCTCCTGCACTTTCCAACCCTGCCTTCTCAGATTCTGCACAGTCTTCCAGCTGGAGTTAAGAAAGAGCCAGAATGTCTGGTTTCTGAGATGAAAGTGATAAATAAGTCATCTTATTATATTTGCTTGGTTGCTTTCTTCTTACTCTGCCAAAGTTCAGTGCTTTACTGCCACTTTTCTCTCATTCATTTATTCAATAAATATTGATTGGGCATCTCCTATGTGCAGTGCACTATATCCTAAATATACAAAGATTAATCTAATTTTTTATTGATCCTCTTAGTATATTAAAAGTATAAGGTGGCAAGGAAATATATACCATCCTCTTTGCAGGTGGGGATGTATACCAACCTCTTTGCATACCAACTGACCTATTGGTATGGAAAATACACACCAACCCCTTTGCATGGTCCTCAGAAATTGAATCATTGACCTGAAATCACAAGTACTTAATAAGAACAGCATATGCATTTGCCACCTGGATCTAGGAGGCAAAATCCACTTTATTCCATTTCTTTCTAAAGTAATGTTAAGGATCAGATTTCACTTTAAGGGAAGGTAAGACAGCTTGTCTCTTTCCTTACAGTGAGTGCCACTGTGTCTACTGTGGTAAAGAGTTTAAAGTATGTTCTTTCAACTTTTGTACTTAGGTTTGAAAACATTCATTCACTCATTTTTTCATTCCAAAGACATGATCCCTTCCCAGGGGCTAGGTATGATGGTAGATGCTGAGAGCAGTATGAAAATGATTCAGATTTAGGATCCATCTCAAGAAGGTAACATTTAGCCTGCTCATAATTAACTATGATATACATAATACACATCAGAAATGATCCATGCCTTAGGAGAGGTTCAGAGAAAGTGTTCTAAAAAGACGGGTATCAGCTGAGCTGCCAAGGCAACAGGGAAGGCGTCATCTCAGGACCCCAGGCAGAAGCCACTCTGATGGGGTCCGGATCAGACCTACCCCAGATAAAACTGAAGCCTGTGAAAACCTCCTAGCAGGAGAGAAGCTTCTGTATCCAGTGCTCCTGGGGTGGAGCCAAAGGATATCTCTTGATTATATACCTTAATTTCTATGTCTTTGAAATACTTTGATAGCACTGATGGTAGTTTAGATATTCACTGTTTACTTGAACAGGATGTCACGTGATTAGTAATAAATATAGCCCTGACTTTGCCCTCCATGTAAACAAGGTCAGTAACCCCATTAGTCCAGTCACATAGGTTAAAAAATCTAAAACTTAATTTAAAATAGCAGCCAACACTTTTTAAATGCATACTGTGCTTACCTACTTTACAAGCATTGCTTCTTTTCATTCTTATATCAAAATTACAAGTTAGAGACACTGTTACTACTGTGCCCATTGTACAGATAGGGAAATAGAGGCTTGAAGAGGCTGTTACCTATAGTCTTACAGCCACTAAGTGGTAGAACTAGAAGTTGAATCTGGCTTTGTCTGATCCCAAACCTGTGATCATAACTACTGTGCCCCTGGTTTTCAACTTTGCACACACCAGAACAACTAGAGGGTTTGTTGAAACAGTTTGATGGCTCCACCGCTAGAGTTTCTAATTGAGTAGGGTGGGAGTAGGGTCCAAGAATTTGTATTTCTAATAAGTTCCTGGGTAATGCAGATGCTACATTTGAGAATCACTACTGTCTGCTGCTCTCCTACCAATGGTAGTGTTCCCAGTGTTCTATGGAGGAACATGAACCCACTCTCAGCAGATAAATATTTATGCCAATTTTCCCTTTATTGGAATAATCAAGAATTCACTCAAAGTCTTTGAACAGACTGATTCACAGACAATTTAAAGCAAATAACCAATATATTAAAGTTCCTAATTAAATTCTCCTATGAAATGAATATGAAATTTCTTTTCATCAAGGGCAGGGTTGATCTTCCTACATGAATGAAGATTTTTAAATTAGTTGAATGGCATTCTGATCACCAACTTATAATAGTTCCAGTAAACATCTTATCCTTCAAACAGAGATATGATATGAGAAGTCAAAGCAGGCAAGCTGTCAAACTCTAAAGGCAGCACTGGACAAGCGAGAAGAGATGTTATCCTGGGGACCTCTAAATGAAGGAAAAGATATTTGTCTTACATCCTGCCATGGTCTCTTCTTATAGCATCCTCTGCTTCTCCTTGATGGTATTTATCACACTTGAAAATGTTTGAGTACTGTCTCTCATTGATTCTAAATTGTAAGCATCACATCTGTCTTGTTTACCACCAACTCCTCAGCCTGGTACAGTGCCTGGCAATGTTTGCTGATGGGCTGACTTATTGCTCTCTACTCCGCAATCTTGCAGGCAACAAATCACAGCCCGGCAGTTACAAAGCTGCCTCGCCAGCTCTGGAGAGAACTTTTCTTACAGAAAATACCGTAAATACCTGTATATTGCAAGGAATGGAGGAGAAAGAACAGTGCGAACATGCCATAAATCAGAGGCCACATGCTTTTATTGCCCATTGCAAAGCCTTTTCCTGAAGCTCTTCTCTGAGATGGCTTCTTCCGGTTAAACCATTTCTGGGCTAAAATATAAAAAAAAACACACATCGCTTGAGGAAAGCTACAGCTTAATGAGGCAAAAAATAAAAACATCCTATGAGTCCCATCCAGCTGTGTGGGTATTTCCTGCCAAAAGATGTAGGAGTTGGAGTAGTAGGGGATGTGCCTGAATGTGAATGGATGTTGGAGGCCCAGATGGCTGCAGGCTATATCAGGAAGGACCAGTGACTGTGCTCATTGCTGGGCTCCAGATGACACAGGAGCCATCCCTACCCTTATGCACCAGGGGGGATGCTGCCTGAGTCATCCCTCTCAGATTCTCAGATCACATATGTCTCTTCTCACTCCCACTGTGCTTGTGATGATACTTCCTGAGTTTCAGAGCACTGGAAGAAGAGTCACAAAGCTTGAGGGCATAGATAGGAAAACCTTTAGATAGAAGCTCAGCAAATACAGTTGACCAGAATACATTTGTAATTTAGTTCAATATTGAGTGGCCAGCATCAGAAAGATGAGTGCCTCTTCTACAGACGGAGACCCTAAGTAAAACTCTTCATTCTGCTAGTTCCTTAACTGATTGACAGGATGGTGTCCATTGGATTATGCCCTAGTGTGATGGTACTGGCCAGTGTGGAAAGACACAGTGAGAAACAGCCTAATAGAATGCATTCACTATCACGTCTCCCTTAAAGATATTTTTAGGACATCACACAGGTGGAGGGCATATCTAGTATCCTTTGGTAGGGTAGAATTCCCTAGGAGGGAAGAGATTGCATTTTAGAAGAGCTATACATGTCCAGAGCAATTGGTATGGTTCCTGTCTTAAAGAAACTAGAAATTATGTAACTAATTAGGATTCGGTGTTCCTAGTTAGTATTAGTAATAGGTATCTTAGGAAAAGGAAACTCACGGTATTCATTTTGTACCAGACTTACTTTTGACTGTATTATGCTGCATTGAGTCTACACACGTTTATTATGTTTTCTTTCTCTTTTTTATGAATTTTGAAAGCCAACTTACATCCATTTGTATCACAAGGTGCAAATAAGCTTATTCCAAAATTTGTGAACATCTATGAAGTGTGAAGAGCTCTCTGAGGTGACGGCGACCTCATACTCCTGGAACTTGTTTGCAAAGACATGAAAAGTTTATTAAGGGATTCTGAAAAATAGACACATATGCTCCTAATGATCTTGGGCAAATTATGTAATCCTGTTAACTCTATCTCCTTCCTATTAAACTTGAGCAGAATAATACCTTCATTTTGAAAGATTTTTGTGAGGATTAAATTAGATCATAACATGTAATGTATACTTGTCACATAACAGGTTCTCAATTAATGCCTCTTTTCCCTACTAAAACCATGATGTTTTGCCTAAATGCTTCTGACTTAAACTTTGCTTCCCAAAAAATGGATGTTTCAGGTTCTCTGTTAAAGATAAGGGAATGGATGTTTAAACACAAATTTCATTTTATCAAGCCTCCAACCTAAGTCAAAAGGAAGTTGAAAAGGGAAAGGGGAATCATAAGTGAGTTTCCTTCTAAAAAAAGAAAAGGATGAAGAAAGAAGAGCCATTGGAAGAAGAGAGAGCCAGTTCAAATTAGAAGCAGAGAGATGGTAACCACGATAGATTCTTCCCAGATCAGAAGCTTGGGGCTCCCTCTTTCCTATTTAGAGTATCTGGCTCCAGAAAGCAAATTTGGGAGCAGGAACCTACGAGGGCTGTTCCTTATTCTTTTTGCCGATGGGCATCGGCAAAGCTAAGAAAGATAATTAGCTACAGCTAATTTCTTAGCTACAGCTAAGAAAGTCTATTCTAACATTTAAATGTTCAAAGGAAGTTACATCTAACCATTTCAAGGAAGTTATTTGCTGTTTGCTTATTTTTCCATTTTTCATTTCAAAGAGAGTTTAGTGAAAGCCCTTGCTAAGCTTGTCGTCCAATACAGGGAAATATAATGTACTTATGTCCCTACCATGAACTCCTCACTCAGTGGCAGCCTATCCTGTTTGCACACAAATTACTCAGATGGAAATAAGCATTCTCCTAGATGCTGACCCTGCAGCTTCTACATGCAAGCACATAGAGCCTGAGTTCCATTAAGTGTTGACTCAAGTGTGCCTGTGAAGTCTCCCCATAACATTCACTGATATAGATCTATCCCTTAACAAGGAGTAGCTCTGGCTGGGAAAGTTTTCATGAGCCTAAAACCTATTTCCATTTAATTCCTGTTTATCAAGTACCTAGAGGGAGGCAGCTTCCTGTAGTAGAAGATCTTTAGCTTCAGAGTGAAACCAACCCTGATTGAATCCCACCTTGCCACTTCAACCTTCAGTATCACTATAGGAAGTATTAGGACATACTTTTCTGGGGTGTTTTAAGAATTCAGTTTGATCGCTAACATAAAGAATTTGGCAGTGTATCTTGTTACCTACCTGACCTTGCCTTCCCCTTTGTGCTGGTAATTGTAGTATACACAAATGACAAATACACAAAAGACAGAATATACAGATGTGAAGTCACAGAAGCATACAATGAGATGGTACTTGATCAAGTCCTCCTATCTGTGGAATGTGCTTCCAAACCCACAGCTGGGCTTGAGCTGGCCTGAAATATGGAGTATCTTAGAGAATTTAGTCAGACTTGAAGACTGAAAAAATTTTCAGATATTTTCATTTCAGAGGACCCCTTTTGTTCTCTACAGCCTGTGGATGTCTCATGAAGTATACACAAATACATACCAATCGTAGCATAGTGCTCATATCACTTAAAAACGTTGATATCTCTTGTCTTGCCTGAGAGAAAGACAAAAGAGCAAGAAAGAAAGAAAAGGAAACTAATGTCAAACACCCACACCTTTCACTCCCTTGGCTGTGTTCTTTCACACAGCCCTGTAAAGTAGGAATTCACATTCTAACAGATGAGAGCAGAGAAGCTCAGAAAGGCGACTTTACCCAAAGTGACACCCTCAGATGTGGAAGTGCTGAGATTTAAGCCTAGGCTTTCTGCCTCTTGGTCCAGTGAGAGGCAGAAAGGAATCATTTCAGTGACACTATAGAAGTTGCTGTGTCGTGGTGCAGTCAGGACTTTTCCTGTCAAGCTATCCAGCGCGGAACAGAAGAGTGAACATGGGTTTGGGAGTCGAATGGGCCTGTGTCCCAATCCTGGTGCTTACCTTTCCCACCACCCATGTGGCCTGTTTAACGATAGAAACTTATTCACACACGGCTACTTGGAATCCATACAAGGAAGAAATAAACTGCAGTGGAAATTCTGAAGTATCACTAAATAGAACCTAGCAGTAGTAGAGGGCATGGCTAAGAGTATAGTTTCAGTGTTAAATAAACTTGACTTCTAAATGAGAGACAATAAAACGCAGAGCCTGAGGTCAGACTCTGGGCTCCTGTCCCAGTCTGAGACTTAATAGCTCTCTCTGCTTAACTCTCTTTGTCTCAGTTTCTTCATCTGTAAAATGGTTAAAATAAAAGTATACACCTCAAAGGATCGTTGTGACCTAGGCACTGTTGAAATAGATGTAAGGTATTCAGCACAGTACCTGGTACATTTTAGATGCCCATTAAGTGATTATTATTACTACTAGTACTATTACTAGGTACCTGTCTTTGGGCAAGTTATTCTCTCTGGGTTTCAAGTACCTCTCTTCTAAAATGAGGATATAATCATACTTCAAAGAAATTTTTATGAGAATTCAGCTGGAAATAATAACACGCTTAATACCATTTGGATAGCTCTTTTAATTAACTAGATGCTTTGAGGTTCATCTCTTCTTTGTTGACACTCTTCAGATAAGTTTACAGTTCTGAGTAGTTTCCCAAGAATTAGAAATTGCTCTTTTCATTGTTAAACATTAAGTAAAGAATTGTTTTATTCTTGGAGGTGTCAAAGTGAAGAGCACATCTAATGCACACAGCCATCTTCTCGAGGGGTGACTCTCCTCATATTGCTCAGGAAATTGTTTAACTCAGGAAGTCAGAAAATGCTTTCTACCTTCCTCCAGGCAGAACACATAATCACTATATTTCCACATGAGACATCATTGAAATTTTCAACTTTTTCCAATAATCATCAAAAATTGGGTGATTTTCTGTATATCTTTCACCACTGAGTTAATCTGTGTTGGTTTCAATATCACTGAACAAGAATGTACTGGTCCTTCCTTCAGACATCTTTGATTAAAGTTACTTTCTCCTCTTTTATTATATATAACCTCTACGTCAGTGGGTCTCTCTGAATCTTAGGATCAAAATAAGGTTAACTAAAAGCACTCCTGTGCTATGAAATTCAATGCCTCTCCATCCCAGCACCACTTCACAAGGTTTCTGCAAATTCAGGGGACACTAAGTGTTCTAGCAGCTTCCCTGGTGGCTCAGTTGGTAAAGAATCTGCCTGCAATGCAGGAGACACAAGTTCAATCCCTAGGTTGGGAAGATCCCCTGGAGGGCTAAATGGCATCCCACTCAAGTATTCTTGCCTGGGAAATCCCATGGACAGAGCAGCCTGGTGGGCTACAGTCCATGTGGTAGCAAAAGAGTCAGACACAACTTAGCAATTAAAAAACAAGTGTTCTGGCTCTGAGATCCTTCTTCTGCTTTAACATTGGTTCTTATGGATTTTCAATAGTCCATTCAACCTATGCTGTGTCACACTGTTCTGGGCTCTTCATATGTGGTACAAAGCAAAACATACAAGTCATTTCTCTGTTTTCTCTCCTTCTTCCACACCTTATCAGTATGAATGTGGAACATGGCTCTATTCCTTGTACATGTGTATGCTCGGTCATGTCCGACTCTTTGCAACCCCATGGACTATAGCCCACCAGGCCCCTCTGTCCATGGAATTTTCCAGGGAAGAATACTGGAGTGGGTTGCCATGCCCTCCTCCAGGGGATCTTCCCGACCCATGGATCAAAGAATCTTGTGTCTTCTGCATTGACAGGCAGATTCTTTACCAACTGTGCCACAAGAGGAACATGGCTCTATTCCTCAATTACAAGCAAAAATGTTGCATCTTACAGAAGGTACCTGTGTCTCTAGCAGATATAACTGGAGGTTTAGGGATGTAACTTGAACAGGAAAGAGGTAGAAGAGAGGACTAAATTGCCACCAAATTAATCTTTTTAGTTATGCAGAGGGTTGTTTTTTTTTTAAGATAATCTTCTATCCTTTCTATTTCAAATTCCTACTATGTTTTAATCCAAAGTTAATGTGATTTCCACACCTCCATAACGGGTTTTGCAGAAAATATGAAAAGAGCCTGTGGATGAGTCATAAACTCATAATAGCCCTTCCCTTGGCTACTACAGTGAGATCAAAGGGCTTTAAATTATCATGGGTAAGGACTCCATGAAATTTTTAGCCAGGAGCCAAGATTTCCAATTTCTGCTCAAGGGAGGAGGAGTATGGGAAGGAGGTGCTGTCATACCTCTGCAACCCAGGTTTAGGAGAAAACCTCAGCAAGTCTAAGGCAGATAGGACTGCGTATCATCTATCCATCTCCCCATGCCTTCCTTCATTTGTTCACTCAGAGAGCCTTCATTTAGCGCCCCTGTGCCCACAAGACACTGTGCTTGTGGCAACACAAAACAGTGTGAGACTCTTGTGTCCAGCTTCAGGGAGATCACAGTCTAGACCTCAACTAAGAAAAAAATGTGATTAAGCAGGATCTGGACGAAGGCATTGAATTCAACATGTAGAGATGAGGAGATGGGACTTCCAAGTGAAGAAATCAGTCTCTGCAGAGACACGGAAATTTGCATCCATACAGCCTTCACTGGCGTGGTGAGTGGTGCAGAGTAGCTGGTGAGAGGGAAGCTGCAGGAGAGGAAGAGATGGAGGAGAATCCTAACCAGGGAAACAGGCACAAAGAGCTCCTTCTCTGAAGAACATTCCTGAATGCCGTGCAGCTCTTAGAGCCTGGACTGTCCTCTGTCGAAATTTGATTCCCTGTAGGAAAACTGACATTATAAGAACTGTGTCTGCACTTAAGGCATCAACTTTCTGAAACCAAGTTAATCAAAGGAAAGACCCAGTTCATATATTTTTGTCAGCTATTGCTCTTGACTCTGCAGTCACAAATACCAGAGAGAAACCATATTCATAAAAGACCCCAGCATATGAAATACCTAATTTCAGTGTTCATTTTGGAGAAGGGGAAAAATATAAAAATATTCACATGGTATGATATGATTTTTAAATAAAACTATATATCTTCACAGAATTTAAACTGAAAAATAAAAGAGTAAAATTTTATAGTACCAAGTAAAATAGATCTAAATAGACAGTAATCCATAATAGAGAAATACAAGTTAAATCTTTCAAAACCTGTCAGTCACTTTCTTTGTTTACTATGACATAGTTCGTATTATTGTTGTAACTGAAACCCTATGATATTAAAATATCCAGAGTCAAGAAATGCATTTCTATTTTCAATTAAATCTTCTCTAAGAAAATAAGCATGCAAACAACTTTATTTTCACTTTTCAAAGAAAAGGTCAACATAACTCTAAGCCTACTGAAAGAAACTTTTTAAGTTGTTGAAAAGGTCAAGCAGAAAAAAGTATTTCTAGAATTTCTACATTTTGATGACTTTAATATAGGAAGTTCTACAATCCAGTATGCTAAATTTTTACTTAAATTTAAAATCTCTTAAAAGACATTTGCAATAAGCTTTTTACAAACATCTATTACGGATGGAAATAAAACTAGAAAATGAACCTAACATTTTTATTCTGTTGAATAAATTAGCCATGATACATATATATATAGTAGTATATAACATATATTATATATATATTTAAATACAACAGCACATGTGTTTATGACATACATAAATGTGTCACAGCTAGAAGCAACTGTGATCTGTAATGAACCAAGGGAAAAAATAGGAAGTAAGGCTTTAAAATAACTAAACTTTGGTGGTGACATTTGAGGAAAAACAGTGTTTAAGTATAAGAAATTAAAAAGAAGTCTTTGCAGTTTTTTGAGTCTGGTGAAATAATACAAGGTTTAAATTAACAAAAACACTCAGAACTATTTGAGTGTTGAAATTTTTCATCACATCAAGATTAACTGAAAGGGGAATAAAAGCTTTTGAGCGTCAGACCTTTCTAAATTGTATTAATGCTTCTTTCCATGTTACTAAATACAATAACTCTATACCTAATTCTTTCTTTGACGAATTGGGATATTACAATCCTCAGGGCTATTACTCAGTGTATCTCTCCTTACTGAATGGTACCCAGATGTAATTGTCAGAGATGGGCTGAATGTATACTGAGTATGGGGCACAACCTGGAATCTTTAGTATCCTTCAAATGAGGTTATTTGTTTGTAAATTAATTTTTTCTTCTAGTCATCACATTTTCTTGAAAAATTAATTGAGGATACTGGCTAATTGGGTTTTGGTTTTATTATAACTGAACAGATTGTAAGTGACTAAAAGGAAACAGTGTGATATTGTTAATCTGTGGGGGAGGGAAGACTAATGGTGAATTTTCAGACAAATAAATTTTGATAGATTTAAACCATTTTGAGCTTTCTTCAATTTAGTATTAGGAGGAATAGCTTAAGTGGAGAACCTAAGACCTTTTATATTTTCTGGGAACCTTTTAAAAGCTTAATAAACTCTGGCATATGTTGATGTGATAACAACTAGGATCTTAGAGAAATTAACTTCTTCTATACACATAACATCTATCTAGAATTAGAATCAATTTCAGTCTATCTAATGAAATATCAGTATCATGTAGTTGCTTTTCTCTTTGAACCTATTAAACCATAATGCATTATTTAGAAGGTTGAAATGAGTTCAGGCCAAATCTCTTTTAAATGTTAATTTAATCTCTTTTGATAATGTATCTGAGATTCAGGAGAAAGAAAATGTACAGGATAGCAGAGAATTCATCTATAACAGATTGAGAAAAACTTCATAGGCAACTTAAAATTAATATTATCAAATCATTCTTCTGCTTATTTATAGTGACTTGAGACACAGATTATAGATATATTTCCAGTATAGGTGATATAGGCAGTCTGCCTAAAATAGAGTGTAGAAATGACTCAACACCTCCATGAACTCAATGGCCCACCAAACTGTTCTACTCCTTCAGAATTAGGAGCAAGACATGAAGGTGGTGCCTATTTATAATTCATTAGACAAACCAGAGAGCTCGTTAGTAGAAAGACATACTTTTGGAACTGCTAGAACTGTTTTGACAGTTTTAAGGTCCTCTATGTAGAATCCTTTCTTAGACTTTGAAAGTTGAAAGTCACCTTTTTTACTGTGATTAAATAACTTTGGTTGAATGGGTTTCATAATATGGCCCTACACTTGTCAGCCTTTGAGCACACAGCACTGTCTGTGAGTTCATCGGCAATCTAATGGTACCTTGGAATTTTGCAACTGCTACCTTAATGGGTCAGATCCAGACTTGCCTTGTTTTCCTATTGTTAGGGAAAGTTCATTAACTTTTTCATTTCATTAAGTGTAGCCTTATCAAATTATTCTTTTAAAATAATAATTAGCTCTTGAAGATACTGTAGACTCCCAAATACATGTAGAAAATAATTTACTTAGCTAATGGGATTTCACTGATTTATAAAATTATTAGTGGATATTGAATACTCACTTTTACATGTTATCTATTTGATCATCACAAAAGCCCTGCAAAGTCAGTGAGGCAGTTATTAATACTAATCTCACTCTCCAATTGAGAAAACTAAGCTCTCAGCCTTAAGTTACACAAAAATGCAAAATGTTGTTTTTATATCTCAGACCCTGGGTTTCCAACTTCATATCCCATGCTTTGTCAACACAGACCACACCTAACTAACCTCAGTAACCACATATGTATAAAGCCATGTTGCCACACACTGCTGGGTTAGGGTATCCCGTGACAACTTGATGGAATTATACCAGAGAAAAATTTGAAACTTGATGACTATTTCTTTCCTGTTCCAGTTTGTCAGTTGAAGGAGAAACTCAAAAAAAAGAAATACAAAATATAGAGAATGGGCCATGAGACTAGGCACAAGGTAAATATTGACTTCAAAACCTCTAGAACATTGACCAGCCAGAATGGCCTACCTGGTTGTCCTCCTAATCCTCCTAATCCAGGCTTTCACCTTCATGGTTTCAAAGCATGCAGTAGGAGAGAGAATTGAGAGATTGTTTTTTTAATAAGCTCTTAAATGGAAGCTTCAAGAGCAAGTTTCATTTATCTATTGTTATAATTATGTGTCCTACATTTGAAATTAATCAAACTGTGATTTTTGCCAGAAAGTTTGACATCTCAGCAAACTGAACTAGTACATCATCTGTATAACAATAGAAGTGTGAGTTATAGATTAGATGATTAGAAAGACATTCAGGCACTCCAGGGATCCTGATTCATTTAAAGTCCCTTGTGGACATCAACCCAGGTGACGTCTTCATTCTGTACAAGCTGTAAGCTCTACCCCTACAGTAAGCTGCAGAGATATTAGCAAGAACCTTTGAAAAAAACTACCTGTGATACATATTATTTTCCACTTGTTTTATTTTTTCAGTTATTCTGTTTATGTACATAACCATTATATATTGATATTTAGCTGATGTATGTATTATCTAATTGAAGTCTCTAAAAGTTATATAATTTAATAAACTTTTAATTGGGAATTAATTTAAAAATTTGGAAGCATTCAGATTTCAAAATCAAAAGAAATTTGTTTTTCACAAGAAAATTCTTTTCAAGAAGTTCCAAATGTATAATCTGAGGTTATGTGGCTAAGAGCTCAATTCAAGTTTGGGAATGAACACACAACTCCTGTTGGCACTGGCTGACCACTCCACTCCAGGCATAGTCTTCATTTGAATTTCTTTTAGGCAATACTTGCTGACACTTACTTAGGTCATAGCCCCAGATGGGATATCACCAAAGTGGCAATTCTGGCCACCTGGGTTTAGCATTTCTAGTTTCCCATATCTAAGAAATCCTTTTGATCAGATTAGAAATCACAGAAGAAATTAACTGAGAAGGCTTAAAATAAAATAAACCTGTAATTGAATTGTCTTGGGATATTTTTAAACAGTTTACTCAGATACAAAAGTAAGATTACTTTGTAATCACAGGGAGTTGTTTCATTATTGTAATAGTTAACTAGGGCATCCATAACAAAGTGCCACAGGCTGGGTGGCTTAAACAACAGAAAGTTATCTGCTCACAGTTCTGAAGACTAGAATTCTGAGATTAATGTGAGAGAAGGATTGGTTTCTTCTGCAGTTTTCTGCTTGGCTTATAGACGGCTGTCTTTTCCCGGTGTCTCCATATAACCTTTCTTCTGTGTCCTAATTTCTTCTTATAAGAATACTGATCATATTGGATTAGGATCCACCCTAACATCAATACTCCATTTTAACTTAATTGCCACTTTAATAAAGATCTTGTCTCCAAATACTGTCACATTCAGAGCTGCTAGGGGGTTAGGCCTTCAGGGTATGATTTTGCAGGGACATAATTCAGACCATAACAGTTATAATCTCAACTCTTTAGAAACTGGTTTTTCATTATCCCTGGTGGCCAGATTAAGTATCCCAGTCTTGCATTGGATTCTTGATTTCTGTGCCTTATTAGTCCTTTTTGATTTGGGTTGTCCCAACCCTGGTCTCTTATCCATACTGTGATTTTTCTCTGCCTCTGTTGCTGTTACTGAAATACCTTGACTACTTTCATACCTACTGCCTTCTTTTGTTCCTTATGGCGTCTGTACTCAAGTTCATTCCAGTGTTGTCTATAATAACCAAAAACTACAAACAACCCAAATGCCCATCAACAGTTGAACAGATAAATTGTGGTATATTCAGATGACGAAACACTATACAGAGGAGGGAATGTGATAACTATTGCTACTTAACTCCATGGATGAATCTCACAAACACAGTGTTATATCTTTTGCTACCTCCTTCATAAGGACACTTAGACCACAGAGTCCATGAACTCAGCAGTCACAGTTCAGTTCAGTTCAGTTGCTCAGTTGTGTCCAACTCTTTGTGACCCCATGGCCTACACCACGCCAGGCCTCCCTGTCCATCACCAACTCTCGGAGCTTACTCAAACTCATGTCCATCGAGTCGGTGATGCCATCCAGCCATCCCATCCTCTGTCATCCCCTTCTCCTCTCAACTTCAATCTCCCAGCATCAGGGTCTTTTCAAATGAGTCAGTTCGTCCCATCAGGTAGCCGAAGTATTAAAGTTTCAGCTTCAGCATCAGTCCTTCCAATGAATATTCAGGACTGATTTCCTTTTGGATTCACTGGTTGAATCCCCTTGCAGTCCAAGGGACTCTCAAGAGTCTTATCCAACACCACAGTTCAAAAGCATCAATTATTCAGTGCTCAGCTTTCTTTTTAGTCCAACTCTCACATCCATACATGACTAATATTTATCAAGTACCTACCATTGCCAGGCATTGTGGAAGTGCTTTCATACATACTCTCATTTAATTCTCACAATTTTATGAAGTAGCTAGGTAGTATTTCTATCCTACTTTCAGAAGGTAAAATGAAGCCTTAGAGAGAATAATTTATAAAAGAGAGAGCTGAGATTTGAAATTTCTGCCTTCTGACTCCAGTCCCAGTATTGGTGCCAACCTCCCACATGGCCATCCTTCTTTCCCTTCCATTGACCATGGAGGCTTAGCTGGCTCTATACACTGTTAATCTCATGGCCACACAGTGACTGGGGTTCCCCACTCCAAGGTCTCTTCATACTTTCCCTAGCTCCTCTCCACAGAGTAAGAAAGACTGTTAATCCTTTTAAGGAACCAGAAGGCATTAGGGAGGAGCCAGCTCACATATTGCCTATGACCCCCAGAGGACTACCAAGATAAGCAGAGATGCTACAGTCTGATCCATAGTGTGAGAACAGAAATGGTGAAAGCCTCAGCTTCTCTCTTAGAGCTGTTTCAGGTAAGTCAGGTAGATGGAGTACCTTAGCTCAGAACTTTTTGGCTAGTAGCTTGTGAATTTAACCTACTTTCTGTAATTTAGTTTTCCTAAGTTATATCAACAAAACTGGGGCATTTGGTGACTGGAGAACAAACTAGTAAAAACACTTGCACCTGCCAGAAAATGAATAAAGCTACAAAGAAGGCTACTGAATAGTCAGATTCCAAGTCCACAGCTATTATTCATAAATTAGTAATAGAATTTGCCTGAAATATTCATAAAGGGGAATTCAAGTTCACTAGTTACAAGTCCTTCTCTAGAAAGAAAATGGACAAAGTGCAATTCTACCTCATGACATCTGCATAAATTTGCTATCTCAAATTCAAAACTTTGGTAATAATACATTTACCATATGCTAATGACATCTATTTTTTAAAGGAGGTGGGATTCAATTTCTATGCTCTAAGATAACAACAGTCAACATTTAAAGGCTTCCAATTTGGTAAAGGAATGGAATTCCTTCTTTTGACTTGGGAAAAAAAAAGAAGTGTAAGTGTTAGTCACTCAGTCCTGTCCACCTCTTTGCAACCTGATGGACTGTAGCCTGCCAGGCTCCTTTGTCCATGAGATTCTCCAGGCAAGGATACTTGAGTGGGTAGCCATTCTCTTCACCAGGGGATCTTCCCAACCCGGGGACTGAACCCACATCTTCTGCATTGCAGGCAGATTCTTTACTGTCTGAGCCATAGTAAATAGATTTTACTAACTAGGGGCAAGAGGTTGGGATGTGTGTATGTGCTCAGTTGTGTCCAACTCTTTGTGACCCGCCAGGCTCCTCTGTCCATAGGATTTCCCTGGCAAGAATCCTGGAGTGGGTTGCTATTTCCTCCTCCAGGGGATCTTCCTGACCCAGGGATCAAACCCTCATCTCCTGCGTCTCCTTCACCGCAGGTAGATTCTTTACTGTTGAGCCACCAGGAAAGCCCAAGAAGTTGGGGGATGCATCTAATCACTGAAAAGAAAAAGAGTTTCATAGGTAATCAGTTCAAGGGAACTGTTTCATGATCTTAACCACATATTTACCTACAGGGATTCTTATTCATTATATTTACTTTGGAAAACTTTCCAATCAAGAATAAATGGGAAAGACAAATGATAAATAAGTGTTTTGTACATGGTTCCTGCCAAGTTTCCTTCCCACTAGTCTTCCACATTCTACTATCTTGTACAGGACATCATCTTGGCTAATTACAAACACTGAGAAACCAGACCTCAATACCTCTTCCCCTAACCCCTTCCAGGTATAGGCCTTTTCTCACCTCCCCCTATGCCCTAAAACACCACGGATTCAGCAGAGTTTAAGCAGTTATCCATGCTGGTGATGTATGATTCTCATAACACCTTACTTTCTCTTAAGTGTTGGACATCCATCCATTTGTGCACATCAGGTACAAGTCTGGAGTGCTTATATTTGAAAAGAAAAAAAAATAATCTTTAGGATTTTATGTTTTCAGTCATTTTACTTAAAAATACCACCACCACCCCCTGCAAAAAAGTGCCTGTTTTGCAAATCATCTGAGGTATTTAACAATGAATTAAAAATAACAAAGGTAACCCTCTCTGGTGGCTCAGATGGTAAAGAATCTGCCTGCAATGCAGGAGACACAGGTTCGATCCCTGGGTCAGGAAGGTCCCCTAGAAAAGGGAATGGCAACCCACTCCAGTATTCTTGCCTAGAGAATTCCATGCACAGATGAGCCTGGCGGGATACAGTCCACAGGGTCACAAAGAGTCAGACCCAAATGAGCAAGCAGCACACACACATATATAACCCTCTAATTACTGTGGTGTTTTTTCGGTTACATATTCACACAATCATCAAAGTCTTCTCAAGCATAAATATATTTATATAAATATAAATTACAAATTGGGGATTTATCATACTAGAAAGGAAAACTTACCACCACATTCTACAGTTACTTCTTAATTATTAAATATGTATTATTTATGTCATCCTCAGCATAAAGCCAACAAAGTCAAAAGAAAACAATTTTTCTAGACCAGACCACTTTAGGGAGCAAAAGATGCTTGCAGATGCATAATAGAGAAGCTCAATATTAAGGTGAAATAGGTTCCAAATAATTTAGAGTGACATTAATCAGAGTAAGCCTAATAATAAAACTTCACTAATTGAGAACTGTTATAGATGATTGGGAACTAAGTGTTGTGACTTTGACCTTTTGTCAAGAAAGCTTGCTAAGCAGAGTAAATAAGCCTGGGGGTAAGGTGGGAGTGAGATGGGGAATGTTTAATCTTCTCCAGAGAACAAACAAATGGTAAATTGTGAGCAAATGGATCTTATTAATTAGATGAAAGTCTTATCTGTCCTTCAGAGCCAATTTTAAGCATCTTTACTTGGCAACACTTTATTAATTTTAATGAATTTTTATTTAGATACTTGAAACTATTTAATTTCTTTAAATGCCTAATTCAGACTGTTTATGTAATTCAAAAATCACCTTCTGTCAAACTTAGCCATATTATGTGATTTCAATATCTTAAATAATTTGAAAAGGTTTTTAATAGTTACTTGTATATACTGAGTAAACTTGAGCCTCTATCACTATACCGAATAATGCAAATATTTCAAAAGAAACAAGCACAACTTTTGCTCACACAGGTAATTTCATCGATAAAATAGTCACAGAACCTTTTTTCTCAATGAAGGATTATATAGCAAGGTGCCCGGGAGAAGCTTAATCTGCATGTACAACTCAGAAATTTTGGGTATGGGGCAATTCTGTTCCTCAAGGGACCCAAGTCCCTTTTCTAAGTGTAATTAGAAAAAATGATAAGGAGTGTTTTGGAACCAATTGGTGACTCTGGTCACTGAAGGCTGATTTGTTTTTTTAAAAAAGAGATATTGACTCGCTTCCTCAAAAGTACTCTTGGATGGTCAAGAAGACACTCTGAGGCAGGAGAGACTAAAGTCTGAGGCCTAATTTTCTGGGGAGAGACAACATTTTAAGAGTCACCATCAGTTTTACACGCCAGTGTGTTCTGCTTCAGGACTAAGTGTTCCAAGTTTTCTGAGTGTGTTTTAAGAACTACAAGATGAGAGCTACTGATTGGGCACCCATTATGATTTGTGAGTGCTTTTAGGGGAGATTCTTTGAATGCTAATAAGAATAGAAAGAGCAAGAATGGTGGTTAGGGGACCTGTCAGGGCAGGAACAGCTGTGATGGAAGTGCTGAAGGGGTGGTGGAAGCAGTCGCTGCCAAAATGGGCCACCCAGACATGGAAGAGAGAGCAGCTTCAGGGACAGCACCCTGACTGTGGGGAAGACAGTACCCCAGGGTCAACTTACATACCAGGCATGCTGAACACAATTCAGAAGGCCCAAGATACTCTTAATAACCCATAAAAATACTTTCATTTTATCTTTCTTAAAAATCAGAATCCCTCAAATGACTTTGTAATGAATTTGTAATATTAATAGCAAATCTGGTCTGGATTATGTTTTTCTTGATTCAGCTTAGTCATATATATACAACCTTCTACATTTTTTAGGGAAAAAGGGTCCCATGAAAGCAAAAGTTTGAGGACCTATAAAAGTCCTAAAGACTACCCTTAATAAAGAATCAATAATCACATTGTTTCCAGCTATAAACAAATCACTGAACCAGTGGTGAATTCATTATGATTTGTGAATTCCACATATGAGTCACAAATTAAAAAGAGAGAGAATTCTGTCCATGCTTCCCAATTATTTACATCCAGATCTGTGCTTCCTTCAGGATGTTTAAAAACAAGGATTGACCAGTTTGTTCAGATTTAGTTCTATTTGTAAATTTTAAAATTTACAAAACATTTTGTTGACAGGGGAAGAAGGGAATGAGTTAAATGTTACTGTAATAGAATGGTTTGAGCCCTACTCTATGTTGGAAGAAATCTACAGGAACACACAACTAGGAAAGGACATAATGTGGTCGGCAGAAATAGCCACTATTCAAGGAATATTGCTCTGACATTTTCCTGTGTTGAAAGAGAAGTTTGAAGAGAGCATGACACTTTCCATGACATTTACCTTCTCGAGTAAAAAAGGTTATCCTGGCTCTGCACATAAAGCAACAAGAATAGCCATCAGAAATTAGCCTTTTTGTGACCAGTTTGTACATGTAAGTCCAGGGTCTGGAGCTTATGAAATATATAATTTTTCAACATATGCAATACTGAATATCATTTCATTTCAAACAGTTGTGCTAAAATGATCCAAATGGCAGGTATTTGTTTACATATATGTTATATATGAGGAAATATATTCAATGCATTCATACTTATAAACCTGATTATAGTTTATCCTTAAAACAATGATAAAAATAATGTTTAAGTTACAAATTCCATAGTAGCAGCAACTAGAAAATTGCTGATGATATACTGAGTCACTCTGAAATTACTTTATTTCATGTGTCCAAAATAGATCTCAGGATAATTCTAGTAAATGTGGCATTGAGTTAGCATTTAGAAAGAATTAGAGAGATGCTAAAACTTATAGATCTCTATTAAGATCTACAGAACAGAAAGAAGTATGTATACGTGAGATGCTTAGGTTGGTTTTCTATGAAAATAGTAGAAACAAACACATTTTTTAAGAAATGTGCTCATGAGTGCAGTTACGGGTGGCTGATTTTTACTGACCATTTCCGCCTCACAAAGCCAGATGGAGAGAGAACAGAGTGGTACACAAGGAAACACACAGGCTGGGCGGTGGGCCTGGGTTCCCATCCTGGATTAGCTTTCAGGCCTTGGCTAAACCACACCGTACTGTCTCTGAGCCTCAAAGCCCACAACTGTCTAGCAAAGACAATAATACCATCTACCCCACAGAGTTCTCATGAGATCAAATCAATAAAAACAGGCAAAACACCCAGCAGCGTGCTCAGCACACAGTAGCTTCTCCAAAGAGGTTAGATCCCTTCCCTGCAAGACAGACCTGGAGCCAGCACCTCATCTGAGGATACCTGATACCTTCACAGCCTGATATCCAGCCCAAGATTCTGTGACTTCCAGTGTTTTCTGGGGCTTCCCTGGTGGCTCAGATAGTAACAGAATCTGCCTGCAATGCAGGAGGCCTGGGTTCCATCTCTGGGTCAGAAGTTCCCGTGGAGAAGGGAATGGCACCCAACTCCAGTATTCTTGCCTGGAGAATTCCATCTACTCTGTTTCTTACATTCTATATTAAAAAAACAAAAGCGGGCCAAAATTGAGTTTTCATAATAAACGTTAGTGTCACTTACTGTACTCCCTGTGTTTCATTCATTTATGCCTGGTGTTATAATAGAAATTAAAAGATTATTCTCAAGAATTCTTATTTATTAGAAAAGCTACTATTTTATATATTTCATTTGTGAACAAACAAAATGATAAAAGAAACTTTAAAAAATCAAAGAATTTTCTCCAGCAAATCACACAAAATGAAAGACATTTCCCTTTATGCTGATACTGTTTTCCGAACAGTCAAAAATATCTCAAGAGATTAAATGAACAAGCGGAAAAAGGTGATTTTGAAGTATTATTTGAAAAGAAATGGGCTGAAATAATTTCTGGAGGGTGTCATGATGTGATAATCAACTTGCAAAGTCTCACTGTTCTTTTCTGCTGTGGCTAGAATGATGTTGAAGCATACTGGCTTAATGTAATCTAAATCCATTTATATGCTTGAGTGTATAGTCAGTATATATTTCCTTTATGCTTGTTGTTTCAAATAATAGATTAATATTGATCTTTTGGTGTAGTTATATTTAGAAAATTAAACTTGAAGTATGAATAATTATGTGTATTTCTTTCTTACAATGTTTTAAGTCACTGAATTTAAAAAAGAAAAGTAAAACCTGCACAGTTGTATTACTGTCAGTCCTACAGAGCTGCTGATAAGCCAAGGTGTATAGTTTCATGAATTGCAAACTCAGTTACCTGCCAGGTTCTGAACTCTAGAAGCATTATCCCACAAGATAAATGGACAAGTCAGAAATAACACAACTTGATTTTAAGATAAAATCTTGATTTTAATTTTTAAGGTAGAGGTGGCAGTATGACCTGGGGGGATCTTGCTTTGACATGTAAGCGCATTCACATGACTTGGCAGTGGTTTTAGACACTCTGTCAGGAACTGTGGACATGTCACGTGGCCAACTTTCCCACTCTGTTCTGGGGCTGTTCCACACTTCCGCAACAGTGAAGTTCATCAGGTAATAACTCAAAAGCCAAGAGGCTGTAAAGGAAACAAAGTTGCTAGCAGGCACTAACCTGGGTGTCATGACTTTTTTCAGGTAGTAGGTGTAACCTTGAAGAAAAAGTGGCACTGTCTTCAAAAAAGTGACCTGACCCTGGCTTTGGTGGGTTTTTCTGCAAGAAATAAAAAGCACCGCATGTGTTTATTATATATCCTTTCTAGCTGACCACTGCTTTGTTCTAGAGTTCAGCATGAAAGGACTACTTTTTGTTTTGGTTTGGTTTTGTTTTAGTGAAATGGCATGTCCGTTGCTAATTCTAGCTATTATAGTTGCACATGTGAAAAATACCTATACATAGTTTACGGATTGGTAGCATTTCAAATAAATAGTATAATTGAAATACTGACCTGAAAGTTTTTGAGATGCTTATCAATTGATTTTTTTTCTTAGCCCAAGGAAATAATCTGAATTATTTTTTAAATTATAACTTGTAACATTAGATATGTTTTTAAAATATATTAGGAATTTAATATAAGCATGCCACTTTGTTTATTGCTATATTATTACACTTCTTGGAGCATGGAAAGAATTCTTCACAAATGATTTTGCTCTTTTGAAAAAACACGCTGCAAAAATATGTTAAACTATATAAAGTTTGTAAATGAGTGTAGCTTATAAAGACATACTGAACTTATTGTATATAATGTTTTATCCAAGTAATTTTTACATTTTGAAAACATGTCAGATAGTTCAGCAGTGCCATGAATCATTTTCCAGAATTCAGAACTGTATGTATATTAGGAAGATGACAGTGCTTTACTAAAGGAAAAACCTGGGATCATTATGTACCCCAATTTGTTATGCAGTTAACCGTTTCCCTTTATTCTTCCAGAATTCAATTAATCTAAGCATTGTAGCCATATAAACTTTTCAGAACACTTAAATTACTGCTGTTATATCTGCTCAATAAAATCTCTTATAGTTGATATTATATTGTAGAAATAACACATTATTTTTCAATAGTGCTAGTTCTTAGGATAACAAACCAAAGAAACAAGCTTTCAGCATGGTAAAGAGATTCACACAATTTTAAATATAGTAACTAGACAAAGTTTTTCTTGGTTCTCATAAATAAAAACTGCCACACGTTACATTTTAGAAAGGCAACGCTTGAAAAAAATGGATGTTCTGCTTCCTAGAGTCAACCTACCTTCTAAATACTTAAAGCCCTGTGCAAACCAAAGATAATAATGTAAGTCTATCCTTTTTAGTTGCATAGAGACTATCAAGATTTATTAATCTTTAGAGTTAATATTGACCCTAGCTCTTAACTTCCTTTCAGACAACGGACCCTCATATGTCCATTTTTGTTTCCTTGCCTATGGTATCTCTGTATGCTGCATCTGTATTTTACATAAATTTG
This sequence comes from Cervus elaphus, assembly GCF_910594005.1. NCBI lineage: Eukaryota > Metazoa > Chordata > Mammalia > Artiodactyla > Cervidae > Cervus > Cervus elaphus. The sequence goes on along the minus strand of NC_057833.1, from coordinate 32,333,438 downwards.
GAACACAGATATTCACATTGTACCTAGTATAAGGTGGTTTTCTTCAGGGAGGCTCTGCCCACAGACTAAGGACAGTGGAAGTTTTTGTTTTTAAAGTGCTTAAAGATGATTTAATTTTTACATAGTATGAGGTGTTGCTAATTGGGTTGGGAAGGTGATATTTTGTTTTCTGGGTTTTTTTTTTTCTATTATGCCCTATCTACCCTCAAAAACATAATAATCTGGTAAACTAAAACCATAGAAAGCCAGCATACCCCTTTACAGTCCATAATTATGTTTGTGTGAGACCAAAAATTTGTACATATCAGTATATCAGTGCCTCTATCATTAATCATCCTTTATTTACATGTGGATTTATGAGATTCTCCAATTAAAAGACATTTCTAAAATTCTATTAACATTTTTTGATCTCAAGAACATTGAGAGTTGCATTTTTTTCCATAGTACCTCCCCCAAAATAAACAAGCTGGGTGAATTTCTGTGACTTTAGGCTGCTGAAGAATTTTTAGAGGTTTTATGACACATTTATTTTTGTGCCCAATCCAATCAAAAGTGACAGACTCCAGAGACCACCCAGCAAAATTCTTCCCTGGGAGTGAGACATCTGATCCTAATCCCTATCCTAGACTCCTTACTGTCATTTAAAACACTTAGAGATTATACAGGAATAATTTTAAATGAACAAAACAGGCACTCCATAGTGTTTTAAAATCAATACTATAAAAATTGTCAAGTCATGTAAATTGCCTTAAAATATATTACACATATAAAATACTATGTTAAAATTAAATATAATATGTCAGCTGTAAAGGTGGAAAAGTAGCTAACTAAAAAGTTCACAAATAATCTTTTTTCAGATTTCATGTGTTTTCTCCTCAGCCAAAAGCCTCAAGATTCACTTGCAGCAGCCTACCTCTTCATTTATGTTGGATTGCTCTTTAAACATTAGAATATCTTGTGATAAATAATAAGTTAAACATTTCTCCTGACACAAGTCATTGTTGATTTCACTGTTATAGGGAAAAGGCTCTAGGGCGGCAGATAAGGCTGTTGCCATGGTGATGAAGGAGATACCGAGGGAGGAGTCTGCTGAAGAAAAGCCCCTCCTTACTATGACATCACAGGTGGGCAGACCCTTAGGGTTCCTGTAGGAAGCTGACATATGTTAATATATCAGATATTGTGATTTTTAACTAGAAAAAAAAAAACATTAACTCGATCCAATTTTTAAAAAAACATAGTTTCAATGAAACAATTATACAGTATAAAACGAAAACCAAAATTACTTAAATGAAAATTCCATCATTTAGTTACATATTCGTGTGTATTAATTTTCATTACTCAACTTTAGTTAAGAAAAGAAAATGTATGTGCAAGTAAAACATGTTGCTTCTTTATAAAGGAGTCTTGTTAACTTGGGAAAGTACAATTAAGATAATGGTACATTTGAACAACAACAACCAAAAAAAATTCCTATGGATAAATACAACTTATATTGCATACATATGTCAGTTTACCAGTAGAATATCTAAATTTTCTTAAATGTTAAATATATTTATGTTGTGACTATGCATACTACATATATGTCTATACATATTTATGTGGATGACTAATTTACAGGAATGAGCCAGAAGTCCCTGAGTCCCCATGCAGAAAATGGCATTTGTGACCCTTCTATTTGGTGACCTTGGCAACAAAAATATCATCTCTATTAAAAGCACATGAGGGCCATTTTCAGCATTTATTATAACAAGTATAGAAAAAGGTTTGTATTTGTATGCAAAGACATGCCGACAGTGAATCCTGTATGTCCTCAGGGACTTTTGAAACACCCTGTAAAATCCACATACATATGTATAATATACTCATCACCACTCTGTGGAACTATCAGTTTTAAATTCTTAAATGCAAAATATTTTTACTTGCATTTATCTTATAATTTAGATTAGATTGTTATATTAAACATTTCTTTTTTTTCCATAATGCAATAGTAAGTGCAGTGATTCAGTCCCAATTATATGAACATGTCTCAATTTAGAAAAATGTCCATTTAAATTCCTCATGAAAGGCATTTATATCAAAAGCTAAATTATGGCAACTTATTTTTAGAATAGCATCAGATCACATCCCCAGCTGCTGCCAACATGTGTGGTTTTATTTTATTCTAAACACTATGTTGTAAGTAATGAAAATTATAACATATTACATCAAAATGGAATAATAAAAGTTATTGAAGATTCCCAGGACTTTGGGATAATCTTATGTTGTGAGTTTTTTTTTAGTTTTTGGTTTTTGTCTTGTTTTATCCAAAAGAAGAGATACTTCTTGCCAATGACACAAGTAATTGTTGGAAAGAAATTTGCTTGATATTTACCAAGGCCTCCATTCTTTAATTAGTTTACATAGTAAAACATGTACAGTTTTACATTGATTTCCTGCCCTTTTAGAATCCATGTCCAAAATATACAGTCCACAGTTCCTCAGGTAAATGCTATGGGAGGTGAGAACTACTTGGAATTCTCGGCTAATGGTAGAGCCATATTCACCAGTAGATAAGACCTTTCCAAATTTGCAGTTGGCGTAATTGTGCTGCAACAAATATTTCAGGACATTAGAATTTAGGACAGGTTCTAGTGCCTAGTAATCCTTTTCAAATGTCCAAAATTACCTTAATAACCTAAACTAAATTTAATGCAAAATAAGAATTCGGATTTTTTCTTTTAATCAGAAAAGCAACTGTGATTATTACCATTTTCTCATATTCAGAATATTTGTGTGTACCAAGTTCCTTCTTTAATCCCTGTCTAATGTTGCATTAACTGTTTTTGAAGTAATAGTTACAATTTTACTGCATGAAGATGATCTAATGCTTTCTTTGATGCATCATATTCTTGTTGCATACTGGCTAATTTATGAATCAGCAAATGAAGAGTTCTGATTCATAAAATGCAATGCACCTATTGTGTTGATAATTTTGTGAAATTAATCCTGTGACAGCTGTGATACAATTATTTCCCAGTCAAATGCGGTTTTATTAGTTGATATACTTTTTCCACCACACACAAGTGGCTTCTTCCCTGCTATGCACCAGTGGCATGCACAAGCCAAAAAGCAGCAGAATGATCTGAAAAAGTGAGTACCTCTCATGGCAACCACAGCATCCAATCTGTGTACCATACCACATTCTTACTCGTTCTCTCGTGTGAATGTATTAGTGTCTTGACACATGTCTGTCCCGTGTCTCCTGTAGACCTCCTATGACATAGTGCTACATACTTCGGGACACACTGACTCATCCTCATCACTGGTGCTCATTCACAGATTCCAGAAATGTCAGAAGCTAATTGCTGCTGTCTCAATAATGTCTTCAGGACAATCATAATTGATAAAATACAGAATGAGTCTTTGAAACACTGAGTGCCTAACTAGTTTAGTAACTGTTCATTCCACAGATTGGTAAGTGTAGTTTATATTGAAGCACTTTTTTATTATGTGATTCTTAGGATTACTTTTAGAGAGATTTAGCCAGGCATATTCCAGTCAAGTCATCTATAGTACACTGAACAAATTGAACAAAACAGAAGAGTTGGCCAGGTGACCTGAACTCAGAAATTGTCTGACCCCTGAGAATTGCTCTTTTTGTTTCATTTTATTAGTAATTCTTTGCAAATAATATGTCAAGATCTTCATAGAAGCTTAAGTTCCTTCTGTCCTAGACTAACACTTTAAATCAAACAGTATGGAAACAAATGTGTATTAATGAGAGATTTGAAGGAAAAAATATGTGAACCATCAATTCTTGGAGGAAATAAAGTTCAGGAAATAAAGACTCGTGCTAGTCAATACAGTAGCCACTAGCCCACACATGGTTGTGGATTCCCCGAATTGAGATATGCTGTAAGTATAAAATACATACCAGATTTTGAGGATTTAGTCCAAAGAAAAATAATGTAAACTATCATATTAAGGCTTCCCTGATGGCTCAGATGGTAAAGAATCCACTTGCAATACAGGAGACCTGGGTTCAATCCCTGGGTTGGGAAGATCCCCTGGAGGAAGGCATGGCAATCCACTCCGGTATTCTTGCCTGGAGAATCCCCATGGACAGAGGTGCCTGGCGGGCTATAGTCCATGGGGTTGCAAAGAGTCAGAGATGACTGAGCAACTAAGCACATCGCATGAATAATTTTTACGTTGATCACATGCTGACATGATAATATTTTGGATATACAGGGGTAAATAAAATGTTATTAAAATTATTACACCTGCTTCTTTTTACTGTTTTTAAGTTGGCTACTAGAAAATTTTAAATTACCAGGCTCTCATTATATTTCCATCAAACAGTAAATCCAGTTTCAGTCTAGATGGGAGAACTATGTACCAGAGGATTGAGTATATCATAGAAAAATTTTTATTCTTCTTTATGAGAACGAAATGGCTTTAGGGAATACTTTTCTCTCATAAGGAGCCTTCGAGATTTTCATTTTAACCACCTGCCCTGGTATTGAATACTTTTGTTAGCAAGGTACAGCCAATTCATGTTCTGCCGTGTCTCAAAACTATGTGTTGCAGACCTCTTTGGGTCAAGGGATTTTTTTTTTTAACTCAGCCTTTGTTTTCCTATCTGTCCCCACTTCAATATTGATTTAATTTTGTGTCTGATAGGGTAATGTCCTTAATTGGAAAAATACTCACAAGATTGCTAAATACAGCCTTGTTTGGATTTTCTATTACTAACTTGAAACAGTTTCTTTAATTATATTCTCTGTCCTTCTTTGATAGTAGTATTACCCAAATTATAAACAGTAATTGTTCATTTCCCCATGAATAGATTCACATTTTACAAGGCTCTAACTATCCTGGCAGGAAAATATTTGTAGTCAATTGGTTGGCATTTAGAGCAAGTCAAACAGTTGAAAATTATCACATGACTATCCTTTACAGGCAGATTCCACTGGGACCCATTATAGAACAAGAGATGGGGCAGGGCCATTAGTACTGTTAGCTCATAAATTAATTCCATCAGGTGGCAGAGTTACTGTCACAAAGCCTTCAAAGGCTGAATACTTACAGGGTGCATAGTAATGATTTAGTTGTTTTGTCTTTTCAATGGATTGAGTCAATTTAGTTTTAATATGAGACTATTTTGATGGGCTTTGCACACATTTCTAATCTTGGATAGGATTAATAAAGCCATACACAATTTAATTACAAAATTATGAACAAAATCTACTTAACAAATTACATATACTTTTAATTAAGAGAGTACAAATAATAAAGGAATTTTCAAAATGTACAAAGATGTAGCTATTGAAAACATATTTGTGTTTTTACTTATCTAAAAACAAAGCAATCTTAATTTTTTCTATTATTTAAATAAGGTTAAAAAGACTGGTATATTTTTACAAATTTTTAATCAACATTATAAATATGAGATATTTGTTAGCTGTTCTTTATTAGCTTCAATGTTTTAACTTAAATTATTCTTTAAGTACTAAAATGTTTTTAAAAACAGAATATTTTACTTTAAAACAAGAGATTATCAATCTAAAGTATAAAATTGTAGAAAAATGAATCCTTTACCGATCTTGTTTTGTTGCCTAAAATGTATTTGAATTAGGAGTTAATTCTTAGTAACATAAGCTATCACAAACTTCAGCTCTATATTTTTTAATGAAACACCTAAGATAAATAAACTAGACTTAAGTCACAAAATAAGCTATCTTTAATGCACTGGAGCTTAAGTAACAGGCAGTATTTAAAAACAAAATACTCTCCTTAGATCAGATAATAATTTAATTTTAATTTAATTTTTAACATTTATATTAAGGAAATTCAAGTTGAACTAAGGCAAATGCATTTTTAGACAAAGTTTTAAAACAGACAATGATTCATTAAAGCTGGGTAATAGTGTCTGCAATTTGCTCAACACTGAACACAGTATTGATATAAAATAAGAACCAATTTGGTCCTGAGTGGCTACTATTAGTCACATTAACTGACTGGTCTGACTGAGTCATAAGTAAGTTGAAGGCATTTGACTGAATATGTCATTTACAACCTATGACTACAAGTAAGGTGTAGAAGTTCAATAGGCTTTTGAATTCTGAGTGACAAGAAGCTCCTACAGGCAAGTTCTCACCTGTCTTCTTACTTCTGTTTCCATGTCCATTGATTATGTAAGAGTTTTCCCTCAAAATCTCCAAATTTATATCTCTGATTTAAAATCCCTGAGTGAGCTAGTGGTGTTATTTCTTGAAGTGTCACCGGCTTCACATTTGCATTGGTCCATGTCCTTCTTCCAAAGACGCAATGAGGCAGGTCCATGCCTTTATTTCAGTTTTTCTCATTAAGAATTCACTCTGCATTTTAGACTTACTGGTAGAAGCCTTGCATTTGGAAATGTTCCTTTATGTACTTCTAGGTTTCCCTGCATTTTAGTGATGTGACAGTGGAGAAAAATGGACTCAGATTTGTGGCTTAAAATTTGCCAGGAATTTAGTAAACATTTCTAAGGACCACTGGCCTCTCTCTGAGTTGATCAAGCCCAGTACAAAACTGAGAAAGCCCATGTGATCATTCTTTTGTACAAGTCACCATTCAGTTGGACTGTATAAAATCAGTCAACATTTATTAAATTTCTAAATGAAACACAAAAATTAATTGGATAAGGTCTCTACCTTTGAAGAGACTATAGTATAGAGGGAGGAAAACAGATAGAAGCAAGGTTAAGAAAACTAGCTAAAGTGTGGGAACATGGAGATGCTGTAAAAATGCACTCACTACTTAGCACTGAAAAAGGTTATCAGACAATGTGTCAATAGACTGGAGTCCTAAAAGAGAAATAAGATTCTATCACCATTAGAAAGGCATTTGAAGTAATCTAAATATTGAGAAGAGGACAAAGAAGGATAATAAAGGAAAATTTTAAATGTAAATTTGAGACAAAGGTCTTTAGCAACTAATGAAGTGGGTCATTTTAACTCAGTTTTGATCTGATTGAATCCAAATTGAATCACTCCAACTCAGTATTTAAAAAAAAAAAAAAAAAACAGAACCCTTTTGACTCACCTTTTATTATTTTATAAAATCAGTATACTCTGTGCCAAAAGGATGAAATGAGGTAAGTTCATAAAGTATTTTCAAACTGAAGGAAGTAATTCTAAGAGAAAGTCAATAACCTATATCCTACCAATGAATAGAGACAGAATAAATGGTATACTATTTGGAAGTAAAGTTTAGGGGAACTATTTGAGGGGTTCAGTTCATTTACAATATTCCTTTAGGGCCTAAAAGGTTAGCTTACTCTCAAGTCACCACAGGAAAGCCATAAATTTTTTTGAAAATCAGGAGAGGGGCATGTGAAAAGTCATTCTTATCTATACAAATAAAAATAAAATGGGGCTAAATATGGATAAAATAATGATTTTTAAATTCATCCAACTGGAGATACAGTTCAGAACAGGACTTTTTTAGAGAGATTTTTATTTGATAGCCATTGATTGAGCTCCTTCTATATAAAGACATTCTGTTCAAAGTTGTGAAGGATATAAATATGAGAGACATAGCCTCTGACCTCAGAACTGATAAGAAAAGGTGTTTTTCATGATATCTCCTGTTTCATCTTCCATATCTCAATCAGAACCAAAAAACTTTCAGCTCCCAAATTACCTTTCCATGCGATCTGAAATTGGGCCCTTCATCCTCTTCACCCCTGAGCCCTACCTCAATCCCCTACTCCAAGCTCAGCATTTCCTGACAGCTAAACTGTGCTCTAGCTTGAAAAGCAGACTCAGAAAGTCATGTGAAGTTTCCTCCTTGATATGTATCTGTGGAAGGAAGTCACAGGAAGAGCTCAATTATGAGAATGGGACAGATGTAACAACTCCAGTCCAGGGGTGAAATATGGTCATAAATAAGACAGTAGATATGAAAAAGACCTTATAAGGAAAAGCCACACCTTAATCTCGAGCTGTCTAGGGTCTCTCTGAACAACCTTCTTTTTGGTGTTCTTCCTAGGCTGAAAAAATCTGAGTGCTAGAAGTTCTTTTTCTAGACAATAAGCCTGAAGTTTAAATAAGAAGAGAGACTCAATAAATAAAATACTATTACCTCTGATAAAGCAGATGCCTAAAAATATAGGTCTTTTGATTAATTGTCCTTTCCTTTATTTTTCCATTTAGATATTTATGTGGAAAGGTCTTACTTTCTAGAATACTTATATCAAATTTAGACTGTAATTTTTCAGTGTTTACAACTAAAAGTATCTACAGAAATCTAATACCCTGGTCTTCTGAAACTATAGATGATCTAGGTCCATTCCACATGTCTACTCACAAAACTGTGATTTGGAAAAAGTCCTTTTATTTACAAAGGAATTTAACTGTATCCAAAGTAAAGAAAAAGTATAAGGAGGGTTTTGTGCAAATATAAACCATATGTATCTTTACATAATAATTGATATTTCTCAAAACCATGACTAAGAGAATAAATTTTTTTAGTTATCTATCAACAGAGTCAGACTTCTTCAGAGAAACAATGGCTAACAAAGAGAGTTATGACATCACAATACACATTTATACATATTTTAAAGTCAAAGTTGTATTGAGTTTTTACACGTTTTCACTTTAACTTAGGTTAATAAGACCTAGTGATCAGAATGCACAACATAATAAATGTAAGCCTGTTACAAATAATTTTATGAGTATAACACGGGGTCATATTTGATGGTGACCTTCATCTTCCATGATGTTTGTAGCACAGCAGAATCCAGCTGTCACTTGACAGCCATGAGAATGACACAGCCTAGAGGTAGGCATTGTTGCAACGTCAGAACCACATCACTATGGTGAAATCCCACTAGATGGGTTCATTACACTAAGTACATAGAGTTAAAAGGGCAAGTTCTACCAAGAAATATACATTAATATGTGGTTCTTTAAGAAATTGTGTTAACACAGTTTTTACATGAACTACTTATAAATGAAAAACAGATCCTGGAAAATTAATCACACTTTCAGAAGAGCTGCCATGAACCATGGCATTTACAAAAATTCTAATATATTTTATCCCAGAAATATGAAAGACCCATAGTCCCTCAACATTAAAAAAAATTTTTCATTTAAATAGGATGGGTGATATCTAAGAATGTTCAGATTCAGCAGACAAAATGCAAAGAAGCTCAGGAGTTTCATTCATGGTTTAAAGGAGCATTCCCCAGAAAGGTTACTACCAACACAGACCTCAGATAATTGACAGAAATCTGTAAGTCTTTATACACATCCCCTAGAGGAGGAAATGGCAAGCCACTCTAGTATTCTTCCCTGGAGAATCCCATGGACAGGGGAGCCTCACAGGCTACAGTCCATGGGGTCGCAAAAGAGTCAGACATGACTTAGTGACTAACCCATCACATACAAAGTAATATTAAAACTTATAATAATTAAAAAATTTTCTATCTCTGTAACTTTAACACCAAAAGAAAATGAGCACTTAATTCTTAGCCCTGGATAAAATGTACAAATTAATATGTATGAAAATTAAAATGCCAACACTATGTCAAAATTTAGACTGTAGTGAAGATCTGAGATTTATCTATGCCAACAGCATGAATGTGTAAAATTACTAAAGGTGCCTCTTGGTTTTCATCCCCAAATAATCACTAAATGTTTCCATATTCCTCCTCCTCCAATGATAAAATTGCATTTTTCTTCCTATATTTACCATTATTTAAGTCTCTTGTCATTGTCCATAAGCTCTAAGCTATAATACCACTAACACTGCCAGAGAAATAATGAAGTGAAAGTGAGTCATAGAACATAGTTTGATTTGGCAATACTTCAAAACAGTTCATTTGTTATTTTATGTGTCTCCTAAAATACAGCCTTGCAAATAAGCTTTTCAAAAATCTAGAGATTTTTTGGCACATCTTTTTCTTATAACAAGTAGAAAACTAGATGACTATGCCCATTTTAGGAAAGGCCAAGATAGAAACTCTCAGAAAACTAGGACGGTTCATTTAGGGGCTAACCACTTGTGTATCTTACGTGTAATTTTTCCCTTAACCATACAGAACTTAAGAATGTTTGGATTCAAAGAAGTGCAGAATAATTGGAAGTAAATAGTTTGCTGCCACTGATATGAGACCTAATAAATACCAAACTGAAAGATTTCTTAACTTAGAGAATAAGCCAACTGAACTGAATTGACAGAAATCTACTTTACATGCAGATTTTCACAAATATATATATATATTTGGTATATATATCAAGTTAACATAGCAATATTTTCTACTCTCTCAAAGTATTTGCATAAAAGAATTCCAAGGAAATGTAAAGGAGGTTGTATATTTTTAGGTGATTTGAGCTTTTTAAGAGAGGGAGAAAAAGAGCATTTATTCCACACATGCGGATCTCTGCGCGTGTGCGTGTGTGCACTTACAGACTGACAGACCTGTCCTAACCAGAATGTGTCACCTCAGGGTCTGAAGCCACTGTTCCAGGTCTCAGTAAGAGCTTTTTGGCCAAGTGAAAAGTGAGGTTGGCCCTCAGGAACTATGATCCCATAGGTGTCACATTCTACATAGTGAAATTAGAGAATAATTCTGAAACCATTCTAGGAGGAGAAAAAAAGCTTGAGCTTTAAAAATTAAAGTTGGCTGCATCAAAAATATGACAGTGCTAAAAGGCTTATTCCCCATTCCTTGACTTTTTTTTTTTCCCTTTCTTGCCCCTACCCATTATTTATTGATTTATTTTTTGGTAGGCTTGCTATTCCTATTTTGTTGCAAGGCTGCATTTTAATTCATCTGATTCTGAACTTTGACAAAGCCCTTTGACATCTGTGTTCATTTGTTCTCAGCTGGTGAATGAACAGCAAGAAAGCAGACCCCTCCTGAGTCCCTCCATCGATGACTTTCTCTGTGAAACCAAATCGGAGGCAATAGCAAGGCCAGTAACGTCCAACACAGCCGGTAATTCTTTCACTTTTAACTTACCCTCAAGTAGTTAATTTTCACAGTAGAAAAATGCACATTTCTTTCCACAATGCACTTTAAGTGGAGAATAATGTTGCAACCAAATGAAACTTTATTTCAACATAAACCAGTTAATCACTTTTGTTTATGTAAGGAACTCCAATGGATATTATTCAACCAATTTTGCTGAACATTAGAGTACCACTATTGGCAATGAATCATTTTTCAGTGCCAGTTTTCATATTTACATCGTTGCATTTCAAGTCACATCATATAGGAAATCTTTAAAACAAAAGTGTTTCTTTCAGAGTAAGGTTTTTTCAAGTGCTGGATGGAAATATTTTGAGAAATATATATTTTTTAGAAATATATGAGAAAGTCTAATAAAATAAAAATATAGGCAGCCCTTTCAAGTGGGTTGAAATGACAATTAAAATGTCCTAGAGACCTGGTATATTATTGAGACAATTTCATTTGTTGTCATATAAGTGGGTTATTTGTAAGATGTGACCAATAATTACCTTCTTACGAGAATTTATTTGAACACTGTTCTGGAATTAAATGTATTCAAACTAAACTATCTGTATAGGGACTAATAAGTAGTCATCCACTGAGTGAATACAGGATACCAGTGTATCAATCATACCTTCTCCAGCATCCTCTGCACTTAACAATTCTCACTGATGTGAAAACTAAGTCACTTAAGTTCTGTTCACTTTGAGGCCACAACAAATTGGACTCAAAAACTGCTTTTCACCTTCTGGTTCAGTGGCAGCCTTTCTGCCTTGATTTCATTCAATCATCATTCACATTCAAAGGCATGTTGTTCAAATAAGGATAAAAGAATGATGTCCAGAATCAAAGAAGAAAGGTTACTTTGGATTGCAGGAGAGAATTTAAAGGGGAAAGGAGACGATAATTACAGACTGTCTTGTTTAAAGTTTCATTTCCCCGTCATGTCCTCAGCTGGCTGCTTCCTGGCATAGTTTTATTATACTTTTAAGTAAGTGAGGAAAATCACAGATGAAGGAAATTGTGGTTTTTAAGAAATGCTAAAAATTACAACAATAAGAGTAACTAAAACAAGACAGCGGAACTTTCTGTGGGAGTGTAGCCTACGGTCTCTGGAGTTAAACTTTGTGATTTCCACCCGAGCTCTGCCACTTAACAGCTCTCTGTCCTTGGGCAAGTTGCATAACTAAGTCTGTTTCCTCATCTGTCTAATAATAGTAAGATCTATATCTCATAGGTTACTTGGAAAGATTAAATGAAGCAATCTATGCAAGTGCTAACACCATGTAAGCTCTAACAGATGTTACCATCACTGTGAGATATCGGGTGAAAACAGTACACCAACACTTCCCTTTACAAATGCAGTAACTTTCTTTATATTACACCAAAGCAATCATTTTCTAAATTCAACTATCACTTTGCGTAGTCAAGCAAATAAAATCGTACTTGGTACATTTTAGGCAGGACAAGTTCAGATCCTATCAGATCAGCTTAATCCTCCTTTTGTGTGAAACTGGAGCTCACCACCCCAAAACTGAGCTAACCCCCAGAAAAAATACAGAGAAGCCTGTGTCTCTAATTGCAAGAAAATCCATGAGAATGGATACACTGAGAAATTCCTGCTGTTCTAGGAAAAAGCTACAAAGCATAATTCTCAGATGTTGATTCCAGTACCCTCTGCCTCTCCCCATGATGAAAGAACTAAGTCACAAAGGAAGGACTCACCAGAGAGAACAACATACTTTCCAACTCAAAAGCTGCCTTTCACCTTGATTTTTCTGACATATAACAGAGAGACCTGTGAGATACTGGAGGAAAAAAATCAAAAGCATGTGTAACCTCTTGCGCTCCCAGTACCTATAGTATTACCTTCTGTATCAGTTTCCTAGGACCGCAATGACAAAATACCACAAAATGAGTGGATTAAACAACAGAGATTTGTTGTCTCACAATTCTAGAGGAAGTTAGCAGGACCATGCTCCCTCTGAAGGTACTTGGGAAGGATCTGCTCTCGGCCTCTCTCCTGGCTTCTGGTAGCTCTTTAGTTTGTGGCAGCATAACTCTAATCTTGACATGACATGTGTGCACATCCCCCCAGTATGAATGTCAGTCTCTGTGTCCAAATTTCCTCTCTTTATTAGTGAAAGTCACTCAGTCATGTCCAACTCTTTGCGACCCCATGGACTTTACAGTCCATGGAATTCTCCAGGCCAGAATACTGGAGTAGGTAGCCGTTCCCTTCTCCAGCAGATCTTCCCGACCCAGGAATTGAACCAGGGTCTTCTGCATTGCAGGCAGATTCTTTACCAGCTGAGCTATCAGGGAAGCCCTCTCTTTATTAGGGACCCACCCTCCTCCAATCTGACTCAACTAATTACACCTCCAATGGTCCTATTTCCAAATAAAGTTACATTCTGAGGTACTGGGGGTGAAAACTTCAACATATGAGTTTTGGGGGGACAAGATTTGATCCATCACACCCTCCAAAATAAGAGGTTCGGAAATGTATGTTGAGACTGTAGGTTTTTCATTTCTCAGCCTTAGCACTGTGTGCATCTGGGTCACACAGATTTTTATCCTTAAGGAAGACTCTCATTTGAGAGTATGTTTTTTAATCTTAAAAATATATTTCAAGGCAGAAACCCTATATTTTTGTCAGTCCCTAAGGATTATAGTTCTTTTTTAAATTATTACAAACCTGCAGTGTATATCTCAATATGCAACACAATTCACATTATTATACATTTTTTAAAAAGGAAAAGTTTTAGCATACAAGCACCTTGGAAAGAATTCTAATGTGGTATGATAATTTTATAGCTAAAGTTTCTGGGCAAAAGGTACAATTATCACTTTCTGTCCAAACTTTTAATAGTCATTTTAAATGGAACATCATCATTTTATAGAATAGTATGAAATTACATTGCAAAATCAGGACAGACAGTGAACATTGTCTATCACATCCCAAACATTATGTATGTATTTACATTTAACAAATGGGTAGTAGACAATCTTGTAGTAAAATATGGGAGAAACCTGCTGCAAGTTGTATTAAGTCAATCAAATAGAAATTTGAAGAACCATATTAAGAAGAACTGTATTAAGATGAGAGGTTTTATTCTTGACATTTTCTTCCAGTGAAAAAATAAATCCAGTGCACCACCATCTTGACAACTCCTTAAACATATAAGGAATGTAGTTCTTATATAAAATAACGCAGAGTAAACAATATAGGAATTACCTCTTCCAAAGGTCGGTCAAATGACAGGTTTTTTTTCTCTCTGACCCTAAAAGAACACATCAATCTTCTACCTCATAAAAGTTATAGATAATAATTTTGTTCCTGTGTATTTCATTTTTGTTTTTACTTTCTGATTATTTCTATATTAGGATTAACTTCTGTCATCCAATGGTGATAACTTCAAGTTGATCAAATAAGGACATTTTCTATTCCATTTGGGGGCCATTAACTTCCTCAATTGTCTTTTACTCATTTGTAATCTAGATAGACAGCTAATTCCTTGGCCCTCTCAAACTGTATCCTTAAATAGTAGGTTCGGTTCAGTTCAGTTCAGTCGCTCAGTTGTGTCCGACTCTCTGTGACCCCATGGACTGCAGCACACCAGGCTTCCCTGTCCATCACCAACTCCCAGAGCTTACTCAAACTCATGTCCATTGCATCGGTGATGCCATCCAACTATCTCATCCTCATCATCCCCTTGTCCTCCCAACTTCAATCTTTCCCAGCATCAGGGTCTTTTCAAATGAGCCAGTTCTTCACATCAGGTGGCCAAAGTATTGGAGTTTCAGCTTCAACATTAGTCCTTCCAATGAATATTCAGGACTGATTTCCTGTAGGATTGACTGGTTGGATCTCCTTGCAGTCCAAGGGACTCTTAAGATTCTTCTCCAACACCACAGTTCAAAAGCAACAATTCTTTGGTGCTCAGCTTTCTTTATAGTCCAGCTCTCACATCCATACATGACCATTGGAACAACCATAGCTTTGACTAGACAGGCCTTTGTTGGTAAAGTAATATCTCTGCTTTTTAATATGCTGTCTAGATTGGTCATAGCTTTTCTACCAAGGAGCAAGCATCTTTTAATTTCACAGCAGCAGTCACCATCTGCAGTGATTTTGGAGTCCAAGAAAATAAAGTCTCTCACTGTTTCCACTGTTTCCCCATCTATGTGCCATGAAGTGATGGGACCAAATGCCATGATCTTAGTTTTCTGAATGTTGAGCGTTAAGCCAACCTGGGGGCTTCCCTTGTGGCTCAGCTGGTAAATGGTAGGTAGGCCATGATTACTAATATTCTTGATTTTTAAATGGCAAATAAATACTTATTATACACCAATGCATATATCAGATGCTCTGAAAGTGACTGGAAAACAGATATTTTTAAGATGATAATTATATTCTAGGACATGTAATTACTATAAAACTTGAAAATAATTTCTTATCCTGTAATCTCCCAAAAAATCTTATATGTGTCAAAGTACAGGAAAAGCTCTTCTCTAAAGAGCAAGAAGAGCAGGGTCCTTTGTTTGCATTTATCAATCTACATAGCCTGAAAAAATTATCTACAATGTTGAGCTATTATATGGACAGTTATATATATTTCTTCTATAGAAGAAATAATTTTCATAGTTTAAAACCTAATATTACTCCTTGGTAAGGGACCTGTATATCTATCAAAGAGTAGATCACTATATATACAGGAAAAAATATCCTTAACAAAGTTCACAATGCCATCACAGCCACCTAATTAAATATCTTAATTGCAAAATTAGTGTAATTTTTCCAAATACATTTCTTTGAACTATTTATTTAATTTGGCTGCACTGGGTTTTAGTTGCAGCATGCAGGATCTAGCTCCCCACACCCCTTGTATTAGGAGCACAGAGTCTTAACCAGTGGACTACCAGGGAAGTCTCCCACACACACATATATAAAGCCCAAATAGCTGTGAACCCAACGGCAAGCCTCTTTACAGAATTTAAAAATTTGGGAAGTAGCTTTAATTATGTATTCCAATAAAAAGGCAAGAGTTGGTTGATTATTTAAGTCCAATTTATCTATTTGACATCACTAGCAAAATCCTTCCTAAAGGAGTCTGTTTTGTCAGCATTATGTTAAGTAACCCCATGTTTTCTAAAATGCCAGAGTAACTTACAGATCAGGACAGAAAACCCTTCAGCTCCTTGTGGCACATTCTATGACTGCCCCAATCAAGGCTGTCCACAGTCTGTCCTCTCTGACCACTCCCTGTAGGTTTATTCCTTCAGAGAAAGTCACTAAAAATCTAGGCTCATTATACAGTAGTGGTGTTAATACCCTTGGACTTCCCATTAAAGTATCAAATCAGTGCTTCATAATAGGTGCTATTTTGCCCAAACTGTTCTAAGCAGCGTCACCTCCCAGGGCCCAAGTAATCTTGTATTCATAAACATCTTCAGTGCCCTGTAGGAGCCTTCCAGTTCAATAGGTTGTGATTTTCAATCAAGTGTCCTTGAGATAAATGGAAACAAAACTTGTATAATATATTACATCTTCTAACTTCAGGAAATTCCACCCAATGGAATTAAGTTATCCAACAAAAAAAGTTTTTGAGATTGCCAACTATTTATGCCCTCAGACTACCCAAACTGGCAAATAATTGGTATCTAAATAAAAACTAATCAAAGCCACATCAATGGAGTCAGCACATTGTCTCCAAGTTCATATAAAGTCTAGAGAGTGGTGAAGAGCATGGGCTTGGGGATGATAGAACTGTGTTTGAATCCTCTATGGACACTGATCTACCAGCTGTATTAGTTTCCTATTGTTGCTGTAACAAATTGCTACAAACTCAGTGGCTTAAAACAATGCAAATTTATTATCCTGTAATTCTGGAAATCAGCTATCCTAAAATCAATGTATCAGGAGGGCTCTATTCTTTCTGGAGGCTCTAAAGGAGAATTCATTCCCTTGCCTTTTCCAGCTTCTAGATGGTACCTCGAATTCGTTGGCCTGTGGCCCCATATTCCATCTCCGAAGTCAACAGCATAGCATCTTCAAGTCACTTTCTGTTTCCTTCTCTCTCTACCCGCCCCCCACCACCATCTCTTAGTGTCCACCTCTCTTCCTCTCCCTCTCCCTCTGTCTCCTCCTGTCTCTCTCTCTCCTCCTGTCTCCCTCTCTCCCTCTCTTTCTCCCCCCATCTCTCACTCTCTCTCTCCCTATCTCTCACTGTCTCTCTCCATCACTCTCTCTCTCCCCCTCTCTCTGTCTCTCTCACACACACACACACACACACACACACAATTTCACTTCCACTATATATCAAGTGATTATTTTAATTTAAACACACATTCTGGAACACAAACCTTCATGTGCCCAAGAGAGTCTTTAAAATCAGATTGAGAAAATCAGTAGAGCAGACACCCCCTTCCATGCCAAGGTATGCTATGTATGAAGCGCATATGGCACAGTGACATCTGACACCCTTTATTTTTGTCTTAACTAAAGTACACACCACACACATACACACACACACACACACACACACACACACACTCACACGCTAAAATGAGATTTGTCTTTCTTCAGAAAGTGAAAGGCTGTACACATCCTTCTATGGTTTTGAAATTGTGTTCCTCAGGGACACTCTCAGCTTCGAGCTTGCCATTCAACCTCCAAGGCAGCCCCTTCATCAACTGAGGAACAAATAAGGCCTTTTGTGTGTGCCTAGCAGTTGTTTCACATTTGCTTGGAAAAGAACAAAGAAAAAGAGACCTCAGAACAAACACAGGAAGTGCTGAGGACAGCTTGGAGGGGAAAAGAACGTTACTGAGCCAAGTTTGAATTCGCAATTCAGTCTTTGAGTAATTCATTTATTCTGAATGGTGAGAAACAGATATAGAGTTAAATTAATACTCATCAGTTATTATTCTGTAACAAATGTACTTCCTATCTACAAGCAGACAAGTCCTATATAATTTTCTTCTAAAAGAAGTGTAGGAGAAAGTGACTAATTCTTGTTTGTGCAATTAGTAAAAAGGCATATATGGCATTTCAGAGACTGTTATTCACTTCCTTCCTTCTGTTATAAGGAAATCACAGTGGGCCTAGAATCCCCGCCAACATTAACAGTGGCCTAGAATTTTCTATTTAAACATTTGAAAGATATGAAATGTATGGCAGCCGAGCCTACCCTGGCTGCTTGCCGTGCCTAACTTTTAGACACCGAGCCAGCCAGAACACTCCTCCACGGCTCAGAGCATCTTACTCTGGAAAGAGACTCCTATCTCAGGAAGACTGGGACAAGATAAGCTCACATGAGATGACACTTTCAGGCCATTTTATGATAAATTTACTTCATAGCATCTTCTGTAGAGCCAATAGCCTGTCTCATCTGCCATTTTATTCCCAGGGCTGTTTTCCTGTTTCTGTCAGTGTGTGGATATGACTCTTGCCTAAAACAGAGGGGAGTGGGGGAAACAGGAGATAAAGGAAAAGGAAAGAGAAGCATCACAAATTGGCCACCAAAGAATGGAAATAATATTTATTGAATACCTGCAGTATGCTGGGCTCTTTACACATTTGATTTATAAATTAGATAATGTAATCTTCATATCATATCTAATGTAGAGACTTAATTCTGCACTTTTTTAAGTGAGGACATTGAAACTCAGAGATGTCAATAAGCTTATTCCAAGTCACACAGCTAAGCAGTGGCAGAGTCAGGTCCATCCATTTCACCATTAACACCCAACCATTGTGATTTATACTTGAAATCAGAAAGCACGATTATAGAAAGTTTTACATCCTATCCTAAGGATCCCATAGGATGGCTAGCTCATGAGAACACTTCAGTACTAAAAAAATCCTGGTTGTGAACTAAATTAAACCCTGACCCTGCATTGAATGCAAGGGGGAAATAGATGGAAGAGTGTTGAGATGTCAACAAAGATCCATTTCCTACCAAGAGGAAAAGCCAAGATATCAAAGTGAAGGAGAAGGAGCTGTGCAGAGGTTGTTGTAGACAGTGCTGAAAGAGTTAGCATAAGGAGTGTCCCTATCGCTCTGGCAGCTTTTCTAAGCTAGCCAGTCAAGAGATCCTAGGTCAGGAAGCCATCAAGCCAGTTCAGAAGCCAGTCTCTGGGATGCTGGGGCTAAAAGAGAAGTAGAGCTGGAGGAACCTTTTCTAACAGGAATTTTCCATTTCTCACAATGAGCTAGTCAAACAGCACTTAACTTGCACTTGAGAGAAAGAATGAAAAGTTACATAGCCTGCCTTTTTAATTCTCATTTGCCTAGTTTGCATTTGAACAAATTATTATTTCTGCCTTCATTAAAGTATTTAACACAATGTAATCAACCTGCTGGGAAGTAAAAGTGTAACCATTTTATGGTTTGTTACATTGAAATTTAAAGTTGCATATTAAGCAGCAAAGGCATTAACATGTGTACCTATTCATCAACTATGGATTATGAAATACCTCTCTAGTGTGAGCCCAAACATCAAGCCGTTTTCTGATTAAACTGCTTAATTAAATAAAAGATGATTAACAACATTCATTTATACCCTTGATACTTCAGTAGTTTGAAATTAAAACACAAAGACATTTAGAAACTTTACCAAATCTTCCCCATCACTGTTTTGCAAGCATCTCTCTGAATATGATACATTGACTCTATGCTGGGAAAAAACTTCACTCTAAAATATCCCTCTTTATAAATAAAGCAAAGCAATCAAGTAAATAGTACCTGAACTCAGATTCAAGATAATCATTTTAATTCCATTCAAACCTTCATCACTGGTGCTACTGGTCTAAGTCTTATTCTGCAGATTTCTACCACGCCAAATAAAGGAGAACATGCAGCAAGCTTCCCAGTCTAAATGCAAACCATCTTGATATATCAGTGGTGAGCTAACTTAATTTGGTGCTTCTAACCTATACTGCAAACACAAAATCCTTCTGCACCCAACTGAAGCTTATTTTTAAAAAAAAAGAATCTCAGAGCGATGAGTGAGCTTATCTTAATGTCTTCTGTCTCTTACAGTATTGACTACAGGCTTAGATCTCCTTGACTTGAGTGAACCCGTCTCTCAAACCCAAACCAAAGCCAAGAAGTTGGAGGCCTCATCAAAAACCTCATCCCTCAAGAAAAAGGCTGATGGGTCTGACCTCATCAGTGCAGATGCTGAGCAGAGAGGCCAGGCTCTCCGAGGCTCAGAGACAGCATCCTTAGACTTAAGTAAGGCAATAGCTGTGTTCGCTGCCTTGATACAAGGTCATTCTACAGATGACATGAAAACAGTGGGCAAAGCAGTAGAAAAGTTGATGTCTATGTAGGAAACTGGGCAGGACACACTTCTTTGTGCTTAGATTAAATAGCAGTTGGGGAGCTCAACTTTTTGAACTGGTGTGGATTTATATGTTTACTTATACAACCCATGTGTATCAAGTTTTTGACAGATGGCAGACACCATACTAGGCACTGGAGTTACAATGAAAATAAGATACAAATCTTGCTCTCCAGGACCATTCAGTCTAGAGAGGAAGAGAGTCTAGAAAGAGAAAACTCTAACCCAAGGTCTAGGAACAGCTGCATGGAACAGTAACATGTAACAAGCATGGAAATATTGCAATACAATAATGTTAGCTACCAGTTATTGGTGACTTACAATGTCCAGGACTGTGCTACATCATTACATATGTTATCCCATTAAGTCATCACAACTCTTTGAAATGAGTGAGGAACCAGGTTTTCAAATTTAAATAATTTGCCCAAGATCCCAGTTAGTATGAAGAAGAGCTGGAATTTGAGGCAAGCTCTAATTAACTTCAAAGTCCATACTTCTCTCCACTGCACATTTTCCTGAGAAAGGAGGTCTTAACCTTGATTCATGGAACCAGTCAATTAAGCTCTTCTTAAGAGAAAGAAAGGTGGCAAGAATTTCAGAAAGTCAAGGGAAACATGGATGAGTAAATATCCATAAAATGAGCATATTAGTAACTTATCCATAAAGTCATGAAGGCTAAAGGAGATATATAAAATCACTTAGCACTGTGTTATATACATATTAGATGCTTATGAATTAATTTATCCATTTGTTCAATAAACATTTTTCTGAATACCTGTTGTGTTCCATACTATGTGCTGGGAATACAAAGATAAACAATATAAGCTTTCTGCTCCTTAGTAAATGTACAGTCTAGTGGAGAGACAGAAAAATGATTAAAAGATTACAATAAAGTATGTACTATGTGCTGCAATAAAGAAAAGCCTGGGTTAGTTACTGCATACTAGCACCTTCTATGTGCTGCAATAAAGAAAAGCCTGGGTTAGTTACTGCATACTAGCACCTTCATAAAGCCCCTCACCCAGCCAGGGGTTTATAGAACGTATGTTATAGGAAGCACTGTGATAGCAGTCTTGAAGAATGAGTAAGAATTTGTCAGATGAAAAATATGGATCAGAGAAAGTAAGGAGGAAAGGGCAGGGCATTCCTGATGCAGAAGCACAAATAGACCGAGATGCTTTTTCAAGCAAATACAAATATTGTCACAGTATTCAAGAATGGTAGAGTAGTCAGAAATAAGTCTTAGAGTCACCAGGGGTTGGATAATGGGAGTTCTTGTTTGCCAGGCCCTCAAGTTTTGGGGGAGGGCAGGGTTGAAGGGTAAAGCTCACTTGTATAAGACTTCTCAGTCTTAACTAATCTCTGTTCTCTCTCCACCTCATATTCTCCCCTTGTTCCCCTCACCACCTTCCTGTCTCCTTAGCAGACATTCAAACACAACTGGAAAAATGGGATGATGTTAAGTTTCATGGAGATCGAAATAGCAAGGGGCATCCCATGGCAGAGAGAAAATCAAGCTCATCTAGAACTGGGTCAAAAGAACTTTTATGGTAAGATATTTTAATATCAGAAAATAACCATTTATGTGTCACGTACACATGTATTGAAATAGCCAATGAGCTAAGTCAGTCCAGATTCTTGGTGCCATTTATAAGCCCCTGTTTATCAATGTTAATTATTGTGACTTCTAAAATTAAATTATTTCATCTGAGTTGTCAAAAATTCAGCCAATAAGGATTTTGGTAGTTTCATAATTCAATACTCAATATTTTTCAATGTTTGTTAATAATTTTCTGAATGTGTAACTGATCTTTCAAAATAGGTACACAGGTATATTTCATATACGTGTATATTCACTGGGGGCTTCCCTGGTGGCTCAGATGGTAAAGAATCTGCCTGCCAATGCAGGAGACCCAGGTTTGATCCCTGAGTCAGGAAGATTCTATTAAGTGAGTTACATTAAGTGTTTCTAGTTAAACAGGTAGCCTGTTCTGACTTTATGAATCATCACTGTCAGAAAATGAACTAAAAATAATCTGTGGATACCCATGACAAAAACTGGCTGCCTAAATCTTACCATGTCTTTAAAACTTCCTAAAGAGCAGCATATTTCAGTCTGTTGCCCTTCACACATCTCCACTTATATGACATTTCAAATTCTATATAAAGATCCAATCTTACTGATACACTTTGTGAGAAGCTCCCTCCCCTCAAAAAGCCAATATTTTTTTGATGAAGCAGAACTTTCTGCAACAAAAATGGTATTGCATTTATTTGCCTTTTCCACATAACTGAAGTATAAATCAATCAGAGACAGTAACACCTAGCACATTGCAGCCACTGACATTCCAAAAGTGATCATTATAATGGAACCATCCAAGTAAAAGTCTGATGAGAGCTTTGTTACCAAGGATCTTGGTGATCCAAATTAACCAGGTTTTTCAGCTGACGTTCTAGCTGAATCTGCTTCTCGATGTACATTAACTTCCTTCATGCACCCCGTATAGGTCTTCAGAGCACAGATCTCAGCCAGAACTGAGTGGTGGGAAAAGCGCCTTGAACTCTGAGTCAGCTTCGGAGCTGGAATTAGTGCCTCCAACACAGGTAACAAATCCAATTCCTCAGTGCACCTATCTTTTCTAATAGATCATTTATGTCATAAATATTTTATTTAAATTTTCACCAAAAACTTTGAAGTTTTTTTTTTCTATATTTTGTATTTCATTTGCTTTCTCGCTCAGCAGCTATCTCAGTGCTTAAAATAACAGATGATTGATAAATAAGTAGGAGGGTAGGTAGGTAGGTAGAAAGATAGATAGATAGATTTGGCTGGAAAATGTGTCAGTGAACTTACTACTTAGCACTTTTTCCTTGTTCTGCCATTTACTATTCCATTATTTTTCAATACAAAATCTATTCTACTCCAGTACTAGCATTGTTTATGTAACAGATGCAAAGAAGAGGAAAGTACATCTTGAACATTCATTCACATCTATGCCCTGTGGGACAAGATATTTACACATCAGGATTCTGACCATCACATTAAAATAAATGTGATGCTAAGGAATTACTAAGTGTAGTATGAGCAATCATGATAATACTAAGAGCTACCATTTGTGAGTACCTACTAAGTATTAGAGACTCCACTATGTGATTTTCATATATTTGGATTGGCCAAAAAGTTTGCTCTGGTTTTTCCATAACATCTACAGGATAACCAAAATGAATGTTTTGGCCATCCCGATATTACACCTAATACTCAAATAATCCTGTGAATTATTTTTAGCCTTACTTTTTCTCTAAAGAATCTTGGTAGAGTCAAAATCCTTTTATTGGGGCACCCAACACCCCTCGTATAAGTAAACCAGACCTGTCTGTCCACTATTTGACCCTCGACTTCAGTGTAACTGACCTGCCTATAACTAGTTACCTCCTGTGGTTAAGGCTGTGCCAAGAAAACCCAAGTCAATCTCAATCTTTTCATTTGCTCAAACACTTTACAAGGGTATACAGCCTTGATCTAAAACCACAAAGATCTCTTCTGAAACTAAGAGAGGAGATACTTTGTCTGAAGTGAGTAAAGGGATAACCATGATAATAGCAAATATTACTGAGTGCTATGAGAAGGCCTTCTAATATATATTAATTAGCTCTTTTGATCCTAACAAATGACTCGATGATGTAAGTGTATTTATTACCCCCATTTTATAAGGGGGGAAACTAAAGTACACTGAGACTAAGGAAATTGTCAATGCACTCACAACCAGTCAGTGGCCAAGAAAAGGAGGACACAGATAGAAAGAAAATGCAAGGCATCTGGAAACAGTTGTAAGCCCCTAACAGCAACTCTACAAGAGAGAGGTGGGCATTACTGCTCCTGGAACTTGGCAGGAAAATGAGTCAGCTAACTTTCAGAACAAATAACCCTGGGAAGCTTAATGAATTGTAAAGGTACCAATGCTTTTCATCTTTGTTCATTTAAATGTATCTTTAAAAAAAGCAAATTGATAACATTTATTAGAGAAACATTTCTTGATAAGTGCATTAGAGATTTAGATTCAGGTGGGCTGCCGTCTATGGGGTCGCACAGAGTCGGACACAACTGAAGCGACTTAGCAGCAGCAGCAGCAAAGTAACTAGTGCTATTTCATAAACTGGAATCCTTGGAACAGTTTAATGTGGCAAAAGAACACTTATTTCTGCAGCCTGGCACAGGTGGGCTGTTCCACAGGGAGCTGGAGGGGGGAGGATCAGCTGGGGTCCTCGGTTGCCATGGAGACCCACAATGCACTCATCTTATTATTCCAGTGACTGCTACTCCCCTGCTGGTTGTCTGATTTCATCCCACCACATTGTCCACTTACCCACTGGTGTGCCTTTAAGCAAACACAATATGCTTTGGAAAATTTGTATGAGATTCCCAACATTGTCCTCCAAAACATAATGTTAATTGCCCTGAGATAGTTCTGTCTGGATAAATCATAGTGAATCCTTTTAGAAGGTAACCAATTATTTGTACAGTGTTTATCCTTTAAATTATTTTTTTTAATGCTGCATGTTTACTTAACAAGATTTGCCTAAACTAAGCAAATTTACAACCTCCTAGTTGTAATTCCAGCCTATGATTAAAGTAGGAAAATTTCATGAATTTGGGATTTAATCATTTAAAATATTAAGTCACTCAAATGGAACAGCAAGAAAACAGACTGACTTATCTACCTGTAATAAAAAAAACAGAAAGGTGTTTTTACTCTAACAAGCATACTGCTCTTAAATGTATGATCTCTTTACATAAATAAGATGATGAAGCAGTATGAAAATTTGACTTAAAACTGACTTGCAAACTATTCAAGTAAAAAATTTCAGCTCATCAAAATTTTGTTACTGCTCTACTAACACTCAGATGGTTCACAGGAAAATCAAGGAAATGTATTCTCTCTCAAGCCAACATAAATAATCTTAGTTTAACAGGTGAGGAATTATTTAAAAGCCTTGCTTAAAAATCATAAAGAGAATGAAAGCTAACAATGAGAAGAATTCTTATGTTCATTTTCTTTTCAAAATGGGGAAAAAGAAAAATAGACTAGGCTCTTTCAAATAGTGCTTTGAATACACTAATCAGAGTGACAGGAAATTATAATAAAATTCTATAATCTCTGTATATTGAAGAATAAACTTTCTTGATATTATGCAAACTGTGTAATTTGTATTCCCTGCAGCTAACCATTTAAAGAAATTATGATATCTGAAAAATTAAAAATTTTTTGAAGAATTGAAGAAATTCTTCAATGATATAAAATTAGCTTTTTAATGATATAAAATTAGCTTTTTCCATGAAGGAGTTGAGATAGTGGTAAGACAAAAAAAAAAAAAAAGAATCCAACTTCCACCAAAGAGTGATGGTTCACAAATTTCTTTTTCAAATATGGACACTGGAAGGACAGCTCCAAGACAGGCTCTTCTTAACCTAAGCTGGACTACACAAGAAGGTGAGGCAGCCAGGCTCTCAAATACTGAGTCATAATCCTGACTCAGTATTTGAATCAGAGTGAACAGAATCACTCTGATTCTGCTGATTTTAGCAGAGCAAATGCTTCCTTCCACATTGTCATAATTCCATCAAGTTGGCAGTGTCCCCAACCAGAACAGTTTAAACTTTAAAAGTGCAGATATGTTTTCTAAATGTTTGAAGGCGTAGTGAAAAAGGAAAGGCATACTAATAGTAATGTAATATATTCCTAATATACTATTTGAAATGTTTACAATAATCTTGAGAATTAACGTTTTCTCCGTTAATGAGCAATGCATCCCAGAAAACAGAAGTAGTTTTCCCAAGGTGAAACAGCTAAGATGGAGAGGAGCCAGTACTCAAATCAAACCCATCAGCTTCTAAAGTCCTTGTTCTTCACCACATGTCACCTCTTATCAGCCACATCAGACTTCTCTACCTGAGGGAACTCACGGACCATCGATTTCCCTTCTCATTGCTAGCCCTGATTATTACTTAGTTTATAGGGTTAATATGAGTTAAGTGGTTTTAAAAAATATCACTTCCTTCCAGAAAATCTGAAGATGAATTAGGATTGTCATCTGATCTGAGGCCATGCACATTTTTGTGCCTCCCCTCCCAAATTCATTCTCAACCTCTTACTCTTAGAAATGCTAATGGTCTCCATGCCATTCCTTTCCAATTTAATGAATGAGACAATGTCAGCCATCCATAAAGCCATCAGTGAGGCAGTGGAAAAGTTCGAAAGATGAGACAGATTTTAAGAAGTATGAAGAACTTTATATCTAGTAGAAACAATTAGATAATACACTATGAATATAAATATAGTTTTGCTTTTTGGAAGACAGCACAGGAGCCACATCATCATCCCTCTTACCCTCCTGGCAACACACAGTAAGCTACCAGTGAGGAAGAAAGCAGGAGAAGATGGAAAGAAGTAACAAAACCAAGAAGGCAGAAAGACAAGGTCAGCAGGAGGGCAAAAAGAAAGAAAGCTGAAGATCATTTTCATAGTAGATAATCCACACATATTAGGTACTCAACAAATACTTTTTATATAGTGAAAAAATAAGGAATGCTAACAAAAAGGAGAAACAAAATGTTTGTCATTTTTTTTAATTTGAAAATAGAGGCTAATGGTTAAAGATGGGAAACGTGAAAGGATGAATTTTTATTCCTTTAGCATTTGAAGCTAGTTCCAAAAAATAATTTTTAGTTGTGTTTGCTAATAGACTGCTCATTTTCTTTAAAAATCAGTCCTGATTTGCCTTGATAGTCCATAACATAGAATTGCATGGTTGGAGGCAGACAGGAACCATGGGCTACCCACCTTTGCACAAAGCTCTGGGAATCAGCTCTTGACACAAAAGCTACACCATTTTTCTGTACTTTCAATGATAAATGTCTGCTGGCTGATTAAGAAAAAATATCACGGCCATCTTAATGAAGAAAGTATTTAGATGATCTGTTCTGTCATGAGTCCAGATTAATGAGTCCAGATTAAACAAAAGTGTTCTAAACACAGTTTTTTTTAAAAATCGAATTTCCAAAGTCACGCCTGATAAGCCCTAAGCAGAAAAATTACAATAACACTTCACCAGCAAAGGTCTGTATATTCAAAGCTATGGTTTTTCCAATAGCCATGTACAGATGTAAGAGTTGGAACATAAAGAAGGCTGAGTGCCAAAGAATTGATGCTTTCAAACTGTGGTGCTGGAGAAGACTCTTGAGAGTCCCTTGAATAGCAAGAAGATCAAGTCAGTCAATCCTAAAGGAAATCAACCCTGAATATTCACTGGAAGGACTGATGCTGATGATCTCAGTTCGTTTCCAAGGCAAACCATTCAGTATCACAGTAATTCAAGTCTATGCCCCAACCACTAATGCTGAAGAAGCTGAACAGTTCTATGATGACCTACAAGACCTTCTAGAACTAACACCCAAAAAGATGTCCTTCTCATCAAAGGGGACTGGAACGCAAAAGTAGGAAGTCAAGAGATACCTGGAGTAACAGGCACATTTGGCCTTGGAGTACAGAATGAAGCAGGGCAAAGGCTAACCAAGTTTTGCCAAGAGAATGCACAGGTCATAGCAGACACCCTCTTCCAACAATACATGTGACGACTCTATACATGGCCCTCACCAGATGGTCAGTACCAAAATCAGATTGATTATATTCTTTGCAGCCGAAAATGGAGAAGCTCTACACAGTCAGCAAAAATAAGACCTGGCACTGACTGTGGCTGAGATCATGAACTCCTTATTGCCAAATTCAGACTTAAATTGAAGAAAGTAGGGAAAACCACTAAGCCATTCAGGTATGACCTAAATCAAAATGACTTTTCCAGTAGTCATGTATGGATATGAGTTTGGACCATAAAGAAAGCTTTCTGTTGAAGAATTGATGCTTTTGAACTGTGGTGTTGGAGAAGACTCTTGAGAGTCCCTTGGACTACAAGGAGATCCAACCAGTCCATCCTAAAGGGAATCAGTCCTGAATATTCTTTGGGAGGACTGATGCTAAAGCTGAAGCTCCAATACTTTGGCCACCTCAATCGAAGAACTGACTCTTTGGAAAAGACCTTGATGCTGGGAAAGATTGAAGGTGGGAGGAGAAGGAGATGACAGAGGATGAGATGGTTGGATGGCATCACTGACTCGATGGACATGAGTTTGACCAAGGTCAGGGAGTTGATGATGGACAGGGAGGCCTGGTGTGCTGCAGTCCATAGGGTCGCAAAGAGTTAAACACAACTGAGTGACTGAACTGACTGATGCTGAAGCTGAAGCTCCAATATTTTGGCCACCAGACACATAAGAACCAACTCATTGGAAAAGACCCTGATGCTGGGAAAGACTGAAGGCAGGAGGAGGAGGGGGCAACAGAGGATAAGATGGTAAGATGACATTATTGATTCAATGGACATGAGTTTGCTCAAACCCTGGGAGATAGTGAAGGACAGGGAAGCCTGGTGTGCTGCAGTCCACGGGGTCGCAAAGAGTCAGACAGGACTTAGCAACTGAACAACAACAAGATCTCACAAACCAAGTGGCATGTCCCACCCTCCCAAAAAACTGAGGATTATAAAGGTTAAGTAATTTGTCCAAGGTCACCATTAATAGTAAATGGTAAACCAGGATTTGATCCCAGGCAAACTGACTTTAGAGAGGCTGTTTTTAATGACTGTTATATATCTCTGTTAGTTGTTATATTTTTCTTCTCTACAGTTAAGCAAATCCCTTTTCTCCTCCAATTCCTTCAGAAAGATGCTGAGCCTTTTAAAAATGTGTTTTGGTGGAAGATATCTATCAATTGTATCAGGAGCTATGAACAATGGCTTTAGATGTTAGCCAAGAAAATTATGCTAGGACCACCACAGCCACAAATACACTCATTTGCAAATCATATTTGACTGTTTTGATCATATGACTGTTTTGATCACAGCCATAATTTTGAATAAAGAGAATAAAGCATAATATTATTTTCAGAGTTATTTAATTCTTTCTTCTCTCCCTTCACCTAGTGCCAGTCATTCAGTGCAATCAACAGCTGGGGGAATTAAATGCTTTCCTTCTTTGGAGACTGTAATACCCTAAAATCCAATTAGCTTAAACAAATTAAAATGCTGTTTTTAAAGCCAAAGCACTTCCAGGAGGTAACTGTTAATTGTGGAGCATTTTTCAAAACCATGCAAAGAAGGAAAGAAATGACTACATCAGAGTATATTTGTGAACTCCAGAGTTCCACCCACATACACATAATGTCAATTCCTAGATCAGAAGTTCTCACAGTGTGGTCCCTAAACCAGCAGTGTCAGTATCACTTGGGAACTTGTTAGAAATGACAATTCTATACCCCACCCCACACCTACTGACTCAGAACCCCAAGGGGTGGAGCCGTGCAAACTGAAGGTGACCTGTGGGTGACTCTAATGCATGCTAAAGCTTGAGAACTGCTATTACAGCCACTGTGCTACCAAAATAGCTGTAAGTCAAACTTACAGGTGTAACTGTCTTGTTTATCATTCCTCTAGTTAAATATTAAGAAATATCTGCAGTTTACTAGCATTATTTATGTTTTTCCATATTACAGTTTTGCCCGTAATGAAATTAGATGTAAAAAAAAAAAATATTGTTCAAAATGAAGGCTATTCTTGACTGTGTGTTTAGTCTGTTTTTCATTCTCAGCCCTAAATCAGCATGCCTGGGCACTGCTGAGTTGCTAAAATGTTTGAGAACCTTTAGATATATACCACCCTCAGCTTGCAAACTGCCTTTGTTTACATTCAGTATCTACTTAGATTTTATAGCATTTATTTTATGCTTCCTTAGGAAAAATATATGGCTTTAAAATGTGAGGTAGCTAACATTCAAATTAGTAATAACATCAGGCTTTCCTAACAGTGTGGGAAATAGCATTTACCTAAATAGTAACTGTCCTATCAAAACAAAATTTCATTTGCACGGTAAGATTGTATTTACATTTACTATTTTAGGCAGTTAAGAGAACATAAACTGTAAGTCTAGAATCCTGAGAGATTTTCTTCTTCCTGATATATGGTGCCCTTTGCATCCTATGATTCATAATCCACTTGGGTCGTGAAACATTGATGAAGGGAAGCCAGTGACAGTAATGGAGTCCTGTTCGGTCAGGCTTCACAGGAAAGACAGATCATATTTCACTGGTGAAAAGTGCCTCTAATTAAAGGAGGTGCCTTGGGGATAAAAATGTTAGTGCTTCCTCTTTCTTCTCCTAATGTCTGTCATTATTATATAAATGCACAAAGTTTATTTCTTACCATGTGTGTCCATTTTTTTTAACTTTATCTCAACAAATATTTATTTCATGAACAAACCTGCAGGAAAATGAAAGAATTGGTTCTAAAAGCAAAGGAATAAGGAACAGAGATTTACATAGCCAGCTGGGAAAGAAATGTCAAAATAAAAAGTTTACCAAGTTAGATACAAGGTTGATTAACTGTCTATAACACAATAAAGTCATATCATCTTTGGCATTAACTTCTCTACCAGGCTGTAAGATCCTAATAGGTTATCAGTTCTAAAAGCTTATAAATCATCTGCGCCTTTATATTTGTTAAGCAAATATATTGTCACCCAAGAGTGTCAGATGAGGGTGGCAGTGGGCTGAATGGTGGCCCCCCTAAAAGATACGTTCATATCCTAATCTCTAGAACCTCTGTCAATCTTCACCTCCCTGACTCGATTTTCTGGATTAGAAAAATACAGTAACTTCTACAGGGCCCAGAGAATAAGGGAGGATGCTTGTTTGGGAGGCCACTGAGCCTCGCCCACCAGTCAGCAAGGCACTGATGCCAAAGCAATAGCATCACTGCCTTGACCTGCCTTCATCACCTTCCCTTTTCTGACCATAGGCACTGCTCCAGAGGCCTCAACCCTGAGCTACTCACAGGCATCACTCTTTACCAGGAACCCCACTAGGGCATCCTGCAGCCATCCCCACTCCACCCCCAAACCAGGGTTTACTAGCACAGACATCTGCCAGTCCAGGTACAGCACAAAAATCAAGTCCCTTTCAATCTCCTATAAACTCTCCTTAGCCTCCAGATTGGCCATGAGACCTTGACTGAGAACACACAGCCACCTTCTGGGAGTAGGGAAGAGAAATACCTTTAATTTGGTCACTCATGTATTCTCTGACAGTATATTTACTGATTATTTGTGGAGTACCTACTCTTAGGAGAGGCCAGGGATATAGCAGGGAATAAATACATCAAAGAG
This sequence comes from Cervus elaphus, assembly GCF_910594005.1. Taxonomy (NCBI): domain Eukaryota; kingdom Metazoa; phylum Chordata; class Mammalia; order Artiodactyla; family Cervidae; genus Cervus; species Cervus elaphus. The sequence goes on along the minus strand of NC_057833.1, from coordinate 32,301,832 downwards.
GAGAAAACATAAGTTAGTGTTCCAATAAATTAACCTTTCACATCCATTAAGGCAGAAGGCAGTCTAAGACTTGTTTATGCTCAGAAACATTCCTAGTAATTACTTTATTATTATTTTCAGCCCACGGTATTCTAGACAGCTTCTTGGCTAGCTCTCTCAACCTTGCATGAATGTCCCTGTCTCCAAGGGACAGCTTTTCTATATTTTGCATCTTCCTAAAATGGCCAGTTGAGTACAGCCTCCTGTGAGAGGCAGTGCATGCAGTGGTTTTCAGCATGGCCCAGAAGCAATGGTCCTACCGCTGAACTAGCCGTGAGACCAGGGGCAAGTCAAGTCAGCCCTCTGTGCTTCAGGGTCATGAAGTCAATGCTAGTACTTACCTCAGGTTGTTGAAAAGACAACATGAGTTCCAGTAGGTAAAGGACTTGAAGCAGTACCTGGCATGTAGTAAGCCCTGGTATTGGTGGTGTTCAGTCTCTAAGTTGTGTCCGATTCTTTACGATCCCATGGTCTGTAGCCCGCCAGGCTCTTCTGTCCATGAGATTTCCCAGGCAAGCATACTGGAGTGGGTTGCCATTTCTTCTTCCAGGGGATCTTCCCAACACAGGGATTGAATACTGTGTAATCATTAAAGAGGGGGGTTCCTCTTGAGGACCACTAATGGTGGAGAAAGAATGAAAAGCAACCGAACAGAATAGATGGTAAGTGCTGGGTGAAGAGCAAAGTTTTGCCATTGTTTTGGTTTTCAAATGTGACTACTTTTAAAAATCACTACAGAGCTTTTCAAACATTTAATTCCTGGGCCCCACCTTCAAAGATCACTTCATTGGTCTGGGGTGGGGCCCAGGTCTGTTCAAGTAATTCCCCTAGAAGCAGGGGTTGAGCACCCCTGCAGAACAGCAATCTCCCACGTGGCCAGGGAGCCACCCCTGCCCTGAAGTGAAAGGGGGTAGGGGACTTGACTCCTAGCCTCTCTCCCCCTGCTCCCCAAGGCCTAGCTGCCTTAGCAGTGCTGGTCCTCCCCCCACAATCCATCCACAGGCATCCTTGGGGCATGTATCACTTGTCAGACCCTGGGCTCAGGGTGGGGCAATACAAGAGTTACCAAAGTCCTCCCCCTGTGGACCCCACAGCAGAGCAAGAGGATCAGAGAAGAAGATAAGAAAACAAGCAATCACATGGAGAAAAATCAGACACATTCAATGCTCCTGGAGAGAGTTCTAATCAATACAGTGTATACTTACCAGGAAATCCTTGGGGAAAGACTGAGGTAGATCTAGGAGTGCAACATGTGGAGACTCTCCAAGGTACATTGCTGAATAGAAAAAAAACAAGCCACAGAATAGCACCATTTACGTTTCCAAAAGCTTTTTGAAACACTGTGATATTCTATCCATGGGTGCATAAATATACATGCAAATTCAAGGGGAAAAGGTCTAGAATTATGCCTCTGATTTACCATGATTAATTTTTTCAAAAAGAATGCAATCATTGTTTGTGAAATTTAAAATAGATATTTTTTTTTTAAATTCTAGCAAACTCTTTGTGGGGGATCTTCTGAAAATATTTACATTTAGCTAAGTTGTGTGTCACATTTCCTGTTAATTGTGACAAAGCAGTTGGCATTACCAGACATGATTTTATCCAAGTGACTATTGAGCAGAGAGCAGTGACCTGAGGAAATGTGGCATGAGACAGATGTGTGCCAAGAGAGGGAAGGCAAAGGAAAGAGAATTCAGCATGAAGCCCAGCTCAAGTGGAAGGAGAAAGGCCTAGCAGCTGCCTTCCGTGGCTGCGGCCTTCGCAGCTTCACCTGAGGCTGATCCTCCTAACAAGCTGAAAGCGCAAACCTCAGCTTCCAGGTGTATTCTATAACGGAGATTCCAGCCTAACTGTGGGGAAGACTTCCGAACCTATCAACGCCTTGAACCTAGACCAATGAGATGTAAGATCTTTGGGAGGTGGGGCCTGGGTGTTGATGTTTTAATATGACCTCGGCTGAGACGCTCTGTTAGAAGATGCCTGCGTGTGAGTGGGACGCACATTTTGGCACCGTCCCCATTTAAGAAGCGTTCTACTTGCGAAGTACTCCAAAAGTGACGTCAATCACAGGTGCTTCTTAAAGTCCAGGGTACTATGAGAAAAGGAAAAAATGTTTGTATTTTATATTACGTGATTCCAAAATTATGTTTGGTTTATTTCAGGCTCGACTGACCAAAGAGCAGCGCTGGGGGAGCGCCTTGCTTTCCAGAAACCATTCCTTAGAAGAAGAATTTGAAAGAGCGAAAGCAGCTGTGGAGGTAGCTTTTTGGTTTATTTTTTCTGTTTCGTGTTTCTGAGAGTGGAATTCAAAAAGTCAAACAAAGACATAAGAAGTGGGTCTTTTTTTAAAATTGGAGGATAATTGCTTTACAGTGTTCTGTTGGTTTCTGCCGTTCGCCAACGTGAATCAGCACCGTGAATCTTAAATATACATCTATTGCCTCCTTTTTGTGCTCCCTCCCAGCCCTCTAGGTTGAAATGGGTCTTTATAGACATGAACAAACCATGACTATAACTGTTAGAATGAGACCTGGTTACCAGAGAACTTTTGACTTCCTACATGGGGTGACTAATAGTTGTCAACTCTTACAAGTCTGTGGTAGATTAGCAGTGACTATCTGGAGTTTTGGGTCAGGAAGAACTACCGAGTCTCATCAGGCTCCCGTGATGAACCTGTGCTATGCATTTTCTATGCTTCTATGAGGTAAAGCTTCATGCCTGATTGTTTTTTTTTTTTTTTTTTCTTTTCTCTATTTGACGTCTAGCACAATGTCTGAAACGTAGAAGATCTTGCTATCCCTGAAATACACATTTTCCTCACTGGGTGGGGAAAAAAGGCAGAACTGAGAAATTCTAATCAATGATAGCCCATCTTGACTTGAGCCATAATTTTTCTTTCTTTTTTTTTTTTCTTTTTTTTACTGTCAAGAATGTTCAAAACAATGGCAGTGTTAATAAATTAAATACTTAATTTGAACATTACTTTTCCTTGTTTAACCTTCTAATAAGAGAGGGGGTGGGGAAAGAAAGAAGGGGAAAAGGGAAGCCAAAAAAGGCATCCTTAGCTGTTTTTTATCCATTTCCTTCCTGGTTAGATTTGCAAAGAATGCATCACAGGTCCCATCTATGATTCTCACCAAAGCTTTGCGGGATGACTATTTGAGAGTGGAGCTTTTCACCCAATCCAAGTATGAACTTGTCAGGACCTCCATTTCTATTACTGATGGGAAATCTTGCAAATTGAAAGTATTCCCGTAATATGGTTCATTTATGTGTCAGTCTTACCACTAGAATTTGGACAAAAGTATTATACAATGGGCAGTCTTTCAGTAATTTCATACTTGAAGTGCAATTAAATCATACTAGCAATTTAATATTAAAAAGTTCTCTATATTCTAGGAAATCAGTTTAGTCGCTCAATCGTGTCTGACTCTTTGTGACCCCATGAACCAAGTAATTCCAGTCAAATTTCATATCATCAATCAGAAGCCTAGTAAGAGAACACTTTAATCTCATCACAATACAGTCCACCCAAATTTCTTCTTTTAGTTTTAACCTTTTTATTAAAAAAAAAGTTAATGCATATTTAGTGCTATTGAATGTGATCAGCTGATAGACTTGATTGAGACCAGCTGAGTTCCAGTTGTTCAACTGCATGGAGGCTGTAGCTCAATTTATCTTAAATGTAGAATTTTCTGACTTAAAAGAGAATTTAAGTTTCTTTTGAACTCCTACTGTGTATAATACACGGAATTAGCACTAAAAAGATTATTTAGAACCATAGAATCTTGGGGAAGAAAAGACTTTAGAATTTATCTATTCCTATTTGTGAGGAGGAGACAATGGGTCCACACTAAACAAGACATAAGCACAAAGTGACATAGCAACAAGAAAAAAATTGTCCATCTATCTATTCATAAAATCACTTAGTCTTCGTTCTGGTGGAGACCTTAGAAGTCATCTATTCCAACCAGTCACACAAAACAGTTTTTCTTCTTAAACATACTTGACAAATTATTTAATCAAACATACCTTGTTTCTATTTGAACATTTCCAGTTAGGAACAGCTCACTTCTTTTCAAGAAAATCTACTTCAGTTTTGGACAATCCTGACTATTAAAAAGGTCTTCCCTGAATTAGGCTGAAATGGTCTACCAGCAGCTACCTGTTTTCTTACCCCTGGCTTTGCTCTCTCTGGAACAAGGCAAACTTAGGTGAATCCCTTCTCTACCTGATGCCCATCTCAACCCAGGAAGCCTGGTTTTCTTCTGGTTTCTCCTGGTATGTCTTGGGAATTGAGAGACCAGAGTTGTTACTCCAAGTTGTCACTAATAACTAAACATCATACCTAATTTAGAGAAGAAAATGGCAACCCACTCCAGTGTTCTTGCCTAGAAAATCCCATAGAAAGAGGAGCCTGGAGGGCTGCAGTCCAGAGGGTTGCAAAGAGTCGGACACGACTGAGCGACTGAACAATAATAATATACCTCATTAATCAAGGTAGTCTCATTTTTCCACACCTTTATGATTCTTTCCAGCTGCAAAATCCTAAAAGGCTGTAAATTACTTCAAGTAGTTATCAGCAAACATTAATGGCTGTCTATACATGTTGGCTGCTGAACTAGGTACTAGAGATAAAGGAATGAGCTAGCTTTGAGTTGCTGTCCAGCAGTGGCGTGGACCAGATGACCGACTTAAACAAGGCATTTGCTCCCTTCCAGTTTAGTTTCTGCATTATAAGATGAGGGGCTTGGATTTCTAATGTACTAAAAGTGCTATCCGTTTGTAGCTTCAGGTGAAGCAACTAAGTGCAGAATTCCTAGCAAATCAGAAAACTGTAAGCATATTTGCTCAGCTGGAAGCCTGGAACTGAGAAGCTTCCTTAAGGAATGAGAGAGGATGGTGCTGACCAGAAGGTGTGAACAGGTGTGGGGAAAAAGGCATGAGGCATGGGGGGTGGGGGTTGTATTTCTCCAAGCTGATGGTAAATCAGACCTACGAAACTGCACACATATGTGAACTACTTACTTCCCGACATTATTCTTATCGAGGGTTTAATCTAAATCCTTAGCAGAAGACATAATAAAATGTGTCACAGAGTCTTGGAAATATACATGCCACTTGACCCAGCCACTTCTTAGAATTTATCTTCGAGAAATAGTTATAAAAGTTTGCAATGTTTTTATCTGTAGAATTTTTTTTAAGTGGTGAAAATTGGGAATAGCTCAAGTGTACCACAGCAGAATTAACTTATCTCTACAGTAAAATGCTATAAAACTGTTAAAAACTACAACATAGAAAAATATTTAAGACCATGTAGAAATGTCTAGTGATAATAGGAATACTAATTTATATACTGATAACTTTATAGTATGATCCCAGGTTCATAAAATTCTAATAGCTTAATACCTAATGTGTTTGGAATGACTTCCCTGGTGGCTCAGTTGGTAAAGAATCCGCCTGCAATGCGGGAGACCTGGGTTCGGTCCCTGGGTTGGGAAGATCTGCTGGAGAAGGGAACGGTTACCCAATCCAGTATTCTGGCCTGGAGAATTTCATGTACTGTAGAGTCCATGGGGTCATAAAGAGTCTGACACAACTGAGTGTTTGGAATACATACTCTGTGCCAGGCACTGCCTCAGGAGCTTTGCATGGATTCTCGTTTAATCCTCCCAGCAGGCCTTGTGGTGGTTTAGTAGCTAAGTCATGTCCAACTCTCTGCGACCCAGTGAACTGTAGCCCACCAGGCTCCTCTGCCCATGGGATTCTCCAGGCAAGAATACTGGAGTGGGTTGCCATTCTCTTCTCCAGGGGATCTTCCCAACCCAGGAAATGAACCCAGGTCTCCTGCATTGCAGGCAGATTCTTTACCAACTGAGCTATGAGGGAAGCCCCAGCAGGCCTATGAGGAAGGTAATATTACTGTTTTCATCCTGCAGATGAGAAACTGAGGCTTAAAGATATTGCAGACATTTGCATGGCATTTTATAAGCAATTAAGATAGACTAAAAATGAACAACTCTCATTTAGCAAGTTATAAAGTCATGATTTCCTCCTAGACTCCAAAGCCTGTATTCTGAATCACTGCACTGTATAATCATCAAGAGAGTCTGTGCCCAAATGTTCACAGTAGTTTTCCTTGGGTGGCTGTACTTGGGAGTGATTTAATTTCTTCCATTAGCTTATCTGTATTTTCCAAATGTTCTGTCATAAATGTGTTCTATGTTGGTAATCAAGAAAAAAGTGGTAAATTCCAATGGGCACTGTGGTAGAATCTCAGATTCTTAAAGAGAACGAAAAGTGCCACATTCTTCATTTCAAGACTGATAAAGAATGGCACCGCAGATCGGCTTTATTAGAGACTGTTCTAAACAACAGGGAGACCCAGATGAAAACCATGCCTGGGGCAAGTTCAGTGCTTCCAATCTCCATTTCTATATTATCTGGTCCCAGTATTCCTTCTGTTTCTCATTTTATTCTGTTCTTAAACCCTCATTTTTTTTTTTTTTGGTCATCATCCTGCCTCAGGCCTGGCACCTGATCTCCTTTCCAGCTTTTTCTGCGTCTCAGCCCTTCACCAGCTCCAGGGGCACCACCGTGCTCTCTGTTCATCTTGAACAACAGCCCCATTGCCTGCCGTTGACATTCTTTCCTCTGCAGGGGACATTCCTCTCCCAAATCCTGGTGTGGCAGGTTCCTTTTTGTCCTTCAGATTCTAGCTCAAGTGTCAACGCCTCAGAAAACCTGAAGCTGACCACCAGTTGCTGCATAGCACCTCAGATTTTGTTTTTCACTCTTAGATTTATCACTTTGTCTTCCCTTATTTATTTTTATTTACCTTTCTGTCTGTTCTCTGTCCACTTTAAAATGTAACCTCAATGAGGAAAGGGATCTTGTCTCTTATGTAACACTGTACCTCAAGAGCTAAAACAGTGTCTGGTACCTGCGTCCGTGATCAGTTGCTCAGTCATAGCTGACTCTCTGCATCCCCTTGGACTGCAGCCTCCCAGGTCCCTCTGTCCATGGAATTTTTCAGGCAGGAATACTGGAGTAGGTTGCCGTTTCCTCTTCTGGGGTAACTAGTAAGTACTTAATAAATACTTGTTAATGAATGGATGGATGGCTAATTGTTAATCACATAACATGAAAAACACTTGAAAAGTGCCGTATCACCTTCTAATGTAATTGAGTATTTGCACTTTCATAGCTGATGTAAACAATCAGCTCTGTCTGTGGGGTACAGATCTCTCCCAGGGACTGCCCTGACGTGTCCTCTGCGGCTGTCTTGGTCTCAGTGTCAGTCAGTGAGACACAGTCATTGTGTTACAATGCCATTACAATACAGGTAACAGCAACCACTCTTGCCATGGTGTGACTTTGGACCTGTGTTATATTCTACATGGTATGATCTAGGCTATGCACAGACTCTGTAATACCTAACAGCATGCAATTCAACTAATGTTGACCTAAAGTGCCCTAAAATTCCAGTCCTTCTACTAAAGACAGTTATCACCACGTACACATTTATGCATATCTTAAATGACTGGGGAACCTGTTTGTGTGTGAAGACTGACATTGCTCAAGCTCAGGTTGAATGGTTAGATTCAGTGAGGCCGTATGTGGAGTTTTGTGCCTCCTCATCCTACATTTTGTTGAAAAATCACTGCAAATTCATCTTGGCTCAAAGTATTGTAATTTTAGGTCAAAGAACCAAATATTCCTAATTTGGGCTGTCTAAAAAAATGCCTGTTCCCTGAAGGACTTTCCTCCATGCTTCCTCTTGGATTTTCTTCCTAGCCAGCTGCCTAAACATGCTGTTAGCTTCAAGTCCCTAAGAAAGATGTACAGGAGGTGCAGAAGTGAGAAGCGGAGAAGGAGCTCCAGGGGCTCAGTGAGGCCTGAAGCTGCCTCCCCGGAAGGAGATCCCTAGAGAGCACTGTGCAGCCTCTGCAGAGAGAGGAGGTCACGTGGACAGTCAGCACACCTGCAACCACACGTCAGAAATGCCTCTTACCACTGTCAGCAGAGAGGAAGCCAGCCAGCCAGCCTCTGGAGCTGTCTACCTCGTTAGTCTCTCTAGGTGCCTCAGCCTTCAGAGTAAACTGGATGTAGCAACAAATTCATCAGGACATTTTTTTTTTTTTAATTTATTTTTTAATTGAAGGATTATTGCTTTACAGAATTTTGTTTTCTGTCAAACCTCAGCATGAATCAGCCATAGGTATACATGTGTCCCCTCTCTCTTGAGCCTCCCTCCCATCTCCCTCCCCACCCTACCCTCTAGGTTGATGCAGAGTCCCTGTTTGAGTTTCCTGAGACATACAGAAAATTCCATTGGCTATCTATTTTACATATGGTAATGTACGTTTCCATATTACTCTCTTCATACATCTCACCCTTTCCTCCCCTCTCCCTTTGTCCATAAGTCTGTTCTTTATGTCTTTTTCTCCACTGCTGCCATGCAAATAAATTCTCCAGTACCATCTTTCTAGATTCTGTTTGTATGCATTAGTATACAATATTTATCTTTCTCTTTCTGACTTACTTCACTCTGTATAATAGGCTCTTGGTTCATCCACCTCATTAGAACTGACTCAAATGCATTCTTTTTATGGCTGGGTAATATTCCATTGTGTATATGTGCCACAGTTTCTTTATCCACTCATCTGTCGATGGACATCTAGTTGCTTCCGTGTTCTAGCTATTACAAACAGTGCTGCAGTGAACACTGGGGTACATGTGTCTTTTTCAATTTTGGTTTCTTCAGGGTATATGCGTAGGAGTGGGATTGCTGGGTCATATAGTGGTTTTATTCCTAGTTTTTTTAAGGAATCTCCATACCATCTTCCATAGTGGCTGTATCAGTTTACTTTCCCACCAACAGTGCAAGAGAATTCCCTTTTCTCTATACCCTCTCCAGCATTTATTGTTTGTAGGCTTTGTGATAATGGCCATTCTGACCAGTGTGTGAGGTGATATCTCGTTGTTTTGATTTTCATTTCTCTAATAATGAGTGATATTGAGCATCTTTTCATGTGTTTGTTAGCCATATGTGTGTCTTCTTTGGAGAAATGTCTGTTTAGGTCTTTTCACCACTTTTTGATTGAGTTGTTTGTTTTTCTGGTATTGAGTTGTTTGAGCTGTATGTATATTTTAGAAATTAATCCTTTGTCAGTTGTTTCATTTGCTATTATTTTCTTCCATTCTGAAGGTTGTCTTTTCACGTTGCTTATAGTTTCCTTGCTATGCAAAAGCTTTTAATCAGGTCCCACTTGTTTACTTTTGTTTTTATTTCCATTACTCTAGGATCTTGCTTTGTTTTATGTCATCAAGTGTTCTGCCTATGTTTTCCTCTAAGAGTTTTATAGTTTCTGGTCTTGCCTTTAGGTCTTTAGTCCATTTTGAGTTTGTCTTTGTGTATGGTGTTAAGAAGTGTTCTAATTTCATTCTTTTAATGTAGCTGTCCAATTTTCCCAGCACCACTTATTGAAGAGGTCGTCTTTAACCCATTGTATATTCTTACCTCCTTTGTCAAAAACAAGGTGCATAGGTTTATTTCTGGGCTTTCCATTTTGTTCCATTGGTCTATAGTTCTATGTTTGTGCCAGTACCACACTGTCTCAATGACTGTAGCTCTGTAGTATAATCTGAAGTCAGGAAGTTTGATTCCTCCAGCTCCATTCTTGTTTCTCAAGACTTCCTGGCTATTCAGGGTCTTTTGTGTTTCCATATGAATTGTTAAATTTTTTGTTCTAGTTCTGTGAAAAATGCCATTGGTAATTTGATAGGGTCACATTGAATCTGTGGATTGCATTTGGTAGTTTAGTCATTTTCACAGTATTGATTCTTCTATCCAAGAACATGGAATATCTCTCCATCTGTTTATGTCATCTTTGATTTCTATCATCAGTGTCTTATAATTTTCTGTATACAGTTCTTTTGTCTCCATAGGTAGGCTTATTCCTAGGTATTTTATTATTTTTGTTGCAGTGGTGAAGGGGATTGATTCCTTAATTTCTCTTCCTGATTTTTTATTTTTAGCATATAGAAATGCAAGTGATTTCTGTGTACTAATTTTGTATCCTGCAACTTTGTTAAATTCATTGATTAGCACTAGTAATTTTCTGATAGTATCTTTAAGGTTTTCAATGTATAGTACCACGTCATCTGCAAGCAGTGAGAGCTTTACTTCTTCTTTTCTGATCTGGATTCCTTTTATTTCTGTTTCTTCTCTGACTGCTATAGCTAGGACTTCCAAAACTATGTTGAATAATAGTGGTGAGAGTAGACAACTTTGTCATGTCATCAGGACGTGTTTTAAACTCTTTCTATGGGCCAGGCACTGGGCTAGGCACTAGGAATTGAAAATTGAGTAAGATACTTCTGCCCTTAAAGCTCTGGAAGAATTGGAGGAATTTGCAGCTTGGGAGATGATCATATATGATTACCCCATGGTATAGTTATTATGGTTTTACACATCCAGCTCCACACTAGGTGTTGACCTCTTACAGGTGGGACTGCGTTTCATCTCTGTATTCTTAGCACCTTTCAGAGATTCTGATACAGAACAAGGCCCCACAAACTTTTGCTGGCTAAATAAATGAACAGATTAGCAACTCTAATGCATTTATTTCATTGAAGTATCTCTTCTTTAATGTGTGTTTAAGAAATATCACTAACCTACTAACAAGATGAACTTTGTACCCTGACAAGCCTCATTGAAAGCTGTTTCCTAACTTCCCATTTCTGTGTCTTGTCTCAAAGGATACAGTGCTCAAGATAACTTCTCTTCAGTGCATGCATGCTCAGTTACTTCCGTCGTGTCCAACTCTTTGCAGCTCCATGGACTATAGCCCTCCAGGCTTCTCTGTCCATGGGATTCTCCAGACAAAAATACTGCAGTGGGTTGCCATGCCATCCTCCAGGGATCTTCCTGACCCAGGGATCGAACCCATGTCTCTTAACATCTTCTGCATTGGTAGGTGGGTTCTTTACAACTAGTACCACCTGGGAAGCCCAAAGTAAACACCTGAACAGGGACTTGAATCCTGGACCCTCAGATAAGAAGTCTGATGCTCAACTAACTAAGGACATACCTCTAAAAATAACTCCTCATCAGACTTGAGGCTAATTTTCCCTCAGCAACACTAATGTATATGAAAAACACAGGCATATTAGTAATTACTGTTTAAGGACATGGATAGTGAAAGACTTTAATGTTAACTAGTAATTCCTTTGTCTGGAGGTGTGACTGACTATCTCTGTTAATTTTGACTTGGAAATATCATGCTTAAAACAATGTAATGCTGGTGAAACAGACCACCGGCCCAGGTGGGATGCACGAGACAGGTGCTCGGGCCAGGTGCACTGGGAGGACCCAGGGGAATCGGGTGGGGGGGGAGGTGGGAGGGGGGATCGGGATGGGGAATACATGTAACTCCATGGCTGATTCATGTCAATGTATGACAAAACCCACTGTGATGGTGTGAAGTAATTAGCCTCCAACTAATAAAAATAATTGAAAAAAAAAAAAAAACAATGTAATGCTTGATAGGCACCTTAGGAATCTTAAATGCTTGAAGGGAATTGGAGGCCATTCTTGAACTCCTTTTGTTAATATAGTATTATGAAAGAAACTGCTGACTTGAGCACCCTCCTACCAAGAAGATTATCTGTCTGTCCCACCCCCTCATATTTTCTCTTGCTTTCTATGACAGTGTCATCTCTTTGAAGTAGGTGGAAGAGATTAATGGATTAAACACTACTTAAATCATTCTGACTTAGATTCAATATCCAAAAAAGAGAAAATCTTCTGAAAATACATGGAAACATTCTTTGGGCAATATTGGAGAAATCTTGAGGTTAACTGCTTAAGATACAGATAGCCTAAAGCTTAGCATACCATAGGAAAATATTTAAGACCATGTGAAAATGTCTAGTGATATTAGGAATACTAACATGTTTCCCATGTCAAACTGTAGATAGGTCACATAAAGATTAGATGTGTTGTGAATTCATTGGACAACTACAGAAGAAAGGAAAGTATATTGTGACTGACAGCTAGCAGTCTCTGCTACAGGTACCCTCCAGCTCTGATACTTGTAGGAATATTTGAAAACCTCCCTCTCAATATCTCTTTCTCTCTTTTGTTGGATATCTTTTTACTTTTAAGACCAACTATTAAATAATTTTCTAGGAATTTTATTTCTGTAGGAGCAATAATGTAATTCTATTTATCTGGAACCTACAAAACCTTATCTTCTTTATTGAAGTATAGATGACGCAGTAAAGAATCTGCCTACAATGCAGAGTCCCGGGTTCAATCCCTGGGTCAGGAGGTTCCTCTGTAGAAGGAAATAGCAACCCACTACAGTATTCTTGCCTGGACAATCCCGTGGACAGAGGAGCCTGGCTGGCTACAGCTCGTGTCATTGCAAAGAGTCAGACACAACTGAGCAACTAACCCTTTCACTTTCATCTTTCATTTACAATGTTCTGTTAGTTTCTGGTGTACAACAAAGTGATTTGGTTATATACACACATATATGTATATTCTTTTCATTATGGTTTATTATAGGATATTGACTATAGTTCCCTGTGCTGTACAGTAGGACCTTGATTTTACAGATAGTAGTCTGTGTCTGCTAATCCCAAACTCCTAATTTATCCCTCCCACCCCCTTTCCCCTTTGATTACCATAAATGTGTTTTCTATGTCTTCAAAATCCTATCTCTTGATTAGCAATGCCATGCCATATAAACCAATCATCACTATTCTATACAACTCCCTGTAGGTTGAATTTTATTAATTCTGATTTATTTAAAAGGGACAAATGAGATATGCATGTTAAAGATCTTATTTTGTGAAATAGTGAAGTCAGGGGTTCATTCCTGTACTATGTCACGAACCTCCGTCCACAGTTCGTCAGGCACTCTGTCTATCAGATCTAGTCCCTTAAATCTATTTGTCACTTCCACTGTATAGTCATAAGGGATTTGATTTAGGTCATACCTGAATGGTCTAGTGGTTTTCTCCACTTTCTTCAATTTCAGTCTGAATTTGGCAATAAGGAGTTCGTGATCTGAACCACAGTCAGCTCCTGGTCTTGTTTTTGCTGACTGCATAGAGCTTCTCCATCTTTGGCTGCAAAGAATATAATCAATCTGATTTCAGTGTTGACCATCTGGTGATGTCCATATGTAGAGTCTTCTCTGGTGGTGTTGGAAGAGGCTATTTGCTATGACCAGTGCATTCTCTTGGCAGAACTCTAGTAGCCTTAGCCCTGCTTTATATTTCTCCTGGCAATCTTGATTCCAGCTTGTGATTCATCCAGCATGGCATTTTTTTGCTTTATGTACTCTGCATAGAAGTTAAATAAGCAGGGTGAGAGTATACAGCCTTGACTTCTTTCCCAATTTTGAACCAGTCTGTTTTTCCATGTCTAGTTCTAACTGTTGCTTCTTTCCTGCATACAGGTTTCTCAGGAGGCAGGTAAGGTGGTCTGGTATTCTCATATTTTTAAAAATTTTCAAGTTTGTTGTGATCCACACAGTAAAAGGCTTTAGCATAATCAATGAAGCAGAAATAGATGTTTTTCTGGAATTCCTTGGTTTTCCTATGATCCAGCAGATGTTGGCAGTTTGATCTCTGCTTCCTCTGCCTTTTCTAAATTCACCTCGTACATCTGGAAATTCTCAATTCATGTAGTGTTGAAGCCTAGCTTGAAAGATTTTGAGCATTATGTTGCTAGCATGTGTAATGAGCATAATGTGTGGTAGTTTTAACATTCTTTGGCATTGCCCTTCTTTGGGATTGGAATGAAAACTGACTTTGTCCAGTTCTGTGGCCACTGAGTTTTCCAAATTTGCTGGCATATGGAACACAGCACTTTAATAGCATAATCTTTTAGGCTTTGAAATAGCTCAGCTGGAATTTCATCACCTCCACTAGCTTTGTTTGTACAAATGCTTCCTAAGACCCTCTTGACTTCACACTTGAGGATGTCTGGCTCTAGGGAGTGACCACACCATCGTGGTTATCTGAGTCATTAAGACCATTTTTGTACATTTCTTCTCTGTGGTCTTGCCAGCTCTTCTAATCTCCTCTGCTTCTGTTAGGTCCTTACCATTTCTGTCCTTGATTGTGCCCATCTTTGCATGAAATGTTCCCTTGGTATCTCTAATTTTCTTGAAGAGATCTCTAGTCTTTCCCACTCTGTTGCTTTCCTCTGTTTCTTTGCATTGATCACTGAGGAAGGCTTTCTTATCTCTCCTTGCTATTCTTTGGAACTCTGCCTTCAATAGGGTATATCTTTCTCTTTCTCTGTTGCCCTTTGCTTCTCTTGTTTTCTCAGCTATTGGTAAGGTCTCCTCAGACAACCACTTTGCCTTTTTGCACTTCTTTTTCTTGGGAATGGTTTTGCTCACCACCTCCTATACAATGTTACAAGCCTCCATTCATAGTTCTTCAGGCGCTCTGTCAGATCTAATCCCTTGAATCTGTCACTCCCACTGTATGATCATAAGTCAGGTATTATTTAGGTCATACCTGAATAGCCTGGTAGTTTTCCCTACTTTCTTCAATTTTGCAATTAGGAGTTCATGATCTGAGCCACAGTCAGCTCCAGGTTTTGTTTTTGCTCACTGTAGCCAGCTTCTCCATCTTTAGCTACAAAAAAAGTAATCAAATCTGATTTCAGTATTGACGATCTGATGATGTCCATGTGTAGAGTCTTCTCTGGTGGTGTTGGAAGAGGGTGTTTGCTAGGACCAGTGCATTATCTTGGCAGAATTCTGTTAGCCTTTGCCTGGTTTCGTTCCTTACTCCAAGGCCAAACTTGCCTGTTACTGCAGGTTTGTCTTGATTTTCTACTTTTGTGTTCCAATCCCCTATGATGAAAAGGACATCTTTTTTGACTTTGAAGTTCAGTGGGATTTGATTACAGAACTTGCACATGACTGGAGGAAACAAAGACTCTTGGAGGACACAAACAAAACCTTATATACACCAGGACCCAGGGGAAAAGAGCAGTGACCCAAAATAGACACCCACAGACAGGTCTGTCTCAGTCTGAGGGTCTCCTGTGGAGGCATGGGTTGATAGGCCCTGCTGTGGGAACAGGGGCATTGGCAGCAGCAGTCCTGGGAGGCATACCATGGCATAGGTCCTTTTGGAGGTCACCTTTAGCCCTACCGTAGAGTCTTCAGACTCCAAGACCGGGCCCTCTCAGGCCAAACAACTTACAGGGAGGGAGCATAGCCCCACCCATCAGCAGAAAATTAAAGATTTACTGAGCATGACCCTGCACACCAGAGCAAGACCCAGTTTTCCCCACAGCAAGTCCCTTCCATCAGGAAAAATAAAGCTTATTTGAAGTGGGGAAAAAAAAAAAATCAGTAAACTATCCATGGGCAAAGCAGCATCTTAAATTTCCTTTATTCATTTAACTAAAGCTTATAATATGCCGTATGCTGATGGTACATAGTGAATGTTCCATACATAAATAATTCCTGTGGATTAGGAAAGTGGATGTTTTCCATGAGAGTTTCCAGTCCTTCCTCCTCCTCCTAGATGATTGATCTTTAGATGATTTCCTTTTAGATCTTGTTTTAGTCAGTGTTCTCTAGAGAAACAAGTAGGACATATAGATAGAGGTAGAGATAAAAGACAGAGGCAGACAGAAACTGAGATTTCACTGTAAGAAATTGGCTTACACAATTATGAAGGCTGAGAAGTTCCACAACCTGCCATCTGAAAGCTGGAGACCCAGAAAGGCTGGTGGTGTAGTTTCAGTCCAAATCCAAAGGCATGAGGACTCGGAGAGCCGATGGTATAAGTCCCAGTTTGAATATAGGAGACCAATGTCCTAGCTCATGCAAACAAGTAGAAAGATTTCTCCATTGCTCTGCTTTTTTGTTCTGTTCAGGCCCTCAATGGATTAGATGATGGTCACCTGCATTGGAGAGGGCCACTGCTTTACTCAGTCTACCAGTTCAGATGCTAAGCTCACATAGAAATAGGCTCACAGAAATGTTTAACCAAATGTCTGGGCACTCTCTGACCCAGTCCAGTTGACACATAAGACTAACTGTCACAGATCTTAATGAAGTTCCCAGAGATCTCCAGTTTTCTCTGGAACTGAACTGTGAGAGATGTTATGGGCCATTTAGACTTTGCGCTTCATGCCAGGGATTCTTAGGGCCCACCCCATCACTGTGGAGGAGGGGCTGAAATCCATAGATGCCCGAGCTAGTCCCTCAATAAACACTGCTAATTACTAGCAGGCAGAACTGGAACCCACTTTTGTACATTACCTTGGAGCTGTTGGTAAAAGGAGGAACTTCTGAATTCAAATAGTAAACAATATTAAAAATTACTCAAACTTGGAATTTGTCTAAGAGATATATTTTCTTTTCTCAAATCAGATTTCTTTATTTAATAAGTTGGTTTTAATTTATATTAAAGTCTTTGGTATCTGAAATACATCAACCCCTGACACAGACAACTATATTTAATGGACCAAGAGGGCAAGAGGCATGGAGAGAAAGTAAAAGGCAGAGAGGCATTAAAACATAGCTAGACATTATCGATATCATACATGGAGCCACATGCAAATAATTAGAGGTAAATTTGATTTCCTGTGAAAAACTGAATTACATGGTGAAATCTGAGGAAAAACAGGTTTAGAGATGTCCCATCCTAATTACCTTACATCCAAAGATTAAAAATAACCTCAAGTCAGATCCAAAAATCAGAATATTACAGTTATTAACACCATTTGCTCCCTCTATGAAACAGCTTGGGTAGTCATAGAAAAGAGATAAGCCATCAAATATTCTATTTCTGTGTTCTGCACAGCTCTGAAGTGAAAATACAGATATATACGAGATTAACTACCTGATATGACTACAGAAGGAAAGTGGATAGATCACTCTACCCTTAAAGCTGAATGTAAAAAGATATTTCACTTTCACAGACTAAGCAAAACTAATCCCCTAATTAAACTCAGATGGAAGCAGTGTTTACTGATGCCATTGATGTAAAGAACACACTTGAGAAGGCTACATTTCAAATTTCTCACTTCCTTTTCTAAATCATTTCTTATGACTCATTTGGTATTCTAAAGAGAATCTTCCTTTTCAAAATAAGGTGGCTTTTGATATTAAAGCGTTGATTTTCTACCTGTGCTGAAGAGACATTGAATTTTGAGTGTCAGATTTAAGTCACCTCATAAAATTAGGTTTAAGCTTTAATTGCCGGTTAGCAATAATAAAATGGGGGCTTTGAAATTAGAATTTTCTTTCATTAGTGGAAGTTTGATTTTATGGATCCACTAAATCACAGTGATTATTTGGATCAATGATAAAGATATACCCCATTCAGAATAATAGCTTTGCATCATTCTGGTTGTCTGGGATGGGTGAGAACAGACATACATACTTACACACAAATACAGACCACCGTAAACTTAGGTGAGATCTTGACTTACAAGGCAAGGATCTCAAGCATCAGGGAAGTGAAGAGGCCCACATGAGTGGAAGCAGAGGCAGCTTCTCTGTCTGGTTGTTGGTGACATTAACCCCACAGGGCGGACTTTGACACTTGGACTTTGTGTCTTTGTGTCTTTACTCAAGAAGAGCTTAGAGTCCATCCTGAATCCATTTGGTTCTCTAGCTGAATGCTGATGACAAGAAAGATAAGACCTCATGCTACGTGTCCATCAAGGATGGGGAGAAAATGGCAGCCATATGCCAGAGCAGCACCCAACACCATCAGTACCTTTAGCTTCCTGGATTTCTAGAAACCCCACTGCCATGTTCATAGGGATGATCCTGACCTTTACAAAATTTTAAAAGTACATACAAACTCTGAGAAAACAGTATAACATGCAGAATTATCAACAGTGATTAATAACATCTCTAGATAGTAGATTGAGAATTATTAATTTTCATTGGCAGTTTCAGTGTTCCTTTTAAATTATCTATAGTAGTAATGTATTGAATCCATGTATGTAAAATAAGTTGTTTTTCTTTTTCTTTCTTTTATTTTTTTATGAATCAGCCATAGCTATACATATATCCCGTCCCTTTTGAACTTCCCTCCCATCTTGTTTCTCTTTCTTTTTGAAAACACTTTCTGTGTTTTAAATCTGTGTGCCAGATCAGGAGACTTGGGCTGTCTTTCTTCTGGGCCACTTGCTACCCTGGTAACCTTAGAAAAGTCGTTTTCCCTCTCTTTATCTGTAACCTGAGATCTTTCATTAGGCCCACGATACTCTAATTAGGCTGCCCACTGGGAATTCCTGAGAAGTTTTCCAAAATCCTGATGCCTGTCCTGCTTCTGTACTGTGAGTGCAGTGGCCCCAGCTGCAGCCTGGATTTGGGAATTTTGATAAAGACTCCCAGGCGATTCAGCGTGAAGACAAGTTTGGGATCCTCTGGATTTGATGATTTCTAATACTGCCCTCTGCTATGACAGTCTTGAGTCTCTGATTCCTCACATTTGCCTAGAGCCATCTCTGAGCATCAGTTCTATTTTTAGCAGTTGCTAGGAAATAATATTCCAAAACTTTCCTAGGTGACCCATTTCAATATCTTGCAATCATCTCAATCAGAATATATTTCCTTATGTCTAATCTAAATTCTTCCTGCGGCAGTTTCAGCCTGTATGGGAGAAGAGAGCATCTAGTTCTGATTGGGTTTGTTGCTGAATTCTTTGCATGAACTTACATCATTGGCTTCAGTTATTTTTCACCCATAACTTAGTTCTGTAATGACCAGATCCTTACCTAACAAGTCCCTTGTCAAGGTTCTCATAGAGAGGGAGAATTGCAGGATTACCTCCTGCTCTGTCACCAGAGGATACTTTCCAGTTTCTGCCAAAATTATTCCTAGGTCTGTGCTCCTGTGAAGTTCCTAAGGACAGTATATTTTCAACTTTTTTTTTTTTTAAAACCTGGGAATAATAATTCCAGATAGGAGTTATCACTAGGATTGAAGTATATTTTTAGTAAATAAGCAGTCATCTTTCTGGGGCTTCCCTGGTGGCTCAGCAGTAAAGAACCCACCTGCCAGTGCAGGAGACTCGGCTTCAATCCCTAGGTCCGGAAGACCCCCTGGAGGAGGGCATGACAGCCCACTCCAGTGTTCTTGCCTGGAGAATCCCATGGACGGAGGAGCCTGGCGGGCTACAGTCCATGGGGTCACTGAGCGTCAGACACGACTGAAGTGACTGAGCTCACACGCACGCAGTCATCTTCCTGTTCACCTACTGAATTTATAGTTGTCTTTTCCCCATTTCTCTGTCCTTGTTTATCATCTTAATTGGCCACTGAATTATATAATTTATACTTTGTTGATATATTTTTAATTATTGGTTGAATATTCCTCATGTTTTGTTTCTCTGAGCCTTCTTCCCAGACTTCCTGTGTCACTCTTCAGTGTTTTTCCTTCTTCTGTTAGTAAACTTATGAAGTTAACAGATCTCAGCAAAACGAATTACAAGGGCTATGTCACAAGATATGTTCTGGACAAATACTCCAGGTTCAACTAAAATGACTGAAAATACTGTGCTGTTTACAATATAATTCTTTCCCATACCAAAAAGAAAATATAGTCTGATGCTCTGTAAATTGTACCAAGATTCAGAAAGGATTAATGACATGAACAAGAGCCCTCTTTTAAAATTTTTCTGAAATAGGTTCCTATTTTAGCTCAGAATACTAGGTCCAAGGCTAACTTTGTTCTCTGTATATTTATGACTGTTCTGTGTGAGCCTTTCTTACATCTTGTTACACACCGTTGGTTTGCAAATGAAAATAGAAACAGTTGCCTGTCCTGGTCACAGATTTCTGGGTGCAGGGTCCTGAAGAAATCTGAACTGCGTAGAACAGCTTGGTTCCACATCACAGCTGTGTCACATCTGTGTTTTAGCAGCAGCAGGCAAGAATGTAGCTGCTTTGGGGAATTGATAGTACATGTGTAATGCTGTCTCGTTGTTAAACATGAGATTGATTGAGCAGTCCTGTGATCCAGTAAAGTTATTCCAGTTCATTGGGCTTCTTCACGATCTTGCATAGGATTTTTAAAATAGTTCAAAACAACAGGAGCATTTTACATGAATTCACTGGATGATGCCGGCTGCGTAAGGAACCTTCATGATATGACTTGAATCATACTGTATTCTTTTTCTCTCTTCTACCCTGTCAATATCTAAGTTGTTCCTGTGGTGAAATGGTATTTCTGAAGCCTTGTCAAAGGAGGTTTCTCTTGTTTGAAAAAATGGATGAGATACGCACAGAACAAAAGGAATATTCTGTTTCAGTAAAATAAGCGCAGATAGAGAGCTCTAAACATGCTGTGCCACCTTGTTCTGTGGGTTTGGTAAACTAACCAGAAGCCTGCTCATAGACTTTGGGAGTAATACATAAGGAAGGGAAAACATGAAGATCATGTAGGAAGCTGAATTGATCCTCACAAATTGAATGATAACTTCATTTATTTGTTTTTAAAAAAAATTACACTTGCTAAGTGACTATTATTTTCAGACTCTGCAATAGGCACTAGAGATACCGAAATGAGGACTAACTATCCCTGCCTTCGGGGGCTTCCCTGATGGCTCAGAGGTAAAGAATCCACCTGCAATACAGGAGACCAGGGCTTGATTCCTAGGTTGGGAAGATCCCCTGGAGAAGGAAATGGCAACCCACTCCATTATTCCTGCCTCAGAAATCCCATGGACAGAGGAGCCTGATGGGCTACAGTCCATTGGGTCTTAAGAGTTGGACCGAAGTTAGCAACTAAACCCCCACCACCGTCTTTGTGTTCAGCTTGCTCAGAATCTGGTAGAAGATAATTAAGAATCCTAATACAGGGACAGAGAAGGTTTCCTAAGAACAGGCATCATACTCATCAATATGATGAACAGGCATCAGTTTTAAAAGGAAATAGAAGGAAGAGGCATTCAAAGCAGGGGGATGAAAACATGCAAATGCACAGAGGCCTAGATGAGTGTCTGTGCACTGAGCACTTGCCCCCATCCCTGGGTGTGGTTAGGATGCAGGGTGGGAAGGAGCAGTAGGAGATGAGATGAGGAGACAGAAGCCTGATCATCCACGCTTTCCTTCAGCAGGTTTGTGTGGAATGAGTTTTATGTGCTGAGCAGTGCTTTGCACTAGATAGTGGTTTTCTCTTGCCTCCCAGGCCATTCCTCCCCAGTCTCCTTTGCTGGCTCCTCCACTCATGTCTGTATTATGGAGACCCAGACACAGCCCTCGCTCTTTCTCTTCTCCATGCACATTTTCTCCTTAGCCACCTCTTTCAGTTCCTTGGATGTAAATACCACCTATATCCTGATAACTCTTCAATCTCATTTTTCAACTTTAACCTCTCCCCAAAAATCCCAAATCATATATCCAATTGTCTACTGATACTGCCATTTGGGTTCTAGTATCCATTATGTGCATAACATGTCAAAAAACAAACTCTTAATCTCCCATTCCAAACCAGTACCTACTCCACTAAAGTAATAACACTGCAGTCTGCTCAAACCAAAATCCTGGAAGATGCCCTTCCTTTCCTACAGCCTCACAGCCAATCCAGTAGAAAGACCTTTTGGAATAATGACCCAGCTAAAGGAATCCAACCACATCAGTTATCTCCCCCATCTACAGCTTCCTCCACACAAGCAGCAGCCTTGGCCCAAACTACTGCCACAGCCTCCTACCTTTTCTCCCAGCTTCCAGTCTTACTCCCCTTGATGTTGTTCAGTCATTCAGTCGTGTCCAACTCTTTTGTGACTGCATGGAGTGCAGCACGTGAGGCTTCCTGTCCTTCACCACTTCCTGGAGCTTGCTCAAACTCATGCCACTCAATCATCTCGTCCCCTGTAGCCCCCTTCTCTTCCAGCCTTCTAGCTTTCCCAGGATCAGAGTCTTTTCTAATGAGTCAACTCGTCACAGCAGGTGGCCAAAGTATTGGAGCTTTAGCATCAGTCCTTCTAATGAATATTCAGGTTTGATTTCCTTTAGGATTGACTGGTGTGATCTCCTTGCAATCCAAGGACTCTCAAGAGTCTACTCCCAACACCACAGCTCAAAAGCATCAGTTCTTTGGCACTCAGCTTTCTTTATGGTCTAACTGTCACATTCATAATAACTAGTGGAAAAACCATAGCTTTGACTATATGGACCTTGTCAGCAAAGTACGTCTCTGCTTTTCAATATGCTATCTAGGTTTGTCATAGCTTTTCTTCCAAGGAGCAAGTATCTTTTAATTTCATGGCAGCAGTTACCATCTGCAGTGATTTTGGAGCCTAAGAATATAAAATCTGTCACTGTTTCTATTGTTTCCCCATCTATTTGTGATGAAGTGATGGGACCAGGTGCTGTGATCTTAGTTTTCTGAATGTTGAGTTTTAAGCCAGCTTTTTCACTCTCCTCTTTCACTTTGGTCAGGAGGCTCTTCAGTTCTTCTTTGCTTTCTGCCACAAGGGTGGTGTCATCTGCATGTCTAAGGTTATTGATATTTTTCCTGAAAATCTTGATTCCATCTTGTGATTCATCCATCTGGCATTTTTCATGATGTATTCTGCATATAAGTTAAATAAACAGGTAACAATATACAGCCTTGACATACTCCTTTCCCAATTTGGAACCAGTCTGTTGTTCCATGTCTGGTTCTAACTGTTGCTTCTTGACCTGAATACAGGTTTCTCAGGAGACAGGTTAAGTGTCTCCCATCTCTTTAAAAATTTTCCATAGTTGGTTGTGATCCACACAGTCAAAGCCTTTAGCGTGGTCAGTGAAGCAGAAATAGATAGTTTTTTGCCTTTTCTATGATCCAACAGATGTTGGCAGTTTGATCTGTGGTCCCTCTGTCTTTTCTGAATCCAGCTTGAACATCTGGAAGTTCTTAGTTCATGTACTGTTGAAGCCTCACTTGGAGAATTTTAAGCATTACTTTGCTACAGTGTGAATGAGTGCAATTGTGTGGTAGTTTGAACATTCTTTGGAGAAGGGAACACCTACCCACTCCAGTATTCTGAACTGGAGAATTCCATGGACGGTATAGTCCAAGTCTGACATGACTGAGCAACTTTCACTTTCGCTTGAACATTCTTTGGCACTGCCTTTCTTTGGGATTGGAATGAAAACTGACATTTTTTTGTCCTGTGACCACTGCTGAGTTTTCCAAATTTGCTGGCATATTGAGTGGAACACTTTAACAGTATTATCTTTTAGGATTTGAAATAGCTCAGTTGGAATTCCATCACTTCCACCAGCTTTGTTCATAGTGGTGCTTCCTAAGGCCCACTTGACTTTGCACTCCAAGATGTCTGACTCTAGGTGAGTGATCACATCATCATTGTTATCTGGGTCATTAAGACCATTTTTGTATAGTTCTTCTGTGTATTCTTGCCAGCTCTTCTTAATATCTTCTGCTTCTGTTAGGTCCATACCATTTCTGTCCTTGATTGTGCCCATCTTTGCATGAAATGTTCCCTTGGTATGTCTACTTTTCTTGAAGAAATCTCTAATCTTTCCCACTCTGTTATTTTCCACTATTTCTTTGCATTGTTCACTTAGGAAGGCTTTCTTACCTCTCCTTGCTGTTCTTTGGAATTCTGCATTCAGATGGGTATATCTTTCCTTTTCTCCTTTGTCTTTTGCTTCTGTTCTTTTCTCAGCTATTTATAAGCCTTCCTCAGACAACACTTTGCCTTTTCGCATTTCTTTTTCTTGGGGATGGCTTTTTTCGCCAACTCCTTTACAATGTTACGAACCTCCATCCATAGTTCTTCAGGCACTCTATCATATCTGACCCTTTGAATCTATTTGTCACTTCCACTGCATAATCATACAGGATTTGATTAGGTCATACCTGAATGACCTAGTGTTTTTCCCTACTTTCTTCACTTTAAGTCTGAATTTGGCAATAAGGAGTTCATGATCTGAGCCACAGTCAGCTCCAGGTCTTGTTTTTGCTAACTGTATAGAGCTTCTCTATCTTTGGCTGCAAAGAATATAATCAGTCTGATTTCAGTATTGACCATCTGGTGAGGTCCATGTGTAGAGTTGTCTCTTGTGTTGTTGGAAGAGGGTATTTGCTATGACCAGTACGTTCTCTTGGAAAGACTCTCTTAGCCTTTGCCTTGCTTCATTTTGTATACCAAGGCCAAATTTGCCTATTGCTCCAGGTATCTCTTGACTTCCTACTTTGCATTTCAGTCCCCTGTAATGAAAAGGAGATTTTTTTTTTTTTATGTTAGTTCTAAATCTTGTAGGTCTTCCTAGAACCATTCAACTTCAGCTTCTTTGGCATTAGTGGTTGGGCCATAGACTTGGATTACTCTGCTATTGAATGATTTGCCTTGGAAACAGAGATCATTCTGTCGTTTTTGAGACTGCACCCAAGTATTGCATTTCAGACTCATTTGTTGCCTATGAGGGCTACTTCATTTCTTTTAAGAGATTATTGCCCACAGTAGTAGGTATAACTGTCATCTGAATTAAATTCACCCATTCTGGTCCATTTTAGTTCACTGATTCTGAAAATGTCAATGTTCACTCTTGCCATCTCCTGTTTCACCACTTCCAGTTTGCCTTGATTCATGGACCTAACATTTCAGGTTCCTATGCAGTGTTGTTCTTTACAGCATCAGATTTTACTTCCACCACCAGACACATCCACAACTGGGTATTGTTTCGCTTTGGCTCAGCTTCTTCATTCGTTCTGGAGCTATTTCTCCACTCTCCTCCAGTAGCATATTGGGCACCTACCAGCCTGGGAATTTCATCTTTCAGTGTCCTATCTTTTTGCCTTTTTGTACTGTTCATGGGGTTCTCAAGGCAAGAATGCTGAACTGGTTTTCCATTCCCTTCTCCAGGGCACTACATACTGTCAGAACTCTCCACCATGACCCATCCATCTTGGGTGGCCCTACACGGCATGGCTCATAGTTTCATTAAGATACACAGAGCTGTGATCCATGTGATGAGTTTGGTTAGTTTTCTGTGATTGTGGCTTTCATTCTCTCTGCCCTCTGATGGGTAAGGATAAGAGGCTTGTGGAAGCTTCCTGATGAGAGGAACTAGCTGTGGGGAGAGCTGGTCTTGCTCTGGGAGGTGAGGCCGTTCTCAGTAAATCTTTAACACAATTTTCTGCTGATGGGTCAGGCTATGTTACCTCCCTCAGTCCTCAGGCCAAACTACAGGGAGGTAACATAGCCTGACCCATCAGCAGAAAATTGTGTTAAAGATTTACTGAGAATGGCCTCACCTCCCAGAGCAAGACCCAGTTAGGCCTCAGGCCAAACTATGATAGGGGTAATGGTGGTAATGGTGACCTCTTTCAAAAGGACTTTTGCCAGCATTCAGTGGTCCCAGGACAGTTGTAGTCAGTGCCCCTGACCCCGCAGCAATCACTGCTGACCTTTGCCTCCACAGGAGATGCTCAGACACTAAAGGCAGGTGGCTCAGTGTCCTGTGGGGGTCACTGCTCCTTTGCCTGGGTCCTGGTGCACACACGGTTTTGTTTGCTCCCTCTGAGCGTCTCTGGAAGGTAGGAAGTTTGATTCTAAATGTGATTGTGCCCCTCCTACCGTCTAGTTGGGGCTTCCTCTTCACCCTTGGACATGAGGTACCTTACTTTGATCGGATCAAACAATCTCCTGTAGATGGTTGTTCAGCAGCCAGTTGAGATTTTGGTGTTCTTACAGGAGGAAATGGGTGCATGTCCTTCCACTCCTCCATCTTGACCAGAGCATAGTGAGAACTTACTGTTCTCCAGGGGCATAGGACTTACCTACTCTCCTGGAGAACACTAAGTTCTCTACTCAAGGGATACATCAGATCCTATTACTTCCCTGCCAATAATGGCAGTTGAAGTCTGCCATCATTTCCCATCACAAATAAAACAAGATCCAGAGTCCTTATTTATAGTCCATAGGACGTGATCTGACTCCTGTCTTGTCTCTCCTCCCCATCCCCTAGGACAGTCTAGCCACACCGGCTTTTCTCTCCCTTCATCCCTCCAAGCTCATCCCCAACTTCTTATTCTCTGCCTGGAATGCTCTTACCTGGGTTTGTTTAGGTCTCGGCTCACATGTCACTCCCTTTAAGAGATCTTCCTCGATCACTACAAAAAGTCTTCTAAAAGAAGTAATTCATAATTGTCCTGTATAATTACTTCTCAAGGTACTAATAACCATCTGATCTTACATTATTCATTTATCTATGTATTTTTTGTTACCATATCTTTCTTCTAGACTAGAAACTCCATGAGAATGGGGACTTTGTCATCTTTACTCTTGTGTCTCCACTCCCCAGAATGGCACGCAGATATGTAGTCACAAACTGTGCTCAGTGCAAATAAAGGAAAAGTGTGGAACTTACATGATTTTATATGACATTGAAAAGTGTAATTCAACCTTCTGTTGAATGTACCGAAAGAATTCTGTTTATGATCTTCAATATAAGACATTAGCACAATAGTGCTATTAGCACAATAGCATGATTTGATAGTCTGACATTTGTTTGAACATTTCTCCATTATTTTCATTGGGAAAACATGACCAAGTAGCAATGTTTATTATTTTGTAAAAAACTAGGCTGAGAGGTGTGTCACATTTATATTTTTATGTAGAAAAAAAAAACATGATGCTGGATTTTAGTATATTCAATAAAAGAACAGTACAAAGGTCTAGGAACAATTAAGTCTTTACTCAAAAACCATTAGTTTATGTCCATTTCTTTTTAATGTGTTTCTGATTTTGCAAACAAATTCGAGCAATCTTCTTGAAACTGCAGTTTTTTCTGAGTCTTATTCAGAAATCAAATCCTTGTTTTTCCTTATCTCAGGGCCAAAGGGAAAGGAAAATCAGTATCATTACACCATAATATGTCACCGGTCAGAATGAATCCCCACTTTTCTACCTGAGAGAGTAGAATTTCTCTTCTCAGAGGAGGAAGGCTCATTCCTCAACAAGATTATCAGATTCTAAATTAGCTGATTTAGAGACTTTGGTCTGCATACCAACCAACGCTTTTAATAGCCTGTGTTGAAAACTTTTTTCTCCCTAAAAGCTTGCCATTGATCAGGCTTTTTAAAAAGCAGGCCTTAAAAGCAAGCTACGTTGGAACACTGATGGGGGGGTTGGGGGAGATAAGACTTGAAATATATATGTGAGTATGTGTGCGTGTATAGTGTTTTCTTCTTAGTTAAATGAATCAATACATTGGCTAAATTATTTTTCAAATTGCTTCTTTTGAGATACCTTGACTTGTTTTTATCCTCCATACTATAACAGTATTAAACATCTGTTATTCCTCAAGCCTGCACTAAATTTTACACGCTGTTGTTGTTGTTCAGTCACTAAGTTGTGTCCGACTCTTTATGACCCCTGGACTGCAGCACACCAGGCTTCCTTGTCCTTCACTATATCCAGAAGTTTGCTCAGACTCATGTCCATTGAGTTGATGATGCCATCCAACCATCTCATTCTCTGTCATCCCCTTCTCCTCATGCCCTCAATCTTTCCCAGCATCAGGGTCTTTTCCAATAAGTTGGCTCTTTGCATCAGGTGGCCAAAGGATTGGAGCTTCAGCATCAGTCCTTTCAGTTGAGTATTTGGGTAATTTCCTTTAGGATGGACTGGTTGGATCTCCTTGCAGTCCAAGGGACTCTCAAGAGTCCTCCAACACCCCAGTTCAAAAGCATCAATTATTCAGCACTCAGCCATGTTTATGGTCCAACTCTCACATCCATACATGACTATTAGAAAAACCATAGCTTTGACTAGACAGACTTTGCTGGTAAAGTAATGTCTCTGCTTTTTAAAACACTGTCTAGGTTGGTCATAGCTTTTCTTCCAAGCAGCAAGCATCTTTTAATTTCATGGCTGCAGTCACGGTCCACTGTGATTTTGGAGCCCAAGAAAAGAAAGTCTGTCACTGCTTCCATTTTTTCCCCTTCAATTTGCTATGAAGTGATGGAACGAGATGCCATGATTTTCATTTTTTTTTGAAAGCTGAGTTTTAAGCCAACTTTTTAACTCTCCTCTTTTACCTTTATCTAGAGGTTCTTTAGTTCCTCTTTACTTTCTGCCATTAGAGTGGTATCATCTACATATCTGAGGTTGTTGGTATTCCTACTAGCAATCTTGATTCCAACTTGTGATTCATCCAGCCCCACATTTTGCATGATGTACTCTGTATATAAGTTAAACAAGGAGGGTGACCACATACAGCCTTGTTGTACTCCTTTCCCAATTTTGAACCAGTCTGTTGTTCCATGTCTGGTTCTAACTGTTGCTTCTTGACCTGCATTCATGTTTCTCAGGAGGCAGGTACGGTGGTCTGGTATTCCTATCTCTTGAAGAATTTTCCATAGTTCGTTGTGATCTGCACAGTCAAAGGCTTTAGTGTAGTCAATTTAACAGAAGTAGATGGTTTTTCTGGAATTCCTTGGTTTTCCTGTGATCCAGCAGATGTTGGCAATTTGATCTCTGGTTCCTCTGCTTTTTCTAAATTCAACTTGTACATCTGGAAGTTCTCAGTTCATGTACTGTTGAAACCTAGCTTAAAGGGTTTGGGGCATTACCTTGCTAGCATGTGAAATGAGTGCAATTGTGTGGTGATTTGAACATTCTTTGACATTGCCCTTCTTTGGGATTGGAATGAAAACTGACCTTTTCCAGTTCTGTGGCCACTGCTGAGTTTTCTAAATTTGCTGGCATATTGAGTGCAGTGCTTTAACAGCTTGTGGGCTGTCACAATTAATTCTAAAAATCTTGAGTTTTTTAAAAAATAAATAAAATTGATAAACCTCTGATAATGTTAAGATAAAAGGCTCAGAAAAACACCAATACAGTATATTAATGCATATATATGGAATTTAGAAAGATGGTAATGATGACCCTATATGTGAGACAGCAAGAGAGACACAGATGTAAAGAACAGACTGTTGGACTCTGTGGGAAAAGGTGAGGGTGGGATGACTTGAGAGAATAGCATTGAAATATGTATATTATCATATGTGAAATAGATCGCCAGTCCAGGTTTGATGCAGGAGGCAGGGTGCTCAGGGCTGGTGCACTGGAATGACCCTGAGAGATGGGATGGGGAGGCAGGTGGGAGGGAGGGCCTGGATGGGGAACAGATGTACACCCATGGCTGATACATGTGAATGTATGGCAAAAACCATCACAATATTGTAAAGTAATTAGCCTCCAATTAAAATTAAAATAAATAAAAATTTTAAATATAAACTTTAAGAAAAAACAAAAAGAAAAAAGGCTCAAATAAATACTATTAAAGTAAAAAGGGAGGCATGTCTGAAGATAGTAAAGAAAAAATCAACAAAAGGTGAAAAATATAAATAATTCTTAGTAGACTATAATTTACCAGTACTGACGCATGAAATATGCAACCAGAATTGTCCTATGACCATTAAATACATTAAATATCTTCCCACCAGGCAGTGACAGTTTTACAAATTTTCTGGCAGTCAAGAATATGTATGTGGGGGAAAAGTGTTCAGCATCATTATTGGCCACTGTGGGAAAGAATTTTTTAAATGATAATACTCAGTACTAATAGAAGAATGGACTTGTGCAATATTTCAGAAAGGCAGTTTCAAAGTACACCAAAAGCTTCCAAGTGTTCGTGCCTTTTGACCCAGCAACTCTTTTATAATCCTAGAGAAATAATCATTTTTGCGTAAGGATGCATGTGCCCAAGTCTATTTGGTACAAATTTTAACAATAGCAATAATAGGAGAAGGTGAAACTTATTGAGATAAATCTATATAATGGGATACTACTGAGTCATTAAAATGAGGTAATAGTTGAATATTTATTGACATGCATATATGTTCATAATGAAAGATTAAACAGCCATATGTACAGTAAGGTTCCATTTTCACAAATTAGTAATGAAATAATTAAAATAGCTAACATTTATTGAGCATTATTATATGCCACTATTCTGCTAAATATTTTATAAGTATCATGAAATTTACTTGTTAAAACTACCGTGTAAGGTATATACTTAATTCGTTTTTATAAATGACAAAACTTGAGCTCAGAGAAGGAAGTAACTGGCCTTAAGACTGAGAGCTCATGAGCAATGGTTTTTATATATAAATAACAGGGGAAAGCCCAAATGAGATATACCAAGTACTCAGTTATTATATCTAGGTAGTAAAATTAATAGGGCTATTTTTTCCTTTTGTGCATCTGTTTTTTTCTAATTTGCCTACAAGGTAAGAATATTACATAATTTTTAATTTTTTAAGGTATTTTATTTTAAAAATCAACCCCTAAATAAAGACCTAAATGAAATAAAAGTCCTTGTCCTCTCCTACTTTGAATGTGTTTTAGGAAGTCTTTAAAATACACTCTTAGCACCCAGTAAAGCCTAGTTTGAAAGATTTGGATGATTCCTATGGCATCCGGTCTCATCACTTCATGGCAAATACATGGGGAAACGGTGGAAACAGTGACAGACTTTATTTCCTTTGGCTCTGAAATCACTGCAGATGGTGACTGCAGCCATGAGATTAAAAGACACTTGCTCCTTGAAAGAGAAGCTATGACCAACCTAGACAGCATATTAAAAAGCAGAGACATTACTTTGCCAACAAAGGTCCATCTAGTCAAAACTATGGTTTTTCCAGTAGTCATGTATGGATGTGAGAGTTGAACCATGAAGAAGGTTGAGCACTAAAGAATTGATGCTTTTGAACTCTGTGGTGTTGGAGAAGACTCTTGAGAGTCCCTTGGACTGCAAGGAGATCACCAGTCAATCTAAAGGAAATCAGTCCTGAATAGTCATTGGAAGGATGGATGCTGAAGCTGAAACTCCAATACTTTGGCCACCTGATGCAAAGAACTGACTGATTGGAAAAGACCCTGATGCTGGGAAAGATTGAAGGCAGGAGGAGAAGGGGATGACAGAGGATAAGATGGTTGGATGGCATCACCAACTCAATGGATATGAGCTTGAACAAGCTCCGGAAGTTGGTGATGGACGTGGAGGCCTGGCGTGCTGCAGTCCATGGGGTCCCAAAGAATCAGAGACAATTGAGCAACTGAATTGAACTGAATTTAAATACATTTCAATCCTTCTATTTCTTACCATCTGGACAGTTAATAGGCTCTGGGGACTTCCCTGTATGAAAACAGATCATGTTTATAGTTCATTGTCATTAAACACTTAGCTAAAATGTGAGACTACAATTATCTCTGAAAACAACCTTTTAATTATTCAAATGTCATGACAGCACAGTTTAGATGCAACAATTGACCTTTGCATTTCTCTTGAGTCAGCAATGTTCTTCAGATTCTGAATATCCTTTTAAAAAAATCACAAGCTCCATCTCCAAGAAAAAAAGAAAAGCCCCTAATACACTTTCATCCTTACAGAATTTAAGCAGGGTTGTTTGTGCTCAGCTGGTTAGCAGCATCCACCTCTTTGGACATTTAAAAGTAAAAGTGTTTTTATAAAATAATATAACTCTTGAGTTTACAGAAAAATTTCCCCAAATTTGGAAATGAAAAAAAGGTCATTTGATTTGGTTGACAGCACACCCCTAAGGGCTTCCCAGGTGGCGCTAGTGGTAAAGAACCTGCCTCCCGATGCAGGAGATGAAACAGACATGGGTTAGATCCCTGGGTTGGGAAGATCCCCTGGAGGAGGGCATGGCAACTCCCTCCAGTATTTTTGCCTGGAGAATCACATGGACAGAGGAGCCAGCGGGCTACAGTCCAGAGGGTTACACAGAGTTGGACACAACTGAAGCAATTTAGCACTCACATACACACAACCCTAAAGAGTGGTGGCACCAGGACAAGAGTCCACATCTTCTGACTACTGGTCCAGAATGCTTTTCACACCCAAAACAACTCCTTCCATGTGACTGAGTTCCTTGAGGTCAAGAACTGTATTTTTCAGCTTTGTAATTTAAGAACTAAGTACAGATCTATAATCTAGGGTTTCAGTTCAGTTCAGTCGCTCAGTTGTGTCTGACTCTTTGTGACCCCATGGACTGCAGCACACCTGGCCTCCCTGTCCATCACCATCTCCCGGAGTTTATTCAAACTCATATCCATGAGTTGGTGGTGCCATCCAACCATCTCAACTTCTGTCGTCCCCTTCTCCTCCTGACTTCAATCTTTACCAGCATCAAGGTCTTTTCATATGTGTCAGTTCTTTGCATCAGGTGGCCAAAGTATTGGAATTTCAGCTTCAGCATCAGTCCTTCCAATGAATATTCAGGAATGATTTCCTTTAGGATGGACTGGTTGGATCTCCTCACAGTCCAAGGGACTCTCAAGATTCTTCTCCAACACCACAGAGTTCAAAAGCATCAATTCTTTGGCTCTCAGCTTTCTTTATAGTCCAACTCTCACATCCATACATGCCTACCGGAAAAACCATAGCTTTGACTAGATGGACCTTTGTTGGTAAAGTAATGTCTCTGCTTTTTAACATGCTGTCTATGTTGGTCATAACTTTTCTTCCAAGGGGCAAGCAACTTTTAATTTCATGGCTGCAGTCACCATCTGCAGTGATTTTGGAGCCCAAAAAAATAAAGTCAGCCACTGTTTCCACTGTTTCCCCATCTATTTGCCATGAAGTGATGGGACCAGATGCCATGATATTACCTTTCCAAATGTTGAGTTTTAAGGCAACTTTTTCACTCTCCTCTTTTCACTTTCATCAAGAGGCTTTTAGTTCTTCTTTGCTTTCTGCCATAAGGGTGGTGTCATCTGCATATCTGAGGTTATAGATATTTCTCCCGGCAGTCTTGATTCCAGCTTGTGCTTCATCCAGCCCAGCGTTTCTCATGATATATTCTGTATGTGAGTTAAATAAACAGAGTGAAAATATACAGACTTAACGTACTCCTTTCCCTGTTTGGAACCAGTCTGTTGTTCCATGACGGGTTCTAACTGTTGTTTTCTGACCTGCATACAGATTTCTCAAGAGGCAGGTCAGGTTTTCTGGTATTCCCATCTCTTGAAGAATTTTCCAGAGTTTGTTGTGGTCCACACAGTCAAAGGCTTTGGCATAGTTAATAAAGCAGAAGTAGATATTTTTCTGGAAGTCTCTTGCTTTTTCAATGATCCAGCGGATGTTGGCAGTTTTATCTCTGGTTCCTCTGCCTTTTCTAAATCCAGCTTGAACATCTAGAAGTTCACAGTTCACATACTGTTAAAGCCTGACTTGGAGAATTTTGAGCATTACTTTACTAGCATGTGAGATGAATGCAATTGTGTGGTAGTTTGAACATTCTTTGGCATTGCCTTTCTTTGAGATTGGAATGAAAACTGACCTTTTCCAGTTCTGTGGCCACTGCTGAGTTTTCCAAATTTGCTGGCAGCACTTTCAGGATTTGAAATAGCTCAACTGGAATTCCATCGCCTCCACTAGCTTTAGTAATGTTCAATTTATTCAAGCTACCCAATCTATTCTCTGCCTGGTTTCCTATAGATGGACTTTTCAGTTAGTCTTTTTAAGGACCAGAATTGCTAAGAAAATACATTATTGCACCCAGAGTCTAAGAAATCATTTCAAAATGAGGAATAGTAATTTACCACCACTGGGCATCCTCATTAGCAGCCGTGAAGTCAGTTTGCCCACAGCCTACATGGTGCCTTTGAAGCCACAGTGATTTTGCTCCTGGGAGCTCTTCAGAAGATGCTCAAAGGTGTCCCTCACTGTGTTGTGTTCCCAGCGAGTGGCAGATAGAAGGGTACAGCAACCTGTCCCTATGACAGAGTAGCTGGCCTCTCTGGTAGCCCGTCTTCATGCCCTTGGGAGGGGCTGGCAGGAAGGGGGTCAGCTGTTAGGAGTTTGGGAACTGCATCTCCAGAGTGTTAATCTAGAGAAACCTCTCTCCCTGCTTACATGGTTCAATACAGATATAAAAACATAACATTACATATATTAATCACATAGATATATACTGATGTTTTATCTATGTGATTTATGTAAGGTTTTCATGAAAATTGTGATAGTTATTTGACAGGTCATGTTTAATTACCCATTGTCCATGTTTTAAGTTTCCATAATGAAACTTTTTAAAAAATCATTTTAAAAAGAGTCATAGTTCTTTGAACATGAATTATAAGAGGACATAGGACATTGGACATCTCACCTGTTGTTTCTGGATTACCCTAATGATTAAGTAGAAAAATACAGACTAGAGGCAGGAAGACCTCTATTCAAACCTCAGTTCTGCAGTCTGAGCCATTTTCCTTGGGCAAATTATTTAATCTCTGTGACATCAGCTTCCTCATTTATAAAAATGGAAATAATGCACATAAGCCCATTTGAGTAATCAAATGAAATAGGATGTAAGAAATCGTACATCTCAATGAGTTAGGGATTCACAAATGGTATTTGTTGAACATGTATTAGGCACTAGGTCTTTAGCTTGCATTTAAATTAGTGGCAGATCTTCATACAGTGAGAGTAAAAAAAAAAAAAATTGTGTTTTCTACTGCCCATTTGAACCTCATTTGTGAGCTGCTGCTGCTGCTGCTAAGTCATTTCAGTCGTGTCCAACTCTGTGTGACCCCATAGACGGCAGCCCACCAGGCTTCCCCTGTCCCTGGGATTCTCTAGGCCTTTGACAAATCATAGGTTGGGCCCTTGTATTAGAGTTCTACAGCTCTTGTAACAAAGCACCACAGCCATGCTTAAAACTAAAGAAGTTTATTGTCTGACAGCCCCCGAAGCTACAATTCTGAAGTCAAGTTGCTGGCAGGGCAACAACCCCCCAACCACCACCACCGGAGCCTCTAGGATGGATCCTTCCTTGCCTCTTCCATTTTCTGGTAGCCCCAGACGTTCCTTGGCTTATGGCTGCGTAACTTCAATCTCTCCTCCAATATCACATGGCCGTCTTTGTTCTGTGTCCAAATTCCCTTCTTCTTATAGGGACACCAGTGATACTGGATTAAAAGTCCACCCTAAGAAATTCATCTAAACTTGATTACATCTGCAGAGACCCATTTTCAAATAAGATTCATAGACACCAGATGTTAGGACTTCACCCTATCTTTTCGGGGAACACAGTTCAGCCTGTAAGAGTCCCGTAGGTTTCTCCAGTCTCTCTAAAATGATAAAAAGTCCTCCAGACATTTTTGTTCTCAAGCTGAGACATCTATTCTCTTGTAATAATTAACACACCTCCTTCCATAGTCACAGTTCAGAGCTCCTTGCTTCCCCAAGCTGGGAGCAACTTTAGGCCTGAAGTTCCTGCTAAGAGTAGCCAACTGCAGTTCCAATGAAAAGGTCACCAATCCTCAACCTTCCAGGAAGGTCTCTTGGGTGGAATTCAAACTAGCTCAGATTGGCTTGCCCCTTGGTGGCCCAGCCCTGGTCGTGAGAAACACACATCCTTGACCATTCACTTTGTGGAAATGCTCTCCCCAGCCCTTTCAACATTAGCCCATTTATAACGATTACAGGCTGAATACTGGGAGATATATATTGTGTATTTATACATAACCATTCTCTTTGCACGTCAGGCACCTTTTATTTCATTCCTTTTTCTGGAACGAGATCCAAAACTTAGACTGAAAAAGTCTCACTTTATCATTCCATTGCACTTTTCTTCATTCCTGATAGAAAAGCAGTTGAGTGCAGTATCAATGACCTTGTATTTCTAAACAGAATGAACTTGGTTTGTCTCAGAAAATTAAGTGACAAGAGACAAGCAGATGGGCTCTGTTCTGCTCTTTCCTCCAACCAAGATAATATTTGCCAAGCAACGGCCTTGATGGATCCGTAACGCTGAGGACGGGTCAGTGCTGCAGAGCAGGATGCAGGAAACAAGGTTGCATTAATGAAAAAGGTGTGAGAAGGAATTAGGAGGCAGGGTCTGGCCCTGGGTCCATTATTAACTATTTGGTAACCTTGTAGAGGTCACTCATGAAGGTCAAATAAGTTAATGCACTAGAAAGCTCTCTAAAAATTATACATATTCAAGGTGACAATACTGTGACTTTTAGTAAGACACAATATAGTTTTGTCACTAGACCCTCTTATTTCTTCACATAGAAAATCTCTGATTAAGTCTTTTCTCCTCCGTCTTTTCTTCTCTGTTCCCATTGCAGTCAGCCTGGTCTCAAATCAGACCACTGCAGTAACCTCCTAATGTGCATCTCTTCTCCCCTCCCTACCCCCATTTCATCCCCAAGGGGAATGTTCCTAAGGCCTCTTCCTTCCTGTTGTAATACTCAGATCCTGTGAGACAATAAACAGGAAAAGAAAATATGGCTGTTCCTTTCCCTATCCCACTCCCATCCTTAGCCTTGGCTATGATTCAGGTAAGGCATTTGGCTTAACAGTTAAAGATGAGGACAAGTAAATAAGTGAGTGGGTGGGGATAGGTGTAAATGTATTACATTGAGGAAAAACAACCAGTTAGGTGAAAACTGGAATTTTTCAGCTACTGCATGGTTTCAGTAACTCTACAAACACTCTAAAGAAGATGTATTTACCATTACAGCATATGACTGTGTGTGTGTGTCTTTATTCTCACTTGCTCTCAACCCTTGGCCATTTGGCTTCCACCCCTATTCCATGGATGTTGCTCTGGACAAAATCATCACATCTCCATTACTGTCCATGCTCATAGATGTGCTTCAGCCTAATTTAACCTCTCTGCAACATTTGATATTGTTAAACACTTCCTCTTTAAGGGTTCTCTTCTTTTGGATTTTCTAAACCCAAATTTTCTGTCCCTCTCAAGTGAGTGCTTCATCCTCTGCCTGTTCCTTGCTGCTGCTGTTCTGAGTGCAGCCCCAGGCAGCCTGTTCTTTCCTGACACCTCTCACTGGAATCCCTTCCTGTGATTCTAATCACCATTCAAGTGCTGACTCCAAAATCCACATTTCTGCCTCTGACTGTCCTCCTAAGGCCAAATCCATATAGCCCATATCCTACTCAACATCTGTGCTCCATCATACCAAAGATACCATAAATTGGCACAGCAGATCCGAGCTCTTCACTGTAACCGCAGTTCACCTTTTATGTTCTCTCATGTAAGGAATAGAATCCTTCAAGTGAAAAACCTCATATCTTTGTCTCATTCTGTCTCTGTCTGCCTCTCTCTCTCTCTCTTATACACATCTATCTCTCCTCCAACATCTAATCAAACAGCTAGTCCTGTTGATTCTACTAAATATCTCTCAGATATATTCTCTTCTCTACTTCTACCAACAACATACTGTCATCACCATCATTTGTTTATATAGACATCTGTCATTGCCTTGTGACTGGTCTCTTTGCCTCCAGAGTGGAGAATGGAATGCTCCCTTTATTCCATCCTCATCGTTTCAGCCGAATAATCTTTCTAAAACACAGATCTGAATAATGACTTCCCACTTACAGAATAAAGTTCAAACTCATGGACCTATCTTAATAAGGTCCTTTATGATGGGGGCCATTCTTGCCTTTACATCTTCAACTCTGTCGTCCCCCTTGATGTCTACACAGCATCGTAGTACGTTGTCAGTTCCTAGAAGAGGCCATCTTCTAGGAATCTAGTAATCTTCCTAGCCTTTGCACGTGCTGTTTCTCCCATAAGAAATGTTCTTTCCTCACCTCATTACCTGGCTAACTTCTGTTCACTCCTAGGGTCTCAATTGGCTTTCATGGCTTCCAGGAAGATCCCTCAAGTCTAGATTGGGTTCCCCTCCTCTTTATTCCTAGAACACCTTTCCCCACTCGTCTTAAGCACTGTGTTGCATTTATCTGAGCCCCACCAGACTACTCACAGTGGCAGGATCCACATCTCCCTTGTCCACCGCTGTACCCTATTGACTAGAACGTTGCCTATTTCAGGGTAGGTTTGTCACAAGTTTTGCTGACTGAGTGAAGTAAAGGTTTAAGTATACAATAAACCAGTCCATCCTAAAGGAGATCAGTCCTGGGTGTTCATTGGAAGGACTAATGTTGAAGCTGAAACTCCAATAATTTGGCCACCTGATACGAGGAGCTGAGTCATTTGAAAAGACCCTGATGCTGGGAAAGATTGAGGGCAGGAAGAGAGGGGGCCAACAGAGGATGAGATGCCTGGATGGCATCACCGACTCAATGGACATGGGTTTGGGTAAACTCTGGGAGTTGGTGATGGACAGGGAGGCCTGGCGTGCTGCGGTTCATGGGGTCGCAAAGAGTCGAACACAACTGAGTGACTGAACTGAACTGATACAATAAATTACTCTGAGAAGATGCCACTCCTCAAATTTTGTGAATTGCCTCAATGGAAGGGGTTCTATATGAAAAATAATCCATTTATATAAAGATATTAGAAAAGCAATTCTATCTTGTTTTAAAAGGGTATTTCCTTTTTAAAATATTGTGCCTAACCTTTCAAAATGTGCTCCTAATTAGGTAATAGCTCCTGAGAGCAATGCAGGCATTATCATTTGTTAAAGTCCAGCAAGTCTTGCCAGGCAGTCTAATAACTGACCATCAAGGAATGTCACTCCATCCATAACCTCCTCTGTTGGTTCTGTAGGAAAGAGTGCTCCAGTGGCAGACTTTCTCCTCAGCCTATAGTCTCTGACGTGGCATTTTACTGGTTTCTCTTCTGTGCTCTGACACTTGGAATGAAACTGCTGCTGCCACAAAGTTAGATCCAATGCCTAGTATCCTTGGCAGAGAAAATATTTCTCCAGTTCTATCCAAATTTATCCTCACAGGCCAATAAATCAGTACACAAGGAGAATGTGTGGTAATTTTGACCATCTGGAATTTTTGTGGAGGCATCAGTGCATGCTGCAAACTGCCCAGGCCACAGTAGCTGTGAACAGCTGGATATTAGCTCAGGGGCCCGAGCACAGTCCCCTCACCACGTGCCGGCAGCACCACGATCCAGTGCAGGGGAGCTCGCTCTTCAGAGTCTTTGCTTGGCCGTTGTGTCGGCCAGTATGATTTCAAAGAAAGCAGCTTCCGCCTTTTTCCTTCCCATTATCCTCATAAGATAACAAACTGGGTCTAGACTCTGTCAAGCATTGTAACAATCACGTGGTCAAAAGGAAAAATGAGAAAAGCAAAATATCAGTACAATACGATCAGTACAGTTATGATTGAATTTTTAATCTGCCTTTTCCTGTCAAAATGACACTCTTTTATCCTTAAGTTGATCAGAAACTTTGAGACAAAAGTGAAAAAGGAATAACTTTTTCCCCATGCATGCCTGTCTCTAGCACCCTTCTAAATCCCGCTGTCCTGCCCAGGCCCACTCTTTGGAGACTTGGAAGAGCCAGGAGGTAGTTGTCACCTCTAGTGTGTATCCGTGTGTCCGGCCTGCAAAGACAATCATGGATTAACCATTCTCACGGGAGCTGAGCAATCAGATCAGACAGTCAACTATCTTTCCCGTCTTGAGTCAGAAGGCAGGATTCTTATCCCAAAGGGGAATTATCCTGCCATGAGGAGGAGGGAGACTAATAATATTTTGCTTTAAAAATAACGTTATGACTGCAGCAAGTCAGAGTGCATTTCTGTGTGCAGCAGTGACCGTGCTGTTAGTGTGACCAAAGTCTCCTGCCTGAGGCCTGCCTGGGCCAGCATGGCTGGGATTCCCATGGGGAGAGAATAAAGGAGTAGCCCTATCAGGAAAAACAAACATCCCAGAGGATAAAAGCAAACCATTTAGGACTTCCCTGGTGGTCCAGTGGCTAAGACTGTGCTCCCAATGCAGGGGTCCTGGGTTTGATCCCTGGTTAGGGAACTAGAACCCACGTGTCACAATTAAACAGTTTGCATGCCACAACTAGGAAAAAAGATCCTATATGCTGCAGCTAAGACTCAGTGCAGCCAAATAAACTATTTAAAAAAAAAGAACAAGGTAAAGCAAAAAAAAAAATAATGACAGGCTGTTTGTTTTTTTTTCCCTTAAATATCCTGACAGGATGAGAGAGATGGTGATTTTCACCATTAAAGCCAGTATATTAAGTATAGCTAATTAAATTCTTTATCACCAGGAAAAATTGTTACCAAGGAAACTGCTCCTAAACCAGCCCCACTGGTGGCCTTGCCCTGCAGCCAAGGAAAGATTGGAGGAAAGGAACAGTGTACATGTCCAGCCATCCTAAGGTTGCTCTAGCTGTAGTTTGAAGTGCGGCCTGGGATGGGCTCTATGTTTTGAATTCAGTGTTTTACATTCAACATGTCACACAGAGCTCACAGCAGTCCTATCCAGCCAGTGTTATTCCCATTTCAATGTGGGTAACTGAGACAAAGAGAGATTCAGTGAGGTACTAAAGGTCACACCACAATTCAATGGTAGAATTGGGATTCTGACCACATCTAACTCCAAAACTCCTGCTCTTAATTGCTATTCCAAACCTAGAGAATGTTTGCATGTCTTACAGACCCTGAGTCAACCACAGAATTTAAAAATTGTTGGTCACCAGAAAACTATTCCTTTAACAAAGGTTTTCTCTGATTGTGGTTAAAGGCAACAACAATAAGGAAAACCAAAAGATTGGGGGAGGAAAGTCAGGAACTACGCAGACATCCCACTGTACTAATAAATTAACTATTTCCATTTTTTCATGTTTCTTCCAGTCTTTGTCCAATTTGTATACATAATTATGCATAGTTTCAAAGGACACTTTAAATAACTAGTATTAAAGTGATAAATGCATCAAATAAGCTGTCTCCTCAAAAACATATAGAAATTATTTTAATTCTTCCCTCCACATTTTGGGTTTCATTTCTGGAACTGCAACAACAAAACCTTGAGTAATTCTGATTTCACACAGCAGATGTGAGAATCAGAGAACCTGCTGGCTAATTGGAGATGAGTCTCCACTGGAAACAATCACATAAAAACAATATGTGGTAAATTCTTATCCCTGATAGCTTCTCAGGATACACCAAATTAATCCCACCAAAGAGCACTGTTCAGATGCTCATGCTCTGGTCTCTGTATCAGCATTTTCCCAGCTATGTTCTGGAAAACCCTAACACCACACACACACATGCAGTTTCAAGGTAATTACGTTTAGGGCTCATTACTTATATTAACCCTCTTAGAGTGTTTAAATGATCATTAGCATGTGAAGATCCTAGGAAATCATGCAGAAAGGAGCCTGCTCACATTTGTCCAGAAGTTGCAAATTTAGTTACCTCCAGGAGCGAAGCAAGTAAAGGTCATGATCTGGTGATGACTGTGATGATGTGAATACCACTTATTCCCACCAAGAGTTGCTGCTTCTAGACATGTGGGCCTGATGTAAATAGATTGTCTTGAAGTGTCTGAATTTGAGTTTGTTTTTAACTGAAGTATAGTTGATTTACAATGTTGTGTTTCTGGTGTACAGTAAAGTGATTCAGCTTGTAAATACATATTCTTTTCCATTACAAGTTATTATAGGATGTTGAATATGGTTTCCTGTCCTATACAGTGGGTCATGTTGTTTATTTTATATATCATAGTTCAGTCAGTTCAGTCGCTCAGTCGTGTCCGACTCTGCGACCCCATGAATCGCAGCACGCCAGGCCTCCCTGTCCATCACCAGCTCCTGGAGTTTACTCAAACTCATGCCCATCAAGTCAGATTATATCATAGTATATATCTATTAATCACAAAT
This sequence comes from Cervus elaphus, assembly GCF_910594005.1. Classification (NCBI taxonomy): domain Eukaryota; kingdom Metazoa; phylum Chordata; class Mammalia; order Artiodactyla; family Cervidae; genus Cervus; species Cervus elaphus. The sequence goes on along the minus strand of NC_057833.1, from coordinate 32,260,168 downwards.
TCCTAATTTATCCCTGCCCCTCTTTCCACTTTAGAGACCACAAGTTAGTTTTCTGTGTCCCTGAGTACATTATCTATTTGGTAAGTAAGTTCATTTGAATCTTTTTTTAGATTCTCAGTTCAGTTCTGTTCAGTTGCTCAGTCCTGTCTGACTCTGCAACCCCATGAATCTACATATAAGTAATATCACACAAGAAAGCCTTCCTCAGCGATCAATGCAAAGAAATAGAGGAAAACAACAGAATGGGAAACACTAGAGATCTCTTCAAGAAAATTAGAGATACCAAGGGAACATTTCACGCAAAGATGGGTTCGATAAAGGACAGAAGTGGTATGGACCTAACAGAAGTAGAAGATATCAAGAAGAGGTGGCAAGAATACACAGAAGAATTGTACAAAAAAGATCTTCACAACCCAGATAATCACGATGGTGTGATCACTCACACTCACCTAGAGCCAGACATCCTGGAATGCGAGGTCAAGTGGGCCTTAGGAAGCATCACTACAAACAAAGCTAGTGGAGGTGATGGAAATCCAGTTGAGCTATTTCAAATCCTGAAAGATGATGCTGTGAAAGTGCTGCACTCAATATGCCAGCAAATTTGGAAAACGCAGCAGTGGCCACAGGACTGGAAAAGGTCTGTTTTCATTCCAATCCCAAAGAAAGGCAATCCCAAAGAATGCACAAACTACCACACAATTGCACTCATCTCATACACTAGTAAAGTAATGCTCAAAATTCTCCAAGCCAGGCTTCAGCAATACGTGAACCATGAATTCCAGATGTTCAAGCTGGTTTTAGAAAACGCAGAGGAACCAGAGATCAAATTGCCAACATCCGCTGGATCATCGAAAAGGCAAGAGAGTTCCAGAAAAACATCTATTTCTGCTTTATTGACTACGCTAAAGCCTTCGACTGTGTGGATCACAATAAACTGTGGAAAATTCTGGAAGAGATGGGAATACCAGACCACCTGACCTGCCTCTTGAGAAACCTGTATGCAGGTCAGGAAGCAACAGTTAGAACTGGACATGGAAGAACAGACTGGTTCCAAATGCGGAAAGGAGTACGTCAAGGCTGTATATTGTCACCCTGCTTATTTAACTTATATGCAGAGTACATCATGAGAAATGCTGGGCTGGAGGAAGCACAAGCTGGAATCAAGATTGCCAGGAGAAATATCAATAACATCAGATATGCAGATGACACCACCATTATGGCAGAAAGTGAAGGTGAACTAAAAAGCCTCTTGATGAAATTGAAAGAGGAGAGTGAAAAAGTTGGCTTAAAGCTTAACATTCAGAAAACTAAGATCATGGCATCTGGTCCCATCACTTCATGGGAAATAGATGGGGAGACAGTGGAAACAGTGTCAGACTTTATTTTTCTGGGCTCCAAAATCACTGCAGATGATGATTGCAGCCATGAAATTAAAAGACGCTTGCTCCTTGGAAGGAAAGTGATGACCAACCTAGATAGCATATTAACAAGCAGAGACATTACTTTGTCAACAAAGGTCCATCTGGTCAAGGCTATGTTTTTTCCAGTGGTCATGTATGGATGTGAGAGTTGGACTGTAAAGAAAGCTGAGCACTGAAAACTTGACACTTTTGAACTATGGTGTTGGAGAAGACTCTTGAGAATCCCTTGGACTGCAAGGAGATCCAACCAGTCTATCCTAAAGGAGATCAATCCAGGGTGTTCATTGGAAGGACTGATGCTAAAGCTGAAACTTCAATACTTTGGCCACCTCATGCGAAGAGTTGACTCATTAGAAAAAGCCCTGATGCTGGGAGGGAATGGGGGCAGGAGGAGAAGGGGACGACAGAGGATGAGATGATTGGATGATATCACCAATTCAATGGACATGGGTTTGAGTAAACTCTGGGAGTTGGTGATGGACAGGGAGGCCTGGTATGCTGCGGTTCATGGGGTTGCAAAGAATCGGACACGACTGAGCGACTGAACTGAACTGAATATCACATATTTGTTTTTCTATGACTTACTTTACTTAATATAATAATCTCTATGTCCTTTTGGGTTACTGCAAATGGCAATATTTCATTCTTTTTTATGGGTAATTAGTATTCCATTGTGTATGTGTGTGCGTGAGAGAGAGAGAGAAAATATACCACATCTTTTTCATGTATTCCTCTGTTGATGAACATTTAGGTTTTTTTCATGTCTTGGCTATTGTAAATAGTGCTACTATGAACATTGGGGTACATGTATCTTTTCTAATTAGAGTTTTGTCTTTTCAGTATATATACTCAGGAATGAGATTACTAGATCATATGGTAACTCTATTTTTGTAGTTTTTTAAGGAACCTCCATACTTTTTTCCTTAATGACTGTACCAATTTAATTCCCACCAAGCGTGTAGGAGAGTTGCCTTTTCTCCACACCCCCTCCAGCATTTATTATTTATAGACTTTTTGATGATGGCCTTTCTGACCAGTGTGAGGTAATATCTCATTACAGATTTTTTTTTGGTTGTTTTTTTTTTCACATTTCTCTAGTAATTAGTTATGTTGAGCATTTTTTCATGTGCATGTTGATCATCTGGATGTCTTCTTTGCATAAATGTCTATTTAGGGCATCTGCCCATTTTTTGATTGGATTGTTTGTTATATATTAAGATGTATAAGCTGTTCTTATATTGTGAAGATTAAGTCTTTGTCAGTTGCATTGTTTGCAAATATTTTCTCCCTCTCTATAGGTTTGTCTTTTCATTTTGTGTATGGTTTCCTTTGCGATGCAAAAGCTTATAAGTTTGATTAGGTCCCATTTGTTTTTTTGCTTTTTGTTCTGTTACTTTAGGAGACGGATCTAAAAAACCTATTGCTGTGATTTATGTCAACGAGTGTTCTGCCTATGTTTTCTTCTAGGAGTTTTATGGTATCTGGTCTTAGGTTTTGGTCTTAATCCATTTGGACCTTATTTTTGTGTGGGGTTAGAAAATGTCCTAATTTCATTCTTTTACATGTGGCTGTCCAGTTTTCCCAGCACTACACACTATATTCTCTCCACTGTATATTCTTGACATCTTTCTCACAGATTAATTGATCATAAATGTGTGGGTTTATTGCTGGGCTCTCTATCCTCATTCCATGTGTCTGTTTTTGTGCTAGTACCAGACAGTTTGTTTACTGTTGCTTTGTAGTATAGTCTAAAGTCAAAGAGTGTTATTTCTCCAGCTCTGTTCTTCTTTCTCAAGATTTCTTTGGCTATTTGGGATTTTTCATTTTTCCATACAAATTTTAAATTTATTTGTTTTAATTCTGTAAAAAAAAAATGCCATTGGTAATTTGATAAAGATTGCATTGAATCTGTCGATTGTGTTGAGTATTTTAACAATACTGATTTTTCCAATCCAAGTACATGGTATATCTTTCCATCTGTGTGTTGTCTTCAATTTCCTTCATCAGCATCTTCTAGTTTTCTGAGTACAGGTCTGTCGCCTCTTTAGGTACTTTCATCCCTAGGTATTTCAATCTTTCTGATGCAATGGTAAATGGGATTGTTTCCTTAATTCCTCTTTCTGATAGTTCATCATTAATGTATAGAAATGCAACAGATTTTTATATGTTAATTTTGTACCTACAACTTTATTGAATTCATTGATAAGATCTCATAGTTTTCTGGTGGAGTCTTTAGGATTGTCTTTGTATAGTATCGAGGAGGGCATGGCAACCCACTCCAGTACTCTGTCTGGAGAATTGCTGGCAGGCTACAGTCCATAGGGTCACACAGAGTTGGACTCCACTGAAGCGTCTAAGTAGCTGCAGCAGCATGTATAGTATCATGTCATCTGCAAACAGTGACAGATTGACATCTTTTGCAGTTTGGATTTCTCTTATTTCATTTTCTTCTCTGGTTGCTATGACTAGGACTTCCAAAACTATGTTGAATAAAAATGGTGAGAGTTGGACATCCTCTTCTTATTCCTGATCTTGCATGTGGGCATGTGTGCTCAGTTGCTAAGTTATGTCTGACTCGTTGTGACCCCGTGGACTGTAGACCATGAAGCTTCTCAGTCTGTGGGATTTCCAGGCAAGAATACTGTAGTGGGTTGCCATTCCCTTCTCCGGGGCATTTTCCCAACCAAGGGTCCAAACCCACATCTCCTGCATTGCAGGCAGATTCTTTATGTCTGAGCCACCTGGGAAACCCTATTCCTGATCTTAGAGGAAATGATTTCAGCTTTCCACTGTAGAATATGTTGTTAGCTGTGGATTTGCCATATATGGTCTTTATTTTGTTGAGGCATGTTCCCTCTATGCCTGCCTTCTGGAGAGTTTATCATGAATGGATGTTGAACTTCATCAAAAACTTGTTCTATATCTATTGAGATGATCATATGGTTTTTATTCTTCAGTTTGTTAATGTGTATCATATTGATCAATTTGTAGATATTGAAAAATTCTTGCATCCTTGGGATAAATCCCACTCGATAATGGTGAATGATACTTTTAATGTATTGTTTGGAGTCAGTTTGCTAGTCTTTTGTTGAGGATTTTTGCATCTATATTCATCAGTGACATTGGCCTGTAATTTTCTTTTTTTGTGATATCTTTGTCTGGTTGTGATAGCTTTGTCAGGGTGATGGTGGCCCCATAGAATGAGTTTAGAAGTATTCCTTTTTCTTCAATTTTTGGGAATAGTTCTAGAAATTTTGGTGTTAAATCTTCTCTAAATGTTTGATAAAATTCACCTGTGAAACCATCTGGTCCTGGATTTTTGTTGTTGGGAGCTTCTTAATTACTGATTCAATTTCAGGATTTGGAGTTGGTCTGGTCGTATTTTCTATTTTTTCCTGGTTCAGTCTTGAGAGATTGTGCTTTTCTGAAAATGTCTTTCTTCCGGGTTATCCATTTTATTGGCCTTTAGCTGCTCTAAGTAGTCTCTTATGATGCTTATTATTGGGCTGATGAAAAAGTTCATTGAGATTTTTCCATCTGATGTTACAGAAAACTTGAACTAACTTTTTGGCCAACCGAATATTTCTGTGACATCAGTTGTAACTTCTCCTTTTTCATTTCTTATTGATTTGGGCTCTCTTTTTTCCTGATGAATTTGACTAAAGGATGATCAATTTTGCTTTTCTTTTCAAAGAACTAGCTTTTATGTTCACCCACAACTATCACAACATTGTTAATCAGCTGTACCCCAATATGAAATAAAAAGATTTTTAAAGGCACAAGGGGAAAAAAAAGAACTAACTTTTAGTTTCATTGATTTTTTTTCTGTTGTTAGTCTCTATTTCATCTCTTTCTGTTCTGATCTTCGTGATTTCTTTCCTTCTCCTAACTTTGTATTTTAATTGTTCTTTTCTCTAGTTCCTTTAGGTGTGGTTGTTGTTTAGTCACTAAGTCAAGTTAAACTCTTTTGCAACCCCACTATCAGACGGTAGCCCACCAGGGTCCTCTGTCCATAGGATTTTTCAGGCAAGCTTACTGGAGTGGGTTGCCATTTCCTTCTCCAACTCCTTTAGGTATAATAGTAGATTATTGGATATTTTTCTTATTTCCTGAAGTAAGCTTGTATTGCTATAGACTTCCATCTTGGAACTGCTTTTACTGTGTCACATAGATTTTTGTTTTCATTTGTCCATGGAACTCTATACAGTCCCTGGAATTCTCTAGGCCGGAATATTGGAGTGGGTAGCCTTTCCCTTCTCCAGGGGATCTTCCCAACCCAGAGATTGAACCCAGATCTCCTGCATTGCAGGTGAATTCTTTACCAGCTGAGCCACAAGTGAAGCCCAATAATACTGGAGTGGGTAGCCTATCCCTTCTCCAGAAGATCTTCCCAACACAGGAATTGAACCTGGGGTCTCCTGCATTGCAGGCAGATTCTTCCCAATGGAGCTATAAGGGAAGCCCTCCTTTAGGTATAATAGTAGTTTTTCTTATTTCCTGAGGTAAGCTTATATTGCTATAAACTTCCACCTTGGAACTGCTTATACTGTGTCAAATAGGTTTTTGTTTTCATTGGTCTCTAGTATTTTTTATTTTCTCCTTTATTTCTTCAGGGATACATTGGTTGCTTAGTAATACATTGTTTAGCCTCCATGTATTTGTGTTTTTTTTCCATTTTTTTCCAGTCTCATAGTGTTGTGATCAGAAAAGATCCTTGATATGATTTCAGTTTTCTGAAATTTACGATGGCTTGTTTTGTGGCTTAGCATATGATCTATCCTGGAGAATGTTCCATGTGCACTTGAAAAGAATGTGTATTCTGCTGTTTTTGAATGGAATGCTCTATAAATATCAATTAAGTCTATTTGTTCTAATATATCAATAAGACCTGTGTTTCCCTGTTGATTTTTCTCACTGGATGATTTGTCCATTGATGTAAAGGGGGTGTTAAAGTCTCCTACTATTATTGTGTTACTGTCAGTTTCTCCTTCCATGTCTATTAGTGTTTGCCATATATATGTAGGTGCTCCTGTGTTGGATGCATATATGTTTACAATTGTTGTATCTTGGATTGATCCCTTGATTATTATGTAATGTCCTTCTTTGACTCTTATAGCTGTCTTTATTTTAAAGTCTATTTGTCTGATATAAATATTGCTACTCTGGCTTTCTTTTGATTTCCATTTGCATGGAATACCTTTTTCCATACCCTCACTTTCAGTCCGTCTGTCTCTAGATCTCAAGTGAGTCTCTTGTGAGCAATATATGTATATATATACACACACATATATATATTCTTATTTATATGTGTATATATCTTGTTTGTGTATTCAGCCATTCTGTCTTTTCGTTGGAGGATTAGTCAGTTTACTTTTAAGATAATTATTGATATTTGTGTTCTTATTGCCATTTTTAGAATTATTTTGGATTATTTTACAGATTTTTCCTCTTTTGTTTTCTTTTATGTCTATCCTTAATGTTACATTTGGATTCCTTTTTCTCTTTTGTGTGTATGTCTATTATGGTTTTTTGTTTTCAGTTACCATGAGGTGTTTGAATAGTCATCTACACACACACACACACACACACAACCATGTTGTTGCTGATCTCTTAATATCAAATGCATTTTTAAAACCTGCATTTGTATTCTCCTCCCTCATGATTACTGTTTCTGATACTGATTTTGCATCTAATTGTTTTGTGTATCCCTTAACTGCTTATTGTGGATATAGATGATTTTAATACTTTTGTCTTTTAACGTCCCTGTTAGCTTTATGTGTGGGTGATTTTCCTTCTTTTATTGTGTGTTTGCCTTTTACCAGTGAAATTTTTCATTTCATAGTTTCCTTGTTTCTAGTTGAGACTTTCTTTTTCACATAGAGAAGTTCTTTTAATGTTTGTTGTAAAACTGGTTTGGTGGTGCTGAATTCATTTAGCTTTTGCTTGTCTATAAAGCTTTTGATTTCTCTGTCAAATCTGAATGAGAGCCTTGCTGGGTAGAATATTCTTGGTTGTAGGTATTACCCTTTCATCATGTTAAATATATCATGCCACTTCTTTCTGGCCTGCAGAGTTTCTGCTGAAAAATCAGGTGGTAGTCTTATGGGACTTTCCTTGTGTGTTATTTGTAGCTTTTTTCTTGCTGCTTTTAATATTCTCCCCTTATCTTTAATTATTGTAATTTTTATTACAATGGTGTCTTGGTGTGTTCTCTCTGGGTTTATCCTGTATGGGACTCTCTGAGTTTCCTGGACTTAGAAGACTGTTTCCTTTCCCAAGTTAGGGAAGTTTTCAGCCATTATGTCATCAAATATTTTCTCAGGTCTTTTCTCTCTCTCTCCTCCTTCTGGGACCCCTATAATGTAAATATTAGTGTGCCTGATTTTTTACTAGAAGTTTTTTAAACTGTCCTGATTTCTTTTTATTTTTTCTCTTCAGCAGCAGTGATTTTCACTACTCTGTCTTCCCACTCACTGATCCATTTTTCAGTATCATTTAATCTACTTTGGATTCCTTCTAGTGTATTTTTCATTTCAGTTAGTTGTCCTCTATATTTTCTTTGTTGAAAACTTCTCACTCTGTGCAGCCATTTCCTCCCAAATTCTTTGCTCATCTTTACAATCATTACTCTGAACTCTTTCTCAGGTAGATTGCCTTTATCAGTTCTTCTTCTGAGGTTTTATCTTGTTCTTTTGTCAAGAACATATTCCTCTGCCACCTCATTTTGTGTAAGTTGCTATTCGTACTGTATTGTAGGTTGTTATTGTATATATATGTGGTAGATTAATTACATTACTCAACCTTGGAGAAGTGGCCTTCAGTAGCAGAAGTTCTGTGCAATCCAGTATTTCATTCCCCTCTTGTCACCCAAGCTATATGCTCTAGCCTAGTGTAGAGTCCTGTTCAGCCCTCTTTTTTTTTTTTTTTTTTTTAATTTTTTTATTAGTTGGAGGCTAATTACTTCACAACATTTCAGTGGGTTTTGTCATACATTGATATGAATCAGCCATAGATTTACACTTATTCCCCATCCCGATCCCCCCTCCCATCTCCCTCTCCACCCGATTCCTCTGGGTCTTCCCAGTGCACCAGGCCGGAGCACTTGTCTCATGCATCCCACCTGGGCTGGTGATCTGTTTCACCATAGATAGTATACATGCTGTTCTTTTGAAACATCCCACCCTCACCTTCTCCCACAGAGTTCAAAAGTCTGTTCTGTATTTCTGTGTCTCTTTTTCTGTTTTGCATATAGGGTTATCGTTACCATCTTTCTAAATTCCATATATATGTGTTAGTATGCTGTAGTGTTCTTTATCTTTCTGGCTTACTTCACTCTGTATAAGGGGCTCCAGTTTCATCCATCTCATTAGGACTGGTTCAAATGAATTCTTTTTGACGGCTCTGTTCAGCCCTCTTGATGAGACGGGCCAATGCCTGATCACTGGTGGGTAGAGCTAGGTCTTGGCCCTCTGGGGGCAAGTGGCTGCGGGTTCAGGAAGTCTTTAGGCAGCCTGTCTGCTGATGGGTAGGGCTGTGTCCCTGGCCCTTTAATTGTTTGGCCTGAGGCACCCTAGCACTGGCGCCTACAGGCTATTAGGTAGACCCAGGCCAAAACCCAGAGAAGGAAATGGCAACCCACTCCAGTATTCTTGCCTAGAGAAACACAGGGACAGAGGAGCCTGGATGGCTGCCATCTATGGGTTTGCACAGAGTCAGAAACGACTGAAGTGACTTAGCAGCAGTAGCAGCAGCAGCAGGCCAAGACCAGCAGATAGATATGGTCCAGGCTCCTATCAAATTAATGATTTTTTCCTAGGTTCTGGTGCACATGAGATTTTGTGTGGGCCCTTCAAGAGTGAAGTCTCTGTTCCCTCTAGTCCTGTGGGGCTCCTGCAGTTAAGCCTCATGCTCTGGGGGCTTGTCTTCCTGGTGCTAGACTCCCAGGCTGGAGGCCTGACATGGGGCTCAAACTTTCATCCCTGAGAGAAAACTGCTGCAGTATAATTTTTCTGCAGCTTATGGTTCACCCACCTAGGGCATATGGGATTTGACTATGTCGAAAGTATACCCCTCTTACCTATCTTGTTGTAGTCCTCCCTTATGTCTTTCATTGTAAATCTTTTCTAGTAGGTTCTAGTCTTTTTCATCAATGGTTGTCCTGCAGATAATTGCGATTTTTATGTGCTTGGGGGAGGAGGTGAACTCAGGGTGTTTCTATTCTGCTGTCTTGGCCACTCTCCTGAAATCCAGGTTTTGATGTGAAATTTCACATCTAGGATGAGGGGGTAGTAAATATGACTCTTGGCTAGGCCTGGCTTACAGGCAACCAATTTGCAACCTCTGGTTTAACCTAAAGTTTCTCAAGCTCATTTTACCACAGAACTCTGATCCTAGAACACTTTTTGAGAAAATGCTACCACACAATTAGCCAGCACAACCCTTCAGGGAAGCACTGTCCTAAGGTCCCTTGTTTACACCAATTCCTCCTTCCTGCTCCAGTCCTCTAACCTGAAGTATCCAGTTACTCTGGCTGTGTGATACATTTCCCCAGCACTGTGACTTTTGTCATTCAGTCACTCAGTCATGTCCAGCGCTTTGCAACCCCATGGACTGTAACACGCCAGGCTGCCCTGTCCTTCACCATCTCCTGGAGCTTGGTCAAACTCATGTCCATTGAGTCGGTGATGCCCTCCAATAATCTCATCCTCTGTCAGCCCCTTATCCTGCCTTCAAACTTTTCCAGCACCAGGGTCATTTCAAATGAGTGGGCTCTTCGCATAGGAGCAAAAGTATTGGAGCTTTAGCTTTAGCATCAGTCCTTCCAAAGAATATTCATTGTCCTTCCAAATGAAAATCAAATTATCAGCATCCATTGGATTATAGAAAAAGCAAGAGAATTCCAGAAAAACATCTACAAATACACCTTACAAAGAAAATCCAGTGATTTCATTTAGGATTGACTGGTTTGATCTCCTTGCAGTCCAAGGGATTCTCAAGAGTCTTCTCCAACACCACAGTCCAAAAGCATCAGTGCTTCGGTGCTCAGCCTTCTTTATGGTCCAACTCTCACATCCATACATGACTACTGGAAAAACCATAGCTTTGACTAGACTCTCTTTTGTCAGCAGAGTAATGTCTCTGCTTTTCAGTATGCTATCTAGGTTTGTCACAGCTTTTCTTCCAAGGAGCAATTGCCTTTTAATTTCATGGCTGCAGTCACCATCTCAGTGATTTTGGAGCTCAAGAAAATAATGTCTTTCACTGTTTCCTTTGTTTCCTCATCTATTTGCCATGAAGTGATGGGACCAGATGCCATGGTTTTTGTTTTTTTGAATGTTGAGTTTTAAGCCAGCTTTTTCACTCTCCTCTTTCACCCTCATCAAGAAGCCCTTTAGTTTCTATTCACTTTCTGCTATAAAGGTGGTGTCACCTGCCTATCTGAGGTTATTAATATTTATCCTGGCAATCTTGATTCCAGCTTGTGCTTTATCCAACCTTGTATTTCTCATGATGTACTTTGCATTAAAACAGTGACAGAAAGTGAAGAGGAACTAAAAAGCCTCTTGATAAAAGTGAATGAGGAAAGTGAAAAAGTTGGCTTAAAGCTCAACATTCAGAAAACTAAGATCATGGCATCTGGTCTCATCACTTCATGGCAAATAGATGGGGAAACAGTGGAAACAGTGTCAGACTTTATTTTTTTGGGCTCTAAAATCACTGCAGATGGTGAGTGCAGCCATGAAATTAAGACGCTTACTCCTTAGAAGGAAAGTTATGACCAACCTAGATAGCATATTTAAAAGCAGAGATGTTACTTTGTCAACAAAGGTCCGTCTAATCAAGGCTATGGTTTTTCCAGTAGTCATATATGGATGTGAGAGTTGGATGGTGAAGAAAGCTGAGCACCAAAGAATTGATGCTTTTGGACTGTGGTGTTGGAGAAGACTCTTGAGAGTCCCTTGGACTGCAAGAAGATCCAACCAGTCCATCCTAAAGGAGATCAGTCCTGGGTGTTCATTGGAAGGACTGATGCTGAAGCTGAAACTCCAATACTTTGGCCACCTCATGCGAAGAGTTGACTCATTGGAAAAGACCCTATTGCTGGGAATGATTGGGAACAGGAGAAGGGGCAACAGAGGATGAGATGGCTGGATGGCATCACCGACTTGATGGATATGGGTTTGGGTAAACTCCAAGAGTTGGTGATGGACAAGGAGGCCTGGTGTGCTGCGATTCATGGGGTCGCAAAAAGTCAGACCTGACTGAGCAACTGAACTGAATTGAACTGAAACAGTGACAATATACATCCTTGATGTACTCCTTTGCCAATTTTGAACCAGTCCATTCTTCTATATCCAGTTCTAACTGTCGCTTCTTGACCTGCATACCAGTTTCTCAGGTGTCAGGTAAGGTGATCTGGTATTTCTATCTCTTCAAGAATTTTCCACAGTTTGTTGTGATCCACACAAAGGCTTTAGCATAGTAAATGAAGCAAAAGTAGATGTTTTTCTGGATTTCTCTTGCTTTTTCTGTGATCTAACAGATATTGACAATTTGATCTCTGCCTTTTCTAAATCCAGCTTGAACATCTGGAAGTTCTTGGCTCATGTACTATTGAAGCTTGGCTTGGAGAATTTTTAGCATTACTTTGCTAGCATGTGAGATGAGTGCAGTTGTGCGGTAGTTTGAGCATTCTTTAGCATTGCCTCTCTTTGGGATTGGAATGAAAACTGACCTCTTCCAGTCCTGTGGCCACTGCTGAGTTTTTCAAATTTGCTGGCATATTGAGTGGAGCTCTTTCACAGTGTCATCTTTTAGGATTTGAAATAGCTCAACTGAATTCCATCACCTCCACTAGCTTTGTTCGTAATGATGCTTCCTAAGGCCCACTTGACTTCACACTCCAAGATGTCTAGCTCTAGGTTAGCGATCATACCATCGTAATTATCTGGGCCATTAAGATCTTTTTTGTATAGTTCTTCTGTGTTCTTGCCACCTCTTCTTAATATCTTTTGCTTCTGTTAGTCCATACTGTTTCTGCCCTCTATTGTGCTCATCTTTGCATGAAATGTTTCCTTGAGATCTAGTTCTCTTCAAGAGATCTAGTCTTTCCCATGCTATTGTTATCTTCTATTTCTTTGCATTATTCACTTAAGAAGTCTTTCTTACCTCTCTTTGCTATCCTTATAACTCTGCATTCTATTGAGTATATCTTTCCTTTTCTCCTTTGCCTTTCACTTCTCTTCTTTTCCCAGCTATCTGTAAGGCCTCCTCAGACAACCATTTTGCCTTTTTGCCTTTCTTTTTCTTGGGGATGTTTTTGATCACCTCCTCCTGTACAAACTTCTGACAAAAGTTCTCCAGGCACTCTATCAGATCTAATCCCTTGAATCTTTTTATCACTTCCACTATATGATCATAAGGGATTTGATTTAGGTCATACCTAATGGCCTACTGGTTTTCCCTTTTTCTCCAATTTAACTCTAAGTTTAGCAATAAGGAGTTCATGATCTGAGCCACAGTCAGCTCTTGGTCTTTTTGCTGACTGTATAGAGCTTCTCCATCTTCGGCTGCAAGGAATATAATCAATCTGATTTTGGTATTGACAATCTGGTGATGTCCATGTGTAGAGTTGTCTCTTGTGTTGTTGGAAGAGGGTGTGTTCTTTGACCAGTGCTCTCTCTTGACAAAACTCTTAGCCTTTTCCCTGATTCATTTTGTACACCAAGACCAAACTTGCCTGTTACTCTAGATATCTCTTGACGTCCTACTTTCCATTCCAGTCCCCTATGATGAATAGGACCTCTTTTTTTTTTTTGGTGTTAGTTCTAGAAGGTCTTGTAGGACTTCATAGAACTGTTCAACTTCTTTGGCATTAGTGATTAGGGCATAGACTTGAATTACTGTGATATTGAATGGTTTGCCTTGGAAACAGAGATCATTCTGTCATTTTTGAGATTGCAGCCAAGTCAATCAGTCAGTTCAGTTCAGTTCCTCAGTCGTGTCTGACTCTTCGCAGCCCCATGGACTGCAGCTTGCCAGGCCTCCCTATCCATTGTCAACTCCTGGAGTTTATTCAAACTCATGTCCATTGAGTTGGTGATGCCATCCAACCATCTCATCCTCTGTCATCTCCTTCTCCCACCTTCAATCTTTCCCAGCATCAGGGTCTTTTCCAATGAGTCAATTCTTTGCATCAGATGGCCATAGTGTTCAAGTTTCAGCTTCAGTATCAGTCCTTTCAATGAATATTCAGGACTGATTTCCTTTAGGATGGACTAGTTGGATCTCCTTGCTGTCCAAGGGACTCTCAAGAGTCTTCAACACGACAGTTCATAAGCATCAAATCTTTGGCACTCAGCTTTCTTTATAGTCCAACTCTCACATCCACACATGACTACTGGGAAAACCATAGCTTTCACTAGATGGACCTTTGTTGGCAAAGTAATGTCTCTGCTTTTTAATAAGCTGTCTAGGTTGGTCACAACTTTTCTTCCAAGGAGCAAGCATCTTTTAATTTCATGGCTGCAGTCACCATCTGCACCCAAGTACTACATTTCATACTCTTTTGTTGACTATGAGGGCTACTCCATTTCTTCTAAGGAATTCTTGCCCACAGTAATAGATGGCAAACCACTTCAGCATTCTTGCCTTGAGAATTCCATGAACAGTATGGAAAGGCAAAGAGATATGACACTGAAAGATGACCTTCCCAGGTCAGTAGGTGCCCAAAATGCTAAGAGAGAAGAGTGGAGAAATAGCTCCAGAAGGAACGAAGAGGCTGAGCCAAAGTGAAAACAACACTCAGTTGTGGATGTGTCTGGTGGTGAAAGTAAAGTCTGATGCTATAAAGAATAATATTGAATAGGAACCTGGAATGTTAGGTCCATGAATCAAGGTAATTTGGAAGTGGTCAAACAGGAGATGGTAAAAGCGAACATCAGCATTTTAGGCATCACTGAACTAAAATGGACCAGAATGGGTGAATTTAATATAATTCAGATGTGACTTAAAATAACAATATTAATATTACTCAAAAATCTGTATTTGGATAGGACTCAGAGAGGATGGCTCATCTTTGTTCCACTACATGTCTTGAAGGCTGGTGGCAATGGCAAGGGGTTGGAATCATCTGAAAGCATTTCCACTCACATATCAAAAGGCTTATACTATTAGACACCCAAGATCTAAGCATGGCAGATGGCTAAGATCGCTTTAGGTAGCCTTTTAGGCCTGGGCTTCCAACATGGCAGGTAGATTCCAAGGGTGAGTGGCTGCAGAGAGAGGGAGGCAGGCAGAAGCTGTATAACCTTTTAGGATCTAGCCTTGAAAGTCACACCAGTTCACTTCCATTGCATTCTGTTTGTCAAGGCAAGTGTTCGAAGACAGAGCAATAGACTCCACCACTTAATGGAGTGTGGAAGGAACCAGATATACCACTGGAGCCATTTTTAGAAGATGCAATCTGCCCTAAAAGGAAAGAATAAAGTACTTCGAATTCCGGATCTTTTATTTACCAATAATAATATGATTCTGAGCAAGTAATTTTGTTTATTTTTGCAGCATTTGTTCACCTTCTCTTGTATTAGTTACCTCTATTTTTAATTTATCATTGGACAGTGAGCTTGAGAATAGCATCCACATCTAGGTGTTTTGTTTAGTATCACTATGATGTAAGCACAAACATACAGTTTGGGTTTAGCAAATATTTCTCACACCTTACTTTATAAAGCTAGGAGGGAATTTCCCAGTAACTTTCCCCACTTGTAGACATGGCTAAAGGAGAATAAATCTCTTTGGAATTGAGTCACATTGCCTGCAGTTCACTGTTGTTCTGTGCCTGCCTCAGCCTGTTAAATTACCAGTGTTGTCATTGGACTGGCCCTTGTAGTTCTTATTGTGGTTGCAAGATGTTCTCAACAATAACCAAAAATAAAGGTTTATTACTTATAGGTTCTAGAAATTACATGTCTGTCTTGGGGTACACAGCTGAGTCACCAGTAAAAAGTACATGAGCATGGGCCTGGGGTTCTCCTTTTATTGGGGCTGAGAGTGGGGACCTAGGGTTTTGAGGTCTCCCTCTTTATTGGCGAATTTAAAATGTAAGAGTGGGATTTAAAGCTCAGGAAGAGAGGAAAAACAATCCCCCCAAATGGTCAGTTGTCAAAATTAACCAAGAACTCCTAAACAAAAGATTCTGGGAGGTATGAGAGGAGGGGTGGACATGTACAGCTTGGCTCTTTATCTAGTCTTGTAGCCAGCAATGTGTTTATTTGAGATAGCCCACGTTAAAGAGGGTGCCATCTTTGAAGTGGGTGCCTCTTTGAAGTGGATACCTTGGCAATCAAAGCTTAAGGCAGGCACTTGCTTTACAGGAAGAAAAGCTAACGGTCAGGGCTTAAACTGTAACTATCCACCTGCCCCTTCCTGCATCACATGACTTGTCACATACATGAAACAAGACTCAAACCCCATGCCTCTCTACATCTCCCAAAGCCTGTGGTAGAGCAGCCCTGCGGTTTCCTGCTGTTAGCGGCCCAAAAAGCAGCCAGGAGGCTACAAGAAATAAGCAGCCTCTGAGAAACTGGGCTTACAAAACCTTACTCCCAAAGCAGCAACAAACCCTGCACTTACTCTCCAAATCTCATTTCAGGGCACTGTAAGAGCAGTTCTTTGTTATGAATGCAAATACCATTGGAGCTACAAACACAGATATAATCATGTGAAATTCTGGTTGTACAAGGGCGCTCATTTGCTAATGAATAAGCTAAAAGCCATTTCAGAAATGACCCCTGCCCATTTGGACAACAGGCTTTGTTCATTGTGTTTAATGCTCCATTCCTCTTTGCCATTTGCCAGGTGAAAAAGAATAGAAACCAAAGACCAGGAAACTCTTTAGTTTCTGTTAGAAATGGCTCTTGGTTGCCTCTGACACCCTCTTCAAGCCTTTTACTCCATTATTTCCAGCCTCCTATATCCATTCTTCTTCCTATCAGTTTCAGTTATTCCTCTCCATGTTTCTGCAACTAACAGGCTGGCATGTAGTTTGGTGAGAGCCTCAGGCTGTCTGCCCAGGTGTCTGCCAACACTGGCAATGATGGTCGACTCCATTATACAGGGAAGCATGTCTTACCCAGAGGCAACTGGAAAATCTCTGTTGAGTGCTAGTACAAATATTTTTGTTTTCCAACACTTCTGAACCACACAGTTTACAATTTGTGGGATTGCATCCTCTCTCTATCCTGGGAAATATTTGTTTTCATTTACAAGTATAAAATAACATTAATTTCCAATTCCTTAGTATTTATATGTTACAAATTCTAAGCACTTTACATACATTGCTTCACTTAATCCACACAACCTCTCTAAAAGACCATTTACATTTTACAGACCAGGAAACTGAGTTAAAGATGTGAAGTAGGTTGCCTCCCTCTACCTGATGCCAAAGCATGTCTGTTTTCCTTCCCTATCCTGTTTAGCCTGAGAAGGGTGCATGCATGACAGATCCGTTTCTTATCTCATAGAGATTTTATTAATTTTGTACCTTCCTGTTTGACTCCAGAAGTCAATTCATTAATAACACTGCAAGCAAAGTCTTGCAAGAGACCATAGGATTTGTAAGAGACCATAGGGTTCATTAGGTCAAACTGACCTGTGAATCATGTGTAGAGCACCTCTCACATTGGTCATTGTGTCTGAAAATTTCTAATGCTAGGGAACCCATCCCTCTGAGGAAGAAGCAGCACATTTTCAAGCAGTTTCCTGTTATGTTTGATAAAAATCTTTCCCCTTGGAACTGCCATTCATTCACCCTAATTCTGCTGTCTGCAAAAACAAGATTCTGTGCTCAGCGTCCCCTGAGCCTTGCTTTGCCAGGTGAATTGCTTCATAAACAGGCTTGCTCCTTCTCATCCACTCTTGCTTGAAGAGACTCCACTTTGTCAAGGACCCTCACTATGTGGGACACCAAAAGGCTGTACCCAAAGCTCAAACTAACTCTGACCAATCAAAATTCTATCCTCTCTCTTGGATCTAGAGATTATCATACTAAGTGAAGTAAGTCAGACAAAGACACATATCACATGATATCACTTACATCTGGAATCTAAAAAATTATGAAAATGATCTTATATATGAGACAGAAACAGACTCATTCATAGAATACAAACTTACAGTTACCATAGGGGAAAAGAGCAGGTGGGATAAATGGAATTTGGGATTAACATATACATGCTGCTGCTGCTGCTAAGTCACTTCAGTCGTGTCTGACTCTGTGCGACCCCATAGACGGCAGCCCACCAGGCTCCCCCGTCCTTGGGATTCTCCAGGCAAGAACACTGGAGTGGGTTGCCATTTCCTTCTCCAATGCATGAAAGTGAAAAGTGAATGTGAAGTCGCTCAGTCATGTCCAACTCAGCGACTCCATGGACTGCAGCCCACCAGGCTCCTCCGTCCATGGGATTTTCCAGGCGAGAGTACTGGAGTGGGTGTCATTGCCTTCTCCAGTGCATGAAAGTGAAAAGTGAACGTGAAGTCACTCAGTCGTGTCCAACTCAGCGACCCCATGGACTGCATCCCACCAGGCTCCTCCGTCCATGGGATTTTCCCAGCAAGAGCACTGGAGTGGGGTACCATTGCCTTCTCTGCGTATACTGTGCACCTAAAACTAACACAATGTTGTAATTCAACTGTACTTGGAAAATTTTTTTAATTTACTTTTTAAAAATTCTATGTTTGATCAGGGTGCTGCACATCTTTTTAAATTATTTTTAATTGAAGGATAATTGCTTTACAATATCGGTTTGATTTCTGCCATACATCAATGTGATTTAGCCATCGATGTACACATGTCCCCTCCCTCTTGAGCCTGCCTCCCGCCTCCCACCTTTCCCACCCCTTCTAGGTTGTTACAAAGCCCCAGTTTGTGTTCTCTACGTCAGATAGCAAATTTCCATTTGCTATCTGTTTTACACGTGGTAGTAGATATGCGTCCATGCTACTTTCTCCATTCATCTCACCCTCTCCTTCCTCCCCCTGCCCTTATCCATAAGTCTGTTCTCTAAGTCTGCATCTTCATTGCTGCCCTGCAAATAGGTTCATCAGCACTGTCTTTCTAGATTCCATATATATGCATTAATATACAATATTTCTCTGACTAGTTTTACTCTGTATAATAGACTCTGGGCTCATCCGCTTCATTAGAACTGACTCAAATGCATTCCTTCTTATGGCTGAGTAGTATTCCATTATATAAACCTACCACAGCTTCTTTATCCATTCATCGGTCAGTGGACATCTAGGATGTTTCCATGTCCTAGCTATTGTAAACAGTGTTGCAATGAACATTGGGGTACATGTGTCTTTTTCAGTTTTGGTTTCCTCAAGGCATATGCCTAGAAGTGGTACTGCTGGATTGTGTGGCTGTTTTATTCCTAGTTTTTTAAGGAATCTCCATACTGTCTTCCATAGTGGCTATATCAGTTTACATTCCCACCAGCAGTACAAGAGGGTTTCATTTTCTCCACACTCTCTATAGAACTTGCTATTTGTGGATTTTTTTATGATGGCCCTTCTGACTGGTGTGAGGTGATACCTTGTAGTTTTGATTTGCATTTCCCTAATAATGAACAGTGTTGAGAACCTTTTCATGTGTTTATTAACCATCTGTATGTCTTCTTTAGAGAAATGTCTGTTTAGGTATTTTGCCCACTCTTTGATTGAGTTGTTTTTCTGGTATTGAGTTGCATGAGCTGCTTATATATTTTGGAAATTAATCCTTTGCCAGTTGTTTTATTTGCTATTATTTTGTCCCATTCTGAGGGCTATCTTTTCACCTTGTTTATCGTTTCCTTTGCTGTGCTAAAGCTTTTAAGTTTAAGTAGGTCCCATTTGTTTATTTTTATTTCCATTATTCTAGGAGGTGGGTCATAGAGGATCTTGTTATGATTTATGTCATACTGTGTTTTGCCTACATTTTCTTCTGAGAGTTTTATGTTTCTGATCTTACATTTAGGTCTTTAATCCATTTTGAGTTTATCTTTGTGTATGGTGTTAGGAAGTGTTCTAATTTCATTCTTTTACATGTAGTTTTCCAGTTCTCCCAGGGCCATTTATTGAAGAGACTATCTTTTTCCCATTGTATATTCTTGCCCTTTTTCAAAGATAACTTGCCCATAGAATCATGGGTTTATCTCTGGGCTTTCTATTTTGTTCCACTGGTCTATATTTCTGCTTCTGTGCCAGTATCATACTGTCTTGATGACTGTAGCTTTGTAGTATACTCTGAAATCAGGTAAGTTGATTCCTCCAGCTCCATTCTTCTTTCTCAATATTGCTTTAGCTATTCAAGGTCCTTTGTGTTTCCATATGAATTGTGAAATTTTTTGTTCTAGTTCTGTGAAAAGTGCCATTGGTAACTTGATAAGGATTGCATTGAACCTGTAGATTGCATTTGGTAGTATAGTCATTTTCACAATGTTGATTCTTCCAACCCAGGAGCATGGACTCTCTCTCCATTTGTTTATGTCATCTTTGATTTCTTTCATCAGTGTCTTGTAATTTTCTGTATACAGCTCTTTTGTCTCCTTAGGTAGATTTATTCATAGGTATTTTATTCTTTCTGTTGCAATGGTAAATGGGACTGATTCCTTAATTTCTCTTTCTGATTTTTCATTGTTAGTATATAGGGATGCAAGTGATTTCTGTGTACTGATTTTGTATCCCGTGACTTTACTAAATTCCCTGATTAGTTCTTGTAGTTTTCTGATGGTATCTTTAGGGATTGCTATGTACAGTTACCTGCCAATAGAGTTTTACTTCTTCCTTTCCAGTCTGGATTCCTTTTCTCGCTTTTTGTTCTCTGATTTCCCTAGCTAGGACTTCCAAAACTATGTTGAATAATAGTGGCAAGAGTGGACACCCTTGACTTGTTCCTTATGTTAGAGGGAATGCTTTCAATTTCTCACCTTTGAGAATATTGTCTGCTGTGGGTTTGTTGTCTATGGCCTTTATTATGTTAAGGTAGGTTCCTTCTATGCCCATTTTTTTAAATAGTTTTTTATCATAAATGGGTGCTGAATTTTGTTAAAAGCTTTCTCTGCATCTATTGAGATTATCAGATGGTTTTATCTTTCAATTTGCTAATATGGTGTATCACATTGATTGATCTGTATGTATTGAAGAATCCTTGCATCCCTGGAATAAACTCAACTTGATCATAGTGCGTGATCTTTTTAATGTGTTGTTGAATTCTGTTTGCTGGAATTTTGTTGAGGATTTTTACATCTATTTTCATAAGTGATATTGGCCTATAATTGTCTTTTTTGTTATATCTTTATTTGGTTTTGGTATTAGGGTGATGGTGGCCTCATAGAATGAGTTTGGAAGTGTTCCTTCCTCTGCAATTTTTGGAAGAGTTTCAGAAGGATAGGCGTTTGTTCTCTCTACATGTTTGCTAGAATTCACCTGTGCTGCACTCTTTAATTGCAGCCTCAAGCTGAATATGTTCTTTGGGCAGCCATATGGAATTTTCAACTAATATTGACCTGTAAGTCAACAAGTGATATGAGTGGGGACATTTTAGCCACTCTTCACCAGCCTGGGCTATAAGATTCAGGACAATGACGTCCCTAACTCATCTGTACACAGTTTCACTTTAAGGAAAATTTATCGTGGCAAATACTTTATCCAAACTTGCATAGTGATTTTCTTTGTCTTACAAGGGATACTTTCTTTTCTTTTGTATATGCAGAATGAGATGTTTGATTGATGGTTTTTTTTAAGTTTTGATCCAGTGATAGTTAATCAATTTCTAAAGAGGCAAAAGAAGAGTCAGACTCCTCACAGGCAGAATTGACACATAATCTCACCTCAGTCAATTCGTTCATGACACAACCCCAGGATCTTTCTAATTGACAATTATGTTTGACCGCAAAATAGAAAGTTACTCTATTTCAACTCGAGAATGACTAAAATAGACTGGTGAGTGGGAGCTGATAATATGCTGCTATCCGTTAAAATTCCCTAGTTCTAAGTTAAATTGCTTATTTCTTTATTCTTTATATTTTAATTACTATTTAATTTGTCATGGTTCTTAGGAATTTTTGTTTGCTAGTTTTACAATAAGAAAGTGAAAGGAAAATGTCAAGCATACTTTTAGAGAAATATTTTAAAGTACGATTTTTGGAGATCAGTGAACAGGCCAGAAGCCCCCTTCCAAAAAATAATAAAAATAATGATTCTGGACCAAGATCTCCCTCCCCCCCTCATTCTTCTGAGTCAGTCTGTACAGACAAAGAAACCTGAGTTATTGTCAAATGAACCCAGTCTTCTCACTTTACAAATGACAAAAGATAATGTACAGATAAGTTTAAATGACTTCTCAAGTTCACAAGGATAATGGCAGCTTCTAGCACACAGCCCTCTTTTTCCAAACCACTGATCCAGAATATTCTTATTGTAATTCAGAGAGGTAAGAGATTGCTCTAGTGTAGGGTTTTGGGGGAAAAACATCACAGAGGAATCAAAACTGAAAAGATGGAAGTTTGGGATTTGTTTGTTTGTTTACACCACAGCATCTTTATTCATTCATCTGTTTGGACACAAATTGTTTCCATATCATAACTATTATAAATAGTGCTGCAGTGAACATGGGGGTAGACATATCTTTTCAAGTTAGTGTTTTCATTTCCTTTAGATAAATACCCAGATGTGAAATTGCTGAATTATAGAATAGTTCTGGGCTTCCCTGGTAGCTCATCTGGTAAAGAACCTACCTGCAATGCAGAAGACCCTGGCTCGATTCCTGGGTCAGGAAAATCCCCTGGAGGAGGGCATGGCAACCCAACTTCAGTATTCTCATCTGGAGAATCCGCATGGACAGAGGAGCCTGGGAGGCTACAGTCCATGGTGTCGCAAAGAGTCGGACGTGACTAAGCACAGCACAGAATGGGTCTATTTTTAATTTTTTTTAAGGAAACTTCATACAGTTTTATAGTGGATGCATCAGTTTACATTTCTGCTGAAATTCCCTCTTCCCCACATCCTCACCAGCACTTGTTGTTTTTTGCCTTTTGATAGTAGCCTTTCTAACAAGCATGGTTATTATTTTCATTTCACTGAATAAGTGACGCTGAGCACCTTTTCACGTTAGCCATCTGTATGTATTCTCTGAAAAAATGTCTGTTCAGATTCTCTGCCTACTTTTTAATTGATTATTTGGTTTTTGCTATTGAGTTGTTTGAGTTAATTTTTATACAATTTTTTTTAATCGGAGGATAATTGCTTTACAATGCTGTGTTGGTTTCTGCCATGTGAATCAGCCTTAAATATACATATATCCTGTCCCTCTAGAGCCTCCCTCTCACAGCCTCATCCAACCCCTCTCCGTCTAGAGCACCAGGGTGAGCTCCCTGTGTTACACAAGTTCCCAGTATCTATTTTACACATGGTAATGTGTGTATTTCAGTGCTGATCTCTCAGTTCGTCCCACCCTCTTCTTCCCCCTGCTGTTTCCACACGTCCATTCTACATGTTTTTGTCTCTAGTCCTACCCTGCAAATAGGTTCATCAGTACCATTTTTCAAGATTCCATTTTTATGCATTAATATATGATATATGTTTTTTTCTGACCTGCTTCACTCTGTATAACAGGCTCTAGGTTCATCTGTCTCTGTTCAACCTACTCAAATTCATTCCTTTTTATGGCTGAGTATTATCCCATTGTAAATATGTACCACAACTTCTTTATCCACTCATCTCTCAATGGACATCTAGGTTGGATGGAAGCTTTTTTAAGAGAATCTTACTTTTTCACTAAAATAACACATGCTAGCAATATATGGTAAATGCTAAAAAGTGCAAAGAAAGGTTTTGGGGCAAATTCCTCATAATTCCAACCCATGAACTCTAGGTGCATTTCTCTAGTCTTATTTTTTCTCCCCTCACACATTACTTATTGTTTTCTGTCATTGTGATCATACTGCATAACAAGGAACATTATAACTCAAGGCCTATCCCATGTTGTAATAAATTCTTCATAAGTACTATTTAATTGCTATATAACAGTCCATTTTTGCAATAGTCTTCTTAACCTTGCTCTTATTTTTGAGTAATTAGGTAGAAAAGAAAGATTTAAATGGAGAGGAAAAGTATCTAGGAGAGAATATGTATATACAGAAATTAAAACACCAGAATACTTACAGAAGTGTATTTGAGCTTTGAAGTTGTGGGTGATTTTTGTTTCATTCTTTATATTTTTCTCAAAGGTATAAAAGCACTTGTAAAACACCTACTTTTACTGAACATTTACCATGTGCTTTATGCCACAGATACACTTTCTCATTTGGTCCTTATAGTGACTAACCAAGACCACTAGTCTATCTTCATTTTAAGGATAAGGAAAAGGAGACCTGGAGATATTATGGGACTTGCAGAAGGTCAGCTGTAGAGCCAGAATTTATTTTTAAGTCAACATGATGAGACAGCTTCCATTCTTAACCACAATACTGCATATCCCAAGTTTGTAGTAAATATCTACTATTGTTATCATCAGAAAACTATTTTTAAAATGAAAATGGGTTGCAAACAATACCTCATTTCTGGTCTAAGCATGTAATTTATTACCTATAGAGTATAAAAAGTAATCTACCAGCATCCCAGAACAGCTGACAAAATCATCAATACATAAAATCCCCTCAGTCATGTCTAAAATATTTAAAATTTAAATGTGTTTCAGGTTTCTCTGAAATTGATTAGGAATGAAAAAAAGAAGCAGTGTTAATTGCAGTTACGAGAATGAAGTCTGGATTCTGAGACTGGATGAAAATTGATTGTGCTAAAAGTAGTCTTCTGTAATTAAATGAAACTGTGTGGTGCACTTTAATTAGTCAGCAGAACTTATTCTAAGTGGTAACAGTCAGTCCTGGTATACCTCATTAAATTAGGGCCTGACAGCCCCACCTCAACTAAGGTTCTCTTTCCACAGCAATTTTATGCATCTACTGCTCTAATTTGAAACTGCAGGAAAGGTGACTTTTGCAATTTAGAAGTACATCTTACAAAATCTTCCTCATTCTTTCATTCAAAAGACTTTTAATAGCTTTAGATGCCAAGGAGTCTCACTAGGGGAACTTAACTGCCTTAGAAAATACTTGAAGTCATTGGCACTTCACACCACCCATCAGGGGGCTCAGGAGAGTCAGTAAACATTATAAAATTCACTTGATAGGTTTCTGTTTGTTTCTATTCAGACAAGCTGAACCTGCATCTTTAAAAGCCTATTCAAGAAAATGAGTCCCTTCAGTATCTAAATGTGCAGGTTTCATGGTATTTTAAAAAGGAAAGATAATTTTTATGATTTTTTAACCTTTCTTAAATTATAAAAGCAATGCATGCTCATAGAAAATTCAGGAAGTACAAAAGAGCATAAAGAAGGAGGAAAAGCATCACCCATCAGCCCTTCATTCAAAGACAGTTTACTCTTTTTTTTTTAATTTTTAATTGGAAGATAATCACTTTACAATGTTGTGTTGGTTTCTGCCATACAACAGAGTGAATCAGTCATAAGGATACATATGTCACCTCCGCCCTACTCCATACTCCATCCTACCCCTCTAAGTTGTCATAGAGCACCAGGTTGAGCTTCTTGTGTTATACAACAACTTCCCACTAGCCATCTATTTCACATGTGGTAATGTATATGTTTCAATGCTACTGTCTCAATTTGTCCCACCATCTCCTTCCCCTGTTGTGTCTACAAGTCTGTTCTCTGTGTCTGCATCACTATTCCTGCCCCGCAAATAGGTCCATCAGTACCATTTTTCTAGATTCTATATATATGCATTAATATACAATATTTGTTTTTCTCCTTCTGACTTCACTCTGTGTAACAGGCTCTAGGTTCATCCACCTCACTAGAACTGATTCAAATTTGTTCCTTTTTATGGCTGAGTAATTTGATGCTTTTGAACTGTGGTGTTGGAGAAGACTCTTGAGAGTCCCTTGGACTACAAGGAGATCCAACCAGTCCATCCTAAAGGAGATCAGTCCTGGGTGTTCATTGGAAGGACTGATGCTGAAGCTGAAACTCCAATATGTTGGCCACCTCATGTGAAGAGCTGACTCATTGGAAACGACCCTGATGCTGGGAGGGATTGGGGGCAGGAAGAGAAGGGGACGACAGAGGATGAGATGGCTGGATGGCATCACTGACTCGATGGACATGAGTTTGAGTAAACTCCGGGAGTTGGTGATGGACAGGGAGGCCTGGCATGCTGCAATTCATGGGGTCACAAAGAGTCGGACACAACTGAGTGACTGAACTGAACTGAACTGAATATTTCATTGTGTGTGTGTGTATAAAATACCGCAACTTCTTTATCCATTCATCTGTTGATAGACATCTAGGTTGCTTCCATTTCCTGGCTATTGTAAATAGTGCTGCAGTGAACATTGGGGTACATATGTCCTTTTAAATTGTGATTTTCTCATGGTATATGCCCAGTAATGGAATTGCTGGGTCATTTGGTACTTTGGGGGGCTTCCCTGGTTGCTCAGATGGTAAAGAATCTGCCTGCAATGCAGGAGACCGGTTTTGATCCCTGGGTGGAGAAGATCCCCTGGAGAAGGGCATGGCAACCCACTCCAGTATTCTTGCCTGGAGAATCTCATGGACAGAAGAGCCTGGTGGGCTACAGTCCATAGGGTCACACAGAGTTGGACATGACTGAAGCGACTTAGCATGCATGCATTGGTAGTTTTATTCCTAGTTTTTTAAGGAATCTCCATACTGTTCTCCATAGTGGCTGTACCAATCTGCATTCCCATCAACAGTGTGAGAGGGTTCCCTTTTCTCCAAACCGTCTCTAGCATGTATTATTTGTAGATTTTTTTTTTGCTGATGGTCATTTTGACCAATGTGAGGTGATACCTCATTGTAATTTTGATTTGCATTTCTCTAATAATGAGTGATGTTGCACATTTTTCACATGTTTATTGGCCATCTATATGAAAGACAGATTACTCTTAACATGGTAGGATATTTCCTTCTAGTCTTTTATCTAGCTGTTATATACCTGAGATCATTATATTTGCACAATTTGGTGTTCTACCAGAGGCTCATTGAAAGAGACATTTTGAATTTTATTCCTAACCTTAACCTGGATAACTGGTGGCCATTCTAGCATATAACTGGTGGACTTCTAGCATATCAGACACACATTACCAAGATACCTGCTGTCCTGAGCCTTTGTTGAAGGGAAAGCATCTACTATGGAGAAGGCAATGGCACCCCACTCCAGTACTCTTGCCTGGAAAATCCCATGGACGGAGGAGCCTGGTAGGCTGCAGTCCATGAGGTCGCTAAGAGTTGGACACAACTGAGCAGCTTCACTTTTCACTTTCACGCATTGGAGAAGGCAATGGCAACCCACTCCAGTGTTCTTGCCTGGAGAATCCCAGGGATGGGGGAGCCTGGTGGGCTGCCATCTGTGGGGTCACACAGAGTCGGACACGACTAACGCAACTTAGCAGCAGCAGCAGCAGCAAGCCTCTACTGATGGGACAGAACCCATATCTGGTAGAAATGAGTATTCTGGACATAGTAAAGAAGAACAAGTGCTGTATACTTAGTAGCCTGGGATTAATCACACTGGGCTGGCCCTTTTTCCCTGCATGTTTATATTCAGAAGAAATAAGCTTATAATTATCATTTAGAGCAACTTTGAAGATGAGGTCTCACCCCTGGACAACCACTACCCAGGAATGAGGGTGGACTAGAGGGTGAGACTGGGAGGATTAAAAGATGAAGAGCAACCTTTGATGGGATGTAGCAAGTCACAGATTTAGAATCATAGAAACTCAGATTTGCAGAGAAATTGGATCTCAGTTCCAAGCTTTGATGTTCAAGGAGTACCCATTTCACTGTTTTCTTTAAGGAAAATAGTGGTTTCCAAGCAGGTAACTTAGTCTCAACCAAATATGGAATGCTTATGTGGTGCCAAAAAACAAGGACAGAGTCTCCACCTTCGTATCATGCTAACTGCTAACAGCCAACCAAGCCCCAAAGGGTTGATCCAAGTCCAGTTTGTGTCTCTTTCTCTGTCATGTGGGGATCTGAGTTCCTAGCACACCCTGTCTCATTCTCTTGGAAGTCAGGCCAGTTTGCCAGGGAAATCCTTAAAAGCTAAGCATCATTTCCCACTTATCTTAGAACCTACCACCTTCCTTCTCTTTTCCTGTCCCTGGAAATCTCCCCTCCTCTCTTAAGGTGTTTAAGATACTTGTCCCCTTTTCCTCCCTCCAGAACAGCTCAAGTACTCTCTTCCGGCTCAGTAAAATACAAGCCAACCAGGGACAGATCTTGCAGAAAAGGTCTGTTTCCGTCCCCTGAAGTAAGGGAGAGCAAATGGCCTGGTTTCCCCTTGGGAAGACATAAAGGAAAGTTATAAAGAGGAAAACACAAAGTGTTGTTTTTCAAAAGAAATCATCCTGCTATAGAAGACCTTGAAGATTCAGTCGGGTTCACACCCAAAGCTAGTCTCCTTCATTCTTTAGCACCAGGAGGACACCTTTGCCATAATGGGATGAGTACAGGCCTAGAAACCAGACCAGAACCTAGCTTTATGACCATCACCTTCTAGGCTGAGTTTTCTCCTAGCACAGAGCTTGGCACAGAGTAGGACAAACCAGTATTGCTTTCTGTGCCTATGGCCGGCTGCTTCCCAAGCCACTGCCCAGCCAGTCCCAGTTGAGCTACTCTAATTCTTCATTGTTGTTCAGTGACTCAGTCCTGCCTGACCTGTTGTGACTCATGGACTACAGAACGCCAGGCTTGCCTGTCCTTCACTATCTTCTGGAGTTTGCTCAAACTCATGCCCATTGAGTCAATGATGCCATAAAACCATCTCATCCTCTGTCACCCCCTTCTCTTGCCCTCAGTCTTTCCCAGCATCAGGGTCTTTTCCAGTGAGTCAGCTCACTGAATAGGGTGGCCAAAGTATTAGAGCATCAGTGACAGTTTTTCCAGTGAATGTTCAGGGTTGATTTTCTTTAGGATTGACTGGTTTGATCACTTGCAGTCCAAGGGACTCTCAAGAGTCTTCTCCAGAACCACAGTTCAAAAGCATTAGTTCTTTGGCACTCAGCCTTGTTTATGGTCCAGCTCTCACATCCATACATGACTTCTGGAAAAACCATAGCTTTGACTATATGGACCTTCGTCAGCAGAGTGATGTCTGTTTTTTAATACAGTGTTTAGGTTTGTCATCGCTTTTCTTCCAAGGAGCAAGCATCTTTTAATTTCATGGCTGCAGTCACCATCAGCAGTGATTTTGGAGCCCAAGAAAATAAAGTCTGTCACTGTTTCTGTTCCTTCCCCATTTATTTGCCATGAACTGATGGGACTGGATGCCATGATCTTCGTTTTTTGAATGTTGAGTTTTAAGCCAGCTTTTTCACTCTTCTCTTTCACCTTCATCAAGAAGCTCTTTAGTTCCTCTTTATTTTCTGCCATTAATGTGGTATCATCTGCATATCTGAGGTTATTGATATTTCTCCTACCAGTCTTGATTCCAGTTTGTGGTTCATCTGGACTGGCATTTCGCATGATGCACTCGGCATAGAATTTAAGTAAGCAGACTGACAATATACAGCTTTGACTAACTCCTTTCCCGATTTCAAACCAGTCTGGTGTTCCATGTCCAGTTCTAATTGTTTCTTCTTAATCTGCTTACAGGTTTCTCAGGAGGTAGGTAAGGTGATCTGGTAGTCCCATCTCTTTAATTTTCCAGTTTGTTGTGATCTAAAGCTTTAGCATAGTCAATGAAGCAGAATTCGATGTTTTTCTGGAATTCTCTTGCTTTTTCTATGATCCAGCAGGTATTGGCAATTTGATCTCTGGTTCCTCTGCTTCTTCAAAACCCAGCTTATACATCTGAAATTCTTGGTTCATGCACTGCTGAAACCTGGCTTGAAGGATTTTTAAACTAGCTTGAAGGATTTTTAAGCTAGCATGTGAAATGAGAAAAATTGTATGGTAGTTTGAATATTCTTTGGCATTGTCCTTCTTTGGGATTGGAATGAAAGCTGACCTTTTCCAGTCCTGTGGCCATTGCTGAGTTTTCCAAAATAACTGGCATGTTGAGTGCAGCACTTTAACAGCATCATCTTTTAAGATTTGAAATAGCTCAGGTGAAATTCCATCACCTCCACTAGCTTTGTTTGTAGTGGTGCTTCCTAAGGCCCACTTGACTTCACACTCCAGGATATCTGGCTCTAGGTGAGTGACTACACCATCATGACTGTCCAGGTCATTAAGACCTTTTTTGTATAGTTCTTCTGTGTATTCTTGCCAGTTCTTCCTAATATCTTCTGCTTCTGTTAGGTCCTTACTTTTTCTGCCCTTTATTGTCCCCATCTTTCCATGAAATGTTCCCTTAGTATGTCTAATCTTCTTGAAGAGATCTCTAATTTTTCCCATTCTATTGTTTACCTCTATTTCTTTGCATTGTTCACTTAGAAAGGCTTTCTTATCTCTCCTTGCTATTCTCTGGAACTCTGCAATCAGTTGGGTATATTTTTCCCTTTCTCCTTAGCATTCCGCTTCTCTTCTTTTTTCAGGTATTTGTAAAACCTCCTCAGACAACCATTTTGCCTTCTTGCATTTCTTTTTCTTGGAGATGGTTTTGCTCACCACCTCCTGTACAGTGTCATGAACCTCCGTCCTTAGATCTTCAGGCATTGTATCAGATCTAATCTCTTGAATCTATTTGTCACTTCCACTGTAGAATCATAAGGGATTTAATTAGGTCATACCTGAATGGGCCTCGTGGTTTTCCCTACTTTCTTCAGTTTAAGTCTGAATTCTATAATTAGGAGCTCATCACCTAAGCCATAGTCAGCTCCTGGTCTTATTTTTGCTGACTGTATAGAGCTTCTCCATCTTTGGCTGCAAAGAATATAATCAGTCTGATTTCAGTATTGACCATCTAGTGATGGCCACAAGAGTCGTCTCTTGTGTTCTTGGAAAAGAGTTTGCTATGACTAGCACATTCTCTTGGCAAAACTCTGTTAGCCTTTGCCCTGCTTCATTCTGTACTCCAAGGCCAAACTTGCCTGTTACCCCAGGTATCTCTTGACTTCCTACTTCTGCATTCCAATCCCATTGCCTGGCAGCAACTCTAGGAGAGACTGCCCTTCCCAAAATGTGTGTCAGGTACCCACACTTGAAACTATTCAAATAATGGATTTTTAGCTGAATTTGGTTTTATATGATCCTGGTTCTTCGGGTGGTAACTATGTTTCTCCCAGAGAAAAATCACAGCTAATACTCTCTGACACCTTGAGTGCTGAGTGCCCTCCAGAAGCTCTTCAACCTGAGTGTCGTTGGATGTGGCCAATTTGAACATTTATTCCTCCCCAGAAGTCATTTTTATCTGTGAGAAAAACTGTCTCTTGGAAATAAACCAAATGATATAGCATGTTCTTAAATCCATCTGTCTTCATTTCTCCTGTCTTCTAGTCAGATACAGAGTTTTGGGATAAGATGCAAGCAGAATGGGAAGAAATGGCCCGGAGGAACTGGATATCGGAGAACCAGGAAGCCCAGAACCAGGTTACAATCTCAGCCAGTGAGAAGGTGACCATTTCTCTTCTCTCAAATGTTGACCAGTTTTCTCATCCTTTTTGGATCATATTTTTATAAATTGTTGATAACTATTTTGTGGGGGGGAAATTCAGTAATTAAGTAGACTATTTAATATCAATCTGACCTGAAAGAAATTCTGATAGATAGAAACAGTGTAATCATGCAATGTGTGAAGGCAGCAAAACTGGAATGGAACACCCTTATTTTTTATCAGTGTTAAGACAGTTTGGCAGCCAACCAGAGCTTGGCCAGTCACTGAACTAACATTGAGGGTTAGTGAGAACAAGAACTGGGCTAATCCCACATTGCTCAAACCATGTCGATATGCTGACAAAAGTGATATTAATGGGCTGGAGGTTGAAAAGGGGGGCTTCAGGCTTTATTTCATGGGTAGTCTTTATGCTGCTAGCAAAGAATTCAGTGGAAAAGATACACTTCACACAGCTGGGTCAAGTACCAAGGGGATTCCTCAGAGATAGTCCCCTAATAAGAGCCCCAGAAAATGTGTGAGTACAGTCCACAGCCAGCTAAATTCCCCCCATGAAGCCCCAGCTGCTCTAGGATTTATGCTTTTAAAAATGCCTGGGAAAAAAAGAAAACACTGAGAAATCAGTTTAAGTGACTTGAAAGACAGAGATGGAAAGATAGAATTTTCTTACACAGGGGAAATACATATATAGATGTTAATGTTACAGTTCTTTGTGGTAGAGGAATTCTCAGTTTTATTCATTTCTGAATAACTTCCATGATATTTGGTTCCATCCAACAAATTTTACTGTTTACTCTGCCCTAGATACTGGGGACTGAGATGAATGAATAGTCTCTGATTTTAGGGGATTAGCAATCTACATAATCATTAAGATGTCTTCCTCCTTCCAGTACTCTCTGTCCCACAGTAGGCAAGGCAATCTCATAAAATCAGATCAACCATCTCATTAAAATCGTTAATTTTCCACAAAGCAATTGAAAGTAAGTGAGAAGAGAGAACACAGATGTACAACATCAGTCTCCAGGCTATAACCCATGCACCTGAGCTCCCCATCCCAGGGTCCCACACCCCAAAATCACTACATAAGCTGGTCATACCCTATGGATTCTGACGAAGAGTTTTGTCTTTCTAAACACCTGGGGAGAATGAAAGTCTCCCTTTGATGTATTTAAAAACCTTAGTAGCATCATCAACAGACTAGCTTGTTTGTATCTATCAAATTGGTTTTTATGATAGTCTCTGCTACTAAGGTTGCAACAAATATTATCTCCAATACTTCTGATGAGAGTTTATCAGGGCATACTTTCTCAAAATCAGTTGTGCTACATATATCAAGGGCTCAAAATAGTTCGAAGCCTTGAGCATAATAAATCCTTCTAGAAGTCTATCCGAAGATAATAATCATATGCAGTCAAAGATTTGAGCATAAGACTTTCACTGTAGTGTTATTTATGATAACAGTAAAAATTAAAAGTAACCTGAGTGACCATCGAAAGAGGGTTGATTAATTTTTAGCATAATATAAATAATTTTAATAACTAAAATTAAATGGGGCTTAAGCTACAACCTTGCTTTTATAGCATGGACTTGTTTAACTTATATACTCATGGAAAATACTAGAAGATTATTTGTACAATCTGTATTGTTTAAATTTTTGCAACAAAAGAAAATCTATAACTTTTAAACATGCATTCTCAGTGGAGAGATACAGCCCCACAATGGGACAAAAACTGGTTTGGTGAGTAGAAGGTGAAAAAATATCCTAGATGTTACAATAGTTCATAGCCCTCCAAAGGGCCATTGTATATAAACAGATGTACAGTATGTGGTACTAACATTTCAAGAGAGTGCATGGCAGCACTCTGCAAAAGTTTGTCCTAAAAGTCAATATTTTTAAAATCTTGTGGGTAAATGGCTGAAACAAAAAGAACAAAAGAAATAACAGAAGGAAAACAAAGTCCAAAATATTAACAGTGATCATATTTAGGTTGCAGCATTACAGGTATCTTTTTGTTTATTTTGTTATATTCAGTAACAAAATAATATCTAACATCTACACCATGAAAATGTACTACAGTCACAATAAGGAAAAAAAACAGCAATTTAAACTTCATTGAAATTAAATAAATAAAATTACTTAAATTCAAATTCGGGAAGAACTGATTGAATGTAACAATGAAGAGTTAAATCAGTGGATCTGTGTTGGCCCCTCTCTCTGTTGTAGGGTTATTACTTTCATACTGAAAACCCCTTCAAAGACTGGCCTGGAGCATTTGAAGAAGGCTTAAAAAGGCTGAAGGAAGGGGACCTGCCAGTCACCATCCTGTTCATGGAGGCAGCAATTCTTCAGGACCCTGGAGATGCAGAGGTATCATTTCCCTTCATCCTGCCAGGTTCAGAAAGGGGCTTCGTGTGCTAACAAGGGGCAGAGGGTGACAGAGCGCTCTCCTAGGTGGCATTTTCATCAAGTAAAATTTCCCAAAGGAGCTAACCTCGCTAAGTCTGATACATGTGTGTAAGTTACAAAAGGTACCTACTTTCTAACCACCTCTGCAGTGTCGACAGTGCCCAAAAATAAAAGGTGGGGACAAGAAATGAAAAACCAAAACTGCCAACCTGGAGGCTCAGCAGTAGTTTTCACGGGGCAGGGTATGGTTTCATCTGGGTCTAGAGCCACACCATATCCCACCCTTGATTTACTCACTTAGCATTTATTGAGCATGTATTATGTCCCAAGAATTGTGCCAGGCATGGGCTGAGCTAAAGGATTGAAGAGCTAGAGAAAATGGACCAGTTGAAAGGACAGATTTGTGATCTATCTGCAAGACAAGTAAATCAGTCAGTGCAGTGTAACAAATGTGGTTTCAGAGTATGCGCAGGATGCTAGGAGAGCAAAAAGCAAGAGTTCTGACCCAGCCTTGCCCTCCAAGTGAATCCAAAGCTGAGTTTTGAAGGAGAGATGATTAAAAACTGTAAGGAGGTCCAGTTGTTGTTTAGAGGGAATGGTTCATGGGTGGCAGAGAGACAGGAAACATTGGATCCATGGTAAGAGAGGAGGAGACAGGGGCAAGAGAGAAGGCACAAAGAAGTAGCCAAGAGTTGAACTTCATCTTGAAAGCCATACGGAACCACTGTGGGAGAGGGACATGACCAGATCTGCATGTGAGACAAGCCCCTTTCTATGAGATATGAAGGGTCATTGGACATGCAGACTGGGAAACACCAAAGAGGCTTCTGCAGCTTTATCTTGGTTCAGTAAGTCTCCCACTTGCAAAGGCCTGTAATAAGATACTGGCAGGTATAAAGGCTTCCTTTTTAGTTTATAATTTTCAGAAAACATCTTATATGGGGATATTCCCAGAGGAACTGCAGAAATTTGTATACAGTGCTGAGAAGGCAGTAGAGAATAGAGGTTAAGCCTCTGGGATCTGCTACCTAACCACGTGGTTCAAATTCCTGTTCTACTACTTGTTAGCCGTGTGAGTCCTGTGATCTGGGACAAGCCATTTAAGCCCTCTAAGGTTCAGTTCCCTCACATGTAAAATGGACATCACAATTATAACAATCTCATTGGGTATTGTGAAGATTAAGTAAATTCATAGAGATTAAAGTGCTTAGTTCAGTGCCTGACATGTCAGTATTTAGTGCTCATCATTATTATTGGTTGTACCGAGTTTGTACAGAAAGAACAAGTAAACAAATTACTAGTTAAAGCTCCTAGTATCTTGTTACTCAAAATGTTTACGGTGAAATGAGATTGAATTGAGAGTTGAAATTCTGAATAAAAATATTGGAATTTTTAGATCTATCAATTTAGAAAAGAAAGTCATTACATTAATAGGAAACTACAACCCCCTCAAAAAATAATGCCTTCATACATTTCTAAATGCTGTGTGTTTTCATACATAAAACGTCATTTGTCACAATCACCTTAGGAAGTTTAATGAAAGGTATACATTATTGTCCCAGATTCACAACTGAGAAAATGAGCACACTTGGTAACTAATGGATCCTAGATAAGGACCAGGGCTTCTGAATCAATGGAGACCCCAAGGCTAAGATAATTGATGGTCTGTGAATGGTGAAAATGATACTATACCCAAAGGCTAGGAAGATGCCCCCAGAAAAAGATTGTTTCATCAATCTTAAGAAAGCATTCTAAGATGTATGAAAGGTGAAATCAAAATAGAAGCTGCTCTGAATATATTTGAAAGATGTACAAGAGTCTCTGATATTCTGGGAGAGAAATACTCAGTACTTTTTTATGAATTTGTATCATATGTGTAATAATAACCCATGAGGGAAAAAGCTGATACAATTTTTTCAGCACTTTAAGATGACACTGGGCTTCCCAGGTAGTGCTAGTGGTAAAGAACCTGCCTGCCAATTCAGGAGATATGAGACCCAGGTTGGATCCTTGGGTCAGGAAGATCCCAGAAGAGGGCATGGTAACCCACTCCAGGATTCTTGCCTGGGAAATCCCATGGACAGAGGAGCTTGGCGGGCTATAGTCCACAGGGTCACAGAGTCAGACTCGACTGAAGTGACTTATTGCACAGCATGCACACAAGATGACGCTATATGTTTTCATAGAGTTTTGTTTTAAAATGTTCATAGCATTGACTTTCACAGGTGGGGGCAGGTTATGCAAACCTTTTTAAATCCCTACAACTGATACCCCCAGGCAAATCTGAGGACAATGTGTGTAAGACAGGTTTTGTTGATGTACATTGTGCTTGTAATGGTATGAGAATTACTCTTCTTAAAAGTATAAAAGTGGAAATTTTTTGTATTAAAAACTTTCATTCCAGATGTGAAAAACATTATCTACTTGAAGATATTCTTCACATTATTGACTTTAGCAAAGGATTAAAAACAACTAGAGCAGTAAGGGGATTAGTGGTGGGAGTAATGGGATATCCATTTAACAAAGGAAATTCAAAATTATAGATTTTGAAGGGGATTTTATAAAAACATGAAAGAATTAACAATGTAATACAAAGTGTAAATGTAGGCTATAAAATTATAGGTATATTGCATTTTATATGTGTTTTATGCTTTTTAACTATTGTGTTGAACACATCGTGTCGGGGGAGGGTGGTTTCTTTCCCCTAATTCCTAAATTTCCTGTTACCTCTTATAGTAACTACTTGACTTTCATTTATGCAAACTACTATTGTGTCCATCTCGAGATTCTTTATTGTAAACTTTCGACTACTTAGTTATATTTCTAAATTATTTTTCTACCTCTTTCCCTGATAAATGCATACTTTTATAGATTTATCTTTTGGTTTTAAGATACCTAATATCATGAAACCTCAGAGACTCAAGAGGTTTCCATGGGCCACAGGGGAGGATAAATACTTAGAGTTTGTAACTAATGACAGCAACTCTTGACCTAGATGCCACAAGAGAATTTGAATGAAGAAATGCAGGTGATGTTGTGATGTTTCTCCCTTTACAAGACTCACATCCAAGTCAGGGTGCTCCGCAGAGAGGGAATTGTCACATGTAAACAAACCAGCTAAAGCACATGAGTGACTCTGCTTCCTCTTGCAACATTGACATCAGTCATTGTTTTTTATTTTTTTGTAGGCATGGCAGTTCCTCGGGATAACCCAGGCAGAGAATGAAAATGAACAAGCAGCTATTGTTGCCCTCCAGAGGTAGATAAAACTAAGCACAAAATCACGGGCCAGGTGGACACTTGTTAAAGGACTTCCCGCTGTTTCAGATTTGTCTTTTGACCCTTAAGTACACTGTACAGAATTTGACCAAGATAAGTGCTAAGACACCAGATATTATTTACATTTAGCTCTGGAGAACAATGTATGAAGAAATCATGTTCCTAAATCGCAATGTTTTATCATCTACAAATTGACCTTCGTTGGCACAAGAGTCTATGTCAAAAGCAGTCGTAAAATAGATTCACTGAATCAATAGTTCTTTTTAGCTTTCTAGCCTTCTGCAGCATCTGAAAGTTTTCTTCAGGAAGAAAATACTCAGAATAATCTCAGCATAATGCTAACTCCAATTGTCTACGAAGAATCTGCTGAGATAGTTTCATCATCCTGACCCCCTGACTAAAATTCTAGACTTCACTGGGTGGAGATAGCATCACACAATACTTGATTAGAGCCCCTATTTAAACCATGGAAAAACAGCCCCTACCAAATAGACTTTCACTTCCCTAATCTTTATAAATAGATAAATATATATATATATATACACATACAAACATATTTGTTATACATTATCAGTTCCTAAAGAACTGATATAGGTACTGTGAGGACTCACTCAACTGGAATTCCATCACCTCCACTAGCTTTGTTCATAGTGATTGCTTCCTGCAGCCCACTTGACTTCACACTGAGATTTCTGGCTCTAGGTGAGTGATCGTAGCCTTGTGGTTATATGGGTCATTAAGATCTTTTTTGCATAGTTCTTCTGTGTATTCTTGCCGTATCTTCTGCTTCTGTTAGGTCCATACCATTTCTGTCCTTTATTGTGCCCATCTTTGCATGAAACGTTCCCTTGGTATCTCTCATTTTCTTGAAGAGATCTCTAGTCTTTCCCATTCTGTTGCTTTCCTCTATTTCTTTGCATTGATCACTGAGGAAGGCTTTTTTTTTAAATCTCTCCTTGCTATTCTTTGGAATTCTGCATTAAAATTGGTATATCTTTCCTTTTCTCCTTTGCCTTTCACTTCTCTTCTTTTCATAGCTATTTGTAAGGCCTCCTCAAACAACCATTTTACCTTTTTGCATTTCTTTTTCTAAGGGATGGTCTTGATCCCTGACTCCTGTACAATTTCATGAACCTCCGTTCATAGTTCTTCAGGCACTCTATCAGATCTGATCCCTTGAATCTATTTGTCACTTCCACTATATAATCATAAGGGATTTGATTTAGGTCGTACCTGAATGGTATAGTGGTTTTCCCTACTTTCTTCAATTTAAGTCTGAATTTGGCAATAAGGAGTTCATGATCTGAGCCACAGTCAGCTCCCGGACTTGTTTTTGCTGACTGTATAGAGCTTCTCCATCTTTGACTGCAAAGAATATAATCAATCTGGTTTCAGTGTTGACCATCTGGTGATGTCCAGGTATAGAGTTGTCTCTCGTGTTGTTGGAAGAGGGTGTTTGCTATGACCAGTGCATTCTCTTGGCAAAACTCTGTTAGCCTTTGCCCTGCTTCATTCTGTACTCCAAGGCCAAATTTGCCCATTACTCCAGGTATTTATTGGCTTCCTACTTTTGCATTCCAGTCCCCTATAATGAAAAGGACATCTTTTTTGGGTATTAGTTCTAGAAGGTCTTGTAGGTCTTCATAGAACTGTTCAACTTCAGCTTCTTCAGCATTATTGGTTGGGGCATAGACTTGGATTACTGTGATATTGAATGTTTTGCTTTGTAAACAGAGATCATTCTGTCGTTTTTGAGATTTGGACTCTTTTGTTGACTATGAGGGCTACTCCATTTCTTCTAGGGGATTCTTCCCCACAGTAGTAGATATAATGGTCATCTGAGTTAAATTCACCCATTCCAGTCCATTTTAGTTCGCTGATTCCTAAAATGTTGATGTTCACTCCTGCCATCTCCCGTTTGACCACTTCCAATTTGCCTTGATTCATGGACCTAACAGTCCAGGGTCCTATGCAGTATTGCTTTTTTATATATATATAAATTTATTTATTTTAATTGGAGGCTAATTACTTTACAGTATTGTAGTGGTTTTACCATACATTGATATGAATCCACCACGAGTGTACATGTGTTCCCCATCCTGAACCCCCCGCCCTCTTCCCTCCCCATCCCATCCCTCAGGGTCATCCCAGTGCACCAGCCCTGAGCACCCTGTCTCATGCATCGAACCTGGGCTGGCGATCCATTTCACATATGATAATGTACATGTTTCAATGCCATTCTCCCAAATCATCCCACCCTCGCAATATTGCTCTTTACAGCATCAGACTTTACTTCCATCACCAGTCACATCTACAATTGGGTGTTTTTCTCCTTTGACTCCATCTCTTCATTCTTTCTGGAGTGATTTCTCCACTGATCTCCAGCAGCATACTGGGCACCTACGGACCTGGGGAGTTCATCTTTCGGTGTCCTATCTTTTTGCCTTTTCATGCTGTTCATGGGGTTCTCAAGGCAAGAATACTGAAGCGGTTTGCTGTTCCCTTCTCCAGTGGACCAAGTTTGTCAGAACTCTCCACCATTACCCATCTGTCTTGGGTGGCCTTTAGTTTCATGTGAAGTCAAGTGGGCCTTAAGAAGCATCACTATGAACAAAGCTAGTGGAGGTGATGGAATTCCAGTTGACCTATTTCAAATCCTAAAAGATAAGGTTCTGTGAAAGTGCTGCACTCAACATGCCAG
Source organism: Cervus elaphus (assembly GCF_910594005.1). Classification (NCBI taxonomy): domain Eukaryota; kingdom Metazoa; phylum Chordata; class Mammalia; order Artiodactyla; family Cervidae; genus Cervus; species Cervus elaphus. Next base: position 32,220,727 of record NC_057833.1, on the reverse strand, counting down.
CAAATTTGGAAAACTCAGCAGTGGTCACTGGACTGGAAAAGGTCAGTTTTCATGCCAATCCCAAAGAAAGGCAATGCCAAAGAATGCTCAAGCTACCACACAATTGCACTCATCTCACATGCTAGCAAAGTAATGCTCAAAATTCTCCAAGCCAGGCTTCAACAGTACGTGAAACATGAACTTCCAGATGTTCAAGCTTGATTTAGAAAAGGCAGAGGAACCAGAGATCAAATTGCCAACATCTGTTGAATCACTGAAAAAACAAGAGAGTTGCAGAAAAATATCTACTTCTGCTTTATTGACTAGGCCAAAGCTTTTGACTGTGTGGATCACAATAAACTGTGGAAAATTCTTGAAGAGATCAGAATACCAGACTACCTGACCTGCTTCTTGAGAAATCTGTATGCAGGTCAAGAAGCAACAGTTATAACTGGACATGGAAGAACAGACTGGTTCCAAATGGGGAAAGGAGTACATCAAGGCTGTATATTGTTACCCTGCTTATTTAACTTATATGCAGAGTACATCATGAGAAATGCTGGACTGGTTGAAGCACAAGCTGGAATCAAGATTGCAGGAGAAATATCAATAACCTCAGATATGCAGATGACACCACCCTTATGGCAGAAAGCAAAGAAGAACTAAAGAGCCTCTTGATGAAAGTGAAAGAGGAAAGTGAAAAAGTTGGCTTAAAACTCAACATTCAGAAAACTAAGATCATGGCATCTGGTCCCATTACTTCATGGCAAATAGATAGGGGAAACAGTGACAGACTTTATTTTGGGGGGCTCCAAAATCACTGCAGATGGTGACTGCAGCCATGAAATTAAAAGATGTTTGCTGTTTGGAAGAAAAGTTATGACCAACCTAGACAACTTATTAAAAAGCAGAGACATCACTTTGCCAACAAAGGTCCATCTAGTCAAAGCTATGGTTTTTCCAGTAGTCAAATATGGATGTGAGAGTTGTCCTGTAAAGAAAGCTGAGTGCTGAAGAATTGATGCTTTCGAACTGTGGTGTTGGAGAAGACTCTTGAGAGTCCCTTGGACTGCGAGGAGATCCAACCAGTCCATCCTAAAGGAAATCAGTCCCAATTATTCATTGGAAGGACTGATGCTGAAGCTGAAACTCCAATACTTTGGCCACCTGATGCAAAGAACTAACTCACTGAAAAAGACCCTGATGCTGGGAAAGATTGAAGGCGGGAGGAGAAGGGGATGACAGAGGATGAGATGGTTGGATGGCAGCACCAACTCAATGGACATGAGTTTGAGTAAGCTCCGGGAGTTGGTGATGGACAGGGAGGCCTGGCGTGCTGCAGTCCATGGGGTCGCAAAGAGTCGGACACGACTGAGCAACTGAACTGGACTGAGGGCTTGCTAATCAAAGTCTTATCCACAGATTGCCAGCATCTCCTCACCAGGGAGCCTGTCTGACCTGCACAGCCTCAGGCTGCCCCCCAGGCCTACTGTGTCAGAATTTGCATTTTCCCAGATCCCCAGATGATTCTCATGCACATCAAAGTTTGAAAAGCCCTTGCCAGAGGCTAGTGGGTTAGCATGAGGGGGTGCCTCTGCCTCCTAAATCCACATTAGTAGTCTAGAAACCCTGGGAATTTCCTTCTCCTTTACAAAGCACTGTACAATCTTTTACATCTTAACATTGAAATTTAGTTCAAGTCAGTTTGCTTTTTGGATAAGATACATTTAATATATTGATAGCTGTTGTTTAGTTGCTAAGAGCAGCATTAAAATAATGATATTCCCTACTTCCCATTAGATAAACTAATTACTGCCAAATTATGTGAGGGGATTAGCCATATTTTTTACAGTTTTTAAACCATCTCATTAAAATTACCAAATGTATTCATAAGACTGGAGTTGTAACTCTTAAAAATGGGCAGAGGTCCCAATTTTCATGTAGATAAATATGGTTATTTTCCAGAGACTTAACAGAAATTTAGCAATGCTTTGCACCATTTAGTCAATAAAGTTTTCTAAAGAACTGTTCAAACTCTGGCTCCAGAAAATTCTGAAATTGACTTTTATTCTCGTCTTTCAGGTGCTTAGAACTGCAGCCCAACAACTTGAAAGCTCTGATGGCTTTGGCTGTGAGTTACACTAACACCGGCCATCAGCAAGATGCTTGTGAAGCTTTAAAGAACTGGATTAAGCAGAATCCAAAGTACAAATACCTTGTGAAGAGCAAGAAGGGATCTCCAGGCCTCACCCGGCGGATGTCTAAGTCTCCAGTTGATAGGTAACCTTCTTGTTAAATTACATCCGTGTACACAGTCAGTCAGCTTCGGGGCAGCTAACAAGCTTCAGGTCCCCCCACCATGCATTTCAGGATGGTGTGTAGGATAGCATTTTGCTGAAAGAGCAGCACTGACTGAAAAGGCTGATCAGAGACCAGAACCAAACTTGGGACACATGATCTACTTGTGGACACTCCTAGATGTTTATCTGAATACCATATTTCAAACTCAAATACTTCGGGCATATAAATAACTTAAATACCAATGTGCCAGGTTTTATAAAGCCTGAGAATTAGGTATGGGGAAAAGTAAATCATCTGTGTTCAGACTATTTGGCCAACAAATCTGATTTGTTTTCCTCGTAGCTCTGTTCTGGAAGGAGTAAAGGAATTATACCTGGAAGCTGCCCACCAAAATGGAGATGTGATCGACCCAGATCTGCAGACAGGCTTGGGGGTGCTGTTCCACCTGAGTGGAGAATTTAATAGAGCAATAGACGCATTTAATGCTGCCTTAACTGTTCGACCAGAGGTAAGTGTGTAGCAAGAAACCAGAAGATTGTCTGTTAAAAGTAAGTTTTCAGAGGTTACATTTTGTGCATTTCTGCTACACTTTATTTCCCTGAATCCAGTGGTTTAAAGTGATCAGTACTAATGATATGCTACCATGGATGTTAATACCTAAGAGACCTAAAATAGAAACATGAATTGCCTGATAGCATCAAATGGTAGCTGCTCCTTAATGAATGAAAGTCATTTCAGAGGGTTGTCCATAAAGATTTTTGAGTAATTCATCAGTCATGGTCCTTGTTCATTAGCACTGACACATTTTTAGCTATCATCCTTCAACCAGGAATGTTGGAATACTGTGTCATTGTGACTTGTACAAATTGTTACGAGAGCTCAAATTTTTTCGTCAGGACTATTCATTATGGAACCGTCTTGGGGCAACCTTGGCAAATGGAGACCGCAGTGAGGAGGCTGTGGAGGCCTACACACGAGCACTGGAGATTCAGCCAGGCTTCATCCGGTCCAGATACAACCTGGGGATAAGCTGCATCAACCTGGGCGCCTACAGGTGAAGTATGGCAGCAGGCTAATGCTAAGAGTCACACTCAGGGCTGAGGTTGATTAATCTGAAAGGTTGTTTCTCAGTAAAAATACCTCCTTTTGTGAAGTAATCTCCTCCTGTTAAGGGTGAGTTTCAGATCTTCAGATCCTGAGGGCTGTTGAGACAGGAACTGTCCGCCTCCATGTTTCTTAGTCATTAGAGAACAGCAATTATTTGGGCATCTTGTGAAATGTAGATTCTGGGGCTCCTCTCCCAAAGATTTTGATCGATTTGGAGTTAGGACAAGTCATCTGGGTTTTTAACACCCCCAAGAGCAACTCTTCGAGAAACGTGAGCAGTCCAACCCGTCATTTCCCAGGTAAGGGGGAAAATAACCATGGCTAGGAATGGAGGAATACAGAAGAATGACTCAACAAGGTCTCAGGGCCAGTTTTTGGCAAAGCACAGCCAAGAATCCAGATTTTCCAAACCTAATTTACAAGTAAAGTTAGTTTAAAAAAAAAAGGAAAACTTCAAAGGGTGGGTTTAAAGTTTGGAATGTCTTGCTCCTTCTCTCGTGACTCCTTATTTTCTTTCAGGTGTATATCCTCTATCTGTTCCCCCATCAACACGGAGCATAAATTACATTTATTTCTTTTGAGTAATAAAAGTTTGGGTGGTTTTTCTTCTTTCTTTTCCTATTATTTTCTATTTTCTAAATCAACAGGTATTACTTTTCTTAAGTGGGGGGAAAAAAGAGAATGTTAGTGTCAAACTACACAAAAAATGTAAACCCCTTCTCATTCTCAGAGCCAGGCTTTTAGAATCAGACAAACTTGGGTTCACATCAGAGCTCTGCCATTTACTGGTTTCATAATTCTGGGCACATAACTTTGAGCATCAGTTTCTTCACTTGGATAAAAAAATAAAAGACGTAATATCTATATTGCAGGATTATAGTACAGGTTAAATGTAATTGCCTAGCACAGAACTGATGTTCAATACCTAGTAGGCATCATTAGTCTGAGTATTGTCATTGCCATCATCATCATTATTATTACCATTTAGATAAGTCATGAGAGAGCCACATAAGTGGATTGTACTCTTTTGACATCTGAAGAATTGCCATCTCTGAACCGCATTAGAGCATTTTGCCACCGGCAAATACTGAAACTTTAGAAACGAGTTGCTGCATTTATCCTCAGAGGATATTAGAAAGAACATTAGTCACTAGATTGCACTCTGTCCTCTAAGAGGATCTTACTCAGGTCAAAACCCAAGAATAGCTGAGTGATTCCTGAGCACCCACTCTGTTTTATTCTGTGGACATTGTGAAGTGTGTCACAGCAAAGGCCCTCTTTACGTCAGCCACACAAAGGGCCAGAATCAAATTGTGCCACGTCCCTGCCCATCAGCCTGATGATGCATGTTCCATCTATAAGCTTCATTCCTGACTCTCATTCCCCTAACCTGATTTCTTATTTTTACTCCCTTTATTCACTTACTAGGTTGGTTGTGTATATAGATTTTATAACACCTTAGGTCCTTCTTCTGGAACAAGAAGAGATGTAAACAAATGCGCATGTACACATAGACATATTAAATTCACTGAAAGAAGCCTTTTAAAAAAAATTGAAGCATAGTTGATTTACAATGTTGTGTTAGTTTCTAGTACAGCAAAGTAATTCAGATATATATATATTCTTTTCCAGGTTCTTTTCCATTATAGTTTTTTACAAGATATTGAATTCCCTATGCTATACAGTAAATCCTTGCTGTTTGTCTATTTCATATATAGTAGTGTGTATCTGTTAATCCTAAACTCTGAATTTATCTCTTCCTCACCTTTCCCATTTGGTAGCCATAAATTTGCTTTTTATGTCTATGAGTCTGTTCCTGTTTGGTAAAGAAGTTCATTTATATCATTTGTTAAGATTCTACAAATAAGTGACGTTATATTATTTGTCTTTCTCTGGCTGACTCCACTCAGTATGACACTCTCTAGGTCCACCCGTGTTGCTGCAAATGGCATTCTTTCATTCTTTTTGTGGCTGAGTACTATTCCACTTTATACATATATACATGCCCCGTATCTCCTTTATCCATTCATCTGCCAGTGGACATTTAGGTTGCTGCCATGTCTTGGCTATTATAAATAGTGCTGCTGTGAACACTTGCGGGGGGGGGGGGGGGGGGGGCGTGTCTTTCCAAATTAGTTTTCATCTTTTCCAGATATATGGCCAGGGGTGGGATTGCTGGATCACATGGTAACTCTATTTTCAACTTTCTAAGGAACCTTCATGCTGTTTTCCATAGTGGACCAACTTACATTCCCACCAATAGTGTAGGAGGATTCTCTTTTCTTCACGCCCTCTCCAGAATGTATTATTTGCAGACTTTTTGATAGCCACTCTGATCAGTGTGATTATAGTTTTGATTTGTATTTCTCTAATGATTAGCGATGTTGAGCATCTTTCCATGTGACTGTTAGCCACCTGTATGTCTTCTCTGGAGAAATATCTCTTTAAGTTTTCTGCCATATTTTGATTGGGTTTTTTGGGTTTTTTATATTGAGCTGTATGAGCTGTTTCTATATTTGGGGAGTTAATCCCTTGTTAGCGATATCATTTACAAACATTTCTCCCAGTCCATAGGTTATATTTTCATATTGTTGATGGTTCCTTTGCTGTGCAAAACCTTGTAAATTTGATTAGGTCCTATTTGCTTATTTTCGCTTTTATTTCTTTTGTGTTGAGAGACTGACCTAAGAAAACACTGGTACAATTTGTTTCAGAGGGTGATTTGCCTATGTTCTCTTCTAGGAGTTTTATGGTGTCATGTATTATATTTAAGTCCTTAAACCACTTTGAGTTTATTTTTATCTGTGGTGTGAGGGAATGTTCTAACTTCATTGATGTACATGCTAAGCTTTAGAAGAGCCTCCCTTACATGAACATTTTGCAAAGCTTCCAGATGAGCTTTAATTGTAACTTCTTACTGTAGAAAAAAAAAATATGAGGGGTCAATGAAATACTTTCTTGGCATTCACAGTAGGGCAGCTATTTGCAGGAGGCCATGAAAATCCATAAGAGGTAGAAATGGACAAAATTTGCTGACGTGCGAATTTTTAATCTCAAGCATAAAGTCTCCAGTAAAGAACGGGTCAATTTTAGGGTTGACAGATAAAATGTAGAATGCCCAGCTAAGTTTGAATCTCAGATAAACACAAGTATGTGTTTAGAGAAGTATTTTCCAAATATTGCATGTTACATACTTAATAATGAAAATTACTATCTGAAATTCAGATTTAATTGTGCATCCTGTAGTCTTGTTTGCTAAATCAGTCTATTTTGATCGGTTCAGTTCAGTTCAGTGGCTCAGTTGCGTCTGACTCTTTGCGACCCCATGAACAGCAACACACCAGGCCTCCCTGTCCATCACCAACTCCCAGAGTCCACCCAAACCCATGTCCATTGAGTCGGTGATGCCATCCAACCATCTCATCCTCTGTCATCCCCTTCTCCTCCTGCCCTCAATCTTTCCCAGCATCAGGGTCTTTTTCAGTGAGTTAGCTCTTCGCATCAGGTGGCCAAAGTATTGGAGTTTCAGCTTCAACATAAGTCCTACCAATGAACAACCAGGACTGATCTCCTTTAGGATGGACTGGTTGGATCTCCTTGCAGTCCAAGGGACTCTCAAGTGTCTTCTCCAACACCACAGTTCAAAAGCATCAATTCCTCTGCGCTCAGCTCTCTGTATAGTCCAACTCTCACATCCATACGACTTCTGGAAAAACCATAGCCTTGACTAGATGGACCTTTGTTGACAAAGTAATGTCTCTGCTTTTTAATATGCTGTCTAGGTTGGTCATAACTTTCCTTCCAAGGGGCAAGTGTCTTTTAATTTCATGGCTGCAGTCACCATCTGCAGTGATTTTGGAGCCCCCCAAAATTAAGTCTGTCACTGTTTCCGCTGTTTACCCATCTATTTGCCATGAAGTGATGGGACCAGATGCCATGATCTTAGTTTCCTGAATGTTGAGCTTTAAGCCAACTTTTTCACTCTCCTCTTTCACTTTCATCAAGAGGTTCTTTAGTTCTTCTTCACTTTCTGCCATAAGGGTGGTGTCATCTGCATATCTGAGGTTATTGATATTTCTCCTGGCAGTCTTGATTCCAGCTTGTGCTTCCTCCAGCCCAGCGTTTCTCATGATGTACTCTGCATATAAGTTAAATAAGCAGGGTGACAATATACAGCCTTGACATACTCCTTTTCCTATTTGGAACCAGTCTATTGTTCCATGTCCAGTTCTAACTGTTGCTTCCTGACCTGCATACAGGTTTCCCAAGAGGCAGGTCAGGTGGTCTGGTATTCCCATCTCCTTCAGAATTTTCCACAGTTTTTTGTGACCCGCACAGTCAAAGGCTTTGGCATAGTCAATAAAGCAGAAATAGATGTTTTTCTGGAACTCTCTTGCTTTTTCGACGATCCAGCGGATGTTGGCAATTTGATCTCTGGTTCCTCAGCCTTTTCTGAAACCAACTTGAACATCTGGAAGTTCACGGTTCACATACTGTTGAAGCCTGGCTTGGAGATTTTTGAGCATTACTTTGCTAGCGTGTGAGATAAGTGCAATTGTGCAGTAGTTTGAACATTCTTAGATACTTTGAAACAGCAAAGTGTTTTGACTATACTTTGTGGGCCTTTTTAGGGCATGGGAAACCTTGTGAAATAATAAACATCTTGCATCTTTCCTGAGAAAAAAGACCATAGGCTTAAATGCATTCTGAAAACAAGTTTCACTTTCGGTATAATTATGTCCTTAGGAAGTAACAACCCTCAGTAGAGATGTGGCTCAGAAAAAAGCCATGAGCTGGTGCCAATTTGTCCATATCCACTGGTCTTGGAACTTAAAATCTCCCTCAAGAATGCAGGTGTCTGTGTATGGACCTATACCGTGTGCTGTTTCTCATCTCACATGTTCTGTGAAGAGTCAAAGGCAAGCACTCTCCTCATACTGTATACAGTTGAAATAAGGAGAGGAAATTATTGGTATGAAACTGAGGCGGAGCTTAAAATGCTCCCCTTTGTCAGTAGAAGCTTCAAAGTAGAGCTTAGACCAAAAAAATCTTAACCTTTTCAAAAGTGAGGGCTGGATTGTTCAGTCACTAAGTCGTATCTGACTCTTTGCGACCCCCTGGACCTTAGCCTGCCAGGCCCCTCTGTCCATGGGATTCTCCAGGCAAGAAAACTGGAGCAGGTTGCCATTTCCTTCTCCAGGGGATCTTCCTGACCCAGGGATCGAACCCACGTCTCCTGTCCTGCAGGCAGATTCTTTACCGCTGAGCCACCTGGGAAGGAGCCATTCGAAAGTGAGGACCCCATTTTAGTTGAAAACATAAATCTCATCCCCTTTTTTATTCTTAGTAAAATGAGGGAAACCTACTATAAAGTGAAGAATGCTTTTAAACGAATGTGCTTTTTCTTAATCATGACATAACATTTAAAACACTTTTAACTTATACATACATGTGTGTATGTATATTTGGAACTGTTCACACTTGTATGTGTACAATCTTCTGAGTTCCCCAAAGACCTCTGAGTCCTTAGGCTGGGGAACAGGCTTAGACTATCTTCGTGAGAAAAACCTAGAGTTGCTTGACGAGGCGAGCAGGCTAAGGCTAGACTCTTCTAGGCCGTTACCCTCCATGGCCCTGAGACCACTGCCACACAGTAGGGCGGGAGCCGCCTGTGCAGGAGGGCATTCCAGCATCTTTCCTCCCCAGAGTTCTTACAGGCCTAGGATGATGAGAGTAAATGGAGTCATCATCATTTGAGCTGTGCCAAGGAAGCCAGAAAGGGCCTCCATGGCAAACTTTCCTTGTGTATCTGTTATAAATCCTCCTCTCTTGCTTGATCACAAGAAATCCAGAAGAGGGGTGATGAGAAAACACCCACTCCCTTCCATTACCCAAATTGCTACATCCAGTGCCCTTTACTTCCAGGCAGATCTAACGTGTGTGCATTTAGTCGCTCAGTCGTGCCCGACTTGTTGTGACCCCCTGGACCATAGCCTACCAGGCTCCTCTGTCCAACGGGATTCTCCACACAAAAATACTGGAGTGGGTGGCCATGCCCTCCTCCAGGGTATCTTCCCAACCCAGGAATTGAACCCAGGTCTCCCATATTACAGGTGGATTCTTTACTGTCTGAGCCAAGCAGTGTTGATGAGCAAATGCCTGAATCATGTGCGCTCGAATCAGAAATCCAGCCTTGCTTTCCTTATGGTTTCTTAGGATGCTTAACAGTAACTTCCTTGTAGGACTAAATGAGATCAAATGTGTGAAAAGCTTTTAAGAAGAGTAAAGAAGAAACAAGTTAAAGAGACGCCATTCTTGGCAAAGACAAGTTTGTCAGATATGTAATACATGTTCCAGGTGATGGGGACCTAAGAGGGCGGTTCCAGGAAGTACGCAAGCAACAGAAGCAGGGTCGTGGACCACAGGAGCTAGGCCTTTGGACAGCATCTGCCTAGGCGGGTCACAGACTTTTTGTTCTTGGGACCCCTTTACACTTTTAACAATTATTGAGAATCTGAAGGGACTTTTGTTTATGTGGGTTATACCTATCAATATTTACCATATTAGAAATTGAGAAAAGTTGAAGAGATTCATTTAAAAATAATAAACCAATTATATGTTTATATAAATTATATATTTTACCAAAAAAATTTCCCCCAGACAAGCTGTTTACTGAGAAGAGTGGCATTCTTTTACCATTTTTGCAAATTTCTTTAATATCTTGCTTATAGAAGACATTCTTACTCTGCTTCTGCATTCAGTCTATTGGGATATCACACATCATAAAAGTCGCTGGAAAACTCCGTTGTATATTCATGAGGAAATGAGAATGAAGCTGTAAAATGACATCTCAGTATTATTATAAAAATAATTTTGACCTCACTGATCCCTAGAGTTCCCCAGACCACACATGGAGAGCTATTGACCTAACTTAATGATAGAGCTTTCACATAAATGATTCAGCTACACCTCACAACAAGGTTCTTAAATGACTTTTATTCAGTTGGGGAAACTGAGACTTAGAGAAGAAAGTTGCCTAAGGCTAAATAACCAGCTGCTTTGAAACTCAAACTCAACTGAACCCTGGCTGCCTCCTATTTTGAGAAAAGTTAAACTAATGAGAAAAGCTAAACTACATAGTTTCAGAGTAAGGTCAGATGCCTCCTCTGTTTATACAAATCACACCTGCAAAGGTATTAAGTCATCAGATCATTCCTGGAGCAAGGGGAAAATCAAATGCATTAATGAGTTGGCAATGGTTCTAACTGTCCCATGTGACATACCTAAAACATAGTTTACTTTCCTTCTTTCTGATTTCACTATGTTTAATAATGACTTCACAAAGGAACAGTGAGAGAATCAGAAAGCTGTTCACCTCGTGATCCAAAACACCAAAGAGGTGGTTTTGGACTTTAGACCAAGATGATAATTCGTTTTTATCTTACTTCTAAGTTGGCTAACTCTGAAATCTGTTGAATTTTTAAATGTCTGTTTTTTTACCCTCTTAGAGAAGCGGTCAGCAATTTTCTCACTGCCCTCAGTTTGCAAAGAAAGAGCAGGAATCAGCAGCAAGTCCCTCATCCTGCCATCTCTGGGAATATCTGGGCTGCCCTTAGAATTGCCCTTTCTCTGATGGACCAGCCGGAACTCTTCCAGGCGGCTAATCTCGGTGATCTGGATGTCCTCCTAAGAGCTTTCAACTTGGATCCTTGAAGGAAAAGGGGAAAAAAAATCCTTCATCTATGTAATTGTACTGAGAAATGCAAAACTATTTTATTATGAATTCCAAAAAAAGGATAAAAACGGATGTTCAAAAGGCCATGGTGATATAACCCAAGGGAATTCCCACAGACAATGCCCAGTCTCTGTTCAAATACAAAAAGCACAAAACATTGCATAGAGTCAAGTTTGGGCTCGAAAGAACAGAGAGACACAAGACAAAACCAAGATAAAGTGACCATGTTTGAATACGCTTCATAAGTCGTGAGCACACTGCAAGTATGTTCCTGGGGTTTTTCCAAGTGTCCACTTGCAGCTGATGGACATCAGCTTGCACATCTAAGGAACTTGCTCATGGGGCACCTGGAGAAAGCAGTGCCTTGGATCAGGAAATTCTGTTTCTGAACTGTCCTCTGAAATTCCCCCCTTTTACCAGGTTGAATATAGTTTGGGCCAAGGTGCATGCACATATATTAACTCTTGACTGAAAAGAGGCATTGCTTAAACACGTTCCAATTTTAACTTTTATTGTAGCCCTTTGATTTCAGAGAGGGAGCTTTGCTGGCAAAAGCAGTTTTTGCACTAGAAATTTTTGCTCTTCCCAATCAAAACTTTTCTGGGATTGTATATATGCACTTTACTATCTTATTTATGCCTTGCTGGAGTTTTGTTTTGTTGCTCCAATTTTTAACTTGGGGGTGAAAGACTTGCGAACTCAGCCTTGTTAGATCAACGGACCAAATAAAAATTCCTGAAAATAGTTTTTCATAGTGTAGGGTTTTGAAGGCGTGTTTTTTCTTAAAGCAGATAAGACATAGGTGTAAATATGTCAAACACAGATCTTATTCACATGCTTTTCTGGGACTCTGTATGAACTTAAGCAAAAGATAAGATAGCATTCACAAATTCTCTACAGAAAGGTTGATGATGATGTGATTTCTATTGAGTTAACATTAACTTGCTTAAATGTCATATTTTCCTTGCGTTCTAACTGCCATTCACAGTTAATGTTCCTTTTAAACTGTTAATATTTTAAATAGTATTTCTTGAGTGATAAATACATCTTTCCCTTAAAATTATGCATATTCTTAGTTCCATAATAATCTGCCCTGCTCACCCTTTTGCATTCTAAATGATAGAAGATCAGTGTCTTCAAGCTGAACCTCACTGAACGTCAGTGGTTTAATATGAAAGATGCATGCGTGGCTTTCACTTTGAACATGTATCAAGCATCAGGAATTTTCTGCTGGCAGTAGTGTTTTATGTAATTGGTTATAGTCCACTCAGTTCTTCAGAGTGTTTTGTGCCTGTTGGGAGTTTGGTGATTATTTGGAAAGACGTCGTTTTTTAAAGATTTAGAAAAATTGTTTGCAAAATGCTAACCAAAATATAAATTCACTGATGTCCAATTCGAGTAATTTGTCCTGGTTAAGTGGTCCTCTTCGTCTTCACTGTGTCTCTGTCCTTCCTCTAGAATCTTCCCCAAAGCAATCCAAGCCCATCTTTTTTCCTTATGTTCTTTGGTTACTAATAGCTGGATACATTCATGACTATAGTTACCACAAATTTGGTTCAAGAATTTAATTGACTGGGGAGTTAGCTTCTGCTGGAAGATGAGAGAGGAAATGTACACACATGCTAAGACATGGAACTCTTGAGGTACAGGTAGAAATGCTCTCTTATGTCAGAAGTCTCTAGGGTAGGAAGGGGTCCCAAGGACACATGAAACCACAAGCACTTGAGGCTTCCACATATCATAACCTATCCTAGTGGATAAAGACAAAGAGTTGAGGGCCTGTGGTGGTGCCAGACTTTTATCTTCATGTCAAAGCCTACCTGGGCTAGGTGATGCCTCCATCTGGCCAGCAAGAGACAGAGGCACTAGGGCATTCACTGTTGGGCAGGAGTCCCAACCCAGGGTTGGCCTCCTTCCCTGTGGTCTGAGAAGCAAAACAGAGCTCAATAATACTTTCAAAAGAATACCTGGTATTCTTTAGAGTTTCAGAATCCTAGAAACTCGGTCTGGAATGGACTCTTGGTGCCCAACTCCAGTCCGTGACAGATGCCTGCTTGAGTATCCCTAATGGAATAGCATCCATTCTCTGCATGCTTATCCTCTCCATCCCTGTGCATCACTGGCTGCTCAGCTGACTTGCATCCATCATAGACCATTAGGACAAACTTTACAGGTGTTCTGTTTATGAAGTCATTCTATACTTTCAGTAGTCAACTGAATTTGCAATAAACATAGGCTGCTTTCATAGCCTTGCTGGCACTACCTGCATGAAATTGGTAACAAAGCCTGAAAACAGGGTAAATGTGGGATATTTTGATTTGATTTTTGATTGTTCCTATGTGGTGGCAGATTTTGCAGCCCAAGTTTTATTTTGCTTTTGGAATACAAAGTAACTTCAAAGAGTTGTGTTAGAGGACACAAAGTTTTTCAATACTTTTTTTTAATTGACATAGTTGATTTACAGTGTTGTTAGTTTCTGCTATGCAGCAAAGTGATTATTATACATGGATATAAGTTCTTCTTATAATCTTTGCCATTATGGTTTATCACAGGTTATTAAATACATTTCCCTATGCTATACAGTAGGACCTTGTTGTTTACGCATTCTATATATAATATTTTGCATCTGCTAACCTCAAACTCCTAATTCATCCCTCCCCCACCCCTCTTATGCCTTGGCAACCACAAATCTGATCTCCATATGTAAGTCTGTTTCTGTTATGTAGATATGTTCATTTGTGTCATATTTTCTTTCAACTTTTTAAAAAAACTATCTGTTGTATATTGAAGTATAGTTGATTACCAATGTTACAGTTCCAGGTGTATTGCAGAGTGATTAAGTTAAACATACACATGTATCTATTCTTTTTCAAATTCTTTTCCCATTTAGATTGTTACATAATATTGAGCAGAGTCCCCTGTGGGTCCCTATTGGTTATCCATGGTAAATACAGCAGTGTGTACATCAATCCCAGACTCCCTAACTATCCCACCCCCCACCTTGTGTCATATTTTAGATTCCACATATAATAGATATATTTCTCTTTTTTTTTTTTAGTTTATTTTAAACAAATACCAAATTGTGTTGGTTTCTGCCATACATCAACATGAATCAACCATAGGTATACATATGTCCCCTCCTCCTCGAAACTGCCACCCCATTCTACCCCTCTAGGATGTCACAGAGCCCTGATTTGAGTTTCCTGAGTCACTGTCAGAATCTTACAATAGTTAAAAGCTAATTAATGTGCACAGGTGAGAATTACTTGCAAAGTAGTGAGAAAAATTTGTTTTTGTTATGATGGATAGCTATTATTGTAAGAAGACCTTTTTTTAGCTTGATAAAGCCACAGAACTTGTCTTTGGTGGGAAAATAAGAGTCATTTTACTTTAAAGTCATGGTAATTGGATGAGCAGTGTGCCAGCAGAAACCGATGGCTACTTCTGATCATTGCTTGTTCCTGCTGAACCTCTGGGGGTCGTCTTGCTGATCTGTCAGTGGACTCTCATTTCTCCTATGAGCCTTAGACAGACAAGTGGCTTTTGTGAGCCTGAGCCTTGATCTTCTTGCCCCAGATGGAGGGAGGGTCTCTTCTTGCCTTTTTCAAGGCCAGGATGTAGCAGCCACAGTCAAAAAGTGCTGGGCTCTACGCCCACAGATTGGCTGTAACCAGACTTGTTATTTCTTATTTTTACTTATTTCACTTCATCTCTATATCCATGTATGTTGCTGCAAATGGCATTATTTCATTCTTTTTTATTGTTGCATAGTATTCCATTGTATATATGCACATCTTTAAAAAAATTTTTATTGGAGTATAGTTGCTTTGCACTGCTGTTAGTTTCTACTGTACAACATGGTGAATCAGCTATATATCCCCTCTTTTTTGGATTTCCTTCCCACTTAGGTCACCACAGAGCATTTAGTAGAGTTCCCTGTGCTAGGTTCTCTAGCCCAGTAGGTTCTCATTAGTTATCTATTTTATACATAGTATCAACAGTTGCATATATGTCAATTCCAATCTCCCATTTCATCCCACCCCCACTTTCCCCTTTGGTATCCATACATTTGTTCTCTGCATCTGTGTCTCTGCCTCTATTTCTGCTTTGTAAATAAGATTGTCTATACCAATTTTTTCAGATCCCACATATATACATTAATATATGATACTTTTCTTTCTTACTTCACTCTCTAAGTCCATCTATGTCTCTACAAATGACCCAATTTCATTATTTTTCATGGCTAAGTAATATTCCACTATATATATATATGTGTGTGTGTGTGTACACCACATCTTCTTTATTCATTCCTCTGTTGATGGATGTTTAAGTTGTTTCCGTGTCTTGGCTATTGTGAATAGTGCTGCTATGAACATAGGGGTGCATGTATCTTTTTGAATTGTAGTTTTTTCCAGATATATGCCCAGGAGTGCTGGATTGCTGGATCATATGGTAACTATTTTTAGTGTTTTGAGAAACCTCCATACCATTATCCATAGTTACTGTACCAACTTACATTCCCACCAACAGTGTAGTAGGGTTCCCTTTTCTCCACACCTTCTCCAGCATTTGTTATTTGTAGATTCCTTAAATGATGGCCATTCTAACCTGTGTGAAGTTGTACTCATTATAGTTTTGAATTTGTCTAATGATTAGCAATGTTGAACATCTTTCCATGTGCCTATTGGTCATTTAGGTGTCATCTTTGAAGAAACATCTATTTAGATTTTCTTCTCATTTTCCATCTGGGTTGTTTTTTCAGTTGTTGAGTTGTATGAGCTGTTTCTATATCTTGGAAATTAAACCCATGTTGGTCACATCACTTGCAAATATTTTCTCTCAGCCTGTAGGTTTTTTCTATTTGTTTGTGGTTTCCTTTGCTATGCAAAAGCTTATAAGTTTGATTAGGTCCCATTTGTTTATTTTTGCTTTTATTTCTACTGCCATGGGAGAATGACATAAGAAAATATTGCCATAATTTATGTTAGAGAATGTTTTGCCTATGTTCTCTTCTGGGAGTCTCATGTTGTCATATCTTACTTATATTTAAGCCATTTTGAGTTTATTTTTGTGCATGGTGAGAAGATGTGTTCTGATTTCATTGATCTTTACATGCAGCTGTCCAGTTTTCCCAACAATACTTGTTGGAGAGAGTCTTTTTTCTGTTTTACACTCTTGCCTCCTTTGTTGAAGATTAATTGACTGTAGGGGTGTGGGTTTATTTCTGGGTTCTCTGTTCTGTTCCATTGATCCCTATGTCTGTTTTTGTTCTAGTATCATGATGTTTTGATTACTCTAGCTTTGTAGTATCATCTGAAGTCTGGGAGGGTTATGCCTCCTGGCTTTGTTCTTCTTCCTTAGTATGCTCTGGCAACTCTGAGTCTTTTATGGTTCCATATAAATCTTAGGATTATTTGTTCTAGTTCTATGAATAATGTCATGTGTAATTTGATAGGGATTTGATTTAAATCAAATTTAATTAAATTTGATTAATTTAATCACATTAAATTTGTAGATTGCTTTGGGTAGTATGGCCATTTTAACAATATTGATTCTTCTAATCCAAGAGCATAGAATGTCTTCCTTCAGTGATACTTCTTAAAAATTTTATTGGAGTATATAGTTGATTTACAATGCTGAGTGAGTTTCATGTGTACAGCATACCGATTCAGTTACATATGTTATTCTTCATTTTCTAAGTCATGTCTGACTCTGCAACCCCATGGGATGTAGCCTGCCAGCCTCCTCTGTCTGTGGGATTTCCCAGGCAAGAGTGGGAACTAGGACTGGGTTGCCTATATATATATATATATATATATATATATATATATATACACACACACATACACACATAGATGTATGTATATACCAATTTCACTATATATAAAATACACATTCTTTTCCAGATTCTTTTCCCATATAACTTATTACAAAATATTGAGTTCCCTGTACAATACAGTAGGTCCTTGTTGGTTGTTTTACATTGTGTTTTAATTACAAGCTCCTAATTTATCCTTGCTGCTATGTTTCCCTCTTTGGAAACCACAAATTTATTTTCAAAATATGTGAGTCTGTTTCTGTTTTATAAATAAGTTGGTTTATATGATGATACTTTTTAACAAAATTAAGTAAAAACAGTTGCTGGAAAGCAAGTGGAAGTTTATAGAAATCAGAGCACCAAAAACTTAAGTAGCAAGATTTCAGATCAGTGTGTATTGTATACACCTATTTTTAATTGTTGACACATTTAAGGCAGAACTGACTTTTGCATCTTATCTTCATGATGTAAAATTGTCATTCAAATTTCTCTTCCATTTGAAAGGATAGGTATTTTGGGTTACCTTCTGGGGTACTCTAGGAAGGCTTTGAGTACATTTTTTTTCTTGGGTTACTGAGTAATAAATAGCCTAAGATCTCTTAGAGAATGGTAATATTTTACTATTTTTACTATTTTACCACTCCATTTCATGTGACTTTCAAGGACCAGTTTCACTAGTAAATAGGATGAAAATGCAGCGATGGCCAGTGATCACTGCTGAATTTCAAAATGTTATAACTGTGTCTGCTGGGCTATTTCCATGTGCTCCTGTACCTTCACAATGAGGCAAAGGAGGAGTAGAGAAAAGGAGAAATAAGGGGCCTATCACATTGAGTCATCATTCCCTTTGCTTTCTCCCACTCAATCCCCATGACTCCTTGAAAGAAAGGCAGATCTTATCCACCAGGAAATGTTTAGTAGAACACTGAGGTGCGCTTTCTCAGCCAATCTGTGTTCCAACTAGAATGGCAAATTTGTGACAGTTAACTGGGTTGGAATGTCCAGGACCCACTCACTTTCAATTTTATGCTGCTTTCCTCTTTCTTTAACATAATAGTTCTGTCTCTATTATTAAAGAGAACTACTTAATTCTCTTTTATGAGAACTATTATGTTAAATCTTAGGTCTGTGTCTAGCCATTAATATTAAGTCTTTTTAGTGTATTTGTGCTATACAGGCAAGACTTGAATACAACTGTAGTTAGTCCTACTTATAACAGGAGCTCCCAAACTCTGTACCATAAGCTTTGTCTGTGAGTGCCTCAGAAACAGAAAAAGCAAAATGATCATTTTGTGTCCATTTGTCCCTGAATCAGTTGCACAGAACTGGACTGTATGTTGTTGTTGCTATGGTGATTGTTTTTATTGCTCGAAATGCTTCTAGAAGCATTCTAGTAACAGGGTGTTTTGAAGGCTTCATTTGTGTGCCATCTTCTTGAGGCCCCCTGTTTTAGGAATTATTACACATGCACATGCATGATTTCAACTTTGTAAAAATAATTTCAAATGTATTCCCTCGCCAGATTTTACTGCACAATTTCCTTATTTCAGTATTTATAGAACTGGTTGAAATTAAACTGTTTGAACTAAGAAGTAGATAGATCTATATATTTTTTAAGAGTGTTTGTAGCTATCTGAACTCTGGCATAAGGTTTGTAAAAAGGCAGTTTTTAAAAAGTAAAACATATAACCTCAGGTACCAAGATAACGCATGCATTAGTACTTGCAAAGTCTGCCTACTCGAATATTAACCAAAGCATGCAAGATAACTTTACTGAATGTAAATTTACCCTGTGCATGATTAAGTCTCATAGGTTAGCTTATTTTTCCTTGCTTCTGAACAGGGAGCATTTTCATGAACTTTGTGTTCCAGTTTTTCTACCTTTAGTATCCTATCCTTGAGGTTGTTCTCATGCTATTTACACCAAACTTTAGAGATTCACACAGCTGGTTTATGCAGTGCAGTGTTGCAGCCAGCGCCAAACTAATCCTGTAAGAAAACCAGATATTTAGACATCCGAACAGTTTTTAAAAAGCAGTTGAGGCACAACAGACCCAAAACAAAATCCACATGTCTGAATGCTACTAAACAAAAGCATATTGATTGCCTCGGCACAATTTTAAGAGTGCATTTCAAACTTTTTCTAAGTTAGAAATGCTGACATTCTTAATAAGGTGGGGAGTTCAGGGTAACATCAGGTGCATGAAAAACATCATAAGGCAAAGTGGACACAGGGTCTTAATTTCCACAAATGTCACGTAGTGGGTGGGGCATCTATCACACCACTGTCCTCAACACAGCCCTGTTCATATGGTAAGTGAGCTACTTGGGGCCACATCCCTTAAGAAACTGGACGTGGTCAATCTGTGCAAACACACTGACATTCAAGGTTGATGAGGTGACTTCACAGTCACTCAGAACCAACTCTAAAGTCTTCTCACTGACTTTCTGTGACGCCTGCTTTAAGGAAAAATAAGGACAAGGAGACCAGAAGTGGAGGGGGGCAAAGCTCAGTCAGACAATAGTGGCATCCTATGTTATGCCAGCTTTGTCACCACTTCATATCCCTGTATATCCCCACACACATGCAGGTGAGCGCCAAGCCCACTGTGTGGAAGCATTAAACAGTTAAGAGGAGGGAAAAAACCAGAAAACTAAAGTGTGTGATTTCACAAACTCTCCTCTCAGGTGGTATTTTGCCTTGAATAAAGTTTCCACTACCTGCACCCTCTGCAGAAATACCAAAATAGCACACTCTGGAAATAAGTGCCCCGATCTCAAAACTGTTTTCTTAAGACTGCTCTCCAATAAAGAACTCTTGCCGTAGAGCGTCACAGCAAAACCCGACAGGCTCATTGGAACACTTTCAGAAACCTGTACTCAAAATAATAAGATGGAAAATAATGAATGAGGCAGTTCTTTACTTACCATAAAATGTGGGTTTTTCTTTCTTAGAGAAGGAAATGGAAGGAATATACACACTCAATGAGGTAGTTTGGCCTTTTCAATGAGATATATAAAAATACCACAAAGGAATTGTGCTACATGAGAAAGATGTTCATGATTGAACGTGTTACCAGTAGACAAAGGAAACAGAGCAAGCCTAAATTTTACTAATTTATTTTCAATTCCCCCCATATCATCTAACCCAAACCCTCTTCAATTTTCATTGCCCAACTTTGTTTACATTTGTTGAAAATAAACCTGATTAATTTAGTAAACTTTTTACAAACTATAACAAGCATTTATTAACTATTTAGAAGAGATGTTTCTATATATTTTGTATATCTATGAATATTGCATATCTAATCTAAAATACTGTTTGGGACAAATTCTTCTGTGATGCTTCCTTATCATGCTCAATTATGTTTAAAATCTTGGGATTTCATTTTTAACCTCAATAGATAACAGAAAAAAATTAACCTTAAATGTTTACATTGAGCTTTTAAATTAAAACCAACCCAAATTAAGTGACCTATAGTAAATTAATGACAGTAGGGGTGGGGGCATTAAATTTATTGGCATACTACATGACAATGTATCTGTATATTTAATGAAATATTACATATCATAGCACAACTCTGCTGGGTATTAAGACTTCATCTTAGTATTTCCCTGCATTGCTCTTTGAAATAAAATTCCTACCATAAAAATCTCTTATCATATTGATTGATGTGTTTAATTTACTGTTGGCTTATAATTTGCAAAGTACCAAGATTAAGGTAGTATTTTTGTACTTAATGGAAGCATGCCTTCCCCTTTTTCACATTATTAAATTGTATTTATATTTGTGCAATTTTAAACTATGTTTTCAAATAAACTTTGTCTGTGGCTTCAAGGTCTTTTCAAATATCTTTCAAAATGGGATACAGGGATCAGAATTGCTTCAAATCAAACAATCCAATTTGTACTCCTGGTTAAAAGGTCTTTTTATTGAATAGCACTATAATTTTGCATGAGTTATCTGGAGATCAGGAATGCATTTTTAGATAAAAAAAACTTTAAAATCCTCCTCCTTTGTTAAAGTCTAAAATATTATTTAACCTGAAATTGAGCTTTGGTGGATTTTTGTGGGGCTTTTTCTTTTAGAATAAAAGTATTAAAATATATTTGTTTTAGGGTCTTTTTCTTTTTTGGTCAAATCTTTGAGCACATACTAAGTACAGGTCTTGTTCTAGAGCAGGACAGTGGTAAGTAAATCAAACCTTTGAAGAGCTTGGATATCAACTACAAGTACTTTTAATAGATGAGAATGCTGCAAAGTGCTAAAAGAACAAGGTAACTTCTATATATTTAGTGAAATATTACATATCATAGCACAACTCTGTTGGGTATTAAGACTTCATCTTAGTATTTTCCCACATTGCTTATGTAGTATGCTAAGTGCTAGAAGAACAAGGTTAGTAAGAAATGAGAGTGACTGGGCTCCTTTATCTGGACAGGTCAGGAAAGGTTTCTCTTACCTGGTGTTTTGGGCTGAGATTTGAACAGCAAGAAGCCAGCCAAGTGGAGCTGGGGATTCCCTCCTCAGTGCCCTGTCTCTTTCAATTGGAGGCCGCACTTACCCTTGGTGGGATTCTCTTTTCTCCTCTGTAAAATTAAGCTGTACATCTTTTCACTCCTGCTTCACTGTTATTCTCCAGGCAGTAAAGTCCCATCTACCTAGTGGTGAACTGTGGCTCCTCTCCTACCTCTGGCATAACTCAAACCCTTTCTATGTCTCTGACCCTCTCCCCAATTTTTTAAATATGAATATTAATTTCCTCTCATAGCTGCTTCACTCCATGTGTGTGTACAACAGCAGCCCAGGGTCTGAATGGTTCTTCACATTTCTTTACAGGGCTCCTTAAGGTAATACCTTACCTATGCAGCACTTCAGAGTTCACAAAGGACTGATATATTTTTTCCTTACTTAACACCTGCTGGTGATCAGCTTAAGGAATCAGAACTTCAGGCACCAACAGTTAATTTTGGCATTTTGCCCTGTGGAAGTAAACTACTGATTCTCTGTAGGCACTCTCCTCGAGTTTGCTCACTGAACTCAGGAGGGTGGAGTCCAGAAGGGCAGCCTTCTCAGCCCCAGTTCTCTGGAAGGGAAACAGGAAGCTAGTTCACATTTCCTGAAGCTACCTGCTACAGAGTCCTCAGGCAGAGGTTTCTACTGTCATTTTAACCTCAGGGAGCACTCAGGTCCTAAGCTTTTGCTCTACTGCTAATTGTATCCAGTCCGTAAGTGTTAGTCACTTAATCGTGTCTGACTCTTTGCAACCCCATGAACTGCAGCCCACCAGGCTCCTCTGTCCATGGGATTTTCCAGGCAAAAATACCGGAGTGGATTGCCATGACCTTCTCCAGAGGAATCTTTCCGACCCAGGGATCAAACCCACGTCTTCTGCAATGCAGGCAGATTCTTTACCATCAGAGCACCAGGGGAGCCCTCAATAGTAAGTTATAATGGGAAAACTGATGAGGACCAAACACAAACTGATGACTCAAGATTGTTCTTTTAAATTTACAGAACTGTTAACAAAGTAAGTTCACTAAACCAAAAAGGGAAATGTAAAAATCTGGGAAGAGTTCAACTGGTTAACTGTCTTACCTTCTTCCTCTCTCCACATATCCTCCCTCACACCCCCTCCTAAGATGGC
Organism: Cervus elaphus; assembly: GCF_910594005.1. Lineage (NCBI taxonomy): Eukaryota > Metazoa > Chordata > Mammalia > Artiodactyla > Cervidae > Cervus > Cervus elaphus. Next base: position 32,198,139 of record NC_057833.1, on the reverse strand, counting down.
CACCTTGCTTCCTCTTTCCCTCAGAAAATAAACACAGGAAAGAACTCCCAGACTCTCGGCATTGTCTCCTGGTCTCCTCACCATGGCGTCTGCCTTCCTCCTGTCCACACACAAGTCTTCCAGGCCCTGCCTAAAGTCAGCTCCAACTCTGGCACCAGATTCTGTGTCCTCTTGGCTGTTCAAGAACAGAGGATCAGCACTTCTGTCCCCTTCCTTCATATTCTTTATTTGACCATCTTATTTCTCATATTTAAAAGGAAAAAGTTCTCTCAGTCCCACTCACTTCCCTTAGCAGTCACCACCCCGCTTTCTTTTGTACCAAAACTCCTCCAAAGAATTGTCTGCATTGTTTTGCAATTCCTCTCCCAAACTGCTCCCATGGAGACTACACGTCACTCCAAGTTGACCAGTCTCACAGTGAACTCATCTTCCTCAGCCTACCACGGTTATTTGGTCACTCCCACCTCCTCAGGATGCTTTCCTCACTTGGCTTCCACTTCCAGGCACTATGCCCTTGGTTTCTGGGCACGACAGTGGCCACCCGTCCCTGGGCTCCTTTGCTGGCTCGTCTTCTCACCGACTTATGTTCAAGGGCTCAGTCCCTGGACCTCTTGTTATTTCTGGTCTCCCTCCATTGACAATCCCACCCATCTAGATACCAACCACTCCCAATTTTATATCTACAGTCCAGACTTCTATCCAAAGTCCAGAGTTGTATGGTATGTTCAGCTTCCTACTCAACATCAGCCATGGAGCTCTAACTGGCACTTCAACCTCAACATGTCCCCAGCCAGACTCCTGATCATCTTTCTCCACCACCAGCTGTAACCTCACCACACCCTCACCACCTTAGCTGACTGCAACTACATTCTTCAGTTGCTCAGAACAAAAACTTTGGGGGCAGCTTTAGCTACTCATTCCCTCACACCCCACAGTCTATCCATCAGGAAATCCTATTGGCCTTACATTCAAATGTATCTAGAATTGCCCATCCACACTACCCCCACTGCTGCCATCCGTCCCTCTGAGCATCAATATCTCCCCTTGCTCACCACAGTAGCCCCTACTTCTGTCCTTGTCTTCCTGCCATCTCAGCTAAACAAAGAACAATCTCCCTGAAAATTCGGGCAGAGCAGTTCAGGGCTCCCCATTTTACTCTAAAGCCAAGCCCTTCCAATGCCTCTTTGGCTAAGGCAGTCTGGCTCCCACTCTCCTCCTTCCCTTCCAACCACATTGGTTCCCTTGCTGCTTCTCCAACACATCAGATACATTCCTACCCTGGGGCTGCTACTCCAGCTGGTCCCTCTGCCAAGTGTATCCTTGCCCCAGACATCTATTTTGACGAATGATGCCTTACCATCCTTCAAGTCTTCTTTCAAATCTCACCTTCAAATGATACCTTCCCTGGTCAGGTACTTCCCTGATTTAGTACCTCAACGTGCATGTCCATTCCTGGTCTACATTTCTTTTTTCCAAAAGACTCAGAAAGTTTTACTATGTCATTTACTGATTTCTTATGTTTAGTATCTCTCTTTGGTAGAAAATTAACTTAGCAAGGGCAGAGACCCATATCTACTTTGTTTACTGATAGGTCCAAGAAAAGACATATCCTGTCCATGGGATCGCAAAGAGTTGGACACAATTGAGCAACTGAACAACATGTCCAAGAAAAACAATGTCCGGCACACAGTAGATGGTTAGTAGTTTCTGAATGATGAACCATGCTACACAGATTAACATAATAAATTGGAATCATCTTAATGGAACCATCTCTAAAAAAAAAAATTCTGGAAAAAAAAGTCAATGTTGTAATTAATTTTTTTTAATTTTTAGATTAAAACAATTGGTCAAAACTTCCAGAGTCAAAATGCTACATGGGTTAAAATGATGACATACCACAGTAAAAATACCCTGTGTCCACCAGACTATCAGATGCTTTATACAACTCATCACAAGTATTACACCCACTGAACAGATGAGAAGACTGAGTCTCAGGATATTAAATACTTACCAAAGTCACAGAGCTAGTCTGTGTTGGAAATAGGATTTGAACTTGTCTATATGCTTCTACTCTTGCCATTATTCCACCCTGACTTTCTACTTCACTGAAAGACTCTTCCTAGTAGATTTTTAAATAATTGGTTACATACGGATAAGAATTACTCACCATTTTCCTGTTAAATTTCTCCACTGTGACTGAAGTTTATCACTGACGACATCTGAAAAGCTGAACAATGAGTTCAAACAGCACATACACATAAACTTTCTGCTACTGGACAAGACGGGCTATGCCAACCAGCAGCAGCTGGCTTGCAAACAACTGTCCTAAAACCACAAGCAGTAAGCAACCTCTCACATCCCCATCATTTCCTTCTCCTCTTAGTCCCTCACCAAAACAGATGATATGACACTGATTTTACTTAGATTTTAAAGATAAATAGGTTTGTCTTTTTAAAAAATTTTAGGCATTAAATTTAGGCATTTTAAGTAGCAGTTAGTATGCCCTAGATAGCAAGCAAAATAAGGCCCCCTGAGAGGTGTCCACATCCTAATCATCTTATATGGCAACGGAAACATTGCAGCTGTGATTAAAGATCCTGAGATGGGAAGATTATCCTGGACTATCTGGGTAAACGCATGTAATTACAAGGGTCTCTGTAAGAAAGAGGCAGGAGATATGACAATGGAAGCTGATGCTGGAGTGATGCAAATGCTGTCAGGAGATCATGAACCAAGGAGTGCCAACAGCATCCCCAAACTGGAAGAAGTGGGGAATGGATTTTCCCCTACAGATCCCCTCCTGCCAACACCTTGATTTTAGCCCTGTGAGACCCACTTCCAGACCTCTGACCTAATGTATTGTCTGAAGCCACTAAAGTTGTAATTTGTCACAGCAGCAATAGGAAACTCATACAGCCTAGAAATATTGTCATAAAAATGCTGAAATCTCTTGATTCAACTAGTGCTGATTCTGCTCATACCTACATTAAGGAAGCCATTAGCAAACGAAGCAGGGAGCCACAGAAAGGTCTTAATTGATTCCAGTATTCAGCTCGGCACTCAGTAGAGAAGAGATCACAGACTCCCCCCGCCCCGCCCCTCCCTCCTTAACGGAGGTAGCACATTGCCATCACCAATGTTCCACTATTGATGGGGACCCAGCAGCCCCAGCGCCCACACAAAGAAACCCTAAAAAGAAATAAAATTAGTTACCTGTTCCACTGGTGGATAAGAACCTGCAAAAGTTCACCTGGCAGTTTTGCAAAAGAAAAAAAAATAAAAGAGCCACAAAGGACCTCAGATTGTGAGAATAGCTTTTAATTTTAAAAGAAGTGAAGCAGTAAATCATCCATCTCTCTTTCCATCACAGGCAAATAGTCTCCCAAAACATTTGAGATATTTCAAACAACAACTGTGACTAGTGCAAAAGAAACACCAACTCTTTTCAGGAACCAACATCGAAACCTGCCAAGCAGATGGGTGCAGGTCACAGGCTCAGCCTCTGCAGAGGCCAGGAGGAGCAGCCAGATTTGCACATTTATTTCAACATGCCCAGCTCTGAACAGATGAAAACAATATCTGGGGAGGGGAAACCACAAGAGAATGTTGCCCAAAGTGAAACAAATCTGCCCAACACCCTCATGTGGCTAATATCCTTGGCACCTGGAAGATGCTTTAAAAAGAAACACAAAGTCAGCAGCTTTTAGGCAAAACTGAAGGAACAGAGTTTGGGCTCATGTGTTTCTGGTTTTCATTTGGGGTCTTCTATATACATATATTGGTTCTTAGGTAGAAAAATCTGCTTTCTAGAAGGCATTCTGTACCTCACAGTGCTCCCGACTCCAATGAAAATGTTTGTGCTGCTTCTCTATGGATGCTTTGCAGAATTACCTTCTATGCCTACATGATCTCTACTACCTCCCCACAGCACCTGGCCTAGAGGAGCACTGTCCAACCGAAGTACAACACGCGTCTAATTTCAATCTTTTTTGGTAGCCACATTTAAAAAAGATTAAAAGAAAGTGAAACTTTATCAATATCTTGATATGTCTAAAATACTGTCGCTTTAGCACATAGTATAAAATATTGATGCAATATTTTGCATTCTTTCTGGTATTAAGCCTTCCAAATCTGGTAGGCATTTTCTGTTTACAGCACCACCTCATTGTGGACAGGCCGCATTTCCAGTCATGAGTCACATGTGGCCATGGACAACTGTGTTGAATCACATGGGTCTACAGAATCATAACACAAACGCTTTCAGGATTATCTACTGAGTAGGGAATCTCTGTGGCACTGCCTGGCTTATACACCAACTTAAGGGTACAGAAGCTTGTTCTGTAACCTAGAATTTTCGACCTTAGGTAAAGCATAGAATCACAACTTATCTAACCCTGTCCCCCCAACCTGCTCCCAACACCAGCCATCTCCCCACACGGATGATGTGATGTAGCAACCATGATGCCTACCAGATAAAAAGACATCATTTGTGTGGTAGAAAAACTTACTTGAGGATCACAGCTATAACTGAATTAAAATAAGATAATATTCCATAAAGGTTACAGAGTTAGCTGAAGGCAGTTCTGATGTTTTTCAGGGCAAGATGTGCTGTAAAGCAGATTTTTCATCTTTGAGGAAGAAGGTAAAGGTAACAAAAGACCAATTGGGAAATGGAGAGAAAAAAAAAACTGGATAATTAAAGTAATTACCCAAGAAACTGGGACTAGAATTTGGGATGGGGACACTAAAAACGAGACAAGTTCAAAAGTGGAGTGTGTGAGCTATTAACCAGAAACAACATCTAACCTCTTTGTGCCCTTGCATCTCACATGTCTGACCATAGTACCAACTGTAGGAAAATAAAAATAGAATTGAATGTTAGGGCAGAAATGGACTCCTGAGCTTAGCTGGTCTAACCCACTCATTTTAAGGAAAAAGGCCCGGGGAGATAAAGCAACTCAGCCCCATGTCACTTAGAAGTAGAGTCAGGCTACAAATCCAGGTGCTCTCACCAGATTGCAGGTAAGGCTTCATCCAGTTCAGGTCAAAGGAACAGATGATGTGGGGAGGAACAGGCTACTCCCTACAGCCCACAGTGAGCACAGGGGAATGGCAGGCACATTCTCTCGTAGGTGGGAAAAAAACAGCAAGTCAATTCAAAATATTAAAGCAATGTTGACATAAAATGGCATTCATATGGGACTCTTCCTAATAGTTTTGTTTGCATACTTCTTCTCCGCTCGAAAAAAGAATCCCAATATGAATTAAACTGGATTTCTGATGAGTTATGTGGGCATTTAGATTAACTAACAAAACAAGAACCTTGATACGCTGTACATTTCAAGACACATTCATCAGGATTTTACAAAGATGGGTATCAAAAGATATTTACAGGAAGAAAGTGCTCTCTTTCACATACACACACACAAAGTGAGAATTTCACAATTACACCACCGCCTAAAACAGAGAAGACTCCTAACAGGTTGATGACCAGTTGACAAAATACATTATTCCAGTTTTCAGTCATAAATCATCACACCTACATACATGTATAAAATTAAGCAGTATATTCCATACTCTGATTCCAGGTAGGCCTGCCTTGAACATATTAAGATATACATATTAATACATTTATAAGCATGAAAGAAGACTGATATTTGCTTCAGTTTTCCCCAACTCACAATCTGAAATAAAGAAGAACACATATATAAAACTTTGCCTTGTATAAATAGCCCTTTGTTTTGTGAGGCAGAAAAAAAAGGCAGCCATATTCCACTTTCTTATGATGTGTTTAGGTATCAAAAGGGCTGAATTTCTTTTTCTACTTCATGAATTAAATAATGTGTAGCCTGTAACTATACATACTGGCTTGAAACCACTCATTCTGCAAAGTTTTATTACAAATTTTTTTTAATTTGTTCAGAATACACATGCTATTTTTGTCCACTTTTCAATCCAAAGCCCCAGTTACCCTCCCACCCCCCAGGAAGGGCCTTCACTTTGTAACTGCAGTCAAATCAGTTTCATGTGTGTTCATTATTCTATGATCCTCAGCCCTAAGGAGACTGGATTTTGTAAGGCTGATCAGTGTGGAGGTTTCTGGGAGAGTCAGGGACTTGTGTCACCCAGTGGGGCTACTTTGGGATGTCTGAGACGATGTGAAAAGGTGACCCCAGTGGGCAGTTCAGTAGAGAGTTACTGCACCATGAGCTCCCTCCCTCTGCCAATCTCATTTGTTCCCAAACTGAAGAAACATCCGGAGAGAAGAGAGGCACTCTCTACCAGCCACACTGGCCCCACACGCCTGCTGCTCTTCAGAGGGTCAGCGTATCAGATCTCACCACATTCTCAAAGTGCACCCGGAAAGGAAGGGCAGAGTCATCACACCATTGTGTGGAGAAGGGAAGTGAGACACAGGGGGATGAGGAGACTTGCCCAGCCATGGACATAACCCAGGTCCCCAGGCCACAGGCTCCGCATCCTTCGCTCACAAGCCTAACAGATCTCCCGTGAGAAGGGCCCCCATCATCACCAGAATCCTGACTGTTCATAACGCACATCTCATAATTCAGTTTCTGGATTTACAGAATTGTGAAATTCTGTGCTATATTTCACCCCGTTGGTTCTACTTTATTTTCCTACATCTTCCAGAAAAATCCTTTCTAACCAACCAAATGCATGTTAAGCAGACAGCAATAAGTCCTTTTTTATTTGACTGCACAATCTGAAATAGAAACTCCAGAGACCCTAGCATTCGGTATAGAGCAGCAGAAAAATTAGAGACTGCCGTTCCACTTTTTCATCACATCTGAAACTCTGATCAAATCCCAGGTTGCAACTAAAATACTGAAATGCCAAAATAGAAACGATGGTCTTTCATAGCATCATAGCAAGTTTCTTTGCATCTGAAACCCTTAAACTGCTGATGATCACACTATTGGTCATGGCAGAGAAGCAGTGGAGGCAAGTCAGGAGGTGATTAGCCAAGGGCAGAGATGAAATTCTGCCCCAGAAAACAGAGACATGGAAGCAAGCGACAAGCTGGGGGATGAGAAAATTACGGACAAATTTGGGACACTTGAAATGATTCCAGGGAGTTGTCATGTGTTATGGTAAGAAGAGATCAGCTATTTTAACTAAAAACACACACGCCTATGCCTTAGTGGGAAGGGCTGCTGAGATACAGAATTCATCTACTTTTGGCAGAGAAAACACTGCTGCTGGGGGCATCTGCGTTCATACCACCAAACGTCACAAATCCAAGTGAATTCTAGACAGCACTGCAAGGGACAACAGCCCTTCTAATGCCGGAAAACCTAAACGGGGAACTAATTTTTTTTTAACTGTTCCTGAGATATAGTTTCTTTAAAATATTTACTTGCTTTTTCCAACTATTTTAACCTTGAAAAACCAACCCGTCACAGCTTTTCTAGTTGACTATAAAGGTCTCACACTCTCAGTCTCACTCTCACACACATTCATACAGTTGTATTATGCATTTTGATATGATTAAATTAAAAATATCTTCATTGCTGATGTTCTTATCTATACACGGAGAGATCAGACATTATTGTGTGTCATGAAAAAAATTATGTCACAAATAGAGCTCAGCCCAGTTACTGATTTTCGATATGAAACAAAAGTGGGCTTTTTGTTTATGGTGGGTGAGGCTACACAACTGGCCCTATTGGTTTCTCTGGGGACCACTATCACTGACCCCCAAATCAAAGCACAGGGGTCTGATGGCACTTCCTGTTTTCAATGTGCTAGTGGAAGATCCCCCACCAGGAATATGAATACTTTTTTAAAATCATCTTCTTCTTAAACATTTATAAAAAGAAAAACTATCTACAGTAGTGTATCATCACTAATAGAAATTTCCTCCCAGTTCTATTTTAGAAGGCGTCAAATGATGTTCTTTAAATAAACTATAAATACCCCATGTATTCCCTCATGTCTGGCTATCCCAACCTCTTGCTTTTTTTTTTTTTTTTTTGCAAGTTAAAAAGGCGTACGGCTTCTTCTCGCCAATTTGTACATCTGAGGTTTAGCTTGGTATCCTGCGGTAAAAGTACATGTAGCCCAGGTCTTTAGGGGGCCTTTCTGAGGCACAAACTTTGTGGTCATTGTAGATCACCCATCTGAAAACAAAAAACAGAAGCGAGTGGTGGATTTAAGTCAGTTCTAGGAAACCACAGAAGAAAGTTACTGCACCATACTTAAAATAATCAAGACGTTTTAAGATAATCCAAACTCAAGTCTATTGCATAAAAGGAAACAGAATGCTGGCGGGAAACTACATTGCTTTTTTATTCTCAGTTCAATCAAAAAGTAGTTCCTAAAGGAGCCTCCAAACATTTCCATTTGTAGACGTCCCTACATGGCCTCAGAAATGGAGTCAAAGACATATGTGTCTATTTCAGTCATAAATAGACATGAAGTGAACAATTATACAACCATTAAAATGTCTTCAAATGATATTTGGGAGAGTGAAAAAATAATATAATATGAAGCGGGAAAAAGCAGATTACAAAACTGTACTTACTGTGTACAAACTTCAAGCTTTTAGAAAAGTTGTAAATACATACATATGCATGCATACAGACAAACACATACACTCTTCCCATTGGAAACAGTAAAACAGAAATGTATCAAAATAGAGACTATAGTTCTCTCTTGGCCTCCAGACAACATATTCTTCATGTGATTTTGTATCTTACAGATTCCTTATGATGAAATTCACTGCTTTTTCTATTCTAATTAAGCTATTTTTCTTAAATGTATTTTTAAAAGAGTTGTCATGCTTGGTAATAAAATGAATTCACTATAAATTAACTCCATGGCTGATTCATGTCAATGTATGACAAAACCCACTGCAATGTTGTGAAGTAATTAGCTTCCAACTAATAAAAATAAATGAAAAAAAAATAATAATAAATTAAGTTCATGTGCTCAACTATTTTACGAATCAAGCTGAGAAGCCAAGACTTCAATGACTTAAGTGGAAAAGGACCACAGTGGATTTCTGGCTGGAGACCAATCACTCCCGCAGCAAGAGGTCAGCGTCCTACCAGGAGAGGCCAAGGTTACATGGTTCTTCAGTGTCCATGTGACCAAGCGCTGCCTCAAGAGAGCTGACCCACAGCACAGGCCACTCAGCCGGAGTTCAAGGAAGGGAAACCAGGGGGGGTTTTGGGGGGTCCAGCCCAGGAAGAAGACTCTGAAGACAGCAGCAGCCTGACACCCTACAACTGTCTCATTCCCAGCTCACCACACCCCTCACAATTCTTGAAGCCAAGGCTACAACAGGGTGAACACTGGGTGTTAGAGCTGCCAGACAGAACACAGGATACCCAGTCAAATGTGAGTATCATATAAGCAACAAATACTTGTTTAATATAAGGATGTCCCATGTAATAGTTGAGACATATTTATACTAAAAAGTTATTCATCATCTGAAATTCAGATGTAGTCTTGATGTATAAAATGGCTTTGAGAGTCTATCCCTACGAGACCACTGTGAGAACCAAATGAGATGACACATCAGACACCTGATGGAGTGCCTGGCACATGGCAGGTGCTCAATAAAACACAGATATCATTTTACCTTCTTAAAAAGACTCACCTTCCTTCCTTTTTAATGTGACAAACGTAGTGGCCACTCATTGTGGACGTTCCCATGTGACTGATGAACGCAAATAATTCATACACTAAGGAAGAGGAAACAACTCAGTTACTAGGCAGCATTTCTAGAAATAAATAGTACTTCTGTTCAGAATTTAATGCCAAGGAGAATGGAATCCAGCAACTGTTCAGACTTAAAGACAAAATCTATTTAGTTGCTAGGCTGAGAACACACACACACACACCCGCAATGTGACAGTAACTTCAACCTGCAAATCATAACAAAACAGGACATACTAGAGCTGACAGTAAGCGCCTATCTGAAAAGTGATTAAAAATAACACAGCCCAGTCTGGTGGCAAGCGCATGGGTCTAAAATGGTGGTCCTGGCTCCATCACCTCCAAGCAGGATGAGGGTGGAGAAGTTGCTTCGCCTCTCGGAACTCCTTTCTTCACAGAAATGCAAAATCCACCCACTTTACAAGGCTCTATGAGGCTTAAATGAGCAATTCAGACTAAAATACCACAGAAATGTCAGGATTCAGAGGAAGAAAGCAGATAGCTGTTATCATTTATAGACAGGGATAATGCTCAGAATATACATCCTGTGATTTCTGACTTACTCATGATGATAAACCAAATGGGACCAAAATTCAGGCTTCACGCTTTCTGAACAAGGAGATATATAGTCTCTTGGAGCCTGAGATGGACATTTATTCTCTAACAAATACCTCCTGCCATCCAGCACAGATGCTGTGCCAAATCCACTGTGAACGAATTTCAGCTCATGCTCCCCTGGCCAATCTGAGGCCTATACAACACCTTCACAACACAAAGTGGGTGCACAGACTGGTACTCATCCATCTCCTCAAACTGCTATAGACTACGATGGGGCAGGTACAGAAGCTGAGTGAGTGTTTATAATAGTTTGAGAGTAATATTCATGTCTGTTGAATCTAATAAGGAAAAAATGGGCTTGCATATTCATTTTTTTGGTACTCAATTTTTGTTGTATTTTACAAGGGTGTTGGTCTGGACAGACCCCTTCCTTGCTGCTCCCTCTCTCATCCTTTCTCTCCCCTGCTAATCCAGGACTAATCCATGCATTCAGCTATGAGTCCTCAGTCAGTACACTACATATTGCAGACCTCCTCTCCGCAAACATTTTCCCCCAGGAAATGACTTTCTTTTGGTTGTCCAGATGCCTGACTTCTCTTCTTCCAGACTTTTAAATACTGATGACCTGGGGCTCTGACCTCAGACCTTTCTTCCTTCTATCTTCACACCTACTCCCCACATTCTCTCCCTCCCTCCCTTTTCAACTCTGTTCCCACCACCACCCTCCCTCTCCAGTGCCTCTCCATGGCATTAACTGGAATTATGTTCTTCATTTCATTTCTGGAATGTTCACCGCTCATGTATAGAACTACAATTGAATTTTGTATATTGGCCTGTTTTCTGCTATCTTGCTGAAGCCATTTATTAGTTATAATAGTTTTTAAAGTAAATTCCTTAGAATTTTCTATATACACGCATGCTAAGTCACTTCAGTTGTTTCTGACTCTTTGCAACCCTATGGACTATAGCCGGTCAGGCTCCCCTGTCCATGGGATTCTGCAGGCAAGAGTACTGGAGTGGGTTGCCAGGCCCTCCTCCAGGGGATCTTTCAGACCCAGGGATTGAAACTGAGCCTCTTAGGTCTCCTGCATTGGCAGCCAGGTTCTTTACCACTAGCACCACCTGGGAAGCCCTTCTATATACAAGACCAAGTTATTTGCAAACAGAAATAGTTTTACTTCTTACTTGCCTATCTGGATGTCTTTTATTTCTTTTTCTTGCTTAACTGCCATGGCTAGAATCTCTTGCATGATGTTAAATAGAAATGGCAAGAGGGGACATCCTTGTCTTGTTCCTGCTCTGGGGGAAAAGCATTTAGTCTTTTACCATGAAGCATGATGTGGGCTGTGGAATTTAGGTGAAAGTGAAAGTCGCTCAGTCGTGTCCGACCCTTTGAGACCCCATGGACTGTATAGTCCATGGAATTCTCCAGGGCAGAATACTGAAGTGGGTAGCCTTTCCCTTCTCCAGGGGATCTTCCCAAACCAGGGATCAAACCCAGGTCTCCCTCACTGCAGGCGGATTCTTTATCAGCTGAGCCACCAGGGATATGGGTAGATGCCCTTTATCAGGTTGAGAAAGTTCCCTTTCATTGCCAGTTTGTCAAGCATTCTCTCCTCCCACCATTTCCTTCAAAATATATACAGAATCCGACTACTACTTACCACCTCTACTAGAAACCCCCAACCCAAGTTACCAGCGTCTCCTGTCTGAATTAGTACAATAGCCTCCGCTCCTACCAGGGCTCCCCGCTTCCTCCCTTACCCCCTAGAGACCATTCTCAGTACGGCTCCAAAGCTCACTCTTACAATGACCCATGACGGCCCCCAACCTCCTCCCACTCTCCTGCTCACTCCACTCCAGGTCCCCCAGCCTCCTGGCTACTCCGCTCACTGACAGGGAGGCCTTCAAGCCCCACACCTAGTGTTCCCTCAACCTGGAACTCTTCTTTCAGATGCCACATGATCCACTCCTCACTTCATAGAGGGCTCGGATCAAATGTCATCTCAGAGAGGCTTACTTATAAATAGCGACTCCTCCCCTCCTTCCACCCCATCCTCATCCCAACCTTTCTTTACTGTTGGCCATGGAGCTCAAAATAACACCGTATCACATTATCTATGTGTACATTTGTTCACTATCTCCTTTTATCCCAGGCTATGTCCTCCATAAGGACAATAAGTTTGTTTTGTTGTTGGGGTTTTTCTATTATTATTATAAAATTACCAAATATTTATTTCACTTGTCTGTTTTGTTTACCGGAATATTCCAGGCACAGAAAACAGTACATAGCATGCAGTAGGCATGTCTTCCTTCACCCCATGTCCTGATTTGTTTTTATATCTTTTCATATTGTATATATTTTTATAAACTGCCTACAAAAGTACAAATTGGGGTATAAATTAGTGATATTTAAAAAGAAATGAATCAGAGAAGATGGCCTTTCCCATCATCAACTAAGTTTCTGTTGTTAGCTATCACATTAACTGACAACTCCTCCCCTCCAACAAACAAAAAACCCAAAAGCAAAAAATCACAGGTATGAAACAGAAAACAGACAAGAACAGTTGTGAATGATAATCATTTTGCCTGGCACTTAGTGATGCAGAGACCTTGTCTGCCGTCCCCAGGGTTCCCTGTCACTAAGAACCCACACCACCTGGTTAACAGGAGTGAGTATGAGCTGAACCTTTTTCATGTTCCTTGACCATGGTTGGTTTTTAAAGCTCTTTTGGAATAATTGTATATCAAATTCTAAATCTTCAATTTGAGAGACTTTGGGCTGGTCTCCCACTAGGTGCCTGCCCTCTTAGAATCTTCATGAAATAAAGAAAGAACATGATCCTTCACAAGGAAGTGACCGTCCCTCACAAGGAACTGACCCCCCCCCAAAGTGTGAGAGTTGCTCAGTCCAGTTGTATCCAACCCTTTGTGACCCCATGGACTATAGCCTGTAAGTCTTCTCTGTCCATGGAATTCTCCAGGGCAGAATACTGAAGTGGGTAGCCTTTCCCTTCTCCAGGGGATCTTCCCAACCCAGGGACTGAACCCAGGTCTCCCACATTGCAGGTGGATGGTTTACCATCTGAGCCACCAGGGAAGCCCCAAAACACCTTAAAATAATTGAACCAAATATTTAATGAGCACTTCCCAGTAAACCAGGGTCATTTCAGTGAAATGTTGCTCAGATACCAACAACCCAGCGTGTTAACAAAACAGACAGACATAGAGAAAAAAATCCATACACTCCAATACAGCCAAACATGTCTTTAAGCCCCCAAAAGACATTTTCCCCTCTTTAGTTAAAAGCCATTAATTCATATGTATACTCAAAATCATAAAAACAAAGAAAAAAGATTAGCATAAACCTTAGTCCTATAATTAAAATTAACTGTGTTTATCAATAGAAGCAACCACTCCATGCATTATTCAAGGCCTCCTGCTAGGAACCAATAGCAAAAGAGAGAGTCTCAATAAATTTGAAAAAATTCAACATGTAAGAAATCTCAATTTATATCTGTTTCCAAACAGAACATCAAGGTGAATAAACCAGACAGTGAAGCCACTGCTGATTCTTCTCCCAGTTGCCAGAGATCTCCCTCCAAAAAACAGCATCATCACACTCTCAGAAAATATAGAGACCCCCTTTTATGTAGCTAGAAAAGGCATTTTAAAGCAAGGTAAATCATTTTAAAAATGCTGACTTTCAAGACTTCCCTGGTGGTCCAGTGGCTAAGACCCCGTGCTCCCAATGCAGCAGGCCCAGTTCAATTCCTGGTCAGGGAACTAGATTCTGCATGCTGCAACTAAGACCCAGTGCAGCCAAATAAATACATAAAACATTTTTTGTTGTTGTTGACTTTCAACAGGGACACTTTTACACTATCTAGAAGAACTGGACAAAACTACCTAAACTACCATGTTCAACATCTGGCCAGTGGAGTCCCTCTAACGAGTCAGAATTAGTGTCTGAAACTAGCATCCTTCATCCCCACTTTCCTCTTCCAACAAACCTGTCCTTTTCTGAATTTAGGAACATGTCCACAGGCTTTCTAATAAGAAGAATTTTTAATATCTAAATTCTACCACCCCCACCAAAAGTAATAAGTGATTGTACTTGATTTTACTCTTTGAAAAAGAAAGCACTGTCAGGAAAATTAACTGCAAACTTGGAAAGCAGAAGAGGTAGGCAGAATGCTCTTTTGTATTGTTAGGTAGTTAGAATAGGAAAAAGGAGTCTAGAATGGCAGTGGCTAAAAGACAAAGAAGGGAAAAGCCTGTGAAAATAGAACAAAGGAAGGCCTGAGGATGATCGGAGTGACAACCTCAGATAAAACAAACAGCCCTCTTGGCTAGCCCAAGTTACATAGGGCAGGCCCCAGGAGGGGAGGAAAAAAAACAGATAAAAAGAGGAATCAAAATTGGGTGGGGGGGCTTCTCTTCTCTTCCTGTCTTTTGGGTTGGCCAGCCCTCACGCCTTGAGGATGTATTTTCCTTTACTTTCTAAATAAAACTGAGCTGTAATACAGAGCTGTAATGCTGGTCCATATGAGGAAATTACATGGAGCCATAACACTAGTCTGTCCATTGCTTCAAATTTCTGTTGCAATGAGACAGCACTGAGGAAATCACACACTCCCCTGACAGTACCATATGGAGAAATGGCCACCCAAGGATTGTCTGGGGTAGGGACTAGCATACTATGATGCCACATAGGCCGAATCCAGCCCACAGACTGTTTCTGTGCTGCCAGGGAGAAAGAAAAAAAGTGGGGGGACAAAAATACCAGATGACAAATATATGGCCTGTGAGGCCTAAAACATTTACTATCTGGACCTTCAGAGAAAAAGCGTGCAGACCCCTAGTCTAGGGTAATGAACTTACTTCCTCTCACCACTTACTACTGACTAAAGATTCCACATTTAGTGAAGTTACTTGTTAACTTGTAGATTTTTGTCTGACAAAGATACCAAAAAGTTCTCTCTGGTGGAATATATACAAGCATGCCTCAGAGAGATTGTGGGTTTGGTTCCAGGCCACCACAATAAAGCAATTATCAAAATAAAGCAAGTCACATGAATTTTTTTGGTTTCCCAGTGCATATAAATAAAAACTATGTTTTGCACTATACTGTAGCCTATTCAGTATGCAATAGCATATGTCTAAAAAAGAAATGTGCATATCCTAATTTAAAAATACTTTATGGATTAAAAAATGCTAACCATCATCTGAGCCTTCAGCAAGTTGTACTCTTTTTGCTGGTGAAAGTGAAAGTCACTCAGTTGTGAATGATTCTTTGCGACTCCATGGACTGTAGCCTGCCAGACTCCTCTGTCTATGGAATTCTCCTGGCCAGAATACTGGAGTGCATAGCCCTTCCCTTCTCCAGGGGATATTCCCGACCCAGGGGGTCTGAAATATTGTGAGAATTACCAAAATGTGACACAGAAATACTAAGTGAGCAAATGGTGTTGGAAAAATGGCTTCAACAGACTTGCTTGATGCGCCACAGCCACAAGCCTTCACTTTATAAAAACCACAATGTCTGTCGAACACATAAAAGCGAATCACATTAAAATAAGGTCTGCCTGTGCCGATGCGATTCCAGTTCTGTAAGGATTAAGCCATCAGCCACTGCAGATGCCCCCTCCAAAGTATTCTTGGGACACTGATCTGCTTTTGATAGCAGATTGTAAAGTTTCCTTACCTTTTAAGTAAGTAATCTGTTGTAACTTTCTGTATTTGCCTTTCAAATCTTTTATTGTCACTTTGGTTCAGTGAATAAGTATTGTTTCACACTAACCTATCATCCTATCTGACCAAGTGTTTTAAAACCTTTTGATATCTTTGACAAAGTTCTTTTGACTTCTAGCTAACTTTGAGATGATTCCAAGGGCCCCTGAAACAACCCAAAGTAATTAGGTTCAATTGATATGTTAAATTACATAGGAAGACATTGTCAAATAAGTGGTGATAAACCTTAGGTTATATTATGTGGGTAAGTTCATTAATATAGATATTCCAAAATTATATGGAATTCCTAAAAATCTGGTGTGTGCTAGTATAATGCTACTAGTCTAATTCTAGTTATTATCTTAAAATGTCACATGTCCCAGAAATAACCAAGTTTCTTGTCAACTGCATTGTAGTGATATCTTTAGCCATGCCATTTTGAGTCTTCTGTCATTGTTTTACTCTGATACTTTTACAAAATGAAGTACTTCAAGAAGATCCATAAAAAGGACTTTTTGATCATTATAAGTTGCTGATGACTTTCAGATAATATCCTGAACTGGGTAAGAAATTACAAAACTAATGGAGAATCTGATGGTTTCATCTAGATCAACAGGAGTTAATTACATGGGACCAAGTGAACTGATAAATACAACTTACACTTTTATGACTTTTTGTCCAAAGCATTCGTGGCTTTTAATTTTTGTTTTCCAGAAAAACTTTCCTCTTATGCTAATAGAGACCTACAACTGAGACCTACAACATGCTGATAAAGCATAACTTCTAAAATGAAGATGAAACATGTATCTTTTCCTCTCTACCTGCTCCCTCTGGAATCTGGCTTCTCCACCTGGCTCCACCCTGGACTTGATGGCTTATTGTTATCCAGACTGCCACTAGTTATACTAATCATCATTTTCATTTGTTCTCTCCTTGTTGTTTCAAACTGTTTTGTATTTCTGTCTACTGTACTATGACCTTACTAATGTCACCAGCTATATTACTGATATGTTACTGATGATTTTTCCAAGAGTCATGTATGGATGTGAGAGCTGGACCATAAAGAAGGCTGAGCACCAAAGAATTGAAGCTTTCAAACTGTGGTGCTGGAGAAGACTCTTGAGAGTCCCTGCGACAGCACGGAGATCAAACCAGTCAATCCTACAGGCTATCAACTCTGAATATTCACTGGAAAGACTGATGCTGAAGCTCCAATACTTTGGCCACCTGATGCAAAGAACCAACTCAATGGAAGAGACCCTGATGCTGGGAAAGACTGAAGGCAAAAGAAGAGGGTGAGAGAGGATGAGATGGTTAGACAGCATCACCAACTCAATGGACATGAATCTGAACAAGCCCCAGGGGATACTGGCGTGCTACACTCCATGAGGTCGCAAAGAGTCAAACACAACTTAGTGACTGGACAACAAAATTACTGATATTCTATTTCACAAGACTGTTGTCTCTTATATTATCTGATGTGTAGGACAGGCCTCTGACAAAATTAATGGTGGTTAAGCTGGAATCAAGATTTCCGGGAGAAATATCAATAACCTCAGATATGCAGATGACATCACCCTTATGGCAGAAAGTGAAGAGGAACTGAAAAGCCTCTTGATGAAAGTGAAAGAGGAGAGTGAAAAAGTTGGCTTAAAGCTCAACATTCAGAAAACTAAGATCATGGCATCCAGTCCCATCACTTCATGGGAAATAGATGGGGAAACAGTGGAAACAGTGTCAGACTTTATTTTTCTGGGCTCCAAAATCACTGCAGATGGTGAGTGCAGCCATGAAATTAAGAGATGCTTACTCCTTGGAAGGAAAGTGATGACCAACCTAGACAGCATATTAAAAAGCAGAGATATTACTTTGCCAACAAAGGTCCATCTAGTCAAGGCTATGGTTTTTCCAGTGGTCACGTATGGATGTGAGTGTTGGACTGTGAAGAAAGCTGAGCACGGAAAAATTGATGCTTTTGAACTGTGGTGTTGGAGAAGACTCCTGAGAGTCCCTTGGACTGAAAGGAGATCCAACCAGTCCATCCTAAAGGAGATCAGTCCTGGGTGTTCATTGGAAGGACTGATGCTGAAGCTGAAACTCCAATACTTTGGCCACCTCATGCAAAGAGGTGACTCACTAGAAAAGACCCTGATGCTGGGAGGGGTTGGGGGCAGGAGGAGAAGGGGACGACAGAGGATGAGATGGCTGGATGGCATCACCCACTCGATGGACATGAGTTTGAGTAAACTACAGGAGTTTGTGATGGACAGGGAGGCATGGCATGCTGCAATTCATGGGGTCGCAAAGAGTCGGACATGACTGAGCGACTGAACTGAACTGAAACGACTTGAGGCAACTGATTACATATATAACTCTATATAGAATAACATAATAGTACAGCTCTAGACATGGCACAAATAGATTCGTGGGATTAGATCTGATAGACAAAGTGCCTGAAGAACTATGGACAGAGGTTTATAACATTGTACAGGAGGCAATGACCAAAATCACCCCCAAGAAGAAGAAATGCAGAAAGCCTTCCTCAGTGATCAATGCAAAGAAATAAGGGAAAACAATAGAATGGGAAAGACTAGCAATCTCTTCAAGAAAATTAGACATAGCAAGGGAACATTTCATGCAAAGAAGGGCACAATAAAGGACAGAAATGGTATGAACCAAATGTCTGTTAAGCAGAAGACATTGAGAAGAGCTGGCAAGAATACACAGAAGAACTGTATAAAAAAAGGTCTTAGTGACCCAGATAACCACAATGGTGTGGTCACTCACCTAGAGCCAGACATCCTGGAGTGTGAAGATAAGTAGGCCTTAGGAAGCATCACTATAAACAAAGCTAGTGGAGATGATGGAATTCCAGTTGAACTATTTCAAATCCTAAAAGATGATGCTGTTAAAATGCCACACTCAATATGCCAGCAAATTTGGAAAATGCAGCAGTGGCCACAGGACTGGAAAAGGTCAGATTTCATTCCAATCCCAAAGAAGAGTAATGCCAAAGAACATTCAAACTACTACACAATTGTGCTCATTTGACATGTTAGCAAGGTAATCCTCAAAATCTTTGAAGTTAGGCTTCAACAGTACGTGAACTAAGAACTTCCAGATGTACAAACTAGACCTAGAAAAGGCAGAGGAACCAGAGATCAAAATGCCAACATCTGTTGGATCATAGAAAAAACTAGGGAATTCCAGAAAAACATATACTTTTGCTTCATTGACTACGCTAAAGCCTTTGACGGTATGGAATTCTTAAAGAGTTGGGATACCAGACCACCTTACCTGCCTCCTGAGAAACCTGTATGCAGGTCAAGAAGCAACAGTTAGAACTGGACATGGAACAACAGACTGGTTCCAAACTGGGAAAGGAGTATGTCAAAGCTATATATTGTTACCCTGCCTATATAACTGATATGCAGAGTACATCATGCAAAATGCCAGGTTGGATGAAGCTGGAATCAAGACTGCAAGGAGAAATATCAATAACCTCAGATATTCAGATGATACCACCCTTACGGAAGAAAGCAAAGATGAACTAAAAAGCCTCTTGATGAAAGTGAAAGAAGTGAGTGAAAAGGTTAGCTTAAAACTCAACATCCAAAAACTAAGATCATGGCATCTGATCCATCACTTCATGGCAAAAAGGTGGGGAAAAAAATGGAAAACAGTGACAGACTGTATTTTCTCGGGTTCCAAAATCACTGTGGACAGTGACTGCATGTGTGCTAAGTCACTTCAGTTCATCTGACTCTCTGCGACCCTGTGGGCTGTAGCCCACCAGGCTCCTCTGTCCATGGGATTCTCCAGGCAAGAATACTGGAGTGGGTTGCCATGTCCTCTTCCAGGGGATCTTCCCAACCCAGGGACTGAACCTGTGTCTCCTGGAACTCCTGCATTGCAGGCAGATTATTTACTGCTGAGCCCCCAGGGAAGCCCTGCAGCCACATTAAAAGACACTTGCTGCTTGGAAGAAAAGCCATGACAAACCTAGACAGCGTATTAAAAAGCAGAGACATCACTTTGCCAACAAAGGTCTGTATAGTCAAAGCTATGGTTTTCCAGTAGTCATGTACGGATGTAAGAGTTAGACCATAAAGAAGGCTGAGTACCAAAGAATTGATGCTTTCAATTTGTGGTGCTGGACAAGACTCTTGAGAGTACCGTGAACAACAAGGAGATCAAACCAGTCAATCTTAAAGGAAATCAGTCCCGAGTATTCATTGCAAAGGCTGATGTTGAAGCTCCAATACTTTGGCCACCTGATGAAAAGACCCTGATGGTGGAAAGATTGAGGGCAGGAGGAGAAGGGGGCAACACAGAACAAGATGGTTGGATGGCATCACCAACTCAATGGGCATGAGTCTGAACAAACTCCAGGAGATAGTGAAGGACAGGAAGCCTGGTGAGAGGTAGTGCATGGGGTCACAAAGAGTCGGACACGACTGAGTGACTGAACAACAAGACATAGGAAGAGGCAATAAGGGAAAGAATTTCCAAATCGTAAACTAGTACGACAGACAATCCAGAGAATTTTAGGTTATCAACAGGGCCTAATTCAAAAAATACTTGTCGAATGGCCTATCAACAAAATCCCCATCTGACCTAAGCATGAGATTTCCTAGTCCAGCAGGACAAATTTGTCACGAAATGCCTCCCAACCCTGGATCAAATCTATGACCAGGAGGGGGCGCTGTAGATGGAGAATGCTGCCTGCCATTCCTGCTCTACAAAGATCAAGCCTTCAGCCAGTGCCCCTGACCACAGTGCAGCCTCAGGGAATTCAGGATGGAGAAAGAACAGGAACCTTTCTGTACTCTGGGTACCGACCTTAGACAGTTAAGACTCATATCTAACGAATGATTTCAACGAGCTAAGAATCTTGCATCTTCCCCGACATGGAAAAGTACTACGATCATTAACTTGAGATATGTTTTCTTTGTGATTAGCAGTAAACTTTTGATGTTCAACTATACGTTTTTCTTCCGGCAAATACTCCTATTAATATATACCTTGGCTCCTTCTTTACCTCTTCAGAGAATTCCTCAGATGATACTGTCCTCAGTAAGGTTCCCCAGATAAAACTTGCAACTTTTAGGTTCTGAGGTTTTTCTTCTGCCAACACCTGTAACTTCCAGGAGTTATGATCCTCATAGACACTAATTATACATCTAACTCAGCCATCAAATTATCTTTAAATATTCTAGCCTTTCAGATGCTTTTGAATCAGTAATAACAACTAACTGGTTCCCTAATAAATCAAAGAAAATCTGTCTATAGGTTCAGTTTTTATGTACCTGACAGTCATTTTACTTTTTTGAAAACTATAGTTTTATAACACATAATGACCAAAAGCAATGCTAGATTCAGGAGTGCAATTAATTTACATTTTTAAAATTATTTAAGCATGTATATCTACTTAAAAAGGCATGAGATTGTGAGGGCAGGACACATTATTTAGTCAGTTTACAGAGTGCTCAGAATAGAGGGTTTCCTTGGTGGCTCAGACAATAAAGAACTTATCTGTCAGTGTAAGAGATGTGAGTCCAATCCCTGGGTTGGGAAGATTCCCTGGAGAAGGAAATGGCAACCCACTCCAGTATTCTTGCCTGGGAAATCCCAAGGACAGAGAAGCCTGGTGGGCTACAGTCCACGGGGTCACAAAGAGTCGGACATGACTGACGGCCCACAGACAACTCCCCAGAATACAGAAACACCAAAACTCCTGGGAGCAAACACCAAGACCCCGGGTGCTCTGCAGCCTTTGCATGAGAAACCAGTGACTGTTCCAACTGAATCGTCCTAACTTGAATAATGTGATTCATTACCCATCCCTAACAACAGAAGGGAAAATGTCATTCCCAAATTACCAGCATTTGACTCTCAAACATCCTACATCTGCAATCTCCCTGCCTTCATCTGCTTGCTTTCCCTCATTCCTGCTCTGAGAAAAGACCCACGGTTTGTGGTGGGGGGCAAGGGATGGATTTGGAGCTTTTAGAAAACTATTCAATTCCCAAAAAGACAGAAAGGAGGATTTGAGTAAATCAATAACAGCTTAAGGTAACTGATAACATGGACAGAATCTTAAAAGGTCTACAAATTGCCTCCCCAACTCCAGCCAGCTCAAAATTACCAATCCACCTGGACTTCTCATTGGCATACTGCCTAAAACAACAAGTCGCAAAGACTTTCCTCCGAGCTCAATAGTTCCTGGCCATCTATACTTCAGTGTAAATTAGTTTACTCCAGAGTGGCTTCCTCCTAACGTCCATAGTACCACTGAAAAGCACAGGTGCTGACAGAATGAGAAAGAGAATCCAGACGTATTAAGTGTGTGCGGCTTTCGAGGAGACCACTGGGGCTTAGCTTCCCCGGCTGCTGTGCCTCTGCTACACAGCTCCTATTCTGACTGCATTCCCCGGGGAGTTCTGAATGTTGGGAGCACCACCATTATGTAAATGAAATGTCTCTCTGCTCTCCTTGCTGGAAAATTCTCAGCTGCAGCAGAAGATGTCTGCACCATTAGAGCAATGTGGCTGAAGGAGCCGGAGCAGGTTCTGAGTAATCACAGCCTAATCACATTTTAATTACATTGGCAATCAGTGAGTTCTTAAAAAAAAAGGAAAAAAAAAAAAAAACTAAGCACTCATTAAGTGCAACACAGAAACAGAAATGATTTTGCAATGGCAGGAGCCCAGATAGGTCAGACTGATGACTTGATTTCCCACTTCTTAAGAATTTTTAAAACTCAACAGAAAGTTAAGTACAGCTCTTATTAAGGTAGGTAGGAGATGACCATAAATAGTCTTCTGAAAAATAGGCTCCTGCTTGTGTTCCGATTTAGAAAACTTGAGGATGACTCAAGAGAGGGCAAAAGACAAAATGCAGCCTTCAAAATCAGCCAGACCTGAATTACAGGGTGGTCCTACCACAAGCAAGTAGGTATCTTATCAGCTACCACTTTCTCACTGTGAGGAGCCAGGAAAAAGCAGGAAAGGGAATGCCTGGCATTTAGTAGACATTCAGTAAAGCACAGCTACTATTTCACCAAGTGTTAAAAGCACGAACCCTTTTAATCAAATTAGATAACATCATGCAACGACATTGCTTCCTCATTCAAAACGATGACAAACAGACTTTTTTTTTTTTAGTTGGAGGCTAATTACTTCACAACATTTCAGTGGGTTTTGTCATACATTGACATGAATCAGCCATGGAGTTACATGTATTCCCCATCCCGATCCCCCCTCCCACCTCCCTCTCCACCTGATTCCTCTGGGTCTTCCCAGTGCACCAGGCCCAAGCACTTGTCTCATGCATCCCACCTGGGCTGGTGATCGACAACAGACATTTTCCATTAACATATTCCCTAAAGGAAGAATTTGATGCAAGTGCTTCTTTAATCCCAGTCACTGTTTTTCCAGTTCAAACACCTTCCATGTCATTATTTTCAGAGTTGACAGGCTGTAGCGACATCCCAGTAGCTACGCTACTCCTTAAAGTAAGAGTAACCTACTCTCAGGTCTTCCCTGATGACTCAGCAGTAAAGAATTCGCCTGCCAATGCAGGAGACATGAGTTTGATCCCTGGATTGGGAAGACCCTCTGGAGAAGGAAATAGTAACCTACTCCAGTATTCTTGCCTGGGAAATCCCATGGACAGAGGAGCCTGGTGGGCTATAGTCCATGGGGTCACAAAGGAGTCGGACCTGCAAGGTTCCTCTGTCCATGGGATTCTCCAGGCAAAATACTGGAGTGGGTTGCCATGCCCTCCTCCAGGGGATCTTCCTACCCCAGGGATCAAACCCGCATCTCTTGTGTCTCCTTCATTGGCAGGCAGGTTCTTTATCACTAGCACCACCTAGAGACAGACCCTCATATTCTCAGAACCTCTGCAGAGAACTCTGGGACAAGACTCTTTCTGCTAAATTTTAACCTGGAAATACTCAATAGTAAGAGGCATTGGCAGCCATCCTGTGGCCACGAGGGAGTGCCTGTCTAAGACTGGAACCAACCCTAAGGAAAGAGAGGCAGACGATACACCCAGACAAAAGAGTTTGAGTTCTGGGTGCCCAAGGGCATGCCCAAAGTCAAGTCTTCCTGGGACCTGCTAGCTTTTATGATACAACACATACTGTTTTGTTTAAACAAGTTTGGCTTAGCAATCCTGCTACTTACAAAAGAACCCTGAAAACTGAGGTTGTTGGTTTTATTTGATTGTCTGTTTGGGCTCTCCATTTTGCTCCTAAATAGAAATTACCTAAACCTTTAAATTTTCCTCATTACCCCCAACTCAAATGTTCAAGCCAATTCACCAACCAAAATGAAGTTAAGAAGCAATGTCTTGAGAATGTAAACAACTCACCTATACAGAATACATATTTTTCAGAGTGGTACCTGTGAATTCAATGTAATTCTAATCAAATCCCTGCAGAAAGGCCAATTGCAAGATCAGGAACTTTTCAAAATTCAAGAGAAACAGTTTAGAAAATATATCAACAGAAAATTGGAATGAAGATTTACTAACCATGGCCTTTCCATCAAAGCAAGACCCAGTTTCCCCTATAGCCAGTCCCTCCTTTTTCAGGAAGCTTGCACAACCTTCTTATCCTCATCCATCAGAGGGCAGACAGAGACAAAACCACAATCACAGAAAGCTAACCAAATTGATCACAGTTTTGTGTATGTTAATGAAACTATGAGCCATGTGATGAAGGAAACCACCCAAGACAGATGGGTCATGGTGGAGAGTTCTGACAAAACATGGTCCACTGGTGAAGGGAATGGCAAACCACTTCAGCATTCTTGGCTTGAGTGTCCCATGAACAGTATGAAAAGATGAACCCCCCCAGGTCGGCAGATGTCCAATATGCTGCTGGATAAGAGCAGAGAAATAGCTCCAGAAGGAATGAAGAGGATGAACCAAAGCAGAAACAATGCCCAGCTGTGAATGTATCTCATGGTGAAAGTAAACTCTGATTCTGTAAAGAACAATATTGCATAGGAACCTGCAATGTTAGATCCATCAATCAAGGTAAACTGGAAGTGGTCAAACAGAAGATGGCAAGAGTGAACATCAACATTTTAGGAAACAGTGAACTAAAATGAATGGAAATAGGCAAATTTAATTCAGATGACCGTTATATCTACTGCTGTGGGCAAGAATCCTTTAGAAGAAATGCAGTAGCCCTCATAGTCAACAGAAGAGTCTGAAATGCAGTACTTGGGTGCAACCTCAAAAATGACAAAATGATCTCTGTTCATTTCCAAGGCAAACCATTCAATATCACAGTAATCCAAGTCTATGCCCCAACAACTAATGCCAAAGAAGCTAAAAGTGAACAGTTCTATGAAGACCTAGAAGACCTTCTAGAACTAACACCAAAAAAAGTTGTCCTTTTCATCATAGGGGATTGGAATGAAAGTAGGAAGTCAAGAGATACCTGGAGTAACAGGCAAGTTTGGCCTTGGAGTACAAAATGAAGCAGGGCAAAGGCTAACTGAGTTTTGTCAAGAGAACGCAAGGGTCATCAGCAAACACCCTCTTCCAACAACACAAGAGACAACTCTACACACGGACATCATCAGATGGTCAATATCAAAATCAGATTGATTATATTCTTTGCAGGAAGATGGAGAAGCTCTATACAGTCAACAAAAACAAGACCAGGAGCTGACTGTGGCTCAGATCATTAACTCCTTATTGCAAAATTCAGACTTAAATTGAAGAAAGTAGGGAAAACAATAGGCCATTCAGGTATGACCTAAATCAAACCCTTTACAATTACACACTGGAAGTGACAAATAGAGTCAAGGGATGATATCTGATAGAGTGCCTGAAGAACTATGGATGGAGGTCCGTAACATTGGTATAGGAGGTGGTGATTAAAACCATCCCCAAGAAAAAGAAACGCAGAAAGGCAAAATGGTTGTCTGAGGAGGCCTTACAAATAGCTGAGAAAAGAAGAGAAGCAAAAGGCAAAGGAGAAAAGGAAAGATACACCCATCTGAATGCAGAGTTTCAAAGAATAGCAAGGAGAGATAAAAAGCTTCCCTCAGTGAACAATGCAAAGAAACAGAGGAAAACAACAAAATGGAAAAGATTACAGATCTTTTCAAGAAAACTGGAGATACCAAGGGAGCATTTCATGCAAAGATGGGCACAATAAAGGGTAGATACAGTATGGACCTAACAGAAGCAGAAGATATTAAGAAGAGATGACAAGAATACACAGAAGAACTATACAAAAAAGGTCTTAATGACCTGAATAACCATGATGGTGTGATCACTCATATAGAGCCAGACATCCTGAAGTGTGAAGTCAAGTGAGACTTAGGGAGCATTACAAAGCTAGCTAGCTAGCTAGCTAGCTAGCTAGCATTACAAAGCTAGTGGAGGCAATGGAATTCCAGTTGAGCTATTTGAAGTACTAAAAGATGATGCTATGAAAGTGCTGCACTCAATATGCCAGCAAATTTGGAAGACTCAGCAGTGGCCACAGGACTGGGAAAGGTCACTTCTCATTCCAATCCCAAAGAAGGGCAATGCCAAAGAATGTTCAAACTACCACACAACTGCACTCATTTCACATGCGAGCAAGGTAATGCTCAAAATCCTTCAAGTTAAGCTCAACAGTACGTGAACCAAGAACTTCCATATGTAGAAGCTGGATTTAGAAAAGGCAGAGGTACCAGAGATCAAATTGCCAACATTGTTGGACCATAAAAAAAGCAAGTGAATTTCAGAAAAACATCTATTTCTGCTTCATGTACTACATTAAAGCCTTTGACTCTGTGGATCCCAACAAACTGGAAAATTCTTAAAGAGATGGGAATACCAGAGCACCTGACCTGCCTCCTGAGAAACCTGTATGCAGGTCAAGAAGCAACAGTTATGGAACCAGACATGGAACAACGAACTGGTTCAGAATTGGGAAAGGAGTACATCAAGGTTGTATATTGTCACCCTGCTTTTTTAACTTATATGCAGAGTACATTATGCAAAACCCTGGGCTGGATAAATCTCAAGCTGGAATCAAAATTGCTGGGAGGAATCTTGATTTCTGCATATCATCTCAGATATGCAGATGACACCACCCTTATGGCAGAAAGAAAAGATGAACTAAAGAGCCTCTTGATGAAAGGCAAAGAGGAGAGTGAAAAAGCTGGCTTAAAACTCAACATTCAAAAATGAAGATCATGGCAACTGGTCCATCACTTTATGGCAAAAAGATGGGGAGAAAATGGAAACAGTGACTGACTTTATTTTCTTGGGCTCCAAAATCACTGTGGATGGTGACTGTAGCCATGATATTAAAAGACGCTTGCTCCTTGGAAGAAAAGCTATGACAAACCTAGACATCATATTAAAAAGCAGAGAGATCACTTGCCAACAAAGGTCCATCTAGTCAAGGATATGGTTTTTTCAGTAGTCATGTATGGATGTGAGAGTTGGACCATAAGGAAAGCTGAGCACCAAAGAATTGATGCTTTTGAACTGTGGTGTTGGAGAAGACTCTTGAAAGTCCCTTGGACAGCAAGGAGATCAAACCAGTCAATCCTAAAGGAAATCAACCCTGAATATTCACTGGAAGGACTAATACTGAAGCTTAAGCTCCAATACTTTGGCCACCTGATGTAAAGAGCCAGCTCATTGGAAAAGACTGATGCTGGGAAAGACTGATGGCAGAAGGAGAAGGGCGACAGAAGATAAGATGATTGGATGGCACCACCAACTCAATGGACATAAGTTTGAGCAAGCTTTGGGAGATGGTGAGGGACTGGGAAGCCTGGCATGCTGGAGTCCATAGGGTCACAAAGTCAGATGCAACTGAACAACAACACAGACAAATTCTGAGAAGTAACTAAACCAGAAACACATACAGCTATATGGGAAACCATATAGCTTCAGGGGCAGAAGAAAGGGGAGATGAAGCAAAGGAAAACATGTTTCTGCCAGAAAAACTCAATATTACAAGGCTATGAGGTATAATTTACAATACTTGAAACTGTCAAACAAATCAATTAAAAAAAATCTAAACACGTCAATAAAAATGGGCAATGGGCAAAGGAAGTGAGGAAGCAATTAACACAAGAAGAAAAACAACTAGGCAATAAAGACACGAAAAATAGGAAGAGTGCTTGGCTGACAGCACTGCTGGGACGGATGGGAAAAGGTGCTCATGGCTGTGTTTGAGGGAAGTGAAGCAATCATCTGTATTCAAAGCTCAAAACACACATTTGACTCCAAAACTTCACTTCCTGAAACTCACCCTAAAGAAATAAGAAAGGAGGGCCTTCCCTGGTGGTCTAATGGCTAAGACGTCGAGCTTCCAAATCAGGTGGCCCGGGTTCAATCGCTGGTCAGGAAACTGCCACAATTAAGAGTTTGCATGCTAGTACTAAAGAGTCAATGTGCTGCAACTAATACCCGGTGCAGTCAAAGAAATAAATAATTTTTTAAAAATAACTTTAAAAAAAAAGAAGAAGGGAGAGCTCAAGAATATTCATTACAGCATTATTTTTAACAGAAAAAAAGAAGGGAGTGGAGTGGAGGAGGGAGGAAATGAAAGAAACTTAAATGTTGAACAAATGTTTGTTACCTGGATAGAGACTGAAAGAAGCATTTGTTATACTTCTGTAAATGGAATTCACCCTTTAAGAATAATGTATTATTTAAAAATCCATGCCAACACCTTCTGAATGTGCAAATAACCCTGTTATTTAAAACTCTTTCTGAAATTGTCTTTTATTTAAATAATAGCTAGCTGGCCTAGCATTAGGTATATATATTATGGTACAACTGAATATTAATATATGTTCAATGACCTGGATTTACATAAAGTACACCCACAGCTAGGGAATGAGCAGGCTATAATACAGCATGAATAGTGGTTATAATGTACAGCACAGGGAAATATAGTCATTATTTTGTAATAAGTATAAATGGAGTATCAGCTATAAAAATACCAAATCACTATGTTGTACACCTGAAACTAATATATTGTAAATTAACTATCCTTCAATATTTTAAAGATCTCATGTATAGAATAGAATGCTATATTTCTATAAATATACATTTTTATATTCATTTTTATATATTTGCCAAGAAAGATCTAAAGAATATACACAAAACATTTAACAGTGACTGGGTTATGACTGGTTAGTAGGACTGTAATTATCATTTTCCTCTTTTCATAGATCTGCATTTTCTCAAGTTGCTGAAGTTATTATACATCCTTTTCATTGGAAGAAAAAATTACATAAATGTTAATTTTTGGGAAAGGAAAACCAGAAGAGTGACCAACATGCGTTCCGATACTAATGGAGCGAAGAAAAAGATGTTGTTTTTCCCCTTTCCTGTGGTTTAGGCAACAGAATGCAACAGTACACTGCTAGTTCCTCCAGACGGCACTCAATGGAGGCAGAAAACCCCTGTGACCACCACCACATGGCATTCACTTCTTCATTCAGTCATTCATTTGCTCATCACCTCCCATGGGCCAGACACAGTGCTTGGAAAGGCTACTTGAAAAACATCTGTTCTTCTGCAAAATCTGACACAGAATGCATTTGATGAGTTAGGGTGGTTTATGCATTTTTTATAACTAAATTTTTCTCCTCCTACTGCCCTTAGATTCTGCATATCCTACGTGGGCTTTTTCGTAGCGCATCACTGTCTCCTTACCCACACTCAACCATAATTGCTAAATTTGGAAGTGATGAGGAGTAAGAGCCACAGAGTTTGGCCCAGAGAGACTTTAAATTCAAGGGTGTTTAAAAACTTCATGAAATCCTATTCAAGGATGCAACTCAAAAACCAGGAATACATGCAGGTCACTCTGAGTTCAGTAAGCCCGAGGAGAGGATGTGGCTGTTCTGTATCATTAACGACCATCTCTGAGAGAGGGGTTGGTCCATCCAAGCTCCATCAGAAGACAGGAAACCCTAATGATCAGACTCTCCCTCCCTC
This sequence comes from Cervus elaphus, assembly GCF_910594005.1. Classification (NCBI taxonomy): domain Eukaryota; kingdom Metazoa; phylum Chordata; class Mammalia; order Artiodactyla; family Cervidae; genus Cervus; species Cervus elaphus. Next base: position 32,168,178 of record NC_057833.1, on the reverse strand, counting down.
TGCAGCCAAATACCTTGGCAGCATTACAAGGGCCCCATCTTGTGGTTTATTCCTTCTGCAAGAACTCACCATCCTAAAGAAAAGTCCATTACAGAAAATCAAGGAAGGGGTGAACCAATGGACACGGAACACATAATAAATCCTGCTCGTGAATTATTGAGTAACTTGTCCGTAACAGCTTTTAATATTTTAGGCCAGCCAGTGATTTCCAAAAAGTAACACAAGCCCCTTTAGACAGGTTGGAAGTTGGGAGAACTACAGCTCGTCCTTTTCTTATCTAGTCAGATTAACACAGTTTCAGTGAAGAAATACCTATTTTACATAAAAGAAGAAGGAAATTCCCCTCCCCCTCTGTCTCTAGCACCATATCAATGCATACATGTTAGGTCTGGTAAGACCATGAAGCTACATGTCATACAATTATGGGAACAAACGCTGCTAGGGTAAACTTAACTAGATCCAACTATTATTTCATTGGTACTTTCTATGTACCGGCCACCACAAGCTCTATAAAAGTAAAATGGCAAAAAAAAAAAAAAAAAGTAAAATGGCCTCTGTCCTCCACCAGCTCCCTGGCAGCTGGGAGACACAGGTATTTACACAACTAATTTTATCTCAAGATGAACCTGATACCTCTAATAAGAAAATCAAACACCCCGTTACAGGAGCTACGGGCACAGGCTCTGCAGGCAGGCTGCCTGGGGAGAATTCTGGTTCTACTTCTCATCAGCACAGCGAGCTTGGCGAATTACTTTGCCCTCTCTGCCTCAGTTTCCTCATCTGCAGCATGGACATAATGCCGGCGCCTACCTCACAGGGGTACTGTGAAGACTAAACGTGACATGATGAAGGACTGTTCACGTTGGTGTAATTGTCACCAGCATGGGAGGTAAGGAGGGACTGATTACGATGAGAACCTGGGGAAGCGGGCCAGGGAAATGGAACCTGTGGCCAAGTTCTGAATGACGATGAGGAGTTTGGCAAGCCGTGATGGGAAAGAAGGGGCAATTCGCATCCAAGGGTTAGCCTGAATGAAGGCCTAGGGGTGAGGAGAAGAGGGTCGAGGACCACTGAGCGCTGTGGCAACCATACCAGGCCCGTGAGCTGTAGGTCTGGGGAGTGCAGAGGAACAACAGAGAGGCGAGCTGGCTGGGACCTGGCGGCAGCGGGTGGTGGCTGCCGGGCTCCGATCCGTGGGGAAGGAGAGCCCGAGAGACAGGGTACCACGGTAGGCAGGAACATGGATTCTGACTTTGAATCTGGGCTCTACCTCCGAAGAACAATGTGATCTTGGGCAAGGTTACCTAGTCGTTCTATGCCTCGGTTTTCTTACCTGTAAAATGGGTGTGGTGAGTAAATGCGTGTCTAGGTAAGGTGCTTAGAGTCACGCTCAGCACAGGGTGACATATGTGAGTGTGTGCTGATGGGAGGCGCCGCGTGCACCTATCGCAGCTCTTCCTGACCTGCCAGCCCTGCAGAAACTGATCAGGAGGAGGGCTGAGCAACGATGGGCTCAAGGGTATAGGAGCGCTTTTCAGCTCTTCAAAAATGTTACCCCAAAAATAACGGCTCTCTTTGGGACAAAAATGTTCACGGCCCACAATGGAATTTCACCCCAAAGCACAGACCAAGTCAGAGCTGGCGCTAAAGTGAGGCGCACACACCAGGCAACATGGCTGAGTCTGCCAAGACCCCCCCAGGTCACCCTGGCCCATGAGAAGTGGCCAAGTGCACCATTTATGAGAAGCTGGGATCTGTGCTAAGGTTTGAATGATGTCAGACTTCCGTAGTGGCTCAGATGGTAAAAGCATCTGCCTACAATGTGGGATACCCAGGTTCAATCCCTGGGTCAGGAAGATCCCCTGGAGAAGGAAATGGCAACCCACTCCAATACTCTTGCCTGGAAAATCCCATAGATGCAGGAGCCTGGTAGGCTACAGTCCATGGGGTCACAAAGAGTCAGACACGACTGAGTGACTTCACTTTCACTTTAAAGGTGTCAACATTCAGGAGGGGGAGGGAAGGGCATGAAGAGAATGTACCATGACCCCTCGAGCAAGCCCTGAGGCAAGAACTTACTTCCAGATCCATCCTTGACTCTAGGTCCTTCGGGTTTGGCCTCAGAAACGATGTTCGCATTGGCGTTATTCTCCATCTCGATCACAAAGTCACTGTCCTCCTCAAACTCAGGGTGGCTAAAGATCCAATCCAGTGCTCTTTCCAGATTACTATTCTGATGAAACAAAACATTTTTACAATGTATGCGGCCCCGGGGCCTCATTATATCCTGACCGTTTGAACCAGGATGTCAAGCAGACAGGGCAGAACGCCTGAATTCATTAGTCCTAAGTGGCTCTGAGTAAGAGGCTCTGACCCTGTCTATGAAATGCACTTTCCATGGACATTCCGCAAGTCTCTCAACTGAAGTCTATAATTGGATTCGCTGGAAAAACAGTTCAGAGCAGCAGGTCAGCATTCCAAAGCCATATCAGTCCTAGTTCAGCATTTCTGTGGGCTGATGCTGATAATGATGAGAGGCTGAAAGCCAAAGAGAATGGCATGTGTCTCAGTGCGGCTCTTTCCAAAGCCACACTAACTGCAATGCTACCTTCTCCACCAACTGTATTTTGTACAGGGAAGCTAGCATGGGTACCAGGTCAGAGCCTTTTCTCCTAAATGTTGGCAGAGTGGTTGAACTGCAGCAGAGACAAGACTGATGCCTTAATTAATGAAGACAACACTGGTTAGCTAAGTTACATTGTTTTAAATTGAACTCCATGTAATTCAAATCAATGGACCATAAAGGCATTTCCGTCAGTCCCCTTTGTGACATTACTTGATGAGTTAAACAATTTGTTTAGATGTAGGCAAAATGTCCAATTAAACAGTCAAGCAAGTAAAATAATTGGGGCATAAATAAGTACACTGAGTATAACAAACTCCAGTTGAAACACTTCAAGCATTTTAAAGGGAAACAGATTGTTCCAGCCAAACTGTCCAGAGCCAGTGGAGAGCCCCTGTGACCTCAGCAAGGGGCCCCATCAGAACCCAGTTAGGATGGCAAGAAGGACTCGGGAGCATATATCCACTCAAAATGGATTGGTTCTGGTGGTTTAGTCACTTAGTTATGTCCAGCGCTTGCAATCTTGATCCTTTGGACTGTAGCCTGCCAGGCTCCTCTGTCCATGGATTTTCCCAGGCAAGAGTACTGGAGTGGGTTGCCATTTCCTCCTCCAGGGGAACTTCCCAACCCAGAGATCGAACCCAGGTCTCCTGAATTGGCAGGCTTTACCACTGAGCCACCAGGGAAGCCCTCAAAAATGGATTATGGTGTGGAAAAAAAAAAAAAAAAACTTTCCCTCAATATTAAACAGATGTCTGCGCTGCAACAGGAAGGCTTCTGTCTACCCTCAAATTTCCTGGTCCCGTCTTTCCTGATAATATCAGGACTTTACGAATACCTGATAAACCTTCTCTCTCCACAGAGAGAAACAGAAGCAGAGAATTCCAAAGAGACTTCTCCTTGAGGAGTTTTGAGAGAGAATGCTCCAAGATCTTGGTATCAGAAAAGCACAATTTCTCCTGAAGAACTGCCTTATTGAACACAGGATCTCAAGCATCCCTCCTTCCTCTAAGGCCACAAGCAAGCTCCAAGTAAAGTCTCTGCCTCATGCTAATGAACATTAAGAGGACACAGAGTGTCTTTCAGCTGGATTATCTTACCTCCATTGTATTATCTCCCTTGCTTTTTAAAAATATCCTTACTCTTAAAAATCTCTGTATGTTTCCCTCAATCATTTATTTTAGCTTTACATATACTACATGCAAATAAGCCTTTCTGGGGCATAGTGGATGTGAGACAGACATGATTCAAAATGATCAGAGGACACTGGAAAGTTTCAGTTGCCACTGACAGAAGAGGCAGGGGTTCATATGGTCTCTCGTGCTTACCGTTGCTCGCAGGGCCTGAATAGCCTGATTTCGGTGGAATCCCATGGAGGTAATGATAGCTACAGTTTCTTCCGGAGGTTGGTTATCCAATCCAGTAGCACCAAAAACAGAGGCTCCAGCAGAAGCTGCTCCTCCATAACCAGGCATGGTCAGCGGTTCAGCAAAATCTGAAGAAAAGAATCACACTCAGGCCCTTTCCTTTTTTGGGTCTTAAAATAAACAACCCTTTAGAGCTAACAAGAAAAAATACCTAAAGTTACAATAATCAAGACAGTCTAAAACTGGCATAAGAACAAACATATAGATCAATAGCCTAATAGGATAGAATTCAGAGTTCAGATATAACCCTACATATCAACGGTCAACTGATTTTCAACAAGGGTACTGAGACCATTCAGTGGGGAAAGGACAGTCTTTTCAACAAATGGTGCTGGGACAACTACATAGCCACATGCAAAAGAATAAATTTGGATCCCTACCTCACATCATATGCAAAAATTAACTCCAGATGGATCACTGGCCTAAATGTAAATGCTAAAACTACAAAACTCTTAAAAGAAAGCATATAAGAAAATCTTTGTGACCTTGGGTTAGGCAATGGTTTCTAGATACAACACCGAGAGCACAAAGTGACAAAAGAAAAAAATAGACAAAAGGACACTATCAAGAAAGTGAAAAGATAACCCATACAACAGAAGAACATATTGGTAAACCATATATCCCATAAGGTAACTGTATTCAGAGCTCTTCGAACTCAAAAATACAAAGACAACTAACCTCATTAAAAACAGGCAAAGCATATGAATAGATATTTCTCCAAAGATACATAATTGGTCAATATGCATATGAAAAGGCATTCATCATTAGCCATTAGGGAAATGAAAATCAAAACCACAATGAGACCTAACAAGGGTTGGTGAGGATGTAGAAAAACTGGAGCCCTCATACATCGCTAGTGGGGATGTCACACAGTCACTGTTGAAAAACAATTTGGTAGCTTCTAAGAGAGTTAAACATGGAGTGACTGTATAACAGAAGAATTCCACTCACGAGAAATGAAAACTTGTCCATATAAAAATTTGTACATGGGGACTTCCCTGATCGTCGGGTGGCTGAGAAGCCTGTCAATGCAGAGGACACAGGTTCAATCCCTGGTAGGGGGGCGATCCCACATGCTTCACAGTAACTAAGCCCTTGGACCACAACTGCTGAGCCCACGTGCTGCAACTACTGAAGCTTCTGCACTTCAGCCCGTGAGCCCCAGTGAAGCCTCAAAGAGAAGCCACCGCAAAGAGAAGCCCGTGAGCCCCAATGAAGGGTAGCCCTCGCTCACTGCAACTAGAGAAAGCCCACACACAGCAACAAAGACCCAGTGAAGCCAAAAACAAAATAGATTTTTAAAATACATTTCAAAAAAAAATTTGTATACAAAAGGTTTATAGCGGCATTATTCATAATAGCCAAAAAGTGGAAACCCAAATATCCATCAACTGATGAAAGGATAAATAAAACATAGTATGCCCATACAACAGACTATTATTCAACCAAAAAAGAAATAAAGTACCAATACACGCCACAACACAAATGAACCTTGAAAGCATGATGCTAAGTGATAGAAACCAAAAACAAAAGATCTCACATTGCATGATTCCATTTGTATGAAACATCCAGAATAGACAAATCCACAGACCCAGAAAGAAAGTAGACTAGTGATTGCCAGGGGCTGGGAAGAACAGGGAAAATGGAAAGTGACTTCTATTATCTACAGAATTTCTTTTTGGATGGTTGCAAAACTCTGTGAATTTACTAAAAACCACTGTAATATACACTTTTTATCTTTATTTTTTAAATTCTGGAAGTATGATAACACATTTACAGGAGACTTGGAAAATACAGAACAAAGTTACATATAGTTCCACTATATATTACAATTATTTTTTTCAGTAGATAAATTAAGATTTTTAGGTGGAGTTTCAATATCAAACTCAATAATTAGTAGAATGAATAGACAGAAAAGTAGAAGGATATAGTAGACCTGTAAAGCACTATGAACCAATTCAACATAATTAATATTTATACAACTGAACTGTATACTTTAAATGAGGGAATTATATGGTATGTGAATTATACCTTAATAAATGATAAAAGTTAATGCTAACTAAACAGCCCCTATTTCTTCATGCACATTCTTCTATCTCAAGTTCTCATCATTTCTTAGCTAGAAGTATATCACACATCTTTCCAATGTTTTTTTTTGCTACTGAATTTTACATTTTAAAAGGGTGAATTCTCTCTCAACAAAGCTATTATTTAAAAGAGGAAAGCAAAGACTGTGACTTTGCTACACAGGCAAAATAGCCATCCTCTCCCATCCACTCCGTGCAGCAGATTATGAGCTGATAAATCATTTTCTGGGACACACCCTGAGGACACAGAAGGACCAAGGCTTAACATCATTGAGGACCAATCCTGTCAGACTCCAAAGCCATCCCATTTTCTGACCACCTACCTGGCTCTTCCATATGAACAACGATCCAGTTGAAGGCCACCTCGGCTCCCATATTTCCAGTAAAATACACAGCCTTCCGACACGCTTCTAGAGGGAAGCCCATCTCAGCCAGCTGCATCACCGATGACTCATCAATATCTGATGCTACAGAGCACACAGGATAGTCTGGTGTAAAAAGTCAACCCTATTTCTTCTTGTCTTAGCTTCTCTTCACCCCTTATCCACATGCTACCCAAAGAAGGTGCTACTTTGTTTAATGTTTAGATGGTGGTTTAACTGCATTTTGTTTTAAGCCATCCAAATGTTAAGCTATTTGAGCTGAGTTTTTATCTTTGACCTAAATAGGAACCATGGTAATTACCTGAACAATCCAAGCACTGAAAAACAACCCCCTAATTTCCTGTGGGGAGATCTAGTGTATTCCCAGAACCATTTCAGTCTCTTACATCATTCTCAAGGCCACGACAGCAGCCTCTCTTAGGACTGAAACTGGAAGAGAAAGCATTCTCTACAGGCCAAAAAGCTTATTCCTTAAACCTCACAGGAAGTTATACCAGGTCTTTAGATATATCAGCCATCAAAGGATGCAATCACTCTGAGAAATTAAGATAGAAGGAAAGTTTTTTAACTGTATACATCTAAGACATTAAAAAAGATTGCTTTACAAACCTAACTTTGGCTTAGACACAGGTTTTCTTTTCTTTTCACAATAATATGTAGATATGGGTAGACAGGGCTTCCCTGGAGGCATAGATGGGAAAGAATCTGCTTGCAATGCAGGAGACCCATGTTCAGTCCCTGGGTCAAGAAGATGCCTTAGAGAAGGAAATGGTAACCCACTCCAGTATTCCTACCTGGGAAATCCCATGGACAGAGGAGCCTGGTGGCCTATAGTCCATGGGGTCGCAAGAGTAGGACATGACTTAATGATTAAACCATGGGTAGAGAGGTGTGGAAACACACACCTATACATACACATGACTATAGGTTTGTATGTATATTCATTCATACACATACATGTACATGGGTGTGTATGTATGTTCATGTGTGTATACCCATACCACCTACATGAGGCTCTCAAATTACACCAAAGGTTGGGAGGGAACTGGAGCACAAAATATCTGCCATTTGTTTCCCACACCCTGAGGTCTGTAATCTGCTGAAAACTCTGCCAGAGGCAGCAATCAGTAGAACTGAGGAACAGATATTTCTGTTCTACAAAAATTATACTGAAAATGTATTTACCAAAGTTCTATCTCACAATGAGGATACACAGAACATCCTATCAAGATAAAATTTTAAGAAAGCAATGATATAGAACAACAGTGATTCCTCAATTGTGTTCTAGAGAATCCTAGTGTCCTAAGAGAGATGAACCACAAAATTAATGAACCACAAAACAAAGGGCTCCCATTGTCAAATAAGTTTTTTAAACCTACATTCTCTGTTCTCCCTAGAAATTCACAGTGTGCATTAAGGTAGTGAAAATTCTGAAGTCCTGTAATAAAGACTCCTGCAGTAGGTTGGGATTGACATGTACATACTACAGTATACACAATAGATAACCAACAAGGACCTACTGTATAGGAAAGGGAACTAGACCAATATTTTATAATAACCTAGAAAAATCTGAAAAAAAAATAGACATATGTATAACTGAATCACTGTGCTATATACGTGAAACTAATATTACATTGTAAATCAATTATACTTCAAATAAAATTTTTTTAATATTTTAAAATTTTATTAATTAAAAAAAGGATTCCTCTGGGCAGAAACTATGAAACTCTTTCAGAGAATACTTTTCAACACCTTGTGAAAGACTCTGTTCTCCAGAATGCAATTAAGTAATGCAACTTAAAAAGTGTATGTATGCATGTAACAGCATATTAAATTGAAAATGTCTAACTCCATTTTGGGGAAAATAGAGTGAACCAGGCATAGGTAAAGAACAGTAGAAGGACAGATGCCAAATGTTAATACTGGTTATAGATGGGTGATGAAACCAGAGAGGACTCTTATCACTAATAGGTAATTTCTACATATCTTTTCATTTATAGTAAGAATATAATAAAAGTTACTCCTTTTAAATGTCTGAGAAAGGCTGGATATAAATATAAATTAACCCCAGATAATGTTGTTTTCTCCTGGTGAATACAGCTGATAAGACAACAGGCTTAGATCAGGAGGAAAACGGAAAACTGCTGACTGCGAGCTGAAGTGCTCACAGTCAGACAGGCTCCTCCGACACAGTCCCAGCCACCGTTCACCTCCCCTGGGGCAAGATCCTGGAGACTGGCTCTCTGCAGGGTTGGGACAGCCAGCAAACTCCTCACACTCCAGACAAGGTCAAGTGACAGGAAAGCATGCCTGACGCCTAGCCCTGGCTCTGGTCCTAGCTCTTAGGCCTCTGAACTTGCCTGGGTATCAGTTTTATCCTCTGTATAAAGGTCACCTGCTCTGCCCATCTTACTGTGACAATCGAATAAGAAGCTGGCCTTTGTATTATTATAATAGTACATTTATACACAGTTAAAAGAATTTATGGAGTCATAAACTCAACAATGACTCATGGTGACCATTCAAAAATACTGTTATCGTTACAATGAAATTATTTGCAGAGGCAATGGTTTGCCCATGACCCTCGCTGCCCCTAACAGCCTCTTCCAGCAACCAGCAAATCAAAATTGACCCAAGAAGGCAAGCCATGGAGGTCTAAGTCAAATGATCAATCACATGAAGTGTTTTTTGGCAAAGGAAAACACTTGAACTTCTAAATTAACAATAGTGTCTCCAGCAAGGCTTTGTAGACAAAAAGATTCAGAGTATTTTGTGTTATTACATATTCCTTCTTCCTCCTAATTAGTATCTAAATATTGACTATAAAATAGTTTGCTTTTTTTCATGTTCTTTAGAAAATCAAAAGTATCAACTCACCCAGGATTAAGGAACTAAATGGCTACAAAATTAATGAACAATCCAATGACACTGCCACCCTTAAGAGTATTAATTAATACTACCATGTCCTGCCAACCGTGTACCTTCATCATGTGTCCTGAAGGAGGGGACAAAGTGACAAGTCACTGTCCTATCATTGCAGCAAGAGACCTACTCATGTGGCCAGGGAGGGAGGAAATGGCATCAGTGTCCCCCACTCACATATGAGGAAACTGAGGCTCAGAGAAGTTACTGATTCTAGGTCACACAGCCACAAGTGGCAAAGCCAAGATTCCGACTCAGGGCTGGCTGGCTCTCACGCTGAAGTTCTCTCTCCTGAAACACAGGGCCATCTATTCACCACATTACTGGTTTAGATTTGCTGTGACCTCAACTCGCAGACCAAGGTTTATTCCCACCCATGGGAAAAGCTGCACATACACATGTACAGAACAACGCCCTTTACTGAACCCCCACAGCTAAATGCGTTAGACCAGTAACTATGGCAGGACACTGAGAAAAAACATAAAAGGTACATACGGTCTATCAATTGGGTCATCAGGCGATCTGGAAATCAAAGGAGAGGGCAGGAAGTGAGACCCAACCATGGCAAAGAGTTCTAGAGAAAGAAAAATAGTTAACCCGGAGCACTCCCTAACCCCCACCCATTAAGACCCCACACTGTTGTCAGCCCCTTGGCCCTCCACGCAGGCCAGCCAAGCCCGACATAAAGTCATTCCAGGAGGGAGGGAGAATATCCAGTTTCAGGCATTTAGAGCAGATAAAACATGATGCTCTGCTGATCATTTTAAGGAACTAAATGTTCCTTCCCTATACTTCTAAGAAGTCCACATAATTACAATCCAAGGACTCTGTTATAAACGTCAGAAAAAGCAGGAGCAATGCTAATAAACCATCTTGCAGTTCTCTGACACTCTGACACTCTCTGACCTTTCTGGAATTCCTTTAATGAACCACCTATACCACATAGCCTGGACCACCCCCCCTACAGATCCCTTCCCTGCTCTCCACCCTCTGCAATTTAGCATTGGACTTAGCATTAGAGAATAATGTAACACAGGTGCCAATCTTGAATCCTCTCTTGCTCCTGCCGGATTCACTTTATCCCCCAACAGGATCACCAATAATGGTCACTGCTCAGCTGACAGACATCCTGTGGGGCAGACACCCCAAGCACTCTGGCACTATTAGCTAATGTACCTAATTAACTCATTAGGAAGGTGAACAGCAAACATGTGGGCTAGCAAAGCCAGAACGAAAGTGATTTCACCAGAATAACGTAACTAATTATGAAGCCAAGATCTCTCCAGGCTGTGCTTGGACTCACAAAGGCAATGATTTTTCACACGTACTTTTCTCTTTAAAAGTATTCTTCACGAGGACCACTTTAAGGTTCACAGAGAGTAAGAGAAGCTCAAACTGTTCTCTTGCTATGAAGCAGTAAATGAAGCTTGAGAGGTGAGAAGTGGGCAAGATTTTTAAAACCAACACACACTGTTCAATTTCCCTTTTTGGTTCTCCAAAGATACTCCAAGAAGGACACAGCTCCCCTAGACTAAGAGCCCACTGAAAACACACTCCTCTTCCCCATAGGCTTATCAGAGAAGAGAGGAGGGAGGCAAAGCCAGAGGCAAGGTAACCCAAAAACTTCCTGGAGACCTGCTGCCCTCTGCTGCCTGTGATTTCCATAGATAAGTTTGGTTCACTCATGCTGGGGCTGTGCCTCTTCCTGTGACTATTAATATTTTAAGCTCACGGTTTGCAGCCAGGCTTCAATTCTGTATGTCTATGGTGGATTACAACATAGGAAAGCACCACGGGACAACAGAGTGGGGGAGGAACAGGGACTATTCCAGCAGAGGAGCAGGGAGGCGTTGGGAAGGTCCTCCTGGCAGAAGATGGTACCTTTAGAGTCATCAGGAATCACTATTGGGGGGCTGATGTCTGGAAGTTCCTCCTCTCCTGGTTGCAACCCCCTGGCTCGGAGATGGTTGATATCAAGTAGGTCTGGCATATCAATAGAAACATCTGCAAAATGAAAGAGATTATACTCACTGGACTCTCCGAATAACCATAATCACCTCCTCAATCTAGCACCACTAACTATGCACATGTGTCTAGGCAGAGCCAAGGGATGTGTTATAGTTCCTGGGAGTAAGTCACGGGACCAGGAAACTAAGACTGATTAGAGTTTAATGTAGGACCAGGGGAAACACAGATGCAGGACTTCACACTGAACAACAAGAAATGAGGGAAGCCAGAGGTCGAAAACTGGGAGCCCATACAACATCTGTAGACACTTTCTGTTGGATGTTTTTAAAATGTTGGCAATAAATTCCAATTTTTAAATCAGAAATTTCAATCCAACACTCCAGACTTCCAACTCATTTTGAAAAAAAAAAAAAAAGCTGTAGCAGAGCCTCATGTGGTAACAACTGCCTGGGGCTGATTCTCAGCTTTCACTCTAGGGTAATATGTGCCCTCCATGTCTGTCTGCCACAGACCTCGCCACTCCCTCCTGCCCCCATGATCCTGAGCATCACATGTGCTCTGTTCTGATTCTTATGATCGGGAAATGTTTTTCCTAATCCATGTCTTCATCCAAAATGGGAAAACTCAAGAAAGAACGAGACAGCTATAGCTACGTGTTTCTTATACCTAGCCTACTTCTGTCATTTACATTATCACTCTGTCCTCATTAGGCATTTGAGTTTGCAACCCATAGTTTATGCCTTTTCTCAGATCACCATGGGTACTGTGATTATTCTACCGAAGGTAATAAAAACTGAAGCTTTAAAGAAATTAATTGAACTTCAAGTGTATTCATCTTGAGGCACACTTTTTTTTAACTTCTCAGCTGTCATTGTGTTGACTTATTCAAATACAAAATGTATGTATGAGTCTAACAGCCTGTTGAGAATTTGTACTGTACACAGTCAGATACGGTAATAATGGAAAATGGGTTCAAATGTTGGTGCAGGATATGTCTTTTGGGCTAGGAAACAGAATCTGAAAAAACCATCCCCAAAACCAGCAACAATGTTAGGTGTGTAAGTCCTACTTTAAAACAACCACCCAAAGAAAAGGCTTAGTTTAAAAAAAATTTTTATTCTCAGCAAACAGCAAAATCAAACACAATGTCTGACCGACAAAATCAAAACCACCATTCCTCAACAGAAAATTTCAGGTTCATTAAAGAAAGCTTTGGGGCTGCTTTAAATTCAGCAAGACTATGAAATCTGATCTGAATTAGGTATCCTTTACCAAAATTCCAAGGACAAAGAAAATAAAACTGTTTTCAAAGCAGTTCAAAGCCTTTAGAAGAAGTCAGTTTTCTCTCTGGGGTGCATGTTGGGTCCAAGGAGGAAAAGCTGAGTGATGAGCAACCCGCCCTTGGCCCTCCTCCCTGCCCAAAAAAGTATTCCACCAGGAAAAGAGGAATGAGATGCGGGCTCACGGGCTGCATAATGCCACATGAAGATCAGTGCTATGCTAACTGCTAGTGCCAGAGGTTTCTGGGAAATCACTCAGGCAGATTTTACATTCTTTTTACTTATACCCTTCAGATGAGCAGATGAGTTCTTAATTAACCAACCTAGGACTGACTGTTGTTTTTTAAGTGCGCAAAAACGTAGAAACTAAAAGACTGGCAAGCAGTTTGAGGTCCTTGCTTGAGAAATCAGAGGGTAAAACTGTATGGACTTCCACAGCCCTGAGGACAGCCTAGGAACACATTCATATCTGATTGAGATGATAGGGAAAATGTTCTATGCATTGTCTGGAAAGATAACCTCTAACAGTGGCCAAGGGCCTTTAAGATTAGAAAGAAGAAAGCCCAAATCGGCCAAAGTCATATCCCTTTTTCTTTTTAATACAACTGACTATACTCATGTTATTATTAATAAAATTCATATGATTTAAACAAATGTCATTAGCCATACCCGCCTGCTTTAGAGGTCGAGGAGAGATGCTAAAAAGAATATTGATACATCTTCAGATACTAGCACCTGCAAGCATGGCTTTTGGACCAGTAGCACTAGCAGCATCAGCGTCACCTGGGGACATGTTAGCCCCGGCCCCATCCCAGACCTGCTGAATGAGCACCTACATTTTACCAAGATCATGTTACAGTTTGGGAGGCATGATTTGAAATTGTGAGGCTCCTGTTTTCATTCTTAGATTCTGGCCATTTCAGTACCCGTTATTAGGTGGGTAAGCAAGTGGCAATTTGTGTTTGTTTGTTTGTTTGTTTGACTATCAGTGCTTATCATATCTTTCAAAAGAGAAAGGTGGGAATCATGGAAAAAGAATGAAATGAGACCGTTTCTGGCAGCCAACTGCATGGGCTCTTTCACATGCCATGTTTTTTAAATAGCTAATTTGACGTTTTAAGCAAAAGCATGCAAAAGATACCTACCAAATTTTTTGGGAACCCAGTCAAGACCAAAAGTGAACTTCTTTATCTGCACTACCAAGTATTCAGGGAATGAGGCAAAGCGAGATGTTCTGGGAAACACAAGGGGATTAGATCAATGAAACAGGCAATAAGAATTATGGATACAGTTCATGAAGCATCAAAAGCTGTATCTGAGGCACACCCAGTAGTCCCAGGGCCTGCAGTGAAGAGCAGACACACGCACACGGGATTGGACACGCACACACATGGGAGTGGACACACACACACCACCTCACCACTCATCCTGGCCTTTCCACGAGAGGACAGTGTTTAACATAGGACAAGGTTGTCCCCAAGGATGATTTTGGACGCCCTGCAAAATTACTACTTTTTCTTTGCTGTGGCATTTCGTATTTCTGAAAAGTGGTTTTCAACTATAAACATTTGTGTTTTTCTAAAACCCTTGGTAGTGTCACACATATTTGCAGATGCATAGGGGCACCTGTGCATTGTGTTTGTATATGAAGTTTGAAAAAGCTCCCTGAGCAATCCTGACACACCCCCAACCTGCTCCAACCACAAGTCTTTATCTTATAGCACAGAGTTGGCATCAGGAGGGTATATCAGAACTTTGGTTGAGGCTGACTACTGGAAATGCCAGGGCCTCATTAAAATACTACCACACCTAAAATCTATGGCCACATGGATCCTAAAGGGGTTGTGTGTGTGTGTTTGTGTGTGTGTGTGTGTATGTACTATGAGGTATCTAAAATATCTAAATCTGGGCCTTCAATTTTAAAAATTAATATACATGGTTAATGTCTTAAGTTTCCTTTCAAACGTTCATGAATGCTGAATTGCCTGGACTTGCCTTTGATAATTTAATGCACAAACTATTCAACTAATACATCAAATATATGCCCCGGTTTCAGCTCATTCTCTCCACATTTATTATCTTGTTGAAAAAAACCATTTCTGTTTCAAGTGTCAATCTGAGTACAGTAAGTTATATATTTAAAAAAATTAGATTTAAACAGATACAATGGGTACCTTTTAAAATAAAAGATTCTAGGACACGTTTCCTACAAACTCCACTTTCCAAATCTACGGGGAATGCATCGTCCCAGAACTCAGAAATCAAATACCAGTGCACTGCTGCCCCCTTGTGTAGAAGAAAAGCCACAATTCAGGGGCAGAGAACTGTCCAAAAAGTGTCAGAAGACTTGGATGCTACTTAATACTTGGATGAATCTAACCCTCCTTGAGGTTTCACATTTACAAAACGGGTTTATTAGTAATATCTGCCTGCCGGGGCTATGCAATGGTCATGAAATGTCATGGAATCACCTGGCATCCTAGAATGTGCTGTGCACAGCTAAGGAGTTAGCATGATGATTTTGTCATGCAAGAGCTAGAATCCATAGGACCAAGGACACTGAGCTGGTTTGTCACCGACCTGTATTTTTCCCCAAGCAAGTCACTTAACCACTCGGGATCTCAAATTCCCCATCACAAGGAAGGTAGAAGGGTACGGGCAATGAGGGAGTTTCTCAAAAAACAAGAGCTTAACGATATTAAGGAGCTGATCTATTAGCCTAGCTCACTCTCCAGAAATTATATATTATCTCTAATTAGGTTTTCCTATCTTCTGAGAAGCAGTATTAATATCATTCTTAAATATAGCCAAGTCCTCAACTTCACCAAAAACCAAGAAACGCCATCTGATATTTTCAATGACTATGAAAGTGTCACCTCTCTGACCCCTTCTTCTAACCATGTAAATTTGAAATCTGGAAAATATATAACAATGAAATCAACCAAAAGTCATCAATGATTTCCAGACTGTGGTTCAGGATCTCAAAGATTCCTGAAGTTGCTCTGTGATCAGTATCTGGGTGAGGAATCAGCTGGTAATATACCATGGAGTGGGAGGCAGCAGAGGGAACTCAAGGCTGATAATTTAACACATCACTTTGTTGTGGGTAGCTATCAACCTAAGAGTACCAGAAAGCAGGTTAGATGACGCCCACATTGTATTTTTCCTGTTGGTTAAACATTCCTTATTCATTTTTGTATACAGGGTCTCAACTTGAATCACACATTCAGTAACTGCTTAATATAAATATGTTCAAGTCAGCCTCATAACTAACACTTGGCATTCATTAATTGCAGGTTTGGGACATCAAGTTTGCTGTTAAATCTGGTAAGGTTATAAATCATGCACCAGTTACTCTTCTATTCCTAAAATTAATTCCTGGAATTAAAATTTTTCTTGAAAAGTTATATACTTAATAAAGTCCACTGAAATATAAATCATCCAAAAAGGTCTAGATAGACACTGAGTAAATTCACCTCAAAGAACTGTTACAGGAACTGAGTTAGGACTAAAGAGCTTAGAACAGTGCCTGACAACAGTATGGCATTGCCTATCAACAACCTATTACCTTATTTAAAATGCGTCAGTTGTTCACTGGTTACAAATTCAGGCAAAAACATTATGAAAGCCTTATTAAGAAAAATATATTGATATATAAACTGTCTCTCTCCCTGAAATTATTAACACTATTTATTGAAAACCTGGTGACTAAAAAAATTCTATCATTTCCATTAAATACTTTGAAAACATAGTTAATCAACCACACAATTAACCAAATCATAATTAAAAACATACTTAATCAACACAAACTGTATAATCCAAGGTTAAAAAAAAAAAAAGTAATGTAGTAACAATTACAGTGTATATTTACTCCACCAGGCACTATGTAAAGCATTTTATGCTTGATCCTCACCTCAACCCTATAAGTTCTATTATTATCCCCAGTTTACATATAAGGAAACTGCAGTTTATGGAGGTGAGGTCGCTTGGCCAAGGTCACATACCAGTAAGTTCTACACTGAGAATTCAAATGCTGCCAGTCCACCTAAAGCCCATGCTCTGAGCCCCAAACCGTGCCTTTCTGTTCATGAATGATAAAGGTTAAGATGAAATCTGTCCCTATCAACCTTTAATCTGTGAGCTCCTTGAGGGGAGGGACTCCATCTCATTCAGGTCATTGCCCAAGATACACTAGGTGAGCAATAATATTTGCTGGGTGAATAAAATTTCCAAACACATATTCTTCCCAGTCACCGTCTGTCCAGGACCAAAAAGGGAAGGATCTTTTATGTCTGGTCCATACTGACCCAAGATCTACCAAGAGGACATCTTTTGTCTCTTCCTGGCTTTTTGGGCTCTGGGTCTAACACAAGAAAAATTTAAGGCCACAAAGTAACATAATAAAGAGATCATGTCTATACTGCTGGAATAAAAAGAAAAAAAGATATTTTAGGAATTCACTGAACTAGTT
This sequence comes from Cervus elaphus, assembly GCF_910594005.1. Lineage (NCBI taxonomy): Eukaryota > Metazoa > Chordata > Mammalia > Artiodactyla > Cervidae > Cervus > Cervus elaphus. The sequence goes on along the minus strand of NC_057833.1, from coordinate 32,151,017 downwards.
CCCCCAAAACTATTATTTGAAACATAAGGTATAATAAAGAATAAGCAATACTGTAAGGATTATAAAGATACAAGCATAAGCAAGCAGGAAAGGAATATGGGGGCCGTATACAACACAAGGATTAAGAGTTTAAACTTCAAATGAATGAATTCCAAGTCTGTCACTTAGTAGCCATTATTAATACTTCCTTTACTTCCTCATCTGTAAAATGGGGAGACTAAAGTGCCTATGTCACAGCAATACTAGAGGGATTAAGCAATATTTGATGGGATTCACTTAGCATATAACATGGAATAATACTGATAAATGTGCCATAATGGTAGTTGCCTTATTACCCTAGAACACTACTTTTTCCTTTCCCACAAGACCAGTTTTCAATTACCAACAATTGCGATACATCCAGTAATAACTTTCTTTCATATGCATTAAACCAAAAGATGTATGTAAACATACATACATACGTGTGCATGTAAAAGAGAAAAAGAAGAAACACGTTCAATAGCTACTGTTAAGGATTAGAGAAGGTAGAAACCCCTCTGCCTACAACTAAGTATTTTGTGGGTCAGCAACCATCATTCCTCCACTCAGATGTAAGAAGGAACTGGTTGCTAACTTTGCCCCAGGTTAGAGCACAAGCTGGAAAGTGGACACAGGAGAAGAATCCAGATCTCCTGACCACCAGCCCAGGGGTCAGAGACTGCCTCTGTGGAAGGCTAACGCTTCCCAGCTCCACTTCAAAGATTCTCCTTTTCCTAGTGATGAGAAGATGCCTTCCTCGCAGGCCTAGAGAGTAGGTCACACCCTGTACTTGTAAGACTCTGAAGAGCAGAAAAGGGGGACCAGGCAGACCGGCCAGTGAAGACCTTTTCCGCAACTCACACCTGATGCTGGGGACTTTCTAGGCCGCCAGGCCTCTGATCACTTCCACCTCCCATACAGAGTCAGAATTAAAGTGCAAAGACAAAAGGACAAATGTTTGTGGAATCTTCAGCCTACTGTCAATAATAAAGAAAGAAAAAAATTAAAAAGAAAAAATCACACAGTACACCTTAAACTCACAAAATGTTATGTGAATTATATACGTCAATACAGTTGAGAGAAAAAAATTGCTTTCACCACTAATAAAACATGTAGCTTTCTAACTGCTCAAAGATGTGCCCAAGTTGTAATGAAGTGAATCACGAACATTTAACACGCCAGCTCACCAACTCTTATCTGCAAGGACATACACACACAAACACACATACATACACATACACACTCCCCAAAACTGAGCAGTCCTAGGGTGAAAACTTACTCCACAATGGATAACTGATAACTGAACTATTATTAATCTCCTCTGGATGTGAAAAAACTTTTTAAAAGAAATTATTGTTAAGAAAATGTGGCTTTTTCTTTAAAGCTTTTGAAATATTCTTTTTGTTTTCCCATTTTAACACATGAAGTCAATCATCTGAAACAGAGGAATCCTGAGGGATGACTGTCACAGAGAATAAGCGATTCAGGTTTGACTACTTGTGGCTGTGGGAAAAAAACAGCCAGCAGTAGCTCATCCATCCTTCCCTGCCTTTCATGTCACCTAGAGCTCAGGCTGAGCCCAGAAAAAATGCCTGAAGAACATCTGAAAGTAATGAGTTCCAGTGACTAACTTCTAGACCTCCCCTCTTTTTATGCCATTGTAAGTTCTCTTTCTCCAACTGCATAAAGTATGCAGGCAAGGACTTGACTGTATAAAATCAACTAAGGTGTCAAGTGGAGAAAAAAAAAAAAAATGTATGGATCTGACAAGAAGGATCACAATATAGAAACAGAACATCTCCTGACCATGTCTGAGCAGCTCGTTGGAACAAAGCCCGGGAGCCCTGAGGTCCCCTTTGAGATGCCCTGAGACCCCTCATCTCCAGGCAGGAACAGAGTCACCAAGTTCTAAGTCAAATCTTTAACTGTGGAATCAGAATCTATCACAGTGGAGTTTAAATACTGAAGACTGTCATAAGTAGTTTTCTAATTTCTTCATTAATATCATCTTGCCATGGGGCACAAGAGTTCTTGGCTATACCTGCTCAGTAAAAAACAGAAAAAAAAAAAAGGCATTCTCTCCCTTACACCTGATACAGATTACAACAAGCCTGTTTCACTGGACAGACCTCATATAAGCAAGGTCTATGACAACTAGGGTCGTGTAAATCATAATCCCACCTGGCCACACATGAGCAAGCATGCACAGACCTATACAGTGGCACCCCTCGCCCTTCCCTACTGGCCCCCACCTCTCAAGGCCCCCTTCTCATCCCACTGCCGCCACACAAGCACACACACATACACACTTACTTCACACCCGCAGACTTTGCTTGCAGGGCACTGCTCCAGAAATCATCAACATTTTCTGGTTCAGAAAAGGCCTGCAGGCAGGCACTGAATGGGATCTTGGCACGAACCAACTCGGGAAGCGGTCTTCTGTTTGATTCTGCTTCCCTTCTCGTTAGTTCATAGGCGATCAGTTCATCTGCATAGAAGAGCAAACAAATGACTTTGCAGTCATTTATTTTCTTGAAAGGAAAGAGCCCCTTGAACAATGAACAGCCTTCCCTGAAGACTTCTGGGCTGGGGTTAGGACTGCTTATTCGCTGCCCTCCACAGAGCCAGAGGAGCCTGCTGAAAGCATGTTTAGAGTGGCAATGCCAGGCTGCATCAAGCCATTCATTTTTTGCCTGTTCCTCTTTGAGGCTGACAGGAGGGAACTGTGAACTACGGTCCAGGTGAGAGGTTCAGACTACACATGTGCTGTAAGTGATGCACAAACATGGGCTCTCATTTATCCAGAGGTCAAGACTGGTTTGACCCCAAACCACCCTCTAATCACAAGGTCTCCACACCAGAGAATTTCATGCGGAGAGAAACCCGAGGGCTCACCTCTTCCTGGCCCTTGACCATGGTAAGAGGTCACGGAGAGCGCGGGCCAAGGAGCAGGATGAACAGTTACCCAAGGCACCAGACCTGCAATCTGACCCAGCACCACCAAGACAACTTCATGTGGGGTTACCTGACACTACAGAAAGCGGAGCGGCCAACCCAGAAGGCTTTCTCACTATCCCTGCTCAAATGACTGAACACCCAGGGAAAAAAAAGTGAGTACACTGTGAGCTTCCCAAGAGTCAGCAGATCTGCTCTTGGAAACCATCTCTAAGTCAAAATTCTATATATTTCAAATGGACCTTTCCAGGAATTCCTTCTGTGTTACAAAAAATCGCTTCTGATTTATCAGTTTTTAGATACCACTGATGTATCTTTGTGTTTTCTTAAACACATTTGGATATGTTCCTACAGTTCATTCCCCAGTCCACCAGTGATTCAGGATGAACTTTTGTCTAGGATGCTAACATTACATGTTTCCAGCTATTAATTTCCTGACACTAAATTACAAATCTCCTTTCTGAAAAAAAAAAAAAAAAATATATATATATATATAGCTACCACTCATAAATTATAAACAGTGAGTTTAGAGAGGATCACAGAACTGAGTAGAATATGTTAGCCAGCATCCACCATGATAGGCAAGAGAAAGCAATTAGGCCTCATGCTAAAAAGGAAACAAACCACAGATCCCCACCCCATTGCTACTTTGTGTAATAAATAAGAATTTTAAAACTAGCCAAAAGCTGCAGAAGTTTATAGAAAATCGAAAGTGTTTCATCTTAAAATCATTTTCCAATTAACACAATAAAGTGACTACCCACCACCCCTGCAAAAAGAGAATAAAAAAGCCACCCATGGAGTGTTTGAACTTTACAAAAATGACCAGTTCACAGGAGATAAGCAATCAAGCAGATATTTCTCCTTTTTCTGCTTCTAAGATGTTAGTTCTAAGAAATATCATTTATCTATTTTGTCTGAAAAGAACTGGGTCAGACTTATTGAAGGAAATTTCCCCTGAGCATCACTCCCTCCACCTGGGTATCTGCCTTCTTCCTGCTTCCAAGGTCCAGAGACCTTTCTAAGGGGCTTCTGCCTCACAAAGAGCCCGGCCACACTTTATCACCCACAACAGGCACCTTGCTCAGATGCCAAAGATGGATTCTTTTTAAGAGACCTCTGCTTGAATGGCTCATATCGAAAAATGTAGTTCTGACCACTTCCCTCAGACTTTACAGCACCACTGGTAAGTGATAATGTTAAACTACAAATAATTTCCTCCAAATTAAACTGACTCTAAACCAACCCGTTGTTGAAACTTATAGGCCCTGAAGTAGGTTCCCTCCATAACCAGCTCCATGAAAATCTCTAAAGAAAGCCACATGGGGACTGAGGAATCTATGAGAAGAGACACGCAGAGCAGACACCCTCCAGGTCTACTCCAGACACAGCTCTGCAGTAACTAAACCACACCATCTCTTACTCGAGGGTCTTCACGTGTGAGAAGCGCCCTGCTCACTCCCCGCTTTGGAACATTACCTTTGTTGGTTGCCGCCTCCATGGCCACAGGTAATTGCATCAGGTAGTCCACTCTCTCTGTGTAGCGGACTTTTCGGGTCTGACAGCACTGAATCCGCTCTTCCACCAAAAACCGAAAAACATCACTTGGGTTTTCTGAGCCAATGCGGTTCCTCTGAAAATGAAATTATATCAAGTCAGTAAACTTATATTACTTTCATGGGACACACATGCTATGTCGTTTTAGTCATGTCCGACTCTTTGCAACCCCACGGACTATAGCCCGCCAGGCTCCTCTGTCCATGGGATTTCCCAGGCAAGAATGCTGGAGTGGGTTGCCATTTCCTTCTCCAGGGAGGGATCAAACCTGGGTCTCCTGCATGGTAGGCAGATTCTTTACTGTCGGAGCCACACATGTATAAAAATTAGCACAGAATCGAATATAAATCTGGTGAAAAGATCTGATGTGACTAAATATTCCCTCTGGGCATGCCAGTTCAGAGTACTTTAAAGCAAAAGACTGGTAGTTACCTAAAGTCCAAAAATGGGAGACTGGTTAAATAAATTATAGTTCATCATGTAAATAAATAGTATGCAGCCATCAAAAGTCATGGCAGAGGGACTGACCTAGACAGAATTAGAAGAAAGGAGATATGAAAGGCCAAGTAAAGAGAAAGGAGGAAAAAAATCAAGGGCTGCCCTGGAAAAATTAAGCCACATATAGTGTTGTTTGCGATGGACGTGTACACACTGCTATATTTAAAATGGATAACCAACAAGGACCTATTATACAGCACATGGAACTCTTCTCAATGTTACGTGGTAGACAGGATAGGAGGGGAGTTTGGGAGAATGGATACATGTATATGGATGGCTGAGTCCCTTTGCTGTTTACTGAAACTATCACAACACTGTTAACTGGCTATACCTCAATATAAAATAAAAAGCTTAAAAATAATTAAAAAGTAAATTTTTAAAGATTTTAAGTTTTTTAATTTAAACAAATTTTTATTTAAAAAATATTTTTAAAATTTGTTTAAATTAAAAAATTAAGCCATGTATGATATGAATCTATAAATGTGCTAATGTAAATTATACACAAATAAAAAAGAAAGTAGGCTATATTTGAGTATATAATGACATGGCAAAACGTTCACAACAGGTTAAGTGGAAAACACTGCTCACAAACCAGCAAGCAGAGAATGTACTGCACCTAGAAAATGACTGGGGGTAGAGGCAGGGAGTCAGACACCAGAATGTTAGCACTGCTTGTTTAGGGGAGCAGGTAGTATGGGAGGTTTTGATTTTCTCTTCTGTGCCTCTGTTTCCACAAAGAACACACTAGTCATCAGGAAAAAAGCAGTTATTTTTTTAAGGGGGGGGGGGGGAAGCCTTTAATCATAAATTCTCAGTGGCCTTTAAGAACCACAGCATTTAATGTGATTTGATTCTGCTCTGAGCCCAGAGTGAGCATCTCAGAGAATAAAGGACAGGAGGACACCAAATATCACACTGGACTCTGAAGGAGCTTGTCACAGAGACAAAAATCAAAAACAGGGAATGAAAAAAATGGATAAACACTACTAGAACACATTCAAATTAGGAGAAGAACAGGGAGATCCACGAAGGCTGAGAAAGCCAAGCATGAGGAGCAATTACATCAAGCTGGCCAAACAGAGAAAGCCCCAAAGACGCCAACTCTAAAAGGAGCCCAGACAGGGAGAGGTTGGGGGGGTGGCAGCATTCTGGCCACACGGGAGGGACTGCACGCGAGGGTTGGACACACTTCTAACAACCCTTTCAAGCAGCTCTAAAGGCTGACTTACCTCTACTAGATTCACCAGGTGCAGGAAAAACTCCTGGGCATCCTGCTGTCTGTTGGAGGAGAATTCCGGGTGGCTCTTGCTCACAAAGGCCTTAAACATGCGTGGGGAGATCCCATTCTGTTGAGGCTAAAATATAAAAATGAAACCAAAACTCACAAGTGGGAAGCAGAGCGGAGATTACCAGTAGCCAGGATTTCAGATAAGAATACTGAAGCCCACGTTAGCTAAACAGTGACAGAGGCCAGGACACGCTGGACGTTGATTGCGTACCAGGCACCATGCTGTGAAACTGATGTGGGGATGGGATGGGGCTCTTCTGTTGACTCAAAACTAACAGGCGCAATAAACACCCCGATTTCTGTCCTCACAGGACTTGCTCCGTAGTAGCCAAACTAGTCTGCAACAACCCATTTCAGAAAAGGCTAGGGATGCACTGGGGCATGGGAGGTAGTCCCTCTGACAGAAGTTAGAGGAGAGGTGAGCCCAGCAGCCTCCCTTCCCCACCACCAGGAGGGAATATGAGAGAAAGGAAAGGAAATGGCTCCCAGCCCCAGGCAAAGTACTGCTCAGGGGCCAGCCCAGGGCTGTTTCTGGACCACAGGGCGTTCCTGGGAGCCCGCCCCTCACCTGGAGAAGCCAAAGGAGGTTGCCTGCAGCTGCCAGGATGGGAAGAGCTGGGACAACTTTGGCTGTGAACTTTGGATGTGTGAACTTCCCCGGGGGGCTAAGGGACTGCTCAGAAGGCAGCTGGGCTCCTCCAGAGAGGACGCTGCCTAAGACAACGGGAGGGCAGCCTGCCAAGGAACTGGGATAGGGCTCACAGAGGTCACCAGGAGAGGGCATCAGGTAAAAGGTCCTCATGGGGGTCTCTGAGAGGACAAGCACATCTCTAAAACAACCACTGATGTGCACCCACAAAAGGCCAACCATGACCACAGACTCACACAGCCAAGACAGAGCAAACACACTCTGCTCAGGGGTAGGCTCTGCCTCAACTCCAATCTCCCCAACCCTTGACCCTTGACCCTGGAGTAGCCTGAGGAGAGAAAGAGGTGGAGCAAGGATGGAAAAACACTAGAGCAAGCTGACACTCACCTTTCTACACTGCTGGTTTCCAAGGCACCTGACATTGGTAGTGAGAGAAGCCTTAAACTGGCTTTGATGTGAAATGGGCTTTTTAATGCCAGTAATTTGCTCTTGACCTGCAGTATTGGAGAAGACTCTTGAGAGTCTCTTGGACTGCAAGGAGATCAAACCAGTCAATTCTAAAGGAAATCAACCCTGAATATTCACTGGAAGGAACAAAGACAGAAGGAGAAGGGGACAACAGAGGACGAGATGGTTGGATAGCATCACCAACTCAATGGACATGAGTTTGAGCAAACTCTTGGAGATGGTGAAGGACAGAGAAGCCTGGCATGCTGCAGTCCATGGGGTTGTCAAAGAGTCAGACACAACTGAGTGAACAGCAGCAATCTGCTGGAAACCCAGGCACTCGGCCTGAGATACTCTAAAGAGGCAGACAGGAAGATCCACATCATCTTTAAGGATACAGCTGTTTCCTGAGTCCTCTCCAAGTTCAGCCTCTAATAATGGTGCAGCACATCTCCTTGTGTAAAACCCTACGAAGTAGCAAAACCCTACAAAGCAGGTGCCACCATTATCCCCATTTTACAGATAGGGAAACAGAGGCTGCAGAGAAGTGCCACCAAGTCTGTCAACTGAAGTGGTCTTATGACCAGAAGACCATGCAGCCAGCAAAGACCCAGAACTGGGTTCTGATCCCAATTCCCCACTCCTGGCAGCAAAACTGGAGTCATAGATGCAGCACACTTTAGGTTTCAGTGAGACAAACCTCACCTTGCCAATCAAGCAGAAGTAATCCCTGTGCTCCATGCAAAGGTGCGCCCATGTCTCAAAACCTCTACATGCACAGCCTCCAAGCCACCATCCCCTCCTCAGAAATACAGAGAACTTGCTATCTGGGCCATCACGGGGTACTGAGCACAACATCATGCCTTTTGGTTTAACATTCAGCCTGCTCTAGCCTGTCTCCTCAGCCTGACTGCAACACTTGGCAGGCGAAGGCCTTGTCTCACACCTCTATGAGATCTCCTAGACACCAGGGTCCAGGCCTAGGGTCCACAGGCCATGGCAGGGGTGCACAATCACACAGTCAGATGCAAGAAGTGATGGCAAAACTCCAAGAACTCTCTCTCCCAGCAGCCACGAGGCAGCTCTACATATGAAGTCTCTTCAAGGCACACATGTTCTAAACGATGTTTCTAATAAAACTCAGGAGAATTCTGTCTTGCTCAAAATATATCTGATCTGGGCATCTAGTATTTACTGGCCACCTACTTCATGTAGAACATGTTGGGGATTCCTCTCCAAGAGCTGACAGACAACAGGTGGGGGAAAGGGGTGAGATTCAACACGTATCTATAACAAATATTAGGGAACACTGCAGACAACCTAAAGCAGTGTTGGCAGCTCTGGGAGAAGAACTCCCCAAAGAAGCAGCATTTGAGCATCTGATAACTTGGAACCTGTGTATAAATGATCAGCCTTCACACACACACACAAGGCTGCAGATGTGCCTTCAGCATCGGTGAAGACCAATTTATACCTGATGATCCATTTAACTACCCACACATACACCTCCTGAAAGGCATGTTAAAGTTGTAACTTTCTTCACTCAAAATACTGACATGTATCTATATAGTATCAGCCAACACATGCATGCAAATAATGCCTTACATTTGCATACTAACATTTAGTCATTCATTCAGTAGGAATTTACCAAGTATTACAAAATGTCAGACACTATTCTAGGTATGAGGATGAACATTTAAGAGGTGGCAGGCACAGTTCTGAGCACTTTATACACGCATCTTTAGTTAAATTACTCAACCTCACGAGGTGACTATTATTATTTTCTACATTTGACAAATGAGGAAACTGAGTTAGAGAGGAGTTAAGTAACTGACCCAGGATCACACAACTAGGAAAGTCAATCTGTCTCGCTATCTCTTTTTATCCATCTGTCTTTCTCTCTCGTGTCCTCACACTGTTTCTTGCAAGAACCACATGTGCCTAGTTGTCACCTCTGATGTCTGAAGTCTCTCTTACCTGCTGCTGAGAAGACAGTGTGTCCGGATTCTGGGTAAGCCTTCTTCAAATCGACCTCTGAGGTCAACCTCCCAGGCCAGGCCAGCAATGACGTCTCCATCTGGGCGGTGCAGAGGCACCACCTGGAATACGTCGGTTCGTGTTGTGAACTTGGGTTTAGGCGTTCACATAGGCACAAACTCACTGCCTGCTGCTGTTACCTCTTACAAGCTGTGCTTGGCTGCCAGTCCCCATCAAAGCACCTGCTTGGGAAAGTTTACCAACTTGCTGAAAGTAAACTGAAGAGTTGGCTGCTGCTCTATGCCACCGTATGGTCGTAGAGCTGGGAGAAGTTCCAACAGAGACCATGGTGAAAACTCCAGAGGCTCAGCCCCATGCTTGGGCTTTGGCCCAGCCTCATTCACTCCCCTCCATGCCTCTTCCCTCTCGGTGCCCATTTCAGTTCCTTGTTTGCCCTCAACTGACCTGGCCTAATCCCTGGTGCAGCAGACAAGTTATAGTTTGAGAAGTGATGATCACTGAGAAGTCATTAAAAAGCTTCCTAACTGGAGACATGTTGTCTCTGCCCCACTGCAGACCAGCTCCCAGCTTTCACAGATGGTCTGATTTATCTCAAACTCAGCCACCCTACACTTACTGCCTAACCATGGCTAGCCCCTCTGTCCTCACCCATGGTCCTCAACTATTCCACCTCTGATTTCTGAGGGGAGGTTTCACTAATTCCCATGATTAACTATTACTATGTTCACATTATGTCCATATAATAGAAAGTCAGGCTATAAAATGTTGAGCCTGAATCTAATTAAGCTTCCACATCTACCTTCCAGCTTATAAGAAACACAAACTGAACAACACCTTAAGGAAGCAATCCTTAGAGCAATCCTGGGGCAAATGATTCAGCTCCTTCAACAGATCAGTCAGTCTTGCAAGGAGGACTCTGAGAAGCTGTCTTTGATGTCATTGTTGTTCAGTTGCTCAGGCGTGTCCAACTCTGCGACCCCATGGACTACAGCACACCAGGCTTCCCTGTCCTTCACCACCTCCTGGAGCTTGCTCAAACTCATGCCATCCAACCATCTCGTCTTCTGTTGTCCCTTTCTCCTCCTGCCTTCAATCTTTCCTAGCATCAGAGTCTTTACCAATGAGTCGGCCCATTACATCAGGTACTAGAGCTTCAGCTTCAGCACCAGTCCTTCTAATGAATACTCAGGGTTGATAGTGGCTTTGACAGTGCAGGGGGAAATATGGATATTGGCTGGGTACTGGATGATACATTTTGATACATTTTGCTAGTGTGTTTCTAACACCTTAATTGACTTTCAACGTATTGCTTTTTTTAAAAAAAAGTATTCTAGTTACAGGTGCATACTGAATATTTACAGGTGAAAAGGATGGTGTTTAGATTTTGTATTCAATTTCTGCAGGGAAAGGAAAGGAAGGGAAGGAGGAAGGAGGGGGAAAATTGAGTTCAGGGGGGACTGATGGAACCAGATTGGTGATGGTACGTGGAGATTCATTATACTATGCGCTCTATGTCTGTGTATTATTTGCAAATTTAAATAATTTTTTTAAAAGATCAGATTCCAGAATAAAGCGGTCACTTAAAAGAAACCAAAAAGCCTAAATAAGAACCCCATGTGTTGACATTTGGCAGAAATCAACACGAAACTGTAAAGCAGTTATCCTTCAATTAAAAATAAATGTTGTTTTTTATTTTTTTAACTTTAAAAAAAGAACCAGAGGGAATCCTCTGGTGGTCCAGTGGTGAAGACCCAGTGCTTTCACTTCTTTGGCCTGGGTTCAATCCCTGGTCAGGAAACTAAGATTCTATAAGCTGTATGGTGCAGCCAAAATAAATAAAAGGAATCAAAGAAATACCATGTTTCCTAGCGGGCACTGGACCAGTGCCATCACCTGAGTGTCCCCTATGCGCCCATCACCAAACAAGATGAAAGAGACCAACATTGACCAAGAATAAATTTTAGGAAGAAGAATTTTAGGAAGCTCACACGCTTTCTGTAAGCTGACCCTTGGACACAAGCTGACCCTTGGCTTGTCCTGACAACTAACTTTACAAGAGAGAGCTCCAGACCATCTCCAAAATAGCAACCACCTAAGGACCCTGTCATATTTATAGGATACTGTACTTACTTTCTCCATCAGCAATTGGAAAACAGATCAGCTAAAATTAGAGAGAGGACTACAGTGTTCAGAATCTTTCCTAAATGCTTACACAGAGCTTTCTGTTTAACACTGCACCAAGAAGGCAGTTACTGTCCACTCATATTCGTCTGGGCTTAATGCTTTAATTAACAAACAAGGAGAAAGACTAAGGCTTTGTATCAACTTAGAGCAATGCTTGTAGAGATACTTACACTATAAGATCACCAGGATGGAAAAAAAAAAAAAAATACATGCATCTCAGCCTGCCCCCAATACACAGGAGTATATCATCTGTTGATTTAAATTTTTAACCTTAAATCATAAACCTTGGACCAGTAATTCCTAACTCATGTCCAAACCCCAAATCTCCTAGGCTAAAGGAACAGAAGTTATTCCCCAAAACTATTTCTCATAATTTAAAAGCTGAGTTAGAAATGTTACATTCGCCCAAAGTAGGAAAATGGAGGTTAGTGAAAATAAAGGTCTTATGTTTGCAGCTATAAATACATCACCTGGAAGCAGAACCTTGGTTATCTCATGTTGATCAAAAACTGAGGCCAGCAATTTTGTGTCAGGGATTAATTAGAACGGGACATTAAAATAACTATCGCTTAAGAAACTGTTTGGAATACAGAATTGTCAATAATGTGCTATCTTCAGAAGGAAAAATAAATTATAGAGTAATCTGTATTAAAATGTGTGAAAGCACTGTCTTAAAATGCATAAAGATCTGGAATACACTTTTCGGAGAAGAAAAACTACTTTCATAGTGAGCAGGTTTTATCTACTGTAGATGCAATTTTAAAAATCAATTCAACAAATTTATATAGAAATGGCAGTGCCCCCCCCCGCCCCAAAACACTGCAAATCTTTTTGTAGATGAAATGCGTATTAAGCATGCATCTATAAAAACTCGATTTCACCTTGGTCTGTAGCAGAGCAATGAAGTATATATTTTAGAAATGACCCAGGGTGTGAATCGTCAAAGTTACTGGGCTACCTGGTAACTCTGTAAAATCTACCCAGCCCCTTTATCACCCACCTGCAGCATCCACACGCAGAGGCCCTGGGAGCCTGAAATGAGTACTGGAACAACTGTCAGGGAAGCAGGACAGCGGAGAGACTCTGTCAAAACTGCACAGACTCAGGGCCGGACTCTCTGGTGTAAACCCCAGCTCTCCACTCCCTGACTTTGTAACTGTAGGCAAGGATTCTGTGCATCCATTTCTGCATCAGGGAACACACGGCAAGGGCCTGCGCTAGTCACTGGTATCACTGGTAGTGGAGGCCCTGAGAAAGGCACTCCTGCCTCATGGCTCTCTGTGCGGCACACATTCCTCTCGTCATCTAGCCTCTGTTTCAGCACATCTTCCTTCCTCTCTTGGAGCATTTCAGGCTCCTCTACAAGACAAGAGAAATAGCAGAGACCAGGGACAAGACCACCTGACTCCTGAGACCTGAAAAAAGAAAGGTTCTCCCAAATTGGTTGCTCTGAAACCAATTGCCAGTGAAAATCTTGACGCCTCAGAAAGTAATTCCCTCCACTGTCAAGAACAGTGGAGCTCTTACAATGAATTATTTGTCTGTTCAAGTAATAGCTTGAAAGTGATACCTCTGGGGCCACAAAGAAAATCATGAGGTCAATTCAAGCTCATTCTGAATGTCAAAGGGACCCTATTTATCCTGGCACCTCACGGGTGTGGGTGATGGTGAGGGGAAGAACTTTATAAATCATCTAGACCAAGGGTCACACCCAAATACCCAGTGTACCAGTCAGGTCAAAAACCACAAAGGGACTGGAGCCAGCTGGGAACTGCGTGTCCTGTGTGATGGGAGCGCTGCTACTCAGCTCCAACCAACTGCTGTCAGGGGCCTGGGACCGCCAGAGGTTCTGAATGTTTAAGAGAAACTGGAAATTCAGATTCTGCGGGAGGCCCCAGCAAAACACACCTGCAGGACAGACATGGCCCAAGGGCTGCCAGGTTGCACAGCCTGAGCCAGACAGGACAGCGGTTCCTGCCTGCAAGCCTCAGACCCCTGGAGATCACATAACTCCCACACTAATCCGAGGTGAGGAGGAGACGAGGGTCCCCAGCTGTTCACAGACTAAATAACAAATATGCCTTATATAAGAACTGTTTACTTTTTTCTAGTATCACAAAAGGATATTGTGACATTAACAAAAGTAAATTTTCCTTCCAAACATTGCTAAATCGGTCAGTTTTCATTTTACATTTTCTCAAATGAAAATATTCCAAAAACACAATAGTCCTGTAATGTACACAGACGTTGTTTACATTAGAAAGAGGCCCCTTCACACTTGCAATATTCACAGCCACCAACGAGACCAATCTGCCATTTGAGGGCTGAGATTGAAAGGTCACAGGACTTGCCCCCCACCCCCGTCTCCAGATATTCGCAGAGTCAGGAGAGGAAGCAAGGCCCCTGAGGCCCAACCAAGCCTCCGTCTCCTCCACCATGAAGGATGGACTCTGCACCAAGAAGTGACAGCCTGGATGAAAACCCAGGATCAGTTCAGTTGCTCAGTCATGTCTGACTCTTTGCGACCCCATGAATCGCAGCACACCAGGCCTCCCTGTCCATCACAAACCCCCGGAGTCTACTCAAACTCATGCCCATCAAGTCGGTGATGCCATCCAGCCATCTCATCCTCTGTCGTCCCCTTCTCCTCCTGCCCCCAATCCCTCCCAGCATCAGGTCTTTTCCAATGAGTCAACTCTTCGCATGAGATGGCCAAAGTATTGGAGTTTCATGTGATCAAAACATTTGGGGGACTTTCCTGATGGCTCAATAGTTAAGGATTCGCCTGCCAATGCAGGGGACATGGGTTTGATCCCTGGTCAGGGAAGATCCCACATGCTTCAGGGCAACTAAACCCATGCGCCACTACTACTGAACCCATGCTCTAGAGCCCGGAAGGCGCAGCTACTGAAGTCTGCATACCTAGAGCCCATGCTCCGCAACAAGAGCATGCAGTCAATGAGGAGCCACTGAAGAGTACCTCCAGCTCGACATAACTAGAGAAAGCCCTCAAACAGAAAGGAAGACCCAGCACAGCATAAATAAATAAATAACACAACACTTTGGACCAAGTTTTTTCACCATCACCCCTTCAAAGTTACTCAGGAGCTCAGAGGTAGAAGAAGCCTTTATAACCTGACACCCCAGCCCTACACCCAAACCACTTCAACTCCATTCCAATCAAGGAAGGCTCTTCCAGCCTCAGTTGGATAAGGGACTCCTTGCTACAAGGCTGGGTAACAGTGCAACAGAAGACTGCCTGCCCCACAATACTCTGATCTCATGGTCTGAGCCCGAAAATGCCTACATCCCTCTCCACCCTCCTGGCAACCTAATTCCCTCTCCCCACCCCCAAACACTGCCTCTATATTTTCCCTTCCTAATCTCTCTTCTCCTGTTTGCTCTACTTCCCCAACTAATTGGCTTCATTCTGAAAAAGAACTGTTCACTTTCACTTCTTGCTCTCAGTCTGCAGGCCTTAGTCAAGGATGATTGATGTAAGATGGGAGCACAGAGGTCACACACTTGAGAAACAGAACTGAAAGAACTTGCCCACTCAGTCAAGACAAAGTAGCCTGGAGGCAGAGCAGTGGGGTGGGGAAGCGGGGCGCGCATTCCACTCAGGATATCTGCAGCTGTGGGAACCAAGACCCCCAAATACAGCTGTGCCCTGCACAATTCCAAAGCCACCGCACCACTCCGAAAGGCCAGGCTGCAAGGGACGCCCTCTGGAGTTGGTTAACAGAACAGCCCAGGGAGGGGTCAGTAGCCTAGACTGCAGACACAGGGAAATGTGAGTCTGATAATTAGGAGATGACGCATATCTTCCAGTCAGTCAATTAATAGTGACTGAATGGCCAACTGAGTTTCTTATATACCAAAGTACGCTTTCAAACCCCCAGCAGCTTACCAAAAATGAGGACTGCCCAGCCCTCCCTAGAAATTCAGAATCCTCTGCTAGGAGGTGGGGGTGGGGGATAGGAATATGCGTGTTGTGTTTTAACAACCAGCCTCTTGAGAAACCCTAGGAAACAAAGCTGCAGCTTAGGAGACGACAAATACTAGAAGCGCCAAGACAGGGATAATGAGGGGGAAAATGTTTATATTTTTATACGTTTATTCCTTCCATTCCAGCTCTATGTTATGAAGAATATTATTTCTAAAGACCAGTAATGATGGCAATCACATATAATCCATGAAGCAAATGTCACTAGAAACCGCAACCTTGTGGCCATTCCCTTATCACAACTTTTAAGAGCAGACAGACACCCTAGACCCTGAAATGAAAGAGCTATGTGGACAGCTCACTAAATTTACAGCCGCCATTCACCAAATCATAGGTAATCCACGTTCTCACTAGGGAGGTCCTTCTTTCCTCTAAATCAACGTGGCAGACACCCAGACACATACCTTGAGCTCCTCCTTCATCACCTGTTCAATGAGCTCAGACTTCACGGGAGGTTTTGAATACTGGCCTGAGAGAAGGCCATGTCCTAACTTAGTCCTGGACAAGAGGGAGAAACAGACAAAAAGGTCATTGTTGTTTCTCCTCAGAGACGCCAAAATTATCTACAAATTTCAGTAACTACAGCTGCTTTTAGTGAAACACTGTATCTCAATTACTCACAAATAACTTACTTCATTCTGCTTGAAACTGATTCCATTTTCAAATTCTCAGTACTTTATAATTTTACTAATTTCTTCCTTTTTACAAAAGCAACACGTGCTTATTTTAGAATACTTTTAAATAATACAGACAATAAAGAAAAGAATCAATCTTTAATTCTGCAACCCAGAGATAACCACTATGAACACTATTTTACAGCAGGTCACTTACATCTGTGTGTTGAAATCTTGCGTTGGATCTAAAGGAGAGTAGTCAAATATTCTTGGAAGATTTCCTACATACCTAGAAAATGAGAAGCCACAGTCAAAACATAGGAATTGAGAGATGAACAGAACCAAAATAAGCCATCATCCTAATTAAGACCTTCTTGCCTTTCTGTCAAAACTAAATCAGAATTTTTCCCTGAACTCCTACCTCTGCAGACATATTCATGGACCTCCTTATAGGGCTTTCCCAGGTGGAGTGGTAAAAGAATCCAGGTTCAATCTCCGGGTTGAGAAGATCCCCTGGAGGAGGAAAATGGCAACCCACTCCAGTATTCTTGCCTGGGAAATTCCATGGACAGAGGAGCTTGCAGGCTACAGTCCGTGCGGTCGCAAGAGTCAGACACAACTGAGCACACACACACACTGAAGTTGAAAATGCTTATGCTTCTATCAATAGGCCTTAACCCCAGGTATGAGTTAAAATCCTCTCAGATTTGGAATCTTTTACAAGTTCCCCAGTGATTACAACATGCAGCCAGAGTCAAGCACCACTGGCTTAGGCCATCGCAACTACCTTCTCAAAACTGAAAGGTAAGGTAAGGAATTGTTCTGGTCATGTCAAAATGAATAATGACAGCAGTAACAACGACCATTTCTGGAGAGTTTCCTGTACTGCCTGATTAAGTCTTCATTTACAACAATATGAGGAAGGGATTATTGTCATCACCCACTTTGAGAGATGAGAAATCAAGATGCAAATTCATTAGGTAGCTTCCAAAACCACCCAGGAGGGAGTGATGAAGCTCAGAGTGGACCCAGGCAGCCTGGCTCCCAAGCCATGCCCGGAACCATGCTGCTGGCTGTACCTGCCCCATCCACAAGCCCTCTTTCTGACCAGTTTACCTGACCTAGCAATCTAACTGTAACCATCCATCTCTCATCTCAACCCACAATCATTCCTTTCACTTCTTAGGTTCATTTCCTATCTCACACTCCCTGCTTTGCGCTCTTTACCTTCCCCTCTTGAAACTTAGATTCTCTGAGCCTGGAAGTTTTAGAAAGAAGAATCCAGAAACAGATCTCTGTTCCTGCCCCTTCCTGCACCTGCCCTGCCTGCTTCTCTGACCTCATTCCCACCCCTCTCTCCCACCCCACAACACCCCAGCCACTTCCCCTTCTTGCTGCCCAGGGCATACCAAGCTCACTCCTGCTTCAGAGTCATGCCATCCTGCTATCTCTTTCCCGGAACACTCTCTAAAGATCATTGTTCTTTTACAAGTCTGATTAAAAGCCACCTCCCCATCTCCCTACCCTTTCAAGTTCCCTACACCTCACCCTGGCTAACTTTCTTCCCAGCATGTATCACTATTTGCAAGTATACAATTTATGTTCTTGTTTATTGTCTTTCTAGAGATTACATACTAGAATATAATCTCCATGAAGGCAGAGTCTTTATCTAAATTACTGCATCTCTTCCACTAGAACCACATCTAACATGTAAAAGGCACTCAATAAATATTTGTTGAATGAATATATTCATATCATAATCATATAACCAATTTCCATAACTGACTACTAAATAACCCAAGAGAACAGGCATTACTGCAGTAAAGCCTTGGCAGAGAACCATAATACACTGTAATTAGTAATAACCTCTAATTAGATCCTTCAGCTACTAGAAACTTCTAGGCAACTGCTGACAACAAACTCAGAATTTGTGTCCCAGGTTATATACCAACATCAAAATTAACAGAGCACCATATCTCTGGAAAAGTCCCATTCAAATGGCTTCTGATTACATCACTAGGACAATAATTCCATCTAGAAATTTTCAAAGGACCAAAAACCAATAATACATAAACCAAACTTTGGAACCAAACTATATTCAGTGTAAGAGAGAATTCTTAATATACAATTTGATATACATTATCAATATTAGCTATCTTAAAATCCGGTCTTTATCATAATTCAAAACCTAACACAACCAAAAAAAAAAAAAAAACTGGTAAAATAAACATTAGTGAAAAGCTTAGGCTTTCTGTCAAGGCTGATGGAGAAGAATAAAGTTTAAAGGGATAAATCTTTGATTTCAGAAAAGTCCATTTTGCTACAAATTTATATTCTTTTTCTCATTAATTAGGAATAAATTGCAATAAAATAATTGCAATAAAATTAAAAGACAGCAGTAATGTTGGACAATTTTTAAAGTACTTGTATCTTCAATTTGTAATCTAGTGGTTTTCAAAACAAAAAACACGTTTGCTATCTAAAAATCCACCCTTGTTGTCATTCAATTTGAACACCAGTTTATTTAGATTTGTTCATCAGAACTATTTTGAAATGTAAACTAGGTTCAAGTGGCACACAGGGTATCAAGGAGTCCAGCTGATGTTCCCGAATTATACTGTGGTTGTGTGTAAGTCATTTAATCTCTCTGTGAGTCACTCTTTCTACTTACAAAATGGAGAGACCGCTCCACTGAGTTAGTCCTGCTGGGAAAAAAGGAGTTTGAAGAGCAAGCATTTCAACCCAGTGATATTTGTAGAACCGAAAGACTGAGGACTAGTAAGAATAGTAAGTTGCTCATGTTCTAATATATAGAACAAATGTTTAGGAAATAAAATATAAGATATTAGATACTACAAAATTCTAAAACACTTGAAACAAGACTAGGTAAGAGATTCAACTCTTAAATCCGAAATACTGACTTGAGGTACGTTTTTTTCCACTGAAGAAAAATTCAGAAGATTATTTATCAAACTTTGATGCGTAGAAAATACTTTCAAAAACCGTAGACAGTAAAGCACTAAAAAATGTTGTTGGGCTTGGTGACAAAAGAATATAAGTTTCTTTCATTCGAGTTTAAAAGAAATAATAATTACACAACACCTACCATAAGAACTTTTCTTCAATAGTTTAAAAAAAAGTCTTGGCGCATAAGACAGATAAGATAAAGCTACATTATTCCCAAATCAAATGATAATACAAGTATGAGACATGGGTAAGAATTTATAAAAATCATATGATGCATGATGCATACATTTGAAAAGACTTTCCCATCTCAGAGCTTCAAACTTGCTCCTCCTTTTCTCCAAAACCCTGTCTCTACTCCTCCTACACAGCAGTCAAAGTGAGTATCCCTCTGTGTGTTCTTTCTTCAAAGAAATCCTCCCTGACCACCTCCTTTCCTTTTTCTTCACGGAGTGTACCATATTTAAAATCATGCAGTTGTCCTTACAATTAGAGATACACCTCAACAAAGGACGGGGTTACATTCCAATAAACCCATCATAAATTGATTATATAAACTGAAAATGCACTTACAGGGAACTCTACTCAATACTCTGTAATGGCCTATATGGCCATTAAAAAAAAAAGTGGATATATGTATAACTGATTCACTTTACTATATACCTGAAACTAATACAACATTGTAAATCAACTGTACTCCAATAGAACTTTTTCAATAATTTTCAAATTTTAGGGTATTATGGACATTCATTCATATTTTTTAAAATAAAATAAGATTTTTATTTTAAAATACAAAAAAAAAGAAAATGCATTCATAATACCTAACCTACCAAACACTGAAGCTTAACCTAGCTTACCTTAAACATGCTCAGAACACTAACTTAGCCCACTGTTAGCTAAATCATCTAATTACTTAATGCCTAACTTGATAATAAAGTGTTGATTATCTACTGTAGCTACTGAATACTGTACTGAAAGTGCAGAACAGAAAGGCTATCTGGGTACAAAATGGTTGTGATGGTTGTTTACCCTCAGGGTCTTGTACCTGACCAGGAGTTGTGGCTGCTGCCTGCCCGACATCACAAGAGAGTATGTACCACCTGTCACTAGCCCAGGAAAACTAGCCAAAAGCAAAATGCAAAATTCAAAGTACAGTTTCTACTGAATACATAGCACTTTTGCACCATCGTCAAGTTTAAGTTGAATCATCTTAAATCAGGGACGGTCTACACTTAAAGGTCTATTTCCCCAAGTCGGGCTGGGCAGCAGGTCTTATTTACCATTGAACCCCCCACACCCAGCGCCCTGCTGAGCAGGGCAGAACCCACTCTTCATTGGCTGGATGAAAAAATGAAAACCTGACATGGACAACTGACCATAAATTTCCAAAGCCAGAAATAGTAAGAAAAGGTAAGATTTTAAGAATCAAGAGAGGAAGGAAAAGAATATTTTTATATACTTTTAATAACCACCATTAAGGACTTCCCTGATGGCTCAATGGTAAAGAATCCACCCGCAATGCCAGAGACACAGAAGATGTGGGTTCAATCCCTGGGTCAGGAAGATCCCCTGGGTGAGGAAATGGCAACCCATTGCAGTATTCTTGCCTGGAGAACTCCATGGATAGAGGAACCTGGTGGGCTACAGTCCATGGGGTCGCCGAGTTGAACTCAACTGAACACACAATCACCATTAAAATCATTAGCATTCAACTCCATGTGGGCACAAAAATCGCTCTGTGCTGTCCCTCGTGTGCTGTCTGTCCATCAGGTTGTCTTAGCACACGTGTGTCCTCTTCCATACCTGGACCAAGGTCGAAACCTACCTGCTCTGGGAAACACTACAGATTATTTCCTAATTTTAGCAGCTGCCCATGACCTACAGCTGCGGGTCTCTGTGGCTGCCTGTGCTAAGCACAGTTTCAGGAAGACAACGCCCAGAGACACAGCCCGTGTCCCTCCCTCGGCGAGGGAGAAAGCAGGCAGCCTGTACAGGCATGGTTAGGAGTTGCCCTAAATCAGTGCCTCCCAGTTACCTATGGTGAAGGGCCAGCTTGTTTGTTGATTTCAAATCATATAGATGAACTCCTTAAAAATACAATAAAAATAAATTATAGTTCACCCCCAAAGAACACGAGAGTTAGAGGCACCAACCTTCTGCACAATTGGAATTCCATGCGTAACTTTATGGTCAATCCTTTGAAGTCACAGTTCCTTCACAACCATGGTTTCAACCAACAGCAGATCATGTATTGGGTTTGCAAAAAGTTCATTTGGGTTTTTCCATAAGATGGTTTAGAAAAATCCAAATGAACATTTTGGTCAACCCAAATGACCAACTGTTCAGGTCAACAGTACTGTAATATGTATTTACTGAAAAAAATCCACATATAAGTGGACCTGTGCAGTTCACACTCATGTTGTTCAAGGGTCAGCTGTATTTGAAAAATGAAATGCCACTTATAAAAGATGACAAAGTCAAATTACTGCAATTTCTCAACGCTCATTCTCAATTTCCATACCTACCCCATTACACATCCATATTCAGCAGTCCAAGGACCAGCACCATCTACAAACCACATTTTAAGTAGCAAAAAATCTGAATTCTCTAAGAAACTCCACTCACTCACCATTGCCCACACAGATCAGTGAACCTCTCCTACCGTATCAATAGGGAGAGATGCGGCAGGTTTGCTATGAAGATTAACGATTATTGTGTTTTCAGTATAGAGGTTGCAGGTTTAAAAACAGAAGCCACTATTAATATGATAAATCCCTGTAGGAGGCTTTTCAGTTTACAAACCTCCTTATCTCATCCGATCCCCATAACACTTACAAGGGTTCTCAACCGCCTTCATGCGGGAAGTCACAGCACAAATACAGTGAGATGTCCCACAGTGGGTGAGGAAGGGCTTCCCTGGTACACACTGCCTGAGCAGGCACAGGAGACGCAGGCCAGTCTGTGTGCCCAGGTCTGCACGGGACACTTACGCTCTCTGGAACTCTGGGATGCTGAAGATGGCCTGCATCACGGAGCTGAGATAGCAGCTGTTGCCCAGGTTCTTGAGCCCTGTGTACCCTGGGCCGTACATGGGCTTCAGCTTCGTCCCCGTCTCCTGGATCACCTCCCACTCGCTGACCCGTGGCTTGATGTCGTTGTCCTGGAGCCCGTTCTCTGTCTGGGGCAAGATCAGTGAAGACATACAACTTTGATGATGACTCTCCTTCCAAGATCACATCCCACGAATTATTTCTAACAGCAGTAGATGTTTCTGCGTTTCCCCTCAATTAAACAGAGAAATAAACAATCTCATTAAAAGTGACTGAGATGGTGATGGTTGCACAAGGCAAATGGACTTTATGCCGCAGAGCTGTATGCTTAAAAATTGTTAAAATAAAATTAAAAAGAATTCATTTGAATCAGTTCTAATGAGATGGATGAAACTGGAGCCCATCATACAGAGTGAAGTAAGCCAGAAAGATAAAGACCAATACAGTATACTAACGCATATATATGGAATTTAGAAAGATGGTAACGATAACCCTATATGCAAAACAGAAAAAGAGACACAGATGTACAGAACAGAATTTTGGACTCTGTGGGAGAAGGCGAGGGTGGGATGTTTTGAGAGAACAGCATCGAAACATGTATATTATCTAGGGTGAAACAGATCACCAGCCCAGGCTGGATGCATGAGACAAGTGCTCGGGCCTGGTGCACTGGGAAGACCCAGAGGAATCGGGTGGAGAAGAAGGTGGGAGGAGGGATCCAGATGGGGAATACATGTAAATCCATGGCTGATTCATGTCAATGTATGACAAAAACCACTACAATATTGTAAAGTAATTAGCCTCCAACTAGTAAAAATAAATGGGGAAAGAAAAAAAAAAAAACTGTTAAAGTAGTAAGTTTTATGTTAGGCATAGCTTTCCATAATTTAATAAATGACCACATTTAAAAGATTTAACAGTCAAAGAGACAAAGACTAAGGGGAAAGAGGATAGGAGGAGGAAGAAAACAAACAGGAATCAAAAAAAAAAAAAAAAGAAGGCAGATACAACACAACAGACAAAAAGCAAGACAATTGGAGAGGAAAGTGGAATAAAACCACGAGGCTCGAGAGAAGCTCAACACAGGAGGGAGGTTTAAAGAAGAGCAGAGAAAACAAACTAAAAAAGTGACAAAAGTGAGAGAGAGGAGTTAGGAGGAGAACATGAGGAAAGGGAGATGGCCTGGGCTAAAGCAAACCACACATTTAACCAGCTCCTCATAGGGTCAAATATTACACAGTCACAACACCAGCCTGAAAACAATATAAAACGAGGCAGAGAGTTTCCATCAACAATAAATAATCTGCTGGTTTACTCTTTCCACACCCCCTCAGGAAGCTCTCCTCCCCTTCCTGAAATTAATTAAAGTGATGTTGGTCACAAATCGTTTTAAAGGTCATCTCCCCGTACCTTCTGCCTTTAGTCGACAAAAAATGATTCATGCAACTCTCCATCAAAGGAGACAGAAATTTTGCAAGTAAACTCCAACTAAAAATGGTACTTGATGAGGTGCCATGTTCATTATAAAATTTTAAAACTCTAAGTAAACTGATAACCAAGAGAAAATGCTAACTAAGTTTGAGAAGTAAATGCAAACATTAAAACCTAAAACCTATAAAATGAAGATGTATGTGATAGGAATTATATAAATAAACCAAACAGTTTCCCCGCAAGGTGGGAACAGACACAAAAGGAGACCTTTCTCACCCCATGCATATGAAGCATGTCAATTCCAAAATGTGCTAAGTGCTTGGCCAAATGAGGGTCCAAAACAGCTTCCTCTTCTTGGAAAGAATAAACATCTAGAAGATGAAAAGAAAATAAGCACTGAGATTTGCAATCAAGTTATTCAATATTCAACACGCACCCACCAAGCTCCTCCTACGCACTGAGCTTGGGATACATCAAAGAACAAACAAAAACCTCTTGTGAGTTTTCAACTGGGGGAAAGACAGATGATAAACAATAAATATAATCAATGGGTATTTTTGTAAATATATCTATATATCAATTCTTTTGACAGTTCAGAAAGAATTTTATAAAGGATTTCTGAAACAAGAGGACAGTGTCTAAAGCTAAAATAATTTAAAACTAGACAAATACAAATGCGTAACACTGACTGTTCTAACCCCAGTGGCACGATTATAAGTTCAGGAGGAGGGAAGCGGGAGGGAGGAAACGGTAACACTGCCTGCCGCCCGCAGGGGGAAGCGGTGAAGAACAGAGAAAACACAGGACCTCGGGCTGTCGGAATGGCTGGACTGTGGTGTGAGGTGCAGGACAAAACAAAATTCTGCCCATGGAACCCTCCACAGTCTCGGAGCTACCACCACATGACCTTCCACCTCCATCTGCCCCCTCATCCCCTCCTCCCCAGTGTCCACACCTCAGAGAGCTGGTGAGGGGTCTCTGAAGACTGCAGTGCACCCCAAACGTGCCCATCTCTTAGCACATGGAAGACGATGATGCGTCTGGTAACGTGGGGTAACTCAGGAGGCTGCACCCAGCCCAGGATCTGAGAGATCAGCATGTTGACAGCCTTGTCTGTAACCCACTCATGGGGCTCTGGTGTTGGGAAGCTGTGTGCTGAAGGGGACCTCTTCTCTCCTCAGGACCTTCATCTCCCACCTGACCACATAAGGCTTCAGCCAACTTCTCCAACTTCTCCAAGTGTGGGGTATGATTTCAAAGCAGAAGCAATGCCTGAAAGCTCATTAGAAACGCAGAATCTCGGGCTCCGGCCAGACATACTGAATGAGAATCTGCATTTTAATGAGATCCCCATGCACACAGTAAAGTTTGAGAAGCACTGTGTAGCGCTTTCAAAAGCTACCCAAACCACCGCCTTATCTGTCCTCACATGGCAGGGCAACAGGGAAGAGGGAAACGTTTTCAGGCCCATTTTGCACATGAGGAAACGAGACTTAGAAAAGTTAAATCATTTGTCTTAAACCCCACATGTGACCCAAACCCAGGTAGTCTGACTCCTGGCCCAGTCCTTTCTACTTAGATCTCTTAGGAGACCTAGACTCAGTGAGGCACCATCCGAGGCCCTTAACAGGAATGGAGAGTCAAAAAACACAATTTTGGGACTTCGCTGGTGGCCCGGTGGTTAAGACTCTGCACTTCCGATGCCAGGGCCACAGGTTCAATACCTGGCTGAGGAACTAGGATCCCACGTGGTTTAGCCAAAAAACAAAAACAAAATAAAAAACAAACAAAAAAACCACAATTTCTTCACTCTAAAATTGGAAAAACAAAATGTGAAAATAGATAAAAAGATATTATTCTTTACAGCAGCAAAAGATAAGATTGTTCAAGGAGTTTCCTGCTCTCTGGAACAATACCAGGAGGAGAAAACAATGTGATATATAGGAACTACGGTCACACTCTGACCCAATCCCAGATACATGGAGACTCACTGCCACCCAAAAAAAGTCAAGTCTTTTTATTATTAACAAACTAAACATTGTATAGCTTTCTCTTCTATCCCTCTTCCCCTAGGCACCCATTTCAACTTGGATATGGATAGAAGCCTTCATCTATATTCTTTTCTAAATACAATTCAGTGCACTCAAAAGTAAAAGCAAAAGATAAAATCCCCGGGCCAATTAAGAAAAAACTTCCCAAATGTTTAAATACTAAAAAAAAACAAAATTCCTTGAAATAATAACTTGAAACAACTGTATCAACTATATTTTCAATCTACAACACGTGACAGTAAAGTACCACTCAAATACTGGATAGAAGGTAGAAATGACACTTCTCATGCACTTTAAATTTGGTTATTAATTAAACTAGTGAGAATTTCTAGTTGAACAAAGAATGTTCAAACTACCGCAAAACTGCTCTCATCTCACATGCTAGCAAAGTAATGCTCAAAATTCTCTAAGCTAGGCTTCAACAGTAGGTGAACTGAGAATTTCCAGATGTTCAAGCTGGATTTAGATAAGGCAGAGGAATCAGAGATCAAAATTCCAACATCCTTTGGATCACGGAAAAGCAAAAGAGTTCCAGAAAAACATCTATTTCTGCTTCATTGACTATGCCAAAGCCTTTGACTGTGTGGATCACAACAAACCGTGAAAAATTCTTAAAGAGATGGGAATACCAAACCACCTGACCTACCTCCTAGGGCTTCCCTGATAGTTCAATTGGTAGAGAATCCGCCTGCAATGCAGGAGACCCTGGTTCAATTCTTGGGTTGGGAAGATCCCCTGGAGAAGGGAAAGGTTACCCACTCCAGTATTCTGGCCTGGAGAATTCTAGAGACTGTATAGTGCATGGGGTCACAAAGAGTCGGACACAACTGAGCGGCTTTCACTCTCACTTTACCTGCTTCCTGAGAACCCTGTATGCAGGTCAAGAAGCAACAGTTAGAACCAGACATGGAACAACAGACTGGTTCCAAATTGGGAAAGGAGGACGTCAAGGCTGTATATTGTCACCCTGCTTATTTAATTTATATGCAGAGTACATCAGGCGAAATACTGGGCTGGATGAAGCACAAACTGGAATCAAGATTGCTGGGAGAAATATCAATAACCTCAGATATGCAGATGACACCACCCTTATGGCAGAAAGCAAAGAGGAACTAAAGAGACTCTTGATGAAAGTGAAAGAGAAGAGTGAAAAGGCTGGCTTGAAACTCAACATTCAAAAAATGAAGATCATGGCATCTGGTCCCAACATTTCGCGGCAAACAGATGGGGAAACAATGGAAACAGTGACAGACTTTATTTTCGTGAGCTTCAAAATCACTGCAGATGGTGACTGCAGCCAAGAAATTAAATGACGCTTGCTCCTTGGAAGAAAAGTTATGGCAAACCTAGACAGCATATTAAAAACAGAGATATTACTTTGCCAACAAAGGCTCCTATAGTCAAAGCCATGGTTTTTCTAGTAATCATGTACGGATGTGAGAGTTGGACCATAAGGAAAGCTGAGCACTGAAGAATATCAATTCTTTTGAACTGTGGTGTTGGAGAAGACTCTTGAGAGCCCTTTGGACTTGCAAGGAGATCCAACCAGTCCATCCTAAAGGAAATCAGTCCATCCTAAAGGAAATCATCCTAAAGGAAATCATTGGAAGGACTGATGGTGAAGCTCCAATACTTTGGTCACCTGATGCAAAGAGCTGACTCATTAGAAAAGACCCTGATGCTGGGAAAGACTGAAGGCAGGAGCAAAAAGTGACGACAGAGGACAAGATGGTTTGATGGCATCACCAACTCAAGGGACATGAGTTTGAGCAAGCTCTGGGAGATGGTGAAGGACAGGTAAGCCCGACGTGCTGTAGTCCATGGGGTTGCAAAGAGTCAGACATGACTGAGCGACTGAACAAGTGAGATAGTTTTGAAGACTTAAAGACTTTAAGCCTCTCCTTATCAGGGCCCCAAGAGAAAATTATAAGATTGATAGAAATGTACCATTGGCACTGGTCTAAGATTTTGAAATAAGTGAAAATCACATAAAATTCTATGGTTCTTAAGCTATTAGCCTCCTGCCTGTGTGAGAAATTAACATATGCTATCTCTAGTCATTAACTACCCCCAAAATATGACATGATTTAGTCAGAGACAACAGTTACTTCTTACCCCAATGACAAAAACAGTTTAGTGAGTAACACATAAGAAATCTAAAAATGAACTGTGATCCTTAAACTTGGCAACCATGAAGAATTTATAAGTGACATGTAGTCATAGAAAAAATATTTGAAGTAGAGTTGGGGACTGAAAATCCTTACACATTTTTCAATAGGAAATTTACTTTATCTCCATCTTCAGCTTAGCAAACTCAAGTCTTAACTCAGAAACTACTGCAGCAAATAAGCACGGCCTGACAAGTATTACTCTCCCCAACTCCAACCTTGACTTAAAAACTAGAAGCTAAGAAACAGGAAGTTCACAGAAAGATCCTCCTAGGAATAGCCTAAGCAGAGTTTCATGAGTAACTACACTTACTTTAGAAGTAAACCAGTCATTGTTTCAAGTTAAATGACAAATGAAGCCATGGAGAGCATAGAGACGTCCATAGAAGGGAAAAGATTTAAGAAAAGATTTACTGAATCAAAATGACAGAAAGAAGATCTCTGGCTGCCTAGGAATAAAAAATTTTACTAAGAAAGATCTCAAAGGAATTTTGTGAGGACATGGAAATGTTCACTGTCTTTATAGTGAAGGTAATAATAATTAGGGAGCTATATATTTTAAAAATTCATTACCTAAAATTTTAAAAGGTTCCACTTATTATATGTAACTTTTACTTCAATCTGCAACCCAGCCTTGACCCATATGAGTCAATGAATGAATAAAGATAATATTTAAAGGAAAAAAAAATTTTCCAGCATGAATTGATGTGATAAGCACGTTAGAAAATAGTATGTGCATTCAGGAAACTATAATCAATATCGAGTGATAAACCATAATGGAAAAGAATAAGTATATGTATATATATATGTACAACTGAATCAAAAATTCTGCTATACAGCAGAAATTAACACAACTTTGTAAATCAACTATACTTCAATAAAAATTTTTTTAAACTAAAAAATAAAATAGTATGTCTATTAAGTTTCAAAACTAATGAAGGAAATCTTATACAGATGGAGGCTAAGACTGAGACCAAGACTGAGAATCTATAAGGAATTATATAAAAGTGGTAATAATTTCTTCTCTAATGAGGTTTCTTTTGTTTTTTGTTTTTCTATTAATGTTTTTCCAAATTTACTATATTTTGATTGAAAAAATGTTTTACAACTAATTGCCAAAGATTACAAATATTACAAATATTTCTATAGGATGGTATGCTATTTCTATAGGAAGTAGCATACCACTAGTCATCCTTGTTCACTCATATGGATTCACTGACTCGTTCATTCATTCACTGTAGTCAACAAATAAATACTGAATACCAAATATGTACAGATACTGAGGATACAATAAGAAATTAGATAAATGAGGCCCCTGCCCTCATAAGTTGAAACGTTACTATTCCAAACAGTCTTATAAGAATGCTGGTTTGTATAATGGACCTCCACAGATGTCTTCTTGGCTGTGGTTTGCTCATGTGACTTTCAGCTCTCTTTCTTAGCCCCAGAAAGTGGCAGAAGTCCAGATCTTGCCTGAAGATCCCCACACAGGAAAGAAGAAGGAGAGAGAGGTAAAGATGTACTTCAACGAGCTCTGGTGTTTTAGAAAAACTAATGAAACCATAGTAGCTGGCTTCACTGCTCTGTTCTCACAGCTCAAATGGAGAGAAAAACAGAACTGCTGGTCAAACACCAAGTCATAAGCCACAGAGGAAAGGTTCTCTCCAGAATAAGTGTGATCTGTTCACCCAAACTGTCTCTCTTCACCATGAGTTTATATTTGCACCCATGGAACCCTTCCACAGACAGGAAAAGAAGAGAAGCAAGAGAATGCTCCAACAATTGATCTAGAAAGTCAAACACAAAATGAATGAGGTCAGAGGTGTGTACTATCACTTTAGACAGCATAAATCCCAGACCAAACAGAATCTAGAGTGTGGTCAGGAATGGAAAGCAAGAAAGAGGAAAAAGATGTCAGTAAAAGAGACATGAAGAAGGAAAAGAAAAAAAGATAAATCAGAGGAACAAACTTGATTGGTGTGTCTGTCTTCCTCCATCTGTTTACTCCACAAGTACTGACACCCACTATGCGTGAGGGACTTTGCTGGATGCTAGAGATATGATAGTGAACAACATTGTCGTTCAGGGTCTGCTGTCTTGTGAAAAGTGCCATGGTGGAGCAGCAAAGAAGCACATCAGAGGGGTACAAGCCAGGTCAAAACTAAAATGAAGCAGTCAATCCTTGATTCCAAACCCTTGGACTGATGCCCAGGTTGGTGGTGAAGATGACCAAGTAAGAAAAACCACCTTGAGATGCTGCTGAGCTGGGCAGAGTCAGTGGGATAGGTGATTTCACAGCTGCCAGATAGGAACAGAATGATGGGACAAAATGGACGATTAAACAGTTAGTCCCATTGGGGGATTGTAAGTAAAAAATATGGGAGATCCTTGTAAGTTAATGATTACTCAAGAAAGCAGGTTTGCTTAACCACAAAACCAAGCAGGCTTGCTTACCAAAAAACCCATGCAACAGAAGCAAGGGACATGCCCCAAAACAGTAAAACAATGGTGGCATGAGACCCAAAATCCTGCCCAGTGAACTCAGTAAATTAATGATCCCTAGAACAAGTTCTGTGCACACACACAAAAATAATTATTTATGGAAAGGTGACTTTTCAAAATGAAAAACCCTCATTGTACTAAAACTTGAAAATATTTTTCCAAAATTCTATATGGCAATCCTGGCCTAACCACACAGGGACAAGTAAGCTTCCTGGTCCTACCTTGGAACTGATGATGGAAATGTGACATCTATTCAAGAAAGACAAAGAAGGTCTTCTCCCCCTCCCCACTTTTCCTTTGATTATAAAACTGCAGCCTACTAAGTTCTCAGGACATGGCACTTCTCTCCCACCTGCTTGTAAGTTTCACAAGCATCCTACTCTAATAAATCACTTCTTATCTGCCACTTTGCTCTCACTGAATTCTCCTCTGCATGGAGACAGAAAGGACTATGGTACCAGTGCTCTTCGGAGCGCCCCCCTCAAAATGACACTGATTCGTTTCACCGTGGGCATCTCAGAAGACCCTCCTGCAATCACCAAGGCTTTGAGGCTTCTTCTTAGGTAAACTAACTTCCAAGAAGAAAGAAAAAAACACCCTCACCTGCCCCCAACCTTTTTCATTCCCTTCCCACCAACCTCAACCTCGATCTGCCAAAGAACGTCTCCTCCCACAGAGGAGAGCTCTTCGTTTGTTTGTATGGTGATCTGTTTCTTATTTTGATTGCTGCCGTACCCATGGAACCAGAGTGGAATTTGATAGGGGGCCCACTTTTATTACCCAGCCACCACAATGGCCATGACTGGGGGATCAAGGCTTCCTGGAAGAACTAATTCTAGACTGAGATGTCAAGATGAGTAGGAGTTTCTCACTGAACAGGTATATCCTTGTTGGGGAGAAGGAAACCAGGGTGATTGGATCATACCACCATTAAATATCTGAGTTCACAACCTGCTTGGATTCCATGTTCACTAAGCAATAGTCTAAATATAATTCAGCTTCCCACAGGGAAGGAATGTACTGGTCAAGTTGACATAAACATCCTACTTACAGACAGTTGTGGTTCTCATTAGAAATGAAAAAATAAACTCCCTGACTTAGAGACTCTGGCTCTTGTGAGTTGAGCTAGCCCCTCAGTAAGCCTATCGAGTGTGGAAGCTAGGCTGTCAACAGGAGTCCCTTCATAAGGAGGCGGCCACCCTGCCCCGGACAGAGGGAACCCTGCCCTCCTGGGCCTCAACATCCACAAAGCCCATCATCAGACATTTGAAGAAACTTCACGTTTTCGTTAATTTATTTGGCTTTTATAAGTAAACATTAAGCTACACCTAGCAATCTATTAAACAGATTTAAAAGAAACAAAAATAGAATTGATATCTCCCATAAACTATCTTGGGCAAACTTCAGGAGATAGTGGAGGACAGGGAAGCCTGACGTGCTACAATCCAGAGGGTTGCAAATAGTTGGACACAACTTGGCAACTGAACGGCAGCAGCAACAACAACAAATAAACTAATATGACAATTAGACTGAAAATAATTACTTGCATTAAAACCAACTCTGCATAAGATAAACAGGAATCAAATCCTGATCTATTTTCAAAAATTGAACATTATCTCAGCTAAGTGAATTCAAGAACCTTCATCATAGCTGATGTTTCACATTGTTTTTGACAATGTTTTATGTTTTCTATGCTTGAAAAGTAGCATTTATTCAAATACTCTCAATTACGTGATAAGGAAAATCTTGAAAGGTCACCCTCCCCTACAAGAAAAACAAAGCTTAACTATGGCAGATAATTGGTTAATATTCTTAATGGTTAAGAAATTTTTAAAAGCCAGTAAGGAAAACACCTACACATACACCTACTAGAAAATCGGCCTAAGAAAGTCACATAAAGAACTACAAATAGCCAAGAATACTATGAAAAAGTTCAGCCTCACTATAAAGCAAATTAAAACAAGATAACAGATTAGCCAAGGTTTTTAAATATTCTGAATATGAAAAGTTGTCAAAGATTTGTTGGAATGGGTATTCTCATACATTTCTGGTGGGCATATGAATTACCACAGTTGTCTAAGAGAGAAACTCAGCAACTGAAAATTAAATTTAAAGGTTCAATTCTTTGTTCACAGGAATCTGTCCTAAAACAAATCATTAGACAAACACCCAAAGACCTGCATATATACAAAGATGTTCATCAGAAAAGCAAAATTGTAACATCTCACAGGGGAACAAGAATAATTGATGCTTTTGAACTGTGGTGTTGGAGAAGACTCTTGAGAGTCCCATGGACTGCAAGGAGATCCAAACAGTCCACCCTAAGTCTCCTGTCTCAAATTAAAGGAAAGAAACTTTAGATGAACTCTAAATCACAGTTTGAAAATAAGTTTCATGCTTAGGGAAAAAAAAGGCTTCTGGAAAATTAAAGATGCTTAGAGAATAGAATTAATCTTTGCCTTTATTATTAGCATATATTTAAATAGAATACAATTATTTAAATACTTAAAGATTAATTGGTTCATTTAACCAAAGTATCCATGCCTAGTATAAGATTTTGTATGGAACTCAAAGATGACAAAGCTCAACTGAAATTTTAGAACAAAGTTCCATACATAAATAATTTTAGTTTTGAACAGGATGTTCTGAGAGCTGCACTTCTAATAACTGGTCTCAAAGCACTACATGATATAATTTCAGCATAAAAAGAATGAAATATTGCCATCTGCAGCGACATGGGTGGACCTAGAGATTACCATACCAAGTAAAGTAAGCCAGAAAGAGAAAGACAAATATCACATATCATTGCATGTGGGATCTAAAAAGATGATACAAATGAACTTATTTCCAAACAGAAACAGACTCACAGACACAGACAACAAATGTATGGTTACCAAAGTTTGCTTTGGTTAGAATGCCTATGTTATGAACCCTTCTCTCTGGAGCCCTACAAGGACAGTGATGGTTACTACGTACACCAGTCATTCAACAGAACAATGTCACCCCAAATCCAACTGGCAGGCTACAGTCCATGGGGTGGCAAACAGACACGACTAAAAACAACAACAACAACAAACAAAATTCAGTCAGAGAAAGATAACAGAGAAGAAAAGACAAATGTCTACACTTGTCCTTTAAAAAAAAATCCTCTTACCTTAAAGTAGAGAAGAAATAGAGACTTAACACCTGGACAGTTGGAGAAGACTAACCTGAGTGTGGATCCAGGTCGGTGCTTCATAAATGTCAGTGACACCGAGATGATGGGTTCTTATGGCCACAGCTCAGTATTTAATTTTCTCATTATCTATCCTGATACAAATTATCTGTTCCTTCACCCAACAGTGGAAGGAATTAACTGTCCAAACATGGCTAAAAGCTAATGTACAGTGTGGGAGCCCAAAGAGGACCAGTTCTGAAGCTGACAGTATAAGTAGGAACCGCTTCTAACCCTTTGTTGTACTGGACACAGTCACTGCCCACTGATGTCAAGGGGTCTGAACACCCAGCATCTTGAACAACCATCTACTCCATAGTGACACTAATCCCCCTAATGGACTCTAGACCCTACTAGTCTAATGGTGAGTTTGATTAAGCACATTTACTTCACAAGTCCTGAGTCCTCCTGTCCTCTTTGTTTTTTGGTCGCTCAGTCGTGTCCGACTCTCTTGTGACCCCGTGGAGTGGAGCCCACCAGGCTCCTCTGTCCGTGGGATTTCCCAGGCAAGAATACTGGAGCGGGTTGCCATGTCCTTCTCCAGGGGATCTTCCTGACCCAGTGATCGAACCTGCGTCTCCTATACTGGCAGGTTGATTCTCTCCCGCTGAGCCATTAGCCAAGGGATATACAGAAAGATACAAAAGCAAAAAACTTTTACCAGGTTTTGTGGGCACTAGGCTAAATGCTTATGCACCTTGACAAACCTATGAGGGAGGTGCCATGATTATCCTCAAGATGAGGAACTGGAGGCTGACCCAAGATCTCACAGCTAATAAAAGGATTCACGCCTGGGCTGTCGTAGTCCCGAGCTTATGCCCTCCAACCCCAGAGATGAAGACACCAGTTAATCCGAGAGGGAGCCACTGCAGGTGCCCGGGTTGGTAAAGTCACACTCACCGGCCCCATCCGGAGTGATGGTCCCCAGTTTCACAGCGAGAGGGTAGCCTGTGTCTCTGTAATGCTCCAACGCATGCCCGTTGCCCCCGGAGCTGTCAAAGAACCACTTCCCACACAGCATGGAGCCATCGGTCAGGTTCAACCAGAGGTTCTCCCGAAGGTCGCACCTGGCACACTTCCAGCCACTGCGAAGTCATCAGAGGACAGTGAGCACAGTCACAGCACAAGGCGTGATGAGAAAACTAACATCCAAGAAGACGGGGTGCTTCAAGTTGGGGGGGATGCAGGGTCACAGGAGATGGTCAGTGAAATAACAGAGACCCATTCCAGAGCAGAAGGGGCACTCACACGGGGGGCCAGGTCCTCCAAGAGAGCTCTTTTACCTTAGAAAACTAACACAGAATCTGAGGGTAGGAAGAGAGGTCATTTCCTTAAAATTCCTTACATGAGAGACAGCAAAGCCTGAGTGAGTTTAAATTATGAAAGATCCCATGTGTATAAACAGCTGAGGTTCTGAAGCATTAACCGCTAGTAGTAATGCTTCACTACTAGTTTAAACAAAACCCTACCACACTGGCAATCTAAGTAGACAGGTAAACACTTTGCTGTTGTTGTTGTTATTCAGTCTCTAGGTTGTGGCCAACGCTTTGTGACCTCATGGGTGTAGCATGCCCGGCTCCTTTGTCCACCACTATCTCTCCCGGAGTTTGCTCAAATTTATGTCCATTGAGTTGGTAATGCTATCTAACCATCTCATCCTCTGTGCCCCCACTCTCCTTTTGCCTTCAATCAATCCCAGCATCAGGGTCTTTTCCAATGAATCAGCTCTTTGCATTAGGTGGCCAAAGTATTGGAGCTTCAGCATCAGTCCTTCCAATGAATATTCAGGGTTAATTTCTTTGAGGATTGACTGCATTGATCTCCTTGCAGTCCAAAGGACTCTCAAGGATCTTCTCCAGTACCACAGGTTGAAAGCATCAATTCTTTGACGCTCAGCCTTCTTTATGATCCAAGTCTCACATCTGTACACGATTATAGCTTTTACTATATGGACATTTGTTGGCAAAGTGATGTCTTTACTTTTTAATATGCTGTCTAGGTTTGCCATAACTTTTCTTCCAAGGAGCAAGTCTTTTAATTTCATGGCTGCAGTCACCATCTGCAGATTTTGGAGCCCAAGAAAAGAAAATGTCACTGCTTCCACTTTTTCCCCATCTATTTGCCATGAAGTGATGGGACCAGATGCCATGATCTTAGTTTGTTTGATGTTGTTTCACACCAGTTTTTTCACCTTCTTCTTTCACCCTCTTCAAGAGGCTAAGTTCCTCTTTGCTGTCTGCCATAAGGGTGGTGTCATCTGCATATCTGAGGTTATTGATATTTCACCCGGCAATCTTGATTCCAGCCTGTGCTTCATCCAGTCCAGCATTTCGCATGATGTACTCTGCATACAAGTTAAATAGGTAGGATGACAATATACAGCCTTGACGTACTCCTTTCCCTATTTGGAACCAGTCCATTGTTCCATGTCCAGTTCTAACTGTTGCTTTGTGACCTGAGGTACAGATTTCTCAGGAGGCAGGTAAGGTGGTCTGGTATTCCCATCTCTTTAAGAATTTTCCACAGTTCGTTGTGATCCACACGGTCAAAGGTTTTCGTGAAGTCAATGAAGCAGATGTTTTCTGGAACTCTCTTGCTTTTTTCTATGATCCAATGGATGTTGGCAATTTGATCTCTGGTTACTCTGCCTCTTCAAAATCTAGCTTGTACATCTGGAGGTTCTTGGTTCATGTACTACTGAAGCCTAGCTTGAAGGATTTTGAGCATAACCTTGCTAGCATGTGAAATGAGCACAACTGTAGAGTAGTTTAAACATACTTTAGCATTGCCTTTCTTTGGGATTGGAATGAAAACTGACTTTTTCCAGTCCTGTGGCCATTGCTGAGTTTTCCAAATTTGCTGGCATATTGAGTGCAGCACTTTAACAGCATCATCTCTTAGGATTTGAAATAGCTGAGCTGAAATTCTGTCACCTCCACTAGTTTCATTCCTAATAATGCTTCCTAAGGCCCACTTGACTTCATACTCCAGGATGTCTGGCTCCAGGTGAGTGACCACATCATTGTGATGATTCAAGTCATTAAGACCTTTTTTGTATTCTTCTTCTGTGTATTCTTGCTATCTCTTCTTAATCTCTTCTGCTTCTGTTAGGTCCTTACTGTTTCTGTCCTTTATCGTGTCCATCCTTGCATGAAATGTTCCCTGGATCTCTCCAAATCTCTTGAAGAGATCTCTAGTGTTTCCCTGTCTACTGTTTTCCTCTTTCTTTGCATTAACAACTTCAGTGAAGGTTAAATGTCAGGTATGGGGCAAGGGCTTTACAGAAGTCTTACCATGCAATTCTAATACACACTCTTCAGCATTATTACCATCCCCACTATCAAAGAGAACAACAGACCCAGAGGTATGGAGCCTTCCCTAAGACCACACAGAGCAGAAGGTAGCACAGCCAGGGTCCAACCATTCTGAACACATCCTGAATCCACCTGCTCTTTCCCTCTAGCTCCTGCCTCTGGAAACACACCTGCCTCCGATTACAGGAGGTGCCAGTGAAGCCTAAAGAGCATTCCAGCCAAAACCTGATAACCAAAGACTGTTGTAAGTCTTTGTAGCTGGGTCCCCCTGCTGCTAAATCACTTCAGTTGTGGCCGACTCTGTGCGACCCCATAGACGGCAGCCCACCAGGCTCCCCCGTCCCTGGAATTCTCCTGGCAAGAACACTAGAGTGGGTTGCCATTTCCTTCTCCAATGCATGAAAGTGGAAAGTGAAAAGTGCAAGTGAAGTCACTCAGTCACCTCCGACTCTTAGCGACCCCATCGACTACAGCCCACCAGGCTCCTCCGTCCATGGGATTTTCCAGGCAGGAGTACTGGAGTGGGTTGCTACTGCCTTCTCCATGGGTCCCCCTAGAGGTAGACAAAGATCTGAATGCAAATGGCTTGTCCAGGAGGTGATCCCAGGAAGCATCCTAGGGGAGTTGAGGGAAGACAGACTGAAAGGGTAGGCAGCCAGGCCGGAGACTGTCAACAAGCAGATGACCCCCTGGGCCAGTGAGGCTCAGTCCAGCTGTGGAACTCCAGGAGACGGTTACCCCACTTGAGGGTGGGGGTCTAGGTATTCATCCTTCCACTCCACAGACCCTGGGTGGGGGCCGTTCCAGGAGGACAGGAGGGAGCATGACTTCACAGCGTTTCTGATTGTCCCATGTACCAGCCTACCCGGCTCTGGCATATAGAGAAAGCCCCTGAGAAAGAGCTGCAGGTGTCTGCAATCAGATGCCTTAGGGTGGGGATGACTGGGCTCTAGGGTAGAGACTGTCCACAGTCAGCATCTACTACAAAGGTATAGATAATTCCAAAGAGATTTTTGAGCTTATTTTTATAAAAGACAACTGATAAGAACATATATAACTGCTAATTCAGTGAAGAGGTAGAAAAAGAAATAATCCTTTGGCCAGTTTTAGGCAGTAAAGTTCCATTTTGCTGACTCTCACCTTGGAGGAATTCTGACTCCATTGTCCAACTGGGTGAGGTTATTGGCATATTTCGACACTGGCAATTCATTCTCCCATGTATCTGGGTCCTGCTTTCTGTATGGAGATTTTGAGCTGAGAACTGCATCACAAGCAATTGTTACCTACAAGACAAATGCAGATATAATACATAAAACAGTTTGAGAACAGCAACTTTTGTAAAATGAATCTTAAAGTTTATTAATAAATACAACTTAAGTCAAGAAAATTCAAACAGCTTAGTTACCACGAGAGCAAGATGTTAGTTTCCTGACTGTAGCACCTTCCCCCTGGGTCTAGCTAGGTTTTGTCCTGGCCTGGAATTTGCAGTATTAACAATGACACAAGATAGCAAAGAACCAAATCCAGTTTGTAAATTCAAGCATAAAAGTCAGACTTAACAATTTCTGTCTCTTAGCAAGTGGAGTAGAAAGTATACGGTGAACAATTTACAAGGGTGAAATTAGCAACAGGAATACCTAGGATTTACCCAAGTGGTATATTTTACTCCTAACAAATATACACCAAGATATCCAATATCCTTAACTCATCACACAATGACATGTGGTCAAGGGCACTTGAATGGAATGAAAGCAGCATGGCTCCATTTCCTAATCTGGTGCAAATGTGAACTTGGATGGGGACACGCCTAGATGTCTCTGTGCCAGACCAGCCATTATGAGCAAATCTGTGATGTCCGGCTTGGCACCAACTAACCACCAGGGAGGGCAGACTCTCTTCTTTCTCCCAAACCCTGTTGATCCTGAACACAGGCCTCTCACAACTATTCACTGTTTGCTTAATGCTGTAAGCTATTTCTAGCTCTCTTTAAAAGCATATTCTGATGAGAATGTTCAATGGCACAGCCACTTTGGAAAATAATTTGGCAGGTCCTCAAATGGTTAAATAGAACTACCATATGACCCTGCAATTCCATTCCGAGGTATACACTCAAGGTATTAATAAATAAAAATAGAGGTCTACACAAAAACTTATCCACAAATGTTCACAGAAGCATTATTTATAACAGCCAAAAGTAGAAACAACCCAAACGCCCATTAATGATAAATGGATAAAGTATTATATTTTGACATAAGAACTGTTATCAGCAATAAAAAAGAATGAAGTACCGATACATGCTACAACCTAGATGGACCTTGAAAATGTATGCTAAGTTAAAAAAAGTCAGCCACAAAGAACTATGATTCCTTTTATATGGAATGTACAAAATAGGCAAATCCATAAAGAGAGAAAGCAGATTAGTGATAGCCAGAGGCTAGGGGGATAAGAGGCAGAGGGGTAGGTGATGGCTGTGGGGTAATAAAAATATTCTAAAATGAGATAGTCGTGATGGATGCCCAATTCTGAATATAATAAAAGCCACTGGATATAATAAAAGCCACTGAATATAATAAAAGCCAATTTTTTAACAAAAATGTATATTCTATATCATTCTCCTCCTGCACAATTAGCTGAACTTCATACAGAATGCTTTCCTCTGGGTAGCACCGACAACTGACCCCAGAACAGATTAACAGACATACTCTATGGTTCCCTGCGGGCTCACTTGGTTAAGAATCCACCCGCAGTGTAGGATACCAGGGTTTGATCCCTGGATCAGGAAGATGCCCTGGAGAAGGGAATGGCCAGGCACTTTGGTATTCTTGCCTGGGAAATCCCATGGACAGAGGAACCTGGTAGGCTACAGTCTATGGGGTCACAAAGAGTCAGACACGACTTAGTGACTAAACCACCATCACCACCAAATGGGAAAGAAATCTAAAGAGTGGAGATAAATATATATATATATATATACACACACACACACACACAAAGACACACACATACAACTGATTCACTTCATTGTACAACAGAAACTAATACATTGTAAAATAACTATACTCCAATAAAAACATAAAATAAACAACTACAAGGAAAAAAAAGAGATAATAGAGGTCTCAGCTGCCATCCCACACCCACCCAGGCCATGAGCAATTCCTATCAGTCCTACATCCAAAATCTATTTGCAATCTACCTCTTCTTAATTTCGGTCACACCCATCTTAGTCCCAACCATCATTCCAGCACACAACAGCTGCCTTAAGGTCTTCTTTCTCCCACTCTTGCTCCCTCTTCTCTGCCCAGTAGGCAGTGATCTGCCGTGAACATTAGAGCCCGCCCTTCTCCAGCTTTTAAAACTTTCTGAGGATATACTGAACACTGCTAATTGACACCAGTGAGCTAGGCATGGTCAGAAGGAAAAGGCTCCTGCCCTCAGAAAGCTTATATTCCATTACAAAAAAAAAAAAAAAAAAGCTTATACTCCATTACAGATCAGACAATCAGGCATTCATAAATATATTTAAACCTCTCCTTTTTTTGTGGGAGGGGGATTGTTTATTTGATAGAAGTTTTTGTCATAATTTATTTACGATGTTACATTAGTTTCAGGTGCACAACATAGTAATCTGATATTTTGTAATATATACTCTATTTAAAGTTATTATAAAATAACTGGTTATATTCCCTGTGCTGTACCTTATATCCTTCTGTCTTATTTATTTTATACCTAGTAGTGTATACCTCTTAATCCCCTTTCCCTATCTTGCCCTCTCTCAATGTTTTCCAAAAATATTCCCATTCATCTCCCACAAGCAGTGTTATATAATTGGTGCTTCCTTTCAATTATCAAAAATCATCTTCCACTCCCTTCCAGCAATGTCCCTAGAAAACAAGGCTGAGTTCATCATGAGCTCCCAGACGCTTATGTGTTTGGGCCATGCTGCCTTAGCACTCCTGGCTACAAATCCTCATCTTTTTACTCTGGCCTGTTAGAATCTCCTTGCTATTTCACTGACTACCTTGATCCCTTCCCTGTCCTCTTCTGAATCTTCTCCAACCCATTAGAACTTTAAGTGTTCTAGTTTGTAATGCACAATGATTCAGATGTAATATTCCCTCTTTTCTTTGAGATTCCTTCCTGGTGACACTCAACAAAATTTCCTTAATCGTCTGGGACGCTGTAAGACATTGAACAAGTGTTTTCAGAATACCATCTAAATCACTTAGAGACCCTTTTTATGGATCACAGTTGCAAGTCAGGATCCATTATCCTATATTATATTATGAATTATCGCAAGTTCAGGGGTGTTCTGGCATTGGCTCAAACTGGCTCACGGAACTGATTGCTAAATTTTATGAAATTCTCCAAGAAGATTGTTAAGCACGGCCATTATTAAAAATTAAATTCTATAGGCTCACAAATAAACATATTTTTTAAAGGCAAAAAATGTTTAAAACTCTTCACTCCCTAGCTGTGTTACTCTATCTTAATATCTAATCTATACGCTTTGGAAGTCACTTATATCCACATTATGTAAGCGGTGGAAACCATAGGTGACAGTGTCCTACTACACATCTCTTCCCAACACTGCGTTGGTGACATGTCAGCCTGACATCAGCCACGGTGGGAGTATTTACACCACTGAAATCGGCAACCACTACAGCGCAGGGAGCTGGTTGCTAACCAACTACAAGCGCACCACTGCTTGAGTTCCTGAATCTAAAATGAGGCATTAGAGCTCAGGCTCTAAGATCCCTACTGAGTCCCAGACGCTCTCTCTCTGTGACCCCTGTATCACTAAGAGGTAGTTCAGCTTTCTGGTAGCATCTACTGAGTACCTATCTGAAACTGAATTTTTTTGTGCTGAGAAATGCAAGAGATGACAGAAGACCTGGTTGGGTAACTTGAAGTTCAATAATTTTTGGTATTTAAAAACCTAAAAAGAGAGTTATCAAATACCCAAAATGTAGCAAAAGCATGAAAAGAAATTATAGTAACGAGCATCTGTTATATAGATAAAACCAGTTACCATCAGATAAATCCAGGCTTCCCCTTCTATCTCCCTACCTCACCTTCCAAACAATTCTCTCCCTCTCTTTTTAATTCTTAAAGCACTTCTTAAAAGACTCTATTGGAAATTATAATATATATTGCTAGATTCAGATTTCTGTGACATTTCACCTCTCTATAAAAGCATTCACACTTGGAATTATGTTCTGCATATAGGAATAATTAAAAGTACTTAAAGGCTCTCTTCTTAACTTTTCTCACATGAAGACTTTTTTTTCATAAGTGAGTGAGAGAAAAATCATCCCTTGTGACATTCATTCACAATGTGCAGCTTCTTTTTTGATAACAGACTCAAGAGTTATATTAAACAAGAGCAGTGAGAACTCCTAGTTTTATACAGATATAAGCTTTAGTATATAATATCAGATAATGGTAAGACCATTTTGTCCATCATATATTTTGCCCTTGGTAAATGCCACATGAGTAGACATGTGGAACTGCAGAAAGGAGAGGTAATTTAATTCTGTACGTGTTGCTAAAAGCTATGCACTTGGTACTACTATAATAAAAAGGATATGCTAGATCAAATAATTAGAGGAAAGAGCTACAGTAGCTAAATACACAAATTTTTCAGTTCTGTGGTCTTATGCTTAGGTATAAAGTAGATCAGAGGCAAAATTGGCTGAATGGTGGAAACCTTGCCCCTAGTGCCATGGGAACCCCGAGCACAAATGTGCCCACTTGGCAGGGGCACGTGAGCAGCAAGGGGGCTATAGACAGAGTCACACACATTTGGAAGAATCGGGGACCTAGAGACTTAGCTTTGGTTTTAGCAAACCTTGAGGAGGGAAAAAAATGAGCTGGAATGTCTAATTCCAGAATCTGTGGCCAGACTCTGAGAAGTCAGGACACAACAGAGTGGAAAAGAAAGAGAAAGGAACACAAAAAAGGCTGAGGCAGTGCAGACAATACAGGAAATGAGGGAAGAGTGGGAAAATGGTCTGGGCCCCACAGAATTCAGGAATCAAAGTAAAACAGAAACCGGCTTCCTTGTACCACCACCACCACCCCGCCCTCAGCTTTAAGTTGTTCGGGAAGATGAAAAAGTTGCTTCACAAAAGAGAAAGGAAGGGGAAAAAACTCACCACTAAATCTAAATTCTAAAACCTAGAACACGGTCTCTGTCCTAAAGGAACACACTCCCACAGAGCCCCTGGAGACTGTGATTTCTATATACTTGGTTATTTTCAAACTCCTGTTGCCGTTGTTTCTCAGTGGAACTCTTTTATGTTTCCCAAACAAAATTATACACGGAAGGCCAACATGCAGGAGAGAGAAAAATTGTAGGCGTCCCTCTAAAGGGGAGGCAGTCCCTCTCCCGCACATCTCAGGGGCACAGTTTGAAAATCGAAGGAAGAGACTGTGATTCCCAGGTGGCAAGAAGCCAGCCCACGTGGAGGAGGCCAGCCAGCAGCAGCAGAGGGCACGCAGCCCAGTGTTACTGCAAGGGACCCTGAGGGGCCCTCTTCACAG
The DNA here is from genome assembly GCF_910594005.1 of Cervus elaphus. NCBI lineage: Eukaryota > Metazoa > Chordata > Mammalia > Artiodactyla > Cervidae > Cervus > Cervus elaphus. Next base: position 32,107,566 of record NC_057833.1, on the reverse strand, counting down.
ACGAGGAGCCATCTGCTCCTGTCTCTGCTCATTCTCCTCTTCCTCTCTCACTCACCCTGCCTTCCCCACCGCCCAGCACACACACACCTGACACACGCAGAGAGTCACACGCATCTAGCTAGCAGCCGTGCACACTCACTGACCAGGGCTGGTAACTCCTCAATATTTGGTAGGGCTATTTCATAGTGGTCTGGGAATATAACAAGTTTGGCTTCATCTTCATATTCATAATCGTCGCTATTTAAATCGTCATCAGTATCTAGATCTGAGGAGAAAACAAAAACAAAGAACAAGAAGTGAAGAAAGAACATGGCACACCAAGGCAGCACTCACTGGGAAAGCCAGCCACTCACAGGGCTGAAATCCAGCCATCCCTCTGCCCCGAGCCAGGACTAGGAGGCCTCTCCATCCTCCCTAGGTTGTACACACTTATCTCCTAGGAACAGATGGACAAAGAAGACTCAGTCATACCATAAAGCTTGATACTTAAAGCATTCATTTGCCCAAGATGTTCAATTCCTACAGATGTTGAAAGGAAGAGGTTGGTCATTATGACTTGTCGGGTACGTGGCTCCTGACTTCACAAGAACAGGGTGGAATATTTCTCCTAACACAACAGAAGAAAGTACATGGATTTGAGAGTAAATAAGCCCAGCTTCAACTCTGGCTCCAAAGTGAATGTTTCTTTGGTCAAGCCACAAACTCTCTAAGCCTTGGTTTCCTCATTCGTAGAATGGAGATAATAAAACTTATCTCACACAGTTTATATGGAGAATAAATAAATTATAAACAAAAGATCTGGCACATAATAATTCTTACCATTTACTGGTGACCTATTTTAAAATAAAACCTCAGTTTCCCCCCCTCTGTCTCTCTCTTTCCCACCCTCCCCCTCCCCACTAAGAGTTGTTGAGATACTAAGCCAGAGGGGGGAACCCTATAATCTAAGTAGTCCTGTTGTCCTCAGGTCGAGGAGGATTTTCAGTAAGGAAGTCTGGCCTGGTATCTATCAAGTCATCACCTTTTTGCTAGGCTGGTCCCTGGGAAAGGTTACGCAAAGGCTCAAGGAAATGTCCTGTCACAATATTGACATGGACATTTCAGCCTTGCATTCACATGGATGCCAGAAACCCAGATCATGTTTGTATATTTAGACATTTGGAACTATGGTGACGAAGAGCTCTCAAGCCATCTTCCACTCACACACACACAAACAGGTACACAAATACGGGCTCTGTAAACAGGAGAAAGTTATTTTACTGGATGAAGCAGCCAGCTGGGAACCAAGGGATCTAGATTCTGCTACTACCTTGTTATATGCCTCAAAAGCCTCAACCTGGTACCTTTTTATGTACAGATCTGCTCTTAAATTCTCAAAGAGAGAGCAATTTTAAGTGGAAAGTGAAAAACAGCTGAAACACAGTCTACACATTTTAATAAAAGGTTCTAAATAATAAGAATCAGAGATGCCAAAATAAACAAATAACATTGTTAAGTAGCCATAAGAGGTTGTTTTCACAAAAAACAATGTCAAAGAAGAGTCTAAGAGTTTAAAAACTAGAGGCTTTTATTTAAAGAAAATAATTCAAATAAAGATAGACATCCTATGTTATAAAAATAAGAGTGTCCCAGTATCTAATTTTTAAAAATTAGAACCTAAATGTTCAATGAGAATGGTGTTTAACCCACTAGAATATTACTTAAATGATATTTTTTTAGACTGTGTAGAAACATGGAAATGTTTATGCCATGTTAATGCTAAAATTATAAAGTTCATCTTCACTGAAAAGACAACTTTATATTAGTTATATTCATAGACAAAAATTGGAAGGAAATCTGAACAAATGAAAACAATGAATAGGGAATTCTGTGGTGGTTTAGTGAGTTAGGACTCCACACTTTCACTACCGAGGGCACAGGTTCAATCCCTGGCCAGGGAACTAAGATCCCACAAGCTGCATAGCAAGGCCAAAAAAAAGAGAAGAACAAGGGGATGAACTTTATTCTTAAATTCTTCTTTATTGTGCATAATAATTCTGAATAACCAAAGTATAAATCTTTTGGTTTTGTGTATAGATTCAGCTCATATAACACATAATCTAAATGTTTTTTTGTTCCAGAGAAAACATACACAATTCGTAATGCTAATTTAAATCTTACCTGGCCAAAAACAATGATAAACTAAGTCCAAAAAAAAAAACCTCCCACCCTGATGTTGACTAGCTACATAAGCCTGGGCAAGTTCTTTCCAAGTTCACCTTCCTCAGGAGGAGACTATGGACAATATTAGCTACCGACTATGACTGCTGAGAGAATTAAAGAAGGTAAGGTTTTAAGGCACCTGGTTAGGATCTGGTAGGGGCGAGGGGCTCCACAGAATAGCTGCCATCACCCTCACCATCACCGTCCTCTCTTCTCCACACTTCTAACAACTAAGATAAGCACAAGTGCCCTCCCTTCCCTTTGGCTGACAGCTCCAAGGCAATGCTGAAGTCAGTTTCAGGAGGAACCAGGATGTCATGGGGGATCTTCTACGTGATCCAAATGTGGAGAAGATATAAACTTCAGATGCTTCTCAGATGGTAAGCTCTAAGCACAAGAAGTGAGTCTTATTCACCTTCAAATCCCTAGTCCCAGCACAATGCCCAGCACACACCCCACACTCCACAAATGTCTGGAAAGGAGACATTAGGAGACATTAACTTTAGGAAGTTAACAGCACCAGCATGTTAAAGACAAAAGCAAAGCTAGAGCATCCAAAGTGCTGCTTCAGTTTGGGGTTTTTTTACATTGATAACTGATGTCTGTTAAAAAGCAAGACTGCTGTCATGCAAAAAAGCAGAGCTTTGTACTGGAGTGGCTTGCCATTCCCTTCTCCAGGGGATCTTCCTGACCCAGTGATCGAACTCTGGTCTCCTGCATCGCAGGCGGATTCTTTACCGTCTGAGCCAACAGGGGAGCCCATATTCAGCAGAGGTAACCTACACTCTGAATCTAACTGGCAAAGTTAAAGTTTCCCCTGAATATACATGACCCTTTGATTCTAAATATAAGTCTACAATCTCTAAAATTTTCTAATTAGAGTCTCACCAGCCCAAAATATCTAGTTAAGGAATCTACAGGGTAACTAAGGGCTAGGGACCAGCAGAAAAAGGACCCCCAACCTCTTCCGAACAGTTCCTGGGACTATGAACTGGTAATTCCTGGATGGGGTCTTTCTCTAAATCGAAAGACAAATTTTATTTTATAATACCCCTTCTTGAACTCTACCTCAGTGATCTGCTCAGACCCCTGAGAGGTAGCTGGGACCACAGCCATTCCAAAAAGTCACTACGAAGTGGCACAGCAGAAGAAAGGATCTCTAAATCAAGCCAGGGCTCTGAAGCCCGGCTCAGGGTTCTCTCAGCCTGACTGTAACAAATTAACTAACATTAATTTGTTAATCTGTGTGCTGGAAGTGAGCAGCCTGCTCCATCAGAGCTGGGAAATCTGACCAACCGCAAACCTTCCCATGGTTTGCACGGGCAGCTGCTTGAGCCCAGACCCTGCTCTATGACCTACTTAGAAGGAAAGGACAAAACAGGGTTTCCTTGAAACTTCTGGTCGTTACAGGCGCATGTAAGTTTCCTGAGCAGGCCTGTTCCAGGAACTTTCCGCAGCGGCTCTGTTTTCCACCTATTCCTCATCAAGTATGAACGCCAAGGCTAAAGGCTAAAAGGCGGAATGTAAGCTCTCTGAGGTTTAGCAGTAGCTTTTGGAGATCCCAGTCTTCAGACACAGAAGAGCGGACTCATTTACTCCTATTTGTGAAGGTTGTTGGGGGAGACAGGTGGGGGAGTCAATAGAAACGTGAACATTTAACCCTGTTTTGTGTCAGTCACTCAGTTGTGTCCAACTCTTTGAGACCCCATGGACTGTAGCCCGCCAGGCTCCTCTGTCCATGGGATTCTCCAGGCAAGAATACTGGAGTGGGCTGCCATTTCCTCCTCCAGGGGATCTTCCCAACCCAGGGATCGAACCCAGGTCTCCTGCACTGAAGGCAGATTCTTTATCGTCTGAGCCACCAGGGAAGCCCTAACACTGTTGTATGACATACCAAAGAGATGACCTTTTAAATTAAATTGACTACCAGTTATTTACATGATTACACATTTGTAGCTTTAACATAAAGAATATTTGAGATGAGGTGAGAATCCCATCATGAGTCCTGGGGTATTTCTGTGAAGACCTTGAACTCCCTTCCACTCCCTCTTCTCTCCTTTTATCCCACAAAACAGTAAGTTTTGTATCAGCCAACTCCCAAAATCCACAATCTTTCACATTGTTGTAAATTATCTCTGCCAAAGACAGCCTAATAGTGCCCCTTTCTAGCTTAAAAACACGAATGCAGAGCTGCCCAGTTTCTCAGTTCACAGCAATTTTTGCACAGTGGCCCTAAACCAAAAGACATGCCCAATGTTCTATTTATTTAGTATAACTTAATAACTATATATTAATAACTGTAACTTAATAACTATAACATAACTTAATAAGTTATATAACAAATATTTTTGTTCTAACAAGTTAGCAGGCATTTGAAAATACAATACACATAAACTGAAAGGAAATAAATGCTTTGTTTCCCTCTTAAATAACCATTAAGCCCTGACTAAAGGGATGTGTGCACCTGGAAGGCACGGCAGAACTTCTCTTTGAATCAGACTGGACACTGCCTCCCTTATTTTCCATTCCACATTTATTTTCACATGGTACTTGCCTTTTTACCATAGAAACCACTAAAAACAAGACCGCTTCACAAAGAGATAATGTCACTGAAAGGAATATAGGATAATATACTAGCGAGACTGCATCAAGCTACTCATTCATGCAATGTTCAAGCATCACTGTGTTCCCTTAAAGAGTTAAAATATCCTGTGATTTACCTGTGAGTTTGCTGTGGCAACCTGGAGTGTCCCAGGACACAGTTTGGGAGCCAAAGTGTTAATGGCTCCCCACCACCTACACAAATAAAATCTAAAAGCATGGCATAGGTCTAAACTATTACTGGAGGAATACACAACATATATAAGGATGTACAAACAGAAACTACTATTTGTCTCTGGGTAACTAAGTGGCTGGGACATAGGGAAGGGAGAAAAACTTACTTTTTGTTATGGAGGCTCTTAAAACTTTTCAATTTTAAGCTTTGTCCATGTGCTATGTATTTCAAAGAATATTTTTTAAATCCTAAATTTAAATTTCTCTCCTATGAGAAGCACAAAATTTCTCTGATTCAAAAATTACCAATAACTGTCATTGTTGATTCTAATAAGAGTTACCAGCAAAAGTGAGAACTGAGGGATGGATCCTTAACTAGGATTTCATTTAGATGACTATCGAGGTAATCAGGAGAAAGAGTTAACTTGAATGTAGGGGCAGAATGGGGCTCAGGAGACTTGGGTAAGCATACAGCACTAGCTAATGGCCTCAGTTTCCCTTTTAAAATCAATATGAAGGTCACAATGACTCAGTGGTTTCAATGTCAGTATTGAGCCAACAGGAAAGGAATTAGTCATAAAGTCATTAAGTGAAAGGGGATAAAAAGCCTCTATCCAGGAGAAAGCATTAGTCATCTGCATGTGTTTTGTGAAGGGGACGAAGGGTCATCATAACTATATTTCAACAGCAGTGAAAAAGTACTTTCTAGCAAAGAAACAAAGAGGCTGCAAGAGAGTTCCGAGCTCGTTTCCTTTTCTTGAAGAAACAACCCAATGTCCCTTTTTAGGGAAGGAAATTGTGGCAGAGGCTACATGCTGCCTCCCAGTATTCATTCTCTCCTTTTTTTAATCTTTATTTATTTATTTGGCTATGCCAGGTCTTAGTTGTGGCATGCAGGATCTTTAGTTGCAGCATGCAAACTCTCAGGTGCGGGATGTAAGATCTAGTTCCCTAACCAGATATCAAACCCCAGCCCCCTGCATTGGAACCACGGAGTCTTAGCCACTGTTCCACCAGGAAAGTCCCTACTCTCCCCTTCTTCCTTAGTAACAGACTTTACTCAGTGAAGCCAGTTAATAGACTTCGCTTCCCAGCCTCCTATGCAGCACACAGCATAGGTATGTGACCAGTTTCTGACGAGAGAAGTATAAACTAAAGTGTGGCATGGGGATCTGTGAGAATGCTGACAAAAGGAAAATGAATAAACTGGGAGATTAGATTTTTTTTTGTCCCTTCCCCTTTTTCTTCCCTGCTTTCCAGAATGGGGATGTGATGGCTGGAATTCCAGCAGCTATTTTGGACCATGAAGTTAGACATCACAGACCAGGATGGAGAGTGAAAAAGAAATATGGGAGGAATCTAGAATCTGTTGAATAAGGGTATCACATCAGCCTGGATTTGCTGTTTCCCAACATCCTCTACATGAAATAAAAGAAATTAACATCTACCTCATTTAAATTCACCAATATTTTACAATTCCTGTTAAATAAACCAGCTGCTGCTGCTGCTGCTGCTGCTAAGTCACTTTAGTCGTGTCCAACTCTGTGCGACCCCATAGATGGCAGCCCACCAGGCTCCCCCATCCCTGGGATTCTCCAGGCAAGGATACTGGAGTGGGTTGCCATTTCCTTCTCCAATGCATGAAAGTGAAGTCACTTAGTCGTGGGCTACCCAGGTGGTTCCATGGTAAAGAACCCACCTGTCAATTCAGGAGATGCAGGAGACACGGGTTTGACCCCTCAGTTAGGAAGATCCCTTGAAGGAAGAAATGGCAACCCACTCCAGTATTCTTGCCTGGGAAATTCCATGAACAGAGGAGCTTGGAGGTCTACAGTCCATGGGGTTGCAAAGAGCCGGACATGACTGGAGCATAGCACAACACAAGTCTAATACAGTCCTTCAGTGAAATTAATTTACAGGTCACACCACCTTTAAAACAGAGCTGTGATCAGTGTGGCAAGAGTACAGTGGCTGCTACTGGGAGCGATGAAGCACCAGTTGAGGCTTTAAATCAGGGTTTGTGAAACTTAATTCTTACTAATATAAGTTAGTGAAGCATCTGAGTATAAAATCAAAGAAAGAACTGGTGCCTAGGGCAAGTCCCAGAGTGCTAATGACATTCAAATTTAAGATTTTAAAAAACTGGTACAATCCAAATAGAACATTTTTGTTGGATTGTGAGTTTCTGGCTTTCTAAGACATGAAGTGTTGAGAGAACAGACAGCAGCCCATAGAAAAAGTCCCACTGAAATGAAAGGGGGGGGGGCTAGTGCTCCCAGGAAGCGATGGAGGGGTCCACACAGTATGAAGCACAAAACCTCAATGCTTACCTTTGGATTATTTGTTTAAAAGTTACTTGACAATATCCTCTACCACCAATATGATAATGAGAAAAATAAAACTACAAGGTCTTTTGAGTAAAAAGCACAAAGGTTAAAGGACAAGAGGTCAGCTAACTCCTTTATTCAACCAAAGAAAATAATGAAAAACAACAACAGCAGATCAAGATGTTTAAGAATGCCATGCTGATGTCATTAATTCAGAAGAAGTTCATTATCACTAGTAGTGCAAGGGAGCCAAAGGCTTATAACCAAAACATCAATATGCATTCAATCATTTCAGCTTTCAGGCTTATTCTAAGCTTCTCCGAATCTAGTTGGTTAACCTGGGTTGTGGTCCAAAGCCATGCCGAGCAGTGGGAAAGACTGGCCAGTGTGGGAACACCAACTGCAGATAAGCCTCATAAAGAAAAGCATGGGCTGAAAATATGGAGAGAAGACAGCAAGAGTGGACCCAGTGCAGAGTAACAGAGAACCCCACCATGAAGGAAACTCAGCTCCAAGACATCCAGTGGCTTTACTTATCAAATAAGAAATGTGTCTTTTTGTTACAGAAAAAGAATTTAAACACAAATAAGCAAAAAGATGAAAACTGATGTCACCTCAATTTCACCATCAGAAAGGAGTTACTATTAACAATTTGGAGCACATTTTGCCAGACACTACTAAATTCTCAGCTATATATGTATATGGATATGTATGTACACATATATATATACATACATACATATACACGCATATATGTAAGTACATACATATATATACACATATACATGCATTTAGGTACACGCATAGAGATATACATACATACGCACATGTATATATGTATAATTTTTTTAACCAAAATAAAATTACAACATGCAAACAATTTTGAAATTCCTTCCAAACAATAATCCTAGGCATTTCCAGATACAAACTTGCCTGGTCAAAAATTATCAAACCATTTTTTCTTCTGGGAAAACCATACAGGAATTTTAATATGAAATATGATCATAATTACAAGAGATAGAAGCCAGTCCTCACTTGTATGAGCAAAACTGGCTCTTTTCTGAATGAGGGAGACAGAAAATCACTATTAGCTAAACACCACATTGTTACAGGCAAGATCCACTAATGGATGATAAAATTAGTGAACAAAAACTTGAGGAGAAACAAGTATTAGTATCATCTCCAAGTATCACTTTCAAAATATTTATTAACTATACCTTAACCTCACAGTGGGAAAACCCAGCAGACACCACCTTAACAAGTGATCAAGGTGAAGCATCCCCAGCATATAGTTCAGCCTCATGTGCTCCCTGATGGCAGGCCCTGAAGAGGGCCCATCACCTCTGAGGAATTCTGGGCAAAAGTGCATGATCTCAGGCTCACCATGAAGTCAAATGATAAATCCAAGTTGAGGTACAGTCCACAAAATAACTGGCCAGTACTCTTCTAAAGTGTCACAATTATTAAAGATTTAAAAAGTCTACAGAACTATCACAGATCAGACAGGATTAAGGAAACATGACAACCAAATGCAATGTGGGATACTAGGGCAACAACAACAACAAAAAAACAATGTTAGTGTGAAGTAATTAGCCTCCAACTAATAAAAATAAATAAATAAATAAATAAATAAAAGATAAAGATTCTTGAAAAATAAAAAAAAACCACAATGTTAGTAGAAAAAACTAGTGAAATACAAATAAAGTCTGTAGCTTGGCTAATATTAAAAAAAGAAAAAAAAAAACACAAAAACCTGTCTCTTCTTTAAAGGCAGTGAAAAAGGAGCCAGAAACAGAAGCACGATTTCTCTCCAGGCACTATCAGCCTAACTGCCTACAAGTGTGTTGGAAAAATCCTTCACCGCAGGTAATCTCAAAGCGGAGACAGACCATCTCGAGTGAAATTGGTTCCTCTCATCTTTAAACTGTACAGCAGTAAACAGCCAGTTGCTCCAAATCAAACATGTGCAGTCACACACACACACACACACACACACAGAAAACTGTTGACAACTATTTACATTACCTAAAAAAATCTTGGAATTCCTCCTTTTGGGTAAAGCGCCACCAGATGCGCCTCTTACCTTCTGAAAAGAAAACGAGAGATTGTTAAAATGCACAGCCTCTGGGATAGATGATTGGGAGTGGGGGTAGCATCTCAGAGGTTCTTAGTTTTCATAAAAAGGTCAAGAGGAAATATTCAATCTGGACTAGAGATCCCAGGATAAACAGGAACTTGACCCATGTCCATGAAGGGAGGGGGAAGGCAAAGGTAATGTTCCACCTGATTATGCTTTCACCAGATTATCAAGGAAGTACCTCTGGGAAGGGAAGTGAAGCCAGGGGTCAGGGTGAAGTGGACACTTGAAGTGGGCAAGTGTTTCCAAGAGGCTGGAGTCCATGCCCGAGGCCAGAGCAGCCCTGGGGGGATGGCGGCTCCAGGAGGGAGGCTCTTGTTCCCCTGCTATCCACTAAGCCCTGTGCTTGGTCCTCAGTGCTCACAACTGCTGCTGGAAAGAGTTCATAAGTATCAATAAAGAGCTGCTGATATTCTGGTCATAATAAGCCCCAATCTAACCTCCCTAAACATTTTTGGAGCTCCCACTGGTGACTGTTCACCACCCTAAACTCTGTGTGTTTTCTACCTCTGGTAGAAGTCCCCTGCAGCAGTGAAACTGCTATCAAGTGATTTTGTGAAAGAAGTCATTCCTTACCCTTCTGATACTCGCACAAAATGTTCTTCTCTCAAAGAGGCTATTAAAATGTTTGCCTCAAATGACCAAAACTATATTTCCACATGCATGTTCTCCTTGTTACTAGAAAAGAGCACATTTCAAACACGTAGCAGTTGTGTGGGTCAAACCCCAGCATCCTTTCAAGTAGCCACACGTTAAGGCAGCACCAAGGCCCTGCTGCTTCTTTTGTTCACCCTCCTACCACTATTAGAGGCTTCCCAAGGGGCTCAGTGGTAAAGAATCCATCTGCCAATGCAGGAGACATGAGTTCAATCCGTGGGTTGGACGATCTCCTGGAGGAGGAAATGGCAACCCCCTCCAGTATTCTTGCCTGGAGAATCCCACAGAAGAGCCTGGCGGGCTACGGTCCATGGGGTCTCACAGGGCTGGACACAGTTGAGCAGCAGCAGCCTATCAGTCTCAACTCTCCTTTCCCACATTTCATTATCTGGCATTGAAAGTGGACTCATCTTTGTGATTCTCCCCATAAATTTTTATAGCTTCTACTATAAGTTTATAGTTCCCATTTCAGGAAAGTAAAATTATTGAACTCTTTAGCTCAAAAGAGTGTGGGGAGAAAGGAGGAGAGGAGCTGCAGGGAGACCTGCTGGACCGTGAGGCTCTCCCCGCATGTGAGAGTCACACTTCAGACTCAGATTAGGTCTGATTCCATTCAGGAAAAAAAAAAAAGCAACTACCAGGCTTCCCTGATAGCTCAGCTGGTAAAGAATCCACCTGCAATGCAGGAGACCCAGGTTCAATTCCTGGGTTGGGAAGATTCATCGGAGAAGGGATAGGCTACCCACTCCAGTATTCTCAGGCTTTCCTGGTGGCTTAGCTGATAAAGAATCCACCTGCAATGCGGGCAACCTGGGTTCAATCCCTGGATTGGGAAGATCCCCTGGAGAAGTGAAAGGCTATCCACTCCAGTATTCTGGCCTGGAGAATTTCATGGACTATATAGTGTATGGGGTCAAAAAGAGTCGGACACGACTAAGCAACTTTCACCTTACTTTAGCTCAAAAACTTGTCTGTCCAGATACTAACACTACATTCATGTTACGGCTCTTAGAATCCATCTCCTCCAAGGTCTCAGAGTCTCTGCTCCCCTTCCCTCCACCTACCTGCTCAAAAAAGGACGACATAAAACCTGCACCAAAGGTATATTTAACCATCCACACTGAACAGTCCTGGAGGTCACTTGTAATCTCTCTACAGAAGTTTACAGCATCCTTTTGCTTGTTCCAATCTCACTGTCCCCCTCCACTCCTGCACGAAAGTGTGGGGAGAAAGAAGGGAAGAAGTTTCAGGGAGACCTGGTGGACTGTGAGGCTTTCCCCGAATGTGAGAGTCACACCTCAGACTAAGATTAGGTCTGATTCCATTCAGAAAAAAAAAAAAAAAAAAAGACCTTCCTTCCAAAGACCATTACCTCTGTGTCTGCATCAGTCACCACTAGAAATCGACCGGGCTTGAGAAAGTGGAATTCCTCAGTCCATAGACGTGACTGTCAGGCTCTGTGCTGGAGTTCACGCTGCAAAGTGAGTGAAGACACGCTCCATCCCTTGAGGAGCTCACCAGCATCAGAGGCAAGCATGAGTGCAAACAAACAGCACAATGGATTCCGGTGCTAAGAGAGGTAAGGATGACATCATAAGGAAGAAATGATGGTTCTTCCGGGGATGGAAGGGGTGGGCAGGGCTGGTGAGGTAAGAAGAGCAGCAGGCCTGGTGGATAGCAGCTATAGAGCAATTTATGCTGGTTGATTGGTTGGTTGGATGGATGGATGAAACATGGATGGGTGGGGGGATGATGGATAGATATATGGATATGCTGACCACAAGGAGTACTACAGATATAAAAGGAATAGGGATAGAAGGAGGGCATCCCCCAAAACAGAAAATAGCATGCACAATGGCCTAAAATCATGGTGTGTTCCAGGAAAGAGAAGGGGTTTACTATATCTAGGGCAACGGGGCTGATGCAGTAAGAGGGAAGGTTGGAAAGGTGACAGGGGTCAGATCATGGAATGCCTTGTAATCAAATACAGAAGAGTTTGGACTTCATCCTGCAACAAAGAAGAAGACATTCAAGATTTAAGCTCCAGTGTGCCACAGATGCACTTTGGGTGAAAAGATCACTCTGAGTGCAGCATGCAGACTGGAGGGGGGGCGTGGCGCAGTGAAGACAGCACACTGGAAGGAAGGAAGGCAAGTCAGGAAGCTACAGCACTAGCCCTTTTAAGGCATAACAAGTACTTGGGCAAGAAGAGCAGGGATGAAGAGGACAGGAAGGAATTTTGGGCTGTTTGGAATGCCTGAATAACTGGACTTGATAACCAGCTTGCCATGGCATGACAGAAGAATCAAAGGATGTCTAAGCCTCTAGAATTCAAGACAAAGAACACGGTGAGAAAGCAGATAATTCATTCAGTCTGAGCGCAACCAGCTTGAAGTACCTATGAGGCATTTGAGTAGAGGAGGCCAGTCAAAGTCAGATGGTCAGATCTTCAGCTCTAGAGGGACACTGACTGAGAAGTCATCAGCTCAGAATAGTGGCTAAAGAAGGGTGTGGATGGCCCTGATCAGGATGAGCAAATGCCAGTATTTCCTAGGATGTAGGAACAAAGAAATGAAACGATGCTAGCGAAAGTGAGAAAGGGCGGTCTGACAGGGGAGAAAACCCAGCAGAGAATGGTGCCAAAAAGCAGAGGAGGAGAAGTTCCAAAAGAGAAACAAGTTTAAAGACTGAAAAACTCAAAATTGAAACATATCTACCAACTCTGGCAACTAAGAGGTCACTGACAACCTTGGCAGTTTTCACTGCTTCATAGGAAAGTTAACTGAACAGCAGTGTTAAAGCGGGCGGCATTGAGACGGTGAGAGTAGTTTTAAAGCTTCAATTGAAGGATGGGATGACTGAAGCAGGACTCAACTTAGAGTTCTGAGGCGTGCTCTTTTTTAAGGTGTGAGAAAAAAGACAGAAGACGGAGATGCTGGAAATGTCAGAGGGAGTGGAGTCAATGGAGTTTCTGAGGAAGGAGGAAACGGGACCACGAGGACCTAGAGGGCACAGCTTTCTGCTGAGATGGGAGGAAACAAGAGGAGGACCACTGCAAATGAGCTCCCAGGAGGTGAGGCAGGAGCTCAGGGTTTCTGTCCAGGGTCCCTGTTTCCTCTGGAAAGTGCAGGTCTGATCATTTTTGGAGAATGATGAGGGAGGCATGGATAAAGTCTTGCAGGAAGCATCCACTGGCACAGAAGAAGGAACGGCTAGATGTTCTGGGCAGTGAGAGGGCCCAGCAGAAGGGGAAAGGCCAGGAATCTGACACGGTCCCCAAGCCCAAGGCAGTGTACGTGGGCAGTACATCCACGGAAGCAGAGGATGACAGCGATGGACAGACCGGGGGTGTGGTGGGGGAGGCGGGGTTCTGGAGGACAGTAAGCAGGCAAGACACCGGGATGAGGGTCAGTCGAGGGTAGTGGTGATAAGAGAATGTTTAAAGTCACAGATGCCAAGAAGCAGGCTAAACAGATTAAAACAGGAATAAATGAGTGAAAGAGCTCAAAGGAGAGAGAATTGCGGTCAGAAGGTGAAACATTAAACTTAAAATTTCAGAGGCAGAGGTAATTGCATCCTATAATTCTGCCATTAGCTTTGTGACCTGGAGCAAGTTATTTCAAGTCTCTGGGCCTCAGCTTCATTTTTTTTTTTTTTCAGTCTCCTAAAACTGCATTACTTTATGTTAAGACAGATGATACAACACCAACTTTATCAGAATTACTATGCCCCACCTAACAGGAGTAGTGAATGGAAATCATATAGTATCAGGCCAGTGTTAGAATACTTTAAAGCTAACCATTCAGTTTATGACCTGTCTGACCACCTGGTTTTTTTTTTCTCGTCCTCTCCCCACTGTCCAACCAGGGGATCTCTCCTTTGTCCAAAACTTAAACAGAGAACATATTAGGTAGACTAGGGTGAGAGATGAGATGAACTTCAAATCAGCATTGACTACGAAAGATCAAAGATAGTTTTTAAACCATTAGGACTAAGGGTGAAAATTGAACAGTATTGCTAAACATAAAATATTTGAAAATTAATAACATCTCCAAACAACATGGGTAACCAATTTAAATACATTAAAAGGTAAAAGACAATAGTAATAATAGTTACAAAAATTATGTTGTTGTTCACTAGGCCATGTCTGACTCTTTGCAACCTCATGGACTATAGCCCACTAAGCTCCTCTGTTCATGGGATTTCCCAGGCAAGAATACTAGAGTGGGCTGCCATTTCCTTCTCCAGGGGATCTTTCTACTCCAATGGGTCAAACCACCACATCTGCTGCAGGCAGATTCTTTACCAATGAGGCACCAGGGAAGCCCACAGAAATTATAGGATATATACCTTAAAAAAAATCTAATAAGGGTTTCCCTGGTGGTCCAGCGGTTAAAGAATCCACCTTGCAATGCTGCTGCTGCTAAGTCGCTTCAGTCGTGTCTGACTCTGTGTGACCCCATAGACGGCAGCCCACCAGGCTCCTCCATCCATGGGATTCTCCAGGCAAGAGTACTGGAGTGGGGTGCCATTGCCTTCTCCGTTGTAATGCAGGAGACACCAGTTAGACCCTTGATCTGGGAAAATCCCACAGGCCTCAGGACAATTAAGTCCATGGCAGGTGGCGATTAAGAGCCAGAACTACTAAGCCTGTACTCTGGAACCCTGGAGCTACAATTGCTGAGCCCACATGCAGCAACTACTGAAGCACACACACCGGAACTAGAGGGTAGCCCCCACTCTCTGAAACTAGAGAAAAGCCCTCGCAGCAACGAAGACCCAGTATAGCCAAAAATAAACAAACAAACATTTTTTTAAACAATCTAATAAAAGTTTCTTTATTGAAAATTATAAAAAAAATAAAAATAAAAAAAAAAAAAAGAAAATTATAAAACATTACTGAAGGACATAAAAGAGACCTGAATCAACAGAGAGGTATGCCATGTTGAATAGTCATTCAGTCAGTATTTATGAAGTACCTACTATGTGCTGGGCACTGTTACATGCGAAGGACTCAGAGGTGAACAAAACAGACCAGACTCCCTGCCCTCATGGAGCTTAGACAATGATATATACTATAGCTGCTGCTGCTGCTAAGTCGCTTCAGTCGTGTCCAACTCTGTGTGACCCCATAGACGGCAGCCCACCAGGCTCCCCCGTCCCTGGGATTCTCCAGGCAAGAACACTGGAGTGGGTTGCCATTTCCTTCTCCAATTCATGAAAGTGAAAAGTGAAAGTGAAGTCGCTCAGTCGTGTCCGACTCTTCTCGACCCCATGGACTGCAGCCCACCAGGCTCCTCCATCCATGGGATTTTCCAGGCAAGAGTACTGGAGTGAGTTGCCATTGCCTTCTCTGATATACTATAGATCAATCTACAAATTCAATGTGGTCGTAATCAAAATCTCAACAGTATTTTTTAACTAGGTGAACTGATTCCAAAATCCATATGGAAAAATAAATGTTCAAATCCAGGAAATTTCCAGGAAAAAAATGAACATGGAAAAAGTGCTCGTACTCCTAGATATCAAGACTTGAGGCATCAGCACAGGGACACAAATAAGAGCAATATAACAGACCTGAGGGTCTCCAAGTTGACACAAGTGTGAATAGCAAGTTTAAATATTTTTTTAAATGGCACTACAAGTCATTGAAAAAGGCTGCACTTCTCCAGTAATAGTGGGAAAATTGGTCATCAATATAAGGAAAAAAGCAGATTCCCACACTTGACACAAATATAAAAATAGATTATAGATGATTTAAAGATCTAAAATGTTAGAACATTAAAACATTCACAATCTCTGTCTCTCTGTGTGTCTTTCACCCCTCCTCTCTCTCTCATACACACACACTTCTTTTTAAAAAGTGTTAGAAGAAATATCTTTATGACCTTGAGTTTGGAAACAATTTCTTAAGCAAGATAGAAAAAGCACAACTCATAAAAGAAAAGTTTAATAAACCTAACTATATCAAAATTCAAAACCAGTTCTATAGGACTTTCCTGGCTGTCCAGTGCTTAAGACTCTGTGCTTCCAAAGCAGTGGGGCAAGGGTTTGATCTCTGGTCAGGGAACTAAGATCCCACATGCTGAGTTATGCAGCAAAACAAAAAAAAAAAAAAAAAAAAATTAATTAAAAAAATAAAACCTTCTACAAAATAATTCATAAATAAAGTAAAAGATAAGCCACAGAACATAAGAAAAGTGTGTCTATAACAAACAAAATTTTGGTATCCAGGATGTGAAAAGAACTAATCAAACTTTTAAGAAAAAGATAAACCCACAGAGAAATAGGCTGAAAATATAAATAGGCAAGTCATGGAGCAGAAAAGGAGAATGGCCAAGAAAAGGAATGAAAAGACATGTCTACTCTCACAGGAGGAAATGCTAAATATTTAAATGCCATTTTACAACTATCCCATTAGCAAACATCAAAATTCTGACCAAGCATTGGTGAGGGTGTGGGGAAACAGACACGCAGAATCAGAGCAAATTGGAATGTGCACTGGTGCAACCACTGAGGAGGGATTTAGCAATGTCCAGTAAAAATGAAGATAAGAACAAGCATGAGCCAATACTGCCACTTGTAGATCTATTTCTGAAAGAATCTTGCATGTGCTCCCCCAGGAGAAATGTGTAAAAAACGCTCATCTGTACAATGTCTATAGAAACAAAACAAAACAAATGGAAACAATCTAAATGTCTTCAAATGGGAGAATAGAGTAGTAAATGAGAAGGTACTCCTGAAATGGAACACCATGGGGAACACATGTAAATCCATGGCTGATTCATGTCAATGTATGGCAAAAACCACTACAATATTGTAAAGTAATCAGCCTCCAACTAGTAAAAATAAATGAAAAAAAAAAAAAATGGAACACCAAACAACTACTGAAATGAATGAAGTATACCTGGATGCACGAGATTTCATTGAAGGGAAAAACTCCAGGCAGAATTAGAGGTAACAGTATGATACTATTTATATACATCTTTAAAACATATAAAGTCATACTGCATATTGTTCATGAATACCCACACTTAAATAAAAATATAGTGACATTCATGGGAACGAGAAACAGCAAGTTCACAACAGTGTTTACTTCTGTGGAGGCAGGGAGCCGAAAGAGACTTGCACTTGTAGGGAAAAAAAAGCTCTTTCCCTCACTAAGAAAAAAAAACTGAAGCAAAAATATCCAAATTTCTTTTATTTCTGATTTTTGTACCCATGAGTGTTTCTGGCATTATTTTCTGTTCTTTGCTGTACTTTTTTACTTGATTTTTTTTTTCTATCGGCCAATTCATGTCTTTAACAACTCTGAACAGAACATTACAAGAAGAAAAATATAAAACTGGTTAAGCTAAGGTTTGGGACATCTGTGAATGTCTCCCAACAGTGCTACCTTTGTTTCCCATCATCCAAGAGAATCAGAAGTCATGTGGGCATAGTAAAACCTCCTTGGGATGAATCCCACTAAGACAATGTTACAGGGAAGACGTCAGTTCTCCCAAAATGCGTATCTCACCTCGCGCACATGTCTCTTCAGGTGCATGTAGACACTCTGTCCAGTTTTTCGAAAGTGTCTTTCCACGTGTTCCCTTCCAAAGGCCAAAAATGTATTCATGCATACATAGAGTCCGCCTTCAGAATTCTAGAAGAGACAGGTTACAACGTGAGTCAAGTAGTCTCGACACAGAAACAGAGACGGGGAAGGCAGGCAAACAATGACAAACGATGAAGACAAAGTCCAGCAAAAGGCCACCCAGCCATCAGAGTCACCTGCAGTGACCTCAAGGGCTCACAGCCACTTACACGGCTCCTGCCTCGACCCTGGGTCCCCAGGGCTCTCTGACAGCAGAGCAGTCTCACAGTCAGGGAGAACCTCAGGGGCTCTGGGGAATAAACATGCCTGCCTGACTCTCCAAACTGGGGTGGGGGGAGATCAGGGATAGAAGAAAGCTGGCAGCTGATCCCATGGCCATCATTCCATATAATAAAGCTTTTTTAAATTTTACTGAAGTATGTGTTTAGTCACTCAGTCATGTCCGACTCTTTGCGACCCTATGGACTATAGCCTGCCAGGCTCCTCTGTCCCTGGGATTTTCCAAACAAGTCTATTAGAGTGGGCTGCCATGTCTCCTCCTCTAGGCAATCTTCCCAACCCCAGGGATTGAACCCATGTCTGTTTTATCTCCTGCATTGGCAGTCGGCTTCTTTACCACTAGCACCACCTGGGAAGCCCCTTTTTGTTGAAGTATAATTGATTTACAATGTTGTGTTAATTTCTGCTGTACGGCAAAGTGATTCAGTTATACATATTTTTTCTTATTCTTTTCCATTACAATTTATCACAAGATATTGATTATAGCTCCTTGTGCCATACAGTAGGACCTTTTGTCTATTCATCCTATATACAATAGTTTGCATCTGCTAATCCCAAACTCCCAATCCTTCCCTCCCCTAGCCCCCACACTTAGCAATCACAAGCCTGCTGTCTTTACAAAGACCATCAATTCAATAGTTCATCATCGTTCTCCCTCACTGGTCAGTGCAAGTCTCCAGGGACATAAAGTTTTATATCCTTTTAGCAGGATGGGATACTTCAAAGATATTGTCCCCTTCCTTCAGTGATGCATATTTGATGGTGCCCATTAATAAATTATAACAATAAATAAATAATAACATAGTAAGTAAATAATAAAGAATGGAGTCCTCACATTTTTATTGAATACCTGATACGTATCAAGTGCTTTGCACATATTATTTATAATCCCAACAACACTGCAAACTGCTTAGTATTATTTCTATTTATAGTTTAAGAAAAACTAAACATAAGTGACTTGCCTAAGTTCATACAACTTGGAAGTGTCAGAGTTAAATTTGAATCTATTTCTCTTTCATCCCTCTCTGCCATACTTCAAATATTAATTATGGAGATATAGCTATAATGAACAGGCAAGGATATTGTTCACATTTGAGATACTTTTTTTATCCCAACTTTTCTCTCCCTTTGCTTAATGCACTTCTTTGTAAACTTCTATAAAGTTAGTCATCCTTTCCTCAATGAAAATGGATTTTTATTACTATCCTATGAGTTCCACCATCCAAATAATTCTTTAAAAAACAAAAATTTGGGAGGGGGGATTGGGATGGGGAATACGTGTAAATCTATGGCTGATTCATATCAATGTATGACAAAACCCACTGAAATGTTGTGTAGTAATTAGCCTCCAACTAATAAAAAAAAAAAAAAATTAATAGAAAAAAAAAGAAAAAAAAAGAAAAAACAAAAATTTTAAACACCTGTTAGAATTGCCAACAAACATCAACATTCCTTACAATGAATTTTAGAACACAAATTATGATATCAAAACAGACATTGATACCCTTACAAATATATGAAAAATAATTTTTAAAGTTCCAATAACCCGATTATTTTTTTTAATATCAAATAAAATTTTCCAACATTGTATCTATGGTTTATAAGCCAGACGTAAAGAAGCCTTGTCACAAAAAGAACATTTTAATAACATTAATTCAAACATGTGCCTGCTATTGTAGCATTTATAATGTGTAAGCAAGAAAAAGAAAGTCACAAAGAAAGAAGTAAAATGGCCTAAATTTGTTGATAACATTATTGTCTGCATGGAAAATCCTAAGGAATCTACAATCTACTAAATAACTAATAAAGCTAGTAAGTGAATTTAATTTTGCAAGGTCATGGGATACAGATCAATAGACAAAAATCAATTTCAATTTTATAGCCTGGCAACGAATACTTACAAGTGAAATTTTTAAACTTGACTGTAAAATACCATCCAAAAAACTCAGAATTATATAGCTTGTGCTTCTGGTTAACTTTTTCCCTTTAAATGACATCAGTGAAAAGTTCAACTAGAGGCAACACATTGCATTCACCTGATCAATAGATTAGGTAAATATTTTCAAAAGATTTTTTCAAATAACTGTTTACTTATTTAAACAGATTCTTTCGCATTGTCATAATCCTTAAGAAAACATATTGCATCATTATAATGGCAAGTTATTCATTAAGCCGATTAAATTGAGCATTCCATAGTGTGATTTTAAAAAAAAAGAACAACACTTCCATTCTCTTCCAATAAAATGTAGTTCAATCAGAAAGTTTTCAAACCAGAAGACATAATCGGGGAAATACTAGATTTGAAACCAGAGGTCCTGAACTGCCACTAAGTAGCTCTATGACCTCAATAGAGTTTGTCAGATGGTCTCTGAGAGTCAGTATTTTCTTCATTAAGCAAACCTCTAGCAATAATTCCCACCTCACAGGGCTTCGTGAAGTTCAAAGGGGAAGAAACACCCACTGTGCTATAAGTCATTATGTAAAGATTGATAATTATTTATTATGAGTTAAATGTTCTATATGCTACACGTATCTCCTATCATCACAATTATTTTCTACTTGGGGGAAAAGCAGAAGGAAGAAAAAGGTCAGTCTAACAGCCACACAGGCTGGGGATAACAAATATTAATTTGTCATAAAATGTATTAGGCAGCTAGTGGGAGAACCAAGAAATTAGCAAGCAGGAAAAGAAAAACGTTCAAGTACAGCATTTTTCTTAAGAAAAAATATAGACTAGCTATACAATGCAAGATTATGTAATCTCTAATACAATCATAAAGTCTTTACTAACTTCATTGCCAAGAATTTTTTACTTATCAAGGAATTTGACAAAAATTTAATATACCAAACACCCAATATTAAATCTCTGGAGTCACTTGATACTGTCACAAAGTCCATAATTAAAGAGAAAAATGCTTTGGCACTCATAGACAATCCCACATAGGGAAGGATTCTATTCTAAATACCCAAGGACATCTTCCATCCCACATATATGCTGGCCTCTGAAACAGCCTATGGCCCTCACTAGAGGCTCTGAGCTGGAAGCACTGCCCCGGGAATCTGCCAGTAATTCTAAAAGTTAAGACACACTAACATAGAAAACCCTTTAAACGCTATCCATATAGAACAAACACCTTAGTTTAACCCATCTAATGATCTATACCTTCTTCTCTCTTATCTCATTAATGTCTGTTTATATAAGAAGGTCCTGCATGATTTCTTGGCTGCACTACTGGCCACATGAAGACAAGTGCTATATAGTCCTTTTTGGGGCAGTTATCTTAGTGATGGGGAGGATGGTCAATGAGAGGAAGGTGAGGGTTTGAACACTCTTAAGAGTCAATTAGCTTAGATCCACATCTTACACCAAATACTATAATGAGGTCCAGATAGATCCAAGACATAAGCATCTAAAAAACTAGAAGAGAGCAGACTAGTATATTTATCCTACTTATGAAGAAAAAATAATTTCTGGCCAAGAAAATACACAGTATAAAAAGAGAAGAAACAGTTGAGTATAACAATGTAAACACTAATGAACAAGTTTTGCGATATAATGAAATAGAAACCAACAATAACAGAATGGGGAAAGATGTAAAGTATAATGAAGAAAAGCTTATAGCCAAACTATGTAAAAAGTGACAAAATTATAAGATGTTAACATTCAGGTTTAGCTTGGTAAGAACTTGCTGTCATTTGTTTAGGGTCATTTAGTTTTAACTGTAAGAAAATATTAAATTCAAATCATATCTCCACTACCTCCTGAAGGAATTATGTTAAAACAATCCCAAGGCAATTATATGCCTACTAAACTGACAAATAGTATTAAAATTACACAGCCTGAACCCACAAAGAAAACTTGTATATCTCCTCCCACAATATAAATAGGTTCCACCCTTCTAGGGAGCAATAAACTTTGACACAGTATTTCTCCTTTGCTGTGACTTCAGGAACCCGAGAGGAAAAATAACTAATTTGTACAAAAATATTCACAGATGAACTATTTATGATAGGAAAACGGCCCCCAAATAGAGGAACTAAGAACCTGAGACATATAAACACAACAGACATTTAAAATGACAAATATATGAATTGTGTGTAATGTGTACAGAAAACATGTATAGAATTGCATGTAATGTACATAGGAAAATAATGTTCATGGAACACATACTGATGACAAGGAAGAAAAGGAAGAGGGGAAGGGAGGTTGCAGGCTGACAAAAACCTAAAATGAAACCAGAACAGGTCAAAGGTTTTATATTTAAGTTCTTGACTTGGAGGTCCTCAGCCTTACATCCCATTACTTTTGTGCTTGGTGTAGAGAGGCGATTCTCACACTACTGTCATGAAGGGCCAGGCTATTTTGTTTTGTTCTGTTTTGTGTTTTGTTGCGCTTCTATTCATTAAGGAAAGGTAAGAGGTTCCAGAGGTCCCACTGAGCGTGGCTAGTTCTCACTTTCAGCCAGGTGTGAACCGAAACATTTAAGCACCACGAAACTCAAATGGGTCCATATCCTGTTCAAACAAACTAACCCACCGCTGGTGCACTTGGAAGTGGCCACGATGGCAAGCTGCTAGAGAAATCTCCAAATGCTTACTCTCAGTGTTCACGCTTCTCTCATGGCACCAGCCAGCTGACCACACTCAAGTAGCACTGGCCTAGAGTGAGGTGAACTGCCCAGCGCCGAGTGTCTCACTGTCAGGAAAGCATCTCTTCAAGGACCTCCAGGGACACCAGGCAAGGCCTCAAGCCTGCAGAGCCCCCCACGTCAAAACCAGGGAATTCCCTGGCAGTCCAGTGGTTAGGACTCCGCACTTTCACTGCTGAGGGCCCAGGTTCAATCCCTGGTCGGGACACTAAGATCCCACAAGTCACAGTCCCACACCCATCCAGCAGTCCACCCTGCCAGCCGCTGCCCATGACCGATTCTCACACTCCTCTGCTCGACCCCATGCCAACGGTCCTTAACTCAAAATCCACTTTCTTTTCACAATTGTTAGCATCTTGTTCACTGAAATCTGTAGCAGGGAGAACCCTCACTTCCTTCACTTGGGGCCACCACATTCAGAAGCTCAATCACTCATGCATTTGCTCCTTGAGGGAAGGAAAATTGTATGACACTCATTACTGAATTGCAAAGACAGTGCCTGAGCAGCACAGAGCAGGGCTGAACAAACATTTCCTGAGGGAATGGGAAGTTCTGTGTGGTTACTTGTCATTCAGTTACATAGCTTAGTCTCTCTCTCTCTCAAACCAGCCTCAGTGCCCTTCTGACCTGGATTTGAAATACATCGCAGCTCAGGCTCCACTTCAAGCCTTTCAGCATAACTAAACAAGTGAGGGCGTGCTCAGCGGCTCAGAAGGGTCTAACTCTTTCCACTCTATGGACTGTAGCCCTCAAGGCTCCTTTGTCCATAAAGAAGGAGAATCACCACAAAAGAAAACCGATGACTGAGCACAGAAAAACAGTGTGAGGCGCCAGCAGGAATACTCACTTTTCAGGTTTGTTTGGCAAAGTCACCCTCTTTGCAGCATGGACACCAGATCTGCTGAGTCCCAGCTCTCCTGCCTTCCATAAGCAAGCTGGCCTCACAGGGTTCTTCAAGGCAGCAGTGCCGGCTCCACACCCCATCCCTTCCAGAGGCCAGCCAGCCCAAAATGGCCAGTGTGTGCTGGTCTGCATTTTCTTAGCTAAAGCAGATTCTAATTATCATTTACATGATGCACTGAACAGAAACTTGGCCAAGAGGCTAGACTTGATTTAGAAACCTGAAATTGCAGGGAAGTCAAGAAATATCACTCAGGGCTTCTCCAAGGCTCCCTAAGAATTCCCTCTGACAACTTTTCCCACCCCACGATCAAACCCTAAGAGAGAGAAGCCACATTAGAAGCCCAGGCGATGTCTGTGCCCCACCTTCAACACATTTCCATACAGATACAAGAGAGACAGAGCCATTCGCTTATGACTTTACATTAGATGACCCAGCGTACTATTCAGAAGTAACATCAAAGTCACCTTGTTTTACACCGCCTACCATTTAAAAGAATATTAAGACGCTGAGGGAATATAAAGGTCAAGGTTACAAGATGTTTCAGAGGAGCAAGTGAACAATCCATTTAAATAAAAATACGCCACATTGTCAATCACTAGGTGTTCGGAGAACTTTGTTTACAACGGTGTGTACTTGGAGACCAGCCTCCGCTGGAAGTCAGGAGGGGAGAGGGAGCCTGTGTGGGCCACATACTCTGGAAACAGAGTCCCATGGATCCCTTGTTTGTATAACATCAGAACAGTGTGGAAAACAAGCGGTCATTGCCCCAAAGAGAAACATGATGTAGGTAGACAGAGTCACAACAAATCCAGGTCCAGGACAAATTACAGACCAGCACCGGGGAGGGCTGTGACTCACACTCGTGCGCAAGGGAGACAAAAAGAACAAAAACACAGTACTTTCTAGAATGTTATTAAAAAAAAAAAAAAGAGGGAGAAAAAAAGAGATGAACTAAATTAACTATTAATAGAGAAAAGAAATAACCCACATGCTCAAGAAAAGATTTGCTTAGTGATTCATGGTGCATCCATGAAGTGTAACAAACACTCTTCAGCCATTTAAAATTGACCTGGGGGGACTTCCCTGGTGGTCCAGTGGTTGAGAATACGCCTTCCAATGCAGGGAACGTGGGTTCAAGCCCACATGCTGCAGGGGAACTAAACCCATGTGCCACAACTAGAGGGCCTGAGCGCTGAAACAAGACCCTGACATGGCCGAAAATAAAATAAATGTGTTTTAAAAATTAAATAAAAATAAAACTGACTTGAGCATTTACTAATAGGAAAAGCTGTACATGGTATTTTTGAGTGAAGAAAGCAAATAACAAAAGAGTGTGTATGATGTGCTATGTAATATACACAACACATACACACTCCGTGACACAGGATATCACATCAATTGGGAGATGAGATGGGATTTTTTTTTTCTTCACAGTCTTTTGGCATTTTCTAATTTTTCTTCAGGAACATGGATTCACTTTTTAATAATAAAAACAGGAATGTTTTTCTTAACTGAATGTATTTAGAATCAAACAATAGAATAGGCAGTCATTCCAATGTTTCCTTTTCTTAAACCAAGTTTTCCTTAGGCTTTCACAACTTCGCCTTTAAGGGGCTGGCTATTCTCGCTTCTCCAAGCAAAAGCGTGGTTCGAAATAACTAGGAGATTATCTCAGAACAAGTAGCTAAGGAAATGTGGGAACACGCCACAAGGGAGAGGGGTGATTAGGGAGGCAGACAAGAAAGCGATTACAACTGAGAAAAAATGAAACTAGTCAAGGACACTGTACCCCAGTTGGATACCATCCAAGTTTACAGATGGGGATGGTCTGTGCAGAGTCTGGAAAAGAAGCTGTGAGAGAGCGTGTGGTTGTGATGTCTTCTCCGGGGGTGCAAGAGAAGGGGGGTGGGAGGATGTGGGACAGGAAGAGTTTATTCAGCAGAGAGACAAGCAAGCTTGGTGTCCTGATAACACTTGCATCCTAGCAAGGAGAGAGAAAATAACAAAGAGGCGTAAAAGATAATTTCTGACAGAGGAGCCTGAGATTGGAAACAACAGAGTTTGGGTCTTTTTTTCTTTAGAGATAGTTGTTATTTATTTATTTATTTATTTATTTATTTATTTATTTATTTTTGCAATTTGTTCATTTTTTTTTCATTTATTTTTATTAGTTGGAGGCTAATTACAATATTGTAGTGGTTTTTGCCATACATTGACATGAATTAGCCATGGATTTACATGTTGGGTCTTGATACAGCGTGGTGGGGGTGGGAGAAACATGCTGTGGGTCGGGGGGAGGGAGGGCTTCCCAGAAGGGCAAGATCTCAGAATGAGGGATCAGACAAGCAAAATGAAAAAAAGAGCACACACTCTAGATGAGAAAGCATGTGCAAAGGCCACAACTCCAGGAAAAGCTTGGCTGTGTCATCAAAGGGACAGAAAGAAACTCAGGGTGCCGGAGTGGGAGGAGAGAGAAGACAGGCCTGTAGAGGCGCTGGGGGGTTCCCAGATGAGAAGCACCATAATCTCATCTACTTTTTTAAAGATCATTCCGGGTACCGCAGAGAAAATTATGGAGAGAAGACCCAGAGAATACGTGGTTCCGAGGCTACTGTAAAGCCTAGACTCCCACTTTCCAAATCAGTGGCCACTAGCCATGTACGACTATGTCAATCTAAATTAAAGTAGGTGACAAAAAAAAATCAGTTTCTTGGTCACACTGGCCCCATTTCAAGTGCTCAGTAGTCACATGGGGCTAGGGGTTACCACACTGGGCAGTGCAGACATGGAACAATCCCATCATCCTAGAAAGTTCTTTTAGACAGCCCTGTCTAAACAGGGTAAGATGATGGCTGAGCCTGGGGGAGGCAGAGGAGGAAGACGGGAAAGGAGCTGAGGGCAGAGATGGGGAAACTGGGGCAGATTCAGGATATAACTTTAGGATACAGCTCAGAAGCGCAGAAGACAGAAGAGTTGTAGAAGTGTGTGTGAAAGGGCAGTTAGAGGTCAACCCCTAAATATGTTGACTCATTACTTCATAAGACTTCCCATCTCTCTCTGCTCAACTCTTTCATCAAGCAACCATCTGCCTATTAATTTAGCCTCTCGGGTCCTTCCATACCTGAATGGTATATATGAATATTCCAATGCCCAGTACAATCTGGCTCCTAGAGCAAAACAGACAGACAACAGTTTTAAAATACAAACACTAAGTGCATGCAGATGGGAAGCAAGTGTCCAATAAGAAAATA
This sequence comes from Cervus elaphus, assembly GCF_910594005.1. NCBI lineage: Eukaryota > Metazoa > Chordata > Mammalia > Artiodactyla > Cervidae > Cervus > Cervus elaphus. The sequence goes on along the minus strand of NC_057833.1, from coordinate 32,080,788 downwards.
AAACAAAGTTCCAGACCTAGTGCAGCAGGCATGCAATCCACAGAAAGGGGAAATAGAAAAAAAGTACCATCAAAAAAATATATAGGCTGAATAGCAAGGAAACTCAAACCGTTCACCGGTAGAACAGAACTCCCAAAATACAACAGTCGCAAAATCCAAAACCCTGGTTTCCACAGCAAATCCACAGAAATAAATCTGTCCATATCAGCTATCTGTCAGACATCAGGCATGCTGTATTTCATGAGGTTGCAAAGAGTCAGACGCGACTGAGTGACTGAACAACAATATCAGCTAAAAAAAAAAAAAAAAAAAAAAGCATAATCCCAAGAGACTGTTGGCCTCTGCTAAACACTGATAAAGCCTGCTTGTGGCCATGAAGTGTTAAGAAAAAATAGAAATGTTATGCAGTCATGATTCTTCTAGTTTGCTCCAACTCTGACGTTCTCTCTGCACGGAACTCCTACGCCTTAGAGATGCACAGCCTGGTCCCAGACACTAGAGGCACAGTCCGAGCAGCCAGGTTTTGACACGCTGTAAATTTACTGTTCCACAGAGGCATCATTTATTAACTTTCCCCTAAGCATAAAACGAAATCCTTGCTCTGGGTATTTGGAGCAGTGAGGATGCTGTCACCTGAACAGCTAGAAAGGGTTTGGGCAGAACAAGAGGAGCAGTAGTTACTACGATGCTCACAGGACAGATGGGCAAAATAAAAACTGTGAGAGGATGAAGATGAGGTGAACATCTTCAGCAGCACTGAACTGAAGCTATAATCCATCTAATTCCCAGCGTACACCTTTTTTAAAAAACATGAAACTGCTTTGTCAAAGGTAAAACACCTCTTAAAGTCAGAGGTATTATTATTTTTAAGGATAGATGGCTTTCTTCAGGATGTGTTTCCCCTGATAAACTACATTACACACAGAGATTAGGCTTCCAGGCTAACTCATAAAAGCCCACCAATAAGAGCTAAATTTGAGTATGAATAACAGCCCTGATGGCACAGACAGTAAAGAATCCGCCCGCAGTACGGGAGACCAGGGTTCAATCCCCGGGTCGGGAAGGTCCCCTGGAGAAGAAAATGGCAACCCACTCCAGTATTCTTACCCGCAGAACCCCATGGACAGCCAGGCTACATCCGTGGGGTCACAAAGAGTCGGACACGGCTAAGAGACTAACACACACAGCCCTGAACAGAGCTCTCCTCAAGGAGGCCAGCAAACACTCATGCCCAAGGCTTTCGCTATAGAACAGAGCCTCACAAAGAATTACTAAGTACAGGATGTCCCTCTGGGGTAACCTCAAGACCCTCTAGATCCTTTTTCACTTTCTTCTCGGGGGTATCGCTCCACCACATCGCTCACTAAAGAGAGGGATAGCAATAAAGAACACTCCACGGGCGGCCGTGAGTACAACCTTGTAAGGTAGGTAATACAGAAGGGAAAATCAAGGCTCAGAGAAAGGCAGCCAAATCAAAGCACTCGATGAAGCCCTGTTTCTATTAAGTAGTAAGAAGTATGGGAGGGGGGAGCAGGATGGGATTGGGACCCAGGCCAGTCTGGCCCCCACATGCTTCCAGGTGCAACTGAGAAGCAGATGTCATTCTGGTGGCAGGAGCTAAGTGCGCAGCTGTCGGTAAGCACACACTGTCAGGGGGCAGGGGAGGTGCTTGGAGAAAACAGCAAATACTTCTTTTTTTTCCAAGGCTGTTTCATTCCAAGAAAGCAGAAAGGGCAGACAAAGGAGAGCCACCCCACTCAAGTGAGTAGCCTGGGCTGGGTGCTCTGCTAGGCCATCCTGCAAGGGATGGGAGAAGCTGGGGCAGGCCCTGCCAGCTCCACTCCCCAAACGTAAAAAGGACAGCTCAGTTCTTGGAGGTGGCCCATCCAGGCTGAGGGTTCCCGGACAACAGCAGTGGGAAGACCCGCCGAGGGGGGTGGGGGCGGGGGGAGTGCTCCAAGATGCTAGTGAAGCATCTGCGGGTTTGGCAGCCTCCATATTAACTTCCATGGATGGGAAGGAGATCAAACCAGTCAATCCTCAAGGAAATCAGTCCTGAATACTCATTGGAAGGACTGATGCTGAAGCTGAAGCTCCAATACTTTGGCCATCTAATGTAAAGAGTCAACTCACTGGAAAAGACCCTGATGCTGGGAAAGACTGAGGCAAGAGGAGAAGGGGTGACAGAGGATGAGATGGTTGGAGGGCATCATCGACTCAATGGACGTGAGTCTGAGCAAACTCTAGGAGACAGTGAAGGACAGGCAAGCCTGGAGTGTTGCATGCAGTCCATGGGGTCACAAAGAAATCAAACACGACGGAGCAACTAAACAACAACAACTTCAGCTACTAAACTGATCTTAGTGGTTGCACTCTGCTGGCTGGGGGTCTGGAAAGGCAGCCCACACGGACTGAGGTTGCTTCCAAAACCCCAGGCTGGAAATGCTGCCCCAGGCTCCTGTCTGAGTTTTTCTGGAACTCAAGCCAATCAGCAGGAAGCCAAGAGGCCTGTCCTAGTTGCTGCCCCCTCAATAACCCCAGGGGGCAAAGATCCCTGGGGCTCTTAGAAAGGAAGGGCTACTCACAAATCCTGGGTCTCTATAAACTAGGGGCTGCCAGACCCTGCAGTGTGAACACTGACCTCTGAGCACCATGCCAGTCTGCAGTTTTCCCTGAGGGCACACAGTACTTGCCCATTGCATCTGACTGACTCACCTCCCTCATTCATGTCCTTGATTCAGTCCATCTTCCAGGGTATCAGCCGTGAAGTCATCTTTAACTCCTCCCACACCTTCTCCCACTGCATATTCTGTCACCAAGTTGAACCACAGCCTCAATCGAAATCCCTACCAACTTAGTCCTACCACCCCAGTATCTCTATCCCCACTGCCAACACCCTCATGAAGGCAACCCCCTCTGATATTACAAGAAACTCCTGGGAATTACTATTCAAAGTCTCCTCACTTTCCAACCAATTCCTCATTTCCAGAACAGTCACATGGCCTCATGCTGTTCCCTTGCTCTTAAACCGGCCTGCTCGTCTAGTCTAATCTTATCAAGACAATCTCCTTCATCACCCACAGAGATGTCAGCCTTGCCTTCCAGTCTCCCCAGTAATCCTCTCCCATTAGCCAGTGAAGGCTCTCACACACACACCAAGCTTGGTCCCACCTCCACGCCTTGTCTCCCCTGCTCCAAAATGCCACCTCTTCAGATCCCACCTGACTGTCCAGGCCAATAACTCTTCCAGTCTTTACCTACTCCTCCCGTGCCTGAGATCTCCACTCAGGGCCACACTGTTCACAACCTGAATATCCTAACAGGGCTTCAGGGTCTAACCTCAAGACGCATCAGGGCTGACATCCCATCTCTGTCACATACAAGTCTTTGAACATGCTACCGAACCTCCCTGACTCTCAGCTTCCTCTTCTGTAAAATGGGACAACAACAGTAACTGTCGTTTATAAGTCAGTTACTATTGTAATTAAATGAGGTGGTGTGTATAGAAGTGCCTCATGTGGTATTTGACTCATTACAGACACTCCACTATGATAGGAAGATCCAGGTCATACCCTCTTTTCCTGCGGTCCTCTGTTTCTCTCCTAATACTCACACCTCCACTATAGCACTGGGAGCATAGGGGGCTCTAAATAAGTAAGAGTCCTTGCTAACTGACACAAAACAAAATCTTTTATTTTTAATCTTACTGCAGGAAGCACATATTCTTTTGTACATTAAGCAACATCTCTAGTTTGGAGGCAAGTTCAGATTCATCAAATGCTTGTCATTACTGCCCTGTCCTGCGGTTCCAGCTCCAAAAATAGGTGCTCTTGTTCACATCTCCCCTGGAACAAGGGTGGGGACAAGGGTCGTCCTGGGCTGATCACCCACAACACTGAACATGAGCAGCAGCACGGAGGCCTGGGCGATGTTCACAGAGAGCAGCTCTCGTGTCATCTCCCCAAGATCACCATGTGTGATCACTTTTACCAAGACCCTGCAGCATCTAGAATCACAATACACAGAACACTCAGCAAGTACCTGCAACACCTTTCCCTCACTTTTCAAGCTTATAACTTTCCAGACAATATTTTAAAATAAAAATACAGCATTGGTTACTTTTAAGAACATGTTTTATTCTAAAATGCATGCTTATAATTTTTAAAAAATATAAAAACAAAAGATACAGTTTTGCTGGCACAGGTTCACAAAATGGCACAGCTTTCTGATCTCTACTATTATTTTTTTGGCTGTGTCGCTTAGCTTACAGGATCTTAGTTCACTGACCAGGGATTGAACCCAGGCAGTGAAAACACCAAGTTCTAACCACTGGACCACCCGTCAATTCCCTCGGTCGTCTACTCTTTTCCCTTTAATTCTCTAAGATCTCAGTGACTCTGTATCTTCAACAATCAGCACCTCAACCATGATAGAGATGGACAATAAGTCTCTAGCCCAGCTTGGGGGTGGGGGTGTGCAGAACACCCCAGGAAAATACCTGAGCTGGGTTTTAGGGATCAGTGGGGTGCCGGGGGTGAGGGGCTGGGAGAAGACATTCCAAGCTAAGGGAAGAGTCCAGGCCAACGTGCAGAGGAATGAAAGCATGGAGCATCTGAAGAAAAAGTCCTTAAGGCCAAAGGGAATGCAGGCAGTAGGCAGGTGCTAAGAGACAACACGAGCAAGGAAAGTTAGATAAACTGACTTGTTTACTATTACTTGTTTAGATTAATGTGGTTGAAAATTCCTAGGCAGGGAAATGATGTGACAAGACCCATGTTTTAAAGAAACAACTGGGACTGCAATGTGACAGGTGGAAGGAAGGTAAGGAAGTTAGTTAAGAAGCTTCTGCAGGAGTCTAGGCAAGAAGTGACGAGAACCTGAGCCTTGGCAGTGTAAGAGAGAGGAGGCCAAGCTGGAACCCCATCACTAATGGGAAGTGACATAAAAGAGAGAGGAATACACTATATCCACAACAACATTATCCAAATAGCCAAAAGGAGGAAGCCACCCAAGTGTCCATTGACAGTTGAATGGATAAACAAAATGTGGTCTATATACATGAAATTAAAAGATGCTTACTCCTTTGAAGGAAAGTTATGACCAACCCAGACAGCATATTAAAAAGCAGAGACATTACTTTGTCAACAAAGGTCCGTCTAGTCAAGGCTATGGTTTTTCCAGTAGTCATGTATGGATGTGAGAGTTGGACTGTAAAAAAAAAAAAAAGCTGAGCACCTAAGAATTGATTCTTTTGAACTGTGGTGTTGGAGAAGACTCTGGAGTGTCCCCTGGACTGCAAGGAGATCCAACCAGTCCATCCTAAAGGAGATCAGTCCTGGGTGTTCATTGGAAGGACTGATGTTGAAGCTGAAACTCCAATACTTTGGCCATCTGATGCAAAGAGTTGACTCATTGGAAAAGACCCTGATGCTGGGAAAGACTGATGGCAGGAGGAGAAGGGGACGACAGAGGATGAGATGGTTGGATGGCATCACCGACTCAATGGACATGAGTTTGGGTGAACTCCAGGAGTTGGTGATGGACAGGGAGGCCTGGCGTGCTACGGTTCATGGGGTCGCAAAGAGTCGAACACAACTGAGCGACTGAACTGGTCTATATACATGGAATATTATTCAGCTTTAAAAGGAAAGGAAATTTTGACACATGCTACAACATACATGAACCTTAAAAACAAGGTAAGTGAAATAAGCCAGTCACAAAAGGATAAATCCACTTATGTAAGATACCTAGAACAGTCAAACTCAGAGAGAGAGGAGATAGGATGGTGCTTGCCAGGGGCTGGGAAGGAGGAGGAATGCGGAATTACTGTTTAATTGAGACAGAGTTTCAGTTCTGCAAAATGAAAGGCATTCTAGAGACGGGTAGTGGTGATGGCTGCACAACCATGGGAATCAACTTTATACCACTGAAGTATACACTTAAAATGGTTAAGATGGTAGATTTTATGTTGTGAGTGTTTACACAACTGTTTAAAAAGACAGAGAGGGAGAGGGAGCAGAGTGGATGACCAGGTACATCCCTCAGCCTGAACCGCAGCACTTGAACCAAGCTCCATCCACAGGAAGAAGAATGCAGGAGAGTGAAATGAGAATTCAGAGTTGCACAGGTAACCAGGTTCAACATGAGCTGAGAACACAAACTTTCCCAAAAGGTTTCCTGACATCATCTCTTGCATACCAGGGCTCTAAAACTGATACAACTTTAAATGTAATTAACCGCAGACAAAAAGAGATGGCAAGTGACTTCTTGATTATTAAATGAGAAAAGTAGGATTCTAGGGTACAAAGGGCTGACCACGCACATGCGTCAATTTTGCTCCTTTCTGAAACCCAAATAAAAGAACATTTAAGTGATATTTTAAAACAAACCACAAAATCTGGAAACTGGACTGCAGGTGGATAAGCGCTAAAGACTAAGATGAGCTGACAAAGCCGAACCCTAGACTTACAAGAGGGAAGACAAGATCCAATCTGATTTACACCCCAGAATTTCCAAAAGGCTCTAGATAACTAGAACTGGACATGGAACAACTAACTGGTTCAAAACTGGAAAAGGAGTATGACAAGGCTGTATATTGTCACCCTGTTTATTTAACTTACATGCAGAGTACATCACGCAAAATGCTGGACTGGATGAATCAAAAGCTGGAATCAAGATTGCCAGGAGAAATATCAAGAACCTCAGATATGCATATAATACCACTCTAATGGCAGAAAGTGAAAAGGAACTAAAGAGTCTCTTGATGAGGGTGAAAGAGGAGAGTAAAAAAGCTGGCTTGAAACTCAATATTCAAAAAACTAAGATCAACAACAAAAAAAAACTAAGATCATGGCACCAGGTCCCATCATTTCATGGTAAATAGAAGGTGAAAAAGTAGAAACAGTGACAGATTTTGTCTTCTTGGGCTCCCAAATCACAGCAGATAGTGACAGCAGCAATGACATTAAAAGATACTTGCTCCTCGGAAACCTAGACACATATAAAAAAGCAGAGACATTACTTTGCTAACAAAGGTCCATATAGTTAAAGCTCTGGTTTTTCCAGTAGTCATGCATGGATATGAGAGTTGGACCATACAGAAGGTTGAGCGCTGAAGAATTGATGCTTTTTGAATGGTGGTGCTGGTGAAGACTCTTGAGAGTCCTTTGAACAGCAAGGAGATTAAACCAGATCCTAAAGGAAATCAACCCTGAATATTCATTGAAAGGACAGATGCTAATGCTGTAATACTTTGGCCACCTGATGTGAAGAGCTGACTCACTGGAAAAGACCCTAATGTTGGGAAAGATTGAAGGCAGAAGAAGGGGGTGACAGAGGATGAGATGGTTAGATGACATCACCAACTCAATGGACATGAATTAGAGCAAACTCCAGGAGATAGTGGAGGACAGAGGAGCTTGGTGCAGTCCATGGGGTCACAAAGAGTTGGACACAACTTAGGGACTGAACAACAACTCCAGCTTACTCTGATATTAGGGTGAAAAGGAGTTAAAGAGGAAAAGTTGTGGAGGTAACACTCAGGGCCCCAGATTCCTTCTCTATTCCAAGAAGTCCCGCCCCACACTGTTGCTGTAGTCGTGCAGTTGTGTCCTCCCACACTAGCGAACTACTGATTTATTCTCTAAAGCAGGTAAAAAAAATTTATTCTCTAAATGCAGGTCTGTGGGACAATGGGTTCAGTTAAAAATAGGGGTGCCACAATACACAGAGACTTAGAAATGTATGTGTCATGTACGTGTATCAGTCCAGAATTGGTCAGAAAATACAAGCTATTCTAGGTATTTCAGGCAGGAAGGGATTTAACACAGGGAAATAGAGAGACAAAATCACGAGAAGAGCTGTAAGAGCCAAGACCAGAGAAACCACCACTCAAGTTCAGGAAATCAGAACACACAAACATCACAAGAAACTGCACAAATGATCCCAGCTCCCCCCATGACTGATGTCCCCACGAGTCCCAGAAGGACACACTCACATCTGCCATGTGCAATAGCAATAGTAGCTTCTTCTCTTTCACCTTCCAAATCTCTCTGGCAGAACCAAAATCAGAATCCTGCCATCAAGGATGGGGATCAAAACAAGGATAGGGTTGAGAACCAGGAGACAGTATATGAAATAGCTGGTATTCAATATCCAGATGCTGAGACCACCCTCATCCTCTTCTGCTTAGCTCCCTGAGTCCTCGCAGATAGATCTTCAGTTTCCAGACAAGCGATAACAACAGTCTCCTAACCAGTGGTCAAAGGAAAAAAAAAAATCAGGATACAACAATACAAGGTTCCCCAAAGAAATAGCCCAGCCAGATGACCCTACAATAAAACTTACAGGCAACAGAATGAAGAATTCTCTTCTCTGAAAGAACCAACAATGTCCAGGTCCAAATATTAATAGTTGCAGTTTTCAAAGAGTCAAAATCTGTAAGTTTTAATTTGCTTTAAAAAGAATGAGCCTGTAGAATATGATATTATGGTTGAGCTAAGATTAACAAGTTATTTGATCACCACAAATGTGAAAAAGTGAATCTACAAAAACCACAGTGCAGGCAGAATAAGTCACTGGAGTAACCAGCTGTACTTTTCCTGCCTAAACTCTAGAACTTTGGTTTTCAAAGTATGGCCTAGAGACCCTGTGATGCCCCAAGACCCTTCAAGGGACCTGGGAGGTCAAAACTATTTTCATAATGAACTTGTCTTTTTTCACTCACATTCTTTCACGAGCATTTCTCAGAGTCTACATGTCATCTGATGACATCATCACTCTAACAGTTAATCGAATGGAAGTTGTTTTAAGTTTTTCTGTCTTAATTTCTAACATAGTAAATATCAATAGAATGAAACCACACAAAAGCTCTTTGAAGTCCTCAAAAATGTTTAAGAATAAAGGGTCCAAAAAGCTTGAGAATTCTTACTGTAAAACAACTTTTTAGTTAGTTGCTTTTAGAAGGGAACTTTTTTGTTTGTTTAAATAACTTTATTTATTTTTGGCTGTGCAGGGTCTTCAGGCAGGCTTTTCTCTACTTGCAGCAAGCTCTCTAGTTGCAGCATGCAGATCTCTCCCTCCAGCAGCTTCTCTTGTTGTGAAGCATAGGCTCTAGAGCACTGGCTGAATAGTTGTGGCACATGGGTTTAGCTGTTCCACAGCATGTGTGATGTTCCACAACCAGGGACCAATCCTGTGTATCCTACATCAGAAGGCAGATTCTTTACCACTGAGTCACCAGGAAAGCCCAGAAGGGAACTTTCGATATGTGAAACCAATTATACTTAAAGTTTACACCTTCAAAGAGGGGAAAAAAATGTGTAAATTTCTAAATTTTGCTTTACTATCTTATACCTGTTTATCCATTAGAAGGAGGATCTTTCCACATAGATCCTAAATTATTTCTCCCCCTTGGAAACAAGTAAGCCCCATAAAGGCAAGTAGTATTGCCCAGAAGGCTGCATACACAGCACAACAGTAAAAAGAACCGTTTCTACAGGGATTCAGACAGATACTTGTGTATCACTGATCACAGCAGCTTTATTCACGATCCTTAAAAGGTAGAAACCACCCAGATGTCCATCCACAGATGAATGGATACACAAAATGTGGCCTATACCAAATACAGAATATCATTCCCTCTCAGGAAATTCTGGCACATATTGCAACATGGACGAACCTTGAAAATATACAAAGTGAAATAAACCGGACACAAAAGGACAAATACTCTGTGATCCCAGTTACATGTGGTATCCAGAATGTGCAAATTCACACAGACAGAAAATAGAACAGTGGCAACCCACAAGATGGAGGTAGTGGGGGATGGAAAGTTATTGCTTCATGGGTACAGAGTCTCAGTTTGGGATGATAAAGAAGTTCTGGAAGTGGATGGTGATAATGGTTGCATGGCAATGTGAATGTACTTACAGCACTGAATTGTACAATTAACATGGTTAAAGTGGTATAAATAAAGAACAAAAAGAGATTCTAGAGCCAGGTAACCTGGATTCAAATCTCAGGTCTGCCACTTAATATTTTGTGCGATTTTTGTGCTTCAGTTTCCTCATCTGCAAAATGATGATAACACACAGCATGAGGTTGTTTTGAGGATTACATGAGTTAACATATGAATAAACACAAGCCTAGAATGCTGCCAGGCGCCTAGTAAATGCCCTGTCACTGACTCTCAAACTTTGGCATGCCTCAGAATCACCTGGAAAGCCTATTCAAATCAGGCTTGCTAGACCCCCAATCCCCTGAGTGTCTGCTTCAGTGGTCTGAGAAGGGACCCAAGAATTGGCATGTTTACAGGTTCCCAGGACTTACTGGTGCTGCTCGTCCAGGAAGCACAGGTTGAGAACCAGTGCTCTGTACAAATATTAGCTGTCATTATTATTATTAGCAATGTCTGAGGTAGTACCAGGCAAATCCACAAATACTGGGAGAAGGAAGGAAAGACAGAAGTATATTCCTCCTCTACTTACAGAATACTTCCCTTCTGGCCACCAAATGTGGGGGGAGGGGGGGCATGGGGAGAGGGTGTTTCTCCCACAGAAAGCAATTCTCCATCTCTCCATAGGCACCAAGTGCCCCAGAATTTAACTCAGTTAAGGAGCCTGGTGGGCTACAGTCCACGGGGTCGCAAAGAGTCGGACCCGACTGAGTGACGAACACACACTGACGCTTTTTACCTGGAGTTACCATCACAGTCCGCACATTAAAGACTCAGCCCCACGAGGCTGCTTCCCCCTGCCCCCCCAACCTTAACCACCAATGGGAAGCCTGGGTTATCACCTGTGCTCCTGAAGAACGGGCTATAAATAGTATCCCACGAAGACGTTCTCAGGTTCAATTAATTTGCTAGAGAGGCCCACAGAACTCAGGAAAACAATTTACTTACAGGATTATCAGCTTATTACAAAGGATGTCAAAGGATATCAATGAGCAACCAGAAGAAGTGATAGGCAGGGCAGGGGGAAAGGCGTGTGGAGTTCTGTGACCCTCAGCACCCTCCAACCCGAGTTCAGGGATTTTTGTTGCAGCTGTCTTCATCAGACAGGTGAGAATGACTGCACCACTGGCCACTGTTGATTACGCCAATCTACAGTTCCTCTCCCCTTCCAGGAGGGAAAAGCTTCCCAGGTGGCTCAATATAAAGGGAGACACAGGTTCAATCCCTGGGTGGGGAAGATCCCCTGGAGAAGGCAACCCACTCCAGTATTACTGCCTGGAAAATCCCACAGACAGGGGAGCCTGGCAGGCTACAGTCCACGGGGTCACAAAGAGTTGGACATATCTGAGTGACTGAACAACAACCCAGGAGATGAGGAGGGGCTGATAGTTCCAACCTTCTAATCACTAGGGTGGTTTCCCTGGCAACCAGGGGCTTTCCAAAAGCCTCTGATATAAACTCAGGTGTGGCTGAAAGGAGATTGTTAAGAATAATGAAAGACACCTTCATGGCTCTTATCATTTAGGAAATCCCAAGAGTTTTAGGAGCTCTGTGTCAAGAATAGGAACAAAAATCAAATATACATTTCTTACCGTAAATCACAGAAGAATTTACTGAGCCCCTAATATGAAATTTTCCTACAAGGAGAGGATCTCAAAGCCTTTCCCAATGAATATCTACACCAGCAACTACCAAACTGAGGCTCCCAGAGATTTGCAAAGACTCCCAAGGAAGGCAGAGAACCAACAGTGACCTCTCAACATCACTAAGAGATCTCAGAACTTTGGAGAATGGGGAAAGAGCTCCTTTTTACAAAATAGTGCTGACACTGGAAGGGAAGAAGAGGTGAGGGGGACAGGACTTAAGCTGGTCTCACAGCCATTTTTGGGGTGTGTGCCCCTGCTCACAGTAGCAAGTGGCCTGACAGTCCTAGCCTCGTTGCTGCACTGGGATCTCTCCATTCTCAGAGGCTGCTGGTCTCAGCAAGCCTGCAGGGAGCCTGCTTAGCCTCCCAGGCACAAACACAAGCGTAGAAGAGTCCAAGTGTTTCAGCCCTGGGGCACACCCTTGACCAACCGGCCACAGGAGCCAGTGGATAAACACTCTCTTCTTCCGGGGCCCGGGGCGGGAAGGCAATGCTGAGGGGCACTGATAGTTCGCCAGAGTCCTGGTGGGGAGCATGGGCCCAGTAACTCACCTTCGTTTGGCTTTCCTTCCTTCCCTTTGTCCCTATTCCTTTGGACCTTCTTCCCCTTCTGTTCCCTGGGATACCTTTCCAAAATAAAAGGCCTAGGCCAAAGCCCTTTTCTCAGTCTTCAATTGACCCCAGCTGAGACAGGACAAAAGCTCAGCTCCCCACACCCACATAGGTGGGGCGGGGGCATAATTAGCAGCCAGCCCTGTGGCCCTGCTCCTCTCCTACCTAGTGAAAGGGACAAGGCTTTGCACCTGGTAGATGCTTTAAAACTACCAGTTAACTGGGTAAAAAGAAATAAAATGATGGCAAACTATATGACACTCTAACTGCTGTGTTGTACAACACAGACCCTAAGTAATGTAAGCTTCAGAGGAAAGGATGAAGTCTAAAGCAGAAGGAAAGGGCTGAGAAAGAGCTTTGAAAGATTACCAAGAGAGGAAAGTGGTCCTAGAAAAGGAAAAAAGTCTCCAACAGGTTGAAGACCCAGAGTCTGGACTCCCCAGAGCTGGCAACCTAGAAAGGGGGGAAAGGTGGGACACGGTATATTCAGATGAAGGTGGGGTTCAATGACTAAGGAGGAGAGAGATTTTATTACATGGTAGTTCATGAAGGTTGTGAGCATAAGTATGAACCAATGTCCCCCATTTAACTACATCAAACTTTCTACATAACCCCTGACAATCAAACACTTGGGCTTACAACTTCTTATCTCTTTCTTTTCTTCCTGTGAAAGTGAAAGTGTTAGTAGCTTTTAGTCATGTCTGATTCTTTGCACCCCTATGGACTGTATGAAGCCCACCAGGCTCCTCTGTCCATGGAATTCTCCAGGCAAGAATATTGAAATGGGTTGCCATTCCCTTCGCCAGGGGATTTTCCTGACCCAGCAATTGAACCCAGATCCTTTGCATTGCAGGCAGATTCTTTACCATCTGAACCACCAGGGAAGCCCCATTTCTTCCTATAGCAATTACTAATTGGCCAGGCACATATATTTATTTAATCCACAAAACATCCCCATGAGGTAGGATCTATTATCGTCTTCATTTTGCAGACTGGAGAAACTGGGACACAGAGAAGTTACAAAGCTGGGTGACAGAGCTGGAATTCAACCCTGCCAGTCCAGCTCTTTCTTTCACATCTGTCCCCCACAACAAAGTCCCACTTTCTACATGAGAATCCCACAAGATTCCTTTCCCAGTGTTTCCCATGTGGTGTATCCTTACCATTTTCATAACCCATAACCACAGATAATTTGTATGTTTCCTAGACATTCATTGAGTTCCTGGTACATATACCAGATGCTCGGCCAGCAGCTGGGAACACAAAGCCCCCCTTTCCAGGAAGGTCCCATTACAGAGCCTGCAAGATGAACCAAGTCCTGGAGAGGTGAACCTTACTGGTCACGGTGAGACAGTGGACCAAACTGGTAGGTGAAAAGACAAATTCTCACTCATTCCAAAATAACTTTTACTGGGCATCTGCTCTGTGCAAATCCCTAGCAAGTGGGAAGAAAGGAAGGAGAGGGACACCGAAATCAGTTGTCACGCTGTCCCACTTCACACCGCGAAGGTGAAGAATAGCAACAGTGGTCACACCACACCTTAGACATGGGAGACGCAAAATAAAAATGTATCAGTTCAGTCTTCCTCTAACACCCCTTTAAACCACATTACTCACAGGAGCTTTCCATGACTGACCGCATGAAATTCAAGATCCTGTTCTTGGCATTCAAGGCCCCCATCTTCTATTCTACCTGGTTCTGACCTCACTGCTTATCAAATCAGTCTTTTTCTTCCAAATACATTATTAGCAAATAAAAAGAAAATATTCACAGTTTGGGTTTGCACATATAGTTTATGTGGCCTAGAATGTTGTTCTATTTATTTCTAATCATCTTTATTTATGACCATTTTCAAAAGTATCCAATGCAAGGATGACTATTCTTTCCACTCAGATGATTTTGGTCCTCTCTCTACCACGGTCTTACCGCACTGGTGAATTAAAGCCTCTGCTGTTTGGCACCAGTGAACTTTGCTCTGTATGGTTCTTATAACCATACATGTAACAGCGGGCACATAGTGGGTGCTCTAGAACCCTTATGAGATTCATGATGAAGTGTTAAATAAGTACCATAGGGAAAGGTCTCGAACTATCATGCACTGTACTTTAATATAACTTGTTATAAAATCTTCTTTCTCTTCCTCCCTTGAAACATAGATAAAGAAATATACTGATTCATCGGCTTGTAAATAAGCCCAGTCTTCCCCAAGGAACTACTTCGACATGAATGAAATCAGTTTACACTGGACAAGATACTTCTAGAATAGTGTTTGGCACACAGTAAGCTTCCAGTAACTATTTGTGAAAGTGAGTAAAATAATCAGCTTTTTTTCTTCACTCCTACCATACACTATAAAATACAGTAGAGACTTTCAGTAACAAAGTTTGTAAGAAGAATCTGAAGAGTAACCCAGTTTAAACAAAGAGAAGTCGGTTTTACCCACTTTACATGTTGTATTATCCTAGGGGCTACTTTCCCCATGGCATTCACAATCTTCGATTACTTAAGTTAATTAGGGTCATTCTTCTCCACCTTTAGAAGCTATTAGTGGAAACCTGCTCAACACTAGACACAAAATCTGAAAATGACATTTTTCAGATACTTTGTGGATACAATGACACTGCTGACAGACACACTCAGGAGTGTGATCACAAGCTGCTAAGTAATAAATGTAACCATTACATTTCACACTACACACCTTTTTAAAAGAAAAAAGAAGCAATGAGCAAATAAATGAGACTTTTATCTCCCAAACGATCTTTTATTAGCATAAAAGAAAAATATCACAGAAAGGATACAAATTCTGCAACTCCACTGTGTACAAAACAAAAAGCCTTGGAAATCAGCCGAAAGCAACTCAAGATAATAAGGATACTTTGGAACATGTGCCATTTATCTGGCTTTTTTTTTTTCATCCAACAAAACATAATATGAATAAACTGTGTTAGACTATTGTTGTGAAACCTGCCTCGGCGCCTCCAATCCAGAAACCTCCCTTTTGCATTGAGATCTGCCGAGTGACACATGAGCTCTAAAGTGGGTGGATAAAAATAACCTGGTCCTCAAAAAGACATGATAAACGCCAGACAGCTGAGTCACTTTGAAGCCCATTTTGACTCCCGAAAAGGACAGTTCACCCTCCTTTTTCCGTCTCACACATACACATACAACCTGGTGAAAAACACACCAACAGCGCCGGGAGGACGGCGGTGGTGCGTCTCGACTTCCCCCGCCAGTCTCTGAGGTCACGACTCGCGACTGAACTTTTAATAATTTATACTGGTGCATTTCACTCAAAGTGACTCGTTTAGGAGGGAAAGAGAAGATTCGGGAAACCGTAACAATCCAACAGACCCTCGATTTCTGCTGCCCCAGTGGAAGCACCCGAAGGTTTCTTCCGATGTTCTGACGGAAAGAAAAGGAGTGGGGAGTAATTTAAAGTGGAGAGAGGAAAGCAGAACAGTCCAGGAGTGGGAATCCCTGAGCAAAGCAAACGGTCCCACAAAGAGAGGGGCTGCGTGCATCCGGGGTGAATCAATCTCGTCCGCCCACCCGCCCTCCGCGCTCGCCCCAAAGAGAACGCAAACCATCTGCAACGCATAGTTAAGATTAGGGAACTCTTCGACTCGATCTATCTTTCAAACGGTGGCGGGGCTTTGGAACCGCTGCTAGGAATTGGGGTCCTGGCAGCCTAAGAAGGCTGGCGGAGCAAACCACCCCGGCCGCCCCGGGCTTCGGCTGCAGCAGCCCTGGGGAATCCAGCGCCGCCGGGCACCCAGTAGGCACTCCTTAAGTGTCTGCCGAACTGCCCTGCCCCCGAGCCAACTCTGGAGCCCGGAGGAGCCGGTCCCGGGCTGCCACCGCGCATCTTCTCCCCCCTACCCCGCGCTTCACGTGCGGCCGAGTTCGGCGGCTCGCGGCCGCCCCAGGCCGCGGGCACCGCGACCTCCCCCGAGGCGCCGTCCCGCCGCCGAGCCTCACTTACCGGGGAGTCGTAGGAGAAGGCGCACTCGTTCTTGTAGACCCTGTCCCCGGACCTGGGCACGCGGATCGTGGGCATGTGGGGCACTAGCAGCTCGCCGATGTCTCCTGCAGCCATCTTCCTGCTGCCGCTGCCGCCCGGCATACCGAACAGGGCGCCCCGGCGCTGCATGGCCGCGGTGCGCACTCGAGCCGAGCCGAGCGGAGCGCTGGGTCTGCCCACCGCGGCGGCGGCGGGCTGCGCGGGCGACGGGAGCCGAGCCGGGACGGGCGGGCAGAGCCGGCCGCAGGGCGGGAGCGGGCACCCCGGGCCTGGGCTGGCGGGTGAAGGGGACGCTGCTATTTTTAATCCAATGGCGAATCGCCGGCCCAGCTGCAGCGTCAGGCGGGGCGCTCGGGAGCACCCGCCGCAGCGCGCGGGGAGGGGGCGCTGGCGAGGGGCCTGGGGCCCCGGCCCGGCTTGGAGGACGGGGCGGAGGGCGCGTCCCGGGGGCTCAGGCTTCGGAGCCCGCTGCGGTGGGGCACCACCGCCGCGTTTTCTATCCTAAATCGCTAGTCTGTGAAGGGGCAACTCCGAGGCAGCCAACACAAAGGGCAGGATTTGAGATTTTTTAAACCGCTTGCTTTTAAACAACCAGGATAATAGCGGGGACGTACCCTGATTGGATGGGGGTGAGACTCTAGAACCTAAAGTGGGGCCCAAATCTAAATTTGTTTTTCGCACTTCGATATTAAGCTAAGACTTGCTCCTCACCTTTCTAAGATCTAAAGCTCATTGAAAGAGCATAGAGTAAGATTAAGTAAGGATAAATGTATATTTTTCCAGTAATACTGACTTTTCTTCCGTATTGGAGAGAGTATCAAGATTATTTGAGGGAGGGTATATTTTTGTCTCTCTTTGGAAAGTCTTCTCTTCGTGAACCATTTCAGTTGACTGATTTGGGATCTTACTTCATACATACTTCTTCCCTGCCTTTGCATATCCAGTTCCTTAAATAATAAATGGGAATAGGTTGGGGTGGGAGGTGATATAATAATCTGCAAAAACAGAGCATGTGTCACAGCATACTCTTATTTTCTTCAAAAAAAAAAAGAAAAGAAACTCAGAACATGAGTCCAAATCCCCTGAATTTCCCTAACTACATCTAATCTAAAGGGCAGGATACCAGTGACACTTACCAGTTAATGAAACAGAAAAAGTGACTCAATACACTGATTTTTATGCAAATCAAAACTACAATGAGGTACCGCTTCACAGAGGGTCAGAATGACCATCAATAAAAAGTCTACAAACACAAATGCTGGAGAGGGTGTGGAGAAAAGGGACCTCTCCTACACTGTTGGTGGGAATGTAAGTTGGCATAGCCACTGTGGAAAACAGTATGGAGGTTCTCAGAAAACTAAAAACAGAAATTACCATATGATCCAGCAATCCCACCCCTGGGCAGATACGCAGATAAGACTATAATTCCAAAAGGTACACGCACCCCTATGTTCATAGCAGCACTATCTACAATAGCCAAAACACGGAAACAACCCAAGTGTCTGTCAACGGATGAATGGATAAGGAAGAGGTGGTACATGTATACATTGAAATACTACTCAGCCATGAAAAAGAACAAACTAATACCATTTGCAGCAACTTAGATACAACTACAGACTATCATACTAAGTGAAGTAAGTCGGAAAGAGAAAGACAAATACCATGTAATATCACTTATGTGTGGAATCTAAAATATGGCTCAAATGAAACAGACTTACAGATATAGAGAATAGACATGTGGTTGCCAAGGGCAGGGGGAGAGTGAGAAAAGACTGGGAATTTGGGGTTGGTAGATGCAAACTATTACGTTTAGAATGGATGAAAAACAAGGTCCTAATGTATAGCACAAGGAACTATATCCAACTTCCAGTGATAAACCATAATGGAAAAGAATATTTTTTAAAAAATGTATGTATGTGTATAACTGAGTCACTTTGCTGTACAACAGAAATCGGCACAACATCGCAAATCAACTGTACTTCAATTTGAAAAAAACAAAAACAAAGAAACATGCTGATTTCTATAAGCCTTTCCCAGGTCAAATAGTACTTAAATTATTTTTCTTTTTTCTTTCATTATTTCTGTCACTCTGTCTGCTTCTGCAGATGTGCTGGCTTTGCGAGGGAGAAATGATGGTACCTGGAATTTGACGTGAGTTACCCGAAAGAGACAGATGAACTCTTTCTGCACTTCTAAATTTCCAAACCTCAAGCAAGGCTCAAACACACCACACATCTATGTAACTCACAACTTTCTAACTCAATCTAATGGAAATGGAGAAGAGGAGACAAAAGTAAAAAAAGTAAACACTGTTGCTACTCTCATCCTTGGGAAGATACTCTCAAGAAGTTTTTGCTTTTTATTATCCTCACCCACTTATCACCTTCTGTAGTATCTGTGCCTGTTTCAGGTTCAAGGATGAAGCTTGCTTGTCTAATTACAGAGAAAAACTTGATACAGGAACCTTCCAAATATTTTAAATATTTTTAAATTGAATGCAAATTAAATCAAGACACCATTTTTCACACTTCACATTAATACAGATATGCTGAGTTGGCCCAGGTTTGGGAAATAGGCCCTCATATACTTTGCTGATAGACTGAAACATTCGATCTCTTTGGAGGGAAATTTAATACTAAGTATGATTTTATATGCCTATACTAATTTCCCCCAGCAATTCTTCATCTAGACATTTATGCTACAGATAAGTTCACACTATATAAGGCTATTTGTTGGAGCATTGCTATAGTAACAAAAAACTAAGAAGAGCCTAATAATCCATCTATAGGAAGTGGTTAAAACACAGTACCGCTGAAAGAATAAAGCACCCTGTATGTGCTGCTGTGAAATAATCTTCAAATCATATTACTAGATTAAAAGAGCCGAGAATTAATGTGTAAAAGCAAGACCATGCGTTCAAGGCTAAGGATATGCCAGAATGCCTACTGCACATCCTATATACTGTGGGCCTTCCTTCTACGTGTCGGTAACTGTGCTAAATATTTTTAATGTTGCCCCTAAATAGCTACAGATTTAGATATCAATATTCTATTAGTAAATTTATGCAACACTGTAGATGAATAGGTGCTTGTTTGGCCTTTGGAAGCCTCTGGAAGAATACACAAGAAATTAATGACAGGCTCTGTGGAGAGAAACACAATGCCTAGGTTTAAAGAGGCACTTACTACCACTCTTTACCTTTCTGTACCATTAACAATTTTTATCATGTGCAAGTATTGCTCTAAAAAGTAATTAAAACTCAATTGTGAAAATAATCTAAGTTCAGTAATAACCAGTAATATTAATAGAGGTTGAGGACAATTACTGCACCACTATAAAAATACATCCCAACTTTTTTCATGCAATGAAACTTTGAAAATGACAATATTTGTACAGCCCACTAAAGTAATTGGTTAATTACTTCAATTCATGAAGCCTGGGGCTACTAGTCTGGGGGGGGTCCCAGTGACCCCAAGCCCCACCCATGCACTCCCAAGGATCAAAGAGATATTATCACACCCGAATACCATCTCTGTATATCAAATTGTCAATGGCATGCCAGATGGAAAGTTTTAATCAAAACAAGGGAAAATGACACCATCTAAATATGGATGAATGATTAAATTGGGTATATCTATTCAAAAATGTTTATATAAGTCTTAAAAAGGATTTTTGTAAAAATGACTGTTTTAATCCATTTGTAGTATGTTAGCTTAATCTATTTACAATAGTTATACAATATTATTGTGAGACTTCAATTAAAAATAAACATGCATTTTTGACAAAACTGGAAAGACGTAAAATTTAAAGAGTTACATTTAGGATTTGGTTATAAGATTTTGTTTATATTTTTAAAATTTCTGCAATGATGCCACATTTGTTTTATAAAAAATATTTCAAGGCAAAAAAGCTGAGATAATGTCTTAATTGTGCCATTGTGGGAAAAATTCTAGTTCTGTTACTGGAATTTTTGAAACTTAATTTTGCAAATTCAATGTGAATTTATAACTGGACTGTGTCACTATTGGGTCAGTTTCCACATGCTAATCTTGATCAAAGAGCAGGAATAAAGTGGTGATGGATACACAATTTTAACTTCCAACATAAATTTAAAGTCTTACCAAAGAGATTTCAGAGGACTGAAGATGAACTGACTTTCGTCACGTCAAGGTGGTTAGACCACCAAGTCACTCCACAGCTCAAAAGCCTCCTCCCATGATGTTCAGTGGAGCCCAGACTCCGCTGGCCTGGCATTCAGGAACCTCCCCCAACTAACACTCCTTCTTGTCAGACTTTACTCCCATGCCTACACTCCTGGTGAACACAATTTACTGTCCCCCAAGGATAAATGTACTTGTCTCAGCCTCGGTTGAAAGCTCTCTCCTCTCATTTCTATCTTCTCAATCCTTTCAAGACTTTTCCCATGAAACCTTTTCTGATTGCTCCAACCCTCAGGGATCAATCTTTTAAAAATGACAGTCCCCAAGAGAAAAATCTTTTAAAAGAAGTTATATTTCTTAGCATCCTTGCACATCGTGGAAACTCAGTGTTTATGGAATATTGCCCACCCAGAATGGAGTTGTCTGCTTATTTTAGACACTCAATAAGTACCTACCAATGAATGACTCACATCTCTGACATTGTAATAGATATGTTTTGCAGTCAGCTTTGTTCCTTTTAGGTAAAATTCATTGCTGCATAAATGTTCCCAGAACTGACAGAGGTTACATTAAAACATGACATGAATATTAGTTACTGTGACTAATGCCAAAAAGGAGAATTGGGAAAATCTACAGAGAAAAAGATATCTTAATTATTTCAATTAATGGAAAAGCTCTTGACCTCAGATGTCCTCTAATTATGTGCAGTGATCTGTTAAAGCCATGTATGGTGACAGCTTGTTGTGGAGACATCCATAAAATTTTCTGTCCTGGCAGAGAGCCCCTGCAAGAAGCACTGGTTATTAATATAAAACAATAGGTCACTGGTTAAGAAATGTAAGGCATTTTCTGCTTGAAGCAATTCTATATAACAACCAAAAGTCATATGGTTTAAGAATATTCATTGACATGGAAAAATGATCTCTGTAATGCAAACAGCAAGAAGAGACTGTCAATGAGCATATATACTATCATTCTGTCTAAATACATACACACATATACATAGTCATAGCATAAAAAATACTAAGTTCAAATAAGCTGTTAGTGGTGTGTATCTCTGACTGCAAAAATTATTTTTATTTCTTTTTTCTTTGTCCTCTTCCATGTTATCTAAATGTTTTCGATTAAGTCTCCATTTCCTTTTGTAAATAAGAGGTTTTTTTTTTACATTAAATGAAAGGTTAACTCTTTATATTACCATTGATTATGTCAGTTTTCTCTTCCACCTGCCTTCTTTCTTACTTGCTTGTCCCCTTTACCTTCCATATAAAACTCAGCAAGTTTCTGGTGTTAAGTTTATAGACAATCTGCCTAAATAGAATGGAGGTTCCGTTTGGAATGAGCAAGCTCCATGACAAGCTCTTAACATCAAGATGAGGTAAACTGTTATTCTGCTTAAGAGGAAATCTGAGATCTCTATTCATCTTTTGGGGTTTCGTGATGTGTAATACTACAGTCCTTTCAGGAGACTGACTCATAAGTTACTCACAGAGGTAGGCAAGGTTCCTTTCTGGCCAATCTGACACCATCCCTACTCATGCCCACCACCATTTCCATGCACACACTGAAAGATGGAGCCTCCACTCAGATGTAGACAAACCTGGTGTGAACAGAGTTTAAAATATATATATATATATATATATATATTTACCAGGACTTCCCCCAGTGGTCCAGTGGTTAAGACTCTGCACTTCCACTGCAGGGGCACAGGTTCAATCCCTGGTCAGGGAACTAAGATTCCCCACATACCATACAGTGTGGCCAAAAAAAAAAAAAAAAAAATTAACCATAGAGCCACAGGCTGCTCTTCTGATTTCCTAATAAGGGACAAAGGAAGTTACCTAAACATGGTACAGATTGGCCCCAAAATCAAAGAAATGTAGCAAACATAGTGCCACATTCTTAGTGGTAGGGAGCTTGAGATAAAGAACTTGATCTTCACTTTTCTTGATTATTAAACTTCCCTCTGGATTTCAGTGGGATGGCAAATCCCCGTATTTCTCAGAGTCTCTCTCGCCCTCGGTCACAGGTCACTTTCTCTCTCCAGGTCCTGTCTGCACACTGTCATCACTGTAGGACTAGCATGATGTCCTATAGATGTTGATGGTCAAGATCAGGAGTTGGCAAACTGCAGCACATGGACCAAATCCAGCCTGCAGTTTGCTTTTGTAAATAAAGTTCTACTGGAACCCAGCCATATTCATCCACTTACATATTGTCTGTGGCCGCGTTGGCACTCTAATGGGAAAGTGGACTGGATGCAACCAAAACCACATGGACTGATGCCCAAAGTATTTACCATCTGGCCCTTTACAGAAAACATTTGCCAACCCCTGATCAAGCTCTCTACAGGCCATGTGTTATGATTTAGAATCGGAATTGACACAACCCTAAGCAAGAGAGTAAGCTGTGCTACTCATCCTTCAAGTGATGGCAAACCTGTTTATCTGAACGGAGAAAATGCTTTCAACCACATCAGTAGCTGCAAACTGAATGCCACGAGATGTATTCATTTGCTTCATAAGGAGATCATCCGTGGAACCTCAACCAAATCGAAATCACCGCCTTGTTCACTTTACCACAGTCCACTATCATTCTCCATTCTAATTAGAAAAATGACAGGAAACGATGGGGAGTATGACAGAAATCACCAAGTCTATGTCTTCCTGATCTTTGATATTGGCATAAATTTCTGCAGCTCCACTCAAAGTGTACTTTAATTCACATTTATAATTTTTTTAGGGAACGGAAACACCAGTGGCATCTTCTTTGTCCTTCTGAAATAGAGCAAGATACTATAGTCCTTGCTCCTCACCCCCCGCTGCCCCCACATTGAGTCCTCTTCCTGCCTTCTGTCTGTGGAAAAACTTTAGCCAAAGAATAAGTTTCATCAGAGAAGTGAGAAAATGTAGAAACAAAGGAAAGCAGTCAAAGGAAACCAAATAATAATAATGTAGTCACTAAGCAAAGTCAAGGACCTCCAGTTCCTCCACAAGTACCATAGAGAATATTCTGAACCATAGGCTATGAGCTGTTCTGTAGAGACTGAAACCCCAACCAGGTGGAAGAAGTTAACTACTTGGTGACCAAACTGTAAGCTATGATTTGAAAAGTGAAAGTCGCTCAGTCATGTCCAACTCTATACAGTCCATGGAATTCTCCAGGCCAGAATACTGGGGTTGGTAGCCTTTCCCTTCTCCAGAGTATCTTCCCCACCCAGGGATCAAACCCAGGTCTACTACATTGCAGGCAGATTCTTTAACAGCTGAGCCAGCAGGGAAGCCCAACAATACTGGAGTGGGTAGCCTATCCCTTCTCCAGGGCATCTTCCCAATCCAGGAATTGAACCAGGGTCTCCTACATTGCAGGCAGATTCTTTACCAACTGAGTTATCAGGGAAGCCATGATTTAAGCTACTGCAATTGTGAGAATTGGCCTCAAGGAAATGAGAAAAAAACAACCCTGAAACAGATTAGCTGTACTTAAAAAGGTCAAGATGATGCTGCTTAGACCACCACATGACCAATTTCAAAATGACTGTCAGAGATGACTGTGCTGTTTCTACATGTAGTCCCCTCCCCTAGGCTATACAAGTATCTAGCCCCCTAATTGTCAGTGGGGGAGTCGACCTTCACCTTCTCACCAACCCCCATCCCCGGGGTTGCCAGCATCCAAAATAGAGCAAACTTAGCTTTCCACCAACTTGCCTCTTTGTTGACTTTTGAGTGACTAGCAACCGAATCCCTTGTGGCTAAACTTCCTCCAATGGTAATTCTTACTCCACAGTTCAGGGAGCCAATGTGGAGATTCTACAATTTGCTAAGGTCATGTGTTCCAATAATGCTCTCAGAAACTGGAGTACCAGCCACAGAATGAGCTTGGAGTCCCGCTTGGGGTACCGTGAGCCGAACTAAATCAGAAGTCCATAGTCCATCTGCTCCCCATAAGCCTTCACCCTGGCAGATGGGAGTGGCATTTCAGAAGTTATAGTTTCAATCAGAGCCAATTTCCAATGGTCTTTAAAGAGTCTGGATATCTCCCATCTCACAAGGCACTGCTGCTAGGGAAGCAGCTACAGGGAAACCCAGGAGGTAGGTTCAGAATGTCCATATTTGAGAATATTATAGCATCTTTCCTAAGGGACCCAGCCACCACTCCAATCACAAAGCTCTGTGGGTTTCAGTTAACTCCTCCTGACTATCAAGTAAGGTGGCTTGATCAAAGTCTCTGCTTGCTAAACGTGCCATTTGGGACAGTGAGGTATGATATCTTAGTGGAAGATCCAGTGCTTACACTCCTGGGAACCCCGTGGTAAAATGCGGAGTTTTCTGTGGATTTCAGCTAAGTTCACTCACTCAGTTGTATCCAACTCTTTGAGACCCCATGGACTGCAGGACACCAGGCCTCCCTGTCCATCACCAACTCCCAGAGCTTACTCAAACTCATGTCCATCGAGTCAGTGATGCCATCTAACCATCTCACCCCCTGTTGGCCCCTTCTCCTCCTGCCTTCAATCTTTCCCAGCATCAAGGTCTTTTCTAGTGAGTCAGTTCTTCACATCAGGTGGCCAAATATTGAAATTTCAGCTTCAGCATCAGTCCTTCAAGTGAATATTCAGGACTGATTTCCTTTAGTCAGTCGGATAGTCAAATTGGATGAACTATTTGGATCTCCTTGCAGTCCAAGGGACTCTCAAGAGTCTTCTCCAACACCACAGTCCAAAAGCATCAGTTCTTCAGTGCTCAGCTTTCTTTATAGTCCTACTCTCACATCCATACATGACTACTGGAAAAAACATAGCCTTGACTAGATGGACCTTTGTTGGCAAAGTAATGTCTCTGCTTTTTAATATGCTGTCTAGGTTGATCATAGCTTTCCTTCCAAGGAGCAAGATCTTTTAATTTCATGACTGCAGTCACCATCTGCAGTGATTTTGGAACCCCAAAAAATAAAGTCTGTCACTGTTTCCATTGTTCCCCATCTGTTTGCTATGAAGTGATGGGACCGGATGCCATGATCTTAGTTTTCTGAACGTTGAGCTTAAAGCCAACTTTTTCACTCTCCTCTTTTACTTTCTTCAAGAGGCTCTTTACTTCTTCTTGACTTTCTGCCATAAGTGTGGTGTCATCTGCATATCTAAGATGATTGATATTTCTCCCGGCAATCTTGATTCCAGCATGTGCTTCATCCAGCCTGGCATTTAGCATGATGTACTCTGAGGCTTGGCGTGCTGCAATTCATGGGGTTGCGAAGAGTCAGACACGACTGAGCGACTGAACTGAACTGAACTGAACTCTGCATATAGGTTAAATAAGCAAGGTGACAATATACAGCCTTGACGTACTCCTTTCCCAATTTGGAACCAGTCTGTTGTTCCACATCCAGTTCTAACTGTTGCTTCTTGACCTGCATACAGATTTCTCAGGAGGCAGATCAGGTGGTGTGGTATTCCCATCTCCTTAAGAATTTTCCACAGTTTGTTGTGATCCACACAACTGTGGATCCACACAGTCAAAGGCTTTGGCGTAGTCAATAAAGCAGAAATAGATGTTTTTCTGGAACTCTCTTGCTTTTTCGATGATCCAGCAGATGTTGGCAATTTGATCTCTGGCTCCTCTGTCTTTTCTAAATCCAGCTTGAACATCTAGAAGTTCACAGTTCACGTACTGTTGAAGCCTGGCTTGGAGAATATTGAGCATTACTCTACTAGCGTGTGAGATGAGTGCAATTGTGCAGTAGTTTGAATGTTCTTTGCCATTGCCTTTCTGTGGGATTAGAATGAAAACTGACCTTTTCCAGTCCTGTGGCCACTGCTGGGTTTCCCAAATTTGCTGGCATTTTGAGTGCAGCACTTTAACAGCGTCATCTTTTAGGATTTGAAATAGCAACAGGAATTCCATCACCTCCACTAGCTTTGTTCATAGTGATGTTTCCTAAGGCCCCCTTGACTTTGCATTCCAGGATGTCTGGCTCTAGGTGACTGATCACACCATCGTGGTTATCTGGATCATGAAGATCTTTTTCTGTATAGTTCTTCTGTGTATTCTTGCCACCTCTTCTTAATATCTTCTGCTTCTCTTAGGTCTATACCATTTCTGTCCTTTATTGTGCCCATCTTTGCAGAAATGTTCCCTTGGTATCTCTAATTTTCATTCCCTAACATCTTTTGATCACATTTGAACTGCTGCCTCATATCAAAACTGTGCTGGTTTTACTCCTGGTAGTGAATAACTATCCACCCCAGACTCCTCCAGCCCTACAGGAATCAAAAGGCCCACTTCATGGGCAACTGCTGTAAGCAGTATTAGAGCCTATTGGAATGATTAGTAAACTGCCTTTGAAAGATTATGGACCCTATTGGAGACATATCTGACAGATCAAATTCAGCATTTCTATCACCTGAGTCCCTTATTCTACACTATGCCAAGGAATTTCTAGCCCTCTGTAATCATTTAGTCTGAGCCAGCATTCACTGTAGGTTTGGGCTGGACAACCAAAGTTTGCTTTAGGACAATGCCACACACTAATACATTCCATATGGAATGTCTGCTGAGTAAGTCTGTATCGATCAGTTTAACCTGATCCAAATTTGTGTTTTGCCCTCTTTGGTCCAAGATCCTCAAAATTCCACTCTGATTCTGCAGTTTAGTCTTGGGGACCATGTTGAGTTATAAGGGAAAATGGTTATCAGTAGAAAACACTAAAGGATCGGACGCTGAGAAAATTGCTGAGTTACTCCTGAATGGGAGTATGGCTCGCTTAGAAGGAAGGGAAAAAAGAAACAAGAGAGTGTGGGTAGAAGTTAGAAGGGTTTCAGAATTCAGGATTCCCAGTCCCCTATATACTCCTAGATTTCTCTATTTCAGTTACGGGAATCCTACTCTTTCCTCACATGTGCCATTACTTGGATATTAAAGTAAAAAAGACAGAATTTTCAGTGGTAGAATTTAATGTTCAGGACTCTCATTCTACAGCTGCAAGCAGGAAGCAATTATTTTTATCTTGATTACTTAAATATTTTGAGATTCATCCTGCTCCTTGAAGACTTAAAATTTTGAGTATGTCCATTCTTTGCATCAGATTATCTGATGTCTTTTAAAATAGAACCCCAGTCACCTTTCCCAGAACTTTATGGCTCTGGGCATATAGTCCCACACAACACAATTGCTCACCTAATTGAACTATTTCACCACTGAGTAATACAACCTGCTCATTTCTGTCTTGAAATCTGAATGGAAATCTAACTGCCTCCTACCCAATTTTGAACTGAAAAGCAATTCCAAATATTCACCTCGTATGCCCCAGCATCTGTTGCTTTTAACACATTCTCTGAAAGTGAAAACGTTGGCGTTCTCCTATTGTAAGCAACAGAAACTAGCTCTGACCAAAGTAAAGCAATCAGAAGAGGTTTTGGAAAAGTATCTGTTGACTCCTGGTACTGAAGAACAGGCTAAACTATCAGAAGACAAAGCTCCAAATTCACAGTAGCGGCCACTTGTGCACCTTTCCAAACGGTGCCTCCACTTAATGAGCCAATAATCTCATTCCATCCATATGTGTCACTACTCAAGATCCATATTTCTAGGAGAAAGTCTGCTTGTTTGAGCTTCTGAATGTGTCCATGCCTATGATTGGAAATAAGGAATGCTGAGCGGACCAAAATTCAATAAATAAATACTGTTCTGACCTTGCAGAATTGTTACAAGAATGTGAAATGTTTGTAAAGCTTTTCACAGAGTTCCTGGAACAGGCTAACTATTCTTATTATTTCTTTCACTGTACATAAAACTGGACCCCTTCCTTCCTCTCTCTGGGAGGGACCGTACTGTGGGACACTGCTTTCCTCCATACATGTAGCTAACCAAATAGTTCTCAAAGTGTTTACCAATCACTTCAGGAACAGTCATGCTTTTATACTTTTGCTCATGATGAACTGCAGTTGGAATATCCTCCCTCATTCATCTGGTGTTTCTAAAGCCAATTTGCTTCACATTTTTCAGACTATATCACTCACTAGATACTAAGTGTATTTTTAAAAATCTTGTATTTATCCACTCTGTCTCCCTGACTAGATTTCAAGTCACTTGAGGGCAGAGACCATCATAACACACTTCTGCTCCAAGCTGAGCTTTTATATACAGATGTTGCTCAAAAAAATGTTTTTGATTTTCAATATCTGTCCCTCCTCCTCTCTTAGAAAAAGAAACTGGGGGACCGACTGCACAGCACAGGGAACTGTACTCAATACTTTTATTTATATGAAAAAATGAAGCTAAAAAAGTGGATTGAGAGTTCCCTGGTGGTCCAGTGGAGTGGTTAGGGTTTCATGCTTCTACTGCTAAGGGCCTGGGTTTGATCTCTGATCAGGGAACTAAGTAAGATCCCATAAGCTGTACCACAGGGCCAAAACAAATAATAGTAATTAAATTAAAACAGAGTGTATATATATATATGTATAACTGATTCACTTTACTGTTTACCTGAAATTAACACAACATTGTAAATCAACTATACGACAATAAATTTTTTTTTAAAATGAAAAAAGAATTGGATAATATGCCCAGGTAGAAAACTAAATTTTCCAACTTTGCATCTGGGCGCGTCTAGTATAGTTTAGACATTAAGATGTAAGGAGAAAGTGTTCTGCCTTTCTGATGTCATTCTGATCTGGATGTAATGCCGGGAGCTCCAGCAGCCATCTTGGACCATGAAGTGACCCTGAAGGTGGAATCCAGGTTTGGTAGAGCATGAACATGGGAATATACTGGGTCTCTGATGGTTTCTTAAACCTGCATACTAGTCAGCCCTGGACTGCCTACCACTGAATGGTCTTCATAAAAGAAAATTAAATTTGTATCTGTTTAATTTACCATTTCTGAAAGAGACAGTGGGAAATGCGTTGTTACAAGTAGTTGAATACAATTTCTAAATGATACAACTACATTAGAGAATTTAAAAATACAGATCAATTTTTTAAAATTCTTATTACTTAGTACTAAGTACTCTATTTTTAACACGTGAAAATCTTCTAAAAACTTTTATTATTTCAGATTTGTGTAGTAGGTTGAAAAATGGCCCCTCAGAGATATTCACATCCTAATTCCGGAACCTGTGAATATTATCTTATATGGAAAAAAAAAAAAAGCTTTGTGTGTGGCTTCTGTGATTAAATTCAGGATCTTAAGATAGGAATCCTAGATTATCTGGGTGGACCACAAATGTAATCACAAATGTCCTTATAAAAGAGAGGCAGGGGCTTCCTTGGTGGTCTACTGGTTAAGAATATGCATGCCAATTCAGAGAACATGGGATCAAACCCCGATTCAAGAAGATCCCACATGCCTCGAATCAACTAAGCCTGTGCGCCCCAACTACCGAGCCAGTGCTCTAGAGCCCTCAAGCTGCAACTTCTGAGCCCACATGCAGCAACTGTTGAAGCTCTCAGGCTCAGAGCCCATGCTCCCCAACAAGAGAAGCCACCATAATGAGAAGCCCATGCACCACAACAAAGAGTAGCCCCCACTCGTTGCAACTAGAGAAAGCCTACGCACAGCAATGAAGAAAGAACATAGACAAAAAACTCAATAAATAAATCTTTTTAAAAAGAGAGAGAGGCAGAATGATATTTGACACACACAGAAGAGGAAATGGCAATTGACCACATAGGCAGAGATTGGACTGAAGTGACCACAAGCCAAGGAAAGCTGGCAGCCACCAGCAGCTGGAAGAAGCAAGGATGGGATCTCCTCTGGAGCCACCAGAGGGAGAAGAGACCTGCTATCACCATGATTTCTGCTCAGTGATACTGATTTTAGACTTGGCTTCTAGAACCTTGAAAGGATAAATTTCTGCCATCTCAATACCAAGTTTGTGGTAATTTGCTACAGCAGTCAGAGGAAACTAATGCACCTTGAATTACCTTTCTGCTTCTCTTCTAATGAGGAACTATACTTTCTTCCAAAAACCACCTGTCGTTTTCTGTTTCTGGGGTGACTCAGATGGTAAAGAAACTGCCTGAAATGCAGGAGACCCAGGTTAGATTCCTGGGTCAGGAAGATCCCCTGGAGAAGGGAATGGCAACCCACTCTAGTATTCTTGCCTGGAGAACTCCATGGACAGAGGAGCCTAGCAGGCTACAGTCTAGCCATACGGTCTGGCTATATGGACGATAGCCTGCCAGCCTCCTCTGTCCATGGGGTTGCAAAGAATCAGACACAACTGAGCGAGCAATGCTTTCACTTCACTTCTTAACTCCTACCTCCCAACATCTCATGCCTGACTCTATAGATGCCCAGAATATACTTGGTAAATGTGTAAGTTCACACGTTTTCCCTTTGCCCACTTCAGATGCAATATTCCACAATATACATGTGATTAGTCACTGACTGCATGATAAAAACTCACCTACTGGGGGAATGCACAAAATAAAATTAAAGGATAGACTGGTTTTGCAAGAATTGAGAGCTCAGAAAGTTTACTACTGAAAAGAATGTGACATGGCAGACAGTCTGGACTGGGGTGAGGACTTGGGTCTTCCTCCTCACAGGCAGTGGAGAGTCACTGAAGACTGTTAAACAGGAAAGTGACTCTCATGAAAGTGATCTTTGAGGAAGATAAGTCTGGTGATCCAGTGTAGCACAGGCTGCAAGGACGGTGGCTGCTGCAGAAAGAGCAGCGACAAGTGACCCGGCCAGGGAGAAACAGTGGAAACCATGTTTTGTGAGGGAACTTGTAAAAATTGACAGAACATTGATTGGGAAGATAAAAGGCTGATGTTACTTTTTAAAACATATTTATTTAACTATCATTTTATTTGGCTTTGCCAGGTCTTAGTCGTGGAATGCAGGATCTTTCAGTTATGGCATGAGAATTATTAGTTGTGGCATGTGGGATCTGGTTCCCCAGTCAGGGATTGAAGAGTTCTCATGATGCAACTAAAAGGGATCAGGGAGTGTGGAGTCTTAGTCATGGACCACCAGGGAAGTCCCCAGTGTTACTCTGAGCTACAGCTATCCAGCTCTGATTCCTGGTCACATCACCTGAGATAATTAATTAACTGTTCCATACTTTGGCCTCTAAATTTGTAAAATGTTAGGAAGATTTAAAAAAAAGAAACACAAAAACTTTGTGTATGAAGAAAAGTCATGTAAGAATTGCACTTTTCCCTTACTTTCTTCTCATTCTCATTGCCTCTTTCTTATTCTCACTGCCTATTTTTTTAAAATTCAGATACCTTCTCAGATGTGGAATCTAAAACATGACACAAACGAACTTATTTATGAAACAGAAAGATACTCACAGCCATAGAGAACAGACTTGCCAAGGAGGGGTGAGAGTGTGAGAGGGATGGATTAGGAGTTTGGGATTAACAGATGCAAACTATTAGATATAGGAGGGATAAACAATGAAGTCCTACTGTATAGCACAGGGAAGTATATTCAATATCCTGGGATAAACATTAATGGAAACAAATATAAAAAGGAATGAACACCTTTGAATTACTTTGCTGCACAGTAGAAATTAACAAACACTGTAAATCAACTATACTTTCATAAAATAATTTAAAAATCTGTTTTCTCCTAAATTCTCTTAAAATGATGACACCACAAGAGACCACAAGGAAAGTTCCAAGGTGTACAAAGAAGTCGAGATATTCTAATGAAACTTCTGACAGATAAATAGTGTCATTCATCTGAATTGTGTTGTATTATTTCCACTGTCACTGTGACAGCCCCAATAAATATAAGCAGTTTGCAAGAACAGATTAAGTACCTGACTATTTCTCAAGAAAAATTTGTCCCATGAAACTATTGAGAGAAGGTAAAAGACAAAGGAAAAGGAGGAGGAGAAAGAAGATAGATGTACACAGACTGGGTGACTAAAACAACTAACATTTATTTTCCTACAGCTCTGGAGGCCAGCCCGAGATAGAGGTGTCAGCAGATTGGTTTCTTCTGAGGCTTCTTTCCTGGCTTTAGATGGCCATCTTTCCCCTGTGTCTTCACATGATCACCCCTTTGTAAATACCTTTCTTCTAACCTCCTCTTAAAAGACCAGTCATATAGGATTAGGGCCCACCAAATGATTTCATTTTAACCTAATTTGTTTAAAGACCCTATTTCCAAATATAGTCATATTTTGAGAGGCTGGAAGTTAGCACTTCAGCATATGAATTTTTTTGTGGGGAACACAATTCAACCCATTTGTATGTGTACACACACACGCACATGAATATTTGAACCTAATTATATGCTAAGGGCATGCTAAGCTGCTTCAGTCATGTCTGACTCTTTGTGACCCCATGGACTGTAGCCCACCACACGCCTCGAATTAAATGTAATGATGAACATACCGAGGAAACCAGAATTGAAAGAGACACGTGTACCCCAATGTTCATTGCAGCACTGTTTATAATAGCCAGGACATGGAAGCAGCCTAGATGTCCATCAGCAGACAAATGGATAAGAAAGCTGTGGTACATACACACAATGGAATATTACTCAACCATTAAAAAGAATACATTTGAATCAGTTCTAATGAGGTGGATAAAACTGGAGCCTATTATACAGAGTGAAGTAAGTCAGAAAGAAAAACACCAATAAGTATACTAACACATATATATGGGATTTAGAAAGATGGTTAACGATAACCCTATATGCGAGACAGCAAAAGAGACACAGATGTATAGAACAGTCTTTTGGACTCTGTGGGAGAAGGCGAGGGTGGGATGATCTGAGAGAATAGCATTGAAACTTGTACATTATCAAGTGTGAAACAGATCGCCAGGCCAGGTTTGATGCATCAGACAGTGTGTTGACTTTAAAGAGTAATGGGATTACTGTTAGACTACAGCCAATGAGCAATGTTTTTAAAATTATTTCCAGATTATGGAAAAGTCAAATGTACAAAATTCTACAATGTAAATTCACCACTGTTTTCATTAGAAACAAATACAGATGAAATTGAGGACTGCAACTTGGAAATAATTACGAAAAGAGAGATTGAGCACAGGGAATTTATTGCTCTACTGCTAACTCCTCATGACCTCCAGCCAAGATAGTGTGTTATTCAGTAATTTTCTTGAAAAAGGAATGCAGTGTCTCAATCTTTAGTTGACCAAGGTCTTTATCACCTATTACTTAAGTTTGAAAAGGTGTGTAATAGGCTGTTGTCCCCTTCTCCTCCCACCTCCAATCTTTCCCAGCATCAGGGTCTTTTCAAATGAGTCAGTTCTTCACATCAGGTGGCCAAAATATTGGAGTTTCAGCTTCAACATCAGTCCTTCCAATGATTATTCAGGACTGATTTCCTTCAGGATGGACTGGTTCGATCTCCTTGCTGTCCAAGGGACTCTCAAGAGTCTTCTCCAACACCACAGTTCAAAAGCATCAATTCTTTGGCATTCATCTTTCTTTATAGTCCAACTCTCACATCCATATGACTACTGGAAAAACCATAGCTTTGACTAGATGAACCTTTGTTGACTAATGTCTCTGCTTTTTAACATGCTGTCCAGGTTGGTCATAACTTTCCTTCCAAGGAGTAAGCGTCTTTTAATTTCATGGCTGCAGTCATCATCTGCAGTGATTTTGGAGCAAAAAAAATTAGTCTGTCACTGTTTGTATTGTTTCCTCATCTATTTGCCATGAAGTGATGGGACCAGATGCCGTGATCTTAGTTTTCTGAATGTTTAAGCCAACTTTTTCACTCTCCTCTTTCACTTTCATCAAGAGGCTCTTTAGTTCTTCACTTTCTGCCATAAGGGTGGTGTCATCCACATATCTGAGGTTATTGATAATTCTCCCAGCAATCTTGATTCCAGCTTGTGCTTTATCCAGCCCAGCATTTCTCATGAAATACTCTGCATATAAGTCAAATAAGCAGGGTATGGCATCACCGACTCAATGGACATGAGTTTGAGTAAACTCCAGAGAGTTGGTGATGGACAGGGAGGCCTGGTGTGCTGCAGTCCATGGGGTCGTAGAGTCGAACACGACTGAGCGACTGAACTGTGACTGTAGCTGCTTTATCTGCGTCATCCCAGTGATCCTCACAACAGTATTGTAGGATGAAGAATTCACATTTCAGAGATAGGGCTTAGAGCAGTGAGGGAATTTTTGCAGTATGGGATAGAGGGAAGATTAAATACAAAGCTTCTGGTGTCTGGCTGGTGCAGCAGATACTAAATAGATACGTAGTCATTATTATTGCCACAGTGTTTGGCAAGCTCAGGATTTAGTCTTAAGTCTGCTTAGTTCAAGCCCATGTCTTTACATACCACCACACTGGGCCCTATAGAAACACAGGAAAAGAAAAAAGATAATTTAAGATTCATGTTAAAGCTATGAATCATTCACTAAGTAGATCTTTGTCCCTGTCTACTAATGTTCCAGATGCTATGGAAAGAGCTTCCAACCATCCCTTGTCTCCGTGGACTAGCTCAGGATGCCACAGGTTGCTATAGTGCTCTTTCTCCCCAATGCATGTAATTTGCTATTTAATGCCTATTGCCTGTGCTGGAGTAAACTCTTTGGAGGAAAATGTCTACTGTGATGACTACTTTATCTCCAGGGGGTATCTTTGTGACCCACTGGAGATAATAAAAAAAAGTTTTATTAATGTTTTCCTCCAAGAACACTTTCCATCTGTTTTAAAAAAAATCTCTCCATTATATCTATATATGACCCCAGCTATGCTAAAAAAAAAAGATTTAAGAAAATTTCTCAGATTTCTTTATGGATGGTGGGATTAACAGTACTTCTTGTAACACTTTTCTATATTTTCTAGAAGTTTTTGTATATAATAGAAAGGAGAAAATAAAATAAAACTTATTAGTGTTGAAAAATAACATGTGAAGTCTAAAAATACTGAATGTAAAGGAACGTGGGTGTAGCATCATTAATAATTTCCTCTGACAAGACTTATCTGCTTCCATGCTCCTTCCCCTTCTCCTACAAAACTGAATGGTTCATGCAAGCAGGGACTCAGGGATAGGACATCTTTCTCTCAAACATTCTGGCAGAATTATGAGGTGGTAATTTGATTGTTTCAGGAATCCTCAGATCAAAATCTGCAAGTAAAAAAAAAAAAATCTGCAAGTAGCTGGGTGAGGCAGCCCTCTTCTGGGGAAATGAGAAAATGCAACCACACCAAAGGATGATGGCTGGATTGTAAACAGTCCTTAGGGCACAAGGTTATTCAAAAGCTATTCAATGAAAATGAATTTTTGAAGCTAAAAGTTCATTTTGGAAGTTGAAGCATTAAGTATGTGTCTAAAGTCTCTGAGCTTCAATTTCTCATCTGTAAAATGTAGAAAGTAATACTACCTCCTAAGGTCATTTTGAAAATAATGTGAATAATGTGCAGTTATTCAGCACAGTGCTCAGCAGACAGTAAATGCTTAAAGGACGACAGCCATTATTTTAGCTTTTACTCATTTCATAATTTTTTGCAGTGATAATTTTACCTTGTGGAACCTCTCCAGTGTTTACAAAATAAGACCCTAAGGAATACTGCATATTGCATCTAAAAAAAAAAAATGAACACGTGTATATATTTAAAAAGAACAATTTATGGCTAAAAACCATGAAAACATTAAAGTTTGAGATCTGTTCACTGAAAAATTGTTTATTAAGATGTTAATGTTTTATATAGTTGATGCAACATATGTATAACTTAAAATTCTGAGTTGCCCTTGAGTAGTAATCCAGGTATCTATAACACTCACATGTATGTAAATTGCATATTTCCTGATATTCAACATAGATTTCTCTAACTTCCATTTATCAGACAAGTAAAACATTAATCGTTCAAAGCTACACCTTTACGAGTTCACAATTCCAATTTCTCTGAATTTTTTTTATCATATTTAAACCTTCTTAAAAGAGGAAACAGAAAGCCCCAAACCAGACACCTAAATCTGCCTTTCACAATATATATCAAATCATCATGATGTACACTTTAAACATCTTACAACTTCATCAGTTACACCTCAGTAAAGCTGAGGAAAAAACTGAAATCGCACACAAAACAGCCTTAATCTGAACCAATATTGAGAAACAGAGCAATGAAAATGATCTTTTATCACACAGAAAAAATACAGAATATATTTAGTAATTTATTTTCACCTAAATACAGTATACTTTGTATTTAGAGAAATGAAAGATTAGTTGTCAGGTGTTGCTTTTGGAGAACGATCAACAAGTGCCTTATCGATGGTCGGATACTGAAACCAGGGGCCATCGCCTCTTGCTCGCATTAATCTTCGTACTTCCAGCTCCTTTAATCTGTAAGAAATAGAATAGTGATGTTGTGATTACAGCATTTCCAAATATAAATTTAATGAATTATCTCTGTGAAGAACAACCATTTGAGAGTCTTGCTTTTGTGTAAAATATAATGTCCCTCCACAGATCCATGTGTATGCATATATCTGATACACACCTATAAGCAAAATTTGGGACTTATTTTGGCTTTTATTATCTTGCTTTTGTAGTTAGCCAATGAATATTATTTCTAATCACTCAAGCATCACTTGAAATGATAATGAATTCTCTCCTCCTGTCCCTATTCTTTGTCTGGGCAAATCACTTTCACTTGAACAGTGGTAATGCATTTCCTGTCTTCTTGCCTTTTAAATGTTAGGAGAGTCATTTACAGAATGTCTACTATTATGACTACCTGTTGTGCCAAATGCTAGGAATTAAAAGAGGAACAGGCCTTCCTGGAAGAGCTCGCATGCCGTCTATACTGGCTGCCCATCACTATTAGGACAGAAAACCCTTTGAGAGCAGGGACGGTATTTCATTCACCAGCCACCAACATCACACTGAGCCTGGTCAACAGACCATCAATATTGGTAAAGAAAAGGAAAAGCAGGATAAAGAAAAACATTCTCCAGCTCTAAGGTCTACTTATCCGTTCTCATCCTTCTTCACAAACTGAATAATCTCTGCTCTAGAAAGATAGGTTCCTTCTTTCACAGCCAAGCCTTTGCATAAACTACCACACATTCCTGGAATAATCCCTTTTCCATCAGGCCTTTTACTTTCCATTTTTATAGACTACATAGGTACTAACTGTTTACATCACTGGAAATTTATCATAGTTATTTATTCACTTTATTAATCTTAACCAGCTTGCCAACCCAATCTATGACAGATAATATATCTTTGTGGTAGTATAAGATAATATATTTATTAAGAAACCATATTTCTCTTTTGGGGGGATTAAATATAATCTTTTTTCTTTTTTACTCTTGCATTCAAAATGTAAGTAATTAAAATATTCATCACAGAGGACTGGTTAAACAAATTATGGTTCACCCATATAATGAATAGCCTACACACCTGTTAAAAAGAATGAGGGAAATCTACACACATAGTAACATGGAAAGGAGAGAGCAGATATACTGTTAGGTTAAAAAAACAAGGTATAAAATGAGTATGTGTAGCATCTTCCCATTTCATTAAAAAACAGAAAAAAGCATTTGTGACTGTGTATATATACACATGCATACGGTATTAGAAATTGTGGAGGATCGAAACTAATAGTTATCTCCCTATGGAAGACAGTCCCTTCCTATTTTATGCCTTTCATTTACGCTTCAGTTTTCTACACACCTAAACATGTATTTTTTAAAAAACTGTAGATACTCCCCATTCCATGCTCACACTGGCATTTTTCTTTTAGGGGTAAAAGTCAGGGTCCTGCTTTTATTTTTAATTTGTTTTAAAATTATTCAGGATCTCCATATGTCTAAGAAATTTTAGAATCTTGTGTTTTACCAAAGGTATATGTCTGAAGTTCAAAAATGTCCAAAGTTAACCAAATATGAAGCATAATGCTGTTTCACACTCTTAAATACTTAATGACAGTTTTATATGGTAACTACATGTACATGTAATTTTACATCCAGAAAACAAGCTAATCATATGTTCATTTAATCATTTAAATATTCTTCAATATCATAGCAATTTTTGTAAACTACAAAGTTAAAACAGAACGAATGGGAAGTAGATCAGTGTAGCATGGGGTCAAGAGTAGAGGAAGGGAGGCTGACTGAAGGGACAGGAAAGAGACTCACCAGGTGATCAAAATGACCTGATGGTGGTGATTACAGTTTGTTTTTGTCAAAACTCACTGAACTAACGGGTACATTTGACTGTGTGTAAACCTCACTCCAAATAGCAAAATAAATCTCAAATAAGATCATATTTAAGAGTAGCAAAAGGAAATATGAGCAAACATTACAAAAATAATTTGGCACTTGTATATTTACTTATTTTGTTACTCCCGGAGATGTATACATGACATACAATTCCAGAAGCTAAAGAAAAAGACTGACAAACCTAACGATAATTAAACAAACAAATATATATAAAGTAATTAAAGTATCAGTATCTAGTAAGTGTTCAAAATATATTAGGTATTACTGCATTGTTATCTGAAACATAAAAAACACTATGTTGCAAAAAAAATTCCACCCTGTCAGAAGACAAATGACAAGCCAGAGAAAACAAATCTGCAACAAAAACAAAAGGGGTTATTTTAATCAATGCACAAGTTAGTAGAAAAATGAGCAATTTATAGAAAAGAAACACAAACAACCAATAGACAATGAAAAAATACAGAATTGAAATGATGAGATAACATTCTAATTTTGCTATCTTACGAGCAAAAATATTTAGGTTTGATAAATTCCTTTATTGGGAAAGGTATGGAGAAACAGAATTACTTACTATGTATTGATGACAGGAAAGACAACTGGTACAACTTTTTAAAGAGGAATGTGACAGTAGCTATCTAAAATGGAAAGCATGGGCTTCCCTTGTGGCTCAGTGGTAGAGAACCTGCCTGTCAATGCAGGAGATACAGGTTCGATCCCTGGTCTGGGAAGATCCCACATGCCTTGGAGCAACTAAGCCTGTGTGCCACAACTACTGGACCAGTGCTCTGGAGCCCGCATGCCCCAGCTACTGAAGTCCGAGCACCCCAGAGCCCATGCTCTACAACAAGAGAGGCTACCGCAATGAGAAGCCTGTGCATCACAACTGGGGAGTGGTCCCTGCTTGTCACCACCTACAGAAAAGCCTGCACAGCAAAGACGACCCAGCGCAGCCAAAAATAAACAAATAAATTTTTTAAAAAATGTAAAGCATAACATTTGGTTAACAGAGCCAGTGCTAGGAATTTATATTCCAGATATATTG
This sequence comes from Cervus elaphus, assembly GCF_910594005.1. NCBI lineage: Eukaryota > Metazoa > Chordata > Mammalia > Artiodactyla > Cervidae > Cervus > Cervus elaphus. The sequence continues at coordinate 32,041,183 of NC_057833.1, read as the reverse complement.
AATAAATATGCAAAATATATGCATAAGGATATTCAGCACAGCACAATGTACAATATCAAAAAACTTGAAAAGAGCCTAAATACCAACAATAGGTCCCCTACTGGTTAAAAAAATTAAGGCACATCCATGCAGTGCAACCATTAGAAAGCATGGAGTATATGCTATTACAGGAAGATCATCAAGATACAGCAGGCCCTCCCTATCCTCGGAGCGCTGACTGTTCCACACCATCTTATACAGGGCCTGGAGCAGCCTCAGATTTTTGATATCTGCTGGAGGTCCTGGAACAAATCTCTCACAGATACCAAGGGATGACTATGTGTTTACATGAAATGAAGAAACTGCACAGAACAGTGTTGGTAACAGGATTCCATTTGTGTTAATACATTTTGTAAATGATATATACAGTATATATTTTTAATGTATAAAATTTTTTCTAGGAATGTATACAATAAATCATTATTAAATAGTGGTCACCTTGAAGGATCAGATCGGGTGCAGAAGAAAAGGGAATTGTGGAGAGAAGGGGAAGGAGAGGGCTGCTTTGCACTTAAGAGTCAGGACATTTCAAAAAAAGAATTCCTTGTAATCTGACAGATATTATCTGCTAATAGTCTCCTAGTCTCCAATGCATCATCTCTACTCTAAAGAGATTGATCCTCTCGCCATCTTCACCCTTTTACACAGAGCATCTTACAGTGTTGAAGAAATAGTTTTATTCAATTTCTTCCTGTGGTTTGCAACTGTAGGAAAGGATTTTCTTCCCTGCACTCTACCCCCCACCCTTCTTTTACCGTAATTCAGCCTTTTCAGCTTCAATTTGAAGGATAGCCATTGTTCTTTCATAATTCTTTTCAGGAGCATCAAAGAAAGTTCGGGCAATCCATCTTGATATAGGATGCTACAAGAGAAAATTTGTTTTAAGATTAGTATCTAACAAGTATGTCTCTTTTCCAATGTACTGTTTTCCTAAAATGATCATCGCAAGTTAATCAGTAACACTTTTACATAATTCATTCTGTAGATACCACATTTGTCTTCATTTACAGGTGAGCAAATTCTACAAGGCTGTACAGTTACTAGGTTGCAGTGTCTGGACTCAGGCCAGGCTGACTCCAAAAATTTTGCTAATTCTTATTACAGTATGCTCTGAGTATCTTAAGTGGCAGATTTCAGAGTGAAAGTGGGGTTTGGTGATCCCAAAATGGAGCTGTTTTTACCAGTGAGCAAAGAGAAGCTAACTGTATGGCTTTACCTCAAGATTTAATAATGAAATATTTCTTTTCTAAAATATAATTCATTCAGATAACAAAACATGGAAACACACACTGTAATCAAGGCCATCTAACCACAATACTTGCAAAGACAAGTAACAGAATTATCTGGGACTGTAGTAGCAATGACAGTATGGTAAAATGATTAATTCATAGTACCGGCTTTGGAGTCAAGGCCCTCTAGGTACCAATACCGACCCTATCCCTGAAACAGGTCACCTACCTCCTTTTAAGATTCAGTTTCCTCAGCTTTAAAGTGGGAAAAATAATAGTACCATTTACATGAAATGAAATAACATTTGCAAAACACTATCAAAGTGCCTGCTATATAGTAAGTATTCAAAAAATGACAGCCAGCATTAGTATCAGGGCAATTTTTTCCTATGGTGTAGAACATAAGATAAATTCTGTTATTATGCTAGATTAATAATATAGTACAGAGTCGGTCTTTAAACAACCATGAAGCTTAAGGTAATACAACAATGCAGATAATTACCCAAAGAAGTTGCTTATAAAAAGTGAACACAAAATGCATCATTTACTTGATATAAAAAACTCAATTTAAAACTGTATCACAATTGCTAAATTAAGCTATTAACCAGTACATTGATAAGGCACCTAACCCTGAAAATAACTTTCAGTGACCTATACCAACCTTGAAATATTCCCAGTGTTCTGGGATGTAGCCTTCTGGAATTTCTGCTAACTCAGCTTCACCTAATAAGAGAAAACAGTGATGTTCAACTTTAGTAACAGGAGTTTATGTTAATTCTTCACCATTTAAATAAGAAACCTATCTCTTGTGGTTTTAAAGAACCTTTTGTTTTGTAGCAACAAAGATATCTAATATTTTAAATTTACTTCAACCTGGTGGAAAATCATTCACATTTTTTAAGATGTCTTCTATGTGTAAGGCTTTGCATATAGGCATTATACAAGAGTTCTCATTTTGTTTTTATTTAGTGTAACAAGATATAAAAAAAACAAATTATTCCTCTGAGTTTTCCTAAAACTCGTAGACAAAATATTCAAGGATTCAAGTTTTAGAAGTACTTCGAGCAGAATTTTCCAGGAAAACCTAGTATTTACTGTCATTCACAAATCCATTCTTTTAAGAAGATTATAACTTAAAATATTCCGGGATGGATAAAAAAATTTCTTCTATCCCTCAGCTTGTCTTCTACCTGTTATTTCTGTTTTCCTTATTCAGACTTATCAAAGCTGGTTTGAGAAGGTGGAAGAAGTCAGGTCTTTAATGTGGTCTATAGAGTCAGTGACCTTAAAGGTTTTTTGGGGGAAAAAAGTTAGAAAAAGAACCACCATACATTACTGCAGATTAAGATTTGGTTGAAGTGAATTCTCATGCTTAAGCTTTTTATGTAAAGAACTTTTCCTTCTAATACCATAATTTCTTTTTTATATTAATGTATATAGGTCTTAAAAACTTACTAGTCTAGTCGGTGGGGAAGATACTCACCAATGAATACATTTATCAAAGTTATGCCAATTGCTACTGGAATCCCAGTCAACAAAATGTAGAATCTCTGTTAAGATTAAAAAAGAAAAAAAAAAGTTTTCACATAACTGTTTCCTATCTTTCCTCACACTCAACTGTATATTTGCTTCACTCTCTGAGATCAATGTTCCCAAACAACAAAGAATTAAAAAATCATCTCAAAATAATGGAGTTACATATTTAAAGAAGTCCTTCAATAAGTTCTTTGCTAATTTAAAGAATATTTTAGCAATACAAATAATTATTACCAAATGAATCCATTTTCAGTTTTAAAATTTATAGACTGGGAGGGGGGCAAGGAACACAGATGATTATTTCAAAACCCCATAATCTTGAGAAGAAAGAAATAGTTCAATTTATTCCTCCAATATGTCTGAATTTTTCTTGAAAAAAGGAAAGTCTCACTAATTTAAAAATAAATTCAATAACAAACCAGACCTTACTACAAAATCTCAATATTTTTTGAGAAAAGGAATATGCATTTATAAAACAAAATCTTTTATAAAATGAAAGATGTTTTCTATATAGGAAAAAAAAATCCTATTTATACGTAGAGTTTAGTTCAACCAAAGTTTTAACTTACCAGTAATTTCAAAAAACGTCTGTCATAGAATCCGGAAGGCTTGATGATAAACAGTCTTTTCCCATGGTCCCCACTGTGTCGCACAGGAGCTAAAAATATTAAGTTACCCTATTATACACAAGGCTTATACAGATATATTGTTATATTTGGAGATAAAAATCAGATTATAAGAAAATTTACATGCATAAATGTTTAATGTGAATCATGATAAAGCATCTCTTCTCTGCCAAAATATATATGTGTGTGTTTAAGATGTACTGTCCTAAACTTTAACTCTCATTTTTATTCAACATTTTCATCAAATTTATTCATCAATATTCAAGATATTTATTGAAAAAATATCTAAATGATTATTTGAATTTGTTCCAGTAGCAGGTGGGAAGATCAGACCCTCTTGGTGGATCACAGAACTCTTTGTTTATCTCTGCAATAAATATGTGCTAATGCTGCAACAGAAATTAATTTAAATTGCCACATATGATGAGGAAATATACATTAGGGACTTGATGCAAAATAAATGGAAAGATAATTATTCAACACTTCTCCAGCAGGAATTTGAACTATTAAAGGAATTTCAGTCATAACAGATGTCAGAAAGGTTGTACTCACTGCTCAGGAATGTCAGGAATGTCAGGAATGACCTTCCCCCTCCTGAAGTCTACTGTTTAGACCCAGATGACTTCTTATCCTCTAAGAAACCAAATGCTTCCCAACCAAGATGAGAGCTCTCCTACCTCTGAACTGCTGTATACTCTACTGGTGTGCAAACCTGCTTTAATTGCCCCCACTGAAATATAAGTACCTTGAAAACAAGAACTGTCTTTTAAAATTTGCTATCACCTCCAGCAGCTTGAACAATGAACTTAGAAGGTTAATTCACAAGAAAATTAGAAGCTAGCATGAATTTACTAAGTATAAATCATACTACTTAGGCCTCTAAAATAACAAGAGAATTTGACAAGGTAAGTATGTAGTTCCATAAACTATTTGAAAGATACAATAGAAATTTTTGTAGAGGACATTAAAAAAATGGGTTGGATAATAGTACAAACCACTCACTAATTCAATATTATTTAAGTGCCCACTATATACAGGTCTTTGCTAGGTATATACCATAAAAGGTATATAGATCCTGCTGGGTGAGAAAAAGTAGTTAACAAAATTACAAATCTATAAGGACAACAAAGGAAAGAAAGGAATACAGTCTCAGAAAAGAACAGGCCCTAATTAAAGTTCCTCTTTAGACAGGTTGGTGGGGTCTAGGGGAGTACAAGGAAGGTACATTATAAGCCGAGAGAAGTAGCAAGTTATATGAAATTGTTAATGGGCAACTGGTCATTGGGCATCCTGATCATACCCAAAAGGTACGGATTACTTAATGCAGTAACCTGCCAAAGCGTTCTCTCACGATTTCTATGAATGGCCTAGATGAGGTGGAGATGGTATTCCTGACATTACAGAGCTACTGCTTTAAGAGTTGCTACCACACCAATGATTAAATAGGATGCTCCCCAAATCCCTCCTACTGCATTTACAAAATGCTGAATCTCAAAGGATTAAGTATAGTAAGTGGGAAGTCCTGTCTGAACCATCCAGAAATTTAGTTGCTCACAAACTTAAGAAAAGTCATTGGTGGAAGTTCCCTGGTGGCCCAGTGGTGAGGATTCTGGGCTTTCATTGCTGTGGCCCAGGTTCAGTCCCTAGTCCGGGAACTGAGATCTGGCAAACTCTGTGGTGTGAGCAAAAAAGAAAAAGAAAGAAAAGTCACTGGTGTCATGTGGTTACCAAAAAATCTCAAAGGTAATCCAATCTTAATCTGAGGTACCAGAAATACAGGGTCAAAACAGAAGGAGCCCTCAACCTACCTCTTAATTAGACCTGCTGAAGCGTGTCCATCCCAGAGTACACTGTTTTAGAGGGACAACCTGGAGCATGCCCCAAGTTGGGCAACTAGGATGGCAAACACCCTGGAAACTGACCTGCTGAAAGAACGGAAGCTTACTGGTCTACCAAAAAGAAGTCAGGATGGAGACCAGACAAGTGTCTTTAAATAGCTGAGGGCTGTCAACTGACAGCGGCTGTACTGAACCGAAAGGAAGAACTAGGATCAATGTGTGAAAGACTATTTTTAGCTTAATACAAGAAAGAAGTTTCTGACAATTTTAGCAGTTGAAAATAAAACTGAACTGCCTCTCCACCCGCCCCCCCCCCCCACTCTGAAGTTATTTGAGTGTCAATAATGGAATATAACAATGCATACTACAGGGGATTGGCCTAGAAGATTTCTAAGGTCTTTTCTCTCAAAGAATCTGACAGATGGCTCCTCTTAGAATAAAAAGAGATATCTTTCCTACTGATCAATCTCAATGGTTTCCTTCCATCATCAAGAACTCCTTCCTGCTTTCACGTTTTTGCCCTTACTTTCCCCTTTGCCTGAAAGCCTTTCCTTAGGCTCTTTGGATGGCCACCTCCTCATTCCATCCTTCAGAGATAAGATCAAATGTCACCTCTTCAAAGAAGTCTTCTCTGACTACCCTATCCAAAGCTGGTCGCCAACTTATTCTCCTTAATGTCATTTGGTTACTTCCTTTAGAACAATAAGCGCTAAGCTGAATTATTCAGTACTGTATCTCCAGTGCTCTTTAGTGTCTGCAAGTGGCAGGAGCTCCCTATCACTGAATTTACATTTATTAAGTAAATAAAAAATTGGGAGGGAATCCTTCTTTGAGCCCTGAAAGTAAACCCAGAAAAGACAGTAAAGTCTCAACTTTCTCTTTCAGACAGAAACACATACACACACACACACACACACACACACACACACAAGGATTAAACTCTATGTGGGGTTTTAGGGACAACTGTTTACAAATGCAAGTATTAATAAATACAGAAACTATAATAGAAAAAAAAATTATGGAAGGAAGATTGGACTGGCTGCATTCTAGCAACATTAAACAGTAATGTAAACTTCTTGCTTTCTTTGCATATTAATTACCCTACTGTTGAACAACAAATATTCATGTCATTAAATGTACCAGATAACTGTTATACTATTAACTGTTCTAAAAGACACCTCATAGCACTAAACTCTTTTCATGATTTGTTGTTGTATTAACAGTAGGACCATCTGCTTACAGTCTAAAATCACTAGCGTGAACACTGCTTACAACCAGCTGGCTGGCAGGATTTCTGGAACTCAGATCCTTCTGCCACAAAAACAGGCATTTTCTACCACTCTCTAAAGCCTGGAATTTCTCAATTAGGTATTCATTAATTATGTGGAAGGTTTCAATAACCATTTTTTTTTAAATGCAAATAACTTCAGAAAGTTATGTTGTGGACAACTGTGATACTTGTGAAGATCAAACAGTTCAATGTAAGATTTTTGTGTGTGTCTCTAAGACAACCCCCAAAACTAAATTTTTTTCCCTCATTCTCTGACTATTCCCAGTAAATTGTACCACCAACTCAAATACCCAGGCTAAAAATCTCATTTGTCTTCCTACACCTCATCCATCAGTTGTCAAGGCCTCTTGATTCTAAAATTCAAACTTTCCATTTCTCTCCATGCCCACTTCACCTCACTGGCATAAGTAATCAATACGCTTGATAAGTCAACCAATATTCAGATGCATCTTCCTAAAACATACTACTGATGCTGCTCTTCTGCTGAATACTCTCGGCTGCCTACCAAATTGTTAAGATACTTTGGCTTTGTATTCAGCATGTATGTGCTAAGTCGCTTCAGTCGTTCATATCTGAATCTTTGCAACCCCATGGACTGTAGCCTGCCAGGCTCCTCTGTCCATGGGATTCTCCAGGCAAGAATACTGAAGTGGGTTGCTGTGCCCTCCTTCAGGGATCTTCCCAACCCAGTGATCGAACCAGCGTCTCTCTCCTGTATGGGCAGGCGGGTTTTTTTTTTTTTTTTTTTTTTTTACCACTAGCGCCATCTGGAAGTCCTTTTGTATTCACCCCCTCCCCTAATGTGGTCCTGACTTCCCTTTTTGCAGCCTTCTCTCTCAAAACCTACCTATTCCAAGAGCCCCATTTTCAGATGTATCAGAAAACACAACCTTTACTTTTCTGACAATTACACCTCTTAAAACTGTCCCTAGAATCTATTAACATGCCCCATCATCCATGTCCGAACTCAGTCCACGTGACTTTTGTTTATAAAATCATTTTAATACTCTTCTCAGGTTTTAAAGTCATAACATATGGACATCAGCCTTCAACACAAAAGTTCTCTGCAGTTGAGGAGAGAACTTAAGCTCGTTTCTAGAATCCACTGATGCTTGACACTTAATAATTTAATTAAATAGAGCACTTTAATCTGTGCTGAGGGTGATGATAACATGGCAGTACTAAATGTTTAAGAAGGTTGTGGCCACAGGGCCTTGAAGAAGGTATTGCTTGGTGCTGCAGATCCGCTCCACTCACTCTTTACCACTACCTTTGAGGTAAGTTAAAATTATCACTCTCTTTTTTAAAACAGTTCTTATGGTAAGATACATTTATTTCAAAATAACATTTCTAAAAAGATGCAAAATCATGTGGAAGCACATCTCAGGGTTATAAGTACTTGTCAGTGAGAATAAGACTGGTTTTATTTCCCTGTTAAGTCAACAGAATATAAGCACATTTGTAGTAAAAATCCTCTCTTAAAAAAAAAAAAAGAAATCCTCTATTTTTAAAGATGAAGAACTGTAGGTTCAGAGTAATTAAGTGTCTTTTACTTAACTTCCCAGATGAGATGACCCAAATTCACAGAATTATTGAATTCTGGAGCCAGAGTTGAAACCCAGGCAGCAGAGACATTACTTTGTCAACAAAGGTCCGTCTAGTCAAGGCTGTAGTTTTTCCAATGGTCATGTATGGATGTGAGAGTTGGACTGTGAAGAAAGCTGAGCGCCGAAGAATTGATGCTTTTGAACTGTGGTGTTGGAGAAGACTCTGGAGCATCCCCTGAACTGCAAGGAGATCCAACCAGTTCATCCTAAAGGAGATCAGTCCTGGGTGTTCATTGGAAGGACTGATGTTGAAGCTGAAACTCCAGTACTTTGGCCACCTCACGCGAACAGCTGGCTCATTTGAAAAGACCCTGATGCTGGGAAAGATTGAGGGCAGGAGGAGAAGGGGACACAGAGAATGAAATGGTTGGATGGCATCACTGACTCGATGGACTTGGGTTTGGGTAAACTCTGGGAGTTGGTGGTAGACAGGGAGGCCTGGCGTGCTGCGGTTTATAGGGTCGCAAAGAGTCGGACACGACTGAGAGACTGAATTGAACTGAACAGTTCAGCTCCAGAGGAAACAAAAGCAGACAAGGTTGTCTACTCTGCTGGATCTTACATTCTCAGAGAGGCAGCAAATGTGTGCGGGCGTGCCTGTATGCGCTCAATTGCTTAGTTGTATCCAACTCTTTGTGACCCCATGGACTGTAGCCGGCCACGCTTCTCTGTTCATGGGATTGTCCAGGCAGGAACACTGAAGTGGGTTGCTATTTCCTTCTCCAGGGGATCTGCCTGACCCAGAGATCAAACCATCTCCTTGCATCTCCTGTACTGGCAGGCGGATTATTTACTACTGTGCCACCTGGGAAGCCCAGAGGCAGGCATAAACAATATAAAGCAGATTATGAACTTTTATTCCACAGTGACAGATTAGGCTTCACATGCAAAATACCTTTGAAAACAGGTTCACAGCTAAAACACAGTAACACTCGCTATAGCTATTATATCCTTTTCTGCTCTCAGTGGAAAGGGTGTAGATTACCTGCAAGGATCCTTCCAGAACTTCAAGAACGGGGAGTAGTGTATAAACAGAATCTAGGAGTGAAATTTTACCTCTGTTTATCTCCAGATAGGCATGATCAAACACTATGGGGCAGCAGCGGGTATGTGAAGAGGATATGTGTAATCAGAAAAGACTTACAAAGGATTTTTATCAAGGAATGTGAGCACATGTGGCTTTGTAGCAGGTTCAAATTCCTGCTGGAAATTCATTGAATACCATTGGTCCTTTCCATCATTTTTCCACTAAGTCCCTATGTATAATGCCTCTTCATGTGAAATGACATAACTCAAATTAAATTGGGAGAAGAGCAGTAAACAGAAAAGGATATTTTTAAGTCAGAGAAGAACCTTTCTGCCTTTAAATTTCACTTCTTATGTATCTACATCTATTGTATAGGACAATTAGCTTACAGCACATTTTCGATCAAGAGGATTAAATGAATATCATTAATATATGTATGGTGTCCAGCACATAATACATGCTCAATAAGTGTTAACTGTCATTATTATTATTCAGTTTAATACAGTAGTGCACTGTTTTTGTAATAATTGAGTCACAGTTTCCTCATCTGTAAAATGGGGATAATAACATTGTATTCACTTTGCAGAAACCAAGAGGGAATCAAACAGACTGAATGCAAAGCATCTGATGCTTTGCGATTATTATTATGATTATTCATTCCCCTAGAGTTCAGTCCACAGTCTCCAAGAGGCTCCAAATAACCCTTCCACGACTGCCCTGACTTTCCTAGGACCTAGGAAAAGGCCTATGATCTTTATATAGATCCCCTCCTCTCCAAACAGACATTAAAAATAATTATTTTGTGACTGCATTGATATAAAACGAATACAATTCAGGCTAGATTTACCATCACATACACATTAACATTACAGTCCTTTACCTTCTGATTTTAAAAGAAATATAAATGAAAACATTTTCGTGGACACCTGAAAGTATCATGAAGGCGGATCACTGTGCCTAGAGAGTGAGTTAGCCCCGAGCTCTCCACCTGACCATATATTACCACTTAGCATCGTCAGGACCCTCAGCAACATTACTTCCCACCTTGTGAGAGTAAAATCTAGCGCAGGTGCAAGATACAAAGAATCGTGTGCCTGAGAAACAGAGGTCCTAGTTCTTCGCTTTCTAACCTCAGCTTCATGCACAAATTAGCAACAGGATAGGTGAGTGACAAAGTGTGTCAAAAATTCTAATTACTGACTTAAATACGATCGACCTGATTACTTCAGGAAAGCCCTAAGTTTCCCCACACAGCTTATGCTCCTTCTCACAAACCCCAAGTTCTCAATTTATTCCCGGCTCCCTCTGGATTCCACCAAGGTCACCCGGGAAGAGCCCTCCATCTCTCCTCCCACGTTCCCTAATCCCGCTTTCTCCCAGAGCTAGTACCCACCGACAGTCTTCGGAAAGTCACGGGTGAGGAAGCCTCCGAATCCAAGTCGAGTGCCAAGACGGCGGCTGGACAGAGCGGCCACTGCAGAAACCGAAGCCCGATGCAAAAGACTCATCGCCGCCATGGCTATTACGGGCAAGAGAACAGCGGCGGAGAGTAACGGAGGCCGAGAGAGCCAATCTTCCAAAGAGGGCGAAGCCGGAAAGGGGCCATGTTGACTGAGGGCAAAGTCAATTCCCTTTGTCGCCTTCCGGTCGGCGTGAGACTCCGGAAGTGACGCCAGTTTGGCGGAAATGCGGTTTGCTTGCTGATACGAAAAATGGCTGCTGCCAGTTTGGCTGTTTTCTGCAGAAGAGTCTCGGCCGCTCTGAAGGCTTCTACGTCGTTAATAAGTCCCCAAGCCCTTGCTAGCACAGGGTAAGTTATTTGAGGGGTAGGTCTGTCCACTTCCCCAACTTTGGAACTTGTTTGATTGTTGAGATGCTGAGAACGTTTAGGGCTGGAAAGGCCGCCTTGATGGCTAGGCGCGAGCCCACCTTCGTGAGGAGTCAGTGACCTTGGAGAAGTCTCCCATCTGCGACATGTCTGTATCTTCCTCAAACATTTTGTTGCCACCTACTGTGGACCAGGCAGTTCTTAGGGTCTGTAGAAACCCAGTATTTGTTTAATTAAATGTGGAGGTACAGAAGCATTCTCCTTGACTGGGTGAGTTTTTAAAAAAATTCACTGAAGAGCTTTTGGATGTGGAACTGAGCGCTTTGTCAGGTTCTGTGGGTTAAAAAGGGGGGAAGGGGATGTGTACTCCCAGAGCCTGTCAAAAAGAGGTGTTGAGTAAATTTTGAGTGAATAAATGAAAGCCGAGTGAACTGACAGTCGCCTTGCAGGTGTGCGAAAAGAATATACTACAAACGGTGGTTATTTCTAGAAAGACCGCTTGTCTTCTGGACAGACAGATCATGTTTGACGTTAAGCTGTACGATTACCTCCCTGTTATTAGCTTTTGTTTTTAATGAGTTGAATTTTACAAATTATTGGGTTTTTGTTTTTGTTTTTTTTCCCCAAAAGGAAGTAATGTATGTGCTCTTTGAATTCAGCACTGTTATTGGGCATCTCTCAGCTATAATGTAATTCCTTACGTTAACCTCAGAGATAAGCAGTGGTTTGGTTTGGTTTTTTGTCTTTTTTTTGCAGAGGTTCAGGGGCTGTAACTTGAAAAGTGGCAGACTTGAATCAATTGTCTCTTCCATCTCATCATCGTTTTTCCTTAAAAAATAAGTTTAGATTTTTATCATTACTATTAAGTTATCTGTTCACTTACAGACACTTTGGAAAATAAGGGAAAGTGTTTTTGAAGAAGAAAGTAACTATCAACTATGATATTACCATTCAGAGATAAACAGGTTTTCTTCGTTTTCACTTTGAGAATATACACATACATGTAATTTTAAAATAAAATCAGGATCATACTTACATACATGCATTTTTATATTCTACCCTTGTTTCGCCAGCTTTTTTTTTTTCAATTTCGAACCAAAAGAAAAGTTGTAAAAGTAGTACAAAGAATAACCATATGCTCTTCACTTATATTAATCACTACCCAGTATTTTGTCACATTTTTTATACTTTTTATGTCCGTGCTTTTATTCTTCTGAAATATTTGAGGCATGTCAAAATTGCAAGCATCATGACATTTCAGCATGAATTTCCTAAAGATAAGAAATGTCTTAACCACAATACTACAACGATCACACTGGGAATATTTTTTCTTTCTTTTTTATTCAGGGTTCAATCAGTGATCATTTATCATGTTAATTGTCATATCTTTTTAGTCTTTAATCCAAAGCAGTTTCTTTTTTTCTCTTTCATGTCATTAATGTTTTTTTTTTAATCTTCAAATTTAAATTTATTAAGACATTCAGCTATGTCAGTCTACATCCAAATCGGCTACTAAAAATAAAATAAAGTCACATCCCACATTAGGAATACCAAGTTGAAAAACACTTTTTGAGCCAAGCCTATTGTATAATTAAATGACTAGTTTCTTTTCATATCAAAATTCCCATAAAAAATTAACATTCCCCCCTCCCTAGTTCTACCTGTAGCCATGATGAATGTAAAAATTTAAATATGACACATCCTTGTCAAAGAAAAGGTGCAAAGTCTATTAACAGCTTTAAAAGTGTCATTTGCAGAATGTGATCATACGGTATGTACTCATTCCCAAAGTGCAAATATTGCCATAATTTAACACTGCTTTGATTCAGTTGCCAAGAATTAAACATTACACAGGATTGGAAAGTACACTCAGGGCCTTTCTCTCATTAATGTTTTTTTAATAAAGTCAACCTTTTTAGAATATTCCTTCATTTGGATTTGTCTGCTTGTTTGTTCATGATTAGATTCAGGTTAGTTTTTTTGGGAGGGAGTAGGAATACAGCACTTGTGATACATTTCATTATTGTATTTTAAATTATTTCTCCAGGTCATTAAATATTATTTACAAGTATGACTTTTAGATTGCTACATAATAAATTATCATACAGATGCACAATAATTATTTTAACCATTTCCAAGTTGCATGTTTACATTATTGTCTGCTTTTTGTTATCATATATAATGCTTTAATAGACTTTTTAAAAGTATAATTAGTTTCAGGTGTACAACATAATGATTTGATATTTTCATACATTTCAAAATAATCACCACAATAGACATTTTGATTTATCAATTCCTGTACATGATCTTTTCTTTAGTTGAAATTTCTAAATCCAGTGGAATTACTGGCTTACAGGAGGAAGCATTGGGCCTCAGATGTGTTGCAAAATTAAACTTCAGAATGCTTTTATCTACTTATATGCCCACCAGCAGCATATGAAGGAGCTAAAAATTTTACCGTAAAATATAATTATGTCAATATATTATCTCTGAATTATGCTCTAAATTACAGGATAAATTACAGCATCTATACTGGGGATATTAAAAATAATTTCTAAAGCATTTTATGAGTTTATTGTTTCTTGTGCAGAATCCCCAAGTTGGTTTTTTGATATTGTAAATGAGGAAATGATTCCATTTATTGCCTATAAAATCCAGATGTCATGAAACTTTAATTACTTGTTCATATATGTTCAGTTGCAGGTTTTCTCTTAGTCTGTTGACTAAGAATACATCAGATGTCACATCTTTTCACCAGTGTAGATTACTTCATACCACATTGTCTAGGAGAGGACTGGAAGAATTTTTTGATGACCCAAAGAACTGGGGGGAAGAAAAGGTGAAATCTGGTGAGATACTTGGGTTGATCAGTATTAAATATATTTATTAACTTTCTATCATATTTGGATTATTTATCCAGTTTGGGAATTGCTTATGTTATTTTCTTTTTTCAGTTCCTTTGGGAATGTCTGTTAGAGAAAAATAGGAGAGTATAATAGTAAACTATTCTTTGGCAGGTTGACAAAAGGTTTAGAAGAGGAGTGGGTTGAAATTATTAACTAAAGTGAGGTTTGGGGTTTGTTTTAGATTTCACTTTTTCAGAGATAATTGAATATTAATTTATAAGAATAGTAAGTATTTTGACATTAGACTGAAAATATATTTTGTACTAATACTGAGATGTTTTGAATGCTATTGCCAGTCACATTACTAATATCTAATTTAATCACAATTAAGTTCTAATTATATATTGTACTATAGTATAAAAAGCTATTATATATTTTATAGATAAGGAAACAGGTTTAGAGAGATTAAGTAATTTGCCAAAGGACACGTAACTAGAAAATTATGTAACTCATTTCACGTTATGAGTTTATCACTTTAATAGGAGCTTCATGGACCTGTCAGCAATTAAGGAACAAAAGTAATGAAGATTTACATAAACTTTGGTAAGTATACTGAGTACATTAACATCTAAGAGTTTGAGGCAGTTATAGTATAATAATGAGATATAAACTTTATCTGATGTAGGAAATTAAGTGAAATGATTTATGGTACTGTTGGTGATATATAAGATGATTAAAATTTTTATGAATACTCCAGAGGTTAAGTTACATTATGAGAGATGTATCAGAGTTAGTTGGGAGTTTAGAAATTTTATTGTAACTGCTACCAGTCCTACTACCACTTTTATACTACCAATTTCAAGAAACTAATAAAACAGAATGGGGATTAATTGGTCACATGTCGGTCTTCTTACTTTTTATTATTTTGCATGGCCTGGAAGCTTTAACTTAATTACTTTGAGAAAGTAGTGTGTTGGAGGATGCACATAAGTAGAAATTTAGGTAGGTTTTGCTGGCAGGTTCTCCTGATGAATAAGAGTTGAGAGGATTTGAGACAGTTGATTTGTATATATACATATATTGAATATAAATTGAGGTATGATTGACATAACATTATGTTAGTTTTGGATGTGCAGTGTAATGCTTCAGTATTTGTATGTATTGCAAAATGATCATAATAAGTCCAGTTAATACTGTCACTGTACTTAGAGAAATTTTTTTCTTTGTGGTGAGGATTTTCAAGGTCCATTCTCTGAGGTACTTTCAATTATGTGATATAGTATTACTAACTATAGTCACTTTTATAACTGGGAATTTGTACCTTTTGACCCCACCCCCACCCTCTGCATTCATTGACTATATTTAGCCTGAAGATATGTTTGTTTGGACTGTACTGTGTTTTAAAAATTGGGAAATTTCATGCAAAAATAAGGACTTCTGGCTCTTCTTGAATAATCAGACCTGTGATGTTGCAGCACTGAACCTACATTCCTCCATGTAGGTCCCCTGCATGGTGACACTTGGCTGGTCTAAATGAAGCGGTCCATACCACTTCTTACCCATCTTGTTCTTTAACCAGGCAGCCTTCACTCAGCATTGCTGTTTGTCCAGGCACTGTAGTAGGCAGTTAAAGGTTTACCCCTTGATTTAAAGAGTGGTTTGTCTTTCATGGCAGATTAAAGAACTGTAAAATGCTTATAAGATCACTAATACTACAGGCTTGTTCTTGTGATACAATAAGAAATAATATACTTTGTCTTTTGTCTCTGATGGCTTCACACATAGCTCCTTAATTCCTTGTAATTGCCTGAGTGATGTAAGTGTCTTTTGTTCTAATTAAACAACTCTTGGGTGAAGTGGGCTGGGAGGGCGTTGTTGCACACCTTCAGGAAAGACCAAGGCATGATTAGAGGGTAAAGAATTCAGCCTCACCACCATGCCCACCTCTGGGGGGGTGGCGGGGAGGGACTAGAGATTGAGTTCAGTCACCAGTGGCCAGTGATTTAATCAGTCATCCCCGCATGATAAGACCTTTATAAAAGACCCTAAACAACTAGGTTTGGAGAGCTTCCAAGCTGGTAAATACATGGAGGTTCTGGGAGGGTGTTGTGCCCTGAGAAGGCAGGGTAGCTTTGCACCCCTTCTCCATATCTTGTCCTGTGCGTCTCTTCCACCTGGCTGTTTCTGAGTTGTATCCTTTATAATAAACCAGAGAGTAAAGTGCTTTGCTGAATTCTGTAGGCTGTTCTATCAAAATATCAAACCCAAGGAGAGGGTTTGTGGAACCCCTAACTTACAGCAGGTCTGTCAGATATATGTAAGGCCTAGAAATCATTATTGGCATCTAAAGTGGGGCAGTCTTTTTTGTGGGACTGAATCCTTTTGTGGAATCTGGCACTAACTTCAGGTAGTTAGTGTCAGAGGAGTGGGAAAAGTTGTGTTAGAAAAGACAGTATAAGAAGGAAAAACCCTCATTTGGTGTCAGATATGTAACACAGCACAACAGATTCATTATAAAAATGTGTTGTCTTGCAGCGTGTTTACTGCAGCTTATTGGTAAGGGGAGAGTTAAGGCAGTTTCAGTTCATCCTGGCGAAAACCAAATCGTTTATCTTCTGTCACTTTTCCCCCTCCAAATTGTCTTCTTCCACACCAAAAAGTAGCCCATTTCTTTTGTGTCATGTTCTATGCCCCCCACGTTTATTTCCTTTCTTCCAGCTCTAATTCTCAATCAAACATAATTTATTCACAAAACTCACTCCCATTCAAGCTTTGCCACTTAGTGTTTTGATCTCAGTATTTGTGTTTGCTTAGGTTTTCTTTCCAGCCTAACTTATCCCATCTCTTTAATGCTTTCCCTGACTATCTTGGCCAGAAGGAATGTCTCGTCTCTCCCACTTAATTCTCTGGTACTTGCTGTCTATACCACTCAATACACCACAGCACATTACAATCGTGGAGGGGGCATATGGGCTAAAAATAGAATGGATTTATACACAGGGAGTTCACGATTTGACTTAGCTGAATTAGCTACGTGCCCCCCAGATACCTTACATGTCTTAGCTTTAGTTTCTTCATTTAGAAAATGGAAATGATTCCAACCTCAGAATTATTGTGAGAATTCAGTGAAATAAATGTATATAATGTGCTTAAAACAGGAGCTGAATAGGTGTTAGTTGCCTTCTGTCTGCTCTTTCCACTTGGAATGTAGGGACTCTACTTTATGCTTGTTTGTGACTCTTCTGGTACTTCCTTCATACAGTATGTGGCACTTGGAAAATCTAGTGAACAAATGAGTGAGACTAGATACAGCTTGTTTAAAGGGTTATTCTAAAGGACTTTTGAGTACAGATTATTAATTTTCGTGTCAAAAGCCACAATTTTATTACTATAACCACAGAATAGCATTACTAGTTCTGTTTTTCATATAGGTATGTTCTCCTGAAAGAAAGAAACATGCTCCTAACTCTAGAACAGGAAGCTAAGCGACAGAGGCTGCCAATGCCAAGCCCGGAGCGCTTAGAAAAGGTGAGATTTGTGGGAGTCTGGAGACTGCTGAGTGTGGGATAAAAGCTAAAAGGTGTGAGCATATCGTTCCTACAATTCTTGGCAAGTAGGTTTCTTTCTATTTCTGCTTGATTTTTAGGAAATCTACATCCTTAAGCAACTATTACTACTATATAATTTAGAATATTTCCATCCTCCCAAAAGGAAATCTCAGACCCATCTTCAGTCATTCACATTTCTACCTATAAGCCCCAAATGTGCATGGACCTATCTTAGGTAAACCCCTAGGAGTAAACTTGCTGTGTTGTGTGCTAAATCCATGTTTAACATTTTAGGAAACAGTTCAACCATTTTCTAAAGTACCTGCACCCTCTTAGATTTCTAGTTCTGGTTTTAACTACTTCTGTACCAACTAGGTCAAATTTGTTTAATGCTTTTTTAATAATTGGTATAAAAAACCTATAACAGAAGTATTATTATCATAACCATTTTTTAAAAATATTTATTTATTTTTGCCTGCTCTGGGTCTTTGTTGGTGTGCAGGGACTTTCTCTAGTTGCCGTATATGGGCTTCTCTTGGCTGCAGCTTCTCTTGTTGCGGAGCACGGGCTCTTGGGCACGTGGGATTCGGTACTTGTGGCGCATGGGCTTAGTTGCTATGCAGCATGGGGGATCTTCCCCAACCAGAAATCAGACTAGTGTCCGTTGCATTGTTGCATGGCAGACTCTTAACCACTAAACCACCAGGGAAGCCCCATCTTAACCATTTTAATTAATAAGTTTTTTATAGTTTATAAAATTGTTTCAGGTGTACACCATAGTGATTCAGTTTTTTTTATATATATATACATCGCCCTCCCCCGACCCCGATTGCTTCCCATTATAGGTTACTACAGAAATTGAACATGGAGAAGGAAATGGCAACCCACTCCAGTATTCTTGCCTGGAAAATCCCATGGACGAAGGAGCCTGGTGGTCTGCAGTCCATAGGGTCACAAGAGTCAGACACAGCGACTAAACCAGCACCACCAATTTGTTTTTTGGAACTAAAAGTGTCCATCAAAGGGACAACACTTCAAAGATTTAATTGGAACGTGTTTTAAATTGGCTTTTTTAAATGATGGAGAGAGAGAGACAGAGAGACAGAGGTCTCCATCAGTAAGTCTCACCTAATGAGCAATGGAGGTTTTCTGGGCAAAGTCTCTGTAAATAGTAGCTTCATTTGTTACCTGAAATACCATTGCGTTTAGTGGTGTAAAGATTGTATTTTATTTTCAACCAAACTTTATAGTTAATGACTAGAACTAATATTAACAATTGACATTAAATATTTTTCTGGAATTTAAAGAATGCCACTGT
This sequence comes from Cervus elaphus, assembly GCF_910594005.1. NCBI lineage: Eukaryota > Metazoa > Chordata > Mammalia > Artiodactyla > Cervidae > Cervus > Cervus elaphus. Next base: position 32,022,450 of record NC_057833.1, on the reverse strand, counting down.
TAAAATAGCCTATTAATTGGTTTTCAATATTTAACCAAAGACATAAAATAAATCTAGATGAAGGCAAAAGGAAAAAAAAAAGAAATTGAACATAATTTCCTGTGCAAGACAGTAAATCCTTGTTGCTTATCTATTTTATGTATAGTAGTTTTTGTCTGTTAATTCCTTATGCCTTATTTACTCTTCTCCCCATGCCTTCTCCTCTTTGGTAAGCATAAGCTTGTTTTCTATGTCTTTGAGTGTGTTTCTGTTTCATATTAGAGTCATTGTATTATTTTTTAGATTCCACATGTGATATCATAATATTTGTCTTTTTCTAACTTGACTAAGTATAATATTTCCTAGGTTCATCTATATTGCTGTAAATGACAGTATTTCATTCTTTATTTTGTCTGAGTAGTATTCCATTGTGGTGTTTGTATGTGTATACACGTATATTACATCTTCCTAAGCCAGTTGTCTGTTGACGGGCACTTCAGTTGTTTCCATGTCTTGGCTGTTGTAAATAGCGCTGCTGTGAACATTGGGATGCCTGTATCTTTGCAAATTATAGTTCTTTTTTCTGGAAGTATACCCAGGAGTGGGATTGCTGGGTCGTATGGTAGTGCTGTTTTTGGTGTTTTTAGGGAAAATTATTTTCCATAGTGGCTGCACCAGTTTACATTCCCATCAAGAGTTTTGAAGGGTTCCCTTTTCTCTACACCCTCTCCAGCATTTATTGTTTGTAGGTATTTTGATGGTAACCATTCTGGCCAATGTGAGGTGATACCTCCCTGTGATTTAGGCTTGCTTCTGTTTAGTCATTAGGGATGTTGATCATCTTTTCATGTGACTGTTGGTCATCTGTATATCTTTGGAGAAATGTCTATTTAGGTTTTCTGCCCATATTTTGGATATTAACCTCTTGTCAGTCCCATCATTTACAGATATTTTCTCCGGTTCCATATGTTGTCTTTTCATTTTGTTGATGGGCAAAAGCTTTTTGCTGATTTGCTGGGCAAAAGCTTTTACATTTGATTATGTTCCATTTGTTTATTTTTGCTTTTATTTCCTTTGCCTTGGGAAACTGACCTAAGAATACATTGCTACAATTGAGGTCTGAAAACATTTTGCCTGTGATCTCTTCTAGGAGTTCTATGATGTCATGTCTTTTATTTAGGCCTTTAAACCATTTTGAGTTCATTTTTTTATACAGTGTACTTTTTATATGGTGTATAAATTCTTTTAGTTTTTGCTACTTTTCTGAGAAATTCCTTCTCTTTCTATTCTAAATGACAGTCTTGCAGGGTGGAGTACCTAGGTTGCAGGATTTTCACCTTTCAGGGCTTGAGTATATCATGCCACACCCTTCTGGTGTTAGGGGAGCTCCGTGACTTTTTGAGTAACTGACTTTTCTCTTGCTGCCTTTAAAATTCTTTAAGTTTTGCCATTTTAATTATGGTATGTCTTAGTTTGGGTGTTTGGGTTCATCTTGTTTAGGACCCTCTCTCTATGCTTCCTGTACCTTGATATCTGTTTCATTCTTTGGGTTTAGGAAGTTTTCAGTCATAATTTCTTGAAATAATGTTTTTTGATTTCCTTCTCCCTCTCTGTTTGCAGAATCCCTGAATCTGTTAGGATTCAGAATCCCTGTTATGCACAAGTTGGAACACTTTATGATCATCCCATAGACCTCATAATGTTGCTTTCATTTTTTTCATTTGTCTTTCTGTCTGCTGTTTTGATTGGGTGATTTCCATTATTCTGTCTGTCTTGGCAGATTTCCAGCAGGCTAGAGGGCTTGACTGCTCATGTAGGACCCTAGGACTGGCATGGGAGTGCCCAAATTGTGGGTTGATCCACTCCCTCTGGACCTTCTGTTCCTCACAGATCCCTCCCAGTGGCACAGGTACTGGACCTGATGCCTTCTCCCTGGTGACAGGGAGATCTCCGGGCAGCTTTGGGTGTACGGGAGATCTGCCAGTTTCCAGTTAGTTTTCTGTGAGAATCGTTCCGCGTTATGTGTTTGTTGGGGGAGAGGAGCTCCACTTCCTCCTCCTCCATCATCTTGATTCCCTTCCTGTAGTTCAGCAATGTTAAGTACTTTCACATTACTCTGAAAAGGTCAACTGTTATTTAAGTTAGGTTTTCTTCATCATTAAAAAGAAATCATTTGGTGTCTTTATTTCCATTCCTTGAGGTAGTCAATCCTGTGTATTTCCTATATATCCATCAGAATTTTTCTCTGCATATAGAAATGTGCCTGATTATTTTTATTTACATACATTTGTTTATATTGTATATAATCTTCTGAGACTTACATCTTCTACTTACTAATATATTTTAGAGGTTTTCCCACATCAGTAAATGCAGATCTGCAATTATTTCTTCCGTGTAGAGGTTTTATGTTTTATTTAGTTAGATTTGTTTGTTTATCCATAGAGCACTTTCAAAGTCAGCTCTTTATTGATGTTTTTTCCATTCCATAGTAAGTCAGTCAGTGAGATTAGAACCCAGCTTTTTGTAATTGCTTCAGTCTTGCTTCCTAACCTCAACTGCTTCAGGCTTCTTTCCCCACGCTGCTCACCACTGTTAGGATCTGGGTATCCCTGCAGAGAGTCAAAGAAGGGGTGGGATAAAATCTCAGTTATTTACCCTAATTATGGAGAAGTTTAATCTGCCTTTATAAAAGTTGAGTTGCATCATATTTTGGGTTTTTTAAGCTTTATTTTGGTAAAATATGAGACTGACAGAAAAATTATGAGAACAATACGAAAAGGCCTCCTTCAGCCAGATTCCCTGTGTGGCTACTTCACCACGTTTGCTTTATCCTTCTCTGCCTCCTCTCTACAAAGATACATTCTTCCTCAACTGTTTGAGAATAAGTTCTATATGTGATATCCCTTTACCTGTAGGTATTTAAGTGTATATTGCCCCACCCCCCAAAAAAGGATATTTCCTTACATAACCACTGTACAGTTTTCAAAATCAGGAAATTAACATTGATACAATACTATATATATCTTATTGAAATTTCATGTTATCCCAATATATCCTTTATATTAAAGAAAATCCTGACTGATGTGTTTTCAGTTTTGTCTCTTGAATCTCCTTTAATCTGATTACTCAGTCTTTCTTTGTGTTTCATGACATTGACATCGTTGAAGAAAATGGGCCAATTTGGCCCTGTATGGTATTTCTCATGATAATAATCATGATTGGCAGGAATATCATAGATGTGATGCTGTATTCTTCACAGTGCATCAGGTGAGGAGGCATGCAGTGTTGATACATTCTGTTATTGAAGTTCTTAGCATTAGTAGTTTGGTTATTGTAGTGTTAGGTTTCTTCACTGTATAGTTACTGATTTTTCTTTTGGGAACGTGTAAATCCTCAAACTTGTACTTGTTGGTTTTAGCATCCTTTAATGATGATTTCTTGCCTCAATCAGTTACTGCCATGATGTTTGCTAAATGGTGATTGTCTAATTTCATTGTTCATTCTACATTGTTAGTGAGCTCTCTTCTGTAAGGAAGGGCTTTTCCTTTTCTCCATTTCTTCCTATCTTCCTTTCCCTTTTTTTTCTTGATTCATGGATTCCAACCTGATTCAATGAGTTAAAATCCTTTAGTATCATCACTCGAGATTTGGCCAGTGTGGGTTCCTTCAAGCTGGCCTCTGTGTTCTCATCAGTCTTTGATGAGGAATAGCAGGATATGCTGGATTCATCTTGTACTTTTTCTGCCCCAACCCTGGAATCAGCCATTTTACGGAGGAACCCTGCTGCCTTTGAATGGAAAATGGTATATTTAGAAACTAAGGTCTGAGTTGTGGTACATGTTTTCATTGCTGCAAAACATTTGTAAAGTAATGTGATTTTATTTTTAGGTATGTTTGCCAACTCTGCTTTTAAGGAAAGTTATGCTTCAGAGACTCTTTTAAGTGTATTGGCTGTTTATAAATAGCTCATTGTTTGATTAAAAAAACTCTTGCTAGAATGGTGCTGTTCTGAGACTTAAAGTTCAATAATAGACAATCCCCTCTCCTTGCTTTAAAACATATATTTTAGAGGTGAGCCTCAGCCCAGGAGATCATATGTACTGTATTTTCTTAATTAGTAGAATTTAAAATAATAAAAGTTTTCTCCAGATGAACTGAAAGTGATTATAATTTTTAACATCAAATATATGCAATTTTCTTAGTACTTTTGTGACTAATGAAAATTTATCAAGAAAAAGTTTAAAAGAATTATGCTCATTTTAAGATATAAGTTGAAACTTTGGGAACTATACAAGGATACTCTTGCCTCTGGGAAAGTTATAAACTAGAAAAGAAAGCTCTTTGAGGGTGACTTTTGAATGAGGTGTATCTAATTGATACTTTTGATTTTCTTTCTTATCTCTTAGCATTAACATGAATAACTGGATGTTAGCTCTGTGTTCTTGTAGCCACTTTTTTTCTGTCTGTGTGAGCTAACATTAGATTTCAGTTAGGAACCTCAGCTCTGACCTTGGGCAGACTCTTCAATGTAGTCGGTCAGCAGCCAGGTTTACTGAGTGCCTGAGGGTCAGAGACTTTGCATTAGGCTCTGATCACTGTGGTCCCTTTGCTCTTCTAAGTTTGTCCTCAAAGTAGGATTTGTTGTTCTTACCCATCTTTTATTTCTCATGAATTTTGTAGAAAATCATATTGTCGAAAGGAGGTAGCATGTGGATTCAGCCAGTCAGTGTGGCTTTGAGTCAAGCAGGTCAAAATATCTGTGTCTGAGTGTTTGGGACACAAATGACTAATTAAGGCCAGAACATAGGTTTTAATATTTTAAAAGTCACTGATTGTTATCATTTTGTAATAGGTCATTGAGTTTTGAGATGATGAGTCAAATTGGATCTCCAAAAGGAATCTGTGCGAGTGTATCCTAACTCAAAAAAAGTAACATACGGAAATTTGAGCTCAATAGATTTTTAGTTGGCTTAAAGCTCAACATTCAAAAAAAGATCATGGCATCCGGTCCCATCACTTCATGGCAAATAGATGGGGAAACAGTGGCTGACTTTATTTTTCCGGGCTCCAAAATCACTGCAGATGGTGATTGCAGCAATGAAATTAAAAGACGCTTACTCCTTGGAAGGAAAGTTATGACCAACCTAGACAGCATATTAAAAAGCAGAGACATTACTTTGCCAACAAAGGTCCGTCTAGTCAAGGCTATGGTTTTTCCAGTGGCCATGTATGGATGTGAGAGTTGGACTATAAAGAAAGCTGAGTGCTGGAGAATTGATGCTTTTTAACTGCGGTGTTGGAGAAGACTCTTGAGAGTCCCTTGGACTGCAAGAAGATCCAACCTGTCCATCCTAAAGGAGATCAGTCCTGGGTGTTCATTGGAAGGACTGATGTTGAAGCTGAAACTCCAGTACTTTAGCCACCTCATGTGAAGAGCTGACTCATTGGAAAAGACCCTGATGCTGGGAGGGGATTGGAGGCAGGAGGAGAAGGGGACGACAGAGGATGAGATGGTTGCATGGCATCACCGACTCGATGGACATGGGTTTGGGTAAACTCTGGGAGTTGGTGATGGACAGGGAGGCCTGGCCTGCTGCGGTTCATGGGGTCGCAAAGAATCAGACACGACTGAGCGACTGAACTGAACTGAAACTAAACTTTAAAAAAAGTTACAGAAAGTGGTACTACAGACACCTATATGTATGTATACCTAAGCCAAAAATATTTTTAGAAAATATTTGACAGAATGGTTCTTTGACAAAAAGATTCATCATAGATTTTCTGTAGCATAGTCTTTATGTGTTCTCTTTCTTTGGAATTCTGTCCTGGATGATTGTTGAAATTGTATTTTTGTATTCTTTTCTCAGGTGGTAGATTCCATGGATGCATTAGATAAAGTTGTCCAGGAAAGGGAAGATGCCCTCAGACTTCTTCAGACTGGTCAAGAAAAGCCTAGACCTGGTGCTTGGAGAAGAGACATCTTTGGAAGAATCATCTGGTACATAGTAGCTCTTCTGAGATGACAGTGAAGTCTCATGCCTCCTCCTCTATCCAGTATCTTTTAAGAATATTTAGATACATTAGAGATGTATCTAATATAAATAGAGGTCCCCAGATCCCTTTGGAACTTCAGAATATGAATGAAGGTAGCTTTGTCTGGTATCCCTTGGCATCCCATTCCCATGGTTCAGTTATTTATAGGTTCTTCATAGGAATGATTCTGAATCTTATGTGAATCATGTGACCTTTGGAGAATCTGATGAAAATTATAGATCCTTTCCCCAGAAAATGTTACATATGCACGTGTAATTTCAGAGAGTTATAAATCCCATGAAGCTCATTTTAGGACACATCTATCCTCTTCACCCATTAAGAACCTGAACCTGAAACTATTTTAAGTTCTTGAGGAATAAGACCATGTGGACCAATCTCAAGTTTGCCCCATTGCCCTTAGGATAAGCCCTAGTCCAAATGTTGAAACAGTTTATTTTCATTACATCTTTCCATTTCTGTGACATCTAGTCTCCTGGGTCCAATTCCAAAGTCCTATTAGACTTTGGGAAAGGATCTGGTAATAAACATTCACACTGAGCTATGAGAAATTGAGAAGACCCAGTGTATTCTCTCTTCCAGGGGCTTATTTGCATTTTGGTTGACCTGCCGAAAGGAAGCATCATTAGAAATTTAAACATCAGTTAGCAAGATGAGGAAGGAATTTTGGGTGGTTGGAGACCTTCTCTGTACTCTTGAAATTACACTGCATAATAGTGGTCATGCATTTGGTAAATTTATTTTTTTAATTAACTAATTTTATTTTTGGCTGAGCTGGGTCTTCTGTTGCTTCGCATGGACTCTGGTTGCGACGAGTGGGGCTGCCCTCCGTTGCAGTGCTCGGCTTCTCATTGCGGGGCCTCTCTCGTCGCAGGGCCCAGGTTCTGGGCACTCGGCCTTCAGTAGTGGCAGCTCGCAGGCTGAGTGTGGGCTCGGTAGTTGCGGTGCACAGGCTTAGTTCTGCAGCAGGTGGAGTCCTCCCGGGCCAGGGACCAAGCCTGTGGCCCCTGCATCGCAAAGTCCTGGGAGATTCTTTTAACTCTATGTCATTCTTTTAATGGAGTTTGTGGTAGTGGGGCTGCTGGAGCCAAATTTAGGTGAGTGGTTGTGTGATCCAGTGCAGAAAAGAGAGGAATTGCCAAAACATCTGCCTAAGAACTTTGATCTGTTTTATTTTCTACAAAAATGTACTGGGGTTAATCCAAGCTGAGGTCAGATAGAAAGGGTGAGGATAGCGGAGAGAAACAGTCAACTTTAGAATCTGTAAGAGTGCTAATCTTGTTAAAGTTTAAAAGTTCTTGCTTTTTAACTTTCCTGGAGTTAAAGTAGTCAACAAAGCAATTACGTCATCTTATTAACCAACGTAGCTTATCAGAATCAAACATTACAATTCCAAAAGATTGGCTAAATGCCCTGAAGTTAGTCCTTCTGTTACTTTTTTAATTGAAATATTTTCCAATGTTATCGTATGAATTCACAATTTCCTTTTTTTCCCACTTAGCATTATTTTTTAGGTTTTGTTATGTTGAGGCATATATAAGTAGAGGCATATATTGCACTAAATCACTTGGTGCAATTTGTGTACATTTTAAAATCATAAAATGTATACATGTGAGTATCAGTGTTTCAAATTATATGTGTACATATATAAAATTAGTACACACACATATATATGTAGGAAAATTACAAAATATATCTGGTAATGATACACTCCAGTTTATGACTGGAAGCTATTGTGAAAGTAGAGAACTTGTGTTTTTAAACTTTTATATGTATATTTTTAAAAGAGTGATCTGAAGCAAACATTGCAAAATATTAATGTTTGCAGTTTTGCAGTAGCTTCATGAGTGTCTGATACCTCTTAGTTTAGAATACTTCATAATGTAAACTGTATAAAAATTTTAAATCTTTAAAAAGCCAATTACATCTCATTTTATTGAAAACATATCTAGTCCAAAGAAGGCTAAATCTGTAAAAAGTGAAAATCTATTACGTATTTTCTGTAGGGTGATACCTTTTTATTTTCTTGGCAGGCACAAGTTCAAGCAGTGGCCTATACCTTGGTACCTAAATAAAAGATATAATAGAAAACGATTTTTTGCAATGCCCTACGTGGAACGTTTTGTCAGGTGAGCACAAGTACCCTTAGTACTAAAACATATCTTTACATCAGACGGTGTGTTAAGCTTTTATATGACTAATACATGTTCATTGTGGAAAAGCTAGAAAAATCGGTAAAAAAAAAATAGTCTTACATAATTTCACCATCCAGATATAGCTGCTGCTGACATTTTAATATATATCCTTTCAGAAGTTTTATTGTCTTTCTCTTCATCAATATATATAAGTAGTTGTTTAAATCTTTTTGTAATGTTAAAGTTCCATACACTTCAGCTGCATAGACTGTGAGCTTATGTTATTGCAGGAATGATGAAATGAGAGGGGGCTTGGTGAGGAAAGGAGCCTGTCGTAGTATATCTGAAATCATGTTACCCTGTAGAATGGTGATTTCCAGATACTTTGTATAGCAGGTTTGTTATTGAACAGGGAGAAGTAGGGCCTCTGTTGTAGTAGAGGAGTGGAGTGGTTACCTGAGTGAAATGGTTACAAGCTGAGAACTATAAAAACAAGATTTTTAGAAACAGCTATTTGAAAACACTGGATCCACATCCAAAAACAGACAGAAGCCTGAGAAGAATTTTAATCCCCAGAATTGGAATTGAACGGGAAAACAATTGCCAGTGTATGCTTTCTGGGGTCAGAGTGCCACTTAACATCCAGGGTTGTGGCTGCAGAAACAAGGTAGGGGAAATTGCCTGGTTACTGGCTAAAGGTGCTACAGATCAGAATTCAAGGCAGAAAAGCAGCTGGAAATCTAAGGGGAAAATCCTAGCAGCACAAGAACCACAGCTTTTAACAACTGCCTTAGATAATGCAGCCACCTTTCAGCATTAATTCTTTTAAAGACTAATTTTTTCCTCTCAAAGCTTGTTTCCATAATGAAAAAACAAAAGGACCTTTAAAAGCATAACCTTGCTATAGCATGTGAGATGAGCACAATTGTACAGTAGTTTGAACATTCTTTGGCATTGCCCTTCTTCAAGATCGGAATGAAAACTGACCTTTTCCAAATCATGTGGCCACTGCTGAGTTTTCCAAATTTGCTGACATATTGAGTGCAGCACTTTAACAGCATCATCTTTTAGGATTTTAAATCGCTTATCTGGAATTCTATTACCTCCATTAGTTCCTAGAAATGCTCTATATTCAGTGATTTAACTTCCTGCAAGGGTGTCTCCAGAATTTGTCCTTCCTACTCTGTTCTGCCTTAGTGCAATCTGTCTTCATCAAATTGAATTATTGAACATTCTCAAGAATAGTAAACCTTGCATAGGAGTCTCAAGAAGGCAGGGATATATGTATAGTTGTGACTGATTTTCATTGTTGTATGGCAGTTGAAATTCAATGCCTGTCTCTTAATTGCATTATTTCAGTTTAAATACAGTAGAGGCCTGGCATCCATGAATTTATCATTTGCAGTTTTGATGATTTCAGAATGACTCTAGAAGTCAACATTTTAGCTAAGGCATGAAGGCCTAATGCCCCAGGATGCTGATAGGTAGAGGCCAACTCGGTGGCAAGTCCAAGGAGCACTAAGCAGCATCTCTCAGCATGGTTTTATTCTCTCAGCATAGGGGAAATGATGCTGGACTGGGTGCTATTTGAAATTAGGGAGTTTCTAAATGTCTCAGGATGTAGGACATAAAAAATATCTAATGTATTCAATAAAATTACATTATTTCTAAAATAAAGGAGAAAGCCCAGTTTGTTGCAGACTCATGAGATCTGTTCTTACTTTCCAGTCAGAAAGTAGCAAAGAGAATTGGTGTAGGGTTATAGATGCAGTTAATTTCTTTGGCCGCACCAAATGGCATTTGGGATCTTAGTTCCCCAAATCGAACCTGCAGTGGAAGCACAGTCTTAACCACTAGACCTCATGCTTATCTTTGACTTGTGTAGGTTTACAATGGTTATTCAAGTTTAATAATAAACATGACACACCTAATAGACTGGCATGATTGAAGTCTTTAAGTAATTGATTTGGACGTATGTTGACAGTACCAAGTAACAGGGAAGTCATTTTGCATAAATTGCTGTTATGCTTTTATTTTCCTAGATTGAGAATTGAGAAACAAGCCCGCATCAAAGCAAGGAAGATAAATTTAGCACGAAAGAAAGAAAAGTTTCTTCAGAAAAAGTTTCCACATCTTTCTGAAGCCCAGAAGTCAAGTGCTGCCTAAGATATCTTAACCATAATTTACTATTTTGTTTTTCTTGGATTACAGTCCACATACAAAAGTAAATACTAAGTGGTTTATAAATAACTTGTGTTTTTAGTCAAAGGACTGTTGACTGTTTTAAGAGTTATTATGGCATGCTAATTTTGGAAGTGGTCAAAATCAATATAAAGTTAGATTAAATTTCCATTTTATAAATTCTGTGTCTAAGCAGACTTTTAATTAACTGCCTGCATCTTAGAGTGGGAAAGTGATACCAACTGCTATAACAAATAGGCAAGAAGGTAATTTTGGAATTCAGGTAACCTTACCTACTATTGTTACTAGATATGAAGGAACTGTGAATTCAGTGGGTACTTCCATTCAAAACAATGATAAACACATTTAGTATTTAAAGTAGCAAGTTACAACACAGCAGTCCAAAAAAATATTTCTGGAATGGCTAGTAATTTTTATTTAATTTTAAAAGCCTAATGTAAAAAGCATAGGCAATAAGTTTTACTAGTCAATAAAAAGCAATTCTACCAATCCACTGGTAATATACTAAACAGAGTTGGAAAGCATTTTACTGAAAGCAAAATATTTAGAGAAAATAGACATTTATACAAAATTATAAAATGCTTGTAATAAGAATAAGTGCATTTCAAGGAAAGCACAAACTTATTTTAATTTATAGAACCAGTTAAAGCCTTAAAAAATTTAAGTGGAATTGAAATATGCAAAAATGTATAAACATTCTACAAAAGATGGTTGTTCTTTTCCTGAGTATACTAAAGCTATGAAACGTAAGGTGACATAGAAGGTAGAGGTTTGGGAACTTATCAAGGGCATTTCCTTTCTACACACTGCTTCCCTCCTTCTTCATATTCTTGTTTAGAAATCCACATCTGCTGAAAGGTGCCCTGTGAAAGGAAAGAAAAAAATCACATATATGTACCTTTCTATTGGGAATAAAATTTTTTAATATCTTCATTTTCACAATTCTGAGTCTTTTAAGAGCTCTTATACTGCTACTGCTAAGTCGCTTCAGTCGTGTCCGACTCTGTGCGACCCCATAGACGGCAGCCCACCAGGCTCCCCCGTCCCTGGGATTCTCCAGGCAAGAATACTGGAGTGGGTTGCCATTTCTTTCTCCAATGCATGAAAGTGAAAAATGAAAGTGAAGTCGCTCAGTCGTGTCCGACTCTTAGCAACCCCATGGACTGCAGCCTACCAGGCTCCTCCGTCCATGGGATCTTCCAGGCAAGAGTACTGGAGTGGGGTGCCATTGCCTTCTCCGTAAAGGCTCTTATACCTCTCCCCAAATAGTACTCAAATTACACCATTCTTATTTCTGCCCTCCTCTAGAATACCCAAAGACACTATTTAGTCTTACCTAAGTTTACATAGGATATTACATCTTTCTATACTGTCTTGAGGACTTAGAAAATGCTGAGAAAGGAAGATGAAGAGTTTCGCTCTGATGGCTTGGTTAACGGCAACAGGAGAAATTGTTGGAAGGCTTGATCCTACTACAGTATTTACGCAATGTTCTAGCATTTGATTAACGGTAACATTTGGAAGTCAGACTAGGATAAAGTTTGGCAAGTACACAAACAACAGTACACGTGCACTATACAAAATAAACAGAAGGTGACAGAAGGAAAAGGACCAAAGGAGGAAGGGTCCTGGACTACATTACTATTAAGACGTGTAAGCAGGAGAAATCCGTTCCCTGTGATTATTCAAGTGGATTCGTACGTATTCAGTTTTGAACTAAGATCTATTAAGAGACTAGAAATAAAACATAGACCAGAAATATATAAATGGGCAGTTAAAAACATTTAATAGTTAATAGGTTTTAAAAAATATTTAGCGTTAATTAATCATTTACTTTGGCTGCTCTGAGGTGAAGGAAATTTTCTAAATTTAGGGTACAGGTAAGTATAAGAATTTCCTCCTGATTTCAAGGTAGGAAGCCAGTCCAAGCAACATGCAAACCTTAATACCATGACTTCACCATCTGCCCCAGGAACCAATTCGTGACTTCTACCTTGGCAACAGGCCAGGGAGCAACCAGAATCCAAGAAGAATGATTTAATTTTAAGTGGGCTGCAGATAAGTCCTGACCAGTGCCAATGTGTGAGTACTGTTAGAAGAGGCATGAATAAGTTCACAGATTCCCACCTTGGAGAGGGAAACTGATCAGATTGACAATACCCACTAATAAGGCAATGAGGCATTTTTGTCATTTCATAATAGCTAAGACTAGCATCAGGTCCTCTACAAATGTGATATATAAAATGCAAAGATGATGCATAGGAATTATTTTAGTTTTTTTACTAAATTTAGTATTTTAAGTGATACATTCAAGTTAAATAAGAATCTTAAACTATCTTGCAAAGTAGTTTATCTACTAACCAAAGAAGCTAGAATGGAGCCACCGATCCATGAACTAAACCTCCGTTCCACTGTCGTATTATTTGCAATCAGTTTCAACCGCATACTCTAAAAACAGAAAGGGAAGAATAAGTATTAGTGTTATCAAATAGAACAAGGGCCTCAACTTAGGAAATTCAATTTTGATGACTTTTTAGTGGATCTGGTTCAAGCACTAATTATACATGATTATTTTGTAGTAGCTAGGTTAATAATAGGCATAGGTTGAACTGTATAGGATTTTAAAGTACTTTTGTCTTGTGAAATTTAATAAATTATATAAACCTTAGAAAACTGCATGCTAGAGAGTACAGTATTCAGAATTTCATCTTAAAACAGCAAATATGTACTTGAACACTTACTATATATCGGGTAGTGTTATATAACCAACCATGTACTTGAACACTTACTATATATCGGGTAGTGTTATATAACCAACCATGTTTTCATGGCTCAGCACTACCCCTCTCACTTCCTGTATGGAGAGATCTCCCCCCTACCTAGGAATTTGCTTCTGGGGATCGTTCTCAGATTGTTGACACTTACCAATTACGCTATACATGAACATTCAGTTTGAGTCTGCATGCAGCAGGGGTGGAGTATGTAGAATGGGAAGGAGGGGTGCTGGAAGCAAAAGGGATTAACGGGGTTTTGTAGGTGAGGAACTGGTCAAATCCTATTACAATGGATTTCATTAAATTTTAATTGCCTCCTAAAAGACAAGGATAGTATCTAACTGGTCTTGATCAGACCTTGGACAGCCCATGTCTATATTCATTATTCCGGGACCTTCTATGAAATGTAAAGTACTATAATCAAGGTATATTCCAGGTCAGTCTGGATCTCCAAAAATGTAAGGAGGTGTCAATCTTATGCCTGTATCAATACTTTATAAAGACGGTGGCATATGTAAAACATTCACATATACAGATTCTCTAGATTCTGTTAGGGCCTATGTAACCTCTTAATAAGTTTTCTAAAATGTAGTATTTATTGCAGAATACCTTACAAAAAACTACTTGATGGACGTTTAAAAATCTAAAAATTCCTGTTACTAATGTACCGTGTACACTACCTTCTCTCTAAACCAGATTCTTCTATCCCTTTGAAAGTTATACCAAGTGTACCAAGGGATGTTTTTAATAAAACATAAAAGCTCTTCAGTCCTCTGCCATATTTTACCCTGTAAATTTGCTATGTAAGTGACATGACTGGTACCTATCCTTCTGGGTTGAACTGTATCTTCCAAAGAGGTATGTTGATAATCCCCAGTTCCTGTGAATGTGACCTAATTTAGAAACAGTCTCGGAGAAGAGGACAGACCCACAAGGAAGAATGCCATGTGATGATGGAGATAGACACTGAAGTGCTATAACTGCAACCCAAGAAACGCCAAGGATTGCTGGCAAATCATCAGATGATGGAAAGAGGGAAGGAAAAATTCTCTTCTGTAGGTTTCAGAGAGCATGGCCCTGGTAACATGTTGATTTCAGAATTCTTTGAACCATCTACTTTGTGGCACTTTGTTACAGCATCCCTAGGACATAATACACCATTGCATTCATCTTTCCAGCCATATAGCACGCCCCACTTGTATACAGACTACAAGCCAACTACTTCAAAATGTTAGAATATACCCTCTTCCCTTCATATTTTGCACATATTTCCCCTAGATGTTCTTTCATAAACTGTTAACCAACTGAACTCATTCATTGAAACAGCTCTTCAGGAGGATTTCCTCTGACACTCCAGCCTGCCTGGCTGATGACATACTGAACCACTTAGCACATTACAGGTTTTCTTTTTTGCAGGTTTAGTCCTCCTAGCTGACTATGCCCTTGGTGGGAAGGACTATATTTTCTATCCCTAGTGCCTAGCAGACTGTAGGCACTTAAGTATGGAATCAATGAATAAAATGAGATTCAAATAGTAATGGGGTGTAATAGGAGTAACTAATAGATGTCATCTAGAAAAATTTGATTAATAAGCAGTATTAATGCTATACCAGGCACACACAAGATACCAAAAACAAACTGTATCTACATAGATTTTCCACCAGTAGTTAGGATATATATGACTGAAAAATACCACTGAAGAATACACACAACTTACTGGGGGTGTTTTCTGAGAGAGTTCTCTGTTCAACCTGTCGGTAAAGCTCTGTATTAGCGTGTTTCCTCCTGCCACTATCACGCTGCCATAGAGACCCTGGAATGAAACAAAAATAAATGAGCTTCAAATGTTTCCAACCATTTTAAACACAGCTACAGACAAAACCATGTGTTCCACTACAGTTTTTGCTTTTTTAATTTTTCACTTCTACACAGGCCTAGTAGTTTAATCCAGTGGTTCTCAATCCTGGCTGCACATTTGACTCATTTAGGGAATATTTAAAACACCAGTGCTGGGGGCAATTAAATACAAATTTCTAGGGGTGGAGTCTAGGAAAAGTTTTTTGTTGGTTTGTTTAAAACTCTCCAGATGATTCTTTTGTGTATTAAAGTTTAAAAACCACTAATTTAAGGCAGTTACTCTAAAATCCAATTGTAATGTTTTGGCAGATAGCAGCCAGTACCTAAGAAGTGTATTTCCTAATTACATCATCTCAGAGTTCTCATCTAGAAGCTATGGCATTTAAAATTGGACAGATTATGGTGGACAATACATACTCTCATAATAGTCCTGGCCAAAATGACTGCTACCTTTCTCTTCGGCAGGGATGACCTTTTTCAAAATCCATATGCTGAGGCTTCCTCCATCAAAAACAAATTCCTAGTAGTAAGGAGTATGTGTGCCAAGTTGCTTCAGGCATGTCTGACTCTGCGATCCCAGAGACTGTAGCCCACCAGGCTCCTCTGTCCATGGGACTCTCCAGGCAAGAATATTGGAGTGGGTTGCTATGATCTCTTTCTGACCCAGAGACTCAATGTCTCCTGCATTGGCAGGTGAGGTTCTTTACCACTAGCATCACCTGGGAAGCCCAAATAAGGAGTATATTTTACCTCTAATTTGCATGTATGCATCAGAAAGTTAAATATCAGCCTGCCTTTTTAGTGGCTAAGTTCATATTTTTAAAATTTATTCCATATTAAAAAAAATTTATTCCAAATGTCTATATAACCTTAGCTATTAGCACTAAACTCTAAGTAAATGAAGGAACTAAAAAAACAGGTAACATGTTGGCTACAAATTAAAATCTAGGGTTTAAATAAGATATGGTCTATTTAATAATTAGTATGGTATAGAATACAGAATTATGTCTGACTCTTTGTGACCCCATAGACTATAGCCCACCAGGGTCCTGTGTCCATGGGATTTCCTAGGCAAGAATACTGGAATGGGTTGCCATTTCCTCCAGGGGATCTTCCCAACTCAGGGATTGAACCCTGGGTCTCCCGCATTGGTAGGCAAATTCTTTACCACCTGAGCCACCAGGGAAGAGGTATAGAATATGCAGTTAGTCCTTAAAACTTGGCAAGAAATAAACTGATGGGAAAAAAAAAAAAAAACCGTGGCAAAGTACAAAAAATACAAAGTTTACATATAAACTCCATGTAAAAGTTATACAATTTAAACCACACCTTCCTAAAAAGTAAAACTGTACTATATACATTATAAACTATATATAATGTATATACTATATACATTAAAAACCACTAGTATATAGTTTGGTTTGTCACATTTTAGGAAATCTCTAGACCAGCACTGTCCAAAAGAACTTCTGTGCTGATGGAAATGTTCTAGCTACATTTATAATGGCTCGCCCAACTGAAGAATTGAAATGTAAATTTCTATTTATTTTAGTTGAACTGCCATACATGGCCAAAAGCTAACTACATTGGATACAACAGCTCCTGAGTTTTGCATTTTCCCTTTTCTAGTAGCACTTCATTTTTTACATATTCTTTCATAAAATTGACTTCAGAGTCAGTGGCCAAAGTTGCCAACTTAAAAAAAATGATGGCCATTATAAATACCGGGGGTACTGGTTTGCCCTAAAAGATACTCTTATGCCATAAACAAGAGCGGCACTTACTGGTCTGATGTCAATATCACACATTCCAACACTTGTAGTGACAACATGACTGACGCCCAGCATTGTATTTCCTGATAACCCCTACAACCAAACAGAAACCAGCAGTCACACAGAAGACCTTCAAACCATAAAGCACATCCAAAAGAGTTTACAGTCTTACTTAGCTTTTGTAATTACAAGAGATCTTTAAAGGAAAAAAACAGGCTGATTATGAAATAAACTTTTATACCTTTACATTGGAAGGGTCAAATAAACCTTCAGGAATCTTTAACCGTTCTGCTCCAAAATCACAGTTGTAGCCATTGGGGAATTCATAATGAACAGTTGGCATCTGTGCAGCTACTCTGAGAGTGTACCAGACAATATTAAACAGACAAACACATCCTCTTCAAAATTACAAACTATTATAAACAATAGGGAGGAATCATCAGTTTGTAAGAAAGCAGAGTGGTAAAATCTTATTTTCTTTCAAAATGTTATTCAATATTTAACTTTTTATCTTTAGACCAGTTAAGTATATTCTACAAATTTTTAACTAAACAAATCAATTTCTTTCCTCATTCATGAAATATACAGTTTTTTTAAAAAATTGAAGCATAGTTGATTTACAATGTTGTGTCAGTTTCTGGTGTATAGCAAACTGATTCAGTTTATATATATATATATATATATGAAGTATACAGTTTAAGTTTTAAGTCTTGTACAAAAAAAACAAGAAAACATACTGTTCATCGTAAGTTGAATCTGATACTTGAAGTACTGAGGCTTGAAAATCCTGGATAACACACTATGAATTAAAAAAAAAAAGGTTAAGAAACAAGATTATTGAGATTTGTCTTTGTAATCTATACTTTCATAACATTATTTTCAAAACATTTTTTTATTCCCTTTTCCATCCAAAACATTTTTCTTAATGCAACTAGACCACATTCCTGGATGCCTAACTCATTTCAAGGGTATAAATCTACCCAGCAAGGACTCTGAGCATCAAGAAACCTAATTCTAAACACTTGTATTAGGAACTAAATTATTTAACATTTAAATTACAACTGTTATGGAAAAAAAGGATGAGATTAATAAGCTTAAAGGCAACACTTCATTAACTGAATATACATATATAAAATGCATATACATTGTATCTTATGGAACTTTTAATGACTGACAAAGTATAAAACAGTTACAAAACATGCAGTGAAATATATAGGCCCTCTGAGCTGCTAAGGAAAAATCTTCTAAGGTCTAGGTACAATTATTAATCATCTTCACAATTTTTCCTTGTATTGAACACACAAAAAATCTTTATCCTTGGGTGTAAAAAACTTGTCAAATATGTTATATCACTGCCATATTAAGCTTCCCTGGTGGCTCAGTGGTAAAGAATCTGTCTGCCAATGTAGAAGACGCAGGTTCGATCCCTCATCTGGGAAGATCCCACATGCAGCGAAGCAGCTAAACCCATGCAACTACCCAGCCTGTGCTCTAGAACCTTTAAGCCGCAACTACTGAAGCCACCACGCCCTAGAGCCCGTGCTCCACGACAGGAAAGGCCACTGCAATGAGAAGCCCACACACCACAATGAAGAGAGCCCCTGCTCGCCACAACTAGAGAAAACTCAGTGCAGCAGCACAGACCCAGCACAGCCATAAATAAATATTGAAGGAAAAAAAGAATGCATATTGTGGTGTGAGAGGTTGTTTTACTAACCTCTCCCCCGTCAGTAAGTCATTCATGGTCAGAGATGGATTTTCAGTAAAGAAAACCTTTCACTGGCTCCTTGCTATGAACAATAATACATTTTTTATATAGCTGACTCAAGTTTAGGAAAGAAAATGTTAACGGAGCCATACTAGCTTGTTTTTACCCCAAAGCTCCTTTCAGGTCTCACCATAGTAGTCCAGGTGAATACAGAGTAGTTTGTTGATATCTGACGAGCATGAAAAGCACACCCTCCCCCAGTCCCGCCAAAAGTCATTCATTTTGTTTGCAAATATCATTAAAAATATAAGTTTAAAATTATAAAACACTCATCCTCTGTTCAAAGACTTACAGCCTATAATGCTTTTGTGAAGAGAACAGGATTACTTACGTTACACATGTAATTATGCCAAGACCTTGTAACCTGGGGCAGCTTCTCTTTCCTTTTCCAGTTTGCTGGAGACCCTTCACGAACAGCTTCCTAAGTGCCAAGAACAAGTGCTAGGTTAAGAGTTCACAACATGGGGGTGCGGAGGTGAAGGTAAGCCCCAGAAATAAAATTCAATCATCACTTACTTTTGATGCAATCATATATGGAGGAATCAGTTCTATATTCATTTCTTGGAAGAGTTCCCTGCACTGCATAGTGATAAAGTCTCCAGCAAGAGGGGACTTCACAATGCCTATGAAACAGATTACACAAGACTCAGTAAGAAAGCATTCCATCCAAGCTCCTTGGGATGAATTTCCTGTGTTTTTACACATGATTAATTTTTTTCAAGTAGAATTAACAGAACTATCCTCCAAGCATGAATGAAGCCATGCATCAATTTTAAATATACACTATAAATATACATTATAATATACACTATTACAGATTTTTTTTTTAAAAACTCTAAAAAAGGGCATGACTTGGAAACGACTTTGATAGCCCAAGTCATTGCTTTATTTCATGATCCGTGTCCTCACTGCACCTTGGTTAGAAACTTACCTTGCTGAAGAACATAGCCATCGTGAACAGGAATTGCAGTGGTATGAGTGGCTCCACTGTCCAAAATAAGCCCGGTAGAACGACCATTAGCAAATCTAGTTTAAAGCATTAAGGAAAAGAAAGTATCAAGGTTCCTAAAATAATGTTTATTTGTAAAGGGAAGGTTTTTATTAAGGTATTTTTAAAACGTGCATCATGGCTTTAAAATGTGTTAAAGTAAATACAGGGATGAAAGTTGGTATCAAATAATAACTCAGGTTTAAAAAAAAAAGACAACAGACAGGACTTTCAGAATGGTGGTATGAGAAAGTCAGAGAAACCTTTATCCCAGAGAGAGACATCTGTTAAGCTGGTCAAAATTAGCACAATTATTCAAAGTCTCTGGCACAGATCAAAAGGGCTTCCAACAAATTGAGAAGCATTTAACAAAATCTACAGAAACTTGGTAAGAACAGTGGGAGGCTGTGCCATCTGAGCTAAAAACTAAAACCATTCTCACACAGGATTAAAGAACCATTTCAGCAGTTTGGCAGCTGAGTGGCAGTTATCATCTCTCCCAGCTCAATATGAAGAGCTATTCCAGGTAGATTCAACAGCCAGCGAATATCAGCAGACAGAATTTATCCCATTTTCCACAGTTCTGTGCTGCAGAAGCCCTACATGACATGAACATCACAAACCGACATTTAGAAGTACAGCCATTCACTGGGTCATCCAATATTTACTGAGCATCTATTGTGTGCCAAGTGATGAGTCTGGTGCTCAATAAAGAAGGGAAGCAGGGAGGTCAGTCTCTTACTAGCATTCCTTAGGCACGGAAGACACAAAGGGGTCTCTGCCCTGAAGGACATCCTGTTTAGTGAAGAGGAGACCTTCTTCACCTTCAGTAAAGCTATACAAACAGCAGTTCAGGATGCCCTGGGAGAGTATAAAGGAGTATAACCTGTCCCTAGGAAACCCAAGTGAAAGCTGAGGAGGGGGGCATGGGAAAGAGTCGAAACATGTGGGAAGGACAGGAGGCAAGAGAGCATGGGAAGAGGTCAGGGAAATGCAGAGCAGTTCAGCAGAGCCTGAAAGAATAAGAAAAGCAAGACTGTGGGAAATGATTATGGCTTAAATCAGCAGGTTGGCATTTAACAAAGATGATTAGAGCTGCAGTGTGAAGAACGGGCAAGAGGAAGGGCTACACCTAATACAATGGCAGTGCACAGAGAAATAAATGGATCTGTGGGTTTGGATTGGAGTCAGGGGAGGCTGGATAATACACAGGGCTTGATTACTACTTAATCTGAAGGGTTAATATGAAAGATATCTGGTCTAGACAACTGGGAATAAGATAAGACACAAAGGAGAAGGAATAAATTCGATGGGAGAGAAGATGAATTCAATTTTGGATATATTGAGTTTAAAGTGCTTAAACAAATAACTAATAGAAAAAGTTCTAGTACGCAGCTGGACATGGGCCTGGAGCTCACAAGAAAGATCTGGGATACAGATATAATTTGGAACTGGTCAGTGTATAACAGGTATCTGAAGTCAAGGAACTAGATAGTTAAATCAGAAAGAACATGTCCAGAGAGGTGAAAGGCTAAGGGCAGAAAACCAAGGCATGGGCAGGAATGAACAGAGAAAAGAGATCTGAGAATAAATGGCCAGAAAGGTAGGTTAATGATTTATCTTTGCTATTACTTCTACTTCATTGTTCATATACATAAACACTAATTTTATCTCTATTAGTACAAAGTGATACAATGACACCAGACTAAAAGTAGGTAAGCCCTCCTGTAGATGACAATTCTAAAATCTGGACAAATTATTTTAAGTGACCATTTCAAAACACTGCAAAGTATTTAAAAGTAGTCAAAATTCAGCCAAAACCAATTCTCATGAAACTGCAACTGGAAGGAGTGTGAACTGAAAGTCTGTAGCCTCCTCGCCTGAAAGTACTTCCCAGCTCCCAGGCTACAGCTCAAGAAAGCAGTGAAGAACTGCAGTCTTACCACCTGAGTCTACACAGAGAGGACCTCAGGGCTGGAAGAAAAGCTGGACATTTAAGGTAGAAACTCTGGAAGCAACAGAACCACACAACAGGCAAAACACAAAACCTGGGTATAAAATCTACCCAAATGTTTGGTTGACAACTGAACTATTCAAGTGCAGGACTTCAGGGGGACCAATAAAATGCAGAGAGAAGGAGAGTAATGCATTCTTGAAAAATGAGGGGCACCAATGAGTTCTGTGATTTTGCTACCTTTGTAACTAAATGAATTTTCCATGAGTATGCAGGTGGCCAGCAGATAGCTGAAGCCTGCCTTTCAAACTGAGGTGTCAGGAGGGCAGAGCCTGAGGCTGGCAGATGAGAAGCCAGCTATCAGTTAAATCAGATAAAACAAACAAAAATCTTTTCACTGATGTTTTTGTTTTGGAAAACAGTTATCTTTTTCATAAAACTGTTACTTGTGTTGACATTAATGTATCTATCCTTTTTTTTTTAAACTAATAAAATGTTAAAAGAAGTCTTAAATTCTTAAACAGTAATGTTGATAGCTATAACCTATAAAAACAAAAGCTCTGTGGCATCCTCAGTATTTTTTCTTGCACTTTTCCAGTGTCTTGTTTTTTTAATAATTTTATTTATATATTTATTTTTGGTTGAGCTGGGTCTTTGTTGCTGCGCTCAGGCTTTCTCTAGTTGTGGCGAGCGGGGGCTATTCCTCACTGTGGTGTGCAGGCTTCTCACTGCAGTGGCTTCTTTTGTTGCGGACCATGGGCTCTAGGGCACACAGGTTTCAGTAGTTGCAGCGCATGGGCTCAGCACTTGTGGCACACAAGGTTTAACTGCTCTGTGGCATGTAGGATCTTTCCAGACCAGAGATCAAACCTGTGTCCCCTGCACTGGCAGGCAGATTCTCAACCACTGGACCATCAGGAAAGTCCCTCAGTAATTTTTAAAGTGATCCCAAGGCCATGCTTGAGAAGTCAAAACAATCTTTAGAATAATACTAAAATGTTACTTGCCCTTTTCATTGTCATTCTCTCATGAATGTACCAGAGTTTTCCAGAGGCTATGTCATATATGATACACAGCAGACTGAATGCAAAAGCTAGATATGAGAATCCAACTTCTGCTATTAAATCCAACGTCAAAGAGATTTGAAAAATTGCAAAATGAAGCCACTCTTTTCATTAATACCTTTGGTTTTGGAAAACAGTTATTTGTCATTAAAATATTTTATTTATATTAACATGCAATTGGCTTATTATTAATTTACTTAAAATAAGCAAATATAGCTTTTCAAGTTTAATTACTAATATGGTAAATACTTCCTGATATGATCCACATAAATAAAAGCTCTAGGTATAGAAGTTTGAGAACCACTGGGCTAGAAGAACACAGTAAAAAACATCAGTCAGCAAAAGCCAGAAATGTTAGGAATTCTACAGGACAATCTACTTCCTTTACCAGATAATCACAAGATGGAAAAAAGCAAGGGGTGAGGCGGTGGTTACAATCTAGACCAGAGACTCAAGGGACACATCAAACAAATATAGTGTATGATCCTTGTTGTTTGGGTACTGATTCAAATATGTTGTTTGTTTGTTTTTAAATAAATTGTGGCTGTATCCTTTCTTTTAGACATATAGTGAAATCTTTTAGAGAGGCATGCTACATGTCTGGGATTTATTTCAAAGTCGTGGAAGGAGAGGGGAGTGGACATGGTTACATGGCTAATACAACTTAGCTTTGTGTTAAAAACGACTGAACCTGGGTGACGGGCACATGGCAGTGCAATGTAATGTTCTATCTTCTTTTATGTAAGAAAATTTCTATAATAAAAAGTTAAAAAATAAAACAATGCCAATTCCGCTTACATACTCCTTGTAAGGAAGCAGCCAAACAGATCTTATGTTCAAATTCATAACTGCCATTTTCAAGCTGTGGACTAGGACCAGTTTGCTTATTTTGACTCTGACTCCTGACAGGGTTATTACGAAAATTAAATGATAATGCACACAGTGAGTCTGCTAGTGCTCTCCATCCTCTACTCAAAGCCTGCAATGGTTCTCGCAAGTCTAAAGTTCACACTTTAAAAATACAACATGCAAGGCTTCCACAGTCTGACCTAAACCTATT
Organism: Cervus elaphus; assembly: GCF_910594005.1. Taxonomy (NCBI): domain Eukaryota; kingdom Metazoa; phylum Chordata; class Mammalia; order Artiodactyla; family Cervidae; genus Cervus; species Cervus elaphus. The sequence continues at coordinate 31,998,846 of NC_057833.1, read as the reverse complement.
TTTACAACTCCCACTAAAGCTGAATATAAATCTTCAACTCTAAACTCACTGTGAAGAACGCTTACCCTTTCCACCTCCACACTTTTGCTAAAGTCATCTCCAAGACACAGCACGACAGACAAATGTTAGATTACACCTACCACAGTGATTCTCACACATATAAAATTCACTTGAATATTATAGCAATCCAGGAAGGTACACAGGATAAAAGTTTAAAAGGCGAGGCTGATTTTAAGTACCTAATTCAAGATCACTTTATAAGCACTGTTACTTGAACTCTAAATATAGGACTCCTTCCCCTTGCAACTAAATTCCCTCACTTTTTTGGGGGGTGGGGGGCACCAGGGGGAGGGGGGCAGGCACGCTACATGCCGTGCAGGATATGTTAGTTCCCCAATCAAGGATTGAACTCATGTCCCCTGCACTGGAAGTGTGGAGTCTTAACCACTGACTGCCAGGGAAGTCTAGAAATTCTCTTTTCTTTACAAGGTTTGTCAGGCTTCGATCTTCCTCCACTGAACTATAATTGCTATTTGAAAAATTCAAATGTATCACGTACTTCTTTATGACTTTTGCCAGTGCTATTTTGAAGTACTATTTAAATCTGTTATTTAGTTTTCAACAAGAATATTACATTATTCTTTGAGGTCAGGACATAATATTTCTTTGTCTTTCCCTTAATATGCTCATAAAAATATTTGGTGATTAAATCTTAAATGAATTTACAGACAACTTCCACTTTTCTCAGGTATTGGAGAGGAGGAAGGAAATGACACTCTTTGAACTCATCTAGGCCTTCTCTTCATATTCCCCTTTTAAAAACACAGTTTTTAAAAAACTTTGTTAAATTAATGAGCAGAATTTGAGTGTTTCTTTCCCATCTCCCTCTCACATCTTCATGCGCATGATTGCAGTAAGAAACACTGAAAGACAGATATCTAAAAAGCAATGGGGAAAACCCCCTCAACTTCTGACAAGCAGCAACTGACTCCTGTCTTCCTGCTGAGCACATCACCTTTGGCAGCACCAGTTACTCGTGAAGAGAAGCTGAGTATTACTCTTTCAAGGATACGCTGTCAAAACGGCAGTTTTGCAAAGGAAGAACGCAGGAATGTTGTAGTGTTCAAACATCAGTTCTGTCAGCTTCTCTCTCTTTGCTCTGGTATTCCACTTGAGAGGAGGGAAAAAGAAATGCAAATTACTTATTGTTTAAAAACTAAAATGCTGATTTATCTCAAAATTCATTTCAGTACTGTATTAACAAAAATGTAAAACAGTAAAGTACCATGGAAATCTTCATAATATCTTTACAACATTTACCTCTATGTATTCGTAATAAATTTAATAAAGTTTATTATTTGAAAAGTAAAATTGCTGCTATGAATTCTAGAAACTGCAGACTTTTCAAAGTGTAATCAGTATTCTTATAAACATGAAGTATTAAATCTTAAGAGTGAATCTAGTCACTCCTAAGATTGAGTATAAAAGCAGATATACACTGTCCTTGAGGGATAAGGGACAATTCATAAACCAAAATGGGAAGCAATCAAAGGAAATTAGATATTAAATTCCTGGAAAAAAATAGATAAATAACCACCAGAACCCACTAGGGTGCTTTACTGTTGTTCTTTGAGTATTTTTATTATTGAAATAATAAAAGTTGTAAGAGTATTTAAAAAAGAATCCCCCTTACCCTCATTTTCAAAATATCAATTGCTATATCTCTTTAAAGAAAAAGGAAACATTCTTCAAATGAGTTAAAAAACAACCTAGGAAACGAAAAAGTTTGTCTTACCGGTGCTTCCGACATGAGAACAGGATGCAGGCTGGCTTCTGATTTGACATGCATTTTGTAGGTGTGATCCAAAATAGCCTGGAAACTATCCCAATCTTCAACTAGAATATAAGATAAATACCTTGAAAACAACACTTAGTTGAAGATGAATACAGCAACTTCTGACAGACTGTTTCTAGTGGTTTAGCACTAATACTTTAATATACAGAATTGACTTATTTTACAGCTCTACATCATAAAACAGTACTTCCTAGAGACATCAGCTTTGTCTTCTAGATACGGCTCCTCTAGCCCCAAGAGTACCATAACCCCTAGACCTGACCCAGATGTAATTAAGGTATCTAACAGACCTAGAATACCAAATAAACAGTATTCGGTTAAGTACCAACTATAAAGCCCAAAACACAATTCAAATTTTAAGAGGAAACAGAACTGCATGATTTGGAGCTAACAGCTACAATCTGTATGAAAAAAGACATTATAAAAAATTTAAAGAAGAGTATGTTTTCAATTTGCTTTCCATCAAACCATTACACTGAAACTGCTCACATAAGTCACTAATGATCTTCTAACAGGCAGATCCAGTAGATCCTTTGCATCTGTAATCTCATCTGACCTCTCGAAATTACTGATACCATTGACTGATTCAAGAGTTTACAAACTTTTTCTGCCACAGACCAACAAAGAAATGGCATCATTTGTACAATTGTACAAAAAATATTAATATTTTTATAGGCCGATCAGGATGATTCTTTTTTTAACTCATTGTTTTGTTTTGTTTTTTGCTTTGTTAGGTCTTCCCTGCTACCCATGGGCTTTCTCTATTTTTGGTGAGCAGGGGCTGTTCTCTAGCTGCAGTGCTCAGGATTCTCACTGTGGTGGTTTCTCCCGTCGCAGAGCACAGGCTGCAGGGTGCATGGGCTTCAGTAGCTTAGCTGCCCTACAGCATGTGCAATCTTCCCGGACCAGGGATCGAACCCGCGTCCCCTGCATTGGCAGGCAGACCAGGGAAAGTCCAGAATGGGATATTTTGGTCAATGCACTTCCTCTGTAGCTTTAACTTCTCTTTCCCCTTCTTAGCATAAATCTCAATGCCACAGTTAAGAACACTGAGACTCATTGGACTTCTTTAGTTCTAGAATTTTTTCTTTTCTTGGTGTTCTCCTGAATTTTCTCCTACTTCTCTAACTGCTCATCTCATTCCCCTTCATAGGCACCTTTACCGGTTAAATACAGAGTAAGTTTCCATAAGGAATCTCACCCTCAATCCTGTTTTCACATCCCAAACTCTTTCTGGGTAGAAAAAAAAAAAATCAATTCCATGTCTTAAAATCATTCTCACTTGCTTATTAAACCAGCACCTATACTCTAACACTTTGAACTAATAAACTCACTTGCTATGCAGAAAGAGTTAACTTAGCAAACCTGAGAAAGGCCTGCTTGCAAGGCTGACCCTTGGCTGGCATCTGGGAACCTGTCTGTAAACAAGTTTCCTACATTGAGATAAAACTTTCCCCAAATAAGAGTAGTCCACTGTGCCTAAACCATTTATACAAACAGTGTGGTTTATACTGGGAGTCTGGGGTTTTGGGACATGTTGGGCACAAGGTACCTACATGACCAGTCACCAATAAAAACCATGGGTACTGAGTCCTTTTTTTCTGAATTCAAAAGATAGTTATTTATTCCAAGTATCAGGATAATATAAGAAATAAAACATTTGCAACAAAAAATATCCTTCCAGTTCTTTAACAGTTCTATAGAGATATAATTTTCTATAACATGAATTTTATGTGTACAATGAAGAGATTTTCTTCTGTAAACCTACACAGTTGTGTGACTCTTATTACAACCTAATTTTAGAATATTTCCATCACCTCGAAAAGAAACTGTATGCCCTTTAACTGTCAATTCTCATAATATCCACAGCCCCAAGCAACCACTATTTTACTTTCTGTCTGTATAAATTAGCTTTTCCTGGTCATTCCATATTAGAGCAAGTGATTCTACATTATGTGGAATTTTGCATCTGATTTCCTCCATTTGGCATAAGGCTTTTGGGGTTCATCCATATTTTGACTTGTATCAATTATTTTGTTTCTTTTATTGTCAAATAGTATTAATACTTCATTTTATGGATATAGCACACTGTGTATACCCATTCATCCAATGATGCACCTTTGGACTATATCCACTTTTCAGTTAATATGGATAATGCTGCTATGAACGTTTGCATTTCAGTATTTGTGTGGACATAGGTTTCAGTTCTCTTGTACTGATACCTACAAGTGGAACTGTTTGGATTATAAGGTGAATTTATATTTAACCTATTAAGAAACTGTCAAACTATTTTCCAAAGCTGCTGTACTAGTTTATGTTCTCTCCCAGAAATAGATATGGAGGTTTCAGTTTCTCTATATCATCATCACACTTGCTATTGTCTGTCTTTATAATACAGCTATCCTGTGAGTGTGAAGCAGGGTGCTGAGTCTTTAATGTGCTCCCCTAGTAGACCATAGATTTCCCAGGTGGCTAAGTCATAAAGAAACCATCTGCCAATGCAGGAGATTCAGGTTCGATGCCTGGGTCGGGAAGAGCCTCTGGAGAAGGAAATGGTAACCCATTCCAGTATTCTTTCCTGGGAAATCCAATGGACAAAGGAGCCTGGGAGGCTACAGTCCATGGGGTCACAAAGAGTTGGACATAACTGAGCATGCACAATAGATCACAGACACAGTTCCCGGTTGCTGAAAGGTTCAAGCACATCCTTTATGACTACACTGTAAGCTCTTGGAAGCTTGCGCTGGTTTCCTCTGGACTTCACTGCATGCCCTTTTCTTCCTTTTGTCAATTCTGCTCTGTGTCCTTTCGGCATAATAAATCTTAGCTATGGGTACCATTACATGCTGAATCTTGAGAATCCTTTTAGTAAATAACTGGACCTGAGAGTGATAGTGGGTCTTACATTTGCTTTTTAAGACCATAAAACTTGCTCCTTCCCCAGTGCATGGTACCCCTTACTCAGTAACTCCAAAAATCTAGGAAACTTTTTTTAAAACTTTTGAAAGTTTAAATTCTTAGTACCATTTGTCCTGGATATCTCAGACAGCCACCTAAGGATCTCTGCCATCAGTGTTAAAATTTAAAACCTTTCATTTCTCATTTGGACTCACCTCCCTAACTGATCTTCCTGTTTCTAGTATCTCCCTCCAATCACGCCTATTATTACTGTTAGAATAATCTTTCCAGTTGGCATATATGAGCATTTCACATCTCTGTTTAAAAATTCCTTTGGGGTAACATTTCAGTTACCTGCTTAATATACTCCTGGCATTACAAGCCCTTTTATGATTGGTCTCTGCCTGCCTTTCATGCAACCGGCCCTAATGCACCTACTGTTACAGCCATACTTAACTGATGACATTTCTAAACATGTAAGTTTCTCCCACAGTATCATCTCTTCACACATGCTGGTTGCTCTGCTTTACCCAGTCTTGTCAGTCAGGCTAATTCTTATTCCATGATCAAGATTCAGCACAGTTACCTCCTTTGTGAAAACCATCTCTGACCCCCACAGAGTTAAACATCTCTCCTCCGTAACCCTACTGCTTATCAAACACAGTTATATTTATATGCACACATCCAGCTTCAACACCTGTTAAGTTTCTTAGGAAAAGAAACGTGTTTTATGTATCTTTGTATTCTCAGTGCCCGGGACATCAGTTCATGGAATAAAAACAAGAAGATAGCTGATGTTCAACTTATATGCAGTCACTGCTTTATATCTGAAATATACTATATATACTCTACATTTATAATCAAATCCATAGGAAAAAAACATCGTACCCATTCCATTTTTCAGTGGTGAGATGGCCTCTGTGTTCTCCCTTGGAACTCGCAGGGCATTAGTATCTATGTAATAGGTGGGACCGCCTTGTTTGCCTTTATCACCATCGATTTCCATCAGTGTACTTCCATCATCTCTTTCTACCACCATACCAATAGCTGTAGGGAAATCCACCTGAAGAGTCAAAAACAAGTTTTATATGCTTTTATCAAGGAGTCATTTCCCACCAACTAATGTCTTTTACCATATTTGAGTCAGACTTTCTGTGAACTTAACTCTGCATGAATGGCCCCTGCATATCCAGTTAACTCGAACATTACACTGACCTTGGGACAGTCCTCACCAGCATAACCAGCTCTCACAGTGTAGGATCCAATGTCAAAAACAAGGGCTCCAACTTCATCTGAAAAGATGAAAAGATAACTAACATTAACAACTTACAAGTACCATATGAAAATTAAAGAGTACTTAATGTGCTTATATTCATATCACTACTACTTTGAACCTAGTTTTAAATACGCCTTAAAGACTTATTTAATTAAAATATAACAGGCCAAATATAGTATATTAGTAGAGATTCAATCAGGAAAGAGATGGTATGCTAAAATTAGGTAATTTAAGGAGAGTTTACTCATTAAAGGGTCTACTTACAAAGATACAAGAATAACACAGGAAAAACAGAAAGGACAGTATGATATCCTAGGACGAGTGATAACAGAAGTCTGTTGCCACACTTAGAATTGAAGCAACACGAGGGAGGAACTGTTACTAGAACCTGGAGAGAGACTTGTATTGGGAGGGTACCTGACAGGAGCTGCGATCTTCAATTGAGGATGGAGTCAGCCTAATACATCTGCCAACCCTCCCCACTGGCTAGGGTGATCATATCATTTCTCATCCAAACGGAGCTACTTCTAAACGTGGCAGGAGCCCCTATTAATAATTACACCAGGACAAGAGGCACAAAGCAGGAAGTACCATTACCCTGTGTGTGTGCTTAGCCGCTCAGTCATGTCCACCTCTTTAAGACCCCATGGACTGTAGCCCACCAGGCCTTTCTGTACCATGGGCCAAACCAAAAGTCAACAGAGTCCACAGATACACCAGGGTCAACCTTTAAGGGACAGAGCGGGCAGACATAGGAGGAAAGTGGATCTGGAAGGGCCAAGGAGAGATATCCAGTACACTGAGGTATACCATTTTTTTCATACATTAAATATTATACTTCATGGAATTTGGGAAGAAATTTAGCAAAACCCCAAGAAAAATAAGGAACCAGAAGAATAAGAGTTTAAGGTATAACATGGGCCAGGTAAAAATCATTAAAATGAAGGTACCAAAGTTTACACATTTCACAGATTTGTAGAGATAAAAGTTTAACGCTGAGAGAGAAAGCTGTCTTTTTTTTCATATTCAAATTCAGAGAAAAGCCTCTAATTATACTTTTAAAATGTGCACGCATGCATGCATGCTCAATCACTTCAGTCATGTTTGATTCCCTGCGACCGTACGGACTGTAACCCGTCAGGCTCCTCTGTCCATGGGATTCTCCAGGCCAGAATACTGGAGTAGGTGGCCATTTCCTTCTCCAGGGGATCTTCCCCACCCAGGGATCCAACCTGCATCTCCTGCACTGCAGGCAGGTTCTAACTCAAAACAGCACACTTCATAAAAGAAAGCACTTGGGTTTTCTAGGTATTGATTTTGAAAGAAGGAATTTTTCACTGAATTATTAAAAATAAATATTGCTTAGCTCGATTAAATTGACAAAGTCAAGTCTGGTAAGACCAAGTATTGTCAAAGAAGTAGAAAAAGAGGAGCTCTTACACATTTGCCAGCAAAAGTTGTAAACTGATGCAAACACTCTGGGGAATTTAGTCACATCTACTAAAGATGAAAATGTGCATACATAGAAATTACACTTATATCTTCTCTAGAGAAACTCTCTCACGTATATCACAAGCAGATATGTACAGGAATGCTCACTAGCTATATATGTGACCTCAGGTGATTTACTAACCTCTCTGCCTCAATTTTCTCATACGTAAAATGAGCGTAACAGTTTCTATCTCAGAAGATGCTCGAAGTATGGAAGCACTTAGAGCAATACCTGGTACATAAAAAGCACATAAGTGTACTGGTATAATTATCATCATACTGCTTGCCACAGGAAAAGGTGGATTAAATGGTCTCTCAGTAGGGAAATAAACTACAGCTTACTCATACAGTGAAATATTTACTATTGATACATAGCAGTTAAAAGTGAATAGTCCAGATCTGCATGTATCAACATGGATAAATCTCAAAAGAATTATTTTAAAAACCTAGTTACTATGCACACATATTTTAATACTATTTAATTCATTATGGATTTGCACACACTTAATCAAAGTATAAAAATATGCATAGGATTGGGGAATATTACATCCCAACTTCAGCTCACTGGTTACCTCTAAGGAAGCAGAGAGGAGGAATCTGTATCAACAATATCTTATTTCATAAACTGAGGCAAATATGACAAAATATTACACTTATTTAATCTTAGCAGTGAATACAGAAGTATCACATACAAACTTAATATTATATTTTTTAATATTAAGTATTCAAAAACTAAAATAAGTATTAAAGATTATTACACTACAATGATCACAGTTGAGAGATGGTTTCTTTACAGCACAGTAACTCATTTTTATTGAAATAAAATGAAGAGCCACTTATGTTTATTTCTAATTTGAAAGGAATCTTCTGCATTTGTTATATTTCCCAAAGTAATCAACTTTTCTCTACACAATCTCTGATCCAAATTATTTTGTCTTAAAGAAAAGGCCCTTAAAAGCAGTACACTGCAATTATTTTCACCACAGCATGTAAACTTAAGTATAAACAGTAGGTAAAGCAGTATCCCAAAGAACAGGAACTGGTAAGCTCTAAGACTTTAATTAACCAGAATACTCTTGGGTAAAGAAATATCCTAACTAAAAAAAAAAAGAAATATCCTAACTAAATGAATTAATTGCTTGGTTAACCAAAACTTTCTACTCCTGCTCTCAAGGATCAACCTCTTACCTTGCACCAGGGCTTTTAATCTCTTCTGTGTCACAGACCCTTGTGCAATGATAGAGGCTAAACCGTTTCATCCTAAAATTCATATGCTTAAGTCCTGTTGTTGTTCAGTCACATGGGCTGCAGCATGCCAGGCTTCCCTGTCCTTCACTATCTCCCAGGATTTGCTCAAACTCATGTCCTTTGAGTCAGTGATGTCATCCAAGCATCTCATTCTCTGTCACCCACTTCTCCTCCTGTCTTCAACCTTTCCCAACATCAAGGTCTTTTACAATGAGTTAGCTCTTCACATCAGGTGGTCAAAGTATTGGAGTTTCAGCTTCAGCATCAGTCCTTCCAGTGAACATTCAGGACGGATTTCCTTTAGGATTGACTGATTTGATCTCCCTGCAGTCCAAGGGACTCTCAAGAGTCTTCAACTCCACAGTTTGAAAGCATCAGCTCTTCAGTGTTCAGTCTGCTTCATTAAAGGTCCAACTCTCACATCTGTACATGACTACTGGAAAAACCATACCTTTGACTATACGGACCTTTGTCAGCCAAGTCATGTCTGTGTTTTTCAATATGCTGTCTAGGTTTGTCATAGCTTTTCTTCCAAGAAGCAAGCATCTTTTAATTTTGTGGCTGCACTCACCATCTGCAGTGATTTTGGAGTCTTAACCCCAAGTAACTAAATGTTTGGAGATAACGTATTTAAAGAGATGACTAAGTTAAAATAAGATCATTATGGTAGACTCTAATACAGTATGACTACTCTCCTCACACGAAGATCCTCACACGAAGAAGAAAGCTGGACACATATATGTACAGAGGGAAGACCATGTGAAGACAACAAGGGATGGCCACTGTAAGCCAAGGAGAAAGGCCTACAAGGAAAAAAACCTCCAAAGGACAACCCTGTCAACACCTGATCTCAGACTGGTACCCTCAAAAACTATGAAAAAATTAATTTTTGTTGTTTAAGTCACTCATTCTTTGTTATGGCAGCAAACTAATACACACAGCTTGGGACATTTATGAATATCTTCTTAGAATGTTCTCAGATAGAATGTAAAAAAAAATAAGATAAAATATAGATAGTTATATCCATGGACTCCTTAGGGAGGGAGCCCCTCCTCTAACCCAGCCTTTGTAACCTGCTCCACTCCTACAGCCTCAACTTCTACCTAGTGATGCTTCCAATCTCAAATTTACCCCTCAAGCCCTCACCTTCACCTAATCCGTATCTCAAACTTCTTACTGTACATTACTTCCACCTGATGTCCCTTGGGTACCTCAAATTCAACATACCTGAAGTACTGTCTCCTTTCCCCCACCTTGCCTAATCTAAATCTCAGCAGTGCTTATCACAGTTAGTGGTCCCAGTCATCAGAGGCAACAACTTTCCTGAACGCCTTCTTATTTCATATCCCTCATCCAATTCTGCCATATATTTCTGCTAAACATTTCTCAAATCCCTTCTTCTTTAATGCCATTGCCACTGCCTGAGTCAAGTTCTTATCTCAACTGGGAATTACCATAATTCCCTATGGTACTCTGCTTCCATCTTTACCTTCTGGATTTTACCTAGTTTTCCTTTCAAAACTAACTCTGAACATTTTGGTACATAAATTCTTCAACGAAAACAAAGGGGAGAATCATGCAGTGCTTTCTCATCATCTGCAAGATAAAATTCAAATCATTCCACGCGAGTGACATACAAGACCTAGCGTAATCTGGCAGCAGTCTCTCCTCCCACTTCATACACCTGCATTACTGAAGATTATGTTGTCTCCTAAACACACCATTTACTCCGCATATGCTGTCCCTCTCTATTCCTCTTTCATCATCCTCATAACATCCCTTGTAAGGTCCCTTGACTCCTCCACACTGAGTTAAGAACTTTCTTGTCTGTGCTACCTTTGTACCTTCTATATATTGTCATTACCGACATACTCCACTGAATTAGTCAACATCCTTTCTCATCAATAAAAGACTTTTCATGTACCACTAAGAAAAAACCATGCTGCCGATTAAACTCTGCCATGCCATCAATATTATTCCAACTTCAGCTCTTTAAATGTATGCAGGGTGGGGTGGTTGTACAACTAAAAATACATGAAATACAGTGTCTGTTTATTTGGCTGACTTACCTATAAGACTTCAAGCTTCTTGAAGGCAGAAGCTATATTTTGCATATAACAAGCACCAAAAAATTTTTGTGAAAAGAAAAATCTAACAATTCAGTTATACCTGTCTTTAGGGAAAGGAGTACGTCAAGGCTGTATATTGTCACCCTGCTTCTTTAACTTATATGCAGAGAACATCATGAGAAACGCTGGGCTGGAGGAAGCACAAGCTGGAATGAAGATTGCAGGCAGAAATATCAGTAACCTCAGATCTGCAGATGACAACCACCCTCATGGAAGAAAGTGAAGAAGAACTGAAGAGACTCTTGAGGAAAGTGAAAGAGGAGAGTGAAAAAGTTGGCTTAAAGCTCAACATTTAGAAGACTAAGATCATGGCATCCAGTCCCATCACTCAATGGGAAATAGATGGGGAAACAGTGGAAACAGTGGCTGACTTTATTTTTCTGGGGGCTCCAAAATCATTGCAGATAGTGACTGCAGCCATGAAATTAAAAGGCGCTTACTCCTTGGAAGGAAAGTTATGACCAACCTAGACAGAACATTTAAAAGCAGAGACATTACTTTGGCAACAAAGGTCCGTCTAGTCAAGGATATGGTTTTTCACATCACTTCCATGGATGTGAGAGCTGAACTATAACAAAGTCTGAGCGCCGAAGAACTGATGCTTCCAAACTGTGGTGTTGGAGAAGACTCTTGAGAGTCCCTTGGACGGCAAGATCAAACCAGTCAATCTTAAAGGAAATCAGTCCTGAATGTTCACTGAAAGGACTGATGCTGAAGCTGAAACTCCAATACTTTGACTACCTGATGCAAAGAACTGACTCATTTGAAAAGACCCTGATGCTGGGAAAGATCGAAGGCAGGAGGAGAAAGGGATGACAGTGGATGAGATGATTGGATGGCATAACTGACTTGATGGACATGAGTTTGAGCAAGCTCCGGGAGTGAGTTGGTGATGGGACAGGGAAGCCTGGTGTGCTGCAGTCCATGGGGTCGCAAACAGTCGGACACGACTGAGCAACTGAATTGAACTGAATTAGTGTGGTAAACTGGACACAGTGGAATTTTAATTTGAGGAAGACTCTTGATTCTTGGAATTTTCCATATGTTCATTTTCCTTTTTTTAAGGATGAGAGGTAGTCTATTTCCTGTAGTTCTATTAAGTCTATCAGTTAAGTCTATTCTGTCGTCCTGTGTAAGTCTATTGTTCTGTTAAAAACTAAGGCTTCCTTCATGGTTTAGTGGTAAAGAATCCGCCTGCCAATGCAGAAGACTTGGGTTTGATCCCTGGGTCAGGAAGAACCCCTAGAGAAGAAAATGGCAAGCCATTCCAGCACTCTTACTGGAAAAATCCCATGGACAGAGAAAACTGGTGGGTTACAGTCCATGGGGTCACAAAGAATTGGGCACGACTGGGCACACACACGTTTTACTCCTGAGTAAATGGCTTCCAAGTTTAGGGGTGAAGTGATTTTTCTGAGAAAACACGGAGCAATGAGGACAATCTTCTAACCTGATCTTAAAAACATTCCAACATGACACTGGAAGCTAATGACTTTGCGAGGAGGTGAGAAGGTTGTTTTACTTTTTTGTTTGGACAAGGGTGCCCCAATTCACAGGGAAGATGATTTTGAGAAATTTTTAAGATTAGAGATGAGGGGTGAGGTGGAGTGATAAAAGTAATGATTTATCGAAGATGGACCAGTAGTATACCTGTTTATTTTTGTCAAGGAAAGGAGACTGAAGCAGAGGAGTACCATGTAAGACAGACACAGGAGCAATGAGTAGGCCCAGAAACCAATCACGGAAAGCATGAAAATCTGGATGAACTACGCGTTATATCTAAAGTTAAAGATGAGTATTAGATCTGATCAGAAATAACCACTGGAATAAAAGAGCTGCCAATTTTCAAAATTAAACTACAAACATTCATTTTATAAGCAAGTAAGTTAAAAATACAGTCTACTAAGTTAATTACACACAAAATGTGGGTGGGAGGTTTCGTTGCCTTTCACAATAAACCTTTTGGAAAATGTGACCCAATATAAATACTGGTCATACAGTAGTAGCTCAAACATAAAATCATACACTTATTTTTGTCAGTTCTAAATACTTTATATGTGAAACAGGCTTTAAGATATATTCCTCGACATGAACAAAGGGATGTTTATTCTGAATATCTAAATCATACATGAACATGCTGTGGTTATATAGTTGAAAAACGACTTAAAATTTTTTTTAATGAGGAAAGGTTTTACTGAAATGCCTTTTCTTTATCCCAGAAGTTCTTGCTGCCCACTTGCCAGAAAGTTACATAACTCTAGGCTGGTTAATCTTTTCTATGCCTTGTTTTCTTCCTTAATAATATGGGGATAAGTAGAACCACTTCCCATGCCTATTGTGGATTAACTGACAATGCATGTATTAAATACAATGCATGACAAGCCTCTGTCATGAAGAACAGTTCCTGGTACACAGGATGCACTCAGTAAATGTTAACTGTTGGAATTATTAGTATCCATTACTACCTTAGTCACATTAAACAATGACTTGTAAGGAAATACTCAGTGGACAGCCTTTAGGTTCTTGGAGGAGTGAACCTGAGAGTCAAAACAATCAGCAGGGACTTCCCTAGTGGTCCAGTAGTTAAGACTCTGTGCTTCCCATGCAGGGGGCTTGGTTCTGTCCCTGTTCTGGGGACTAAGATCCCGCAGGCTGCATGGTAAGGCCAAAAACAAAACAAAACAAAAAACGGAGTCAGCAGCCTCCATGAGCACATATACTCAGCTTTTTGTCAGGATTACATCTTCAGATGGGGAAAAAGTAAATCATGAAGATCCACTAGGCTTTCTCCAAAGTAAAAACGGAAAACTACTGATTCTTACATGTCAGAAATCAAAACCAGAAACATACATGGAGGAGATGGTGAGGGCCAGCGTGTCACCTGAGCAGAAACTCAAGCTTCACTTCAAAACTACTAAAAACTTTGAAAAGCTTATTTTCACCTCCTACCTTTAATATTCCATCCCTTCAGAAAACAGTATCCTTACTAAACACAGTAACAAAAGCACGACTTTGGGTTTCTTTCTTCTCTAATTCATCAAACACAAAACATGAATCATATACATCAATGCTTCATCTAGGCATCATGCAAAAACGGAGGCTCCAATTCGGTAGATTTAGACTGGACCTTCAGATTTTGCATTTCTAAAGAGCTTGCAGGTGATGCTGCTTCGCTGCTCCTTGGATCATACTTTTAGTAGTAAGGGTAGCACTACCCCCATTTAATCTTCACAACCACCCCAATGGGTAGGAATTATCATTCTACCAACGACGAGCCTGAAGTTGGCAAAAGTTAAGTAACTTACCCAAGGCCAATGAGCTTACTAAGTGGTGAGGCTGATATTACAACCCAGGCCCGTGGTAATCTTTCACTACACCAGTGCCCACCCATCTTTAAGCACCTTAATTTGCATACGTTCCTAAATTATGCCGGGGCAGAGTCGCCCACGAATAACTCCGGAGCATCCACAGTCAACAAACAGGGAGATGTTATTGAAAGGCGTGAGGCTGCGTGAGCGCGGATGGAGAAGGAGGCTGTGTCCTGAGTGGCCACGACTCCTCCAATCAGTTCCACTCCTCGCGGCTCGCTGTGCCACCTCCGGGACGCCGCGGAAACCCTCCACCCACGCCGACGAACTGCTGGGACCTCCCAACTTTAAACGGGCGCGCACACCGCGACAGAGCCGGCTGGGAGAGAGGTGACCCTGAGGCCAGTCACTCCAGCCGCGGCTCACTGGCCCAGCCCCCGAGTGGAGCTGACCGGCCAGCCCCGGGACCGCGCGCAGCCCTGAAAGCCGGCTCCTCCGCGGGCCCAGGCTGGAAGGGGCTGTAGGGGGCGGCGACTCCCGGCGCCGGTAGCGCTCGCCGAGCCGGGTGGGCTCCGGAGGCGGGCAGAGCGCGGGGCGGGGATGGGGCGGGGAGGCCGGGGTCCCCAGGGGGAGACCGGAAGGGCCGCCGGGAAGGGGAGGGCTGGGGGCGGCGGTTACAAACCCCACAAGATAAAAAGGCGCGCTCTCCCGACTGACCGCACTCACCTCCCCCGTATACCCCGCCGCTCATGGTTGCTGTCGACGAGACTTCTACACGTAAGGGCCACCCGGCGAAGTGACTGCAACGGCTGCGACTGCGGGTCTGCAGAAGCGCTAGCCCCCGACTCCCTTAACTTCCACTGCCACCCCCCTCAGGCAACAAAGCGGCGGCCACACACACCCGGAGCGCAGTCACACTTGCTGTCTCCTTCTATCGGCCAATCACGAGAGGCCCGGCTACACATCAACCAATAAAAATAAGGCTGTGCTGCGTCCTTGTCGCGGCACAGCCAGTTTAGCCAATCGAAGGCAGCCATAGGGGCGGGGAGAGAGGAAAGCGACGGAAGGAGGGAAGGAGTTGGGTTGCGGAACCGGGAAGGCGGGGCTTCTCTAGTGGGAGGGAAAGTGGGGCGGAGGGAGCTGGAGTGGGAGGAGGAAGGCTGGAGGCAAGACTCTGGGGCGGGCTTAGGATGTAGCTGGGAGCGGAGGAGAGGTGGGAATCCGGTAGAGCAAGCAAGATAAGCCTCCGGGAAAAAAGTCTGGAATTTGAGAAAGTGTCTCCAAGAGGAGTACCCATGGTTTGAGCTTGTAGTGAATGAGGTTTGGTGGGTTGTTTTGTTTTCAGAAAAAGTATTTTCAACTAACTCTGAAGAAATTGAATGTTATGCTCCACGTTGGGGTAGAGGGCATCAGTAAACCAGACAAAACGATAAGGCCCTGAAATTTTAAAAGTGGTTACTAATAATTAAAAGGAGGAGATGATACAGTATCCCAGTTAACTTTAGTAGCTTTTTAAAATGTGTCATCAAATTCCTTTTATCCTGTGAGGCAGGTGTAATGCAATGTAATCAATCCTCATCTGAGCGAGCACCTAATCCTAAATACATCTCGGATGGGTCTGTTCTTAGTCTCCTGTGTCTACCAACCCAGTCAGATCACCGTTGTCCCTCCCCAGGATTATTACAACAATTTGTCCCTTTGCCTTTTGGCAGGCAGCTTGATATATAAAAACTCCCAAACCACAGTCCTGTCACTCTGACTAAAACTCTTCAGCAGATCGGTTGTAAACCTTGAGATTAATCAGTTCAGTTCAGTCTAGTCGCTCAGTCGTGTCTGACCCTTTGCGACCCCATGAATCACAGCACACCAGGCTTCCCTGTCCATCACCAACTCCCAGAGTTTACCCAAACTCACCTCCATCGAGTCGGTGATGCCATCCAGCCATCTCATCTTCTGTCGTCCCCTTCTCCTCCTGCCCCCGATCCCTCCCAGCATCAGGGTGTTTTCAAATGAGTCAGCTCTTCGTATGAGGTGGCCAAAGTATTGAAGTTTCAGCTTCAGCATCGGTCCTTCCAGTGAACACCCAGGACTGATCTCCTTTAGCATGGACTTACTGGATCTCCTTGCAGTCCAAGGGACTCCCAAGAGTCATCTCCAACACCACAGTTCAAAAGCATCAATTCTTGGGCACTCAGTCCAACTCTCACATCCATACATGCCCACTGGAAAAACCATAGCCTTGACTAGACGGACCTTTGTTGGCAAAGTAATGTCTCTGCTTTTTAATATGCTATCTAGATTGGTCATAACTTTCCTTCCAAGGAGTAAGCGCCTTTTAATTTCGTGGCTGCAATCACCATCTGCAGTGATTTAGGAGCCCCCAAAAATAAAGTCTGACACTGTTTCCAATGTTTCCCCATCTATTTGCCATGAAGTGATGGGACCAGATGCCATGATCTTAGTTTTCTGAATGTTGAGTTTTAAGCCAACTTTTTCACTCTCCTCTTTCACTTTCTTCAAGAGGCTTTTTAGTTCCTCTTCACTTTCTGCCATAAGGGTGGTGTCATCTGCATACCTGAGGTTATTGATATTTCTCCCAGCAATCTTGATTCCAGCTTGTGCTTCTTCCAGCCCAGCGTTTCTCATGATGTTCTCTGCATATAAGTTAAAGAAGCAGGGTGACAATATACAGCCTTGATGTACTCCTTTTCCTATTTGGAACCAGTCTGTTGTTCCATGTCCAGTTCTAACTGTTGCCTCTTGATCTGCATACAGATTTCTCAGGAGGCAGGTCAGGTGGTCTGGTATTCCCATCTCTTTCAGAATCTTCCACAGTTTATTGTGATCCACACAGTCAAAGGCTTTGGCATAGTCAATAAAACAGGTTAATAGCCGTCCTTAAATTAGTTTGTCTAGAGTCTAGACCTATAGGTAGTTTTTAACCTTAAGAACAATTGAATAACTCCATCAATCTCAGTGCCAGCAGAGTGGCAGAAAGTGATTGTAGGGTAGGGAACAAGGCTAGTGAGAAAACCCTTTACTATTCACTTAGTATAATCTCGGTTGTTGTTCACTCACTAGGTTGTGTTTGACTCTTTGTAACTGCATGGACTGCAGCCCACCAGGCTTCCCTGTCCTTCACCATCTCCTAGAGTTTGCTCAAACTCATGTCCGTCCAGTAGGTGAAGTGAAGTGAAGTCGCTCAGTCGTGTCTGACTCTTTGTGACTCCGTGAACTGTAGCCTACCAGACTCGTCCATCCATGGGCTTTTCCAGGCAAGAGAACTGGAGTGGGTTGCCATTTCCTTCTCCATCACCAGATGGTGATGCCATCGAACCATCTCATTCTCTGCCCTTCCCTTCTCCTCCCACCTTCAATCTTTCCCTGCATCAGGATATCCCAATCATTTAGAAACATCATTTACCCAATGAGATAATGCATAAGTCAGCAAACAATGGCCCCAGGGCCAAATTACCCTGCCTTGTTTTTGTTTGTTTTAATGTTAATTTTTTAAAAAAGTTTTAATTGAAATATAGTGGTTTATAATGTGTCAGTTTCAGGTGTACTGCAAAGTGATTCAGTTACACACACATATAAATATATATTCCTTTTTTACATTCTCTTCCCTTATAAGTTATTACAAGATAATGACTATAATTTCCTGCAATCTGCTTTGTTTTTGTATGACCAGTGCAGTGAGTTAAGAACAATTATTCCATTAAAATTTTTTAAAAATTATTTTTAAGAAAAGCATTTTGTGACATATGAAAATTATATGAAATTCACATTTCTGTGATGATAAACCAAGTTTTACTAGAACACAGCCGAGCTTATTCATTTATGGCTGCTTTTGCTCTGTAAGGGCAGGTTGAGTTTTACTACAAAGGCTGTGTGGCACTTAGCTGGAGGATATATTTACTATTGGATCCCTTATAGAAAGAGTTTATTGAGGCAGTGCATGGAACACACCTACCACATGCACCAGGTACTACGGGTTAACGGTGGTCCCTATGACTACAGCTCTCGCTGTGGATACACAGCAAACCCCCCAAACAATTCCATTTGGATCGAACTCAGGTCTCCTGCATTGCAGGCAGACTCTACAGGCTAAGCCACCAGGGACTTCCCATTTCCACTGTATGTTTTTATATTGTGTTAGACTAATAAAGCTGATGAGGTGTAAAAATGAATAAAATATAAAAACTATCCCTTTAGTAGTTAAATATTGAAGAGAGACTGTTTGTGTTTAGAGTGCACAATAATCCATTTTTATCAATTTACCATTTAAATGAAGAGTAATTCATATAGCGCAATATCAATAGATTATACTGATACCTCAGTATTGTCTCTAACATCTCCCATGGAATTAAGATACCATCTGGGTTGAAAAAGACTGAAATATTTGTCCCACTAGTTGAGAGTCCATCAGGAAACAAAACAGTTCTTCAGGGTTACAAAGGACCACATCCCTAGCCTCCAGGGAGGCCTGAGATGCAGTTTCTGTCTTCTCCTACAGACAACACACAGGAGTGCTGGGGACTCTTCAATCTGACAGCACAAAGAGATTGCTTGAGAAAATACTGAAAATCACAGTTAGATGTTTTTACTTAAAGTAAGGGTTCTGCTTCACTTTATAATTTGGAAAATTATTAGAAAACAGATAAAAGCAGGGACCAGCCAACATTTTATAGTAACTTTAAATGGACTATAATCTATAAAAATTTTCTGAATCACTGTGTTGAACATCTGAAGCTAATATAATATTATAAATCAATTATACTTCATTTTAGAAGAACAAGATCATTTGTAATTTCAGGTCAGCTTATTCTCTTAATGTATCAGTGGAGACACATTGCTTTATAAAACACATGAATACACTTCCAATGAAATGAACTTCAGAACACATTTGATATGTCAAGACTAATCCTATGTTAATGCAGATAAAAGGGCACACATAAGACTTTCATAAATTTTAATCAGCAAAAGATGTAATAGGACAATGAACGTATTGGTCCTCATGTATTGGAGGAAGGGACTGCTGAGAAAGAAAACCTGTTCAGCATTCTAAGAGAGCTGTGTGCATCCTCAGGAGTCATGACAATGTTCCCTTTAAGGCAAGACTTACTCCATGACAGCTTATTTTCTTGCATTCTTCCATAATTAGGAAAAATAGTAAAATATACATTAAAAGAAAAATACTGACCCAGCAGAATCTACTTTATGAAATATAAAATATCTGAGGGGTTTTTTTACATTAATATTTCTCCTTGATAGCCTAATATATTTTCTCTAAAGTCTTGGCTCAGCCTACATTATTGTTACTGATAGCTACTCAGATTAAACAACTCAAGGTTATTGTCTGTGTGTCAGTTCTCAAGAGCATAATATACCAAAAAACACTTGGTATTTCCCCACCTGAGTCCGCATGTTCTGTATGTCAAGCTAAAAATAAAAGATACTGAAGTAACATGTATGTAAACTTATCTGCCCACAGGAGTTGCTCAGTGGTTGACTCTGAATCCAGATCTATAAAAATAAGTGCCCTTTCAGAAATCCTTTGTAATCTCCAAGCATCAAGAATTTCCTGGGATGAAGGTGCAACCTTCAGTTTTGCCTCACTGGGTCGCTGGTCTTCTATTATTGTAACTCTGCACCAGAAAGCATCTAATGCTGTATCCTAGCTCCTTTTCACCAGCTCTGTCAGAATTCAGATCAGAGCAGTCATTACAAAATGTTACTGCTTTTGTCCTCTGCCTTAGCCTGTATCAAGTTTAGACTGAAAAGAAGAACTGTAACTGTTATCCATGCAAGTTAGGAAACAAGTTCAAGGGATTATCATCTATTAAGAATAACACAAAAACTTACATACATTTTAGAATTATTTCATGCTGCAAAATACATGACATTAACAATTATGAAAACAAACTTTCAGTGTAAACATTTTTATGTGGATATTTGTATGTATAAAGAGTCATCATAAGTACCCTCCTCTTTTTATGGAAATTCCAAAAATGAAACACTCATGCAAGCACTACTGAGATAAAAGAATAAATATCTGGATTTTTTTTTTTTACCAACAGGCATATCATCAGTCAGGTTCGTACATCTATTTGCCATTAGAATAATTAAGAGATCTGCTAATCATTTCAAACAAAATGACTGAGACAGAAAATGAAACTATATTTGATCATGCTTAGTACCTTTATAACATACGAATAGGTTTGTTATAGTATTAACAATGTGACTCTGAAAAGACAAAAAAGGACAGCAGATGAAGTGCTGGATGCTCTCTGGATTTTACAAGTCTTTACTGTTTCATTATCATTTTAAAAATCTCTTTGTTCATTTGATACAGCTTCTGTGAGAAGTCACAAGTAAACGATGTCAGCATTTAATCAACTGGTGACATAAAGATGTACTATGCTGCCTTGGTTTGCTTTGCAGCAACTCTTGGGCTTCCCATTTATATAGGTCAGTGCCAACACCATGTTATGGGAGTGTTACACAGCCCAAGGAACTGAACAGAGTCCAAGGTTTATGCTCTTCAGTTGCTTCACTAGAACAATTGAAACCATTTTTGGAATCAGAAGAATTTCATCCATGTGATAATAATGACTACAAATTACTGACCTCCTAATAGATGCTATCATAGGAAATGTGCTCTACATATATATTTTCCATGTAATCTATACAACATCCCCATGAGGCTTTTACATAATAGGCCTAGAGATTCAGCAAGTTGCCCAATATGACACAGCTATTAAAAGAGTCAGGGCTTACCAGGTGGTGCAGTGGTAAAGAATCCAAATGCTGGTGCAGGAGATGCAAGAGATGCAGGTTCAATCCTTGGGTCAGAATGATCCCCTGGAGTGGGAAATGGCAACTCATTCCAGTATTCCTGCCTGGAGAATCCCATGGACAGAGGAGCCTGGCGGGCTACAGTCCACGGGGGTCACAAAGAGTCAGACGTGACTGAGTATGCACACAGTAACAACAGTAATTGAAAGTCAGGATTTTAAACTACCAAGCACTCTGTTCCTACTTCCTAAGATACCTTTTCCTTTCTATTTCTGCTACACTTTCTGTATACTTTAAAAACAAAAGTGTTCATTTTTATTATATATATATATATATATATTTTTTTTTTTTAATGAAAAGTTACAAAAAGAAACGTCTCCCTCCTACCTGAGTCCCCAGCTGCCAAACCTCCTCTTCAGCGATGTTCTATGCTTCTACAAGTAATTATGTAGACATACTCCCCCCTCTCCAATTTTTCTGATATAAATGGTAACTCACATTATGCCAGTGAGTTTTAAAAAGCACTCTCCTTGGAAACTAAGATGTTTACTTTTGAACATTTTGATTTTAAAAAATTTAGTGGATAGTCTATACACATGGCTGGAAATTGAAACAATCCAGAGTGAAAAGCAAGTCTCTTCCTCCAGTCCTTGAAATTCTTCAATTTCTCCTGCCAGACTGAACCACTGTTCAGTTTCTTTTGGAACCTTCCAGATATCTCCTTTTCAAATAAATGCATGTATTTGTATCCTTTCCTCCCACTATATTTTGTTTATTTACATAAGCAACAGCATACTGAACATATTGTTCTGCACCTGACTTCCTTCACTCAACCATAATACCTTGAAGATCATTCTATGTTAGTTTGTATAATTCTATCTTAATCATTTTCAACATCAGACAAAATTCTGTTACATGTATAGACCATAATTTATTTTACCAGTTCTTTATGCATGGACATTTACATTATTTCTTGTCTCCTGCTAGCGTGAAGAATTCTTCAACGACTATCCTCATCTGTGTGCATACGTGAGAAAGGTTTTATGCAGGATAAATTCTCAGAAATAGAATTGTTGAGTCACAGGGCATATGCATTTATTTCAATGGTCATTGCCAAATTACAGAGGTTGTACAGTTTACATTTCCTCACTAACATGTTTGAAAGTACACTTTTTCATCCAAGCCTCACCAACACAGAACTTTATCAAACTTCTGTCAAGACTGAGTTTCATTCCTTTATTAGCTGTATAGGTAGAGCTCCTGATTTTACGGATTAAATTTACTGTTTCACTGTGTACCACACTCAGGAGTACATTCATGAGACAAAATTCATTCACTCTGGATGACAAAAGCAAGCTGAACCTTTGATCAGCTAATTTATTTAGTACCTACTTTAGGCCAGGCAATGGGAATACAGGGATAAATGAGCCCTGGTTCCACTCAGGGACTATAACTGTCCCCACGTTTTGGTGAAAATGGCTTCAGACACATTTCAATTGCTACTTGGAGAACGGATCCCAAATGCTCATTTAGGTACTCAGTCGTGTATGACTCTTTGTGACCCCATGGATTGTAACCTGCTAAGCTCCTCTGTCCATGGGATTCTCCAGGCAAGAATACTGGAGTGGATTGCCATTCCCTTCTCCAGAGGATCTTCCTGACCCAGCGATCGAACCTGGGTCTCCTGCACTGCAGGCAGATTCTTTACCATTTAGGCTTAGACTTCCACCAAAGCTTGAGAAGATGGCGGGCGGTGGGGGGGTGGGGTGTACAACCTTTCCACTTGATGTCTTTTATCTTCACTCTGTCATATGAATAAGACAGTTACAAACAAAAGATAAAGCATTTGGTATACCTAATAGGTGGTACGCACATTTTAATTGCAGTATGCTCTGTATCTCCAGCCTAGGAACAAGCTATAGGGTTTAGCTTCTTGGTGACTGGGGAGAAGGTGGGTTTTTTGTTGTTGTTGTTCTTTTTTGGGTGGCAAGAAAATGATATCAAAGTTTGGTTTTGTTTTGTTTTTTTAAACATATGAGAAACAGAAGAAATTAATTGTGAAATCATCAGTATTTGAAGATGATTCTAACAACTGCCATCTTCCAGCTGTCCCTAAACTGACTACAGGAAAGCCTTTATTTTGTGGGAAATTATTTTCATACATTCCCTTGATAGTTTATATAGAATCACATTACACTACTCTAAGATTACTCACTTTGGTTACCAACTGTCAGACTTTGATAATGTCAGTTCAGTACAGTTCAATTGCTCAGTCGTGTCCGACTCTTTGTGACCCCATGAACCGCAGCACGCCAGGCCTCCCCTTCCATCACCAACTCCCAGAGTTTACCCAAACCCATGTCCATTGAGTCGGTGATGCCATCCAAACATCTCATCCTCTGTCGTCCCCTTCTCCTCCTGACCTCAATATTGCCCAACATCAGGGTCTTTTCCAATGAGTCAGCTCTTTGCATCAGGTGGCCAAAATATTGGAGTTTCAGCTTCAACATCAGTCCTTCCAGTGAATACCCAGGACTGATCTCCTTTAGGATGGACAGGTTGGATCTCCTTGCAGTCCAAGGGACTCTCAAGAGGCCTCTCCAACACCACAGTTTAAAAGCATCAATTCTTTGGTGCTCAGCTTTCTTTATAGTCCAACTCTCACATCCACACATGACTACTGGAAAAACCATAGCCTTGACTAGATGGACCTTTGTTGACAAGGTAATGTCTTCTGCTTTTTAATATGCTGTCTAGGTTGGTCATAACTTTCCTTCCAAGGAGTAAGCGCCTTTTAATTTCATGGCTGCAATCACCATCTGCAATGATTTTGGAGCCCAAAAAGAGTGAGCCACTGTTTCCACTGTTTCCCCATCTATTTGCCATGCCGTGATGGGACCAGATGCCATGATCTTAGTTTCCTGAATGTTGAGCTTTAAGCCAACTTTTTCACTCTCCTCTTTCACTTTCATCAAGAGGTTCTTTAGTTCTTCTTCACTTTCTGCCATAAGGGTGGTGTCATCTGCATATCTGAGGTTATTGATATTTCTCCTGGCAGTCTTGGTTCCAGCCTGTGCTTCCTCCAGCCTACCATTTCTCATGATGTACTCTGCATGTAAGTTAAAGAAGCAGGGTGACAATATACAGCCCTGACATACTCCTTTTCCTATTTGGAACCAGTCTGTTGTTCCATGTCCAGTTCTAACTGTCGCTTCCTGACCTGCATACAGGTTTCTTAAGAGGCAGGTTAGGTGGTCTGGTATTTCAGAATTTTCCACAGTTTATTGTGATCTGCACAGTCAACGGCTTTGGCATAGTCAATAAAGCAGAAATAGATGTTTTTCTGGAACTCTCTTGCTCTTTTGATGATCCAGCGAATGTTGACAATTTGATCTCTGGTTCCTCTGCATTTTCTAAAACCATCTTGAACATCTGGAAGTTCATGGTTCATATATTGCTGAAGCCTGGCTTGGAGAATTTTGAGCATTACTTTACTAGCGTGTGAGATGAATGCAATTGTGCGGTAGTTTGAGCATTCTTTGAGATTGCCTTTCTTTGGGATTGGAATGAAAACAGACCTTTTCCAGTCCTGTGGCCACTGCTGAGTTTTCCAAATTTGCTGCCATATTGAGTGCAGCACTTTGACAGCGTCATCTTTTAGGATTTGTAATAGCTCAACTGGAATTCCATCACCTCCACTAGCTTTGTTCATAGTGATGCCTCCTAAGGCCTGCTTGACTTCACATACCAGGATGTCTGGCTCTAGGTGAGTGATCACACCATTGTGATTATCTGGGTCATGAAGGTCTTTTTTGTATAGTTGATAATGTCACACAGGGGTTAAAAAGCCTCTGATTTTACTGCTTATACCATTACAGCTGCACCAAATCCAGGAGAATGTTTAGGGGTTCTAGACTCTGGGTGACAAAAGCAAGCAGAATAATTTACAATCTGAACTTTTGATCCTTTTGTATTGTTCTGTCAGTTGTTAGAAGGATCCACACCATTCCTACTGTGCCCGCTGGGCTGCAGTAAGAAAGAGACAGCAATGCTTCCTTTCTGGTGCCTCTCCCTGGGGACATGTGAACTGAGAGATTCTAAAGGACTCAATGCAATATCCTTTCTGAAAGGTTCCTAAGAAACACTTGACAATAACAGTTTTAATTACTAGTTTGAAGCTTTATTCTAAAAACTTTACCTAAAATTGCTCTACTTCACCAGAGTTATCGCCATGATCATAATCAGAACTATTAACTAACATTTATTAAGCTGTGTTTATTGCAAACTGCTGCCTCTGAGTGTACAATAGGAATAAGGCAGAGAAAACCAGGAAACCTGACATACTTTGACAAACATATAAAGCAGATAAATACTGAAAGGGAACACAGAGAAATGAAAATGGTTGCACGTGACTAGCAAGCAGAGATATGTGTAGGTTTTTTAAAGTTTTGTGTCCTAAATTTGTTTTAAACATTATTGCTTTTAAAAACACATTTAAAATTTTACCCTAAGAAAGTAATTTTACAATCCTAAATTTGGGTTTTAATTTCCAGGGTAACATTTTGGCATGGATTATTTCAGGCTTTCTTCTTTTGCTTATATTATCTCTTTATCTCTAAAAAGACATTATCCTCAATGGTGAAAAATTAATAAGCATTTCCCTTAAAGTCAGGAACAAGACAAGGGTGTCCACTCTCACCACTACTATTCAACATAGTTTTGGAAGTGTTGGCCACAGCAATCAGAGCAGAAAAAGAAATAAAAGGAATCCAGATAGGAAAAGAAGAAGTAAAACTCTCACTGTTTGCAGATGACATGATCCTCTACATAGAAAACCCTAAAGACTCTACCAGAAAATTACTACAGCTAATCAATGAATACAGTAATGTTGCAGGATATAAAATTAACACACATTCCTATATGCTAACAATGAGAAAACAGAAAGAGAAATTAAGGAAATAATACCATTCACCATTTCAACAAAAAGAATAAAATACTTAGGAGTATATCTACCTAAACAGACGAAAGACCCATATATAGAAAACTATAAAAAACTGATGAAAGAAATCAAAGAGGACACAAATAGGTGGAGAAATATACCGTGTTCAAAGATTGGAAGAATCAATATTGTGAAAATGGCTATACTACCCAAAGCAATCTATAGATTCAATGCAATCCCTATCAAGCTACCAACGGTATTTTTCACAGAACTAGAACAAATAATTTCACAATTTGTATGGAAATACAAAAAACCTTGAATAGCCAAAGTAATCTTGAGAAAGAAGAATGGAACTGGAGGAATCAACCTGCCTGACTTCAGGCTCTACTACAAAGCCACAGTCATCAAGACAGTATGGTACTGGCACAAAGACAGAAATATAGATCAATGGAATAGAAAGATTCAATATAATAGAAAGATCAATATAAATCAATAGAATAGAAAGCCCGGAGATAAAGCCATGAACCTATGGACACCTTATCTTCGACAAAGGAGGCAAGGATATACAATGGAAAAAAAGAACCTCTTTAACAAATGGTGCTGGGAAAACTGGTCAACCACTTGTAAAAGAATGAAACTAGGACACTTTCTAACACCATACACAAAAATAAACTCAAAATGGATTAAAGATCTAAATGTAAGACCAGAAACTATAAAACTCCTAATGGAGAACATAGGCAAAACACTCTCCGATATAAATCACAGCAGGATCCTCTATGACCCACCTCCCAGAATATTGGAAATAAAAGCAAAAATAAACAAATGGGACCTAATGAAACATGGAAGCTTTTGCACAACAAAGGAAACTATAAGCAAGGCGAAAAGACAGCCCTCAGAATGGGAGAAAATAATAGCAAACGAAGCAACAAAGGATTAATCTCAAAAATATACAAGCAACTCCTGCAGCTCAATTCCAGAAAAATAAATGACCCAATCAAAAAATGGGCCAAAGAACTAAACAGACATTTCTCCAAAGAAGACATACAGATGGCTAACAAGCACATGAAAAGATGCTCAACATCACTCATTATCAGAGAAATGCAAATCAAAACCACAATGAGGTACCATTACACGCCAGTCAGGATGGCTGCTATCCAAAAGTCTACAAGCAATAAATGCTGGAGAGGGTGTGGAGAAAAGGGAACCCTCTTACACTGTTGGTGGGAATGCAAACTAGTACAGCCACTATGGAGAACAGTGTGGAGATTTCTTGAAAAACTGGAAATAGAACTGCCATATGACCCAGCAATCCCACTCCTGGGCATACACACCAAGGAAACTAGATCTGAAAGAGACACGTGCACCCCAATGTTCATCGCAGCACTGTTTATAATTGCCAGCACATGGAAGCAACCTAGATGCCCATCAGCAGATGAATGGATAAGGAAGCTGTGGTACATATACACAATGAAATATTACTCAGCCATTAAAAAGAATTCATTTGACTCAGTTCTAATGAGATGGATGAAACTGGAGCCCATTATACAGAGTGAAGTAAGCCAGAAAGATAAACACCAATACAGTATACTAACACATATATATGGAATTTAGAAAGGTGGTAACGATAACCCTATATGCAAAACAGAAAAAGAGACACAGATGTACAGAACAGACTTTTGGACTCTATGGGAGAAGGCGAGGGTGGGATGTTCTGAGAGAATAGCATTGAAACATTGATAGCATTGATAGTGTTGATAGTATACTATCAAGGGTGAAACAGATCACCAGCCCAGGCTGGATGCATGAGACAAGTGCTCAGGGCTGGTGCACTGGGAAGACCCAGAGGGATGGGATGGGGAGGGAGGCAGGAGAGGGGATCGGGATGGGGAATACATGTAAATCCATGGCTGATTCATGTCAATGTATGGCAAAAACCACTACAATATTGTAAAGTAATTAGCCTCCAACTGATAAAAATAAATGGAAAAAAACAAACAAAATAAAAGATATAATTTATATAATTATAACATTTTATTAAAAATATTATAATTATCATTTATATATTATAAATATATATTATGTATAATATAAAATATAAATATTATATAATATAATTATATATAGTTACACATAGTTCTATTTCTATAACTTGACACATATAATATTTAATAAAGTAGCAACATACTATGTAAGTACACATTCTGTTCTGAAATGTGCATTTTTCACTTAATATATTTGGACAGGTTTCCACCATTTTATATATATGTGTGTGTGTTAGTTGCTCAGTCATGTCCAACTTTTTGCGATCCCATAGACTGTAGCCTGTCAGGCTCCTCTGACTCCGTGGAATTCTCCAGACAAGAATACTAGAGTGAGTTTCTATTCCTTTCTCCAGAGGATCTTCCTGACCCAGGTTTTGAACCTGGGTCTCCTGCATTGCAGGCAGATTCTTTACTGTCTGAGCTACCTGGATTTACATACTTTAAAAAAAATGATTGTTAAAAATAAGGGTCAGCAAACTATGACCAGTGGGTCACCCACATAGTCTTGTAAATAAATTTTTACTGGAACACTCTATGCTTTTTTTTTTTTTAACTGAATGGACTAAGTTCCTTGGTTGGGTTAATATATATAGACTGCCTGAGATAATAAAAACTTCACCATCACATTAGGTTAATGGGAAATGAAGGTCTTAGTCCTGACAGGAGAAAAGCGTTGACTATCGTCCTCATTACGAACTGTTTTCCATGCTTTTTTGTTTCCATATTTTCTATGGACATTTTCGTGCTGTAACTGCAGATTGAGTAGTGCCAAAAGAAATTTTATGGCCCACAACCCCAAAATATTTATTACTTGGCATTTTACCAAAAAAGCCTTCAAATTTCACTGTAGGGATCGTGTATCATTAAGCAATTGCCTATTGATTGATATTTCAATCGTTTCTAATGTTCTGCTGTTATAAATATTCATATAGATTAAATGATAGTTTGATCTCATATTACAGATATTTTGGAAGTCTGTGTCTTTGCACACTTGTGAATATTGACTGATGTATATAAGTTGAAAACTTTTTCACAGTGACATTGATGTTAATACATCAGTCATTTCTTTTATAATTTTTGTCTTTAGTATCATGCATAGAAAGGTGGATAGCTACTGGGAACTGGAGTTTTTTTTGTTGTTTTGCTTGTTTTTCAGCAAATCTAACCTGCGGTTGAATTCTCCAATATGTACTTGGATGGCCCTGCTCATTCTTTTTCCATTTATATCAGGAAAATGGCTAAAAACGAGAGCAGGAAGGGGAGAGCAGCTGCCCATGACACAGCCACTCTGTGCTCTGACTGATGGCTGAGTTAATCTTCCCAGGCTCTGGCTGAACTCTATCTCTAGGCTAAATCCAAATTTTGACTGGCACACTGAGGCACACTGCCTGGGGTCCCACCTTCCCATGACTCTGCCCATGTCTCTAGCTAGCCAGGCACAGCTGAACTCACAGAGTGCCAACCTCTCTGGGCTTCCTGAATGCTATACTTTTTTATATGCTTTCCAAACTAGGCTCACACCCTGGGCTGCAGCTTTTTAATGTTTGACCTGCCTTGTTTGTTGTGTGGTCACCAGCTCAGAAAGGCTAACAGAACCAATGCCAAATGAAATTCCCCTTCAAATAGTTATCAGTGTATGGAACTTGGAATAACATGTATTTGTACCTCAAGAAAAAAATCCATTATTAAGAAAAATCCAATTAGCCCGCTGAAGATAATGCCTCACATGTACTTTCAAATACCTAAATTACATCACAGTATACTTCTAATACCATCCACAAAGAGATCTGCAGAGGGCAAGAGAGAGAGGACGTGTCTATATTAATAAAGTTAACTTTTGCAATTAGCTATTTTTTAATGAAAATAAACTGATTCAGAAGACCTAGAGGATGCCATTACAGCATAATAATTTACAGAACAGTGTGGAAGTTTCAATAAACTTTTAAAAATACTCTTTCATGAAGTTTATGAGAATTCATTGCCACAGGTTGTTTTTTTGATCTCCTAAAAATTCATTTTCTCACAAATTATACAGAATATCTTGTAAAATGTAAACACATGGAATAGTATTTCTAAAATGCAGTAATTGTTTTCTTTTATCCTCTCTCCTCTTTGTCATTTGGAGCTCTTTCTTTGAATCTTTCAAAAAATTTCCAACTTTCTTTGTAGACTGACAAAATAACTTCAAATCACCCTGGAATCTGTGTATAAACATAGGGTCATTGCATTTCTTTTTGAGAGAATTTGGCTATGACTGCTATTCAGTTTTAAAGATGAAGAATAGCAAATGATAACCTCTTATGATTTTGCCACCTAACTCCAGCCCTTGCTTTCCTGCCTTTTGAGACATTGGGATGTCAGAGTCTGGATTTTCCCTTAATCGTGTCTTTAGATGGTGATTAGTTTTCTATTACTGCTGTAACATTGCATCACAAAATTCATGGTTTAAAAACAACACAAACTTCTTCTCCTATACTGCTAAAGGTCAAAAGTCCAAAACTGAATCTTACGAGGAATAAATCAAGGTATTCACAGCGCCATGTTTCTTGTGGAGGCTCAAAGGAAGAATCCATGCTTTGTCCTTCTCAGCTTCAGATGTTGCCTGCAACCCTTGGCTCATGGTCCCACATCATTCTGATTTCTGCTTCTGTCAATACATCTCTTTCTCTGACTCTGACACTCCTACCTCTGTTTTATAAGGACTCTTGTGATTATGTTGTGCTCTCCTAAATAATCTAAAATAATCTCCCAGAATCAAGATCCTAACCTTAATTGCATCTGCAAAGTTCCTTCTGCCATGGAAAGGTCCAGGGATTAGAATGCAGAAACCTTTGGGGGGACCATTATTTTGTCCTAATCCAGGCACATGTGCATGCGTGCTAAGTCACTTCAGTCATGTCCGACTCTTTGCAGCCCTATGGACGACCCCAACAGGCTTCTTTGTCCAGGGGAGGATATTGGAGTGGGTTGCCATGCCCTCCTCCAGGGAATCTTGCCAATCCAGGGATCAAACCCATGTCTCTTTTGTCTCCTGCATTGGCAGGAGGGTTCTCTCCCACTGAGCCACCTGCGAAGCCCAAGCCAGTCACATACTTGAACCTATTTTATAATTTTGTCTGGATAACTCACTAATGGGAAAACACCATTAATATTTTTTGGTTTTAAAACTAAAGTGTAAAGGCGATAGCTATGTCCATGAAAAGAGACAGAAAAGGATATTAGGGCAAATACAGTTCTGTAATGCTGTATTTCTGTAATTACACAACCACGTTCTCGCTGCCAGATCCTCTCTTTCATACTTCAGTTCCATCCATTCTCACACCTCTCTGCCTGGCCTTTAATTAAAACTAAGATCTACTTTTGGGCATTAGGAACTCCCCATTCTAGGATCAACAAGCTCCCCTACATCCTTGAACATGGTTTATCTTAAATATAGTTCATGATTCACTACGATTAGAGTTTGGTTTTCCACCAATACCACTGTCATCTCTAATACAGGCCACATCCCATTGTGTTTCCTCATTGCTCACAGGGTAAGGAGGCATTGGTATATTTTATTTCATTGTTACTTCCTACTTTTTCTCCACCACTGCTCTCAGTACCATATGTGTTTTGGAAGGAAGCCCAAGCCATTCACTTACACATCCCTTCCCCCACCTTCCCTAATTATCTATGGAAATTCAGGATACTCTCCACTTTCCTTGATCATTTCAGGATTTTAGTCTTTCTGTCTACCCTATCTACCACCATCAACCTCAACAGCTGCATACAAACTTCCCAACATTCTAACCTCACAATTCTTCTGAGGACCAATATAATTCCTTAATCTTCACATGCCTCCTCTCCTTGCCAGCTGGAGCAGTAATGCTCACTCATTGATCCTGCCCTGACGTTCCATGGTCAAAGGCTTTGAGAAGCTTTGTATCATCATTTGGAAAGCTCAAAAGTAATGCTCAAAATTCTCCAAGCCAGGCTACAACAATATGTGAACTATGAACTTCCAGATGTTCAAGCTGGTTTTAGAAAAGGCAGAGGAACCAGAGATCAAATTACAAACATCTGCTGGATCATTGAAAAAGCAATAGAGTTCCAGAAAAACATCTATTTCTGCTTTATTGACTATGCCAAAGCCTTTGAATGTGTGGATCACAATAAACTGTGGAAAATTCTGAAGGAGATGGGAATACCAGACCACCTGACCTGCCTCTTGGGAAACCTGTATGCAGATCAAGAGGCAACAGTTAGAACTGGACATGGAACAACAGACTGGTTCCAAATAGGAAAAGGAGTATGTCAAGGCTGTATATTATCACCCTGCTTATTTAACTCATATGCAGAGTACATCATGAGAAACACTAGGCTGAATGAAGCACAAGCTGGAATCAAGATTGCTAGGAGAAATATCAATAACCTCAGATATGCAGATGACACCACCCTTATGGCAAAAAGTGAAGAAGAACCAAGGAGCCTCTTGAAGAAAGTGAAAGAGGAGAGTGAAAAAGTTGACTTAAAGCTCAACATTCAGAAAACGAAGATCATAGCATCTGGTCCCATCACGGCATGGCAAATAGATGGGGAAACAGTGGAAACAGTGGCTGACTTTATTTTTCTGGGCTCCTAAATCACTGCAGATGGTGATTGCAGCCATGAAATTAAAAGGCACTTACTCCTTGGAAGGAAAGTTATGACCAACCTAGACAGCATGTGAAAAAGCAGAGACATTACTTTGCCAACAAAGATCTGTCTAGTCAAGGCTATGGTTTTTCCAGTGGTCATGTGTGGATGTGAGAGTTGGACCATAAAGAAAGCTGACTGCTGAAGAATTGATGCTTTTGAACTGTGGTGTTGGAGAAGACTCTTGAGAGTTCCTTGGACTGCAAGGAGATCCAGTAAGTCCATGCTAAAGGAGATCAGTCCTGAGTGTTCATTGGAAGGACTGATGTTGAAGCTGAAACTCCAATACTTTGGCTACCTGATGTGAAGAGCTGACTCATTTGAAAACACCCTGTTGCTGGGAGGGATTGGGGGCAGGAGGAGAAGGGGACGACAGAGGATGAGATGGTTGAATGGCATCACCGACTTGATGGACATGAGTTTGGGTAAACTCCGGGAGTTGGTGATGGACAGGGAGGTCTGGCATGCTGTGGTCCATGGTGTCACGTAGAGTCGGACATGACTGAGCGACTGAACTGAACTGAACTGATCTGAAAGTAAATAGATCTCCTGTGGTTGAACTCTGACCTTTTTTCTCAGTTCTAGAAACTGAGGTTTGACTTGATGTCAAGAAGTTACCAAGGGATAAAAATGGTTTTCATCTTGCTCCCTTGTGTTTAAGACCTGTGACAGTCTTCTGTCCCCACAGGCCTCCAGGGGTCCTGACCTTGCTCCTCCCCCAGCTCAAGGCTGGGGTTTTATCTGTAACAAATTTTTCTGGCACTTAAAACCTGCCTTTCTGTGTCATCTTCAATCTGAACACTACTTCTGTCGAGAATCCAGCAGCCACATCCATGCTGAGGCTGACCATTCTCTTGGACCCTGAATTTTAAAGGTTCATGTATCTCCTAACCACTGTGTTCTGCCTGCCTGGCTAGACGTTCTCCCAGTGCCAACAGCTGGATCTTTATCCTTGATATCTGCTCACCCAAGGAGACTGGTCCAGCTTCAATTCAATCTACCCTACCAAGTTTCAATGAACTTTTCTGCGACAAGCTATGAAGTGAGATATGATAATAGCCCCCAAGCTTTCTGCCACTCTCCTACTGTTATCAAATGGGACTTTCCTTATTCCTTTGTTTTCTAGTCACTTACCCCACAGGCTTTTTTCTTGCATTATTTCCTTCCCTCACGGCTCCAGGACATTCCAAAGATTTTAGATTCTTTCTTATCTTGGTTTCTGTGCCATCTTCTCTCGGCCAGTATTTCAAACTTGGTAGTTCCTGGGGTCATCATTAGGACCATCTGCAAAACTTCCAGTTCTCTTACTTCTAGGTAACTGGTAGAGTCCTACTTCTCTACCCTCTCTGCTCTGGCCAACAAAATGTAATTGTGAAAAGTCTCATTTCCAGGAAGAAGCTTTAAGAGATAATGCTTCCTCAACCTAAATGTCAACTGATAAATGAATAGATAAAGAAGATGTGTACATATATAATGGAATACTGCTGCTGCTCCTGCTAAGTCGCTTCAGTTGTGTCCGACTCTTCACGACCCCACAGATTGCAGCCTACCAGGCTTCTCCGTCCATGGGATTTTCCAGGCAAGGGTACTGGAGTGGGCTGCCATTGCCTTCTCTGAATGGAATACTACTCAGCCATAAAAAAAGAACAAAATAATGTCATTTCCGCAACATGGATGGACCTAGAGATTGTCATACTAAGTGAAGTAAGTCAGACAGAGACAGACAAATATCACATGATATCACATATGTGGGGTCTAAAAAATGATACAAATTAACTTATTTATAAAAGAGACCCACAGACTTAGAGAATGAACTTATGGTTACTAGCAGGAAGGCTGGGGATAGGGATAGATTGGAAATTTGGGATGGACTTGTACACATTACTGTATTTAAAACAGATAACCAAAAAGGACCTACTGTATAGCACAGGGAACTCTGTTCAATGTTATCTGGCAGCCTGGATGGGAGAGGAGTTTGGGGGGAAATGGATACATGTGTATGTATGGCTGAGTCCCTTTGCTGTCCACCTGAAACCATCACAACGTTGTTAATTGGCTATACTGCAATATAAAATAAAAAGGTAAAAAAATTTTTTAATAAAATAATATAACCAAAAAGGACCTACTGTATAGCACACAGAACTGTTCGATATCATGTATTAACCTAAGTGCTGCGGTTCATGGGGTCGCAAAGAGTTGGACATGACTGAATGACTGAACTGAACTGACCTGAACTGAAGTGGGAAAAGGATTTGCAAAAGAAAAAATGCACGTATGTGTGTAAGTGAATCACTTTGCTGTAAACCAGAAACTAACACAACATTGTTAATCAATTGTACTCCAATATACAATAAAAAAATTTTTTAAAGAGATAATGCTTCCTTTGCCATATTTTCTTTCCTCTTGCCTCCGTGACCAACAACACACTCTGAGTGAGAAAAGTAGCC
Organism: Cervus elaphus; assembly: GCF_910594005.1. Classification (NCBI taxonomy): domain Eukaryota; kingdom Metazoa; phylum Chordata; class Mammalia; order Artiodactyla; family Cervidae; genus Cervus; species Cervus elaphus. The sequence goes on along the minus strand of NC_057833.1, from coordinate 31,963,741 downwards.
CCAACCAACCTGCAGTGAACATGGAGCAATAGAAGAAAGAAATCTTTGTTGCTTGAAGCATTTGAGATTAGGGAGTTGTTTTTGTACAGATACTAATCTACCATCTGTTTTCTCCACTCATATTCCAGTCTGTAGTGAACCTGGTATTTTACCTGACCAGTATTCCTTTGAAAACCACTGCTTTTCCACTTTGGGTTTATGTAATTCGTGACTTCAGAGGTGAGTATATGACTCAGAACCAAGCAATCAAACTATCCCATCCTTTTGGCCCCAGCGATTAGCCCAGTGTTGGTCACACTACCCAAGTTGGACCAACTATAGTTTATATCAGGGTTAGGCTGGAAAATTTGGAGAGAAATTTTTTTTTTTTTTTGTATGGACTTGCTTAAGCAGGTAGACTGTACTCTTGGGGCTGTCAGTGGATACTTAGGAAAGTGGAGGCAAACAATGTAGAAAAACATAGTTTTCACTGTTGTTCTTTTTTTTTTTTTTTTTTGGCAGCGCTGTATGGCATGAGGGGATCTTAGTTCTTTGACTAGGGATCAAACCCACGCCCCCTGCATTGGCAGCATGGAGTATTAACCATTGGACCTCCAGAGAAGTCCAAAGAGTAAAATATAGTTTTGATGATACTGTTTGAGGCATTGGATTTAGCCATGCCATAAATCCTTATACTCTTCAGACTTTCCTGTGATGTAAGCCAATACATTTCCTTTATTCTTTAATTATTTTATAATTTTATAAATTATATATAATTTATATATAAATTATAATTTATATATATAAATTATATATAATAAATTATAATTTATATATATAAATTATATAAATCTAATAATATTTAATTATTTTGAATTGAGATTTCTGTCACTTGCAACTGAAAAAAATGCTGATTAAAACAGCTGCAAAGCATTAATGGAAACATCAGGAAACCATACAATTTTCCCTTATACTTTTACCCTAGAGAATATCAACTAAATTCTCACTGGGATCAGCACTCCTCTTGCTCATCTTTATTTATTTCCTACTGTATTCCCCATGGTACCTTTTTCCAGACATTCTCTATTCTTCTAAATTCCCTTCCTGTTCCCTAAGACGAGCTAGCCTTTCATGTCTCTGAAATCAAATTCATCTGTCTTGAACATTCTCCACTTAAACCCTATTCCTATGTAGTTTCACCTAGCCATCTCTTTCCAAACTTAACCATATCGCTTTTTCCTTTCCTAGTGGTTTGTGTCCTGGTTTTCTTCTAATATCTCCAACCACTCCTGTGTCTCCATTTCCTTCCACTGCAACCAGGGAACAGCTGTTCAAAGCGTCTACCTGCCCTTTCTTCCAGTGTGCAGACTCCTGTTATCTGTTCCTTTGGCTTCATCTGTCACCCACAGGCAAAGGGCTCTCAAATCCAGTCTTGGCCTGCTAGGCTTTTGCATTCACATGCCCCAGTTGGAAAAACACCTCACAGTCACCATGTCCAAAAGTAAAATTATTCTGCTCTTTCAAAATTCAAGCTCCGAATTATTCTGAGAAATCTCAGTTTCTCTCCTCTGTATCTTCAGGTCCAATTAGTTACTATGTCATATCAATATCACCCTATAGTACTTCTACAAACTATACCCTCCTTACTACAAACATACTTGTAGTTTGGGCTTTTATTATCTATTTTGCAGACTCATGCAATCATTGCTTCAGTATCCATAGAAACTGGGTTTCTATGGCAAAAAACAAAACGGAATAAAAAGATACAAACTGAAATTAAGTTTTTGTTTGCTACCTCTTGTCCAGGGACATACATCAGCTCAGAACTCTCAGGTGAATGATTGCTGCTGTTGCTGCTAAGTCGCTTCAGTCGTGTCCAACTCTGTGCAACCCCATAGACGGCAGCCCACCAGGCTCCTCCATCCCTGGGATTCTCCAGGCAAGAATACTGGAGTGGGTTGCCATTTCCTTCTCCAATGCATGCATGCTAAGTCGCTGCAGCCATGTCCAACTCTGTGCGACCCCATGGACAGCAGCCTACCAGGCTCCTCTGTCCACAGGATTCTCCAGGCAAGAATACTGGAGTGGGTTGCCAGATTGCTAGACCCCTGTTATTTATTTTCACAAGTTAGATCTCAGTATTCCATATCTGCAATGATATCCTCAGGAAATCTCATGCTCAGGGGCCACTGCTACAAAATTCTTTCAGAGTCTTCATGGCCCCACAGAAAAGTTTCAAACAAGCTACTGCAAAAGGTTTTCCAGAATTCATTTTTTTGTTAGAGAATGTTTGCCCAGTCTTGTCCCAGACTCTGACTTTCTCATTACACTACTATCCTGAAAAGGTTTTTGTAACAGAGCCCAACAATAAACCATATTATAAAACTCTCAACTATAGATGTATAAACCCGTAAGAATTTCTCTAACAGTGATCATCTACCCAGCTTCCCACAGGCAAATGACTCTCAGATCTATACATTCCAGTCTTGGCCTCCCTTTTTAGCTCATTCTCTTCAGAAAATGGTTCCAGTTCCTTTCTTGAAGGACAACATGGATCACTCTTTAAAAAATTCAGTGATCCCTACTAGCTACAGAATCCAACCCAAAGTCCTTTGCCTGGTGTCTCAGTCCATTTGGGCTGCTTATAACAAAATACTATCAGCTGTGTAGCTTAATACAGTTGACCCTTGAGCAAGGTAGGAATTAGGGGCACCTACCCTCTGTGCATTCAAAAATCCAGGTATAATTTATAGGTAGTCCTCCCTACACAAGATTCATCTGTATATGTGGTTCTGCACCTGGAATTCAACCAACTGAGAATTGTGTAGTATTGCAGTATTTACTATTGAAAAAAATCCACATGTAAGTGGACGCAAGCAGTTCAAACCTTTATTGTTCAATGGTCAACTGTAAATAACAGAAATGTATTTCTCATAGTTCTGGAGGCAGAGAAATCCAAGATCAAGGTGTCGGCCTCTCTCCTTGGCTGGACAACCACTTTCTATCTCTGCCTTCACATGGTCCTTCCTCTGTGTGCATCCATGTCTCTGTCCCAATTTTCTCTTCTTATAAGGACATCAGTCATATTGGATTAGGACCAATGAGTCTTAAAGACCTCATTTAACTTAATCACCTCCTTAATGAGCACTTGTCAGTAATCCTGTCTTTGAAAAGTAGATCTGACTTAGACATGCAGAAATAGGGGATGCTGTAAGGTTGCATTATTATGAACAAAGTCCCAAAACCTGGCAAGGAAACCTCAGGGAGTAATGAGTGGCCAGTTTGGAAACCTGGCTAGAGAAACAGGTGTGGGAGATGAGGATGGATAGGTGGTGTCACCAGCTGAACTGGGTCCCCCCAAAATTATATGTTGAAGTCCTAATCCCCAGGATCTCGGAATGTACCTGTATTTGGAGATACATTCTTCAGTGAGGTAATTAAGGCAAAAAGCACAGAGGTACCTGGTGGGCTACGGTCCATGGGGTCGCAAAGAGTTGGACACAACTGAAGCAACTTGGCATGCAAGCACATAAGGTAAAACGAGGTCTTTAAGGTACACCCTAATCCTAACCCTAACTATCTTTTATAAAGTCTCTGCAAACACTGATTTAGCCACTATTCTGAACCACTTCTCCTAAAGGAAATACAGGATTAGGTTCCTGCGAGCCTCTGATTACATTTTCATCAACCAATGAACACATATTTGTTTTAGGTGTGTTCTGTTTGTGCCTGCACATGCGTGTGTGCTAAGTCACTTCAGTCATGTCTGACTCTCTGCGACCCTACAAATTGTAGCCCGTCAGGCTCCTCTGTCCATGGGATTCTCCAACCAAGAAGACTGGAGTGGGCTGCCCCTCCTGCATGAAATCTTCCCAACCCAGGGATCGAACCCATGTCTTTCATGTCTCCTGCATTGGAGACATGTACCACTGGAAAGCCCCCTGTTCTGTTTAAAGATGCCTTATTTAATATACATTGTTGATTCATTAACACTGAACTAACAACCAGCTGCACCATAACTCGTGCCTGAATAAAGCTTATCTAACACTGTATTTTTCCTGTATGGCACCTCACAGCCTTCTTGTACCAAGAATATCAGACAGCACTTCACCACTATGCTTGGAAGTCATTCTAAATAGCAAAATCACAAGAAAAAGCACAAAAAATAAAAAAACATGGCACTAAACAGACCATAAAAAGATTACTTGTTTACAGTCTGAACTGAGCTGGGAAGACACATGTTGAGCAACTCAAATTTTTCACTGCACTGCATGTGCTTGTGAATGACTACACAAGTGCCTCAAGTACTGATCTTGGAGTCAGAGATAAACTCTAGCAAGTAGATGAATTTGAAAATATGAAATCTTGGACTTCCCTGGTGGTCCAGTGGTTACGAATTCGCCTGCCAGTGCAGGGGACAAGGGTTTGATCCCTAGTCCAAGAAGATTCCACATGCCACAGGGCAGCGAAGCCCATGCGCCATAACTACTGAAGCCTGCATGCCTTAGAGGCCATTCTTGCAGCAAGAGAAGCCTGCACACTGCAACTAAAGAGTAACCTCTGCTTGCTGCAACTAGAGAAAGCCCACAAGCAGTTATGAAGACCCAGCGCAGCCAAAAATAAATGAATAAAAAAAATAGAATGTGAAATCTGTAAGTAATGAGGATCGACTATACTATTAATCCCATTTTATAGATAAGGAGACTAAGACTTACAGCAGTTAAGATCTTTCACAAGGTCACTGCTTGTGAAGTTGGCACAGCCAGGATTCGAATTTCACCTTGTAGAAGATTTTTTTTCACCTGTACTGAGTCAGGATAGGATAAACAGAGTTGAGGAAATCAGTCAAGCACACTAATACAGAGGCTGCAAATAGCGAATAGCCTTTGCAAAAACTTGCCAATTACATAAAGCATGCTTTCTGGGAATGACACCAAAATATTAGTGAAGAGCAGTTTCACACTTTAAACAAAGAGGATTGTTCTTAGAAGTACAGTAGTAATAGATTTATCTGATGGTTCTAGAGCTCAAGTGACCAAAACCCACAGCGTTTGTTTCTGCAGAGTTTATGTTGTCATCTTCTCAATACAATTCTGTTTGGGGAAAAAAAAATAAGTACATTCACACCCAGGCATTACATAGTATACAAAAGCATAATCAGAGACATATTATAATAGGGCAATTCAAGGAATTAGTGGTCAAGTCTGTAAAGGGGCCTTCATGCACCAAAAGCATAGTGTATAAGCCATTAAAAAAAAAAAAAAGCATTTATTCATCCAGAAAACCACTAAGCTGCCACTTGAATGTCAGGTCCTCAACATTAGGGTGAATATGAAATAGTTGCTGCCCTGGCCATAATCACAGAACAGTTCCTGAGGCAGGTGTAACTGTGTGTGCCTGTGTGTGTTCCGTGGTATTTTTTCTCCTCTTCTCTCCCTCCCATACCTAAGGCATCAGGAACGATAAGCAAGGCCAACCAGAGGTTCCAGGAATCCAGGGCAGCATCTTTTCTCTAGTTGCCAATCAGGGGCTTCTCATTGCAGTGGCTTCTCTTGTTGTGGAGCGTGGGCTCTACAGCATGGGGAAGGCTTCAGTAGTTGTGGCACATGGGCCGAGTTGCTCTGCAGCATGTGGGATCTTCCTGGAACAGGGATCCGAGACATGTCTTCTGCATTGGCAGGCGGATTCTTTACCACTGACCCACCTGTGGGCGAGCCCTTTCTTGCACCTTGTCTTCCCAGAGCTGCTACCCAGACATCACCACAAGTTCCTGATTTTCTTCCTGCCCTCTGACCTCCCTTTGGGAAATACACCTCCTCTTTCCAGCCTCTAAATAAGATAGTCCTAGGAATCAGTCCACAAATCTCTCTTCTATCTCTTCTCACTCCCTAAGTGATCTTATCCAATCTCAGGAGTTTTTTAATTAATTGTTTTTTCTGGCCCTGCCACACAGCATGTGAGATCTCATTTCCCTGACCAAGGATTGAAACTGCACCTCCTGCAGTGGAAGCCCAGAGTCTTAACCACTGGACCACCAGGGAAGTACCCAGTCTCAGGGTTTTAAATTCAGTCAAGGACTCAGCGAGAAACAGATGGCTCACTGAAATTACAGTAATTCAAGTAGGGCTCACTACAGGGACTATTTGTAAAGGCACAAGGACAGCAGTGGGGCTTCCCTGGTGTCTCAGGTGATAAAGAATCTGCCTACAATGCAGGAGACCCAGGTTCGATCCCTGGGTCAGGAAGACCCCTTAGAGGAGGAAATGGCAACCAACTCCAGTATTCTTGCCTGGAGAATCCCATGGACAGAGGAGCCTGGCAGGCTACAGTCCGTGGGGGCGAAAAAGAGTCAGACATAACTGAACAACTAACACTTCACTTCACGGACAGCAGTACTCTGAGGTTAGCAGGGGGAGGGGGGCTGCTTCCACCCCAGGACTAGAAGGGGGTAAAGAGAGGGGACAGTGACTGCGTCTGGAGAGACAGCTGTGTGGAGGCCTGCCTGACAGGAGCTGTAAATTTTCATGGAGGGGCTCAGGCAGCTAAGGGGAACTGAAGGGAGGGAGCTGGGGAATAAGTCACCCCACCTTGCTCTCCTTTCTTCTGATGCACTGCCAGCGGCTGAATCCAGCTGGACACCAGAAGGTTGGAGTCCACTGACTTAATCCCTATGGATTAGTCTGTATGAAGGCAGGGAGCAGGGTGGAGTGGCATGGGGAAAGAATCTGGAAGGCCTGCAAAGATGTCCAGCATGCTCTCCTCTGTGGAAGAGTCACAAATTTGCATAGCACCAACCTTAACTTTTTGAGTTGAATCACAGTGGCCCATTGGCCACCCAAATTTTCACTTGAGGGTCCCATGCCCAGGCCTGGTCCCTGCCTATTTGGTTCCTTCCCTACTCCTTCCCACTCCCCTCCCAGTTTTACCACCATTCACTTGATAGCTTAGGCCCAAACCTAGCTTTCATCCCTGAATCATTGATTTCTCTTACACCCAATCCATGAGCAAGTATGTCAGCTCCACTTTTTGTGTGTGTGACAGAGATGGACATCAATGGTTTAATGGATAGAATTCAGCTCCACTTTAAACTAATGTCCAGGGCATTTCCTGGGAGTCCAGTGTTAGGACTTCGTGCTCTCACTGCTAAGGGCCCAGGTTCAATCCCTGGTTGGGGAATTAAGATCCCACATCCCACAAGACACATGGTGTGGCCAAAAAAAAAAAAAAAAAAAAACCCAAACAAACATACTGTCTAGAATGTGGATAATCCTCCTCACCTGCACAGCATCCAACCTCATCCATACCCACATATATCTTGCTTGTATGAATGCAACAGATGACTACCTGGCTTCCCCACCTGTTCTGGCTCCCACTACAGCTGATTCCACTTTAGACTCTGCTAGGTCCACATAGTAACTAGAGTGATTTTTCTCTAGTCACTCTCTAACTCCTTACCCTGTTTAAATTTTCTCCCCAGGAACTCTCTCCACATAAATGCCTGTCATATGTCTATTCAATTATTTATTTATTGTCATTTTCTTCATTAAAATGTAGGTTTTATGAAGGCAAGGATCTTCTTGTCATCCCCTCAGTTGAAACGATTATTCCTTTTTTAAAAAAATAATTTTATTTATTTGTTTATTTTTGGCTAGGGCACACAGACTTCAGTAGTTATGGCACGTGGGCTGAGTAGTTGTGGTTCCTGGATTCTAGAGCTCAGGCTCAATAATTGTGGCACATGGGCTTAGCTGCTTCAAGGCATGTGAGATCCTCCCAGGCCAAGGGTTAAAATAGTGTCTCCTGCATTGGTAGGCAGATTTCTCACCACTGAGCCACAAGGGAAGCCCTGAACTATCTCTTGAGTGAAAAAAAAAAAAAAAGAATAATATCTCTGCAAAAGACACTACTAAGAGAATGAGAAGACAAGCCACAGACAGGAAGAAAATGTTTGCAAAAGACATATTTGATAAAGGACTACTATCTAAAACAGGCAAAGAATCTTTAAAATTCAGCAATTAAAAGACCACTTGATTAAAAAATGGGCCAACAACCTGCCACTTCACTAAAGAAGATACACAGATACTCTTCCTGTTTTCCATCACAGCTCAGAATCAGAGTGGAAAGGAGAGCCCCATGTGGGGACTTCCCATCTGTAAGCTCTGCCTCAACCTCTCTGGCAGGGAGAGCAGACACTGACTGACCTGGGCAGCCTCAGGGCAGGAGCAGCCCACAGGCCAGACCCTGTGTTCGCCAAAGCTAGATACGCCATCAGGTCCTTTGGTATCAGGAGAAATGAAAAGATTGCCATCCATTGTGTGGCCAAGGGAGAAGAAATCCTGGAGAGAGGTCTAAAGGCACAGAAGTGTAAGTTAAGAAAAAAAGAACTGCTCAGATACTGGAAACTTTGGTTTGGGGATCAAGGAACACATCAATCTGGCAATCAAATGTGACCCAAGCACTGGCGTCTACGGTCTGGGCTTATGTGTGGTGTTGGGTAGGCCAGGTTTCAGCATCACAGAAGGGCAGAACAGGCTGCATGGGGACAGACAGAGACTTAGAATATAGGCCATGCGCTGCTTTCAGCAGAAGTATGATGGGATCATCATTACTGGCAAATAAATTCCTGTTTCTTTCTGAAAGGCCAAGAAAGTATACCTGAAACTAATATAATATGTCAGATATATATTAATGAAAAGATTTAATTATGAAGAAGCCAATAGGACTTCCCTGGTGGTACACTAAATAGGAATCTGCCTGCCAATGCAGGGGACACGGATTTGAATCCTGGACTGGGAGGAGTCCATGTGCCACTGAGCAACTAAGTCCATGTGCCACAGCTACTGAAGCCCACTCACCTAGAGCCTGTGCTCTGCAATGGGGGAGGCCACTGCAATAAGTCCATGCACCATAGTGAAGAGTGGCCCCGGCTCACAGAAGCTGATTGCTCACAGCAATCAAGACCCAACCCAACAAAAATAAAAAATTAAAACAAAAATTAAAACAAAGCCAACAAAAGTTTTTCAGTAAAAAAGAAAAAAAAAAAGATATGCAGATGGCAAATAAGAATAGGAAAAGATGGATGCTCAACATTATAGATCATTAGGAAATTGCAAATTAAGTTTAAAATTGCAAATTAAAATTAAAATCACTACACATGCATTAGGATGGACAAAATCCAAAACCCTGACAGTATCAAACACTGGCAGGATGTGGAGCAACAGGCACTTTCCTTCATTACTGGTGGGAATGCAAAATGGTACAGCCAACTTTCGGAGATGATTTGACAGTTTCTTGTAAAATTAAACATAGTCTTAGCATATGATCCACCAATTGTGGCTCCTTAAGTGTTTACCCAGATGAGTTGAAACTTATGTCCAAAAAAAAAAAAAAACCAAGAAACTTATGTCCACATAATACTTGCACACAGGTGTTTTATGCAGCTTTATTTATAATTGCCAACTTGCAAGCAACAAAGATGTCCTTCATTAGGTAAATGGTTAAATACAGTGTGGCACATCTAGACAATGGAATATCCTTCAGCACTTAAAAACTGAGCTACAAGCCATGAAAAGATGTGGAAGAACCTTAAATACACATCACTGAGTAAAAGAATCCAATCTAAAATGACAATATCCTATATGATTTCAACTGTATTACATTTTGGAAATGTCTAAAGTATGGAGTTTATGAAAGGATTGGTGGTTACTAAGAAAGAGGGGAGAGGAAGAGATGAATAGGTAGAACATGGAGGATTTCCAGGGCAGTTAAAACTGTTCTGTATTATATTCTAATGTTCGATACACACCATTACACATTTGTCATCGAATACAAAATACCAAGAGTGATCCCTATGGACTATGGACTTTGGGTGATAAGTGGGCTCATTGATGACAACAAATTTACCCCTCTAATTCACAGTGTTGATAGTGGGGGAGACTATGCATGTGTGGGGACAGGAGGTATATGGGAACTCTCTGTACTTTTTGCTCCATTTTGCTATGAAACAAAAAACTGCTCTAAAAACAAAGTTTATTTTTAAAATAGTATGTGTAGAGACCCTGGAGAAAAATGGACCATAAATCTAGAAAACCTGTACTACTAAATTCTGAAATTAATCAAAATCCTGAAAAATCTTACTTTGGTTCTCTTATAAGATTGCAGCACAGGAGGTTCCCTGGAGGTTCAGGGGTTAAGACACTGCTTCCTCTGCAAGGGGCATGAGTTCCATCCCTGATTCAGGGTGGCACAGTGTGGGAGAAAAGTAAGGAAGAGACTGGGAAGGTAATGCCTGCAGCTCCAAGCACAAAAACCATAGGGAAAATCTCCAGTTAGTCTAGCTTGGGTTACAAGACTCCTTCATGACTCAGGGAGAGTGTGCTACTAAGAAAGACTGAACCAGATTCACTTGCCAGGGACATCTTCAGCCAGAGGACAGCAGAAGGGCCATCCCCAAGGCTGAAACCCTGATACATCCATATACATTGTTATATATATAAAACTGCTGCTGTTGCTAAGTCGCTTCAGTCGTGTCCGACTCTGTGTGACCCCATAGACGGCAGCCCACCAGGCTCCGCGTGCCTGGGATTCTCCAGGCAAGAACACTGGAGTGGGTTGCCATTTCCTTCTCCAGTGCATGAAAGTGAAAAGTGAAAAGTGAAAGTGAAGCCGCTCAGTCGTGTCCGACTCTTTGCGACCCCATGGACTGCAGCCTACCAGGCTCCTCCCTCCACGGGATTTTCCTGGCAAGAGTACTGGAGTGGGTTGCCATTGCCTTCTCCAAAACCCACTGCTAGAATCCCCCAGGTACTTTTTTGCGGACTACTCTGACCCTTTGCCAGGTTCCCGGACCTCCCCTCACCATTCAGCTTCTAAATGAGTAGTTCCACAACCCAGCTTAGCTGCTTTGGCTGAACAACACTTTGATCAATCGGCCGCACTATAACAGTTCAACCTTTGACTAGGGCCAGCTTCACAAGTGTGTAACCTGTGCAGTCGAAAAGGCCCTGCATTTAAAAGGGCCCTGTATTTAGTTTAATGCTTGGCTGTCACCATGTTGACATTCTTAATTAATTTTGAACACAGGCCTTGCATTTTCATTTTGCACTGAGTCTAGAAAATTACACACCCTGTTCTGATCTTGCCTTTCATCAGTAGAGCGGAGGTATTGTGATTACATGGTAGAAGTCAGGGGAAAGTTACAAAAGAGGAGAAGTAAATGCTGGCTTTGCAAGCATTACATGTCACTGAACACGTACACTTGTAATTTGAAGGATGGATGAAGTCCTTGGGACAGTTCAGGAGAAGAGGCTCTTAGAGGTAATAAGACCCAATATAAGGCTCTTTTTAAAAATTATTTTTGTTTATTTTATTGGAGTTTAATTGCCTTACAATGTCATGTTAGTTTCTACCATACAGCAAAGTGAATCAGTCACACATATACATATATCCCTTATTCTTTGGATTTCCTTCCCATTTAGGTCAAGTATGTATGTGTGCTCAGTTGTGTCTGACTCTTTGCGACCCCATGGACTATAGCCCACCAGGCTCCTCTGTCATTGGATTTCTCCAGACAAGCATACTGGAGTGGGTTGCCATTTCCTCCTCCAAAGGATCTTCCCCACCAGGAATCAAACCCACATCTATTGCATCTCCTGCATTAGCAGGCAGATTCTTTACCACCGGGGAAGCCCTCATTTAGGCTAAAGTTCTAATTCAGAAATTAAAAGAGAGGTTGCCTGTGGAGGTGGCTGGGGATGGGAACTGATGAGAAGAGTCACATGGGCACTGTGATTACAGTGATGTTGTACATCTTGATGGGACTTTGTATGCATTGTTCAAACCTCAGCAAATGTACATTTAAGATTTGTGCATGTCACTGTAAATGTTGTATCAAAAGAAAACCTATAGGAACTCCCATGGTTTTCCAGTGGTTAAAACTCCTGGCTTCCACTTCTGGGGGCATGGGTTTGATCCCATATGCCCTGTGACACAGACGATAAAAAAAAAAAAAAACCCATAAGCAAATATTTAACTCTAGTTAATGATATGCATACTGAAATATTTAGGGAGAACTACACTCATGTCTGTAATTTCAATGCTGGAAATGCATCAAAAATTAGATGGATTACAGTATATATAAGGGGATGGACAAATGTACAGGTGGATAGATAGACAGACAGACAGGTATGTAATAGGCCAGTAAAGTTAAATGGTAACAGAGGACTCTGGGTGATAAGTATACAGGTGTTCACTGTAAAATTCTTTCAACTTCTGATGTCTAAACTTTTTCATAATGAAAATTGGGGGGAAAAAACTCTTAAAAGAACAGCTTCCATTTGTTTCTAAGATTTACTAGTGACAAACACTTTAATGGACTTGGCAGTTATCGTGAGTCAGAACACCTAAGCTAATAGCTGAATTGTATTTTGCTTAAATTAAAAACTCGAAGATGCTCTTTTCAGATCTCTAAGTCCTTAAAAAGTTTATGAAGAACGCTTGTAAAATGAGAGATTGCTTGTGCTCATCTCAAAGCCATTTAGTGCCTGCATGAGCCTGAGTCCTCAGGATGATCTATAATGCATGGAGTGTATGCTCTCAGCGGTGTTTTTCCTCTTTTCTTGACGTCAGTTGCCATTTGTAAGGGTTGCCAAGGTAATGACCAGATGCATCTAAAGACAGGCCCACAAGAAAGGACAACGTATTTATTTTTTCTCTTTTAGCATCAAATATATTTAAAATTCATAACACATTCAGTTTGATGAAATTCTACTTCACAGAGAACCAGACTTCACTGTACAGAGAAGGACTCCCCTAAGCCCCCCCACCCTGCCCAGCCCTGTGTTTGCAGCTCTGCTTTTAATGACTGGAGTTATTTGAAAACCGCATACAGGCTTTTACATATGCCGTGCTTTTTTTTCCTGGGAAAAAAATATGAGGAGGTGCTGGCTGTATTTTATAAAATCATTTTTGGTAAAGTCAACAGAAAGACCTAGTTTACCTCAAAGGCAGGCATGGGAAAATTTGAGATCTGTTTCAAAAAGGAAGATTTCAGGTTCCTTGGAAAGTATGTGGTTTTTAAAAATTAAGAAACGATACTTGGGGTTATCAATCAGCATGATTAATTGACTTGTTTCTAAAGGGACAGATTTGTCACATCACACTAAGTTTTCCATCAATAAAAAGCATATAAGTGTTACAACTTTCCACGTTGACAAGTATATTTTTATTTTGTGGCAGCAATAAATAAACCACTGTGGGTTGAGGAGGAACTCATTTCAGTTCAGTTGAACTTCATTCTGTTTTGAAATGAAGTCACCCTAATATTGGAAAATTACATGCTGGCAAGAACTTCAATATTCTATTTCTGTTAGTGGCTCATTCATTTCAAAATAAGTTCTTACTATTGTATACTTTTAATTGTGTATATTTTGGCATTATTGAAATTCATTTATTTACCTTTAAAGTGAAGTCCAAACATGAAACAAAAGTCATTTTCTAAGGAGATCTTTGCAAGATGCAGAAATCTTTTTATGTGTGAACAAACATTTTTCAATGTTTTATATGATATACAGGGATTTCTTGTTTTTGACCATGCTTGTCCTCTAGGATGCCAATTATAGAGGGTGTGAAACAAATCTGTCCTCAAATACGTTTTGAGGTTTTTACCTTTTTTTGGAGACAATTTCTATTTCCAGCCTGAATCACTTCTTGGGCAAAAGATTCCATAAACTTAGCACCAAGCTTGTAAGACTGTAGTATATCTCTTTTTTGTACATCTTAGAATTATAAGATTCAAGCCTCAAATCATGTGCCCTTTTGCTATGGAGTTTGATGGAAAATTCTGCGTACACTTCTCTCCTCATTTCATGGGATGGAATCATACCACTTTCCTGAGTCTCCACGGGAGGCCCAGGACTCAAAGTCCAAACCCCTGGAGGTCATTCTGTCTCCTTGGGTTATTTTGGAACTTTGCCAGATTCACAATGTCTTCCTTGAGAGCGATCAGCATTTCATGAGTGTGCAAATGGATCCTTAAAACCAATGGACGGGTTAATAGATGCTGAATGCTAACATCTTCATGGGGTGGAGAAATTGCTAGTGTGGGAATTGGGCGGGGAGGAGAAAGTTACAATTTGAAATACCACTGGGTTGTGTTGGCTTTCTCAAATTTTCTGAACCTCTGCTTTGCTTGAATTTTAAGGGTAAGAAACATCCATTAGCACATCTCTTACAAGCAAACTTATGACAGTTAATCAAATGTTGAGCATGAGTGAGCCCTTATTTTAGGGTCTGGCACTGCCCTGGAATATTACAGTTTGTGCCTTCCTGTGACTCTCCCAAATATCAAGCTTCAGAGACCATGTAAAGAAAACCTAACAGACTCTTTGGTGCAGATACAATCTGTGCTTCCCTAAGCTCCTATTATTCACAGATTTTCTAGCTGGGTTCTTTTTTCTAGTTCTCCTTCTTACAGTGACATTCTTAGACCTCCTACCAGTCTTCACCAACATCAGCTCTGCACTGCCTTAATTTTTGCTTAATTCTGGCAGACTGCACCCACTGAGAGTCTCATCCTACTAGCCCCGGCCCCAGGGACCTGCCCTGGCTCACCTTCTTCTTCCACTCACAGCCTTTCCACCAAAGGAAAGGGATTAGATGTGTTAACTTTACCAGGTAGATTTAAAATGCACCGAGGGTCACTGAGCAGAGCTCACGGAGTGTTAATACTGGGAAGCAACAGAGATGAGAGCTATGTGACCTTGGGTAAATTACCTAACAATTCTGAATCTGTTTTCTCTTCCGTAAACTAGAGATGACAATGCTTACTTCACTGGCTTATTGGAGGGAATTAAGATCATGTATAAAAAGAACCTTAAGCACAGCAAGCTTTTAAAAAAAAACTGATAGTCATAAAAACTTTTTAATAAGAATAAAATAAAAAGAGAGTAGCCATTACTACTTTGAGATTATTTCTGAATTATTGTGTGGAAGTCTGAGTCTAGGCTTACAAACAATAACAACAACAACATCACAACAGAGAAATAGATCAGTTTGGCCCACAGAAATTTAAAGTGAAAATGCAGGCAATAGAGAACAGACTTATGGACATGGAGGGGAGAAGAGGGGAGGAAGGAGAGGATGAGATGTATGAAGAGAGTAACATGGAAACTTAGACTACCATATGTAAAATAGATAGCCAATGGGAATTTCCTGTATGACTGTGGGAATTCAAACAGGGACTCTGTAACAACCTAGAGGGTGGGATGGGGAGGGAGATGGGAGGGAGTTTCAAGAGGGACAGGACCTATGTACCTATGGCTGATTCATGTTGATATATGGCAGAAACAAACAAAATTCTATAAAGCAATTGTTCTTCAATTAAAAAATAAATAAATTAAAAAAAAAAGAAATTTAAAGTGAAAATGGGGCTTCCCTGGTGGCTCAGAGATAAAGAATCCACCTGCTGATGCAGGAGGCATGGGTTCAATCCCCGATCCGAGAAGATCCCACATGCCGGGCAAAGTAAGTAACTAAGCCTGTGTTCCACAACCACTGAGCCTGTGCCCTAGAGCCTGAGAGTCCCAACTACTGAAGCTTGCTTGCCCTAGAGCCAGTGGGCCACAACAAGAGATGCCACCACAATGAGAAGCCCACACAATGCAACTAGAGCGTAGCCCCTACTCTCTGCAACTGGAGAAAAGCATGCACAGCAACAAAGACCCAGCACAATAAAAAAATAAATAAATAAAATTAACTTTTAAAGTGAAAATGAAGACATGGCCCATAAATGCTGTATTTATTTAAGCTTCTAATTTTTCTACATATTCATTCAAGCAACATCTGTTAAATGTTTTCTATTTGCAGGGTTATATAGGCAACAGATAGCTGAGTAGATGTTCCTCTCCTCCAGGGACTTGCAATCTAGCTGAGAAGACAAACATGTCAATAACCATCTAGAGTGACAAATATTAAAAGGGTCATTGTTGTGAGAAGCCCTTGACTCAGCCTGAAAAGGACTGGAAAGGCCAAACCCATGTCCTCAGTTAACTGCAGATGCAGCCGTGCAAAGAGGAAAGCTCTCCCACTGTTGCACTCTCGTTAGAATTGAAAACTGGTGGCCTGTGGGCAGTATCAGGACTGCAAATTTGTTTTGGTTGGTCCATACAGGGGCTTAAAATCAAAAATATCATAGACAAGAGTCCGGAATTATGGATTTTCCTGAAAAATTACAAGATGTGATCTGGCAATTCTGAAACTGTAATCAACCAGATGCAGGCTAGTTGTTTTAGTCTGTTTTATAACCAAAGCTCCTGACCCATCTGTCTGCCCTACTCGGCCTCTGTAGGAATTTGAGGTTGCAAACTTTCAACCAGACACTCCTGGGTCCAAATCCCACTTTACTACTAATCATTTTGTCTTCAACAGCTGACCCTCAGTTATCAATATGTTAAATGGGATCAATAATACCACTTGTGCCATTTTTAGAAAGTGCATTCTAGGAGAGAATGGATTAGAACAGTGCTTTTCAAAGCATAAAACAATAAACAATGCTGTATACCTAAAACTAACACAATATTGTAAATCAGCTATAGTCTAATTTAAAAAAATAGACTTCTGTCAGTATCATCTAAAAAAAATGCCTCTCAATATTTACTGTTTATCTGAAACATGTGCAGATTCTGCAGACTGTGCTCTTTCAAGTCAAAGAGTCACGTCAAAAAAGGGGAGGAGGGCTGTGTCACCTAACATAATCTGATACAGAGGTCACTAGTCAGGTGTGACTATTTAAATTTAAATTAATTAAGATTCAGTTCTTCAATTATACTAATCACTAATTCAAGTGCTCTCTAGCTATATGTGACCACTGGTTATTTATTGGACAGTGCAATTATAGAGCAGTTCCATCATTATGGCAAGTTCCCTTGGGTAGTGCTAGAGACAACATCATCCAATAAGACCACCTAAGGTCACCCAATTGTCTGGGGGAATGCAATTTTGACTTACTATGTTTTACTGATTAGGGTTCCAAGTCTTTAAAAGTAGATGTTAATATCTAGAAGATTGTTAAGTTGCAAGTGCACACATACAATTTCCTGTCCTCCCCTCTGAACCAGATGGTTCCCTCATAAATTAGGTCAGCAAACCTTGGACATTATACATTTTATGACTATCATATTTCTAAGTTTTAAAAATTTGTAACTTTTTTTTGGGGGGGTGCCAAGGGGCAAGTGGGATCTTAACATTGGGAGCAACGAGTCTTAACCACTGGATGGCCAGGGAAATTTCAATACTATTTAAATTTATACTTTGGCCAAACTATTTAACTTGGAAAGTCTTACTGAGGAATACTTTCTAAAACAGGGATTTTCCTCATAGGGTTCTTAAGAATTAAACAGGATAATAAATATAAAACATTTAATACAGCTCTTGGCATATAAAAATTGCTAAATAAATGTTAGGTGTTGCTATTATTATTTAAGAATGCTTTATCAGTGTGTTTCTAGATATTTATGCGCCTCAATTCCTACTTCCATGTAGGTCCATTCAAATGCTGGAAGTCCCAAATGTATTCTGGGCACAAGGCCTGAATCTACCAACTTTGGCATTACTCAATCTGCACTCAGCGTCTTTTCATCCTTTCTGCAGCAACGGGAGAAGTTTTCTGGCCAATATTTGGCTTCAAATTGTGAAAGTCTTCCAGGCTGTGAACAACTAAAAATCCTCCCCTCCAGGCTCTCCTCCCCTCCTCTCTCCTCTACCTCTTCCTGCCAGCAGAAATCCCGGACTCCACACTTCCTGCCTTGCTCTATAAACACTCCCTCCAGCTGCTGCCTGCCTCACTCGGGGCTTAACTCTTTAATTGCTAAAGACCCTTTTCCCAGAACAATGTACAAATTTACAGCATTCTTAGCTTCTGGGATGGAAAACTCTTCACAGATTTCCCCTCCCCATTCCCATAAGCCTTCTTATGCATTGTACAATACCCATTTGTACCATTCATAAATAAAATTAAATTTTTGTTGCTGCTGTGAATAATGGGAATGGTGTCAGAGATAATTTCTTTGTAGCTCAGAACTGTTTACTGAGGATCTTCTATATATGTACAACACTGTAATTTCTTTATCATCTAAGGAACTACTTGACATAGAAAAGAGAATTTGTTCTCTGTTTTTTTAAATTTATATAACCAGACTAAGAAAACTCAGTCTAGAGTGTAAGTTGACAGGGTCTTGGCACAGAAGCACAGTTCAGACTTTTGCAATAGAGATAGCAGAGACAGTGTTGAGTTAGACAGAATGAAATAGAGATGTCTGGAGAGAGGTCAGCAAATCACTCAGAGCTTTAGGGAAAAGCCCTCCAGGGTCCAAGGGTAGCCCTCAGCATTGTGGGCCCAGAAGCTCCATTTTTTGTTCAGACATTAGAATTGTGAGGAATGTTTGGTCACATATCTGCAAATTGGACTATAATATGTTTTCAGTGATACTGGGGAGGATTTTTAGTTGTTCTCAACCAAAACTTTCACAATTTGAAGTCAAATATTGGCCAGAAAACTTCTCCCATTGTTTCAGAAAGGATGAAAAGATACTGAGTGCAGACTGAGTGATGTCAAAGTTGTCATCAGAAAGTGGCAAAGAAAGTTTAGATTCAGTTTGAAGCTAAATACTCATATCTTGCCTTAGACTCACAACATCACACATAGCACATAGTCTCATCACAGAACTTATACTCAGTTTAAATTTTGACTTGCATCTGAAAATAAGCAAGTCATCCTCAACACATTGTCAAGTGGTAATACTTCCTATTAGGATGCTAATTACATGGACACATGTCTAGGTAAACTAGGTCAGTTCTACTTGTATGAGTCTCAGTTTGCATTTCCCAGCTGTAAAATCTGGGATGAGTTATTAATAGTAAACTCCCCAGGCCTGGTTTCCTCATCTATGAAATGGGGATGATAATAGTAACTACCTGACAGGATTGCTGTGAGGATTAAATGAGTCAGTACACACGAACACTTAAAATAGTGTCTGCCGCACTATAAGCAGTGTTATTAACTGCTACGTCAATTTTTTTGCTATTATTTTTATTATCAAGCCATTTTACCTAAAATTACTCAGTGTGCTAAGATTGTGACCTTCGATTATTTGTATAGAACTCAGGATGCTGAAAATATGAATGAGTATTCAATATCTGGCTGTCATACTAAATAACACACAGCAATGGTGTCAGTCTTGTTTAAATGGAGAAGCAAAGCATGAAGCGATAAGGACAACTTCATCATATTAAGATGTGACTATTCTAAAGTCTATTCTTCAGTAAGAATCAAGAAATATTCTAAACCAAATATGCTTAACTATTAGTCTGTTAGGGCTTCCTCAACAAAATACCACAGACTGAGTGGCTTAAACAGATTTTTTTTTTTTTTTTTGCAGTTATGGAGGCTGGAATTCTAAATCAAAGTTGGTTTCTGGTGAGGCCTGTTTTCTTGGCTTCCCAGTGGCCACCTCCTTGCTGTGTCTTTACCTGGCCTTTTCCTCTGTGCATGCACACTCCTGGTATCTCTCTTCTTCTAAGGACACCAGCCTTACTGGATTACAGTTCATTAACGTGACGTCATTTGCCCTTAATTACTTTCTTAAAGGTCACATTGGAAGTTGGGACTCCAACACATGAATTTGGTGAAGTGGGGAGGGACAGGGACACAATTCAATCCATAACACATTACCTTGCTCCCTTGTCTTAAAATTTTTATTTTCCTACCTGGCTTGAGAGTAGGTCCAACCTAAGTCATGATGACTAAGAGGGTTCCTTCCCACCACACTTCTAGGCTTCTTCCATGTCTTTAAAAAAAAAAAATTATTCAGCTGCACCAGGTCTTAATTGTGGCATGAAAACTCTTAGTTGGCAGTGTATGGGGTCGAGTTCCTTGACCACTGATCAAACCTGGGTCCCCTGCATTTGGGAACATGGAATCTTAGCCACAGGACACCCGGAAGTCCTGCTTCTTCTAAGATTTAAGTAAAATTTATCATAAGTTGTTTTGCTTGAGGTACACTCTTCTTTGTCTATAGTCTTCCTGGTTCCTACTCTTAGAATGCCCTTCTCCATCTCTACATGTCCATATCACATCTATATCTCAGAAGCCAGCCTAGATGCAGCTTCCTTCAGGAAGCCTGTCCCAATCGTCCCTGATGGAAAGCCTCTCTTCTCATCTGAGCTCCCAAAGTATGAAGTCTCCCTTTCAGAACTTTTTATTTTCTCCATTTTATATTAATCTGTGTTTTAGCTCCTCTATGAGTTCTCTGGGTGCCAACCAGTTCTGATTCATCTGCCATAATCCTTCCCCAGTAGAAAGCCTTATTCAACATGTTGCTGATTTTGTTTAGTCACTTCAGTCGTGTCTGACTCTTTTTGAGACTCCATGGACTCATGGAGCCCGCCAGACTCCTCTGTCCATGGGATTTCCCAGGCACAAAGACTGGAGTGGGCTGCTGTTTCCTCCTTCACGGGATCTTCCTGACCCAGGGATTGAACCCACAGTCTCCTGCATTGTAGGCAGATTCTTTACCACTGAGCCAGCGGGGAAGCCCCTTATTCTACATAGATGTTCCCCAAAAATGAATTGAATGAAATATTGATTGCATGCCAGTGAAAATCAGGAAGGAGCAGAGAGAGTAGGAAGGATCTGGAAGGACAAACATCAAAGTGTAACTGTGGTTTTTCTTAGAGGAGTAGATTTCAGAGATCTTTCATTTTATATTTTTGAATCATTTGAATTTTTGACTTACGTGCCTTACTTTTATATAATTTTATTTATTTATTTTTGGCTGTGCTGTCTTCAGTGCTGCTCAGACTTTTCTCTAGTTGCCATGAGTGGGGCTACTCTCTAGTTGCGGTGCTCGGACTTCTCATTGTGGTGGCTTCTCTTGTTGCAGGCTCGAGGTCTTTTGGGCTTTGGTAGTCGTGGTTCCCAGGCTCGAGAGCACAGGCTCAATAGATGTGGTGCACTGGCTTAGTTGCTCCGCAGCATGTAGGATCTTCCCGGATCAGGGATTGAACGCGTCTCTCCTGCACTGGCTGGCAGATTCTATCACTGAGCCACCAGGGAAGCCCATGCCTTACTTTTTTAATAAGAAAAAGTACTGGAAATTTCCAACATCTTTATTATTTTTTTTCCCAACATCTTTAAAAAGAGGTAGGTGGGAGGAAGAAGATTGATGTCAGGAAGCATGGCTATTATTTCTAAAATGCATGGTCTGTGTGGCCAAGACAGTGAAGGAGGAGGACTTTGGAGGCAACTGAGGTGTGTAAATATGCAGAGGGGCTCACCCCTAAAAATAATTTACAAGGTTTTCAGAATTACTTGATTATTTAAAACATCTTCATGAATAATGACAAAAATGAAAACTTGAAAAAAATTCTATGCATGATAAATGCCTTATACTGACTTTCTGTGGTACTGAAAAAATTTTAAGTGTATGTAATCCAATCCATTTTGAAATAAAATTTTTGCCACATATTGAGTCTCCAACTTATTTTTCTTTTCTAGTCTTCACTGCTACATGGAAAGCTATCCCAGAATTCCAGAAACAAAACAAAGATTGTTTTTGAAATTAAGGAGCACAGAGTCAGTGATAATTAGAAGATAAATTTTATACAGTAAATGATAACATGGGTTGGGGGGAAAAAAGGTAAAACCTACTTTAGAATTTTCCTTCAGGTTTTAGGCATACCTTTAGAATTATCAATACAAAGCTGAATTCACACACACATACACACCTCCTACTACATTATAGATATTTATGTTCATTACACATAACAACATGTAGCGTAGAACCTAAAACTACGGTCGGTTACTTTCACTCTGCTTTGCGCCCAAAGCAGAAATGAGTCCAGAGAAAACATGAAGTGTGCTTTCCCAAAGTTCAATCCTGCCACAGAACACAGTGAATGTTGTCCTCTGGGAGTGAGGAAGCCATTTAAATTCAGAGAACAGATTCTCAACACTGGCAAGCTATTTTTAGCTTAAGCTGTAGCTTAATTTGGAATCCAACCAGTTGAGGTCTTGCTTTTTCTTGGATTGATTTTTTTTTTTTAATGGCAATAGATATCTATACGTATGGGAAAGGAGTTCTCCAAAAGAAGCATTTTAAATGTTCTTGAAGAATATATATTCCGAAACCAGTTGAAAAAAAAATTTATATTAGAGCTTTGAAAGTTTTTGTTTATCCATAAACTGATGTTTTAAAATTTGCAGTGTATGGCCCTAAAAAAGGAAAGATGCGTTTATTTAAGCAAGTTCTGGGGGGAAGCCAGCCTGCCCAGCTACCTGACAGAATAGCAACTCTGCCTTGGTGCCAGGTGCCTGGTCGGGGAGGCCTGACCAAAATAGAGATGTGGGAAATTTCTTGGCTTCCAAGACACTGAGCTTCTCATGCTCAGAAGGATCTCCCAGGGTAGCCAGACACTAATTCCATCAGCCATGATGACTTGGCTGCTGCAAGGAACCAGCTCCTGACTGTCCCTCATTGAGTCTAAATTCAAATTCTAATTAATTAAAATAAAAGTAATTTTCTCTATCATGCTAGCCATATTTCAAGTGCTCAGTAGCCACAGGTGGCTAGCAGGCTACCATACTGGGCAGTGTAGAACCTTTCCATCATGGCAGAAAATTCAATTGGATAGCACTGGTCTACCCCAATGACAAAATAATCTCAGGCACTTTTGTAAAAAGCATTTAGGGAATCAAAAGACCCAGACTTTGGTCCTATCCCAGCTTCTATTTTTTTGACAAGCCCTTAAATAGTGCTTACTATTTACCAAGTATAATTTTAAGCACTCTATTAAAACCACTTTGGGGCTTCTCAGGTGGCTCAGTGGTAAAGAATTTCCCTCCCAGTGCAGGAGATGCAAGGGACCCGGGTTCGATCCTTGGGTCAGGAGGATCCCCCCTGGAGGAGGAAATGGCAGTCCACTCCAGTATTCTTGCCTAGAAAATTCCATTGACAGAGAGGAGCCTGGTGGGCTATAGTCTATGGGGTCACAAAGAGTCAGACATGACTGAGCAACTGAGCAAACACATACACACATAAAATCATTTAAACCTCACGACTACCCCCATTTTCTAGATGAGGCTATTGAGGCACAAAGACATTAACTTAGTGAGCCGGTAAAGGTAGAAGCTGGCTAGGAATCCAGGCGTTATACCTTCAGAGTCCATGGCCTTAACTACTGTTTAACGCAGTCTTTCTGAAAATCCATGTGACCTGGGGAAACTGCTTCACTTCACTCATCAAATGAGGAAAGCAGACCAAATGCCACCGGAAGTCCTTTCCAGGGCTGATGGCCTAGAATTTATTCACTTATGCAGTGGCTGTCGAGTGTCTACTCTGAGAGGAAGTATATGCTGGGCATACATCAACAAGCAAAGCAGACATGGTCCCTCGTAGTGAGAGAAGCAGACATTAATCAAACATAAACTCACGGGACAATTGCCTGGAGAAGTGTGACTAAGGACTGGCCTGCAGAACTGAGAGTTTAGCGGGATACTGAGATTTGACCCAGTCAGAGAGGCCAGGGGTGGCTCTTTTGAGCTGATGAAATATGAACAGTGAAATCAACACACAGATGAGGGGAGATCAGGGGGTCTCCACGCTCCTGGCACTGCCAGTCGTGAGGATCAGCTCTGCTCCCCCCCAGTGATGTGTTCACTATGGGTCTCTGTGGGAGTGGGAGGGAAGAAGACGGTGAGGTTGGAGGACTGAGTGAGCAGGATCACAGAGAAACAAAATTTGCCCTTACTCAGGGCACTCTTCCTGGGTTGCCCAGATTCCTGTCTCCTGGGCAACCAGTGTATGTGTCTCCGTCAGAGTTAAAAATGGAACACCGGCTAACATCTGTAATGGCGACCAAAAATAATTTGGGGTTCAGCCTGCGCACTACTTAAACATAGAGGTACCAGAATGCAGGCCTGTGTCAGTGGTGTGTGTGACACAGTAAGTGTGTGCAAAACTCAGTGAGGAAACTTCACGTTACAGATTTGCTTCAGGGTTTCTGAGTTCAGACAGTTTGCTCCAGAAAGAGCGCTGATTCTTAACTCGGTAAGCAGGAAATCTTGTTAAAGAAAAAAAAAATTAAAAAGAACGAAAAGAGCAAATAGGAATCTTGTTCTAAAGAGAGGCTTCTCTCTCTCACTTTTCTGCTGTGGGTTTCCCCCAGGCTCAGGCCTCAGGTTTTTTCTCTTCAGTAAAGTCACTCTATTTCATAGCTTTACCAGCTCATCAGTAGATGGTACAAATGCAGACAGCTGACCAACAGGGAGATGTCCTACTCTGGCCTTGAAGCTGGACTCTAGGAAGAAAGCTTACTTTCTGAGACTTAGCTACTGAACAAGGGCAGTGGCTCAGAAGAGTGACTGATTCTACAGAGGCCCCTGAAAATAAGAGCTGCAAGCTCAGTGCCTATAGCAGCGAGACAGGGGACAGAAACGAGTGATGTGGGCTGGGCGGAGCTCATGGTGAACTGGGGATTTCGTGCTGCTCCTATTACTCCAGCTCATTGTTGCCCAATTCCCTTTTTCCATGAGAAAAGTCAGAAATCTGTGAAATGTGGGCAACTATGTTGTGCATTAACATCCGTGGGTTGTCCCACATATGTGGTCTTTTGCTCCTAAGACTTGATAATCTCACCACATCGAAAGAAACAGCTTGCTTGTGGGGAGAGGAGTGACCAGAAGAAAATAATGAAGGGAGAGTGAGTAGTGAGTGAAGGGAGGCCAAGGGTCTGTAATACTGCAATGCCAGGTAATCAGAGCACAAGAACCCGTTCCACGCAACAGGTGTGTAAGAGTCACCTGGTGGAGCTGTCTGCCTCAGATGAGTATGGCTTGGTAACATCATCTGCTATGATTATCCAACCAACTCTACTCACTCAGCTTGGTACTCCTCATGCTACTTCTGCTTATAATTGGGTTTCCCAGATTTGTCCACAGATCAGTTCAATTCAGTTCAGTCGCTCAGTCGTGTCCAATTCTTTGCAACCCCGTGAACCGCAGCACACCAGGCCTCCCTGTCCATCACCAACTCCCAGAATCCACCCAAACCCATGTTTGGTTGGTCCATTGTGTCGGTGATGCCATCCAACCATCTCATCCTCTGTCGTTCCCTTCTCCTCCTGCCCTCAATCTTTCCCAGCATCAGGGTCTTTTCAAATGAGTCAGTTCTTTGTATCAGGTGGCCAGAGTACTGGAGTTTCAGCTTCAACATCAATCCCTCCAATGAACACCCAGGACTGATCTCCTTTAGGATGGACTGGTTGGATCTCCTTGCAGTCCAAGGGACTCTCAAGAGTCTTCTCCAACACCACAGTTCAAAAGCATCAATTCTGCACTCAGCTTTCTTTATAGTCCAGCTCTCACATCCATACATGACCACTGGAAAAACCATAGCCTTGACTAGATGGACCTTTGTTGACAAAGTAATGTCTCTGCTTTTTAATATGCTGTCTAGGTTGATCATAACTTTCCTTCCAAGGAGCAAACGTCTTTTAATTTCATGGCTGCAATCACCATCTGCAGTGATTTTGGAGTCCAGAAAAATAAAGTCAACCACTGTTTCCACTGTTTTCCCATCTATTTACCGTGAAGTGATGGGACCAGATGCCATGATCTTAGTTTTCTGAATGTTGAGCTTAAAGCCAACCTTTTCATTCTCCTCTTTCACTTTCATCAGGAGGCTCTTTAGTTCTTCTTCACTTTCTACCATAATGTGAAGTGTCATCTGCATATCTGAGGTTATTGATATTTCTCCCAGGAATCTTGATTCCAGCTTGTGCTTCCTCCAGCCCAGCATTTCTCATGATGTACTCTGCATATAAGTTAAATAAGCAGGGTGACAATATACAGCCTTGACGTACTCCTTTTCCTATTTGAAACCAGTCTGTTGTTCCATATCCAGTTCTAACTGTTGCTTGAATGTGAATATGAATACCCAGTTTACTTGGTAGTTTCATGTCACCTCCCAAAATAACAGAGAGGCATTCTGACTTTACAAATTCACATCTTTTTGTTAAACTCAGGACCTCATCATCTAGGACATGCTTGATAATCATATTTTCTGTAATAATCACACATATATGATACATACACACACACACACACACACACACACATATATATATATATATATCTCGCAGGTCTTAGATCTGGAATCACTCATTCCCCCAAGAAGCCTTGTCTTCTTGAGTGGGAAATGATATTTAAAGGTCACAATCTGTGCTGTCATTACATCTAGGCCTTTTCAGTGGTCAGAGCTACAAAACACATATTTCTTTAAACTTAAAAAAAAATCACAGGCACATACTGATATTTCCAATTCAAATTTAACATTACAGGGATATATAAATATATAGTACTGTGGAAAATCTTGACTCCTAACAACATTAACGGGCTTCTCTGGTGGCTCAGACGGTAAAGCGTCTGCCTACAATGTGGGCGACCCGGATTCGACCCCTGGGTGGAGAAGATCCCTTGGAGAAGGAAATGGCAACACTCTCCAGAATTCTTGCCTGGAAAATCCCATGGACAGAGGGTCCTGGTAGGCTACAGTCCATGGGGTCGCAAAGAGTCAGACACGACTGAGCGGCTTCAACAACATTAACATAGTTATTTGCTTTATCTTGCAACATAAAAGACAGCTGCAAAATGAGAGTACTGTTAACAATAAAACTACTTAATGCATGAAGTCTGTGATTTCTCTGAAGCTCTATCTGTCCCTAGAATATACTCCATTGATGACATACAGTCAAAATGCTGGATTAATAACTTGAAATAATTATTTTCTCAATGTAGTTATATCACCAACTTGATAGATAGTTTAAAGCAATGAAACATTCATTTTAATTCTTTTTTAACTTTTAGAGATTGCTTTTTCTTTTTATCTATCTTTTTGGAAATTTAAAATATTAACAAGATGCTAAAACTACATAATAAAGTATACTCTGGGAGAATTACTTTCACCTGCATTTTTATTAGTTTTAAGCTTGTAGCATTTTGTTTTGCTCATATAAGCAGATAGATATCTATTTTAACCCTATCCCCTTCATACTCAGTTCTGAGAGGAGGAGTGATCATGGGAGACTCGCACTGCCCTGGATGCCGCCTGCCACTCCAACGAGGGATCAGCTGTGCCCATGCGACCCCCATGTGGTATGTTTGCCATGGGTCTGTGTGGGTAAGAGCATGGTGGTTATGTAGAAAGATGTCCATATTTGTCTTTTTCATTTGGATACTGTCAGATGAAATTCATCATGTATAAAGTCAGAGGATCAGCCTTCTTCTCAAACTAACTGCCTCTGAACTCCCCTGTATGTTCCCAGCACCTCAGTTCTACTAATCACCTAGTAAAAAAACTTTGGTCAAATTGGACTTCTCCATTCTGCTTAGTCTTCGTACTCTATCAATCACTACATTTGACATCAATGTTTTTGTGAGCATCAACTATATGCCAAGTACATGATGAATAAGATATGACTGGTGACTCTAAGGGGAAGCTTACATTGCAGTGGGGAAGTCATAGGGAAAAAAAAAAAAGATCCCAGTATGGTGTAAGGTTCTGTACTTGAAGTAGGCAGGGGTGGCTTTCAAGAATAAAGTGAGTACAGAAAATTCTAATTAAGGAGAACTTCACAAAGAAGGTGATGCCTGAATTGAGTTTTGGCAGGAAGTGCAAGTAGGTTTTGCTCCTGAGAAGAAGAGGATGAAGATGAGAGAAAGAACATTCCAGGCAGAGAGAGATAAAAGATAAATAAAAGCAAGTTGTGTTTCAAGAACTGCAGATTTTTCAGTGTGTGTGGAGTATCACAGTTTGGCAGAAGAAGAAAGATAATTAAAGGCCTGATGGTGAAGAATTTTGTTCGCTTATGATGTTACAGATTTTGGTTTTTTATCAGAACTCTCAGGGAAGCCCTTGATAGATTTTAAAGTGTGTAGTGTTATATTAGAATTGCACTTTTAATAAATCACCCTAAGGTTGGTCAGGGAATAAGAATGAAATGAGCAAGGAAAAATCTGGAGGCAAGGCTGATGCCATAATTCAGGGAAGAAATGCTGAGTCCCTGAACCAAGGGCAGTGGCAGAAAAGATGGTGGGAAGAAAACTGGCTTGACAGACTTGAAGGAGACAGAACTGATAGGACTGGCAAATGGACAGTGACTCAAGGACACTCTCAGACTTCAGGCTTTGACAGCTAAGTGGGTGGTGGCACCATTCACTTAGAATAGGAGCACAAGAAGCAATGGGCTGGAGCGTAGGGAGCAAAGATGAAGGTATCCAGTGAAATAACACTATGGAAAAAGTATTCATTCAACACACACGTATCTATTGAACTTCCACTCTGTGAAAGGCACACTGTCTTCTAGAAAGTTTGCAACAGATTATGTTGTGCAGGAGTTTATGAACAACAGAGAGAGGATTAGAGATGAAAAATGAGAGAGAAAAGAGCAGATGGATGAGTATTAATGGGGATGAGAATATGGAGCCTGCATTTGAGAAACATGAAGAAAGTAACAGATCTCAATGATCTCAGTATGTTGACCTAAAACTGCTTCAGTATGAATGGATGCTGAAGCCCTGGAGAGTTGCAGAGGCTAGTGAACCAAGTTCCTATCAATTCTTTTTATAAAGCTTCTTGTAGCTTCCTTTGTATTGTCATTGCCATCACCAGAGCTCAGACACTTTCTTCCTGTTCCTTTAATTTGTGCATTTCTCATTCTTCTTGTTTGTATTTTTTATTTTAAAATATTTTCCTTCTCTATATCATATAAGCAAAGAGAAGAAAGTTAAAATATAGCTTATAATTCCATCACTCAAAGATAAATACTGGTAATGTTTTAGGATAATTTTCCACTTTTTCCTAATGAAGTGGGAGAGAAGAGAAAACATATTTTATTTACAAAAAGAGGTTCATATTGTATATTTGGGGTTTTAACAAGCTTTTTTTAAAAACCTAAACACTGTAACATGGATTTGTTCCTCTGCCCTTAAAGACCCCTCTATAGCATAATGTTTAATGACCTAATAGCACTGTGTTGTATCTTACTGTCATTTCCAATTTTCAGAATTAAGAGCAACTCTGGCCATTTCAATATTATGCCATCTTTCCTTTCTCCAAATTCATAATGTTTGTCAGTGCCACTTATACCACAATCTACTTTATGGTATTTTTATATTTTTACTTAACTTTTTTATAAGCTTGTGTTTTGGTTTTACCAAATATTTTAAGTATCAGTTGGCTTAGGTTAGTTATGCTGCAGTAGCAAACAAGCCCCTAATCTCAGTGGTTACAACAAACTATTCATTTCTCACTCATATTTCATGTTGACTACAGGTTAGCTGTGGATCGGCTTCACATGCTCTTTACCTTGGGCTGAAGTAGCCTCTATCTGGGACATGCCATTCTTGTGGCAGGGGGAGAAGAAGGCTGGGGGAGTCATGTAATGACCCTTAAAGCTTTTGCTTGAAAGTTTTGTACATCACTCCCACTTCTATTTTATTGACCAAAGCAAGTAACATGGTCAAGCTCGACGTCAGTGAGTGGAGAAGTATAGTCTACGCACACGGTGAGACAGTGAGTCATTGAAGTAATAATAAAATCCACCTCAGTTTTAAATTCCTATGGATAGATGTGTTCGGCTTATTCTTTATGTATCATCTATACGAACCAGCTGGGTTTCATGGGCAAAATTATTGAATAGCTTTATTTTTCTTACTGTCTTTCAAATATGACTGAGTGAGACCCTCTTCCCCAACTATAAACATTATCATAGGCAGATCTGAATGATTTTCTTACAACTTTGAGGTTTTGTCACATTGTCTTGTCTTTATGACTTAAAAAGTTTGATTTGATCAAAACAAAAACTTTAATCCTTCATTTAGTTAAAGTGTCTCTCCTCCACAGTTCTTAACCAGATTGAGGTTTGGACACTTGTGGGCTTCCCTTGTGACTCAGCTGGTCAAGAATCCACCTGAAGTGCAGGAGATCTGTTCGATCCCTGGGTTGGGAAGATCCCTTGGAGAAGGGAAAGGCTACCCACTCCAGTATTCTGGCCTGGAGAATTCCATGGACTGTATAGTCCATGGGGTTGCAAAGAGTCGGACACAACAGAGTGACTTTCACTTGGACACTTGTAGCGAGTCTGTTTTTCTCTACATGTTCTATCATTTCCCTAATCGCTTTGCCACTTGGCTTTAGGCCCTCTGCCTAACAGAGGCAGAGTTTCTGGCTCTTTCTCTTCAGGGATGTTTTGTGGGCTGTTTGAAGACTCCCTGTTAGAGGTCCCCAGTGCACTGTTCCCAGATATGGGCAAGCATCTTTCAGCTGACCCCACCACTGTTCCTATAAGCTCTTGCTTCTCAATTTACACCCCAAGACCACTCTTCCTCTCAGGGCCATCTTTTCAGGCAGACAGGCCTCTAGAATGAAGACACTTTAAGACAACTCATGCTGGACACCATGTGTGATGTGATGTCCAGTCTGCTTCACTGGAAATAAGCATTTTTGCTCCACCAAATCCTGAAAGTACTGGCCATTCCCACTAGAGCCTTCAATCCTCATTCTCTCACCAGGGGCAGCTCTAGCAAGCCCTTATCTTTAGACTTTTCCAGGTACAAGTCAGTTTCCAGGTCCTCCAGACCACCTGAAGACCCATGGCAAGTTCTCTGAGCCATCCACTTACAGCTGTTATCTAAGGTGGGAGTCAGACGGGAAGATTTTAAAGCACAGGGCTCTAATAACTATTTCCAAAAGTAACTCTCACCTCCAACAGTCTTCATCTTACCTATAAACTGGAGGTAGGAGTTGGGCCTAGAGTCACAAAGTAAGTTTTATAATCTCTTTTCAGCTCCTTTTGTTCGGACAAAAGGATATCATGCCATATATATTCAGAATTTATATTTCTACCTGTGATGTATTTTACACCTAAACTGGTTAACCTCAAGCATGAGTGAGAGATGGAAGAGGGTGGTATCTGGTTATTTTTAGAAAATGTTATGTTATCTCTTTGCTACATCTAAGATAGCTGCATAAAGACTTTCACTACTATTTTTTTTTTAAAGCACAGACTTGTAAAGCAGCAAACAAGACTAGAAAATTCAGAATTACGGTCAATATAAATGAAAAGGGTTATAATACCAAAAAAAAAAAGCAGTTGTGAAAACTTACCTGTCCCACCCATCCCTGGAAACTCTGATGAACTGGGAAAAGGGTTAGGTGGCTCTGTCACACCCTGTTTAGTTCAACTTAGCTTTATTCTGCTATTAATCTTACAAGCAAAAGAAAGCAATGTTGAAAGCCAGGAGTAATATTTCAAATCTTGGCTGCTAGCAAATGAAAAACAGATTGAACAAGCTTGGCTTGTGATTCATTCTACAATTTAAAGCCACTGCCCTTTAATTTAGTCTTCTGAATGTAACTACAGTAGGTTTCCATCCTTGTATTTGGATAATGAGCCAACCCACCATGAAGGCTGAAGGCTGTGTCTCGGCTGCTTGCTGGCACTAGATAGCACTGGGTGCAATGACATTATGCTCCCAACAGTGTTAATTATAAGTGTCTTAGAATAGAAACACAGAACAGAAAATCAAAGATGTTCTTAGTTCACCACTAGTAAACAAATGGCAAGCCACAAATGGCAGAGGTTCTCTTTGTTGGAGGTAAAACCACTGAGATATAGACCACTACTGAAGCTCATGATACTTTAACAAAATGTGTAGTTGATATGAGGAATTTTTTTCCTGAAATTTTATTATGAAAAAATTCAAACATATCAGAATTGATAAAACTGTAGTAACCTCTCATGTATTCACCACCTAGATTTTATAATCGTTGTTTTGTAATATTTGCTTTCTTATAGACATTTACCTATTAATTTGTCTATCTATCCACCAATCCATCTCCTTTTTGTTTTTATGCACTTCAAGGTAAACTGCAGACATCAGCGCACTTTACCTCTAAACACTTCAGCCTGCCTATTTGTTTAGGGATTTTGTGTGTGTGTGTGTGTGTGTGTGTGTGTGTGTGGTAAAATTTACACACAGCGAAAGGCACAAATCTTAAATGTACCACTTGACATGTTTTAACAAATGCATACATCTGGAACATAGATTTTTAATCTCCATTCTAAATGACTATATTTTACTTTTAGGGTTGTATATTCCACTGTCATTGGGTTTTACTTAAGTTCAATTTTTTTTTCAAAAGCTTGAATTTCAAATACTACCCAAAAAATAAACTACAGGCTCCCACCACCTATTCAATTATTCCCTCCAGTCATTTGACAAATATACCAGCAACAGTAGACTAGAAAACATTATGATAAGAATGAGGTCATCCACAATGGCATCTAAAACATGAAATGCCTCAGGACAAATTTACAAGAGAAATGTGTGACATAAATAAAGGAAACTATAAATCAACTGAAAGATAAAAGAAGGCTTTAATAATATGGGGGGGGGAAAGCCATATTCCTGAGTGGAGAGATTAAAAGTAAGATGTTAATTCTCCCCAACTTTATAGGCTTGAGACTTTTGAAACTGAAATATCAGTGGGACTTTCTGTCTATACTATTTTTAAAATGATTATCAAATTTATGACAGAAAAGCTAAAATGGAAGAATAAGAGGGGATATTATCCTATTAAATAAATACACGTGTAATGATCACAGCAGAAGATGGTGCTTGGAATAAAGAGGTAATAGGGGTGAGAAGTGGTCAGATTCTGGGCACTTCAAAGTTAGAGAAAACCAGGTGTGAGGTGAACAGGACATGTAGCATGAGAAGAAGAACTCAAGGGCAATGCCCGGTTTTTACCTGAGTTACTCACTGAGATGTGGAAGGTGGGATAAAATATCAGGAGGGTGAAGAAGGGGCTCAGGAGCTCAGTTATAAGTTTCCAATGTTAAGTTTTTAGATGGTCATTACACGTGCAGAAGGAACAAAGTAGGCAATTGTACATTAGGGTCTGGAACGCAGGAGAGAAGTTCATGTCCAGGCTGAAGTTATAAACCAGAAAAAGTCATCTAGGGAGTAGCTATAAAGAAAGAAGAGAAAATGTCTGCAAACTGAAAGCTTGGTAGACAAAGAGAGGTGCTGCCCAGACCCCCATTCAAGAAAAGACATGCACCCTACCTTCCAGGAGAAGCTTCCTCACCCGACCTGACGCCTTGCCCCACACCCCGGCCACTCCCAGGCTGCCTACGTGCGTTGCCTGGCGGGGCTGCAGCGCAGAAGCTCTCGGCGTTTTTGACCGCTTGCAGGTTAGTGATGACCAGTGACACGTGCTCCAGGCGCCCTACTGTGCTGACTTCTGCTTTGTTGGACCTCTGTTGCGACAGACCTCTGTCTCTGCTTCTGGCTCACTCCTTCCTTTCTTAGGTGTTGATCCCTAAGATGCATCTCATATACCAAACTGTTTCAGCATCTGCTCCCACAGAGCTAAATTACTATAACCTAAAATCAAGGAGAAACCAGTTAGGAGAGATAGAGAGGCCTTTGAAGCAGGAGAGTAACCAAGAAAAGGGGGAGGATTAGAAACCCAGAGAAGTTCAAATGGTTACAAAATGAAACCTGCTGTATCAAACATCCCAGGGTGTCTCCCAATAGCTGTTCTTGTCTTCTTCCTGAGTTTTATAACTCCCAGATTTTAGCTGTAAACCTGGCTGTCCAAAATAAAGACAAAATTTCACAATTTCCATCAAAGCTAGATGTGACAATGTGACTAAGTTCCGGCCAATAATATATCAGTGGCTGCTTCAGGAAATCGTCCTTCAAAACAAAAATAGCGGGTAAAATCTTTGCCCTTTCTGCTCTTCTTTCCTGCTACTTAGAACGTGCCTAGGATGTTTAAAGGGGCCTCCCAGGTGGCGCTAGTCGTAAAGAGCCGGCTTCCCAATGCAGGAGATATAAGAGATGCAGGTTCAATCCCTGGATCAGGAAGATCCCCTGGAGGAAGGCAAGGCAACCCACTCCAGTATTCTTGCCTGGAGAATCCCATGAACAGAGGAGCCTAGCAGGCTACAGTCCACAGGGTTACAAAGAGTCCGACAGGACTAAAGCGACTTAGTACGCACACACACAGGATGGCTATAACCCCATCCTGGCCAAGGTTCCCACCATAACTTAGGGATGGTGAAGTAGAAAGTTGCAGTCAGTTTGGGATCCAGTCAGTCTGAAATGGCAGACTCTCTATACCAGCTCTGCAGTGGTTTCATCCTGACCTGTATAAGAGCAAAAAATAGTGATTTGTGGAGTCTCTGACATTCTTGATCTAATCCCATCCTAAATAGGACATCTAGATAATATTTTTCTATCCCCTCCCCCCAAGGGCTGACCACTCCCTCCATCTGGCCCTTCTGCTCTTTCAGCATGCTGTCACAGCACTTTCCATAAGGTATTGTCATGATTTAAGTGTCTTAGTAAGTGCTCTGAGTTTGTTGAAATCTATGAATGGATTTCAATCTGTTCATTTGGATCTCTGTAACTTAAAATTTTCTTATCCTTCCAGTTAGATCACAAGCACTTTGAGTACAGGGAACATTTCTTGTTCTCTCTGTAAAATTTCCATTTTTTTTTTATATTTTCTATTTGTTTGTCGAGAATTTTTAATCTTTCTGTATATTTCAAGACTGCTCACTCTTACTTCTTTTTTATTTTTTTCCATTTATTTTTATTAGTTGGAGGCTAATTACTTTACAATATTGTAGTGGTTTTTGTCATACATTGACATGAATCAGCCATGGATTTACATGTATTCCCCATCCCGATCCCCCATCCCACCTCCCTCTCCACCCAATCCCTCTGGGTCTTCCCAGTGCAGCAGGCCCGAGCACTTGTCTCATGCATCCAGCCTGGGCTGGTGATCTG
The DNA here is from genome assembly GCF_910594005.1 of Cervus elaphus. Taxonomy (NCBI): domain Eukaryota; kingdom Metazoa; phylum Chordata; class Mammalia; order Artiodactyla; family Cervidae; genus Cervus; species Cervus elaphus. The sequence goes on along the minus strand of NC_057833.1, from coordinate 31,928,847 downwards.
TTTCACCCTAGATAATATACATGTTTCGATGCTATTCTCTCGAAACATCCCACCCTCGCCTTCTCCCACAGAGTCCAAAATTCTGTTCTGTACATCTGTGTTTCTTTTTCTGTTTTGCATATAGGATTATCATTACCATCTTTCTAAATTCCATATATATGTGTTAGTATACTGTATTGGTCTTTATCTTTCTGGCTTACTTCACTCTGTATAATGGGCTCCAGTTTCATCCATCTCATTAGAACTGATTCAAATGAATTCTTTTTAATGGCTGAGTAATACTCCATAGTGTATATGTACCATAGCTTTCTTATCCATTCATCTGCTGATGGGCATCTAGGTTGCTTCCATGTCCTGGCTATTATAATCACTCTTACTTCTTAAAGCATTTTTATAATAGCTACCTCAAATACTTTGTCATATAATTCTAATGTATTCGTCATTTTGGTGTTGGCAGCTATTGATTGTCTTTTCCAATGTGAGCTGAGACTACTGGTTCTTTCAGTGCTGAGTAATTTTGGGTTGTGCTCTGGATATTTTGAATATTATAGGGCTCTGGGTCTTATTGAAATCCTATGGAAAATGTTGATTTTTTTTTTTGTTTTAGTGGGTAATTGACCTGGTTGGGTTCAGGCTACACATTTTGATCATACTTCTGGATTTGCCTTCAGTTCAGGCTAGGAAATATTAGAGGGATAAAAATTGGAAAGTCACCATCAGTTCAGTGATATTTCAATTCTTATCTTCTACTCCAGTCTATCTACTATGATTTACTTTTCAAGAGCTGTAAAATAGCTATTCCATCTGTTCTATCTAGATTTCATAGTGGTATTCAGTGGATGAAACAGACTGAAAAGAGCTATCTTGCCCAGAACAGAACCTTAATAAGTTGTTTTAAAACTGTATGTCCCTGGGACTTCCCTGGTGGTCCAGTGATTAAGAAATCCATCTTCCAATGCAATGGACGTGGGTTCGATCCCTGGTCAGGAAACTGAGATCCCGCGTGCTACTGGGCAACTGAGTCTGCTCACTGAAGCTAGAGAGGCCCACGTGCCACAACAAAGATTCAGAGCTGCCAAACAACAACAAAAAAGTATGTCCTTAATTTCTTTTTTTTTTTTTTTTTTTTTTTTAAAATATTTATTTATTTATTTGCACCAGGTCTTTACTTGCGGCATACAAACTCTTTAGTTGTGGCATGTGGGATCTAGTTCCCTGACCAGGGATTGAACCCAGGTCCCCTGCACTGGGAGCATGGAGTCTTAGCCACTGGACCACCAGGGAAGTCCCAAAAAATATGTCCTTAATTTCTATACAGGTTAAATAGAAGAAATGACAATACGAAGAATGCTTCTGAGTTCCTAGGACAGTTCTTAAGATGTATCCTGATCCATTGCAGGATTTAAAGTGCTCCGTGCAAAGAACTTAGGAAATATGGAAAAAGCATAAACCTTGAAATTAAGTAGTCCTAGATTTGAACTTACACTTCATAGAGTGGAAAAAATAGGTTATTATGATGTCCACTGAGAGGATAAAATCATATCATGTATGTAAATTCCCCAGCATACATAAGATAGAAAATAAACGTTAATTCCATTTAGAATTTAGTTATCAGGAAAAGACTGCCTGAAGGAATAGTATGCTTCTTTTGGTCATACGGTAAGAATTATATAACTTGTATTTTTCTTCATGCTTTGGCTGACAGGAGACTCAGAGCTAAGTGTGATGAGCAATCAATATGTTCATTTGAGGAACTGGTATATTTGTCTCTGTAGAATAACATGGCATTTTATTTTGCATTTTTTGAAACTGCAATAGCCAAATAGTATAATGTGACTTTTGTGGTAAAATATTTTAAGCTTTTTGGATTTGGATAGAACATAGCCTTAAAAAAGCTACTATATACTATACGCTTTTTAACTTACACAGTACTGCTAAACATTTTATGTTCCTTAACTGAAAGTTTGCAGTTATTTCCTTATAAAACAAACCACTTCAAGTTAAAATAGAGATAGTTATTTCAGAGTCATGAACCCTTGGTCATAGAGCAGTCACAGCTTAAAACTGAAATTCACATTTTACGATTAGAGCTTACATTTTAGCTCTCAAACCGGCATTGCTCCTATATATGACCCATTTTTAAAACATTTAAGATACTGATAACATGTGAAGAATATTTTTCTAACAAAATCAGATGATGTGGTAAGATGTCTAATCTTCCTTCCTTCAAAATTTGTTAGCATATTCATCACAGTTAACAATATGTCTTTCTTTGTTAAACACTGTAGGAATTGGTTTATAGTCTAAAGACATTCACAGTAAGCACAAGTTGCTTTAAATGACTCCTATTTAAAATAGGTTTGGTTAGATTTGGGAATAATGAAGTGTCTCATGGTTCTGATGAAAGCTTTCTTTTTTCTTTCAGATTTCCCTTAGAAGGAGCCACTTTTTAATAGAAGTGTTCTCCAACCACAGGCCCAATTTCTCCAGCTTGATTTATGCCAATCTGTTTTTAGAAAACTTGTATGATTATGTTGTGAGGCCAGATGTTGAAACAGTTTTGTTTTGTTTTTAATTTGCAGGCACAAGCTCACCTTTCACAGGGCAACACAACTTCCTAATGATTGATTGGAAGCTGTTTCTGCACCCTTAGGTTTTCCCACGTAATTCAATTCACGGCAGTGTAGCAGTATATTTGTGTATTCAGCTTACTGAATTTGAAGTAAAACATTGCTTTCTAAAATGGACTGGCCAGTTTCTGCCTGCTAAGATCTCCATTGAGTGTAAGTGTGCTTGTCATTTGCCACACCAAGTAAAATAGGGTCAAAACCTGTCCTATGTCACTAGGAATTCCTCCTAAAATTTGGTTGGGATCTTATAATATCTCACTGAGTTATTTCAGGAGATGTCAGTGGTATTCTTGCTTACTTTTCTTATGTTCTTGCTCTTGTTTAATGAAAGATATACAAATATTCTTCAACTTTTGGCAAAAAATTGATGACTACTGCTAGGAATTGGAAAAGCTAGATTAGGATTCCTTAGATTACTATCCCAATTTTAAGATGGACCAAAATAAGCAGGGAAATGTTCATCTAAGAGGGGATTTGTTCATTTGCTTATTTTTAATTGTTTAACAAAGGAATGACTTGAAGAATATCCAAGGCAGTTACCAAGCCCATGTCTCAGTCCAGCCTCACCATTGGCCCCCTCAGCCCTCCAGTGACACTGGATTTGCAGTCTGAGGGTTCGCCTCATGCTCTGTCTTCCAGATGAGACTTTTCACAAGCTACCCTTTCTTTCTCCTTGTTTTCTTCAAGTTTCAGCTTAAATGTCACTGCCTGATCCCAGGAACTAGGTTTGACTTCGTCTGTCTTATGCACCTGTAGCTGGTCACTAAAATAATACTGGAAGGTAAGCAAGCTAGGTGGCTCTCAACCTCATTTTAGAGATGTGAGATAGAGACAAGGAAACTGAGACACAGAGCAGTGACGTGACTTACCCGCAACACACAACTAGTGAGTGGCAGAACTTGATGAATCGTCTTCTGATGCTATATAGCAGGTCTTTTAAGTGAGCCTTCCTAAATAAGGTCCTTTAAATGTCCAAAAGGAAACCCATCTAAGGGATTGCAAAAGTTTGATTTGCCATCTCATATTTGAGTTGAGAGCAAAATATGGTTATCATAACTGTATAACTGAAATGTAAGTTTTCCAAACACTAGGAATAGCAGAGAGGGATTTAAGTCAGTGAATAACAGATTAAATATGAATTAAAGTGATGATGTTTAAAGCACAGGAGACTGGATTTTATATGTTAGAACACAGTGCATCTCTGGAGTTAGAAGAGAGACAAGGCAGTCCACATAGTACTGATCAAAACACTTTGTGTTTCACAACTTTAGGAAAGAGCAGAGATCTCAAGTGGGGTCAAGGCATTTTACAAAGCTAATTAAATACTGCTAGAAATATTATATGAAATATGGAAATAAGGGAAAGAGTTATCAGGTGTTCTTGCAGTCCAGTGCTAGGCTTGACTTCCTAGTTCCAGGCGAATTTTATAACTCTGCAGAGATTAACTTGTAGAGTTAAATAAACAGCTGAGTCTCACTATTCCTGGTAATGTCCTATAACACTACTGTGAACACTGAATTAGCAAATACTGACTATTGCATCCCAGGCTCATTAGTGGTAAAGAACCCATCTGCCAGCATGGGAGATAAAAGAGACACGAGTTCAATCCCTGGGACGAGAAGATCTCCTGGAGGACTGCATGGCAACCCACTCCAATGTTCTTGTCTGGAGAATCCCATGGACAGAGGAACCTGGCAGGCTACAGTCCATAGGGTTGCACAGAGTTCGACACACCTGATGCGAAGAGCTGACTCATTGGAAAAGACCCTAATGTTGGGAAAGATTGAGGGCAGGAGGAGAAGGGGACGACAGAGGATGAGATGGTTGGATGGCATCACTGACTCAATGGACATGGGTTTGGGTGGACTCTGGGCGTTGGTGATGGACAGGGAGGCCTGGCGTGCTGTGGTTCATGGGGTCGCAAAGAGTCGGACACGACTGAGCAACTGAACTGAACTGAACTGAAGTGATTTAACACACACACATAACTATTGCTTCTATGGGAAATACAGTGTTAAATTCCTGAGGGCTCCTGGTCACAACATTTTCATTAACTGATCAATATATAATCTCCTTTCATATTTGAAACACCTTATTTAATATATGCATACATAATGTTGATTCATTAGCACTGAACTCATGGCTGATAGCACTATAACTCAGGCCTGAACAAAACTTAATCTAATACACACCACACATAAGGTACACCAACGCCTGCTTGCTTTAGTAATACTAGACAGCACTTCAGCACTATACCATTTCAACAGTAAAATCACCAACAAAAAAACCACAGAAATGTAAACAACATGGCACTCAATAGACCACAAAAAAGATGTTTGTTTACAGTGTGAGAGCTTCACCAAGAAGGCAGAATGTTATTTTGTTTAACCTCAGCTGGGAACATGCACACCAGGCAATTCAAATTTTTCACTGCCCTGTGCATGTTCTTGAATGACCACAAAAGTGTGCTAAGTATGAATTTGAGAGTTACAAATAAGTTTTAATGAGCAGAATTTCACAGATATGGAATCTGCAAATAACGAAGATCGACTTTATTCATCCTGCAGAGATGCATATAATTTCTCACCAGTGAAAAGAATGCTGTAGTTCATGGTGTGTAGCCCTGCTAAAGGATTAACCAATTTTATACCTGAGACAGAAATCAATTCATCTGCCTTTGTCAATTTAGTTTCTCATTTGCCCTTTATATTGATTTTAATATCCCTCTGGTTCCTTTTATTTTTTTGCCTCACTGTGTGACTTGTAGAATCTTAGTTCCCTGACCAGGGATTGGACCCAGGTCATGGTGTGAAAGCAGAGCATCCTAACCATTGTATTACCAGAGAATTCCCTGGTTCCTTTGTTAACTAACAAGTTGAATAAAATCTTTAACGTGTGTTAATTTTTTTGTTTATCTGAGAGTCACTTTTTTTTTTTTTTTACAACTTGAACATTGTACTTTATGCATTTTCAGAGACGAATTCACTAATATGACCAGGACTGCTAAATGAGGAGATAGAACTAGAAAAGTTCTAAAGTCCTTTCTTTCAGGTCTAAATTCTGCAGTTTTGAGAGACTAAGCAGCCTTAGGAAGGAAAGGGTAAGGGATAATTCAAAATTATTTAAACCCCAATGTTCATCACAGCACTGTTTATAATAGCCAGGACATGGAAGCAACCTAGATGCCCATCAGCAGACGAATGGATAAGGAAGCTGTGGTATATATACACCATGGAATATTACTCAGCCGTTAAAAAGAATTCATTTGAATCAGTTCTAATGAGATGGATGAAACTGGAGCCCATTATACAGAGTGAAGTAAGCCAGAAAGATAAAGACCATTACAGTATACTAACGCATATATATATGGAATTTAGAAAGATGGTAACGATAACCCTATATGCAAAACAGAAAAAGAGACAGAGATGTACAGAACAGATTTTTGGATTCTGTGGGAGAAGGTGAGGGTGGGATGTTTCGAGAGAACAGCATCGAAACATGTATATTATCAAGGGTGAAACAAATCACCAGCCCAGGTTGCATGAGACAAGTGCTCGGGGCTGGTGCACTGGGAAGACCCAGAGGGATTGGGTGGAGAGGGAGGTGGGAGGGGGGATCGGGATGGGGAATACATGTAACTCCATGGCTGATTCATGTCAATGTATGGCAAAAACCACTACAATACTGTAAAGTAATTAGCCTCCAACTAATAAAAATAAATGGAAAAAAAATCTCTAAAAAAAAAAACAAAATTATTTAAACTACATTAATTGTAATAAAACTTGTTAAATATTTTTGCCTTAGTTAACATTTTCTAAACCCTAATCTTTACCAGGACACTGTCAGAAAAGAAAAAAATTATCCTAAAGTCAAAATGGAAATAAACAATCTAAATAATCTACATAAAGGAGAATCCATGGGATTCTTCAGGCAAGAATACTGGACTGGGTTGCCATTTCCTCCTCCTGGGGATCTTCCCGACCCCGGGATCGAACCTCTGTCTTCCTGTGTCTCCTGCAGTGCAGGTGGATTATTTACGGCTGAACCATTGGGGAAGACTGGTAAATAATCTACAGAGAAAAATAAAAAGATTGTTTAAACTATTATCTGGTTAAAAGGTAACAATTTTTTAGTCTTAATAATAGAAGTTATATTTAGTTTCATGAGAAACAATTGCCTGTCACAGGTTTTCTGCCATTTTTTTATTTCAATAATTGCTTTATCATATAAATCTACTATAGAATCCCCCACTGAATTAATGAAGTAAAATGAAATTATACTGATTCTTTCTTTCTTTTAGCTTTAATTGCAGGCAATTTAGAGTGAAATTAAGCTCAACTGTAACAGCTATATAATTTTTCAAGACCTGTGCCTTTATAAGCCTTTTCCTCTTCCCAGCCCTATTTGTAACTTATACTACTTACTTATGTTGACTAAAAATGTGTTTATAATATGTGCTGTGATGTGCTAATGACGCTTCAGTCATGTCCAACTCTGTGGGACCCTATGGACTACAGCCCGCCAGGCTCCTCTGTCCATGGGATTCTCCAGGCAAGAATACTGGAGTGGGTTGCCATGCCCTCCTCCAGGGTATCTTCCTGATCCAGGGACCAAACCCGTATCTTTTATGTCTCCTGCGATGGCATATGTTAATTAATTACAAACTTATTACTATTTATTTGTAACTTCCTCAATCCTTGACTTTCATTTTACATGTCTTTTGCTGTCAGCCATATAATTCTGACATTAGAAGGGAAAAAGTATTCTTCCTCATGGAAAGAGTATATACAGGAAAATAGACAAATGAAATAAATAAAGGAAAAGATTAAATTGTCTTTGGGATAGAAAGAAGGTGAGCCATTGTTTTTCTGTCATAGAACTATGTCTATGACTTCTTGTAATGCCATTTCGACATCATGGTTTTATTATCATGAATCAGACGTGGCCTTAAGAGACAACTGACCCACTAATTATTGCTAGAAGAAGGGCTTCAGCATAAAGACTTCCTACACTTGACCTGATAAAGCATAGAACTCAAAAGAGGCTTATTATCTTTTAGGGGGAGGAAGATAAGATACTTTATTTCTCAGAACTAACTTTTACACCCTGAGGCCTGAAAAGTTCGACAAAAAAATTGAGTTTTCCACCTGTCAGATGTTACCTACACCATCTCCCTTGCTTGAAAAAGGAGGGTCATGAAAAGCTTTAGAATAATTGCAAACTTACTCAGAAACATGTAGTAAATTATTTTAATGTTGAGTTGCAAAATTAAAGATTAAGTGCGTTGATGACAGGCATTAAAAGTGTTTCTGCCCTTGAAGACAGAAATAGTGTCTGAGAAGAAAGAGGAGTTTCAACGTCAGTGCTTCAGGTTCTTGGTAGGAGTGGAGAATTATGAGGAGATGGAGTAGAAGGAGAATTCTATCTTTTTAAAAGTAAGTATTTTCATATTTCAAAAGGAGGATGTATTTATTTTTAGAAAATTTTGGAAAATTTAGAAAAAGTCATAGAAGGACATAAAAATCACTTGCCATACTACCACTCAAGAGATGAGACCTATACTAAGATTTTACTGTCTTTCTAGTCTTCTAATCTTTGTTGATGTATGCATATATTCCCACTCTGAGGAGCTATGGTGTTACAAAAAGACCACTTAAAGAGGGGGCCATAGTTTTACAGTAGATGATTAAATAAGTGTTTGATTGAAATTTGACCTTTAAAAGGAGCAAATTATGAAAATTAATTCAATTTATCTTGTATTGAACAAAATTCAGGTCAGAGTTGAGATTATGCATGAAGTCTTAGAATGAATCAAGTCTTGACTTTGTTTTGAAACAACTGATTGAACAAAGTATGTTTGATACCTGTAGCAAAATTTAAAAGATGGTTCATCAATTTATTAATTAAATAAATCTTTTAAAATGCCTCTTGTGTTATGATTCTTGTTTACTTTCTTTTGTTTAAGTAACAAGTTTAATCTTCTTAAACTGTGTCAGATTATCATTATCAGTGACATTGGCTGTCTTTGAAAAACTAGAGGGACAGAGGGAAGAATCTTTGTTTCTTAGGACTAATTTTATAGTTACAGACTTCATGGAATTCTGGCAACCTTAGCAAGATTTACAACTTTCATTTGCAATCCATTTGCAATGCATTCCCAGTCTTCCAGCAGATGTTCACCATATCTAAATATCAGAAAGAGATGACAGACCAAGCTGTAGATGCCACAGACAAGGAAAGACCAGTGTAAACTATGTGGGAATTTGAGCGGTGATTTCATTAGCGAATATTTTCATGAAACAGTAAATTCTGTTTCTTTAGACAATATCTTATCTGTATGGACCTGGATAATACACACAAACCCCTCTGTACTTGATGATAGTATCAAGTAGTGGGTGGGGATGTGCATGGTATGAGAGAAGGGCTGTGAAGGAGACAAACAGTTTCCTGGGCTTCTCCTAGAGGATCCCAGGACCTGGGGAATGACAGGCTGGTTTATGATGGAGAGAAGGAAAAATAAAAGTGACAGTTAAAGGGAGACAGCATAAGAAAAAGTGTTCAGAGCTGTGTACCAAGAAATTGTTATTGCTGCCATAACAAGGGGTCAGAATATCTGGGTTCAGCTACCAGATATAGCCAATATCCTTAAGTGAGTCAATTCCACCAGGGTACTTGCTACCATTTGTATAATGAAGGGTTTTGCTGCACCATCCTTAGAACTTCTTATGTTTCTGAAATTCTTTAATTCTGTGACCTGAGAATGTGTAATATTTCTAAAGGATGCTGGAGCACTTAAGATTTGAAAATTGTAATAATAAAAAAGCTGGCTTAAAACTCAGCATTAAAAAAACTAAGATCATGGCATCTGGTCCAATCATTTCATGGCAAATAGATGGGGAAAAAGTGGAAACAATGACATGTTTTGTTTTCTTGGGCTCCAAAATTACTGCAGATGGTAATTGCAGCCATGAAATTAAAGGATGTTTGCTTCTTGAAAGAAAAGCTATGACAGGCCTAGACAGCATATTAAAAAGCGGAGACATTACTTCGCCAACAAAGTTCTGTGTAGCCAAAACTATGTTTTTTTCCAGTAGTCATGTATGGATGTGAGAGCTGGACCATCAAGATGGCTGAGCGCCAAAGAATTGATGCTTTTGAATTGTGGTACTGGAGAAGACTCTTGAGATTCTCTTGGACAGCAAGGAGATACAATCAGTCCATCCTAAAGGAAATCAGTCCTGAATATTCATTGCAAGGACTGATGCTGATGCTGAAGCTCCCATACTTTGGCCACCTGATGCGAAGAGCCAACTCATTGGAAAAGACCCTGAGGCTGGGAAAGACTGAGGGCAGGAGGAGAAGTGGATGACAGAGGGTGAGATGGTTGGATGTCATCACTGAGTCAATGGACATGAGTTTGAGCAAACTCAGAGATAGTGAAGTACAGGAAAGCCTGGCCTGCTGCAGTCCATGGGGCTGCAAAGAGTCAGACATGATGTAGCAATTGAACAACAATAATCTGATACTTGCTATTTAAAAGGCATGTTTGCTCACTCAGTTGTGTCCAGAGTTTGTAGCTATTTGAGTATTTTTTCCAATACCTGCTCTTACACATTGTGCATGTAAATGTTTCTCTTACTTTTAATCGAACAAATTAATTAGCTCATAGGATGGCTTTATGTGGATTGGGGAAATGTTCCTCCATTAGTTTGGCAAAGTGACAGGATTTTTTTGTTTTTCAATTTTGGTACTCCTTCCATTGGACAGAAAAAAACAGATTATCTCTGTTCTGGGCTCTTGGCTGAAAAGTGGTGGCCCTCTGGTTAATAATCTCATTTGCGTTTCTCTAGAATAATTTTTCACTTTGTACATAAAGTGAACATAATAATGTTAGGATATCAGAATGGTTATGGGAGACAAACACAAGTGTAGATAGAAAATTTGATCAATTTGGCATCTGAAGATGAGTGTTGAGAGAAGAGAATTCCAACCATTTAAACACAAGTGAACATGTGAGATCGTGTAGAATCACTTGTTCAAGACTAATATTGAAGTGTATCCTAGAGTGTTGCAAATCAATGTTATCATGGCACATATGCAAATTTACACTAGTTTTAAAGATTTCTTGTTTTCTAGAAACATATAACCTACTATGACTGAATTATGAAGAAACAGAATATCTGAACAGACTGATTCCTAGTACGATTGAGTCAGTAAATCAGAAACCTCCCAACAAACAGAAGTCCAAGACCTGATGGTTTCACTGGTGAAACTTATCAAACTTGTAAAGAAGAATTAATACCAATCCTACTCAAACTCTAAAATAAATAAATAAACTAAATTAAATTTTTAAAAAAAGATTTCTTAAAGAATATAAAATGGTTGGGAATCCCAAAGAAAGTTAATCAACCCTGTTGTAATTTATACAACAGGAGTGATAGCTAATACTTCTTGAGTGCCTACTCTTGGGCCAGAAGATGAAGAAATTGAAGAATAGGAAATTGCCCGGGGCCACACAGCTCATAAGTGGCAGAACCACAGTTTAAATTTGGGCAAAGTGAATGTAGAGTGCCCACCAGTGACTCCTGCCACTTCTGAGCTGCTGTGCCTTTACCATTAGCAATGGGTGAGAAAAGCAGTCAGGTTTGGCAAGAGTAGTCCTTTTGCTTTGTTTCAATATCATCACCAAGCAGGTGTCTTTTAATAGAGTATCATTTTCTCAGCTCTCAATGTTTTAAGTTTCTCATGTAGAAGCCTCAACACATTAAAAACAAAAGAGAAGTTTGTATCAGTCAAGACTATCTTTACTACCCTGTTTTGTAGATTAGGTTACATCAACTTAGCTGAGCAAAATACCAGCAGTACTTGGTAATTCCCTATAAAGAGAGAAGCATGCACTCTTCAACCGAAACTATAGCTAAGAGGTTACATTTACACATGGATATGGCGGAAGAAATGATATAACAGGCTGAGATTTCTTTGTAAACCTCTATGACTCAGGGTCAACCATGGGAACTTAAGAAAAAAGTTATTTCCCCCTTTTCAAAATAGAGAAACCGAAAGGACTGGACTTGGCTTTAGAGCTGACGACACAGCCACTTCCCACTAGTTTCCTGCTGTAAGGATAAAGAAATGAAATCCAGCAGATAATTCATGTTTAAATGCTGCTCCAAGAGAGAATTAGATGAAGGGCACAGCACACCTCTCTGTATTATCTTTACTACTTCCTGTGCAGCTGTATTTATTTCAAAATGAAAAATTTTTTTAAGTTCTTTCACTATGGAGAATGGACTTTTAACCTTGGAAAGAATTATTGTTATAGTCTTGAATTTAGCAGAAGACTAAAGAAGGGATATCTGTAATCAGAACTTCGGCATTTTTGAAGCATATATTTAGTGTCTGTGGAGGGTCATTCTCCAAACAAGGGGCAGCAAGTAGAAAAAAAGTGACAGAGTATTCCATCAAAACTACACTCTCTTTTCCAAGTCTAGACTTGAAATCAGAAGCAGTAATCAAGGAGTACTAACTGTACATTTTGTTGTTATTTAACTTTTTTCCCTAATGATAGAAATAATATACTGTAAAAACTTGGTAAATATTGAAAATAATAAATAAATAATAATTTGCCACAATTTAAAGCTGAGCAATAACCACTATTGATATTTTGGTATATTTCTTTTCCATGTGTAAGTACTTTGTATAAAATTTGAATCATACTCCGCTTTTACTTGGTGAGCTTACCTTTACATTTAGCATATTGGGAGCTTTTCCCAAATGAAAAATAAAATTTTATTAGCTGCATATTAATTGTCTACATTAATTGGATAATTATCATGTGGCTACATCATAATCTGATTGCTCATTCCATTATTGTGTTGAATATCTAAGTGACATATAATTTTCACTAATACAAGTAACAGCACATACAAATTTTCAATCACTAATCTTTGTGTGCATCTTTGAATATGCATTTTAGATAAATTCTTAGAAATGGTCAAAGATACTTGGTTTTCTTAATCCATATTGTCAAGTTGTCCAACAGAAAGGGTATACTAACGAATATCCACCTGAATCAGAAATTCTGCTGGCAGTGGTCTCTCCATTTGATTTCCTTGTAGTCTATTTTCACCTGTTCAACCCATAGCTCTTTTATGTGAGACTAAAACTAATTCACCTGAAAAGGTCAGGTATAGATGACTAGAAAAGAATTTCTAACTATTGGCTGCATTTCCTTGGCCTCAAAACAGTCAAGGTGGAAAAGATGCCATCACTTTTAGAATCTTCTTGCAACACATTAACATTCATATGCTTTTGCAGTTTTCAAGCCCATATTCGTCCAAATCATTATTGGACACTAAAGAATCCCAAATGACTAAGACTGAGGTAGAAAAAGAGGAAAAAACCATCTCTTAATGTTAGGGATCAGTGCTTCTCAAACTTTATTGTACTTATGAGTTACCTGGTTTTTTTTTTTTTAAAGTATAATTGACATTCAATGTTACATTCATTTCAGATCTTCAACATGATTCGATATTTGTATAAATTACACAGTGATTGCCACAATATGTCTAGTTAATAACCATCACCATACTTAGCTACAGAAATCTCTTCTTGTAATAAGAACTTTTAAGATCTACTCTCTCAACAACTTCAAATTTCTGAGTATTATCACTAACTCTAGTTGTCATGCTGTACATACATCCTCACGACTTATTTATCTTATAACTGCATTTTATACCTTTTGACTTCCTTTATCCATTTCAAGCCCCATTCCACCGCACTTCACACCTCTGGCAACCACCAGTTTGTTTTCTGAATCTATGAGCTTGGATTTTGTTTTTTGTTTTTTAAGATTCCACATATAAGAGATCATGCAATATTTGTTTTTCTTTTTATGACTTACTTCACTTAGCATAATACCCTCCAGTATTAGCAAATAGCAAGATTTCATTCTTTTTAATGGCTTAATATTTCATTGTGTATACATACCACAACCACATGTATGTGTATATATATCTGTATAAACTACAACTTCTTTATCCATTCATCCATTAATGCACACTCAGGTTGTTTCCATATCTTGGCTATTATAGATAGCGCAACAATAAACATGGGGGTGCATATATTTTTCCTAATTACTTTTTCATTCTCTTTGAGTAGATACCCAAAAGTGGAATTGTTGGATCATACTGTGGCTCTATTTTTAATTTTTAGAGGAACCTCCATACGGTGGAGGCACCAGTTTACATTCCCACTAACAATGCCCAAGAGTTCCCTTTTCTCTGCATCCTCACCAACACTTGTTAATTCTTGTCTTTTTGATGATGGCCATTCTGACAGATGTGAGGTAATATCTCAACTGTGATTCATGATGTTTAGCAGCATCTATTTATGTGCCTGTTGGCCATCTGTATGTCTTCTATGGAAAAATGCACATTTTTAAATCAGATTTTATTTTTTGCTATTGAGTTGCATGAGTTCTTTATATACTTTGGCTATTAACCACTTATTAGTTATATGATTTGCAAATATTTTCTCCCATTCAGCCGGCTGTCTTTTCATTTTGTTGGTGTTTTCCTGGGAATCTTTTAAAAATGTAGATTCTGTTCTATAGGTTGAGGAGCAGGATTTGTAATTCTGTTACACTCTTTGAGGAGCAAAATTATTGGACTATCAGGCAAGACCATGGTTTTGGATACCAGTTACATAATGGGCTCATAATAAACACTTGACAAATGTTTAGGGCTGTTATTTTTACTATTATTACTAACAAGTACTAATTAACTCTTTTCCTCTCCTGCAGAAGCAATGGAAAATTTATTTCAGGAAACTGTCCTTAAAAATATAAATTTCTTCTGTTTTAGGAGACAAAATACCTAATCTTCCAATATACTACAAATGGCACTGTTTCTTTTCAATGTCTTATTTCTAAAAGACATAGTAGAGGAAGGACAGATTTAGAGAGAAGTGAGTTTGATTTCTTTTTTATTTCCAGGGGCTTTGTTGCTTTGAGCAACGGCAGATAGTGCTCCCTGACTCAGTGAAATGTAAAGACCACTAATAGAACTTCTTCAAGAAATTAAAAAAAAAAATCTTTTGTTTGTTTTATTTGTTTACAGCCTCGCCATGCAGCATGTAGGATCTTAGTTCCCCAACCAGGGATTGAACCTGCACTCCCTGCATTGGAAGTGCAGGGTCTTAACCACTGAACCATCAGAGAATCCCCCTCCCCCCAAAAAATCTATTCTTATGCTATTTCTTTTCTCATCTAAATACCCTCAGTTATTTTTTCAAACCTCTTGAGACATTGTGCACAAACTTTCTGTCTCTTTTTATTCATTAGCCTATTTATTCTTTTATCTTTATCACTTTTTTTTTCTTTTTTGGTGCTTACAAATGGGGTTGTGTTAGGTGGAAAGAATCTTCTTTTTACTTAAAATAGTTTTGTGATAACTCAAAGCATGAGAGGGCAAGTGAATCAATGACTTTTCTGTACGTGGGGAAAAAAAAGCTCAAAAGTGATAGAGACACTATATGAACTTAGATTTTTCCAACATCATAGCTCTTGTTCTCTCCACCATACCATGCCTCCTCTCAAATCTGGGAGATAAGACAAGCACACAGATGACTAAAATTTAAGCAGAAGTGGGGCAGTAGCGACAGAAGTACACAAGAGCAGTATATTTAGGGCTGCAAAGATCAGAAACAAGGAGAGATTTGGTTGGGAGGATCAGTTGTGGCTTTGTAGACAGGTTCTGCTATGAGGCACTCTAGTTCAAGAGAACAGCACAAGGAAAATGGGAAATCCCAGAACCTCTTCTCAGAAGTAGGAAGAGGCAAGTTTCAATGGAAAATACCACAGAGAAAAAGCTGGGACAGGCAGGTTATGGCTAGGTAATGTCAGGCTATGAGTTCCAGGTGTGACAGGAATGTTTAATTCAGTAAACAACCAGAAAATAGGTTGTAGGTTCTTATCCAAAAAGTTACTTAAGCAAAGTTTAACTTCAAAAAAAAATTAATTTAATGGTAGTATATTTGATGGATTGAAGCATGGAAAGTCAGAAAACTCTGTTTGGTGCCTTGAGGGATACAAAGATGGTTCAGACTTGATCTATATCTTTAAGAGTCTTATTTACACAATTACTTTTTACAGAATTGCACAAATAACTTCAATAAAAGGCAGATTTTAATAAACATCACTAAAATGTACAAAATATACATAGTTGTAGACTGAGGAAGAAAAAGATCTGGAAATTGTCATGTTTTAGTTGGTCTTGGTTAGACTTACTAGGCAATCATTGTCAATGTGAAAAAAAGACACTAGGTCTGATTTCATGGAAAATAATTAAATTGGGGATATTTAAACTTCATTGAAATTTGTATTTCAGCTTATATGTGGACTGAAACAATTAGCACACCATCTCCAAGCCAAGAAATTCCTTCCAACTACTAATACTTGAAATCATTTTGTTAAATTATATATTCATTAGGTATGCCAAAAGACAAAGTTAAGAGTTTGGTTTTTAAAATAAAGAAAAAGAACAAATGTACAGTAAGTTTTATTTTTAGAGCTGCTGCTTTGTCAACTGAACCAAGATGAAACAGTTACTCATAAGATGACAAAATTTCTTTTTTTTTTTCCTCCTTAAATTCATTTCTGAGTTAATACAAATCTGACTCATTGTCACCAAAGAAGAGGAACCTTCTTGCAGAGGCTGTGCAGCTGCCCTAGGGTTGATCTCTACAGAAAATACATTTGGACATTGCTAATAATGTAAATACTAGTTAATTAAATTCTGGGTTTGGCTGTAAGTAAATCGGATTTTGAAAAAAATTAGTAAGTTGGAGTAGAATTTTCTTTAAGAAGTGAGCCTTTAAAAATGAAACAGCCTACTTGTTACTTAGGAAGATGCAAATTCCAAATCACTGACTCATTTCCAATGAGAAAGTCCATGAAATTCTCAGAAAGTAAGATGGAGCAGTACAAATATCTGTAATGAGCAATAATGCCACATTACAGAAAAATTAGGATTAATGTCACTCTGATTCAAAGCTTTTAAGCCAGGAAATCCAAACAACAGAAGGGATAAAAGCTCAAATTTATTTCAGTTAAAGCAAAACAGGAAGAGCAGTAAGTAGCTATCCTGATAAAGAGAGCAGGGACATAAACAGCAAAGAAATTGATGTTCTCAGATTGAAAGAATTTGTGACCTCTCTGGGATTTGGGTAAGTGTTGGGGCAAGTCAAGTTGGATGAGGGTGGAGCAGTTAAATTATCTACCTGCCTGGTTTTTATTTATGTAATACAACTGAAGAGATAGAAAAACCTCTGAGGCATTCATTAACCAGAGGGTTTGCTCCTAATTTATTTAAAAAGAAATACAATATCCAAAACGAAACCTAAATGAAAGCAGTTGTGTTACTGTTGGAGAGTCAGCGTCAAAGAGCAGGAATGGGAACACATCCAAGCATCAAGTCAGAAAGTGCTGGCTCCATTTGAAAACTCTACCATGTTTTAGGCATTTGATTTGATACAGGAGAGTCTCCAGGGCCAGGATATTGCTGAGGGAAGGGCATGTTTTGAAGTTATATTTGCATAAAATTTGCATAGCCCTTTCCTTTGGTAGTATAGTTACTAGGAAAGCTAGGATGGCTGTTGGAGATAGAGGCTGTTGTTGTTCAGTCGCTAAGTCATGTCTGACTCTTTGTGACCCCATGGGTTGCAGCACACCAGGCTTCCCTGTCCTTCTCTATCTCCCAGAGTTTGCTTAAACTCAGGTCCGTTGAGTTGTTGATGTCATCTAACTATCTCATCCTCTGTTGCCCGCTTCTCCTCCTGCCGTCAGTCTTTCCCAGCAACAGGGTCTTTTCTAATCAGTTGGCTCTTCACATCAGGGGGCCAAAGTAGGGGAGCTTCAGCTTCAGCATCAATCCTTCCAATTAATATTCAGTGTTGATTTCCTTTAGGATTGACTGGTTTGATCTCTTTGCTATCCAAGAGACTCTCAAGAGTTTTTCTTCAGCACCACAATTCAAAAGCATCAATTTTTTGGCACTCAGCCTTCTTTGCAGTCCAACTTTCACATCTGTTCATGACTACTGGAAAAACCATAGCTTGGAAATATGGACTTTTATCAGCAAAGTAATGTCTCTGCTTTCTAATATGCTGTTTAGTTTTGACAAGAAGGATAAGAAGATAAAAAGGATAGGAGCCTGAATTTTTTATGCTCATCCCCTGGCACTACCTTAGGACCTTGAGCAATATTCTACTCTCTCTGAACCTACATCTCCTCCTTTTCCAATAGGAATAATAGTATCTCCTTATAAGCTGTAGGTAGTAAATGAAGTAAATGATGTGAAGTGCTGACTCCTAAATATTCAATAAATGTATATAAACCTAAAAGGTACTGAAAGGGAAATACTATATTAGGATATCTGTTCTAAAGAAGATTGTTTCTATTAGGAAAAAATCTTAACTCTGCTGCATTTCTAGAGCATTTTCAGTTCAGTTCAGTTGCTCAGTCGTGTCCGACTCTGCGATCCTATGGACTGCAGCACTCCAGGCTTCCCTGTCCATCACCAACTCCTGAAGCTTGCTCAAACACATGTCCATCGAGTCGGTGATGCCATCCAACCATCTCATCCTCTGTCTTCCCCTTCTCCCCCTGCCTTCAATCTAGAGCATGAAATCTAGAGCATTTTAGATATTTATTTTCAGTCCTATGTGTTGGTTTTCCCCCTAGAGGTACTATAAAGAAGAGAAAAGCAGTTCTGTTTTTTTAACAATGCTGGTTCTGTTTAAATCAGCATTACCCCACTATTATTCTTGCATCAGCATAAAGGGCTGGGCTTTCCCACAGAACACTTAAAAACAAGTGATGATATCACACCCACTAGTGCACTCAGCACAAACTATGAGAACAAAAGCTGGCTTCTGCCAAGTAGTCTTCTCCCATTCTTATCCCCTGAAGAGAGTGAATTGCTCCAGAAACCCTTATTCACTGCTGCCATTTGGATAGCAAAATGTGGGAGCAGCCCCCTCCAATCCCCATATCACATTAAGAACTAAAATGATGGGACTTCCCTGACAGTCCAAGAGTTAGGACTCTGGGCTTCCACTGCAAAGTGAGTGGGTTCCATTCCTGGTCTGTGGAACCAAGATCCCACACGCTGAGCAGCCAAAAAACAAACAAAAAAAACCACTAAAATGACAACAAAAGGAGATGGTAGCTACCTTCGCAGCTACCACTGTGCAGATAGCTCAGAGCTCACAGGTTGTGAAGGAAAAGTGTCCCAAGCTCTGCTTCCACACCAGTTTGACCACCTTACTTGCCAGAAGACTCTGCTCCTAGAATCATTAATATTGAATCAAGCGTTTTGCTAGCCTGATTCTATTTATTTCTAAATAGCTTTGAAGTTACCTTTTTTTCTGAGAACTTATCAAATACTCACAAATGAATGAATGAAACTCCCAGCAACCTCTCCTTAGAGCTCCACAGTCTTTTATTCATTGAACAAACACAAGGGACCCCTGCTACACATTGGTGCTGTCCTAAGATGAAAGATATAGTGATAAGACAGGAGCCCTAGAAGTAAGAATTTGGTATGGAATAGTCATGTAATTGTAAACCTCTAGACCATACAAAATAATATATTATGCTCTATATACTATAATTATGGGCATAATTATAGAAAAAGGAAGTTATGTAGAATGTAACTTGAATACATTATACTCTTGACCTAAACTGAATTTGCTATCATTAACGATTTCATTTAACTTTCTTAGAATTTATATGGGCTTTGAAAAACATTATTTCGATATTCTGGTCCACTTAGAAAATATGACTGAGACAAAACAAATAAACCTTTTTCTCTTAATCCTTGGAGCAAGTAGAGGCTTTTAAAATCATTCCCTTAACCTTAGAGGCTTGTTCTAAAGAGCAGGTTTGTTAATGTCGTTATTGAGAATGCTGTCTCTTCAACAGTTAGATAAAAATGTTTAGAGTAATAACTGATTTATATATCTCCTTTCTTTTTTTTTTAAACTTCATAAGTAGAGTTTGAAGTCCAGGGTAGGTGACTTGGTATCAGACAAAAGCAACTGTTTTTTTTTTTTTTTTTTTTCAGGAAACTAATAATATTATTAAATTATTCTTTCTCAGCTTTCATTTACTGAAGGGAAGTGACATATTGTTGACAGCTATCAGAGTTCTTCATGCTTTATTGAAAAGTCTTTGAAAAATTACCATGTCATTAATCTCAAATCTCAAAAATGTTTCAAAAACCTCTCAGAGAACTGGTAAGATAGACGTGAGATGATATCATTATTTCCAAGTAGAATCACTGGGAACGTAGTTGGTCTATATCAGCAAAGGAGACATTTCTCAGCTGGATACCGGCCGGTCCTGGATTTGCTGACCTGCCCAGGAGGGTGATCGAAGAGTCTGGGGAGAGTGGCTGGGATAGATTGCATGGTATTTCATGGTGGTATTCCAGGCACAGAGAATCAGGGACAGTCCCCTCAAGTTCTTTTTTCTTGAGAAATATAGAAGAAAGGCCAGAAGAGACAGTTTTGGGAACAGCACTGACAAAGATGAGAAGGCAAAGAACCTCCTCTCAGAAGAACAAAAGGACTAGATTGAGAGAAAAATAAAGAAGTAAAAGATGAACCTGGGAAAGCAGGTTGGAGTCAGATTATGTAAGGCCTTGCAAGGCAGATATATTCAGTTCAGTAAGTAATTGGAAAGCGCTGCAGGTTCTCTGAGCCAAGAATGAATCTAATCAGTATTGTGTTATAGGAAAACTTATTTGACAGAAATGCATGGACTGGATCAAGGTAGGGAAAGGCAGGAGATAACATGTATGCATGACACTGAAGAATTTACAGTAATGAACTGCTATGATGATGTACCACTACACACCTATTTGAAAGGCTGAAATTAAAAAAACAAACACTGACAATATCAAGCACTGACAAGGACTCAGAGCAACTCGAACTCCCCATCCACTGCTGGTTGAGAATGAAAAATGGACCAGCCACTCCAGAAAATGATTTGGCAGCTTCTCATACACTAACCATGTAATACAAATATCCCACTCATGGCTATCTGCTCTAGAAAAATGAAAACATAAGTTAACATAAACACTGCCATTTGGATAGTACATAAGTATTTATAGAAATTCTGTTCATAATTGCCCCAAACTGGAAAACATTCCAAATGCCCTTGACTGGGTGAATAGGTAAACTGTGGTACTTCCATACCAGGGACTACTACACAGTAATGAGATGGAACAAGGCAGTAGGCTGAGTGAAAGAAGCTGGTCTCAAAAGGTTTCATACAGTATGATTCCATTTATATATTAATAACCTTCTCGAAAAGACAAGGCTGTAGGGACGGAAGACAGACCAATGGTTTTTAGGAGTTAGGGAGGGAGGTAAGATAATAGTAATAATAATAATAAAAGGATGGCATGAGAAAATTGGGGAGGATGATAGAACTGTCCTGTATCCTGATTGTAGTTATGGTTACAGGAATCTGTACATGTTTTTAAAATCACAGAACCAAGTACCAAAAGAAAAAGATCAATTTCACAACATAATTTTAAAAAATATTTTTAAAGCCCAAAAACCAAACTAGCATAGAAAGCAAGACATTTTCCATTGCTTAAAATATCTATTAGATATTAGCATAAATAAACAAAAGCAATGTTAAACAGGAAAAAGGAATGGAAAAGTAGAATTTTAGATTTTTAGATACACACATTAATCCAGGGTCAGAAAATATGCTCATGGCAGATTGTGTTTTCAAGAACGGCTGCAACAATAGGTGTCAACCTACATGCTCTTCTAGAACCTTGCTACTCCTCCATCAAGAGGTTTATGTCCCTATATACAATGGATATTACTCAGCCATAAAAAGAACAAAACGATATTTGCAACAACATGGATGCAAGCATAGATTATCATATTAAATGAAGTCAGTCAGAAAAAGAAAGACAAACGCCATATGATATCACTTATAAGTGGAATCTAAAGTATGGCACAAATGAATCTATCTACAAAACAGAAACTGGCTCATAGACATAGAGAACAGACTTGTGGTTGCCAAGGGGAGGTGGGGAAGAGGGATAGACTGGGAGTTTGGGGTTGGTAGATGCAAATTATTACATTTATACTGGATAAACAACAAAGTCCTAATGTATAGCCCAGGGAACTATATTCAGCATCTTGTGATAAACCAGAATGAAAAAGGATATAAAAAAGAATGTGTATATGTAAATAACTGAGTCACTTTGTGGTAAAGCAGAGATTGGCACAAAATTGTAAATCAACTATACTTCAATAAAAAATTTTTTTTCTTAAAGAGGGATCTATGTCCCTATGACTTGAATTTGTGACTATTTAGACCAAGAGAGAATGCTGAAAGCTACAGTATATGCTTCCCAA
This sequence comes from Cervus elaphus, assembly GCF_910594005.1. Lineage (NCBI taxonomy): Eukaryota > Metazoa > Chordata > Mammalia > Artiodactyla > Cervidae > Cervus > Cervus elaphus. The sequence goes on along the minus strand of NC_057833.1, from coordinate 31,906,771 downwards.
AGTTAAGTCATAAAACTGCTATGCATTTCCTCGTTCTCTTAGAAGACTTGCTCTTGGAACCCAGCCACTATAGCATAAGGAATTCCAAGTAGCCCACGGAAAGGCCTAACTTTAGAGGAACAAAGACCCTGGCTGATCTTCTTCTAACCAACAGCCAGCCCAATAGTGCCAGCCATATCACACAGCCATCTTGAACATAGAGTCAAACTAAATGACACTCTCCAGAACACAGCAGAGTGTCAGCAGAGCCCTGCCTAAGTAGGCTTTTGTGAGCAACATAAACAATTGCTGTTGTGCTAATCCACTAAGTTTGGAGAAGGCTGGTCACACAGCATGCATGCACGAGTGCTAAGCCGCTTCAGTTGTGTCCAACTCTTTGCGACCCCATAGACTGTAGCCCACCAGGCTCCTCTGTCCATGGGATTCTCTAGGCAAGAATAGTGGAGTGTGTTGCCATGCCTGTCTGCAGGGGATCTTCCGGACCCAGGAATCAAACTCACATCTCTAAACTTCCTGCATTGGCAGGTGGGTTCTTTAACCACTAGCACCACCTGGGCTGTCCCCGACTAGTGCCACCTGGAAAGCCCCCTGATACAATGCTTTTTCTCACTTATAAACCAGTAGATCAGAGTGCCTTCCTGGTGTGTGGTACAGGTTTCCCCCACTATTCAAAAGCAGAACCTTAGGAAACCATTTGTAAGCCAAAGTGGTCTAAAGTGAAGAAGTAATTATGTTAGGACCCATCTTGCTAATGAAGCACAAAATAAAGCCCAGATGTCCACAGACACAGTTCAAAGCTATGGAGGCTGGATGCTGAGATGCTGACTGTATTTCTCAGGAAAGGAACTGGGGGGTGCCGCACTCCCTGCTGCTTCGGGTGTGCACTGCCTCTGCCAGCGCTGTTGGAAAACAAATGCTGAATGCTATTTTCGCCTTTTGCCTTTTTTTCCCCATAAAAGCAAAAATCCTTCTCGGATTTCTTTCAGTTAGTAAAAAAACAGATTCCAATATAGGTCTTTCATAAATGTCAAGTGGTATAAACTGTTGAAAAGGTTGGGGGATACCTGTATTCAGAAGAATTTGGGGGATGGTAATGAGGCTTAGAGGGAAAGAGCCCTTTTCTGATTAGTGAAGTTATACGTCGGGCACAGTACTGAGTGATGGCATCACTGCTATTTGCCAACCCTGTTAAGATCCAGCACTCCCACTTTGTATCCTGAAGAAGACAGAATGCAGGCAGGTTATGATCTGCTCACACAGATATTTAGTACAAGAGCCAAAGCTCTAAATCAGGTCTTCTGATGTGCAGTTTAGTATTCTTTCCACTTTGCCTGTCCATTTTCAATAACAGATTCCAGAGACATGAACCATAGGACCTAGAGCAGCAAATATATGCTTGGGTGATTCTGTTTCCCCTCCTATGCCTGAGACAGACATCATTAATCAAGTACAGTGACTAAGATCACTGATGTGCATATAGACAATAGACCCAAATTGCCATTAGAGAACCTGGGAAGACAGATGCAAGAGCTTTAACTTATTTGTATTAGGAGAACAGATCAGAAGAACACAGTAAAGGCAGGCTCAAAATATAAACTGTAAAAAGAGCTGATATCAAAATGCAATGTGTGTGAGCAAGAGGGAAGGGTTTGGACATGACTGCCCAGGATTAAGGATATCTGAGACAACACACAAACTCACTTCTTAGAGTCTACTAAGGATTTGCTTCTTACATCCTTAAGGAACTCTGCTGCAAATCCTGTTAAAACAATTTCCATTAACATTTTTGAACTATTTAGTTGTAGTTAGAAGAAAACCTGTTACTTTAGTTCTATAAAGTATATGTCATGTATAGAACTTGGTGTCATCCTGACTACAATAGATTGGAATGTATACAACACATACAACAGTCCTGTACTGGGCTGTTGTACACTTTGACTGCTGTGTTCTTCATAATGTACTTGGCATTGTCTGACAGCAAAGTAGGCTCAGAAAAAAAAAAAAAAAAAAAAAACTAGACTATTTCTAAATGGCAGAGGAACCAGAGATCAAACTGCCAACATCCACTGGATCATTGAAAAAGCAAGAGAGTTCCAGAAAAACATCTATTTCTACTTTATTGACTATGCCAAAGCCTTTGACTGTGTGGATCACAATAAACTGCGGAAAATTCTGAAAGAAATGGGAATACCAGACCACCTGACCTGCCTCTTGAGAAATCTGTACACAGGTCAGGAAGCAACAGTTAGAACTGGACATGGAACAACAGACTGGTTCCAAATTGGGAAAGGAGTAGGTCAAGGCTGTATATTGTCACCCTGCTTATTTAACTTATATGCAGAGTACATCATGAAAAACGCTGGGCTGGAGGAAGCACAAGCTGGAATCAAGATTCCTGGGAGAAATATCAATAACCTCAGATATGCAGATGACACCACCCTTATGGCAGAAAGTGAAGAAGAACTAAAAAGCCTCTTGATGAAAGTGAAAGAGGAGAGTAAAAAAGTTGGCTTAAAGCTCAACATTCAGAAAACTAAGATCATGGCATCCAGTCCCATCACTTCATGGCAAATAGATGGGGAGACAGTGGAGACAGTGGCTGACTTTATTTTTCTGGGCTCCAAAATCACTGCAGATGGTGATTGCAGTCATGAAATTAAAAGACGCTTACTCCTTGGAAGGAAAGTTATGACCAGCCTAGACAGCATATTAAAAAGCAGAGACATTACTTTGTCAATGAAGATCTGTCTAGTCAAGGCTATGGTTTTTCCAGTGGTCATGTATGGATGTGAGAGTTGGACTATAAAGGAAGGTGAGCGCTGAAGAATTGATGCTTTTTTACTGTGGTGCTGGAGAAGACTCTTGAGAGTCCCTTGGACTACAAGGAGATCCAACCAGTCCATCCTAAAGGAAATCAGTCCTGGGTGTTCATTGGAAGGACTGATGCTGAAATTCCAGTACTTTGTCCACCTGATGCCAAGAGCTGACTCATTTGAAAAGACCCTGATGCTGGGAAAGATTGAGGGCAGAAGGAGAAGGGGACGACAGAGGATGAGATGGTTGGATGGCATCACCGACTCAATGGACATGGGTTTGGGTGGACTCCGGGAGTTGGTGATGGACAGGGAGATCTGACGTGCTGCGGTTCACGGGGTCGCAAAGAGTCGGACACGGCTGAGCGACTGAACTGAACTGAGGGGATGATTTAAAAGCCAAGGTTATGAACCTATGCACTGTGGATTCTACCGTAGCTTGCTGAGAATCAGTTTCAGATTCATCCAATATAGAAACCAACAGCAGAGCTTTTCTGAACTTGGTTATAAGCGAGCAAAACTCCCTGCAGAAGCAACGACAATTGAACTCCCAGAAAAATAATGATCACTCTTCTCCTTTCTATGAGTCTGAGTAGAGGCCTGAGGGAGGTAGGTATGAAGGTTGAGTAAAAGAAGTAGCCAGGTGCCTTTATTTATTCATTTGTTCACTGAGTACTTAGAATCTACAAGGTATTCTGTTAAAATCACAGAGAACACAAGGATGAAACAGACAGGAATTTTGACTTCCAAGGTTCTCTAGGGGAACCCCCCACCACCCTCTTTTAACAGAATAGGATTTGCCAACATGGGGTTAACGAGTTAGAAATCAAAATACCAGCCAGTGGCATCTAAACACAATAACATTGGATTTAATTATTAGAAGCAGGAAGGATACATCATTACACAATTGTCTACACAAATCCACAGGCTTGAAGAATATTAATAATACCTACCTTTCTCTCTTCCTTCTTTCTTTCTTTCCTTCTCTCTCTTTCTTGAAAGGTTACTAATTGCTGGATCAGTTAGATGTATCGCTGTGTTTTTAGGACATTATTCCTGCTACAGAAATTCTTTTCATCATCTCCACTTTCAGATTTGTAATACAGGCTTGTCCTTTAACAAGTAAGTGTTCTTTTCAGAGAAATGTGCAGATGTGGCAAAACAGAAATATAATATTCTTGGAAGTGAACTAGTTTGGATAATAATTTAACTTTCCTTTTTTGTACTTGGACTTTATTCTTTCAGTAATTTCTCGGTCCACATCAAATTTTCAGGAAGGTTGAAGTGATCATTTTGTGTAACTTATTCATAAATCTTCAAATAATGGGCAGTAAAATTCTTGTAACTTTTTTTTTTCAGGTTTTTGTGTTTAGGAGCTGTTGATTTATATTTTCCCTAATCGTTCCTGGAAGAGAATAACTCAATACTTTCCACTGGGTTTTCCTAAATACCAGCAACTTGCTTTTCAACTGATAATCTTAACCCAACCACCTCTCAAAAACCTGTAATATCTGTTAAGTGCCAGCGCAAAAAGAATCTGAAAGAAAGTGGGTATTGGAGTCGATACAATCTGGATTCCATATAAAGTCTGTGACACTGTGCAATTCTATATAAATTACTTAATCTCACAGAGCCTGATTTTTTTGATCTGTAAGACAGGGATAGACTGCACACTGAAAAATTAGTATGAGAATTAAGTACAATGTAAGAAAGCAGGGAGCCTGGTACATAACAGGAGTCCCTTAAATAATAATTTCCCTTTGCTTCCTCTTAAACATGACAATGATAATGCTCAGGATTTGATTAATAAAACATAAATAGTTAACGACTGCAAACTATTCAGGTCCCAATCAGCTTTTCAGACACATATATGTAGAAGATTTGGCATGTCTCCTCCTTTTTCTTAATGAAAACAAGCACGCCACATTAAGAAAAATAAAAATCTGGTGGTGGGGGGGGAACCACCTATAATTTCATCATCCACAGCTGTTTCCATTTTTGTCATGGTCTGGCTTTTCTACAAAACGGTCACATCTTCTCCTCTGCTGCAGTCAGGGTGTGCTCATCATGAAGGTACTAAAAAATTTATTCCAGGTGATGGTGGGGAGCTGCTGAAGAAGAAATAGAGGGCTGCGGAGGTATTAAAGTTCTCTCATGATATTGTTCGAACGTTTCTTCAGCACAGAAACTCCACAAAGAACTCCTCTGCAGTTTTCGCTACCCAGGGCTGTTTCTTTAAATTGTTTGACGTCAGAGAAGGAATGCTATAGCAACAGTCTGTCAAACTGGAATTAACTCAGAAGAAAGATGGGGGTGGGGGGAGAGGAAAATTGCTCCCGGGCGGTACTGACTTCAGAGGAAGCAAACTGGGTAGATGCATTCATTTTATGATTTTAAACATAAAACAGCCCTAGAAATCTGGAAAAAGTCGGTTGCCTGTGATGTTTAACTCATGCAGAGATGAGCGAATTGACAGGGTTATCTGGAAGGCCCGGTTTCATCAGCGACAGCAGTAACAATAACTTCCAAGCGTTGATCATTTATTCAGAGGCAGGCTCTGTGCAAACGTTACCTCATTAAAAAATTTCGCACCTTCATGAGGTAGGTAGTCTAGCCCTACTTTGCCCACGATGACAGTCCATGAGACGGTATACCGTCACACAACTAGCGACGATAGAGCTGGGATCCCAAGGCAATTTTGGAAGACTCGGGGCTTCAGTTCACAGAATGTGAAACCTAAATGGGACCTTGAGGTCTCCTAAGTCAGCCCCTCTATCCAGCCCACGAGCAAGCTGAGGCCTGCGCTGTGGCAGGAAGGAAACCGGCCGCACCACTTGGGCGCTCCTCAGAAGTGTGCTCGGAGTCCAGGCGCCGCACCAAGAAAACGAAACTGCCCGGGGAATTAATGTTTTTCTTCTCCTAGCAGGAAACGAGAGAAAAAATAGGAAGCAAAAGCTGCGCGCCGCGCCAGCAGCTTTCGCCCCCCAACCGGGACGCGCAAGCTCCAGGATCTGCGCGCGCCCGCGGCGCGTCCCCGCCGAGTCCGCGCGCCTCGTGCCTCGCGCCTTGCGCCTCGAGCCACGTCCCCGCCCCGGCCCCGCGCGCCGCGGAGTTGGCTGCTGGGCGGCGCGGGCCTGGGTGTGGTCGGCGGATCTCCGCGGCGCTGGGCTCCGCGGTGCACTGCGCTCTGCACGCCGGCTTCGCGCGCCAGGGGCGGCTGAGCGCCTAGCCGATCTCCGCACCCCCAGTCCACGCGGGCCCCAGCTCCCTCTAGGTAAGCGGCGGCCGCGCGAGCTGCGGCTCGTCGGTGCGCCCCGCGGGGGCAGGAGGCGCCGCGGTTCCTCCCCGGCGGAACCCGGCCCGGGAGGCGGCGCGGGGCCGCCCGGGCGGAACCCGGCTCGGGAAGGCGGCGCGGGGTCGGCGAGGTCCCTCCTGACTCGAAGACTGGGGACTCCGGGAGGCGGATCTTGCCTGGGAGGGACGGGGCGGGTGCGCCTCGATGGCACTCCGCTGGGGTGCGGGGACCTCCGCTCGGCCGCCGCTTCGGGCACTTCCTGGGAGGCTCGGACCTCTGGCTCTGGGCAGCGAGGGGGCGGTCAGTGGTCCTTGGCCTCCAGACCCCTAGTTCCTCTCCGCGCCCGGAGGCCCCTCCGGGGCACTGGAACGAGAGCTCGTGTTTGTCCCGAGAATAGCGGTTATTCAGGGCTGCCCAGAAGGGTTATTGGGTGGTGAGCGCTGGGAGATATAAAAGTTCTCTACCGAGTGCTAAAAATGAGTCCAGTGCTTTCATGTTAGATTTATTTTGAAAAGGATGTGATGCTCAATATTTGGTGGATATTTGGTGGAGGTGGGGATTAAGGATTTTGAATACTTGTAAGTTCAGTACATGATAAAATGTTTTTTCCTTTTCTCTCCGTAGTCTTTTTCTGCTTCGAAACACAAACGATTGCCTTGTAGTTTTATTGCTATTTGGTAGAAGAAGATAGAATTTCCCAAAGTTTAAGAACAGACTTTAATTTGTTTATGGAAGCAGTGCTTTGTTATTTTGCTTCTCTCTCTTTCTCCCTTTTTTCCCCACTCCTTCCTTTTCTCTTATTAAAGGGTGTGGATGCGTCTTTCTCCCTCCACAAGCTCTATCTGTGGATTAGCACCCTATTGGAAAGTTTTCTTAAGACATTTCGGCATTGCATTGTTGATGCATTCTAATCATCTTAGTATTATTGCAAACTGAGATTGTGACCTTTAAGCACATCTTCTAGAACAGAAATAGACCACACACCGATTATTTAAGATGAGAGAGAAGTCATTACTAGTCGGCGAGGAAAACGACGGTCTGTAGGATAAAATTGTATGTTTTGAGTCTCATTGCTATTGCGCATATTAAGACTCTTACGAGTGGGGCTTTGGGGTTATTACTGATTCTAGGCTCTGAAAGTTTATTGCATTTTTCACTATTTAGTTAAAGGTCATTTAAGACTGTCCATGTTACATTTTGGTTTGTAGATTAATTTGAAACTTAATTAACTTAGATTAATAGAAACTTAAAATATCACTTTATTCAGTGTCTTTAATTCTCTTGTGTGTATACGAATTTATAAAATTATAAGATTGGGTAATATTGCTTGTAATACATTTATGTTCATTTCTTTGTGAGCTGTAGGCATTCCTTAGTTTATTTTGAGTTGTTAGCAGTTAACTTGCAGAATAGTTTCTATTATTATTTTCTCCAGCTTTATTGAGATATAATTGATACAATTAACATATAACATTGTGTAAGTTTAAGGTGTACAAAGTGATCATTTGATATGTAAATTGCAAAATGATTATGGATGTTAAGGTTAGTTAATACATCCACCCTCCTATAATTAGCTGTGTGTGTGTGTATGTAGGGTATTTAAGATCTGTTCTAGCAATTTTCAAGTATGCAATGAAAGTGAAGTGAAAGTGTTAGTTGCCCAGTTGTGTCTGACTGTTTGCCTCTCCATGGACTATAGCCTGCCAGGCTCCTCTGTCCATGGGATTTTCCAGGCAGCAATGCTGGAGTGGGTTGTCATTTCCTTCTCCAGAGGATCTTCCTGATCCAGGGATTGAACCTGGGTCTCCCCCATTGCAGGCAGATTCTTTACCATCTGAACCACACTGTAGTCACCACGTTGTACATTAAGTCCCCAGAAGGTATTCATCTTATAACTAGAGGTTTTTAACGTTTGATCAACATCTCCCTAGAATGGTTTCTTTTAAATCATTGGCACTTTAGTATGTCAGCACATATTTTTACACTTTTAAAAATAGATTCTGGGACATTCTGAAAATTGAGGATTGGAATTATGTGGACATTTTTTTTTCTTAGCAAATACCACCTGCGTATGTGCGTGATCAGCTGTGTCCAACTCTTTGTGACCCCATGGACTAAGTAGCCCACCAGGCTCCTTGTCCTTGGAATTTTTCTGGCAAGAATACTGGAGTGGGTTGCCATGACCTCCTCCAGGGGATCTTCCTGACCCAGGAAGGAATTGAACCCAAGTCTCCTATGTTTCCTGTGCTGCAGGCGAATTCTTCACTGCTGAGCTACCCAGAAAGCCCCAAATACTGCCTGAGATGATGTGATTTCACTGATTCTTTCAGGCATGTTATTGTAACACTTTACTTTGTTAATCTGTGTTTATTATAGGAACTACTTATTAAACATATGTTCTGGGCCAGGTGCAAGAGACACAAATTCGATCCCTGGTTCAGGAAGATCCCCTGGAGAAGGAAATGGCAACCCACTCCATTATTCTTGCCTGGAAAATTCCATGGACAGAGGAGCCTGGTGGGCTACAGTCCATAGGGTCACAAAGAGTCGTACACACCTGAATGCACACACTCATCTGGACCAGGGGCAGTGCTGTACATTATTCTGTTTATGTCCTATGTTAACATGGTAAAAGGGACATTATCCAGTTCTACAGGTAAGAAAACTGTGGCTCTGAGATGTTAAGTAATAACTTGCCAGTGGTTATGTAGCTGTTAGGTAACTCATTTGGGATTTAAGGCCAGACCTCTCTGTGAAGTTTATGTTCTTCCCTCTGTGCCACACTGATAGCATCAGGACATGAGGAATAACCCTGTTACTCATTAGCATATTAGTACATTTTCCAAGAGGTTCCAAGAGATGTGAGTTTATTTTTCTAGCGTGATCGTTATTATCTGTCAGTGCTATTTTACAGATCCTCGTTTTAGTCATTCTCTTCTCACCTCTTTTCCTCTTAAATGTCTAGCTCAAGTTTGAAACTTCCCTCTTGCCAGGGCAGAATTTCTCCTACTGACATTAATAGGTTGTAATTGTTTAGTTGCTAAGTTGTGTCCAACTCTTCTGTGAGACTCCTCTGTCCATGGGATTTCCCAGGCAAAAATACTGGAGTCGGTTGCCATTTCTTTCTCTAGGGGATCTTCCTGACCCAGGGATTGAATCCATATCTCCTGCATTGGAAGGTGGATTCGTTATTACTGAGCCATCAGGGAAGCCCAACATTAGTAGATTGCGTTAGCTTAATTATCCTTGTAAATAATAACCCTATTTTTGTGTGAGTTCTCTAGAGCCATAGATATTAGTAATTTGGAAGGTTACAAACAGGATGGCAGTCTATTTTGGAATATGGGAATCCTTCAGTGTCCCTCAAATTAAACCAGAAGGAATTTTGATGGTTATTTCCTTCTGTAGTTATCCTGTCCCTTCTACATCTTCAATTTCAGTTTCTGTGGAATCATTTACATTATAATGCAAACATTCTGTTATGTCTTCCATCTTAAAATGCTTTCTTGATCCGGTGTTCTGTCCCATTTCTCTGTTCCACATGGAGAAAACAATATATTTTGATATAGCACAAGTAAATAGAGAAGAGATAACCAGAAACTAATTAGTTACCTATGGGGAATGGGTAGGAACAAAGTAAAAGGGATGGTGGAGGGAGTGGCTATGCTCTGATTACACCTTTTTGTGTAGTTACGAGTTTTGGAAACTTTCTAATATTTTATATTTTTTTAAAAATGAAATTAAAAAGGTTGGGAGGGTAAAAAACTTCCAAAATTGAATACAGACAGCAGCAGATGAACTGACTATACTTTAATAACAAATTCTCAGAATAAAAAAAAAATGAATCCAAGTAAACTTTTAACACAGAATTTGATTATATACCTTTAACTTAAGATAAAAGGACTGACAAAAATAAAAACAAGAAATCTTGAACCAGGTGTAGTAGGCTGTTATGTATAGAGGTAGAGACATAGCAATTTTACAACTATTCTGTGTGTATTGTAGGACTAAGCAAATGAGTAAATTACTTGCTATGTTGGGAACTAGGATTTTCACTGTAGAAGGGAAAATAGGAAGTAGAAGAAGGCAGTGAAGACCTCAGCAATGTTGGGTGGGAATTAAGAGTTTATCCATATGAACTTGTGATTAAAATATCCATTCATACAGACATGCATATAATTCCTAACTCTGTGTAATGAAAGGGCTAGAACTAATGACACGCTAGTAGCAGTGAGCCCAGCTAGTTTGCCCAAATCTAAATGGCAAATTCCGGGGCTCAGTTCCGTTCAGTCACTCAGTTGTGTCCGACTCTGCGACCCCATGGACTGCAGCACACCAGGCTTCCCTGTCCATCACTAACTCCCAGGGCTTACTCAAACTCATGTCCATTGAGTTGGTGATGCTATCCAACCATCTCATCCTCTATCGTTCCCCTTCTCTCCTTCCTTCAGTCTTTCCCAGCATCAGGGTCTTTTCCAGTGAGTCAGTTCTTTGCATCAGGTGGCCAAAGGATTGGAGTTTCAGCTTCAGTATCAGTCCTTCCAATGAATATTCAGGACTGATTTCCTTTAGGATGGACTGGTAGGATCTCCTTGCTGTCCAAGGGACTCTCAAGAGTCTTCTCCAACACCACAGTTCAAAAGCATCAATTCTTCAGCACTCAGCTTTTATAGTCCAGCTCTCACATCCATACATGACCACTGGAAAAACAATAGCTTTGACTAGACAGACCTTTGTTGGCAAATAATGGCTCTGTTTTTTAATATGCTGTTGAGGTTGGTCATAGCTTTTCTTCCAAGGAGTAAGAAAAGTAAGGAAAGTCGCTCAGTTGTGTCTGACTCTTTGCGACCACAGGGACTGTAGCCTATCAGGCTCCTCTGTCCATGGGATTTTCCAGGCAGGAGTACTGGAGTGGGTTGCCATTTCCTTCCCCAGGGGATCTTTCTGACCCAGGGATCGAACCCAGGTCTCCAGCATTGCAGACAGACGCTTTACCGTCTGAGCCACCAGGGAAGCCCCTCCAAGGAGTAAGCGTCTTTTAATTTCATGGCTGCAGTCACCATCTGCAGTGATTTTGGAGCCCAAGAAAATAAAGTCTGCCACTGTTTCCATTGTTTCCCCATCTATTTGCCTTGAGTGATGGGACCAGATGCCATGATCTTAGTTTTCTGAATGCTAAGTTTTAAGACAACTTTTTCACTCTCCTCTTTCACTTTCATCAGGAGGCTTAGTTCTTCTTCGCTTTCTGCCATAAGAGTGGTGTCATCTGCATATCTGAGGTTATTGATACTTTTCCTGGCAGTCTTTATTCCAGCTTGTGCTTCCTCCAGCCTGGCATTTTGCATGAAACTGAAACTCCAATACTTTGGCCACCTGAAGCAAAGAGCTGACTCATTTGAAAAGACCCTGATGCTGGGAAAGATTGAGGGCAGGAGGAGAAGGGGACAACAGGATGAGATGGTTGGATAGCATCACTGACTCAATGGACATGGATTTGGGTGGACTCCGGGAGTTGGTGATGGACAGGGAGGCCTGGAGTGCTGCAGTTCATAGGGTCGCAAAGAGTTTGACACTACTGAGCGACTGAACTGAACTGAACTCTGCATATAAGCTAAATAAGCAGGGTGACAATATACAGCCTTGACCTACTCCTTTTCCTATTTGGAACCAGTCTGTTGTTCCATGTCCAGTTCTAACTATTGCTTCCTGACCTGCATACAGGTTTCTCAAGAGGCAGGTCAGGTGGTCTGGTATTCCCACCTCTTGAAGAATTTTCTACAGTTTGTTGTGATCCACACAGTCAAAGGCTTTGACATAGTCAATAAAGTAGAAATAGATGTTTTTCTGGAACTCTCTTGCTTTTTCAATGATCCAGCGGATGTTGGCAGTTTGATCTCTGGTTCCTCTGCTTTTTCTAAATCCAGCTTGAACATCTGAAAGTTCACAATTCACGTACTTTGAAGCCTGGCTTGGAGAATTTTGAGCATTACTTTGCCAGCATGTGAGATGAGTGCAGTTGTGTGGTAGTTTGAGCATTCTTTGGCACTGCCTTTCTTTGGGATTGGAATGAAAACAGACCTTTTCCAGTCCTGTAGCCACTGCTGAGTTTTCCAAATTTGCTGGCATATTGAGTGCAGCACTTTCACAACATCATCTTTTAGGAATTTAAATAGCTCAACTGAAATTCCATCACGTCCACTAGCTTTGTTTGTAGTGATGCTTCCTCAGGCCTGCTTGACTTCACATTCCAGGATGTCTGGTTCAAGGTGAGTGATCACACCATCGTGATTATCTGGGTCGTGAAGATCTTTTTTGTATAGTTCTTCTGTATATTCTTGCCATCTCTTCTTAATATCTTCTGCTTCTGTTAGGTCCATACCATTTCTGCCCTTATTGAGCCCATCTTTCCATGAAATGTTCCCTTGGTATCTCTAATTTTCTTGAAGAGATCTCTAGTCTTTCACATTCTATTGTTTTCCTCTATTTCTTTGCACTGATCGCTGAGGATGGCCTTCTTATCTCTCCTTGCTGTTCTTTAGAACTCTGCATTCAAATGGATATATCTTTCCTTTCCTCCTTTGCCTTTTGCATCTTTTCTTTCTCAGCTATTTGTAAGGCCTCCTCAGACAACCATTTTGCCTTTTTGCATTTCTTATTCTTGGGGATGGTCTTGATCACTGCCTCCCGTACAGTGTCATGGACCTCCATCCATAGTTCTTCAGGCACTCTATCAGATCTGATCCCTTGAATCTATTTGTCACTTCCACTATATAATAGTAAGGGATTTGATTTAGGTCATACCTGAATGGTTTAGTGGTTTTCCCTACTTTCTTCTATTTAAGTCTGAATTTTGCAAAAAGGAGTTCATGATCTGAGCCACAGTCAGCTCCTGGTCTTGTTTTTGCTGACTGTATAGTGCTTCTCCATCTTTGGCTGCAAAGAATATAGTCAGTCTGATTTTGGTTTGACCATCTGGTGATATCTATGTGTAGAGTTGTCTCTTGTGTTGTTGGAAGAGGGTGTTTGCTATGACCAGTGCGTTAGGAAAACTCTGTTAGCCTTTGACCTGATTCGTTTGTACTCTAAGACCAAATTTGCCTGTTACTCCAGGTATTTCTTGACTTCCTACTTCTGCATTCCAGTCCCCTATAGTGAAAAGAACATTTTTTTTTGGGTGTTAGTTCTAGAAGGTCTTGTAGGTCTTCATAGAACTGTTCAACTTAGCTTCTTCAGCATTACTTGTTGGGGCATAGACTTGGATTACTGTGATATTGAATGGTTTGCCTTGGAAACAAACAGAGATCATTCTGTCGTTTTTGAGATTGTATCCAAGTCCTGCATTTCGGACTCTTTTGTTGACTATGATGGCAACTCTATTTCTTCTGAGGGATTCTTACTCACAGTAGTAGATATAATGGTCATCTGAGTTGAATTCACCCATTCCCGTCCATTTTAGTTCACTGATTCCTATAATGTCGATGTTCACTCTTGTCGTCTCCTTTTTGACCACTTCCAATTTGCCTTGATTCATGGACCTAACATTCCAGGTTCCTGTGCAGTGTTGCTCTTTGCAGCATCAGACTACTGCCAGTTCCAGGGCTTGAGAAGGGAAAATACAAGATAAGGATGGAAGACAAAGTAAGGAAGTGTTTTTTAAAAAAACGGGGGCATGTCAAATCTGAGAGAATATGGGGATCAAAATGAATAATAGCAGTAATGGATTATAACTGATTGAATACAATCAGAATCCACAAGTCCATAATAAATAAATAAGAAAAAGGGAAAAACTCTTCCTGGTAGATGGCCAGTAAAAACTGTAGAAGGAACGGTAGTTAGAAAAGTCACTAGTTTGCAGCCATCATGGTAATACTGAGTCAGGCAAATGTTACTAATGGAGGAAGTTGGATGGGGGAAAGGATATTACTGCAGTTTTCAGTGGTCTCTCTTGAGATTAATGACCAAGGGGGATACAGTAACTTTACAGTGGAGAAGTCTCAGGCATCACCTCAACCAAGTGATCAAAATTAATATCACCAGTAGTGGGAAAAACATGTTCTTCTTGACAGACTTGAACTAGGGAATGTCATTACTTTCCTGTGGTATTTCTAAAATGCATAACCAAAATCTAGTCACAAGGAATCAATCGAGGGCCCTTAATTGAGGATTGTTCTACTAAGTAACTGGCTTGTACTCTTCCAACACGCTAATGTTGTGAAAGACAAAGAAAGGCAAAGGAACAGTTTCAGTTTAAAGGAAGTTCAAAAGACCTGCAAATTAAATTCAGTGCAGAATAATGGATTGGATTTTGAATTGGAAAATCCACTCTAAGAACATTATTGGGTTGTTGGCAGAATTTGCATATGTACTGAATATTGGTTAACAGGATATCAATGTTAAATTTCCTGAATTTGTTCATTGTACTGTAGTTACAGGGCTTCTCAGATGGCGCTTGTGGTAAGGACCCCGCCTGCCAATGCAGGAGACGTAAGTGATGTGGGTTCGATCTCTGGGTTGGGAAGATCCCCTGGAGGAGGGCATGGCAACCCACTCTAGTATTCTTGCCTGGAGAATTCCATGGACAGAGGAGCCTGGCGGGCCACAGTCTGTAGGGTCGCGAAGAGTCGGACACGACTGACGTGATTTAGCACAGCACAGCACTGTAGTTAGATAGGAAAATGCCCTTGTTCTTGGAAGATACACAGTGAATTATTTAGGAGTAAAGGGTCAAAATACCTTTAGTTTACTCTCAAATGAACAAGCAGTAATGATTATTACATATAAAGAGAGCAATAAAGCAAATGTGGCAGATGTTAACAGTTGGTAAATCTAGGTGAATGGAATAAGAGTGTTCACTATGTTAGGTGGTGGTTTAGCAGCGAAGTCATGTCTGACTCTTTCTGACGCCATGGGCTATAATCCACTAGTCTCCTCTGTCCGTGGGATTCTCCAAACAAGAATACTAGAGTGGGTTGTCATTTCCTCCTCCAGAGGATCTTCCTGATCCAGGGATCGAACCCGAGTCTCCTGCATTGCAGATGGATTCTTTACAGAGTTAGCCACCAAAAATTTTCAACTTTAAGTTTGAAATTTCAAAAACAGGCAAGTTAAAACTTCAAAAACTAATAAAGCTACTTTGTGTTCAGAAATTTTTCAAAGATTCCATTTCGCCTGTGTCTACTTCTCAACTCCTCACTTCCCATTTTCTTCTGAACCTACTCCAGAGACTTTATCTCTCCTATGCCCCAGAACCATTCTTCTCAATGTCATCAGGAATGGCAGTCTTGCCAGATTAGATCTCTCAACCACATTTGACCACTCCTTCCTTAGGGAAACATTCTTTCCCTTGACTTCTGGGACACTAATTCTGATTTTCGTCTGGCCTCACTGGCTGTGGCTTGTAATTCTTTTCCAGCTCAGTTAATGGTGTCACCGTCCACCCAGATGCCCAAATTTAAAACTCCTAAGAATAATCCTGATTCACTCATCCTATATTTATTCCTCCATTGGCAAGTATTATGGGCTCTATCCTAAAGAAGATCAACCCCAAACATTCATTGGAAGGACTGATGGGGAAGCTCCAGTACACTGGCCACCTGATGCAAAGAGCTGACTCATTAGAAAAGACCCTGATGCTGGAAAAGATTGAAGGCAGGAGGAGAAGGGGACGACAGAGAACAAAGTGGTTGGATGGCATCACTGACTCAATGGACATGAGTTTGAGCAAACTCTGGGAGATAGTGAAGGACAGGGAAGCCTGGTGTGCCGCGATTCACAGGGTCCCAGGGTCAGACATAACTTAGCGACTGAACAGTGGGCGCTAACTTAAAAATTATTCCAGATTTGTCTTATTTTTTAATCACTCCCACTACCACTACCCTTGTGTCAAACCACCATCTTTCCTGGCCCAGACAACTGTAGTAGCACCTAACTGGTCTTTCAACTTCCAGTCTGTGTGTCTCCTGGCACCCAGCATGAACTTTAAAAGGTATGAGTCAAATTAGATTCTGTCTCCCAGTTATCAAAACCCATTAGTGTTAGATAAAAGATGAAGTCTTTATTATGGTCTAGAGGCCCGTGTATCACAGAGTTGGCTCCTGCCCACCTCTGTATAGCTTCTGCTTTGTTCACTCCCCTCCAGTCTGCACCCGTGTCTCCTGTTGATTCAGCTTGCCAGGGCAGTTTCTACCTCAGGGCCTTTGCGTTTTACTGTTTCTTGTGCTTGGAGCACTCTTCCCCTTTTAAGGCATGGCTTGTTCACTCATTTCATTCAAGTCTTTAACTGAGATTAAATTCTTTAAAAATACCTCTCCTGGTCATCCTGCAACTTCTTTTTTTCCCCCTGCACAGTGCTTTACTTGAAATTGTTATTTATTGACATGCTTTATTATCCTCTCCTAGACATATGTAGAATAAAGCTCCATGACCACGGGAGACTTCGTTTTGTTTACAGCTGGATCTCTGGAGCGTGGATGTGCCCTGCATGTGGTTGGAACTCAGATATTTGTTGAATGAATGAATAAATGCATTAATATTGCCAGCTTTCTGGCTGTATTTTATTTAACGCTTTTGCAACTGAAGAAGACTGTCTCAGAGAATATCAGTGCTGTTTAAAGTTTTTTGGTGGCACCGCTCAAGATTCTCTGGAAGGGAACAAGTTATTCATCTTTCTTTTGTCTGCCCTCTGGTGGAGGGAATACTCAGAAGCAAGAGATGAGTAGAACGGGTCAGTAGGAAGAAGTAAAAGTGGACCAACCTTGATTACAAGCTGGACAATTAATTTTTAAACTACAAAAATTTGAAAATTTTAGTAAGTAAGCCTCAAACTTAACCACAATAAGATTGGAAAGAATGAAAAGAAAATAGGCAGTAGTTAAAGAAATATCTGGCTTAGGATGAAAAATAAAACAAGCTCCAAAATGGTTTGATTACTTAAAATAATTTCTGCTTAAATATGCTTCCTCTCTTAAAATATTTTTAACGTTTGTCCATCTTTTAGTTCAAAGACATCTTTTTCTCAACTGTGCTAATAATTTCAGCTAAGCTTTGTAAACTTTTCCAGTTGTCAGTAAACATGTGCTAGAGGAAAAGCCAGTATTCAAACCCGAACAGCTGGGTACTAGAGGCAGCACTTTAATTAGCGTGCTTCGCTACAGCCATCCTACAAATGTCCTATGAATGGTGCAGGCACCAAACACTTTCCTTTGGTGTAATAGTTACGAACCAAAAAATGCTGGGTAAGTTCACAGCTTGTGTTCCTCAGTACCGTTTTCCTGGCTTGCATTATGGGGAGCCTCTTCTAAAATTGCCGAGAATTCTATCTTACTTAATTTGTTTTGAAGTAGAAATCACATTAAAAGAGTTCAACACTTGGGTACTGTTGCCTTCCTAAAATAATATGAAGTTTCTCTTAATGTCCTAGTTAATATTTAAGGCAGTATACAGCTTAAAATTTTTTCCCAGTTTTGCCTTTGGCTGGCCAATTGATGTATATTTATAATTTTGGGTTATATGAACAGTTGGATGATGACTGTCTTTAAACATTCACTCTTTTTCTTTTTTTTAAATCTGTTTTTGCTGCACAGGCTTTTCTCTAGTTTGCAGTGAGTGGGGGCTACTCTCCAGTTGTGGTGTGCAGGCTTCTCATTGCGGTGGCTTCTCTTGTGGAGCATGGGCTCCAGGGCTCCAGGGCGTCAGTAGCTGCAGCTCCTGGGCTGTAGAACAGAACAGAGGCTCAGTAGTGATGCACAGGCTTAGTTGCTTCTCGGCACGTGGGATTTTCCTGGATCAGGGATGGAACCTGTGTCTCCTGCATTGGCAGGTGGTTTCTTTACCACTGAGTCGCGAGGGAAGCCCTAAACATTGATTCTTCCTCTTCAAAAATGCAATGTTTTTAGAAGTTTTACTCTTTCTTCTTCATCTAACTTTTAATACATTTTTAGCTATAGAGAAATAGAATCTGTACCATAAAATGCATACACTACTTTGGGAGGGACAAAGATGAGGACAGTGGTCCCCATGCCCAAAGAACTAATAACCTCTGGGCTTTTCCATAGGAATTTCTGGTATTTTTTGTTATGATGACTTTTACCAATGGCTTGACTCAGTTTTTTTCCCCTTCAGTTTTTATGAGTTCCCCACCTAAACACCTTTACCCAGGAACTGCTTAAAATACGAAAATTGGGCATTAATTCCTTGGCTTGTGAAATTAAAAACCCAGTAATGCAACTAAAGCTGAATGAGGCTTTGTTTGTCCAACTGGTATGTGACATAGATTATACATTGTATTTAGGATAGTTAACATATGGCTTATGGTGACCAGTTTTTAATAAGAAAGTGATTTTTAAGCATTTTTTACTTTCTGGGCTTCTTTAAATTAAATTATGTATTTAAATGGAAAATGGTAGACAGCTGATTGCTTAAGGAAGTTGAAATTTGTCAACAGGGGATCTTCATTATGTGCCCTGCTTAATAAATGGGCCTCTAGGGAACTGTTAGGAGGGAAAAACTTTTTTTCTTTTTTTAAAAATTTGTTTATTTTTTAATTGAAGGATAATTGCTTTACAGTTGGGAATAAACTTTTTGAAAAATGTAGTCTCCTTGTCATTTAGTGTAAAAAAGCAAAAGCAGTCTGTATTTTAAAAGTTTTAAACTTAGATATTAGTTTTCATGGTTATGTGTTAACCTTTACCTAGGGGAATTAAACTTCATCAACAAAGGATTTCATTATGTTTATTAATAATTAGTGTGCCACAAGGGAAGATTTGGGGGAGGGAATAACTTTAAAAACACACACACAAAGACTCCTCCATGCCTTAAGATACAAGAAAGGAGAGAAATGTTTGTATATAAATTCCCCCCTTGGTATAACTAATCTTTTCAAGAGGGAGCATCTTTGTATATTTCCAGGGATGATAGGCAGGTTATGATGAGACGGTGAAGCATTAAGAACAATGTGTGTTTCCTTAATGCTGCTGAAGAGCAGTATTGGTATGTGTGATGGTAGGTGTGGATGGTAGGATGAAAATGTCCATAGGACAACAGAGAAGTAGAGTAAAACTGGGTGTGGCTATGATGCAAATGTAACTAAGAGCAGAATGTAGTGTTCAAGGCACTTGGTGGAGATAAACCCTTTATTGACTGATGGATTTTGAAGACATTTTGTTGTTTAGTCACCAAGTCATGTTGGACTCTGTTACAACCCCATAGATGGTAGCCCACCAGGCTCTTCTGCCCATGGGATTTTCCCAGGCAAGAATACTGAAGTGGGTTGCCATGTCCTTCTAGAAGGGGTCTTTCCGACCCAGGGATCGAACCTGTGTCTCCTGCCTCAGCAGGCAGATTCTTTACCTCTGAAGCCTAGAAAAGCATTTGAGGACGTTACTTGGGATGGGGAACTGGGAATGGAGTGGAGTTCCAAATAAGCTAGTGTAGGTTATTAATTAACTGTTGGTCTAAACCCAGGACAGCAATCATATGACTTTTTGGTGAAGTATGATCCTGAATTAGCATTGGTAACCAATATGATATAAGTATACTTGCCGTTTTTTTTTTGTTTGTTTGTTTGTTTAACCATGCTGTGTGGTTTGTAGGATCTTAGTTCCCCGACCAGGGATCAAACATGTGCCCCCTGCAGTGGAAGCGTGTGGAGTCTTAACCAATGGACCACCAGGGAAGCCCCACACTTGTTTCTTAATTAGTAAAACATCAGTGTTTTATCTCATGGGTAGGCATAATAGTTTTGCATGTGTCCATGCTAGTCACTTCAGTCTTGCAGCCCAATGGACTGTAGCCCGCCAGGCTCCTCTGTCCATGGGATTCTCCAGGCAAGAATACTGGAGTGGGTTGCCATGCCCTCCTGCAGGGGATCTTCCCAACCCAGGAATCGAACCAGGATCTTCTGTAGCTCCAGCAGTGCATGCAGATTCTTTACTGCTGAGCCACTGGGGAATGAAATCTGCACTGGGAGAAAGATACTGAGTGCTATACTCATATTTCTACTTGTTATTGGTAACTTTTAAGATATTTTATGTTTATAACTCTGAACATATGGAATTGTAGCTACCTATCTATGAATATGCTAATTAAACAAGTCACATTTTGTGTTCTCCAGCCAACTCAGCAAATGAGCTAGATCATGATAGATGTGTGTTAGGCACTCATAAAAATTTGTGGATGAAATTCTGATCAGTTGCTGTATTTTCATCCCTTAGTGGTAAGATTAATTAAACCAAGATTTAAGTGGTATGGTTAATAAAACCAATTAAACTTGATTTTGTATATAACCAAGAGTAATATGTAACCAAATCTGGTAAATTGAAGGTCTTGTTTCTGGTAAAATAAAAGCAAATTATGTGACTTTAAAGGGTGTAAGACTTTGTGAGTTAGTGATACAGATATGAACTATGCATGGTCCTATTCAGAAAACCCAAGAGGTGATAACACTTGAGTGAAGTTATATGAGAAAAGATAGGCTGACATGGTTATGATCTGTAATTTACATAATCATAATTGATTTTTCTAGTGTTTGGTTCACAAAGCCTTAAAAACACTAAAACTAGAGGAGTCTCAACTTAGAGAAAAGAGTTTGAGGACTAAATAAGAGGAGATACCCTACTAGTTTACATCACTGACAGTGAATTTACAGAACTAGTTACTTAAAGAGGTTGTTGTTATTTGTTGTTTAGTCACTAAGTTGTGTCCGACCCTTTCCAACCCCACAGACTGTTGACCACCAGGCTCCTCTGTCCATGGGATTTCCCAGGCAAGAATACTGGAGTTAGTGCCATTTCTTTCTCCAGGGATCTCCCTGAACCAGGGATTGAACCCATATCTCCTGCACTGGCAGATGGATTCTTTACATCTGAGCCACCAGGGAAGTCCATTACAGCTAAAAATACAAGCATGCTGAAAATGGTTTCAGAATGTATTGCATTAAGTTTAAGGGAAATCCTTACTGTGGAGTCCTGTCACATTCTCATGGAACATTTGGTTTTGGTGACATAACACTCTAATTATGTGCCTTGTGGCACTTACTAATATAATTATTCTTAACTTTGTTGTGAGAAGATGAATTTTCCTGATTGGGGTTACTATGTCTGGTCCAGAGTAGATGTTTAATAACATGTTTGTTGAGTAGAAGAATAAATCACATAATGGTTTGAATTGACAGTAGTTGATTCCGTCTCATTTATTATGTACTTAGGACTATAGATAAGAATATGAAAAGCAGGAAGAAAATTCTTTTTTTGAAAGCCTTCCCAAAAAGTTAACTGGAAAAAAGCTATACCTGTTCATTTAAAACTTCCATTGTGTCTTTATATATGTATGTGGAAATTTAAAAAGGATACCCTGAAAGAATAGAAACATCTACTCTATATTTATTAATATAACATGTACTGTGCATCAGGTTTTCATGTAATACCTGATATTACAGTAATTTTTATTTGTGTTAGCTTCGCCTCAAGACTTCTTCCCCTTCTTTTCTATTTTCTTAAGGTTAATTTTAAATTAAAATTTTAATATAATTTTAATTTAAAAATTAAACTTAAGGAACTTAGGGTTAAATGCTCAGCTTTTATGAACAACAAATAGGCTAAGACATTGCATATGTCACACACATTTAATTTATAACACGGATGTAAAAAATATGTAGGAAAAGAAATCCATTTGCTTGTAATTCCATGAATTTCTATTCCTTTTAAACATTTTTATGCATGACATTTTATGGGGTCTTGAAATTTACGATCTCAGTTTAGGTTTCTACAATGATGATGTAGCCCATTCGATGATAGAGCCGCAAATTGTGATCCAAAGTGTTCACTCCAAGTGAATCTGTTTGTGACACTTGGATAAGGAACTTGGTTTCTTGGTTTCTTGATCCAGGCAAGAATACTGGAATGGATAGCCATTCCCCTCTCCAGGGGATCTTCCTGACCCAGGGATTGAACCCTGGTCTCCCGCAGTGTGGGCAGATTCTTTACTGTTTGAACCACCAAGGAAGCCTCATTAAAAAGAGGTAATGGCTGCCCCCCGAAAAAGAGAAAATCAAGATTTTGCCAGATGGATAGTTTCCCTTGAGGAAAAGGAAGATAACACCTGAACTACATCAAGGAATTGTTAATCATTTCTTTGTAAAAAATGTTTTACGTTGAGAGTGTTGAAATAGGAAATTTACAGAGAAACCGCTCTTTTGTTTCCCTTCTATTGCCTCTTTTCTCATTCTCAAGTTGCCCTTCAGAAAAACAAAACATTTTCATGTTTCAAATATGGGAAATAGTTTTGTTCTGTTTTAAAACCAATTGGAAGGGGAATGATTTCTCTATTTATGTATTCCATCTATTATCTTTATTTTTTTTAAGTATGTAGATGTTTTGCTTAACCAGAAAGATAATATAAATATCATATAGTGTTTTTAGGAACTTCTTCATGCGTGAACACACATCCTTGAACTTTCCTCCAATCCAGTGGTTTTAGACGAGAGTTTAGCCCTGTGGTTCTCAGATTCCAAGAGGCATCAGAATCACTTTAAGTGCTTGTTAGACACTGGTTGCTGGGCTCCACCCTCGGAGTCTCTGGTTCTTTAGGCCTAGCAAAGGGCCCACCAGTTTGCATTTCTGACAGGTTCCTCAGAAAAAAAGCTGATGCTACTGGTCCTCACCTCTTGAGAACCAGTGATTAGGCTATTGGGTTAAATCAGTGGCTGTCAGCCATGTTTCTTTCCTTACACACCTAATGGATAAAACATTAATTAAAATCTGAAATGCCCCAATCTAGTAGTGACAGTATTGGAGTGGGATGGGCAAGGTACTGTTGGAGAGGCAGGTGTTGGGATCTTCAGGAGGTGGGTGTAGTTGGAGGTAGCCCTTTAAAGGACTGAATGTTTCCTCTCCCTCTTTGGCTCTCTTTCCCTCCTCCATGCCTATTAGAGAGTCCTGGTCCGTAAGTAAGAGTGCAGACGGGGTAGTAGTGTAGGTCCTCTCCCAGCAAACTTCCAGCCTCTGAGTCAGTGAGGAAGCAGTGGTGCTTTTCAAGGAGTCAAGGAGACAAAGAAGAAGTGACATTGCAGGAGAATTAAGATGCTGAGGCCTTGAACAGAATTCTTTCTGGTGATAATTTTATTTTCCTTTTTTTAAAAAGTATTATTATATCTGTTGACCCATCAACAGATGTGAATATGAACCTGAGTCGTGTTTACGATTATAGAAGTGAAGTTTCTCAGTTGTGTCCGACTCTTTGTGATCCCATGGGCTGTAACCTATCAGGCTCCTCTGTCCATGGAATTTTCCAGGCAAGAGTACTGGAGTGGGTTGCCGCTTCCTTCTCCGGGGGATCTTCCCGACCCAGGTATTGAACCCAGGTCTCCTGCATTGCAGACAGATGCTTTACCGTCTGAGCCACCATGGAAACCCTATGATTGTAACTTCTTCATATATTTCCTTCGTTAAGCCAAATTAGCTCTGACTTAAAGTTCTGAGGATGTTTGTTTATATGTGTTATTTAATCCCTGAGACAATCACTTGAAGGTAGATACTAGTGTCTCCACTGTCCAGATGAGGAAATTGAGGCTCAGAAGTTAAAACATTTTCTGGGATCTCACAGTAAGTGTAGTCATACTCCAACACTTACTAGGTTGTGTGAACTAGGGTGAGGTTCATAACCTCCAAAACATGTAGTTTCCTCATCTGTAAAATATGATATTAGCACTTACCTTCTGAGGTTGATTTGAGGTTGTTAAATGAGTTACTTGAAGAGTTGTGAACAGTGGATGACACACAGTAAGCACTGAGTAAATGTCATCTCTTGGTTGGCTAAATACTAAGGATCTTTTAGGTTCAGGGATCACCCAGGTAATCTTCCTCCTGTATATTATTATAGGTCACAAATCTCTTTATCAGCTCACCTGGTCTGTGTGCCACGAGATTTGAGAATCATGAATCTAAATGGGGTAGCTTGGCTTTTACAATGAGAAGGTGAAGGCTCAGGATCAGAATTTGGCTGCTTATACTCAAGAGGTTGATTTATGTTACTGGCCACGTGTGTCTCCCTCTCTCTGTCTCTGTCTGTCTGTCTCTCTCTCATAGCCACCAATTTTGTAAGAAATTATTTGTTACACTGTAGTGTATTTGCTGTAACTTACAATGAGACAATATGCCAGTAAATTTGGAAAACTCAGCAGTGGCCACAGGACTGGAAAAGGTCTGTTTTCATTCCAATCCCAAAGAAAGGCAATGCCAAAGAATGCTCAAACTACCGCACAATTGCACTCATCTCACATGCTGGCAAAATAATGCTCAAAATTCTCCAAGCCAGGCTTCAACAGTATGTGAACTGTGACCTTTCAGAAGTTCAAGCTGGATTTAGAAAAGGCAGAGGAACCAGAGATCAAATTGCCAACATCTGTTGGATCATCAAAAAAGCAAGAGAGTTCCAGAAAAACATCTACTTCTGCTTTATTGACTATGCCAAAGCCTTTGACTGTGTGGATCACAATAAACTGGAAAATCTTTTCAAGAGGTGGGAATACCAGACCACCTGACCTGCCTTGTGAGAAATCCATATGCAGGTCAGGAAACAACAGTTAGAACTGGACATGGGACAACAGACTGGTTCCAAATAGGGAAAGGAGTAGGTCAAGGCTGTATATTGTCACCCTGCTTATTTAGCTTATATGCAGAGTACATCATGAGAAATGCTGGGCTGGATGAAGCACAAGCTGAAATCAAGATTGCCAGGAGAGATATCAATAACCTCAGATATGCAGATGACAACCACCCTTATGGAAAAGAAAGTGGAGAAGAACTAAAGAGCCTCTTGATGAAAGTGAAAGAGGAAAGTGAAAAGTAGGCTTAAAGCTCAACATTCAGAAAACGAAGATCATGGCATCTTGTCCCATCACTTCATGGCAAATAGATGGGGAAACAGTGGAAACAGTGGGTAGCTTTATTTTTCTGGGCTCCAAAATCATTGCAGATAGTGACTGCAGCCATGAAATTAAGAGACGCTTGCTCCTTGGAAGAAAAGTTATGACCAGCCTAGACAGCATATTATAAAGCCGAGACATTACTTTGCCAACAAAGGTCCATCTAGTCAAGGCTATGGTTTTTCCAGTAGTCATGTGTGGATATGAGAGTTGGACTATACAGAAAGCTGAGTGCCGAAGAATTGATGCTTTTGAACTGTGGTGTTGGAGAAGACTCTTGAGAGTCCCTTGGACTGCAAGGAGATCCAACCAGTCCATCCTAAAGGAAATCAGTCCTGAATAGTCATTGGAAGGACTGATGCTGAAACTGAAACTCCGATACTTTGGCCACCTGAAGAACTGACTCATTTGAAAATACCCTGATGCTGGAAAAGATTGAGGGTCGGAGGAGAAGGCGATGACAGAGGATGAGATGGTTGGATGTCATCACCGACTCAATGGATGTGAGGTTGAGTAAACTCCGGGAGTTGGTGATGGACTCCCTGTCCTGACGTGCTGCAGTCCATGGGGTCACAAAGAGTCGGACACGACTGAGCGACTGAACTTAACTGAATTGAACTGAACTGATAATGAGACTATGATTAATCACTGCATAGTAGGTTGTACTTACTGGAAAAGTGTTCCTTTCTTGGAAATGCCTCACACATCTTTTAGATAAACTGTTATTTGCTTTTAAAAAAAGAGTCTTACCCACAATTTGGAGATCCAGAATGCTTTGAAACTGCAGGGTTTTTTGTGTGTTTTTTTTTTTTTTTTTTTTGGTCATGTATCATTAGTGGCAAAACCTTATGTGATTTGATCTCATTTGAAGGCACAGCCTAACTTTTGAACTAATGTGAAACTGTTGCTAGTGTATCTTTTCCCCACTTGATTGTGAAGATAATTATATTTTGCTGCAGAAATACTCCTTCTGGATTATGTGGGTGCTGCCACAAAGTCCAGTTGGGGTATTATGAAATATGTGTTGAATATACCTTTTAAAATCTGAAAACCTTAAAAAAAGTCTTTTTAAAATCTATGAACTCCCAGATTCTGAATCGGCCCTTAGGGCTCAGGATAATGGATTATGGACCTAGGTGAATGTGCACTTAAATGGCTGTTTTCCCTCTTAGACTTGTCGACTCCTGGAGAGCTAGGCCTGTATCTAATTCATGTGTAGTCTGGGTTCTTGGCATATAATGGGCATTCAGTAAATGTCTGGTGAGAGAGTGAACTATGCCAGAAATACCAGTTAGGTAAAGGGAAACAGACTTGAGAGCAGCATCTTATTTGTTCCTGGAGCACAGACAAAACAGACTGCCTTCAGTTCATAAGAGGCTGAATTGTGTTACTTTGGGGGCACTTAAAAATGTTCAGTGTAATGAGAAATTTGGTAGCAAAATAAGAAACTCAGTGCTTGTATTGTGTCAAGCATCTCTTCTGTTTTCTTCTGTGATCCACTTGTCTCATACAACTCTAGATTTTTGACTCACAAGGAAAGCCACATGGAGTATTTGCAATTGGAAGACTACTTGGGGTGGGTAAGCAAATATGTTTTTAAATTCCTTGGTTAGAATGATTATAAAAACTTCTGATTTTTATATGATTATGTGAATGATTATAAAAACAAGTACCTTAACTAATTCATTATGAACTTATGGGTTTTTTTAAAAAAATAAAGTACAGGAGTTATGATTCAGGATTACAAAGAAAAGCAGAACATTAGAGAATTTAATTATAAAAATAGCAAACTTCAACTTTTCTGATAAACTCTAGTAAGTAAAAGTAGTTTATACTTAAACTTTTAAAGTACACTTTAAAATATTCTTTCATGCTTTAACATGAGCTGCCAAGATCCATACGAAAATTATTAGTAGGTAAGAAATACTTGTATGTCTTTGTCTCATATGGGTTAAAATAGCTGTTTCCTAACACAGCAGTATAATTGTACAGTCTACATAATGCCTTGCTTTAGTAAAAATTCTGTGGACATTTTAAGAAATGGAGAGAGGAGAATGTTTGAATTATGCAACTGTATTTTTTTCCATTTCATTTAATAAATTGGCTTGGGTACAATGACCCGTTGGTATTTTTTTATATTTGTTACTGGTACAGCTGAACTTGTAAAAAGATAACTGATAGGCTGCCTTCTGCTCAACTAACAGTGCTTTCACTATGTGATCAAGTTGTGTGAAATGTGTTAAATGAATCAAATATTCATGTTGAAAAAGAACTTAGTCAAGAAGTTAGAGTAACTGAAAGAGCACTATGCTTATATCAAACTAATTTCTGTTAAGTTGTTAGTTTCAAATTGCTTTAGTAACTTCAGTACCATTTCAGAGACTGTGATAAACAACTCCAATTGGATCTTGAGTAAAAATCAGCAGTGGTGAAATTCCTTGACCACGCCCTTCTGATGATTTTTATGTGTTTTTGTAAAGGAAGGTAGAGATGGCTTCTATGTATCTCATACACTTCTGTAACTTCCCTTCCTCCCAGAAGGGAAATTTCTTAACAGTTGGTCGAAGACAGATCTGGAAAACATAAAATGTTTAAGAAATGAATTGGGGGTTGGGGGCACGAGGGAAGAGTCCACAGTGATGCAGAGAAGGAATAGTCAGTGAAGTACTCGGAAGATCTAGGACGTGAGGAGCCTGGAAAGCTACTGGAGTAAAGCTTAAGTAAGAAGGGAGCGTCGTTAGATTCAGCGGAGAGACCTAATGAAATGCCCTTGCATGCAGTCAAAGGAGAGTGGCTTCCAGAGTCACACAGGCTTGGATTCATGTCCTAACTTTGCTTCTAATCTTAGGCAAATCGTTTAACCTAATCTCAGCTTCTTTTTGTCTTTATTTTTATTTCATTCCATTACTTTTATTATTTCCCAGTGGACTTAAGGTATGTTAAAAAGTAAACTGAGTCATACTGAAACATTTAAGATTATTTTGTTTGTTTTCCTTTTGAGCAAAAATCGATTTGGATTGGGTACTGCCAAACCAGAAGTGGTTAGGAGTTCTGGGCCACCCACCTATGGAGGCAGGGTTGAGCCTTGTATAGAGAAGAGGAAGAAAGGGAGCAAGGGTGTTATTTGATTGGCTGTAGCTTACAAGGCTGTGGTTTCTCCAGTGGTCATGTATGGATGTGAGAGTTGGACTGTAAAGAAAGCTGAGCACCGAAGAATTGATGTTTTTGAACTGTGGTGTTGGAGAAGACTCTTGAGAGTCCCTTGGACTGCAAGGAGATACAACCAGTCCATCCTAAAGGAAATCAGTCCTGAATATTCATTGGAAGGACTGATGCTGAAGCTGAAACTCTACTTTGGCCACCTGATGCGAAGAGCTGACTCATTTGAAAAGACCCTGAGGCTGGGAAAGAGTGAAGGCAGGAGGGGAAGGGGATGACAGAGGATGAGATGGTTGGATGACATCACCGACTCAATGGACATGAGTTTGAGTAAGCTCCGGGAGTTGGTGATGAACAGGGAAGCCTGGCGTGCTGCAGTCCATGGGGTCGAAAAGAGTCGGACGTGACTTAGCAACTGAACTGAACTGAGCTTACATGGTTGCCTTATTTGGTACACTGGTTAGCTGTAATTGGTTGTCCTTAGGTTTTGATTTCTTAACCTTGGGGCATTTATAGGCTTAGGTTTTGGTTTGCTTACACAGGCTGCTTACCAGGTGGCTCAGATGGTAAAGTGTCTTCCTGCAATGTGGGAGATTCGGCTTCGATCCCTGGATTGGGAAGATCCTCTGGAGAAGGAAATGGCAACCCACTCCAGTACTCTTGCCTGGAAAATTCTGTGAAGGGAGGAGCCTGGTAGGCTACAGTTCACAGGGTCTCAAAGAGTCGGACACAACTGAGCGACTTCACTTTCTTTTTCTTCAGACAGGCTGCTAAGATATTAGAATCACCTCAGTCTAATGGCTTCCTTGTTTGACTGAATTTGTCCAAGAGTTGTATTAATTGTAAATATATTCTTGGATCCATGTATGATTCACTTTTATGTATTTATATTTGCTTGCTTATTGATAATATAGAAACACCTATAAAGCAAATACCCAACTCAGGAATTTGTAAAATAACAATTGCTTTTAACTACTTGTGTGTTTCTTCCTCCTGTTTTATCATTCTGTTGCTTCAAAAAGTTTTATTGGATATGTATACACTCCTAAACAATGTATTATTTAGTTTTAGTTGCTTTTGCATTTTGTAAAAGGTATTACGCTGGTATGTGTCTTCTGGAACTTGCTTTTTTCCTCTTAGCAGTATTTTTCAGATTTGTCTATGTTGTACATACCTATAGCTCATTCATTTTTACTGCAATGTAATAATTCACTGTAAAAACAGTATAATTATCCATTTCCCTATTGGCAGGCAATTTATTGCTGTTACAGGTAATGCTGTATAAATCCAGCTCTTGAGCACATGAGTACATGTACTTAAGTTTCTTCATCTACCCAGAAGTGTAATTAAATTATCAGATTGAAAGGTACACATATCATCACCCATGTTAGATATTGCCAGATTGCTTCCCAAAGAACTGTTCCGTCAGAATATGTTATCATTTTCCCACAGCTTTGCCACCTCCTGGATGAAGGGGAAAAAAAAATTCTGTTAATCTGAGAAGTTGTTTATTTTCATTTCCCTGTTAACTTGAGGTTGAGTATCTTCTTATTTGTATATTGGCTTCTACTGGTTTTCCTGCTGTGATCTGCTATTTGTATCTTTGCACATTTTTCTTTTGGGTCATCAGTCTTTTTTATTACTAGCTTGGAGGAACTGCTTTTAAATTCTAGGTGCTGTGGATGTAAAACAGATTGACTACAAGATATTTCCCTAAGAGATGAGTTTTTTGGATTTATTGTAGAGAATTGCAGTTCAGGGTCTGTAACCTTGGCAAATCATGTGCCAGTCTCACCGGGCAAGGAAAGGAGAATCCTTTTATAGAGTTGAAAAGGAAGTTGAGTAGGCTGTAATAAACAGCCCATGGCTTTCCATTGGCTGTGTCCTTGCTGGGAAAGAAGAATGCGTCTTTCCTTGGGGGTTCTGTGATGTCACAGGGTGCAGGAGCTCCCTCTTGCTGTCTCCCAACTCTAATTAAATTTCTATTTGTTAATTCTTTACGATGCTAATCCTTTAGTTAAATTTTAGCTTGCAACTGTCCTTTCTCACTCAATCTATGTCTTTGTTTTTTATTTTTTTTCTTTCTTTTTGATGTAGAGGATAAGTTCTTCTCATCATGCACACACTGTACTTACACAACAGCTCTTGTAGCTGACCTTTCCTCCTCTCCTCTGTGCTTTTGTGTATAAAGATAATTGTTAAAAGCACACAACTCTGTGAGTGTGTGTGTGTATGCATCAGACTGTTAGACTGTTTAATAAGCCTGGAGGGTGATTCTACTTCCATTTGTTGGGAACTTTTTTTTTTTTAAGTGGCGTGTTTGATGCCTCTTTGTCTTCAGTTTTGGGGCTAGTTGCCAGGTCTGAGTCCTTAGGAGAAGCTCTACTCAATTTTCTGTTACACATATAACCAGTGGAGATGGTATACTTTAATTTCAGTGTATAATCACTTCTTTTTTTGGTCAGTAACTCAGGGAAAGTCTTATGAAAGAATGTTTTTGGTTTACTCTCTTCTCAGGTTGTTTAAATACTTCAGATTTAAATTATTTTAAATACTTTAGATAAGGCTTTTCCTTATTTATTTGTTGTTGTTATTTAGTCACTCAGTCTGTCCAACTCTTCAAAACCCCATGGACTGCAGTAACCAAGGCTTCCCTGTCCATCACCATCTCCCGGAGTTTGCTCAAACTTATGTCCATGGAGTCGGTAATACCATCCAACCATCTCATCCTCTGTTGTCTCCTTCCTGCCTTCAGTCTTTCCCAGCATCAGGGTCTTTTTCTAATGAGTCGGCTCTTTACATCAGGTGGCCAAAGTATTCGAGCTTCAGCTTCAACATCAGTCCTTCCAATGAATATTCAGGACTAATTTCCTTTAGGATGGATTAGTCGGATCTCCTTGCAGTCCAAGGGACTCAAGATTCTTCTCCAACACCACAGTTCAAAAGCATCAATTCTTCAGCGCTCAGCTGCCTTACTGGTCCAACTTCACATCCATACATGACTAGTGGAAACTAGTTTTGACTAGATGGACCTTTTTCGGCAAAGTAATGTCTCTGCTTTTTTAATATGCTGTCTAGGTTGGTCATAGCTTTTCTTCCAAGGAGCAAGCATCTTTAAATTTCATGGCTGCAGTCACCATCTGCCATGATTTTGGAGTCCAAGAAAATAAGGTCTGTCTCTGTTTCCATTGTTTCCCCATTTATTTGCCATGAAGTGATGGGACTGGATGCCATGATCTTTGTTTTTTGAATGTTGAGTTTTAAGCTGTTTCACTCTCCTCTTTCACCTTCATTGTGAGGCTATTTAGTTCCTCTTCACTTTCTGCCGTAAGGGTGGTGTTATCTGCATATCAGAGGTTTTCTACATTTCTCCTGCAATCTTGATTCCAGCTTGTGTTTCATCCAGCCCAGCATTTTGCATGATGTACTCTGCATATAAGTTAAATAAGCAAGGTGACAATATACAGCCTTGACGTCCTCCTTTCCCAATTTGGAACCAGTCTGTTGTTCCATGTCCAGTTCAAACTGTTGTTTCCTGACCTGCATATAGATTTCTCAGGAGGCAGGTCTGGTGTTCCCATCTCTTGAAGAATTTTCCACAGTTTGTTGTGATCCACAGTCAAAGTCTTTAGCATAGTCAGTGAAGCAGAAGCAGATGTTTTTCTGGAATTCTCTGCTCTTAGTCTGCCTGGCTACACCCAGTGAAGACTTTTTCATTAGTGGGTGACTATCTGACTGGTTTTCCATCTCCTGTTGTTATTTTCCATATTTTCCTTTTCCCCACATGGGATTCACAGTGCTTTATAAAATGTTTTGCCACTTCCCTTATTTCTGTACTTTATTAATAATTGTGGGTGCAAAGGACTGCAGGAGGGCAAGTAGTCTGATGACTTTGTTTTCTACCAATCAAAATAAATGCCCTAGAGACTTTGCTTCTCTGATTTTGAGCATGCTATTAGGTGTATAGTTTGAGGGAGCTACTTAATAAACTATACCTCCTGCAACAATATTGTCCTCAAGAATTCACAATTTTTGTAGCCATATATCCACAGAACCATTTCCAGTAACCAGACTGGTCACTTCTTGAGATCCTCCTCCTTCAAAGCATAATTTATTAGGATTTACCATATGCAGATGACACCACCCTTATGGCAGAAAGTGAAGAAAAACTAAAGAGCCTCTCAATGAACATGAAAGAGGAGAGTGAAAAAGTTGGCTTAAAGCTCAACATGCAGAAAACTAAGATCATGGCATCCAGTCCCATCACTTCATGGCAGATAGATGGGGAAACGGTGGAAACAGTGGCTGACTTTGTTTTTCTTGGCTCCAAAATCACTGCAGATGGTGATTGCAGCCATGAAATTAAAAGGCGCTTACTACTTGGAAGGAAAGTTATGACCAACCTAGACAGCATATGAAAAAGCAGAGACATTACTTTGTCAACAAAGGTCCGTGTAGTCAAGGCTATGGTTTTTCCAGTGGTCATGTATGGATGTGAGAGTTAGACTATAAAGAAAGCTGACTGCTGAAGAATTGATGCTTTTGAACTGTGGTGTTGGAGAAGACTCTTGAGAGTCCCTTGGACTGCAAGGAGATCCAACCAGTCCATCCTAAAGGAAATCAGTCCTGGGTGTTCACTGAAAGGACTGATGTTGAAGCTGAAACTCCCGTACTTTGGCCACCTGATGCGAAGAGCTGACTCATTTGAAAAGACCCTGATGCTGGGAAAGATTGAGGGCAGGAGGAGAAGGGAACGACAGAGGATGAGATGGTTGGATGGCATCATCGACTCAATGGACATGGGTTTGGGTGGATTCCGGGAGTTGGTGATGGACAGGGAGGCCTGGAGTACTACAGTTCATGGGGTCACAAAGAGTCAGACACGACTGACTGAACTGAACTGACCATATTAGGTTTCATCTGGGGGTATCCTTTTGCCTCTTTTTACTCTAATCAGCCCCTGGACTTGTCTGGAAGTAGTTTATAATCCACTAGTCTATTCTGCATGTAGTTTTTTTGTGGGGGGAGGTGTATTCTCAGGAATACAACAGTTGTTGGGTGAGAAGAAGACATCAACAGAAAGTCTGTTTAATCAAATTATTCTCCCTCTTTAGTGACAGAACTAATATAAATGGATTAGGTTGGGGCTCTCCGAGAAACAGAATCAGGCGTGACTTTCTTAACAGAAGAGAATCCACTTTGATCTAAGCCATTTTGTGTTCTAAACCTGGCAACAGTGCTTGCGCTTGAACAGGTCCCAGTAATTGATGATCTGAGGGAACATATGGAGAAGGAAAATGGCAACTCACTCTGGTATTTTTGCCTGGAGCGTTCCATGGACAGAGAAGCCTGGAGGGCTGTGTAGTCCACGGGGTCACAAGAGTCAGACACTTAGTGACTAAACCAAGGGAACGAAAGAATGTCAGGCAGGAGAAGTAGCAATAGCAAAGATAATATGTCAGTTGTAAGGACTCCCAGTTTTGTTTCAGTGGTGAAGATTAGCCCGAAGGGCTCGAGATCAACTGGAACCTAAGGGATGATGATGTTGACCTTTTCTGAACCTTGTGACTTTAGTCAACTAAAGTTTAGTCTCTGTAGACCAGCCAGGCCCCTTCATGAATCTGCATGAACCCTTAGCTTAAAACTGCCTTAGTTTTGCTGCTGGGGAGATAACTGCTTAGGGGAAGATCCCCTGCGCTCTCCTTACCTGCTGTAAGTAGTAAATCCTTCCTTCCAGTTTTTAAGGTGGTTGTGTCTTTTGGCGCAACACCCACCAGGAGGTGAATACGGTTTTCAGGTAACACTAATAAGTTTTCATTAAAGAGCGAAAAGTTAGTTCTTGTTTTTAGCAACAGGCTTGAAAGGCAGGGAACGCTGCTGTGATATTTTTCAGACATGAAAATTTTGTGGTTGTCCTTTAGCAGAAGAAAAGTAATTTTCACTCTATCCTTCTGAGCTCTTGGCTGAGATATCCTGTAATAAAGATGAACAGGAGGAAAACATAGAAGTCTAATGTGAGATACCCAGGAAAAGATGAGTAACTCCCTGAGGAACCCAAGCCACCAGCTTAAATACCATCTTCAGCCAAAGACAGAAGGAAGTTTGAGAGGTTAGGGCTGGAAGCCAGTCTTGAGAGGTTCCTAGGAAAAGCAAGGGTGAGGTTTGATGTACAGATTTAAGACCTTGCCTTCTCCAGTGATAAGACTTTTGTCATTTGGAGTCATCCCTCACTTATGGCACCAAGAAGTACTCTTAAAACGGGAGATTCCCTTCATAGATGTTGCTTTCCATTTCAAAGGGGGTAACTTCGGCTCTTGTTTTAATCCTGCTGCCCAAGAGGCATATTATGGGGTGGCATATTTTGCTACCCTTCACTGGGCACATGCATCACAAGGGTTCTGATTTTGCTGTTTGGAAATTTTCTCAGAAAGTCCATTGCCTTACAATTTCCCCCTTATTTTCTGTTATGCCTTAAACTTATGCTTAAACTTAGCTGAAGTTTAAGTTTTCTATTAAATAGAACATGAAGTTTTCTATTATGCTTAAACTTAGCTGAAGTCATTGGACATGAGACTTGAGAATTCAGAATTCCGTATGAGGACATAGAGTCAGGTAAAGACAAGTCTGTTTGAAAGTTCCTTAAATATAGAAAAAGGTCTGTAAGTGGTGGTGAAACATAGAATAAGGGAGTTTTTTCTTTTTTTTCTTAAAGGGAGAGACTTGAGTGTGTAACCCCTAATGGAAAGGATGCAGTTGAAAGTGAAATGCTCCCCACAGGTTGTTTGTTGAATGAAATGAGGGTGTGTAACTTTACAGTAGACACACTAGCTTTCAATACTGAATACACTACTCAATTGTAGCTTCACTAGTAGCGACATAAACATTAAGTTCATTCCAATGTTTTGTAATATGACGTTTAGTCTCACCTAAGAGTATTCTTGCCAAATACATTGAGCTTGAATATCATCTAGCCTGTAGATCTAACTTCCTTCCAATTCATAGATATTACAGAGGATAGAGAAGTGATACCATGAAGAAGTAAACAGAATGTGAGATGTTCTACAGGGTAGGTCTCTCCAATAACTCTATTAGAGAAAAAAGAAAGCAGGAGATGGATTTTTCTAGATGGAGAGATTTAAGAGATATAACTAAATGTATTATAGAGTCCTGAGTTGGACTTGATTTGAACAACTCTGATATCAAAGACATTGGGTGATAATGGGGGAAATTTGAAAATGAACTGGGTATTAACTACTAGATAATTGTTAATATGGGAGGTTTGTTAATGGTATTGTAGTTTAGTAGAAAAATG
Organism: Cervus elaphus; assembly: GCF_910594005.1. NCBI lineage: Eukaryota > Metazoa > Chordata > Mammalia > Artiodactyla > Cervidae > Cervus > Cervus elaphus. The sequence continues at coordinate 31,871,273 of NC_057833.1, read as the reverse complement.
TCTTGATATTTTTGGAAATGTGTACTGAAATATTTTAAAGTAGCTTGATGTCTGTTTTTTAAAAAATTTATGGAAGTATAAAAATTTATATTTGATTTATAATGTGTTACTTTCTGCTGTGTAGCACAGTGACTCAGTTATACACAAATGTATATATTGTTTTTCATATTCTTTCCCATTATAGTTTCTCACGGGGTATTGAATATAGTTCCCTATGCGATTATAGTAGGACCTTGTTGTTTATCCATATATAGTTTGTGTCTGCTAATCCCTAACTCCCAATCCATCCTACCCACCCCTCTCCCGTTTGGCAGCCACAGGTCTGTTCTCCTTGTCTGAAAGTCTGTTTTTGTTTTGTATTAATAGATAAGTTCATTTGTGTCATATTTTAGATTCCATATGTAAGTGATATCTTATGGTATTTGTCTTTCTCTGTCCGACTTATTTCACTTAGTATGACCATCTCTGGGTCTATCCATGTTGCTGCAAATGGCATTACTTTATTCTTTTTTTGGCCGAGTAGTATTCCGTTATATATATGCAGCATATTTTCCTCATCCGTTGATGTCTGTGCTTGACTTTAAAATGCTTCAGCAAAAGGAACAAAAGTTGGGACAAACACAGTAACAGTGTTAACAATTTGTAAACCTTCATGGTGGACGTTATGGATGTCCATTATACAGACTTCTCTACCTCTTTCTGTGTTTGAAATTTGTCTAAATAAAAAGACAAAAACAATTGAGGAAAGTAAGAGGTTCATGAACTAGGTGAAAAGGGATAATCAGAAGTGTAAGGTTACTAAAAAGATAGGGATAGCTAGGATTTAAATCTCAGGGGGAAGAATTGACCCAGAGGACAGAAAACTCAGCTCCTCTATCATGAAGAGGGCCTTTTATTATGGAAGCTCCTTCTGTTAAGGAAGGAAACTCCTTCTTCTGTTAAGCTTCTATTAAAGAAGCTCCTCTTTGATTCTATTATGAGAATCATTGATACTGAGCAGACGCGATGGGTAAAAAGCTGCATGGAGTAGCCGGCTAAATAGCTAACTTGCTTATATGAACTTGTAGTAGAACTACGGGATGTGCCCTCCGCCATTTGACTTTACAATCAGTGTTTGGTAGTTTGAGCGCTGGCTGAAAGAAAGTAGGGTGTTGGGTTTGTCAAAGGTGTGATTTTTGTCTGTTGAATGGGACCTAGTAGAAGGGCAGGGGAAACTAGGGTGCTGGCAGAGTTGTCCATGAAGTGCTGGACCTGGAATCTAGCCTGAGTGAGAAGGAAAGTGCAACTTGAAACTCGAAGATGAGAAAGTTCATAGCGATTGCAGTCAGCCATGCTCTGTCATGTACTTTAAAGCTGCTGAGAGACTAGATCTTAAATATTCTCTCCATAAAATAGAAATGGTAATTATGTGATGTGAGAGAGGTGTGAATGCTTTGGTGGTGATCATATTGCAAATATAAAAATATCAAATCACGTTGTACATCTTAGATGCACACAAGGGGTAAGGGGGTCCAGTTGGGTGCATGTGTGCTATCAGTGAAGGTTGTTTTGAGAAGGAACATTTGAATCGAGATAAAGGTGCAAGGAATGAAAATATCAGGGGCAGAGGCTTCCAGGCAGAGGTAAGAGCAAGTGCCGAGACTGAAGCTGGAGCTTGCTTGGTGTGCTCACTAAGAACGTTTTCTAATATTAAGAAGGCTTTTGAGTGTCTGGACCAGAGAGAGAGGGGGAAGAGGGAGCAGAGATATGATGTTAGAAGGATGTATAACAGATTGTGTAAGGCTCTGCATTGATGTTGTTGTTTAGTCACTAAGTTGTGTCCAACTCTTTGTGACCCCATGGACTGTCTCCCACCAGGCTGCTCTGTCCATTGGATTTCCCAAGCAAGGACACTGGAGCAGGTTGCCATTTCCTTCTCCAGGGAATCTTTCTGACCCAGGGATTGAGCTTGCATCCCCTGCATTGCAGGCAGATTCTCTACTGCTGAGCCTCCAGGGAAGCGTAAAGCTTTGTAGGTCAAGATAAACAGACTTTACATTTGAGTGGAGTGAAAAGCTATTGTAGAATTTCAAGCAGAAGAGTGACTTGTATTTTCAAAGGATCACTGGTTGCTATGTTTAGAATAGACCAGAGAGAGGGCAAGGGCGATAGGAAGGAGACCCGGGGAATGATAGTGGTGACTTCTGCCAAGGTAGTCAGAGTAGGGTAATCAGAGTTGGTCAAATCCTGGATATTTTTTGAAGGAATGCCTGACCTGATTTGCTGGTGGATTAGAGGTAGGATATAAAAGAAACAGAACAGAGAAGTTAAGGATGGCTCCCAGATTTTTGGCTTAAACAATTGAAAGGACAGAATTGCCATTTACAGTGATGAGAAAGGTGTGGGGTTCACTTTTGAAGTAAGTTGAGGTGCCTTTTAGGCATCTAGGTCCAAATGTCTCTTGGTACCTTTGGAACTGTTGTATTTCTCACTGGACTCAGTTCTAGTACTAATTGTCTATAGTTTAGTCTTGAATACTACTAATCAAGGTGTCTCTTCCATCCTCTCATCCCATTCCTCCATAAAATCCTTTAGTAAATAATCTAGATCTCTATTTACTAAGCCATTTTAAGTTCTAGTAATAATGTTTGCATTTGAGATTCAGAAGGACCAATTATATGTCAGTATTTAAAAAGTAGATTAATATGTAAATGGAGAAGTGAATCAGTCTTTCTCTTTCTCTTGTGTACAGGGCTTTCATTTGTTAATTTCTGCCGTGAGGAAATTCAAGGATGAGTGAGCTGGAACAGCTGAGGCAGGAAGCTGAGCAGCTTCGGAATCAGATCCAGGTAAGAGCAAACTTCTTCATTTTGAAATTTTATTCACACTTTCATGAACTACTAGTGATGAACAAAATTTGAATAATAGTTTACATATACTAAATAATTTTTGAAATGAGAAATGGTCAGTTTGTTTTTATCATGTCTCTAAAGAACACTCCAAAAGTCATTTCTAACAGATACCTATGTGGACCAGTGACCTTTCTGTCCCTAAGAAGCTAATATTGTACATGTAATCCCTGCTGACATCATCCTCTTCTACTCACACGCCTGGAATCACAGAATTGATGCTTTTGAACTGTGGTGCTGGAGAAGACTCTTGAGAGTCCCTTGGATTTGCAAGGAGATCAAACCAGTCAATCCTAAAGAAAATCAACCCTGAATATTCATTGGAAGGACTGATGCTGAAGCTGAAACTCCAGTATTTTGGCCACCTGATGCGAAGAGCTAACTCATTAGAAAAGGCCCTGATGCTGGGAAAGATTGAAGGCAGACGGAGAAGGGGATGACAGAAGATGAGATGGTTGGATGGCATCATCAACTCAATGGACATGAGTTTGAGCAAGCTCCAGGGCATGGTAAAGGACAGGGAAGCCTGGCGTGCTGCAGTCCATGGGGTCTCAAGGAGTTGGACAGACTGAACAACAGCAATACAATGAGGAAGATATTGTATTGTAATATACTAGAAAATTAATCTCTAAAACGTTAGATTGCAGAAAAACATTAAAAATAATTAGTGGCATAATGCTGCTTCTAAGTCGCTTTAGTTGTGTCCAGCTCTTTGTGACCCCATGGGCTGTAGCCCTTCAGGCTCCCCTGTCCATGGGATTCTCCAGGCAAGAATACTGGAGTGGGTTCCGTTTCCTTCTCCAGAGGATCTTTCCAACCCAGGGATCAAACCTGTGTCTCTTTTGTCTCCTGCATCGTCTGGTGAGTTCTTTATCACTTGCGCCACTTGGGAAGTCCAGTGGCATAATAAAGACATGTCTGTCTTCTTTACTCTTGGAAATCAACTCTAAACAGTAAAGAGCATGAGGAACAAATACAACTTCATCTTTAACAAAATTTAAAAACACTTAAAACTTCAGACCCTAATAGAAGGGGGGGGAGTTATCAAATATCAGGGTATGGACAGGCTCTAAAAGGAGAATTCTGAGGCTGTAAATCTTATATTCCCATAGGGACAACATCATTCCTTTCTTTTGGAACAATGGAAATGTGCTTCTCTAGACTGAGGAATAGCAAGGAAGGCAGAGATAAGAATGAAAGGGTATAGATATGCCATCTTTTAGGAAGCCCCTTGGTGAGCAGGGTAGAGGAGAGACTAAATTGTGTGTAGTGTGGTGCTACCTACTTCTTTTCACAGGGAAAAGTAAGGGTTAAACAACTTATAAATGAAGAACCTCATTATGAAGCAGGGAGAATCCAAGTTATTAGTAACTTGGAACACTCCTGTGATCCTCCAGTATGAGAGATATGAATCTTTTGCAGCAGTAATTTCAGAATTACTTATCTAATTTAAAAGTGAAGATTTTTTTTTCTTCTCATCCAAAAGTGAAGATTTAAAATAAAAAAAAAAGGAACAATTATAGGATCTATGCAGAGGTATTACAGGAAGGAGAGAAAGGGAGTAGGAAAAACAAGGGATGGGTAAAGAACAGTCAGCAGAAAAATGTTGAGATGAGTGAATTAAAACTATAACCAGTCTTCAGTTCAGTTCAGTTGCTCAGTAGTATCCGACTCTGCGACCCTGTGGAGCGCAGCACGCCAGGCCTCCCTGTCCATCACCAACTCCCGGAGTTTACCCAAGCTCATGTCCACTGAGTCGGTGATGCCTGCGACCATCTCATCCTCTGTCGTCCCCTTCTCCTCCTGCCTTCACTCTTTGCCAGCATCAGGGTCTTTTCCAATGAGTCAGTTCTTTGCATCAGGTGGCCAAAGTATTGGAGTTTCAGCTTCAACATCAGTCCTTCCAATGAACACTCAGGACTGATCTCCTTTAGGATGGACTGGTTGGATCTCCTTGCAGTCCAAGGGACTCACAAGAGTCTTCTCCGACACTGCAGTTCAAAAGCATCAATTCTTTGGTGCTCAGCTTTCTTTATAGTCCATCTCTCACATCCATACATCACTGCTGGAAAAACCATAGCCTTGATGAGATGGACCTTTATTGGCAAAGTAATATTTCTGCTTTTTGATATGCTGTCTAGGTTGGTCATGACTTTCCTTCCAAGGAGCAACCAGTCTTATTCCCAGGAATTCAGGAAGCTAATGATTTAGATGTGAATGAGAACTCTGAATGGATACCTTAGGTATCCAAACAAAGCTGTCAAAGGGGGATTTATTTTGCCTGGGATGATCAGAGAAGGCTTCATAGGCTAATCTCTTAGTTGGATGTTGCTGCCACCACCAGAATGGATTCTTCAGCATCTCTTTATCTCACTTGTTCCAGATCCTGAACAGGAATGACTGATTGGCCAAGCACATTGGTCATGTGGTCATCTCATTTTAAAAAATTCTGTTCTCTGTATCTATAAGCTTGGGTGTTTTTTGTTTGTTTGTTTGATTGCGCATGTGAGATTGTATGGTATTTGTCTTTCTCTGTCTGACATATTTCTGTTTTAGTGTAATGCCCTCAGAGTCCATCCACGTTGTCAGCACAGGTGGCAAGATATTCTTTTTTATGGCTGAGTGACATTCCACTGTGTTTATGTGTGTGTGTCCCCTTTCATCTGTCAACAGATACATGGGTGTTTCCATATCTTGATTATTATAAATAATCCTGCAGGGAACATGGGGGTGAGTATATCTTTTTAAGTTAAGGTGTTTGTTTTCTTTAGATACATACCCTGAAGTGGAACTGCTAGATAATATGGTGGTTCTTTTTCTAAATTTTCTGAGGAACCTATATACTAATATACTGTTTTCCATAGTGGCTGCACCAATTTACATTCCCACTAACAGCACTCAAGTTTCCCTTTTCTCCACATCCTCACAGATACTTGTTATTCTGTCTCTCTTTTAAAAACTTTTTTTGAGTTTTCCTCTTTTTCGTTTTATTTTTTTAATTTTTATATTTTGGCTGTACTATATGCAGCATGTGGGCTCTTAGTTCCCCAGTCAGGGGTAGAACCCATGCTCCCTGCATGGGAAGCACAAAGTCTTAACCTCTGGACCACTAGGGAAGTCCTTGTCCTCTTTTTGATGATAGCCATTCTGACAGATGTGAGATACTATCTCATTGTGGTTTTTATTTTCATTGCCCTGATGATCAGTGATCTGAGCAAGTTTTCACGTATCTGTTGACCCATCTATATGTCTTTTTTGGAAAAATGGTATAAGATAGTGGTCCAGCTTCATTCTTTTGCATGTAGCTGTCCAGTTTTCCCGACACCACTTTTTGAAGAAACCGTCTTTTCCCCACTGTATATTCTTGGCTCCTCAGTTGTGAATTAATTGATCATATCTGTGTGGGTGTGTTTTTGTGCTCCCTATTCTGTTCCGTTCATCTGTGTGTCTGCTTTGTGTCAGTATCATATTATTTTGATTACTATAGATTTGTAATATGTTAATGCTTGGAAATCAAGGCATGTGATACCTCCATCTTTGTTCTTTCTCAAGACTGCATTTGGCTGTTTGGGGTCTTTTCTGGTTTTATACAAATCTTAGGATTATTTGTTCTGTTTCTTTGAAAAATGGTATTGGGATTTTGATAGGGATTGCATTGAATCTAGATTGTTTAGGGTATGGACATGTTAACAGTATTCTTCCAATCCATTGAGTACAGAATATCTTTTCATTTATCTGTGTCGTCTTCATTTTCTTTCATCAGTGTCTTAGTTTTCGGTGTACAGGTCTTTTGTGTGCTCAGTCGTGTCCGACTCTTTGTCACCCCGTGAACTGTAGCCTGCCAGGCTCCTCTGTCCATGGGATTTCCCAGGCAAGAATACTGGAGTGGGTTGCCATTTCCTACTCCAGGGGATCTTCCCGACCCAGGGATCGAACCTGCATCTCCTGCACATCCTGCATTGGCAGCCAGATTCTTTACCATTGCACCCTCTGGGAAGCCCACGGGTCTTTTACCTTCTTGGATAAATTTATTTCTAGGTGATTTATCCTGTTTGATGTAATTGTAAATGGGATTGTTTTCTTAATTTCTCTTTCTGATAGCTCATTATTAGTGTATACAAATGCAGCAGATTTCTATATACTTATTTTGTATGTTTCTGTATAATTGTATGTTTTGTATATATTATATATACATTGTATATTGTATATACATTATATTGTATAAATATATACTGTATATATTGCATATATATTTCTATATATATGCAAGTTTACCAAATTCCTTTATTAGTTCTCAGTTTTTGATTGAGTCGTTAGTGTTTTCTGTATGTAATATCATGTTATTTGCAAATAGTGATAGTTTTACTTCTTCCTATCACATTTTAATGCCCTTTGTTTTATTTCTGTTTGGACTTGCAGTACTATGCTGAATCAAAGTGGCAAGAGTGGGCATCTGTGTCTTGCTCCTGATGTTAGAGGAAAAGCTTTAAGCTTTTCACCATTCAGTATGATGTTATATATGTTTGATGTTACATATGTTTGGTGTTATATATGTCATATTTATCATGTTGAGGTACATTGCATCTGTGTCCACTTTGTTAAGAGGTTTTTTCTTTTAACCATAAGTGGATATTGAATTTTGTCAAAAGCTTTTTCTGCATGTGTTGAGATAACTGTATGATATTTATCCTTCATTTTGTTAATGTGGTTATATCACATTGATTTGTGGGTGTTGAACTGTACCTACATCCCTTGAATAAATCCCATGTGATCATGGTGTATGATCCTTTTGATGTATTGTTGAATTTTTTTTGCTAATATTTTGTTGAGGATTTTTGAATCTATATTCATCATGGATGTCAGCGTGCAGTTTTCATTTCTTGTGATGTTCTTGTCTGAAGTGCTTGGCCAGTTATTTGGTCACATGTGAATTTTATTTAGTTCTCATAGCGACCCTGTGAGGTAGATGAAGAGGTCCTTCTTCATTTCCTAGTTGAGGAAGCTGAGCCTCAGTGAGATTAAGTAACTTGTGAAGGTAACATGACTTTGAAGTGGTAGATCCAGGGCTCAAACCAGGTGTATTTTGGTTCCAGAACTGGTGCCGTGGGCACCACATGGACCTGCCTGTAGACCCACTCTAGGGTCTCTATATGGCAGTGGTCCTGCCATACGACCACTGTAGACCCAGCGGGTCTAACTTCTGGCTTTGTAGCCTGGGCTGCGGCCACATGAATTTGTTGTCATTCCCTGAGCATTCCCTTTTCTACTTTCTTGCTTTTTTCCAGATCTTTTACTTTGCCTGGAATTACACTTCCTCTGCTCTGATTTTGCTCCTGGTACTTCTGTTCATTGAATCCTACTCTTCCTCTAAAAAGCCGCCTCAAAGTCCTCCACTTGTAATTCTTTTGCTTTTGCTGGAAGGCAGCATGGCCTGATGGAAAAGTGCATGGATTCTGTCTTTTAATTATTTTGTGGTCAGGACACATGTACAGATTTTTTGATGCTCAGCATCTTTGCTGTAAAGAATGAATGCTAAAGCCTGCTATATAGGTTTATGGAGGAGAATGAAACAAAATGACGAGCAAAGGACTTAGACCAGTGCCAGTAAGTGGCAGTTCTTTGTACAGCTTTTTAGATTTGTGTTTTAGGGTTGATTGCAGCTTGCTTTGTATTATAGTTCCTTGTGCATGTTTGCCTCCACTACCTGTGTCTGACTGGAAAATTCTGTGTCTTAATCATCTTTATATCTCACCAGCATCCAAGTAGAATGTCATGAGCATATAGCTCACTGAATCATCTTACGTGATTTCAAGTAACCACATGTATGTAAAATACCACATACTTTTCAGTTTAATCATGTCATACTATAATTAAAAATCCTTTCTTCCTTCTTTCCTTTTTTTCTCTCTTAATTCCAGAAATATAACTTAACTGTATATTTAACTAAGGTATAAACACATGACATAATAGAAATGTGTGCTATTTGGTACAATACATGATTCATTAAACATTTTTGCGTTTTATATTTGAGTATCATTGATTAACCATGATTCATTTTAAATTGAAAAAAATAGAAAAAACATAGATTTTCTTTTGTAATTTCTGCTTGTTTGATTTGGAGTGAGAAGCACCAATTTTCTCTTACTTTGCACAAAGATGTTAATATCAGAGCTTGCATTTCTTAAGGTGGACAGTAAGAAATTCATCTGTTAATTGGGGATGATTCCCTTATATTCCGTTTTATAGTGAATATAACTTTATTAGACTAAGTTCAATCATGTTCACTTACAGTGTTTTAATTGTGTTGTTAATATTAAGGTTAGCTCTGTGAGGGCAGGGATTTTGGGTCTGCTGCTGTTTCCATGGTGCCTAGAGTAGTGTGTACAACAGACATTTTTTTATTGAATGACTGAATTAAGAAAAATAACCTAAACAATGACAGTTCATTTTCATAAAGCTTAAAATCAGAGAGCTCTTTTTTATAGACTTTAGTCTTCAACTGCACCATTTTTGGACATGGCTCAGGCCATCTCTGTCATTTCTGGAAGTTCTTTCATTGTAGGAGAGTGGGCTAAATTGTTCCCTGCCAAATCAGGTTTCTAAACCCACAGTTAGACTGAGAATGAGAGAATGAAATCATATGTGTGTGTAACTACTTATGAACACCCTCATATAGAAATATTCTAAGTGTTTATAAATAGGTCAAAGGCTACCAAAAAGATCGTATATCCATTTAGCCTTTGTTGCAGGCAGTGGCTGGCATTTTTCCCCTGAATGAATGGAATAGGTTGTCCTTTGGGGACATTAATTCAACAAATAGTGCCTGCAAAGCACAGTGGGGAAAAATAAGAGTTGAAGATAATACTACCCTAACCTTTAGGAGAAAATGTTTGGAACAAATCTAGTGGGAAAAAATGAATTGTGCTTCCCATGTATATGGGGCTTCCCTGATAAAGAAAGCTGGTAAAGAATCTGCTTGCAATGCAGGAGACCTCAGTTCTATTCCTGGGTGGGGAAGATCTGCTGGAGAAGGGATAGACTACCCACTCCTGTATTCTTAGGCTTCCCTGTGGCTTAGCTGATAAAGAATCCACCTGCAATGTGGGAGACCTGGGTTCAATCCCAGGGTTGGGAAGATCCCCTGGAGAAGGGAAAGGCTACCCACTCCAGAATTCTGGCCTGGAGAATTCCGGCCTGGAGAATTCCAGGGAATATCCATGGGGTTGCAAAGAGTTGGACACACTGAGTGACTTTCACTTTCTCTTTCCCATGTATATGAATCTTCTAAATTTATTATTAACTGATAAACTTGATTTAAAACATTTTGTGTGTGTGTGTGTTAGTTACTTAGTCGTGTCCAAATCTTTGCAACCCCATAGACTGCAGCCTACCGGGCCCCTCCATCCATGGGATTCTCCAGGCAAGTACACGGGAGTGGGCTGCCATTCCATTTCCAAAAGGAGCTATAGAAAGAAAGTGATGTCGCTCAGTCGTGTCCGACTCTTTGCGACCCCATGGACTGTAGCCAACCAGGCTCCTTCATCCATGGAATTTTCCAGGCAAGAATACTGGAGTGGGTTGCCATTTCCCTCTCCATTAAAACATTATATTGGTTATTAAACATGTCCTTTGCTTGCTTTTACTTACTTTGTTACATTGATTTTTGTTTCATTTTCTTCCTTTTAATAATTCTTTTCAGTTTGTGTAAAACTTTAAGGTCTCTTTGAAAGGCTACCCCGTAATACTTAAGCATAAATACCTGATAACCTGTAGAGAATTTGCTTTTAATATAAAAATATAGATGTGACATTATATAAAAAGTTATTTTCCTGACATGTCATATCTTTTTATCATGTTAGAGCTAAAGTATTTTATTTCTAATAGCATTTGTATATAGTATACTTACAAAATATTTTAAAGAAGTGTTATATTTTTTAATTAAATTTTTTAATTGAGGTGTAGTTGTATGGTATTTTGTTTCAGATGTATAGTATAGTGATTCATAACTTTTAAAGGTTATATTCTATTTATAATTATTATAAAATATTGGTTCTATTCCTTGTGTTGTACAATACATCCTTGTAACTTATTTATTTTATACATAGTAGTTTACACCTCTTAATTTCCTGCACGTTTCTTGTCCCTCTATCCTTTCTTCTCCCCACTCAGTTCAGTTCAGTTACTCAGTCGTGTCCGACTCTTTGTGACCCTGTGGACTGCAGCACGCTAGGCCTTCCTGTCCATCACCAACTCCCGGAGTTTACCCAAACTCATGTTCATTGAGTTGGTGATGCCATCCAACCATCTCATCTTCTGTCATCCCCTTCTCCTCACGCCTTCAGTCTTTCCCAGGGTCTTTTCAAATGAGTCAGTTCTTCACATCAGGTGGCCAAAGTATTGAAGTTTCAGTTTCAGCATCAGTCCTTCCAAAGAATATTCAGGACTGATTTCCTTTACAATTGACTGGTTTAATCTCCTTGCAGTCCAAGGGACTCTCAAGAGTCTTCTCCAACACCACAGTTCAAAAGCATCAGTTCTTTGGCACTCAGCTTTCTTTATAGTCCAACTCTCACATCCACACATGACTACTGGAAAAACCACAGCCTTGACTAGACGGACATTTGTTGGCAAATAGTAATGTCTCTGCTTTTTAACATGCTGTCTAGGTTGGTCATAACTTGCCATCTAAGGAGTAAGCATCTTTTAATTTCATGGCTGCAGACACCATCTGCAGTGATTTTGGAGCCCAAAAATAAAGTGTGCTACTGTTTCCACTGTTTCCCCATCTTTTTGCCATGAAGTGATGGGACTGGATGCCATGATCTTAGTTTTCTGAATGTTGAGCTTTAAGCCAACTTTTCACTCTCCTCTTTCACTTTCATCACAAGGCTCTTTCGTTCTTCTTCACTTTCTGCCATAAGGGTGGTGTCATCTGCATATCTGAGGTTATTGATATTTCTCCCAGCAATCTTGATTCCAGCTTGTGCTTCCTCTAGCCCAGCGTTTCTCATGACGTACTCTGCATATAAGTTAAATAAGCAGGGTGACAATATACAGCCTTGATGTACTCCTTTTCCTATTTGGAACCAGTCTCTTGTTCATGTCCAGTTCTAAATGTTGCTTCCTGACCTGTGTATAGATTTCTCAAGAGGCAGGTCAGGTGGTCTGGTATTCCCATCTCGAAGAATTTTCCACAGTTTGTTGTGATCCATACAAAGGCTTTGGTGTTGTCAATAAAGCAGAAATAGATGTTTTTCTGGAACTCTCTTGCTTTTTCGATGATCCAGCAGATGTTGGCAATTTGACCTCTGGTTCCTCTGCCTTTTCTAAATTCAGCTTGAACATCTGGAAATTCACAGTTCACATACTGTTGAAGCCTGGCTTGGAGAATTTTGAGCATTACTTTGCCAGCATGTGAAATGAGTACAATTGTGCGGTAGTTTTAGCATCCTTTGGCATTGACTTTCTTTGGGATTGGAATGAAAACTGACCTTTTCCAGTCTGGTCGCCATTGCTGAGTTTTCCAAATTTGCTGGCATATTGAGTGCAGCACTTTCACAGCATCATCTTTTAGGATTTGAAATAGCTCAGCTGGAATTCCATCACCTCCACTAGCTTTGTTCATAGTGATGCTTCCTAAGGCCCACTTGACTTCGCATTCCAGAATGTCTGGCTCTAGGTGAGTGATCACACCATCATGATCATATGGGTCGTGAAGATCTTTTTTGTACAGTTCTTCTGTGTATTCTTGCCACCTCTTCTCCCCACTAGTTACTGCTAATTTGTTCTCTATATTTGTAAGTCCTCCTTTTTGTTTTATTCACTAGTTTGTTTTATTCTTTAGATTACACATAAAAGTGATATCCTACACTGTTTCTCTGACTTATTTCACTTAGCATGATACCATCCAAGTCCATCCATATTGGGCTTGCATCCATCCATTGCAAATGGCAAAATTTCATTCTTTTTTATGACTGAGTGGTATTCCATTATATGTGTATATGTGTGTGTGTATATTTTCTTTATGCATCATCTGTTGTCGGGCATTTAGATTGTTTTCATATCTTGGCAATTATAAATAATGCTGCTATGAACATTGGGGTACATGTATCTTTTTAAAATAGTGTTTTCAGGGGTTTTTTTTGGATAAATACTCAGGAATGGAATTGCTGAGTCAAGTGGTGTGTCTGTTTTTAGTTTTATTTTAATTTTATTCTTGGGGTATAGTTGATTTACAGTGTCCAGGTTAATTTCAGGTATACAGCAGACTGATTATCTTTCTGTCAGGTTGGTTTATTTCTCTCCCTCCGTTCTTATCTCATTGCAGCAAAAATTTAAATGGTAGACTAAACGGTTTAAAAACAACAGGCAAGTTACACCTCAGTTACAGCTCAAGCAGACAGAACTTTTATTAAACAGATACTCCATAGACATGGGAGCAGGCTGACCCCAGAGAAGTCAAAAGGTTTCCCTTTTTTATACTTCCCCTCTTGCCTGGAAAATCCCGTGGATGTTGGAGCCTGGTAGGCTGCAGTCCATGGGGTTGCTAAGAGTCGGACACGACTGCGCAACTTCACTTTTCTCTTCCTTTTGGTTCTGCCCAATGCCAAATAGGGCTTTAACCACCACCAGTCAGGAAAGGGAATGCAAATGGACATACTCAAGTCTGATTGACAGTTGCAGGCTATATAGCAACAGACTCTGTTGTGCATGTCTTCCTATAATTCAGTCTGTTGTTACCAGATGTATGTATGTATGGAACATTAATCAATCCTTAATGTCTTCCTAGCTGCCTAAGGTCACTTGAGTAAGCCCCTATGGTTAGTTTATATTCACTGTGTGCCTGAGGCTCCTTTGAGAACTTGGAAAAGTCTCTGTGGTTATTTTTGTAGGATATCTGTGAGCTCCCCTGGGCATGTCTGGGATGGGGTTTAAAGATTAGCTTGCATCCTTTTCACCCCTCATTGCTTATGCCTAACTTCCTACCTAACATATCCAATCATTTTAAAATTCTTTTCCCCTATAGGTTATTACAGAATAATGAGTAGAGATTCAGGTGCTATGCAGTAGGTCCTTGTTGAAGATCTATTTTATATATAGTACTGTGTATGTATTAATCCCAAACTCTTAATTTATCCCTCTCCTGTCATCTTTCTTGATTGGGAAGCATACTTTTTTTTTTTAAGTCTGTGAATCTTTTTCTGTTTAGTAAATAGGTTCATCTGTAATGATTTTTTTTTTTTTTGCCAAGCTGTCTGGCATGCAGGATCTTAATTCCCTCACCAGGGATTGAACCCATGTCCCCTGCAGTGGGTAGTCAGAGTCCTAACCACTGGACTACCAGGGGATTCCCTGTAATCATCTTTTTAGATTCCACATATCAGTGATATCATACAATATATTTCTTTCTCTGTCTGATTTACTTCACTTAGTATGATAATCTCTAATCTCTAGGTCCATTTTCGTTATGTCAGTGTTTGTTATGGATGAATAATACTCCACTGTATATATATGTACCATCCCTTCTTTATCCATTTATCTATTGATGGACATCTAGGTTGCCTCCATGTGTTGGCTATTGTGAATGGTGCTGCAGTGAACATTGACATACCTGTATCTTTTTAAAAATTTTTATGTATTTACTTTTGGCTGCACTGGGTCTTTGTTGCTGTCTGCAGGCTTTTTCTCTAGTTGTGGCGAGCAGGGGCTAATCTCTAGTTGCAGTGCATGGGCTTCTCATTGTGGTGGCTTCTCTTGTTGTGGAGCATATTGATAGCTTACGGTGAACGATGTCGGATTCGTGATCTCCGAAGAAGATTTAACTTCAGGACCAGGGACCAGGCCTGAGCACTCAAGAACTTTTGTGTAGCAGAGTTTTATTAAAGTATAAAAGGGGACAGGGAAAACTTCTGACATAGACATCAGAAAGGGGACAGAGGCTTAGTCTTTGCAAGGGAGCTTTATACCTTGTTACAATAAAAGGGTTTTACCAGACCCACTCCCACAGTATAAGATAACAGGATTAGAACTAACAATAGAAAGACCCACCCCTACAACATACATCTTAACAAGATTAGTCAGAAGGTTCTTGTTAAGGAGAAACATGTCCTTAAGCAAGATAACATTGTTATATTGACTAATACAAAGAAAGCAATGGAGAAAAAAAAAGTCCTTTTCTCCTCCTTGAGAGCCTCAGACCCCTTTCTCCTTCTCAAGGGCCCTGGACCTTTTCCTCCTCAAGGGCCCCAGACTACTTATCAAGTACCTAAAGATGAGCGTTGGGATTCTAATGAAATCTGACCTTTTCCAGCCCTGTGGCCACTGCTGAGTTTTCATTCCAATCCCAAAGAAAGGCAGTGCCAAAGAATGTTCAAACTACCATACAACTGCACTCATCTCACACGTTAGTAATGCTCAAAATTCTCCAAGGTAGGCTTCAACAGTACATGAACGGTGAACTTCCAGATGTTCAAGCTGGATTTAGAAAAGGCAGAAGAACCAGAGATCAAATTACCAACATCTGTTGGATCATCAAAGCAGCAAGAGAGTTCCAGAAAAACATCTATTTCTGCTTTATTGACTATGCCAAAGCCTTTGACTGTGTGGATCACAACAAACTGTGGAAAGTTCTTCAAGAGATGGGAATACCAGACCACCTGACCTGCCTCTTGAAAAATCTGTATATAGAACTGGACATGGAACAACAGACTGGTTCCAAATTGGGAAAGGAGTATGTCAGGGCTGTATATTGTCACCCTGCTTATTTAACTTATATGCAGAGTACATTGTGTGAAATGCTGGGCTGGATGAAGCACATGCTGGAAGCAAGATTGCTCGGAGAAATATCAATAACCTCAGCCATGTAGATGACACCACCCTTATGGCAGAAAGTGAAGAACTAAAGAGCCTCTTGATGAAAGTGAAAGAGGAGAGAGAAAAAGTTGGCTTAAAATTCAACATTCAGAAAACTAAGATCATGGCATCTGGTCCCATAACTTCATGGCAAATGGATGGCTAAACAATGGAAACAATGAGAGACTTTATTTTGGGGGGCTCCAAAATCACTGCACATGGTGTCTGCAGCCATGAAATTACAAGACTCTTGCTCCTTGGAAGGAAAGCTATGACCAACCTAGACAGCATGTTAAAAAGCAGAGACATTACTTTGCCAAGAAAGGTCTGTCTAGTCAAAGCTATGGTTTTCCAGTAGTCATGTATGGATATGTGAGTTGAACTATAAAGCTGAGCACTGAAGAATTGATGCTTTTGAACATCAATTGGAGAAGACTCTTGAGAGTCCCTTGGACTTCAAGGAGATTAAACCAGTCAATTGTAAAGGAAATCAGTCCTGAATATTCTTTGGAAGAACTGATGCTGAAGCTGAAACTCCAATACTTTGACCACCTGATGTGAAGAACTGACTGACTCATTTGAAAAGACCCTGATGCTGGGAAAGATTGAAGGCGTGAGGAGAAGGGGACGACAGAGGATGAGACAGTTGGATGACATCACTGACTCAATGGCCATGAGTTTGAATAAGCTCTGGGAGCTGATGATGGACTGGGAAGCCTGGTGTGCCGCAGTCCGTGGGGTGGCAGAGAGTCGGACATGACTGAGTGACTGAACTGAACTGAAGGATGAGCTCCCTCAATAGGGTGCACAAGCTTCAGTAGTTGCTGCACGCAGGCTCAGTCATTGTGGCACACGGCCTTAGTTACCTCTTGGCATGTAGAATCTTCCCAGAGAAGGGACTGAACCCATGTCCCCTGCAGCAGTGGGTGAATTCTTAACCGCTGAACCATCAGGGAAGTCCGTGCATGTATCTTTTTGAATTACAATTTTCTCTGGATATGTGTCCAGGAGTGGAATGCTGGATTATTTGCTAGTTCTATTTTTAGTTTTTTAAGGAACCTCCATACTGTTTTTTATGATGGCTTTACCAGTTTTTATTCTCACCAACAGTGTAGGAGGGTTCCCTTTTCTCTACACCCACGTCAGCGTTCACTGATTGTGGACTTTTGGATGATGGTCTTTCTTAACTCGTGTGAGGTGATATCTCATTTTAGTTTTGATTTGCATTTCTCTAAAAATTATTGTACAACAAATGAGGCAAGAATATACAGTAGAGAAATGACAGTCTCTTCAATAAGTGGTGCTGGGAAGACTTGAACAGCTCCATGGAAAAGAATGAAATCAGAACATTCTCTAACACAAGTGGGACCTAATTAAATTTAAAAGTTGTGTACAGCAAAAGAAGCCATAAACAAAACCAAAGACAACCCACTGCATGGGAGAAAATACGTATAAAGCAGTCAACATGGGATTAATCTCCAAATTATATAAAGTGCTCTTATAGCTCAATATCAAAGAAATAAACAACCTGTGCAAATGGGGAAAGATCTAAATAGAGATTTCTCCAAAGAAGACAGAGAGATGGCTAAAAGGCACATGGTAAGATGGTCAACATTGCTAATTATTAGAGAAATGCAAATTACAACTACAGTGAGGTATTATCTCATAACAGTCAGAATGGCCATCATCAAAGACAACAAATGCTATAGAAGTTATGGAGAAAAGGGAACCCTTCTACACTGTTGGTGGGAATGTAAATGCTCCATAAATATCAGTTCAGTCCATTTGATCTAATGTGTCATTTAAGGCCTCTTTTTCCTTATTGATTCTCTGTCTGGATGACCTGTCCATTGCTGTAATTGAGGCGTTAAAGTTCCCAATGATTATTGTGTTACTGTCAACTTTTCCTCTTATGACTGTTAGCATATTTGGCTTATTTGTTGAAGTTTTCCTATGTTGGTTGCATTTATATTTACAATTATTGTATCTTCTCCTTGGATTGATCCCCTGATCATTATGTAGTGTCTTTCTTTGTCTCTTGTAACAGTCTTTATTTTAAAGTCATTTTCTCTGACTTAAATATAATACATGATACCATAATACTCCTGCAAGAGAGCATGGGCAAAATGTTCTCTGACATAAATCATACCAGTGTTTTCTTAGGTCAGTCTCCTAAGGCAATAGAAATAAAACCAAAAACAAACAGATGAGATGTAAACATAATTGCCATATCACCCACCAAGTCTACTTTTAGTTGTATGCCCAGGAGAATTGGGCATACACATCACACACAAAAACCTGTATATGAATAATCACAGCATCATTAATCATAAAACTACAAAATAGAAACAGCATAAATGTCCATCCAGTAAATTAATGGATAAACAAAATGTAGTATATTCATACAATGAAATATTACTCAGCCATAGAAAGGAATGAAATACTGACATGTGGTACGACATGAATGAACCTTCAGAACATTACATTTAAATGAAGGAAGCCAGACACATGAAAGTCATATATTGTATGACTCCATTTGTGTGCGATGTCCTGAATGGGCAAATCCATTAGAGAGTAAATTAGTGATCACCTGGCGGTGGGGGAAGAGGGAATTGGAAGGTATAGGGTTTCTTTTTTCAGGCGTGATGGAAATGTTCTATATTTAGGTAGTGGTGATGGTTGCCCAACATTGTCAAGATGCTAACCAATCCAGCTGCACACATTAAAATGATTAAAGTGGTTATTTTTATATTATGTGAATTTTCTCAATAAACCTTTTAAAAATAAAGATTGGGTACTACACTAAGGAGCATATTTCAAATCTACATTTCCAATGTAAACCTTATTTTAAATCATATCTAGGGGTTTCCATGTCTAAATGTATAATCATCTTTATTTCAGGATGCTAGGAAAGCATGTAATGATGCAACACTTGTTCAGGTAAAGTTTTCTTCCTCAGTTTCTTTTACTAATTTGCATGAAATAGCTTGACAATGATGCAAATGACAGATTCTATTTATTAGTAATTAATTGAAAGCAAAATGAGATCTCTATTAAAAAGGCTTTGTAATTTGTCAGATGCTGTTCAAGAGCCTTTTAAAACATACTTGTGAAAATGAAAGTCTGTGAAAAAGTAAATATTATAAAATATGTAGATTCATATAACATGTTTCTTTTTAGGTAGCTTCTGCTTCTTTTTGATATGCCCTGATTAAGTTTTTTCTTTATATAAACTATTAGGAAAGTTTCATTAATTAAAATTGCTCATTTTTATTAAGGATATTTTATGTGCTATCTAAATAAAAAATTGGCTTTCTTTAAATAATTAAAATTATAAATATTTTACTATTTGATCATCTATTAACTTTTTATTTGTGGCTGTTTTTTTACTAAGGTTGGAAGGTATGTCTGTTTTTTTACTTATTAGTCTATAGAAGACGTTCTTATTGGAAGGTGTACAAATAAATCACACTTTTTCTTGAGCATCATAGGAATTATATTAAAATATCTTCAGTAACTGTCCATTTATTTTATGTCTACTTTATTGCCAATTAATTGTTTCTGCTTTATTTTTTGAGCTGTGTCTAAGCTAAAGAATAACATTCTCATCACTTCCTAAAGATCACGTCAAATATGGATTCCGTGGGTCGAATACAGATGCGAACGAGACGTACGCTGAGGGGTCACCTAGCTAAAATCTATGCTATGCACTGGGGATACGATTCAAGGTTTGTACCTGCCATTTTCAAACTGCCTGCAAAATTGTTTTGTTGACTCATCACTTGCATTTTCCATTAGAAACAACCTATTTCTATGAAGTGTTTGAAAAAAATGCATCTAATATGACTGCTTTGCTTTTAATGAAAATATTCATTGACATTTTAAAGTTTAGAAACCTTTAATATGGAAAAGAAATTTACCTCTCAGAAATACCCTTTATCAAATGATTTAGGAAAAGTGTTTAGGATTTCTTTTCTTTGCAACCGGGTATTATACTTTGTTTTTTAACATGTCAGGGTAGCTTTATTGCATAATAAACATTGAAATTTCAGGTAATAAGGAAATATTTGTTGAATACTGCTGTGTACAAGTTACCAGATATTGCTATAATTTATTCATTACCTAAATTCATGAAGAATGGAATTACAAAAAGACATTTTCATTGAATACTTCTTTTATTCCCCAGCCACACCCTACAAGTGTGTGTGTAGTGAGAGTGCATGCACGTACACACACAGCCGCCGTCTGGATTGCAGTTGAATGGTTGGTTGTGACTTGTTCACAGGGTTACAGTATGGTCTGTGCTTTTTCCAGAGAATCTGACAATACTACACAGTGTCTGACCCTGCTTCCGTAATGGTTGACTTGTTCCTTTGATTTGGTCCCTCTAATTGGGAAAATTTCTTAACTAAAAAATTATTTGGGGGGACTTTCCTGGTGGTCCAGTGGCTAAGACTCTGCACTGCCAATGCAGAGGGCCCAGGTCCGATCCCTGATTAGGGAAGTAGATCCCACATGCTGCAGCTAAGAGCTCTCATGCCACAACTAAAGAGCTTGCATGCCGCAACAAAAATCAAAGATCCCCTGTGCCACAGCTAAGACCTGGTGTAGCCAAATAAGTACAAATTTTAAAAATTAATTTTAAAAAATTTCTTTATTTATTATGATCATTGGCTGTGCTGGGCTTTGTTGCTGCATGGGCTCTTCTCCAGTTGTGGTGAGCGGGGGCTTCTCTTCATTGCAGTGCGGGGGCTTCTCGTTGCAGAGCACAGGCTCTGGGGCATGGAGGCTTCAGTAGTTGCAGCTCTCAGGCTCTGGAGCACAAGCTCGGCAGTTGTGCACAGGCTTAGTTGCTCTGTGGCCTGTGGAATGTTCCCTGATCAGGGATCGAACCCATGTCTGCTGCACTGACAGGTGGATTCTTGACCACTGAGCCACCGGGGAAGCCCAACCAATTAATTTTTAATAGATGTTGCACATTTTTTTCTCTTCTTCCAGGAGAATCCAAAAATGTTGCTACCTGTTGCTAATGGTTCCCACATCTCAGTGTAAATAGGATTCTTGAATACAGTAAAATAGAACTTGTGCCTCTTCGGAGGGGATAAACGAAAGTATATAACTGACAACCAACGTAAAGCTAGGCCAAATGTTTTTTTTTTCCTAGGCCAAATTTTTTCTTAAATTTAACATAAGCAGTAATCTAACCATTGAGATAGCAAATACATAACTCAAAATACAATCATTTGAAAATGTTAATGGTTCTTACTTAAAATTTCCTCAAGACTGTTAATCTTCACAGAACACGACGTGTCAGCAAAGCACTTGTCTCACCTGTCTTTCTGCTCATTCTGATTATCAACCTGTTACTTAAGTTTTTTCTCAACTCAGTGCTGATGATACCAGTTGTTTTTAAAAAAGCTTTAGTTCCATCCCATACTCTGTGGTTATATCTGCCCTTTCATGAAACTTACAGTGATTACTACATAAGAACCTCATAACGGTATTTACCTGTAGTGAAGGGAAATGGGTGGCTGAGTGATAGGAACACAGAGGTGATTCTTTTCACTGTGTATCTATCCTTTTGTATCTTTTGAATTTATCCCGTAGTGAAAAATAAAATCCCAAAAGAAAACAAAAAATTCAGTGGCCTGTAACTTCAGTCAAGAGTTCCTAGTTAGCCTGGCAGACAGAGCCTTCTGCTGTTTAAGCCCAGTCTGCTTTTCCCAACTGTTTTTTCCATTTCTTATGAAGTCTGTGTAACTGGGAAATTCACAGATCTTGAAACACCCATTGTATTTTTCCACCTCTTGCCATGGAACTTGCCCTCTTTATAGAATACAGATTTCTCCAGCTTTCAAAATTCCATTTTTTCAAGATGTGTTTTCTTTTGCCAGACTACTTGAGTAACTTAGTTATGTGTCCCTCATTTGTTTTCCTATGGCCTTTATTTTATACTACTCCTCTGACTATTTTCACTTACCTCATTTATTTTAGTAAACATCCTATCTCCACCAGATGCTAGAGGCCCCAAGGGTAGGAGGTATCGCCTGTGTTGTGCCGTTAACACAGCGTTTCCGTCACAGGCTCTCAGTTGATATTTTTAGATTGAATGAAACATGGTTGTTAGACTTACATGTACTCCTTTGTCATTATATTTAAGTCAGTACGTACTAAACCAGTCAACTAAGAGCTACCAAAATCGTGACTATTACCTAGAATGTTGTCACCATGAAAAAGCTGAATCATAACCAGAGACATTTTTAGTAAAATCTCTAAAAAATTTTAATGTTGACAATTTTTGGCATGCAGAATATATATTTTTTAAGTTGAGAATGTTTCCTGGTATCAAGTTTTTTATTAGAAAAATAATATTTGTCTTTTCTGAACTGTTCTACATTAATGCAATGCATAATTAATTTAAACTACTTTTTTCCTCTAAGTGTCACATTATTTTTGTGTTTGCTCCTCTAGGCTACTAGTCAGTGCTTCCCAAGATGGAAAATTAATTATTTGGGATAGCTATACAACAAATAAGGTAGAATTTTTTTAATCATCCTCTTATATAACCTTTTATTTGGTTTGATAAACCAATTCTTTCCTTTATTCTATTACTTCAGGCTTATAATTTCTTCCTGGGATAAATTTATTCCATTAATTTTTACTTAGGTCCTCTCTTTAGGCTTAGCATTTGCTTTTAATATTTAGCCCTTTATTCCCAAAGACAACTCTAGGAATACAGTTCAATGTGTCTTGAATCCCATATTTCATACGCAAATATTAAAAGATAGCGTGCATCAGTTTTATATATAAATGATTTTTGTGAAGTTCCCATTTCCTAATGTGACAGTGACCTTATAGTTTTTATTTTTAGTTGTGGATAAGCTGGAATGCTAGGCATTGATTTGTGTTTCTGGGCTGTTCAGAAGATTCAATAGGTTGGAGGCAGATTACAACTTGTTTATATCCCTTGGTGGTAAAAACTAGTGAGTTCTTCTAATATGTCTCCTGGAAAGAATTCCTGATGTAGAGGTGTTGAGTGGTAGTGGAAAAGCTCCAAGAAAATGCTCACAAGTCAAATGTTTTCCACTTATACCACTGTCTCCATTAAAGATTTAGAAGTACTATTTTGTGAAGCAAACAGTAATTTCAGCCTGGTTGAGAATTAAAAAGCTAGCTAGGATAGATTTATAATATAACAGTTTTATTAGTTTTTTGGTGTCAGTCAATGACTTTCAGCTATATTTTTCTAAAATGAAAAATACTCTTTTGGGTTAAGTAAGAGCATAGTAATCACACAATATGTTGATTCTGTGTCTGGGCCATTTAGCCTTGATGTTCCCATTCACATTAAACTGTGCTACCTGATTTGCGAATGCTTGGTGTTGGGTAATAAGACATCAGGCATGGTGTGAATAGATCAGTGCAAACTATTACCATTGTTCAAGCCCAGAATACGAGTTATTAGAACAACATAGTTCTTCATGGAAGGACCATTCTATTCAACTCCAATTCTTGTATTCAGTGTTCTGTTGTAGGAAATTCCTCTTTTGAACACTACTGCAAAAAGCCAAGAATTATATTAAGTTTTTTTTTTAACATTTTATACTTAATATTTCAAACAGCTCTATTAGTGTTGAAACATTCTGTGTCTTTGTTCTTCCTAAAAGAATACTTTCTGAAAAGAACTATTCTGAAAAGAAGTAAATCCAAATGATTTGCAATATGTAGAAAATATAACGGGCATTTTAGTGTGCGTTGTGGTTTTCTTTATTCAGTTTCTCAGTTCATTGTATTCTTTATTTTACTTGCTTATTTTTAAGATATATTTAAGTTTTAGTAATATCTGCTTCACCGTAAATAGGTTTGAAAAATCAATGACTTTTGTAATCTTAG
This sequence comes from Cervus elaphus, assembly GCF_910594005.1. Taxonomy (NCBI): domain Eukaryota; kingdom Metazoa; phylum Chordata; class Mammalia; order Artiodactyla; family Cervidae; genus Cervus; species Cervus elaphus. The sequence goes on along the minus strand of NC_057833.1, from coordinate 31,847,640 downwards.
TTTTTATGTTGTGTTTGTTCTGCAGATGCATGCTATCCCTTTGAGGTCTTCCTGGGTGATGACTTGTGCTTATGCTCCCTCTGGTAATTACGTTGCTTGTGGAGGGCTGGACAACATCTGCTCTATATATAACTTAAAAACCAGAGAGGGGAATGTGAGAGTGAGCCGAGAGTTACCGGGTCACACAGGTGAGCTTCGCTACATACTGTCCTGTCCTCCCAAATTTGACTTCTCTGAAGATGAAGGAGAAAGAGGGACAAAAGGGGCTCAACTGACCAAAGGATTCATGTTCAAGTGAGAATGGAAATTACTGTGAATCTGAGAAGCATTGACTTTTTATAATTATACAAATGATGACTCTACTTCTGTTTTTCTTTTAAAAATAGTATTGCTTTGTAGAAATTACTGCAAAAATTCAAACAATAATGAATACAGAAAGCAAATATGATTTTTCTGTATTCTCTGCAAACCTATAACAATTATGGTATTTGGATGCTTCATTAGGTAATTGAAAGTTTGTATCAAGCTACATTTATGAAGTATTTTTCCACTGTGTAATAATGCATTGCTTTATTAGTGTACACACCATAGTTCATCAGTATAGTATTTGGTTAGCAGTGTTCATAGGAATTTGTTGCCACTTACCAGGTTTCAGCCTCTCTGAATTCTTGGAAGTACTGTTTGGCTATGCTTTTTATAAAATCTCTATAATGGTATTTCTCCTGCTATTTCCATATTTTGAACAACTGGTGAATTCTGAGCATTCGGATCCACTTTTTTTTTTTCTAATCCACCTTTTTAATGAAGCTTTCACTGAGGTTTTTAAAGTATTTCTCCAAGGTACTTAACCCAATCTGCTATAGATAATAGATAATATTTGTGTTAAGGAGTATCCTTCTCTTAGGTAATTGTAGTAGGTGGAAGGGACTGTGTCTTTTACTCAAGTTTGTAACTTTTAGAGTCATTGATATAGTGAATACCTAAGAGAGGGTTTGTTGGTAAAATAAAGTTGCAGGCAGCATAGAATTGGAAGTTATTAAAAGTAGAACTAAAAAAAAAAGTAGAACTATAGATTTTACTAACAAACACTTGTTGCCCAGGTATTATATTTTTAAAATACATATTACTATTTTGTATGGTAACTGAATTAATCAGTGATAACCTAACATTTGTTATCTCTATGCTCTAGGCTACTTGTCCTGCTGTCGGTTTTTAGATGATAGCCAAATAGTTACAAGTTCAGGAGACACAACGTGGTAAGTTTATTCCAGAAGATTACTAATTTGAGGTTGAGCGTGGTAGTAGGAACTAATGTAAGAGGGGAGAACAGTCATTAATTATTTCTGTCTGTTTTTTACCATAGTGCTTTATGGGACATTGAAACTGCCCAGCAGACCACTGCCTTCACTGGGCATTCTGGAGATGTGATGAGTCTTTCTCTGAGTCCTGACATGAGGACTTTTGTTTCTGGTGCTTGTGATGCCTCTTCAAAATTATGGGATATTCGAGATGGAATGTGCAGACAGTCTTTCACTGGGCACGTGTCGGATATTAATGCTGTCAGTGTAAGTGAACAGCATTTCTAAGGAAAGTTTATTGTGCGTATAAAGTCTTGAACTCCATAGTATGATTTTAACAACAAATTCCCTTTAAGGATTCCATAAATAAAGTGCTCTTAACAACATGTAATCCCCAAATAATAAAAGTTTGATTTTTTTTTTAATGGAAAGGTTTTAATAGGCCTAAGTCTTCATTTGCAGGGGAACAGGAATAAGTTTAATTTCTAGATTTACAGGGCAAGATAATCTTGAACAAAAAAAGTGGATCCAGAGTATCAGCTCTGTTCAGAGGAGAACAGTATCCTGTTTCTCCACAGTCAGGGGAACAACCCCAAGAGAGAGCAGTCAGAAAGACAGAGGTGACTGTTTACTGTAGAGAGCATAGCTTTTGAAATCCGCCAAACCCTGGATTGAATCTTAGTAATCTGGGAATCAGCTGTGTGAGACCAGGGGGGCTACTTAACCTCTGTGAGCCACACATTCCTTGGTAGGAATAATGCTACCGTGGTGTGGAAACTAAATGAAACGAGATGGATGCTCAGTAAATAGTATAAATTATTTATAAGCTCCTTCATATTAAGGAAAAAATAATTCAGACATGTAGCCACAAATAGATTAAGCCAGATAATAACTCCGTATATATGAAAGTAAATAGACATACGTGTATAAATTAAAGCCAAAAGGCATTTTGAATGACAATCAAAATGGTTTATCAGTCAGGATTGAGGGGAGGGGTATTAGAAAGTGGGATACTCCTTGACTTAGGTAAATTATACTATGCAGATCAGATGTCAGAATGTATACAGATGACTAGATTTTCCAAAAGTACTGTAATTGCTACTATTTATATGTATAAGATGTACTCTGATCTTCTTTTGCAAGAAGATATTTTTGGGATAAATTTTATTTATCATGTATATATCGACAGTCACTTTTATATCACCTTCTAGAGAATATCAGAGAAAGTAAAGGCTCTGTGACCTCCACTGCTATTAGGCCAACCTGGCTTGCAGAGTAGAATTTTAGAGCAGGTACATCCCAATCCTGTCCATCTCACATCCCACCACCTTTATCAACTTGATGATCTCTTCTGTTTCTAGTTTGCTGCAGATTTATCAAGAATGAGTGTCGAAGTTTATCAAATGCCCCTTTTTCATCTATTGAGATGATCATGTGGTTTTTTCTTTTTCAGTCTGCTAAATGGTGAATTTACATGAGTTGAATTTCAAATATTAACCTAACCCTACATTTAGCCTCACTTGCCTATAATGCCTAATCATTTTTTATTTACTGGTGGATTTTTATTTGTTGTAATTTTAAAATTTGCATCCATATAGATAAGTTACGATATGATTTTTCATTTCTTGAGGAATTTTGTTCCCACTTTGGTATTAGCTTAATGCTAGACTCATAGGAGGAGCTGGGAATCTAACACTGTGTGGAATTGATAAGATTTCATCCTTAATTGTTTGGTTGAATTTTCTGTCTGGCCAAGGAAATTTTCTTGTGTGAGAAGAAATTTAACTAAAAATTTAATGTCCTAATTAGATTTAAACCTACTTAAGCTATCCATTTCTGCTTGAGTAAGCTTTGGTAATTTGCCTTTAAAGAAATTTGGCTCTGTAACCTGTGTTTTCAGATGTATTAGCTTACAGTTGTTCATAATATTCCCTTATTTTTTTTTTGATAGCTATGGAATCTATAGGGTATCTCATTCATGATAGTAATTTCTCTCTTAGTTTTTTCCTGATTGGTCTTGTGCGTTGAATTGAATACCTCTAAAAATTTACATGTTGAAGTCCTAAACCCCCAGTTCCTCAGAATGTGACCTTATTTGAAAACAGTTATTGTCAATGTAATTAATTAGTTGAGTCATCCTGGATTGGAGTCCCCCTTAATCCAATATGACTCTTGCTCTTAGAAAAGGGAAATTTAAGACAAACACACAGTGTTAACAGTGTGAAGAGACATAGGAAGATAGCCCATCTATAAACCAAGGAGATTGTCCTAACAGACCCTTTTTAGGCCTCAGACACCTTGATTTCAGACTTCTACCCTCCAGACCTATGAAATGATAAATTTCTGTTGTTTAAACTATTCAGTTTGTGATCCTTTGTTACAGGAGGCCTAGCAAACTAATGCATTTAGTTAAAGGTTTATCAGGGCTTCCCTGGTAGCTCAGTTGGTAAAGAATCCGCCTACAATGCAGGAGATCCAGATATGATTCCTGGCTGGGGAAGATTCCCCTGGAGAAGGAAATGGCAACTCACTCCAGTATTCTTGCCTGGAAAATCCCATGGACAGAGGAGCTTGGTGGGCTACAGTCCACGGGGTCACAAAGAGTCAGACACAACTGTATCAGTTTTTTTTTAACTTATCTTCTCAAAGAACCATTTTTTGGCATCAAAGAGTCTTTGATTGATTTTTCACTCTTATCTTTATTATTTCTTTTCTTCTGCTTACATGGGTTTTGTTTGCTCTCCTGTTTCTCATTTCTTTTTTTTTTTTTTCTCATTTCTTAAGGCAGAAGCTGGTATCATTGGTTTGAAACCTTTTCTCTTTTCTAATATTGGAACTTAAATTTATAAGTTTCTTTCTAAGCATCGTTTTTTGCTACATTCCACAAATTTTGATTCATTTTCATTTAGTGAAAAATTCTTTATAGTTTTCCTTTTGATCTCTTTGATCCATGAAGTTATTTAGAAGTAGCTTCTATAGTTTTAAATATTTGTAGATTTTTAAGATATCTTTATTTTTGCATTTCCCTGATGATTAGTGATGTCGAGCATCTTTTCGTGTGTCCCTTTGCTGTTTGTATGTCTTCTTGGGAAAAATGGCTGTTTAGTTCCCCTGCCTGTATTTTAAGCAGGTTATTTGGCTTTTTGATACTGAGTTTTGCAGATTGTCCGCATGTTTTGAGTATTAACCTTGTTCTGGATATACTGTTTGCAAGTATCCTCTCTCACCTAGAAGTCTGCCTTTTCCTTTTCTCAATAGTTTCCTTCATGTGCAAAGGCTTTTTCTAGTTTGATTTAGTTGCATCTGTTTATTTTTGCTTTTGCTTTCCTTGCCTGAGGGGACAGATCCAAAAAAAATATTGCTAAGACCTGTGTCAAAGAGCATACTGCCTGGGAATTCCCTGGCAGTACAGTGGTTAGGACTCCGTGCTTTCACTGGCAAGGGCCTGAGTTTGATCCCTGGTCTGGGAACTAAAATCCCACAAGCCACACAGTGCGGAAAAAAAGAACTAAAAACATACTTTCTATGTTATCTTCTAGGAGATTTATGGTTTCAAATTTATACATCTAAGTATTTAATCCATTTGAGTTTATTTCTATATATGGTATGAGAAAGTCATCCAGTTTGATGCCTTTGCATGGAGCTGGCCAGTTTTCCCAACACCATTTATGTCTTTTCCTCATTGTATATTCTTGCCTCCTTTGTTGTTGACTGTGTTTCTATGGGTATATTTCTGGGCTATTCTGTTCCATTGATCTGTGTATCTCTTTTAGTGTCAGTAACATACTGTTTTGATTATCGTAGCTTTGTAGTATAGTTTGAAATCAGGTCCTGTGATACCTCCAAAAAATTGCTTTATATTTTTTAAAAAGTAAACAATATTAGAAGGAAAATGATAAGCTATATTTGCCACAGAGTAAACAAATTTATTCTTCATTTTATTCCTGCAGATCAACAGGTCCTAAAAAAGCAATACAGATGACCAGTAGATATCTGAAGAAAATTGATTTCTTCTTTGTAAAAAGTGTTGAGTAGTGCCACAATATCTGAGAAATGAGATTCACAAACTAATAATGCAGTTTTTTTTTCTGTGTGTGTGTGTTTGCATGCACACACATGAGATCATTTAGTCTACTGCTAGCTTCACTTTATAACCTAGCCTAACTGGATGATTTATGTTCTCTTTTATAAAATGTTTCTATTTATTCCTCATAATGAGGTTTTTGGAACATGTCTTTGAGTCCACATACATATATAAATACTGTAAATGGTAATATTTGATTTAAATGTTTTAGTAAAACATATGGAGGATTAGGGGCTTCCCTGGTGACTCAAGGGTAAAGTTTCCACCTGCCAAAGCAGGAGATGTGGGTTTGATCCCTGGGTTGGGAAGATCTGGAGAAGGAAGGATTTTCCTGGGAAATTCCATGGATAGAGGAGCCTGGCGGGCTACAGTCCAAGGGGTTGCAAAAAAGTCAGACATGACTTAGTGACTCAACAAGAGCAGAGGACCGGAGCCAGGATTTATTGAATATGTGTCTTGTGCTGAACAATGTGTTATGGGTCCTTTGCATGTTTATTCCACTTTGCCCTAACCAACCTGCTAAAGCTGAAACTAAGGCTTCCCAGGATGCACTAGTGGTAGAGAACCTGCCTGCCAAGGCAGGAGACATAAGAGATGCAGGTTTGATCCCTGGGTCAGAAAGATCCCCCGGAGGAGGCCATGGCAGCCCACTCCAGTATTCTTGTCTGGAGAATCCCATGGACAGAGAAGCCTGGCGGACAACAGTCCATAGGGTTCAAAGAGTCAGACGTGACTGAAACGACTTAGCATGCAGCATGCACAAGGCCCAAGTGTTCAGGGATCTTCAGTGCCTAAAATCACTCACCTGATCCAAAGCCAAGTTGAAATTGAATCTAGGTCTGTCTTACCCACTCCTGAGAGTCCTTTGGACTACAAGGAGATCTATCCAGTCTGTCCTAAAGGAAATCAGTCCTGAATATTCATTGGAAGGACTGATACTGAAGCTGAAATTCCAATATTTTGGCCACCTGATGTGAAGAACTGACTCATTGGAAAAGACCGTGATGCTGGGAAAGATTGAAGGCAGGAGGAGAAGGGGAAAATAGAGGATAAGATGGTTGGATGACATCACTGACTCGATGGACAGGAGTTTGAGCAAGCTCTGGAAGTTGGTGATGGACAGGGAAGCCTGGCATGCTGCAGTCCCTGGGGGTCACAAAGAATCAGACACAACTGAGCTACTGAACTGAACTGTTTTACCCCAGCGTCCATCATTACACTGCCTTACATAATTTTCTTTAACTTTCATGGAATAAGTGTTTGTTGCTTTTCTTTATAGTTTTTCCCAAATGGATATGCCTTTGCCACTGGCTCTGATGATGCCACTTGCCGGCTCTTTGACCTTCGTGCAGACCAAGAGTTATTATTGTATTCTCATGACAATATCATCTGTGGGATCACTTCCGTAGCTTTCTCAAAAAGTGGGCGTCTCCTGTTAGCTGGCTATGATGACTTCAATTGTAATGTATGGGACACACTCAAAGGAGATCGTGCAGGTCAGTAAATTGGTACACGTTAGTTTTTGATTTTGCTGGGAAACATGAAGTCTCCTGTCAGTTGTTTTTGAGGTCTCCTGGACACCCTGGGGAATGGCAACCTGGCAGTTTTCATTCCTGGCTGTTGTTAACCTTTGAGTTCAGTTATAGTTCATAAACCACATTTATGTTTCTATTTTCTAAAGAGTAATATCTGATTCTATATTTTCATGTTTGGTAAGTTTTGACATAAAGATGAATAGTGAATATAGTTTACTGTGATCTTGCAGATTACAGTTTGCTTATAATCTGACAGGATTATAAGTTGTACTGGGGACTCTCATTAATAACAAATTACAGAGTGACTTAAATGTTTTTAGAATCAAACTTATATGCAAAGAATCAGCTAGGTTTACATAGGTTATTACTGGAACACAGCAGTCTTCTGACCTCAGCCCATATTTTCTGCTCCGAAAGGTAGCTACTTTTAAGTATTTATTTCCGTATCTTTAAATAACATACCTGTATTGGTTTTTTTTTTTTCTCTTAACTTTCAGGCATTATCTCTTGAGGTTTGGCTTTAACATCCTTCCTCCTACCACAGCTTCCATCTTCCAATTTTTCCCATGTAGTGAATTCTGTTTAGAACATCAGTCAGTGTTGATTACACATTTATGAATTTTTAAAACAGTACTTACTGCTGAGCAGTGACATATATATATGACTTCTTTTGTGATGCAGCTTCTTAATATTCTCTAGGGTCAAATTATTGGGCCTCTTAATTTTTGGCTCACATTCTTACTTTTGATGTGCTTCTCATTACTCTTCAAACTTTCTTCAAGTTTTGCTATGTCTGGGGGTAGATTCATTTCAGTCTATCATTCTGAGTATTCGGTGGACCTTTTAGATCTTAAAACATATACCCTCTAGCACTGGGAAGTTTTAGGGGGCTCATTTCATCAGTTGCACATTTTTTGTCCATCATCATTCTCTTTGTAGGACTCCCATTATTCTGATGTTGGACTTCTTGGACTTTCCTTTGACTTAGTTTCTCTCCTATTTTCCATCTGTCTTTTTTTTCCTGTATGTTCTGGGAGAAATCCTTGCCTTTTCTTTCCATGAACTCTCTGTCAAGCCTTGGTTTTCCATTTTTGCTACCATCTTTTTGAGATTTTTTTTTTAAGGGCATTCTTTTTTCCATGAATAAAAGTCTTTTGTTTTTGTAGGGTCATTAACAAAAGCCTTTCTTGAAGTTTTCTTTAAGCATAATCTTTTGGTTTCCAAGTTGCCTTTTCTCCCCCTTATTTTTTTCAGTCTCCTGTATTAATGTATTTCCTTGAAATTCATGATTTTTAGCCTCTTATTTATCCTTAAGAGTAAGGCATTAAAACTGTCTGAAAGCCTTCTGCATTCTTAGGTGTGCTGACAGTAGGCCTCACTGAACAGTGATCTGGCCAGGCTTTCATTGGGGAATTTCTGATGTCTTATATCCTTTTCTCTCTTGGGCCTGCTGTGTTCTCTGAGGTGGATTTTTCCACTTTTCTACCTGGAATCTCTAAGTTGACTGACAGTTTGGGGGCTGATTTCAGGAAGAAAGCTGGAGTGCAAAACAATTAGGAAGTAAACTTTGCTTATTCTCCAGCTTTCAGTAGTTGCACTGATCTCAACTGTGCCTGTTTTCTTCCAGTTGAGACCCTCTTGTTCTCTCTCTAGCACGTCTCTAGTCTTGTGTTCTGGGCAGGATGATAAATCATCTGCGGAGTAAAGGTAGAGACCTGGAGAGTCTAATCGATGCCCAGATGTTTTGTAATGCAGTCTTAGTTTACCCCATCTTGGCCCGTGTGTGGTTCCGGAGATACCTGGTTCCATTAGTTTCTGACCCCTTTGGAGCTTCTTGCAATCACTTTTGTTGTTGTTGGCTTATCAGACCATTTGCTTTGAACTCAGCATTTTGGGGTCCATTAATAATCAGCATATAGCTCACAAACTTTTGTTGCCATTTCTCTCATATCCTTGCTGTCCTTGTGTTCTTACCCTTTTATTAAATTCCTGTACAGTTTTGAGGTTTCTGAAGTAGAGGCAGTGTCAGCATCACCAGGGACAATTTTCTACAACCTCTCTTAAGAGACGGCAGCAGAGTTCATGGTTTAGCTGATTCCTTTTTTGAGGTATTAGGTGTTTTGCCTGGATTGAATCAGTATCCATAACAAAATAGAAATGTGTTTTTCATATTTTTTAACATCTGCTTGAGATTTAGTTTTGCTTTGCTGATAGCTGTTGGGTTTCAGGTTGACTCAACTGGCTACTTTCACCTTAAAATTGAATTGTGACATGAATTGCTAATTCATTCTTCTGTCCAATATGATTTGGAGTATTTAGTCACAATGGTCATTTTTTGTAATTTCAAGCCATAATGGTAAATTTGCCTTTTTCCAAACATTGCTATACAGAAGGTACTGCAGAGAATATTAAAGAGTTACACAAGAATACCTTCTGTGCCCGAGATTGGGTGCAAATGATATGCTTAATTACATGTGAGAGATATTGCAAACTCAAACACTATATTAAAGAAAGATTCTTACTGAGAACTTGATATAGTCCCATTTTTCTTTTAAATCTCTACATCTCTCTCATTTTCCTCCCAGTTTGGGATATTTAATTTTATCCTGTCTGGTGGTCCAAAGATCAGATAAGCTTAATAATTCAAAAGAAACTAAAACTAGATATGAGTTTGATGGTTTCACAGAGTTATGACCAAAACATTCCAGTGTTAGTGGTTAAAGGAATAGAGTAAATTATGTTGGTATTTTTGGTGGTGTATTCTTATGTTTTTGTTGTGGTGGTGGTAAAAGTTCATTGAATTTCATTTAAAATTTTGTTTTTGTTGTAACAGCTTATTAGCAAAATTCAGAAGTATCATAAACTTATTAGTGACATAAAAGACTACATATTTTTGAAGAGACGATTTTGAATATAAGGAGTCATACATTTTTCAAAAATGAAAAACACGATGCGTATGTCAGAAATTCATGTAATATAAAGAAATTTTATTTTATATTCCTGCCCATAAGTACCCTTCTGAGATCTTTCTGCATACCCTTGTTTAATCCTAAAACTTGCCCATTGCTAACTTTTTACTGAACTTTTGTCTTTCAGGTGTTCTTGCTGGTCATGACAACCGTGTCAGCTGTTTAGGTGTAACTGATGATGGCATGGCTGTGGCAACAGGGTCTTGGGACAGTTTTCTTAGAATCTGGAATTAACAATACATGCAAATTTACCATTCTCCACTGATACCTGGAGAAATCAGTACTACAGCCTATAGCTGTGAAAAAGAATTTACCTTATATTTGCAGGTGAAGATTTTTCTATTGAGATTATTATATACAAAAAAGCAGCTTTCAGTAAACTACAAAATAAAAAAGGTGAAACCAAGGTAAAGGTGCTTGCTGAGATCAGGACCAGTGTATCGATCTGAGGAGTTGAGCTCATTCAACCTTGATGAATTCTTGCTTGTATTGTCTAATTCTTTATTTTCTTTGTGTAGACAGAAATGTACACATTACAGCAACCTATCATGTTAGAATGTATGTTTGCATTTTTTCAGAATTACATTTTTAATTTTATATAGAAGTATTGCATTTTTGTGTTCTGTAGTGGAGGAACAGGCACAGTAATACATGGAAGTGAGACCATACGTGTGTGTACTGATGTTTAAAGATCTCCTTAAACTCCGGCTTTCTTTTTGATCTGAAAGAGATCCTGGTTGCTTACTGTTTAAGAATGTTGACAACAGGGACCTACTCTATAGCTCAGTGTTATGTGGCAGCCTGGATGGAAGTTTGGGGGAGAATGGATACATATATGTGTGGCTGAGTCCACTTTGCTGTTCGCCTGAAACTATCACAACATAATTGGCTATACCCCAATACAAAACAAAAAGTTAAAAAAAAAAAATGCTGTCAGACGTAGGTATCGCTGAGGGGAGTCCATGTGAGTATCAATAGTTTCTGCCTCATACTCTGCCATGTTATTAATTTAAGTAAGTGCTTATGTTGAGTCCTTTAAAGGGGACATAATCTAAAGGCCAGGTAATCTCACTCTGAAATTTGAGACATACTTAAGAAACTCGTATTATATTAACAGGTAGATAGCAGTAATCACATGAATTGTTCTTATTTTTTAAAGTTGGATATGATCAAATGATACTTAGCATTCTAAATAGTTAGGCTTTCCTACTGATTTCATCTTCTAGAGCTGAGTTTGTAGGGTGCACTCTGATGAACTTTTGGACTGTCTTTGCATCTTAAGAAAATTTCCCAGTGTTTCCATCAGTATGTATCTAGGAAGGACACATAGTGTGTGATGGCATTATGATTTTGAAAGAAGTATAAAATCTAACAAATCTATTTGTTACATTGTAACACACAATGTAAGGTTGCTTTATGAATTTATGTTCATATAAAAACTGAACTGATGTTAGCTCTGTGTCTTCAAAAATTTAAAAAGTAAACATTCAAGCTTTTTGATCTTCTGTACCATTTCCTCCCACTAGGACAAAATACTGGTTTCTAAGTGGTTTTACTTCAAAGGATACCTAGATCAAAGTGATCCCCACTTTAAAGCCAAAAGAAAATTCCAAGAGCAGTTCTTAAAGGAGTCAGAGGAAAATACTAAGCAATTTCTCTGCTTGTCAGTGATATAATGTGTTTATTACTAGAATGAGCCCCCTTAAATTTAAACAAAGATACTTTTCCTCTTGGATTTTCTCTTACAAATAATCTAAATGATTGACAATAGAAGATTGTTAAGTCTTGCTTGATAGTGAAGTCATGGAGTTTTTCTAATATAGAGGTGCATTGTGTTTTGTGACTTAGTAAACTGTGTCAGTTACTATTGAGCTAGATCTGTTAACTTTTGATCACCTGTAATCCTAAATACTCCCAAATTTTACTTGTAAATTTCCATTTATATATGTGGAATTTATATTCCACATTTATATTGTGGATGTGCTAATAAGTACATCAGCCATAAGGAAGTAAATGTTTTAAGATACTAAAAAGAGAATAGAATGGAAAAAGGAAGATCAAGATATAGGACCAAAAAAAAAAAAAAAAACCAGACTGCTGTAGACGGCAGGCATGAATGTATATTTATATACATATAACAGGATTTCTGTGGACTTTTGATGTTAATGTTTGTGGACTATTTAAGAAGTGATATAAAGAACAGCTCTTTGAGGTAAGGCAAGACAATTTTAAAGGGACAGTCATTTGCAAAAATAGGAGTGAGGATTACCATGTAGTTCAGCAGTTTATTCCAAAATCCTGTTGAAGCAAGCACTTGTAGCCATGTGCAAAATTGCCTTATATATATGAAGAGTATCTCCACCAGTTTGAAAATGATTCTAGTAACAAGATAATTTAGAGGCACACAGACTGTAAGAATTATGTTGTCTTAAACATGTTAATAAAAATGATTTAATATTATTAAACTTTTTGTAGGTGGTTAAAAGGCAGTTATCATAATTAAACATGTACTAGGCAACACTATCATGGCTGATTATACATATGACCAAATGGTGATACCATATTAATTAACTCACAGGTTAAAACTTTTGTTACCTATTGATATGGGTCCCACTTGCTCAATCTGTGTACTTGCAGTCTGAGTTCATCTGATTGTCTATTTAAAACTTCCTGAATTCAGTATATTTTGTAGAAGCACAGTATAGCTTGAATCTTAGTTTTTCCAAATTAAAAAAAAGCCAAATGTAGTTTTAAGGAATTTGCATCAATATTGCAGTTCTGGTGCCTGATTTATTTTCTTTTTACCTAAGAAACATTTAAACATAATGTGCCTCAGTTGGATTTATTTGTAGATTCTTGAATCACTACATAAAGAATAGTTGAGATATGACAGTATTTTAAAGGCAAATATTCTTTTCTAAAATTGGGGTGATGGCCTTGTGTTCAGCACATCAACCCATAAACCTTCTCAAAAAAGCACTTCATGTTGCCAGCAAGGTCACTGCCTCCACTTCGATGGACCGGCCTCATTTTTGGCAGCCGTGCTACTAGAGATTTAGACTAACTATCCAGGTTTCTTCCCTAGCTCAAATTTTTAAAGTTGTGAATCCATGGTTACAACAGCATATTGAGTTCCATCTTCAGAGAAGCAAAGATTTAGGCTTAATATCTCAAGAGATACTTAAGTATCAAGAGATACTTCTTAATTCTGCAAGAGGGCTTACCTGGTAGGCAGTCTCCTTGTTTTAATTTAGACTCATCTGAACTGATTAATACTGCATGATGATAGTAAACTAGTCTCTCAGACATAACAGAGGTAGGTGCTTCTGGAATATGTTAAGTAATTTTAAAGTTAACCTATTGAAAGAGAAATAAACCTTGGCTTCTTCAGGTGACAAAATGAAATTTTTGAAGTTGCTAAAAAAAATACTGTGTTAATATTATATAACTAACCTTCTTCAACACTTTTGACGTTTTAGATTTAGAAGTAAATTTAGATTCTGTTTTAAAAATGAAGATGTTCAGGGAAATTTATGCTTATTGGTGAGTGTCTCACAGTTTATAACAGTCGAATACTTGCAGCTTACCTCTTGATGTGTTTAAATGTAATGGAAACTGATTAAACAATCTCCCAAATGGGCCTATGATTTTAGTAATAAACAGGTTCTTTCTAAAATCTTTAGGGTGTGAGTTAGGCTTAAAAACATTTTGAAATTATGTTCAGTTTCTAATTTCCCTTTTGCCATTGTGGAAAGCAAAATTTTAAACTATTTCTTACCTTGTTAGAATTTTGAAAACACCCACCAGTCAGACTATCTTGTGAGAAATGGTAGCACAGTGGATAATATTGGTATTTTAAATTAGATTAAATACAGTGTGATGCACCCTTCATATTTACTGCTTCTTCTCCCATTGTTCATTGTAAGTTGCCTTAAATTCAGTGCTATATTTAAAAGTATTGATTATAATAGGTACTCAATAAAATGGTCTGTAGTTGAATGTCTAAGCTAGCATTGTTTTAAAAAGTAATTTATTAATCAGAATGATGGTACAACTTGTGTTTAGCAAATTTGTTTGCATGTTGATAAAATTTCCTAAGTCTTTTTTCTTAAAACCAGTTATTGAGCCTATAAAATAGTTGACTAATGCAGCATATGGAAAAACTGGTTAAATGTTTCAATTGATGTTAAGTGTGCCCGACAAAATCTTACATCATACAGTATTTTTTAATTAATAGAACTTCAGTGATATACTTGGTAGATATTTCAAGCCTTTTCTGCCTCTTACACAATGGTGCTCTATCCTATTGTTTTCTCTTCTCAAAGAAGCATCTGAACACTTGTATTTGCATATTCTTATCCAAAGGCATTCATATCTAAATGGGTTTTTTTAAGTTGATTAAAATGTTTTTCTTCACCTAGCGTGGTTTCTACAACACTTGTGGCCAACTGAACCTGAATGTCAGTAGTCTGTGGGAAAGGTGAATGTATTAGATTAAAGCTCTTAGAAAAAAGCTTTAAACCAAACTATGGACTTGTATCACGACTTAACAGTATTCTTGAATCATTCTTGCAGTAATTCATTCCTTTATTTGTATAGTAGCTCTGTGAAATAATGTTGCTGTGAACTGATATTGTAATCAATAAAGTGCTTTTAACCAGATTTCATGCAGCATGTTTTAAATCAGTTTTTAGTAGGATTACTTTTTTAAGTCTCAGAACTAAACTCCAAGCCCAGCAATTCATGCTCAGCTCTGATTCCTTTATCTAAGCATTCTCGTCATGAAAAATGAATGGGCTGCCAGAAGCAAGGAAGAGATTGGAGGTCCAATGACCTATCCTATAGTACTGTGAATGCTGGCCTACTGTTAAAAGGCCACACATTTTCATGAAAAAGCAAAGTATAAGTCATTCTTCCCTTAAAGCTTCCTTAGGGTAAAAATGAGCCAGTTTCCCCAAGATAGCTTATATGCTTGCCATAAAAATCATCAAAAATAAAAGATTAAAACTCACTAAATGCCAGTATAAATGTTCTATTTATCAACTTTCAGGCAAACAAGTTTTATTTCCACCTTGCATATTATAAAAAGTCTAGGTTTGTAAAAAGCTGAAGGTTATACAAAGTTTATAAATAATCCTGCAAACACATAGTAGACAAGTAAATGTGCAGTAACTTTGAACATCAGCCATAAATCACAATTCTTTATCATTCATGGGCTTGGTCATAGGTGCACTTACCCCAAGCATAAAGGTGGGCTTTATTATTTTAGTGTCCCACTTCCAACATTCATGTATTTTCAAACTTGATCAGGCAGAACTGGATTCAAGCTACTGATGGAAAATTTAGTATAAACTTTCTATAGCAGAACCACTACTCCACAGTTCCCAAATTTTTTGCATGCATCAGGATCACCTTGAGGGCTTGTTAAACCAGAAACTGCTGGTCCCCAAACCTAGTATTTGACTCAGTAGGTCTGGGATGAGCCCTAAGAATGTAATTTTTACAACTTTACTTGTGATACTGTTGATTGAGGGACTGAACTGTGAGAACCACTGTACTTAGCACTCATGGGGTAATAACAAACCACTATACTATTTCAGAAGTTCAAGTACTTGTGTATAAAGATTAAGGCCTTCAACTTGTAACCTTAATTAGCAGTACACAGTCTTAAACATCAGTTTTTTCTTTGCAGTTGTTATTTAGTCCCACTTCTTGGTGATTTGTATAATTTTTTGGTTATAAAGCCACAATATTAGCTATAAATGAATATCTGGATTTGAATATTGCATTCTAGTATCTGATTTGCATAAAAAAACATTAAAGGCTTCTATGGCCTAAATAATGTTATTTTCTCCTTAAAATAACCAGAAGAGGTGTTGCACCTGTTGTGAAAAAACTGAATAGCATCCAAGAGACTTAAACATACAGAAAAAGTACTGAGTATTAAAAGAAGAAAAAAAGCCTGAAACGTTATCCCTCCTGTGGAAGAGCAGCATCAACTCTTACCAGCCAAATGCGCTGTGTCTTCTGGGATTGTGCATTCCTAACATGCACCTGCTGATGTTGATTCAGTGGTCCTCAAAACTATTTTTGCATAGCAAAGCCTTAGACCAGTTTTTAATGTTTCCATATAAGTTTCTATTAGTTTTTTTTAACACAGAAACAAACACAATGTTTTAACTCATAAACATTTTCATTAAGGTAAAAAATAAAAATTTTAACCGTGCCCTGTCAAATTCATACAATTAAATAAACATAAAAGTCACTGTGGGGGACAACCCAGCAGTATCCTTGGCAAATACCTTTCAAAGAACAGCAATTTTTACTGTAGCCACCCAAAATTCAGATCTCCCATCTCTTTGGCTATTTTTATCACTTCAAACTTAACTCTCAAAAACAGAAAGCTCTCCTTACTGGAATCACAGCTGAGGCTGAATGTGTTTCTTGAGAAACATGAGCAGATTATTTAGACCCAAATACTTTCATAAAGGACTTTCTTTCTAATAACAAAACCTATACACTGCTTTACATCAGTTTCAATAGGAATAAAAGGGAGTAAAAACAGCATTAATTATTAGTGGTTTACATACCTGTCAGGATGGCAAAAGTGATTGTAACCTGCATAAATAATACACTCAAGAACATTCCACACTCCTTTGTGGTTACAGCAATACAGTTTATAAAACAAAAATCTAATTATTCCCATTAAAGTCAGCATCAAAAATTAGTTTTGAGAAAGAAGATGAAAGGAGCATTCTCTAACTCCTGGATGCCAGGAAGCAGAGTTTTTCAGAATCAAAAACAAAGAGAGCCCTAATTAAGAGCAAGGCCCCACCCCTCAGGGGTCACAGAGTTGTTTCTTTTGCTTTAAACTAATTCATCATTTTCACATATCAAAGAATTTTTCTTTACCCAAAATTAAAGAGACACCATAACACTCTTCAGAAGTGCAAACACCCTAAGATAGATCAATACCAAGATCTACTCAAGGATTTGCTATTTAGGTATAGTTAGTATAATTCATACTTAAAATCACTTCATAAAAATAACCATCCAAATCTTCCAAACTCCATTTTCTCCTTCGATGATCACCAAAGCAATCTCAATTGTTAAGATTCTTCACTGCTTGAATGTAGAAACCGCTTAGTAAAATTCTCCAGCTGGTTTTCAAGTTGAACAGCTTTATTTCTAATTTAAAAAAAACAATGAATAAACACCAATCTAATTATCATAAAGGTCAATGAGAAAAAAATGCATCCCATCCAAATCTTGCAAAAAAAAAAAATCACTAGTCAGCTGTTGCTACATTTATCTGAATTCAGATCCACTCTTAAAAGCATTTACTATATATGCTACTCTAACTTTGTAATAAACATAGACTCCACTGGCCAGGAAAGATATACTGAGATAAAATCTTTAACAAGAATGAAAAGCCTACGCATATGTATACCTATGGCTGATTCATGTTGAGGTTTGACAGAAACCAACAAAATTCTGTAAACCAATTATCCTTCAATTAAAAAACAAATTGAAAAATTGAAAAAAAAAAAAAAAAGAATGAAAAGCTTAAGAGACAGTGGAGTCACACCACCTTACAAGGAAATTATATCCTAAGTCACATTAAGACAATTGTTCCTGAATTCCCTTTAAGTATAAAACATAGAATAAATGATTTTATGTATACATACAGTAGCTGGCAGATGTCAAAGGACCATAGTTGCCAAAAATATATATTTTTTTAATATTAAAAAATTGTATATAAAGAAACCGAATGCCCGTAAAAAGAGGGAAAGCAGGTCTGTGTCTCCATGCTCATCATGTGCCACAGTGCACACACACACTTAAATGAGTCTCTCTCTTTCCTTCTTGGTCTTGTGATGTATGGTGCTAAGTGGATATTGTCAAGGCCATATAATTTAAATGTGCATGTGAACTCCACTGTGTATTTCTTCAGGAAATGCTCCTGAGATATATAAATACCAATAATCTATCAGTTATTTATTTTTTTTAACTATAGCAAGATGAAAAAAATAAAAACCTACCTCAGTTAAAATTTTTTTTTATTAGATATTGTTTCACCAAATTTGAAAGGCTGTATTTGGGATGATCTAACTTAAAATAGGAGCAATGGAACACATGAAATTCGCTTGGGTGTGGGGTGGTGTGTGTGTGTGAGAAAGGATGCTGGGGTCTAAGTCACAGGCAGTCACGTTTTCAGAAACTCTGGAACAGAAACTCAATGAGAATGTGACTAGTGATCAGACTGAAATAACCATGCATGGACAGACTGTGTGTGTGTGTGTCTGCCTGTCTGTAAGGATACTGGAGTCTAAGTCACAAGCAGTCACGTTTTCAGAGACTCTGAAACAGAAACGCGATGAGAATGTAACTGCTGATCAGGCTGAGATACCATGGACAGATCCTTGTGTTCCAAAATTCAGGTCACAAGGACAGTCTCTCCAATTTGCAAACATTGCAAACTGTTTTCATACAGGCAGCTGTATGGAGCATGTGCCCTGGTAAGTAGTAGCAGAAATGAAATGATGCTTAGTGAGTCTTCCAGACTTGTAGTTGAGTGAGCTAATACATAGCAAATTAAGAACTGTCAACAAGTATAGACCTTGTGCTAATACTTCTGGTCTTGACTCCCCAAAGCAGAATTTATTTAGGGTCCAAAGAATCCATGGCCAATCATATTAAACCATAATTCCACTTTATATTAGGATATCTTGTTTACTTCTGCTGCTTCAAATTTAAGTATACCTAAGAGTCCCCACTGAGAAGAAAAATTATGAATTTTAGATATATAGGACTGAAAACTCATAATTTTAATAACAGAACTGCTCTAAAAAAGGACAAATATAGCTTAACACAGGGCTCTAAGTCTGGATCTAAAAAATCCCTTTAAATTCATATTTTTTTGCTGTTGAAATTAGTTTTCATTGAAATTATAAAACATATGGAACTAAATATGGAAAATTATAATTAAGCCAATGCAGAAAGCCAAAAATTTTAACATAAATTTGCTAGCAATTTTACATAATTGTATTTTGGTAATGAGACCAGTAAATGTTCATATTATTGAGAAGAAAAAGTTCAAATACCTTAAGAGCTTTGAATTGTTTTGTATTTTCTCCAATTGATCTATTTCTTTGGATAATCTAGCAATTTCTTCTTCTAGATGTTTTTGTGTAATATCAACTTGTTGGCACAGGCGAGCAAAGGTGGTTGCCATCTCCCTTAAAATAAAAAACAATTTTATCAGCAGTCACGAATGTCTTTTTAAAATGAATAAGCTTTAATCTAAAGCTTACATTAAAAAAGGATCACAAGATTAAAAAATCCCTAAGACATAAGGTATCAAAGAACATTGCTAAGAATGGTGTGAGGGAGGGTAGAGTGTATGGTACTTGTAAGCTTAATATGACTGTGGGCTTGATTTCATCTGGCCTCAAGACAAATGCTCAACAGGTAATAACTACTCTGCCATTTTGTTGTGAATGTGAATAAGCTATAAAAAGGCAAAGGTTGGGTACATTTCTTCAGAAGCATAATAAGCCTTACTCTCATCCCCTACCTATAAGAATAAATTACTGGAAACAGGAAAGGAAATTTCATGAACTTCTGTGACTTAGTCAAAAATACTTTATAGCAACATTTAACTACATTTCTAGAGTTAAAGGGTGTATTTGTGTGCTAGTTAATATGTGAACTTTGGCAAATATTGTGTGTTTGCTATTGGGAGCATGCCTAGTAGGTGTGTACCACTGGACTTTGACTGACTTGTTTTTCTCTGCAACTATTCTCTTGCCCATCTTCATCTTTCCCATGGTCTTTTCCCTCTCCCATCTCTCCTCATCTGACCAAATACCAAGATTAGACAAATGAAGCATCTATTTTAACATTTCACTACATTAATATTTGGCTAGTATTATTTTAACTGGAATAATTATTTGAAGTTGCCTCTGTTAAAGTGTAAAGTCATGTAAGAAAGAACAGAAGTTATCTTTAACTTTTAATTTACCATAACTTCTAGCTATAGTTATTGTCACATGGTAGGTGATTAATAAATGTTTGATGATGATGAATGGAAAGCTTCATTCTGTTTTTATGAAATGTGAACCATGACTGATTTCTTTTGGAGGTCTACGTCATCCTCATTAATATAAATAAATCAAAATTAACACCATTAAATAAAATAGGAGCTCAATAAATATTTGGGAAATGAATGGACTAAATCAGTGGTCTCAATTCTGTGACCTCGTTGTTTCCATTCCTTACAGCTCTAAATAGGTTAGTACAGGCTCTGATCTTGTGTTTGAAACAGTTTAATCTTCTGGCAGTTTTTGTCTCCTGAGTCTAAACCACTTAACACACTATACCACTGCCAAGTTATCTGATCTAGAGCTTAATGTTAATGGTGCCACTCCCAAGATTCCTGATTATCCAAACCTGTCCTATTGTTAGGCTTACACTCCAATGGACCCCTCTTATGTACACATCTGCCACACTGAAATTGTCTCATGTTTCTGAACACATTCCTTTTTTCTCCAACTTCTTGCTTTTAGTTTGGGCTCTTTTCTCTGTCTCCCTCTTTCTATTCTGCACATTCAAATTTCGCCAGGCTACCTCTCCTCCAGGAAACCTTACTGATCCACTGTCCCTTATGCTTTAAGATTCTAGAGTCTCACATTATGAAGCTCTCATTACCTATCATTTTTCATCTTTTTTTTTTATAATTATGTACATGTTGCTTTTTCTACTAAATTGCAATTATCTTTAGCTCAGAAAACTTTCTAATTCAGCTGTCAGTAGCACCCTAATGCAGAATATTATGCATCGATTTGACTGGGGTCCTATGTATTTTTACTAAATTAACAATAAATATTTGAGTGTATGGTACTTGAGTGTATACATAAAAGATACTCAGTGGACCCAGGTATTTATTATTATAATAAAATTCTCTTGAATTTTTAACAAAATCATGCCTATAAATCTGGGCTGTAATAGTAAAAACAAATTACATTCACTACCATGCATTTATTTTGAGCCCACTGTTTGATTATTCTATTTTTTCCATTTTGGTGGCAATTATAAAATACGTCCATGTTGTGCTAATTCTTTGAGTTGTACTCTTATTCGTGCATTTCTGCATGCATGTCATACTTCAGTAAAGCTTTAAAACAAAAATACAGATGAATCTTTCAACTTACTGTTGTACTTGATGGCTGCAGTTCGCGCTTGTGAAGCTAACGATCATTTGCAGTTTTTCAGTTGCATAATTCACAAATTGCTGTTTAAAGGCTCTCTCCTTGGCACGGGTGGTCCAAGTGAGTCTTTCATAAAGATACAAAGCTCCATACATACTTAATGAAACAGATATGAGTTTCCAACCCACAGTTTTCCAAATCTGTAAGATAAATTCACAGCTTACTTTGAGAAAGAAAGACACTACTAGGGAGACTGTACTAAAAGGCACTTTAGAAACTTCATTGGTTCCGTACAGATCCTTGAGTTAGATCCATTTTTTAAAAATGTATCTTCCTACTCTATAAGGAAATATGAAATTACTGAAAATCAAGCTGAAAAAGGAATAGTACAGAAATAGCAGGCAAGAACTTTTATAACCTGCCAAGTATTTGCTAAGTTGATTTAATGTATCTCAAAAAGGAATGCTAATTTTTTTAGGTCAAAAGTTTAAAAAAACAAACTATATATAAAATAGATTTCCCTGGCAGTCAAGTGGTTAAGGTTCTGTACTTCCACTGCAGGGCGGTATGGGTTTGATCCCTGGTCAAGGAATTATGGGGACTCCCCAGGTGGTGCAGTGGTAAAAGAATCTGCCTGCCAATGCAGGAGACACATATTTGATCCCTGGGTCAGAAAGAACCCCAGGTGTAGAAAATGGCAACCATCCCAGTATTTTTGCCTGGAAAATTCCACAGATAGAGGAACCTTGTCGTTCTTCATGTGGTTGCAGAGGCAGACATGACTAGGTGCATACACACACACACAGAACTATGATCCCACATACCATGCAGTGAGGCCAAAAAAAAAAAGTAGCCAACAAGTACCTACTTATAGCACAGAGAACTATACTCAATATTTTATAATAACCTATAAAAGAATCTGAAAAAAGCTATATATATATGTGTGTGTGTGTATGTGTATAACAATCACTTTGAACCTGGAAACAGAAGTAAATATACCTTTCTTTTCCTGATCTAGCAGGTAGCTTTGCAAAAATTTCAATTTTAATTACACCAAAAAATACTGTTTCTAAAAAAAAAAGGTACTGTTTCTTACCACTCCTCCAACAACAATGATGCCCATAGACGTTCTAGATGTGAGAGAGGCTAATGTTGTTATTAGGGTAACCATGAGTTCTTCCTGTGATGCATTATCTGGCGTTGCTGGGTTGGAAGGAGCAGTGGGAGTGGAAGCTAAAGATCTGGGGAGCTGATAAGGTTGAGGGGTAAAGAATTAAGTCAATTAAACAGCTATACATGGAATAGTCATTTACAAAACTCTATTATATTCTCTTTTAAAATTATAGCAGTAAAACTACAAAAATAATGACTCCAATTAAGGAGTTTACCATAAGTACATGAAGAAAATAAAAATGGTCTGAAACCATAAAGGACAGATTTTTCTAATATACAATGAGTCTATCTATAACAATAGGCCCTCAAGTCTCAAGAGAAATTAAAACTGCATATAAAATTTTTTTCACACCAAAAACACAATCTTTTAAAAAAATATTGGGTTTCAAAATTAAAACCTTGAGAATTTCCTTGTGGTCCAGTAGTTAGGACTTCACACCTTCACTGCCAAGGGCTTGGGTTCAACCTCTGGTCAGGGAACTAAGATCCCACAAGCCATGCAGCCAAAAATAATAAATAAATAATGAAAGTATAATAAAATCAAAATTAAAACCTTTACACTTTAAAACATACCATAAGAAAATTAAAAGGCAAGTTACAGACTAGAAAAACATAAATATTTTGAAATCATGTATCTGATAAAGACTTATATCTGGAATATATGTAAAGGACTCTTAAAAGTCAGTAAGAAGCCAAATAACCTAATTTAAAAATGAGCAAAAAATTTGAATAGACATGTTACAAAATGAAATACAAGAATAAGCATATGAAACGATGTTCAAAATCATCAGTCATTAGGGAAACACAAATCGAAACTATCAATACAATGAGATACAGCTTTGTATCTGCCAAAAAAAAGCCTTGATTAGAACGTGGAGAAACAGAATGTTAATACGTTGCTGGTGGGAATGTAAAATGGTGCATCTGCTTTGGAAAACAGTTTGGCAGTTCCTCAGAAAGTTAAACATGGAGTTACCATATGGCCCAGCAATTTCATTCCTAAATACTCAAGAGAAATGAAAAGACATGCCCACATTAAAACAGTATATGGGTATTTATAACACCATTATTCATAATAGCCAAAAAGTACAAGCAACTCAAATGTCCATCAATTGATGAATGGATAAATAAAATGTGTGACAGCCATGGCGGAATACTATTCAGCAATACAAAAGAAATGCTGAATACTGATACATGCTACAACATTCATATAGTATGATGACAAATCTTGAAAACATTACACTAAGTGAAAGTAGCCAGTCACATTTTGTATGATTCCACTGATAGGAAATGTCCAGGGAGAGCAAAAATAATAGCCAGAGAAACCTGACTAGCAGTAGGGCTGGCGGTGGAAATGAAGCCTGACTGCAAATGGGGCACAAGCATATCCTTGGGGGTGACAGAAGTGTTCTAAAAGTGGACTGTGGCAATGGTTTTAAAACCCTGTAAGTTTCTTGAAAAATTACTGAGTTGATAAATTCAAAAAAGTTTTTTTAAATGATTAAGATTAGAAAATTTACAAAACAGAGTGTCAAAAGTGAATGCAGAGTAACCTACAACAGTATTGAATGAAAATTTGGGGATTGGCTTTCCCTTAAACATAGTAGTATACCTAATTCTGAAATGGATCTATATCATAAATATTACCTACAAATAAGCAAAGCTGACACAGCTAGTTCTACAGAGAAAATCACACAAATGAAATAAAAAGAGACTCTCAACGGGTAGAATCAGATACATACCTGTACAGTATAACAATAACCACCTAATAAAAAGCCTACTCAAATAGAAAATTTTTTAAAAAGCCTACCAAAAGAAAAAAAAATATATATATAGATAGATACCTGAAAGATAGGCTCTGATAATCCTAGAAGCACCCGCTGAGCATTTGTAGGGCCCAAGAAACGATGGACAAGAGAAGACCAGCCCAGAGAAAAACGAAATACAATATCCTCTTGAAAATCTGAACATAACTTGTGGCAATTTAGGTCATAGCTAAGATCAAATTTCTTGCAAGGAACCAGCGTATGCAGTTTATTCTGAATACCAGCTGGAAGTAATGGCTTCAAATTTTCTAGAAAGAACCAAATTATGATACTTTGGTTAACAATAGTAAATAATGTTTTACATTTTATAAGATATCTAAAAGATATTATAATAAATCTTTTATCACTGAAAAAAAAAGAAAAAACTACATATGAACTTGCAGACATAAATATTACCAATAATTTCTTGCTGGGATTGAAGCATTGAAGCGTTGACTTCATTGGTGCACCGATCAGCCAAATTTCTTCCCATTCCATCTTCTATGTGCTTATTTAACTCCTGTTAACAATGGTAATAAGTGCCCACATTATTTTCTTCTCTAGAACATATACAGACTTTATAACAATGCTAAAAAAGTAGTAAACACTAATACGATTTTATTCTTTTGAAGTGGATCATTTTCTTGTGTATTTTATAATTTACATTTATTATAAGAATGCACAGGAGAGCTAACAGTTTAATCCTGTACTGATTGCCATGAAGACACTAAAATGGCCAAGTCACTGAAGCGTGGACTAAGACTTGGTAAAACAAGTAAACTGTATCTGAATAACATTTAACTACAATTTAACTTACATTTTTATATACTTTCAATACACTTGGAGTAGGATGAAACTCAGAACAAAATTCATCAACCAAAACAGAGAGTCGACAAATTTCATCTGTCATAGCACATGAAACCTGGAAAAAAAAAAAAAAATCAGAAAATTTAAACAAGATGACTGACTACTCAAAAAAATCAAATTGAAAAAACTTAATATTCTTTTAAAGTAACAGATGGATAATATTTTTAGCACTATCAAAAGTATTTTCATTCCCAGATATTATCACAAAGCTAACGTTACCCACCTTATTTGCAACCTCCTCTGTAACCTCCCTGATTTTTTTTTTAACATCCAGTGTTAAAAGGTTCATCTGGTTTCGGATAAAGTCCAGTCTATCAATTTGGTCTTCCCTCTCTTCTATTGAATAAACCCTATTATAGTATGAAGAGTAATTAATATTCAGGATACATTTAAGTCCTAAAGAAATTAAGGAGACACTCACTTATATATTGAACCATCTGTTAGTGTGATATAAGAAAAAAAAAAAACAAAACCTTGTATTTCAACATCTAAGAGGGGTTCAAATAACATTTCACTCATAAAATGTTTTACAGATGACTAGATAGAAACTGCTATCTCTCTGCTCCTGTGGCACCTGAATCCCACAAAGGATTAATAAGGATTCTAAATCTCCACCCATTTCACAGATACAAATATTCAAAATAGAACTAACTCATTATTGAGTCTACTTAATAAAGCACCCTGAAAGCTCAATCCAGTCAGCTGCTAGTTTTTGTTAGTTTCCTTGGAATACAGTCACATGCATTCATGTACCTATTGGGTGTAATTGGCTGCCTTTGCTCTAAAACTGCAGAACTGGAGCTGCAAAATAGACAGTATGGCCCACAAAGCCTAGAATATTTACTATCTGCTAAATTTGTTAACCCTTGGATGATATAGGAAAACAAAAGCCTGAGATTTTTTTTTTTAATATCATCTTTAGCTAAAAGAGTTACAAACCATCCTCAATTCACATCTTTTTTTGTGTGCCAGGTTTATTTCAATGTTTATATTTTTATAAAAATTAAGGTCAATCCAGTGGACCAATACTTACTTTGGCTACCATAATGTAGCAACTGAGCCCAACATACAGAAACACTGTGACAAGGCTAGCGATGAGACTCTGGGTTCTGACCCTTGTGTTTAATATGCTGCAAATTCTCTAATTTTATACACAATGCATCCTGCAAAAATGCCAAAATTAGGCAACAGACCTAGACATGAGTGGAGTTTTCTTCTCAGCAAGATCAAATACATTTAAAATTACCAATTTTACATCGCCTTGGATTTAATCTTAGATGCTTTATATCTTTCCACTGATTGGCTTAAGTTCACTTAAAGGTTCAGTTGAGGCTTAACATCATTATGCTTGTAACATCTAATAACATCTTGATCTTTGTTTCAAGTGTACTAAGTTTGTGAGAACTACCCTTTTCTTTGAATAGTGCTGGTTTTTGTATTTGTTTTCATTGTTACAAGGCAATAAATGGACTAAAATACTGTACTACAGTATGACATATGGAGTAATGCTTACCAAATTCACCTTCTGGCTGGCAGGTAGTACCACCTTGCTTGTTTACCAGCTGATATAAAACCACAACTAGCATAAAAGAGTGATTTCAAGGTTTCAACATACGAATAAATAAAAGATGAGTGATAAGTTGAATGTAAAAAAAAAGTCACCTGTTTTTAACTTCAAAAAATTCTGCTTGAAGAAATGGTTCTTTCACTGCTTTAAAGATATTTTCAAGTCACTCAACATTTAAAAATCACAACTCATACACCCGAATACTGAGACTGTATACTGAGAATGTAAATAATGTGTTCAAGGTTGTAAAAAAAAAAAATGCTTAACAGTTTCAAATATTCATTAAAAAACATGCAAGTAGGCATCAGCTAAACCTATCAGGCTGATGTTAGTGTGAAAGGTATTCAATAGAATAAAAATTTTAGATCAGTCTTTTTATATTGACACAAAAATAATTGTTATTTTGCAGTAAAACGAATTCATACCTTTTCTCTGCTGCTGCCACGTTTATTGAATCCATTATGTTTTTCACAGTTTCTAGTATCTGTTTAGCTCTGATAGTGTGCTGTTCAAACTTTGTTTTCACTGCTGACTGCGAGATACACTCCTGCGAGGGGCCCAAGCCATAACACATTACTGTAATTCCATCCAAACATTTTCAGGAATTTAAACACAAAAACTTGCTGTTCATATTAACCAAAACAGACACAAGGAAAGAAAATAAATGAAACATAAACACAACTTAAAGTTATAAAGGTTAAAAAAAGTCAAGGATTCAAAAGTAAAAAAGCTTGTTTTAACAGCAAGTTCATAGCTTTGTGTAATTTTACACAGTAATGTGCAATGGATCTTTGACTATACTATCTTCAAAAACAAATTAAAAAGGGTACTATTTTCAATGTTAAAAAAGATTTCCTATTAGAGTACTAATTTTACTTGGATCACCTTTAATCTATTTCATCTATCTTGATCTTTCTTTTTTTTTTTGATCTTTCTCAAATTCATAATTGATCACCTCATAAAGTTCTTAAGCCATGGAACCAGAATTCTACATTGAAAAAAGTCAGTTGAATGATGTCACCTAAAATTCATAAAAGAACTTCTACAGACTGAAGCCTGAACAAACGGAAAAATACTCTTTTAACACTACACAATGTAGTATTTTAAATTGTTTATAGAAAAATTTCTATTTTTCTAAGATAATCCCATTATGTTATGGGACAATATAGCGTGTGCATACAGGTCAGAATGATACATTATCTCACGTTTTACTTTCAAGTTAATTGCAGGTCTTAACTTACTAACAGTTGTACAAATCAGTGTTTCATGACCAGTATTTTTTACACAGAGAATAATACATCAAAATGCATCACATATGATCATGGATGTTTCTTTCGTGAAACTGTTTCCTTTCAGTATGTGTGCATACTGCTTGTTATTTAAAACATTAACTGTGATTCATCACTTAAATCTTTGCAAAACTATTAACCTAAAATTGGCCTTTCACTTTTACTTCATAGAAAAGTCTAATTCTATACTGACATTAACATCTGAAAACAACTGCAAGCATCTATAGAGAAATGGTAGCTGGTCTTCCAACAATCAAGAAACACTCATCTGGGTCACAACATCAATACCCACAACAGATGTTCTGTAGGACACCATGTTTATTTTTTACAATAAATTTTTAAAAGGATATACCTTCCAACTCTCTAATATTTCCATGAATTTATTTTCTTGAGCTTAATATAAAACTGATACAAACTGTGATAATTACTTCCTAAAGTAATACTATTCTTTATCAAAATAAATAGCTTTCAAGTTTTAAAGGTAGTCAATACCCTAGCACTGTTACTCGTTACCTTGAAATCATTAGTATATATATTCAATTCATGTCCTATTTATAATCTATGTTAAGCCTTCACATCTCTAAATGATTATTTTGTTCACTTCACTTTACAGAAAGTGAAAGTCACTCAGTCATGTCCAACTCTTTGCGACCCCATGAACTATACAGTCCATGGAATTCTCCAAGCCAGAATACTGGAGTGTACAGAAAACAAAACAGATTCATTTCTTTAGCTCCAGGGTACATGAGGATAATTCATTTAGCTAACAGTTTCCTTAACTCAGAGCCCACTACTTTTTTTCAAAGCATAGTCTCATTTTTGCTCATCATCAAGCTCATTTATAAGTTTCTCAATTATCATTAATCTTGAAAAGATTAGTGTTAGGAAGTTAAGAGTATTACTGTTTTGTACATGCCAGAGCAAAACCACAAAAAACTATATAATATCAAACATTTAAAGAGTCAACTGCTTAATTTTTAATGACCAAAACAAAGCTTTGATTTTACTTTAAATAACTGTCTCATTAATTGCCAAATTAACCTTTACAAAACTATAATAAAAGAATAAGAATAAAACTTAAAAGTTAAAAGAATAAAAGTTAAAAGAAATTCTATGTTCCTCGATGAAGCAGATCTAGATATCAGCAATGAAGACCCCAAATTTGTAGATAACAGCACAGTATTAGAGCTAGACTAGACAAAAAGGAAAAATCTCCAAGTTATTACAAGTCACTCCTTGATTCAAAAATATACAGTAGTGAATATGTAGAAAGAAGAAAACAGGCAATTTTTTTCTAATTAAAAAGTATGCCTCACTGATGTTCCCACTGATCAGAAAAATATCAAAAGTCAACTACAAAAGGAATACTCTATTCCAACCGAAGTATAGGGAATGCTAATTTAAATAAAGCTTCTTTACTGAACCATTTCTCAGAGTCCTATATACACTAATATACTTATGAATCTCCATGGAGGTCATAAATAGCCTGCAGTAGTATCCAGACTTATTTCATTAGGAACTCTGCTTTCATAAGGTGAAGTTTAAAATGCCACACCAGATATTTTAAATTTTATCTTATCAGAATATGCCAGAGGCTGCTTGAAAACTTATTAAAGATTTAGAAGCAAAACAATAATCACATTTCAATTAAGATTTTCTGACTTTCTACTAACATCTAAAGAAAACAGCTGACAACTAGTCATACGTAGTTACAAATTTGTACATATTAATATTTATGTGTAATTAAAACATAAAACAAATCTGTCAAGTCCCCTTGATAAAAGATCCCAAATACCCAATAACGTGCTATTTACCACTCCAAATGTGTTACTTGGAAATATTTTAAACTGACAGAAGAAGTGCAAGAAAGAACACCAAGATACAATATACCTTTCAGCTTCTTCTAAATCAAATGAATCTCAAGAGGTCTATGGTAAAGATCAGATTGTTTGATAAAATGATGAACTTGGTACAGTTTTTCTTTTCACAAAAATCATAAGACTACACACACACAAACAGAAGTCAATTCTGTAAACAGAAAATGGGCATTTAAGGCCACATGTCATCACAACACACACACACACACAAAAAAAAATCAAGAAAAGTCATATGGGAAGGATCAAAATATCTGAATTTTAATAATTCCTGTATTAAATAGGAAATGCCAAAAACTATAATTAAAAATTAATCAACAATGAAATCTGGGTACTGAAAGCCATGGAAGACATCCAAAGCTACACTCACAGACAAATTCATTCCACTTTTATAATGAAAGCAAAAAGAAACTTTCTGTAAACATTAGTTGAACTGAATGACT
This sequence comes from Cervus elaphus, assembly GCF_910594005.1. NCBI lineage: Eukaryota > Metazoa > Chordata > Mammalia > Artiodactyla > Cervidae > Cervus > Cervus elaphus. The sequence goes on along the minus strand of NC_057833.1, from coordinate 31,817,526 downwards.
AACAACCAAAAAATGCTATTTATAAACTGAAAAATTATCCATTTAATCTTTAGAGGATAAAGCAAAGCAATCAAATCATTGACAAATCTCAATTAAGATTAAAATATAGATATTTCTTATATACTTTATCTAATGATGTATCTATATATAGGTATATAGACAGATAAAGAAAAGGAATACAAAAATTGTTTAATAAATAATTTTATACTAAATTATAAATTCTCAGCAATGTATCAATTTATAAGAAATCATAAATTATCAAAATTAATTTTAAAGGGAGCAAATCTGAACTTTGGCAAAAAGTTGAAAAGAGCTGTCGATTTAATTACCAAAAAAAGGTTTGGCCATCAAGACAAAATTGTTTGTCCATATGACTATTTCCTTAGGTAAATTCAAATCATTTTTAGCTAATTCTCATTTTATATCTATCACAGCTTTAAACAAAAATTTCAGACTCTAAAGCCTAACGTTCTCTCCAACTTCATGGAAAAGCTCTTGCTCATAAATAGTTTTTTCCAAACAAATTTTTAGATTCTCAAAAGAACTTTTAAAATAAAAAAGTGAAATACCAAGTTTCTTCTAAAAACCTTAGAAAGAGTAGTTCCCAACTCTTTCTGATTATTGAAATCACTTGGGGAGCTTTAAACATTTAGGAGATTCCTAGGTCCATCCTGGCCCTACTGGATTAAGTCTCTGGGACAGGTCAGGAGCCTGCAGGTCTCTAAAGTACCTCATGTGTTTCTCATCACCAGCCAGGTTTGGGAACCAGTGCTCTATAGCACATCTTTTATTCTTCTCATTCCCACCTCTTCAAGGAAATATTCTGGGAAAGCAAAAGCTGTACCAGGAACCAATATGAAAGAGGTATGAGTGTATAACTGAACAGTACAAGATTTGGTAGGAGAAATCAATGCTAAACACATACACACAAAGAAAGAAAAGCTCAATACGTAAGAAAAGATGAGGGAAACAACAAAAGATACTCTCCCCAATATTTTTCCCATGGATGAAATGATTGTTCCTGATAAGAGTGGGTAAAGGATTGAATCTCTTGTGCAAGAAAAGGGAAAGAATATAAACAACAACAATGATCTTTAAGTAACTGGGATATCATGTATCCCACAGTTTAACTTGACAGAACACCTATTGATATTCCAGGGACCTCTGAAGAATCAGAAACACCTTACCAAGAGAGCAGAGAGTAGGCTGTCTTAAAACATTTTGTCTTTGTCTACCTAATGGTCTTTCTTTTTCTCACCATATTAAAAGTAGGAGATAAAAAAATAAATAAAAGTAGGGGATAGTGAGCAAATAATTAATTTTAAAAATTCTTCCAAGCACATTCAATATTTATGTCCTAAGTATTATAATAGTTACTACTTATAGGGAAGAATTACAGACGGAAGTTTTTTCAGTTCTGAGTATTTGTGTTCATCTGGGGGTGAGGAGATATGTAATCTAATAAATACAACTAGATAGAGCTAAATGAGAGCCAAGAAGATTAACAGCTCAAGTATTTTTCAGTCAATCTAAGATGTTTTAAGGTCTCTGAATAAAACACCTATCCCAAAATATAACAGGATCTTCTCTCTCCACTGGCACACACACTAGATATTCCTGCATCTCAGTAGCTTAGATTCCCCTAAAGTATAGGACCTGTATCTTAATTATTTTTGCATCTGTTTGCTTTGTCATAAAACATGGAGAATTAACAGGTGGCAATACAATTGAGAGATGTAATTAACTTTTGTCAAATGGCATTAACTATGTTCTATCAAAAGAAAAAAGATCTTCATTTTGCTCTATTACCCATTCCAACAGCAATTACATTTCTTTAATCTTGTCCTTAACTACTGAATATAGACTATTATATTCATCACACAACACAATATTAGAAAATAATGTCTCATTTAGATACAAATACATAAAAAAAAAGAATAAGAAGAAATTATAATCTTTAATTCTCTGTTCTTACAGATCATCCATTTTGCAGGGACCTTCTTTCTTCAAACTCTCCTTGCTTCACTTGTTCTGTCAGAAACTACACTAAATAACACCAAAGGTTATTAACAAAGACAGGTAATGAAAACAGAAGATGATGCTCACTTTCCAACCAAAGCTCCAGTTTTATATTAGTCAATACATTCACAAAATTCCTACCTCAAAGATTTGTTCAAAATTCTGAAACTCTTGTAATCTTGCCTGAAATCCTTCTGCAAGTGCCCCACCTGTAATATTTAGGTGAAGAGTTTAAAACCTAGTATATAGCAAGGTAAGACATTTGCATGCGATTTTTACAATCCACGTTTATACTTCAAAAGGAAATCTGTGATGAATACACACCGCCTTCTGGCATCCCCTGTGCCCTGTGCTTTCTAGCACTGAGAACTTCCTTTGCAGAAACAAAAAAGATACGATTGCGTGCTTCGAAGGGATCCACAACTCTGAGCTCCTCCACCAAGAAATGCAGGCATCTTTCCATGTGCTGTCTGCGCACCTAACAAAAAAAAGGGGGTATTAAAAGAGTTCTAATAACTAAACAAGTATGATTTACAGGTCTATACTAAACTCCATTTGTAGCGATATTAAGGATGGCATCACCAACACAACGGACATGGGTTTGGGTGGACTCCGGGAGTTGGTGATGGACAGGGAGGCCTGGTGTGCTGCAGTTCATGGGGTCGCAAAGAGTCGGACACAACTGAGCGATGAACTGAACTGATTACTATACTATGTAGTAACAGTTGCCTTATACTTCTTTTTAATAACTTTATTTTTTTCAACTACTTTTTTTAAAATTGGAGTATAGCTGCTTTACATTGTTAGTTTTGCCTTATAATTAACAATAAATCCAAAAATTCTAATAAATGAAGTCTGATACTTGCTGATGAGAAATCTTCCTCTTAACTTAGTGATTCTTCCTTGAACATTTCATTTAAAATTCTGATGGCCCATCAAATACTACACAACCATTAAAAAATATATTGTAGACAAATACTAGTACTTATTGGCACAGGGAAAGGTTCTTAATTCTGTATTAAGGATATATGATGTGTGTGCATATTTATGTAATTAATACGTGGCATGCAGGCAACACTCATTAAAATGGGTGGCAATTTAATTTCTTCCTTAGGATTTTAAAGTTTCTTAATTATGTGTTAAGGATATATGATGTGGATGCATATTTATGTAATTAATACGTGGCATGCAGGCAACACTCACTAAAATGGGTGGCAATTTAATTTCTTCCTTAGGATTTCATTTTCTAAATTTTCTACAATGAAGCTATTAAAATTAGAAAATAAGTGCTACAATAAATTTGCTATAATGAAGTTAGTTTTACTTTGAAATCAGAGCATAAATGATATATTTTTCTTCCAAAAAACACTGGGAATTAAAATTGGGAAGAACACATTAGCTATGGATTAGAGCTGTGACATTAAGTTTAAGATTAGCACTTGGGTATCTAAATTAGGAATAAGGATTAAAAGTTAGTGAGGGTTTAGTACCAGCCTTTAACATTATGGCTATGATAAGAGATCTCCATGTTAAGACTTAATAAAATTAAACTAAAGAGGAATGGAGAAGAACAATCTGTGGGTGCTATCTTCTGATTCTGTGATTAAATGAGAGCTTGATTTGAAAGAGTATGATTACAAAATGAGTTAATAACAGGATATAAGGTTTCATATTAAGCAAAATTTCAATTTGGGGGATCAGGGGAAGAATGAAAGCAAATAATCTAACATGTGAATAGTGATGGGACAGTATAAATTTTATTTTTTTAATGTATTTTCTAAAGTTTTTTTTTGTTTGTTTGTTTTTGACCAGGCCATGTGGCTTGTGGGATCTTAGTTCCCTAACCAAGGATTGAACCCATGTCCCCTGCAATGGAAGCATGAAGTCCTAACCACTGGACTGCCAAAGAATTCTCTATAAGTTTTCTTAAAAAAATAATAAATATCAAGCAAATTAAATATTACTTGTACACTAAATGCCAGATTTTTCATCCTTTCTAAAGTCTCTAAAACCACCAGCATGACTAAAATGAAAGCAAAAAATACCAAGCACTGGCCATGATACAAATCATGTGGCACTCTCAATGTGGTGACGGAAATATAAACTTATATGAGCACTTCAAAAAACTCTTGGGCTGCATTGATTAAAACAGCATATTCTTTACCTATAATCCAGGAATTCTACTCCTTGATCTACACCCATGGATTACTGATTCCTGCGTTATTGACACTGTGAGTCGGATAAATCTGGCTTGGGGGCAAGAGCTGTTCTGTGTTACAGGTCATTTAACAGCATCGCAAGCCCACCCCCACTAGATGCTAGTGGCACAGAACCCCTCACAGTGAGAAGCGCTGTATATATGCAAGAGAAATATACACCAGTGAGCAACAAGAAGACACACACAGGAAGATGCCCAGCAGCACTGTTCACAATAGCTAAACGAAGGAAAGTTACCCAAATGCCCATCATTATCAGAATGAAGAGACCGACTGTTATTCATAGGACGAAAGACTATATAGCAATGAGAACGTACTTCATCTATGCACGACAGAATGCACACGTCACAAATATAACACTGAACAAAGAAACCCGACACAGAAGTAGATACTATGTGGTTCCACTACACAAAGTTGAACAACCAGAAAAATTAATTTAAGCTATCAGAGACACAAGTGGTTATCCTTCAGCTGGAGGGTAGAAGCTAGAAATGGGCGATACTGGGGTGCTGGAATGTTCTCCTTCTTGACCTGAACCCTTACAAAGGTATTAAATTTGTAAAATTCACTGAGCTGGACACCAATGATTTGTACACTTTTCTGTTATGCTATACTTAAATAGAGAATTAAAAAGGATGTTTCAAGATCTAAAGTAATTTGACAGTACTGTCATAATACAACTTTATTTCAAAGTAGCTTAATACCTGTCCTTAGCACATATCCACTTCAGGTTTTGTACAATTATACTCTTTTCTCAAGAGAATAGCTGCTTATGATGTTCTACTCTATGATGTGTATTGTTTTCTCAGATACCAATGTACATTACTATATTTCAAAACTTAAGGGAAAAAAATGTAACTTACATCTTCCATATATTCTGGCTCTGATGCAGAGGCATCCCAACGATTATTCAGGATAAAAATATTAGGCTTGGAAAGTCGCTCATTTACCTTGTGAAAAAACTGTTTTTCCTGAAAAACATCCAATACCCAACAGTATGTTCACTTTTAAAGCTACTTTATTTCTATATTTATACGTGAAAACTTATTTGAATCTAAAAGTCTGAACCATTTAACAACAGTGAGAACACCCAAAAACCTACTGAGATAAGGATCCCAAAGCACTCTGAACATTAAACTTCCAGAGATGACAAAATTAAAATATAAGAAAGCAAAAGTTAAGATTTTCCTGCTTCTCTCATGAGTCTTTATTGAAATTCAATTGAACAAATATTTATCTGTTTCTACTACATGCAGGACATAAGATACTGCTAGATATGACAGTACTTTTAAAAAGCTACCTCAAATCTTGAAGATTCAGGCTAAGTAAATTAATGTAAGACACACGTATCATAGTAAACATAGGACTTCCCTTGTGGCTCAGATGGTAAAGCATCTGCCTACAACACAGGAGACCCGGGTTCGATCCCTGGGTCAGGAAGATCCTCTGGAGAAGGAAATGGCAACCCACTCCAGTACTCTTGCCTAGAAAATCCCATGGTCGGAGGAGCATAGTAGGCCACAGTCCATGGGGTCGCAAAGAATCGGACACGACTAAGCGACTTCACTTCATCTTCACTTCATCATAATAAACAATAAAACGTATGTGCCATAAATGCTATAAACATCCAACTGAAATTAAGAAATCATCTATAAAGGAGGAAGTGATGATAAAGATAGGTTTGATGGTACTGATAACGGCTTTTTGAAGGACGGAAAAATTGAGAGGGAAAAGAATTGTGAGCCAAGAATAACATAAACAAAGGTACCAAAGTCAAGATGTATATCAAAGTTTGCTTACCTGACACCTAAATAATGGAGTTACTCTAAAGCAGATTTTAAACTTTTACCTGTTTGTTATACCATCAGGTTGTAAAGAGCTGTCAGTGCTGTCAGAGCAACATGGTTTATGACATAGATCAGGCCACATAAACACCATTAACACAGTGACAAAACAGGGGCTGTTGCTAACACCTCGGTTTTAACGGTGTTTGGCCATTTATATGGTTTTGAGGAATAATAATGTTTAAAAATTACACTATAGCTTTGGATACTAGATATCAAAACCCTGGAAAGTTTATTTGAGGTATGTCTGGTTCTAGACATCCTGGATAAATAATCTGTGTTTAACAGCAGCTTAAGAGTGTACACAGGTAAGCGGATATCTAGGGCGTACACAGGTAAACCTTTGTGAGAAAGTTGACAAAACTCAAAATATGAAAAGCTTTGCCTGCCAGACAGGGAGGTGAGGTGGGAATGTTCTATCTTATTTAGAATACTTAAGTCAATAGCCTAACAATTCTGGTGTCTGTTCCTTTAGAAACTTGCAAATAACTACAGTAAATGTCAACAACACACCTTGAACTCAAATACTCACTACAAGCTAGAACCATCAAACCAAAATCAGTCTTTCTAGTCCCAAAGAAACACAAACCCCTTCATTCACCCCTGATATTACAGCTTCCTTCTAATATACGATTTGGATTTCCCTTACTTTTCATAATCAGAAAGGATATTACTTCATATTCTATCACTCAAACAAAAGAATGATTAGATCCTACCGTGTTCATTAGAGTTGATTCGGAATTTGCAACCAAGACGAAGACATCAGCATCCAGGCAAAACTTATCAATCCAAGTATCCAACTCCGTAGTGACATCCGTGCCCGGGCTAACGGGAATAAAGTAAGAATTATATTTTATATACATATATATGTGTACATATGTATTTTTTCTTTTGGCCATGTTGCACAGCATGTAGGATATGAAATCCCAGTTCCCTAATCAGGAATCGAGCTCACACCCCCCACACAGAAGCGCAGATTCTTAACCACTGGGCCTCCAAGAAGTCCCTATACATTCTTTAAAAAGAAAATTTAGATTACAGACAGATAATTTTTTTTAACTTTTAAGAATTAGTTGAAGTCTAAGGGATAGGATTTCTACCAGTTATCAGTCTGAAGCCTAGGAGATTTAAATTACTTTCTCACCTATAAGAGAGCAGTTGTGGAAAGTTGAGAACTGTGTTCTACATACTTCTGTTCTGCTGACAACTCCCAGAGCCTATCCAACTGACAACTAAACAAATGTTAAAAATGTTTATTTATTAAAGAGAGAAAACTTCATGATTTTTGACAAAACAAGTAGCATGATAAATATTTAAAATCTTTATGCTTTAATATATGATACTTGTTCTTTTTCTGACTTACTCTACTCTCTGTGTCAGACTCTCTAGGTCCATCTGCATCTCCACAAATGACCCTGTTTCCCTTTTATGGCTGAGTAATATTTCACTGTATACATATGTACCACTTCTACTTTATCCATTAATCTGCCACTAGATACTTAGGCTGTGTCCTTGTCCAGACTACTTTAAGCAGTGCTGCAATGAACACTGGGGTACATGCGTCCTTTTAAATTATGGTTTTCTCAGGGAGATTAAGACTGATATGTGTGTGTGTGTGTGTGTGTGTGTGTGTGTGTGTGTGTGTACACACACACACTACCATGTGTTAAAATAGATAGCTAGTGGGAACCCGCAATGAAGCACAGGAAGTCCTGTTTGGTGCTCTGTGATGGGTGGGAGGGCATGGTGGGGTGGAGGGAGGTCTAGGAGGCCCAAGGGAGGGGACATATGCATATGTATAGTTGATTCACTTCACTCTACAGCAGAAACTAACACAGCATTATAAAGCAATTATATTCTAATTAAAAAAAAAAACTTTATGCTTTGGGAGGCTGAAAATAAGCACTAGAAAAAAAAATGAGGCTAATACACAATTTATACTATAAAAAGTATAGTCCAATTGTATATACATTGGCTTGATGTATCCTGTGACCAGCTGGCAAGATATACAGGTTGGGGTCATGGATACAGTCCAGCCATGAAGTAAAAGAAAAATTAAAACTATTATATTTAAACTAAATATTTTTAGGCGATTTCTCTGGCAGTTCAATGGTTAGGGGGCGCAAGTTTAATCCCTGACTGAGGCACTAAGATGCCATATGCCGCATGGTATGGCCAAAAATTAATTATTTAAAAAATTAAAACATAAAAAAAATAAACTCAGTGTTTTTATTTCTCAAGTACCTTTTCTCTCATCCAAGCTATTTCTGTTGATTACTTGAAGTACTCTTTCAATCAAAAGGGAAGGCCCTCATCAAATAAAAAAAAAATTTGCATAAAACACTGAAATTTTAACTTAAGAAAACAAAAGAGCATACCATAATTTAAAAAACATCATTTAACTACTTTTTTTTTGGTTAAGGACTCTGCTAAAGGGACATGCATTACCATTTTATTAAGCACCAATGTAGTAGGATGATTTTTAAAGAACGTATTAAATGCAGGTTAATCAGAAGAGCTGGGAATAAATTACAAAAGCATTTGATTAATTCTTGAACAACGAAAAGCTGTATGAAGTGTCCAGCAGTTATTTTGGAAAACTAGGTCTCAAGAATGATTACTGATTAAAAACAATAACTGGTTAGAGTTATCTATCAAAGATATCTGGGCTTCCACAGCTGTGGGTCTGATTCCTGGGTCAAGAAGATCCCCCAAAGAAGGAAATGGCAACCCACTACAGCATTCTTGCCTGGGAAATCCCATGGACAGAGGAACCTGGTGGGCTACAGTCCATGGGATCAAGAGTCAGACACGACTCAGTGACTAAACCACAACAATAATCAATGTATCTAGAATCAGACAGTGTCTAAGGCCCAGCCCATTATCCAAACTACAAAGTCAGTCTAGTGAAAAAAGTGGTCAGTTCTTGAAATTTCCTGTACTAGAATCATACTGATAAATCAGCACTTTCATGTAACCATTAAGAAACAAAATAAAAAATAATACCTTAAATGTTCTGTTACAATCTAGCAAAGGAGAACAAAGCAGCAATTGAACATTTAAAATTTTCATGTACTGCATTCTACATACAAGCAGCATTTCTATTAAACAAAACTTTTACAATGAGAAAACATTTCATATGTAATTTTACCTGTCTACTAAAACCAGGTCATCTCTCAAGAGGGCACATTTTGCCTTTGGCCAAAACACATGCACAAGACACCCAGCTTTCAAGTCTTTGTCCATATGAAGGGCGTGGGCCAGCTGATTAACTGTCTAAAAAGGGAAGGAAAGAAAAAACAAAACTACTTGTAACAAAATTCAAGAAAAATTTTAAATATTAGGACTTGCTAAGTTTATTTTTGCAAAACATGCAGAAAAAGCAGAACTTTATGTAATTTGAAATAAAACCATCTAGGGCAATCTTGAAAAACCTGAGGTTTAAAATTACCAAGTAGGAAAAAAAGAAAATAACAGCCATGAAAACAGCTGACTCATACCATCATGCAAAACAATGGGCTGGAAACATTCTAAATGCCCCAACAAATGGCATCCTATGCAACACCTGAACTTGATTATACTGTATGTATGAAAAAAAAATCTACAATATATTAAGGGGAAAAAAGCAAATCAGAAAATAGCATATAAAACCATTTTCTTTTAAAAATACAGAGAAACACCAATTTAACTCTATATCAAAGTATTTCCACTGATTTTGGAAGTGTGTGAGTTGTGGAGTTTCTTTTCTTTTTTTCTAACTGTATTTCCTGACTCTTCTAAAATGAATTTATTGCTTACTAATGGGGGGCAGGTAAAGGAATGTCGCTAGGCCGTAAGCACACACGCGTGCTTTCAAGTTAGGGACAGCCCACGCGCTAGGCTGGAGGAAGCACAAGCTGTAATCAAGACTGCCGGGAGAAACATCAACAACCTCGGATATGCAGATGACACCACCCTTATGGCAGAGAGTGAAGAGGAACTAAAAAGTCTTGTGATGAAAGTGAAAGAGGAGAGTGAAAAAGTTGGCTTAAAACTCAACATTCACAAAACTAAGATCATGGCACCTGGTCCCATCACTTCATAGCAAATAGATGGGGAAACCGTGGAAACAGTGACAGACTTTATTTTTGGAAAAGGAAAGGAAAGTGAAGTCACTCAGTCATGTCCGACTCTGCAACCCCATGGACTGCAGTACCAGGCTCCTCCGTCCATGGGATTTTCCAGGCAAGAATACTTGACAGTGTTGCCATTTCCTTCTCCAGGAGATATTTCTGACCCAGGGATTGAACCCGGGTCTCCCGCAGTGTGGGCAGACGCTTTACCATCTGAGGCACCAGGGAAGTCCACCAGGGGTGTTCCTGGTAGACTATTTTGGGGTGTTCCAAAATCACTGCAGATGGTGACTACAGCCATGAAATTAAAAGACGTTTGCTCCTTAAAAGAAAAGCTATGACCAACCTAGACAGCATATTAAAAAGGAGAGACATTACTTTGTCAACAAAGGTCTGCCTAGTCAAAGCTATGGTTTTTTCAGTAGTCATGTATGGATGGGAGAGTCGGACTATAAAGAAAGCTGAGTGCCAAAGAATTGATGCTTTTGAACTGTGGTGTTGGAGAAGACTCTTGAGAGTCCCTTGGACTGCAAGGAGATCCAACCAGTCCATCCTAAAGGAGATCAGTCCTGAATATTCATTGGAAGGACTGATGCTAAAGCTGAAACTCCAATACTTTGGCCACCTGATGCAAAGAATTGACTCATTGGAAAAGACCCTGAAGCTGGGAAAGACTGAAGGCGGGAGGAGAAGGGGACGACAGAGGATGAGATGGTCGCAGGGCATCACCGACTCAAAGGACACGAGTTTGGGTAAACTCTGGGAGTTGGCAATGGACAGGGAAGCCTGGTGTGCTGCAGTCCATGGGGTCACAAAGAGTCGGACACGACTGAGCAATTGAACTGAACTGACTAATGTCCTCTCTTTCCGTTTAAGCTCCCTAAAATATTTCTACTTCTCAAGATGACTTCTGATATACATTTGTTTATTATCTTTCATGTACATGTTAAATTAAACACACAATTAAGTTCAAAGGGCTTAAGACAAAATTAATCATCAAGGAAAGGGCATCAGAACACATACCTCTATGATTCTTTTGCAATTTACATGAAACTTAAAAACGGAAACATCTATTATCAAATGGTCACAGTAGTCCTGATCAGGGTTGAAGTGAATTTCCGCAGTGATAATGAGAGGTAGTGGTTTTTTCGCTTGTTTTTATAAGCTTTTTGATAGAATTACAAACTTGTGACTTTTCTGTATGGCTTAAAAGTTTGAATATTTTCATAAATATCATCTCATTTATTGCTCATAAATAAATACTGAAGGGTATTAGACCAATTGAGTTACCTGCTCTGATCAAACAGCAAACTCACAGGAGGATGACTAGACCTATGAATTCACCTACAGTTTAGTCAAAACTAAAATGGCATGGATCTTCACATACTGAACTTCAGTATTTGTGGGAAAGCTCTTATGACTAAAGTGAATATAAAGAGAAACAGTGCCTTTTCCACTTGCTTTCATACCAAAGCAAACTGTTTATTCGTTTGGCTGAAAAAACCTAGTGCCACTGAATTCCTTAAGAAATTTATACAAGGTAGGGAACTACTGGAGAAGGCAATGGCACCCCACTCCAGTTCTCTTGCCTGGAAAATCCCATGGATGGAGGAGCCTGGTAGGCTGCAGTCCATGGGGTCACTAAGAGTCAGACACGACTGAGCGACTTGACTTTCACTTTTCACTTTCGTGCACTGGAGAAGGAAATGGCAACCCACTCCAGTCTCCTGCCTGGAAAATCCCATGGATGGAGGAGCCTGGTGGGCTGCAGTCCATGGGGTCGCTGACAGTCAGACACGACTGAGCGACTTCACTTTCACTTTTCACTTTCATGCACTGGAGAAGGCAATGGCAACCCACTCCAGTGTTCTTGCCTGGAGAATCCCAGGGATGGGGGAGCCTGGTGGACTGCCGTCTATGGGGTCACACTGAGTCGGACACGACTGAAGCGACTTAGCTGCAGCAAGGAACTACCACTGGCCTTTATCTGATAAAGTATAGCATTTAGACATGAATTAGCTTACCAAATATTCTGAAGAGAAGAACAGTCTCTAAAAGCACAGGTGTGGGTCAAAAACAGATTCCAGAGCCCAATTTTTTAAACAGAGTTTTCTTTAGAAAGACAAGATTTGTGACTAAACAGCAACGACACACTTCAGTAATGTTCTTTTCACTGGGAACAGTACTTTAAAATTTTTATAAACTTTTAATTCTAATTTATCTCCATTTTAAGTTAAGGACAGGTTTTATTCTTCCAAGAATTTAGCTCTGAAGCAAAAGTATCTGAGAAAATCCAAAATATTACTGATGGTTTTAAAAGTTATGAAGAGAAATACTAATGGTTCTTCCATCTCTAGCAATGCAGACATCTTGTCAGAGGCTTCTAAAAGAACAAGTTAAGGACATTATTTCAGGTGCATTATGCTACTAAAGGTCAAACAGTATACCTTCACACTCTTTTTTTCATCTGACCCTTCTGTCATGAGATAGGCTTTATCTCCATCAGTTCCTTCAACACTCAGGAAGCAATTGGTTGTATGGCCAATCCCACTAGGGAGGACTTTATCCCACAACATGGCATTGATAACAGAGCTCTTCCCACTGCTTGTCCTGAAGAATGAATACACAAAATCATGACAAAACATAATGATAAAAATTTTGTTCTTTCACTGGGTCAAAGGCCAACTTTTTTAGAATGCAAATTTTGTACAAAAATTTCACCAGATTCCATTTTTTATGAAAGTCGACAACTTGATTTACATAAATATTAGCAATGTACATTTCAGAAAAACAAAACGGAGGAAAACAAATCCTACCTTTCCCATAAAGCTATCCTCCCTTACTCTTTTTATCTTTCTTGCTTTTTGATTCCCATAACAAGGTGTGGTCTAATATCCATTCTTAAATCTTCTTAAATCTGGGCTGGACCTTCTTTACATGCAAAACTCATTCCTATTTCTTCTTCTCAAGTAGGACAACTGAGTCATCACTTCCCCAACAAGCCTCTTCCCTCCTACTCTGACTTCTACTCCATCCTAACCTGAGGTAGGGTCTCTTTCATGGACTTACTTCATACTAGACTCTGCACAAGGTCAAGTGGGTAAAGCAAATAACAAAAAAGACAAACAGAAAAGAGCCTGAAGAAAAGTTTTCAGAGACATAAACAAGGTGGTTTAGTAGAGAATAACTGAAAAGGAATACCTTAGCTAGCTTGGTCTGGAAAGGTTTCTATAGTAACATTTAGAATGAGACTTAAAGAATGCAAAGGAGTCTGACACTGAACAAGACACAGAGGATTCTATGCATAGGCCAAAGCGCTAAAGCCCTAAGATGGGAAATAGCTTAGAAGGCCTACGAGGTTAGCTTAATGAGTAAATAAATGCATCTACTGGTACACAACACATGATATCCAACCAAGTACGGGCCTTGTCATTTGTCTTCGCTTCTCTAGTGCCTAACAGAGTGACTGGTACATAGACAGTTAACAAATGGTCCCTAAATTAATCTATGAGCTGTGGCAGAAATCACTCATATCACTCCAGAAGTTTCTTTAAGGAATGGCATGTCTTATTCTCCCTCTGGGAATCATGGAGCTGAAAATCTTTTTGGAAGTCACACCTGATAATACATAGAAATTTAAAAGAGTAAGTCACAAATTATACTCACCTGTTTTTCTATTCTTATAACTGGCTAAGAAGCCAATTCTTAGAGATGAGCACCCTCAAAAAAGAAATGACTTTCATAAAGCTTCATTTTATACCAGGAACTAAAATGAACAAACTTTTACATGCTAATAACTTTAACACTTAATATGAGCAGAAACTGCTGTAAAGAGAAGGAGAAGGAATACCCTTGCTGAAACATCAGAAACAAAGCTGCAGATATGATCAAGCTGAACACTATCCTTGAGAAGAACAGTAAAGAGTTACCTGCCAAAAAATGCCACTTTCATGTGTCTCCGAGACAGCACCTCACCAATAATGGAAAGCTTGTTTTTATACCTCTGTATTTCTATCAGATCATCCTCCGTAGCTACTCGGTCAAGTTCTGGATTCTTATATGTTGCTGTAAAATTAAAATGGTATTAGACAAAATAATATAGATGAATATTAAGTTAATTATAGGGCTTCCCTTATAGCTCAGTCAGTAAGGAATCTGCCTGCAGTGTAGGAAACCTGGGTTTCATTCCTAGGTTGGAAAGATCCTGGAGAAGGAAATGGCAACCCACTCTAGTAATTATAAAATACTTAATATGTGCATACATTTTGGTTTTGTTCTATATTAACATGACATTTGAAAATAAAAATGGCATGGTATATGAATATTTGGTAAAAGGTGAATGCCTTGTTGCAACAGGTCATTAGGAATACTGCTCAGAATTACAAAATTATTAAAAATTACAGGGGTCCAGTCAAAAGGGTGTTTGTTTATTTTTAAAACGTTTATTTATTTATTTGGCTGTGCCGTGTCTTAGTTGCAGCATATGGGATCTAGTTCCCTGACCAGGATTTGAACCTAGGTCCCCTGCACTGGGACAGAGTCTTAGCCACTGGACTACCAGGGAAGACCCAAAAGGGTATTTATTATTCATCTAATACAAAATACCCACTTAAGACCAAAACGCATTTCTGAACAGAGTAACTAGAACCTAATATCCAGCAATTATAATTTCATTCTGACAGGAGCTTCAAATCTTGAACTGAGCAGAGGGATTCACATGCTAAGAGTGAGGTTTGAATAGGTAATGTTGTTGTTCAGTCACTAAGCTGTCTGACTCTTTGTGATGCCATGGACCGCAGCATACCAGGCTTCCCTGTCCTTCACTATCTCCCAGAGTTTGCTCAAATTCATGTCCATTGAGACGGTGATGCTATCTAACCATCACATCCTCTGCCACCCTCTTCTCCTTTTGCCTTCAATCTTTCCCAGCATCAAGTGGCCAAAGTATTGAAGCTTCAGCCAATTCCACTGAGCTGGCTCTTTGTATCAGGTGGCCAAAGAATTGGAATTTCAGCTTCAGCATTAGCCCTTCCAATGACTATTCAGGGTTGATTTCCTTTAGGGCTGACTGGTTTGATCTCCTTGCTCTCCAAGGGACTCTTAAGAGTCTTTTCCAGCATCACAGTTCAAAAGCATCAATTCTTTGGTGCTCAGCCTTTATGGTCCGACTTTCACATCCATACTTGACTACTGGAAAAACCATAGCTTTGACTATACGGACCTTTGTTGGTGAAGTGATATCTCTGCTTTTAATACAATGTCTAGGTTTGTCACAGCTTTCCTGTCTCACTTTTCACTAAAACAGATCTGAGATGTTGACTTAACTGTTGAGTTGACAGGGAGATAAGTATAATGGCTAAATGTGGGCTGCCTCACTTTTTAGTCTGGGCATTTACAAGTTGTGTGATCTTTGATGAGTTGCTTACCTTTTCTGTGCCTTAGGTCCTTTATCTTTAAAATGAGTGTGATTAAAATCTTCCTCAGTGTCGATTTGAGTATTAAATGAGCCTTGATTTGAGTATTAAATGAGCTATTATTAAGTGCTTAGAACAGGACCTCACACATATACTTCTTTCTTAGTTGCTATTAATATTATTCAATGCTCCTCCTTTGGTCAGCAGAAATGGGTTTTGTTATGGTATCTTATATAGCACAATGCTCTGTATGTGTTCTGTATCCAAGGTTGAAAGAATAAAGGATCTTTATATATTTTCAAAAGTAATTATTTTAAAAACTTAGAGATAATTAACCTTCAACAAAATGTGATCCTTCAGTAACAAACTCCAGTAATTGGTCGAAGATTGCTGTAATTGTCTTCTTAGCCAGCACGAAGTGCTTCAGTGGAGAAGCAGTTTCTGCCATTATGCTGAAAATAAAAAGTTAGAAAAAGTATGAATTAACTAAGAAGTTAAAAGTTTCTGCCATTATGCTGAAAATAAAAAGTTAGAAAAGTACAAATTAAAGACACGTGAGTTAATGACACTTTTCAGCAACACTGACTCCCCAATGAAACAAACTTCCAAAACATTTACTTGGCTCTGCTGGGTCTTAGTTATAGTTTGTGGGCTTTTCAGCTGCAGCATTCAAGCTCTTAATGGTGGCCATGTGGGATCTAGTTCCCTGACCAGGAATCAAACTCAGGCCCCCTTCATTGGGAGTGTGGAGTCTTAGCCATTGTACCACCAAGGAAGTCCCCCTAAATATTTTTATGTAGCTATTTTTGGGAGAGAAGTGATCTACTCAGACAATTAAAGACTACTTTTGGGCAATATTCCACTAAAATATGTGAAGTCTATTGCCCAAAACTTGATAGCAATTTCTACTTATTTCCCTTTGCTGATGATGAAAACTAGCCAGATTCTGAGTGCATGTGACTCTATTTTCCCCCCCAAACTTTAAACTTTTTATTTTGTACTGGGGTATAGTCAATTAACAATGTTGTGGCAGTTTCAGGTGAACCTTGAAGGTACTCAGCCATACATAGGTGTGCTAAGTCACTTCAGTCGTGTCTGACTCTTTGCAACCCCATGATTCTTCAGGCAAGAATACTGAAGTGGATTGCCATGCCCTCCTCCAGGGGATCTTTCTGACCCAGGGATTGAACCTGTGTCTCCTGCATTGGCAAGTGGGTTCTTTACCACTAGCATCACCTGGGAAGCCATATATATACATGTATCCATTCTCCCCCAAACCTTCCTCCCATCTAGGCTAGCATGTAACATGAAGCAGAGTCCCATGTGCTATACAGTAGGTCCTTATTGATTATCCATTTTATATATAGCAGTGTGTACAAGCGGAGAAGGCAATGGCACGCCACTCCAGTACTCTTGCCTGGAAAATCCCATGGATGGAGAAGCCTGGTGGGCTGCAGTCCATGGGGTTGCTAAGAGTCAGACACGACTGAGCGACTTCACTTTCACTTTTCACTTTCATGCACTGGAGAAGGAAATGGCAACCCACTCCAGTATTCTTGCCTGGAGAATCCCAGGGTCAGGGGTGCTTGGTGGCCTGCCATCTATGGGATCACACAGAGTCGGACACGACCAAAGAGACTTAGCAGCAGCAGCAGCAGCAGTGTGTACATGACATTCTCAAAGTCCCTAACTATCCCTTCCCCTGGCAACCATAAGTTCCTTTTCTAAGTCTATGAGTCTTTTTCTGTTTTGTAAATTTATTTGTATATTTCTTTTCAGATCCCACATACAAGGGATGTCATAGGATATTTCTCCTTCTCTGACTCATTTCACTAAGTATGACACTCTCTGGGTCCATCCATGTTGCTGCAAATGGTATTATTTCATTCTTTTTAATGGATGAGTAATATTCCATTGTAATATATGTACTGCATCTTTTTTATCCTGTCCTCTGTAGATAGACATTTAGGTTTCCTCCATGTCTTGGCTATTGTAAACAGTGTTAAAATGAACACTAGGGTGCATGTATCCTTTTGGATGTTCTTTTGCAGATATATGCCCAGGAGTGGGATTGCTGGATCATATGGTAGCTCTATTTTTAGTTTTTTAAGGAACCTCCATACTGCTCTCCATAGTGACTATATTGATTCCCATAGTGACTATTACATTCTCATAAGCAATATAGAAGGGTTCTTTTCTCTCCACACCCTCTCCAGCATGTGTTGTTTTTGGATTTTTTGATGACAGCCATTCTAAATGCTGTGAGGTGATATCTCATTTTAGTTTTGATTTGCACCTCTCTAATAACTACTGAAGTTGAACATCTTTTCATGTGCCTATTGGTCATCTGTATGTCCTCTTTGCAGAAATGTCTATTCAGGTCCTCTGCCCATTGTTTTGAATGGGTTATTTGTTTTCATGCTAGTAAGAGTGCATGTGACTTAACTACATCAGGGAACAGGATGAGTGAGATGAAGCCAAGTTCACCAACAATAAGTTACTGTCTCTCAACCTTGACCTCTAGGTGGGTGGAGATGGATAGGCAGAGTGAGTAAATAAAACTTCCAACATCATATTAACGTTTGATGCAATACTAACGTTTAGAAATTAGTTTTCGTCGCAACAAATAAGGAGGCAAGCTTTAAAAAGAGCAATACAAACGTTTAGAAAGTAGTAGTTCTCATCGCAGCAAATAAGGAGACAAGCCTCATAAAGAGTATCAACGTTTCCAGCCAAAGTAACAAGAACTTCAAGGAATTTAAGTTAAGAAAAATAATTTTTCGTGGTAGCCTCTCATAAAGAGCACCCAACAAAACCGATCACACACCTGTCTAATCCCTGTGTGCATGTGTGTAAAATGGAGCAGAGCAGCCATAAAGAAGGCTGAGACTTCCAAGGGGTCAGGAAATGACCGAATGGCTGCGAGAGAAAGCACGGTGAGAATAACCACCCGGTTCAGCTGGTTGTGAACGCCTTCCTTGGAGAAAGGCCTTGCCCGTCCTCCACACCAGGCGCGGGAGCCCCGCCTGCGGGGCTCGGGGCCAGACCCCACCCCCGTCCCGCGAGCCCTGGCCCGGACCCGGCCGCCCGACTCCTTGGGCACTGACCTCGCGGGCTCCGCGGGCCCGACCCGGGCGCCGGCCCCACTCGTAACCCCTCCAGCTCGCTCCTTTGCCGCAGACCCCGCGGCGGCGCCTCTTCACAGAGCGCCCCGCGCACGACTCCCCGTCCTCTATCCCCGGCAGGACGAAGGTCACCCGAGCAAAGTGAACCGATCCGCGGCCGAGACAGCGGGCACTCACCCAGTCCGGGCTCCGACTTGTCACCCAGCAACCGCACCTCAGCCACAGCCCTCAAGCAGCCTCATTCTCCCAAAAGATGCTGGGAAATTAAGAGGGGGCGGGAGGAGAGGCGCGAGGGCGGTTACTTCCGGCCTCTTGCCCTCCCGGATTTTGTTTGGCTCCATGACCGGAAGTGCGTCTTCGCCGAACGTCATATTTCTTAAGGGCACAGGACAGAGTTTTTGTTGGCAGGGAATGCTGCTACAAGAATGCTTTTCAGTTCCCCTAGCTTCTGCTTCACCTCCCACTGCCTTCAAAATTTCCAAAGCTCTGCCCAGCCTCGGCGTCGCTAGCTGCCAGTGGTTGGTGTAGTGAGGTAGAGCGAAAAGGAGGACAGGTGCGGCGAGATGAGGTTGGGTTGTGGTGCAAGACAAGGAATCCTGCTTGCTCGGCCATCAGCAATAAAGAAAAACCTTTTGACTTATAGACTGCCTTAGCTGTGTGTGTGTGTGTGTGTGTGTGTGTGCGCGCACTCTCTAACTCGTATCCAGCTCTTCGCGTGTCCAACTCTTTGCGACCCCATGGACTACCTTAGCTCTGTGTGTGTGTGTGTGTGTGTGTGTGTGTGTGTGTGTGTGTGTGTGTGTGTGTGTGCGTGTGTGTGCGCGTGTGTGTGCGCGCTCTCTAACTCGTACCCAGCTCTTGTGTGTGTGTGTGTGTGTGTGTGTGTGTGTGTGTGTGTGTGTGTGTGTGCGCGTGTGTGTGCGCGTGTGTGTGCGCGCTCTCTAACTCGTACCCAGCTCTTCGCGTGTCCAACTCTTTGCGACCCCATGGACTCTAGCGTTCCAGACTCCTCTGTGCACAAAATTTTCCAGGCAAGAATACCTGACGAGGTTGCCATTTCTTACTCCAGGGGATCTTCCAGGTTCAGGGATCCAACCTGTCTCCCGCATTTGCAAGCAGATTATTTATCACGGAGCCAATCCTTGACTCAGTTCAGTTCAGTCGCTCAGTCGTGGCCGACTCTTTGCGACCCCATGGACCACAGCAGCCCAGCCTGCCTGTCCATCACCAACTCCCGAAGTTTACCCAAACTCATGTCCACTGAGTCGGTGATGCCATCCAACCATCTCACCCTCTGTCGTCCCCTTCTCCTCCTGCCTTCAATCTTTCCCAGCATCAGGGTCTTTTCAAATGAGTCAGTTCTGTGCATCAGGTGGCCAAAGTACTGGAGTTTCAGCATCAGCATCAGTCCTTCCAAAGAATATCAAGGACTGATTTCCTTTAGGATGGACTAGTTGGATCTCCTTGCAGTCCAAGGACTCTCAAGACTCTTCTCCAACACCACAGTTCAAAAGGACCAATTCTTCAGCACTCAGCTTTCTTTATAGTTCAACTCTCACATCCATACATGACCACTGGAAAAACCATAGCCTTGACTAGAAGGACCTTTGTTGGCAAAGTAATGTCTCTGCTTTTTAATATGCTGTCTAGGTTGGTCATAACTTTCCTTGGCAAGGAGTAAGCATCTCTTAATTTCATGGCTACAGTCACCATCTGCAGTGATTTTGAAGTCTGTCACTGTTTCCATTGTTATCCCATCTTTTTGCTATGAAGTGATGGGACTGGATGCCATGATCTTAGTTTTCGGAGTGTTGAGCTTTAAGCCAACTTTTTCACTCTCCTCTTTCACTTTCATCAAGAGGCTCTTTAGTTCTTCTTCACTTTCTGCCATAAGGGTGGTGTCATCTGCACATTTGAGGTTATTGATATTTCTCCTGGCAGTCTTGAATCCAGCTTGTGCTTCATCCAGCCCAGTGTTTCTCATGATGTTCTCTGCATATAAGTTAAATAAGCAGGGTGACAATATACAGCCTTGATGTACTCCTTTTCCTATTTGGAACCAGTCTGTTGTTCCATGTCCAGTTCTAATTGTTGCTTCCTGACCTGCATACAGATTTCTCAAGAGACAGGTCAGGTGGTCTGGTATTCCCATCTCCTTCAGAATTTTCCACAGTTTGTTGTGACCCATACATTCAAAGGCTTTGGCATAGTCAATAAAGCAGAAATACATGTTTTTCTGGAATTCTCTTGCTTTTTCGATGATCCAGCGGATGTTGGCAATTTGATCTTTGGTTCCTCAGCCTTTTCTAAATCCAGCTTGAACATCTGGAAGTTCATGGTTCATGTATTGCTGAAGACTGGCTTGGAGAATTTTGAGCATTACTTTACTAGCGTGTGAGATGAGTGCAATTGTGCAGTAGTTTGAGCATTCTTTGGCATTGCCTTGCTTTGGGATTGGTTTGAAAATTGACGTTTTCCAACCATGACTGCTGCTAAGTCACTTCAATCGTGTCTGACTCTGTGTGACCTCATAGATGTCAGCCCACCAGGCACCCCTGTCTCTGGGATTCTCCAGTCAAGAACACTGGAGTGGGTTGCCATTTCCTTCTCCAATGAGTGAAAGTGAAAAGTGAAAGTGAAGTCGCTTAGTCGTGTCCGACTCTTAGCGACCCCATGGACTGCAGCCTACCAGGCTCCACCGGCCACGGGATTTTCCAGGCAAGAGTACTGGAGTGGGATGCCATTGCCTTCTCCTCCAACCATGACTAGTGCTTCTCAAACTTTGTACTCAGGAATTTTGTACTTGAGGATCTTATTAAACTGCAGATTCTGATTCACTGGGTCCAAGTGTGCATTTCTAACATCCCTTGAGTGTTGCTGCTCCTGTTCTACACATGGCTCAAAGGAAAGTCCTGGGACTTTCTATAGTTGGCAAGAGACACGGTTTTGCAATTGACGCCCCTTTATCCTTCTGAGCCCCAGGTACTTCATCCACAAATGCAGAATACTAATACCTACTTTATGGTAGGAGCTAGTATCCAGTTATTCAACCAAACACTAACCCTAGGTATTTCTGGGAGATTATTTGTGATTAACATCTATAGTCAGTTGACTATGTAAAAGATGGAGAAGCTCTATACAGTCAGCAAAAACAAGACTGGGAGCTGAACTGTGGCTCAGGTCATGAACTCCTTATTGCCAAATTCAGACTTAAATTGAAGAAAGTAGGGAAAACCACTAGACCATTCATAGACCATTCAGGTATGACCTAAATCAAATCCCTTAAAATTATACAGTGGAAGTGAGAAATAGATTCAAGGGATTAGATCTGATAGACAAAGTGCCTGAAGAATTATGGACAGAGATTCCTGACATTGTACAGAAGGCAGTGATCAAGACCATCCCCAAGGAAAAGAAATGCAAAAAGGCAAGATGGTTGTCTGCTGAGGCCTTACAAACAGCTATGAAATGAAGAGAAGTGAAAGGCAAAGGAGAAAAGGAAAGATATACCCATTTCAATGCAGAGTTCCAAAGAATAGCAAGGAGAGATAAGAAAGCCTTCCTCAGTGATCAATGCAAAGAAATAGTGGGAAACAATAGAATGGGAAAGACTAGAGATCTCTTCAAGAAAATTAGAGACATCAAGGGAATATTTCATGCAAAGTTGGGCACAATAAAGACAGAAATGATATGGACTTAACAGTAGCAGAAGATATTAAGAAGAAATGGCAAGAATACACAGAAGAACTAGACAAAACAGATCTTCATGATCCAGGTAACCACAATTGTGTTATCACTCACCTAGAGCCAGACATCCTGCAATGCAGTCAAGTGGCCCTTAAGAAGCATCACTATGAACAAAGCTAGTGGAGGTGATGGAATTCCAATTGAGCTATTTCAAATCCTAAAAGATGATGCTGTTAAAGTGCCACATTCAGTATGCCAGCAAATATGGAAAAGTCATCAGTGGCCACAGGACTGGAAAAGGTCAGTTTTCATTCCAATCCCAAAGAAAGGCAATGCCAAAGAATGCTCAAACTACCGCATAGTTGCACTCTTCTCACACGCTAGTAAAGTAATGTTCAAAATTCTCCAGGCCAGGCTTCAACAACACGTGAACCATGAACTTCCAGATGTTCAAGCTGGATTTAGAAAAGGCAGAGGAACCAAAGATCAAATTGCCAACATCAATTGGATCATTGAAAAAGCAAGAGTTCCAGGAAAACATCTATTTCTGCTTTATTTACCATGCCAAAGCCTTTGACTGTGTGGATTACAACAAACTTTGGAAAATTGTGAAAGAGATGGGAATACCAGACCACCTGACCTGTCTCTTGAGGATTCTGTGTGCAGGTCAGGAAGCAACAATTAGAACTGGACATGGAACAAGAGACTGGTTCCTAATTGGGAAAGGAGTTTGTCAAGGCTATATATTGTCACCCTGCTTATTAAACTTACATGCAGAGTATATCATGCGAAATTCTGGGCTGGATGAAGCACAAGCTGGATTCAAGACTGCCAGGAGAAATATCAATAACGTCAGATCTGCAGATGATACCACCCTTAAGGAAGAAAGCAAAGAAGAACTAAAGAGCCTCTTGATGAAAGTGAAAGAGGAGAGTGAAAAAGTTGGCTTAAAGCTCAACACTCCGAAAACTAAGATCATGGCATCCAGTCCCATCACTTCATGGCAAATAGATGGGGAAACAGTGGAAACAGTGGCTGACTTTATTTTCTTGGGGCTCCAAAATCATTGCAGATGGTGACTGAAGCCATGAAATTAAGACACTTGCTCCTTGGAAGAAAAGCTATGACCAACCTAGATAGCATGTTCAAAAGCAGAGACATTTGCCAACAAAGGTCCATCTAGTCAAAGCTATTTTTTCCAGTAGTCATGTATGGATGTGAGAGTTGAACTATAAAGAAAGCTGAGTGCTGAAGAATTGATGCTTTTTAACTGTGGTGTTGGAGAAGACTTTTGAGAGTCCCTGGACTGCAAGGAGATCCAACCAGTCCATCCTAAAGGAAATCAGTCCTGAATATTCTTTGGAAGGACTGATGTTGAAGCTGAAACTGCAATATTTTGGCCACCTGATGCACAGAACTGACTCATTTGAAAAGACCCTGATGGTGCGAGAGATTGAAGGTAGGAGGAGAAGGGGATGACAGAGGATGAGATGGTTGGATGGCATGAGTGACTCAATGGACATGAGTTTGAGTAAGCTCTGGGAATTGGTGATGGACAGGGAAGCCTGGCGTACTGCTGTCCATGGTGTCACAAAGAGTCGGACATGACTGAGGGACTGAACTGAATGTAAAAGAGGTTAATTCGGATACTGGGTGATCCAATCAGTTAAAAGATTTTAAGAGCAGATCTGATATTTGCCTAATAAAGGCATTCTGCCTGTGGACTGCAGGATCGACTGTTAGTTCCTGCCCAAGTCTTACTGATGACTTGCCCTTGTGCTTTTCGCTTTTGTTTTAAACAAAATTTTAATTCTCTCACAGTCTTATGGAGGCCATATTGTCTACAATCTAAGTGTCTGCAGGACTAAGTTCTCTCTGGAGGCTCCAGGGGGAGGTTCCTTCCTTGCCTTTTCCAGTTTCTACTGGCTAGAGGCATTCCCTTGTTGACATCTCTTGCATTGCAAGCAGAGTCTTTTACCATCTGAGCCACCAGGGAAGCCCTGGCTTAAGGATACATGTCACCCACCAATCTCTGCCCCTATCTTCATATGACCTTCTGCCCTTGTCTAAAATATCTCTCTCCTTTCTTTTATATGGACACTGGTCACTAGATTCAGTATGGGGATTGGGGTCTTGGCTCCTAAATCCATGATCTCATCTCAAGATCCTTAACTTAATTGTATCTTCAAAGGTGCTATTTCTGAGTAAGATCATATTCACAGATATCAACAGTTAGAACTTGGACACATATTTTGGGGAGAAAATGCCCAACCTATTACACTTGTATTTTCCTTAGAGCATGGTTTGGTTTTTCACCCTTTAAAAATTTTTGATAAGGAAAATCTTAAATATTCTGTGGAAGGACAATCAGACTAAAATAAAGGAAGACAAATGACATGCTCCCTTCATGTCAGACCTTTCACCATGTGTGGTGTGCATCTACATGACACATTAAACAGACCTTCTCAAAGCAGGAGGATGAAATCACCCTATGAGAAAAGGTTGGCCCCATTCTTCACAAGACAGAATTACATTGTAATTCTATGCTTAATGTATTTTTTTCATCTCAGGCAAGGGCACAAGGGGTGGCACTGACCAAAGCCTTGTCTGCACATGTGTAATTGAAAAAGAAAAAAAAAACCTTGGTTGATTGAACTATCGATACAATGCTAACCTGTCAATATGTTATATAATTTCTTTGTCTCAAAAATCTATAAACCTGCATCTCAAAAAAAAAAAAAAAAAACCCCAAAAAAACTGCATCTCTAACTCCTGACCAATGAAGCAACTCTTAGAGCTTCTGAGAATTTGTTTCCTGGGTTATAATCCTCAGTTTGGATGGATTAAATTCTCTTTTCCTTTTAGCTTATTTTTTTGTCAACAAATTGAAGTTTAATTGATGTATGATGTTTTGTTAGTTTCTGATGTACAGCAAAGTGATTCAGTTTTATATACATATATATACACACACATGTACAATTCCTTTTTCAGATTTTTTCTATTACAGTTTATTACAAGATATTGAATTATTGAATATAGCTCCCTGTGCTATACAGTGGGACATTTCTGCTTATCTATTTTATATATAGTAGTTTGTATCTGCTTATCCCAAACTTCTAATTTACCCCTTCCTCCCTGCTCTTTTCCCCTTTGGGAACCATAAGTTTTTTTTTCTATGTCTGTGATTCTTTTTCTGTTTTATAAATAAGTTTACTTGTATCATTTTTTTTAAAGATTTCACATGTAAGTGATACGATATGATATTTGTCTTTCTCTGACTTATTTCACTTAGTATAATCTCTAGGTGCACCTATGTTGCTACAAATGGCATTATAGTATTTCATTCTTTTTATGGCTGAGTAATATTCCAGTATACACACATATATATGTATATCCCAATACATTTTGGATGTATATATCTACATGTATATAGATATATATTTACCCCTATATATTATGGATTTGCCTAGCCAGTCCTCAATTCCTTGCAATAAATTTCTTATCCTCTGAACCCTAACTGATACACACTGTAACCCAGCTGACATGGAAGTAAGAGACTATGCTTGGTCTTTATTGTAAAAGAAATTTTGATAGAAGCACAATTCTAAGGATTCCTAGCAGAAATAATTAGTATACTGTTTATGTAAACATTTTTGTTTATGGCATAGAGAGGGAGGGTAGGGAAAGAGATAATGAATTAAAAAGCATAAAACACTCTGAAATCAAAAGACTTCTGTTGTACTTGCCTGACCAACAAGTACTATAATTTAAAATCAAGTTAAGGCATTAAGCAAAAAGGAATGAAATTTTCAGGATGAATTTCAAGCATCAACTAGCATGCAAAAGGTGAAAGCAGTTATCATCCTGAGATCTTCATGTTTATTCAACAAATATAAATTGAAGAAGAAATCTTTTAATGAAAGGGCATGTAACTTAATCTGAAGACCTTAGTTCATATCTACACTATGCCAGTTAGTAGCTATGTGAAATCCTGAACCACTCAAAATCAGTTTTGAACACAAGGAATCTCAAAGGTAACTTTTGCTTTATTTATATTATTTGAATTTTTAAAATCATAACAGTATCACTTTACAAATAACAACTATATGTTTAATATAATTATTGTATTTCAAATAAAAGTGACATTACATGTTATAAATTATAAAAATAAGTGTTTTCATATAATAAGTAATTTAATCCATCATTTTCCTTATTATAGAAGACTCATAGGCAAAAACCACATGAGTAAACATAAAGAAGAAAGGGGGAAAAATTTAAATATAAAGGCTAAATAAAACAAATAGAGATTAACAAAAACTAAAATTCAATTATTTTAAAACTTATGAAAAACTAGTAAGTACTCAAAAAATGGAAATGGCAATTTCCCATATACACCAAAAACAAGCCAGCCTAAATGACTTTAGAGATAACCCTTTACTAAATCTTTCAAGAAAAGATTAATTTTATCTCACATAGATTTTTGCAAAGCATAGAACAAGAGGAAAAAACAGTCCAACTCACTTATAAGACTAGAATAACCTTAATACCACTTACAGAGGGTGTAAGTAAAGAAAATCACATGTATGACTGTAGAGGCAAATATCCTATGTGAAATATTAGCTAACTGAATCCAACACTGTGTTAAAAAATTTTTTTTCTACAGGTACAGTTTTCCTAGAAATACAAAGATAATATTAGAAAATCAACCAATGGAATTCATATTAGCAGACTTATAGGAGAAAGCCCACATTTATTTCAATAGCTATAGAAAAAAATCACTGCTAAAGTTTAATCCTACTTACAATAAAAAGTCTTCAAAACTAAGAAAACTGCTAAAGGCTACTTACCAAAACCTACAGAAAATATACTTGACAGGGAGATTAGAGGAGTCTTACACTTAAGGCTAGGAACAAAAAAATAAATGCCTGCTAATGCTATTCCTGCTCTTTACGGTAGTGGAAGCACTGACAAATTCTGTGATAAGAAAAAAAGAGTCATTCGGGACTCGCAGACTAGGAATAAAGAAACAAGTATATAATTTATGACAATTATATGATGACTTACATTAAAAATTAAGGAAAGACAGCTATTAAAACTAAGAAGATTAAAACCCAAACACTTCTATATGCAAAATCAATATTTCAAAATTCAGACTTTCCTATAAACATGCAGTAACCAATTAGAAAACAAGAAAGCATGTCAAAGCAACCAAAACTAAAGAATCTAGTTATTGACTTAACAAAAACTGCATACAACCTTTATGGAAAATTTTTTAAAGAACATTAAAAGAGACCTAAGTAAATGGAGAAATATACAATGTTTATGAAAGCAAAGATTTAACACTATAAGGATGTCAATTCCCTCTAAAATGATCATAATTATAATGCAATTCCAACAAGACTTTAGATGGAATTTGGAACTAATTCTAAATTTACATGGAAGAAGGAAAAGTCCACCAATAGCTAAAACAATTCTCAAAAGAAGAGCGAAGAGAATAAATTCACACTACCTGATATTAAGACATACTGTACTGAGCTGAGCTTCCTGTGCTTTATTGCAGCTTCCACTAGCTATTTATTTTACACATGGGATGGGGGTTGGGGAGTGAGATCCAAAAGGGAGGGGGTATATGCACACATAGAAATGATTCATTTTATTATACAACGGAAACATAACATTGTAAAGCAATCATACTCCAATTAAAAGAAAGACATACTAGAAACCTATAATGTTTTAAGCAACTGTTAGAGTGTGTTAAACTGTTGCAGAAACAAACAGGAATATAATGAGTACAGACACAAATTTGTATGCCAATTATGCCCATGGGGAGTGATATATGATCAAATTGTTATCATCAATCACTGGGAGAAGAATGCATTATTTAACAAATAGTACTGAGGAAACTGGCTCACTTGAATGAACAAAAACAAAACTTGAATCATTCTCACACACAGAGAAATTCAGACCTAAACACAAAAGGTACAACCACAACATTACTCGGAGAAAATGTAGGAAAATAGTTCTGTGACTTTGGGGTTACAGAGGAGTTTGTTAACAAGATTGTAGAAAGCACGACCTGTAAGGTGAAATGTGATGGATCTCTCCACATCAAATGTAAAGATTTCTGTTCAACAAAAGACATCAGCAATGGATGGGAACCCGGGAATCTGTTCTCTGCAGTGTATATCATCAACAAAGGACCAATAATTAAAAATTTTAAAGAACTTCTCAAAAGTAACCAGAAAACCTAATAGAAAGGTGGACAAAGGGCAGTTTCCTGGTGGTCCAGTGGTTAGGACATTGGGCTTTCAAACAAACAACAACAACGAAAAAACAAAGCATATGCAGAAGTACTTCACAAAATGAGAAACCAAAGTGTCTCATGAACATATTGAGACCTTCCCAATCTTGTTAGTAATCAAACAATGCAAATTCAAACAACAGTAACATAGTGCTTTATGCCCTTCAGATTTACCAAAATCAACTCACTTTATTGTCTATAAGGATGCAGGGAAACCTGATCATATGATGGGTGTATAAACTTGAGCCAGTCTGGATATTTTGGACATATTTAATCACAAGCATACAAAAAATATTTACAGAAAGCCCACATCCCTCCAAGGGACAAAAAAAAAAAAAAAATTCCCAAACACCTTAACACATACAAGAATGTTTATGGTAGCATTATATAGAAAGTGAACAGTTAGAAACACAAAAGGCACTCAGCTTCATACTGAACTGGAGTTCAGAAGAATGACAGAGAAGTTTCCTCCTTATACAGTAAATCACTTTGAGGACAGGAACCACAGTTTATCTTTGTATCCCTGTGCATATGGCTTGAGAAGAGACATTCCATAGTTTTTAAACAGAGTAGTAGTGAAACAAGTTTTTAAGGAATTGAAAGAAAAACTTGGTAACATTACATCCATTGTCCTTGGTTAGTCACACAATTTATGGTTAGCTAACAGGGACTAGAAAATAAGGTCTCATGCCATGATCCAGAACCCCCCATTACATTATTTTCTCTCTTCAGTTGTCTGGTATGACATTTCACTGAAAAAATAGGGTACATTTTCACTTTTTCTAAAATTCTTTGAAGAGTGGTAGAGAGTTGTGTCATATTTATTATAGCTTAAAAAGCATTCAACTAACGATGTTAGAGAATCATTTTCTGAGCTATAAATAAGAAGTTTAGATAAGGATTTTGTATTCTCAAATTTGTCATCCATGTTTTACCTGCCTATTTTTTTCCATGTTGATGTATCATTATTTACTTCATGTTTTTCTTTAAACGTTTGCTTTAAAAAAAAAATTAGTTCTGTCCTAAGTAAAAATATTCATGAATGAGATTTGATGTGTTACATTTTACAACATATAATTTAAAACCATAAAATAATGTACCATATACAATTATTTTTATGTAATGCACTTTATGGGTCTGGATTAGATGATTTCTGAGGTTCCTTCCAAATTAACATTCTGTCACTCTGTGTTAGTTTTTCTACTTCAGCAATTTAGTTGTTCAATAAAGAATGCAATTAACTATAATCTTATAACCATAAAGAAGTGCTGTGAGGGAACTCCCTGGCCGTCCAGTGGTTAGGACTAAGTGCTTTCACTGCTGTGGCCTGGGTTCAGTCCCCGGTTGGGGAATTAGGATTCCGTAAGTTGTGTAGCACAGCCAGAAAGAAAAGTGCCATGATATTCTGCTTCTTAAAAATCTAAAATAGACACATTAAAATTTATAAATTCACCACTTCTGTTAGACAGGATATAATAAAATATTTACAGGGTGTAGAAGTGAGTGATGAGATACACGGTATGAAAGGAGTAAATTATTTTAACAGTTTGGAGAATACAGAGAAGGAAGAATTAAGACATCCACTCTCTCCTTGCTAACTGGGAAAATTTTACTCTCTTTGAGACTTTCTGAAAATCCAAATGAGGTGAGAAAGGGTTGCAAAGCGAAGAGTAATCAGTCGTAGAATATAGCTTGAGCAATATATTTCAGAAACATAAGGTTATAGCAGAGAAGTGATAACCCTAAATAAAATGTGCAAGGTAGGCAAGAAAAAAGAATTCAATACTCTCACATTTCAGCCAACTGAAATCCAAAACATCATGGTAAATGGTATTTAGGCAGAGGATCAAAAACAAAAACTAACACCTCTCCCCCAAACAAAACAAAAAACCACCCATCACCCACCAGAAATGATGCTTCTATGTTATTTTCATTTGATTCCAATTCCTAATCTGAGCTTACTCTGAAGAATAAGGGCAAAAATACCAATTATTTCATCTGTGATGTTTTTCAGTAGCAGACAATACCTAGATATTAAAAGCTAGAAAACGTTTTTATTCAAAATATACTTTTCATTAAAATTTTCAATGTATAATTCATTCAGTTCAGTATTTTTAGCAGCAAGAAAAAAGATTTTCCAGGTCATATCTGTTTGCCTATTTAAAACTCAAACAACAATCAATGGTTACGACAACAAAAATTCCTTTAAAAAAAGAAGTTAAAGTCATTCTTTTTAAAATATGTGAATAAAACCAGTAGATAATACAATATTCCTATTTAGCAATGTGAGAAAATTGTTTCTTTTTACAATAAAAAAATTACTTTTCACAAATGTGATTTATTTTAGGTTCAGGGAGTTACTAGTTTAATATCAAGGTTATTAAAGAGGATGGACTTAGTAAGGAAGTCGTGGTGATGCTTTAATATGGAAAATCTTTGTATAGAAAAGTATTTTTCAAATCATTAGTATAGAGCAAACACCATTAAAATTTTGTTTTTTAAACTTGTAAATTGAGCATGTAATTTCATATAAACATGTAAATTACATGTGACAACTTTTAAGCTTTGTGTATTTATATTTTACACCATAAATATACACATTTCTTTCTCTTAGATTTGAATGTTATTAATTTATGGAAAGCTAAACCAATACAAGGTATATTTAAAATCCATAAACCCAATGCCATAAATAGAAATTCTAAAAGATATTCCATATCTTCGGTCATCAGAAATGAAAGTTACAGAAGACTGTATCTTCAAAAGTTCATTTTTAATTTACAGGGATGAGACTGTTAATTGTAGTGTAAAACTGACTAACCAAATTTGCTTCTCTGTTGGGATTTATGGTTAATCGTTAACTATTTATTTTCAGTTAAGTAAGTAGTATTGATTATTTTAAGTCAATCTGCTTCCCAGGAGGATTGTGGTTAGTTGATTTTTATTAGCTTTTTCAAATTTATGTCACTTATAGTGCTTTTAAGTCATCAGAATTCCATTAAAAATTAATCACAGTAGTTTGGGGGATATATTAACCTGCTTGTAAAGGTAGTAAGACTGAGAAAACAAGCTAAGATAAAGTGCCAGGAATTAAGTAATGCAATGCTTTGAAGATCAGATTTAAAAATTAGGAATATTGTTAGCTTACTAGGGGAAAAAACCCCCCAGAAACCTGTATATACTACACCTGTGAATAATTCAGCAATCACCTAACAAGCTGTGGACCCTGTGGAAAAAGGAAACTGGTTAGTATGTTATGGTACATATTCAGAGGAACCTATGAAAGGCCATTTAAAATGCTAAAACTGGCAGATTTACAAGCAGGAAAAGAGGCTTTTGAATACCACACCATTTTCAAATAACACTCATTTCAAGGTGAAGATCAAAGAAAAAAAAAAGATCCATCACTACTGTTCACTGCTGGCAATAATTCTATTGTGTATTCCGTTATGTATTCTCGAGTCACAAGAGTACAGTGGAAATGTCTTTGAGAAGAAAAAATCCAGAAGCAGTTAGAAAATTTTCTTTTTAGGTAGGCTTGTTTTTCCAAAGAAGTTCATTAAACCAAAAATATAGACTTGCTACCACAGCAATTTAATGGTCACTTATAGGCTTATTTGAAAGCTGAGTCAAAGCAAGATTTTATTGGACAAATGGCAGTAAAATGTGGCCTCAAGCTGCAGATTCATCAAAAAAGCACCAAATTATATGGTTCTAAAACTTGGATTTAATGTCTCCAGTGGTTCCATTACAATCTCTAATTTGATTACTAATGCCTGATCAAAAATGTAATGCTGTAAGATACACAATTAGAAAATAAAAACAAACCAAGTCATTACTTAAAGTTTGTTTTCTGAAAATCAAATTCCTGAAGCTGAATGGATACTGAAAAAGTATAAAAACCGAATTACCAAGGCAATTCTTGGCTAGGATAAGTAGTCATGAAAAATATCCCAAAGCTCAGATTTTTATAACATGGTGTAATGGAAACATCACTAGATTGGAAGCCAAACAACTTGGATTCCACTCCTGTCTGCTCTAACTGGTTTTGTGACCTCGGCCTAATAATAACCTGTTTCTGTAAGAAACAAAGAAAACAAGAGGGTGTAGATCAGATGGTTTCTAAGGTTTTCTTCCAATTTAATTACAATTTTAAGTCTTCTAAGAAACGTTTTTATCAGACAAGCCCTACCTGGAATGTTATAATCAGATGGAATGGTAATTTCTAGGAATACAGCTATGCATATATGACAAAAGGGTGGAAATAAAAATGGTTTTGAAAAACTTATTGCTGTCACAATTTACAAAACAGACTAAACTCCCATGGGTCTCAAGGTGGGAAAACCATGGGTCATAAACCAGTCTTGTTAACTATATTAATATTCCTGAGTGACAATAGTTTGTTAGCAGCAGTTTATTATATTTGAGGCCAATGATGCACAAAATACCATCTTCTTGATACTACTGAAGAAGCTGTTACTCAATTGTGGTGGTTGTGTCTCCCCAGTTCATATGTTGAAGTAATGGAATACGACCTTATTTGGGGATAGTGTCTTTATTAGGTTAAAATGAGCTTGGCAAGGTAAGCCTTAATCCAATGACTGTTTGATTCCTTGTAAAAGGGAGACAGACTTGGACACAGGGAGATCACGTGAACATGAAGATGACCACATACAAGTCAAGGTGAGCAGCTGAGAACAGATTCTTCCTTTACAGCTCTCGAAAAGAACCAACTATGCTAACATTTCAATTTTGAATTTCTAGCCTCTACAACTGTAAGACAATAAACTTCTACTTTTTAAGCCACTCAGTTTATGGTAATTTGTTATGGCAGCCACAGAAAATACAGACGATAAGACTGCTTTACCATTATCAAAAGTAATTTATACCTTCTCATAATAGCAACCCCAATCTCTCATACCCTTCTATTTCTATTTTAATACTTCAGTGGGTTTTTTCAGAAACAAATGATTTGGTATCAGAAGTTCAGGCATGACTTTGCAGTTGCATAAGTGAAAATGAAATATGAACAGATTAAAAATGACCTGTTTCATTTATAAATGAGTTATGAAATGTTCCTTTATTGTTTAACCCCTAATCAGTTCCTCCCCATCTACGATTACTCAGCACATGGATGGGGCTAAAATAAGGATTACAAAAAAAAAGATTGCCAAGAAAATCAGATCTTTCCTTCCTACCGTAACATGGGGCTCCTAGTGTCATTGAAAGACTCACTGACTGTCGTGGGGAGAGTAACTACTGGGGAATGCAAAAGCAGGGTCTGGATCTTGTTAATGGGAGTATCAGTGGACTTAACTGTGCATTATGTTGCACTTTAGCTCTGGAAGTTCAGTACTTTAATGACTTCATCCATGAAAGACTGATCTTGTTTTGAGTTTAAAGAAGAAAAAGTCTGTAACACCTATATTTATGGAAGGAAAACTATAGTTTCTTTAGTGTATGTTTCCTATCAACTCATAAATTCAGAGCACATGCAAGAAACACGATGACAGTCACCAAAAGTGGTTAAAACTACGAATGCATTGAAAATACCACATTTAGGATACAACTATATACTGAAAAGGCAGCAATGCCAAGAAAACTGGCAATTAAAAAGATCTTGTTAAAGACAATTCTCACAAGTTGTGTTTAAAATCATCCATTTTAACATTTCCAAAATAGTTGAATTTATTATTTCACATCAACATTATGGAAGTTAAAGAGAACAATCAAGTTGTTTCATGGACTGGAAGATGACTTATTAATTCCCTTTCATTTCCAAACCTCATCAAGCAGTCACTACATTTATGAGGTAAATCGGCCGAATGCTTGAAATCTAGATGAATTTTAAGATCTTCAATCTGTCCTGTTGAATATTCACAGTACTGACATAAATAAATCCCTTCAGATAAATGTGAATTTAAATGCTTGCAATATTCTAGCATACTCGAGAAGCCTTTCCCACAGTCATCACAAACATGAGGGAAAATTTTAGTATGTTCGATAGCAACATGTCTATTGACGTTTGTATGAAGTCTACTCCGGAACCCACATACTTGACAAACAAAGAAGTTTTTACATTTGTCAAATGTGATTTTGCTTAAGAGGCTATACTGTCCATGTTCTCCATTGTTATACTTATCACTTAACTCTATTAATTTACATGCATGCTCATTTACCACGTGGCTATGCAAGTCTTCTGGATCATTCGTCTCATGTTCACAGAACTGACACAAGTACTGTTCATCACAGCTGTGCTCCTGGAAGTGCAGGTAGAGCTCACTGCTTGAGGAGAACTGTACGTCACATTGCTCACACCAATAAAGGTGATCACTAAAATGGGTGTCTGCAATGTGCTGGCTGAGGTTCTCAAAAATTACTGTCTTATAATCACAGTATTTACATATGTAGGGATCTTCTTCATGAAGTTTGGCATGTTCGATCAAAAGCATGTTGGTAGAGAAACTCTCTTTGCATACTCGACACACATTTGAATCAGTACGCTTGTGCTTCAAGATCATATGCTGCTTTAAATCAGAAAAATATTTGCTGTTGAACTCACAAAGTTCACATTTATAGAGGCCACTGCTATTAGCTCTCAGTAAAGGCCATTTCTGCTGGGCAGTCACATTCAAAGCTTGGCTCTTGTCAACAATTTTGCAAAGTTTAGCTGGTGGCTCTTCATCAGTTTGGTCTTGGAGACTCTCAGAGGAATTGTTTTCTGCCTCTATATCATAGTCTTCAGAAATTGCATGTACTTCTGCAGCAATTGGAACATCTTCAGCAGTGTGAACTTCTATGGGGCTCTCCTCTTGGGTTTGCTGGTGGACCGATTCAGGGGAGTCACAGTCTTCATCACAAATTTCAATATCAGCAGATTTTTCTGAAAAACAAAGCAAGACTATTATTATTATTACTAAATAAGACCTATTAAATAAGTAATTGGCAAAAAGAAACTTATTTTACTTTTTATTTTTTTCACTGAACTATACAAAATGTGCAGATGCTATTAGTTTCTCCTACCTGTAGGAAAGGCAGTGTGGTCTAGAATTCTAAGTACAGGACTGGGAACCAAGTAGTTTTGATTTCTATTTCTGGCTTTGATTCCATCAGTAAATTTTGGCAATTCATTTGATGTCTCTGTATCAGAATCATCATCTGTAAAAAAGAATTTGGAAAAATACTTATTATTTATATCAATCAAAACATTAAACATTACATGGACAAACTGAGATGTCAGTCACTAGAGAAAACTGGGCTTCAATATCATGTCTTTTTTAAAAGGACTTTATTTTTCAGAAGTTTCAAATTTACAGGAAAAAAAAAAAAAAGAAGGTAATACAGAGAATTCCCACATACCCTGCATTCGGTTTCTCCATTAGCATCTTACATTGTTTGTTGTAACAATGACCAAATGCTGGTAAGCTATCATTAACTAAAGTCCATACTTCATCCAGATTTCCTTAGTCTTTATCTAATATCCTTTTTCTGTTCCAAGGTCCCATCCAGGATACATAACATTTATTTGTCATATCTCCAGGCTACTGCTATCTGTGGCAGTTTCTCAGGCTTCCCTTGCTTTTGATGACCATGACAATTCTTTTTTTTTTTGACCATGACAATCCTAAGGAGACTGGTCAGGTATTTTGCAGGATGCCCCACCAATTAACTTTTCTTTTTCATGATTAGACTGGGATTATGTATTATTGGAAGGTAGACACAGAGGCAAACTGCCTTGTTTTAAAACTCACATTATATAAAGAGTATAAACTACTAACATTATTTATGACTACTGATGTTGAACTTGATAACCTGGGGCTTTATCAGGTTTCTCCACTGTAAAGTCACTCTTTTACTTTCCACACTCTACACTTTGGAATTAAGGTACTGAGCGCAGTCCACACTTAAGGAGTGGAAAGTTATGCTTCACCTCCTTGAGGGAGGATTAGCTACACAAATAATCTGGAGTTCTTCTGTATACATTTTGTTTCTTCTCCCTTACTTATTTATTCTATCATTTATTTATATCAGTACGGACTCATGGATATTTATTTCATACTTTGGGTTATAGTTCAATTTCTCCCCCTCTCAAACTGTTTCAGCTTTGGATACTGGGAGCTCTTTTAGTTGGCTCCTTATGCTCCTTTGGCATACTTGTATTGAGTGACTCTATATGTTGAGTACTTTCTTAATTTTTGGCACAACAAAATGCTCCAGATGCTTCTTTGAGGTTTCCTGCTCCAGAACTAGAACCTGCCATTTCTCCAAGAAGCTCTTATTCTTTTTATTGGAAAATGGTATTAGAAACCAAGATCAGGGCACTAGATGTTCTCATTGCTACTGGGATGTCATTTCTGTTAAGACTCTCAGTTAACAGAGCAAAAAATATGTGCATGTGCACTACTACAAACATACGGACATCCCATAAATGTTTCTGTAGGTAACGGTTTGTGTCTATATTAGGCCAAACATGAGTTCATACTGATGCCTCTGACTGAATGTTCTTTAAATGGTCCTTCCATTAGCCCTCCAAATGGAGATGTATAGCTGAGCAGAAGATCTGTGTGTAACACTGTTCTTTCTGTGGTTTTTTGTTTTTTTTCCACTCTACACAGCACTTAAGATCTTAGTTCTCTAACCAGGGATTAAACCTGTATCCCCTGCAGTGGAAGAACGGAGTCTTAACCACTGGACCATCAGGGAACTCCCTGAAATACCACTATTTTTAACTTTTCATCATAAATACTCAAAACTCTGGGTCACTCCTGCTTCGCCACCAATTCCTAGCTGACTAAAACTGAGAGAGGAGGATTTTTTTTTTGATTTATATGTCTGAACTACTGTTAAAAATTTGAATAAAAATATTTTGGAAAATTTAAATATACCTTTGTTGTCAAAATATTTTAAGTCTGGTTGTCTCATAGAACAAACACTGTAACAATGATCCGAAAAAATTCCATTGAATCCATCTGCAATTCTGCTTATTCCAGAGGAATCTGAACATAAAACAAAATTTAAAAATTTTCAAGCACACTGAACACATAAACATCTAATGACAGCCATCTCTTTATCAAACATAAATAAATTTTCATAGTATTGGTAATAAGGTGTTAATAGTTCCCTCAATTCTGAAGGCTTTCATAATTCAGATATTGACTTTGAGCTTTGAAAGAACCATAAACCATACCATTTAAAATATAATACTTTGAAACACACTAAGATACAATTCCCATGGTCAAGAG
This sequence comes from Cervus elaphus, assembly GCF_910594005.1. NCBI lineage: Eukaryota > Metazoa > Chordata > Mammalia > Artiodactyla > Cervidae > Cervus > Cervus elaphus. The sequence goes on along the minus strand of NC_057833.1, from coordinate 31,779,569 downwards.
TCCCACAAAATATGAATATGCAATAAATGTGTTAATTGCAAAAAACACTGAATTAACTACCACGCAGATCTGCCATGTACTGCAGAGAAAGCATAATACACAGAGGAAGGTCTGAGGACCAGTTAGGGCTTCTGAAGACAGTCATTTCAACTCTTGCCTGGGAAGGGCCAGTTAGGTAGACCAGGTCTAATTTCCTCAGATATGAAAAACAAGTAGGCTGGGTTGGTTAACAGGTGTACCTGAGACCGCCCCAAGTATACCTGTGCATAGCATTAGTTACAGATGGTCAAGACCTCTTATTTGCCAAGATAGTAGAGCCAATCTCAAAGGAAGGATCTAAAATTACACAATCACAATGAAACTTATAACATTTCTGAAAATAATGTACAGGATAAAGTTTTTTTCCAATGATGCAAAATATCTTCCATCAAGGTTATTATTAAGACTTAAGCACAAGCTTGGGAAACACAGGCAAATATCAATTATGCTCTGTAAATATGTAACTTGGATATCTAATTCTAAATGTCTATAAACTATGAAGTTGTGAGGATTAAAATAAATGTGAAATTCTGATGTATGTCTAGCACACAGCAGACATTGAGAAATATATTTTCAGAAAACTTAAAGTTTCCTCTTACCTAAAAGTTGACCCAGATATTTAACTCTTATGAGATCATTTATGAGAAAATGGATGGAAACACAATTGCACAGGAATTAAACATGGCCTAACTTTTAAATAATTCAATAGTACACTGACCTGAATAACGAGAAGGATGTAAAGTCTTCCTTTTTCTTTTTTTAGGATATTCATTCATATCTTTTTAATCTAAAAAATGGAAAAATTTAACAAATACATCACAAATAACAAGTGTTAATAGTTATGCAAATTTCTTCTAATAAAAAAATTGGCTGGCGATAGGAAATGTGTGCATCACATAAACACTGACTTCATGAGAGAAATGTTAAACAATCCTACTTATATTTTGGATTTACTTTTCTGATCGAGTTTAAAGGCAGGACACTGAGTTCTGTTTTCTTTCTTCCTGAGGTTGAGAACTTTTCAAATGTGAAAACCGAATAATTATATATGCTTTATGCTTATTTTTTATAAAAGACAAATTGTACCTATGGCGCCAAATTAAGAGTTTTATAGGTACATTTCTTACAGTTGGGAATATTTTGACAGTTTTGAAGCCACACACCCCCTTAAAAAAGAATACTGTCACAAATCTGTATTAATTCTCTGGCTTCAGAAGGGAAAAAAAATCACCCTCATCATTCAGAGGCTCAGAATATAATTTCAAGAAAAAATCCTTTTCTTACTCATGAGGTCACACTCAACATTCTATTGAGAACAAAAGAGATGTGGCAGCTATCGAATAAATATCCATAGACAGTTATGAAACTGACTAACTAGTTTTGCCACATCCTACTTACTTGGTGTAATTCTTAATAATGGAGAGAGGAAAACTGAATTACAGGGAAGTTTTCACAGACGGTGAAATATGCCTGTAGGAAAAACAGGACAAAAGTCTTATGAGCAAAAATATAGTTCATTTCTGAGACTCAAGGTACTGGATGTTAGTTAACTGGAAAGCTATACAGAATTAACTCAAGTACAATATTCTTTTGAATACATACTGTATTAAGTACTAAAACTTGTATAAATTGGTAAATATGTGCCTACATGTAAATATGTGTCATATTTCTTTGAAGTGAATTTACCTTCTAAAACTATCTTAACACCAAAAAAGGAACATAAATAAATACACAGGAATATAAACCTCATTAATTTATTTGTGTGTGCTCAGCTGAGTCCAACCTCTTGAAACCCCATGGACTGTAGCCTGCCAGGCTCCTCTGTCCATGGGATTCTCCAGGCAAGAATACTGGAGTGGATTGCAATATCCTACTCCAGGGGATCTTCCCCACCCAGGGACTGAACCTCCTTCTCCTGCCATTAATTTATTCAGTCACAATGAAAGCCAATATAATGAAAGCTGACAAATTAGTACAGGCTTTTTTTTTTTTCTCACTTGTGGCTGCACTGGGGTGGCTTGTGGGATCTTAATTCCCTGACCAAGGATAGAACGCGTGCCCCCTGCTGTGGAAGCATGGAGTTCTAATCACTGGGCCACCAGGGAATTCCCACATTACAGATTTTCAACTGTTTAAATCCTCCTTATAGATTACTTAATAGAAGAATAATGATCATTTATTGGGCACCAATTATGTACCAGGCTGTGAACATACTATTTTATTTAAACCTATGATTAGAAAGGGCTTCCCTTGTAGCTCAGTCGGTAAAGAATCTGCCTGCAGTGCAGGAGACCCAGGTTTGATCCCTGGGTTGGGAAGATCCCCTGGAGAAGGAAATGGTAACCCACTCCAGTATCCTTGCCTGGAAGATCTCACGGACAGAGGAGCCTGGTGGGCTGCAGTCCACGGGGTCGCAAAGAGTCGGGCACAACTGAGTGACTCACACACATGATTAGAAAAATCTATAACACACTCTCCAAATCACCATTATCTACCAGTTGTTACTGATAAAGAGGGCTGACCAGGCGCTGCTGCTGCTGCTGCTGCTAAGTCACTTCAGTCGTGTCCGACTCTGTGCGACCCCACAGATGGCAGCCCACCAGGCTCCCCCGTCCCTGGGATTCTCCAGGCAAGAACACTGGACTGGGTTGCCATTTCCTTCTCCAATGCATGAAAGGAAAAGTGAAAGTGAAGTCGTGCAATTGAGTCCAACTCTTAGCGACCCCGTGGATTTTCCAGGCGAGAGTACTGGAGTGGGTTGCCATTGCCTTCTCCAGCTTACCAGGTGGCTCAGTGGTAAAGAATCTGCCTGCACTGTAGAAGATGCAGGAGACACAGCTTGGGACCCTGGGTCAGGAAGATCCCCTGGAGAAGGAAACGGCAACACACTTCAGTATTCTTGCCTGGAAAATCCCATGGACAAAGGAGCCATTGCAGGGTTTGACAGGACATAACGGCTAAACAACAACTGATAAGGAAATTGAGGCATAAACTTAAGTCAGAGGAATAGTAAATAAGTGACAGGGTTGAACAGAGATCTAACTTGAACACAGATTTTCAAGTCTATGCTTTTAATCTCTTTTATTTATAGAAATAGGGAGATAAAGTGATCAGTCCAACTTAAGCAAGTGTTAGAATCAGAACTCTTTCCTCCATTTCAGATTAGTGTTCTTTCTACTATAGAAGTGGGAAAATAAGGAATGTCAGGGGAAAAATGCATTGTAAAGTTTTTTCTGTGAACTTATAAGCTTCTTTTCTTATCACCAAGGTGATACAGGTACACAGTAGGTAGAACTTGGCATCGTTATTTCTCATCTCAATTCTAGCAGTAGGGAACTTGAGGTGCACATACTATTTTTGCTGCTTTATTAAGTGCTGGGTATATCAATACTGGGCTTCCTAGGAGGTTCAGTGGTAAAGAAACCACCACCCAATGCAGGAGACTCAGGTTTGATCCCTGGGTCGGGAAGAGCCTCTGAAGAAGGAAACAGCTACCCACTCCAGAATTCCTGCCTGGGAAATCCGGTGGACAGAGGAGAATGGTGGGAAATACACAGTCCATGGGATCACAACAGTCGGACACGACTTATTTACTAAACAGTGACAAATTATCAGCACCATACATAATGTAATCATACACATAAAGTGCTGCTGAATTTACTGCCAATTTTCTTTATTTGATTTTCACAACAATCCTGTGACGTAGATAGAAGGGCTACTATCAAATCTACTCCAATTTTACTGGAGGAGGAAACAAATTCATTGAAAGTGAAGTCATCTAAGTAGAAGAGCCAGCGATGAAAAAGTGTGTCTTCTGACTTCTGGGTTTACAATTGTGTGATTAAATCTTCATTTATAATCACAGTCACCAGCAAGTTATATCTTGCTCCCAGTCCTTAGTCAGCCACCAACTGGGAGGAGGGTGGGGGAATCACTCAAAGAAACTGACAACCATATCTGCAGAAATGGTGTCAACATATATAATGCTTCATCTAACAACGCAAATAGCATTCCCTGAGCTCACCCCATCAAGTGCATTAAAAAAAAAAAAACAGCTATTTTCATATTTATGTAATAAACTAAAATCTTAAGACTTATTTCTAACACTTCTTTTGTACAGAATTTATACAGCTGAAAGCTTTATACTTCATGTTCTAAATGTTTTACAAGTATCAGATGGAATATTGAAAACTGTCAGCCAAGCATTTTAAACACTTCAAACTCTTTCAAAAAAGCAAGGAAACCAAGCGTGGCATTAGAATTAATGTTGCAAGCTGGCTTGGATTCAGACTGTCAGGTGAAAAGAACAAGATTACCTTGATCAGGAAATGTTTGACTCCTACTTAGGGCTGAACAATATCCAAAAGTTTACCCAACCTCCTTTAAGCAAGATGGTAAAATGCCCACTCAAGACCAAAAATGCTAACCACCCTTCATTTCAGCAAATGTTTTTCTGTGCCTTTAGTGTGTACAACTGCCCTGATGAAGTCTGGCTTTTTACCTAAGGATGTCAAACACACATTTGCTCTCTAGTCCTCCTCTTTTAATGGGAAGATTCTGAACAGGCAATTTTTCACTCAAGTCCTCTTCCTCACTTATGGTACATATACACAATGGAATATTACTCAGCCATTAAAAAGAATTCATTTGAATCAGTTCTAATGAGATGGATGAAACTGGAGCCCATTATACAGAGTGAAGTAAGCCAGAAAGATAAAGACCAATACAGTATACTAACACATATATATGGAATTTAGAAAGATGGTAACAATAACCCTATATGCAAAACAGAAAAAGAGACACAGAAGTACAGAACAGACTTTTGAACTCTGTGGGAGAAGGTGAGGGTGGGATGTTTTGAAAGAACAGCATGTATATTATCTATGGTGAAACAGATCACCAGCCCAGGTGGGATGCATGAGACAAGTGCTCGGGCCTGGTGCACTGGGAAGACCCAGAGGAATCGGGTGGAGAGGGAGGTGGGAGGGGGGATCGGGATGGGGAATACGTGTAACTCTATGGCTGATTCATATCAGTGTATGACAAAATCCCCCCAAAAAATAAAATAAAATACAAAAAAATATATATAAATAAAATAAAAATTGCTTTAATTTTTATTTAAAAAAAAACTACAGATAAAATTAATATATGTCACTGTAGTAAAATAAGAAGAAAAAAGAAAATAATTAAATCACTTAGAATCTGTTCATCCAGAAAAAACACTGTTAACATCGTCTTTCCTGGTAGCTCAGTGGTAAGGAATCTGCCTGCAGTGAAGGAGACACAAGAGAAACCGGTTGGATCCCTGGGTTGGGAAGATCCCCTGGAGAAGGAAATGGCAACCCACTCCAGTATTCTTGCCTGGGGAATTCCATGGACAGAGGAACCTTGTGGGCTACAGTCCATGGGGTCGCAAAAGAGCTCTACAAGGCCTAGCGACTAAACATTTTAAAGTATAGACATGTAGACATTCTCTCATGCTAAGGGATTAATACATACTTTAAATTTACAAAAAAGCTAACCATGCCATCCAAAACACTCATTAAAAAAAAAAAGCAACTTAGAAGACATCTTTCCAATGTCACTTTTTCAACAATAAGAACGTCTAAGTACAAAACACAATACAGATTGGCAGACCCTTACTGGCAGGCAGCACTTGTATCAAAGGGTTCAACCTTTTTAAGACCTTTCACGCAATGTAAATATCTATTAGACAAGCATTTACAATAAAAAGTTGGTTTTATACTAAAGCGTTTTAGAAGCATGTTCTTCCCCAGCCTCATTTTGAAACAAGTGTATGTTTTCCAGATTTTGAAAGAAATGAAAATACAAAAATGCTGCAGGAAACTTGAACTAGAACCCACCACACGTCCCATTTAGTGTCAGTCTTTGCTTTATTTCTCTGCTTAGAGATAAACTGCCTCAAATCTCTCTTGTCCCTAGGTTGTACTGAAAAACAAAATAAAACGGGTTAGAAGTACCCTCGTAAGTGCCTTAGACTGTATTGGCTGGGGACTTAAGAGCCAGAAGGTTGCCGACTCCCGGCGCGGGCAAAGGATGCGCCGCCGGTCACCATGCCAGGCGGCAGGGCCTGAGGGCCAGCGTGGCACGGATAGGGGCCCGCGGCCCAGAGAGGCCACGCAGGAGCCACCGGGACCTGGCTTCTCCACCCGCGCGCCACGTACTGGCCCCATCCGGGCCCGGCGACAAGCCAGGAGTCCCAAGTCCCGACCCCAAAGGCACCATTCGGAAAAAAGGCAGCGGGGGACCGAGGCCAGCCAGGGCCGAGATGCCCTCCGCAGGGGGTGGAACTGCCTTCGGGATGGGGGAGGGGCGCGCCGTCCCGCCAGAAAACGAAGGCAGGGTTTCTGTTTTAAAGGCGCCATCCGGCCTTCCCTGCCCTCTCCCGCAGGAAGCTGCGCCCGCACGCCCGCGGCCCTTGCAGCAGTGCGGCGACCGGGCCGCTCCGCCCTCACACTCACCAGTCCCCGGGGCCCGCCCGGCCAGCCCAGGCGCAGCTGCGAGGCGGCGGCCGCGAAGCCCGAGCGCGGGCGGAGGGGTAGCGCAGCCCTGCCCGCAGGCGCGCGCGGGCGGCGCCGCCTCTCTGGTCCTCGAGCTCCCCGGCGCTCCGCCGGGCCGGCCCCACTCCCTCCCCGCGCGCCCGACGCCCAGCCTGCGACGCCCCGGGCCCAGGCTCCGCGGCCGCACTCACCGCCGCGCTCCGCGCCTGCGCCGCACGCCTCAGGGGCCCGCCGAGAGGGCGGGGAGGTGACGAGGTGAGAGTGGGGGCAGGGAGCGAGCGGCGCGGCCTCGCCTCGCTCCCGGGCTAGGAGGGACCACCGGCCTCCAGCCCCGGGGGTGGCCCGGCGGCCCGCGCCCCCTGCAGGCGGCTCCGCGCCTTCGCGGGTGCCTTCCGGGAGGGGTACCGCGCGTCCCGGAAAGAGCGGGTGATTCCACCCTCTAGAATTGCTCCTAGCGAGGCTGCCGAGGGAGCTCCCTCCACCACCAGCGCCCGGCTCTCCCTCCCGCCCAGAGGAAGTGGGAGCAGCAACGCGCGCCAGACGCCCTTTTCCCACTAAATTCCCCTTTGGGGACATGCCAGAATGGTCTTCGTCCGGTTAGGCAAGGCATGTGGCATTTCAAACCTCAAAGCGTGGAATGCCGCCTGTTGGGGACGAAAAGGGCAGCCGTCCGCAGGGCAGGAGGGGAAATTTAAAAGATCGCGGGTCATTCTTGGTCTTTATCTGGATTCCCTGCCTCAAAAAATGTTGGTGGAATGAATGTGAAATTATGGCCCATTGGATTAAATGATTTCACTTTTTCTGACCTTGAGTTTCTAGGAGCAGATGTAGAGAAGATTAAATTGAGTAAGCATAGATAAACTTGGGAACGGGGTGTGATCACGCGTTTAATGTTTTTGACAGAGTTAAAGTTGTTACTCCAAATTTACAAATTAGTAAAGTGAGCTTGTGAGGGTGTAGAGACTAGGTTTTATTCATTAATGATTGTTAAGTGGATGATGCGGCCCTTCTGGATTATCATGTGCCCAAGGTCACTAGTAGGACTGCAATCCGTGTTTTTTTCTTTCATCGTGTGTGTGCTTTTCTTGGTTATCACATATTAACCAATCAACCACCGGATAGTAATAATCATAGACTTTACTCTGACCCCATCAGCTAACTCCCAGGAGATAAAATCATATTCGAAAGAGACGCTAGTGTGTGAGGCTCAATTTTTACAATCTCATAACGTTTATGTGTGTGCTCAGCCCAAATGAATATTTACGAATGCTGGCATGGCCTGAATAAAGTACGAAGAGGTTTAGAGGCTCCTTTTAATCCTAGTATAGTTAGGTATGGCACGGAATAGGGAATTGACACAGGTTTCTGGAATTTGTAAAGAACAGTCCCTTTCATTCCACGCTCTCCGGGAGGGTTGTTTCTTGACCGGATACGGTGGAGGCCACGAGGGGGTGGTGTGGAACCACTTTTAAGGCTCCTCTTTGCCTGCAGTGATGAAAACCAGGCGGCGGGCCTGGGAAAGAGGAGGTGGTTTTGCCTGCCAAGCCTTGCTTCCACTAGCGTTGTGCTCTGGCCTCGAGAGCCTTTTCGCGCTGGCGGCAGCTGGACATCAGCTCACTGTTGGCTAAGCCGACTCTACTGAGAACAAGCTCATAGAAAAGGTACACCTCAACTCAATTTGGACTTTATTTCTTTCACCTCTTCTCTGCCTGGGACAGTAGTGTAATCAATCTGTCTTTGGTTTGGAGTATGTTTCTTCATTGACTTAAGAGATATTAACCTGTTTTCTATTGGCTTGTGAATAATAAGATAATTCCCACAGTGAGCTTCTGTAAAATAAATTACTGGCAAAGAATCTCAGGCTCTGAGCATAATTTGCCAAAAACCTGAGCACTTTATTTTTTTGTAAACTTGAATATTTTCTCATACGATTCTTGGCCATTTGTATTTCTTTTGTGAAGGATCAGTTTATGTCTTTTGCCCATTTTTCTAAGTTTGTCCTTTTTTTAAAAAAATTAAGGTTTTAAATGTTTTATCTGAGATATATGTTATGTGTGTTTCTTCCTGGTTTGTTTTTACTTTTTACTTTCTTTAATGGCACAAACATTTAAAATTGTTGTGAAATCAAGTCGATTAATCTTTTCCTTTACAAGTTCTATTGTTGGCCTTACTATGAAATAACCTTTTCTCTTACACAAGATCTGGTTGCATTTTTTACTTTAACTTTTTAATTGATCTGTAATTTATTTTGTGAGATGTGATGTAAGATGAGGAAAACTTTTTCTCTGACATAATTCTTTTTTCTTATTTCTCTCCATTTTGTATAACAGCCTGAAATGAAATTTCTGAGAATAACTTCATCTGATGTTCAAGTAACTTCCTAAGGTGTTCTAACTTTAACTGCATCAGCATCACTAGGAGGTGATTGTTAAAGTATAGAGCCCTGTGTTCTAGCTCGGGGGTGTCTAATTGAGTAAGTCTGAGATGGAGCCTGTTGTTGTTCAATTGCTCAGTTGTGTCTGAATCTTTGTGACCCCATGGACTGCAGCACACCAGGCTTCCCTGTCCTTCACCATCTCCCAGAGCTTGCTCAAACTCATGTCCATTGAGTCAGTGATGCCATCCAACCACCTCATCCTCTGTTGTCCCCGCCTCCTCTTGCCTTCAATCTTTCCCAGCATCAGGGTCTTTTCTAATGCGCCGGCTCTTCGCATCAGGTGGCCGAAGTATTGGAGCTTCAACTTCAGCATCAGTCCTTTTAATGAATATTCAGGGTTGATTTCCTTTAGGATTGACTGATTTGATCTCCTTGCAGTCCAAGGGACTCTCAAGAGTCTCTCCAACACCACAGTTCAAAAGCATCAATCAAGCGTTTCTAACAAGTTCTCGGGTGATGCTGCTGCTGGTATAGGATCACACTCTGAGAACCACTAGCCTTTAAGGCTTTCCCCACCCAACCTCTCCTTAGTTAAACAGTACAGTACTTTTCACTATTCCATAGATAGACACTGATGCTGAAGCTCCAATACTTTGGCCACCTGATGCGAAGAACTGATTCATTTGAAAAGACCCAGATGCTGGGAAAGATTGAAGGCAGGAGGAGAAGGGGACCATAGAGGATTAGATGGTTGGATGGCATTACCGATTGGATGGACATGAGTTTGAGCAAGCTCCAGGAGTTGGTGCTGGACAGGGGAGCCTGGTCTTCTGCAGTCCATGGGGTCACAAAGAGTCGGACATGACTGAACGACTGAACTAGATAGATCTAACTCTTTCTTTTTTGTGTGTTTCAGTATGTTTCTTCCACCTGCAATTCCTTTCCTTTGTTTCTATCTATAAGATCATGCTTGCACTTTTCTCATTTCTATGAAATCTTTGATTTTTTCCTAGCAGAGATCTCTGATCACTCTTCTGAGATTTTATAGTATTTGGTGCATTTATCCTCTTACCGTCAAAGATGCATTTATTGTGGAAATGGTGAAGCTTTAAGCTTCAAGTCCCTGCCACTGCATGAACCTCTTCTAGGATAAGGTACTTAATTTTGCATTTATAATTTTGTTCTTTTTCTTAAATTGGTCCCCCCAATTTTCATAAGCTTCTGTCCTGACAAAATTTGACTTTACCCCTGTTTATCATATCATCTCTTCACAGGCTTTGAATTCTGGTTTTGTTATTTTCCAGTCTGTTCCATCTCCCTGCTTAGCACAGCATCTTGCATAAAGCTTCAATAAAATTATTCCCTGCTTATCTACCTTATGTTCAGCACTGTGCTAGGTTCTGGGGATACAGTATAAGCAAGATGGACATGGTCATTACCTTGCTAGTCTTTACATTAGAGGAGATAGGTAATTAAATAACACTGGAATGTGATGACTCTCCTGTGAAGAGGCTAAGCCATGTCAAGGGAAATTGAGATTAATAGAGGATGAAAAAAGCATTTCCCTAGTTAGAAAGTATATTTGATATCCCTGGGAAGAAAACTCAATGATTGTTTAGGTCTATGGTGGGCATTACTAATGTCAACAATCTCCCAATTTCTGGTGCTCTCTACACTAAGGCATATATTTCACCCCTCATCCCACTGAAGTTGGGTGGAGTCAGATAACTTGCTTTGGTCATTGAAATGTCAGTCGACATGCTGTGTTAGTCCTACCGGGAGGCAGTTCATTTCTGGTGCTTGCTTCTCTAGCCCTCTCTTCCTCTGTCTGGAGAGCTCTCAGGACACAAAGCAGATGTAACAAGAGCAAGAAACACACCTTTGTTGTGTTAAGTTGATAAGTTTTGGGGATAATTTCTTATAGAAGAATCATTTTTCATCACTGACTAAGACAAGGGATAAATTTATACACCCGTTGCATTTGGTCCAAGGCTTGGGAGAGGGATCCAGGTTTTTGGATCCAGGGATCCAAAACTGCCTATTGGCTGCAGAGGGGGGCTTCAGGCAGAAGTCCTAACACCAGAGGGGCTCCTTAAAGGCTTCTGGGCTTGGAGGCTCCTAGTTGTGCTTGCATGCTAAGTCATTTCAGTTGTGTCCGACTCTTTGTGACCCCATAGACTGTAGCCCGCCAGGCTCCTCTGTCCATGGAATTCTCCAGGCAAGAATACTAGAGTGGGTTGCCATGCCCTCCTTCAGGGGATCTTCCCAACCCAGGGATTGAACCCGAGTCTCATGTCTCTTGCATTGGCAGTCAGGTTCTTTACCACTAGCCCCACCTGGGAAGCCCAGTTGTGCTTGAGGGTGAACCTTTCCAAGAAATACTTGCCCACCCAGCCTGGGGTCCAGCCAGAACTGTGAAGGTGGGTCAGGTGGTCACCCATCTTCTTGATGAGTTTCATCTACTTTTCCAGGAAGTAGCTTTTCCCACAAAGGTGGGAGCCTGCAGGGGCAGAGCCCAGGGCATGCAGATCTGAAAGGGTGGTTCAAGTTCTTCTGCTAGAGAGTTGCGGCTTCCATAGTGTTCTGGGTTTTACCCTACTCGTCTTGAGACGGCATTTGCACATTCTGCAAGAGGGTGCGGCTGCCGTGCTGGTTTTGCCTTTTCAAGAGATCCTTGGTGTCCTTGTGCTTCTCTTTGTCCAATTCATGAAAAAAGTGGCTCATGTCCTCCAGAACCACGTCCTTGCAGTCAAAGTATCAATAGAACCCCAGACAGAGATGGGATTAGGAGGCCAAATGTAGGTTGACCAGATGGTTGATGGTGGCCTCCACCTTGGTAGAATAATTCTGGCGAATCTGGGAGCTCACGGTTGATTGGTAATGAGGAATTAAGCTCAAAAAATGGTGTTGGCTGGTCCTGGTGACCAAGGATAGCTGAGTGGCTGATTCCAGAGGTTGCAACTGGAAAAAAAGGTTGGAGGGTAGTCAGAGGCTGGAACAAAAGGCATCTCTCCGTCTGTTCCATCCAAACACTGTTGAAGCAAAAGAGAGATCCATGGGACTGCCAGGTGCACCAAGTGTGTAGCAATCTTATCAGGCCACACTGAGAATCTATATAATTCAGTTAGAGCTATAATTTTCTTGCAGTATTTTCATGTAGCTTTTCTCATGTCTTACACCAAGTGGTACCACATTCTAAATGGTGACTATGGGAGCTGCTTTTGATGCCAAAAGCTCAGCTTCTCTGTACTCCAATGAATCAAATCTTGGGACAGAGTTTTGGGTGAAGTAGAAAAGGATAACTTTATTGCTTTGCCAGGCAAAGGGAGACACCCTCAAAATCATGTGTCCTTCCCTTGGGGAAGATAGTGAGAAGGTTTGTATTTTCCAAGAGGGTGTGATCAGTTTACGGATATTCTTCTGGTGGGTTAGTGGTGAGGTAAGTAGGAATCAGCATTGTCAACCTTCAGGTCCAATTCATCTGGTGTCTGCATGTTTGTAGGTAGCATACCGTCATCATCGTTAACTTCTCCCACCTAGAGAGGGTTTCAGTTTGTGCAAAACAACTCAAACACATTGCTGTGTGCATCCATTTTGGGGAAACAGGTCCTTGCCCCAAGTCTGCTCTTCAGTGTTTCTCCTGGTCTCCTGTCCCCTCCCTTCCTTAATTAATAACTACTTGAATCTGCCCATTGGAACTCAAAGAAGGTCATGAAGGCTGAATGAAATCTGTTTCCTATGATCAAAGAAGTGGGGGCAGGGGCCCAGAAAGACTCTGTTCCCAGGAGCCCCACAGGGCCCTACACGGCATCACTTTTGATGATCAGGAATATCCAGAGTTTACCTGTTTCAAACTTCGATTAGTCTAAACTGACTAGCATTGCTTTTCCTGTTGGCAATGGGAGTGAAAAAATCAAAAGATATGATTATTTATAATGGTTGCTAATCACAGTAAAACACCACCTTCTAGCAGAAGTGGTTAGGAATTCTCTGGGGTCTTCCTCAGTAGACTGTATGCTTAGTGAAGGTAAGAAATGTCTGTCTCGTTGACTGCTAATCCCTAAAGCTTGCCTGGCACAGTGCTGACAGAATGATCACCTAACATTTACTATAAGAATGAAGCACAAAAGGAAAGGATGCATGAAATCCTTACGCAGTGTAAATATTTGTACAAGGTTTAGTCCATTTTATGTGTTCAAAGTATGTTTAATAGTAAAGATTATTTACCAGGCATTCCTCTCATATTCAATTTCCCCCTCAAATATGTTTTGAAATGTTAAATCTGTTTTGAAATAGGAAAACTGATGTGAAGTCTTAAGGGGAAGGGTAACATCAAAACAAGCTTAGCTCAGTTACCCTTAAAGCTACAAGATTTTTGGGTACTTTGAAGTCATTAAGAAAAGAAAAATGATTTAAAGAGGAACATCAAAAGGAATGTAGATCATGATTTTTCTGTGCTTTACAGATGTAAAATCCCTTTGAGAATTTTTATGGATTGTGTATCATTGATTCACTCTTAAAAATGATGAGGTTTGGCATATTCAAAGGATAGTTTACTTGGTCAGTAATCTCACTTAAATTTATTGTTTCCATTTTTAATCTGCTTGTCTTTTGGATATTTTTCTTGAATATTGTCTTTTATAGATTTTCCAAATGTATATAATAGAGAGAAGAATAAATGTACTCTCATATACTCATCATCACATTTTCAATAATTACTAAACCATATACTACTTGTCTTTTTTTTTTCCTTTGGTTATCCTGCCTTCCCTCCCTCCTTTCTTTTTTTTTTCTTTTTCAAGCTTTTTGAGGAAATCCCAGGTATTTTACTCCTACACAATTCTCTATAAAATATGGACATCTTCTTATGTAAACACATTTCATTTTCATACCTAGCAAAAAGAACAGTTATTCCCTAATGTCATCAAAGACACAAATTTCTGTCTCACACATGTCCTTTTTTTCAGTTTGCTGAAAAACAAGATTGAAGTAAGGTCTATAGTCAAGCCTACTTGTCATGTTTCTTTAGTTACAATTAACCTGGAAAAACCCACTTCCCACTTTTTTTCTTTCATTGATTATGGAAGATGAAGTTACATTTTTAAAAATTTTCAAATATTTTAAATTTTGTTACAAATAAAATTCCAAAAATTTGCACCTTAAGGAATTTTGCATCTCTTAGTCTTTGCTAGCTTACAAAAAGAAGGAAGACTTACAAAACAAAACAGCCAGGTTTATGGGGTGGGAGAGAGAAGTTACTGAGCTTTTGTTAATTTATCTGGCTTGTAATATTAAACTAATTGAGAGGTCTAATTTTTCAAGGAAAAACAAAACATTATTGAGTACAACGAAGTAATTCAGTGGAGAAGGAAATGGCAACCCACTCCAGTATTCTTGCCTGGGAAATCTCATGGAGAGAGGAGTCTGGAGGGCTATAGACCATGGGGTTGCGAGGGTTGTACATGACTTAGCAACTAAACAACAGGTAATTCAGTCACATTTTCTAAGCTTATCACTATTAACATTTCTCGTTTCTTTGGCTAATTAATTTTGATTTCTGTAAGGACCTCTGAAAATTAGAGGTTAAAATTAAAATCATTGAGACTGAGATTTTCAGTTCCCTGTATAATATATCTAACCTTCTTCCTTATGAACAAAATCCCGACTTGAGACAGAAATGCGTCCAACTTAAAAACTGCTTTCCAAACAGTATGGTTCCACAGAAAACTAAAAATAGAATGACCATGTGATCCAGCTATCCCATTCCCGGGAATATGCCTGGACAAAACTGTAACTCACAATTATACGTGCACCCCTATGTTCATAGCAGTACTATTCACAATAGCCAAAACATAGAAACTACTTAAATGTCTATCCACGATGAGTGAATTAAGAAGTGATATCTATCTATATGTATATCTAGATATACATATAGATAGATAACAGAGACATCACTTTGCTGACAAAAGTCCATATAGTCAAAGCTATGGTTTTTCCAGTAGTCATGTGCGGATGTGACTGTTGGACCATAAAGAAGGTTGAGCACCGAAGTGTCGATGCTTTTGAACTGTGGTTCTGGAGAAGACTCTTGAGAGTTCCTTGGACCGCAAGGAGATCAAACCAGTCCATCCTAAAGGAGATCAACCCTGAATACTCATTGGAAGGACTGATGCTGAAGTTGAAGCTCCAGTACTTTGGCCATCTGATCGGAAGAGCTGACTCATTAGAAAAGACCCTGATGCTGGGAAAGATTGAAGGCAGGAGGAGAAGGGGACGACAGAGGATGAGATGGTTGGATGGCATCACTGACTCAATGGACGTGAGTTTGAGCAAGCTCTGGAAGATGGTGAAGGACAGGGAAGCCTGGCATGCTGCAGTCCATGGGGTCACAAAGAGTCAGACACAACTGAGCAACTGAACAGCAACAAATAGATATATGTATACACAATGGAATATTACTCAGCCATAAAAAGAATGAAACAATGCGATTTGCAGCAACATTGATGGACCTAGAGATTATTATACTTAGTGAAATCAGACCAAGACAAATATGAGATCACTTAAATGTGGAGTCTAAAAAATAACACAAAGGAGTCAATATACAAAACAGAAACAGATTCACAGACATAGAAAACAAACTTATGGTTACTAGAAGGGAAAGGGACAGGGGGAGTGATAAATTAGGAGTATGAGATTAACAGATATAAGCTACTATACTTAAAATAGACAGGCAATAAGGATTTTCAGGGAACTGTATTCAATATCTTATAACCTATAATGCACAGGGAACCCTATTCAATATCTTATAACCTATAATGGAAAATAATCTACAACAATATAATTGAATCATTTTTTCTGTACCCTGAAACTAATACAATATTATAAATCACCTATACATCAATAAAAAATTTTTGCTGAATTCTTTAAAGAGACATTCCCCAACTATAACTGTATTGCTGTTTCTTTTTTTAGTTCAGTTAGTGCTTGCTTTATATATTTAGGTGCTCCGATATTGGGTGCATAAATATTTAATATTGCTGTGTCTTCTTGATGAATTGATGCTTTTATCTTTATATAATAACTTTTGTCTCTTTTGACTATTTTTAGCTTAGAATCTATTTTTGCTAGAATTTGTCTTTGCTTTCTTTTTTTGATTGCTGTTTGTTTAGAATAGCTTTTTCCATCTCTTCACTTTCAGCCTGTATGTGTCCTTAAGGCTAAACTGAAACTCTTTGGGCAGCACATCACTGGGTTTCTTTTATCCATTCATCCCTTTCTTGTCTTGTCTTTTTTTGGTTGGAGGGGTGGGAATGTGGCTCTCAGAATCTCAGTTTCTTGAACAGGGATCAAACCCAAACCATAGCAGTGAAAGCGTGGAATGCTAACCATTAGCTTACCAGTGAACTCCCATTCCGTGTCTTTTGATTGGAGAATTTAATCCATTATGTTGAAAGTAGTTATTGACAGGTGGGGACTTCCTATTTCCATTTTGTTGATTGTGTTCTGACTTTCTGTAGATCCTTTGTTCCTTGAGTGCCCTCTTGCTGTCTTCTATTGTGATTTGATAACTCTTTATGGCAGTAGGCTTTGACTCCTTTATTATGATCTTCTGTGTATCTACTACAGGTTTTTCCTATGTGGTTACTGTGAGGCTTACAAAAAATATCATATAGTTATAGCATTTTATTTTTAAGTGAGAAGAATTATTTACAGAATGCATGTTATGTGCCTGTGTGTGTGCTCCTCACTGGGAAATACAAAGTAGAAAAAAAGAAAGCCCCCGGCCGTGAGAAACTTTCTGGGTCAGACAAATGTTATCTGAGCTGGGGAGTGCAGGGCAGGCAGGGCTTGTTGGAAGATTAGTAGGAATCAGTCATGTTACAAAGATGGGGATGTTTGTTGGCCAGAAGAAATACATATCCAAAGGGGAAGAGAAACAACAGATTTGGTATTTCTGGGATAAAGTGTGAAATTTGAAGTTGGATGTGTTTTTAGACTGGAGAAATGGACAGGGACCAGGCCCAGGAGGGTTTTGTTTGTCTTGATAAGGAGCTTAGACATTATCCTGTAGCCAGGAGGAAGCCATTGATAAGTAGTAGCATAAACATCAGATTTGCATTTTAATGGTAACTTCTAGCAACAGCAGTATGAAATAAGGGTTGCTTCCCAGGAGGTAGAGAAAACAGAAGCTGTATTATTCTAGGTGGTAGATGATAAAGACTTTGAAACAGAGCAGCAGTGTTAAGGACAGAGGAACTGGACAAATTCAAGAAGTATTTAAGAGGTAAATTTGTCAGAACATGGTGATAGGATGTTTGGAGATGAAAAAGTGGAAATAATATAGAATGAGTTTCCAGTGTCTGGCTTGTGTGACTGATTAAATGGTAGATTAACTGGCATAGAGAATGCAGAAAGGGGAGCAAGTGTGATGGCAAAAGAGAATGAATTGGGTTTTGACATTGTTAAATCCTAGAGGAAATCAACCCTGATTATTGGAAGGACTGATGCTGAAGCTGAAGATCCAATACTTTGGCCACCTGATGTGAAGAGCCCACTCATTGGAAAACTGATGCTGGGATAAATTGAGGGCAGGAAGAGAAGGGCACAACAGAGGATGAGATGGTTGGATGGCATCGTCAACTCAATGGACATGAGTTTGAGCAAATTCTGGAAAATAGTAAAGGACAGGGAAGCCTGGGGTCCCTGCAGTCCATGGGATCACAAAGAGTCGGACATGACTGAGCCACTGAACAGCAACAACAGTTGTTGAATTTGACATACAGATGGAGTTTGTTAGGCACATGTGATACTTTGTAGAAGGACTTGGTCTGGAGATACACATATACTCAGCATTCAAAGTCATGGCTTATCCATGTAGCATGAGAGATGCT
Source organism: Cervus elaphus (assembly GCF_910594005.1). Lineage (NCBI taxonomy): Eukaryota > Metazoa > Chordata > Mammalia > Artiodactyla > Cervidae > Cervus > Cervus elaphus. Next base: position 31,761,741 of record NC_057833.1, on the reverse strand, counting down.
ATCTCAGATTTATTCATTCCGGGATTTTTTGCCATTAACACACTCAGAAACTTGTTGCAAGTGATGGAAATCTGAATTTAATTTTAATTTTAGGCACTAGAGTATTGGTTTACAGCAAGTAGAAGAGGAGGATCCAACTTATGGCCACCCCAGAGAGAGAGGCCAACAGTATTTTAGAACCTGGAAAATAGATACATAGGGCTTAACAAACCACAGAAAGCTGATTTCTGTCAATGTTCGCCCAACAGAGATGATCAGGGACACACCTGGAGTTAAAGTTATGTTTGGTTTTCTGTGGCAAGGGAGAACACAGCCCAGAGGACTCTTGGAAGCATCTCAGGAAGGGAGAATTGGGAAAGAATTTTTTTTTTTTAATTTTAATTAGTGGATAATTACTTTACAATATTGTGATGGTTTTTGCCATACATCAGCAGGAATCGGCCATAGGCATACGTGTGACCCTTCCTTCCTGAATTCCTCTCCCACCTCCCTCCCTCCCCATCCTTCCAAGTCGTCACAGAGCACCAGCTTTGTGCCCTGTGTCATACATCAAACTCTTACTGGCTACCTATTTTATGTACGGTAATATGTATGTTTCAATTCTTTTCTCTCAAATTGCCCCACCCTCTCCTTCCACTGAGTCCAAAAGTCTGTTCTTTATGTTTGTGTCTCCTTTGCTGCTCTGCACAGAGGATTGCCCATACCATCTTTATAGATTCCATATATATATATGTGTTAATATACAATATTTGTCTTTTTCTTTCTGACTTACTTCACTCTGTATAATAGGCTCTAGGATCACACAGCTCATTAGAACTGACTTAAACGCATTCCTTTTCATACTTGAGTAATATTCCATTGTGTATATGTACCACAACTTCCTTATCCATTCATCTGTTGATGTGTGTCTGGGTTGTTTCCATGTCCTAGCTGTTGTAAGTAGTGCTGCAGTGAACATTGGGGTACATGTGTCTTTTTCAATTCTGGTTTCCTCAGGGCATACGCCCAGTTACAGGACTGCTGGGTCGTATGGCAGTTTCATTCCCAGTTTTTTAAGGAATCTCCGTACTGTTCTCCGTAGTGGTTGTTTCAGTTTGCATTCCCACCAGGAAAGAATTCTCATAGGGTTGGGTTTTTGCTGCATGATTCTGAGGAGGGATGTGAACTGCCATTTCTGGGTGGGATATTGTTGAGAAATGGGGACATTTCAGCAGTTGGATATCTCAGAAATCTTTCTTCCAAAAACTGAAAGAAGAAAGCAGACCAGGAATATCATTGGTAGGAAAGCACTTAGAAGAAAAGATGGCTAGTCGGTCTGTGGCATGGCCTTATACAGAAAGGCTGTTTACGTGACCTTGTTCATGTCCCTTGGAAACATTGTTTATGTTCTGGAGGGATATCACAGTCTGATTGCCAGCAGGACTGTTTTTCACTTTCTCAGATCTAACTGCCTGTAAGCAGGTAACTTCAAGGAGCAAGCCAGGTTTCACAGCAATATCCTGGGAAAGCTCAAAGTAAGCCCAACAGGCACAGGTATGAGTGGGACTGAAAATATGAAAATGTCTGTGTGAAAATGAAACATAAGAAGGCAGTTAAGACCTTGTTATGGACTGAACATTTGTGTCCCCCTGTTAGGACTTCCCTGGTGGCTCAGACGGTAAAGCGTCTGCCAGCAATGTGGGAGACCTGGGTTTGATCCCTGGGTTGGGAAGATCCTCTGGAGAAGGAAATGGCAACCCACTCCAGTACTCTTGCCTGGAAAATCCCATGGATGGAGGAGCCTGGTAGGCTACAGTCCATGGGGTCGCAAAGAGTAGGACACGACTGAGCAACTTTACTTCACTTCCAAAATCATATGTTATTAGTAAGTCCTAACCCACAACATGATATTGTTAGTGGGTAGGGCCTTTTGGCAGTGATTCAGCCATGAGAGTGGAATCTTCATCTTTGGGATTAGTGTCAAGGAGAGTTTCCTTGTCCTTCCTTCCACCGTGTGAGGACATAGTGTGAGAAAACATATTATCTATGAACCAGGAAGTAGGCTTTCACCAGATACCAAATCTGCTGGCATTTTTTTTTTAAAGGAGAACCACCACTTAATTTTGAATAGTAAACAAAACTCTATTTATAACATGATAAACAAACCTTCCCTCAGTTTCCTCAGTTAGTCCAAAGAACAAAGCCTCTGACTTAACTAGAATTTACATTTAACCTTAAATATTCTAAAATCCATTCATGTCATCTTCAGAATTTTAATTTTGCCTGATACTATGAAATAGGGTAAACCTTGATTGATGGTCAAATTCCTAATTTTTGTTGTTCAGCCATTTCTTAACCTTGCTCTCAGATTCTGTACATTTCAGGGTGTCCAGTGGATTTGTAGTAAACTTCTGAGATGAAGAGACATTTCTTGCTCTTTATTTGCCTGACATCTTCGCTTGTGTTCATCTTTTTAGCAAAAAATATGCTTCAAAAATGCCCACAAGTTCAGCTACTAAAACATCCTTTAAAGATCTTTGGCAGTGGATCCATAGTATGTGCCATCCTGGGTGTGTCCTTGTGGGGCTCTGCTAGCATCTTGATCTAGACTTCCCAGCCTCCAGAAATGTGAGAGACAAATGTTGGTTGTTTAAAGCATTCAGTTTAAGATATCTTTGTTATAGCAGCCTGAGTGGATTAAGACAAACCTCTAGAATTTTTTCTCATCTTTGCATGTTGTTTTTGTTGTTCAGTCGCTCAGTCATGTCTGACTCTTTGTGACCACATGGACTGCAGCACGCGGGCTTCCCTGTCCTTCATGATCTCCTGGAGTTTGCTCAGACTCATGTCCATTGAGTTGATGATGCCATCCAACCATCTCATCCTCTGTCACCCACCTTCTCCTCCTACCCTCAATCTTACCCGGCATCAGGGTCTTTTTCAATGAGTCGACTCTTTGCATCAGGTGGCCAAAGTATTAGAGCTTCAGCTTCTTTACATAGCCAGGCTCCAATTCACTGGCTCAATAGAAGACTGAAAACGTTTACTCCTCAGAACGGTTGACCCAGAGGCTGGACTGGGAAACATGAGAAACAGCAAAGAAAGGGAGGTCTTACTGAGAGTGGGCACTGAGGCAGTTTGCAGAGTTAATGGTTAGACTCCAGCCTCTTTCCCTCACACAGCTGTCAGAAGATTGATTTTCAGGCTTAGAAATGGGATGGTTCTTCTCTTGGGAAACCAAGGAAAACAAACTTACAGATGTTGGCAGTAGAGAATGTGAGCAGCCAGGGAAATAGCTACTTTCCAGCCTGATCACTTTATAGTGAAGCCCACGCTTAGCTTCCAGGTAGCTTTTTCGTGCCTTACTCTTACATATGGATGGCACCCAAGGACCATGAGAGATCTGGGAAAAGCATTTAACATGAAAGAGAAAATAAAAGAAACATGAAAAAAATTTAGAAGAAAAGAGATAATCCAAGGAGCAAAACATGACATTGAATCTATGAAAGGAGGGAAAAAATACTCTTAAAGGGAATATTCATCAATTAAGGAAGAGCTTTTGGAAAATAAAAAGATTAGTTAAAGTAAAAAAAAAATTTTTATTGAGGTATAGTTGATTTATAGTACTAGTTTCAGGAGTACAACATAATGATTTGATATTTTTATAAATTATACTCCACTTAAAGTTATTATAAAATAATGGCTATAATTCCTTATGCTGTAGAAAAAAAATTAAGTGAATAGAAGCTTTGGGAGATAAAGTTGAAGACATCTTTAAAGTAGGAAAAAAGAGAACTGAAGACAGATAATATAAGCAAGTAAAATCATTTGAGTCGGTCCAATATCCAAATAACAGTGTTCCAAAAAGAATAGAAAAGAGAGAAGTTATTCAAGGGGAAAAAATAAAGGAGGTGTCTCAGAAGAGAAGTGCATGAGTCTTCAGATTGAAAGGGTTCACTGAGTGCCTAGCAAAATGAATGAAATGAAACAAAAGCATCGTGAGGTTTTAGAAAACTGTGATTAAAGAGACGAGTCTAAAACTCTGAGTTTGGTCATGTCAATGTATGGCAAAAACCACTACAATATTGTAAAGTAATTAGCCTACAACTAATTAAAAAAAAAACAACAACTCTGAGTTTGGGAAGGGAACAGATCACATACAGAGGAGAGGAAAGCTGGCCCGCAGTAAAGCATGGCCTTCAGAATTCCAAGGGAAAATGGAATCTAATCTAGAATTCTACACCTGACATTACTACCAATCACATGTGAGGGTAGAAGATAAAGACTTCAGAATCCTTATGCCAATGTGCTCTTCTTCAAAAGCTCTGGAGAACGCACTCCACTAAAGTAAGTAAATCAGAAAGGAATATAAGGACCTCAGTAAACACATAAGGAGATAACATAAGAGAAAGGTGTGAGTTCCCAGGATGATGGGAAAAATTCCAGAGCACCCTAATGTAGCAGGCCTAGGATAAAAATTACCCAGATAGAGCAGGAAGGTGGAGGGTTCCAGACATGTCTACACTTGAAAATTAATAAGTAAGTAAATAGTACTCTACCCAGTAGAGTACCAGCTATCTTTTAAAGCAGTTTTGGCACAGAACTTGAAAGGAATTAGAAGGTTATGCCTAATGAAGCATTTAATTCCAAGGAAAGTTACAAACTCATGAGAAAGGAAATGGCTCAGATGAGAGTCACAGTTATTTACAATGTTGTTAAAAATACTAAATATTTAGCCAAAAATCTGTATTAGGGAGTGTGTGTATATGTGTGTGGTGGAGGGAAGGTGTTCTCTGGAAATAGATGGAGGAGCAAGAGATCCAAACACTTCCTATTAAGAGTAGAATGCCAATAAAAGATAACAATCTGAAAAATGTCGTTCCCCTATAATTGTGCTGTTTAGAAATACAGAGGGAAAAAAAGGAAGCTATTAAAAAAAAGTACATAGGAAAGCATCAGGTCCAAAAAAGTTGGATTGCTTTGTGGCCAGAAACTGGGTATGGGGAGGGCTGAAGCAGGAGACTAGTGCTGTTATATAAGAAGCCTAATAAAGCAATTTAACTTAAAAAATATGTACATATATTACTTTGATATAAGTAACACATTATTTTAAAAATCATAATAACTAAGGACGGTGGATAGGTGCTCTCTTTTTTTTTTTTTTTTTTTTTTGTGCTCTCTCTCTCCTGTTTTCTCTCTATGCTTCTGGATCATTGCCCTCACTGTGGATCAGTTATGAGTGTGGAGTGAGAGGCAGGGGAATGGAGGAGTTAGAGAGATGTGTGGCTACTAGCAGACATATCTTAGCTAGAGATGGCTCCTAGCAGTTCTCATTATTCTCTAGCATTGCTCTCCTCTGTGACATTTAGTTCAGTGTCTTTAGGACCTTTCCTCCCAATGCAGATACACCTGATGATTATGGAAATATTTGTAAAAAAAATATAGATTTTATTTGCTTGTATTTGCAAATATATTTCATCTTTCAGAACAACTTGGAACCTTATAATGCTTTCCTGTGATAGCAGTTGCTACTACTGTTTTGGTAAGGAGATAAAAGAAAACAAGTAGATTAATGATTAGTTTTCTGATACATATTAACAAAAGCATCTCACTTAAGTGGTACTACATTTCAGTGTAGTGGTGCTCCCTTCTGGGCAGGAATTGGTCTTTGCTTACTCACCTGACATCTTGTCGTTTAGTCGCTAAATCATGTCTGACTCTTTGTGACTCTGTGGACTGCAACACGCCAGACTTCCCTGTCCTTCACTATCTCCCAGAGTTTGCTCAAACTCATGTCCGTTGAGTTGATGCCATCCAACCATCTCATCCTCTGTCACCACTTTCTCCTCCTGTCTCCTCCTTCTTCTCTTCCTCAATCTTTCCCAGCATCAGGGTCTTTTCCAGTGACTTGGCTGTTCACATCAGATACCCTAAGTGTTGGGGATTCAGCTTTAGCATCAGTCCTTCCAATGAATATTCAGGGTTGATTCTTATAGGATTGACTGGTTTGATCTCCTTGTCATCCAAGGGACTCTCAAGAGTCTTCCCCAGCACCACAGTTGGAAAGCATCAATTGTTTGGCACTCAGCCTTCTTTATGGTCCAACTTTCACATCTGTACAGGACTATGGGAAAAACCATAGCTTTGACTATGCAGACCTTTGTTGGCAAAGTGATTTCTCTGCTTTTTAATATGCTGTTTAGGTTTGTCATAGCTTTTCTTCCAAGGAGCAAGCGTCTTTTAATTTCATGGTTGCAGTCACCATCTGCAGTGATTTTGGACCCCAAGAAAATGAAGTCTGTCACTGTTTACTATTTTTCCCCATCTATATGCCATGAAGTGATAGGACTGGATGCCATGATCTTTGCTTTTTGAATGTTGAGTTTAAGCCCGCTTTTTCACTCTCCTCTTTCACTTTCATCAAGAGGCTCTTTAGTTTCTCTTGCTTTCTACCATAAGGGTGGTGTCATCTGCATATCTGAGGTTATTGATATTTCTCTCTGACATTTTGATTCCAGCTTGAGCTTCATCCAGCCCAGCATTTCGCATAACGTGAAATGCATATAAGTTAAATAAGCAGGGTGATAATATACAGTCTTGACATACTCCTTTCCCAGTTTTGAACCAGTCCATTGTTCCATGTCTGGTTTTGTGTAGCTTAGTGAAACTATGAGCCATGCTGTGTAGGGCCACCCAAGATGGCCGGGTCATAGTGGAGAGTTCTGACAAAATGTGTTCCACTGGAGAAGGGAATGGCAAACCATTTCAGCATTCTTGCTTTGAGAACCCCATGAATGAATAATCTGAGCAGATCATAATTCTGTTCCTTTTCATTTAATATTTCTTTTTTTTTAACTTTTGGCTGAACCGTGTGGCACATGGAACTTCCTCAACGAAGGATTGAATGTGTGGCTCCTGCAATGGAAGCGCAGAGTCTTAACCACTGGACCCCCAGGGAGGTCTCTATTTAATATTTCTGACAGAGTTAACAAAAAAGGGGTATTTCTAAAAAATGTGATATATGTAAGTCACCTGGAAGTCTTATTTTTTGAAAACTATTCATAGGAGGTTGCACACACAATATAGAGAGGTCCTATGTACCCATCACTCAGTTTCTCCAAGTGGTTAAAGTTTTTGTTAAATTTAGTACGGCGTCCAAACCAGGAAATTGATACAGTGTGTTTGTATAGCCCTATGGCGTTTTATCACCTATGGAGATTCCTGTCACCATAACTGCAATCAAAATACAGAACTATACTATGGCCATAAAGATGCCCCCTTATGCCACCTTCTCAAAATCACACGCACCCCTTTCCTCCCACTTAACATTTAACCTCTGAAAGTGAGTAATCTATGCTCCATCTGTTTTTTTTTAATTTTGAAAATTTTATATACATGGGAATCATACAATATGTGGCCTTTTGAGATTGTTTTCCTCATTCTGCCTAATGCCCTTAAGATCCAAGTTGTTGGGTGCAAAAGAGTTTTCCTTCTTATTTTGAAATAAATATAAATTCACAAGATATTGCAAAAATAGTACTGAGAAACCCTGTGTACCTTTCATCCAGTTTTCCCCATGGTACCTTCTTAGGTAATTATAGTATAATATCAAAAGTTGCAATTTTATTCAGACTTATTCAGGTTTCACCAGCTTTATTTCCACTCATTTGTGCATGCTTGTGCCTGTGTATAGTTCTATGCAATGTTTTTCCCTTGTGAAATTTTATTTTACTTTTTAAGATTATACTGTACTACATTTAAGTTTATTCTAATATATCCTTGTAGCTTACTTGTTTTGTACATAGTAGTTTGTACCTCTTAATCCCCTACCCCAATGTTACCTCCCCCTTTCCCTCCTTTTCCATTGATAACCACTGGTTTGTTCTCTAGGAGTCTGTTTCTGATTTTGTTATATTCATTCATTTGACTTATTTTCTAGATTCCATATATAAGTGATATCATATAGTATTTGTCTTTCTTTGTCTGACTTATTTCATTAAGCATAATACCCTCTAGGTCCATCCATGTTGTTGCAAATGGCAAAATTTCATTCTTTGTTTCTGGCTGAATAGTATTCTAGTGTGTGTGTGTGTGTGTGTGTGTGTGTGTGTGTGTGTGTGTATGTATATATACATATAACACATCTTCATTATCCATTTTATCTGTTGGTGGACACTTAGGTCCATATCTTGGCAATTTTAAATAATGCTGCTATGAACATTTGGATGTGAGAGTTGGACTGTAAAGAAAGCTGAGTGCCAAAGAATTGATGCTTTTGAACTGTGGTGTTGGAGAAGACTCTTGAGAGTCCCTTGGACTGCAAGGAGATCCAACCAGTCCATCCTAAAGGAGATCAGTCCTGGGTGTTCATTGGAAGGACTGATGTTGAAGATGAAACTCCAATACTTTGGCCACCTGATGCAAAGAGCTGACTCATTTGAAAAGATCCTGATGCTGGGAAAGATTGAGGGCAGGAGAAGAAGGGGATGACAGAGGATGAGATGGTTGGATGGCATCACCAACTCGATGGACATGGGTTTGGGTGAACTCAGAGTTGGTGATGGACAGGGAGGCCTGGTGTGTTGCAGTGCATGGGGTTGGAAAGAGTCGGACACGACTGAGTGACTAAACTGAACGGAACTAAACTATCGGGGTGTGGGTATTTTTTTGAATTCGTGTTTTCATTTTCTTTGGATATATAACCAAGAGTGGAATTGCTGTATTGTGTGGTAGTTCTATTTTGGTTTTTTGAGGAAACTCCCTACCCCTTTCCATAGTGACTGCACCAATTTACATTTCTACCAACAATGTACAAGGGTTCCATTTTTCCACACACTCTCTAGCATTTATTATTCATAAACTTTTTGATGATGGCCATTCTGATCAGTGTGAGGTGATAGATACTTCATTGTGATTTTGATTTGTATTTCCCTAATAATTAGTGGTGATGAGCATCTTTTTATGGCTATCTCTTGGCTATCTGTATGTCATCTTTGGAGAAATGTCTGTTTAGGTCTTTTGCCCCATTTTTTGACTGGGTGGTTGTTTTTTTGTTATTGAGTTGTATGAGCTTTTGATGTGTTTTGTTTAATTAATCCCTCGTCAGTCACATTTGCAAATATTTTCTCCCATTCCATAAATAAGTTATTTTTTTGTTTTGTTGATGGTTTCTTTTACTGTGTGATAACTTTTAAATTTGATTAGGTTCAATTTGTTTATTTTTACTTCTATTTCTTTTGCCTTGGGAGACTCATCTAAGAAGAGATTACTAAGATTTATGTCAAAGAATGTCTTACCTGTGTTTTATTCTAGGAGTTTTATGGCTTTATGTCTTACATTTTCATCTTTAATCTATCTTTTAAAAAATATTTATTTATTCATTTATTTGGCTGTATTGAGTCTTAGTCACAGCTGCATGTAGTCTCCCTGGACTAGGGATTGAACCTGCATCGTCTGCACTGCAAGGCAGGTTCTTTACACTGAGCCGCCAGGGACGCCCTTTAATCCATTTTGAATTTGTTTTTATATATGCGTGAGAAAATGTTCTAATTTCATTCTTTCACAGGGAGCTCTCCAGGCTTTTCAGCACCATTCGTTGTAGAGATTATCTTTTCTCCATTGTATATACTTGGAGAAATATACATGGTGCCCTGGTGTTTTGATTACTGTAGCTTTGTAGTATAGTCTGAAATTTGGAAGGTTTTATCTCCAGCTTTGTTCTTTTTTTCTCCAGATTGCTTTGGCAATTCTGGGTCTTCTGTGGTTCTATATAAATTTTAGGATTATTTGTTCTAGTTCTGTGGAAAATGTCATGAGTGTTTTGCTACAGATTGCACTAAATCTATAGATTCCCTTGAGTAGTATAGAAACCTCTGAGCTAGGCTTTGTTTCACTCAGCATGATGCCCTTGAGGTCCATCCAAGTTGCTGCATGTTATCAGTAGATTGTTCCCTTTTATTGCTGAATGGTAGCCCATGTTATGGACACATCTCCACAACATGGACTAGCAGTGTCTAGCATTGCTAGACACTTTTGCTTGTTTCCAGTTTGGGCTATCAGAAAGGAATCTACTATAAATAATTCTGTACATAAATTGTGTAAAAGTTTTGGAAAAGCCTAATCTCCAGACTGAGTGAATCAATCTCAGGAGTGAAGCCTAGGCATTGACAGCTTTTAAAAGTTTCCCAGATAATTCTCATATGCATTAAGGATTTCTCAAATTGTAAATTCTGCCAAAATCATTTATTAGTAACAGTTATCATTATTATGTACCAATCAAATGCTAGTCATGGTACTCTTTTTTTCTTTTTTTTCATGATACTCTTTGAAACCACTTAGTCAATCAGTCGTGTCTGACTCGTTGTTACCCTTTGGACTGTAGCTCACCAGGGTCCTCTGTCACTGGGATTTCCCAGGCAAGAATATTGGAGTGGGTTGCCATTTCCTTCTCCAGGGGATCTTCCTGACCCAGGGATCGAAATCTCCATCTCCTGTGTCTCCTGCATTGCAGGCGGATTTTTTTCTTTACATATGAGAAGATTGAAGGGTGGGTGAAATAGTAAAGGTGGTAAAAAAGGTATAAATTCCCTATTATAAAAGATATAATGAGATCTGGAGATTTATATGACTATAGTTAATAATGCTGTACTGTATATTTGAAAGTTGCTAAGAGAGTAGATCTTAGAAATTTCTATCATAAGAAAAAATTTATCACTATATGTTGTGATGATTTTAACTAGACTTACTGTAGTAATCATTCTATGTATTGTGGCAATATTTACATATTTTGAGTCATTGTGTTGTATGCGTGCATGTATGCTCTGTTGCTCAGTCGGGTCCAACTCTTTGCAAGCCTATGGACCGTGGCCCACCAGGCTCCTCTGTCCATGGGATTCTCCAGGCAAGAATATTGGAGTGGGTTACCATTTCTTCCTCCAGGGGATATTCCTAACCCAGGGATCAAACCCCGGTCTCCTGTGTCTCCTGCATCGGCAGGGGGTATCTTTAACACTGTGCCACCTGGGAAGTCCTATTATGTTGTACACCTGAAACTAATATAGTATTATATGTCACTTATATCTCAATAAGAAGTCTTTTCCCTAGAGATATTGTGAAGCATTCTGTATCTTGTGATTCAAGAGAGAAAAATGTATTTGATGTTTCTTTTTTAAACCCAAGAAAGCATTTTAGGATAAGAATCTTACGGAGTAAAAAAATCTCACAACTCATGGATTATAAAGAAAAAAAGGTTTTGTCTTTAAAACAATATTTTATGCAATTAGGAACCAAGTGAACTTAGTTATCATGTGAATGATTCAGAAAGGCAAATTAACTGAAGTAGGAAAAATTTTGGTCTAGTGTGTTCCTCTCTATCCATGCAACTCAAATCATATGTGAAAAAGGAAATCTCTTCCTGGGGACAGCTGCATTCATTGAGCAAGCTACCTAACTAAAGTCTGTGGCCCAAAAGAAAGTGAGGGAGATAGACTCAGAAATCTCTTTGAGCAGATTTTTTGAGGAGGTTGTGTGATGTATGGTAGGGAGCATGGAATATCCATGGACTGACTTGATTATTGGCCTCTTGTCAGATGGTTTGAAAAAGAGAACAGTTTGGGCGGGCTCACACTGTGAACTTCACAGTCCTATCTTCCCTTCCTGTCTGCTCATCCAACAGATTTTGGATTTGCTTAGACAGCCTTCATAGTCAAATAAGCTAATTCCTTGTAGTAAATCACACACACATACCACACACTGAAAGGGAAAGGATTAGTGGGAGCCGCAGTATGGGAAGGGAAAATCGGGAATTTTCTTTCCAGTGTGTTCAGTTTGAGATAGTTTAGACCTCCAAGTGGAGGTCTAAGTAGGAGAGATCAAATAGGCATTTAGGTAGCTAGTAAACGCGAGGGCTGGAGATAGAAATTTGGGGATGCTTATGTTAAATCACAGATCTCCCGAAACTGGACGGGATTGCCAAGGGAGAAAGTGTATGTAGAGAAGATAAGGGGAACCATGACTGAGGCCTGGGTGGTTCAACCTTTAGAGCCCCAACAGTGCAGGGGGAACAAAAAAGCTACAAGGAAGAGGAGCAGTCCCTGAGGTAAGAGACCCAGGGAACTGTATCATTAGAGAAGCCAGGAGAAGGCAGTGTTTCAAAAAGGGGGAGGCCAGATAAGTCTTATGCTGGTAAGCTGTTGAGTAAAATAGGTGACCATTGGATTCGATAATAACATGACATATTTTGGAGCACTTTTGTGAAATATGGAATGTCCATTTTTTCTCTCACATGAAGATATTGGGAGGTATTTATGATTATTACTATCCCTCTTTTCTTACCAAGGAACTGAGGCTCAGATAGACTTCAGGGAATTGCTCAAGATTAAAGTAGTTAGTTGGGCTTCCCAGGCAGCTCAGTGGTAAAGAATCTGCCTGCCAAAGCAGGAGATGTGGGTTCCATCCCTGGGTCAGGAAGATCCCCTAGAGAAGGAAATGGCAACCCACTCCAGTATTCTTGGCTGAGAAATCACATGGACAGAGGAGCCTGGTGAATTACAGTCCATGGGGTCACAAAGAGTCGGACACGACTGAGCTTGCATGCATGCAAAGTACAATAGCTAGTTATGGCAAACCTGGTTAGAAGCAGATTTCTTCATTCCAAATCCTGATTCTAAATCCTGGTTGGCGTAAGAATCACTTGTCCCATTTTCTAAAAATACAAACACTGGTGACCTACCCCAAATATGTTTCATCAAAGCACTCTCAGATAAAGGCTAGGGAATGAGCATTGAAAATAAAGTAAATACGTACAACCCAAGTTGTTTTAAATGGAAGACCAGGGTTGAGTATCACTCAGTCTACAATATATTCTAAGCAACCTTTAAATTAGACTTCGTAGGATTAAAGTCTATGCAGAGTTTGGTTAACCAAGTTCACAAAGGTCAGTTGAAACTTCTTTGAGTTTCCTCAGGGTGGAAATGCTCATTAACCCAATATGTTAATGCCTCAGTTCAGTCTGCTGAGGTGTTTTCTTTTAATTAGTCTCCTGCTTCTGAATGGAGAAAGCATTTCCCAAAAGACAATTCTTTCCTGTGTGGCTGAACTTCCAAATTAGACTTCATCATTTCATTAGGTGAATTTCCATGACTGGTTCCTCCAGGTTGAAAACCACATAGGTAGTGAGAGATACAACTGATGGAAATGTGTGGAGATAGTCACCTGCACGTTTATGAAATAAGGATAACATCCAAAGCATGAGCACTTCTCACCTACTACAAAAGGCAAAATTGTGCCTTACAGGTAATTTTTTTTTTTGGGGGGGGGCTAAGCTGCATGGCTTTTGGGATTTTAGTTCCTCAACCAGGGATTGAACCCAGGGCCTCAGCAGTAAAAGTGTGGGGTCCTAACCACTGAACTGCCAGGGAATTCCCACTTTACAGGTGATTTGAAGCAGGGATGCAAACTTACTAAATTTGAAGGTACTTTTTGTCAAATTTCAGCAGCATGTGCTCATTCACTGATGGGTATTTCCAGTCCTCCCCTAGGCGTCTCTGTTGCACCTCTTCTTTTCCTGGGGTGTAGTCAGTCCAGACCAGGGTGACCCCAGCACTAACCTTGCTTAGACACAGCCACTTAGAAGGACCCTCTTGCATTTGTCTATCATTCATTATTCTCCAATATATTTCCTGTTTCTTCTTCTAAGAACTGAAATTGATGCTTAGGCCCCAACTTCCAGGACTTTAACTTATACTGCTTTTATTACCATGTATTTAGACCTCTACACCTTTAGTCTCCTACCAAACTAATCTGGTCTACATATTCTTGACAGGTTACTCTGTCTAAAACCCATCTTGATGAATTTAGAAGGTTAAAGATGAAAAAAATGACCTTCCTCTTCACACCATGTGTTAATATAAAAATTAACTCAAAAGAGCTAAAGCTGTAAAGTCCTTAGAAGAAAACATAGGTGTAAACTTTGTGACTTTGGATTAGCCAGTGGTTTCTTAGAGATAAGTACAAGAAATAAAAGCGAAAATATATAAATTGGGTATCATTAAAGTTAAAAACATTTGTGCCTCAAAAACATCCTATTTACCACAGATGGGAAGAAAATTTTTGCAAATATACTCCTGATAAGGGACTTGTATCTAAAATAGAAAAAGAGCTGTTACAACTTAATAATAAAAGGACAAATAGCTCAGTTTACAACAGGCAAAGGAAGAGATATTTCTCCAAGGACATACACCCTACTCAGTGAGCACAATGAGGGAGAAGATGCTCAGTGAGAAGATGCTCAATGTCATTAGTTGTCAGGGAAATGCAAATCAAAACCACAATGAAATATCAGTTTATACTTAGTAGGATGGTTATAATAATAATAAAAAAGATAATGTCAAGTGTTGGTGAGGATATGGAGAAATTGGAACCCTCATACATTGTGGTGGGAATGTAAAATAGTGAGATATCTTTGGAAAATGTTCTGGCAGTTTCTCAAAAAGAAACAGGAGTCATATGACCCAGCAATTCCACTTCTAGATGGAAGAGAGTTGAAAACCTGTGCCCACACAAACACTTGCATACCAGTGTTCAGGGCAGCATTATTCATAATAGCCAAAAATATGGAAACAGTCCAAATGTCCATCAACTGATGAATGGATTAATGAAATGCAGTATATCTGCATAATGAAGTGTTATTCATCAATATAAAGGATGAGGGCTTCCCTTATGGTCCAGTGGTGAAGACTCTGCTATCTCAATGCAGTGGACCTGGGTTCGATCCTTTGTCAGGGAACTAGATCCCATATGCTGCAACTAAGAGTTCACATGCCACAATCAAAGATCTGCGTGCTGTAACTAAGATTTGGCACAGCCAAATCAATAAATAAATATTTAAAAAAAACAGTGTACTGATACATGCTACCACGTGAATGAATTTTGAAAACATGCTATTTGAAAGAAGCCAGTTCAAAATGATCATGTACTGTATGATTCCATTGACAGTATATGAAATGTCCAAAATAGGCAAATCTATAGTTAGACAGTAGATTAGTGGTTGTCTAGGGCTGGAAGGGGAAGGGATATTGAGGAGATTATGGTTAGGGGTGTGGGTTTCTTTTTAGGGTAATGAAAATATTCTACAATTAATTGCAGTGCTAAATGCCCAACTTTGTACATGTACTGACAGCCACTGGATTGTACGCTTTTAAAACATGACTTTCTGAGTTATTTTGAGTGCCGTAGGCTGGTTTTCATTATCTACCACTGGGGCTTCTACTCTGTTCAAACTTAAGTTTTATTTCCTTTTATTCTCCACCCCTGTGCTAGGTCACAGTCAAACTGGACTTCTCAGGGTTTCTTCAAACAGGCCTTGCATTTCGTTTCTCCATAACTTTCTGTCTGCTCCCTCCGCCTGTCAGTCTAACCTTTGGAAGTCCATGTGAGATACCTCCTCCTCCATCTCAGTCCCTCTCAATTCCCATATTTTTGATCAATCTTCTAAGCACTCAATTATGATAGAATATGGGGAAAACCTTGCCTCTACCTTTTTATTTTCCAGATTGTCTCCATTTGATTGCTTTTACCTTCTGTTCTTAATTACTACAAAATATGTGAGAAATATAGTCAAAATTACTTTTGGCAGAGGAAAGAGTTGAGAGAATACTTGTATTTTCTGTTTTGTTTAAGCTGTTTGTGGGGATGTTTGTATGTTGGATAGTGTGCTTTTAGAGTATGACCATCAAGGTCAGGTTGGCCCAACAAGAGCACACCTGGGGAGAGAGAAATCTTTATCATCTCAGTTTATCCTTATACCAATCCTTTCAGGAATATTGCAGATGTGGAAACAGAGTCAGAAAGATTAATAAATTAACCACAGGGGAAACACCCTGTAGGCTAGAATCTGTGCTTGGTCTAAGTAGTGAAGTATATGCAGATGTTCTGTACTCAATCATGAGCCCTTTCAGGACAGCTGCCTTGTCTTACTCAGTCCCCAAAGTGCCCAATAGGAGCAGAGACTCAATAAATGTTTGTTGAATGAATGAGTGATGGTTTATTTGAGTCTCTGATGTACATGACTAATACATTTTGACAGTGAGATTTTGTGTCTTTTTTCCTACATGGTTTCCTCTTTTTCTTAAGTCATTTTGTATTCAGACAAGATTTGAATGAGGCTTTCAGAGCATGCCTGTATCAGGTACTTCTTAGTCAGAGAGTCCTTCAGAAATAAGAGGAGAAAAACAAATTTTGCCCTCAGAAACTAAGACCTTACCTTAAAGTTGAGTGCTTGTGTTTTATGACTATAAAACTATTCTTAAGGATTCTCTGATTTAGAAATGCCTAGCATAGGCTCTGTACACAGAAGGTTTTCAAATATGTATGCAAGGATAAATATTGTTTCATCAGTTTACCTGGAATTAGAATTTAATTCATTGCAAATTGACACATTCATGGCAGCATTTTTTGCCTGTTGAAAATAAGCTCTGAGGCAGGAGGTGCGTAGGTGGAAGAGCAGCCTCTCTGTCTTGGTGTTCTGTGCGCACGTCACCTGGGGTAGGACTTGGTCATGTTGCATGAATCAACCCTGTCATGAAGAGTTGAGGACACGAAGGATGACTAAGTTGGAGAAGTCTTTGGAGAGTTGACAAGATTGCTATCTTTGTTTTTTTGTTGGTTGTTGTTTGTTTTTGGCCACATCCCACAGCATGCAGGATCTTAAGTTCTCCAAACAGGGATCAAACCCATGCCCCCTGCATTGGGAGCACAGAGGTGTTTTTTTTTTTTAATGGGGTATAATTGTTTTATAGTGTTGTGTTAGTTTCTGCTAACTAACAGAGTTTCTTCATTGTTAGTACAATGAAGTGAATGGCTGTGTGTATATGTGTATCCCCTTCCTCTTCACCATCCCTCCCAAACCCCATCCCATTCCTCTGTGTCACCACGGAGAACTGGGCTGAGCTCCCCGCGCTGTCAGTGGGTTCCCACTAGCTCTCTGTTTCATACATGGCAGTGCACAGACGTTAATACCAATCTCTCGATTCATCCCAACCCCCACCACGTCCACATGTCCGTTCCCTACGTCTGTGTCTCTATTCCTGCCCTGCAAATAGGTTCATCTGTACCATTTTTTTCTAGGAAACCCTGCCCCAGATCTGTGTGGGAGCACTGTGTTTTAACCACCAGACCACCAGGGAAGTTCGAGATTGCTGTCTTTGGATATTGGAAGGCCTAACCTGTAGCAGAAGGAGAGCCAAATAAATACACGAGTGAATGAATATTGGATGCTTCCAATAGGTGGATTTTTATTTGTCACATATCTGCAGAAAAACAACTCATTCACAAAACCAAAACCTGGAAGATGAAAAAGTTACATTTTTTTTCTGGTTTTATTTTTTTCAGGGCATTTTTATGGGGCACCTCTTCCCCCCTGTTATTTATTCCCTTGTTTTCTCCAAGGTTCACTGAGTTCCCTGACTCAGCAGAAAACTCCAGCTTTCTCT
This sequence comes from Cervus elaphus, assembly GCF_910594005.1. NCBI lineage: Eukaryota > Metazoa > Chordata > Mammalia > Artiodactyla > Cervidae > Cervus > Cervus elaphus. The sequence continues at coordinate 31,744,273 of NC_057833.1, read as the reverse complement.
TAGCATATCTACTTTCTGGGGGAAGATGATTCTCTCTGGGTCATTATGTGCATAATTCAAGACTTAGGAGTCCATGGCTGTAATCAGTTAAAAAATAAGATCTAAAACCATAAAAATAAGATCTAAGACCTGTGATAAAACATAAATCAATTTCAGGACTACCTAAACTTCTACAGCATTGTTCCTGATGAGTGTCATATTGCTAAGGACGCCTCACAAATCAGTGTGAAAAATCAGTCTCTGTAGACAGCACTGTGTCTGTCGTCCTTGGTATTATTTGCATATTATCTTATTGTCAATGTGTGTGGTATCTTGGATTAAATATATTAGTTTTACCTTGACTTCTGTTTGGATGATAAAAATCTCAATTACTGGGCTATTACACATCACTCTTTTCTCTTTTAAATTCAGACTTCATCCCTTGTTTGGAAAATGCAAGTAATTTAAGAGAAGTGCTGTGACTTAGAGAGATAGACCCAGAGCAGGAACACAAAGTGTTCCAACCTGAAGTCTGCTTCAGAATCCTTATGTAATCATAAGTAAATTGTCCAACTTCTTAGGATCTCATTTTTCTACCAATAAAGTAATAGTAACAGAAATTTACCATATTCTTCCTATTGAAGAATGGAGGTATGCTTAAAGATTTTTGGCATGAAAATATTAAATGGTCTTTGAAAAGGTCATATTGGTTTTTGTCTTAGTTTTTAATCTTTAGTCATACTTCTAGCTTTCTCTCTCTCTTTTTTTAATTAATTTATTTATTTGGTTGCACCCAGTCTTAGTTGTGGTACTCGGCATCTTCGATCTGCATTGTGGCATGTGAGATCTTTGGATGAGGCATGCAGACTGTTTAGTTGTAGCATGTGGAATCTACTTCCTTGACCAGGAAGCAAATCCAGGCCCTCTGCACTGGGAACATGGAATCTTAGCCACTGGACCACCGGGGAAGTCCCTCAATTATTATTATTTAACAATTATTACTATTGTATAAGCTAAAGGCAAAGGAGAAAAGTAAAGATATACCCAATTGAATGCAGAGTTCCAAAGAATAGCAAGGAGAGTTAAGAAAGCCTTCCTCAGGGATCAATGCAAAGAAATAGAGGAAAACAATAGAATGGGAAAGACTAGAGATCTTTTCAAGGAAATTAGAGATACCAAGGGAACATTTCATGCAAAGATGGGCACAATAAAGGGCAGAAATTGTATGGACCTAACAGAAGCAGAAGATATTAAGAAGAGATGGTAAGAATACACAGAAGAACTATACAAAAAAGATCTTCATGACCCAGATAACTATGACGGTGTGATCACTCACCTAGAGCCAAATATCTGGAGTGTGAAGTCAAGTGGGCCTGAGGAAGCATCACTACAAACAAAGCTAGTGGAGGTGATGGAATTCCAATTGAGCTATTTCAAATCCTAAAAGATGATGCTGTTAAAGTGCTGCACTCAGTATGCCAGCAAATATGGAAAAGTCAGCAGTGGCCACAGGACTGGAAAAGGTCAGTTTTCATTACAATCTCAAAGAAAGGCAATGCCAAAGAATGCTCAAACTACTGCACAATTGCACTCACCTCACACGCTAGCAAAGTAATGCTCAAAATTCTTTAGGCCAGGCCTCAACAGGATGTGAACCGTTAACTTCCAGATGTTCAAGCTGGATTTAGAAAAGGCAGAGGAACCAGAGATCAAATTGTCAACATCCGTTGGATCATCAAAAAAGCAAGAGAGTTCCAGAAAAGTATCTACTTCTGCTTTATTGATTACGCCAAAGCCTTTGACTGTGTGGATTGCAACAAACTGTGGAAAATTCTTCAAGAGATGGGAATACCAGACCACCTTACCTGCCTCCTGAGAAATCTGTACGCAGGTTAAGAAGTAACAGTTAGAACCAGACATGGAACAACAGACAGGTTCCTAATTGGGAAAGGAGTAGGTCAGGGCTGTATATTGTCACCCTGCTTATTTAACTTATATGCAGAATACATCATGCGAAATGCTGGACTGGATGAAGCACAAGCTGGAATCAAGCTTGCTGGGAGAAATATCAATAAACTCAGATATGCAGATGATACCACCCTTATGGCAGAAAGTGAAGGGGAACTAAAGACCCTATTAATGAAAGGAAAAAACTGGCTTAAAACTCAACCTTCAAAAAACTAAGATCATGGCATCAGGTCCCATCACTTCATGGCAAATGGATGGGAAACAGTGGAAACAGTAACAAATTTTATTTTCTTGGGCTCCAAAATCACTGCAGGTGGTGACTGCAGCCATGAAATTAAAAGATGCTTAATCTTTGGAAGAAAAGTTATCACCAACCTAGACAGCATATTAAAAAGCAGAGACATTATTTTGCCAACAAAGATCCATCTAGTCAAAGCCATGGTTTTTCCTGTAGTCACGTATGGATGTGAGAGTTGGACTATAAAGAAAGCTGAGTGCCGAAGAATTGATGCTTTTGAACTGTGGTGTTGGAGAAGACTCTTGAGAGTCCCTTGGACTGCAAGGAGATCCAGTAAGTCCATCCTAAAGGAGATCAGTCCTGGGTGTTCATTGGAAGGACTGATGCTAAAGCTGAAACTCCAATACTTTGGCCACCTGATGTGAAGAACTGACTCACTGGAAAAGACCCTGGTGCTGGGAAAGATTGAAGGCAGGAGGAGAAGGGGACGACAGAGGATGAGATGGTTGGATGGCATCACCGACTCACTGGATATGAGTTTGAGCAAGCTCCTGGAGTTGATGATGGACATGGAAGCCTGGCATGTTGCAGTCCATGGGGTTGCAAAAGGTTGGACATGACTGAGGGACTGAATGAAGTGAACTATTGTATAAACACATAAGACTGGTCTTTTGTGTAGCAGCTCTTCATCTCTTGCCTGATTTCTGTGAGGATTATGTGTGTATTTGGTTTACTTTGATGCTTAAAGCAAAGAATTATAAGTCAGGGAAGAAAATGTTCTCATCTGTGACTTGTAATTCTCAATATGGTCTTAGCTCAGAGGGTAGAAATTTCAGTTACATTGTCCCCATGGGTGGTACAAGTGGGTTTCTTCTCTGTGTCTCTGAGAGCCAACCAAGGTAGCTGAAGTCACTTGTTGCCTCAGTCCCCTCAGCAAAAGTAGTGTTGTTGTTTTTTTTTCCTAACCTCACTAGCATGTGGGATCTTAGTTCCCTCACCAGGGATCAAACCTGTGCCGCCTGCCCTGGAAGTGTGGAGTCTTAACCACTGGACAAGCAGGGAAGTCACAAGAGTAGATATCTTAAAAGGCTCTGATGAACTTGGCACTGTTTCCTCTCTAGAAAATGGAGAGAAATCACCAAAGGGATTTTAAAAAAATGTAACCACCTGTTGGTTTTACTTTTTCCACCAGCCAATCAGCTGCATTTTCCTGGGAAGAAAAGGCAAAAGTGATAATCAGCCCTTTGGGATGCTTGAGTCCCCTGTACCATGGGCTGTGGGGCATCTCAGGTCAGTGCAACACCTTGACTGTCCAGAATCTGTGCTTTGGGAGCAGATCTGGAAGCTAAAAAGTCTTCTTTTGATCTGATATTAATTGTTTCCCCAAAGTGCTTCCGTATACATAGGAATGCGGCATGCAGGAATGCCAGAGGCAGAAACACCCTGGACCTGCTGCTGCCTTAACCTGGGGGAAGCTGGGGGTATCAAGCAGGATGGATGGAGCCACCTCATTTCTTGACCAAATTCCCATGACTCCTCACCCTTCCCTTTATTCCTACACCTGTCACACATAGTTATTCCTTGGTAGCTCTGTCACCAGTGGGAATATGAAGGCCTCTGGCAGAGTGGTAAGCTCCCAGGGGCCCCATTCACATGGTGTGTGTGTGCATGCTAAGTCACTTCAGTCGTGTCCAACTCTGTGTGACCCCCATAGCCTGCCAGGCTCCTCTGTCCATGGGATTCTCCAGGCAAGAATACTGGAGTGGGTTGCCATTTCCTTCTTGAGGAGATCTTCCTGACCCAGGGATTGCACCTGGGTTGCTTATGTTGCCTGCCTTGGCTGGCAGTTTCTTTACCGTTTGCGCCACCTGGGAAGCCCATGTGGAAGCTGGCGTGAATGGCACCGCCCGGAGGTGTACCCTGCCCAGCCTGAGTAGCAGCTCTGTATCCGCTCTGCTTGGGGATGGGGTGGAGTGGGTGGTTAACAAATTGCCTCTGTGCGTTTTTTTTTCTCCTGGCATCTGGTACATGGTAGATGCTCAACGAGCATTTTTTGAATGAACGAGACTGGCCTTACCATTTAAGTTGATTTGACCCTTTTTCCTGATGTGTGGATCTTTCCATCTAGACAGTTTTCCTATTAGTATGAGATTCCTGCCCCCTGCATCCAGAAAAGTCCTTCAGTTTTAAAAGATTGATGTTATTGATGTTTCCTGTGCATCCAGCAAAGGTTCTAATGAGGTGCGCTCACAGGAGGAGGAGCTGGGCTCATTGCCTCTGGGGTCTCACCTGTGGGGGTGACCGGGCCTGCAGGTCCATTGGTCCATGCTGCACACACTTTCAAGGCTGAGGAACAACTGAGTGACCTTCTGGCTTCATTTTCAGTGTCACAGATGTGGCTCTGGAAAAGAAACTAAGTTTATATTCGCAGAATATAATAACATTGAGTTTGGGTTACACCTGCAACAAAATCAACCTGAAACAGATACACAATATGTAAGCAAAGTGTGGATGAATTCAATCCATTTTTCTAATTTGGAATATGGATCTGGGGAGGGAGATTGTGGGTAGATTATGTGTCTTGGATTTTTCTGATTGCTTGAATTCATACTTCAGTGAGGAGAAATTTAGGCCAGAATGCTAATGGTACCAGACTGGGAAAGCCTCTCAAGTTCAGTGGATAAACAGTTATGGGCACTCACTGTGTGTCAGACCTGGGGTGGCCAGGACGGTCACTTCCTCTGGGTCCTTTCTTTGTGCACTGCCAGCCTCATGTGCTTGGGGAGAAGAAAACATATCGTCCTTATGGCTTTGGAGAAACTGAGCTGCCCAGACCAGAGTTCACCTGATCTGCTTCTTAATTGTAGAAAGGAACATAAGGCATGTAGAAAATCTTTTTTTTTTTCTGACAAAGGCTGCCTTTCAAAATCTATTGTGCTGTTGTTGCAGAACCCAAAATCACATATTTGGGTGTCAGAGACTGAATATGGAGTCTCCTATATTGACATTCCTACTAGGAAAATCCTATCCCCTTCTGTCTGCCCAGGGACCTCAGAGAGTTGTGTGTCTGTCTGACTAGTGAGAACGTCACTCACATGGAGATGCAAAAGAGGAAAATCCACTAACATATTTTAAAAATGTTTCCCATAAAACAGCAGTTGTATTGAGGAAAGAGGATCCATGAATCCTCAGCTTCCCAGAGGACAGAAAATATTTCCTGGGGAAAGTGGAAAGAGACCTGGTATCAAGGGTCGGGACATGAGGATGTGGTTTTCTGCCCCATCTCCCAGGCAGTCTGTGCTGCGGTCTCACACGTGACCCCTCCCTCTACCCATCGTAGTTACCTCCCTGACAGTGGAAGCATTACAGGGCACATACCAGGTTTGTGAAATCAAGCATCTATAATTCTCTTCCTGAGGAGCAAATGGAAATAGATTCAGCTTCTTAATAAAGGGCTTGTAATACTCGACAGGCCATGCTGCAAAACCTAGTTTGGAAAAGCAAACCTTTGCTTTTGGTGCTCAGGAGTCAGTCCAGGATTGTGTTGTGTGGTTTCCTTTTCAGATTTCTTCCTTCCTTCCTTCCTTTCTTTTCTCTTCTTAATTTGGCAGGGAAATGCGGCCTAGATATTTCAGCTTGGAGGAACCAGATGGGGTGATCCATGGAGCTGCTCATCGCTTTTGCCCTATGTGGCTGCAAAGCCAAGTGCCTAATAAATAATGTGCTTTGGTGTAACACGTCCTTTTAAACAGGAGGCTGGTTTCCTTGCTGCCAAAATGACAGATGTCTTATCATTTAACTCTGCCAATATCGGTAGATTGTTATTGGCTTCAATTTATGATTAATAATTGACACAAAGAGAAAATGTGATTTTCTAGTCTATTTGTTCCTTCATAGATCCTTAGGCATTTAAAGTGGGTGAATGGATGTGTGCTGCTCTCTTTATTATCCTTCCATGTTTGGGTCAGGTTTTCTGTCCAGGAAAGCAGAGAATAGGAATACTTACTTTAATATGCTGGTGAAACTGTTTCCTTTTACTGAATCGCTTAGAAATTGACTCTGTTTTCAGAGACAAATGACAGACACTCAACTCCATCCACCTTGAGCAAAAAAGTGAATTTATTGACTCATGTAACAGAGAAGTGCAGCCAGAAGTGGATTAGCTTCAGGCACAGTTGTATCTGGGGGGTTCACACATTATCATCCAGGGCACTTTTCTCTCTCCATCTCTTTGCCTGTCCTTTTCTGTTCTATAGGCAGGTTCCCTTTGTCTGATAGGTAAGACAGGTGACAGCAGCTCTGGGTACATACGCTCCAGCTTGGCAGCCCTGAGTGAAAACAGAGGCTTTCTCTTCCATTGCTCTGACATTGCCCTCAGAGAAGGTGCTCATTTGCTCTGCTGGGCCATGAGTTCATCTTTAAACTAGTCCTTGTGACCGAAGGAAATGGTACATGTGAACTGGACTATGGAGCTAAGTTGTCTTCCTTGTGGTGGAAATGACAGGTACTAACTCCAGAAAAAGTTGCTTGGCGTCTGATTGGCTGAAGTTCAGTCACTTGGCCAACCCTGAGTCACATGGCTGACCAAGGAGACGGGCTGCTCTGACTGGCCAGGCCTGGGTCTCCTGTGTCACCTCTGGAGACAGATGGGATAAGAACTGAGAGCAAAGAGGGGCTGTGCCCTAAGGTACTCGGGGCACTGGAGAGGGAGAGCAGGAGTTGGCTAGTTAAATAAAAACTGTGGCGACACATCAATAAAAGCTTGTACTTACTGTTTAACCTTTCAAGGTTGGATTTGTTTTTTATGTAACACTATATTGAAACCTAAGGAAACATAAGTTTATAAATCCTTTTATTTATAGAATATGTTTGCTTTTACAGGGTTCTTCCTCCAGTCCTTATAAAGCCCCATTTGTTGTTCAGTCGCTCAGTTGTGTCCAACTTTGCAACCTCATGGACTGCAGCATGCCAAGCTTTCCTGTTTTTCACTATCTCCCAGAGTTTGCTCATGTCTATTGGGTCAGTGATGCCATCCAACCGTCTCATCCTCTGTCATCCCCTTCTCCTCCTGCCTTCAGTCTTTCCCAGCATCAGGGTCTTTTCCAATGAGTCAGTTCTTTGCATCAGGTGGCCAAAGTATTGGAGTTTCAGCTTCAGCATCAGTCCTTCCAATGAATATTCAGGGTTGATTTCCTTTAGGATGGACTGGTTTGATTTCCTTGCTGTCCAAGGGGTTCTCAAGGGTCTTTTCCAGCACCACAGTTTGAAAGCATCAATTTTTCGGTGCTCAAGCCTTTTTTGTGGTCCAGCTCTCACATCAGTACATGACAACAACCCCAAGGAATGTGTAACTATTCCATTCTATGGGTGAGAAATCTAAGGCACAGAGAAGTTAACTAACCCAATACAGTTCAGTCCAGTTCAGTTCAGTCACTCAGTCATGTCTGACTCTTTGCGACCCCATGAACCGTAGCACGCCAGGCCTCCCTGTCCATCACCAACTCCTGGAGTTCACCCAAACTCATGTCCATTGAGTTGGTGATGCCATCCAACTATCTCATCCTCTGTCGTCCCCTTCTCCTTCTGCCCTTAATCTTTCCCAGCATCAGGGTCTTTTCCAATGAGTCAGCTCTTCACATCAGGTGGCCAAAGTATTGGGGTTTCACCTTCAGTATCAGTCCTTCCAATGAACACGCAGGACTGATCTCCTTAAGGATGGACTGGTTGGACCTCCTTGCAGTCCAAGGGACTCTCAATAGTCTTCTCCAACACCACAGTTCAAAAGCATCAATTCTTTAGTGCTCAGCTTTCTTTATAGTCCACATCTCAACGACTACTGGAAAAACCATAACCTTGACTAGACGGACCTTTGTTGACAAAGTAATGTCTCTGCTTTTTGATATGCTGTCTAGGTTGGTCATAACTTTTCTTCCAAGGAGCAAGCATCTTTTAATTTCATGGCTGTAAGTCACTATCTGCAGTGATTTTGGAGCCCCCAAAATAAAGTCAGCCACTGTTTCCACTGTTTCCCCATCTGTTTGCCATGAAGTGATGGGACCTGATGCCATGATCTTAGTTTTCTGAATTTTGAGTTTTAAGCCAACTTTTTCACCGTCCTCTTTCACTTTCATCAAGAGGCTCTTTAGTTCTTCACTTTCTGCCATAAGGGTGGTGTCATCTGCATATCTGAGGTTATTGATATTTCTCCTGGCAATCTTGATTCCAGCTTGTGCTTCCTCCAGCCCAGTGTTTCTCATGATGTACTCTGCATATAAGTTAAATAAGCAGAGTGACAATATACAGCCTTGATGTACTCCTTTTCAACCAGTCTGTTGTTCTATGTCTGGTTCTAACTGTTGCTTCCTGACCTGCATACAGGTTTCTCAAGAGGCACGTCAGGTGGTCTGGTACTCCCATCTCTTTCACAGTTTTCCACAGTTCGTTGTGATCCACACAGTCAAAGGCTTTGGCATAGTCAATAAAGCAGAAGTAGTTGTTTTTCTGGAATTCTCTTGCTTTTTTGATGATGCAGTGGATATTGGCAATTTGATCTCTGGTTCCTCTGCCTTTTCTAAATCCAGCTTGAACACCTGGAATTTCCCAGTTCATATATTACTGAAGCCTGGCTTGGAGAATTTTGAGCATTACTTTACTAGCGTGTGAGATGAGTGCAATTGTGCAGTGGTTTGAGCATTCTTTGGCATTGCCTTTCTTAGGGATTGGAATGAAAACGGACCTTTTCGAGTCCTGTGGCCACTGCTGAGTTTTCCAAATTTGCTGGCATATTGAGTGCAGCACTTTCACAGCATCATCTTTTAGGATTTGAAATAACTCAGCTGGAATTCCGTCGCCCCACACAACACTGTTAGGAACCAGGGCTGACCCTATAGCCCTTGCACTTTCCACTCTGCCTTGCAGAGAGAAAGACGGCTGAGTGAAAGAATTCCAGCGTGAATAGGAGCAGGGCACAGATTCAAGAGAGAGTTCAGATGAGTTGTCAGCAGCAGACTGCAGTGGCTGACGGATGTTGGGTGGAGGTGAGGAGAGGCGGTGACTCAGCCTCCAGCTCCACTGATGGATGGGGTCCATGCTGTGCCATTAATCTCTGTAGAGCTCAGAGGCTGCGGTGATTCCCAGCTCCTCAGGTACCCCCAACCTTCCCACTTCAGTCCTTGACCATTCCTGATAACACCCAAGAAATGACCACCCCTCTTTTCCCTGTGCCCTCCCCTGTCTGCTGGGGCTCCCACTGGCCTTGGATCCCGTGGTCTGGCTGGATCTACCTTTTACGGTGGTCTAGGGGTCTGGCCTTTATGCCTTCTCAGAGTTCTCCAGGACTAGGCTCCTTTGCTGCCAATTTGGACCGAGGTCTTAGGGATCCCGAGAGTGAATCCTGATGCATGGTTGGCCTGAGTTCTAGCACATAATAAGCTGCCTCAGTTTCCCCTCCTTAGCCTTAGCACTCTAGGGCTGCTCGAGGACCTTCCCAGTGGCTAGGCCTTGGTATCCAACTCAACTCTTGCAGTCTCTTTCTGTCCGACTTGGCTGGCGTGTTGATTAAGGCCATACCTCACATGGACAAAGAGCCCTCAGTGATGATCTGTCAGCTGGCTCCTAAATATTAGCCACAACCTGAATGTTCAGGGCATTCCTCTGCCTGACTATCTACCTGCCTGGCGGGCTTACCTCTTCCTAGAGTCTTATATGGCACTTCCCCACATTGGTGTCCCTGCCATAGTTATTGGGTCAACTCTTGTTTTCTTTGCTGATCAGACTCTCCCCACCTCAGCCTTTGCCCTGCCCATCTCTGGCAGCCCTCTGCCCCCCAGCCTGGTCAGCATTTCCTTGCCATTCAGATTGAGCTTAAATGTCACATTTCTGTTCAGTGTTGCCTGACCTCTTCCCGTGTCTTTCTAGATTCTCACCCCATTTCTTGTTCCTCATCACACTACAGATTTGGAATTCTTTTATTTGGGTCATTGTTCCTTACCTGTTTCCTCATTAGAATGAAAGCTCCTGGAAGGCGGGGACCTCCCCTCTTAAGCTCACTGTTTTATTGGAAGGCATGGAATAGGTCCTTCAACACAGCAGGTGCTCACTGAGCTACTTATGAATGATTCTTGATTGCTGAGCCCCCATTATGCCTGGTCTATGCCAGGGGGAGAAGATGCAATGGATTTTTATGCAGGCTGAATTGGAGGCTGTCCACTTGGAGCCATCCAACTCCCTTTGCTGGAACCGTCCACCTGATCTGTCAAGTAAACTCCTAGATTCAGCTTGGAATTGCCTCTCAAAAACCTTACCTTGCCCTGACCCCCAGAGCTGTACCCCTTCTCCCTTGCTCTCAGAACACCTCTTCCCAACCTTTAATAATGCACATGTTGCACAGCATCGTATACTTGTTCGCTGACCTGTCTTACTTCCTAATTAGACTGTGAGCTCTTGGCCAGCAAAAATTCTGTGTGGGATTATACAAGTTGGTGAGTGTGTTAATAAACTGAATGTACAAATCTGGTATGCAAGAGATAAGTCAGGGTTAGTGATGCAATAATAAAATCCACTAATACAGGGCCTTTTATCCCGAAACCACATCACTGAAAAAGCCTTTGAAACTTTGGCCAGTCGTGTGCAAAAGAGCTCATTTCATCATTATTGTGTCAAATTAAGTCTATTTGGACCATCCTCCAATCACATGCTCCTATTCATTAGCCTAGGATAGAAATTCAGAGTTGTGTCCTGGTTGTGACATTCTCAGTTCTTGACCAACTCTATTTTCATCTAGCCTGAGTTATAGTCAGTAGCTCTTGTGAGTCCAGCAGCATTAATCATAACAGTGTCTGTGCTGGAGAGGACGCCTATGTCATCCTACCCACGATAGATTAATGACGCACAGCATGAGGGTTAGCTCAGGCTCCTTCTTTCCACTTTCAATTCATTGATGAGTTTATTCTGTACATCCTTTGGCCACTATGTTATCACAGATTGAAATTCAAAACCATAATTCATTTGGTAATTTTATGTATGTCATCCCTAACATGAAAATTTTCATTGTGAAAGAAAATCAGTTCTTTACTCACCAGCCATTTGTAAGTTGTGTAGTACATTGCAGGCATTGTGCTAGGACTTGACAAACATGAGTGTGATGTGTCCTTGTCTTTGAGGAGCTGATAGTCTAAAGGGTGATGCAAGACACGAGGGCAGATGCTTTCAGTCTGATTTGGTGAGGGCCTTGGTAGCGTGAAGTCCTGGAGGCTGAATACAAACAGGTCAGATAAAGGATGGGGAACAGGGAGAAACAGCAAGAACAAAAGACAGGAAAGTGTGGACCAGAAATGGCATGAGACCAGACCAGAGCCATCTCTGGATCCCATAAGGCACTTGAGTTTTAACCTGTAGACCAGCATTTTTCAAAACATCTTTGAGGGAATACTTGTTCTGTGTGATGATAATTGTTCTTGCATGGTGAAAGGGTTTCCTGATTAATTTGAGGAACACTGATTTTAAAGGACAGCATTAACACTGTTCAGTTGGTACCTGTTTTTCTCAAGTGCTGTGCACCATCTTGTGACAACTGCGGGGACAGAAGGGAACAATACATATTGTCCCCTGCTTGGAGCTTGTAGGCCAATAAGGAAGACGGGAATTAAGCAAATGGCTGCAAATGATTTCTTTTCCTTTTTAATTTATTTATTTTCAACTGTGCTGGGTCTTTGTTGCTGGGCAGGCTTTCTCTAGTTGCAGTGAGTAGGGACCACTCTCTAGTCGTGGTGCACGGGCTTCTTGTTGCGGCTGCTCTTGCGGAGCGCAGGCTCCAGGCATGCGGGCTTTAGCAGTTGTGTGTGAGCTCCGTCGTTGCAGCTCCTGGGCCCTAGTGCACAGGCGCAATAGTTGTGGTGCACAGGCTTAGTTGTTCCACGACATATGGGATCTTCCTGGATCAGGAATTGAATCTGTGTCTTCTGCACTGACAGGCGGATTCTTTACCACTGAGACAGGAGGAAAGCCCTCCAAATGATTTAAGTCTGTACAAGTGAGCCACATCCCAGAAAGGAGTTCGTGTTATAGGATATAAGCTAAGAGGTTAATAAAGACAAGAATTAACATTCTTTCAGCCCATGCCATTAGGCAGACACTGGGCTGAGGGCTTGACAATCATTATTATGTTTTCACAAAGCTAATTAGGGCAATATGCTGGGTGGTTTTGCATTTCCTGATGTTGGACATAGTCACAGAGCATTTTTCAAATGGATTTGAGCACGGGACCTTTTCTTTTTCTCCCCCCCCCCCCACAGATCACGCATTCAGTTCTATGGCAATTTTGTCTGGGGAGCCATTGAAGGGTTCCTAGCCGTGGGGAGATATGGTTAAGTTCAACTTTCCAAATGGCAGAAGACATGAACTTTGTGACCCCAGTGACTCATACATGTTCAGAAGTTTTAGAAAGAATCTTCAAACTTCAAACTTAAGACTTACCTTTGCTTTCCCCAATACTGACCCATTCAATCTGAGTTTCCTGGAGAACAGTCTGTAGCTTTTATAAGCTCATGGCTACATAGAAAACTGGTACTGTTGGTTACATCTGGGGTCAGGTCCTGGGTGACTGGGTGACAGAAACAGGAGGAAGACTCTCCACTGTAACATAGTGGACCATGGTTACATATTACCTACTACAAAATAAATGTGGAAATTAAAGAAGTCTCTGTAGATGGTCCAGATGTAGCCAGGATTGAGAACCACTGGTAGAGTTAAATGGTGAATTAAAAGCAAAATAGTGTGAAAAAAGTAATCAAGACTTTCTATTATAAATAAGATGTGCCAGGATTGACTTGGGCATTAGGAGGTTATTAGCCTTAAAAAAGGCAACTTTCTGGTGATGACGCAGAGAAGTCAGACCATAAGGGATTAATGAGACAGAGAAACAGAGAGTGGAGGGTTTTCTGGGGGGAACCCTGACCTGTCTACTCACTAGCTGACTAGCTGTGACACTTGGGAAAGGTTCTGAGTCCTGGATTCCTTCCTGTAAGGCAAGAATAATATTAGCTTAGAGGGTGATGGGAAAAATCAAAAGAAACAATAAGTGAACGTTTTACACACACACGCACATGCATGCACATGCACACAGCAGTGAACATGGTTGTTGTTGTTCAGTTGCTCGGTTGTGTCCGACTCTTTGCGACCCCATGGTCTGCAGCATGCCAGGCTTCCCTGTCCATTGCCAACTCCCATAGTTTACTCAAACTCATGTCCATTGAGTCGGTGATGCCATCCAACCATCTCATCCTCTGTCGTCCCCTTCTCCTCCTGCCTTCAATCTTTCCCAGCATCAGGGTCTTCTCCAATGAGTCAATTCTTCACATCAGGTGGTCAGAGTATTGAAGCTTCAGCTTTAGCATCAGTCCTTCCAATGAATATTCAGGACTGATTTCCTTCAGGATTGACTGGTTTGATCTCCTTGCAGCCCAAGGGACTTTCAAGAATCTTCTCCAACACTGCAGTTCAGAAGCATCAAACATGGTAAACGTGGTGCCTCATGCAATATGAGCAGATAGGGTTGATGCAGACATTTTGATTGGGAGAGCAAAAGGCTAAATTATAAAAACGAAGGCACTTCAAGATCCTACAGAAGATAGAAGGGAAAGGGAGCAAAAGTACCAGCTGAAAGTATTTCTTGGAAAGGATTGGGACCTCTTTCCTTTTGGGCAAGGGGAGGAAGGAGAGGCTGGGTGAGTGTAGTGGTGACAAGGCAGCAGAGACACCTGGAGGGAGGAGGGAAGCTGAAGGAGACACAGGTAAGAACCCTTATTTCTCTTTTCTGCAAAGAAAGAGGCAAGGTAAGAATTCCATAAAATGTTTCAAGTACCAACAACATTTGATGCATGAAAGCCATGTTTCTGGTTACAATAAACTGGGGGCGGTCATCATATCTGGATATAAATACAGACAGCCTCCCTTCTGTATCACCTCCCTGCTTCGCCTCCTGTTTGCTCCATTACCTCCGGTACAGATACCTTCAAGGGTCATTTATTTATTCAGACCTTTTATTTTGAGGCTACTGGGCGGCAGGTACCAGACCAGGATGGTCGTCACACTGAGGGCAGCACAGCGCCGTGGGTTGGGGAGGAGTAGGGGAGAAGGGCGCAGTTCACTTGTGCTTGTGCGTGGTGTGTGAACTTAGAAACTCAGAGAAGGCTGGATGTTTCCAATGCAGGAATTGTGTGGATTTCTCTTTGCAGGGGTGTGTTAACACCTACTTATTTCTCCAAATGAGCTGATTGAAATGAGACTGTGAACCAACTTGAGTAGACATGTCCCATTTGGCCCAAGAAAGATGCTGACATGCTGTATCAAAGAGCCTGGAAAAGAATATGTGAGTCAAGCTTCAAAAAAATTCCTGAAACATAATTGTCTACTTTCTTAACAAGGAGAACAGTAGTGTTCAATCCTTTCAGACCCAGTGTCCCCTTCCTAGCAAGTACTTCAGTATTCTGAAGTAGGATTCATAGATAATATAACTTACCTACATATGTTTAAAAAAAATCACACCCAAACTGTATTATACAGGAGAAATTGAAGTGGAGTAAGTTCCTGTTAAGTATGTAATTCTCCATTCGAATCCTTGGGCGTGGCCACATCAGTAGTACAATGAAGTACGCATCCTGACACTTATATGGATAGTCACCATGGATGTGACTGCTGAAAACAGGCTGATTTGGGTTTTATTATATTGGTAACTCAAATACCATGCACAACTTTGGTGATGGTGATGCAGGTTTCTAAAATGGCAAAGAACTTTTAATAAAGTTCTGAACAAAAGAAATCCATCAATTTTCTCAGCAGATGCATTTTGGAAAATTCAGTGAAGAGTGAAAAAATGCAAAAGCCACTCAAAGATAAGATATTTTGTGTTCATATGTAACATGGCATTTGGTTTTAGCTCACATCATTTTTGACAGGCTTTTCACCTACATGAATGTCTAGCGGGAATGTGGAAAGTTCCATGGCACTCTAGGCGAGTCTTCGTTGTGTGGGACTTTTTCTGCAAGCTGCAGGATTCTGCCGCATCTGGCTGTCCACTCCAATCCTGGTGACAACCGAGAAAATACCCCAGAGGTTTCCATAGTGTCCACCAGGGGGTGGCACCGTCCTCTTTGAGAACCACTGCTGTGTATTATGTGACTGTAACTGAACTCTACACCGATTAATTAATTAATACACTACACTATTAAATGCTTGTTGGATGGAATGACTAAGAGTCTTGCAGATCCTTGCAACCATCATTTTGAACTTTAAGTCACACCGTGGAGAGGCTGTAGATACAAATGGAGATCCAGACAGGGATAGCCAAATGTTTTAATCTTTCAAGCCTGTTCCTACTGGTTGGTGGTTGCTTTAATGCTATACACAGAATAATTTCTGAGGTAGTCTCCAGCTTGTTCAGTCATTCAGAAACTATTTACTGAGTGTCTGTGCTAGGCACTGTTCTAAGAGCTGGTGGTCCAGTAGTGAATAAAGCAGACAGATTCAGACCCTCAAGGAGCTAAATTTTTGAGCTCAGGAGGAACTAACATTAAAAGTGTCTGCAGTGGGATCAGGAGCCCACTAGCTAAAAACTTGCTGGACAAGGAGAGTTAATCTGCTAACCCAGGAACTCTCGTGGAATTTTATTTAAAAAAATTAAGTGTCCCTAAGTTTATTTCTCTATATTCTGTCATCTTCTCAGAAAGAGAAACAGAAAATGAAACAAAACAAACATCTTTTAGTTAGTTGAGAATTATGATTATTTGAGTTCTTATCCACAGAGTTATTCTATCATTGTATTTTGTTTTAAAATGAAGCATCTACATTGCCATATTTTAATTAATTTTTGGCCATGCGGGGTTTTTGTTGCTTTGTGTGGGCTTTCTCTAGTTGCAGTGAGCAGGAGCTACCGTCCAGTCGTGGTGCGTGGGCTTCTCATGTGGTGACTTCACTTGGAGAGCATGGACTGTAGGGCTTGCAGGCATCAGTAGTTGAGATGTGTGGGCTCAGTTGCTCCACCTTCCTGGACCAAGGATCGAACCCATGTCCCTTGCATTCGCAGGCACATTCCTGTACCAGGAATCCTGATTCTATCATTTTAAAGGAAGCATTAGAATTAATGACCACATGTCACTTGACAAGAAATGAGGGCTTGGTCAAATCAGAAGCAAGAATTTATCTAAAAGTAAGACAGCCAGATCTACTGTCAACTAAAAAAAGATGTACAACTTGAGAGTTGTGAGTTAAGTTTTATTTGGGGCAAAATGAGGACGGCAGCCCAGGAGGCAGCATCTCAGATAGCTCAAAGAGACTGCTCCAAAGTGGCAGTGGGGGAAGGTCACTATATAAGGTTTTGATGAAGGGGGACTTCACTGCCATGAAGCACTCATTTTACAAAAGATTTCTGTTAGTCATGAGAATCTGATGTCACCATGAAGGATTTAGTGCTTCTCTAGATTTGAGGAGATGCAAGGATTGAGATCATAAAATCTGTTCCTAAAAACTTCAGTTCAGTTCAATCGCTCAGTCGTGTCCATCTCTTTGTGACCCCATGGACTGCAGCACGCCAGGCCTCCCTATCCATCACCAACTCCTAGAGTTTACTCAGACTTGTGTCCATTGACTTGTTGATGCCATCCAACCATCTCATCCTGTCATCCCCTTCTCCTCCCATCTTCAATCTTTCCCAGCAGCAGGTTCTTTCCCAATGAGTCAGTTCTTCGCATCAGGTGGCCAAAGTATTGGAGTTTCAGCTTCAACATCAGTCCTACCAGTGAACACGCAGGACTTATTTCCTTTAGGATGGACTGCTTGGATCTCCTTGCAGTCCAAGGGACTCTCAAGAGTTTTCTCCAACACCGCAGTTCAAAAGCATCAATTCTTCTGTGCTCAGCTTTCTTTATAGTCCAAATCTCACATCCATACATGACTACTGGAAAACCCATAGCTTTGAATAGACTGACCTTTGTTGGCAAAGTAATGTCTCTGCTTTTAATAAGCTGTCTAGGTTGGTCATAACTTTCCTTCCAAGGAGCAAGCATCTTTTAATTTCATGGCTGTAATCACTATCTACAGTGATTTTGGAGCCCCCCAAAATAAAGTCTGTCACTGTTTCCAATCTTTTCCCATCTATTTGCCATGAAGTGATGGGACCTGATGCCATGATCCTAGTTTTCTGAATGTTGAGCTTTAAGCCAACTTTTTCACCCTCCTCTTTCACTTTCATCAAGAGGCTCTTTAGTTCTTCTTCACTTTCTGCCATAAGGGTGGTGTCATCTGTATATCTCAGGTTATTGATATTTCTCCCGGCAATCTTAATTCCAGCTTGTGCTTCTTCCAGCCCAGCATTTCTCATGATGTACTCTGCATATAAGTTAAATAAGCAGGATGACAATATACAGCCTTGACGTACTCCTTTTCCTATTTGGAACCAGTCTATTGTTCCATGTCTAGTTCTAACTGTTGCTTCCTGACCTGCATACAGATTTCTCAAGAGGCAGGTCAGGTGGTCTGGTATTCCCATCTCTTGAAGAATTTTCCAGTTTGTTGTGATCCACACAGTCAAAGGCTTTGGCATAGTCACTAAAGTAGAAATAGATGTTTTTCTGGAACTCTCTTGCTTTTTCAATGATCCAGTGGATGTTGGTAATTGATCTCTGGTTCCTCTTTTTTTTCCAAATCCAGCTTGAACATCTGGAAGTTCATGTGTTGTTCAAGCCTGGCCTGGAGAATTTTGAGCACTACTTTAATAGCGTGTGAGATGAGTGCAATTGTATGGTAGTTTGAGCATTCTTTGGCATTGCCTTTCTTTGGCACTAGAATGAAAACTGACCTTTTCCAGTCCTGTTGCCACTGCTGAGTTTTCGAAATTTGCTGACATCTTGAGTGCAGCACTAAAACATCCAACTATCTAAAGACCTAAAAACATCCAACTATCTAAAGTACCTAAAAACATCCAACTATCTAAAGACCTAGAACCATCCAACTGTCTAAAGACCTGTCCCACCAGATTCCCTGGAGCACAGAGTGCCTCACTCCACCCTAAACTCCCTCAGGGGTTGTTGAAGGTCAACAACTATAGTAGCATAGGGTTTAATCTCCAGAGGCAGATGGCAAATGCCTTTGTTGTTCAGTCGTTGGCAATGCTCTTGTTAAGTGCCGAGTTGTAGTTGACACTATCAAAACTTGTGAACATCCTGTCTCTATGAAGACCTGGCCACCAACATTCCTGGGCAGACCTTGAGAGTAAGACCCACATCCCAAGCCACTGAATGATAAAGCAGACTTACTGTCAGGAAAAGCTGGGCTTTGCATTTGATCCCTTCTGGAGTCTTGGACTCACCCCTCCCTGCTGTGGCTTTGTGATTGGGTCTCTGTGTCCTCATCTGCAGAATGAGTGCCTACCTCCCTCCTTGTGTGGTGTAACTGAGGGAAATGATGGTCCCAAGCCACTGAGCACAATGCCGCAGTCCGGGGCTGCTCAGAGTGCCTCAGCTATTATAAGCTGTCTAAGAGAAATGGTTGGATAGCATCACCTACTCGATGGACATGAGTCTGAGTGCGCTCCAGGCATTGGTGATGGACAGGGAAGACTGGCGTACTGCAGTCTATGGGGTCACAGAGAGTCAGACATGACTGAGTGACTGAACTGAACAGAAGAGAAGTGGGTTGAGGGCAGATGGTTGGGTTCTTTTTCTTTCTAGCTGTCACTCAGCTAGCTGAGGTGGGGTTGTTCTCACATTATTGTAACTCCAGGAGGAGAGATGACTTGTCCTTGCAAACTAACTTATGGTTGCATGTACTTTCTTGTGGTGGCTAAGTTGTGTCCAACTCTTGCGACCCCATGGACTATAGCCCACCAGGCTCCTCTGCCCATGGGATTTTCGAGGCAAGAATATTTGAGTGGGTTGTCATTTCCTAATCCAGGGGATCTTCCTGACCCAGGGATTGAACTTGGGTCTCCTACATTGCAAGCAGTCTCCTGCATTGCAGGTGTATTCTTTACTTGATTGAGCCACTAGAGAAGCTTCATATTTTTATTGGATCTTAAAGGTGGAAAGAGATGGGACTACCAGATCACCTGACCTGCCTCTTGAGAAACCTGTATGCAGGTCAGGAAGCAACAGTTAGGACCAGACATGGAACAACAGACTGGTTCCAAATAGGAAAAGGAGTACGTCAAGGCTGTATATTGTCACCCTGCTTATTTAACTTATATGTAGAGTACATCATGAGAAACGCTGGGCTGGATGAAGCGCAAGCTGGAATCAAGATTGCCAGGAGAAATATCAGTAACCTCAGATATGCAGATGACACTTCACATTATGGTAGAAAGTGAAGAAGAACTAAAGAGCCTCCTGATGAAAGTGAAAAAGGAGGGTGAAAAAGTTGGCTTAAAGCTCTATATTCAGAAATCTAAGATCGTGGCATCTGGTCCCATCACTTCATGGCAAATAGATGAGGAAACAGTGGAAATAATGACAGACTTTATTTTGGGGGGCTCCAAAATCACTGCAGATGGTGATTGCAGCCATAAATTAAAAGACGCTTGCTCCTTAGGAGGAAAGTTATGACCAACCTAGACAGCATATGAAAAAGCAGAGACATTACTTTGCCAACAAAGGTCCATCTAGTCAAGGCTATGGTTTTTCCAGTAGTCATGTATGGGTGTGAGAGTTGGTCTATAAAGAAAGTTGAGCACTGAAGAATTGATGCTTTTGAACTGTGGTGTTGGAGAAGACTCTTGAGAGTCCCTTAGACTGCAAGGAGATCCAATCAGTCCATCCTAAAGGAGATCAGTCCTGCATGTTCATTGGAAGGACTGATGTCGAGGCAGAAACTCCAGTACTTTGGCCACCAGATGCGAAGAGCTGACTTATTTGAAAAGACCCTGATGCTGAGAAAGATTGAGGGCAGGAGGAGAAGGGGACAACAGAGGATGAGATGGCTGGATGGCATCACTGACTCAATGGACACGAGTTTGAGTAGACTCCGGGAGTTGGTGAGGGACAGGGAGGCCTGGCGTGCTGTGATTCATGGGGTCACAAAGAGTCGGACACGACTGAGCGACTGAACTGAACTGAAAGGTGGAAAATACTTTAAATATCTGCTCCAACTCCTGCATTGCACAGAGGAGTAAGCTGAGTTTCAGGGAGGTCTTCTGATCTGGACCAGAAGCAATGTTTAGGATCCCAAGACCAGGCCTCCAAGACCTATTAAATTCATAACTCATGACCCAGGGTTTTCTAGTGCATGAATTATAGGACCACATGTATTAGGATCACATGAGGAGCTTTTCAAAATGCAGGTTCCTGGGTCCTACAGCTCAGTGATTTGATCAGAATCTCTAAAGATGGGGCCTTAGGTCACCCTTGAAATCAAGTACCACTCACATAGTGATCAGTGACTTTGACTTATATTATTATAAAATATGTCTGTCCCCAGTGCTACCTGGTGAAGACTTGGTCACAGTGGATTTCAAACAAGATGATAAATTAAGGGCTCTTGAACTATCTAACAACTTCAGCTATTGTTTCTGTTAGTTTCCATTTCAATTATACAATGAGCTTTTTCTAAGCCAGGTTGGCCCAGTTCTGTGGCTCTTGTGAGGTTGTGTAACTCACTGTAGCTCTCTGCTCTTAAAAATGCCTGAGAAATGAATTAATGCATGTAAAGTCTTAGAACTGTTCCTGGCTCATAGTAACTACCCAGTGAGTGTTAGTCATTAGTATTATCACTCATCGGAGCAGGAAGAACATCTATAGAGAGGTGACACTGATTTCTCTGACACAAGCCTAGATCATAGGGTCAGTGTCCATTTGATTAGCAAAGATGTCTGGAGTTAGTCATTATGATGAAGGAAAAGAAAGATCCCATCTGAGACTCTGTAAATGTGTAGCATAGATCATACTCCCTTATTGTTTGTTTTTCCTACAAAGAGAATATAAGCTCAGTTATTACCTTAGTTTTGACAGTTTAAATTGCTGCTTGCACTAGCAAAAACTACTCATACCAGGATAATTATTCAGTATGGGGTTTATTTAATCTCTGACAAATACACAGAGACTCATAAAGAACATAAGCTGTGGTATACTTTTTAGGTTGTTGGGATTTGGACATCTCTAAATTTGAAGACAAATATAGTTCTCATGAATATGGAGAATTTCAGCTACCAAAGAATTCTTAGCTATATAGTAGGTAGTGTGTAATTGAGAGAATATGAAAATGAATGAGGAAGTGGTTTCTCCAGCCTAGTGAAAGGGAGAGATGGTTCTTTTTTTCCCCTTGAGTAAAGCATCTGTTCAAGGAAAAAGAAAATGACTGTGGAGCCAGGAATTCATGATGCCAGCATTTTGCAATAACATCCCCTTTCATCTTTGGATTTCACTGCAGTTTGTGGGCACTAATTAAGTTTCATCTTACTCATACGACTCACATGGAATTTTATTTATTTTTTTACTAAGGAAAACCAGGGTAGGGAATGTATAAAAGGTTACTTGAAGTTACAAAACTGGGGGGAAAGCGTCTGGTCCAGAGAGACGGGGGGCCCAAGTGGTGGGCTTATGGTTGACTCATGGTTTTTGTGGAATAGGAAGTGATCCCCAGCTACTCTGAAAGAGTGAGCTAGGGACTCAGGGAGGGTCTCAGGGACCAAGAGTGGGACCAGGGACTCAGGGAGAGTCTCGGGGACTAAGGGCAGGGACCAGGGACTCAGTCAGTTCAGTCACTCAGTCACGTCTGACTCTTTGTGACCACATGGGCTACAGCACGCCAGGCCTAGAGAGGGTCCATACCAACTCCCGGAGTTTACTCAAACTCATGCCCATTGAGTAGGTGATGCCATCCAACCATCTCATCCTCTGTCATCCCCTTCTCCTTCCACCTCTAAAGTTTTCTAGCACCAGGGTCTTTTCCAATGGGTCAGTTCTTTGCATCAGGTGGCCAAAGTATTGGAATTTCAGCTTCAGCATCAGTCCTTCCAATGAATATTAAGGACTGATTTCCTTTAGGATGGACTGGTTGGATCTCCTTGCAGTCCAGGGACTCTCAAGAGTCTTCTCCAACACCACAATTCAAAAGCGTCAATTCTTTGGCACTTAGCTTTCTTCATGGCCCAAGTCTCACATCCATATGTGACTACTAGAAAAGACATAGCCTTGACTAGATGGACCTTTGTTGGCAAAGTAATGTCTCTGCTTTTTAATATGCTGTCTATGTTGGTCATAACTTTTCTTCCAAGGTGCGTCTTTTAATTTCATGTCTGCAGTCACCATCTGCAGTGATTTTGGAGCCCAGAAAAATAAAGTCTGTCACTGTTTCCCCATCTATTTGGGAAACATGAGTCCTAGGGACTCAGGAAGGGTCTCAGGGACCAAGTATGGGACCAGGGACTCAGAGAGGGTCTCAGGGACCAAGGGTGGGGACTAGAGATTCTGATGTCCAGCGAAGGTCCATGTACCTGGCCTCTCTCAGCACCGCACTTCTTGTGGCTTAGCTTACGTGTTCCTGAATGGATGCATTGGGATGGCAATTCATACCAACCACTCTAGGTTCTTCTTGGGTAGAGTGTGTTAATGGGCACTTGCTGTAAGGGTGGGAGGGTACCGGTGGACAGAGAGGCTGATCAGTTACCAAGTGAAGGGGCACCAGAAAGAAAATCAAAGGGTAACAGGTTAAGTTACTCCTTTCCACTTACCATCATGACCCTATGTAAAAAGGAAAAAAAAAACCTGAGCACAGGCTAGGTCTGAGGTCAATCTCAGATGGCCAGTTGTGCCAGCTATTTCTAAGACATACCAGGCCCAGACTTGTCCAGGACTCAAAATAAATCTGCCTGGATCTATCAGAACTTTTGGATTGGAACTGAAAGTAATTTAAAATAACTCACTTTCTCTGTTCACACCCTTTTAAGATGATTTTATTAAAAGATTCTACATGAGTATTTTCACTTGAGTGGAACTAGAATCATAAAATGGGAAGCCCCAGGCAGGTGCAAATTCAAATAGGAGGTCTCAAAGGCTCAAAAAGTACCATATTTCTGAAGTTGATTCAAATGCATAAAAATAGCAGCAAATCACACTTTTTCAAAGAGAGTTACATACCAAATTGCAGGGAAATTTATTAGCACATATAATCTGAAAAAGAAAGTTCTTATATATTTATAAGGCTGTTACAAGCAGGAGGAAGATGGGAAAAAAAAATCTAGTTGCTACCAGTTTTTATTCCAAATTGTATCAGTTTATTAAAAACAAATAATTTACAAAGGAAGTAGTCCATAACTCTAGTAGAAAATACAAATCAGAAGTATATATATTTTTCATTAAGTAATATTAATACAGTTGCAGGTAATAGTTAATATGGCTACATATACATGATGTTTATAGATGAGATTATGCTTACCTTCTTGCCAACACCAACGTTTTGGAAAATGTTAAGATAATATTGGTGGTGGTTTAGTTGCTAAGTTGTGTCTGACTCTTGCAACCCCACGGACTGTGGCCTACTGGACTCCTCTGTCCATGGAATTCTCCAGGCAAGAATACTGGAGTGGGTTGTCATTTCCTTCTCTAGGAAATCTTCCTGACCCAGGAATTGAACCCAGGTTTCCTGCATTGCAGGCAGATTCTTTACCAACTGAGCTACAAGGGAAGCCTCAAGATAATATTACTTTTACTTAAAAAAAAAATTCAGCAAAAGTAGTCTACTTGGCATTCTGTCATCATCATTTCAGTGAGCTGCAATGTAATAGTAATTTATGTTCATGATTTGGTGGTATTGAAAGATCCCCCACATGTCTTTTAGTTATTAAAGAAAGAGAGAATATCATTTGATACAGTGTTTGTTTGGTTTTTTTTTCCTCAACTTGAAAGCACGCAGTGTTTATTAGGGGCTTCCCTGGTGGCTCAGCAGTAAAGAATCTGCCTACAAAGCAGGAAACCTGGAAGATGTGGGTTCAATACCTGGGTCAGGAAGATTCCCTGGAGGAGGAAATGGCAACCCACTCCAGTATTCTTTCCTGGAAAATCCCATGGACAGAGGAGCCTGGTTGGCTATAGTCCATGGGGTTGCAAAGAGGCAGAGGACACAACTTAGTGACTGAGCACAGTGTTCATTAACTGAGCAAATTACAAAAATAATCATGGTAGGTACCTTAGTTCATCCTTGTGATAAGCCTGTTGATCTGGTCTTTCCTGTTGCCGGCATTTCCACTTTCTACAAAATGGGTGGTCTTTTTCTTCATTCCACCTTGTGGAGAAGACAGTTTGAAGGCTCACAGGAAGTTGTTTCCTTCTTTGAAACAGTTTCCAACAGTACAGATCTCATGAATCAGATCCTCCATGCAGAAGATGCTGTATTACCAAGAGATCGAGCAATCAACATGTTATCCATCAGGGCAATTCGCTTCTTGTTGATTTTGCCATAGCCACGCTTGCAGATCAGTTAATTTACGGACTTTCGGTTTGGGTACCCCCAAACAATGTATGGTTCCACAGTTCCCAGCATGTGAGCTTCACAAAGGTGCCATTGAAGATCTGTGAGAGGCAAAGAAGCTGCAACACTTTTCAAACCTTTGTGCTCACACCATGGATACCTCTGACCCTGATGACAAGTGCCAATCTCGGTTCCGTGGTACATAGATGGCACTTTTTGTGCCATCATTGTCATTTGAATTTCAGTTCTGTACATTTGTCTGCATGCCTTGTGATAGTGCTTGGCTTTTTCATAGATAAATTTCCTCCTTGCCTTTTGAAGCTGTTCTTTTGGGCAAGCTTCTTCCTCAGGCACCTGATCTTAAATTCTGCGAAATTCTTTCACTTTTTCTTAAGGGTTTTTGGCACAGCAGGAACCGTCTTTTTCTTCTCTTCTGGCACCCTTCATGGTTCCAGCTGGGAAAGAGGTTTGATACAGTTTTGTTTTGTTTTTTTTAAACTTTGATGTAGTTTTAATGGTGAGTTATTTTATGACGCTTGGAGTCTTAAAAATTTGTTAAATCACATATGGTCTAGAAATGAATTCTCTTAATCAGAAAATGCGATTAACAAGAAAAATCCATCCTCTAAGCTTGCACTCTTAACAGAAATTTTTAAAAATTTATTTTTAATTTTGGAGGATAATTGCTTTACAATGTTGTATTGGTTTCTCCTGTACAACAACGTGGATCAGCCATGAGTATACACATGTCCCCTCCCTCCCGAACCTCCCTCCCACCACTCATCATCTGACCCCTCTAGGTTGTCACAGAGCACTGGATTGAGCTCCCCCGTGTTATATAGCACTTTCCCATTAGCTATCTATTAATGTATATTCTACACACACATACATACACGAGCTCAGACGGTAAAAGAATCTGCCTGCAATGCAGGAGACATGGGTTCGATCCCTGGGTTGGGAAGATCCCCTGGAGAAGGAAATGGCAACCCGCTCCAGTACTCTTGCCTGGAGAATCCCATGGACGGTACAGTCGCAAAGAATCTGACACGACTGAGCAACTAACACTTTCAATGTATATTCTAACAGAAAAACTTGAAAGGAAAAAAAGAAATGTGGACAGGGCAAAACATTTCCTCTTTTTATAAACTTTGAACTGATATGCCCTTCACCAATTACATAGGGTCCCTTGGGCCTCAGAACTTTCCACAAACGTTTCAGTCTCTATGGCGATGCATGACCGCTGAGGCCGAGCCCAGGTGTTAAGGCGGTGGCAGGCTCTGGGCGAGCCTGGGGAGAAGGTCTGGCTGCAGAAGCCACGGACGGTCCATCCTGAGCCTTTTGGACGGACCGCTCCGCCTTGCTAGGAGTCTGCAGAGCCGCCTGGACAGGCCTGTCCTAACCTCCCCACTTGCCAGGGGAGCGGGCGCGGCACCCCCCCAGGTGGTAACTCTGGAGGCGCAGGTGCGCCTGAGGGCCTCCCCTGGGACCCCACTTCTGCTGATGTTTAAACTTCGCCCTTCTGGCTCCCTCAGAGGCTGTGAGTCTGGTGAGAGCAGTCCATTTTGCCTAGCCCCCTGGTCCCATGCAGCCGTTCAGCATCCCTGTTCAAATTACACTCCAGGGCGGCCGGAGACGCCAGGGGAGGTAAGTCACCCCCAGAATCTCTCAGCCTTTATGGGCATCTCGCTGAACAACTGGTGAGAAGAAGAGCGGCCTCAAGGAGTTCGGGGGTTGAGTCTGGTCTTTATCCTCAGAGGGTGTCCACTTGTCATGCCTCCCGAGGGAGCCTGGAGGCTTCCCCCCCACCGCTGCTATCAAGGGCGCATCCTTCCTTGCCGGCTTCCTCCTCTAGATGGCAAGTTCTTGGGGGCTAGGACTCTAGCCTTCCTGGCTCTGCACCAGTAGAACTCTGCCCAGCACACAGTTGCTGCTCAACAAACGTCTGTCAGTTGAATGAAGTTACTACCAGCATTGGTTTCATTGGTGAAAACTGCTTGGATCTTGGCGTCACAGCCTGGGTTGAAATCCAGCTGGCTTAAATGGCTGTCTGGCTGTGGGCAAATCACTTCACCTGTCTCTGCCCCATCCCCTTGTCTGCTGATGGAGGTAGTGATGGTCTCTGCATGCCTTAGTGTAAAAGCCAGTGCTACTTTCTATACTATACCATGTTACATTTCAGCTGCTGTTATTAACCACCCACCTCTACTATCGAAGGGGGAAGTGAGACCAGTTATCTTGAGGACCTCTTTCCTCCCCAGGGGAAGGCAAAACAGAGGTGCTTTACATCTGCCTGCCCCCAGGAGTGGAGCAGTAGGGCACGACCCACCTGGAGAGAGGAACAATGCCTGAGGGGGCTTGAGGAATGAGATATTAAGGCTTGCCAGCTTACTCCTGGGAGGGTACATTTCATAGCTATGTTTGCTCACTGTATCTGGAAACCTGGGTGGTTTGTTAGCAGCTTGAGTGGAGCTGGGAGCTGAGAAAGTGGAAACCGTATAAAGATCATAATGGTCATCACATTGCTCACTCCCATCTTCTGTAACGACACTGATGCGCCTTTGAGAGAGAGAATGCAGGAAAGTGAGAGAGAGGGGTTTGGATGGAGGACAGGGCTGGAGGAGGAAGGAATAAACAGAAGAAAGAGACCTAGGCAAAAACACTGCTCTCTTACAAATGAACTAATGCTTTTGTGAGAAGACAATTAAAGTGAATCATTGTATGGCAGAAGATCAAATGACTAACATGCAAGGGAACAAGTTCTAATGCCCCATTCATAACACAGTTAACGAGCTGTGAGAGCAGTTGTGTTCTCCCCAAAGCAACACAGTGTCCCATTTCCACTTCTGAAATGCACTACTGCATCACACGTCTTGCCTGTTGGTGAACTTCACAGACCATATTGACTTTCCTCAACCTTCTTTGCTGTTTCAAAAGAAGCTGTTATATAAATTTGTAATTGAAAAAATAGAAGGGTAAAAATAATTACCCATATCTCTGCAACGCAAATTATAAGGAAATATTAATTTAACATACCCAGTGCTTAAAATTACATATACATGTGAGATGAGTGTCAGCAGAACTATTAAGCTTTGATGAACGTCAGCATCCTGCCCAAGTAACAGTGTTGGAGGGAGAGGCTGCTGGCTTCCTCAGGGATCACACCCAGATGAACATGTTCAAGCTCTTTTGAGTTTGCCTCAGGCTAAGCCAGAAAGCACCCATAGCAAAAGTGGTAGTTCGGGCAGGTGGGAAAGTCAGTTCTGAAAGAAGAAGAGCAACAGGAAGGGGTGGGTACTGCCATGACTGTGAATAAAATCCCTCTAGGTACACACATTGGTTGGAAGTGAAGATTATTGCTGGCAAAAAGGAATGAAAATGCTATTCACTCATCTTATTGGCTGGAGAGCAAAATTAGATCACTCTTAAGCACTTTGAGGTCCTTGGATGAAAGGTACTTGTAAATACCACAAACTTAATTACAGAACTGTTTATGGCCTGGGGAAACTGGAAACAGTTTAATATCCAACAACAGGGAAATGGTTAAGGAAATTATGGTGTATCCAATGGATGGAATATTATGTAGCCAGCAGAAGGGTTATGAAGAATTGCTGCCAACATGGGGAAGTGGTTATTATGTTAAGTGAAAAAGACAAGCTTAAAAAAAAAAACTCCACTATATCCAGTATGATCTCATTCTATTTATTTTTTAAATTAATTAATTTGTTGGCTTTGCCACGCTGCCTGAAGGATCCTAGTTCCCCAATGAGAGATCCAACCCGTATCCCCTGCACTGGGAATGCAGTCTTAACCATAGGACCACCAGGGAAGTTGCTGCTCTCATTCTATTTAAACAATATAGACAAAGGAATAACCCAGTAAGTGAATAGGCATTGTCATCACCTTTATCATTATTTTAATTAAAAAATTTAAATATTTAAATTTTATTGTTATTTTGTGAGGTTAGTATCTCTACTTAACTGTTTACCCCTGTAACTGCTCTTCATTTTTTACTAACTTTTGGCTCTTAGATTGGATTGTTTTCCCTCTGCCTGAAGTAAATGCTTCACCTTTTTCTTTAGTGGGGGTCTGTTGATGGCAAACTCAGCTTTGTGTGTGTCTGAAATGCCTTTATTTCTTACTTAACTCTTGTGAAATATTTGCTGGGTATAGAGTTCTGTTTTTTCTCAGGATAAAGGCAATATTCCTGGCTTCTGTTCTTATAGAGAAGTAAGCTCTCAGCTTAATTGTCATCCCTTTGAAGTTAATCTTTTTCTCTGGCTGCTTTTAAGAATTTCTCTTGTCTCTGTGCAAAATCTCTGTGATGTATGTAGGTGTGGGTTTCATTTTATTTTATCCCACTAAGCTTCTGGAACCTGTGGACTGGACCTTCATCATTTCTTTAATATTATTGTCTTTTTAAAATATTACTTGGCTTTTTCTCTCTCTTTTTTTTTTTTTCTGGAATTCTGACTAGACTTTATGCTAGACCCTTTCTGTCTATCTTCCATGCTTCTTAACCTTTCTTCAGTATTTTCCATTAAAGAAACCTCTATATTATATACTTAGCTATTTTGCAGATCAAACTGTTTACTAATTCTTTTCAGATGTATCTAAATTACTGTTAAATCTATCCACTAATTTTTTTTAATTGAAGTATAATTGATTTACAATGTTTTAGGTATATAGCAAAGTAATTCAGTTACACACACACACACACACACACACACACACACACACACACACACACACACACACACACACACACACACACACACACACACACACACGCACACAGGCTTCCTAGGTGGCAGAGTGGTAAAGAATCTGCCTGCCTTTACAGGAGACGTAGGAGACAAGGGTTCACTCCCTGGGTCAGGAAGATTCCCTGGAGTAGGAAATGGCAACCCACTCCAGTATTCTTCCCTGGAAAATTCTTTGGATAGAGGAGGCTGGTGGGCTACAGTTCATGGGGTCACAAAGAGTTGGACATGACTGAGCATGCACACATATATGTATAATATGTATATATATATTTTCAGATTCGTTTCCACTATAGGTTATTACAAGATATTGAATATAGTTCCCTGTGCTATATAGTAGGTCCTTGTTATCCATTGAATTTTTATATCAATTCTTTTTCATTTCTAGAAATTCTACTTGGTTCTTTTTAATCCTGTCTTGGTCATGTTTTAGAGTCTCTTGCTCTTTCTGATATCCACCCCCTCCTTTATTTTTTCAAACATATTGTAGATATATTTTTGTATATGGTCCAATATCAGAAGGTTTTGGGGGGATCTGACTCTTGTGTATTTTTCTCACTCCAAGGCCCTAATTTTGTGTTTTATGACTTTGGAATGAGAGCACATACTCCTTGAAACTTTGTAGGATTCCTTGGAGACCTAGGTTGGAGGAGAGCTCCTCCAGAGAAGTTATACATTGGCTTCTGCCTGCTGCCAGAGGGCACCAGCTACTTGAGAGCAGACTGAATGACATTTTCAGCTTGAGGCTTCTGGATTTCCCAAGTAGTGTGAATTCTGGCCAGAAACTCTCTTGAGTCTCTCCTTAAGGTTGTGAAGTCTCGGAGGAGATTGTCGTTTTCCCCCTTTATGCAGTGTGAGGGCTTGAGAAAGGCTCTTTCCTGGCAGTCTCTTAGGGAGTTGTGTGTGGACAATGGGGACTTGTCATTCCACCTCACACGGAGTATGAGGTCTTTTGGAGCCCAGCTCTAGTTGAGAGCATTAACTCCCATACCCTGGGTGGGCTCTGGGCATTATCTCCTGTCCCTGTGTCCTTCCCACAAACTGTGAGACTCAGGGTCACCAGGTCAACTTGTGCTCCAGTCCATTTTCTCCTCTGGGTTCTTATTTTCACATAGTTTTTGTCTTTTGCATATCTCAAACTCTTTTTTTTTCTAAGCTTTGACCAGAATTTTTATTGTTTACAGTTAAAGTGGTATCTAGTTTATTTTACTAGAGAAATAGAAGATTGTTGTCATTGTTATAATAGTAAAATATAGCTGTATATTCATTTTTAGCAATTATTGTTTATTATCTTTCCCTCCATATATAAAATAATTTCTTCACAAGGTGTCCTTGAGGTTTTCAGCTTTTCATAAAGCCTTTAAACAAAGTGGACAGAAATATTAGAAAGAATAGTCTATTATACTACTAGGTCTAATTCCCAGGTTATTCCAGTTTTGTACATCACAGGTATAATTGGGTATGTCAAATCAATAGGTCAGAAATGGCCAGAGAGGCCTCATAATAAGCCTCCTCATGCATGGATTCCACAGATATCTGACAATAAGCCCCTGGAGATTTTACAATATAGAGCAATTAAAGTCCAGTTTCAGAACAAGAGGGAAATTCTGGGTGTTGGGTATTGGGAACCTGGTGGCTTAATGACGAAGTTGCATCTGACTCCTTGTGACCCCATGGACTGTGGCCCGCCAGGCCCCTCTGTCCATGGGATTCTCCAGGCAAGAATACTGTAGTGGGTTGCCATTTCCTTTTCCAGGGGATCTTCCCGACCGAGGGATTCCAACCGTTGTCTCTTGTGTCTCCTGCAGTGGCAGGCGGGTTCTTTACTAATGGGAACCTGGAAAATAGCCAAACCTTCCTTTAGGGCTAAAACTCTTAATCAAGCTATCATATTTGTTGAGAAACTGTAATATGCTGGCTCAGATTTCATTAAAATTTCCCCCATTCTTTGAAGGTGGGATAATAGATAGAGGGTGAGTAAAATATCAAAGGAGACTAAAAATCCCAAACCAGGACTTTGATTCCCAAAACAGTGTAACAACAGAATTGTCATCTCCTGAGGGAGGTGCCTCCCAGAGCAGGCCCCCGAAAGAAACTGGATTGCCTCACATCACCCTTGCTCACACTCTCTCTTTGGGCTGAGCCACGAGGCTTACAGGAACGTAGTCCCCCAACCAGGGATTGAAGCTGCTCCTTCAGCAGTGAAAGGACAGGGTCCTAACCACTGGACCACCAGGGAATCCCCCCCAATCTCACTCTCTTGGTCTGAAGATATTGCCAGGAGAAAGGGATTTAGGGAGAGAAAAGAGGAAGGATGGAAGATAAGGTATAAAATATGCTTTCAGAAGACAACAACTAGCAATTCTGTCAACAGGGTTTTTGCTCCACTTCAAAATTTTAGTAAGCTTTTTACACAGCTTGATGGAGCCTGAGTTTTTACCATGATGGCTGCATTTGTTTGGCTTAAGATTTCGTTAAGCTTCTTAAAATGGAAATACCTCTGGGACACAAATGCCCGCTGAGCAGGGAACAGCGACAGTGCCCACAGGAAGTGGTGGGACTGTGGCGGATTGGAGAAGACACCCCTGCCCCCAGGAGCAGCCTTTGCTTGGCTCAGCCAGCTGTTCACAGGCAGTGATGTGGCCTTTGTGATTTTTTTCAAAAGTAGAAATCCGCATTTGTGTGAGAAATTTCATGATTTTTAAAGCGTTAGCAACTAATCCCACAATTAAAAAAACACACAGGAACAGCCAAACAAAACACATCTGTGGGCTGGATGCTGTCCATGGGCCACCAGTTGGTGACCTTTGTGTTGGACTTGGTTCACTGGACAGCCCCCTGGTGAAAGAATTTATCACCTCTTTTGCTAGAACAGAGCAGAGAGCGGGAAGAGATGGAGGGCCTTGTTTACGGAGCTGCATGAAGACAGAGAAGGTGGGCAGGGGGAGAAGCCAGAGTGAGACCCTCACTGTTCTGAGCAGGCTGGCCCCCGGCCAGAAAGCCCTGGATGTGCTGTCTTCCCGGCAGATGGACATGAAAGACTAAGTCAGATCCTCCTTCAGGATGCTGTTAATTCCAAATGGGAGCCTGCGGAGTCATTCTTCCCATATGGAATTCATAAAGGAATGTAAAAAATATTTTCTGGGGGAATATACAATATCCCTGAGAGATAATTAAGTTCATATGAAAGCTACTAACAGGTGATTCTTTCCTAGTCATTGATTAAACAGATCTCTAAAGACTTTACCCAGGCAACATTCCTTAGTCTTGTTTGTTACATTAAAAAAAAATTATAACGTGTCATCTTAGCTTGTTTAGATGGACTGAGCTCTGAATGTAAGATCTCACCGCGTTGCATTGAGACTGCCCACACCCCTCAGGTGAACGGCAGAGGGGATCATCCCATCACCATGGGTTGGTAAATGTCCCACTTTTTTTCTTCCAACATTTGTCAAGGAAAAAAAAAAAAAAAAAAAAGCTTTATGTTTGAAATATGACGAATGGCACATATTTCAAGTGTACCACTTGGTAAGTTTCGACATATGTGTGTAACCATGAAACCATCACCAGTCAAGATGAGAAACATACCCATCACCTACAGCCACGAAAGTTTCCTTGTACCCTTTAGCATGTCCCCAATGCTGCTTGCATGCTAAGTCGTTTCAGTTGTATCTGACTCTTTGTGACCTATAGACTGTAGCCCACCAGGCTCCTCTGTCCATGGGACTCTCCAGGCAAGAATACTGGAGTGGGTTGCCATTTCCTCCTTCAGGGCATCTTCCGAACCCAGGGATCGAACCCGCATCTCCTGTGGCTCCTGCATTGCAGGTGGATTCTTTACCACTGAGTCACGGGGGAAGCCCATAGCATGTCCTCCAACCTCCAGGTAACCGCTTAATCTGCTTTCTGTCACTAAAGGTAAATTTGCATCATCTAGAATTTTGTTGGAATGGAATTATACACTGTGGCCTCTTTGATTTGTTCAGCATTTTTCGCTCAGCGTAATTATTTTGAGGTCCATTATGAGTACTGTGTTTATCAGTTCTGTTGCTGCATAGTATCCCATTATACAAAAGTAAGAATTTATACTTATTGATAAAAGTGTATCATATATTTGGGTGTTTTCAGTTTGGGGCTCCTTACAGTTGGGGTGCCAAGAACATCTCTGTACAAGTCTTTGTATGATTGTGTGCTTACATTCTGCTTGGTAAATAAATACCTAGAAATGGAACACCTGGGTCATATGGTCCCCTATATATTTAACTTTTTTAGGACATACCAGCTGTTTTCCAAAGTGGTTATATCGTTTTATATTCCCATCAGCAGTGCAGGAGAGTTCCAGTTCCTTATATCATCTCCAATACTGGATACAGTCTGTTGTTTTGGTTTAACCCATTCTAGTGGGGATGAGGTGGTATGCTGGTGTAGCTTTAATGTACAAGTTTCTAATGAGATCTTCTTATGTGCTTATTTGCTATGTATATACCTTCTCTGAAGTGGCTGTTGAAACTGTTAATCGTGTTGTGTGGCATTATTGAATTTGAGAGTTCTTTATGTGTTCTGGATTCAAGACTTTTATCAGATAAATGATTTGCCAATATTTTCTTCCAGCCTGGTCTTGTTTTTCATTCCTTAAACAGTGTTTTTTTTTTGAAGAGCAGAAATTTTAATCAAGTTCAGTTTACCAATTTGTTCTGTTTGTGCTTGTGTGTCAGATTGTGCTTGTGTGTTCATAAAGGATTTATATTATGCTTTCTTCCGGAAGTGTTAGAATTTAAACTTAGGCTTTTAAAAACAAATAGTTTATTTAATTTTAAAAATGGAAGTATAATTGACCTACACCACTATGCTAGTTCCAGGTGTACAACATAGTGATTCAACATTTCTGTATTATACAAAATAATCACTTCTGTTCCCAACTGTTAATGAGAACTGGGGTCCCAATTTATTGAAATATCTCCTTCCCTGTTCCTACAAAGGTCAGCCTTTCCTACCTCAGGGACGAGGAGACACACAGACCACGATGATGGAGACCCACCAGATGTGCGCAGGAAGCGGCCATCCAGTGCTGGAGAGGACCGGGCCATACTGCTGGGGTTTGCAATGATGGGTTTCTCTGTCCTAATGTTCTTCGTGCTTGGAGTAACCATCCTGAAGCCCTGCTTGCTCAGGTGAGAACAGAGAGAGGAGACGTAACATTTATCCTAGGTGTAGGCACAGTGGTAGAGGAGAGGGGAGGCTGGCTTTGCTTCCTCCAGAATCCCTGTTCCTCTCTTAGTGCTGGGAGGCAGCTGGGTGTGGAGGAAGGGGTGGTGAGAAAGTGAAAGATATTCCTTTGCTGCTCCCCTCCTCCAGCCTCCAAAGTCTTTCAATAGGGGGTTCACATATTCAATATCCCTGCAGGTAATACATTCTTTAATACACTAACATCCTAGGGAAGGAGATGAGCATGAGTTTCTGCATGAACATAACAACAATTTTTTGAGTCTGAGTTTTTGAGTTTGGTAATATCTACCTGGCACATAGTAGTTGCTCAACAAATATTAGTTTTCTTCTTTTTAAGTAGTTTCCTTATTAAACACATGTAATAAGTTACCATTAACTTAAATATATACTATATATCAAACATATATATATATTTTTTCATTTATTTTTATTAGTTGGAGGCTAACTACAAGAAGTCAGATATGACTGAGCGACTGAACTGAATTATGATATTGTAGTGGTTTTTTGCCATACATTGACATGAATCAGCTGTGGATTTACATGTGTTCCTCATCCTGAACCCCCCTCCCACCTCCCTCCCCATCCCATCCCCCTGGGTCATCCCAGTGTATCAGCCCTGAGCCCTCGTCTCATGAATCCAACCTGGACTGGCGATCTGTTTCACACTTGATAATACATATGTCAAACATATATTTTATCCCTATATAAACTTACAGCAAGTCCATGAACGAAGCATTATTTTATTACTTTTTCACTTTATGAATGAGAAATCTCAGGCTCAGAAGGGCCAAGGAAAATACCAAGGTTAATACCACTACAGAGTTTTCAGGGGCAGGACATTTGTCTACCCCTTCTCACTGTATCTATGACATTCTCTGTGTGTGGTGTGTGTGCAAATCCTTAAGGAATGTTTTCCAAGTGATATTTTAAAAAATAATTGTTATTTATTTGGGGCTATGCTGGGTCTTTGTTGCCGTGCGGACTTTTCTTTAGTTGCGGCAAGTGGGGCTGCTCTTGAGGTGTGGTGCGCGGCTTTTCATCGCTGTGACCTCTCCTGTTCGGAGCACAGGCTCTCGGGCCCCCAGGCTTGGTAACTGGCACGCGGGCTCAGTAGTTGCAGCTCCTGGGCTCTAGAGCACAAGCTCAGTGGTTGTGCAGGGGCTTAGTTGCTCCGAGGCATGTGTAATCTTCCTGGATCAGGGATAGAACCCGTGTTTCCTGCATTGGAAGGCAGATTCTTTACCACTGAGCCACCAGGGAAGCCAAGTAGAATTTAGTTCAGTACAACACTTAAAGAGCCTCTACTATGTGAGAGGCGTTGTGCTTTCTGCTTTGAGGAACACAAAGATGCAGAGGATATAGTTCTTGACCTTAAGGAGTTTACTAAAGTTAAAATATGGCAAGTTTTCTAGTGGGATTCCTCTTATGATTTGCACTTGCCTCTTAGGGAGGGTAAATGGAATGGCTAAGTTGCCTACAAGTCCTGTGGCTGGACTCCTTCCAAAGGCACATTTTCACCAGGACAAGCCAGTGGGTGGATCTTGAGTTGATGAGGCAGGAAAAGATGGTAAGATTTCTGAGTGTGAATTTTTGTGGTTATAATATTTAGGCTAATATTGCTAAAAAGTATGTTTCCCCAAACAACTTAAATACTGTTAAATTCACAGATTTCTGGGCCTCAACTTGGATCAACTGAACCCAAATCCCTAGAAGTCACAGAAACCATGTTTTAACAAATTCCTCATTCTAACAAACCCATTCAGGTGATTCTGAAATTCGAAAACCATTGATACATAGTGAGAAATACACCAGGAGGGTCATAACTGAGATGGAACTTGGTACCTCGCTGCTGTTTATCCCGTTGCAAGGTTCTTGTGCTCCTGAATCGCTAAATGCCTTCTGTGATGGGTCCTGTGTTGCTTTGAAATAGACAGGTGCCTTGGGTTATCACATTAGAAATATAGGACTAAATTTTCTAGGGAAGAAAATCATTTATTTACTTTTCCAAATGGAAGCACTCAGAGAGAAGAATGAACTGCACTATCATCCATGCGCACATCATGGACGACTGGATGGACTGTGCATTTACCTGTGGGATGGACTGCCGAGGTCAGGGCAAGTACCCGTGTCTCCAGGTGTTTGTGAACCTCACCCATTCAGGTCAGAAAGTGCTCCTACATTATAATGAAGAGGCTGTCCAGATAAACTCCAAGGTAGTGTATATTTCATGTGTGAAAGTGCTCTAATTACAGCAACCTTTCCAGGGCAGACTGTCCCTAGCAAGGGGCAGTACCTAGGGCCATCTCTAGATAAAGCTGTTTTCTTCCCGTGAACATCTCAATAGTGACCCAATCAGGATAAATGAAGCTAAAAGCATTCCTGGAGGAAAAATGGGATATATAGAAAAGAGAGTTCATGTTGGTGTCTGGAATTTAAAGACTTGAGACAGTGAACAAAATTATTTGTAAGTAGTCTTAACTTATTGTTGGGAGATCCCATTCCTCATTGTATTGAAAATGTTAAAATGAACTTACAGCCCACCTTAAATCAAACAAGTAATTATTCTTATCAAAGAAATTTAAAGATTATCCTTTAAAGGATACTCAATAGGTTCATATGATTTAAAGAGTACATTTTCACCTAACTA
Source organism: Cervus elaphus (assembly GCF_910594005.1). Classification (NCBI taxonomy): domain Eukaryota; kingdom Metazoa; phylum Chordata; class Mammalia; order Artiodactyla; family Cervidae; genus Cervus; species Cervus elaphus. Next base: position 31,707,006 of record NC_057833.1, on the reverse strand, counting down.
TAAAAAGTTGACTTAAATTAGTTGACATTTTACACTTCTTTGTGTTTGCTTAAGCACTCGTTTCAATCTGGTGATTTGTTTTGGATGCCATAACCTTTAAGGTCTCAAATGTTTTTGTAGGCTGATGGCAGAGTGTCTTGAATGCTTAGTGGATATGGTGATAAACTCAGTGTCTCTATTCCCACGTCTTTGTTTAGTGCTCAGAAATGGCCAGTTCACTATTTGCCCTCCTGGCACCCCTTCCCCATGAGCTATGTAATAGGTCTTGTCACCTTGGGAGATTAAAACTCGTAATAGCTTCAGTTGTGAAGCGATTTCAGAATTAAAGCTTTTAAGCGCTTGATTTCAGAGCCAGCGCCCTCATTTTTCTTCCTCCTCCGTATTCCTAGTGCTTCTACACACCTAAGTGCCACCAGGATAGAAATGATTTGCTCAGCGGTGCTCTGGACATAAAGGAATTCTTCGATCACAAAAATGGGACCCCGTTTTCATGCTTCTACAGTCCAGACAGCCAATCCGAAGATGTCATTCTCATAAAAAAGTACGACCGGACGGTGATCTTCCACTGTTTCTTTTGGCCTTCGCTGACCCTGCTGGGTGGCGTCCTGATAGTTGGCATGGTGAGATTAACACAGTACCTGTCCTTCTTGTGTGAAAAACACAGCGCTGCATTCAGAGATGAGGTAAGTGGCAAAGTTCCTTACACGGCACAGCATCAACGCAGACTGTGGCGTGTGGGGAGGAGCGAAGGAAGGAGCGGAGAAACCTTGAGGCGGTGGCCAAATTCAAGTCCTGGCCCTCAGGGACCTGCAGGGTCTGCACTTGAGGACCTGATTATGCCTCCTCGCAAACTAACCGGGTAGAAACAAAGCTTGGTTACTTCATGTGGGAAAGAAAAATGTTAAAAAGTCTCATTGTGTATTCTCTTCTATAAATAAATATAAATCCACCATCTTTTCTATTCCAAATCTCTCCACATGAGCCAGGGAAGCACCTTTTGTTTCCACAGGGTAAAAGGAGCTCACGGTCACTGTGCTTCGTCTGGTATCAGCCCTGCTGGAACCTGTCACTGTCGAAATAAGTGATGCAAGTTTCTAACCTGCTGAACACTGAACAGGCAGTCTAGTTCCATGCAATGCAGTGTACATTAAAACACTTGTCAAAGAAGTCTTAGTGAAGAGCAGTTCATACACTATAGGAAGATAATAATCTGGTAATTTCAGAAAATATGGACCTACCGTTTTACCTCATCATCCATGAGAAAAGAGGAAAGCTGCTGCCTGGGAAATTCACTCAGCTTAGTGTTACTGGTACTTAACCTTGCCATGTACCATGTGATTTTTCTTTCAGAAACATTTCTTTCTAGTTAATTATGATTCCCATAAGTTCATTTTGCTCTTTGTGTACACTCTGGAGGGAGTGGGAGAGGTGGCTAGAAATGTTATCAAGTTAGGGAGAAGCTGTACCGCATAGAATTTAACATTCATCTCAGATAATCCGCATCATAGAAAAGTCCCACATGGATAGTCACAATTGTCCGTACTTTAATTAATGAATCAACCATGGTTATGAAATAGTATCACAAGACTCTCCCAACAAGTGCTTTTCAGATTAAGCTGAATATGAGTTGAAAACAGACTTCATTTTGAAAACCAATGTTCCTCAAAGTATCTTTACAATTTTACTAAAAGATCTTACATCATGGACAATAAAAAGGACGACTTTTGAAGCAACTCTGATACGTAGATGTAATCAAAACAAACTTTGATTCTCAGCCAATTTAATGCCTTTTTAGCAATAATTGCAAGTCACACATTATTAAACAAACTGAATAATAGAGCAATATTGACTTGACCAGCAGTGAACAATTTGGGTATTTTCTCCTCCTTCTAGTGTGGAACAGTGGAGAGAACATGTGTCTCAGAGTACAGCTTTTTAAAATTGGTGGGCCGTAATTACAGCTTTTGAGATATGTGTCCTTGGGCACGTCAGGGGAACTGAGCCTCTCTTCTCATCCGTAAGATGGGGATGGGTCTTTTCTTTCATGAGGTTATTTTTAGGGAAGAAAAAAGGCAAATGTAAAACACCTAGGTTGGTTTCTGGTACCTAGTAGATAGATAACAAAACTTTTGCTAAGTTTCAATTTTTAGTTAGCCTTATTCCTCTTCTGGGTATGTACCCAAAGGAAATGAAATCAGTACCTTCAAGAGATCTGTACTCTCGTGTTCACTGCAGCACTACTCACAACAGCCAAGATGTGGAACAACCTAAGTGTCCATCGACAGATGAATAAATTGTGATATATGTATATATATATATATATAAAATGTGTGTGTGTGTGTGTGTACACATACATACAATGGAATATTTTTCATCCTGAGAAAAAGGAGATCCTGACATTTACAACAACATGGACGAACCTGGAGGGCATTATGCTAAGAATAATCCAGACACAGAGAAGAAAAAACTGCATTTCACTTATATGTGGAACTAAGAGAGTCAAATACATAAAAAGCAGAGAGCAGAATGCTGGTTACCAGGGGCAGGGTCGGGGAAATAGGGGAGACATTGGTTAAAGTGTACAAACTTCATTATAAGATGAATAAATCTCATGATCTAATGTACAACATAATGACTATAGTTAATAATACTGCATTGAATACCAGAAGTTTGCTAAGAGTTTAGGTGCTCTCATCTCACACACACACACACACACACAAAGGTAACTATGTGAATGATACATTAACTAGCTTGACTATAGTAATCATTTTACTATGTATATGTATATCAAATCACCATATTGTAAACCTTCAGTATGTACAGTTCTTATTAAAAACAAAATAATTCAACCAGTCTTGGTACCTTTTGTTGGACAGCTGGAACAGGGGCTGGGGTAAGGAGCTGCAGGAGCCGATTCCTCCCCACTTTTTCTTGGCTAAGTGTGATATGTATCTAGAGTTCAGAACATGCTATTTAGAAGGCTGTAGTAGACTATTTTGTATGCCAAAGACTTCCTTGTAATAAAATATATGTATGCATACACTTTTTAAGTCATTCCACAAATTGAGATTCTCTAGATTTCTTAAATTAAGGTCACATATCTATTCCATTTCTTACTAAGTTTGACACCCACCTAACAATATGCAGTTGGATTTTTCTAACAAATTAAAAACCATCAGAAACCTAAAGCATATGAAGTGTGAAACCTGAAGTGTTTCAAATAATATAGTTTTCCATTTATATAGTAGCTACTTGGCTCATCTCAGGAAAGAGAGACATTATGCTTGAAGAACAAAGTCAATTTACAACGTTAACTCAAACCATTTGGCAAATGAAAATTTTAGCAATTATTTGCTGTGAATTGCTTAGAAGCACTAAATATCAATGCCCATGTGCATTACTGGTCCAAGAAAAGCCCAGACTTACCTTTTGCAAGGTTTATGATAGCTGAATGCAAAACCAGTTTGCTTCTAGATGAACTTCACTTTTAGGTTCTGGTCATCAACTGACTTGGGAAAAAGTCTGTCCACACATACAGACACATTCATACATGTATGTGTACACATGTATCTCTGCTTAAAATACAAGCATATAATTCTTCATGTTTAAAGGAAGTTAATATTTAAACTGATATTTCTCCAATATTCATCATTTTACTGTGACAGAAAAATTGACTTTTAAGGCATAATAGTTTCAGGTTTTCTATCAACTATACTTAGTCATCATTGATAAGAAAAATTCAGCTAAATTTTGATTATTACCAACAGTGATTTGCTGTTAAGTATTAAAAAGATGGTTTGTTGTTAAGTATTAAATGGCAAAAGTAATTATCACAGTTTTTTTGTTCAACATATAGTACACTAAGGACTGTTTGGACACAAGTTAAAGTAATTGTTTTTTTTTTTTAATAAACAGCGTGATGTTACAGACTGCAAAGTTAAAGCAGACATTGACAGTTTCTGATGAGCACAAACAGTAAGTGCAGTCACAGGCCAAACTTCTTGCCAGGAAGAGCACGACTGGGACGAGGTCTTAAATCTAGTGACACTGTTATTATTCTATATTCTCAGTACAGTAACACATGCACTTGCTGTGTCAAATACTTTTTTGGGCCATCACTGAAAGAACACTTAAAAACATTTTCCTCCTAACTAATGTGGTATACTACAGGACTCTTAACTCAATGAAAGACAAATATAGATAAATAGATTTGTGACAATAAATGGGGCTAAAGAGGGTGATGGGAGCTCCTTTTTGAAGCTTCCAAAGTCAATACTGGAGGTGTCAGTAGTCTCTGGTAGTGTCACATTCCCAAGATGTTGAAGTGTTATGTTCTAAAAGGATACATTCTTTTAGATTTTATTCAACTGAAATAAAGTCTTAGGACTGAACCACACTGAAAACATTAACTGCATTTGAAACTTTGGTTCCATAGCCAAAAACATTTCTAGAAATCATGAAGGCCAAGCTCTCCAATAGGAATATAAATCTGATAAGAGTTTTTTTCTTATGAAATCAATGGCTAGTGACCACATTTGGAAATCTGCACTAGAATTAAAGAGGTTAGTCTTATTAAAGATTCTGAGAAAATAATAGAACAGTGAAGGTTCTGCCTCCTTGCTATCTTAGAAGGATTAACAAAAGTAAGAATCACCAGAAATATACATGGCTCTTAGCATAACCACAGAATTATTATAGTGAGAGATTAAATAATATTTTAGATAGATTAATAAACTTAATGCTTACAAAATGCATTATCCTTCCCATACTTACCAACAGGAGGACTGGAGTCAACTGTTGGTAGTAAAAACCAGCTACCCACCTATGCTAGTATGTACAGTGGACTGATCTTTTTTCTTTGTTGCTAAAACGCTTAAATGTAGTTGTGTAAAAATTAAGTCATAAGATTTTCTTATGGCTCATAACTATCTCTTTATGCTAACTAGCATGGCTGAAATATAAACATAACTAAAACCAAGCAAAAGGAATGGCGCTGCATTGACAAAAAGTGCAAACCCTTACTCAAGTGAAGTCCTTGGACGAAATAAGCTTGTAAAAACTAACATCCCAACTTGGGAAACTCCGAATCGATTCTAAACTCTTCTGAATTTTAGAACCTTGATGTTTACACCTTTTATAAATGATGTCTCTTGACTAGGGTTAGCAAGTACTGTGTATACAAATATAAATGTCTGCAAATATACACACATCAATTTCAATAACAATAAAAAAAATTTCAAATGCTAAATTCAGGAATCTAGTACCATGAACCCCCTAGCACTACTGCCTTTCCCAAATGGCTGGAGCAATGATTAAATTTTAATCCAAATTTTTTCTAAATGTATCCAATGCCATTAAAAACAAGACATGCCAACTCTGACTTTATAAATCTAAAATACAGTGCTCTGCAAATTTCTGTAATATCAGAGCCAAAAGTATTGAATTGTGACTCATCTACTTTTTTTCCTTATTAACCTTCTGAGGTAGAATTACCCATCCAATTTTATCAGGACCATAGTTATCTTGAGCTGAACCCTATATTCTTTTCAGAAAGTGAAAATAACTCTTAAGAGAAAAGAAAAAAGGCTTCCCAGGCCATGGTACATAAGATACATTTACAATTTTTAATGTGATAATTAAAAAATAAAAATGGTCTTTATATTTTAAAAAACAGCCCAGCTGCATTATTCTCTATCACCAAGAATTATTATCTGAAGATTCTGTCAGTGCTGATTTGTATAGCTCAGCCTTCACAATCCCATCCTTGAAGAAGAATTAACTCCCTCATGGTGTGCACAATATATTCTCACAGCTTTCAGCCTTCTCTTAGTGCCCGATCCGAGCAGGACGGATATGAAGAATGTAACTCATTCAAGCAACTCCTCCCTGTTCTGCCCCCTCCCTTCACATTCCTCTCTTCTCAAAAATATCTGAAGTATGAAAGTTGTTTTTAAATAGTAGAAGCACCACAATCCATTAACACCACATACGGTCTTTAAACTGAAATATTTTAGTGATGTCTTGGACATCAAAATCAATTTTTAAGATGGATTCTGAATGTGTGGGTCCAGCCCAGGTCTGCAGTTTGTGCAGATATAGAAACAAAAGGCATTTATAACGTTCAGAAAAAGTTAACTTGCTATGTTTAAAATAATGCTAGAAATTATATTTCTTCAAAAGGTGGCAAACATGAACTACTGATCAGGATATGAATTAAATGGATTTACAAATCATTAAGAAACAAATCCAAGTTTATGTACTGTGAAATTTCCATGGTGCCTTTAAAATAGATAAGCTGCTCATAAATTTTTTTTAATAAATGCCAAATCACTAGATTTTTGATGGAAAAAGAATACAGATGGACTGTGTTTTACCTATGTGAAAATCACCAATCCATTTAAAATAAAATCCAAGAGGATATATACATTCTAATCAAGTATTTGATTATTTTCCTGATTAATAAGAACTACACTTTACACAAAATACTTTATCAGCAGCTGTTTTCTTCAAAAAAACCAATAGTCATAGTTTCACAGTTGAAAAAGTTACACATTAAAATATTTTACAATTCATTATATATTCACCAGGTTCCCATTTCCTAAAGGGCTTATAATATAAAGCAGATTAGAAGGGAAAACCTCAAAAGTTGATTACCTTGACACTAAGTTTTACAGAGGACACTAAGAACCACAAAAAGCTTAGGTTCTATCATAAAATAGTGACCAAATTCCATTCGTCTTTAAAAAATCCAATTAGAAACATCTTTTTTAAAAAACCAAATTCTACAACATGATTAACAGATTTCAAATTAACAGCATTCTGAAAGTCTTCAAAATAAATGATTTTATATAGCTGAAAATATGATAAAAAGTTAAAGCATGATTTTCAAATAGTTGATTATTTCTTGCGAGAATGTGTTTAAATTAAGTTTTATTTTCTTTAAACCTATTTTTCTTTTCTCCAAAATAGTCATTAAAGGAAATATTGCTCAAGTGACCAAATGAACCTGTCAAGTCAATAGTCAGTTATACCACATTCAATGACAAGGACCGCTGGTCACAGAAACTGGCCAATAGGAACTGATCTCTGATACTGAAGTACCTGGAAGTAGCTATATTATCACTGACTTACTTGAAACATATCCTAGTCATCCCACGTAGCATCTAATTCAATTTTTGGTTCCTTGCTTTCTGAGTACTACTTGTCCCCCTTTTCCTTGTTTTTAATGCTGTTTGCATAAACTCTGCTTGGCTATGTTTGAAATATACTTTGTTTTTAGCTAGTTCACTTAATCTATAGTCTTTATGGAATCTGTCTACATTTCATCCAATGGAATTAATTTGGTTGTAATAACTCTTAAAATTTGGGATAAAATAAGCTATGTGGCTTGTCTTTTAGTGGCAGAGAGGTCCTAGGGGAAGGAACTAACTGGACTGATGTGAAAAATGCAAAAATTATATTGACTTTGTACAAGGAAGCTCAAAGCTTTTTTGGCACTCAGTAAAACACAGTTAGTTCTCTGTTAAAATCTCAGTTTCCACCATCAAAACTTCTTTCGAAGTTGTACTATTTCACTGAGCTTTCCTGTAATTAATCCCTAAATCAGAAAATACTGGGATGTTAGTATGTATTAACTGAATAAATCTAAAAGACAAAAAACATTAATCACAAAATTTTAATAAGTTTGAAATTTCCGATATCTGCAAAAGAATCTATCTGGTCTCCTGCTTAAAACAGTTTAAATTCTCCTTAACTATTCCAAGACAGTTTAGAGAAGTTTCCCTAATTTTCAAATTAATCTTTCTTATTGGCAATATTATGTACACACTTTAGTGAGGTACCTAAGTCTCCAGTAATTGTGCCCTTTAAGGGTTCTAAAATAGCCAAATATTAAGAGTATCTGTATTAGAGTCCCTGTTTATTATCCAAGACTTCTATATAGGTAACTGATTTCATAAGTGGATATTTTTAAGTGATGCTGTATACAATATGCACTCTTCATAGAGTTGTACTCCAATAATAAACCTAGTCTAGAAAACTGTCAGTAAATTATTGCACTTTTTCTGGTGTGGCACCTGGACATTTGCTAAAGCTATTTTCTAGGGCATTAATCATTCATTTCAAATACTCAGTAAAATATCAGATTGTAGAGTGATGACTAGCTTGAGCCCCTACATCCAGGGTTAACGTTTTTCAAAATGTTTAAGGATGTATCTTGTGCTCAAATGCTATTTAATAAAGTTGGAAAGTGAGCCCTGATGACTCGGAAATGGGACATGATCTTAAAATGGTTTAAGGTCCTAATTTTACTAGGGAGATATTGAGTAAATAGCCTAAAAAGGTAAAAAGTTCATGATTTCTATTGCCCTTATTATAAAGTATTATTCATGAGCATACCTGGGTAGAGGAGTGAAGCAATTAGGAAGACAGTCTAAACTGTGTTAATTTGGCAACTAATTTCATATGACTGAGGCATTCTCAGCTATAAAAGAGGATGGAAGATGGGCAATTCAAGTGAAAACAGAAGAAAATAAAAGGAAAGAGGAGAACTTTTAAATCTGTTTTCTTTAAGTAGTTATATACTAGTCATTGGTATGAGATAGTGCCTGAACCTTACCCACAGATCAAGAAAAAAGCTGACCATGCTGCTACAAACAATAAAAAATTTGGGGTGCAAAACAATGCATGACTATGGGACAGATCATGTAAATAAAGAATATATATTAATGATAGTTTCTATAATATAAATAGCCTTTAATAAAAAAAATAATCTTTTTAATAACATTAATACTCACTTCTATTTTCTGGAAAACATGCATGAAAAATGTATTCAATTCATTGCAAAAGGAGAAAAAAAGTCAATCTAAGGTGAATACTGTACAATTCTGGAGCAAGAATTATCCCTGCTCATTCTTTCTCTACGATGATTATTTTACTTTGTGGGAGCCCAGAATTTCCCTGGGAAATAAGAATCAGATTCTTGTAAATACTGTCCAGGAAAAAAAACAAAATACCACCTTATAACAGGTCTCATTTGTGACTGCTTCCCAAACTTTGCAGATAAGACCCCAAATCATCAAAAGATTTGATTTATTAAAAAAGAAAAGTCTCTGTTGAAATCTCAAGAGTCCCTTACACCCCAAGCATTTGTCTTCATCAAACAAGAAGTCAAAAACCCACTTCAAACTATAAATTGAACAGCAATGGAAAAAATAAGAAATTTTCATTATTTTCCAATCTTAAAGTAATTTAACATCAAACTCCAGTTTACTTGGACCTAATGCAATAATAGACTTTGTTGTGTCCACATTTCAAAACAGAAAACATTTGCAAGACAAAAAGAGAACATCATCCTTTTTCCTTCTCCATCATTTCTATATATTTTGGGGGTTTTTTGTTTTGTTTTTTAAAAAAAGATACAAACAATCTTTAAAGTTTACCTTTTTGGACTTAAGGCATAACATGAAATTGCGCATTATTCTAAAGCTTAATTTTGAAATGAACTAGTTTAGTGCTATCAAACCCTGTTTGCGTTTACATTATTTAAATTATATAGTATTTTATTTCTGTTCTTGCTGTAAATTCTAATGCTGTTCATGGATTGTGCAATTCCTATGCAATCAGTCTTTGCCTGTTGACAGTTATTAACAGTGCAGTATAGAATCCAGATACTGAGCTTTTAGTTTCTTAGTTATCATTTCAGTTCAAAGCATGCTGCTTAATTGTGTGGAAGATCCAATCCATTTTTGTTGTCCAGCCACCATGGTGTGCATCATTCATTTGTTTCATGAAATATTCCAAAGCCTCTTGCTCAGTTTTATCTAAAGCTAGGGTCTTTCGAATGTATGCAATATCATCAAAAGATTGTAGTTCTGGCATTCCAGAGCCAAGCATCATTGAGAAAAGATTTATGAAGAGATTGGCATGCTGCCGAATAGCTAGATAAGCCTTGTAACACATCTCCTGAAACCTACAAGTAATAAGAACAGTTTGGTCAGTATGGAGTAAATCCTGTTAATACCTTCAGGTCTCTGCTCAAACGTCACATAGTTATAGAGGCCTTCTTAGACAAAACTATAACATATAGCGTTCTTCTCCCTATTCCTCTTAACAACACTTTCTATTCCCTGACCTGACACTAGAATGTGAACTCTGTGAGTCCACAGGGAGTCTGTTTACTGCTGTCATCAACCCCCAAGATGATGCCTAGCACATTAGAAATAGAATAGGGATTTATTAAATGCATGAACTGGTCTATACGAAAGCCTTTAGGGTTAGGTTAGGGCCAGGACTAAGCTATAGATAAAAGAGAATTTTATAAAAGGTTTTTAAAAGTACATTAAGGTTTTCAGATAGACTAATGATACTCCCTAAGGTGGTAAGAAAAATTATGAACAAACATGGTATTCATGGCTGACTGAATTCCTCACACTGTATGACTAAAAAGTATTGTATGTAGCACACTATCCATGATTTGTTAATACAGAGAAGGTGGACTCCAATTTTTAAGCAGCAGTAAAGAAAAACTTCTACTGTACAAAGAGTTTAAAGATCACTTCCTTTTTAGGCCTTAACTAATTCAATAAGTTAAACTGGTTTTTCTTTCCATTTCCTTCACAGCATTACACAATAAACACATAAAATATTCAGTTTATACTACAATGTTAATATAACATCTATTATTTTAAATTGCTTGAAAAATATCAATTGCATATTAGCAAGAATTCTTCAGCTTGTGCTTTTGATTTCTTCTGCTTACCTCTCAAATTCTCTTGTCTTTGTGCATTCTTGGGCTCCTTTACTAATCACTATTAAGAAATCTTGTGTCAAAACAAATGGCACACGCTCTCGTTTATAACCAAATTTTTTCTTCTTGTGATCCAAAAAGTGTCCAAAATCTATATGAAACAGCTTTCAAAAATAAGAAATTATGTTAGTTTGACAAATGCAGAAATACAATGTCCCGAATTAGTAAATTTAAGAATGTCAACATATTTAAAAAGAGGAAACTATTACTTGTCCATCATCTTTAACCATGATATTACTATTGTGACGATCTCCAATTCCCAAAATGAAGGTGGCAACACAATATCCAGCACATGATCGTGTAAACAGATCGATGGCTGCATCATATCTACAAAGAAATAAGCATGTGTTAGTAGGGAAGTACAGAATGATCCAGTCCAAACTGGGAAAACATGGTCAGAGTCGCTAGTGAAGTCTGTATTAAAACAATGAAAACAATCACTGACATTAGGGCAAGGAAATAATTATGTTAAAAAATCTGATGAACTTTAGGATTCTGAAGTTATCAAAGGTATCTAAGAAAACTTCTAGATATTCTCTGACCAAAGCATAATTCTTATAGTGAAAAAATACTTAGCGTGCCATTAAAATAAAATTTTTGAATCATTTTAACAATGAATAGGGAGTACAATTTTTCATTTTAATTTTTATTAATTTAATGTTGATTTAACATTAACTTCTAACAAAAGAATAAGCATTAAGAAAAACAGATTTTAGATTCCTGGATTTCACCAAATTATAAGCAATTCTGATCATTTAAATGCAGTAACCTCAAACGTTTCAAACGCTGAACATATCTTTTTCCAAAGTAAATACAATTCTTTCTTCTGGTCTAACTCGAAATATACACAACCATTAAAAAAACTTATCTGTCAGAAAGTTATATTAACACAGAAGCAAAGGATGATAAGCGCACATTTCTCCCTTGTTCTTGTCTTTGAGCCACTGATGGAGGGTGTGGCTGTTGAACTGCAGAGCACCTTTCAGGCCTCCTTTACACTGAATCTGCATTATAGTGTGAGAATTTCTCACCACCTCAATCAGTCCCACACAGTCACCAATTGACAGACATCCATAAGGTAACATTCTGAAAAAGGATCAAGACATTTGCAATTAGTTGATGAGATTTTAAAACAGCAAATATTTTATCTTTTTTTTTTTAATGTGAAGATCTAATTGGATTCTAATTGGATTCATTAGGAGATTCATGAATCAAATGGCATTCCATCTAGCAAAGGGTGCTCCCCAAAATAGCAAATATTTTAATGGGCTAATGAAGGAATATTCTATGTGCAAATTTGTTAAGTGGGACCTTTACTCCTTTAATCTAGTTTTAATTTTATTACAGAATGACAAACATTCCTAGAAAAATCCTCAAATTATCTGCCATCATTTATTATAACCTTCAACTGTGAAAGCATTTAACTGTACTTGAGAAAAGCATGAAGATCACTGTGCCAACTCAAAGTTTATAAACATTTATGACTTTAAAAATATGGGTGTTTAATTGACATCTAAATGATACCTTAAGGTATCAGTTCTTAAGTTTTTAGTTTCAGGACTCCTTTACTCTTAAAAATCATCAAGGATACCAAAGAGCTTTTATTTATGTGGGTTATATCTACTGACACTAGAAATTAAAATTTAAAAATTTCACTATTTGTTAATTCATCTAAAGTAATATTTATATTTCTTTACATAAAAATACTATCTTTTACAAAAGAAAAACCTTAAAAACCAAAAGAAACAAACAAAAAACCCTTAGAAGAGTGATATTGTTTCTCATTTTTTCAAATTTCTTTAATGTCTGGCTTAATAGCACCGAGCTGGCTTCTCATGTATGCTTTTGTATTCAATCTTATGCAAAGTTTTAACTGAAGCATATGAAGAAAACCTGGCCTCACACAGGTATGTAGTTGGAAGAAGGAGTATCATAGTAGCCTTTTCAGATAATTGTACAGATTTTTCCTTTACACTGCTCCAAAACTTGATAAGAGATAGTTTCTCAAGTTGCAGTATGGAAAGTGAAATCATATCAGTAAACTTTTCATACTCTGTTACATGAAGACCCACCCATTTGTTCATCTTGCCTCTGAATGGAACTTTTACCCATACATGACTTAATAATATCCTACATTGGTCATTTGGAATATATTAGTTCACTCAGATATGGAGATCTTTCAAATTATGGTACTTTTTTTCATTTTATTAACTAAAAAAAAAAAATCACAGTTGCTAACATTACCATTGATCTCATCAGAAAAATCTTTAATTTGGGGGAAGTTTAAAGCAGTAGATACAAGGTTCTCAAAATTCTAATTTTTGCTTGAAAGCTCAAATTTGATCCCTGACAACAAATGCTGTCAGTTTTTCTCTCTGAAGAGTCTCATATTGTTCATGCTCAAGAAATTGTTCATGTTCAAGAAAATGTATGCCAAACATCCATGTCTGAATAACCATATTCTGTCTATTAGTTGTTCTTTAAGTCAAAATGATGTTCCAGGATAAAAGCAGTTAGTTTAGCTCACAGCTCAAATAACCAACCAGTGCTTTTTCCTTGACGTAAGCATACTTTGGTGTGAAGCAGAAGTGCTTTAGGGCTACTTCCCATTCACCACACAAAACGTAAAAAAGGACAGGGAGTCTCAATGGGGAAGGCGATGGCCCCCCACTCCAGTACTCTTGCCTGGAAAATCCCATGGACGGAGGAGGCTGGTAGGCTACAGTCCAAGGGGTCGCAAAGAGTCAGACACGACTGAGCGACTTCACTTTCACTTTTCACCCTCATGCATTGGAGAAGGAAATGGCAACCCACTTCAGTGTTCTTGTCTGGAGAATCTCAGGGACAGAGGAGCCTGGTGGGCTGCCATCTATGGGGTTGCACAGAGTCGGACATGACTGAAGTGACTTAGCAGCAGCAGCATATAGTCTCAAGCACAGAGATGTGAGGATTTAAAGAGACAATGAAAAAAGTATCTAATATGCCAATTGGCACATAAGTACTAAAGTACGGTTTTTATTGCTTTGTTGTTCTCATAGGCTACTTTTCATCTTTCCTTTACTTCCTAAATTCCTAAAAAAGTAATAGTTTAAACTTATTTCCACTTTCTCACTTAATTCCTTGTAGCCTAATTTCTGTGACTACCATTTTACTGACTCTTCTTAAAACTAACCATGAATCATCAAATCCAAAAGCTTTTTCATAGTCCTTATGTTCTTAAACTCCTGAAGCAACTGATACTGTAAATTGTTTGTAACTCTCTCCTGTCTTCTGGTATCTGTGAACTACTTACTCTGGTCTTCCTACAGTTTTGATCATTTTTCTTCTGTGATCCTTCCTTCCATCTATTCTGGTAAATACAGGAATTTCTTAAGGTGGTACTCCTGACCATTTTTCCTTATTTTAATTTTATTATTATTATTGAACATGCTCATAGTTACATAATGGGTTACATAATCCAATAAGGATTTTCTAAAGGGTTACATAATCCTATAAGGCTTATTATTAAAAAATTAAACTTTAAATTTAAATTTACTTAAGTTAAAAGACATAACAACTTTTCAAAGATCCATCTTACTTTTCAATAATATAGCTAGCTTAACTTCAGATGCTTTTTTGCACAGTCACTACTTTGCAACTTGACTCAAGATTAGAGAGTTTATAAAGTTTTAGAATTAGAAAACTAGTATCATGAAAGAAACTTTCTTTTAAATTCTTCACTTCCGAATGAAAACTGGGCCTTCTGTGCCTCATGTCCCCTATGCCCTGTTCCTAAACACAGCTGGCCCTCCACAACTGTGGGTTCTGGAGACTTGGCTTCAGCCAACTGCAGATGGAAAATATTTGGGGGGGGAAAAAATCCAGAAAATTCCAAAAAGCAGAACTTGAATTTGCTGCACACAGGCAACTATTTACACAGCCTTTAATGATACTAGGTATTGTAAGTAAACTAGAGATGACAAAGTATACAGGAGGATGTGCATAGCCTTTATGCAAATACTATGCTATTTTATACAGGGACTTGAGCATCTATGGACTCTGAAATCAGTAGGGGTCTGGGAACCAATCCACTGCAGATACCAAGGGAAGACTGTTAGTGACAGTCTGAAGGCAACTGCAGAGTCTTTACCAGCTTATCAGAGATAGTTTTTCTAACCTAGCTGAATCTCATTAGCCATTCTGAGCCAAGGAAGAAGAGGACAAATGGAAAGTACCACAGTGTAATCAACTAGTGTTAGTTATTACTCTATACATTTATTTATAGATACATGACTATATTCTTTCTAATTAATATACCTTACAATTAATATTTACTAATGGTTTACTTTTTCAGGATAACTTTCAACATACATGTCACCTTACTGGTTACCTACCGAAGATCAAGACCTTGATTTTGCCAGATATTTTCCATGATGCGAATAATCTGAAGGGTTAGCATATCTTGCCGTAAATCTGAAATTCAAATAATATGTATAGCACCACTTAATGCCACAAGCACAAATTTGAGTATCACATCATCACAATGTTTTTAAACAGAAAATATATAGAACTATATTTGCTCTTCAAAATAATCTGTAAGGAAGCAATAATCTGAGGGTTTTTTTTTTCCATTTATTTTTATTAGTTGGAGGCTAAAAATCTGAGTTTTTAAACCATTTCTAAAGTATCTGCTTAAACACATCTGTATAACAATGTAGGGTAAGTGGGCATGTATTTCATACAAAAATTAAAATATATAAATTACTTATTTTTCTGAAACCTTAAATTTGAACATGTTTATATTAAAATATTTGGATTAACAGAATTCAGGGCTGAAAGGCCATTTCTTAATGAAAACCCATCTAAGATACATTTGTTTAGAATATAAAAATATATTCCCCCACAGCCTATTCTCTAAATGAATTAGGACCTTCTTTCATGACTCCTTAGCAGACTACATCTACCAGGTTGTAGTTTTGTTTATGTAGTTATTTGTTCAATGTCTCTCTTTTCCCTGCTAGACTATAAATTCTAAGAAGGCATGGATTCCATTCTGTGTATTCTTACAACCTCAGGGCCTAGCATGTCAAATATTTATGGAGTGAATGGATATACATTAAAGAAAATGATTTTCAGGCCTTCTGATTCTAAACCTAATACATCTTTTCATTTCAAAAATTATAAATACATATTCTAAATGTTAAGACATCTGCTTAATATCACATATTTTACCACATGCATATTCCTTAAATGGCTTTCAATAATCTTCATGGTTCATAAATATCCTGTGTATAAAAATATAGCTAAGTTCATGTATCATAAGTCCATTAATACTCTTACCATCCCCATTTTTAAAGATGATCTCATTGTTCTGAAAGAGTAATTCTGACATGA
The DNA here is from genome assembly GCF_910594005.1 of Cervus elaphus. Lineage (NCBI taxonomy): Eukaryota > Metazoa > Chordata > Mammalia > Artiodactyla > Cervidae > Cervus > Cervus elaphus. The sequence goes on along the minus strand of NC_057833.1, from coordinate 31,690,826 downwards.
TGTCTGGGTTCTCCCAATTCAACCACAGTGGCCTTTTTGCAGAAGACATAATTCGACACTCTTCAAGCCTTTAACAGAGTTGAAAATTTTACTCGGCACCTTAGCTTTGTTATTCTTTATAGTCTCAATTTATTTCAAAATACATATACTGTATAGCTTTTTGAACTGTTATAGCAATTTTAAACATTATCCTCAGTTATGAGGATTAAACATTATCCTCAGTTTTACATATGAAATAATTTCTAAGGGCATATAAAGAAAAAATACATAATAAAAAGCTTAAAAATTTCTTCTACACAGAATATGAATTTTCCACAAATACAGGTATATATCATTAGTTTTACAGATATTACATTCTGTTTTTTATCCAATGATATCACAAATTCTGGCCATAGAACGTTTTAAATTCTGTTGTTGAAGCAGTAAAAACTCATTCTGAATAAATGCAGTCCTGAACTTAAGAAAATATTATTACTCTTATTTTGCAGGGTAGGAAAAGGAAAGAGATGCATATATTATTGAATACAATTATTATGGACATTTTTACTTTTTTCAAGTTTTCTCCAAAGAAAGTATGTGTTTAAATATATGAATAAAACTGCCAATAAAGTTCCTTACCTGAGGTTTCCCAGCTGATGAGCAGGGTTTAGAGGAGACAGAAAGCCCTGGAGAGCATCCATGAAATCTGGTCGCCGCATTTGCTCAACTAAAAACTTCATCTGTACCTGATAGATAAGCATAATCACAGTTAGAAATTGACTTGATAAAAGGTAAAACTAATTGCTAGTATCTTTTACCCACTGGAACCTCATTAGTGTGTAGTTTTTGAATCCATATCCTGGACTGGCTGCATTCTAAGTAGAAGGGTCTCTCTAACATTCTACAGCACAGAGCAGCACAACTCAGGCAGAGAGGTGAGAGTTACAGCACTCTCACTTCCTGTAAGAAGGTCCTGTATCCTGACAGAGACTATGTTTGGGCTCTAGATCAAGGCACGGTCAACTATGGCTTGTTAGTCAGCCGCCGGCCGGTTTTTGTAAGTCAAACTGCATTGGATCATAGTCACATCTATTCACTTTGATAGTTGCTTTTACAGTAGAATAGCAGAGTTGAGTAGTTAAAACAGACTGTGTGGCCTGCCAAGTCTAAAATATTTACTATCTAACTTTTTAAGAAAAAGTCTGCAGATCTTTCTTCTAGAGGAAAAACTATGGAGACATCATGTTAGCTTAGCTTAATAGTCTGACTTTTAAGCTTTTCAGAAAACACCACATTCTTTGTTCAGTAAAGAAGGTCTGGGAAAAGTCTCATGCTACTAAGTTCTAGTACATAGCTGGAAAGAAACATCCTTTTTAAATCACTTTTTTAGTCTACTGTAGTAGACTTAGTCTACTTAGTTACACTAAGTGAGACTGCAGATGACTTGAATGTGTGAACTATTCACTGTGTGACTGAGTCCATTTTAAGCTTAGAAATACAGAAACTAAATTTCTTTTCACTCATTTTCAGGGTCATTACTAATAGAAAAGAAATGACAGAGAGCAAGGAAAAATCAATTTCAACACTTAGGGCTAAACAACAAGGTCCTAATGTACAGCATGGGGAACTATATTCAGTATGTTATGATAAACCATAATGGAAAAGAATATTAAAGAGGGCTATATAAAGGAGAAAGGAATGTAAAGAGGAAGGAACTAATATTTACTGGGCATGTTCCATGTTCTAGGGACTATGACAGGTACTTTGTGTATCTGGTTTGATTTAATTCTCACATCAACCTTATGAGGAAAGTATTAGTCCCATTTTATAGATGAGGGAATCAAATCTCAAGAGACTAAATTATGTGTTCAACATTACACTGCTTGGATCAAAATCTTAATCTGCCTAATTCTAAGGCATATATACTGGGCTCTCAAATAACCGTGCTCCACTGCAATGAAGGAGTCTCAGAAACACACTCAAGAGTCACTTACCTTTTGTGTTTCATCCTTCTTCTCTTGTTTGAGAATGTCAGTCAAGTTAATGAGCTTTTCCATAGCCTCAACTTGCCTATTAAGGTGCTTCAGATACATCCCACATGCACGGCAATAGGATTCCAAAAGCAGGCCAAACCTCTGACTAACTGTTTTATTGTGCATCTCAGATCTAAAAGACCAGTGCAAGCGAAGGAGAGCGCAAGAGAGGGAGGCAGGGAGGGCAAGAAGCAGGCAGGCAGGGAGAGAGAACTGTAAATGTACACACAGAACCTTTTGTAGGAAAATAAGAAAACCCGTTTTCTAAATTCAAAACATGTTATAATCATACTAATATTAACTAATATAATCATACTAACTATTATAAAACCTATCATTTAGGAGCAAAACAAAGAGTTTCAGGTAGTTCCTGAAAATATAAATTTAAAAAAATCTAGAATTTTAGATTTATTTCAACTACCTTTCATTTACTAGTCTTAGCACAAAATATATAAACATGAAAAAAGGAAATCAGGCAGAAAAATAATAAAAAAACAGGGAGGGAATGAAGAGCTCAGTGAGTACTATTTGACCCTTCTGACATATATGTCCCTTTTCTGTACTGTGCCTGAATTTAAGTTATTTTAAACCTAGCTTCCAGATTCAATTTTTTATTTAACATTAAAAAAAAACCATGTTAATTATAAATCTGTATCTGAATTTATAAAAACATGCATGGTTTATGACCTCTAACTTTGTGTATTACATATATCAATTCTGCAAAATATTTTTGTTGTTAATTATCTTATTTTCTAGTAAGGTTTCATCATTATTGTTCTGAATTCCAAGGGAAGATTTTTTGGGGGGGTTAAGGAATATCTTAATCCACACATACAGTGAAATCAATTGCAACATTAACCTAGACCTAGCAAATTTTACTTTTCTTAAAATAGAATCAAAGTCTTTAAAAATATTTCAGCTCTCATTCCTATATAAAATTTAGTTTTAATTTTACTGCTTATTTAATGTTAAAGAGAAAAAGCTGAGAAAGTTCACTGGTACAATATACTTTCAGAATGGAAACCTCTTCTAGACAAAAACAATAATAGATAAGTAATACAGAAGTATACATTAATACATGTATATGTTATACATTAGAATACAAGTAACATTTATATAAAGAATTAAATGGAAAAATAATTTGACTTACTTTAAATGCCAAAAGAAAAAGTGACCGATCCTTTGATTAGTTAATGCTTTTTTGAGTAAAAATCTCACAAGCAGGTTATCCAAATACTGTTCATATTTTAGTACCTATGTCAGTAAAAACAAACATACATAAAAACAAAGCCACATCAATCAGTATAAGTTTCTTCATGGCCGAATTTAAAGAAAAAATTTCTTAGGAAGAAAATAGATACTCCTGATAATAAAACTGATTTTTACAAAAGTATAAAACCAGCTAATACAGCATTTTCTGGAAATTGCATGGATTTAAAATAAAACATTATTTTTCTATTTTACATTATTTTACCTGTACTAGCTGAATTAGGTACTGAGAAAGTTTGTCATCTGTTAAATATTTTTCTAAGCACCGAACAGCAAAACCTCGAACCATAGGATCTGGGTAATTGCAGTCCAGAAGCTCCATAGCCTGTTCAGGCTTGATTGGAGGCCAATCTTTTACCAAGCAGTACATCTGTGTATGAGTGAGATAATAAATTATATTCAAAAAGAAAAAATAGTTGTGAATGAACCCTCTCAGACATTGTCTTAATTTCTCGCTTTAAAATTAGATAAAAGCCCCCCTTATGACTTCAGTGCTTAAAATGTTTAATTCTAATTAATTTTATCAGTGAAAGTTATGTAAATGGTATTTTTCTTTACTATGCATATCTTCCTTGACTTACAATGGGCTTATGTCTTGATAAGCTTATCATATGTTGAAAACAGCTCAATGCATTTAGCACATAATCTACTGAACATCATAGCTTAACTCAGACTACCTTAAACATTCTCAGAACACTTACATCAACCCACAGTTGGGCAAAACCATCTAACACAAAGCCTGTTTTATAACGGCTGTACGGGTACAGACTAGTGGTAAGGATATTGGTCGTTCACCCTCATGATCACCTGGCTGACTGAAGCTGTGCCCAGTATCAGGAGAGACTATTTTACCACATATTGCTAATCTGAGGAAAGATCAAAATACAAAATTTGAAATAGTTTCCACTGAATGCATATCACTTTCTCACTACTGTAAAGTCAAAAAATCTTAAGTTGAACTATGGTAAGTTGAGGACCATCTGTATTATCATTATTAGTTAATTTAAAACACACAGTCTATTTCATCTCTTACACTTATGCAGATTTTCTGAGAGAAAACAATTTGAACGACATACCAAATTTGTGCAACAGTTATTCAGTAATTTCAAATATGCATTTACCTGAGCTACTTCATCTCTAGAGTTCCATTTAACAGACAGAAGCAATTTGGGTAGAATTTCGGGGATAGTTACACAATAGTGTCTATGTGGAAAAGATAAAACAAAATAAAAAACCATTCTTACATGTTATCCAAAAGACCTAAATGTCTAAATTTTCAACTATGCAATCTCTAAGAAGTTCCAAACATTTTAAAAATTTCTTACCATGACTAGCCTTCCTTAAAATCAAAACAAATATTTAACACTATAGCTGCACATATATATATTTAGAGACAGTTATAAATGGCATGGAAGACAAAAGGAAAATCCAAATGGAGGACAACTACTTAGGAAAAATTATGAACTTATAACATTCTTTACATAGTTTCTATTTTTAATCATGAACCATGCTAAGATTTCCACTTCTACTGTGGTCAGTGGACAAAACTTATATTTAAATGGACTTTCTGCATAAATGCACTGCAACTGTATTTAAATAAACCAGTGTACACATACCAAGCTGTAGAGTAATTTCTTCAAAAGTAAAAATAGGGCATTACATTGTTACTTTCAGGAAGCATAAGGAAAAATGAAAAATGAAAGGAACTCTTAAAAATGGAAAATACCTAGGCCAACTAAATCACAATTAAATGGGTCTAAAACTACAGGTATTTTTTGGGGGGTGGATCTTAAATTTTATTTGAAAACAAAACAAAAAAACCAAATCTAAGAAAAGATCATGTTAAGGATTTAGAATTTTAAAAAAGCCTTCCACCTGCAAGCTTAGTACCAATGCATCATGATTTTCTAGAAATACTGATCTACATCCATAGTTTAAAAAAGGATAATGCTCATAATAAAAAATCATATAAATTATGCTTTATTTACTCTAATAGGTAATGGCAGAAACATGGCAAGATCAAGCAAAAGTCAGTTCTTTCTTGTGAAATAGGAGAAACAGAGACTCTATCTTAACACCTACCTGTGGCTCCACAGAAAATCTTTCTCTTGCTCAGTGATTTCAGATAGAGGATCTCGTGTACAAATTGCTCGGAGCTGTTCTTTATCATTTTCTCTTAATTCGTTGTCTCTAGCTAGTCTGTTACTCTGTAAAATAAAGTAGTATCTTATATAATTTTTTCTTTGTCATATTTCCTAACCCTCTCCCTCGATTTATGAGTGATCTGCAAAAAAAGATTAACTTTCAATAAACTTTACATTGATTATTAACTGTTGCAAAACAGTTTATTGTCATTATAAGACTTTATTTTCAGTGATAGGGGAGAACAAGTTTAAATTCTTTCATAACCCTTGCCTGAATATATCCTTATAATCACTGCAAGGCTTTCCAATTTCAAAAGTAAAAATAAGGGGAAAACAGGAAAACAAACAAACACAACAACCCACTTTAAAATACTGCACGCTGAATTTTGGAAACTAAAATGAAAATACCATAACTTTTGATATAATTCCAAGATTCTAAGTAATGTATTTATTCTTTTTAAATACAAATATATTAACCACATAATGAATAACTATGAACATACTAACATATGATGAAAAACACATGCCATTTAGGATGGGTTATACTTATTCCTAATGGCTAAAGATGAAAGCAGACATCCATGCTACTTGGTTTTTATTTAAAAAGTCAAAGTGTTAGTCACTCAGTTGTCTGACTCTTTGGATCCTGTGGACTATAGCCTTCCAGGCTCATCTGTCCACAAAATTCCCCAGGCAAGAATACTGGAGTAGGTAGCCATATTTTTCTCCAGGGAACATTCCTGACCCTGGGATTAAACCCAGGTCTTGTCTCCTGCACTGCAGGCAGATTCTTTTATCATCTGAGCTACCAGGGGAGACCCTGGTTTTTATATATTTAAATATTGTTAATTTATCCAGCAGCATAACAAAATATTACTGGCACATATTCGCTCAACAAATCTTTAATACATGTATTGTGTAACTTGGTCCTATTCTTACTGCTGGGCTCAGAAAATAGTAAAACACCCTGTATTAACAGAGACTCTATTACAGTGGAAAATTAAATGAACAAATAAAGCTATTGGAGAGTCAACACAGACAGATGTTGTGAGTAATGTGACAGAGAAGGACGGGGTGGTTACCTTAGACTGAGTGTTCAGAAATGGCCTCTGAGAACGTATTAATTTGTGATCCAAATGCCAAGAAAGAACCATCCACACTAAGACCAGGGAAAAATTACCACAGATGAAGGAAACAGTGAAAAGTGCCCACAGACAGACAGAGTTTGGTGAAGTTCAGTGGCATCTGAAGCCCAGTAGGTGAGGGAGAGGACGGACAGCAGGTCATAGTCACCGCGTGTAAAACTTGTAGGTTAGGGTAAAAGGTTTGGGTTTTACTTTTAGTGAAAGTTATGTACAGGATGAATACTGTTATTAATACTTGATTTAGCTTTTATAATTTTGCTATTCTGGCTGCTCTGGGATAAGTGGAAGACCAGGTAGGGAGCTACCGTAATAGTCCAGGTAAAAGAATAAATACTTAACCCTCAACTCATCAGAAAAAGTAGTCATTAACATTAATCATTTGGGTTCCAATGGACTCTTAGTTCTTTTACTTATTTTTGTTTTTAATACAAAATAATTTAGAGAATAAAAAATGGTAAACACAATTTAATAGACATCTTAATAAGAATTTAAACACAGTAAAACCAAATTTATAATCCAAAATGGGCAACATATGTTGAAAGCAACAAACTTGCTAATCAGCTGTCCTGTGTGAGCCTGAAACATATCCATCTTGTGAATACTGATTCCAGATTTCAAATACATATCTCGTAAGTTCTAGCTTATCATTACTTTTGGTTTTTCTTCTCATACTTGCATTTTCAAAATACAATACTTTTGAAAACTTTGATGACTCATAATTTTGTTGATAACCATCTTCTTTGCTTCATAAGTACAAAACATTTCTATTTTTTATACTTACAGATATCAATCAGAATAATCAATCCAAGGAGTTAAGACTTTTCTACATTATTTTTTTCCTTCCAGTTATTTTTATACACAACTGTCTGTAGCACTTAGCCACTTAAAAAGTATATTTTGGTGCACAACATCATAAAAGATAAAAAGAATACTGGAAAAGATGTGGTGTCCAGGTTTTTAATATTTAAAAAATTTTTTTTGTGGTCCAGGTTCTTACTAAGACATATTGTGTGATAAAGTCATTCCTGCAGAATGACTAACTTGTGTTAGTCATTTTTTGTCCTTGGAGATACATTGTTCACTCACTGTCTCTTGAGTTTGAGAAAATTCATCTAGGATAGTGTCATCTGATGTTTCACTTAATATGATCAATTTTAACATCATCATTTAAGTCTGGAGCCATGGCACCCCACTCCAGTACTCTTGTCTGGAAAATCCCATGGAAGGAGGAGCCTGGTAGGCTGCAGTCCATAGGGTTGCTAAAAGTCAGACATGACTGAGCGGCTTCACTTTCACTTTTCACTTTCATGCATTAGAGAAGGAAATGGCAACCCACTCCAGTGTTCTTGCCTGGAGAATCCCAGGGACGGGGGAGCCTGGTGGGCTGCCGTCTATGGGGTCGCACAGAGTCGGACACGACTGAAGCGACTTAGCAGCAGCAGCAGCGGTTCTCAGCTGGGGTGATTTTGCCCATCTACCTCCCAGGAACCACTGACGGTGTTGGGACACGTTTTTGGTGGTGGTGGTATTACTGGCATCTAGCGTGTAGAGGCCAGGGATGCTGCTAAACATCCTGTAATGAATAGGACAGCCCCTACAGCAAAGGAATTTTTGGCCCCAAATGTCATCAGTGTTAAGGTTGAGAAACTGTGCTTTAAAGCACTATTATCCATTTCTTTGCATTCATACTCTGATTTAATACTTGTGAAATATTTTTCTCTGTCAAGTTTTCTTCTCTTTGTCACTGTGGGTGGAAAGGGAAAAATTCTAAATTATTAACAGTGTTCAATGAAAGCCTAAAAACTAACAAAACAAAAAACTACAAAGATGGTGTTTGCAGACTTCTTTATACATCTGGAAAGATGATGGAAAACACTGAGCATTTAAATAAGACTGAAGGATGATGTAAAAGTGATGATTTACCTCACTATTGTATCATCCTTCTAGTTGTTCTACCCTTCTATGTTTCCATATTATTAGTCTTTTTTTTTTTAGCATAGTTGGAATTAATTAATGAATAATGATTAAATAGTAAAATGTCTTAAGATACAAGAAAATTAAGTATCCCATTGTTGTATCTTAGATTTATGAAAGTTTTCAATAGATCCGATGGTAACTGAAAGACAGAATCAGTTTTATTCTATTACAAAAATAAACAGTTTTTCTTTGAAATAAAAAAAAATATTCTAGGAAGAAAATGTCATAAAAATATCAATCCTAAAAAACTTAGAACTGCTCAAAAAGGAAACTCAAAAGCTAAAATGGGCTGTGGCAAACTGAGTTCAATGACTAAAATATGAATAAAATAGGAAATAAATGAGTTTTCAAGTATGTAATCTAATTCTGGTAATTCAGTTAATTTATAGGTATAACTAATTAGATAGAGTTATGGACATTCTACAGAAATGCTTAATTTCAAAATTAAGGAATCAAGGTTATTATCCTGCTTATCTAAGTTAGAATGGTTAAGAGTAAAAGACTTAATACTTATTTAACAGTGACACTGGATAACTTATTTAAACCCCTTAAACCTTTTCTTTTCTGGTAAAATAGGAGTTAAAATAGCACCTACTCTCATTGAGACTACTTTTAAGATTAAATGAGGTAATATGTGAAAAGTAATTGGCATGGCATTTATAGTACATAGTTAGCACTTAATACATGTTAAATATATTCAAGGAATTAAACTTACAAAGTAGTGGTTACATTTTTCAAGCAAAAGAATCCCTTTTTTAATGTCAAAAAAGCTGATTGTACTTTTAGTAAATGACAGAATTCAGAAATGATTTTAAATTAACTTCTACTTAACAAAACATTTTGTACATAGTTTTGAAAGCACACAGGCAGGAAGATTACTATCACTATTATTATTATTATTCTGTTTACAAAAGTTTGGTAAACTCCTTACTGAGAACACAACTATTAATAATAAAGTTAAACTAATAAAGTTTCTAAATATAGGATTCCAGACTGCCCCTGGGTGCCACTATTACTGGGGGTAGGCATGTTTCAGAACCCACATTCATTGAATGGTCTATCTATAATCTTTAATTAGGCCAAAGAAAAAGGTGACAAATTAGGAACCTGGGAAAAGAGACAGCAGAGAACAAAAATACTCTCTTCTCTCAGTACTGACACTTTTGCCTTGAAAAATAAGGGAGAGTTTACGATCCTTGAACCCAGTTACACTGTGGTTCTAAAACTACAGCCAAGATCAGACAAACAGATCAATATTTAAACTCCATTTTATATATACTGTTTTCTAGCATAGACTATGTTGTTATTGTTGTTGTTTAGTTGCTAAGTCATGTCCAACTCCTTTGCAACCCCATGGACTACAGCCCACCAGGCTCCTCTGTCCATGCAATTTCCAAGGCAAGAAAACTGGAGTGAGTTGCCATTTCCTTCTCCAGGGATCTTCCCAACCCAGAGATGGAACCTGCATCTCCTGCATTAGCATTTAAGTGCCTTACCACTGAGCAACCAGGGAAGTCCAGCATAGACTACTGTGATATGCTATTTCCTCTGCTTCCAGGCCCAGTTAACAACACACGTACACCTTGCTTTCAAGTTCAAAGTTATTATCCCAGAGAGGTCTCTCCTGCACCAAGATACACTATCCTTTCTCCCCAAACAGTTCATTATTCTTGACACACTACTATTTCCTTCATGGCACTCAGCATAATTTGTAATCTTATATTTCTGCTTTTACCAGTCTCAGGCCTATTTTCACCAGCACACTGAATAAACAGTAGAGGTCTCTTCAGGTCACAACTTTATTACCTGGTACCTATTGTGTCAAGATCAAGTAGAGATGGAAAGAATACATGGAAGAACTGTACAAGAAAGATCCTAATGAACTGGTTAAGTACAATGGTGTGATCTGTCCCCCACAGCCAGACATTCTGGAGTGTGAAGTCAAATGGACCTTATGAAGCACTGTGGTCAATAAAACTAGGGAATGTGACGGCCTTACAAATAGCTGTGAAAATAAGAGAAGCAAAAGGCAAAGCAGAAAAGGAAAGATACACCCATTTGAATGCAGAGTTCCAAAGAATAGCAAGGAGAGATAAGAAAGCTTTCCTCAGTGATCAGTGCAAAGAAATAGAGGAAAACAACAGAATGGGAAAGACTAGAGATCTCTTCAAGAAAATTAGAGATACCAAGGCAACATGTCATGCAAAGATGGGCACAATAAAGGACAGAAATGGTATGGACCTAACAGAAGCAGAAGATATTAAGAAGAGATGGCAAGAATACACAGAAGAACTATACATAAAAGATCCTCACAGCCCAGATAATCACGATGGTGTCATCACTCACCTAGAGCCAGACATCCTGGAATGTGAAGTAAGTGGGCCTTAGGAAGCATCACTACAAAGCTAGTGGAGGTGATGGAATTCCAGTTGAGCTATTTCAAGTCCTAAAAGATGATGCTGTGAAAGTGCTGGAGTCAGTATGCCAGCAAATTTGGAAAACTCATCAGTGGCCACAGGACTGGAAAAGGTCTGTTTTCATTCCAATCCCAAAGAAAGGCAATGCCAGAAATGCTCAAACTACCGCACAATTGCACTCATCTCACATGCTAGTAAAACTAAAAGCTCAAAATTCTCCAAGCCAGGCTTCAACAGTATGTGAACTGTGAACTTCCAGATGTTCAAGCTGGATTTAGAAAAGGCAGAGGAACCAGAGATCAAATTGCCAACATCCGTTGGATCAACGAAAAAGCAAGAGAGTTCCAGAAAAACATCTACTTCTGCTTTATTGACTATGCCAAAGCCTTTGACTGTGTGGATAACAATAAACTGTGGAAAATTCTTCAAGAGACGGGAATACCAGACCACCTGACCCACCTCTTGAGAAATCTGTATGCATGTCAGGAAGCAACAGAAGAACTGGATATGGAACAACAAAATGGTTCCAAATAGGGAAAGGAGTATGTCACCTAGTATATTGTCACCCTTTTTATTTAACTTATATGCGGAGTACATCATGAGAAACACTGGGCTGGATGAAGCACAAGCTAGAATCAAGATTGTTGGGAGAAATATCAATAACCTCAGATATCCAGGTGACACCACCCTTATGGCAGAAAGTGAAGAAGAACTAAAGAGTCTCTTCATAAAAGTGAAAGAGGAGAGTGAAATAGTTGGCTTAAAGCTCAACATTCAGAAAACTAAGATCATGGCATCTGGTCCCATCACTTTATGGCAAATAGATGGGGCAACAATAGAAACAGTGACAGACATTATTTTTTTGGGCTCTAAAATCACCGCAGATGGTGACTGCAGCCATGAAACTAAGATGCTTGCTCCTTGGAAGAAAAGTTATGACAAACTTAGACAGTGTGTTGAAAAGCGGAGACATCACTCTGCCGACAAAGTTCCGTCTAGTCAAGGCTATGGTCTTCCTAGTGGGCGTGTACGGTTGTGAGAGCTGGACCGTAAAGAAGGCAGAGCACCAAAGAATTATGCCTTCAAACTGTGGTGCTGGAAAAGACTCCTGAGAGTCTCTTGGACAGCAAGGTGATCAAATCAGTCAATCTTAAGGAAATCAACCCTGAAAACTCATTGGAAGGACTGATGCTGAAGCTAAAGCTCTAGCATTTTGGTCACCTGATGTGACGCTCCGACTGATTGGAAAAATCCCTGATGATGGGAAAGATTGAGGGCAGAAGAAGAAGAGGGCATCAGAGGATAAGATAGCTGGACAGCATCACCAATGCAAGGGACTTGAACTTGGGCAAGCTTCAGGAGAAGGTGAGGGACAGGGAGACCTGGCATGCTGCAGTCAAAGAGTTGGACATGGTTAGGTGACTGAACAACAACCTATTGTATAGTAAATATATATGTGTAGTCAGTGTTAAATAAAATATTTGTTAAATGAGGCAGGCTAAACTAAGAAGCAGACTGCAGAAAAAATATTAGCATACAGAATTTTATTCTATTGCAATACTGTTTTAGAGCCTGTAATATTGATGCCAGTGTAAATAAAACACATGAAACCTTTTCCATTCAAAGAGTAAAAGTAGGTATGCAAATGCACTGATTATGACTGATACTTAAGGAAAACTCTGTGATTTGCCTTACCAGTCCTGCATGGGAATAACTAAATCCTGCTTCACGGGATACAGACCAATTGGCATGCTCTTCAATCACTGACATATCTGGAAACTTCACCACACTGCTGAACCAGTCAAACTCCAACTCTAAACATGGAGTTTCCTAAGAGATGGAACAAAAGTTATTATACATATTATACTTGACTGTCACACACACAAAAAAGAAAAAAAAATCTAATTTATGATAATAAAAAGCTTACTTTATTTGGATTTGATCCAGTAACACCAATAGGGTTCAGCAAATCTTCTAGTCCATGAGGTACTGGCCAAAGATTCAAAGCCATTTTTCCAGATACTAGAGTATCTGTGTAATCAAACAAGTTTATATTTCCCCAGGCCAATGGACAGTGTTCCTTAAGAAACAGAAAAATGTTCACTATTCTATAGATTAAATTATAAAACGCATTTCAAAATACTTATCTTTGCCAGAAAGGAGAATTCAACAACTGCCTTTTAAACTGTATCTATAACAAGTCACATTAATTTTTTTCCAAGTGTAGTTTCATTTTCCCCATTTGAAAGTACACATATTTTTAAAATTATAAATGGGAAATATGAACCAAAGCAAGCAAGACATATTTACGTGTAGTCACTGTGTACATTAAAAGTTTTATCAATATGAACTGAGGACATATTCATCATAAAATAAATTCTGGAAGCTCTACTAAGTTATTCTTCTTTAAATAAATATATTATTTTTAAATGTTTGATTTATTAATTTTTAAGTAAGGGAAAAAATACCCATTTCTTGAAAAATTCAATCAGCAGTATATTCAGGGGTTTTTAGGAGTGAATATTACTATTCTTTCTGATACTTTACCTCTTTAGCACCCTTTCGGCCTTTAACAGAACAAATGGAAAGGCAAAGTCGAGCAGCACGAGGAAGATCAGGAATGTATATATCATAATTCAGCCATTCATTCCACCTGTGAAAAATTTTAAAGAAAAAAAGAATTTACCAAAAAAGACTTTATCCAGACTATATAAATGATTCCTATAACTCACTAAGAGAAAGATAAATCAAACGAAAACCAGGTCAGAGACTGACTGGAACAGAAACTTTACAAGATCAAATCTAAATGGCTAATAGACATGAAAGAGTAGTCAATATCATCTGTCATCCAGAAAATGCAAAAATAAAAAGATAACACTATAAAAGAAATGGCTAAAATGATAAAGACTGATGATACTAAGGGGTGGTAAAGAGATGCATTAACAGGAAATCTCATACATGCTAGGGGAGGTGTAATTTGTACAACCAATTTGGAAACCATAATCTACTAAAACTGATCCACAACTTGGCTCCATTTCTAGGTATATGCAAACCTGAACAGATTTTCATTAATTATGATCAATTCAGAAGGTTTTCTGAACAGAATGTATGCAATCCTGAACAGAATGCTAACAGAATTATATACAGTATCTCCAAACTTCAAAGTAAATAGATAAATGGTAGTATGGTCATATAATGGCATACTGTATATCAATGGAAATGAACACTAGTTATTTACAAATAGATGAAATCTTATAAACATAATATTGACTGTAAGAAACTAGGAACAAAAGAATGTCAAATCCTTGAGTCCATTTATATAAAATTTAGAAACAACTGAAACTAATAGCATTAGAACAGCTACCTTTGGGGAGGAGAGAAGATTAATGGATTGGGAAGGAGTATGAGGAGGGGTTTTCGGAATGCCTGTAAATGTTCTAATTCTTGACCAGCATAGTGGTTATATAGGTGGTTATACAGGTATTCATTTTGCGATAATTCACTGAACTATACAATCATGATTTGTATAATTTTATGCATTTGTGCTGTACTTTGGTAAAAATAAAAAACAAATTCACTTATAGAAGATGGAATAGAAAAAGGAAACTAAAGATAAAATTAATTTCCTATTATGATTAAAATTATATTTAATTACTCTTATGTATGATGTAGTTTCACTCAGAAGAGCCTGTTAATTTAAATAAGTCAGTAGATAAATAAAATAAAAGATACATAAGGAGAAAGTATTCAAATTTCAGAGTAACTACTTCACAGGAAGTAGTAAAACGACATAATGAGAGGAAAAAAGTTACAACAAAAAGTGATAAAAATTATTCAAATTTTCCTAGGTTCTCTTTAACTTATTGGTTGTTACATGTGAAATTATGTCTATATTTGGTATACATACTTATAAAGAACCAAATACAATAAGTAATTCTTTTGTTTTTAATTAAAAAACATAGTAATGGCTAAGAATATGAACTTAGGAGTCAGACTGTCTGGAGTAAAATCTTGTTTCTACTATTTTACTAAATGTGTAACCCTTGCTTTGTGTTTTCTCATCTGTGAAATGGGACTAATAACAGCACCAACTCTCATACAGTTGTGAAAATTAAATGAGATAACATACATAAAGAAATTAGAACAATAACTAGTCCACATTAAAAGCTCAAGTGTCCATTTATACAGAGAAGACTTACACTTAAAGTGGGGAAACTCAGCTAGAAGGAAATCTAAAGGGAAAGCAAACAACAAATGCAGGGAAAAGAAATACTGTAAGCTTTGTTAAGTTCATAGTAATTCAAGAAAAATTAGATGGTGTATCTCAAATGTACCTAGTACTTTTTACCACATTGAAACCTTCTGAATTGATCGTAATTAATGAAAAATTTTCTACACACTTTTTAAGAGAGCTATGTCTTATTAACGCATTATAGTTGTTCAGTATTGTGCTAACCAACTAAAGCGTGTTCTTTTCTTCTTTTAAAGTCCACAAAACACACACACACAAACACGTACAACCCAATTAAGTTCTTCAGTTTTAAGCAATGGTTTTATATATATATTCCAAATTTATTCTGATTTTGGGAGATAACTGGTAACATTTATATGGAAATCATAAAGTATCTAATTTATTTAGCATATAGAAAGCACAGATTTGGAGAAATCACTTAATCTCAGTAAGAATTTTTAAGATTCTATCTTTCTAATAACTTCATATACTTTTATCTCTGGTTTTTAAGTACAGAAAAGCTTAAAAATTTACTTAAGTCTTCATACTACTTCCATAGGGATTTTACCTTACAGATATTCTTAAGGAAATGATAATGAAACAGAAATCCTTTTTAAATAATTACTTTAATATATTACATTTTGACATTTTGATCTTATATCATTAAATAACTAGGATAAATCTATCTAACATTATTTTGGGGTCTTTCCTTAGGCTTGTTGAACCCCTTAGGATGTTGGTCTTATAGTTTTCACCAAAATTTGGAAATTTCTGGCTATTATTTCCTCAAATATTGTTTTTATGCTCCTTGCAAAAGCACCCACTTAACCTGTGACAGATATCCTCTAAGAATGGGAAACAAAACTTTTGCTGGTCTAACAAAAATTTTAAACGATTCTGGTGTTGTTTACTGCTGCAGCGTAACTTCTACCCTGAGTGATGTGCTTTCTGACCTACAGTGGTTCAGGCAGGATTGCAATTATATTCCTTCTTCCTGGTCGAGAAGGCTACCATCTCTCTGAACTTTACCTACGGTCTAGAAGGGTGGCACCTGTAGCACTTACATTACAAGACCAGAACTTTTTCCTGACTTTTCTAGAACTCAGGCTGAATTCATTATAAAACTTACTTCTGGAAGATCCATTAGTTAGCTCTACTACTAGTCTAAAAAGTCTACTTTAACATTTAAAACCAATTTGAGTTCTCTTAAGATACTACTATATTCATCAGGAATAAACTTTTATTCCCAAATGATTCTATAAAGAAAGGCAAAGAAATGGCAAGATGGAAAGTTGCTGAATTATACTACCTTTTTTATTTCTTCATTTTATCTAGACAGTAATCATTTTTAAACATTTCTAGTAACTCCCCCTCCCACTAAGAAATTGGTTTGTTCCCAAAGATTCTTTACTTGAATGTCATAAACATGTATTCCTGGGAGTGTTGTAAAGGAAACTGCCTCAGAGTAGTACAGCTCTGAAGTTATTTGCCAACTCTCACTTCTTAATGAAAATGGAGTTTAAAAAGGAATAAAATGCAAGGTTTTTAGATCTACTGTAAGGAATCATCAGCACAAAACTATAACCACATTCTGTTTTCTCCTCGATACAACGAAAGAGAGAATCAGAAAACCTGTTCCAATAACATTTTAGAGAAAATAAATAAAGTGATCCCGGAATGAGGATACTTATTTGATGGGATGTCCTTATGTTCTATATTAAATGTCTGGGAATTATATATGACTTGCATAAAACTAATAATGTAAAATATGCTACTTTTATTTATTATACTGTTAAACACTAATATGACTTTTGAAAATATAAATTCATATACTTCCTTACCTGGGATTGGAACAAGGTACTCTTTGAGTGTTCACATTATCACATAAGGGTTCTCCTCCATGATAGATACCTGTTCGAACATAAATCTAAGGGAAAAAAAAGTTATGTGTATACACATACATATATGCATGCACACATACATACTAGACAAGGCCAGTATTAAACATTATCAAAACAATTTAACTGACATGAATGAGAGAATCAACTAAAAGTTTTTGTTCAGATGTAGCTTTTCTGGTCTCTTTTTCTTCCCATATATAGTAAATTAATAAATGATGTAGATTTTTCACCAATAGGCTGCTGCCTTCAACACAGGCCCACAATCCCTTTTTAGGCCAGTTTTGTAGTTCAGTTTTACAAATTTCAGAACGATAAATTGGTGCATATACTAAATATTACTTAGTACTCTTAGCAGTTAGAGCAGCACTTCATAGAGAAATTATTAATATTTCTACAATGAAACATATGGATATTTACACTAAGTGGGATAAATAAAGACTATAAAAAACCTTGCTTCAGATTAGGTCAGGTTTTCCCGCCAAATGAATTCTATAAAAGTTTGGTTTTAAGAGCTTAGAATTATGGATATTAGAATATTAGAATTACAGAGAAGGACTATAAACTGAGGTAGATGTTTTCTAGCCAACTGAAAACATACTGCAGGTCAACAGATTATGATATAGTTCAATAAAAAAGATTTATATAAAATAATTTATATCAATTATAAACAGCAACACCTGACCTTACCTTGTCAATGTCTCGAATATTTACATTCACATAGGTTGCACAAAGAATTTTTATTCTGAGTGCACTATTTATAACCCAAAGGGATTTTGTAGATGTTTCTCCATTCATATATGGCGTAGCTGTGGAGATGCGTCTGGAATATGATGGCATTGTAAAACAGTCCATTGGCAGTTGAGAGTAGAGGCTTTCTTTAGCCATCAGCATCAAATTGGGCATCCTCCCAAGCATTATACAGCTTCTTATATACTGTAAGAGATTAAGGTGGGAGGGGAGAAGCCACTTCTTGTAAGGTTTTCATTTTAAAAGCAAAATGCAAGAGTATTATGACAGAATTTACATACTAATCTGCAAAGGTGATTAAACAAATCAAACATTATAGATTTTTTTTTAGCAGTTGCTATATTTATAATAGTTAAAATACTAACATTTGGGAGTTAGGTTATAGCACAGATAAGCCAAGCACCTCCTGGCATATAAATTGTATAAAAGAAAAGAAAATCAGGGTCAGCTTTTGAGACTATAGTTCTACCTTCAACTGGAAAAAAAAAGAAAGAAGAAAGAATTAAAAATAAGGATCAGGACATACTCATTATGAAAACACTGTACTTGTTAAAGGAAAAAGCAAGATATTTAGAAAGCCTATGTCATTCAACATATTAAGTCATACTGATGTAAAATCCAAGAGCTGCTGCCCACTTGTTCTTTTGCCCCAACACTTCTTGAGAAACATTTCTCAAAAAAAAATCACACACACACAAAGAGAGGAAACTAATAATTATGAAATATGTTCTTAAAAATATTAAAATGCATTGGTTTGAACTTTAAGATGATAATCAGGATAGAGATTTTTAATATAAATGCTACTGTATACCCCTAATCGCTCAGTGGGTGAAGAATTTGCCTGCCAATGCAGGAGACACAGGTTTGATCCCCAGGTCTGGAATATCCCCTGGAGAAGGAAATGAAAACTCACTCCAGTATTCTTGCCTGGGAAATTCCATGGACAGAGGAGCCTGGGGGTGGGGGGTCACAGTCCATGGGGTCACACAGAGTTGGACACAACTGAGCGACTAAGCCCATATACACATAGCACTGCTGTACACATATTACAAAAATCTGTTTTCTTACCCATAAGCCCTAGTAGAATGGAAGCAAACTAAAAGCCAAGACCATGTCTTACTCGGTAAATCAGTATTTGACATATACTTGGTACAAATATGGTTGCTTCTTATAGGTATTTATTTAATGAACAGAAAAACAGAATAGAGAAGTATTAACAGTACATCTTAATTAACTGTAGATCATGGATTTTGAAATGTTTAATTCCTTCTGGTGCCACTGTTTGCAAAGGGACGAAAATCATCGAATGCCCCATATTTGGGTGTTAGTATAACTGCCAATTTTTTTTTTTTTTTGACAAAGAACATTTACTTTATTGCTAACACTGCCTATTCAAATACAACAAGCCCTTTTTTGAAAAGTATGGCACATGAAAAGCCTTTTGGGCAAGTTTCAATTTATTTAAAATTCCTATTGGCTATAAAAGTATTTCCACTATAGAACTGGAGCTATCCAGAAAAAGCACATAATGCATTTTTTGTAAAACACCTGAAACATTATTATATCTTACCTCATGGCACAATTAAATCGTCACCAAATCAAATGTTTGTATCTGAATAATGACATAACTATTGTTACAACTGTAAACTGTTACTAAGCTTACCCATATACATGTAGTCAGGTCCCCAAATATTAATTATATAAAATATAAAAGAACAGCATTGGTCCTCTCAAATTTGTCTCTCAAATTATAGTGTAAAAAAATAAACTTATTAATGCTATTTATTAATACTAATTATTTAGTTTTGGGACTTCCCTGGAAGTTCAGTAATTAGGACTTGGTGTTTTCACTGCCAAAACCAGGGCTCAATCTCTGGTCAAGAAACTAAGGTTCTGGAAGCCAAGTAGTGTGGCCAAAAAAAACTAAATTTTCAAAAACTACATCCTAAATACAGATATCAGTTCCCAATGTTATTACCTTTTAAATTTAAAAGTAATATCTTTAAAACTTGTTACTCACCTTATACTGACTCAGAGGATATTTTTCTAGGAAGTATTCATCACATCCACACACTTTTAAAATATACTTGCCCTGATATTCTAAAACACAGAGTTTTAGTTGTTCAGATGATAGCAACATACTTCGAGTTTTTTTCCTGATTGCTTCAGCAATTACTTGTTCTGGCACACAGTCATGGTTGATTTTCAGAGTATATTTCTGTTTGTCATTATTTGGAGAAACTATTACCCAAATCACCACTATTATTTGCCCTATAATAGAAAAATAATATTAGATGCAGTCACCACATATATTTCATTTTTCAAGAGAGAAGTTTCAAAAAGTATGCAGTACCATTACTCTAACCACAAACAGAAACAACTTATAATCAACCATAATTAAATACAGGTAAATGTCAGGTAGAAAGAGCAAATCTTCAAATCCGATAGGGCTGACAAACCATGCCCCAACCTCGTGTTTTAAGGCAAGCATACAAAACTGCGACTACTGTGTGTTGCAAGTACCTGAGACTAAGCTAATTTCTATTCTAAACTGCATGACATACTTCACAGATACAATCCCTGTGAAGAGTGACTCATGATGGCATCAAAAGTTCAACAGTACTCTAAGTACAACTGTGTCTCGTAACTATGGGAAAGAACCATGGAGACTTAAAGAAAGATGCTGAATCAGAATGAGAGAAAAGATGGGGGAGGGACGGGGAAGAAAATAAATTTTCTATTTTTTTCCTTTTAAGATTAATGAAGTGTAAAGCTAGGGGACCAAGAAAAAGAAGATGAAAATGAAAAGATTAAAACTGTGTTGGAGTGGCCAAGGTATACACAGTAAAATTCTTTCAGATTTTCTGTTGGAAAATTTTCATAAAGAGTATTAGGAAAAAATGAAAAGATCATTCCATTTTAAAAACCATGCTAATGTAGAAATGAATTTTAAATGAAGATCTTATGTTATATAATCATTAAACTACTTTGAATAATATGGCTGAAACAGTAATAAGATGCCTTAATTTATTCTACTGACAGAATACTATGTTTAATGAGTAAACCTATTCTATAAGTTTCCATTAAAAACTTCACTTTGTTACCTTGAAAAACACAAATATTTATCTGATAAAATGATATTTTCATTTCTAAAACAACGCAGTTTAAATACTCTCATATTCACTTAATTCTAGAAACTGATATACTGTCAACAGTTAAGTCATTATTATCACTCATTATGATCAGAGTTAAACACTGCATCTAACATTTACTTTTTCTTTGTATATAGTAAGAATGTGTTAACCTTCTCCATAATTTCATAAAATATTTCTATTTATAGTTGTTTTTATTTGTAAAAATATAATTAGCTGTAATTCTGTTAACAGTGAATTTGAAATTCAATGTTTTCTTTTCAGTTTTATTCTAAGATAAACAATTCACCAAGGGATCAGCACCACATGCACACATTCATTCACTCAATCAATACTAACTGCATACAAGTTGTGTACGTGGTGGTCAATTATATCAGTCAGTTTAAGCAGTCCCTGTCTTCAAGAAACTTATCATTTAGCTAAGGCAAAAAGACTGTATATTGATATAGGTACAGACAGAAGTTTTCATTACAGTGGCCATTTATAGTAGATAAATAATTTTCTTACCTTTATCCAATTTATTATATATGTGCTTTGGCAGTTCTGGTGAAGATTCTACATTTGGAGGATAAACATACATTGCTCTACTATGAGGTGAATTAAGATCCCTAAGATCCACAGCTTCTTTACAAACATTGAGAATATTTCTTCGGAAGTCCTGTACTTCTGGATCTTTAACCATATCGAATTCACACACTGGCATGCCGATAGCAAAACCTTAAAGGATATAACATTCTGTTAAACACACAGTAAGACCATGCTTGTTATAAACAAGGAATTTGGTAGCTATAGATGATCACAATAAAGAATTTTCTGTGTTAATAAAATTTTTGATGAATACATATAGTAAGAATTGACAAAATCTCAAATATGTTTAATATATAAAATATGATATGCTCAGTAATTTGGAGCAAAAGTAGCAAAAATTATTCATTATCAATTATTTTTTAGAAAACAAAACAAAACTGGGATATAAAAAATATAAATCATCCCTCATTCCTTCATATGATACTTCTTAAAGAAAACTTTACAGAATAATACCAAGGTGTTAAAAATAGTTCCTTAGCCTAACAGTCAAAAAATACTTTCGAATTATAATGATTTTTATTTTGAAATCTATTTAACCAGTTCAGACAAAATATTGTATTAATGAAAAAACAGTTAAGCTTCATAGTTATTTGCATTTAGAAGGGGATGACAATGCCATTTCAAAATTTTATCATACCAATTTCTCGATTGAGGATCTTTTCTTCACGGTTGCCTACTGGTTCAATTACTTTTAAAAAGGGTTGAAAAAGCCGAAGGTCACAAAGTCGTCTTGTTTCATCAAAAAATTCTTCCCTTTCTGCTTCTTGGGTAACACTTACGAAAATGTAAGAAGATTCATCTTGAAGAAGTTGATGGAGAGGGTATTTTCTTGCTTCTTTAAATAGTTCATGCTTTATAGTTATTAACGTAGCCTCACGGAGGCATTCTAAAGTCACTATCATCCCATTTGGTAATAAACATTCTACTAGGATTCTTGGGGGCATCAAGTGGATGCCCCACAGTTCACCTGATGATGGTCTTGGAGGCATTGTTCTGATCCTTTACAAGTTTTACATATAAAAGTACTTTAAGGAATTAGATGTGTGGCTGTCCCAAAGCAGAAATCTAAATCAAAGAAAGAAAAAGTATGTTAAAGGAGGAACCATCAAAGAATACACTTACGGCATTACTAAATGTAAAATTTCATTTTCTGTAGTTTGAAATGATTAGAGTAAGTAATTATAGTTCATCTTAGATTATTGTTCCTAATTAAGCTAAAAGATGGCTTCCCTGGTAGCCCAGACAGTAAAGAATCTGCCTGCAATGCAGGAGAGACCTGGTTTGATTCCTGGTTTGGGAAGATGCCCTGGAGGAGGACATGGAAACCCACTCCAGTGTTCTTGCCTGGAGAATCCCCATAGGCAGAAGGGGGACCCCATGTGTCCATGGGGTCAGACACAACTGAGCGACTAAGCACAGGCTAAAAGAATTGATTCCAAACCAGAAATTAGAAAAAACAATTACTTGCATTTAATCACATTTAATAAATTCATTCAACAAAAAATTCTTATTTGAATGGATTTTTAAGGTCAGATCTTAACAAGACAGAGCTGGAGCTATGGAGAGAATAAATAGTAAGCTGCAACTGAAATAAAAATTCCCATTATATACTATTCTTTTCTATTTTACGTCAACAACAGAATTTGGTTTGGAAAGGACCTTTTAGACCATGGTTCCACTGTTCTTAAAGATGAGTAAAGTAAAGGCTTTTAGGTAAGAATAATGAAATGGCAACCCACTCCAGCATTCTTGCCTGGAAAATCCCATGGACAGAGGAGCCGGGCAGGCTACAGTCCAAGGGGTTGCAAGAGTCGGACATGACTTAGCAACTAAACCAGCACCAGTGGTTTTATTTTAAAGACGAGTGAAGTAAAGGCTAGAGAAGTCAAATCCTTTTCCTTTTACACTACTACCTCTACTCTGTGGTAATTAGAATTTACAAAGTTTAGTATTTTTTTCTTTCTTAAGAAAGAAAAATCTTTGTAATTTCCTTTTTTTTTGTATTTGTTATTGTCTAAGTGATACCTTGATGATTCTCTTTAAGTATAATCTAGTTATATATTAAGTATAATAAAAAGTGTCATCAATGCATTTTCCTTGAGATAGGATGATTAATTTGCAAGGATCCATCCCTTTCACCAAAAAGTAGGAGTGTTAGTTGATCAGTCGTGTCCAACTCTTTGTGACCCCATGAACAGGAGCCTGGAAGGGTCCATGGGATTCTCCAGGCAAGAATACTGGAGTGGGCTGCCATTCCCTTCTCCAGAGCATCTTTCCAACCCAGGGATCAAACTTGAGTCTCCCACATTGCAGGCATATTCTTTACTGTATGAACTACAGGAAGTCCCATGTAGCACAAATTTATTTCTTATATTTTGTTATTCAGTAAGCTAAACTATAAAACTATAAGAAAAAAAATGTCAGAGATATTAAGAAAATAAAAAATAAATAAAAGTTAAGCCAGAGGAATGATTCAAAAAACCCCAGACAACCTACTGTATTCAATTACTCTATCAGGCACTATAGACAGTAACTATAAATGACACTATTCACCAACAATGTATTGGTGCTGTCCCCAGGACCATGTTAGGTACTGGGAATACGATGGTAAGACAGGCATGGCCTCTGCCCTCACAAGACAACATCGAGAGTGTGAAGGTTATGTGTATGCTGGTGTGGAGTAAAAAATTCACACGTATAAAACAGGGGGGGAAAAGCTCCCATGAAGAAGTACCAGGTGCTTATAAAAGCACATACAGTGGTCACCTAACTTAATGGAAGTTGGAATGAGACAGTTTTCCATAGAAGGTAACATATAAATTAAATTCTTTAAGGATAAGCAGGAGTGGAACGAACACAGTGAGAAAGAGGTGAAGAGCAGGATATACTTAATCCAGAAACTGTCTCTGACTCCTTTATTTCGTACAAGCCAGTATCTAATTCATCAACAAATTGCGTTAATTCTATATCTTGAATTTCTTAATGTCTTGGGTCAGTCCACTACTATTTCTTGTTTGGACCACTGCAAATGCCTAAATTGTCTTACTACCTCTACATTTGCCCCCTACAATTCCTCTTTCTCCACACGGCCTATGAAACCTAGAGAGAGCAAAAGGATCTATTTTGATTAGATGTTTTTGCAGTACCCATTCTCAGTTGTAAACAAGTGTTTATGGTATGCTTCAGAGTTTTAACACATGAAGAAGGAGATGAGGAGTAAAAGAGCAGGAATTTCAAGCCCTCTCCCTACCTCTGGAAATACAGAGATCAGTTGAAAGACAATAAGGAATGTACAATTTTTTTTTAATACTTGAAAATATCTTCTTCAAATTTATAAGAGACTCACCGAGGTTATAGGATTTAAAATATAATTATCCTATTCTCTATACTTTTAAAAGAAAATTCACTGGCTAGTAAAAACAACCAGATGGATCCATCTGACAGCATAATTATAGAAATGAGTTAGGTTACACTTTTAAAAAACATACAAAAAAATCTGAAGAATGCAAGGGGAAATGCCAAATGATTACTTTTAAGTGATCTGCCTGCAGAAAAAAGTTCAAATAAAAACAAAACCAAACCACAGACCACACCAAAACAGCAGCTGTGTTTATAGTTTTCTTTGTTGAATGGCACTAACAGGTCTATGTTATGGAATCATGAGGGCAACTATTTTACATAATAAATAACAACTCCCAAAGTCTCATATGTTTCCTAAGAATTAGCAAGAGAAGTCTAGTACCCAGAAGATCACTGATTCTAATCCCTATTCTACTTTAGTATATTTATGGGCAATTAACAACTATGAAATACTTAAGACACACCCTTCTCATTAAGAGAATAAATGTGATCATTGCCATAAAATACTGGGAGATCCTGGAAAGCAGGCACTGGTTCACACTGGTAGTACTCTACAGGAGGGAGAGGAAGCTAACTTTCTTATTTGTCCTCTTACCCCAGGCTTTATTCTGTTCAAACCATCACCTCAGAGCTCACAAGAACATAAGTGCAGAAGAGACAAATGGCGCTAACACTTACTCTTTAGTATATATCTTGCACTTGGGAGTGCAATAAACCTTTTGGGGTAAGTAATAAACATTTTACATATAAGAAAACTGAAGGTGAGAGAAGTAAAGTTATTTGCCACCAGTAAATATTAAGTATTTTGAATCTAGGTTTACATGATTTCAAAGTGTACACTGTAACCATACTGTTATTTGGACTTCAGTTATGGCAGGAATATTTCTGGTGGTGAATAATGGTGAATAAAACAACGGGCTCTGAAGTTACACTGGATTCAGATTCTGTCTGCCTTAGTTAATAGTTGTATGGCCTTAAGCAGTTCAATTCATCTCACCAAGCCTTATATCACCACCACCACCACCACCCTGGCCCCCTGCCCCAATTTGTTAAGTTGGGATAATAGCATATACTTCATCAGACCATGGTATTGATGAGGTAACATATGATAAACATGTAAGCAAAGAGACTGGCACGGTCTAAGCACTCAAAAAATGTTACATATAATTAACAACCTGTCATTCCCGGCCCATGCACCAAAAAAAAAAAAAAATAATAATAATAATAATTAACAACCTGTCAAGTATACCCACAGTATCTTTTGAAGTTTTTATGAATTATTCAGGACTGGCATCAGTTAGTGATAGGAAAAAGAGGACTGGGTTCTTTTACAGAGCGGGGCAAGTAAACAAGGAGTTTCAGCTTCACAAAGCAGTACGAGTCAGGTGCTAAAGCCTGAAGGCAGAGCCGGAACCGCAAGATTCAAAGACAAATTTGCAACAGTACTGAGTGGCTCAGATGCTGGGATTTTTGCAACTGTGGCTTGTTCCCCAGACCCCGTGTGTCCCTATTTAATTGGTACAGCTATTTACAGCTTAGGTGTGAGAAATCCCTGGCTTAATTGCCCTTTTTGGAGAAATACTTGTTTATGCTAGGTTCTAGGTTAAACAGTATGAAAACAATGGTAAATAGATGCTTTCTCTTTGGTTGTTGAGTTTGTTGGGGAAAGACAAGACCCAGGAACAACTTTAACAACGGAAAATTGTTATAAGGCAGAATAGGAACTTTGGAAAAGTCACAAGAAATCTCCAACTGCCTGAGGAGGCTAAGGAAGGCATCAGGGAAGTTTATGTACAGCATTACAGATTAATAGGGATTTTGCAGAGAAGTGGCTTGGACATGGGACAGCTAGGTGAAGAGGGAGCTATAAAAGTGTGTGTACAAAGACCATGAAAAAAATGCAGCCTTTACCAGCAATATAAGTTTGATTTTTTTTACTACTTGAGTATGAAATGCATGGGAATAGGTAGGATATGTGATAATGAGGGAGGATTGAGAAATACACAGGGGCAAGAAAAGTGGACAAACTCCATGTTAAGGAGTTTGAATTCTACATAGTATATACTCTTAGTAAAAGGGAGTCTCTAAGTGTTTTGAACAAAAGAATAACATGACATTTTTTCATGATTTTTAAATTCAGATTTCTTAAAAGTTTTGTTTTCAAATAAATGATATAATCAAATAAACAGTAAACCAAGGTGTAAAAACACACCTTTAAGGACAAAATATACAGCAGAAATGAACAGCAGATAATAGTCTCAGACTCTCCATTGTCACTTGACTTTTATAGTGAAAGGTTTCTTAATTCAATGGGCAATTCAGTATTTGGAACACCAGACGTGCACTCTTCCAGCCAAAAAGACAATGACATTTGACAATTTGGTTTTTAACTCCTTAACTGAAAGCCTTTCTCCATTTATATTAGAATGGTATTTCCAGATTTTATCATTTAAGGCAAGAGTTGTCCAACTATGACTCACAGGCTAAACCCAGATAACCACCTGCTTTTGTAAATAAAGTTCAACTGAAACACAGCCAATAAACCATTTTTACGTACCATCAACGATGCTTTCGCACAAAAACAGTAGAGTTGAGCAGGTGCTACAGAGACCATGTGGCCTGCAAAATCTAAAATATTTACTCTCTGGCCTTTTACAGAAAAAGTCTGCTATCTCTGAAAACATGTCAGAATTACTTGATATCAACTAGAGAATTTTCTAAATGTACACTGGCTAATAAGTCATCCGAACCCTGCCTTTGCAACCTCAATCCCACACTTTCAAGCTAAATATTTTGAAAACAAAGAGATTAATGTTAAGCCAGTCAAGTTAAAATCTTAAAACACTGAAGTACCTTATAAGTCACCTAACTAAAAGTTCAGTAGCAATTTTCAGTGTTAGGAGCTCACCCATCTGATATAGAAGTTTTTGTGAAGTATTTCTAAAGTTAATCCTAAAGGTTGTTACTCTTACATCTCTTTATTCCAACAGTCTGCCTTTTATCTCTTCACATACTGACAAAGAGTAAAAATTTTCCCTAGTTCTTTTAACCCCAGTTCCTTTAACCATAATTCAAGAGAGACAGCTTGTTGTCTTCTTTGCCATCACTGGATGTATTCTTTTGCTGATAATATTCACCTCAAAATGCAGCAACTAACAGCTAGTACAATACTCTACAGTTAATATCATTAAGGCAGAGTACAGATAACTGTTAGTTGACTGTGGATTATAAGTCTATATACACTGGCTGATATAGCAGAGACTTTCTAACTTAAAATATACATAAAGCATATCTTGTATATTTTAAATTTTAATTTCAGAAGTATATTATGTTTAAAAATTATTTGTTTCTAAAATATCAATGTTACATATGCATCAAAAAAATCACTAAAAATAAGAAAGCTATTTTGTTGGTAGAGTAATTATGGAGAACAGTATAGAGGTTCCTTAAGAAACTAAAGATAGAGGTACCATATGACCCTGCACTCCCACTCCTGGGCATATATCCGGAGAAAAGCATGATATAAAAGGATATATGCACTCCAATGTTCACTGCAGCACTGTTAACAATAGCCAATAGCCAAGGCATGGAAGCAACCTAAATGTCCATCGACAGAGAAATGGATAAAGAAGATGTGGTACATATATACAATGGAATATCACTCAGACGTTAAAAAGAATGAAATAATGCCATTCGCAGCAAGATGGATGGACCGAGAGAGTGTCATACTGAGCGAAGTTAAGTCAAAGAAGGAGAAATATTGTGTGACATCCCTTATATGTGGGATTGAAAAAGACATGATACAAATGAACTCACAAAACTGAAAGAGACAGACTTCAAGAACAAAATTCTGCTTGCCAGCGGGAAGAGATAGTTAGGGATTTGGGGATGGACATGTACACACTGCTATATTTTAAATGGATAACCAACAAGGATCCACAGTATAGCACATGGAACTCTATTCAATGTTATGTGGCAGCCTAGATGGGAGAAGGGTTTGGGGGAGAATGGACACATGTGTATGTATGGCTGAGTCCCTCTGCTGTTCACCTGAAACTATCACAACACTGTTAACTGTCTATACCCCAATACAAAATAAAAAGTTCAAAAAAAAAAAAAAAAAAAGCTATCTTGAAGTATACACTTGCAAATTTAGGGGATATCTATATTGACTGATTTTCTGGGCTCCAAAATCACTGCAGATGGTGACTGCAGCCATGAAATTAAAAGATGCTTACTCCTTGGAAGGAAAGTTATGGCCAACCTAGATAGCATATTATAAAGCAGAGACATTACTTTGCCAACAAAGGTCTGTCTAGTCAGGGCTATGGGTTTTCCAGTAGTCATGTATGGATGTGAGAGTTAGACCATAAAGAAAGCTGAGTGCCGAAGAATTGACGCTTTTGAACTGTGGTGTTGGAGAAGACTCTTGAGAGTCCCTTGGACTATAAGGAGATCCAACCAGTCCATCCTAAAGGAGATCGGTCCTGGGTGTTCGTTGGAAGGACTGATGTTGAAGATGAAACTCCAATACTTTGGCCACCTGATGCAAACAGCTGACTCATTTGAAAAGACCCTGATGCTGGGAAAGATTGAGGGCAGGAGGAGAAGGGGACGACAGAGGATGAGATGGTTGGATGGCATCACCGACTGAATGGACATGAGTTTGAGTAAACTCCAGGAGTTGGTGATGGGCAGGGAAGCCTGGTGTGCTGCAGTTCATGGGGTCACAAAGAGTCGGACACGACTGAGCGACTGAACTGAACTGATACTGACTCTACTGTAGCTTAATTACCTTATGTTTGCTCGGTCGCTCAGTTGTGTCTGATTCTTTGTAACCCCCTGGATTGTGGCCTGCCAGGCTCCTCTGTCCATGGGATTTCCCAGACAAGAATACTGGAGTGGGTTGCCATTTCCTTCTTCAGGCGATCTTTCCGACCCAGGGACTGAAGCCACATCTCCTGTGGCTCTGGCAGATTGGCAGGTGGATTCTTTACCACTGAGCCACTTGAAAAGCCCAGACAGCCACAATTTGCTCAACAGGCACCTTGTATTTTACAGATACATATACATGTCCCACAAATACAGAAGCTGCATAAATGCTGAATGACCAAAGGTTTTACATTTTTTATAACTGATACATTTACCATGTTATCTGATTTAACTAAAACATTAACAAATGTGTATCTACTCAGACATATAATGACAAGATATTTTCCACCCCATTCTCAGACAAGTTGATAGAAAACATTAGTTTTGTGGCTAACTCAGTTGCCAAAGTCGCATCTCAGCTGCATCTACTTGTTCATAAACTGGAAAATAAGCTTTTCTGTTTTTAAAAAATTACAAATGAATCTTTAATTTATTTAGAACAAGAGAACAAAAACCGGCCTCTATACTTGCTACAGAAACATGACTAAAATCTCAATAATTCCATGGTCTGATTACTCTCTTTAATATTTACTTCCAGAGTTAACTACTTCCTTTCTTAATGTTAGTCAGCTCTTTACATGTATTTCTGTAATTGTACCTTAATATGTTATTATTAAAATTATCTACATCCATGTTAGACTTCCTGATAGACCGTGAACTTTTCCAGGATAAGGTTTTTATTTGGGTCACTATAATCCTAGAGCATAAATGAGTAAGTAGGAAAACTAATATGTTGAAATTATCCCAGGGAAAGTGTAACAAGGGCCTGAACAAAAAAGTGGTAGCAATTAGTAAAAAGCAAGAAAGAGATAAATGAAGATACCTTGTAAAGGAAAATCAAAAGCACTGAGAGACCAATTGGAGTTGAGGGATAAGAAGAGTAATTTTAAACATTTCACTGCAGAGATTACGCAGGCATGGGAAGCAAGTATCTTTTATTTTTTTTTTTTTTTTTTTTTTTAATTTTTTTATTAGTTGGAGGCTAATTGCTTCACAACATTTCAGTGGGTTTTGTCATACATTGATATGAATCAGCCATAGATTTACACTTATTCCCCATCCCGATCCCCCCTCCCATCTCCCTCTCCACCCGATTCCTCTGGGTCTTCCCAGTGCACCAGGCTGGAGCACTTGTCTCGTGCATCCCACCTGGGCTGGTGATCTGTTTCACCATAGATAGTATACATGCTGTTCTTTTGAAACATCCCACCCTCACCTTCTCCCACAGAGTTCAAAAGTCTGTTCTGTATTTCTGTGTCTCTTTTTCTGTTTTGCATATAGGGTTATCGTTACCATCTTTCTAAATTCCATATATATGTGTTAGTATGCTGTAATGTTCTTTATCTTTCTGGCTTACTTCACTCTGTATAAGGGGCTCCAGTTTCATCCATCTCATTAGGACTGGTTCAAATGAATTCTTTTTGACGGCTGAGTAAAATTCCATGGTGTATATGTACCACAGCTTCCTTATCCATTCATCTGCTGATGGGCATCTAGGTTGCTTCCATGTCCTGGCTATTATAAACAGTGCTGCGATGAACATTGGGGTGCATGTGTCTCTTTCAGATCTGGTTTCCTCAGTGTGTATGCCCAGAAGTGGTATTCCTGGGTCATATGGCAGTTCTATTTCCAGTTTTTTAAGGAATCTCCACACTGTTTTCCATAGTGGCTGTACTAGTTTGCATTCCCACCAACAGTGTAAGAGGGTTCCCTTTTCTCCACAGCCTCTTTTAGTACAATTATTCTGAGTCCCAGTTAGGGCCTCTAAAATTCTCTTCCTCTAAGAGTCACTGAACTGTTGTTGAAGTGAGTCCAAAGGCACAGCTGTAATATACACTAGCTCTGGAAGGATGCATATAATTCACTTCTTTCAAAGTGCTGTCCTTCATTGACCTTTATATGCAGATCATGAGAAAACAGACCTAACATTCTTTTAGTGATTAAGAGAAAATCAGGTTGGAAAATCAAGTGCTCATGACTAGGATATAGAAAATTTAAATTCCTTTAGAAGAGAATGCAATTTATTTTCACTATTAAATGTGTAGTGCTTTAAAAAGGTGTTATAACACTACATTTCAGAGATTTAATGCATTATATAAGATGTGCTTAGTCGCTCAGTTGTGTCCAACTCTGCGACCCCATGGACTGCAGCCTGCTAGGCTCCTCTGTCCATGGAGATTTTCCAGGCCAGAATACTGGAGTGGGTTGCCATGCCCTTCTCCAGGGTATCTTCTCAATCCAGGGATTGAACCCAGGTCTCCTACATTGCAGGTGGATTTTTTACTGTCTGAGCTACCAGGGAATTCTCCAGGCCAGAATACTGGAGTGGGTATCTGTTTCCTTCTCCAGGGGGTCTTTCCAACCCGGGGGAAGATCCCAGGTCTTCCTGGGATCGAACCTAGGTCTCCCACACTGCAGGTAAATTCCTTACCGACTGAGCCACCAGGGAAGTCCATTATATAAGATAAGCATTCCCTAACATGAGGTCCACAAACAGGTTTAGGAAGGGTTTTGCTAATGGATTTTTAAAATAATGACAAAATCTAGGTCAAGAATATCTATACTGATATAGACTTTTGATTATCAATAAAAATGAACAAGAACTTTAAAGTGGTTAAAAGAATCCAGTGTGAGAGGCAGAATCAAATGTGATAAACAAACATAAAAGACATTTATAAGATGAAATATAGATTAATAAATCTTGAAGTCTAAGAACTTGATCTCAGATTATTGAATTATGAATTTTCAAATTTTATATAAATGAAGAAAACATAACAAATCTCAAAATATAGTACTAATTTCCCTACTCTGAACTTATAAAAATTCAAATTTTAGTGTGACAGGATAAATTAAAATTGCTTAAAATTTAAGCTCAAAAGGAGCTAAATATTAACTAACTGAGGTGAATATCAGAAGGACAAGATTATGAAGTAAACATAGTTAAACAATGTGGAAAATACAATAAGAGATATTTCATAGTAACACACAGTTTAATAGAACAAATGATTCCATAGTGACGTAGCTTTCCAGGAAATATTTTTCTTATCTTTGTGAGGGAGTCAAAACAGATTATCATAGCTTCACATAAAACAAGCAGCAGGCAGTCAGAAGTAAACTGCAAATCAGGTAACTCTATAAATCCCACTTACATTTCAGATGGAGATAGCCGTATTTGGTTAAATTACGATTTTGAAATATAGAACTAAAAGAATGAGTAATACTTAAAATAAAAAATACATTAATAGTTTGCCTAGTTTTTCTAGTCGTAGAAAATAGTAAATTCTAATTTGTTGATTCCTCTTTATTAACCAGGCTACCTTGTGACTAACAGCAAGACTGGTAAGACCAGTGGACAGTGTTAGGGGTACCTCCTCCTGCCCAAAGGCAAGAGCAAAGCTAACCATTCCATAAAGAGGATCTAACCAGGACTTGAGCCTTGACGTCTTAACACCTGTAGCAAATGAGTGACGAAGGGACCAGAAACATTTTAGAAACCTCTACATTTTTTCAATTATGCTATTATTCAGTATTTAGTAGCAAAGAGAACATATATGAAACCAGTCTTGTTCTAACAGCAGAGCAGAAATGGTCTAAACTGAGGGTTTTGCTTTGGTTCAGATCACTACTCCATCACCCTCAGCATTACTGACCTTATGGAGAACTCTGCAATTACTAAGACTTCCTCAGGAAATTTTGGGCAGTTCCTTATTAGCACCAAGTGAAAAAAAATGGTTACTACCTCATAGTGATGTTGTAATAATTAAATAAGATAACACACGTTAAAAAATCCTTAGTGTAGTGCTTGGAACATAAAAATTCAATAAAGTTCCCCTCTCTCTTATCTATAAGATCAATGCTATCTAGGTCCATATCCAGAAAGGGACAGAACTTTATTGTTTCAGGTCTAGTGTAACAAGATGATAGATATTTTAAAAATTATTTTTTGATGCAGAGTAATTTTATTGATATATTTGATATCTGAACAGATGTCTCTGTCCTCATCTTTATATTTGTCTCTGTATTCTTATTCAAACATGAAATCCCTAAAGGATGAAACCTGTATCTGTTTAAATCAGTCTGTACACTCTCAGCAGAGCATAAGCATCAAATGGTCATTCGACACATTCCAACAATGATAAAACACAAGAGATTATTCTAAAAAAGCAGATGGAAATAGAAAAAACTGTTATTTTAGAATTATGCTATACATTATTTGTAAAATCTACTTCTTTAAGTTTATACATTAAGTTATATTGGTTTTTTTATATAAAGAAAAGGGAAAATTTGCAATGAGTAATAGAAATAAAAATGCAAACTCATGGTAACAAATATTTTTGGCTTTTTGGACTGAAAAAAATAATGACCAGTGAGGAAAAGCAAGTAGTAAAGAGGAA
Organism: Cervus elaphus; assembly: GCF_910594005.1. Taxonomy (NCBI): domain Eukaryota; kingdom Metazoa; phylum Chordata; class Mammalia; order Artiodactyla; family Cervidae; genus Cervus; species Cervus elaphus. Next base: position 31,656,557 of record NC_057833.1, on the reverse strand, counting down.
TGAAATAGACTATACTATCAAATTTCTCTTTATGCTAAAATAAATGCCTTTTAATCATATCTGAATTGACTGGAAATAAGCAGGGATGATGGTGATCTTTTGGGTTAAAAACCAACAATACAGCTCACGTACACTTATTAAGATACTATTTAGTTCACAGAAGCAATACTTAAAGGAAATTTGGTATAATATAGAGGGTGATTTTTTAATGAGTAAAAAAGATACTTTTCTTGAAAAATGGTTAAAAAGCAGTATCTTTTATATAAAGAGAGAAACAGCTCTATGATATTTAAGTTTGACAGCTGTATCTCCATTTAAGGGTTTAGAGTATACTCCAACACAACGGTGAAAATAGAAACCTAATCATGCACGAATGCCTCCATGAAAATTCAACCAATATGAGATCAGTGAAGAGACCAGCCAAGTAAGGAAGCATGACCCACTATAAGAAAATGCAAAATATGGAGGGGTTCTAGAAATGTTACTCCGATTTTCTTCTAAGCAAAAATTTTAGCGCATGAAAGATGAAGAGAAAAGGTCCTAAAAGTTTAATCTTTTATACCAAGTCAAAGTTTATAACCAAACTTACTACTGATGATAACCAAAAAATGGGGCTCACAGTACTTTCTAATTTCCCTTTTCAGACGAGATTGGACACATTCAGGGTGGTGTGGCCACAGACTCTAATTTCCCTTTTCAAATGAGACTCATGTCCCATTTATTTAAGGAAGACAATCTATTTATTACGTGGCATTATTTGGATGATGCTAACCACACACCATTCCTTTCTTGATTGATGGGTTCACTTCGCAAAGTATAAAAGGGCTCCACTCTCCCGTTCTTCTTTCAAAAGCCTGGGTGCTTTACCAAAAATAACTTCACTCTTTATTATTCTAATGAAGCTAACACCTATCCAGGACTCAGATTATAGTCTTTTGAAGAGACAAGAGTACATCATCCAGGGCCCATCCAGAGAAATTCATTAAAGAGTTTAAGAATGTCCTAAGTAATCATCTTAATCAAATTAAAACATCTAGTAAAAGGTAACACTAGCAAGGTGTCTTCTAGTGTTGACTTGATTCTTTTTAAAGACCTGTAATAAGCTGAAGGTAAGATGTTTCCATAAGTCATTAGGAATGAGAACTTCTTTTTCTAAAGTTTATCAAATGGTTTTTCCTCTTTCATTTTTGTTTCTCTCTGGTTTAGCCTAATGCCTTCACAAGACTTTCTATAGCTTTAAATATCTCAATGGTCTTCTTTCAAGTTCTCCTGCTACTACAGGTAAGGATGGATGAACTTCTGGAAACCATCTGCTTCACACTGTTCCTCTTTGTCTTTTCTTCTCTTTATCAAGAATGAACAGTAGGAAGATTCTTTATTGTCTGAGCCACCAGGGAAGCTCTTTGTGTCCACAGAGAAAGAGAGAGAGAGAGAAACCTAAATCCCCAAATTGTAAATTTTCACTCTAGTTTGATCCAATAAAGTTGGAGCTAGCAATTTTGACTGGGGATACTAGCAGACAATATATTCACCTAAATACTTCCAGATATATCTCACTGAAAGTCTCTGCACAGCATTATTTTCATTTTTGGTCAACTCAAAATTTATTCAAATTTTACAGATTTATACTATCTGTGACAAGCCCAAATTTATCTAGAATAGAGAATGAGTGGCCAATCATAAGGCTTCATCATGGTCTACAGTTTCCAATGGATTTCTCTATCTCCTGAGTTTTATGCAGTGTCATAAAACTTCAGCTATGGTACCTGTGTCTATTATCATAAGCTAGTGGTAGTATATGACTATATATATATATATATATATATATATATACCACAAAGGACGAACAAAGCATATATTTATATATCATTGCTATAACTGGCTGTTACAAGGACAATATTTTCAAAATCAAATGACGAGGTCTAGCATGCACTGCAACCATCATGGTGGTGATTCTCGAGTACTCACAGGCTAAGGAGAAAGTACAAATGGACTCTGCCAATTTCCTTTATGGCAGGAAAAGAGCCTGCTGGTAAGTGAATCAAATAAAAACATTAACATAAAACTATGGAGTACTTCTTGAATATGTGTATCAATCTTACACAGGGATTAGGACTAGTCTTTTGCTGTCATTCTAGTTTTAGTATACTGTGGAAATAGGTATAATTTAATGAACTTTTACTAAAAATACTAGGAAGATCTTACCTTTAGCTTCATTCATCTCAAGGCATACTCCCCAATGTCTGTATTACAAAATTAAGCATCAGTATAATACAGTGTCATGAAAACATATTTTAGTTTTTAATTTAGATTTAATTTAGATTACACTGGGAAAATCTGACGAAGATGTACTGCACAATCTTGGTTGTTATATCAATACACAGGTCCCTGCCATTTTTGTCTAGCTATTTATCTATGTTATAGCTATTATCCTTTTGTTCCAATATCACAATCCCACCCTTTGTCCTTGAACTGATTACCTTTCCTGGAGGCCACTACTACAATCTCTTCAAGTATTCTTACTTTTATACCATACTTACTGATATATTACTGACATTCTTACAAATAGATACAGAGCATAGAATGCAAAGGGCACTGACTTTTATTTCCTTAAATCTCACTTAAGATGATCATATAATATCTATTTTTAATCTGCTTATTCCACATGCCAAATTTATTGGCCAAAATAAAAAGTCCCTCATTTTACCAAACTTAATCAAATAAATCCAGAGAGAGCTACTTGCAAATATGTTCCATTTTCTTCAAACTAAACTCTAAAAAAACATGAAGTGAAGTGAAGTCGCTTAGTCGTGTCCAACTCTTTTCGACCCCATGGACACCAGGCTCCTCCGTCCGTGGGATTTTCTAGGCAAGAGTACTGGAGTGGGTTGCCATTTCCTTCTCCAGGAAATCTTCCCGACCCAAGGATCAAACCCAGGTCTCCCGCATTGTAGACAGACACTTTACCGTCTGAGCCACCAGAGAAGTCCAAAAAAAAAAAAAAAAAGTAAGATAGGTATTATTTGTTTAGTGAATACTACCCAAGTCTATCTACGGATAACAATACAGTTCAAGAGGAATGCTACAGCACTGGATGGAAGACATGAAATACAGTAGAAACTTGATTTAAAAAATGTTCTTTTTCAATGATAAAGACCAAACAATAATACTTTACTCTGGTGTAACTGCTTGCCATCTGGTCCATTTTCTGGCAATAACAGAATACTTTAGTATTACACTAGTAATGCAGAGACATTCCCCTGCAAGCAATTATTAACTAAGTTAGTAGTGATTTATCAGACTTCAGTATTTGCTCTCTAGTATAAAGGCTACTTCACAAAAGCAAGATTTGGAGTAATGCAGGAGAGCTGTCTGGCAAGCAAAGGAATACAGATCATTCAGTATGCAATCAGAGAGAAGGTAGCTTAATTTCAGCACAAGCATCCCCTAGTCAAGATGTAAAGACAAGCAGTCTTATGAATGACAGCAACAACAATGTGGAGTCATGTAAGCACAGACTTGCTTTTTAAAAACTCGATTTTTCAGCCAACACAATATAGGTAAGATATCTTAGAATCTATTTAATGATGGATTATATTAGTAGACGCGTTTCATTTTGCACTTTCAAACATTTACTATTCACTTATACTTGGTACAGTACAATGTACTAAGTAGCTGGGAAATCATAGTTACTATACTTTAAAATGAGAGCAATGAGAATGACGAGCTGAAGTGGGTGTGACTGTGTATAAACGGCAACATAAGGGATCAGTAAGTAGAATATTTTCATTTTATTCATTGCTGCTTAGTTTGTCACCAGTCAACTGCCTGACACATAAAGTTAAACAATAAATTATCATATAATTCAGAAAGTTAAAGCACTTTTTTAATCTGTATCAACTGACAAAACCTTTAAAACTGACTATTTCACCCAAGTCATTAAATTATTATCAAACAACTGCTTCCCACCTTATGATTCATTAGTTAATTTTGCTGAAATTAAAATAAATGCACAGAGGGAGATAAAAGAAAGTTTGAACAAGGGAACTTAGCTAAAATTCTAAACCTTCACTAAGGAGTACTACTATCTCAAGAAAAGGAATGATTGCAAAGTTTACAGTGACGCGATAGGGAAAGTTCCTAGGTTAAAGGGAGTCACTATAGGAGATATTAATAGAGACTTATGCATATGTGCCCAATAACAGTTATTAGAAGGATGGATACATTGATGGAGAATCCTGATGTGGGGAAAATTCAGCATAACAGCATCAATTATGGAACATAAACAGCACATTTAAACCTCTATTTCTTAAACTGCAAGATTAAGGTTAAACTGGAACATAAACTTTAACTTCATCTTATTGTTGTTCAGTTGCTAGTTCAGTTTAGTTCAGTTCAGCTGCTCAGTCATGTCTGACTCTTTGCGAACCCATGGACTGCAGCACGCCAGGCCTTCCTGTCCATCACCGACTCCTGGAGTTTACTCAAACTCATGTCCACTGAGTCGGTGATGCCATCCAACCATCTCATCCTCTGTCGTTCCCTTCTCTCCTGCCTTCAGTCTTTCCCAGCATCAGGGTGTTTTCAAATGAGTCAGTTCTTCGCATCAGGTGGCCAAAGTATTGGAGTTTCAGCTTCAGCATCACTCTTTCCAATGAATATTCAGGACTGATTTCCTTTAGGATGGACTGGTTGGATCTCAGTGCAGTCCAAGGGAATCTCAAGAGTCTTCTCCAACACCACAGTTCAAAAGCATCAATTCTCCAGCGCTCAGCTTTCTTTAGAGTCCACTCTCACATCCATACATGACTACTGGAAAAACCATAGCCCTGACTAGACAGACCTTTGTTGGCAAAGTAATGTCTCTGCTTTTTAATATGCCGTCTAGGTTGGTCATAACTTTTCTTCCAAGGAGCAAGTGTCTTTTAATTTCATGGCTGCAGTCACCATCTGCAGTGATTTTGGAGCCCCCCAAAATAAAGTCTGTCACTGTTTCCCCATCTATTTTCCATGAAGTGATGGGACCAGATGCCATGATCTTAATTTTCTGAATGATGAGCTTTAAGCCAACTTTTTCACTCTCCTCTTTCACTTTCGTCAAGAGGCTCTTTAGTTCTTCTTCACTTTCTGCCATAAAGGTGGTGTCATCTGCATATCTGAGGTTATTGTTATTTCTCCCAGCAATCTTGATTCCAGATCTTGATTCCAGCTCGTGCTTCTTCCAGCCCAGCGTTTCTCATGATGTTCTCTGCATATAAGTTAAATAAGCAGGGTGACAATATACAGCCTTGACATATTCCTTTTCCAATTTGGAACCATTCCCAATTTGGAACCAGTCTGTTATTCCACGTCCAGTTCTAACTGTTGCTTCCTGACCTGCATACAGGTTTCTCAAGAGGCAGGTCAGGTGGTCTGGTATTCCCATCTCTTGAAGAATTTTCCAGTTTATTGTGATCCACAGAGTCAAAGGCTTTGGCAGTCAATAAAGCAGAAATACTTTTGCTTTTTCAATGATCCAGTGGATGTTGGCAATTTGATCTCTGGTTCCTCTGCCTTTTCTAAAACCAGCTTGATTGAACATCTGGAAGTTCACGGTTCATGTATTGTTGAAGCCTGGCTTGGAGAATTTTGAGCATTACTTTAGTTTGAGCACTTTTGGCATTGCTTTCTTTGGGACTGGAATGAAAACTGACCTTTTCCAGTCTTGTGGCCACTGCTGAGTTTCCCAAATTTGCTGACATCTTGAGTGCAGCACTTTCACAGCATCATCTTCCAGGATTTGAAATAGCTCAACTGGAATTCCATCACATCCACTAGCTTTGTTTATAGTGATGCTTCCTAAGGGCCACTTGACTTCTCACTTCAGGATGTCTGGTTCTAGGTGAGTGATCACACCATCATGATTATCTGGGTCATGAAGATCTTTTTTGTATAGTTCTTCTGTGTATTGTTGCCACCTCTTCTTAATATCTTCAGCTTCTGTTGGGTCCATACCATTTCTGCCCTTATTGTGCCCATCTTTGCATGAAATGTTCCCTTGGTATCTCTAATTTTCTTGAAGAGATCTCTAGTCTTTCCCATTCTATTGTTTTCCTCTATTTCTTTGCATTGATCACTGAGGAAAGCTTTCTTATCTCTCCTTGCTATTCTTTGGGACTCTGCATTCAAATGGGTATATCTTTCCTTTTCTCCTTTGCTTTTTGCTTCTCTTCTTTTCACAGCTATTTGTAAGGCCTCCTGAGACAGCCATTTTGCTTTTTTGCATTTCCTTTTCTTGGGGATGGTCTTGATCCCTGTCACCTGTACAATGTCACGAACCTCCATCCATAATTCATCAGGCACTCTGCTCATCAGGCACTCAGATCTAATCCCTTGAATCTATTTCTCACTTCCACTGTATAATTGTAAGGGATTTGATTTAGGTCATACCTGAATGGTCTAGTCGTTTTCCCTACTTTCTTCATTTTAAGTCTGAATTTGGCAATTGCTAAGTCACGTCCAACTCTTTGTGACCCCATGGCCTGCATCTAGTCAGGCTCTCCTGTCCTTCAGTATCTCTCGTAGTGTGCTCAAACTCACGTCCAATGAATCAGTGATGCCATCCAACCATCTGATCCTCTGTTGCCCCCTTCTTGTGCTCTCAATTTTTCCCAGCATCAAAGTCTTTTCCAATGAGTCGGCCATTTGCATCAGGTAGCCAAAGTATTACTGCGTCAGATTCAGCATCAGTCGTTCCAATGAATATTCAGGACTGATTTCCTTTAGGACTGACTGGTTTGGTCTCCTTGCTGTCCAAGGGATTCTCAAGTGTCATCTCCAGCAACACCGAGAATCTCTATTATTGGAGAGTTGCTTTATGGTCTATATGATTATAACTTGATAGTCTCATATCAATTTTGAGTGGTATACGAAAAAATGCACAGAAAAAAATTCTTTAAATATCTCCACTGTCACTATTGGAAGTCAGAAATTTACTTGTCTGTCACAAAGTCCTCAAAACAATGAAGTACTTTAAAAAAAAGAAAAAGATAAAAGTATGTTCTATTTTTATAGCATAATCAACAAAATCACAGTAACTATCTTATCAGTTTTTTAAAAAAATATCTAAATACTTTTGTATCTCTAGGAATCAGCTAATTAAAACCTGTCTGTGGTTTCTTTGTTACAACTGACCTTACAGTACTAGTTCTTACCCATCACTAGTCTGCTCACAATAGTATCATTAGCACTAAGTTCCAAATAACAGTGCTATATTTATGACTGCACTTCAGTTTCCACAAAAGCAAAATTCTGAGAAGAGGATGAGTCATTATCCCCAGGGTAAAAAAAATAATGTTTCTTTGGTCAGAATATGAAACTTATTACTGAAACTAGTAAGTTAGCCTAGAAATTCAATTTCTGAATAAAAGGAACAGAAAGTTTCTTTTCTCTACTAGAACACTCCAAAACTAGCTTAACTGTCCATCTGTCTGCTTCTACGATTCTCCATATCTGCTGTGTGGTGACAGAAAAAAACAACCTTTACTCTAGCTATTTTCAATACTGTTATTTTGTTCTTCTGTCCCGTCAGGATGTCATTTCCTAGGACAAAATACAGACACATACACTCAGGCGCTCACTCATACCTCCTCTACCTCTCACTATTTGACCTATTTATCTGTAGAAACTCTGTAATAGATCTCACTATCAATTACAAAGTTACTACAAGACAGTATATTTAGAGAACATTCTAAAAGTGGCTATTTCTACAATGGTAATTGTCAAAAAATTCCCAGGTTCATATGTTACATTTTAATTTGAAATACCTTCAAAATTAGAAGATTAAAATTACAAAGGTAAGAAAATATTAATATTATGAGTGGTTTAAAGTTTTCTCCCCAAATTTCCCCAATAAAAAGTAAAAATAATCTTTCTGTGATATTATTCTGGTCTCTTTATTTGCTTCTTTTATTGGTAACTCTTACTCAGCTTACTATGCAAAAGTGGAGACTTTTCATGACATTACCACTCAATCAATCTCCAAGGTTAGAAACTTTGGAGATGTTTCTTGCAGGATGCCACTTCTACCCACTAAACTGTTCTTAAATCCATCTTTTGTGTTTTTCTGGCCATCTTCTCTGTCACTGGTCAGTCACTTTGACTGACTCTTTGAGACCCCATGGACTGTAGCCAGCCAGGCTCCTCTGTCCACGGGATTTTTTTTCTATCACTATTAGGTCCTAAAGAGTTTTCACATGGAACAATGACTTATTTATAATTCAATGAGCATTCATAAGCAAGTGCTTTTTCTAAGATGAAATGAAAAGAATGTCTGACAGGTACAGAGGGCACAGCAGGTTAAGCGGGCAGTAGGAACTAAGGCTAAAAGCCCTGAAAGCATACACTATTTAATCTCTCCCCTCCCCAGTTCACCACCCAGTGTCACTAGCTACCTAAAACACACCTAATCATACAATTACTCAGTTACAATAATATGATGAATCCCTAGTATCTACAGAATATAGCTCAAAGTCTCACAAATCATTACAACAACGCTCTGTCTCGACTCTCCCACTAACCACCCTCCCAACTCTAACCTTACTGGATCAATCTTTTCTCTTCTGTTTTCTTTGCATTTGTAAATAAAGTCCAGGATCTTTCTTCTGTGTCTATTTATTGCCATTTCAATTATTCCTTAAATTCAACCCAAATGCCTTCTTTCTAGTTCCTCACAGTCTCACTAAACCTGGCTTTCAATCCCAAATGGATTTGAGAATCACTTTGTTAAGTTCAAAAACAAAGCTCAAAGCAAAAATTGGTCATATTTTGATTATGAATACTTGATTTATGCTTAGACAGTACTGACATTTTTACAAAATAATCTTCCTATACAGTTATGTATCTCCACTTAACTATTGTTCAGTGTTCCCAGGTAATTACATTTAAAATTGAATTACATTGTTGGTTAGTTGCTAAGTCATGACTGACTCTTTCGTGACATCATGGACTGCAGCTCACCAGGCTCCTCTGTCTATGATGTTCTCCAGGCAAGAATACTGTAGTGGGTTGCCATTTTCTTCTCCAGGGGATCTTCCTGACTCAGCGATCACACTCTAATCTCCTGAACTGCCAGGGAGATTCCTTACCACTGAGCCGCCAGGGAAGCCTAAACTGAATTATAACTAACTTACAATGAACTGCTTATATCTTAAATGTTAAGTTTGATGATTTTTAAGTTTTTACATCTATGCAACCACCACACAAGATATAGACTATTTCTATAACCCCAGAAAGTCTCCTCATGCTCTTTTCCAATTAACTTCTCTCTGTCCCAATCACATTTCGATTTTTAATCAATTAATTGATTACTAATCTAATTACAGATTAGTATTTCTGGTTCTTCATATAAACTGAATCACATGGTATATACTCTTTTGTATTTGGCTACTTTCACTTAACATATTATTTTTGAGATTTAGACATGCTGTTAATGTATCACTAGTCAGTTCTTTTAAATCACCAAGTAGTACTCCAAAATATACTACAACTTATTTGTTCATTCTCTAGTTGTTGAATATATGAGCTTTTTCCAATTTTGGCTATGGACATTTTTACATCAGTTTTTATCAGTTTTGTTTTAGTGGCCATATACTTTTATTTCTCTTGGTAAATACTTAGAAGTGAAATGCTGGGTTCTACAAGACTGTTTATCCCTAAAAAGGCCTGCTTACAAAGTTGGCCTGTAGTTAGCATCTGGGAAAGTGGATCTTAGATACTGAGAGGATTATTCTCAACCCCTAAATGGTAAGAGTGGCTCACTGTGTCTGAGCTGTTTATGGAAACAATATGCATCTAGTAACCTGCTTTCTGTCTGGAATTCGGGTATGTGCCGGGCAGAGGGATGAACCTCTAAGGCTATACCTGTGCACTGAATCTCTAACAAGCTTTCCTGGTTGGATACACTTCAGTGTTGTCACAACTCTTCACTGGGGAAATTAATGTACCTTGCATGACTCCACTGAGAGGTCCCTTGTAAGCTTTACCTGCTCTCCCCTGGATTTCTCCCCATGTACCTTTTTCATTTGCTGACTGAGCTTTGCATCCTTTGCTATAATAAATTACAGTAATGAGTATGACCACATGTTGAGTCCTGTGAGTCCTCTAAGCAAAACCACTGAAACTGGTCTTAGTGAGCTCCTGACACAGGAGGTAAATGTTATGTTCAACTTTATAAGAAACTGCCCACCAGTTCTCCAAAGGAGCTGATCACTTTGCATTCCCACCAGCAATAAAAGAGAGTTCCAGCTGCTCTACATACGCATAAATATTTAGTAGTATCAGTTTTTAACCTTAGCTATTCTAGTGGGTACCTGCTATCTAGTGGGTAGTGATATTTCTACAAATAAACACACAATGATTTTAATTCTCATTTACTAATGACAAATGATGTTTAAAATCTTTCCATGTGTTACTGGCTATTTGTATATCTTCCATGAAATGTTTTGCATCTTTTCTTCATTTTTATATTAGGAGCTGATTTTTTAAAATGTTGATATCAGATTCTTTATATTCTGAAAATAAGTTTTTTATGTCACTTATAAATATTAAGAATATTTTTTTCATTCTGTGGTATGTCTATTCATCTTGCTATTGTGTTTGTATAAGCAAAAAAATATTAACGTTGATAGTCCTATTTATCTTTCTTTTATAATTAGGGCTTCCCATATTCTGCCCAAGAAATTTTTGCCTCCTCAGTAGAGTTTTAAAAGATTTCTTTATGTAAGTTCCGTTATGGCTTATTAAGTTTATATGTAGATAAATGATCTTTTTGTTAGTTTTGTGAATGAGTTCTTCTTTTCCATTATATAATTGGTTATTGTTCATATAGAATAAAACTATGGTTCATTTATATATTAATGTTATGATACCAAGAAATCATAAAGAAAAAAATGGATAGAATGACTAAAAAGTCAAAGATTTTTTGGTCAAAGTTCTTCCATAAACCAAACTGTAAGACCACTGGAAAACTGGGAAGATGTGTTTGCAACATCTTCAAACATCAACATGACAAAGGGCTAATTTTTCTTTTTTTTTTGGTAATTTACAAATAGCTCAGAAGGGAAAAAAAGAATGATAAGTGAGGTGAGGAATATTAAATTTAAGTGCCTATAGATAAGAAACAAGTCAATTCTCATAGAATCTCAGAAAGGTTCAGGATAGGAGATACCTGGAACTATTAGAATTTCAGGTCTCCAACTTCATTTAACGTAGTCAATGACTTGCCAATCTTTCAGAAATCAGAAGGCACAGTTTCTGGAAAAAATAAACCCAAAAGACTGTGGACTGAAACAGATACAGAAATAGCTAAGAGTAAAGTTGTGAATAAAACCAGAGGATAATGTGAAAGTTTAAATGAGATTCAAAGTTCTTTTCTTCAGTAAAGCTCTAGAACATAAGTAGTCCCACATAAGAGAGGGTAGATTTTTCTCCAAAAAATGATCCCAAACTGACTACCTAGAGAAAGATAATGACATTTAAGTATTTCCTAAAGCACAGTCCACCAACAGACAAGAGCCCTGCCTCAAACTCAGAGCATTTTATCAGCTTTTAATGCTTTTTAAATACAAATGACAGCCAAGGATCTTTAAGTATTTGAGGAGTCTCCAAATATTAAATACAGAGACCAAGATAAAACAGGAGTGCTGAGGAACACTGAGAATGATGGGACAGAAGAAAATGTTGAAGAAACTAATTAAAATATCCTCATGAAAGAGAAAATATTGCATCATTTAACAAGAAGAGAAACCAGTAAGAAAAAAAGAGAGAGAATATGAACTGAAAAGAAAATTCAATAGGCATTTAAAGTCAAGGCAATTTTCCAGAAGGCAGAATACAAAGAAAGACGAGTAATGGGGGAAAGGTAAAAAACTAGAAAAAGCAATTCAGGAAGTCTAATATCTGACTTGAAGGAATTCCAGAAACAACAATGAAAATGAAGATAAAATATAAAAAAAGTAAGGCAAGAAAATTTCCAAGAACTGAAGGATGTAAGTCTGCAGAAAGCAAGGACCTACTGAGCGCACCACACAATAAAGGAAGAGACCCATACCAAGAGACAGTGCCAAAAAATGTCATAACACCAGGCCTGAACGGAACATAATAACAACTTCTAAAGACAAAAACAACCACCTTCAAGCTGAATAAATGATCAAGAGCCAGAATGGCACCTGATCACACAATAGCAAAACTGGATGCCAGAAGACAGTAGAGCAGCAATATTTTTAAAATTCTGAGTAAAATGATTTTCATTCTATAGAGTTGTACACTCATCTAAAATATCACATAATTGCAGGAATAGATTATGACATACTCAGGTATGTAAAATCTCAAAAAATTTACCCCTAAGTTATCCCTTTTCAACATTCAAAAAACAAAGATCATGACATCTGGTTCCATTACTTCATGGCAAATAGATGGGGAAACAATGGAAACTGACAGACTTTATTTTCTTGGGCTTCAAGATCACTGCAGATGGTGACTGCAGCCATGAAATTAAAATTCACTTTTTCCTTGAAAGAAAAGCTATCACAAACCTAGACAGCATATTAAAAAGCACAGATACCACTTTACCGACAAAGAAACATCCAGTCAAAGCTATGGTTTCTCCAGTAATCATGTATGGATGTGAGAGCTGGAGCATGAAGAAAGCTGAGTGCCAAATAATTGATGCTTTTGAACTGTAGTGTTGGAGAAGACTCTTAAGAGTCCCTTGCAAGGAGATCCAATTAGTCCATCCTAAAGGAAATCAGTCCTGAATATTCATTGGAAGGACTGATGCTGAAGCTGAAACTCCAATATTTTGGCCACCTGATGTGAAGAACTGACTCACTGGAAAAGACCCTGATGCTGGGAAAGACTGAAGACAGGAGGCTAAGAGGACAACAGAGGATGAGATGGTTGGATGGCATCACCAACTCAATGGACATGAGTCTGAGTGAGCTCGGGGAGTTGGTGATAGACAGGGTAGCCTGGTGTCTGCAGTCCATGGGGTCGCGAAGAGTTGGACACAATTGAGCAACTGAACTGAACTATCCCTTTTCAAGAAACCACTAGAGAATATGCTCTTATAAATGAGAGATTACGCCATGAAGGTATGGGACATGGGAAATCAATCCTTCAACACAGGAAGCAGATGAAGGGAATTTCCAGGATAAGAGCAAGAAGTCATAAGGTAACAGCTGTGAAACAGACCTAGGGGGTAGTCAATATTAAATCAGAAAAACTGAAGGCTCTAGGAACATTTCCCAGGTGGGACAACTGGTAAACAATCCATCTGACAATGCAGGAGACATAGGAGATGCAGGTTTGATCTCTGGGTTGGGACGCTCTCCTGGAGGAAGGCATGGCAACCCACTCCAGTACTCTTTGCTGGAGAATCCCATGGACAGAGGAGCCTGGAAGACACAGACCATGGTGTTTCAGAGTTGGACATGGCTGAAGTGACTTAGTATGCACAGGAAGGTATCTTACAAAAGTAATCAAACTAATTACCCTATGGGTTAAAGTTATTATTACAAAGATGGTTTGATGCCTCTGGGAAGACAGACTCAGATGCAACCTTAACTAAACAAAATTTTTAAATAAGTTAATTATTTAATTAAAACAGCAACAAGAACAAAAACTGTACCAGAAAAGACATAATCATATGCATTTACTGAGGTATGATTTTGGTTGTGTTTTCACAGATATTCTTTATCAGACTGGAAAAGTTGCCTGCAATTCCCAGCCTGCTGACCTTTTTATGCATTTGTGTTGAATTTTTGTCAAATACTTTTTTTGTATCCATTGAATAATCATACAGTTTTTCAATTTTATTTTATTAGCACTGTGTATTACATGGAATTGATTTCTAGAAGCTAAACCAGTCTTTCATTGTTGGGATAAATCCCACATGGCCATGATACATTTTCCTTTTCATATCAACATACTGTTAGATTTAATATGCTAATATTTTGTTATAAATTTCTGTGTCTATATTTGTGAGGAATGTTCACTGCTAGTTTTCTTGTGATGTCTGTTTGACTTTGATATCCGGGTAATACTGGCGTCATAAAATGAGTTGTGATGTCCTCCTTACATCTATTATTTTCTTAAAATCTGGGTAGGAATTACAATTTTTCTTTCTTCAGTGTTGATCAGAATTACCAGCTATGGCATTGGGGCCTGAATATGGTTACTGGTGGAAGGTTTTTAATTATTAACTGAAATTCCTTATTCTATATAAGTGTATTTAGATTTTCTACTTCTTCTTGAGTCAGTTTTAGTCATTTGTATTTTTCAGGGAACTTGTCCATTTCACCCAAGCTGTCAAACTGATTGGTATAAAGTTGTTCATAATATTCTTTCATTATCTTTTTAAGTAGCTATAGATATGTAATGATATCTATTCTTTCATTCCTAATATTGTTAATTTACTTCTTTTTTATTGATTATTCTAGTTAAAGGTTTATCAATTTTACTGACCCTTTTAAAGAATGAGATTTTCATCTCATTGTTTTTCTGTTTTCTATTTACTTTAGTTCCTCTCTGATCTTTATTTCCTTTCTTCTGTTTACTTTGATCTTAACTTACTATTTCTTTTTGAGCTCTTTAAAGCAGAAGCTTAGATAACTGATTTTAGAACTTTCTTCTTTTCTAGTATTAAGCATTTAAAGCTATAAATTAATTTCTTAGCAATGCTTTAGCTCTATACCCAAAATTTTATATACTGTATTTTTATTTTCATGCAGCTAATAATATTTTCTTCATTCAGTTAAAAATACTCTCCAATTTCCCCTGTGAATTCTTCTTTCACCCACAGATTACTTAGAAATATGTGATTCAATTTCCACATATTGGGAATTGTCCTTATTTCTTTCTGCATTGACTTTTAATTCCTTTAAATTGAGTGAGTAAGTGAAGTTGCTCAGTCGTGTCTGACTCTTTGCGACCCCATGGACTATAGCCCACCAGGCTCCTCTGTCCATGGGATTCTCCAGGCAAGAATACTGGAGTGGGTTGCCATTTCCTTCTCCAGGGGATCTTCCCAAGCCAGGGATCCAACCCGGGTCTCCCGCATTGCAGGCAGATGCTTTATCCTCTGAGCCACTAGGGAAGCCCTCCTTTAAATTAAATTGCCACTACGTAATTTCAACACATTGCATAATTTCAATCTTTTTATATTTATTAACAAACTTTATGTTTGTGGGCCACTATATGGCTCATCCTGATGAATGTTTCAAATGCACTTGGAATGTGCTGTTGGGTATGGTATTCTGCAGGTGTCAGGTCAAACTGGTTGACTGCCTTACTCAAGTCTTCTATATCCTGCTTTTCTGTCTACTTATTCTACCAATTGTTGAAAGAAGAATACAGAAAATTGCAACTCTAAATGTTTAACTGCCTATTTCTACTTTCAATTCTGGCAGTGTTACTTCATGTATTTTGTGTCTCTGTTGTAAGTGCACGTGTATTTAGAATTTCACATTTCCCTGCTATGTTCATTCCTTTATAATTTATCTCTAGTATTATTCTTTGCTTTAAAATATACTGGGTGATATTAATATAGTTACTTCAGCATTCTTACACTTGTTTTTGACAAAGGAGAATCACCCAATCTCCTCACACTGTCATTACTAGAGGATACATTTATTTTGATGATGAAAATTAAAAATTTAAAGGGGAATACAATGACAAACTGAGAAGATATTTGAACAAGAAAATGTTGATTATAATTCTATACTAGTAAGACTAAAACTCTGGCTTAAAAAGTATCTTACATAAATATATATTCCTGTATTCCCTCCTATTTCCCCCTTAAAATTAATCATGTTACTAACAATGGCTACACTTTGGAAAGCAGGATACGAGTGGGTGGTTAGGACAGAAATGAATACAGAAAGTAAAATTTGCAAATAATAATTTACATCCTCTTTTATCATACTTGTCTCCTTTCCCTCATTTAACTGTACCAGTATTGTATACCAATACAAAAAAAGTGAGAAAATAGCTGATTGTTCCTTATGTTATTCATAACATGAATAGAATGTGAATCCTTTGTAATTAAGCCTGCGTGAAGCTTCTGGCTTGGGATAGCTACTATTTAATATATCAAGGAACTGCTTTCTATTACTATTTTACTAAGGTTTGTGGAGTGGAGGGAAAGAGGGAGTGAAAACTAGGCAGCAATTAAAATCTGTTGGAAAATGTTCTGACCAGGAATTTTATACCCAGCAAATTATCATATGTAAAGAAAATATCAAGTATTTCCATGGATTTTACCTCCCATGACCCAGTCCTAAAGCACACGAGTTATTACTCAAGCCAACCAAAAATGGAGGCCAAAAAAGAGGAAGATACATGCTAGAGATGATAGAACTGACGTAGAGGCTGAATCACATAAATAATCTTATTTATATTAAGAAAAAGCAATCCCAGGAAAAGTTTTACACCAATCATAGATAGTAATAAGCCCAAACTAGAATGAAATCTATGTGGCCAAAGTAAAAAGTATTCAGAAAAAAGAATCTCACAGCTTTTAAACAGCAGATAAAAGAAATGAGGCGTCATAAAGTATTAATGGCATGTTGAAGAATATACATGCTTATTTTCACAATAGGAAATAAAAGGCAATCTGAAACTTTAGGGAGGAAAAAAACAACAAAAATGTATAATAAAATGAGGCTCAAAATATGAAGGAAAACAGCACAATTTTGAGCAACCTGTGGCATGTATAAAAAGAGTAACCAGGTGATCTAAGTACTAAGGATATTCTTCGTGTGGTTCATGATGTTGAACGTATAAAAAAATCTATTATTTGGTTGTAGAGTGAAACATTTTTATATAATCATACCAGGTGGTGCAAGTGGTAGAGAATCTGCCTGCCAATGCAGGAGAGATAAAGAAACTGGGGTTTGATTCCTGAGTCAGGAAGATCCTCTGAGAAGAGAATGGCAGCCCATTCCAGTATTCTTGCCTGGCGAATCCTATGGATAGATAAGCCCAGTGGGCTACAGTCCACAGGGTTGCAAAGAGTCAGACATGACTGAAGTGACTTAGCACGCATGCAAATTAATGTAAATACTACTAATATCAGCTATTACAATCTACCTAGAGTCAAAACATAAGCAGTTTTAAGTATGGTCATAGAATAGAATGTAAAAGTTACCATTACTTGACAATGTACTAAGTAGCTGCAGATATACTGTGTTAGGGAAGGTGGGACAAGAATTTAAAGGAAAGATAGGGTACTATTATCACTGTGTAACAGTGGGATATCAGGAATATTATTAAAAGTTGATGTGATAGAAAATGGACATTTGACTGTATTAAAAGCAGAAACAACAAAAGCTAAAGAAAGGGAGAACAAAAGGATAGTGAGATGCTGATTAAATACGGTTACTGTTAAAAATTAACAGTAACAGGAAATTTTTAAAATTAAATGCTCAAATTTAATAATCTCCATGTCCAGTGACTATTAAGAAAGGGAACTGTTCAATTTCTCAAATGCTAATATTTACTAATGTATTTCAGCTTAATATTGGAGGTTAATTTAGATATTTGCTTTTTACAAAATCTTTTGAGACACTGACTGAAGAACTCTACTTGGAAATCTTTATAAGATGTAACAGTTTGTCAAGTGTTTAGTGTACTTCAAAGTGTGGTACCCTAATTTCCATTTTCTTGATTTTAGTTCCAGAAATATTGGCAGAAAAAGTAAAAAGCTGACAGCTGGGTGCAAGGATATTACAAGATGACTCTAATTATCTAAAATGTTTCTTTTAAAAGAACAGTTGCTACTAAATATTTCATTGCTAACATTTGGTTTAAGCCGTAGCTAGATGTATTCTATGGCACACTGGATCTGAACTTTGCAGCTGGTCGTTGATTTCCATCAACACATCAAGACTGAAGTACCAACACTGAACACAACCAAACTCTGGAAATTGAACTTGAAAAAAACACAATGCAAAACCACTTGAATATTCATATATGTAATATACATGTGTGTATATATATTTTTATATGTAATTTTTGTCTTAATTACTGCAGAATAAATGGTAAGTACATAAGTGTTCGCTGAATTTAATTACACAAGTATTTGTGGATACCCCACTAGGTACTATATTATGGTTTCTGAAAGGGATACAAATAGCATCACAAAGCAGAGGGTAACACCAAGCAATAACAGCTTAATATCCAGTAATCAGTTCTTGCCCTAGAGGAATATATATTTATAAATCGTGAATACGATAAAAAAGTTTATTAAAACACGCCCCCCCAAAACACGACAAATACATAAACAGGAAAAAAATGCTTAAAAGGGTGTGTGTGTGTGTGTGTGTGTGTGTGTGTGTCCCCAAAACATGACAAATACATAAACAGGAAAAAAAATGCTTAAAAGGCTGTGTGTGTGTGTGTGTGTGTGTGTGTGTGTGTGTGTGTGTGTAATTTTACAGTGATAGTCTGTCTACCTTTCCTGTAGACTAAAACCAGAAAAGCAGCCAGGTATCTTAGGGGCAAATCTCAAGTCTATGGTACTTACAAGCTGCGTAATTATAAGCAAATACTTAACTTTTTAAGACCTCATCTTCCTCACTGAAAAGTGGGACTAACCACTCCTTCCCTGCCTTCTTTATTGAGCTGTTATCGATATTACAAACATTTATTAAGCAATTATGTGCCAGGCTTATGCTAAAGGTATAAGGTAAGTAAAATGACATCTCTGACCTCAAGAGGTTCACAGTGTATTGGGGAAGACAGATACATAGATAAGTAAGCACAACTTAAGTGTGTTGCAATGTGCTCACTTGTGTCTGACTCTTTGGACTGCAGCCCCCCAGGCGCCTCTGTCCAGGAGATTCCCAGGCAAAAATACTGGAGTGGGGTGCATTTCTTACTCCAGGGGATATTCCCAACCCAGGGACTGAACTCATGTCTCTTGCGTCTCCTTCACTGGCAGGTGGATTCTTTACCACTGCATCACCTGGGAAGCCCTACGTAGAGGCTATAAAGAAGGGAGAGCTCTCCTCTGTCTAGGAGAGTTGAGACCAGGAATACTTCATGGAGAAGCTGAAGAGAGTGTGCCAGGTCAACAAGTTACTGGGCAGGAGTAGCCGTAGCTAAAGAGGCTCTGAGCAGCAGAAACAGTGTGAGCACCAGCACAGGAGTCCAGAAGGGCCTAGGTGACCCTGAGGCAGTTCTAGATGGCTAGACTGCAAGGTGTTCATGAGGGATAGCGTAGAAAATGTACAGAAAAGTGTGCTGCTGCCAAATTGTGAGAATTATAGTAAAATGAATAAGAGAGCCCTTTAAGGTCAGTGTTCCTCAATATCTAGTTCTTGGGATCACATGGATGAGGCTCAAGAGCAGGAAGCCTTGTTAAAAAGCATGTTCCCAGGCCCAAAGAACCATCTAACTAGAATTTCTAAGCTTGGGTAATTCATATTTTAACAAGTTCCCCCTGGTGATTCTAATACACCTAAAGTTTGAGAAGCAACAATGTAGGTCACAAGGAATAAGTTTTAAGCAGATCAATTTTGTATTTTATGGTGTAATTGACAGTGTTAATCTCCCCTGCTTTTCCCCCATACAACTATTTTATACCACATACACAGAATTCTGCTGATTATTTACATGTCTGATAATTCTGGCAGCAGTGTGGTAAAAGAGGAGTAGTAAAGTGGAGAGACTTGTTGGGAGACTTCAGTGGTAAAGGAAAGGACTAAACTAAGGCAGTGACTATGAGAACAGATGGACATGAAACCAAGAAGCATTTCTAAAAAAAAAATTCAAGATTTTGGTGATCAGTTGGATTTAACAGGTCAGAGATTATCGATAAGAGTCCAAAATGAATAGAAATTCCTAATTTGGGCAGTAGTGATGTTATTAACAGAAAAGGATCACACAAAATAGAAACAAGTTCCTTTCTAAAACACTTTCCACATTCTCCTTAACTTAGATGTGGATTGTATTCATGTTTCTGTCAAAGTAAAAGTAACCCATGCATATTAGAGCTATTCATTCACTTAAATACTGACTGAAATGTCTGTTAAGACCATCGGACGGCACTCTGTATCCATGTAAAATACAGTGGTACATGAACCAAGGAGGGAAACAAAACAGTGAAAAATGCACCTGAGACAACCATCATTACCATTTCTCAATGCAATCTCTTACAGACTTTTTAATATGCATATTTTGTAGTTCACTTCATGGCTTATATAGTTGTGCTCAAACTGCCTAATAATTTTGTATCTTGCCTTTTTCCCCACTTTGAAAATGTTCCTTCAAATTACTGTAAATTCTTCATGAACAACAGTCTTCTTCTTACTGCCTATTTCTTTGGAAGGTATAGCACAGCTTACTTGAATACTTCAACTGTTTTAAAATTGACATTACTGTCATAATGCCACAAATGGAATTAAGGGATCAAAAGGTATGTTAATTTTAATGGAAAAAAAAATTGCTGACTTCCTTTCAGAAAGGGTTGAATCAATTTAGGCTGCCAACAGAAATACAAGAGCAAGCACATTTCCCAGCACCTTCACCAGCAACGTTGTTTGAAGAAACTTCTTGCTAATTCAAAAAGTAAAAATATATCACTGTATCTTACAGTTTCACTTCTTTATCTTTCTGGGAAAAAAATTTTCCCATATGTTTTTATTTTCTCTTTAGTAAACAAACCTGTTTTCTCAAGTTCTTTTCTCATTCATTTATATGGATCTTGGTGTTTTTGAAAGTATTTGTATGAATACCTTAAAATTTAAACATCTGTAATATTACATTTTTGCAAATTTCGAATCCTAGTTTGCACATCTTTTAGTTTGTTTGTTTGTATTGGGAAGTGGAATAGGAGGGGGGGTGGGAGATAAAGACAGAATAAATGCCAATGTTTTACATGAGAGTCAAATGTAATAAACTTTCTCTTTGAGAGTCTCTCATTCTTGTATGTTTGGAAGTTACTTCCCCACCCAGATAAATATCTTTCTTAAATGAGATCTGTTATTGTTGTTCAGTCGCTCAGTGGTGTCCGACTCTGCGATCCCATGGACTGCAGCACGCCAGGCTTCCCTGTCCACCTTCTGGAATTTGCTCAAACTCATGTCCATTGAATTGGTGATACTATCCAGCCATCTCATCCATCCTCTGTTGTCCCCTTCTCCTCCTGCCTTCGATCTTTCCCAGCATCAGGGTCTTTTCCAATGAGTTGACTCTTTGCATCAGGTGGTCAAAGTATCAGAGCTTCAGTTTCAGCATCAGTCCTTCCAATGAATATTCAGGACTGAAACTGGTTTGATCTCCTTGCAGTTCAGGGACTCTTGAGTGTTCTCCAACACCACAGTTCAAAAGCATCAATTCTCTGACACTCAGCCTTTTTTGTGATGCTACTCTCACTTCCATACATGACTACTGGAATAGCCATAGCTTTGACTATACAGACCTCAGTTGGCAAAGTAATGTCTCTGCTTTTTAACATGCTGTCTAGGTTTGTCACAGCTTTTCTTCCAAGGAGCAAGTGTCTTTTAATTTCATGGCTGCAATCACCATCAGCAGTGATTTTGAAGCACAAGAAAATAAAAGTTTGTCACTATTTGCATTGTTTCCCCATCTATTTGCCATGAAGTGATGGGACCAGATGCCATGATCTGAGTTTTCTGAATGCTGAATCTTAAGCCAGCTTTTTCATTCTCTTCATCAAAAGGCTCTTTAGTTCCTCTCCATTTTCTGCCATAAGGGTGGCGTCATCAGCAAATCTGAGGTTACTGACATTATTCTTGGCAATCTTGATTCCAGCTTGTGATTCATCCAGCCTTAGCATTTTGCATGATGTACTTTTCACAGAAGTTAAATAAGGAGGGTGACATATACATACAGCCCTAATGTACTTCTTTCCCAATTATGAACCAGTCTATTGTCCATGTCCAGTTCCAACTGTTGCCTCTTGACCTACATACAGATTTCTCAGGAGGCAGGTCAGGTGGTCTAGTATTCCCATCTCTTGAAGAATTTTCCACAGTTTGTGGTGAGCCACACAGTCAAAGGCTTTGGCATGGTCAATAAAGACGAAGTAGATCTTTTTCTGGAACTCTCTTGTTTTTTCGATGATCCAACGGATGTTGGCAATTTGATCTCTGGTTCCTCTGCCTTTTCTAAGGTTAACCAGCTTGAGCATCTGGAAATTCACGGTTCACATACTGTTGAAGCCTGGCTTGGAGAATTTTGAGCATTACTCTGCTAGCGTGGGAGATGAGTGCATTTGTGTGGTAGTTTGAACATTCTTTGGCATTGCCTTTCTTTGGAATTGGAATGAAAACTGACCTTTTCCAGTCTTGTGGCCACTGCTGAGTTTTCCAAATTTGCTGGCATATTGAGTGCAGCACTTTCACAGCATCATCTTTTAGGATTTGAAATAGCTCAACTGGAATTCCATCACCTCCACTAGCTTTGTTTGTAGCGATGCTTCCTAAAGCCCACTTGACTTCACACTCCAGGATGTCTGGCTCTAGATGAGTGATCACACCATCGTGGTTATCTGGGTCATTAAGATCTTGGCATAAAAATATTTATTTCACTTAACCGTTCAATTAATCCAGAATTTAGTCAGTTATAGAAGATGAGATAAAGATCAAATTGATTTTGTTTTTCTATTTAATGCTCTCAAAAACAGTTATTGAATATCTTCCTTTTTCTATTGATTTCTGAACTTCCTTTTTACATTCAGAATGTCTGTTTCTGGGATCTTTATTTCCTTTACCAACTTTACTATCAATGATTATACCACTATCCAAGTCCTTGACTTACTATTAGCATTTTATAGTATATTTTCATATCTAATAGGGTGATAGGATTAGCTCTTTGAGATTGTACTTCATTTTCACTTAGAATTTATTTCATTTTACCTGTTTAGTCTCTTGTACCCATACTCTATCTATATTTCATTCATTTTTAGGCTTCTTCATATGAGTTCATATACTTCTTATGAACATAATTTAACCCTCTTCTGTATATTGTTAAAATGCTCTTTTATATTAAATATATTTTCTAAACAATTATTGCTACCATAAAGGAGAACCACTAATTTTAAACTATTTGTCTTAAATCTAGTTACTCTATATTCTTTTGTTATTAAGTCTAGTAATTTCTCAATTAGTTTGCCTACAATGCAACTACATCATACTGAAAATTGGACTGTGTGGCTTCTTTTTTAGTATTTACTCCTCTTGTTTCTATTTCAAGTCTTACTGTATTAGTCAGAACTTCCAGAACAATGTTATATAATAATATAGTGATAATGGGTTTCCAAATTTTAAAAAATGGTTACTTCTCTAGTGTTTCACCATTAACCATTATTTCAGCTTTCAGTTTGATATAGTTTGTTAAAATTTCTCTTTGTTCCTGGTTTTTAAAGAAACAAAAGGAAATTACTTTTCCATATTTATTGATATGATCTTTACTTCCCTTATTGGATTTATTGATCTATGAATTATAAAATTTCGTATTAAGCCACCTCTGCATTTTTAGAATAATTTCTATTTGGTAATCATAAAATAGACTTAATATATTGTTGACTTATTTTCTCTCCTATTTTATTTAGAGTTGCTATTTCATTTGAGTTCTACATCCCTGGGGCTTCCCTGGTGGCTCAAATGTCTGCCTGCAATGCAGGAGACCCAGGTTTGATCCCTGGGTCGGGAAGATCCCCTGGAGAAGGAAATGGAAACCCACTTGGACGGAGGAGCCTGGTAGGCAACAGTCTATGGGACTGCAAAGAGTCGGACATGACTGAGCTACTTCTACATCCTTAAAGTTTGTTTGCATAAGCTCACTTCTGGAACACAGTGTGTGTGTGTGTTAGTTGCTTAGTCGTGTCTGACTCTTTGCAACCCCATAGACCACAGCCCACCAGGCCCCTCCGTCCATGGATTCTCCAGGCAAGAACACTGGAGTGGGCTGCCATTTCTTTCTCCAAAAGAAACTATAGAAAGAAAGGGAAGTCGCTCAGTCGTGTCCGACTCTTCGTGACCCCATGCACTGCAGCCTACCAGGCTCCTCCATCCATGGAATTTTCCAGGCAAGAGTACTGGAGTGGGTTGCCATTTCCTTCTCTGTCTGGAACATGGTACCACCCTGAAAACATCTCTTTCAGTCACTAGCCACACAGCATCAACTTTTCAGGCTTATGAAACATTAGTGGCTTATTCAATGTCACACAGTTAGCAGGCAGGTTAGGTATTCTGGTTCTGATCTAGAATTACAAGAAAATGTCCTATTTCACTGTATCAAGCCTTTCCTCCCCTGCCAATGTAAGAAAGAGATCATGTCTTCATGGCCCAGGAGACATGTCTTCTGGACCAGCTAAAAAGAATAATATCTGGCAGCTCAGCTCTTTCAAGGGACTAAGGGGAAGTTCTTCCCTTCACAAACCAGATGGGAATTCACGAAGGGGTTGTACAAAGGGAATAAATATTACATAAGGAGATAAGAATAACACATAGATTTGTTACCTTATTTATATTTTCTATCCTCTGGTCTTTCCATTTTTCTAGGTGAAAGAGCAGAAACCCATTTCGGTTTTCATAAAATAAATTCTGTCTAATATGGCTGTACTTCCTTCAGCAAATTCATATGCATATAAAAGAACAGATGGGAGAAAGGAAAGAAACATAAATAACAGTAAGTTTAGTGGTCATATTAGGACCAGATGTTGTGAGATAGTTGTAATTTCTAATATTCTATTTTCTTATTGTTCTAATATGATTTAAGACTAATCCATCTGGGGGATAAAGCAGATTTTTCTAAAGTGCCTTCAAAATCTGGGCTGAGAAAATGTGATCACCATATGTATATTTGTATTTAAAAAAAACGTAAGTTGCTGAATGATTAAACATTTTTTTCTCCATTTATTCAATAAACCTTGTACTTGGTAACATGCTAGGTCCTGGGTGTATAGCGGCAAACATCACATACATAGTCTGTGGATTTACAGAGTCAACATTTTCCTGAAAAAAAGTCTCTTAAATCCCCCATAAATTACAATGGATGTTTTTTGTATACCACCTTGTACAAAAATATGTTTTGTGTAAAGATAATAATATATTAGTATATAATCAATTTAGAACACAAAATTACATACAGAATATATAAAATATATCTAGTATTTAAAATGGTGTGGATTTCCCCATGTCCATGCATGTAACCAGAGAGATGATAGTTTTTTGTGGTCATGTCTATAGGCCACCTTAGAAATCAACACAATTGCTCAGCAAGTCTAAAACAACAGTTTCTCTTTCAACACTGGAACATATTGCTGTTTCTTTAGTTCTGCACTAGAGAACTGGTATTAGAGGCCATACTGCATGAACATCACATATGTCTGAATAACAGAATCACATTCAACACAGTGAGTCCATACCTACACACTGAAACCAGTTTGAGGTAACAGCAAATTCACATCTTTAATTTCATGTCTACTTCAAGCAAAAGCTCAGTAGTGGAATGTGATTACAATATTTAAATGATTGCTTTCATCATGCTTTTACTTTTGGCTGAGTATTAATATGTATAACTGAATTCTTATAAATTGAGCGTGATGCAACTCCACTGTACTGATTAGATGTAGAACTTCAGTTTCCTAACCCGTGAAACAAAGAGAGGATGTGTATTGAAGTGCTACTGTGAAGATTAAGGGAGATAACATGCATAAAGTCCGTAACATTACCCTTTCCCAGATTCATGATATTAAAGTTTGCTGCTGCTGGGTTTGAGGTAACTCAAAAAATTTATATATTAATAGGTACATTTGGAAAATCAAGGAAATTTTCTCCCACAGAATGTCAATTAATTCTTTGTCAGTACAAGGGCAGTCCACTGCCATTTTTTTTTAAACTTTTCATTATGTGTATCATTCCCCCCTCCCCAAAGACACAAAATTCTACACAGTTTTACATGCATAAAAAACACTTGGGAGTATGCTAACAATTCTTTATGAACAAGTAATAACGAAAAATGTTGAACAATTATGCCAAAAATGATAGACACTTTCTAAAGCAATCTCCATATAAATTAAATTACAATAATATATGAAGTTTTTTAAAGTGTGTGGGTTTTACTACTATTATTTTCCTGTTATATGAGAGATAGACTATGGGATCATCAACTTGAGAAAAATAAATTACCTTGTATGACCATCAAGAGCGGTCTAGTGAAAACTGTTAAAAGCTAAGAGGTAAGAAAACAAATTCACACAGAGTTACCAAAAACATAAATACTAACTAACAGTCTCATTTATGTAAGGTGCCAACCATGGTACTGAAACCAGGTAGGTGATGCCACATAAACTTCCATCCATGATGCTAGGTAACTAGTTACCTTAGTGATTAAGGCAAAGACTTAAAAGATAAACTGGTGAAAATATTCAGAACACATGACTGCTTTCCTTATTTTCATGTAAATGACTTGTAAGATTTACACAATGTCCAGTCAGTATAAACTAGGTAATGAAGAGAATGATTCACAAGAGTTAAATCTGTATTCATTAAGACTTCACAGCAAGTATAATGGAGAAGCTTTAAAACATGATGTGAGAATTCTACAAAAGCCATGTAACACAACAGCTATGTGACAGTATGACACAATCACCATCTAGCGCATGAAGAAAGACAGGGAAAGGAAATACCCAGTAGCATGAAACAATTACTGCTTCAATTTGTTGTTTATTTGCTAAGTTGTGTCCGACTGTTTGCAACTCCACGGACTGCAGCCTGCCAGACTCCTCTGTCCATGGAATTTCCCAGGCAAAAACACTGGAGTGGGCTGCCATTTTCTTCTCCAGGGCATCTTCCTGACCCAGAGATCAAACCCACATCTCCTGCACTGGCAGGCAAATTCTTTACTACTGAACACCAGGAAGTCCCATGGTAAAGTGCTATTAAGATGGTTGCTGGGGGGGCAAACAAAAGTCCAGGACCAGTGGGCTTCAGAGGAATTATATCAATTATATAAAGAAGAGCTAATATGCATACTTCTCAAACTATTCCAAAAAAATTGAAGAGGAGGGAACACTCCCAAATTCATTCTATGAGGCCACCATTACCCTGAAACCAAAACAAATAATATTGCAAAAAAAGAAAATTACAGGTCAATATCTCTGATGAATAGAGATGCAAAAATCCTTGACAAAATATTAGCAAACAGAATTCACAAATATATCAAAGGATCATATACCATGATCAAATGCATTTTATTCCAGGGATGCAAGGATAATTAATATCTGCAAATCAATGTGATACCCCACATTAACAAAAGAAAGGATAAAACCACATGATCATCTCAGTAGATGGAGAAAAAGCATCTAACAAAATTCGACATCCATTCATGATAAAAACTCAGCAAAGTTGGTATAGTAGGAGCATATCTCAACATAATAAAGGCCATCTACGACAAACCCAGGGCTTCACAGGTGGTTCAGTTGTAAAGGATCCACCTGCCAAGCAGCAGACATGGGTTTGATCCCTGGTTTGGGAAGATCCCATGGAGAAGGAAATGCCAACCCACCCCAGTATCCTTGCCTGGCAAGCTACAGTCCATGAGATCACAAAGAACAGGACACGACTTAGTGACAAAACAGCAGCAGCAGCAGCAAGATAAACCCACAGCAAATATCATACTCAATGGTGAAAAGCTTTAAGCTTTTCCTCTAAAACCAGGAGCAAGACAAGGACGCCCACTCTCCCACTTCTATTTAACACAGTATTGGAAGTCCTAGCCACAGAAATCAGACAAGAGAAAGAAGTAGAAGCCAAGGAAAGAAGTAAAACTCACTATTTGTAGATGATATGATACTATATATAGAAAACCCTAAACTTTCTACACAAAGATTATTAGAACATGAATTCAGTAAAGTTGCAGGTACAAGATTAGTTTATATGAGTTGATTGCTTTTTTAATACACTAATAATGAGCTACTAGAAAGTAAGAAAACAACCTCATTTAAAATCACATCAAAAAGAATAAAGTATCAAGAAATATACTTAACCAAGGAGATGAAAGACCTATATTCTGAAAACTATAAAACACTGATGAAGGATACTGAAGAAAAAATCCTGTGTTCATGGACTAGAAGAATTACTGTTGTTAAAATGTCCATACTACCGAAAGCAATCTACAGGTTTAATGCAATTCCTGTCCAAGACACCTACAGAACTAGAACAAACAATCTTAAAATTTATACTGAACCACAAAAGATCCAAAATAACCAATGCCACCTTGAGAAAAAAGAACAGAACTGGAGTTATCACATTCCCTGACTTAAGATTACACTATAAAGTTACAGTTATCAAATCACCAAGGTATTGGCACAAAAACAGATTCATGAAAAAAAATAAAGAGCCCCGAAATAAATTCATGCACCTATGGTTAATTAATCTACAACAAAGGAGACAAGAATATAGAACAGAGAAAAGACAGTCTCTTCAATAAGTGGTGCTGGGAAAAATGAATAGCGAAAGAATGAAATTAGAACATTTTCTCACACGATAAGCAAAAATAAACTTAAGATGAATTAAAGACCTAACTGTAAGACTGGAAAACATAAAACTCCTAGTAGAACACATAGGCAGAACGGTCTCTGACATAAATTGTAATAGTGTTTTCCGGATCTGTCTCCTAAGTCAAAGGAAACAAAAGCAAAAGTAAGTGAAACCTAATTAAGCTTAAAAGCTTTTGCATAGCAAAACAAACCATCAACAAAACAAAAAGACAACCTAAAGAATAGGAGAAAATATCTGCAAATGATATGACCGATAAGGGGTAATATCCAAAACATATAAAGAGCTCATACAACTCAACACCCCAAAAAAAACCCCCCCAAAACCAAACAACCCAATTAATAAATGTGCACAAGACCGGAACAGACATTTTCTCAAAGATGACACACAGACAGCCAACAGGCACACAGAAAGATGCTCAAGCTTGTTAACCATTAGAGAATGCAAATTAAAACCACAACTGAGATATTACCTCACACCTGTGAGAATGGCTATCATCAAAAACACCACAAATAACAAATGTTTGTGCAAATGTGGAATAAAGGGAACCTTTGTACACTGTTGGTGGGACTGTTAATTGGTGCAGCCACTGTGGAAAACAGTATGGAGATTTCTCAAAAAACTAAAAATAGAGTTGCTATATGATCCAGCAATTCCTTTTCTCCTGGGTATATATCCAAAGAAAACAAAACTATAATTCAAAAATATACACATACCCTAAATGTTCATGAATATTGCATGCTTAGTCACTCAGTCACATCTGACTCTTTGCGACCCTTTGGACTGTAGCCTGCCAGTATCCTCTGTCCATGGGACTTTTCAGGCAAGAATACTGGAGTGCGTTGTCATTTTCCTCCTCCAGGAGATCTTCCCGATGCAGGGATTGAACCCATAACTCCTGTGTCTCCTGCATTGCAGGTGGATTCTTTACCGGCTGAGCCATCAGGGTCATACCAGCATTATTTATAACTGCCAAGAGATGGAAGCAACTTAAGTGTCTACCAACAGATGAATGGATGAAGATGTGGAATGTATGCATACAATGGAATATTATTCAGCCATAGAAAGAATGAAATTTTGCCATCTGCAACAACATGGATGGACCTCAAGAGTATTATGCTTGGTGAAATGAGTCAGAAAGAGAAAGATAAATATTGTATGTTATCACTTACACATGGAATCTAAAAAATAAATGTCAGAATATAACAGAACAGAAACACATTCACGAATAGTGAGAATTAGTGGCTACCAGTGGGGAAGAGGGAAGTGGAGGAGAAATATAGGGGTAGGAAGTCAAGAGCTACAAATTAAAAAATATAAAATAAATAGGCTATAAGGACATACTGTTCAGCCTATGAAGATAGCCAATATTTTATAAAAACTTTAAATGAGGTATAATCCAGAAAAACATTGAATTTCTATGTTGTTCACCTGAAACTAATTTGATATTGTAAATCAGTCATACTTCAATAAAAAAGGAAAAAAGATATCTGTTGGGGATTCTGAGATTCTAAGAATGGGCAGGGAAAATTAATCCATAGGAAGCTCAGATTAGATGTGAAAAATGTACATCCATTTACTTAATTCCTTTCTGTCCACAAATCTCCCATTCCAATCACACTAAATCTCTATATGCTAACTTCTCTTAGGTATGAAATAGAATTCAAATTCTGAGTGAGTATGAAACTTTAAAAAACTGTAATAGAACAAAAAGCAAGGAGTAATGTCAAGAAGTTTGTCAGACACGAACCTTATCATTCATTCTTCAGAGAGAGGATCCATTAGTAAATTCTCAAAATGGACAGGATTCAATTCATTACAAAATGTTAAAGCCCCAAAATGAACCAATGAACATGACATGGTTAGTGCTCTCAAGTAGCATACAGATATTTGCTGAGTGCTTACTATGTACTAGGCATTGTTCTAAATGCTTTCATGTATTTGGCATTTAACCTTCATTATAATATTATGATGTAGGTACTGTAATTATCCCTTTTCTACAAATAAGGAATTATGTATTGACCCAGAGAGGCCTGGCATGCTGCAGTCCATGAAGTTGCAGAGAGTCAGACACAACTTGGTGAAAACAACAGAATACTTAACCTAGACAGGTAAATAATTTTGCTCTTAATTACAAAACTAGTAATTTTGATAGTCTGGCTTCAGAGCACATGCTTTTAGCCATTGTGACATATATTTAGGAAAAGAAAAATTAAAGAAGCCTACACACATTGACCATATTTTATGGATTTTCTAAGACTGTTCTGACATTAAATATTCTGTACAGTTGTTAAGACTACTTGACCCCATTTTGACTGGGGAAAAATACTATCTGCAAGAGGAATGTACTCAACAGACTTATGTATCTGATATTTAAACTCAACAAAACACCATCACACGACACATTTAGCCGTGCTTTAGTCATTGCACATCGGCAGATCATTTAGCTGTATATTAGTAGTGTCTGTGAACAACACAAGGCTTTAGGCTCTCATTGCATAGAAACAGTCAAAATTATTCACAGTGATTTTGAGTAAATCTTAAGTCCTACAATATCACTAAGAAAGTTGAAAGTTGGTCCCTTATACTGAAGAGAAATCAAACTACCAGTCTCTGAACCATAACATTACTAATATTATAAACTGCTTTGAATTTTACTACCACTGTTAATTATCAAGTACAGAAACTGCTTTGATAAAGTCATGTCCAACTTTTACAATTGGTATATAGAAAAAGAATACAAATATCACTTTCATAAATACTTTAAGATAAAAAAATAAAATAAAATAAATAAATACTTTAAGATGCTGCCTATCCAGGTATCAATTGCAAAAAAAAAAAAAAAAAGAAGCCACTAGATTTTAAGGAAATCTTCATATGGAAAATAAAATGATGTTACTATTAATCTTTACAATAAGTATAAAATGACAATGTGAAAATATAATTTTTCCTTTCTTTGCTGTCATATGTAGTTTGATTTCATATTGACTTTACAATAGTGCCTAATTTCAATCTTTTTCCCAATAATTTTTCCCTTTAATGCTGATTTACTCTTGATGACATGTTCCATAAATCTATATTCCAGAATAGTAGCTTATTTGGCAGAAAACTCGAAGGATTTTGTACCTGTCAAGAGGTTAACCTCCTAAGGAAAAAAACTCAAAACACACACAATTCACTTGCTTTCAGGCTAAAGGCAATCAATTGTTTAAAAATGCAATAGTACTTTCAGGTCTAGACCTGCAGAAAGTCCATCAGAAAAGCACTTGGAAAAGCATGATCTGTCAAAGAAGAGCAACAGAAATCTGCTTGGCTTGTTGAAAAATGAAGTACATAATCAAAATAATTCTACATAATATCTCACTACCTGAACAGTTTGCTGCTTAAAACCTATTCAAAAGTTGAAAGTGAGTAATTTGAACATTTATAGAAACAACAAATTAATAGCATGCACATCACTGTTTCCTGATTAAGGACAATTAGTTTTGTCATCATTTCATATATTTTTACACACAACAGAGGACACATCTAGAAAAACAAGCCTTACTATGCCCCTGGAATTATATTTCTAAGATTAGAACGTATTTTCTGAAAACCAACTAGTGGGATGGGTTACCAAAGGAAATTATGGGACACATTTTCCTAGAAGTCTTTAACTAAAGTAAGGAAGATTGCCAATGGCTATTAAGGGTGCTGAGACAGGTTTGTGAGCCTTCAAAACCCTGGCAACTGGAGTGCAACAGATGACCTGTTCTCAGTGTCTGTCAGAAACTTTAACTGCTCTCAGTGCCAGTGACCAAAAAGGATGCGCCTGCTCTAAGTCTGATCCTCCCAAGTCCCTGACAGTTTAGGAGAGAAAGAAAAAAATCTTTCCAGTCCATTCTTTTCTGATGGCAGTTTTTTTTTCTGTCACAGAATTTCACAGAAGGGCCTTCAAATACGTGCAAATTTATAAACAGGTAGATAAAAGAGATCTTCTCTTCTGAAGATAACAGTAAAATGAGATAGGCCATCTTCCCTCTAGGGAATGGCTTACTTATTCTTCCCTGAAATCAAAAATAGGCTTTTAAAATGCTAGAAATCAAACGAGTGCTAAAAGATCAAGATCTAAGGCCAAAGAGCTAGACAGAAGCTAGATTCTCAGACTCCTGATTCAGTGTTCTTCTAGGAAATAGCTATTGCTAACCTATCAATCTCTGTTAAAAACATCTACAAACATCAACAGAAATATGCAACTAATTTACTTATAGAAAAACATCTCCTATAATTTGAATCTATACACAGTAAATGATCAACCCACACTGGCACACAGCAATTTATTAATTTTCAGATAGTTTATAAAGTATACAGCTACTAACTGATAGAAAGATAAACGTTTGATCCCCAATTATGATTCTACTGCAAAAATATCACTTACTGATCACCTACTTTTGGGTACTATGCTAGGTGCTTAGGATACAAGAATGAACACAGTCTCCTCCTGTTAAAAAAAATTTATGCTTAAAATTATCCTCATAATATTGCTTTAAATCTCTATAGTGCTTTATAAGATGCATTTCTCTACAGAATCTTACTAAATCCTGGTGAGTTTGGCAAGAGAATTATGATCAGAACAGAATGTTTCTATCCTAATGCAGCTATTTTTACATCACAACACTGACTTCCTTGGTTTCCACTACACAAATATTTAAAATCTAAAGTGTACCAGATAAGCATGGTCTGTAAGAATACTTAACTTCTAACTTTTTAAAAATCCCACACTTATTTTAAATGGTAATGCTGGCACTAACACAGTGATTCCTTTGTAACAATTCCAATTAATATTAATACTAAAAGATACTTAAACTTAACCTCTTATAAATGAGTGTAATTTAGATAAACTATTAAGCTAACTAGCAAAATGATACGAAGAGATGAGTGTTTAATTGTCAGACCAAATGCTGAAGTGTGTTATTCCTGTACTAGGTATAAATTTAAAATAATTAGTATGTATACATTTTCTTTTAAATAATTGTATAGAACTTGGAATTACTTAAATTATCTCATTAATTATATGAGTTACTAGCAAGTAGCATATTAAAGAGAGGCAAAGATGTGATAAGGCCTGCCTCCTTTCCCCTATAGACAAATACAAAGTAGCAGTTTGGAATTGGAATTTGGTCTTTCAGCCATCCAAACCAGAGCACTATAATCCATACTAAAAACAGTTTCACTGTATAAGAAACATTAAACTTAAAGAAAAAGCTCTAAGCCACCACTTTTACTATAAACTTAGAAACTTTTTATTGAAGTATTTTAACATTAAACTCCCCAAATTGTATAGTTGAGGAGAGGGAGAGAGAACATATAAAAATTTCTTAACCAGTATCAACTGATTCATATTAATAAAGGATTAAATACGAATAACATAAGTGGCTATAAAAATTATCTGTTTATCTAAGGCTGAATAACCTTTCTGAACAATGGAAACCACAAGCCTTTAAGTCGAATCCTTAGACTTCACTGTGTGTTGCCTCATGCTTCTTTTTTATACCTTTAATACTTCAGTTTCTCCTAACCACTATTTTTAATTTTTATTACAGTATCATCTCTTAAAAGATAATTAATAAAGTTCACTTTAAACATAAGCTTAAGGGACTTCCCTGGTGGTCTAGTGATTAAGACTCCATCTATTGCAGGGCGTGTGGGTTTGATCCCTGATTGGGGTACTGAGATCCCACATGCTCTGAGGTGTGGCCAACAAATAAAAATAAACTTCAGTTTGCTAACTGATACCTGTAACTACTAATCTGAAATCGAGAACAATCTTCTACAATTAGTCCTGACCAGAGGTATACTTCCTGTATCTCCTGGAAATTACTAAATAAATTTACTATTTACTAAATAATTTTTACTAAAATTTACTAAATAAAAAAACTCCCTGAATTTTAAGGTCTGGCAAACAGAGACTTCACCAAAATCTCTGAGTCTTTTTTGTAAATCATCCTTAGTTTTAATCTGTTCCATTCTTTTGGAATGGTCGTCTGATTTTACTGATCTTCGGCAATGGTATAAGGTCATCAGTTCAGATTCCCCCTTCCTCCATATTATGTATTATGATATATAAATAGCTTGACACTTGCTATCCTGTCGTGGTGGCTTAGTCGCTAAGTCGTGTCTGACTCTTGGGACCCATGGACTATAGCCCGCCAGGCTCCTCTGTCCATGGGATTTTTCCAGGCAAGAATACTGGAGTGGTTTATCATTTCCTTCTCCAGGGGATCTTCTCCACCCAGGGATTGAACCTGGGTCTCCTGAACTACAGAGAGATTCTTTACCGACTGTGCTACCAGGGAAGCTCCAGTCATGGTTCAAACTTCAAGGCATAATTATTTCCCAGGCAGGTTAACTAACACCTGGGTGTCTGACAGTGGAATGGGGTTCTAAGAAAATGAAACTAAAAGCCACGTGGTTCTTGGTCCCTAGTCACACCTGTAAAGTTAGCCGTCAGCAAAGTGGAAAACAGGATGTATTACATAAACTGTCTTTTTTCTTATTTCAGATAAGTCCACTCATAAGATCTAACACTTTCAAAGGGGAAAGGAAATGAACATGTCTTAGACATCTGATCCTGGCCAAAACTTTCCTGGATCTACACTCATTTAATTCAACAAAACAAAAACTATAACAACTTTGTTGAGTAGTAATTACTCTCCTTATACATATCAAGAAATCTGTCCAAAGTAACTCTGCCAGTAAGTATAGAAGCCAGGGTTTGAACCAAGGAGGTTCAGATTTTACAAAGTCAGTATTTTTAGTACTCATAGGATTTTAAGGCTAAAGCACTGAGTAGTACCATGTACAGCATTCAGTACAATTCCTCTATTACAGATAAGGAAACTGAGGCCCCAAAAGATTGAGACTTGCCCAAGGACACACTCTTGTGGTGAGGTTAGGATCTGAATTCACATCTCCTGATTTCTAGCACAGTTCTGTGCTTAATTATTTGTGTGTGTGTGTGTGTTGAGGGGGAGTTTGAGTGTCACTCTTGAAATAATTTATATGTAATTTAGAACATCCCAAACATCTCCAAATAAGATACATATGTGTGGCAGGTTAGGTATGTATATTTTTAGTGAACAAATATAGTATAAAAACTCAATAGGCATTTGTAAATTATTAATGTTGTAAAGAAGTCTGTTGTCAATATATTTATTTATTCAGTGAATAACTCTATTATGTACTGGCTGCTGTGCTTGGCAATGAGAACATAACTATATAACATAAAACCCCTAGTGTTCTCATGAAAATTACATCTTGGTGGAAGATACAGACAAATAAATAGGCAATCGCCAATGCACTGAGTCAGTGCTCTGACAGTAGGGGCACAAGATGTTATGGGAACAGGAAGCAAAGGCACCTGACCCAGACTAGACTTTTCAAAGGAATTGATATGAAAAATGAGTAGGAGTCAGCCAGTTAAACAAGGGGTATAGAGTGTGCAAATGTCTCATGAAAAGCAAACAGCACTGGCACATGAAGCAGGAAAAGGCCAAGGGAGCTGTAGGAAGAAAGAGGAGAGATGAACGTAGAAGAAAAGAGACAAATCATACAGGTCTTAGAAAGCAAGGGCTTTACAATCGTGTCTATTAGAATTACCTGGGGAACTTAAACAGATGTCTGGGCTCCATCTCAGACCAATTAAACCAGAATCTCCAGGAATGAGACTCTGGCACTGATATTTTTAAAAAGCTAACTAGATGATTCTAGAATGTGGCCAGGATCAAAAACCACTGTTTAAGTTATAGAGGAATTAAACACATCCATTTATTACTACAAATAAGGGAAAAGGTGATCTATGGACTCTAGTTTCTTTATCATAAAAAAGCAGTCTGGAAAAAAAAAAGCAGGCTGGAGCAAGTTAGAGGTAGCATAACAAAACGAAAGGAGTCACAAAGCATTCATTTTGTCAATGAGTCTGTCACCTGATACTTGCCTGACCTTAAATTAAAATGTCATTTCTCAGAGACAGTAATACTGCCTTCTCTACAGGATTGTTTTGTAGCTCAAGACAAACATACTTAAAAAAAAACAGGTCAATAACTATACTAATATAAACCTTGATTTCCCCAGATTTACGCTTCTAAACTTGCACAAATTTAAAGATCATAAATATTTTCAGAGATAAAATCTTTTATGATGCTTAAGAAACACATTTCATTTACAGAATCACCCCTCCCTTGAAATTCAAGATATTTAAATAATAAAATAGAGAAGTGATCCTTTTAATGCTATTTTTGTTGCTAAAGAGATCAAACGGGATTAAGTTAGCCCTTTTCAAATAAACAGATCAACAGAGCAAATGCCTTTTAAATGGTAATAGTAAATGTTAAAAATTCTTAATTCAATAAAGGAAACAAGCGAACTCTTTTAGGAAATGTATGACCTATCTTATCATTTAAGTATTTTACTTGTAAATTTACCTTTTTTTTTAAAGGCAATACTTATTTGGGATGGAGAGGATCTTATCCTGACAGGAAGGAAGCTCTGCTTTAAGAAGGGTTGTTCCATCCAAAGCCAGGCAAAGCTATTGCTCTTTTACAGTTCTCCTTTCACATGTATCTAGCCCATGAGAAGATACACTTTCATGCAGTAATTTTTGGGTTTACAGCATTTGTATTTAGTGACATCTCCTTAATGCTATATCTAATTTACTTAAAATTGAGGGGAAAAAAAACTTTAGACATATAAAAACACTGTTCTGCATTTATATGTGGTTCATTTTTAATTCTTGAACTAAAACTGATAGGAATGTCTTTCAAACTTTATATTCATAAAGTCAATGATAAAATATTAAGTTAATATTCATTCATTTTCTTTTTATTTCCCCCATGATGCTATGACTGTTACCATGTGCTATCACTTCTTTCA
Source organism: Cervus elaphus (assembly GCF_910594005.1). Lineage (NCBI taxonomy): Eukaryota > Metazoa > Chordata > Mammalia > Artiodactyla > Cervidae > Cervus > Cervus elaphus. Next base: position 31,619,082 of record NC_057833.1, on the reverse strand, counting down.
GTCATCTATTTCGTGATTTTAACAGGAAAGCAGTTTTACAATGATGGAAAAACCTGTAAGAAACTTTTGAAAAAAGTTACGGATGAAATTTAATTTTATCCGAAAAGGTGAGATGAGAAAACTCAGAAAGCCAAACAAAATACCCCTCCTCCCCCCCACACACCCTCACTGGGCCCTCTTCAGATAATTTTGGCTGATGACACTGCAGAACAGTTAATCTGATAATTAAAATTTTCCAGAACATGTGATGTTTAGATAGAGATCTATGCTGTCAACCAGAATTCAATGGTTCAGTCTTAAAAAATGTTAAAACTTGAATACAGACATATTAACAAATTCTTACACTACAGTTGCTTCTAGGATCCATTAATAAGGACGTGCTGTGATTTACACAAATTAAATTAGTAACGTGGTATCTTACGCATTTTGTAGGTATTTCTTTAACAACACGCAATCCAGTACATAAACAAATTTTGTACAGTGCAATGTAAGCAAATACCCAGAGAACCCAGCTTCTGAGCAGGAAAACATGCGACCGGTATTGCCCACAGTGGTTCAAATGTGGCCATAGTAATTACCCGATGACTTGAGTTAACAGAAGTTTACCTACCCAAGTTTTCCAAGGGGTTCTCCCAGGCCTCACAAACTACGATCAAAACATCATCTCGCAAACCCATGTCCTGCATGTGCCCAAAGGCGCAGTGCTGGAATGAGGAAGCGTCACCAAACGGAATCACAACTCTACTTCATTAAAGAATATGCAGGCTCTTTTCACAGAAGCCCCTCTTATTGCGCTCCCCTTACCCTTTATGACTACGTAAACAGCTTCCCAATTACTGTCAGCCAAAACAGCTTTCGATTTCTAAGTCTGGTAACTAGCCACCATCACCACTATTCCTTTAGCATCCTAAAATAAACCCCTCAAGCCGCGATCAAAACACACTGGCTGAACGTCTGGTGTTTACACAGTCCAATTCTGGGCGCTACCCTACCTTTCCGAGCCACTTAGGAGCTATGAAGCAGGCATCACATATTAGACTTACTAAAGACACAATTGCGAGACAATGTCTCAGGTCTATGAATGAAAGATCCAATACGTTTGATTGCCTCGGTTAAAAGGAAAAAAACAACTTCGAGAGGAAGGGTGGGAGAGGAACCGCGGTAGCCTTCCGAGCCCCAGCCGGGCGATTTAAACCCAGTATGAGGCAAACCGCAGGGTCGCCGGGCTGGCGCGGTCGGAGTCCTCGGGCGTGACAGCCCCTCAGGAAGAGCTCGCGGTTTGGCACCCGCGATCGCTCACGCCGCGGTGCTCGCGGGTCGGGTGGATGTGCAAGGGCGCGGGGGGACCGAGCCACCGCGGCCGGGGCGGCGGCCCTGGGCGCACTTCCTCAGTCTCTAGCAGCCCCATCCCCAAAAATGGGAGAGGAAGGAAACGAGGAGCGAGGCGGCGGCCAGAGGGAGAAAAGAGGGAGCGGCGAGCCCTCGCCTCTGCATCTGGGTGAGGCCAGCGGCAGGCGGAGAGCGGGGATCGCAGGCGAACTCTGCTGCGGGCCGAAGCTGGGAGAAACGACCGGCGGGCAGCCCCCGCCCAAGACGGCGGGCGCGCCCGAGAGTCCCCGGCACCCACCCGGCCCCCATCCCGACCGCTCCCACTCCCGGCCTGTCCGCGTTCTACTCACGCTCGGGGCTCCTCGAGGCTCCGCGGCTCTAACCGCATCGGGTCCCAGCCCCGCGGGCGGCGGCGGCGGCGGCGCCGAGGGAGAGGAGAGCGGGCGGCACAGCCCCCGCCTCCCGGCCCCTCTCCCCCGCCGCTCCGGAGCTGCCCGGCCGGGCCCGAGCCCTGCCTCGCCGGCGGCCCCAGCCCCAGCGGCCGCGGCGGCAGCAGCCCGAGACCTCAGCGGCCGCAGCGGCGGCACCGGAACTGCCGCTTTCTCCTTCTCGCTGCCTCTCCTAGCTAGCCCCCGCCACACGCCCCCGCCCCCGTCTCCTTTCTCTGTCACCCCTGTTTTTTTTTTTTTTCTTTTGTTTCCAGAATAAACTTTATTGGTCTCTTTTTCCGCTCACATCGTGTAAACAAACAACGAACTCTTCCCCACCCCCTCGACTCCCCCCTCCTCGGGCAGAGGAGGGTAAGAGCTGAGGAGGGGCCGAGCCTACTGTGCCCCGGAAGCAGAGGAACAAACGAGAGGAAGTGAAACTGCGGAGACCAGGAGGGGGAAGTGGGCAAATCGGGTGACAGTGTGCCAGTGCGCCTGCGCCTTGGTTTTGTGCCCGAAGTTTGAGTGGCTTTGTGGCTCATTTTCCTGCCGCGCTGGTATTTAACGCTGTTGTCTTTTGCAGTGGTGAGGCTGTTTTGTCATCCTGTGGAGGCATAGGTGTCGTACGAGCAGCAGGGATGCGCCTGTGTGTTTCTACGAGCTGTAGGGCTGGGTTGAGATATAGAAAGGCGTATTGGGAGCTAGCGGGTCCATTCACTTTTACGCCCATAGAGGAAATAAGATTTACTCTCGTATAGGGGCGAGGGGAGGGGATGTAGTGGCTAACCGCCTCTGTCAGTGGCTAACCAGAAATGGATATCGATACTAGAAAGAAGGCCTTTTACAAAACGTTGCTTCGCGTCCTTTTGCCAACGTAAGGTTGAGTTGTAGCCCATCCCGAAAGAGGAATGCACTGCCACAGCCTTCTGCAATACTTTGACTCACTCAGGGAGACCTTTTGCAATGTCCTTTTTTTTCAGATCTGAATCAGCTTGTAGGATTCCATTCTGACTATTCAGAACACGTGCTTTTTTCGCGTAGTGCCCACGGAGACTCTAGAAAAACCATTTTGGTTCCAGAGTAGACGCAGGGTGGTGGTTTGATACTGCGTACCACAGAAGCTTCTTTTTGCTGGAGAGTAATAGGATCTGTTAGGTTTTGAGACCACTACTGGTAAGGGTCAGGTTTTCGGCGTGTTTCTCCCCCTAGTGGCCTTTCAGTGTATTAAAAAGACGTAGGAACAGTGATTAGCAGAAATCTGCAATACAAGTCCTCAACGTAGGGCCCTCTCTTGCATTTTAAGGAGTAGAGGACTTGAAAGTGACCCGCCCTGGAGATGTTACAGTTCAGCTTGTCATTCAGTGCTGAAAACTGACCAATAACCAGTTTTGCTCAAACACCACACATCCTTAACCAATCCTAAAAAAGAACCATTCCTTTATGTGGTCATAGTTTCATTCGACTATGTTTCTGTATTTCCTGTGCTTTCTCTCTTTTAAGCTCTGGTTTTCATCTCATATTTCAGGAGTCTAAGTTTCTAAATATTTTTCTTGAACCAGTGTTTTTCAGCACTTTCAGAACACTGTGTTACTCAAGAGAAAGGAATTTAAACAAACAACAAAAAAAAGCGATGATATTGGATTACTGGTCAAAGGAAATCTTAAGGCAGCATTTCCCAAATTTGTGTTCCCAGGCCCAGAGTTTAGTGAGATCTTAATAGGTGGTCCTTAGTGGGGGAAAATGATGGTAAATTCATGTTTTTCTAAAATTTATTTTAATAGATGGTACATGCATTATATGATTTTTGTTATGTGATAATTTGCCTTTTGGGCTTCCCTGATACCTCAGTTGGTAAAGAATCCGCCTGCCATGCAGGAAACATTGGTTAGATTCCTTTGTCAGGAAAATCCACTTGAGAAGGGATAGGCTAGCCACTCCAGTATTCTTGGGCTTCCCTGTGGCTCAACTGGTGAAGAATCTACTTGCAATGCAGGAAACCTGGGTTCAATCCCTGGGTTAGGAAGATCCCCTGGAGACCGGAAAGGCTACCCTCTCCAGTATTCTGGCCTAGAGAATTCCATGGACTGTATAGTGCCTGGGGTCACAGAGTCTGACAGGACTGAGTGACTTTCACTTTCTTCAGCTTTTCAATCTGCCTTTAAGAAATCTGGTGTCACAACATGTGCCATGCTTCCCCAGGTGGCGCTAGTGGTAAAGAACCTGCCTGCCAGTGCAGGAGACTTAAGAGACTCAGGTTCCATCCCTGAGTAGGGGAGATCCCCTGGAGGAAGGCATGGCAATCCAGTTCAGTATTCTTGCCTGAAGAATCACATGGACAGAGGAGCCTGGTGGACTGCAGTCCATGGGGTCGCAGAGAGTCAGACACAACTAAAGCAACTTAGAACGCACGCAGGTCACAACAGAAAATGTCATACCTGGTACTTGTATGATTACTCAATGGTACAGGATTAACATTTACTGCTGAATTCACAATTGCTGTATTTGGTTTATATGGTGACCATTAATATGTTGTCTGCTTTATCTTCTGAAGGTATCTGCACTGTTCTTCAGTGTTTATGTCAGGCCTCTATATGATGAAATGTGTTGCTTCAGGTCCTGAGACTGAAAGAAGAATGTTTTACAGGAAAAATTGAAATTGTGATACTCAGACTGTAAGACAAACAAAAAATGGAATATAGAATTAAAGAGCTGTTTTCTAAAGTCAAGAGGTAGAACATCCAAGGTGACACAGTTGTTCCATTCTAACACATTGGAGGTATTTAATAATAGTTACTTGCCTTTTGGTTTTATTTCCATTGAAAATAAAGATAACTGATACTCAAATGTGTATTGTGCACTGAAACATACTCTGTAACAAACACTGAAATTACAGCTAAGCTTTGAAGTCATTTGGAAACAAGAGTCAACTTGATTATGAAGCAGTATACTCTGGATTTATAAAATTGCCAAGTCAAACAATAAAAACACACCAAAGGAAGACAAAAATGAACTACCATGTAGCACTTACTAGTTTGGTTATGATCAGAAAACATACTTTTAAGATTTCAGTTCTTTTCTATTTGTTAAGGTTTATTTTGCCTGAGTATCTTAGTAAATGTCCTTTTGTTGCTTACTCACTAAGTTGTGTCTGACTCTTTGTGACTCCATGGACTGCAGTACGTCAGGCTTCCCTGTCTTTAACTGTCTGGGAATTTGCTCAAATTCATGTCCATTGAGTCAGTGATACTATTCAGCCATCTCATCCTCCATTGCCCCCTTCTCCTCCTACCCTCAATCTTTCCCAGCATCAGGGTCTTTTTCAATGAGGCAGTTCTTTGCACCAGGTTGCCAAAGTATTGGAGCTTCAGCTTCAGCATCTGTCCTTCCAGTGAATATTAAGGGTTTGATTTCATTTAGGATTGACTGGTTTGATCTCCTTGCTGTCCAAGGGATTCTCAAGAGTCTTCTCCAGCGCTGCAGTTCAAAGGCATCAATTCTTCAGCCACCTTCTTTATGGTACAATTCTCATATCTGTACATGACTACTGGAAAAACCATGGTTTTGACTATATGGACTTTGTTGGCAAGTGATGGCTGTGTTTTTTAATATGATGTCTAGGTTTGTCATAGCTTTTCATCCAAGAAGCAAGAATCTTTTAATTTCATGGCTGCAGGCACCATCCACAGTGATTTTGGAGCCCAAGAAAATAAAGTCTGCCACTGTTTCCATTTTTTCCCCATCGATTTGCCATGAAGTGATGGGATCAGATGCCATGATCTTAGTTTTTTTGAATGTTTTTAAGTCAGCTCTTTTGCTTTCCTCTTTCAGTTTCATCAAGAGGCTCTTTAGTTCCTCTTCTCTTTCTGCCATTATGGTGGTGTCATTTGCATATCTGAGGCTGCTGATATTTCCCCTGGCAATCTTGATTCCTGCTTGTGATTCGTCCAGCCTGGTATTTCACATGATGTACTCTACATCTAAGTTAAATAAGGGTGATGATGTACAGTCTTGACATACTTCTTTCCCAATTTTGTACCAGTCAGTTATTCCAAGTCTGGTTCTAACTGTTGTTTCTTGATCTGCACACAAGTTTGAACCCCTATGATAGAACATTTTATGTGTGTTATTGGGTGCAATGTGCTATGTCAATCATGGCAAGTTGGTTGATAATGTTAGGTCCTCTATATCCTTACTGGATTTCTGCAGTAGTTCTATCAGTTTCTGGGAGAAGAGCATTGATGTCTCCGGCTATAATTGTGGCTTTGTCTATTTCTCCTTTCGCTTCTGTGTATTTTTGCTTTACATATCTTAAAGCTCTGTTGTTGGCTGTACACACATTTAGACTTATGTGTTTTTGATGAATTGACTCTTTTGATCATTATGTACTATCTTAATCCCTTGTAATATCCCTGATCTGAGATCTATTTTTTTCTAATATTAATGTAATCACTCCACCTTCTTTGGTTAGTATTTGCATGATATATATATTTCCTATCTTTTATTTATCTATATTGTTATATTTAAAATGAATTACTTGTAGACAACACATCAGTCTCTCTTTTTAATCCAGTCTGACAATCACTGTAATTTCTGTATTTAGATTATTTACATTTAATATTAATATAATTGTTGATAAGATTGCATTTAGGCTTACTATTTTGTTGTTTATTTTCTGTTTGTTCTCTGTTTTTTTCTATTCCTACTTTCCTACCTTTTTATGGATTATTTGCATATTTTTAATAGTACATTTTAATTAATTGGTATATTGCCTTTTTGGATATATCTCTTTGTATTTTTTTTAAGAGTTGCTCTATGGCTTACAAGATATATACATAAGCTTTCACAGTCTAATGAGTGTATTACATCACTTCAAATAAAATGTGGAAAGACGCCTTGTAGTCACATAGGTCCCTCTTTGCCCCACTCACTGATTTTTAAGGTAAAGTTGGTATATTTATAAATTTCTATATGTGGAAACCCCATTAGATAATTTTAAAGTTTTGCTTTCAACAGTTAGACAGGCATACTGTATTTTATCGTGTTTCATTTTATTGTACTTTGCCAATATTTCCTTTTTTTTTTTTTTTTACAAATAGAAGGTTTGTGATAACCATGAATGAACAAGTATGTTGGTGTCATTTTTACAATAGCATTTGCTTACTCCATGTCTCTGTGTCACATTTTGGTAATTCTCATGATATTTCAAACTTTTTCAATATTATTATATTGTGATCTGTGTTTTGTGATCTTTGTTGTTACTGCTCTCATGGAAGGCTCAGATGATGGTTAGCATATTTTAGTAATAAAGTATTTTAAAATTAAGGTGTGCATTAGTACATTTTTGATATACTATTGCACATTTAATAAACTATAGTATTTCATGTAAACAGAACTTGAATATGCAGTGGGAAACCAAAAAATTCATTTGACTTGCTTTATCGTGATATTTGCTTTATTGAGGTGGTTTAGAACTGAACCTGCAATATCTCTAAGACATTCCTGTACATATTTAAGAGAGCCTTCCAAAGAATGTTCAGGACTGATTTCCTTTGGGATTAACTGGTTTGATCTCCTTGCAGTCCAAGGGACTCTCAAGAGTCTTCTCCAAAACCACAGTTCAAAAGCATCAATTCTTCGGCACTCAGCTTTCTTTATAGTCCACCCCTCACATCCATACATAGCTACTGGAAAAACCATAGCTTTGACTAGATGGACCTTTTTTGGCAAAGTAATGTCTCTGCTTTTTAATATGCTGTCTAGGCTGGTCATAACTTTCCTTCCAAGGATTAAGCATCTCTTAATTTCATGGCTGTAGTCACCATCTGCAGTGATTTTGGAGCCCCCCAAAATAAAGTCTGTGACTGTTTCCACTGTTTCCCCATCGATTTGCCATGAAGTGATGGGACTAGATGCCATGATCTTAGTTTTCTGAATGTTGAGTTTTAAGCCAACTTTTTCACTCTCTTTCACTTTCATCAGGAGGCTGTTTAGTTCTTCTTCACTTTCTGCCATAAGGGTGGTGTCATCTTCATGTCTGAGGTTATTGATATTTCTCCCGGCAATCTTGATTCCAGCTTGTGTTTCATCCAGCCCAGCGTTTCTCATGATGTACTCTGCATATAAGTTAAATAAGCAGGGTGACAATATAGAGCCTTGACGTACTCCTTTTCCTATTTGGAACGAGTCTGTTGTTCCATGTCTGGTTCTAACTGTTGCTTCCTGACCTGCATACAGGTTTCTCGAGAGGCAGGTCAGGTGGTCTGGTATTCCCATCTCTCAGAATTTTCCACAGTTTGTCATGGTCCACCCAATCAAAGGCTTTGTCATAGTCAACAAAACAGAAGTAGATGTTTTTCTGGAACTCTTTGGCTCTTTTGATGATCCAACAGATGTTGGCAATTTGGTCTCTGGTTCCTCTCCCTTTTTAAAATCTAGCTTGAACATCTGGAAGTTCACGGTTCACTTACTGTTGAAGCCTGCCTTGGAGAATTTTGAGCATTACTCTGCTAGCGTATGAGATGAGTGCAATTGTGTGGTAGTTTGAGCATTCTTTGGCATTGCCTTTCTTTGGGATTGGAATTTTTACTTTTACTTTTAGCTTGAAGAATTTACTTTAGTATTTCTTTTAGAGCAGGCCTGCTGTTTGACACACTGTCTTAGTTTTCCTTCACTAGAGAATATTTTTACTTTGTTTTTATCCCTACTCATTGGTTATAGAATTCTGATTTAACAGGATTTTTCCCCTTATGACTGTGGTCATTCAGATATCAATTGCTTCCCCCTTATATGTAATTTGTCTAGAAAATTTTCTCTAGATTATTTCAAGATTTTACGTTGTTTTGGTCTGACGGTTTGATTATGATGTGCTGAAGTGGTTTTTGTTTGTTTGTTTGTTTTGTTTTTGTTTGAGTTTATTCTATTTGGGTTTACTGAGATCTTGAGTTTGAAAATTTATGTATGTCACTAAATTTGGAATGTTTTCAGCAGCTATTTCTTCATGTATTTTCCTGCCAATTTCCTTCTCCTTTTCTGGGAATCCAGTGATGAGAATGTTAGACATTTTGAAGTTGTCCATCTCTCTAAGACTCTGTTCATTGTTTCAATCTTTTTTCTCTCTCTTGTCCATACAGGATAATTTCTATTGATTTGTCTTTCAGTTCACTTACTTTTGTCTCTTTTACATTCATTTCTGCTTTTGAGCCCACCAAGGAAATTTTAAAATTTCCGATATTATATTTTTCAATTTTTAGTTTTCTAATTGGCTCTTTTTTATGGTTTCTGTTTCTCTGCTAAGAACCTGTATTTTTTCATTCATTTCAAATTTTTGTCTATAGCTTAAGGAGCATAGTTACTAATATGCCTTGCAGGTATTTTTATGAAGTTCAATGGCAAGAAACAGCTCTTCAGAGAAAAATAATCAGTTTCACTGCATTAAAAAATTAAACATTGTTAGAAAGATGAATTTTGCATATAGACCACAAAGAATAACAATTTTATTATACTCTATAGCTATGATTAAAATTAATTCTGCAGCTGCAAAGGATACTTTCAGTGCCATTGTAGAATCTACTAAATAGTTTAGTGGAAACTAAACAAACACAAACTAAACAAACTAAAGTAAACAAACAAACACACTACTTTGTTAAAGTGTTTCTGCCTAAGAGACAACAGGAATATTTGTATTGGGTATCCTTTATATTAGTTAAACCGGTGGTATTAGAAGGGTAAGATCATGAAGTTCTAATAGAAGGGACGTTAAAATATTGAGTAAGACAAATCTTTTAATATAGCTAAGTGATTTTCAGTGCACCCTAACTCAGGAATACCTGAATGTTGAAAAACATGCAGTTCATTTTCTTCTTCACTTTGGTGTGCCATTCTCATGTGAAACAAAATTTTTACATCGCGCCACAATAAAAACAAATTATAGAAATAGATTCGATTTTGCTGTAAGAGCATCCATTTCAATGACATCATCCCTGATAGTTCATGGGTGCTGTCTGATAATAAGGCAAGAACTACTGTTCTCACTTAAACGTTGGCAATTGTAATTTTTGAAAGGCTGCTTCACTCAAATATTATTTTTACTCTTTAAAAATAATACATAACAATAGAACTTCCCTGGCAGTCCAGTGGTTAAGACCCCATATTTCTACTGCAGGGGGCCATGCATGGATCAGTCCCTGGTGGGGGACCTAAGATCCCACATGCCTGCCATGTGACGTGGCCAAAAACAAACAAAAAACAAAAAATGACAATAAAGAAATGTGTAAAGGAAAAAAATTAAGTCTCCCTAAAAGGTTAAAAAGATCATTTTTACTTTCGTATACCTCCCAGCAATTTGTCTTTTAGTCTTTTTTTTTTTCATGATATATTTATACACAAAACTTGTTTTACAAAATAGTCAAAAATCACAATACCATAGATGTCCTTCAATAAATGCATAGTTAAAGGAACTGGTACACCCATGATATGTAATATGAATCAGCAATAAAAAGGAACAAACTACTGATACATGCAACTTGAATGAAGATTGAGATTCATGTTCTTTGTTAAATGACTTATTCTACCTCTTGGCCATTTTTCTAGTCTCTTCACTTACTTGAAATGCTGTATTTATTGTATAAAAAATTCCTATATACCTCTGAATCTATTTCTGAACTTTACTCTGTTCCATTAATCTCTCTGTCTACGCTAGTATGGCAGTATTTGAATCATGATAGCTTTATTGTTCACTTTGTTATCTGAAAGATCAATTTTGCTCTCATTATTCTCTCCAAAAATGTATTGGCTAATCTTTTTGAGAAATTTTAAATTCAGAACAGTACAAAAAAATTTATATAACACCCATTTTCCTTCTACCCAGAATTAACAATTTTTAAGTCTGTTTTATCTGAGTGAAATTTATTGTTTCACATCAAATAAATAAAATACTACAATAAAGATAGGTATTATTGATCCTCTATCCAAGCCTAGTTCTTTCATCCCTAGAACCAACCACTATTTTTTTTTAAACTGGAAAATAATTACGTATTTCAGAATATTTTAAATGAACAATGGGAAAGGCCATATGATTACTGGAAAGCCATTCTTTTTTAATTTAAATTTATTTTTAATTGGAGGATAATTGCTTTACAATGTTGTGTTGGTTTCTGTCATATATCAACATGAATCACTCATAGGTAGACATATATTTCCTCCCTCTTGAACCTCCCTTCCACCTCCCACCCCAACCCACCCCTCTAGGTTATCACAGAGCGCCAGATTTGAGCTTCCTGTGTCATACAACAAATTTCTACCATCTGTCTAGTTTTACATATGGAAATGTATGTGTTTCAATACTGTTCATGGGGTTCTCCAGGCAAGAATACTGGAGTGGTTTGCCATTCCCTCATCCAATGGATCACATTTTATCAGAAGTCTCCACAATGACCCGTCTGCCTTGGGTGCCCCTGCCCAGCGTGGCTCATAGCTTTATTGAGTTACTCAAGTTCCTTCACCGCGACAAGGCTGTGGTCCATGAAGGCATGAAACATATTGCTGACAAAGATCTGTTTGGTCAAAGCTATGGTTTTTCCAGTAGTCATGTACAGATATGAGAGTTGGACCATAAAAAAGGCTGAACACCAAAGAACTGATGCTTTCAAATTGTGCTTGAGAAGACTCTTGAGAGTCCCCTAGACTGCAAGGAGATCAACCCAGTCAATCCTGAAGGAAATCAACCTGAATATTCATGGCAAGGACTGATTCCAAAACTGCAGCTCCAATACTTTGGCCACCTGATGTGAAGAACTGACTCCTTAGAAAAGACGCTGATGCTGGGAAAGATTGAAGACAGGAGGATGAGATGTGGCAAGAGGCAAGAGGGTGACAGAGGATGAGATGGTTGGATGGCATCATTGACTTGATGGACATGAGTTTGAGCAAGCTTCGGGAGTTGGTGATGGACAAGGAAGCCTGGCGTGCTGCAGTCTGTGGAGTCGCAAAGAGTCAGACGTGACTTAGTTACTGAACAACAACAACAAACATATGTTTCAGTGCTGCTCTCTCAATTCATCCCACCTCTCCTTCCCCACCTGTGTCCACAAATCTGTTCTCTGTCTCCATTCCTGTCCTGCAGATGTGTTCATCAGTATCATCTTTCTAGATTCTATATATATGCATTAATAATTTAAAAAAAACAAAATTTTTTTTCTGACTTACTTCACTCTGTATAATAGGCTGTAGGTTCAGCAGCATTGCAAATAATGCTGCAATAAACACTGGGGTGCATCCATGCTAATTTGCTTCAGTTGTGTCTGACTTTTTGTGACCCTATGGATTGTAGTCTGATAGGTTCCTCTGTCCATGAGATCCTCCATTTAAGAATATTGGAGTGGGTTGCCATGGCCTCCTGCAGGGGATCTTCCCAACCCAGGATTGAACCCATGTCTGTTATGTCTGTTGCATTGGCAGGTGGATTATTTACCACTAGTGCCACCTGGGAAACCTCAAACACTGGGGTACGTGTATCTTTTTCAATTATGGTTTCCATAGGATATATGCTCAGCAGTGGGATTGTTGGGTCATATGGTAGTTTTATTCCTAGCTTTTAAAGGAATCTCCATACTGTTCCCTGATAGTTCAGTTGGTAAAGAATCCCCCTGCAATGTGGGAGACCTGGGTTTGATCCCTGGGTTAGGAAGATCCCCTGGAGAAGGAAAAGGCTACCCACTCCAGTATTCTGGCCTGGAGAATTCCATGGACTGTATAGACCACGGTGTCACAGAGTTGGACACTACTGAGCGACTTTCACTTTCACTTTCCACACTGTTCTCCATGGTGGCTGTATCATTTTGAATTCCCACCAACAAGCGCAAGGAGAGTTCTCTTTTCTCCACATTCTCTCCAGCATTTATTGTTTGTAGATTTTTTTGTTGATGGCCATTCTGACCGGTGTGATGTGATACCTCATTGTAGTTTTGATTTGCATTTCTCTAAAATGGAGCAATGTTGAGCATCTTTTCGTGTGTTTATTAGCCATCTGTATGTCTTCTTTGGAGAAATGTCTGTTTGGTTTTCTGCCCACTTTTTGATTGGGTTGTTTGTTTTTCTGCCAACTGCTATTTTTAAATTGGTATTTTTTTCTTTTTAGTTTTATTCTAAAATTCTATGTTTTTATACTTTACTTACCTATATCTGGGAACAAGGAATAGTATTATCATCTTAAAATTATTTTGAAGAATAGTGTTTTGGTACATTTATAGCCATTTTTACTCAACTTTATCTTTTTGAGATCTGTCTCTCTTGATTTATAGCGGCCTAGCTTATTTATTTTAAAGGGCTGACACACTCCCAACTCCTGTATTCATTTGACTTGCTTGATCACTTTCAAGTATTTATTCAAAAATCGATTTCCTTGAGCACCCTTTTAAAAGTCAAACACACACCCCTTCCCAGGGCTTCTGTTACCCTTCCCAGCTTTGTTTTTTTTCCATAGTCTGCATCCATTACTGCCATGTCTCTAGTTTTAAGAACAGTGCTTGGCACACGGCAGCCACTTCATAAAGCATGTGCTGAATGAACCAATGAATTTTAGTGATATGTCAATAAATGGTCAAGTTATTTTCAATTTTCCAAATTACAAGAAATACTGCATGGATATCTTTCTAAGGCTCATGCATGAATGTAAATTTCTAGGTAGTAGTGTGCCTGTGTTTTCAATTTTGCTGAACTGCTAAATTGCTTTCCCCAGTTGCTATACCAATTTACCATCCTACCAGTTGCAAATTACCCTTTACCTTTTGTAACAACTTTTCATGTAAGAAGTTTTTTCATGTAAGAATTTTTAACTTTTGCTAATCTATTTAGTAAAAACTGAGTAAAAAATTGAATAAAATTATCAATTTATTTTCTTTTAACATTATTACTCATGAGCTTCCTTTTGCTCCTATTTTTTTTAACATGTAGCAATTTAAACATGCACATAGTTTAAAAAATATAATATTGAAAAGATTATGTATAAAACAGTAGTTCCCCATTCTTTCTATCTTGTAATTAGTACTATAGCTCTATTTTGCAATTTCTTTTTTAAAAAATTTGCAATTTATTGATTTAGCTCTTTTATATAGATATACATACACTCTTTCTTCCCCTCTTCTTATACACTCGAGGTAATTATAATTTTAACTTAAGATCAATATTTACATTATGGCCACATTAATACTGTTAACTGCATTGCCAAGTAGTACATACTTTTCTGTCTTGAAAAGCTTATAATTTTTCTTGAAGAAAATAGTTACATCATTTATCAAATGTATAAATTTTCTTTGCACCTATTTTTACAATTTTTTCCAATTATATATCAGTTCTGTCATATGCCTAATACTAGTTCTCTTTATCTAGTGATCAGAAACATCTGATGATTGGGACTTCCCTGGTGGTCCAGTGGTTAGGGGTTGGCCTTCCGAGGCAGAAGATGCAGGTTCAATCCCTGTTTGGGAGCTAAGATCCTACATACTGCTGCTGCTAAGTCCCTTCAGTCGTGTCCGACTCTGTGCGACCCCATGGACTGCAGCCCACCAGGCTCCCCTGTCCCTGGGATTCTCCAGGCAAGAATACTGGAGTGGGTTGCCATTTCCCTCTCCAATGTATGAAAGTGAAAAGTGAAAGTGAAGCCGCTCAGTCCTGTCCGACTCTTAGCGACCCCATGGACTGCAGCCCACCAGGCTCCTCCATCCATCGGGATCCTCCAGGCAAGAGTACTGGAGTGGGTTGCCATTGCCTTCTCCGATCCTACATGACTCAAGGCCAAAAAACCAAAACATAAAACACAAGTAATACTGTAACAAATTCAGTAAAGCTTTTAAATGGTCCACATTTTAGAAATCTTAAAAAGAAAAAAAATCTGGATAATCTACTAACTCCACTTGTTTTTTCTGAGACCTCATCCTGGAGCCCTTCATCCTCCTTTTCCAGTTCAGACTGGTCACTTCCTAGGCTCCCGCAGTCTGTCATCCGGGGACTTCGCTCTGTAATTTCCTGGTTTAGAGTCCTTGTTTCCTGGATCCTGCGCTTCCCTTTATTACAGCCTCATTTCAGAGCTTCCTGAGAAAGGGCAAATGGGAAATAAATTCTTTGAGATCTTGGATATCTGAAAAGGTTTTCATTCTACCATAGTGGTTTTCATCCCTGGTTGCATATTGGAATTACATGGGAGAGCCTTAAAAACAAAAGCAATATCTCTTCTGATTGTGCCTCAGACCAACTAAATGAGAATTCTGATACTAAGATTGACTATTTCCCCAGGAGATTCTATTGGGATGCTAGGGTTGAAAACCCTCAAACTCCAAATCAAGGTGGTTTAGGTGGATGTGGCAGGCTGAATTCTAAGATGGCCCTCGAAATTTCCCTCCCCTGACGCATAATACCCTTCTGTTGAGTGTGGATGGTACTAGTACATATGATGAGCTATTATTGCCATGAATAACTTACTAATAAGTTGACTTTGAGTGAATAAAAAGAGGGATTATCCTGACTGAGTTTTACCTAATTAGGTGAGTCCTTTAAGAGAACGTTCAGAGAGATGTTCTCCTATTGGCCTTGAAGATGAAGCAAATTGTTATACTCCGAGAGGAGGGAGCCATATAGCATGACATGGGGGAAAGCTATTAGGACCTAAGGGCAGTCCCAGGCTGACAGCTAGTAACAAAACAAGGACTTTGGTCCTACAGCGTCAAGGAACTGACTTCTGCCTATTGCTCAAATGAGATTGGAAGAGGACTTTTAAGTTTCAGGTAATAGCAGAGCTTCTGCTGACTCTTTCATTATAGATTTGTAAGACCCTGAACAAGAAACCCAACTACTCTGTGCTCAGACTTTTCACCTATGGAAACAATGAGATAATAAATGGGTGACTGAGATTATGGTAATTTTCTCTGCAGTAATAGAAAAGTGATGATACAGCTGCGTATAGTATTCTGGGAGGGAAATCATGTTCCCTATGAATTTTAGGAGGATGCTCCATTCGGTTCTAACTACATTGCTGTCATGAAATTAGATACCATTCTAGTCTCCATTCTTTTGGAGTCATGTGTGAGTATATTTCACAGAATACATCCCTTTACCATTAAATACTGAAGTGCATGTGTCATAAAAAAAAAGACATTCACTTAAATAGCAGCAGTGAAGTTATGAAAATCCGGAACTTTCACTTTGTCACAATACTTTTATCTACAGATTTTATTAAAATTTCACCAATTATCCTATTAATGTCCTTTGTAACATTTTTAAAAATGACCAGGATCCAATCCAGGGTCACGTATTGCATTTGGTTTCCAAGTTTTTAATGTCTCTTTAATAATGAACAATTCCTTAGCATTTCTTTTTATTTTATGACATTGAAATTTACATTGTATTTTATGACATTTTTGAAAACAACAGGTCAGTTTTTTTTTGTAGAATGTCCCTCAATTTAGGGTTGTCTGACGTTTCATCATACTTTGATTCAGGTTATACAATTTTGTCAGGAATACTGTTAGTTTGATGCAAACATAGTTGTGGTTTCCAACCTTGAATTTTAAATCATTATAACTAGGCTCAAACACAACTTTATTAATCAAAATAGCAACTGTTATAATCAACACATTTTTGCTAATGAGAAATACGTTTGTTTATTCCTGTAGCATAAAAATCCATGCTTCGGGTTTCAATGAACTCTTGGAAAGCATTTTCTGGCTACTGCTGGTTGTGGAAGCGTTTTCCCTGCAAAAAGTTGTTGAGATGCCTGAAGAAGTGGTAGCCTGTTGGCAAGAGGTCAGGTAAATATGGTGGATGAGGCAAAACTTAGTGGTCCAATTCGTTCAACTTTTGAAGTGTTGGTTGTGCAAATTGCAGTTGGATGTTGTTGTGGAGAAGAATTCTGTTGATCAAAGACAGCTGCAGGTGTTGTAGTTTTCGATGTATCTCATTGATTTGTTGAGCATACTTCTCAGATGTAATGGTTTCACCGAGATTCAGAAAACTATAGTGGATTAGACTGACAACCAGTGACTGACCACAGCAGACCCCCAAACAGTGACCATAATATTTTTTTGGAGCAAGTTTGCATTTGGGAAGTGCTTTGGATCTTCTTCTCTGTCCAACCACTGAGCTGGTTATTGATGGTTGTCGTATGAAATCCACTTTTCATTGCACATCACAATCCAATTGAGAAATAGTTCATTGTTGTTGCATGCAATAAAAGAAGATGACATTTCAAAATGACTTTTTTTGATTTGCAGTCAGCTCATGAGGCACCTACTTATTGATCTTTTTCACCTTTCCAATTTGCTTCAAATTCTGAATGACCATAGACATGTCAACCTTGAGTTCTTCAAGTTTTTGTTTAGTTGTAAGAGAATCAGCTTCAATGATCATCTCAATTGGTCATTGTCAACTTCCAATGGCTGGCCACTAGACTCTTTATTTTCAAGGTTCTTGTCTCCTTTGCAAAACTTCTTGAACCACTAAACTGTATGTAGGTTAGCAGTTTCTGGGCCAAATGCATTGCTGATGTTGCAGCTTGTCTCTGCTGTTTTATGACCCATTTTGAACTCAAATAAGAAAATTGCTTGAATTTGCATTTTGTCTAACATCATTTCAATAGTCTTAAATAAATATAAAATAAATAGCAAGTAATAAGTCATTAGCAAAAAAAAATAAAGCGGGAAATGTGCATTAAAATGATGTGTGACAGCCACATTTAAGAATTTATTCCAATATCAAACAGCAAATTTCAATAGTGCAAAACCACAATTACTTCTGTGCCAACCTAATACATAAATGTTCTTTTTAATACATTTCATCAGGAGGTACATGTTGTCAATTTGCCCTTTTATTTCTGATATTAACATTTTAAAATTGAGGTATAGTTGGTTTACAATGTTGTGTTAATTACTGCTGTAAAACAATGTGATTCAGTTACACACACACACACACATAGACACACAGTGGTGGTGGTTTCGTTGCTAAGTCATGTCTGACTCTCGTGCCCCATGGACCATAGCCCACCAGGCTCCTCTGTCCATGGGATTTCTCAGGCAAGAATACCGGAGTGAGTTGCCATTTCCTTCTCCAGGGGATCTTCCTGACCCAGGGGTCAAACCTGAGTCTCCTGTGCTGCAGGAGGATTCTTTACCACTGAGGTATATATATATACATACACACACACACACACACACACACACACATTTTAAAATATCCTTTCCCATTATGGTTTACCATAGGACATTGCAGGTAGTTCTTTGTGTTATACAGAAGTACCTTGTTGTTTGCCCAGTCTCTATATAAAAGCTTACATCTGCTAACCCCAACCTCCCACTCCATCCTTTTCCCAATCCCCTCCTGCTTGGCAACTGCCATGTGATATTAACTTTGATTGCTTGGTTAAAATGGTATCTTCCAAATCTCTCCACTAAAACTTATTATTTTTCCTTTTATAATCAATAAACAATATATGTGGAAATTTTTGACTATATAATTATTCTGTTCTCAAATTACTTCACCTACTAGCTTTAGAATTTTTGTCAATTCTTGCCTGTTTCAATTGTCACCATTTTAAAATATGATCTAAATTAATAGTTTCATTTTCTTTTAAGTGATCTGTTTTTTTTTCCCTGAGAGCCTCTAAACTCTCTATTCTAAATGTACCATAAGTTATGATTTTTGGTGCTAGAGTTTAATGATACTGGGGTCATCTTCCTTTATTCATACTCCTCGATACTCAGTAGCTTCTTTTAATCTGAGAATTCTTGTCCATTGGAAAAACTTATTTTGATTATTTTCTTTCCTCCATTTTCTTCCTCTGGAATTCTTTTTCAGTCAGATATTTATACCTCCTGTATCATTTTACTGTTTTGGTTTTGTTAATATTTCTTTTTGTTGTTCAATTGCTCAGTCATGTTCGACTCTTTGTGACCCTATGGACTGCAGCATGCCAGGCTTCCCTGTCTTTCTCCATTTCCCAGAGCTTGCTCAAACTCTTCCCATTAAGTCGATGATGCCATCCAACTGTCTTGTCCTCTGTCTCCCCCTTCTCCTCCTGCCTTCTATATTTCCCTACATCAGGGACTTTCCCAGTGAGTCAGCTCTTTGCATCAAGTGGCCAAACTATTGGAGTTTCAGCTTCAGCATCAGTCCTCCCAATGAATATTCAGGACTGATTTCCTTTAGGATTGACTGGATTGATCTTGCTGTCCAAGGGACTCTCAGGAGCCTTCTCCAATACCACAGTTCAAAAGCATCAATTCTTCGGTGCTCAGCTTTCTTTACGTCCAACTCTCACATCCATACATGACTACTGGAAAAAATATAGCTTTGAAAATACAGACTTTTGTTGGTAAACTAATGTCTCTGATTTTTGTTAATATTATCTACATTTTTAATATTATCTGTACTATAGTCTGACTCTTTAATCTTTGCTTTGTTGCACCATCTGGAATGTATCAATCTGATCCCTTTATTGAATTTTTAGTTTTTATAATTATGTTTAAAATTTCAGAGTTATTTCTTGTCCTCTGATTGTTACTTAAAAACAACAACAACAACAACAAAAACCCCCTGTTCATAAACTTCTGTTTATCAGGGAGCAAGTGGGGATGAGGGAGGGATAAATTGGAAGGTTGGGATTGGCATATACACATTACTATATATAAAATAGATAACTAATAAAGGCCTACTATATAGCACAAGCAACTCTACTCAATACTCTAATGGCCTATATGGGAAAATAATCTAGAAAAGAGTAGATATATGTATGTGCATAACTGATTCACTTTTCTGTACACCTGAAGTTAACACAACATTGTAAATCAACTGTACTCCAATAAAAAAGTTTTTTTTAAAATCACACACACAGACACACAGTGTTGTCCCTTTACCCATCAATGATCATAACAAATTGCCTGAATGTTTTCATTTGTATGTTTTCTTGCATCTAGATTGGGGTTCCTTCCCCCTACACTCACTCCCCACCTCTATGTATTGTTCATTTCAGTATTTATTACGTGTTAGAAAGTATCCTCTTGAGAGTCCCTTGGACTGCAGGGAGATCCAACCAGTCCATCCTAAAGGGAATCCAACCACCCATCCTGGGTGTTCATTGGAAGGACTGATGTTGAAGCTGAAACTCCAATACTTTGGCCAAGATGCGAAAGAGCTGACGCGAAGAGCTGACTCATTGGAAAAGACCCTGATGCTGGGAAAGATTGAGGGCAGGAGGAGAAGGGGATGAGAGAGGATGAGATGGTTGGATGGCATCACCGACTCAATGGACATGAGTTTGAGCAAGCTCTGGGAGACGGTGATGGACAGGGAGGCCTGGTGTGCTGCGGTTCATGGGGTTGCAAAGAGTTGGACATGACTGAGCGACTAAACTGAACTAAACTGAAAAAGTATCCTCAAATGTTTAGTGACCCAGAGCATCCATTTATATTTTAATTAACAACAATTTTATTTATTTATTTATTTACTTGGCTGTGTTGAGTCTTAGTTGCAGCACTTGGGATCTTTGTTGCATCCCGCAGGCTCTTTTGTTGCAGACTACGGACTCTCTAATTGTGGCACATTGGGTCAGTAGTTGTGGCATGGACTTAGTTGCTCTGTAGCATGTCAGACCTTAGTTTCCTGGCCAGGGATTGAACCCATGTCCCTTGCATTGCAAGGTGGATTCTTAACCTCTGTACTACCAGGGAAGTCCCTATGTTTTAATTTTTTTGATGTGGATTATTTTTAAAGTCTTTATTGAAACTGCCACAATCCTGCTTCTGCTCTATGCCTTGATTCCCTGGCTGTAAGGCATGTGGGATCTTAGCTGCCTGACCAGGGCCTGAACCCATACACCACACACCCAGGAGGCGAAGTCCCAACCACTGGACCACCAGGGAAGTCCTCTCATATATTTATGTATAAATATATAAAATTTATATTTTAGAATGAAATGCTAAAAAAGCTGAGTGGCAGGCTTCAGAGTAGGGTGATTCAGCTATTAGAATTCCTAGATATTAGCATTAATATTAGTAAGTGATTGTCCCTAGAGCTATTTAGTTTCTTAAAAAAAAAAAAAAAGATCCTCTAATCTTCTGCTTGTGAGATATGTGTCTGATTCTTGGAATTCCTACGATGAGGGAAAGATCCTGGCTCCTCACTACTCAGAACTGAGGTTTTTACAACGTACTTCTTTCTTTCACTGCGCTGTACCTGCTTTGTCTAAGCATAGAGATTTCTGATTTTAATTTCTTCTGAGATGATAGTGATCTGGCTGTGCTGAATTGAAGAAATAACCTTTTTAAAAAAATTTTTTTTTTATTGGAGTATAGTTGTTTTACAATGTTGTGCTATAATTTCTACTGTATAGCAAAGTGAATCAGCTATACATATACATACATCCCCTCTTTTTTTATTTTGGATTTTCTTCCTATTTAGGTCATTGCAAAACATTGAGTACAGTTCTCTGTCCTATACAGTGGGTTCTCATTAGTTACCTATTTTATGCATAGTATCATTAGCATATATACATCAATCCTAGTCTCCCAGTTCATCCCATACTTCTTTTCCCCCTGAAATCTACAATAATAAATGCTGGCGAGGTTGTGGAGAAAAGGGAACCCTCTTGCACTGTTAGAGGGAATATAAATTGGTGCAACCACTATGAAGAACAGTATGGAAGTTTCTGAAAAAACTAAAAATAGAACTACTATATGACTCAACAATTCGACTACTGGGCTTGTTCAAAATGACACACGCATACCAGTATTCATTGCAGAACAATTTACAATAGCCAGGACAGGGAAATAACCTAAATGTCCATCAGCAGAGAAATGAATAGAAAAGATTTGGTACATATATACAATGGAATATTACTCAGCCATAAAAGAAGTGAAACTGGGTCATTTGTAAAGGTGTGGATCGAACTCAAGACTGTCATACCAGGTGAAGTAAATGAGAATGAGAAAAAACAAATACTGTATATTAATGCATATATATTAAATCCAGAAAATTGGTATAGACAATCCTATTTACAAAGCAGAAGTAGAGACACAGACGTAGAGAACCTGCTATTCTAGTTATTCTGCGTACAAACTGTTGGCCAGTTTCTCTGTTTTCATCCCTGACTCTCACCCCCATAACCAGTGTCTGATTCATCTGTATTTTGAGCCTGTCAGGAATTCAGTAAGGTAAACTGACATGCTTCTCTTTGAGAAGCATCTTAACTTAATGGTATCCTCTTCTCTGTTATTATCTCTGTTTTCCATCTTCCAAAAATTTGCTGGTATCATTTGCCACTGTCCTTTTTCCCTATTGCCCTCCTTTTCCCTGGAATTTTATTTATGATCTTTTTCAAGAATTCATTTAATGTTATTTTTAGGTGGGACTTTGGAATAAGAGAACTTTAACTTCTATGATCAATGTGTCATCCATTTCTGTCTATTTTGATGCATTTATTCTTCTTGATGAACTTATAATCAGTTTTCCATATTGTATAAAGTCACCTGCTCATCCATATGCAATAAAATTGCACTGAATTTATAGGTTAAATTGAGAGGAACTGATATTTTACAATACTGGAACTTGCATTCTCCATTTATCAAAGTCATCAGTACAAGATATATTTCTAACTGGTTATAGAAAAGATCAGATTTGTATATTTATCTTATACTGATCACATTGATCAATTGCAAGTTCTGAAAGAGTATAGTTGATAATTTTATGTAAATGTAATTTATAAATGTGTATCATTTTATAATAAGAATCTGAAATGAAAGCTGTTTTAAGCTTGGCTAGTTTTGTGAATAAATATTATTTTTTATTTTCTTGCAGCAATTAATCTGTGAGACTTTTTTTGTTTTCTTTTTATACAAATAAGCATTATATATTAGAAGTTCCTCTTGGTGGAGATCTATTTGCACATTTTCATTGGAGTATTCTATGATCAAATAAATTTGAAAAATGCTGTCTTAAAAATACCCCCCAACATTTAGCATAGTACCAGACACTTAGCGGTAGTTCAACAAGAACTTACTGAGTAAACAAATTTACTTAGTCTTCCTGGCCATCTTCTTCTCTTCAGGCTTATCCTCTAAACTCAGACAGTTGGGAAGCATTTTCTAAAAACTCTCCAAGGTGAATATTTCATAACGTCCCTAGAAACCCATGTTAGTGTTTGACAAATCTCAATGTCAGGAAACTTCCTTACTCTAAAGGCTATTCTGCTGTAGTTTAGTTTAAGTCATTTCCTTTTACTCTTTTTTTAATGCTGTTAGAAAAGAGGTTTCCTTTCCTAGTGTGTAAATCTAAAAAGGTTACATGGAAGTAAAATTTAGTTGTAGGTGTGCTTTAGAAAAATCTTCCCCCCTCTTTCCACCATGATGCTATAAAATGAGGATAATTCTACCACCCACAAAAAACTGGATTCATTTATAGAAGAATAATGGGAAAACATATTCAACTACTTTAGAGAAAAGGGATACTTCAATATGAAAATATTTATCTTACTCTCCTCAAAACGCTTTAAACCAATGATTTCCAAACTTGACTAATTTTAAAAAATTACTTATTATTGTTAATTTTTTGGGCTCTGCTGAGTCTTCGTTGCTGTGGGGGCTTTCCTCTAGTTGCAGAGGGCAGGGTGGGGAGGCTACTCTCTTTGTGGTGTGCAGGCTTCTCACTGCAGTGTCTTCTCTTGCGGCTGAGCACAGACTCTAGGGCATGCAAGCTTCAGTAGCTGTGGTTCCCAGGCTCTAGAGCACAGACTCAATAGCTGTGGCGCATGGGTTTAGTTGCTCTGAAGCTTGTGGAATCTTCCATGATGAAGGATTGAATCCATGTCTTATGCATTGGCAGGCTGACTCTTCACCCCTAATCCACAAGGGAAGCCCTAAATTTGACTGATATTTAAAAAACATTTGGGGAGCTAAATAGATACAAAGACTTGGTCCTATGCAAATAATCAAAACTGAAATTTGATTACCACATGGGTGGTGCTTGGAAACTTGTAACTAAAAAAAAGAAAACCACTGTGGGAGCTTTTAGAATCTTCTCTTTATTTCCAGTGTTATCATGTGTTGGTTTGGTCATTTTTCATGTTGGTGCTCGGCAGTGGGGAAGTTCTTTCGTAAAGTTATAGATGTGTGTCCTTCAATTCTGGGAAAAATTTTAATTATCCACCCTTTTACTTTTTTTGTTTTCTTTTCCTGAAATTCCAATTAGTTGGGAATTTGAGCATCTGGATTAAAGCTTTATTATTTTTTTCCTTTTTTTTTGAGAGTAACCATCCCTGACTTTCTGTCAACTATTCTCAACTTAACCTTTTAACTTGGATATTAAATTTTTATTCTGATGGTCATGCTTTGATCATGTTTATAATTTCCTCGAGTTATTTTTCCTCTTTTGTGGTGGGTTAAAGTATTTCCACAAATTCTTTGATGCAGCCATCTAAAAGTAATGTGTAACAATCCTGCCTTTGAGTGTGTGCGGGACTTTGTGACATGCTTCTAATGAATAGGAAAAAAGGTGCAGGTGAAAAATGTGTGACTTTTGGATGCCAGTTGATAAAGGGCAGTGTGGCTTTCTTATTGCTCTTTCTTTGGATTACTTGCTCTAGGGGAAGCCAGTTGCCATTTGTGAGAGCACACAATAGTGTTATGGAGAATTCTATGGACTGAGAAACTAAAGGCTCCTGCCAACAGCTGTGTAATAAATCATGTGAAAGAGAACCCTCTTGCCCAGTCAAGTCTTCAGAAAACTGCAACCCTAGCTGATAGCCAGACTACAATCTCCTGAGAGACTCTGAGCCAGAACTGATGCCAAAAGCTCAGCTTCTCTGTCTACCAGTGCCACATTGAATCTTGGGACAGAGTTTTGGGTGAAGTAGAAAAGGATATCTTCGTTACTTTGCCAGGCAAAGTGGGCTACAGCAGGCTAATGCCTTCTAAACTGTGTGTCCCAACTCAGAGAAGATTGTGAGAAGTTTTATAGTAAATGTTCAAAGAGGGTGTGATTAGCTCATGGACATTCTTCTGATGGGTTGGTGGTGAGGTAAGTAAGAGTCAGCATCATCAACCTTCAGTTCCAACTGGTCTGGGGTCTACATGCTTGTGTGCACACCATTTCAACTTCTGCCACCTGCAAGGGGTTTCAGTATATGCAAAACAGCTCAGAGACATTGTTGTGTGTATCTGTTGTTGGGGAAACAGGTCCTCCCCCCAGGGCTGCTCTTGACTGTTTTTCCCTGGTCTCATATGCCCTCCATTAATTAACCTCATTGTCTCTAATGCCTTTGAATTTTATTTTCTGGATTCAGCATAGGTGACAAAGTGCCAAAAAGAATGAGGAGGATACAGATTCTGTACATGAGGTCAGGGGAGATGAGGTAAACAAGTGGCTAATGTTCTTGTAGCTCAGTTGGTAAAAGAATCTGCCTGCAATTCAGGAGATCCGGGTTTGATTCCTGGGTTGGGTAGATCCCCTGGAGAAGGAAATGGCAACCCACTCCAGTATTCTTGCCTGAAAAATCCCATGGAGAGAGGAGCCTGGCAGGCTACAGTCTATGGGGTCACAAGAGTCAGACAGGACTTAGTGACTAAGCTACCACCACAATGTCTGCTGTAGGAATCAAAAGTAAAGGAAAAGGAAAAAAACTAAATAGCCTATAAGAGAAAAAGATGTATGAATATATTTTAGAGAAGTTTGTTTTGCTCATCATATCATCAATTATCATCAGTACTCAAGTTCCTTAATCCATACCAACTTTCACAAAGATTTCTAATACAGTATGTTAGAGAAGTACTCAGTGGTGCCTCTATGCTATTTCACATGAATCTAATTCTTCTGTTCCTAAAGCGGCATGATAGACAAACCAGGGTGTTAGACAGCTGTGTTAAGGACACCTACCTGTTGCTTGTGTAACTAGTAGATTATGTGTAACTTCTATCTGACGGTAGTTTTCAGACAAAGCTAAAGGTCAATGGAATCATTGTAGACTCCATCACCTTGTCTACTGTTTGTCATTTTGAGTATGCTTTTCAAATGGTAAGAGGCTCTTTTGTAAAATGGGAATAATAATAGACTCTGGACTTTTCAAATGATGCCTGTGTTAAGGAATCTCCCTGACAATGCAGGAAATGCAAGAGACACCGGTTCAATCCCTGGGTCAGGAAGATCGCCTGGAAGAGGAGATGGAAACCCACTCCAGTGTTCTTGCCAGGAAAATTCCATGGACAGAGGATCATAGCCGTCCATAGGGTCACAAGGAGTTGGGCATGAATGAGTGACTGAGCATGCACACACACACACACACACAGACAATAAACCCTACCTTGGGGTTGTTGGAGAAGGGAATGGCAACCCACTCCAGTATTCTTGCCTGGAGAATCCCATGGACAGAGGAACCTGGCGGGCTTTAGTCCATGGGGTCACAAAGAGTCGGATATGACTGTGTGACTACCATTTTCCATTTGGGGTTGTTATAAAGATTTAATGAGATAAATTGCTTAGAATAATGCCTGGCACTGTGTTCCCTTTTGTTGGAGGGAGGGGGGGCAGGGAGGGTCATGCCACAAGGCTTGCGGGATCTTAGCTCCCAGACCAGGGATTAAACCTGCCCACTTTGCATTGGAAGTGCAGTCTTAACCACTGGACCACCAAGCGAAGTTCCTCCCTGTCTTTCATCCTCTTCTTCTCCATCTGCTTCCCCTACTTCTCCTCTTTAGTCTCATTCTTTTTTTTCCCTTCTCTGCTTCTCCTTCTCCACTTTATATTTCTCTTTATTACAGGCATATCTCATTTTATTGCACTTTTCAGACATTATGTTTTTTTGTTTGTTTGTTTTGCAAATTGAAGGTTTGTGATACCCTGTGTTGAGCAAGTCTCTTAGCACTGTTTTTCCAACAGCAGTGGTCCACTCTGTGTCTCTGTGTTATTTTGGTAATCCTCACAGTATTTGAAATTTTATTTTTATTATTATTATATTTTTTTCATTGATCTGTAATCTGTGATCTTTGATGTTATTATAATTGCTTTGGAGGACCACAAACCAAATTGCCTGTATAAGATGGCAAATTTAATGGATAAATATTGTGTGTATTCTGAATGTTACATGCACTGACCATATCCTAGCCACTCTTTCTCTCTCCTTAGGCATCTCGATTCTCTGAGACAAAATAATATTGAAATTAAGCCAATTAATAATCCTATCAAGGTCTCTAAGTGTTCAAATGAAAGGAAGAGTTCCACATCTTTCATGCTAAGTCAAAAGCTAGAAATGATTAAGCTCAGTGAGAGAGGCATGTTGACAGCCAGGATAGGTCAAAAGCTAGACCTCTTGGGCCAGTTAGCCAAGTTGCAAAAAGGTTCTTGAAGGAAATTAAAAGTGCTACTCCAGTGAACACATGAATAATTAGAAAGGAAAACAGTCTTATTGCTGATATGGGGAAAGTTTGAGCGGCATGGACAGAAGATCAAAACAGCCACAGCATTCCCTTGAGCCAAAGGTTAATCCAGAGCAAGGCCCTAACTATCTTCAATCCATGAAGGATAAGAGAGGTGAGGAAGCTGCAGAAGAAAAGTCTGAAGCTAGAAGAGGTTGGTTCATAGATAACACAGTCTTATATTGAAAGATGATGCCAGCTAGGACTTTCAAGGCATAAGAGGAGAAGTCAGTGCTGGGCTTCAAAGCATCAAATGACAGGGTGACTCTCTTGTTAGGGACTATGTAGTTGATAACTTTAAAATGAAGCTAATGCTCATTTACCATTTCCAAAATCCCAGGGCGCTTAAAAATTATGCTAAATCTACTCTGCCTGTGCTCTATAAGTAGAACAACAAAGCCTGCATGACTGCAGATCTGTTTATGACACGGTTTGCTAAATATTTTAAACCTACTTCTTAGACATGCTGTTCAGGAAAAAAAAATTCTTTCAAAATATTGCTGCTCATTAGCAAGACACCTGAGCACCCAAGCACTCCAGCGGAGATGTACAAGAGAGTAGTGCTTCCACACCTGTTAACACATCTGTTCTGCAGCTCTTGGATCAAGGAGTAATTCCAGCTTTCAAATCCTATTATTTAAGAAATATATTTTTTAGAGGCTGTAGCTGCCATAGATAGTGATTCCTCTAATGGATCTGAACAAAATAAATGGAAAATCTTATGGGAAAGATTCGTCATTCTAGATGCCATTAAGAAAATTTGTGATTCATCAGAAGAGATCAAAATATCAACGTTAGTAGGAGTTTGGAAAAAGTTGATTCCAATTCTTATGGATGACTTTGAGGGGTCCAGGAGGAACCCTGGACCTCAGAGGAGGAATTAATTACAGATGTGATGAAAATAGCAAGAGAACTGAATTGGAGATAGAGCCTAAACATGTGACTGCATTGCTACAATGTTATGGTAAAATTTAAAGGATGAGGAGCTGCCTATTATGGATAAGCAAAGAAAGTGGCTTCTTGAGATGGAGTCTACTCCTTAGTGAAAATGCTGTGAAGATTGTTGAAATAACAACAAAAGATTTAGGATATTGCATAACTTTAGTTGATAAAGTGATAAAGAGTTTGAAAGGATTGTCCAATTTTTAAAGAAGTTCTACTGTGGGAAAAATGCTATCAAATAGCATTGTCTGTTGAAGAGAAATTATTTGTGAAAGGAAGAGTCAATAGATGTGGCAAACTTCAATGACGATAATTTTAAGAAATTGCCACAACCATAGAAACTTTCAGCTATCACCACCCTGATCAGGCAGCAGCCATCAAAACATCAGGACAAGGGGCTTTCCTGGTGGCTCAGTGGTAAAAGAATCCCCCTGCCAGTGTCAGAGACATGGGTTCGATCCCCAGTCTGAGAAGCTCCCACATGCTGCAGAACAACTAAGCCCCTGCACCACAAATATTGAGCCTGTGCTCTAGAAACTAGTGGTGGAAAATGCCATTACTGAACCCACGGCCCACAAATACTGGAGCCCAAGTGCCCTAGAGCCTGTGCTCCACTGCAAGAGAAGCCACTGCTGCAAGAAGGCGGTGCATTGTAACTAGAGAGTAGCCCCTGCACGCTGCAACTAGACAAAGCCCATGCACAGCAATGAAGACCCAGGATAGCCATAAATTAAAAAAAAAAAAATCAGGGCAAGACCCTCCACCAGCAAAAAGATTACTACTCATTGAAGCATCAGATGATGGTTAGCAATTTTTAGGAATAAATAATTTGAAAATTAAGTTATGAATATTACTTAAAAATATTTTCTTATATATTTCGCTGCACCAGGTATTAATTGTGGGATCTTCTATCTTTGGTGAGGCATGCAGGATCTTTAGTTGCAACACGAGGGATATTTTTATTGCAGCATGTGGAATCTTTATGTGGAACCCTTAGTTGTGACATGCTAAACTCTTAATTGCAGCATGTGGAATTCAGTTCCCTGACCAGGGATTGAACCCGGGCCCCCTCCACTGACAGCGTGGAGTCTTAGCCACTAGACCACCAGGGAAGTCCCAAGATATGCATATTGCCTTTTTAGGCATAATGCTATTGCCCTCATAATATTCCATTATGTGTAAACTAAATTTCACATGTGCTGGGAAACTAAAAATTTCAGGTGACTCATTTTATTGTGATACTTGTTTTATTGCACTGGTCTAGAGCTGAAGCCACAATATCTCAGACATGTGCCTGTATTAGGATTATATAACAATGTGTCCTCATGAAACTTGAATCTATTTTGGAGGGAATTCTGGTGTATAGACCACTTTTACAAAGTCTTATCCATATGCTACCACACCGAATTTTAAGATATTGGCGTCTACATTTGTAAGTCATAAGCAGACCTGTAACATAGAAGTTTGATTTCCTGTAACACTGCTAAATCACTCAACAAAATTTTACAGAAGTCTAAGAGAAGTTGTGCTGGATAGTGAGAGACAATATAAAACTATGATACACAGCTCAGTCTAGTGGTGGAGACGGTCAAATATAACACAGAACTCCCCACTATTGTAGACCTTCTCAGAATGCTGGGGGCACTTAGAAGAGTGAACTCTGATATGTGTATGATGGTCACTGAAGGTTAGGAAAAGAGAAAACACTTCAACCGGGTGTGTTTGTGTATGTGTGGTAGAGTTGGGCATAATTCCAGATGTAGAGAACAACCTATGAAAGACTACAGCAGTATGAAAGCGCATGGTGTGACTAGAAACTAGCAAGTAACTAAAGTAAAATCTGAGAACATACTATGTATCAAAGTTGTAGTACACAGGGAGTCTTCAAACACCAAAAACATAGCTCTTTGTGCAAGAGCAACAAAGTAAATCCTCTTTGGTTTCTAAGAATTATAAAATCAGCAGAGAGGAAATACTCCCACAGTACTTTGTTGTTGTGTAAGTATTTGTTTAATAATTTGTTAATGTTTTTCGAATGAAGGAATAAGTAGACGATAAATCTTGAAAAATGTTTATGAGTCAGCCAGGTTTTGTTTTTCTTTCTCAAATATTACTATTATGTCTCCACTCACTCCGGGGCTTCAATATTTGTGTGATACTCAAATGTTTTTTATTTGGCCCTTCTAATTATTTGCTGCCATCTAGTGTAATAAAGGTGATGTTGTAATGTTTCTTTTCCCCAAATTATTGAAAAAATAATTGACATACATCAGTGTGTAAGTTTAAGGCATACAGCATGACGGTTTAATCTACATATATTGTAAAATAATTACCACAATAGGTTCAGTTAACCGTTTTCTCGTATAGAATCAATAAAAAGGAAAGAAACAAGAAAAGAAAAAGGGAAAAAAAGTCTGCTTGTGATGAGAACTCTTAGGAATTTACTACCTAAACAACTGTCACATATTGAACAGCAATGTTAGCTAAAGTCATCTTGTTGTATAATATATTACACAGTGAGTACTTATTTATAACTGGAAGTTTGTACACTTTGACCACCTTCTTCCAATTTCCCCTCCTCATTAACCTCCACCTATGGTTATTAAAGTCTGATCTCTTTTTCTAAGAGTTTGGATTTTTATTTGTTTTTTGAAGATACCACATGTAAGTAAGATTGTACAGTATTTGTCTTTGTCTGGCTTATTTTACTTAGTATAGCACTTTCATGGTCCATCCATTTTGTCACAAATTGGACAATCCCCCCCTCCAACCCCCCTTATGGCTGGATAACATTCCATAGTGTATATATGCAAAACAGCCATTCATCTGTCAGGACACAGAGGTTGTTTCCATGTCTTGGCTATTGTTAATGATGCTGCTATGAAGGTGGGGTTGCAGATATCTTTTTGAGTTAGTGTTTTTATTTTCTTTGGACGTATTCCCAGAAGTGGAATTGCTGGATCATACAGTGGTTCTATTTTTAATTTTTTGAAGGTCCTCCAGTATGTTTGGTGTAGTGACTGTCCCAGTGTACAATCCCACCAATAGTGGGATTAAAGCTAAGTCAGTGAAAGAACCTGATACAAAATTCAAGAAATTGTGGGTGTAAAAGGTAACATAATTTTAAAACTTCAGAACACTATAAGGTAGTACAATAGAATGTGGTGCAAATTGGAATACTCTCTGTCCCATGTTGCTCTCTCCTGGGTTCAGGTACTCTAGCTGCTTAAAATTCATTAATGCTTTCCTAATGATGATTTTTAAGGTTTAAAATTATATAGGCCTTATTTCTTAATAATAAAATAAGACTAAGTAAATTAAGGTCAGAAAATGCCATTTAATTTATTCATTGGCTTTGTCATATGCCTATCATAGTGTCATTCTCTCTCCCTCCACCCCCTCCCCTTTCTTTTTCTTTCTGTGCAAAGGAAAATACTGCTTTGGTTTTTATTTCACTTTTAGAAAACTTATGGCCCTGAAGGAAAAGTTGGCTGGGTAGGTCAGTCATTACATCATTTTTAGATTTTCAAGCCAAATGTAAAATTAAGTTGTTTTTGAAGCCAGCGCTTGCTCTGATGGAAGAGACTCCGGAAGGAGGACTTCCTGTCCTTCCAGGCTTAGGGCCCCTTGGAGTTTCCTCTGAGAGGTACTAAATTAGAATGGGAATGATTTATTAGAATATTTTATCGCTCTCCCTTTCCCCAGTTCTCTATCCAATTGTACCATCAACACCATGAATTCCTATACAGAAGAAATTCTAAGCTGGTGCCAGGAGACCTGGATTCTAATTCTGGCTTCTTTGGGAAGTGGTTGTGTGACGTTAATCAAGACACATGGGCTTTACTTTCTTCTTTTATAAATTCAAGCCTTGAGTTTAGAATTTTTTTTTTTTTGGTCTTTCAATCTTTAAGATGCAGTAATTTTTTTTTTTTTTTTGCTATTTACTTTGCTGAGCTTTGTTTAGGCTCCAGATTTGAGGGGAATACAAACCTTGACTAGAAAACAATTCCTGAAGGGTGGGAGATTATAGTGAAAGAATTTTTGGAGAAATAAAGTTAGCTGGTTGCCATTCTTCTTTTAAGTCTATCTGCTAAAAGGTAGCAGAATTGTTTCAGACATAACTTCATCCTCTCACAATTAAAAAAAAAACACCTGCTAAATTAAGTCTGAACACGTGTTTCTATTATTAAAAGGATTCAGTATCTGGTATTAGGAAGGATATATGTTCCCAATATACTTTTTGTCATAAAAAAAACCTAAAGCTGGGGGAGGTAAAAATGAAATGGATAGTACACTATTTACTGGAGGCATGTTTAAATATTCAAAACACACAGGAAATACAGAATAGCTTGACTCCTATGTGACAAATTGCAGGCTGTAGTTGCATCTACTTACATCTACTTATATTACTTGTGCAAACTGGAGCTCTTTTATTATGAAAAAAGAGCTAATTTTCTAGAGTGGTTTACAGAAATTACTCTTATTATTATTAGTCAGAAATTATCTCATAAATTTATTAATTTAATACATTGATAATTTTAAAATCAATAAATTTGCATATCTCATAAATAAGATATAAGATTTAATGAACACATTATTCAGATAATCTGAAAAAAGAAAGAATTTCACCTTCAAAAGTGTGGCAATTTTATTTCATTTGGGGATAGCAGCAAGGAACAACTTAACCTTATGAAGAAAATAAAATGTTATGTGTCAGAATGAGAGTCTATCACCGTGAAGAATCTTCCCCAGAAGCTTGAATTGTGGAAAAGAACATCCAAGCACTTCATTCTTTCTTTTCTATTTTCTTTCAAGCCACTCTAACCTATCCCAAAACAATCATCTAGCACCGGTTCCCCAGTATTGCAAGGGACCCTTGTTAAAAACATAAAAAAATTTACGATGCCCATCTCATAGAAATTATATTTTTGTATCTAGTAATTAGAAGAGGACACATGGATAAAATCCTGCCACGAATTTAGACCTTTTTAAATGGAATTCTTGAAGCATTTATTTATTTATTATCTTTAGCTGTGCTGGGTCTTCATTGCTGCCCAGGCTTTTCTTTAGTTGCAGCGAGAGGGGCTACTCTCTCGTGGTGGTGTGCGGTCTTCTCATTGCTGTGGCTTCTCTCGTTGCAGAGTGCCAGCTCTAGGCTCACGGGCTTTATTGTGGCTCGTGGGCTCTACAGTACACAGGCTCAATAGTTGTGGCCATGGGCTTACTTGTTCCACAGCATGTGGGACCTTCTTGGATCAGGAGACAAACCCACGTCTCCTGCATTGACAGGCAGATTCTTTACCACTGAGCCACCAGGAAGCCCCATTTTAGATGGAATTTGTTTCATTATGCCTAGCAGTTCTATGTAATTGAAACAATACATATATTTTCTGAAGACATTCTTCAGACTGAAGATAAAGTTAAGTGGAGAAAAGGGTTGCATAATTTTTTATACTCTCTTCACAGGCCAGATGGGCAAAGGTAGGAAAATGTCTACTGCTTTGGAACATTGAAACTCAACCAGATTGGGGTTGAGAGAGGGCCTGAGATACAGGTTGGTTGATCTTTATCTTCTGGAGTTCATGTTGTAAAAACAAAGGGTATATTGAAAATGCTTTTCTCCCTCATACATTGCCCTGCCATCTCTCCCAGCATCCCTCAGTACTTCTCTAGGAGCAGTGGTTTCTACAAATAGTCGTTTCATGCACAGGGAACATTCAATAAGACATAACCAAACTAAAACACATACATGTTGGGAGAAATGGGGAAATCGTGTGATTAAGGACATTTAAAAAAACACAATACACTATCATTATTGTATCCTAAAAGAAAATACATCAAGGTTAGAAGGAACATCCTGGCTGAGGGAGTGGCAACCCACTCTGGTATTCTTGCCTGGAGAATCCCACGGTCAGAGGAGCCTGGCAGGCTACAGTCTGTGAGTTGCAAAGAGTTGGACAAGGCTGAGAGACAGCCCAGCACAGCACAGAAGGAACATAACCTTAATACAATCAAATTTAAGTTAATTTAATGGAAAACTGACTGCATTGCTATCATTTTTCTTATTTTCTTGCAGATTGTTGAAATTATCTTTATGGACTAGTGATTTGTAATCACTACTCAGAGGATAAAACATAAAGTTCATTTCAAATAGCTTATACTTCTGTTCAATATTTTTATTTTTTCCTACTTAGAAATTATATTCAAATCCTTTAAGAAAGCCTAGATAATAACTTTGCTTCTTCCATGTTGAAGAAAGCTTCAAACTGAGGTATAACATGGAATGTTAACTTTTTTGCTTATATCTTGTTATCTTCTTTTGGTTATTTTTTTTCATTTTGTCATGAAAAATACTTTACCTCATTCTCATAAAAGCTACTTGAGGAAGCTTTAGCATATGTTGTAATAAAATTAAATAAAAAGAAGAGGAAATTGAGAGAAGAGAAAAATAAAAATAAGAAAATAATGTTAGAACACAAAAATGCTGCCAGTCCTGTATAAATTTTTGAGGTGAGCCTCATATTTGAATCTAGGATTCCTACAGTCAAAACAAAGAGGGAAGTAGATAAATAAATGATCTATTCTGCATTAAAAAATTACCTCAAAACTTTATTGCTTAAAATACCAAGAATTTATTATCGCTGAGGGTCAGGAAACTAGGAGGAGTGCAGCTGGGTAGTTTTGGCTCAGTGTCTCTCATAAGGCTGAATTAAGGTATCAGCTGGGGCTGCAGTTGTTTGAAGGGGGGCTTGATGGAGGCTGCAAGATCCATTTCCAAGATACCTTATCACGTGGCTATTGGATAAGGCTGATGGTCTTGGTTCCTGAATGTTGGCAGATGGTATTAACTTTTCATCATTTCTCTCCACAGGGCTGCCTGGGTGTCCTTATAACATGGCAGCTGGATTTCTCAGAGTGAGTGATTTAAGAGGGGAGGTGAGAAAGGACTGCTGTTTAATCTATCCAGGCTATGATATTTTATTATAGCAACCTGGACTGTTTGGTACCCCTTAATGTAAATTGATGGCTAAAACCCAAAATATCAGTAAGTGAAAGCATTGACATGAGCAATCTACACAATCCATCAAAATTGAAACTGTTCAGATGTACCAGCATAATACAAGGATAATATCAGGGAAATTGGAGTGATGCTTCTCAAATTGAGGTAATTCTATTTCTGGGTAGATATATATGTGGGTGTATATATATACATATATATATATCAGTGAACTATGTGTACTTAAAACCAAAGAAGTAACATGTCCCATCTTTCTGAAGTATTAAATTTATGTGAAGATTTTGGAGGAAAATTGTGAATATTTTTTATTGAAATGTTTTGTCACAGAAGTCCACGAGAAGAATCAATAGTTATTTTGTGTTGTGTTTTATGTCTTTTACCAGTTTTATGCTTTACATAGGTTTAATTTTTTATGTTTTAATATTTTTATATACTGGTAATTACTGGGAGATTCAGACTTTTGTATCATTTAAGGAAACCTTGTCTATTTGCCCCCGCCTAATTGTGTACATTTTTGCTGTAAACCCAGTTCCTCTCTATCATTCATACCCTGCCCCCTAGATCTAGACCATGTGATTTCTCAGTCAGCCTGCAGATGTTCATACATTTACTATTTTGAAAAGGTGGCCTCTTTTCAAACCCCTGCATGCATTTGTTTGTGTACTTATTTATTAATGTACATTTAATTACAGAAAAAAATTTTCTCACAAATCAGCTCAACTTTCTAATGTAATTTCCCATAATTAAATCTTTTGTTTATAAATATGAAACTTTACTTAGTTTTACTTTTCATGGCAGTGAGTTCCCTTGTAATATAAATATACCTGAAATTCTGCTTTAAAAATGACTCTAGTGCCTCTCTTTTTCTTCATAAAAATGTAATAGTATACCTTTAAAATAGTATTTTTAATTAGGGCCAGCCATTGGAAGTGGCAAAAGAAAATTTGATGTATAAGCTTAAAACTTATGAATATGTAAATCATTCTCACTCAAATAAAGAAAATAACTGAACTGATCAAAGGTTATGAGTAAGTGGCACTGTCCCTGAAGACCACCTCATTGGCAGAAAATAAGAGCATTACTGCAATCATAGTAGTGAGAGTCAGCAGTAATCAAAAATTGTAAAATGTACTAGGATGCT
This sequence comes from Cervus elaphus, assembly GCF_910594005.1. Taxonomy (NCBI): domain Eukaryota; kingdom Metazoa; phylum Chordata; class Mammalia; order Artiodactyla; family Cervidae; genus Cervus; species Cervus elaphus. The sequence continues at coordinate 31,582,782 of NC_057833.1, read as the reverse complement.
AGGTTATGCATGGTAGCAAATTAACCTCAAAATCTTAGTGGCTTAACAGTACTGTGGCTGTTTTTCACTTGATCAGTCAATTGTGGGTCCACTGACTTTCCAGGGTAGCTCTGTCCCAAACAGGGACTTAAGAATCTAGTTTGCTTCTGTATTGTGACTATTCTCTCAAAACCTAGCTTCCAAATTGGAAGATCACATACTGACTCTCAAAAACTTTGAGTTAGAAATGACATACATTATTTTCTTTCCCAGCCCAAAGTCAGTCACAAGGGCTCATCTAACTGCAAGTGTCTAAAGTAATGTGGAATAGCACATGCCTATTTGGTGAGCAGTATAGGACTTTGCACTGATGCTTCTTTAAGCATAAGTCTTATTTTTAGGAAGGTGCAAAATAGCTTGAAACTTAGTGTGACTTGGGATAAAGTCAGAGTAACTACATAAAATAATCCATCTTTTAGTGGGTTTTAGAAAACAACCACACAAATTGTAAAGAAAAATCACTAAAAATTTTAAACAAAAATAAAATAATTAAAGCTGCCTTGGAATTAATTTCAGAATTCTTGTGGACAATGATGCTATGGAATAGGAGAAAGTTTGGTGATGATTTGGTATTGTAGATTCTGCTAAAATATGTTTTGCCTCAAAAATTGGTATCCAAGCTGAAACAATTGAACTTTTAAAAATAAACTGTTGAAGGACACCTTTTTATATGCTCAAAACTTGTACTCAAACATGTTGAAGACAAACATTGATCTAACCTCTCAATGATTTTTGTTTACAATGCTTGTGAATTCATGTTTATCTGCAAAGTACAAACAAAAAAATATTTTCAACAAGATGATGAGTTTTTAGTGAACAGACTAGCAACTGAAAAAATTAATAAATGTGAAATCAATCACATATAAAGTTGGAAGGTGCTTATTTTCTGAATTTATTAGTTAGTACTGCAGCATTTACTGAGAGCATTTCACCTGAAAAAAAATTGCCTTTTTGCTTAGTATGTTTAATAGGATGATAAAAATGATCACTTGTGAACGTTTTTACTGAAAAAAAAATACTATAAAATGCTTAGGCATAAACCTACCTAATGAAGTAAAAGACTTGTTTGTACTCAGAAAACTATGATGCTGATGGAAGAAATTGAAGACAACACAAACAGATGGAAAGATATACTGTGTCCATGGATTGGAAGAATCAATGTTGTTAAAATGACAACACTACCCTATGCAATCTACAGATTTAATGCAATCTTTATCATGGGACTCACTGGGCGAGAATACTGGAGTGCGTTGCCATGCCCAGGGGATCTTCCCCACTCAGGGATCAAACCTACATCTCCTGCATTGCAGGCAGATTCTTCAGCGCTGAGCCACTGGAGAAGCTCAAAGCATGTATGCGTAAACAGAAAATTAATTCAGAAAAACTGTTAGTTGTCTACCTAGGCATGATGAGTTATTCTCCTCAAAGGGCCCGCATACACTAGCTTTGGGTGATTGCTAAGCAACCATTGTATTAAGTCATTTCTAGAAAATAGTCAATTTGGTTTGTCCTTCGTAGTATTGGATGGTGTGTTTCAGCCAAAGAAACTGCCTTAATTTCCTGCAGTATTTGCCTACTACTAGGGTACATCTTGCTATAAATAGGTCTCCTTGACATTTTCATTACAGTAAGTCCCCTACATATGAACAAGTTCCATTCTGACAGCAAGTTTGTAAGTCCAACAAAGCCTAGAGTTAACCCAAAGTTAACCCAAAGAACACAATCAGCTATATAGTACTGTACTGTAATAGGTTTATAATACTTTTCTAATAATGCATAAAAATAAACACAAAGAATAAAGATAACATTTTAAATCTTACAGTACAGTACCTTGAAAAGTAAGGTAGTACACTATAATAGCAGCCATACAGGGCCTGGCATCCAGTGAACACACAAGGAGAGTTACTGACTACAGGAGGGAGAGGAGGTGGGAGATGGAAGAGCTGAAAGATCTTCAGCAATAGGAGATGAAGCACAAGCTACAATTTCGCCCAAACCTGAGGCTGAGGGAACCCATGTTGGCATCTTTGAAAGCTCTCAACTTGAAGGTTCATATATAGAGGACTTACTGTAATGCTTAAAAAATAAGCACACAATGTTGTAAATGTACTTAATGGCACTGGACTAAACACTTAAAAATGGTCAAAATTTATGTTACGAATATTTTACCCCCAAATATTCTTGTGGAAAAATTTACAAGTTAACAGAATTTTAATGTTAATACTTGGCTCAGCTCATCTCTCAGTGTCAACCCTGAATGTGCTGAGGTTGACTATGAGAGGATGTGACATTACAGCCTTAGCCAATCTCTTCCTAGTCTTTCCTGTCATGCAGGTGAGCTTGAGGGTGGGGTGGGGAGTGGCGGTGTGCCAGAGAAGGTCTCTATCTCTTGCCGATTCTGATGTTGCTTAGAGGGCAAGTCTGCGTGTATGTTTTCTTGTGATTGGAAACCTCTGAGTTGGCAGCCGCGCGCTATTCTTCCTTCATCCTGGAGAAAGGAGCAGTTTAAAGGTCCTGTCGCAGCAGGTGGGACGATCCTGGATATTCTGGCAGCTCCCCTCTGCCACTCTTAGCAGGCAATCAGCGGACGGAGGGCAGGGCTGGAATGAAAACGGGTTCGGATCTCAGGGACAGGAGATGAAAGTTGCGAAAACTCTGCCCAGGTTTCTGATCTGGATCAACTTTCCAGGTTATAGGATGAACAAACTCTTGGGACTGGCGGTGGTGCGTCCTCCCTGTGACTCGTGCCTTTGTTCCCCACGCCGGCCCAGAGCCGCTGCGCTCACAGGCCCCGCACCTGCCGGGCGCGCACCCCACCCGCGCGCACGCCACCCTCCCGCGGGCTGGAGGCTCCGCCGCCGCCGCGGGCCCCGCTCCACCGAGCACATGCGCACTGGCGACGCCGCGCCGGCGCCTTCAGTCTCCTCCGCCGCCGCCTCCCGATTCCGCAGTCACTTCCTGCAGCTGTTTCCCTGTGGGTCCGGTTGGACTGACTTTTGACAGTCAGCCTTCAGCTGTGGAGGGGGCTCTGCCGGGCCAGCCGAGAAAGTTGCGCGGAGGGAGGCGAAGTAGAATCGGGCCGAACCCGGCGCGGAGGGCGGACGGCGGCGGACGTCCGGGGCAGGCGCGGCACCTAGACTGCCGGCGCGTCCGGGGGTTCCGGTGAGTGCGGGCGATCGCGAGCCTCGGGGCATTTAGGACGGGCACCGGAGCGACCAGGCTTGCAGTTCCTTTCCGGTGCGGTCTTTCCACCTGCCCTCCACGTGACCGGCTTGCGGTGCTTTTATTTATCTGTTTGTTTTTAAAGCATTTCACGTGTACTGTTCGGATCCTCTAGGCGTGCGGCTGCCTTGGCCCTAGCGCTTGTCCCCGCCCCGTGGGAGACCCGGGATTCCATCTTTCGTGATGGCATCCTCACGGGATTGAGGTGCGTGCGTGTATGTGTATGTGTGTATGTATGTGTATGTGAGTGCGCTCTCTTGTGTATGCATGCACGCTTTAGAAATGTAAGATATATGTGGGCAATGCTGAAGTATATGTAGCTCTGATTCAAATACGTGAAAGGTTTCCTAGGATTCGGACCCGTCATAACTGAGATTGGAGAACATTCGCCAATTCACCAAGGCCTCTTCTTCCCCAGGTTCTTGCGTTCTTTCGGGTCTTGCTTCTGTGATATACCTTACAACTGATTATTTTTCTATTTTCCTCTCTCATTCCTTCTCGCTGCGTTCTGATGACCTCTGAATAATGCTCACCGTCTTTCCCTCATTTTCGGAATCCCCAGTTACAGACTTCCCTAGTTTCCTGATGTGCCAGTCACCTGTTCCCTTATTGTGTTTCCTTTCCTCCGAAGATTTCTCCAAATGAGAAAGTGGTTGTCTTTAATGCAGTATGTGAAGAGTAGGCCCCAATTCGATCATGAAAACTATGCTATATGATCATTCCTTTTCTTTAACAGGGCCGACTGAGAAGCTTTGATTTTCTTTATTGTCCCCTCAACCCCTTCCATACCAGGACATTAACCACCATAAATCCTTCATTTATGCTACTTCAAGGATCAAATTGAGTGGCTTTTATGATCTGAGGAATATTGTATTTACATCAGGCATCAAGTTAGTTTCTTTTAATCTAATGCAGTAGTTGAACAGACGTGAGTCCTATATGCTTTGAATCTCTTTATATTCCACCATATCTGCTTTCATTGAAGGCTTCATTTTTAGATTTTTATTTTATGCTAGTTTTTTTTTTTTTTTTTGCAAGTATAGTAATACCTGATGTAATTGTCTTGCAAAGATACTTTTGGGGGAGTTGACATCATTTTGATTGTTAAATATTACAAGAAAGAATTTTGGACTGTCTAGCTATTCTTTAAACATTAAAAGGTAAAATGATAATGGGTGAGTCTGTACTGTGTGAGAATTTTTTCTTCAATTCGGGAGATTTTATCAGGCCTTTTTTTGATGGAAGCCTGCAGACAGCGCTGGGGGAGACACATGCTGGTATTTCCTCAAGTGGGAGTGAACTTTTATAAGACAAGTCCAGACATGTCTAGGCCGTTGGTAGCATTTGATTTTCTCTTTATATTGCTTATTTCCTTTGTCCAGATGTTTTAACATCTTCCTCCACCATTTCTCTCTGAGCTGGAAGCTTGTCATTTGCACTTTGGTATCCTTTTGTCTCTGTACAGGGGGTATATGTAGTCTTTTAATATTACTAATTGTTATGATTAGATAGTTAAACTTTTTAAAAAGGGGTCTTTGTCCCCATAGTTTTCTTTTTTTAAAAATATCCGTATTTGCCTTTGCTTTCTGAATGTCTTCACTTGGTTTAATTCAGAGGAATAATGTGATTATAGAGAACCTGACTTTTTAAATGTTCTAAATCTCAATTGCTTTTTAAAAAATATTCTCAGAGGTGTGGACAGCATACTTCTGCTTGAGAATAAAATAACATTATTGTTTTTCTAAATATTATGCTTAATGAGAAATATTGTTGAATACTATGACTGATGATGTATGTACTTTGCCATTTAGTATATTATTTTCCCATTGCACTGATAACTTCTGCTTTAAGAGCCTGAATTTAGTACAAAAACTGTTATTTGGTTGCAATTAACAGGTGTAGATACTTACTAAATGTGGTAAAAGAGACTTAACTTTCAAAATTGTTCTTGGTTGATTTTAGTAAACCTATTATTATCATAAAACTTACACTTTTCTATTGCAGGTGGAAAATTTCAGCCCTTAAAATAGCTATATTCTGTTGACCAGAAAGAGGTTTTAATAGTATTGAAAGTGGAAGGAATAGAGGATTTTGAGATAAGGATTTTAATTTGGGTTAATTAGAATCATGGGAACTCAAAGCACATAGTTTGGTTCATTTTGAGATACTCAGGGTTAGGGGCTTCCCTCATAGCTCAGTTGGTCATGAAATCACCTGCAATGCTGGAGACCCCATTTCGATTCCTGGGTCCGGAAGATCTACTGGAGAAGGGATAGGTATGCACTCCAGTATTCTTGGGCTTCACTTGTGGCTCAGCTGGTAAAGAATCTGCCCGCAGTGGAGGAGACCTGGGTTTGATCCCTGGGTTGGGAATACCCTCTGGAGAAGGGAAAGGCTACCCGCTCCAGTATTCTGGCCTGGAGAATTGCCTACATCAAATAGTTCATGAAGTAAGCGTCCAGTGGGGTACTGGATCATACTGCCAGGGCCCCAGTATAATTTTAGTTCCTCGGTCTTTTAACTGTTTGCTTTCCCTTATAGTCTCTATTGTTTCCCTCAGAAAAGACCCAATATGTTCCAATCCCACTTCAGTTTTACCCATTTCTCCTGCCTCCAACCCAGATGGCAACTTCTAATCCTGAGTATCTCAAAATGAACCACACTATGCGCTTTGAGTTCCCACAATTCCAATTAACCCAAATTAAAATCCTTATCTCAAAATTTACCTCTAGAGAGAGAAAGAAAATACTCTGATTTTATAGGAGACTAATGAATACAAGGAAGTATCATTTTTTTTTTTTCGGCGCTCAGCTTTCATCGTGGGGTCTCAAAGAGTTGGACACGACTGAGCGACTGAACTAAATGAATACAATCTAAGGCTCCATGAGGTGGGGTCTTCAACTCAAGCCTGTGGGGCACAGGCATGTAATATGAATAAAGCAGCAGGCTGAGTGGGCACTTGAGGTCGCCTAGAGAAGACAAGCTTGGGTACCCAGGACAGTGCCTCTCAATACTAACTAGCGGTTGTTGCTCATGCAGGACTACCGTCCAAGTGTTGTCAGATCCCTCTTTTGTCAAGAGCAGCCACAAATCTTTTGATTTTAAAATGTTGACAACCAATTCAATTTAAAAATGAAAGCAAAATGAAACACTGTATATTCCAAAAAGAGCAAGTCTGTGGCTGCCTGTGGCCTTCAGGTTGTTTGTTTGCAACCTCCACTTTGAAGATTCATTAGATCAATTATTTCAGTATTACTAGTTGATCAGAAGGTACATGTTTATTTATTTTTGTTACATAGTGACTCAAGAGTTTTTCCAAGATACTAGAGTATATGTCTAATGTTAGCTATTAGATATATAGAGTTCCTGGATAGTTAAGCTAGTTCTAGAAGTGTTTGCAGTAGTTTGAGCAGTGACACTTTTGATTTCACTGTTTTTGATATTATTTGGATGGAAAGACTAGTTTGCATGAAAAGGGGATATTTGCTGAGGTTCTTTGCTGGTGGGCTTTTTTTTTTTTTTTTTTTTGGTCTATGCATGATTATCAAGAGTGTTTTAAGTGTGCCTGAGGGAAGGGGTCTGGACTGGGTGACCTTTGATGTTCATTTCAGTCATGTGACTTTTAGATTTAATTAGCCATGGATGCAATGCTATTAATGTTCATGGGCCAGAGGGACCGCAGTTGGAGCTGTGCCAGGCAAAATCAAGCCAAATCCATAAAGCTCTTCCCCGTGGAAGAGCGTGGTGTCAATGTGGATTAACAGACGGGGGAAGTGTGCCGGATGAGGGAAAAGAAAGGGAGTCCCAAAGATGATTTGGAGAAGCAGAGGAAGGAACCCATGATGTGGTCATTTACATGTCATATTGCTGATAACACATTTTTAAGTTTTTTTTTTTTTTTTCAATTTTTGCTGTTGATTCAGATTTGAAGACCCGACTTCTCCTCATCCTTTGGATGATGCCCAAGGCTTTCCTACCCAATGATCCTCTTGCAACACGCCGGGCTTCCTCCGCCTAAGCGGCCCTCATCCTCTCCTCCTATGTCAGTGGCCGCCAGGTCTACAGGGGCCTTGCAGCTTCCAGCGCAGAAGCCTTTTGGGCAGGAGGCTTCCTTGCCTTTGGCTGGGGAAGAAGAGCCACCTAAGGGAGGGGAACAAGACTCTGCCCTGGAGGAGTTGTGTAAGCCGCTGTACTGCAAGCTCTGCAATGTCACCTTGAACTCAGCGCAGCAAGCCCAGGCTCATTATCAGGTGAGGGAAGAAACGGAAAAATCAAGCATCGAGTGGGAGAACATTTCAGGGCTCTGCTCAATTCACAGGTGTCTCTGAAATGACCATTTGTGCCTGGAACAGTAAGATGGCTAAGTATTTGTTTGGCTAAAAGCACAGTGTTGCTACTTTAAAAGAAAACATCACTTTTCGTGGAATGGGATTTCTTTCAACTTCTTACACTTAGCTGTGTGGCATCAGTTTACCTGGGGTTTTGTGTGCGGGTGTGCTAACTTGCTTCAGTCACGTCTGACTCTTTGTGACCCTATGGACTGTAGCCCTCCGGGCTCCTCTGTCCAGGGGATTTTCCAGGCAAGAATACCAGAGTGAGTAGCCATTCCTTTCTCCAGGGGATCTCCCTAACCCAGGGATGGAACCCACTTCTTTCACATCTCCGTCATTGGCAGACAGATTCTTTACCACTGGTGCCACCTGGGAAGCCATCTGTTGTTTTAGGCAAATAAAATCACCTATGCATGTTTGAACCTGTGGTCCTAAGGAGAACAGGTGTTTGAAGTATGGTGTACTATACTCAATTCGGCGTCAAAATTGTCTGAAAGAATTAGTTTTATAAATATTCTCTTCCAGCTAATGCAGTTTGTATCAGTTCAGAATATTCTTTGTCTATGAATCTTAAGCTTTTCCTTTTGACTTCTGTCTCTGCTAAGGAAAACACAGGTATGTTTCTTGATTGTTTCCTGTATATAAAATTATATCCTCTTTTTTTTGAGAAAAGAGATCCAAGAGGCAATTGAGGCCAAATGCCATTGAGTGAAAATATGTTTTCTGGGTAATCATTGATTTGACTATTCTCTGCATGAATATCTGAAATAATAGGACAATATGGTAGAAGGATGACTGTTAGGAAGATGTTTCTCCTGTTGTGCCTCTGTAACTTCCTTCAAGTTTTTATTTACTCTGGGTGTAAGTCTTTGCTGTTTTGTTTAGGGTTGATCTTCAAGGTGGCTAATTGTATCACTTTGTGATCGTACATCAGAAACGTTTTAATGGTGAATTGTTTTCTTTGGGATTTAGGGGAAGACGTGTTACTTTTATGGAGTTCCTGTTGTTTGGGTTTGTTTTGCCCTCCAATGTAGAGTTGAGTTAATTATGTCATCCAGATCTTGGCAAGTGTCGCTGTTGGTCATTGACCAGTGTGTTAATTGCTGTGTCGCGTCCGACTCTGGTCATTATTGGTTCATAAAGGCCTCTTCTGGATTTATTTTACATTTCTTTCTTTTTCCCCATCCCCTACTCTCATTCCCTCTGTATCACTTCCCATGACAATGGTTTGACACGGGTTCTTCTTTTGCCGGTTTTACTTTTCAGTTGTGGTCTCTTAGGATGATCCATGTCAAATTCAACACACAGTGCTATTCATAGCTTTTGTCTTCATTTGTTTCTGTGGAATGTTTGGTTTTATGGCCTACGACTCATGAAAATCAAGCCTGCTTTCTAAAGTTTTGATTTTTAGCTGTTTAAACTGTTAACTTGGGAGCAAGTTAATTGTGTGTCGTATACACATGTAAGTATCATTTACAGAAAAGTTGTTTACTTTTATGAGGGAAAACTCTTGGGCAATATGTGATTTAAATATATGTGCATGGATTGTACATACACCTCCTGCCTTTTTTCTTCCTAATATCTCTTTGTGACTTTGTAGACAGTGATGGATGCTTTTGGTTATGCATAGAGAGAGTTCAGTTTGAGCAGAGTCATTGGATTATAAGGCTTAAACTAGATAAGAAAGAGAACCAGAATTTATTTTGGTTTTTTCTTTTCTTCTACACTTGTGTGTGTGTGCTCTGAACTTTTTAGCTGATGAGTAATATATACTTAATTTCAGCTTCCTCAGTGATACAGTGAATATATGAATTAGAAAATATAAGAAAATGGAATTAAATTTTAGATAATCAGACTTTTTAAGTGGAAAAGTTGAAGAAGGACAGCCTGTTCTAGAAACAGTTTAAGCAGCCAAGAACTGAGGAAAAGTAGGGTAGAGAAGAAGCAACCTGGTATCTAGAGAGTGGAACCTAATAGAAAACAAACAGTTTGAGTGTAATAAAAGCCAGTTCTTAAGAGCTCAGAAGCAAAGATTTGAATGAAACCAGTGTTGCTGGTAATTCTTAGGGGAAGAAGTTTTCTTCCTCTAAGAAACAAAGCAAGCAGTTCATGTACAAAGTACAGAGCAGTTTCATTAAGATAGCATAGAAGAAAGCTAATCCAGAAGTGAAATCTGGATTTCAACCTGAGAGAAAAGTCAGCATGCGAGAGTGTGGATCAAAAAGTAGATCAGAATAATAAATAATCAGAGTGTGAACACAACATATGTGGGTACACCAACATAGAAAAAAAGCATAGAAATGTTATCCTGAAAGATACATTGAAGACTATACCAAGGGTACACAAATAGGCTGGGATTTAGGAAGGCTTCTAGAGACAGGGGTAAGACTAATGAGGAAGACTTACTGAGGACCAGAAATAGGCAGAATGGCAATGATTGTAGGCTGATACAGCAAGGTGGCTGATGAGATGATGGAAATAAAGTTTTATTTCAACTCTAAAACATGCTTTGTAATTTTTTAGTACTGACTGATACCAAGACCACAGATTCATTATTTTAATTATGTGTGAGATAAAAGGGATCAGTGGTAGTCTATTTATAAGCTAGAAACACATTCATGTGAGGTAATAAATCACACTTGATTACATTACTCAAAGTGTTTTAGTCAGTTGATTCCATTGTTGAAATCTCAAAGTTTCAAATTGCCCAGGGTATTGTAAACAACCTTCAGTCTGGTTTGAGTGGTATTAGGGTAGAGACTGACCATATCATGTTCCAGTAATCCAGGACACACAATGGAAACTGCTCAACAAATACTTCCCTTTAAGCTCACTGAGATTTTTCCCTGCCATCCTCGTGTTCGTAAGCTGGGGCTGCCTTAGTGATGACCCGTGCATATCAGTGGTCATCACAGATTTAGTTCTGTTCCCAGGACTTTTTAACCCAGTCAGCTTGCTTCAAAATACCCTTTGCTATTGTTTCATTTTAAATGACGGTATATATTTTTGTGGTCTCAAAATAATGACTTTAGTTATAATTTAAAGTAAAACCTTTGGAGGAAAAATATGCATTCATTTTATTAAAATCTGTCTGTAGGCTTCAGGTTATTTAGGGTAAGCCGGACATGGAGTAACATAATACTGTTTCAGCAGCATAAGTGCCTAGAGGAAGAATCACTTTAGGATAGAAGGTCATTAATAAAAATTTAAAAAGCAAAAAGCATTGGATAAATTTTGCTAAGGTCTCTACATTTTGAAATAACGTCAACCATTTTTTCCTGTTAATTCATGTTAACTCGTTTGAAAAAGAACTAGTTATTCAAGGTACATTTTAAAAATCTGTCATCAACATAGATTTCTATTTGTAGTATTTAGTAGCCAAACAACAACCTACCATAGTAAGTAGATTAATTTGAAAAACACAGAACACAGGGGAAAAAACTAGTTCTAGAATTGAAATACAGAAGGTAGTGACCTTAATTCATAATTCAGAGGATACAGCTGATGTCATCCCCAAATTTAAAGTACTGATTTTGGCGCATACATTTTTACATTGATCACCCAGCTTTGGATGGCATAATCTCTAATGTCAGCTAATATTTATGATTTCCCCCCCCCCCCCCCCCCATATTTCCCATTTGATTGTTTCCCAGTTGAACTTGCAGTGTACTGAGAGTGGTCAAAATAAACTTTGTTGGTGGATAGAAGCTCTCTGTGACCCTGTTAGCTGGATCTCACCACCTTTCTGCTTCTCTGTCTCATCCTGCCTACCTCTTGCACGCTTGGTCACTCGGTCACACCTGACTCTTTATGACACAGGGCAGGCGGATTCTTGACTGCTGAGCCGCCAGGGAAGCCCCCTCCCTACCTGGTTTCTTTGCATTTCACAATAGATATCCTTTCTTCTCTACAAGGCTGATTCCTTACCCTGTACTCTAGATTTCATCACCTGTCATCCCTTCTTCACCTCAATCAGATTAAAAACATGCTCAGGTTTTTTCCCCATGTTAATAAAAATAGTAACAACAACCTTCCCTTTCCTTTTAATTCCTCTTGTTAGCAATCTTTCTTTTCTTCTGTCCTTAGAGTTCTGCTGGATATACTTGTCCTCTTCAAGTTTTCATTTCCCGACCCATCATACTCTGGTTTCCATTCTGGTACTCTAGTGAAATGGTCCTTTTCAAGGCTATCTGTGACATTAGAGGTCAAATCTAGCTCCTTCTCACTTAGCCTCTTTGTAGCATTTGCACTGGTAACAGCTTACTCCTTAAAACATTCAAAGATATTTTTCTCAAAATAATGCCTATAGAATAAAAGATTTATAATGAAAAGCAATAATCACCTGTTCTCACTTCCACAGCTATGCTCTACCTTTTCTTCTCTATTCTTTCTGCCTCCCATCTTGGGTTGACTCTAGTTTTATTTTGACAACATCAAGTTTTATAACATTTTTGTTTAATCTATAATCAGGTTAAGTTTCCTATGCTTGATATTTGCAAGTTGACTCGAATTGTTAAAAATTGATGTTTAGCTTTTGTATTATTAGTAGGGAAATGTTGTTCAGTGCAAAGCTTTCTTTCTTTCTGTTTCCAATGTCATGGTTCCATGCTACTTAAAAGAGATGTTCAAATGGATAGCTCTTTCTTGAAAGTCATCAGTTCCTCAAAATTGTTCCCTTTTAGTTTCCTTCAGATGTGTATTATAACTTTGAAATAGCTTTTTGTTTTTCCTTGAGTTTCTCACACTTTCTAAAAAAAATAAAATAGAAGATTCTTATGCCTTAAAAAAATCTACTAGTTTCTTAATCTTTCTTTTTATTGTTTATAATCCATTTCACTTATCTTCATGAAACCCACTGATTTCTTGTTCTGATTTGAACCAGATACTTTACATTTGGATCATGACTTCATTGCATATCTTTTTTTGTTTGCAGGAGTTTTTCATGGCTTTCATTTTCCCCTTCTTTTTCTTATAGGATATATCTTTATCATATCCTCATTTTCCCCTCCACATCTCGATCACTGTATGTATTATGTGAAGTCCCCCTTTTGCCCCCAGATCCTTCTGTCTTCTTTTTCCGTTCTCCCCCGGGTGCCCCCTGAGTTCGCTGCACAGCTGCTAATTTTGAATTTCTCTTCATTGCTCTATGGCTTAGGTTGCCATTTTCTAAATATGCATGTTTTCTTTTTTTTTTAATCCTGTTTTGTTGGAGTCCATCTTCATGTTACTTGAAGGAAGAAGGGATAAATATAAATGTATATTACAGCACATTTCTCTCTCTTTAAAGTGAAGTAGTAATGAATGGGAAATAATATTTTTCTGAGATACCGTTATGTGTCTAAAAATGTCTGTATTATAACTTTGTACTTGGCAGTTCAGTTCCAGGTTGACTATTATTTTCCTAAAAAGGTTAAAAGTTATACTGCATTGTGTGTGCATGTATACCTGTGTGTTTTGTTTTGTTTTTGTCTTCCTAGTGTTGCTGAAGACAAATCTTATCTTTTTTTTTTTTTCATTTATTTTTATAGTTGGAGGCTAATTACTTCACAACATTGCAGTGGGTTTTGTCATACATTGACATGAATCAGCCATGGAGTTACATGTATTCCCCATCCCGATCCCCCCTCCCACCTCCCTCTCCACCCGATTCCTCTGGGTCTTCCCAGTGCACCAGGCCCGAGCACTTGTCTCATGCATCCCACCTGGGCTGGTGATCTGAAGACAAATCTTATTCAGATTCTTATTCTCTTGTGGGTGACCCACTTTAATTTTGGGCTTTTTTTTGTGGAAGTTTTTAGGCTTTCTTTTTTATCCTTGGTATCTGAAATTTCACAATGATGAGTGTGTCTCTGTCTGGGTCTTCATTCATTTGTCCCTGTCAGCACTAGTGGCTCCTTTCAGTTTGCATACTCTCATTTCTCTTGAGCTCTGGGGAATTTTCTTTGATATGATTTCCTTGATAATATTCTTCTCTACATTTCTCTTTCTTTTCCCTGGTAATTCTATTAGCACTATCTTTGATTAGCTGGATTGATTCTTCATATTTCTTATTTGTCCCCTTTATTGAATTTCTGAGAGGTATTCTTGAATTCTAATGCTATGTTGAATTTTTTTAATTTTGATAATCATATCTTTAATTTTTAGGGGCATATTGATTTCTTATTATTTTCTTTTCTAGCATCTGTTTTATAGGATGTTAGTTAACATATCATGGGGTCAGACTAGTGTTCAAGTTCTAGTACAAATACTTACTAGATGTATGGTATTGGAAATATATTCTAATTTCTCTATGTCTCATGAAGATGATGATGATAATGATGATGCTTATCATGCTTGCAAGTTAGTAGGTATAAAACATTTAGGACAGCTCCTAGTACTTGAGTGATTCCTTCACTGTGTTTAGTTGTCTTAAGGTGCAGTGGAGCAGGGTGGCATGGACTCTGGACCAAGAGTGTTCTCAGTTCTGGCATTTACTTGTGGCTTTGGGCAACTTTTATTTTATTTTATTAACTTTTAAATGTGAATAATTTTATTATATAAAACACTTATTAAACATTTCTGCATGCATCTCATCAGATTCCCCAATATTAATATTTTATATAACTATAGTATAGTTATCAAAACTAGGAACTCAATACTGATAACAACAATATTATCTGCTCTACAGACTGTTTTGTTGTTGTTCAGTTGCTAAGTCATGTCTGACCCTTTGTGACCCCATGGCCTGTAGCATACCAGGCTTCCCTGTCCTTCACCATCTCTCGGAATTTGCGCAAACTCATGTCCATTGAGTTGGTAATGCCATCCAACCATCTTGTCCTCTGTCATCCCCTTCTCCTCCTGCCTTCAATCTTTCCCAGCATCAAGGTCTTTTCCAATGAGTTGGTTCTTCACATTAGGGGGCCAGAGCATTAGAGCTTCAGCTTCAGCATTGGTCCTTCCAATAAATATTCAGGGTTGATTTCCTTTAGGATTGACTGGTTTGATCTCCTTCCATTCCAGGGGAGTATCAAGAATCTTTGCCAGCACCATAATTCAAAAGCATCAATTCTTCTGTGCTCAGCCTTCTTTATGGTCCAACTCACATCCATACATGACTACTGGAAAAACCATAGTTTTGGCTATACAGACCTTTTACATTTCATCAATTGTTTACTAATGTCCTTTCTCTGGTTCAGGGATCCAATCCTAGATAAATTCTTGCATGTGGTATTATGTGTTCTTTAATGTGGATGGGTTAAATTTTTCTATGCTTTTTACTATCTTGCAATTTTTGAGAAGTTGTTTTGTAGAATGACCCAATTTGGATTTGTTTGTTGTTTTCTCATGATTGAATTCATGTGGTTATGTGGTTTTTTTGGACAGGAATACCACAGAACTGATGTGTCTTTCCCATTTTTTCATATTGGAAAGGACTTGATGTGAATATTTCCGTCACTGCTGCTGTTAACTTTTGATCGCTGATTAAGGTGGTGCCTGCTGGGGCTCTCCTTTGTAAAATTACTGTTTTTTTCTTATGTTTAATAAGTATCATATGGGGAGATAACCTTGAGACTATGTGAATGTTTCTAATTATATTTTTACATAGTGATGTACATAATAGTGATAATAGCATCTATTAATATTTTTCCCTGCAGTAATTATTACCGTGGTGTTTGCCAAATGGTGATTTTTCTGCTTCAATCATTCTTTGTATATTTATAGTTAGAATTTTACTTTAATGAAGAACTTTCTCAAATAGTCAGTATCACTATGGGTTGTAGATTCTTATATTAATTCAGGGATATAAACACTTGCTATCATTTATTTTGATGTTTTAACTGTTTCACATTTGACCAGTGTGTTTCCCTTCAGGCTGGTGCTTATGTTCATTTGACATGTCCCCATAATTTTTTGTATAGTTCCTTACTTTCTGTCAGTACAAAGTATTCCAAGATTTTTTGGTACCTTCCCCATGTCAACCATTTCTTCAAGGAGCCAGGTTTTGTTTTTCTGTTTTTTTAAATTTTTAATTGGAGAATGGTATTTAGAGACCAAAGTCTGAGTGTTGGTGTGCCTTTTGGTACTCGAGTGTCATTGCTTCTAGATCTTCTCATGACAGAGCTAGTTATATATGTGTCATTATTCACAGTACACACATTCACACACACAAACACATACATGCTCACAGTACATGTAAAATAGTTCTGGGATTGATAATCTGTATCCTTTTGAAAAATCAGCATACTAATGAGGATAATATTTATGTCTTGTTCTTTTGGTGTCTAGCCTTATAGTGTGTAGTCAAAATACTGTTTTACGAAGTTAAAGGTTACAGAGATGCTGTCTGCTAGTGTTGTCCTTTGTAAAGTTATTGTTTTTCTTTTTGTGCTTAGTAAGTATTATGGGAGAGATACTTTCAGACTGACTATGTGAACAGTTTTATCCTTCCCTCCTCCTTCAGTATGGTTATGTTATTTTTTCATACAGTTAGGCTTATTTCTGTTTGTACTTATTTCACTTTGGGTCTTCGCCAATTCTTGTTGACTTTGATTCTTTTTCTAAGCCTGTAGAATGTTAATATAGTCCTAAAAGTCAGAATCATACAAAAAGGTATATTTATTTAGAGTTTTAATTCATTTTTATTGGAGTATGGTTGCCTTAACAATGTTGTGTTAGTTTCCACTGTACAGCAAAGTTAATCAGCTATATGTATACATATATCACCTCTTTTTTGGCTTTCCTTCCCTTTTAGGTCACACCACGCACTGAGCTATACAATAGGTTCTCATTAGTTATCTCTTTTATACTTAGTATCAATAGTGTATGTATATCAATCCTAATCTCTCAGTTCATCCCACACCCCCACTTCCCAGCTGGTGTCCATATGTTTGTTCTCTACATCCATGCAAAAAGGTATATTTAGAAAGATGTCACACCATATCATCCCTTGTACTCCTTTTTCATTTTCTTCTTATTTACACTGTTTTATATGATTTTACCAACCTGCTCAGTTATTTACTGTTTTACTACCTGATTTGTCAGTTTTTAATGGTATCCCAACTGTTGCCTATTGAAGAATCAATGAGCTTATTCTACTTTCCTTTTCCCATTTTTGTTGCATTATTTCCATTGTGTCATAATGTATAATATTTGAGCATTAATCTTTCACTGTCATCTTCACCTTTTTAGTGTTTGATACAGTTCAGTTCAGTCGCTCAGTCGTGTCCAACTCTTTATGACCCCATGGACTGCAACATGCCAGGCTTCCCTGTCCATCACCAACTCACAGAGCTTGCTTAAACGCATGTCCATTGAGTTGGTGATGCCATCCAACCGTCTCATCCTCTGTCGTCCCCTTCTCTTCCTGCCTTCAATCTTTCCCAGCATTGATAATTTAGACACTTGAAAATATTTAACATCAGTCTTTTTGCTGGTTTCCCCAGTCATTTCTTGGGTGAATGAAGTGTTAATAGATTTTTCAAGAGTGACTTTTAAGTGCCAAATTCCTAAGGTCTTGTGTATTTAGAAATGTTTTCTATAGTCTTCACATTTGAAACAAGAATAGTTGGCTGAGCATAAAATCCTTGGTTCACACCTATATTTTTTAAAAAAGGCTGTTCCTTATTGCCTTGCTTTGTGTATTATGGACGCCATTCTAATTCCTTTGCCGTTGCAAGTTATTTGACCTTTTTGCCTGGAGAGTTTAAGAGGACTTTTTTTTTTCTTTTCTTTGAAGTCTCATACAGTTTAAAAGATCTACTGCAGATTTGATTGTTCTGGGTTAATTTTCCCAGATACCTGGCATGCCTTTTCAATATGTAGATTCAGATCTTCATTTACTTTTGGACAATTTTAGGCACTTTTGAACAATTATAGTTTCAAATGTTAGTTCTGTTTGATTGTTTGATTTTGCTTTTCTTCTCTGGGGACTCGTTTTCTATAAGTCATTCTTTCTTCACTTGTCTTCCAGTTCTATTGCTTCCTCTCTTGACCCTTTAAATTTTTTTATTTTTATTATTTTTATTTTCTTGACTGCTTTTCTGTCTTTCTTCAGTGCCTGTTAGTACATTTTCATTTGACTCTATTCTTCTTTGATACTTGGATTTGCTCCTAATTTTGGCTATAATTACCTTTTACTTTCTAGAATTTAATTATCCTTCTTTTCATTTCTCACTATGTTTTGCCTAATTTTTTTTGTACATTTTGAATTCCTGTTTCAAGGTGATTTTTTTTTTATATTCTCAAAGTTTTGTTTGAATACTATATATTTAATTCTGTTTGGAGTGTTGTTTTCTTTTGTTTCTTTTTGTTTGTTTGTTTTGGAGGTGTGATTCATTTGCTGAGATGTATTTTTTTATTTTTATTTTTTGGTGGTAACTTTGTGTAGAATTGATTTCTTTTTGTGTATTCATTATGTGGGTTTTGGGTAGTTTATGCGATTCATAATTCAGTAGCAACCTCTTCTATCACTGTAGCAAAGTCCAGTTCTTTACTGATTTTTTTTTTTTTTTTATGGTGGTCAGGAGAGTGTGTGTATGTCCTCTGATTTTTTTAAAAAAATCATTTTTGACTGCACTGGGTCATTGTTGCTGTGCAAGGGCTTTCTCGAGTTGTGGTGAGCAGGGGCTACTCTCTAGTTCTGGCACACAGGACTTAGAATGTGCGGGCTTCAGTAGTTGTGGCTTGTGGGCTCCAGAGTTACAGGCTCAGGAGTTGTTGCACATGGGCTTAGCTGCTCTGAGGCATGTGGAATCTTCCTGGACCAAGGATTGAACCTGTGTCTCCTACATGGGTAGGCAGATTCTTTACCACTGGACCACCTGGGAAGTCCTGTCTTCTGAATTTTGCTTTGTTCTTTCTTGTTCTGAGGATGCTAACTTTTCCCATGTTGCTTCTCTTCCTCTTCACCTGTTTGTTGCCAAAGGGTGCCTCTCCCTTCCTTTTTGCCTTTTCCTCCTCTAAAAGCCACTTTGAAGATAGCCACTTCAAATCATGTGTACATTTAAGTCCCTGTCCAGTAGTCAGTGACTGGATCATGCTTTAGTATTTATAAAATTGGGGGATTTACTTTTTCTGGTGGTGGTTATAAAGCAATCTTAGCTTTATAATCTAGCTGCAAGCTCCTTCTCCGTGTCCTTCAGTTTTTGTTGGACTGCTTTTGCTTACTGTGAAGGCTTGTGGCAGGAGCAGGAGTGATTACTCATTGGGATTTGATGTCTTTTCTTTTTTACTTACGGTTATTTTAGGGTCTGGGCATTCTGTGACTTCTAGTTGTATGGAAGGCATGGGTTTTGTGCAGTTTTGTTTTTCTTATTCTGTGTTGTTTATGGAGGATATATGGAGAAATGCAAATTAGGCAGCCTCTAGGGAGCTCTCTGAAAACTCTTGGGTGAAAGATTAACTCATTGAACTTAGTTTCCTAATGTGTAAAATGGGGACAATAATTTTACCTACGTGATAGAGATTTCATGATGTTAAATGAGATAATATTTATAAAGTGTCTAGAACACTACCTGTCACATAAGTGCTCAAAATGGTTAGTTGCCATTACTATCATTAATGTATGGATGCAATATCTGCTCAAATACTGCTGTAGATACTGCTTTGGAATTAAAATTCCTGACACTATCTAAGGTTGATCCCTCCTGTAATCCAATGTACCTCATTTTCTTCTGCCTTTTTATGGACTATGGTTCTGTAACTGTGCTGTGGTTCTTGCATACCTTTTCTTTTGTTTTACTGACTTCCTCCTGTTGCCATGCAAACAAGCCTAAGCCATCTTAAAATTTTTTTCCTACTGATTCATTTCCCCTTCTGACTCCGTACTCTGTTTCTCTGCTCCATGTTGCAGTAGAATTTGTCCATATAGCTGCCTATATTGGTTGTCTCCATTTTCGCCTCTCCCATTCTTTCCCTTCATGTGGTTTTTATCCCCCACTACTCTACTGAAGTGGTTCTTAACAAGGTTATTCTTTATATCTGTTATATCTGTATCTGTTATATCTATATATCTGTTAATCTGTATCTTTTCAAGTGCAATATTACTTCTCTATCCTGACCTGGTAGAACCACTCCATTTTTTTTGTTGTTGTTGTTTTAAAATCTTTTTGAAGCCCCTCAGACATAAAAAATATTTGAAATAATATAATGGACATGCATATTTGTCACGTAGCTTCTAGAATGAAAAGCTAGAGTCATCTAGCTTCAGTTCAATTGAAGTTGTGTCTTTTCCCAACTAAGTTGCTCCTTTCTGAAAGGTCAGTTTTCATTCCAATCACAAAGAAAGGCAATGCCAAAGAATGTTCAAACTATCACACAGTTGCACTCATCTCACATGCTAGCAAAGCAATGCTCTAAATTCTCCAAGCTAGGCTTCAACAGTATGTGAATCGAGAACTTCCAGATGTTCTAGCTGGATTTAGAGAAGGCAGAGGCACCAGAGATCAAATTGCCAACATTTGCTGGATCGCAGAAAAAACAAGAGAATTCCAGAAAAACATCTACGTCTGCTTCATTGACTACTCTTTGACTGTGTGGATCACAACAAACTGTGGAAAATTCTTCAAGAGATGAGAATACCAGATCGCCTTACCTGCCTCCTGAGAAATCTGTATGCAAGTCAAGAAGCAACAGTTGGAGCTGGACATGGAACAATGGACTGGTTCCAAATTGAGAAAGGAGTACAAGGCTGTATATTGTTACCCTGCTTGTTTAACTTATATGAGGAGTACATCATGCAAAAGACTAGACTGGATGAATCACAAGCTGGAATCAAGATTGCAGGGAGAAATATCAACAATGTCAGATATACAGATGATACCACTATAATGACAGAAAGCGAAGAGGAACTAAAGAGCCTCTTGATGAAAGTGAAAGAAGAGAGTGAAAAAGCTGGCTTAAAACTCAACATTCAAAAAGCAAAGATCATGGCACCGGTCACATCACTTAATGGCAAATAGATAGGGAAACAATGGAAACAGTGACAAACTTTATTTTTTGGGGCTCCAAAATCACTGCGGATGGTAACTGCAGCCATGAAATTAAAAGACACTTGCTCCTTGGAAGAAAAGCTGTGGCAAGCCTAGACAGCATATTAAAAAGCAGAGACATGACTTTGCTGACAAAGGTCTGAATACTCAAAGATACGGCTTTTCTAGTAGTCGTGTATGGATGTGAAGGTTGGACTGTAAAGAAAGCTGAGTGCCAAAGAATGAATGCCTTTGAACTATGGTGCTGGAGAAGACTCTTGAGAGTCCCTTGATGGACAGCAAGGAGATCCAACCAGTCCATCCTAAAGAAAATCAGTCCTGAATATTCATTGCAAGGACTGATGCTGAAGCTGAAGCTCCAGTACTTTGGCCACCTGATGGGAAGAACTGATTCATTGAAAAAGACTGTGATACTAGGAAAGATTGAAGGCAGGAGGAGAATGGGATGACAGAGGTTGGATGGCATTACTGACTCTTGGTTGGATGGCATCACTGGCTCGATGGGCATGAGTTTGAGCAAGCTCTGAAAGTTGGTGATGGAGAGAGAAGCCTGGTGTGCTGCAGTCCATGGAGTTGCAGAGTTGGACACGACTGACTGACTGAACTGAACTGAACCGAGCTCCTATGCTCCCAGGTGTAGCCACCATACTAAATTGGTATTTTTGTCCCCCACCTCCCCACCTGCCACTTTTTTGTATTTTTGCTACATATATATCTTCCTACATAAAATGTAGTGGTTTCATATTTTAACACTCATATTAAAGTGATTATGCTTACATATCTTTTCCAATATGTTCTTTTTATTCAACGTTTTGTTATAAGAATCTTTTTTGTTGTCACACTGGGCCTAGGATTTATATTTTCACCACAGTATAGTGTTACATTGTATAAACAGATTACATTTTATCCATTATCCTGTAGTTGGACACGTCAGTTGTTTCCACTTTTCAGTGGTTACAAACAGTTCTTCTGCTAACAGTTCTTTTGGGTCCTTTAGTCAGTTTGGTCAGTCAGTCATGTCCAAGTGTCCTGTCTGACTTTTGGTGACCCCATGGACTGCAGCACGCCAGGCTTCCCTGTTCATCACCAACTCCAGGAGCTCGCTGAAACTCATGTCCATCGAGTCTGTGATGCCATTGAATCATCTCATCCTCTGTCGTTCCTTTCTCCTCCTGCCATCAGTCTTGCCCAATATCAGGGTCTTTTCCAGTGAGTCGGTCTTCCCATCAGGTGGCCAAAGTATTGGAGCTTCAGCTTCAGCATCAGTCCTTTCAATGAATTTTCAGGACTGATTTCCTTTAGGATTGACTGATTTGATCTCCTTGCAGTCCAATGGAGTCTCAAGAGTCTTCTCCAACACCACAGTTTCAAAGCATCAATTCGGCACTCAGCTTTCTTTATGGTCCAGCTTTCATGTCCATACATGACTACTGGAAAAACCATAGCTTTGACTAGACAGACCTTTGTTGGTAAAGTAATGTCTCTACTTTTTAATATGCTGTCCAGGTTGGTCATAGGTTTTCTTCTAAGGAGCAAGTATCTTTTAATTTCATGGCTGCAGTTACCATCTGCAGTGATTTTGGAGCCCAAGAAAAGAAAGTCTGTCACTGTTTCCATTGTTTTCCCATCTATTTGCCATGAAGTGATGGGACTGGTTGCCATGATCTTTGTTTTTTGAATGTTGAGTTTTAAGCCAACTTTTTCACTCTCCTCTTTCACTTTCATCAAGAGGCTCTTTAGTTCCTCTTTGCTTCCTGCCGTATGACTGGTGTCATATGGCACCACTGGTGACAGGTTATTGATATTTCTCCTTGCAGTCTTGATTCCAGCTTGTGATTCATCCAGCCCAGACTTCCACATGATGTACTCCTCATATAAGTTAAATAAGCAAGGTGACCATAATAAGCAAGCCTTGACTCTACTCCTTTCTCAATTTGGAACCAGTCCATTGTTCCATATCCAGTTCCAACTGTTGCTTCTTGACCTGCATACAGATTTCCCAGGAGGCAGGTAAGGTGGTCTGATATTCCCATCACTTGAAGAATTTTCCACAGTTTGTTGTGATCCTTACAGTCAAAGGCTTTAGTGTAGTCAATGAAGCAGACGTAGATGTTTTTCTGGAATTCTCTTGTTTT
Source organism: Cervus elaphus (assembly GCF_910594005.1). Classification (NCBI taxonomy): domain Eukaryota; kingdom Metazoa; phylum Chordata; class Mammalia; order Artiodactyla; family Cervidae; genus Cervus; species Cervus elaphus. The sequence goes on along the minus strand of NC_057833.1, from coordinate 31,560,084 downwards.
TTCTGTGATCCAGCAAATGTTGGCAATTTGATCTGTGGTGCCTCTGCTTTCTCTAAATCCAGCTAGAACATCTGGAAGTTCTCGATTCACATACTGTTGAAGCCTAGCTTGGAGAATTTTGAGCATTGCTTTGCTAGCATGTGAGATAAGTGCAACTGTGTGATAGTTTGAACATTCTTTGGCATTGCCTTTCTTTGTGATTGGAATGAAAACTGACCTTTTCCAGTCTTGTGGTCACTGCTTAGTTTTCCAAATTTGCTGGCATATTGAGTGCAGCACTTTCACAGCATCATCTTTTAGGATTTGAAATAGCTCAACTGGAATTCCATCACCTCCACTAACTTTGTTCGTAGCGATGTTTCCTAAGGCCCACTTGACTTCTCACGCCAGGATATCTGGCTCTAGGTGAGCCAGATAGTATAGATCTTCTGTGTATTCTTGCCACCTCTTCTTAATATCTTCTGCTTTTGTTAGGTCCCTACCATTTCTGTCCTTTATTGTGCCCATCTTCGCATGAAATGTTCTCTTGGTATCTCTAATTTTCTTGAAGAGATCTCTACTCTTTCCCATTCTATTGTTGTTATAGGTAGATCTTTATATGTATGTTTTCTTCAAGAGATCTCTAGTCTTTCCCTTTCTTTTGTTCTTATAGGTAGTTCCGCATATGTATGCTTTTGTCTGGAATACCTGAAAGTAAATATCCTGGGTTATAATATATCTAATTAGACTCTTTTTTTGAAACACCTTGTTCTAGACTTCCATAATGCTACAGTTGTCTAGTTTCCATTTTACTTCATTAACCAGACATTCTCAATCTCTTTTCTGGACCCTCATTCTCTAGGCTCTTTTTTCTATCTTCCCATTTCTAATGATCTTTATCAAATGCAATTCAGTCATGTAACTGCTGTGCTTAAAGCCCTTCAGAGCCCCCTGCTGCCTTTAAAGTCCAAGGTCTATATCATCGACAAAACTATACACAATTAGCTCCCTGTGTGTATCAGCTCCTACCTCTTTTCCAAAGGATCCTGGAGACCATCTCAAGCAGACTGCTGTTTCCTTACACTGTTCCTCTGATAACAGTTATCTTTCCCTCATTCCTTACCTGCCTAGTAAACTTGCTCATTTTAAAAGATAACTCATATGTCCCCCTTTCAGGGAAGCTTTCCCTGGTACTCTCAGGCAGAAGTAAGCCTTCCCTTCTCTTTGTTCTCTTAGCAGTTTGTTCCTTATTTCCACTCTAATAGTGATTCACTTAGCCAACAAATATATAGTGACTGTCTTCCATGTGTTAGAAATTGTTCTAGAAATTGGGACTAGAACAGTACATAAGATGGACAAGGTCCTTATTTTCAAGGAGTCTACATTCCAGAGGGTAGGAAAGAGAAAAAAATAAGCAAAAAAACATTATTTCAGTTAGTTATAAGTGGTACTGTGGTGAAATAGAACAGGAAAGTGTGGTAAGGTGATTCAGTGTGTGTGTGTTGGGTGGGGGAAGTGTTGGTCAATGGGGGTGACACCTCAGATTGAGTGAGATGTTGTTCGATGTTGTTTGAATTGAGACTTGAAAGGTAAGAAGGAGCCAGCCATGTAGAGATTGGAAAGAAGAACATTTTAAGCAGAAAGAATAGCAAGTGCAGTGGCCTTAGAGTTAATGTGTTTGGCACATTTTAAGTGTATGTGTTTGGTTGTCAGGCAGGAACATAGTGAGGAGGGGGGTGGGGAGCTGGGTGAAATCAAATCTGAGAAGTAGACAGGGCCAGATCAAAAAGGGCTTATAGGAAAGATTCACTGATTAAGTGTAGTAGGAGGCCATTGGAAAATTTCAAGTGAGACAGTGACTCATCAGTTGAATGTGTTGGCTTTAAGGAGGGATGGAATCAAGGAAGGGACTCCTTGGCTTTTCTTGAGTGACTAGGTGGAGAGTAATGTCATTTACTGACACGTGGATGAACGGTGGTGGTGGCGGTGATGAGATGGTTCTGTGGTAGGGAGGGAATTAAAACTTATGTTTTAGATGTTTTAAGTTGGATATGCCTCTTAAGGGGCTTTCCCATGTGGCACAATGGTAAAGAATCTGCCTGCCAGTGCAGGAGATACAAGAGATGTGGGTTCGATCCAGGTCAGGAAGATCCCCTGGAAGAGGAAACGGCAACCCATTTCCAGTATTATTGCCTGGAAAATCCCATGGACAGAAGAGCCTGGCAGGCTACAGTCCGTGGGGTCGCAGAGTCGGAGACAGCAAGGAGGCATTTGACTGTATGGCTCTGAAGGTCAGGGATTGTCTTAGTCTGTCGTAGGCTGGGTAACTCAAACAACAAACATCTATTTCTCACAGTTGCAGAGGCTGGAAGTCTGAGATCAGGGATCTAGCATGGGTGGGTTCTGAGGCCCTCTTTCAGATTGCAGACAGCTGATTTCTCCTAAATCCTTACATGGTGGAAAGTGGGCAAGGGAGCTCTCTGATATCTTCTTTAAAAGGCACTAATTAGACTCTACCCTTGTGACCTCATTACCTTCCAAAGGTCTCACCTCCAACTACCATCCCATTGGGGATTTGATTTCAAAATAGGAATTTTGGAGGGACATAAGCTATCAGTCCATAACAGGAATAGTGATAGGTAATTTCGGGAATCACCAACTTATTGATTGTATTTTAAAGCTATGAGACTGAGTAAAATAACCAGGGTTTGTGTATGGATGGAGAGAAAAGAGGGCTGAGGGTAGTGCATTGGACACTGTGGCTTTTAGAGAATGAGAGGCTGGGAGGTAAGAGGGAGTCATAGAAGATGATAGAAGGAGGGAGTATCAATAGTATCGTGTTTCTTAGAGTATAATAAAGGCACAGATGTGACCCCTGGATTTGACTCCCTGGAGGTCACTGTGATAATGGTAAGAGCACCTTTATGGCATTTCAGGGGCCATTAGGTGGAATTTCACTCATTCCTTTAACTGCTTTACATATTTGTCTCCTCCTCTAGACCATATGCTAGCTAGTCCTTTTTATTTCTAGGGTTTAGCATATAGTAGATGGTATATAAATATTTGCCTACATGTTTGGTTTTTCAGTGCAGTTTAAAGAATAATATACAGTTTAACCCTCATTTAGGATGCTTTTGGACTGCCCCTTCCCATCAGTTTTTATCAGCTCAGCCATAAACTTGAGAATGATAAAAGAAACATGATGAGAGAGGCAAATCCATTTTAATAGAGGTTCACGGTGTGCCCTGAAGCCATCATGCTGTATGAAAAAGGGCCTCGCTTTGGGTCCAGAAGGCTTGCTTCAAGCTGCGACCCCGCTGCTAGGCCTCCTGAAGGTGTCGGAGGCAAGTTCTCTGTGCTGCCTGGATTGCAGTGTCTCAGCTGTCATATATGGATAACATTAACAAATTCCTCTTTCAGGATTTTTGTGAGTGGCAAATGAGCCAATGCCCAGGAGAGTTCTTTGTAAGTAAAAAGATACTCTGGAAGTGCTATTTTTGTAAAAGTAATTGGATTATCCATTTCATTACTGACATAAAATAGATTAGATCAGAGCGTCATAAAATTCATATTTAGGCAGCGGCAATTGAATGGCAACAAGTTGGCAGAGGACACAGATCACTAGAAAATGGTTGTTTTCCAGAAATATATAGGAAATTAATGTCTTTTGACTTTGTTCACTTATCTCTCCCAGATAAATTTAATCATTCTGTTAGAATCAAAGAGTAGAGTCTTCTACTTTAAGATGTAATAATCAAATCTACCTACTGTTTACCCCCCTGTTGCATATCTCTGAAAGAATAACATGTGTTTTTTTCTTTTTTGGTAAATAGGTTAACTCAATTTGATACATTTTCCTCACAGTAATGACTCATTTCATTTTACTTCTAGGGTAAAAATCATGGTAAGAAACTCCGAAATTACTATGCAGCAAATAGCTGTCCTCCTCCTGCCAGAATGAGCAATGCAGTGGAACCTGTGGCTGCCCCAGCTGTTTCAGCCCCTCCGCAGGTGAGACTCGAGGGTCAGGGTGGGAGCTGCCCCGTGCACAGGTGGCCATGGATGAAGTTTGTCATCTGTGTGTCCATCAAGGTACAGCTGAGCCAATACTCCTAAAACGCCCTTCTTGGTGCTTTCAGCTCATTGATAACTGGATTTAATGCAAAAATTCATGAATCCCAAGACTTCTCATTGGATTTTGTTATGGTTCATGAAATGAAACAAAATGATTTCATGAGGCTTTCTGTATGCATATTTGAAAATTCTGGGTTAAATGGCCCTGAATGTCTACATGAAGCCTTGAATGAAAAGAAAGAGTTTTCAACATTTATCTCGATTGTGGTCAATCCTACTAACTTTATCTTTTTTTAAGATTTTTTTTTTTTAATGTGGGCCATTTTTTAAAATCTTTATTGAACTTGTTGCAATATTGCTTCTGTTTTATGAATTTTGTTGGCTATGAGGCATGTGGGATCTTAGCTTCCCAACCAGGGATCAAGCCTGTGCTTCCTATATTGGAAGGCAGAGTCTTAACCACTGGACCACCAGAAAAGTTCCCACATTGACTTTATATATTGCCTTCCAGCGAGATCAGTTTCTTGAAGCTGCCCCTTTCTTACTTCTGTACAGAGAGCCTGTACACACTCTTCCTGGACTTTGGTATTATGACCCACACTTGAGAGCCAAGTTCCATTTACTCTTTGGGAGATCAGTGTTTGAGGCAAGATATTCCTGTACTTTAGTACTTTCTGAAATATGGATTCTAATCTGTCTTTGAAGTATTATTTTTTTTATAGGTCATAAATGTGTGTGCTCAGTGCTCAGTCTCTAAGCTGTGTCTGACTCTTTGAGACCTCATGGATTATAGCCCGCCAGGCCCCTCTGTCCATGGCATTTTCCAGGCAAGAGTACTGGAGTGGGTTGCCATTTCCTTCTCCAGGGGATCTTCCCAACCCAGGGATTGAGCCCATATCGCCTTCATTGGCAGGCAGATTCTTTACCACTGAGCTATCAGGGAAGCCCCTTAGGTCATAAATAATAATAACTAATAATCACTTTGATCTCTTACTATGCGAAGTACTCTGCTAAGCACTTTTCAGACATTACTTCATTCAGCCCTGGGATGAGGGTGAGATGAGGGATGTACTTGACTTAGGCACAGAATTTAAGAGGGAGCTAAAATGCTCAGTAATCAAGAAAAATAATATGATATTTTTAAAATGCAAAATTAATGTGAAAAAGTCACTGGTGAACAAAATGGCAAAAACTTAAAGATAGGATAACTGTTACTGATTTCCCTTTTGCCTTAGGCTGCAATATGGTTTGGCATGACACTGTTGCTGATCCTGTCTTTATTTAAAATTTTCATATTTTGTTCCTCATTGATTTTTTTGGCTGTGGGTTTCATTTGTGAAAATATTACACTAAGTATTTTTTCATCAGCTAAGTTTTCTGATGCTCCCATATATTGGGTGCCCATGGCTCCTTCCTTGCCTCCTTCTTGGCCTGGGTCCTAACTTCATTTAATGCTTGCAACAACTCAGAGGTATTGACTTATTTCTCAAAGTGTGATCCCTGGGCCAGCAGCATCGGTCTCACTTGGAAGTTTACTATAAGCCCAGGTAAGCCAAATAACTTGTCCATGGTGTTACAGATTTTGTAAAGTGGGGCACTGATTTTTCTTGATCTTAGACCTCTACTCCTAAACACCATGGTATATAACTTTTCTGGTTGTCAGTCCTTACGATGTGGATAGCAGTATCCGCTATTCTTCTATCCTCCTGAATTTGTGGGGTAAATGAGATATGTTAAAAACAGAATCAGAGGACAGCAGGATACCCAGAGAGATCTTCAGGCTGAGGAGTTTTCCCAGTGCTAGTTCTTGAAGGCTGCTCTAGAATTGGATATCTCCTTCCTGGTAGAGACTGTTTTCAGCTGGTTCCACCCTCCTGGGCAAACAGCCGTGGGCTTCTTTCATAGCACAAATCTTTATGATTTTTGAAAACAGTTATCCTGTCCCCAGAAAATCTTCTCTTCCAGGTGAGACAATGCAGTCTGCTTCAGCTGGTCCTGATATGATACACTTTCCAGATTCTTTATTGTATATTTAATTCTTCTTTAGCCAAAATCTAGTTTGGCATGTTTTGTTAACCCAGCAGTAGTTAACTCAGGTATGCTATTTTCCAGGGACTGTGTTAGGTTTCCCATGGCTCATTGTTTCCCAACCTGAACACAGCTGTCTGGACCTTCTGGTTATTTCCTCCTAATTATACTGTATCTGTGGGTTTCCCTGATGACTCAGATGGTAAAGAATCTGCCTGCAATGCAGGAGACCAGCGTTTGATTCCTGGGTCAAGAAGCTCCCCTGGAGAAGGGAACGGTACCCACTCCAGTATTCTTGCCTGGAGAACTCCATCAACAGAGGAGCCTGACAAACTACAGTCCTTGGAGTCCCAAAGAATTGGACACGACTGAGCAACTCACACACACACACACACACACACACACACACACACAATATCTGTAGCTAATTTATAGACTCTGGGGATAGAGGTTTAGTTTTTAATACATGTCTGTGTGTCACTTTTGCATTAGGTTGCAAGCCCTGTAAATAGTAGACATTTAGTACATGCTTGTTAATGGATTCTGGGAAGACTTTTTCTCTCTGGTAGTGTGAGTTTAGACCTCAACCTGTGCTGACCTGAATCTTCCTTGCTGGGTTTTTAAACTTCTTTTCTGAAATTTCTTTAATGAAAATAGCAATGAGGCATTCATCCAGCTTGGTATACAGGTGATCGTAATGCAAAACCACGATTAAGTGTCTCCCAGCCTTTTTTTCCTCTTTCTTTCTGAAACGAATAGTTTCCTATCCTTATAAAGCTGCGTGCTCATGGTCATGCCATAACGGGTTATTTTTCAGCTCTTGGAAGGAAGGAACTTAGAGGAGAAGAGAACAGAGTCCACACTTTAAAACCTTGTTTGTTGTGTCTTTGCTGTCAGATGGGGTCCTTTAAGCCAGGAGGCAGAGTGATCCTGGCCACAGAAAATGATTACTGTAAGCTCTGCGATGCCTCCTTCAGCTCTCCGGCTGTGGCCCAGGCTCACTATCAAGGGAAGAATCATGCCAAGAGGCTGCGGCTGGCGGAAGCTCAGAGTAACTCATTCTCGTAGGTATTGCCGTTTTCTCTTAGGCCAGAGTGTTATGTGAGACTCACTGTCTAGAGAAAAAGAGTTGAAAGGGAGCCTTGTTTAGAAATCTCACTCTTTTAAAACGTCTCTTCTCCAGAGACTCCTCAGAGGTCGGTCAACGGCGGACCCGGAAAGACGGGAATGAATATAAGATGATGCCTAATAGGAGAAATATGTATGCAGTACAGAATAATTCAGGTATTCTGTGACTTTTCACATACTTTGGCTATGTTTTGCAAATGGTGTCCTCTATTTTTATTTCCTTTAATGGTAATAGATAGACCTGAGAATTTGGGATTAGCTTTTGTTTTGTGGAATTGGTCTAGTGGCTTTTCAAGCTGGTGTTTATTTCAAGTCTTAGTTATTTATTTCCTATTTAGTATATTATTTATTTGGATTTTATTTAATTTTTTTTACATCAAGAATATGACTTTATTTCAAAGAACTAAGAATAAGAAATGAGTTAAATGGAAAGGTGATATATCCTTGGGTTCTAAGACCCAAAATGCAACTTTTTAAAAAGTTGAAGTATACTTGCTTTACAAGAATTTCACATAATGGAGTCTTTGTTTTAAAGTGTCTTATCTTAGTGCCTTTATGTTACTTCTGGTATTTGCCAGCTGATACATTTAAATGTAGCATAAAAATGAAATATTTGGTTTCAAGCTGCACCACATTAAATCCCCAGTTATTAGGGAAAATAAAAATGATAGCACTGGTGTTTAACCAGGGGAGTGACTCAGATTATCTGGGGAGTTTTTATAAAATACACATAGTTGAACCATGACTTAGAGATTTTCAGTCAGTAAATTTAGAGTGGGACTCAGACATGTGTGTGTTTTGCAAATGCTTCCTTGGTGATTGATACATACTTTTAGTTCAGAATTACTAGTTGATAGGAATATTTTCTGCATTTTCTGATCATCTTCAGTAGGGAGAGTAGTCCTTCATCCTTTCCCTACCTCAGCCTGCAGTGCACACATATATGAGCAGAGGTCACTCTTGTGAACAGTAAAACAAACAGCAACAAATTGACTAGAAAGGCAAAAGAAACATAGAAAAAAGGGACATATAGAACACAATGTAATAAGTCTCACGAAAGTCTGAAACATATATCATTGTTGCAGTAAATGTAAACTTAAAGTCCCAGTGAAAAAGAAAATTGTAAGATTAGATAGAAAATATTCAGTTGAAATGAAGGAAGCTAAAATAGCTGTCTTAGCATTAGATTAAAAAAAAAAACAAAAACCTTTAGGACAGAAGGCCATTTAGACCTATGTTCTTGGATCAGAGTACAAGTAAATGAGATGTCAATAATAGAAAAACACAAAATTTTTATGTGTTTGGAAGTTTTCAAACATTTCTAAATAACTCTCTTGCCAAAGAAAAAATCATACTGGTGATTGAACATTCTTAGAATCAAATTGTAATAAAAATGTATCAAAATTTATAGCATATAGTCAAAGTAACATTTTGGGAAAAGCCTTAAATGTTTATTATTATAGTAGGAAAGCAGTAAAGTATTGAGCTAATGGTCCAACTTAAGTCAGTTATATAAAAAAATAAAATAAAATTATCAATAATTCTACCAACATTTTTGTGTGTATTACTTCTGTAAAATGGAAATGTGATCATATTTTGTGATATTCTTATTTAATGTAGTAGCATATTATAATCAAATATTGTAATTATAGAGTTTTCTATTGCATTGTTTTTAGTGACTGTTTAGTTTTTCATTACATTCATTACTAAGATTTTTTTGAGTTGTATGTTTGGATCTTTCCTTTATCCTTACCCTCCCCAAAAAACTTTTATAAACTCTAGTTAAATAAATGTCCTCATAAATCTCTATACGAAAATTCTCAACATTTTCTTAGTGAAATACTTAGAAGTAGAATTTTTGGATTAAAGTAGTAGCATAATGACATAACTTTTGATATAATGCTTAGAAATGAAAGTATTTCTAAAATATATTCACTTTTTAGAGACATTGCCATTTAGAGTGTGGATTTGGCTCTGCAGTAACATTTCTGACAATAGTTGGAGGAATCATTTTAGCTTTTTAGACTGAACCTGTATAAAATTGTAATTTTAAAAAACCCATTAACTTCCCATTTTTTTCAAACTAGGAATCTGTGAATTTTATACTTTGAGCTTAGAATTACAAATTACAGTGATAATTGGTCAGACCATCACTCGCTTAGTGAGTATTTTGAAGTGAATATATTACTTTTGTCTTTTTGCTTCAGCAGGTCCTTACTTCAATCCCCGCTCTCGGCAGAGAATTCCACGTGATCTGGCCATGTGTGTTACTCCAAGTGGCCAGTTTTACTGCTCCATGTGTAATGTCGGGGCTGGCGAAGAGGTGGAATTCCGGCAGCATTTAGAGAGCAAGCAACATAAAAGCAAGGTGTCTGAACAGCGGTACAGGAATGAGATGGAGAATCTGGGCTACGTATAGTGATTGTCATATTCAGATAGAGCAGCTTGTCCTGCCTGTTGCTCGCCTTCTGTCAACATGCCCTGCTTTGTGGTTCTCTCGATATGAGTACATTCCTCTGCTTGATGTTAATACACATAACCTGCAGTGGTACCATAAGGTGTCAGAATTGGGGAAGGAAGAGAATGTGCTTAAGTCATGATGCTTTTTCAGGTCAGTTATGTTGAGCTGCTTAAAGCCTGTGACCGACCTACCCCATGAGACAGACCTTTTTATCTTGACCAAGTTCTGGTCAACTAGTAGCCTGACCACTTAGAGCTTTAACTATTTAAAAACTTCATATTCTTTTACAGTGTTAGTGTTATGTATTGTTAAATAATTTTATCGAGTTTTTGCTTCAGATCACAGTAAAAGCAGGTAAGCAAAGATTTTAGTTTCCCAAGGTTTCTTTGGATTTACCATCTCAACTCAATGAACTGTCAGTAGGATATCCTATGTAAACTGCATTAGAATCTTGCCCAGAATAGTGTTTTCTGTTTATCATGTCCCTTCCTTATTGAAATGCAGGTTTTCTTGGATTCAGACACTTCTAATGTGTTTGTGTACTTCCAGATAGTGAAACTTGATTTTCAGTTGTGAATTTCGCACTTTTAAATTCACCTTCTTTTCTCCTTTTTTTTTGTTCTCCTTCAGTTGATTTAGCTTATCCAATTAGCTCATTTTCATGCCCCAGAATGGTGTTGTAGGTTTTCCAAGCCCCATATTTGAATATCCAATGAGTTTAGGATAGATATGATTTTTTAAAAATATATTTTTCTCAGCTGGTGTTGGGAAATGAAATGTGTTTGATTTTTCAACTTAGAGTTACTTCATGATAATAACATGCACTTACGTGATGGTCTCAACCGTAAGTTCAGAACCCTTGATATTTGTTTTGATAGACTTTTTAGATAAATGAATCCTTACATTTTACTTACATTCTTTTTTGTCTTGCTAATTTGTAGACTGTCCTGAAGAATATCACTACTTTACTATTTCCAAGAAAGAATTTTTTTAAAACAGTTAATCAAATTTTAGTATCATTTCCAATAGAAAAATACCTGAACTTTGGCATTATTCTTTATAATTCAGCTTCTCTGAAGATATAGATTAATAAAAATATAGATTACTTTCATATCTGATAATTAGAACAGTATTATTATTTTTGCTTTTTGTTTTTAAAATGAGAAGCTCTAGTGTTTTGTCTAGATTAACCAATGGAGGATTCTATGAACTTTCACTAACTGTATTTTACTTATTTACTATATTTACATGGATAAGATGGGTGCTCATCCATACTCCTTTTGAAAGGCCATGTTCATAGAAGTTTATATTGAGCAATATCTTTGCACTATGGTAAATTCACTTTTGATTGCTTATATCACTAATTAAAAATAAAACTCCTATTTTTCCTTAAAAATTCTGTAGGCAAAGAGATAAGGAGAAGGAAAATTATAATCATCATTCCATTCCTTTAGGACTTCTGAACAATTTTTAAATTATCTAGACCCATATTTAAAATTAAGTTTTGTGATACTGGTACACTCTCTGGTATACTATCAAGTTACCCTTCTGTTGAAGTCATGGTTTTTTGAAAAGTAGAATTACTTAGTAATTTTATTTTCTCCCAGAAACAGAAGAATGAAATAATCTTCTGTTGAAGTGCTGTCTAGACCTGTGAATCAGTATAATAACACTTTTTTGCAGTAAGCTATAAAGTATAATTGATTATTTTAGGGCAATTTAGAGCTTCTCTTATTGGTTAGTAGGTTACTCATTTTGCTGCTAAGTGTAATTTTTTGGTAGATTTTAATATGAAAGTGCTGGCCACATGGTTCTACGATTATTTAAAAATTCATTTTCCCCCTCTGGTGTGACTACATGTATGTATACACATGTATATGTATGTATACACATGTATATGTATGTGTGTATATATATGTAGTTATATACATACACACACACATATAAACCCATGTATGTATAGTTTTATGTGATACCATAGAGAAAATTTCATTGAATCCTTAGATAACAGTAAAAGATTGTGGATAAGAATTTACATTTTATACAAGTGGCATTCATCCACTTTCAGTTTTTTCTTTGCAGATGAAATTAATGAAAGGATCGTCTCTACTCTTCCCACCTAACAATTTCATTTTATATATGTAATAGCAGTGGACTTAAGGCCTTGGTGTTTTTCCTGGCCTTGCATATTCAGGTTTCTAGTCTCTCAGTGCCCTTAATGGATGTTATGAATGCATAAATGCATTTTCTTTTAAAGAAAAAAGTTAGATTTATAGTGTTGTTTCTTACTTGTTCTATTTCTTTGCACTAAAAAAGACTGATGTTTGCTTTATATGACACCTTAGAAACCATATTGCCTACAATAGCTGGGTTTGCTCCTTACTTTCCAAACTCTAGGCAGTTGATAAATAACTTCCATGATTATAAAGGTTACATACACGTCCAAAAAAAGAATCGCAAATCTCTATGACAGTGGGTTGTGTTTTGGGCTTGTTACCTTGCAGTATTCTCCTGTGTTCCATAGGCGAAACAGACGGTGACAGAGGTGTCAGACAGGAAATGCCTAGGTAAATACACCTCTGCATGGTATAGTTTCTCATACTCATGCATTCCTTATGGACAGTGGTTTTTTTTTTTCTTCCTGTCAAAGAAAGCTGTTGTTAGTACTGCACTCAGTGATATGTGATCTCTGTCAGTTTCATTTAGTAAAGTCAGGTCCTGCTCTGTAATATCCTTTAGAATTTGCACCCTGTGCTCCCCAGGAATCACATTAATATCTTTTTATGTACTGTATACAAGGATGGACAGAGGCCTAACCAATGGGAAACCTCTAGTCAAATAAGTAGATTCTAGTTCTAGATCTGCAAGAACTCAGAGCATCAAAGCCTCTTCTCTGTGAATATCTTCATGTAAATTGTCATTCAGAAATCAATGTTGAAGATGAGAATTAGAAACTCTTCTAAAATATTGAGGGCAAGAAGATGTAAAGGAAAAATTTTGGTGTTCCAATTAAAAGATCAGATTGCTTATGTCTTCGAAGTGTTTCTTCAAAAATATTCAGCTACAGAGCTGAGTGTGCCATGTGATCCTTTCAACTCCACATTGAAGAGAAAATGTTTTGTTGGTTTTGTATTTGTATGTCATGTATCACAACTTGTAAATATGTGCATGTTGTTTATGACGTGTGTCTATTTGTCTCTTATTGCACTGAAATCTGCAAGGTGAATAATTGCCCTATACCATGTGCAAAAACTTCCTCCAACTCTTCCTCACTGTTGCTCCTTTTCTTGAGTTGATAAACTTAGAAAACCATTTAGAATTTTTTGAAACCCTGAGATTGAATGAAAAATCATGGCTGTCTGAGATCATCTCCATGTCCCTCTAACTTAAACAGCTGAAAGGAAAGCATGAGATCATCCACCTTATTTTATAGAGCTGTTCTACAATACTGGTGTGCTTGCTTGTATCTATACTTTGAACTAGGATTAAAGATATATATATATACACACATGTATGTGTATATACATATATATTGTACATCTAATTAAGTCTTCCTCTGTAGATAGACTTGAAGGATTAATGGTGGTTTTAGCGATTCCCTCACTCCTGAATCAGTGGGGACTATGAACAACGACAGTCGGAGGACTGTTCAGTGACCCATGTAAAACGAGTCTCCCTTGTGTCAGGGCAGACATGTAACTGTTCTGCATAATGTCCTCTACAGAGAGGCCTAGGAGTGATGGATTTGGAACCTAATCTGTTTTGTTTCCTCACTGTCAGAACACAGGCTGGAAGGACCTTCCAAAACAGTTGGTGTGGCATATACGAAAGACAGCAGAGTTGCTTTAGAAGTAGAGAAATGTTTTGTCAGTATAGGTAAAAGTTTAATTCAGGCTTTTGAACAGATACTTTAAAAAGATTCCATCTTGTTGGCTTTTCTTTTTTCAACCAGCCAAATCACCATTTAGAAGTTTCATGCATCATAAAGAATGTCTTGTTGCTTTAATTTTTTTGGTGGTGGACCCCTGTCATTGTGAGCTATTACTATCATTCTTACTGAATGGACAAATAGCTGTGTAAATAGCTTCTCATACGACATTTCTACTGAGAGCTGTTTGACTTTGTCTTCCCGCTGTGAATGGGAGGATCATTTATCAACTCCCCTTCTGGGTAGCTACCAAAAAAATACTGGCTTATGGTCCCATGTGACCCTGTCTTTGTTAAGCCCAGATTATGAGTGCCTTTAGCAAGTTTTAGCATTTCACAGAAAGAAGAGATGATAGAATTATTGCCATTAGTCACAATGCATAAAATAGGAAATTGGAGTAACAAAGCTTTCTGTGAATTCTGTGTTCTGCATCTTTTTTTTTTTTTATTTGTGCAATCTCAATTTGATATTGAGTAAAACTGTATGATAACTGATCAGGAACCATATATCCTGAAAATGAATCCAGTTGTCCAAGGCTGGCAATAGTCATTGATTTTTTTTTTTCCACTTTGATCTGCATTGCATTTATATTTAGTGATCGATAGTGTGATGGATTGGGAAGAGCTTGATATTGATGTTTGGAAAAACTTTATTCCAGTGTTGTTTTCAAATACTGTCTTATCTAATACTGTAGAGAGGACAGAATTATGTATTTGCACATGAAGTGTGTGAAGACTGTCATGCATAATACTTCTTCATTGTGCTGTTATAATTCATCTCTACATTTAAAACAGGTACCTTGACAAATCAGGTTCAAGATGTTTTAAAGTAAAATTTTTCTTACTTCAATGAATTTAAAATTATAAATTGCCTGTATTCTTTGAGTCTCTAAAATGCACTGCTAATTAATTTTACTGCAGAAATACTAACATTTTTCTTGACAGTTTATTATGAGAAATTTAAAAAGTACCTTAAAGTTAATGAATTTTACAGTATATTAGCACTAGATTCTACTGTTAACAGTTTCCAGTACTTATATTACCATATATTTGTCTGTCCCTCTGTTTATCCGTTGAACAATGGAGTTTTAAAAAAATATACATTTTAGTGTAAATTTCAGATACTTTCCTAAACAATTCAGCATAGGCATAATTAACTATAGTTTAATATCTGTTTACATATTTACATCTTTTAACAAGCAGTGTATGAAGTTGATAACCTGAGCCAGTTAACATGTCTTTTTCTCCTGTGGACTTCAGCCTTCTTGTTTCTGTTTTTGTATATGCTTAGAGTGAGGGAAGACAACTCCTTTTCAAACTGAAGTTTTTTGGTGTTGGTCATTTTATTGCTTAATTGTCATACATTTTAAAGCTTCATGATAAGAATTTTTTCTTTATCCCTGTTTTTATGACGTATGTTTGCTCAACTATGCAGCTTCTTGAGAAAACTGTAAATTACTGATTGGGGTTTATTAAATCAGCTTATACCTCATTTCAATCTACTGCTGCTTTTTCCTCCATGGTGTCATTTCTCCCTTTACTACTTTCACCTGTTCTACCAGAGAATAGAGAGGCATAAAGGGTCAGCCCCACAGATGATTAGCCGTTTAAAACAACTCTAGAAGAACAGATGGAGTAGTTTAGAAAGTTGAAACCATTAGTTTATCTAAAGCCTTTGAATTCCCTGAGAATTGTAACTGCCCATGCTTTCTCTTAGCCATAATTAGCAGGATTAAAAATGATTGTACTGTACAATGAGTTGTTGAAATTGTAAGCCTTAGTAACCATATTTAGCTTTACTCTAGTACTGTTTAGGAAAAAAGTATTGACATATGCCTTTATTTTTATGCCAATTATTTTGTGGACAAAATCAGAAGAATTTAAGTGACTTGTTGCAGATTATGAAGATTCAGTGGGTAAGTCAGAACTGAAATTTTGATATCCTGGATTCATATTCTTGTGCTCTTTGATAAAATTCATGGCTTTCAAAATAAACTCTGCCTTTAGGGCGCTTGAAATGAAACTATCTATTTTTACTAATTAGACTTTTGTTTTTTGGACATTTTACAATTCTTTGACCTTAAAAGATTTTTCCATGGTCATACTTTCTTATTAAGTCAATGCAACTGCTAAAAATCTCACTTTGCTGTTGAATACTAAAAATACAGGTTTTATCAGATTTCCTTTCACATTTACATAACCTTCATGATTCACTCATAACTCTTTCTGTGTAAGTGCTTAAGTGACCCCCTCACTAGTGAAAATAAATGTTCTATATCACTGATTATATGTATATTCTTTACATGATATATTTTTTTAAGGAAAAGTAACCCCATGTGTCCGGATGAACAATATTATCCTAGTGCAAAGCACATATGAAGTGGTTTGTTTCTATTCTGAAAATCTGGCATTTACAGGAACAAAACTTTTAGAGTGGCTGGTCATTGTTTTACCTTCTTTTGGTACTTGAGCATCTTTCTGTGGTTTTGTAAATGTGTGTCATTTTGTAAGAATTTCATGTTGATTCTGTGTTAATTGGTGTCCACCTTGTGTTATCCTCAGCTGACCATAATAATTTAGTTTGGGTATGGGGTGTCTGCTTTGAAATGCCTTACTAGAGTGTGGCAGACTCTGCTCTAAAGCATTCCGTGTGTCTGCTAAGACAATAAGTTGCCTCTCTTGGATGTATGCTCTAGATCCGGAAGCAAAACTGATTTTGCTTTCACTGTTAATGTTGCATTTTAGCTCATTGTTTTAAATTAGAGAATAAAATCGTGGAGCCAAGGGAAACTTTACAACCCTTCATTTAATGGCATGGCGAACTTTTAAAATTGCTTTTACTGTTTCCCTAGAACGATGTTTCTGGTAAAGGATATAGCTAAAAAATGCCGGCCAGAACTGTATGAAATTGGGTTTGTTTCCTACAATTTCCCCTAAATGTCATACAGGGATTTAACATCTGTGTATGCTGCTGGGGCTTTGTGCCAGTCACCACTTTGGAAATCTGTGTTCTGAGGCCACATAAATGGCAAAAATGTCTTGGGATTGAAGCCAATCAACTGTGAACTGTGAAATTGAAATTGCTCTTTTGGTTTTATTTTCTTAAGCATATTGAATAGAGAATCCTGAAAGTTATTTAAAATTTACACTGCTTCTGTTGATGGCTCATTTTGGCTGTGTATCCTCATTTATGTACTGATTTCTGATAGAGGCTTGGCGTTATTATAACAGTCATTTCGTGTTCAATTTAATAAAAGAGTTTCTGAGTCTTGTCTGCAAGTCGTTTGGTTGTGAGTTGGGGATCAAAGAAAGAAGGTACATTGTCAGCACTGAGGTGCTGAGGTGTTATTTTTGATGCAGATGGTTGATGGCTGAGGATTCACCTTTTATCCATCTGCATGTCATTTGCCACCTGCTTCTAGAACTCACGGGGCTTCCGCAGTGGCTCTGTGGTAAAGGGTATGCCTCCAATGCAAGAGACTTGCAGGAGACGCTGGTTTGATCCCTAGGTTGGGAAGATTCGCTGGAGAAGGAAGTGTCAGTCCACTCCAGTATTCTTGCCTGGGAAATCCCATGGACAGAGGAGTCTGGCGGGCTACAGTCTATGGGGTCGCAGAGAGTCAGCAGACATGACTGAGCCACAGTCCATCGCTTTTTTCTTGAACTTACACAGAGTATATTGCCACCTACTTGGGCGTGCAGTAGAGTTGACCCTGCTGCCCACACTAACCCATTCTCCCATTGCTGGAGTTCGCCTCGCTCAATTGGAGCAAGTTCTCCATTTTATTGATAGGTTTAATTTTTAGATTTAAGTTTAATCTTTCCTTCAAATTCTGAGAAAAGTTGCTTGGCAGGACCATAACTGTTGCTTCTGGAAGTAAACACATATTAATAGGCAGATATGCCCAATAATCTTTTGGGTGTTCATATATAAAATACTTTTGCAAATATAATCAGCTTATATAAACAACGTATTATTGGGGTATGGTCTTTGAAGCACTCTGGTTGACAGGATGCAATGTGCTTCTCAGTTTAAATGCTCATTTTAAAAAGGTTAGCGCTCTGGAAGATGCTGTTGTGCTTTGTTTAATCGGAATGCCAGACACATACACTTACTGTCGTGGGAAAAATTCTTGTGTCTGCACAAAAAAATGTTTCTGAATGAAAAGAACAGACCTCATTGAATCTAGCTGTGTTGTAAAATACTCAAGCCATCAGCACATTTTATTAAATCATCTCCAACAGATTTTTAGCTTCAAGTCATGATAATGAACATAAAAATAGTTTTAAACCACTTGAGCTTGTCAGATTTTCTTTCTTCAGGCATTTCTAAGGCTTATTTGTCTGCTGAAAATCTATTCAAGGTCAAGCCCTGGGTGTTATCTTTTCAAATTGCTTGTATGGAAAAGACTGACACTAAACTTGCCCAGTCTATTATGAATTGATATAAGAGTGTTAAGATCAGAAATAGATCTTTTTGTGATGTTTTAAGATTTTTGTCGTCTGAGGTGAGGATTAACCCACTGAGTTTTGTTCCTCCTGTGAGATATTCATAAACTGTTGAAAATTGGGAACTGCAAAAAAAATAAAGGCAAGTAACTATTTTGAAGTATAAATATTATTGAATTGAGATATGATTATGAGTTCTTACCCTCTACGAGGAAAAAATTTACCTAAAAATATACTCTATTTTGTGTGAGAGAGACAGAGAGATGTGTATTAGGGAGGAGTAGATGGAAATATGTTTTAAGATGATCAAATAGTTGTAATGAAGTATGTCCAAAGGAACAGATGGAAATTTGCCACTGGAAGATATATGCTCCTCCATGGGTAGTCTATAACTTCTGCCTGGCATTTTGGATAAGTCTTTAAGTACATAATTAGAGTTTCAAATGTGTTTTGGCTGGCAGCCATCCCTCCAGACAGGAACAAGATGTCTTTCATATTAGCTTCAGTTTTTAATCTTTGCTGATGCCAGAGGCTCTTTTCTCTGTTTTCTAGAAATAGCTTACTAGGTTATGGACTTTGACCAAAGGTATCTACTGCCCCCCTGTGGCCTCTCTAAATCTTAACAGTTAGCCATGTGAATGTGGTTGGTACACTACCTTGGAAGAAGGATCTCTGGCTTAAAAACCACCTAGTGGTGGAGAAGGAAACGGCAACCCGCTCCAGTATTGGGAGAATCCCAGGGACAGGGGAGCCTGGTGGACTGTCGTCTATGGGGTTGCACAGGGTCGGACACGACTGAAGCGACTTAGCAGCAGCAGCAGTGGTGGGAAAGAGTTTTTATCTGTAAATAAAGCAAAGGCAGGCAGGTCTTTGGGAGATCCTGAGTGTATTCTTTCACAACGTTAGCTGCCAAAGTGTGCGGAGTGAGGAAGGTGGCAGATCTGCATTCAGGATATATGTTTTGTATGTATTTGCATATGTGAAAAGTGAAAGTGTTAAGTCACTTAGTTGTGTCCGACTTTGTGACCCCATGGAGACTGCCAGGCTCCTCTGTCCATGGGATTCTCCAGGCAAGAATGCTGGAGTTAGTTGCCATACCTCCTCCAGGGCATCTTCCCAACCCAGGGACTGAAGCTGGGTCTCCTGCATTGCAGGTACATTCTTTTCCATCTGAGTCACCAGGGAAGCCCCTGTATGCATACATGTGTATGAATTTATGATGTTCTTAAAAATGTCTATTTTGCTTTAAAGAATCCATCATTCACACGTTTTGGGGTTTGTGAAAAACAAGCATGGAAACTGTTAAAATGATAGTCAACAAAAGTCTGGAAGGAAAGGACTAGAAAAACCTCTCATTAAAGAAGATTGTTGAAAAATTTTAAAAATTAGGTACAGGGGCAAATGTTACCAGATGTGTAAATCATGCTGACAATATACAAACTAAACTACGTGGTACTAAGGCTTTCCCAAACATAATTTGTTTTGGAGAACGTATTGTTTTCTGCCTCAATAAACTAGCAGTACAGAGACATACTTTAAAGTCTTTTATTAAACATTTCGCATCCTTAGAATAAGTGCATGCTAAGATAACTAGCCAGTTCTGTCACCTGCATGCTCTTGGGCATGCTACCTAACCTCTCTAAAATTCAGCTACTCAGAGTTGGGGTATTAGGTGTGAATTCCAGTTATTTAATTTCATCCCTCTTGGTCATATGGATAATTTAGAGAATTGATCATTGAAAAACCGGTTTTAAAAAAAGAAAAATCAGTTGAGTTTTTTGAATAGGCAAGTCCTAATCTCACCCCTAAACTCATGCTCCCCTGTTTGTTCCTCAGAGGTGATCGCAGTTACCAATTTCTTAGATATTTTTTTAGAGGTATGCTATGTAGTATGAATGGTGGCATTCCATACACTTTTTCCAGTGACCCATTTGCCTTGGCAGTCATTCTAGACCAGCATGTGTGGATCTCATTCTTTTTGACTATGTGGTGTTCCCTTGTATAATTTCCAAAGTTTCTTTTTTTTTTTGGTCTTCCATTGATGAACATTCCTGGTAGCTCAGATGGTAAAGAAAACTTCTACAATGCAGAAGACCTGGGTTCGATTCGTGGATTGGGAAGATCCCCTGGAGAAGGGAATGGCAACCCACTCAAGTATTCTTGCCTGTAGAATCCCATGGACAGAGGAGCCTGGGGGCTATAGTCCATGGGGTTGCAAAGAGTTGGACATGACTGAGCGACTAACACGTTCACTTTTCACTTCTTGATGGATATATATATATATAGTTGTGATTTGTTTAAATTAAAAGAACTTTAAAAATTGTAGTAAAATATACATAACAAAGTGCATCATTTTAACCATTTCAAAGTCTACAGTTCAGTGGCATCATTAAGTACATTCATATTGTTGTGCAATTATCATCACCCCCCAACTCCAGAACTGTTTTCATCTTCCCAAACTGAAACTCCTTAGCTCATTAAAAATATGCTCTTCCCTCTGAGCATGACAACCACCATTCTACTTTATCTTTATGAATTTGACTAGGTTCTACATGTAAGCGAAGTCATGCAGTATTTGTCTTCTAGTGACTGTCTTATTTCATTTAGCATAATGTCCTCAATGTTTATCCATGTTGTAGTGTATGTTAGAACTTCTTTCCTTTATGGGCTGAATAGTATTTCATTGTATGTATATACTACATTTTGTTTGTCATTTATATATCGATGGACATTGGGCTGCTTCTACCTCTTGGCTATTGTGAATAATGCTGCTATGAACATGAGTGTACAAAAATTAAAAACTTTAAAAATTATTTCACATATACAAAGTATAGCAGATAAGCAAACAGACATACATATGCTCATCAACCAGTTCGCCAGCACTATCAAGTCCTAGCATTTTGCCATATTTTATTCTGATATTTTAAAGTACAGATTCAGCTGAAACCCACTGTACTTTTTCCCAATTTTAATTTCATGCCTCCCTAGATAAATCCACATCTTGAATTTACTATTTCATGTACATAATTATATTAATACCATATCTATTCATAAATAATATATAGTATTGTTTATGCTTTCAAAATCAATATAAATGGCATCTTAATAGGCAGATATCTCTCTCATTTTCTTTTTTCTAATCATTGTTTTTGAGATTTATCTATGGTGATACATGAGAAAGTCGCTCAGTCGTGTCCGATTCTTTGTGACCCCATGGACTATACAGTCGATGGAATTTTCCAGGCCAGAATACTGGAGTGGGTAGCTGTTCCATTCTCCAGGGGATCTTCTCAACCCAGGGATCAAACCCAGGTCTCCCTGCATTGCAGGTGGATTCTTTACCAGCTGAGGTACCAGGGAATGATAGTACATGTAGCTATAATTTATTCATTTTAAATAGTATATAGTGTCACACTGTCTGAATTCATCCTTCTGTCGATGGATGGTTAGGTGGTTTTTCACCTGACCTATCGCACAAGTAGGCATAACATACATTTTCACTGTCAAATATTCCAACACTTTTGGAAAGGGAAAATGCTCCTTAAAATCCCCATTTCCGCACCCCACTTTTTCCTTGCCAGAGGTAGCTGGTACTATTAGCAAACTGTGCATTCTTCCAAACCGATTTCTCTGTGTCTCTAAATATGTAGCTTTTTTGTGTTGCTGGAGAAATTTTTCAAGTCCTTTACTTTCAGTATCTATTATAGTGCTTCTTATTTAACTATGTATTCTCATCTCTATCCTAGATTTGCTAAATTCTCTCAGGAGTTTCACTAGAAATGAATTCATTCACAACAGCTTAAAAATATACTTTAGAGAATGAAAACAAAGGGCCAAAGTTGAAGAGGTCACTGCTGTGGCAGAACTGAAGAACAGCATGTATACTATTTATGGTGAAACAGATCACCAGCCCAGGTGGGATGCATGAGACAAGTGCTCGGGCCTGGTGCACTGGGAAGACCCAGAGGAATCGGGTGGAGAGGGAGGTGGGAGGGGGGATCGGGATGGGGAATACGTGTAAATCTATGGCTGATTCATAGCAATGTATGACTAAATAAATAAATAAAATAAAATACTTTAGGCAAAAAAAAAAAAAAAAGGCAAGCAGTGATACTTCAGTTATATGTGTCTTGTTTAGGATGATAAAACTGTGAGGCAAAGCCTTTCCTGGGGATGAGAAATGTGCCTCAACTTTCTCATGAGGTCTCCCTTTTCCTTTCGTCTAGTGCAGTGGGTCGCAGTCAGTAGCTTGGGGGATTTTCATTTGCTGATTGTGATGCCCTTCTTCTCTGTTCCCTTCCTCCACTTGTGCAGGAGGAGGATGAATTTTGTTTCATAGGGATTCTCTTTGATTGCTAGCAGGACAGTATCTAGCCAGTGGGTTCATCGTCAGGGGCCTTACGAAATGCTCATTGTGTCCTGAAGGTGGGAGCTCTCAGAATGGCTGTTGCCTGATGCCGTTCCATATTTCATCCACATGTGCCTCTGCCAAGTCCATCTTAGTGGACCGAGGAAAGAGAACGAGCAGCTTCATGTTTCTTCGCATGTGATCATCATTTTATCACTTGGTAGTTGGTAAGGAAAACAGGAATTCATCTTTGGGCTCAAGGATTCTGCAAAGTCACTGCTAGTTGGGAAAAACTGTGGTCTGTGCTGGATTTCAAGAGAGATTTATATGTTACTTTATAATTGCCCTATCACAAGTGGTTGCCACTTTTGGAAATCATGGATTGATGCGCTGAAGAGTAAAAGCAAAACATCTGAGGATGGGGCCTAAGTAAAACCTGGCCATGATATTCTTTTCCTTTAAAACTTTCACTGGTTCTCCAATGCCTAAAATTTAAGTTCTACTATCATAGAATTAAATCAAAGCTTTAGAGCAGAGCTCACAAACCAGCAGCCTATGACTGAATTTGTCTTGCAGATATGTTTTGTCTGGCCCCCCAGTATTTTAGAAAAATTAGAATTAGTTCTCGAGAGACCAAGATCAAGAGATTTAACATAAAAATTTGGATTTCTGGCCATTTTGTTGTTGTTGTTTAGTCTCCTAGTCATGTCCAACTCTTTTGCGACCCTGTGGACTGTAGGCCACCAGGCTCTTCTGCCCATCTAATTCTCCAGGCAAGAGTACTGGAGTGGGTTGCCATTACCTTCTTCAGGGGATCTTCCTGACCCAGGGATTGAACCCACGTCTCCTGCATTGCAGGGGGTTCTTTACTGTCTGAGCCACCGGGAAGCTGGATTTCTGGCTATATTGGTCAGCATTTCTGTAGAAATCAGATGATGTTTTGTGATTTGTCGCTATCCTTTTTGGATGGAGCATGTGATGTGAAAGTCACTCAGTCGTGTCTGACTCTTTGCGACCCCATGGACTATACAGTCCATGGAATTCTCCATGCCAGAATACTGGAGCGGGTAGCCTTTCCTGTCTCTAGGGGATCTTCCCAACCCAGGGATCAAATCCAGTTCTCCCACATTGCAGCAGATTCTTTACCAGATGAGCCACTGGATGGCACATGAGTTCCCCACTTTGCAACAACCACCTATCCCCGCCCCCAACCCCACTGTATTGGACTCCTCTGGGGTTCTGGTTCTATAAGCCTGCTTTCTGACTCCCAACTCCTCTGCTGCTGCAGGAAGGAATTCTCTAACCTTTCTGTTACAGGTGTAAACCTGTGAGTGTCAAGGTGTTCATACTCTATGTAGCAGTCCATTAGTAATGAGGATCAAGAGCCAGTTGATAAATACTCCCTGCTTTTATGTCTCGGAGGGGATAATTCCAACTTGAATTCTGTATAGTAATTCTCTACGGCTCCTGGA
The DNA here is from genome assembly GCF_910594005.1 of Cervus elaphus. NCBI lineage: Eukaryota > Metazoa > Chordata > Mammalia > Artiodactyla > Cervidae > Cervus > Cervus elaphus. Next base: position 31,536,218 of record NC_057833.1, on the reverse strand, counting down.
GAGGTCCCAGTGGAATAGAACCGCAGTTTTCCATCACAGGAACCAGATCCTCCTGCACCTTGGATTGGCTTTTCCCACCTTTGTTTTTACTTTTTTCCAGTCCCTCACTCTCGTTCCTTGGGAACATCTTAAGATAAACAGCTTGTGCTTAAACCCCTGTTGCAGGCTCTACTTTTTAGGTGGGTACCAAGGCTAAGACCTCCTCCATTCCTGATTTTTTTTAACCAGCCAGCCCTCTTGATTCATTCAGCTTCCCTTCCTGGTTCTTTAGGCCTTTGCAACTGTGATGCTGCCTTAGAGACTCACCTTTAGGGACTCACTCCATGTATTCTGGGCTCGCCTGGTGGCTCAGATGGTAAAGAATCTTGCTGCAATGCAGGAGACCTGGGTTTGATCCCTGAGTTGGGAAGATCTGTTGGAGAGGGAAATGGCAACCTGCTCCAGTATTCTTGCCTGGGAAATCCCATGGACAGAGGCACCTGTCGGATCACAGTCCATGAGGTCGCATAAGGGGCGGGCTCAACTGAGTGACTAACACTTTCCAGGTATTCTACATCATGACCACCCTGAGCAAGTCCTCATATACCCCATGCAGCAGTAAAGCCCTCCGTAGTGCTGTTTCCCTTGCTTGAAACCTCACTCTTGCAGTCCTATGCCGATTTCCTGCCCTCCCCCTTCCATCAGCAAATTCCTGCTTGGCCTGCAAGGCCAACTTCAGTTTAGATGCCTCTGTGGACCCCTCCTTAACTCCTCCATACTCGAGCATCTTTAAAGCCTGAGGAGAGAGAGCTAGGAGAGAGGGAGAAATTGCAGACAGAGGAAGAAGATACTGATGGAGCCCACTCTTGTTGGAGATGATGGGAAGGTCATTGGGGGTGCAGATGCAGGTGCTTACTGCCAAAAGGAGGATTGATTCTTCATTCTTGGAGATAGGAGTCATGCTAGTAAACATGTTCCAGGCACGTCCTGTTTCCAAAATATTTAACAAGCATGAGCCTCTCTTCCTCACAAGGATCCTTATATCCTGTGAAGTATGTGTTATTATGACACCCATTTTATAGACTAGAAAATTGAGGCACAGAAAGGTTAAGTAACTGCCCAAGATCACTCAGCTGGTATGTAGTCAGGCTGCCAGGTAGCCTAGTTTCAGAGTTCATGCTCTTGACCATTCTGTCTTATTGCTGTTTGCCTTGCTAAGTTGCTTCAGTCATGTCCAACTCTTTGTGACCCCGTGGACTGTAGCCCATCAGGCTCCTTTGTCCATGGGATTCACCAGGCAAGAATACTGGAGTGGATTGTCATGCCCTTCTCCAGGGGATCCCAACTCAGGGATCGAACTCAGGTCTCTTACCACTAGCACCACCTGGGAACCTCTGTTGCTTCTTAAGGGAAGGTAATGTAGGAAAAGCATACTTAGGGAAAAGAAAGCTGAAATAGGTGATGTTAATTGACCTTAATCTTCTCAATGGAGCAGGACACAAAGACAGCCAGTGTGATTGTCAGGTGGTGACCCTGTTTGATTTTGACTAGAAAGTGAAAAAAAGAACGAAGAGCAAATTGGTCTTGGTCTTGTTTTTTAAAAGCTCCTAAAATATCAATAACACTATGCCTGCCTGTTAGCACATTGTCTAGACTTGGCAACTAAGCTTCTACTTTTGCCAAATGGTTGGTTTTCCTTGTGGCACTTCCAAAAAACACAGCACTTGAGACACTAAGTTATTTTGAAAGTGAAATAGGAATGGACCTCAGACTCTCCAGAACATGGGGATTATGCTTCTGGAAAAAGGATCTTTGTTTTCCACAGCATTGCTATAAACACCTACAAAGGATTTGGGAGTACTTTGGAGTTTGGCATAGTCTGGGTGGTTTCCAGAACAGAGGGGCACCAGTTTCCACGAGAATTGGAAAAGATGTCTCCAGCTCAGCAAATTCTCATGCCCAAGAGGGTTTATCTACAGCTGTGCATCTCTGTGGAATGTGGGGGGACCTGGAAAGTTTTGCTTCTATTTGTGCTATTGTCTGCTTTTTATAGCTGTCTTCAAAGTTTTCACGTCCTTGACATTAAGGAAATGTTATATGCTTGATGTCTATGGGAGTCTTTTATCTCATAAACCACCCCGTGGGGACATACACAACCAATTCATCACAACATGAGAAGGAATATAGCTGAATGGAGTGATGGAGTGTGCCTGATTCAGGAATGTAGCACTCAACTTACTACATTAACAAATTTAGTCAGGAGCCTAAATCGAAGTAAACAAATAAAACAACCAAAAGTGTGGATGCACAAATGGGGAAGATAATGGGAAAAAATGTCAGCAAGGGAATTTGCAATTTTTCCACTGAGGCTGGTTTTTCCCATGTTTAGTTTTGTGAAAATCATGTTTACATCATCCTCTTTGCCTTATGGACCAAGGCTAAAAGCTCTTTAGTTGTGGCAATTACCTTTCACTCATGGGATGGCAATGGAAGTTAGAACAAGAATGAAGAATAAAAAGTAACATTCTGAAAACAGTCAGGCTCTTTTAGCCTTAAAGCTTCTTGAGATGAGGCTGGAATTCTCAAGCTTCAGTGTCCAGTGAACTCCCTTCAGGAGTCTGGAGTAGATTAACCTGGGCTTGAGTCCAGAAATCTGAATTTTTAAACATGTACCTAAGATGAAGCTGATGGGGATGTTCGTGATGCCCACAGTGTTTTAGAGGGAAGGTTTTTGCTTTAAAACATAAGAAAATGAACAGAAGATATCATTTTAAAGCTTCTGTTAACTTACTCTTGGGATTATTAAGATGAGTAATCTGGCAAAATCTCGATACTTTGGATGAGTTTGTCTAAATTATCAATGTTTCTTACGTGTACTATTCGTAATACATGTTGTTCAGTCCCTAAGTCGTGTCTGACTCTGTGACCCCATGGACTGCAAGCACATCAGACCTCCCTGTCCCTCACTCTCTCCTGGAGTTTGTCCAAGTTAAGTTCCATTGAATCGGTGATGCCATCCAACCATCTCCTTTTCTGTCTCCCTCTTCTCCTTTCGCCTTCAATCTTTCCCAACATCATTCCTAATAGATAATATCCCTTTATTATCCTTTTGTTGGCTGCAGAATCTGTAGTTCTAGGTCCATTTTACCTGTAATTGTGTCTTCTCTCTTTTTAATCTTTGTCAATCTTGCTAGAGGCTCAATGATCTTATTGATCTTTTCAGAGAACAAGTTCTGTGTTTGAATTTTCTCTATCGTTTTTCTGTTTTCAGCTTCATTGATTTCTTCTCTTCTCTTTATTATTTCCTTCCTGAACCCAAAGTAAACTTTGGGTTTATTTTTCTTTTCCTAGATGGCTGAGGCTGGAGCTTGAATTATCAATTTGAGATTTTTTTCTTGTATCTAAGGTATGCATTTAGTGCTATAAATTTCACTCTCAGCACAGCTCTAGTGCTAATATGTTGTGTTTCCACTTTTGTTCAGCTTAATATATTTTTAAAAATTTCACCTGAGACTTCTTTTTTGACTCATGGATTATTTAAGAGGAGTGTGTTGCTTAGCTTCCAAGTATTTGGAAATGTTCCTATACTCCTATTTTTTAATTTCTAGTTGATTCCACTGTGGTCAAAGAATGCTGCCTGATTTAAATTCTTTTAAACTTGGTGAGGTTTGTTTTATAGTCCAGAAAATGGTCTATTTTGGAATATATTTTGGGGGAACTTGAAAAAAAATATGTATTCTACTCTTGCATGGAAAATGCTATGAATGAGTAGATCATGTTGATCAATAAGTTTTATTTTTTGTTAGGCAGATTTTTTTTTGTTTGTTTGTTTATTTTATTTTTGGCTGTGCTGAATCCTTGTTGCTGTGTGCGGTGTTTTCTTTAGTTGCAGCAAGCTGTGGTTACTCTTCATTGCAGGGTTTGTGGGCTTCTCATTGCTTTGGTTTTTCTTGTTGTGCAGCAAGGTCTTAATAGTTGAGGCACACAGGCTTAGTTGCCCAGTGGCATGTGGAATCTTCCTAGACCAGGGATCAAACCAGTGTCCCCTGCTATGGCATGTGGACTCTCAATGACTGGACTACCAGGGAAGTTCAATTGATGAGTTTTTGAGTTCTATATCCTGGCTGATTTTCTATCTAGCTCTTCTAGTAATTGTTGAGAAAAGAATGTTGAAGTCTCCAACTGTAATTGTGAATTTGTCTATTTCTCCTTCCACTTTCATCAGTTTTTGCATCACATATTTTGAGTATCTATATTTAGGACTGCTATATCTGCTTGGTGGATTGACCCTTTTCTTATTATATAATGTGTCTTTCTGTCTAGTTATTTTCTTTGCTCTAAAAACTTCTTTATCTGATACTCATATAGGCACTATTGTTTTTAATGTTTTCATAGCATATTTCTTTCTGACCTTTTACTTTCAACATGTTTACATTTTGCTATATGAGTTTCTTGTAGACAGCACGTTAGGTCATGATTTTTAATTCACTCTGCCAGCCTGTGCCTTTTAATGATTGTATTTAGACCATTTCCATTTAGTTATTGAAACGTTAGGATTTAAATCTGCCATTTTATTTTATCTTTTATTTTCTTTTCTCTCTGCTTTTTGTTTCTGTTTTCTTTCTCCTGCCCTCCTGTGGGTTACTTGAACATTGTTTAGACTTCATTTTGATATATCTATAGTTTTGGTGGTATCTCTTTGTTAACATTTTAAATGTTATGCATGTCTAACCACAGTTCACTAATGTTGTTTTTTACTACTCCAGGGGCTTCCCCAGTGGCTCCGTGGTAAAGGATCCACCTGCAATGCAGGAGACACAGGAGACTTGAGTTCAATTCCAGAGTCAGGAAGATCACTTGGAGGAAAGCATGGTAGCCCACTCCAGTATTCTTGCTGGAGAATCCCATGGACAGAGGAGCCTGGTGGGCTACAGTCCATGGAGAGGCAAAGAGTTGGATACAACTGAGGCGACTTAGCACGAACTCTGTCTTAACTGTTTCCTTCACATACATTTAGAATCATGTCAGACAGTCTAATAGTTTTTGCTTCAACTCACTAACATAATTTAGAATACTGAAGAGCACAAGGAAAGTCTATAGTATTTATGCATATTTTGGTTCTTGTATTTCCAAGGTTCTTACTTTTATCATTTCCTTTTCGTTTAGAGAAGTTTCTTTAGCTATTCTTTTAGAGTAGGTATGTTGGTGACAGATTCTCATAGTTTTTTTTCATCTGGGAATATATTGGATTTCTCTTCCTTCCTAAAGGTTATTTTTGCTAGATGTAGGATTCTGAGTTGACAGTTCTTTCTTTCAGCACTTGAAAAATTAAGTGCCACTTCCTTCTGGCATCTGTGGTTTCTAATGAGCAATACACTTCCATTTGAATAGTTTGTTCCTATAGGTATGATGTCATTTCTCTCTTACTGCTTTTAGGAGTTTGTGTTTCATTTTTGGAAGTTTAACTATAATATGTTTTGACATGAATTTCTTTGGATAATCTTATTTGGAATTTTCTCCCAAACTGAATCTGTGGGTTTAGGTTTTCTGCCAAATTTGGGAAGTTTTCACCATTAATTCTTTAAGTCATTTTTTAGTCCCTCCCTGTCTCCTCCCTTTTCAGAATTCTGATGACATAAATGTTCAATCTATTGTTTTATATTGTTATCATCCCACAATATCCCTGAGGCTATGTTCATTTCTTAAAAATATTTATTTCTTTCTGGTTATTCAGGTTGCATAGTTTCTATTGTTCTGTCTTCTGTTTCACTGATTCTTTCCCCTGTTTCTTTCTGCTCTTGAGCCCATTCACTGAGTTTTTTATTTTGGTTACTGTATTTTTCATTTCTAAAATTTTCATTTCAATCCTTTTTATATCTTCTATTTCTTTGTTGAGGCTCTCAATTTTTTTCATTTGTTTCAAGTCTGTTATTATTGCCAACATCTGTTGGTTCATAGAAAAAGCAAGAGAATTCCAGAAAAGCATCTACTTCTGCTTCATTGACTATGATAAAGTTTTTGACTGTGTGGATCACAACAAACTGTGGAAAATTCTTCAAGAGATAGGAATACCAGACCACCTTACCTGCCTCCTGAGAAATCTGTATGCAGGTCATGAAGCAACAGTTAAAACCGGAACATGGAACAATGGACTGGTTCCAAGTTGGGAAAGGAGCATGGCAAGGCTGTATATTGTCACCCTGCTTATTTAACTTCTATGCAGAGTACATCATATGAAATGCCAGGCTGGATGAATCACAAGCTGGCATGAGATTGCAGGGAGAAATATCAATAACCTCAGATATGCAGATGACACCATCCTTGTGGCAGAAAGTGAAGAGGAACTAAACAGCCTCTTGATGAAAGTGAAAGAAGAGAGTGAAAAAGCTGGCTTAAAAATCAACATCCAAAAAGCTAAGATCATGTCATCTGGTCCCATCAATTCATGGCAAATAGATGGGGAAACAATGGAAACAGTGACAGAATTTATTGTCTTGGGCTCCAAAGTCACTGTGCATGGTGCCTGCAGCCATGAAATTAAAAGATGCTTACTCCTTGGAAGAAAGTTATGACAAACCTAGACTGCATATTAAAAAGCAGAGACATTACTTGGCCGACAAAGATCTGTATAGTTAAAGCTATGGTTTTTCTAGTAGTCATGCGTGGATGTGAGAGTTGGACCATAAAGAAGTCTGAATGCCAAAGAAATTGATGTTTTTGAATTGTGGTGTTGGAGAAGGCTCTTGAGAGTCCCTTGGAGTTCAAGAAGATCAAACCACCCAGTCAATCCTAAAGGAAATTAGTCCTGAATATTCATTGGAAGGACTGATGCTGAAGCTGAAACTCTAATACTTTGGCCACCTGATGCAAAGAGTTGACTCATTGAAAAAGACTCTGATGCTGAGAAAGATTGAAGACAGGAGAAGAAGGGGACCACAGAGGACGAGATGGTTGGATGGCATTACTGACTCATTGGGCATGAGTTTGAGGAAACTTTGGGAGATGCTGAAGGACAGGGAAACCTGATGTGCTGCAGTCCATGGGGTTGCAAAGAGTTGGACATGACTAAACAGCTGAGCAACAACAACAAATTATTGCTCATTGAGCCATTTTGTCATAGATAATTTAAAATGTTTGTCAGATAATTCTGTCATCTCAATGATGGCATCTATTAATTGTCTTTATTTCATTTGAGATTTTTCTGTTAGTATGACAGATGATATTCTATCAAAATCTGATTATTTAGATTGTATTCTGTGATGAGACCTTGGATCTTAATTAAACCTTCTGTAATAACTGACTTCCTGAAGGAAAAGGAGGGGCAGAGCCTTGTGACTGCTAAGTGACGCTGGAAGTTCAGGTTTCTCACGTGGCATCAACTGACATTCAAGAGGGGGCTGTTTATTACTGCTATTCAGGGATGGGGGTTCTGACTCGCATTTGGCCTCCAGTGACACCTGTCTGGGAGGGTTTGGAGTGCCTTTCTGCTGCTCTCCAGTTAGCCGCAACTGACTCCCTGAGGGGAGAGTGGCCCCATCACAGCTGGGCAGTGGTGGGAATCCTGACTCATCAGTAGGCTTCCTCTGACTCACACCAGGGGAATGTCAGGGTGCACTAGGTGGAGATGGAAGTCTAGGCTCCCGTGTGATCTCCATGGACACTGCTGGAGTGGGGTCCACATTACTGGCTGCTGGGGATTCAGGTCCAGACTCTCTACTCAGCCTTCTCAGATATAGCCCTGGCAGGGGTGTTGGGACACCTGGTGAGGGTGGAAGTCTAGCTCCCCACTCAGCCTTTGCTAGCATGGGTGGGGTTGGGAACCACAGGTTTTTCTGTGGTGTTTGGCTAGGGTCTAGCTATTTTTGTCTAAAAGTTGTCTGTCTTGCTTGGCTCCCCCTCTTCTAGTCCTTTGGCTAGATGCAACAGACTTTTGTTAGAGCCTTTAAAAAAATTCACTTTTTTACTGAATAGCTGGCTTCCTTAGCTGTAAGTCTGGGATATATGAGGCAAACAGAAAGCCCAGGGTACTCTTGACCATATCATTCCTTGGATCTGGAGGTCCCTAGTCATTCTGCCTTCTTTTCTTCACCTTTTTGGTTATTCGTATGTTTGTTTTACATATAACATATTACTTAGCAAGAGGAATAGAGAAAAGTATATCTCCCTCCTCTTCCTAGGAGCAGAAGTCCAGGACTTTAAAAATACATCTCCACAGAACTATTGTGAACTATAGCTACTCTTTCTATTTGTATTTTATTATGGGCTTCCCTGGTGGTTCAGACGGTAAAAGCATCTGCCTACAATGAGGGAGACCCAGGTTCGATCCCTGGGTTGGGAAGATCCGCTGGAGAAGGAAATGGCAACCCACTCTAGTACTCTTGCCTGGAAAATCCCATGGATGGAGGAGTCTGATAGGCTACAGTCCATGGGGTTGCAAAGAGTCAGACACAACTGAGCGACTTCACTTTCACTTTCTTTCATATTTTATTATAAGGATTCTCTTTAGGCTATAAACCCCTGAAAAGCACCACTTTTAGCTGTCATATATAATATAGCATTGGTTCAGTGGGCTTTAATTTGTTCAACTAATCCCTTTTTTTTGACATTTGGACTGTTTTCAATTTTAATCAGTGTAGATAACACTAAACATACTTTTTCATGATAATTGTCCAATTCTTTGATTATTTTCTTAGTATATTATTTCTAGAAAGGAATTTGCTAGATCAGAAGGGAACAAAACAAAACAAAACAAAACATTAAAAGGTCCTTGATGTGCATTTGTTGCCAGAACAGTTGTACTGATTTTAACTCCTGGAAGCAGAGTATGAGAATGCTAGATGTACTGTACTCTAAGGTTGAATTTTATCGGTTAGAAAATGTGCTGATTTAAAAGGAAAAAAGAGTATTTAGAAATTTTAAACAAGATTTCTTTGATTAATTATGAGGTTGTACTTGATTAATACTAATTCAATAACTTCACCTCCAACAAGGAAGCTTAAAAGATAAGTCATCATGGGGACTTCCCTGCTGGTTCAGTGGGACTTGCTGGAAGACCCCAAATGCCACAGGGCAACTAAGCCCGTGCAACATGCCTACTGAGCTCATGCGCTGCAACTACTGAAACCCAAGTGCCCGAGAGCCTGTGCTTTGCAACAAGAGAAGCTACTGAAATGAGAAACCCGTGCCCTGCAATTAGAGAGTAGCCCCTGCTCGCCTCAACAGCTGCTGTTCTGCATGCAGCAATGAAGATCCAGTGTTTCCTAAAATAAGTACAAATTAAAAAAATCACCATATTCAGAAGATTTACAGCTTGATAATATATTATGGTATGATGTAGTATCACAATATCATGCTAATGTATCATAATAAGATGTTACATGAATCTACATATGTGATTAAATTACATAGAGCTGTAATCTCACATAGAAACGTATACAAATGAGCACATGTAAAATAGGTAAAATCTGAATAAGGTCTGTGGTTTGTACCAATGTTAATTTCTTGATTTTGATACTATACTGTGGTTCTATAAATTGTTACCACTGGAGAAAACTGGCTTAGTTTCATTGAGTTAGACAAGGCTGTGGTCCTGTGATCAGATTGGCTAGTTGTCTGTGATTGTGGTTTCAGTTTGTCTGCCCTCTGATGCCCTCTCTCAGTACCTACCATCTTACTTGGGTTTCTCTTACCTTGGACGTGGGGTATCTCTTCACGGCTGCTCCAGCAAAGTGCAGCTGCTGCTCCTTACCTTGGACATGGGGTAGCTCCTCTTGGCCACTGCCGCTGACCTTGGATGTGGCATAGCTCCTCTCGGCCACTGCCCTGACCTTGGACATGGGGTAGCTCCAAGATGGATGGGTCATGGTGGAGAGGTCTGACAGAATGTGGTCCACTGTAGAAGGGAATGGCAAACCACTTCAGTATTCTTGCCTTGAGAACCCCATGAACAGCATGAAAAGGCAAAAAGATAGGACACTGAAAGATGAACTCCCCAGGTCAGTGGGTGCCCAATATGCTACTGGAGATCAGTGGAGAAATAACTCCAGAAAGAATGAAGGGATGGAGCCAAAGCAAAAACAACATCCAGTTGTGGATGGGACTGGTGATAGAAGCAAGGTTCGATGCTGTAAAGAGCAATATCGCATAGGAACCTGGAATGTTAGTTCCATGAATCAAGGCAAATAGGAAGTGGTCAAACAGGAGATGACAAGAGTGAATGTTGACATTCTAGGAATCAACGAACTAAGATGGACTGGAATGGGTGAATTTAACTCAGATGACCATTATATCTACTACTGTGGGCAGGAATCCCTTAGAAGAAATGGAGTAGCCATCATAGTCAACAAAAGAGTCCGAAATGCAGTACTTGGATGCAATCTCAAAAATGACAGAATGATCTCCCTTCATTTCCAAGGCAAACCATTCAATATCACAGTAATCCAAGTCTATGCCCCAGCCAGTAACACTGAAGAAGCTGAAGTTGAACAGTTCTATGAAGACCTACAAGACCTTCTAGAACTAACGCCCGAAACAGATGTCCTTTTCATTATATGGGACTGGAATGCAAAAGTAGGAAGTCAAGAAACACCTGGAGTAACAGGCAGATTTGGCCTTGGAGTACAGAATGAAGCAGGGCAAAGTCTAATAGAGTTCTACCAAGAGAACACACTGGTCATAGCAAACACCCTCTTCCAACAAAACAAGAGAAGACTCTACACATGGACATCACCAGATGGTTGACACCAAAATCAGATTGATTATATTATTTGCAGCCAAAGATGGAGAAGCTGTATACAGTCAGCAAAAACAAGACCGGGAGCTGACTGTGACTCAGATCATGAACTCCTTATTGCCAAATTCAGACTTAATTGAAGAAAGTGGAGAAAACCACTAGGCCATTCAGGTATGACCAAAATTGAATCCCTTATGACTATACAGTGGAAGTGAGAAATAGATTTAAGGGACTAGATCTGATAGACAGAGTGCCTGATGAACTATGGATGGAGGTTCATGACATTGTACAGGAGACAGGAATCAGGATCATCCCCAAGAAGAAGAAATGCAAAAAAGCAAAATGGCTGTCTGAGGAGGCCTTACAAATAGCTGTGAAAAAAAGGGAAGCGAAAAGCAAAGGAGAAAAGGAAAGATATACCCATATGAATGCAGAGTTCCAAAGAATAGCAAGGAGAGATAAGAAAGCCTTCCTCAGTGATCAGTGCAAAGAAATAGAGGAAAACAATAGAATAGGAAAGACTAGAGATCTCTTCAAGAAAATTAGAGATACCAAGGGAACATTTCATTCAAAGAAGGGCACAATAAAGGACAGAAATGGTATGGACCTAACAGAAGCAGAAGATATTAAAAAGAGGTGGCAAGAATACACAGAAGAACTGTACAAAAAAGGTCTTCATGACCCAGATAACCACGATGGTGTGATCACTCACCTAGAGCCAAACATCCTGGAATGTGAAGTCAATGGGCCTTAGGAAGCATCACTACGAATAAAGCTAATGGAGGTGATGGAATTCCAGTTCAGCTATTTCAAATCCTGAAAGATGATGCTGTGAAAGTGCGGCACTCAATATGCCAGCAAATTTGGAAAACTCATCAGTGGCCACAGGACTGGAAAAGGTCAGTTTTCATTCCAATCCCAAGAAAGGCAGTGCCAAAGAATGCTCAAACTACCGCACAATTGCACTCACCTCACATGCTAGCAAAGTAATGCTTAAAATTCTCCAAACCAGGCTTCAGCAATACATGAACTGTGAACTCCCAGATGTTCAAGCTGGTTTTAGAAAAGGCAGAGGAACCAGAGATCAAATTGCCAACATCTGATGGATCATAGAAAAAGCAAGAGAGTTCCAGAAAAACATCTATTTCTGCTTTATTGACTATGCCAAAGCCTTTGACTGTGTGGATCACAATAAACTGTGGAAAATTCTGAAAGAGATGGGAATACCAGACTATCTGACCTGTCTCTTGAGAAACCTGTATGCAGGTCAGGAAGCAACAGTTAGAACTGGACATGGGACAACAGACTGGTTCCAAATAGGGAAAGGAGTACATCAAGGCTGTATACTGTCACCCTGCTTATTTAACTTCTATGCAGAGTACATCATGAGAAACGCTGGGCTGGATGAAGCACAAGCTGGAATCAAGATTGCCAGGAGAAATATTAATAACCTCAGATCTGCAGATGACACAACCCTTATGGCAGAAAGTGAAGGTGAACTAAAAAGCCTCTTGATGAAAGTGAAAGAGGAGAGTGAAAAAGTTGGCTTAAAGCCCAACATTCAGAAAACTAAGATCATGGCATCTGGTCCCATCACTTCATGGCAAATAGATGGGGAAACAGTGGAAACAGTGGCTGACTTTATTTTTCTGGGCTCCAAAATCACTGCAGATGGTGATTGCAGCCATGAAATTAAAAGATGCTTACTCCTTGGAAGGAAAGTTATGACCAACCTAGACAGCATATTTAAAAGCAGAGACATTACTTTGTTAACAAAGGTCCGTCTAGTCAAGACAATGGTTTTTCCAGTGGTCATGTATGGATGTGAGAGTTGGACTATACAGAAAGCTGAGTGCCAAAGAATTGTTGCCTTTGAACTGTGGTGTCGGAGAAGACTCTTGAGAGCCCTTTGGACTGCAAAGAGATCTAGCCAGTCCATCCTAAAGGAAATCAGTCCTGAATATTCATTGGAAGGACTGATGTTGAAGATGAAACTCCAATACTTTGGCCACCTGATGCAAACAGCTGACTCATTTGAAAAGACTCTGATGCTGGGAAAGATTGAGGGTAGGAGGAGAAGGGGACAGCAGAGGATGAGATGGTTGGATAGCATCACCGACTCAATGGACATGAGTTTGGGTGAACTCCGGGAGTTGGTGATGGACAGGGAGGCCTGGCGTGCTGCGGTTCATGGGGTCACAAAGAGTCAGACAAGACTGAGCGACTGAACTGAAACTGGAGAAAACTGGTTGATGGGTACTTGGGACCTCTCTGAACTATTTGTAAGTATTGATAATCAGTATCTTGTGTTTTATTTTCATAAACGTTCTTTTGGAGTGTCTGAATCAGTCTGGCTCTTAAACTAGTTTCTTTCAAAGTTTCTCTGTTTAGATCAGGGACAAAAGAAGTCTCTATTCTTGTCGTCACACCTGAATCTGATTTGGAGACCTGTCCTTTGTCAGGAGGAGGCCTCATTCCTATTGGGCATATCAGAGGTCTGGCCAGGGCATTGCTTCCTGACTTTTTCTTGACTCATACCTGAAACCAGGACTTGCTAGTTTCCACTTCACTCTTCTACTGGATAGGACACTGTGTCTCCAGTCACTAAACTCTAGCTGAAAATGAAGTCTGTTCTGTCCTGTTTTTCCCTGAAGGGGTTCTTGTAATTATCCACAGACCCTATGACTTTGGGGACTTATGAAGAATATTAACAGGGTGGTCTCCAATCAAAAGTGAGAATAGGTACCTAAGATGAATGTTTAAAAATAGTAAATAATTCTCCAAAGACTACAATAATGGTAAAAGGAGTTTCTACTAAAAACAGATCAGTGTGTAAGAGTATTCCTAGCCTGTCAGGATTTTCCCTGTTAGGCAGGACCAGGGTCAGGACTTAAAAAGATTGTTTTTGAAGTATGTCTGCTACCATCATAATAAAAATCCAAATACAACTTTCACAGTTATGATTTGGGTCATATAAAACATACTCACTTAGACATCAAAGTTAATGTGCCTTGTAGTTATATTCCCAAAGGACAGAATTGACAAAATATTTTACCCAAAAGTGACCAGGCTTTAGCAATAGGCTTGTGTTAACAGATCAGAGAAGGTAATGGTTTCATTGGACCTTGAATTAGTAGGTGGGAGTTTGGAGTGCCACGTCCAGTTTGTGACATCACACTTTAATGTGGCAAGAATATAATAGCATAGTTTCTCTAGTTTGGGTCTCAGGCCACCTGCATCAGGATGGGAGACATAAACATTCTGATTCAGGTCCCATCCTAGATATTCTGACTACATCAGAACATAGGATCAGGGTGGGCCTTGCAGGCTTCTTCTCATCTTAACAAGCATTCCAGGTGATTCTGAGTCATAGCTGAAGTTTGATGTCAAAGCACAGCTCCTAGGGTTTTAAGATACCCTAGAAACCATGTAATCTGAATTTCAAAGGGAACTGTAGTTATTTAGTTTGGACAAGAGTAGGCTTGGGGAGGGATTGGTAACTGCCTTCATTTTTCAAGAACTGTCGCAGAGACAGTCTCACCATTCCTAGGACCAGTAAATGTGAGTTGCATGCATGCTAATTTGCTTCAGTCGTTTCTGACTCCTTGCGACTGTATGGACTGTCCATGGGATTCTCCAGGCAAGAATATTGGAGTGAGTTGCCATGCCCTCCTTCAAGGGATCTTCCCAACCCAGGAATTGAACCTGCGTCTCTTATGTCTCCTGCATTGGCAGGCAGTTTTTTTTTTTTTTTTTTTTTTTTAACCACTAGCGCCACCTGGAAAGCCCAGTACATGTGAGTTATATGGAGACAAGTTTCATTTCAATGGGCTTCCCTTGTGGTTCAGCTGGTAAAGAATCCGCCTGCAATGTGGGAGACCTGGGTTCGATCCCTGGCTTGGGAAGATCCTCTGGAGAAGGGAAAGGTTACCAACTCCAGTGTTCTGGCCTGGAGAATTCCATGGACTGTATAGTCCATGGGGTTGCAAAGAGTCAGGTACAACTGAATGACTTTCACTTTTCATCCCAGTGGACAAAGAAAAAATTTCAGTCAAAGGCTACAGAATCATGGGAATGGACCAAGCGTCTACATCTCTAAAACATTTCCCAAGAATCTGTGATCCTATGTCATTTAATTGGTTCTTCTGCCATCAGAAGAATGTATATTCCAAAAATCTACAGAATTCACTTCTTCCCTTGTTAGCCCTTGGTCACCAGTGTGTTAACTGCTTTCTCTCTCTCTTTTTAAAAAAAATCTGTTGGCCATGCTGTGTGGCGTGTGCGATCCTAGTTCCCTGACCGGGGATGGAACTCGCACTCCCTTCATTGGAGGCATGGATCTCAACCATGGGACCACCAGGGGAGTCTCTGCTTTCTCTTTTGAGGTGCTTTTTCCGATGAGACCTAAATCCCTCTTGATATGCTGATCCTCCTGGACCCCTAAGATATATCCAAAGCTGAACTGGAAAAGTTTCCAGGCATCACAGTGTCATGGATGTTTTTTGGTAATTCTCCTGCTTCTTAAATGACAGCCCCGCTCAGCAGAAGAGCACCACTGACACGAAGCCTCACTCTGCTCCATTTTATGATCACCCACACCTTTCACTTCTCATCGTACTTTTGAAAAATAGCTGTAGTTATTTCTGCCTACTCTTTCACTTTTCTGAGGTGATTTTGAATGTGTTGTTTTGAGTAAATGTCTGAACTCTGGGGCTCAGGATTACCCTTATGCTACTTGACTGGCTTCTGTGAATTTAGTGAACCTCTTATCCATTCTATGGGCTTCCCTTGTGGCTCAGATGGTAAAGAATCCGCCCGCAATGCAGGAGACCTGGGTTCGATCCCTGGCTTGGGAAGATCCCCTGGAGAAGGGAAAGGTTACCCACTCCAGTATTCTGGCCTGGAGAACTCCATGAACTGTATAATCCACGGGGTTGCAAAGAGTTGGACATGACTGAGCGACTTTCACTTCACTTCACATTTCACTTATCCATTCCACTTGTGTCTTTGAAGATTACCAACTCTTTCAGGATGGTGTATGTGCACCCACACTGTGTGTGTGTGTGTGTGTGTGTGTGTGTGTGTGCGTGATAGAGAACTGACTGACAACAATGGTCTCTTCACTGGAGGATCCTCCTCTTTCCAGGTGTCCTAGAAGATGGGGCAAAGAGTGTAGTGAGAGAGGGAAGTTGCACTTTCCAAGTGAATACTTTTAATATTTATCAGGAGGGCAGATTATGGGAGAGAACAGAGCTGGTACTTAGCCAGTGTTTTCAAAAAGGAATTGGCATTTCTAAGTGAAGAAAGTGTACATGTACCTTGGTAGAGAAATCTTTTTCCTGGCAGGTGACTTGTGGCTTCCTATAGAAATGCCTAAATGCCTTGGCTATTATGTTTTTACTGCCAATGGTTCTAATACCAAATATCTGGGTTTTCCACATCAAGCAATTCTCCAATTCTCTGTGGACTCCAATGGGGCTGTCCTACAGTTTACTTCAATTTGACAATAACTATCCAGAGTTAGAGACTCCTGAGGTTAAGGACTCAGTCCCATAAAACAGCCCTTCACTTCAAAAGAGGGTAGTGGGTCCCCAGGTAAACCACTCTTCTCTATGACTTGGCTAAAAATCTGAGGCTCCCCTGAACCCCTCCTCAGGTTTGATCCTTTGCTATAATAGCTCACAGGACTGAGGAAACTACTTTACTACAATTACTGTTTTTTTGTAAAGGATATTATAAAGGATGCAAATGAACAGCTGGATGAAGAGGTACCTTGCATGAGTCTGGAAAGGATGCAGGAGCTTCTGTCCCCAAGGAATTAGGGTATGCCACCTTTCTGGCACAGGAATGCATGCACCAAACCAAAAGCTCTCTAAATGCTGTCATTTAGGGTTTCTATGGAGGTTCAATTGTGTGGGCATCATCAGCAGATGAATGGATAAGGAAACTGTGGTACATATACACCATGGAATATTACTCAGCCGTTAAAAAGAATTCATTTGAATCAGTTCTAATGAGATGGATGAAACTGGAGCCCATTATACAGAGTGAAGTAAGCCAGAAAGATAAAGAACATTACAGCATACTAACACATATATATGGAATTTAGAAAGATAGTAACGATAACCCTATATGCAAAACAGAAAAAGAGACACAGAAGTACAGAACAGACTTTTGAACTCTGTGGGAGAAGGTGAGGGTGGGATGTTTCGAAAGAATAGCATGTATATTATCTATGGTGAAACAGATCACCAGCCCAGGTGGGATGCATGAGACAAGTGCTCGGGCCTGGTGCACTGGGAAGACCCAGAGGAATCGGGTGGAGAGGGAGGTGGGAGGGGGGATCGGGATGGGGAATACGTGTAACTCTATGGCTGATTCATATCAATGTATGACAAAACCCACTGAAATGTTGTGAAGTAATTAGCCTTCAACTAATTAAAAAAAAATTGTGTGGGCATGATTGATTAAATCATTGGCCATTTGGTGATTAACTCAATTTCCAGCCCCTCTCTTTGTCTTGGAGGTCAGGGTAGAGCTGAAAGTTCCAGCCTTCTAACCAGTAACCAGACTGGTTACTCTGGCAACCACCCCATCCTGAAACTATCTAATAGTCCACTGAGAGTCACCTCATAAATTCAGGTGGGGTTGAAAGTGACTTATGGTGTATAGCAAAAGACACTCCTCTCACCCCAACCACTTAGGAAATTATAATACAAGGGTTTTAGGAGCTCTGTGCTAGTCTAGTATCAGAGATAAAATCCAAATACATGTATTTCTTATCGCCTGCCAATGCAGGAGACATAAAGAGATGCGGGTTCGATCCCTGCATCATGAAGATCCCCTGGAGAAGAAAATGGCAACCCACTCCAGTATTCTTGCCTGGAGAATCCCTTAGACAGAGGAGCCTGGTCGGCTGCTACCGTCCACAGGGTTGCAAAGAGACTGACACGACTGATGCTACTTAGCACGCACGGAATATCAAAATCCTATTTAATCTTGTTGCATTAAAATTTTCACTCTCTTTGAAAGCAGAGTAAATAATAGGAATAACTTACTACAGGGGCAGGTGATTGACTAATGAAGTTAAACTTATTTGAAGTTCTTATTTGTGTTAGAAGAGAAAGACTTATGGGTGTTGAAACTATTAGTTATGCTTTTCCTAATGATAATTTTTTTTTCTAGATGATTGTAAGTATCAGTGAATTCTGGGATTTGAATCTCCTTTCCCTAATTTTAAAAATTAAATACTATATGTCTCCTGTATAGAGCTATAAATTTTGGAGTTCTTGCTGAGGTGGAGGTCACTCATTACAAGTTGCCTGGTCATTACATCTAACACTAGAGTGCTTTGCGTCCAGCCAGTGTGTTCACAGCCCGAATTTTCTCCCCGGATCTTACAGCACCCAGGTGAAGTAGGCTCAAGATCAGATGTTTCAAGCTTTGGGGTTTGCTGTTTAGTGATTCTGCTGTTCAGTGAGCAGAAAACCCTGATTCTGATTTAGCTTGCCTGTTCTTTTTTGGCCTTTCCCCCCTGCACCTGCTGTGGGTAGGGCAACGTCTGCCATGCATCGGCGCCTCCCCGACCCCAGCTCCTCTTACCGCAGTCACTGAGTCTGCATCACAGAGGGCTCCTGGCCTCTGCACTGTAGCATCTTAAAGTTCTATGAGGCTATTTTGAATAAAGGTCTCAGTGAGGAGGTCCTTTCTTCTTACACTGTGTTTTATTCATTTCCTTTAGGGTGAAGAAAGTAAACATGAAAAGTAATAAAAATCTCATTGTGTGTGCAAGTGTGTGTAAATGTGTGTTAGTTGCTCAGTTGTGTCCAACTCTTTGCGACCCCATGGACATAGCCCACAAGGCTCCTCTGTCCACGGGATTCTCCAGGTGACAATACTGGAATGGGTTGCCATTTCCTTCTCCAGGAATCTTCCTGACTCAGGGATCGAACTTGGGTCTCCTGAAGACTCTTTACCATCTGATCCATCAGGGAAGCCCTAAAAACAAAACAAAACAAAACAAAAAAACAAAACCTCATTGATTTGATTTTTTTTTCACTTATAAACAGAGTATGTGGCACATAGTAGACAATCAGTAAATACCTGATGAATAAATGAATGAATGACAACATTTGACGTCTGTCCTGGAGGTAGTATGCGTGGTTGTAAGAAGTCTGAGCTCTGGAATCAGACTACCTGGATCTGAGGGTCTGAAATTCTGATATTAGTAGCTGGGAGGGCTTAGACAAATCATTTAATTTCTCTTTGTTAGTTTTCTTATCTGTAATATAGGGATAAAATAGTCTTTACTTTGTAAAGCTGCTGTGAAGGTTAAATGAGGTAATAAATATAAAGGGCAAAGAATAGTGATAAGTGCATTTCCAGATATAATCTCATTTCCTCTTAACAGACACTTGATAGTGTAACAGGAAACAGATCTATTTCTAAATCTTACGGTAGAGGAATCTCAAGCTCAAAGGGCCGGTAAGTAGTAAAGACGGGTCTAAAATTCACTTCTGATTCCAAAGTCTAATTTTCTAGATTAGAGTTATTTGCTCAGTTTTGAAAATGATTAAAAAACAACAAAAAAGGCAGATAACTTTGATTTCAGCAAAGATTACACATCTTTTATAAGGACAAACTCCCTTTCTGTAGTTGAAGGAGATGAAAAGAAGTTGTATGAAGTACCAAGGATGAGAACAGCCACCACCCTTATCAAAACCCCTCAGGGCCTCCAGTGAAGAGGGAAAGAAGCAGTTAAGAAGAACCCAGGAAAAGAATCAATCACTTCAATTTAAAACTACATAATAACTTCTTTATTCTTTAGTGTTAGCACTGAGCTTTTGCTGAAAAATGGCTTTGCTCTAAAATGGCCTAATTTTTCCTTTTAATTTGCATTTCCTTCCTGCCCAGATGCTACTGGCAGTGGCCCAGAAGTAGTTGCTAAAACAACTGTGCTCCAAGCACCTCGATGTGGATCTCGGAACTGTCCTTTTTACATTTGGTTCTTTGCATGATTTGTCAAACTTTGCAAGTTGCATAGCAAAGCTCTGCCAAGAAAGAACAGGAAGTTTGGGCTGTCCTCCTGGGTTTACTGTTATCTTATTGGTTTTTCAGCAACCGGAATCAAGTCCTGGTGAAAATGTTTAACACATTAACAGTTTAGCATTGTGCTCAAGGCTCTAGGCAATAAATAGCAAAAAAACCCGAGCAACTAGGGGACCTGGGCACATTATTTATACATTTGGTGAGCTCATTCACTCACCCAGGGAAATCAGGCACATGACTGCCTGCCCAAGGTTAATTTTATTTTCTTCTCAGCCAGGAACATTGTGTGCTATGACACGCAGAGAGGAATGAGGACTTTTAAATTGGCAAAGAGGAACTTCTGCTGCATAAGGAGATATTCCAATGGCTGGAGGTCAATAGAGTACTTTAGGATTTTAAAATCCTGCTGTGTTCACCGTTTAATATGAAATCCTCCACGTTGCTAGGATTCAGTAACCTTGCACTAACTGCTTAGAAACAGAAGAGGGCATCTCATCATGCCTTTTGTCGAATTTATTTTTTCTTCAGAATGAAAAGAAAACCTGTCTTTGAATGAAAATGAACAGCATTTCCTCTTCAGAATGGATGAATGAAAATATTCTGTTAATGTTTTCAAAAGCTTTAATGTGACTAAAAATGCTGCATTTGCCTTCTAGCTGAAGACTAGTAATAATAAGCTTTTTATATTATAGTGAAAATGTGAAAGTGTTAGTCGCTCAATCATATCTAACTCTTTGCGACCCCCTGGACTATAGCCCGCTAAGCTCCTCTGTCCATGAAGTTCTCCAGGCAAGAATATTGGAGGGGGTAGCCATTCCCTTCTTGAGGGATCTTCCTGACCCAGGATTGCAACTGGATTGAACCAGGGTCTCCCTCATTGCAGGCAAATTCTTTACTGCCTGAGCCGCTGAAGTAACTGCAATTACAATGCATTTAGATTATAAGCAAAGTATCACATAAGTACCCTTCTCCCACATTGGTTTGTGAAAGTGAAAGTCGCTCAGTTATGTCCGACTCTTTGCAACCCCAAGGACTATACAGTCCATGGAATTCTCCAGGCCAGAATACTGTCGTGGGTAGCCTTTCTCTTCTTCAGGGCATCTTTCCAACCCAGGGATGGAACCCAGGTCTCCTGCATTGCAGGCAGGTCACCTTCCTCCACACGCCCCAAACTTCTCATGTTCAGGTTCCAGTTTTCCCCAGAACTTTCTAAGGGTCAGTGAGTCTTCTAAAATTGTGTGCAAAATGCAGATTTGTGTATTATTTTCTGGGGGAGATTTGTAGTTTTAAACATACCGTCTACTTTCTTAGATTACGCCCCAGGAAGTTTCCATGTTTAATTTTACTTTATACTAACTGATTTTTTACTGAACATTCTGTGTCTATTAAGACTCAGTTTATGATACCCTGGACAAAGCCTGTTTTAACAAACTCCACTGAACTGAAAAGCTCAGGAATTTCCTAATAATCTAAACCATACCATTATAGAATACAAGGCAACAAGCGTTTTGAAAGTTTTGGTATTCTTTGTAATAAGTTCTAGTCAGAGCTGTAAGAGAACTTTTTAGTATAATCTGGTCACTTTACTTACTGATGCCAGAGAGGAGCAGAGTTCTGTGCAGTGTTAAACAGGCAGTGTGGAAATGTTCTGGACTATAACCCAATCTTCAAATTTGTAGTCCACTATTCTTTGCCCTCAGTATTGCTTGATCCAAAGCTTACATTAGTCCAAAAATACAAAGGGCTCTTAAGTTTTTCTGCTTATATATATATATATATTATATTTGTTATATATATATTTGTATATATATATTTGTTATATATTTATTTGTTATATATATAATATTATATAATATGTATATATATAATAATATATATTAATATTATATAATATGTATATATATATAATAATATATATTAATATTATATAATATGTATATATATAATAATATATATATATTATTTGTGTTTATAGTGTTTTGAGTAGTTTGATTCTCTAAGTGAACCCTTTGCAAACAAACATATTTTGTCTCTTTTCCAGGTGTTCAAATTGCTTCACCTGTCAGTGCTTTAATTCAGTTTTATGAAATAATAAATTTAATGAAGACAAAGTGAGTTTGAAAGCAGGGAGGAGCTGCTAGACAAGATGGGGTAGGAAAAGTTAGCTCCAGATTTGACCCCTGGACTTTTAAAATACTTACTGTGTAGCCAGAACCTGATGTTCACTGTTTTATTAATGTCTTCTTCAGTGGCCCCATTTGCAGCTGGCTTTTTGTAGCATCCTCTCTATTTCTATGGAAGCTTGATATTCAAACTGGGCACTTTCTAAGAACTATTAAACTTTCAAGGGAAAAAAACTTCTTGTCATGTGAGATGTATCATTCTTGAGGCTGACCCTCTATCCCTGAACTCCAGGATTGAAGTAAAGATGAGGAATCTTTGTAGCACACATTACTTGGTAATTAAAAAAAAACAAAACTTTACATTTTAATGTAGCTATTTTGACTGGGTTGATCAGATCCACCAACATAATGTCTAATTTTGCCCTGGGAGTCTCTAGCAGACTTCATAAACTACCCTGGAGTTGAAAGTAGAGCCTTTGGAAACCAGAATGGCCTAGGATGAGTCCTCCCTCAGACTACAGTTTTCACATTCCAGGCAGGGCTGAAGGGCAGGGATCGCCCCGTCTTGCTGGGCAGTGTTTCTGTGAACAGGTTGCTTCCAGGATAGATAATTAAGACACTGTGTGTTGATCAGTGGTATTCATGCCATGTATTTCCTCCTTACCACCTTAATAGAATGCGTATTTCATTATGCATTGAATCTAACAGCTGTCTTTGGTCTATTTTTATAAAATTTATAAATGATGCTTTGTATATTCCTTTGAATTAGGTACATTTTAATTTTTTTTCCTCTCCTTGTCTTGGATTACCATTCATTTCCAGCCATCCAAGCAAAGGTTTTTGGAGACAATAGGAAGGAAGTTGAGGTGTAAACATCTCCTTTCAGAAAGGAAGAAGTCAGAGGTAGAATAGAGAGCTTAGGGAACTTGTAGTTAGATGGGACATCAATATTCATAGAACCATAAGGGGAACTTTTTGTTGAAGACATAATTGTTATTTTTAAACAAGCTACTTAAAAAAAATCTAGGAATACATAGGAAAAGTGAGTAATTTGGAGAGTTTATATAGCTATTTAGACATTTCAGGACCCAAGCTTCACTAGTTGCTTTGGAAGGTTAAAAAAAATTAGGGCCTTAATTATCAAGGCAAATGAACTGTCTCCATTAGTTCAATTTATTAGATAATTGCTTTGTTCTCTACTTAATTTTAATTGTGTAGATATGCTTTCATAAAAATGTTTACACGTATCCTAGAGATGGTTTAGTTTTATAGAACATGATTGTTCACATTGACACTAAACAGTGTGCAAGTGTTTATAGGGGTGGTTGCTTTTCTATAATAATAATAGCAAACATGTATGTAACATTTACTGCTTACCAGGCACAGTTCTCAGCACTTAATTTCACCCTCAGATGACTTTACAAGGTGGATGCTTTTATTATCTCCATTTTATAGGCAACTGAATCTCAGAGACATTAAATAATTTGCCTGAGATCACAAAATCCGCAGTGGCAAAGCCAGGATTTGAACTGGCAATGGCAACCCACTCCAGTGCTCTTGCCTGGAAAATCCCATGGACGGAGGAGCCTGGTAGACTGCAGTCCATGGGGTCGCGAAGAGTTGGACACGACTGAGCGACTTCACTTTCACTTTTCACTTTCATGCATTGGAGAAGGAAATGGCAACCCACTCCAGTGTTCTTGCCTGGAGAATCCCAGGGACAGGGGAGCCTGGTGGGCTGCCGTCTAAGGGGTCGCACAGAGTTGGACACAACTGAAGCGACTTAGTAGCAGCAGCAGCAGCAGGTCTGAAGTAGGGGATCTGTTTTGAGAGGAGAAGCAGGGCCAGGCCAAAAGGAAGACTGTCTGGGACTTAGCAAGGGGACATGACATGGCTGTGATATAAGTTTGGGGGAGCTCAGGATTAGTTACATTCTTTCTGTGCAAGATGAGAGAGAATAAAAATAACTGCTGCAGGCTATATGCGAAGCGACTTAGCAATCTGATTCTAGGATCTAGGCATGTAACCACTATATTATGCAATCAGTTTTGATTTTTGGATAGCTTCTGTACTACCTTCTAGCATAGGCCAACCAGATAAGCAAGAACCCCACAATCTTGAATTTTTTTTTGTAAGAGATTATTTGGTTTTAATCTAGGAACAAAAAGGGAAGATCACAAACTCAAATGCTTATGCGGCTAGACAGAAAGCATTAAGAGATGAGAACTGGGTAAAATATCTTTTGGCCTTCTTAGTTTCTATTTTTCCTTCCCATTTTAAATAAAGACATTTACAAAAATATTTCTGTACCACAACAAGAAAAGTAATGCAAGTGAAATGACTGATTGTAGCTGACTGGTTCTCAGTGTTAGAAAACAACAGGGACAAGTGGGACAGAACTTGTTGGAGATTTCTTGCCCTTTATAAAAAGGGCAGACATTATTAGGTTTGGTAACTAGACCTTTTTTTTAAGCAGGTACTCATATTTTTATGGGAAATATGATGTTTTAAATGATCAGCTCAATATTTAAAAACATATAATAAGAGCTAAATAAAACCTCAGCCAGAAATTATCAGTTTGTA
The DNA here is from genome assembly GCF_910594005.1 of Cervus elaphus. Lineage (NCBI taxonomy): Eukaryota > Metazoa > Chordata > Mammalia > Artiodactyla > Cervidae > Cervus > Cervus elaphus. The sequence goes on along the minus strand of NC_057833.1, from coordinate 31,511,753 downwards.
GCCTCTGAAATAAACTCTTTCTTGCAGTTGTGTTTATGGGCATGCACAGGTGAAAGAATAGAATAGATAGTTACTTTGGAACAATAGAGTTACTTTGTATCTTAATAACTCCAAAGTCAACAATGAATGATTACAAATACCACCTTTTAACTGAACTGTATTATAAAAAGGACTGGTTTTCAATGATTTGGCTTCCTAGTCAGAGAAAGAAGAGCTATGGAAACTTCATAATAATAGGTTTATAGATTTATAAAGTAAAAAAACCTTCATAAATATTTAAAATGACTTGATATGTTCCCTGGGCAATGATAATAGATGAGAACATTTTGAATGTGTATACAGAGTAATCTGTAATTGCTTTAGCAATTTGCATCTTGATGGCTGGATTATTTTATTTAGATCTTGAACTCTTCCTTTTATTCTGTAAAATGTAAGCTTAGGTGATAATACCCTTTCTTTTACTATTGAGATATTGAGAAATGTAAACAGTAAATATGCTTGCAGGGAAAAAGAAACTAAATCGTTGTCAATTTCCACTCCATCCAAGCCCATCCCTACCATGCAGAAAGTATTTCTGAAGACTTCTCTGCTTCTCTCCTTTTACTACTGAGGTTACAGTAGCAATGTGGCAATGGTTCTTTTTTTGTAGTTAATACCGAGAGATTGGAGTGAAAAAAGAGAGAGATTTGAATGACAGTGAGGAGTATAGCAAATCTTCTTCCAAGAAAGCAATGATAAACTGGATAACAGTACCCAAAACAACCATTTCAGAGGTCTGGAAATTGACTTAGGGCATACAACAAATTGAAGTGTCTATTTTACGAGAACTGTGAATCTCAGGTACCAGCAATGAGTCCATGCTGTATTAATCTGGGCTACTTCCATTCTGGGCTTCCCAGGTGATGCTAATGGTAAAGAACCCACCTGCCAATCCAGGAGACGTAAGAGATGTGGGTTTGAGCCCTGCATCAGGAAGATCCCTTGGAGGAGGGCATGTCAACCCATTCTAGTATTCTTACCTGGAGATTCCCATGGACAGAGGATCCTGGCTGACTTTAATCCACAGGGGACTGAAGCGACTTAGTAGGCACATGCATGCACTTCCATTCTATCTCCCTCAGTTCTATCATGTGATAGTTTGGCCAGGGTGGAACAAGCCAAGAAAAAGAGAAGCTTAGCTACTACAGGAGGCCAACTTGATTTGGAGAGGAGAGTGGGAAACCGCATGCCCTCAATTATTGTTAGAAATGGCAAATAAACAGGGAAGGCTAACAATGCAGCTAGTCTGATGTTGTACTCCTAGTTGGAATAAACAAGAAACCAACACGCTGGTGAGAAATTTACCAGGGAGATAAATGAAATGAGACAGTCACAATGGGTCTTGGTAAACTTCCACTTATTCCTGGTGGTCTGGAAGATGGCCTGCATGCCAAAAGCTGTGCACATGCTCAAAAATTCTTCACAAACCCGTGGATTAACTTGAGACCTTCAGCCAAAAAGCAAAAGCTAGAACAGGCTTGTAAACAATGTGCTTTGTATAATGAGCTGAGTAATGTCCCCACAAAGGATAAGTCCAAGTTGTAACCTCAGATACCTGTCAATGTAACCTTATTTCAAATAGGATCTCTTCAGATGTAATTAAGGTTCTTTTTTAAAAAGTTCTTTTAAAATCTATTTACTTTTGGTTGCATGGAGTCTTATGTGCTGCGCGTGGATTTTCTCTAGTTGTGGTGAGGTGGGGCTACTCTCTAGTTGTGTTGCGTGGTCTTCTTACCGTGGTGGCTTCTCTTGTTGCACCGCACAGGCTCTAGTTCTTGCAGGTTTCAGCCCTTGTGGCTCACAGGCTCTACAGCACAGGCTCAATAGTCGTGGCATACGGGTTTAGTTGCTCTGTGGCATGTAGACTCCTCCCAGGCCAGTTGAACCCATGTCCCCTGCATTGGTAGGCAGATTCTTAACCACTGGACCACCAGGGAAGTCCAAGTTAAGGTTCTTAAGATGAGATAATCCTGGATTGATAGAAGTGAAGTGAAAGTTGATGAGTCGTGTCCAACTCTTTGTGACCCCATGGACTATATGGTCCATGGAATTCTCTAGGCCAAAATACTGGAGTGGGTAGCCTTTCCCTTCTCCAGGGGATCTTCCCAACCCAGGGCTCGAACCCATGTTTCCTGCATTGCAGGCAGATTCTTTACCAACTGAGCCACAAAGGAAGCCCAAGAATACTGGAGTGGGTAGCCTTTCTCTTCTCCAGCTGATCTTCCTGACCAGGAATCGAACCGGGGTGCCCTGCCTAGCAGGTGGATTCTTTGCCAACTGAGCTATCAGGGAAGCCCTGGATAGATAGAGTGGGTCCTAAATTGATGACTAGTTTTCTTATAAGAGAAGGGAAGGGGGATTTAAGATACACAGACACCAAGGAGGAACATGAAGGCCATGTGAAGATGGAAGCAGAAATAGGAATGATGCCCCTACAAGTCAAGGAGCACCAAGAATTGCCTGTACCTCCCACTACCTAGGAGAGAAGCATGGAATAAATTCTCCATCTAAGGAATCAATCCTTCTGACATCTTGATTTTAGATATCTGTTTTTAAAAACTGTGAGAGAATAAATTTCCAGGTTATAAGCCACCATGTTTGTGGTAATTTGTTACAGCAACCCTAGGTAACTAACACACTTGGTGTTGGAACTGTACAATGAATATATGTTAAATTCCAACCATGGAAAGAGAGCAGATGTTGGGTTCAGAGAGACCTGATGTGTCTGATTTCTGGCTCCACCAATTATTAATTTGTGGCTGTGATATTTGACCTCTGAGGACCTCAGTTTTCTTATTTGTAAAATGGGCTTTCTTGCAGGAGTTTCCCCCAATCTAGTTTATCCGTTAGTTCAATCACTCAGTCGTGTCCGACTCTTTGTGACCCCATGGACGGCAGCACATCAGGCCTCCGTGTCCATCACCAACTCCCAGAGCCTACTCAAACTCATGTTCATTGAGTCAGTGATGCCATCCAACCATCTCATCCTCTGTCATCCCCTCCTTCTCCTGCCTTCAATCTTTCCCAGCATCAGGGTCTTTTCCAATAAGTCATTTCTTCCCAACAGGTGGCCAAAGTATTGGAGTTTCAGCTTTAGCATCAGTCCTTCCAATGAATATTCAGGACTGATTTCCTTTAGGATGGACTGGTTGGATCTCCTTGCAGTTCAAGTGACTCTCAAAAGTCTTCTCCAATATCACAGTTCAAAAGCATCAATTTTTCGGCACTCAGCTTTCTTTATAGTCCAGCTCTCACACCCATACATGACTACTCGAAAAACCATAGCTTTGACTAGACAGACCTTTGTTGGCAAAGTAACATCTCTGCTTTTTAATATGCTGTTGAGGTTGGTCATAGCTTGTTTTCCAAGGAGCAAGGGTCTTTTAATTTCATGGTTGCAGTCACCATCTGCAGTGATTTTGGAGTCCAAGAAAATAAAGTCTGTCACTGGTTCCACTGTTTCCCCATCTATTTGCCATGAAGTGATGGGACTGGATGCCATGATCTTAGTTTTCTGAATGTTGAGCTTTAAACCAACTTTTTCACTCTCCTCTTTCACTTTCATCAAGAGGCTCTTTAGTTCTTCTTCACTTTCTATCATAAGGGTGGTGTCATCTGCATATCTAAGGTTATTGATATTTCTCCTGGCAATCTTGATTCCAGCTTGTGTTTCACCCAGCCTGGCATTTCTCGTGATGTACTCTGCATAAAAGTTAAATAATCAGGGTGACAATATACAGCCTTGACGTACTCCTTTCCCAATTTGGAACCAGTCTTTGTTCCAACCCGATTTGTTCCATGTCCAGTTCTAGCTGTTGCTTCTTGACCTGCACACAGATTTTTCAGGAGGCAGGTAAGGTGGTCTGGTATTCTCATCTCTTGAAGAATTTTCCACAGTTTACGGTGATCCACACAGTCAAATACTTTGGCATGGTCAATAAAGTAGAAGTAGATGTTTTTCTGGAACTTTCTTGCTTTTTCGATGATCCAACGGATGTTTTCAATTTGATCTATGGCTCCTCTGTCTGTTCTGAATCCACCTTGAACATCTGGAAGTTCTAGGTTCACGTACTGTTGAAACCTGGCTTGGAGAATTTTGAGCTACTTTGCTAGCGTGTGAAATGAGTGCAATTGTGTGGTAGTTTGAGGATACTTTGGCATTGCCTTTCTTTGGAATTGGAATGAAAACTGACCTTTTCCAGTCTCGTGGCCACTGCTGAGTTTTCCAAATTTGCTGGCATATTGGGTGCAGCACTTTCATAGCATCATCTTTTAGGATTTGAAATTCCATCACCTCCACTAGCTTTGTTTGTAGTGATGCTTCCTAAGGCTCACTTGACTTCACATTCCAGGATGTCTGGCTCTAGGTGAGTGATCACACCATCGTGGTTATCTGGGAAATGAAGACCTTTTTTGTACAGTTCTTCTGTGCATTCTTGCCACCTCTTTTTAATATCTTCTGCTTCTGTTAGGTCCATACCATTTCTGTCCTTTATTGTGCCCTTCTTTGAATGAAATGTTCCCTTGGTATCTCTAATTTTCTTGAAGAGATCTCTAGTTTTTCCCATTCTATTGTTTTCTTCTATTTCTTTGCATTGATCACTGAGGAAGGCTTTCTTATCTCTCCTTGCTATTCTTTGGAACTCTGTGTTCAATTGGGTATATCTTTCCTTTTCTCCTTTGCCTTTTGCTTCTCTTCTTTTCACAGCTATTGTAAGCCCTCCTCAGACAACCATTTAGTCTTTTTGCATTTCTTCTTCTTGGGGATGATCTTGATCACTGCCTCCTGTACAATGTCACGAACCTCCATCCATAGTTCATCAGGCACTCTATCAGATCTAATCCCTTGAATCTATTTGTCACTTCTACTATATAATCATAAGGGATTTGATTTAGGTCATACCTGAATGGTCTAGTGGTTTTCCCTACTTTCTTCAATTAAGTCTGAATTTGGCAATGAGGAGTTCATGATCTGAGCCACAGTCAGCTCCTGGTCTTTTTGCTGACTGTACAGAGCTTCTCCATCTTTGGCTGCAAAGAATATAACCAATCTGATTTCAGTAGTGACCATCTGGTGATGTCCACGTGTAGAGTCTTCTCTTGTTTTGTTGGAAGAGGATGTTTGCTATGACCAGTGCATTCTCTTTGCAAAACTCTGCTAGCCTTTGCCCTGCTTCATAGGTTAGGTTTGCCCTGCTTCAAAGGCTAAGTTTGCCTGCTCCAAGTCCAAGTTTGCCTGTATTTCAGGTATCTCTTGACTTTCTGCTTTTGCATTCCAGTCCCCTATAATGAAAAGGACATCTTTTTTTTGGTGTTAGTTCTAAAAGGCCTTGTAGGTCATCATAGAACCGTTCAACTACAACTTCTTCAGCATTATTGGTTGGGGCATCAACTTGGATTACTGTGATATTGAATGGTTTGCCTTGGAAACTAACAGAGATCATTCTGTCATTTTTAGATTGCATCCAATTCCTGCATTTTGGACTCTTTTGTTAACTATGAGGGCTACTCCCTTTCCTCTAAGGAATTCTTGCCCACAGTAGTAGATATAATGGTCATCTGAGTTAAATTCACTCATTCCAGTCCATTTTAGTTCACTGATTCCTAAAATGTCGATGTTCGCTCTTGCCATCTCCTGTTTGACCACTTCCAATTTACCTTGATTCATGGACCTAACATTCCAGGTTCCTATGCAATATTGTTCTTTACAGCATCGGACTTTACTTCCATCACCAGTTACATCCACAACTGGGTATTGTTTTTGCTTTGGCTCCGTCTCTTTGTTTTTTTCTGGAGTTATTTCTCCACTCTTCTCCAGTAGCACATTGGGCACCTACTGACCTGCAGAGTTCATCTTTCAGTGTCCTATCTTTTGCCTTCTCATACTGTTAATGGGGTTCTCAAGGCAAGAATACTGAAGTGGTTTGCCATTCCCTTCTCCAGTGGACCACGTTTTGTCAGAACTCTCTACCATGACCCATCCATCTTGCATGGCCCTACACGGCATGGCTCATGGTTTCATTGAGTTAGACAAGGCTGTGGTCCAAGTAGTTTAGCTACTTTTCTGTGATTGTGTTTTTCATTCTGTTTGCTCTCTGATGGATAAAGATAAGAGGCTTATGGAAGCTTCTTAATGAGAAGACTTTCTGAGGGGAAAGGGTCTTGTTCTGATGGGCACGGCCATGCTGCATAAATCTTTAGTCCAATTTTCTGTTGATGGGCAGGGCTGTGTTCCCTCCCTGTTGTTTGACCTGAGGCCAAACTATGCTGGTGTTAATGAAGATAATGGTGATCTCCTTCAAAATGTCCCATGCACACAATGCCTTACTCATTGTCCCTGACCCTGAACCAGGCCACTGCTGACCCATGCCTCCACTGGAGACTCCTGGACACTCCTGGGCAAGTCTGGGTCAGTCTCTTGAGGGGTCACTGCTCCTTTCTGTTGAGTCCTGGGGCACACAAGGTTTTGTTTGTGCCCTCCAAGAGTCTGTTTTCCCAGTCCTGTGTAGGTTCTGGTGGCTCTATAGTGGGGTTAATGGTGACCTCCTCCAAGAGGGCTTATGCCACACCCAGGTCTGCTGCACCCACTGCCCTGTGGCAGGCCACTGCTGACCTGTACCTCCACAGGAGACATTCACACACTCAAAGGCAGGTCTTGTTCAGTCTCTGTGGAGTCTCCTGGTACACACAAGGTTTTGTTTGAGTTCTCTGAGCATCTCTGGTGGGTATGGGGTTTGATTCTAAACACACGTTCGCCCCTCCTACCATCTTGCTTCTCTTTTGCCCTTGGATGTGGGGTATATATTTTGGTGGAAACCAACATTCTCCTGTTGATGATTGTTCAGTAGTGAGTTGTAATTTTGGAATTCTCACAGGAGAAGATGAGCGCATGTCCTTCTACTCCACCATCTTGCTTCCAAGTCTATAATAAACTATAATAAACCCAGTCTATAATAAACTCTTATTCTCTAGGAAAGTTCTTTCTTAGCCCCTTGTGTTGAATTATATTTTGCACAAAGTTGATTTCATCAGGCTAAAAATTCTCTAAGGGCAGAAAATGGTCACAGTGTCTGTAACATAGCAGCTGTAATTAATCCATGCTTATAAGACTGGTGTGATGTGAAGAGTAAATCTGGTACTTGGTAACAGTGGTACCTATGATTATTATTTATTTCTGTCTTTAAGGTTTGTATTGCCCGTTTTCATTTTTAGCTACAGATCTGTATATCCCTCAGGGAAAAGGCAGAATTTGAACTGATCATTGAACAATGTGTAAGCCTTCAGCTGATGGAGAGGTTTAGAAAGAGGATGATCTAAGTGAAAGCAACAATAGGAAACAGTGTGGACTGCTCACTGGATGCTAGGAGTCCACCTGCCTGGAAGGGAAGCTTTGCCTCTGCAGAAAAAAATGCCAGAGATGTCCTTAGCTGTACTATAAGTCCTTTCTCCCTTGAAGTATGACGTAAAAACTTTACAGGAGAGGACCCCTGTTTGTGCACGTATGAAAAGTGAAAGTAAAGGTGTCAGTAGCTCAGTCGTGTCCAACTCTTTGCAACCCCGTGGACTGTAGCCTGCCAGGCTTCTCCATCCATGGGATTCTCCAGGCAAGAATAGTGGAGTGGGTTTCCATTCCCTTCTACAGGGGATCTTCCCAACCCAGGAATCAAATCTGGGTCTCCTGCATTGCAGGAAGATTCTTTACTGTCTAAGCTGCAGGAAAGCCCCTTGTACATGTATGCTTCTTGCTTATTAAACGTCTTAGTTCACATACATTCCCTTAATGTGTTTATGGCCTAGAGTCATATGTAGTAAAACTAAATGAGATTATAGATCTCCAAACCAGACCAGCTGTCCAAATCTGGAGTTATTTCCAGCTATAAATAGTGACTGGGCACAAAATTGACTACCAAAATTAAGGGGTAGAGGGCTTGGGTATTTGGGGGAGGGAAAGAAAGAGTGCCCAAAAATCCAAATGTTATATATTAGCCCTCCAGGAGTAAGAGCAGTAGAAAATTATAAACAACTGCAATTGAGGAACATAAAGCTTGCCAGGAAAGGAAATGTATGAAGTAAAGAGAAGAATACAGGGTGTTTTGACAGGCAAAATCCCCTCTTAACCAGAACTGTATCACCTTCCTTTAAAAGTAATTTAAAAGATTCCACTCTTAAAAAAAAAAAAAAGATTCCACTCTTTAAAGAAATTATTTGTGGAAAAATGTGAATCTTTGTTTCTAAATCAATTGCAAGCTATGGCTGATTCATATCAGTGTATGACAAAACCCACTGAAATGTTGTGAAGTAATTAGCCTCCAACTAATAAAAAAAAAATCAATTGCAAAAATAAAATTAGCATTTAAAAGGGTTTTTTGTTTGTTTATGTCTTAAAAAGCTATATGTGTTTTCTTAGAAAACATCATATGTTGTTTAAGTCTCTGGAATCATTTAAAATTACCAGTAGAACTAGAGTTATTATTTTGGTAAGAAATTGTTAATACACATAATGTACATAAGTGCGTACAAGTAGCAGGAAAATTTAAAAGCTCTAGTTAAGAGTAAATTTGTCAAAATTACTCATTTCTCACCAAAGATAATAGCATAAATGTTATAATGTGGATCCTCCTAGATATATTATATGTACCATGCTAAAGTGGTCCTGCAGAAGATTCTTGAGAGTCCCTTGGACTACAAGGAGATCAAACCAGGCAATCCTATAGGAAATCAACCCTGAATATTCATTGGAAGGACTGACACTGAAGCTGAAGCTCCAATACTTTGTCTACCTGATGGAAAGAGCTGACTCATGGGGAAGACCCTGATGCTGGTAAAGATTGAGGACAAGAGAAGAAGGGAATGACAGAGGATGAGATAATTGGATAGCATCACTGACTCAATGGACATGAGTTTGAGCAGACTCCATGAGACAGTGAAGTGTGCTGCAGTCCATGGGGTCACAAAGAGAAGGATATGACTTGGTAACTAAATAACAATAACAGCAATGCTAAAGTTGGCTCTACACTATTATTAAATTCTTGAGACTAGTTGGAATATTGTGTAGTGATCATTTTCAGTCACTTTTCAGTTCAGTTTAGTTCAGTTCAGTTGCTCAGTCATGTCCAACTCTTTGCAACCCCATGAATTGCAGCACGCCAGGCCCCCCTGTCCATCACCAACTCCCGGAGTTTACTCAAACTCAAGTTCATCGAGCTGGTGATGCCATCCAACCATCTCATCCTCTGTCGTCCCCTTCTCCTTCTGCCCCCAATCCCTCCCAGCATCAGTCCCTTTTAGAGGGCCTTAATTTTTGTAGACCTGGATGTGTTTCTCTAAGTTTCTCAAATACATCACTTGTGGTGAACAAGAGTTTATTTGTGTCTATCTATCTGTCTAGCTAGCTGGCTAGCCTCCCTGGATCTGACCCCTTCCTGTGTGTGCTAAGTCGCTTCAGTTGTGTCTGACTCTATGTGACCCTAGGGACTGTTGCCCATCAGGTTTCTCTGTCCATGGGATTCTCCAGGCAAGAATACTGGAGTGGGTTGCCATGCCCTCCTCCAGGGGATCTTCCCAACCCAGGAATCAAACCTGCGTGTCTTAGGTCTCCTGCATTGGCAGGCAGGTTCTTTACCACTAGTGCCCCCTGGGAAGCCTGACCCCTTCCAGTAGATAGGGAATTCCTGTGGGAAATCTCCATGGTAGAAACAGAAAAGACCAGATCATGTTCTTCAATCAGTCATGTAGCTAGGGCCTCACTTTCACTATTCTTGGGTTCTTGAAGCAAATAACCAAAGCCAGCAGAGAATCCAATCTAGGGTGATGGCAGCAGGGGCAGAAACACACAGGTCCAGAGTGTAGGCATTGCTGAGGTGTTGTCCCCACCAGTCTGGTCTAGGACTTCATTTTTGTTTTGGTCTTGGTTGCTATCAGACTTCCCTTGTTTCTGTCTACTTTCCTAGCCTGTTTCTCCACATTTTACTGGTGATTCTAGAAACTACCCAGAAATCCTTAAAAAATTGTTTTCCTTCTTAAATCAGCTAAAGTCTTTTGTTACTTTCAACCAGGAACTCAGATTGATAAAAGTGTTGCTCTCAGTTCCACTCAGAAAGTGGAAGGCCTAATTGTGTTTAGTAGGGTAGTGAACCATCTAGATTTTAACCTATCCAGAGAGCCTAGGAAGTTAGACTAGAAAGAATTTTGGAGATAGTTTTGTTATCTGCATATATTGAGGAATTTATTTCCCTTAGTGCAAAAAGCTAGAAGACCTGGGTTCAGTTCCTCACTGAACTTGCTAGCTGTAGGATAATTGGGAAAATCAGTTAATTCCCTGATTTAGGCATCCCAGTTGGCAATTCAGGAGATGCAAGAGATGTGAGTTTGATCCCTGGATTGGGAAGATCCCCTGGAGAAGGAAATGACAACCCACTCCTGTATTCTTGCTGGGGAATGCCAAGGATAGAGGAGGCTGGAAGGCTACAGCCTATGGGGTTACGAACAGTCAGACGTGACTGAGTGAGCATGCACACACACGTGTGTGTGTGTGTGTGTGTGTGTGTATACCTTTAAAGTGAGGTAGTTAGACTTGAATTTCCTCCAAATTTGGAATTCTATGACTTTTAAGCAGATCTAGAAACTAGATTTCAGATCATAGCTCCTAATTCTGAATTCTCAGTCTCACTAAATACACATTGCTGAATAAGTATAAATAATACTAAACATCAAGGAGGTATGCAGGGAGTAAATCTATATCCTTCTTTTGAAAGTTTAAACCCATTTAACCTTTTGATGAATTAGTTGTAGCACAGATATCCAGATAGAATCATTTGTATGGATGAAGGGATGCTGTGTGCTCATGTTCACAGCTGAAGACGTGAATTAGTCTTTTACAATGATAAATTATTAGTTTCTTTATTATAGCTATAAAAAAAGTTCTTAAATGTTGTTAATACTGTGTGTGTTAAGTATAATGTCTTTCCCATTAGCATTCAAGGACCCAAAAATCTTCTCTCAGGAGAAATTTTAAAGATTAAAACTGGTCATAGTTGACTGTATGTTCACAGTAAGGCACAAGTCAGTAAACTGTACACTGTCCAGCTGATGGAAACATTCAAAGATTTAATTTTTAAAAAACATGACTGAATATTTTAATGCTGGGAGCCCATGATGTATTTTAGTACTTAGATTTAGATTCAAGTTGTTTAAATCTGTGACTGTTATTACTATATGGAAATAGATGAAAACTGACCTAGTGTCTTTCATTCTGAAAGCTCAAGCTCATATGGGATGGTAGTGACATTTGTCTTTCTTTAAAGAGTTTATCAGAATACTAATGTTGATGTAGAGCAGGTGGTGAGCCCATTTAACCTGTCCTCTGATTAATAGGCCATTATTACTCTATCAAGGTATTTGATATATGCACAGCATGGCTCGGGGATGGTCCTCTCTTCCTGGCTGCATAAGGATTATTTGGGTAAGGTTATGATCTGAAATATTTACAGTGTATTAAATATTACTGGCAGTTATTTGAATGTGACTAAAGCAGAGTAGCAAATCTTTTCCAACAGTGTATGATGACATAATTAAAACATAGTTTATCAGATGAGACTATTATGTTCTGACAATAATGTCCAAATCAAGTGAAAATAAAGGGAAGCAGAGATGAAATCCCACTGAAGATGAGCTCAGAAATATGTGTCTAGATTAATTTTGGAATCTTGGTAGTTACGATAGAACTGATCTGATTTGTTAAATCTCCTCTACCTCCTTCCACAGGTCACTGTCATCTTTCCCCAAGTGATGGCTCCTCTTTCATTCTCTGCTTTAGTATGCTGGTATTTTCTTCATCTCCAGTGAGAAGTGATTAGACTTCTTTTCATACATAAAAATGTAGACTTCAGACTTCCCTGGTGGTCCAGTGGGTAAGATTCTGCACTTCCAATGCAGGGAGCCCAGGTTTGATCCCTGATCAGGGAACAAGGATCCCACATGGTGCGGGGCACAATAAAAAAAGGTAACCTTTTACATCTTAAGGTCTTCAGTTAGTTCTCTAGAGTTAGATCTATTTGAATAAGATAAAAAAAAATATATTATTCAATACTTATAGACCTGGAGTTTCCATTCTTCTGGCAAAAGAGAAGTGGCTTTGAATACTTAGAAATTATTCTGCTCTGAGGTTTTTTGCTGGAGGATTACCCTTTCATAAGTTTAGAGGGGATCTTTCCAGGTTCTGTGTTCTACAGAATACTGTGAATGTTATTCATATTTTGATGTCAGTTAGAAGACAGAAGAGTGACATAAATGATCCAGAGTACATAGGAACTGCTATTGCTGCTGTTGTTGGTCAGTTGCTCAGTCGTGTCCTACCCTCTGCGACCCCATGGACTACAGCACACCAGACCTCCCTGTCCTTCACTGTCTCCCAGAGTTTGCTCAAACTCATGTCCATTGAGTCAGTGATGCCATCCAGCTATCTCATCCTCCATCGCCCCCTTCTCTTCCTGCTGTCGATCCTCCCCAGCATCAGGGTCTTTTCCAGTACGTTGGCTCTTCCCATCAGGTGGCCAAAGTATTGGAGCTTCAGCTTCAGCATCAGTCCTTTCAAGGAATATTCAGGGTTGATTTCCTTTAGAATTGACTGGTTTGATCTCCTTGCTGTCCAAGGGACTCTCAAGAGTCTTCTCCAGTACCATGGTTCAAAAGTATGAATTCTTCAGTGTTCAGCCTTCTTCACGGTCCAGCACTCACACCCATACATGATTATTAGAAAAACCATAGCTTTGACTAGATGGACCTTTGAAGGCAGAGTGATGACTTTGCTTTTTAATACGCTGTCTAGGTTTATCATAACCTTTCTTCCAAGCAGCAGGCATCTTTTAATTTCATGGTTTCAGTCACCATCTGCAGTGACATGGGAGCCCAAGAAAATAAAGCCTGTCAGTGTTTCCATTTTTTCTCCATCATAGTCACCACAATGAAAGGAGGTAAAAGAAAGTGGGATTACTGACTACCACAAAAGAATCACATTGTATGTAAAGAGTTTTCAGCAAACATGCTAATTGCTCTATTGCTCCATTACTTTGGGGCAGATACAGTGGAGAAACATTGACAATCATTATCTGAGGAATCATGAAATTACTGTCTTATTTTAAACAAATGAGTTTTCAAACTAAAAAATAATTTGTGGAAGCCTTTTAAAAATGAATGAGTATATGAAACTACCATTTTAGGCAAAAAAAAGTAGAGCTCTTTGCTACTTGTGTGGATTGCTGTGGTTGAGAGGCTGAACCTGGCTTACTTAGCTACCTGGGTCTCCTTTCCCCATGCCTGGTTTCCCTATGTAGTGTTTGCAAACACCTCTTACAGTTTCAGAGAAAATTTACATCTTACTTGGCATCATCTTACAGTAACATATTTTAAAAATCAAATTCTAATTTGGAAAATATCATCCTATATTTCATGTATGTTGAGATTCTCTATTAACTGGAAGAGAAAACTCACTTTCTGACCTTGCTAGATAGCAGTATATTATCTGAGCAGATTTCATAAGTAGGTTAAATAGCTTCACCTATGATTATATTTGAAGGGTGTCAAAAGGTCCCCAGGCAAAAATATCTCCCTTACAAATTAGAGGTCACACTTGAAAGAGAGTTCTGTAAGAACCCTTGATTTAAGTGGTTAAGTAATTACCTTATCTGGGCAGGTAATATATTAGCAGGGAATTCAATCCAATTCAGTGTGAACGTGTTGAATGTCTATGATGTACAAGGTATTGTATTATCTTTTAGGAATACAAAGAAGAATAAAGCATCTTTCCCTTAGAAGTTTATGGTTTGGTAGTGGATTCTGGCAAGTGTAATCTACTTAAATGATGTGGTTTTTGTTTATGGTAGGAAGAAACATTTTGATGAATGATACCTGTGAGCTTTGATTGGGGAGGGGCATGGATGCTGCTGGGAGAGGTTGGAGGCCACAGTCATATGGAATCCATGGGTAGACTGGTAAATTTGGTATCAGTCAATGGAATGTGTACCATAAAGATAAGATGAGGAGTATTGTAAACAAATTTGTTTCCTCTGAAAATTTGAATTTTACATGATAGTGCTGTTGGGATGTGGCCAGGAGAGACAAATCACTGTCAAGAAACTTAATAAGGTAGAAAACACCTTGGTTAATTTACCTGAGTCTAGGATTTAGTTCTTAGCTCTATAGACTCAGAATCTCTCTGTGATCAACTGATTGAACCCATGGATATTGCCTCAAGTTCACAAAACACACAAGAGATAGGTGTTGAAAGCCATAGTAGAATGTCAATGATTAATTTGTATAAAAACACATGATTGTCAAGTCAATTTCAGCAATATACAGAATGAATTCTCTTTCTGTGGAAAGAGTTTCAGAATATTATTAGATAATCATGAGATCTAAATAAGGAGAATTATTTTTGTATTAATAGTTTAAATATTTAATAACATCAGGTTCTGATGCTTCCATCTTTACAAATGGCCTATAGTTGGTAGCTTATAGGACATTTGGGCCTTTGGGTTGAAATTCTGCCCTGGATCTTCAGTCTCCTAATTACTAGGTTCCTCACTATGTTTCCTCTAGGTTACAAATTTCTTGCACATCTTTCCAGAGATATTCTGTGAATATGCCAACAATGGCAACCCGCTCCAGTTTTCTTGCTGGAGAATCCCAGGAACAGGGGAGCCTGGTGGGCTGTCATCTATGGGGTCTCACAGAGTCGGACACAACTGAAGTGACTTAGCAGCAGCAGCAGCATGCCAGCAACTATATAATCATGTGTATGCATTTCCCCCCATTTCAGCTAAATGATGGCAACATTACATGCATTATTCTACAATTGATTTTTTCACAAAACAAAAACATGTGTATATTTAAGACATATATTCTATTGGTAGCTAAAGCACTTACTCATTCCATTTTTTATAGATGCAAAGAATTCTACTGTAGAGAGTGTCATGATTTATTTAACCAGCCTCATGTTGATGACCATTTGTTATTTCAGTCTTTTGATATCACAAATAATGTAGCCATGGCAGATCCTCTACCTCTTTGTCTCAGTTGGCTTAGTAGTGCCAAGTTCTTTTTTTCTTAAATTTTAGGTTCCTCAAGATTTTATCCTCTTTTCTCACAGTATTCACTGACCATGGCAAATCATATTCATTCTCATGGCTTTAATTATCATCTATATGCTGATGCTTCTTACATCTGCATTTCTAACTCATATCTTCCTTTTCATGTCCTTTTGTATATGAATTGCCTGTTCTACAATTCACTGGGGTGTCCAATGTGAATGTGAAGTTTGATATGTGCTCAAATGGATCTCTTTGTATTTATGACCCCATGCTCGCATCAAATGTTAGTTCTTCGTTAGTATTCTTCTTGCCTTGATGACTGACACTACAATCTCTTAGTTGCCCAAGCCAAAAAGTGGAGAAGAATCATGACTCCTCTCTTCAATGTCTTCATCCAGTCAGTCACCAAGTATTGTTGATTCCACTTTTTACATGCTCTCTGTAATGTTGTGATTTGTAAGAAATGTTTATTTGGTCATTTTAGATGACCAGAGTTTATTTCTCATATATGTTTGGTCTTTGTTCACAGTTTCTGGCTCACAGCTCCCTCAACCCTTGGAATTTCCTAAGTGTTAACAGTGACAAGATGTCTTTTGTTATGTGAATGCCATGACTTTTAGAAGCACTTAAGGAGTGAGGTTGGTTGCTGGAATAACCAGCAGAAATGAAAGGGTTGCGATTTTCAGTTCTATCCTTAACTTACAGGGAAGAAAGAGGGGCTGGAGGTTGAATCAATCACCATTGGCCAAGGATTTAGTCAATCATGACTGTGTAATGAAACCGCCATAAAAACTGCAGAGGAAAGTGTCTTGGTCCCTTTTTAGGAGAGCTTCCGCATCAGGGAACCAGGATGCCTCTGCATGCCACTCTGCCGGGTCCCAAGCTCCATGAGGACAGATGCTGCTTTGTTTGAGACCTTGCCCTATTGATCTCTTGTTCTGGCTATTGATTCCTGCTCTTTACTATCCTCTTAAGATAAAATAGGTAATCTAGTAAGCAAACAGATTTCCTGAGTTCTGTGAGTTATTCTAGCAAGTTAATCGAACCTGAGGTCATGGGAACCTCTGATTGATAGCCTGTCAGTCAGAAGTACAGGTAACAACATAGACTTGTGACTGGCATCTGAAGGGGACTGCAGTCTGTGGGACTGAGCCCTTTTCCTGTGCAATCTGATTCTTCTCTGGGTAGAGAGTGTCAGAACTGAGTTGAATTCTCAGACACTCTGCTGGCACCTGAGAGTTGCTTGTTGATGTGGGGAAGCACCCACACACAGACACACGCTGAGGTCTGGTCTGGGAATCCTACTTACTCTTGTTTTCAGTGTGGTCCCTGGACCAGCAGCATTGGCATCACCTGGTAACTTATTAAAAATGCGAATTCTTGAGACAGACCTCATACACATTGAATGAGAAATTCTGAGGCCTCGTGGGACCCAGTGTTTAAACAAGCCCTCCTGGTGATTTGGATGCATTCTGAAGTTGAAAAATATTCCTCCAGGCCCACTGCCACCTTCTCAGTTTAGCAATTGATTATCTTTAGTTCCTGACTGATTTCAGCAGCTGCCTAAGTGGTTTCCCTCTCTTCAGGTTTGTTCCCCAGAAATCTACAGAAGCCAGAATCATGTTTCTGAAACACAAATTGAACCATGTTATGTTGTGTTTAAAAGTGCTTGGAACTTCCAGTTGTTGTTGTTTAGTCCCTAAATCATGTATGACTCTTTGTGACCCTATGGACTGTAGCCTGCCAGGGTCCTCTGTCCATGGAATTCTCCAGGCAAGAATACTGGAGTGGGTTGCCATTTCCTCCTTCAGGGGATCTTCTCGACCCAGGGATCGAACCTGCGTCTCTTATGTCACCTACATTGGTAGGCAGGGTTTTTTTTTGTTTTTTGTCTTTTTTTTTAACACAGCCAACAGGAAAGCTGGACTTTCAGAATAAAGCTCAAACTTTCTTTAGTATGAGGTAATGCTCTGGCCTCTACTTTCTTCTCTAGACTCACCATCTCTCATCAATCCCTTCTTTACACTGTAAACCCTAACATTGCGGAACACCTTGCAGTTCCTAAGTATAAACCATCTTCTCTCTTGTTTTCCACTTGTCCTTCTACTCAGTATATTCTCTTTTCTTCTCTGTTAACACTTCTCTCTTCTCCCTCAGTTATACTACTTAGTTCCTTATTGGCTACCTTTGTCTCTGTAAATAATTTCCTTAAACTTAGATTTCTTATTCCACCAGTGACTGACAACCCTGTAGCTACAGCACGTTTCTCTGCTGGGATATGAGAGTCATCCTGGAGTGGGGATCCTGACTGGCATCTCTGTGAGAACAGGTAGGAGACTGGCTTTGACAGGCTTCACTTCAGGGGAATGCATGGGGTGGTGGCTGGCTGTTTTTCATCAATATTTCTTGCTGGTTTGATGATTTGTACCCTCTGGGTTCTGGTATATCCTAGGCTCTGACTATATCCTTCAAATTCCCTCTTTTCCTCTGCTGAATGTCTTCCAGAGGTTTGTGTAATTTGTATAGTTTCCTGTTGTTTAATTTCCCTCTTCATCCTGCCCATTTTGAGGCTACTTTTGCAGCATTTTCTGTAGTGGAGTTTCAGAAAGTACAGAAAGCAATTGTGTGTGTGTGAATCCCTTCTTAAATTGCTAGTACTGGTGAATTTTTATTTTCATTTGGGTATAAGGAACCAATTTTCACAATTATATTGTGTAGCTAATAGTTTGTGGCTAACAGATTGTCATTTTTTTTTTTTTTTTTGCTCATTCAGAACAATCTGCTGAGATAAATAACATGTTCAATCACTTAGCTGCATTGAAGTGTTTACATCCTGTTCACATTCTTAATATTGTGGTGGTTTCTTACCTTTTGGTAGTGGGGCATGTTGAACATATACAATTTATTGATATTTAGAAATACTTTTAAGCAGTGTCCTTATTGTACTTCTCAGTATTTAGTTCATCAGGAGTTACATAGTGGTGATATTATATCATTCCTTTTCATTTACTGGCTAGAATACTTCTCTAATACTTCTCTTGTGTACTCTGGTTAAAACAGTGAGTAATAAAGGCAGAATCAATATTTGATTCTTTCCCTTTATTTACAAGTTTTAAAAATAATGATTTGGCTTTAGATCATTGGCCAAGGGGACCAATAAAGGTTTTTTCCCTTAAGAATTATTGGGATTTATGGGATTTAAATGAATTTGATGTGTTTTAGCCCATTGTACTATTTTCTTACTGATACACCAATTTCCATTTTTGGCCAGGGCAAATTCCATCATGTTGGCTCTTGAGTTCTATTGACATGACCTCAGTAGTGTTTGATAGCGAGCTTGCTATCTGGCATGACAAGGTTTCCCAGGATTATCTTCTATATTTCCTGTTAATTTATAAAAATTTAAGAGGAAAGTACGGACTTCTTAACAATTTTCTTGACTCAGAATGGCAAGGTTTGATTTCAGTGGTTTTTCATGGTATTAACCTTTGCAGGACAACTCTTCAGATGCCTTGGTTCTAGTTTGAGCTGTTACACAGAAGCATAGCCACCTTGTGTTACCCTTACATTCACCGATACCATGTCAGGATCTTGTCTGAGCCATTCTGCTAGACTTAGGTTGTGTTGTTTCTCCACTGAATACATATTTTCTTGCCATGGGATTTTTCTGTAAAGATACCATCATTCAGGAGGAAGCAATTCATTACACATATTCTGTCCTTTAAGTGACCCGATTGCAAGTGACATTGCTTCTTTTTTAAAGCTGTCATTTCTCTGACTATGTATTTTCCCTATCACTACTGCTAAAGAATTATGTACCTCAAAAGATATGTTGAAGGACTGACCTCAATACCAAATAAGAACATGATCTTATTTGGAAATAGAATCATTACAGGTGTAGTTAGTTAAGTTAAATGAGGTCATACCAGATTAGTGTGGATTAACACTCAATCTAGTACAACCGGCATCTTATTGAGGTAAGGGAAGATAATGTGAAGAGAGATGAAGAGAGAATGCCTTATGACCAGAAGGGAAGATATAATAGATAGTCAGCTACCAGCCAAGGAATGCCAACAGTGGTGGCCACCACCAGAAGTTAGGAAGAGGGAAGGGAGGATTCTATTCAGAGTTTCAGAGGGAGCATAGCCCAGGTGAGACTCTGATTTTGGGCTTTTTAGCCTCCAGAACTGTGAGAGTAAAAAAATGTCTGTTGTTTTTTAAGCTGCCCAGTTTGTGGTACTTTGTTACAGCAGTCCTTGGAAACTAATCTTCATCAGTAATGTACTACCCTGATCAAAATCTAATTATTGAGTCATTAATAGAAAGTGCTTTTTTTTTAAGGTGGACTGGTAATTTCTTAAGATGAGAAAATAAACTGTTAGCATTTTTTAGCTGGCATTTAGCACAGAGTATCATAGAATTTGGCTCAAACCCTCATTTAACTGGTGGGAAAATGAAGACTCAGGAAGAAAAGTGATTTGCCCAAGGTCACATAGGTATTATGAAAATGAAACAGAACCAGAACTCAGGATACATAGTTCACTGCCTTTTCCATTACATACATTTGAACAATTTCAATTATTTTCAAGTTCCTTTTAGCTCTAGTCTTTCTCTTTGTCTCTTTCTTTTCCTCTTTGCAGTAAAATTTAATAACATGCAATGCAGTATGCTTAGTCAATGGAGTGTAGCACAGAGCTCAGAGGATAGTCCATCCTTATGTCCCCAAATAAATCCTTTTATTATATTCACACTGATCTTGTGAAGGTGGATTTTGGTTTCACTTGAGCATCTTTGAAATCCCTTTATGTCTCTAGAGGTCAGTGTGGCTTAAGGAAACTTTGTTTTAAACTATATTCAGTTAACACTTAATTCAAGGAATTTTAATCAAAGATGACAATAAAATGATGGCCAAGGGGAACAGAAGTTAACTCATAATTACGTATACTATAAACAATATATATAGTCATATCAATTTTGACACATGAAACTTAATCAGTAAACACATAGACTTTAGTGGGCTTCCCTGGTTGGCTCATCAGTAAAGAATTCACTTGTAATACAGGAGACCCAGGAGACACGAGTTTGATCCCTGGGTTGGGAAGAGCCCCTGGAGGAGGGCATGGCAACCCATTTCAGTATTCTTGCCTGGAGAATCCCATGAACTGAGAAGCTTGGTGGGCTATAGTCAGACACGACTGAGAGACTAACACACATACCCTATGCTTTTTATTAACATGTAAAATAGTATCATTTTTACTTAAAAATATATGACTCAACCATTTTAAATTCCTTTTAGAATGAGATGTTTGCACTTATATTGAAGGCTGTTTGAATGAACATTTAGGACTAGTCATATTTCTCTAAGATGACACTGAAAAAGTTTTATGCCTTTGTCTTCATGTGGCATTTAATATAGAAGAGGCTTTGTGAGCTACTTGGGATGGAGAATTTCCATAGGGAAAACAGGGATGTTATTGAAAAGTCTGCTAAGTCTATGACAACTATGAGTTTTATTATTCACAGAGCTTTCAAAATTCTTTTCCTATTTGTCTTCTTCACTTTTTTTGGGGGGGTGGTTGGGATGTGGTAAAGGTGAATTGCTGAGAAAATTAATAGTTTTTGTGCCATTAATAAGAAATCTTAGTGAAGTTTGTCCATTGGAGTGCTTTTCAGTGAGCAAATAGTCATGTTAAGACAAAGAGAGGAGAAGAAGGGGAGCTTATGTTTACTGAGCATCTCCTTGGAACCAGGCAACTGCTAAGTAAGCCAGTGCCCCGCCTGTCACAACCTGAACCATTTGGCTATTATTTTTCCCTGTGTATGGTTTCATGGATAGTTTTATTTGTAGAAAGTTTCCCATTGCTAAGATTTAAAACACTCTGTATAGCAGATTGGAGACACTAAGTTAGAAGTAGAGTAAGGAGTGCTGGCTAGAAGAAGCAAAGATGTTGGAGGCCATGAAAACCAGGGTCTGAAAATTGACTATGTGTGCATGCCAAGTCACTTCAGTTGTATCTGACTCTTTGTGACCTTATGGACTATAGCTCACCAGGCTCCTCTGTCCAAGGGATTCTCCAGGGAAGAATACTGGAGTGGGTTGCCATGCCCTCCTCCAGGGGATCTTCCCAACCCAGGGATCACATCTGCATCTCTTAAGTCTCCTGCATTGGCAGACAGGTTCTATAGGGAAAAGGAAAGAATAAAAAACAAAAGAGTGGGCCAGGACTTCCTATGCATAGCTGTCTGGGCCATCCAGTGTACAGGGAAATGGCTTGCTTATCTTAGTAGCTCCTAAGGGCACTATTGTCATTGTCATCATTCAACACTGTTGAAGTCTTAAGATAGTGTGCTGGGCACTGTTCTAATAGCCGGGATACTGAAAAATACTTAGCAGAGATTCTGCCCTGAAGTTTAGTTGATGTGGAAAGGAAATATGTCAAAAGTGAAAGAAACCTGCCCAATTTACCACAGTCTATGCAGCAGCATAAGAAAGTAATAGAAAGGTTCAGAGGAAGGAGGAATTACGGAGAGAACTGGATTTTCCAGGAGAGAAGTCTAAGCTAATAAAGCTAATGTATCTACTAATGGCTATTTGTCAAATCCTTCTCTTATTCCTGGGCCCACAAGCTCCTGCAATTTCAGATGTGGCCATGTAAATGCATTCTTGCATGTGTGCTCAGTTGCTCAATTGTGTCCTACTCTTTGTGACCCCTTGGACTGCAGCCTGCCAGGCTCCTCTGTCCATAGGATTTTTCCAGGCAAAAATACTGGAATGAGTTACCATTTCCTTCTCCAGGGATCTTCCTGACTCAGGATGGAACCTGCATCTCCTGCACTGGCAAGTGGATTCTTTACCACTGAGTCACCTGGGAAACCCCTTAAATGAGTTTTAGCCAGTGGGAAATTAACAGCCATGAAGGGTGCCATTGTCAGTACTAGTCCATAGAACCTCTAAATATGATACTTCATGTGCTTTCTCTGTCTGTAGCGCTAAACACTGGAAGCCAAGTGTCAAAGATGGTAGAGAAATCCAACGTAAGGAGCCTGAGTTCCTAGGTTTCTGAATCTTTGCTTGGAGGGGAGCCACCTGACAACACCCAATTTGGACTTAATGAGAGCAAGAGATAAACATTCGTTGTGTTAAACCATTGAGACTTTGGTGTTTTTCTGTCACGGCTGCTTATGTTACCTAATGAATACAGAATATGAGACTAAAACAGAATGTTAATGGATGTGTAGAACATAGGTAATTGTATAAAGATGCTGAGGGTACCTCAGATGGGAAGGATGGAATGAGCAATGTCATGAGGAAATAAATGTAAGACAATTGGCTGAAATAGAATGTTAACGAAGGTGATCAGAGCATTAGCCAGCCACCTCTGCTTATGGAAGTTAAGAGTTTGGACCTGACTTTAATACCGAGGGGGCAATTGGAAAGGTAAAGGGGGAAAATGTTATGCCTTAGGATAATGAAGGCTCGTTGTTTCAGTGGTGGTTGAAGCATGTTCTAGGACCATTCATTTGGTGGCAGTGTATGGAATGGCTTAGTTGTTGGTCAGGTCAGATCAGGGTGCAATCAGAGAGATCTCCTAGGAGACTGTGGGTGAGGACCCAGACTGGGTGACTGATGATGTAGGGAATCCAAGCAAAGGCTGAATGAGTGCGGCATTATCAAGTTCACACGTGACTGACTGTGGGGGCCCTGAGATGGGAAAAGAAAGACTGCAACTTCCAGGTGTGTGTGTTAGCTTACCACAGTGAGTAATGCTTGCAATGATAAACTTGGCATAAAATGAAAGTGTAATGTTTACTGTCTTTAAGATAACAAGCCAGCAAAATATATTCTAAAAAGACTGTCATCTAAATAATTAACGTAAAAAATGTCAGCATATGGCATGCTCACAAATTTGCTTTATCTTCCTGGGCAAACAGAAAGACTACATTTCCCAGCCTTCTTTGCAGCAACGGAAAACAAGCCACTGAGTTCTAGTCTAACAAACATGATTATAAATGGTATATACCACTTCTAGTCCATCCATAAACCCTGCCTTTGATTTCCCACCCTCTCTTCTTCTGTGGCAATCTTGGAGGCTGTGTAGCCCAAATGAAGAGCCACAGTATGGAAGAATCCTGGATCACTGAGTCATTATTGGGATGAGAATTTTTCAGAATTATCCCTCAACCACACTGTACCATGACTTGAGAGAGAAAGGAATCTCTGTTGTATTAACCATTGAAATTGCATTGGTAAATAAATAAAATGCTTTTATTATAGCAGCATAGCTGACCTACACAGAACACTTATTCAATCATTCAGCAAACTTTCTTTGAGAATATAATATGTTCAAGAGGTGGGCTTGAACATTAAATTTTCTTAATAGCATCTCCTGGTGGAATATCCCCATGACAGCATTGATCCAACAGATTTTTATTATCTAGAAATAATTTTTATTAAAATTTTGAAGCCCCACACCATTTACTATCACCTTCCCACTCTTTGGATCTTATTATTAAATTCTGGTCCTTGTGTCAGTTTTGTAAACAGGAGAGTTGATAGTATATTTTGACTGCCTTTTATGAAATTCCTTTTTGACAAAACTTCTACTAACCAGGTCAGAGAGGCTTAAAATTAGAAAACCATAACTCACAGTATCTTGCCTGAAATAGTTTTGGGGGTACTGACAGATACAGTTTAGGGCTTCTTTTATTTTTTCTTTATCTGACAGCCAGTGACTTAATGATGCCAAGACATCTACCCATATGTACTGGAGATCTGTGCAGAGCCTGAATACCTTTATCACTTTGGGAATTTCAGATCTGCCACAAGAAGTTAAAAGCCTAAAGTTTTTATTGAAATGAATTTATATGTCTTTTCTCTGTCAAATCCACTTTCACATTTGAATGTGAGATTCTGATGTGAACACTTGTCAAAGAATAAATTAACTTCCAATGCACATTTAAATCATAACAGTGTCAGAGTAATGATAGGGTACCATTCTTAGTATGGAAACTGTAGGCAGACCTGATCTCTGGAAAGCAAACTGTTGCTCTGAATTAGTATCACTTTGTGCTTTAAGGTTAGTTGGAAGGTGATAGCTCGTAAACAGTCTTAACGTTTTCTTCCAAATAAAAGCAGTTTTTATCGTTTTTAATATTATAAATATACTAGGTGAACATTTAACAATTGAAGCAGTGCAGAAAAGCATAATAGAGTAGAAGAATACTCCAAAACCTACCAAGAAGAGAGAACTCATTAGCATTTTGGAGTATATCCTTTAAGCCTTCTCTGTGCATGCGCGCTTGGTCATTTCAGTCGTTTCTGACTCTTTGCGATCCAAGGGACTACAGACTGCCAGCCTCCTCAATCCATGTGATTCTACAGGCAAGAACACTGGAGTGGGTTGCCATGCCCTCCTCCAGGGAATCTTCCCAACCCAGGGATTGAAGGTAGAGGTCTCCTTGTCTCCTGTATTGTAGGTAGATTCTTCACTGCTGAGTCATCAGGGAAGCCCTTAAGCCTTCTCTATTCACAAACAAAATAAATATATATATATACACACAGAGGCAGACAGTTCTGCATAAACAGAATCACTATACAGGTATTTTTATAATCTAGATTTTCACTCACAAAGCTGACATATAGATATCTGCTTGTCAATAAATCTAGAGCTACAAAATCACTTTAAAGACTGAAAATTCCTTTGCAGGAAAATATTGTAATATAACCAGTCTGCTATTGATAGACATTCAGATTGTTTTCAGTTTTTCACTCTTATAAAGGATACTGCCGTGGGCATATATGTATATATATTTGATTGTGTGTGAGTAGTGTAAATTGTGTGTATGTGCTAAGTTGCTTCAGTTGTGTCCAACTCTTTGCGACCCCATGGACTGTAGCTCACCAGACTCTTTTGTCCATGGGATTCTCCAGGCAAGAATACTGGAGTGGGTTGCCATGCCCTCCTCCAGGGGATCTTCCCTACCCAGGGATTGAACCTGCATCTTTCATGTCTCCTGCATTGGCAGGTGGGTTCTTTACCACTAGTGCCACGGTGTAAATCACTAGGTTGAAATTGCTGGGAGGAAGGTAAGCACATTTGCTATTTCCAACTTTAATATTGCTAGAAGGAGAGAATACTGATCATTTTGGCTAATACATTGGAAAGATGTGGAGAGGAAGATGACTAATTCCAAAAGGACAGAGAGAAGGAAATTCACTTTTCTAGTCTACCAAGAATAAGTCAGAACTACCTGAAATAGATGAGTGAACACATGCTTCCTCTAAAG
Source organism: Cervus elaphus (assembly GCF_910594005.1). Lineage (NCBI taxonomy): Eukaryota > Metazoa > Chordata > Mammalia > Artiodactyla > Cervidae > Cervus > Cervus elaphus. The sequence continues at coordinate 31,486,341 of NC_057833.1, read as the reverse complement.
GCTGTTTTGTGGCCCTATAAAGTCTTTGTTAGGGAGGCTGGTATTCCAGTGTATGGCAACCTTTGATGTATCATGACAATTATTAAAGTTGCATTCAAGATGTAAATTTAGAGTGAGTGGCAAGAAGGGGAAAGATTTTATTGGAGCAGAATAATGTCACAGCGCTTTTGCAGTTCATCTATTTCTTCTCTTGCTCCACATCAGTCTGTGAAATCCTTCATAACGCTGGTTTTGTTGTGTTGTGAAGTTGTCCATGAGTTCCTCATGGTTTCCTTTTAGCTGCTTCACAAGCATTTTATTCCCATGCCTTTATTGAAGAAAGGGTGCCTTTAGATGTCTTTATTTCCTCATCTCTCTCCTCTGCTTCACATTGATAAGTGCTCTGAAAAGGCAAGGTGGAACTAGTTAGGGCTTAGAAGTTAGGGATAGAGTTTTAGGGTTGTGAATATAGGATTTGGAGTCTGTGTTAATCAAGGTTATGGTAACAACAACAAACCCACAAAATCTCTGGAGTCTTAGGGGGATTAACAAACTAAAGTTTGTTTTTTGCATTCAGAAATTTTAGTGCTTGTCTCAGGACACCTCACAGTAACTCTCTTCTATGTAGTGTCCTCTGAATCCAGGATTTCTCTCTTTTGAGATTCTGTCATCTCCCCTCAACTTGTGGCTGCCAGGGTTGCCACTCTTGTATGCCTCACTCAGCTCAGAAGTGACACACATCATTGTCATCTGCTCTTAATCTTTTCTGCTCATGTGCGCATGCGTGCTAAGTCACTTTAGTCGTGTCTGACTCTTTGTGGCCCTATGGACTGTAGCCTGCCAGGCTCCTCTGTCCATGGGATTTTGCAGGCAGGCATACTGGAGTGGGTTGCCATTCCCTTCTCCAGGGGATCTTCCTGACCCAGGGATTGAACCCAGATCTCTTGCTTGGCAGGCAGATTCTTTACCACTAGTACCACCTGGTAAGCACTTTCTGCTCATAGCTCACTGGCTAACTGCACAGAGGCTGGGAATTGTAGGGTAATACCACTACTTAGTACAGCCAGCTCGAGTATTAAATAATTCTGTTTTTTGCTGTGCTGCGCTGTGCTTAGTCGCTCAGCCATGTCCAACTTTTTGCGACACCATGGACTGTATCTCACCAGGCTCCTCTGTCCATGGGGCTTCTTCAGGCAAGAATACTGGAGTGGGTTGTTATGCATCCCTCCAGGGGATCTTCCCAACCCAGGAATCAAATTGGCATCTCCTACATTGCAGGCAAATTCTTCACCAGCTGTGCTACCAGGGAAACCCTGTGTTTCATACTAGTGTATAAACATTTCTATGCCTCACTTTCTTCATTTGTATGATGGGGATCAGACTACTTCTTTCATACCGCATTAAATGAGATAATACGTGTAAAGACATTTAGCAAGTTCTTTAGGAAAAAAAATGATAGCTCCTAATATTAGTGGTAGTTACCCTGGGAAATGAATATAATTACAACCAGTCAGGACTTGAATTTGTATAAAGAATGCATACTAGGAGATAGGAGGAGAGAGAACTCATTTCTAAGGAAGGAAGAAAGAAGATTTCAATGTGAAAACAGTATTTGGGTTGGGTTCTGAAAAAATGTTTTCTGTTTGCTTTAAGCTCCCTGGAGGAAAAAGCCGTCTTGCAGAACCTGGGGCAACAGAGGGAAGAAAAATTAGTGCTGAGGATATTTCAATGTGTTCTGACCTGGAATGAAAAATGGATTATGAGCAAATAATGAGTAAGCTAGTGTTAGTTACATGTCAGTAGTCTTTCTAAAGCAAAAAGACTTCAGTCCTGGTTACACTATTTTGGGGGTCTTGCTAAGAGGCTGGGTGATCCACGTTCCTCTGAGTTAAGACCATCTCAAGATTTGACCTCCAAAATATGAGCTGGGGGATGATGCAACCCTCTAAGGAGGAGCCTGGTTCTCCCACAGAAAGTTTGAAGCACACCAGTAGCTAGATTTATTTTCACCTTTTCCAACAAAAGAAGTTCACAGGTCTTAGCTGTGGGGACAAAAGGTGAATAAACATTTTCCTGCTTCTGAATCAGCCTGCTTCCTGGCTCTGATTTTAGATCTCAGTTTCTGCCCTTTGCACTTAGCCCTCTGTTTGGAGAACTTGTAAATCTCTCCTTTGGCTTGCCTTTCCTCCTCAGTTCCTGGTCCTGCTTATTTTCTCAGGTTTGGTGAGAAGCAATCTTAATTTGCTCCAGACTCAGGGAACCCCTTTGGCTTGCCTGAGACCTCGACTTGCTCCCAGCTTGATCCCAGGATCCTCAGTCTTGCTGGTGACATGGTGGCTCTTTAAAGAGTGAATGCCTTGGCTGCCTGTGTCGGAATCCTATGTTGGCCACTCCAAGTCTGCATGACATTAGTCAAAACCCTCAGCCTCTTGTGCCTCAGGTTTTTCATTTGGAAAATGCAGATAGTAATAATAATATTGGCTTCCTAGAACTGTGAAGATTAAATAAAGGTTAAATTGAGTAAAAGTGATTAGAACAGTACCTTGCCTCTAGTAGGTACTTCATGATTTCCATCTATTACTATTTAGGACAAGGGTGCCCTGGGGCACAGGAAGGAAGCAATTAATTTGGCTCAGCAGAGCCAGGAAAAGTGCCAAAGAATTGATGACACTTGAACAGAATTTGGATCAATGAATGAATTTCCAGGGGAGGGCTTGGAGGGAGGGCAATCTAAGAAGAGAGAAAGATGGATACAAAAGCTCAGGTATGAGACATGAGATAAGAAGTTCATACGCATAGAGCATTGGATGAATGGTGAGGATGTGGGAGAGGACAATGTGGCAAGTGTCCAGGCTGGAGAATTGGGACAAGGGAACACTGAGAAGGATTTTAATGCCAAAATAGTAAGTTGGTACTTGACTCCTAGGCAGTGAAGTCAACAAGGATCTTTAGACAAGGAAGTGATTATGTTGAGGTTTATAAGATCACACCAACTGTGGTGTGAAAGATGGATTACATTGGACTGGAGTGTTGGTAAGGAGTCTGGTGAACAAGGCTCTTTCATTACTCCAAAGCGAAAAATCACGTGAGAGCTTTCTTTGGGGGCCATTAATAATGACTTCTCTCCCTTTCCCTTCTGTCTTTTGGGTTTTGAATGGGTATGAGGTTTTTTTTTTTTTAAGTTGTTTTGCTTTTCTGTTATTTTACTTTTAATATTTGCCTCAAAAGCACAACATGTAAAAAAGTCTGAACTTCTCATACTAATAATTCACGGTAGAAATCCAGTACACTGCTTTATCTCTACCCATCCACTGCATCAGTCAGCCTTTTCTGGCCAATGTAGTCTGTGATGGGTTAAAATGTATTTGATGCAGTACTGTAGCCTTAAGTATGCATGAGCCGGATGGCCCCAGAAATTTAGTTTTTCCTCTTCTTCACTTGTCACACCATCAGCAATATCCCTGGGTAAGTGACCTAGGGTTAAGGATTAAGTTTAAAGACCATCTTGGCATTTTTCTGCTTGCCTTGGTTGGGCTTACACTGAGATTTCATTAAATATTTAATTTTATTTGGTTTGCTGCAGGGTAAAGTCTAAAAGAACTCTGAATCGTCTTTTATTTTTACAGTTCACCTGCACTGCTTGTTATTCTTAAATGAAAGAATCCTGCCTTCAGACAAAAAGTTATTTCAAGAAATTTTACTATCATATGCCCTACCATATGTGTTTTAAATTATGTGACCTATAGAACTACTCCATCAAGAGCTTTGTAAAAGCCCTTACAGGTCTGGAGAGTGTCTCCAATTAGAATTCTAAGCTGTATTTCCTATCTAAACCTTTCCTTCATTTATAAAACTCGTGTTTTTTTTTTCCTTGCTTTGCACCTCCTTGAAAAGTACCAAAGCTACACATGGTTTTAGAAATTTCTCAGAGCAGCTAGGGCAAAAATCTACAAAGACAGAAAAAAACCCTGGCAGATTTTTTCCCCCCCAAACACAAGATTTAGCTGATGCCATGCAATTCAACATTCCTTTTCACTAATATTGAATAAAAGTTTTAGAATTGACCGGTTCACCCTTCTTTGAAACATTCCTCTTCATTAAACAACCATTGGAAATGTTCAACCCAACTTGAATATCAATCAGGTTCTCCTTTCCTTTCTCTTTTGGCTTGAGTTTTCAGAGTATAGATGGTAACAGGTGCTGCCTCCCAAACTGGTTTTTCTAGAGGCAATAAATTAATCTGCAAAACCACTGTTAGGAGTGTCCTCACCCCTCCTTCTTTCGGAGGATTGTTAGATTTTTCAGTGGGCTTCTTACAGGACCTCCAACTGACTCTGAAGACTTGTCTTTGTGGTGTCATCTTTTGTGAATCTCTCTGGATGTGCCAGAGAGATCCAAGATTTTGTGACTCTAAAATCACTAGGGGTTCCACTTAATTTTTCTTTCCTTTACACCCAAATTGCCACCTTCCTTCAGAAAAGAATGCTCAGCTTACATGCAGCCAGCCTCTGGAGGGTTCTGGAGGAGTGTGGGAGCCATCTTCACTTACTTGAAAGTCCATCAAGTGGAGGAGGGTTTTACATATTTCATATGCAGCTCTGAGTGATAGTGCCAGGATAGGTAAATTAAAAAAATATCAGGAGGCAAACATTTTCCCCAGTGTAGGTTCTGCAATATCAGGAGGTAAACATTTTCCCCAGTGTAGGTTCTGCAGGTCTGTGGAATGCTGATGGGTTGGTATTGGTGTGTGAAAGGTTTTAGGGTAAATGAAATTAGAAAATGCTGTGTTAATGCTATTAAACATCAAACCTAATGAGTATCGTAAATATCTGCGAGGAGCATGTAGTATATGCGTATTTGACCATGGAACGTTTTTCACAAAGCAGGTTAAAGGATGGAAGCACCTGCTGCCTAACATGAGAATACATTTTACTAGTATAAGTTAGAAGTCTTAGCTGTGAGTCCTAGCACAGGGAATTCATGCTGGTTTTAAACAGCATACTCCTTCCAGAACTTTACCAAAATGTTATCTTTGAGATGAGGCATTGCCAATATTACTGTTACATTAACTGCACAATGAAGTTAATAATTATGCTGATTTCACTGCTAGGTGTTTGGGGCTTACTCTATTTACTAAGCAATAAAAGATTGGTTCAAATATATAATACATATACTATTTTGTTAGAATTTGGCTATTGTGGTGATGCTGCTGCTCTGCTGTCCAGCCACAGGTATTGGCATCCTGGTGTCTTTTGCATAACATATTAGGGTTAGGGTTAGCCTGGGATAACTTAATCAGACTTTGAAATTTTTTAAAGTGAGTACAACAAAGGTCCATCTAGTCAAGGCTATGGTTTTTCCAGTGGTCATGTGTGGATGTGAGAGTTGGACTATAAAGAAAGCTGAGCACTGAAGAATTGTTGCTTTTGAACTGTGGTGTTGGAGAAGGCTCTTGAGAGTCCCTTGAACTGCAAGGAGATCCAACCAGTCCATCCTAAAGGAAATCAGTCCTGAATATTCATTGGAAGGACTGATGTTGAAGCTGAAACTCCAATACTTTGGCCACCTGATGCGAAGAACTGACTCATTTGAAAAGACCCTGATGCTGCGAGAGATTGAGGGCAGGAAGAAAAGGGGACGATAGAGGATGAGATGGTTGGATGGCATCACCGACTCGATGGACATGAGGTTGGGTAAACTCCAGGAGTTGGTGGTGGGCAGGGAGGCCTGGTGTGCTGCAGTCCATGGGGTTGCAAAGAGTCAGACACGACTGAGTGACTGAAATGAACTGACATGTTAAGTATCTGTTATGTGCCAGGTAGACATTACATTGAAGTGATCATGTTTCATATTGTTACAGAGAACAGTTTTCACTCGTTATTTCTTTGGAACTGACTTTCAATTCAGTATGTCAAAGATTTTCATTCACGGACTATTCTAAAACTAAGGATTTTTTTCCTTCAACTGAGGAATTCCATAGAGCCCTGACATACTTTAAATATGTCTCTTTTGTAAATGATTGTGAGAGAAAGAGACCAGGAAAACATACTTCCAGTTCTTAGTTGGGAACATTGAGATATGACTAATTTTTATTGAATTGGCTGCATTAATTTATAGTCATATCAATAAATATTAATGTACTGAAAACCATAATATTTGCTGATGTTTGGCAGTGGGGAAGGATGCTTAGCTAATTAGTCATTCTCTATGCTTGAGATAAGGATGGTTTGCATATTCATCACACGCCATGAATGACAGTCCAAAGAACTTGGAGCTAAAGTTGAAAAGCACATCGATTGTTACAGGACAAAGTGTCTCCTGAGTGAGGACCACAGACAGACAGATAAATTTAACTTATTAATTTATCCAGAATTTAATTCCAAGATATTGTCTTTTCAAATGTGCTTTCTCCCTTCTTCTTTCCCTTCTTCCCTCTCTTCTTCTGTATAGTGAAATTAATATCAGCAAATATTTCTCAATTTTTTAATTGTTTGCCATAAAGCTCAGAACTAAATTTAATACTCAGTTACAGAAATTAAGTCACTTATTCATAATTCCTAGCTGACTTTTCTCTTATCTTTTTAACATGATTAATGATCATCACTTTATGTCAATATCAGCTATTTGACTTCACATACATCTTTCCATATTTCTTCAAATTATTTTTAGAAAAGGGCAGAGTCTACATGTTATATACTTGGTATATAAAAATGAAGGCTAGGTGCCATTAATAGATGAAACTCTAGGCATTTCATGCATATTTTTGAATGTTTTAAGCTCCACCCTAGAGAATTAGGATCTATCATAAAGAGACATTTAATATAAAAAAATATATTTTTTAATATAAAAATATTAAATGTGGCTTAAAACAAGGCTGGGTGCAATAAACTTAGCGTTTTCATATTAAGTAGAGTTCTCCGCTACTGGGATATATTTTTTGGAATAAATACTCTGACTCCCTTTGCCAGTCTTTCCAGTTACCAGGATAAATAGAAATAATTGTACATTGTACAAAAATGGAGAAACTCTATACAGTCAGCAAAAACAAGACTGGGAACTGAGTGTGGTCCAGATTATGAACTCCTTATTGCCAAATTCAGACTTAATTGAAGAAAGTAGGGAAAAACATTAGACCAATCAGGTATGACCTAAATCAAATCCCTTATGATTATACACTGGAAGTGGGAAATAGATTTAAGGGATTAGATCTGATAGACAGTACCTGATGAACTATGGACGGAGGTTCATGACATTGTACAGGAGACAGGGATCAAGACCTGTCTTTTTCCCCAAGAAAAAGAAATGCAAATAAGCAAAGTGGCTGTCTGAGGAGGCCTTACAAATAGCTATGAAAAGAAGAGAAGCAAAAAGCAAAGGAGAAAAGGAAAGATACACCCATTTGAATGCAGAGTTCCAAAGAATAGCAAGGAGAGATAAGAAAGCCTTCCTCAGTGATCAATGCAAAGAAATAGAAGAAAACAACAGAATGGGAAAGACTAGAGATCTCTTCAAGAAAATTAGAGATACCAAGGGAACATTTCATGCAAAGATGGGCTCAATAAAGGACAGAAATGGTAGGGACCTAACAGAAGCAGAAGATATTAAGAAGAGGTGGCAAGAATACACAAAAGGACTGTACAAAAAAGATCTTCATGACCCAGATAATCATGATAGTGTGATCATTCACCTAGAGCCAGACATCCTGGAATGTGAAGTCAAGTGGGCCTTAGGAAGCATCACTACAAACAAAGATAGTGGAGGTGATGGAATTCCAGTTGAGCTATTTCAAATCCTGAAAGATGATGCTGTGAAAGTGCTGCACTCAATATGCCAGCAAATTTGGAAAACTCAGCAGTGGCCACAGGACTGGAAAAGGTCAGTCTTCATTCCAATCCCAAAGAAAGGCAGTGCCAAAGAATGCTGAAACTACTGCACAATTGCATTCATCTCACATACTAGTAAAGTAATGCTCAAAATTCTCCAAGCCAGGCTTCAACAACACGTGAACTGTGAACTTCCAGATGTTCAAGCTGGTTTTAGAAAAGGCAGAGGAACCAGAGGTCAAATTGCCACCATCCACTGGATCATCAAAAAAGCAAGAGAGTTCCAGAGAAACATCTACTTCTGCTTTATTGACTATGCCAAAGCCTTTGACTGTGTGGATCACAATAAACTGTGGAAAATTCTTCAAGAGATGGGAATATCAGACTACCTGACCTACCTCTTGAGAAACCCGTATGCAGGTCAGGAAGCAACAGTTAGAACTGGACATGGAACAACAGACTAGTTCCAAATAGGAAAAGGAATATAGGCTGTATATTGTCACCCTGCTTATTTAACTTATATGCAGAGTACATCATGAGAAATGCTGGGCTGGAGGAAGCACAAGCTGGAATCAAGATTGCTGGGAGAAATATTAATAACCTCAGATCTGCAGATGACACCATGCTTATGGCAGAAAACAAAGAAGAATTAAAGAGCCTCCTGATGAAATTGAAAGAGGAGAGTGAAAAAGTTGGCTTACAGCTCAACATTCAGGAAACTAAGATCATGGCATCCAGTCCCATCACTTCATGGCAAATAGATGGGGAAACAGTGGAAACAGTCACAGACTTTATTTTTGTGGGCTCCAAAATCACTGCAGATGGTGACTGCAGCCATGAAATTAAAAGATGCTTGTTCCTTGGAAGAAAAGTTATGACCAACCTAGACAGCATATTAAAAAGAAGAGACATTACCTTGCCAACAAAGGTCCATCTAGTCAAGGCTGTGGTTTTTCCAGTAGTCATGTATGGATGTGAGAGTTGGACTATAAAGAAAGCTGAGCATCAAAGAATTGATGCTTTTGAACTGTGGTGTTGGAGAAGACTTTTGAGAGTCCCTTGGACTGCAAGGAGATCCAACCAGTCCATCCTAAAGGAGATCAGTCCTGAGTGTTCGTTGGAAGGACTGATGTTGAAGCTGAAACTCCAATTCTTTGGCTACCTGATGCGAAGAGCTGACTCATTTGAAAGGACCCTGATGCTGGGAAAGATTAAGGGCAGGAGGAGAAGGGGATGGCAGAGGATGAGATGGTTGGATGGCATCACAGACTCAATGTACTTGAGTTTGGGTAAACTCCAGGAGTTGGTGATGTACAGGGAGGCCTGGCATGCTGCAGTCCATGGGGTTGCAAAGAGTCAGACACGACTGAGTTACTGAACTGAACTGAACTGACACAGGTCCTCAAAATCAGAAACCCACTACATCCTATACAAGGCTGGAAATGTTTGAGAGGGGCATACGGACTACGAGAGAGAACTGGTCTGTGACAACTAAACAGAGGCTGGCTCAGAGGGTTCAGCAGAATCAGTGGTCCAGAGAAGACTGATGAAATGAACTGATCAAAGCTGTATTTCCAGAGAGATCAAGAAGTTGGGCTGGAGAGATCCAACAGGTGCTTTGTAGTGCTGTTATCAAACTTGACTGTGCATTAGAATCACCTGGGAAGTTTTAAAGACTACTGGAGCCTGGAAACGTGTGCAGAGGTCAGTTTTTTTTGAGGGTGGGGGATGGGTGTGTGGAGAGGGTTTATTTCTTTGTAGCAAAAATGTTCAAGTCATCGCTAGCCTCGGAGGATGTAGGGTTGCCTTCCAAAGAGCTTTAGAGTGGAGGGAAGCTGGGCTTTTTTTTTTTCCCTTTAGAAAGATGCTGGTGACTAATCCTCATGTATCTGCTCTAGGTAACTGTTCTATTTTTGTTTGAATAATGTGTCCCCTTTGATACCGGCTTCAATGTTGTCCCCGATTTATCCCAGAGACAGATATTGTGTCCATAGAAGGAACCCATCTGTTTACTTATTTGAAATGACACTTTCAGAATCAATATATATAAAATGTTTGTGAAGAAACATGCAAGACGGAAATTGATTGCCTAGTTTAGAATGCTTTCTCCACTGCTTACTAGCCATGTCTCTGGGAAAGTTACTTACCCTTTTAATCTGTAGAATACATACATTAGTAATGCCAACCTCTTAGGTTTTCATTGTAACTATGAAATCATATAAGTAAACAATATAGAAGATGTTTACTTATGATTCCCTGGTGGCTCAGATGGTAAAGAATCCACCTGCAATTTGGGAGACCTGAGTCTGATCCTTGGGTTGGGAAGATCCCCTGGAGGAGGGCATGGCAACCCACTCCAGTATTCTTGCCTGGAGAATCCCCACGGACAGAGGAGCCTGGCAGGCTATAATCCATGGGGTCGCAGGGAGTCGGACATGACTGAAGTGACTTAACACGCACACACATATAGTGGTTCTCAAAGTGTGGGCCCTTGACTAGAAGCATCAGTGTCACCTGCGGACTTGTTAAATATGCAAATTCTCTATCCCACTATAGAGTTACTGATTCACAAACTCTGTGGGGATGGGGGCCTGGCAGTTTGTGTTTTAACAAGCCATCCAAGAGATTCTGATATTGACTAAAGTTTGAAAACTGTTGTGTTAAAGATTACTTGTGGTTATTTAATTCCCATCAGCATATATTTCAAATAACAAACTCATTCTGGTGGTTATTACGTTATCTAAAAAGAAACATCCTCTTACAACTAATGAAACTAATTACTTTTAAATAGCCAAATTATTCTCCTTGATTCACATGTCCAACAATAACTCTAAAATGACTTATAATTATCTCCACCACTGAAACATCACTACAAAGTTTTCCAACTGGAATATACCAGTCCATGAGAAACATTTTCAGCTTTGCTCTGGATACAGATTTGAAAAATCTTAGGAACCAGGGTAGCTGTCTCGACTGTGAAATGATGGGCTGGACTAGAGCCGTTCAAATTGTGATAAAGCAGGCTGACCAGGTGGGATGACATCATTTAGGAAAGACCTTGAAAGTCAGTAAAATTAAGCTTGATCTAGTAAAAATCGATAGGGACTATCGAACTTTTTTGAGCATGGGAGTGATGCAATGAATGCAAAGTGGAAAGCTTGAATTGTAATGCAGAGGGCTGGGTACCCAGGGGTGGCATCCTGGAGCTGGATAAGCTCTGAGGAAGGTGGAGATTTCAGAGGTCTTAGAATATAGGATGGGGACAAGGTCGGACAAGGATGGGGACACTGTCCTCAGCCAGTGAGTGTATGTCAAATTACAGTTTAAGCAGTGACAGTATCAGGCCCAAGGATATCATCTCATGGAGTATTTTCATTCAAAAAGCGGTTTCAGTGAAACAGGGGTGAGCCTGAACGTATTGCTAGTTCAGTGCTTTCCCATCAGCTAAAGAGTCACTGACATTTTTGAGTCCCGTGCCAACAAGGATCCTCCTGCCTCGTGTCGCTCATGCCAGTAGAACAAGCCTGAGTTTGGTTCTGAAGCAAAGGGAAGCTTTGATCAGAGAATGGAGAGGTGGAGGCTCCTGCTCCAGATCACAGGCTGTCCCCCAGCGGTGGTGGGAAAGGGCTGCTTTAGAGTCAGAAAGGGTGAGTGCGGGTGCGCTGCTCAGGGCTCCGATTGCAGAGCCTGGGAGCCGCGTCGGCGCATCCGGCCGCCGTCTTGAACCCTGGTTCTGTGCTCAGCGCTCCTGCCTGTGACCCACCGGCTCGGGGCTGCGGGGCCCGCACAGCCTCCCTGCACACTGCGCTGTAGTCTTCATGGTGCCGTGTGCCCGACTTCTGCACGTGGCTCCCCCAGCTGAGAAGTTGGGCTCAGAGCTCTCCGATGACGAACTCTGGTCTGAAGTGCCCTATGTGAGGCTTCTGCAGGCACTTCCCTCTGAGCAAGTGGACAGAGGAAGCACAGAAGAAAGGGAAAAGGTTAGACTTCATTACCTAGATTCTCTTTTTATTTCCTGGGAACTGTTAATGGGCTTTGCCGTGAAAAGAGTCTACCAGCCTTTCTCTCTAGGGCTGCCACCTAGGGCTGAGATAAGCATCAGGGTCCTCTGATGCAGAGGAACAATGTGGAGGTAGAAGCCCCCTTTTAAGGGGATAATGAAATGATCAAGATGGGTCTTGAGTTTTCTTGTTTTTCCTGATTCATTCTTCTTTGTAATGTAATAGCTGAAAGGTCACTCTTACAGTTTAGAATAGTCTGAATGTTACAAGTGAGAGAGGATCTTAAGAAAAAGTAGAGTCACTAGGAAGAAAAGAGCAACGGGACTCTCTGGGTTGGTGTGTGTGTATAAGAGTGAGCACACATGAGCATGTGTGTGCATAGGGGGACTCATGCATTAAACATTTTACAAAGCTCGGCACAGCTGCTGCCCGGACAGTGAGTCATGTGGTTTCTGAAACATCAAATAATCCTTCTGCATTCATCTAGTGTGTAATTATGGCCTGTTAAATTTCTTTCTGGTATTTGTTTTAAAAATAAATACCCAGTCAGAGCAATTTAACCCTCTGCGTTCCTTCCAGCTGTTCTATTGCATCATTGATTCAAATGTCACCCTGAGATGTTGAAACCTGCCTGTGTGGCATTATGTTCTGTAACCTTTCACTTCACACAGGTCAACAACTGGCTTTTAAATGGTAGTAAATTTCAGGCATACTGATTCAGGCTCGGCAGCTAGAGGTGAAGGGTTTATCTCTCTGGAAGTTTTGTGAAATAGCCAGTCACTCAGAAAGCAATTTTGAATCTTTTATTCAGAGCAAAAAGCTTAATGTAGTTACTAAGGTGAGGAAAAAGGATACATCTGCCTTATAAAACTAGTAGCTTCTGCATCCTCTCATTCTTATAATGGTGGTTACTCTGAGTTGTTGGCTGTGTCCTCTGGTCTTTTGGAAGCTTGGCCCATGGACAGGTAAATGTGTTATTTACTCTTGTCATAATTACTGTGAGCTTTTTCAATCAATATTTGGATGGAGGAACATCAATCCATTAAGTGTATCTTCTTGTGTCAAGGCCACAGCTGAAGTTTCTTAAGTTTATCACTATCCCAGATCTGCTGTTTGGTACTTAACTAGCGTTACTTGATTTGCATCATCAATCTAAACCTAGAAAACATGAATTATAGCGTGTGTGACTTCTACCATCTTTTCTTTGCAGATAGTCTCTAATACTCGAGATTCAGAATAGCTTGGACACATAAGGCTTCCTGGCCTCGCATGCATACGTCCTAAGTCACTTCAGTCATGTCTGACTCCTTGTGGCCCCATGGACCATAGTCTGCCAGGCTCCTCTGTCAGTGGGATTCTCCAGTTAAGAATACTGGAGTGGGTTGCCATGCCCTCCTCCAGGGGATATTTCTGACCTAGGGATTGACCCACATCTCTTATGTCTCTTGCATTGGCAAGTGGGTTCTTTACCACTAGTGACACCTGGGAAGCCCTGGAACAATCTAAAATTATAGTGTCCTGGCCATGGGACAATCTAAAATTATACTATACATATTTTTTAGAAAGAAGTCTACTTTCCTTAAATACCTCCTTTCAAGACAGTTCTTTGGTCCTGTCTTCATTTTAAAACTATTAATCACCACTTAAGAAGAAAGGAGAAAGGTTTGAAGGTGAATTAGCTCCCAACTAAAGGATACCCTATATCAGGGGTCCCCAGCCTCTGGGATCTAGGGCCTGATGATATGAGGTGGATCTGATGCAATAATAACAGAAATAAAATTCACAATAAATGTATTGCTCTTGAATCATCCTGAAATCACCTCCACCCCCCACCCCCAACCCCTGGTCTGTGAAAAAACTGTCTTCCATGAAACCAGTCCCTGGTGCCAAAAAGATTGGGAACTCTTGCCCTTTATGGAAGCCTGGAACCAATTGAATGCAATAAATAAAAGCTATATGCCTGGCTTTTTTATGCTCTGTGCCCTCCTGCTTATAGAAAAGTTGGCAGGAATTATAACTGAACTCGTTAAAAGATTGTGGAATTTATTTTCTGTGCCAGTTGATATGCTAAGCGAAGGTATTTTCAACATTGTGAAATTTATAGGACAGCTATTATGCACATTTTATAGGTGAATATACTGAAGATAAGAGAGATTAAGTGAATTATCCAGGGTCATATGTCAGCTAAGTGGCACAGCTGGTTCAGAAACCTATTTCTTATGACTGTAGGGTCAAGCTCTCATTTTGCATATCCAGTAAGATAACAGAGGTCAACGTCTTGATACTTAGATCCCTCTGCTTCCTCCTCCCTGATCTGTGCTCAGCTGCCCCCTCCACCTGTCTCCTTCTTCAGGTCACAGTATAGTTAACACTTTGTTGAATGTTGTTTCTTCAGGGAATTCTTAGCTTTCCCGGACAGAGGAGTCCCTCTGTTATAGATTCAGTTCACCCTGCACTTTTCTTTCAGAATGTATATCACAACTAACAACTATTTGTGCAGTGTTTAAAAGTGCCTTTTACATGCCAGACTTTATAGTCTCTGAGAAAATGAATTACCCCCGTCTTCTTCATCCTTATATCTCTAGCTCTTGGCAGAGGTGACATACATAAAACCAGCTCAAAACTTGTTTGTTCAACTAGTGAATGAATTAAATAGCTGTTTCTGAGTGGTAGTTGTTGTGTTATATTATTTGTGATAATTGAACATCATGCTTTGTATGGATATGCAGTAAGGTAATTGAAGAACCTGTCAGAGTAACAGGGCAACAAAAAAAGTGATTTCTGAGCACATCCTGAGGTTGAGGTGATGACACAAAGAAGGATGACATGTCCAAAGTGGAATCAGGAGGGCAGAGTGAGGGGAGAGAAAGTTAGCAAGTGCTGTGCCTTTGACCTTCCTGCCTGTCAGTTCTTAAAGACTTCTGAAAAAGAATAGCCTTTCAGTCCATTGCTTTGATAGGAAAGAATCAATTCAATTCATCTCTAAGCTTAGTACAGAGGTTCATGACATTGTATAGGAGACAGGGATCAAGACCATCCTCAAGAAAAAGAAATGCAAAAAAGCAAAATGGCTGTCCAAGGAGGCCTTACAAATACCTGTGAAAGAAGAGAAGTGAAAAGCAAAGGAGAAAAGGAAAGATACACCCATTTGAATGCAGAGTTCCAAAGAATAGCAAGGAGAGATAAGAAAGCCTTCCTCAGCGATCAATGCAAAGAAGTGGGAGGGGGGATCGGGATTGGGAATACATGTAAATCCATGGCTGATTCATATCAATGTATGACAAAACCCACTGGAAAAAAAAATAATAATAATAAAAAAAATTAAAAAAAAAAAAAAAAGAAATAGAGGAAAACAATAGAATGGGAACGACTAGAGATCTCTTCAAGAAAATTAGAGATACCAAGGGAACATTTCATGCAAAGATGGGCTCAATAAAGGACAGAAGTGGTAGGGACCTAACAGAAGTAGAAGATATTAAGAAGGGGCAAGAATACACAGAAGACTTGTACAAAAAAATCTTCATGACCCAGTTAATCATGATGGTGTGATCACTCACCTAGAGCCAGACATCCTGGAATGTGAAGTCAAGTGGGCCTTAGAAAACATCATTACAAACAAAGCTAGTGGAGGTGAAGGAATTTCAGTTGAGCTATTTCAAATCCTGAAAGATGATGCTGTGAAAGTGCTGCACTCAATATGCCAGCAAATTTGGAAAACTCAGCAGTGGCCACAGGACTGGAAAAGGTCAGTTTTCATTCCAATCCCAAAGAAAGGCAGTGCCAAAGAATGCTGAAACTACTGCACAATTGCATTCATCTCACATACTAGTAAAGTAATGCTCAAAATTCTCCAAGCCAGGCTTCAACAACACGTGAACTGTGAACTTCCAGATGTTCAAGCTGGTTTTAGAAAAGGCAGAGGAACCAGAGATCAAATTGCCACCATCCACTGGATCATCAAAAAAGCAAGATAGTTCCAGAGAAACATCTACTTCTGCTTTATTGACTATGCCAAAGCCTTTGACTGTGTGGATCACAATAAACTGTGGAAAATTCTTCAAGAGATGGGAATACCAGACCACCTGACCTGCCTCTTGAGAAACATGTATGCAGGTCAGGAAGCAACAGTTAGAACTGAACATGGAACAACAGACTAGTTCCAAATAGGAAAAGGAATATAGGCTGTATATTGTCACCCTGCTTATTTAACTTATATGCAGAGTACATCGTGAGAAATGCTGGGCTGGAGGAAGCACAAGCTGGAATCAAGATTGCTGGGAGAAATATTAATAACCTCAGATCTGCAGATGACACCACCCTTATGGCAGAAAGTGAAGAAGAATTAAAGAGCCTCTTGATGAAATTGAAAGAGGAGAATGAAAAAGTTGGCTTAAAGCTCAACATTCAGAAAACTAAGATCATGGCATCCAGTCCCATCATTTCATGGCAAATAGATAGGGGAAACAGTGGCTGACTTTATTTTTCTTGGCTCCAAAATCACTGCAGATGGTGACTGCAGCCATGAAATTAAAAGATGCTTGCTCCTTGGAAGGAAAGTTATGACCAACCTAGACAGCATATTAAAAAGCAGAGACATTACTTTGTCAACAAAGGTCCATCTAGTCAAGGCTGTGGTTTTTCCAGTAGTCATGTATGGATGTGAGAGTTGGACTATAAAGAAAGCTGAGCATCAAAGAATTGATGGTTTTGAACTGTGGTGTTGGAGAAGACTTTTGAGAGTCTCTTGAACTGCACAGAGATCTAACCAGTCCATCCTAAAGGAAATCAGTCCTGAGTGTTCATTGGAAGGATTGATGTTGAAGCTCAAGCTCCAATCCTTTGGCCACCTGATGGGAAAGCTGACTCATTTGAAAAGACCTGATGCTGGGAAAGATTGAGGACAGGAGGAGAAGGGAACGACAGAGGATGAGATGGTTGGATGGTATTACCAACTCAATGGACATAAGTTTGGGTAGGCTCTGGGAGTTGGTGATGGACAGGGAGGCCTGGCATTGTGCGGTTCATGGGGTCACAAAGACTCGGACATGACTGAGTGACTGAACTAACTGAACTGAACTAAGCTTAGTATGTTAATAAAAAAAGAAAGATTTAGTGGCAATTTCAGTTATATCCTTTTTCTCCAACTATTTCCCAGGATATCCAATTGTTTTTCAGTGCTAGTAATGGCTTTCTACATTCTAAATCAGTATTTGTTTTTGAGCCAGTGTCTTCATGTCTTATAAATTTGAAGCATTATCTTTCATATCTGTGTGAGGTTTAGGGAGAGATTTTATTTTTCCCTCTAGGTTTTGCTGCTTAGTTAATATCAGGTGAGATAACTTCTATTGTATTTTTTAAGGTCTGTTTCACAGTGTATCAACTCTGTGGTTTTGCATGATCTAAGGCAAAGATGATATAATCTGACCCAAGCTGCTTCTGATTAATTTGTAGATTGAAGTTTCATGTTGGAGAGATGTTAAGAATGTCAATTTTTAGAGCACTCAGGCTAACTAAAACAACTATTGTGATAGTGTTTTTTAATCCATTCTAAAGGGTTGCACCCAGTCAATATTTAGTGCTTTGACAGTACAGTAAAATATTTTTGACCAAGTAAATCTGATTTTACTACAAAATCTATTTAAGACAATAAAAAGAAAACAATTTCTTTTTATGTATAATAGACAATTATGATTATAAGCAAGTAAAATTGAGGTAGTCAGATATACAATAGGACACACAGGCACACAAATGACTTTTTAACACAAAGAGCAAGTAATTAAAGCCAAAACAATTATCCTACTCATTCAAAGAAAAAATCAGTAACTTCCAGAAATACACAAAATAGAATAGGTTGAAAAATAAACAGAAGCATTTCTATTCAATTTGGGACCAACATAAGAGGAGAGAATTTTGTGAAGTTGTTTAGGAAGCAATAGATCTTTTTCATTTTTATTTAGCTGGTGTCAAGCCTTTCAAGGTACAGTGAAAGAAATAAAGTTTGTCATATATACTTGATTTAAAAATAGCCGATTTAGGAAGGATTTGCCCATGCAAACAAGGTCAGCTTTTCTTCTTCATTCCCTTTTAGAGACAGTGGTCCTCTGGTCCTCATTTAAGGACTATTAGGAAAAAGAGTAAATGAGCTGGAGAGATCTTTTATTATAACAATATAGAGATATAGAGTTCAGAAAGGCCAGATCAGTCCTTCCCTATTCTGACCCTCTTTCTAAAATGATGTTCAAATCTGTTTCTAGGAATTGTTAATGCTGAAGTGAGTGAGGATGAGAGAAGTAGAAGATCTGTTCCATTTGAAGTTTACTTCCCTTTGTTTTTACTGCATAGTATTTTATTTTTTAATTAAAGAATTTAGAAAAATCACATACCTAGGCTTCCTGGATGGTGCACTGGTAAAGAATCTGCCTGCTAATGCAGGAGATACAAGAGACATGGGTTCGATCCCTGGGTTGAGAAGATCTGCTGGAATAGGAAATGGCAACCCACTCCAGTATTCTTACCTGGAAAATTCCATGGACAGAGGAAGCTGGTGGGCTACAGTCCATAGGGTCACAAGGAGTCGAACATGACTGAGCACACACATACATATACACACCCCGACACACCCACACCATCACAAGCAGGACATAGAAAAATTTTCTTGTTCTACCAAATTCCCTCCTGCTGCATCGTGTATTAAAACTCTTTAAAACTTTTAAAAACATTCAAAACCATGTATTAAAGGTGGTTTTTTTCTTTTTGTTTTTCTGTTTTGAAAGTAAGTTTTCAGCTTTCTTGTGTAAATACTAGGAGTAGAATTTCTGACTTAAGTCATATGGTAATTATATGTTTAACTTTATGAGAAACTGCCAAATTGTTTTCCCAAGTAGCTACACCATTTTACATTCCCATCGGCAGTATATGAGAATTCCAGTTGCTTAAAAAAAAAAAACTAGATCATCCTCTTAGAAGTTAGTTATCTTTGGGAGGTTTTAGTTTGCATTTCCCTTATGTCTAATGATGTTGAGCATCTTTTCATTTGCTTTTGTTTTTTTTTTTGCCATTTACACATCTTTTCTGAAATATCCAAATCTTATGCCTATTTCTTGTTGAATTTTTGGTGTTCTTTATGTATTCTCAAAACAAGTCCATTGTTATGTATGTGATATGGAAATTTTTCTCCAAGTGTGTATTTTATATTTTCATTCTCCTGACAGTGTCTTTTACCAAGCAAAAGTTTTTGGTTTTGATGAAGACTAATTTATCACTTTTTAAAAAATGGATCATTATTTTGGTGATGTATCTAAAAACTCTGTGTAACCCAGGGTCATAAAGATTTTTTTTCCTGTGTTTTCTTCAAAAGTGTTACAGTTTTCTGATTTACGTTTAGATCTATGATGCACATTGAGTTAATTTTTGCATTCAAGTGTGAAATATAGGTCAAGTTTACTTTTTTTTTTTTTAAAAAATATATATCTATTGTTAAAGCACAATTTTTGGTGAAGATTATTCTTGCTCCATTGAATTTCCCTTTGTATCTTTTGAAAAAGTCAATTGGTAGAATTCACTAGTAAAAGTATTTGGATCTGGAATTTTCTTTGTGAGGAGGATTGTAAATACCAATTCAGTTTCTTTAGTAGATGTAAGGATATTCAGGTTATTTATTTCTTTTTAAGTAGGTTTTTGGTCATTTAAATCTTCCAAGGAATTGCATTGATTTTTTTGATATTGAATTTACAGCTATAGAGTTGTTTTTAGTATTCCTTTATTTTTCTTTTAATGTCTTTCAGGTTTATGGTGAAACATCCTTTTATATTCATGATATAAATAATTAGTACCTTTTCTTTTTTAATATTGATCTATTAACATCTAGTTAGATACTTATCAATTGAGTTGATTTCTTTATAGAACCAACTTTTGGTTACATTAATTTTCTTTTTTCACTTTCATTGGTTTCTGGTATTGTAATCTTTTCTTCTACCTGCTTTGGTTTTGGTTTGTTCTTACTTTCTAATTTTTAAGTGGAAGTATACTTTATTGATTGGAGATCTTTGTCCTTTTCTAATATTAATTTATTAATATTTAATTCTATTTAATACTATGTTAAATTTAATACTATACATTTCCCTTCTAAGTACTGTTTTAGCTGTATGCCTCAAATTTTGGTGAGTTGTATTTTCATTTAATTCAAAATATATTCTAATTTTCTTTGAGACTTCTTATTTGACCATGGATTATTTAAAAGTATACTGTTTAACTTCCAAATACTTGGGGATTTTTTTCAAACATCTATGTTATGATTTATAGTTTAGTTCTATTGTGTAAGGGACCATATTTTGTATAATTTCAGTTCTTTTACATTTCTTATGTTTCATGTTACAAGGTAGAAAATGATCTATATTGGTGAATATTTCATGTTCTGCTGAGTGAAATGTTTGCTAAATGTCACTTAAATCAGTATAGTAGTGTGTTCAGTTCTTCCATACTTTTTCCTGGTTTTTCTTTTAGTTCTGTTGATTGTTGGGAGAGAAATGTTGCCATCTGTTGATTGTCTTTTGCCTTGAGAGTTGTCGAGATTTTGAATAATGTTATATTATGTCCTGGACATTTTGAATATTGTCTTATGAGACTCTGGGTCTTTGGGTTCTATTAAAATTCTCTGGAGAAAGTCAACAGTCAACCTGGTTCACTTTAGTTTAGACAGCATGTCCCAATCCATCTTCTGTAGGCTGTGAATCTGATGTCAGCTTAGTTTTCAGAGCCTTTCCGGTGTTCCCAACCCCGGCAGATGTAGGAGAAGGAGCCCTGAGCAAGTCCTGCTTGAGCTCCATCAAGGGGCCAGTGTGGGTGCATCCTCAAAGCCTCTGCTATTCTGCTTTGGATCAGTTCCACACATGCACAGTTCATGCATGAGCCCAGAACACTGTGCATAGGTTGGGGGCTGGGGGGCGGTCCTCTCTCCTTTCTCCAGCTCCCAAATCCTCCAGTTCTAAGATACCCTTTATCAAAATTTCCTGGCTGCAAAGCTGGGACTTTTTCTTCCCTGCACTATTATACATTTCCCTCAACCAAATCTGCCTTAGAGGTGAAATAGCAAGAAAAAAAACCAAAAAACCCAGAAAACCACAATGAGGTACCATTACACGCCAGTCAGGATGGCTGCTATCCAAAAGTCTATGAGCAATAAATGCTGGAGAGGGTGTGGAGAAAAGGGAACCCTCTTACACTGTTGGTGGGAATGCAAACTAGTACAGCCGCTATGGAGAACAGTGTGGAGATTTCTTAAAAAACTGGAAATAGAACTGCCATATGACCCAGCAATACCACTTCTGGGCATACACACTGAGGAAACCAGATCTGAAAGAGACACGTGCACCCCAGTGTTCATCGCAGCACTGTTTATAATAGCCAGGACATGGAAGCAACCTAGATGCCCATCAGCAGACGAATGGATAAGGAAGCTGTGGTACATATACACCATGGAATATTACTCAGCCATTAAAAAGAATTCATTTGAATCAGTTCTAATGAGATGGATGAAACTGGAGCCTATTATACAGAGTGAAGTAAGCCAGAAAGATAAAGAACATTACAGCATACTAACACATATATATGGAATTTAGAAAGATGGTAATGATAACCCTATATGCAAAACAGAAAAAGAGACACAGATGTACAGAACAGACTTTTAGACTCTGTGGGAGAAGGCGAGGGTGGGATGTTTTGAGAGAACAGCATCGAAACATGTATATTATCTAAAGTGAAACAGATCACCAGCCCAGGTGGGATGCATGAGACAAGTGCTCGGGCCTGGTGCACTGGGAAGACTCAGAGGGATTGGGTAGAGAGGGAGGTGGGAGGGAGGATCGGGATGGGGAATACGTGTAAATCCATGGCTGATTCATGTCAATGTATGACAAAACCCACTACAATATTGTAAAGTAATTAGCCTCCAACTAATAAAAATAAATGAAAAGAAAAGAATAATCTAAAAAAAAAAAGAAAAAAAAAAAACCAGAAAAATGACATGGATTCTCCCTAAACTATTTGGAGCACATCAACCTTATTTCCACGTTTCTCCAGTCAAAGAGAAGATTTTCTCTTAGAGTTTCAGGTGCCTGTACACTGCACCTGCCACGAGGGTGCTGCCTATGTCTGGATTTGCTTTATGGAAGGGCCAGGAGTTGAGAGAAAGAAAAAAAATGGGGATTTTCCCTACACTCTGTGTCATATGGACTTCCTAGGTGGTACTAGCGGTGAAGAACCTGCCTGTAAATGCAGGAGACATAAGAGATGCGGGTTTGATCCCTGGATGTGGAAGATCCCCTGGAGGACGGCATGACAACTCACTCCAGTATTTTAGCTGGAGAATTCCATGGACAGAGGAGCCTGACGGGTTACAGTTCGGAGGGTCACAAAGAGTCGGATATCACTAAAGCGACTTAGCAAGCACGCTCTGTCATATAGGCTCCTACCTCCAATTCTAAAGGAAATCAATCCTGAATATTCATTGGAAGAACTGATGCTGAAGCTGAAGCTCCAATACTTTGGCCACCTGATGCAAAGAGCCAGCTCACTGGGAAAGACCCTGATGCTGGGAAAGATAGAGGACAAGAGGAGAAGGGGGTGGCAGAGGATGAGATGATTAGATAGCATCATTGACTCAGTGGACATGAGTTTGAGCAACCCTCAGGAGTTAGTGAAGGATGGGGAGGCCTGGCATGCTGTAGTCCACAGTCCATGGGGTTGCAAAGATTTGGACATGACTTAGTGACTAAACAATAACAACAGCTCCATCCACTGTCCTCAAGCCAGAAAGAGGTTTCTCTTGGAGATTTTTCTATTTAAACTTGCTGTGAAGTCCTTTGATTCAGGCTGTCTTAGAGTTTAAATAAGGAGATACAACAAAGGAAAAGAAAACTCTAGGAAACTCATGACCACATTAATCATTCTTCAAATTTTGCTTTCCCTGCTCATTTAATATGCTATTAATGTTTCAGTGTTTAGATAATTGCTTTATGATTTCTTTCCAGAGTTTTTAGTTGTAACTCATGGAAGAACAATGGACTTTTTCCATGTTAGTGCAAACTGGAAACTTCCCCTAATTTTTCAAAACATTTATTATCCTTTAGTTGGTGGCAAATTGTACTTGAAATAGTTCTATTTGTTGTGTCCTTCAGGTGTGTTATGAATTAAATAGAAATTCAGGCTGTCTGGGTAAATTTTTTCCGTGTTAGCATTATTTCTATGGGAAAATAATATTCTAAGTTCTAAATAACCATTATATAAAAGGTGACATTGGGGCACAGCTAACTCCCATCATGTCTTTCAGCTGACAAAGGGGCTTGGATCCTGAAGTAGAAATTCACTTTGTCCTTAGAGTTTCCTTGACTTCTGTGTTCTGAACTCTGTTGTTGGTCAGTCCTGGCTTGGGCATGTCTTGGCGTATGCCTGCTTCTTTGATTCAGAATCTGTGTCATACTATCTTGGCTTCAAGGCATTTTTGCTTGATCTGTCCCTTTGCTTCTGTCCTTCTGGGTCTTGATCTTATTTATCATAGTCTGTTCATATCCTTCATGCTAATAATTGGAGAGTATTACCTCGACTGAATATTTGTGTCCTCCCCCCCCCCCCCCCCCCCAGATTGTATAATGGAGCATCATCCCATTGTGTTAATATTAGGATATGGAGTCTTTGGCAGGTAATTAGGTCATGAGGATTGAACCCTCAAGAATGGGATTAGTGCCCTGATAAGAAGAGATTCCCTGCAGGGCAGATGGTAAAGAATGCCTGCAATGCCTGAGACCTGGCTTTGATCCCTGGGTTGGAAAGATCGCCTGGAGAAGGGAATGGCTACCCACTCCAGTATTCTTGCCTGGAGAATTCCATGGACAGAGGAGCCTGGAGGGATCCAGTCCATGGGGTTGCAAAGAGCCAGACATGACTGAGCAACTAATCCAACAGTCAAAAGAAGAGAATCTCTCTCTGCCCTGCAGGGACTCAGCAGGAAGATGGCCTCCTACAGACGAGGAAGAGGCTCGCACCAGAATCTGGCAATATTGGCACCCTCATCTCAAGCTCTCCAGGCTCCAGAGCTGTGAGAAACAGATTTCTATTGCTTAACCCACCCAATCCATGGTATTTTTTTTTTTTAATCATAGTCTGAACTGAGACACTGACACTACTATGAATTTTTTTCTTGCTTCATTGATTGAGAAGCTTCTGTATTCTGTTCTAGTCATTGCTTTAGGAGTTGGGGGTACCAAAATTAACGGCACAGAGGTCCTGACTTTAGGAAGCTCATTCTTTGGTAGAAGACTATGAAAGACCATACTGTAAGGACAAAAGAGAGGCTAGGGGAATTTAGAGAAAGGCTGGATTATTTCTTGATCGGGGGTTCAGAGATGACTTCATAAAGGAAGTAGCACTTGGCCTGATCTGAGAGAAGAAACAGGTTGTAAGCATGCACAGAAAGGAGGACAACCATTTGGAGGAACCTGTAAGGGGGAAAGTCAAGGAACAGAAAAAGCATGAGTTGGGAACAGTGGGTTCTGTTCATTGGCTGGCAGTTAGGGATTCAGGAGTAGTATTTTCTCTCCCATCAGGCACAGCTGTGCCATGGTATAGCCATGATCCTGTTGTTCAGGAAACCTCTTTATATCCTCCTATCTCTTTCTCAGCACCTGGCCTTCCCGAAGGCATGGTTATTGTGAAAATTAAAAAAGCAACACATAGTGGAAGATGCCAAGTAAGCCTGGGGCTCCTTATTCTTTAAGGGATCGCTGCCCAGTTTCCACAGACAGGTGCAGCCATCCCCTTAAAAGCATGGCTGTGCTAGCTCAGGATGATTCTGCTCCCAGGAAGCCCAGGGTGAATCTTCTGCTTCCCAGTTGGAGCAAATTCTCCCTTATGTTGACTCTAGATGGATCTCTAGTGAGACCTGAGAACTGGAGGTCTCACCACCCAGCTCTGAAGGCATGACCAGAAGGAGGGTTTCTAAAGTATTTTAAGTAACCAGAAGGGTTTTTGGAATAAGCAAATTGACTCCCAAGATGACAGTACTCATTTGCATATAAATTTTCCAGTCTATTTTTATTTTAAGCCTCCTTACATCATAGTCGTCCAGCATATGGCTCAGAACAGCCTGTCATCCTTTTTTTTTAAAGTCAGCTTAAGGAGGCTAATTGTCTCAGTGCGTCTTACAACCTGTTATTTATTTGAGAGTGCATTTACAATAATGCATTAAATGGTAGCCTAGTGACCTGAAAGAGTTAATGTGCCTCCCCTTTTGCTGAACTCCTTCTACCTCAGAGTCACTTAGGCACTTAGGGAATTTTATTCAGTGGATATAAAATAATCTTGTCTGACCCAGGTGCAGCAAGTACAGGCTTTTAAAACATATTAAGACAGGGCTGTCTCCTGACCTGTGACAAATATTAGAGAGTAAAAGAATAACTGTTTTATCGCAGCTGTACCTGCTATTGTAGAATGTTTCAAGTCAAATCAGAATTGAGGCTGGAAGCTAACAAGCCAAATATCAGCAGATGATTAGGGTCAAAGCAGGTTTAAGTTCAACACACACAATAAACTTAAAAAGTGGAAGCCAGATCAGGTCACTTGCCTGTTTCAAAAAGCCTTCAGTGGCTTCAGGATAAATCTTCAGTTCTTCAGCATGACGTAAAGTCATGAAGTGGTCCCAGACTGACTTCTTAGGCTTATTCCCTGTGCAAATGCCCATGCTAGTATGCTAGGGTTTCCATCACAAAATCCCACAGACTGGGGGGCTGCTGCAACAGAAACTTACTTTCTCACAGTTTTGAAGGCCAGAAGTATAAGAATGAGGTGTCCAGCTGTGATGGTTTCTTCTGAGGCCTCTCTCCTTGGCTTGTAGTTGGAGATGTCTTCCCATGGTGTTCCCTCTGTGTCCAAATTCCTTTTATTATAAAGAAACCTGTCATATCAAAACCTGTCATTACCAATGACTGCATTTCAACCTAATTACCTCTTTAAAGGTGCTGTCTCCAAACACAGTCACATTCTGAGGTACCGGGGGTGAAAATGTCAATGTATAAACTTTCAGTTCAGTTGCTCAGTCGTGTCCGACTCTTTGTGACCCCATGAATCGCAGCACACCAGACCTCCCTGTCCATCACCAACTCCCGGAGTTTACTCAAACCTGTGCCCATTGAGTTAGTGATGCCAGTCAGTCATCTCATCCTCTGTCGTCCCCTTCTCCTCCTGCCACCAATCCCTCCCAGCATCAGGGTCTTTTCCAATGAGTCAACTCTTCGCATGAGGTTGCCAAAGTACTGGAGTTTCAGCTTCAGCATCAGGGCTTCCAATGAACACCCAGGACTGATCTCCTTTAGGATGGACTGGTTGGATCTCCTTGCAGTCCAAGGAACTCTCAAGAGTCTTCTCCAACACCATAGTTCAAAAGCATCAAATTTTCAGCGCTCTGCATTCTTCACAGTCCAACTCTCACATCCATGCATGACCACTGGAAAAACCATAGCCTTGACCAGATGGACCTTTGTTGGCAAAGTAATATCTCTGCTTTTTGATATGCTATCTAGGTTGGTCATAACTTTCCTTCCAAGAAGTAAGGCTCTTTTAATTTCATGGCTGCAATCACCATCTGCAGTGATTTTGGAGCCCCCATAATAAAGTCTGACACTGTTTCCACTGTCTCCCCATCTATTTCCCATGAGGTGATGGGACCAGATGCCATGATCTTAGTTTTCTGAATGTTGAGCTTTAAGCCAACTTTTTCACTCTCCTCTTTCACTTTCATCAAGAGGCTCTTTAGTTCTTCTTCACTTTCTGCCATAAGGGTAGTGTCATCTGCATATCTGAGGTTATTGATATTTCTCCTGGCAATCTTGATTCCAGCTTGTGCTTCCTCCAGCTCAGCGTTTCTCATGATGTTCTCTGCATATAAGTTAAACAAGCAGGGTGACAATATACAGCCTTGACGTACTCCTTTTCCTATTGGGATGTAGTTCGGCCCATAACAATACTCATGCTCTGGCCTTGCTAATCTACTCTCAGCTCTTCATCTAGGCCTTGCTTGCTTTCCCTTCTTGACTTTTCACATGTGGGTCTTTTCCATCCTTCCTTGCCTGGTTAGCATCTCTTGACGCAGGTATCGGTTTTGCTACTGCTATGCTGTGATCCAGAGGGCCAGCACTGTGTCCTGCTCACTCCTGCACTGACTTAAATTTTGTTCAGAAAATGTCAAACTGCATTGACAATTTTAGGGACTTGAAGAAAGAAAATGAAGCAGAGATTGTTGATGCTTCCTCTGCTTTTCTTCTCTTTCCACATCTTTCTTTTTTAATAGTACTTGCCAATCTTGGTCCTGCCCAGGCCAGTTTTTTGGGTCTGAGTCTGGCTTGGGTTGAAAATGGGTGATCAATAAATCAGGAAGGATGCCCTGAGGAGGCAAGTGTCCATGTGACTCTGAGAGCTAACATGCCCAATGTGGTACCCACTATCCATATAGGGCTATTCCAATTTCAGTAATTTCAAGTTAAATACAATAAAAACTTCATTTTCTCAACTGTGCTAGTTATTTTTCAAGTACTCAGTAGCCACATGTGACTAGCGGCTACTTTATTGGATAACACAGATACAGTTCATTCCCATCAGAAAGTTCCATTGGACAGCTCTGTGAGGACCCAAAGGGCCAGGATGGTCTGTGTTCACTTCCTCTGCCTCACCCTAGCCCTTTAATTTAGGCCTATGACAATCCCAGGTACACTGAACTGACCAAATTTTTAGTCTTTTCTGAAGCAAATAAAACCTTGACCCTAGAATTTACCTGTCTTACCTGAGTATGATTCATGCTTTATCTTTATACTCTAGTGCCACTTGGCAACAGAATATGTTCTTTCAACACAATTCTGTTTGTATCTATATCTAAGATTACAGATGTATTTATGGAAAACAGGTGAAGGTTGCCCTAGGGCTCTAAGAGTCCTTTGATGTCTGAGTCTGAGCTAAAATATGGTCACCAGGTATTCTTTTTTTTTTTTTTTATCTTACTAAGACCTGCTCTTAAGGAAAAACAATGTATTAGTCATTTCTTTTTTTTTTTTTTCCCAACATTTCTTTCTTAACATGGACATATCATGTTACCTTGCCCTATGGGATAGGGTGTAATTAAACAGTAAGTCTAGATGAAGAAATTGGATTCTACTCCTACCAGCCATGTGAACCTGGGAAGGTATTCAGTTCTTTTGGAGTGTCCATCTCCTGTGCTGTAAAATGAAGGCAATGATGGTCTACTTCATGTTGTTATAAGGATTGATGTGGGAGGGTATACAATATCTGCCATAGAACACATACTAAATATTAGCTTTCTTTCCTATTTTTTCTCCATCAAGGAAATTTAGTTATTGGAAGTTCATGAGAAGAAGCTTTTTTGGGCTGTGGGGTGCATTGTGAGAGAGATATAACACTTTCAGAGGGCTCCCTAAAAATATCCCCAGGGCCAGACCTCTATTTTTCCTGTAGATCTGGGTAAGCCTGGGAGGAGGCCCAAAGGGTGAAGCCTTGTTTGACCTCTCAGAGTTCCCCTTCCACAGGTGTCATGGTTCTGATGTAATTCCTCTTGCAATATCCCAAGGCTGTTTATCATGGAGAGAAGCCTCATATTGTGAACAAAAGGTGACTTCCAGAAGTTTAGAAGAAAGGCTCAGCGTGGCCGTCCATTATTTTTGGTAGCCAAATTGAAAACAAGAGGTGGATTCGGTCTACCTACAGATTGCATTCGCTATTGCAATATGCACCTTTGCCTCTGGGAGAAATCTATCAACTCTTCATCCCTGTTTCTGTGTCAGCAAGCCACCTACACTGTGGGGACTTGGGATAAGAGGATGAGGTAATGAATGACTGCGTGCGTGGTAAGTCACTTCAGTCGTGTCTGACTCTTTTTGACCCAGTGGACTATAGCTGGCCAGATTCCTCTGTCCATGGGATTCTCCAGGCAAGGCTGCCATGCCCTCTTCCAGGGAATCTTCCTGACTTTGGGATCGAACATGCATCTCTTATGTCTCTTGCATTGACAGACTGGTTCTTTAACACTAGCCCCAGCTGGGAAGCCTGTTGATGAGTGACTACCAGTGTCTAATGAAGAACTTGTACTAGAAACAAGCATACTTTTTCAATTATGCTTTTATTTTTTATTTTTTCCATTTATTTTTATTAGTTGGAGGCTAATTACTTTACAATATTGTTGTGGTTTTTGCCATACATTGACATGAATCAGCCATGTATTTACATGTGTTCCCCATCCCGATCCCCCCTCCTGCCTCCCTCTCCATCCCATCCCTCTGGGTCTTCCCAGTGAACCAGCCCTGAGCACTCGTCTCATGCATCCAACCTGGGCTAATTATGCTTTTAATTGATTCTTATAAATATCGATAGCCAGACAGCAACTCTACAAGGAGGATAGATTGAATGTGGACTTCTGATTCTAGGATAAAGAAGCTGATTTCAGGATGTAAGAACTTAAAGGAAGTCTTTCAAGGTGAATATTCCACTTGTACAGTCAGTTCAGTCGCTCAGTCATGTCTGACTCTTTGCGACCCCATGAACCGCAGCACGCCAGGCCTCCTTGTCCATCACCAACTCCCGGAATCTACCCAAACTCATGTCCATTGAGTCGGTGATGCCATCCAACCATCTCATCCTCTGTAATCCCCTTCTCCTCCTGCCCTCAATCTTTCCCAGCATCAGGGTCTTTTCCAATGAGTAAGCTCTTTGCATCAGGTGGCAGTATTGGAGTTTCAGCTTCAACATCAGCCCTTCCAGTGAACACCCAGAACTGATCTCCTCTAGGGTGGACTGGTTGGATCTCCTTGCAGTTCAAGGAACTCTCAAGAACTCTAACACCACAGTTCAAAAGCATCAATACATGACCACTGGAAAAACCACAGCCTTGACTAGACAGACCTTTGTTGACAAAGTAATGTCTCTGCTTTTTAATATGCTGTCTAGGTTGGTCATAACTTTCCTTCCAAGAAGTAAGGCTCTTTTAATTTCATGGCTGCACTCACCATCTGCAGTGATTTTGGAGCCCCCAAAAATAAAGTCAGCCACTGTTTCCCCATCTATTTGCCATGAAGTGATGGGACTGGATGCCAGGATCTTAGTTTTCTGAATGTTGAGCTTTAAGCCAACTTTTTCACTCTCCTCTTTCACTTTCATCAAGAGACTCTTTAGTTCTTCACTTTCTGCCATAAGGGTTGTGTCATCTGCATATCTGAGGTTATTGATATTTCTCCTGGCAATCTTGATTCCAGCTTGTGCTTCTTCCAGCCCAGCATTTCTCATGATGTTCTCTGCATAGAAGTTAAATAAGCAGGGTGACAATATACAGCCTTGATGTACTCCTTTTCCTACTTGGAACCAGTCTGACAGAATGTGGTCCACTGGAGAAAGGAATGGCAAACTACTTCAGTATTCTTGCCTTGAGAACCCCATGAACAGTATGAAAAGGCAAAAAGATAGGATACTGAAAGATGAATTCCCCAGGTTGGTAGGTGCCCAATATGCTACTGGAGATCAGTGGAGAAATAACTCCAGAAAGAATGAAGGGATGGAGCCAAAGCAAAAACAATGCCCAGTTGTGAATGGGACTGCTGATAGAAGCAAGGTTCGATGCTGTAAAGAGCAATATTGCATAGGAACCTGGAATGTTAGGTCCATGAATCAAGGCAAATCGGAAGTGGTCAAACAGGAGATGACAAGAGTGAACATCGGCATTCTAGGAATCAGCGAACTAAGATGGACTGGAATGGGTGAATTTAACTCAGATGACCATTATATCTACTACTGTGGGCAGGAATCCCTTAGAAGAAATGGAGTAGCCATCATAGTGAACAAAAGAGTCCGAAATGCTTGGATGCAATCTCAAAAACAACAGAATGATCTCCCTTCATTTCCAAGGCAAACCATTCAATATCACGGTAATCCAGTGCTATGCCCTGACCAGTAATGCTGAAGAAGCTGAAGTTGAATGGTTCTATGAAGACCTATAAGACCTTCTAGAACTAACGCCCCCAAAAGATATCCTTCTCATCATAGGGAACTGGAATGCAAAAGTAGGAAGTCAAGAAACACCACTTGTACAAGAAAAAAAAATTTTTTTTTTTTTGAGAAGATCACCTTTTTTTTTTTTTTGATGTCCATCACTGACAACAAGAAGAATGTGGTAGCCAGGGGTTACAGATCTAAGACAAATAATGCTGAAAGCAGAAGTTCTTCATATACTGACACAAAAATCTTCAACTTTCTCCTTAAATTGAACTAAATGTAACTGAGTCTACCAGATAAATTACTTTGTGTTTTCCCATGATGCTTTTTAAATTTGGAAAACATATATGAAAATGTTACATTTTTTAAAAAAGATGTAATTTATTGACTTCTCTCCATGGTGTATTAGATATACATATTACCAACTTAGAATTCATGGAAAATTAGCTTATGCACTATAGTTAAGATGAAATAGTGAAATAAATACTTCAAAACATATTTCAGTTTGAAAGTATTACAACTGGAAAAGAGTTATATGCCATTGTCTTATTTTTCTTACTGTGTTGCAGTTTATTACATAATTCAAAACATTTTAGAGCTGTCAGACACTGTAGTAGCCATGATGACTGAGGTAGAATTAATTCCTGAAGAGTTGACTGAGTCGATAGGGTGATATGATGGTATTTTTATGAACTGTACAGTATTTAACATTTCTTTTGTTCAGTGAGAGAAATGGTCCTTCTTTCCATCCCTCTTCTTCCTTCTTTTCCTCTTTACCTCCTTCCTTTCTTCATTCATTCCTTTCTTTTTGCTTTTGGACCAAGGAACCTCAAATTTACCCCTGCTATGTAATATTAAATCCTATAAAAATTAAACAGAATTTTTTGAATATCTCCTCTCTTCTAGTCATGGTTCTAGGCACTGGGGATACAGTGGATGAAAAAGGTATATAACCCTCTGTCCCCATGGAGTTTATATTCTCTGTCTTTGCTAGGGGTTCTCTTGAAGCATTTTGGAGGGTTTGTCATAAACTATAAAGTATAATTTAATTTCTCTGGTTTTTAGCACTTGCTAAAAAATCAATTTCCACCAAACACTAAAAAAAGCCAGAAGCCTTAAACATCTCTATCCTTAAATCTCTCATTTCAAATGAAACCTATCCAGAAACTTCTACGGTTATAAATAATTTTTGTTTAACTACATTTTTTTTTCTTTTTAAAAAATCTTGATGGATTGTCTTGTTTCCCTGTTTCTACTAGAGTGTTTATGAGGCAAATGCCACCCAGCTACTAATTCATCTTATTCATTTAGATTCTGAATTTTGCATCCCTTTCCCTCTGACAAACAATAGATGGCAACATGTTCTGCATCAGGATCACAGCCATTCTGTTTTTCTTATACGTAACATATTTTTGAGTTCCTAGGCACGAACCATCCAACACTCAGACCATATGTTAACAAATTAGGTGGCAGGACAAAAAATGCCAGTGAAAGAAAGAGCTCTCAGTGAGATCCATTTTACATAAATCTATCTTTTATGACCAGGACAAAGCTCAGTAAGTTTAAGACAATTTGGTTGAAGTGATTACATTTGTCCCACCTCTTTTTGAATTTTCTCCAGTTCTGTGGTTTGCTGAACCTTACAATTCAGACTGTGAATAAGCTTAACTAAGAATAGATTAAAATGATACCAGGAGAGGGGTCAACTCATGTGCATGATCATTTTCGTTTTTAGTACTTAATTTTTCTTTCTCTAATAGAGTGAGACAAATGATTCTTTTAATTACATAAACTTGATTTCTGATATCCTATTTAATGATTTTTCCTGAGTACATAATCCTAAAGCTTGGCTGTCACTCAATGAAACATATCCTTAGAGGTGGTGCAGGGGATTCAAACTTAATGATCATATTACCCTTTTTTATAAAAACTAGGTTTCAGCATGGGAGGTGTTTGGTTGTACTTGTTTTCTGGGAAGCTCCTGTCTAAGGCAAAAATTGCCTTTGTTTTATTTTTTATTTCCCCCCCTTCCCTAACTTTAATCATCAAATATTTAATGAATTCTTAGTATGCATAAAGCACTGTTCAAGGTAATATTCTTGGGAAAGAATTAATTCAAATCATGTTAATAATGAATAGTTACCATTTAATGCCTATTTTTGACACACACTTTAGTCATGAACGTATTTTATAAACTCTGGATGGATCTCTAAAATCAGGAGCACAGTATCCTGATCATGTATTGTAGTTGTGCAGTAAATGTTAAACTGAGTTAATTTCTACATATTGTTAATGAAGAACTTCTTCCATTGTCCCCTTTTTATTTAAACTTGAAACTTTATTTTTGAGACCATCAGGTGGGTTCAAGGAGGTGATTTGGTGCTTGGCTTCAATAAGGGTGTTTATGAAGATGATGACCAGTTGAACTTTATGTCATCAGAAGACTGAAAGAGGGAGAAGTGCTTAAATGAAAAGAGGAGATATATGAATTAAATAAAGTGAAGAACTTGACTGTGTGATAAAATATGGAGTAAGCTCCTTGAGGATCTTATCGTATATCCATTCTTGCAAAAGCTTAGACAAAATTATAAATAGTTGCTCATTATGGATGCTTATTCAGTTTCTAAGGAAGGAGAGAGAGATTTTCCCAGAGAAATAAAAGCTAAGGAGTTCTTTATCACTAGACCTGCCTTCCAAGAGGGGGTTCTTCAAGTTGAAATAAAAGAATGCTAAACAGCAACAGCTGCGAAAGAACAGCATGTATGTTATCTATGGTGAAACAGGTCACCAGCCCAGGTGGGATGCATGAGACAAGTGCTCGGGCCTGGTGCACTGGGAAGACCCAGAGGAATCGGGTGGAGAAGGAGGTGGGAGGGGGGATCGGGATGGGGAATAAGTGTAAATCTATTGCTGATTCATGTCAATGTATGACAAAACCCACTGAAAAAATAAATAAATTAATTAAAAAAAAACTTGCTGATAAAGGTAAAAATATAGGCAAATATAGAATATTGTATTTGTATAATGGCATTTGGTATATTAAGTTGATTTTTTTTCAGAAAAAAATAGGAGAAAAGACATTGGTTGTGCCAATGACAATATGAAATCAAAATCACAGGCAAAAAGACAAAATAAATGGGACCACATCAAACTAAGGGGCTTCCCAGGTGGCTCAGTGATAAAGAATCCACCTGCCAATGCAGGAGCTGCAGGAAATCCAAGCCAGCAGGTTTGATCCTTGGATCTGGAAGATCTCTTGGAGGAGGAAATAGCAACCTGATCCAGTATTCTTGCTGGGATAGTCCCATGGACAGAGGAGCCTGGTGGGCTACGGTCCATGCGGTCACAAAGAGTCAGACATAACTGAACGGACTGAGCTTGATATCAAACTAAACATCTTTTGCACAGAAAAGAATCAGAGTGAAAAGACAACCTGTGGGTTGAGAGAAAATATTTGCAAACCATATATGTGATAAAGGGCTAAGATCTAAAAATGTATAAGAAACTCATACAATTCAATAGCAAAAAACCAACAAACCCAGTTAGAAAATGGAGATAGAGACTTGAATAGGCATTTCTCCAAAGAAGACATACAAATGGCTAATAGCTATATGACAAAATGCTCAATGTCACTAACTGCTTGAGGGAAATGCAAATCAAAATCTGGATATTTATCCAAGAAGAATTGTAATCAGGATTTTGAAGAGAGAACACTCCTATGTACATTGCAGTTTAAATGTTTAAGTGCCAAGAAATGGAAATAACCCACATGTCCATTGACAGGTGAATGGATAAAGAAAATGTGGTATGTTATACAATAGAATACTCTATAACCTTGAAAAAGGAAACTGTAATATGTGACAACATGATGAATGGTGAGGACATTCTTCTAAGTGAAACGAGTAGTCATAGAAAAACAAACACTGCCCAAGTCCACTTATATGAGGCACCTAAAACAGACAAATTTCATAGAATCAAAGAGTGGAATTGTGGTTGTCAGGGGCTAAGAGGAGGAGGAAATGCAGAGTTACTAATCAACGGGCTTAAGGTTTCAGTTAAGTAAGATGGAGTAATTCTAGAGATCAGCTGCACAACATTGTACTTGTAGTTAACACACAGTGAATTATACCCCTAAAAATTTGTAAAGAGGGTAGGCTTCATGTTAAATGTTATTATGGCAATAGAATAAAATTAAAAAAGCAATTTTATTCAGATACTTTTATAGTTTTATTTAAATTATGGATCAATTTAGAAATTATTTAAAGTCTTGAAATGGTGATTTAACTATATAACCTTTCCTAAAATTGATAGCTAGTTATTCCAATGCCATTCATTAAAATAATTTTTCTTTACTAATTTGTATTCCCATCTCTTGTTGAATATTTAATGTGTTCCTGGACTTTGTATTGTTTCACTTATTTTTCTTTCTACTCTGGTGCTATGCTGGTTAATTGCTGCATCTTTACCATCTGGTAGGGTCAGCCTTCTGGTATTATTTTTCCTTTCAAATTTCTCTTGATAGTTTTTTATTTTTATCCTTTATTTTTATTAGTTGGACTCTAATTACAATATTGTAGTGGTTTTTGCCATACATTGACATGAATCAGCCATGGATTTACATGTGTTCCCCATCCTGAACCCCCTCCCACCTCCCTCCCCATCCCATCCCTCTGGGTCTTCCCAGTGCACCAGCCCTGAGCACTTGTCTCATGCATCCAACCTGGACTGGCGATCTGTTTCACACTTGATAATATACATGTTTTAATGCTATTCTCTCAGATCATTCCGCCCTCGCCTTCTCCCATAGAGTCCAAAATTCTGTTCTATACATCTGTGTCTCTTTTTCTGTCTTGTATATAGGGTTATCATTACCATCTTTCTAAATTCCATATATATGCGTTAGTATGCTGTATTGGTGTTTATCCTTCTGTCTGGTGTTATGTTTCCTTTCAAATTTCTCTTGAATAGTTTTTTAGTTTTTCTTTCATAAGAAGTTCAGAATTTTATTGTCAAGTTCCCCCAAATTCTTTTGAATTTGATGGGAATTGGATTAAATCTACAGATTAATTTACTGAGACTTCTAACAAATCTTTTTGTTCAAGAATGTAGTCTCTCTTTAATAAACTGTTTTATGTCTGTTGGTTAAATTTTATCATTTTCTTTATATATGTTATATGCTTATCTTTTTTGGTCACTGTCAAAGGGATATTTTTCTATATGTTTTATCACTAGATATTGTTGGTATAAATAAGAACGATGGCTTTTTTACATTATTTGGTAATGGCCACCTACCAAACTTGATTGTTGTTTCTTCTGTGTGAGCCCGTTGCTGGTGTTTTAAAGAGGAAAGCAGGTAGCCTGGGAACCAGGCAGGGTGGCAGCTAACTGGCCGACCACCTTGGAGGTCTTTTAGGTTGTGAACCTCAGTCTTACAGTTATATATAAACTGGACTTCACAAATACCCCCACAGATGGATAAACATCACAGTAGCAGGGGCATAGTGAATAAAACAGAATGGAAACTTATTAATATACTATGAAGCTTCATCCCTTTGTATGAATGGGGATAATCTTATATCTCAATCCAAGAATCCAAGGCACTCACATTCTTTATTTTGGGGTAGCTGGGAAATAAAATGAACAATGAAAAATTTTCTGGGGAAGCAGGCAGATCAATGGTCTTGGAGTTCATTTCAGCTGGGTCATATTGGAATTGAATTTTCTCAAAACCTAAGCAGACAGCAAACATTTCTTCAAGGGACAGAATGTTCTGCCTGTGTTTTCTTTTTTCTGGCTAGTATTAAACACAGGCTTCCAGGTTTGCCTTCTGGAACCAGCATTTTTCTGCTCATCACTGACTTCTATTAGTGTCTTCTTTGTTTAGATACATTCTTACTACCAAAACTTTTAGATAGCTGTTTTTAGAAGAGCAACTCTCTTTATAGGGATAGAGATTTTCTGTCTCCTCCCATTATGTGTTGATTTAACTAGACGAACTTTCAGAAAGTGACCTGAATTTTTTGATTTCCAAGTTTATGGTGTGTGTGGGAAAATTACCTATGAACAGATTTACTCATGGTACCCACCATCTACAGGGGAAAAAAAAAACAAAACAGAATTGGTGGCCGTGTTGGTTTCTATATTTCTGTTTCCACAATTTAAGGTTATCAAATACACAAAGGTAAAGTTAAATATTATAATTTCATCTGGTTATCAAAGGGGGCATTCCCAAAGTTTGGGAAGGATGGGACAGATAAAGCTTAATTAAATATGCATTCCTATGACTTTCTTCACTCAGTTCCTTTTGGTGGCCAACACTGGCACCACAGCTGTGAGAATCCCAGTGACAGCTGAGGGAAGCTCTTGGGAACAAAAGCCCTGATAATTTTGAGAATATTGTTGGATAATGTGCTGAGATTGTGTTTCTGTCCAGGGCTCAGGAGGGTATGTTTCTTTTCTCCTGAACCAGAGCAGGAGAATGTAAAATGAGCAGACAAAACTGCTCATCAACTTAATAGACATCACTTTATTACAGTTTTGTTGTTGTTCAGTTGCTAAGCTGTGTCCTACTCTACAACCCCATGGACTGCAGCATGCCAGGCTTCCCTGTCCTTCACTACCTCCTGGATTATTACAGCTTGGCTTAATATAAAATTGGGAAAGGAGTAAGTCAAGGCTGTATATTGTCACCTTGCTTATTTAACTTATATGCAGAGTACATCATATGAAATGCTGGGCTGGATGAATCACAAGCTGGAATCAAGATTGCCGGGAGAAATATCAACAACCTCAGATATGCAGATGATACCACTCTAATAGAAGAAAGTGAAGAGGAACTGAAGAGCCTCTTAATGAGTGTGAGAGAGGAGAGTGAAAAAGCTGACTTGAAACTCAACATTCAACAAACTAAGATCATGGCATTTAGTCCCATCACTTCATGACAAATAGGAGGAGAAAAAGTGGAAACAGTGACGGATTTTCTTTTCTTGGGCTCCAAAATCACTGTGGACAGTGACTGCAGCCATGAAATTAAAAGATGCTTGCTCCTTGGAAGAAAAGCTATGAAAAACCTAAACAGAGACTTCACTTTGCCAGCAAAGATGCTTTGCCAGTCAAAGCTATGGTTTTTCCGGTAGTCATATATGGATGTGAGAGTTAGACTGTATAGAAAGCTGACTCCCGAAGAATTGATGCTTTCTGATTGTGGTGCTGGAAAAGACTCTTGAGAGTTCCTTGGACTGCATGGAGATCAAACCAGTCAATCCTAAAGGAAATCAACCCTGAATATTCATTGGAAGGACTGATGTTGAAGCTGAAACTCCTACACTTTGGCCCCTGGATGCAAAGAGCCAACTCATTGGAAAAGCCCCTGATGCTGGGAAAGATTGAAGGCAAAAGGAGAGGGGGAGGCAGAGGGAATGAGATGATTAGATAGTATCACTGACTCGATGGACATGAATTTGAGCAAACTCCAGGAGATAGTGGTAGACAGGAGTCTGGTGTGCTGCAGTCCATGGGACTGCAAAGAGTCAGACGACTTAGAACTGAACAAAAACAATTTGTTGGGGTCAGTCCATTGGGTCTTATCTGATAAATTAGGCAGGAAAACAGTTTTAACTAGATTTACTTAAGGTGACAGCACAGAAAATATCTGCTACATTCAACATAAATATAAACTCAGAGAAGAACCAGGCAGAAATTTACATTGTACAAGTAATTTTGTCAGTAACAAGGGCTAATTAGTTTGAATAGGTGCATTATACTTGGTGCTGGCTGTTTGAACATTTGTTTCTTTTATGGTTTACATATTTGTTCTGCATAGGTTATACTCTGGACTTCTCACATGCTGCTGAAGTGGGCTGAAAAGAGGAAGGGCAATCAGAGGAAGAGGCTCTGCATGGATCAGCACAGGCATTTTCACTTAGCTAGTTCTTGTTCAAATCCACATTCCCTATTTACTAGTTTTGTGTTTCTGACGAGCTAAACTTTCCAAGATAGTTTTCCTATTTGTACAGATGAACTAAAAGCAGTACCAACCTCAGAATGAATAAATGTAAAAATGCATATTAATGCTTAGCATAGTACTGGGCCCACAAGAAACATTCACAAATATTAGCTGTTAAAAATAGTAAGTTTTTGGAGGAGAAAATGGCAACCCACTCCAGTATTCTTGCCTGGGAAATCCCATGAACAGAGGAGCTTGGCGGGCTATAGTCTATGGGGTCACAAAGAGTCAGACATGACTGAGAAACTAAACAACTGAGATTCTTCAGGTAATTTCATTGTTAATAACCCAATATTAGAATGTTTTACATATTACTCATTTTTCTGTCCAGTTGAGACAGAATCTCATCAAATCCCAACATCTCTCCTCGGGGGAGAATGTCACAGGCCACGGGGGTGGATAGGACTTGAGGTGAGAGCAGTTGTTAAATGGAACTCTCTTCTGTGTTCATTCTCATTGTATTGAAGAGGCAAGATGATTGGCGGCGGGATTCCTTTTCAGGATCGCATTTGCTGCCACATTAGTTAGTATCAGAGCACCTTAAGCTGAAGGATGATACTGTAATTTGATTGAACTAATTCATTTTTAATTATTGAAAGTTGTTTTATTTAATACCCTCCTACAGTACGGGGAAACTTTTTAAATCTCTCAGATGATGTATTTTTGTAGTGCAACACAATTTATTTCAGTTCAGTTCAGTTGCTCAGTCATGTCAAACTCTTCGTGACCACATGGACTGCAGCACGCCAGGCTTCCCTGTCCATCACCAACTCCAGGAGCTTACTCAAACTCATGTCCATTGAGTCGGTGATGCCATCCAACCATCTCATCCTCTGTCATCCCCTTCTTCTCCCGCCTTCAATCTTTTCCAGCATCAGGGTCTTTCCCAATGAGTCAGTTCTTCACATCACGTGGCCAAAGTATTGAAGTTTCAGCTTCAGCATCAGTCCTTCCAATGAAAATTCAGGACTGATTTCCTTTAGGATGGAATGGTTGGATATCCTTGCATCCCTATAAAGAGAACTGGATGTTTACTTGAACTCTGGAAAAAAAAATATTAATTTAGATATTTTTGAGAAATAAGGAAAAGGTGATTGAAGAATGGGAAACACTTGAGAATATTTATTTGCCAAATAAAACAGTAACTGAAAATGAAAATATTGGTGCTGGAATAAAGGATGATTAATGGAGATGTTAGAGGAGAGTGAAGACAAAATGATGAAAGGAAAATGCCCTTGATCAAGAATGCCTTTTCAGGCATGAAAAATCTAGCAACTAGATTTCTGTAATCTGCAGAATAATACTCAGAGGTAAATTTGTCTTCTGAGAGAATGAAATGGTGAGTGTTCAACCACTTAGTAGAGAAAAATAAACTTGGAACAGTTGCCATGACACATGCTATGGAAGATGAGCACAAGACAAGATAAATAGCCGAGCCCCACAGACCAGACTGATGGCAGGGTGATTTTATGGTGGACTAAGCATCTAAATGGCCCGTTAGGAGACTGTTGGGTTGTGCCCCTCAGTCCTGCAAGCCTTGTAGCTGCTCAGTCTGGAGATTCAGAAAAAGAGCCTAGAGACAGTGACAGAGACGTCAGCAGTTTATTGGATGGGGGGAATCTTACTCTAAAGGTCCTGGAATGACACCCCTGCTTATACCTAAGAGGATTGGATGTCATGTGAGTGAAGCAGGGGCTGGTCAAACAGGGTATGAAGAAAGAGCAAAAGTACAGCCATCCTGTAGGGCCTGACCCTGCAGAGAATAACACTGGCAAAGCTCCTGGGCAAAGAGGAGGAACAGAGAGAGAAGGTGGGGGAATTTATCCAGAGTTTGGACTGGCAGTAAAGTTTGGCAGAGGGTCTAGAGAAGAGGGGTTCTGGAGGGGAAATCAGAGCTCAGTTGATGACTGATACATCGGGTACCTGTGCAAAATAAGCCTCAGAATGCTAGAAATATGGCCAAAGAGACTAGGGGATAGAAGGTTAAGTGTAGGTAGAAGTGAGATGGATATTTTACTGCATCTTTCTATAATGTACACTCATTTGCATGAAACTTGAGAGATAATGGCTTCTTGAACAAAATGAAGATAATTTTTACATTCAAAGAAAACTTGGCAAACCTTCAGAAAAAAAAAAAAAAGCTTTGGGTCTGTTTCCTTTTGATAAAAACTAAAATATGCACAGAAGTCATTCAATTTTCTTGGCCAGAGGCCTTCCTTGAATATGGACTTCAAGGTCAGGAAGCCAGGAAATTAAAGAAAATATTTTTTCAGTGCTATATCTAACCCTCTGGAGACACATGGAAAGGAAATCTACTCTACATATGGAGAATTGAATACACAAAAAATGAACTCTGTGCTTTTGACTTTTTGAAAATCTGAACAGTTGAATAGAAGTATTTTGGTTTACAGGGACAGTTTATATATAGATAAGTTACTTCCCAAAATTATTTTTAAAAATAGTCACTTCTATTAATAAATATTACCATAATTAAAAGAACATTTTTAATCCTCATAACTCTGATAGAGAGGCATATTATTTCCCCATATCTCCTGTAACAAATACCACACACACATTTGCAGTTTAAAACAACATGGATAGCTTACAGCTTTGGTGGTCAGAAGTCTGAACAGGGTTTCACCAGGCTAAAAATCAAGGCATTGCCAGAGCTTAATTTCTTCTGGACACTCCAGGACAGAACCCCACTACCTTGCCTTTTCCTGCTTCCAAAGACTGCCGGCATTCCTTGTCTGGGGGTCTGTCCCTCCAATTTTAAAGCCGGTAACACAGCGACTTCAAATGTCAGTCTCTCTGACCTATTTCCATTGTCATAATTCTCTGACTCCAACCCTTCTGCCTCTTTCTTTTAAGGAAACTTGTGATTACCCTGGGCCCACCAGGAAAATCTAGGAACATCTTTCCATTTCATAATCCTTTACTTAATCTCATTTGCAAAGTCCCCATTGCATGTACTATAGCATATTCACAGGTTATGGGTTTAAGAAATAGACAACTTGGGAGCCATTGCTTTGCCTACCACAGTAGGAATTATTGCTCCATTTCATGGATGAGGAAACTGAGACTCAGCATTTAAGTGATTTTTTTCTGAAGTCATGTAGCTAGTGATGAGCATGAATTAGAGCTCAAGTTGGCCTGAGTTCAAAGATCCCACTCTTTCTGTGATCCCATGGCCAATTCTCTAGTCCTAAAATAATTTCTTTGAGTTTTATATTTTTTTATACACCTGATGTGAAGGGCTGACTCATTGGAAAAGACTCTGATGCTGGGAAAGATTGAAGGCCAAAGGAGAGGGGGCTGCAGAGGATGAGATGGATAGATAGCATCACAGACTCAATGGGCACTCATCTGAGCAAACTCTGGGAGATAGCAGAGGAGAGGGAAGCCTGGTGTGGTGTAGTCCATGGGGTTGCAAAGAGTCAGACACAGCTTAGCAACTGAAAACAACAAATACAAGTACCGTACGAATATGTGCACGCATGTTAGAGTCCTTGGCCACTATAACAAACTACCAAAAACTTGATGGCTCAAAACAACAAAAATATATTCCCTCATGATTCTAGAGGCCAGAAGTTCAAAATCAGTATCAATGGAATGAAATCAAAGTGTTGGCAGGGTTGTATTCCTCTGGAGACTCAGGAAGAATCTGGTTTTTTTTTTGCCTCTTCTTATTTCTAGTGGCTGCTGGCAGTCCTCGATTTGTCACACCACTCTAATCTCTGCCTCTGTCTCACATCAGCCTAACCATGCAGAGACTAACACTGGCAAAGCTCCTGGGCAAAGAGAAGGTACAGAGAGGAAAGATGGGGGAATTTATTCAGTGATGGGACTGGTAAGAGTTCTTCACTATTTCTCAGAGTGTCCCTGTAGGATAAGATATAAGCCATGCACCGAGGTAGCTGGTTTGATAGCATTCCTTTTATTAAGGAGATCTGTTTTCCTTTTCTCACTTCCTCACTCCCCTACTGGTATTTTCTGAACCTCCAAATAAATTGCTGGCTCTTTGTCTCTGAGTCTGCTTCTGGCTGAACCCCAGGTAAGACAAGTATCATGCCCAGGGCAGAGACAAGGTGTGAATTCAGGCATTCAGTTTCCAGAGTCCACGCTCTTACTGATCCCTCTGCTGGCACTAGGAGGAAGGCTAGGCAGAGAGCAAGGAAAAAGGCACAGAGGCTTGAGAAAATTTGCTGGGTTTGAAGAAATAGCTCAATATGGCTAGAACAGGATGGCTTGGGGAGTGGGATGTGGGTAGGGGAAGATAAGGCTGGAAATACAACTTGGGATGAATTCATGAACCACTTGCAGGTCAAGTTATGGTATTTGACCTTTATCACAAAGGTGGCAGGAAGTCATCACACAGTTCTACTCAGGCTGCGATATAATCAGACACCCACTTGTAAAAGTTCCTTCTGGTGTAAAGAAGGTGAAGTGGGGGCAGTGGAGAGACTGGTGGTGGGAAGACGGATTCTGAGGCTGCGACTACCAGGAGAGTGTCAGTGTGGACAGAAAGAAGGGGCTGACCTGCCAGATGCTTAGGACATAGGGTCAGCGCAACATGGTAGGAGTGTGGTGAGGTCATGTGCCAACAAGACCATGAGGTACAGCGTGAATGGCAGGAGGACTGGGGGACACTGAGCAGGAGTGTTTGTGGGGGTTTAGAAAGAGGACCATTTCCACTGGACATACTGAATTGTAAATGCTTGAAGACTCCCCAGGTGGAGCTATCCAGAGCCAAATAAAGACAGAGCTTTGAGACTTAGGAAAGAGCCCACAACTAAGTATGCAAATATTAATTAATGTTTGAAGATTGTAAAGCCATCGGCATGGATGGAATTCCTTGGGAAAAGGGGGGAAAAAAGGCCATGTCAATTATATGAAGTGCTTTCACACACATTATCTCATTCAGTCTTCATAATAACCATCTGAGGTGAAGAGGTAAGGTTTTTTTTTTTTTCATTAACATCTTGTAAGGAAGCAAATCAAGACACAGAGGCTAGGTGGCTTGTCTCTTAGCTGGAAAGAGGAAGAACCTAGGCAAGGAACAGGTCCTTTGGCTCCACGTCCAGTGCTTCTCTTATCACACCACACTGTCCCTCCCAAATGTATCTGTATGTCTACATCAAGTGATACAGGACCTCTTCACAAATGGTTTTTTAAAAGGAGGGCATCATATCTTCTTCCTGTTATATATATATATATATATATCTCAGTTACATTGTGGAAATCTGACATATGTCAAATCATGATGTATAATGTTCTTTTCTGTATTTTGTACTGCTTTACTGATAATTGGACAAATATTTAACATAGTGATTGGACACAGGCTTAGATGACATCAAAGCCCATTTGTCAAAGCAGTGCTTGCTTTGCAGGTGAATTCTGAGGCTCGGCTACCGCATGGTCATTTTTCTTGGTCTATTCATTCCTGCGTCACCTGTCATGATGGTTTTCTCCTTTTTCATTAATTTTGACCATGTGCTAAGCATCCAACCTCTGTAAAATTAAGTTTTGGGCAGTCATAATTCACATTTATTCACTGGACATCTTCAATG
Organism: Cervus elaphus; assembly: GCF_910594005.1. NCBI lineage: Eukaryota > Metazoa > Chordata > Mammalia > Artiodactyla > Cervidae > Cervus > Cervus elaphus. Next base: position 31,441,928 of record NC_057833.1, on the reverse strand, counting down.
CCCACAGCAAATCTTCTTGAGGTTTTTCCTCCTGCTTTTATGCTCTGGGGAGAGCACTCCCCAAATAGTACTGTAAGTCACGCCAGGAAAGGATCCTGCGACAGGACAACCTTTGAATACAGAAAGCACAACCATTCCTTTTTTTTTTTATTTGGCCATGCTGCACAGTATGTAGGATCTTATTTCCCTGACAGGGATTGAACCCACACCCCCTGCAGTAGAAGCATGGAGTCTTAACCACTGGACCGCCGGGGAAGTCCCAGAGAACACACCCATCCTTGGCTAGATTTGAAAAAAAAACATACTTCCCTCTCTTATTTGTGAGGGAGATGACACTGACATTTGGAAATGTTGCAAATGTGACAGACTGTGGCATATTTTATTACATGATTTGTAGTATATTTTTACCTATCTGGGGGAAAACCCTGACAATGTGACACATGGATAAATGAGTCAAGCCCTTGTAAAATCCCTGGGGCCGCTGCAGCCAGAACTTAGCTGAACAGACTGAAGGAGCAGCTCATGGACAGAGAGCATCAGGGGGCTTGCTGTGTTCTGCTGTGGTTGGCAATTTGCTTTCCCAGCTCTTTCAACATATGGTAAGGGATGGGGGAAGAATGATCCCAGATGATGGCAGGACACCCTCTGTGTTGTGTTTTTTCAGTTTTCTGCTATTTTAACTAATTTCCAGTCAGTTTTGCTGACGTCTGAGTATATTAGTGGTTTTATTTTAGGCAGAGAAACCATCACCTTTTCTTTGACTACCAGAGTATGCTATTCTGGTTTAATTGTGATAGAATCAGATGATGACTTATTTGTGAGAAGAAACAGTATCTGGAACTTCTGTCCTCTACCTTCTCCTTGATTTCCTTCATTTAAAATGCCTAGAACAGGTGACTTCCTTGGTGGTTCAGTGGTTAAGACGCTTCCACTGCAGGGGGCATGGGTTTGATCCCTGGGCAGGAACTAAGATCCCACATGCCATGTGGCCCATCCCCCCAAGATAAATAAATAAATAAATGAATAAAATGTCTAGATTAGAGTCACTTCCTAATGACTTATTAGGAAGCAGATGAGCTCTAACTGGTAAAACTTGAATAAGCTATTTTTCAAAAGGGTGAAGTGTGTACCTGTATATAGGCATCTTAAGCAGTATGGTTCTTTCCTGGCACACCAGACCTCCTGAATATACAATTTTAAAATAATTTAATTAATTTATTTACTTTTTGGCCCTGATGCATGAGGAATCTTAGTTTCTGGATCAGGGATCAAACCTGTACCCCCTGCAGTGGAAACATGGAGTTTCAATTGCTGTATCACCAGGGAAATCAGCAAATTATTTTTTGTGAGGGCAGGAAGTGTTCTACTTATAAACATCCTTTTTTTGTGGGGTTAGGGGAAGGGATAAAAATATTTCCAGTGTGATGCTATTAGCCACATATTATGTCATTTTCTTCTCACTCTTTCCAGTTTGCTGGAAATTGGAGACAGAAAGTAAGGAATAAACAACATTTTCATTTTCTGAGTTGATGTTTCATGTTTTTGTCTTTAGTCTTAAGTTAAAGTAAGTGCCTGGTAATCTTTTGTGCAAAAATATCAATATGCTTGGATAAGTGTGTAGTTAATTAGAGCCAAGTTCTCCATTCTTTTCTAGGAAGAGACAGGAACTGGACTTCAGCTCCTTGAACATGGTTTTGTTACTAGTGCCTCTGTTTTAAGTGTATACATTCAAAGTGTCCTCCTCCTCTGCATTTCTCCCTGAACCCCTTGTTTTCTTTATGGGTGGTTCTCTGGAGCCCTTAAACTCATGCTTGCTTGCTCAGCCACTTATGCCCGTATTTCAAAGAAGTTTTCTGGAATTTCATACACTACCTAGATGAGGTTCAATATGAGGACTGAATTCCTTTTCTTACCACTTAGGGAGAGTGAACAGGAATCTTCTACAGAGATTTATCCTACAAAGAAGTTGAGGAGCATGTGATATAACATCTCAAATCAATCTCTGACTCCCCATGCACATTCCTCTGTTGACAGGAATGCTTTCAAATCTCCCAGGAACTGACCTTAGTTATGAGGTTTCACTTGGGAGTGGTGAGGAAAAATTGTAGTCCTGCGAGAATTGAAAGAGAGATGAAGCTTATCTTAATCTTCATTACTTAACTTGCATTCATTTTTTGATCCTTTGCCTCAAAATTTCCAGTGCCTGGTCATAAAAATGATAATAGTCTGTACCTTTTATTAGTAATCATCATAAAACAATTGATGCCATTTTATGAATGTTTATTATGTGCTAGACATTTTGATAAGCATTTTATATATATCTCATTTAATCTTATGATCTGATTACGCTACTATCTTCTGTTACTATTGCTATTTTCCAGATGAAGAAACTGATGCACAAGTAAGGTAAATACATTCCCCCAAATCTCATAGAACCAGGATTCAAACTCAGGTCTGAATGTTCCCAAAGCCTGAATGCTAATCATTTATTTAGACCTTCCCCCTCTTGGGTATTATTCCATTCTATAAATTAAGACTCTTAATTGTCTCTTATCAGAACTTACCTTTTATGTTCTTCCATAGCCCTGCTCTTAGGTTTCTGGGGTGATGGATGATTCTAGGGTACTTTAGTGTGATGAGGAATTTTTGAGAAAGACAGCGTTGTTCAGGGCCATCTGCAATTTTATTGCCACGTCACAAGAATCTGCAGTTAAACATACTGATTTCTAGTAGTGGTTCTTCAGGGTTTTTTTTTTTTTTTTGATGGGAAGATTTTCAAGTCACAATACAGAGAAATCTGCTTAATTTGCCTACTTTTTATTATTCAATAATAATTCAATTACTTATTTATTTACTTAAGTGACATTTATTGCACCCTCCTATATGCCAGGAATTATATTAGACTAGAAGCTGAGAATATACACTCAAAATAAAATGAAGATGAGTAAAATAAATCCATGTCTTCAAGAATCTTGTAGGGGTAATAGGAAAGTAAACTACGACTATCATGTGGTGTGATAATTGTTTTTATAGAGGGGTGCAGTGGGATGTTATTGAAGCATAGAAGATAAGCACCTACCCTGGGCTTGAATCACCTGGTACAAAGTTTGAGATAAATCTTGAAGAGTGATTATTAGTTAGCCAGGTGGATAGAAAGAAGAGAGATCAGAGAGGGGAGTCTCAGACAGAGGAGACTCTGTAAATACAAAAGCCCAGAGGTGTGAAAGAATTTGGAACCTTAGGGATGAACACTGATTAGATGGCTGAAGCATAAGAGGTGTGGGGATGACAGTGGGAAACAGACTTAAAAGGTCATTTCACTCCATGATCCCAGTCATTTACAGTGGCAAACTTGTCTGTAACATCCCTATGTCTTGGGATGTAAATTTTCCTAAGTAAAGGCAGAACAGCATGCTGGTCTATATGCTATTGTTGAATGAAAACCCCTTCCTTTTAGCAGGCCTTGATGCCTGTCAGTGTCAGGGCTGGTCTGGGTTTGATTTCCTACTTTCCACAAGATAGAAGTGGAAATGGGAAGAAAGCCCATGTGAAGGTAGGTTGCAGTTTGCCCAGTGGCTGCTCTTCAGGGATCACAAACTACTCTGATATCAGGGGTAAAGTAAATTGCTGGCTCTACCTGATCTTTCAAAGGGCCCCGTTTTTCCAATCTCCATGGGTTGTTTTTTTTTTAAACTTAGTTTAGTGGTAAATGCTGGCAGTTTCTGAGGCTACTCAACTATTAAAATACTTCATTCTTAAAAGCAGAGAGAGTTGCTGATTTCCACTGTTGGATGATTTGGACATGGGACTTCTCACAAATACCAAGTAGAATCTTCTAAATAGTTTTGGATGTTTGCCAGGATAACTTGAGGGTTGTTAGTATTCAAAGTGTTATTTATTCAGTCAGATATCATGGCATTCTCAAAGAAGTTGAGAATTGGAAGGCTTTTTTTGTTGGTGTTAGCACAAAACCCAGGTGGCTTCCCAGGCAATGCTATGGTAAAGAACTCACCTGCCAGTGCAGGAGATGTACGAGATGTGGTTTTAAACCCTGGGTTGGGAAGATTCCTTGGAGAAGGGCATGGCAACCCACTCCAGTATTTTTACCTGGGAAATCCCATGGACAAAGGAGCCTGGTGGGCTACAGTCCATAGGGTCGCAAAGAGTCAGACATGACTGAAGTGACTAAGCATGCACACAACACAAAACTGGTTTGCTCTGAGTGGCCTTGACTGGCTGAGCCGGACCTGGCTCCTGCTGAGATTTCCATCAACAGTTGCCCAAGCTGTATTTAGGGTGCTCTCCTTTTCTAGGACGTTGAAATTTCCCAGCTGATTATGACTTTCTAGAGATGGACCTAAGTGTAGCAATAGCACCAAATTCTGCATCTGTCACAACTGTTGGAAAGGAAAGAGTATATTTTACATGTAAGTCTGAGTCCCTAATCTGAATGTGGCTTTCTTCTAAGCATTGTTAGATGTCAGCCACAGCAGCTGCATGTTTTTGGTTGGAGACAGACACTGTTAATTGTTTTGAAATGATGCCTTTTTCATGCTCAAGGATGGCACCAGGACAGTCTGTCTGTTTGCTCACCATGGGAAGAAGCTAAGTGTCAGGGCTTGCAGCTGCCTCACAAACTGCTGGGTTTTTAGCACTGCAAGTAAAACAGCTGAGCTTTGATGACACTCTAATGGAGGAGGTAGATGAATTGGGGCAGACCTAAGTTGAGGGTATTATATGAATGTCTAGATGTTGAATTCACTGTAGTATTGCAGATGGTGAGTGAAGCTTCCTGCTGATGTCTCTGTGATCAGCTCTCTCACTGCACGGTCTGAAAAGGAACTGTTTGCTTAAATGTTATGACATGTGAGAAACCCAAGGGGTAGGGAGGACCTGTCTCTGTGTCTCTTCATATGCTCCTTGAATGAATTTATTCCAAAACAAGCAATAAATGGGGCGACAGAATCTGTGCTAGTCTAAATGGGTATTCATCAGCCCCGAAGCATAAGGCCCTTAAGAAAAACACAGAGAAATTCTTTAGTAACTGATGAATAGTGATAGTTGCTTACATTAGATTTTCTAATTCCAAATATCCTTTCCCCATATCCTTTCTTTTAAACTAGTTTCTATTTCCTGTCAATTCTTTCCTCTTAGGATGATATCAGTTGCCTCTAAGAGAACCTCTCAGATAGAAGCCAAAATATTTCTTCTGTATCTCTCATTGAGTGAAAATTAGAATTAAAAATAACTTATGAGAGAACTGGAAGATTCATAGAAAAATTGCGAAGTAAAATTTGAGCTTGGTTCTTCTTTTTTGATTATAACCACAAGGGATTTTTTGAACATGTAATTGCAGGGGGTCATCTTTGCTGTGTACAGAGATTACACAAGAGAAGAAATAGAGCTAAGAGAATGGGGGAGGTGGGGAGAGAGAAAGAGAGGGAGCCAAATAGTGAGAGACAGAAGTAGTGTGAGGGAGAGATTTTTATGAAGAGACCTTGTGACTTCTACCTACAAAAATTTCTGGTACTACTAATTGTGCTAATAGCTGGTGGGATTGTGCAGAGGACCTTGAAACTTTCTCTACAGTCTGATCTCATACTATGTTGGAAACAAGCCATATCACAACTTGCAAGAGTCTGGGGATTAAATTTATTTTAGAACTTGGCTAAAGAATAGGTCTGGAAGCCCTAATTAAGTGATTGTATTGTTTGAGAGAACAACTTCTCTTCCTACCTAAATGAAACACTTGCTCATAAAGTCATTATCAAAAATGCAGAGATTAACATTTCCTTTCAATTCCTTGGCATTGCATTGGAGAATGACACCCTAGCCAAGATGGACCCATGGTGCAATTGTAGCAACATTTTGTTAGGAAAACATCTATTCTCCTAAGTAATCTGGTTACTTAGATAATTTAGTTTCACACTTAGATAACTGGTCACTTAGATAACTTGGTTGTCACACAGTTGAATAAGGACATAATGTAAAATTTCAGATAGTGCTAATTTTCAGAAGGCCTAATCATACTTGAGAGGCACTGTAAGAATAATATTCACATGGACATTAAAGGGTTTAACTCGCTTATCAATTTAAGTCATTTGTGAATGTTTAGGTTCTAATGATTATATTAACCTTTTAAAATTGGTGTCATTTATGCTACATTTATAAATTTTTATTTATGTCATAATTCTGGCTGAATTATTTTCCATGATCTTATATTCTAAGCAAGTGGAAGTTGGTCTTTCCTACCCTCCCTCCATTTTTAAATAAAATAATACTAGTAGAATAAATTAGTGATAGCAGTGTTGATCTGGTTTTGGGTGGATTTAGTGAGTAGATACAGGGAGGCAGATTTCAAAAAGTTATCAGAAGAACGTTTAGCGTTGTCTTATTAGATGGTAACCTATCTCATTTCTGGTAGGATTCAAGTAGTAACTGTCCCTATTGCTAGATGATCCCTGCTAAGGATTAGAATCCCTGCTAAGGATTATGCATTAGTGTGAGTTTTGGGCATAATTACATTTTAAGCGAGTTTAACTCCAGTCAATCCTAAAGAAATCAACCCTGAATATTCATTATAAGGACTGGTGCTGAAGCTGCAGCTCCAATACTTTGGTCATCTGATGCAAAGAGCTGACTCATTGGAAAAGACCCTGATACTGGGAAAGATTGAGGGCAAGAGGAGAAGGGGACGACAGAAGATGAGATGGTTGAATGGTATCACTGACTCAATGCGCATGAGTTTGAGCAAACTCAGGGAGATAGTGAAGGACAGGGAAACCTGGTGTGCTGCGGTTCATGGGGTCTCAAAGAGTTGGATACGACTAAGCGACTGAACAACAACTTCAAGAGACCATATACTAAAGGTTATACTATAAATGATTTCTTCATTTTACTATTAATAGGAATAATTGCCATTTGGTAGGCATCTATTATATATTATATACAGTGCTAAGCATTTTATTTATACCTCCCTTGGTTAAGCTTCATACCAACCCTCTGTAGATATTAATATTATCCACACTGATGTGGATTAAAGACCTGTTTTCTGTTTTTTTTTTTCTTGGGTGTATTATCTTGACCCTTCCAGTAGATTATAAATTCATTCTTAAGAGAGAAGTCAGTGGTATACTTTGTAATATTCCTTATAGTTGCTGCAAATGTGAAAGGATAGAACAGGTTCAGCTTAAAAATTGTCTGCTCAGTCCTGCTTCCCTTCCAAACCTCGTGAGTGTTATCTGAAAAACTCCAAAGCCATGGGAATGATTGCCACAATGTAAAAGCTACAAGCTTGGTATTTTCTCACTTCTCATCCTAGTATCTGTTGGGGAAGTTACTTAAAACATCTTTGTGTTTCACCATTCTCATCTGTAGGATGGGATAATAATAGTGCTCCCTTAATTGGATTGTTATAAAGATTAAGTTATCTAACTCATGCAAAGAATTTAAAACATTATTAGCCTCAGTTCTTTCTCATTTAATAATGAGTATTTAGTTTTGTGTGTATTTAAATTACTCTAAGAGGTTGTTTCTTTATTGGAATTCAAGAAGGCATTAGTTAACTTCTTTTGGGTGTCATGATTTTGCGACTTCTACAATCTTATCTGATACATCAGTTGGGAATTTTTAATAAAACCCTAGAGGGAAAGAAAAATTAACTCACTTAATAATTTTACTTGCATGTGTTTCGCTCTTGGATCACTTGAAGGGAGCCCAAGGTACATTAAAGGTTACAAATTTTTAGCTCTGTAGTCTCAAAGATCTCTCTATTATCTTCAGAATTAAGTTTTTAAGATGAACTCGGAATTGAGTTTTCCATCATATTTTCCAAGTATTTATAATATCATGTGTATGTGTTTGAGAGTTAAAAAGGGAATGTCCTTTATAATCTCTTTGCTCAATTGCTCAATCGTGTCTGACTCTTTGTGCTCCCATGGATCACATGTAGCCCATCAGGCTTCTCTGACCATGGGATTTCCCAGGCAAGAATATTGGAGTGGGTTGCCATTCCTTCTCCAGGGGATCTTCCGAACCCAGGTTTGAACTCAGGTCTTCTGCATTGCAGGTAGCTTCTTTACTGCTGAGTCATCAGGGAAGCCAGAATAACTTTAGAACTAGTGAATCATAGGTTTTTGGACTACCTTGGGCTTATCAACTTAGAATGCAAGAGGTAGTGAAATATTTCTCATGGAATGGATTTTTTTTTAAAGTTTTAGTTACACATTTGAAGTCCTGATTATACCCTATGGATTTATTTGTTTTTGAAAATTAAACTAAGAATTACAATGTTGCAGAATCTTTTCTATTTCATCAGGTTAGTTTCACTATTCATTCCACACATATGATTTGTAAAATTCTGCAATACCTAGAAAACCTTGATTATAAAAGGTTCTTATATATATAAAAGGTACTTAAATATAGATGAGAAAGATAGATGTTCTTCTTCTTCTTCTGATATTGATGTTAAATAAAAGATGGAATGTTTTTGTCTAAAACCAGTTCCTCATTTTCCTTCCCCCTCCCCACTCTAAACACAATGTGAATGGCAGTGTGAACAAAAGCTTCCTTTAAATCTGTTATTCAGTCCAAGTGTGTGTTAGGGAAAAAATTGTGTATAAAACCTAACAATAAAAAAGAGAATTGTAAATAGAAAAGTAAAGCATGTAGATGAGACAAATATTCTGTGCTATAAAAATCCCAATGGGGTATTCTTGTGAGAAAGAGAGACTACATACTCATTAATTTAAACATGAATTCTCAAAAGCAATATTCCAACATGTTAATTTGCCATGATAGATTTATCCATTGAAATCAGTCCACTAGTCTTGACCAGCAAGTAAGATCTTAATTTTAACAGTTCAATTGAAACGAAATAAAGATTTTCACACAAATATCTTAGTAACATAGACTTTCCTGGATTGTATTCAACCTTGTCAGTTCATAGGTAATGAAACTCCTGGTAAATGTTAGGTTCTCACACAGTAGCAGGGTCTTACATGGAAAAGGGCTCTGTTCATTTTCTATTAAATCACAGAAAGAGATTATAGAATTGGTTAATGAAAACAGCTTATTTTTTGGAAATCAGTTAAAAAATCTAAAGTTATGAGTATAAAGTAATAAAAGAAAAAACAGCTGCTGGGATTCCCCTCTTCTTTACAGTGATATGGTAGAAATACAAGGAAAATGCACAACATCCTTTAGTTAGGAAATCTGGTCCCTTCACTTGCTACAGGGCTCAGTTGAGAGTAAGGAAAGAAAAAATATTTTTGGCTGCAGCTTTAGTAAACAATGAATGACAAAAAATATTGCAGAAATATCAAGAGATTTGACAACTCTGAGCACAGATCTTGTCACATTGATATTGCCTGTATTCCTCCATGAAGCTTGGCAAATAAATAACTGAGCCCGATTTTGGCAGAAGGAGAGAAGGAAGTACTAGTTCCAGCATAGAACCAAGATTAAGAAAAAAACCCAACCAACAAAAAACAGTTGTTTCCTTTCCTGAATAATAAAGACATCATGTTTGCATATAGAACAGCTTTTGCATTATTGCTCTACGTATAAGAATATATTAAGGAACTCATAACAGACTACACATTACAAACTTAAGGTTCTTTGGTGAAGAATGAAAGAAAACAGTATTTGAGCTTTAAAGAAAATGATCTCATCCACTTTGATTTTATCTGTTGATCCGTTGGATCCTTTCACAGAGCAGGGAAAGATACTGCGTGAGTTTCACCATGGCAACAATTGCCACGCCCCCAGCCATCATACACGTTGGCCAAAAGAGCGAATGGAACAGCACGTTGGAACTGTAGAGTTTGGTTAGGATGACACTCTTCTGGTTTCCTTCCGGGTCAGAGTAGCAGGAGAAGTGTTGGTACTTCCTGAAGTTTTCCATGACAACATTCACCAGGGACATGGATTCTTCAAAATTTTTTCCACACTTAGGTATATAGGAACACTGTGGAAAATGAGATAAACTGTCACCAGAAAATACGGTGTGTGTGTGTGTGTGTGTGTGTGTGTGTGTGTGTGTGTGTGTGTGTGTGTGTGTGTGTGTGTGTGTGTGTGTATGTGTGTGTGTGTGTGTGTGTGTGTGTGTGTGTGTATCTAGTACGAGGAGGAGTATAGAGGCCAGCTTAATGATCTGTGAAATAACCATGATTTTTTAAAAATACATATTCAAACTAGTGCCTCCAGAAACTAAGAACTCGCACACTGATTAAAACAGTGCTTTTAGGTATTTGACCAGGACGTACTTTGATAGCTTGTTCATATAGTTTAAATGTTGATTAAAATAAAATAACTCAAGTGGATTCATTTTGCCACAGCTAAGCATGGTGTTATTCTCCATTGAATATACTTTTCCACAGAATAGAGTGTCAACCTTTCATCATATCTGTCCACAACTGTCCATGTAATATCAAAAACTGCCAGATCTCTCAGGGAAAGTAGTTTACTCTTGTCTTTTTTGGCTTGGCTTGATTATTTTTAGTCAAATTACCTTGGCCAAGAAGACAGCTATACCCCTGATGAGTTGCTAAAAACGAATCTTGGAAAGTGTAGGGATATTGAATAGTTGAAGACCTGTGATAAATGGTTCATGCCTAGTTAGCACTGACAAAGTAACTTTTTTCATAAAGCAAGGAAAAATAAAGCAGAATTAATTCAATTTACTCTTAAACTAGCACTCATCTGAGAATTTAAAATATCTTTTCTTTGATCTTTTCACCTGTTATCATTCTTGCTGTCTCTCTTCTATATGCCTATCTTTTTTTCCTACCTACTTACATCCTTTGATTTCTTTCTTTGTATCTCTCTTTTCCTTTCCTGCCCTGTCCCCTTCCGATGATATTTCCCCCTCTATTCCCTCTTCCTGTTCTTTCTCCTTCTCCTCTCTCTCCCTCTTCTCTGGGTACAGATGGAATTAAGGAACTTTGTAGTTTTTCTTCTTATTTATAGATATGTTTTTGCATATATTCTCCTAAATTAAAAAGCATACTGAGTGAAATAAGTCAGACAGGGAAGGACAAATATTGTATGATATTGCTTATATGTGGAATCTGAAAAATGGTATAAATGAACTGATTTATAAAACAGAAGTAGAGTTACAGATGTAGGAAACCATCTTATGATTATCAGGGAGGAAGAAGGAGGGAAATAAATTGGGAGATTGGGACTGAAATATATAAACTACTATATAGAAAACAGATAACTTATAAGGACCTACTATATAGCACAGGGAACTCTACTCAATACTCTATGATGTATATGGGAAAAGAACCTTAAAAAAGAGTAGATATATGTATAACTCATTCACTTTATCATACAACAGAAAGTAATACAGCAGTGTAAATCAACTATACTCCAATTAAAAAAAAAAAGTCTCTGAGGAGATGAAATCTCTGTGACCCTCCTCCTTGGTCTGTAAATGAGCAGTGAAAAAACTGATATAACAATGAATCTATTTTTTTAAAAAGTTAGGGAAAAAGTGATTTAAGTCACTTCTCTGGGAGATATGTGGGCCTTGGTTAAGTCTTTACCCTCTTTACGGTAAAAAAGGGTTTTTATTGCCTCCCAATAGGAAAAAAATTCCTATTCCTTGTTACACACATTATCAAATGATTAATTTAATTGATTTATCTGAATTAAGATGGTTAGTGACAAGATTGCTGATAAACTGGTGTTTTCATGTGAATTAGAAAACTATGCTGAATCATCAAAACACATATTCTCTGTTGAAAAATTGTCATACTACACTGACTTCATGAAAAAAGCCTATGTATCTTACTAATACTGCCGGTTTATAAGATCTGATTTGAATATTGACACCCATGACTTTTACAGTGTCACTGGCTCTCCTAGGATTGTACAGTACCATACACAAGTCATGGGACTGTATAAGGAGACACAGATGAGGTGAGCTGTTGGTGAACTTCGAAGGACACTGATGGAAGTTTTGGGGCAGGATTCTGGAATTCCAGACACCAATTTAGACTTGTATATTTCACAGAAAGGAAATATAAAAGAAATGGCATGAGTTTTGCTAATGGAGTATGTTTGGATGACTCTTTTCCCTATTTTAGTGGGTATCATGGCACCTCAATTTTTTTTTTTTTTACTGTGCAATAATGATTGGATCACTTCTCTATAAACATCAGGAAGATTCTGCAATTAGTTAAGAAAGGAGGATGCGCATACTGATATTGATTGTAAACAAGGCTTAATGTTCTCATACAAGGGCTGGTTGATACTTTCAGATTTAATCAGCTAAGAATAAATGTGAGTACACTCATAAATGTGAGTACTGCAGAGACCTGGTACTAGCACAACATTAAGGGTCTGAAAGTGTCCCCAAGAAAGCAGAATTTCTCAGCAAGTTATAACTTAGTATGAAAATTGGCCTATGACTGCCATGAAACAAATTTTCTACCAGTTGGATGCTTTCTGGATCAAAAGGGTTTAAAGTAATAAGGGGATACCTTTATATTTTTCCTTCTTCAGAGCTGCCCAGATCATGTCTACAATTTTTTTTAATGCTTTGATTCGGAAAGCATTAAAAAAATTTACAGACATTTATGGTTGAATTAAAAATGAGCCACTTTAGCATATAAATGCATCAGGCTTCTTTATATTTTGGTGCCAGGAGAGTTTATAGTAGTAGTTTTAGTGGCTAACAGTACTAAGTTATTGAAATGATCTCAATAAAAATGGCATTCCATTAAAAATAGAGTTTTTTCATTTCTTATGCTCTTGTGAATTGATTTGACTTTAAAATTTTTTTTGGATAAATGTTTATCAGCCAATGACAATAATTTAGTCACCACATAAGATTCTTCCAGATACAAGGAGATATAAATTACTTTTGATACCATTTAACAAGGCTGTAATATAGAAGTTGCTTTATTAAAGTTTGAAGCCATCAGGGTCTCAAATGCACATGTGTGGACTAGCTGGATGAGGCGTGTCCCATATGGTTGGATGTGGGCCCATTGGCCAGCAGCACTTAGAAATGTAGCTCCACGTTACTAGTGGAGAAAAGATGCCTCTGCTCTTGTGCTTTTAGCTTTTTCTAACCATGCCACCCTCCACCTTTCAACACACATAAACTGCCTCCCACTAGACTAATATTATCCCTGAAAATTCCACCATGTGTCAGTCATTCATTTGCTTTTATTATTGGTGAGACCTTCTTTTGTGCTTGTGAATGTATGAGGTAGTGTAACAAGCCCCTGACATGTCATTGGAAGATCTGGTTACTGTGTTACTGTGTTTCTATAACCAAGTTACTTGGCTTGTTGAGTCCTCACAATCAACTTCTTTATCTATATAATGTGGTTGTATTATATATTTAATATATATAAATGCTATTAATTAATGTTATATATAATTAATTAATGTTATATATAAATAATTATTATATATATTGATGCCAGGAGCCTTCCTGGCAGGGGTGTGTGAGGGTGTGTGAATATGCATAAAGTCTCAAGAAGTTTTTACTAATAAAATTTTATTGAAATGTCCCATGCCCCATACTAAAGTGCAAAAACTTTAAGGATGGTGAAATAACTAGCTATATGGTTTTCACAGGAATAGACTTGTTTGATAACTCTTGTCATGTGTTCCTTGTTTTTGTGTCCAAAGAGATCTGACATTATGCTAAACCCTACATTAGGATTCTAGATTTCTGCTTCAAAGTATAGCCATGTGTTTGTTTCTAAGACTGGTATGAATTTGGGGTAAGGATTTAGTGATCTTATGATTTCATCATTTTATGTGATTAGTTTAGAGTATGTAGAATGCATTTCAACAAATGAAAATTTGAGTTGAGTGATTTACACTTAGTTGGAAAAATGTAATATAGATTGAAAAGATAAAAATCCTTGAGGTTTTAAATCATTCTTTTTTGATGGAATGTGTTGTCTAGGAAAAATTTTATTTTAGAGTGCATGATATAGAACACAAAGGAACATAGGAACAATAGTTTTAGGTACATAAGACACTTGCAGAATACACAGAAGAACTGTACTAAAAAAATCTTCATGACACAGATAATCACGATGGTGTGATCACTCACCTAGAGCCAGACATCCTGGAATGTGAAGTCAAGTGGGCCTTAGGAAGCATCACTATGAACAAAGCTAGTGGAGGTGATGGAATTCCAGTTGAGCTATTTCAAATCCTAAAGGATGATGCTGTGAAAGTGCTGCACTCAATATGCCAGCAAATTTGGAAAACTCAGCCACTGCTGAGTTTTTCCAGCCACAGGACTGGAAAAGGTCAGTTTTCATTTCCAATCCCAAAGAAAGGCAATGACAAAGAATGCTCAAACTACCGCACAATTGCACTCATCTCACATGCTAGTAAAGTAATGCTCAAAATTCTCCAAGCCAGGCTTCAACAATACATGAACTGGGAAATTCCAGATGTTCAAGCTGGATTTAGAAAAGGCAGAGGAACCAGAGATCAAATTGCCAAGATCATTGGATCATTGAAAGCTAGAGTGTTTCAGAAAAACTTCTATTTCTGCTTTATTGACTATGCCAAAGCCTTTGACTGTGTGGATCACAGCAAACTGGAAAATTCTTCAAGAGATGGGAATACCAGACCACATGATCTGCCTCTTGAGAAATCTGTATGCAGGTCAGGAAGCAACAGTTAGAACTGGACATGGAACAGCAGACTGGTTCCAAATAGGGAAAGGAGTACATCAAGGCTGTATATCATCACCCTGCTTATTTAACTTATATGCAGAATACATCATGAGAAATGCTGAACTGGATGAAACACAAGCTGGAATCAAGATAGCTGGGAGAAATATCAATGACCTCAGATATGTAGATGACACCACATTTATGGCAGAAAGCGAAGAACTAAGGAGCTTCTTGATGAAAGTGAAAGAGCAGAGTGAAAATGTTGCCTTAAAATTCAACATTCAGAAAACTAAAATCATAGCATCTTGTCCCATCACTTCATTACATAAAGATGGGGAAACAATGGAAACAGTGACAGACTTTATTTTTTGGGCTCCAAAATCACCGCAGATGTTTGAATGACTGCAGCAATGAAAATAAAAGATGCTTGCTCCTTGGAAGAAAAATTATGACCAACCTAGACAGCATATTAGAAAGCAGAGACATTTCTTTGCCAACAAAGGTCCATCTAGTCAAAGATACGGTTTTTCCAGTAGTTATGTATAGATGTGAAAATTGGACTATAAAAAAAGCTGAGCACCGAAGAATTGATGCTTTTGAACTGTGGTGTTAGAGAAGACTCTTGAGAGTCCTTTGAACTGCAAGGAGGTCCAACCATTCCATCCTAAAGGAAATCAATCCTGAATATTCACTGGAAGGACTGATGTTGAAGCTGAAACTCCAATAGTTTGGCCACCTGATGTAAAGAACTGACTCATTTGAAAAGACCCTGTTACTAGGAGAGATTGAAGGTGGGAGGAGAAGGGGACGACAGAGGATGAGATGGTTGGATGGCATCACCGACTCAATGGGCATGAGTTGAGTAAACTCCTGGAGTTTGTGATAGACAGGGAGGCCTGGCATGCTGCCATCCAAGGGGTCACAAAGAGTCAGACATGACTGAGTGACTGAACTGAACTGAAGACACTTTCATACCACTTAAAATTTGTTTATATATATATATATTTCTTTCTTTTTCTTTTTTCCTTTAGCATGGCTATAGGCCTTTCTTTTGTGCCTAACATATGACTATAGAGGGGCTTCCCTGGTGGCTCATATGGTAAAGAAGCTGCATGCAATTGCATGAGACCTGGGTTCGATCCCTGGGACGGGAAGATACTCTGGAGAAGGGAACGGATTCCCACTCTGGTATTCTAGCCTGGAGAATTCGATGGAAATAGGAGCCTATTGGGCTATAGTCCATGGGATTGCAAAGAGTTGGAGACAACTGAGCAACAAACACTATGACTATAGAAGTCTACTGAAACTCTGAGGCAGTCATTCAGGGGAAGATTTAGACTTATATCTTTCTTCTCCATCCTGAATTCTGTTAATAAACTTTTGTGCTTTCCCCAATCTCTTAAATTCTCTTTAGTATTGAAAATACAGAGATGGCCCCACAGCATGAGGCCCCACAGCCTCTCCCAGCTGAGGAAACCTGGGTCCTGTCACCTTCTTCTGACCATCCTTTCCCTTCCAACAAAGATCCAGCAACTGCATCTTCTTTCCAGTTCTTTGGAAAAGAACCAAAAGTTTTTGTTTCTTAGCCTCCCTTCCAGAATCTTTCACATGGATAGAGTTATTTTTATTCTTCTGATGTACAGAAGTTTTGAGAGAGTACCTGTTGGGTGTTTGCTTAGACATGCTTCACTAGGCAAGTGTGAAGCAAAAAGTGATAGGCCTTCAACCCAAAAATAAAAGCCATGGGGATAAGTGCAGGCAGTAGGAGGGGGATGTTTGGCTGGATAACCTCACTGGCCAGCCTCCTTTTCCTTATGACAGTAGGAAGGGAGCTGTCAATTCTCAAGATCACCTCAGGGAAAGGGTATGTCCTCCATTTGTTCTTTTATTAAAAAGGCAGTGTCTTATTTCAGAGAGGAGTTAAGTTTAATGAAATCTAATGAATACTTTTGAGTACCTCTAAAGTACCAGGTTGTGTGCTGGGCATAGGCATGAAAAACATAAACAATTTGAAACAGATTAGAGAGAAATAGGACAAAGGCAGGAGGGATGAAATGGGACAGCAATGAGGCTGAAAAGGCTCTCAGTAAAAACTCTAGACTTCACAGAAAGTGACATGAAAGTGAAAGTCATTCAGTCGTGTCTGACTCTTTTTGACCCCATGGACTGTAGCCCACCAGGCTCCTATTTCCATCAAATTCTCCAGGCAAGAATACTGGAGTGGGTAGCCATTCCCTTCTACAAGGGATCTTCATGACCCAGGGATTGAACCTGGGTTTCCTGCATTGCAGGCAGATTCTTTACCCTCTGAGCCACTAAGGGAGACCCTACACTTCACAGAGGTGGGCCACAAATTTGCTTCAGAACTCTGTGGTATCTAGGGCATGCTTGTTCACAATGCCTATGAGATATAAACAAAAGCATTTCTCATGTGAAACATAAATATTCTTGGTTCTTAAGTCAGATAGGACTTCTTCAGTGTCCTCAAAGAATGAGTGTTGTATACATGTTTATTAAGCATACATGGTGTGCCAGGCTTTATGTTCTGTGCTGGAGAAGGGGACATAATCCCTACGTTAAAAGGGTGTAGAGATGCCCAACTGTCTGTCTTGGAGCACTCTGGCCCACAGGGATATTCTGAACTTTTGAGTTCTTTGAACTCTAGTGATGGACAGAGGAGATGAGAGAGTAAACTGGGATGTTATTTTCATTCCCGCTTGACTTCCTGCTCCTTACCATCACTTTTAAAAAAGTGAATCTCACAAAATCTAGTTTAAACTTTAAGTTTGCACTTGTAGTATCTGCTTGATTTTGGCAAGTGGGACTGTTGGAAATGTTTCGTAGAGGAGAGGAAAACAGTATTCACAGTCTGCTATGTGATAGGGTTTCCTGCAGCATCGAGACACAGGTCCCTCAAGAGAGGTTTTCCTTTTCTGTGTTTCCCAGAGCTTTCACATTTGTTATGGCATTTCTGCTTGATGTGGGGTAGAGGGGAAGCTTAAAAGACCCAGGAAACCCACTAATGAAAAAGGAGCCATGTGGAGCCTCAGGATTAGTCAGTAACCACAGTAGATTGAACCAGGGAGCGCTCTGGTCCCTGATGTGTCCAATTAGGCCTTGAGAAAGTCAGATATAAAATCTGACCTTACCCTTCACCCTGGGTCCTCTTTCTCAGCAATGGAAAGAATTAGGTTCATTTTCCAGCTTTTTGTTCTTGATGCTCAGTGCAAGCTGTTTGGGGGAACATTCTTCCCTCTATTTCTGTGCCACAATTCACTTTTGGTGAGTAGTGACTAAACTTTGTCAATCACAGAATCATTTCTCAATCTATGGTCCACAGGCAGCTTCAGTGAATATCCAATAAATATTCCTAAGTTTAAGTTCCCAATTATGGGGATGTTGTATGTCAAATTTCCGGGCACATTTCCCCCCTCTCTTTTCATGGTGCACTTCTGTCTAATATTCATTCTGTGTAAACTGGTGTTAAATATACAATTTTGTCCCCATGGAACACAGATAGTTCTATTCCTTGCTCATGGCCTTTTACTTGATCCTAAGCACCTCTTGACATATGATGGGATGGCGTGGATTCTCACCTATTCACTAAAATATGGCATTAGAAGGGTAAATATTTCATAGAATTTATAATTTTTAAAGCTCTTATCTTTACTCTCTCAAGAGAATGTGCTGTTTTGCTTTTTAAGAAATATCATGTTGAGATAAAGAGATTTAGTTTTAATTTAGACCTAAGTTGTGAATGTGTGACTTTGGGAAAATTATTTCATTTTCTGAGTTCAGCTTGATTTTGTGAAGTGGTGATAGTAGTGGTACCTAATATGTGGGATTGCTGCTGCATTTAACAAGTGAGTTCATATAAAATATTTAGCCTTATACAGTGCCTGGCATGTTGTGAGCTCTTGATAAAATAGGACTATTATTACTTTAGGAGTAGGGTTTTAGTCAGGATTAAACGAGATGATTTTTGTAAAGTTCTTAGCATAGTGCTGGCACATAGTATATCATAGACACTTAATAAATGTGGGTCCCTCTTTTTCTCTCATTTAGATTCTCAACCTCACTTTATTTTCTTCCCTTTTATCCTTATCCTACTAAATGTTGTGTAGAGGAGCTCAGTGCTTACAAGCTTTGATTAAAATTTTAGAATCTCCCAGCATTCAAGATAAAAGCTAAACAAAATAAAAAGCAGTGGTTCTGCCACTCTTTGGAGACTGTTTTAGTTGTCACACATGGAGGAGGAGGATGCTAGTCTTCTAGCGGGTAAAAGCCAGGAATGCTGCTAAACATCCTACAACCTACAAATCAGGTCTCCACCCCTTCTCTCAGAGACAGCAAAGTAATATTCCACTCCAGATGCTAATAGTCCTGAGATTGAGAAATTCTGGTCCAAATAGGTACACTCTCTGCATGTGGGGAAACCAGAAAGCTTCAGAGTGGGTGACAAAATGAGAGGTGATGTTGAGTTTGGAGCTTTAAATAATTGGCTAATTCATACAAGTTAATCTCCACTCAGAATAGCTGGCTTCCTTATTATAATTATATTATATACGTATATATATATATATGTATAAAATATGGTATTGTGCTTGTGTGTGTGCTAAGTTGCTTCTGTCGTGTCTGACTCTTTGTGACCCTATGGACCCTAGAGTAGCCCTCCAGGCTCCTCTGTCCATGGGATTTCCCAGGCAAGAATACTGGAGTGGGTTGCTGTTTCCTTCTCCATGGGATCTTCCTGACCCAGGGATAGAATCCCCATCTCTTACCGTCTCCTGCATTGGCAGATGGATGGATTCTTTACCACTAGTGCCACCTGGGAAGCCCATATAGTATTATACTACATATCAAAAATGGATATATTTTCTTGTTTTGTACAAAAATTCATTTGAAATATTCTCTTAAACCAGATGGGGACTTTGGGGGATCCCTGGTAAAGTAAACAAAGTTTTAACCCCTCAAACAAGATCAGCATTGAGAAGTTTAACGACCACAGTGAATCAATACTCAGCCACTGTTTATGATCCCAGTGACACCTTGTTGCCAGGAGAGGCAGGGGCCCTTGAACCTACTTGCAGCTCCTAGAGATTGTTAGTTAGTCAGTTGCTCCACCAGAGCATGCCAGCCTATCAGCTTAAGCAGCTTCAGTTGTACTAGTGACAAGAGGTTGGTCACTGGGTTTAAAAGCTAAAGAAAAAGAATATATGAGAGAGTGTGAAAATTTAAAAATAAAATCCTTTTGAATCTCATTCTGTAAAGAAGCAGGAAGCTTGACTGACATCTCTTTGCCTCCTGTTGTCTCAAATCAAACATTTTCAGTAGTGTGCCTTACGTGTCAGTAAAACCATGCCCATTCGTTGGTAACTATAGGAAAGGTTACTATTTTTGGTGAGCTTGGGGAATAGTTATAGGAAGGAGAGGTGAAGATAGAGAATATTTTAATTTTCTCCCCAGGAATATTTTGTATGTTTCTCATGCTGCCTTAAGATCATGGCTTAGTGACCTTTTGACATGGTAATAACTGTATTTTCAATGCATGTATTATGCTTCTAATTAAAGGCAGAGGACAGCTAACCAGAGAGTGAAGAATCACTGGGCCAAGAAGGTGAGCCTACTGTTTGGTGTTACCTTCCCCCTTGGAGTGTCTGTTGATTCTGAAAGGGGCTGAGATCCCAGAAGGCTGGATGGAATTTTTGATAGCCTTGTAGAGCTAGGGGCAGGAATTGTCATTACAGCCTATCAAACGTGGGCCCATATTCACTTTGGGTCAGGACACTTCAAGGCTGCATCCTAGGAGTGATGGTCAACCTGAAGAAGATAGGTCCTCACAGGGACTTCAGCTCAAACTTCAGTTTACGTAGTCAGAATGAGGTGATCATGATTTGTACCTAGGGGCCTTGCAGAAGCAAATGGAAATAAGTTTTGGAAAAGATGACATCGTGACACCAAACTAAGCTTAAAATTGTTTTTATAACTATTTTTCTATATATGATGTCTGATATCTAATGAGAAATAGCCATACATTACAATGCAGCATGAAAACAGTCAAGAAACAAAAAATAGAAGAGGCCCATAGGGTCTTCAGATTTCTTGAAGTCATCAAAATAAACTTTAAAATAACTACAATTTTATGTTTTATGTTGAAGAATTTAAAAGACAAAAATTAGAATATTGCAGAAAACTAGAAAGTATAAAATAAGATTGGAATGGGTATTCTAGAAATGAAAAATACAGTAAGAGAAATTAAGAGCTCAATGGAGTATGGGTTTAATGATAGATTTGTCAGAGCTGAGGAAAGAATTGCAAATCAGAAGTTAGGTCAATATCTAGAAAGAAGCACAGAGAGACAAAAGGAGGGAAAATACTAAAGAGGGAGATATACAGGGGATACAATGAGAATGCCTAACATGGTCCATTGGAGTCTAAAAAGGAGAAGCAGGAAAGAATGAGAGCAGAGGAAATATTTGATGAAATAATGACTGAAGACCCCCTAAAATTGTCAAAGAACCTCAAGGAACAGCAGGAGAGGCCCTTGGAACACTAAGCAGGCAAGATAGAAATAAATGTTCACTTTGGCACATAGTAGTAGTTCAACTGTGAAGAATTAAAGAAAATAATCTTTAAAGCAGACCAAGATTACCTTCAAAGAAGTAGCAATTAGACTGAGAGCTGATTTCCAAATAGTTATAATTCTTACCAGAAGACAATGGAGTGTTTTCAATGTACAGAAACAAAAAAAACAGCCAACTTAGAATTATATACTCAATGAATAGACACTTTGAGAATGAAAAGAAAATATTTTCAGACAAATGAATACTTTCAGAGATTCCTTTAGAGAAGATATTGTACTAAATATTAAAGAATGTTCTTCAGGAAGTAGAAAAAAATGATCCAGATAGAAGACCAAAGATAAAAGAAGGAATGAAGAATAAGGAGATGGAAAATGATGGGGACACATCTAAATAAATAACTACTATACACAAAAGCAATATAATGTCTACATGGGCTTAAAGTACATATAGAATAAAAATGATAATATGTAACTTGAGAAGAGAATAAAAGAAGGTAAAATGTTTTAATATCCTTGATTAGTCAATATTTCAAGTTGTAATGACTAGTTAAACACTAAAAGAACAGTAACAGAGCAGATAACTTCCAAGAAAATAGAGGGGAAAATGGAATCACAAAAATAATCCAGTGAGGAAAGGGTGGTCTTTTCATAAATGGACTTGGGCAAATGATTGTCCATATGAATAAAAAGAAAATCTAGAAACTTGACTCTTGCATGAAAATCAATTCCAGGCAGATTGTACTCAAAATGTGAAAGAAAAAAAAAATAACATTTCTAGAAGATAATTTGGGAGAATTGGCTTCATGACTTCTGGATAGGTAAAGACTTCTCAAATAGACAGCAGGACAGTCAAACAATTGAAAAAAAGAAAGAAAAAGAAAGAAAGAAAGAGGAAGAGAAAGAAGAAAGAAAGGAAAAAAGAAAAGAAAAATAAATATTGACAAGGACAAGAATTTGGTTGCACTAAAACTAGAAACTTCTTTCATTCAAATACATCATTAAGAGAGTGAAAAGATGACATTTCACATCCAGAGAAGATATTTGCAATACAACAATCAGGGAAGGTTTGCATCTAAATTTAAAGAATTCCTATAATAAATGCTAAGAAGAAACAATCCAATGGAGTCAATTCAATAGAAAACAAGAGACTTGAACAGACACTATACAAAAAACAGACACTATTCAAAATGCCAATAAATGAATGAAAAGCTACTTGATAGCATTAGTCACCAGAACTTCAAGGTTCTGATTTCCTGCAGTGCCGGACATGTTTTATTTCTTTGCTTTCATAGTAGTTATGTAAAGGATCTCTTTAGGTGCTTAAGCTGCACTTTTTCATTTTTTGCATGTCTCACAGTTAAAAACAAGGTAAATAAACTAAACAATGACCTAGTATCATGCTTACAGCAGACAAAATACTGGTTCTAAAATCTTAATGGAGATTTTCTATAAGTTTCACTCCCAGTTTACAGCTTACATATTGCATTCACAGGGCTGTACTAATAAAACATCAAGACAAGAAAATGGAAATATGTCTCAGTTTTTCATGTCTATTCAATTTTGGCCAATTTTCAATTTCTTGGAGACTTGAGAGTTTTATAAGTATCCATAATTACAGGTCAGTTTTGATTTAAAAACTTGACTTGAGGGATCTTGAAACACACACATTTTGTGGGAGAACTAGCTATGTATATTTGTAGAATAGGATTAAGATTGGTATTGTTTGTGTGTTCTTTTCCACAAATGAAAGGAAATCAGAGCAGACCTTGTGTCTTCAGAGATATTTGCAAGAATATTTTAATTCTTGCAAATTCTTGCAAAGATATTAAGTTAAGTTAATGTAACCAAAAGGCAAGGGTTTCCTTATTTGTGTTAATATATCAGAAAGCAAATCCTACGTTCTAGTATCAAGCTCCACAGCTATTGAGTTTTTTCAAGACATATAATCTGTATCATTTAACTGCTGATAATTGTAGAGTTTTTACAAGAAAGACTAGAGTGAGAGATGTATCCTGATGACGAGGGCCAATTGTCCTATTAGAGAATGGCATCAGGTTGTCTTGGCATATGAAAGTCATCTGGCCATCTAAATTGCTGCCATAAATAAAAAACTCAATGTATTTAACTTAAAATTCATAATGGCAGGTTGATTCTGCTGACACTTTATTGGTTATCCCAGACCTTTTAAATGCAAATTTTATTTGCAGCTTTAATGCAGTGATACTAAACATTTAACAGGTGCACTTTGAATATATTAGTGCTGGAAAATTCAGCCATGATGAACCTGACGTTTATGAAGAAATAGACATAGGCACACATGCTGTGACCATGGGTTGAAGGTCTTGCCTGAGCTTTGCTGGGCACGCTCTGTACTCTGTTCTTATGCTCACAATGACCTTGCAAGATGGTCATTGTTATTACCTTTTTAGAGAAGAAGATACTGGGGCTCAGAGAGGTTAAGTTATAGCTCCGAGACCATAGAACTAAGTGACAATGACCTTGTAAAGGCAAAATACACTTTAACCCCATGGTTCCCAGGTATATGACAAATACCTGTTGGGTGGTTTTTTTTTTTGCTTATATAACTCAGATTAAGCTGCACATTTGCTTTGAAAAATTTAATCTATTTGTGTATCAATAAGGGTATGGTGTTTACCCTTCTAAATGGAAGTAAAGGCTAAATCTTCACTGCTACAAAATGGGGACTGATTTGACCACAACTTGCACAGAAAATAAATGTTTCTCAAGCAAGAGTCAAGGTGTGCAATGAACTCTGTGACTGGATGAGGCAGGGTCTACTTTGTAGTGGCATGTTTGCTTTGAAATGCTGGCACAGAGGAACTACAGACAGAGATGAATTGGTGTGGAGCTACATGAGGGCGAACGAGATGCAGTGTGTGCCAAGCTCCTACCTTCTGATTGATTTTTATTGTCTCTTCTGTGTGGTAGAGAAGGAGCTTTTCACCGGAAGAAGTCAGGTTAACATACACCTGTAGGCAGGGGTACTGAGAGAGTTTCCAGCAGTCCGGACCACAGCTGAAGGAGCAGTTAAATGTTTCTGTGATGGACGCATTCAGCAAGGTGCACTGAGCCTCCTCGGTCCATACACTACATAGAGAGGAGAAGAGTAAGCACAGATGCCAAGGACGCAGAAACTGGAAGCAGAGGAGATCATTTGTCAGTTCCTTGACCTGAAGAATCTTCCAAGTCTATAATACAACCTACTTGTAACGTGTATGCCTTTGCATAGAGCAGCTTTGTTAAAGTGAAAGTTGCTCAGTCATGTCCAACTCTTTGCGACCCGATGGACTATACAGTCCATAGAATTGTCCAGGTCAGAATCTGGAGTGGGTAGCCTTTTCCTTCTCCAGAGGACCTTCCCAACCCAGGGATCGAACTCAGGTCTCCCACATTGCAGGCAGATTCTTTACCAGCTGAGCCACAAGCTAACTGCTATATAAACATAAGATAAACTTTGCCTGGAATCTAAGAACTTTTCCAATGATTTCTATCAAATGTAGTATCATCTTTTCCAATGCTTGATTTAAATTAGATTTTTTTCCTTATAAAATTCACCAGTAAGGGTAAGGTAGCATCTTTTTATATCAGAGCCTGTACCCACCCTTCATTTCTACGTTGTAACCTGCTTCCTGTCATGCCTTGGTCCTCACCTCACAATCTCTGCCTACTTTGCAGGCAGAGAAGGGGAGGAGAGATGATGAAAGAGTGGAGGGGCTTAAGGTCTGGTGTGATAGGTGAAAGGACAATGATGCATTTCTTTAAGGTCTTCCTAAAAATGGAGAAAAGATAACTTTACCTTTTGATTATACCAAGAGCCATCAGTTATTGTACCCTTTTCATTCTAATTGATGCTTTACATACATTGTCTTTTTTTGTTTTATATGTTGGGTATGAAATTCTTTTAAAGGTGAGTGAATTGACGGTCAGAGAAGTCAAATGCATGCAAAGACACATAGCTAGTAGGTGGTGGAAATTGTGACTCCACCCAGTCTTGTATTTCTCTAAAGCCCAGGCTCATTGTGGGGTACTGCACTGCTTCCCCACAGTGGAAAAGAGGCTATTATATGAGATTAAAGGATTCCTATCCATGTCCTGAGACCTGTTAGTTAGAAAGATTAAACAAACAAACAAAGAAAACCCCTCGAGCTGCCCATTGGACAGCTTTTCATTCTAAAATATTTATAATTTTATGATCAAGAGTAATATTTGTGATTAGGAAGTAATGTACCTAGAGTCGATGTTTCACTTCTGGATATAAACTGATTACCAGAGTGATTAGAAAATAGCACGTTTCTTTGCAGATTAATAGCTCTTCTTTTGCTGGATGTGTGTTAATAGGGCCCCCTTTCCATGTCCAATTTTGTACAGAGCCAGGATTCAAGCCCTGACTCCCTCTGGTGTGGCATATTTTCTGGGGGCTTGAGTGGTCAGATTTTGCTTATACAAGGAAGGAAAAAAAGTCTTAGATGATGCTAAGCATTTGTAAGTATTGGAAAGTGGTTTTGGAATCAGTGGACTCTGCAGCCTGAGGCATCCGTGCTTTCATTGAGGAGTAGAGCTGAAAGCATCAGGGAGGCAGAGTAGAGAGGCCATAAGTGGGAAAGATGATGCCTTAATTTTAGCAAATTACTGTGTTTCAACTAGATTTTGCTTCTAAAATGAAAGTATTAATTTAAGTGGGGAAATGAATGCCACAAAATGGTTTGATTCTCTTTTGGATTGAAACCTCAGTTTTTCATGTTGAAAGGGCCTCATTTCTTTAAACTGAAGCGTCATGAGACTTTCTTGATTAGTTAAAGCAATGCTGGGCTTTCCCATGCTCAGAGTGTCCAATATGGACAACAGCTAGAAACGCTGGGGCGTGTCATGGCTTTCTAAGGGGGAACACACTTACCAACAAAGTGTTTGTCTTTGTATCTATGTGGTAAACCCAGGGCAAATACTTAAATAAGAAAAGTTCAAAACCTGTTATTTTAGAAAGTGCAAAGAGCACCAGATTTGAGCTCCTTGTGATAATGTAGAGGGGTGGGGTGGGGTAGGAGGTAGGAGGGAGATTTAAGAGAGAGGGGATGTATGTATACCTATGGCTGATTCATGGTAATATATGGCAGAAACCAGCACAATATTGTAAAGCAATTAGCCTCCAATTAAAACTAAATAATTAATTTTTAAAAAGTGCATAGCAGTGTTTTTCAGCCTGTTAGAATCACCTGGGGAACTTTAAAAGTTACTGGTGACTGGGTCCCACTCCAGACCAATTAAATCTGACATTATGGAATGATGGTGGTGGGGCCTGGGTGTCAATATTTTAAAAAGATTTTCAGGAAGTTGAAATGTGCAGCTGAGAACTGCTAGTGTGTGGGGTGATGGAAGAGAGGGCTGTGGAGGAAAAGGAACGCGGGTGGAGAATGGACAGAGGTGTTAAGAGCCAAGAACAGGGATTCTGAAATTAACAGGATATAGGTTTGGATCTTGGCTCTTCCTGCCAAATACTAAAGCTGGCTCACAAGTAAAGAATCGGCCTGCTGACGCTAGAGACATGGGTTTGGTCCCTGGGTCAGGACTATCCTCTGGAGAAGGAAATGACCATCCACTCCAGTATTCTAGCCTGAGAAATCCCATGGACAGAGGAACCTGGTGGGCTCCAGTCCATGGGGTTGCAAGAACTGGACATGACTTAGTGACTGAACAACAACAACAATGACACTGCTTATTAGATCTTTCTTGAACCTCAATGTTGCTAATTTTATGAGAATATATATACTTACCTTATAGAACAGTTGTGAAAATTAAAAAAGTGATGTACGGCAAGTCCCTGGCACATAGTAGGTGGTTTGCACATAGAGGTATTTTTATCATCGTTATTAGATAACATCATTGACAGTAGTATGTGCCAGGCACTGCTTTAAGTGCTTCATAGCAAAGAAAGTAAAAAAGAGGACCTCGGAATTGCTAAGCTGTGTGGGAAGATGGAGAAGGAAGACAGAAGACAGCATCCCAAGCACCCAGGGGTGTTACCTCTGCATGTATGAGCGCAGGAGTGTGATTCCCAGCAGAAAGTACATCATGATGGAGCACACCATCATGGCCAGTCCCAGGAGAATGGCCCGGTCCTCTCCTGCTTTCAGTGCTGTGACAGTTTTCCTTTTGTCCAGGAGGTCGTGGTCCCTGATTTTTTGGTAAATATTTCTGAGGTTGAAAATAATACAGTTTTACATGAAGTTCACAGTCAGTCAGTACAGCCCTAAAGAATAAGTCTCTGCTCAGGCCTTCCCAAGGCAGAGAGGTCGAGAGGGACCCTCCAAACCTGCCTGAGTGCAGTTGGACCCCAGCACAAGACCACTGCATCGCAACACATTCCCACACCCAACCCTGAACAGAAACAAGTCTCCCATCTTTACTTGGGGTGTATGTCTAGCTGTCAATACTTTTTCTTTTTTTCTAAGTCTGAAGAAAGAAAGCAATGCCCTCAGTTGTTTATATAATGCTTTGGCTTTGTTTCCTTTGCTAACCCCCAGCTGATCATCACTGATCTTTCTATAGCCCCTAGTACCTAATGGAGCATTAATTCAAATAAATGGCAACATATATCAGGAAACTATCAACTTAATGTTTTACTTTCCCTCAGTAGTAATAGACAGAATTTATTCTGGTTAACATTCTTAAGCGTAGGGTTGCTTAGAGCTCTGTTGACTTGAGATTTCTGGAGACGTCCAGTGGTGACCCAGCCTTCTTTTCTTGTATGGTAAACATTTGAGCAAGTTTACAAAAATGTCAGTCAGATCAAGGCCAGAATCCAAAACTTTGGATAGTTTTATTACTATCTGTAAAATTTTTCAATGATTAAAAAAACAAAACAAAACAGATTGGAGTCACTGTCCCCTAGTTCAAAACCTGATTTCATGGCTTACTGTGTGAGCTCTACAACTTCCTTATTCTGTCTAATTCCTAGTTCCTTGAAAAGTGGATATAATGTGTAACTACACTGTTATGGTTAAATGAGATGACATAAGTAGGTGGAGAATGACTGACTTGAAGTATTTAACAAATGTTCCCATTTAAAAATGGTGTGGGGAGCTATAGCTTTATGACATGGGCATCAGAACATCCAAAGTTGCTGTTCTTCTCCAAAGAATTCCTATAAGACAGAATGGCAAAGGAGTGAATAATGTAAAAAGCTTCTTAGTGGAGGGTTGAATTTGAAACTAGGTCTGAAGGAGAAGGCAGAAAAGAAGTGAAAAATTGCTGGAAGTGCTGGCTGGTGGGAGAGAGATGTGAGAAGTATGGGCAGGAAGGCAGGGATTGTGGGAAAGTGGGAGACCAAGGAGCCATGAGGATCTTCTCCAGTTTCTGTTTTGAGAAGGGAGCTTTGGATTTTAGGGTGTAGGACTGAGTTTGGTGGGGAAGTGGCCAGTTTTCAGGGCCCGGAAACAGAGAGGAGGACAGATAGAATGATGAAAATGAAGGAAAAAAACTCTTATGCCATTTTTGTTTTAATCTTCAGACAAAAAGTCAACATGCATGAGACAGACTTCAGATTTTCCTTTGAAATTTTCATGACAAGTCACTCTCATTGCTTGAAAAAGAACTAGAATCCAACGTGGAACTTTGCAGAGGAGGAAAGAGATATCTGTTATTTGTATAATTGTATGTATATTTGGGGCTTCTATTCCGCTTCATGCTCCAGGATGGCCTTACTGGTTTTAACAGCAGGCATACATTCTGGGGGGCATGTTCATTCTGGGCTGGTGGTTAAGATATTTTGATCCCCTACAGAAGGGTGAGAGCACACACATAGCATATTTCCAAAAGTTTTTAAGGAAGAATATATATTAATCTTCTTTGGTGGCTTAGATAGTAAACAATCTGCCTGCAATGCAGGAGACCTGGGTTTGATCCCTGGGTCAGGAAGATCCCCTGGAGAAGGAAATGGCAACCCACCCAAGTATTCTTGCCTGGAGAATCCCACGGCCAGAGGAGCCTGGTTTGCTACAGTGCATGGGGTGGCAAAGAGTCAGACACGATTGAGTGACTAACACACACACACATTAATCTGGTTACTGGAGTAAAAAATTAACCAATTAGCTTATTGTCATTTTTATTTAAAAGTTTTCTTCATGATATAGTTTATACAAATTTTTTCCTTGAGGAGTGGGTCCTTTGTAGTAGGAGAATCACAGCTGAATAGAGGCCTTTGTTCCTCATCTTTTCATGGCCATGCCTTCCTGGCTCCTCCCTACTCTCAATCACTCTTGGCCATTCTTTCTCCTCATCAGTAGGATGAGGAAGAAGCTCTGAGAGCCTGTCATTTTCATTACTCTCCAGCTCCCAAGCCCAGTGCTTCTGGACAAGCTGGTTTGCCCTGTCTTTGACTTCCACAGACTGGCCACTGCCCATTCCCTAAGTTTCCCCATTCTTTTCTGAGATTTTATTTGGAAAATATAAGATTTATATGAAAGCTCTTAAACTTTGTCCTCTATGAACCTGAATAAAAAAAAAAAATCAGTGCCCATTCATCTAAAGCCAGACTTCAAAACAAGAAAAGGCAGTTTGAGTGGCTTCAAAGACCTGCTGTAAAATAATAAACTGATGTTACTTCCCTGTTGTTATTTATCAACATGTATTTAATTCTAATGACTATATTGAGATTTGAATTCCCTGCAGGTGGAAGCCAGAAAGGAGGGAGCACAGTCTCAGATACAGAATAGTATGCTGTTACACTGCATTACTTATGGCAGTCTATACCCATAAAAAGACGCAGAGTAATCAGTCAGTTCTGTCACTAGAACAAGAAGCATATAAAACTGATTCAAGTGGGTAATTTAAAAACAAATCACAATTTTTGGAAATAGTTAACAAATGTTCTTCACATGCTTTGGAATGTGTAGAGAAGAGGGAAAATGATTGGTTTCCACGCAGGCTAAACACATCTGGGAAATTAGGATATTACTCAGCAAAATGAAATTGGGTGAGTGAGATGGGACATCCTCATGAAATTCATCAGTAAGTGATAATTGAATTAATGGATAAGTTAAAGGATGAATGAATGGTTTGAAGGAATAGAAAATACATAGTCCACAAACTTATTTTGAGTGCTAGTTATCTGTAGTTACTGGGCATGTGGCCCCTACCCAATAGGAAGACTGACATGAAAAAAAATCAACATAGGGTAGTAAACTCAGTGCCAGAGTCATTCACAGAGTGAGTGTAGAATAATTTTCCCAGCCTGAGGGATGAGGACAGGGAGCAAGGATTGAGGTCAGGGAAGCCTTGCTGGAGGAGAAATGCCTTAAACAGAATATTCAAGATTGAATCAGAGTTAACCTAATGAGACATGGAGTCAAGGGCATTTCAGACAGAAGAAGTCTCATGAACAAAGGATGGAGATTTATAACTTCATGCTGACTATCAGAAACCATACCAGTTTTACTATTAGTAGGATGAGTGTGGGACAGCGAAAATGGGGCAAGTAATTTTGGAAAGGTGGTAGGTTATGAAGAGCTTTTGTAGCTCATTTAAGGAGCTTGGTTTTTACCCTTTAGTTAATGGGAAGCTGGCAGAGGGTGACATGATCAGAACTGAGTTTCAGAATGATCACTCTGGCTGAAGAGTGGAGATTAGATTAAAGACAGAACCAGACTTAAATCAGAAAGAAGCATTAGGGGATTGTTACTGTGGTGCTGGCAAAGGATGATGAGGGCACGAAGTAGGAATCATGTGGGAGAAATGGAGAGAAAAGGATATATGGAGAAATATCTAGGAGATAAAACTTTAGGACTTGGTGACTGATGAAATATAGGGGATGGCCAGGAAGTTAAAAAAAGGGTAGAGTTTAGATTTATGATCAAGACCTTGGCTTGAATGACTGGGGAAATGGTAGAGAGTGTTACAGCAGGGGTCCTCATTTCCCTATTCTTCAGGCTTCCAAAGAGGGGACTTTTGCTGCCTTGGCTAAGAAGGGAGAGGCTGATTGTTCATTTATAGATTTTCTCCCTGACAGACATAGTGTCCTGAGTTCAGGTGAGGAGTGACTGATCTGATTGGTGAGATAGATCAGATCCTGACTGTCAGAGGCCCTGTCTACCTTTTGTTAGTTTGAAGATCACTGTTCATATGTGGCACAATCTTTTCCCTATCTTTTTGCACTTGCCTTTGTTCAGGCCTGGTATAAGCAGCCTTCTATAAGCCCCAGGTTGGGGAGGGAGTGTCCACCGTCTGAGACTAAGTGGGTTAGTGAGGTGCCCCTCCCAAGCCAAATTGTCTTCAAAGCTGGGGGAAGGAACATGATGTTATATTTTGGGTGTCAGACCTACACATCATGCTTCATACAAGGAAGCCTTGTACATTGGGGGTTACTCTGCCACTATGGGGGCTTCCCAGGAGGCTCAGCAGTAAAGAATCTGCCTGCAATGAAGGAGCTGCAGGAGACATGGGTTTGATCCCTGGGTCGGGAAGATCCCCTGGAGAAGGGAATGGCAACCTACTCCACTACTCTTGCCTGGAGAATGCCATGGACAGAGGAGCCTGGTGGGCTACAGTCCACAGGGTTGTACAGAGTTGCACACGACTGAAGTGACTTAGCACACACGCACACACTGCCTAGCAGGGTGGATAATTCATCTCTCTTTGATCCTTTGTGTCTATTCTCTGTGAATCTACTTACAAGGGGGTGGGGGGAGAAATAAGAGAAGGTTAGTATAGTTCACTGAACCTCTAAGGAGGACCTCTAAGGAGGAATGATGAGTATGGGGCACAACTACAAAATCAGTTTCAAAAATGAGGGATATGCAACAGTAGGTACAGAGCAGGAATTTGAATTTGTTAGTCTGAAGGAGATCTAGCCTTGGTATGTCCTGGAAAGGCAGTATGTTTAAGCTCTGTTGGAGCAGTTGTGGCTTCATGGTTCACCATGAATCAATATGGTGGATACAAAGCAACACTTAAACATGTTTGCAACAACGAATAGTACATATGTGCAGTCTTTTCTACATATACATGGAGCATCCTGCCCAAATCCTTTTGGAGAATGTGAGTTATTCATAAAACTACAAGGCAAATTCAAGTATAACAAAATATTTTACATACAAATTTTGATTGTCCAATAAAGCTGTATTTTTACCCCAAGCAATAGTCAACACAATACGATTTTATTTCAAGTTCCTCATTTGACTAGAAGCTTAAAGTTTGATATTATTCCTTTGATTCATAAGCAAATTATTTATGAGACTGTGCATCTACAAACACGGACATAAAATGTGAAATGTGCAAAAATTTTTTTCTCATTGGGCTTACCCATTTAAATTCAGATTACCTTGGTCTTTAGCCTGCAGGAAGAAAACTTCAGGTTAAGGCAGGGTAAAGGTCATTTATTAATTCATTTGTTTACTCATTGTCAACATTTTGGTCTTCATAAGATGAAACATGCTCTGCCAAGTTCTGGGGATACAAAGTGAATAAGATGTCCTGAGGGAGTTGGGTGAGACACAATCGTTACAATGCATCTTAAGGAGACTTATTATAGTGAGTACAGAAAGGAAGGAAGTCAATATGCTAGGGGCCAGTTTGATGAAGTTTCAGTTACTGAATGGCTAATATACCAAGATTAGGCCATTTGCCAGTTTATTGAAGGATCACTTTGCTAAATGAATAATTTGCCCACTTAATCACAGATTTGAAAAAGACTTATTTTAATGAGCATTGTTTTAAGTATAGTAAATTAATATGAATATATTTTCTTATGAATATTTTTAAATGATATTTTAAAAGTACATTCAATTATATTCTTCTTATGAATATGTTCTTTTCAACAGTATTTTAAGATCTGTTTGATTTTTTTTTAAAGCTAAGTAAGTTTCCTAGGGAGGTTTAGTCTCTTTATAAACATATTCTTATGAATATATTCATAGATGTATCTTTTTGAATCTGTGTATGAATATATTCTTCTAATAGATAGAGCGAAAATTCAGCATTTCACTTGGGAACCTTTCCATTTATAATGATTTTTTTCAAGTCCTTTTTAGAGTCATTTGCTGTTTTGCTAACATCTTAGCATCACTGAGATTCTTGTGGCAAGTTTCACATTGACTACTTTGACAGATTTGGCAACTTTATCAATTAACAAAAATTTGTTTCTTTTAACTATTCATAAGAGTACAGTCATTGATTTTGGTGGAAATTTTTAATACCTTTTTGAAGTTTCTGTTGTTTTATTTGTACAGTTTTATTTTGTCCTTTGTAAAAGACCCTGATGCTGGGAAAGATTGAGGGCAAGAGGAGAAGGGGAAGACAGAGGATGAGATGATTGGATGTTATCACTGACTCAATGGATATGAGTTTGAGCAAACTCCAGGAGACAGTGAAGGACTGGGAAGCCTGGTGTGCTGCAGTTCATGGGGTTACAAAGGGTTGGACACAACGTAGCAACTGAACAAAAACAGTTTTGTCCTTATAACAAAATCTTTATTTGTCTCTGCTCTTGTCCTGTTATTGAAACAGGAGGGATCTGGATAAGGCTGGTGGGACCCTCTGCTGGGGGTAAAATGAAGAGCAGAATCAGCATAATGCAGTGGAACTTGCTGATCCTAGAGAGAGGGAAACCCAGGGGCAGAGAGGAAAGGAAACAAAGACCGCAGTGGGCAGTAGGGCATGGCTGGGGTGGGGCAA
This sequence comes from Cervus elaphus, assembly GCF_910594005.1. Taxonomy (NCBI): domain Eukaryota; kingdom Metazoa; phylum Chordata; class Mammalia; order Artiodactyla; family Cervidae; genus Cervus; species Cervus elaphus. Next base: position 31,408,001 of record NC_057833.1, on the reverse strand, counting down.
GGGGAGGAAGACCAGAGACCTGGGAGCCTGGAGGCAGAGGGTGTCTGGAACAGAGAGGGAAGGGCAGAGAGACACAGAGGCCGAGGGACAATGATCGCAGAGACTGAGAGATAGAGGGTCTGAAGGCCCCAAATCTGGATTCCCTGAAGTCTTTTTGGTCCCTGCTAATTCATAGAACTGTGTTTTTTTGTACATAACTAAATTTGATAAATTCACCAAAAAGGTCAATTTGCAAATGGATTAATATTTGGCAAAATGGCTATCATTGTACTGGGCATTCCTTGAACTGGGCAATTGGTGGATTGGTGATGGATTTATTGACTCAGGACTCTGATTTATGAGCATAAACAGTTTTAATTTATGTTTAATAAAACCAGTGTGGCCATGACTTTGTTTAAGTGGTGATGTTTAAAGGGTCCAGTAGGAAACTGGATTAAGTTTCCAATGAGCAAACAATTGATTAAGTGAATAGTATCCAGACAGAATGTGAGAGAATAGGGTAGCTGAATGTGGTTGGATTCCAGCATCCAGTGGGTGGAGGATGGCAGGTAGTGAGCTCATTAGATAAGCAGGGTTCAGAGATAAAGGGTCTTATGTGTCTTCTGAAGTGAGAGGAGCCATTAGAAGAATTTAAGCAAGAAAGTGATATAATTAGGTTGCACTTTAGAACAAGGGTCCCCAACCTCTAGGCTGCAGACCTGTACCTGCTGTCAGATCAACAGTGACATTAGATTAGAAATAAAGTGTACAGTAATTGTAATGCACTTGAATTATCCCTAAACCATCCCCACCTTCCCAGTCCTTGGAGAAATTGTCTTCCAAGAGACCAGTCTCTGGTGCCAAAGAGGTTGGGATCTGCTTCTTTAGAAAGATGCCTCATGTTTGTGTGGTTGACTTGTTTGGGATGGTTTATACCTGGAGGCTAAGAGACTGGTTCTGAAACTCTCCCAGCATTTCTGATGTTAGATAAAGAGGAGCTGAAAAAAAAAAGAGGTGGTAGAGGAGATGAAAGTTTAGATCCAGACATCATTTGTGTTCATAAATAGCCGTGAACTGTGGATTTTAATGAGACTCTCTAGGTTGTCAGGGAAACAAAACCTAGCTAGCATATTGGAACTAGGAAAGGGCAAGAAGAGGTCTGCCAAGGGTCACAAAACAGTCAGAGAGGTGAGGGGCACTGGAAGGTGTGCCTAGGAAAGAGAAGGAAGGAAGGTGTGAATAAAGAATTATGTGTATTTGAGGGAGGCCCTTCAGAAACCTAACCATAATAACCGTAATACTTAACACACTATTTATATTTATGCTTCTCTGGCTCAGTGAATATTGAGCTGCTCAAGAGTGAGAGCCAGAATGCATTCACCTTTGTAGGCTCAGTCTCTTGTGTTTATTATACTCACAAAGTATTTTCCTTTTATGTGGGCTAGAAATGGCTTCAATATGCTTAGGTTGTGAGGCAGCCAGCAGCAGGGAGGCTCCATGGCCAAGTGAAACCAAATAAATCAGAGAACCATGGCTAGAAGAGACTCCTGGCTTTTCTCTTCCTATCAGCGCCCACTGCATTTTACTGCTAATGTATTTAGTATTCCTTCTAGAAAAATGTCAAGCTTCCATGGCACTGAGAGCTTTAGTTTCCAGACTTCAAGGAAAAGTGCCTTCTGTTAGGTACTATGAAGTGAATCTGCGGGGAAATGGATTGCTGAACGCCAGCCGAGCTGAAAGAGGCAGAGTTGCCATGTATTTCTGCCCTGGGAGCACTCGTCTGTCGTCTCATATGGTCGAGCTGGGAGTGGCACGGGTTAAAACAGTATTGTTCTGCCTTCTGCCCTCCAAAGTCTTCTGTGTTTTTGAGATGTATATATATAGCCTCATCTTCTTCTAGTTTCAGATCTCATGTTTTTTTTTTTTTCCTTTGAACTAGTAGGTATATACCTATATGGTCCAATTTGATTAATTATTGTTCTGTTTTCAATCTTTTAAAGTATACATTCCTTTGGGAGAAATGTGCTCATGGGAACAAATGACAGTCAAGCTTAATAGAGTCATAAAAATTAACATAAGGGGCTTTGTCTATGAACCTAAAGTTATTATTGTCAGCTTATTAATTCACAGGAAGTCTTATTACTTTATGGATAAGAGAATAATGATGAGAGTAAAATTATGGCAACAAAAGTAGAAGTTCTTTGCTTTTACTCCTGCCTTTAAATTACCAGATCAATTTCCCAATGATACTTTAATATCTAACCCTCATTTCTTTTTACCTGATCCATTAAAATATTACATTTGATAAAATTCTTTAGTGAAAAATATAGCAGGAATAGAAAATTATGTGAATCATTCAGATAAGATAGGATATCCTTGTAACCTAAAGAGCCTTTGAGAAGAGACTTTGTGTTGACCACATTATTTGGCTCTAGTGAAACAGTGGTAGAAATAATTTTAAAAAGAGCTAGAATCACTCTACATATGGAAATAAAAATATTAAAATTTTAAATACTAAATTTTTAAAATTAAAAATATTATAAAAATATAGTTCCAAAGAACTTATGGGTCATAGAATAAAACATGATAGAAATTAGGATTCATTTAGAATTGAATGAGAAGAAAACCTATATAGAGCAACTAGTGGGCTACAGCTAAAGCAAAACAGATAGAACTACATAATCTTAAATGTTTATATTAGATAAGAAGAGAGCTTGCAAATTAAAGTGCTAGGCCTCCAACATAAGGAGTTGTTAAAAGATTACTAGAATATATTAAAAGAAAGTTTAAGACAATAAACATGAGTAAAAATAAATGGAATAAAAGATGCATTGTATTAAAGAATTAATGAAATCAAAGGTTAATTTTAGAAAAGACGAATGAAATAGACAAACCTCTGGTGAGAATAAAAAACTAGAAAAGACTCAAATATCAGTCATTTAAAAACCAAAAATACAGATACAGAATGAATTAGAAAGATGATAGAGGATATTAAAAACAGCATTATAGCAGGATATTTTAAAACTTTGATATATAATTTACTCAAATATATAGGAAATTTTTACTCAAATATATAAGGAAATTCTTACAAACTCATGGCTTATTGACCCTGCCTTGAAATAACTAGAAAATCTAAATTGTTCTAAATCATTAAAAAGTTGAATCAATAAAAAATATCCTTAAAACGGAAGTACCAGGCTCTGATGATTTATAGGTAAGTTCTACCTATATTGTACAAATCATTTGGAGAATCATATTCAGAGAAAGACTTGGTGACATAAAGACAGAAATTTACCACAAATTAATTTATAGCTTTCATAAAATTTCAATAAAAAATCATAAGAGTTTTTTGGGAAGTAGGGTAGGCATGATTGGACAAGATAATTCTAAAAACTTATATGGGAGTGCAAACATCTAAGTATAGCGAATACAATTCTGATTACAAAAGAACAAGGTGGGTGACTTTTGTTCCAAAAATCATGATGCATTATAATGCTAAAGTTGGTAAGCTCAGGTGTGGTGTTTGTTTCAGGTAGACAAAACGACTGATGGGACAGAATAGAGATTCAGAAACATATCCATGCATGTGTGGAAACCTAATACATGATACGTGTGTACTTTTAGATCATTGTGGAAAGGAAAAACTATGCAATGAAAGGTGCTGAGCAATTGGTTTTCCATACGGAAAAAAAGAGGTGCCTAGTTCACACCACAAACAAAAGTCAACTTCAGGTGATTAAAGACCTAGTTGTGAAAGGCAAACCTATGGCTGTACGTAAATTACCTGCACCAGAGCCTACCCTTTTGAACTTGGGATAGGAAGGGATTTCAGAATGTTCAGAAAATTGCTAACTGAGATCATACTAAAATTAAGAACTTGTGTCTATGAAAAGATATCATAAAGTGAAAATACAAGTAAACTGGAAGAAGCTATTTGTACACAATAAACAGGCAAAATGTTAATAGAGACTTAACAAAAGTTTTGAATATTTTATGTATGTACATGCGTGCTCAGTCACTTCAGTTGTGTCCGACTGTTTGTGAACCTGTGGACTATAGCCCACCAGGCTCCTCTGTCCATGGGCTTTTCTAGGCAAGAATACTGGAGTGGGTTGCCAGGCCCTCCTCCAGGGGATCCTCTTGACCCAGGGATTGAACCCACATTTCCTGTGGCTCCTGCATTGCAGGCAGATGCTTTTACCACTGAGCCAAGGAAGCCCCTTTTTATAATTTATAAGCATTTTAAATTATTGCTGCAGGAGCGTTGGCCTCAGTATTTGGTCTACTATACTGTCAGGAAAGGAAGTCATCACTATTTCTCTCCTGCATCTCTTTTGCTTCTCCTGGAACTCTTATTATTCACAAGTAACTCTGATCCTTTTTCTCATGATTTCCATTTCTTTATACTTGCTCTCTCGATTTTGAGATATTTCTTTCACTTTATCTTCCAGTTCTCTCATTTTGTTTTCAGCCATTCTCTATGGTTACCATTCTATCTTCTATTAAGTTTTCAAATTAAATAGAGGCTTTTATAAAGAATTCCTACATCAGTAAGAAAAAGACAAAAATCCAGTAGAAAAATGGGCCACATTTTTGAACAGGCACTTCACAGAAAAGAACTAGGCAAGTACACATGATCTTATTAATCTGAAAAATGGGAATTGAAAGCACAATATCCTCTGGATAAATGAAAATTAAAATGCCCAACAAACTGTAGAAAATTCTTAAAGAGATGGGAATACCAGATCACTTGACCTGCCTCCTGAGAAATCTGTATGCAGGTCAGGAAACAAGTTAGAACTGGACGTGGAACAACAGACTGGTTCCAAGTCAGGAAAGGAGTATGTCAAGGCTGTATATTGTCACCCCGCTTATTTAACTTATATGCAGAGTACATCATGAGAAATGCTGGGCTGGATGAAACACAAGCTGGAATCAAAATTGCCAGTAGAAATATCAATAACCTCAAATATGCAGATGACACCACTCTTATGGCTGAAAGTGAAGAAGAACTAAAGAGCCTCTTGATGAAAGTGAAAGAGGAGAGTGAAAAAGTTGGCTTGAAATTCAACATTCAGAAAACTAAGATCATGGCATTTGGTCCCATCACTTCATCATAAATAGATGGGGAAACAGTGGAAACAGTGAGACTTTATTTTTTTGGGGGGGCTCCAAAATCACTGCAGATGTATGAATGACTGCACCCATGAAATTAAAAGATGCTTGCTCCTTGGAATAAAAGTTATGATCAACGTAGACAGCATATTAAAAAGCAGAGACATTACTTTGCTAACAGAGGTCTGTCTAGTCAAAGCTACAATTTTTCTAGTAGTCATGTATGGATGTGAGAGTTGAACTATAAAGAAAGCTGAGCACTGAAGAATTGATGCTTTTGAACTGTTGTGTTGGAGAAGACTCTTGAGAGTCCCTTGGACAGCAAGGAGATCCAACCAGTCCATCCTAAAGGAAATCAGTCCTGAATATACTTTGGAAGGACTGATGCTGAAGCTGAAACTCCAATATTTTGACCAACTGATGTGAAGAACTGATTCATTTGAAAAGACCCTGATGCTGGGAAATATTGAGGGTGGGAGGAGAAGGGGATGACAGAGAATGAGATGGTTGGATGGCATCACTGATTTGATGGACATAAGTTTGAGTAAACTCTGGGAGTTGGTGATGGACAGGGAAGCCTGGAATGCTCCAGTCCATGGGGTCGCAAAGAGTCGGACATGACTGAGGAACTGAACTGAACTGAAAACCCCCAAACTCTAGAGCAATGGAATCACATCTACAACTGCTTTGGAAAACGATGGCATTGCATGGTGAAGTAGAAGCTGTGCATACTTTTGAACCAACTATTTCCGTTGGTGTACAACCTATGAAATATTTGTGTATGTGTACAAAGACAGATGCACAAGAAGTATTACAGCAACATTGTCAGTACAAAACTGGAAATAACACTAATATCTTTGGGCAGTAGACTGGATGAATAAATGGTGGTATCTTCATATAATGGCATACTACACAGCAGACAAAAGGAGTAGCTACAGCTACTCACATCAGCACCGATAACTTGATAAATCATGGGATCATGTTTGGTGAAAAAATTCTGCTGCAGAACAATTCATATGGTATATTTCTATTTGTATAAAGTCTTCAAACATTCAGAAGTAAACAATGTGTAAGCATTCAGATGTGATTAACTCATGAAGAAGAGCAAGGGAATAATAAACAGGAGGGTGGTTATCTCTGGGTGGGGGCTGGAGTAGGGAGGGGGATGCTGTTTAGGAAGCATCCTCAGGGGCTTCAAAATTTCCAGTTGTTTTATTTTTTAATCTTAGTGAAGGGTACTCAGATGTTTATTTTGTCATCATTCTCTGTATGCTTTGCGTGTGTGGTAAGTTGCTTTAATTGTGTCTGACTCTTTGCAACCCTACGGACTGTAGCCTGCCAGGCTCCTCTGTTCCTGTGATTCTCCAGGCAAGAGTACTGGAATGGATTGCCATACCCTCCTCCAGGGGATCTTCATGACCCAGGGTTTGAACCCGCGTCTCTTATGTCTCCTGCATTAGCCGGCAGGTTCTTTACCACTAGCGATACCTGGAAAGCCCTATCTGTATGTTAACATGTGATACATGTTACTTTATATTAATTCAGCATTTAATAGAAACAATCCAAAGAATATTTTATGAACTCAGTGGTAATATACTTGGTCAATAACTTCTCTCTAATAGTTATTACTGCTGTAGCTTTATTTTGCTGTAGCTTTATTTATTTAAAGCAAAACTTTATTTTGCTTCCTGCAATTTAGAGAATAACATTGGCTCACCGAACAAAGAAAGCTGATCAAAGAAGGAAAAGTATTCCTTCACATTGCTGGGCATGTGAAATGGAGCACAAGGATAGAAACCAGTATTTTGCATATAGCAGATGATCACAAAAACAGGACTGGCTTTGAATTAAAATAATTCAAAAAATTTACATTTTTGAGAAAAATGTAAAGTTGACTTCAGATTCCTTTGAACCATAAAAATTAGGCTTCAAAATTTTCAGTGGACTTTTCCTTCCACTTAGTTGCTCTGCCTAACTATGAGCTTGTTTCTTGATGTTCTATCTCTTGAGGAATCCTAGGAAAGCAGATATCCTGACAGGTTTGGCTTTGGTCTCAGAACAGGCAGTGTGGAGTGCCTGGCCCCTGGGATTGTCGGGGGGAACACAGCTGGAGAAGCTGGGTGTATAGAGGCCAGGTTTTCAGGATAAGAAACAGGGTGGAATTATTACAAGCAGTTATGGGCAGTAGTTCCAGATAACTTAGTTAATTTATTTCCAAATAATTAACTTGAGGATCTTGATTATCTAGATTTATGATCAGCCATCATTGCCTTCCTTATCGCCATGACTACTGTCGCCAAAAGAATTAAGCAGAGCAATAGCTGCTGTTTAAAGTCATGCTGTTTGAATCTTGTCCTATAAGAGTCTGTGAATTAGGCAGTGAAGATGGAGCTGTGGTCAAGAAAGAGGTACAGACAAATGAACCAACATCAAACTAAGGATACTGGCATAGTACCAGATTCTATTGCTCTATTCTTTGGCTGTTGTTCCATTTGTCTTTGACTTTGTAGGCCAAAGTCATTCAGATTGATTTCATAAACCTTGACATCCTCATCCCATAAATAAAGCTTGCTGAAAATGATTTATTTATAGTCAATATTTTAATTATTTTAAACCCCATGGTTATTGAAATCATGCTTTGGAAATAAAGCCATGAAAGTAGGGATTTAAGAGTTTTATAGAATCTTATTTGTGCAGAATATGAAGCTAACTATTTGTTCCTTTTAATTCCACAAATATAGCCAATATATCATGTTAGCATATTTATTATCTCCTTTGATACACAATTTTCAACTCTATTTTGACACTTTTCCCCCCTATGGGCTTGGCTGTTCACTGCTGCTCTGACTGTCTCATGTTTGATAAGGGCCTGGGTAAGCCATAGGGTGAAGGGGACAGAGTACAACCTTGGGTTTAAATCTTGATTCAATCACTAGCTAGTTGTTGGACTCTTGAAAGTTTAAACTCTCTTATCCTCAGCTTCCTCAGTTGTAAAATGGGCATAATAATCCTTATCTTATAAATTAGAAGAGACAGTTTATGAAAACATGTAGTGCAGAGTAATTGCTTCTTAAATATTAATCCTTTTGCTTGTAAAATTTATATAGACAGCAAAATATATTTAATTAAGTTACTCAATGAGAATAAATGAAAGGTGAAACAAATGCATCATGCTTCCACCTGCTCTGATAAAACCTTCAAACTCTGAAGACTGGCTATGACAGTCACAGTATTCCTATAGGGCACCGAAAACTCTGCCTTCCACACCATCATTGGTAGTGACATTTTTTTTTTAAGAAATGAGGAAATTTTATACAAAATATGGAATTTAAAAATAATACATGAAATTTCAGTCTTATAGTAAAGGTCTTGCTGAAAGATGATTCAGCTAAGCTACCTGAAAGCAAATGAAAAATAACTTGATTAAACATTGAGAAAAAGCATGTGAAAACCTAGTGATGAGCAAAGACAGAAAATTTTCAGTTGATCTGCTTCTCTCATGATGCGTACCAAGACTTTGATCAAACACTAGTTTCCTTCTGAGCTGTAATTTTACTTAAACATCATGTCATTATTTTTTCCATAATTAAGATAATATAACATTAAAAAGCATTTGGAAAATGGAGGACTAGAAAACATACTTTTACTTCCAGGCTTTTTCCCATGTATATTTTTTTTGTGGCTGCAATTATAGTTTGTATGCAATTTTTCAACTTGAATTGTCAGTTAATATTATGCTCAAACAAATTGAGCTGCTAAGTAACATATTACATTCTATGATTTATTTAACAGTTTTTCTATTGTGAATATTAAAGTTGCTTCCAAACTTTTGCTGTAATACAAAATCATTGTGAGGAGCAATTTTTCTTTTAGAATTTTAAAAGAATTTTATCTGTAGGGAAATATACATTTTTAAAAGGAAAAATAGAAGTACCAGTTATTAGAATTTATACTCAAGTAAACCTCCTGCAGGTCCTTTTTCTTGTGCCCAATGCCATTTATCAATTTTTATCAGATTCTGCAGGCAAATGAGTCTTGCTTAAGTTGTAATATATTTGTATAGGCAGTTGTGTTTAAAATTTAGCTTCACTACACCCAAGAAACAGCACTAGGTCAATAAGAAAAAGACACAGAAGAAAAAAGAGAAATCAAATGTTCAAAATGGCCAGAGAAGTTTGTGAATGCATTTATTTCCAAGGCAGAAGACTGGGTTGGACTGAATAATTGTCATTTTGTCTTTCATTAACACTACCTTTGCCCTTTAATCTTTTTGCTTATTCCCCTCCCCATTTCTCCCCAATGCCAGGCTACTTTTCCAAGGAGTGTGAGGGCTCCCTGGACGTGTCCATCCTTTTTTCATTCTCTCTTAGTTTTTGCTTTCCTTCCCTGCCATATGTCTAGAGCCTTGAGGAATTTTCATCATTTCAGCTCAGTATTTGCTGAGCATCTACTATGTGTCAGGTATGGCTGTAGGAGGTGAAAATTCAAGGGAGACTAAAACACAAATTCCGTGCTGGTCAAGAGGATACTGGGAGGTTTGATTGAATGGGTATCCGGAGACAGAGACAGAAGTAGCCAAGAGACCAGTGTGTGTATAAGTGCAGGGGTAAGGGGCATTTGGGGCTTCCCTCATAGCTCAGTTGGTAAAGATGCTGCCTGCAGTGTAGGAAATCCGGGTTTAATTCCTGGGTCAGGAAGATCCCCTGGAGAAGGAAATGGCAACCCACGCCAGTATTCTTGCCTGGAAAATCCCGTGGACAGAGGAGCTTGACGGGCTACAGTCCATGGGGTCGCAAGAGCCAGACATGACTTAGCGACTAAACCACCACAAACCACCACCACCAAAGGGCATTTCTGACAGGCAACAGCTTTTGCAAAGCTATGTAGTAGGAGTGAACTTGGTGAGTACAAGGAAGAGAAGGCCAAAGTGTCTGAAACCCTGTTCCTTCAACACAGAGCCCATCCTACCCTAACGCTCGCAAAGTAGAAAGCTCAGTTGCCTAATGCTTTCTCGTTGGTGGGCTTTCTGTGTATTCTGGTTAAATGATTCCAAAAAGCCCTGTGAGTCCCAGTGATTTACCTTTTCTCATCATGTCTGTAAGATGAAGAAGTCCGGCCACTGGTCCATATAAACATCTTAGAGGATGTTGGTCCAGGGGCTCCTTTCCTTAAGGTGGAAGTCCTGGAGGAGTGGCGAAAAGACCTAGAAGAGATACACACTGAAGTTAAAGCCATTCCTTAAAGTTTGGGGAACTTTGTATCAATGCCTGTTCAGTCGCTTCAGTCCTGTCTGACTTTTTGGGACACCCTGGACTGTAGCCTGCCGGGTTCCTCTGTGCATGGCGTTCTCCAGGCAAGAATACTGGAGTGGGTTGCCATGCCTTCCTCCAACGGATCTTCCCAACTCAGGGATTGAACCCATGTCTCATGTCTTCTGCATTGACAGGCAGATTCTTTACCACTAGTGCCACCTAGGTAACCCCTCGGTATCAATAGCATCAATAAATCTTGGTGAATTGACCATCTTAAATAAGACCAGGTTTTTCTTGCTGTAGGGCAGCAGTTCTCAACCCTGGCTGCACATTTAAGTCAAATGGGAATCTTAAAAAATACTGAAGCCTGGATCTCTCCCTCAAAAACGTGCATTCAGTTTTTTTTTTTTTTAAAGCTTCCTAGTTGTTTCTAATGCATTGCTAGGATGAAGAGGCACTGCTTTAGGGAAATGTGTTTTCTAATTGATGTTATTATCATATTCCCTCCAAGAGATCGCCTCCGAAAATATAATTTGGTAGAGTTTTACTTATTTATTAGCCGCTCTGTGCAGCATGTGGGATCTTAGTTCCCCAACCAGGGATTGAGCCTGTGTCCCCTGCAGTGGAAGCGCCAAGTCCTAACCACTGGACCACCAGGGAACTCTCTATATTCGGTCCAGTTTGGCATTCTATATTTTTCCAAAGTTTTGGTTCAGGGTTGGTTCTATTCCTCTGTTCCTCTTCAAGCTCTTTTCCTTGATACTGAAGATGTGACACGTTAGTGACGAGAGATCATCTTTTAAATGTATTCAACTGTTGCCAAAGCTGAAGGTTCATCCCTTGCAGTTGAGTGTCTGAGAAAATCATGGCATGAGTGGCAGCAGATATTCACTGCTCCTAAGGGCCACGTTTATAGGATCTGGAGTCAAGATGTTAGAAGACTGTTGTGTTCTTTTGGTTATAACACAGTTTGGGGATTAGTTCTTTCATTTTGAAGTTAGAAATATGAAATATCATAACACTCTTAGTCACATATATAAAAGTTAAAATGATATTTAACAAATAGAGAAAAGGAAGAAAGGTGATTCCTTCATGGATGCGTGGTCACTCATGGATTTCCTTTAGGTTGAGCATAATATTATTGCTAAGCCTGAGATTGGAAATGATAAGTACTATATACTATATCTGGGCTTCCCCAGTGGCTCAGCGGGTAAAGAACCCACCTGCAATGCAGGAGACACAGGAGGCTTGGGTTCTACCCCTGGGTTGGGAAGATCCCTTGGAGGAGGGCATGGCAACCCTTCCAATATTCTTGCCTGGAGGAATCTCATGCCAGAGGAGCCTGGCAGGCTACAGATCATAGGGTTGCAAAGAGTCAGACATGACTGAAGTGACTGAGCATGCACACACCATATTAGCTACTATATGCCAGGCAATTTGCATATATTATCTATGTATGTGTCATGAAATGTGTATGCCGATATCTATGTGATGCTTATATTATGAAAACCATTCAAGGTAGATAATGCTATTATTTCCAGGCTACAAATGATGCTTTTAGGAGACTGAGCTATTTGCTCACATTTAGAAAAGGTGGAGCCATGTCTGCTTGTCTCCAATCCTTGTGCTTTCTGGAGAAAGATATGTTCTAGTCTAGCCCAGTGATTCTCAATGTACGTAGGGTTTACCTGGAGATCTTGTGACCATGCAGATTCTGATTCAGTGAGTGTAGGGAGGGAGCCCAAGATTTTGCATTTCTAGCAGGCTCTTGATGATGCTGATATTTGGAGGAAACATGAAGCCCCTAGGACTCAGAACATATACTAAGAATCAGTGGTTATTGGCCTAATATTTTTTTTACTAATTAGCTGTGTGGCCTTGAGAAGGCACTTATCTTTGCAGGGGCTTAGTTGTTTTTAATCTGTAACATGGAAAGTTTGAAATTGGTAACCTCTGAGATCCTTCTCAGCTCCAAAATTTTGTGACTCAGTACATTGAAGGATGAATTAAAGTGTATTTAAATCATTGTGTACTGACTTCCTGGAAATAGGTCTGGGAATAGATCTCCTTCTGTAACCCTTGGGTCAGCATCAGAGATAGAAGGAACAGAGGCAATGGGAAGTGCTTGGGGTTTGATAACCAGTACAGATGCAAGATACAATACTTCTACCCTTAGTCTCTCAGGATGAGTGACAGGAATGAAAAGATACACCTGAATGGATGCCCTGGACAGTTTCAAAAAGATCTAGAAGTTGAATCTGCTTAGCTCTGGGATCTGGGACATTTAAAGTTATTTAAGTTTCCTTTTGAACATCTTTAAAACACATATGATAGAATAGGAATTAAATTTATTAGAACTAGACAGTCTTTGGAAGTGAAAGTGAAAGTGTTAGTTGCTCTGTGGTGTCTGACTCTGCAGCCCCATGGACTGTAGCCCATCAGGCTCCTCTGTCCATGCATTTTCCAGGCAAGAGTACTGGAGTGGGTTGCTATTTCCTTCTCCAGGGGATCTTCCCAACCCAGGGATTGAACCTGGGTCTCCCGCTTTGCAGGAAGATTCTTTAACCTTTGAGCCATTAGGAAAGCACAGACAGTCTTTAGGAAATAAGAATGATTTTGTGTGTGTGTGTGTTAGTTGCTCAGTCGCATCTGACTCTTTGCGACCTCATGGACTATAGCCTACCAGGTTCCTCTGTCCATAGAGTTCTCCAGGCAAGAATACTGCAATGAATTGCCATTCCCTTCTCTAGGGGATATTCCTGACCCAGGGATTGAACCCGGGTCTACTTGCATTGCAGGCAGATTCTTTACCATCCGAGTCACCATGTAAGCTAAATGACCTACTTTATAAGAATGAAGATTGGCTTAAACCTTCAGGAAGGTATTTCAACACTGACTCTGGTGGGATCTTCTGATCTTTTTAGTCACTCCTCAAGGGTTGGGTTGGAGCAGACAAAAAAAGGGGCACACTTTGAATTCAGGTAAAGCAATAAATCCCACCATCCTGTTACCAGTTATAAGCCAGGCTTTAATAGACACACCATACATATTATAAATGACTTGAAACCAAGTGAAGGGGGCTGTGGTGATTTTAATATACTTAACAATGCTCTTCAGACTGTGTCATTTCAGCATTGCACCCTTAAGCTGCTGTTTGAAGATGATACAGAAGGGAAGAGATGAAAGGTATACTTATTCTAATTAACTGTCTAACAATTGTTGGAAAGGACTTAATGATTCCTCAGCTTATCCTAAGAAGTGGATTTGGAGTTTCTCCACCCCAGTTTTCTTTTACAAACTGTTATTTAAAACCTGCTAAGTTTGTTGTTAATTAAAATTAAATGAGTAGTTTTAAGGACAACACTATAAAGGTTCTGTGGAGGTTGAAAAAAGTTCCAGGCTTCAAAGAAACACCCAGAATATGTTAACGGGAGTTGGTTTGGTGGGTCCCTCAGCTCAAATGCAGCTCTCCTGAATGTCTCAAGTAATTAACTCTGTTCACTTTATAAGACAAGGAATACCTCATTTGAATTGTGATTAGAAAACTGATTTGGAGACAAAGAAACCACTTTATATAATTCTGTAATTTGGAATCCTAGTGTGGAAAAGAGACCTGTAATGGTGGATGCTTGGGGCTGAGGGCAGGGGGAGGAAACCTGGAATGAATTCTGTCATCAAAAGACCAGGAGCTGGGGTGAACCTGGCTGAGCCTCGACTATATGATTGCAGGTAAGTATGGTCTGAAAACCAGATCCCCTAAAAGACATAATCTCAGCTTTGAATGAAAGCAGGAGTTGGGGAGAATGTAACAATTTCTTTGCCTTGGGAATTTATAGAGGGCCTCTTTCCATTTCTCAGGCGTACACCTCCGTGGGTTTCTACTGCTCTGACTCAGCTCACATTTTCTCTCTGCCTCCCTTTCCTGCCAGGTGAGTGAGTTCCTCAAGTGTTTCCAAGGCCATCTCAGGTGTCATCTCTTCTGTGAAGCTTTTTCTCACCCCCGCAAACAGCTTCCTCAGCCCGGTTCCCTGTTCTTGGTACCCGCCTCTGGTAGAGCAATGCCGTGGGCATTCCAGGGCATGGCTGTGTCTTATGCCCTCTTTTGGCACAATGCAGGACACACAGTGATGCACTGGTCATGTTCGCTGTCTGCCTTGACCATCTAAGTATCTGTTGTTGGAAAGTATGACCAAAACAGCATGTGAAATACTGACCAGCTTAAACTGGTTTTGCTTCCTTAAAGCAGGTTGTTGATTAATCAAATCTGCAGTTATTTTATAGAGACAGCATTGTGCATGTGCGGGATGGAAACTTTGGTCTTCAAGATGACCCTGGGCCACGAATCTTGTCTCTGGAACTCAAAGAATAATAATGTTGCCCCCAGAGCCCTTTATGAAGCAACAAGTCCTTCAGTAAGGAAAACTTGGATTCCAGAAGTAGTAGTAGTTTATATAGACTGATTGCAGAATAGCCAATCAGCTTCCAAGTTTGCAATTCTCCTAACCCTTTAAAATCCACCTTGATCTCTGGATCTCAGAGACAGATTTGAGAGGGTTGCCTCCTGTCTTCTTGCTGGTCAACCTCACAACAAAGCACTTTCTTTTCTCAAAAGCTGGTGCCATTGTATGGGCCCTTGCTTAGTAACAAGACCATAGGTTCTGACGTTGTCCTCCTGTGTTGTGGCTCCCTACTGCTGGACGAGCTGCTGTCTCATTTCAGATCATTTCCTGAGCTCAGGATGCTGTTCCTTTTTCTCATTCCCTACCTCCTCGCTTTTCTTCTCCTGATTGGACTGCTCCTTCTGACTCTCTGTCTTTTTTAAAAAAATACATATTTATTTTTGGTTTGGCTAGGTCTTCGTTGCTGTGTGTGGGCTTTCTCTAGTTGCAGTGAGCTGGGGCTACACTAGTTGCGGCGCGTGGGTTTCTCATAGCGGTGGCTTTTTTTGTTGCAGAGCACAGACTCTAAGTGCTCAGGCGTTAGTAGTTGCAGCTCCCGGGCTCTAGAGCTCAGGCTTAGATTTGTGGCACATGGGTTTAGTTGCTTAGAGGCATGCGGAATCTTCTTGGACCAGGGATGGAACCCGTGTTTTCCACATTGGCAAGTGGATTCTTTACCGTGGGCCACCAGGGAAGCCCCTCCCTCTGTCTCTTTTGTTGACTTGGACAGAAAGTTTCTATTACTTGCTGAACTATCACTCAGTAAGGTTTTCTTTAGAAATGGCAGCATATTCTAATAAAAATGTGAGCAAGAGAGTCAGATGTTTGCCTCTTGGCATCGCCACCTACCAACCGTGTGACTTTGAACAAGTCAGTTTAACATTTCCATGTCTTAGTTTCCCCAGTTGTAAAAATGGAAATAATAATACTTATCTTTCTGGGTTGCTTGGAAGATTAGTAAGTTAACAGATGCAAAAGTACCTTGAATAAATCAAGGCACATGCTAAACATTAGTTTACTTCTTTTCTTCCTTGTTCATAATTTTAAGAGTAGTGAGTTAGATTTATCTTTTTGTAAAAAAATCTAATTAAGGAGCCTTGTACTTGTACATTGAGACTATTGATTTTCTTTTTCTTATGGGTTAGAGGCAGAGAGAAAACAGTTTTCTGAGATATTGAGATAATGAAATCTGAAGTATTATACTTCCTCATTCACCTTGATACTCATCTCGAGTCAGAGGAGCATAAGTGCAGTGACTCTGAACACTGGCTGAACAGTATAATCATTGGGAGGAATTAAAAAAATTCTGGTGCCTAGATCTCAAACCAGACCAGTGAGAATCTCTAGGGGTGGGTCTCTGGCGTCAGAATTTTTTAAAAAGCTTTCCGGGTGACTCTGATGTGCAGCCAAGGTGGGAAACTCTGCTAAAAATTCTCAGGTTCTGGTTTCACCTGAGTTCTTAATGGAGACTCTCCTTGCTTCTAGAAGTTTCAGCTGGAGAGTAACAGTTCTATGAGTGATACTGTGCTGTGGCTTCTCATTTCCTCAAGGTGACAGCTGCAAGGACAAGTGGCATACAAGGTAGGGAAGAGCAAAGTGGATGCAGTTTTCTATTGTCAGTGGCCTTGAGCTCTGCATATGGGGTGCTCTTAATGCATTCTGCTTTATTAAATAGCAAGCAGGAGCCAGCGGAACTATTTAACACCTAATTACATGTCTAATCTTGTGTAAAATTGTAACACTAATGACATCACAGCAGCAACTTAAAAGGTCATTTGAAGCACAGAAATTTAGGAATGCTTCTAATGCATGGGACTTTATCTCTTGCAGGCGGCAAATTACATGTTCTCCCCAGGAATTGAGTTGTTTTGACTCCAGGGCCTTTGGAGGGAGAAGCCAACTGAAGGGTGATAATTTTAGACTTAGTGATTTAATTTATAAAACATTGGTACTTCTTATTAAGAGCAGTTTTAAATATCTTTGGAATGTTTTCTTCCAAAGGGAACTACTATACCTTGCTTTAATTAAGTCATTCAAGTATCTGTTAGACAGCATTTGTAAGTGTGTTCCATGTGCAGGCACCAGGCCACCCATCTCTGCTTCTAAGGATAGTTCATGGAAGAGACAGAATAATACATCGACATTTGCGCTTTACCCGAGCTGCTCTTTCTAAGGGTGCTACAACTTCCCAGTGGGTATGCCAATAGCTTCTTGTCTTTCCACACCTTAAATAAGTTTGCTGAATTTGTTATTTCTCTCAGTTTGCCAAATTTGATATTTTTGGTTGTTTCCTTCTAAAAGTGTGTTACCACCTTGACTTAAAGAGCAATGCTCTCTTGGTTCTCTTTCTTACTCTTGAGCTGCTTATTCCATTTCTTTGTCGGATTCCTATTTCTCTGTTCACACCTTAAATGTTACCATCTGAAGGACTAGCAAGTGGTACTGAATAGCCTCTTGACAATGCCTCACAACAGGAATGTAAAGACCTTTCTACCCCATTTGATGCCTGGAAGACTGAGTGAATAGTTCCACTTGCTCTTCATCTATAGAGGTAAAGAAGTTTATCACTGAACATTGTAGCCTCTTTGAAAAGGATCAAATAGGAATGATTCTCTGAATTGTCTGATTTGTTAGTGCAGGGTGCTTCTTAATAGCTGGGTTGACCACGTATGGACTCCTCTGCCTGGAGATGGGTATGGGAGTCAATTATGACTTTTGTCATACACGTGGACCAACTTGTGTTCATGTAATTGTGATGCACTTGATTTGTTTCAGGAGGACACAGCTCACGTTAAATAATGTACCTGTTCTTTAACCTGCTAGTAACTTGGCTCATTGAGCTCAGCCATCTGGAGGCTCTGGGCTTCTAACATTCCATTCTATCACTAATTGCTTAAGTGCAGACAAAACACTCCATCCTTGTACTCCCCAACCTTTAAGGTGCCACCTGTGAAAGGATGACTGGAGTGCACTCTATTCCTTTCAGTTAAATCAGCATTCATTTCTTCATTCAACAAATAGTTATTGAAGATGTAACCCTGTGGCAGTCACTGAGCCTGGGTGTTGGAGATATAGTGATGAACACAACTGCATGACCCTTCTCTATGGAGCTTATGGTGTATCTAGATGAGGAGACAGACTGGTCAGACAAGTGTGGATATGGGGTTTAGTATAAGATTGTTATGCATGTGATGTAATGAAATAAGTTTTGCATCACATTTACAGTCATAACAGCTATCAGAAATGATGATCTCAGGGCTTAATTGAAAGAAATTTGAAATTAGTTTCAGATTGAAATCCCTCCATAATTACTACAGCTCCACAATGTACTAATTATATAACCTAAATACATTGTTAAACTTCCCCAAGCCTCATTTTTTCTCATCAAGGAAATCGAAATAGTAGCAAATATCATAAAGAATTACCATACAGCTGATTTAAAATACTGAATGGCATTGAGTGGACTCTCAGCAAATAGTTAGTGTTTTCCATTTGGAGGAAATCAGAGAAAAAAAAAATTTTTTCCCCCAAATTGGCCATACTAATCAATGGCCCTTCCGTTTAATTCATTTTTTGAAAAGTTCTATGCAGAAATGGAAAACACATTTCTCCGTGGTCTTAATTAGTCCACTACACAATAATTCATTTCTTAATGAGTTTTTCAAGTGGATAACCACATCTGATGTTCAGTTTGATTCTCTTCATGCTGCATATTTAAAACCAGTTTTAATGGTTAAACATTCTATCAGGCATCACACATACACAGTTGGGGTGAGAAAACCTGCTCACAACTCACATGTGTCTGCTAGATTAGTGCAAATGACAGATTTATGCTGAAACCGTCCATCTCGTCTTGGTGAATGTGATTCAATTCTTGCTCTATTTCAGGCAAAAATCAAGGTGGATAAACTATAATAGGAGCTTTTAATAGAGAAAAACTAGAAATGATAATAATAAACATAAAGGTGTGAAGTATTTCTTTAGATCCATATAAATAATGCATTTATATGCATTGCTTTATTTAATTCTGACAGTAACCCTTATGAAAGCTTTTTCTATTTACCAGGAAAGGAAATTGATATTTGGAAAAGGAAGTAAATTTCTGAGGTCACGTAGCTATTAAGTGGTGGAGTCAGAATTTCAACCCAAGTCTGTCCAACTCCAAAACTCATGCCTCATCTGAAAACATGGTACAAATGAACCTATTTACAAAATAGGAATAGAATCACAGATATAAAAGATGAACTATGGTTACCAGGGTGTAAGTGGGGGGAGGGATAAATTGGGAGGTTGAGATTGACATATACACGCTACTACATATAAAATAAATGACTAATAAGAACCCACAGTATAGCACAAGGAACTCAATACTCTGTAATGACCTATATGAGAAAAGAATCTGAAAAAAGAGTGAAAGTGAAGTTGCTCAGTCGTGTCTGATTCTTTGCAACCCCATGGACTGTAGCCTACCAGGTTCCTCTGTCCATGGGATTTTCCAGGCAAGAATACTAGAGTGGGTTGCCATTTCCTTCTTCAGGAGATTTTCCCAACCCAGGGACTGAACCTGGGTCTCCTGCATTGTAGGCAGACTCTTTACCGTCTGAGTCACCTGGGAAGTCTTCCAAATACCATCTCTTTGAATGTTAGGGCTTTAACATATAAATGGGGGGATACAAATGTTCAGTCCATAATATTCTAATCCAGCAGCACAGGGGTTTCTTTCCCACTTTTCTCATATCTATGTCTCCCTCTCTCACATGATAACCTTTGATTTCCAATTACATTAGTTTGTTTATTTTTCTCTATTCTACAATATACTCAAAACAGTTTTAGGATAACTACCCTGCTCCACTACCAACAAGAAACAAATAAGTAAAGTCCAGATTTCTTTGCAGTTCTTTTTATCCTTAAAACATATCTTCCTAAGGGTATAGGGTCAGAATACACTGGGTTCATAAGTTAGTGAAATTCCTTCTTCTTTCTCTGCACTGATATGATAGCAGTCTGAGATAGAGTTATTTCATTGCTTTTTTAAAAATGTGTGTTTAAGATTTGCTTCCTCTGGGATGACCTAGAGGGATGGGATGGGGAGGGAGGTGGGAGGGGGGTTCAGGATGGGGAACACATGTACACCTGTGGCGGATTCATGTCAATGTATGGCAAAACCAATACAATAATGTAAAGTAATTATCCTCCAATTAAAATAAATAAATTTATAGATTAAAAAAAGTGTTTAAGATTTGCTTCCAAGCTTTGTTTTATGTGCTTAATATGAATAATTTGAATACTAGATTAATATAATTCTAGTACTAGAATACTAATTTTAATTTGAATTAAAAGAAGGAAAATATAAAACATTTGTTTGCATTTGTATAAAAATATGTGTGGAAGAATATACTGGAAATTGATCACTGATTCTGAGGAGAACTGAGTGGCTGGGATGAGAGTTGTGGGCTGGGGGTACTTTTCATTGTGTACTGCTCTGTACTGACACTTTTCAAGATTTTGGGTAATAAGTGTTTTATCCATTAAAAAGAGTTAAAAATTCAGAAGAAAAGAGGGGTAGATACAAGTATGTGCATAACTGATTCACTCTGCCGTACACCTGAAAGCAACACAAGGTTATAAATCAACTGAAATCCAATAAAAATTACAAAAAATAAAAGAATGTAAAGCAAACTTAAAAAAAGAAATCATTAACTCTGGAAGCAGAAGAAACTGAGTTCAAACTCCATTTCTGCTCTTTTCCTATTAATATTAAAGTGGATGCAAGCTAATTACCTTCTTTGAGTCTCAATCTCCTTATCTATAAAGTGGGAATACTAATGCAGCCTTCAAAATTTGTTGTGTGAGGATTAATTAAAATAAGTAATCTGGCACTATTGGCAGCCATTTATTTATATGTATATAAATGTTTATTTACTTAAATATTCTAATATATCTAATATGCCAAATTAAGACCATTATTTGAGACAAAATTCAAAGAAGTCATTAAATACTGGCCTTTTAAAGTTGAAAGAGCTATCAGAGATATTCTAGGCCACATGTCAATATTGAGACTTCGTTATTTTAGTTTTCTTGGATAGCTTTTTAAGCTGTAGGTAAAAGGCAAATGGATCTAATTGTAAAAGAAAAATTTACAATGCAAAAGGCACTAGGCAGGCAAAGGAAAATATATTTTAAATTGTAAATCCAGCTTTGACCTAGTGGAAAGGCCTGTATTTAAAGATAAAAGGAAAAAAAAAAAAACTTTCTGCAATAAGAATAGTGACTCTTTTTTGATGGATACGGGTTGAAGAAAAGCCTATTCTAACTGCTTGGATTCTGTGGTGAAAGACTCTTACAAATATTAAATGAAATATTTAGTCCTCTTTTAAACCTAAGTTTTCACCATTGTCTGGAAAATGCCTGGTGTAATGATAATTTAGTTACCGAGAAAGCCCCATAAATAATATAAATACCTTGAAGAAGTTTGATTAAAGCCTCCCATTCCCTATGTTTTGTATCTTATAAGATCTTGGGTTCTACAATATGCGCTAAGAACCCATGGGACTAAGATAAACCACCTAAGAAAATGAGTGACTGACAGAATTTGGAATCCTATTTTTTCTTCAACCCACCTGCCTATCCCTAAATTGGAAAGAGGCAGCACGGAACAGGGAGGCAGATGGAATTGCTTTTACCTCTCACTTTCGTTCCTTCCTTCCTTGCTCTGTGACATGGAATGAGTTAATCAGCATCTCTGAACCTCAGCTTCCCTATCTGTAAAAATGAAGGGTGTAATACCTACCTCCAACAATTGGAGGCAGGGGGAGTTGAAAGCCAAAGAAGAGGAAGAAAAGGGCAATTGAATAGGCTCATTGATGTGAGGATAGTATGTGGTGGCTGGGTGGGAGGTCAAAAGTTCTTGAAGTGGAGAGTCCATGTTATATAACTGTAGTGTGAAGAAGAGCTGGTGAAAACCAAGTCTGGGAGGAGTTGATAATTGGTGCACTGGGGTTCATCATTGCCCTTGCCTTTTGCTTCTGAAGTATCAATATAAGATGAGCCTCTCTTTTAAAGTAGTGATTCTTGGTTCTACTCCCTTCATGATATTGATTTTCTTGGACCCCACTGCATGGGCAATACCAAGTTCTAAAGGTCAAGTTGCAGCATAGGCTCTCAGTCATGTACTAACTTTGATGCTGTGTGATTCACAGTCAATTACAGCACCGTCTGCCTTGTCATGCCGGCTGAAAACTAATGATTAAATTATAACATCTCTATTGTGCTGGCATTGGTAAGGAAGAGTCCCGTGTCAGGGACCAGGAGTTGAGTTTGAGTGCTAGCTACATGGGGGAGACATCCTAACTTGCTAGTCCAGACAAATCCAGGTCAAAGAATGAAGTCCAAGCACAAACTCTACCGTCAAGGTTTATACTCAGATTTAAGGACTGGCCTTGGTGTGTTTCTGAGAAAGAAAGGCGGTTTGGGGCCATGGAGAACAACAAGCAGGCCTCCCCTACTCTAAAGATCTGAGATGATTTGAGGCTCATTTGGCTTGATGATACAGAGAGAGCGAGCACAGAACAAGTAAGGAGACGTTTGTGGCACAACTGAGACACACCAGGAGGCAAGCGCATTCCATTTTTATTGGTCACTGTGTGACTCTCTGCCTCCTTCCTTATTGACCATGTGGCTTTGAGTTGGCAATTAAGCATAACTTAGCCTGTTTCTTTATTTTTAAAATGAAATTATTGGACTTCCTTGGTGGCTCAGACGGTAAAGAGTCTGCCTGCAATGTGGAAGACCTGGGTTTGATCTCTGGGTCAGAAAGATCCCCTGGAGAAGGAAATGGCAACCCAGTCCAGTATTCTTGCCTGGGAAATCTCATGGACAGAGGAGCCTGGGCTAGTCCCTGGGGTCTCAAAGAGTCAGACATGATTGAAGTGACTGAGCACATGGAAGGAACTCAAGGAGCTCTCCTTAATGGACTTATCTCAAAGCTTCAAGTTGTGTCAGGGTCAAGAGATGACTCACTTCTTTGTTTCTGAAGTTTCTCATTCTATTTAAACTGATATGTAATGTCAAAGTAAAGCTCTTTTCAAACTTACTTTTGCCATATTGCTTTCAGAACATGTCAATGAATGAAAATAAGCATGGCAAACCAGGAGTAGCAAAGGAAAATTGTCATTGTTTCTTTTAAGGAAAATGCAGCTGCGATAGCTAGAGATAGCTGCCACTGGAGGACAGTGGCAGAGGACATCTGCCACTTAAGGACATCTTGCCCTTTATGAATCTTGGGCCAGGGAGAATGCCTCAGATGCTGGGGTATATGCTAGACATTGAGTTTACACAGCACTGTTTATTGAGGTAACATGCTCACATGCTCAGTCACTCAGTTGTGTCCAGCTCTTTATGACCCTATGGACTGGCCCTCCAGACTCCTTTATTAAGGGGTTTTCCCAGCAAGAATACTGGAGTGGGTTGCTATTTCCTCCTCCAGGGGGTCTTCCTGACCCAGGGATGGAACCCACACCTCCTGCATTAGCAGGCAGATTCTTTAACGCTAGCCACCTGGGAAGCCCTTATTGAGAGAAACTGGATGATAAATCAACCTAAGCTGATGATCAGTTCAGTTGCTCTGTTGTGTCTGATTCGTTGTGACCCCAAAGAGCAATGTTTAAGCTGATGTTAGTGATATTTACGCTTTATACAGTTTACCAAAAATAATCAATTTCTAGAAACACCTACTTACTATCAACTGATAGTTCAAACTCTTGTGATCTGAGACTCATAAGACCTTTAAAAGTTATTCTTCTCCCTTCTATCTAGTAACTTCAATCCTTTTAGAATATTCTAAACAATGAGTTATCTAATTATAGGTTAAACAAAACAGCTCGAGCGGTGGGGAACCCATTTTCTCTGGAGAAAACCCCTCCCATTGGTGGACATTTGTATCTAATGGAAAGTGTTTCTGTAATTTGAATTGGAGTCTATTTTCATAGAGTTCCACTATTGTTCCTGAGTCTACACTCTGGATTGTTTTCCAGATGTTTTAGTACAGCTGTATAATCCTGCCAACACTTCTTCACTATGCACTGCATTTTATTTAACTGTTCTTCACATAACATGACTCAATGTCTTTTTTTATTCTGGTCACCTTCCCAGGCTATGCTCCATTAGTTAGTGTTTCTCCTGAAGTACCACAGACATCGGAACACTAAAATTTATTATTTAATAGTGCTCTACCTATCTTAATTAATTTAGTTGCTACAAAATCTCTATAAGACGAATAATCTTATTCCCATCTATTGATGAGGAAACTAAAACATAAGGATGTTAAAGAACATGCTCAAAGTCACAGAGCTGGAAAGTAGAGGAGACAGGATATGAATTCCAGCAGCCTACATTCAGAGGCTTCCCTCTTAAACAATGTAAAATTCTGTTTTTCTGAATATAGTGGCATCTGGTTAGTGTTGAGGATGGCAAAACTATAACCTCCTTCTATTTATATATCCTGATATCACATTAAAATTTTTTGCTGGGATGGTTGTTTGTTGGTACATATAGAAAATCAAAATTCAAGAGTCAGATCCTGCTTTGCAAAGGCCATGAAGAGGTCCTGGGCTTCACCTTGAAGATGACGGAGTCCTACTATGCATTTCAAAAAACTTTATTTTGAAATTCATGACACATTTTTTACATGAGAGCAAGCAACATGATCATGTTTATATACTTGAAATATTACTCTGAAGGTTCAGTTCAGTTCAGTCACTCAGTCGTGTCTGACTCTTTGCAACCCCATGGACCTCCCTGTCCATCACCATCTCCCTGAGTTTACCCAAACTCATGTCCATCGAATAGGTGATGACATCCAACTGTCTCATCCTCTGTCGTCCGCTTCCCTCCTGTCCTCAATCTTTCCTAGCATCAGGGTCTTTTCAAATGAGTCAGCTCTTCCCATCAGGCGGCCAAAGTATTAGAGTTTCAGCTTCAACATCAGTCCTTCCAATGAACACTCAGGATTGATCTCCTTTAGGATGGACTGGATGGACGTCCTTGAAGTCCAAGGGACTCTCAAGGGTTTTCACCAACACCACAGTTCAAAAGCATCAATTCTTCAGTGCTCAGTTTTCTTTATAGTCCAACTCTCACATCCATACATGACTACTAGAAAAATCATAGCCTTTACTAGACAGACCTTTATTGGAAAAGTAATATCTCTGCTTTTTAGTATGCTGTCTAGGTTGGTCATAACCATCCTTCCAAGGAGTAAGTGTCTTTTATCTTCATGGCTGCAGTCACCATCTGCAGTGATTTTAGAGCCCAAAAAAATAAAGTCAGCCACTGTTTCCCCATCTCTTTGCCATGAAGTGATGGAACTGGATGCCATGATCTTAGTTTTCTGAATGTTGAGCTTTAAGCCAACTTTTTCACTCTCCTCTTTCACTTTCTTCAAGAGGTTGTTTAGTTCTTCACTTTCTGCCCTAAGAGTGGTGTCATCTGCATATCTGAGGTTATTGATATTTCTCCTGGCAATCTTGATTCCAGCTTGTGCTTCATCCAACCCAGTGTTTCTCATGATGTACTCTGCATATAAGTTAAATAAGCAGAGTGACAATACACAGCCTTGACATACTCCTTTCCCGATTTGGAACCAGTCTGTTGTTCCGTGTCCAGTTCTATTGTCCAGTTCTGTGTCCAGGTCTGTTGCTTTCTGACCTGCATACAGGTTTCTCAAGAGGCAGGTCAGGTGGTCTGGTATTCCCATCTCTTGAAGAATTTTCCACAGTTTATTGTGACCCACACAGTCAAAGGCTTTGGCATAGTCAATAAAGCAGAAATAGATGTTTTTCTGGAACACTCTAGCTTTTTCAGTGATCCAGTGGATGTTGGCAATTTGATCTCTGGTTCCTCTGCCTTTTCTAAAACCAGCTTGAAAATATGGAAGTTCACAGTTCACGTATTGCTGAAGCCTGGCTTGGAGATTTTTGAGCATTACTTTACTAGCATGTGAGATGATTGGAATTGTGCAGTAGTTTGAGCATTCTTTGGATGCCTTTCTTTGGGATTGGAATGAAAACTGACCTTTTCCAGTCCTGTGGCCACTGCTGAGTTTTCTAAATTTGCTGACATATTGAATGCAGCACTTTCACAGCATCATCTTTTAGGATTTGAAATAGTTCAACTGGAATTCCATCACCTCCACTGGATTTGTTTGTAGTGATGCTTCCTAAGGCCCACTTGACTTCATTCCAGGATGTCTAGCAAACACCCTCCTCCAACAACACAAGAGAGGACTCTACACATGGATATCACCAGATGGCCAACACTGAAATCAGATTGATTATATTCTTTGCAGCCAAAGATGGAGAAGCTCTATACAGTCAGCAATAACAAGACCGGGAGCTGACTGTGGCTCAGATCATGAACTCCTTATTGCCACATTCAGACTTAAATTTTAGAAAGTGGGGAAAACCACTAGACCAATCAGGTATGACCCAAATCAAATCCCTTATGATTATACAGTGGAAGTGACAAATAAATTTAAGGGACTAGACCTGATAGACAGAGTGTCTGATGAACTATGGACGGAGGTTTGTGATACTGTACAGGAAACAGGGATCAAGACCATCCCCAAGAAAATAAATGCAAAAAAGCAAAATGGCTGTTTGAGGAGGTCTTACAAATAGCTTGAAAAGAAGAGAAGCAAAAAGCAAAGGAGAGAAGGAAAGATATACCCATTTGAATGCACAGTTCCAAAGAATAGTAAGGAGAGATAAGAGAGCCTTCCTCAGTGATCAGTGCAAAGAAATAGAGGAAAATAATATAATGGGAAAGACTAGAGATCTCTTCAAGCAAATTAGAGTTCCAAGGGAACAATTCATGCAAAGATGGGCACAATAAAGGACAGAATTGGTAAGGACCTAACAGAAGCAGAAGATATTAAGAAGACGTGGCAAGAATACACAGAAGAACTGTACAAAAAAGATCTTTACAACCCAGATAATTTTGATGGTGTGATCACTCACCTAGAGCCAGACATCCTGGAATGTGAAGTCAATGGGCCTTAGGAAGCATCACTCTGAAGGTAGTGTTGAGGTTAAATGAAGCAGAATGAAATAATAAGCAGGACATTAAATGATGATGGCAATCACCCAAGCCAGAGCTGAAGGAAGCTGGGACAACAGAGAGTTAAGAGATCCAGGCAGTGTTTGGAAGGTGTAAGGTCAGGATTTGGTGGCTGATTGGCTGAAAGGGAGAAAAAGTGATGGTAAGAGGATTTAAAAACAATGTTGAGGTTTCTCACTGGGGAGTGTGTGGATGGTAGCATTGTTAACTGCAATGGGGTATATAGTGAAAGGAGGGGTGCTCTGGGACAGGGTTAGGGTGAGTGGATTTGGGGGGAAAGTGAGGAAGGACTGAGAATGATAAAACCCTAAGCACAACACCTAGGAGAAAGGGAAGAAGGCAGTGGATATATGCAGAAACTCAGGAGGAAGGGTAGGTGTAGACAAGAGGATAAGTCCCTGAGCTGCCCTTGATGTCTGCCTGTGTCAAAACTCAAGCAAAATGATTCTAATTTTCTTCATTGCCTTGTCAGTTATAAATGAATTTGTATTTACGTAAGGAATAACTTGTTTGACAAGAGCCTTATTCATCGTTTCAAAATGTTCCCCACATACTCTGGCAGGGTGACCATTTGATATAAATGATACGTCTGATGATGGTAAGTGATTACCTCTCAAGAAAAAGAATGTCTGTTTTAAGAATCCAATATTTTTAGTATGAAGTACAGGAAATTTAGGTTTCAGTAAAGTAGGAGTTAAAGTTCTATTTTATTTAGTATGTGAGTCTTAGATCATTCCTCTTCAGTACCCTTTCTAAAAAATGTATTCTCTTTATCTTTAAAACAGGTTTTGTAGGCTTTTCTTTTATTGAACCCTTCATTTATATAATATTTGTTAGTAATGTACTAGGTATCAGATATTACACTATAGGTGAAGGCTTAATTTCCTGTTTTTGGCGAGTATCAGGAACATAGGAAGTCTTAAAAAAATCAAGTGCATAGGCATAACAATGAACTTGGTGAATTGGCATGAAATAGTAATTGGTGAACTTCTGACCATCTTTAATAAGATGCTTGTTCTTGTGTGAATTGCATATTAGTTCTTGCTCCAAAAAGTCAAAGATGCTATGTCTCTGAACTTTGAATGCATTTCTGGAAGCAGGCTGCAAGTATTATATGTCAGAGACAAAAGTGAGCTTGGTTCAGAAAGCAGTTCTATTACCTGCATTTTTTTGAGGATGGTTCTGGAAGACTTGTTAGCCTCTGGAAGTCGAAATCTTGCTACCTTAGAGAAGGGCTTCTAGACAAAATTAAGGCCAAAGAGACAAGGAAAATACTGAGATGGCAGACAGAAGGAATATACTTTTGACCTTGAAAATTGTCCTAAGTTTTAAAATGACAATAAAACGTTTTTATAGTTTTGAGCTATTATCCCTACTTTTTGTTCATTTTGGATATACCCTTAAAGACAACAGGGCTTTCCTGGTGGCTCAGGTGGTAAAGAATCTGCCTGTGATGCAGGAGACCTGAGTTCGATCCCTGGGTCAGGAAGATCCCCTGGAAAGGGGAATGGCAAACCACTCCAGTATTCTTGCCTGGAAAATTCCATGACAGACCATGAGGTCATGGAGAGTGGGATGTGACTGCACAAGTAACACTCTAATGACAATGAGGGGGAGAAGGGATAATAAAGCTGCTCCAAGTTTGGATGGAGAAAAGGAAGGTCCTGCACTTCTAGAATCAGTTCTTGCCTACACCTCTCCTGGACCATAAATGAGAGCAGTGGGTTTACAATTCCACAGTGGATCAGAGCTCCGTTCTGTGTAACTTCTCACAGAGCTGCCATCTTGAATCACCTTACGCCCTGAACCTCAGGCCTTTTCCTCCTCAGACTCTCCAGATCTAACCAATGTCTCAAGACTGTGAGATGGAAACAATGGGATCTAGGAACAAGGGCCCAAGACATTGTTGTGGATTGATTCTTTGTGTCCCCCTATTATTTACCTTGAAATCCTAACCCCAAAGGTGATGATATTAGGAAACAGGACCTTTGGGAGATGATTAGGTCATAGGGTGGGAAGCTCAGGAGTGGGATTAGTGCCCTTACAAAAGAAACCCTAGAGAACTCCCTCAACTCTTCTGCCATGGGGGGACACAGTGAGAAGATGGCCCAACCGTGAATCAGGAAATGGATCTTCACAAGACACCCAGTCTGTTGGCACCTTGATCTTGGGCTTCCTAGCCTCTAGAACTGTGATAAATACATTTCTGTTCTTTATGAGCCACCCAGTCTGTGGTATTCTATTATACCAGCCTGAATGGACTAAGACAGACATAGTAAGAGCTCTGGATGTCTGTTTCCTATCCTGCTCACCCTTACTTCTTTTACTTTCTCTCTTCCCAAGGCTTAGTGTGAAGAAAGGGGTGGCAGTGAAGGCTTGGACTAACTGAAGCAGAAAATCCTATCCTAAGTAAAAGCTGAGTTAATATTTTTGAATAGAGGCACCTGAACATTTGCTTTGTAGTGGAAATGAAGATCAAATGACTTTCTCTCTGTAAGTGAAACCCGGCAAATGGGGAACGCTTTACCTCATGCAACTCAGCAATTATTTCAGTAAAGGAAAATGAGGTATCATAAACTTCCAGGCAAACATGCCCAGTGAATATCTAGAGTCCCTAGTGGGGAAATTGATCTGGAGAATGAATTAGTGAGGGGAGTGAGGAGGAAGAGGCAGTGAACATGCATTGTAGTCATTTCCGCTACATGTACATTCTCCTCACTGCATCCAGTAATAATCACGTACACTTTTCTGAAGGTAAGAGTATTCTGTTCTGTTAAAAAAGAAACACACTTGGCTGAATAAAGGGCTGAAGCCTATTTAATTATTCTGAACTCAAATTCAAAAAGGGGGGAATAGTGGCCTGAGATTATTGAGCTTTTACTACTCTAAAGATGTGATCACTCATGCAAATATAGAAAGGTCATATTGATTATAAGAAAGCAAAGAGAGGAGTAAATAGCTAAGAATAAATAAAAGAAAATAAGAAAATGAAATGTGTTTCATAAGTATGAAGGCTGGAAACCAGGACTCTCTAAGCCTGAGAGAAGAGAGCAGAAAGGGAAGACCCTAGGCCTTTTCTCTTGCTCCCATGCCTCACTCAGAAGAGAGACATGACTGGTGGAGCTGGGAGCCCGCCCGGAGCCTGAAGATGCGCTTGGCTGTGCTGGGCATGGAACATGCAAGGAGAAACAGCAGCAAAAAGTAACAGATTTTCTTTTTCTGAAAATGTCAATAGGACCCAGAGCTTTTACAGAGACATATGGTATGGTTGCCTCTGGCTTTGTGTTCCCAAGAAACCACAAGAGGGGTCAGGGCAGACCAGCACTCTGATTTGGGTGGGCATATGAGATGGTAACCAAGGACCAAACTGAGCTGAGATGGAAAGTGATTCCTACAAGTTAGATAAGACACTTGACTACTCCTGAATGCTATAGTTCTTTACAATTTGCCTCAAACACATAATTTTTTGATAAGTATTTTTTGAGCACATGTTCTATATATGTAAGGCACTGTTATCTGTGTAAGGGAATTTAGCAGAGAATAAAACAGACTGGGCTTCCCAGGTGGAGCTAGTGGTAAGGAATCCACCTGCCAATGAAGAAAATACAAGAGACACGGGTTTGATCCCCAGGTTAGGAAGATCTCCTAGAGGAGAAAATGGCAACCCACTCTAGAATTCTTGTCTGGAAAATTCCATGGACAGAGGAGCCTGGTGGCCTACAGACCATGGGGCTGCAAAGAGTCAGATATGACTGAGTGCATGCGCACACATATGCACACATACAAAGATATTATTAAACCAAATGAAATTGTAGATAGTTGATCATTTTTGACCTGTGCAAATGGTAATTTCATGGGGCTCAACCTAACACATTCAAGTGCAGATAAAGAGGTAAGATAAAGAAGACTGTATATGTATCATGTCAGTTGGTGGTAAGTGCCTGGGAGAATGTTCCACAGGGTGAGGCGGGTGATGCTATGGGAGAGGAGGTTGATAACTTATTTACAGAAGTCAGGGAAACCTCGATGATAAGCTGGTGTGTTGGTACAGACTTGAGGTGATAAGTGATTTAGCCAGTGGTTTAAGAAATAAAGAGAGGCTTCCCAGGTGACACCAGTGATAAAGAACCCTCCTTCCAATGCAGGAGACATAAGAGAGATGGGTTCGATCCCTGGGTCAGGAAGATCCCTTGGAGGAGGGCATGGCAACCCACTCCAATATTCTTGCCTGGAGAATCCCATGGATAGAGGAGTCTGGCGGGCTACAGTCCATAGGATCGCACAGAGTCAGACAGGACTGAAGCAACTTAGCATGCAAGCATGCAAAAAATAAAGAGATGTCATATTCAAGGCAGAAGAATGGCAAGTGTAAAGATGCCAAGATGATCATGTACTGTTATTTTTGAGGAACAGCATGGCAGCAAAGTGAGTTTAGAGGATGTAGTTGAAGGTGAGTTAGAAAGTTAAGAGGCAATAGATCACTGCGGGGCTAGTGGCAGTAGTCAGACCTTGGCTTTCACTCTGAGTGAAATGGGGATTTGTTACAGGACTTTGAGCATTGGAGAGACATGGTTCACGTAGATGTTGCTGGAATCACTCTGCCTGATGTGCTGAGAACAGACTGCAGAGGGCGAGGATTGAAGCAGGGAGTCCTTTATGGATGTTGTAGAAACGGTCAAGACAAGAGATGACAGACTCATGGAGCAGTATCGTAGCGGTGGAGGTGCTGAGAACACTGTGAAGGCAGAGCTGATAGGATTTGCTGAGTTGATTGTGGAGTGTGTGAAAACAAGAGGAGGCAAGGATGAGGCTGATTAATATGCAGTTTTGCTCATATCAGGTAAACACATAAATTATCAAGCAAACAGATAATTATAAGTTAATGAGTATGTATGCTCTTAAAATCTCTGACTAGATTCTGTGTAATTGTTTTTCCCAAGTGTGTCTGTTGAACTTACCCTGTGTTTTTAATGCATCTCTATTCATCTACACAAAGAGATACCAGCAAGACATGAAGGCTAAGAGTTAGACCTGGGTTCTGGCCCTGCCACTGAACAATAGTATAAGGTATCTTTTCTGGAGGCCTTAGCTTACTCTGCTTGATGAAGCTAACAAAACCAACCTTGGGCGGTGGTTATGGTTAAATACCATAATGCATGTAAAATTGTCTAGCAATAAATATTGCGTGTAGATTTCAGTGATAATAACACATATCTGGTCAGTACTAGCAGTTTTAGCAGTCCTCTGCAACACATTCACATATTTTACCTTATTTTAACCTCTGTCACTTTTATACTGAGAACCATTTTATGGTGGTTTTTAAAAATATTGATGAAAAATAATGGCCAGTCTGTCTCAAAAATTTCACTAAAATTTTGTAATACTTATAAGGTAAAAAAAAGTAATAAAGTAAAAGCTGTGCTAGGCCCTATCTGGTTCCTTGCGCCTGTACAGTGCCAATCTTGGTCTTTACCTTCTAGTTTCTCCTGACTTGAGGCAGCCTTTCCTGATCAGAACTTTGGTATTTGATATCAAGTATCCTTGATGCTTTGTCTCCTGTTTTGCTAAGTCATCAAAACTAGGATTCTGCCTTGATTACTCTTTCCAAGTTCCCATAGATGTAACCTAAATATTACCATTTGTTCCAGTATGTGAACTGGGGACTTGCTTTCTTTTTGTCATAGCTTCTTTCAGAGCCTGGAGTTTGGTTCTTAAATACCTGCTTGGTGACCGAGACCCTATTACTAGAGCAACCATAGGATTTACTGCCCCAATTGGAACATCTTTGAGAATGAATTGTGGAGCTATTAATACTTATGCAGGGACAACCTTATCTTTAACTCCATAACCATGTGTCTGGATTGGCATAGGGCAGTCCAGTCCACAATGGCCTTCTCTTGTGGCTTAGCTGGTAAAGAATCGCCTGCCATGTGGGAGATCTGGGTTCAATCCCTGGGTTGGGAAGATCCCCTGGAGAAGGGAAAGGCTATCCACTCCAGTGTTCTGGCCTGGAGAATTCCATGGACAATCCATGGGGTGGCAAAGAGTCAGACACGACTGAGCGACTCTCACTAGTCCAATGTTTGGTGGTCATCCCAGCATCTCATTGGTACTTCCTTTCACTGTCAAATTGTCCTGATTTGGACAATAAATTGTATGACCTACCCAGTGAGTTACAGACAGATGTTTTTCTGTTAAATGCTAATTTATCAGAGGCTAATGTTACATAGTACCTGGATTTGTTTCTAAATTGTACACTAGTCCATTTATGTAATTTTCTTATTCTGGCATCAATAAAGTTTTGATAACTACCTTTATGGCATATTTTTATATGTGAGAGAACTAGTGCATCATTTTTTCCCCACCAAAAATGTCTTGGCTATTTATTCTTTGGTATTTATCCTTCCAGATGAAGCTTAGAAGCAGCTTGCTAAATTTATGTTTTAAAAATCTTAGGGTTTTGATGGCAATTTCTCTGAATTTTTGGATTAATTTGGGGAGGATCAACTTTTTTACCAAATCAAATGTTTCTGTACTTTCTTCCTTCCTGCCTGGACTTCAAAGTATCATCGCTAACTGTGGATTTGTAATTCACATACTCTGTTCACATTTTGGGATATCCTAGTTGTTGTACTTGTTGCCTCTCCCCATAGTTATTATTTTCACTACATATTGGGTCTCATGCCTTGCATAAACTGCACCATCTTGCAGGCCTTCTACTGGGTCAGACCCTGTTTCTACTTTCCCCTACTACTACCTTCGGCAAGGAGGTCCTGGTCTTTTCCATTTCTCTGTGAGCTGGTAAAAGAAGCGAGTATTCAAGGACAAATGCAAGACATGATAAAATATACTTTCATTAAGCCATGCAAGCCTTCTCTACTCGTAGTGAACCTGAAAATGCATTTACATCATATATTCTGTAATGGGAAAATAATGGTCAAAAAACCAAAGGGTTCCAAGGCATTCGAAATACATTAGAGGCCACACATGCCAGGGTGAAAAGTTAAATTGATAAGGTCAATTAAGGAAGGTGAATTTAGAAAATTGAAGGAGACTTTGCACTGCAAGTGGCAGGCTACATTTCCACATTTTCCTGCAGGTCTGTTTAATGTTCGCAGATCGTGTAAATGTAACCATTGCTTCCTTAGGGGAGGGATCCGTGGTGTTGTTGGGTTTGTTTTACTTTGAACATTAGAGAGTCCCTCTGGGAAACTTTGGATATTGCTATCACTTTGCTGTTCAATGTTAGTACATCACTGGGCATCTTTCCCTTTCAGGCTTCACTTGTGTGAAAATAAATGTGTGAAAATTAGAAACACTGAATTTGATGAGTCTGGCTTAGTTTTTTATTTGCTCTGTGAGCTAGCGATGGGACCCTTTTATTATTCTTCTTGTTTATATGAGGGGGAATTCCAGTATTCTTGCCTGAGAATTTCCATGGACAGAGGAGACTGGCAGGCTACAGACCATGGGGTTGCAGAGTTGGACATGACTTAGCAACCAAACCACCACCAAGACACAGTCAGTGGGATAAATGGGGGAAAAATGCAGAACTACTGCCTGAGAAATATTA
The DNA here is from genome assembly GCF_910594005.1 of Cervus elaphus. NCBI lineage: Eukaryota > Metazoa > Chordata > Mammalia > Artiodactyla > Cervidae > Cervus > Cervus elaphus. The sequence continues at coordinate 31,373,529 of NC_057833.1, read as the reverse complement.
ATACATGCTCATTGTCTCTCCCTAGTAAAGGTAGAGCTCCGTTTAGAGAAGTAAAATGGCAAAGCAGGTATCCTGAGGGTAAAGCTTCTTGACCTTTAAAAATCCATGCCTCCTGCAGTGCTTTTCATTCTGTTTCTGACTAGTCTTGTGTGATATTGTGATTTGTAATATAAAGTAGATATTTGATCTTCTTGCCCTTTGGCACTGAACTCCTAAACTGTTGGAATTTCCTAAGTGACAGAGTAGTAAAGGTGTCTTTTGTTATATTAATGAGGTGACTTTTGGCACACACCGAAGGATAGGGACTGGTTGCCAGCTCTTCCATTCAGCTCAGTTCAGTTCAGTCCCTCAGTCGTGTCCGACTCTTTGCGGCCCCATGAATTGCAGCACGCCAGGCCTCCCTGTCCATCACCAACTCCCGGAGTTTGCTCAAACTCGTGCCCATCGAGTCGGTGATGCCATCCAGCCATCTCATCCTCTGTCATCCCCTTCTTCTCCTGCCCCCAATCCCTCCCAGCATCAGGGTCTTTTCCAATGAGTCAACTCTTCGCATGAGGTAGCCAAAGTATTAGAGTTTCAGCTTCAGCATCAGTCCTTCCAATGAACACCCAGGACTGATCTCCTTTAGGATGGACTGGTTGGATCCCCTTGCAGTCCAAGGGGCTCTCAAGAGTCTTCTCCAACACCACAGTTCAAAAGCATCAATTTTTCGGTGCTCAGCTTCTTCACAGTCCAACTCTCACATCCATACATGATCACTGGAAAAACCATAGCCTTGACTAGATGGACCTTTGTTGGCAAAGTAATGTCTCTGCTTTTTGATATGCTATCTTGGTTGGTCATAACTTTCCTTCCAAGGAATAAGCGTCTTTTAATTTTATGGCTGAGAAAACAATCTGCAGTAATTTTGGAACCCCCCCAAAATAAAGTCTGACACTGTTTCCACTGTTTCCCCATCTATTTCCCATAAAGTGACAGGACCAGATGCCATGATCTTAGTTTTCTGAATGTTGAGTTTTAAGCCAACTTGTCACTCTCCTCTTTCACTTTCATCAAGAGGCTCTTTAGTTTTTCTTTGCTTTCTGCCATAAGAGTGGTGTCATCTGCATATCTGAGGTTTTTGATATTTCTCCTGGCAATCTTGATTCCAGCTGTCCTTCCTCCAGCCCAGCATTTTTCACGATGTTCTCTGCATGTAAGTTAAATAAGCAGGGTGACAATATACAGCCTTGATGTACTCCTTTTCCGATCTGGAACCAGTCTGTTGTTCCATGTCCAGTTCTAACTGTTGCTTCCTGACCTGCACACAGGTTTCTCAAGAGGCAGGTCAGGTGGTTTGGTATTGCCATCTCTTGAAGAAGAATTTTCCACAGTTTATTGTGATCCACACAGTCAAAGGCTTTGGCATAGTCAATAAAGCAGAAATAGATGTTTTTCTGGAACTCTCTTGCTTTTTCGATGATCCAGCGGATGTTGGCAATTTGATCTCTGGTTCCTCTGCCTTTTCTAAATCCAGCTTGAACATCTGGAAGCTCACGGTTCATGTCCTGTTGAAGCCTGGCTTGGAGAATTTTGAGCATTACTTTACTAGTGTGTGAGATGAGTGCAGCTGTGCAGTAGTTTGAACATTCTTTGGCATTGCCTTTCTTTGGGATTGGAATGAACACTGACCTTTTCCAGTCCTGTGGCCATTGCTGAGTTTTCCAAATTTGCTGGCATATTGAGTGCAGCACTTTCACAGCATCATCTTTTAAGATTTGAAATAGCTCAACTGGAATTCCATCACCTCCACAAGTTTTGTTCATAGTGATGCTACCTAAGGCCCACTTGACTTTGCATTCCGGGATGTCTGGCTCTAGGTGAGTGATCACACCATTGTGGTTAGCTGGGTCATTCAGATCTTTTTTGTATAGTTTTTCTGTGTATTCTTGCCACCTCTTCTTAATAGCTTCTGCTTCTGTTAGGTCCTTACCATTTCTGTCTTTTATTGTACCCATCTTTGCATGAAATCTTCCCTTGGGATCTCTAATTTTCTTGAAGAGATCTCTTGTCTTTCCCATTCTATTGTTTTCCTCTATTTCTTTGCACCTATCACTGAGGAAGTCTTTCTTATCTCTGCTTACTATTCTTTGGAACTCTGAATTCAAATAGGAATAGCTTTCCTTTTCTCCTTTGCCTTCAGCTTCTCTTTTCACAGCTATTTGTAATGCCTCCTCAGACAACCATTTTGCTTTTTTGCATTTCTTTTTCTTGGGGATGGTCTCGATCACTGCCTCCTGTACAATGTCACAAACCTCCATCCATAGTTCTTTAGGCACTCTGTCTATCAGATCTAATCCCTTGAATCTATTTGTCACTTCTACTGTATAATCATAAGGGATTTGACTTAGGTCATACCTGAATGGTCTAGTGGTTTTCCCTACTTTCTTCAATTTAAGTCTGAATGTGGCAATAAGGAGTTCATGATCTGAGCCACAGTCAGCTCCTGGTCTTGTTTTTGCATACTATATAGAGCTTCTCCATGTTTGGTGCAAGGAATATAATCTATCTGATTTCGGTATTGATCATCTGGTGGTGTCCATGTGTAGAGTCTTCTCTTGCATTGTTGGAAGAGGTTGCTATGACCAGTGCAGTCTCTTGGCAAAACTGTTAGCCTTGCCCTGCTTCATTCTGCACTCCAAGGCCAAATTTGCCTGTTACTCCAGGTATTTTGTGACTTCCTACTTTTGCATTCCAGCCCCCTATAATGAAGAGGAGTCTTTGGGTGTTAGTTCTAGAAGGTCTTGTAGATCTTCATAGAACCATTCAACTTCAGCTTCTTTAGCATTTCTGGTCGGGACATAGACTTGGATTACTGTGATATTGAATGGTTTGCCTTGGAAACGAACACAGATCACTCTTTCATTTTTGAGACTGCATTCAAGTAATGCATGTCAGAATCTTTTGTTGACTGTGATGGTTACTCCCTTTCTTCTAAGGGATTCTTGCCCACAGTAGTAGATATAATGGTCATCTGTGTTAAATTCACCCATTCCAGTCCATTTTAGTTCAGAGAGGAGCCTGGCAGGCTACATAGTCCATGGAGTGGAAAAAAGTCAGACTTGACTGAGTGACTAATACTACTACTAATGGCTTAATCAATCATGCTGATATAATGAAGTTGCCATAAAATACCCAAAAGAATGGGGTTTGGAGAACTTCTGGACTGGTGAACATGGTGACTGGGGACTGTGGTGCCCAGAGAGGCCGTAGAAGCTCTGTCCCCATTCCGCATACCTTGCCCTATTCATCTCTTCCATCTGGCTGTTCCTGATGTCCTTTTACAATAAACCAGTGATCTAGTAAGCAAAGTGTTTCTCTGATGAATCCATAGAAGGGATCTTGGGAACCCCTGATGTATAACCAGTTGGTCAGAAATACAGGTAACAGCCTGAGTTTGCAACTGGCATCTGTACTGAGTTGCCAAAGAGGAGGTTGCTGGAACCTCCATTCTATAGCTGGTCTGTCAGAAGCACAGGCTTGTGAGTGGCATCTGAATGTGAGAGACAGTCTTGTAGGCCTAACTCTGACCCTGTGGAATCTGATGCAGCCTCCAGGTAGATAATGTCATAATTGAACTGAATTGTAGGACACCTTGCTGATGTCCAAAACTGCTTAGCAGTGTGTGGGGATCACCCCAACACCCCCACCCCCACCATACACACACTCCCTATTTGGAAATTGAGTCCAGGAACCCAAAACACTGTGTCAACCTAGAAAATTCTGTCAAGTTTTACTTTTGATAATGCATATTATAGAAAACAAAAAAATACTGAATATCCATTTTTTTCCAAACCATTTGTATCTTCTTTCTTTGATTAGAGGTCAGTGTTTAGAGCACAGTATGTAGTCTACCAACTGCTTGGAAGATTTTATGACTTCAAAATTCTTAAGGTGCTGCAGTTTTCATGACGGAAAACATAGCGGGGAGCAAACTAGTCTGGAATGTCTGTGATGGTCTCAGTCTATGGAGTTGGGGAAGGACAGGAAATAGGGTCAGGCAGAAACTCAAGCACTAAGGCAGCCCAGTTCAGTTCAGTCACTCAGTCATGTCCGACTCTTTGCGACCCCATGGACTGTAGCATGCCAGGCTTCCCTGTCCATCACCAACTCACAGAGCTTGCTCAAACTTGTGTCCATTGAGTCAGTGATACCATCTAACCATCTCATCCTCTGTCATCCCCTTCTCCTCCTGCCTTCAGTCTTTCCCAGAATCAGGGTCTTTTCCAGTGAGTCAGTTCTTCGCATCAGTTGGCCAAAGTATTGGAGCTTCAGCTTCAGCATCAGTCCTTCCAATGAATATTCAGGACTGCTTTCCTTTTGATCTCCTTGCTGTCCAAGGGACTCTCAAGAGGCTTCTCCACCACGACAGTTCAAAAGCATCAGTTCTTTGGTGTTCAGCTTTCTTTATGGTCCAACTCTCACATCCATACCTGACTACTGGAAAAACAATAGCTTTGATTAGATGGACCTTTGTCGGCAAAGTGTTGTATTAAAAAATATGCTGTCTAGGTTTGTCACAGCTTTTCTTCCAAGAGGCAAGCATCTTTTAATTTCTTGGCTGCAGTCACCATCTGTAGTGATTTTGGAGGAAAATAAATTCTGGTTTTAAGCCAACTGTTTCACTCTCCTCTTTCACTTTGATCAAGAGGCTCTTCAGTTCCTCTTTGCTTTCTGCCATAAGGGTGGTATCATTTGTATATCTGAGATTATTGATATTTCTCCTGGTAATCCTGATTCCAGCTTGTGCTTCATCCAGCCCGGCATTTTGCATGATGTATTTTGCATATTGGTCAAATAAACAGGGTGACAGTATACAGCCTTTTTTTTTTTTCCCCCAGTATACAGCCTTAATGTACTCCTTTCCTAATTTGGAACTAGTTCATTGTTCCATGCCTGGTTCTAACTATTGCTTCTTGACCTGCAGACAGATTTCTCAGGAAGCAGGTCAGGTGGTCTGGTATTCTCATCTCTTTAAGAATTTTCCACAGTTTATTGTGATGCACACAGTCAAAGACTTTGGCATAGTCAATAAAGCAGAAATAGATGTTTTTCTGTAACTCTCTTGCTTTTTCAGTGATCCAACAGATGTTGTTGGCAATTTGATCTCTGGTTCCTCTGCCTTTTCTAAATCCAGCTTGAATATCTGGAAGTTCTCGGTTCATGTACTGAAGCCTTGCTTGGAGAATTTTGAGCATTACTTTGCTAGCGCGTGGGATGAGTGCAGTTTTCCAGTAGTTTGAACATTCTTTGGCATTGCCTTTCTCTGGGATTGGAATGAAAACTGACCTTTTCCAGCCCTGTGGCCACTGCTGAGTTTTCCAAGTTTGCTGTCATGTTGAGTGCAGCACTTTAACAGCGTCTGGGGCAAACTGGGCTTAGAGGAGGGGCTACCGTTGTTGTGGGGAAGCAGATCATCCAGGCATTAAGTCTGAAAAATCTTTGAATAAGCTCTTCTGGGTTAATCTGTCTGTATTTAGATGCCTGTCTGCATGCAGTGGATAATGGAGGATTATCTTTCCTGGGAAAAGAGACTTGGCAGGAGCCAGACTGAGCATTAGCCAAAGTGAACACAGACACTGCAGTCTGAGGTGAAGCAAATGATCAGATCAAAGGAGAAAGTGGACAAAAACAGTCTTGTCTGATGGATTGGCCCAATGTGGAGAGTGTGTGTATGCCTCTTCTCAGGGCTAAAGAGACACAGACCTGCAAACAACCTCAGGCTTTGGGTCATAGATATCAATTTGGTCTTGACTAAGATTTTGTGGGTGAGGAGGAAGAGAAGGTGCATGGGGAATAGTGGTCCTAGCTGTGGCCCCTGCTCCTGAGTCTAAAAATAAGACCTAATCTCTAGTCCTACTTACTAGAAGGGCTGTAGATAGATGAAGAGGATATTTCAGGCACTGGCCTCTTGTACAGTAAGATCCTACCTTTGACATTTGTTTGAGTTTTACACAAATAATTGCTTTTAAGACTTTGGTGTGTGCTTCTTTTTGCAATATATGGAGAGACATGGCAGAAATAAAATAATAAATATGGTAATACAACAATCAAAGATAACGGTGCAGTTGTCCCAAAGCACTTAAATTAATTGCCAAATCACTATTATAAAACATACTTTTCATTGGAATCTGGAAGAGGGAGAGGTCAGGGAAGGTGAGGGGAGATTTTATATAGGAGGTGGGATTTGAGGTGAAACTTTGTGTTTCAATAACATTTGGAGAGGAAGGGATGAGTGAAGATCTACAGAGGTAGACGTGGAAAGGAAGAAAAGCCTAGGTGTATTGCAGGGATGTTGTGTTGGGGAGGAAGGAAGGAAGGAGAAGAGGACAGAAGAAGGTAAAGAATATTTGGATAGGAAAGATAAGGGTAGTTTGTGTCTTAGAACTGCCATCTTCTCAGTAGAAATAGCGGAAGGAGCATTTAAACGTGAGAGGAGCAGGGGTGGTATTGAGGGTTTGATGAACAGAGAGAAGGTATAAAATAGGAAGTTTTGAGGGGCTCTCTCTGGGGAATAGGGAAGAGCCAAGTGATTAATGAAAGTATTTCCTTGTATAAAACCAGAAAGATTACAACTTCAGCCTTGTGCCTCCACACACACCCCCACCCACCCACCCAGATTCTAGCAGAGCAGGTCTAGAAGCCTGACTCAGGCTCCTTTTGCTGAAGAGGAAGTGGGTGGAGTTGTGGGTGGAAAGTTGGCGACAGATTGTGGAGGAGGCAAGTTGAATCTTGTTTACTAAAGTGAGTGTCCTTTTCTTATCTCGTCTCATGCTCCCTTTAGAAAAATAAAAAAAAGGTAGAATGTAAAAAGTCAACAAGAAATGGGAAGCGGGTTTCTTTTATAAAACAGAAAATGAGCAAGGTTGTGACAAGTCTCCTCTCAGCCCATCTCTTAAGGGTGTGGCTACAGTGGTTAGTAGATGTCAGGCATCTCTTTTCAGTGTATATTTGATAACACTTGTGAGGGTCTTAATAGTCACAGCAGTTCACTTTAGGAAACAAAGAATGGACTCCAGAGGTAAATCCCTGGTCTCACACTCTGGGATGATTGTTTTTCTTTGGTGCTTACTTTATAAGAGGGCACGACCACTATTACCTGATTAGCAAAGGGTTATTTGTAAGCAGTAGAGTACAATTTTAGTTGGATGTACACACACTGTAATTTAATAAGGATTCCCATACTACATTATTCATTCCAGATGTGACAGAAGAGCAATAAATACACTATTTCTTTTTCTTGCTGTCTAAATTTAGTTTATTGTTCCCATTGATTGATTTTCATGGAGTCACATGGAATATTATGATTAACTTAGACTGGTTCAGTTATCTGAGTTAAATAGTTATTTATACATGCTTTGCTTCTGTCCATTTTATCCTATGGCTAATACAATGCTCTGGGGCAAGACAGAGATTTTATTAGTTGTTTTTTGTTAAAGTTTAGCTTCAATATATGCATGTCATTCTGGGTAAGGCAAACCCAGGAAGACTCCCAGCATTGATAATGTAGATTGCTCTTGCATTCACATCAGCCTTATGATGATCTACATTGCACATTAACACTCAAGATAGTGCTTTGATCCTCATTCCTTGACCCTAAGAAGTAATATGTTGTGATGGTAGGGTATTAAGGATGTCTGTGCTTTGGGTGACAGTTCATGTAAACTCAGTACTTTGTAATTCAGTGAATTTATTTACACAAAGATTCAAATATGCAAAAATCATTTGTTTTTAGCAAATGGGAGTTAGATTTTTGAGTTTGATTGGCAAAATGGTTTGATGGAAAGAGCACTAGACTATGAGTCAAATAGTGGGAATTTAATTCTTCATTTACTGTCTAACCTTGATCATTTAGTTTTCTTGAGGCCTGGTTTCCTTACCTATAAAATAATCCAAATGATGAGTTGCATTTCACAGTGATCCTATAGTTTAAAATGAGTTTGATATCTGTTACTCTATTTAAAAGTGACAATAACCTTGTTAATATCAACTTAGTTGTGATTAGTTACATTTTTCAGACAATAAAACTGAGGCCCTAAGGGGATTTCCAAGTCATGCTGCTTGAATATAGAAGTATAACATGATCCCTAGATTTCTACTTCCAAATAGAAGATATTCTCCACCATTCCCCAGTGGGGTTTTTGGCTTGATTCCCTTATAAGAAATTGCTGAGAATCAAAAGGTATAATCTAGTCTTCCTCTCTGCCTCAACCACTAACTGTCATGGTCACACCCTTAATTTTTTTTTCATCACCAGTAATTGCACCATCCTAGAAATCTTGACTTTGAGAATCCTACTCCCTGGTCAATAAGTACTGTTTTGAAGCTTATTTATTCTAAGATTCTCTCTCCAACAAATTCTTTTAATCTTACTGAGTCCCTCATCCAGTGACACTGCCTTTTTTCATTATCCGTCAACCTCTCATCTCTTCCCTTTACCTCTGTAGTTACCTAAATCGATTTCATGGTCTTTTACTACATCCTCTCCCCATGCATGCATGCTTGGTCTCCAACCCTGTCTAACTCTTTTTGACCCTATGGACTGTAGCCTGCCAGTCTCTGTCCATGGGGATTCTGTAGGCAAGAATACTGGAGTGGGTTGCCATTTCCTTCTCCAGGGTATCTTCTCGACCCAGGGATCGAACCCATGCTTCTTACGTTTCCTGCATCGGCAGGCAGATTCTTTACCACTAGTGCCACCTAGGAGGCCATCCCCCTTCCCCGTAGAACTTCTTAACTCCTTTGCCTCACTTTTCCTTCATTGTATTTGTCAGACTAAACTCCAGTGTTAAGTGAAAAGAGCCATCCATTTTTTTTTCTGTTCCTGTGCAGTGACAGCAAACTTTACTGAAGAAAATCACAAAGGCTGATGTACTGGTTTCACATTAAATAATGGCTAAATTTCAAAGAGCATCAACCACCACCTACAGTTCCCTCGTGAGTTCAATTTCTCTCTTTTAGAAACAATTCAGATCTTCACCTCTCTTGTCAGACTTCCCAGTTTCCAGTTCCCTAACTGATGATCTTGCCTTTTCCCCCTTATCTACACACCTGCTGGCATCTGTTCTCACCTTTTCTGTTTCTTCATGGAACATTTGCCCTGCTACCATTCAAGATTTCCCCCTTTATTCTCACTCAAGATTCTCTTCTCTTCTATTTTTGAAAGAATTTTCTTCTTTACTTACTCTCCACCTCCCTTCCTCTTACTTGATCACTCCAATCAGCAGAATTTTGGAATTTTCCATATTAAAAAATTATTTCTTGGTTCTCTAACTCCCATTAATTAACTCCTTATTTCTGTTCATCTTCACAGCAAAACTTTTCAAATGAAATGGGTAGGCCTATGGTTTTCTCTTCTTCATTTCCCATTCAGTCTTCATATACTCAAATTGGATGCTAATTCCCATCTCTCACTGAAACTGCTTGCCAATGTCAATAATAATTAATAATAAAGAATAAATAATAGTAATAATAATAAAGGTGCCAGACCAATGTACAGGCTTTTATTCTAAATTCACCTGAGCTCTTATCAGCACTCAATGCAGTTGAGTACTGTATTAATTTCTGGAGCAATTCTCTTCTTTTGGATCCCATAACACCACACTCTTGGTTTTTCTTCTGTCTGATTATTTCTTCTCAGTTTTCTTAGGTGGCTCTTCAATCTCCATCTGTTCTCCAAATGTTGAAGTGGCTTCTCAGTCTTTGCTTCCTAGATGACCTTATCCAGTTCTACAGCTTTAAATGCCATCTATAGCTAAGTGACTCCCAAATTTATATCTCTAGATTTATCTCCTGAGCTCCAGACTCTAGTTTCTCAAGTCAAAATTTTTTTTTTTTTTTTTTTTTTTGTTTCAAGTCAAAATTTAAGAATAACATTTGATTCCTTTCTCTACTCTACCATGCTTTCCCATATCCAGATAATCTCCACATCCTATTGTTTCTATCATCATTGTATCCTTCCAACCAGTTTTCTTCTGTTACTGCTACTATAATCATGGTTCAAGCTATCAATATTTATCTCAACTGGACTGCAGTAATAACTTCATTGCTGGTGTCTCTGCTTTCTTGATGTTCCTCTTACCATCTACACCTTACAGCAGTTAGAAAGATATTTTACAAGGGGAAATTAGAATAGGGCTTTTCTTGTTTTAAATCTGTGAATAGTTTTCCATTGGTCTTGAATTTGAACTCTCTATAGGCCCTGTGTGGTCTCTCTACCATTATCATGTCCCAATCTTCTTCTCTATCCAGTCTGCTGGACATGCCAAGCCTCGCCAGAGCCTTTGCACGTGTTGTCCTCTCTGGATTGCTCCAACCTTGGCTCTTACCTTGGTTTAATCCTTCTTGTCTTTTTGTATTCAGATCAGTATCATGACCCTGGGGAAGCTTTGAGTCACCACACCTCTAAGAGGCCACTTGCTTTTCCTCGTTTCCCCAAACTGCTTTCTACCATTAAATTTTTTCCTTGACCGTCCTTCTCAAAACATAAACTGGGCTTCCCTGGTGGCTCTGATGGTAAAGAATTTACCTGCAATGTGGGAGAACTGGGTCTGATCCCTGAGCCAGGAAAATCCCCTGGAGAAGGGAATGGCAACCCATTCCAGTATTCTTGCCTGGAAAAATCCATGGACAGAGGAGCCTGGCAGGCTACAGTTCAAGGGGTCACAAAGAGTCGGACATGACTGAGTGACTAACACTTTTTCAACCAGAGAGTCAAAGTATTTCTTACAGCTTTTCTTCAGTGCTTGTTTCTTTCCCCACATCTAGTAGGCTGTCAGGAAAAATGCTTGTTGAATGAATGCATAAACATAACGAAGTGAAATTTTCCATTGTGCTGTGCTGGTTAACACATTTTACTCTTCACAGATGAGCAGAATTACTTTAACAGATCAATGACACAAGTGGTGTGTACTGAGTAAAAAAATAAACCATATTGACTATATTTGCCCTGCAATGGCTTTCCTGCCCACATGAAGAGCTATCTTGCTTTGCAGAATCAAAACTAGATCTCATGTGATGTGGCTAGACTGTTTGGAAATGTTGACTCAGGTAAATAATACTGTTAAGAATGATTTATGGGGAAATGGAATTACATAGGATGAATATACTTTTATTTCTTCTGTGATTTTAAAAACATAATATTGGACTTCTATTATGTATTCTAGATGATGGCTTGAGCAGCATACCATGATAGTGCTCTAGCACCACAGGAAATGACCTTAAAACTCTGATATCATAGGGCCGAGGAAAGAGAATCAAAGAGCATCACTCGAGAATCTCACTCACCATGATTTGGTTCTAGATTCTCTGTCCAAACTTGGAAAAAGTAAGTCAAAGGGCATTCAGACTCAGGGTTAATACAGATCCAGAATAACTGCCTACATCTCAGTTTAATTATCTGAAGGTATACTACCTTGAAGGTCTCATACCTTCTCTTTTTCATTAAATTCAGAAGACTGAAGAAATCACCCAATGTCTTAAGGCCAAGGCTCTAAAGCCCAGAATTTCAACTGGTGTACATCCTAATTAGTGGGTCAGGTTATAAGATGATACGTTGATCAGTAAATGGTATGAGCAATAAAAAAGTAAACCCTAAATATCTTTTTTATAAGCATCTTTTTATTTGACAGCCAATATTTGCATATTTTTCCTACTTGTTACATATCTCTAAGGAAGTGTTTAAATTAAAAATATTTGTATTTAGAAATTATATTTGCTATTTAAAGCAGCATAGCACAATAGTCAGTTTCACCCATCCTTGCTTAGCTTCTGTGCTCTTCCTTCCAGTGTCTTTGTTTCTCTCTTTTCCTTAAATTTATTTTCTTCTTACAGAAGAAACTTTAGAAAATACTGGTATGTACAAAGGAAAACAGAGAAAGAAAGACAAGCTACTACTCAGAATGAACAGCAGTTAAAATTTTGAAATACGATACTTTAGGCATGAGGCTAATTTTGAGGCCTTCCTCTAGTTTTAACAACAGTGTGGAATGAAACTTGGAAGGAGGTTGTGTTGTAGTTGTAAATTAATCAATTTTTGAAGTACTTTGGGCAAAACCAAAAATAGCATAGTGACAACACTGACATTTTGTTGTACTTGCTTGATATATAAACGTGGTCGTAATCTAACTGAGGGTAAAGAGTTTTGATGTTTAACAGCATGTATATTATCTATGGTGAAACAGACCACCGGCCCAGGTGGGATGCATGAGACAGGTGCTCGGGCCAGGTGCACTGGGAGGACCCAGGGAAATCGGGTTGGGGGGGGGAGGTGGGAGGGGGGATTGGATGGGGAATACATGTAACTCCATGGCTGATTCATGTCAATGTATGACAAAACCCACTGCAATGCTGCAAAGTAATTAGCCTCCAACTAATAAAAATAATTGGAAAAAAAAATAAAAAATAAAAAAATAAAAAATTGTTGGTCATACAAAAAAAATAAAATGGCCACAAACAAAAGACAAAATATTTCTAAGATACTAATATGCATTTTCCAATTCCACATTAAACTCTAAACAAAAATTCAAACATTATGACTTTTAGAGGGTCCAAACCTGAAAGGTGATTGTGCTTCCCAGCCCAGATCTGTAATAGAGAAGAGAAATAATGCTAACCTGAAAAACAAGTGTGAAGAAATACACTATATGGTATTTAGCACGACTATTTTGAATCCTTTTCTTTTCTAAATGTCAGGCTCTGTCATGGAGCTTTTACTGGGTGCCTCTGCTTCGCATACACTCAGACGCATCTCCTGCCACTGCCTCGCTGGTGGAGGAGCTGCTGACAACGCCATGCCATCTGAGCCACTGGTCATGCTTCCTTTCCTTGCTGTTGGCATTAGCATCTCCGGGATGCAGAGGGAGCCTAATGTGTGCCAGCCAGAATGGAAAAGTGGTCCATCTGCTCTGTGCTGGGCTTTAACTTCATCACCAGAGATGTCTGCAAAGCAGTTGCTTGAACACAGGGTACGCAATGGCCATCTATGCAGACGCCATGGGAGAGGAACTCTGGTCAGTCTGACTGTAGCCCGTAATGCGGAATGAGGGCCACACCTGCTCATCAGGCTGCTGCGGCTGTTTAGGCAGGCCTGAATAGATGGAACCAACCAGGAAGCTGGGTGCTTTGTGGTGGTGTGACCTTGGGCCAGTCACTTCACCTTCATGCTTTGTCACAGCAAAATGTCATCTATCAACTTCAGATTATAGAATGCACTCTATCTATATCCCCTGACTGTTTTGGGGACGTGTGACATAATATCAAATCTCACTCATCAGAGCATAGCACAAATGCAGCCTCCTTTGTGGTCCTCAAAATAGTAATCATTATTTTTAAATTCTACTGGCATTTTATGAGCATTTCTCTCTTTGAACATATAATAAATTCATTAGCAAGTATTTATTAGATGTGTCCATTTTGCTCAAGGTATTTTGTTCAGCGTAAATATTCTAAGTATTTCAGTGATGATGAATGCAGAGGTGTATTAGAATCAGATACAAAGATAAGTAAGTTCTTGAGGATTTACAGATTAGCTATATTCTGATTCTCTCCCCACAACTTCTATACTCCTTCATGATGGAGTCTCTGCCTTGAAAAACTCCTTGGCTATTCAAAGCATTCATCAGCATGCCCTATGGAAAGTGATGTCAGTGAACATTTACTAGTGCCACACATTCTTCTAAATGCTTTACATGAATTAACACATTCAGTCATCATCACATTACTATCATACACATTTTACAGATGAGATGAGAGAATGGCACAGAGGAGTTAAATAACCTGCCTAAGGTCACACAGTGAGTGTGTGGCAGAGCCTGACACAGGCAGCCTGACTCCAGAGCACACACTTTAAATCCCCATGGTCACTTCCCGTGGTAGACTGTTGAATGAACAAGTGATAAACATTCAAATGTTTTAAATGTGTAAAGTACTTTATAAGTTTAAGTCATTACTACATTTTCTACAGACATAACTATTATTATAGGGTTACAATGGACACTCTACAGCATATTGGAGCAAAGAAATCTAAAGATTCTACTTTTGATCTTGGAGTTCAATAACAGACAGGGAGCAAGCACCTGACCAGAGTTGATCAGACTTAATATAAGTTCAGCTGTAGGAGAACTAGCACAAAACGTCCTTGATTTCTTGCCCTTATTCATGGGGTCACAACATTTAGGCACTGGCTCAGCCCACTGTGATCTCTTCTCCAAAAGACTATATGTATCTGTTACCTTTCGTGCCCCAAGCTGATTCTTCATGGAGTTTATCTTCACGCTCATTAAACTCTGTCTAGTACCTAGGCTAAATAGCATAGGCTCATCTTCAGTTTCCCCTTCAATTTGTGGCTAAATCTTGCCCATTAAGTGCTTCTCAGTGATATCCTCTCCCTTCTACTCTGACTGCCATTAACTTTAGTATCTCAGATAACATCACTGTAATAGGTTCCTAACTGGCATCCCAGTCTATGATCTGTATTTTCCCCAGTCTTTCCTCCAGTTTTCCATTCTATAACTTATGTTTATAAAATGCACATCTGATAATATCCTTTCCTGTTGAAAGCCATTAATGGCCCCAGATTGCCTCCAAGATAGACCGTAAACCTCTTAGCATGGTGGTTCATGCATTCCACAATAGACCCCCAACCTGCTCTTTGGATTTCATCTCCCATCGTATGTCCTTATTAACCCTGTATGCTGTAGCCACACTAGGCCACTTATCATTCTTGAAATGGGTCATATGCTCCCATGTCCCCAGGACACATACCCTGCCTTCTTGGAAAAAATTCCTTTCCTTCTCTACCTGTTAAAATATTTAATTTTCTTCAAGGTGAGCCCAAATGTTATTTCCTGGTTACTCCAAACTAGAAATCATTGCTGTTTCTAATACTCTGTGTTTATGACTTTCCTATGTCACTTATTTTATGCTTAAGGGTGGTAAATATGCCTTTTCCATAATACATTGGAAGATTCTTAAACTTCAGAAAAAATTCATCTTGGTAGCTACGTACCTTAGCACAGTTGTCCTATATTTTTTGTTTTCTGAATGTGTAGGGCTGATTTCCCCATAAGGACTTTTGGTAAGCTTACAATACGAGCTAGTGTATGTGTGGGGCTTTAGTTGACTCTAAAGTTGCTTCTACCATTTAATATGCTCGTGTAGGGGATCAAAAGAAAGCTATTAACTCTAATTCCTACTTCCGATGATCCCTATGAGGACTAAGAGAAGTAATATCTGCAAAGCACTGGATGCACTGTTCAGGCTCAATAGAGGTAACAACTGACTGGTTAGCTTTATGCTTGAACTCCTTGGCACATCATTTTACTTGACTGAGATTTGGCCTGAGTCATCCAGTCTCCCACAATAAAATACACATGCAGTTTAATTCTAGAATACTCTCCAAAACCCCTCTTCCTCTCTTTCCTGTAGTACCTTCAGGTAGCTTCACTATGTTTCCAATTACTCTAGAGCAAATAATCTATTTGACAGTATCTTATAAGTGCTTTTCATTTTGAAGAGTTTATTATAATGATGATGTCGTGTGTGTGTGTGTGTGTGTGTGTGTACTCAGAAGCTCAGTCATGTCTGACTCTTTGTGGCCCCGTGGACTGTAGCCCACCAGGTTCCTCTGTCTGTGGGGATTTTCCAGGCAAGAATACCGGACTGGGTTGCCATACTCTCCACCAGGGGATCCCAACCTACGATGGAAACTGTATCTCTTACATCCCTGGAACTTTACCACTAGTGCCACCTAGGAAGCCCTGAAGTATAGTAGAAAATGAACAAATATTTCTTGACACAATGACTGGGGAATAAGTGAATGGCTTCCATACTCCTAGTAGGCAAAAAGTACAAACTATTTATTACACAAGTTGTCCAAACCAGTCATGTAAAACTAGATAGGGCTTCTAGGTAGTGCAGGTGGTAATGCTTTTCTATCCTGGGGCAGATGTGTCTACTCCTCCCTAAAATAACAAGTAGATCCATTGAGACAACAGTGCCATGGTGAATGTATCCAGAGTTTAAAAGAACATGAGCATTACATGAGGCAGGAAATTTGTCTGCTGGAGTTGATGAGGAAGTTACACTGGGGAATCACTGACTATTAATCTCTTTAGGATGGCTCCCTCTCTCGTTACCTAATGAGGCTCTGTCAAGCACAAAATCCATAAACTCCCACCATCTGAAAAGCAGTTGAAGTCAGGATTCTTACCAGAAAACTGGACTCTAAGGTCTTTCTGGGTCCTTTTGGGTAGTGCATGTCAAACGACAAGGAGACCCTCCACAGTGACTCCTGAAACCCATATCGAGCCAGTGGGGGCAAGGTTTGTGAGTAAACTCTTTCCTGTACCAGACCCTGAAATAAAGTGCTGTTGGATTTCCCCTTCAGACTGTAATGGCTAATGGGTCATTCTATTGCCCCCATCAGTGGAAAGTGTTTAGAAGCTGAGTTGACTGAGCAGTGGGTGTTTTGCAGATGGCTGCCGCCATATGCTGCATTATGGCTGACATATTGTCATATGATTATAACATATTAATAATCTCATAATGCCATGAGGTTATAACATAATCACCTACTTCATCTTCTTTTTTGGAAAAAATAATACCAAAACTATCTCCTTTTCCTTCCCTTCTTAAGTTCCCTACATTGCCATGCCCTATTTTTCCAAATTTTTTTTTGTCAAGGTTATTGACTAATATGGAGAAGGCAATGGCAACCCACTCCAGTACTCTTGCCTGGAGAATCCCATGGACGGAGAAGCCTGGTAGGCTACAGTCCATGGGGTCACTAAGAGTCGGACATGATTGAGAGACTTCACTTTCACTTTTCACTTTCATACATTAGAGAAGGAAATGGCAACCCACTCCAGTATTCTTGCCTGGAGAATCCCAGGGACAGAGGAGCCTGGTGGGCTGCCGTTTATGGGGTCACACAGAGTCGGACATGACTGATGTGACTTAGTAGCAGCAGCAGCATTGACTAATAAGACCATGGGATCTTAATAGCAAAATGAATGGAGTATTTTAATTCCCATTTGACATCTTTTCCAGGTGACTTCCTTAGCTGTGAGTAAGTGTACCCATCTCTGAGCTCTAAAAGTATATAATGGATGCATCTCTCAGTACCAATTTAGTACAGATTAACTTGGTTGATAGCATCACTGATTCAATGGCCATGAATCTGAGCAACCTCCAGGAGATAGTGGAGGACAGAGGAGCCTGGTATGCTACAGTCCATGGGGTCACAAAAACTTAGAGTGGACTTAGCAACTGAACAATAATGACATCGTCCTATTTATTCTTTCATAAAGATATGTCTAATCTTCTCTTTAGTCTCTGCCTCCATGCCCAACAATACTAGTTCTTTGATGCATGTTTGTTGATTGGTTGGCCTTTAAAAGTTTAACAGCTAATATTATTTGAATGCTTCTTAAAACACATATCCTGGGGCTAAGAGTCATTGCCTCTTGAAGACATGTGTTGAATTCAGAGCAAGCTCCGCGATAGTCCACTGTGATTTTCATACCTATGCTCGTGGGGCAGAGCCCCACTCTGCAGGCTTACATAGTTACTCTGGGTGTCATTAGCAAATTAAAGGCAGAAGAAAATGCTGAGATGGTAAATTTAATCAGCTTTCCAGAGGTTAGAAATAATTCTCAGGCACCTCTGCTCTGACACATCTATATTCCAATCTGTTCAAATCGGCTGTCACAATTTCATCCCAATTTACCCCTTGCAAACACTTGAAATGCTGCTTTTAATTAATTCTCTGCACTCAGAACTTTGAGCAATGCCAAGTTAGTTAATTACCCAAGTTTATGGCTTTAAGCATTTCCTAGATGCAAATTATGAACATTTTTAGTGAGTGCCAGCATCAGATCTTCAAAGACTTCAGTCTCCTCCCTCCACAGGACTGTTCTGAGAAGTGAGAGATGAGCATTCTGGGTACCAAATGACCAAATGGTACAAAAAGTATCTAGATGATGTTTTCACTCTCAATCAGCAGCAGGTGTTTAGGAACATCCTCACTTACCTTGTTGAAAATATAGAAAGGTTGGAGGGCAAGTTGCAACCAGCTTTTGAGTAAGTTGGATTAGAATTGTCATTATAGAAATCCTCTTAGGACAAATTTCTTACAGCTCTGTGCTAGGTATTACAAATTGAGATCAGATATAATGATGCTAAATTGCCCTGTCATAGTGGAAATTTGTTTCATAAGGAGTTTCTCATGAAGGAAGGAAGGAAAGAAATAACCTTTATTTACTTTCTTTTTCTCTCGAGGCATTCTAATATATGTATTTTCCAGGACAAGTGTAATAGGTATTAACACCCCTATTATTACAGATAAAGAAGCTAAAACTCAGAAAGGACAACTAAGTCAGGGGAAGAACCATGCCAAAGGGAGGATTTGAACTCAGGCTTATCAGACTCTGATGCCATGCTTTTTTCATTAGACCACACTGCCTCTGTGGTGGGGCTTCCCAGGTGGCTGAGTGGTAAAGAATCCGCCTGCCAAGTAGGAGACGCAGGTTTGATCCCTGGGTTGGAAAGAGCCCTGAGAGAAGGAAATGGCAAATCACTCCAGCATTCTTCCCTGGAAATCCCATCAACAGATGAGCCTGGTGGGCTAGAGTCCATGGAGTCGCAGAGTCGGACGTGACTGAGTGAGCACGCATGCATGCATGCACACCCCGTGGTAATTTGATAAACAGGATTCCACCACTAGGAAAGTCATTAATAAAGTTCTTGTTATCCTTGAGGTCACAGGGAACCACCTGTTGGTTAAACTGAGGTCTTCTTGGTTTGTTGCAATCATTATTTCTTGTCAGCAACAATTAGGTTGTTGAGTTTCTTAAGAATATGTACTTGTCTCACCTCCCCTGGCAGAGGACAAGTCTCAGTCAGTATTTCAGTATAATGGCCATGGTGTCACCAAGACACAAGGCTTCTGGATGGCTAAGGAATAGTTTTGTGTTCCAAGGTAATTTCAAGTATGATACTCCTTTCTCAGTTTTAATAGGTAGCTTCTGTTAGTGGACATTATTCAAAAACTCTTAAAAGCATAAAGATCAAAACATTTCAGGTCTGGGAGAAAGTGTATGCACTAAAGTCCAATCTCTTTATGGAGAGTCAGTTAGTATAAATAAACTCTCTACTGAGGACCAGGAAAACAGATTGTACTCCACACTGCCCAACTCCCTACTCCCACTCATAAGCCATCATTTTTATTTTCTAAACTGAATTTGTGCAGATTATTCTGGGATTCTTAGTATCCCTCTAGCTTCCCTGCCCTCCCCAAAATGGCATCTGGCAATGTTTGAGCTGGCAAGAATTGTGTGTTGATAGAGCTATAAAAAGTTTCTCTCTCCTTAGTACCTAAGCAGGAAATCTTGATATAGGAATCATAAGGGAAAAAGAACAAATATTTACCAGAGAGAATTTATTGTATTAGGTGAGCAATGTACTTTTACAGTGGACTAAGCTCCAGTGTATGAAAATACCTGAAATATTTGTCATTTTTTCTCTTTTTACTTGCTGTTGTTGAACATCATTTTGGTTGAAGTCACGTTTGAGTAAAATGATGGCTCCTAGCTAGGCAGAATTAGGCCTCCATATACACAGAGAGACATGTCCCAGAGGAATTATGGAAGGTTCACTGGTCTTGGAGTCAAAACATCCCAGATTGGAGTCCTATTTCTGGTGATAATTAGCAGACTACCTCGAGTTAGTCTCCAGAGTTTTAAAAACCTTTTTTATTGTATCCATAGAATGGGTACATTAGAAATGTCAGTCACACCATGCCCACAGCCCCTTCTATCTGGTCCTCTTTGAACCAAGTAACCCCACTGCCTACAGTCAGAGCCAACAGGACCAGGATACACACTGACAGAAGGTGGTTTAACAAATCTCGAGGGGATTTGTCATGAAAAGACGAGCTGAAATAGGTAACATGGAGTAGAGCCCTTAAATAGAATCAGGGCCAAGAGAAGTCAAGGTGAGTGGAAGTTAGGAGCTCCTCAGTCAAGCAACATTGTGATGAAGAAAATATTTTATAGATTCAAGGACAAGACTCTTGGTCTTGCTACTATGTTAGCACAGTCATTAAGAGCCCAGGTTTTGGAATGAAATAGATGTGGACTCTCGTCAGCTCTAAAGCTCTGGTTTCTTGTCAGTAAAATGAAGATAATCGTAGTATTCTCACCGTAAGTTTGCTATGAGGATTACATAAATTAACATATGGAAAACCCAAAAACAGTGCTTGGCACTTCACTAAATCCTATATGCTATGCTTAATTGCTCAGTCATGTCTGACTACATCCTAAGTCAGTGTTTATTGTCACAACTTTTATTTACTGAGAAGCACTATGCTAAGTGCTTTATGATATATATGTCAGTGAACAATCAACAACTTTATATAGGTTCTATCAATATCTCCACTTTACAGATGAGGAAACTAAGGCCCATAGAGGTTAACTGATATCTTCACTATCACACAGCTAGTAAGTAGCAGAGCTGGCATTGAA
Source organism: Cervus elaphus (assembly GCF_910594005.1). Classification (NCBI taxonomy): domain Eukaryota; kingdom Metazoa; phylum Chordata; class Mammalia; order Artiodactyla; family Cervidae; genus Cervus; species Cervus elaphus. The sequence continues at coordinate 31,352,968 of NC_057833.1, read as the reverse complement.
ACCCGGGCTGTTGGACTTGTGGATCACTACCTTCTACGGCCTTCCATGATTGATGTGTCCCAAAAAAAGGAGAGCAGAGCAGAGGAACAGAGTGGCTGAGTCCTCGAGGAGGTTGACACAAAAAGGCAAACAAGCTCGTGGAGATTCATGGTTGCCCTGGGTCCAATTATAGCTCCTAGGAAGCCTGACTCTAACATGCTCCTGTGTGTGTGTGTGTGCGTGCATGTGCATGTGCGGCTTAGTCATGTCTCACTCTTTGTGACCCCTGTTGTTGGGATCCCACAGAATCCCTGTGTCCTTTCAGGAATTAATCCCTTTCATAAGAGGACTCCAAGGAGCCTCTGTTCTAAGCAACACCAAAAACAGGAGTCAATGCAATTGAGCCAAGGGGTGTCAACTCTTGTTCTATTTTTTCCTCTGGGACACGTGAAAGGTTTTTGTTACATGGAAATAAAGATGAGTTTATTTCAGTTACTACCACCTATCTAACATTTAGCATAGCGCATAGTAAAGAGTTCCTGAAATACTCAGTGAATGAATGAGTGAAAAACTGTGAAACATTGGAGAAATGTAAAGTATCATTGCTTTCTTCTGATTGATGTAACTATTCTCTTTCTTTCAAAGACTAGTTCTTTGTGTACCAGTCTATACAGTTATCGAAAAGGAACTCCTACTAGAAAACGAAAAATGTGTATGATAGTCACAAAACTAAGTCATTTAGATTGCTTTCACTTGAAGGACTAAGAGAGCAAAAATACATTTAAGGTTATTATTCTATATTTATCATGTCAACAACTTATCCGGCACAATGCCTAACCATAAAAGGCCCATCATAGCTTCATTTCATGTGAAATACTGTGTTATTAACTTGCTATATTAAGTGTATTTCATTCTAACCATAGTAATTTCAAAGAGATCACAGTCTCTTTCCATCTCTGCTGGTAGTTAAAATAAGATTTAACTTCAATCACTACAGCAAATCATATTCTGGTGAATATTGACCTTCTCAAGGGTCACATGTCTGTACACTCCAAACTAAAATCAGTTGATATCATTTCACAAATTTCCAGAAATAGATGCTTTACATTCTGACCAATGTTGCATTCTCTTCAAGCAATGCCCCTCTTTTCCTTTCTGAAAATTCACAGCAAGACCAGCGGTCGATGACTCTGAACACTTCTCTGGCTTTCCCTTGATCCTCAGGCATTAAATGCTTAAAATTTAATGCTGAAACTTATAGCACCATGGACTCCAGAGAGAGAAGTAAATGAAAAGCCAGCCTTTCAGGCTGTATTGTTGTGCAGGCTTTTGTGTTTTGTGTTTGTCTTCCCCTCCTCACTCTGGGGGTGACTTAAACAGTTTGCTGTCAGAATAGTCTCCTGTCAGAGGAATTTGGTGATTTTGCGATGCTGTGAGTGGAAAATGTCACTATTAAAGAATTACAGTAACTAGAGCCCTCTCTGACCAAGTCCATTTGTGCCTGCAGAATTTTGTCAACATAGCAGGAGCCTAGGGATTCCTGTCACTTGAAGTAGCACTTGAGAGTCTGTGTTTGTTTTTTCTTGAGGAAATTTCAGAAGATGAGAAAGCTCTGCAGCTCTGAGTTTCTGAGCCTCTGTAACCTTGGAGGATGGAGCTATAAAGAGAGGATGGGGAGGGAGTGTTGGAGTGGAGATGTAGGGGGGTGAATATCATCCAATAAGCTGATGTGGCTTGGACAGTTTACTGTTATAATTTTTGTTTGTTTTTATCTTGATAATAACTTTATGCATTTATGTTTATAATTCTAAAGTTGGCTTATTATGCTAATGTATTCAGACACTTGTAACTCCTCAGTAGGGGCTGGAAATTTGGGGATAGAGCATGTGCTGAGAGGAAGAACACTGTCCCTTATGTGGCCATAGCCACCCGGACTGCCTTTCTGCACACTCTGCTGCAGCCCTGTGGAGCACGCAGTAGTCACATCTGAAGTTTTATCTTCCCTTTCCTTTCCTTCAAGGAATACCACTCAATCTGCAGACCAGGCTTGGTCCTAGTAGTCCCTTGAAATGCTGTTTCTTGTAAAAACTCCAGGTTCCAAGAATCAGGCAGTGTACCCTGCCTTGAACGCCACACAGGCTCAACATGGGTGAGACACACCCGCACAAGGCCCAGGGCCTTCCTCCCAACTGCCCAGTCCCCTGTGTCAGGTCGGGGTTGGATACTTCTTGGCCAGCACATCCCAGAGCACAGTGATGGGAGATGGCACCCCACAGCCATATTGAAAAAAAATATCCCAAGGTGTGCGAGGCCATCAGCTCAAAACCCTTTCAGGGATTCTCTCTTTCCCAGCCATATGCTGAGTACTTCAGCTATGTTTGTCTTCCTGTATCACCTCAGGGATATTTTGACAGTCTCCATTATACTCCCATTTGCTCCATCGACAAGGGCATTTCATTGACCGCCTTGTTGCTGTGCAGAGAGGCTCTGAGAATGAGCCTCTGTTATCAACTGGAAGATGTTAATTATGCTGGTGACAGATCTGCCTGAATAGGGCTTTAGTGGCATCCTTGCTCCAATCTCAGAATATCTAAACAAAGCAGCCATACAAAATTTTGCTTTCATTTTCACCTTGAACAGAAAATGATCATTATTCCCATGGGTAGGGTAGTGATGTGGTAGGGGCCAAATGGGAGTACATTTTGAGGAACATCCACTGTCATGAGAGTTATTTGGTTTGCCACTGTCTTGACTCTACAAGCATGGAATGAGCATCAGATGAGAGCAGATCCACTGTGAGACCTGGGTATGCAGGTGCTAAACCCTTCTGATAATGACCCGGCCTTGTTGGAAGAATGTGCTCTTCCATTAGAGGCTTTATGAATGTGAGTAGCATTTGAATCTTCCAAAATTAATGCAACTGATCTCCCTAATCATTCACTGCAGAATAGTTTTAATGGCTATACTCTCTGAAATACGGACTGACAGTGAAATTGCCTTTATAAGGTGTTCTATGACTTTCAATGCTATTATTCCTTAGTAAAATGTATTTTTATGATGGATATTAACGGTTGGTTAGACTCTTTATACCCATCATATCGATAAATCAGTGCATCTACAATAATTAAGAGAGATGAATTTCTGAAAACATACGTTTATCCTTCCACATAATAAGCCTATGTGGACGGTGCTTATTAATTACCCACTAATATTGGACTTCTCTATAATTAACAGGTAACTCTAAATCTAGCCTATCCCTGGGGTTTATAAGAGAAGGATTTAAATAGTTTGTAAGACAAGTTCAGTCACTCAGCACCCATCTACTGATGGTCTACTGATGGCGAAACCCTCCCTTGCCCCACCCCAGAGTGGGGTGTCGGACCATCAGTAGGATACAGTCTAGCTCTTGAAGGGCTTGCAGTCTCATAGATGAATGAAGAGTGTGCACTCTTCACCTGAAATCAGCAATGGGGAGCCTGGAGAATATCAACCTCCTACCCCGTCACTTCCAGCCCAGAGGCAAAAAGGCTTCATGGAAGAAGGCAGAGAGGGAAGCCCTGTTAGAGGCAAACTAGATTCAGTTAAAGGGAAGAAAGTAAATAAAAAAGATTTGGATAGAGATACGCTTGATGAAGACTCACCAGGTGGCACTAGTGGTAAAAGAACCCACTTGCCAATGCAGGAGACGTGAGACGTGGGTTTGATCCCTGGGTTGGAAGATCGCCTGGAGGAGGGCTTGGCAACCCGCTCCAGTATTCTTGCCTGGAAAATCCCCTGGACAGAGGAGCCTGGATAACTACAGCCCGTAGGGTCACAAAGAGTTGGACATGACTAAAGTGACTTAGCATGCATGCGTGCACACTTGATGGAGGTAAGTAGTGCTTGTACAAAACTAATAAAATCAATAGGAAGAGAAAAACGAGGGATATCTTCTTTCCTTCAAGAGGACTAGGAGAAAGGAAACATCCATTGACTTTTTTCCTATGTGCCATACACTATGCAAGTCATTTGACAAATACTGTTCCAATTATGTCTTAAAACAATCCTCTAAGTAGATGCTATGTCCATTTCATAGGTGAAAGACAGAGTTTGGAAATGTTAAATATCTACCAAAATTCACATTCTAGTACACAGTGAAGATGATGTGCAAATATAAGTGGTCTAACTTCAAATACATTTTCTTTCACTTGACAGATGCCAGCACTGAAATTGAAAATTTACAAATATGTTCATTCATTCATTTAGCAAATGCTAAGACCCAGTTATTTGGCTGACTGTCAAAATTCTCTCACTCCTTTCTTTGTAGCTTTAACGCTACTCTTTTCTCTAGCCTTCTGCTTCTTATCCTTTTAAGTTCTTCTCAACTTGTTAGTTATGAAAAATTGATGACTTTATACCCAGGTCTCCTCTTTGAGAAATATAAATCATTTTGTTACATCAAGCCTCTGATTTGTCTCCTGTTAAGTGGAGGATATTAAGAATCCCTACCCCACAATGTTGGATAGTTTAAGTGAGGTAGTACCTATGAGAGCATCTGTTGGGTGGCTGGGAGATGCTTTTCAGATTCCTGCTCATTAATGTCTTCACCAAAGATTCTCTCTGCAGCAGAAGGTGATACAGACACAGTTCTCTTTGTAGAACAGTAGAGTGGTGATGACGGTGCATAATGATGAAGATAATACAGACAGAGGTCATCAGCTGGCTAAACAGATGTTTTGTGTGGTATACTTAGTGTTAAAAAAACAAATTGTTATCAATCAACACTTGAAATCAGAAAAATTTACACAAAAATCCAGCTTCTGAAAGTTGGACTGCCAAAAGAAAGAAACAAATTGTTTTGAAAAATGGAAATAGTTGTTAATAGTAGTTTGGAGTTTCAATGTTAACTGGAGCCGAGCAGTCCTGTTGCCTAGTCAGAGTGACTGTATGTCCTGGTTGGCCTGGCACAGCCTGGTTGATGCCAATTTTCTTAGCATAATTATGGGTAACATCCCTCTTCTCTTTGGTTTGGACAATATTTTATGTAGTCCCCTCTTATCCAGTGTGCTGTAGTGTCTTTAGCCCCTAACCCAGGTGGCCTTTCACCTTTGTCTGCCTGTCTCTGTAAGCATTTGAATTTTATTTCCTTTTAAGAACATTTTATTCCTCTTGACTTTGTTTCAATAGCACTCTGCTTTCCAAAGGATGCATGAGTTTGGAGGTCAGAAAGATTTAGCTTCTCCACCTTCAGAAACTGTATTCACCAATCACTCTTGAATGCCTGGAAAGGGTAATGTCCTGTGAAGTGGCACCTGCCCTATGGAGAGCTTCCACCAGCCACGGTGATTCACCGGAAAATTTGGTCAGACCCAGACTGTCCAACAGGACAAGTCATTAGCTCTGCAAGGAAAAAATATCTGGAGTTATCCCCAGAGGCAAATGGTTTGAAACATTCAAACAGTGAAAATAAGATAATATTTCCATTGCTATATGATAGTGGCCTCTTACTTTTGTAGAGATCTTTTCCTTTGACATAGAAGCTTCTCCTTCAATATGTCATGTGAGGTGGGTAGGGAAGTGTTTTTACTTCTAGTTTTATAGATGAGAAAGCTGATTGAGAACTTAAGTGACATATCCTAAAGTCACCCAGCTCATAGGCTATAGAAATAGCTGGCCCACATTTCTTTTGCACTCCTCTTCCCCAACATGCATGCATGTATAACTTTTTCTCTGTTATCTAGGGACATTTTTCTAATCAAGAGGCCCCCTCATGCACACACCTATACCTTATGCCTTATTACTTACTGCATATCAGTTGATCCCTGGAAATTGTGTATGTAAACTTGCTATGAGCTTTCGTCACCTTCCATATGTTGAGAGATAGAGTGGTTCAGTAAATATTTATTGTAGGCACACAGTGGGCTAGATATGGCCCCTGACTTCATGATGCTTACAGTCTGGGGAGGACAGGGGACAGATATTATTCAAATAATCACAAAGTGTAAAATTAGAAGCTGTAATTGATGGACCATACAGACATTATATTCCAGTGAAGGGAAGGTATTGAGAGTTGTGAGAGGGAAAGCATTAGGGAGTAGGAAAGGCAGATCTACAAGGAAGAGCCAGAGAAAATTTCTTAGGAAATGAAAGGGGACTTGAGGTCTAAAGTAGGGCTGGGTTTAGATAGGAGAAGGAACTGGCAACCCACTCCAGTATTCTTGCCTGGAGAATCCTGTGGACAGAGGAGCCTGGTGGGCTGCTGTCCATAGGGTCGCCCAGAGTCAGACAGGCTGAAGCAACTTAGCATGCATGCCTGCATTGGAGAAGGAAATGCCAACCCACTTAAAATTCTTGCCTGGAGAATCCCAGGGACAGAGGAGCCTGGTGGGCTGCTGTCTATGGGGTCTCACAGAGTCGGACACGACTGAAGTGACTTAGCAGCAGCAGCAGCATTTCTAGACAGAGGAAAGAGGTTGTGAAAAGGCCCTGTGGTAGGGTTAAGTTTGGATTATTGGAGAAGCTGGAGAATACCAGTGGGTTACAGTGCAAACAATGAAGGAGGTGGTACAACTTGAAGCTGCCAGATCACATAGGACTTTGGGGCTATGTTGAAGGTCTTGGACAGTATTCTGAAAGCAATGGGGAGTTAGTCATAGTTTTAAGCAAGTGAGCAGTTAGATCAGATTTAAATTTTGAACACATCAGTTTTACTGATTTTAAAAAGGAGAATAGACTGATGGAGGAGGACGAACAGTGGATGTGGACAGGTTGTAAAGCCAGTGGTCCTGGTGGCTGGGACCAAGAGGTGGGGAGTGAAATTGGAGGACAGACTTGGTATTGGATTAGAGACAAAGACTGAGAGTGAGACTTGTCAGTCTAGGTTTTTGTCTTGGGTGGTGGGGGTGTCATTCGTCTAGATAAGGAATGAGGGAGGGGAGCATTTGTTGGGAAGGAGAGATGAAATACTAAGGAGTTAATGCCAGTGGTTTGACTTTTACTGATCAATAGAATCACCAGTGTCCTGATTTCTTGGTGGGAAGATGTTATTGCCAGTTTGTAGCAATTCAATCAGTAAGCACTTACTTGAGTTTTTACTATCAGTTTTATCAGCAAATGTGGATATTTCATATTACACAGCCCTCCTCAATGTGAATATCTTGGATTTCAGTGGCAAAAGTCATGGAACTGGAGATGTACCTAGTAGAAGAATTATAATTTAACACTGAATAATCCTGTCATCTCCAACATCAGCGCCACTCCCAACTCACAGTTTCTGTGCAGCTCCCTTAAACCACTCTGCCTAAATCGATTATAGTTCCTTTCATATAAAATTGTAATTTTTTGTTTCCACCACAACTTTGGAAACTTCTTGAGAGCAAGGACCACATCACAGTCACATTTGTTGTTTAGGTGTCCAGAATACGCCCAGCATATGGGATTTAGGCAGCAAATGATTGTTGAGTGAATGTTTTATGTCACAGACAAGTTTTAAAATTGTCATTCATTAGTCTCATTTTTGTCCCCCTAACAATGTGCTATGACACGACTGAGCAACTTCACTTTCACTTTTCACTTTCATGCGCTGGAGAAGGAAATGGCAACCCACTCCAATGTTCTTGCCTGGAGAATCCCAGGGACGGGGGAGCCTGGTGGGCTGCCGTCTATAGGGTCACACAGAGTCGGACACGACTGAAGTGATTTAGCAGCAGCAGCAACAAGGTACTGTAATGACTGTAGAAACATTTCCTAGAAAGTTGTGATAAGGAAGTTTGAGACCTAAATTGAAGTCTTTTAGAGAGTAGTTCATTACAGTGTAAAGAAAAGCTGTTTTAGTGTCCTGCATTCTGAAATGCAAAATGCTTAGAGCCATTGGGTACCTGATTTGGGAGCAGAGTTGGAGCTAAATTTTGCTATAATGTTATTACTGAAACAATATTTGGTAACAGATTTGGAGAGGGGGATAAACTGGGCCCGGGTCTTACCTCAGCTCCTACCATCCTTTGGTAATAGCTGACAGCCTTTCTGTTATCATTTTACAAACTTATTTTATAATTCAGGGACATTCAAGCATCACAGTTTATTGTCTGGTACCAATACATCAATTAATTTAAAATATTAAATTTTCTTGGTTAGCTTTTTTTTAAAAAATACTTTGTTAGTGTTATTCCTTTCCCAGAACTTCCAACTTATTCTTGACAACTGATATAAGTCCACCAGGAACTTGCCTAGTCTGTGTATCCAAGAGGCTCTGTTCAAAACCCTTTTCTGAGAGCTGGTGCCCATTCTGAACGTCATACAGAGCCATCCATCAAGCCCTCCCATGGGCAGAGGTGGAAGAGCCACTGGTATTGTATCAGGTGCTTCTGCAGCTCTCGGGGCTTGGTCTTAGACATTTGTCTTTAGCTGCAGAGCGACAAGGTCCAGAAAGGAGAGTACAGGCTGTTCTCTGATGAGAAAGACAAGCAAGCCTGAGTGGGCGTGAATGTGTGAGTATTAGACTAGCAAAACAAGGGCAGAATTGGAAGCAGGCCCTTTTAATGTCCAAAGTCAACATTCAGTGTGGCCCTGTGGCAAATAAATGGTTAACTCTTTTAAATAAGCTATCTTTTAAGTAACACTGAGTCCTCTTACTTGGCATGAGATGGGTATTCCTATTTAATTGTTTTTATTAATTGAAAGTTATCTTCTTTGCCATACTTAAAATACTAATTTTCAAACAAATGAGTTATTCTGGAAAAGGAATATGCTTGATGCCCAGAGAAATGTTGGTTTTGCAGCCAAGCTTTGTCCTTGAGTTGTCTTGTGTCTCAGGACAAGCCTCTTGACCCCCTGAGCCTCAGATATGCTGCGAGTATTGAAAGAAATGTGTCACATGTGTCAAATGTGTAGCATACATGGAACAAACAGCAGATTTTATTTGTACTCATGTAAATATTTTACTGGACATAACTAAATCATCTCTAACGATGGATACATCAGTATTTTGCAAATATTTTCCTCTCCGCATGAGTTTATGGGTGTCACATTTTTGTACTTTTCTTGGGTGATTTTGCTGTTTAAAATGGCCCCCAAGTGTAGTTCCTAAGGTCTAAAATCTTGATCCTTTCTTTTTCTCATCGCCCACACTCAATTGTTTGGTCCTCTTGTTAACTCTACTTTCAAAATATATCTAGAATCAACCACTTGTTACTACTTCCACTGCTACCACCTATAGCCCTAGTTACCATCATTTCTTACTTGGATTACTGCAATATTCTGGGTCTCTTTGCTTTTATTTCAGATTCCTCACAGTCTAGAGTTTAGAATGAACAGAGGCCAGATGAGCATAAGCTCCTCCAGTGACTGCCTAGCCAATCCTGAATAAAAGTCAAAGCCCTCACAAGGACTGGTTTGACTTCTCATCACCTCTCCAGGGTCATCTCCTTCTGCTCACTCTACTCCACTCACTGGTCGTTCGTTTCTTTGTGACGCCTTGAATATATAGGACATAACTTGCCTCACAGCCTTTGCACTGCCTGTTCCTTCTGCTTAAATTGCTTTTGTTCCAACTCTCTATATGGCCAACTTTCTCATTTTTTAAAAAAATATCATCTTCTCAACAAGACCTATCCTGACCATCTTAATCAAAATTGTTGACTTCTGATGACTGCCTCCCCAAATCCCTATTTTATTTTTGCTCTATTTTTTATAACTTTTTTTATTATGGAAAAATTTTAAACATTCACAAGAGTAGAGTGTAATGAAGCTCCATATATCATCACCCAATTCAATGGTTTTCAACTATAAGCAGTCTTGTTTCATCTACCCTTATCCACTGCTCACCTCCCCAGATTATTCTGAAGCAAGTTCAGAGTCATATAACTTTGTTATTCAGTAAATTGGTGTTTTTTTATGATTTAGAATAACTTGTTTTGTAAGCATTACATATACATTTATAAGTGCATGTATGATATATTTTATACACGTGGATTAGATAGCTATCTAAGGACAACATTAAGTGCCAACTGGAAAATTATTTTCTACAAGATCAAAGTGTGGAAATACAAAATCATATAATTACATTTGTTAAACAGTCGGTTCTCATTATTTGGGTAGTTTTCTTCTATAAAATTGCTGTGAACACTGAATTGATAACCACTGAACCATTACTCCTCAGGGAAATGCCAGGTTGAGTTAGGATTCTGTGAGCCTCTGGTCACAAGATTTTCATCAACTAGTCAATACATAATCTTGTTTATGTGTGTTTCTATTTAAAGGCATGTTATTTAATAAATGTTGTTGATTCATTAGCATGGAACTCATGGCCCACAGCTATTAATACTACGTCAGGCCTGAATGAAGCATATCTAACAAATGTATTTTCTCACTAAGTCAAATCAGCACTACACTTGCAGGCTGTTTTAAATGGGAAAGTCACCCACAAAAAGTACGAAAATGTGACACTAAATTGACCATGGAAAGGACTCTTGTTCACAGTCATGAAAACTGAAAGAAGAAAGAAGACCACTGCCTTGTCTAACCTCAGCCGGGTATTCTGTGTTAGGGGACTCAAATACTTTGCTACTCTGTGAATGTCCGTGAATAACTGCAAAAGCATTAATTTGATTTGGGGTTACAAACACACTTTTGTGAGTAGGCGAAATTATAAGTATGGAATCTATAAATAATGAGATTGTGTTTTAGTGTCTAACAACGAAGATTATTTTATAGGTTTTATTTTGTACTTCCATCAGAAAGCATATAATGTCTGTCTGTCTCTCATTTTGTCATATAAACTGCCTCTGATAGTCGTTTCCTAGACCAGTGGTTCTCAGGCAGGGTGATTTTTCCTTGCAGGGAACATTTGGCAATGTCTGGAGACAATTATCAGCATCTGGTGAGTGGAGCCAGAAAAGTTGCTAAATATTGCATAAGGCACAAGACAGCTCCCACAACAAGGATTCAGACAGAAACGCTGGAGCAGGCTGACACTCAAATTCTATCATTCCTGCTTTATTGATTAGCTGAAGTATTTTTATAGGGAGAAACTGCTCGCAGTTTAATTATAAACTTGGATTCCCCTGAGGTACAAATCATATTGAAGTGGCAGAATTTAAACACAGTGGTGTTCAATATTTTTCTATCTTCGGCCAGCAGGAGTCTATGCAAGTATGTTCCTGCCTTGGTCTGTTTTCCTTCCTTCCTTCCCACTTTTCCTCTCTCTCTCTCTCTCCCCTCCCTTCCTCCCTTTCTACCCTTTCTCCGATCTTTTAATAAAATACATGACATACTTATTTAATATATTTAGTATATATTGTGTATCGCCCCCCCCCCACTGGAGAAAGCATCTTGTTTGTTTTCTCTTCATAAATATATCTAAGTATCTAAAATATTATCTAGCATATAGTTGATGCTTAAATATTTATTAACTGAATGAATAATAGTGACTGATTGGAGGGAGTACTATTTCAGATTGTGTGATTGCGATGGTCTCTGTAGGTGATACATTGATGTAAGACCTGAGTGGCAAGAGGTGTCAGCCATGTGAAGGACTGGGAGAGAGCATTCTAAACAGAAGGAAGTCTTAATGCAAAGGTTTGGATGCACAAAGTAGTTTGGCTTATTTGAGGCTCAAAAAGAGGACTATTGTGGCTGGGGCAGGTTGGCAAGGAGAAATGGTGAAAGGTGAAGCTGAAGAGATAGGCAGGGTGGCACTCTCATGGGCAGTGGTGAAGAGTTTGTATTCTGTTCTTTGATGGGAAGAAGTTAGAAGGTCTTAAGTAGAAGACTTGATCTGATTTATATTGTGAAAAGAAACACTCAAGTGCTATGTGAGGAAGTGTGTTTTTGGAGGACAGGGATGAAAACAAGGAGACTAGTTAGGAATCTCTTGCAGTTAGTTGAAAGTTAGATGGGGTGGGGTGTGTGTGTGTGTGTGTGTGTGTGTGTGTTGGGAAAAGTGACAATGGAGAAAGAGAGAGGCGGTTTAAATATTAAAAAAACAGAAACATATATATTCTGACAACATATGCAATTACCTAAGATGTCTCAAAAGTTATTATGATAATAAGTACTTGTACAATGGGCAAGGTATGCATTTGATAATTTATGGATCAAGGAAGTGGCTACATCAAAGCACAAATTCTTACAGCAGCAAGTGGTTGTCATTAGCGTTGTCAAATATTTTCAGTCTCTACCTTACTGAAAAGGGTAGAATGTGCTTCCTTATTTCTTTGTGGTTGGTTGAAGCTAGTAAGTTGTGAATGGAAGTGATATGTGTCACACAGGCCTGGAGCATTTGATATGTGTCTGTGGGAGACTCTCAAGGTCTCCCGTCCGCTGTAATGATGAGATGGCGACTACTCTGTCAGCCTGGGTTTCGCCCTCAGTGACTGTAGTGAGAGCCCTTCACTGTCGACCAGCAAGGGGCCTGTAGCATGAGTGAGTAATAAATCCCCGTTCTTATAAAACACTCTGATTTTGGGTTTTTAAAGAATTGCAGCATAATCTACTTCATTATGATTGCTACATGGCACAAAGGGCAAAATCTTTAAGATGGAAAAACCAAGCCATCTTCCAGGAAGTGTCTGGGAATGACCACCATTTAGAGATGGTCTCCACAGCCTTTGAGACAAATACATTAACAAGTTGGGATTAAAAAAGGTATAAAATATGCCTGGACATGGGATTAAAAATGTAATATTCTTCCAAGAGTGGCATTTTTATCAGTCTATTTATTAGGGAAAGGAATTTCTGAAAGAACCTTTGACCTGGCTGACTTCAGTCCAGCACTGGGCTAATTGAAAATCTTACCATGTAAAATATAAGTCAAGACAGCAGGAACCCAGAAAGAGAAAGAGATAAGGGATTTCAAGATCATGGGTGGTGCTGGAGATTAAACAAATTAAAAAAAAGTAGAAGAAAAAGGTAGAGAATTAATGAAATACCTTACTGGATTTTGGTCTGTTTGCAGTTGCTGTGACTGAGCCTAGAAGATACAATCATTTCAGCCACCTTCCTAATCAATACTGCGAGCCAGGACCAAATTGATTTTACAGTACACGAAACACAGTCTGGGAGGAGTTGATGAGACCTAGACACCATGATATATTTGGCCTGACTCACTCACTCCCTTTGTACAACATTGGGGTCAGTTTCAATAAAAATACAGTACCAAGGGATTTTTCTTCCCCTCCCTCATGTGTTAGTGTCCCCTTGGTTAACAAATCTGACCAGAATTTATTTCCTTTTGCAGTGTGAAAAGTTTTATAACCTAGCACCAAACAGATACCTATGTTTCATTTCTGGAAAATCATGTGATAAGCCAGAGTGACACACAAACCCATCTTCAAAAGAGTTAACCAGGCCTATATATTTGATTCCTTGATTCTCAGGGCTGAAAATAGGAGATTAGGTAAGCTTGCAGGAGAATGAGATAGGAATTACATTCCTGGGTAACTTTCCAGGAGTGTTCTCAGTTTAATAAAGGGTGAGATGCCAAGTCTGAAGTGTATATATTGTTTTTTAAAGGTAGAGTATATCCCTATAGGACTTCCTTGGTGGCTCAGATGGTAAAGAATCTGCCCACAATGTGGAAGACCTGGGTTTGATCCCTGGATCAGGAAGATTCCCTGGAGAAGGGCATGGCAATTTTTTTTCTTGGAATTCTTGCCTGGAGAATTCCAGGGACAGAGTAGCCTGGCGGGCTACAGTCCTTGGGGTTGCAAAAAGTGGACATGACTGAGTGACTAGCACTTTCACATTCATTTTCATATCCCTATTAAAAATGTCCCTTCAAGGATCTTAATTGCAACTAGGGGTGGAGGCAGGCGTTCTCCTGCTTTAAAAGTATAGCAGGTGAAGAGGGAGAAAGTGGATGAAAGAGAGCTGAGCACTCCTAGACCTGGTGCTGACAGAGGCAGCTGGTCGGTGCCTCTTGCAAAAAGCCGACAAGCACACAAATTCATTCCAAAGTCGGTCTCGTTGCTTCTGCTTCTTGGATGGACAGCACTAACATGATTCATAACTTGGCTTATAAATAGTCATCTGTCTGATGGTGTCATGGGTAACACTGCTTGATGCCTTCTGCCTGACAATCTTTGTGGGAAAATAAGCAATTGCATTTTCTTTCTTCAGTTTCTCCCCCTTCTCCTTGGACCATCATATTTCCCTAAATAACCTCATGGATTCACTGGAAATATTTTGTGGATACAAATATGTCTTTAATGTCCTTTGACTGCTGGATCTAAAGCTATGAATGTCGTTAGGGTCCATGTCTGGGTGAAGTCACCCATCTTTATTATGCCTGATTCCTGTTCCATTTCTTTAATGAAAAATCATAGGCAGGAGAAGGACTGGAATGAAAAAGTGGTGTTAATATTCATTGTCATTACCAGAGTCTGTCCCAGGTGTGAAGGAATGACTCAGGAGCTGTTTTGTGTGATGAATGAATGAATTCACATTTAACCACATTCCACATAAGACCCATACTTGCTTTCAAGGCATTCACAGTCTGTTACAAGAGGACAAACAAGCAGGTGCTGTCAATACTGCATGATAGGTGCATGTATATATTATTAGCAGTATGTGTGGAGAGTAAAAAAGGTTATAGAAAGGACATTTAACCCAACCTAGCATCAGTTTTCTACTGCTGCTGTAACAAATTATCACAAACATAGTGGCATAACACAGAGCAAATTTATGCAATATAAACCTTATAGTCTGTAAGTTGAAAGTCTGATACAGATGTCATTGAGCCACATTTGAGATATCAGTGGGACTGCATTCCTTTCGGGAAGAGAACCCTTTCCTTGTCTTTCCCAACTGTTAAAGGTTGTCCAGATGTGTTGGTTCATGGCTCCCTTCTTCCATCTTCAAAACTGGCAATGTTGTACTTCTCTGACCCTGGAAAGTTTCTCTAATTTTAAAGACTCATGTGGTTAGACTAAGTCCCCCTGAATAATTCAGGATAATCTCCCCATCTCAAGGTCATTAACCTAATCACAACTGAGAAGTTCCTTTTGACATGAAGTTCAGTTCAGTTCAGTTCAGTTCATTCGCTCAGTGGTGTCCGACTCTGCGATCCCATGAACAGCAGCATGCCAGGCCTCCCTGTCCATCACCAACTCCTGGAGTCCACCCAAACCCCTGTCCATTGAGTCAGTGATGCCATCCAACCATCTCATCCTCTGTTGTCCCCTTCACCTCCTGCCCTCAGTCTTTCCCAGCATCAGTGTCTTTTCCAATGAGTCAGCTCTTCGCATCAGGTGGCCAAAGTATTGGAGTTTCAGCTTCCACATCAGTCCTTCCAATGAACACCCAGGACTGATCTCCTTTAGGATGGACTGGTTGGATCTCCTTGCAGTTCAAGGGACTCTCAAGAGTCTTCTCCAACACCACAGTTCAAAAGCATTAGTTCTTCAGTGCTCAGCTTTCTTTATAGTCCAACTCTCCTATCCATACATGACCACTGGAAAAACTATCACCTTGACTAGATGGACCTTTTTTTGACAAAGTAATGTCTCTGCTTGCTGTCTAGGTTGGTCATAACTTTCCTTCCAAGGAGCAAGAGTCTTTTAATTTCATGACTGCAATCACCACCTGCAGTGATTTTGGAGCCCAGAAAAATAAAGTCAGCCACTGTTTCCCCATCTATTTGCCATGAAGTGATGGAACTGGATGCCATGATCTTAGTTTTCTGAATGTTGAGCTTTAAGCCAACTTTTTCACTCTCCTCTTTCTTTCATTAACAGGCTCTTTAGTTCTTCACTTTCTGCCATAAGGGTGGTGTCATCTGAAAAGTAACATATTTTCAGGTTCCCAGGATTAGGGCACAGACATCTTTCTGGGAGCTACTATTCTGCCTTACCACAGTGGGGAAAGAGGAAGTGAAGGAAAGCCTTCTTAAGGAGGTGACATTTTGAGTTGAGTCCTAAAGAGCAAACTGAAACTCTCGAGGTGAATGGGGCAGGAGAGAGATTTGAGGAAGGTGTTTGAGGCCAGGTAAGAATCGCAACTTACAAGGGAGAAATATATACTGAGGACAGTGTATGGAGTCAGCATATAATGCAAGCTACAATTGATATTTTCTTGGTCTTTCAAAAAGGTGTATGACTATTTCCTGTTGTTTCAATAGATATCTATATGGCCAAAAGTTTTGCTATCATTAGCTTATGAATTTTCATTTAATTCACAGCCCAATGTGGGAGGAGATGGTAGATATTATTAATGAAGATTATTTTAACTTGCAAACTAGTGGTCTCTAGCCAGGGTAATGATGACGGTGTGATTATAACAGGATGGGGAAATCAAGTGAAATGAGAACTGAAACTGTAATAAGAGACTCAATATGTCTTTTTACTTAATTGTGAAAGACCAAATTAATGAAAGCAGTGCCAGGTTGTGATTTTGAGCTATGTTGGCTCAACATCTCATCATAAGTGAACATTTTATATATGCCATGGCAGCTTTTCTACTCTAGAGATTGAGGGCAAATATAGAAGTAAAAAGACATACTATATTTGAATATCTATTCAATATATATCTTCTTTTGATAAGAAGTCAAAATGGAACAGATTCTGGGTCCATAAAATCAATTTCAACATTCTTAAGATTTAGTGTATATTAGAGACTATCTGGGCTTCCCTGGTGGCTCAGTGGTAAAGAATATGCCTGCAATGCAGGAGACGCAGGAGACGTGGGTTCTATCCCTGGGTCTGGAAAATACCCTGGAGGAGGAAATGGCCACCCACTCCAGCATTCTTGCCTGGAGAATCCTATGGACAGAGGAGGCTGGTGGGCTACAGTCCATATGGTCGCAAAGAGTCAGACACAACTGAAGTGGCTGTGCATGCACATGCATGCACAGCATTCACAGAGACTATCTAAAGAAATATTTGAGGGAAAAAAACCTGTGAACCTAGAATTCTATAACTACTGAAAAGATCCTTCAGGAATAAATCAGGTGAAATAAAAACATTTTTAGGAAAAAGAAAGAACTTATTGGTGGCAGATCTCTGAAAGAATGAAAAATTCTATAGATGCAGAAGAGAAATGATACCAGAAGGAAATTTGGGACATAAGGAATGACGAAAGTGTAACAAAAATGGTAAATATATAAGACTATTCTTCTTTTCCTGAGTTCTTTAAATATGCTTGATGCTTGAGAGTGGAAATTAGAATATTGTCATTGAAGTTTTTAGTGAGTGTAGATATAATATATAAACCTGTTAGAAGGGGGAAGGATAAAGAGACTTCTATGGTAGTAAGATTTTTACATCCCACTTGAAGTTGTAAAGTTGATTCTATATAGACTACAAGAAGTATGTATATTATAATCCCTGGAATAACCACTAAAAAATTATACTGAGATATAATAAAAACACACTAGATGAATTAAACACTAGAAATGTTTAAATAACTCAAAAGAAGTCAGGGAATGGAAAAAAGAAATGAGTACTAGAGGAAATGAACAAAAAACAAATGATAAAATGGTATCCTTAATTTCACCATGATTATTAAATGCAAAAGTTGTAAATACACCAACTAAAAGACAATTTGTCTGGGTGGGTTAAAAAATAATGAACAAACTACATGCTGTTTATATGAAACTTAATTTAAACAAAATGATATAGGGAGGTTAAAAATAAAACAGTGAGAAATGATATACCATCTAAACACTAATCAAAAAAATGGGTGTGGCTATTTGAATATCTGACAGTGTAAACCTTTGAGCAGAGTACATTACCAGGGGTAAAGAGCAGTGCATGACAGCATGATTAAAGGGCCAGTTTACTAACAGGAAATAGTGGTTCTAAGTGTGATGATGCACTTATCTAGGAGGTCCAAAACACATGGAACAAAAAGTGATATAATTAAAGGAGAAGCAGACAAATCCACAATTCTTATTTGAGATTTCAAAATTCCTCTCTCAGTAATCCATAGACATAGTAGACATATGTCAGCAAGGACATAAAAGACCTAAACAGTGTTATCCACCAACTACATTTAACTGACATATATAGGATATTCCACCCGGTGAATGCATATGAAATATTCTTTCTTAAGTGCCCATGGGAAACTCACCAATATAGACCATATTCTTGGTGAAAACAAACCTTAACAAGTTGAAAGGAATTGAAATAATACAAAGTATGTTCTCTGACCAAAACAGAATTAAACTAGAAATCAATACCAGAAAGATATCAGAAAAATCTCCAAACTCTTGGAAACTAGAAACATTCTTCTAAATAACATATGCCTGTTCTATATGCTGCAAGATACAAAAAACTGATGAAAGAAATCAAGGAAGACAAAAACAAATGGAGTGACATGTTGTGTTAATGAATACTCCATATAGTAAAAATGCCGATTACCCCCAAATTGATACATAGTGTAATTCCAGTCAAAATCCTAGCAGAATATCTTAACTATATAAACAATCTGATTCTAAATGTTATGTAAATAGGCAAAGGAATTAGAATAGCCAAAACAATTATAAAGGTGAAAAACAAAATTAGAGGATTTTAAGACTTACCTTATAAAGCTATAGTAATAAGACAGTGGTATTAGTGAAAGGATAGACACATAGACAGGTGGAACTAACTGAGTAGAGAATTCAAAAATCAACCCACATGGCCAACTGATTTTTTCTTTTTACAAAAATGCAAAGACAATTCAATGAAGAAAGGATAGTCTTTTCAACCAATGCATTAAAACAATTAGACATATACATGCAGAAAAAGGAAACGAAATTTAAACCTCATTCCCTGTATACAAAAATTAACTTTAAATGAATGATAAATCTAAACTCATGGCATTAAACTATAAACTTTCAGAAAAAAAAACAGAAGAAAATATTTGTAACCTAGAAGTAAACAAGGAGTTATTAGATGTGACACCAAAATTGATAAGTTGCAGTTCATCAAAATTCACTGTTTTTGCTTTGCAAAGACTCTTTTAAGAGAATGAAAATAAAAGCTATGAACTGTGAGAAAATATTTGCAAATCACATATCTGACAAAGGACTTGCATTCAGAATTTATGAAGAACTCTCAAAGTTCAGCAGTAAGAAAATAAACAACTTAATTTTAAAAATGGACAAAAGGCTTTAACAGATATTTGACCAAAGTACATATAAAGATGGAAAGCTAACACATGAAAAGATATTCAGCACCATTAGCCATTTGTGAAATGTGAATTAAAACCAAGGTGAGAAAACACTACACATCTATTAAAATGGCTAAAATCGAAACATACTGACAGTAATACTCGGTGCTTGACAGGATGTGGAAAAATCGGAACTCTTGGAAACTGTTAGTATGCGTGCTAGATGGTATAGTCACTCTTTTCTTTAGTATGGCATTTCCTTATAAAGTTAAACATACATTTACCATATGATCTAATTAATTGTGTTCTGGGGCATTTATCCCAGAAAAAATGAACACACATTCACACAAAGACCTATACACAAATTTGTAAATTATTTATAATTGCCAAAAACTGGAAGCTACCCAAATATCCTTCAGAATGTAATGGATAAACATCTATTGTACACTCATACAATGGAATACTAACTACACAGCTGTAAAAGGGAATAAACTCTTTAAACATACTACAAAGTGATTGGATCTCAAATGCATCGCGATAATGGAAATGTCAGACTCAGGAGATTACACACTATACGATTCCATTTGTATGTCATTTGGGAAAGCTGATCCTGTATAATGGTGGTTGTCAGGAGCTGGACGTGTGGCAAAGATTTGAGAATAAGTGTAACAGGTTAAGGAAACTCTGCCTTGATTATGATGGTGGTGACATGAATCAATGTGTGTGTGTGCGCTTCAGTTATGTCCGACTGTTTGTGACTCTATGAACTGTAGCCTGCTATAGGGATTCCTGACCCAGGGATCAAACCTGCATCTCTTATGTCTCCTGCATTGGCAGCTGGGTTCTTTACTACTAGTGCCAGCTGGGAAGCCCACATGAGTCAATAGATGTGATAAAATTCATAGAATGAAACACCAAAAAAAAAAAAAAAATAGAGTCAATTTTACTATCTGATGATTTTAAAACATGAGGAAAAAAGAGAAATATTTGGACATAAAGACTGTAGAAGCTGATAAATCTGCTTTATGTCTCCAGTTTACAATGGTGTTTTTGATGTTGAGCAGAAGAAAACAAAAACTGTGAACTTGTTCTGTTTGAAAATCATACACATTCCCAAGTCACTGGAGGAAAACATGTTTTAGAAGCAAAAAAAGAGTCAAAAAGAAAAAGAAATCAAATTTGGAGAAAGAACACAGTGAAGACAAATGCCACCGGCTGCCTTCGGAGAGCAGTGTTAATCAATTGTGAAGGGGCTCAGAAGCCCAGAGCATCATGTAAGAGTCATAATGACAGGCTCTTCCAACCTGTTCACCGGGGATCAAGGTAAACTGTGAAATTGCCGGAGCCTGAAGAGACGAATCTTGAAATACATCCACAGGAATGTTCAAAGATCCTGCAACTCCCTTGTGGTTAAAAGACATCAGCGAGAGAGAACCCACGACTTTGGCCTGCTTGGAAGAACGCCAGCCCTCCCTCAAGCAGGATTTGGTATGCTGAAAGAAGAGTGTGTTGACACTCAAGCATTGTAAGGGAAAGAATAAAGCGAGTGTTGAATATGTGACAACCTGGGCTAAGCTGTAACACGCTGTGCTTCATAAAGCAACCCTGATCTGGAGAGAACTGATTAGGCCCAGCCAAGTGCAGGGATGCTTCTGTAACAGTCATGGGCGGGGCTGGAAGCTGTGAGAGCCCCTCAGCTCAGGGACCCTCCCCTGCGTCTGGAGGTCCATAGCTCAAGTTGAACTGCCATTCGGAGGCCTGGCTGCCTCTGTGAAGGGATAGGCCTCATAACACTCAGGACTCCACATCCGTGTCTATCAGTTTAGCACGAGGCAGGAAGAAATGTGTGTCCCTATGATGTCTGCGCGTGCATGTATGCTCAGACCCTTCAGTGTGTCCACCTAACTCTGTGTGACCCCATTTATTGTAGCCCGACAGGTTCCTCTGTCCGAGGGATTCTCCAGGCAAGAATACTGGAGTGGGTAGCCATTTCATCCTCCAGGGGATCTTCCCGACCCAAGAATTGATCTCACTTCTCCTGTATCTCCTGCATTGCAGGTGAGTTCTTTTAACCTCTGAGCCACTGGGGAAGCCCATGATGTCTGTAGGCCCATTTATTTGGTTAGGTCAGCAACATGCCCAAGTGATACAGAGAAGCATATCAGACTAAAGTATACTGACTGTTTTCTGGTGAGCTTCCTCTGGTGGTGTGGGGCAGAGGATAAACCCTGGGGCCTTTTCTAAGCCCTGGTGTTGTCCCAACTTCACCTGTGGCCTGAAACAATTGTCCATTGTATTCTAATTTAGAACTCACTCAATTCCGAGTCTCAGACCCAGAACTGAGGCCAGGAAAGACTGAATGAGTTGCCTCAGGTAGCTCAGTCATTAATGCTCACACTGGTTTTAATGCTGATTTTTAACTCCAGAGTGAGGCAATAGATTAAAAAAAATGTTCTGAATCTTATAGGCCTATCTAATTTATGAGGGTAAACTTTGCTTTCTCATGGGGGAAAATTAGGTAGGATAGATAGATAAACAGGCAGACAAAATCTCAGGTACTCGGCAAGGCTATTTTTCTTTTACCTTAATATAAAACAGTGCAATAAAACTACACCTACAAGCAAGAGAGGAAATAATAGGAAAACTTCCCTTCCCAGGCACAACCCAACAAGACACTATTATATCCCATGTACGTGAGTGGTAACTGGCCAGAGTTTGCTCTGATCTAGCACATCCAGAAAAGAGAAGGAGGGTGGCTTTCATAGAGGAGCTCACGATACAGACTGCAGTTAGAAAGGCAGACAATTAGAAATAATAAAGGTAATCCTGAAGGAAAAAAGGTATAGGCAAACTTTACTTAAAAGGATGGGACATATTCATTTATCGGTGATAAACAAGTGGTGGGAGTGGAACAAGTAGTCACTGGAAGATGGAGGGCTTGGGGAGTAATGCTCTCACCTCTGATCCTCAGGAGTCATATCAAAGATCAAGTTGCCTCTTTTGTAACCAAAGATGCCAGAACCGACAAAACTTTTCACTCTCCTTTCGGTTCCTGGTAAGTTCCCATCACTAACCTCCTTTGTCCCTTGACAAAGGCTTTTTTATTTGTTTTTGCACCCCTTAGTGGAGAAGAATGCCTGACATATAGCAGACACTCAATAAATTCTTGCTGAATAAGTTGATAAAGCTGACTTTGTAAGACCTAAAGGGACACATCAGTATGAGGGTTTACTATATTTGTTGAGAGGTTGCCTCCCTGAAGCTGTCTTATCTCCTAAGCATGAAAGCCAGTTATCTTGCCTAATGTGAGGAGAAGGGAATCTTAATCTCAGTTGTCCAATTTTGGCTGGGGGAGTTAGTTGAAGCAAATCCCAGGGAGTGTGAATCCTCATATTAAGAAATATAAGTCCTAATTTTGGTTCTGCCTCTTACCTGTTCTGTGACCATCAGCGAATCACTTCTCTAAGTTTTCCCACCAATAAAATGGGGGAGAATAACAGTATTTAGTTCCTGGGTAGGGTCCCTATATTGAGGTTGTACTAGGCACCTTCATTATCTAGAGGGCACAGGAGTAAACATCCAGCAAATTATAGCCAAGGAAGGAAACCAATGTCAGTTTGAGAGAAACATGATCAAGAAAAGGACTCAAGGTAAGCATGAGAAGGCCTGAGAAGGATCTGAGGAGGTTAGAGGTATGTGAGAAATGTGGTGCCAGGTAGAAGGAAGGTAAGTTGCTCTGGAGCAGTGGTGTAGGAAACCAAGCCCTGGGAGGGGTGCCCAGGGTAAAAGCCCAGGTCAAACTAGACCCAAGGATAAAAAGCACAGTAGAAACACACTAGTTTTCTTCCCTCCAACTTTCCATTTATATCTTGATATGTCTTAATGTTTGCATACACACACACACACACACACGTGTGTGTGTGTATTAGGTTAGACATGTTGGAACTTGAACAGCTCATCTTTTTTAAATTACTGAAATTTGCCCCAAAACATCAACATGAGTCTGACAAGCTAATCATTTAACTTCCAAAAAAGTAGTGTTTTGTGTTTTTAAAAGCAATGCCTACAGAAAAGGGCTAACTCTACTACTATCTGTGAGTATGAGCTCCTCTCTTTCTATGAGCCAGTCCTGAAGGGATAGGGCATGTGCCTGGGAGCAAACTCTTTAGCCTCTGACTTGGTCAAATACAACCTCATCCAGAGAGAGCTAAACTCCCAGTAGTAACTAAAATGCAAGTGTTGGGAAAACCTCTCATCTCTGAGGTGATCCCACGTGCTGTGGTATTAAGAAATATAAGTTCTAATTTTGGTTCTGACTCTTACCTGTTTTGTGATGATCAGTGAATCACTTCTCCAAGTCTCTTAAGTTTTTTCACCAATAAAATGGGGGAGAATAACAGTATTTAGCTTGTAAGTTTTTTGTGAGGAAAATAAATGAGATAGCATGTGAATATTTAGCATGCCTGTTACATGTAATAGTGTTGTTCACTCAGTCATGTTCAACTCTTTGCGACCCCATGGACTGTAGCCTGCCAGGCTCCTCTGTCCACGGAATTCTCCAGGCAAGAATACTGGCGTGGGTAGCCATTCCCTTCTCCAGGGGGTCTTCCTGACCCAGCGATAGAATCCAGGTCTCCTGCATTGCAGGCAAATTCTTTACCATCTGAGCCACCAAGGAATCCCATGTAATAAGTAGTCCATAAATATTTGACACTATTGTTATTTTGCTTGTTATCTAAGCTTTCAGCAATGCCAGAAATATCAAATGTAGAAGAAATGCCAAGATCACTGCCAAAGTACGTGAGTGAAAGCTGAAGGATGATCTGCTCCATTCTTTGGGAATGAGCAGTCCATGGTTAATTCAGAAGAACCACTGGGAGCTGGTTGAATTGTAAATTTGGGGAGGCGGGATGTGTACATTCAGCTGAGAACAACTGGCATGAAGAACAGACACCTAAACAGGGAGAGGAGGACTGTAGAGAATGGTTATAAGTCATGGGAGTGTGCATGCTAAGTCTCTCCAGTCGTGCCTGACTCTTTGGGACACTATGGGCTGTAGCCCATCAGGCTCCTCTGTCCATGGGATTCTCCAGACAAGAATACTGGAGTGGGTTGCCATGCCCTCCTCCAGGGGATCTTCCCAACCCAGGGATCAAACCCATATCTCTCATGTCTCCTGCATTGGCAGGTGGGTTCTTTACCACTAGCACCACCTGGGAAGCCCATAGCATGGGAGAGGGGAAGATAATTCCAACATCCCTTCCAGACCTCAATCAGGACCATAGGACTGCTGTCAACCTCTGTCTTGTTTCCTGCAAAATCTTAGCTTCTGTTTATGCAGAGTCCTGGTCAGGCCTGTTTAGTTGTCATCTGACCATGAAAGGAAAGTTTACTAAGTCTAGAGCCCTTTATTACATCATGTGATTAAAATTAGAAGTGGGTAGGAAACTAAATTCCACTGATTAAATACACAGAGCATCTAAAGAAAGCCAAGTATGTAGTGTTTAATAATCTCTAAATGAGTGAAAGCTGGTTTCTTACTGGATGTGGCAATAAATCCAACCACAGGAGCATGGGGTGGTTTTCCAAATAAACTAGATTTATAGTAGGACTCAGAAAACAGAAAGACAGCTCAGTGATGCAGGCCTTAACTTGTCCTTCCTTGAAATAAATACTGAATCCTCGCTGAAAATCAAATTGGCTCAAAGACACTGGCAGACATACATCAAAATATTGAGCAGGTGGACTTCAGAGGAATCGCTCACACAAAACTTTCATTTGAGTCCACAGAGGAGCTTTTACTGTTTGCCTCAAAAAACCACCAACTTTCTGAACTGAATAATCACAACTGTACCACTGCTCTTTCATCTCTTTTCTATCCAAATGAACTGAGTATTCAGGAGTTAAATTCTCTTCTGTGGCTCTTGCAATCCCCCTAGAATAGAGCTCTAAAAGGAGACAGGCAGCTGTTCCAGAAACTCATGAGGCAATAATCAGCCAACATTGCTTACCAAAGCACAATGCTCTTGGGAACACAAGTCGTTATTCAGATCAGCCCCAAACTCTCTCTTTTTTAAATTCTCAAACTGAAAAAGTAGGTTGGAACCTTCAAAAATCTCTGTAATTTATGTCCAAAATAAATAAAGTGGTCAAATACTTTTTTTTATCTTCAGTGTTATAGAAATGCCAGGGCAGACATACAGAATTTCAGAATCAGAGATGAAGAGTTTCAGAAAGCAGCAGTTATTTCTAGACAGAAGACTCTGGTTCGGCTGTGATGTCCATGGCCAATCTCTTCTCAATCTCTCAAAAAGAGAGATGCCCTGCCTCTAGTGCGAAAGCTTTGCCACATGCGGACAGACATTTGATGTTAGTAAAATGGATCTTATCTGGTCACTGCTGCTGAGAAGCCTCCACTGGAGCAACACTGCCCACGTGCAGGTTAACAAGTACAAACTCTTTCATCTGACCCCAAAGACCCTTCTTGATAACATTGCAACAACCTACCTTTTCAAACGTGGTTTACTCACTCCTGCTCACTGGTCCTTCTTCATAACCACATCATGCCTTCTCCTTTGTCTGCATCCTTACACATACTTTTCCTTATGTCCCAAGTGGCCTCCTCTGTCTTCACATGGCAAATTCCCACTGGTCCCCCGAGACCTAGTTCAAAGTTACTTCTTCTCTGAAGCCTTCCCCAGTTGTCTTAGAAAGAAATAGCTGCTCTCTCCACTGCCCCGCCACCCTGTGACCACAAGGGTCGAGTCTAGAGTCTAGAGGAGCACTTATGGTATACCTGTTTGAGGGTCTACATCCCTGGTGAACCCCTCTAGGCAAGGACTGTGCCTTATGTCCAGTGTAGGACCCAATACGAGAATACTAGCAGGTCTGAAGTAGGGGATCTGTTTTGAGAGGAGAAGCAGGGCCAGGCCAAAAGGAAGACTGTCTGGGACTTAGCAAGGGGACATGACATGGCTGTGATATAAGTTTGGGGGAGCTCAAGATTAGTTACATTCTCTCTGTGCAAAATGAGAGAATAAAAATAACTGCTGTGACCTATATGCCAGGCATGATGTTAAGAGGGTTTTTTTTTTTTTGTACTATGGTTTTTAACTTTCACAATTAAAATATGTACAAATATTTGCCATATACATAGAGGCATAATGGCCTGGTGGTTAAGTGTCTGTGCTCTGAAAGACCTAGGTTTGAATTTTGACTTACTATTGACAAGTGCCATTTCCTCACCTTTCAGAGACTCAGTATTCTGTTCTGTAAGAAGAGATTAATCATAATATCCACTTCATGTGGTTATTGTGAGGACTGAATGCAGTGAAAGCTTAATAAGCTAATGATATAATGCAATTAACATTGTTCTTGGTGTATAGTAAGTGGTGCTCAATTAATGTCCCCTCCATGGCAATCTCTGTGAGGGCAGAACCCAGGTCCATTTAGTTCATAACTGGGCCCCAACTCCTTGTGCAATGTAGGTACTCAACAAATATCAAATATGGGTTAAATAAGTGAATGCATAATGGATATAACAGAGGAAGAAGCTGAAGGCCAGGACCTCAGAAGAGACAGAAGAGACTGAATTGTAATACCTAAAAGGAGGTCTAAATATTAAAATAAAATAAGCAAGATCTTCAGAAAAGACTGAAAACTTTCAAACTTTGCTCCCTACTGCATTTAGTACCAGGAAAAACTTGAATGTTTTGAATAGCTTTCATATGCAAAATGGATTTTCTCTGTTGCCTTAATCACACACACACACACAATTAATTGCATTAGGAAGTCTGTGAAAACAATCTGTCTCCTGGTCTTGGGCCCAGTTATAACACTCTATATAAACAAGGGAGAAACACAGGATAGATTTCCTCTTGTTGGCATGCAAATCTAGAATGTAGAATACTGAGGCTTGCAATGAGGAACCTGATAATCATGTCCATTGGATAAGGTTCTTCCCAAAGTCCCTGACTAGGCTCTGTCTCCTTCCCCATTATGGATTCCAGTGGCTAAGGGACTGTGATGGGGAAAGGAAGAAATAAGTTCAGAAGTGATTATAATTTGGAATCCGGGGATCTGTGAAAATCTAGTTCCATAAATGAGGTGGAATTCGCCCAACTATATTCCCATGGCCTGAAGGTGTCATCGAGTTCACATAATTCATGCCAATGGCATTTTCAGATCCCTGGGGGCATATACTAGGACTGGGAAACTGAAAAGGCAAAGCATTGACAAGGCCCAGGTGACTGGTTTGGGCCGACTGGGGTCTTGTGGCTCTGGGCAGGCTTCAGGCACCAGAAAAGGTAACTGAGATAACTGTGTTTTCAGGGCGTAGGCTGGGATTGAAGCACAGGGCAGAAATTGCTTTTTATTCTCAGCTCCTTTAAAAGTCTTTGGGATCCAATTATTAATTTTGGACAGGAATCTTATCCACATAGTCTTAGCTATCTTATCTGTAAAAATGGTGAAATATTTTCTCCCAGAATTGTAGTGAAGATGGAATGAGATCTACATGCATTGCTTGAATGAGCAGTACAAATAAAATCCTGAGGCGACTGGTAAACAAGTACTAGAATTGCTTAGACTGGTTGTTAATGTGTCAATTAAAAAAAATTCTCAACTTTCACCAAAATTCAATTTTTACTTCACCATTCTGTTATTTCATTTGAAATGAATGAACTTGACCAAATGAACACAGTTCTATTTAAAAATATTCCGTAATTTATATTTAAACTACTTCAGAAGTGCCCTTCCTGGTATTTCATTGCGTTAGGGAGTTTTACTGTATAAAAAGCTGAGTTTCTAACCAAAAAAAAAAAAAAAATTACTGTGTTAACCTGTCTTTTGCTATTGATCCAGCACTGACAGTGATAGCTGCTAGCGACAAGTCTCAGAAAAATGGTATAAAATCAAATGCCCTCTATTGTGGTTCTGTTTCAATACTTCATGTATCACAGCCTATGGCTGGAAGTTTAATTCAAGACATCCTCAGATGTCTTGAGCGCAGGTGACTTAACTAAGGTGCCTGGAAAGCAGGAAGTGTGTTGCTTAGCAACTGGAAACATTTGAAAATATCCAGTACATCTTCTGTTTAGTGTTTGCAGCCCTCCTGATTTTCCAATACACATACCAGATGTTCAGCCTCCTGTTTAAAATTTAAAGGCATGAAACAAAGTAGTGAAAAGCGGAGATGGCGCTTTCATTTGCAAACTAACAAATTGGCTTCTGCTCCAAATCTTTGGGAATTTGCAGAGACTCATTTCCTCCGTGTTGATTTCCCTTTCCTCCTCCCTCAGATAGAACTAGTACACTGCTATTTTTTCCTCCTTTAACCTATAAGAGGAGTTAAACATCTCATAAATCAGGTATGCTTGCTGAGAATGTTGATAAAGAAGGCAAGGATAGAGAGACTTAAGAAGATCATTCATTCATTCACCTATTCACTTGTTCTTTCATTCTTCTCTTGGTGAATTAACAAATAAATGTAGTATTGTTTTGTCATCAAGAGCCAGAAATCAGACACATTTGAGTTCAAATCCCTACCTTATTCTGAATAAGCTCATTTGAAATTATTTAACTTCTTACCAAGTTTCCATTTCCTCCTTGTAAAAGGGAATAATAGTAGGATCTGTCTTATAGTGTGTGGGTGTGTTTGAGACTTAAATGAAAAAAAGTAGTTAAAGGGATCAAAGTAGTTCATGGTACAGAGGGAACTCTCAATAAGTTGTGGGTGATACTGTTACTAATGTTGTTATTTTGTTGGTAAATGCCCACTTTGTCACACTGAGGTTTCTGTAACTTAATGGGGAAGAGCATAGCCCCTGAGGTTGGACTACCCATTCAAACAAGTTGCTTAACCCATGAATGGCTTGATTTTCTTAGGTGTAAACTGAGGCTAACAATAGCATTTTACCCCATAGGTGCTGTGAGAATTAAATGAGAGAATGTTTGTGAAGACTATAGCTCAATGTGAGGCATGTGGGGTCAGTGTGCCATGAAAGCTGAATACCATCATTATTATGATTATGCATCATGGCCTATGGAGTTACAAAGATGAATAAATCATAGTCCCTGGCTTTGAGTAGTCTTGTAGGGGTACAGGTATTCCCTGGAGCACCTAAAAGTATTTACCTAGAAGGGGACTAGTATGATAATAGAGTTATAAACATGTCTGTAGAAATTCCAATAAGAGTATTACCCTCCTAAGGCAGCCATTAGAACTATGGTTTTCAACTTGGCTACATGTTAGAATCACCTTTAAAAGTCACTGATGTCTGGGTTCCCTTTCTAGAGTTTCTGACAATTGATATGGGGCATGTAACCTGGGCACCAAGATTTTCTAAAGCTCTTGGATGATTTTAATATGCAGCTGAGTGTTGATGCTGAACGTATTTACTGCAGAATTGGCACAAGTGTTTGGGAGGAGCCATGAGGTTCTTATCTTTGCCATCTCTACTTGGCCATGAGCATTCCAGTGTAGTAACTGCAATAGTAGCAATTCCTCTGATTTTTCCAGGTAGTAGTACAACAGTAATAATTAATACTGAGAGCAACTGCAGTCGTTTATTTGGAACTTACTATGTGCCAGGCACTGTGCCAAGTGCTTCTAATTTATCATCTCATACTCATTTCAGCAATCCTCACCTCAGCTCTAAGCTATCACTTCATACCAGAGACCCTGAGATTGGTCACTGGAAATCCAGACTACTTTCCAGTAATCTTCTCGCTCAGGTCCTTCTCCTTGTATCTCTGCTTGCAAATAGAAAAAACAAGGTGTGCTCACTCTGTATTACTCAGTGACTGTGAACAGTGAGGTGTCTTGGGTCGAGAGAAACCTGGAGTCTCCCTGGGGACACAGCAGGATTTATGTGGACCGTAGTGTGAACGTGCAGAGCACTGGGGGGTGGCGAGGTAGGGAAAGCAAGTTAGCCACTAGAGCTGGGTAGGATTTGGGGTTCTTTAGAGATTTGTTCTTGTTCATTAAGGGAAGAAATCTGGGCCTAGCATAGGGACCACAAGCCAGAAAAGAAAAACCTCATCCTCTATGGAAGTTCCCCCAGGCACAGTAGTGCTCTTCCGGGTTGGGAGTAGAAGACAGTGAGGTTAGAAAGACAAGGGAGACAAGGCCAGACCTTGTGTCTCGGCAGTTTTCATCTGCACGCATTTGGAAATAGTGTAGACCTTCTAAACATGGTTGTTTCCGAGCACTTAAAAAAACCAGGTTGGTGCGGTTTGCTAATGTTGCCATGTAATAGGCAGCATGGAATCACAAAAGGAACAGCAGCTGTTGTTGTGGAGGTCCCACTGTGTGCCAGGCACTTTGCATACATTATTTCACTTAATTACTAAAAAATCCTATGAGGTTGGAATTATCATGATCTTGCTACAAATAAGAGCATTGAATCTCTAGTACTATAAGTATTTTGCTGAAGATCAAGCAGCTGGTGATTTGAGAGCTAGGCACATGCCTCCTGACTGTGGCCGTCAACATCAAAGGCAGGGAGGAGGCTGACTGGTGAGTATCTTGGAGTGGATTTTCGTATTCAACCGCAGACAACTGATAGAGCTCTGACAAGTGAGCCAACATTCCCCTCTCCCCCCAGACACTTAAACATGTCTCCTGTGGCCTGACACGTGGGTGGTGGAAGAAGGGACTTGGTAGAATCAAGGTCAAAGCCTGTCTTCCACGTTTGTACTTCTTCCCCTCTGTTTCTATGTTTATAGTCTATGTAAACTCTTTTTGAAAGAATGGAGGTGGGGTTCTTTTCCTCTTAACATTGCTTCCAAGGTACTTGGCATTCTATTTTCTGGAAGAGGACATGACTTTGACTCTGATTTTTGTGTTTCTTTTTAGCTATAATTATTTCAGGTGTGCTAAATATAAATAATAATTCAAAAAACATAGGAATGAAAATATGAATTAAAAGGTTTTGTTAGCAAAAAAATTATCATAGACAATTATAAAGAGCATTCTTT
The DNA here is from genome assembly GCF_910594005.1 of Cervus elaphus. Lineage (NCBI taxonomy): Eukaryota > Metazoa > Chordata > Mammalia > Artiodactyla > Cervidae > Cervus > Cervus elaphus. The sequence goes on along the minus strand of NC_057833.1, from coordinate 31,321,945 downwards.
TTTGGTCTTTCCCCCAATATAAACATTGTAACTCTTCTGAGGTGTATGTGTATTTTTGTGGGTATGTGCATCTGGGGCTTACTTTCAGACCTTCTTCCTTGTGTGATTACTTTGAACATTTCTGAAGTCATAAATTTCATAAACATAAAATCCGCTGTCTTATTTATATTACTTGAAAGTAGACAGACAGTAGATTACTTGAAATTAAAAGATGCTTACTCCTTGGAAGGAAAGTTATGACCAACCTAGACAGCATATTAAAAAGGAGACATCACTTTGTCAACAAAGGTCCGTCTAGTCAAGGCGATGGTTTTTCCAATAGTCATGTATGGATGTGAGAGTTGGGTTATAAAGAAAGCTGAGTGCCAAAGAATTGATGCTTTTGAACTGTGGTGTTGGAGAAGACTCTTGAGAGTCCCTTGGACTGCAAGGAGATCCAACCTGTCCATCCTAAAGATCAGTCCTGGATGTTCATTGGAAGGACTGATATGGAAGCTGAAACTCCAATACTTTGGCCACCTGATGCGAAGAGCTAACTCATTTGAAAAGACCCTGATGCTGGGAAAGATTGAGGGCAGGAGGAGAAGGGGACGACAGAGGATGAGATGGTTGGATGGCATCACCGACTCAATGGACATGGGTTTGGGTGGACTCTGGGAGTTGGTGATGGACGGGGAGGCCTGGTGTGCTGCTGCGGTTCTTGGGGTCGAAAGAGTCAGACATGACTGAGCGACTGGACTGAACTGAACTGAAAGTAGACAATGACATACTATCCAGAATTCACCATCTTGATATGGACTCTTGGCTAGGCCATTCCTAGCCTATAGGATGGCCTGAAGGATGAGTCCAGCTTGATTATTGACAGGTTTCTGCCAATGGAAGGATAATATCTCCCACTCCCAAGAAGCTTCTGCACAGTGACAGCCTGGCTGTCACGGGGCTAGGGCTCAGAATTGATCACCTAGGAATATGTCCAAGGAAACGTCTCTACATGGATACTGCTAGGGGAAGGGCCAAGGACCCAGGGCAGGTCTCTGCTTTAGAGTTGGTTGGTACCTGAGGGGCTGTATAGGGATGTACTCTGTGGATGGGTTCCCCAGATAAGATTGGATGAGCACCTCAGCATGAGGGCTGGGGTTGGAAACTTGGATCTCTTCTGAGACCTGGGACCATGGATTTGTGGACAAGGGTGTAGCTTTTTGACTTAGAGATGCCCATGGAATTCTCCAGTCAAGAACACTAGAGTGAGGGAAAAGAAAGAAGAAAAAAAAACATTAGAGTGGGTTGCCATGCCCTCCTCCAGGAGATCTTGACAACCCAGGGGTCGAACCCAGGTCTCCCGGATTGCAGGCGGATTCTTTACTGTCTGAGCCATCAGGGAAGCCTGAGAGAAGATCAAAGGAGACTTTGTGCCAACTTGATTTGAGTTTGAAGAGGGCAGGAAGGATAGTGGTGGTAGGTGCCCAGGGAGGTGAGAATAGTAATGAAAGAGGCTGGAGACTTGTGAAAGTTTTGTTTCATAGAAGTCAGGAACTCATGGGGGTTGGAAATTTTTGTAGCCACTCAAAAAAACCATTTATTCCTAGCCTTAAATGAAAAGGTCTTATGAATGGATTGGGACTGAACATGATGCAAGAGAGGTGGACTTGAGTCTTGGTTCTCTCATGAACTGGTATTGTGACCTTGAGAAAGCCTGTTATACATTTGAGTCTCGTGTTCTTAAATTCTTGGAAAGGAGGAAAAGTGATAGTTTTTTTGTTCTCCCTTCTGAAAAGGTACCATTAAAAAAAGTTTTCCCCTTTGTGAAGGGAGGATATTTATTTAGAGTGGCGCTGTCCAGGATACATTTTCTGCAATGATGAAAGTGTTCTATGACCCTGCACTGACTGATATGGTAGACACTAGCCACATTTGGCTCAGATGGAGCACTTAAACCATGGCTAATGAGACTAGGCTACAGAATCTTAAGTGAAATTAAGTTAAATTACTTCAGCCTTAGGTGGCTAATGGCCATCATATTGTACAGTTCTGGCCTAGATAGCTTTGAAACAGAGTATGCTTCTCAGCTTGGAATGTTTGCATGGGGTGATGCCCAAAATATTTTATAAATAGCATAAAACAGGAAACAGACTCTCTCTTATTAGTTGCCTTTTCTCCCTGGGGACTGCCACCACTGTTTTGAACCGTGAGAGAATATTTGCTTGAGAGTGTAATTTACATAGCAAATTAAGCATAGGGCATGCCAGTCTTTAGCATGGCACTTGAAACTCAGTTGTTTTCTATGAAAGATGGAGATTTTAAATAAAATGAAATATAAAAGCACTTCATGGGTGACTAAAGAAACATTTTTCAAATTCCAACATTATAAATTGAGAAGACTCTCTTCTTCAGAGCATAATGTCCATTGGTCTGTAAAGGAAAGCATTTCCTTTATTGCTTAGCAATACACCAGAGACCTACCAAATAATGTTCTTTGGGCTTAAACCTTTGGAAATTTGTGTTAATTTATGTCACATTCAAACCACTCTATTCTTCACTTTAACGTCTTATAATAAAAGCTTAGAATTATTCATAGATTAATTACTTTTGAAGTGTTCATTATTTAGAAAGAGCTTGGGTCTACAGTTATCAATGGTCTACGTGGAAGAGACAAGATATATGGCCTCATGTGAATAGATACATGTTTATATGAACAAGACCTATGGAGAATTTTATATATTCACGTGACTCATAGCTTTCGCTTATTTTCTTCCCCCTCAACTTTGGCCCAATGTTAACTGATTACCATTAGTTAAAAAATAACAGGTTTTCCCTCTGGGATTAAAATCCTTGTTTTCTTTGTAAATTTCAACATGAATAATGGGCTTGAACAGCTGCTGTTTTTTTCAGGGCAGCTGAGGGGGACTTACTGGGGTCTCTACATAATCATGAGACTGAAATGATCATCTGGAAGCAAAAGGGGCACAAATAGGGAACTAGATATCTTCTTATTCTTCCATTATTTCTTTTCTTCCAACTGCTTGTTTGTTTTCCTAAAAGCTTTGGAAAGAGTGGAATGGTGGAAAGCACATAGGTAAATCCCAACTCCAAAACCATTAGAGCTCTGTGACCTTGTGCCCAACTCTGCTGTCCTCTTGCACAAAATGAGAATACGCATGTCTGTAGAGGTAAGAATGCAGGGTATTTAGTACCTAGCAAACAAGACCCTTTAATAAATGCTTATTATTGGCCAGACTTCATTGTCTTTGCTCTTTTATTTATTTTCTATCCTCTATTCCTTTTGTTTTCCTCATTTTCCTTCTTCCTTTTCTGTTGAGTCATCCTTTTTCATATTCTTCTTGGCAACCTTAAAACTTTAATGGGATAAGGCTATATGTATAAGTAACTACCTTTGTCTACTTTCTCTTCATTCTTTCTTCTTTGTTTACCTTCTTTTCTTTAGTCTACAAATCTTTGGTCATCCGTACCAATCTATATCTATCTATCTATCTATCTATATTTAACATAGATAAAGTTGTAGGGTAAAACTGAAAGCAAGAATAAAAAATGACCAAGCACCCACTTTATATCAGGCACTGGAATTAGATACATTTAGCAAGGAAGGAATATGTGCTCAGTGTACCCTAAACCCAGGTGCTTCCGTGCACAGAGATTAGACAATGATGCACTCTGGCTAGGTTCATAGTCCTTGATTAACACTTCCCAGTACTTTTTGGTACTTATTAAAAATCAATGCTATTAGAATTTAAAAGAAAAATCATCAGACTAAATCTATTTTTGTTTTGAAAAAATCCACCTAGAATGTAAGCAGCATTAATTGAGTGAGTTTAGATTGACTGTCACAGTAAAACCCTACAGGGAGAATCTTTGGCCCTTACAATACAACTCAGTGGGACTCAATGTCACACTCAACCAAGCAAACTCTTTACAGCGTTAAGACTTTATTTTGAGTATTTTAAAAACTTGAACAATTTCTTAGTTTTCTTGTTTTTTTTTTTTTTGGAAACTCTACTCATTAAGAGGATGCTGTGGTTGAGAATGAGGTGGAAAAAGAAAGGAGCTCTCCTTTCTGTATCGGGAGTGCCATTAGCTGGAGGTATCTTCGTCCCTTCCTAAATCTGTCCCATTGGATATGGAAGAATATTGTGAATTCTTATATTCTGTGAGGAAACATCATGTGATGACACTGAAAAGATGTTCTTCACCTCTTTGAAACTATGTTTCCTTTTTGAGAAAGGAGGGCATTGGGCTAGCACTGTATGGCTGTATAACTTTTTCTCAATGAACATTATATTCCAGGAGTCAGGTGATACAATTAACCACCCAGATTAGAGGATGATAAACTGGAAGAGAGATTATCCATATACTTTCAAAAAAAAAATTTGTTTACCAGTTAAGGTTGAGGCATAAAATGGAATTTAAAAGAAATTTGATAAGTGTTTTAGACAGTGAAGTGGAATTATTTAATTGACAGGAGCTAAGTATTGAATTGGGTGTCAGAAAACCTGGTCTTTTTCTAGCTGATTTTATATCTACAAGCAACCAATACAAACTCTTTGGGCCTTTGAGCTGAGTTTTTTTTAATTGTAAAATTAATGTAATTATGACTATACAGAATAATTGTGACAATTAAATGAGTTTATGCACATGAAAATACTTTGCAAATTCAAAGGCTTTTAATAGACCCTGTAGATTCTGGATTGCTTTGATCACTTTGGGGGTATGTTTTAGAGGAGATTCCATATACTGCCCAAAGGTTGGTTGAAGCAGATGACCTTTAAGTTTTGTTCTGTCCTTGAGTCTATCATGTGAGGATTAAATCTTTCTATGGGTGAACTATCCATAGGGCTGAATATGATAGAATTATTTTACAAAGGGAAATCATATTTTATGAGTGGCATGTTCTTAAAGACTTTGCATAATACATGATTTGAATAATACAAGGCTAATTTTCCCAAATTATTAAGTGTAAAGAAGGAGAGTGCATTGTCAAAGGACAGAAATCTACAATTATTATGGTATTTTCTCCCTTCCTCCCTTTCTCCCTCCTCCTTCTCCCTTGTTTTCTTCTTCCTGCTTTACTGTTTTTTCTTTGTCCTCTGCATTTTCCTCCTCTTTCTCTCCCACTCCTCCTCCCCCTTCAGAATTGCTTTTATATATCTAGATATATAATTATCTATTATTTGATCTCTCTCTCCTAAATCAGCAGCTTATTGTTTGTTGGCTCTTTGCTTGTCCTTCTTTAAAGAGCTTTAGCATACCTGACCTTTCTTTCAAAGTGATTTATTATGTTTTTGGTTTTTTTTGCACTAACACTGTGATTTGATGAATGATTAGAAACTTTGTTATAGTATATAAAAAAAATCATATAGTCATAACAGTGAATGTTAAAATAACAGCCAAATAATCACCAGAATTATCTAGCTAAGTTTTAATGCCTACAGGAACATGGTTCACATGATTCTGGCAAAGAATATCAAATTATTAATGCCATTTGATGACAGCTTAATAAGCCTATAATTCACTTGGCTTGCTAAATTTGAAATTCTAGATTTTTAAAAATATAGATTTTCATTATATGCAATTTTATAAGCAAAGTAGCTTCACTAATATTCTCTGTGTCACAGTATTTCAAATTTGTATAATCTAAACATGCACAAAAAGGCAATAACACTACATTTTAAGTAGCATGTGCTTACCACTCTTACAATAGGGGCTTTCCCTATTGTCTATCAAAATTTATTCCTGGAAACCTAGGTAGCTAAGCTTAAGATTTTAAAAATGACAGTGCAGCAGCCTGTAAGAAAGCAATAAAGAATGAAAACACTTGAATAAATAGATATTTTCAACTTTTTTCAAAATATGAGTTTTCTTTATAGGGTCCAGCTACACTTCCGCTAATGGTTCAACCTCTACTGGAGCCCCTAATGCATCCTTTCTTCTTTTGGTTTCCATAGTGATATTTCATTGTAGACTACTGATAGGAGCACATGACTGGAACAAGAAGACTCACTTTTAAGTTGTAGGCCCACTACTCACTAGCTTTAAGACCTTGGAAAGACACAATCATTCAGTCTACACATCTTTCTTCAGACAGAGGAAGAGGGAAATAAGTATTTCCCAGGGCATTGGGTGTCAAATAAGATCATTTGGATGACTAAATCTTTAACTTTTTAAAGTGGTATACAATAGATGCCAAGATGTTGTTACTGGTAAAGCATATCTTCTTTGGACACTACTCAAAGCACAATAAATGAGAAAAAATGATATTTCTTAAAAATCTGTGATTACCAAGCTGCTTACCATTATCAGGTCAATCTATATTTTTTACTACCATTTTGGAGGAGAAAATGTCACAAACTCACTGTAACGATATACATGTACACTATGAGTGCATGCTAAGTTGCTTCAGTCATGTCCAGCTCTTTGTGACCCCATGGACTGTAGCCCACCAGATTCCTCTGTCCATGGGATTCTCCAGGCAAGAAACCTGGAGTGGGTTGCTATGCCCTCCTCCAGGGGATCTTCCCTACCCAGGGATCCAGCCCAAGTCTCTTATGTTTCTTGTGTTGCCAGGTGGGTTCTTTACTGCTAGTGCCACCTGCGAAGTCCACATAAACCCTATTGTTGCTGTTCAGTTGCTCAGTTGTGTCCACCTCTTTGTGACCCCATGGACTGCAGCATGCTAGGCTTGCCTGTCCTTCACCATCTCCCAGAGCTTGCTCAAGTTCAAGTCTATTGAGTCAGTGATGCCATCCAACCATCTCATCCTCTGTCATCCCCTTTCTCCTTCTGCCTTCAATCTTTCCCAGCATCAGGGTCTTTTCCAGTGAGTCAGCTCTTTGCATCAGGTGGCCAAAGTATTGGAGCTTCAGCTTCATCTTGAATCCTTCCAATAAATATTCAGGGTTGATTTCCTTTAGGATTAACTGGTTGGATCTCCTTGCAGTCTTAGGGACTCTCCAACAGTCTTCTACAGTACCACAGTTCAAAAGCATCAATTTTTGATGCTCAGCCTTCTTTATGGTCCAACTCTCACATGACTATTGGAAAAACCATAGCTTTGATTAGATGGACCTTTGTCGGCAAAGTAATGTCTCTACTTTTTAATATGCTGTCTAGGTTTGTCGTAGCTTTTCTTCCAAGGAGCAAGTGTCTTTTAATTTCATGGCTGCAGTCACCATCTGCAGATTTTGGAGCCCAAGAAAATAAAGTCTGTCACTGTTTCCATTGTTTCCCCATCTATTCACCATGAAGTGATGGGACTGGATGCCATGATCTTCGTTTTTGAATGTTGAAATTTAAGCCAGATTTTTCACTCTCCTCTTTCACCTTCATCAAGAGACTCTTTTGTCCCTCTTCACTTTCTGCCATCAGGGTGGTGTCTGCATATCTGAGGTTATTGTATTTCTCCTGGCAATCTTGATTCCAACTTGTGCTTCATCCAACCCATCTGGTACTCTGTAATATGCCGCAAAGTATTTTCTTTATACTCTTTTATACAATTTATACTCTTTTATATACTCTTTTCTTTATATTCATATATTTTTCTTTATACTCTTAGGATGTTCTGAATGTTACTTCACTTAAAGCCTTGTAATAGACAATAATATAATGTTCTGAATACTTTTGTTTGACTTAAGCCAAAACTGGTGATGAGTTAAAGGTTCCTATTTTCTGTTTCTTATATTTTTAAATCTTACAGAGTATTTTTTTTTAACGTGTGGAAGACTGAAACATTTGCTCTTCAAAAAAGAATACACACTGAAAGCAAAGCTAGTATACATAATATTTCACATTTTTTTGATAAGAATATGAAGGGAGTTCACCAGATGTACTTGTCTTACTCTATTTTTCTCATATTCAACAATTTTTGTCCCTTCCACAAGAATCAAAGACTATGCAAATATAAATAAATCAGTCTTATAAAGACAAAATTTGAGCTACAAGTTCAATAGTAAAAAACAAAATTAAACATTCCAAATTCCATCTTTAGGTAACTTTTTTGGTTTCTTTTTATTGTCCCTGTAATTAGGACAATATAATTACAGATCTCTGAGATATGTACTTTTGAGATATAATAGAACAAGTTATAAATGCAAAAGCATTGTTAGGGAGTTTTAAGCCTCACAGTTAACACATTTACTTGTTTTTATGCTATACAAATTGTGCAATTTCTATTTCTATGTGTTCTTCCCACTATAAGTCATCCTCATCATATTTTTTTTTCATTAAAATAATGCTATTTACTGTGTTCTCACTTAATTTGAAGCCTGAGGTCATATAGATCAATAAGATTTGATGACAAATTCCATAAAGTTGTCAGAAAGATATGATTCTGTACTAGAATCTTAAAAATTCAGAGTTTAGCTGCTGCCATCAATTTTATTTGTTCTAGAAATGAAGTAGCAAAATTTATGTCATAACTTTAAATCTCAAATTGTTGTCCTATAAAATATCTTTCACCTGAGTACTCAGAATCTCATTAGTTTCTTCATCATCCAAAACTGCTAAGCTCTGAGGATTCTTATCTGTAATGTGAAATGCAAAGGAGAGAGTTGCTGTAACCCACTTAGTTCTTAATTCCCAATCTTTCTTAGCCTAAACTTAATCCCTTTCCCTCTTTCATATTTTATTAATAAGTTCAGTAATATTACCCAAACTTTAATTGATTGATTTACCTTAGCAATCAATAGTAGACACAAAGGTCTCAGTAAGATTTCATTTGTGTCAGGCAGAGATATTTTTCCTTCCAATTATATTCATCTGTATTAATAATTTCCACTTTAGGAAGAAGGTTTATTTAAAAATAAGTAGTTTATAGAAATCTTCTATTTCCAAGGATTTGTGGGGTTTTCCCTTTAACGGTATTTTCAGATAAGACAAAAGTAATTTAATGAGAATACTAGAAATTCCAAAATCATATTTTCCTAATATTCTGTGTTGGTTGCTCAGGAATAAAAACAGCAGTCATCAAAGTAAATAATAAATATTGAGGTTCTGCAGTCAAACTTTATTTTACAAACATGTGGTTACTTCCACAGCTTTTGAAGCTTCTTCCCTGTTATGCAGTGTTATTTGTTCCTCCTCCTCTAATTATTTTGCTTATATGACTCGTGAGCATTATTCTAATTTCCACAAACAGTGGGAGCTTCAGCATGCCACTGGATACTGCCTTACCTTTCATGTTATCTTTGCAAAAGTCTTTCTTTTGTAATAGCTACTTGATTCCCACTGTGCAGCCATGTAGAAATTCCAGACTCACAAACACACCAAAGCTTATTACAGAAGTATGATGAGAATCAATGAAGAAACTTTTGGATAGGAACATTAATCTTCCTTTTATCAGGCCATAAACCAGAAAATCTGATCTGACTTTCCAAATTAGCCATGCAGTTAAATCTCGTCATCCAGAGGAAAATCAGGAGTCAACCCTTTTTTAGTGTCACTGCCTTTATTTTGGAAAATGCCACAACTGCAGCCAAAGTTGTAAAGGTCTCTTTTTATTTCCCATTTCTAAGAGCATCCTTGTGCAGATTCCTGGGTGGAAATGCCAAGCTCTTTGGCATTTGGCATCCTTAGCCACCTCCACTGGGCCACTTTGTCCTTGGATGGTATTTGTTTTCCTAAATCAAACAGGCTCAAGGGATATTCCCATGCATCCAAATCTATTCACAGACTCCATATAAGGAGCATTTGCTAATTTTCTTCCATGGTTAAGAAATTAAATAAAAGCTCTCTCTACTTCTTTCCAGTAGAAATTCATGATCCACAGTTTGGGATATGTTTTACTCCTCTTTTAAATATAAGGTTTTCTGAACTAAACAGATATAGTATTTCTAGATATCACTCTGATTCATGAGGGAATCTCCCTGGTCCCTAGCTTTATTGCTTTGATAATTTGTGCTTTAAGAAAATTCTTTGAATTAGAGATGAACAAATTAAAAGCTGTACACTCTATACAAATATGGACCTGGGACTTACATAAAGAGGTATTACTAAAAAGTGACTGTTTTCTATTTGCAGAAGCGTGGGAATATCACGGTTTCTCTCTGTCTCTAACATGATTAAATGCTTAGGAATGGATTATGGGAGAACATTAGTTAAAGGTAATGTGTTTTAAAAATTATGTTTCTAAATAATATATCATAATAATAAGCTTAAAAGAACAGGGAGTCATGATAGTCAATACTTTCCCAAGAAGCCTGGGGGAGTTTCCACTTTAACCAGAATTTGCAACTTGGGTGGCACTTATCTCTGATTTAAAAAGGTAAAGGATAGATTATGTAAAAAATATTGACTGAGCTAGTAAATGCTTAACTAGGTTTTCTTCTCTTGCTTTCTATGTATTGTGGCTTATTTCTTCAAACTGATGCTATTTAAAAGTGGCAGTACTTACCAGATGATGGGGACATTATTGATAAACTTCACACTGAGGAAATGAAAGGCTACTCAGATGTGGAGTTAATAACTTCCTGTCAGAAATCTTCCCACCTGCATGCCAACAGCCCTGTGAGGCAATGTGATGATGTTTAGCAAGAGCAAGGTGACTGAAGTATTAAATATTAATTTTTTAATTTAAAAAAGGAACCGGTGTTAATGTGACTGTCTGGTTCCATGAGGATGAACAATAGCTGCTTTGATCTCCAGCTGCTTTTTCATGGTACTACCACTCACGAGCTCATATTGTAGTGCTAGCCCTATGCCTCAATGTCACAAGATAATAGTTACTCCATAGAGTTGATGGAAAAAGCATTCTCAAGTGTGAGTTTGTTGGGCTAAACTAGAGTATCATTCAAGGTACTGAAAAAGTGTAAGTGGAAGGAGAAAGCTCCATCCAGATGGGTGAAGGATTTATGTATTTATTTAGGTAAGAACGGGAGAATATGGCAGATGAGTGTTTTCTAATTTGAAGTATAGATAATCTACAATGTTATGCTCATTTCAAGTGTACAGCAAAGTAATTCAGTTATTAATATATATGTATACCTGAATATATATATATATATATATTTTTTCAGATCCTTTTCCTTTATAGTTTACTACAAGACATAGAATATAGTTCCCTGTGCTACACAACAGATTCTTGTTGCTTATCTATCCTATTCATTTTTGTTGTTTAGTCACTAAGTCGTGTCCGACTCTTCCATCCCATAGACTGTAGCCCATCAGACTTCTCTGTCTATGGGATTTCCCAGGCAAGAATACTGGAGTAATCTGCCATTTCCTTCTCCAGTGGATCTTCTTGACCCAAGGGTTGAACCCACGTCTCCTATATTGGCAGGCAGATTCTTTACTGCTGAGCCATCAGGGAAGCCCATAGCAGAGTGTGTATATGTTAATCCAAAACTCCTAATTTGTCTGTCTCCTTCACCCCTCCTCCCCGACTGGCAACCACAGCTTTGCTCACCACATCTATGAGTCTGTCTCTGTTCTGTAAATAAGTTCATCTGTATCATTTTTTAAGATTTTCCATTTAAGTGGCATCATACAGTGCTTGTCCTTCTCTGTATGATTTACTTCACTTAATATGATAATCTCTAGGTCCATCCATGTTGCTGCAAATGGCAAAATTTCATTCCTTTTATGGCTGAGTAATATTCTAGTGTGTGTGTCTGTGTGTCTCTGTGTGTGTGTATACACACCACATCTTCTTTATCCATTTGTCTGTTGGTGGACATTTAGGTTGCTTACATGTCTTGGCTACTATAAATAGTGGAGTGCTTGTGTCTTTTTGTATTAGAATTTTCTCCAGATATATGCGCAGGAATGCAATTGCAAGATCATACGATAGCTCTGTTTTTAGTTTTTTAAGAAACCTCCAATTGTTTTCCATTGTGGCTTCACTAATTTACATTCCCACAAAAAGTGTAGGAGGGTTTACTTTTCTTTACATCGTCTCCAGCATTTATTATTTATAGATTTTTTAAATGATGGTCATTCTGACCGGTGTGAGGTGATACCTCATTGTAGTAGTTTTGATTTGCATTTCTCTAATAACTAGTGACATTGAGCATCTTTTCATGTGCCTGTGGTCATCTATTTATTTTCTTTGGATAAATGTCAGTTTTCATTCCAGTCCCAAAGAAAGGCAATGCCAAAGAATGTTCAAACTGCCGCACAATTGCACTCATCTAACACACTAACAAAGGAATGCTCAAAATTCTCCAAGTCAGGCTTCAACAGTATGTGAATCAAGAACTTCCAGATGTTGAGGCAGATGAAAATGCCTTTCCAGATGAAAAGGCAGAGGAACAAGAGGTCAAACATCCTCTGGATCATTGAAAAAGCAAGAGAGTTCCAGAAAAAACACCTACTTCTATTTTACTGACTATACCAAAGCCTTTGACTGTGTGGATCACAATAAACTGTGGAAAATTCTTTAAGAGATGGGAATACCAGACCACCTGACCTGCCTCTTGAGAAACCTGTATGCAGGTCAGGAAGCAACAGTTAGAACTGGACATGGAACAACAGACTGGTTCCAAATCGGGAAAAGGGAGTACGTCAAGGCTGTATACTGTCACCCTGCTTATTTAACTTATATGCAGAGTACATCATGAGAAATGCTGGGCTGGATGAAGCACAAGCTGGAATCAAGACTGCCAGGAGAAATATCAATAACCTCATATATGCAGATGACACCACCCTTATGGAAGAAAGTGAAGGAGACTTAAAGAGCCTCTTGATGAAAGTGAAAGAGGAGAGTGAAAAAGTTGGCTTAAAACTCAACATTCATAAAACCAAGATCATGGCATCCGGTCCCATCAATTCATGGCAAATAGATGGGGAAACAGTGGAAACAGTGAGAAACTTTATTTTCTTGGGCTCTAAAATCACTGCAGATGGTGACTGCAGCCATGAAATTAAAAGACGCTTGGTCCTTGGAAGAAAAGTTATGACCAACCTAGCTAAGTGCTAAGTCACTTCAGTTGTGTCTGACTCTGTGCGACCCCATCCCTGGGATTCTCCAGGCAAGAACACTGGAGTGGGTTGCCATTTCCTTCTCCAATGCATAAAAGTGAAAAGTGAAAGTGAAGTTGCTCAGTCATGTCTGACTCTTCGCGACCCCATGAACTGCAGCCTACCAGGTTCCTCCGTCCATGGGATTTTCCAGGCAAGAGTACTGGAGTGGGGTGCCATTGCCTTCTCCAATGACCAAGCTAGACAACATATTAAAAAGCAGAGACATTACTTTGACAACAAAGGTCCATCTAGTTAAAGCTACGGTTTTTCCAGTAGTCATGTATGGATGTGAAAGTTAGACTATAAAGAAAGTTGAGCACTGAAGAATTGATACTTTTGAACTGTGGTGTTGGAGAAGACTCTTGAGAGTCCCTTGAACTGCAAAGAGATCCAACCAGTCCACCCTAAAGGAGATCAGTCCTGGGTGTTCATTGGAAGGACTGATGTTGAAGGTGAAACTCCAATACTTTGGCCATCTGATGCAAAGAACTGACTCATTTGAAAAGACCCTGATGCTGGGAAAGATTGAGGGCAGGAGGAGAAGGGTACAACAGAGGATGAGATGGTTGGATAGCATCACCGACTAGATGGACATGAGTTTGAGCAAGCTCCAGGAGTTGGTGATGGACAGGGAGGCCTGGCATGCTATAGTCCATGGGGTCACAAAGAGTCGGACACGACTGAGCAACTGAATTGATCCCAACTGAATTGAATAACTAGTGACATTGAGCATATTTTCTTGTGCCTGCTGGCCATCTATTTATCTTCTGTGGATAAATGTCTATTTAGGTCTTCTGCCCATTTTTTAATTGGGTTTGTTTTTTGATATTAAGCTGTATGAGTTGTTTATATATTTTGGAAATTAATCTCTTGTTAGTCACATTGCTTGAAAATATTTTCTCCCATCCTGTGGGTTGTCTTTTAATCTTCTTTATGGTTTCCTTTGCTGTGCAAAAGCTTTTAAGTTTAATTAGGTGCCATTTGTTAGTTCTTGTTTTAATTTTCATTACTCTGGGAAGTGGCTCCAAAAAGATATTGCTGCAATTTATGCCAAAGAGTGTTCTGCTTATGATTTACTCTATGAGTTTTATGATATTTGGTCTTCCACTTAGTTCTTTAATCCATTTTGAGTATATATTTTTTTTGTATATGGTGTTAGAGAATGTTTTAATTTAATTCTTTTACATGTAGCTGCCCGATTTTCCCAGCACCACTTACTGAAAGGAGACTATCTGTTCTCTATTATTTATCCTTTCCTCCTTTGTCAAGGATTAATTGACCATAAGTGCATGGGCTTATTTCTGGGCTGTTCTATTGATCTATATGTCTGTTTTTGTGCATGTACCATATTGTTTTGATTACTGTGGCTTTGTAGCATAGTCTGAATTCAGGGAGCATGATTCCTTAAGCTCCATTCTTCTCTCTCAAGATTGCTTTGGCTATTTGTAACTTTTCGTGTTTTCATACCAATTAAAAAAAACAACAACATTGTGTTCTAGTTCTGTGAAAAATGCCATTGGTAGTTTAATAGGGATTGCATTGAATCGGTAGATTTCTTTGGATAGTATGTCATTTAACAATACTGATTCTTCTAATTCAAGAACACAATTGCCTTTCCATCTATTTATAGTTTAAAAAATTTTTTTCATCACCATCTTATAGTTTTTGAAGTACAGGTCTTTCACCTCCTTTTGTAGGTTTATTCCTGTGTATTTTATTCTTTTTGATGTGATGGTAAATGTAATTGTTTCATTAATTTCTCTTTCTGATATTTTTGTTAGTGTATAGAAATACAACAGATTTCTGTGTATTAATTTTGTATCCATCAACTTTACTGATAAATATATAAATAATAAATAAATAAATATCATGTCAGGCAGATAAATAAATAAGATTGTGAAATTAGGGTCATTAGTAAAGAGAAAGCAGTTAGTGCACAAACATTAAACTGAAGTTTAGGCTACACTGTCTGATATGATAGCCAGTAGTCACCTATGGCTATTAATCACTTGAAATGTGGCTAGTTTGTATGGAGATATGCTGTATGTGTAAAACACATACCTGCATTTGAATACTTAGTATAAAATAATTTAAATTATTTCATTAAGAACTTTATACGATTACAAGTTAAAATGATAATATTTTAGATATATTATGTTAAATAAAATAATAAAAATTAGTCACAGCTATTTCTATCTACCGCACAATTGCACTCATCTCACACGCTAATAAAGTAATGCTCAAAATTCTCCAAGCCAGGCTGAGGCAATACGTGAACTGTGAACTTCCAGATGTTCAAGCTGGTTTTAGAAAAGGCAGAGGAACCAGAGGTCAAATTGCCAATATCTGCTGGATCATCGAAAAAGCAAGAGAGGTCCAGAAAAACATCTATTTCTGCTTTATTGACTACGCCAAAGTCTTTGACTGTGTGGATCACAATAAACTGTGGAAAATTCTTCAAGAGATGGGAATACCAGACCACCTGACCTGCCTCTTGAGAAACCTGTATGCAGGTCAGGAAGCAACAGTTAGAACTGGACATGGAACAACAGACTGGTTCCAAATAGGAAAAGGAGTTCATCAAGGCTGTATATTGTCACCCTGCTTATTTAACTTATATGCAGAGTACATCATGAGAAATGCTGGGCTGGAAGAAGCACAAGCTGGAATCAAGATTGCCAGGAGAAATAACAATAACCTCATATATGCAGACGACATCACCCTTATGGCAGAAAATGAAGAACTAAGGAGCCTCTTGATGAAAGTGAAAGAGGAGAGTGAAAAAGTTGGCTTAAAGCTTCACATTCAGAAAACTAAGATCATGGCATCTGGTCCCATCACCTCATGGGAAATAGATGGGGAGAGAGTAGAAACAGTGTCAGAATTTATTTTCTTGGGCTCTAAAATCACTGCAGATGGTGACTGTAGCCATGAAATTAAAAGACACTTACTCCTTGGAAGGAAAGTGATGACCAACCTAGATAACATATTAAAAAGCAGAGATATTACTTTGCCAACAAAGGTCTGTCTAGTCAAGGCTATGGTTTTTCCAGTGGTCATATAGGGATGTTAGAGTTGGACTGTGAAGAAAGCTGAGCACCGAAGAATTGGTGCTTTTGAACTGTGGTGTTGGAGAAGACTCTTGAGAGTCCCTTGGACTGCAAGGAGTTCCAACCAGTCCATCCTAAAGGAGATCAGTCCTGGGTGTTCATTGGAAGGACTGATGCTGAAGCTGAAGCTCCTGTACTTTGGCCACCTGATGCGAAGAGTTGACTCATTGGAAAAGACCCTGATGCTGGGAGGGATTGGGGGCAGGAGGAGAAGGGGACGACAGAGGATGAGATGGCTGGATGGCATCACCGACTCGATGGGCATGAGTTTGAGTGGATTCTGGGAGTTGGTGATGGATAGGTAGGCCTGCCATGCTACAGTCCATGGGGTCGCATAGAGTCGGACACGACTGAGTGACTGAACTGAACTGAACTGATTTCTATTTTCCTTTAATGTGGCTATTAGAAAATTTACTTACAAATATTTATATATAAAATTTCATATATTTTACATTTATGGCCTGCATTAGTTATACTTGTATTTGACAGTGTTGCTTTAAAGGTTGAACTTGAGGGGAATATTACTTAGGAGATGCTGAAAGAAAGATCTAAATAGGTAAGTGATAAAATGAAAATTGTACTTGAGGATTGTGTTTTTGTGGCTTTTGCAGCCTAGAAAAATTTCCAGGCAGAAACCACCAGAAGAGAGTAAGAGATACCTGCTAATCATTATTGTGCCCTGATTTTTGCCAGGCATACTGGTCCATTATCTTTCTTAATCCTCACAACCACCTTGGTATGTAAATAAATTTCACAGATGGGAGAATTGAGGTTTAAAGCTGCTAAGTAATTTGCCCCAAATTAACTTAATGAGGGAAGATTAGGAATTCAAACACAGATCTGTTCCCTGTCCTTTTACTTGACCAGAGCAATGGAGAAGAATGGTAAGAACCTCTAGGGACATGGCTCTGGAGATGGGAGACACGTAGCAAGTGCTACAGTGGAAGAATGAGCAGCCCTTGTGATAAGAGCAGTGTAAATGGTTAAGGAAAAAAGAGACTTAAACCAACCTTAGGATCAAAAGCCCTGGAGATATAGAAGGAGGTGAGACAGAGTCTCAAGTCCCAAGTTGGAGGTCATCCCGATGAAAAAGCACTACTCTCTTCAAACCCAATCTGTGAATTAATTCCAATAACATATATTAATTGTGCTTCCACTGTATGTAAAACAAGCAACTTGGGAGGCATAACAAATCATAAAATATAGTTTCTAGTCTCTTGTCTACTTAGGAAGGCAAGAAATAAGCCTCTGAAACCACTGACTGGTAACAAAGCCTGGGGTAATGGAGACAGAAGCCCCTGACTAGGCATTGGGAGGTATAAATTCCTTCTCACCCAGGATCTCTGGATGACTAGTGGTGTGAAAAATTGCTTGTAAAAATTGTAAAATTGCTTAGTTGTAAAAATTGCTTAGTTCTTCTAATATTCAATTTTTTTATCTGTGTAAAGTTAGCATAACATTATCTTTCCTACCTTTCATGGCTATTGTAAGGACCAAAATCCAAATGAAACCATGTGTATGCCTTATGAATTGTAAAGTGCTGTACTTGACTTGAAAATACATTTATCAGCTGTTACTGGGTTAGACAAGTGAAGGACCATCGTTTCTTGGGGACCTTTGTTAAATCTACATACGTGGTCAGGCTTTTGACTCATCCCTAGTAGCATCTATATGTGAATCCCATCAACTGAATTAGCTATTTTTAAAAGTAACATCTATTGAGCCACATATAGCCCATTATTACTTCTTAAAACAACTCTGTAAAGTTGGCATTATTAGTTCCATTTTCCTAATTAAAAAAACCAAAGCTCTGAGTTTTGGTAACTCTCTTATTAAGTAAGAGGGCCTCTTATTAAGTAACTCTCTTATTAAGTAACAGGCCTTAAATCTATATTCTCTCTCACACAAAGTTCTTTGCTCTTGCCTCTAACTCCCAGAATTTTGTCCTATGTCTGAAGTAGAGTATCACAGTAGTGTCTGTATATTTTTTAAAACTTCCTAGAGATTGCAATAGGGATGAAAGTCCAGGAACCACTGCTCTAGCAAGCTCTTGAACATCTTTGGGACAAGTGTTGTCTTATGAGGCAGCTGGGACCTCTAACTGTTAGAATAGCCCAAATCTGCCTTGAGGACCTTCTACTGATTTGCCTCAATCCTATCCCCAGGAATACTAGGCAGCCTAAAAATTTTTCAGTGACAGTCATTCAGACTGTTCCAGGGTTCTTAGATCACCTGTAGAAGGCATCTGAGCCTCCTTCCCAAGAGACAGTCTAACAAAGTTTTTAGACTCCCACTCTGTTATTGCTTTCTTCCTTGAACCACTTTTTTTTTTTTTTGCCAAGAGAATGGAAAGGTGAGAATTACAGAATGAATCACGGATAAAATGGCTAAATGAGGAGTGAGCAAAGCTGGGGGAATTTTGGGTGCCTAGATTGGATACGTATAAATTCCAGCACAGAGGGGAGAGGTGTCAGAGAAACAACGTCTGTAGCTTTAAGAGTCAAAAGAAATAAAAAATCACTGGTATTGGAACTGGGTTCTAATGTTTCTTTTTTTCAGTAAAATGTAAACTATTTTAGTTATTTCTGTTTTCTTGCCTTTTCAACTCCCAAAATCATAAAAAACAAAACAAAACTCTTACAAAAAAAAAAAAAAAGATTTGGATAAAGAACAGCCCAAGTGAGTGACAGCCCGCCTCCAGACGGCCCAGCTGGGATGTGGAGAAGCTGTCAACACAGCTGGAAGACATGGGCTGCTCTGGAGTAAATGTGCTTTAGCCAGACAGGCCTTAAAGAGACCTCTGGGGCCTCACTAGGCAGGCACTGGCAGAGTCAGATTAATAGGAAAGGCACAACCCTTCTGTCATCTCTAGGTCCCTGTGACCTTATCTCTCTCCCACAGGCTTTGCCTCAACTTTATTAGGAGTGGGGAAGATGCACAGTCTCACTGCAGAAAGAGAGAGAGTGGGGAGCAGAAACAGTCAGCTGCTAAGTTGTGTGCAGAGGGATGCTTCAGGGATCCTCAGGGTCTCCTGCAGCCTGGAGTGGGTCCTATCCTTCCTTCCTCACTGATGCATGACCAGGGCAGACTCTACACTCTCCTCCAGATACTTGGGGAGGCTGTATCTTTAGATGATGTTTCTAAGGGTAGAGCATTTGAAGCCACCTTGCCTCAATTCTTTGTCAGAAACAAATGAAGGAAATATACACCAAAATAGAATGGTGGGAGCCCTGGAATAGTGAGGGCACAGCCCAGGATTTACTGCACCAAGGAGTTTTCAGATCTTAACATTTTGTTAAGCTTTTTTCTTTTCAGCATCAAAGTGTTTGTGTGTGCTCAGTCATGTCTGACTCTTTGCGACTCATGGACTGTAGCCCTCCAGGCTCCTCTGTCCATGGAATTTTCCAGGCAAGAATACTGGAGTAGGTTGCCATTTCCCACCTCAGGCATCTGATCTCCCTGACCCAGGCATCTAACCCTCATCTCTTCTTTCTCCTGCAGGTGGATTCTTTACCACTGGGCCACCTAGGTTAGCTCTAAACCAGCATGATATTCAGTCTGTCTTGTGTAGAATTGTATTTCCTTGTGTCCATACACCCAAATAGACTGTAGGCTCTGAGAGGAAAACTTGGGTTTATGGAATATCTACTGAAAATCAGGCCCTGTGCTAGAGATTTTAATATTCATTCATTCCACTGGTATAAAATGAGCCCTTACTTAATAATACCTCATATTAGTGATGAAAGTAGAAAGAAATTAGAAAGAATGCTAATGTAGCTTACATCTTTTGGGGGAGCAAGCCAACAAACAGACACACTGATACATGAGCAAAACCATTACAGCTTATTGGTAAGTGTTAAGAAAGGTGTAGACATGGTGCTGTGCAGAGAATGATGGAAGGATCTGTTTTAGAAAGGGGATCAGGAAAGGTCCATAGGTCTTTTTAAATTGAGCCTTATAAGGTGATGAGAAGGTCACAGTCATGCCAGTGACTGAGGGAAGCCTAGGGTAACAGAATGCTACATGTCCCTACATTATTCTAGGACATGTGGGTCTCCTCTTCCTCCCACCTTCCCCACTCAAGTGCTTGCACATGAAACACAAAAAATGTTTGCATGTATTTTTGCCCTTTCTCTTTCTGATACAGTCAGAAGAATCCCAGTGGGGAAGGTCTTCTGTGTCTTCATGTGCTGGTGACCATGTGTTGTGGGCTTATGTCAGGAATGAGATGATCAGCCTGCTCTAAACATTTCCCAAGGCAACCCTATTTTGATCAGCCATTCCTATTCCATGAAGACAAACAAAAAGAATTTCTGTTTCAGTTTTAAGTTATTTTAAGAATATACATATTCATCTCCCCGCCCCTTCTCCTTTCTATGCCTTTTTTGGCTAATTTCTGATAAACTCTTGTTTTCTCTATGCGGTGTATAGACCACAGGCCAGGAGTTTCAGGAGAAGGCTGGGAAATGAAGCTCAGAGCTACTGGTTGGAGGACAAAGCCCATGAAGTTAGGGGCGGAGAAGGGGACTGTGGTGCTTCATTTGGGCCAACACAAATTCCTTCCCAAGAAGAGAGAGGGCCACGTTCTGCCCCGGCTTCCTGCAGGTCTGGGCTTTCTGCGTGTGAGCCCCTTCCTCTGTCTTCTTATGTCTTGTCCTTCTCATTGTCCTCACTCTTGCGATTTCTTTTGTTGTTCAGAGTCTAAAGTTGTCCTTCATGTAAATTTTCTTCTTATGGCTCCCAGTGTTTTTACACAACAAAAGCAATATCATTTATAAAACTATTACAAATAAATGGAGGATCAAGAGAAATCCCTGAGCCATGGATTGTAAATTAATGTCAGCCAAGGAGAGTTTGACTTCCCACTCCCAGAGTTCTAGCAACTGTTTTTGTTTAACTTGGTTTTGCTTGTACTGATGGGAAAAAAGGTTATGTCATGAGGAAATGGACATTAGACTGAAGAAGCCGTCTCTGACGGGTTGAGCCAGTCTCTTGGCTGTGGTGAAGGGGGCAGTTGGTTCTGGGCTCTGACTGCTGCCTGAGGCTGACCAGAGCAGGCCTCTCGCTTTTTTCTGAATCTCCATTTCTTCATCTGACCTGGGGGATAATGTCTGCAGCACTCTTGGAAGGATTCAGTGAGGTGATGCAGCTGAAAATGTTTTGTAACCTGTAAAATGCTAAACAAATGAGAGGTATTACCTATCCCTGGTGTGGAAAGGTGAGGAATAAGTGAGTGCCAGGCAAAACATGGAGAAATTGCTTAGGGTATAAACATATGGACTCTGCTACCTCAGATCTGTGTGCCAGGCCTCAGGGACTGCCTTCAGGACATCTGCTGCAAGGGGTTACTTTGCCCTCAAGTGGGTATGTTCTGCCTGTTTGTGGGTTATTGTTACTTGGGTGCCAGTGGAAAATTTGGAGCTTAGGGTAGAATATTTGATGAAGTCAGGTGAGGCCTAGGGGTCTCCTAAGGAGGAGGGAGATGGTGCAATCAAACCAAATAGCCCAAGACCCTCTTTTTGCAGAAGCAATGGGGTGAGCCTGGAGGGAGTGGCTGAAGCTGGAGGAGAAAAATGAATGGTGAGGAGGATGTGAAGACAGAATTTGAAGGTTAAGGAGAGAGGAGGCAATCAAGGAGCCTTCCTGTCGGTCCCCGCCTACTCCATCCATCTCTGTGTGTATCTGTGTCTCCATGGCCTGGCCCCCTCTCTATCTGCCAATAACTGGCCAGCAACCTTGGTCATTTGTTCTCACCCACCTAGTTTTGTCACTAGAACCACTAAGTGTGTTCAGGCTCTCAGACCAGACTTGCACTCTAGGTGGCCTCCTGTTTCTTACTGAGACCTGAGTCCTGTCACAGCGCCGGCCTACTTCTCTAACCTATTCCTCTCCATTGGATGGAGTGCTTTCTCGAAACCCCTGTTCCAGCCTAGTATAGGAGCATTCACATAGACCTGCAGTTGGAGACTTGAGTTTGGATCTTCATCTCCTCTCAGATTAGCTGGGTGAGTTTAGGCTGCTGATTATCTTTTTTGAGCCTTGGTATTGTTATATTTAGAATGGAAATAATATATGTTTGGAACATTTATGAGAAAATATAAGTACTTAATGGACCTGACACATAATATGTAGTTAATAAGTGGTTGATATTATGATGATTATGGTTATTCCACATGGAGAGGGTCCTGAGAACCAGCATGCTGCTACCTGCCTGACAGGAGGTCAGAGACTCCTTCAGCCACTTGGTATGAAAGTTTCAGCATCAGTCCTTGTTTCCTAATTATGCTGTGGACTCACTGATTTATACTCTTGTCTCTACTATTCATGGGGTGCCTAAAACTGAGACTATTCTCTTGTCCCCAGAAATGGTCTAGAGCAGAGTAGATAGTCTTGCTTTTAGATATGTTTTTCCAAGAAAATGTGTGAATTTTGATCAAGGCTTTCCTGTATTTATCAAAGCAGACATTTTTTCTTTTTTAATACCTAAGGAAAAAGTGCTCCAGTGCTAACCTTCAGTCTTGACTTACCGTGTCCACCTCTGCTTGGGTTTTGCCCTGACTCTACTCCAAGCAGGTGTGTCAGAAATCCTGGCATCTACAGAAAACCCTGGTGGGAAACTGGCAGTCCAGCCTTCTAAACTCGACTTCACCTTGTTCTTCTTAGAGTGCCCTCGGAGACATGGTTGCTGATAACTAGCTCAATTGAACTTAGAGGAATAACTCTATTATTTTAAATCTCATCAGTTTCTACAAAAGTTTTAGGTGGTGTTTACTTTTCTGTAATTTAAATTCACTAGACTTTTCACCACTGCTTATTAAAAGGCTCATTTGGCTTTTAAATACCAATGACTTTTATAATAGGACATGCTGATGAGTGAATGAAAAATGAATCAAAATCTTATTTCAAGTTATATTATCCTTCATTCACATATTTAAAATATATCTGCTGAATATCTGTGCCAGACCTGTGATGCCAAGGACTCAAAAACAGTATACATCTCTGCTCTCCTGGAGCTTCCCTTCTGTCTTAATGACTATTAGAGGAAATACACAAGTTATATGTTAGAGTTGAAGGTAATAAGTGTCTAAAGAGACATTAGGTAGGAAAGAAGGATAGGAAGTGCAGGAGTCGCAAGTATAATTACAGTGGTCTGAAAGCTTCGCTGAGAATGTGGGAGTGAGCTATGTGGATTTCTGGGAGAAGAGCTTTCTAGGCAAGGAAAGCAGCAGGCAAACAAGGCCCCAAGGCAGGAGCATGTCCACCCTGTTCTAGGAACAGCAAGGAGGTCCTGGTGGCTGAACTGGAATGAGAAAGGAGAGAGCAGTAGATGAGGTTAGATTGTGGTGGCCAGATTGTGAAGGGTCTGGAAGGCCATCATAAAGACTTGGGCTTCTACTCTGGGAGAGGTGCATTTTTGAGGAGTAATGTCATGAGCTGGGGCTTCTCAGGTGATGCTAGTGGTTAAGAACCCCCCTACCAATGCAGGAGATGTAAGAGATAAAGGTTCTATCCCTGAGTCAGGAAGATCCCCTAGAGGAGGGCATGGCACTCCAGTATTCTTGCCTGGAGAATCCCATGAACAGTGGAGCCTGCCTTACCCTTTAGCAGGGTCATTCTGAATGCCCTGTTGGGAAGATATAATAGCAGGAAAAGGTAAAAGCAAAAAGACCTGCAGTAATTGAGGTGAGAGATAAAGGCAGTTTGGATTAGTGCGGTGGAAATGGTGGTGTTAGATTCTGGCTCTATTTTGAAGGTAAAGTCAATCAGACTTCATGATGGATTAGGTGAAGGAAATGAGAAAGAGGAAGCAAGGAGCTCTCCTAAACTTTTGACTTGGGCAACTGAGAAGTTACCATTAATTAAGAAGCAATAAATGTAGGTGAAATAGGTTTGGAGGAAAATCAGGTCTTCAACTCAAAGTGTTTAGTTTAAGATATATATTAGATACCCAAGTGGAGGTGTCATACTGTATCTATGAGTCTGGAGTCTGGGGTAGAAATATAAGAAGTTGTGAGTATATAAAAGATATTTAAAGCCATGATATAGGATTAAGACATCCAGGGAGTGAGTGTAGAAAGAGAAAAGAAGAGGTAGGAGAGATGAGGAATAAATAAATGAGACTGAATGCTTAATGGAGTAAAAAGAAAATCAGAAGAGCATGGTGTTCTGAAGCAAGTGAAGAAAAGAGGAGGGAGGGATGAAATCAACTGTGTCACATGCTTCTGAGATGGAAATAAAGTGAGGCCTGAGAGTGGGTATTTTGATCTAACAAACAGAGGTTTGGGTAAACTTGATGAAAACGATTGGTGGAGTTATGTGGGCAAAAATCTCATTGAAGTGAATTTAAGAAAGAAGGGAAAGAGAAGAACTGGAGAGAGTGAACAGACACACTTTAAAAGAAACTGTACAGTAAAGAAAGAGAGAAAAGTAAGGCAGTTGCTTTAGGAAGGTGGAATCAGGGAAGAACTCTTAAAGGACTGAAGAAGAGTAGCTCACCTTTAGGCTAATGGTAAAGGTTCTGTGGAGAAGAAAAACTTACTGATGCAGTGTTGCAGCACTGTCTTGGGTGGGCATGGAATCTAGTGCCCAAGTGAGGGGTTTGACCTCTCTTAGGAGTTCAGACAGTTAATCTATAGTAAGAAGATGGAAGGCTGGACTTAGGACCACATGCTTAGGACTACATACCACCATGCTAAGTATGAACTTGAAGGAGTTCTGTCATGGTTGGTTCTGTTTTTGTTTTTTTTTTTTTTAAACACTTAATTTATATATTTGGCTGTGCCAGGTCTTAGTTGTGGCATGAGGGATCTAGTTCCCTGACCGGGGATCAAACCTGGGCATTGGGAGGATGGAGTCTTAGCCACTAGACCACCAGGAAAGCCCCTGGTTGCTTCTGTTTTCTATTGAAGCAGGAATTAAAATCATGAGCTGAGAGTGTAAATGCAGGAGTAGTGGCTGGAGATATGAGAAATATAAAATATGAAATAAAAGAATATTATACTTGGTGATAGGCTAGGGAAACCAAATATGCTCACCCTTAGACACACTTGAGGTTCATGGTTGTGAATACAAAGTGAGACTATTTTCCATGGTTGTATGTTCATACCCAGCTGTTTTCAAGGGCATGGTACAAGTGCAAAATAAGTGGAGAGCTCAATTTAACCAGGGTTGAGGTTTTGCCAAGACTGATGAAGTATGTGAGGGCAGGGGATTGAGTACGCATGCAAGGGAAGGATGAAAAATAATGTGTTGTGGACTTTAAGCTGGGCAAGAGAGAAGGTAAAATAAGGACAGGAAGGAGGCAAGAGACAAGGAAATGGCAGTATGAACAATGGACTGTAGATATTGGTGCCACCAATGGTTTTTAGCAAAGTGCAAGAGGAAATGAGCTAGAGAGACAGGAGTTGGCGGTCAGACAGTTGGATGCTTCAGATTTAGATTATGGGTTGCAGTTTTGCTAAGGATATGACTGGAGGTGTGACCTGGGAGCAAGTGGCTGAGACAGGAAGGTGGACATCGTTGGAGGAGAGGAGTTTCAGAAACCGAATATTGCTAAGAATTTAAAGAATTCTCCAAACTTAAGTGAAGATATGGAAAACATCAGTTTAGAATACAGTCTCAGCTTCCTCAGCATGCAGAAAGCAAATGATCACTGTGGTAGGTTACTATGGGTACATGAACTCATGTGACCAATGAGATGGTTGGACGGCATCACTAACTCAATGGACATGAATTTGAGCAAACTCTGGGAGATAGTGAAGGATAGGGAAGGCTGGTGTGCTGCAGTCCATGGGGTTGCAAAGAGTCAGACACGACTGAGCAACTGAACAAGAATGTTAGAAAAGACCTTTGTGCATATCAGGTACCTCTTCTCTATACTTCTGTAAGATCTTCTGTGCACATTGAAGTTAGCAGTAGACTGCAGTCATTCTTTTACTTCTCTGTCTTCCTAAGCCAACTACCTCTTTAAGGACAAAGGCATTATCACCACTCACAGTGGTCTCAGAGGGTGGTACCGCAGCTATACAGGTCCTCAGAGGTATTACATGCAGCATACAATGGCTAAGAACACTGATTCTGAAGTCTGACACACCTGGGTTCTAATTCCAGTTGACTCTTCTTAGCCATGCATCCCTGGAAGCGACACTTGAGCCCATTTCCTCATCTATGAAATGGGACAGCAGTAACACTTTTTTATGTTGTTTTTAAGTTGCTAAGTCATGCTGGACTCTTCCGCGACCCCATGGACTGCAGCCCGCCAGGCTCCTCTGTCCATGGGATTTCCAAGGCAAGAATACTAGAGTGGGTTGGTATTTCCTTCTCCAGGGGAACCTCCTCACCCAGGGATTGAACCAGGATATGGTAAAGAGTTAATAAGGTAAGGCTGCACATATAGAGTGGTCAGTATAGTCCTGGTGCGTGGATAATGCTTAATAAAATTTAACTACTGTTGCATGAAATCAATAAAACTTTATGTGTGACTGGGTTATCTCCTGAGTGACACAATTCTACCTCACCCAGTACTGTGTGACAGTCCTTCAGAGAAAAGGGTATCAGGAGCAAGCTGACTCTGGTCTTCTGTGATGTGGTAACATGCCCAGTGAGAGATGATAAAAGAACAGTTCTGTTTTCTGTTTGTAGAACAGACTTCTTGAGGTCTCTTGGCCAAAGGTGTGTGCCCCTCTGTACTTGTGGCTCATGAAAAGCAATGTCTCCGTCTCCCTAGTTACTCAATGAGCTGAAGTTATGTTGCCAATTCCTGCTGCTCTTGTCAGTGATTACACTATTACATCACACATTGATTAAACCAGAGCACACAGATATGATAAGTGCTCATAAGCAAGAAGCAGCTGTTTCATAAAGGTGCACTTAACTGTTCCAAGCCTCTAGGTTTTTAGGAAAACAAGGATATACACAGAGCAGGGTGAAGTGAACTAAAATGTACAGTTTCTCCTGCAATGCAGCCCTTTTCTGCTCCTCATTAAGCCCCTATCTTTTGATTGACCAGAAAACTGTGCTGTGGATCATCAATTTCACCTTCTGTCTGTATTCTGTTTTGTCCCTACACTCAGAGCTTGCTGCTCTGAGACAGTGAGGGCTAAGATAACGAGTCTGGGCCACTCATTTTCTCTGCCGAGCAGATGGGAGCACCTGTCAGGCGCAGGTAGCCTGCCTCTCTAGAGGTTGGGCAGTGCGTGTGTTTCGGCCCTCTTTCTCTTTCTAAATGTCACAAGGTTGCGCAATTAAGGGAGAGTCAAAACATCTATGTCATCCCTCAAAGCAACTGAAAATGCTTCTTTTTATATTTTAGATTGGAATTTTAGTGGGATTACCCTGAATTGGAAACTTTAATCATGAAAATGTTCTCTTTCAATGGGTTTAAATGTTTTTGAGAAATAACATGGGCATTTTGACACTTGCTAGAGCTCTTTAGATTTCTACAAGTTCAAACCAGTATCAACCATGTGCTCTATTTCCATGTAGCCTGTGTGTTTTCATGTGTGTGTGTGTGGGGGGGGGTACTTCCAGGAGTCAATTCTTTTAATATGGGTTCAGATTGAACTGCTTTCTGTTCCAAAGACCATTCCTTTGTTACCTGTTACTGTCCCCATCCTCTCCTACACCCAGATGTCCCAGGAGGAGCAAGCAATCTCCTGTGGGCGGGCACATCCCTGGAGCACTTTTTCAGTAGAAAAACATTGAAGAGTGTCAGAAGACCTAGCTTTTAGCCACACTACAGTTACTACCAAGTGGGTGACTTTGGGCAAACCTCATCACCTCCTCAAGTCTCAGCTTTTTTACAGTGGAAGCAATGCAACAGAGAGATTAAACTTTTTGACTAGAAATCAGACGATCTGGTTCAAATCTTGGATTCAGAACTTACGAAGTATATGGCATTAGTCCTTAATTTTATCACCTGTAAAATGGGGCTACTAATTGTATCTACTTTATAACAATTGAGACCTTCTGTTGTACATCCCTCCCATGAGTTGAACCCTGGGCCACAATCTTAGTAGGTTTATTCAACTAATTTTAAATTCACCTGGGCTTCCCTGGTGGCTCAGGAGGTAAAGAAACTGCCCACGATGGGAGACTGAGGTTTGATCCCTGGGTTGGGAAGATCCCCTGGAGAAGGGAATGGCAACCCACTCCAATATTCTTGCCTGTAGAATCCCATGGACAGTGGAGCCTGGCGGGCTACAGTCCATAGGTTGCAAAGAGTCAGGCATGACTGAGCAACTGACTCACTGTATTAATATAGTAAAGACTTTAAAACACTGGTGTGTATCACTAAAACTGTTAGTTGTTGTTATCATTATACCTCCAAGGAATCTTTTAGTCTAAAATTTTCCCTTTGCTTACTTTATTTATATCACTGACTTCTTTTGTCCTCCTCCCTTCTGGAAGTTCTTCGATTGTTGCCCCTGGTGTCAGGGTCCAGTGGGTAGAGCCCAGAGGTGTTGTTAGGCATCCTACAGGGAACAGGATAGTGCTTCTTTCCACCAATGAAGAATTACTCTGCTTCAAAGGGAGGGAGAAGTATTTTAAACACTGTTTTGAGAATTTCTTGGAGATTTGTTTTCTTTTCCTTTGCCAAATTAGTGTGTACTGGCAGTAGTGATGCTACTGGCTCCGTGTGTGGGGATAGAGGAGGGTGGTTGCCTATTTTGTACTTAACTTTTCTGTGGGAAAGCTTATCTTCATTTGTCTCCTCCAAAGTAATAATTTTTTTTTCTCCTAATCTAAAAAAGTCAGCAAGATCTACTCTGGCTGCTTATAAATAAGACTTTCCTTGGCTGTATCTGCTTTGGGTTTCTTATCTCTGGGTCTGCTCCTCTTCATACTTGATCCTTTGCCTGGGATGTTGCCTCCCTCTGTAGCTCATCCCCTTCAGCTTCTATATTAAAGTCCTACTCATCCTCTAAGTAGGAAAGGACTCGTGCATGTCTCCTTTCCTGATACTTTCCAAATCATCTGAGTATTTCCTTTTTACCTCTGACTCCTAGCACCCTATGCTTTTATGTCTCATGATGCATCCCATATCCTGTTGTATTATAGGTGTCGATATTCTTGTATAATCACTCATCCTCAATGATGAGTTCCTGGAAGGCAGGAATTGCCTCTTCATCTCAGAATCATGTGTAGAATTTTGCACACAGGCTCAATCACATTTGTTGAGTTACAGTGTTGTCCCCATGACTAAACTGTACCCCCACATGGTCACTGCAATGGTCTATAACATCCCTCAGCTTGCACTAGGATTGCTGTTTTAATATTCTTAGTTATCACCTTCACAACCTCCACACTCTCCCCCAATCTTTCCCTCCTCTCATCTCTCTCTCTCTCTTTTTTTTTTTTGTTGAAGGTTAATTATTTTCATTGACAAAATCTGCCAGGATACACTTTGCTTGTCTGTTTTCTTCTGTTAGGGACATGCAAGCTATTTTGGGAATGCAACAAAAGGTGACAGCTACTATTTATAAAATAAGAAGCAGGAGTGAATTCCCCTGTGGGTCACATGCCCATCCATCTTCATTTATGTTTGAAAGAGGTTTTTCCTACAAGACCCTGTGATTTCCTTTTTTCCTTACTGTACCACTCAGCCAATTCACTATACCAATCATTAAGGATTTTCATTTTATTTTTGCCTTGGCTTTAATTTTCCATTTGATTTTGATTCCTTCCTTATTACTCCTTTCTTCTCATAAAAAAAACAGAAGAAAGAGAAAAAAGCCTCACTAAACTATGTAAATGTCTTTTTATGAATTGGGCCTCTAGAGATGAGAGCTTCATTATGAAGGAAAAATGAACCTTCTGCCCCCATGATTTGGTAGTGGAAATGTGCTATTTTATAAAGGCTTAAGTATTTTTAAAATCATAGTAATATATAAACCATTTAATGTTATAATCACTTGCTATTGAAGAACAGAAGACAAGGACAATTGCAGTAAGTTGCTAAAAGCAATAACAGCTTTATTTTTGGTGCTGATGAATTGAATTAAGCTCAGGTCAGCTCATAAATACACAAAATGACCACACATATATATGTAGAAGTTGTGGTTCAGACGCATACACTGAAGCAATTCTATTAGATCGATGCACAGATTCATAACTTTAGGACCTCATAGTGATGAGATTCATTATTTCAATTTCTAAAGAACTTGAGAACTTAGCCCCCTGACACTTCTCTACCTCCATTTCACCTCACTTCTAAAGGTTATAATTTTAAAGGTAATCACGTCCTGTGTTCCCTTAAAAATATCTATTGATTCTTCATTATGTACAGAATGGGATCCAAAACCACGTAGGGTGGCTGAAAAAGCCCTTGTACACCACACCAATATATCTCTTGACATCATGTCCTGCTCCCGTATTCAGTACACGTTTTACTCCAGCTGCAGCAAACTTCATTCTCTTCTTTGAAGATGCTGGGACCCTTCTGTGACTTTGACCCAGCTTCCAGTTTCTGGAAGGCTCGGCCTGTCCCCATTTCCTCTTGACATGCCCTCACACTTCCTTCTGTGATGTGATAAATGTCAAATGGCTTGGTGCAGAGCAAGGGCTCCATAAACACGTGTTGAGGGAATGAACAGACAACTGAGTTTGCAAATTTTCTAAATGGGTTGTGTTATGTTACGGATGTTTATAAGTTAGTTGACCTTAGCATGACTAATCTGTGTATAGTATTGCTTTTATATGAGAACAGATATATTCTTTGTTTCCTTAAAAGATCCCAGGAGCAAAGGAGGACCCTTCTTCATTGATAATCCTTACAGTAATTATTTCCCAGAAGGCAGCTGCTCTATCAGCCAGGGAAACAGAAACACTGGAGCAGCGAGGGGAATGGAAGTTTGGGCAGGAAAGTTGATATTCAGGAGTGAGGCTCTGAGGGCAGAGGCCTGGGATGGTGGAGGTTCTGATGGAGCTTTGGTATCTAGTTTTCTAGGGTTCGTGTCACAACCACAGATTGGGTGGCTTAAACAATTGTGAGAAGTTTACAATTCTGGAAGCTGGGTGTCTGAAATCAAGGTGTTGGCAGGGTGTTTTCTTTTGAGGTCTCTCTCCTTGGTCTGTAGACAGTCATCTTCTAAGTGTCTTCCCATCTTCCCTCTGTGCGTGTCTGTGTCCTAATTTCCTCTTACAAGGATGCCAGTCAGATTGGATTAGGGCCCACCCTAATGACCTCATTTTACTGTAGTTATCTCTTTAAAGGTCCTGTTTTCGAATACAGTCACATCCTGAGGTGCTGGGGGTTAGAACTTCAGCATATGAATTTTGGGGAGGACACAAGCAGCCCATGAAGGGTGGCAGTGGGTACGGCAATGCGGCAGCAGTGGCTGCTCGCAGGAGCCCCCAAGGTGGGGGGGGTCATGCCTCGCCTCTGCCGTCTTTCACACTAAGTCCTGGTGGCATTTAAAACATGTTTTGGAATGGAGTGACAATCTCCACTTAGCGCTGGAATAAGATTCTGATTATTTCCTTTCAACATGAACATAAGCTTTCCCTCTCAACCTTTTTTTAATGTGATTTATGTTGACATTCCCAATTAAATAATTACTGAAAACACTATGATCAAGGATTGCCACCTTCCCTTGTGCAGCCCCTCCCTGTAAGTTGATCATTGGACCATGATTTTTAGGTAGGTTTATTTAGCTAATTTTAAACCCACCTAACTATATTGCTATGCAAGGCACATTTCTCCACAAAAATGTTTCATTTACACATTTATTTCACCAAGGGTCTTCATGAAATTTTCATTTACATGTTTATCGTCAACCTGATTCCCGAAAAAGGACTTTGGGGTGGGTCTTATAATGTAGACACAGCATGTCTCTAGTTTCATCTTTACTTACTTATTTCAAGACCTTACTGCAAATGCAAGTAGTGTGGATCTGGCTTGTCTGACTTGTTCTCAGTGAACCATACTGACGCCTCGTAATTGCCATTCTCTAGTGTCCACAAACCACATTTTAAGTAACCTTTCTGGAACACTGACATCTACTTCCCTGGTCTGCAGCTCCCTGATGACACATAAACATCCACATTGAATAGACAAGTAGGGCTAAAATGTAGAGGGCTACATAGCTTCCCCCTGGGCAGTGGGATTAGCTGGAGTCATACTAGAAATGCTTAATAGTGTGCTACGATAGTCTATAGTTTTTCTAATGATAGATGGATGCTGGGCTTCCCAGGTAAAGAATCCTTCTGCCAATGCAGGAGACACAGGAGACATGCATTTGATCCTTGGGTTGGGAAGATTCCCTGTGGTAGGAAATGGCAACTCACTCAAGTATTTTTGCTTGGAAAATTCCATGGACAAAGGAGCCAGGTGGGGTATAGTCCATGGTGTCGCAAAGAGCTGGACACAACTGACTATGCATGCACACAGAGATGGATGCTAAGAAAAGCTCAGGCCTGAGACAGATGACTTGTGTGGTCTCCCTCTTGCCAGTTATAATTCTCCTGACATTATATTACGTATTTATTTATTCATGTATTTATGTGTGCTCTCACTCTAGAAGGCAAACTCCCTGAGGGCAATCAGATAAGTTCCTGATACTAAGCAAGTCACTTAGATACTTTGAAGCTAAAATTGCTCATATGTCAAATGAAAATACTAATATTTGTTCTTCCTAACCTAAAGGTCCTTGAGAACATCTAATGAGACGTAAACGCAATTATAAGTGGTAAAATGGCCTGTGAGAATAAGGTAAGCAACTATAAGGTGATGTGGTTTTGACTGACAGGAAACAAGATAAGGAGACATATATAAAGAAGAGCTTTAATGTCACACAAGGTGTTTAGACTTGGGGAAGTACCAAGCAAAGCTTCAGAAGAATCAATTTACTTCCTGGGTTGCCAGCTCACAACTCAGCTTCTTTTTTTTTTTTGAACAAACAAACAAACAAATGTTGTATTGGATTAGAGAAACCTAAAAGAAGATAGCTATAGCATAAATTGTTGAATTTGTAGGTGGCACATGAACCCATAGTTCCTTGTTAATAAACTCTTTCAAAGGTGGGTCTTTCCTCTCAGATGAATCCTTTTGTAAGAAATGCCCTTTGGTGAAACTCAAAAGATTGCTAAGAATTCCTTGAAGCTCTTTGTTTAAATAATCACATGAAAAGATCACTCTTAAACTCCCCTGTCAGCAAACAAATGCCATAAAGCAGAATGAATTTTACATCTTTTGGAAGTCCATTAATTTACTTTCTGTAGCATTAAGTAATGAGCACCCTTTTAGGCAAGGTCACAGTTCCATTTTATATCAAACTATGCTTTCTCATGTATGATACATGAAGCACATTTCTTGCTCGGGGCAAAATGTTTTATTAAAATTATTTCCTTTGTTCTTTTTGTGTAGATTGTCCTCTGTGACAATAAAGATTGTCTGCATGACATATCTTTTTAGGACAGCCATTGTATAATTACACTAACAGAGCTTAATCTAATGCTACATTAACTTTCTTCCATTATTTTTCTCCAAAAAGGATGCCACTATTGTTTACATGACAATACAATTTCTTTCTTTTTTTTTTTTTTTTAATTTTAACTGTGGGAGATTTATATTAAGGGCAGTAGAGGACATAAATTTCAGGGTACGGGGAGTCCTTTCTCAATCCTCTGGGTATAAAGGATTCCTAATAGTTATGGAGCAAACAGATCAATCTTTGTATTCTTCCTCTCCACCCCACTACCATGATTCTGTTATCCAGCCATTCCTGATTTAAAAAACCACATCTGCAGCAAACAGGGAGTGTATGGCCAGGTTGTCTGACATCAGAGCCATCTCCTCTGTCACTTGGACTTGATTTTTTACAGGGCTTCACCCAGATAACTGTAAAACCTCTCAATCGTTCTCCCTGCTTGTCTCTGCTCACTGGAATCCATCTTCCCCTCTGTTGCCTGAGCGATCTTCCTAAAATACCAGTTTGATGGTGTCGTTCATTCTTTACTCCCATTAACGTTCCCTAAGTCCTTAGTGTGGCATATCAAGCTATCCATACCCTGTTTCCAGAGTGGATTTCCAAACTTGACCCTCCTCTCATGTGGCCAGCATTCCAGATGCCCATATGGAAAGCCCAAAAGCACTTTCTCTCTGAAATTCCTGTGTTGACAGTTAAAGTGTTCTACAAAGCGAGGTAATACTATTGTCTTTTAATGCATTGATGCCACTTTTGGCATGAGCTAGGTCCCTAGAGAGCAATTATGTTGAATTCACTTTCTAATAATATTAATGACTTACAGAGTGAAAAATAATCTGTCTTTAATTTGTACTTTGTGAAACTTACAGTGAGGTTCATGGAAGCTTTGTCAGAAAGAAATCATTTAGAGGTGAGATCAGCTAGGTCTTCATGTTGCAGGAGGTGGCAGCTTAGGAATTAATAAAGACATTGACATCATCTAGAGAATATGAAGGGGAATTTTCTTGAAGGCAAACATGGAGGGTGGTGATTAAAAATGGGGGATGTGAATTTACAGTGTCTCAGGTCCACACACAGAACACTCATTTATTTGCTGCCTAAGGTAGCCTTTTTTATTCTTGAGAGTCCCTTGGACAGTAAGCAGATCAAACCAGTCAATCCTTAGGGAAATCAATGTTGAATATTCATTGGAACGACTGAGCTCCAGGACTTTGGCCACCTGATGCGAACAGCTGACTGACTCATTGGAAAAGACCCTGATCCTGGGAAAGATTGAGGACAAGAGGAGAAGAGGGTGTCAGAGGATGAGATGGCTGGATGGCATCACCGATTCAATTGGCATGAACTTGGGCAAACTCTGGGAGATGGTGAGGGACAGGGAGGCCTGGTGTGCTGCAGTCCATGGGGTTGCAAAGAGTCAGACACGACTGGGCGACTGAACAACAACAAAGGTAGCCTATTACTGTAATGACTCTCAAGGAATCATGCCTCTTGTGTGCATACCCTTGTGAGTTCTATCCCATATTCACCTTAGGCTTGGGACATCAGTGCTATAAACAAGGTTGGAAGACTGCTTATTCATTGAGACTTTGGGGCTGCTCACTGCGATCCCTTTTGCTGCCAAGTGGAGACATCTGGACCAGCCTCCTTGAAGATGAGAGACCATGTGGACCCCCTGGAGAGAGGCTCTGCTGTCCCGCTTTGCCTAGATATGTACCAGAAAGCCCAGCCAGATTACAGCCCACGGGGCTGCAAAGAGTTGGACAGGACTGAGCGACTAACACTTTCACTTTTATTTTCAGCCAGACCACATGGGGCAGAGGTGAGCCATCTCAGTTGAGCCCAGCCCAAATCACTGACCCAAAGAACTGAGAACAAATAATTATTGTTTTTAACCACTATGTTTTGGGGTGGTATTATACACAGCAATACCTTCCTGATACACTGGAAGACCAAATTACTTTTCTTAAGCCCATTTTATCATTTTCAAATAAAGCTAATTTTGGTAATTTAGGATTGTTGTGATGATTCAAAGAGATCATTCAGAGATCTTAACACAATAAGTAAATCAATAAATCTTAGTTATTTTGATATTGTATTTTATATCAGTAACTAAAGGATCAAAAAGTCTCTAAAATTTGGAGTGAAATAATACAATGTTCTTATATTTCTTATTTGATACCATTTCTCTGAGATATTAGTATCCACTTTTAATATGTGAGCAAAGAGAAATTAAATGATAAGCTTGATAGGCTAGTGTTTCCAAGTTTAGCCTCTTTGTATTATGGAACAGATGATAAAGCTTGGTTACACTTTTCTTTTAGTAAAATACCATGGAAAATGTACAGGGCCTTATGGTATGCATTTTGTACACAGTCTTCATCCTTGGGTATATTTTACAGTCCCCAATAATCTGCATCATCATTTATTTCATTTTTTATCTTGTATTTTATCTGTGTCTCTAAGTTAGCTCAAATTCTTTTTAAAATTTGAGACATTAGAAAAAAGAATCAATATAAAAATACACAAAATACTACCTAAGTAGACATGGCCCTTTGAAGAGTTTAGGATGTTATAAAAAGTTGAGTAAAGGACAGTAGGTGAAGGGAATAGTTTGCTAAAGTGTATGCTATTTTAAGGATTATCTATAAGAGTGGAAAATTATTTCTGTGACTATGTGTTATTTCCCATCCCTTAGAATAAAAACACCTGTGACCATATCATGAAAACAATATTTATTCAAGTTCAGAGTTTGTGTCTCTGACATGTTCTGTGTGACAATTTTTGAGATGAATATCAATAACAAATTAATTTCTAGATAAATCTAAGTGCCATCTGTTGTCTTCTTGATTTATTTAATTTCTCTGAACTTTTGTTTCCTCATCTGGAACGTGGGACAATAGCAGCCACTGTGCCATGCTGTGGGTGTTTTAGAGCAAGTGTGGATTGCACCTGCAACAGTGCTTGGACTAGAGGAGGCAGTCAGTGAGCTGAAGACAGATAGAGCAGAACTCCTCAAACATTAGTGTGCATGTGAGTCACCTGGGGATCTTCTGAAAAGTCAGATTCTGACTCCATAGATTTGGGGTGATATCTGAGATTCTGCATTTTCAATGAGCTCCCACAAGATGCTGGTGCTTATGTCCAGAGACACTATGCATAGAGAGCAGAGGTCAGTAAATTACAGCCAACAGGCCAAATCCAGCCAGCTGCCTGTTTTGGTGAGTCAAGTTTTACTGGACCACAGCCATGCTCATCTGTGTATATATCATCTCTGTGGCAGAGTAGAGTGGTTGCAATAGATGTGTAGCCCACATAGCTTAAAATATTTAATGTCTGGCTCTTTACAGAAAAAGATCACTGACCCCTGATATAGAGCTCTGTCTAAGTTCATAATACCTTGTGTGGATGATGTAATGCTATTAGAGAATGATGGAATGATCTGCCTGAGGAATCAGGTTACTGTAATGGGTCTCGTGGGGGCCTCAGTATAGGAGTACAAGATGTTGGGGATGGGTGTGACTTCATCCATGAGTATCAGGCACTATATATATAGGAGGCAACAGGCCTGATGACAAGGGAGCAGGCTTTAGAGTCTTGGCCCTGCCAGTTACTAGTTACTACTGCTGTAACCTTGAGCAGGTCGTTTTAACCTCTCTGAGCCTCAGTTTGCTCATCAATAAAATGGGATTCATCAAACCAGATTGCAGGTTCCTTTAGAGAATGTGATTATGTAACAAAGATATTTAACACTTGACCTGCTACAGAGTAGAAAATAACAGTGGTATGGGGAGGTGTTTAGGTCATGAGGGCTCTATCCTTAAGATTGGGATTAATGCCCTTATAAAAGAGCCTGTGAAGAGTTTCTTAGACTGTTCTGCCATGTGAGGACACAACAAGAAGTCTGTAGCCCAGAAGAGGGCCTTCCAACCTCTAGAACTGGGGGAAACAACATTTTGTTGTTTATAAGCCACCTAGTCTGTGATATTTTGTTATAGCAGCCTGAAAGGGCTAAGAAACTATTACTACTGCATTGGCCAAGAGGAGAGAGTTGTCAGCTGTGAGAGACATGGCTGCTAGAATTCACAGCTTTTATTATTCTGAGTCATGTGGGTAACTGTTTCCTGGTTCTATATTGTTCTTGAGAAAGAGCCAGCCCCGATGAGAGCTTAGACTTAGCCATGTGGATGAGGCTTCACATCAGAGCTCCAGTCATGATTGTAAAATTCAGAACCCAGGACAAAAGTCTTATTACAGTGATAGAGAAGGTCCATAATAATAAAAATAATGGTGATTTAGTTGAGTGCCCACCATTGTGAACTATTTTACTAAGTATTTTGCACGAATTATTATTATTATTTTCTTTTTTCCCCTCAGTTTTATTGAGAAATAGTGAACATACATCACTGTATATGTTTAAAGCATATAACATGTTGATATAATATATATATGGTATAAGGATAACCATAATAGGCTTAGCAAACATCCATCTTCCCATGTTCCCATCTTAGCGTGTTGGTTTGAGATATATATATATACATATATATATAGTTTGATATATATATACATGGAACAACAGACTGGTTCCAAATAGGAAAAGGAGTACATCAAGGCTGTATATTGTCACCCTGCTTATTTAACTTATATGCAGAGTATATCATGAGAAATGCTGAGCTGGATGAAGCACAAGCTGGAATCAAGATTGCTAGGAGAAATACAAATAACCTCAGATATGCAGACGGCATCACCCTTATGGCAGAAAGTGAAGAAGAACTAAGGAGCCTCTTGATGAAAGTGAAAGAGGAGAGTGAAAAGGTTGGCTTAAAGCTCAACATTCAGAAAACTAAGATCATGGCATCTGGTCCCATCACTTCATGGCAAATAGATGGGGAAACAGTGAAAACAGTGGCAGACTTTATTTTTTGGGGGCTCCAAAATCACTGCAGATGGTGATTGCAGCCATGAAATAAAAGACGCTTGCTCCTTGGAAGAAAAGCTATATTCTCAACCTAGACAACATATTAAAAAGCTGAGACATTACTTTGCCAACAAAGGTCCACCTAGTCAAAACTATGTTTTTTCCAGTAGTCATGTATGGATGTGAGAGTTGGACTATAAAGAAAGCTGAGCGCTGAAGAATTAATGCTTTTGAACTATGGTGTTGGAGAAGACTCTTGAAAGTCCCTTGGATAGCAAGGAGATCCAACCAGTCCATCCTAAAGGAAATCAGTCCTGAATATTCATTGGAAGGACTGATGTTGAATCTGAAATTCCAATTCTTTGGCCACCTCATGCGAAGAGTTGACTCATTGGAAAAGACCCTGATGCTAGGAAAGATTGAAGGCAGGAGAAGGGGACGACAGAGGATGAGATGGTTGGATGGCATCACCGACTCGATGGATGTAGGTTTGGGTAAACTCTGGGAGTTGGTGATGGACAGGGAGGCCTGGCATGCTGCAGTCCATGGGGTCGCAAAGAGTCAGACATGACTGAGTGACTGAACTGAACTGATAGGTATATAGTAGAATGATAACCACACTAGGTTTTTAGCAAACATCCATCTTCCCATTTAAATATAATTTAAAACAAAGAAATTAAAAAGGAAAAAAGTTCTCCTTGTAATGAGAACACTTAGAATTTACATGCAACAGCTTTCCTATCTCTTATGCATCAGTGTTAGCTATATTCATCTTGTTGTACATTACATCCCTAGTATTTGTTCATCTTATAACTAGCAGTTCATATCTTTTGACCACCTCCTTCCAGTTCTCCTTCCCTCAACTGTCTGCTGCTGGTAACCACAAGTCTGATCCCTTTCTGTATGAGTTTGGTTCTTTTCTTCTTTTTGTAAATCTCACACATAAGTGAGATCTTACAGTATTTGTCTTTCTCTGTCTGACTTATTTCACTTAATATAATGGCTTCAGTGTCCATTCATGTTGTAAACGATAGTATTTCCTTGTCTTTTATGGCTTAATAATAATCCATTGCATCTAGTTAGAATATTACTCAGCCATGAAAATGAACACATTTGAGTCAGTGCTAATGAGGTGGTTGAACCTACAGTGTATTATAAAGAGTGAAGTAAGTCAGAAAGAGAAAAACAAATATTGTATATTAATGTGTATGTATGTGTGTGTATATATATATATATATATGGAATTTAGTAAGATGGTACTGATGAACCTATCTGCAGGGCAGCAGTGGAGACACAGACATAGAGAACAGACTTACGGACCTGGGGTAGGGAGAAGGAGAAGGTGGGATGAATGCAGAGAGTAGCATGGGAACATATGCACTACGATATGTAAAATAGATAACCACTGGGAATTTGCTATATGACTCAGGGAACTCAAACCAGAGCTCTGTGACAATCTAGAGGGATAGGAAGGGATGGGAGGTGGGAGGGAGGTTTAAGAGGGAGAGGACATATGTATAACCTATGTCTGATTCATATTGATGTATGGTAGAAACCACACAATACACACAATATTGCAAAGCAATTATCTTTCAATTAAAAATAAATACATTAAAAAATAATTCATGGTGTCTAGATACCACAATTTCAGTGGGTATTTAGGTTTTTCTGTTTTGGCTAGTGTAAATAATGCTGCTATGAACATGGGGGTGCAGATATCTCTTCAAGCTAGTGTTTTTGTTTCCTTTGGATGTATTCCCAGAAGTGGAATTGCTGAATCATATGGTAGTTATATTTTTAATTTTTTGAGGAGCCTCCAGAATGTATTCCATAGTGGCTATACCAATTTACAACCCTATTAGCAGAGCACAAGCATTCTTTCCTCCAGATCCATACCAACGTTTGTTAATTCTTATCTTTTTGACAATGGACAGTCTATGATATCTCATTGTGGTTTTAATTTGTATTTCCCTAAT
Source organism: Cervus elaphus (assembly GCF_910594005.1). NCBI lineage: Eukaryota > Metazoa > Chordata > Mammalia > Artiodactyla > Cervidae > Cervus > Cervus elaphus. Next base: position 31,281,549 of record NC_057833.1, on the reverse strand, counting down.
GGCTAGTGATGCTGAGCATCTTTTTTATGTATCTGTTGGCCTTTTGTATATCTTCTTTGGAGACATGTCTCTTCAGATCCTTTGCCTATTTTAATTTGACTATTATTATTATTATTATCATTCTTAGCTTTTGAATTGTATGTTTATTATATATTTTGAATGTTAACTCCTTATCAGGTGTATGGTTTGCAAATATCTTTTCCCATTCTGGAGTTTTTTTCATTTTGTATTTGGTTTCTTTTGGGCAGAAGCTTTTTAGCTTGATGTAGTCCCATTTGCTTATTTTTTATTTTGTTGCTTGTGCTTTAGGGTCATATCCAAAAAATCATTACCAAGACCCAAGCCAAGAAGTTTTATTCTTATGCTTTCTTCTAGAAGTTTCATAGTTTCAGATATTACATCTAAGTCTTGAATCCACTTTGAATTACTTTTTGTGAGTGGTAAGATATACTCTTTCATTCTTTTATATATGAATATCCAATTATTCCAGAATTATTTGTTGAAGAGACTGTCTTTTCTGTTGTTTTTCTACCCTCTGTTTCATATATTTCTGCTCTAATCATTATTATTTACTTCCTACTGCTAATTTTGGGCTCAATTTTTTCTTATTTGCCTTTCAAAGAACTTCTTTTAGCACTCCTTTTAAGGTAGATGTAGTGATAATGAACTCCCTCAGCTTTTGTTTGTTCTGGAAGCTTTTTAATTCGTGTTTCTGAAGGATAGATTTGGTGGGTGTGGAATTCTTGGATGACAGTTATTTTCTTTCAATATTTTGATTATACCACTTCATTCTTTCCTGAACTGAAGTCTCTGTTGAGAATTTTCTGGTAATCGTATGGGGTTCCCTTTTATATCACTTCTCTCTTTTCTCTGGTTGCTCTTAAAATTCTTTCTTTGTCTTTGACTTTTAACTAATTCATTATAATGTGTCTCAATGTAGCCTTATTTAGGTGTAGCCTTATTTGGGTTCAGCCTATTTGGGATCTTTTGGGTCTTATGGATCTGGATGTTCATTTCTCTCCCCAGGTTTGGGGAGTTTTCACCCATAATTGTTTTAAATATATTTTCTGTTCTATTCTCTTTGTCTTCTCCTTCTGGAATTCACATAATGTAAACATTATTTCTTTTCATTGTGTCCTATAATTCTCATAGACTTTCTTTACTCTTTTTCACTCTTTTTTTCTTTTTGCTCCTCTGCCTGGGCAATTTCTAATTCCTGTTCTCCAAATTGCTGATTCCTCCTTTTGCATTGTCAAGTCTACATTTGAAATCTTCTATTAAATTCTTCTGTTCAGTTATTGTATTTTTCATCTCTAGGATGTCTGGGTTTTTGTTTGTTTGTCTTATTTATTTTTTGATGGCTGCTATTTTCTTGTCAAACTTTCATTTTGCTCATGCATTGTTTTTCAAATTTCATTTAATTGTTTGTGTTTTCTTATAGTTTACTAAACTTCCTTGAGAGGATTAATCTAAATTCTTTGTCAAACAGTTCATAGGCCTTCATTTCTTTAGGAGCAGCTGGTGGAACTTTATTAGTTTCCTTTGGTGGTGTCATATTTACCTAAGTTTTTGTGCTCATCCTTAATTCCTCATGTTGTTATCTGTACATTTGATATATCAGTCTCCTCTTCCAGACTTGGCACATTTGCTTTGGCAGAGATTGTTCTTTACCAGTCAATTCAGTTTGTGGTCCTGGGTGTATCTGCTGGTAATATCCTTGGGCAGGTGGGACCTGCTACTATTGTCTATTTTGAGAAGAGGCCACTGTTTGAGCTCTAAGGACGGGTATGGGTGTGCTTCTGGCTAAGAGAAGCTGGACAGAATTGCTGGTTTGTTCCCTGCCCACATCAGGCTGGACAATGTGCTTTTTAGTAGTCTGGATTCTCTGGTCAGGTGTACTAGATTGTTGGTGCTGGAGTACTATGCTTAGTAGCAGATGGGATGTGAATTAGCTTCCCTTCCTTGTCAGGGCAGCAGGACAAGACCCAGGTCCTGTGCAGCTCATTGTCTGGGGAACCAAACTGGACCTGAGTGTGTACTGAATTCCCTAGCCAGGTGAGGCCACTGATTTTGCTCTGCAGGTGAGGAAGGCCATAGACTGTGCTCTCTGTTCAACTACCACTGTATGTAGGGCTGTTGAATATGCTACACAGTTTCCTGTGTGTTCTGGTTAGGTTCTAGGTCAGACAAGCTGAAAGCTGTATTGAGCAACCAGTGGGGCCACAATTTCCCTGCCTGGGCACAGTGAGGGAGGCAGCTCTAAAGCCTGTAGATCTCTTTGTTATCTTAACTCAAGCTGACCTACATCTCAGGTTCCCTGGCTGAACAGAGCCACTGGCTTTTCTTTGCAAATTATCAGCTTTCCTGACTTTCTCTAGTCTTGAGAACAACTTGGGTGCACAGCTTCCAGGAGTTGCTGCTCTTTTGATCTGATGGGCCCTGAAGATATTCTTCACAGCAGTGGGACTGTATCTCAGCCAGGGCACCAAGGGGAGGGGCTGCTCCAGGTTGCTCGCAATATCCAGTAGGCTCTTTGGTTGAGAAAGCTTCTAGGAGCTACATTCAGCCTTGGCTAGCCTTGGCTGTGAATTAATCCTGTGCATAGCATGTGAACCCTCCACCTCGGTACTGGCTTTGCTTGGGGGGCTATCAGCTCTGCCTGCCCACCTTTGGCTGGAACACCACTGGGCCACAGAGCTTCCAGGAGTTGCCACCAGCACTTCTGGTCATGAGGGGCTAGAAGACATTCTCCACAGTGCGTGAGGTTATGTCTCAGCTTCTTTGTCTGGACGTGGGCAGACCAGGCTCTTGTGTTGTTCAGTCACTAAGTTGTGTCTGACTCTTCGTGACTACATGGACTGCAGCATGCTAGGCTTCCCTGTCCTTCACTGTCTCCCAGAGTTTGCTCAAACTCAAGTCCTTTGAGTTGGGGATGCCATCCAACCATCCCATCCTCTGTCACCCCCTTCTCCTCCTGCCCTCAATCTTTCTCAGCATCAGCATCTTTTCCAGTGAGTTGGCCCTTGTTTTGAGAACTCCATGAACAGTATGAAAAGGCAAGCCAGGCTCTAGGGCTGGATAAACTCTCCCTTTGAGGATCTGAATAAGGCAGGTCAGCATCCTGCCAAATTTCCTGGTCAGTGTGTGTCCTTGATTTGGTTCTGCAGATGAGCAAAGTCTCTGACTGGGATTACTACTTGTGCATTGCAGGTGTGAAGTCTGTCAGCCAAGATCCACGTGTTGGTTGTTAAAAGCCCCTCGACCCTTCTCACTCACAGATTCCTGGAGATTGAGCCTGAAGATTCTTTGCAATCCCTGTGATGTGAAATCAGAGTAGGGGCTCCCACCAACTGACCCTAAGGCTGGTTGTTCTCCCTGGGTTTTCTTTTCCCACTAGAGGAACCAGAGGCTCAGGGGCGATCTCTCCATGGGGTGCTGCGTGGCCTGGGGGAGGGGCATTCTAGTCACCATATGGCCAGGGGTGCTTCACTCTCCCCCTTGTATTTAGGCTTGTCTTGTACTTGAATAATTGTTAGTTGTTCTTCTTGTGAGGGAGAATAAAGTTAGGAATGATCTACTTTGCCCTATTGGTGATATCATTATATTATTTTATTTAGTCTTCTTTACACACTCTGTAATGCAAATTTCTTAAGAAAGGAGAAAACTGAGGCTCATAAAATTAAGTAATTAATCCAAGGTCTACCATGTAATAAGTGACAGAATTGGATTTAAGACTCAGAGCTCTCTGATTCAAGAAAGACCTCAGGGTTTTCTTGAGGCCATGAGGCTCTCATGTAGGCTAGGGGGGAGGGCTGCAGCTTGGTAAATAAGTGATAGAATTGGATTTAAGACTCAGAGCTCTCTGATTCAAGAAAGACCTCATGTAGGCTTGGGGGAGGGCTGCAGCTTGGTAAAAGACTAGTGCCAGACCTGTTTGAACTCTAGATAATTGTGGGAACATAAATTCCAGGCTCCATTCACTGCTCAAAGGGGGTCTCCTAAAAATACAACCAGGCTTGCTCATGACAGGAAATTGTGTGAGACTTAAATTGTAGGTTGGATAATAACTGTAATGATAATGATGATAACAACAACTACCATTTATAAAGTACTATGATGGGCCATGTGCTACTTCCACAGTCTCACTTAATTAACATAATTTCCCTATGAAATAGGAATTACTCATTCCCATAGAAGTTGAATAGCTTGTTCACAAAGCCCATGTGGTTTATATTATGTGCAGATCTGCAGAGCTATGGAACACAGGGAGTGACCAACTTGGAACCACATCTTCGCTCTGATATTGGCTAACTGGATGAGCTTAGATAAATTGTGTTTCTCTAAGTTTTAATATCTTTAATGTAAACAAAGGGAGTTTCATCAAATAATATCTCATGAATATACTAGACCTAATGTAAGATTCTATGAAATTTATGTCAAACAACTAATATTGCTATTTGGAGAAGTTTAAACTTTAAAGAATGATAGTTTTTAGGAACATGTTGAAAGCTTTAACTTTCAGAGTTCATAACATTCATCCAAATATTTAAAGATAGAGAGACCTCTAGGTCTCAATGTGGGTTTATTCCTCACAGATGTTTTGTCTGGCTGGCAATCTGAGGATTCAGAACATTCTGCCTTGAAATCAAATTGTATAATATTATGCTTCTGTGATTTTCACCTGGCAGTTGTCACATTGGATCTGGCCCCCATGCTGGAAACATGCACAGAATTCCAGAGTGAGTGCTTCACGGATGAACTGACTTTGCTATTTGAAATGTTAAGGTTTAGCTCATTGCTTTGCAAAGCTCCTTTAGCAGGAAGAGGGACCAGAGGGAAATATATGACTTTTGAGGGTCCTTCATTTCACTACTAGATTTCCATTGAGGCCCAAACTCGTGCATCTGAAGAAGTAATGTGGTGTTCACAATGGTCTGATGGGGTGGGAGCTGTCTGCTAAACACTCAGCACTGTGCACACCTGACTTAGTGAGGTTATCCTAATTCAAGAGGATAACCTCTGGGCATATCATAAGCCTTTGGTATAGTTGTCTGAATAGTCCTTTAGGTTTATTATTGTTTTGAGCATCATCTACTGAGTAATATACTATGTTCATGCTATGCACCAGCTATAGGAGGCTTGGGGTGAATTAATGAAAGCAGAAGGCATGGCCCCCTGGGCTTTCCTTTCATTGGCTGGCATGCATTCCATGTAGATTGGCCTGCAACCAACCGTACACCACTTGATCAGCGAAGTAACTCAGCTTTTAAACCATTACTGGAGAATGTGACACAAGTGTTTAGGGAAAAGGGAAAACAACAGAAGAAAGTGATCAGCACAAGCACTAGAAAAGTCCTCTGGAGTAATTGATAAGGTGGACTTTCCAGCTGAGTGCCTGAGAAAAGGAGAGAAGGCTATAAAGAAGGGGTAACTTTATCCTGATTCAATAAGAAAGGTCTACTTATCACTCATGAACAGATGGCTTTGACTAAGCTCCTCAGAGATGAAAAGGCTAGCAACTTACTGGTGATATTAGGAGGAAAACCTGTTTCTTAGAGTGCAAACTTTGGAAGTTTGAGAAATGGGCCGGAAAAGTGGCATTTTGGGACAAGATCTTAGGTTTTGAAGCCAATAATGGCTGTTTCTCTTCCCATCCTCTAATTTTTCTTCACTTGCTTCACTTATTTCTCTTTCCTGGACTTTTAGAACTGGGTCCTAAAAGTACCAGTTCCAAGACAGAAGTAATGGTAAAATGGGGCCAGGCCAAGGTCAGCAACTTGGGACAGTATGGAACAAAATGTTAATTATGAGCAGAAGCATAGCTGATGACAGGCTACCATCATAATGGCCTCCTCCATGCATGGATGGAAAGCTTGCTGTGTGCTAAGTTATCTCATTTTAAAATGGACTCCTATGAAGTAGGTGTTGCTGTCTCCATTTTATGGTGAGAGCCCAAAGCTTAGAGAGATGATATAGCTTAAACAACATCACATGGGTGAGAGGTGGGTTTGTTCCCAGGTCAGTCCACCAAGATAGGCGGGAGAAACATCAACAACATCAGATATGTGGATGATACCACTCTAACAGCAGAAAGCGAAGAGGAACTAAAGAGCCTCTTGATGAGGGTGAAGGAGAAGAGTGAAAGAGCTGGTTTAAGACTAAATATTAAAAAAAAAACTACGATCATGGCATCTACCCCCATTACTGCATAGCAAATAGAAGGGGAAAAGGTGGAAGTAGTGACAGAGTTCTTCTTCTTGGTCTCCAAAATCACTGTGGATGGTGACCGCAGCCATGAAATCAGAATACGATTGCTTCTTGGCAGGAAAGCTATGACAAACCAAGAGAGTATGTTGAAAAGCTGAGACATCACTCTAAACACCAAAGGTCTGCATAGTCAAGGCTATGGTCTTCCCAGTGGTCATGTACAGTTGTGAGAGCTGGACCATAAAGAAGGCAGAGGACCAAAGAATTGATGCCTTTGAACTGTGGTGCTGGAGAAGACTGAAAGTCCTGTGGATAGCAGGAGATGAAACCAGTCAATCTTAAGGAAGATCAACCCTGAATAGTCACTGGAAGGACTGATGCTGAAGCTGAAACTCCAGTATTTTGGTCATCTGATGCGGACAGATGCCTCACTGGAAAAGTTCTTGATGCTGGGAAAGATCAAGGGCAGAAGGAGAAGAAGGCATCAGAGGATGAGATGGCTGGATGGCATCACTGATGCAATGGACATGAACTTGGGCAAACTCCAGGCGACGGTGAGGGACAGGGAGGCCTGGCATGCTGCAGTGCATGGGATCACAAAGAGAAACAACTGGGCGACTGGACACCAACAATAGTCCAACTCCAAAGGTTAAGCTCTAGGCTGAGAGCAAGACTGTGAATCCAAGCTGGAGTGACTGAGGTCAGCATCTAAAACAACTCTTACGTCATCTTACAAAGGATGCAGAACTCAGCTGTGAAACCTGGGAGGCTGGACAAATGAGCTCACAGGCCTGTCACGTGTGCTGTGGGCCCTTTGGGGAAGGGAAGGTAGACAGGCCTTGGAATCAGTAAGTGCCTTGCCACGTCCTGGCTGTGTGGCCTTGGGCAAGTTGCTTCCCCACTAGGAGCCTTATTGTTTGCATTTTGCAGGGATGGAGTGATGGGTGAGGGACCGAGAGACAGACAGCATGTGGCAGACAAGTGGAGGGCCAGTGCGCAGCAGTTGCTCAGTATAAACTAGGTAAAGTCTGCATTTGGGTTTCACTGAGTACTTTTTAATGTTTTCCCATCTGAGCCTGCTTCTTGTCATTCTTACTTCAAGGAAGGCATGTTTTAATCATTTTTATATATGCTATTTTAGCTTCACACATGAGACTTAGAATATTGGCTGACGACAGCATTGCTTGAGATGTTGTGAGAACACACTGTCACCTTTTCTATTAGACTGATTAACACATTTTTGACATATGCTATTGTATAATGCCATTATTCAGATGAGTTCTCAGGTAATTTCACTTTATAGGAATATCATTTTAATTCTGCATTTATTAGCATTAATGCTCATTAACCTACTAAAAAAAGAACTTGCCTGTTCCTGGAAAGCCAATTCTGAAACTCTTAGCTTTCATTCCTACTGGAGTGTAGTTGTCAGAAATAGAGTTTCATTCACATTTAGTTGACCATGAAGATATCTCAGAAGAAATTATACAGAGATTCCCATTTATATTAATGTAATATAACAGAGGTCTTAGTTGGCATTTTCTAGGTCATGTTTACATGCAAACCTTTTATCATTTTTGTACTATATTTACATGTCTGGATATGAGATGCTTCTTGCCATGTTCAAAAAGGTAAGAGTATGCCTTTTGCGGGCTCTTTTGTGGAGAATGTGCCAGTCCCGCTAGGTTTTGTGACTGTTCTATCTCCTGTTAAAAGGGACTGACGGCTGTTGGGATGCAGACCTTGTTTCCCTGTAAAGAAAGTGAATTCTGATGGCAGGTTGTGAAATTTGAGAAGTCTAGGCTCCTTGTGCTTTACAGAAATAACTTTCCAGCATGGGGCTCTGCGGGAGAGTCTCAGAGGACTGAAGCATCTGCTTCTAAACATGCTTTCTGGGGCTGAGGATCACCCAGCAGGGCGTCCCTAGCTGGTACTTCCGGGATCCCGGGGACTGAACCTCCCTACCTCTCTGGAAACCCTGGTCCTTGGACCAGTAAACAACAACACTGTCGCCTCTTTTGTGGGGCTGTCTCATTTCCCCATTTTGCTCTTCTTATTCTGTCATTTCCTGAGAATACTCTAGAAAACACTGCAGAAACTTAAAGGAAAATCAATCAAGGGAAGGTTTCTACTTGCCTTTGTAATGTGGTTCTTTTCCAATTGCTCCAGAAGGTGGTCCCTTTCAATTTCTTAGCACTTCATGTGGACTGAAGCTGGGATGTGTTATTTCTCATTCAGCTGTCTACCTGTGGTTGAAACTTACGCTGCATCAGCTCTTTGTCATTAAATTTCTCACCAATGGTTTGAGGCTGCTTTACACCACTTGAAGACTGGATGTGGGTATATTCTTATTTACACAGTGTGATCACATTTATGAGAGAATTAAAATTAATACTCAAGTATACATTCTTAGTTTGTCCAAGATTTTCTTTTTCATGTAAGAGGGTATTTAAATATAATACAGTTTGCTAAGACCCACAGAGAGCTAACATTTATTGAACGTTATGCTAAGCACTTTGTATACTACTTTTAAAATTTTATTTAATTCTTATAAGTACTCTCTGAGGTAGAAACCATTATCCTCTTCATGTTGCAAATGAGAAATCTGAGACTTAAAGAGCCTGAGATTACACAGCGAAGAAGTGACAGAACCAAACATAGGACTGAACAAAGAGCCAAGTCTTTTAAATAAGTATTCATCTTCTAGGGGCTTCCCTAGTGGCTCAGACAGTAAAGAATCTGTCTGCAATGCAGGAGACCCAGGTTCGATCCATGAGTTGGGAAGACCCAACTAATCTCATAGATTATCTCAGATTTTATAGTTGATGTTGGGAGAATTAGTTCATTAAAATGGTAAAAAAGTTAGGTCCCTACCTACATCATATGTAAAAACACCTCTATTTGAAATAAGTTCCAAATGCAAGCAGTAAAAATATAAAAGTATTTTATATGACAATGTTTGAGAATATACAGACATTCTCTATTTATTTTTAAGGCGGAAAGAATGTCTTGAATGAGACCAGAGCTTAAAACATAAAGGGCAAAGGTGAAAGGTTTACTTATATCATAACATGGATTATTTTTAATGAATATAATCCATAGGCAAAATTATCAGAAGATGACAAGCCAAGAGCAGTGTTTTTCAAAGTGTAAAATAGACAAAGAATACTAACATCTAAACCACATAGGTAATTACAGTTTAGTCGGAAATGGCAGAAAATCTGTTGGAAGTGTGAGCAACGTTGTTCAGAGGGTGGGATAACCATGTGCCATGAAATGAGGGATATAATTTACCTGATAAGATGTGAGCAATATCAAAACTATTTAGAGAAATGCAAATTTAAAAAGCAATGAAATACTATTCTATATCCATCAGATAACATAAATATTAGCACATCAAACAATGCAATACTTTGGCAAGGAAATGGAGAATTGGAAAATGATACAGCAATCCATCTGTGACACTAAGTGTGCAAAATCTGATGCCTGGAAATGTCTGTACCAAAAAACTCTTTAACAGATTCATAAGGATATATGATGTGATGGCGTTTATTTGTCAAATTGTTTATCGCAGCAAGGAGGGAAAGCAACTCAGATGCCCACGGCTAGGGAAACAGATCAATAAAATGTGATCTATGCATACTATGGAATACTAAGCAGCACTTGGTAGTAAGTTAGGTTAATGTGAAAACAGGAATACTTCTCTCTAGAAGAGTGTTAAGTGGACAAAGAAACAACTTATTTTTAACAATACTTTTTATGTATATCACATATGAAAAACCCTATGTATTGAGTTGGCCTAAAATTTTTGAGTTTTTCTTATGGAAGAACTTATGGAAACTGTTAATGAACAGTTTTCTTATGGAAAAATATATATTTTGGGCCAACCCAATATATTTTAAGAATACATATACTTCTAATTGAATGTGCAGAAATGGCATGAATGGACACATATTAAATAATTTAGAGTGAGTGCCTAGGATGAAGAGAGGAATGGGAGTATTGATAGAGGTTAAATGAAAAAACAGATTCTTGTATGTACTAAGAGTGTGTCATGAACTGAGAAATATGATTAATTCAGTTTTGTATATTTGAAGTCAAAAAGGAAAAAAAGGAAAACAAAGACAATAAAAAATAATGTATGCTGTATAAATGAAATTAGTATTTTAATATATTATTGTGTTAAAGCATTATTGATACTTCTTTGTCTGAAAATAATAATAGGTCACTATATCTTTAATTATTCAGCTTAAAACAAGATGCTTATTCTTCATGAATTGTTAGTAAATATTTTCTCAATGACTATCTTCCCTACTTTAAGGCAGTCAGGCTCATGTCCATACTCTTCAATTCTATATTTCCAGAACCTAAAACTTTACATGCCAGATGTCCAGTAAAGCTTATTTGAATAAATAAACTGACTAGGTCATCCAAAACAACATGAAGTGAAGCCTACTTAGCTGTCTTTACGCACTAAACACGTTGTGCTCAGTCGTGTCTGACTCTGTGACCCTATGGACTGGAGCCCACCAGGCTCCTCCGTCCAAGGAATTTTCCAGGCAAGAATACTGGCATGGGTTGCCATTTCCTACTCATAGGTCAGTTCATAAATTATCTGCCTGCAATGCAGGAGACCTGGCTTCGATTCCTGGGTCAGGAAGATCCCCTGGAGAAGGAAATGGCAACCTACTCCAGTATTCTTGCCTGGAGAATCCCATGGACAGAGGAGCCTGACAGGATCCACGGGATTGCAAGAGTCGGACACAACTTAGTGACTAAACCACCACCACTCCAGGGGATCTTTCTGACCCAGGGATTGAACCTGCATCTCTTGCATCTCCTGAATTGGTAGGTGGATTCTTTACCACTAGTGCCACCTGCGAAGCCCAGTTCAGTTTAGTTGCTCAGTCATGTCTGACTCTTTGTGGCCCCATGGACTGCAGCACGCCAGGCTTCCTGTCCATCACCAACTCCCGGAGCTTACTCAAACTCATGTCCATCGAGTCGGTGATGCCATCCAACCATCTCATCCTCTGTCGTCCCCTTCTTCTCCCGCCTTCAATCTTTCCCAGCATCAGGGTCTTTCCCAATGAATCAGTTCTTTGCATCAGGTGGCCAAAGGATTGGCACTGAACGTAAGATGCTGTGCTATGCTTAGTCACTCAGTCGTGTCTGACTCTTTGCTACCCCATGGATTATAGCCCACCAGGTTCCTCTGTCCATGGAATTCTCCAGGCAAGAATACTGGAGTGGGTTGCTATGTGCTCCTTCAGGGGATCTTCCCAACCCAGGGATCAAGCCCAGGTCTCCCACATTGCAGGTGGATTCTTTACCATCTGAGCCACCAGGGAAGCCCTAAACATACTATAGGTGAATAATATATATTCTCAATTAATCCTCAAAACACTCTGATGCGAGCTTTTTCATTTGTGTCTCATAAATGGATTAAACTTGGGTTCAGAGAGTTTAAACAATTTTTCTACACTTAAAAGTGGTAGGACTAAGATTTTAACTCAGATTGTTTTGATTCTACTAGACATTGCCAGATCCTGATGTACTCTTATTTTCTCATTCATTTTGGTTTCCAAATTTTGCCTTGAGTCTATTTCTAGAGTATAAAAAGGGAAAGATAGAAAAAGCATATAAGTTACAAACTTTAGTTGCCTGAGAAGAATCTTCTCCTTTTAGTTTATTCTTCCATGGGTATCAGTATACATACAGTGCAGAACAATTCCTCAGAAGACAGGATGGGCCTTGACTTTGATCTGGATAGATTATAAATTGACCCAGAAGAATCAAAATATAAACACACTTTATAGGTGTATTTTTTATTACCTCTAGTTTCAATTACAGTACAGCTATAGGATCTTATTTATTTTCCTTAAAACTTACTAGCATTCTCCAACAATAATATAGCAAAAGGAGAGGTGAATCCAGATTACTTATGTGACTGTGTAATGAATTTTACTACTGAAAATGCCTTTTTAATAAAGATCATGTATCTGTGGCCCTGGCATAGTTTTTATTGAAGTCATTTTTCTCCTTCCTGAGTGGAGGATAAATGTTCTCTAATGAACTCTTGTCCCCATGGCCAGACCAAGTTCATTAACAACCTGACTTGCAGTTAGCTTACTATCTAGAGTTGTGGCTTGGGAGATGGATTCCAGAGAGTGCTCCCTCCACCCTCTCTTCTGCAGTCCTATCTGACTAATGCTCCAATCTGCTGGCCTGCAGGAGCTGCTGAAGCACAAGAGCAGATCCTGACTTCTTTAAGGTGAATGTTACTATTTCCCTGAACTACACCCCACCATCCCCAAACTGCTTCCTTCTCATTCTCCTTTAAGTCAGAAGAACAGATGCCATCTGCCCCTCAGAGACTGTCTACTCTTCTCTGACCTGTGCAGCTAAATTATGCTACATCTGGGCCAAAATGAAGCCAGGAGTTAAACCAGGCTTTATAATTCGGAGGAAAAAAATTAACATGCGTGATTCTTCATTACAACTTGTGTCACAGATACAGAGCTCCTGCCAGATCCGTTTCTGTTTTCAGATTCTTAATAGAGACTACAGCCCAGAGCAGGTGGTCATGTGCCTTGGGCTCTGCCCTACAGCTGTTTGATTTCCCTGTGATCTTGAAACTGTCTCTCCAGGACTATCATCTAGGCAGGGAGACAGATGCCCTCAGGAAACAAACGTTCCCAGACCCACTTCTCTGGACATTGTCACCTTTTGTGATACAAACCACATTTCCTTGTGTTCCTATCAGAAAGTCTCTTTTGAAAGTGATGATAACTTTGGATGCAGGTTAATGCATGCAGATGGATGCCACAGATGGAGACCTGCCTTACTTCTACTGGAAAAAAATATGTCCTCATGATGTGGTTCCAGGAGGACCCCGTAAAACACCTGTTCTCCCTACCCCAAATGTGCCAGAAAATCTACTGTTAGAGTTGTTAAATATATACTGAGTTTTCTTCTTATGGAAGGTAAACGTACACACCAAGACTTATTACCATGACGCATGTGTGTTTTTCAGACCCTTTCACGCTTCGTGCTTCACCCTTATCCCCTCTCTTACCATTTCAGGGCACACCTTCCAACTGCTTGCTGTGAGCAACTGTGTTTGCCCTATGGGCTTTCTTAGGCCTGCTCAGCAGGACAGAAATTCCATTGAGAAGTGACATTTTACTCTAGTAGGTGCACCCTTAACCAGTGACTGGATAAAAAATTCCTTCTTTCTCTGAAGTGTCCTTTACTGGCTTCTAGGGTTTTCCCGCAGAAGGCAATGGCAACCCACTCCAGTGTTCTTGCCTGGAGAATCCCAGGGATGGTGGAGCATAGTGGGCTGCCGTCTATGGGGCCGCACAGAGTCAGACACGACTGAAGCGACTTAGCAGCAGCAGCAGGGTTTTCCTGGTGTGATTCTACACCAGTGATCTAAAGACGTAGCTAGCTTGATGTTGCCCCTTCACTGGCTGCTTTTCCTTACCAGTTTTAATTAGCTTCCCTCCACCCCACAGGTGTTTTTTTCCCCCAAAGAGACAAATGGCACTAGAACCATCTTCTCAGAGGTTTGCTTTAGGAGAATTTCAATTATGAACGGTAGTGAGAGAACATGTGAGAATCTTGGATCTTGAGCAAGGGAGTAAAAGTTAGTGTTAGTCATTCAGTTGTGTTCATCTCTTTTCAACTCCATGGACTGTAGCTTGCTAGGCTCCTCAGTCTGTGGAATTCTCCAGGCAAGAATACTGAAGTGGGTTGCCATTCCCTTCTCCAGGGGATCTTACCAACCCAGGAATCAAACCCAGATCTCCTGCATTGCAGGCAGATTCTTTACCATCTGAGCTACTAGGGAAGTCCCAGCACCACCCTCTGAGATCATTGTCATTGTCACCCTCATAGGAGAGGAATGAGAGCTCAGAGGACCATAGAGATACTGTGGATGTTGCTTAGCTTGCCTTTGGAGGGAGAGGAACTATGATTAGAAAAAGAAAAGCAATCTGCCCACAGGGCAAGCTAAGCAACATCCACAGTATCTCTATGGTCCTTTGAGCTCTTAATCCTCTCCTGTGAGGGTGACAACGACATTGATCTCAGAGGGTAGTGCTGGTTGACCAGGCAACGTACAGGCACAGAGTAAGTGCTCAATAAACATTTATTTTAGCCTGTCCTTTGCTTGTGAACCTCAACATGTACATATTCTGTTTTACATAGCAATTCAAGAGGAATTTTTTTGGACAGTGAGTGAATAATGCTACATTCAAAACAGAAACAAAAAAGAAAAAGAAAAACAAAATTCTAAAAAAACGAGACCATCTCTCTTAGGGGGCAAATCCCCACGAAAGGGATTTTTCACTTATAGTACTTCATTTAATTTAAGGAGAGTCCTGTGTGGCAGATTCTTATCCCCATCTTACAGATGGGTAAAATAAAGCCCAGTAAAATGAACTTACTAAATGCACATAGCTTGTAAGGTTTGTAGAACCTTGGTTCGTACTGAGATCATCTGGTTCCAAGGCCTATATAACACCATGTTTGTCTGCTGCTCTGCTTTGAATAGAATGTAGAAAGAAGGGTGGGTCCACAGTAGAAACCAACAGAAAGTCAAGAGGTAAATCTGCATACACATGCATTTAGTTTAAGGGCAGCTTGTGAGTGCACTGGGGTGAAAGCAGTCTCTTCTCAGCCTCAGTACTCTTACTGCTGCTCTTGTGCTGAGGATAGGCTGCCATATTAGGCTGGTTAGAACGGATCTAGATGGATGTGACATCTCAGTTTGGATGTAAGTCCTAGGTGTGACAGAGTACAGTGGTACTCATGTGGTTGTGTCTGAG
Source organism: Cervus elaphus (assembly GCF_910594005.1). Taxonomy (NCBI): domain Eukaryota; kingdom Metazoa; phylum Chordata; class Mammalia; order Artiodactyla; family Cervidae; genus Cervus; species Cervus elaphus. The sequence goes on along the minus strand of NC_057833.1, from coordinate 31,266,508 downwards.
CATGCTCCTCAGTCACATGGCAACACGGGGGACATGGGCCTTGGAAATCACCAGGGCTGAGTTTTAGTCCTCATCTCTACCTGGGCTCCCCCAGTATCGATTCTCCAGTGATGCACCACGTCCCCTTCATGGCCACAGTGTGCTGTCTTATCACACAGGTTCCCTCTGCCTGAAATTCTCTCTGGCCTCCTTCCTCCCTGAAGAGTTTCTCCTTTACCTGAATGTCTCAGTCAGGCCCTGTCTTGGATGGCTTCCCTGATTGGGTACTCTAGTTAAGTATTTGTTTTCACTTTGGGTATTATCCTTCCTATCAGACCCTAAAGAACTGACAATCAAATGCAGTCAGCGAAGTGGAGGAATTGGTGGACACTTGGGGGTGTATGTTACATGCTGGTGTGGACTGGGGGAAGTGGTCTCTGAGAAGGCTATTGCTTGAATGTGTAGAGGTGTGGGGTGTGAAGACCGTAGCCTGTCCTGCTAGTAGGTCCATGGACAAAGTCTGAGCTCTTCAGGGATGATGGCACTTAGATCTGAGAACCAGGCAGTGGTGACTCGATAAGCAATGGAGATGGCTAAGGGATAAGGGAGCGAGTGTGATGAGTCCCTGAAGGGCTCTCAGAAATAGCATGGTATGACCCTGAGAGGGAGAGGCTGGAGGGATTGAAAATTTGAGCCTTTTCTGTTACTGGAACTTTTTGGTTCCTACAAGCCAAGGAGACCGATGAGAGCTGACTTTAACTCCTGGAGGGGAGGGACCTTTGTCTCTTTGAATGTGTATGTGTGTGTGTGTTCCAATAACACTTTATTATGGTTGTTAACCTTTAAATTTCCTGTAATTTTCACATCACAAAATGCTATTCTCCTTTTGATGTTTTTAAAATTGAGCCTTTTTAAGAGTCCACTCATTGGAAATGACCCTGATGCTGGGAAAGATTGAGGGCAGGAGGAGAAGGGGGCGACAGAGGATGAGATGGTTGAATGGCATCATTGACTCAATGGATATGAGTTTGTACAAACTCTGAGAGATAGTGAAGGACAGGGAAGCCTGGAGCATTTCAGTCCATGGGATCACAGAGCTGGACACGACTGAGCTACTGAACAACAACAAAGAGCAGTTTTAGAATCACAGTAAAATTGAGAGGAAAGTACCAGAGATTTCCTAACTATCCCTACCCCTACACATTACACAACCTCCCTCATTATAAACATCCCCCACTAAAGTGGTACATTTGTTACAGATGATAAATCTACATGGACACATCATAAATACCCCAAATCCATAGTTTACGTTATTGTTCACTCTTTGTATTGTATATTCTAAAGGGATCTTCTCTTTTTTGAACTTAATACTTTGAAATAATTATCAGTTCACAAGAAAATGCAAAGAAAGGTCCAGGGAAGTCCTATACACCCTTCCCCCAGTCTCCCCTAATGTTAGCATTTTATACATTTTATATATAGTTCAATATAAAAACCAAGAAATTGACATTGGTACAATCCCTAGAGTTAATTCAGTTTCCATCAGTTATACATGCACTTGTGTATGTATGTACCCATGGATGTGTTTATATAGCCTACATAACTTTATCACATGTTTGTGTAACTACCATCCCAATCAAGATACTTAAATGTACTACCATCACAAGACCCTCTCATGTGACCTTTTTATAGTCACTCCAACCCTTCCATTCCCATCCCCATCCCCTAGCAACCACTAATACATTCTCCAACTCTGTAATTACATTTCTTTCATGAATGTTATTCCATGAAATCATGTAGTAGATACCCTTTGGGTACTGGCATTTTTTCACTGAGCATGATTTCCTTGAGGTTCATCCAGGTTGTTGCCTGCAGTAGTTTTTACCTTTTTATTGCTGAGTTATATTTCATGATATATATGTACAGGGAGACCTTGTCTTTTTATTTCTGTATCTCCTGCCTGGTACCTGGCATGTGGTTGGAGCTCAGCATCAACTATGTGAAGGGATAACACTCTGCAAATAACTTGCTGTGTCAAATGCCTTGCATGAATGGGAAAAGCTAAAGCAGTTTATTTCCACACCATTTAGCTCAGCCAAATTTCTGGCCTTCTGACTTAAACGTACCACTGCGAGTTCTTCTAAATGAAGAGTCACCTCATTTAACTGGAGAAAAAGTAGATCAAATAAGACAAACTGACACAAATTGAAATTTGCACGCCAGTGTGATCTGCCCAGGCTTATAATTGAGAATGCATTTGAAAACTTCCCCTGTGGCTCAGCTGGTAAAGAATCTGCCTGCAGTGCGGGAGACCTGGGTTCGATCCCTGGGTTGATAAGATCCCCTGGAGAAGGGAAAGGCTACCCATTTCAATATTTTGGCCTGGAGAGTTCCATGGATTGTATAGTCCATGGCGTCACACAGTCAGCGATACAAAGGAAGTGAGTGATTTTCACTTTCACTTTGAAAACTTCAACCTTTAGTGTCTTGATTACCCTGAATAATTTTTACCCTAGCAGTGAAGTTCACCTAAAAACCTGAAATCCTAGAAAGTGTAACTGTATAATGATGGAATTTAAGTGTAAAAACTTGATAAGAGAATGTCAGAACTCCTTCTTCCTGATTTACACTTATAATAATAATAATGCTTTCCCTTTCTGCTGTCCTTGAATAGTACAAAAAGGCAGTTTCACATCCACCATCTCCTCTAGCCCTGCAGTGATGCGATGAGGTAGAAGCTCACAGTGGTGGTTGGTGGTACATGTTATTGTCATTGCACTTGACAAATGAGACCACAGAACCCAAGAGATGTCAGATGATTTGTCCAAGCTTTTACGACTGCTTAGTGAATAAATCTGGCTAGAACTCTGATTTTACTTTATTTTTTTAATATATTTTTTTGTGGCCATGTGGCATATGGATCACTAGTTCCCCGACTAGAGATGGAACTCATGCCTCCTTCAGTAGAAGTGCACAGTCTTAACCTCTGGACCACAAGGAAAGTCCCAACTCTGATTTAATTCTACATTCAACCTGTTAGACTTCGATTTCTCATGTATGAGTAAACTCTTTTTAAAAGGGAGAAATCTTTTCTTTTTTACTTGGAGACTATTTTCATCATTTGACTCTCATGTCAAAGTTATCTCAACGTCAGAGTTATCCCATATATGTATTTCTATAGCACTGACTTGCTGAAAATCATGTTTGTAAAAACTGGAAGCTCCATCTTGATTGATTTTCCTCAAACAAATCTTAGAGATACTTAGAATAGACTACTGTATGTTATTATACATGATTTCAGTAACTTATTTTACCTGGGGGCAAAATCCCAGCTATTGAGTTTTATAAAAAAAAATCTCCAGATGGCTTGATTATACCATTTTAGAAACCAAGGGTATAAAAATAAAAATGGATAAGTAAGCACAATTTGGAAACATACAGAGATGAAAAAAGAAGAGTTAAGAGAGAAGTTTGAGTGTTTAAAAATATCTTTTCACTCACGAAAAAAACTTTCAGTAAACTAGGAATAGAGGAGAATTTCCATAACTTGCTAAGGCATATATACAGAAAATATACAATATCATACTTAATGATGAGAAATCAGTTGCTTTCCCTCTAGGATCAGGAGCAAGGGTAGAATTTTCTTTCACCACTCTTATTCAACATTTTACTGAAAAGTCCTAGCTACTGAAATAAAACCTGAAAAAGAATTAAAGGTCTAGAGTTTAGGATGGAAGGAAAAATAGGAAGGTCTAGGAAGGGAAAAACAAAACTTTCTTTGCAGATGATATGATTGTCTATGCAGAATATCCCAAAGAATTGTCCAAAAACCTCCTGAAGCTAATAAGTGATCATAGCCAAGTTGCAGATAGAAGGTTAATACACAAAAATCAATTATCTCCTATATGCTAGCAATAAACAAATTAAAAAATATAGAAAACTCATACTAGTTAATATTCAGCCAAAAAAGAGAAATGCTTAGGTAAAACTCTAACTAAATATATGCAGAAACTGTATGTGGAAAACTACAAAACTCTGATGAAATAAAGGAAATCTGAATAAATAGATGTTCCATGTTCAAGGATTAGAAGACTCAGTATTGATATCAGTTCTTCCCAATTTCATCTATAGCTTTAATAAAATACCAGTCAAAATCCCAGCAAGCTATTTTGTAGATATTGACAAACTAACAAGAGTTTATACGAGAAGACAAAAATCCTATAATCACTAACACAGAAGAACAGGGCTTTCACTACTTGATTTCAAGACTCACTATAAAGTTAAAGTAATCAAGACAGTGTGATACTGGTGAAATAATAGATATATCTAGATATCTATATGTACATTGAGAACCCAGAAGTAGACTTAAACAAATATAGTCAACTGATTTTTGACATAAGAGCAAAGACAATTCAATGGAGAAAAGGTAGTCTTTTCAATAAATACTGCTGGACAAACTGAACATTCACATGCAAAGAAATAAACCTAGACCCAGATTTTATATCTTTCACAAAAATTAACTCAAAGTGAATCATAGATTAAATGTTAAACACAAAGCTAAAAAACTTCCAGAAGAAAACATAGGAGAAAACCTAGGTGACTTGTATTTAGTGAGAAGTTTTTAGTTACAGCACCCAAAGAGCAATCCATAAGAGACAAACTGATACGTTGTTTTGTTTTGAAGAATGAGCACTTTGGCTTTGTGAGTTGGGAATTAATTTTTGGTTGTAAGTACTATTAAAACCTTAATCCAAATGAATTTTCAAATGTATATTAACAAGGAAAGGAAAAAACTTTCAAGCCATTTGAGGGTTATCAACAACAGTTGCATCTTGTGCCTGTTTCATCGGATTGTAATAAATTGCAATATATAAAATCAACAAGTGTGTGGTGATTTTTTTCCTTTTTAATATTTCAGTATTATATGGTACATTTTCCTTCTAGGGCAAGGCAAGGCAACTGATATTTATTGAACATCTGTTCTATGTTGGCATCATACTAGACACTGCAATATAAAATTGCAACAGGAAGTCTTAGCTATGAGGTTAATATATCTTCATACTGTTCACTGATTCCACCCCTCATTTCATACAGAAATAATAGGAGAACATTCTGTAGGATACACAAAGAATTTGACTAGAAAATAGTGAAAAACTTTAGTTTCAAATGTTCTTCTGATACTTTATAGAACTAAGTGGTAGATATAGCTATGAAGATGCTATAGTGAGTCCCATTTTTTTTAATGTTCCAGGAGGCCTTAGATGTTAGTGATGACTCACGACAGTGGGAGTTAAGAAGGAACATGCAGCAGGAAAATGGACAGTTTAGGTTGAGAAGAGGCTCTTTTTCCCAAAGGGCAATGCTACTTCTGAGGGTGAGGAACCTGGAGCTGGGTTACAGAAATGTTTTATTCTTTATTTCTATTAAGAACTCTACCAAGTAGGTGTTATTTTAACCATTTTATAGACAATGAAGTCAATCTCAGACAGGATAAGTGCTTATTTTTCAAAACCCACAGAACCAGTGGTAAATAACAGAATTAAATAGCTGTCTAACTCCACACCAGTATTCTATATTCTTCTCTACCAGAGGCAGCGTAGTATAACGATTTAATGGATAGACTCCAGTGTCAAGTTACTTTGGTTCACGTTCTGGAATTTTCATTTATTAGCTGTTTCAGTCAGTCAGCCAGTCGTGTCTGCACAGTTATGCCCGACTCTTTGAGACCCTTTGGACTGTAGCCTGCCAAGTTCCTCTGTCCATGGGGTTTTTCAGGAAAGAAACACTGGAGCGACTTGCCATTTCCTCCTGCAGGGGATTTTCCGGACCCAGGAGTCGACCTATGTCTCCTCTGTTTCCTGCATTGCAGGCAGGTTCTTTACCTGCTGAGCCACGGGGGAAACCCCCATTAGCTCTTTAACCCTGTACAATTCATTCACGTATCTGTGCCTCAAAATTCCTATATGAAAAATAGTGAAAATCATCTGATCTTGTCAGATTGCTGTGAGAATTAAATAAACATAAGATTTTAATATATTGTATGGTACACAATAAAGGATCAATACACATCAGCCAGAATTATTCTAACATGACCTTGCTTTGTCGTAATGAGGAAAGAATATTGTAAGATGCTACTTGGATTCAGAGACATTAAAAAAAAAAAATCTCAACAAGAACTCCAATCTTGGAAAGGGCCATAAATAAACGAGCAAGCAGTCTCATTTTAGAAGGCTTGTATGGGAGGCGTTCTACAACAATTGTTAGTCTGTTAGAGAATAGCCCATCTAAACTGTCTCTCTAAATCGTATGTTCTTTCCAATATACTTCCAAGATGAAATGTAACTTTTTTGGTATCTGTCTCCTCCAATAAAACACTTAACTTAAATCTACATGTGAACTGGGGTCATAACATAGACAAGGCACTACACTAGTAGCTCAAGGAGTTTGCATTCTTGTCAGAAGTTTTTTTTTTTTTTAACATTTTAACATAAAAGTGAGAAGTGCTATAAGAGAGGTATAGATTAAACATTGTAGGTGTTTGGAGGTAGAAAAGATTGCTTCCAGCAGGAGGATATGGAAAAGCTTTAGAGGAGAGGTGGCACTTGATTTGTGCTATGACCCAAGAGTAGATTTAGGCGTGTAGAGATAATGATGAAGGCAATAGAGGGGAATAAGAACAGGACAAATATAAAGGGACGACAATGAAAAACAAACAAAAAAAGGTTGTTGAAATCAGTTTGTGGGAATCAAACCCAGTCTAGGGAGTTTGAATTTTATGTAGAGGCTAAGGGCTAATTTTATGTAGATGCTAAGTTGAGTGTATTTAAGAATAATAGGCTCTGACCTGCCCTTTGGAAAATAACTCTGGTGGTCATTTACAGACTGGGCTACAAGAGAAAGGGAAGTGATGAAGAGTTAAGTTAGTATTGTGGAAATCCACAATGAGGGCTGCAATAAGCTGCTGGTGGGGCAAATGGCACCCATGTAATGACCTGTGGAGTAAAACTGACAAGATCATGCCATGTTTGGATGAATTTTCAGGGACAGAGATGAGTCTAATACATTTCAAAGCTGTGTCGCTAAGAGAGTGCTGGGAACCTTCATAAGAAACAGAGACCGTAGGAGGAGCAGAATTGACAGAAATACTGAAAGCACTGTGGGACATCACAAGTTTAAAGTCCATCTTACAGAACCTCCAAGTAGAAGATCCCATAAAATGTTAGAAAGGGGGAATGATGGCTTATCAGAGATGGAAAATAATCACCACATGCAGGGTTCATATGAGCCTTGGGGTTCTTCTATCATCATTGTGACTGAATAGTGTCCCCAGTTTCTGGCTATGAATTTGTTAATGGTTTCTTTATAAACACTCCCTGTGTGATCTTCATTTTACTTATGTTAGATTATTCACATTCACCGGCCCAAAGACTATTAGAATCAGATGGTGTGGAACCTCAGACACTTTCTACTTCTGTAATTTCATCATTGAGATGAGGAAACTAAAGATCAATGTCACTGAGTAAACTTTAAATGTTATTCGATATTGATGAAGAACATATTCCCCTGTCCTCTTCCAGTGACACTTCTGCTGTGTCATGAGATACCTCTCTCCATAGCATCCTTATGTCATAATATACTTCTGCCCACCCATATGAGCAAACTCAGAAGATGGTGAAGGACAGGGAAGACTGGCATGCTGCAGTCCACGGGGTTGCAAAGAATTGGACACAACTTAGCAACTGAACAACAACAACAACCAGCATGTCACAAGAAAATCTTGTCCTGAGGAAAAGAAAAAACAATGCTCAGAAGGGATCCCAGTGATAGAGAAAGATGGTGCTTGGAAAAAGGCCCCAGATGATTCCCTCAGGTTCTTAAAGAGGTGGGAATACCAGAGCACCTTACCTCCCTCTTGAGAAATCTGTATGCAGGTCAGGAAGCAACAGTTAGAACTGGACATGGAACAACAGACTGGTTCCAAATCGGGAAAGGAGTACGTCAAGTCTGTTTATTATCACCCTGCTTATTTAACTTATATGCAGAAAACATCATGAGAAATGCTCGACTGGATGAAGCACAAGCTAGAAACAAGATTGCAGGGAGAAATATCAATAACCTCAGATATGCAGATGACACCATCCTTATGGCAGAAAGCAAAGAAGAATTAAAGAGCCTCTTGATGAAAGTGAAAGAGGAGAGTGAAAATGTTGGCTTAAAACTCAACATTCAGAAAACTAAGATCATGACATCCGGTCCCATCACGTCATGGCAAATAGATGGGGAAACAGTAGGAACAGTGACTTTATTTTCTTGGGCTCCAGAATCACTGCAGATGGTGACTGCAGCCATGAAATTAAAAGACGCTTGCTCCTTGGAAGAAAAGTTATGACCAACCTAGACAGCATATTAAAAAGCAGAGACATTACTTTGCCAACAAATTTCCATCTAATCAAAGCTCTGGTTTTTCCAGTAGTCATGTATGGATGTGAGAGTTGGGCTGTAAGGAAAGCTGAGTGCTGAAGAATTGATGCTTTTGAACTGAGGTGTTGGAGAAGACTCTTGAGAGTCCCTTGGACAGCAAGGAGATCAAACCAGTCCATCCTGAAGGAAATCAGTCCTGAATATTCACTGGAAGGACTGATGCTGAAGCTGAAGCTCCAATACTTTGGCCCCCTGATGTGAAGAACTGACTCATTTGAAAAGACCCTGATGCTGGGAAAGATTGAAGGTGGGAGGAGAAGGGGACGACAGAGGATGAGATGGTTGGTTGGCATCACCGACTCGATGGACATGAGTTTGAGTAAACTCTGGGAGTTGGTGATGGACAGGGAAGCCTGGCATGCTGCAGACCACAGGGTCTCAGAGAGTCAGACACGACTGAGTGACTGAACTGAACAAGGCAAATTTTGCATATTTGTTCCACCTGAAATTGAATACAACACTGGAAGCATCAGGTACCAAGAGGCTGAGGGAGTGCAGTTTTTCTTTCTGATCATGTATATTTTTAAGTCCCTGACAGTGATCTCACATAGCAATTAATTATTGGGTTCCTCTCTTTGCATTTTAAATGATACCTTTGAAAAACATATTTCATTTAAATTGAAGGGACATATTATATGAGAAGTAATTTGCTGTGACTCTAGCTTGGGGTTGGAGAATTGGGAAGACATGGGACAGATTTATTGTTATATCCGAGTCACAGATTCTGATCACATAAAATACTCAAACAATGAATTATTTATTATATCTACTTTTAAGCCTGAAGTCCAGTATTACCGTAGTCCAGTAAAAATGAACAAACTACAAACTACATGAGGTGTACAAATGGAATATCCTTTTTGTATCTCAAAAACGATGATGTCAATTCCCTTATATGAAGAATCTAAAAAGAAATGATACAAATAAACTTATTTACAAAACAGACTCACAGGCCTTAAAGAAAAACCTTATGGTTGCCAAAGCGGAGGGATGAGGGGAAGAGATAGGGAGCTCGGGATCTATATGTACACTCTGCAATATTTAAGATGGATAACCAACAAGGTCCTAATGTAGAGCACAGGGACCTCTGCTCAATGATAAATAGCAGCCCAGATGGGAGGGGAGTTTGGGGGAGAATGGATACATTTATATGTATGGCCCAGTCTCTTCACTGTTCGGTTGAAATTACCACAACATTGCTAATCAGCTATACTCCAATATAAAAAAAATTAAAAAAACAATATCAACAAAATTATGAAACCCTAGCAATAATAACTGTTTCTGATACTAATTATTATGAGTGAGTAGGTAATGAGCTAAAATCAAAGTATTTTATTATAATAGAACATTTACCAAACAGTGATTTTTACAATGATAATGAACTAAAAAATTTTATACCAACATATAAACATTTAAATGTGGCCTTATGAACTCAAGGATGAATGATATGTGTGTGAAAGAAACAGAATGTGTATCTCTAATGTAAAATTTACCATCTGTCTGAACTGACCACATAGCCTGCCTAAGAAAGGAATTGTGAAGAAAGACCAGGCAGAGCTATATTGTGAGGGATGAGAACCTGGTGTGGAGAGGATTGCAGGATGCCAAACGATATTTCTGTTAATTCATAGAAATCTATGAAATGGAGCCTCAGAACTGTTTCACTGCTGCTGCATTTAAAGATGTCTTTTACTTCTGTCTTGTGTGAAAACTGAACTCATTGTGAAGACTTGTGTTTTTATATGTGTGTCTATGTTTTTATTTATTTGCTTGTGTAAAGGATATCATAACAATTGAAAAGTGGAATCCTTTGTTGGAGACTTGTCTTAGCAACCTGTATGTCCCCAGGCCTCACTAGCCTATTTGTAGGGAGCAGAAAAAAATCAGTGTTTGTCTCCAAATTGTGCTGGCTGTTAGCTCTCCCCAGACTGAGCACGCTGGTAAGGGATCCTCCCCTGGCAGGTATTTTGGCTGTCTCCCAGACTGTTGAGCATTTGTTCATAAGTGTCTTTGTCTTCGGCACTGTTGGCCTTCCTCCAGGCTTCCTCCTGAAGCAGAGTATTGCCTTGTCTAAGGTGCTGTCTCCTGCTGTGTTCCAAAGTTGAAGAATCAAACACCAAAACAGGATAATTCCCTTTGATCTCCACAGTTCAGGAGCCTCAGCTGATTCCACATGGGCTTTTCCTCTCTTCTTGGCTTAGACATGCACCACTGTGTCCTCTGTTGCCTCCATCTCCTTGTTTCACCCCAGGCCTGGCAAAACCAAGGCCTCACACCTCAAAGGCCTCTTCATTAGACTTCACTGATTCAAATAAATAGAGGCCTACGGACTCATAGATGCTCTGCGAATTCAATCTCAGTTATCCCCATCCTGTCATCTTAAACATTTCTCCCTAAGATCCTGTATCAGAAAGATGGCAGCTATGCAATTTGGCCTTGTCTAGCACTGGGCTTTACAACAGTGGCAAATTCTGGGTCTTAGTTTGATCTGAGGGGTTTAAGAACATACTCTGTGTGCTGCCTTTCCCCCTTGATCTAGGCACTCTGTGCCCAATGTTGTTGTTTGTTATGGGGACAGAGGCAGAAGGACACACCCACCATCAGACATTGAGCCTCTGTTTTGAGATGTGTACATGGCCTGAGGCATCATGCTATTTTGTTTCCAAAGGAAATAAAAACATCAGAATGACATGGTCTTGCCTCCCAGATAATACAGAATAATTCATGATTTCAATTAAACTGCTCTCAAACCTGTTGCACTGTCAACCTGTTGCAGTGAATGCTAACTAAATAGGCCATATTTTTATTTTAAAGGAAAACATTTTCCAGGCAAAGCTGGAAACCATGCGTGACATGAAGCTGTGGCTAGAATCACTATTTTTTTTTCCATAGGAGAATTAACAATTAGATCCAGTAGGCTAGGTACGGTTGTATAGATTGAGAATAATATTAAAGTGATTAAGTCTTAGTAAAACTCAATTAGCTAAAGGAGTGGCAAGAGAAGCTGAAATTTGTAAGCTGAATTTTAGTCAGTAGTTCTAGTCCCACCTTCTATCATAAAACCTTTTAATATGAATTGCAAGAAACAGCACATATGAATGTGAATTTCCCTTTCTCATTCTTTAAATACCCTGGCTCTAGTCAGGGGTCATCTTCCATCCACCATCCATCCATCCATCATCCACTGATGGTATAATTTAGATCATTTAAAATGGCAGATTCATGTTGATATATGGCAGAAACCAATACAATATTGTGAAGCAATTATCCTCCAATTAAAAATAAATTTGAAAAATAAAATTCTGCAAACATTAAAAAAAGTGGAATAACTATGTTCTATGTGGGGGCTTCCCTGGTGGCTCAGTGGTAAAGAGTCCACCTGCAATGCTGGAGCCACAGGAGATGCAAGTTTGACCCCTGGGTCAGGAAGATCCCCTGGAGAAGTAAATGACACCCACCCCAGTATTCTTGTCTGGAGAATTCAGTGGACAGAGGAGCTGGGTTGGGTCCACGGGGTCTCAACGAGTTGGACACCGCTGAGTGAGTGAGCACGCATGATTCAGGCATCCAACATGGAGCTGGGTGGCCACTGCAGGTGAGGCTTCAGACACGTTCCCACATCACTGAGAACTTGAGTTTTCTGAACTGCATCCAACTCAGGGACACCACCAGCTGTTTTCAAAAAGTATCTCCTAGCTGCTGCTAGCTGCAACCTTGTTGTTTCAAAGCCCTCACCTGCCAGCTTCACAACTCTGTAAACATTTTGAACCCCAACCAATCTCTGCTTAACAAATACACTTACTGCTAGTCAGTTCCAATCCTACTTCCTGAGGAACAATTAATAATTTATGTAACCTTGTGTTCTTTTGCCTTTATAATCTTCCTGCATTTTGTAGTCCAATGGAACACAATTCAAGTGCTTCTTGAAACTGTGTCTCCTGTGCTGCAGTCCTAACAAACCCTGAATAAATGCCTTTTTCCCCCTCTGCCTCAACCAGGGGTCTCTGCCCTTGGAATTCTTGGTTAGCAAACTACCATGTGCTATTTGTGCCTAAACATAGCAGCAAAGGGGGATGCCAACTGGCCAAGCAGAAGCTGAGAAGTTTTGTTGGTTTGTTGGGCATTGTGGGGTGAATGCATGTAGGTTCCTCTGGCTAAGAAGCTTGGGCGCCCTGGCCTGCTTTCCCAGTGTAACCATGATTGATGACACTAATAACTTGTCAGCCCCTCTTTGGCCCTTTTTAGGTGGGACGCACTCCTGTGAATGATGTCTTAACAGCAGCCTCAGAAAGCTTTGAGAGGTTTATCAGTCACACAGAGGAACGAAACTCAAGTGGGAAGACAGCCAAGAGGGTTGGGTAGTGAGAAGTAATTTTTACCTCCAAAGACCATGGCCAGAAGGGTAGAAGGGGTCTCAGCCTTTGGGGTTCAGTTATCCAGATTCTTTTGAGAGCTAAGTTTCCGATAGGAGACAGTTTCCACTGTCTTAGAGATGCTGTGCAGTTTTACTGAGTGTTTTTGTTTTGTTTGCTTTTTTTTTTCTTTTGGTTTTTTGCTTATAAGTCATGACTCATATTTTGAGCACTACCAAAGAATAAGGTGTTCCAGGAACTTGTAATTTGCTTCTTAAGATACGAAAGCTGGTTAGTCTTTCATGGAAATATTCCTAAAAACCATTCCAGCATTTTTGACCTTAAGAGCTGAGCTCACTAATGTTAAAGTAGGTATTTCTTGGCAGATCTCAAGCTCAGGCCCCTACCCTCCACATCGGTTTGTATCTACTGATACCTGTAATATATTCTTTTGTGTCTTTGAGAAGGAAAGATAAGAAAGAGAAGGGAAAGAGAAGGATGGAGGAAGTGGCATTGTGTCTGTTACCCTGTCACTCCCTTGTACTTACTGTGAACTAACATCGGAAGCCCATAGTATAGCTATAAGGACCAGAGGCCAGCACAACTGTTTTCAAAAAAGAATTTGTGATATTCCAGACCCAACCTGAGTCTGGTTAGGATCCAGCTGAAAAAGCATAGCAACAAGTTTGGAAGGTGTCATTTTCTGTGTGACTGTAATCAAAAGGTCTCAATAGTCCACAATCTTGGCTTTAATGGTGACTTTACAGGGGAGCTTTACAGGGGTGGCAAGCTTATCGGAAGGGGGTGCTAAGACACTTATTTTGATATTGATTTTGTCTTGAAACACACATTTTAGACTGTAGATTTAATTGGCAGTAGATTCTAGGAGAGTGTTGATGGAAATTGTCAGGGAAGGAGGGAACGACAGCCTACTCAGATTATTCCTTGAGACCACCTTGCTTGCTATGGTTCTCACATGAACAGAAATGGATTAATGGTAGGAGAGGGTATTTTAAAGCAACTTCAGAAAAGTGGACTTTATGGTCATTCATATATGGAAATAATGTCAAGAGAGAAGCAATATGGTGGACACTGGGATAGGGTGAGATCTTCCCTTAGCATGGAGATTCAGAACTATATTTGAGTATAACTATAAATGTGAATCTGTTGGTAATGCCTGCTAGCACTGGAAATATATTAAACATTATCTCACTGTTTTAAATTTCTCAGAACCTTTACCTGTATATCCCGGTTACTGTGTACTGGTTTGTAATACAGAAATGCCCTTGAAGGGTACAGAAGTTCAGAAGAACATTTTACTACTCTCCATGGGTCCAAACTTCCTGAGGAGGTTCAATTTGCAACCTCACCACTTCTCCTTAGCCTTTCACTCACTTCTTGAATTATTTGTGTTCTTTGCATATTTCTTTGAGGTTGAATAGTTTGTCTTACTGATCTTTGTATCTATCAGTGACTGGCGAAAAGCTTTTATGAAGTAAAAATTCATATTTTATGTCAAAACAAGAAAAATTTAAACATAAAAATTGTTCTCTGCTCTTTGGCCTTCCCCCTCCCCTCACTGTGCATTGTGTATCTGTGTTAGGCATCAGCCAAAATGTCCCCACTGGCAGAAATACCTGCTTAACTGTAGAAAGCAACATTTTCCTAGCATCAACAAGACAACTCCTTAAAAGATAACTTTCTTTCTTGATCTTTTAAGGGGCCACAGATATGGATTATGTAAATTTGTCAAATGATATGAATACATCATTTAATGTACAGCCCTCTGTCTCAAAAAACATGCCTTGACTTCTCACGGGCAGACCAGTTCTCAGAGCTTTCTGAGATGCTCTTCCCGGGTTATAATCCTCAAATTTGGCTTGAATAAAACTGTCCATCTCTTGCTCAGCTCAGACTAATTAATTTTTTGTCAACACTTTTCACATAGCAGCTACTCAATGAATGTTTCATAACAAAGTACAAAGATGATGGTGATCATAGAATATTAGTGCCATATTCCTCAGAGCAGGATCCTATTTATGTTTTTATGGACCTCTCTGATTCATGGCAGAGAATCCTAATGTGATTCCAATGTCTCTTATCCTCCTCAAACCTCACATCCTCACCCTGACCAAATAAGACCCTACAGATCAGGTCTTGACCTTGAACTCGACCAGCCCCTTGGACTTTTGATAGAGAATTTGCCCTTTATCCTAAGAGAGATTATTTCTTCTACCCTTGTTAATTTTTCCTACAGAATAGCTTTCAGTTCATCCTTGCTTGCTCTATACTGCAGAACCCACTATTTATGAGAAAGAAACAAATCTAGGGAGAGAAGGTGGTGTGAATATATGTACAAATGTAGGAAAAATTAGGACATTCTATAGTGAAGAGTGAGTAATTCAACATGGCTAGTGTTGAAAATGCAGGAAGTCAAAGAATTGAAGTTTGGAAAGTTAACTAGGACATGGAATAAGGAGTTTGGGGTTATGATACAGATAATGAAATGATTTAAACAATATTAGCAAAAAGAACTGTTCTGACTAAAAATATTCATTACATACAATAAACTCAATTAAATTTATGTCAGACAAGTGAATATTGTATTTCTGAGATCATATCAGGAGAAGGTATTTAAGTAGAAGAGATCTTATAGTGAAAGTAGCCCATATTTTTGGGCTATGAGCAGTTTGAAACTGAGTATGTTTTCTTAGATATAAATGTAATAGTGAAAAAACACACACAGTTGGAAATATTCTATTCAGGGCAACCCAACTAGAGTTCTATAAAAGACATAGGCATTTGAGCATCTGCCTTTCTCATTTGCTTTTCCCTTTCTCAAATCCCAGGAGACCATATAGTGTTCCTTAATACAAAAGTCAGAAAATGGCCTCTCACAGCAGAGTCAATTATATTTGTTCCTTGAGGGTCTTTTTTGCAATTGCATCTCTCAATAATGGTTCTTCAATTCATTTGAATTATAACCTGAGCTGGGCACTTACAAAAACTCATCAATTTTTTCTATAGTTTCAGACTGTAATTCACTGAGTATATTGCTAGGTCACGAATCATCAAATCTCATTCTCTAATCTCAGAAACGATGACTGACACACCCATATTTGACCACATCTGAAAAAATGTTTTATGGTCTGTGTTATAGGAAGTTAAATGTAGTTTAATTGGTGGAAACCAGAATCACTATTTT
Organism: Cervus elaphus; assembly: GCF_910594005.1. Classification (NCBI taxonomy): domain Eukaryota; kingdom Metazoa; phylum Chordata; class Mammalia; order Artiodactyla; family Cervidae; genus Cervus; species Cervus elaphus. The sequence goes on along the minus strand of NC_057833.1, from coordinate 31,250,494 downwards.
TCCTTTGGCAGGTTTCCTTGGTGAGAAATATTTATTTATGAGATCAAGTGGGAATAGAGTTTGGTATTCACAGAGGAAAGCCCAATGCTCTTGTGTTTAATCTTCCTTTCAGCATTAAATATTGGTGCAGAATCCAACAAAGGGGTGTTTAAGGAAGAGGATGTTAGGAGGATGGGGGCAGGGTAAGGGGGGTGGTTGTTGTATGAGTCACATAGTAACCTGTCTCTAAAATCATTCACATTGAAAATATGGGTTTGAATGTATTTAAAAAATGTAAAAATATGGATCAAGATCTTGTATATAGTTAAATTAGGGCTAAACTGTTTACCTGATTAAAACTAGCTAAATTGTTATTCTGCACTCACAGACATTGGCCAGAAGATTCACACTGGCTGTTTCCACACAATTACAGCTGGCCTCTAGCATTTTCTGGATTTCAAGTTTTACTTTTGTTCCTCTATCATAATTTATATTCTTGGCTTTCCTTATGAAAACCAGTGACTGAAGTACAAGAGCAGGATATTTGATTGCTCTGGGTACTATCTCTGTAATGTGGTTCTTAGTCTTTGAGAAGCAACAACTTATTCAATAACAATGTTATCCGATTAGCATAATCAGGATTGAAACGGCTCATAAAATACAGGTGGAAATAGAGCAGCATAATCAGCAGTTGGGGTCTGTTCTTTTCCACCTGTGACTGTAAATCAAATGGTCACCCTGATGAGAGCAAGTTAACAAAAGGTTTTCAGGGACAAAGTTGAGAAGCTAACTCAACATTTTTGGGAAAAATTATTTCCTGGAGAATGTTATTAAAAAGTCAAATAAGTCAAAGTGAGATATTTTTCTGATGCACTTAGAACAAATCTGAAAGTTCCTTTAAAAAGACTAGGGGCTTTGGATTTCAACATCAGAAGATAAAGATCTGGACTGGAACATAAAAATGTCCTCCCGGGACATTCCATTATAATTCGTAGATGGATATTCAAAGTCATGCACTCAGACTTCAAAGTAGTTTCAAAGGCAAAATTAATGAAATGACATGGTATAAATTGATCTTGGTGTTTTCTTCAAAGTTGTACATTTAAGAAAAAGCTTTACCAGTTAACAAAAAAATTGAGGGCAATAATGAATGAGCATAAAGAACTTCAACTTTCCTTTCTGGTCACTTCAGAAGCTTAGGCTTTTAATAAAGAGAGAATAAAATAAATCTCAAAGTTTGTCAGTAATCTAGCTGACTCAAGCCCTTAAACCTCAATGAGGCAATCAACAAGATGGTATTAATAGTACTTTATTATTTTACAAAGGAGACATAAGCATTTATAAATTGCTTTTATAATCTTGGACTGTACCATTAGCTAGTGTGAGGCAACACAGTGTTAGTAATAATGATCACTTGTTGAATGCTTACCATGTGACTAGCACTTTGTTTTATTTAATCCTTCCATCTCAGAGTTGTATGGAAGAGTTTATTATAATTTTAACTTTACAGATATAGAACAAATGCTCAGAAATATTAAATAATTTGCTCAAGTCTGACATTTAATCAGTGGCAGAACTGATGTTCAGATTCAAGTCTCTGATTCCAGGTCCCTTTTGCTTTTTTGCAAGATCTTTTCTATTGTCTGAGTGAACACAGCAAGCAATAGAAGTTTACAGAAACATTTACTACTATTTTCCATTTTCCACAGTGGCATCTTAGGATAAATTCAAGTCTCACTTTGTAGGCTACTTCCTGTCAAGGTTTTACCTTTTGCAGCTAATGCACCTGGATACACATGAACAGATGACCCCTAATTTATCTGAGCAAGGTAGGCAAGTGAACAGAGCATATTCTATGTGCTAGGTTGCCACATAGGCACAGAATTTCTTTTAATCCATATGATAGTCCATTTTGCAGAGGAGGCAGGATCAAAAAAAAATTAAGTGACTTGCCCAAGTTTGCATATCAAGTAGGTGAAGAGCCGGGATCTGAACCTAAGGCTGTCTGACCCCTGGCCCTACCTCTCTTGCCCTGTTTCACATGGTTCTAGGCATCGTAATAGAGCACAGCCTCTTTTGTAGCAAACTGTTCTCTATGTTCTGAAAGAGCTGTTGGTATAGGTTAGAAAATGGAAAACTATTTGACTTCTTCTGAGAGGCCTCTCCACTGCCCAGTTCAAGGTATTACAAAAATTAGTAATGTAGAGGTAATGTAGAGGTCATACTGAATAAATGATGTATTTTCTCAATGAGTATGTGTAAAAGGGAGAAATTGACTCTAGGCAACATTATACATTTTCTGCAGTGGAATTCAGCCATTCTCTTTAGTTTCTTTAGTTAGGAGACATTCTGCAGCTGCAAAAATGAATTTGTGTGTTTTCAAAAAAGCCAAGGCAATAATGAGAAACATTTTTTAAAAACTGAGCTGTTCATGGGCTGGGTATCAATGAATCAAGGGATAAAAAGAAATAGATACACTGGAAGCAGGTTTTGGTTTATTTTTAATTTTCTGAGGCTTGATTAAAGGGAAGTAAGGATCTGCCCTTACTTGAATGCTTGTGACAGTTTATTTGCCCTGGCATGATTCAAGTCTCATATGGATAAGGGGACTTGTGTGAACTAAGAGATCTGGGAATTGGGCCCAGACAGAAATAACAAGTAGGTGCTAATCCACATGGAACTCAAGGCTCTGAAGTGGGCAGCTGTGTCTGATGTAATTTCTCATCCCCGTAGTGCACCTGTCCTTTGAGTATCCTGTGATCTGTGACCTTCTCTCAGGAGAGCACGGCAGGTGCTTTCCCTATGAAATTAGACCTAAGTCCTGCCCAGAACTCAAGGAAAGGGCTAGTTGGGGTTTACCCATGACATCATGGATGGCTCTGACATGTCATTTTAAGTGGAGGCCTTGAATACAGCCCACCAGTATTGATTTGTAGATATTTACAGGGATTTTCCCCTGTAGTCAATGCAGAGGCAAACCATGAGGGAAAACTTGGAATGAATCACATAAATTTGCTAAACCTTAAATCACATAAACAGAAAATTGCATTGAAGATATATTGAGCATGGCCCAGCCCATCAGAACAAGACCCAGTTACCCTCTCAGTCAGTCTCTCCCATCAGGAAGCTTCTGAAAGCCTGTTATCCTGCTCCATTAGAGGGCAGACAGACTGAAAACCACAATCACAGAAAACTAACCAATCTGATTAGTCTAACTCAATGAAACTTGTCTAACTCAATGAAACTATGAGCCATGCCATGTAGGGCCACCCAAGATGGACGGGTCATAGTGGAGAGTTTTGACAAAACGTGGTCCACTGGAGAAGGGAATGGCAAACCACTTCAGTATTCTTGCCTTGAGAACCCCATGAACAGTATGAAAAGGCCAAAAGATAGGACACTGAAAGACAAACTCCCCAGGTCAGTAGGTGCCCAATATGCTACTAGAGATCAGTGGAGAAATAACTCCAGAAATAATGAAGAGACAGAGCCAAAGCAAAAACAACACCCAGTTGTGGTTGTGACTGGTGATGAAAGTAAAGTCTGATGCTGTTAAGAACAATACTGCATAGGAACCTGGAATGTTAGGTCCATGAATCAAGGCAAATTGGAAGTGGTCAAACAGGAGATGGCAAGAGTGAACATCGACATTTTAGGAATCAACGAACTAAAATTGACTGGAATGGGTGAATTAAACTCAGATGACATTCATATTTAATACTATGGGCAAGAATCCCTTAGAAGAGAGGGAGTAGCCATTATAGTCAACAAAAGAGTCCGAAATACAGTACTCGGAATCAGTCTCAAAAACGACAGAACGATCTCTGTTTCCAAGGCAAACCATTCAATATTACAGTAATCCAAATCTATGGCCTGATCAGTAGTGCTGAAAAAGCTAAAGTTGAACAGTTCTATGAAGACCTACAGGACCTTCTAGAACTAATACCCAAAGAAGATATCCTTTTCATTATAGGGGACTAGAATACAAAAGTAGGAAGTCAAGAAATACCTGGAATTACAGGCAAATATGGCCTTCATTCTGTGGAGTACAGAATGAAGCAGGGCAAAGGTTAATAGAGTTTTGCCAAGAGAACACACTGGTTATAGCAAACACTCTCTTCTAACAACACAAGAGGACTCTACACATGGACATCACCAGATGCTCAATACCAAAATCAAATTGATTATATTCTTTGCAGTCAAAGATGGAGAATCTCTATGCAGTCAGCAAAAACAAGACTGGGAACTGTCTGTGGCTCAGATCATGAACTCCTTATTGCCAAATTCAGACTTAAAGAAAGTGGGGAAAACCATTCAGGTATGACCATAGACCATTCAGGTATGACCTAAATTAAGTCCCTTATGATTATACAGTGGAAGTGACAAATAGATTCAAGGGATTAGATCTGATAGACAGAGTGCCTGAACTATGGATGGAGGTTCGTGACACTGTACAGGAGGCAGTGATCAAGACCATCCCCAAGAAAAAGAAATGCAAAAAGGCAAAATAGTTGTCGAGGAGGCCTTACAAGTAGCTGAGAATAGAAGAGAAGTGAAAGGCAAAGGAGAAAAAGAAAGGTATACTCGTTTGAATGCAGAGTTTCAAAGAATAGCAAGGATGATGTAATCTAGCTGACTCAACGATCAATGCAACTCAACGATCAAGAAAGTCTTCCTCAGCGATCAATGCAAAGAGATAGAGGAAAACAACAGAATGGGAAAGACTAGAGATCTCTTTAAGAAAATTAGAGGTACCAAGGGAATTTTTCATGCAAAGATGGGCACAATAAAGGACAGAAATGGTATGGACCTAACAGAAGCAGAAGATATTAAGAAGAGGTGGCAAGGTAACATAGAAGAACTATACAAAAAAGATCTTCATGACCCAGATAATCATGATGGTGTGATCACTCAGCTAGAGCCAGACATCCTGGAATGTGAAGTCAAGTCGGCCTTAGGAAGCATCGCTATGAACAAAGCTAATGGAGGTGATGGAATTCCAGTTGAGCTATTTCAAGTCCTAAAAGATGATGTTGTGAAAGTGCTACACTCAATATGCCAACAAATGTGGAAAACTCAGCAGTGGCCACAGGACTGGAAAAGGTCTGTTTTCATTCCAATCCCCAAAAAAGGCAATGCCAAAGAATGCTCAAACTACTGTACAATTGCACTCATCTCACACACTAGCAAAGTAATGCTCAAAATTCTCCTAACCAGGCTTCAACAGTATGTGAACCATGAACTTCCAGATATTCTAACTGGATTTAGAAAAGGCAGAGGAACCAGAGATCAAATTGCCAACATCTGTTGGAGCATCGAAAAAGTGAGAGAGTTCTGGAAAAACATCTACTTCTGCTTTATTGACTATGCCAAAGCCTTTGACTCTGTGTATCACAACAAACTGTGGAAAATTCTTAAACAGATGGGAATGCCAGACTACCTGACCTGCCTCCTGATAAATTTGTGTGCAGGGCAAGAAGCAACAGTTAGAACTGGACATGGAAAAACAGACTGGTTCCACATCGGGAAAGGAGTACATCAAGGCTGTATATTGTCACCTCCTTATTTAACTTTCATGCAGAGCACATCATGGGAAATGCTCGACTGGATGAAGCACAAACTGGAATCAAGATTGCCGGGAGAAATATCAATAACCTCAGATATGCGGATAACACCACACTTATGGCAGAAAGCAAAGAAGCACTAAAGAACCTCTTGATGAAAGTGAAAGAGGAGAGTGAAAAAGTTGGCTTAAAACTCTACATTCAGAAAACTAAGATCATGGCATCCAGTCCCATCACTTCCTGGCAAATAGATGGGGAAACAATGGAAACAACAGACTTTATTTTTTTGAGCTCCAAAGTCACTGTAGATGGTGATCACAGCCATGAAATTAAAAGACGCTTGCTCCTTGGAAGAAAAGTTTTGACCAACCTAGACAGCATATTTAAAAGTAGAGACATTACTTTGCCCACAAAGGTCCATCTAGTCAAAGCTCTAGTTTTTCCAGTAGTCACGTATGGATGTGAGAGTTCGACTATAAAGAAAGTGAGTGCTGAAGAATTGATGCTTTTTAACTACGGTGTTGGAGAAGACTCTTGAGAGTCCCTTGGACTGCAAGGAGATCAAACCAGTCCATCCTGAAGGAAATGAGTCCTCAATATTCACTGGAAGGACTGATGCTGAAGCCAAAACTCCAATACTTTGGCCACCTGATGTGAAGAACTAACTCATTTGAAAAGACCCTGATGCTGGGAAAGATTGAAGGTGGGAGGAGAAGGGGACGACAGAGGATGAGATGGTTGTATGGCATCACTGACTCAATGGACATGAGTTTGAGTAAACTCTGGGCATTGGTGATGGACAGGGAGACCTGGTGTGCTGAAGTCCATGGGTCGCAAAGAGTTGGACTCTACTGATCAACTGAATTGAACTAAAAGCACATAAAAACACTATTGTTTTTAATTTCTACTGAACTGAAAAATTCAAGTTTTCTTTTACCAAACCCTGGTAAACTGGTTTGAGCCTGTAACTAATTCATTGAAGTGGAACCAGACTAATACATCAAAATATTTACTAAATCACATATAAGTCACCTGAATATTTTTCAGTTAGAGTCCCCAGTGCCAAGTGCTTGTTTAGTATCAGAGCTAAATTCAGTTTAATGATATTTCCCCACCATGTATCTATCCGTGTGTAGACAGAGATGCTGTAAGAGGCAGAGGTTGTAGGACAGGCAGAGAGAATACCTGATAAATCAGTGGTTCAAATATTTCTCCTAAGCTGCAAAATTTTATTAAACAAAATTTGACACTGAAATTCAGCATGTATTATATAGATGTCTTTGTAAGCTGTTTGAAGCAGAGCCTGAGGCTTGAGCATACTCTGGGAGTTGGTGATGGACAGCTGGACTCTCTCTGATGCCTCTATAAGGAATACCAGCATACCACAGAACACAGTTTGAAAAGCCCCATACTAAATATTGTGCAGGATTTGGGTTCTTTGACTTCAGTCATTCCTTTGTCATAGATAATTCCTGCAGTTCTTGATATCTTTCCTGAACACTAATTCCACTTCCCATGGCTAGATATCCATTGTTCACTTGGAGTCCTTACTGGCATCCCAAATATAAATCTAATGTTGAATTGATCCCATATTTCCTCAAACCAACTCCTTCTATATTGACCACTTGTTAATTGGGCCACCATTCTTCTGGTTAACCAGGCTTATAACCCAGTTAACTGATTTCATTCCTTTCTTCTCATATCCAACAAGAAAGAATAAATGTCTGACCTTGTTACAGACCAATTAAAGTGGTCTAAGTTGGTGTCAGGCTTGGTCTGTAATACTTTATTCAGATTTGGGATGAGGAGTGGGGTTAGTAAGAGGTGATGGGACAAGGAAGGGCCAGCTGGTGCCTCAGACACGAGTACAGAGCAAAGTTGAAGCAGCAGTTAGAGAGGTTTTCAGGAGTCACAGCAAGGCCAGGGCCTAGACCTTGGCAACTCAGGAGACCATGGTCAGTCATGGTTATTGGTTCCACCCTTTGTGTGGTGAGTCTCACCTGGATTGTCTTAAAAGCACCCCATGGCAATCAGAGAGCTAGGTTATTCCTTTGGCTTTACCATTTATTAGTTATATGAACTTGAGCAAACTCAAATTTTCTGAGACTCAACATTGAGGATAGTATTAATAGTTCCTTCCTTGACTTCTTTGAGTTTGTGGTTAGAATTAAATACAAAAAATGAAACATCATAAATTTTAAAGTGCACTGTGGTAGTGGAAGATCTTTGTTTTTCATTCATTCAAATATTTACCAAGCATCCACTATGACCAGGTACTAGGAAGTTGGCAGTACAATGATAAACACAATCTCTACCTCTGAGGGACAGATTCTGCCCCTGCAGAATAGATGGGGGAGGCAGGTGTTAACCAAATGGTTACACGAGTAATAATAGTTTTCAGATATATTTACTAAGTGTTGATCTTATTCTAAGTTGTCATCATTTAATCCTTATAACAACTCTGTGAGAGAGGCATTAATAGCCCCCCATTTTACAGATGGGAAAATTGAGGTCCATAGGGGTTAAACAGTTTGCTACAGGGATTTCACAGCTAGTAAGTGGCAGAGCCAAGAAAGTAACATGAGCAGTCTGACTCTAGATTCCATGCTCATGCTGATGATCACATAACAAGTTATCCCCCACCTATGACTGAGTACATCTGGGGGGTGAGAGCAACCATTGGGATTCCATATTTAACTACTTCTCTGGAAATAGGGGATAATATTAATACTTACTTTCAAATAAGTACTTACTTCCTTTATAAGATAATACTTGTAAAGGACTTAACACAGTAACTGACATCATAAACCTATAATAAACATTCACTTTAGCTATTGATTATAATAAAAGCAATGAAAAAAAAAAGAGTGCAGGGTCCTACCAGGAAGTAAAACAGGAAGACCTAGCTTAGATTGACTGAAAGGAGCAGGATAATAGTCCTGGAAGAAATATTTAAGCTGAGACCCAAAGGATGAAATAAGAACAAAGGTGTCAGAGGAGAAAGGCCAAGGAGCTGGGTGTGAAAGTACACTGGACAAGAAGGCCTTTAGCTCCTTCGAGGAACAGAGAGGAAGCCAGAGTGGCTGAAATGGATGCAGGAAGGAAGGAAGGAATCGGGAGTTAGGCTGGAGAGGTGGAGAGGGGGAACTTCTCCTTCATTAGTTCTTCCCTTGTCATTTCCACTGCCATCATGTGAATTCAGGCCTATTATCTCAGGTCTAAATTAGTTCTGTGACTTTGCAAGTATTTTTCCTGTCTGTACTCTCTTATATTTTCCACTCATTGTGCATGTACCTGGCAAATGAAGGGCCTAGAGCATTACTTTGATCATGACACTGCTCTACCAAGACCTTCAAAAGTTTGCCATTGTCTATCAAACTCCAAACTCCTTAACCAAACATGCAATGGCATTTTCAAACTGGCTTTTACCTATTCTGGGTCTTTTTTCCCCCACAATTTATGCAAAACTTTTATCAATTTTGCTCCACACTTCTCTACTTGTAATGTACCCTTCTTCCCTTTGTTTGGAGTATGGACTCATGTTAAGTCCTATCTATCAGTGTCTATAAAATGTCATCTCTTCCATGAAAACAACCGACATTATGCCAGCCAGAAATTATATTCTTATAATGTTAAATCTTTTTGGTTCTATTTCCTAAGTGTAACTTTTTCCAGTAAAAAATAACATTTTTATCTTTCTCTTTCTCACTCACTTCACCCTGTATAATAGGTTCTAGGTTCATTCACCTCATCAGAACTGACTCAAATGCATTCCTTTTTATGGCTGAGTAATATTCCATTGTGTATATGTACTACAACTTCTTTATCCATTCATCTGTCAATGGACATCTAGATTGCTTCCATGTTCTAGCTATTGTAAATAGTGCGGCAACAAACAATGGGATATATCATATTCTAATGCATATATACAGAATCTAGAAAAATGGTAGTGAAGAATTTATTTACAGGGTAGCAATGGAGAAACAGACATAGAGAAGAGACTTATGGACATGGGGAGAGGGGAGGAGAGGGTGAGATGTATGGAAAGAGTAACATGGAAACTTACATTACCATATGTAAAATAGATAGCTAACAGGAATTTGCTGTCTGGCTCAGGAAACTTAAACAGGGGCTCTGTATCAACCTAGAGGGGTGGGATGGGGAGGGCGATGGGAGGGAGGCTCAAAAGGGAGGGGGTATATGTATACCTATGGCTGATTCATGACAGAAACAGAACAAAATTCTGTAAAGCAATTATCCTTCAATAAAAAATAAATTAAAAAAATTTGTTTTAATTAAAAAAAACTACATATAGAAAAGTATGAAAAATCTTTCAAAATTTTCTTACCCAATCTAGGTCTAAATTGCTAAACAATAGTTAGCATTTTTAGATTTTTTTTTTTTCTAGTGGCACATTGGAGAGTATGAACTTAATTCTTATAAAACTTTCTTTATAAACTTATGTCCAGGGGGGCAGTCCCAAGATGGTGGAGGAATAGGACAGGGAGACCACTTTCTCCCCCACAAATTCATCAAAAGTTCATTTGAATGCTGAGCAACTTCCACAAAACAACTTCTGAAGGCTGGCGGAGGACACTGGGCACGCAGAAAGGCAGCGCATTCTCTTTGAAAGGAGGTAGAATAAAATATAAAAGACAAAAAGAGAGACAAACGAGTTAGGGACAGAGACCCATCCTGGGGAGGGAGTCATGAAGGAGAACTTTCACAGCTGGGTCTGTGGGTAGTTTTGGAATCTCAGAGGGCAACATAAGTGGGAGAAAACAAAACAAAAACCCACAGAATAGGCGCTAACCTCAACTGCCAGTTGGAGAGGCAGCCCAGAGGCTCGTGTCTGCCACCAGCGAGCAGGGGATGGACAGCGAGGTGCAAGCTGCGTAATCGGTGCTTAGAATAAGGACCAGGCCTGAATGCCCTGAGGACAATCTGAGGGAGCTAACTTGAGATAGCAGCCCAAACTGTGGGATTGCAAGAGAGAGAGAAAAAAACAGAACTTTAACGAGCAGCCTGGCCTGCTCACAGAACAAAGGATTGAGCGAATACCAAAGGAGAGCTGGCAGGCTGTGTACAGTCCTGCCCCACCCCTCCCCCTCCAGGAAGCAGAGAGGCAGCGAGTGACAACCAGAGCTGGAAGGCAAGAGGCTGCTGCAATCTCGGCCCCAGAGACAGCATCCTCCACCAAACTGTGAGCAGGCTCCCAGTTGCTAACCACGTCTTCCTGGGATCTTGGACAGTTGACATCTGCCAGGAGGGTTGCAGCCTGAGATTGGCTCCCCAGAAGAGACACACAGCACACCTGAGACAATACTCTCGCGGCACGCCTGGGAAACAGTGGCTGGAACCCGGGAGGTGATTAAGACGCACGGCTACCCTGAGACAGTGCGCTCGTCAATCACCTGGTCACCCAAGCTGCTTGGACCTGGGAAGGGCACAAAACACGTGCCCAACCGAATCTGTGCTCTGTGGAGTTCCTGAGAACCTGAGCTGCTTAGACCTGGGAAGTGCAGGAAACTCATGGCCTGCTTTGGACAGTGCCCCTGCAGAGCACCTTGGAGCCTGAGCAGTGTAGACCTGGGAAGCACACACCGCCTGGAGCTGGGGCAAACACAGTGTGGGCCACATACTGAGAGCACTCCCCACACACCCCAGTGATATTTGTCTGCAGGGTCCCTCCCTCCCCAGAACACAAGTGAACAAGTGAGCCTAAACAAGTGACCACCTTTGCCCCCTTCTGTCAGGGCAGAATTAGGCACTGAAGAGACTTGCAAACCGAGGAAGCCAAAATAAACGAGGGAACCGCTCTGGAAGAGACAAATGCAACAGATTAACCCTGTAGTTAACACTGACTAAGCATTTGAGGGGGGCTATAGACCTTGAGATGGAGAAGGCAATGGCACCCCACTCTAGTACTCTTGCTTGGAAAATCCCGTGGATGGAGGAGCCTGGTAGGCTGCAGTCCCTGGGGTTGCTAAGAGTTGGACACGACTGAGCGACTTCCCTTTCACTCTTCACTTTCATGCATTGGAGAAGGAAATGGCAACACACTCCAGTATTCTTGCCTGGAGAATCCCAGGGACAGAGGAGCCTGGTGGGCTTCCATCTATGGGGTCGCACACAGTCGGACATGACTGAAGTGACTTAGCAGCAGCAGCAGCAGCAGCATAGACCTTGAGAACAAGTATAAGCTGGAACAAGGAACTATCCAAAATGGAACTGACCCCACACCGCCCACAACAGCTCCAGAGAAGTTCCTAGATATATTTTTACTATTACCACTTTTTAATTTTTTAAATTTAAGTCCTTTATTACTCCTTTAATTTTCATTTTTATAACCTACTATTACCTTGCAAAAAAAAACACCCTATTTTAAAAGCAAATTCATATATATATATGTATATATATATATATATTTTATAATTTTTGTGATTGATTTTGTTTTGTATTTTTAATATTGTATTTCTGAGAGTCTAACCTCTACTCTAGATTTTTAACTTTGCTTTTTGGTATTTGTTATCAATTTTGTACCTTTAAGAATCTAACCTTCTGTATCCATTTTCACATAGAGCTGTGATTACTGGCTTGATTTCTCTCTCCCCTTTTGACTCTCCTTTTTCTCCACCAGGTCACCTCTATCTCCTCCCTCCCACTTCTCTTCTCTACTTAACTCTGTGAATCTCTCTGGGTGTTCCAGACTGTGGAGAACTCTTAGGGAATTGATTACTGGCTAGATTGCTCTCTCCTCTTTTGACTCCCCCTCTTCTCCCCTGGTCACCTCTATATCCCTCCTCCCTTTTCTCTTCTCCATGTAATTCTGTGAACCTCTCTGGGGGGTGTCCCTTGCTGTGGAGAATTGTTTCACCATTAACCTAGATGTTTTATCATCGGTGCAGTATGGCTGGAGAAGTCTTGAGGCTACTGTAAGAATAAGATTGAAAGCTAGAGGCAGGAAGCTTAACTCCAAAACTTGAGAACATCAGAGAACTCCTGATTCCAGGGAACATTAATAGACAAGAGCTACCCCAAAGCCTTCACACCTACACTGAAACCAAGCTCCACCCAAGAGCCAACAAGTTCCACAGCAAGACGTACCATGCTAGTTCTTCAGAAAAGCAGGAACACAGCCCTGAGCATTAAAAGACAGGCTGCCCAAAGCCATGCCAAACCCATAGACACCCCAAAACTCACTACTGGACACTTCATTGCACTTCATAGAGAAGAGATCCAGTTCAACCCCCAGAACACAGACACAAGCTCCACTAGCTAGGAAATAGGAAACCTTGACAAGCTACTAGTCCAACCCCACCCACAGGTAGCAGTCTCCACAACAAAGTGGAACCATGAACTTCCAGCCTACAGAAAGGGCACCCCAAACACAGCAATCTAAACAAAATGAAAAGGCAGAAAAATATTCAGCAGATAAAGGAACATGATAAATACCCACCAAACCAAAAAAAAAAAAAAAAAAAAAAGATAGGGAATCTACCTTAAAAAGAATTCAGAATAATGATAGAAAAGATGATCCAAAATCTTGAAAACAAAATTGAGTTACAGATAAATAGACTAGAGACAAGGATTGAGAAAATGCAAGAAATGTTGAACAAGGACCTAGAAGAAATAAAGAAGAGTCAATCAATAATGAATAATGCAATAACTGAGATCAAAAGCACTCTGGAGGGAACCAACAGTAGAATGACTGAGGCAGAAGGTAGGCTAAGTGAGGTGGAAGAAAAAATGGTGGAAATAAATGAAGCAGAGGGGAAAAAAGAAAAAATAATTAAAATAAGTGAGGACAACCTCAGAGACCTCTGGGACAATGTTAAATGCCCAACTAGAATCATAGGAGTCCCAGAAGAAGACAAAAAGAAAGGGCATGAGAAAATACTTGAGGAAATAATAGTTGAAAACTTCCTAAAATGGGGAAAGAAATAGCCACTTAAGTCCAAGAAACCCAGTGAGTCCCAAACAGGATAAACCCAAGGCAAAACACCCCAAGACACATATTAATCAAAGTAATCAAGATCAAACACAAAGAGCAAATATTAAAAGCAGCAAGGGAAAAGCAGCAAATAACATACAAGGGGATCCCCCATAAAGATAACAGCTGATCTTTCAATAGAAACTCTTCAGGTCAGAAGGGAATGGCAGGACATAAAGTGATGAAAGAGAAAAATCTACAACCCAGGTTACTATACCCAGCAAAGATCTCATTCAAATATGAAGGAGAAATCAGAAGCTTTACAGACAAGCAAAGCTGAGAGAATTCAGTACCACCAAACCAGCTCTTCAACAAATGCTAAAGGATCTTCTCTAGACAGGAAACACAGAAAAGGTGTATAAGCTTGAAACCAAAACAACAAAGTAAATGGCAACGGGATCATACTTATCAACAATTACCTTAAATATAAACGGGTTGAATGTCCCAACCAAAAGAAAAAGACTGGCTGAATGGATAGAAAAACACAACCCTTATATATGCTGTCTACAAGAGACCCACCTCATACCAAGGGACACATGCAGACTGAAAGTGAAGGGCTGGAAAAAGATATTTCATGCAAATGGAGACCAAAAGAAAGCAGGAGTAGCAATACTCATATCAGATAAAATAGACTTTGAAATAAAGGCTGTGAAAAGAGATAAAGAAGGACACTACATAATAATTAAAGGATCAATCCAAGAAGAAGATATAACAATTATACACACACACACACACACACACACACACACACACACACACACATGCACCCAACATAGGAGAACCTCAATACATAAGGTAAATGCTAACAAGTATGAAAGGGGAAATTAAGAGTAACACAATAATAGTGGGAGACTTTAATACCCCACTCACACCTATGGATAGATCAGCCAAACAGAAAATTAGCAAGTAAACACAAACTTTAAATGATACAATGGACCAATTATATCTAATTTATATCTATAAGACATTCCACCCCCCAAAAGTGAATTTAACCTTTTTCTCAAGTGTACATGGAACATTCTCCAGGATAGATCACATTCTGGGCCATAAATCTAGCATTGGTAAATTAAAAAAATAGAAATAATTTCAAGCATCTTTTCTGATCACAGTGCAGTAAGATTAGATCTCAATTACAGGAAAAAATACTACTAAAAATACAAACATATGGAGGCTAAACAACACGCTTCTGAATAACCAAGGTTATATAATCACAGAAGACATCAAAAAGGAAATCAAAATATGCATAGAAACAAATGAAAATGAAAACATGACAACCCAAAACCTATGGGATTCAGTAAAAGCAGTGCTAAGGGGAAGGTTCAAAGCAATACAACCTTACCTCAAGAAACAAATCAAATAAATAACCTAACTTTACACCTAAAAAAGCAACTAGAAAAAGAATAAATGAAGAATGTCAGGGTTAGTAGAAGGAAATAAATCATAAAAATTAGAGCAGAAATAAGTGAAAAAGAAACAAAGGAGACTATAGCAAAAATCAACAAAACTGAAAGCCAGTTCTTTGAGAAGATAAATGAACTAGACAAACCATTTGCTAGACCCATCAAGAAAAAAAGGGAGAAGAATCAAACCAACAAAATTAGAAATGAAAATGGAGAAATCACAACAGAAAACACAGAAATACAAAGGATAATAAGAGACTACTATCAGCAACTATATGCCAATAAAATGGACAACTTGGAAGAAATGGACAAATTCTTAGAAAAGTATAACCTTCCAAAACTGAAACAGGAAGAAATAGAAAATCTTAACAGGCCCATCAGAAGCATGAAATCAAAACTGTAATAAAAAAATCTTCCAACAAAGAAAAGCCCAAGACCAGATGGCTTCATAGGTGAATTCTAACAAAAATTTAGAGAAGAGCTAACACCTATCCTACTCAAACTCTTCCAGAAAGTTGAAGAGGAAGGTAAACTCACAAACTCATTCTATGAGGCCACCATCACCCTAATACCAAAACCAGACAAAGATGCCTCAAAAAAAGAAAACTACAGGCCATTATCACTGGCAAACATAGATGCAAAAATCCTCAATAAAATTCTAGCAAACAGAATCCAACAACTTATTAAAAAGATCGTACATCATGACCAAGTGGGCTTTATCCCAGGGATGCAAGGATTCTTCAGTATTTGCAAACTAATCAATGTGATACACCACATTGACAGATTGAAAGATAAAAACCATATGATTATCTCAATAGATGCAGAGAAAGCCTTTGACAAAATTCAACATCAATTTATGATAAAAACTCTCCACAAGGCAGGCATAGAAGGAACATACCGCAACATAATAAAAGCCATATATGATAAACCCACAGCAAACATTATCCTCAAAGGTGAAAAATTGAAAGCATTTCCCATAAAGTCAGGAACAAGACAAGGGTGCCCACTCTCACCACTACTATTCAACATAGCTTTGGAAGTTTTAGCCACAGCAATCAGAGAAGAAAAATAAATAAAAGGAATCCAGATGGAAAAAGAAGACATAAAACTCTCACTGTTTGCAGATGACATGATCCTCTACATAGGAAACCCTAAATACACCACCAGAAAATTATGAGAGCTAATCAATGAATCTAGTAAAGTTTCAGGATATAAAATTAATACACAGAAATCCCTTGCATTCCTATACATTAACAATGAGAAAACAGAAAGAGAAATTAAGGAAACAATCCCACTCAACATTGTGACGAAAAGAATAAGTACTTAGGAATAAATCTACCTAAAAAAACAAAAGACCTATAAATAGAAAACTATAAAACATTGATGAAAGAAATCAAAGATGACACAAATAGATGGAGAAATATACCACGTTCATGGATTGGAAGAATCAATATAGTAAAAATGAGCATACTACCCAAAACAATCTATAGATTCAAGCAATCCCTGTCAAGATACAAAGGGTATTTTTCCCAGAACTAGAACAGATAATTTCACAATTTGTATGGAAATACAAAAAACCTCAAATAACCCAAGCAATCTTGAGAAGAAGAATGGAACTGGAGGAATCAACCTTCCTGACTTCAGACTATACTACAAAGCTACAGTCATCAAGACAGTATGGTACGGGCACAAAGACAGAAATATAGATCAATGGAACAAAATAGAAAACCCAGAGATTAAATCCACGCACGTATGGACTCCTTATCTTTGACGAAGGAGGCAAAAGCATACAATGGAGAAAAGACAATCTCTTTAACAAGTGGTGCTGGGAAAACTGGTCAACCACCTGTAAAAGAATGAAACTAGAACACTTTCTAACACCATACACAAAAATAAACTCAAAATGGATTAAAGATCTAAATGTAAGATCAGAAACAGTAAAACTCCTAGAAGAAAACATAGGCAAAACACTCTCTGACATAAATCACAGCAAGATCCTCTATGATCCACCTCCTAGAGTAATGGAAATAAAAGCAAAAATAAACAAATGGGACCTAATGAAACTTAAAAACTTTTGCACAGCAAAGGAAACTATAAGCAAGGTGAAAAGACAGCCTTCAGAATGGGAGAAAACAATAGCAAATGAAGCAAATGATGAAGAATTAATCTAAAAAATATATAAGCAGCTCATTACCAGAAAAATAAACGACCCAATCAAAAAATGGGCCAAATAACTAAACAGATATTTCTCCAAAGAAGAAATACAGATGGCTAACAAACATATGAAAAGATGCTCAACATCACTCATTATCAGAGAAATGCAAATCAAAACCACAATGAGACACCATCTAACACCAGTCAGAACGGCTGCTATCCAAAAGTCTACAAGCAATAAATGCTGGAGAGGGTGTGGAGAAAAGGGCACCCTCTTACACTGTTGGTGGGAATGAAAACTAGTACAGCCACTATGGAGAACAGTGTGGAGATTCCTTAAAGAACTGGAAATAGAACTGCCATATGACCCAGCAAACCCACTGCTGGGCATATACACCAAGGAAACCAGAAATGAAAGAGACACATGTACCCCAATGTTCATGGAAGCATTGTTTACAATAGCCAGGACATGGAAGCAACCTAGATTTCCATTGGCAGATGAATGGATAAGAAAGCTGTGGTACATATACACAATGGATTATTACTCAGCTATTAAAAAGAATGCATTTGAATCAGTTCTAATGAGGTTGATGAAACTGGAGCCTATTATACAGAGTGAAGTAACTCAGAAAGAAAAATACCAAAACAGTATATTAATGCATATATATGGAATTTAGAAATATGGTAATGATGACCTTATATGTGAGATAGCAAAAGAGACACAACATAAAAAACAGACTTTTGGACTCTGTGGGAGAAGGCGGGGGTGGGATGATTTGAGAGAATAGCATTGAAATAATTTCACCATATGTGAAATAGAAGGATGGGATGGGAGGAAGGTGAGAGGGGGGTTCAGGATGGGGAATACATGTACACCCATGGCTGATTCATGTCAATGTATGTCAAAAGCCACTACAATATTGTAAAGTAATTAGCTTCCAATTAAAATAAATAAATTAATTTTAAAAATGATAATGATTCTTGGAACACACACACAACAAAAAAGATGTGGTTTGGAGATGATAGTGATTAAATTCACTAATTTTCATATACAGTTGTGAATTGCCTTTAGACTTTTCTTGCTTGATTTTTGTGAGTGGAGGTACCTTTGGGCCTTTTTTTTTTTGTATGCTAATAAGTCTTCATAATGAAATGTCTTAGAGGTGGTCTTATTTATCGCATTACTCCCAACTTGATTGCAAGTTCAAGTGCTTTTGCATCCCTCTTGGTATTCAGAGCTTATAAATCTTTGATAATTCCACCTGGCAGAGATCTTTAGCCAAGATGACACGTTTAATCCTTTGGGTATTTCTTTAGGCTTCTATCCCCTTGGTCACAACTGAGCAGGCTGTTTGAGGATACTTATGTTCTCTGCATTTTGATATCCATGTGACTTCTGCCTTTTATTTCTAAAAGATATGAGCAGTTCCATATTTTAAATATATCTGTAATACCTGCAATGAATGGAAGGTAGTATATGAAGCCATCTAACTTTGCTTCCTTCCTTCACAAGACTTCAAACTCTTTGAAGCTAGAGGCACTGTAATGCTTTACTCTGTATCCTCACACCTAATCTGAGTCTGATACATGGTAGCTTTGTAATAAGTATTAGATGACAGAATTAATTAACAATGACTATTGAATTTTCACCCTATTAGTTATAGAAACTTTTTAGGACATGGGCTTTAGAATCAAACAGAGTTAGGTTTTAATCCCAGTTCAGTTCCTCATTGGCTGTGTATTCCTAGACAAATCATTTATCCTTCCTAGCCCCAATTTCTTATCCAAACTGTAGGAAAAATAACTCTTACCTCACCAAAAATCTAAAGGAAATAGTATGTGAGAGTGTTTGCCACATAGCACACATACAATAAAAAGAGACGTCTTTTTTTTTTTCTTTTGGAGACATCTCAATTCAAATTACACTTTTTATTCTCTTTGTCCTTTCTCTGTCTGAAATTAAAATTTCATAAGAGAACAAAAATATGTAAAGGAAAGGCTATAAAACATTAGGAAGATCATAAAGTGGCAGGGGCATTGAGATTGTTCCAAACCTCTTTTTATTTTCTTTCAGTAACTTTAGTTTTACAAAAAGAGGTTTCTGTTTGTCAGTCAGACAGATTACCTTCTCTTAACCTCCCTATTTCTCAGTTGGGAGTTTCAAGTGAGAAAGCGGCATGAAGAGAGTGAGGGAAAAGGTCAGAATTCTCCATGCTTGTTTTCTGAATGCAAGAATGAGGCTCCCTCATTGCAAGACGAGTCTTGTTAGCTGAGTTTTTGGTCAGTCTGTCTCTAGAAATAGGGTGAGGTTAGAATAACATTGGGGCTTCCCAGATGGCACCAGTGGTAAAGAGCCAATTTTCCAGGGCTTCCCTTGTAGCTCAGTTGATAAAGAATCCACCTGCAATGCAGGATATCCAGGTTAGATTCCTGAGTAGGGAAGATCTCCTGGGGAAGGAAATGGCAACCCACTCCAGTTTTCTTACCTGGAGAATACCATGGATGGAAGAACTTGGTGGGCTACAGTCCATGGGGTCACAAGAGTTGGACATGACTGAAGCAACTTAGCACACATGCATGCAGAATAGCATTAGGGAGTATGGTTCAGCATACATATGTGGTCAGATGGGTTCTGAGAATAGAATTAAATAATTACTATAAAAAAATCTTAGTGTAGGATCTGAAACACAGTGGGCCCCACATAATAGCAACAGTTATGATAATGACTGGTGATGATGATGATGGTGTGGTGGAGGTGGTTAGACACAAAGCCCCACCAAAACAAGTAAAAAAAATTGTATTACTTGAGTTGATTTTTTAAAACCACTTTATTGAGGTGTGATTAACATACAAAGAGCTATATATATTTAATGTATATAACTCAAGTTTAATGTGACTTTTTAACGTTGAAAAGAATTTAAACTTATAGAAACATAATTTGATATTGATTAAAAGTTTTCCTATGTTTCTTTACTTATTACCTATAGGAAATAAAATGAAATTTATTATTTTTACTTACAAATACTATCTATAAAATGATGGTAATTTTATTGAAAACTCTGATTTTTCTACAGGTATAAATGCATTTGAAATGTATCATGAACGATGTTTTCTTAAGGTCAAGGATAATTTCTTCTTGACAATGGATTTCCTTTCAAGTTACTTTAAAACTTTCATTTTTGCATTTTTTAAAACATATAATTAAAAAATGGTAACAACATTTCTTTAGAATAACATGATGATTTTTATAAACAAACACTATTAGAAGCAAATAGTCCAAAATCCTAGTAATAAGTCTGCATCATAAGAATTTGGATAATTCTTATTTGTTTTTATATTCCTTTTAGGATATAACATGCACACTAAGAGTCAAATTAAAGAGTGTTGATATCTAAGCAAATGAATAAAAAAATAAAACATGACCAACAGCCCTGCCCCATGCCACATTTCCCTAGTGGGAGAGATAGATGTCTGTCTAGTTCTAAAATCTCTCTAGGAAAGAGAACAGAATTATTCCTCTGGTCATTCATTCCAGCCTGGTCTAGTGAGAAAGGAATGGGTTGAAGGAATGATTATATCAAATTGTTTTCATAAATGACTTGATATAAATCTATAGGCATATCATGAGAGCTTACTCTCTTCTTCCACTTTTCCATCTCTGAAATGGGGATTATGAAACCAACCCTACATAAAGTTTAGGGTTGTTTTAACAAGTGAATAAGAAAAATTTGAGCATTTCAATTTTAACACTATGTCTTGAGAGATCAAATGATTTTTTACCAGCCTGTGGGTGAAACTGTAAAATCTTTCTTGGGTTAAAAATCTCTTGGAAGTCCTATTTGTCCCAGAGCATTTATGCTGTTTGTTGTTTTCCTTTAGGAGTTTGAATTTAATTTTCTTATCTTGTCTATTTCACTCTGACTTCCCTTTGAGCTTCCATATCCTGTGACTATCTATAATTTTATTTCTCCTCAAAATATATTTTCAACACTTTTATTTAGAATTTTTTATAATATGAACCCATGCTTTTAAGTTCTCCTACTCCCTTAGTGTTCTCCAGGTCTCCTACCACCTCCACATTTAAATTTTATTTAAAGGCAAATCCAGGAACCACCGCAGAAATGGCATTCCTGCAAGCTGAGTAGCAACATGAATCCCATGAATGCTGACCCACTCTTTTTATTAAAACTTTAAAAGTATGGTTTTAAAGGATTGTATTTACAAGATACCAGAGCACAGAAGGAAATTATTCATGTTAGATTTTCCCTGGTTTAATCTCAGCAATTATGAATAGTTTCTTTGTTTTCAGTATTTGTTGATAAGTCAACTTGAAAACCTGACACATATGAAGATGCACACACATTTTCTGCACAAACTTTGAAGGACTAATGCTAACTGAAGTGATAATGGCATTTACTTTCATCTCCACCTTGGTGATCCTATAAATAAATTCTCAACTAAAATAATGTGTTTCCATTGCTGAAAGTGAGAAACAAACAGCACTAATTATAGCCCTGAAACGTGAACCCTTTAAAAACAAGTGAACAAGCTGTTGTAACTAGAGGTTTAAAGGAGTTTGAAGGTATTTGAAACACACAAACATTAGTTTTAAGCATGCAACTGACTGGTTCCAAATAGGAAAAGGAGTACATCAAGGCTGTATATTGTCACCCTGCTTATTTAACTTATATGCAGAGTACATCATGAGAAACGCTGGACTGGATGAAGCACAAGCTGGAATCAAGATTGCTGGGAGAAATATCAATAATATTTCTCAGATATGCAGATGACACCACCCTTATAGAAAGTGAAGAAGAACTAAAGAGCCTCTTGATGAAAGTGAAAGAGGAGAGTGACAAAGTTGGCTTAAAGCTCAACATTCAGAAAACTAAGATCATGGCATCTGGTCCCATCACTTCATGGCAAATAGATGGGAAAACAGAGGAAACAATGGCTGACTTTATTTTCCTGGACTCCAAAATCACTGCAGATGGTGATTGCAGCCATGAAATTAAAAGACGCTTACTCCTTGGAAGGAAAGTTACGACCAACCTAGACAGCATATTAAAAAGCAGAGACATTATTTTGCTAACAAAGGTCCGTCTAGTCAAGGCTATGGTTTTTCCAGTGATCATGCATGGATGTGAGAGTTGGACTACAAAGAAAGCTGAGCACCGAAGAATTGATGCTTTTGAACTGTGGTGTTGGAGAAGACTCTTGAGAGTCCCTTGGACTGCAAGATCCAACCAGTCCATCCTAATGGAGATCAGTCCTGGGTGCTTATTGGAAGGACTGATGCTGAAGCTGAAACTCCAGTACTTTGGTCACCTGATGAGAAGAGCTGACTCATTGGAAAAGACCCTGATGCTGGGTAAGATTGAGGGCAGGGGAGAAGGGGATGACAGAGGTTGAGATGGTTGGATGGCATCACCGACTCGATGGGTGTGGGTTTGGGTGGACTCCGGGAGTTGGTGATGGACAGGGAGGCCTGGCGTGCTGCGGTTCATGGGGTCGCAAAGAGTAGGACATGACTGAGCGACTGAACTGAACTGAATGTATCCCACCCACAATTCTTTTTGTCTTCTGGTTTTCTTAAGGTATTATCTATTTCCCCTCAGCCATTCCATACATTTCAAATTCTTTAGAACTTAGTCAAAAGGTCTTTTTTCAGGAAAATCCATCCCATTTGTCACCATACACTGCCTTTTCTTACGCCTGACTCACCACTGAGTTTTCATGTTAAATCCTTGGTGTCATCTTCACCTCTCTGTAAGAACCATATGCTGCAGTGAAAATTGTACTGGCCTTAAATTTGGTCTGGATCTTGTCTTAGAAAGCTACTTGACAGTAGTCAAGGTATTAAATCTTTTAGGCCCTCTTTTATTGTTGATCAATAAAAAGAGTGGGTTGAGTCTGATAACGTCTGAGCTTTTGTCAACCTTATAATTCTTCTGCTGGTCACCTATTGTATGAAAGTTATCAGTAATGTGCCATAACTAAGTTCTTAGGCTAGCCAGGACCTTAGAGATCATCTAACCAAACTGAGTAATTTTACTAACTAGGAGACTGATGGATTAATTGGTTAATTGGCATCTCATAAGTCATCTAACAACAGGACCAGATTCTGGAGTTTCTAATAAGGCAAATTACTTCAAAATGAATATCATCATCAGATGAACAATTTAGTAAGGAGAATGGTACCAGGTATTAGTTAAAATGAGATTTTCTGGATTTCTTTACATTTAAAAATCAAATATTGTCAGCCCAAACTTGTGAATTTCATTTACACTTTTTAGTTCATTTTAAAATATCCATAAAAGATTTTAAACTTATACTTGAATTTCTGAACTAAGACTATAGGGTAAACTTAGGTTATGAGGCAAGTGTAATGTGGATTTCAGACATTTCAAAATGCTGTTGGATATATGCTACAAAATATTCATGGTTCTGTGTTATATTGTGTTTTTCCCCCAGGTTTAATCTCTTTCAGCATGCTTCTGTATTGAATGAGAATTCAGTTAACCTTTGTTTGTGGCATTGTCTTTTGTGTTTTGTAATTAATTTTATAATTTCTCTGGGTCATAACTGACATAGTCTGTCTTGTTTCCACGCTACTTGCACACTCTGCTCCAGCTTCATGACTCTCCTGTGGTCTAGTTCTCTCGCCCCCATATAGTTATTACACTTAGTAAGGAACAGCACTCCTGTTTGCTTTTGCCTCAGAAGGGTGAGACTATTAGGGAGGGGTTGTCAGAGATAAGGGTGTATTGAGGACGAGGAGATGAGAGAAAAAGAGCAGAAACAAGATGCTCCTCAGGGAGAAAGTGAGCAGAGTCATAGCCATCAAGCCAGCCAACTGAGCTTCTCTAGAAAAAGGCTACCACAGCCACCTTGAAATGACTCTGGGTCTCCTCCATGTGAGGACTCTTGTTCTGGGGCTCTGAACTACGTTACAGGCACTCTCTTCTTTTCAGACCAATATATGTGCAACATCAGTTTCACTTAGCATTTACTTTCCCATAGACACAACATTTTCAAATGTACCTGAATCTAGAACTAAGGTGCTTAAACTAGATAATCAGCAATAGAATTTCTAATTCACAACAGAATTTTCACTGCATAGAATATGGTCTCATCAGCCTGGTACCACATCCAGTTACCCCTCTTGTCATGCAACTAAAGCGTAAACTCACATAAACTCCCCCATAAACTCACAGCACTTCTTGTTTCTAAGGCTGGTGACTGCCTATGCCCCTCTCTTCTCTGTCCTATTTACAGAGGCACTTTCTCCTTCTTTGGGCTTCCCTGCAGCTCAGTTGGTAAAGAATCTGCCTGCAATGCGGGAGACCTGGGTTTGATCCCTGGGTTGGGAAGATCCCCTGGAGAAGGGAAGGGCTACCCACTCCAGTATTCTGGCCGGGAGAATTCCATGGACTGTATAGTCCATGGAGTCGCAAAGAGTTGGACATGGCTGAGTGACTTTCACTTCACTTCCTCCTTCTCTAAACTCTCTCTTCTAGTCTGTGCATTTCTTGGGTACTACTTCTCTGACCATTTTGATCTCCCTTTCTGGCTTTTCTCTTTGCCGCTTCCTCAAATTATCATTTGATTGTTTATTTTTTGTTTGTTTTGTTTTATCTTGTTTTCCTTTTAGGATTTTGTTCTCAGCTTCTTCTTATCTACACATTCTCTCTGAGCCATTTCTACAGCTTCAATCTCTGTCTCTGATCCTTAGGTGATACCTCCCTAAGACCTTAGCCAGCATATCCAACCTATTGAAAAATTTCCTTTAGCTCCTAAATACAACAACATACATTTGATATATGCATTTGAAGTAACATCCATTTGATTATTACTTCCTACTTCTATGACCCATTAGCACTATCCTCAAGAAACCAAATGTCATTTTCTGCACCAGTCATTTCCTCTTTTTCCCATCTCAGGGAATAGCACACTTTTCTGACTCCACACTCAGAACACATCATTGCCTTCCATCTGCACTGGGTCATTGAGAGTTGTCAGTTCTGCAGTCTCCACATCACTCCTTCACCACTCATACCCCTCTAGTTCAGACTGCTGACATCTCTTACTATAAGGGCCACTTTGGGGGTGTGCTCCAGTCCCCAACTCCACCATGTTAGTGGTTGTCAGTAGGTCCCCAAGTCAGCTTCATCAGCATCACATGGGAGCTTGTTTGAAATGCAAATCCTCTAGAGCTTAAACATCATGAACTCTGGGGATGGGCCTAGCACTCCATGCTTTAATAAGCCCTCCAGGGGGCTTTGGTGGTGACTGGTGTGAGAGCCTCACCAGCTCCATTGTCCAAGTCACTTCACGTTTATCCTACTGAACTACTTACTGTCATTTACTCACCACACCAGCCTCTCTACAACCACAGGGCCTTTGTACATGCTACTTCCTCCTCCTCTTCCCCTGGCTGACTCCTCATCCCTCGGGCTCTAGTGAGGTGCTGCATCCCTGGGAGGGCCTCCCCCAGTACCCAGAGCTCAAGCAGGGGCTTGTCATCAGTGTCCCACAGGGTTCCAACGTAGACTTTTCCTTGACCCTTCATTGTCATAATTGCTGGTTACTTTCCTGTCACATCCTCTAGTAACTCCCTAAGGATTTGGATCACGTTTGTTCTATTCACGAAAGCTTTTCCATTAATTAGGCCTATTTCAGGTAAATAGTGGGTGATCTACAGAAAACAAGGTTTGGACAAATGATTCTACCTTGAAGCATGTTTCATTCTGGCTTCATGTTGCCCTATGGCTACACATTGAACCTATTTCAGATGGGCTAAACCTGCTTTTTGCCCTGTACTCTAGGCCTCTGCCAGGCTTCCATGGTGGTTCAGATAGTAAAGAATCTGTCTTCAATGCAGGAGAACTGGGTTTAATCCCTGGGTCAGGAAGATCCCCTGGAGAAGGAAATGGTTACTCACTCCAGTATTCTTGCTTGGAGAATCCCATGGACAGAGGAGCCTGGCAGGCTATAGTCCAAGGGGTCACAAAGAGTCAGACATGACTGAATAGCTAACACTTCCACTCCCAGGCCTCTGCCATTTCAGCTAATGCATCTGAGCTGGTGACTAGGATATTATCCTTGATCCTTCCTTCTCACACCCTCCTTCTCCAACCAGACCAAGACACACAGTAGGCCTGGTGAGGAAAAGTTATACAGAAGTCTGTTGTCAATTATAGAGAGGCCTAACAATTCAGTCTGGCAGAATTCAAGTAGCTTCAAGTCAGTTACTCACCTCTATTCTTTGCCAGGGCTACTCAAGGTGGGCAGGCAATTACTGGCCAGATATTTGCATAATGGCTTCCTTTTGTTGCCTTTGTTCTTTTCTGTTCTCAACTAATTGCTTGCTAGTGCCACTGTCAGTTCTCTGCTGCTGATAGGAACTTTCTCTACTGATGTGTAAATTTTAGGCAAAGGCTAAATTGACCAGAGCTGCTGTCCTGTGGTTCCTCCTCTCCCCCTTGCTCCCTCTCTCTGTCCAAGGCAGCAAGTTACCCCCTCTTCAATTTTTCAATAAATTCTTAGGTAGAACTTTATTTTGTAAAATAGATACAGCTGCTTTTTATAAGGATACATTTATTTCCCAATGTGCAGCTTTAACTTATTAAAAGTCAATGTATTCCTCAAAAGAGTAAAAATAGAATTACCATATAATCCTGCAATCCCACTTCAGGATATATATCCCAAAGAACTGAAAAGGGATATCTTCATGTTCGAAGCAGCACTGTTTACAGTAGACAAGAGGTGAAAGCAACCCAGATGCCCATTGACAGACAAATGGATGACAAAATGTTTATGTATGTGTATATTATTATTCAGCCTTAACAAGAAAGGTAATTCTGACATATGCTGTAACATGAGTAAACCTCAAGGACATTATGTTAAGTGAAATAGTCTAGATGCAAGAGGGCTAATTTTGTAGATAACACTTTAATGAGATATCCAGAGTAGCCAAGCTCATAGAAAGAGATAGCGTGGTGGTTGCCAGGGGATGGAGTTGTCGTTTAATGGGACTAGAGTGTCAGTTGCAAAATGAAAAAGCTCCAGAGACTGGTTGCACAACAATGAGAATATACTTAACATCACTAAATTGTACACTGAAAAATGGTTAAAATGGTAAATTTTATTTATATGTATTTTGGCACAACTTAAAAAGAAAGTAAACATATAAGAAAAAAAGTCAACATATGATAAAGAGTTTGAGGAACACAAATATTTGAAATTTGGGGGAGTTCCCTGATGGCCTAGTGGTTAGGACTCTGGCTTTCACTGCCATGGCCTGGGTTCAATCCCTGGTTGGAGAACTGAGATCCCACAAGCCACATGACAGCCAAAAAGAAAAAAAAAGGAAATTTGGGGTCATGGGTGGCCATTCATTTTTAACATGCGTTGTGTGTTCTGGTTTGGTTGTATAGCATTAAAAAAGTCCTGTAGCCTGGTGATGTTTTCCTTCACCCCCTCACCTTTTTAAAAAAAAACAAAAAACAAAAAAACAGCTTGCCATATAATCCCAGGCTGTTCACCTATTAAAGATCTCAGAAATTATATTGAATCATAGACTGCCTTGGGTAGTACAGTCATTGATCCCTCCAATCCAAGAACATGGTTTATCTTTCTATGTTCGCGTCATCTTTGATTTCTTTCATCTGTGTCTTACAGTTTTTGGAATACAGGTCTTTTGCCTCGTTTGGTAGTTTTACTCTGAGGTTTTTTTTATTCTTTTTGACAGTAATTAAATGCTTGTTTAAAAAGTTGAAGGCAAGTGTTTTTTACCTCTTGCAGAAACTCCATACAATCTTAAAGTTGTGATGAACCATGGTTTGAACACCACTGCTCTAAGAGACTATGCTAGGTTCCTACTTGGTTTCCACCTCTCTCCATCATTTTTCCCCACATCTGCTAGACTCACCTTTCTAAAACACAGAACTGACCTTAACATTTCTCTGCTCAAACATTCTCAGCATAACTTTATCCCTGTAGTGTGGTGCTCAGCTCCAGCTACACCTGGTTAGCATTGAAAATCGCTTCTTCAAGACCTTCCCCAAATCCAACAATTCAAATCTCTTAGAATGGGGTCTGAGTATATTTCAGAAGCTCCTCTAGTGTGAGGTACAGTCAGAATTGAAAAGAACTGACTTAGAGGAAAGTGTACACTCTCCTTAACACACCTCACAAGACCCTCTTTCCTCAGTGCTTAACCTCAACATAGCCTTGAATATCTCAGATCAAATGAGATTCCTTGGGCACATGCTCACTGTACCCCATCTCTCTGTTCATGATGCTCCCTCTGGCTCTAGCCTTTTCCATTCTATCCCCTGACAGATTGACAATACACGTTTAAAACACAGTTCATATATCACCAGTTTCATTTTGTCCCTTCCTTTACCCCTTCCCCTTTTCTCTCTTCTGATCAATGAACAAACTACTGTAATCATAGCTTTTTCTTTTCATCTCTGCCTCACCAGCTGCTTGGCTTATTATTGATGTGTATCCCCTGTATAAGTTTCCTTACTTGAATGAATGAATGAACAAATGAATGAATGAAGAGAACATCTATCAGATCCCTAAGAAGACTGATCACTTTACCTCTGTTTAACAATTTATATCCTGTAATGCTTTTATGAATGTTAATTATCTATAATTTGCCTCTCAGAAAAGTGCCCATAAGTAGTTATCACTTGACTGTGCTCTAATGCAGAGTCCTGTGTAAATCCCAATTTCAGCTCACCAAACCCTTTTTTACCTGGAACTGTTCTCTGGGTTCAGATGAAGAGTGTAGCTAAAAGGTCAGATAATCTGTGCTCATGACTGTGTACTCTGGAGAGATTTTGAGGCTGGTGTCAGACTCTAATTAAAAACTTGAGGTCTTTATATTTCTACAGATTTCTTGTCATCAAACTACCATCCCTTTAGAATTTAGGCGTCTGAGTTCTTGTTAAGGCTTCATGATTTGATTTTCCTGTCATTCCCTTTCCACCCAGATTTTAACTTTGGAAAATTGCAGAGTCAACACAAAAGAGAGGATTGCAGTCAGGGAGATTATCTATAGGGCCAGTTAGAATAGCTCAGGCAGAGAGGGAGAGATGAAAACCAGTGTTGAAATACCTTAGCCATAGCCATGTAAAACAGAATCATGGCAGTCCAGAAAATGAATTTATTCAAATAAATTTACGTGAAATTCCTGACACGGTAGTATCCTAGTGCCTCCAGTATTTCTGCTTCGGGAGTCTCAAGGCGATTCATGGTGAATGGTGTGTTTGTTTTATCACTGTGTCGGGAACAGAAATGACAATGTGACTTTGTCCCCACTTTCATGCTTTGCATGTCAATTTTATTTCAGTCAAAACTTTCCCTTTGATTATTCAGCGTGCCTGACTGTGCAAACTCAGAGCCATGCTCATTTCGTGAGGAATGAAGCTGGAGAGAGGCAAGTGGCTTTCAGATGCCTGCATACTTTTCCCAGTAATGTGTCCTAAGGGTCATTTTCTCCTTTGTAATGATGATATTGGAAATAAACTTTAAACTAGACGTTAATGGAATGGTTATTGAGCTGCACATTGTGTACCTTTGTACCTATTAACATCACAATCAACAGAACATTCCAGAGTGCCCTGTAATCATAAGTGATTCAGCAGGCAATGATTTCCACCTGGCTGAGGAGCTCCTTTATGATGTGATAAAAGTGCATTATGGGCAAAGAGCATGAGAATGTCAGCTAGTGACTTAAACTCCTCCCCATGATGCCCATCTAAGGCAGGTAGCTTGAGCCTGTGTGACTAACCCTGTTTCTTTAATACATGCCCCCATGATGTCTGGCGTCTGTGTAGAGAGTAACAGCAGGCACACTTGGGAAGACTGAGCCCCACGATAGGAACCCCACTGACCCTCTTCTCTCCTTTCCAGCCATATGCCACACAGAAACCTTGGCTTAGAGCAAACAATGGGATGGAGGTGTTAACTGAACAAGCTTCTGTTATAAATCATTTCCTTTGATTTTAGTACAGATTTATGGGAGCTGTTTGAGAAACAGATTGGAGCCTGACACAAAATTGAATTTTCTGTCTTTTAGACATATGGAAGCTCCTTTCAGTCTGGCTGTTGTAAAGATGCTTGGTTCATTCCTGGACTTCACCAATTCGAACAAAAGTTTTAACATCCCCCAAGGTGGTGGTAGTGGGGATGTGGAGATAAAGAAGGGAGAAGATCATGGAAAATTTTGTTGGATTGTTTAAGGCAGAATCAAGAAGCAATTAACCTAATCCAGAGGGCAAAAATAGATCGAATTTAGACTGTGTTGATGTTGTCTTACGGAGAATGAAACAGGGTTCTAATAAGAGGAGAAAGTAGTGCAGAGTTACGAGTTAAGAGAGAGTTTGGATTTTCAGGTAATGAGGACTCAGATTCACATCTTAATTCTTCCAATTAACAGCAGCTATCAGAGTGTAGGAGTTTGGTCATGTCATTCTGAGTTTGTTTCCTCATTTGTAAAATACTGTCTTTCTGCTTAGGACTGTCATGCAACATAGATAACATGGGTAAGGGCTAAGGGTGTAGCAAGTGTAAAAGCAGTGGTTTATGCTCTTGTTCTGCATTGTCATTGAGGAGTTGTTAAAATAGGTCATCTGTATCTGGATGCGGTGGGGAATGTATAGGTAGGACTTAGAAACTTAGTTCCTAAAGGGAAAGTGTCCAAGATGGGAGGCTAATGCTGGAGAGACATCAGATCTGAGTAGGGGACAGATGTATGTTTCGGCGTCTGAAGGTTCAAATCCAAGCATGAAGGAGGCAAAGGCTGACAGGAGTGAGGTGGTTAAGTGGTTAGTGAATTCAGACACGTTTCAGGGTCACTATTCTCCTTCGCAGCTGTTTGGGAAGCCTGGGATCCTATGCCTGAGGGTGTTTCAGGTGATTCAACCCAGTTCCAAGACATATGCAGAGCAACTGAGCTGCTAAATGGTATCTACTGAAGACCAGTTATTTTGTCTTTTCTATGAAATAGAAGTGGGATCATGCCTCTTCCCACCCTGTGAAAGTTTTACTGGGCTGCAGCTAAGGATGGGGCAGACCTTGAGGTCCTCGTGAAGGTGACATGCAGAATGGAGTGGGGCACTCATTGGACCACCAGGATTCAAGCCAGGAAGACTCACTCATCTAAGCACACAAATGCCTTTGCCTCCTGAGCCCGAGTTTGTTCATATTTAAGTAGGGGACAATATTGCCCATATGCCAAACGTATGGGTGTCATGAGACTCAAAGTCAGAGGTGATGAAGATAAAGCACATTGTAAACTGGAAACCATCATGTGAGGATGTGAGGAATTTTTAATGTGCTCGAACATCTCTTGTAGCTGTGGTGAAAGTGAAGTGAAAGTGATAGTCACTCAGTCGTGTCCTACTCTTTGTGACCCATGGACTGTAGCCCTGCAAGCTTCTCTGTCCATGGGATTCTCCAGGCAAGAATACTGGAATAGGTTGCCATTTCCTCCTCCAGGATATCTTCCTGACCCAGGGATTGAACCCGGGTCTGCTTCATTGGAGACAGATTCTTTACACTAGGAAGCTGCGATATCCACATGTAAAACTCGACAGCCTCATCATATTGATATATTGATTTGTTTCTTTTTGCAAATATATGGCCACTAAAGTACAGAATAAGAAGACATCAGTAATTCAATATATTTAAAAAGATATTTGTATTCACTACACCTGTATTCATTAGTAGTATATTCTAGAAAATGAGAGTTGCCAACAAATTTTCCATTAGAGAAGAAGGTAAAGAATGAAATCCTGTGAATGTTACTGATATGAGACTTTTATACTCTTTACTTTTCTCTGCATCTTGGCATCTCAATCAGTATAACTCATTCATTCACTTATTCATTCATCTCACTTTTTCAGTGTTTTTATGTGCTGACATTCCTTTCTTATATTTATCTATATTCACTAATAAATAATGTATGTTGACAACTTCCAAATTAATTTCTTTAGATACACCCCCCCACCTTATTTTCCAGACTCGTACATCCAACTGCCTATAGTACATTCCCACTTGGCTGTCTTATAGCCACCTCAAATTCAGCACCCTCAAGACTGAACTTCTAATTTTGCTACCATTCCCTGCAAATGTGTTGCACTTGTTATGTTTCAAAAAATGAATACTCCATTTTCCAACTGCTCTGAAATTTGGGGATCATCTTTGATTTCTTCCTTTTGCCACACTCTAC
This sequence comes from Cervus elaphus, assembly GCF_910594005.1. NCBI lineage: Eukaryota > Metazoa > Chordata > Mammalia > Artiodactyla > Cervidae > Cervus > Cervus elaphus. The sequence goes on along the minus strand of NC_057833.1, from coordinate 31,218,157 downwards.
ATGAATTCATCAGCAAATACTAGGCTCTAGTCTCACAATATATCAAGTCTGATAACTTTCCACTATCTCCACTGTTTCTACACTAATTTCTTGTTCCAATTAGTGTAATTCTTCCTAAGTGATTTCTCTGTTTCCGCTGTTATCACATTTCCCCACTCCCGCTGACCATTCTCACCACAGCAGCCAGAGTGAACTCAGTGTTAAAATACAAAACAGATGATGCTACTTTTTTGCTATAATCCTTCCAATGACACTCCATCTCACTCTACATATAAGATGCTATGTGATCTTCTCTATTTCCTATCTCCCAACTTATCTCCTAATAGTCTTCCCCTTGCATACTTTGCTCTGGTCTCAGTGGTCTTCCTACTATTGATCAAACATGCCAGGCATATTGGGTACATAAGGAGGAGAGAATCCCAGAAGGAGGGAACAGCATCTTCAAATTCATAGTTATCTAAGAACTTAGCATGATTGTAATTTCAGTGCCTCTAGGGATAACCTGTACAAAAGATATAGGCTTAGCCAGGAAATGAATGGTCCAGCATGTCATGTTTATCCCAACAGTGAATGAGTAGCCCATAAAGAGTTTTAGGCAGAAGAATGACAATCAGATTTACATTTGAGAAGTTTAGAGAGGAAGATGTATTGAGACGGGGTAACCCCTTGGAAGGACATGGCAATGGCACAGGCATTGGTACAGTGGGTCTATGACTGGGACACTGGAAAAAGAAGATGATTAAAAGTATTTCAGGAAGTAGACCATGACACACTATGGACATGGAATAACTATTGGTCAAAATCAATAAAAGTTTGTCACCATCTAGTTTTAGAGAAAATATCAGAGGGGAAATTCAGATCAGTGACTAAAAAAAAACAAAAAACCTACTTAGAAACAAGTTCAGAAACCTTAACTGATCCAATAATAATGCAGACTTATAAAGGACCAAATCATGTCTTTTGATGGGGTATTCCCTGTCTAGACTCTACAGTATCTTTTAAATTTGAATTTCAAGACGTCTCATTTGATGGTCTCTCTAGGAATCAAGTGATATATGAATTTTTTATGTGAAAGTCGTTCAGTTGTGTCTGACTATTTGTGACCCCATGTACTATACAGCTCATGGAATTCTCTAGGTCAGAATACTGGAGTGGGTAGCCTTTCCCTTCTCCAGAGGATCTTCCCAACCCAGGGATCAAACCCAGGTCTCCTGCACTGCAGGTGGATTCTTTCCCAGCTGAGCCACAAGGGAAGCATTTTCACTTACTTTATTAGATACTTTCCTATTTCTGAAACTTGTTCCCAGAGGTATCATTTTCTATTTCACACATCATAAATATGTACATAAATATTTAAAAAGCTTCTGTATATCCAGGTTGAATATGTGCAATTTAATGGCTATTAGCTCTAACTGAAAAGTACCTAAAGTAATAAGCTGCTCTGGCCTTTAAGCATATGTTCAGTTCAGCTGCATCTGACTTTTTGTGACCCCATGGACTGCAGCACACCTGTCCATCACCAACGCCCGGAGTTTACTCAGACTCATGTCCATTGAGTCGGTAATGCCATCCAGCCATCTCATCCTCTGTCGTCCCCTTCTCCTCCCACTTTCAATCATTCCCAGCATCAGGGTCTGAAGAACCGAATGAGTCGGTTCTTCTCATCAGGTGGCCAAAGTATTGGAGTTTCAGCTTCAGCATCAGTCCTTCCAGTGAATATTCAGGACTGATTTTCTTTAGGATGGATTGGTTGGATCTCCTTGCTGTCCAAGGGACTCTCAAGAGTCTTTTCCAACACCACAGTTAAAAAGCATCAATCCTTCAGCATTCAGCTTTCTTTCTAACTTTCTTTCTAACTGTCCAGCTCTTGCATCCATATATGACTACTGGAAACACCAGAGCTTTGACTAGACTTACCTTTGTTGGCAAAGCAATGTCTTTGCTTTCTGATATGCTGTCTAGGTTGGTCACAACTTTTCTTCCAAGGAGCAAGCGTCTTTTAACTTTATGGCTGCAATCACCATCTACAGTGATTTTGGAGCCCAAAAAAATAAAGTCTGTAACTATTTCCACTGTTTCCCCATCTATTTGCCATGAAGTGATGGGACCAGACACCATGATCTTAGTTTTCTGAATGTTGAGTTTTAAGCCAACTTTTTCACTCTCCTCTTTCACTTTCAAGAGGCTCTTTAGGTCTTCTTCATTTTCTGCCATAAGGGTGGTGTCATCTGCATATCTGAGGTTATTGATATTTCTCCTGGCAATCTTGATTCCAGCTTGTGCTTCATCCAGCCCAGCATTTCTCATGATGTACTCTGCATAAAAATTAAATAAGCAGGGTGACAATATATAGCCTTGATGTACTCCTTGCCCAATTTGGAACCAGTCTGTTGTTCCATGTCCAGTTCTAACTGTTGCTTCCTGACCTGCATACAGATTTCTCAGGAGGCAGGTCAAGTGGTCTGGCATTCCCATCTGTTAAGAATTTTCCACAGTTTGTTGTGATCCACATAGTCAAAGGCTTTGGCATAGTCAATAAAGCAAAAGTAGATGTTTTTCTGGAGCTCTCTTGCTTTTTCGATGATCCAATGAATGTTAGCAATTTGATCTCTGGTTCGTCTGCCTTTTCTATATACAGCTTGAATATCTAGAATTTTGAGGTTCACATACTGTTGAAGCATGGTTTGGAGAATTTTGAGCATTACTTTACTGGCGTGTGAGATGAGTGCAATTGTATGGTAGTTTGAGCATTCTTTGGCATTGCCTTTCTTTGGGATTGGAATGAAAACAGACCTTTTCCAGTCCTGTGGCCACTGCTGAGTTCTCCAAATTTGCTGGGATATTGAGTGCAGCACTTTCACAGCATCATCTTTTAGGATTTGAAATAGCTCAACTGAAATTCCATTACCTATACTAGCTTTGTTTGTAGTGATGTTTCCTAAGGCCCACTTGACTTCACATTCCAGGATGTCTGGGTCTAGGTGGGTGATCACACCATCATGATTATCTGCATCATGAAGATCTTTTTTGTATAGATCTTCAGTTTATTCTTGCCACCTTTTCTTAATATCTTCTGCTTCTGTTAGGTCAATACCGTTTCTGTCCTTTATTGTGCCCATCTTTGCATGAAATGTTCCTTTGGTATCTCTAATTTTCTTGAAGAGATCCCAAATATTAACAGCATCAAGAGTAGCATGTTTGAATTGGCAGGGACCTTAGAGATACTCTGCAGAACTTCCACCTCAACCCTACTCCACTGTCCTTAATTCATTAAAAACTTAAATTAAATGGCCAGGGGACTTGCCAACCTCATACCTTATGGGCCAAAACATTTGAAATATACAAATATACATTTGTATTTGGAAAAACAAATATTCTGAGGCCATATTACAGCAAAAGAATCACACATAAAGTAAAAGAACTTTACTGTGCTTTAGAAGCCCCAGAAAGCATGCTAACAATATAGTTTCTTCTTGCAGAGGTTCTGATCCACCATAAACCACCACTTTTCTAAAGTACCTCTCTACCATGATACTAATATAGATGGTCTATGTACCACAATTTGGGAATGACTTAAGTGAAACAAAATATGTAGGCATGAACAATGAGTCTGCCCAAAAAAAGGAAAAAAAAGCATATAGATTACAGATAGACTATAGTATTTCCCAGATCTTAGGCTGACAAACATTGCACTTTTTAAAAAGTTCTTCCCTACTAAATGTCTGTTTTTATGAAAAATACAGACTATCATGGAATATTTCATGGCTGATGCCAGCATAACATGATAATTATAAACCCAACCATCCCTTTCTAGCAATTTGAGCATCAAGTTCTCCTAATTTTGATGCATTTCACATCTGTATCATTTCTTAGGAGAGTCTGAGATAAACATAAACATTAAATGATGTCTGTGTCCTCAGTGAACGTCTGTCTAGGAAACCAGATGTGATCATTTCTTTGGGGGAGTCAGAGGCTCATCAGCATTACCTTTGTATTCCACTTAGAACTCCTGGTTTTCCAGAGTCTGAAATAATGCGGTCAAACCATGCCTTTGGAAATGGCTTTACTTGAGGGCTAGGCTGTGATCACACATTATGTAGCCTGAATCAGATCTATAGCTGCTGGTGTGATTAAGATAATTCAGAGCCTTCATAAATATGGCCAGTGAAAGCAAAAGGTTAAAAAAAAAAAAAGTCTTCTAGAATACAATATATGCTACAGATGTGATGGTGACACACTCTCTTGGTCTTGCACAGAAATATACAAACTTCAATTGGGTTATTATTTCAAAAAAATCACGTAGGGCTGAAACAGACTTTAGGAATAATGTAATCCAGTAATTTTTACAAAAAACATTTATCTGCAGAATCTTTTTTCAAGCAGAGTTTATATAGAATTCCCAAATATAAAAAGATAAAGGCAGAATTGCTTTGAATGAAGCTAGGACATTGGGAAAGATTAGGTCTGATTTTGTCAGCCTGTCGACTGTTACCTGATCATGTACATCAGAGCCCCGGGTGTCTCAGGAAAGCACTGGTTGAGTCCATGCCTTCATTTTTGAGAGTAATGATTATGACCAAAGAAGTTAAAGGGTTTGCCTATAGCAGGGAATGGGTGATGCCTTAAAGTCAAACTTAGAACCCAGGTACCAGCATTCTCCTCCTGAGGCCAAGCTGCCCTTCAGCCCTTGATACAGACATTGAATTATAGTTGATTCTTGAAAGCAGGGGTTGGAACTGTGGTGGATCCACTTATCTGTGGGTATTTTTCAATAGTAAATATGATACTATTAATACATGGTCCATGGTTGATTGAACCTGGGAGTGTGGAGCAACCTCAGATAAGGAAGGCTGACTATAAGGTACATGTGAGTCCAAGGGTCTACTGTATAAATGCATGCTGGGTGGCCTCTCTGTACTAGTCATGGGAAGCTCTGGTTGAGGGCTGCTTTCTTCATAGTGAGTTTCCTTGGGAAAATTGGTCTAAAGCAAGGAGGATATGGAATGCTTCCTCCCCCAAGGGAGGTCCAGGGCTGAGCACAGGAAACATTGTTGGAGGAGGCAGAGTTCATAAGCTCCATTTGCATACCTTAGAGCTCCCTGGGTAGAGCTGATGGTTCTAGAAAAGAAGTGAGCGCTGAAGAAGGGAAAGCAGTGAAATCCTGGCAATCATGCAATTCAAAGAATAAAATTAAAGTTAAAAAGTCTCATCAAAAAGGGATTTATGAGACATCAGGCTCTTCTCCATTCTAGACCATACCACTTTTTAATGTTTCTGTTAGGTAGTTAGAATAGAAAACAGGAGTCCAAAATGGCGGTGGCTAAAAGACAAGGTCTCCCCTGGTGGCTCAGGCAGTAAAGCGTCTGTCTACAATGCGGGGGACCCGGGTTCGATCTCTGGGCTGGGAAGATCCCCTGGAGAAGGGAATGGCAACCCACTCCAGTACTACTGCCTGGAAAATCCCATGGACAGAGAAGGCTGGTAGGCTACAGTCCATGGGCTCGAAAAGAGTCTGACACGACTGAGCGACTTCACTCACTTCACTCAAAAGACAAGGAAGGGAAAAGCCCGTGAAAATAGAACAAAGGAAAGTCAAATGAAGGTCCGAGGACCTGAGTGAAGACCTCAGGTAGAACAAACAGCACTCCTGGCTAAACCCAATTTGCATAGGGCAGGCCCAGGAGGAGGAAAAAACATATAAAAGGAGGAGCCAAAGCGCTTTCTCTCCCACTCTCCCCCGCGGGCATGTGCTCTCTCTCTCTCTCTCTCTCTCTCTCTCTCCCTACCCCCCCCTGCCGCATGCTGTGGTGCTCTTCTCTTTGCATCTTTGGGTCAACATGCCCTCATGCCTCAAAGATGGGTTTTCCTGCTATTATCTAAATAAAATAGAGCTGTAACACTGATTTGTCTAAGAGCTATAACACGGTCCATTCGAGACCTGAGAGCTATAACACGGTCTGTCCAAGACTCAAGAGCTGTGACATGCCGAGGGCTTTAACGTCCGTCACTCCAAATCTCTGGTGTGACGAGACAAGAACCGAGGAGCATAAACTCACCTGACAGTTCCTAGGCAAAATTTTGAAGTAATTTACTTTCAGTTACTAATCTTATGTTCTTTGTTTTATAGTGACTCATGGAACATCATAGAAATCTGGCAATAAAGTTAATAGATATGCTTTTTCTTTCATTCAAATAGGGACTAGGAAATCTCCCCTGTTTTGGGGAAAAATGTGTATGAGTCCTGCTCCAAAATTTTAAGTGTAGTGTGGGTTTAACTTTATTTTAAAGCATAATTAAAGCATTAGATGAAAGTAGGGTGTCTGAAAGTTTGCACATCAGAATCAGACTTCTGGGCTTGAGTATTGTTTTTACCAATACAAGCTGTGTGACTCTGGGCAAGTTACTCAACTACTCTGTGCCTTAATTTCAACTGTAGATGGGAGATAACAGTGCTTACTTCATGGTGTTGTTGTGAGAATTAAACAAGTTAATGCACAAAGCTCTTGCTGAAGTGCCTGGCATGTAGAAAGTTCTCACTAAATGTCAGCTCTTATGTCTAAGTAGTGGGACAGTGGGCAACTCTTTTAATTTTCCAAAACAAATTTTCATGTGATTATGTTATCTGTTTTGTTATGACAGAAACTAAAGTTATAGATATAAAACATAGAAAAGTATCCCTTTTTGAAATTGAAAATTTGAAAACTCCTCTTTTTCTTAAACCCAATGTCAACCAAATTAATGTTCATAATTAATTAATTATGTAGCATAATGAGTAGCATAATGTGTTTACTACAAGGGGGAGAAAAGAGAGGAGGGACAAAAGGACAAATAAAATTGTCACACAAACTCTTCTTGAAAAATCCATTCTCCCTTCTTTCCTCCCATCTGTCATTATGACCTAGCACTAAACAAGAGAGAGAGAAGAGGAAGAAAGAAAATGGGTAGATGTAATTTCTCTGTGAAAACTTCCTAAATCTCAATCATTTTAATCTCATGCCAAGCCTTTCATCTCACTGTCACTGTTTTGGGCCAGTCATTTTTAGTGCGCTGATATGCAAACAGATCTGACTTGATCCCATCTCTTTGTGGCTTTAGCTAAGAAGGTCATTAGAAAGATTCGCAGCTCAAAACAAACAATTCAAAGTGTTTGGAATTTCTTTAGGCCTCTTGATTTAGAGAATGGCAGAATGAAGTTCTGAGCCCAAGCTTTCGCCTTGCCCTGCTATTTCAATCAGTTAACCAGCAAGTGCTTATTGAATGCCTATTGGAATGTTCTGAGATGACTGGCTCAGACCCTTCTAGATGGCCTCACACAGACCCTTTACAGATGCAAATGGGTCCTGGCTGGGTTAGCTGAAAGAGCTGGGTCTGAGCTCTGGAATGTACAGGCCACCTCTGAGCCATCACCATGGTCCATCTGGAAAGAGACGGGGTAGCTCTGTGGGGCGTAGAGACAGTATCCCTTTGGATCAGCACAGGCTTCTGAGTGTGAATGTAGCCTTGGGTGGAACCAAGTGTATGGGCAAAATTGAGTAACTTTTAGTGCTTCTGTCAGAAATCTGGGGTCTGGAAATCTGCTTACCTGACTGGAGGGCTTGGAAGATGAAAGCTGAGCTGTTGAAATGTTGGAGTAAAAACCTATTACATGTGTTTCATAATGAGCTTATATTTTAAATAATTTTATTTTTAGGTAAATATTTATCTTTCTTCTAAAGTACCTTTTTATTCTGCAGGAGATGGTTAAAAATCCCGACCTAATAAGTATTTAGTGTTTGATGTCAGCCCAAGAGGGAATCATTTTACTCACATAGACTCTGTGTGGTCATCAATAGTTGTATGACCTGAACAATTATTAGCTGTTGAGCTCTTTTTTTGTGCCAGGCTCTGTGCCACATGTTTTGTATCCATTATCTCATAAATTACTTGTGACAGCACTTTGCATAGATGCTTGTGTTTTCTCCATGAGGAGCCTGAGGTTTAGAGGAGTGCAGTAATGACCTAAGGTCCTCTAAGTAGTGTGATGATGCTGGGTTGCTGAGCCTCAGCGTCTTCAATTATAGCTACCTCCCAGGGTGCTTACCATGAATAAATGAAGATGTATACACACATACACATACACACACACATGATATACAGATATGTAAAGTAAAATTATAAATTCTAAAATTAAATATATGTACTCACACACTTATGTTTGTGTGTTTCTTGTACATAATAAACATTTAATACATAACATTATTTTTAACAAGGATCCCTTTCTACAAAGACCAAAATTTTGTTTTTATAAAGTCATATGTGGTGAGAAGTAAATGAAGAGACTTTATTTGTGATTTGTTAACATACTCCACTGACAGAGTTCTAGTTACTTTCTGCCATCTCCCTGCTCAGTTTCCTGAAAATCATTCAGCCCATTAGTTAAATGATTTATTTGTTGATAAAGCTCTTTAGTTTTTAACCTCAGGTGGTAGTGGCCGGGCTTTAAACCTCTCATTCAGCTTCCAGTGGGAGTGAGACCCCTTTCTGTCCAGGTGCCTTTCCCTGCTAATGCTGTGTGTCCTTAGAGGCAGGGACTGAAATCTGGTTGGGAATACTTTCCTGCCCGAGCAGGTGCTCTGCCAGCTGCTATCTCCTAGCGGGTCAGGTAAACTCCCCTGACACCTCCCACAGAAAGCTAACTGGAAAATATGGTCAACCCACCAAATTCTGTTTATTAAGGGAGAAAGCGCCTTGGACCCCAGGGCTCCTTCTTCTGCCCTCTATTTCCTAACACTTCCCAGGCTTTGGCTCAGCCTGGGATAGTTCATCTCTGCTGGAAAATTTACTAGGAGTAATCTGTCAAGAATGGTTAAAAATTTTCCCTGCTGCTGCTGCTAAGTCGCTTTAGTTGTGTCCGACTCTGTGTGACCCCATAGACGGCAGCCCACCAGGCTCCTCCATCCCTAGGATTCTCCAGGCAAGAATACTGGAGTGGGTTGCCATTTCCTTCTCCAAAAATTTTCCCTAGTAGACAGAAAAAATACTGCAATATCCCCAGAAATTAACACCCATACAGGATCAGTAGAAGAAAAGATAAACAGACCAATGGAGCAAAATAGGATACAAATTCTATATATCCTGTATATACAAAGACAAATATCCTTCATCCCAATATTATGTTTATATAATAATCATGGCATTTCAAATCAGTAAGGAAGAAGAGACTATTTTATTATACCCATTTGAAAAAAAAATAATATTCCTTTTATATAATCCAAAACAAATTTTAGGTAGATTAAAATTCTAAATGCAAAAAGACAATATTGTCTTAGAAATAGTTTAGGAGAATAATTTTATAATCTTGACATCTAACCCTGAAACCATAAGGGAAATGATAAGCGGCAAAGACTGGCATATTTGACTACAAAAATTAAAAACTCTAACACAAAATATACATACAAACAGAAAATAATATTCAATAACATCTTAGCAATTGTTATCTTTTGTGAAGGTAAAGGGCATGCAATCACATATAACTTGGGCTACGAGAAAAACATTGAGAAAAAATATTTAGAGAAAATATATTTTTATCTACCTACCTGAAAAAAAAATAGGATAAGATCTTTAGCCACCTTTACCTTGTATCGATTTTACCTTTTATCAGCCCTCTACTTATCTTATTAGTAGAGATTATTATTGTGATCTTTGGTTACATGATTCTAGAAACTCCTGCCTTCCCCTCATCTTCTGAGAAAGACCATAACATAAGAGCCTGCCTTCGAAAACTGACTGTTAAAGACCCAGGATTTATTTTAAGCTGAAATAAAATGTTGACTAAAATAGTACATCCTTAGCCTTCCTGTTTGACCTATAGCCACAGTCATTATCTTTTTTTCTGTCCAATGACATACCACAAAATTCTGTTTTGATTTGGATCTCTGCAGATCTTTGCAGCCGGAAATTATTTACAACTCCTGTTTAGGGCCGGAGAAAGTCAGCGTGGGAAGGAAAGTTAGAATTCATATAGTCAGACCCCCATTCCACACTTGAATTCCCTCCACAGAATCCCCTCTTGCTCCAGTAATGTGCCCATGCCAGTTACCCCAGTCTCTGCGAACGAGGCAAAGAGCATGGAGCAGAGAAACAGCAGGAAAAGGAGCTGTGGCAGTCCTCACACCTTAAAACCTCACTGGTTTATACGCCACTCTACCCACATAGAAAACACAAAAGGAAATGAAAGCTTGCGTTATAAAAGGCGTTACTTTCCGGATGGGACCTCTGTAAGTAAGAAACTTACACACAGTGTGGAACATTTATGAGAATGAATCATTCCTAAATTATCAGCTCAAATTATCATATAAATGATCGCTTTTGCTCTCTCCCAATAGTGCTAAAATCTCCAATAAAGCACTTTATACATGTTTTAAGTGAGACTACAAGTGCCCCAGAAAACTAACGTTATATTGCTTTAATAATAAAAATGCAAAATTATCAGGCAACTTTCCTCAGATGCCCAAGTCTCTAGATCAGATCCCATTTAGTCCAGCCTATGTAAGTAAGGAAAACAAGTCAGACTGAACCCTGAGTATGGTATTACATGAAGTGTCCCAGGCTTGGTTTAGTCAAAGACCCAGATCAAATTGCTGCTGGTGAAATCTGCTCCCAGTCTCTGACTGTCTCCTCTTCCTAATCCTAAAAACTCTTCCTATACGAATTTGGGTCTCTAGAAGAGAAAGTAAGTGGAAAATAATGATCCTACCTTTGATGCATGGTGGCCATGATATGGACAATTAAAAAGAAGTTCTCTAGTCTAGTGAAAAGGATGGCTAATATAATAGTTTGGATTTAAGTGATGCAGATTGGCTCTGTGGAAAAAAAAAAAAGAAATGAGCCTGAGGGGGGAAAACAGATCTTCATAAATTTCATCATGCATCATGTGGGACAAAAGAGCAACTGAAATTAGAGCTTGTACAAGTGTATTATGATAATGATGATGTTTTCATCAAGTTCTGCCAAAGTCTTAAAACCACAAACACTTTTAGAGTTGCTAATTGCATGGAGAGATAATCTGCTTTCTGTTCACTGAAATCTAGCTGAAGGAAAGAGGATCCTGCCCAGAGAGTTTTCATTTGCCCGTTAGCCTTGATCAGATGATGGATTTCCTCTGTGGACCCTTCTCATAGTCTGTCAAGAAGCGCCTTGCTGCTGAATCTGAAAATGTTGGCAGACAAACACTCCTTGTCAGAAGTACGAACAGTGATGGGTGCACACAAATGCAGTAATATAAACAGTGGCTCTGCCTCAGATGGTTTCTGTTTGTTTTTTGAGTCGAATGGAGGAAGACATTTGAAATCTTTTGCCAGTGCAAAACAACAGGTGTAATAATTAACTCGCCCTTTCATCAAGAGAGTACATTTGAGTAAGTCCTGTTTATTTTATATTAATACCATAGAAATATGACTATTTGGTCTCCAATCAAGAAATAGGGATGAGTTTTCAATACAACCTTTCGTTCTTGGAGAAGGAAGTGGGGAGAGAGGACTTATATGAGGTTGAACAGACTCTTCTGTAACATCAGAACACATATTGCTTGGGGGAAACATCTCCCACTAAGCCTGACCAATTTATCTTAGCCTATAAATGTAAGAGTTCTTTACTACTTGAACCTTGGACCAATTTCTCATTCTTGTTCAGGATTTTTACAGTGAACAATGGACTACTCTGGAGCCACTAAACTTGTCTGTTGGCTGGGATGGAAAAACTATAAGCTTACCCCTTTCATCACCTTCTTGAAGCAGAAAGGTTAACCCCCTCAGCCAGCAGGACCTCTTTGTTAGCTGCTCTTTGTGAGTTTTCTTGTAGAAGTTGGACAAGACAGAACATCACCGAATAACACTGTTTCTGGTTAAATAATTGATTTCAACCCAGGTTTTCCTGGCTGCTGAGAGCAGATGGTTTAGTCCAGAGCTGCACAGACTCCGGGTTTCCACTCTCCTCCTGCTACAGTATCCCTTTCAGACTATGAGCACAGGTGATTATAATACTATGGACTGCAGTGAATAGCCTTTTGCTGCTGCTGCTAAGTCACTTCAGTCGTGTCCGACTCTGTGAGACCCCATAGACGGCAGCCCACCAAGATCCCCTGTCCCTGGGATTCTCCAGGCAAGAACCCTGGAGTGGGTTGCCATTTCCTTCTCCAATGCATGAAAGTGCAAAATGAAAGTGAATTCGCTCAGTCGTGTCTGACTCTTAGCGACCGCATGGACTGCAACCTACCAGGCTCCTCCGTCCATGGGATTTTCCAGGCAGGAGTACTGGAGTGGGGTGCTCTTGCCTTCTCTGATGAATAGCCTTCTATGGGAGCTCAAATAAAGGAGCCGCTATCTCTGCCTTGTTTCTTCCTTTCTCTTTTAGTGTTTCAGAGTTTTCTGAGTGCTTCTGTGTGCATTGTCTCATTTGTTCCTCAGAATAGCCCTTAGAAGAGAGTAGGGTAGACAGTTTTTATGAATGAGAGTTCTGAGGCTCAGAAAGTTTAAGTAGCTTCCCAGGATTACACAGCTAGTAAATTTTAGATTTGTTGTTAGTCACTCAGTCATGTCTCACTCTTTGCAACCCCATGGACTATAGTCCGCCAGGCTCTTTGTCCATGGGATTCTCCAGATAAGAAAACTGGAGTGGGTTGCCATTTCCTTCTCCAGGGGATCTTCCCGACCCAGGAATCAAACCCAGGTCTCCCGCATTCCAGGCAAATTATTTACCATCTGAGCCACAAGGGAAGCCCTTAAATTTTAGTCTTAGGAAGGAATTTTATCTTCTACTTCCAAATTTTATCTTCTTGAGGTCATCATAGTGTAAGTTCTAATCAAAGGCAAGTCGTTATGGTTCTGACATTTTGTGACTCAGTCATATTTGAAAATAATATTCAGTTTTCTGAACTGCAACTTTATGGTCACAGAATACGACCTTCAACTACTGAATTAAGTAATATTTATCACAAGTTCTCAGCCAAAAAGAGACTGAAACTTGACATTATTGAGTTTCCTTTTTGCATTTGTGTAACTTAATTCTGGTTTAGATGAGAAAATGAGATTTAGCTAATGATTAGAATAGGATTAGCCAATGAATATAATGTAATTGCTTACATTACTTTGTGAAATGCAAATAGCAGATAGATCATATTTTAAACAGTCAATTATCCTGTCAGTATAGTAGCAATTTTTATAATAGCTTTTTTTATTTCTGAAACATGTATTTTAAAATATATTAATAACTCTAAGGCAGCCTTTTCATACATCAAGTAAATAATGTGCACTTAGTCTGTTCACTTAAAGTTCTAAACCATAAATTATACTGAACTCAAAGCACATTATTTCTGCTTCTACTGTAATAAGTTTTATGTATGGAAAATTATTCTATCTTGAAAGAGGACTAAGATCATTGAGTTCTTATTTTGTGCCCCAAATTTTATATACACCATCTCTTTCTTTTTTTTTTTAACACCATCTCTTTCAATCATAAATTTTACCAATGAAAAAAACTGAGTTTTAGAAAAGTTAAATAACTTACTGATATGCTGTGCTTAATCACTCATTCCTGTTTGACTCTTTGCAATCCCATGGACTGTAGCCTGCCTTTGTCCATGGAATTCTCAAGGCCAGAATACTGGAGTGGGTGGCCATTCCCTTCTCCAGGGGATCTTCCCAACCCAGGGATTTAACCAAGGTCTCCCACATTGCAGGTGGATTCTTTACTGTCTGAGCCACCAGGGAAATATTATAAGCATTTTTGGATTACTCAGAATTTCTAAAAAGTGGAATTGGTGATATCTACTTGGCTTGGGATTCAGTGTCCTTCCCTTCATTCTACTTTATTAATAGTAAAGATTGTGATCCCCCATATCTAAAATTGCTTTTACATGCTTGATATCATACTGGCTTTTAACCTGTTAACAATCCTGTGGAATAGGAATCTTAGCTGATTGCCATAATTTCTTACCATCACTAGAATGTCTCTGTATTGTCTTGGATTTGTGCTTCTACATGTTTGTAAGTTGATTCTTCATTGCTTATAATAACTTGTATGTACCTGTTAAGCTTGATATATTCATTTTAATCTTGGTTGGGAGGAGAACTGGTATGATGACTTAGCAGATACATGTTACTGGTGGTTATAAAATAACCCATTACTGAACTACACTACTCATTCTGTTCCTTTACTTATTGAATACCACTTCCTTATGTAACCACCCAGCCAAAATTAGCATCTCTTCTTCCCCACTTCCAGTTACTCTTCTTTAGTATTATATTATTAGTAGTATTTCTGTAGCATTTATCACCAGCTGAATTTATCTTGCTTGCTTGTTTTCTTATTTTTATTATTGTGTCTCCAAATAAGAATGAAAGCATGATAAACACAGGGACTTTTTTTTTACCAAGAAGTCTTGTTCACATTGTATCATCTAACACATGAAACAACAGGTGAAGAATGAATAAATAAATGTGTGAATGGAAGAGAAAGACCAAACAGTCATATTTTGAGCCACTTGACCCTTTCCCTTTGATCAAAGCTGATTGGACAATGGTTGGGCACCTCACTCTAGGGGAGCCCATCCTTAAGCTCCATGTGGATATTTGACATGACCTGGTATGAAAAAGGTATATGTAGGGAGGGCAGCCCTAATGTAGAGTCTGAGACCAAGTTGGATAAGGACAAGTAGAATATGAAGGAGAAATGCTCACAGAGCAGAGAGAGAAAATATATGCTGGGTAAAAAGAAAGCTCATGAGGTTCTGTAGTGAGAGGGAGAGGGGCCCTGTGAAGAGTCAAGTTAAAGGGGTGGAGGCAAAGAGTGAAGAAGTACAAGTCTTGCTGCTTAGGGCCTCAGTGCAACTGGGGTCTCCAAATTAGTTTCTGCTCCGCAGCTCTTCCTCCAGAAGGACCTGTTCTGCCTGGCATCTCTTTGGAGGGTAATGTGTATTTTCTTGATTTGTGTGCCCTCAGCAGACCTATGTTTTTACCTCTAAAAGTGTCTAATCCAGCGATCCTTCTTGATACATACTTTAGAGTGCAACCTGTTCCATTCGGCTCTTGGAAAAAAATCATCTAATATTGGACCAGAATTTTGTGGTTTCAAAGTGCTTTAATATATATTATGCTATTTGTTCCTGAAAGCAACTCCTCTCCATAAAGTGGTTCTTGATTTCCTCTGAAGTGAAAGTGAAAGTCACTCAGTCCTGTCCAACTCTTTGCGACCCCATGGACTATACAGTCCATGGAATTCTCTAGGCCAGGATACTGGAGTGAGTAGCCTTTCCCTTTTCTAGGGGATCTTCCCAACCCAGGGATCGAACCCTGGTCTCCCACATTACAGGTGGATTCTTGACCAGCTGAGCCACGAGGGAAGCCCAAGAATACTGGAGTGGGTAGCCTATCCCTTCTCCAGGGGCTCTTCCTGACCCAGGAATTGAACCGGGGTCTCCTGCATTGGAGGCAGATTCTTTACCAACTGAGCGATCAGGGAAACCCTTGATTTCCTCTAGGTGGGGAATTTTTCTATGTACTTTATTATGTTGATCTCTCCTTTAGCATGACTCATAGGCTTTATTTGTATAAATGTTTTCCCTTTGCTATTAGACTCTGAGCATCTAGAAGGCAGAGGCTAAATCCTGCTATTGCATTGCTCACAGTGTTTATGTTGCATCACAACATGCTGGCAAAATAAGATCTTTGTTTCAATATTGAACTGATTTTAAGACTGAAAGCAAGGCAATTCCATGAACTCTGATTGCACTTATCTATACTAAGGAATGAGACCTTAAATTATAAACTTGGGAGTTGTTATTAAAATATTTCTTTCTTCAAATATATTTGTTTAAAAATATTTCTCTCTGTAGATATATTTGCATTATAACCCACACAATGTCCACAGCAGTTTTTGAAGAACCTCCCATATTGTTGTATGAATTTGTGAATAAATGATCAAAAATAACACTTAAGATAGGCATTCAAATACAAAATTAGTGAACTAGGTGCCAGATCCATTTTTTAGTTCTTTTTTCAAGCCTTTGTTTTGATTTTATTCTTCAAAATCATAACCTTTCATTCCATGTCTCAACAAAGTTCTTTAGATTTGGTGATTGCATTTCTTACTATGTAAGTGGTGTTCAGAGGACTGAGTCTGGAGTGATTAAGGTTGTTCATTATCCAAAGGACCCATATTTGCCTCAGAAACACGGGAATTTCCCTTTGTTTCATCTTGCTATTTTATTTTTATTTATTTATTTATTTATTTATTTTTTATTAGTTGGAGGCTAATTACTTCACAACATTTCAGTGGGTTTTGTCATACATTGATATGAATCAGCCATAGATTTACACGTATTCCCCATCCCGATCCCCCCTCCCACCTCCCTCTCCACCCGATTCCTCTGGGTCTTCCCAGTGCACCAGGCCTGAGCACTTGTCTCATGCATCCCACCTGGGCTGGTGATCTGTTTCACCATAGATAGTATACATGCTGTTCTTTTGAAATATCCCACCCTCACATTCTCCCACAGAGTTCAAAAGTCTGTTCTGTATTTCTGTGTCTCTTTTTCTGTTTTGCATATAGGGTTATCGTTACCATCTTTCTAAATTCCATATATATGTGTTAGTATGCTGTAATGTTCTTTATCTTTCTGGCTTACTTCACTCTGTATAAGGGGCTCCAGTTTCATCCATCTCATTAGGACTGGTTCAAATGAATTCTTTTTAACGGCTGAGTAATATTCCATGGTGTATATGTACCACAGCTTCCTTATCCATTCATCTGCTGATGGGCATCTAGGTTGCTTCCATGTCCTGGCTATTATAAACAGTGCTGCGATGAACATTGGGGTGCACGTGTCTCTTTCAGATCTGGTTTCCTCAGGGTGTATGCCCAGAAGTGGGATTGCTGGGTCATATGGCAGTTCTATTTCCAGTTTTTTAAGAAATCTCCACACTGTTTTCCATAGCGGCTGTACTAGTTTGCATTCCCACCAACAGTGTAAGAGGGTTCCCTTTTCTCCACACCCTCTCCAGCATTTATTGCTTGTAGACTTTTGGATAGCAGCCATCCTGACTGGCGTGTAATGGTACCTCATTGTGGTTTTGATTTGCATTTCTCTAATAATGAGTGATGTTGAGCATCTTTTCATGTGTTTGTTAGCCATCTGTATGTCTTCCTTGGAGAAATGTCTGTTTAGTTCTTTGGCCCATTTTTTGATTGGGTCATTTATTTTTCTGGAATTGAGCTGCAGGAGTTGCTTGTATATTTTTGAGATTAATCCTTTGTCTGTTTCTTCATTTGCTATTATTTTCTCCCAATCTGAGGGCTGTCTTTTCACCTTACTTATAGTTTCCTTTGTAGTGCAAAAGCTCTTAAGTTTCATTAGGTCCCATTTGTTTATTTTTGCTTTTAAAATATTTCATGCAAACGGAGACCAAAAGAAAGCAGGAGTCGCAATACTCATATCAGATAAATTAGACTTTAAAATAAAGGATGTGAAAAGAGACAAAGAAGGACACTACATAATGATCAAAGGATCAATCCAAGAAGAAGATATAACAATTATAAATATATATGCACCCAACATAGGAGCACCGCAATATGTACGGCAAACACTAATGAGTATGAAAGAGGAAATTAATAGTAACACAATAATAGTGGGAGACTTTAATACCCCACTCACAACTATGGATAGATCAACTAAACAGAAAATTAACAAGGAAACACAAACCTTAAATGACACAATGGACCAGCTAGACCTAATTGATATCTATAGGACATTTCACCCCAAAACAATCAACTTCACCTTTTTCTCAAGTGCACACGGAACCTTCTCCAGAATAGATCACATCCTGGGCCATAAATCTGGTCTTGGAAAATTCAAAAAAATTAAAATCATTCCAGTCATCTTTTCTGACCACAGTGCAGTAAGATTAGATCTCAATTACAGGAAAAAAATTGTTAAAAATTCAAACATATGGAGGCTAAATAACACGCTTCTGAATAACCAACAAATCATAGAAGAAATCAAAAAAGAAATCAAAATATGTATAGAAATGAATGAAAATGAAAACACAACAACCCAAAACCTATGGGACACTGTAAAAGCAGTGCTAAGGGGAAGGTTCATAGCATTACAGGCTTACATCAAGAAACAAGAAAAAAGCCAAATAAATAACCTAACTCTACACCTAAAGCAATTAGAGAAGGAAGAAATGAAGAACCCCAGGGTTAGCAGAAGGAAAGAAATCTTAAAAATCAGGGCAGAAATAAATGCAAAAGAAACTAAAGAGACCATAGCAAAAATCAACAAAGCTAAAAGCTGGTTTTTTGAAAAAATAAACAAAATTGACAAACCATTAGCAATACTCATTAAGAAACAAAGAGAGAAGAACCAAATTAACAAAATTAGAAATGAAAATGGAGAGATCACAACAGACAACACTGAAATACAAAGGATCATCAGAGACTACTACCAGCAGCTCTATGCCAATAAAATGGACAACTTGGATGAAATGGACAAATTCTTAGAAAAGTATAACTTTCCAAAACTGAACCAGGAAGAAATAGAAGATCTTAACAGACCCATCACAAGCAAGGAAATCAATCATACACCATGACCAAGTGGGCTTTATCCCAGGAATGCAAGGATTCTTTAATATCCACAAATCAATCAATGTAATACACCACATTAACAAATTGAAAGATAAAAACCATATGATTATCTCAATAGATGCAGAGAAAGCCTTTGACAAAATTCAACACTCATTTATGATTAAAACTCTCCAAAAAGCAGGAATAGAAGGAACATACCTCAACATAATAAAAGCTATATATGACAAACCCACAGCAAGCATCACCCTCAATGGTGAAAAATTGAAAGCATTTCCCCTGAAATCAGGAACAAGACAAGGGTGCCCACTCTCACCACTACTATTCAACATAGTGTTGGAAGTTTTGGCCACAGCAATCAGAGCAGAAAAAGAAGTAAAAGGAATCCAGATAGGAAAAGAAGAAGTGAAACTCTCACTGTTTGCAGATGACATGATCCTCTACATAGAAAACCCTAAAGACTCTACCAGAAAATTACTAGAGCTAATCAATGAATATAGTAAAGTTGCAGGATATAAAATTAACACACAGAAATCCCTTGCATTCCTATATACTAACAATGAAAAAACAGAAAGAGAACTTAAGGAAACAATACCATTCACCATTGCAACAAAAAGAATAAAATACTTAGGAGTATATCTACCTAAAGAAACAAAAGACCTATACATAGAAAACTATAAAACACTGATGAAAGACATCAAAGAGGACACAAACAGATGGAGAAACATACCGTGTTCATGGATTGGAAGAATCAATATTGTCAAAATGGCTATTCTACCCAAAGCAATCTATAGATTCAATGCAATCCCTATCAAGCTACCAACGGTATTTTTCACAGAACTAGACCAAATAATTTCACAATTTGTATGGAAATACAAAAAACCTCGAATAGCCAAAGTAATCTTGAAAAAGAAGAATGGAACTGGAGGAATCAACCTGCCTGACTTCAGACTCTACTACAAAGCCACAGTCATCAAGACAGTATGGTACTGGCACAAAGACAGAAATATAGACCAATGGAACAGAATAGAAAGCCCAGAGATAAATCCATGAACCTATGGACACCTTATCTTTGACAAAGGAGGCAAGGATATACAATGGAAAAAAGACAACCTCTTTAACAAGTGGTGCTGGGAAAACTGGTCAACCACTTGTAAAAGAATGAAACTAGAACACTTTCTAACACCATACACAAAAATAAACTCAAAATGGATTAAAGATCTAAATGTAAGACCAGAAACTATAAAACTCCTAGAGGAGAATATAGGCAAAACACTCTCTGACATAAATCACAGCAAGATCCTCTATGACCCACCTCCCAGAATGTTGGAAATAAAGGCAAAAATAAACAAATGGGACCTAATGAAACTCATCTTGCTATTTTATTTTTAAAGATGCAGGACTGAAGGGGGGGTGCAAAGCGAACCAACAACTAGAATATGCAAGATCACAAGTCTTGCTCAAGTGCAGAAGAGATGGCACTAGAATTTTGCTAACATGAATAAATCTCCTTTTTATTCTCATTAGGTATAAGGTCCTAAACAACTATGTTATTAAATACCAAGATCATATGTTTGAGATCCTTGATAATCTTACATTATTATTAGTTAGAATAGGGTATAAGAAGGACCAGACAAGATAATATTTTATCTTCAGGTGGTTGTGACCTCGAGAAAAATCAATGAATTTCTGTTTTATTAGTTACCCACATGTTTGCTTATATGGAGAAGGAAATGGCAACCCACTCCAGTATTCTTGCCTGGAGAATCCCATAGACAGAGGAGCCTGGCATGCTACAGTCCATGGGGTCGCAAAGAGTCAGACACAACTGAGTGACTAACAACATTTTGCTTATAATCCCCATCTGTTAAATGGGTATTCATGCATTCATTTATCACATGGTAAATATTTATGGTATATGTGCTTAGGCTCTCAGTCATGTCTGACTCTTTGCGACCCCATGGACTGTAGCTTGCCAGGCTCCTCTTGTCCATAGGGATTCTCCAGGCAAGAATACTGGAGTGGGTTTGATATGCCCTCCTCCAGGGGATCTTCCCAACCCAGGGATCAAGCCCACCGCATTGCAGGTGGATTCTTTACTGTTTGAGCCAACAGGGAAGCCCAAACAGTAATGGAACACCTACTATATCTCTCTGTATATTGTGCCAGGAACAGGGGCAGTAAGATAAAACATGGAAGGATACATAAAACAACTGACAGGTGCCTGTGATAGGTGCCAACAAAGAACCTAATAGTTCACTCGAATCTAGTTATGTGCAAAGAAGAGAATCATCAACGCTGCTTTGTGGAGGAGCAGGAAGATGCTCGAGGAGTTTTACAGACAGATGTTTGAACTGGCTTTGAAGAAAGAGTAGAGTTTTGGGGTACCCAAAAGGCATGAAGAGAGCTTTCAGAAAGAAGGTTGACTATAGGCAAAGGCATGGTGATATAAAATGACTTGGGCTATTTTGGATAACCGCAAAGTTGTTCGTTTTAGTTGGAAAGAGAAAGGAAAGTATTGGAGGAGTTTGGAGAGGAAATGATGATTAGTTCATGGATGGATGGAACATCATCCTAAGTTTATTCCTTATCTTGAGGACAATAGAGAGTCATTGGGAGGTTTTAAAAATGGAAAACAAGGCCAGAGCTTCACAATGTGAAATTTAACTTGGTGGGGGCAAAACTGGGATAGAGAGATGATTCCTCAAGTTGATATGTGTTGTCAGAACATTTTAGAGAAAAGATTGCAAGTAAACTAGTATTTCACTATAAATTGCTATTATTGTTGTTCACATATATAGCAATTTTAAAGTTCAAAAATTAAGCATTATTGGCTAAAACAAGTTTGCGCACATGATTAAATACCATTCCAGAAAGCACATTATGTCTACTTGTCCACCTACTTATTAACCTTATTTTCACTTCAGCACTGGAAAATAAAGTGAAGATGCACTGAAGGATATGTGAACACATGAAAAGAGAGACAAGTGGATTATTATCGACCTTCATGGAGGAGGGGTCCAATATGTATGTCCATAGGTACATGAGAAATAGTGGTGTAGATTAGTGCTTGAATTGGAGCTGGGTTTGAGACCCAGCCCTTGTACACACTAGTTAAGTGACTTACAGAAATTAATTGATTTCTCTGAGCTTCAGTTTCAGTTTGTTCATCCTTAAAATGGGGTAACTGATTCCTGCTTTAACTATTTTCGATGGTCACTGTAATAATCCATGGAAACAATGTCTTCAGTATTAGGAGTGCTTAATTACACAGGCTTTCAAAACAAGGTATTCTCGAAGAATATCAATAGCTAGAGATCATAAATATTACAGGAGAATCTTTCTTCAAAATTCTTAAGTATCTGCTCTAGAAACTTAGATTTACCCCCCTCTGATCTGTTTTCCCTCTATAAATTGATGTACAATGTAAGAATTAATTTTTATGAATGGTGGTAAAAATTTTACCATTATGAATGTTACCATGATTATGTCTTCAAGCAACTAGGACATTTTCTAGGACTAGCTGCATGGAATATATACTAAGGGTGGCTGGGTCAAGACACAAAGTTTAATTACTTTTTTAAAAAGAGAAATACTTTTGTGCAGAGGAAAGAGAATTTCAGGTGGAATCATATCTCTTGTTCATTTAACTGGCTTAATTAGGCTATGAAATTATATCCACAGGGAAAATGTAGACTCACATACAATATTCCTTCAACACTCAGTCACCAAGTAACACGTTATCAGAGGTTACTTGGGAAGATACATTAGCAACATCAGAATTGGAACTTCAAAGCACTTCTGGTAAAACTTCAAAGCATTTGAAACACTGGCAAAGTCGAAAGCTTAGCCATTTTTTTATGCTCTTTTTATCTGCAAAGTAATGAGTATGACAAGATCATACAGAACTCATTAGTCTTGCATGTCTTCATGCTCAGTTGTGTCCGACTCTTTGCAACCCCCTGGACCACAGCCCGCTGGGCTCCTCTGTTCATGGGCTCTCCAAGGCAACAATATTAGAGTAGGTTGCCCCTCCTTTCTTCAGGGGATCTTCCCAACCCAGGGATCGAACCCACGTCTCCGGCCTCTCCAGCACTGACAGGCAGATTCTTTACCCGAGCCATCTGGGAAGCCCTTAGAACTGACTGGAGCCCAATAGAACTATTGTGCCCCAGTCAGTTACCTTTGTCCAGGGCTGTACGAACTGGCTTCTTCTGTTTGAGGAATGGAAATGGGTATCTGTAGATCTCACTATGAGGAAAAACATGTGATGAAAAAGGAATTTTATTTTTCTCCTTCATTTTAGAATCTAAAGATTTGGGGGGGAAAAAAGTGAGTGAAAATTGCTCAGTTGTGTTCAACGCTTTGCGACCCCATGGACTTAGTCCATGGAATTCTCCAGGCCAGAATACTGGAGTGGGTAGCCTTTCCCTTCCCCAGGGGATCTTCCCAAGCCAGGGATCTAAGCCAGGTCTCCCACATTGTGGGCAGATTCTTTACTAGCTGAGCTACTCCAACCAATTCTGTACAAAGGCCACTTGGGTTCCTGGCCAGTAGATGGCTTTCTCTTTCTCGCTCTCTCTCTTTTACCCCGTAAGTCAAGGTGCTGTCCAATGTACTGAATTGAGAGGTTCTGAGTAGCCTGTATCGTAAAGATGATAGAAATAATGGAACTTGAGTTGTTGAGGCCATTTCCTCCTCAGTTATGTAAACTTGAATGGAGAGACAAAATGAAATGTTGTAAGTGGACCTTTCTTGTCTTTATAATTAGGATACAACCTCGTTGAGGCCTCTTTTCATGTCTACACATTTACATAGACTTTTCCTTTTTCCCTTATTTCCTCATCAGTGCTGCAAATTGATGATAAAGCCAGTGTTAGATCTAAATTATTTGATTGTAGGCAATGCTGACTTGTTTCACTGCATCACATGCTTTCCAATTCTTCTTATATAATACTATCAAGTACCTACCATAAGAAAAAAGCTGTGGCTATTTTATTTTATAACCATAATTTGTATCTTATTTCAACACATGATCTAAATTATTAGATGTCATCTACATTTGAGATGATGCTAGTTGAAAGGAGAGCTACAGAAAAAAATACTTGAGGAGTAAAGCCATAACATACACATATATATCTGGGACAACTAAAAAAAAGTAGAAAGAATGAAATTGTAATAAATTTGAGATTATATTCAAAAGGCACACAGGGCCTCAGTGTTTTAAATATATGTGGTTAATTTGTGGAGGGCAACAGAAGAGATGTGGTATCATGGAAACAGCACAAAATGTTTAAATCAGAAGACGGCTAGCTTTCTCTCTTGGAAATATCACTTGAAGTCTGAACTTGAGTTTCTCAATCTGCAAAGTGATAAAAATATAATATAATATCTACTTTATAAAATTTTTGAACAGTTTACATCTTGTCAGATGATACAGGTAAAACTTTTGTGTAACTTGTTATGTAAGATAGCATATCTTTTTGGTCAAAGTCCCTTTTTTTCTTGGCAGAGTCCATGGATTCTATTACTTATTTCCTCCTCTTTTGCTAAAGAATAAAACTACCATGTTTCATATTTCTCCTGACAGCATTTCTTAGTGAGGAGGCTTTTGCTGTTGTAACTAACGTTTTCTGCTCTCTTTCCACTTACTTTTCGCCTTAGAGTCAAGTGTTCAGGCTCTTTCCCTCCACAATGGCTCTTGACAATTAAGTGGACAAGAACTGAGAGATAAAGCCTTTGCTATGCTGAGTTTTGAATAAAGGAAACTTATTTTAGCAAGAGCAAAAGGCATCATTACTATTGATCACTGACCAGAGAAAGCTTGGAAATATTTTAATTACAGTGAGCCACTATTGCTGTAATGTTCATTTTAATGAGACTTGGCTTTATAGTCTTATCTTTACTGAAATATTTTCACATTTTCTCTGCTTATTTTTTCCTTTCTCAGGTTAAATAAAAATTCAGTTTTAGGGCAATTTTTTTTTTTTTTGTGTGGCAGAGCATGGTGAATGGTTTCAAAATGATGTGTAAAGCATGTCCCTCCTTTAGAGAGTTATAATTTGTCTCCCTGTTGTTGTTCAGTCACTAAGTCCTGTCCAACACCAGGCTCCCCTGTCCTCCACTGTCTCCTGGAATTGTCTTCCTAATGTAATTGTAAATGCATGATCATCAGAAAGCCTTAAGAGAGAAGCTTAGAAATAAAATTCTAGGAAAATAGGTGATAGATGAAACTTTCAAGGTGGCAATGACTTATAAGGTGCTGAAAATGTTTTGAGAGTATTAGTCACAAACCAATTCATCCTGAGTATTAAGAGAAACATCATCTATAGGAGAAAGAGCCAGTGCATTCCCTACCCCGAGAAAGTGTAAATTCAGAGGTCTGGGGGATGTAAATAACTGACTATAGTTTTTGGAGGCTCATGGAGGGAACCAACAGAGAATGAAAATAATCATGGTAGGGAACTGTGGTTGACATTTATTATTTTGTTTTTCCTACACCCTTCTCCTTTAGAAACTGCTCCATTCTCTAATCATGGAATTCTGGTAAGAATATCAATTAAAGGGCACTCCTTTCCCTTACCCTAAGATGTAGTCACATGAGCCAAGGTAGCAAATCACAATAACCTTTCCTTCTATCCACTGTGATTGGTCACTGTGATCAATGCAGAACCAGTTAATTCAAGCAAGGTTACTGGAGTTCTTTTGAAGTAATTCAGTTCAGTTCAGTTCAGTCACTCAGTCATGTCTGACTCATTGTGACCCCCTGGACTGCAGCACCCCAGGCCTCCCTGTTCATCACAAACTCCCGGAGTTTACTCAAACTCATGTCCACTGAGTTGGTGATGCCATCCAACCATCTCATCCTCTGTTGTCCCCTTCTCCTCCCACCTTCAATCATTCCCATCATCAGGGTCTTTTTCAATGAGTCAGCTCTTTGCATCAGGTGGCCAAAGTACTGGAGTTTCAGCTTCAGCATCAGTCCTTCCAATGAATATTCAGGACTGATTTCCTTTAGGATGGACTGGTTGGATCTCCTTGTTGCCCAAGGGACTCTCAAGAGTCTTCTTCAACACCACAGTTCAAAAGCAGCAATTCTTCAGCACTCAGCTTTCCTTATAGTCCAACTCTCACACCCATACAAGACTACTGGAAAAACCAGAACTTTGACTAGACTGACCTTTGTTGGCAAAGCAATGTCTTTGCTCTCTGATATGCTGTCTAGGTTGGTCATAACTTTTCTTCCAAGGAGTAAGCTTCTTTTAATTTCATGGCTGCAGTCACCATCTACAGTGACTTTGGAGCCCAAAAAAATAAAGTCTGTAACTATTTCCACTGTTTCCCCATCTATTTGCCATGAAATGATGGGACTGGATGCCATGATCTTAGTTTTCTGAATGTTGAGTTTTAAGCCAACTTTTTCATTCTCCTCTTTCACTTTCATCAAGAGGCTCTTTAGTTCTTCTTCACTTTCTGTCATAAGGGTGGTGTCATCTGCATATCTGAGGTTATTAACATTTCTCCTGGCAATCCTGATTCCAGCTTGTACTTCCTCCAGCCCAGTGTTTCTTATGATGTACTCTGCATATAAGTTAATTAAGCAGGGTGACAATATACAGCCTTGACGTACTCCTTTCCTGATTTGGAACCAGTCTGTTGTTCCATGTCCAGTTCTAACTGTTGCTTCTTGACCTGCATACAGATTTCTCAGGAAGCAGGTCAGGTGGTCTAGTATTCCCATCTCTTGAGGAATTTTCTACCGTTTGGCTTTGGCATAGTCAATAAAGCAGAAGTAGAAGTTTTTCTGGGACTCTTGCTCTTTTGATGATCCAATGGATGTTGGCAATTTGATCTCTGGTTCCTCTGCCTATCCTAAATCCAGCTTGAACATATGGAAGTTCATAATTCATGTACTATTGAAGCCTGGTTTGGAGAATCTTGAGCATTACTTTGCTAGCATGTGATACAAGGGCAATTGTGTGGTAGTTTGAGCATACTTTGGCATTGCATTTCTTTGGGATTGGAATGAAAACTGACCTTTTCCAGTCCTGTGGCCACTGCTGAGTTTTCCAAATTTGCTGGCATATTGAGTGCAACACTTTCCCAGCATTATCTTTTGGGATTTGAAATAACACAACTGGAATACCATCACCTCTACTAGTTTTGTTTGTAGTGATGCTTCCTAAGGCCCACTTGACTTCACATTCCAGGATGTCTGGCTCTATGTTGGTGATCACACCATCATGATTATCTGGGTCATGAAGATCTTTTCTGTATAGTTCTTCTGTGTATTCTTGCCACCTCTTCTTAATATCTTCCGCTTCTGTTAGGTCCATGCCATTTCTGTCCTTTAATATGTCCATCTTTGCATGAAATGTTCCCTTGATATCTCTTATCTCTAATTTTCTTGAAGAGATCTCTAGTCTTTCCCATTCCATTGTTTTCCTCTATTTCTTTGCACTGATCATTGAGGAAGGCTTTCTTATCTCTCCTTGCTATTCTTTGAGGTAATTATTTGGATGTTTAAAGAGAGGGAAAAGTCTGTCTGAGGACAAAGTTTATATAAGTCTGAAGCTGCTGATGTCTATCTACTCTTTACGACATGGAGAGTCACTTCTGAAAGATGTAGCCAATCCACAAGAAAAACAGCCAAGAAATGAGGAGAGGATATTTTTGAGCAGTTGTATCTAGTCATGCCAAAGCCATGCCAAAGTTAGGCAACTCCTGACATTTTTACTTAATAAGCCCATACAATTCATATTTGCTTGGATGTGTTTCAGTTGTTTTTTGCTATTTAAATGCAGAGTTCTGAGTAATAGAGAGACTCAATTCTTTAGAACCAAGTCCTAATTTTATCTGCCTGTCTATCCATCATCTGAAAGATTTCACTGGCTATTCCAGGTAGGATAAATATATTTATTAGTTCCATAGTGCCTTTCAAGCACTGGAGAGGCACTGGCTAGTCTATTCTTCTCTCCTTTTCTTTTACTACTCCACTTAAAAGCTGTGAAATACTGTAAATATTAAACTAACTGAATATCCCCACGATCATAGCATGAATGTCATCAGAAGATTTTGTGTTATTTCAAAAATGAATTCCTTCTTCTCACATTGGATGTACAAAATATCACTGGCATTTGTATGTGTATATTTAGAGGCATTCACATTTTGCCTGTGATTTTTAAATGGATAAACAGAGAAGTGTCATGAAAGGAGCAGCAGAAGGATACTTCCAAGCAAGTGTAGTTTCACTTACAGAAGTGTAGTGACTGTCCTAGTTTCAATAATTCAAGTCTTTTACGGCTGAGACATTTGTGAACTTGCTTTGACTCAGATAAAGGGGAGAAAAAGACAGTATTCTTTCTTTTTTGCATTTTGATGATACATCTTTTCATCTACCTGTGTCTGATTATATATTGTATTATAAACTAAATCTTCCTATTGATGGTGGGATCATATGGGAATTAGGCTATCTATATGCTAATGTTCTAGATAACTGAAAATTACTCTGTTAAGTGACAAGTTGCTTTATATCATTAAACTATTTAAAGAGATCTTTTATTTTTCTTTATTTAAAATTTATTTTTATTGAAGTATAGTTAATTTTCAATGTTGTGTTAGTTTCAAATGTACAGCACTATGATTCAGTTATGTATGCACATATATATATATATTTTCAGATTCTTTTCCATTATTACAGGATACCGAGTTCTCGCTGCCATACAGTGGGTCCTTGTTGTTTACCTATTTTATATATAGTAGTGTGCATGCGTTAATCCCAAACTCTTAATTGATCTCTCCTTCCCACCCCATCTATTCCCTTTGGTAACCATGTTTGTCTACTGTCTGTGAGTTTATTTCTGTTCTATAAACAAGTTCATTTGTATCATTTTTTTAAGATTCCATATTTAAGTGATATCATGTGATAGTTTGTATTTGTCTGACTTACTTCACTTAATGTAAAAATCTCTAGGTCCATCCATGTTTTTGCAAATGGAATTATTTCATTCCTTTTTATGGCTGAGTAATATTCTATTTTATATATATGTCTTGACTGTTGTAAATAGTGCTACTATGAAGACTGGGGTCCTTGTATCTTTTTGAATTAGAGTTTTATCAGGATATACACCCAGGAGCGGGCATGCAGGATCATTTGGTAACTCTATTTTTAGTTTTTTTTAAGGAACCTCCATACTGTTTTCCATAGTAACTGTACCAGTTTACATTCCCATCAACAGTGTAGGAAAATTCCTTTAAAATGCATTCTCTGTTTCCATATTTTCTTAAGCAAAGCATTCTTATAATAATAAAGCTGCTATTTAGCCATTAAGTGGATTCCGTGTGGTGGTCTCTGTGTTAGCCATTTACGTAAAACCTTTCATTTAGAGCTGCTTCTTTGAGGGAAGAGATATACTATGATCCTCATTTAAGAGAGGAGTAAATTGAGGATCAGGATGGTTAAGTAACAGCCAAGATCACAGATGTGGAGGTGGAGCTTGGACTTAAGCTCAGCTCTATCTGAGTCCATGGCTGCTATTCCATAGTATCATCATTAAGAACATAAAGCAAGTGCTTTGCAAAGATCAAATGATGCTCTCCCTGGCTTCAATTACTCCAAACCATTTGTTTTGGTGCAAATAGATTTATATTGCTCTTTCTTTTGAACTATATCTGCCTTTTACAGTTTCCTCAATATTTTCCCCCTTGTCAGAATGTTAACTGCAACTTTGCTCTTGTAAGTAGGCCGAGCTATAGCAAAATGTATCCTCCATTTCAGTAGATTGCTTTTTAGCTGCTTTAAATCTAAGTAGGTTTTCTAGGATAAGTTATTTCAGGTCCTTTTTGAAGCCATGTGGAGGCAATGATGCTGACTATAATATAGTGATTATTTATTGAATATCTTCTATAAAGCACCAGATGTGTTACACATGTGGTCTACTTAATCCTCATTTTAGACATTTCTGTTGGTTATTCAGGACTTTGGCCCCTTATTTTCTAGATTTCAGGTAAATTTCAAACAGATGATAAGTGAGGTACTTAGACATATTACATATATATTATATGTATTTATATTCACATATATGGACACTCAGGAACTCTACTCACACAAGCCTTTTTGCCTTGGAACAAATATTGGCAAGGGTAAATATGGGACTGAAAAAACCCAGAACATAATGATACGCCAAGGACACTTTCGATAGAGTCACCATGTTCTGCTTGGGAAATGATTTAACTACTTTGTTAAGTGCTGAAAGATATGAAAGCATCTCATTAATTCATATGATTATATATTATTATGTATCCTTAGTACCTAGAGCTACAAAAGGTAGAAAGTTTATCTTTAAATGAATGCTTCTCAATTATCCTAACACCAATGTGTTTTGCTGTAATTGTTCCTTTGGAGCCATTAGGTGGTTAATCTGTAGAATATGAATACACATTTTAAAGCCCAAAGCTGCTTGACAACTTTTTGAAAAGTTTGAATTGTAAATGTATCCTTAGTAAATTATGTTTTGCTGAAATATCTTCACCCAAGCAATATTGCGAGACTCAGTGTATTATTATTTGGATGTTTTAGGGGAAATGCACATAAGGGAAGGGAGACCCTTAAAGGGCATCTAGTTGGACAGTCTTTGGATGCTTCAATTTAGCGTCATGATATTCCCTGCCAGTAAGTGTCCACCCTGCTTTGAAGTGATAATTCATTATTACATTGTTTAATCCACTCTCACTATTCTTGGAACTTTGGGAATATCTTTTAGCTTCTTATGCTAATGTTCTGCTCTGTCCAGTTTGCCTTGTTCCAGGGTTCTGTACCTCATTAATGATTATAATCATCAGTGTTGTTAAATATTGTAGTATTTCTAAAAAGTTAACTCTTCTGCCAGCCTTGACAATGTGTTTTATTAGAATCCTGAATTTCAGCACGATACTCTCTGAGAAAAGCCAGAGGAGATGCTAAAGGTTTCAATTTGGAGATATAAACACTTGATAAATAGAGTACATGGAAGTGGGGTAACTAGTGACAACTACGTGGACCTGGTCATGCCTGCTGGGGTGATTTAACAGTTGGAAATGCTATAAAGAGCTGCAGTCTTGGGAAAACAAACTCATGTGACACAGCACTGTTTTGTATAAAGCTTCATGTTTAGAGATGTGTATTCATTTTTTTGGCAGGAAAATGTGTTTATGGTGGCTGCCATGGCCTCTGTCCATGCTTTAATTGATTTTCCTTGGGAAGTTTTTGCCTTCTCCCTCAAGTAGTTTTACTTTACCCCATTTGCTGTCCTAGATAGCATATACACAATTCATGAGGGGAGAATTCCCAAACTGTAAACATAGAAGTAGATCCTGGAGGAAGTGCTGTGACTGCTAGTGACTGTGTGATCTTACGTTCAGTATGACTTTCCATCTTTTTTGTTTTTTTCAAATGGGACAGCACATGTTTGCTTAATAGTTTAAATAATACAGAAGAGTCGAAGGTAGTAAGTGGTCTCTTCCACTCCAGCTTCTCACTTTTATTCTCTAGATATAACTACTATCAATCACTTGGCAGGTTCTAGTCCAAGTCTTTTATTATGTACATACAGAAGTATATATACTATCAATAAAAGCTGATTTGCTACATGTTATATTTTTACTTTTGACTTCATCTGTTTCAATATTTTTATTGGATTTCAAATATGCTAGAATATACACATATACTGGTTATTTTACTGAAGAACCTTTAGGTTGTCTCCAGATTTTCAATATTATAAATAATGCTGCAGTGGAAACAACTGCACATAATACCCTTACACACTTGTGAAAGTCTTTCTTAGGAATGCATGACTACAAATGGAATTGCTGAGGCAATGATTTTGCTCCTTAAAACTTTTGATAAGTTCTGCTGAATTACTCTCTAAAGAGTTTTTATCAATTTATAAACCATCAAAAGTGTGTCAGAGCTGGGCAAGTTTATTAAGTTGAGCTCTAATTTTCTTGTGTATAGCATGGGGCAAATTATCATTTTCTCAAGGTTAATGTGAAGATTAGATAAAGTAATGCTTGTGAAGCATCCAGCATGGTACCGGATCAAAAGTGGGTCCTTGATAAATCCTTATTTCCAGTGTTTTACTTCTCCAACGTCTCCACTTTACACAAAGCAACAATGCAGCCATTATTATTTTGAGCCGGTTCCTGCCCCCTCCCCCCCAGATTACATACAGTGTTCTCAGCAGTTCATTATATACACCTACATCAATACTGAGTTTCTTAAGTTAGTTCTGGACACTATTGTCCTTATATTGGTCATTATCCTTCTGTGATACATGGTACCCATCATAATCAGAATTTCAATATTTTACAAGTATAGCACTTTGTAGACATCTTAGTCCTATTGTTGTGACTCTTAGTTTCCATAGTTTTGGAGTCTTGAGACATGGATTTGTATTTTGAATGATCCAATATCACCTTGGTCTGACAAAGGATTTGTATTTTGAATGATCCAATATCAACTTGATCTGACAAAAAGTTATAAGGGAGGCTCTGAGAGATTTAGAAAAGTGAAGTGCCAATGTTTTTCATCACTGTGCCTGTACCAGCCAGTTCTTAGGTGGAGGACTCTGGGGGCACTCTGACAGTTCCTTTCCACAGTCCCCACATGTCCATTGAGACCACTCTTACTTTCTATGGTTATATATACCACCCCTATACTTTATTTTTCGTGGGGACTTAATGTACAATTGGTTCAATTGGTTACCATGTAAAAGCTGGGATGAGTCTTACCTGAGAAGGGAAATGTGATGCAAGACTATTCAGTAGGAGGAATGTCTTTCACTTTCTTTACTTGATGGCCATTCAATGGAACCCAAATTTACAGGTTACCTTAGAGAACCAGCCAGGTCTGGACACTGTATCCAAGAGTGAGTGGCCTTTCTATTCTTCAGAACATTGTCCCCCAACTACCCCATGAGGTACCCTCCAATCACCCATCGCAGAACCCATTTAAACCTTGAACGACTCTGACTTCCAAGTGCGTTTAGATATCTGTACAGTGCTAACTCTGTGCAGACACTGCTCTGAGGGCTTAACAAATATTAGCTCATTTAATCCTTAATGGTTGCCCCCTATTTTTCGGTTCTGCACCTTAAAGGAACATAAAACACTTAAACACTTGCTTTGTGTACAGTCTTTGAATACTCTGATGACAATCACTAGGTTCCCCAGGGGCTGCTTTTTTTCAAATTAAAGAATCCAGTTTATTCAGTTATTTCATATACTGCATGATTGTGTGTTATTTCATATCCTGACCATTCTCCTCTGAATGTCCTTTGATTTGATAATGACTCTTTCAGAGGCAAGCTGTCTGGTTCTGGTCCACAGATGTGTTTTGCTTGGCACAATGTCTTTTTTATTTGTTTTTGTTTTTAAACAAAAAATAAAAAGCAAAAGGAATGTGAATGCCTTTCCACAGGCATGCGTTCTGTAGCTCCAAGCCCCCATCAGTAGCTATTGTCTGAATCCCAGCTTCACTGCACTTGGCCTCTAAAGGCCTGTAGAGGATTGAGACCCCTGCTGAAATGTCTTATCTAGAACTGAACCTAGACGCAGTATGGCTGCAGCTCAGTTGAGGAGATCTTTTGTTCTATGTTGCTATCAACATTGCGAATTCATCAATAGATAATAGTACACATCCTTGGCATGTTTTTTTAAGTCATACATCAGCCATTCCTCCAGATAGCCTCTGAAGTTGGACTTAATAATTTTTATTAATAATTTTCACCTTCATAATAAAGAATTCATTTGCACCAAAGCATTATGGAAGAGTGTACACTTTATCGACATCTTAAAATTAGAGGCACAAGAGAGTTTATAAAGCCTGGCATTTTTGCCCAGGTCTCTTTTCTTAGCCTTTTATTTCTTGGGTTTTTTATCCCTTTACCCCCTCTTTGGTGCCAATGCTTAGCTTTACTGATTCCTTTCCAGAATCCTCTCTGTGGGGGCTTCTCAGTCTTTCCCCCTAATTATGCAGAGCAGTTTAGCCCTGGTCTAGCTATGCTAGTGGTCATGGCTGTCATCTGCTCAGTCAACAGCAGAGCCTCATTTATCAGGAACCACTCCATATAGAAGGCATCAAGTGATCACCAAAATCCAAACATATTTTTTTCCTAACACAGTAATCCTCCTTGTTCTAGAGCTAGGCAACTTAACCACCCTAACTCTTCTTTCTCATGGAGAAACCCAGATTCAAAAAGGTTACTTTAGTTAAGATAATGATCAGAGAGGTAGGCATAGAAGGCATCACTGGTATTTCCCAGGTGTCTCCCTATAAAATTGTGTTATGTATGATACTAGAACTGTATTTATACTAATTCCAAGTATGCTAAGTCTTAGTGATATTATTTGAGATTTGACCTTGACTATACCGAAGCAGAGGGCTTTCCAGGTAGTGCTAGTGGTGAAGAACCCGCTTGCCAGTGCAGGAGACATAATGAGATGCAGATTCGATACCTGGGTCAGAAAGATGCCCTGGGGAAGGGAAAGGCAACCCATTCAGTATTCTTGCCTGGAGAATTCCATGGACAGAGGAGCCTGGTGGCCTACAGTCCATGGAGTCACAAAGAGTCGGATATGACTGAGTGACTCACACAAACACACACACACATACCAAATCAGACAACTGAATTTCCTGCCCCCTTACCTACACACTATCACTGCTACATCACAGCTTTGTGGCTAAAAGGCTGCTGTATTTCTTTTCCTACTGAGTTGCGCCATAAAGTGCCTTTTGGATCTCCTGCCACAGAGCCTTTTGCAAAAGGTAAAAAATTACAAAGTGGGCATTTCCAGGTATGCTAACACTGGAAGCTAATGCAGCAATATTACAGAATGATGGCATGTTAGAGTAGGAGGAACTAAATCATATAGTCTGATCCACCTCTACTTTTAACTATGAGGAGATTTAGGCTCAAAGGGATCAATTTTGTGCTTGTGTCAAAGAGCCACTGAGTTTTGGAACCGAAACTGGAAGCTGGCTGTTCCAACTCTAGTGTAGTTGCACACTCCATAGAGCTTTCACATGAAACAAATAAACAAGAAAGCCTAGTTCTCAGCATTGCTTTGTGTTTATTGATAGCAAAGGAGATCATGTGCCACTTACAGTAATCTCTTAAGATTTTATAATAATCCTTGCATTATCCTGTTAAACTGTGGCTGTAGCTCTGTGCTTAATAGATTGAAATCTATTATTCATAATGCCATCTTGTTCCTCTTCAAATAACATTATCTTTATGACTAAAATTTTATGAATTCATACTGTTTCATAGCACAGTGAGGGGAGAAAGCATGAGAATAGAGTTTTCATTTGTGAATTCAATTTAAGAAACATTTTTCAAGTGCCTACTGTGTGCCTAGTATTTATTATCCTTGACAGTTTTGGGAATTCAGAGGAAATATGTGGCAGCACTTTTAGCCTCAGAGAATATTCTATTGTGGGCCTCTGTGTGTCCAGGAACATCTGGGAAACAAGGCAGTGTTGTCTCTAAGGAGTGGGATGGTGTAATGGGCGACAGTACGGACTTTGAAGTCAGGCAGTGTTAGGTTTGCACCCTGGCGGGCTTCCCTGGTGGCTCAGAGGTTAAAGCGTCTGCCTGCAATGCAGGAGGCCTGGGTTCGATCCCTGGGTCGGGAAGATCCCCTGGAGAAGGAAATGGCAACCCACTCCAGTATTCTTGCCTGGAGAATCCCATGGACGGAGGAGCCTGGTGGGCTACAGTCCATGGGGTCGCAAAGAGTCGGACACACTGAGCGACTTCACTTTCACTTTCCTCTATTTGCCAGCTGTGGTATCTTGGGCAACTTTAGTCAAGTTGCAGTGTCCTTATCTGAGGATTCAAACTAGCACTTCATGGAGTAATTTCAAAGATTCTGTTAAAAGACAAGACAGCAATCACTTAGCATATGTCTGACTTGTAGTGCTCAAAAATGTTACCTAATGTTTAAAACCCTTATGATTTTATATCAGTTAAGCCTAATGTGCTTTGAAGAAGAGAAAAGCCAATTCTCTCAGTACACTTAGGGGAAGAAAACTTTGGTTTTGGATCTGAAATATCTACATTTTATTGATTGACTGACCACTGAGTTCTGTTGTATGGCTCAGAGTAGCTTGTTTGCCCACCACAGTGATCTCAAGCTTCAGAGAAGAATCCTAAAGGTAAAATTGGGATAGCAATCGCTTCACTGGGGGATTATCTTCAGTTTAATTTTGAATTATTTGGTCTCGTGAGAAATGTCCTCCAGATAGAAGTCTCTGTCCCTTTGCCTGTCAGCATTTCCTGTTCATCTTGGGTTCTCGGACAAAGGTATCCTGATTGCTTGTCAATTACTTGGGTTTCCACCCTGGCTTATCGCTAATACTCTCAGTTGTTGCTAAGAAATCTGCCCCTCAGAGTGAAGCATTTGAAAGAAACAGTACATCGGTTTTAGAAAGACCTGAAGTATTCTGTCTGGTGATGTGAAATAATCAAAAGAGCTAATTACTTGCCAAATCTTTTTTTCCTTTCTTTTCTTCCTCCCCCCCTTTTCTTTCTTTTTTTACTCCCCCTTTCTTTCAAGTTTTTTTTTTTTTTGTGTGTATATATAGATAGTCTCTCTCTCTCTCTCTCTCTCTCTCTATATATATATATATATATATATATATATATATATATATATATATATTCTTTTTTTAAACAAAGAAAATAAATTGAGTACAGGGAAGGAAAATGACCTTAACAATGCATCTGTATAATCTAAAAGAAAAAAAAAATTATGCCTAATTTGAAATGAAATAGTTCTTAAGCAACTTTGCAGTCAGGCTATTAATAATCATTTTGCAAAGCGGGTGACATATAGCATAGCATATTGGAATATTAGGGATCCGTGAATTGCTGTCAGTTTGAATTTATATATATTAATATTTTCTCATCACTAAAATTCTGTGCTCTAGTTTTCAGAGTAAGAAAGTCTCCTATAAAATAACACTGTTGTTACATATGTTTGTGTGAGAAAATTTCTGTGTGTGCAAAACCAATTAGAGATCTAAACACATAACTGAATAATTGATATTAGTAAAGATCAAAGACTTGTTGCCTACAGCCACCCATTAAGATATTTTTCTAGTCATCTAGATGTTTGTATTCTTTCTCCAAGTCAGTTTGCCTGTCTAGACAGAGATTCTTTCAGAAAATTTGATCGAACGGAAGAAAATTCTGACAGTAAAATAATTGAGAATGTGAAAGACTGAGAGTTTATTATAGTTGAAACCTGCAACTTATGAATTAACATCACTCCATTTTTGAAAATATTTCTCATGCACATAAGAATCAAGAAACAACCCTGAATCCAACTGAGAGAAGGCAAATCCCTTCCCTGAGAAAGAGGCATTCCCATGGGTTATCATCTCCCTCAACTGTAAGTCTGCTGTCATACACAGTTAATTCCAGAGGCAGGAAACATGACATTCTCTAGTTTTCCATCTTCTAGCCAATTTCTGAGACACTGAAACCAGTCCCTTTCTCTTTAACTGTAGCTTCTTTCAGAATAGCAACCACCACCGACTCCTTGACTAATT
The DNA here is from genome assembly GCF_910594005.1 of Cervus elaphus. NCBI lineage: Eukaryota > Metazoa > Chordata > Mammalia > Artiodactyla > Cervidae > Cervus > Cervus elaphus. The sequence continues at coordinate 31,180,950 of NC_057833.1, read as the reverse complement.
CAAGCGGATGAATGTAAAAATAACACAGTTCTCTGGGAGAGTCAGCTTACCTGTAGTGCCTGTCTCCCTGTCATATCACTCTATGTTTTCTTCTTTCTCTCAGTCCTTTTCACCCTGCCCACAGGGCTCCTCAGAAGACCCAAGAGTGTACTGACCACTTGAATAGGCTAGAAGAAAAATAGGAAAGGAGCAAGGTGCCCGGGGACCTTTGTACCAAAATACAGTACTCATTGGTCAGTGCCCTCTCTGGCTATGTGCGAGGAGGTAACAGAGCAATCAACCATGTCAGGTAAAGAGCAACTAACCTTGGGTCTGGTGCAACTAACTGACGGTGGTGAAAAGACCACGGGAGCACAGAGCTGAGAGGGGAGACTATTGACCCAGGGCTCCTTTACTTTACAGATAAGAAACCTGCAGTTGAGACATACATTTATTTATAATTTAAAAAGAACTGGAATTGTGATCCATGAGATACTCGATGTAGTTTGTTTTAAACTATTTCAGAACACTTTTGTGTAGTATTATGGCAAAAATTAAAATACAGACAGTCAAAAATAGAAAGGATCTGACAGATAGCTCATTCATCTTGCTTTCCAGATAAAACCCGGGCTCAGGGGATGAAAGCCTCTGTCCATGAACTGCAGCTATGCAGTGCAGGAGACACATTGATCTTGTCACCACACACTGCTCTTTCTTAATTACCTGGAGTGTGTTTATTTTGTTTGTTTGTTTTTTATAATTTTCCAGGCTCTGTCTTGCTGCTTCTCTATGCTTGCAAGTTTTCCTCTTTCCCTTTGACTGTATTTCATATGATGTACTGAATGTGGCAACTGAATTATTACAGTTATCTGTGTATTTTATAAGCAATTTAAAATTGGCTTGGGTTAAAATGGGAAACTTCACACTGTCGTAAGAAACTCTTAAGAGCTGCAGCCGTTCAATCTGGTTCACATAATAATAGTAATAAAGAAGAAATTGAACTTTTTTTTCCCTTGCAATGAGCTAAAAACAATTTACAGATTTCTTATTAATCCTCCCTGAGGAGCTACTGCCATTTTGCTTACTGGAACCTCAACCACAGAGGTCATGAGGCTGAGTATGTACAGGAATGGTGGGCACCGGGCTGGGAATCAGAAGATTTTATTTCAAGGGGCCTTGGTGGCACTTCCTTGCTATTTGTTTTGGTTGAATCACAGAATCTCTCTGCATCTCAGTTTACTCATCATTGACATGGGAGGAGTTGAATGAAATGATCTCAAGATGCCTCGATGGATGAAATCAAAGTAATTTCAGAGATCTGAGTCTGCAACTTACATGTTCTCCCTCTTGCTTAATGTTATTGCTTAGTTGTTAAGCTGGGTCCAACTCTTTTGTGACCCCATGGACCGTAGGCTGCCAGGCTCTTCTGTCCATGGGATTTCCCAGGTAAGATTACTGGAGTAGGTTGCCATTTCCTTCTCCAGGGGATTTTCCTGTTGGCAGTTGGAGTCTTCACTGCTGAGCCATCATTTGCTGAGGTTCTATAATTTAATGTTTTCTAGATCTTTCCTGTTTATATATTTTCTTTTTCTTCTCTTTTTCTGAAGAGGAACCAGAAAGACAGTAATGCCTTTTCTATGTCAGGGATTGGCTCACAAACAAGGGTGGAGAGAATGAAGCAGGAAATGGATAATTACCTTATTTATTCCTGGTGGAATCCTGGTAGTTGTTCAGGACATTTTAATTTCTTTTATGACTCAATGTTACTCCTTCCCCCTAATATGAAGCATTTCACCTCCTTTCTTAGATTGAAATCATGCATCATGAGTTCTTTCAGTATTCTTTCTTCTGCTCTTAATTCATCCTTTCTTTATTCCCCACCCCAATATTAGAGGAAGAAGAGTGACTTTGTCATCCAAAGTGACCATCTATTGTGGCCTTAATCCAGTGCCCAATTCTTATAAGTCGGTGGTTCCCTCACCTGAATATATATTAAAATTACCCAGGAGAACTAATTAATAATAGATGAGCCTGCCCTACCCAAAAACAATTTAATCAGAATCTCTGCAGATCAGAACTAGACATTAGCATTATTTTAAGGGTCCTAGGTGAGCCTGGTATTCAGAAAGGGTTGATAACCAAGGCTCTGGGGTCTTGGAATATTAATTAATCTTTGTTTATCCTTCAACTTTAATCCATTTTACTGGCTCCTTCTCATCAATCCACAAATGTGCTCAGCCTTCTGTTATCTTAATAAAACACCTTCCCTTGTCCCTCAAGCTTACTATTTCCCTGCATTGTCCTCCCTCCTAGTTTTCCCTCTCTACAGTTCCCCTCCAGACCAGCCCTGATGTGGCTTTCTCTGGGGTTACCACATGTCTTCATCCTCCCCAGGCTCTCTGCAGGATGACATTCCCCATCATCACAGCCTCTGTGAAATTCTCTCTCCTGTCGGATTCTGGGAATCCACATACTCTTGGTTTCTTTCCCCAGGCCCCCAAAGATTCCTATTGTTAGGTAGTTAGAATAGGAAAAAGGAGTCCAAAATGGCGGTGGCTAAAAGACAAAGAGGGGAAAAGCCCATGAAAATAGAACAAAGGAAGGTCCAAGGACTAGAGTAAGCACCTCAGGTAAAACAAGCAGCCCTCCTGGCTAGCCCAATTTACACAGGGCAGGCATGGGGGAGAAGAAAAAACATATGAAAAGAGGAACCAAAATTGAGCCACGGGCTTCTCTTCTCTTTGTGTGTTTTGGATCAGCCCACCCTCACTGCTCGAGGGTGTACTATCCTTTTATTTTTCCTAATAAAACTGAGCTATAACACTGGTCAGTCTGTTGCTTCAAATTTTTGCTGCAGCAAGACAGAACTGAGGAAATTACACACTCCTGCGACATATATGCTGCTGTGACTCATATTTAACCTGGTTCAAACAACCTCAGCTCAGCCCCCGCGAGGCGGAGGCCAAACACAGCAGAAGCCCAACTTGGTGAAAGCTCCCGTGGTGGAAGCTGAATGTGAAGAAAACCCAGCACTGTGGAAGTGACAAGAAACCTAGCATGCTGGAAACCAGGACAGCAAAAACAAACTTGGCAGAAAGCTCACGCGGCTCATTCTCAGATTCCAGAAGACCTCCAGTTGGGGTAGGAAGTCCTCACCCCTATGGCTGAAAGGATGTATGGCTAACAAAATCTTAATTCCTTTACAGTCTCTCATTTCTTGTTTCCTCTAACCCCCCGTGAAAAGGCGAGTGGCAGTGGGTGCAATTGAGGGACTTTGGCAGGAGCTACTTGGTAGCTGTTGCCCAAGCAGGTGGGGGTTTTTCTGTCCTTAATCTTCTTTGTGCCAAGGATCAGGCCAATGAAAACTGTGAGCACAGGTCAGGTATTTAGCAGATTTTCTGGCAGGTTATGAAGGGGATTCATCGCATGTTTTTCTCACTGCTTTTTCCTTCAGTCCTTCAGCTCCTCTCTCCTGGGGCTTGAGCCTGGCCAAAACACACGGTGCCTGGTTTCAGGACCTAATGGAGCTCAGGTTCTTGATGTCTCATTGGAAAAAATTCAGTGAGAGTACAGCAATAGGTAAGAGGTGGATTTGTTTGGATTCAGAGAGACACGCACTCCAAGAGTGTGGGCCATCACAGAGGGGAGTGACCATGGAATGTGATGTGATTATTTGGGGGCTGGGTGATTTCATATGCTAATGAGTGGGAGGATCATTCCAACAACTGGGGAACCACCCATTCCTCAGTTGTTTGACAGTGCCTTGGAACTGTCCTGGTGCCTCTGGGTGTGTCATTTATCTTGCAGATTGAAGAACAAGGGTTAGTTGAATTTGACATGTCATCTTGGACCCCATTTGATATTAACAGGTTTATGTTATGCCCTTGGGCTATGTCATTCTTTCAAAAGTTGTGCCCTGCCCCCTTTCCTCCTGTTTCATACTCTTCTCCTGAGCCCTGCCCAGGCCCACAATGTTGCCTCTACAATCTTCTGGAGGGACAATCAGAAAATAGCTGGCCCTTGGGAGAGAAATACTGTAAAATAGCCAATCCCTGCAAATATTTAGGCCTCATCTTCCATATTTCCTACAAGTGCAACAACAGCATCTCTCAGTGAACCCGCTAGGGCAGGTGACAGGCACACAATGCCTACTAGAAGTTCATCTGTTGGTGGCATCCCTTCAAGGGCAATTGGGCTTCCAGGGATAATGTTTACCACTTTGGGTGTTAGCCCTGCAGGCCGTTTGGGCCCAAACCATCACCAGCCATCTCCTAAAGTTGCAAACATACCCCCAGATCAAATCTCCACTCTGCTTTTATGGAACATCTGGTTTGTTGCCTCTTAACAATTTGTATTTAAGCCACTTACTAACTGCTACAACCAGGACCCTGCCCCCTTGTAGGCAACATTGCTCCACCCCACTTATTATTAAACTACTCTTAATGTCCCTAACAGGACCAGACAACCCACTCCTTTGTCATTATTTCTGTTACTACATAAAGTGGATCTTTAGGTAAAATGGGTCACTTTACTTTAGGTAAAGTGGATCTTTAGGTAAAAATGAAACGTTTACCATTAGAAACAACATAAACTGCTCTTATGGAGGACTAGGGGAGGAAATCAGTGACTTATATTCCCTCAGAACAATAAGAGGATAAGGCTTACGGCTGTTTCACCAGGTTCCCAGTCTCAGGGCACAGGCTTAGATTGCTTTACATCATGATATCTATTCTCATCCTGGTGGACAAACCAGCAATTAGTTAAAATTACAACTCCTTAATCCTACCCAGCATTGGTCACACTGGAGATCTTGGCGATGCCCAACTCCAGTCTGGGGGTCCCAAGAGGTCAACCTGCCTTGACCTGCCTAGGGATTCGATCTCCAGGAGGTTGTCATGACTCAATCTGCCTGGGGATCTGTATGCTGATCCGAGGATGCCTGGTTCTCAGGTTGCAACAGTACTGGGTAGGATAAGCTTCAGAAAAACTCACCCCTAAGGAAGTCCACCCATAAAAATAAAAGAAAGCCTATTAATTGTGGAACTGTGCCCAGTCTCAGTAATAACTCAGGAGTCCAATGAGAACCCCATTGCTTTTCTGGAAAGGCTAAAAGAGCCCCTCCAAAAGTTTACCAATCTGGATTTAGACTCCAATCACTGAGGGACAGGTGATTTTAAAGGACAAATTCCCGTCCCAATGTGCATCAGACATCAGGATAAAGTTACAACAGCTCCAGCAGCAAGACCATAAAAATAAATAAATAAATAAAGTTACAGCAAGACCCTGCTGCCTCTTTAGATGAGATGGTCCAGACAGCCACCAATATCTTTTATAACAGAGAACAGGAGAGGAAGGCCAACACCCAGGACAGGGAGAGAAGGAAAGAGACAAGTCATGCCTATATGCTGGCTGCCCTCCAAGGAAGCCCTATGGCAAACCTCGAGTCTTTAAAGGACAAGGCAGGAGGCAAATGCCTAATCTGTAGGCAGGTGAGACATTGGGCCAAAGAGTGTTCAAACCGTGACAAGTCTTCTAAAATGGCTTGCTACAAATATTATCAATTGGCACACTGGGTGGCACTCTGCCTTTGGGACCCAAGAACCTCAAGGTCAAGTGCCAAGCCTTCCTTCACCATGGTTCAACAGGACTGACTGAAGTCACCTGCTCCAGCCAGCCCACCTGTGACAGATAACCATCATGGGTCTGGAGCCAAGGGTGCAACTGGGTGTGGCAGGTAGGTCCGAGAATTTCTTGGTTGACACAGGGGCTACCTACTCTGTCCTAACCTCCTACTCCAGAGCCTTCTACTCCCAAACTTGTACCATTTTGGGTGCTACAGGAAAAATAATTACAGAAGATTCACCTGAGCACTTCTTCATTGCTAAGATGGACAGATATTTTCCCATCAGTTTTGGGTGGTCCCTGAGTGTCCAACTCCCTTATTGGGATGAGATCTTTCCCTGCCTTTGAAATCTTGCAGCTATTGCAGACCTGATAGAAGATGCTTTAAAACTCTCTCTTGGGGGCAAACTATTTTTACCAGCCACCAAGTGAAACAACCTGAATGGGAGAGGCCATTTATGGATATCTGATCAAAGGATCCTCAGATATCAAGTAGTGCTGATGGATAATCCTGGCCTGACTACAATCACCTTGTGAGGTTCTTAACCCAGCTACCCTCCTGCCTACATCCAGGGCTCCCTCCCCTTTCACTCTTGCCTAGAAACTTTGGACCACTGGACAAAACCCCAAGGATTGTCAGAAGATCCTCTGACCAATCCTGAGGGAATCTGGTACACTGATGAAAGCAGCTTTGTCTTGGATGGAAAAAGAAGAGCTGGATATGCAGTAGTCTCCAATTCTGAGACCACAGAGGCTAAACCTTTGCCACCAGGTACTTCAGCCCAGTTGGCTGAGCTCGTAGTCCTGACTTGAGCTCTAGACCTGGGAAAAGGAAAAAGAATAGCCATTTACACTGGCTCCAAGTATGCCTTTCTGGTGCTACTTGTACATGCTGCTATTTGGAAAGAGGCCATTGACCACCCGAGGGCCCCCAATCAAATATGGTGATCAAATCCTTAGGCTCTTGGAGGAAGTTCATCTGCCAACTGAGGTTTCAGTCTCCCATTGTAAAGGACACCAAAAAGGGGGCAGAGAAGTGGCACGAGGGAACCAAGCAGCCACTTGGCAGCTAAGAGAGCAGCACTACAGAACAATGACCTAATAGGGGTTGCCACCTTAGTCCCACAGACTAATTTGCCAGAAACTCCTTCATTTACTGAAGGTGAGACTCTTAAAGCTAAGAGTGAGGGCTTTCAAGAAGGTAATAAGGGTTGGTTTCAAAAGGAGGGACTCCTTTTTCTGCCCAGGAACCTCCAATGGAAGTTGGTTAGCTCCTTACAGGCCACCACTCATTTAGGGGAGAAGGCCCTCACAGTCCTCAAGAAAAACACTCAGGTCCTACTGGATCTCAAAGAATGAGCTGGAGAGTTCTCAGGGTAGCTACAGTCTGTCTTTGGGGGATCCTTCTCCTGGCTATGGGCCATTTGGAGTTGGCTAATGCCCCTACTAATCCCTGTTATCACCACATTGATGCTGCTTATAATTGCTCCATGTATTATCAATTGTCTAACCCATTTTGTTTCTGCCCAGGTCAACAAGGCTGTATAAAGCTACAACTGACCACAGAAAATATCACTCACCTTTAGATGGACACCACAATAAGGACTCAGGCTTGAGACTAGCAAGAGGGGGAGGGCCAATGCCCCTTGCCATCCCAGTTCAGCAGGAAGTAGCCAATTCCATTGGGCCTCCCATCCCTTGAGGGGGGAATGTTAGGTAGGTAGAATAGGAAAAAGAAGTCCAAAATGGCGGTGGCTAAGAGACGAAGAAGAGAAAAGCCCATGAAAATAGAACAAAGGAAGGTCCAAGGACTGGGGTGAGGACCTCAGGCAAAACAAGCAGCCCTCTTGGCTAGCCCAGTTTACATAGAGCAGGTTCAGGGGGAGGAGAAAAAACATAAAAAGAGGAGCCAAAATTGAGCTGTGGGCTTCTCTTCTCTTAGTGTGTTTTGGGTCAGTCTGCGCCCACACCTTGAGGGTGTACTATCCTTTGTTTTTCCTAATAAAACTGAGCTATAACATTGGTCTGTCCGTCACTTCAAATTTTTGCTGCGATGAGACAGAGCCAAGGAAATTACACATTCCCCCAACATTTTAATATTGGATCTGTGAGTCCAAAAGGACTAGCCATTTCTCACAGATTTATTCTAGTTGTTCTTAAATTCCTGATTTGTTCTCTCTAGCTAAGTGATTGCTTAAGTTTAAGTGATCACATCCATGAAAAATGGCTCTGAAATTTACATCCTGCTCCTGAGGAGCAAGTTACCCTCACAGGGAGACAGTCTCATCTGGACATCCTTTCTCTGTCTCAACTCAAAATGTTCTATAGGGCCATCTTCTACCAGTTCCACTCCTTCTCTGTGATCCCCCAAGGAACTCTGCCCAACTCTGCCATTTCCTGGGTTTTAAAATTCTGGTTATCTGTCAGTTTTCTCTATTTATTCCCTATATCCCTTGAACCCCCCAGTTGTGTCTATTTTCAACTTTTTAATTTTTAGGACATCTATTTTTTACTTTTCACTGCTAATTTTTATTCAAACCCTTGTTTTAGGCCAAAGGTAAAATCTTCAATCTTCTATGGTATAGCATATCATAGTCATTCCAAACAGTCAGAATTCACATTCTCCTTCTTAGTGGTCCCAAAGCACTTCATGGGTCTTGTACGAGATTTGGCAATTCTACTTTTTGATGTATTATCACGTATACAATTTTCATTACTTAATTGCAAACCCCTTGATCTCAGAGACCATATTCTTTCTTTCTTTCTTTTTTCTTCTGGATAGAGTTAGTATTAAGAAAAAGAGACAATGTGTCTGAGTAAACAAAAATACACACACATAAAGCTGGCATAGCCAGTATACTATAGAAAACAGTATGAAGGTTCCTCAAAAAACTAAAACTAGAATTACCATACAATTCAGAAATCCCACTCCCGGGCATATATCCAGACAAAACTATAATTCAAAAAAATACATGCACTCTTATATTCATTTCAGCACTATTCACAATAGTCAAGATATGGAAACAATCTAAACATCAGTAGATGAATGGATAAACACAATGTGGCTACTCAGCTATAAAAAAGAATGAAATAATGTCATTTGCAGTAACATGGACGGTACTAGAGGTTATCATACTAAGTGAAGTAAGTCAGAAAGAGAAAAATATCATATGATATTACTTATATATGGAATCTAAAATATGACACCAATGAAAGTGTATAAGAAACAGAAACAGACTCACAGATATAGAGACCAGACTTCTAGTTGACAAGAGGGGGAGAGAGGTTGGGAGAGGGATTGAGAAGGAGTTGGGGAGTAGCAGATGCAAACTATTAAATGTAGAATGGGTAAACAACAAGGTCCTACTGTATAGTAGAGGGAGCTATATTCAATATCCTGTGATAAAGCATAATGGAAAAGAATATAAAAAAGAAAGGTAATATATATATCCACCTGCAATGCAGGAGACCCCTGTTCGATTCCTGGATCAGAAAGATCCCCTGGAGAAAGGATATAGGCTACCCACTCCAGTATTCTTGGGCTTCCCTCGTGGCTCAGATGGTAAGAATCTGCCTGCAATGCAGGAGAACTGGGTTCAATCTCTGGGTTGAGAAGATCCCCCGGAGGAGGGCATGGCAACCCACTCCAGTATTCTTGCCTGGAGAATCCCCATGGACAGAGTAACCAGACTGGCTACAGTCCATGGGGTCACAAAGAGTTGGACATATCTAAGCAACTATGTACAGCACATATATATGTGTGTGTGTGACTGTGTGTGGTGTATCTGAATCACTTTGCTGTGCAGCAGCTATTAACACAACATTGTAAGTTAACTATACTTCATAACACACATACATGAACACCCCACAACTATAATACATTGGAGATGGTTATGCCCATTAAGTGTAATGGTGAAACAGGTCTTCATGAAAATAAGTGATACATTTACAATCCTGACAAGTTGGATTGATCACCCATCATACCAGCACATATTTTATATGCGTTGTTTTGTGCAAACTTCCCCAGACCCTACAACGTCAGTATTATGAGAATCCATTTTATAGATTCCGAAACTGGTACTGAAAACATGAAGTGACTTCCCCAAGGTGACACAGCTAGTAACGGAAGAGCAGAGGCCAAATCCAGATGAAAAAGCTCATGCTCATGGGACTCTGCTGGTGGTCCATTGGCCAGGATTCTGAGCTGCAAATGCAGGGGCACTTGTTGATGTCAGGGGGGAACTAAGGTCCCACATGCTATACAGTGTGGCCAAGAGGTTTAAAAAAAGATAAAAAATCTTAAGTTCATAACCCTGTTAGATTCCATTAGATTAAATCATATCATTTGATCTTACACATGGGTAGTTGATAGACAGGGAAGCAGACCCTTTGGTAGGGAAAGTTTTGTGGATGGTGAAGAGCTGTTTTATTGCTGAAAAACAGTAAAAATGTTCTGTGCATTCTTCCTCTGGACTCTCATTATTCTTGCAGCTTTCCAATTGACTCTAAAGTCAACCTGAGCAGGAGGTAGTGTGGGGGCTTTCAGTTGGAGTGAGTGAGGACACTCTTCTAATCTGCCAGCTCCTGGAGTCTGTAGGTCCACCCTTTATATCATCTCTCTTTTCATCCTAAAGCATTGTCTTTGAGAAATCCAGGTTAAGGTAACATGGACTTTGGACTTGGTCATATATTCTTACCAGCTAACAATTGAGGAAGAATTTGTTTGACAACCTTGTGAAGTCCTCCCTTGACCTTCCTATGACCTCCCATGATAAAGTCATGTTTAGGGACCTATGTCCTTACACAACATCCATATGCTTTTGGTAACACAGATAGTACTTTTTCTTAGTAGTAATCAATACTATTTTGCTTACAACTTGAGGTCAGAAAAGCATGTTCTAATCTTTTTATCCATTTTAGTATCTTACTAGGCTACTGATTCTGTATTTAAATTATACTAATTTAATAGAAGTAGTGTGAATTCGAGTTTTTTAAAAGAGAAGCAAAAGCATAAGTGCATTGTCTTGAAAGGGGTCCAATAATTGTGAAAAAAGGATGCAATTAAATTGATTTACCACTGGGTGACTTTTTCTATATCAGAGAAAAAGGAGGTAATTGTCTTTTTTTTTTTTTTTAATGTCTTTTCTATTATGATTTTAGGTGATTAGATTTTTCCAATTATGATTTTATGTGATTCTGATGAGAGAACAAACATTTTTTTCTTTAAATATAAATTGCTTATGTACTCTCTAAGTCTCACTGTGATTTTAAGTTACTTTCTCTAATGACAAAAGAGGAATAGGCATAGTGCTTTGCAGTTTCAAGATTTAAATCTAATAAGTATTTGTTTTGAATCTTTATTTGAAATTCATTCAAATTTACTTATAACTATAACATCTGAAAGTTATTATTTTAAATACAGTTTTTTTTTTTTTTAATTTCTTGGAAATGTTGATTAAGAGTAAGGACTTTGGAATCAGGATTGGATCATCTGAGATTGAATCAAAGTCTTGATTCACATTAACTCTGTATCTGTGGGTGAGTTGCTGGATTTTTCTGTGCCTCAGTTTTTCTGAAAAATAGAGATGATAAGAAAACCTATTCATAGGTTTATCATCAGAATGAGATGATATGGTGCAGCATGGTGCCTGACACATAAATCAGTAATCAATATGTTCAACTCAGTTCAGTCGCTCAGTTGTGTCCAACTCTTTGTGACCCCATGGACTGCAGCACACCAGACTTTCCTGTCCATCACTTACTCCCAGAGTCTACTCAAACTCATGTCCATTGAGTTGGTGATGCCATCCAACCATCTCATCCTCGATCGTCCCCTTCTCCTCCTGCCTTCTATCATTCCCAGCATCAGGGTCTTTTCAAATGAGTCAGTTCTTCCCATCAGGGGGCCAAATTATTGGAGTTTCAGCCAATTATTTCAGCCAATAATGCCAATTATTCAGTTGGCATCAGTCCTTCCAATGAATATTCAGGATTGATTTCCTTTAGAATGGACTGGTTGGATCTCCTTGCAGTCCAAGGGACTCAAGAGTCTTCTCCAACACCACAGTTCAAAAGCATCAATTCTTCGGTGCTAAGCTTTCTTTATAGTCCAACTCTCGCATCCATACATGACCACTGGAAAAACCATTGCCTTGTCTAGACGGACCTTTGTTGGCAAAGTAATGTCTCTGCTTTTTAGTATGCTGTCTAGGTTGGTCATAACTTTTCTTCCAAGGAGCAAGCATCTTTTAATTTCATGGCTGTAGTCACCACCTGCAGTGATTTTGGGGCCCCCCAAAATAGAGTCTGTCACTGTTTCCATTGTTTCCCCATCTATTTGACATGAAGTGATGGGACCAGATGCCATGATCTTAGTTTTCTGAATGTTGAGTTTTAAGCCAACTTTTTCACTCTCTTTCAGTTTCATCAGGAGGCTCTTTAGTTCTTCTTTGCTTTCTGTCATAAGGGTGGTGTCATCTGCATATCTGAGGTTATTGATATTTCTCCTGGCAATCTTGATTCCAGCTTGTGCTTCATCCAGTCCAACATTTCTCATGATGTACTCTGCATATAAGTTAAAGAAGCAGGGTGATGTACAATATACAGCCTTGATGTACTCTTTTCCTGATTTGGAACCAGTCTGTTATTCTATGTCCAGTTCTAAATGTTGCTTCTTGACCTGCATACAGATTTCTCAGGAGGCAGGTCAGGTGGTCTGATATTCCCATCTCTTGAAGAATATTCCACAGTTTGTTGTGTTCCACATAGTCAAAGGCTTTGGCATAGTCAATAAAGCAGAAGTAGATGCTTTTTTGGAACTCTCTTGCTTTTTCAATGATCCAAGAGATGTTGGCCACTCGATCTCTGGTTCCTCTGCCTTTTCTGAATCCAGCTTGAACATCTAGAAGTTCACGTATCACATACTATTGAAGCCGGGCTTGCAGAATTTTTAGCATTACTTTGCTAGTGTGTGAGATGAGTGCAATTGTGTGGTAGTTTGAGCAATCTTTAGCATTGCCTTTCTTTGGGATTGGAATGAAAACTGACTTTTTCCAGTCCTGTGGCCACTGCTGAGTTTTACAAATTTGCTGGCATATTGAGCACAGCACTTTCACAGCATCATCTTTTAAGATTTGAAATAGCTCAACTGGAATCCCATCACCTGCACTAGCTTTGTTTGTAGTGATGCTTCCTAAGGCCCACTTGACTTGGCGTTCCAGGATGTCTGGTTCTAGCTGAGTGATCACACCATCGTGATTATCTGGGTCATGAAGATCTTTTTTGTATAGTTCTTCTGAGTATTCTTGCCACCTCTTCTTAATATTTTCAGCTTCTGTTAGGTCCATACCATTTCTGTCCTCTATTGTGCCCATCTTTGCATGAAATATTCCCTTGGTACCTCTAATTTTCTTGAAGAGATCTCTAGTCTTTCCCATTCTATTGCTTTCCTCTATTTCTTTGCATTGATCACTCAGGAAGTCTTTCTTATCTCTCCTTGCTATTTTTTGGAACTCTGCATTCAAACGGGTATATCTTTCCTTTTCTCCTTTGCCTTTCACTTCTCTTCTATTCTCAGCTATCTGTAAGGCCTCCTCAGACAACCATTTTGCCTTTCTGCATTTCTTTTTCCTGGGGATGGTCTTGATCCCTGCCTCCTGTGTAGTGTCACAAACCTCTGTCCATAGTTCTTCAGGCACTCTGTCTATCAGATCTAATCCCTTGAATCTATTTGTCACTTCCACTGTATAATCATAAGGGATTTGATTTTGGTCATACCTGAATGGTCTAGTGGTTTTCCCTACTTTCTTCAATTTAAGTCTGAATTTGGCAATACGGAGTTCATGTTCTGAGCCACAGTCAGCTCCCGGTCTTATTTTTGTTGACTGCATTGAGCTTCTCCATCTTTGGCTGCAAAGAATACAATCAATCTGATTTTGGTATTGACCATCTGGTGATGTCCATGTGTAGAGTCTTCTTTTGTATTGTTGGAAAAGGGTGTTTGCAATAACCAGTGCGTTCTCTCAGCAAAACTCTTCTAGCCTTTGCCCTGCTTCATTCTGTACTCTGGGGCCAAATTGGCCTGTTACTCCAGGTATTTCATGAATTCCTACTTTTGCATTCCAGTCCCCTATTAAAAAAAAGGACATCTTTTTTGGGTGTTAGTTCTAGAAGGTCTTGTATGTCTTCATAGAACCATTCAGCTTCAACTTCTTCAGCATTATTGATTGGGGCATAAACTTGGATTACTGTGAAATTGAATGGTTTGCCTTGGAAACGAACAGAGATCATTCTGTCATTTTTGAGATTGCGTCGAAGTACTGCATTTTCGACTCTTTTGCTTACTATGATGGCTACTTCCTTTATTCTAAGGGATTCTTGCCCACAGTAGTAGATGCAATGGTCATCTGGGTTAAATTCACCCATTCTAGTCCATTTTAGTTCATCAATTCCTAAAATGTCAATGTTCACTCTTGCTGCCTCCTGTTCGATCACTTCAAATTTGCCTTAATTCATGGACCTAACATTCCAGGTTCCTATGCAATATTGCTCTTTACAGCATCAGACTTTACTTCCATCACCAGTCACATCCACAACTGGGTATTGTTTTTGCTTTGGCTCTATCTCTTCATTCTTTCTGGAGTTATTTCTCAATTTCATTATTTCTGGGCATATTTCTCAATATGCCCAGTAGCAATATTGGGCATCTACTGACCTGGGGAGTTCATCTTTCAGTGTCCTATCTTTTGGCCTTTTCATACTGTTTATGGGGTTCTCAAGGCAAGAATACTGAAGTGGTTTGCCATTCCCTTCTCCAGTGGACCACATTTTGTCAGAACTCTCTACTGTGACCCATCCATCCTGGGTGGCCCTACATGGCATGGCTCATAGTTTCATTGAGTTAGACAAGTTTCATTGAGTTAGACTAATCAGATTGGTTAGGTTTCTGTGATTGTGGTTTACATTCTGTCTGGTCAATAAATGTTAGCTATTAATTTTAATTTTTTTTTGCTAATATAGTTTGGTCCTGGGATGTTCTTTTGCAATGATTTCTTTCAATTATCTACTCTCTGTTTTCTGCCTACCATCTCTTGAGTTTATTTTCAGGAAAGCCAATATGAACAATCCCTGGTGTAAGAATCTCTGAAGTTAACCAGCCAATGAATGCCCAGTGCTAGGTGACCTTCTTGTCCTCAGCCCCATACTCTGTCCCTTTCTGTCTCTGGGGCACACTCCCCCTCATTTTTTTCACTCAAGTGGCTTGCCCGTGTATCTGCTTTTTAATTTTGTTCTCAACAGGCATCCTTAAAAATTTATGATGGACAATATCTAGTATGTCTTTCAAAAATGTTTCATCTAATCTTGTAAACACATCCAGACCAAGGCTAGCCCCGAATCAAATTTTTTGGTTTTTATTTTTTTTAGCATGATGCCAGATGGTACTTGGGTAGGATAATAAAGAAAATCTGTTTTCTTCCTCACATTTCATATATCTATCATAAATCATAACTGACTTTTGTTGAACAACAATTTAGAAGTTCACGTTTCAGGTGAAGGTTCAGTTTGAATTTCATTTTAATGTTTTATTAAAATTGATTTGCTTTTGTGAATATGAATTAATTTGATATCATTTTAGAGGAAATTTGTTGACAAGCAGTGATAAAAATCCAGCTAAGAGAACACTTCGGCATAAGGTAGTTTTTTTTTTTTTTCTTGTTAATCTTTATTGAAGAGATACCAGTAAGAAATCCTTAGCTCTTAATATGCCTTTGAAATACAGATAACATCAAACTGTACTATCTAGCAAAGAAGGAAGAAATCTAAACAGTACTAAGGGTGCTGTTAGAATTGACTGTGGTGTTTATTCACAAATCCAGCAGACTTCTGAGGCTTAAAATGTATAGCTTATTAGATCATTACTTTTGAATACAAATTATAATAATTTCAGGATACTAGAGTGTTTAGATTTCTATGATTTAAGGAAAAGCAAGGATAATTATTATAGTTGCTTAAGTAAAACAGTTATGAAAAGAACAATAGAAGTGGAAGGACCTGTGATCCAAATTCTACTTAGACTGAGGAAAGGTAATTTTATAGGGAAGCAGCTCATGCACTACACTAAGATCAAGGTCAATTTTGGGAAAATGGGATGGGAAGGAAATAAAGCTTATGATGCCACTGATATGTATTAGGTTATGAAAAGTATTAGGTAAAGAGAATTGGGGCATAATTTATATTTTATCTGAAATGGGTTGTCAACCTGAATTAGCTTGGAGGTTGGTTGGCAGAAGAATAGAATTATTTTTTTGGTTTTGTTATTCCAAAGATAAGATTAAGGAAAAAATAGAAAAACAATTTGATGATATGTTAAAAAAAATGTGAAATCCGTTATGAATCATTTCACTCCTTTACTTAACTTTCCTTTTTTTTTTTTTTCTACTTCTCAGTGTAGAAGCTGGTGGTGCAAGTGCTGCTAAATCTTTCCTCGACAGTTACCATTTAGAATCATATCTGTAAACCTTGCTCAGCATCTGGCTGAGGGCCAGCAGCATGCATTAGGGGTTTACTTAGTGGGTAAGGAGGGAGCAGAGATAGATGTTAATCCACAGGAAAGCAGATTGCCTGGGTCAGCTGCTAGCAAGACCTCTGTGCACGAGTCCTGTGCTTCCCTCTGTTTCCCTTGAACCCTGGGCATGGTCTTCTTGCGACCTCACAGTCCGTCCTGCACACGGGAGCTTGTGCACGTCGGCACCAGGGTAGCAAATGTGTCAAATGGCCAGTGGATGTTAAATAAAATGCCTGAAAATTTGGGAGACAGACTGATTCATCTTGAACCTCAGCTTTGCTATTTATAAGTTGTATTGCCTTGGGCAAGCCCTCCGCTCTCTGAGCCTCACTTTTCTCAAGCATAAAATGGAATACTATGAGCACTCATTTCCCGGGGCTGTTCTGATGTATGCTTGAGAATGTGTGTCAAATGCTTAGCACAATGCCTTGACTTGCTATGGGCTCACAAGCTACAGTCGATGTTGTGTAAAGGGCCTGCTATCTACAAAGTGCTCCATAAATGGTGTGTATCATTGTGGACATTTTTAAGGTCTTGTTAGCAGTGACCATATCAAAAATGAGCTGATATTTCTCCATGGTTATTGTCTCCCAATCTCTTCTGGAAATGTCTCTGATTGGTGAAACAGGCTCCAGAGGCAGAGGTGATAGGTCCATATTTAGGCAGGCAATGTGGCCCGGGTGTTAGAGGAACTGGCTAGAATGCTGGGTCTGCCATTATTTGCTATGGGACTTGGGGCAGGACTTTCGGTCTTTGGACTTCAGTTTCCCTGTCTTAAAACGAGAGTGATAATGCCCACTGCCCGAGTTATAGGACTTCTAGGAGATGAATTCAGTGTGAATTCAACATGTACCCTGCAAATTAAGATAAGATGCTAGTTCATCAACTACCAAGAGGCCCTCATGGCCAGCCTGTCAAAAGAAAGAGCCTATGTCCTTATTGGCTCTTTGTCAGCTGCTCTCACTCTTGCTTTCCTTTGGGGGGAAAATTTCCTTTAAAGAATGGTCTGCTTCCTTACCATCTGCTCAGTCTTCTAATGCCATTGAAACTGATTTTAATGCTTTACCTTTGTTTTGGAAAATGATCTCCTACTTCACAATCTCAAATCACAGAATCCAAAGCCCTTCTTCCTCTTTGAACTCTGTAATATTTGACATGATGACTTACTCCCACGTTAATAAAAGCAAGAGGGGCCATTTCTTGAGAGGCCACTGAGTGTGGTACTGTGCTAGCTCCCTTGCATCGTGATGCTATGTAACTTACACAAAACCTTTAGGTGTATTATGGCCCTGTTTTATGGAAGGGGAAACTGAGGCATATAGATGTGAATTAACTTGCTCAGTGTAACTTAACTGTCACATAATGGCTGTAGAGAGATTGAAACCCTGTTAACACTGCAGTTTCTTCTTGGGGTTTTGTCCTTTTCCTGGCTTCTATTTGGGGCTTCCCTCATAGCTCAGTTGATACAGAATCCCCCTGCAGTTGCAGGACCCTGGTTTGATTCCTGGGTTGGGAAGATCCCTTGGAGAAGGGAAAGGCCACCCACTCCAGTACTCTGGCCTGGAGAATTCCATGCACTATAGTCCATGGGGTCACAGAGAGTCAGACACGACTGAGCAGCTTTCATTTTCTTTCACTTACACTAGCTTCTATTTGTAGTATTTCTCTAATAAAATACTCAAAGTACTCTGAACATTTCTTAAGGCATTTGTCTCATTCTTAACTCCTGCAACTTGAAATAATTTCTGATAAATTTGTAATCTCCTGGAGGACCTCCTTTAGCATAATGCCTTGTTGAAACAAATTATTTTTCTACGAAGGGAACATTAGACAGAAAATCCACTTTGGGCTGCTGAGTCTAAAGAGTCACCACTAAGTAAGAACATAAAAACAACATCAACTCCTTCCTTCCTTGCTCATTTACCTTTATAATCAATATAACTGTGATTTTCTCAAACTAAGAGTTTCCTTTGGGTTAACTGGTCCAGAGACTTTTTCATTGTATTGAAGTGGTAGAGAAAGATAGCTTAAGAGATAAAATGTGCATATTTTCCTTAGAGGTTGTATCTGAAAACATCATTGCTGTTCTGATTAATGGTAAAGAATCCCAGTCAGGGTGGAGTATAATGTGATTTAGATAAACTCTAGGTTAGGTAATGCTCAGGAGAGAAATTTGAGCAAGTTTGTGTGATGCCCAGATGGACCGTAAACAAGAGACAATGAGTGTTGTTACTTTTCCTGCTGACCTTTATTTAACAGAACTCTGTCATTAGAAAAGAGCTTGCTTTAGCTTATTGTTAACATTGCTGTTTGTTCACCTGCTTTGAAAAAGGAACAGGCAAGGGCAACCACTGAGGTAGATTAATAGTGTGCCTGCTTCATGTTGTACAATGTTCTTTTCTCTCTATCTCTTCAGGCCAATAACAAAGATATACAGATAGATGATGGCTCAGTGGTAAAGAACCTGCCTGTCAAGCAGGAGATGCGGGTTCGATCCCTGGGTCGGTAAGATCCCCTGGAGAAGGAAATGGCAACCCACTCCAATATTCTTGCCTGGGGAAATCCCATGGACAGAAAAGCCTGGCAGGCTACAGTTCATAGGGTCTCAAAAGAGTCAGACATGACTGAGCAACTAAACAACAATAGTTAGATACTTTCAGTGGACAAGGGGCTATATATGCATATTAAGTGGGCAAGGGGCTGATGTATGAAGTGGATGCAAAGCAAAATATGGGACACAACAATATTTTAAAGAAAAGTATACTAAAATATAGACTTCTCTGGTAGCTCAGCTGGTAAAGAATCCACCTGCAACGCAGGAGACCCTGGTTTGATTCCTGGGTCAGGAAGATCCCCTGGAGAAGGGATATAGGCTACCCACTCCAGTATTCTTGGGTTTTCCTGGTGACTCAGATGGTAAAGAATCCTCCTGCAATGTGGGAGACCTGGGTTCGATCCCTGGGTTGGGAAGATCCCGTGGAGGAGGGCATGGCAACCCATTCCAGTATTCTCACCTGGAGAATCCCCATGGACAGAGGAGCCTGGTGGGCTCCAGTCCATGTGGTCACAAAGAGGCGGACACAACTGAGTGACTAAGCACAGCACAGCACATACTAAAATATAGACGACAATTACTAATAAAATGACCATTTTTCTGTAGGTGAAAATAAATGAATATAGGGAATTTCACATGGCTCAATGTTTTAAAGACACTTTGTTACATTGAACAAAATCTTGTAATGTATGTGATACTATCCCACTTAACTAATAGAGACAAAGTTCAAAGAAGTTAAATGATTTGCCAAAGGACACATGTTAAATGGTATTCAAACTGAAGTCACCTTTTATTTTATTCCTTAAGTCTGTCTTTTTATAAAATACAGTTCCCCTCTTTATAAAATTTATAAATTGAATAATATAAACAATAAAAATGATGTATAGCTGTGTGATAGAAACTAGCCAAAAATAAAATCTGCTGAAAGAGTTCAAAGGGAGAGAAGTCCCTTCTAGATTGGAGGGCAAGGAATGCAAAGGGTAAATGAGATGGAAAAGGGATGAGAGAAGGTTATATCCAGAAGGGGCCATTGGAGAGCTGGTAGGAGTTTGACAGGTGAAAGTGAAAGGGGTGAGAGACCATCCCTGGATGTCAGAAATGCTTTAGGCCAAGGAGTTAAAAGTTGTATCACAGAGTGAGAGGAGGAAGGTAAAGATTAGGCTGGAAACTTATCAGGATACCAGAAATTGGACAGTCTTGATTTCCAGTCCTGGGAGAAGACTTTATTTGCTTGATTAAACAAGAGTTGTGGAAGAGCTATGATTAGGGAAGCTCCAAGGTCACGCTCTGTAACTATGCTAAAGCACAGGGAGATCTATGTAGAAGAAAATAGTTTGGGAAAGGGTTGAGCAGTTTTTCTCAAAATTTATGTGTAATAGATCTACTTTGGGTGTTTGATAAACTTGTAAGTCTCACCCCAAAAGATTCTGATTAAACGTAAGCCACACAAATTGATATTTTAAAAAACCTTCCCTGGTCATTCTTGTGTAGGTCATTTAAGGACAGCATTTTGAAAAATCAGACTAGGAACAAGGAGGTTGGTTAGCAAACTATCCTCATAACCAAGGTGTGAGAATGAAGAGTCTCATTTGCATAGGGAGGCATGAAAGGCACAGATATTTTGTAGGAAGAATCAATAGGACTCAGGTTGGTTAGGTCTACAGTTAGAGGAGGATTCAAAGACCATGGTTGGTGTCAAAACCTGCGCAACAAGTGGCACAATGAATAAAAACATGAGGCAGAGTGGGTTTATTAGGTCTTAACATGAGTTTAGTTTTGCCAAATGAATTTTGCAGTGTAAAATGGTAGCCACAGGGAAATGTCTACCAGGTAGCAGGCAACATAGGACTTGACTTAGGGGCCAGGTCACACCTAGAGAGATGGTTTAAGCTATAGGTGTAGACAGATAATACTTTCAATTACTGAAAGAAAGTAAAAGGATAGAAAAGGAAAAAGAAGAACCAGTAAAGAGGAAAGATAGGAAAAAATTGTAAGGCAGGAGGGGACCTGGGAAGTTAAACATGATTAAAGTTAAGGGAAGAGGGTATTTCAAGGGAGGAAAAAAAAAAAAAAATAGAGAGAGAAAGAGAGACAGAGAAAGAGAGAGGATAGTCCACAGTTTTGAATGCTGTAGAGTGATCAAGAATCCTGGGGGTTGTGAAAAGGTCAACAAATTGGATGATAAAAGATTCTTAGAAAGGGTGAAGAGGGCAGTCACAGGAAAGCAGTGTGGTCAGAAATGATGCACCGGTGCCTTAAAAATAAATGAGGAGCAATAAAGTGGAGACAGTAAGTACAAACCACAATTTCAAAATGTTTCTTGATGAAAGAAAACTCTTGTCACTTTCCAATGTTCCATAACTTTGCCATCTATCCAGTTATTCAAACCAGAAATCTAACGTTATCCTTGACATCTCCTTCTTCACCCATCTACTCTCAAAATTAGCCCCTCACCAACTCTCTGATGTGACTGCCTATACACATCTCCTTCTGTCCACTTTTTTGCCATCATGCTGCCTCTGGTCCAGGCTGCCATAATATTGATTACACTACAGCCTTTCAAGTGGCTTCTCTGTGTCCACTCCTGATCTTCTCCCTTTTGATCATCACATTGCAGCAGAGATACCTTTACAAAGCACAAATATCTAGTCAGTCCCCTGTTTAACATCGTGGATACTTTTCCACTGCTCTTAGAATAAAGAGCAGCAAATACTTAACATGGCCTGCAAGGTCCTAACTAGCCAAGCTCTTCCTGCCTTTCCAGCCTTATCTTTAACCACATGTTGCTTGATTCCTGCCCTCAAGCCATACTGGCCGTCTATTAGAGGCACAGTCCTCATTTACTCTCTCTAACAGGCTTCCTTTTTATCTACTTACTAATTTTTTAATTTACTAATTTTCACTAGAATGTAACTACCTGATGTGAACAGCCGACTCATTGGAAGACTCTGATGCTGGGAAAGATTGAGGGCAGGAGGAGAAGTGGGCAACAGAGGATGAGGTGGTTGGATGCCATCACCAACTCAATGGACATGAGTTTGAGCAAACTCTGGGAGAGAGTGAAGGACATGGAAGACTCCGGCGTGCTGCAGTCCATGGGGTCGCAAAGAGTCAGACACGAGTTAGCGACTGAACAACAAGCTCCATGTGGGCCAGAAATTTCCCCTCTCACCTCCCCCCAACCCCCAACACACACACACTCAGTGCTTGGTCAATATTGAATAAGTGAACAGCCATGGGTTAGCCTTTGCTGATGCTTTCTCTCTGCCTAGAAAGCTTCCCTTCTCACCCCTGCTGCTTTGACACTTGCTCTTTTTCTTTCACTTTTATGCTTCTTCATTAAACAACTCAGTCGTCACCTTCTCAGAGAAGCTTTCCCTGACATCCTTGACTATCCTAATGTCTCCAATTAAATAATCTCTTAGTGTTTGTTACCTTTGTAATTGTATATTTATTTATGGGACCATATCAGTACTGTCTTTCTCATTCAGGATGGTCACCTCCATGGTTGAGGGGTAGGGGTTCATTTTGATTTGGCTCAACATTGTAACCCCCAAACCCATCAGAGTGTTTGGTCCACAGTGAAAGTTCAATTCAGATTTGTTAAATAAATGCATGAATACTTGAAGGAATGCCGATATAAAATAAGGATTGATAAAGAGTGGGAAGATGGAGAATAGATTTTTTTTTTTAAAAGCATAGACATGGACACCTGAACACATTCATAGGCCAAAGGGAAGAATCTTCTACTAAACTATCTGAAATCAAAATTACACACAGGCAGCTTTTCATATAGACATGAATCATCTTCTATTTTCTTTGTACCAAGTTTTTTTCTTTCTTTTTTCAGTTTCAGTTCAGCAGATAATAAATCCACTTGTCAATGAGGAAACAGGCCTAGAAGATTGAGAAGCAGGTCGTAATAGATATTCTCTAGCCACTTTTCTCCACATCAGGGCTATTGTTGTCTTTTATACACCTGGAAAGATTTTCTCAAATTTGGTAACATATTATCTAGGCCTTCCTTTTCCTTTTGATATGAACTTTATTTCCCTCTCTCTTCTCTTTTGATTCATTCCAGCAGAGAATTGAGTCCTGTGCTGTTCTATTTTTATGTTTTTAAAGCAAATAGTTACCTTGAGTTGTCTACACAGAGAGCCCCACATGGCTGTTCCCAAGCACCACACAGGATCAAAAAAAACCACCAGGAAGTGAAGTTAAACCAGTCATTGATCATCCTCACAGAGAGGAGGAAACTGGACCAGTCCTGTTGCAATTTTGTCTAAAGTTAGGTATTATTTTCTTCTGGATCTCAGCTTGTTGTCCCCTCCCCCTCCTGCCTCCAGTTTCTTTGCTTGGAATAAACTGGAAAATTAAAAAATATCCAAAGAAAATCAGTGGTCCCAGATTAACTCAGAAATATAGTCCCTTTGAGAAAAGTATAGTTCAGCTTGATAGAGCTACAAATTCTTCCTACGGTCAGACATTTTTGGATGCTCATACACAACCAAACTCAAAAATTATGTCACGGGCAAGATTTACCAAGGGTTTCTTTTTCCTTCTCATGAAAGTGCTTTATGCAGCATGGCCACAGTGATCCTCTGCATCTGATGCAGAGCAAGAAAAGTTCTAGATTTGCACTTGAATTGCTGCCTATTTTTCAACTTTCTGAGTTTCACTTTGAAAGATACTTTACTTTTGTATATAAGAATTATGGAGTCAGGCACATGACTTTTACCAGCTTCCCAGTTAAAAAAATTAAACAATAATAATAATAAAAAAATTAGTCTGACAAAATCAAACTAATTATTTTTAAAGTCCTGAACTATGTCACAAAATACAGTGGAATCCCCCAGACTTGCATAATGTTGTAAAGGCTTTGTTTTGACCAAGTTCCAAATTGAATCCTCCTTTGGTAGATGCCTACATGGGTTGGTTTTGTAAATCATTTCCAATTGCAAATGCCTGTGAGTTAATACAATTCTATGAATAACGGGCAACCTCAGGATTCACAAGCCCTTCTTTCCTTCCTCTTCCATAAGCCTTGTCTACACCATAGTGCACGAAGAGGATTCAGTGGAATTAAGACTTGTGTAGTTTCTACAACCCTAAATGTCCAGTCCAGCAGCCTGGTAAATAATGAAAAGATGTTAAATTCTTATCATGGTAATATAACTTCTGTAATATGGCTTTACCTCAGGGAATAGGGAAGCCTGGCATGCCGCAGTCCATGGGGTCACAAAGAGTCGAATCTAAATGAGTGACTGAACAACAGGGAATAGCATTAAGAGGGGAGTGTATATCAATCAAAAAGTTACTTTAAAAACATGATATATATTTAATACAGTTCTATTCACCTGAGACTTGTGAAAAACATAGCGTCTCCTCTCAAGGAATTTGCAACCTAATTATCTAGTCTAAAATTATACTTTAAAATGTAGTTATATATTTTACTACTTGCCTAACTATTCTTTTTTACTCATTAAGTGGATTTATTGAATACTGAAAATGAGCTCTTATGTCCAGAGTGTTCTGGAGTTTTAATTTCACACAGGAAGACACCAAGGTGACAAGGAACCTGCATGTGGGATTCATCTGACATTTTCCTCATTTAGTACAAATGCTGGCAAATGTAAACCAAAGCCTTCCTGTCTAGTAATATAAGCATCTTCTCTTTCTTTCCTAAGAAGTCGACAGGCATGGCATTTTGACAACTGATTTATTCCCTTCCCTCCCTGTGAGCTGAAATCCTCACCCGGGCTCGTCTGTCACCCTGGCTTTGATGAGGGGGAGTTTAGGAATTTGCTGTCTGAGGCTGTCAGACTCCAAGTTGACTTCAAATGGAACGTCCCATCATACTCATCACAAGATTGGGTAGTGACTGTGGATAGACAGTAGCAAGCAAAGAATGGGGAAACAGTCTCTAATGCACCTGAAAGGACCTAAGTGTAAAAAGAGGTGAGACAACAGGTGAACAAGAAGTGAGGAAGCGCACGGAAGGTTCAGGCTTCACTCTTTAAAAAAACAGTTCCTTCCACGCAGCACTCTGTTTCCGAGGTGCATGACTGAGTTGTCCACTTGGTCATTTACCCTCCTTGGGTCAAAGTGGATACTAAGAAACCTAGGGTAGACATCAGTTCAGTTTAGTTCAGTTCAGTTGCTCGCTTGTGTTCGACTCTTTGTGACCCCATGAACTGCAGCATGCCAGGCCTCCCTGTCCATCACCAACTCCCGGAGTTTACTCAGACTCATGTCCATTGAGTCGGTGATGCCATCCAACCATCTCATTCTCTGTTGTCCCCTTCTCCACCCACCTTCAATCTTTCCCAGCATCAGAGTCTTTTCAAATGAGTCAGTTCTTCACATCAGGGGGCCAAAGCATTGGAGTTTCAGCTTCAGCATCAGTCTTTCCAATGAATATCTAGGACTGATCTCCTTTAGGATGGACTGGTTGGATCTCCTTGCAGTCCAAGGGACTCTCAAGAGTTTTCTCCAACACCACAGCTCAAAAGCATCAATTCTTCAGCGCTCAGCTTTCTTTAGAGTCCAAATTTCACATCCATACATGACCACTGGAAAGACCATAGCTGTGACTAGACAGACCTTTGTTGGCAAAGTAATGTCTCTGCTTTTTAATGCTCTGTCTAGGTTGGCCATAGCTTTTCTTCCAAGGAGCAAGCATCTTTTAATTTCATAGCTGCGGTCACCATCTGCAGTGACTTTGGAGCCCAAGAAAATAAAGTCTGTCACTGTTTCCATTGTTTCCCCATCTATTTGTCATGAAGTGATGGGACCAGATGCCATGATCTTAGTTTTCTGAATGTTGAGTTTTAAGCCAACTTTTTCATTCTCCTTTTTCACTTTCATGAAGAGGTTCTTTAATTCTTCTTCACTTTCTGCCATAAGTATAGACATCACTGATTCATTTATTCAAGAAATAAATCTAATATAGACATAATTGATTCATTTATTCAAGAAATACTTATTGAGCATTAACTACTGTCAGGAGCTCTACTAGGCCCTAGAATTATTGTCATGACTATGACCCAGTCCTTAACCTCTAGGGACTTAGAATTTCACTGGGTAGGAGGCAAGCAGATAAGTGAACAAAAGGTTACAGCACAGTGTACTAAGGGCCATGGTAGAAATATGTACAGAGTATTTTAGAGTAAAAAGGAGCAATTTCTTGTGAAGATTTTTTAAAAAAAATCAAACCTTGAAAATCTGTGACATTTTTATGACAATGGCATGTCTCCATTTTTGGAGAGATCTATCACTGTTGGAACCAGTTGCACTTAAGCATGTGGATTTGAGAATGACAAAATATTAAAGGAAACACCCACACAAATATAATACTTACTGGCCCAAAGCAACCTTCAAGAAGATGAAATCTGAGAAGTTGTTTGGTGCAAGATGAAGTTCAGAACTGATTAAAGTTTAGCCTATGTAGTAGGTTAATATTTGAGTTTCCCAATAGTTTAATTGGTGGTGCTGATTTCTATTGAGCAATTAAATGAAGTTAAATTGCTATGCATTAATAATTTAGTAATATAAATCTAGAATAATTGATGATGCTAATTGCCAATTTCATGCACGCCCTGCACAAAAGTCATATTGGATGATGATGCATTCAGTTTACCAGTAATTCAGCCCATACAGCCGTAAGCAGAGTGAAGACAGGAAATGTTGAAACTGGAGCTCAACAAGACTGAAGAAAGACTCTTGGTTAAGGTCCTTTTAAAACAAATCTATAAAATTTGGTTTTGTATCTCAGAAAGCATATATTTTCTTGATTTTTCCAAATTTGTATCTTTCATTTTGGTTCTAATAAGAGATGAGCAAAGTCATACATTTCAAGAAATTCTGTTTCTAGTGCTGACCAGATGCTCAAACACCTTGAATTCTTATATTATGTCTAAATGCTTAAATGACTCTTAAATGATATCTGCTGAATGAGCTTAGAGGCATGTAGAAGCAAGAAACAAGAACTAAAGAGATATTTGAAATCAAAACTCTCAGTATCATAATACGTGCATGCTCAGTCTCTCAGTTGTGTCCGACTCTGCGACCTCATGGACTGTAGGCCACCAGGCTCCTCTGTCCATGGAATTTTTCAGGCAAGAATATAGAGTGGGTTGCCATTTCCTCATCCAGGAGATCTTCCTGATCCATGGATTGAACCAGAGTCTCCTGTGTCTCCTTCATTGGCAGGCAGATTCTTTACCACTGCACCACCTGGAAAGCCCATGTCATAATACATATAATGTTTAAAGTTCATTTTAGCTAATGATAGTTAAAGTCGTGATAGGTAATATGTATTATGTACTTAATTTGTGCCAAGCACAGGGCTAACAGCTATGCATAGATTATCTCATTTAATCCTCATGACCCCAGTGTGTACTATGACTATCTGCATTTCTGCTGAGGAAAAGGAGACTCAAACTAATTTTAAACAACAGGAATGAGCAGATCTGGGATTCAAACTAAGGTCTTCAATGGCTGTGAAACTGGTGTTTCCATGCTCCATTATATGCATTCTAGAGACTAATGTTTTTCTTAAGAAGCAAGTTAGCATTCATTTAAGTAGTTTCACTGCAGTTTGAGTCTACTTTTTGTTTAAGGAAGGAATCCATGAGGCATACACATGTTCATAGAGGAGAGAAAAATCTTCTCTTCAGGTCCTCCCTTTTAAAAAAATTTCCCTAATCACTAGCAGCCTTTACTCACTAGATATATTAAAGACAGTTAGTTTGACATTCTATTTATTAGGAGTCTCTATGGCTGAAGGGAGAGTAAATTTCAATAGCTTACTAGTTCTTTGACCTTGAGCAGTTTTAATGATTAAATTATCTACACCTTGGTTTTCTTAACTGTTCAATGAAAAGTATATTTACTACTCTTACACACTATAAAGATTAAATGACAATGAAAACACTATTACTTTTTAAGCGTCTCCTCTGTGCCAAGTACTCTAATGGGGGCACTGGCATACATTATCACATTTAATCTTTAACCCATAGAAGTAGGTATTATTATCACCATTTACCAGTGAGGAAACAGAGACTTGTTAAGATTAAAATCTTAACACAGCTATGAAGCAAAAAAGGTACATTTCAGACCAAACCTGTCTATTCTTAAAGCCTGTGTTTGTCTCAGATTTTATATCCTTTTCAGATTACACTTCTTTTCACTATAGAGCATTCTATAGTGGGAATATTGAGAATTATTATTTGTACTCAATTTGGAAAATAAGATTCTTTTATTACAGCTTATTTATTTGAAAATGTGTGCCTTATGAGTGGTAAAGAGATCACTGTTAACCAGACCAGGAGACTGATCATGCTGATTTTGAGAGAAAGAAATGAATGTAAGTGAATAGTACAGTTGTTGATTGTTATTGATTGATTACTATTGCCACACAGGATACTGGGCCTTGTAGGCTCAGAGAGGCATACTGATTCCAACTGTACCTTTCAACCTAGCTTTGCCGTCCCTTCCCCCATCACCAGAAGAGCACAAGAAACATAGGATGCGTCTATGTCCTCAGTCATTTATATAGATCTGTGAAGATGCCTTTTTGAAACAGAAGTCAACTTTTGGATAAGATCAAATTGAGGTAAATTGAATTTTTATTTGCTTTGACATAGATTGGGATCAGTGATGTGATTATTTTCCTTCTTATGTAGGGAGGAGAAAGAAAATCATCTTGATAAATCTCCTTGACTTTCTTCAAGGTGTTCAGTATCTTTTTTTTTTTTTTTTTTAAAGAAAAGATGTTATGACATAAAGATTAGACCCTGGGGTTGAAAAATTTCTGTGTGGAGCCTAACACAATGGATTTTGATGGGGGAAAACGTTCAGTTCCTACATTCAACAGTTTATTCATTCACTTGACTATTGGTGCTATAGGATACATCAAGGAACAAAACAAAGTCCTTACTCTCATGGCATTTACATTCTAATAGGAGAGAGACAGGCAATAAAAACTCAATGTACAATATGTTGAGGGATTATTTGGTATACTGTAGAGAAAAAGCAGGGATTAGGAATCAGAACTGCGCAAGGGGTGTGATTTGAAACAAGGTTTTCAGGGAAGTCTTCTCTGACAAAGTAGCATTTGGCTGAGACCAGAAGAAAGTGAGAAACTTAAGTGACTATGGAGGGAAGAATTTTGCAGGCACAGAAAAGTTAACGACTCTGGTGTTTGAGCGTGTAGCATGTTGAGGAATAGCCAGGAGGTCAGTATGGCTGAAATGAAGGGCTAAAAGTACAGTCATAGCAAAAGGGGCCAGAGAGGAACCCAGCTGCTGATCATGCATGGCCTGTGTTCCATTGGAAGGATTTGGCTTTTATCTGTAGTCAGATGGGAAGGTATTGGAGGCTTTTGAGCAAAGATATTATGATATAGCCAATTTTGAAATGTCCACTAATGTTGGGTACAGAATAGAATAGTTACATGGGAGCACAGGGGGGACGAAGCAAAAAGATCAATGGTGAAAACATTGTGGTAATCTAAGAGTTGGTGATAACTTGCCCAGAGTGGTTATAGTGGGAATATTGAAGTAGTTGAATTCTGGGTACAGTTTAAAGGTAGAAGAAATGGGATTATTTGTGATGTGTCAAGGGAAGAGAGGATTCACAAAGGACTCAAGTAAGTATAAGAATAGTTTCCACTTACATACATGGGGGAAATAGGGGAGGAGAACTTTCATAAATTTGACTTTCAGCATGTTAAGTATAAGGTGCTTATAAGGCATGTAAGTTTTGTAAGAAATTGAATATGTAAGTTTGGAGGTTAAGGGAAAGTCTAGGTTAGGAATTAGAATTTGTGAAATGTTTATAACTTCTAAGGACTTGAGACTCATTTAGGGAGTAAGTATATAGACGAAAGACAGGGAAGTCTGGTGTACTGCAGTCTGGGGCTGCAAGGTGTCGGACACAGCTAAGCAACTGAACAACAATATAGATAAAAAAGAGATTTATGACTGAGTCACAAATCAGTCCAAAATTTAAACATTTAGGAGATAATGAGGAACCAGTAAATGATGGATATTAAAAAAATTACTCTATCTATAGCATTACACACACACACACATACACATTCTCCTTTTCTAAGAAATCTAAGTTGAGGTAGGAATCAGTCTCTGAGAAAGGGTGATGCTGAATTTTTCATGATGTAACAAGAAACCCAAGGAGGAAGGTGTCTGATAGGAAATAGAACTTCTCCTCAGTCTTGCTTGGATCAAAAAATTACTTTGGAATTTAGGGTGAAGACATAGTGTGTGATATAATGTATGATAATGAGAAAAGATGGCAGCATGGTTGAAAAAGAAACATGGATAAATTTTGATGTTAATCTTATGACAATATAATATCTTCTTTTTGAAAAAATATTAAGAACTCTAAAAATCTTAGCAGCAAATGAATAAAAATAATAAAATACATCAATAATACCACACTGAGATAACTACTGCCAACATTTTGGTGTAGCTTTTTTCTAGTTTTTTATTATACACACATATATATTAAAATCAGGATCAATGTACATTATTGTGGTCTTCTGTTTTATTTTATATAATAGCAGGAATATTTTTAGATTTAATTTTCATATTTTGGTACAAGGAGAGAGATGATCAAAGAGAAGATTGTGCTAGTTTGAGAAATGTCTGGTCTGATATCTACTGATAAAGTAGAATGATGACGGTGTGTATATGAGAGAAACAGAGAATAAAGATGATGATACTGGCCTTGGTAACTTGTGTCTTGGTGACTGATACAAGGGCTGGACTACCCGTGGGGACTGAGAAAAAAAGACTGACCAAAGCTTTGCCTATTTTTTTATGTCAAGGTAAATTTCACACTTGCTTTCTATATAACTAGAGCATTGGTGCTTTTTCATTACTAGATGTAGCAGAAGCTAAAAGGAAAGGATATTTGGAAATGTTTTGGTTGATATCTATTTATGTAAACAGGTAATGAAATTAACTTGTGACACAAATTAGGTTATTTTGACTAAATTACCTGGTTTGGCTTTCCCTACCAGAGAAAGAAAAAAAATCATATTTCCCCTGTATTTTTCATGTTGTAGGGATTTCAGTATAAGCAAATACACCACCAAAATATTATAGAGAGACTTTTCCCACAAATCTGTAAAAATTATGAAAAGTGATTTTAGTTGATCAGTAAAATGGTATGGGTATGACCACTGCAAAGTAATTTCTTCTGTTGACAACTTTGATGTCTTCGATTGCCTCTAAAATAAATGCCTAATTAGATTAGATTCAGAAGATATTGGTAAAACCAGAACCAGTGAAAGTTCTTTTCAAATGAATGAAATTAATGAAAAAAAAGAAACAATATTCAGTTGTAATCTGACAGTAGTGACTAAATGTGTGTGTTTCTGTTTATGTATTATAAGCTCTCTTTTTCTGTATATGAGCTCTTGATTGGTGAACACAATTGGCTAGGGAATGAGAATTTACAAGGTCAAGGTCACACATTCCACTAGCCACATAGAAGCAGAAAACAATGTCATACCCATCAATTGCACTAGCAATTCTGACGATTGTTTCTTGGACATGTGCTCTTGATCACATAAAGACTAGCTAAGGGAGTTTGACTGGTTCAGTAATAATCATCACACTATTAGGATAAAGAAACACACAACTTTAAGCATAGATGCCACACACTACAGGGCAATGATTTCAACTTTGTATGTTTGTGAATGGCACTATATACACAGAAGCTCACAAATTTGCAAACTCAACTACATCATAAAAGAGAAAAAGCCCCACTTAGCCTTGATTCTAGTCTTTAGCTGAAAACATACTATAATTGTCTTTCAGTTTTATTTCTACTTAATACTACATTAATATAGAAGTTTGAGATATACTGAAAAATATTACATTCTTTAATGAATATACAAGTATTCTATGTATCGTCATCATTCATTAAAACCAAAACAATGCATCAGAATATACTTTTTCAAATCCTAAAGTAACATCTTTACATCTTGGAGTTTATGAAGTCTAATAGGGAAATAACACAATAGCACGGAGCAATTCAGTCACTACGTTTCTGCCACTTCACATTGAGGGTCACATGCAATGACAAATACTGAAACTTGCACCATACATCAAGTTGAAGAAACACTGGTTTCTTATCATTGCATTTTGGCTAAAAAAAAAAATAGCTTATGATTTCCTGACATTTCCTTTTCTGATTGAGCTATACCGATCCCATAATAGAGTACAAAGCAGTGTAAGTTCCCCCTGCAAATCTACTCATTATCCACTGGACTTTGGAACCCAACTGCCCCTCTCATCTCACAAGGAGGACTGTGCTTTTATACTGTTCTTTTAAAAAAAACAAAAAGGAAAAAAAAAAAGCTGAACCAAGTCCATAACCTCTAACGAATCACCATTTCCATCTGCAGCCCTGGCAGTTGTTTAAAAGCAAGAGCAGAACAGAGAGAAAGCCCCTTCTTTAGTGCAAAACTCTTGATCTGCTTTAACCAAACCGTTTATACAGTGTGGATCAGCCTTTCAATATGCAAAATGGACGAAGGTACCCAATTTTCTTTTATAATAGATTAAATTCAAAGTAGTTTTATCAGGGAAATCCACTGTAATCTTCTAATTTCCCTTTTAAAAAATTAGTCTCTGGCTATCAAAGCACATTGACCATAGGAATAAAATATTTATCTAACAGGTTTCAAGTCTTAAGGACAGCTTCCTCTTTTTTTTCCTCGGACCTTTATGCCTCCCACCCACCAAAGTCTTCGCTCAACCCTACCAACAGCCCAGCTGGCACCACAGATAAGAAGCAAACTGTTTTCTCCATGACCTCTAAGCATTCTACTCCACAGGAAAAGCAACGTGGAATGCACACTCAGCAGGCTAAGAGTCTGGAGCCAGTTTGTCCTCGAGGCATTGCTGCCATAAAACATAATAGTATCCACTGTGTTTTGCTTTAAGCACATCGGTCTCCCACTCCCTCTCTCCCCTTCCTGCTTCTCACTCTGCACCTGCCTGCAATTCACGACCCACACAGCACAGAGCAAACAAAAAAGCACGAAACAGCAACAGATCCCTTTGTTTTACATGCAAATCCTACCTCCGGTAGTTGTCACATCTTCCTCAAAAGCCACGCTTAATTTTTAATGACAGCGATCCAGTGCAGTCCTCCAAAGAGCCACCGGTAATCATCATTACCTCTTGTGCCTAAAGCCTTTCTGGACCATTAATGTCACAACCCTCGCTAACTCATAGCTTTAATACTCCCTGCTCAAAATGTCTGAAAGAGTTTGGAAGGACAATAGGAGTGACAGGCACGCTAGACAGCCATGCTTGAAATTAGTTATCTGAAGCTCCGTTAAAGCGGCTTCTTACTGTTTTTAAAGCGTGCAGGAGGTAGGATTTATTAGCCTATGATGGGCACGCTGTTTCTGTTTTTATTAAATACTGTAATAGGCTGTCTGTTAGCAATGCTGTGATAGGTCCAACATCAGTTCCCCACTGCTTTCAAATTCTCATATTAAAAAGAGAGAGAGGGCTCAGACTTCCTTACCGAGACTGAGATCGGCACCACCCTGCCTACTGGATCACATTGCCAAATTCTTTTTAACTATAGGAGAGAGAATTCTTTTTGCAAATTGGTGTTTTTACATGGAAAGTGAAGTTGAGAATAAACATTCTAGGATTCCCCAAACAATTCTCACTCCCAGCAAGGGAATCCTTCCCTTCTCAGTTACAAAAATAAGAATTCTCTGGAGTTAGGTAAAAGAATCAGTCCCCATAGGAAACGTTCTCATCATTACTGAGGAGGTAGAATTCGGGGCATACATTTACATAAAATTTCAAATTAGTTATCAAAGGGATTGAAAGGATCAATGAGCACATGTATTATTTCATCCTAATTTACAAAGCTCTGTGTTCCAGTTTGAAGCAGTCATGTGCCGGGTTCTGCTGTCCAAATGGAAAGAATAAATGATGGGTGCAAGGGATGGGGAAGTGTATACTACCTTGATCCACTCTGGACAGTTGTGATCATGGAAGGTGGAAGAGGGATTTCTTACCATTGGTCAGAGAAGATGGTAATTACTTGCTAGAAGTGCTACTCTGAAAAGTTCTATGTACTTCTCCAAGTAGGGAAGCAGAAGAAAGTTCTTGGTGGCTCACAGTAACGCAGAGGATGTGTTCTGCTTCCACCACTCAGGTTTAGTCCTTTCCTTCTGCTCTTCTTTCTCCCCTCCTGCTACCCCAGGAGCAGTAGTTTTATACTGGTTACTATGGAAACCAAGTGGTCTGCTCCAGGGGAGGGGCTTAGAGAAAGCAGCAGATGGAATATGAAGGGAACTTTACTATACTGGCCTATAGAAGTGAAAATGAGGTGGGATTAACAAACAAAAACTACTGCAAAACAAAATCTCAAAGGAGATGATTGCAGATCAACACTATTTAATTACTGGTATTCTTGTTATCTGGAAATATTCTTATGATTATAGCATCCATTATTTATTATATGCAAGAACTGAATATCTGAATTGCTCAGATATCTGATTTTTTTTTTAAAGACATATTTTTCTCTTTCTCTCTGTTTTTTTCCTTTCCTAAACTTCTGGTTGTTGGTTTTATTCTGCCCTAATTGTATGTGAATTTTAGCTGCTATTTGACTGGTCACAATTTATTTTCAAGAATAAAGTGTGACTTAGTGAGAAAATCTTCTTGTATCACACACTATAAACACATTTCATTCTGATTAAGTATTCTTACAGTGATTTCCCTGGGGCAAAATCAGAAAATATTATAATTTAAATTTCAAAAAATAATTCTCCTCCCATTATGTTGGTAGGACAACAGGCTTTTTCAAATTTTCAGTTCTTAAAGTAGGAAAAAAGTAATTTTTTTTTGTATTTTGTCCAAAGCCTTTCACTAGCCTCATGATCATGCAAGAGAAACTGTTTCTTAGCCAAGTAATTAAATTTCACAGTTTTAAGGAGTCTGGGGAATACAAAATTATTCTCTTTAGTACCTCATTTTCAGTTTGTAATTGGAGTAACTCACTCCACTGAAGGAAGAGCCTGAAAATTCCAAAATGAAATTGTTGGGAGATTATTTTTCAGCATTTAATAAAAATCAGTGGATTTTTTTTTAAATAGGCATGCATATCATTTAGAAGTTTTGTAATGGAAGAAATATTATTTCATGGAAAATGAATTTATGATATTCTCTTTAAAAAAACAACAAGAGTAACATTATAAATTGCATATCTCAAATAATTTTTTTTTAAAGTAAGTAAGTGTTTAAATGACAATTTAAAAACCTTTAACAGCCCCATATCTGATTTGTGGGGAGAGAGAGAAAGAGAGAGAAACTCCCCTCCTCAGTTGGATACTTCCCTCCAGTCTTACGTGTGATCATTTTAGGAAATAGCTGTTTATAATGTAAGAGATAGGGATAGGACGTTGATCCTTGGATGAAAAAGATGGGATTGGGTCAGAGATAGTTAGTGTTGCTTTAGAGAGGCTCTGTCTCTGGAGGAGTAAAGATCACTTGACCTCTCTGAGGATGAAGCAGGTTTCCAGAAGAGGCAGTTCAGATGGGAGTGGGATGGGGTGAAAGATGGCTTGTTGAGGTAATGGAGGAAGAACAGGAAATGAGGAAGGGAAGCTGAAGGGAGGGAAAGAAGAGAGAAGATGATCTTTAAAAAGGAAGGAAAGAATTTCTGGAGGTGGCATGGTATTGGAAGAGGATATAGGCTATGAAATAGGATGCCTGGTTTTGAAACTTGGCTCCGTTAGCGTCCCCTATAAAATGGGGTGATCAAGAATGACTATTGTAAGACTCAGTGATAATGAGACAGGGTACACAGAAAGGGAGGAGTAGTTCTTGTGAACAGAAATACTAAAATAAGTGCTGGTTTTTATTGATGAAGATAAATGATTAGAGAGGAGGTCGTGGTTGTTCAGTCGCTCAGTCGTGCCCAACTCTTTGTAACCTCATGGACTGCAGCACGCCAGGCTTTTCTGTCCATCACCATCTCCTGGAGCTTGCTTAAACTCATGTCCATCAAGTCGGTGATGCCATCTAACCATCTTATCCTCTGTTGTCCCCTTCTCCTCCTGTCTTCAATCTTTCCCAGCATCAGGGCCTTTTCCAATGAGTCAGTTCTTCGCATCAGGTGGCCAAAGCATTGGAGCTTCAGCTTCAGCATCAGTCTTTCCAGCTAATATTCAGGGCTGACTTCCTTTAGGACTGACTGGTTTGATCTCCTTGCTGTCCAAGGGATTCTCAAGAGTTTTCTCCAACCGCAGTTTGAAGACATCAGTTCTTTGGCATTCAGCCTTTTTTTTATTGTCCAGCTCTCACATCTGTACATGACTACTGGAAAAGCCATAGCCTTGACTAGAAGGACCTTTGTAGGCAAAGTAATGTCTCTGCTTTTTAATACTCTGTCTAGGTTGGTCAGAGCTTTTCTTCCAAGGAACAAGCATCTTTTAATTTCATAGCTGCAGTCACCATATTCAGTGATTTTGGAGCCCAAGAAAATAAAGTCTGTCACTGTTTCCATTGTTTCCCCATCTATTTGCCATGAAGTGATGGGACTGGTTGTCACGATCTGGTTCCGTCACTGGAGGAGGTAGGAGGTATGATAAGAAAGAGGAGAAAAGAAAGTGGGCAGAAAAGGTGGCCTGGCTAGAGAAAAGAGAGGGAGTGTGGAGCGAGAAGAATCTCTCTTGTTTGGTCATAAAAGATAGAATTTCTTGTTTTTGTTTTGCTTTCTGGATCACATTCCAATAACTGTCCCCTTAGTTCCTCCCTATAATGAAGTTTCAGATAATAAAGTATCTTTGACGCTTACACCTCCTTCAAGAGAGAATCTATGCTGGATTTGTTAAAAGCGTGTTCTACCATTTCATAAACAGCTGATCTGAGGACTGAATTTAGTTATTTGTAGCATTGCTTTTTTGGATGGTTCCCTGGAGAATGAAGTTTGGGGCAGCAGAAGGCAGGAACTAAAGTGATATTTCAGAACTACATTACCAAAACATTCAGCGGGAGTACTCTGCATCCATGACTTGATAACACTTCTGAAGGCATCTGCTCTCTGAATGCACATTAAAAAAAACTTGTTCTGGAAAGAATGCATGTATGTTAACAAATAGGTTGAGAACTGGAGCCTGGGTGAGAGTGCTGCCATCACACCTGCAGAGAATTTGCAGTTTACATGCGCAGCCTGCAAGTTAAGCGGTTTAATGAATGGAATGATGAATGCATAATTTTATTATGAATCATCACTATTAAGATGAAAATTTGATAGATACATACCAGAAAGTGTAGTTATATGTTAGAGATACAAGTGCTAATTATATTTTGGAGTATATAATTTATGCTCTGAATAATACAGAGAGTAACTGCTTTTGCCCTGTTGTGACTATTTTTCTAGGAACAATAGGAAAGTTAGCTTAGAAACTGCTTCCTTCCTGTTATATTCCTGTGAAAGATGACTCACTCTGAAGTCCCAGTTTAGATCCACAAAAGAGGCATTCTCTAGTATAAATGTGAAGCTTTAGGCCTAGAAAGTAGTTAAAAGAAAATAGTTGACGAAAATCTGATATTTAAAATAGTTTCTGATTTCCAAAACAGAATGAAGTGCCTTTCATTTGTCTATCACACTTTTCAGAAAGATTTTCCTTCTCATTGGACAGTTTTGAAAGTTTACTAATGGAATGAGACTTTCTAAAACTTTGCATTTATAGAATATATTCACACACATCATATTTGATTCTCAGAACAAAGTGACTGAGAGGCAGGGCAAGTATTAGTAGTTCCATTCCACCTGGAGAAATTGAGGATGAGAGAAGTTACAGGATTTCCCCACGATCACATAGCCTATGTATTCTAACTCATAATTCAGTATTATATTTGTTTCATGAAACTTTGCAATTGGCTCCTAATATTTCTCCTAGAAATATCTAGAAATTTGAGCACCAGGTGAATTTTTTAAAAAATTGCAAAATCTAAAAGGCAAAAATTGGAGCTTACCAGCGTATTTTTTTTTTTCTTTTCCCATCTGTCAAATATTCATGCCTGGTTTTTTTTGTTGTTATTGTTAAATCTTTGGTTTTGCAGCTCTTCATATTTTTAAGGTAGAGTTGGTAAACCTTTTTAAAAGATATAAAAACTATAGGTTTTCAGAATTCTTCTGATTACAGATTCAACACGATGTAATTCTATACTAATCACGGCAGCTATATGGGGCTCTCCAATCTATAGACTCCAAGCAGAAACCCATCTAGTGAGGTCATGACTTGGATCACTTTCTTGGATCCTTTGATTGTATTTCTGTCTGTCTTCATAAAAATTAGGAGAGAAATTCTGCAGGGAACCACCCCTTTTGTCAGTAGTTAGCCCTATCAGCAGGTTTCAGAGAGTTATCATTCTGTATGCATGTGGTTAAAATGAGAATAGGAGGTAGATAATAATATACTATTCATGTTAATTGACTTAGGTGAATTTTTGGAAGAGGAGAAACATCCTCTTAAACATCCCCACTCCCACCACCGAGCACAGATAAAGATGCCTGAGCCCTTGCCTGGCTGCCCATGAGAGAGCACTGGAACAGACAGTTTAACCAACTTTCCAAAGCCATCATTCTTTGGCTGAGCCACTGTCTTTGGCAGACAGCTTATTGGGACTGCATTTCCATCCTTCTGAAGCCTGTCAGGGGATTGGACATAAATCAGCTTTAAAATAAAACTTAAAATAGGGCCATGACAGTTGGAGTTTTATTTCATTTGGTTTCTCTTACTTCCTGGGGCCTAAGTGCAATCTTTCTGCTTCCTGGAAACATGTACTCACTATACCAATGTGACACTCCATGCTCGGGGTATCTAGGAGCAATCAAGAAGGTGATTTCTGGTTGCTGTTATTACTCTTACGACTTGTGGTGCTGCAGTAATATGTACCTGCTGCACACTAGAGCGGTAGGTATGATATCTGCTGCTTTCAATATCAGTTAATTAAAAGACTTCTGTCTTCAAAACAAAAGTCCCTGGTATGCAGAAGTCTCCAAGGTTGGGTACAGAGGATAAGGACTTATTTGTTGTTGTTTATGTTCATGTGTATATTTTAATAGCTCACTAACCATTGCTAGATTCTTAGGGTGGAAGAAGAATCATTTAACAAACAAAATGCTTTGTAATGAGTGTATGAATATTTATGGTAAAAGGTCCTGTTTTGCAAGATGGCAGCAAAATCTCTTACTTCTTTGTTAGGTGGAGAATTTCTAAGTGTTTACACAATGTTAGACATTTAGGAACTTGTTAATAAATATTTCTACATTTCATAATTCACTTAAGGACAGAATCAGCAAAATGGATATAAACAAATATGTTTTGTATACTGAAAGGTATTTGTAAAGTTACTTTTGTCAAGGGTATAGGTTAGACATGGTGGTACATGCCCTGTTTAACCCCCCAAAACAAAACACTGTTTAATTCTGATTATAAGAGTGACACTTGCTCATGATAAAAAAATTGGAGTATGTAGAAAATATAAACAAAAGTCTCCTGAAATGCTACAGTCCACAGGTAACTTATATTAATATGTATTATCAAAATTAAAAAAAACTGGAATTATATTGCATATGTGGTTTTATGTTAATTTTCTCCTTAATGTTATAACATGTTTTTCATGTTATTTTATTTTAAAAAATCTTCAAAAATTTTAATGGTTCCATAATATTTTATCATATGAACCTTCTCAAAATTATTTAAGAAATCTATTGTTGAACACCCAGATGATTTTTATTTTCCATTAGCACAGTGCTCTGCTGACAGTCTTTTTATGTAAATCTTTGTCTACGTTACTGATTACATTTATTTAAGGTAGAGTTTCATATGTGGATCACTGGCCTGAAATGTGTGACTATTCAAATGCTCTTGGTATGTATTTTGAAGCTTCTCTCTTGAAGGGCTGTACCATTTCCAAATTCCACCAGTGGGGTCTGACCTGCCCAGGGCAGGGTATTCATTGTGCTGGGAAAAGAATGCCGTGTTCCTCTCTTTCACACATAGAGGTTTATTTCACTTTCTTTTTGCTTTGGGGACTGAAGGGAAGTCAAGAGTCATAGCACAAGAGGGGAGAGAATGGCAAACGAAGACGGTTACTAATGTTGGAATTTTTGTTTTGGTTTCTTGAAGTGGAAATGTCTTTATTTCCCTTGTGGGAGGAGGGAAGTAAAGACTGGCTACAGAGCCTGGGCTTGCGTTCACCATTCATGGTGTTCCTATGGCTCAGAGCAGTCTCTCTCCCCAACCATGTCCTTTGAAACCTGGGATATGCCTACTCTCGGAGGATTCTGCCAAGGATTCATAAATCCACAAGTTAAATATGGTGTGTCTTTCTGGAAAACCAATTTGCTTAATGATTTTGGGAGCAGGAGTTCTGCATTTTTGTGTTTTGCAATGTTTTTATCGCATACATAAACCACTAGAATTGCTTTCCTAACATCATTAAACCTGAGACTTTTCCAGATAAACTCAACAAACAGAACACTTTTATGAACTGGAAATCATTGGAAGTTTGGAACATTTTTTCTCTTCAAGGAATTCTTACAGCTTTCGTCAAAATGAATAGAGAACATGTCTTCAGTGAGACCTAGTGATGCTAATACGAAGGGTGGGGAAAATTTCCTGACAAGTTAGAAGAGACCTGTGTTGCTTGTATTATAAAGAAGTTTGTAATCTTTCTAAGATTTGGTGATTTTTATATGTCACACACTCAGAAGTCGCCCACACACAAGTCAGATCAACATCCTGTCAGAATTGCACTCAAATGTTAATTTGCACAGGAGTCCATGTTTTATTTTAATTTCTGATAGTGAAGTAACTCCAGTTGTGTGTGTGTGAGAGAGAGAGAGAGGGAGACTAGAGAGACAAGGGGAGAGAGAGAGAGACTTCAATTGCATTTCTATTTTGTCTTTTTAAACTATCCTAATTCTAAAACTATGTTTTCAACTGGGATTACTGACTGGTAGTTAAAACAATATGCTCTTTTGAAGTGAGCTTGAAATATCAGAAAATGTGCAAGGAAGAAAGGAAATGCAGAATAACCTGAAATCATCGAGACATGTGTCAGAACTGACATTCCCAAAACTTGCCACAAAGCACTTGGTAGCAATGAAGTTGATAGTGTGACTCAACTATGTCTAGTAAATTTGTAATGAGAAGCAGGCAATCAGAAACCTGTTAAATGTCCCCCAATATTTTTTAAATTATGGGTTTGTTATTATGGAGATGGAAAATTAACCTTACAGAATGGAAAATACTGGATAAAGATTCCACA
This sequence comes from Cervus elaphus, assembly GCF_910594005.1. Lineage (NCBI taxonomy): Eukaryota > Metazoa > Chordata > Mammalia > Artiodactyla > Cervidae > Cervus > Cervus elaphus. The sequence continues at coordinate 31,139,882 of NC_057833.1, read as the reverse complement.
AAGCCATCACTTCTGCAGGGAAATTTGAAAACTAATCATACAGGTTTTGAAGAAAAAAGTCCCCAGAATTTTATCAACCAAAAAGAAAAAGTCTTAGGTAGATTTACAATAATGCGTTGCATTATAAAAGTCAAGCAAGTCAGTCAAAACAGCTTGACATTATCTTTAAGTTCAAAATGTTATCTTTTCCATTTCTTTTGGAGGACGAAGCTCATGGAATAGAAGATAATTTGGTGAAATCTTAACTATGATGGTGACTTTGTGAAAATTAGAAAAAAAACTACCTCTTCATCAGAATATTTATGAACCACCTCCTAAGAAATTGTCTCAATAAGAAGGAAAAAATTCTGATATATAGGAAATAAATTATGGCCCCAGAATTACAGAGTAGAAAATCTGCGTGACTATACACAGTGGTTTTGCATGTCTGAACCAAGAAGAGATAGCATAGGCAAAAATCATGCTGTCGAATTTGTTTTAAGAAAGCTGAAATTAACCCTACTCTTTTCTTCATATTTTCATGATAGCTTGGATGTTAATAATTTTGACACATTTGGTGATAATTGATGATTACATAGTCACATTATATACATACATACATATATATGCATATATATATATAGAGAGAGAGAGAGAGAGGGAGAGAAAGCCCACTAAACATGATATTTCAACTAAACAATTTTACTGGGTATTGAAGTGGCTGGGCTGGTCACTGTTAACATGGAAAGTCAAGTACAAGGTATATTTCAAGGTACAGGATGAAAATATATTAATAAAGAGGCTGAAAACATAAGAGACATGGGGATTTAATGCAGAAAATCAAACAGGTAAAAACAGGTGTTACAGAGGCAGAAGGAAAATTTGATAAAGAGGCAATAAGTTTTAAAAGATACCAAGAAATTGCTTTTTGTGATCAGAAGAAAGATCTGAAATCCATTGGTTTCAGCGAGAACTCACATTACTTTCTCATCATTGTCTTAAAATAGATCTCTGTTTGCTATGTGAATATTTACTGAATGAAACAAACAAGCAATGCAGGCAGAAGAGAAGGCTTCGGAAGCAGTGACGCTTCATCCACATTCACTTCGCACAGTCACACACAAACTGGATAGGGACAGGCCGACTGGCGCCAGGCTGTGAAAATGCTCTGTGAGGTCACCGGAGGCAGAATGGTCACACTGAAATAGGGATGCTGATAAAAGCCTGAGACAGCGAGGGACAGAATGAGTACAAGCATTCCAGAGGAACCCTTCTCAGGGAAAAGAAGAGAAGAGCAAGTATTTGAAATCTCATATTATAGAGGACAAGGAAGGGGATAAGTTAATGAGAAATATAGCATCTTGGTTGTGGAAACCATGTTCCAGTGGGGAAACAGTGCTTAAGAGTAGTGGGTATGGGGAAAGGAAACGTATTCTGATGTAATGAATAGTGCAAGAGAATTTCCAAGCTAACGAACAAACAAACAAAAAACCCACCACACTGGACACCATGATTAAACTAGCAAAACTAGGCAAAAGAAAAAAGAAGAAAAAATAATATAAAATAAATAAGATAAAGTGGAAAGGAAGAGATAAATTACAAACACTTTTATTTTATAATTGCAAATAGACTTTTCCCTTTAAAAGACTGAGACTATCAAATTGGGTTGAGAACAAATTTAACTCATATATATATTACACTATTGATAGAAAAATAAAATCAAAGTGATAAAGATTGAAAATGAAGAAGTAGAAAAAGAGATACCAAGAAAATACAGGATAAAGAAAAGCAAAGGTTGCAATATTGGTGGAAGTCAATGTATTTAAACTTAAAAGTACCATAGAGGATAAAAATAAGCATTATGTAATGGTAAAATTGATAATTTCTGAAATAGCTATAATAGTCATAAGCCTATATTCACTCTCCCATCAATTAAAAAATAAATCAGTAAATACATAAAGCAAAAACTACTAGAAACCAGAAAAGAACTTTTAAATATTATAAAAAGTGACATTATTTTAAGCCAGTGATATTGCTAAGAATTTGACAGAATAAACATACGAAAAAATAAGCAAAATCATAGATGAGCAGTATCACACAGCAGTAAGTATTTTTAAAAGGCTTCCATCTTTGAAATAGAGGATTAATTAAAATAATAATAGTAAAATAATAACAATAATGATAGCAATAATAACAAGGTACTTAGCTACACAGAAAACCTTATACATGTTTAAAAATTAGATTTTTATTAGCCATATTCTTCTATCACTTACAAATAAAATTAGAAATAAATAATACACTGATGATAAAATGAAAAAAAAAAAACAAGCAAACAAACCAACAGCAGTCTTGAATTATCACTGAATCAAGGGAGAGTGAAATGGAAATGGTTACTATGTAGAGAATACCAAGGACTCTAGATACCATACCCTGCTACTCTAAAGATGCACAGCTTTAAATGTCTTTACTATTAAAGAAGAATGATGAAACAGTAAAGCAAATTGTATGCATCTGAAGAGACTAGAAAGGCAATTTTAAAAAGCAAGAAGCAGAAATTAAAGATAAAAGCAGAAGTTAGTAAGATGGAAAATAAGAAATGAAGGAAGGCTAAATTCAAAACCTTAAATATCTAATGGGATAGATTTTTCTGTGATGAGATGATTAAGGAGAACAAAGTAAATAAAGATGTGTAAGATATAAATAAGGAGAAAGATATAAATATATAAGATTAAAATAATTAAAGGAAATAAAATATTAGAAAACAAATGAAATGGATGTGGTGGTGGTGGTTTAGTCGCTAAGTTGTGTCCGCCTCTTGCGATCCTGTGGACTGTAGCCTGTCAGGCTCCTCTCTCCATGGAATTCTCCAGGCAAGAATATTGGAGTGGGTTGACATTTCCTTGTCCAGGAGATCTTCCCAACCCGGGGATCTAACCTGGGTCTCCCGCATTGCGGGCAGATGATTTACCAACTGAGCTATGAGGGAAGCCCAATGAAATGGGTGATTTGCTATCAAATATAAGTTGGTAAAGCTGACTCAAACATAAAGCAAAAAATTTGATAAAGCAATCATCATAGAATGAATCAGACCAGAGATTAGATATCTAGGTATGTAGAAAGCCCAGAAACACATGTTCGTTGCTGAAATTTTATCTCAGTCTTAAAGAATAGGTCATTCTAAAGCTGTTTCTAATCCAGATCATAGGAGAATGAGTAAATCGTTTGATTTGAATAAAACTATTTCTGGAAAAAAAAAGAAACAAAAACTATGCAAAGAGGGAGTGAATGATCAGGGATCATTAATGAACATGATTCAAGATTCTAAATAAAATATTAGAAAATAAAATACAGCAAGGTATCAAAATATATTGTGAGAAAGTTGGCTTTATTCAAGAAATGCAACATACCATCAATCTATTAAAATAAGTCTAAGACAAATTCAAGGAAAACAAGCCATATGATCTTATTGAAAGATGTTGAAAGACATTTGATAAAAGTAATCAGCCAGTCAGTAAAATTCTAAGTAAAATGGGAAAAGAAAAAAACTACTTAAATACAAAAAGACTGTTTATAAAAATCTAACAGTAGATATCCTAAATGTGAAACTCAAGTCATTTCAAATAAAATAAGGAATTAGGGATTCTCAATTTAAAATTCTTGATATATGATGTCGTTCCTGTGTGACTTCTGCCTACTTCTTTTAGTTTCATTTCCTGTCCTTAATTTACAGATAGGTCATCACCATCCACATTTGCATCTAGTTCCTCCTGAAAGGATGTTGTTTCATACTTCTTTGCTTTTTCTCAGATTGCCTTCTTTTTGCCTTGGTGCCTGCTTATCCCTATCCTCTCATCTTCATCTGAGCAAGTCCTCATTGTTAAGACTCAGCTCCCACCCTCCCACAGATGTCCTTGCATTTCTCCAGTGTTGCTCTGGAGCAATGCTGCTTGAGCCCAAAAATGGGGTCCTGTTTTCTTCTGTTCAGCCATTGTCTAACACTGTGCCTGACACATGGAATGCATGTAATAAAAGTTAACTGAATTAATGTATGGAGAGATGAACAAATCCATGAATACTATGACTACTGCTGCCTGGCTTCCTTTGGTTTTATTTTTCCTAGTAACAGTGATGGCGTGACTTCCTGCTGAGAGGCTCGCTCATGTTGATGACTAAATGTGTCTCTTTGTGTATAGATGAATTCTCTTTTGTTTTATGACCCATATGCATACTTGGCAAATGATGCTGTTAATGCATTTTACAAGCCTTCTGCTTCATGAAGTGGCAATTGTGTCCATATCCACTAAGTTTTTTTTGCCTGCTTCCTTGTTTTCACCACTGTAAGCTGACAGTTTGAAGGGGTGAGGGTTAGGGCAGAAGAGATGTTTCAGAAGCTCTGCTAAGTCACCCAGAATAACTCTTTACCTTGCAGATGGTGTTTCATATAAATTCTCTAGTGTCCTGCTGGGGTGCTTTTCTTGGCTAACAAAACCATTGGACATTTTGACAACCGTTGCTTGTAGAGTAGGCATCTTAGTGCTTTAACTACATCCCTAAGGCTGTGTAGGGGGAAACTGACCCTGAATGGATTCAGAAGAGTTCAGTCGGTGAGCCTGATTTTTCAGCTGCTGGAATTTGCCACTTCTTGTAATTTCTTTGGTCTCCCGTTCTAGCTTCTGCCATCTGCCATTGTAACGTAGCACAGGGGTGCAAGATTTTCTTGTTCTCCTGTGAACACGGCTTTGCCATTCCCTTTATTTATCTGGTCATTAGTTATCGAACTGTTGATGGTTTGGCTGACCATTCCTCAAAACATCTGCTCCAGATGCTACTTCTCCAAGGGGAATGAGAAATAGCTATTGTGCTTTGTAGTCATTAACTCGGGTTTAATTGCTTTCTCCTAATTCAATGTGCACAATTTTTAATAATTTATGTAATTTACTCAATTGTCCAGTTTATTTGGGCATGTAAAATGTACCATATGGAAATCTACATCATACTCCTCTAACTATAAAACTCATTTCAAGTATCATGTTTTCTGGGAAGTTTTGCCCGACTCCATCTAGCGTTAAGTCAGGACTTCCTCTTCTACTTATGTCAGTATTTTAAATGTGACATATTTTATTATAGTTATTTGTACCTCATTTACTAAGCAGTGAAGCTGGGTTGGATATGTCTTTTTACTTTGTAACCTCATTTATTAGTACAATTAGCAAGTGCTTAGAAATTAGCACATGTTAAGTAAAGGCATATAGCCTGACCAACCAGCTACAATAGTTGAACTCTTCATAACCATCCTTGTGGGTCCTTAAAAAATACAGAAAACCAATGGGAGGAAATATCCTGATAAGAAACTTCCAGTAATCCTTTAGAAGCTTGGTTTAGAGGCAAGGACACTGGATTTGTAGTTGGAAAATCTGGGTTTCACGGCTGCCATTTTGACCTATGTCTCCTTTGGGAAAGTCATGTACATTCAATTTTCCCATCCGTAACATGGAAATACTAACATGTCATGGCCACCTCATACAGGTTTTGTGAGAACCGAGTAACAGGACATTTGATAAAACTTCAAGCAATATGCAGAAGAAAGCTGTTGAAGGTGTTTCTGCTCATTTTGACATATTCAGTGCACTTACATAGGTCATATGGTATGTTAATTTTTTACACTTAAATACTATTTTAAAAAATGACGATCGGGATGGGGAATACATGTAACTCCATGGCTGATTCATGTCAATGTATGACAAAACCCACTGCAATGTTGTGAAATGGTTGGCCTCCAACTAATAAAAATAAATGAAAAAAAAATAAAAAGGATTATATACCATAAAAAAAATAAAAAATGATGTATCACACAAGGAGATGATGAGAGTGATTTTGCCTTTTGGGCCTAACCAAGGCCTTAGAAATGCCCAAAGATGAAAATATGGCAGGCTATAAAATGTGAAACACAAATAAACAGGTGGAGCACCCTTCTGCAAAACTAGTTGCTGACTATCTTTTATCTGAGTCTAAATGGACTTCCTTATATTCACATACGCAGGAGTCATCTGACCAAATCAGGCTACCTATATAAGACATTTATTGAGTAATTCCAAGGGAATTTCACACTCTTGCCCTCCTTGATATGAGGTCACACAATTCACTTGGTTTCAAACAGACTCATGTGGCTACTGGGAGATTGCTTCAGTGTCTCCTCCATCTGTATATTCTGCCCAGTTTTATGGATGCCTGCTGGCCTTTCATTTGTTAAGTGATGGCTTACTAATCAAGCCCTGTTTCTCTGAGAGGGCCTAGAATGACTTAGAAAACTTCAAATTTTACTTTCATTTGGAAGTCTCACAATTACTACCCTCTCTTTGCTAATTCCTTCAAAACCATTCAATTGCTATTACCACTGTTCTTTTGTGGGGGTAACAAAAAGCTACTTAGAGACTGAATTATCCATCTTTGTTCTGGAGAATACGGTACACAGGGTCTTTATCATGTCTCTAAACGTCTTTCCTCATCACCTAGGACAGGCATTTTTGTCTGTGACCTTAAATTAGTTTTATGCCAACTGGTGGGATTCCCTGGTGGTGCTAGTGGTAAAGAACCCACCTGCCAGTGTAGGAGCCTTAAAAGATGCAGGTTTGATCCCTAAGTTAGGAAGATCCCCATGGAGATGTGCATGGCAATCTGTTCCAGTATTCTTGCCTGGAGAATCCCATGGACAGAGGAGCCTGGCAGGCTGCAGTCTGTAGGGTCACACAGACTCGGACATGACTGAAGTGACTTAGCCCGCACATGCATGCCAACTAGTGCACTTATCAAAGTATGAGGGACTAATTTATTTCTTTTATCTTAAAAAAAAGATTCAAGATCTATTTCACTTCCTTTAATCTCATCTCCTTATTGCCATTTTAAAATCATTGTTACTTGGTGTTTTAAAACCAACACACTAAAAGCTGAATATGATAAAACAGTACAGACCAGTTCTTTGAAAATGGGCAGACAGAAGAGACTGGAGGGCAGAAACAAAAATGCAGTAAAGATGAGCCCAAAGAAAGATTTATAAAATTGTTGCAGATTTCTTCATTAAATTCTTTGAGACGTCATTGATTCAAACATTACTTACCTAGGTCACAAGACTTCATTCTACTGAACATCACTTGCTATGAACCTAGGATAGCATTTATTTTTAACAATCACTTTCTGGTCTTGTTTCTTGTCTGAAAAGCTGTGCTGGCTTACATTCCAGAACAATAAAATAGTTGCCTGCTCTGTTGGTGGGATATTAGCTCAATTAATGAAATTAATAGAAGTCTGGAAACATGCTTGAGATTAAATTGCAAATTATAGGGTTATGATCCTCATGTTTAGTGGAGAAAACCATCATACAATTTATGTTTCCAGAACCCCAGAGTTGATATAGAATTTGGCCTAAGAATACTTGCCTTTGAATCTGAGTTTTGCTATTTGCTCTTATGCAAATCCAGGAAAACTCTTTAATTTCCACGTGTTTCGGTTTTCTCATCAATTGTTGCTGTTCAGTCGCTAAGTTGTGTCTGACTCTTTGTGACCCCATGTACTGCAGTTTGCCAGGCTCCTCAGTCCTCCACTATCTCCTGGAGTTTGCTCAAATTCATATCCATTGAGTCAGTGATGCTATCTGACCATCTCATTCTCTGCTGCCCTCTTCTCCTTTTGCCTTCAGTCTTTCCCAGCATCAGGGTCTTCTCCAATGAGTCAGCTGTTCGCATCAGGTAGCCAAAATATTGAAACTTCAGCTTCACCAATTAAATGGGACTTATAACACCTACCTCACAGGGATGTCATTAGGTTAAGTTATTTGAAAGTTTTATTTTTTAACACTCTGAAGCATCATACAAATGCTAGTTAGTTAGCATTATGGTTATTGTTTATCAAGAGCAAATCCTGTCAAAAAAACTAATCTCATTTAGGGAAGGAGGACAATTTTGCTTCCTGTAGATGTCATTTGCCTTGACCTTGGCAATGTTTCTAAATGGAGCTTTGTTGCAAAATAGCAACCCTTATGGGAATATGACTGAGAGCACATATAGTTCCTTAGTGTATTTCTAACACCTGGTTGGAAACATAATCTGAGAATGGTCCTTAAAAATAAATGGTGGTCTAGGGAGGTATGTAACAAGTGATGTTCAATGGGAAGAAGTCTTAGAACCAAGGTAACTCACCAAGGTAAGTTTCAATCAATGGCACACAAAGAGTTCAGTGAGACTAAGTTATTTAAGTATTCCAGTGACAAGATTGTAAGAACTGGGTTCTGCTACTTTGATAAAAGATAAATTCGGAATTCAGAGTGACCTTGGTGGTTTAGAAAAGAGATCGGAAAAAGACTCAGTAAGGTTTTGTCCAACTAGGAGCAGAGGTAGACACAGGATGGGAAGAAGGCCCAGATGTGCCCATATTTACGGGGAAAAGACCAGGCTACGTGTGAGGAAGCAGAAAGAGAGAGTGAGGTTCTGGGTTGTTACAGATTGCTGTGAGTCAGCAATGCGGCACTGCAGTGAGAAAGAGAGCTGAGTGCTGCAGGGCAAGGCAGGAAGGTGGCGTGGAGCAAAAGCCGAGGGTGCAGCTCTTAGAGGGAGAACTGGGCAGGCCACATCGGATGGCTCATTTGGGAAGCCTTTTGGTCTTCTCAACTCACAATTCTGCCTCTGATTAAATACCTGAAAATATTTGTTTAGGAAACCTCCCCATATTACTTCTGCAGAGGGTTAAGATGGGTGCTAGAGGGATGAATTACACACGGGAGCGTGCAGTTATCTGAGAGGTGAATGCTCTACCACCGCCCCTCCCAACCATCTTACCCTTTTATTAAAAAATTAGTTGTGATTTATTTAGAAATTTGCAAAATATTTTAGGGTGCCCTAATTTTCAGCCCCTATCATCTCCTGTATAAAGAATTCCCGAAGTTTACATTCATTAGGGTAGTGTCCATAAAACATGGGCTGTTTTGTCTAAACTCACTCTCTTCCCAGACAGGCCCACTGCCTTTTGTCTTCCCTCCGAGCTACTCCTCGTCCTTCAGGTCTCAGCTCAAGCCCTGTTCCTGGGTGAAGCCCTTTTTGACCTTCCTAGGAAGAGTTACATCCTTTGTGCTTGCCTCTGCCGCATTTTGTACATTCCCTTGTTAGAGGTTCATTAATCACAGTGGATAGACTTAGAATGTGAGCTTCCTGAAGGTATGGATAAAATCTTATTTATCTTTGTATCATCATCACCCTGAAAGGTACCTGGCACATGGTGTGTGCTCAATAAATACTTATTAAATGATTAAATGAAAGAGTGAATGAAGGTAAGTATATAAGGACAAGATTTATTGTGGATAGGTTTAAAAAAAAAGCCTGGCATTTAACTCAAAAATGAACCTCCAAATTTGTGCATTCCCTAGTGTGTACTGCACAGGTACACAGGGTATTATATTTTCAGCTGAATTTTAAGAGTTTCCAGTGAACTATAAGGAAGAAGTCTTTGCTAGTAACAACTAGGCATATCCTTTCCTCCCTTCACCTACAGGGGAGGAGCTAGACAGTCCCTCTCAAACTTAAGATCCTTTGTTATCTCATGCTAAGCCCCAGCACTTACTTTTCTTTTGCTTGGATCAGTGTGCTGAGGGTGCATGATGGAGACAGAATCAGCCTGAAGGACACAATTCCACCTTGAGCAACCTGCAAGAGGCTTCCTCTGTTGAAATGGTCCAGAAGTTGAACAAGTGATGAAATTTTCATATTGTCACATATTTATAATGAAGATGATTGTGGAGCTAGCACTTGTGTTTTTGAAGGCTACAATGCACAAATGTGTCCTTTTGATTCTGTACGTCTCTTTTCTCATGGCAAGCTTGATCAGAGGGAAACAGAAAAAATCTTTACCATACCGTTGGCTCCCCATATTCTCTTTCTGTCCTTCGAGTGAAGCATGTGATGCCTGTTGAGGATTTTAATGATCTGTTCCCAACACTGAAGCTGCTGATCTCTGAGACGTGACTCCCTCCATCCACCACCATTTTTGTTTCAGAAGCAAACAGAGCAACAGAAAACTGCATCTTTGCCTAATGGCTTGTGTTAAAAACAACAGCAGAAAGTCTCCCTCTTTCCCTCCAGCTTGTTTTTAATATTAATCTTTCCATGAGTACATTCAGCTGTCTTTAAGGTTGTCAACATGTTCCTAACAGGCTGACTGGGGTGTTAGCAAACAGCAGCAGCAGGAAATCTCTAGCCCCTGACAGTTAGAGAAGACTCCCCTCCAAGCAGTGAGTTTAAAAAGCACATATTAGTTAATTTTTAAAAAAGCCTTAGACTCTCAACAAGTTTATTAGTGTTATGATTTAATTGTGTATCTAAAAATGTCATGATTTTTACGTGCCTCATCATTTTATTAGTCCTTTGGTTAACAAATGAATTATGGATATTTCCATTTATAGCTGAATTCTTAACAGTCTAGAAGATATCAATCACAGGTATCAAGCTCCCAGTGAGGGATCTGGTAGCGGTGAGAGCATGAGCTTAGGAACCAGGCTTACCTGAATTTGAATTGGGTTCTGCCATGTTCACGTTGCCAATAAAGGTTTGTATAGTCAAAGCTATGGTTTTTCCAGTAGTCATGCATGGATGTGAGAGCTGAGCCATAAAGAAGGCTGAGCACCAAAGAATTGATGCTTTTTTTCCCTCTCTATTTTAATTAATTAATTTGTTTTAATTGGAGGCTAATTACTTTACAATATTGTAGTGGTTTTTGCCATACATTGACTTGAATCATAGTGCTGAAGAAGATAGACTCTTGAGAATCCCTTGGATTGCAAGGAGATCAAACTAGTCAATCCTAAAGCAAATCAACCCTGAATATTCTTTGGAAGGATTGATGCTGAGGTTGAAGTTCCAGCACTTTGGCCACCTGATGTGAAGAGCCAACTCATTGGAAAAGACCCTGATGCTGGGAAAGATTGAGGGCAAGAGGAGAAGGGGGTGACAGAGGATGAGATGTTTAGATGGCATCACTGACTCGATGGACATGGGTTTGAGCAAACTTCAGGAGACAGTGAAGGACAGGGAAGCCTGGCATGCTGCAGTCCATGAGGTTGCAAAGAGCTGGACACGACCTAGGGACTGAGCAGCAGTAACTGCAGTGTTCTAGCTTCATGACTGGGGGAGAAGCTGCTCTGTGCCTCAGCTTCCGCATTTATGAAATGAGGTTGATGTTACCTCCTTTGTAGAGTTATTGTCAAAATTAAATGTCACTACAAGTAAGACTCAGTACAGTTTTAGAATCATGGTAAATTCGTGGTAAATGATGCCGATGAAGGAACTGAGAATAAAATTTTTCAGCTGGTTGGGTTCATCCTGACAGGCACATTCCTTGATTGGTGAACTCAAATCCTTATTCATAAAAACAAATTCCACCTCTTAGGATGGGAACAATTGCAGTCTTTCACAGTGTTAATTTTCAAATTTTTTGAAAAGCAAAAAACAGCTGAAAGCTTCACTGTTTAGGCTTTCTAATAACAGCATTGAGGATAGAAAGCCCATTCTATGTAATCTAGACAGTGTATTTATCATTTATTTTCTGAATGTCTAAATACATGTCTTGGGCCTGTATTTTATGTAAACACTTGGGTGATAATTAAATTGCAGGAATATCCACAGCCATTTGTGTTTGGGTGACCTTCTCTTAGTCTTGAATACCATGCCAACACATTTTCTGACAAATAATTATATTTGAGAGAAATTTACAAAAAAGGATAAAGAGGATCAGTAAAAATTTTAAAAAAAAGGTGTTGCTATTTTAAGGTAATTAATATTTTAGGTTCCTTGACAGTAAAAATAGGACTTCACCAGATGGCAGATGTGTTTTGGTTACTAATGTCATGCTGTATTTTGAATGAAGAGATGTCAGGGGGAGGAGTTGTTGAGAACAGCTTTTGCAAATCAAACCAAGACATGCAATATGGGGCTCAGAAGTGGAGGAGGAAATGAGTAAACAAGGAGGATATTTTTATTGCATAAGCATATGAACTTGGATTTCTTGAGAAAAACCTAACTTTTTCACATGAAATTGGACACATGAGGGTGGTGGGAGGTTAGATGTATGAGTCTGAAATGGAGCAATGCAAAGACAGGACCATTCTTGGTATCTCAGAGTAGGGGTCTTCAAGATGGTTATGAGAACACCTCCTCGAGGAGCCTTCCAGGGACATGAGGGAGATACGGGACAGCAGTTCTCCTCTGCCCTGGGCTCCACTGTGTTCTTCTTGTATCACTCAGGAAAGGCAGTGGGGTAACAATAGCATCTCCCAGACAGCTTAGAACCTGTTGGAGATGGTGGAATTTAGCTCCCATTGACAGACAAGAGTCAAGACTAGAGCAAGGCCAGCATCTCTTAACTGTGACAGCTGGTGGCAGTTGGACCTGAGCCTGAGGTTTCTCACAATTTGATATTCTTAATCCTCTCCACATTGCCTTGTGGGGGCACTGGGGAACCAAACGGCTGAACCATGAAAAGGCCTCAGAGATAACAATAGCTGATATTTATTGAATGCCTACTACATGTCAGAATCCTTACATGTGCAATCTCTGCTCTCTTGTAAAGCTCTCAAGATAGGTATTGTCTCCATTCCATTGGAACCACAGGGAACTGAGGGTCATAGTGGTTGAGTGACTAGCTCAGAGCTGCACTGAGCTATCATTTAAACTCAATTCTTTCTGGGGCCAAAGCCCAGGCTCTTCCCATGATACGGCATAGTTCTTTCGGGCATGCCTATATCTTCTGGCCTGTTCTCATTTTCCTTAGCATCAAAGTGAAGATAAGAGGAAATATACATAGTTACAGGATAATATTATGTGCTTCCCTGGTGGCTCAGTAGTAAAGAATCTGCCTGCTAATGCAGGAGATGCAGGTTTAATCCCTGGTCTGGGAAGATACTCTGGAGAAGGAAATGGTAACCCACTCCAGTATTCTTGTCTGGAGAACCCTACGGACAGAGGAGCTTGGCAGGTTACAGTCTCAAAGAATCAGACATGAATTAGTGACTGAACAACAACAACAATAAGATTATACATCCAGATGTTAATGTGGCCCTAAAACATGAAGAATGTGTTATTTTTTCCTCTTATTTTGTCATGGTGAAGCAGGGTAGTATGTGGAAAGGAGACTAATTGGGAAGTTAGGCCATGAAGATTTTAGTCCAGATTGCACCACCACAAAGATGTGACCTTGGATAAATCATTTAACCCCCCATCCCCACCCCATGTGCCCCAGTGACTTCAAATAAAAATGAGTCAACTAAATTACTATATCTCTATATTTTCTCCCAGGTCTAATACTCAGTGGTTTTTAAAAGACTTCAAAACCCTTCACTAACATAAACCTGTACCCTCTACCAATCACCCTATTTTCATGTGAAATTAGAGTGCAGATAGAGCAGACACTTATCTCAGATCCATTTTGAGTACAAATAGACTGTTGCCTTCCTGATTGAGTCCTCAACGTTGCTACAAGTAGATTCAGGATCACACTTTCCGAATAATTACCAATATTCATGAACATAATTAACTTAGGCATTTGGAGACATAATACAATGCTTGGAAATATCATCTGATGCCAGAAATATTTACTGAAGATTTACTTATTTCCCCAATCAGCTGAGGCATGAGAGAAAGAGAAGCTACTTTCCTAGTTTTATGTGCTCTGTGGGTATATTTTTCGAATTCTCCCTAGCTTTATTATTTGCTTTCTATACTGATTAATTCTGTTGAGAAAATTAACTAAGCAAATGCTAGTGAAAGAATTAAAAACTCTAAAATGCCAGTGTTAACATACGTTATCATGAGGAGACTCTTGGTAGCTGCTGATTTGTTGACTACCTTCTAGGTTCAGATTCTCTATACATATCATGATCACTCTTCACAGTGACCTTTTAAGGTAAGCACTGTCATCTTTTTAAAAAGAAAATTAGCTTTATTGAGATATTATTCACACTGTCATCTTCTTTTTAGCAACAAGGATTAAAACTCTTACACAATTTATGTCATATGCTCAAAGGAACCTCTTGTTTATGGTAAAAGCACTACACAAGCCCAGATCTATTTACCTAAAGGATTGTATGTTGTCCATTAGGTTCCCTTTGAAGGAGATAACTTGACCACTGGAGGATGAGAAGGGATGTAAGATCAACGATCTAGTTTACTCTGAGCGTGCAGAAGGGTGGGTCTTCTCCTGCTGGAGTTTGAGGATTTGTGATGGGCTGTGGAGGGACATGGCTTCCAGCTGTACACTGGTGCTCTGCAAGCATTTCACTTAAAGTCTGTATGTGTATTTTCTATTTTCTTTTGCTCATTGTCCACTGTTACTAAATCTTACAACCACCAACATTTAGAGGGTAGCTGGTTCAATCCTCAATTTTACAGGGAGAAGAAGTAACTTAAGGTCACATGTTCATCTGAGGTTGACTTGAGATAGAATCCAGACAGTCATATTTAAATGCCATATTCTCTTTCTTACCTCTTTCATACACTTTAACCCTTGATCTGCTTGGGTGACAGTAAGTTAGACCTTTGAAGCAGTTTGGTAATACCAAATTTTATCACCACCAGGTAACAGAACCACAAGTATGTGTCACAAATAAAACTTTTGAAGAAATTGTCTCTATATATATATGGAAAAATCAGTTGCATTATGTTTTGTCTAAGCATTTTAGAAGAAAGAAAGCATCTTCACTACTGCCTCTAGCAGAAAAAGCTTAGTAGGAAGTTCATAATGTGAATATATTAAACAATTTGGAACTCAGTGGTTTCTATCTAAAGATAGACTGAAGCATGATTTCTTACCTAGAATGTTTATTTTCTCTCTACATTATGAATACTCAGTACAATCAGCAATTTCATGTTACCTAATTAAACCATACTTTTGATATTTTAGGAAAATATTGTTATTATGCTTTTGATTATCCTCCCACATTCTTGCCTCTGCTCCTCTACTTTTGTTTTGGCCTCTGTTTATGTTTTACTTGTTTTCTTTTAAAAACACACCTACCAATATCTTTCATTATATAAATTAAAAATAATCTGAAGGTGTTTTACATGATGTATTAATGTAAAAGTCCACATGAAACCTTGTTTAAGATTATTTTTTACTCTTTAGGGAATGCCACAGTATTGTTTAACATTTTCAGTTTGATTTTTTTATTAAAATAGTATTGTCCTGGGAAGACCCAGAGGGATGGGATGGAGAGGGAGGCAGGAGGGGGGATCAGGATGGGGAACACATGTAAATCCATGGCTGATTCATGTTAATGTATGGCAAAAACCACTACAATATTGTAAAGTAATTAGCCTCCAACTAATAAAAATAAATGAAAAAAAAAAAAAAAAAAGAAACCATACCACAGTAAACAACGTGGTCCTAATGTATAGCACAGGGAACTATATTCAATATCTTGTAATAAACTATAATGGAAAAAAAATAGCATTGTCACAGATTTTTTCCCTCTGGCAGTAAACACTGAGATGAAGTTTGGGGTATGTATCAGTTTCCTAGCATGGCCCTAGCAAAGTGTCACAGACTGGATGGCTTAAAGGACAGAAGCGTATTGCCTTCTGGAGATGGGAAGTCCAAGATCAAGGTGAGGCAGGGTTGGTTCCTTTTCAGGGCTGAAGGGGAAGATCTGTTCTAGGTCTCTCCCCTAGCTCTGCTCATTTGCTGGTAATCTTTGGCCTTTCCATGGCTTGTGACAATATCACCCCAATTTCTGCCTTCATCTTCATAGAGCCTGCTCCCTGTGTGCATGTCTGTGTCCGTTTCCCCTTTTATAAGTCCACCAGTCATGTTGGATTAAAGCCTGCCCTACTTCAGGGTGACCCCGTATTAACTAGTTATATATGCAATGAGTCTATTTCCAAATAAGGTCACATTCTTAAGCACTTGCAGTAAGGGTGTCAATATGTAAATCTGGGATTCAGGACGCTTCCTGTTTGCAGAGCACGTGCAGATGTGGGGAGTGTTAAGCCCAGGGAACATGGAAGCTTTCCCTCCTTTCCACACACCTACCATTTGGCTATTCCTGAGTTATATGCATTTATAATAAACCATTAAGTTAGTAAGTAAAATGTTTCTCTGAGTTCTGTGAACTGCTCTAGTAAACTAATCAAGTGCAGGGAGGACAGGGGAGGGCCTTGTTCCCTTCCCAGGGGAGGCTATAAAACCTCCAACCTAAAGCCACTAGTCCAGAAGCATAGGTGACAACAGGTGTTCATTGTGTATTGCTAGGCAATGCTGTCTCTAGGTAGATACTGTCAGAAGAGAGTTGAACAATAGGACACTCAGCTGGAGTCCAGGGATCACTTAGTGTCGGAAAAAAAAAAAAAAAAACACGCATTGGAACTTGTGTCAGATTTGTAGTCTCATAGGCCCAATCAGAATGGAAGCTTCCTATGAGCAGAGACTGTGCTTTCATTTTATTTT
Source organism: Cervus elaphus (assembly GCF_910594005.1). Taxonomy (NCBI): domain Eukaryota; kingdom Metazoa; phylum Chordata; class Mammalia; order Artiodactyla; family Cervidae; genus Cervus; species Cervus elaphus. Next base: position 31,123,427 of record NC_057833.1, on the reverse strand, counting down.
GAATTTTCCATAGTGCTTAGAATGGAACATCTGTTGTTACATGGAGATTAATATCATTTGCTTGAGAGGCAGTTTGCTGGAGTGTAGAAAAATGGTCTTTGGAGTCCAATAGATCTAGGTCCTCTATCTTACGTGTGTCACCTTGGGAAAAAGCTCAATCATTTCTCTCAGACTTTTGCTTGGCCCTGCTTTAGCTATCGCAATTTTGAGACTACAAGAGCCTTACAGGTAGGTGGTACTTGCTCTAGAAGACAGTCTTTTGTTCCAGGTTAAAGCCAAGGAAATACACAACAGCCCTCATCCTAAAGCAGAGCTGAGTAGAGGGCACCATGTGGAAAGTGTTGCAAGAATGATTCATCTACTTTGTGGGGTTCTGGCAAGAATGAGAAGAATGGCAAGTGTGAGGAGCCTTCTCAGTGCAGGTGTCAATGGCAGATGGGAAGTGATAGTCCCCTGTGGGGAGGGAACATCCCTCACTTTACCAGGTGTTTGCCTTCCTCATTCCCTGCCCACTGACAATAGTGTCCCCGCCCACCACTGTTTCAGCCATCCGGGCCTGTGCACTTTTTCAAATGGCCCTGGGGGTCACTACTGCCTTTGCTGAAAACCACTGGACTTAATTCAAAAAGTACTGGGGGTTCTGCCTGTGTCTTAGAGAACACTGGATAGAGCAAGATAGGGTTGAGGAGACTTCCTGCACAACAACACTACTTTGTTTTATATTACTGAGGTTTTTTTGTTTTTGAAAAGAAACCTACAGCTAAAGTTTTTGAAAATAGAAATGCAGTTGTACAGTTGAAATCAAACATTGCTTAACTGCAAAGACTGAATTCCAAACTATGTCAGATCAAGGCTGAGAAAGGTGTCCATTTAACTCAAGAACATGATAAGAAAAGAATGAAAGGTCCTACTGTAACAAGAAGAATGCAGACCCTCCTATGTTCTCTAGAAATGGATATGAACACTGGCATCCTACTGCAATAATCAGTTCAGTTCAGTTCAGTCACTCAGTCGTGTCTGACTCTTTGTGACCTCATGGACTATAGTCTACTAGGCCTCCCTGTCCATCACCAACTCCCGGAGCTTGCTCAAACTCATTTTCATAGAATTGGTGATGCCATCCAACCATCTCATCCTCTGTTGTCCCCTTCTCCTCCCACCTTCGATCTTTCCCATCATCAGGGTCTTTTCAAATGAGTCAGTTCTTTGCATCAGGTGGCCAAAGTATTAGAGTTTCAGCTTCAGCATCACTCCTTCCAATGAATGTTCAGGACTGATCTCCTTTAGGATGGACTGCTTTGATCTCCTTGCAGTCCAAGGGACTCTCAAGAGTCTTCTCCAACACCACAGCTCAAAAGCATCAGTTCTTTGGTGATCAGCTTTCTTTATAGTTCAGCTCTCACATCCATACATGACTATTGGAAAAACCATAGCTTTGACTAGATGGACCCTTGTCGGCAAAGTAATGTACCTGCTTTTTAGTATGTTGTCTAGATTGGTCATAGCTTTTCTTCCAAGGAGCAAGCATCTTTTAATTTCATGGCTGCAGTCACCATCTGTAGTGATTTTGGGGCCCCCAAAAATAAAGTCTCTCACTGTTTCCATTGTTTACCCATCTATTTGCCATGAAGTGATCGGACCAGAAGCCACGATCTTAGTTTTTTAACATTAAGTTTTAAGCCAGCTTTTTCACTCTCCTCTTTTACTTTCACCAAGAGACTCTTTAGTTCCTCTTTGCTTTCTGCTATAAGAGTGGTGTCATCTGCACATCTGAGGTTATTGATATTTCTCCCTGCAGTCTTGATTCCAGGTTGTGCTTTATCCAGTTTGGCATTTCACATGATGTACTCTGCATATATGTACACATGATGTATTCTGCATATGTTCCAGAAAAACATCTATTTCTGCTTTATTGACTATGCCAAAGCCTTTGACTGTGTGGATCACAATAAACTGTGAAAAATCCTAAAAGAAATGGGAATACCAGACCACCTGATCTGCCTCTTGAGAAATCTGTATGCAGGTCAGGAAGCAACAGTTAGACCTGGACATGGAACAACAGACTGGTTCCAAGTCAGAAAAGGAGTACGTCAAGGCTGTATGTTGTCACCCTGCTTATTTAATTTATATTCAGAGTACATCATAAGAAATGCTGGGCTGGATGAAGCACACGCTAGAATCAAGATTGCTGGGAGAAATATCAATAACCTCAGATATGCAGATGACACTAGCCTTATGGCAGAAAGTAAAGAAGAACTAAAGAACCTCTTGATGAAAGTGAAAGAGAAGAGTGAAAAAGTTGGCATAACATTCAACATTCAGAAAACTAAGATCATGGCATCCGGTCCCATCACTTCATGGCAAATAGATGGGGAAACAGTGGAAACTGGCTGACTTTGTTTTTCTGGGCTCCAAAATCACTGCAGATGGTGACTGCAGCCATGAAATTAAAAGATGCTTACTCCTTGGAAGGAAAGTTATGACCAACCTAGATAGCATATTAAAAAGCAGAGACATTACTTTGCCAACAAAGGTCCATCTAGTCAAGGCTATGGTTTTTCCAGGAGTCATGTATGAATGTGAGAGTTGGATTATAAAGAAAGCTGAGTGCCGAAGAATTGATGCTTTTGAACTATGGTGTTGGAGAAGACTCTTGAGAGTCCCTTGGACTCCAAGAAGATCCAACCAGTTAATCCTAAAGGAAATCAGTCCTGAATATTCATTGGAGGGACTGATGTTGAAGCTGAAACTCCAGTACTTTGGCCACCTGATGTGAAAAACTGACTCATTTGAAAAGACTCTGATGCTGGGAATGATTGAAGGTGGGAGGAGAAGGGGACAACAGAGGATGAGATGGTTGGATGACATCACTGACTCAATGGACATGAGTCTGAGTAAACTCCGGGAGTTGGTGATGGACAGGGAGGTCTGGTGTGCTGCAGTCCATGGGGTCTCAAAGAGTTGGACACGACTGAGCGACTGAACTGAACTGAACTCTGCATATAAGTTAAATAAGCAGGGTGACAATATACAGCCTTGACAAACTTCTTTCCCTATTTGGAACCAGTCCATTGTTCCACGTCTGATTCTGACTGTTGCTTCTTGACCTGCATACAAATTTCTCAGGAGGCAAGTAAGGTAGTCTAATATTCCCATCTCTTGAAGAATTTTCCACAGTTTTTTGTGATCCACACAGTCAAAGGCTTAGCATAGTCTATGCAATCATAATGACAATAGTAATGTCCATTTATTTAGCACTGACCGTGATCCATATATTATTTCTACACCTAGTTTGGTAGGTATGTTAGAGGTGAAATAGTCTCATGGAATTTGAGCAATAAACCTGCATTCACACAGCGAGTAACTGGACCTGGATTTAAGTCCATAATTTACTATAAAATCCATGTACTTTCTCTATCAAGCAATGATATGACTGTAATTTGTTCTTCACTGAATACTTCAAATTAAATACTCTTTTAGGCATGTTGCTGTGTTTGCAATGCTTATAGTTACATTCTAAAAGATTGTGGGGACATATTACATATGAGAATTTAGAGTTTTCTCCTTCTTGTCAATATAGTCTTTGTTCTTCTAAAGGCTCTCCTCTGGAAGGTAAACAAAGCACTGGCCCTGGGGTATCCCATCAGCTTTTGTCCTGTCCAGGTAACCTGTTTGAACATGCCAAGCCTGGTGCATGTCCTGTAGAAGGGCATTTGAAGGGCCCCTCTTTCTGTGTCACTTATTGCTCAGGGTTGGTGCATGGATATATGAATCAAACATCTTCACGGGGGCCAGGTTTTATTTTTAGATAGTCTTAGGAATAGTTTTGGGAGGCAAACAAAGCACTATTTGAAAATTGAGGACTTGTGATTTTCTAAGTCAGGATAAATGTGTGCCTCTTAGAAAAGCTCTGAGTCAGTCCTGTAGATGATTAAGTGTATTGCTATTGTTAAATAAATTAGACAAGTCAATTGATTCTCATCAGTGAGATATTGGAGTCTATCTTGCAAAATCAGCTAATGTACCTAATCATGCACAGAAGTTGGATATGAGACCTTTATGTGTACATCAATAATAAGCTATTTTTATGAAACTCAGAGATAGGGCCCTCCCTTTTTTCCCCACTTCTTTTTCCTCATAACACTTTCCTCTCATATGTTTCACCTTTGACAACACAGCAGAGGCATGCAATATTTCCCACTTATTTTCTGCTTATCCCATAGGTCAGTTGTCCGGGAAATGCCATAAGAGTGTTTTTTTATATTTACTTAGATTGCTTGTACAAACTGCCCCATCATTTCAGAATATCATGTTCCATGGGCACCTATAGTTTATACGTTTGTCTTAGGTTCATAAGGTTTGGGGGTCTCATTGTCTTCTTTTTGAAATAAAGTCTGTTGTAATGAGTTTGGGCCAACAAACTCTAGATAGAACCATTTGCCCAAAACTTCAGAGGTCTTACAATTTTCACCTCACCTCTTTCCACTATGTAGTGTCTCTGTCCATATGGTCAAAATAAAAAGTGGTGTAATAAGTTGAAATCAAATATATTAGAGGTAAAAGAACGTTGTGCTTGCTGCTTAAAAAGCTCCATGTTTTTTTGCTTTTAATGTTCTTGTCAAGTCTCCGGGTTGGCTGAAGGGCATGAAGCAAACCATTAGTCTGGGGTGAGCTGTCCTCACCTGAGTGTAGTGGAATGGGGAAAGCAACTCTTGACAAGTGCACCCCTCTCTTTTGTCCTGCATCCATGCTGGATGATATGGATCAGGCATGGGTCTAGGGCCCACAGAACCAGTGTCTGGCTTTATTGTCTTTTTCAATCCAAAGAGTATTTCCAAATGATCAATTAAGTGCTAGTTACAAACAAGTTGTCATCTCTTGTCAATTGGCTGGTTGTCTCTTTCCAGCTTGTTTTCATAAGTTGTAATGTGAGTCCCCCCAGTAATTTTTACAAATGCAAGAAAACTATGGTGGAGCACAGTATTTAATGAAAAACAAGAACTTGCTGACAGTAAAAAGCTATCAGAGTAGACAGAAAATTTGTTCAGTCACTAAGTCGTGTCTGACTCTTTGTGACCAAATGGACTGCAGCATGTCAGGCTTCCCTGTCCTTCACTATCTCCCTGAGTTTGCTCAGACTCATGTCCTTTGAGTCAGTGATGCCATTGGGTGAGGACAAATGGATGGGTTGAGGCTTCTTTGATATCCTTTAAATGATATGCTTTAAATATCATCCTGTACTATCTCCCTTTCAAATTTTATTTTATTTAGACAGTTAAAAACTGAAGAATTTCAGTTTTTAGCTTACAGTTAAATGTTTTCCTTTCACCTTAAAGACAATGAATCTAAATTCTGATCACTATTTGACAAATATCTTGAGAATCTCATTAAAAATAATTATATCTAGTGGGTAGTAGAAGAATTTCTAAAACATGCAGTACCAAAAAAATAGACATGCTTTTATATTTTAATTTTGACTTTCAACTAATGTTTTGATGATTTTGGAATCCTCATGAAAGATTTATAGTGTCACTTAAATCATTTTATTGAATGAGAGACATGATTAATGTCTCCCATAGTAAACAATAAATAACAAAATAGCCCCTTATGTTGTATATTACTTAATGATAGACAAATGCTGTCTAAAGTTTGTTTTGTTTAATTACCTTTTCATTTATTTAATCAGTCAGGAGCCTATCACACTTTATAATAACTGCATTTTAGAATGGAGGAAAATCATGAGTGGCTAAACTAACTGCCCAAGGTCACATATGTCTCTAGAATTTCCTGGAGCAAGAACTTGAATTTAAGTTTCTTCACTCTCTGTTTGAGAACTTTTGCCTACATTTTGCTTTTTTCTAAAAAATATATATATTTTAAGTTAAATTACTCAGAACATATTTAAGTATGACTAAGAAGCAATGGGTTCTAATGTAGAAAAATTTGAATAAATATTTTTAAGTGCAAATTTTTGGACAAATATAAGAAATGTTTACTAATGTGGTTGGGTTTCTTAGTTTGAGAAGAGCTGATACTGGCCTCAATGGACTTCCCAGGAGGTGCAGTGGTAAAGAATCCAATTGCCCATGCAGGAGACGCACGAGATGTGGGTTCTCAAGGCATGGTTTGATCCCTGGGTTGGGAAGATCCCTTGGAGTAGGAAATGACAACCCACTCCATTATTCTTTCCTGGAACATTTCATGAACAGAGGAGCCTGGTGGGCTACAGTCCATGTGGTCGTGAAGAGTCGGACACGACTGAGCCTCAAACCCTCAGCTGATATGAGTTGATATAAAGAGATGACATGCTCTTTGTATTTACTGTTAAGCATGTAAACATGCTAGAGACACACAAACAAAAGCCCGCCTGCTCCCCATTCACACACCCACACACATACACTCTCTCTCTCTCTCACACACTCACACACTTCTTTGTTTTCCCCCAGTTCTAATCCCTATTCTCCATCTGTTGGGGCAAGTATATTAGAGCTTATCATAGGACGTACATATTCTCAGGTTGCCATTTATCTTGTATGTATCGGTAGTTTTATTTTTCCTTTTGATGGTATTGTGGTCTTTGAAATTATAGGCAGGGCCAAAGAAACCACCTGGGCTTTCCCCCTGTGCTGCTTTGTTTCTCTTGAACTTCTGCTCCCCTACAAATTCAATAAAGCCAATGACTCAACTAAGATGATCATAATACCATCCCAAACACGCTCCCTCCTCATACCAAGATCCTTGCTGCCAGTGGCTTGTGAATTTCCCTGTATCCTCATTGGGATTGGGCCCGTATTAAATACTGGCCATATTTATTGACTTGAATAGAACCCTTTGTTATAAAGGACATGAAAGGGTGCAACAATGGAAGTGCCGTAATGGAAAGAGTTCAAGCTTGGAACCAGACTGACCAAGGGATTTAATCCTGGTTCTGTCATTTACTAGCTGATCTCATGCAAATACTTTTAACTTGTTTTGAGACTCATCTTCCCTATCTGGAAAACAGGAATAATATTCATATTGAGTAGTACCTAGCAAAGTTCCTGATGCATAACAGGTACTCAAAAGTGATTGTGATTGTGACTAAACTGGATTAAAACTCAATATTAAAAAAGCCAAAATCATGGCATCAGTCCCATAACTTCATGGCAAATAGAAGGGGTAAAAATGGAAACAATGACAGATTTTATTTTCTTGGGCTCCAAAATCACTTCGAATTGTGACTGCAGCCATGAAAGTAAAAGATGCTTGCTCTTTGGAAGGAAAGCTATGACAAACCTAGACTGTATTAACTTCACCAACAGAAGTCCATGTAGTCAAAACTATGGTTTTTTCAGTAGTCATGTATGGATGTGAGAGTTGGACCATAAAGACCCCTGAGTTCTGAAGAACTGAAGCTTTCAAATTGTGCTGCTGGGGAGGACTCTTGAGAGTCCCTTGGACTACAAGGAGATCAAACTGATCAATCCTAAAGGAAATCAGTCCTGAATATTCACTGGAAGGATTGATGCTGCTGCTGAAGCTCCAGTATTTTGGCCATCTGTTGGGAAGAACTGACTCATTGGAAAAGACCCTGATGCCGGGAAAGATTGAAGGCAGGAGGAGAGAGGGTGGTGGAGGATGAAATGATCAGATAGCATCATCAAATTCAGTGGACTTGAATTTGAGCAAGCTCCAGGAGATAGTGAAGGACAGAGGAACCTGACATACTACAGTGTATGGAGTCTCAAAGAGTCAGACACGACTTAGCGACTGAACAAAACATCATCATTGTTGTTTTTGTTATTTTATTATTATTTGTTTGTTGTTAGCAAAGATCCCAAATCTGGAAAAGTCAAAGAACTTAGCTCTTTCTGTTTTGACTGAGTTAAGAATGAAACATTTCCTGTAAGGGAGAGAGTCTATAAGTTCTGCTTTTACTTCATGAGGTTGAGGAGAATCTCGTACCAGTATATAGAGTAAAATTCAGTTTAGAATGTTATATGGATTTACTTTATACTGACCCATAGATTAATCTGCCTAAATGACACTCTCCAGGAGGTGGTTAGTATAAGCAGCACAGCAGAATCCACTAACTCCCCGTTTAATCTACTTTCCATGTAAAGTCAATGAGCAAAGAGCTTTTACTGTATGGAATTTTGCTGCACATCCCACATGACTGAAGTGAACTACTGTGGTGACCAAGGTAGCCTGAGTTCAGTGAAAGTTTCCTTTCTGATCCACTTTTGTAGAGCAATGTATACTGCTGTGTTGTTGTTGTTGTGAGAAATGCTTAAATTTGTCCCACCCCCTCAGATATTACCCCCACCCCACACAACAGACACTCAGACTCTGCACTCTCTCTCTCTCTCCCTCTCATTTTTTGCTTATTAACTTAAATTTTATTCATATTTCCCACACAAGGGCACTGGAATAATACCTCCACCTTCTCAAAATTTCCCTATTTAGTTTCTTTTAAAATTTCTTGTAAGCAACTTTTTACTTTTGAAAATTAAATCTTTGATTTTTGGGAAGTAATAGTACAACCAAGGTCCATCTAGTCAAGGCAATGGTTTTTCCAGTGGTCATGTATGGATGTGAGAGTTGGATTATAAAGAAAGCTGAGTGCAGAAGAATTGATGCTTTTGAACTATGGTGTTGGAGGAGACTCTTGAAAGTCCCTTGGACGGCAAGGAGATCCAACCAGTCCATCCTAAAGGAGATCAGTCCTGGATGTTCATTGGAAGGACTGATGCTGAAGCTGAAACTCCAATACTTTGGCCACCTGATGCGAAGAGCTGACTCATTGAAACAGACCCTGATGCTGGGAAAGATTGAGGGCAGGAGGAGAAGGGGACGACAGACAGAGGATGAGATGGTTGGATGGCATCACTGACTCGATGGACATGGGTTTGGGTGGACTTCAAGAGTTGGTGATGGACAGGGAGGCCTGACATGCTGTGGTTCATGAGGTCGCAAAGAGTCAGACATGACTGAGCTGAACTGAGTTCAAAACTTAAAAAACTTTTGGATACATTATTAACTAAATCTCCAGTTCAAAGACGGATATATCTGGGTTTCTTCCCCCAGTTTTTTCTCTCTCCATGCATCTATTTGCATTCATTTTTAATGATAAAGCATACCTTAATTTATCTAATACATATGTTCTTAAAACAACCTTGGTTTCATCTCTATAACAGAAATATTGATACTAGGTAATGTTTATGGATGGTTACCTTGCTCACTTAGCTAGCACTGGAGAAAAAAAGACAACTTGGATACAGGCTCTGCCTTCATGTTGCTTACTGTCTAGTAGAGAAAGACAAACACAAATAAATGAGATGAATAAAGTGCTCCAAATACACTGATGACATTGACTACAGAACAGGCTGAGTATGCAGGCAGGAGAAGTTGGTCCCAGATTCTTTGTGGGTTTCAATACTCCCGACAAATACCCATAAGTACTCCATAATATGTGGAACTGTATTCATTGCTACCCTATGTTAAATTGTATCTCTCTGTGTCACCAGGCACAATTACATTATTTTAATTTTAGAATGACCTGAGAGTATCTCTACCTTGGTAGGAAGCCTGGATCTTAGATGAGGTTTAAATCCAGGTATCAGTGGAAAAAAATAACATCTCCTAAGCAAGATATTATTTCCCCATTGAGAATTTTGGAAATCACATTTCTAAAATAACCGCCAAATCAGTACCTGGTTTCTTGAACACAGTGCCCAAGGGAAGATCCTAAAGAACTCCATTTTATTAACCAATCCAAAGAGCTGGCAAATGCTTTCCCTGGAGAATTTTCTAAAAGCAGGGATCCAAGTCTCCGTAGTAAAGAGCATGAGCACACAGACTCTCAGCATAACATTTTCTCTTACGGGACATTGTGGGCAACAGGCCTAAAAACATCTACGTAGTTTCCACCACAAATGTTTGACTCTTGCATCTGAAGTTCATGGCAACAATTTTACTCCCAGGTCTCAAGAGACATGTTTTACATAAATACATTCTCCAAGGGACACATTTGTAATGTTAGGCTTATAAGTATACCTTCATGTCAGATGATTCAAGCTTGGCGAATTTCCTTCTTATTCCTCATTTCTTTTATTTTACAGTCTTACCATGTGTTAGATAACCTTTGAAGAAATAACTGAACTTGCTATATAAGTGTGGATAATTATTCTACTTTCTCCAGCCTTCACTAGCTGGGATGAAGTGGGGTAGGCTATAGTCTGGTTTTGATGGTCAAGTTCACAGCTGCCATCTTAAAAGTGATGCATATACCAGACTTCTGGCCATTTATCTTGAAAGAAACAAGGACACTTCCATATCATTCCAGGAGGGTTTCTTTTAGATTTTATTATTGAACACTATTCTGATATAAGATTTGTCAAAGGAAGCCAACCTAGCTGAAATTTTCCATTATCTGAATCACTTCCTTAAAATATAGCTTGCCATGTTCAGTAGCTCAGTCATGTCTGACTCTTTGTGACCCCATGGACTGTAGCCTGCCAGGCTCCTCTGTCCATGGGATTTTTTAGGCAAGAATACTGGAGTAGGTTGCCATGCCCTCCTCCAGGGCATCTTCCTGACCCAGCGATCAAACCCACATCTCCTGCATCTCCCGCAGGCAGATTCTTTACCACTGCTCCACCTAGCTTACAAAATTTTTTTAAAAAGTATTTTGACTCACTTTTAATGATAAACATGGTAGAGAACCAAACTTTATAAAGACTTTAACAATGTCCTCAAAGTTGTGAAATGAAGAAACTAGATCAAGAAATATTTGCATTTTACTAGACTGAGCCCCTTGTTTGGAAGACGTGAGGGCCAAAGAAAAGGATAAGATCCCTGAGGTGCTGGAAACAGTTCAGAGATCTGGGTCTGGTAGTCTCCTATTTCCAGAGAATGTTTAAATCAGAGACTTAAATTTTATTAAAAAACCCAGCCAAATGATTTAATGAGGGCTGAAGCACATATAGCCATATCACCCCCACATCTTGGCAACCTGCCTCTTTGAGCATGCCTGGTGGATAAAGATTTATTTCTGTGCTTTTTGTATGCCAAGTGGATCTGACAGAGTAGGGGCAGGAAGGAGATGCTTCATAACCTACCAAAGCAACACGGAGTATGGGATATGGAGAAGCATGTAGGTCAAGGGCAGCACCTGAAGCGAAAGCTGATAAATGGAGAGTTAACGGAAGAAGTTAACTTCTTGAGAAGTGAGGCTCACTCAAAGAATCAGGCTGGTTTCTAAAATTTTCTCACAGACTCAAAGGATTTGAGATGAAAGAGAAATGGATTCTATTGCTATCATTATTTATATGACCTTGAGCAAGTCTTTTGACCTTTGTAGAGATCAGTTTCCTCATCTGTAACATAAGGAGAAAGATTGAGTTAAACAATCTTTAAGGTCCCTTGCAGTTCTGATACCCATGAGATGAGAAGCATTGATATCAGAGCGGTGAGGTGGGGGATTATAAATAGTATCTATCCATTTTCCTTCTCTCCAACAAAAACAAAGCAAGAAAAGAAAAATAGACTACATCCCAGATACAAATTCCACATTCAGATTGATAATGGATTGTTAATATATACTTCAAATACTACCTCTGTCTTTAGGTTAAAATAAACTCTCAGCTGAGCAGAATCACTTCTGATTTTCCGGGGATTGAATTATGGAGCCACCTCATTCTTGCCTCTCCCCTGCCCGTGCCTTTTCTCTCCACCTGTCCTATCTGAAGAGCTATGGTTTGCCTGCAGCCTGATCCTCTGTCACCTTCATACCTTGGTGTACCAACCTCCCTTTGCCTGTTTAATTCTTGCATATACTTGAGGACCCACCATAATAACAGGTTCCACCAGAAAACCACACTCCTTATCCACCCCACTGGACACTTCTCTTCTACATTCCCTGCTAAGAGCAAAGTCTAATTTAGCTGGTCTTGTCTTTTTTGCTTTCTAGCATCTGAGCATACCTCCATTACTGTAATTTTCTATTGCTTATTTACTCTTATTTCCCACTAGTCTGTAAATTCCTTGAGGGTAAGTATCTTATTTATTTTTGAGTTATAGGGTAAAGCACTTTGCTTGACACTGGGGGATGGTCAGTTAATGTTGCTGAATAAATGATGAAACAATAATCTAACACTATTCAGGAAAAGATGCAGAGAAAAACTGACATCTTTAAAAGAAAGCCCAGACACATGTCTGCTTTTTCTAATAGTCTACTGCAAATGAATGCTCTGTCATCTTCCCATTGGGAAGAGTCTAACAGCGGAGGTAATACTAATCACTTTACATTTGCATGCAATTGCCAATCTTCCCAAGCCCTGTTTGGCTGGTAGCAATGGAGTCTAATCTGGTCCCATCCATTGGAGAGCACTCCATTCTAATAGCTGCCTTGCCATAAGCTGGAAATGTGTCACGCACAAGCTACTTATTTCTGCATCATAAACTTCTAAAGTTCCTTTAGGCTGATGGGTTTTGTGTTTTTTTGAAGTTGGGAGATGAGCCAAATATTCTTTCCTTTTAGGTGATGTCTTAGATTGTCCCACCCCTTGTGCTACCCTCCTGTTCCAGTAGAAACCTGAGATTTCTGGAGGTGGCAGATCTCTTTTCCAAGATGCAATGCCCTTCTTAAAATCAAAGATAAATTTCCAGATGCTGACTAGAGATAAAAGGTCAGCCATTCCTGGAGTTTAAGTCTCAGGGGGTGCACAGGGCCCACTTTGGGGCACACTTCAGTCAGCTCATATTACCTCTTCCCCAAAGCTTCCTGGTTCATCTCCCTCTAATTCCTTGGGAGAGGTGACATAACTGCAGGATGGTGTCAGAAAGTGCAGAGTGGCCCTCTCAGCTGAGCAGATCTGGGAACACAAAACAAAATAGTATGCAGTCCTAAACCCCATAAAGACTATGATTTAGTAAAGAGATAATTAAATTATCATGTTATTTTGATAAGTTATTATGGTGAGACAGCACAATAACTGTTAACATAGGAGCAAGTAGATACTCTTTAATGCAATTTCTTGCCTCCTCGATGCCTGATGGAGTAGAGTGCAATGTGTAAAATGTGATCCTCTACTGCCCTGGTTATCCATTTTCCTTTGTTCCTTCACGAGTTCCCTCCAAGCTATTCTATCATCTGACCAGTTCCATTTCAACCCAGAGCAGGTGGATAGGAGGAAACAGGTACGACCTGACTCTAGACCTACCCACTAAGACAAGAGATGTTTACCTCTATGAGGTGCCGAGATCATAGGGAAGGAGCTCCTGTGTCTATGCCCTCAAAGGGCTCACAGTCTGGTGTGTGTGTGTGTAAGAGGGGATAGACATATAACATGTTTGCAATCCAATCTTTCTTGACCTTGTGGAAGTATTTATGGAGCGTAGAAAGGATAAGAAGACTACACTGGAGGGCGTGTGCATGTGTGTGAGAGAGAGACACGGAGAGAATTTTTTGAGCTGAATCTTGGGAGATGAATAGCAATTTACCATGCTAACAATAGAAAAAGTAACACAATGGCATGCCAGGCTGGATGCATGTGGTGCCAGGGAAACAAAGGTACACACTGCTCTTACAGAGGTGGGAAAGAGAGGGTTTAGCAGTGGTGAACTGATAAAACTTAACAAGTGGTTAGCCTCTTCCCGCCCCCAATAAAGTCTTAATCTGTAGCGTTGGTTGATTCTCATGGTATAAATCCTCCCACTATGACCTCTCAGTCTACCAATCTGACATCAGTGAACCTAGAGCTGAGAAGATACTAGTGAATGACTATTGCAGCTGATAGGAGCCACCTTCAGCACACCTTCATTTCTTCTCTTCCTGAACCCAAATAACACACAAGAGCTATACGATCTCATCTTCTGGCTGCTCCCTGTAATATGTTGATGATGTACCTTGAAGTCTATGGCAGATTCTGACTGTCTTCGTGTGCTCGTGGGACTGGAAATCAGGTGATTCCAATTGTGGTTCTGATTCTCCAAGAACCCTGTGACTTTGGAAAAGTCACTTAGCCCCTTAGAGATAAAACTAAGTCTGATCCCTTAGGTTTCCCAAGACTCTTTCAGAAACTCTAGAAGTCATTATTCAGTTATGCCAAAGAAGTATATTTTCCACTGATTCTTTTCTGGGGCACATGTCTTTTTATATTGGGAAAGAATGGAGAGATCTTGGATTTTAAGAAACTCTAGAAAATTTTTTCTTTATCTTTACTTGTTCTGATGAATATTTCTTCTCTGTGAAAGGGATTTTATCATTACAAGACTACATTCTGAAAGGAAGCTTGTCGGTGATTAGGTATTTGAATAAAGTGGGTTTTAATTTCCTTTCATGATTGTTAAGTGATTTAATGGGATAAATTAGCACAGGAATATAGTTGAAGGGTATAAAGTGTTGCCCACTCATAAGGTATTGTTTTAAAAAGGTTTTTTCTATATTGCAAAAATATAGATATGCTAAAATAAAAATAAAAGTTTATTTATTTTTAAAAATATCCACTCTAAGCTGCAATATATGCTATTTATAATATCTGCCTACAAAATAAATGATGATTTCATACAAAATGATGCTATAGTTTAAATTCTTAATGATCTGTACTTTACTACTGGAATATACAAATGTGGTGCTCTGTAAGAAATATTCATAAACATGTGGAATTAAAACAATATGAGTCAATTTTATTTTGCTTTATATAAGAATAATGTCATCAGACATTTCAGGATTCTTGGCGCTAAAGTGTTTAGAATATAGTGAAACAGTAATGAAAACATACAAAAAATTCTCTTTGATTAAAGAGTGAAAAGTGTCTAGATGAAAAATTTAAAAGGATGTAAAAATTATCAATAAGTAATTTATCTGACTTAGAGATTTATACCAAGAATCCACCAATTATTTTCATTTCCTTTTTGCATCAGTTCAGTTCAGTTCAGTCACTCAGTCATGTCTGACTCTTTGTGACCCCACGAGCTGGCATGCCAGGCTTCCCTGTACATCACCAACTCCTGGAGCTTACTCAAACTCATGTCCATCAAGTTGGTGATGCCATACAACCATCTCATCCTCTGTCGTCCGCTTCTCCTCCCGCCTTCAGTCTTTCCCATTTTCAGGGTCTTTACCAATGAGTCAGTTCTTTGCTTCAGGTGACTAAAGTATTGGAGTTTCAGCTTCAGCATCAGTCCTTCCAATGAATATTCAGGACTGATTTCCTTTAGGATTGACTGATTGGATCTCCTTGTAGTCCAAGGGACTCTCAAAAGTCTTCTCCAACACCATGGTTCAAAAGCATCAATTCTTCAGGGCTGCATCAGGGATGCTTAAAAGTTTTATCTTGGCAACACTAAATCAATCCACTGATTGTGTTATTTCAGACTAACAGTTTGTTCATTCAATGAACAATTTGTCGATGGTTAGGATTGAACTAACAGGTTGCTTTACTGGTTATTCATCCACACCATAAGTATTTGTTGCACTCTTATTATATAAGACACTGTTAGATACAGTTTAGATATAGAGATGGGGTCAGATTTGAGAATTCTATAGTAGTTTGAATGATGACCCCCCCCAAAAGAAATGTTCATATCCTAACTCCCCAAATCTATGACATTATTTTTGCAGATACAGTTAAGAATTCTGTAAAGAGGAGAGAGTCCTGGGTTATTCATGTGGACCCTAAATGTCTTTATGAGAGAAAGTCAGAGGGAGATTTGACAGACAGAGGGAGACAGCAGAGGAGGCTGGGATTGGAATGATGTGGACACAGGTCGGGGCATGCTAACAGCCCCAGATGTTGGAAAAGGAAGGAAACTCATTCTACCTAATTTCTCAGGAGAGAGCACTGCCCTGCCATTACCTTTGTTTCAAAAGTCTTGCCTCCAGGACAACATAAATTTATGTTGTTTACACTATTAAGTTTGCAGTAATTTGTTATAGAAGCCTCAGGAAATTAACACAGATCCTGTCTTCAAGGAAGAGAACATATGTTTTTTTCCTATATTCTATTGTTGCCTTAATTTGATTAGAATAGGAGTTTGGAAGGAGACACTGCTTTCTATTGGAGATATCAAGATACACAATATTTACCTGGAAGAAGGTATTTGAGAATGACTTCAGAAAGAAGAATTTGAGAATTCTTCTAAAAATGAATTGAACTTGGACTTAGAAAGATGGCATGGATGATAGTGATGCTGGAGGGTGGTGGTGGTGAAGGATGTTTGGGGTAGATGTGTCTGGGATGGAGGTGAAGGAGGGCAGGGTATTACAGGTAGAAAGAAGTGTGGATTAAAGGAGCTGCCCACAAGCTGTAAAGTGAGAGACCTGTACAGAGAAGGAAGGGTTTTCAACGAGTTTGGGAATGGAAGAGACACACATGAGGCTGGAACCTGAAACAACACTGTGTAGTTAGCTAGAGGGTGGATGTCATTCCATTGTCTTCAGGCAATTTGTTTTTAATTTCTCTTTAAGCAGGGGCATGCAGAGATCAGAACTGTGTTTAAGAAGGATTTCTGACCACAGTATGATTTTGATGGGGAAGGTATTGAAGGTGTGGAGAGACTGATTAGGAGAAGATAATGTTAGTCCAAGTAAGAAGCGTGTTATGGGCTGAACTGTGTCTCTCCCAAATTCATGTGTTGAATTTCTAGCTTCAATGCCTCAGAGTGTGAGCATTTCAAGGCAGGGCTTTTAAAGATGTAATTAAGGTAAAATGAGGTCATATGGGTGGGGCCTAATCCAACATGACTGATGTCCTTATAAGAAGAAGAGATGAGGACACAGACAACACATGGACCAAGGGGAGACCATGTGAGAACACAGTGAGATGGTGGCCATCTGCAACCCAAGGAGAGGGGCCTCAGAAGCCGAAATTGTTGACACCTTGATCTTGAACTCATAGTCCAAGTCATAGTTTCTCTAGACTTGTGAGAAAATAAATTTCTGTTGCTCAAGTCTTCTTATCTGTGGCATCTTGTTCTGGCAGCACAAGCAAATTAATACATGGGGTTTATACTAAGGCAATTTTGTGACAAAACATAGTACGCTACCTGCAGAATTTTTATGTTTGATGTTCTACCTGGAAATTGGTGCTGTTATTTGCTCTCCTAGATAGAAATGTGGCCAACCTTAATAAAAAGACACACAGTTTAATATCGTGACCTCCCAAAGGAGGTGTCCCATTGCCTGTTCTAGTTCTGAGTGCATGGTACATCCCAAGGCACAAGAACAATACTGACTTTGTAGTTGCTATACTATCTTAATATCTTTTCAGGGTGTTAAACAGGATCTCTTCTGGTTCACAAACTCTGTGCATTTTGCTCCTGCTTTCCTGATCATAAATAATGATACAGGACAAATGCTGCCTTCAGGTCTTTGTTGATTGAGTTATGAAATATGCCCATTGCCTGAGTTTCTGTTTCTTCCTAACCTGTCCAGAATTTACCCATCAGTCAGTCTACTGCCAGATTAAGTATATAGGTTTGTCCTGAACATGAACAGAAGCTGGGAAGTAAACGAGAAAGATATGGACTATTCCTGTAGTTCAGATTGCAGGCTTCTAACTGAGAAGAACACGTTGTTGGGGCACAAGGACTGAGTGATACAAATTAACTGAGTCAAATACAGCTGTAAGATGTGGGGCCAGCAGCCCCAAAGGACGCCCAGTTAGGTGGCCCCGTGGGGGCTATGGTGATGTTCTTCAGTCTTCTGAGTGGGAAAGTTTGTTGTTCAGCCGCTAAGTCACGCCCAACTCTTTTGCAACCCCGTGGACTGTAGCCCGCCAGGCTCCTCTCCCCATGGGATTCTCCAGCTAAGAGAACTGGAGTGCCATTTCCTTCTCCAGGAGATCTTCCTGACCCAGGGATCAAACCCGGGTTTCCTGCACTGCAGGCAGATTCTTTACCACTGAGCCACCAGGGACGTCAAGTGGTGAAGTTGCAACTCAAGAAAAGCAAAGGAGGTAAGAAAACAGACTGGTCTTAATATTTTTCCTATTTAAACTTTCTTTAAGGTCTCTGGAAAATAGGTCTACTGACTGCTTCGTCCTGTGCTGCACGTTACGGTCTCTGTAGAGCGGGCTGAATGTGCTGAGGATCCTGTAGCACCCTAAATGTTCTAGGGGAGAAGGAAAAGCCAGGCTCTCAGGAAGCTGATGATCATCGAGGAGGCAAGTCTCATGTTTTCTTTATCATTACTGTAAATTAGTGGGGAACAGACTGAGCTACAGTTGGCTGACTTACTTTGGGGTATCAGACAGCATCTGATTATTTGCTAGTATGTTCGCAACAATGAGCCAGGTGAGATGGGAGCCATGAAAGGAGAGTAAGGCCCATCTCCATCCCCAAGAGCTCTTAGGTCAGCTGAGTACACTTAGATCAAATAGCAGGCAATAAGAAACAGTGTTCAAATAAATAGTGTCACTCTCTATGTGCTTGAGAACTTAGAATTTCATAAAGTTAAGAGGATTGCATAAGCCAGTTTAGATGTAGGAGGCTTTGTGAAGAGTAGGGCTTGGGATACTCATTAATTTATTTATTATTCATGCATTTTCCATCCACACAGAAAATATTATGAGTTGTATACAATGTTCCAAGTTCTGATAAAATGTTGAAGGATTGAAGGAGACAGGCATGATTCCCATCCTTACGGAGCTTTCAGTCTAATGTGAGACAAAATGGTAGTCATATAACTACACAGATATTAAGTTATAGACTGTGATAAGTGTCTTGAAAGAAAAGAGGGGAAGTAATGTGGAGGAGGAGGATGTGGACTGATAGTTACACAAACATCCAAAGGATGAGTAAGAGAATTAGACAGTGGATGTGGAGAATATTCTAGGTGTAGGACACACATGCACAGAGACTTGATGGGGAGAAGGCACTGCCTTGTCCATGAAAGGCAATAAGCCAGTTTAACTGGAGCATAGTAAGGGAGAAAAGAGCATCCTGTGGGGTGAAGAGATTCTTCTTATTTCTGATGTTTCTAAGGTCACAGATATCTTTAAAGGTCTGTTGAGAGCTGTGCATCCTCTTTCCAGAAATAGGTTCATACATTCCCAGTTCTGGAAGTTCACAGATTTGCACAAGCCTGCTCATGAACTTCAGAGTAAGAACTTCTGTCTTAGGGACAGATGAATTGGGACTGCCTCTCTGGAGGGAAAAAGGTTTTGGCACAGAGAGAGGTCAGGGAGGATGAGTGTTTGTAGGATGGGGGAGGCAGGAGGCTCCTACTAGGAAGGGTTTTTATCAGTCTTGCTCCAGTTCCATTGAAAGCTCTCAATTTCTGGAAGTCAAGGTGAATACTAGGGGAAGGAATATTTGTATGCTTGTATGCATCTTGAATTTGCTTGTAATGCTTACAGTAGCATTTGGCCTTTAGATAATGACTTCTCCCCTCCTCCTGGCTCGGCTCTCATCTCCCAGTGCAGTTCCCATCAGCACCATTGAGTTTGTACAGTGTGTGAGGGAGGCTGCAGCTGAAAAATAGACTCCATGGTGTTGATTTTCTGACTCAATGGGTTTTGAAAACATTAACAAGAATATTAGCAAAGTTGTTGAATACAAACCGTTTCCTAATGCATTTTTAATTAGTATTTGGCCAGTTAAATTAATCAATTTGTAAAGTACGTGGAAAGAAAGGTCTATTAAAATAGAATTCATGTGGGTGAGACAAACCTTTCTGTAAACTTAAAACTACAACTGGATACTTCAAATGCAAAGTGTGGGCGGGTAGGTATGCAGATCCCCTGTGGAGACTATTTTCAATATTAATTACCTTGCTGTGCCTTAAATGGTTTTTGCTTGAGTGTGAAAAGTTTTGTGAAGATTAGATTATTTAAATGGCAAAAATCAATTTTCCTGAACTTGGACAGTCTTTTGTAGTCAACTGTAAAAAGCCAAAAGGGGTGAAGAGAGAGAGGGTTTTTGTACACCTTGTTTCTTCCTTTTCAAATGAGAAAACAAACAGAATTAGTACAAAGGAAAGCAAGGTGTGCGTGAGAGGAAAAGTAGTGGACATAAAACACTGCTGACTTTCTGAGGCTGACGGGAACTGGGTGGCAGGCAAAGCTGGTGACTGGTTATGGCCAGAAACCTCAGCATGAACTGTACCCCCTGAGCTCAGACACTTCTTAGTTCGAGTGTCAGGAGGGCTCAGGCAGAAAATGTCAGATAGAAGTGTGTGGTGTAACTGCTCAGAGAAGGGGCTGAGACACGCCCCAAGGAAAGACAATGTCATCTGTCAAACTGAACGCCTGGCTCTTCCCCAGAGCCGATGTGTATCTTGAGCCAGGTTTTATCTGAATTCAGCAGATGAGTAAGGCTCTAGTCTACCACAGGACTGTGCTCAGCTCTGAGTCAGACCTGTCCACAAAGAGCTTCCTTTTGGGCAGGGGTGAGAAGTCTCATGCATCAGTATAACTCCTGCAGAGCTGGCTGTGTCCTCTAGGGGCCGTGATGAAGAAGCCTCATGTACAGTTAGGTCACAGTGAATGTTGGATAATCCTATTAGTTTCCTAGGTCTGCCATAACAAAACACCACATCCTAGGTGGCTAAAACAACAGAAATTTATTTTCTCACAGTCTGGAGGCTGGAAGTTCAAGATCAGGGTGTTGGTAGATTTGGTTTCTCCTGAGGCTTCTCTCCTAGGCTAGTGGATGACCTCATTCTCTATGTGCATGCCCTGCCCACCCCATTTTTCTTCCTCTTCTTATGAGGACACCAGTCCTATAGAATTAGAGCCCTGCCCTTATGACCTTATTTCACCTTCATTACTCCTTTAAAGGTTCCGTCTTCAAATGTAGTCACAATGGGCGCTTCAGTGTATGAATTTGAAGGAGACACGATTCATTTCATAACAGTGAGTGAATGCATGACTGATTGGATGAAAGGGGGAGTAAAAAATATAAGTCCATAGTGCTATAAAAATAAATGGGAAGAAAAGATTAATTTTGACTCGAAGATTTAGGGACATTTCTTAGAGAATGTGTGATTTGAGCTAGGTCTTGAATAATGGCAAGGACGTTGACAGGACAGAATGAGGGAGGGAAGGGAAGTTATATCTTGCAGAGGACAGAGAAGACTTTTATAAGAGTCTAAACTTGTAAAAAATTATGCCCTGTAACTCAGTATGATGATCTCCACAGAGGAGAAAGGTGGTGAATTGAACAGTAAAACGTTATCATATATCAAAATTGCTGAAATACATATGATGGTAAATTGAAAGGGGAATGGGAAATAAGAATTTTTTAAATACGGTGAAATAGACACAGAGGCACACTCAGAAGAGAGAAGAACATATATTTAGGAAGTAAAAAGAGAATGGATCCTTCCATCTCCTGGATTCTGCCATTTGTGGAATCATACTGGGAATGGGCAGTATATTCATTTCTTACTCAGTCATCTGTTCTTTGTGATGTGAAAATAAAATACAAATGAAGTTGGTATTGCTAAGGGAGCTCTCTAAAATGGAGCCAGGAGGCCCTTGAGAAAGTGTGATTTCTGCCATCTCAGCCTGGATGGAATCTGTCCTTTTGACCTCATATTTTCCTAAGAAAAGCATCCAGGATATCTGCCAGGAACTCAAGATACCTATCGGAACTTACCCTAAAAAAAAAACTCTTGACAGCCATCCCTTAAGGACAAATATTTTCTTTCCTGTGTCAGAGCACAACTTCCTGGCTTTTGCCTTTATAAACCCCTCACCCTGTCTCTTCCCTGGGACACTCTTTTCGGTTTTACCCAAATCTGTGTATCCTGGGTTGAAATTCTTTTTTGTCTAAGTCTTTATTGAATTTGTTGCAATATTGCTTCTGTGGTTTTTTGGCCAAGAGCCTATGGGATCTTTGCTCCCCAACCAGGGATCAAACCTGCATCCTCTGTTTTGGAAGGCGAAGTCTTAACCACTGGACCACCAGGGGAATCCCTGAATTGCAGTTCTTAGGATCCCAGACAAAGTCTTCTCTTTCTTTCTTATTTTCTTTTGGTTGACAGTGAGAATTTGTACACATATGCAGTTCATCTCCATATCAGCAGACAGAATGTTCTGGAGTCTAAATTTGAATGATATTTTCACCTGATAATTTCACATAAAGAGAAATTTTAGTTATTGTTTTACTATTCAAATGGTTATTAGCTGGATGAAGAGGCAAGTCATTGTGAAGAATAGGTGACTATTCAAATAGTCAGTTTGGATAGGTAGAGAAAGATGAGATTAAGAGATGGAAGGAATACCTGAAAGGAAGAAATAGGGGATGAGGGAGAAGATGCAGAAATAGGAGTCAGATGGGTTTACAGACAGAGTGTTAGTCAAAGCAGGCAAATTAGTTTTGTGAATTACTTTCATAGCTCCCCTGTTGTTTTCACAAGCTATTGAAAGGCAACACAATCAGGATTAAATACCTTTCTGAATAGAATTCACTGGTTAACCAGTGATAACCATCCTTTAACTCCTCTTCCTCAAATCCTAAAATGCTCTGTTTAGAATGGGGGGAAAGACAATAGCCAACATGGAATAAGTTGTTTTCTGGGCTTCAAAACAGGGAGCAGAGCAACACCACCCCACATTCAGCTGACTGATTTTCAGTCTTCTCCTGCCTCCAGTCACACCTGAGCAAATGACACTCCCATCATCCTCACAGTTGGCTGTGGCCTGCATCCTCCTTGTGAGGGTGGCGAAGGAGATACAGGCTTCACCAAGAGGAGGTTTCAGAATTCCAGGTGTGTGTAGGGGATGTGCAGAGGAGGTGGGGGGCCCAGTCAGTTGCTGATGTAATTTGAAATCTCCTTGCTAAGAAATTCCTGTGCTCCCTTGCAAACATAACCCCTATGCCTGATCACACTTGGTTTCAAATCACTGTTGTAGAATTCTAATTTATGATCCCCAGTTTTGAACCAAAGCCCAATGAGGCAGAGGACCAGAGAACCAAAGCTTGATGAGGCAAAGTCTGGAGGAGGCAGAGGACCACGGAACTGGGTCTGAGTAGCCAGAGGGGAACAGGAGGGTTTTGTTTTCTGGTGTTACGTAGAAAGGGAGCAGGGACACATGCACTAATTACCTGAACTCTCTGTCTTTTCTTTTCCTATTGCAAGCCATCCAACCCACCTGAGTGATCTTCCCAAGTCTCCATGGAGTCATGGCATCTCCTACTTAAACCCAGTTCCCCCAAGGGTCCTCAGAATAGTAAGTTGTCTTCATGAAAAGTCCCTCTAATCTTTTTTAGCCTTACCCTGAGTATATGCAAGCTTTGGGGGGAGGACCAGGGGTCCTTATGTAATAGTGAATATTTTTAAAGCCTTAGGTAATGGTTGGCCCTAATTTGAGCCATCCTTTCTTCCTCAGCAGGCTTCCTGCACACTACTTAACCACAGCCTCTCATCTCGTGGCCATGTTGATCACATTTGCCATACCCAAAAATGTTTCCAAGAGTGGCACAGACATAGGTGTCTGATTCACTCAACGGAAAGTCAGAAGATTAGAGTCTATGTAGGAGATTTAGACACAAGTTCTTGTAGCAGAAATTTCCCTACTGATTTAAAAGGGCATTCTTTGTTGAAACAATAGATTTCTGAGAAGATTTCTCTATTTCTCTCCATTTTCCTATAATACAGATGCCAGCCTTTTCCAGATGGGACTGTTTCCACTGGTGCTGCATTTTACTGAGATCACTGCTTCCTACCAGTGCATTCGAGCCATTAGTGGTCTGATTTTTAGCTGTCATGACCTCTCATTACCCAGACTGTTTTGCCTCATGATCGCATAAAGCATACAATAATAGAACCACTGGCATTTTAGATTCTATTGCAATTCATATTGTGTTTAGCACTTTCCTCCCCTGTATAGCTTAATCTTTATGCATGGCTGAACCACCTCATTTCCACGGAAATGATGTTAGACTCAGTGGCTGCAGGTGCTTCGGTTCTACAGGTGGTGATTCATTTCTGAGCTCTGGTGTCCTTTCACCCCTAGTGGGACAAGTGTACACACACGTATGCACACATAGAGCTTCATCTTTTCCAGACTGTGTTATTTTCATTATTTTTCCTAAGAGTGGATTTAGAAACAAATCTTTGCTCTGCTCCACTGTTTTTAAGACCAAAGGCCCTTAGAAGTCATAGATCAAGAGCATCTAAGTGCATTCTGGCTGGCCGTGATAGCCAAAGGCTTGTTATTTTATTGACATTTCCTAGTTTTGGTTGAATACATACACAAACATACAGTGAGACAGACACAATGTCAACCATTTTTTTATGGAACTGTTTCTTAATGCATCACTTAATTGATCAGTGCATGCTTGTTGAATGAAGTGACCATTTTTCCTCCCTAGACTTCAACTGATTATCAATAAAAGTCATCACATTGGTTTGGGTATACAGACAAGGCTTTAGCAGCATGTTGAAAATATCTTTGCCTTTCTCATTATTTTTGTGGTTGTATAAAGAGTCTGATAACATCTGAACACAATCTTTCTGAATGAAGTAAGTTAATGACATCATATGCTGCCTCTATGGGAAATATTTTTTTTTTTCACTTAAGTAGTGTAGGAATTATAGAACTTCCTGCTGCTACCACACTTGGTGCTACACCAGGTTAAGTCCTTGCCATTCCTTTTAACATCTGTTGGTAAGAACTGCTCACTCCCAGAAGAACCATGAAAAAGACTGAGACTGGGCTGCCTCCATTTTAGCATCAGGCTCAGATATTTGTCTTTCCTGTCTTATGCTACTGTCTCGGCTTCCAGAATACCTAGGATTTTTGCTTGCTTTGTCTTCAATTTTGCCCAACACAGGTTTGATTCATTTCCTTTTAGCTCTTCATTTAGTTTCCTACTCAGTCCTTTTCATCTGTTGAATTTCCTTAACTCTTGACCAGTTTGGACCTCAGATATTTTCCCTAATTTAACTTGATACTTGAGTCTTTGAAATTATTCCATCAAAAACATGAATTCAATCAAATGTGAAGATTTCTAGTTCAAAACACTGAGATGGAGGGTTCTGGGTGAATTTATGGAAGATAGGTGGGAAAGATGGCTGGATAAGTGGATGGGGGTGAGCCATAGCCAAGAGCACATACAGGGAGGGAAAGTTTATAATAAGGGTAAGAATCTCTTTTCAAGGGATGCTCCCCAAAAAGAGTGATGGGTATGAGGAGTTAAAGTAGAGTGATGGATAGAAATTAAGGTGATTGGCTGGAAATGTGTCTCCTAAATGGCCACATGAGTGGCCACAGAGTTTGCCTCTCTGTTGATAACATAAGAATTTCATTTGAAAGAAGTAGAGAGGCCTCAGTGGAGAGGCAGAGTGCTTCAAAGAGGCTTTCCCTTTTTTGTCTTTTTTGGGGGGATTCTCCAGTCTGCCGGCCTGTGATCCCTGTGTGCACCACAATAGAAACCTGCCAACATACAGAGCTTTTCTGCAGCCTCTCCTTCAGGGCTCGAGAGTGGAAACCGAAAGGGGCTCTCTGTCATTAGTGATGGAAGACAGGCATCTAAGATGGGTTTAGAAGAGATGCTGATGTGGAGATATGGAACAGAGGGGAGAATGAAGGGCAGTTCAGGCAGTTCTGGAGAGCACAGTGGTGAAGGATGGTTACCTGGGGTCAGATGTTCAGTGCTCTCTCTGAAAAGTTTGTAGTTATAGGAGAGTGGTGGTTTACAACTCATTATTATTTTTTAAAACAGTGGAACTTTTGTATGTAAGAGTTAAGTATAATAGTTGTATGCATTAAGTATAATATAAAGAGAAATATCAATAACCTCAGATATGCAGATGACACCACCCTCATGGCAGAAAGTGAAGAAGAACTAAAGAGCCTCTTGATGAAAGTGAAAGAGGAGAGTGAAAAAGTTGGCTTAAAGCTCAACATTCAGAAAACTAAGGTCATGGCATCCGGTCCCATCACTTCATGGCAAATAGATGGGGAAACAGTGGAAACAGTGGCTGACTTTGTTTTTCTGGGCTCCAAAATCACTGCAGATGGTGACTGCAGCCGTGAAATTTAAAGAAGCTTACTCCTTGGAAGGAAAGTTATGACCAACCTAGATAGCATATTAAAAAGCAGAGACATTACTTTGCCAACAAAGGTCCATCTAGTCAAGGCTATGGTTTTTCCAGTGGTTATGTATGAATGTGAGAGTTGGACTATAAAGAAAGCTAAGCGCCGAAGAATTGATGCTTTTGAATTGTGGTATTGGAGAAGACTCTTGAGAGTTCCTTGAACTGCAAGGAGATCCAACCGGTCCATCCTAAAGGAGATCAGTCCTGGGTGTTCATTGGAAGGACTGATGTTGAAGCTGAAACTCCAATACTCTGGCCACCAGATGCGAAGAGCTGACTCATTGGAAAAGACCCTGATGCTGGGAAGGATTGAGGGCAGGAGGAGAAGGGACGATGGAGGATGAGATGGTTGGATGGCATCACTGACTCAATGGACATGGGTTTGGGTGGACTCCAGGAGTTGCTGATGGACAGGGAGGCCTGGTGTGCTGGGGTTCATGGGGTCGCAAGGAGTCAGACACAACTGAGTGACTGAACTGAACTGAAATATTAAATTTAATAAATATAATAAAATTAGAGACAAGTTCAGCTGTTCAGCATCTCCTTCCCCACTGTTAACTCCTGACATGGATTCTATAGCATTTCCGTACACACTAGGGTTCCAAAAATGTATATAATTTGGAGTCTATTGGACTAGACTCTAAAGTACCTATGAGGAGAAGTGGAAAATGTTGAAAGGGTGAGTTAGAGCATTTATTAAGAAGGCTTTGAAGGTAATGTAGCAGAGTTTGCAGTTTATTCTGGAAGCATTGCAGAACCGTTGACATTTATAAATATAAGAATTTGAAAATAAATTTTACATGCATATGGAAGGTTGAACTTTCAGTGAGACAATCAGAATGGTGACATTGGAAGTGAGCACTCCAGCCTGGGGACTAGCCAGGTTCCCAGGCAGGAGGACCTGAGCCAGGAGGGTAGAAGCAGGAAGGTAAGATGTGATGTGAGGAGTGGAAGTGATACGACTTGGATGGAGCATGTGGGCAGGGGTGGAGGTAGAAGCAGGAATTAAAGATGCCCCAAGGTTCTGAGTCGGTGACTGGTGGCAAAAATGATGCTATTAGTAGAGATAGGAAGTGGAATCCAGAAGGAAAAGCAGCAGATTTGAGAAAGGAGATGATTTGCTGAGAGACTATATGGTACAGACTTGAGAGTTCAAATTACTTAGGGACCACAAGGAAAGCTAAAAACACATTGATGGACTGAGAGATACATTTTGAAAGAAGTAACAAAAAAAAAAAAAAGGAAGAGAGAAGAAGCTTACTTTTACATGCATCAATCCCACTCCTGGGCATACACATCGAGGAAACTAGATCTGAAAGAGACATATGCACCCTAATATTCATCACAGCACTGTTTATAATAGCCAGAACATGGAAGCAACCTAGATGCCCATCAGCAGACAAATGGATAAGGAAGCTATGGTACATATACACAATGGAATATTACTCAGCCATTAAAAAGAATTCATTTGAATCAGTTCTAATGAGATGGATGAAACTGGAGCCCATTATACAGAGTGAAGTAAGCCACAAAGATAAACACCAATACAGTATACTAATGCATATATATGGAATTTTAAAAGATGGTAATGATAACCCTATATGCAAAACAGAAAAAGAGACACAGATGTACAGAACAGACTTTTGGACTCTGTGGGAGAAGGCGAGGGTGGGATTTTCTGAGAGAATAGCATTGAAACAAGTATACTATCAAGGGTGAAACAGATCACCAGCCCAGGTTGGATGCATGAGACAAGTGCTCAGGGCTGGTGCACTGGGAAGACCCAGAGGGATGGGATGGGGAGGGAGGTGGGAGGGGGGATTGGGATGGGGAACACATGTAAATCCATGGCTGATTCATGTCAATGTATGGCAAAAACCACTACAATATTGTAAAGTAATTAGCCTCCAACTAATAAATATAAATGAAAAAAAAATTAAAAAAGAATACCCTTCAGTTCAGTAAGATGGTCCAGTAGGAAAGATCTGTATGAACTTCCTTCACTATTTCAATTCCAAACGGGCCTGGCTTTGAGACCTTCCCAAGGAGACCCCCTGCAGGATGCCGAGTGTCAGGGATCAGCTCTGGAAATGCCCCTCTGTGTGGGTGGTAAAGAGATGTGCCGCAGCAGAACTGGTTCCTGAAGCTGATGGTGGGGAAATTACTGAACGGTGAACCGATGGGAAGGGCTGCTGCCTCGCTCTGGCCCAGGAGCCCAGGGTGCGGTCCAAGAGCAGACTGCCTCTCTGACACCTCTCAGACCCTGGCCTCTGAAGTGGTTTACTAAATTCCATGGCCTGCCAGCTTCCTGAAAACTGTCTTAAAGCACCGAGGACTGAAGGTTAAAATTCACAAACAAACCCTTTCTGTTGCCATAGTGAGTGATCATCACTAGTCAAGCTACTCAGAGGACAGTGACATCCCCTCTCTCAAGTCAGGTGCGTTGACTGAACTCACTTTGTCCTCACCCAGTTGCCCTGGTGAAGGGGCTTTGCTGGGTGCAGTTTCTCTCCTAGGTCTCCCCACAAGCTCCCTGCCACCCTCCTGATATCTGATGAAGGGCAGGCACGTGGGCACAAGCCTGCCTGGGGTGCGGGCAGGCAAAGGGAGGGTGCAGACAGGTGCTCCCCAACCTGGCAAGCCTTGCATCCTGACCCCTGACCAGGCTGGTGGGGAAAGCACACCTGGACTTTTTCTCTCTTCTGCAAACTGACATGGACTGGGCTGCATTTCTTTTGCTTCATTTGAAAGGGCTTTGGGATTAAGGATCTCATATAAATGGAAATTATCTTATTGAAGGTAGAAAGTGCATGTATGTATGAGATGGTGAGAAGCATTTCACACAGAATTGTGGAGTTACTGCACATACCCTTTCATCTGGGTGTGCATGACAGGGGACAACAGGGGATGCCACTTTCTTACTGGCGCTGTCCTGGATCCATGCTGGCAATACTTCGTTCCTGGTTTTCTCCCACAGTTCTCTCTCCACTACCACACTGTTCAAAACACACTGCAGGATACTACCATACACATGGATGAAAGCTGAAATGCAAAAAACAACACCAAGATTGGTGAGGTGATGGAGCAACTGGGCATTTACGTAGACTGCTGGGGGGAGTGTGAATTGGAACAGGTCTTGTGCGAATGTTCAGCAGTATCTACTAGAGCTGATTAATGGCATACTGTTTGACCCAGTAAATGCACTCTTTCTGTACTCAACAGAAATGAATGAATATACCAAAAGACATGTGAGATGCTCATAACAGCGTTGTTAATAGTTTCAATTTGGAAATAGCCCAAGTGGTTCTCTCAATATTACAAGTGTTAATTTGTGGCATATTAGTACCATGGGATACAATACAACAACATAAATGAATGAACTGCAATTCTGCCACAACATGTATAAACCTCACAAATAGTAAGGAAAAGGAATCAAAAGCATGTACCATGGTGTTCCACTGATATGGAGTTAAAAAACCAACAGAATTAATCAATAGTATTAGAAGTTAGGAGAATGGTGGGGACCTTTGGAGGGGGAGGGGCTATCAACGATGGGAAGAGAATGTGGGGAGTCTTCTGTGGAGCTGACAGTATTCCGTGTCTTGACCAGATCACTGTTACTTGGTTACTGGTTAGTTAGTTACTGGTTACTGGTACTGTGTTGCATGGCTGCATTCACTTTGTGCAATTCTACAAGTGTACATTTATTCTATAATCTATAGTTTATCTATATTGTACTTCAACAAAATTTATAAAATAAACAAAACTCTATTTTGATCATGTCACCCTCATGTATAGAAACCTCCAATGGTTGCACACAGCTTTCAAGTTAAAGCTTAAATTCCTTAGCTTCCAATATGAAATTTTCTATCCCCATGCATTTCTCCAGCACCATCTTCTACCCTTCCCTGCTAAGTACCTTATACTCCAGCTACACTGGAGTTTTCTTACCCATTACTTTAGTCTTCTATGCACTTGCATATCTTTAAGACTTTACTCATATTGGGACTTTCCTGGTGGTCCAGTGGCTGAGACTTCGCATTCTCAATGCAGGGGGCCCCAGGTTCGATCCCTGGTCAGGGAACTAGATCCCACATGCCACAGCTAAAGCTCCTGCATGCTGGAACAAAGACCCAGCACAGCCAAATAAATAAACAAATAAATATTTTTGAAAAATACTTTACTCATGTTGCCCCCTCGCCTTGGAACATGTGCCCACATTGGTTTACTTGATCATCAGGCTCACATAAAACACCACTTCCTTTAAGAAACCCCTGACTTACCTGGATAGAAATACTTGCTTCCCCTGTGCTCATATTGCTATTAAAACCCACCTGCCTAGTTCAGGGTAAAACTCCATTTGTATTTGCTAAATTAATGATTTATTGGTGAGCAGAGCAACTAAAATAATGGGACTCATATTTCTAAGAACATTGTGTTGTGGATAGATGCATAGACCGTCACTAGAAATGATGGGCTTTCCTGTTTCTCATTCTGTTCACTTAATGCTGCTGCCCCACCTCTTGCAAAGGAAGAACATCTTTGTGGACTTCAAAGCTTTTTATGGGCTGCATTATTTACCACTGCTATCTTTTGATGGTTCTGGTAGCAGCTGCAGACTAAAGATAACTTTATTGTGCTCTTATCTTTTGGGGGGTAGGGAGAAATAAACAAGATACATGTATTTGTTTATTTCAAGTTAAAATACTATTTTAATCTACAGGGTATGAGCAAGAATAAAATAGGGTCACATTCTGCCATGTACTTAGGACTCTCTATGCTTCCTGGGCCGTGATTCATTCTTTAAGCTACATCTTGAAGGAAGTTTCTAGACATCAAGATTTCATTTCTGCAATCTAGGTCTCTGCATATTCATTTGATCACACTGTATGGCTCAAATAATCTTCCAATGTTCTAGCCAGTTATTGCATTAGGAATAAATACATATTAGGAGATTAATTTTGGTTTGTGAAATTTCATCCTTATGACAATTTCATCCTTATAACAATTTCATCCTTATGCACATGTGGAGAAAAAGAGAAAAAGTAGATTACATGAAAATTTGTTTATGAGCCTCCAAGGCTGTAATAGAGAATAAAAAACAAGTGAATAAAAACTCACACTAATTTAACTGGACAACTTTGGGTGTTTTTTTTTTATTTTATTTTATACGTACCAATTCAAAGCCTCACGCTTTCTCTAGCCTCTGTAATTATAGTTGCCCAAGTCTCTGTCTACCCTGGAGATATGAATGAACTAAAAAGAGACCTTCTAATCAATTCTTATAATTATGCGGTCAAATGGAAAATACTGATAACTAAGTCTTATTCTTAGTTATGAGCCATGCATATTTGGAGGTAGATGGGCTTCCCAGGTGGTGCTAGTGGTAAAGAAACTGCCTGCCAATACAGGAGACATGAGATGAGGGTTCGATCCCTAAGTCAGGAAGATCCCCTGGAGGAGGGCATGGCAACCCACTCCAGTATTCTTGCCTAGAGAATCCCATGGACAAATCCTCCCATGGCAGACTACAGGCCATGGGGTCGCAAAGAGTCAGACAGGACTGAAGCATCTTAGCATGCACGCACAGGTGGGCTGCAGTACAGACTACAGCACATGCTTGGATCTGGGTTGGATCATAGACCCTCCTGAGCTGCTATCTGACAAGCCTATCTGACAGACAATCTTAAAATATTCAAGGAAAAATAATGCTCCAGGGTTTGTGTAGTGCTTTTGCATTGTTAACATTTATTTCAAGGTGCCATCAGATCATTCCCATGCATTGAAGTCAATGTGTAACTTGAAGCATAATGCAGTCAAGTGGCTCCCCTGAGCAGCAGCACAGGGCTAGATAAGGAACCACCCTACAGCTGGCTGGCATCCCAGCAGAGTTTGACTTAAACCCAGGTCATCGACTCCTGGCTTAGTCTGCTCCCCTGGACCCACTCTCCAGAGGGTCCAGCTGTCTTACAAAACTCAAAGATATTAATTAGATCACATCCCCTTCAAACATGTCCCCTTTGAATGTAGATTACTGTAAAGGTGTTGGATGCCTCCGTCTCCTATGGACCAATACAAAGTGAACAACCTCCTAGTCTCCTTCTCCTCCAGCTGAAAGTAGAAGCTGGCCGCTGTGGGGACAGCACATAGATCTACTCCCCTAGAGTGGCCCCAAAGCTCTGAGCACACTCCCAGTGGGCCTCCAGAATTAACCACATTAACCACTACAATGAGACAGCATTAAACCCAAGTCCTTCAGGAGATGTCCTTTCCCCACTTCAGTTGTAGTTAACCTGTTATAAGGGGATTAGCTGGGAGAAGTGAAGAAACCATGGATGCTGAAACCCAAGAGCTCTGGGTTCCATCCTACCTCTGTCTGTTTGTTCTTGCCTGTTGGAGTCTGAGAGATTCTTGACTGTACGTACATTCCTTGTGGGTTATTTGGGGATATAGTGGCACTCATGCAAGTTTTCCTGTCTTATGATAAAAACTCAAAAGTGGTTTGAACTGAAAAGTTGTGCCATGGGGCTTCTCTGGTGGCTCAGAGGTGAAGAATCCACCTGCTAATGCAGGGTATGTGAGTTCGGTCCCTGGTCCAGGACCTGGTCCCACATGCCAAGGAGCAACTAAGCCCACGCTCCACAACTACTGAGTCTGTGCTCTAGAGCCTGGGAGCTGTGACTACTAGCCTATGTGACACAACTATTGAAGCCCAAGAGCCCAGAGCCCATGCTCCACAGCAACGGAAGCCAGCACAATGAGAAGGCCGCACACCGCAGCAAAGAGTGGAGAAGTACTTGCTACCTCTTGCCACAAGTAGAGAAAAAGCCAGCATAGCAATGAAGACCCAGCACAGCCAAAAATAAATAAATAATTAATTAAAAAAAAAAAAAAGTTGTGTCATGAAAGCTTAAGAATTTGAGCTCCCATGCCATTTTAAGACCTTTAAATTTTTAGTGATTCAGAATGTGCTGGGGCAATTAAACCACTCTTCAACCTGAGCTCCATTTAGCATCATCACAATGCCTTGGCTGAGTGCTAAAGAACTGATGCTTTCGAACTATGGTTCTAGAGAAGGCTCTTGAGAGTCCTTTGCACAGCAAGAAGATCAAACCAGTCAGTCCTAAAGGAAATCAACCATGAATACTCATTGGAAGGACTGATGTCAAAGCTGAAGCTCCAGTAGTTTGCCCACCTGTTTTGAAGAACCAACTCATTGGTAAAGATTCTGATGCTGGGAAAGATTGAGGACAGGAGGAGAGGGGGGCGACAGAAGATGAAATGGTTGGATGACATCACCGACTCAGTGGACATGAGTTTAAACAAACTCTGGGAAGTGTTGAACGACAGGTAAGCCTAGCGAGCTGCAGTCCATGGGGTCACAAAGAGTTGTGTCTTATTATAAGGGACTGAGGAATAACACAAATGCCTTGCCACAAAAGCTAGACATTTTGTCAAATGTGTCTAGTTATGTGCTAAATCTTCCCCCACCTAGAAAAGTCTTTTTACTCATGTTTCAACTTATGATCTTGGACATCTTTTCTAAGTATTGGGAAATGTTTTGGGGCTCAGGGAAAGTAGGGCCTAAGACTGTCTGAGGAGGCCTTACAAATAGCTGTGAAAAAAAGAGAAGGAAAAAGCAAAGGAGAAAAGGAAAGATATTCCCATTTGAATGCAGAGTTCCAAAGAACAGAAAGGAGAGACAAGAAAGCCTTCCCCAGTGATTAGTGCAAAGAGGAAAACAATACAATGGGAAAGACTAGAGATCTCTTCAAGAAAATTAGAGATAAGAGATATCAAGGGAACATTTCATGCAAAGATGGGCTCAATAAAGGACAGAAATGGTATGGACCTAACAGAAGCAGAAGATATTAAGAAGAGGTAGCAAGAATACACAGACTGTACAAAATAGATCTTCACAACCCAGATAATCACAATGGTGTGACTACGCACCTAGAGCCAGACATCCTGGAATGTGAAGTCAAGTGGGCCTTAGAAAGCATCACTACAAACAAAGCTAGTGCAGGTGATGGAATTCCAGTTGAGCTATTTCAAATCCTAAAAGATGATGTTATGAAAGTGCTGCACTCAATATGCCAGCAAATTTGGAAAATGCAGCAGTGGCCACAGGACTGGAAAAGGTCTGTTTTCATTCCAGTCCCAAAGAAAGGCAATGCCAAAGAATGTTCAAACTACTGCACAATTGTACTCATCTCACACGCTAGTAAACTAATGTTCAAAATTCTCCAAGCCAGGCTTCAGCAATACGTGAACCGTGAACTTCCAGATGTTCAAGCTGGATTTAGAAAAGGCAGAGGAACCAGAGATCAAATTGCCAACATCCACTGGATCATAAAAAAGCAAGAGAGTTCCAGAAAAACATCTGCTTCTTCTTTATTGACTATGCCAAAGCCTTTGACTGTGTGGATCACAATAAACTGTGGAAAAATCTTAAAGAGATGGGAATACCAGACCACCTGATTTGCCTCTTGAGAAACCTGTATGCAGGTCAGGAAGCAACAGTTAGAACTGGACATGGAACAACAGACTGGTTCCAAATAGGAAAAGGAGTACGTCAAGGCTATATATTGTCACCCTGCTTATTTAACTTAAATGCAGAGTACATCATGAAAACCACTGGGCTGGATGAAGCACAACTGGAATCAAGATTTGTGGGAGAAATATCAATAACCTCAGATATGCAGATGACATCACCCTTATGGCAGAAAGTGAAGAAGAACTAAAGAGCCTCTTGATGAAAGTGAAAGAGGAGAGTGAAAAAGTTGGCTTAAATCTCAACATTTAGAAAACTAAGATCATGGCATCCGGTCCCATCAATTCATGGCAAATAGATGGGGAAACAGTGGCTGACTTTATTTTTTTCGGCTCCAAAATCACTGCAGATGGTGATTGCAGCCATGAAATTAAAAGATGCTTACTCCTTGGAAGGAAGGTTATGACCAACCTAGATAGCATATTAAAAAGCAAAGACATTACTTTACCAAGAAAGGTCTGTTTTGTCAAGGCAATGGTTTTTCCAGTAGTCATGTATGGATGTGAGTGTTAGACTATAAAGAAAGCTGAGTGCTGAAGAATTGATGCTTTTGAACTGTGGTGTTAGAGAAGACTCTTGAGAGTCACTTGGACTACAAGGAGATCCATCCAGTCCATCCTAAAGGAAATCAGTCCTGAATATTCATTGGAGGGACTGATGTTGAAGCTGAAACTCCAATACTTTGACCACCTATGTGAAGAGCTGACTCATTTGAAAAGACCCTGATGCTGGGAAAGATTGAAGGCAGGAGGAAAAGGGGACATCAGAGGATAAGATAGTTGGATGGCATCATTGACTCAATGGACATGAGTTTGAGTAAACTCTGGGAGTTGGTGTTGGACAGCGAGGCCTGGCGTTCTGTGGTCCATGGGTTTGTGAAGAGTCAGACACGACTGAGCGACTGAACTGAACTGAATACTGTTTTCCTCTTGTACTTGCTGAGCATAGTGGATAAATGAATGAATGAGTGGGTCATAGAGTGCTGCTGATTATATGCAGCTTCATCATCTAAAGAAAACAAAAGTCACTAAGTCACATCCTGCTGTCAGCAGGCCCTGGCATCATCCTTACACTTAAAGGGCAGGGCACCCATTTTGGATGCCAGAGTTCCAAGTTCATGTACTGGGTCTGCTGCTGATTCAGTGTGACTCTGGACAATTAAAATTAGCTTTGAAATGACATACTATTTCATAGATATAAGGGAGTAATGAGTAGGATCATTAAAGCAAATTAGTTAGTATTTCAAAAGTGAAAGTATGACTACTACATGGATGGATGAAATTTGAGATTCAGAATTTTTTAGAGTTAAACAGCAGCATAAGGGACATGTAACATCAACTTGTTACTTCAGTGAAGTAGCACAAAGCTCTGGAAAGCTTACATTGTTTAGAATAGAGTCTTATTAATATTCATTGTATCCAGATTAAAAACTGCAGAAAGACACACCAGCTCTGGATGCCACATACTGCTCTCTTTTTTTCTTGTCTCTTTCTGCCTCCCACTCTCCCTCTCTCGCTTTCCAGTTGTGCCAAAACATGATTTTTGTCTTTTTGAGATTTTGATGAGCTTCCCCAAAACATGATAAATCAGAGGTACAGAACCCTGGATAAGAAAAGACCTCAGAGGTCATGTGGTTCCACATGCCAATGTCACCAATTCTTGTCCATTTAGGAATGACACCTGTAATTTCCCTGCTATGGGCTTATGCATGCTAATAGCAAGTGAAGTCAATCTGTCTGTTCTCCACTTACTGGTGTCAGGTATGCCCTAGAATATCAGACAGAAAAAAAATCTTCTTGAAGTGAGCTATACTATCTCCACAAATTATTCTATCTTCTAGAGATATGGCCCTAGCTTTTCCATCATCCTACTCCCAGTATGGTTTCCTGTGCTCTCACCACTGTGTCCTCACTTCTCTGAACTTGCTCCAGTTTATTTTGTTAATCTACAGTTAACAGCAATGACTTTAACTGGCAAAATTCCACATGTTGATTCCCCACCTCCAGGGCCCTCCTATCCTACTACTGCGGCACAGTAGCTCCACTTGCCCCACTTGAGGACCCAGCCCTGCAAGGCCATTGCAACAGCTCTGATCCCAGTCAACAGACCCTTAGGAGGTCTGGTTTGGTAGCTCTTATGATTCAGCAACCAGCCAGTCTGACTGCTAAGACTATTCTGGATTCTGTGACTCAAGCATAGTAAATGGTTTTCCATCAAATTCATGTAATTAATTCTTTTCATTCATCTCATTCTCCATAAAATATTTATATTAAATCTACAGTGTCAGGGTTTGGGTACTGAAAGATGGATAAATCATAGCATCTTCTTTCTGAGAGTTCCTAGTCTAGTGGGAGAGATGTGTCCAGACATATCATTGTATATGGACAGAGCTTATTAAAGTGTCTTAAAAGAGCTGTAGCAATCAACCTGCAATTTCATTTACCTCTTATTGTTGTTCAATCACTAAGCTGTGTCTGACTCTTTGAGACCCCATGGACTACAGCACACCAGGCTTCCCGGTCTTTCACCATCTCCTGGAGCTTGCTCAAACTCATATCCATTGAGTCAGTGATGCCATCCAACCATCTCATCCTCTGTCGCCCCCTTCTCCTTCAGCCTTCAATCTTTCCCAGCATCAAGGTCTTTTTCAATGAGTTGGCTCTTCTTGTTCTGTTATCTGGACCCAAATTCTTGCCATTATGGGATCCTGGCCACTCATGGCAGGTTCTCTGGCACTGGTTGCTGGTCGGGCCTACCTCCCAGTTGTGCTGACTAGGCAGGATTCCCACCATTAGCCTGACTTACTAATGCGCCATCTCTGACCACATGCTGGGGTCTTGCCCCTTCTTGAAAATCTACATCCTGCTCCTATTTGTGGCTCTGTCTAGTGGCTGGGTGTTTATTTTCATTCTCTCTTATAGGTGTTTTTAATGTATATTTTCATCAGGTTTTAGCTATAGAGTGGTTCAAATGACAGGAATCACTCTATGCTGCTTCCCCAACATATTAATGACAAATTTTAGGAATGTATCTTGTCTTCAACCTTTTGATCTTCTCTGTTCACATGTCATGCTAAAGGAACATGTGAAGCCAACTGTGAGCTCTATTTCCTGACCCCAGGGTTTATCCAGGCTCTCTTCTCCCTTTTCTGTTCCAATGCTCTTTCCAGCTCTT
The DNA here is from genome assembly GCF_910594005.1 of Cervus elaphus. Taxonomy (NCBI): domain Eukaryota; kingdom Metazoa; phylum Chordata; class Mammalia; order Artiodactyla; family Cervidae; genus Cervus; species Cervus elaphus. The sequence continues at coordinate 31,085,667 of NC_057833.1, read as the reverse complement.
GCGTTCGTCCCTCCTTTCACACTCGCCTGGTTTTATACCCCAGCTCCCAACAACACATATCAGAATTCCACTTCCTCATGGTATAGAGATTAAACTGAGATCATAATCCTTAGAGAGGAGGCAATGCTGTGTTCAGAAAGAACAGAGATCTTGGGTTCAGGTAAACCAGGTTATGAAACTTTCTAGCTGTGTGAGCTTAGTTAAGTTTAAATAACTCAGCTAATCTGAGCCATCTTTTTTAAGTGGAGATAATAACTCAATTCATGGAGTTATGAGGTTACCATAAGTCAACACGTATTAAGCTCTTAGAACTTGGCAAATCCTCCAAAAATATTTGTCCCTCCAATCTTTTGCATATCAACACACAAAAAACTCTTCTGTAACTTTAATTTCTGATTGTTCTTCTGATCCCAAACCTGAGCATATTTGTGTAGCATGTCTGACTTGACAGAAACTACTACTATATGTCTTGGCAAGACTTTTGCTGTATTGTCCTAAAAATATCATTGAAAACATATTTACCATTGACCCAAGACAAACCATAAATTAAGAGCACATATTTTCTTAGAAGGGGTTAAGTTGAAGAGGAAATCAATGGAGACCATCTTTTCCCCTCTTTACCTGTCCTTAACTCACAATGTATATATTTTTTCCTCTGAAAAAGTGTGCGTGTATCCATATCATTTCACCAATAGCATAGTGGTTTGAAGCAACAACTGTGGAGCCAGACAGCTTGGGCTCAAATGCCAGCTCTGTCTTCAACTAGATATATGATTGGGTCCCTCATTTCTAGTTTAGTAAAATAGTGTTAGAATATCTTTAATAATAATACAGAATTTAGGTGGTTGTTCTGAGGTTGACTTAAGTTGATATGTATAAAACATATAGAAGACAATATGGTCTCCAGGAAACATTGCATCAATCTTTTGTGTAATTATTGTACCCAGCATTATCATCACTTCAGAAAGATATTTTCCAGTCCATAAGCAAGTATCTCTTACGTTAATCTGAATTACTTTAATCATGAAAACAGTGATTTTTCATTTATTTACCACTTATGTTCTTTATTGATTTATCATTTGCATTCTTTCTTCACATTTATATTCATATTCTCTATCCAGTTTTAATTTTCCATTCATTAATAATTTCTAAGGACTTATTTATGTAGACCATTATATTCTATCATCACCTTTGCTTTGCTATTTTCTCTTAAACATGTATATTTTCAACCTATATTAAATTTGCTTCAAGATAGAAGAACAGTGTTTGTTTAAAGCCCTCTAGTGAAAATTTTTGAAATTAAAATATATTTGGTTTTCAAGGCACTTGTTCTATATTTTATAATATTTAAGGTAACACAGTGAGTGGACACAATCGATCATAACTGTTTAAATTGCAGCTGGTGCTTTAGCCAAGTAATCAATACCTAATTATGTATTTTATTAGGGAAATAATTCCAGGAGCTTTAGTCCTATCTTTAAGGAACATAGCCAATGCACCAATGCAACTGTTTTTGCCTAACTGTATCTTCAGTCTTGATCAATGGTCTTCAAAATTACACTAGAATTTTTGGCTAAGAACATTGCTGGGTGATGGCATGAATAATAAACACACATGTACTATTTTTTCCTATGCATTGTTATTTGCAGAACTTATGTAAAACAGTATGTTTATAATCAATTTTGTATTTTCAATTATTTTCTCACTTAATAAAGACGTTTCCTAACAATTTCCAGACCTGCATAATACGTAATCATTTTATCTTGTAGAAGACAAAATGTAATAGCAATGACAAATAATGATTATAGAATTCTTACTATGTTAAGCACATTTTACACATTTGAATTACTTAGTTCTCACAAACAACTTATGCAGCATTAATGTAATTCTCATTTTACAGATGAGGAAGTCAAGGAATAGGAAGTCTAACTTGCCCAAGAATAGCCACCCAAGCAGTGGAGAGCAGGATTTGAACCTCAGCAGGACAGTTTTAGGGCTTCCCAGGTGGCACAGTGGCTAAGCAATCCACTCCAGTATTCTTGCCTGGAGGAATCCCATGGACAGAGGAGCCTGGCGGGCTACAGTCCATGGGGTCGCACAGAGTCAGATACGACTGAGAACGCGTGCCAATATGCAGGATGGTTTTAGGACATTGGTTTAGCAACCATTCTCTATAAATCTTCAGATGGTAAGTATTTTAGGCTTTGCCAGCCATGCGGTCTCTGTTGCAGCTACACAACTCAACGGTTGTACTACAAAAGCAGTCCCAGACAGTAAGGACATAAGTGAAAGGATGTGGCTGTTTTACAATAAACTGTTATTCACAGACACAAATTTGAATTTTATGTAATTTTCACCTGTCACAAGATATTATTTTTTTTTGATTTTTTAAAAACCATTTAAAAATGTAGTAATTATTTTAAACATATGGACTGTATAAAAACAATCAGCAGGCCACACTTGGCCCTCAGGCCATACACAGATTGTGGACTCCTGTTCTATAGGCAAAGATCCTAGCCTCTGTGCTCCTACTCACTTGCACAGACTGAAAAGTGAAAAATCAGTTAGTCTTATACTAACGGTGTTACCTAATAAAGATAACTAATTTTTATTCTACTTTGTTGTTGCTTAGTCACTAAGTCGTGTCCGGCTCTTTTGCCACCCCACGGACTGTAGCCGGCCAGGCTCCTCTGTCCATGGGATTCTTCAGGTAAGACTACTGGAGTGGGTTGCCATTTCCTTCTCCAGGGATCTTCCTGACCCATGGATTGAACCTGAATCCCCCACATTGCAGGCGAATTCTTTACCACTGAGCCAGCTGGGAAACCCTTATTCCACTTAGGACCACGCTAATGACGATGATCAGAAGTTACTGCTTATTAGGACTATTTTCTTTTGTTTCGAAGTTAAAACTCCATCAATTGGTTTCTTAGAGTTCTCCCATGTATTTGTATCTCTTTCACCCTTGTATAACCCTCTTTGGGCTGAGTCTGTACAGTAAAAGTGAAGACATTTCGATAATTACTGGGTTGGCTTCGCTAAAGTACAAACTTAAATTAGAGTGAGAAAATCCAACCTTGGGTTCTGAATTATGCTGCTTTACTGTCTACATTTATGAATTAACATGATTCATCACCAAAACAACATTTTGCTTTGTGTTGTGTGGATAGACGTTCATTCACAGCACAGGCATCTGGCTTGGTTTCTTTATTATGGAAAAGAAATTCCCATTAAGCCACCCTACAGCATGATTAAATTTTAAAATAACATTGGCATTGCAGCAAGATCATTTTAATTGTTCTCCCTGCCAGCCTAGTTTATCTGCATGGCAACCATCTCATTCATTAACACCTACCACCTGTCCGGAAGGCGCTCAATGCCCCATCTCCAAGGCAGATCCAAACAATAAAGCCAGTTATGTCTAGACATGTCACATTGACACGTAAAGTGACTGTGACTCCTGAGCAATTGCAAAGCACTGACAGTTTTCCATCTCTGAGAACTGTGAGGTTCTATTGATATTTGAGAGGAAGGAGGGCCAGGGCCTGGAGGAGCAAGATGCGAAGAAGTCAATGTTGTTTGGGAGACAACTTCATAAAATTGGTACACTGTCTTCACACCAGGAAATGTCTTAATTCCATTGGTTAGCCATACCAAGAAGACTGGAGAGATTATCTCTCGAGAAAATGAAAAACCATAAGAGATTTTCAAACCAAAATGCTTTATACTCACTATTGGATGGTAATAGGGTAGCCAGACAATTTGGAGAGATTTGCAACCGCTAGGAATTGTAGTTGCAAATGTATGATAGATTCATTTGCTTTACAGCCTGCAATCACTGTCTGGTGCTTTTCTATCTATGATCACTTTTGGCTCTTACACCATAAATCAGTTTAGCAGAGGAGGTACTATCTCCCCTCAGAGCTGAAGGAAGCAGGGCCTAGATGAGGAGTATTAATTTATCCAAAGTGACTGGGAGTGAAAGAGTCATGGCTGAGTGGGGCTCCAAACTTCTGATCAAATACTCTTTCTGAAATGAGGCAGGGTTGATGCAGTTGCAGAGTATATCATGTGACGTTACCTTTCTGGTGCCAAAATATTAGGACAAAAGGTGAAATTTTCAGTAGTCTAGATACTTTTGTTTTATAAACCCCTGTTTAGAAGCAATAGGGCTTCCAGAACATATGGCTATGTCTTTCATTTTTAAGCAGGAGGATTAATGATAGTGATTAATAAGCAGTATTAGTAGTAGTATTTAGTATTTCTAGAGTTTAATATTTGTTGCTCTGTAGACTAGATTGCCTTCATGATGTCTAATTATTGAAGTCAACCTTCTGGAAGATTTCAGGTAGACTATACAAATTTGGGAAAAACCCAATTTTCTTATTGGTAATGGAATTGATCCTCATTTAGAGATTTTGTTTAGATATAACAGTTGCCAAGTTTTGATATCTATAATCCAGTTATAAGATGCAGCCTATGAAACAGGTTACCAAAATTGTTCAAATAGCAACGTTATTATGAATTAAACTGCACATTAAATCCTGGACATTTAAGGAATTAGGTCTAAAAACTGCCTTGTATTTAGGGTTCTCTTGATTATGTTAACATATTGTTTAAATAAATTTATGCATAGTCAGATCCATATAACTATAGTTTCAGATTCAACTTTCCTATAGTATGTAAAACAAATTGAGGGTTTCAGCCTCATGTGTTGCATAGATGGCCCATCTGTTAAGTATTTCCCTTTCTGGCATCTCAAGAACAGAAAATTCAGTGGGGATCAATTGTAAGTCTGCATGCTTTGTGTCTGCTATATATTATTTGCTCCTATATATTCATTTAATTAAAATTTCATAAAGCCTAAGATTGTACTCTCTCCCTAGGCTATGAAAAACATGCTGTCTCCTGAATTCAGTCACTATAATTGTATCTCTCCTCTGCCAGTAACAGTGCTTTATATTCTTTGGGTTTCAGACAAGCTATAATATGAACTTTCTCCCAAATATTTTACAGCACCATATAACACAATTAATGAGCTAAAATTTATAATCAGTCATAGAGAAAGAGAGGGTAAGAACTGTTAGCCACAAGGGAAAGATGTTTCTGGATAAGATCAGAAGGAAGACCAGGAGTCATTTCAATGCCTGTCACTCTGATATCTACAGATGTCAGCACCAGGTCCAATTAATATTGACCTGGTAAAAAGCAACCTCCTAAAAGCTTAAGTGGCCTTTGAAGAAGAGAAAGTTGTTAGCAGTTCTGCAATCAGCAGAGAGAGAATTTTAACAGACTGAAGCTAATTGGTGCTGAGGAGCCAAGTGTTTCTCTAGAGTTTTTAGGCTGAAACTGGACAGCAAGGAAGCTCCATATATCTTGGTCCTATAAGTCTGGTGCCTTCAAAGACAATTGCTCATTAAAAATTCCTGACCATAGGATGCTAGACTCTTAAGGATTGTGGGTGAGGGGCACTCTTGAGTAGGTTTATTTTCCCTCTTGACTTCTAAGAATCTGCAGACTCTCAGACAGCTTCATCATGCATGTCACTCCTGATCTCATCCACTTTTCTTCTCCTCTTCTCCTTCCCCTCTTCCCACTTCAGTCAAATGTTTATTCCACATTTTTACTGTATATGGTGCCCTGAAGTCCAGAGTGAAGACAGACAGGAGGGAAGTATATTTAGCATGGTGATGGTCAGGTTTTCTGTAGAGGGGACAAAGTGAACCATTTGTTGCTTTATATTCCAATCCTAACTATGCAGATGTCTAACAGTGTCTTCTGAGTACAGCTTCTCTTATGCAGAAAATCTTCCATGCTAGGAGGGATGGAGTAAGAACATAAGAACATCAGAAAGGAATAAGCTGTAGGGAAATAATGTCCACTGGACAATCTGTATCAAGGGACTGTATCAAGGAGGATAGCAAGCATGACTACTTACTAAGTATTGGGTGTTACAATGTGCGCCATGCTGGCATTATCTCATGTATTCCTCACGTGTCCTCTATAAAATAGGTATTGTTATCATCCTCACTTGGTATTTGTGACTTGATTCTCATCCTCAGCTTCTCTTATCACTTAGTACTTTTAATAATGGCTTCACTGGCTTCATGTGGGACAAGGCTACTGTGATTCTAGCACATTTTGTTTACCAGATCTGGCTTCATAGGAATCAGCTCCTCTGGGGCTGCAGTGAATATCTGGGAGTTTGCAAGTCAAGCATCTTGTCTCAACCACTTTGGGAACCAGCTGTCCTCCAATGAGTACAGACTTCATAGGATGGTGAATGAAACTTTTTTCACCCTTAGCCAAATGATGGGAAAATACCCACTAGGACCACCAGACCTCCCTCTGGAATTAATACATAGAGCAGAAAACACGACACCTGAAAATGCTGGAGTTCTTATGCGAGTCACATCCCCACAATGGGAGTCAGTCTCCCCACAAGAGATTTTGGTTCTTTTTGAAGACTGACTCTTTAGTTGTCCTTACTATGCTGTGGATTAGCCCATATTATATCATTAGGTTTTTCTTTAAAAGAGATGCCAGAATCAGTTTTTGTTGTTTAAAGGGAAATAACCTTAAGTGAAGTTGATTAGCAGTAGAAATTCTGGAAACTCCAATCATGGTATTTAAGTCTTGACAAGGTAAGCCAAGCCACACATGTATGCCCTCTTCTCCGGCAGTGTTCACATGGAGCCTGAGCAAGGTAAGCTAAGAAAAGAAGATTTTTCCTTAATCAGTTCTCTCTGCAGGGTGGACAAACTAGAGGAAGCCAAGTATGCAGGAAAAGCTCCCAAGAAACTAAGAGAAATATGAGAAAAAGCAAACCTCAGAGAAAATGAAGTTTGAGAAAAGCAATCAGAGATGAGAAATAGATATCTAGATGCATAAGTCTTCCAGAAAAACAGCATTCCTGGTATACTCGTCAGTGATATGTTTGTCCTGTTCAATTATATGACTAATGCTGTGCTGAGCCACACTCAAAATCTAACACAATTTGACTGACCTAATCCATCAGAAATGACACGTCAAAAATGGGCCTGTCAGCTTGAGTAATTGAAAAAGAAGCAGCTCTTTGAAATTCCATTGTTAAATGAACTTTGAGAATGTTAATAAACTTGATTACCAACATTAAAAGAAACTTTCTTTTTTAAAAAAAAAAAAAAAGTTGCCCTTTTCTGTTTCCACTGAAAGCCTGATGCCTACACAACCAAACGTTTGGAGCCTGTGATAAGGTCTCAGACAGACAGGCTGCTTCTGAGCTTAGACTCGGTGAACTCAAAGAGTCAGGGATCACGGCCTTCCAAGAAATTCTCCTAATTTCAAATTCTGAGATTTTCTTATTCAGTACACTGAACTAGCTATTTTCTTCATTTAGCTACTTCTCTTTCCGAGAAGAGAATTACTAGGCAAGAGGTAAGCATGAAGAAGTCTCCTGTACCAATTTTTCTTCCAAGTATGTTGTGCAACACCTGAAAGAATCACAGTCCTTTCTCAGGGTCCTCCCTTAATTACCTATCGCTGTGGTCTCTTTGGGTCTTCCCTGGTAGCTCAACCCGTAAAGAATCCATCTGCAATGCAGGAGACCCCGGTTTGATTCCTGGGTCAGGAAGATCCCCTGGAGCAGGGAGAGGCTATCCACTCCAGTATCCTTGGGCTTCTCTGGTGATTCAGTTGGTAAAGAATCCACCTGCAACGCGGGAGACCTGGGTTCCATCCCTGGGCTGGGAAGATCCCCCTGGAGGAAGGCAACCCACTCCAGTATTCTTGCCCGGAGAATCCCCATGGACAGAGGCGCCTGGCGGTCTGTGGTCCATAGAGCCACAAAGAGTCGGACACAACTAAATGACTAAGCACAGCACAGGGCTCTCTTTGAGCAGGAACATCAATACAGGTGTAATGGTTCTGTCTGTCTGTCCTTTGCCTGGCGGAGCAGAGCCCAGTCGTCCAGGCGATATAGCCATGCACTTCGAATGAAACATCCAGGGCCAGGCAGCTGGTGCACTGAACCCAAAGGAAGCTGCATTTAATCCTGGCTGCGTGTTCCCTATGAAATAGATCTGCCGGGAGCCCTGGACATAGGGAAGCGTACTGTGCATCATCTTCTTTTAACCCAGTCTTGTCTGCCCACCCTGACTGGCTGGCTTTCTGTCTCAGTTTATTTTATTGAACTTCTAAGTTCCTGCCACAACCACAACCCTGTCCTCAGAGCCTCAGCGTACTTGGCTAGGACCTGGCCTTCTGCCTTGTTCTTGCTTGCTCTCTCTTCAGGCATTGATTTTTTAATCCCTAGTCACCGCATCAGGAGAAAGACTGATACTGCTCCAAATAGCCTTGGCTACTCCAAGTCTCTGCACCCTTGATTCCACGGTTCAGGCATCATCTGAACCTCTGCAGTGCTTCACCTAGTGAACTGGACCTTTCAGTGCTGACAGAACAATCAGATTGGTCAAGGCCTTTGGATGCGGACCCTCAGTGGGCAGCTCCATCACCAGATCCATTTCTTTACCTCCAAGCCAACAGACTTGCTGTCCGCCCCCCCACCCCGCCCTGCCCTGCTTGTTATCTAGCAGCACAAATATTTCAGTGATTCCAGCATACCTTGTAACCAAGCTCCCAACTTGAGTTAGGTTGGATTCCTGTGCATCCGGCCACAGAGAGAGAATCTCAGGCTTCAGAAAGCAGAGGTGTATCAGAAAAGTTGTTCAGAAGTAGCTACAGGGAGAATTCCAACCGGCAATCAGCAAGGATACATTAAACATAAACAAACCACTGTTACCAACTATATACTATGTGTCAGATATTTTGATCGTTAATCTACATAACATTCCTATAAAATATTATAACTACATTTTAAGGTGAGGAAAATGAGATTGTCGGGAGTTGCATAACTATTACACAGCTGTATTTTATGAACCAAGGATTTGAACACAGGGCTCTGTGATTCCAGATTCCCAAATTCTACTGCATTATGAAGTAGAATATGCTTCCTTATGAAGCAGCATCCTAAATGGCAGTGCCCTGTGAGTTCCTTCCTTCTGTGAAAACTGCCCTGTGTTCAGAAACATCCTGCCACCAGCCTCAACATCTTTCACTCAAACATCCATCACCTAAGTGCTTGTGGAATTAAACTCCATTTTTGTTGAAGCAGAAACACTCTAAGAGGTATCTTTAAAAATATGGGCTAATTATTGGCAGAATCAAAACCAAAGCCTGTATTTTGAATCTAGTTTAGAGTTTTTTCTGTTGGTCCCAGTGTTTCTGTTCATTTATTAAATATTCCTTAAGAAAAGTTGTCACACAACATGGGTGGACTTGGAGGGTATTACACTGAGTGAAATGTCAGATGAAGACAGATACCATATGATTTCACTCATATGTTAAATCTAAAAAATAAAACAAATGAACAAACATAACAAAACTGAAACAGAATCATAGAACAAACTTATGGTTGCCAGAGAAAGGGAATGAGTGAAATAGGTGAGGAAGATTAAGGGGTACAAACTTCCCAGTTATAAAGTAAATAAGTCATGGAAATATAACATAGAGCATAGGGAATATAGTCAATAATATTCTAATAACTCTGTATAGTAAAAGATGGTAGCAAACCTTGTCATGGTAAATATTTTGTAATGTCTAAAAATATAAAATCGTTACATTATATGCCCCAAACTAATATAATATTGAAGTCAGTTATACTTTAATAAAAAGCAAAGAGAAAAATCATCACATTAATTAATGAGTTAAATGAACTAAAGAGAATTGCTTTTGACTTCTGTCCAGTAAAGACTTTCAGGAACTTCTGCTTTTAAGACAAGTCATTTGGAAAAGTTCTGGTTAGACAGGGAAGTTTGGACACAGAGCTGTAACATTTTTTCTTGCCTCATTTTACTAAGACAACAGTAGAGGATGTTAAAAGGCATAAACTCATGAAAACAAAAAGAATCAGAAGAGGAAACAACAGTGGACATGACATTTTAGTAAGTGTTCATAAGATGGAAAGACAGCTGGGAGAGGGATAAAAACGGAGGTGTTTTCAGAATAGGTTGCAACAACACCCATGCGAATTCATCTTGAAAAACATTATAGCCACTCTGGAATAAGGCATCAGGGACTATATTGGTTAGAGGAAGTGTGGACTGAATCCTAGAGATTTTATGAAAGGCCCTAACAGGATAGTCAGACCCCCCAGCTTCCCACCCCTCATCTTTGAAGTCAGATGAATACACCTCCCCACTTCAGTAGGAGATGGTGGCCTTATACTCTGCAGGAACAGACCAGAGAGCCCCTTGATTTAGGGAGATCAGTAACTGGTGAGATCCCAGGCTGAAAACAGGGGAATTAGGTGAAAATCTGAATACGGAAAAATAAAATCTCAAGCCCACTTCTCTGGCTGGGCTTTCAGGATACTTGTGAAAATCTTTGACTTCACCAGTTCTTTCAGGCAGAGACAGACTGTTTTCTGGGAAAACTGGGCAGCTTCAGAGAAAAGGTCTGAAAGCACTGACATTTTGGGATTCTCCAAAGCAGCTTTCCTTAGGATCTCACAGTGAAGTCTGCTCCTCTGTACCCACTGACTCTGGGTGACCTCATGGAATAGTCCATTGAATTCTCCAGGCCAGAATACTGGAGTGGGTATTCATTTCCTTCTCCAGGGGATCTTCCCCACCCACGGATCAAACCCAGCAGGGATCAAATCAGCATTACAGGCTGATTCTTACCAACTGAGCCACCAGGAAAGCCCTCAGAGCTTCTGGTTGGTTTTAAATAACTTGCTTTGAAATAAGAACAGTCAATGGTGAGCAAGCATTACTGAAAGTACACAGTATGGAAGAGAGAATAAGAAGAAAGTGAATTGATAGGGAAAAAAAGAAAAACTAACCTGTGAAAGATGTTTGGAAGACTAAGGGTAAATATTCTATGAAAAGCTCCTACAAATCAATGTGAAAAGATAAAGCTTTGTTATTTGGAGCTGGGCCCAGTGGAAGAGCTAAGTAAATTATATGGATTGACAATTTATAGAACAAACATAAGGATGGCCTACAAAATGCAAGAATGATCAGCCTCCAGTAGTGATTAGAAAATATCATTTAGGACAACAAAAATGCTTGTTAAGACATATATTTTAAAATATTTTTGACTGACAAAATTTTCACAAAATGAATAATGTCCAATGTTAAAATGAGTGGGAGGAATTGAACTGTTCCCTATAATATTTGTCAGAGTATAAATTGGTATGGTATTTGGTGGGACAATTTAGAACTCTTTGTATAACATTTCAAAATAATTTTAAATTATGTATACTCATGGTCTCAACAACTTTACTTCTAGAAACCATCAAGCAGAGATAGTCGCACAAGTGCACAAGTTATAAATAAAAGGTGCTCATGGATGGCTTATTTGTAATAGGGAAAAATTGGAAGCAACTAAAATTTGCATTGATAGAGGAAACTGAAATTGAATATGCTAAATTAATTTACTGTAACATCATATAGCTATAAAAGAATCAAAAAGGTATATATGATTTATGGGCAAATGTCCACAATATAGGATTAAATGAAAAACTTAAGTAAATGTGTAACAACATTTTGCCAAAAGAAAAGATATCACTTAGTTTATATTTTAACACACATTTCACACGCAGAGAAAATTTACTGGAGAATTAATAGATTACTAATGGTGGGATGGGAGCGATGGTCTGGGAAACACATACTTTTCATCTTCTCAAGTATTTTGTACTTATTCTTTACATGCATGTACAAAGTGCTTACTTTTAAAACTATTATTCTTTCAGGTTCAATCCCCACACACAGTCTTCAAAGAGTGTTGGGTTGTAGGTTAGAAATGTGCCTGACTCAAGTGAAATGACAGTGTTAGTCACTCAGTCGTGTCCCACTCTTGGCCACCCCATGGACTGCAGCCCACCAGGCTCCTCTGTCCATGGGATTTCCCAGGCAAGAATACTGGAGTGGGTAGCCATTTTCTTCTCCAGGGGATCTTCCCCACCCAGGGATCGAACCCCAGTCTTGCGCATTTCAGGCAGAGTCTTTACCATCAGAGCCACCAGGGAAGCCAGGAAGCCTGACTTCAAATAGTAACCAATACTTAATGTCTGAATAAATGATTTCTAATAGTTATTAAAAACTATTTGTAAATAATTCAAACCTCTACTTACAAAACTGTATCTTTTAACTCTTTCATTGCATAATTATCTTCTAGAAATTTCTAGCTTAATCTGGGTCCTTTGGGGCTTGTAGGAGCACGTATACTCTGAGTTTGGTCATTATACCTACCTGTGTTTGCAGTATCATTAAAACCAAGAGACTAATGGGGGAAGTAGTGAATGAAGCTTTAATTATTGCAAAACCAGCAGGAGGTCAAGGGAATCCTGTTTCTGCACTTCCATGAAGGCCTTGTAGAGGTCTTCCAGGTCCAGACAGACGCCTGCGGCCGAGTGAAGAATGGCAGGCCCTGAACAGCGCTCGGTTGGGGTCCCAGCTCAGGACGGGGCAGGAATTAAACAGTGCCTTCAGCAGTTGTCTGACACCATCTCCGGCAGCAAACAATTTCAGAAGGAGCCATGCGCGGTCAGTGATTTTCCTTTGCAGCCCTGTCTGCCCAAAGCACCTGGAGCAGTGGCACGAGGAGGTGGTAATTGATGGCTTTGGTTTACCAAAGAAGAATAATGTGGACAGTTATCTAGTTCAGGGACAAGCCCTTGTGAATATGAAACTGTGCCCTCTCGGTAACAGGGGACTGTTGTAGATCTTTAAACTGTCATTTCTGCACCAAGTATGGGCTTCTCTGGGTGTATTCTGTCCCCACTGCAGTCTGGAAACAGCTGGAAAGCTCACCACACCTCTGTCTCAGCTGGTCCTGGCCCCACCACACCCACTCACCTCTGTGGCTCTCTGATGGCCCGTCATTCCCCTCATGCTGCCATTTTGAAATTTTGATTAGTTGTATCATTCCAAGCAGTGTCAAATTCATGCATGACATCTAGTCCCCCACATTAGAACAACTTGCAAGAGGATGGAAAGAAACCATATGGATGCCACATGCTAAGCAGAGCATTTCCTCTCCCCAAACCTTTCACTAAACAGCCACCAACACTCCATTGAAGTGTGATTTTTTTTTTTTTTTTGCTATTGTTGGAGAGTGAATATGTCTGAGGGCATAGTCCAAGTGACTTGCTATGACCTCCAAATTTTTGAAAATCATATAATTTATAAAATTCTTCTGAATTTTGCCTTTTTATCCATTATCTGTGCATTTACTTTGATATATCATAATAATTAAAGTTACTTAATATAGAATAAAACAGATGCTCCAAGTAGAGGGAACTTTCTCTCTTATAAGTGCTTCCGATTCTATGCTCAGACGGTATGGCCCTGTGAATCCTGGAGATTCAGAGAAGCCATCAAACAGGCCTAATGTGTGTATGTGTGCTTTGTCACTCAGTCGTGTCTGACTCTTTGTGATCGTTTGTACTGTAGCCTGCCAGGCTCTCTGTCCTTGGAATTCTACAGGCAAGAATACTGGAGTGGGTTGCCATTTCCTACTCTAGGGGATCTTCCTGACTCAGGGATCGAACCCTCATCTCTTGCATCTCTTGCATTGGCAGGCAGATTCTTTACTACTGAGTCACCTGGGAAGCCCACTATTACATCAATTTTAGAAGCAAACCAGTTGAACCTCAGGAAGAGTAAATAATTTTTCAAAGTTCATGAGCTGACATATGGCAAATCTAGGACACAAGCAATCATTTGTGCTAGAGTGCTACAGTGCTACAGTGTACAAAGATTCTGTACACTGCAGTGTACAGTGTACAATGTAGCACCTAACAGTGCTACGGAGATTCTTTCCACTGATTTTGTTTCTTCTCTTTCTTTTCTCTTCCCTTAGTATGAAATATTGATACAACTGTCATCATACTAAGTATAAAATGCATTTTATACCTATGGCTGATTCATGTTAAGGCTTGACAGAAAACAAAATTCTGTAAAGCAAATTTCCTTTAATTAAATAAATAAAATTTTAAAAATTATTAAATAACTTCTCTGATAACATTTATTTTTTGGTAGCAGAGATGGAGTTGGGGTAACGCAAAAGCTTCATCAAAAGCCCTGAACAAAATTTTGGAAAGTGCCAGACATGGAACCTCTGCTGAGGCTTCCTTCTTCCCAGCTGACATTGCTGACAGAGTGGCTGAGTAGAATCACTGGATCTAAGTTCTAATTCCAGTGATGCCACTAAGCAACTTCCCATGTATCGGGGAGTCATAAATCCCGTCTATGACCTTCTGTCATTTGTATTTTTGAGGGGGTGGAGGCTGGAATCAATGAAGTCCTCTCAGTTTTGTTTCCCCCAGTGGAAGAATCACTTGAGAATGGAGAGAATCTATACCCACCAGCCTTTTCATAGTATTTCTTGGGCTTCTTCAAGGCACAGTGTATTTCTTTCAGCCGATGTTTTTCTCTAAAGTAATGTTCTGTTGCTTATTCCATAACTTGTTTTCTTCTCTTGGTTTGCCCTGGTGTCTAAAGTTCTATCAGAACCATGTGAACTGGAGACCAAGGTTAGTTGATCCTTGAGGAAGTCCCCCAATCCTGGCAGATCTCTGTGAATCCTTTGGCTCCAGCTTCCCTCAACTGTCACCTGCTTCTGGCCTTTGGGTGAGCTTCACCCCTGCAGCAGCAATTGACCCCATGGAGTGTTGATTTGTCTTGGCTCAGATACAACTCAAAGTTTTAGTTTTACAATCTGGCAGTTCCATGGAAAGAAAGGAACTCTTCCTCTATCAGCTACCAGCTACCCTCTACTGTCTAAGAGCCTTCGGTCCTTCTGTGATTCAGGAGGCAAAACAGTACCATCTCCCAGCCTTGCTTTTCAGCATTCTTCACTGTAGAGAAGGTGATTACAAAGGATCAGCCATTTAATTAACTTCCAGGGTCCACAGCTTTCTGTTTCACATTCCTCTTTCTCTTGGTTTGGTATTTAAGTTAGAACTCTTTAGGAGGGGGGAAATAATGAGCCACTCCCAGGATTTCCTGGGGGATGATATGAGATTGGGTTTTGAGATTTACTTATTTCTCTTACAAGCAAAAGATAAAAAACAATTGAGGTTTACTTGTTTTTGCAGATGCCAAAAACTTAACATTATTCTGTGTATTTTAGATTTGACTGCAAATTATTGAAAGACAAAAATTAATTGAAGAAAGTGAAAGTCACTCAGTCGTGTCCAAGTCTTTCGGACCCTGTGGACTATACAGTCCATAGAATTCTCCAGCCTAGGATACTGGAGTGGGTAGTGGTTTCCTTCTCCAGGGGATCTTACCCACCCAGGGTCTCCTACATTGCAGGCAGATTCTTTACCAGCTGAGCTACCAGGGAAGCCTATAAAGAGTTAGTCGCTAAGTTGTCTGACTCTTTGTGACCCCATGGACTATAGCCCACTAGGCTCCTCTGTCCATGGGATTTTCCAGGCAAGAATAGTGGAGTGGGTTGCCGTTTCCTTCTCCAGGGGATCTTCTGAACCCAGGGAGCAAACCCAAGTCTCCTGCATTGCAGGCAGATTCTTTACTGTCTGAGCCTCCATCTGCAGGCAGATTCTTTACCATCTATTTCAATGCCATCCCAAATTGGAGGGCATTGAAATAGCCACATTTGGTTATGCTTGCTAAGTCAGTCAGTTAAACTTTCTTAACCAATATTCACCTTAAAAGTTTGGTATCATCCTCAGCGCCTCCTTTCTATCTCACTGTGTGTTGTCACTTCAGTTGTGTCTGCCTTTTTGTGACTATATGGAGGTAGCTTGCCAGGCTCTTCTGTCCATGGGATTCTCCAGGCAAGAATACTGGAGTGGATTGCTGTGACCTCCTCCAGGGGATCTTCCTGGCCCAGAGATTGAGCCCACATCTCTTAAGTCTCCTGTATTGGCAGGTGGGTTCTTTAACCCCAGTGCCACCTGAGAAGTCCTTCTATCTCATTAGCAATGTCCAGTTATACCAGGTGGAGGTTATTTTATTTTTCTGTGCTCAGTTGTTTCAGTCGTGTCCAACTCTCTGCGACCTGATGGACTCTTTGCAAACCTATGGACTGTAGCCTGACAGACTCCCTCTGTCCATGGGATTCTTCAGGCAAGAATACTGGGGCGGGTTGCCATGCCCTCCTCCAGGGCATCTCCCCACCCAGGGATTGAATCCGCATCTCCAACACCTCCTGCATTGCAGGCAAATTCTTTACCACTGAGCCACTGGGGAAGCTCTTTATATATTTATTTTTCTAAATATCTCGAAATCAGTTTATTTGTAAATTAATTAAATATTTATTGAAAAATAATAGGCAAGATGTTTGAACATTTTAACAAAAAAATATCTTAAAGGCAAATAAGAATACAAAAAGGTATTCTATGTCACTAATATTTAGGAAAATTAAATGAAAACCACAATAAGGTACTATTAATAGTAGACACCTATTAGAATGGCTTTAAAAAATGACAATACCAAGGGCTTGTGAGGGTGTGGAACACCTGCAACTCTCATACATTGCTGATGGGAATGTAGAACGTAAATGTAAAACTAGGAAAAGAGTTTTTCAATTTTTTATTGTTAAGCATGTACTTATCATGTGACTCAGCACTCTGACTCCTAGGTATTTACCCAAATGAATTGAAAAATTATCTTCATACAAAAATGTGAATGATTTGTAATCCCTCAAATTGGAAACAACTCTAATATTTTTTTTTACCTGGGGCATCAATAAACTTCAGTACACCTATACCATGGAATACTACTCAGCAATAAAAAGGACTACTGATATATGCAACATGGATGAATTGCAAGTGTATTAAACTAAATGAAAGAAGGCGGACACAGAAGTCTACATACTGCATGTATATGGTTGCCAGGAGTTGGGGTGGAGAGACTGACTATAGAGGAGCAACATGAGAAAATTTGGGGAGGGATGGAACCAGTCTACATCTTGATTGTGGTAGTGGTTATACCATAGGATGCACTTGTCAAAATTTGCAAGCAAGGTGAAATTTACTGTATGTAAATTTTTCTTAATTTTACAAAGAGAAAATAATTTGTTGAGTACCTTCTATGTGGAAGGAATCATTACTATTTCTGCAATTAAAAAGGCAGACCAAATTCTTGCTCTCTAGAATTTTATATCCTATCTGTTTACTCTGTTCTGTCCACTGTCAACACTGAGAAAATTTTTTTATGATATAAGTCTAATTATGCTCTTCCCTATGGTAGGGACAGTTTCATGATTTGTGGTCTCTAAGCTGTTTTAGAACTTCTTTTCTGTGTTCGGGCATTTCCCACATTATGGGTCCTTCCCACCCAGATGGAAGCTAGAAATTCATTTTTCCAGTCTCCCTTGCAGATATGGTGCTGGTATGTGACTTGGGCTCCATCATTCAGAAGAATATGTGTGAGACTTTGGTTTGAAAGACAAAATGTGAGAAGGGAAGTGTTGTGTGGAATTCAGTTCTGTCCAAGGTCATAGGCTTTCTTGAAAGGATTGGTGGAGGTTTGGTCAACTAGTGCCCAGGGTCATTGGTGTGGCTGCTGAAGTATGTTCTCAGTGGAGGTGAGAGGTCTTGGGTAAAGCCTGCAAGTCTGGACTCTGTGCCTTCCAGAATGTCTCTGCCCTACTTAACATTGTTTAATAAATTATTTTTTTATCACCTTAAGCTAGAGTGTTTACTATTTCTGTGTGTGTTTACCTTGCTGCTAAATCTCATTTGACACACCTGCCAATAAAGCTTCAGTAACTGCCTATCACCTTAGGGAAAAAATCTATACTTCTAACCATGACATGTAAGGTCTTTGACATGAAACTCAAATATACCTTCCATCCTGTACTGTACTCAATGTTATCTACGTTGAGTTTGAAAACTGCCAACATTGCATCCTCATTAGTATCTTCATGCATGTACAGATGATGTTCCCTTTGTCTGGTACAATTTTCCTTAATACTGATTCATCCCTTTACAGTGATTTTCTCATGTTGTCCTATTCACCGTTAACCTGTACTCATGTTTCAAATCCATCTCAAATATCACCAACCCAAAAGACTTCTGTGAAGCAGTCCTTGGCACCCTTACCATGGTCCCTGTGCCCCAGAGATGTTTTGCTTCCTCCTCTATTTAAGAATTTCTCATATTGTATGATAATGAATTCAGTAATCCTTACTGAGCAAATACCATGTGCCAGGCATAAAGCTAAAATGATGAATAGAAGTGACTTAGGTAAAGAATGAAATAGAGTGGGTCTGCCCAGAGAGACCAGCACAGAGAGCTGGTAGACAGGCATATGGAGAGAGAGTGTTCAAGTGAGGGCACAGGCATTTAAGGCATCAGGCATCGAGAGCAGGTAAATCCACTTCACTCCTCTGCAAATCCTTTGAGGCAGGGACCAAGTCTTACTCATCTTTGTCCCTCTAGTGCAACTGAGCCAGACAGAGTAAACATCCAATGGAAATTTTGCTACATTAGCAAATGAATGACCAGATCATGCTTCTCCCCAGGACTTTTGTCTGATGCTTGAACTGGAGGAGATAATTTAGGCTTAACATTCTGTTCATCAATCCAGAGCCAGGATATAGGAAAGGTCTTTAATTATCAAGCAAAATTTCCCATATCCTCACACTAATAACCTGGTATTGCATGGATAAAATAGTGGTAAATGAACTTCAAAAGTGTTGACTTGGATAATTAATTATTCAAGAGTTGTTCAGTTTTCTCAACTTTAAAAGCATATTAATGGCAAATATCCCAGATCTGCTTTTTAAAATCTGATTTTATCATCATAACAACCTTACAAATCAGCTCTCTGATGTGTTCTAACATTACGGCTTGGGCAAAAAGAAGGAAAATGATTTTCTGATCATGACATAGGAAATCAATGGCATAGTCAGGAGTTTTTTTTCAGACCTCTCATTCATAGTCAAGGGTCATCTTTTGATAACAGAGGTATCAAGTAAAGCAAGAGTTGTCTGTTTAAATACACCCATATGTGGTAGTGTGAATACTTCAAGTAGTCCTAATACCCTCAGGGTACAGAATAAAGGTTTCCAAGTAAGGGCATAACTGGAGGCACAGAGCTTCAGTATTGTCCTCATAATTAAAATGCAGGCCACTGCTGTTTTGGGCTGTTCTGAAAACCTGCTCCTACCATCAGATAGCAATGCCTTTCCTTTGATTTGCTACCAAAGTTAAACTGAATTTTAATCACCTCCTTAATGCTTAACTTCACAGAGAACCAAACTGAGTACTGGGGATATCTTTCTGATGTTTTCAATGAACCAGAGGCACAGACTTTGCTGTCATCTTCATCCAAGGACAAATCGTAATTGGCTAGACTAGCAAATTGCTTTTTCTCATTGGAAACTGCCATTGGCACATTCGATTGAAAATAAAATCCTTACGATCTGGATGTGATGTGGCACTTCACCATGCAGCTGTAAGAGAAAAGTTGGTTTTCTAAACTAATGTTTATAGGAGTAATTCCGTTTGTGATACTGAGGGATATAAATTTGGGAGATTACCGGGAATGATTCAGCTTTCATTTTTTTCTTGAACTCCTGCGATTGCCTTTTTTTCTCCCTCCTTAAACATATGATGGTACATCCATCTTGTTAGGAGCATCCTCAGAGGATATAAATGAGCAGTCTTCCTTAAGAGGAAAGTGAGAATTGAAAGGAGGAATGTGCCATCATCACAAACATTTCCCCCAAATGACAGACATAGGACTTCATATTGGTGTCATTAATCATAGTGGGGCCCCAAGGCTGTCTGACACACAGCTCTCAACTAGACACAGTTCTATGTGTCTCTGAGGCTCATTTATGGATGTTAAAGACGGTGAGCTTTGGCTTCACTTTAGTGGAAATTCAGGGTAATAAATGAGGGGTCTGTACCAGCCTGAACATGAGGCACTCAGAACGATATCCTCATTAATAGACAAGGTATTACAAGTTTCAGAAGGTGAATAAAAATATTCTTTCAATGCAACCAG
Source organism: Cervus elaphus (assembly GCF_910594005.1). Taxonomy (NCBI): domain Eukaryota; kingdom Metazoa; phylum Chordata; class Mammalia; order Artiodactyla; family Cervidae; genus Cervus; species Cervus elaphus. The sequence continues at coordinate 31,065,637 of NC_057833.1, read as the reverse complement.
ACAGACATTCTACATTTAGTTGAAAGCAATTGATTAACTTTAATAAAGCCAGTGATGATGAAACTTGAACATCTACTTTTTTTATAGTTCATTTTTATAGTCCAATCCTTTCATAACTCTTGACTCTCTTCTATACCTGTGATGCAGATACATTTTATAAACAGGCATCATGGTACAGCAGAAAGAGCAGAATTTGGAAGCAGACTGTCTGTGCACATCAGGATCTACTAAGGCAAAGACAAAAGAGTGTGGCTTATGGGTATTTCCCATAATGCTTGGCTTTCACCACAGTCTATGGACAATCTTGTCCTCAAAGGAAATGTATTCAGTTCAGTATTCAGGTATCTTAAGTCAATGATACTACGATCTTGGATGGCAGTTTCTCTCTCCTCTTACAGAGTGGCTTTGAAGTCAACTTGTTAGAATTTTGGTCAAGGCCTCACCACTTGCTACTGTGTAGCCTTGGGCAGGAGAAGGAACTAGCAACCCACTCCAGTATTTTTGCCTAGAGAATCCCATGGACAGAGGAGCCTGGTGGGCTGCTGTCCACAGGGTCGCCCAGAGTCGGACACAACTGAAGCGACTTAGCATGCATGCATGCACTGGAGAAGGAAATGGCAACCCATTCCAGTATTCTTGCCTGGAGAATCCCAGGGACAGAGGAGCCTGGTGGGCTGCCGTCTATGGGGTCACACAGAGTCGGACATGACTGAAGCAACTTAGCAGCAGCCTTGGGCAAGTCGCTTGGCCTCAGTTATCTTATCTCTAAAATGGTGATAGTAGCATTTTTGTGAGGTTTAAATAATGCCTACTAAATACTCAGCACACAGTGTGTGGCACATAATGAGATCTCAACTATTTTCTAAATCTTATAATGTCCCTACAAGTAAAAGATTCATGCCTCTAAACCCCAGTCCTATGGCTGGGGTTTGGTTTAACTATTATTAGTTTTCCTGAGGTCATCAGGCTTAGCTGACATTTCTAAAGTATACTGGGGGTGTAGAGTGACAAGTGAACTCATTGCCTGTTACTCTTGTTAGTGTGGTTACTGAAGACTGGAGGAATCTGACCACTCAAGAGAGTCGCTCACTAGACAGGCTATGAGACAAAGGCTGTGTGTGTGTATGTATAGATGGATGTGTGTTTAGGGAGGTGGGTTACAAATTCCTGTAAGATGTGAAGTTGGATGATCAATAACTTGGGGCATCTTTGTGGTAAGGGGGTGATTATTTTAATAAAAGGCTAGATACTATTGAAAGAGTCATCTAAAGTGTGAAGTTGTTAGACTTTGAGAAGATATGCAAAGATTATAATATCAATTCACTAATTACTGAAAACAGTCGAAGGTTGATCTAGGTTGAGGTCATCAGCGCATTTACTGTAGGTTATAGATGTGAGTAAAGCAATGTAATTATTTGTTAACCTGTTTGATGATGAACTTCTTGAGAGAAGGAATGTACCTCATTTGTCTTTGAATTCCCAAAATTGACCCAGTGCCTGGAATAGAGTAGGTGATCACTAAAAGTTTGTTAAATGAATTAAACAATGAATAAATGGGTGTCCGGAAGGAAAAATTTCTTCTAAGTCAGATGGAGGTAAGTTTTTTTTTTTTTTTTTTTGCTCTGTGCTTGTCTTCAATCACTCACTCATGTCTAACTCTATGCGAACCTTTGGACTGTAGCCTGCTAGACTCCTCTGTCCATGGGATTTTTCAGCAAGAATACTGGAGAGGGTTGCCATTTTCTCCTCCAGAGGCTCTTCCTGACCCAAGGATCGAAACCACATCTCCTGTGTCTCCTGCATTGCAGGTAGATTCTTTAACACTGAGGCATCAGGGAGTTCTACTGTGCATGAACTTATTTCGTAACTACCCTTAAAGGATCCAAGGCTTTTTTGACGTTCTTATTTTGGAGGGCAAGCTATCAACTTTGATTTTGTGGGCAGAGATTTGACAATAAGTCATGTAACAAATCTGAAAATGGAATAAGGTTATACAAAGATCTACACCATGATTATATCATTGTTAGTTACATGTTATTCACTGTGGGATTGTGTTTCTTTCTGATAGTGATTAATCCATAGAGTTAGAGTTTGGGATACTGGTTACAACTGGTGTTGCCAGACTCTTAAGCTATTCTTTAGAGTTATCAACTCATTTTCTTATTAAATAATTATTCCCAGCAGAGGTGAGTTTAAGATTGAGTATATGAAAGTGTTAGAATTTCTGAATAAATGGAATGGAATTTCTTCAGGAAAGAAACTATAGGCAGGATAACAACACTTGTGAGCAATAGTTTAAAAAAGTTGAAACTCCTCTGAGTATTGATTAGACAGTGCTGGGGCTTCTCAAGTGACGCTAGTAGTAAGGAAACCCCCTGCCAATGTAGGAGATATAGAAGACATGGGTTCGATCCCTGGGTCGGGAAGATCTCTTGGAGGAGAACATGGCAACCCAATCCAGTATTCTTGCCTGGAGAATCCCATGGAGAGAAGAACCTGGCAGGCTATGATCCATAGAGTCCTGAAGAGTTGGACATGACTAACGTGACTTAGCAGATACACATGCAAGATGGTGCTAGGCAATAAATCAGTGTTTTGTTTTGTTTTTTTTTCATGCTATCTGGTCAAAGAGACTATTAGGGAGCTATTTGTACATATAAACATCTTAAATTTCCCGAATCTGGCTCCCTGACATTGAAACAATGATGTTAATGGACAAATGTGAGATTGCACAAAACTTTCTGACATTGGGAAACTTTCCATGTCCTCTAGAAGTAGAGGTATGACAGGAACTCTCTGCTGGATCTAAGCTAGTAAAGAGAGTCACTTCAAATGGAGTGTGCTGATTCAGGTCACAGGAGTGAAATTAGGATTTATGAATGTGTAATGGCACAAAAAGTAATGCATGATGAGCTAGAAAATTTTTCATGTATTTCTCTTTAGAGATCATGTAGCTTTCTTTGTCTCTTTTGGGTTTAAGTTCAAACTTAATGATGACCTCAGGTAATTGGAACTGGTCCAATAATTCAGAGATCAAGAGCAGTGGATATCTGTTTTTTCTGTTGCCGATCACATTTAAAGCCTATGAAGTCCTTCCTCTCTTCTTTCTAATAATGAAGACTTCTATTTTTGAAACCTGCTGGAGAGGTTAAGGCCTATCTGGTAAACCGGCATTTCACAATTTGTACTGTTTTCTCATCTTTAAAATGAGAGGGCTGCACAAGTGATTTACCTGATGTCCTTTGCTCTGATATTCTAAAGGTCTAGAATTCTGTATCCCAGGAACTTCATTTCCATAGATATCTAAAGAATACATGTTCACAACAAGGAAAATATACCTTGGTATGATGTTGGTAAATCACTTTTATAGGATTCTTTCGTTAATGGATTGACTGATTGGCTGACTTAGAAGTAGACTATAAGCCTGTATTCCACTGGGTGGGTACTTTCTGTTGCCTCTGGTGTTCTTGACAGTGTATTGGTGATCTTAACTGCTGATTTATACCGGGAGAGTCAGCTTGGAACATGTCAAAGGGAAGTACCTGGAAGTCCTCTTCTCTCACCTTACCTTCAAGCTCATGTCATCATTATCTTTGCTATGCAGTTTCCTGATTGACTCTTCCAAAAACTAGAGCCTAATTGTAAAATAATTGCAGTGTTACAAACCTATTCATCACCATGCCTATTGTTACTTACCTAGTTTAGTTCACCCTATTTAAACTACTGTGTCATAAAATCTGAAGGCTGGAAGTTAATAGGGAGATATATTGCAATACCTTAATTTTCTGAGAGTTTCTGTTAAATTGTGTGACATATAGACTGGAAATCCAGATTCAGATGCTTCACCAGAGGCACACACTTCAGTTGAAGCCTCAACAACTGAACTAATTAATACCCCGCCCCCAGGTGCTCCTTCCAACTGGGCCTACGCAGCTAGCTGGGAGAACAGGCCTAGTTGCTGTGTAGACAGGGGATGTCCCTCCCCCAAAGTCAGTGGGGACTGCAGCTCTCAGAGGTGCTGTTTCATATTCCCCTTACAGAGAGGGATTAGAGGTTGGGCTGGAGTGGGAGAGTGAGGTCTACTGTGCAGTCTTGTGAGAACACCAGTCAAGTCTTGTGAAGAGGTATACTTAAGTTCCACAGAAATCCGCATTGAAAATCAGCCAGACTAGCTCCCCTGTGAAAATCAGGCATTCAGCTGATGACTAAGACATTTTGAATGAGGAGACAAAGGACAAATACAGACAATATTGTCTCAAGGTATTGATTTTACTTAAAATGGCAAAGTCTAAAAATTTAGAAGATGGTATCCTATGAAAAACTGACCTTTTTTTTTTTTTTCATTCCAATCCCAAAGAAAGGCAATGCCAAAGAATGCTCGAACTACCGCACAATTGCACTCAACTCACATGCTAATAAAGTAATGCTCAAAATACTCCAAGCCAGGCTTACATGAACCGTGAGGCAATACATGAACAGTGAACTTCCAGATGTTCAAGCTGGTTTTATAAAAGGCAGAGGAACAAGAGATCAAATTGCTAACATCCGCTGGATCATAGAAAAAGCAAGAGAGCTTCAGAAAAATATCTATTTCTGCTCTATTGACTATGCCAAAGCCTTTGACTGTGTGGATCACAATAAACTGTGGAAAAATCTTAAAGAGACGGGAATACCAGACCATCTGACCTGTCTCTTGAGAAACCTGTATACAGGTCAGGAAGCAACAGTTAGAACTGGACATGGAACAACAAACTGGTTCCAAATAGGAAAAGGAGTACGTCAAGGCTGTATATTGTCACCCTGCTTATTTAACTTAAATGCAGAGTACATCATGAAAAACACCGGGCTGGATGAAGCACAACTGGAATCAAGATTTGTGGGAGAAATATCAGTAACCTCAGATATGCAGATGACACCACCCTTATGGCAGAAAGTGAAGAGAAACTAAAAAGCCTCTTGATGAAAGTGGAAGAGGAGAGTAAAAAAGTTGGCTTAAAGCTCAACATTCAGAAAACTAAGATCATGGCATCTGGTCCCATCACTTCATGGGAAATAGATGGGGAAACAGTGGAAACAATGTCAGACTTTATTATGGGGGCTCCAAAATCACTGCAGATGGTGATTGCAGCCATGAAATTAAAAGATGCTTACTCCTTGAAATGAAAGTTATGACCAACCTAGATAGCATATTTAAAAGAAGAGACATTACTTTGCCAACAAAGGTCCATCTAGTCAAGGCTATGGTTTTTCCAGTAGTCATGTATGGATATAAGAGTTGGATGGTAAAGAAAGCTGAGTGCCGAAGAATGATGCTTTTGAACTGTGGTGTTGGAGAGGACTCTTGAGATCCAACCAGTCCATCCTAAAGGAGATCAGTCCTGGGTGTTCATTGTAAGGACTGATGTTGAAGCTGAAACTCCAGTACTTTGGCCACCTCATGTGAAGATTTGACTCATTGGAAAAGACCCTGATGCTGGGAAAGATTGAGGGCAGGAGGAGAAGGGGACGACAGAGGATGAGATGGCTGGATGGCATCACCAACTTGATGGACATGGGTTTGAGTAGACTCCGGGAGTTGGTGATGGACAGGGAGGCCTGTTGTGCTGTGGTTCATGGGGTCACAAAGAGTTGGACATGACTGAGAAACTGAACTGAACTGGATCCTATGAAAATGATATATAACCTCTTAGTATCTCTTTAGAAGATAGAAATTAAGCATATCATTTACGGTTGTAGATTCTCGGTTATGATTTCATGAGTGGTAGGTAATATGGCCAGAATGTCTTGGCAGGCTGTCCTAAAGTGAGGCAATAGGTACATGTTTTTTTAATGGGTTTGAACATAAACATGAGTGTACACAAGATGGAAAAAGAAAATACAGCAGGCAACACATTTAACCATATTTTCTTTTATCTTGTTGCAAAGAAAAATGTATTTTATAATATGAAACAGAATCTAATTATGCACAGTGCTTCTATAAGGTAGTGAAAAGCAATCTTTGCAAGGATGATGAAGATATATGTGTCAAAGTGTAGTCAAACATGACAGCCATTAAATGCTTGGTTGGAGAAAGATCTTTAATTACACAGGACATTAGATACAGTTGGATTGCAAAGAATTATTGGCCAAATCAACAAAAATTATTCTCAAGGATAGATTCATGTTATACGAGTGAATGGAGGCAAGGGTGTACTTTCAGTCACACTCAAGGTTTAGGCACCAGCAAGGGCCTACCCTTCCTTACTGTCCCCTTGATCACTGGCTATACCTCCTTGAGAGGGACATTCTCATGGTCACTGGGACTTTGGGAGTGTGAGCTGTCAGAGTGGTTACTGATGCTTAAAAACTAGAAGATCCCAGAGGCTTTTTAAGTAGGATGGCTGATGGTGCAGCGACATGCAATATGGAAAAAGCAAGAGATGGTGAGATCTGGAAGGGCCCCAGGTCTCAGGTTCTGGACCATGAATTCTCTCTTTGGGAGGAGATTTGTAAGATCAGAGCAGCCTTCCAGTCTTGGATACTCTGGAAGAATTACGGGCTGAGTAAGTCAAGAGTAATACTATCAGCTAAGGTATCTTACATGCTTATTTTGTGCTAAGTATTGTGCACACACCTCATTTGATCTTCACAATGACCTGATGGGGTCAATGTTAGTATTTTGCCCATCCCCCTTGTCAGGTGTTGAAAGGTTAGGTAACTTGTTCAAGGTGGCTAAGTTAGGAAGGGATTTAAGGTGACTAGCTATATGAGTTCATCCTTGACTGATGATTTCCTGGGACACTAGATTTTTGATGTTAAAACTAGGACAGTTACAAGCAGAATAGGATAGTTGGTCACCCTAAAAGTGATGGTACAAGGATGCAAACTCAGAGCCTGAGATATTTTTTCTTGTGTTTTTTACTGCCTTCCCAAGGAAAGAGGCTCAGGTTCAGAACAACAAGGCACTGGATCTAAATGACGAGAACCTGATACAAAGAGGGGGTTTTGTCTTGGGGATAAGGCTCAGCTACAGTGCTGACCAGAACAGTCAGCAGAGTGAACTGAATGCTGCATTTTAGTAATGGAAGATGGCCCCAGAACTTTGGGGGTGGGGGGAGTTTGTACATGTAGAGAGGCTCCTGACAGTAGGAAGCCATGCAGATCATTTTCCACTTAGGAACATCTGGAGGCAATAGTAGTTTTAATGTCCATAGCTTATTCTGAACATCACCTCTGACAATATGTAACAGTAATAGATGATGGTCAAAACACGTAGGGTATACCAGAACACCCGTTTTCAGGGCTTTATATCCCTGGGTTTGGTCCTGGTGAGGGCTCCTGTTGTGTCCACAAACTCAGGAGAGGGCAGCTGCTTGGTCAGTGCCCATGCAGCATGCTGGCTGCTACTGAGCTGGTGTAGAATAGAGCCTGGACAGGAGGGAGATCCCTGAATTTGTTTGTTTCTTCTTTGAACTCCTTTGCCTATTGTCTTTGTTTGATACTTTGAGACTGTATAGTTAAGCAGAAATTGCACAGAATTTGGGCTCAGCTAGTTCTGTCTTTGAATATTGACTCTGGCACTTATTAGATGTGTGCCTTGGGAAACTGACTTAATGTCTATGAATCTTGGCTTTTTCCATTGTAAAATGCCAGCTTCAATCAATACAAGGTTATTTAAAAGATTAGAAATAATGTATATTAAGAGCTTAGCACACACTAAGTACTCAATAAGGGGGACTTGCTATATGACCGTAGAGTCAAACCCACAGAGTTCAAAATGGAGCCTTGGAATCTTCAAATTTTAAATGAAAACTGTCTTCCAGTATTGGATTTATCATTTTAGCTCAAGGATGACACCTTGTGGAATTCTCAGACAACTAGGCACTTATTTCTTGGTTTCTCTATGGTACTAAATCTTTCTAGAGGCTGAACCAGTGACACAGATTGAGGGTAATTTACCAGCTACTTAAGTCAAGAAGAAAGGGCAGAGCAAAAGCAGGTTAATTTAATTTTTTGGAGCCATCTTGGGATATTTTTTCAGAATTTAATTTTAATTTATCTGTGCTATATATTTATTTGTTTAGTGTTTTCCCAGAAAGAATATTATCTGAATCATTTGACTCCTAAATATTACTCTAACCCTGGTATAAGTCTTATTCCATTTGCTTTCCCTGATCACTCAGTGACCACTTCTCTAAGGGTTCCTATGTCACATATAGTCAAGAGCAGCTGCATAATTCGTGGAGCCCAGTTGAAGACGAATTGGACCCTTTGTTCAAAAATCATTAACTGTTTCAAAATGTTGACAATAGTGCATTAAACCAAAAGTGGCCCTTCTATGGGCCCTGTATCACTGTCTCTTATTAAGTACTGTTAAAAATAATGTCTCTAGCTGTAATACAAATTCTTGGCTAGAAGAAACATCTTTTTTTTTTTTCTTTCTTATGTTTATTCCAATTTCTGAGACCATTTTCCCATCCTCAAAGCTTCCACGTTAGAAATAAAACAACGTTTTAGGCAGAAACTATACTTAGGTAGCATTTCCATGTAGATGAAGCTTAGAGAAGACAGTCTGACTGTGTTGAGTGATAGGTGATGGTTTTGAAATTGTGATAGCATAAAAAGCATTCTGTTTCTACTTACATGTGTGGTTGGTTATTTGGAGGAGAGATGGGGGGAGATTCTGAAGTAGATCAGTTCAGTTCAGTCGCTTAGTCATGTCCAACTCTTTACGACCCCATGGACTGCAGCACGCCAGGCTTCCCTGTTCATCACCAAATCCCAGAGTCCACCCAAACCCATGTCCATTGAGTCAGTGATGCCATCCAACCATCTCATCCTCTGTCTTCCTCTTCTCCTCCTGCCTTCAATCTTTCCCAGTGTCAGGGTCTTTTCCAATGAGTCACTTCTTTGCATAACGGTGGCCAAAGTATTGGAGCTGCAGCTTCAGCATTAGTCCTTCCAATGAATATTCAGGGCTGATTTCCTTTAGGATTGACTGCTTGGATCTCCTTGTTGTCTAAGGGACTCTCAAGAGTCTTACCCAACTGTTCAAAAGGATCAGTTCTTCGGTGCTCAGCTTTCTTTATGGTCCAACTCTCATATCCATACATGACTACTGGAAAAACGATAGCTTTTACTAGTTTTGGTAGTAGCTTTTCTTCCAAGGAGCAAGTGTCTTTTAATTTCATGGCTGCAGTCACCATCTGTAGTGATTTTGGAGCCCAAGAAAATAAAGTCTGTCACTGTTTCCATCATTTCCCTATCTATTTGCCATGAAGTGATGGAACCGGATGTAGATAATGGAGGGGCTAAATTGTCTGCCAGTTATCCCTTGGTTAGATTCACATTCATCAGTGTGGAGCCCAGTTTTACCTTGAACTGTATTGCTCTAGATGCTTTGTGGATTTAGACTTCCTGGAAGAGAATCAAAAACCAGTTCTTGGAAGGGACAGCAGTGGTGGAGATGGTTCAATAGATGCATTGACCTTGGTTCATAATGACCATTTAATTAGACTTAAAATTACTTAGGATTTTGATGGGATCACTTATCATTGTGCTTAGCGTATAACAGATGCTAAATTACTCTTGACTCAATGGAGACAAGGATTCCCAAATGGTTGATCATGATTGTTTGGTCAATTGGAACCTAAATTTCATTGGTTATGGCTGTTCTCCAGCCCTGAGCTGGTTGACATTTATAGCGAGAAGAGCCGAGGTGTGCAGCTAGAAGCACATCATTCTCTCCTCTGTTTTTCCTCATTCTAGCTTATCCTTTATGCTCCTTTAACTCTGAACTGCCAGGATACAGCTCCCAGGAGCTGCATTAACTTCTCTCTCAGCTCCGGGCCTTGGCCTGGGTTGTCTACTCTGCTTGAGTTGTCCTTGCACAACCTACCCTCCTGCCTAACACCTGCCCGTGCTTGAAGACAAAGAGCAAACATAGCTTCCTAGTTCAGTCAAGGTCATCATTATTATTACCAGAAGGAAATAGTTTATTTACTAAGTTTCTCCTTATATATGGTACTGGGATAATATGCTCTTCCACTGGTTTGGGATTTTAGAACTGTTCTTGTAGATTTTTTTTTTTCCTGATGAGTTGTAGAAATAATACTTAAAAAGGGAAAATGAATTTTGAAAGAAATTAAAATATATTTAAACAATACTTTTCCCCCAGAATTAAATGGACTATCAAATGAAAGAGTTTTCTTAAAATCTTTAATAATCTCTTCCAGCTAGAAACTGTGATCCTAAGTTCACCAAATGATCTGGTTTTATGTTGTGGTTTTATTTAACTAAACCAAAGCTTAGAGTATATTAAATACACAGTGAGAATGATAATTATTGTCAGAAGATGGGCAGTTGCAAAGAGAACATACTGGTAAAGAGAACATCTCTGCCAATATGCCCATCTACCAATATGCCAATCCACAGCACTTCTATGTCAAAACAATATAGCTAGGAATAGGAAAAAATGCATTTGTAACACCATTCAGTTGGAACCATTCTTAGAATGCTGGAAATCAAGGCAAACATCTTTGCCTTTGTAGAGAGGTCTCTGGCTGCTCTAAGTTCAAAGTGGCTCAATGACTTGGTAAGATGAGGAAGAAGAGGTAACTTAAGGTTAAAATGTAGTCTTGTGTGTAAATATATATAACCTGTGTTCCATACACATTTTAAAAAAACAGCCTTCAATTACTTTTGAAAGCAAAATGGCACATTCAAAAGAGTTTAACTGCAGATAGCTTTCCTGAAGTCTGTTTACAGAGACTTGGGCAGTCTGTGTGTGTGTGTGTGTGTGTGTGTGTGTGTGTGTGTGTGAAAGCCAGTCAGTCATGTCCGACTCTTTGTGACCCCATGGACTGTAGTCCGCCAGGCTCCTCTGTCCTTGGAATTCTCCAGGCAAGAATACTGGAGTGGGTAGCTGTTCCCCTCTCCAGGGGATCTTCCCAACCCAGGGATCGATCCAAGGTCTCCCACATTGTAGGCAGATTCTTTACCATCTGAACCATAGGTTTAGGCTCTAAGGATCCAATAAGGGATGGTGACATGCTCAAGGTCTAGCAAGAGTGGCACACTCTTTTCCTCCCTTGGTCTGAAGGTGAAGGGAGATCCCTATGTGGCTATGAAAGAGAGACTGCCACAGAAGCCATAGCCAGAGTGGCAGAGAAGGAGCAAGGAAATTAATACTCTGACCTGTATCCAACCTCCCCTGGCACCTCCCGTTGGCCAACCCTAACCAGGAAGCCAGAGGCATGGGAGGTGGGGATGGGGATACAGTTATTAGACCAGGACAGAGGAGTGTGGAGAACGGACGGGTGCAGGAGCAGACGGTGATGCAGCAGTGGGCAGCAGAGATGTGTGGATTTGCTTGGTAAGGAAGCAAGAAGTGCAGAGAGATGGTTGATTACTCAGCGCATTACAGACAGTATGAGCTTTGTCTACTCAGCCCCCTTGTCCCAAGTTCCACGAGGACCATGTGGGAGCAGGTCCTGGTGGATACCGGAGCTGTGCCACTGCTGAGGAACAACAAGCTCAGGGAACCCCTCGGAGGATGCCGACAGCCTGCTCAAGAAGACATGATCGACATTGTCCTGGTCAGAAAACAAGCCTTTTGTCTGCCCTGGAGGAGGACACTGTCTCTGCCTTCCAAGGATATTTGCTATGCACATGTCCTTGAGAAGATCACTCTGTACAAAAGCTGTCATAGGCCTGGTAGAGAATGGCTCTGCCTCCTACACAGCGCAAATGGAGACTAACCTGCACAGGCGGGAATACATTTTTCATTTCTGTAACCTGCCGGTGGGCCTGATTTTGCTCTGAGCACCACACTCAGGCCCAACGTTGTCCATACCATAGCCCTCTTCTCTTCCTTCTACATGTACTTTTGCTATTGATTACAACACACACACACACACACATTTTTACATGGAGTAGGGAAGTAGTGCATCTTGGTGAACGCAGAACTGACTTCAGCTTAGACGTATCTGGCTTACATACCCCTTACCATCCACTGACCTTGGGTTTTATTTTCCTCTGTCAAATAGAGATTATCACACATATTTTTAGGTAGGTTTGTAAGGGAAAAAATGACAAAATATTAAGTATCTAGTCCAGGTCTCAGCCCAGAGTGGGGACTATTATGGTTAATAAACTGGTAGAAGAGTGAGTTGAATGACATGGTTTGTCCCTAGCTCCCCCATCCCCCATGTCTCTTAAAATAGTCTTGAACTCCTCCAGAGAGGTGCTAAGACATTGAAGACTTCACTGGTGTTGAAGAGTCCTGGCAGCATAGCACAAAATGACCGAAAATCCCCCAAGACTTGGCATAGCTGCTGTCTATTCCTTCCAGACAGGTGCTCATGCTGACTCAACCCTGTCGTAGGTGCTTCCCACTGCACAAAGGAGAGAGAGGTCCCTGAGGGATGCTTATTCAAGCACTTGAGCCTGGATTATTGTTTGGGGAATAAATATGCATTTTAATAACCTTGAAGACTCAGTGAAATAGTGCAACATACATTTGTTCAGTATTTAATTTGTAGACTGCTTATAAGAATTTATGAAAAATAGCACCTGGGGATCTGAGAACAAAGAAATCACTAAACTCTTTTCTTAATGGGAACCTCTGTGGGCCAAATAAGAAGTGTTATATATTCAGCCACTTCAGTGGTGTCTGACTATTTATGACTGCATAGGCTGTAGCCCACCATACTCCTCAGTCCATGGGATCTCCAGGCAAGAAAACTGGAGTGGGTTACCCTTTCCTTCTCCAGGCGATCTTCCCAACCCAGGGGTTGAATTGGCATCTCTTGGGTCTCCTGCATTGTCAGGCAGCTTCTTTACCACTGAGCCACCAGGGAAGCCCCTCAAATATGAAGACATGGTGGTATACATTTGTTTGATATTACCAGTAATTTGGAAATCCCAACGTCTTAAGTATCACAGTTGATATTTAAGTACTTCTTTCTAAAGTGAAAAGTGAAAGTGTTAGTCACTCAGTTGTGTCTGACTCTTCATGACTCCATACTCTGTAGCCTGCCAGGCTCCTCTGTTCATGGAATTCTCCAGACAAGAATAATGAAGTGAGTAGCCATTTCCTTCTCCAGGAAGTCTTCCTGACCTAGGGATTGAGCCCAGGTCTCCTGCATTGCAGGCAAATTCTTTACCGTCTGAGCTACCAGTGAAGCTAAGCCAAGTGTAAATTAATGTCAAAGAGCAAAATAATACAGCAGATAAATGTTTATTAAAGCAGAAAACGTTTGTTACTTAAAACCAAACAGGTGAAAATATTTTACTTTTGCTTAATTGAGGATAGATAGGGCTTCCCAGGTGGCGCTAGTGGTAAAGAATCCACCTTCCAAGGGAGGAGATGTAAGAGATGCAGGTTTGATAACCTAGGACGGGAAGATTCCCTGGAGGTCAGAATGCAACCCACTGTAGTATTCTTGCCTGGAAAATTCCATGGACAGAGGAGCCTGACAGGCCACAGTTAATGGGGTCACTGAGTCAGATATCACTAACACTTTCTATCACTTTTCTTTTCACTCACAATATAGCATCAACAGAATCACTGGATGACTTGTTAAAAAAACAGATTTCCAGGCCCCACCCCTAGAGATTATATAATTCAATTGGGTGGGAACAGGAATCTGCATTTCTGCCAAGTTCCCAGGCAATGTTGATGCTGCAGGTCTAGAGACCAAGACTTGAGAATCACTGATCTGTATCACAAGCATTCTGGCTTTTTCAGAGCTCTCATTTTGTGTGGGTAAAGTGGTGCCACCTACTGGACATAATAGAAAAAAATCACAATAGAAGATTTAAGCATTTTAAAAGATGATCCTGAGGGTTCTGCAAAGATCTAATAAACACTTGTGCTTCTTTGTGAATTGTGGGGTAATGGACCAATAGTTTTTATTATAGCACAAGAATAGCATTTTTATTTTAATGTTTATTTTTTTCAGTATAGAAAACAATAAGACCATTCTGTTTACGGTTAAGCATGTAAGAGATGTACTACAACTAATTAGCTAATTAGCTATACAGCTGCCAATACTTGCTGATTTATAGTCCTTTCAACTGCATTTCAGGAAGGAATAAATTCTGGTACAACAGGCACAAAAATATTCTCCTCGGGCTTTTATTTATTTATCTATAAAATGAAATGATAATCTCAAACAGCATTCTCTAATATTCTGTGATTCTACTTTAAAGATATTTTGCTTAGCATAGCCTCAGAGAGAAGAAAGAATCAAATTTAGAATGAAGGTTTGTTCTCTGACACCATATAATCCTCTTGTTTTAGAAAAACGAACCTAAATGTTTTTGGGACTCCCAAGTGCCTCTATTCTTTCTTTTCAGGCCATGTTTTGTTTATCTTTAAAAATAACAATGATACCAACTTTCCTTATTGAATTATTTTAAGGGCACAAGAAAAGTGGAAATAGTTGCATTAGTTTGCTAAGGCTTCTGTAACAACGTACCACAGATTGGGTGGTTTAAACAACAGAAATGTGTTTCCTCACAGTCCTGGAGGCTAGGGGTCTGAGATCAACCTGTTGGCAGGTTGATTTCTCTGTAGCCTCTTTCCTTGACTTTAAGGTGGCTGCTTCCTTCTGTGTCTTCATGTGACTGTCCCTCTATCTTTGTGTCCAAATTTCCTCTTTTTAAAAGGTCATCAGTCATATTGGATTAGGGTCCACCCTAACAACCTCATTTTAACAGAATTAATCTTTTTAAAGGGAGAAGGAAATGGCAACCCACTCCAGTATTCTTGCCTGGAAACTCCTATGGACAAAGGAGCCTGGTGGGCCACAGTCCATGGAGCTGCAAAAGAGTCAGACATGACTTAGCAACTAAAAACGAGAGAAGAAACCTGATGTCATCATAGAGACTGTGTCATGTCTTTCCTAAAGGGGACTGCTGCAGCAGGGTCTTTCTTGAGTCACTCTGCAGCCTAGGCCTGGAAAGCAAAGCAACCATCTCTTCCTACTGCAGAGCCACAACTCCCTCTGCAGGGACCCGGGAGAAAAAGACTATTCCAACAGCCAGCCATCATTACAATCTCCTGTGGTCTTGGTACAAGTCTGGAATTCCAACACCAGCATTTCACTTCAGAGCGGCCAGTCCTTGTGGCCCAGCTGGTAAAGAATCTGCCTGCAATGCGGGAGACCTGGGTTCAATCCCTGGGTTGGGAAGATTCCCTGGAGAAGGGAAAGGCTGCTGCTGCTGCTGCTAAATCACTTCAGTCGTGTCCGACTCTGTGTGACCCCATAGACGGCAGCCCACCAGGCTCCCCCGTCCCTGGGATTCTCCAGGCAAGAACACCGGAATGGGTTGCCATTTCCTTCTCCAATGGTGAAAGTGAAAAGTGAAGTCGCTCAGTCGTGTCCGACTCTTAGTGACCTCATGGACTGCAGCCTACCAGGCTCCTCTGTCCATGGGATTTTCCAGGCAAGAGTACTGGAGTGGGGTGCCATTGCCTTCTCCAAGGGAAAGGCTACCCACTCCCATATTCTGGCCTGGAAAATTCCATGGACTGTATAGTCCATGGAGGCACACAGAGTCAGACACAACTGAGTGCCTTTCACCTTCAGCAAGGTAAGGAATGCTATGTCAGAGAAAAAGTTTAGGAAAATAAAAACAGGCTCTAAAGAATACAATAGGTAAAAATTCCCAATGCCAGACCACCAGGCAGAGCTTTGAGGAGTCTTAGGCTACTGCAACCCTCTTTCTTTATTTCAAAATTAGCCAAAGCACAGGCTACCCAGGAGCTTTCTGGGTAAGGCTCCCTTAGGAGGGGGAAACTGTCATATCTTACTTAGACAATTGTGCTGTCTACGTGCATGCTCAGTCGTGTCCAAATCTTTGTGACCCCATGGACTGTAGCCCACCAGACTCCTCTGTGCAGAGAATTTTCCAGGCAAGATTACTGGAGTGGTTTGCCATTTTCTTCTCCAGGGAATCTTCCCAACCCAGGGATCAAACCCTTTTCTCCTGTGTATACTGCTTTGGCAGGCAGATTCTTTACCACTGTGCCACCTGGGAAGTCCTAGACAATGATAGTTTACTTAAAATGTTTCACTTCACCTCCATATATACATAACTTTAATATCATACCCATCGAGCAAAATAAGTTTCATAAAGGTGTTTCAGATCTTACTTAAACTAAATTAGACCTTTTGTATCCAGAACAACAACAATGTTCAAAATTTCACAGGTGTTTTATTATTGTATTAGTCTAATATTAAACATTTAAAATACCTGTTCATAAGACTTGTTTTTGATAAGTTTATCTTTAGTGGGTTGTTTTCCAAATAAATACAATAAATAAACATCTTGTTTTCTTAAAAAAAAAAAAAATGTGAAAAACAGTTACAGGCATTCTTAATCCTAGCACCCTAAAGCAACATTCTTTTTGGTACAGAATTTCCAGTCTACATATATATTTATATGTATTTTACAGAGCAAAGATTGTATTATGGACATACTGTCCGTGATGATTGCTGGTGACCTTGGCCTGAAGCAGGGCTTGGGTTCCCAGGCAGAGACTGAGGCCAGGTCATGGAGCGAAAGCATAAGATCCTAGCCCTAGACCAGTGGTCAGCGGCAAGGGCCTTGGCCCTTCAGCTTTGCAGAAAAGAATTTCATGATGACGGAAAGTAGTGAAGCAAGTATTTATTGGGAGGAAAAAAGTACAGTACACATTAATAGACACATGGGTGGACTCAGAGACAGAGTCACTGAGTCACACCCTCGTGGGAATTTGAATTCCTTTTATGGGACATTTCTTCTGGGATTCCTTTGGCCAATCATTTTGATTTGCCTGGTTCGCAGTTCATATTTGGTATATCTCAGGATCCTCCCGTGTGTGTGCATGCATCTCTTAGCCAAGATGGGTCCTGTTGCAAAGATCTGTGGGTAGACTAGTATCATTTGACATCACTCCCCTTTGACCTCCAAGGAGTCTTTCCGTGCATGTGTGGTCATGGAGGTCTCTTGACTTTGAGAATCAGTAATTTGTGGTTGGGGCAGGGTCCAGCCTCCTTTAATAGTCTTGCTATTCTTGTCTTGAAGCTTCGGT
Source organism: Cervus elaphus (assembly GCF_910594005.1). Classification (NCBI taxonomy): domain Eukaryota; kingdom Metazoa; phylum Chordata; class Mammalia; order Artiodactyla; family Cervidae; genus Cervus; species Cervus elaphus. The sequence continues at coordinate 31,048,575 of NC_057833.1, read as the reverse complement.
CTTCATAGAGTAAATCCCCTATCACTTTACCTGTGGGGGGAGAGAGGGGGCTCTACCGCCTGCCTAAATTACATTATTTCCACTGAATCTTAAGTAAGAAGCGTTTTCCACATCTATTATTTTGATCATTGAATGATATTCTATACATTGGATAGACAAAATTCTCCCCATTATCCTATCTGTGAACATTTACATTGCTTCTAATTTTTTAAATGATGTTGCAATGTACATCTCTGCCCATATATTTCCTACTTCCTCCTTATCTATTATCTATCCTATTTCCTTAGGATAATTTTCTAGAATTGGGTATGAACATTTCTATGTAGATTAGGCTTTAGAATTAAGTACCCCTAACTTTCCCGCAGAAAGCTGTAGTCTTTAAATCTTTACGTCTCTGTAAAAGACAGATAGATTCTCTTATCATTAAAACTTTCAGTATTGAGGCGAAGGAGAGTGCCATCTGCTGCCTTGAATACATTACTTCCTGAAATTTGCCGCTTATTCCCAGAGAGCAGGATCAGATACTGGCCAAGGTAGGATCTGCTCCAGGTTGGGTATTAAATGACAGGAAGAGTGCTCCTTAAGTGAGGTCACATTGCCAGGTTACCACATCCAGGGCAGCCTGTATTTACAGTGTAGAAGGCAGCCAGACACTATTTCCTGCCTCCCTCAGAAACCTGTTTGTTGTTGGGAGCTTGTGATGCAAGCCACTGAAAAACAATGTATGCTGTGCCCTGGGCTGTTGGTTGTTCTGTCGAACCCATCTTCCTCTTCTTACCTGTGTAGATCCAACCTCCTGCATCATTAGATTTCTCTTTGGTCCAGCTCTATGCTTTGGCCACAGTGACTCTGGATTCTGGTTAGCTTTGGAGTCTCACTTCAGCGGAGGTGGTTAGCCATGGAGTCTCACCTTTCTCCTCCCCAAGAGAATCCTCACTTTTCCTGGGCCTGCTGTGTTCCCTATAGTTGCTACCACATCACCTCCAAAGATTGCTCTTTGATTCCTATATGAGTTTTTTCTTCTGTTTTCTATTTTCTTTTTAAAAAATTGGAGTATAATTGCTTTACCTGTTGTGTTAGTTTACGCTGTAACAACAGTCAGCTATATGTATACATCCCCTCCTTCTTGAGCCTCCTCCCCACCCCACCCCCTACCCCACCCCTCTAGGTCATCACAGAGCACAGAGCTATTAATGTATCTGTATCAGAGGGGTGGGATGGGGAGGGAGGTGGGAGGGGGGTTCGAGATGGGGAACACATGTAAATCCATGGCTGATTCATGTCAGTGTATGGCAAAAACCACTACAATATTGTAAAGTAATTAGCCTCCACCTAATAAAAATAAATGGAAAAAAAAAGAAAAATGATACTGATGAGCCTATTTGCAGGGCGGGAATAGAGACACAGACGTAGAGAATGGACTTGTGGATACAGGGGGTGGGAAGGAGAGGGTGGGATAGATTGAGAGAGTAGCAAAGATGTATATACACTGTTGCTATTTTTGTTGTTTAGTTGCTAGGTCATGTCCAACTCTTTCGCCACCCATGGACTGTAGCCTGCCAGACTCCTCTGTCCATGGGATTTCTTGGACAGAATATTGTAGTGCGTTGCCCTTTCCTTCCACAGAGGATCTTCCTGACTCAGGGATTGAACCTGTGTCTCTTGTATTGGTGGGTGGATTCTTTATCACCGAGCTACCTGGGAGCCTTATGTATACACTACCATGTATAAAATAGATAGCTAGTGGAAAGCTGCTGTATATGGAAGGGGTTTTTCTAAAGGGCATGTCAAGACTACTTTCTATGTCACAAAATATTCTTTATGACTTAGACCCTGAAGATTTATCCAGCCTTATCTCTTGTAGTTAATTCTTTGTTTTCAACAGAGTAAGCAACATTGTCCAACAGAAATACATAATTTTAAATTTTCTAGTAGCCACATTAAAACAGGAAAAACAAATAAACCAAACAAATGAACAAAATACCCCACAACAACAACAGGTAACTCAGAATATTATCATTTTAGCATTTGACACTACACATATTTCAAGTGCTCAATAGACACATGTATTCCCAGCTCCGGGAGTCTCAAGCTCCACATACGTTCTCCGACATAAGACTTTTGTTTTGATTCCCATGCATTTACACATGCTCTTCTTTATTTCTACCTGGAATGAACTTTCTCCAATCTGGCAAACTCTTCAGTTCAGTTCAGTTCAGTCACTAGTTGTGTCTGACTCTTTGTGACCCCATGAATCACAGCACGCCAGGCCTCCCTGTCCATCACTAACTCCCAGAGTTTACTCAAACTCATGTCCATCGAGTTGGTGATGCCATCCAGCCATCTCATCCTCTGTCGTCCCCTTCTGCTCCTGCCCCCAGTCCCTCCCAGCATCAGGGTCTTTTCCAATGAGTCAACTCTTCACATGAGGTGGCCAAAGTACTGGAGTTTCAGCTTCAGCATCAGTCCTTCCAGTGAACACCCAGGACTGATCTCCTTTAGGATGGACTGGTTGGATCTCCTTGCAGTCCAAGGGGCTCTCAAGAGTCTTCTCCAACACCACAGTTCAAAACCATCAATTTTTCGGTGCTTAGCTTTCTTCACAGTCCAACTCTCACTCACCTGTAAAAACCTAGCACAAATATCCCCTTTCCAGCAATTCTCTTAACTCTCTACAAATGTTACTTGTCTCGTTCTTCTCTGGTCTGCCACTCTACTTTGTACATACTTCTACTTTATATTTATCCCTCGCCCTTATAGGATGTTTAGGCCTTTTCAAAATGTCCACAAGACATTTGGTCCATAAAACATTTGATCCATGTCTAAAGGTTCTTGAAATTTGGTCCAATCAAAAACATCCATGAGCATATTTAGTCCATGCCTAATGGTTTGATCAAAATCAAATATCAGGGACCTTTTGGTGTGGACCAAATATCTGCGAGTCATCATTCTTTATTGTAATATATTGATATATATTTTATAAAAAAATTATTCATAGCTTTTTACTTGATTTTGAGCTTCTTTAGAGCAAAGATGTTCCCTTTTTATCTCTGTATCCTTAGAGTCGAGAATGGAGCACATTCTTACCATCAATGTGCAATAAATGGACAAATAGATGAATATTTACTAATCTAGCCATTATTACGTATGTTGAATTCTTATTCCTTACCTCCATATCACCTTACAGGGCTCCACTACAAGCCTTATGGAAAGATTTACCCAGACAAGCCATTTTTTTGTTGCTTCATTTTTGATCAGACAGAGTTAGAAGGAAAATAAAATAACTAGGTTGATGCCTGTCTACACAGTGATTTCCTGGGTGTTTTATAAGAATTAGCTTTTTTAGGTTAAACTAAGAACACTAAAGTATTCAAACTTGAACATCTTCATTCTTTGAATAAGGTATTTCATTGAGAAAAGCTCCTCCTTCACAAAATATGCTCAGATATGTAATGAAGTGTGAGACTTAATTTCATTTACAGTTAGATTAAATTCCCTTCTTATGTTAAAGTCTCCTACCTTGTGCTTCTGGAAGAAAGCTATTGGGGAAGGCTGGAGGAAAGATTACTGACAGACTATTTTTTGGAAAATATAAAATGGTTGCCTTTCTTATTTCATATTACTCTACTTTGTTTCATCTTATTTAATATTTTTTTTTAAATGAGCACTTTAAAGCTGTTTAAATTCCCAACAGTTTGTGCTAGGCAGCATCAATAAGACAGGTCTCATTTTATGTTTCATGTGATCCCTATGTACAGTTCTGTAAGTAACAAAAGATCAAGTCTAGGTTTGAAAATGTTACATACTATAGGAAAAGAAGCTGCAGCAACATGCCTGGTTGCTGTTTTTCTTAAGATTAGAAACTTGTTACTGAGACCAGGAAAAATATAAAAATTAAATATAATAAATATAAATGAAGTATAATAACATAGAAAAATATATTATGCACCAGTGCCTGTAACTTAGCCTTATTACTTTAAATCTATACCCTATATATACATACACATATATCCTTTAAGCAGGTTCTCTGAGCAGCATGGATATGTAGATAAAATGCCAGGGACTGTGGCTTTTTAGGGTCTACAAAATGTTTAGGAGTTGAAAGATAAAATTTATTGGCCGTCAAATATGAAAAATCTTGGTAAATTAAACTTAAAATATTTAGTTGTCTCAAAATATAACATTATATAAATAGGACTCATAGTTAATTAATATTCATAAATATTTATTATATTTGAACAATTAGTGGGTTAAATTTCTTCACAAGAATACTTGAGTATGTGTCATGATTGCTAGATTATTGAGGATCATAATTTAAGTGAGTTAGTCATGCTCAAGTAATTTAATAAAAATACTGTAAAATTATAAAATGTTTTCTGAAAATATTTCATAGCAAAAATAATATTCACTGTAGGGTGTGGAGACATTTTAATAAATTTGACGTAATGTGAGATATAGCCTTAGGGCCCACAACAATCTTAAATTGGCCCTAATTTTTAAAATCAATAGGTTTTATTTCTTAGAGCAGTTTTAGGAGAATTTTTTAAAATGGAGAATTTTTTAATGGAGAAATGGGCAGCAACTATATAATTTTTGTACCCCTCCCCTGTAACAGTTTCTCCTCTTATTAACATCTTGTATTAGTGTGCTACATTCATTACAATTGATGTGCCAATTTTTACATTATTATTAGCTAGAGCCTATCATTTACATTAAGGTTCACTTGGCATTGTACATGGTGTAGGTTTTGACATATGCATGTCAAACATATGGATACATAATGAGGGACATGTATCCATCATTACACTATCATACAGAATATTGTCATTGCCACATGGCTCTAATTTTTAGACCTGGGCCTCTGTAACACAGGTTTTCATAGCAACTTGCACATATGAGTTTCACTTATCACGGCCAAGTAGGACTGTTCCACTTACCTGTGGTCTCTACACAGCTATAGTCAACAACTAGTATGAGTCTGTCTGAAATTGTTTCTTATCATTTTGGAAGAGAGGATTCTAAGGTACTAATTTCCTCTTTAGTCTTATTCAGCTTCCTGTCTTTATTTTACTTTTTAAATAGTTATTTATCTGGCTTGCCTTGTTTTCTTTTTGTTTCCTTTTAGTGGCATCAGAAACGGTCTGTTTTCATGGTGACTAATTTAATCTTCTGGGATGTGTTCCAGTGTGGGAGATAAAGTGCTTTTATTATTGTCAGGATCATTACTGTTACTCTGTTTACTCAGGGCATCTACTGGGTGCTAGGTTTCCTTTCTTTTTCAGTTGGTTGCCTCAGATGCTGGGTCCTCAGATGTTATGTTCCAGATTCATTTTCTTTGGATTCAGAATCTTTGGATTTCCAGCTTTTTAAAGATATTACTCTTAAAACCCAGGGAGTTTTTTTCTTAGGAAATTTGTAGCTGTTTTACAGTTTCTATTTTTTAGGATATTCTGACTGATTGTTTAGCCCTCTGTTAGCCACAGAAACAGTAGACAGTAGTGGAAATAACACAGAACTTAAAAATCAGAAGTAGTTTCAAGCTCTATCATGCATTGACTAGGCATCAAGCTCTTAGTGAATGGGGATAATGATGCCAGATTTGAACAGGCTAGTCTTTCTGCATAGTATATTTATCCTCCTCAGTCCTGCCTGAAAAGTCCTTAATCTACTAAGCAAATACACGCACGCACTGCCCCAGAGTTGATCCAGGTGTGACATGGGTTAATTAACTTGGGTAGATATCTAATACACTATGGAGAAACACTAATTTGTCTTTTTTTGTTTTTTTTTTTTTTTCATTTGTTCATTCATCCACTCAACATTTATTGTGTCAGCTCCGAAGTTAAGCTCTGGGAATACAAAGATGAGTGAGTTTCAGCATTGCCCTCATGGGTTCACTGTCTCAGATAACCACTAGTGAAAATAACCACTAGTGAAAACTCTATCTGAAAATTTTAAACTCAGTGCGAAAAACTGTAATGAGTGTGCTTTCCTTCCCTTTACCTTTGGTTGCTGGTTTGTTGCATAGCTTTTGGGGTTCACATCCAAAGGACTGAAAGCGGATTGGGCTCAACGGTGGCTTCTTAGGTGACACTTGCCTCTGCTAATCATATGAATGCTGATATAGGGACTTAGAGGGAGCTTTAGTACTGGAGGTTGGGAATGGCATTAGAGTACAGAAGATAATTAAGGCATTTAAAAGAGTGTTTTGTTAGCCACTTAAACTGCAATTTCTGGTTTGAAAAACATGGTTCATAAGTGGTTTCAGTATTATACTTATTAATTAGTTTGAGGAATAACATTGAATTAAAAAGATACATATGGGTGAAACAACAGAAGTAATTTTCAGTACACATTGTGGAATCAAATACAATATGTTTTGTAGTGTTTTGGTACTTACTCTATTTGAGGGGATGTTGGTATAGTAAAACTTATATTAGCAAGGCAATAAAATGCATCTTGATTTCTCATTGATCATAAGACTTTCAACGAGGCCCACTAGACAGTCTGTTTTATAACTGATTTGGATTTTATGGTCTCTCTTCCATGTGAAGAAGAATTTCCAGTCTCTTGAAAATCTCCAGAACACTTAATTATGTCTTATCACAGTAGCCTGTTCAGGCTATAGTGCCAAAGACTGAGAGATATCAGCAGTGGTCCTACGTTTAGGGTAACTTGAAGGTCCTCAGATCCTGCCTTGATTCTTCCTAATGGGAAAGGCCATGGAAAGGATCAGGGAATAGCCATTGAGCAGTATTTCTTTCCTTTCTTGTTTGCCTTTAAACTTATAGGCCCATACTCTAAACCTAACTGAGTGTGCTACTATACAATAGAGAAATGGTGATGCCCCTGCAACAGGGATTTATAAATCACCTTTCCTATGAGTGGTGGTATCGCACAGTGGTTAGGAAAAAAAAAAGCATTTAATATCTATCACTTTCAGTATTTCATCAATTACAAGATGTACTCTTTCCTCTATGCTTTAACATCTGTGAAATTGGAGCCCAAATTGGAATTGATGAAATACTGTAGTTTAATTGGCTGCATTTTTGTCCTCTATGAGTTGGAGATAAAACAATAATGGTACTGTCATCTCACATTAGATGATGTGGTGCTAGCTATGTGAAAACAGTTCCTTAAATGCTCTGTGTCATATATCCCACATTGATTCTCAGTGCACAACACTGGAACAGAATAAACTACAGAAATAAAATTATATGCTTTTTATTACATTGCTTCATATTTCTTCTTACACTGTCTCTGTGATACAGGGTAGAACATAAATTAGAGTAATTCTTCACATCAGTAATGTACATGAGTTTTCCTGTGTGATTATTTAGTTGTTAAAATTACTACTGTATCATATGTTGATTTATTTTTATTATGAAAAATGATTATGGGACAGGGAATAAAATGTGGAGATAAATAACAATATATGTTTGCATAATGCCTTATGTCTTCAAAACCACTTAGCAGTCTTATCCTCCTTTACTTCATCCCCTTGCAGTAAAGAGCAAGGTATTATCCTCCTTTGTAGAAGGGGAAAGATTGAGTGACTTACTCTAAGACACCCAGATATTTTCCAAGGCCTTGTCCAGAGCTCTCTTCTGCCTTTGAAATCTTTTCCACACTCACAGCATCAACTCTCCCTGCTTTTAGATAGCCTTTTAATTTCCAGAAGCCCTCTCTCATATTTCTGAGGTAATCTCACCATGTATCTAACCATCACCCCCAACATGTCTTACATGAACTGTCTTTTCCCTGTAACAAACCCATTATAGGTTACTCCCTAGGCTTACTTCTTTACAGTGAAGTTACCTTCAGAAATGTGGAGTCATACTTACCCTTCCCCTTTCCTCAACATCTTCCCTCACAGTGTATCAATACCAATTTCTTTCCATCATTCTTCTCCAGGGTATTTTCCTTTAAACCTCCTCTGGTATTTTTTTCTAGTCAGGAATTTTTCAATAGTCTCTTAGTCCTCTAATTCATCCTGTACTCAGCTGGCTTAATGCCTATAAAATTAATTTTTGTATATATCACAGGCTCAATATTGGGAAGAATGAACTCTAAGGACTAGAAGGATCTCAAGTCTTGTTAACGCTGTCGTTTCATCACAGATGATGAGCCTAGCTCACCAAGAGAAACTAGTATTGTGAGTCCAGCCAAGAGAAGATAATGCCAGGGCTTCCCATCTGGTGCTAGTGGTAAAGAACCTGCCTGCCAATGCAGGAGATGTAAGAGACATGGGTTCAATCCCTGGATTGGGAAGATCCTCTGGAGGAGGGCATGGCAACCCACTCAAATACTCTTGCCTGGAGAATTCCACGGACAGAGGAGCCAGGAGGGCTACAGTCCATGGGTCACAAAGAATTGGACATGGCTGAAGTGATTCAGCATGCATTCACGCAGACCAAGGAAGTCCCTCCTAGGTCTTCTCTCTAATTATTTAGACTGATCTTTTAGTCAACGTAAAACCAAACAACAACAACAAAAATCCTTCCTCTATGCAGCCAGTTCTCTCAATAAAACCTGGACATGCTGCGCTTATTTCTGCCCTCCACCTTTGCTTGTATGGCACCCAAGCATGCAAAAAATGCATTCAATGAACACTTACTAGGCACTTACAAGGAAAGAAAATATAGAAATGAGGAAGATCCTGCTTTACTCTTATTAGTTCAAAAGCAGTTAAGGAGGGGGAACAAATAAGTAATTAATTCTGATACAATGCAATAAATGTCACTGCTTACAAAGTGTTTATTGGGAACATAAAGAAGCTATAGCTGTGTCCAAGGCAGCCAGGAAAGACTAGAAAGTGGAGGTGACATTTGAACAGATCCTCTTCTCCTCAGTCTTTCCAAATCCTGTTCAGGTATCTATCCGATGGTACACTGTGTCTAAAATGCCTGAGGTGTCAGCACTTTATAAAACTCCTTTGAAACTACTGTTGTTATCTCTTGTTCTGACATTATCATAACCTGTTATTCACTGTTTTGTATATATTTCCCTCAGTTCCTCAAGCTAGATCACAAACTCCTAAACAGTGGGGATCATGCTTTACATTTAGATACATTTTAGTATCCATCTCCAGACACAGAAAATAAATCCATGTTTACTAGATTTCTTTTGATTCTTTGTGTACATGCTAATTTTCATAATTAAAAGTCATATATGTGCTGTCACACAGTAGTGACTACAATTTCTGATGTTAAAAATGAATTTTTTGGAGAGAAGAATGCTCTCTACTAAAGTATAGCTATTGGGGGATGTGTTACTAAATAATTCAGGTTACATGCAGCAAATCCTACCCTGATTATTATGATGGTAATGATTCTGTTATTTAGTGCTCGAAGAGAAATTTACACATATTTGAAACAAGCACTGCAGGCAAGAGGAAGTGATGGTACATGATCCACAATATATGCAGTGTTTTACAGCAAACATGCTGGGTGGAATGTATATTGATTTTTTTAATCCGTAAGTGGGACTTCAGGTCTATAAAATATTGCTTACTAGGATCAGGTTTCCTTGAACAAATACAGATGACCGCTCTTTCCTGATTTTTTTTCATTTATTACCAGACTGGCACCATAATGTACCTCTTTCTTCTTCTGGAGGTACACAAAGGAAGCTTGAGCCATGATTATTTTTATTTCACTGATTTAAAACAAACAAAATATACAGCTGATCAAACCTGGGGGGCTTTATAAAAGAAGTGTGCATGCTTAAGAATAAATTAAATATTCAAAGCTGACTCAATTTGCAATTTAGGAAAATTCAATTCACCAAAAATTCAATTAGTCTAGATTTGGATTCTTTTTAAATTAAATGCCCAGTTCAATAACCCAGACTATCATTTCAAAAAATGCGTGTCTAGTTATATTTTGAAGTGTTAGCCTTGGGCATTTCTTTTGCTTTTTCAGGAAAGAATTCATAAGTAAAACTGAAGCAGAATACCATTGTTATGTTTTACAAAATACTTTGAAGGCATTTGAGTATGTATGAATTTTATCTATATAAACAGTTATATCAAGATTCATTGTGGATTATCACTAGCAAACATTTAGTAGGATGGATTTATACTCTGTGGGTTGCCAATTTGGGGATTTACATTTATAAATGATTTCTTTTGTAAGCTTCTTATTAGAGTTAAAAAATAAATTTAAAAAGCTCATTTACCACTTTTAAACTGTTACATAAAATAACATCATGTTCTATGCAAAACATCTCTAAGTTATAAAGAAACAACATCTAGCTTCAGAAAAGAGAAAATATTTATTAAAATTCAGTAGATAATTTCTTAGTTTCACTGTGTATCATATTATTTTAAGATTGCCCAAAGAATCCATATGTCAGGAAGCTGCTTTGAATATGGGTTATAAAGGAGAAGTGGCCTCTAACATTGTATAAAGGAGGGGATCCAAATTATAATATTATGGATATTGAAGTCTAGTATGACCCACTGGCATCACATAATTTCATACGTAAACTCATCTGAATATTTTCAGCAGTATATTAGATATGAATTATTAGGAGATTGGAGACAATTCTAAATATACATTTTCAATATGCATATACACTTCAAAAATATATATTTTTATCTATCATTTGCTCTTCCACAATGACCATTCTTATTTGTTCACCTGCTGGCTTTTATGGGGAAGGAGGTTAATAATGGGGTGATCTTCTCCGTTGCCCTGGAGAAACTGAATAAAAGCCTTTTCATTTGTTTGGGGGTGAGGCCCCCATTTACATTCATGCAGTCTTGAGACTTGTAAAAGAGACATAATTTTGGTTTGGGGCTTATTTACCTGAATTTTCATGGTGAATTTTAACTAAATACATTTATTTCCCTAACATCTCAATATTGTTTCAAATGCTATTCAAGATAAATCATAGGACAATGATTTTAAAGAAAGTTTGATCAAGTAAACCTATTCTGAATTTATTTGCCATGGTTGGACATCACTAGAATAGATAGCCACTTCCTTAATAACGTGGGTCATTTTTGAGTCTAGTACCTGATTATTGCCAATATTAAATGATGGAATACAAAAAGCAAGACCTCAGAATAAAAATTCAACTTTTCTTATCAAATAGCAATTTTACCTAATGTAACAGTAAGTAAACTGTTAAAAGTCTAACTTGTAAGTTTGAGGCTTAAATAATTAAGACATTGATTGCCTTTAAGTTTTCTTATCATTTTTACTTTTGTTACATAAATAAGGGAGAAAAAGTACTTTTGTGAACTTTACCAAATGCTCACATACCGTTTTTTGTTTTCATGCTACAGTTAAGTCATATTTCCCTGTTGGGAAATGGGAAAAGTTAGCCAATATCCCAATAGAAATATCTTATAATACAGTAACACTACTTCTTTTAAAAATCATCCTGCTGATCATTTTTTAAAAATGACTTACCTTACTGTATCTGTGTGATGTTCAAAATTAAAGCCCATTTTTCAGGTGGTAGGGAGACGTCTGTGCTGAGCGATTTCTGGCTTATTCATAAAACTGTCTTAAGCAGAGGAACAGGAGAGCAGGGAGTAAAACAAACATAGAAACCCAGGAGGGAAGATGTACCCTGAAGACCAGTGCTAACGGCAACAGAGGGAGTGGAGGTAGGCCTCCTCCTCTGTAGTTTCACCTGATTTCCAATCCATGTTAGCATATAGAGCTCACAGACAGACATGCTTTTTAGATGTTGAAATGCTTTCTTAAGCCCAGGGATGTATTGAAACCAGTTTTGTTTTTGTTTTTTGGGTTTTTTTGCCTGCATAAATAATGCACATGATATACTTACACCCCAACACAGCATAAACTGTGCATAGAAAAATAGCTGTTGACATCTCTGAATTATATAGTGTAGTATAAGGGGCATAAAAATGTAACCTGCTATTTGTTTTAGTGACTGTTGGAAATGGTTTAGTTTGGTTTTCAGCTCAAGTTATAAAACAGACTTGCTGTTTTAAAAGCCTACTTTTATAACAATTTCTGGCTGAAAGGCCTCGAAAAAGATCATATAGGTAAGGTAGTTGGTTCTGAGAAGAGCTTACACAGTCAGAAAAACTTGAACCAGTTTTATTGCTTTGAAATGATTGGCATCTTTTATGTCTACATCCATGTACAATAAGATGAAAAAGCAATGTTTTAACTTTTAAAAAGGAAATGGAATTTTGCTATTTTGGATTTATTTCTGTTCATGTTCTTTTAAACAGAAAGACTCTCAAAATTGTTTTGTTAATAATATGCCTGGAAATAAATGAAAAAAATCCATCAAATAATACATTCATTTAATTTTTTTTCTAGATTTTAAATTGCATTCTATCTTCCTCCCCCCTCAAAGACCAATAAGTGATATATGCTCTCAGCAAAGATACTGGCCCATTTTCATTCTTTGATATGCACAGGAGTCCTTGGTTTTCTTGTTAGTGGAAGTTTGGTTGTAGGAGTACATCAGTTAACCAGGTTAGTGTATGCTACTCTCTGCTTCACTCCTGAAGCGGGTGACTTCCAGAGACTGAGGAGCTAAAAAGTGGGTATATGCCCACAAGGTGAAAGCCACTCCCCCCCAGTCATGAGGGCCCTTGGTCTTCTACAAGTTTGGGGATTTCACTTCTAGACTATCATTCCACTGCTTGCTAGTTGTTGGAAATTGAGCAGAATACTTCCTTTCAACCTTGGCATAAAACAAGAATGTAGCTCCTAGATGATGAATTCATAAGGCCAAAGGCAAGTGCTTTGACGTGTAGCCTCACTTTTAGGTTATGCCTCCATTTCCCAGGACCCGTAAGTACCTTTCTAAACATCCCCAGGTTTGCTTCCAGGACTCATGTGGGTCTTTTCTCAGGACCACTAAGTGGGCTTGAAAAGGTGCCCAGGAATCACTGTTTTGTAAAAGTCATAGAGACAAGGACTGGGCTGGAATGTTAGTGCGTATTCCTGGGAGGTTCCTTCCCATGCAATCTTGAGAAGAGAAGGCAGGTGAGACAGTGAACTAGACGTCAAGGTAGAAAGCTACTTCTACCTACAACTTATAAGTGCACAACTCCAAGGAGTCAGAGAATTTTAAATACAAATCTGGCCTTGGAAATATATAAAGAACCACTTGTTAAAGTAGGATGACAGGGTATATTTTGCCCAACATTTTGCTAGCATGATTTATAACTTTAAAAATTGGGAATATATGATTTGAACCCTTCAATTTTGTTCTTTCCCAGCCTCAGGTTTAGTATATTTCTTCCCGAGTTTTATTTAGAGAATTTTTAAATATACAGAGAAGTTGAGAGAAAAATAGTACAAAAATATGCAAATATCTAGACCTGGAGCCTGTGGTGGCTCAGATGGTAAAGAATCTGCCTACAATGCAGGGGACCGGATTTCAGTCCCTGGGTCAGGAAGATCCCCTGGAGAAGGAATGGCAACCCACTCCAGTATTCTTGCCTGGGAAATCCCGTGGGCAGAGGGGCCTGGCGGGCTACAGTCCACGGGGTCACAAAGAGTCAGACACGACTGAGCCACTAACACTTTCATTTTCATCCGAGTACCCAGACCTGGATTATAGTAGTTAATGTTTAGCCAGTTTTTGCATTCTTTCTTTCTCTTTCTCTCTCTTTTTCTGTGGCTTAACCATTTTATATTAAGTTGCAAGTGTCAATAGATTTTACCCCTAAATATTTCAGCATGAATCTCCCTCAAATAATGACAGTCTCCTCAAACATAATGCCATTATCTAACCTCAGAGAAATAACATTAACATGGTAGTATTTAATGCTTAGTCTCTATACACATTTACCCAAATTGTGTTATACCAAAAATGTCTTTTTAAGTTATTTTTTTTAAACTAGGATTCAAATAAAATTTGCATTGTATTTATTTGATCTCTTTAGAATCTTTTAACCTGAAAGAGTGCCCTCACTTCCTCCCGCACCTTCCACCATTATGTAGTTTTTGAGTCCTAACAACTGTTTCTTAGAATGCCGTCAATTTTGGATTTGTCTGGTTGTTTCTTCTTTGGGTCATTAACTAGTTTCCCTTATTCCTTTATCTTTAATAAACTGGAAGTTAAAGTCTTGATTAAATTCAGATTAAACACTGGCAAAATATTTTATAGGTATGGTATTCTTCATACTGCATTACACGAGGAGGCATATAAGGTAAAAAGTTTCCATTATTAAGGATGCTAAATTTTATCATTTATGTGACTTTCCATAGGTAAGCTACAGTTGACCATCAGTGTCTGTAGGGATGTTGGTTCTAGGACCAACTGCAGATATCAGAATCTGTGGTTGCCTAAGTACCTAGTCAATACACTGTGTGGGGACTTCTGCATCTATAGATTTAACCAAACAAACACAGATTGTGTATTGCTGTATGTATTTGTTGAAGAAAATCTGCATGTTAGTGGACCCACCCAGTTCAACCCCAGTTATTCAAAGGTCAACTATAATGATATCTCAGGGTAATTTTAATTTGATTTCCTCTTATTATAAGTGGTGTTAATCTGTTTTGTTACTGGACAATTTACCTTTCTTTTTATTTTCTATGAAATTTTATTAATGTCTTTTGACTGATGATACTTAAAAATTATTTTATAATTTTGAAAAAAAAATGGAGATTAACAGAAGTATGTTCAAACTACTGCACAACTGCACTCATCTCACGTACTAGTAAAGTAATGCTCAAAATTCTCCACGCCAGGATTCAAAAGTATGTGAATCATGAACTTCCAGATGTTCAAGCTGGTTTTAGAAAAGGCAGAGAAACAAGAGATCAAATTGCCAACATCTGCTGAATCTTCAAAAAAGCAAGAGAGTTCCAGAAAAACATCTATTTCTGCTTTATTGACTATGCCAAAACCTTTGACTGTGTGGATCACAATAAACTGTGGAAAATTCTGAAAGAGATGGGAATACCAGCCCACCTGACCTGCCTCTTGAGAAGCCTGTATGCAGCTCAGGAAGCAATGGTTAGAATTGGACATGGAACAACAGACTGGTTCCAAGTAGGAAAAGGAGTATGTCAAGGCTATATATTGTCACCCTGCTTATTTAACTTATATGCAGAGTACATCATGAGAAACGCTGCGGTGAAGGAAGCACAAGCTGGAATCAAGATTGCCGGGAGAAATATCAATAACTTCAGATATGCAGATGACACCACCCTTATGGCAGAAAGTGAAGAAGAACTAAAGAGCCTATTGATGAAAGTGAAAGAGGAGAGTGAAAAAGTTGGCTTAAATCTCAACATTTAGAAAACTAAGATCATGGCATCTGGTCCCATCAATTCATGGCAAATAGATGGGGAAACAGTGACAGACTTTATTTTTCTGGGCTCCAAAATCACTGCAGATGGTGACTGCAGCCATGAAATTAAAAGATGCTTACTCCTTGGAAGGAAAGTTATGACCAACCTGGACAGCATATTAAAAAGCAGAGACATTACTTTGTCAACAAAGGTCTGTCTAGTCAAGGCCATGGTTTTTCCAGTAGTCATGTATGGATGTGAGAGTTGGACTATAAAGAAAGCTGAGTGCCGAAGAATGATGCTTTTGAACTGTGGTGTTGGAGAAGACTCGAGTCCCTTGGACTGCAGGGAAATACAACTAGTCCATCCTAAAGGACATCAGTTCTGAATACTCATTGGAAGGACTGATGTTTAAGATGCAACTCCAATACTTTGGCCACCTCATGTGAAAAGTTGACTCATTGGAAAAGACCCTGATGCTGGCAGGGATTGAGGGCAGGAGGAGAAGGGGACGACAGAGGATGAGATGGTTGGATGGCATCACCGACTCAGTGGACATGAGTTTGAGTAGACTCCCGGAGTTGGTGGTGGACTGGGAGGCCTGGCGTTCTGCAGTCCGTGGGGTCACAAAGAGTCGGACACGACTGAGCAACTGAACTGAACTGACTGAACTGAAGACAGAGCAGAAGGTTCCCATCTACTTTTCATTCAGCTTCTCGCATGTTAGCATTTCACATTATGATGGTACATTCACTGAAACTAGGAACTTAAAATTGGTATAATGTTATTCACTGAACTATAGACTTTATTCAGATTTTGCCAGTTTTTCCACTAATATTACTTTTTCTAGTGCAACCTCTAATCCAGAACCTGTCTCCTTAATCTCTTCCAATCAAATGAGTTAGCTGTTTGTCAATTTTTTTTTTTTCCATGACCCTGAAACTTTTGAAGAATATTGTAGAGTGTCCCTTGTTTTGGGTTTTTCTGATGCTTTTTCATAATTTGACTGAGTTATAGATTTTTGGAAAAAATCTCACAGACCTGAAGTGCTTTTTCATTGTGTCAGATTGGAGGTATATGATATCAACATGACATAACCAATGTTATAAACTTGATCACTTGGCTAAGATAGTTCCTTCCAGGTTTCTCCACTATGAAGTTACTTCCCTCTCCTCCTCCATATGCTATATGTTAAAAGTAAATAAATTCTATCCACACTCAAAGGAAGGAGAATCATCTTCCAGCCTCAGAGGGAAAGTACAGTTGGTGGATCTATGTTAAAACCATAATAGTAATTTAAAAATATTTTTGTGGAGCTACTTTGCAGGTATGAAAATATCCTGTTTCTCCTTGGAGTTGTAAACACTAATTTAAACATTTGCCAGTGAATATTGTCTGCAGCAATTTTCATATGGTGCTATACTGGTTTTCCATTTTCCCACTTTATTCTATATTTATTATTTGGAATTCTTCTATAAGCCCCATTTAGTTATCAATCCAATCATTTCTTTATATTAGTACTGGCACATAGACATTTATTTTTTTCATTGGCTTGTAATTCAGCTTTTTGTTATTCATCATGTTCAAATTGTGGCTGTTGGAAGTTCTTTCAGATTGGGTCCTGTATCATTTTTTTTTAAGCTACCTTTCTAGCACCACAGAATATTTCAGGCTTATATTTTGCCTGCCATAATCTATGGACACATAGAAGTTTAAATTTTTTTTTATTTTGAAATATTTTAATGCATATAAAAGATTTGCAAAGATAGTAGAGAGTTCCTATATAAATGTCACCCAGTTTTTCCTAATGTTGACATCTTATACAACCATCATACAGTGCCCACTATGTTGGCTGTGTGGTCAGGGTTGACTACTGTGGAGCTAGTGATAGGCAAGACTGGTCTCGGACCCAGTTGGCTGCCTGGCTCTTTCTTTTGTGGAGGCTGCTGGCCCATTAGCGAACAGGTCCTAGAGAGGCTGATAGTGGTGCCTGATTGTCAAAGGTTGCTGCTGGCCTAATGGTGGTCCCACTGGTGGTCCTGGAACAGCTGACTGGGGAATCTAGGGGTCCCAGGACTGGTGCTGGCTCACTGGTGAACGTGTAAGCCCTTGGCACTAATCAGCTAGGAAAGTGAAAGTGAAAGTGTTAGTCACTCGGTTGTGTCCAACTCTTTGTGACCCTGTGGACTGTAGGCTCCAGGCTCCTCTGTCCATGGGATTTTCCAGGCAAGAAAACTGGAGTGGGTTGCCATTCCCCTCCCCAGGGAATCTTTCAGACCCAGGGATCGATTTCAGGTCTCAGGCATTGCATGAAGATTCTTTACCATCTCAGCCACTAGAGGAGCACAATTAGGCCAGAAGGAGGACTCCAAACTGGTGATTGCCAGCACCAACGTCCCCGACATAGAAAAGGTTCCTCCAAATGCCTGCGCTAGTATATATGTCTCATTCGCCTCCTGCCTCTCCAGGAGGCTCTCCAAATTAGCAAGTGGGTCCAATGTAAGGACCCTTTCAAATTACTGCCTATTTTCTGGGTCTTGGAATGTGTGTGGTTTTGTGGGCACCCTTTCAGGGTCTCTGTTCCTACAGCCCTCTGACTCTCCCATAGGCAAGCCCTGCTGGCCTTAAGCCAGATATTCTTTGAGGTCATCTTCCCCATGCAGGGCCCGCAGGCTGGAGAACCCTTTCTGGGGCTGTCACCTCTCTCTGCTTGGAAAGAATCTTTGCAATTGTGATTATCTTTCTGTTTGTGGGTCACTTACTCAGGGGTATGGCTCTCTCTCTCTTCTCCTTCCTGTCTTCTTGTGGTTCTTTTTTATATCTTTAGTTGTGGATAAATCTTTTCTGCTAGTCTTCAAGCTGGATTTAGAAAAGGCAGAGAAACCAGAGATCAGTTTCCTTGCTAAGAAATGAAACAATGTGCCTAATGGAAATCTCATTGTTTCTTGAAAAGCCCATTGGATCTTGATATAATCCTGATTAGGAAAATTAAGTAAAGAAATTTCCTCATTTTGAGATAGAATCTGCCTTCGCTTGTTTTTATCCATTGTTCTCTGTTCAACTCCTGAAGACCCTGTGAACCAGATTATTTCCCTTTGCCATATTTTGACATTCAGAGATCTGGTGATTACTAAAATATCTATCTTCTCTAGACTAATCATATCTATTCTTTTTCTTGTTCTTCATACAGCATGACTTCAAGTCACCTTAGCATCCAGGATGTGCTCTCTTAAGACAATTTTAGTTTCTTTATATTCCCACAAACATTTTGAAAATCAACAATATTTACTAGATACTTCTTATCAAATAGTGTCAAAGTAATGGATTATAATGTAGAAGGTTTCCTTAGTAGTCCAGATAGGATAATTTTTAAATTATTTGTCCTTTAATGTCTGTCTTCTCTATTTGACTGTTAGCTCTTTGAAGTAAGGGAATAGGTTTATCTTGGTCATCACTTTGTTTTCCATGCCTAGCATACTGCCTTTCTGATGCACAGTGTTCTGTAATTATCCAATGACTGAACAGATTGATGGGTGAAAATTAAGGTCTGTGGCATCATTTTTACTTTAATTCAATAATAAATTACTTACCCATAGTTTCAGTAGGGCTCTGATATAAACTGGTTCATGATAGTAAATCTCATAACTATTTCCTCTAAGAGCTATAAAATCTTTCTAGCATGACTTTTTATAAAGGAGAAACATCATACATCAAGAGGATATATCACAGAGGATAAAATGATTCTGTGATTCTGACCTGTGGAGTGTCCAAGTTATTAATGCCTATTTTTTCTTATGAATTCTTTTATTGACCTCTCACTTTGGAAAGAGGTTAAGTGTTAGGTGATTACTTAGTTGATCTGAAATAGCTTTGATACCATGCTCTCAACATCTTAATCAATACACATATGGGTACCCCTCCTCCTCAGGACTCTTACTCCTTAGATCTGGAATGAGGAGAGGATATACTTTTTTTTTTTTTTTTTTTACATTTTACAGATGGTTCAAATGCAAACTTCTGATTGAGAGTCATCAAGTAGCTTGATGAGATAGCTTAGAGAATGAAGTTAAGTAGGATATAATAATTGCCTACAAATGCAAAAATGACAACATATCTACTCACTGAGTCCTCTGGAAAACTAATTAAATCCCAACTGGGGTCTTTTGCTATTTCAAAACTAATAGCTAACCAGTTGTGGGTGAGGGAAATGTCTTTTAGGTAACAATATCAGCAGAGAGGCCTAGAATCATTGTAATTCTCTTCCTCTATATTCTATAACCAGAAGCTGAAAATGGACTGTATTATCTCCTTTTCACTCCCTCTTTCAACACTCATTTTGTACCAGGGAGCCCAGACTGGGACTTGAATAGGAATAGACCTTAGATTGTAAATCATTCATCATTTAGAAAAGTTATCAAATTTAGTGACTCTCTATTGAACCCTTTATTCAGTAACTTTTCCTTTCTCAACTCCCATCTCTTTCTCTCTCTTCCTCTCGCACACACACACACGTACACACATTCTTTTCTTCTTCACCTTCTCCTCTCCTCTCTCTAATTATTGCCTCAGCATCAGTTTGCAAACAGGTTTTTAACTCATTCAGAAGTTGATATTCTTCTGTCCCAGTCTTGCCATTGTGTTTGAATGTAAGAAAATTAGCTACTTTGAAAAGTTTGCCAGACTTATATTTATTGAAAATTAAGTAAAGTTAGTCATCCATGTTCATAGCTTTTTCACTCTTCTCTTTCTGTTCACTATACTTTACTCTCTGGATTTGGTAGATCATGGCCAAATGGGAGACTTTTCTAGTTGTGTTTGTGATTACCTAACCTTGAGAATGAGGAACAGTAAAGCAATATTCTCTAAGTATCAAGAATTTCTTCCTAAATAGTCTTAAATTCTTCTCCCTTTGGAAGAAGTAAGATGAAGTTTATATAAAGTTTTGTTTCAAACCTAAGTATGTTTTGGGGCTTCCCTGGTGGCTCAGAGGTTAAAGCATCTGCCTGCAATGTGGGAGACCTGGGTTTGACCCCTGGGTTGGGAAGATCCCCTGGAGAAGGAAATGGCAACCCACTCCAGTATTCTTGCCTGGAAAATCCCATGGACAGAGGAGCCTGGTGGGATATACTCCACAGGGCAGGAAAGAGTCGGACATGACTGAGCGACTTCACTTCACTAAGTATGTTTTGGCTTAAAACGTATTATAGTCCAAACATAATTTCACCTTAGTATCTGAGACCTGGCTAGAAAGGTTTTGTTTGCGTGAATGTTGCCAAGGGTTGTCTTCCTAAGTTAGCGAGGTGAGTTGAACTCATAATGATGTAACACCAGGGAAGAAAGGGACCACTGGGACCAGGTCTGCTCCTCACGCTGAGGAACAGTCCTTGAGTAGAATAGACGTGTCACATTGTGCGACTTTGGAGGAGGCTCTGTGGTTTCGTTTCTCCTAAAAGAATAAGACCTACCTAAAAGTAAAGGTTTCAGTTCAGTTCAGTTCAGTCGCTCAGTCGTGTCTGACTCTTTGTGACCCCATGAACCGCAGCACGCCAGGCCTCCCTGCCCATCACCAACTCCCGGAGTTTACTCAAACTTGTGTCCATCAATTCGGTGATGTCATCCAGCCATCTCATCCTCTGTCGTTCCCTTCTCCTCCTGCCCTCAATTGTTCCCAGCATCAGGGTCTTTTCAAATGAGTCAGCTCTTTGCATGAGGTGGCCAAAGTATTGGAGTTTCAGCTTCAACCTCGGCCCTTCCAGTGAACACCCAGGACAGACCTCCTTTAGGATGGACTGGTTGGATCTCCTTGCAGTCCAAGGGACTCTCAAGAGTCTTCTCCAACACCACAGTTCAAAACCATCAATTTTTCGGTGCTCAGCTTTCTTTATAGTCCAACTCTCACATCCATACATGACTACTGGAAAAACCATAGCCTTGACGAGATGGACCTTTGTTAACAAACTAATGCCTCTGCTTTTTAATATGCTGTCTAGGTTGGTCATAACTTTCCTTCCAAGGAGTAAGCAACTTTTAATTTCATGGCTGCAATCACCATCTGCAGTGATTTTGGAGCCCAGAAAAATAAAGTCTGCCACTGTTTCCCCATCAATTTGCCATGAAGTGATGGGACCAGATGCCATGATCTTAGTTTTCTGAATGTTGAGTTTGAAGCCAACTTTTTCACTCTCCTCTTTCACTTTCATCAAGAGGCTCTTTAGTTCTTCTTCACTTTCCGCCATAAGAGTGGTGTCATCTGCATATCTGAGGTTATTGATATTTCTCCCGGCAATCTTGATTCCAGCTTGTGCTTCTTCCAGCCCAGCGTTTCTCATGATGTAATCTGCATATAAGTTAAATAAGCAGGGTGACAATATACAGCCTTGATGTTCTCCTTTTCCTATTTGGAACCAGTCTGTTGTTCCATGTCCAGTTCTAACTGTTGCTTCCTGACCTGCATACAGGTTTCTCAAGAGGCAAATCAGGTGGTCTGGTATTCCCATCTCTTTAAGATTTTTCCACAGTTTATTGTGATCCACACAGTCAAAGACTTTGGCATAGTCAATAAAGAAGAAATAGATGTTTTTCTGGAACTCTCTTGCTTTTTCAATGATTCAGTGGATGTTGGCAATTTGATCTCTTGTTCCTCTGCCTTTTCTAAAACCAGCTTGAATATCTGGAAGTTCACGCTTCACATATTGCTGAATCCTGGCTTGGAGAATTTTGAGCATTGCTTTACTAGCGTGTGAGATGAGTACAATTGTGCAGTAGTTTGAGCATTCTTTGGGATTGCCTCCCTTTGGGATTGGAATGAAAACTGACCTTTTCCAGTCCTGTGGCCACTGCTGAATTTTCCAAATTTGCTGGCATATTGAGTGCAGCACTTTAACAGCATCATCTTTTAGGATTTGAAATAGCTCAACTGGAATTCCATCATCTCCCCTAGCTTTGTTTGTAGTGATACTTCTAGAACTAACACCCCAAAAAGATGTCCTTTACATTATAGGGGACTGGAATGCAGAAGTAGGTAGTCAAGAAACACCTGGAGTAACAGGCAAATTTGGCCTTGGAGTACAGAATGAAGCAGGGCAAAGTTTAATAGAGTTCTGCCAAGAGAATGCACTGGTCATAGCAAACACCCTCTTCCAACAACACAAAAGAAGACTACACATGGACATCACCAGATGGTCAACACCAAAATCAGATTGATCATATTCTTTGCAGCCAAAGATGGAGAAGCTCTATATAGTCAGCAAAAACAAGACCGGGAGCTGACAGTGGCTCAGATCATGAACTCCTTATTGCCAAATTCAGACTGAAATTGAAGAAAGTGGAGAAAACAACTAGATCGTTCAGGTATGACCTAAATCAAATCCCTTATGACTATACAGTGGAAGTAAGAAAGATTTAAAGGACTAGATCTGACAGACAGAGTGCCTGATGAACTAGGGACAGAGGTTCATGACATTGTACAGGAGACAGGAATCAAGAACATCCCCAAGAAAAAGAAATGCAAAATGACTGTCTGAGGAAGGATTACAAATAGCTGTGAAAAGAAGGGAAGTGAAAAGCAAAGGAGAAAAGGAAACATACACCCATTTGAATGCAGAGATCCAAAGAATAGCTAGGAGAGATAAGAAAGCCTTCCTCAGCGATCAATGCAAAGAAATCGAGGAAAACAATAGAATGGAAAAGACCAGAGATCTCTTCAAGAAAATTAGAGATACCAAGGAACATTTTATGCAAAGATGGGCTCAATAAAGGACAGAAATGGTAGGAACCTAACAGGAGCAGAAGATATTAAGAAGAGGTGGCAAGAATACACAGAAGAATTGTACAAAAAAGATCTTCATGACCCAGATAACCATAATGGTGTGATCACTCACCTAGAGCCAGGCATCCTGGAATGTGAGGTCAAGTGGGCCTTAGGAAAGTAAAGGTTTGGTGCAGTCAACTAGTTTCTAAAACACCTTTCATGCTTTCTCTGTCATCAGACCCATCCATCCGAAGGAAAAGAAACACCTGGATATTCAGTTTTGGACCAGGAAGTAAGAATAGGGACATAGGCATCTGGTTACTTTATCTTTTCAATGTTCATCTGTAGCAGACAAAGAAATATGCCCTTCCCCACCACACCTCTCCCTTATTTTAGTATTGGTATAAAGGATTTTTTTATAATACTGTAATAATATAGTACTCAAGCTGTAAGATTAGCTTCCTGTTCTTACCTTTAAGAAAACGACCAATAGAAGTTTTCTCCATCTCAGAATAAAATCAAGTCACAATGCATAACTCTCTCAGGCATATTTACATACTAAGTCTCTCATTAAAAAAAAAAAAAAAAAGCTTTAGTCTTCTACTGAAGAAATTTCAGACAGGTGGACTGGAGTGGGCTAGTGTGGTTATAGGGCATTTTGGGGAACCTATGGTCACAATGGGGCTCCTACATTCATATCAAGACCTGGAAGCACTAACAAGCCCTGAGGATGGCAGGAAGAGCAGACTCCAGCATTAAAATGCCTATAGCTCTTGAGCTTTTCCCAACTAAGATTCCGTATACACATTAAAGGGCCTTTTGTTGTTGTTGTTTAGTTGCTAAGTCATGTCCAACTCTTTTGTGATCCCATGAACTGTAGCCTGCCAGGCTCCTCTGTCCATGGGATTTCCCAGGCAAGAATACTGGAGTGAGTTGCCATTTCCTTCTCCAAGGGATCTTCCTGACCCAGGGATCAAACCCTCATCTCCTGCATTGGCAAGTGGATTCTTTATCCTCTGAGCCACCAGGGAAGCTCAAAAGGGCCTTTCAGAAGCTTGTTAATGACTTTGATCTTCTACCGAAGTTCAATTTCCCCACTAACATTCTTATGTTAATAAACCTATTCTAAATAATTGACAAAGAATTTTCAGATCAGCAAGCTCATAGCACATAGTCATTTCAGGTTCCAGTCTTGGGGTTAGAGAAAACTAGGCTTGAATCCTAACCACTACACTGATTACAATGACCTAGGACAAGCCACTTAACCTCACTGATTCTCAGATTCATTACCTATGAAAAGGAGGTAATGATGTTCAACCTCTAAGGGAAGAGAGAGAAAGCCATCAAGTGCCTGTCATAGAGGAAGCAGCAAGTACAACATGGCTGATATTTTGATGGTCACCTACTAACCTCATAGTCTGCTTGTTCCTTCTCTTCCCACCAGTGAAGCCCAGACATAAAAAGCCATACCAATGATGACTACAATAGTTACTGATATTAATCATTATTTCACTTCACATTTACTAAAGTGGTGAATTCATGGACATCATCTGGCACATAATTAATAATCTTATCCTTATGATTCAGAATTAAGCTGAAAATTAATGCTGAATATACTAAATATTGTGGTCACAAAGAGTGGGACATGACTTAGTGAGTGAAGAACAGATACTAAATATAGTTCACACTCACCTCCATCTCCCCACTCCAAAGAAATCCCCTACTGTTTTTGAATTCCAAACTCTTCTTTCTCTTTTCTTGATTAAACTTGGCCTTTTTTTCAAAATGAATGTCATAAAAAAATCTAACTCTTGTGACATAATCATGGGAAAGGTAACTTTGGGGAAAGATTTAGGCTGGAAACACATTTTGTTTCTAGTGCTGGTGCTTATTTTATCCCAGTGCATTCTGGCTGGAATGAGGGCTGCCTCAGGCCACTGGCTTCTCAGGTATTCATTAATCCTAAAGAAAGCGTCAGGTTGAGGTCATTACTGCTTAATTACAGTCTGTGATTACTGGCACTTTCTTCAGTGACCTTATTTTGTGTGCTGGCCTATTTGTTCACCAGAGAATCCATGCAGCTGGAAATTTTGGCTGACTAGAAAGTATAAATAGAGGTTTTTTTTTTTTTTTTTTTGGTTGCGGGGGGCTTAATTTGAAGACTGTTCTTGCTGAAATGTCAACACATTTTTCTCCCATCTGGATATGGTTAATCACGGTGCTTGCTTTTATATACTTTTCCCATATAAGCTGTGCTTTTGAGGTGTGCCTGAACTTATCAAAATGCTGCTTTAAATAAGTGGAGCTCGGAGCAGAAGTGTTCTTCTATCCTTATTCACTCTTTGTGGGCATAACAGGGGAGGTTTTCTTAGGAACGCTTCAGCATATTAGAACCTGTAGTTCTAGGGACAATCCAAGACTATGTGGAAATTGGAAGGAATTTTAATTCCATGATCACTCTAAGAATAATATTGCTCTAAAATCATAGGGAAAGAAGATGGACCTAGTGGAAGGGAATATTTGGCTAGGAACTGAAAACTCTGGCTGGATTCTATGCTTAATTGCAGCTGATTCCCAGGGAAAATAGTTTTACTTATTCACACAGTATTAAAGCCATAAATAATTATTAAATGCTTTCTGTGGGCCACACGCTGGGAAAGGTATTGTGGCTGCTGAAGGCTGGGAGGCCTGAGATAGTATTTTCTTTTTCGTCCTTATGTCTGTAACACCTTCCCCAGTGAATGGCACTGTGTAAATAAATGAGTATAGCTGAGTTCCAATAAGATTGTATGTATGGACAATGAAATTTTAACTTCATACAACTTTTTGGCATGTTATGAAGTATCACTCTTGAGTTTTTAAAAACAATTTTAAAAAGTGAAAACTATTCTTTGCTCATGGACTGTACAAGAAGACAGCAGTCTAGATTCAGCTTATGGGCTGTAGTTTTACAAACCCCTGATATATAGTATACCATAAACAAAATAGTCAACAACATGATCTCTTTTGGTAGCAGATTTTCTGGGTTCTGTGGAAACATATGGAACTTTGGGGTGTCTGAGTCTTTCACAAGGAAATGATGATGTCTATGATGGGACCAGAAGAATGAGTTGGGATGAGTCAATTGAGGCCAGAGATAAACATGTGCAGAGACCCAGAGGCAAGAGAGTAAATACAGTAAACGTACAATTGAAATGCAGAATATGAGATGGGAAAAAGTGATAAATGTGGAGTCTGTTTAGGTAAGCAGGGGTCATATCAGGAATAGATTTATATGCTATATAGAGGATTTTTAAAGCAACAGGAAGCCTTTATAAGGTTTTTAGTAAGAAGTATAAGATTAAATTTGTGGCTTAAAATATCTCTATGGAAGCATGAGAAGGATGAAGTAGAAATGACTGTGTGATAATATGACTTTATGAAAACTAGTGGAAGGTCAAATTTAGTCTGTGGGTCTTACTTTGCTGAACTCTCCTATAGACACGGTTAGACAACCTGATTGAAATTTTGTTCTGTAGCTAACTAATTTTTAAGAAATTACTAAAATTATTTACTATCAAGTTCTATTTAACTCTTCTCCTTCAAGAAGAAGTCCATCAGAACTCTGTAAAATATAAACGAAGAATAGAAAGAAAGCAGTTAAGTCTGGGAAAAACTTCAGACAACACCTATTTTATTTTATTGTATTCTCTGCTGTTACCACTGTCCCCCGGGACTTTGTCCTTCTGTAGGGTAATTTGCCCCATCAGTAGTTCTCCTGTCCCCATTTCCTCCTATCTGGATCCTGTTTCCAGCTCCATGACAATGGCCATATTTATTTGCGCTATAAGATGACTAGCTAGCTAACTTAAAACCCAGCCTTAGTCTTCTAATTTCTGAACTTCAAATTCAAGTAGAGAATAGCAAGACCTATCGGCCAGATTATTTAATTATAAAAGGTTTGCTTTCCTGTGATTTTGATAAAAGAATGACCCTCAAATGATGAAATCCTGAAGTCTGCCTAGAATAGAAACGTGTGCAGGAAGTAAAGTGACAAAAATGATAGGCTGGGATAAAAGCACTAATAAAGACGAATATGAAGCATCTCTGTAGAAGTATAGAGTTCCTTTTCACTGAAAGATTCAGCACAAATATCCAAACTTGAAAGTTTCGACTATAGGAACAGAAATTATAAATATGAAAAGTGTGTGGTAGAAAAACCCATGGAATGAGATCAGTAAGATCAGGGCGGTAATCTTATAAAAATGCCTCTGGGGTGAAAGTGACTGCAGAGGCCCATTTCTCTCTCTGGTGGATGCTCTTCCAGTTCTCTTCTCTGTTGCTGCAGTCTGTTGACTTCAAAAGATGATTATTATCTTTCGGTTTTTCTTGTTCTCAGTGGCAGTATTAATGTGCCCAAACCCATTTATTCCCATTTTTAAGTAGAAATCTGCTGCTCCTGTTAATTTGCTTCAGTCGTGTCCAACTCTTTGTGACACTAAGGACCATAGCCTGCCAGGCTTCTCTGTTCAGGAGATTTTCCAGGCAAGAATACTGGAGTGGATTGCCATGCCTTCCTCCAGGGGATTTTCCTGACCCAGAGATCTCTTGCCTTGGCAGGCAGGTTCTTTACCACCAGCACCATCTGGGAAGTAAAACTCTGCCACAGTCAATTTTGGATTGATAGATATTGCTATATATTAGTCAACAAATGCCAGATAAGAAATACTTACTATAAAGTGGACTTGCAAGTATTTCTGCCCTCGGTACTGACTTAGTTTAGGGTAACTGAGCATCAGCAGATCTGCAAAGGAAGACCTTTATATAATTAAAGGAGGCCTCAATTTCATTTGATATGGGGAAATGAACCCTGGTTAGAAGGAACAGTAGAGTGGAGCTGGTTGTCCTAATAACATGGGAAAAGTGAAACAGAAGTAAGTTGAAGAGTGTTAAACCACACTAATGATTGTCTCGTGCATGACTAGCTTTGTTGCCAATTCAAATAATGTAGCTAAATCATGGCTTTGGACTTCCTCAGAAAGCCATGAGAGAAACTGAAAAATTGTTGGCAAATCATGCACAAAAAATTGTGATTTGTTCAGAAATGAATTTTTGGCCTAGATTACCAGTCTCATCCTTGTTTTATGTGCCAATATTGGAACTTGAACATATGATGTCATAGCTTTTGCTGGCTAGGGCAGACTTATCTTTGCAAATCCATGGCTGATGCCTACAGATAACAACAGAAACCATCCTAGTCCTTCTACCTACATTGTCATACTTACTGGAATTTTAGTTTCTTAATGAGGTTTGAACAATGTTTGTGTACATGAGTACTTTTATCTAAATAATGGCCTCAACACAAAGCAGAAACATAAAAGATAAAAAATATTTTAATAGTATTTACAGGCTCCCAGGGGATGTTTTGGACTTTAATCTTAGAGCTGCGAGACTTCCTGAAGATGATCTGAAATAATATTTGTTTGCATGTTTTTATTTTTTAAAGAAAATGCATATTCAAGAAACACTCAGAAAGGTCTGATACAAATATTATGACACAATAATAGTTAGATCTAAGTCAAAGATGTTTGCTCTGATTCTGATTTTAAAAATAACATTGTTATACTTTTTCTGATTATAAAGATAATACTTTTCTGTACAAAATTTAAAAAATTTTTCTTTACCTGTTCACTTAGAGAAGCAGCAGTTCATATAAAACTTCATCTTTTTATAGAACATATATACATGTGTGTATATGTCTATGTACACATTGTTTTAAATGGACTGGATACAAACTTTTTAATTTTTTTTCCAATTAATTGTATTTATTGAGAACTTTCTTCTCATTACATTTTCTATAAAATGTAAATTTAATATGTAGAAAAATATGTATATATAACATATCACTGATGGCCATATAATTTGTTTGAAACTTTTCACCATGTTCTATGGACATTCTAAAACATAAATCTTTTTGTACACATCTGATCATCTTATCAGAATAACTTAAGAAATACAAGACAAAATATTCACAACTTTAAAGCTTTTGAATAACATACCAATTTACCCTTCAATATGATAGCATCAATTTCACTGAGCATTTGCTAGTACTGAGAACTGTGCATTTATCTTTCTCAGCTTCACAGATGGCAAAAAAATGCACTTCATTGTTCATGTAGCATTATTTACCATTTTGTATTACTGGTAAGTTATATATACGTTAAAAATGTTTATTGGCCATTTGTGTAATATAAGCTTTTCTTTAGTGGATTGCTACTTTATGTACTTTGCTTACAGTTATATTAAGTGGTTTTTATTTTTCTTACTATTGGATAGACCTCTTTCAATATAAAGATTGTTAGCCATTTGTCTGTTATACGTGTTCCAAAATATTTGTTGTAATTTTCTTTTTAATTTTTTTATGTAATGAAATTTTTACTATACATATAATTAAACTTATAGAAATAGAAATCACAGAAATATATCACTTTTCTTTATAGTTTCTTCTTTTGATTATCCTATAGTTCTTTGGTACAGTTGATTTTGCTATAGTTTGATCTGATATGTATTTGATCAAAATTAAATATTATGTTTACCTACATGTTCTTTTACTTCTTTTATGGTTTCATTTTTTTCTTTTATATTTAACTCTTCAATCCATTTGGTTATATATGGGACATGATAATTATATAACTTAACGTTTTCCAAATGTCCAGTTTATTGCATAGTTTTTTTCATATACCAATTTTTTAATATATGCTAGGTCTTTTTAATAGTCTTTCTATTTGTGGTCTGTTTTGCTTGAGTATTGCACTGCATTACTTATTGTTTCAGAATATATTTCAACATTTAGATAGCTGGGTATGCCATCTCTCTCTTTACTATTATTCTCTTTTCAAAATGTCTTGAATGTTTTTACCTGTTTGTTCTTCCATATAATTTGAAAGATAATTTTTTTTAAGGTACTGAAATAATTCCACACAGGTTTTCAAAACTATGAGTAAGCTTTTGGTGAACTCTCCTGTTTGGAAAGGCCTTAAATAAATATTGGTAGGTTTAAAAAAGACAAAACACCAGGTATACTGTTTAAAAATTAATAAAAGTTACATTTGCTTGAATATGCAAAGGATTTCTCCTGTAGGACTCATAAGAAATAGTTCTTGGTTTCAGAGTTGGAAGACAAAGGTGGGTGGGACATTTACTTTTTACTAAATATTCGTTTATATTCATGAATTTTGTAACATGCACTTATACTATAACCTGCAGAGTAAAACAACAAATTAAAAATTTTCAGTGACCAAATAACAGCCTTTAAGTTAGGTTTTAACTTATCCTGAGATTTAGACATTAAGGAAATTAAAACCTTGAGGATAAAACACCTGCCCCAACTCCTTCAACCAGAGTGCTCCTCCTCAAGGAATGGGGTACAAAGGACCCACAAACAAACTTAGTCCAGGAAGCACTTTTTTTAACAGTAATTTTATTTGTTTTATTTTTTATTGAGGTAACTCACTTGTAACATTATAAAAGTTTCATGCTTACAACATTATGTCCCTACTTCTGTATTCACTGCAGTACAGGGTGTTCAGGGTGTCATTTGCTGTTGTGTCCAACTCTTTCAACTCCATGGACTGTCCCCCACCAGGCTCCTCTGTTCATAGGATTCTCTGCAGCAAGAATACTGGAGAGGGTTTCCATGCCCTCCTCCAGGGGATCCTCCTGACCCAGGGATTGAACCTGCATCTTTTATGTCTCCTGCATTGGCAGGTGGGTTCTTTACCATTAGCGCCACCTGGAAAGGCCATGCTCACCAGCAAAAATTGTTTCCTTCACTTCCACTGTGGCTCAGGTGGCTCCCGCTTGCAATGCAGGAGACCTGGGTTCGATCCCTAGGTTGGGAAGATCCCCTGGAGAAGGGAAAGGCTACCCACTCCAGTATTCTGGCCTGGAGAATTCCATGGACACTACAATAGGGGTCTCAAAGAGTTGGACATGACTGAACGACTTTCACTTCACTTCACTTCACTTCAGTTACCACACAGTTGACTCCCTTCATCTATTTCATCCTCCTCCCTACCCCTTCCCCTCTGGTAACCACTAATATGTTCTTTGTATCTATGTGTGTGTTTTTGTTTGGTTCATTCATTTATTTTGAGTTTTATTTTGTTTGTGTTATATACTTGTATGAGGGAAATCATATGGTATTTGTCTTCCTCTATCTGATTTATTTTGCTCGGCATAATACCTCAAGGTCCAACCATGTCCTACTGTTTCCTGGTTTTTGCTCAGTCTTGAACATAAGATTTTAATATGAATACCATTCAGTTTCTGAATGCAGCCTGTATCTTTAAACATTGAGAATAGGAAGCTAGCTTTTTCTCTGGGAAAAGAGCAGGAAAACTATAAAGATCCAGTGTGAAATTTGTGGTACATACACACAATGGAATATTACTCAACCATTAAAAAGAATGCATTTGAGTCAGTTCTAATGAGGTATATGAAACTGGAGCCTACTATACAAAGTGAAGTAAGTCAGAAAGGAAAACACCAATACAGTATATTAACACATATATATGGAATTTAGAAAGATAGTAATAATGACCCTATATGTGAGACACCAAAAGAGAAACAGATATAAAGAACAGACTTTTGGACTCTGTGGGGGAAGGTGAGGGTGGGATGATTTGAGAGAATAGCATTGAAACATGTATATTACCATGTGTGAAACAGATGACCAGTCTAAGTTCAGTGCATGAAACAGGGCACTCAAAGCCAGTGCACTGGGACAACCCAGAGGGATGGGATGGGGAGGGAGGTGGGAAGGGGGGTCAGGATGGGGGACACATGTACACCCATGGCTGATTCATGTCAATGTATGGCAAAACCCACCACAATCTTGTAAAGTAATTAGCCTCCAATTAAAATTAATTAATTAATTTTAAAAAATCCAGTGTGAAGCAGAAAGTGGCCAAGAGAATGGGGAGGGACCCAATATAAGTAACATGATATTTGGCATTAAAAATTATATACTGTCTTGAGCTCTTGCTGTGAGGTGGTGTATAATGGTGGTGAGGGAAGTATCACCTTCCTGGACATGTGGGAGAACACTTTTCAGCTGGGCATCAAGAGGGAATATTATTCTGACAAAGGGCTTTAATGCTTCCCATCCTAATGTCAGAGGAAAGAATGGAGCCCCTATAAAATACACCAAGAAACCAAGTGTCCACTCAGGTTAGTGGGACAAGGCTAACAATTCTCATCGTGTGGAGAAAAGCAATTCTTTTTATAACAGTAGACTTAATACTCTGAAATATATCTTTTGGCTTTTGAAGTCAGATAAAACTGTGTTTGTTATACTTCAGCCTCAAAAATTTGACCTTGGATAAGAGACTTGTTCTTTGATAGCTTTGTGGCAAGGTAATATTGCTGAGCTTTAAGTCCTTTCACAAGTAAAGAAGCTTTATATTTACCATAATATTTTCAACATTCATACATTCATTTGACAAATTACATAGCAGGCACTATTTCAGTCACTGGTGATATAGTGGTGAATAGGAAAAAATGTCCCTGCCTTTATGGAGCTTATGTTTTACTAAAGGAGAACTAAATAAAATAAAAATGTAATGTTTGGTAGGACACTTAGAAGAGTAAAACCTGAATGGATGATATTACATATATATTACATTTATTATAAAATCATATATATATATATAAAAGATATATATATATATACACACACACACACACACTATAACATTGTAGATTATTTTTATTAGTTTAGCAAGTACATAAGCAAAGTTCAAACTGAGTTTTAAAGATTTTAACCAAAGCCCTAGTGGAACAATAGCCCCATTGCACCCAGGAGTTGGAATGAGACCCCAAGAGAGCTTAGTCCCTTAATCTCAGTGGTAAAGGAGCTTCACTGGTCTTTAATAAAGAGGGATTCAGTCTCAGAACTAACCTAATATTCTTCATAAGTCATGTTCTGTGTGTCATAATCTATGCCTGGTTATCATTATACTTCAAGTTTCAATTCTTTGCAACGAATTATTCTATTTTTTTTTTTTTTTACACAATTACTTTCTAAGAGGAACATTTTCTTAAGTCCATCAAACTGGAATTTTCTAACTACAGGGGAAATAAGTAGCCTAATTAAGAGAGATTCCTCGGCTGGACAAATAAAAGCAGAATTCTCTCTTAATGAGGCTATTATTTCCCCTATAGTTAGAAAATTCCAGTTTGATGGACTTAAGAAAATGTTCCTCTTAGAAAGTAATTGTGAACTTTCTCTGACCTTTATTATTTTTTTAAAATATTTATTGAGCAAGTCTTTCAAATTTCTCAGAAAAAATTAAGGAAAAGGTGAGTTAGTAGATGGAATTTATTCTGAGTTTTCAAAAGCTTTTTGATTTGATCCATCAGGGATTTGTGAGGAAAAACTGATAGTCTAGTGGACCTTTATCACCAAATATTAAGAACTACTTAAAACTATACAGGAAATCCACTAAGTCTCTCCTTAAGTGAGAAAATGGTGTTTTTAAAGACAAGTAGATAAGGTAAATATTCCTAATTAATTGTAGAATTAGACAACATCATCAAATAGTCCAAGCACACTTAAAATAATAATGGAGATGACCGAAATGCAAGGATGATATTTTGAAAGTTCAGAATAACAGGCCACAATTACAAAGAATTCTTTTTTAAATCAAAAGGCTTTTGGCCATTCATTTTCATTTAAGAGGCTTAGGCATATGGCATTACACATTGCTGGGCAGGCATTTTCTTAATTGAAAAACATGTGTGCCTTTCTTTTACCTTCATCAGAATACTCTGGAGAAAACATTCTACCATCCATGGACATTCACATCCTCTCCTTACCAGCATTAGAAGTTCTGTGTTAACAAACCCAGCTGCGTTTGTGTGTTGCTTAGTCCAGCTGCGTTTGTGTGTTGCTTAGTCGCTAAGTTGTGTTTGACTCTGTAACCCCCTGGACTGTAGCCCACGAGGCTCCTTTGTCCATGGGATTTCCCAGGCAAGAATATTGGAGTGGGTTGCGATTTCCTCCTCCAGGTGATCTTCCCGACCCAGGGATCAAACCTGTGTCTCCTGCTTAGCAGGTGAATTCTTTACCACTGAGCCACCAGGGAAGACCTTGCATTTGTGTGATGCAGTCCCTTTTTCCAGCTTGCTTGTGTTTGGGCCAAAGGTGGAAAAGGGAAAACTCTCTAGAAAAGGAGACAGCTTGTGTTTGGGCCAAAGGTGGAAAAGGGAAAACTCTCTAGAAAAGGAGACAATGTTTTTAAAGTCTTCACTGTTTCCATTTCAAAGGAAAGATGCATGATGAGGTCAAAGAACTAGGGAGGTTACTTTGTAAAGGATGCATTGGAAACAGACAGATTTTTTCGGAAGACCTCCCTTTCTTACCACCTGAAAATGGATTCCAAGTGACAACTGAATGCTCTGAGGTGTGAATGAGGGCTCTACTGAAGCAGGTTCATTGTCTTCCACCAGCATCTTCCCCTCATCTCCTAGCAAACTCTGCGAAAGGATGCAGGTAATGTTAACGCAAGTTCTGTGCCCAATGCAGAGTGAGGCCAAGCAACCCTCAGAGTCTGGAGCAGAGAAAGGTTTATTGGAAGGTCACGCAAGGAGACACAGGAGATGTGGGTTCAACCCCTGGTTTGGGAAGATCCTCTGGAGGAGAAAATGGCAATCCACTCCAGTATTCTTGCCTGGAGAATCCCATGGACAAAGCAGCCTTGTACAGAGCGGGCTACAGTCCGTGGGGTCACAAAGAGTTGGACACAATTGAGCGTCTAAGCACTCATGCAAGGGAACAAGGAGGCTCCAGCCCTAAAAAGCCTCACGCTCCTTGAAGGCTTTCAAGAAAAGTTTTTTTTTTAAAAGACTTTTTCAATGTGGACTATATTTAAAGTCTCTCTTGAATTTGTAACAATATTGCCAATATTGTTTTTTTTATGTTTTGGTTTTTTGGCCACAAGACACATGGGATCTTAGCTCCCTGACTGGGCATCGAACCCACACCTCTGGCATTGAAAGGCTAAATCTAAACCACTGAACCACCAAACAGGTCCCTCAGCAAATCATTTTTTTAAAAGCCAGGTGAGAGAGGTGGGGCTTGCAGTGTATGTGATCAGATCATGCACAGTTCTCTGATTGGCTGATGATGAGGTTACAGAGTGGGGTCCCAGGGGTTAACATCATCAATCCTCAGGCTCCAGGAAGTTGCCTGCTCTGTGCTTATAACCATCAAGTAGTTAACATCTTCCTTCTGGTGGGGGCTTTTCACACCTGCAAAACAACTCAGGAAATTTGTATCAAATACTATTATCTAGGTACTTCACAGAGGAGCTAAAGCAGAGGATATGGGAGAAGAGCCCTGGTTGGTTACAGTAGGACGGTCCAGGGCTGGATTAAGGGACATTTTGGAGGATGGGAATCCAGCACATACACCCTGGTTCATAAGCTCATTGCTTTCCAGCAGAATTGCATACTAGGGGGCAGATGTTGAAGCCCTTCTCTCCTCATTTGAACACAGGAGAGTTAATCCTGATCATTTGTTTTGAAGGAGCTTTATGGAGTACAAAGGTTAAAGGTCGTATAGGACAAAGAGGATCTCTCAGCTCTCCAGCTCCCAGAACTGACAGTATCACATATAATCATATATATGCCCCATGGCTGACAGCCCAGCACTCTAAGACCTGAAGGTCTTAGTACCTGAGACTTGTACCATATCACCCTTTTAAAGGCTCCAAGGTATATTATCTTATTTCTCTGCCTGCCTCCTTCTCCCGCACTTATGTAGTACATATTTATCCATTGTGATGCAACTCTGAGCAACTGAGGAGTGTCAAATAAGTAGTCTGGAGAGACAGCTTAAAGAGATTGGCCATGCTGAGAGCATCATGTAAGGTTTCTGTCTGTCCAGCTAACCATCTCTGCAGTGCCCTTTCTGTGAGGGGTCCCATGCAGAGGAACAGAGCTTGGTCTCTGAGATCAGTTTCCCTGGCTCTGAATCTTAACTATACCTACTAGTGCCTATGTAGCATTGGACAAATATTTTTATCTCTCTGTGTTTCCCTTTTCTTGAGAAAATGAAAGATTAATCATAATATCTACCTAGAAAAGCTGTGTGTGACAATTAAATGAGTTAATATATTAACAGAACTTGGAACAGTGTCTGGTACATCAGTCACCTAAGTCGCTCAGTCATATCTGACTCTTTGTGACCCTGTGAACTGCAGCACGCCAGACCTCCCTGTCTATCACCAACTCCTGGAGTTCACCCAAACTCATGTCCATTGAGTTGGTGATGCCATCCAGCCATCTCATCCTGTTGTCCCTTTCTCCTCCTGCCCTCAATCTTTCCCAGCATCAGGTCTTTTCAAATGAAGAGTCAGCTTTTCAAATGTGAAGAGTCAGCTCTTCGCATCAGGTGGCCAAAGTACTGGAGTTTCAGCTTCAACCTCAGCCCTTCCAGTGAACACCCAGGACTGATCTCCTTTAGGATGGACTGGTTGGATCTCCTCGCAGTCCAAGGGACTCTCAAGAGTCTTTTCCAACACCACAGTTCAAAAGCATCAATTCTTTGGTGCTCAGCTTTCTTTATAGTCCAACTCTCACATCCATACATGACTACTGGAGAAACCATAACCTTGACTAGACAGACCTTTGTTGACAAACTAATGTCTCTGCTTTTTAATATGCTGCCCAGATTGGTCATAACTTTCCTTCAAAAGAGTAAGCATCTTTTAATTTCATGGCTGCAATCACCATCTGCAGTGATTTTGGAGCCCAAAAAGATAAAGTCAGCTACTGTTTCCACATCTATTTGCCATGAAGTGATGGGACCAGATGCCAAAATCTCAGTTTTCTGAATGTTAAGATTCAAGCCAACTTTTTCACCCTCCTCTTTCACTTTCATCAAGAGGCTCTTTAGTTCCTTTTCACTTTCTGCCATAAGGGTGGTGTCATCTGCATATCTGAGGTTATTGATATTTCTCCCAGCAATCTTGATTCCAGCTTGTGCTTCTTCCAGCCCAGTGTTTCTCATGATGTACTCTGCATATTATATGCAGATGTACTCTGCATATAAGTGACAGGGTGACAATATACAGCCTTGATGTACTCCTTTCCTATTTGGAACCAGTCTGTTGTTACAAGTTCAGTTCTAACCATTGTTTCCTGACCTGCATACAGATTTCTCAAGAGGCAGGTCAAGTGGTCTGGTATGCCCATCTCTTGAAGAATTTTCCACAGTTTATTGTGTTCCACACAGTCAAAGGCTTTGGCATAGTCAATAAAGCAGAAATAGATGCTTTTCTGGAACTCTCTTGCTTTCTTGATGATCCAGGAGATTTTGGCAATTTGATCTCTTGTTCCTCTGCCTTTTCTAAAACCAGCTTGAATATCTGGAAGTTCACGGTGCATGTACTGCTGAATCTTGGCTTGGAGAATTTTGAGCATTACTTTACCAGCGTGTAAGATGAGTGCAATTGTGCGGTAGTTTGAGCATTATTTGGTATTGCCTTTCTTTGGGATTGGGATGAAAATTGACATTTTCCAGTCCTGTGGCCACTGCTGAGTTTTCCAAATTTGCTGGCATATCGAGTGCAGCACTTTAACAGCATCATCTTTTAGGATTTGAAATAGCTCAACTGGAATTCCATCACCTCCAGTAGCTTTGTTCCTTGTGATGCTTCCTAAGGCCCACTTGACTTCACATTCTAGGATGTCTGGCTTTAGGTGAGTGATCACACCATCATGATTATCTGGGTCGTGAAGATCTTTTTTGTACAGTTCTTCTGTGTATTCTTGCCACTTCTTCTTATTATCTTCTGCTTCTGTTAGTTTCATACAATTTCTGTCCTTTATTAAGCCCATCTTTGCATGAAATGTTCCTTTGGTATCTCTAATTTTCTTGACGCGATCTCTAGTCTTTCCCATTCTATTGTATTTCTTTGCATTGATTGATGAGGAAGGCTTTCTTATCTCGCCTTGCTATTATTTGGAACTCTGCATTCAAATGGGTATATCTTTCGTTTTCTCCTTTGCTTTTTGTTTCTCTTATTAATAAAAGCTATATGAAAGTCTTAAACCTTTATTAGTAGTTTAGGAGTTCACTGGTTTTATGAACCCCTTGAAATTGCATACAGAACTCAGTGTGGCTACTTACATAGTATTAATATTTTTGGGGGGGCAGAGTGCTAAAATCATCTTTGAAATAAAAAAATCAGAATTACGTACAAGATAAAAAGCTTCCTTTTTATTTCTGAAAAAGAAGTTCTTTTTATATCTCTGGGAAAAAAAAGAAAGTTTAGGAACTACTGTGACAGACTAAGTGACATGAAGTGGCTTAGTCGTGTCCGACTCTTTGCGACCCCATGGATGGAGTAGCCTGACGCAGGGATTTTCTAGGCAAGAGTACTGGAGTGGGTTGCCATTTCCTTCTCCAGGTGACAGACTAAATAGGTCTCTAAATACTGTTAGTTTCTCTCATTACTAAAGCTTAGTGAACCATTTCTAATTTTGGCTCATATGACTAATAATTAAAATTTCAACTAAAATAATCCTTAAGAGTGTATTTACAGGGTGTCTGAAAGCTCTTGGTTAGATGTGTTGTTTGTTTTCTATAACTTTCTTTGAATTATTATTTTTTTTCATCCACTATTATAAGCAGAATCTAGCTAGAGAGGTTAGTGGGCCAAATAAATTAATCAAAGATAGCATAAAGCATTGAATATCCCAAGACTATTTTTTTAATGGACCTAACTTTCCAGATTCCTTAGCAATATTGTTCTTTACAGCATTGGACTTTCCTTTCGCCACCAGACACATCCATCACTGAGCATTGTTTCCGCTTTGGCCCAGATGCTTCATCCTTTCTGGAGCTATTAGTTATTGCCCTTTGCTCCTCCCCAGTAGCATACTGGACACCTTCTGACCTGAGGGGCTCATTTTCTGGTGTCATATCTTTTTGCTGTTTCATACTGTTCATGGGGTTCTCGAGGCAGTACTGGAGAGAATTGCCTTTTCCTCCTGCAGTGGACCACGTTTGGTCAGAACTCTTCTCTATGACCCGTCCGTCTTGGGGGAGCCCTACACAGCTTGACTCAGAGCTTCACTGAGTTACTCAAGCCCCTTTGCTACAAGTCTGTGATCCATAAAAGGAACAGTAACAATCCCAACATTGGGAGTATTTTCCCCAGCGTTTGAGCTGCCCTGCATTAATGATGCAATCCACTAGATGTCAGTGTTTCCGTGAGAATGAATAAAGGCATTCTATTGTCATCCTTGAAGCAAAGGATTAATTGATTGCTATAAAAAGTTAGATGAAATAAAATGTTCTCCTTGCTCTTCAAACAAAGATAAGCTAATAACTTTGGACACAATTTCACTCCTCTGCATTCACCAAATGTCCAATTACATATCCTCTCTGCCTGGACCTTCAAAACAATCTAAAATTGAATGAAGGCAGTGAAAGAAGTCACAGGAGGATTTCTGCAGAGCTCCATTGCATCAGAAACAAAGCAATTTAATACATGTCTCCAAGATTACTAAATGCAATGACTTTAGTAAGTAATGTTCTTCCCGCATCTCCCCCTGTATTCTTTTTTCTTTTTGCTTTATTTGGGACATTAAAAAAAAAAAAAACAAAACTCTCTTTATAAAAAACAATGCTTCAGCCATTTTTCTTCAAGTAGTCTTGCCTAATTGGGATGAAGATGATCCTACGTGAATCATAAATTTGCATGAAATAGTCCTGCATTTTCAGATGTTCTGTTTTCACCATTGGAGCGCACGTTTTAGATGGTGTGCCTCTATCATCAGTCACAGGTAAGACAGCCATCTAGACAGCCCTCCAGAGAGGCAAGAAATCATAATAGATATTGGAAAATTATGTAACGGGAAGCATCTAAATGAGTAAGGAGGGTGGTTAAAGTGTTAAGGAAAATACCCAAACATGGGCTTCCTAATATCCCTACTCTCATTGTTTTATTTAGCACAGGTTCTTCTTCCCATGAACAGAGAGCAGAGCAAATGTGACTAGCATTCTGTTACATGTGCACCGAAACTTCCCCAAAGTCAAATGCCACCTGGGAGTTTAAAGTCTACCATATATACCAAAGAATCAAACCTAGTAAGGTTGTCAAATACATGCTTGCGTTAAAACAGAGAGACTGATGAGGGTGGAAGTGCTTTTCTAATCAAAACAGTAGGAAAAATGTTTCAGGGATTCAGCCATCTGATGTTATTTTCAGGGCTGACAAGTATAGAAAGCAGATGGCTTCCAAGGCTGTGCTGGACACTGGTTCAGAAATATAACACAAGGTTAACAGTGACATATGCTGTCATCCGTGAGGTACCAGAGTTCCAAAAAAACATGGCAATTTCAGAACCTTCTCTAAAATAGTATTTCCTCTGTGCATTTTTTTTTAAGGTTAATGTAATCAAGGCTTAAAATGGCTCAGAGAAAAGAGGACATTTTATTTACCTTGGAAGATCCATTGGGGGACTTCCACAGAATTCAATCCTTTTGTTCTTTCACAGTTTTCTCTTACAACACTTTGACAGTGAAAGCATGTATTTGTGAATGACAGTTCATTATTTTTATTGAGACAGTATTTCAGTGTGATTGTTTAAACATTTAAAAATGTAATTATTTCCTTTAAAAACAATACAGATAAGTTATTTATTTAAACCTAGGATTGTAGACTTGAGAATACCAGATTTATGTTATGGTGAGGCTTAAAGCTAGAATTGCTAGTAAGACTGTTTCCATATATTTCCTCCTTTTTCCCTTGTGGCTGGTCACTGATGTCTGATGTGAGTTTATTAGGGATTCACAAAAGAAATACTTTTGCCATCAGAAGAGAAATCCATTCATCACATAACTACCATCAATGTCTTATTCTAAGTCATTTATTCGCCTCCTTTTAGTGTCATGTGAAAGACAGCAGAAAAGTGTGTAGGATTCTTTCCGGAGGTGGATCTGATAGACTGTTCTGGATGGTAAGAGCCCGAGGTAACAGTGGAAGGCTGGATGTGTGAGGTGAACAGAAATATCCCTAAATTAAGAAGGATACATTATGTTACTAATAGAATCTCAGAAAAGCATTTTCCAATCTTTTTCAATTTTGCATTGGGAAGACCTTAAGAACAGGGCATTTTGTCCCCAAAATTATGTAATTGGTCTTACCTGAGACACGCCATTCCTGGTGGGAAAGGTAGAAAGACAAGGAAAAGGTGATTAATGGCGTTCTTGTTGTGATAGTATGCTGAGTTTAGTAAATCTTTGACCTCTGGGCCTGCAAGTTAGGGGTGCTAGAAAGTTTCCACTATTGCTTCTCTCTTTCCCCAGGTGAGTATCCTATATACAGATACGAGTGATCATAATTTTGGAGGCAGACACTCTCTTTTCAAGAATCACTTTATCATTTATGCTATGTTAACCTTGAGAATTTGCCTTAACCTTTCTACACTGCAATTTTTTCTCCTCCTTACAATGGAAAAAAAAAAAAAAAATCCCATGATTTGCCCATACAAGTCATGGGGTGGTTTTAAGTTTAAAGCCATAACAACTAAGTTCAAATGGGTTTTGTGAACTGTGAGGTGCTTGACACAATCTCTGGAGTGTAATTTTTAATATAAATGTTGTAGTTATGTCTTTTTAAAGTCCTTTGGGTCATGAAAACTGAAGTAATTGCAGGTAAAATATTTCCGGTATGAACTAGGTTAGAAAGCCTGACAATGTGTGGAACAGTATTGGAGAAAATGTATTCTTCTGAGAAAGGAAAAAAGAAATGCTGTGGGATTTTATCAACCCCCTGGCAATGGCACAAATTTCACAATGTACTATTAATAGATTTGGGGGTTGGGGATAGAATAAGAGTGCCAAGATTCTAATAGTATCCCTCTAATGTTTTCCTTGGAGATGAAGGAGATATCACATTTTTTTTCCCCCAAAAGTGTATCCTAAATGCTGACTTAGCTTGTGACCCTTTCAAAACATTTGTGATCATTCATTTTGATGACCTTCCTGATATGACTAAATTTTATGAGTTATTTTTACTAAGATCTTGCAAGGTTGCCAGATAACTAATTGTGGTGGAAAATAGCCAAGGAGCAGGGCCTGGAGAGGTACAAAGTATGAACTCATTCCGGCCTACCATCTATCAGCTTTCCTGATCTTTCCAACAACCTCCTTTTAAATTTGAATGCACATATTTCTCTATATTCTTCATTTAGTTTATGTCAGTGTCATGTATGTCTTTAAAGTTCACGTCTCTTAGTATGTTATCATCTTTTCCTATACATAGTCTATTACTATCTTTGAAACTCCCTATAGGTTCTCATGGAGCTTCCTCAGTGGCTCAGAATTCAGCAGTAAAGAATTCACCTGAAATGTTCCCACATTGGTTCCACAATGTTCCCACAGGTTGGATCCCTGGGTTGGGAAGATTCCCCTGGAGAAGAAAATGACAACCCACTCCAGTATTCTTGCCTGGGAAATCCCACAGACAGAGGAGCCTGGCAGGCTGCAGTCCATGGGATCTCAAAGAGTTGGACATGACTGCAATTGTGTGTTAGTTTGAACATTCTTTGGCATTGCCTTTCTTTGGGATTGGAATGAAAACTGACCTTTTCCAGTCCTGTGAGCACTGCTGAGTTTTCCAAATTTGCTGGCTTATTGAGTACAGCACTTTAACAGTATCATCTTTAAGGAATTGAAATAGCTCAACTGGAATTCCATCACCTCCACTAGCTTTGTTCATAGTGATTCTTCCTAAGGCCCACTTGACTTCACATTCCAGGATGTCTGGCTCTAGGTGAGTGATCACACCATTATGGTTATCTGGGTCATTAAAATCTTTTTTGGATAGTTCTTCTGTGTATTCTTGCCCTCTCTTCTTAATATCTTCTGCTTCTTTTAGGTCCATACCATTTCTGTCCATTATTGAGCCCATCATTGCATGAAGTTCCCTTGGTATCTCTAATTTTCTTGAAGTGATCTCTAGTCTTTCCCATCTATTGTTTTCCTCTATTTCCTTGCATTGATCACTGAGGAACATTTTCTTTCTCTCCTTGCTATTCTATGGAACTCTGCATTCAAATGGGTATATCTTTCATTTTCTCCTTTGCTTTAGCTTCTCTTTTCTCAGCTATTTGTAAGGCCTCCTCAGACAACCATTTTGCCTTTTTGCATTTCTTTTTCTTGGGGATGGTCTTGATCACTGCCTCCTGTACAATGTCACAGACCTCCGTCCATAGTTCTTCAAGCACTCTATCAGATCTAATCCCTGATATATATCTAATATATCATATATATATCATATATATATATATATCATATCATATATATATCTAATCCCTTATAGTCATAAGGGATTTGATTTAGGTCATACCTGAATGGTCTAGTGGTTTTCTCTACTTTCTTCAATTTATGTCTGAATTTGGCAATAAGGAGTTCATGATCTGAGCCACAGTCAGCTCCCAGTCTTATTTTTGCTGACTGTATAGAACTTCTCCATCTTTGGCTGCAAAGAATATAGTCAATCTGATTTTGGTGTTGACCATTTGGCAATGTCCACGTGTAGAGTCTTCTCTTGTGTTGTTGGAAGAGAGTGTTTGCTATGACCAGTGCGTTCTCTTGGCAAAACTCTATTAGCTTTTGCTCTGCTTCATTTTGTACTCCAAGGCCAAATTTTCCTGTTACTCCAGGCATTCCAGTCCCCTATGATGAAAAGGACATCTTTCTTTGGTATTAGTTCTAGAAGGTCTTGTAGGTCATCATAGAACCGTTTAACTTCAGCTTCTTCTACGTTATTGGTTGGGGCATAGACTTGGATTACTGTGATATTGAATGGTTTGCTTGGAAATGAACAGAGATCATTCTGTCATTTTTGGTATTGCACCCAAGAACTGCATTTTGGACTCTTGTTAACTATGAAGCCTGCGCCACTTCTTCTAAGGGATTCTTGCCCACAATAGTAGATATAATAGTCATCTGAATTAAATTCATCCATTCCAGTCCGTTTTAGTTCACTGATTCCTAAAATGATGAGATGGTTGGATGGCATCACAGACTCAGTGGACATGAGTTTGAGCAAGCTCTGGGAGTTGGTGATGGACACAGAGGCCTGGCA
Source organism: Cervus elaphus (assembly GCF_910594005.1). Taxonomy (NCBI): domain Eukaryota; kingdom Metazoa; phylum Chordata; class Mammalia; order Artiodactyla; family Cervidae; genus Cervus; species Cervus elaphus. Next base: position 31,004,434 of record NC_057833.1, on the reverse strand, counting down.
TGTGTCCATGGGGTCATAAAGAGTTGGACATGACTGAGCAACTGAACTGAAGTGAAGTGACTGAGCACCCACACATAGGATCTAATATAAATTTAGGCACCTGGGTCTTGAAATAAAACCTTTCAGCTTCAGGGAAAGGAAGCTAGATTCTAGATACAACTGAACTTTTTACCAGATATACAAATTTTATATTTATATGTTCAAAATTGGATGCATTTCCTCTCATGAAGACCCAAAAGAAGAGAGACAGCTTAGCTTATTACTTTGTATTAATTAATTCATTAAACCCTATGAAGTGCATATTGCATGTCAGGGTCTGTATAGGGTCTGGACTTAAAAAGCGTGACAAGAATTCTGTCTATCATAGATGAATAGTAGAATGAGGATTTCAGAGAAAGAGAATTTTACCTGATAAGTTTGGGGGAATGGGGACCCCAGCTGCTGAGCTTTAAGATTCATATGCATTTGTGCCTTGTTTGGTTTATCCTAAGCTTCTTGGCTCATATGATAAACAATCTACCTGCAACCCAGGTTTGATCCCTGGGTCGGAAAGATCCCCAAAGAAGGGAATGGCTACCCACTCCAGTATTCTTCCCTGGAGAATTCTGTGGACAGAGGAGCCTGATGGGCTACAGTCTATAGTGTTGCAAAGAGTTGGGCACAACTGAGTGGCTAACATTGTATCATAGAAAAGACATCCCAGAAAAGCTGCATTTTGTCTTCATACTTATTTTTTCCCATGGCAAAACTCATTGTTAATAGGAGGGCATGAGATTATGATATATCTTATATGTCTCCTTACTCTTAAATATGACTTTTCCAAATTCTTCAAAGTGGTAAGATATAGAAGGAGCATTCTTTAGCCAGCAAGTAAGGCAACAGTAGGAGACAGGGCTTTGTCTTCAAGGAAAACACAAGGTGGTTAAAGTATTTGGCAAAGATAATAAAAGAAAAGATGAAATGAGAATAGGGGAAGATGCTGCAGGTATAAACGTTCTCACTACTAGGGTCCAGGAAGACCCAGGTGGGCAAAGCAGAGGTTAGAGGTCAAGGTAGAGTGGCAGTCATTGAGTTAAATCTTGGGCACTGAGATGTTTTATGGATGGTGTGGAAAGGTGAGTAAGCTTTTTGTCGTCTTTCCCCACTTAAAAAAAAAATTTTATTTATTTTTTTATTTTTGGCTGTGCTGGGTCTTTACGGCTGTGCAGGCTTTTCTCTTGTTGCAGAAAGCAGGGGCTACTATTTAGTTGTGGTGCACTGGCTTCTCCTTTAGTGGCGTCTCTGGTCGTGGAGCGTGGGCTCTAGGGTGCCCAGGCCTCAGTAGCTGCGGCACATGTACCCAGCAGTTGCAGCCTCCGGACTCTAGTGCACAGGCTCAAGAGTTGGGGTTCACGGTCTCAGTTGCCCTGCCACACGTGGGATCTTCCTGGGCCAGGGAATCAAACCAGTGTCTGCTGCATTGGCAGGTGGATTCTTTACCATCAAGTCATCAGGGAACACCCTCTTCCCACTTTTTAAACTTCCCTCGAGTCCTCCAAGTCCCTCTACCAATGACAGATAAAATTACCTCTGAAGGTAAAGAATTAAGGAGCTGATTCTTACAGATGAAAATCTTAAGGGATGATGTCTCAATATATGTGTTCAGTCACTGAGTCATGTCTGACTCTTTGTGACCCCTTAGACTGTAGCCTGCCAGGCTCCTCTGTCCATGGGATTCTCCAGGCAAGAATACTGGAGTGGGTTGCCATTTTCTCCTCCAGGGGATTTTCTCGACCCAGGGATCAAACCCACATCTTCTGTGTCTCCTGCATTGGCAGGAGGGTTCTTTATCATTGAGCTACCTCCAGGAACTGCAACAACTCATCTGGAAGGCTCTGATGATTGGTTATTTAGTTAGGGGATTGGAGTTATGCAACTTGCCTCTTAACATAATCCAAACTGAAGGTAGACATAATGGTAGAAGTGTTTCTCCTATACTTACACACGTGGTTTAATGGATTTGTTGATCCAAAAGCTAATACTATTCTGTATCTGATGGCTATGGCTCAGGGTGAGCAATAACACACTGATCATACCATTAATTCCAGATTTTAGATGAAAGAAAGAGAGAGAATCCTAAGTGACCGATTCAAAGGGAGAAGATCTGGCATTTGTGTGAGACAAATGAGACAGCTATGCATAGAGAAGATAAGGGTGTAGAATGACTAATCTCACCTGAGGAAGAAACTCTCTCATTGTGAATAAATGTATCAATAGATACAGATGGAAATTTATGGCAGTATCTTTTAAAACAGGAACTTATTGGAAATCACATAAATACCTCTCCATGAAAATAGAGTAAGCTTACATTGTAATCCTTAATGGATGCTATTTCATTTTATGCTTTTACATACATCTAATTTTTTTCCCTTAGGATAAGTTCCTAGAAAGAGAATTTCTGTGTCAAGGATATATTAAGTGATTCAATATACTCTGTAATCTGTATGCAAGAAAGGTTTTAAAACATTTAAATTATTTGTTTGAGTAATTAATGTTTTAAAAATTATACTCCCACCAGCAGAGTATGAAAGTTCCTATTTCTTTACCTCTTGGATATTATCCTTTTATCCTCCACTGTAATAGATAAATATTACATTTTATTGTCCATATAATTTTTATTTATTTATTAATGAGTCAGCTTTTAAAACATGGGCCATTTTTATTTCTTCTTTACTGGCTGCTTCTTCATGTTCTAAGGCCATTTGGGGGGTTACTTTTTTCTCTTTTTCATATTCATTTTAAGAACTATTTATGTATTCACCTCAAATATGTTGCAAATACTTTTACCCGTTTATGTTTTTTTAATTATTATCTTTGTCATTTTATGGGATAATTTTACCTAATTTTTAGGTAATTGCATTTATCAGTCTTTTACTTTTGGCTTCTATTTTTGGTGTCATGCCCAGAAAGACTTTCTCCACTATGATGTCATTTAAAAGAAAAATTTATATTCTCTTACTATCAGTATGGCTTATTCTATTTATATATAATTTTTAAAATCTTGATAAAAGTTATAATGGCAAAAAGTAGAAATCTAGGTTTCCCCAAGCAACCAATACCATTAATTGGGGTACCTTTTGATTATATTCTAAACTTTTCCACATACTTTTGTTTCAGACTAGTCTGTTTTTATGATTGGCATCACCCTTCCAAATATTATAGTTCTAAATCACATTAATATTTGACACATACTCTGTCACCCCATTACCCATTTTTATATGTTTCTTCTGTACTTTTTGGGCTTCTCATATAGCTCAGTGGTAAAGAATTGACTTGCCAACATAAGAGACGAGGGTTTGATCCCTGGGTCGGGAAGATCCCCTGGAGGAGAAAAATGGCTACCCACTCCAGTATTCTTGCCTGGAGAACCGCATGGACAAAGGAGCCTGATGGGCTGCATACCAGGGGGTCTCAAAGAGTCAGACATGACTGAGCACACAGACGCACACACTGTAGTTTTTATTTATCCAATTATAGGAGGAGACTAAAGTGCTCAGAAAACTTCCAACAAAACAGTAAACATTTCTTAGTGTTAAAGAATTGACTTTTATAAGGAGTAACAGGAGTATTAAAGATTTTTTGGATGATTTCAAAGAGGATAAAGATTATCTAGCAGAGAAATCCAATTCTGATTCAACTTCAGATTCTCTAGACTCTGTTGATCCAGTTAATCCTATAACAACTGCCAGTTCAATAGATTTGGAAAGCAATTTGATAGCCTCCATCAAGATGGCTTGTAATACCAGGACCAAAATAACAACTGGCTGGCCAGCCATTCAATTAAATTAGGTAACATTCATACAAATGATGCATACTTGGCCATAAAGTACTTAAAATGTGTATTTCATTACCAACCAGTGATAATGAGCTATTTCCGTCTAAAAAGCAGCGACCAAGTGGTCTGTAATTGTAAGAATGCTTAAGCTTGCACTTATTGTAAGAATGCTTAGGCTTGCACTTTGAGGAAGTACCATTGATATCCTTACTATTTTTTCAGTGTAAAGCTTATGGTGAAAATAGGAGAAACAGATTTTTAAAGAAATTTCTGAGAACTGGGCTTCACCAGGAGCTTAGAGAACTAAAGACACCTACTCCCTCCTGATCCACAAAGGTGAGTGTATTTATTGCTTTTGAGTCCACATTTGTATAATCATATCAGTAAAAAATTCCCAATATAGATAATAAGGCATAATTTTAAAGTTATGAAATGCTAATCTTATGACAGTCAATATAAAAAGAATCAATAAGATAGATTCTTCCAAAATCCAACTGAGATTAATATATTTAATCTAGCTTTATACAAGAGCTGGAAGCCTCCTTAGGATATTTCTAATTGGATGGTTATTCAGCTTCTATTTCAGAGAAGGCAATGGCACCCCGCTCCAGTACTCTTGCCTGGAAAATTCCATGGACAGAGGAGCCTGGTAGGCTGAAGTCCATGGGGTTGCTAAGAGTCGGACACGGCTGAGCGACTTCACTTTCACTTCTCACTTTCACGCATTGGAGACGGAAATGGCAACCCACTCCAGTGTTCTTGCCTGGAGAATCCCAGGGATGGGGGAGCCTGGTGGGCTGCTGTCTATGGGGTCGCACAGAGTCGGACACGACTGAAGCGACTTAGCAGCAGCAGCAGCTTCTATTTGAGTATTTTCAGAGTCAGTAAGTTCACACTTTTCTAAGGCAGCTCATTCTGCTACTTATTTATTATTATTATTGTCTTAGATTGTTTCGCTGTGTTGTTGTTATTGTTGCTCTTGTCTTCCCTGTGAGCTTGCAAGATCTTAATTGCTCCTCACCCAGGGATTGAACTGTACTCTTGGCAGTGAAAGCATGGAGCCTTAATCACTGGACCACCAGTGAATTTCTGTCTGCTCCTTTTTTTTTTTTTTAGGTCAAAATATCCCTATGACTTCTGCGGTTCTGTCCTCTGAACCTGACAGTACATGCCTACCCTCTATGTGACAAGTTAGCTCTTTAAATGTTTGAAGAGATCAAGTGCCTGCAGGATCCCCAAGCTGCCCTTTCCTATTCCTGCAACCGGTTCTCCCAAGATGCTATTCTCAAAACTTTCTTGGTTCCCTCTCTGGTCTATCAGAACCTGGGGCTCCAAATCAAAAGCAGATTCTGGGTCAGATTTAATCAGTATAGAGTCTACTGAGAGGAATCATTTGAAAAATCAGATATATTTGTTTCTGTGTTTCCAGTGTCTAGCATAGAGCCCAACAGGTACAAGGTAGGTGTTTACTGAATATTTGAAGACATAAGTGAATGAATGAGACACTTGATCCTTTTTATGACCGTTGTAACAATTTTACTGAATAGGTTGTGTTTTCTTTGTTGTTCAGTTGCCAAGTCGTGCCAGACTCTTTGGGACCCCATGGACTGCAGCATGCCAGGCCTCCCTGTCCCTCACCACTTCCTGGAGTTTGCCCAAGTTCATGTCCATTGCATCAGTGATGCCGTCCAACCATCTCATCCTCTATCATCCCCTTTTCCTCCTACCCTCAATCTTTCCCAGCATCTGGATCTTTTCCAATGAGCTGGCTCTTCACATCAGGTGGCCAAAGTATTGGAGCTTCATCTTCAGCATCAGTCCTTCCAATAAGTATTCAGGGTTGATTTCCTTTAAGATTGACTCATTCTGTTGTTTTTGAGGTTGTGTTTTCTTACCAGTACAAAATTCTTGTGCACATATTCCCCTGTTCCTTGAAGCGTGTGGGAAAAATCATCCTAGGGCAGGTTAAATAAATTTTAAGCTTAAATTTTGCTAAGGTACTTCGAGTGCTATATCAATTTTATTTTATTTTATTTTTATAGTTCTAGGATGTAGAACAGAGGTTTGGTTTGTGGCAGCTCTCTGGATCTCATGAAGGCACATTACGTGTGGGAAGTTCCTGTGATGTCCCAGCGCACAGACATCAGTCTTTTTGAAGGAGCTGGTGTGAAAGGACGGGCCTCTTTGTTTAATGCCCAGCCATTTGTTCCTCAGCAGCAGGTTGCCTTTGTTAGTGTTTCTGCCTTTGCCAGAGGCATTTTGGTTGAAACTGGCATCTGTTAGTGTACTTTCTCCCAAACTGAAAGCTAATTTAGGCTCTGTAGTGTATGAAGACCTGATAGCTCTCTTCCTCTTCTGATTTTATTTTTGCCCCAAATTGTCGCTGTAATGAAACCATTTTTAAACCTTTTTCCCCCTCAAATTATTTACTTTTCCTTAGTGATTTCCCCCCCTGAAATCTGACCTTGTACATCTGTGCTTGAGTTTTATTAGGAATATTTCTATTAATATTCCCTAACTCCTCTAATTCTCCTCTACTCTCCTCCCTACCTTTTACTGCAACTTCTTGGTCTAATTTTTGTATAAACTTTCCTTTGTCCATAACTGAGAAATGAATCTCTGTCTTGCACTCTCTCATAGCTACCCACATAACATACTGTGGGTTATACCAGGGTGGGGTGGATCACCTCCCTAGGAAATAAAGAAGAATTAGTTGCAATATAAAGGAACAAGTGATGGGCTCACATTTCCATAGCAAGAAGTTTAGGGGTAATAATCTGGTTGAAAGCACTGGAGGAAGGGTGTGGCTAGAAGATTGTGTTGAAACTGTGTTTGAATATAAAGCAAATTTTCTACAATAAAGATTGTATCTTTGTTGAGGGGAAGAGGTGATAAAGACCACTGTGGCAACTAAAGCAACTTTAGCTAATCCACCACTCTGTGCCTTTGTTCCAGATAGTAAATGCTCTAAGGGAGCACCCTCTTGAGTACTTGGTATCTCCCTTCATTTTATTCCTTCTCCAGGATCTGCTTCCCATTGTTTTGTGACAAGGTTAGGGTGGGCAAAGACAGCCCAACAGTAGAAATGAGAACTAATCTAGTTTTTGCCTTGGCTCTGGATTTGCACAAGTCAAGCCTGCCTTCGCCAATTTCCTCAGCTTATCTTCCTGCCCTCTCGCTCCTTCTGGGGTGCTCCTGGCATGTGGCGGGGTGAGAGGAAAGACACATTAACTCAAGAGTCGATGCCTGTGTTGGGATTCAGACTGTGGCACCTATCAGTAGGAGGACATGGGCCATTTATTTAGGGTCTCTGGGCCTCATCTGGGAAAAGGGATTAAAAAAAAAAAAAAAGCTACTTTTTAATTTTATTGGTGAGTGGGAAGATTGAACCAGATATTGTATGCTAAAGTTTTCTTTGTATTAGAACCTTTTAAACAAATATTATTCTTTCTCTTCCTACAAGGAAACAATGAAAATGATATAATGATCTGAAAAACATAAAAAGCTTTCACTTTCTGAAAGTGAAAGCAATGCTCCACTTTCTGACTGTATATGATTCAGTTCCATTCAATACATTCTTTAATTGGATCAGTGCAGTTAATGGAAGGGTAGTTGGTATTCGGAGGGGAGATCTGATTTACTGATGGTGGTTCCTTAGCACAAACTTAGCATAAATGTTGTTTGACCACTCGTACTGTGGTCACTATTCAGTAAAAATCTCATAATAATACAAATAACGATCTGTAAGAAAACTGCTTCTTAGAAAGTAAATCGTGTGATAGAATTTTGTGTGGTATGTATATGTGCATGCATTATGCACATTCAAGGGACATACCCAAATGTGTGTGTGTCTGGGCTTGCATGTATGTATGTTTCTCTACACAGAAGATCTGATGATCTACTACTTCACAGGCATGCGGGTACATAATGATATAATATACCAGTACACAGAGTGATACAATAGGTTATAGTCAGGCGTGTTACTCCTCTAAAAGAGGGGGTGGGGCAGGGCCATAGCAAGATGGCCTTTCCTTTAGTCTGAATGTCTGGCTTTGAATTCTATCTCCACAACTAATGTGCTGTCTGACTTGATAAGTCACCTTCATGATTTACTTTCTTGGACATATAGTAAGAGACTTTTAATCTTTAAAATATCCACTTCATTAGGTTTGGGGACAGATTTCACACAATATATGTGAAAGGTATTTGTGTAAAAATGCTAAACATGCACCAGTTTTATTAGTTAAGGTGGGTGAGTGGGTTCCTTGAGTTTTGAACCAGCATTGCTTTCCTAAAGGCAGAGGCTATGGGGTCACTCTCAGGGAATCAGAATTTGATGCCCTGGGGGTACTTGGTCCAGAAGTTAGAATGAGAACAGCTTCTCTCTATTGAGGATCCCCCTTCCATTTACTTCCAGACACGTAGTAAGAGCAATAGTGATGGCAGGAGGACAAACAGAAATGGAACTTCCTTCCAAAGCCCACAGGGTTACTCATTAGTACATCACACAGAGTGAGATAAGAAAAAAAGTGTGCTAATTTGAACACATCTTAATTGAACCCAATGACACTTTTTTTTCTGAGTCAGCTGAAATCTTTTAGAATTGCACTGACCCCTAAAAGGAGACAGTCACAAACAGTTATATGAAAAGTGAGTCTTCAAAGTAGAGGGAAAAATGTTATGCTAATGTTGTTTTCTTTTTCCTTATGTAAATATAATTAATCTCTTCTACAAAAGAAGCACTTCCAACCTTGTCAGAATGGGACTTTGAGTTTTTGTGCAACAGTAAAGAGCATATTAGTAAACTTGAATTCCAAATGAGGTTGATAATATTAATCATAGAATTTTCTAGAGTATGTGTGGGAAAATGGTGATTTTTACATATGCATTCAGTGATTTGAAAATAAACATCCATTTGGATGAACTTATTTGTTCTCTCAAATATAGGTTTACTAGACTGAGAAAGATTTGCATTTATTAGATTTGGGGAAGATTTGCATTATTTTTGCTATGTACAAAGTTGAGGGTTTTATTTTTGCTCAAAATATGCAAAAGAACACTGAGTTCTCTTCCTGATTTTGTGTGGGTGCATGGAACTTAGAGGCACTGAGGGATGCAAGATTGGTTCACTGATCTGTGACCCAGATCAAGGTCAGAGATATACTGAGGAAACAGCTGGTTGTGAGGTGCTTCCTCCCCCAAGGAGATGCACAGAACTGTTGATGCATTAAGAGAGGATGTCACAGGCCAGAGAGACCTACCTGGGGCCTTCCGGGACGAGATATCAAACACGTTGTCGAAAGCATCTTGAACAATCCTGCCAAATGGTCCCTAGTCAGCTCTTTCTACAGAACTGCATGGATTCAGTGATACGTTCTCTCTACTTAGGGGCATCTTATATTTCAGCTAAAGGAGGGTCAGGTCTAGGAGAGTGGCTAGAAGGCTGGCAGCTTGAGTGAAACCACAGGTAATCATTAGTCAAACCCACTTCACCTTTAACCTGCCTTCACTAATCAAGGTGGTTTTAATTGTTGCTACAAAAGACGTGTATGTCCTTCAAGCAGCACACAGCCTAAACAGGACACTTGCCTGAGTTGTTTTCCTGGAAACTTGGAGTTAGTCAGCTGCGTCTTGTTTGAGCTGAGCTGGGTTGATACTGGATGGCACCACTGACCCTTCCACAGGGCATGCATGTGTGCACAGTGATCTTCTGAATGTGCAGGGGCCTGTCCCTAGGCGTGCCGGTGTCGAACCAAGAGTCTGCACCTTTTCTAATCACCTTTTCCCATGCTCGCCACATCTTAGACACCCTGCTTCTTTATTCTCCAACTCACAAACACCCCAAGTTTCTGATGTGTACTCCTATCTCCTCACTTAGCTGCCTTGTGAATAAACCCTCTTTTGCTACAAACCCAGCATCTTAGCATTTTGGCTTCTTGCTGTGTGTTGGGCAAAAGGAACCTGGTTCGGAAACATGAGGGCCTCTGTTGGGAAAATGGGAAGAATGGTGTAACAGGAGAAAGGAAGTTAGGCAATTTTTCCCTGAGCCATCAGTTACCTCTTTCCTCCTTCTGTGCCTTCCTTTCAGGTTTTGCAAGCACTTCCTGAGAGATCATGTTTTAATAGTGAAGCTCCTGGCTCTTTGGGGCTAGAGAACGTAGACAGAATGGGAAAATACATGCTGACTCTCAATAATACAAAGCTATTGGATTTGTACAACCTAATGTTGTCATCACTATTGTACAGTAAATGGATAAATCCATTAATTAGTACTTAATTATAGCATAAAATTATCCTGGGAGAAAGTCATAGTCTCTTAAATGAGGAAACTTTGGGGCGAATGCTCTTTGTGGTGCACTAACCATGGAATCAGAAAATTTATACCAAACTTCCAAGAATGAAAATATTTAGAACATATAAAATGGTGATAGGTAAATGATAGTTTCTTTAGCCTGCAGTATTTTTATAAGGATCAAATTAACTAGTATGTACAGAAAAAGTACCATACACAGTAAATACAGATGTGAAATATAATTATTGTAGATAAATTTGGATGACTATTTTTACCATGCAAGTGTGTGTGCTAAGTTGCCTCAGTCGTATCTGACTCTGTGCAACCCTATGCATTGTAGCCCCCCAGGCTTCTCTGTCCATGGGGATTCTCCAGGCAAGAATACTGGAGTGGGTTGCTACACCCTCCTCCGGGGGTCTTCTGGAACCTGAGTCTCTTATGTCTCCTTCATTGGCAGGCAGATTCTTTACCATTAGCGCCACCTGGGAAGCCCATTAAACAGTCTATGTAAAAATACAAAATATTTCTCTAGATTTCCCTGGGCTTGCTTTTCAATCTGCATGCTGTTTATATATTCAGTTTGATTAAGTCAGGTATGAGACTGATACAAGATAGAGTTAAGTCTAATTTTTCTCTATTCCACACAAACTGTTAATGTTGCGACGCCTTGCTAAGTGTGTAGGGATTCCAGGTGGTTTTCTTGTCATTGAGCAGTCATGGCTCACCAGCATGCTTCCTCTTTTAAGGTGGAATTAGAAACATATACTAATGTCTTTATCTAAACCAGACGGCATGTCTGATAGAATAACTGCAACACTATGGCCAGCAGCCATGGCTGCCTGGCATGTGACCCCATGGTAGAGCATTCAGGGTAGGTGGATGTTAAGAAAGCATAGGTGATAATAACCCAGCCAACTTTGGTTGAATATTTACTGTGTGTAAGGCTTCCTTGGTGGCTCAGATGGTAAAGAAATCTGCCTGCAGTGAGGGAAACCTGGGTTCCATCCCTGGGTTGGGAAGATCCCCTGGAGAAGGGATTCTTCTCCTATATTCTCGCCTGGAGAATTTCATGGACAGAGGAGCCTGGCAGGCTACAGTTCGTGGGGTCACAAAGAGTCGACATGACTGAGTGACTAACACTTTCACTTTTCAAGGCACTATCTTACCCACAGCAGATCTTATTACCACCTACAAGAATCTTAAGAGGTAGTAATTACTACCATTATATATGAGGAATATGACACATGCCAATATAGAGCAACCTGGTGTAAACGATTTCCCATGGTCAAATTTCAAGGTGGCTGCGGAACTCATTTCTAATTGCAGCCCCACTCCCTTACCCACTCTGTTTCAGCGTTTTGCTTTGCCTTTAGACGCTTGAATGTTTGATCCATTTATCTAATAACCTGGTTAAGTATCTCTTCTCCATATGTCTGTCTCATCTACCTCCTTAGAGAAAAGAAATCCATTCATTAATAAACTGATTACCCACCATTTCCTGGTGCAAAGAGCCCAGTAGAGCATTAACCAAGAGCAAAGTAAAACAAAACTAAACAAAACAAAAATCCAGCCTGGAAATTTTATCCCTGAACCATTGATCAAAGCAGATACATTCTGTGCTTTAATAGGTTTTGTTTTATCCTGAAGGTTCTTCTTCCAAGAAAGGCTTCGTGAAGAAATGCACAGATAAGCAATTTTAAACAAATAGAACAGTAAAACATAAGGTTTCCTTAGGCAGAAGCATATTTTTAGGAAAATCTTTTCTGAATACATGATATTCAGTTTGGATCCTTATGAATTATATTCAACACAATTTACAATTAAGATGCATGAAAGAATTTAACTTAAATAACCCCTGAATATAAAGCAATATAATATAGTGTTTAAAACCATGGACTCTAAAGTCAGGCAACTTGGCTTCAAAGACCAGATTTGTCACTATTTGTGTAGTCTTGGGCAAAAGAATTAACCTGTCAAAGCCCTTGTTTCCTCTCGTGTAAAATGAAAATAATTATTCCTCTACTTCAGAAGCTTGGAGAAATAAAAAACATTTGTAAAATTTTAAGCTCAGTTCCTATATTGTGATAAGCAATCAGAAAATAATGACCATTATTATACAGGTCTGTGATATATAGGCAATATCTAGGGTAACAGTAAGATATGAATATCATAGTTATATAGGCATTAGGTGTTGCTATGAGTTTGGGTTTATTTCTTCAGGTATTATGCATAAATCAAAAAGAACAAAGAGATGAGCATAAATTACTTAGGACAGGAAAGTGAGGAGCTAACAACTCATGAGGAAGATTAATGGGTAACTGGAGAAATAAAAGGAAAATCAAAAGTTTAGGAAAGAGGGGACATGTTAGGGTTTTCCAGAGACATAGAATAAGTGTGCCAGTTGCCCAGTCATGTCCAACTCTTTGCAATCCCATGGACTGTAGTCTCTGTTATGGAGTTCTCCAGGCAAGAATACTGGAGTGGGTTGCCATTCCCTTCCAGGGGATCTTCCCGACCCAAGGATCAAACTTGGGTCTTATGCATTGCAGGCAGATTCTTCACTGTCTGAGTCACCAGGAAAGCCATATACATATATATACATACACGTACATAAATATACACACTCACACAAGCATATGCATAGGAAAATAAGGAGGAAATACTCATGACAATCATAGTTCTCATTTCCATAACTGGTCATGTAGTCTGCTGCTGCTGCTGCCAAGCCGCCTCTGTCGTGTCGGACTCTGTGCGACCCTATAGACGGCAGCCCATCAGGCTCCCCCATCTCTGGGATTCTCCAGGCAAGAACACTGGAGTGGGTTGCCAGTTCCGTCTCCAATGCATGTAGTCTAGCTGGTGTTCATAACATCGACTACCCATTCTATATTCCCTTTGCCTTCAGCAAACACTTCAACTAACATGCTTCTTCACCTGATAGGGTGATTCTAATCTTCAGTCCTGAAGGGTCTGCATCATTTGCAGTCCTGCCCTTGGGTTGCTGTAGTTTCCATTCACCTTAATTACAGGGCGTGTTAATACTAGGAGATGTCCTAAGAGATCTTTTGTATTGATTCCATGTGCACTCTTCCCTATCTCCATGATGGAGTAACAGTAATTTCTTTGTAGTATTCAGGAATAATCACACCAGCCAACACCATGACTCTTATTTGCCTGTTGGCTTATAAGCATAAGGGACTCAAAATGGCTAGTTGAGTTCAGTTCATTTGCTCAGTTGTGTCTGACTCTTTGCGACTTCATGGACTGCAGCACGCCAGGCTTCCCTGTCCGTCACCAACTCCCGGAGCTTATTCAAACTCATGTCCATTGAGTTGGTGATGCCATTCAACCATCTCATCCTCTGTTGTCCCCTTCTCCTCCTGCCCTCAATCTTTCCCAGGATCAGGATCTTTACAAATGAGTCAGTTCTTTGCAACAGGTGGCCAAAATATTAGAATTTCAGCTTCAGCATCAGTCCTTCCAATGAATATTCAGGATTGATTTCCTTTAGGATGGACTGGTTGGATCTCCTTGCTGTCCAAGGGACTCTCAAGAGTCTTCTCCAACACCACAGTTCAAAAGCATTGATTCTTCAGCACTCAGCTTTCTTTATAGTTCAACTCTCACATCCATATATGACTACTGGAAAAACCATTGCTTTGACTAGATGGATCTTTGTTGGCAAAGTAATGTCTTTGCTTTTTAATATGCTGTCTAGGTTGGTCATAGCTTTTCTTCCAAGGAGAAAGCATCTTTTAATTTCATGGCTGCAGTCACCATCTGCAGTGATTTTGGAGCCCCCCAAAATAATCAGTTTTCACTCCAGTCCCAAAGAAACGCAATACCAAGGAACGCTCAAACTACTGCATAATTGCACCCATCTCGCATGCTAGCAAAGTAATGCTCAAAATTCTCCAAGCCAGGTTTCAACAATACATGAACTGTGATCTTCCACATTTTCAAGTTGGATTTAGAAAAGGCAGAGGAACAAGAGATCAAATTGCCAACATCCATTGGATCATTGAAAAAGCAAGAGAGTTCCAGAAAAACATCTATATCTGCTTTATTGACTATGCCAAAGCCTTTGACTATGTGGAACACAACAAACTGTGGAAGATTCTTTAAGAGACGGGAATACCAGACCACCTGACCTGCCTCCTGAGAAATCTATATGCAGGTCAAGAAGAAACAGAACTGAACATGGAACAACAGATTGGTTCTATATTGGGAAAGGAGAGCATCAAGGCTGTATATTGTCACCCTGCTTATTTGACTTATATGCAGAGTACATCATGAGAAACGCTGGGCTGGAAGAAGCACAAGCTGGAATCAATATTGCTGGGAGAAATATCAATAACCTCAGATATGCAGATGACACCACCCTAATGGCTGAAAGTGAAGAAGAACTAAAGAGCCTCTTGATGAAAGCAAAAGAGGAGAGTGAAAAAGTTGGCTTAAAACTCAACATTCAGAATACTAAGATCATGGCATCTGGTCACAGCAGTTCATGGCAAAGAGATGGGGAAACAATGGAGACAGTGACAGACTATTTTTTGGGGTCTCCAAAATGGCCAAGGAGCAGTCTTAACTTTCAGTTCAATGGATCATCGTTGTGTCTCCTGGTGGAAGCATTCCTCTCTCTGGAAGTAAGCTCTCTAGGCCAGCAGAGCATAAAGTTACAGGAACAGGAAGCAAAAATGTTGCTGGTGGGTCACAGGGGTATTAGTGAATGGTCTTCCCCTATTTCTATTTGATTTCTGGACCTCTGCATCCTGGCCATTGGAGGTATAATACCATATATTTGATGCTGATTCAAAGCATATACAGCCTTCTAGAGAACTTTGCCTCAGCCTTGCAAAGAATTGCTACTTAACTGGCACTGTAATAAGTCCATTTCACCATTCTCTTAAACCAGCTGCTTCAGGGAGGTGAAGATCATAGTAAGATATAATGGTGAACTCCATAGGCCCATTGCACATTTCTTTTGCTGTGAAGTGAGTTTGTTGATCAGAAGCAATGCTTTGTGAAATATAGGAACATGAGATTGATGGCATCAGAAGAAGTCCAGTAGTCTAGTAAGGTGAGAAAAAAAAATGTGTCCATTGATTTAGGTGGTTATGTATGTTAGATGTGCCTGCTCAGTTGCTCAGTCATGATTGACTCTGCAACTTCAGGGACTGCAGCGCACCAGGCTCCTCTCTCCATGGTATTTCCCAGGCAAGAATAGTGGAGTGGGTTGCCATTTCCTCCTCCAGGGGATCTTCCTGACCCAGGGATTGACCCCATGTCTCCTGCATTGAAGGCAAATTCTTTACCAGTTCGCCACCTGGTATGTTAGGACAACTTACAAATGTGGATAGAAACAACTTTCCAAGTGTGAATGGCAAGTGAATCTGCGTCACTTAGGAAGGAAGAATGTGCCAGCTGATGGAAATATTTTTTGTTGTTAACTCTCAGTTGGTTTTGTTTTTCAGGTAGAAAAAAAAATGCATATGCTGAATGGCAAAGGGCCAGCACTGGTAAGCGAGTGGTTTAAAATATAAACAGGAAAGTGAGTCATAATCCTTTGAGGGGAACTGAAGGACTGGGATACAGAGTTCAGGTTCTTTTGCATGTTTGTTTATTGTTCTTCTAGGAGTACAGCATTTACCTCATGCCAGGGCTTGGAGATAGGGCAAGCCAGACACATGTGGTTCTTATTTTCTTAAAGCTTTCACATTGCAATTGTGGACTTTATTCTGCATCCAATAAGAAGTCACTGAAAGATTTTAAGCAGAGAAATTATATGATTTATTGCACACATTACTTCAGCAGCGGTTCATTAATATACAAAGAATAGAGCAGCATGCTAAAATACACTATAGGGAGGCAATCAGAAACTCATAAAAGTGGTTCTGGGTGGAGCTTATTGTCTAGTAGGGCAAGAACCTGGGTTCTTTGTACTAGATCTTTCCTCTGCTTGCGACTTCCTCTCACCCACTATTTGCAAGGCTAAAATCCTTCTTGTGATTCACTTAGTAGCTTAAATTTCACTCTCTCAGAGATGTCTTTCCTTATTCCTCAGTCTAAAATAGCTAGCAAATTGCTCTCTATCTCCCAAATTTTAGCTCTTTATATAGAATTTATCTAGCTTTATATTTTTATAAAGATAATTTTAAAACATCTGTTCTTATTTTACTATCTCTCTCACTCTCTGTTGGAATCTAAGTTCTATGAGAGCAGGGCTATTGTGTGAATTTCACCATTGTGTTCGTGTATCTGGCATTGTGCACACATGCATGCTTAGTCATGTCTGACTCTGTGTGACCCCATGAACTTGAGCCTGCCAGGCTCCTCTGTCCATGGAATTTTCTAGGCAAGAATACTGGAATGGGTTGCCATTTCTTTCTCCAGGAGATCTTCTCGACCCAGGGGGTGAAGCTGAACCTGCTGTGTCTCCTGCATTGGCAGGCAGATTCTTTTTTTATATATTTATTTTTAATTGAAGGGTGATTGCCTTATAATATTGGTTTGATTTCTGCCATACAGCATGAATTAGCCATGGGTGTACACATGTCCCCTCCCTCTTTAATCTCCCTCCTACCTCCCACTCTTACCCACCCCTCTAGGTTGTTACAGAGCCGTAGTTTGAATTCCCTGAGTCATACGGCAAATTTCCACTGGCTATCTATTTTACACTTGGTAGTGTATATGCTTCCATGATACTTTCTCTATTCATCTCACCCTCTCCTTCCTCCCTCCCACCTTTGTCCATAAGTCTGTTGCCTATGTCTGCATCTTCATTGCTGTTCTACAAATAGGTTCATCAGTACCATCTTTCTAGATTCCATATATATATACATTAATATATGATATTTGTTTTTCTCTTTCTGACTCATCTCACTCTATATAATAGGCTCTAGATTCATCCACCTCATTAGAACTGACTCAAATGCCTTCCTTTTTTTTTTTTTTTTCCAAATGCCTGACTTTTTAAGGCTGACTAGTATTCCATTGTTTATCTGTACCATGGATTCTTTATCCACTCATCTGTTGATGGACACCTAGGTTGCTTCCATGTCCTAGCTATTGTAAATAGTGCTGCAATGAACCTTGGAGTACATGTGTCTCTTGCAGTTCTGGTTTCCTCAGGGTATTTGCCTAAAAGTGGTATATAGTTGGCTCATATGGTGGTTTTATTCTTAGGTAGGCAGATTCTTTACCACTGTGCCACCTGGGAAGCCCCCAACATATCAAGTAGGTGAAAAATGGATATAATGGAAAAATATGCAGAAGAATGATATAATGTAGCTACTGAAACAGAGAAATGCAACAAATGCTATGACAACACAGAATAAGAAAATCTACAAAGACTGCATATTATTTGTGTATCAATAGACAAGGATCTTTGGGGACATTCTATCTTAAAGAAACTAGAACTGTAAACAATAACTTTCCATGCTGCTAGTAAATAATAGAGGTAAAATTTAAACTCAAGGCGAAGTGGATCCAGATTCAACACTGTTGTTACTCCTCCCTACTGCTTTTCCTTCCTTGGATACTGTACTTTTTAACAGCATTCTATAGAGAAAGGGAACATATTTCTTTAATTATTAGCATGGAAGGCAATGTAAAGTGATCAGGCTGTGAAATGAGACAGACTTGTGTTTGAAGCCTGACTCAACTGCCTACCAGCTGTGTGACCTGAAGCAACTTATTTAATCTCACTGCGCCTTTCATTTCTTCAGAGCCATTTAAGAATTGATGAAATAGTACATATCAAATATTTAGCACAGACATGGAGCCATAGGAAACTATTCACAAATGCTGGTTATGTTTATTATAATCCAATAGTCTCGTTAACATGGGTACCATTGTTATGACTCACAAAACCAAGAAAGAAAAGTTTCACCTCTGAGGAAAAAAACTAGGATAAATGTATCATTGTTATACAACTTTAACTTGAAGGCAGCAGAATCCGAAAACTGCTTGGCTGAGATCTTGAAGACCTGATTTGCATTATGTCAAAACATATGTCACTTGCAACAAGGATGCCAGTGATTAAGTATGAGTGAGATGCTCAGACTAAGATTACAGGAATGGAAAGGAGAGAAAAAACACCATGAACCAGAGCAGGGGCTCTCCAGGCTGGGTGCATCAGGAGCAGAGGCATGGAAGAGGTGAAATATCAATAGAAGTTTTGTTTAGAGTGTGGTAAGTGGGGCGGTTTGGCTAGAGTGAAGGGACTACGCTGGAGAGGTGACGCTGAAGATTCAGAACTCAGACCAGATCCAGAGCGGAGGATGCAGGGGTGAGAACACTCTGTTGTCAGAAACTGAATATATCTGTAATCACTTTACCTGCTTTGAAGGGTTTTCTCTCACTGAAAGGAGTAGTACTCTGTAATCAAAAATTAAATCTATTTTTTCTTAGTTCTGTTTAAATATATTTTGTAAAGACACCATTTAAAACATATTAACCTCCTCATCAAGACTGTTCTGTTACCAAAAGAGTACTGTTGTTTCTCACCCATGACTGCTTTAATGATCTCTTTTTATCATCTAAACCCTATGGCTATTTATCCTAGAACCATTGGAAGACTTTCAATTTGTTGTATTTTTACCTAAGCATCTTGCCTTCTAGACATGTGTGTCAGGAGACGCACATAACTATTTTTAGTGCAGTATTGTTTGTAGCCACAAATATTAGGAAATAACCTGTATGTCCATTAGTTAAGATAAATTGTAGTATAATTAGTATTCAATAATAAAATAAAACTAAACTTAAGTGATTTAAAACACAATATTGTGTTTAATAAAAGCAAAGTGCCAAGTAATATCTAAAGTATGATAGCATTTGGGTAAAATTTAAAATTCACATAAAGCAATAATAATACTATTTAAGGACACACGAATATATTCAACAAAAGCTCCAAAACATAGATTGTTATCATTTAGCTGCTAAGTCGTGTATGACTCTTTGTGACTTCATTAGGAAGATATAAATTCATGGCAATGGTTGAGTTTGGGGAAGAAATGTGGGAACTGGGATTGGAGAAGAGATCAAAAAAGGTTTTGATGTTAACTTAAAAAGCTTTGTTATTTTATAAAATAGATTAAGCAAAAAAATGAGAAAATAGAAACTTTTGTTAATTCAGTGAGGGTTTAAATATAGGCTGTTATATTCCTCTCTGTAGTTTTCTGCATTTTCTTCACCTTATCAAGAACAAAAGTTAGAGATAAAAATGATCATTAACCACCTTCACTCATTCCATGGTGATCAAAAAGGTACAAACTTCCAGTTATAAGTAAGTTCTGAGTATGTAATATACAGCATGATGGCTGTAGTTCATGATACTGCATTGTATATTTGTAAGTTATTAAGAAAATAGAACTTAAATGTTGTCATCATAAGAAAATTAATTGTAACTATTGTAACTGGTAAATGAAAGTTAACTACTGTGGTAATGCATAACCACAATGTTCAAGATCTATTATGCACCTGCAAGCAAGTTTTGCTAGCTAAGGTAGTCTGGTTTAGAAAATATGCATATTGTGATAATAATTTTGTAATATACACATATATGAAATCATTATATTGTACACATAAAACTAATACAATGTTATATGCCAATTATATCTCAATAAAAATATATATGATCATGAGTAAATAGATTAGAATGCTGAATCTCACACTTTCTACCTTTCAAGACCGCTTTTGTTATTATTAATCCCTCATCAATGGAGTTTATACTCTGAAAGATTTTGTTCAACAAGCTACATTTATTTAATATAATTCATTTCCTCACTTTTCTTTTAAAAAGTGTGAATGCCAGTAAGAGCTTATCACCAGTCTGAGATAAATGTTCATAGAGATACCTGACATAGTGACTGTCACTTTACCCAGATTTATATTTGCACTGAATATTATGAAGTTGATAAATATTGAGAAGTTGATGAAGGGGCTGGTAGGGGAGCCTGGCTGACAGCCCAACTCCTCATCTCCAGACAGCACTGCCGCTCTCTGCTCCTCATTAACTAGCAGATGACTCTCGTAAATGGATTGCAAGCTTTGTTTTTTCACAAATTCCTCTATATTCAAGGTTAATGTTCTTATCCTGACTATGCTGTGTAATGAAGTTTAGAGTTTATTAGGTATTATGTGAAAGTTAATGCAGATAGCTATAATCAAGGATTCATTTAGTTATGATATAGAGCATATCAGTGGGCTTTCCAGGTGGCTCCAGTGGTAAAGAATCCACCAGCCAAGCAGGAGAGGCAGGTTCGATCCCTGGGTCAGGAAGATCCCCTGGAGACGGAGATGGCTCACACTCCAATATTCTTGCCTGGGAAATCCCCTGGACAGAGGCGCTTGGCAGGCTATGGTCCATGGGGTCACAAAAGAACTGGACATGACTTAGCAACTAAACAATGACAACAATAGCATACCAGTAGATATTACATACAATAATACATCCATGGTGAGGAATGGTAAAATTGTTGAGATCATCTTGGGAATGGTGAAGGAATGATATAACTCCAGCCAAAAGAAAGAAACTTGACATTTTAGTTAGCCCATTATAGGCAGTCTTGTTTTGGGCAAGTACATAAGTACTAACTTTTGAAATATTTAAAGTAATTTGAAGATTTCCATTAATATCTTTGTGAGCCTCTAAGTAGTGAGAGACTTCAAGTGGGGAACAACTGCTCTCAGAGGGATCTATTAATAATTAATGCTTTTTTTAATCAATGCGTGATAACCTTTTCATCTCTACAAAAGTTCAATTACTTCACAAATATGACTATTTTTAAATTTTGTCCAAATTTAGGAGTTCAATAGAAAAGCAATAAATCACAAAATACAAATTTTGACTTGAGAAAATTAAATATGGGCATATGAAGATGAAAGAGAAAGAGAGACAGGTGTCTGGGGGTTGAACATTCATTAGAATGATAAAGTATGAATTGGGGGTTAATATTGAAATTACCATAATAAAACTATAAAATAAGACCAAGGAAACTGAGGCCATAATTTCCCACAGAAATTCTAAAGTGAATTAAGGAAACCATTATTAATTTATATTTGCAAGTCATCCTAACTTATTCATCATTCCCAACTCTGGTACATGCTTGGCAGTGTATGAGGTGCCTGCCAATAATGCTGGCTGAGAGGAGGGAATATTCATGCTAGAGGTGAAGTACTGGGCCACATTTCAGAGGTAATTTGAGGTCACCAGTCCCAGGACAAACATTCCCCACTCTACAAAGACTGCTTAAGGTACTGGATATGGAAGTGGGGGAAGGGGTCCCCTAGCCTCTAAACTCTATCAGGGCCCCTGCAACAGTCATTACTTCAGTTAGATTTCTTTCTGTGTGGCTCCAGACAACTCTGCCTGCTAATAATGACAACTCATTTAGCAGAATGACAGTTGTTTGATGCTCACAGGGAAGGAAGCAGGCATTGCCCGATGTGTACCATTTCTTCTAACAGCCTTGATTCAAGAGAATCTTTACCAAAAGGAGCACGAGAATTGAATGTGAGCTATTAATGAGGGGAAAACTCTAGCTATCAAATAATAGTGGAAAAAACTGTGAGGGAGAAGAAAACTCTGAGAAATGATAGAATGCTTTACAGGGGTCTACTTGGCCAGTTGATTGCTACAAATCCATGGGGTGCTCACACAGTAGAGGTCTGGGCCACAGCAACATAAATTCTTCTTTTCGATCATTCAAGAATTCACCGAACCAGTTGTCAGAGGGAATCTGGCTCTTTTGGACTGTCCATCTGTGTGCAAGCACACTCTTAGCACACAACAGCATTTGGATGATTTAAAATTTTAGATAGCAGTAAGTCTGGATTCTGAATAGCTTTATGTAAACTTTAATCAAAAATGAAAACACAGATTCTGTAATACCATTTTGGCTACCACATTTGATTGATTTTCTTTGATGAGATTTTGGAGACTAGGTTTGATTTACTATGTTTTTGTTTTTTTTTTAAACCCATCAAGATAGGACTTCAGATAAAAGGATAGCAATTACTGACATTTCTGTTGCCCTGCTTGGCTCATTAAAGTGGTTTCATCTGTAGAGAGAACCTAGTTTGGGTTTAGCTGCTTGAGAGATAACCATTACAAGGCTTTTACAAAATGTTAAAAGAAAAATTGTTATTCATGTTTTATATTTCAGGGAAGAACGATCTGTTCAGGAATTTACATTTTGGTGAAAAACGTTGCTTCTTTTTCAAAGCTCGGATCTCTTTCTGTAAAAATGCACAGTTGGCTACATGAGCATATAAACAAATGTGAAACCATGTACTGAGAGATGCTACATTAAGAAAATGAAATAAATTCAATAGGCAGGAAGAAAATATCATTCTCTGTCACTCTCAGAAGGAAAGGATCATATGTTTCCTTGCGCCTGAGTTCTCTTGGCATAAAAAGGCCTAGACTATATCTTTGTGGCTGTTCATTGCGTCTCTTGCTCTGAATCTTCATTCATAAACCTGAGAAAGTTAAGTATTTTTACTGCCTTATGCTGCCTCATTTTTATTTAATCTAGGACAAGGTATTTTTTTTTAGATGTTTAAAACCAGTCATTTGATGTGGTTTCATACTAACATCTTCCTTTTTGGAAACCTCCAAAGAAATCTTTCTGCTCTCAGTGTCCTGGTGGGAGACTTTTGCTAGATCCATTCCTTTTCTGAGAATGAGACTTCAAGGGAACAGAGTTGGTAGAGGGCCCCTTACAGAATTCCTTAAAGAAAGATAGCTCTCCCTTGATCTACTGGCAGGAAGTAATCTGACTCCTTTCTCAAGGTGAAGCCTATTTATCCTAAGATCTCTGATTTATATCGTTCTTAGAAGACCGCAGGGAGTTCTGCCACATCCTTCTGCACTCCAATGACAAGGGTATATGATGACGATAGGTACGTAAAGATAACATTGCCCGTTTCCTGCAGCCACAGCATCTCCCCACTTAATCTTTTTAAAATGAAAATTGTATACACATAAGGTGTACATCATGATGGTTTGATTTACATATACATAATGAAATGATTGGACTGCCCTGGTGGTTCAGCACTAAATAATCTGCCTGCAGTACAGGAGACATGGGTTTGATCCCTGGGTTGAGAAGATCACCTGGAGGAGGGCATGGCAACCCACTCCAGTATTCTTGCCTGGAGAATCCCATGCACAGAGGAGCCTGGTGGACTGCAGTCCTTAGGATTGCAGAGTCAGTCCTGAAGCACCTAAGCACCCAATGAAATGATTGCTAATTAATATCTCATTCCTCATATAGTTATTTCTTTTTGTGTGTTGTGAGGGAAGAGCAAATTCCCAGTAGACTTCGTCTGGAAGAGTCTTATTTCTCCATCAAGTTAATGCTTACTCGATGTTTAGGTTATAACTTGAGTATAATTTTTAAGGAAAGCTTTCACCAATCTCCAAATCAGGCTACTTTTTTTTAATATACGTGTTATGCTCTCATAAAATCACATTTTCCTTTTTCTACAAAGAAGTTCAGTGTTTATCTATATATTTATTTGTGTTATTTAACTTTGAGCTCAACTGATTAGGGATTGTTTCTGTTTTCACTGCTTGTTATGTCAGGTACATTGCATGGTTCCTGGTACGTAAGTGGCATAATATATAGTAAAATGTTGTTGAATGAATATATAAATGAATTGGCAAGAGACTTGGTAAACAAATATTTCCAGCAAGTATCAGTACTTTTAAATGTATTCACAGAAAATAAAATAACTTTACCTTTCATATCTTATAGCTAGAAGCATTGATTTTGTCTGCAAGAGAAGACTCTTTGGCTCTTTATTATATATTTAAAAGGAAGGTGTAAGCTGGAGAACACTTCTCCAAACAATTATAATAAGGCTATCCTTTAGTTTAAAAAATATTTTACAAAAGAGATTCAGACTTGCATTGGCTGAATCCTCCTGTTTGTTACATAAGTGCTTAACTAGCTCTTCAATTTATGTTGGGTGGGTAAACACTGGCAGGGAGAAGTTTGCATAATAGAAGGCACTTTACACCCAGCCAGCTGTGTCAAGATTCAATTCTACTTAATTTTTGTCAATACACATCAAGCATGTGCAGTGGAGGGGGAGGGGTGCCCGCAGAGGAATACAGGACCATGTCTTGAAGCATATAAAGTGATTCAGCTCTTACAGGAGCAATTACTAGGGTGAGAAACAAAAGTTATTCCTGCCATTAACCTAGAATCCTTTTTAAGGAAGGTGGCATTTGCTTTCTTTGCCGAATACATTTTCTAACACATTATGATGCAGCCATACTGAATTCCTTGCATGCATGCATGCTAAGTCACTTCAGTCGCGTCTGACTCTTTGCGACCCTATGAACTGTAGCCCACCAGGCTCCTCTGTCCATGGGATTCACCAGGCAAAAATGCTGGAGTGGGTTGCCATGCCCTCCTCCAGGGGATCTTCTGGACCCAGGATTGAATCTATGTTTCCTGTGTCTCCTGCATTACAGGCAGATTCTTTACCTGCTGAGTCATCAGGGAAGCGTCTTACTCCTTGCTGTTGTTTTTGTTGTTTTAGTCGCTAAGTTGTGTCCAACTCTTTGTGACCCCATGGACTGTAGCCCACCAGCCTCCTCTGTCCATGGGATTTCCCAGGCAAGAATACTGGAGTGGGTTGCCATTTCCTCCTCCAGGGGATCTTCCCAACCCAGGGATCGAACCCACGTCTCTTGTATTGACAGGTTGGTTCTTTACCACTGGGCCACCGGGGAAGCCCACTTGTTTGTTTACTCTATCCCTAAACCAAGGTTTATTGTAGACTTACAGAAGTCAAGACCTAAAGCTCTTGTCAATATATAACAGCAACATACCAAGAAAGTCCAGAACACCTGAGTTGGTGCACTAAGTCACCCATCTGCACCAGCAGAAAAGATCAGTGCCTGGAGTCTTTTCTCTTTTGCCTCTTTATTGAGAATCCTGAGAAAGTTAATAAGGAAAAATATGAGGCAGGCAAGATACTGCTACAAGTAAACAGAATTTCTAGACTCACTAAATTGTTTTAAATGGGCTTTAACCACAAGAGAAAAACTAGAAGTCAACAGCCCCAGTTTTTTTTTTTTTTAAAGGTAGAGAGTTAGTACCTTAAAGTTTGAGCTTAGGAATAGAACTGCAACAAGTATCTGGGAGTCTAGTCATAAGAAAACACTTCATGCTTAAGTATTTCAAATCGTGATGGTATTGAATGAAACTGTGTCTGATTTGTTTATATGTAATTTTATTGGACTTCACAAAACTGTCCAGAATGTTTAATATTCTTAACTTTAAAAGGACAAAAATATCTGTGCTTATCTGTTTATATGTCTGAAATCACCCTAGTGGCTCAGATGGGTAAGAGTCTGCTTGCAATGCAGGAGGCCTGTGTTCAATCCCTGGGTCCTGCAGAAGGGCATGGCAACACACACCAGTATTCTTGCCTGGAGGGTCCCCATGGACAGAGAAGCCTGATGAGCTACAGTCCATGGGGTCTCAGAGTCAGACATGACTGAGCGACTAAGCACAGCACAGCACATTCATACACAAGCTTATTTACTGGAGGAACTACAAGGCTATGTTTTGCACCACAAGATCTGTTCCTATTAGACTTAAAATCTCATACTGCCTTAACGCAGTCCTGCATAGACCAGCTGTGTGTGTGACACCCATTGTAGGTACCCAGCGTGGTCAGTCATTCCTATCATAATCACTGTAACCATGGTAGGTAGCCACTGTTCCTCCTCTTGTGGATACTGGACATCTTTCTCCATGTCCAGTCCTGATGGAAACTAGCACTGAAAGACTGGCCCAGGCACCCATGCTGCTTCTTGGAGATATTGTCTTCACGCTCAGATTTGGAAATTCCCTGGGCATGTGTTAGAGGCTGTGGTTTCTGTCTAATGGTTCCAAATGGAAAGTTCCAAAGGCCAAATCTTTGCCAGCCAAGTCTCTGGAATGCTAGGTTGCAATGCAAATTTCCTCTAACCTTCTTTGTCTTTTGATACTGCTGTCCCCTCTCTAGGTGCCAGATATCTAAATATTCTGGATTTTGAGTGTTTAGATCAGTAACAATATCTGCCCATTTTGTACAGTGAATAGCAGGATTTTTGTGCTTGATTCTCCAATTAAGATCCAATATTCTGCTTCCTGTGGTGTGAGGGGACCCCTGCTAAATGCTTCATTCACCTTAACAGGGGTTGTTTCAAAGCCAATTGGACAAAAATAATGATCTTGGCAAGGATAAATATAAGCTAATGATTAATCTTTCAATCCGTGAGTTAACTTCGACGAGGCCCCGGAAGCAGTTTCTCCAGCTGTTTCATTCTTCCCATGAGGCTTATATAGAACATATGCGCATCTTTTTACATGGAAGTGGTCATTAATTTGTCGAAACCACCTCATAAGCATCGAATTTCCAGTGAAGGGGCTGAACCTAATATCCTCAAATGGAGGTTGAAAGCCCAAAATATGTAAAGCTTCTTCTTGGGTGATGGCTGGAAGATTTCCAGCTCCCACTGTGCTGTATAATTCTTGCGCTGTGTATCCCTTGATAGCTCAGTGCTATTGTCCTGTTGACAGATTCAGTCCTTCCCAAACTCCCTTTTACCCTACTCCTCACTTTTTCTTCTACTCCTTTCCACTGTCTCTAGCTCCTCGTTCTCCTCCAGTCTGTCAACCATCAGAAGATTCCAATTTTATCCCTTGACCTTCTGTTCTAAAACTTCACTTTGTAGAAGCTGCTGTCCTCTATTTTTGTTTTATATCTTCATCTATAATCAGTTGCTCCTAAATCCTAATCTTTTGCCAAATCGCTCCATCAAGCTCCAGCCCTTTAGTTCAAACATCCTATAAGAAAGCTTCTCTGGAAGTTTCTTCAAAACTGAAAAATTCAGTGTGACTTTAAACAAACTTCTCAGTTTGTCCTTAAAAAGGCTCCATTTCTCCATATCACCAGTCCTCCTATAAATACGATGCTTAGAGTTAATGACAAAGCTCGATGCACTTTCAGATAGGTCTCCCCCTGATTTTATTGTCTTCTTCTGTCATTACCCTACATGTGTGAATTTAACGCCCCCAGATTATCTTCTGTCTCTCATATCTCCCATTTTTCCCAGGCCATAGCTTACCTTTCTCTAACTTCTTTTTTCATTGAGTAACTATACTATCTAATTGGGTCTTTCTAAGGTTATCTGAAAGGCTATTCACAAATCCATTTACTAAATCATAACAACACCATCAGTACCACCTCCTACAACTTAACAATATTTTAACCACCTTTTAAAAACTGATGTATACCAGCCCAGGTTGGATGCATGAGACAAGTGCTCAGGGCTGGTGCACTGGGAAGACCCAGAGGGATCCGATGGGGAGGGAGGCGGGAGGGGGGATCGGGATGGGGAACACATGTAAATCCATGGCTGATTCATGTCAATGTATGGCAAAAACCACTACAATATTGTAAAGTAATTAGCCTCCAACTAATAAAAATAAATGGAAAAAACAAAACAAAACTGATGTATAGTTGATTTACAGTATTATGCTAGTTTCAGGTGTACATCATAGTGATTCAAAACTTTATAGACTCCCTTCATAGTTCTAAAATACTAGCTATATTTCTTGTGCTGCACAATGTATCTTTGTAGCTTATTTTTTTTTATGCACGGTAGTTAGTGTACCTTATAAGAAAGTTAATGACGTTTGTAACACACCACCCAAAATAAACACAAACACAGCAAGTATACAGGCCATTAGATAATAAATAGACAGATGAAAATGATTAGGCACAAATTCATAGGCATCTGTTGGTGATGGACATAGTTGCCCTGGTACTCAGATCTATGGGAATTTATAGATAAAGAGTCTGTGAAAGAAACTTTTTGTATTGTTGTTGTTTAGTCACTAAGTCATGTCTGACCCTTTGTGACCCCATGGACTGTAACCCTCCAGGCTTCTCTGTCCGTGGGATTTTCCAGGCAAGGATACTGGAGTAGGTTGCCATTTCCTTGTCCAGGATATGTTCCAGACCTGGGGATCAAGCTCATATCTCAGCATTGGCAGGCAGATTCTTTACTGCTGAGCCACCTGCGGAGCCCAAAAGAAGCTTTGCTACTGTGTTATTCTCTAGTGGTACTGCAAGGCTTAGCATTTTGCTTGCTATTATTTTATGACTTTTATTCTCACTAATACCTCTATATGGGTAAGAAATTATGATGTCTACCAATTTGTCTAGCATCTCTAGCTTTGCAGTAAGACAAAATAAAAAACTGAAACAAAATAACTATAACTCTGACTAATTTTTCTTTTAAACAATGTGACTTATGTTATAGGTAGTAAGTCAAGATCCTGTCATTTGTTGATTGGAAACATGTACTTGTTAGTTTTGTCTAGCTGTTTTAAAATGTAAACCCTTTGGGGAGAATTCAAGTTGCACACTGGTATTTTTTTAATGCACAATAAATAGTCTCCCTCAATCTAAATAATCTTAAAATGATTTTTTCATTAAATTTAAAAACTTTAATAATGACATTACATCATCAAAAAAGTTTGGTAAGTACTGCAAAGGAAAAAAGTTGCATAATCCCACTAACCCAGTCAATTTGTTAAAAAGTTTTCTGTAATTCCTTCTAGTCTTTTTTTTCACATTTATGATGTCTTTGAATGCTTGTCATCATAGTGTATATACTAGTTTTAAAATTTTACTGTATCATAAATATTTCCTTTGCATGTACTACATAATTTCCATACTTCTCTGATTTTTTTAAAACAGGATCTAACAAGTGAGTTAGATAAAATTTAAGGACTCAGGCCAAAGGCTTTCCTCCTTCACTGGCAATAGGCCAGCTGCCCATTAACTCTTCCCAGTGTCTACTGACTGTAGCCCACACTAGTGCATGCTGTTTTTTCTCAGATAATTAATTTACAGGGAATAATTAAAACTCATTGCCTTGAGATTAAAAAATTAGAATTGCGTCTATATGAGAGATTCTCCCTTGCTTAATGCCAACTGAAAAAAAAAGGATTATATTTCTATCTGTGAAATAAATTCGCAGACATCTAAACATGCTCATGCTGAGAAGGAAACAGTCAGCCATTCCAGTGTTTAGAGATGCAAGAAATTTGAGCTTTTTCCTTTGGCATCTCTGTCATATTCAGCTGTCATTTTGGGTTCTCAGAACTGTCCCATTACTTATAAATCCTTTTGATCTAGTGTTCATCAATTACTGCATCAGAAGTCCTAACTCTCAATTAGCTGGGAATTTAAATAGAAGAAAATAGATTTGGGTTGATTACAAACTCGGTGTCCCTTATTTTGTGTAATGGCCTAACTGTTAATCTCTCCTTATATTTAAATCCGTTCTTTGCTTTGCTCTATTTGTTTGTATACTTCATTAATACCCTGTACCATCTGTGTATTCCCAACTATATTTTGGTTCTTATTTAGGGACTTTTATCAGAGAAACAGGTTTTTTTATTATTATTTCTCCTTTTAATTAAAAAAAATCATTATTTTTAATGACTACTATATTTAATATCTAACTGAATATATATTCATCTTTATTCATTCATCCATTCTTACTTTTTCCATTTATTTATTTATTCATTTATGAAGAGTCCTCCTTTCTGGCAGGCAAACAGCTGGCTTTCAATTCAAAGAAAGGGCCAATTTAGTCAAATAACAGCTTGTGACCTACTGATTTTTCCAAAACATCTGTGCATGAAATTAGAATCTGTTTCCTTGAAATGAAGTTCTAATGTATCATCTCCTGATGATAATATGAAATAAAATTTTCCCAATTATCATTTAGATTTTCTTTTCCATATCTTTATTTTTAAAAAGCTCACAGGTTTTGTTTCTTAAATATTGGGATATATTGTGATTCAACTGACATTATATATGGAAAATAAGGTATTCTTTTTTTTTCACATGCTGGTTGTCATTACATTTCATTATCTTTCCTAAAGCTGATATTTGGTCTGTGAATGTTCTTTGAAATTTCGGTTTGTTTGAAAGACTTTGGCTTATGTGGATGTACTGGAACTTATTTTCTTTCTTTTTTTCTGGATTTATGTTCATTAATTTTTTTTTTCTGCTCTGTTTATAGAGGCAAATAATTATTTTATTTTCTCACACTTTTCAATCCTTTTCTCAAAATATCTTTGATGTTTTCTTTAAGATATTCTCTAACAGTCCTCAAATACAGGTTCTCACAATTGTAAACAGTTATTTTAGTGTAATATTGGCCTATTAATTAACTAGCTCTTTGCTGCAAGTTTATCATGTTTGAAATGAAATAATACTGAATTGAAGCCAGGTTAACATTAGTGATATTACAATTTTTTTTCTCTGGATCACTGTTTGTCACAACTCTCCTAAAGATCTCATGTATTTTAAAGTTGATCTCCTTTAGGATGGACTGGTTTGATCTCATTGCAGTTCAAGGTACTCTCAAGAGTCTTCTCCAACTCCACATTCAAAAACATCAATTCTTCAGCGGTCAGCTTTCTTTATGGTCCAAATCTCACATCCATACATGATTACTGGAAAAGCCATGACTTGGACTATATGGACCTTTGTGGGCAAAGTGATGTCGCTACTTTTTTTTTTTTTATTTTTTTTTATTAGTTGGAGGCTAATTACTTCACAACATTTCAGTGGGTTTTGTCATACATTGATATGAATCAGCCATATGCTATCTAGGTTTGTCAGAGCTTTTCTTCCAAGGAACAAGTGTCTTTTAATTTCATGGCTGCAGTCACCATCCACAGTGATTTTGGAGCCCAAGAAAACAATGATTTTGGAACAATGAATACTTTCTGCTAAAAGAGTATTTACAGATAAAGCATAATTATTCCAGATTTCATCTGATTTGTATAGCATGATGCCAGAGGTATTCCTTTTCTCAGGAGAACCATCCCCTACCCTGCTCCTTCAAAATACATTTATGATAGAACTTATATGTATTTACTAATTGTACAAACCCTCTTTGTTTTACTGACATCAATTGTAACCTTTTATAAATTGATTTTTACTTCTGTGACTATCAGGAATGAGTTTGATTTAACACAGCTCAATATGCAACTGTTAACCAGAAAACATTTAGATGATGTCAGTGATCATCGGTACTAACAAATTTCCTTCTCTTATATCAAGTTTACATTTTCACATTATGAGGACACCTCTTTCTCCACAGTCTTGCCAATACAGAGCTTGCTTTCTGCTGCAGCATCCTACCATTCATTACCCAAGGATAGGGAAAGCTACATTTTCTTCTTCACTGTCTCTATTATACCTATTATATTTACATACTTCCTTGTCATAAAAATTTCAAACAATGCTTATGCAAGTGATTAAAATGTAAATCTTTTTCTTTGTCCTTTCTCAAGGGTAATTATTATCAATAGTTTAATTAGCACCTGTCATAAATTTATTTTCAAACATATTTTGTTTATATGTGTGACTTTTTTTTACATGCACATGTTAAACTATGGACTTCCCAGGTGGCACTAGTGGTGAAGAACCCACCCATCAATGCCGGAGACATAAGAGACACCGGTTTGATCCCTGGGTCGGGAAGATCCCCTGGAGGAGGCCATGGCAACCCACTCCAGTATTCTTGCCTGGAGAATCCCATGGACAGAGGAGCCTAGTGGGTTACAGTCCATAGGGTCGCAAAGAGTCAGACATGACTGAAGCAACTTAGCGCACGCTCACACACGCACATGCATGTTAAACTATATGCATTGTTCTATCTTCATTTTTTCTTCACTTAAAAATATGGAAACAATATAAATTTATTTTTAATGGTTGACTGTATTTTTTTTCATCTTGTTTCTTTTTAGTGAACATTTAGATTGTTTTAAATTTGTTGTTGTAATAGTTAAATGAATACCCATTTCATAGTGATGGGTAGAAAACTATGAATATACTTGATCCTTGAACAACATGGGTTTGAACTGTGTGGGCCCACTTTTAAGCAGATTTTTTTCAGTTGTAAATACTACAGTCCTACATGGTGTGGAGGAATTGGATCCAAGGGGTTGGAAGAACCACAGGTGCAGAGGGCTGACTATAATATAGGTGTATTTTCAACTGCTCACAGGGTCAACACCCCTAACCCCACTTTGTTCAAGGGTCAACTGTATGTCAAATTTTATTAGACCTTACCAAGTTTATTAACACTTGCTTATTAACAATGTTGGTCATTTCCCCAATGTTCTTGATTATTTTATTTTTAATTTGTTTTATCTATCAGTTTCAGAAAGAGAGATATAAAAATTTTCCCATTTTGTGGATTTGTCAATTTCTCCATTGTGTTAATTTTGCTTCATATATTTCAAGGTTATAGTTTTAGTGATATACATTCATGATTATTGTATTTTCTTTATGAGTTGTTCTTTTATCAGGATTTTATGTTCTATTTATAATTTTTCTTAAATTCTATTTTGTCTAATATTGGTATTATTATACTATGTTTTTGTTTTCTTTTTATTATTATTTGCTTGGAGTACTCTTCTTTCTTCTCTATGAACTTCATGTGTGTAGAACTGATTCAATAATAATCCTTAGATCCTAATACATTACATCATTGATAATCTTTTTACCTGTATTTACATAATTTTATTTAATTTATCTAATTTTTATAAGTGAAAACACTCATGATTTTACTATAGACAGGTGTTATATATATACATATATCTTTAAAGTTTCAAATAGAGTATATACTTTTATATACTTTTTAGGGTTATTCATAATCCTTCACTATCAAATAGTTTTTTTGATACTTTGGAACACTTTGACTGACTTCTTATCATATTTGATTAGTTCATTATGGATTTTAACCTAATATCATGACAAATGACAAGCTCACTTAAGGAGTGGAAGTGCCAGTTCTATCATTTCAGTTTGCTTTGGTTTTATTTATTAGTTTTAGCTTCTTATTTCTTGGCAGAAATATTTCAAGGTCTTTGACAATTTTTGTGGGCATTAGCCAGCTCAGAAGCATAGCAGAATAGACAAACACTCTTGACATCATAAGTCAAAATATAAAGAGTAAAAGAACAAAAGAGTAAGGTTATCAAATGAACAAAAGAGTAAAGTTATCACTGTCAAGCTCTTTGGACTGAGGAAATCTCATTCTTCCCTTAGTATATTTTACCTTTTATGTGGGATAGATATTCATTTGCTATGCAAAAATGAGGGTTCTGGTGTCCATTTGCAGACTAAAGGTTTAGTGAAGCTTAATTTCTTATTTAAGTACA
The DNA here is from genome assembly GCF_910594005.1 of Cervus elaphus. Taxonomy (NCBI): domain Eukaryota; kingdom Metazoa; phylum Chordata; class Mammalia; order Artiodactyla; family Cervidae; genus Cervus; species Cervus elaphus. Next base: position 30,971,058 of record NC_057833.1, on the reverse strand, counting down.
AAATACATTTCAAATAACATATGATATTTCCCCCTTTACAACAAATCAACTAGCGGAGTTATTCTTGGTGTTGTTTGTAAACCTCTGAAGGCCCCAGAGACCCTCTATCTGGAGGTCATGTTTCAAAATTGTCATAATAATACTAAAAAAATCATGTACTTAAAAAAAAATATGTTTACATTTACACAGATGATGCAAATACCGTGGGAGCATACACTGCTTACCTGGAATCAAAGTAGTCGTCTTACCTGGAATCAAAGTATAGCAATAAATAATACTGGTAGACATTTCTCCATTGTCATTCATATACAGGAAAAGGGGAAAAAGGCCTTGGATGGAGCAGTAAAAATTATTAATTTTATTCAATCTCAATTTTTGAGTATAAGTCTTTTTAATATTGTTGTGAAGAAATATGTATGAAGCAGCCCTGCTGTATACCAAAGCTGGTGGCTATTTCATTGTGCAATTGTTGAGAGCTGAACTCTCCCCTTTATTTCAAAATGAAATACTGTTCTTGCTTGAAAGAAGCTATGGTTATTCAGACTTGAGTATTTGGCAGACAGTTTCTCAAAAAAGAATGAAGTGAGCCTGTCACTTGAAGGCAAGCAACTGACAGTATTTGTGGCCAATGATAAAAATTTAGCTTTCAAGTTAAAATCAGAATTTTGAAAACATGTATCTGCTACCACAAACTTGACAGCTTCTCAATACTTAAAGACAGGACTGGCTACATAATTTGCAGGCCTCAGTGCAAAGGGAAAACACAGGGCTTCTGGTTCAAAAAGCAGGAAAAAAGTGACATTAAGTGTACTAAAACAGAAAATGTTCTCTCTCTTTTTTATTTGCTACTTAATGCAGTTCTAAGTATGGAAAATTAAAAATTTTAAGTTGTTAGCATGAATTTAGCTGTTTATATAAGTATAAAAGCATTTGATTCGTACACAGCTCATGAAAATTGCACAATTTGTATTTCCATAGTTCACACCTGCAATTTTTTTTTATTGTTTTTACCAAGAGAGTGAATATGATGTACAACACTAAGCAACTGCTTTTTTTTCATTTCTTGACATTTGCACATTCTATCAACACCATCTTCAGCTTATTTACATCTAAGGAAGGACTGAAAGAAAAAGAACTATGGGTTGACATGTCTTTCATTTTCTTACCTTCATCATTTCCAGTGCAAATGGTTGGCTATTACAGGAAAGGAACACTGATAAGAAATGATATGATAGAGTTCCTAGGTGGCTCACCTTTCTTAGAGTTTACTGCCTTCTTCTGCATTTGAAGCAAATTCTGACTTGATTGAAAAGATGTGATTTCTCAGGGCTGTTAATATCTCCACTCAGGCATAAGCTTAGCGGGCTTACCTTTATTTGAATTTCACATAGTTCCCACACATTGTAGGTGCATCAAAACTTTGGGGTCAGAAGACATGGGGAATGCTTTGTGCTGCTATGTGCAAGTGAGGGGCCAAGGAACTGCAGGCATGCTATCATTTTTTGATCCTATTTCCTTTGCTTTATTGTCTCATTGGGCTTCACTTACAAATCACAAGGTCAAAATGAAATTATTAAAACTTTGAAGATGGTAACAGCAAGAGTATTAAACCAAGCACCAGAACCTGCTGGGTATGTGGTCTTCTATGTGTCAACTGCCATAAATGAGTGGATATTTTCATTCTATTCTTTGGTTATTTTTTATTCTTCCAACATTGTAGGTATTAGAGCAAGGTTGATCACTAATAAAGTATAAATTTATATAATTAAAAAAAAAGTGAGACATCACCTCGCTGACAAAGGTCCAATAGTCAAAGCAATGGCTTTTCCAGTAGTCATGTATGGATGTGAGAGTTGAATCATAAAGAAGGCTGAGCTGTGGTGCTGGAGAAGACTCTTGAGAGTCCCTTGCAAGGAGATCTTGAACTGCAAGGAGATCAAACCAGTCAATCCTAAAGGAAATATCAACCCTGAATATTCATTGGAAGGACTGATGTTGAAGCTGAAGCTCCAATACTTTGGCTGCCTGATGCGAAGAGTTGTCTCATTGGAAAAGATTCTGATGCTAGGAAAGGTTGAAGGCAAATGGAGAAGGGGGTGGCAGAGCATGAGATGGTCAGATAGCATCATCGACTCAATGGACATGAGTCTGAGTAAACTCTGGGAGATAGTGGAGGACAGACAAGCCTGGCATGTTGCAGTCCATGGGGTCGCAAAGAGTTAGACACAACTTTAGAGACTGAACAGCACAACAAAAATATGTCAATAAATATAAAGAGAAAAAAATCCATATTCTTAAACTCAGGACTCTAATTAGTGGAAATTTATCATAAAAATTTTTCAAACAAAAGGAAAAATCTATATTCATAAATTGTTCATTAATGTATTAAATATTCAATATTAATGGATATAGAATGAATCATTGTCCAACAAAGTGATTAAATATACACTCATAAAAATAGTAAAAAGCACTTGCAAAAACATGGTAACATGCTCAAAAGTCAGAATGATAATAAATATGAGCAGACATTGGGATGAGACCAGCATAAAATTATGAATGCCTTTGGATAAATATCACTTGGAAATACACTCAAAAACACAGAAATGCTATACCAGAGTAATAGGATTATATTTGATTTTTTATTTTGCTGAACATTTTTTAATATTGTTTTTTCTTGGTAAAAACAAACACAAAAATCTCAAGAAGCTTTCTGAGGCAATTATAGTATAATACATCGCTCTTGGAATTGAAATTCAGGTTGGAAACCTAGCTCTCTCACTTGAATATCGGTAATTCTAGATAAATAATTTTGTGAACATCAGTTTCATGAATAGTTAAATATAAATTCCACTGGCTCCATAGAGTTATAAAATTAATTAAAATTATATGTGTAAAAAATGTTCCTTAAAGTTCCTGAAACATAGTTGATATTCAGTACATTTTAGTTGAATCTGAAATCAGGGAGACTTTTTTTTTCATTCTAGTGTTTTTAAAGTGCTAATAAACTTTGCCAAAAGGCTTAGCATACTGCCTAGAGAAGGTTATACACTTTGGGAATTTTACTTGATAAGTGAACCTATTACTTTCAACACATTTTGATTGTGTGTGGTTGAATGATTCAAATCCATTTTTATCTCCAAAGGCCATTTATTGTCCTACTCTACAATGATCAAAAAGAGTCAAATGAGGAGTGTATATAGTTCAGGCAAAATCCTTTGCTCTATCAAAAAAGCAGCTAATCTGTAAAGATCTTCTGTAAGTAGACTTACAAATTCAAATTCTTTAAACGTTTTTTTGTTGTACAAATAGTTGCAAAGGATTATAAATTTTTTGGTGTTATTTGATTGGAGGATTCTATGGAAACATCTACAGACCACTTACTGGCATAGTGGAAATAGTACAGGAATGGAATTTGGGAGAACTGCATTCTTGTAAATTCAGCCTCATCCCTCCCCTCTCCATCTGTAACTTTAGGGGTTGCATTACTAATTTTTCAGATCATTTTAATTTTTCAAATTCTGTGATCTTATGATTTTATCTATCTATCTAGCTGTCATCTAACTATCTACCTATCAGGCATTATGCATTTCTTGATAATAGAGCACACATTTAATAACAGGTGGTTATACATTATTCATCAGCCAACTGTGTGTCCACAAATACCTGAAGTAAATCCTATAAAAAGAGCTTCATAATTTCCTAAATATGTTTATCTTACAGGCTAAATTCCATCCTTGTGTATTTAATGGCAGAGAAAATATCTATCTCATTAATACAGAAAAGTCTATAATATAACAGCATACCTGGCAAACCAACTTGTTTGGGGGGAGGCAAGGCTGATACTTACTGAGCATTTATTGTATTCCAGACTCTTTTAAAAGCACTTAACATACATTATAGCATGTAAAACTCAAAGCAATATCTAGGTAAATACTGTTTAATATGTAAGGAATCTCATACCCAGAAAGCATTTAAAATTTTCCCTAAGGCCACACTATTAAATAGCAAAATTACAGTGAAATCCCAGGTCCACTCATGGCGAAGCCTGAGCTCTTATATAATAGTCTGCCCAACTGCCTTTTGAGAGCAACTGGCTGATGAACATTTCCCCATGTACCTCTCTTATTTATAATCATACGTCTCTAGATATTCATTGGTGGTATTTTGCAAATGGCAATAAAGGTATCTATTCTGGGCTCCAGGATCCCTGACTTTGCAAGTGAAGAGAATGAAAGCAGAGAGGGAAGAAAGCTTTATGTCAATTTTTCAAAAGGCACCAGCATTGGGAGCAACTACACCGAGATGAAAAATTGGAGCGAAGCAGAATAAGCCAAGAAAAGACAACAAAGATGTGATTGAGAAAGTATGCTTATTGAATTATTAGACAGGATGAAGCAGCAAGAAAAAAAGATGTTTCCACTAATGATGACTGATAGTTGGCAAAGATATTTTTGAAACCAGATAACCTATTCTCCACAAGTCAAGTGACAGGACCAAATCCAAATTTTAACAGGAAAAATGTGGCTGTGATAGAGTGCACTAGAATGAACATCACAGGCATAGCTCCGTCAATTGATGTTTCCCACGACTAAAGCAAGATATTACTGAAGTTGCACGTTCATCACTTTTAAACTAGATGTCAGAGATCTTAAAACTCTCCAGAAGGAAAAAAAAATCTCATCTTTTATATTATGAAAGAGATAAAGCACATGACAGGAAATGTAATTCTCCTGAGAATTATTCCCAAAGGATTTGATAGCATTTCTTTTGTGGTTTTAAATAAATATACTTCTCAGGAATGTCAGCTTTTGGATCCAATTAAAACTATAACTCCTTGTGCCAAATACATATAAGGAACATCTATTGGAACACAGAGTATTGCGATGAACCTGAAGCTCAACTGAGAGGAGATGTCAATCAGCAGTCTGTCAGTAAGCCAGAGACACTTCCATGAGACAGCTCACGGAGATGTAGGATTGTGAAGGTGAGGCCATGGCTGTGGATTTGGTTCATGTGTAGAGCAGCGTTTTGGGGCTTAGACAATACACTTAACTCCACTCATCTCTTCTAGTTCCCAGCATTGGATCGACTCTTCCTAATCAGAGGGACTGGTAGCCAGGGTTCTTAATCACCTTCTCTTAGGAGATGAGCATCTCTGATTTCTCTACTTAAAGACAGTTGAGAGTTGACCACAATTTTGCTTTAACTGTACTTGGTTTAGTCTTATTCTCTTTTCCCCATACATTGCTGTCTCACTTGGGATTATTTTAAATTTGATATTGGTTAAAAAGAAATGGAAGATGTACTAGTTATCTATTTCTATGTAACAAATTGCTCTAAAAATGAAGTGGCTTGAAGAAGCAAACATTTTTTTTTTATCTCATAGATTGTGTGGGTCAGTAATCCTCAATGGTTTAGCTGAGTGGTCTCAGTTCACTGTTTCAAACAAGGTGGTAATTTAGGTGTTGGTCAGGTCTGCAGCCATCTCAAGGTTCAAATGAAAGAGGATCCATTTTCAAGCTCAGTTTCTTGTCTATTGGAAGGTCACAGATCCACTTCTAAGCTCACTTACAACATGGCAACTGGTTTCCCCAAGAGCAAGCAGTAGAAAAGAGCAAAATAAAATTAGCCATTGAGGGTGAAAATTGAACTAAACATTTTACCTTCTAAACAAAATGATGCATCTATTTCCAGATGATAATCCTAAATCTCATTTAGTCATGGGTTGGGAGTGTCAGAATGTGAAGAATGTTGTTTTTAATAGCTCATCAGAAAGTAACTTGTATATTTCAGTTGAGCCTGAAAAATGGGGAAAATATATTCACTCTAAATTTAACCTAACCACATATTAAAAAGTAAACCAAACACAGTTATCACTGTAGGATATTTAGAAAAGAATATATAAAAGTAAGATATAACATACAATATGATGAATTATTTTAGGAATTAACAATATGGACATGAATTGATCATGGCTAGTTTGTGGCATTACAATTTTTATATAAATTTAAAAAGTAAACATATGTGAATCAAACAGTTAAGACCCAACATTAGAAAAAATAATTCAAACTTATGGAAAAACAAAAAGATCATAATAATAATGATAAAAGTATAAACTAACAAGTAAGAACAGAGCAATAGAAATATGCTGACTTTGTTATTACAAGAGCCATTTTTCTACAAGACAGAAAAAAAAATCTATACAACAAGCTTTTAGCAAATCTAATAACAATTCAGGTATGAGAGTACATACATAACATATATAGGCTGGATACCAGGGGTAGGTTGTGATACATCTACATCAAACATTTCTCTCTAGTATTTATAGATAATGCTTTGGAAAATATCTTTTCTTATGAGAATAATAATTAGTATATATGTCAAAATAATAAAAGCTGTACTGGGGTGTATGATATAATTAATTTGATTAGAATAGGTAATGTTTTATTTGATTGTCTTCTGACTTTCTGGAATTAACCATTGAATGGTAATACTATAGTTAAATATTATATTGTGCTCTTATAAACTTAGGGCTTCTCTGGCGGCTCAGTTGGTAAAGAATCCACCTGCAATGCAGGAGACCCAGCAGGGTCTATCCTGAGTAGGGATGATTTCCCTGGAGAAGGGAATGGCAACCCACTCCAGTATTCTTGTCTGGGAAATCCCATGGACAGAGGAGCCTGGCAGGCTACAGTCCATGGGGTTGCCATGTAAGCTTAACAAATCATGCAACTTTTGATGTCTTCTAGTATGGCAGACTGTGGAGGTCTTTCCAAGCCACTTATTGAAATTAAACAAAAAACTGGGCAAAATATAAGATATTTGTTTGAGAACAATGTAGAGACACATGTGTGTGGGGGGTTGATGGGGAGGAGGTGTGTACACTTTTCATAAATGGAGTCTGGGTTTCTTCCAGCCCCCTGTAAATCTCACTGGTTTTCACACCAGGTAGTGGGACTCACCCTCCTGGTGTTGGATCACCGGCATGGGATCCCAACATCTGAGGCAAACCCCTTACTCCCCAGGGAGGATCTCGGCGTCTTTGTAATCCCTCTCCTCTTGTGAGTCCCCTCCTGGAGGGGGTGGGGGGGGATGTGCAAGTCCTGACCTGATATTTCTATTCCCTTCTAACCCGACTCTGTGAGGTTTCCTCATAGCCTTTGTTGTCGAAGAGACTTTCTGCCAGTTTTCAGTTTGTTTTCTGTAAGTTTCTCACATGTATCAACAGATGGATTTTTGATGTGTCTTGGGGAGAACTGAGCTCTCGCTGCCATCTTGATCTTCACAGCCCAGTGGTGGTCTTGAGACTCAGCCCACATTCCCAGTGGGGGGCTTTGGTCCTGGGTTCTGGAGGGAATAGAGCAGGTCCTATTCTCTGATTAATGTGAAATTTTAATTAGGGATATATATTTTATTGACTTGAAATTCTTTTAACTCGAAAGTAAGATCCAGGGCACACAGAAATAAGACTTTTTGAATTTGCTTACAGTAAATACTTATACATCAAAAGTGCTTTCTCTGGCTTTTGACCGTGTAAAGATCACTGTGAATATGCACTTATACACTGTGATAATTAAAAGGAAGAGAATTAACTCATCCTTCTTTATTTTAGAAGCCCTAAACCCAAAGAAAATGTTTTTAACCTTTGACCAAAGAGGAATTGAGTTAACATGAGCGAAAAAGAAAAAGAATATAATGGGCATTGCACTCTCTTTCCTTCTCTACTGGGTTTGAAGCCCTTTCTCTGTATTTTCTCTTCCCCTTCAGAGATTTACACTCTTTAATTGCCAGGGGCTTTTGTCAGAAATGAGATGGCTTGTTTGAAGTTTAATAATAATCTATTATCACCAAAGCAATCACTCCGCAAATTGACAAAATCTACATTTTTATATTGAAATGTTTTCTAATATTTGAAGCTTTATTTGTAGGTGGTAAGGTAGGCAGAAACAGCAATGCTTACTCTATACATAAGAACTGAATAATATATAAATACAAAGTAGAAGAAATCTTTATGCATTAATTCTAGCTATGAACTGACCTTTAATATTTCTAAACAAATAGAAAATGCTCTACTATGGGATTTATGTAGGATCCTATCACTTTGAGCTGAGGAATTTGCTATGTTGGAAAGTGAGTTAAATATGCATAATATGTCACAGCAAGCCCCACAATCATACCTGTTATGTATCTTCACATACATTTTCATTTTTTAATTAGCAAAAATATAAAATTCTGAAGCTTGGAAATAAATTGTATGGAATCCATTTTATAGGCATTTTGAAATTATACCCTCTATGTAATCAGATGCATGCTCATGTATCTTAATAACTAAGAAACATAGGATAATATTTTAAAATTTCCTTTATTCTCAGCATGTCTATCCTTTAATGCTGTACTCTTGGCATAAGTATTTTATTTCGTGTTCACAAAACCCATTGCTTTAACCTCATGCTTTCAAAGTAAAGCTTTCTGGGAAAAAAAAATCTCATTCACAAGAGTATCCCTCTTTCCATAGTCACTGTGCCATACTCACTTTGACATTTCCTAAAGGTCATTGTTCAGGTTTCAAGATCATGTTACTGATTTTTCTGCTTTTTTGCACTATCAGGGAAAGAGAATATTTTGCAAAGGTTTGCTGAGCTCCTCTGTTCCCACTGGAGACTAAATAGCAGAAAACTGATTCCTTCTGCTTCAGATTCTCCAGGCTAGCTTCAGATTCTTATTTAGATATAAACACTCATGGCTTTCAAAGATCCAAAGAACCTTAGACACAAAGAAATAACAGATTATAAAACCTTTGCGGATGCCACAGTCTCTACTCCAAAATCAGAATGAAAAAGTATCATCACAAACAATGTAAACTCCCACTTCATCTCCCTACTCGCCACCTCTACCCCCAGCATGCCGTGTTTTAGAGCATTCCGTTTCTGTTAGAGGCAAAACGCATCATCATATCAAGGCATTTGCCTGAAATTCAATGACAATATCCTTAAATGATGAGCCCATGTATCAAGAAAAATGAAACAAAGAGAGTCCTGGACATTTACTGGGTACTACATATGCTTTCACTTAATCTTTGCTACTCCACAAGGTAAATCAAAATCAGGACCTGTGTTTTAAAGAGGGGAAACTGGATTCAGAGATGAGAAACAGTTTGCTCAAATACTTGAAACAGTCATTCTGATTGGTTTTTGTTGCACACCTGGTCATAAATTATAGAACCCTCAAATGTTTCTGGACTAATTCTGTTTGGGTTTTATTTTCCTAAAAGCCTTGACTTTGTTACCCATTTTAAAAAGATTACAGTTGCTCTTATTTAAAGTCATTTGACACTCAACCTAGTGATCTCTTTCTCCTCCTGGAGAACTTTGACAACAGAAGCAGGATCTAACTCCAAGTAATTAAAGCAGCTCAGAGCTACATCCATTCAGCTGGTGAATGTTATCAATAATATCAGCATGGGTGACCAATTTGTCCACTGCTTGTTTCAGCCTTTCAGGGGCATTCGGTTTAATCCATAAACAGTGGACGAAAGGATCATTCAGTTTAATGGGATCTATAGACTGTACTTTCTTTAAGGAATAGCAAATGTTGTTTGGAGTCCAGTGTGAAGGGAAACAGAAGAAAGACTGCTGCAAAATGAAAATGTGATTATTTGTCTTCCTTCCGAAATATTGAGAGACTGATGAGACTGTGCACATAACATAGTTATACTCTTTAGGAGAAAGCTGCTATATGTTCCCAAAACCTTCTTTTCCTGCTTACTCACTGCTGTCATTGCTGGAAATAGCACAAGATTTAATCCTAAAGGTCTAGCCCTGAGTCTTGGTTCTGTCTATGATTACTTTGCCCAAAAGATTTTGGGCAAATTGTTTAATCTTTCTTAGATTTTGTTTCTGTATCTTTGAAATTAATATTATAATATCAAACTAATAGTGTAATTTTGACAATTAAATGAGTGATATCACTTGAAAATGGATGATAAGCCCTAAAAGTATATAAATAATAATTTTTTTTTAATAAATAATAATTTTATTCTCACATATCAATAGAAATTTAATATCATATTCATATAGCAATATATCAGTGGCTCCCAAAATGTTCTCTACAGAAAACTAATGCCACAGAGATTCTCTGAGAAGTGAGCTTTAGGTCTTTGGGGGAACATTTATTTATTCCAGTAGACTCACTGAGCCTTGCCAGATGCTCTTCTTGGTCAATAATGAGATAGGGCTCATAATTTTCTGTTTTGTGATGCTCACAATTCTGCAATATATAGTTCTGAAACTATATCTCTTAGTTGTTGTTCAGTTGCTCAGTCATTTCCGATTCTTCGTGACCCCATGGACTGCAGCACACCAGGCCTCCCTGTCCCTCACCATCTCCCGGAGTTTGCCCAAGTTCATGTTCATTGCACTGGTGATGCCGTCCAGCCATCTCATCCTCTGATGCCCTCTTCTTCTGCCCTCAATCTTTCCCAGCATCAGAGACTTTTCCAATGAGTTGTCTCTTCTCATCAGATGACCAAAATACTGGAGCTTCAGCTTCATTTCTTCCAGTGAATACTCAGGGTTGATCTCCCTTAAGATTGACTGGTTTGATCTCCTTGCTGTCCAAGGAACTCTCAAGAGTCTTTTCCTGCACCACAGTTCAAAGATTCTTTGGTGTTCTGCCTTCTTTATGGCCCAGCTCTCACAACTTGTACATGACCACTGGGAAGACCATAGCCTTGACTATATGGACCTTTGTAGGCAGAGTGATATCTGTTTGTAACCAACTCCAATTACAAAAGTATATATGTTGCCTTTCCTGAATGTTTCCTGGATTAACTTCCATCTGATTTACTCTTTTACCTTTTTCTCTCTTGAACCTCAGCGTACACCATGACACCTCTAGGTGTACACATGAAGTATAAGGAATAATAATGAATATAAAAGAATTCCAGAAAACAGTTTCAGAAAAACATTTACTTCTACTTCATTGACTACATGAAATCATTTGACTGTGTGGATCACAACAAACTGTGGAAAAATCTTTTTTTCTTTTTCATTTATTTTTATTAGTTGTATGCTAATTACTTTACAATATTGTAGTGGTTTTTGCCATACATTGACATGAATCAGCCATGGATTTACATGTGTTCCCCATCCTGAACCCCCCTCCCACCTCCATCCCCATCCCATCCCTCTGGGTCATCCCAGTGCACCAGCCCTGAGCACTTGTCTCATGCATCCAACCTGGGCTGGCGATCTGCTTCACACTTGATAATATACATGTTTCAATGCTATTCTCTCAGATCATCCCACCCTTGCCTTCTCCCACAGAGTCCAGAAGTCTGTTCTATACATCTGTGTCTCTTTTTCTGTCTTGCATATAGGGTTATCATTACCATCTTTTAAAATTCCACATATATGCATTAGTACACTGTATTGGTGTTTATCTTTCTGTCTTACTTCACTCTGTATAATGGGCTCCAGTTTCATCCATCTCATTAGAACCGATTCAAATGTATTCTTTTTAATGGCTGAGTAATATTCCATTGTGTATATGTACCATAGCTTTCTTATCCTTTCGTCTGCTGATGGGCATCTAGGTTGCTTCCATGTCCTGGCTATTATAAACAGTGCTGCAATGAACATTGTGGTACACGTGTCTCTTTCAGATCTGGTTTCCTCGCAAACCGTGGAAAATTCTTAAAGAGATGGTAGTACCAAACTACCTTAACTGTCTCCTGAAAAGCCTGTGTGCAGGTCAAGAAGCAATAGTTAGAAAAAAATGGAACAACTGACTGGTTCAAAATTGGGAAAGGAGTATGATAAGCCTGTATATTGTTACCCTGCTTATTTAACTTATATGTAGAGTGCACGTGTACTAAGTCACTTCAGTGATGTCCTACTGTTTGTGAAACTATAGACCGTAGCCTACCAGACTCCTCTGTCCATGGGATTCTCTAGGCAAGAATACTGGAGTGGATTGCTATGCCCTCCTCCAGGGGATCTTCCCGATTCAGGGATTGAACCCACGTCTCTTATGTCTCCTCCATTGGCAGGTGGGTTCTGTACCACTAGCACCACCTGGGGAAGCCCTAATGCAGAGTACACCATGTGAAATGCCAGGCTGAGTGAATCACAAGCTGGAGTCAAGATTGCTAGGAGAAATATCAACCTCATATATGTAGATGACACCACTCTAAAGGCAGAGAGTGAAGAGGAACTAAAGCCTCTTGATGAGGGTGAAAGAGGAGAGGGAAAAGGTGGCTTAAAACTCAACATTCAAAAAACCAAGGTCATGGTATTCAGTCTCATTACTTCATGGCAAGTAGAAGGGGAAAAAGTGGGAAAAAAAATAACAGATTTTATTTTCTTGGGCTCCAAAATCACTATGGACAGTGACTGCAGCCATGAATTTAAAAGACTTTTGCTCTTTGGGAGGAAAGCTATGACAAACCCAGACAGTGCACTCAAAAGCAGAGATGTCACTTTGCTGACAAAGGTCCATCTAGTCAAAGCTATGGTTTTTCCAGTAGTCATGTATGGATGTAAGAGTTGGACCATAAAGAAAACTGAGCACCAAAGAATTGATGTGTTTGAACTGTGGGGTTGGAGAATACTCTTGACAGTCCCTTGGACTGCAAGGGGATCAAGCCAGTCAATCTGAAAGGAAATCAACCCTGAATATTCATTGGAAGGATTGATGCTGAAGCTGAAGCTCCAATACTTTGGCCACCAATGTGAAACGCCAACTCATTGAAAAAGATCCTGATGCTGGGAAGGATTGAAGGCAAAAGGAGAAGAGGGCAGCAGAGGGTGAGGTGGTTAGATAGCATGTTAATGGACATGAATTTGAGCAAACTCTCGGAGACAGTGGATGAGAGAGGAGCCTGGCATGTTGCAGTCCATGTGGTCTCAGGGTCAGACGTGGTTAGTGACTGAAAAACAACAACAATATGAAACAATCTGGCTTTTCCTAGTCTTGGAAAAGGAAGTAAAAAGAGCAACTAAAGCTCTAGTCTATTGATTAGTTTCTTATCTAAACAACTGTTTATTGCTGGATTTTGTTTTTTATAGCATTGTCAATAATTGTCTCTAATGTTGCTCATAAGAGACTTTTCTAACTTTTTTACTTTCCCAAGTCCCTTCAATCTAAGGTCTTATTGACATCACGAGTCTGAAACTTACATATCTTTTGAGTAAAGATCTTTTATCTCTTTTAAAAATATATGCCTGCTTCTGAAACTAACTTGGCAGGCTTTCAGAGGTGGAAGACAAAGCTCAAAGACTAGAAAAGATGATTTTTATTTTAGTATTGAAAACTTAATACTCTGGCTTGAACTTACTGTGGACAAGCCACATGTTTGGTGTTCTAAAAGTGAATTACATGGCTCTGCTGCTATGCACAATGCCATGTCCAACATCCCACAAATATGTTCCATTTGGATTGACTGATTGAAGCAGAACATGTTCCAACCTTAGAGTCATGGGATTTTAGGGCTGTCCAAAAGTCCATTTGGCCTATCACACTGTATGCTAAGAAAGGCATTGCATTTTAAAGTTGCCTTTCCCCTGAGATCTACTGAAGTTTTAGAGAAAGGGTTTGTTGTGAGCTCTTATTAGAAAGCTGAGAAAGAGGAATCAGGGAATTTGAAGCTAAGTTTAGCTAATACAGAGCTTTCCTGGTGGCTCAGACTGTAAAGAATCTGGATGCCAATTCAGGAGACCCAGGTTCAATCCCTGGGTCAGGAAGATTCCCTGGAGAAGGGAATAGCTAACCACTTCAATGTTCTTGCCTGGAGAGCTCCATGGACAGAAGAGCCTGGCAGGCTGTTTGTCACAGGGTCACAAAGATTTGGACTTGCCTGAGTGGCTAACACTTTCAGCTAATATAGGATCCATGTTAGGAAGTCTTCTGGTGATTCTCTAATTTATTTATCTATTTATTTGATTGAGTCATTTTTATGGCACCATTGTGTGCAAAACACTAGGGGAGATAGTCATCACCTATGTCCTGGACAGCCTCTTTGTTGAATAATTGGTGTCTTCAATCCCATTCCTGCTTGGAGGGCAGAATCAGGCACAGCTCTTTTCCTCCTGAGGCTCCTGTGAATTCTTATCACCACGTTTCTGCAGTCACTCCACTCAGTAAGACTAAGCATGTGAAAAAGCCTACAGATCATCCAACCTGGGGGTAATGGTCATAATAGTTAAGTTATTGAGCCTCCATGCTAATCATTTCATGTGATTTATTGCAATTAATTCTCACTACAATCCTGTAAGTAGGTACAATTATCACTCTTTTGCTACAAAAAAAAAAAAAAAAAAGGTCTAAGGCTCAAAGAGGTTAAGTATCTCACCCAGAGTTGTGCCAGTTTAACTGGGGTTGGACCCAGGCAACTTGAGAACTTGAGTCTAGAACAAATACTCTGGAAGATAGTGCTGAGACTTCTCAGATGCAAGGCTATCAACAGAGAAACCCACTAGCTCCCTTGTGTGCTGTGGGCTCAGTTGTGTCTGACTCTGCCACTAGTTCACTTCTAGGCGGCATTAGTGAAAACAGAGTTGACAACCATTTTGAATTCCATTTTCAATTCTGATATTCAAAACCTGCATGATTCTGAAAAATTACAATGGGATAAATTACATCTATTATAGAAATTGAAGGAAAAGTAAAATGAGATGAATCAGATAGCACCTACGGAAGCATTATTAGAGTGAATGACTTATTATGGATACCCAATAAATACTGGGTTTCTCTTTTTCCCCCTGAAGTATATAGGGCAAATGTGAGGGATTCTTGTCTTTCCTCTGTCTCCTCTAAGTTTAAAAAATAAGATCTTTTTTTCCCTTTTGGACACTTTTTTGAGGATAGACCTCTTGTGTCCCATTGGAATCACTGAGATGATTGTACAGAAGCTCTCCTGTAGAAGATGACATCAAAGCTTGTCATCTCTGTAAAAAAGCCACAATCACCATGATGGATTTTTTCCCTTTTGCCTAAAATAATTTGGACCTGTAAGATATAGATTTTGGGTTGATAATAGCTGATGATTTTGTCTGCCATTTACATTCTGACATAATTTTAAACTTTGGTGAGATGGATTTATAGGGATCAGAATAAGAATGCATTGGTTTATGAGACCTTGGGTGGTATGATGTGGAAGAAAAAGAGAGAAAATGTAGGTTATAGAGGGTGAAGACAAACATGTCTCCCACCTCAGGTCGTGCCCAGGGTTGACCCTGTGTCCATGCTTTCCCAGTCTGAGGATGTAGTGAGTTATTTCGAGGTATATATGTTGGGGGAGGGGAGTCTGGCTGCTGGGATGTGAACTGTGTGATATTTGATGGTTGAAGTGAACGAAAAGAGGAAGATCAGTCTGTGGTTTTACTGAAATCAGATATACTTTAAAGTGATGTCTCACTTTGAGACTGACAGCATTTTGAGAAACAGGCTTCCTACTGCCAAGCTCCTGGAACAGCCTTGGGGTATACTCACGGGAAATTGCTTCATGCTAATAGTCATCCTTATATCCCACCAAGGCCAATAAATGACCTAGTGGTTTAAGAGTTCTTCTAGTGGCTGATTTCAAACCTAGTAAATATGAAAGATTGTTCAGAAAAGCAACAGAACTTACCACTAAACAGGTCATCATTAGTCATGTCTTGCCCGAGTGCTGAAATACTCTCAACGAGATAATCCCTGCTAAAGGAAGAGTGGGTAGATGAAACTTAAAAATGAGATAGCCAGGCTTCAAATGCCAGTTTAACCATTTCAAGCCAGTGTGAAACCTACATTATTTAACTCCTTGAAACTTTCATTTGTAAAACAGGGATATCACTGTTTAGCTTTTTGGTTGTTGAGAAGGCTAAATTAAACAATATGTGCTTGTATACCAAGATGCTATGTTTTCACTTTTTTTGCTAAATGGCACCTGAAATTTTCTGGTTTGTTCAAGGAGCATCTGGTGTAGAAGTATATAAGCTGTTTCTATGATCTCTTCATGGCCTTGGGGCTCCCGGAGCAAAAACGGCTTTGTCAGGCAGCAGAGTTCAGAAAGCATATGGTTCACCCTAGTTTTACCCTTAGTGGTATTTTCTTAGAGCATCATGAAGCTTAAGCTGGATGTATATACACCTTCTCATTATCACAGGGACTACCTTTTGTTGTCAATGGGAAACTTGGTGGTTCTCCTCCCAATTCTCCTTCTAGTAGGAGAGGCTGTATTACATAAGGGAAATATTGAACCAGAAGCCAGGAGATCTTATTTTGTAAATCACAAATTTCCTATCTGGGCCTCTAAATTTTTATTTACAACATGAGGGATGGAGAAAAATGGTAACAGAGAATATTCTCCAATTTAATTTTTAGCTCTCTTTTTTGTTTATTCAATCTTGATTTTATGTGACAGTCCTAACTCCTGTACCATTCTTCATATCTCTATAAAATTAGGCAATTTTCTTTCTTTCTTGTTTTACTTTTTAAAATCTTGACTTGCTTCCTTTATTTATTTTTTAAAGTCTTATTGAACTTTGTTTACAATATTGCTTCTGTTTTATGTTTTTGGTTTTGTTGTGGAAAGGTATGTGGGGTCTTAGCTCCCCAGTTCAGATCAGTTCAGTCACTCATTTGTGTCCGACTCTTTGCAACCCCATGGACTGCAGCACACCAGGCTTTGCTATCTACCATCATCTCCTGGAGCTTACTCAAACTCATGTCCATAGCATTGGTGATGCCATCCAACCATCTCATCCTCTGTTGTCCCCCTTTCTTCCCACCTTCAATCCTTCTCAGCATCAGGGTCTTTTCAAATGAGTCAGTTCTTTGCATCAGGTGGCTGAAGTTTTCGAGTTTCAGCTTCATCAGTCCTTCAGATAAACACTCAGGACTGATTTCCTGTAGGATGGACAGGTTGGATCTCCTTGCAGTCCAGTCTTCTCCAACACCACAGTTCAAAAGCATCAATTCTTCGGCGCTCAGCTTTCTTTATAGTCCAACTTTCATATCCATACATGACTACTGGAAAAACCATAGCTTTGACTAGATGGACCTTTGTTGGCAAAGTAATGTCTCTGCTTTTTAATATGCTGTCTAGGTTGGTCATAACTTTCCTTCCAAAGAATAGTGTCTTTTAATTTCATGGCTGCAGTCACCATTTGCAGTGATTTTGGAACCCCCCAAAATAAAGTCAGCCACTGTTTGCACTATTTCCCCATCTATTTCCCATGAAGTGATGGGACCAGATGCCATGATCTTAGTTTTCTGAATGTTGAGTTTTAAGCCAACTTTTCACACTCCTCTTTCACTTTCAGCAAGAGGCTCTTTAGTGCTTCCTTGTTTTCTGCCATAAGGGTGTCATCTGCATATCTGAGGTTATCCATATTTCTCCCAGCAATCTTGATTCCAGCTCATGCTTCATCCAGCCTAGCATTTCTCATGACGTATTCTGCATATAAGTTAAATAAGCAGAGTGACAATATACAGCCTTGACGTACCACTCTTCCTATTTGGAAGCAGTCTGCTGTTCCATGTCCAGTTCTAACTGTTTCTTCCTGACCTGCATACAGGTTTCTCAAGGGACAGGTCAGGTGGTCTGGTATTTCCATCTCTTTCAGAATTTTCCACAGTTTATTGTGATCCAGACAGTCAAAGGCTTTGGCATAGTCAATAAAGAAGAAATAGATACTTTTCTGGAACGCTCTTGCTTTTTTGATGATCCAACAGATGTTGGAAATTTGATCTCTGGTTCCTCTGCCTTTTCTAAAACTAGCTTGAACATCTGGAAGTTCACGGTTCATGTATTACTGAAGCCTGGCTTGGAGAATTTTGAGAATTATCTTACTAGCATGTGAGATGAGTGTAACTGTGAGGTAGTTTGAGCATTCTTTGGCATTGCCTTTCCTTGGGACTGCAATGAAAACTGATCTTTTCCAGCCCCTTGGCCACTGCTGTGTTTTCCAAATTTGCTGGCATATTGAGTGTAGCACTTTCACAGCATCATCTTTTGGGATTTGAAATAGCTCAACTGGAATTCCATCACCTCCACTAGCTTTGTTCATAGTGATGCTTCCTAAGGCCCACTTGACTTCATATTCCAGGATGTGTGACTCTAGGTGAGTGATCACACCATTGTGATTATCTGGGTCATGAAAATCTTTTTTGTACATTTCTTCTGTGTATTCTTGCCACCTCTTCCTAATACCTTCTGCTTCTGTTAGTTCCATACCATTTCTGTCCTTTACTGTGCCCATCTTTGCATGAAATGTTCCCTTGGTATGTCTAATTTTCTTGAAGAGATCTCTAGTCTTTCCCACTCTATTGTTTTCCTCTTTTTCTTTGCACTGATCACTGAGAAAGGCTTTCTTATCTCTCTTGCTATTCTTTGGAACTCTGGATTTAAATGGGCATATCTTTCCTTTTCTCTCTTGCTTTTTCGTTTCTTCTTTTCACAGCTATTTGTAAGGTCTCCGCAGACGGCTATTCTGCATTTCTTTTTCTTGGGAATGGTCTTGATCCTTGTCTCCTGTACAATGTCATGAACCTCTTTCGATAGTTCATCAGGCACTCTATCAAATCTAGTCCCTTCATTCTATTTCCTACTAGATGGACCTTTGTTGGCAAAGTAATGTCTCTGTTTTTTAATGTGCTGTCTAGGTTGGCCATAGCTTTTCTTCCAAGGAGCAAGCGTCTTTTAATTTCATGGCTACAATCACCATCTGCAGTGATTTTGGAACCCCCCAAAATAAAGTCTGTCACTGTTTCCATTGTTTCCCTATCTATTTGCAATGAAGTGATGGGACCAGATGCCATGATCTTAGTTTTCTGAAAGTTGAGTTTTAAGCCAACTTTTTCACTCTCCTCTTTCACTTTCATCAAAAGGCTCTTTAGTTCTTCTTCACTTTCTGCCATAAGGGTGGTGTCATCTGCATATCTGAGGTTATTGATATTTCTCCCAGCGATCTTGATTCCAGCTTGTGCTTCATCCAGCCCAACATTTCTCATGATGTTCTCTGCATATAAGTTAAATAAGCAGAGTAACAACATACGGCCCAACGTACTCTTTTCCTGATGTGGAGCCAGTTTGTTGTTCATGTCCAGTTCTAACTGTTACTTCCTGACTTGCATACAGATTTTCAGGAGGCAGGTCAGCTGGTCTGGTAGTCCCGTCTTTTGAAGAATTTTCCAGTTTGTTGTGATCCACACAGTCAAAGGCTTTGGCATAGTCAATAAAGCAAATGTAAATGTTTTTCTGGAACTCTCTTGCTTTTTTGATGATCCAGCAGATGTTGGAAATTTGATCTCTGGTTCCTCTGCCTTTTCTAAAACCAGCTTGAACATCTGGAAGTTCACGGTTCACATATTGCTGAAGACTGGGTTGGAGAATTTTGAGCATTACTTTACTAGCATGTGGGATGAGTGCAATTGTACGGTAGTTTGAGCACTCTTTGGCATTGCCTTTCTTAGGGATTGGAATGAAAACTGACCTTTTCCAGTCCTGTGGCCACTGCTGTGTTTTCCATATTTGCTGGCATATTGATTGCAGCACTTTCACAGCATCATCTTTTAGGATTTGAAATTGCTCAACTGGAAATCCATCACCTGCACTAGCTTTGTTTGTTGTGATGCTTCCTAAGGCCCACTTAACTTTGTATTCCAGGATGTATGGCTCTCAATGAGTGATCATACCATCGTGGTTATCTGGGTCATGAAGGTCTGTATAGTTCTTCTGTATATTCTTGCCATGTCTTAATATTTTCTGCTTCTGTTAGGTCCCTACCATTTCTGTCCTTTATTGAGCCCATCTTTGCATGAAATGTTTCCTTGGTATCTCTAATTTTCTTGAAGAGAGCTCTAGTCTTTTTTCCCCAGTGGATATGACAGGTGAAGGAAGTAAAGTCTGATGCTATAAAGAGCAATATTGCCTAAGAACCCTGAATGTTAGGTCCATGAATCAAGGCAAATTGGAAGTGGTCAAACAGGTGATGGCAAGAGTGAATATCTACCTTTTCGGAATCAGTGAACTAAAACAGACTGGAATGGGTGAATTTAACTCAGATGACCCTTATATATACTACTGTGGGCAAGAATCCCTTAGAAGAAATGGAGTAGCCACATAGTCAACAAAAGAGTCCAAAATGCAGTACTTGGATGGAATCTCAAAAATGACAGAATGATCTCTGTTTGTTTCCAAGGTAAACAATTCAGTAACAGTAATCCAAGGTTAGCTCCCCAGCCAGGGATTAAACCCATACCTTCTGCACTGGAAGGTGATGTCTTAACCACTAGACCACCAGAGAAATCCCTTGACTTCTTTAGAAAAAGACACTGTATAAATGTGAAGTAGAATGTATGCTATTTATTTCTAAGTCAATCCTGTTCCAAAATATTATGTTGTGGCTAAGTCTGTGTAGCGATTTTCTTGGTATGTTTCTTATGTGACCGTGTATGAAAATTCAATTATTTCAGTTATGTATTTAAGTAAAAGAAGTTTTCTTCTGAATGCATACTCCCCTAATAAGAATTACTGTGCACGTGTATGTGCTTAGTTGTGTTCAACTCTTCATGACTTTACGAACTGCAGCCTGCCACGTACCTCTGTCCATGGGATTCTTCAGGCAAGAACACTGGAGTGGGTCACCACGTTCTCCTCCAGGGGATCTTCCTGACCCACAATCCTGACCCACTCAGGATTGAACCCATGTCTCCCGAGTTTCCTACATCGGCAAGCAGATTCTTTACCACTGAGCCACCTGGAAAACTTCCAATAAGGTTTACTAGAATTTTAAAAATAAGGGGTTCCATGCCAATTATCTTGCTATTTTTTTCTGTTACTGATATTCAAGCTTTTGTACTCTAGAGGTCAGTATAATGTTAAAAATGGAAGCCTTTTTTTTTATGATAAGATCTTAAAAACAAGGCGTTTAAATTTAAATCTTGCATAAAGCTGAAAAAAGGAACTCTCTAACCACAAAAAGACACTTGTAAAATGAAGATAATCCAAAACAGAATGTCCAGGGAGAATTAAGCAGTGATTGAAATTGGTAACTGAGTTACATGAACAAAATAATTCCCTAAAGTTATATAATCTTGGGAACAACAATATATGATAAGCAGAAGGTGGAAAATAATGTAAAAAAGAACAAAACAAAAGAAAGTCATGAAGAAACATCTGATAAAATAGGAACAAATAGTTAAGGTCACTGAGAGAAAGTCTCTTTTGAAATTCTTGGATGCTGACATAGTGTTCAAATGATAGTGACAGGAAACTAAAGGAAGGAAATATTTGCCTTTATATTGACAGCATCTACTCTTTACAGGAATCACCAGTTTTCTCAAACCCCCATTCAACGCCCATGTCTTATTTTCACAGTCAGTGAACCTGCCTCCTTCATCTAGAAAACCAAGGCCATAACTCTGAGTCCTTCTCACATAAAGCCTTACAGGCTAGTTTACATCTCCCATCAAAATCACTTCCTCACTCTAGTATCAGAAAAAGGATACCCTACTCTTTGTTCAGATCCAAATCCTGTCAGTGTTTATGGCCTCCCCCCTCACCCACTTCCAGTACAACATGCTCCATTAGATATTCAGTTTCTTCAATTGGTATTTTTAATCTTCTGTTTTCTTTTTTTTTTTTTTGGCGTATCCTCCTTAGTCTATAAACATGACCATTTCTTATAAGAAAGGAAAAAGAAAAGAAAAGGAAACAAGAAAAACCTTGTCTTTACATCTTCATTAAGGAAGTGTCAGATCTCTCTTCTATGGTCCTCCAAAGCTCTGGTAAAAATCATCTGTAATATCCTCTAAGTCATTGTTTCATCTTTTGCAGCCTAAAGTTTGGCCTCACCATTCCTCTGGACCTAGCCTTCGCAAGTCACCAAGGACCTTCTAAGTGACAGATCCAATGGATATTTTTCAGTTTTTGCCTTACAGACTTATCTGCTACATTTGATACTACATATTATTATTCTGCCTCTTGAACTTTCTAATCTGTTTTCTCTGATGACATTTGATTTACCTCTTCTACCTGTATACTTAGGGCCTTTGTGGACTGGTCTTCATCTGCTGACCACTTTCCTACTAGAATCCCCAAGTCACTCCCATATTTGAAAGTCTTCAATCATTCTCCTTCACTGTCAGATAAAATCAGGCCCCCTAGCATGGTGCAGCACACATGTCATAATCTGATGCCTTGCCTGAAACAGTAACTTGCGCATAAAATAATAACTGTTTGTACAATGAAAATACATAACAACAAACTAATATAGTTATTACAGTTCTAGTGTTTATACTAATCTACCTTAGTGCTGGGGCTTCCGTGGTGGCTCTGAGGTAAAGAATCTGCCTGCAGTGTAGGAGAAACAGGAGATATGGGTTGGTTCCCTGGGTCAGGAAGATCCCCTGGAGGAGGGCATGGCAACCCACTCCAGTGTTCTTGACTGGAGAATTCCATGGACAGAGGGGCCTGGCGGGCTACAGTCCATGGGGTCGCAAAGAGTCGGACATGACTGAGCAACTGAGCATGCACACACCTTTGTGTTTATGTGTGTTTCCTCAAACCTGGACAAGGCATTACAATTTTTGCTTGGACAAATTAAATCTCTGAATGTTTGGGTGAGATAAGGTAGTAAGATATAGTGAATCATGCCAATCTATCCAATTTAGTGCAGGAAATCTTTTATTTAAGCATTGGGCGTTCTTTGGGGAACTTTCCTCCTATAATAATGTATGGCTATGGCTTGAGTACAGAATCCATCTTTTTCATTACTCTTATGATGTTCTAAGTATTCTAGATCTCATCTACTCTTCCTTTCTTAAAAATAAAGAACTAATTATGTTGCATTTATTGAGCCCATATTTGATTGAGCCAAGAAGATGCTTATTTTCTTTCTTTCATGCATTGTTCAGTATCTATCATAGCTACTTAGTTCTGCCCTTATGCAAAAACAGTCATTGAAGATATGTAAAAAAATAGAGTGGCTCTGTTCCAGTAAAATTTGATTTATAAATACTAAAATTTGAGTTTCATATAATTTTTTGTCACAAAATTTTATTCCTCTTATGATTCATTCAGCTATATGAAAAGGTAAAAAAAAAATGCCTAACCTATTCAGCTGTACAAAAATAGACAGTGGGCAGGTGGATATTGGAATCAAGTGGTCTGGAATTAAACCTAGACTCTACAATAAATGCCAGGACTTTGAATAAGCCATTTAACCTTTTTGAGTTTTCCCTGACTTTTAAGCGGAGCTGATAATATCTATCCCTCAGTGTGTTGGCGAGAATTGAAAGTTAATACATGAGGATATGTGAACACAAAATACATTCCTAATAATTGAAAATCCACCTCTAAGTTATTTTGTCTTACCTCAGATGGTAGTCTATGATGGAAAGAATAAATGTCCACCCTCCTGTAGTGTCAATAACAAGATCTTTTAAGTATAATTAACCCTATTATGTTTTTCTTAACCGACAGTTAGGTTTTGCTCTTTTTAGTGTGCCTTGGCATTCACACACGGATGATATTCCGCTTTGTTCATGCGTTTCATCTTGTAGTGTTCTCTTGTTTCTTTGGAAAATACTTAATGATTTACGGGATGTGGGGGAAAAAAAAAGTTCCTGTGAAACTTTACAGCTTCATATTTGGCCTAAGATGTTGAAATAGTCCACAGTAAAATTTTGCCTAGTTTGAAGAATTTTCTTTCACCTTTTAAAAAGTAATTTCAATCTTTATCACTTTTTGACATGTTTTCTGGTATTGTTAAGCTTTAAAAATAAGTTTGTATTTTGAACAACTGATTCATTTAGAAACAGTGGATGGCAACACCTGATCTAACAATATTCACCAGTTAACTTCCAGGGCTAGAAATCTGTGAGCTGGAAGCAGGGGATGGGGGGGCGGGTAGTCTTGCGGGGGAAATCTTAAAACTGGGCACCTTTCTGACATGTGGGCACTATCACCATTCAGATTTTCTGTTTTCACCTCTGTTTTCACAGAGGGTAGGCTCTGTTTGGTCTGTCATGGAGAGGGGAGGAAACCACAAAGTGCCAATTTCTCCCATCCCCTGTTATTCTTTATGTCATGTTTGCAGCAGAAGGGGTGGGTGGGACACGGCAGTATCTCTGTTGATGGAGCATCTCTCTTGATCTCCCTCCCCATCAGGATGTACTGGCAGCTCTGTGAGAGGAAGATTTTATCCTGGTGTCCTGGCCAGCTTCCATCTGGCTAAAGGCATTTTATCTAAATATTTCCAAGGCGCCTATCTCTGCAGTATTGAAGTGCTCAATTCGATATGGCCCAAGTCTTTGTAGCATATCAGTGGGCACTGCCTAACAGCTGCTGAGTTCCAACAGAGGGTGAAGTCATCTCTATATATGGAGCATGGCAAGCTGTTTGGAACAGTGGCAGATTGAAGCAGGCATATGCACCCCTGAGCTGTAAGTCAGTCACCTGTCCAAAGTGACAGAAGGGTCTGGAGAAACCCTTAATCGCTTAGGGGCAAGTGGCATGGAGCCCACAGGGTCATTTTTAAGATTTTAAAAATAGCTTGTAGCCTCTCCTAAGTATTTTTTTTTTTTTTGGTCAACTCCACAAATAGTAAAAATCATTATCTACAAAAGGGACTTTATTTTCTTCTATGATTTCCTCCTACAACTTGCAGTTTGTTTATTGATAAGCGGTTCATCCCATATTGGCCAGTATCCATGGCATTGTTATTTATTATCATTGTTTGGAGTTAAGTTATTGTGCATTTATTCTTTTAGTGCTTGTCTTCTCTGTTAGATTGTGAGCTCCTCACTCCTGGCACATACTATTCATACATGAATAAATACATAAACATTGAGTGTTATGACAATTCATAATTCCTCGTGGAGTATGATGTCTTGTTGTTGTTGTTGTTGTTTTAGTCATTAAGTTGTGTTCGACTCTTTTGAGACCCCAGGGACTGTAGGCTGCCAGGCTTCTCTGTCCATGGGATTTCCCAGACAAAATACTGGAGTGGGTTGCCATTTCTTTCTGCATGGGGTCTTCCTGACTCCGGGATTGAACCCGCGTCTCCTGCATTGCGGTAGTTCTTTACCAATGAACCACCTGGAAAGCGTGTATGATGTCTTGGTCCCCACTAAAAGGGTATAATTGTTGCTCCTATCAAAGTAATATGGAAGGGATGTGAAAATACATTTCTTAAATTCTTGGATTGGTTCTCAGAGGGCTATAGCACCAGTGCAGTGATGGATATCTGGCACTGGAAGGATCCCAAGAGATCATTTAGATCTCTCTCTCTCTCTCTCATTTGACTGAGCATAGGCTGCTGTGATTTGAAGACAAGAACAGGATGAATAGCTAATTGCACAAATATGCCTGGGTGCAGAAAAAAGATGGAGCCATTGGAACTTCTGAAGTTCCATCCTTCTGTTCCATCCATCCATCAACCACTAAGTACCTATACAACTCTGAGAAAGCCACAGAATGCTAATAAACCTTACTTTCTTCATCTGACAAATGGAGATAATAACCCATGCTCTGCTCCCCTCATGGGGTCTTAAGGAAGATCTGAAAATGCTATGCAAACTATGCCACTCTTAGGCAGGAAGGTATACTCTTATTTTTGTGATCTTTATCTTGAGAAATCTGTATGCAGGTCAGGAAGAAACAGTTAGAACTGGACATGGAACAACAGACTGGTTCCAAATCAGGAAAAGAATATGTCAAGCCTGTATATGGTCACCCTGCTTATTTAACTTATGTGTAGAGTACATCATGAGAAATGCTGGGCTGAATGAAGCACAAGCTGGAATCAGGATTGCTGGGAGAAATATCAATAACCTCAGATATGCAGATGACACCACCATTATGCAGAAGGCGAAGAAGAACTAAAGAGCCTTTTGATGAAAGTGAAAGAGAAGAGTGAAAAAGCTGGCTTCAAACTCAACACTCAGAAAACTAAGATCATGGCATCTGGTCCCATCACTTCATGGCAAATTGATGGGGAAACAATGGAAACAGTGACAGACTTTATTTTTGGGGGCTCCAAAATCACTGCAGATGGTGATTGTAGCCATGAAATTAAAAGACACTTGCTTCTTGGAAGAAAAGCTATGGCCAACCTAGACAGCATATTAAAAAACAGAGACATTACTTTGACAACAAATGTCCATCTAGTCAAGGCTATGGTTTTTCCAGTAGTCATGTATGGATGTGAGAGTTGGACTATAAAGAAAGCTGAGCACGGAAGAATTGATGCTTTTGAACTGTGGTGTTGGAGAAGACACTTGAAGAGTCCCTTGGACTTCAAGGAGATCCAACCAATCCATCCTAAAGAAAATCAGTCCTGACTATTCATTGGTAGGACTGATGTTGAAGCTGAAACTCCAATACTTTGGCCACCTGATGTGAAGAACTGACTCATTAGAAAAGTCCCTGATGATGGGCAAGATTAAAGGCTGGACGAGAAGGGGATGACAGAAGATGAGGTGGTTGGATGGCATCACCGACTCAATAGACATGAGTTTGAGTAAACTCCAGTAGTTGGTGATGGACAGGGAGGCCTGGTATGCTGCAATCTATGGGGTCACAAAGAGTCGGACATGACTGAGCAACTGAACTGAACTGAAGTGAACTATCTTATCTGTCAGCAAGTGTCAGATAGCTGTGAGCATCCCACCTCTGGCCAGCTGGAGGCCACAGCTCCATCTTATCCATTTCTCCCTTTAACGATTGTAAAGATGTGTCAAGTGGGCAGGCAGGTGAGAGAAACTCCGAGGATAGTGAGCTTCCTGGATTCTTGATATTTCAAATCAGCCGGACAGAGAGCCACTGTGACTTCCTCTCAGGTTCCTTCACTGTGCCCACCCAGTGACTCCACCTTATGTACAGAATCAGAAGCCACTGAAGGTCAGACAGTGCCCGAATGAGGAACACCAGAAGAGAGCATTTCATTTATGGCCAATGCTCACTTTATCCCACAACTCTCTTATCAGCTATTAAAGCCTGAGCACATCTGTGGGAAGATAAATTACTTCCTGGGGATATAGACTGTCCTTGCTATGAATTTGTAAAATAAACTTTGGACTTATGTGAGGCAAGGAAGATCCAAACTCTTGTCCAGAGCTGATTTGTGGGACACACCTTGTTTGTCATTTGTTAGTCATTAAACCGAGCCAGAGTGATATAAGCACTTGCTACCTGGAGTGTGAATCCAGGAGCCTGGAGCAAAGAAGACCTCCCTGGATGAACAACCTCCTTAAATTGGTTCTAAAATTCTGCCATGGGTCATAAAACTCTATTCTCAGTGTAGAGAATAGCCCAAAGTAGGTAAATGCTTTGCTAGCACTAATACTTTTTGTTAAGCTCCCCAAAGGCACAGATAAGAGCATATAGGCCTCTCGGTACCTTAATTTTTCTCTTGCCCTTTCTATCAGTATTCAGCCTGCGTTGGTCCTTCAAGTCACCTATATTGCTGGTCTGACAGCTAGGTACTCATGGGCAGGAGGGGGAGGAATTGAGCTGATTACCTGTTAACTTCAGTCTAAATGTAATAGATTTCCATATGCTTTAAAATTCATAGTTCTCTCTTCTGCATCCTCCTCCCGGGTTTCCAAGCTTTCTCTATAAAAAGGCAATGTGACAAATTCCTTTGCCAAGGCTTGGATGTTGGGAACTCAGAGTTTTTATTTAATCACGGTGCTGAGTTCCTGTCTGGCCTTGAATATGCTATTTTACATTTCAAATATTCCATCTGTAAAGGCAGAATGATAATTCTCCATCTTGCAGGGAGTTGGGAGATGATTGATTATTTAGTGTTTAAAAGAACTTTAGAGACACCAAGTGCTAAATGACTAGTGTTATTAAACACTCTCTAAACAGGTTAAAGATACTGGGAAAAGTTTGAAGCTGAAATATTGGTCAGCTGACCTGTGTTGGCATGAAATCTCCTCAGGTTTCTCTTCCTATAGCACTCACTGAGTGATGAAGCCCTGTGTATCTAGCAGTAAAGGAAGCTGGGTCATTAACTCAGATTGTCAAAACCGGGCGGTTCTTTATTCCTTGTCCTGTTTTATTTTATGAGGATACAATTCTAAACCTCCATATCAGTAGAGATCACAATTATATAATAAACATGCCGCAAAATAAGCTATTTTATCATGAAATGGGCTATGTTTTATTTTAAGATGATAGCTGGTGATTGAAGTAAGAGGATCCTTGTCAAGTGCAACCTTTTGAAAGCAAAGTGTAGTTATCCTTGAGGTTTACAACTTCTGTGATGCTAACTGAATCTCTAAGATTTGGGGAAATTCCCTCTCAGTTTTGGTCCCTCCCTATATTTTAGGCAGATTATTTCATTTGTCAACTAAATATATATTGCATTTCTATAAGGAGTCGGGCCTTAAGCTTGGACACAAATATAAATATTACACATATTGTCTTGATCACAGAGAGCTTTATAATGTTCGTAACATTGGGAAAACATGAATGTTTAATGATAACTAAAATGCAAATTCAGGGGCTTCCCTGGCTGTCCAATGGTTAGGACTCTGTGCTCCCACTGCATGGAATACAGATTTGATCCCTGGTTGGGGAACTAAGATCCCACCTGTCCTGCAGTATGACCAAAAAAAAAAGAAGAAAATTAAGATAAAAAGATTTTTTAAAAAATTAATAAATAAAATGCAAAGTGATATGTAAATTAGTGTATGAATACAGATGAGGGTAACTACTGCCTTAGAGAGTCAGAAGAGTTCTCAGACGTTGGGGACATTTAAATTGATAAATTTAACCTGATAAATAAAAAAAGGGATAAGAGATGGAAGAGTATTCTTTGCAGAGGATGTAGTAAGTGCACTGAATATTTTAGGTTTACCATTTGTGACAGAATATGGAAGAGTGGTGTGTATATTTACCTATTGAATTCCACTTAAACACTCTGAAAGAGGCCCTTTTACCTTTATTGAACACAAATTAACATCTCTTCCAAGGAAGAGTTCCTCTTTTACAAATTCCCCTAACGCACAGTTTACTTGACTTCTCATGCAGTTTGGGGTGGGGGATAGAAGTCTGTTGAGGGTCACGTTCTGTCCCTCATAATGATCCAGAATTGCTCGCCCTTTCACCTTGAGCCTTCCAGGGATGACTAGAATCATGAGAAGTGCTCTAGACGGTGAGCGGCTGCTCTCCAGCAAGCCCCTACCCTTCTAGTTTAAAGATCATGTATTAATGTGGGTTGCAGGGAGCCATGGAAGTCTTGGGGAATACCTGGACTCAGCCCTGTGGAGTGGAGCTACCAAGGTACCATGACACTATGTGATTCTTTCCAGACTTCATTAGTCTCCAAGTGTCATATATTACAGAAATCATTTGAGCAGACTTCTGCTACTTACAGAGGGCCATAACATTGTAAATATTATCAATGATTAAAAGGTATTAATAATGAGCGTTGTCCAGAATGTGGAGAAACTGAAACCCTTGTACACTGTGGGTGGGAACATAATATGGGGCAACTGCTATGAAAAACAGTTGAAGTTTCCTCAAAAAAAATAAAATAAAAATAGAGTTCAAATATGATCTAGCAATCATCTTTCTGGATATATATCCAGAACAACTGAAATCAGGATCTGTAAGAGACAAAAAGACCTTTTTATATAGAAGGACATTGTGGCTGCTGCTCTCTAGGTTCTTTCAATATAAGTATTTGTAATTCTTAGTGCGTGTGTGCTAAGTCACTTCAGTCATGTTCCACTCTGTGTGACCCTGTGGACTGCAGATTGCCAGGCTCCTCTGTCCATGGGATTCTCCAGGCAAGATTACTGGTGTGGGTTGCCCTGCCTTCCTCCAGGGGATCTTCCTGACCCAGGGATCGTACCTGCATCTCTTAGGTCTAACCTACATTGGCAGGCGGATTCTTTTTACCATTAATGCCACCTGGGAAGACCTATAATCCTTAGACCACTAAGCAAAACTTTTTCTATTCTTTGTATAGAACTTATTGGCACTGATTTGAATAACAGAGCTGGGGTGACTCTGAGTTATAGAAAGAACTATTTTCTTTATTCATCTTCTTTTGCGCTCCAACAAAGAAGGAGCGAATGCAGAAAACTTCCAACCTCTTCACCACTACCTCGCTGACATTTGGAACTCTGAAGTTCTTTTCATCCTAATGATAAGTTTTCATTTTTGAGCACTTATATGCTGGCCCCTGACTGTGATTATCTGTGATTAGTTCTCACTCGGTAAGGTCGATTCTGTTATTTGAGTCTCATTTAGGACGTTAGGAAATGCCAAATTCAGAGAAGACAAGATAAATCGCAAGAGTGAAGGACCAAAAGTGAAACATAGGAGACAAAGGATGACTGAATCAAAGGAGCTTTAGATAGGGGAGGAAAGGTTTTAGGATTCAGGGCCTGAGAAAAGAGGCAAGCTCCAGACTCCAGCAGAGAGAAGATGAAAAGGGCCCTGAGTGATTGTCTGGGATAGTCACAGTTGTATGTGACTCATTTTGCTTTGGCATCCCAACTGGGGAGGAGTCCAGTGGAAGGGTGAGGTGTGGGCAGGTTTAACCTTTTTAAAAGGTAATGGATATATTTAAATCACAAGTGATGGTAGGGGTTTTAAGCTTTTTACTGATACACAGTCTTCATGTTAGGAAGGGGAATTGAAGCCAGAGGTATGAAGCTCTAATTATTAAAATATATGTATATGTGAGCATAAGTTTGAGGAAGCTTAAGGAGGTTGGAGACAGATATAGTGTATTTTGGGAGTGTCGCTAAATCACATCTTACATGAACAAATGTTTTTGTTTATCACAGCAGTCCACAGACCAGGTGGCAGGCCAAATTCTACCCTCAAAGACAGTTTCAGACCTATGACCTGGTTCTGTTCTTCAGGTTATCTAAGTAGCTTCCAGACAGCTACTATATTACATGATATTTGTTGGGCTCATCTAGTGTGTTATTAGAAAAAGTATAGAAGATATTCCTACTTGTCCCTCTACCTGGTTGTTCAGTAGAATATTGGTTTGTCCTGGTTTGGTACTGTAGTGGATTTACATGTGGAGTTAACTCTCATGACCTGTTTCTGTAGGACTTCTGGCCTAAAATGGTTCTTATATTTTGAAAGGGTTGTAAAAAAAAAAAAAAAACACACACATACACAGTGGGGGGCAAGGATGAAGAGAGAGAGAGAATGATTAGGGGACGGAGGGTGTATGTAGCCTATAAGTGTAAATCTATGGCTGATTCATATCAATGTATGACAAAACCCACTGAAATGTTGTGAAGTAATTAGCCTCCAACTAATAAAAAAATTAAAAAAAAAAAAAAAAAGCCTAAACTAGTTACCATCTGGCCCTTCACAGAAAAAGCCGCTACCCCCTGGTTGGTAAGACAGGCCCCCCTAGAGATGACCTGATTTATCCGCCAGCCTCAGGCAGCCTGACTTGGCAGAAGTCTTTCCATTCCAGGGCTTGCTGTGTCTCACTGTTGCTATCCAGCATTGTCCTGCAGCCTATAAAGCACATTGGCAGACTCCATTTCAACTCTTAATGGGTTGTGACGTGAAAACCGCTAGCGCAAATGAGGCCCTTTCTAGGCGTCCCTGCAGAATTAAACAGCCCATGGAGACCAGACCACAGTCTTTCTGCTGTGAGGCAGTGCTTCCCCAAGGCCCTTAGAAGTTTTAATTGCTGATGCCTTTTCCTGAAGACAAATAGTTACTGGTGCTGTCAGTCTCTCTCCTTTCACAATCATAAAGAATTTATAGGAAGCTTCCCAAAAAGTCATAGATTTTTGAAAGAAAGCTTTTTAATCAATTAACAAAATGTATATGAATCAAAACATAATATTTACATAATATCTTCCCTCATTGATACCAAGAACACTATTAGTGATGCTCAATTACTTCATTTTTAAAATGCTAGAGTCTACAATGATAAATATCTGTAGTTAAGAAACCAAAGATAATTTGGAAACTAAGTTTCTCATTTTATGCTTAATAATAATAATAATGACAGTAACAGTAGTATCACCTTACCTGTCTATTAAAATTTACAGCTTTTCCTGCATTTTCATATTTGTGTGTGTGTTCAGTTGCTTAGCTGTCTCCTACTCTTTGAGACACCCTGGATTGTGGCCCTCCAGGCTCCTCTGTCCATGGAATTTTCCAGGGGAGAACACTTGTGGGGTCACCATTTCCTCATCCAGGGGATCTTCTTGACCCCGGGATCAAACCCAAGTCGCCTGCATCTCCTGCATTAGCAGACAGATTCTTTACTACTGAGCCACCTGGAAGGCCTATTTTCATATTTACATTTCATCTAATTCACATAAGTACCATATGAGTTGTGAATGGCACAGCCAGTATTTTATATACTTGTGTGTGTGTGTGTGTGTGTGTGTGTGTGTGTATTCACTAAAGGAAACAGCAAGATAAAGAATCCAAGGTGATCAAGCCAGAAAATGGCAGAAGAAGATTATTTGGGCTTCTGGCCTGTGATGCTTCTACCATACCAGCATAACACTTGGTTAATACCATGAAGAATTTTAATGTTTAAAAATTATAATTATAGAACTATCGTTCTAAGGTTAAAGATAAAAAATGATTAAACATACATAATGGGTAAAAAATATCTTAACTGATAGCCATATCTACAGTTAATATTCCTTTCCTGATTTTGAGCAGGTTCTGTATATCTAAAAGATTTTAAAAAGTGCATTTTAAAAATGTTCCGTGTAGATCAATTACAATTATTCACCCCTGGTAAATATTATTTTCTCTTTTCATTCCAGTCCTTCAAAAGATGGAAAAACAACCTTTTTATTACTTCCCTGGCTAGTTTCTTCATGGTCTAGTCATCTTTCTTACAATCACCTAAGGCAGTGATCCTGGATTAAGAGATTTCTTTCCAATAAACTTCAAAAACAGTTTTCAAACCCTGTCAAATTCCTTTGGAATTTGTTTTTGAGTTGACTGCTCTGTTCCATGTTTAATGAAAAAAGCAAATGTATCATGATCAAAATGTATCAAAATCAGCTCCAAATCTAAACCTGAAAAAAAAGTATTATTATTTGAAAAATGGCCCACTGCTAATTAGAAATAGTTATTTTCTTATGAAATGTTCTAGTAATCAATTGGTATTAACAAAAGATACATTTTAAAGGTGAAAAAAGCTATACTTTATTGTATCTCAACTTAGCAGTGGAACTGTTAGATAGAAGGTTGATGTGCTGGTTCCAAAATAAGATATCACATTTCAACTGTATATTAAAAACAAAAGAAAAAAGAGCAGACTGGGAACATATAAAAGAAAGGGCAAAGCAATTATTAGTGAGACATTTTATGTAAATAGTACTGATTTTAGACGAAAGAATAAACTCCATAATTAAAAGAATATAATAAATACTGATTTCCACATTTAGGAATAGGCTCAGTTAGTTATAAGTAAAGAAAGGAATAAACACAATTCCTATCTAAGCTTGCCTTGCTCTGTTCCATGAACCATTCTTTTAAAATAAATTAACATTACTTTTCTGAAAACAGATAATATTCAATGTATGAAACTTGAAAACCAAAAAAAAAAAAAAAAAGGAAAAAACAAGTATTATCACATTCCTTTACTGGGGGTGGATGTTCCAGTTATTTCACAAAACAAAACAAAACTTTGTAATACACAGCATTGATAGGATTATAGTGAAGTTTCTCTAGCCAAGTGATACATGCTTGACTCAAAGTATACCAGTCTCTTTCCTGTCACTTTGAATACAGTGATTCAAAGACAGAAAAAAACAAAAAAATTATTTGAGCCACGTAGTGGTAAACAGATGCAGCTGAAAATTAGCTTTCCCTCCCTGGTTTCTCCAAACTGCTTCTACTGAGCCTGATTCTTCAGCTCCCCTTTCCCTATTCCTTCTCCTCTCCCTCCTCCACCCCTTCCTCCATCCTCCCAAATTCTGCATCATAATCTTTGGCTTAAATTAGCTAACATTTGTTTCTGTTGCTTGCAACCAAAGAAACATTAACTCACGCATATGCTATTTTGTATCTTGTTTTTGTTATTATTATATCATTTTATGATATAGTTTGGACTTCCCTGGTGGCACAGATGATAAAGAATCCATCAGCAATTCAGGAGACCTGGGTTCCATCCCTGGGTTGGGAGGGTCCCCTGGAGGAGGGCATGGCAACCCACTCCAGTATTCTTGCCTGGAGAATCCCCATGGACAGAGGAGCCTGGTGGGCTACAGTCCATGGACTCACAAAGAGTTGAACACAACTGAGCGACTAAGCCCACATTACATAGAATACAAATGTTTAATACTTTAATAATGTCCCATTACATGGATGTATCAGAATGTTTAAAAAACCTCTAGTATTAGATGTTAAATAACACATCAGTGAATATCTTTTTATATAGACCCATGTCCACATATCTAATTATTTTCTAAGGGTATATCCTGAGGTAAAATAACTGGATTGTATATTATAGACTTAAAAATTTTGCTTTTACAAAAAATGTTAATTACACCTTAATCAGGATTGTATTTGTATATATTTCTCATGTTCTTACATTACTATGATTTAAGATATTTTGCTACTTCAATAGGAAAAATTGTATACTTGTGTTTGAATTTATATATTTCTCTTACTCCAAATAGATACTGCCTTTTTATCCTTTAAATTGAGTCTGAGCTACAGCAGGAAAAGACGTGAAATATTTTGTCTCCAACTGGCAATGTGATCCATTGGTTTATAAATCAATTAGGTTATAAAAAGTTAAAAATGCAGTTGGGTGTTATTTTTGAATTGGTTTAGCCTTGTGCATTTATATAGATTTGGAATTCTTTCCATATAAATAATTTCATCTTTTTATTCATGTAGTGGGAATCCTTATATTCTTTTCCTATCTCTCTTACAAAAGGCTCAGTTAAGTTCAGTGAAAAAATTGCTTTGATTTCTTTGGAGAAATACCTTAATATTACTTTGTGTGACCAGCTTGCTCTAGGAATGACTTTTACAAGTTAGTACCTTTGACCTAGTATACATATTTGAAAATATAATGTAGTCATATTAAAATATAACTCAGAAACTCAATGACATGTTTTTCTATTTACTTATGTTTTTAGTTCATTTATTTCTGGCTATCATGTTGAGGAAAAGATACTACAATTAAGCTATCTACTTAAAGGCATGTGTCATTGAGGTATTTGTTACAACGTTGTCAGTAGTCATTATGCAGTTGTCATCCTGAATTCAGTCTTTTTTTTATATATATATATATCAACACAGTTACCAAGTTTTAATTTGTCAAATAACTAGTAGGGATAAAGAAAATTCCATTCACAAAATTAATTACAGGATGGCTTTAGAACTGATTTTCTTATTGGTATTTATAAACGGTGGTGATGGTCAGATAAAAGACAGAAAGGGGACCTATAAAACTCTAAAGAAAAATATGAAGAAATTTGAGATTAAGTGAAAGGTAAGCCTAGGTGCAAATGTGTGTGTGTGCTGTGTGTTCAGTCGTGTCCGACCCTTTGTGACCCTATGGACTGTAGCCCTCCAGGTTCCTCTGTCAATGGGATTCTCCAGGCAAGAGTATGGAGTGGGTTGCCATGCCATCCTCCAGGGGATTTTCCAAGCCAGGGATGGAACCCACATCTCTTGTGTCTCCTGCATTGGCAGGAGAACTCTTTACCACTGTGCCACCTGCAAAGTCCAGGTGCAAATGCACACACAGGTGCATATCCACATGACTTAACCTGTATATAAGATGGAAACAGATTTATGAATGGGTGCCATTCTTTGGCACTATGATTTAGACACAAAGCTATGAGGATAGAACAAGTTAAATCCCACCTATCTGAGCATATGCTTGTATACTTTGCTTTGGGGCTTGGCTCAGGCACTTCTATTGCCAGGAGCCCTCCTCTTTTCTTAAACCTAGGCTCACCTCCCCCTTTAGTCTTATTGTTGTACTACGGTTCTAGTAACTGGTCTTCTGTCTGTAACTCTTCAGGTAAGACCGTGTCCTATACCTTTCTGATTCCCAGTTCCTGCTAGATGTGCAGTGAAAGCCTCGGTCCCAGACCTGCATTCAGCCCTCCCTCAGCCTGATGACTGACCTACAGCTGCAAGCTTGTTGCTGTTGCAGTGCTCTGCCCTCCTAGATGAAAGAAAGTGTTGCCAGCTAAAGCCTCCATCAATACTTCCCATCCATATGCAAGGCATTCTGCTACATTATCTTGAGTGTTTCTTTTGTTGTTGTTGATTTTGCATGTTAACTTTCAGGATTATTTTGTCTAACAGCAATCACTATTTACATGCCAATACTTTGGACAGATTCGGTGTCTTCCTTTTCTTGCATTGAATGGGTTTTAGAGCTACTTCCACTTATTCCATGTAACAATAAAATGGGCGACATAATCTGCTGAAATGGGTACGACCAAAAGCAACAACAACAAAAATCTTATGATCCTCTGACTTTCATGATAGCCATCAAAAAATGATTTGACTACTCAGTTTAGAAGATTATAATAATTATTTTTCTACATATGGCAATACAATAATTTCAATTTCCTTGCAAACTGTTCATTACAGCATGGAGGCAGACAGATAGATGGACAGATAGATATAGAGTAGTCAAGAACATTGATATCTCTGACTTTTCATCAGTTTTGTCCATTTTTTATTCTTCAATAAAGGGACATAAGACACCTTTACAACTGACGCTCAAATATTTTTGTAACCATCCTAGTATCAACAAAGGTCAAAAACAATAATCAACGTGCTTTGAGTTTTCCTTTGTTCTGAGTTATCTTTTCCACTGTTATACATGAACTATGCAAACACTACTGTGGTTGTTGTTGTTTAGTCGCTAAGTCATGTTCAGCTCCTTTGTGACCCCATGGACTGTAGCCCACCAGGCTACAGACATGCTTTCAAAATGGTGGAAGAATCATCTTAAAGTCTGCTTGGAAATATTTTTATCTTTGTGTGAAATATAAAGCTGGTAGCCTGGTAACCCCCAACAACTCAACATTGAATCAAAATATGTGAGTCCTCTCGACATTAATGCTAATCAGCCCTGTGAGCTTAGTTAGGTCACTCACTTCTGAATCTCTGTTTCCTCATTTATAAAATGAGGGAGTTGACTATAAAATGTTACATCCAACTTCGACGTTCTGTGATCTTTACAAACTTGGTAACATTCTAAAGGATTACTATACTTTGAACAATAATAATAATTTGGGGTATATGTTAAAAATATAATGTCTTTTGTACATATCATTTTGTGATTTGTGTTAACTATATTCTCTTTCCCTGACTGTAATCCTTGGTTTTGAGCTGGTATTGTCCATTATTCAGAAAAGAAATTTTAAATTTAGATTTGACTTTTTAAAATATGTTATCAATTAGAATTTCACTATGCTACATAATGATATTTTCAACAGATGTTATGTAAAATATAGCACTATAACTACTGAATATTCAGACACATATAGTGAAAACTTGCAAAAATGCTTAGTGACACTTTGAAAAAATTAGAATGTTTATAAGAAGCAATACAAATTAACATGAATTCTTTGTTCCAAACACTACCAAAAGACATATAAGACTCTGACTGTGTTTTATGGTGTGTATATAAACTGTATAATAAGCTGATGTTTTTAAGGTAAACAGAAAAGTATATGATGTCACTAGCATCTGTACTTCAAATTTTCTGTACTTTCAAATTTAGAAAATGTAGTACATTTTCTCCCCAGCATTGGCAATGAAAAATTTCCCTTCCATCCACATTTTCTTAGGCAATCTTTCTTATGACAGACTTATGATCACAGATTGTATAACAAGGACAGGGAAAAACATCATCATTTAAAAATGCAATTTCTGATTTTATAAGTGCATCATGTTCTAACCAATTTAGTTAAGTATTAATAAATAGAAGGAATCTCAGGCTAGAATCTAGACATTCATTCACCATGGTACATCCTACTGCTGCTATTTAATCGCTAAGTCATGTTCTATTCTTTTGTGACTCTGTGGACTTTAGCCCGCCAGGCTCCTCTGTCCATGGGATTTACCAGGCAAGAATACTGGAGTGGGTTGCCATTTCCTTCTCTAGCAGATCTTCCCAATCCAGGTGTAGAACTTGCTTTGCAGCTACTGCATTAGCAGGCAGATTCTTTACCACTGTGCTGCCAGGGAAGCCCGGTACATCCTGAGACCATCGCATATTCCTAAATTTATAAACACTATTATTATACTATGTTTTTCCACCAATAAACAGTAAAACCAAACTTAAAAAGATATTATTCTGCCCTCCTCTCTTTAAACTGCCCAACTTCTGTTTAATCTTCATGTCTCAGTTTTCACAGGGCGAAATTTCCTGGTCAGTAACTAGGTTAGATCTTGCTACTCCCTGAAAATCATCTCTTATAATTCTCATTATGCTTTGTTACTAATTTCTTGCCTAATGGCTGGTCCTGAGCTGCAGGCTTCTTCAATCCAGGGACAGAGTCAGCATTGCTCACCACTGCATCTCCCACATCTCATAGAGCTTTGGCACAGAGTCACATAGTAGTTCTATTTTTGGAGAATGAATAACCTAGAGTATGTGTTTGATTTATTCAGATCCTTTTGGTATCAGTGGATTTCCCTGGTAGTTTAGATGGTAAAGAATCTACTTGCAATGCAGGAGACCTGGGTTCAATCCTTGGGTTGGGAAGATCCCTGAAGAAGAGAATGGCAAGCCACTCCAGTATTCTTGCCTGGAGAATCCCCAAGGACAGGTGAACCTGGCACGCTACAGTCCATGGGGTCACAAAGAGTCAGACACAACTGAGTGACTAACACTTTTATTTTTCATGAGATTAGCAGTAAATAGCAAAAAGTAAAATACTAAGTTGAGATGCAGATTTTGGGCAGTAACTAGGTCCACTCACTGGTAACCAATTTACACCTGAACATGTCTTAAATACCCAAAGTGTTTTCAAGATTTTAACCAAAAAATTTATGAATTTGTACAAATTCTGTCTTTTCTTGAGTACCTGTGAATAGTTAAAACTGTGACTGTTATACACAAGTGTTCACAACCTATTATACAAAATGTAGATTCATTTCACTTACTAGTTTTATGGTCAGGAGCAAGTTGTTAGCATTTACAAAGCTCAGTTTCTTCATCTGCAAGATGGATATTACAATGCCTTTCATATTTTAGTCATATGTGTTGTTCTTGAGAGTCAAGTCGGGTGAATTAATTTGTATGCAAGTTTCTTCTGGAGCACTCTATGACTGTACTGGGTTTGCACTATGATTAGAGCATGCTGCTATAGTTATTTTAAAGAGAGTATAAGCTACAATGGTGTCTGCTTGAAGAAAGATAAAACAAACATCTGTTATTTTATAGCTATTTCATTCCAGTTTTTAGCAAACTCTTGATGGTTAGTCAATGGATCTACAGAGACATTTGTCTCAGAACATATGATGAATATTTACCTGGCTAAGAACCACCATGAGAAGCAGAATTTGTCACATGCTTGTATATCCAAAGGTTTTGAAGGGAGGAAAATCTCTTTAGAAATACAATAATATTGTCCATATTATGAACTGAGATGTCTCCCCTGGCATCAATTTTAACTGAGCACAATTCTTTTAAAACTTCTTTGAACATGTATGCAATTAATCCAAATGCAAAAACCAGTTAACCATATATCCCATAATCAAATCAGTTTTAGACCAGTGCCCCAAATTTCAAGAAGACTTTGAACGCACAACCAAAGTGAAATGGAACAAAATGAAATATTTAGTGCCAGCAAAGAAAATGTTTTCATTATTTTCTTTCAAGCCTAACTACAGCTTCATAATATTATGTAACTTACTAAATATGTCAGGGTTGCACTAATTATGATATTTTAACACATCAGGGTGATTGTATCTTGATATGTATCAAGGTAGGGGACTTTGTTTGGAGAAAGACATCAAGAGGCCTTGGTTCCCACAGGTATTAAAGCCAGATAGACTTAATGTTCAAATGTCTGTGGATTCTTAGGTAAATTAATTAAACCTATTGGGTTTAGGGTTGTTTTGAGGAAAATGCCAGGTGTGGGGCCTCTTAATTTTAAGTGTGTATTGTGAGACAGGAGTCATCTATGCTCGCATTTCTGTGCTTTGCCCTCATACATCCACTTGTGGGCTGGACAGAGGCAATGCCCTTGTCAGAGGCAAAAACTTGGGCAATGCAACTGCTCATTGCCATAATGATCTTATAATAAAAGACATTGTCTTTAATTACAGTATCATTTCCCTCTTGTGGAGTGTGACACGGTGATGACTGAGTCAACTGAATCTCTAGGCCACGGATTGTAAGTTGTACAAGTGATTTCGGAGGCCCTGGAAATGTCCCTTTCCCATGGATAACAGTGAATGTTATCCCTTACCTCATCTGTTCGTATTAAAACTAAACCGATTATATCCAAGAACTTTTTCTTTTTCTTGGTATTGCAAATATCCTGAGAGGGGTCCCTGTGGAAATTTATTAGTAAACATAGAGAACCTCTGAGTAGGTTTTAGAAAGAGTATTAAGATATAAAGCTGAGGGTTACAGGCCCATGGGCAGGAAGAAAATCTTACTTAAGGGGCTAGTAGTACAACACAGGAGGCTAGACTAGCAATGGAAATCTGTTTCTTTTTTAAAATGGATATCAGTTAATGCCTATTATTAATAGCTCCACAATTTCTTAACCGTGTGATTTCATGTAGGAAATGATCCTCTTTGCGTGCTGCGCTAAGTTGCTTCAGTCACGTCCAACCCTTTGTGACCCCATGGACTGTAGCCCGCCAGACTCCTCTGTCCATGGGATTCTCCAGGCAAGAATACTGGAGTGAGTTGCCCTGCCCTCCTCCAGGGGATCTTCCCAACCCAGGGATCAAAACTACGTCTCCTGCAGCTCCTGCATTGCAGGTGGATTCTTTACTGCTAAGCCACGGGGGAAGCCTCTTTATGTGTCAATTTCCAAATCTTAAAGTGGGGATAATAATACTTATGTATCATAGGTGGTTGTAAGCATTAAATGCATTAATAAGTGTAAGATGGTTAGAATACTGCCTGGCGCATACTAAGCATGGGGACAATGACACATTTTTAAACTGACAACCAAATTTTTTTAGTAAGGTTAATTTTAACAATTGTTAAGTACTCAAAGTACCCTCATTAAGAACTATTTTCACATCCACATTGCTAGGTAAACAGGTAAAATTTTGCTTATATTTAATCTTTGGTCCCCAAGGATCATTGCTTTGTTGCTACATTTAATGCATGTTAGTTGATAATAGTCCTCATAAGTTCATTAAAATGAGTGACATCTTGGAGATAAAATTTTTAACAGATACCATCTACTAATTTTCTGATCTTTGTCAGGTATCATCTAGTTACCAGAACTTAGCTATTTGGTTTGTTATTTTTAAAAGTGAATTTGTTTTGGTATTTGATCTTGAGTCGCCTACAGTTAGGCACTTGTCACCTTCCTATCTAAGTATATTGAAACAATTCCTTCTGTTGTTGTTGGGAAATATTTTGTAGTTTATACCAATGAGAAGTCATTAACAAGGCTTTTTAAGTGGCGTGATATGCAAACCACTGTCTTAAATAGAAAGATCAACATTCATTATTACAAAAATCTAAAAATTAAGTTATCTGAAAGAAAGAGAGCAAAATTAGTCTGTAGTTACTTAACACTCAGAAAGAGCACGTGGATAATGCAGTAGAGTGCTTTTTTCCTTTATTCTCTCACAGCTCCTAAATAATTAAAAGGAAAAATCACAACCAAACTAGTTTGAACAATAATTTCCACCATTAAAAGAAAGCAAAGGATACACACTGGGGAATGAAACAAGGTAAATATTGTTGGAGTTTTATATATACATATATGTATATATATAAAAATTTTGTTTTCTTTTGGCTCAAACAATTTTTTTGGTATTTATACACCAATTTTTATTCAGCCACTTGTTCATTTATTCATTCATAAGTAATGAAACATTTATTGAACCAGGAGCCCTATATGGTAATGAAAGTAGCAATACCCCTTCACATCAAGATCAGTCACACAGTTCCTGCTCTGGAAGAGTAGTTTAGTAGAAAAACACAGTTTAGTAGGCAAACACATAAATAAACAACATAACACAAGGAAAAACGATATAATCTCTAATCATAATCCATCAAATGAAAGATATACAGGGTTTCTATAAAAGTTCAGAGAAGGGATGTGAATTTAAGATGGACTCATGGGAAAGGTGGTGTTTCTACTGGTATTGTAGAAATGTATATGGTTTAAACATGTGGACATGACACGATAATAGGAAAGGTGATTCTGGAAAAAGTTAAACATAATTATCACATCCACAGAGATCTTAAATTAAGATGTGTGTAAAATGAGAAGCTCATTTCCAGTGACATTGCTTTATATGAAAGATGTGTGGTGAACAGAGGCAGGAAACCCAATGAGACAGAGCTACAGGCAGACTTGAACGTCCAGATAAGAATTTGAACAAATTTTTCTGTATGTAATGGAGAGCCCTATAGCCATTTAAACCAGAGGAGTGAAGTGATTCAAATTGAGCTTTTTTTCTTCCAAAATTAAGCCATTCACCTAAATTATTAGTTTCTTTGAAGGCTATTTCCTTGAATCTGTTTTTTAAAGGTCTTTTGATTCATTCAATCAATATTCATTTAATCATGGGTGAAATACCTTACCTAAATTTGAATCTGGGTTTCAAGCTGTTTGTCTCAGAAGGATTCAGTTTGTGGTTTCTTTTTTTTTTTTTACTTTCATAATTTTATTTTTATATTTATATTACTGAGCCATCTGGAATTTATATTTTTATTTTTTAATTAATTTATTTATTTTAATTGGAGGTTAATTACTTTACAGTATTGTAGTGGTTTTTGCCATACATCGACATGAATCAGCCATGGGTGTACATGTATTCCCCATTCTGAACCCCCCTCCCACCTCCCTCCCCATCCCATCCCTCTGGGCCATCCCAGTGCACCGGCCCTGAGCACCCTGCCTCATGCATCCAACCTGGACTGGCAATCTGTTTCACATATGATAATATACATGTTTCAATACTATTCTTTCAAATCATCCCACCCTCGCCTTCTCCCACAGAGTCCAAAAGTCTGTTCTTTGTATCTGTGTCTCTTTTGCTGTCTCACATATAGGGTCATCATTACCATCTTTCTAAATTCCATATATAAGCGTTAATATACTCTATTGGTTTCTTTCTGACTTACTTCACTCTGTATAATAAGCTCCAGTTTCATCCACCTCATTAGAACTGATTCAAATGCATTCTTTTTAATAGCTGAGTAATATTCCATTGTGTATATGTATCACTGTTTTCTTATCCATTCGTCTGCCGATGGACATATAGGTTGCTTCCATGTCCTGGCTATTGTAAACAGTGCTGCGATGAACTTTGGGATAAACATGTCTCTTTCAATTCTGGTTTCCTCGGTGTGTATGCCCAGCAGTGGGATATCTGGGTCGTATGGCAGTTCTATTTCCAGTTTTTTAAGCAATCTCCACACTGTTCTCCATAGCGGCTGTACTAGTTTGCACTCCCACCAACAGTGTAAGAGGGTTCCCTTTTCTCTGCACCCTCTCCAGCATTTACTGTTTGTAGACTTTTTGATAGCAGCAATTCTGACCAGTGTGAGATTGTACCTCATTGTGGTTTTGATTTGCATTTCTCTGATAATGAGTGATGTTGAGCATCTTTTCATGTGTTTGTTAG
This sequence comes from Cervus elaphus, assembly GCF_910594005.1. NCBI lineage: Eukaryota > Metazoa > Chordata > Mammalia > Artiodactyla > Cervidae > Cervus > Cervus elaphus. The sequence goes on along the minus strand of NC_057833.1, from coordinate 30,927,278 downwards.
CCATCTGTATGTCTTCTTTGGATAATCTGTTTAGTTCTTTGGCCCATTTTTTGATTGGGTTGTTTATTTTTCTGGAATTGAGCTGCATGAGCTGCTTTTATATTTTTGAGATTAATTTTTTGTCAGTTTCTTCATTTGCTATTATTTTCTCCCATTCTGAAGGCTGTCTTTTCACCTTGCTTATAGTTTCCTTCATTGTGCAAAAGCTTTTAAGTTTAATTAGGTCCCATTTGTTTATTTTTGCTTTTATTTCCATTACTCTGGGAGGTGGGTCATAGAGGATCCTGCTGTAATTTATGTCAGAGAGTGTTTTGCCTATGATTTCCTCCAGGAGTTTTATAGTATCTGGTCTTACATTTAGATCTTTAATCCATTTTTTGAGTTTATTTTTGTGTATGATGTTAGAAAGTGTTCTAGTTTCATTCTTTTACAAGTGGTTGACCAGTTTTCCCAGCACCACTTGTTAAAGAAGTTGTCTTTTCTCCATTGCAAGTCTCTGCAGTGTCTAATTTCTGCCCTGACACAAGGGAGCGAAGGTGGTCACTCATTTAGGTTCGCTTGTTCACTTGTGCTGTGGGGGGGTGGGGGTTGGGGAACACTGCAAACGAATATCCCTGGCGTGTGTGGGGAGTGCGCGCAGTGTCTGGGCCACACTGGGTTTTCTCCGGCTCACGGCGTGTGTGCTTTCCCTGTCTACAGTGCTCAGGCTCCCGGTTGCTCTGCAGGGGAACTGTCTAAAGCAGGCCCTGGGTTGTGTGCACTTCCCAGGTCTGAGCTGCTCAGGTTCAGGTTCTTGGGTTCTCCACAAAGGCACAGACTCAGATGGGTCTACATTTTGTGCCCTTCCCAGGTCCGAGCAGCTCAGGTGACCAGGAGCTTGGCCAGCACACTCTCCCAGGTGTGTGGTGTGTCTTATCACCTCCACAATCCTGGTCACTCGGTTTCCCGGGTGTGCGGTGGGAGCACCGTCTCAGGTGTACCGTGTGTCTCCTCTAGGAAGCTGATCTATGACTGCAACCCTCCTGGCCGATGTCAACCATCCAGGATCCCAGGAAGACTTGGTTAGCAACTGGGAGCCTGCTCGCCGTTTGGTGGAGGATGCCATCTCTGAGGCCAAGATTGCCTCTCACCTTCCAGCTCTGGCTGCTGCCCGCCTCCCTCTCTGCCTCCGGCAAGGGGAGGGGCCGGTCTGCAGCCAGCTAGCTCTTCTCTGGTATTTGCTCAGTCCTTTGTTTTGTGAGCAGGCCTGGCAGTGCCTTAGATTAGAGCTTTTCACAGGAAAGTTCTCTCTCTCTCTCTCTTTTTTTCCCTCTCTCTGGCTATCCCACCGTTTGGGTTGCTATCTCACTTTAGCTCCTCAGATTGCCCTCAGGGCATTCAGGCTCAGTCTTTACCCTGAGAATGCAGCCCACGCCTCCCTGTTCAGCCCCCGTCTGCTGGCAGACTCCCAGCTCCACTGGGAGTTGCCGGTTTTTTTTTTTTCCCTCGCGGTTATGTTGCCCTCTGAGATTCTAAAACACCCCACAGACCTGCTGTTAAGAGGGTTTCTTGTGTTTGGAAACTTCTCCTTCATGACTCCCTCCCCAGGATGGGTCTCCATCCCTAACTCTTTTGTCTCTCTTTTTATCTTTTGTATTTTGTCCTACCTCCTTTTGAAGAGAATAGGCTGCCTTTCTGGGTGCCTGGTATCCTCCACCAGCATTCAGAAGTTGTTTTGTGGAATTTGCTCAGCGTCAATTGATCTTTTGATGAATTTGTGGGGGAGAAAGTGATCTCCCCATCCTATTCCTCGGCCATTTTAGGACAGCCCCTTCAGTTTGTGTTTCTAACACACAAAGAACTAGTGAGTCAGCAAATATGTTATATTATCAAGTTGGAAGTGAAAGTGTTAGTCGCTCAGTTGTGCCTGACTCTTTGCAACCCCATCAACTTTTGTCTGCCAGGCTCCTTTGTCCATGGAATTCTCCAGGCAAAAATACTGGAGTGTATAGTCATTCCCTTCTCCAGAGTGTCTCCCCCACCCAGGGATCAAACCCGGGTCTACCTGCATTTCAGGCAGTTTCTTTACCATCTGAGACACCAGGGGAGCCCATTATCAAGCTAAGAATTATAATCTAGTCTACCTTGTTTCACCCAAAGTTGACAATTTTTTTAATGATAGAAAAAGTAGAAGTCAAACTGATCCACTTAAATTGTAATGTAGTTTTCAAGCTGTACAAGGTAGGCAGAGGGTTCCTTGGAAGCTCAGATGGTAAAGAATCCTCCTGCAATGCAGGAGACCTTGGTTTCATTCCTGGGTCAGGAAGATTCCCTGGTGAAGAGATAGGCTACCCACTTTAGTATTCTTGAGCTTTCCTGGTGGCTTAGATAGTAAAGAATCCGCTTGCAATGTAGAAGACCTGAGTTTAATCTCTGGGTTGGGAAGATCCCCTAGAGGAGGGCATAGCAACTCACTCCAGAAATCTTGACTGGAGAATCCCCATGGACAAAGAAGACTGGCAGGCTACAGTCCTTGGGGTCACAAAGAGTCAGACATGATTGAGTGACTAAGCACAGCACAGCGAAGTAGGCAGAATGAAAACAGTATATGATTCCTTAGAGGTGATAATACATAATAAACATTTATCAAGTACATTCAATAATCTAGTCTTGTGAGTAAAATCTCACTTATGTTGATACTGAGTTTCATGGTGATCTTATAAGGTAGTATTATTACTGCTATTTACCCTCCTGGAATCCCAATTCTCATTACTGATGACTAGCAGAACTGGGATCAATAGCCCTATGCATCTGATTTCAAAGACAGTGCTCTAGTCACTTTTTCACCCAGCTTCACGGTTAATATTTTAAATATTTTTCTACTTTATATTTTCTATGTAACACATATAGTCATATTGATAGACATAGACTATCTTATAAAGGCTAAATTCTGTCTAACAACCAAATTCCTACCATTTAAAAAATGTCTGAATTCCATGTTTCAGTGTAAAAAAAATTCATCTTAATGTATAGCCATAGTTAGATTTTATTTTGACTATTGTCAACTTGAATTTCTAATAAAATAGATGGCAGAAGTAACCACAAGTGTATAATCTTTGAGAGCCGTCAGTACATATTTTAAAACCACCTTACTTGATGTTTCAAGGAATTTTAGATGAGGTATGAAAAATATATATTGTTATGCCCTGTGGCATTTCTTGACCTGTCATGATGCCACTCAGCTTAGGAATAACTATCCGTAGATGTTGACAGTATATTTGAGAATAAAGAGGCCATTTTGGAAATGTGTGGAGGTTGATATTATGCACACGAAGCTCTGTGCTTTCAGCTCTCTCACACCCTGTCAAATCTGAGCAATTATTCTACCAACTTGCTGCCTGTCCCCGCCCCCACATCATTTCCTTAAATTGCTATGGAAATTAAATCGTGAGAGACACTCTTCTTGCAAAGATGCCTCCTTCAGAATCCTCCCTGCTTTACTCTAGCCAATTTGGAATGAAAAATCAGCCCACATTTCCATGGAACTTAGAAAGGCCTGGGCCAGAGCTAAAAGGCATAATTTGTCTGACATCTGTGTTCCAGCATCATATTGCATCAAAACAATCCGTGATGCTCAGATGAAAGTAAGCATCCTGTTGTATTAACCGAAGCAGTTAACAAGATAATGGCAGCCACTTTCTATTCTCGCATTCATAGAATCACATCCCATAAGGACAATTATCCTTGTAAAGTATCCAACTCCCATTACATTAGTTCACGACCACATTGATATGTTGGATATATTTTTCTATTATTTTGTTTTCATTTTTTTTCCCCCCAGTGAGTCTTGTGTGTAGCACTGCTGTGGAGGCCAGAGTTTTTCTTGCGATGTTTTTGTTTTTAGTCTTTATTAAAAGAGACTAGATGTCTGATTCCTGGAGGCAAGAGCTTACTGATGACTTGCAGGTGCTTTCTCTTTGCCACTCCCACTCACTGTCATAGTCAGATGATTAGCCAGCCCTGTTTTGTGGCTATGTTGTTAGCCAACAATGATTTAACACAAAGTGTCGAAATGGCCACTGGGAGCCAAACATCTGGGTAGGCCACTTTTCATTGCTGAGTTTATAGGCAAGACATCATTTCTAAAGTTTTGGAAACCCTTCTTGCATCTGCTCCTTTTATAGTCACTGGCAGTGTACTCAAATTACTAAATGCCCTAATAGTCTCAAAGCTCAGATCCTGCATACAACTTCAAACCTCCTCCCTTTCTTAAAAACAGACAAACAAAAAACAGCTTCTATATGTAAATTGGTCTTCTCAGGCGGCACTAGTGGTAAAGAACAAGTCTGCCTATATAGAAGCCATAGGAGACCTGGTTCAGTTCCGGGGTTGGGAAGATCCTCTGGAGAAGGAAATGGCAACCCACTCCAGTATTCTTGCCTGGAGAATCCCATGACAGAGGAGCCTGGCAAGCTACAGTCCACAGGGTTGCAAAGAGTCAGACATGACTGAAGCAACATAGCACACACTATATATTAGTTAGACAGAAGTAATTTATAACTTGAATATTAGAGGAGGGATGTCTGTTAAAGTAGAGATTGGGAACTTCAGACTCTATAACTCCTTATGATAAATAGGAGTGTCAAGGAGACATTATGAGTGTTGCCAGGTAGAGATATAGAGTAGCAGGAGCACTTAACCAAGGAAGGTAACTGAATCCAGGTAACTAAAAAATGAGAGGATATGATAAGACAAGCTTTCCTGATTGACTCTTCCAAATCAGTAACTACTTAACATTCTGCAAATGTCCTGTTTCTACTCCAGATTTTTGTCCTTTAGGGAAGAGGGGGAAGTAAGTGGTCTCTGAGGTCCAAGTTGGAGGTTTCCAGCTTGGATATGACTGAAAAAAATAGCTTCATAAATACAGAATTAAGAGAAGTAAAATTAGATAGTGGATCCTCACCTTTTGCAGCATATATCACAAACAAATTTGACCCTGGTATTTTGGATATGTTGTCCCCCACTAAATTATCAGATTATGGCCTTATAAAGTTAGAGCTCAGTTTCTTTAGATTCTCCTTCCCGGTTTAAATGGACTCTTTATGTATGTGTGCTGTGTGCTCAGTCGTGTCCAACTCTCCACAGCACTGTGAACTGTAGCTCATCAGGCTCCTGCGTCCATGTCTCCAGGCAAGAATCCTGGAGGGGGTTGCCATTTCCTCCTCCACGGGATCTTCCTGACCCAGGGACTGAAGCCATGTCTCTTGCGTCTCCAGCATTGGCCGGAGAACTCGTTACCACTGTGCCACCTGGGAAGCTCAGTCTTAATTATATCTGCTATTATGCCTTTTTGTATTTAGTGTCTCTGTTTTATCAAGCAAAACACACCCCAAACAGTGCCTTTCAACATGCGACCTTAGATCCACCACACATAGTGAGCTGAAAAGAAAGATATGCCTAATTGTCACGGTCAATTTTATAGCTCACTCCCCTTTTTGTCTTGAGGTCTTTCTCAGCTCTTCTACCCCAATTTTCCATGCCCAGTCATAGAACTCTTATAGCTGTCTGTTTCTGCATTTGTCAGACTTTGAATAGTAGGGTGAAATAACCGCTCATTTTCAGTCTGGAAGACCAATACATGCTTTAATTACATCCTTGGTAATTTAGCAATGGCATTTTCAGAAGCCTCTGGAAAGACTTTTCCATCAAACACCCACTGTTGGGGGACCGATGTGAATCCCACCAGTGGAAGCTTTGGGCTAGTTGAGCACACCAGGATTCCTCCTGCTGGATGGCTATGGAGACTCATGACTTATGACTTCACATCCTAGTTCCTTAAAGTAAAATTGGAAACAAATGTTGCGCATAGATTCTACCACTTTTCTGGCAAAGGCACAATGAGCAAGAGTCTTGTGGGAGGTTTTATTCTTTCCACAACAGTGTGTTTTGATGATATTTCATGGGAATTGTGTGAGGAAAAGGAAAAAATAATGCAGCTTATACTTACTTAGTAGCTAGACAAAACCTTCTTTTAGTAGTTGTGGAAAGACAAGGCACAACAGAATCATGAATGTAATAGAGATAGTTGTTATTTGAAATGTTAGTAATGGAACTAGTTTTATACTAAACATTTATTAGCGAATATTAATGCCAGTTTTACATAACTTTTTCTCACACTTTCTTTGATAAAATGGCTTCTTCTCCTTATCATGAAGAATAACTAAATTGACAAGCACTGCTCTAGTATTTCTCTTAAATTCCAGAGTTTCTTGATTTTGACTTTAGTGTATTTATGTTAGTTCTAAAATTAGTATTTTATTTTTCACTTGAGAATGTAAAGTGGAAAAAAGAGCAGATATTATTCATAATATAGTTACTTCAGCCTTGTTAATAATTAGTTTTATACATTTGGAAAAATTATTTCAAATTCCTAAGCTTCAGTTTTCTTATCTTTAAAATAAGTTTATAAGAACTATAAACTTTTCCCTAGTGCCTACAATTTATGATTCTATGTTGAAGAGCTTTGTTTTTACTCTACCATATTTTATGCATGACATTATGAAAACATAATGGCAAAAAGTGACTGATTCAAACGAGGAGAAGATATCCAAATACAGAAAACAGAAGACACACAAGATAAACAAGCAGAGAAAGTATATATACACAACTCTTCCTGTCCTAGATAAGTAAACAGTGGCGAAATGTTTGTAATGAAGTAAGGGTTACATTCTAAATAGAAAGAGGATCGGTTCCTTGCATCAAGTGGCCTATGAGTTGAATATTCTTTCAGTAAATATTGCTCACTTCTATATTATGGAATAACGAAAAGAATATTGGATCTACTTTCTCAAATGTGTTGCTTAAAGATCTATGTGACCTTAGTTGAATCACTTACCACAGGTTTTCTTTTATAAAATTGGCAAGTTTGAACTTCTTTATTTCTGAAGAGCACTACACTTGGGAAAAGTTTATGTTACAACTTTCAGGGATCTATGGGGTGGATTGGTAGTGTTTAGATTTTGGAACTGGCAAATCTGGCTCAGAATCTTAGTTTTCCCCCTTTCTTTTCCTACCTGTGTGCACCCGGTCAAATCGTTGGTGTCACCGAGGTAACTGGTTTTGTAATCAGTAAAACTTCAGGAGCATAGTAAATTAAAGTCCTCACTCATGTGACAGTCCAAGACAAGTGTTCCTATTAAAGAGGCTGCTTTCCACTCCATGTGGTTTGGGAACTTTGGTTCTTCCAAATTTGTGTCTGTACCTTGGAATCCCCTTCTAAGGTCTAGGGGAAAGAAGACAATGGAGAAGCCTCATCTTCTTTTTAAAAGTCTTGGCATGGAGGTAGCACAATACTTTTGTTCACATTCCTTTGTGTGAAGCAATATCCGGTTACTCTTGGATGCTAGGAAGGCTACCAAACACAGCCCCTTTCTCATCAACAGTCTCTAGAGAGAATACCTTTTTGTGGACTAACAACAGACCCTGGCACGGTGAGCATTCAATATTTTTTTCAATACCACTTCCCCTATTTCCTGATTAGAGCTCCGTCTTATAGATCTAGCAAAGGAATGGAGAAGCAGCATCAAAAACACTCTGCTAGGCAACGTTGCTTCTTTCTTAGACATTTTATTCTAAAAGCCATGTGTAAGGTATTGACGCTCTGTGCCAAGTTGCTTCAGTCATGTCTGATTCTTTTCAACCCCATGGACTGTAGCCCACCAGGCTCCGCTGTCCATGGGATTCTCCAGGCTAGAATACTGGAGTGGGTTGCCATGCTCTTCTCCAGGGCATTTTCCCAATCCAGGGATCGACCCTGCATCTCTTACATCTCCTTCATTGACAGGCAGGGTTTTTTTTTTTTAACCACTAAAGCCACCTGGATACAAGCTATATATTAATATCCAGGAAGTGCTTGAAAAGTACTGTTCTAACATAAAGTAGACTACAAGTGTTTAGGTTATGATGCCAATAATAATATTTTCCCTTGAAAATTCTTCTGACATACCACACATTTTATTATTAGAGCAAAATAATTTCTTGGTTTATATAAAACCACAAATCACTCTGTATTTATCATCTTTATACCTTTTTATGAAGTTTGCTATTCATCCAAGTGCTCTTGGAAGTGAATTGACAAAAAAAAAAAAAAAAACACTTCAGTCCTATATGAATGAATTCAGAACTAGTACATGACTATTTTAGGATGCTTCTGAGTCAAAGCTATGTTGTTGTTGTGTTATGTGTGTGTTTAATATGTTACTGGAGCAATAATTTGCTTCAAGAATTTCACTATGTTTCTTATGAATTACTGTATTCAAATAAAACAGCCTTTAGCATACAGCTTCATGCTGCTTTTAAGGAAATAAAATACCCTTTGTTATTCCCTGGAAGTTGTGTTTTACTTTCTGATTATTGTCCACATTATAGTTGTCTCTGGTATCTATTAGCAAAAGTCCAGATGGCTGAAATAAAATTGATAAAAACAACTTGAAACTTCCATCTCTAGGCAAGTTTCTGCTCTGCAATGTATGTCTAACTGTTAGGCAGAGTAGACTGACAGCCCATATCTGTCTTCTGTGGGAACATGCCATGCTGTTTTTCCCTACTGTGACTGTCATCCTTCTTTGTACTCACACTGCCAATGGCCAACTGATCCCCTAAAAAATGAAGAGAAGGGGAGAGAGAAGCTTCCATGCTGGTTTCTCCACTGATAGAATTGCCAGCAGGAACATGTTTGATTCAATTAAATTAAACCACATCTACTGAACACAGTCACTGGGCTGAATGCTATGCAAAAATAGACCCTAATGCAACATGGCCCCTGTCTGTGAGTTTATGCTAGGTGAGGTGACAAATTTATAGAGTAACAATTGTAATCTTCTGTTAAAAGTGCTACAATATTGTTTTATGAGTGTTATGAGAGGTTACCTTCTGATAGCAAAAAATAAACACCCATGCCCCAAATTGTCAGCACAATGGGATACCACTGTACACAGCGAAATAGCAAGACTAAAAATGTCAAATAAGGAGAGAATTTGGAAGCTCATATACATTATTGCAGAGACTGTAAAATGGTATTAATACAGCTACTTTGGGAAAAAGTATGCCAGTTTCTTTGAACCTACAACCACCCTAAACCTAGCAGTCCTGCTCTTAAATGTTTATCTGAGATACATGAAAATATAGGTTTCCAAAAAACTTTTACAAAAATGTTGATAGCAGCTTTAGTTGTACTAGTGTCTATCACTGGGAGGATGGCTCAACAATGGAATAATACTCATCAGTGAAGAGGAATATACTACTGATCCAACCAGCAATACAAATGACCCTCACAAGCATTAGTCAAAAAGGCCTATAAAAATCAATCAATACTCTGCTACCCAATTTATGTCAAGTTCTAGAAAAAGCCAATGTAATCTATTTGGAAACAGATCAGAACATCCAATAGTGGTTGACTCTGAGTGGTGGGGGAGGGGAGGTAGATGAGAATTGACTGGGAATAGACATGAAGAAGGGCTTCCCAGGTGGCGTAGTGGTAAAGAACTTGTCTGCCAATGCAGGAGATACAAGAGATGCAGGTTTTATCTCTGGCTCAGGACGATCCCCTGGAGGAGGGCATGGAAACCCACTCTAGTATTCTTGCCTGGAGAATTTCATGGACAGAGGAGCCTGGCGGGCTACAATCCATGGGGTCGCACAGAGTCGGACATGACTGAAACAACTTAGCATGCATATACAGACATGAAGAAACTTACTGGAGGAATGGGAAGGGTTTTTTTTTATCTTGACAAGGGTTTGGGTTATATAGACATGTGCATTTATCAAAACGCAGCAAATGTACACATAAGGTTTTATTTCACTGCATATAAATTTTACCCGAAAAGCATTATAAACAAATATTAAGCTCTAATCAATAAAAACCAACACAGTATTGTAAAGCAATTATTTTCCAACTGAAAATCAACTCTAAAATAAAGAAAGAAATAAATGGTAGAATTGAAGGGTAGAAAGATGAATAGACATATAAACAACAGGCTAAAATTTTAATGGTAGAAATAGCTGTGAGTATAGATATTCACTGAAAAAATTCAATTTTACCACATGTTAAAATTAATAATAAAATAGTTGGCATCCATTGAAAAGAGCAGAAATGATCCCATCCTTTCCACTCATGTCACTGAACCTACTATGAGAACTAGTTCCATCATCAGCTCCCTTATTTTTCACCCTTCTATATTGTGTTTTCCTCAATTTAAAATTTTGCTTAGGTTTTCACCACCTTAAAAAAAAATTCATCCCGAAGTCTGATATCTCTTCAAATTGCTCTCCCCCCCGCCTCTTCTTAGAAAACTTTTCTTTAGAGTGAAAGAGTGTCTAAATTTTCCATCCTGCTAGCTTCCCTTTCTAAGCCCATAGTAGTTTGGTGTTCATCCTTATTGCTCAACTAGAACTGCTCTCTCCACAGTCACCAATAACTGCCTAATTGCCAAATCTAATGTTCCTTTTTCAGTCCTCATCTGTTGCATCTGAGGTCACAGCAACGGGCTGAGGCAGCTGGTTTGGCTCAGAATGTTATTATGGCTATAAAATGACATAACCCACCAAACTGCTTCCTGGGACAGACAAATAAACCCAGAGCAAAAGAAGTGCCTGAAAGTCACATTGCAACATCTCCTAGAACACATTTTTTCCTGCTTCTCCTCTCTGAATATTTACTGCCGATGACTGTCTGTAAGTGGAAAACTTTTCTCATTCCAGCTTCTATGATTTAGATTTGAGTTAGTATCCTTCCTTCTCTGTTCCTCCATTTGCTGATCATTACCAAGCTGTTATTAGCTCCCCTTTTCTTCATTTTTTAATTTCTACTTGTAAATGAATCTGCTTCATTCATTTTAATGGCATCTTACATGTATTTTGGGCTTCCCTGGTGGCTCAGAGGTTAAAGTGTCTGCCTGGAATGCAGGAGACCCGGGTTCGATCCCTGAGTTGGGAAGATGCCCTGGAGAAGGAAATGGCAACCCACTCCAGTACATTTGCCTGGAGAATCCCATGGAGGGAGGAGCCTGGTAGGCTAGAGTCTATGGGGTCGCAAAGAGTCAGACCCGACTGAGCGACTTCACTTTCACATGTATTTTAAAGTTAGTGTACGGTATTAAGAATTAAGACTCCAGACAAAACAGGTGTAAATATATTGGAATGGCCAAAAAGTACATTCGAATTTTTCCAAAGGATCTTGGGGAAAAATCTGAATGAATTTCTGGGCCATCCCAGTATATATGGATGTCTCCACCAGGAGACCCAGGCTGCAGTTTCAGAAACACTCGAGGGTGCTTTTAGACTGACCATGGTTCTGATTGCCACACTGAGGGGTAGTTTTCAAATATTCTCCAAGTGAGAGATTACATTTTTAAAGTTTAAAATGGAACATCCACACTTAAAAAATCAGACCAAAGCTACCCTGTTCTGGTGTTGAGGAGGTGGAAGAGGGTTAGACAGTCTACCCCAGCCTAGGGTCTTCCACGGGCCTTCACTGTCTATGAGGCAGACTCTGAGGCTGCTCTTTAGTACTCTGTAATAATGCTTCTTAAAAATGTATGTGCATACTCAGTATCTGGGAATTTTATAAAGGTGAAGATCCTGATTCAGTAGCTCTGGGATGGGATCTGGGGGTCAGTAGTTCTAATGAGTAGTTCTAATGAAGCAATACCAGGGCTGCTGGCCCACAGATCGCATTTAGGGAGCAAGGCGGGAGGAGTTTTCCTCTGTGCCAAGTCTGAATGCAAGGTTTAAGCTGATTACATTCTAGAGAACATTCTGATTGTTTTGTCTCTCAGGAGACGAATATTTGTTTCTTTGGAGATCAAGACAGCAGATATTTTATTCTCTGTAATATATAATTACTCCTCTAATGCATCTTCAATTTTGAATATTCCATTTGGAATTGGACACTGGCCAGCTAGGATGAGCAAGGAGATTGTGTCATAAATTCTCTTTCAGGAATCAAAGTGAACAGTGGACCTAGAGACAATGAGATTTAAGAACAGAGACAAAGTGAAAACTCTTCAAGGAAACGCAGACCCAATTTGGGACTGGTAACCTGCAAGTTCAGGTTTCCCCAGTAGCTCAGCAGTAAAGAATCCGCCAGCCATGCAGGAGCCACAGGAGACATGGTTTCAATCCCTGGATGGGGAAGATCCCCTGGGGGAGGACATGGCAACTCACTCCAGTATTCTTGCCTGGAGAATCCCATGGAGAGAGGAGCCTGGTGGGCTACAGTCCATGGGGTCACAAAGAATTGGACACAACTGAAGCAACTTAGCACGCATGCAACCTGCACGTTCAGGCACAGGAAGACTCTCTAGAGGCACTAAGATTATGATGGGTGGTTAGCAGCTTCACATGGATTCAGATATTTCTTCCCTGTCTTACCATGGCAGCCAAAGTATCTGTTCAGTGAAGAATGACTTGATGCAAATAGTTTCCATGAGTTGGAGGTTAGAGCAAGGATCAGCCTGATGATCAATTCAGCAGGACTGGTGGGTCCTGTATGGGGGCTGCAGAATATAGACTCTCACTTCCTACGTAATACATTTATTCCCAATCAAAGGCCTCCTTCCTCCTCTCTGTATGGCCTTTTCTCTTTTATCTGCAACTCATTGTGAATTCTAGGTAGATGACCTCCATATCTGTTATCTTCAGCTTTGATCTTTCTTGAGCCTTTGCTTCTGTTCCAGAGGTTGTTTGTTCCTCTCATTCATTCATTCATTTACTCATGATATATCAACACAGAGACACAAGGAGAGAGCAAGCATAAACCAGTCCTTAGAGTTCCAGTGGGGAAGATAGAAAATCCAGTATTTTCAATTCACTGTGTAACTGTCAGTCTGTAATCCCCCTAGCATTTTGGAGTCTCACTCACACATTTCTTCACTCTCCAGGCAATATGGATTTGGCCTTCATCTTACATACTGTGGGATGTGTAGTAACCCCCCTTACTCCCCAGTTTTGAGCAGTCCCAGGCCTCTTTCATATACCTGGTGAGCATCTGCTCCAAATTCCCACCCAGGGTTAGTGACCTCATGTTCCCTCCAGAAGCTCCTGTCTTGTCCCCACCCAACTTTGCCCTAGGGATCATGACTGCCTCTTCTTTCCTATTTCATTTGCAAGGCCTACAAACACAGGCTCTTGCTAGTAACAGACATAAGCATTAGGTATAAATGGAGGGGGAAGTGAAGAAAGCTAGAAGGGGAACAGTGATCTATGGTGTTTCACAGGCATTTTCTCTTTGATATCTTTCTCCACAGAATCTCAGCCTGCAGATTAGTGCTGGGAACCTCCTGTCTCCTAAGATGAACCTCCTTTCCAGCCTTAACACACAATCCTGACCACACACACCTCACCCCCGCCGCCCCTGCATAAGCAAGGCAATAGAGCTCCTTTGTCTCAGGCTCCCCTTTCTTGATCTTAATACAGAGGCCTCTCCTTTCACAATCAACTAAGGTCCATCAGAGTGTCATTCTAAGGAAAAGTAAGGTTTTTTTTTTTTCTTTTTTTCTCCCTAAGAAGAATTTCTATCTTTCTAAGGCAATCATCTCAAACATAGTTCTAATGTGTTTCTCCTTTGTCACATGTGAAAAATGCTATGGAAACAATGGTAAAAATGAAAGCACTGTGGCTATCTATCTAGCAATCAACACAGCTCAGGTAAATCTTGGCAACATCACATTCAGTGTAAAAGGGAGGAGAAACATGCAATTCCATTTTCTATAGGCTGAAATGAATGTAAAAGCATGTTAGAGCCAGACATAAACATATGATACAGTTATTCTGAGTTTTATTTAAAAAACAGCTCTTAATGACAACAGTGTTATTATCACTAGGGGCTGGGAGAAGCAGCTGGGTGAGATGGGATAGGAGTCTGTCTCAGGTGCATTCAGTGCTGACGGTGATGTTGCCTCTTGTGTAGGAGTAATAAAGTTTTATTTTATTCTTATGCCTCATCAGTGCTACCAAGCCACATAGATTCTTTGTGAGATGATATGATGAGGTTTGCACAGAGTTCTCTGTTTCCACAGATATTAAACTCAGATTTGGATTCGGGGTTTAGAGGAAACTCCATTATTTCTGAGATATAATTTTGCAAAGCAAATAACTGTTTCTATCTGTAACTTCCACCTGGAACTCAGATTCAGTATTTCTGAAATAAACTCATGTCTTCTTCCAGTTTAGCCTAAGTCAACTTCCCCATCTGTCAAAATCAAGCTCCCCAAAATATCAACAAAATAACTTGCCAATAAGACAGAGTTGTTTATTGTTTACCATGGCAAGGGACAACACTATCTCAATAATTTTAATAGCATTTCAGAGGGGAGAAAAACAATGTTGGGATGTTTATTGAGATTTTGAGGTCTGGTGCATTATTCTGAAATCATATTGAAAAACTTGTCTTTCAATGTGGAAAAGAGGTGTGGGGGAGGCATCTTTTGTTGGGTGGGGGTTAAGATCATGATTAATAGCTTAGAATTCATAGATACAGGAAGAGGAGGATTTTGAGGCAAGAGTGCAGTGACTCAGAGATTTGGGGTACAAAGTATCGTTTGATGCTTTCTATTGAAAATTTGAAGTTCTTGGAATGAGCAATAAAGGGATTAACAACTTTTATCTTCCTGAGTTACAGTTTGCTAGCATACTGAAGTTTCCCTGATGAGGACAACGAAATAGTAAAGTCATGTTTAATGTAGACAGTAGGCTATGTAGATGGTTTTGATCTCCATTATCCTTTCTCTTACTCAAAACCAGGATTAGTTATCCAGTGTTGTTGTTTAGTCACTCAGTCATGTCCAAATCTTTGTGACCCCATGGACTGCAGCACTCCAGGCTTCTCTGTCCTTTACCATCTCCTGGAACTTGCTCAGACTCATGTCCATTGAGTCAGTAATGCCATCCAACCATTTCATCCTCTGTTGTCCCCTTCTCTTTCTGCCTTCAATCTTTCCCAGCATCAGGGTCTTTTCTAATGAGTCAACTCTTCGCATCAGGTGGCCAAAGTATTGGAGCTTCAGCTTCAGCATTGGTCCTTTCAATGAACATTCAGGATGGATTTCCTTTAGAATTGACTGGTTTGATCTCCTTGCAGTCCAAGGGACTCTCAAGAGTCTTCTCCAACACCACAGTTCAAGAGCATCGGTGCTTCGGTACTCGGCCTTCTTTGTGGTCCAGCTCTCACACCCATACGTGACTATTGGAAAAAACCGTAGCCTTGACTAGACAGACCTTTGTTGGCAAAGTAATGTCTCTGCTTTTTAGTACACTGTCTAGGTTTGTCATACATTGTCTAGCTTTTCTTCCAAGGTGCAAGCATCTTTTAATTTCATGGCTGCAGTCACCCTCTGCAGTGATTTTGGAGCTCAAGAAAATAAAGTCTCTCACTGTTGCCATTGTTTCCCATCTATTTGCTATGATATGATGGGACTGGATGCTGTGATCTCAGTTTTTTGGATGTTTAGTTTTAAGCCAGCTTTTTCACTCTCTTCTTCCACCTTCATCAAGAGACTCTTTAGCTCCTCTTTGCTTTCTACCATAAGGTTGGTGTCATTTGCACATCTGAGGTTATTGATATTTCTCCTGGCAATCTTGATTCCAGCTTGTGCTTCATCCAGCCTGGCATTTCTCATGATGTACTCTGCATACAAGTTAAATAATCAGTGTGACAATATACAGACCTGATGTACTCCATGATTCAGTGGATGTTGGTAAGTTGATCTCTGGTTCCTCTGCCTTTTGTAAATCCAACTTGAACATCCAGAAGTTCTCAGTTCATAGACTATTGAAGCCTAGCTTTGAGAATTTTGAGCATTAATTTGTTAGCATGTGAGATGAGTACAGTTGTGCAGTAGTATGAACATTCTATGGCATTGCCCTTCTTTGGGATTGGAATGAAAACTGATATTTTTCAGTCCTGTGGCCATTGCTGAGTTTTCCAAATTTGCTGGCATATTGAGTACAGCACTTTAATAGCATCATCTTTTAGAAGTTGAAATAGCTAAGCTGAAATTCCATCACTTCCACTAGCTTTGTTTGTAGGGATGCTTCTCAAGGCCCACTTGACTTTGTACTCCAAGATGTCTGGCTCCAGCTGAATGATCACACTATCGTGGTTATCTGGGTCATTAAGATCTTTTTTGTATATCTCTTCTGTGTATTCTTGCCACCTCTTCTTAATATCTTCTGCTTTTGTTAGTTCCATTCCATTTCTGTCCTTTATTGTGCCTATCTTTGCATGAAATATTCCCTTGTTATCTCTAATTTTCTTGAAGGGTTCTCTAGTCTTTCCCATTCTATTCTTTTCCTCTATTTCTTTGCATTGGTCACTTACGAAGGCTTTCTTATGTCCCCTTGCTATTCTTTGGAACTCTGCATTCAGATGCGTATATCTTTCCTTTTCTCCTTTGCCTTTTGCTTCTCTTCTTAGCTATTTGTAAGGCCTCCTCAGATAACCATTTTTCTTTTTGCGTTTTTTTTTTTTCTTGGGAATGGTTTTGATCACTGTCTCCTGTACAATGTTACAAATCTCCATCCATAGTTCTTCAGGCATTCTGTCTATCAGATCTAATCCCTTGAATCTATTTGTCTCCTCCACTGTATAACCATAAGGGATTTGGTTTAGGTCATACCTGGATGACCTAGGGGTTTTCCCTACTTTCTTCAATTTAAGTCTGAATTGTGCAATAAGGAATTTGTTATCCAGTGGGGGCAGGGTAATTACATTTAGAACAACAACTATTGCATCTGCTTCCTCTTCTCCTTTTGGCAACTTGGATGAGTCACTGTAACCCTTTAAATCTCACTTCTGATGCCTCTGGAGAGGAGAACCTTTTAAGAATTGGCACTGGAATTAAATAAGATGGGCATTAGTATTAGCATATTAGTTTATCCTAGATTCTATAGGGGACAAAACTATATCTTCTGCTTTTCTACGTTCTCAGCTTAGAAAGGGGCCCCATAACAAAATAGAAATTAATAAGAGAAAAGTATACACACTTATTTAATAAAAATTTGATGTGACATAGGAGCCTTCATAAAGAAATGAAGAACCAAAGAATTGGTTAAGCCTGAGTGTTTTTATGCTAGATTTGATGAAGAGTGAACATTTGTAGGAAAATGTTATAGGACAAAAAGAGTGTAAGTTAGTGCAGTAAACTAGGGGAGATAGCAAGGCTTGTTTGTTCAGATTCTTCTTGGCATCTTGGAGATGAGACTGCTCCCTTCCTCCAGGTATAAGAAGGGTGCCACTTACATGAGGATTTTATGATTTGTTTTAGGGGAAGGTCAGAAAGTCCCTTCTGTACACACCATTTCTCAAACTCCCTCAGCTTAAAATATTAATCAATATGCCAAGTTGCCATATTTGGGGTTGGTGTATCCTGAGCCACATCAGGCCCATTCACCTACCACCCTTAAGATGGTCAGAAATTCAACCTTTAGTGTAGACCCCTTTCCCAGCATGGGGATATAGGCAAGTTTAATGCTGCAATGTCTAAAACTTTTTACATAATGATGAAAATTATGTGGAAAAAAATTAGTCTACTTAGAATTAAAAGCAAAGGATATTGATTTTAGGTTTAATTCTACCTGGAATTTGGCATTTCTGCCAATGCACTCAGCTACTTCAATGTTATAATTGACTGAAATTTTGTGTATTGCTCTTCTTTCTTGTGTGTGTGTGTGTGTGTGTGTGTGTAGTTTTAGCATTCAGAATGAGGTAATTCTATCTCAGTCACGCTTGATGGGAACTGGTGATTCAACTGTTGCAAAACTTTGAAAGTGTTCATTAATTCAAGCTTAATTAATGCAGAATGACAATTAAACTTTTATAGAGTATATGTCATCGACATGAATACCATGCATTAATTATACTCCTGAATATTTAGATGAATACAAATGAATTCCAGTGACCAAAAAACTTTAAAGGTTACTCCAATTGGAGACCTGTGGATAATATATGCAATGTACCTCACTTTACTGAAAATGATTTGAAGCTACATTTTATAATCTATGATGTAAAGGCAGAGAAAACATTATATTTTTATTAATGAAATGATAGCTTTGCTTATAAAATCAGCTTTTGGAAAAGAGGCATAGATAATTTCCTTAAATTCTTGCTCAATAATTTATATGCCCTACACTATTAGATTCATGATATTAAAATTTAAGTCTGTGATTTCAAGAATATTTAGTGTTTCTTCAACTCAAATGTCTATTCTTTTGTGTGAAATGGAACAGCTGTATATTTCAGACTCTAAACCAGCATAAGGTGAATGACTGTGTAAAATATGCCTGTTCGTTTCAAATTACATAGTTTCATCAAATTCTAGGCTTATATACCAGTTTCCAGATTCAACAGAGCCAGAATTTTGCCATGGCAACTGCTGTATCCTTTATATATATATATAAAGCTACAGACTGACAGGAAAGAACCATCATGTCAGCTCTTTCAATTCATATACAGCTAGATTTCTTTTTATCAGTGTTCATTTCTTAAAGACAATTTGGGCTGAATCTCCAAAGTCTTTCTTTTTGATTAGAGTTTATAATCATATACTGATACTATCTTAGATTAGGAATGTAGTACATGACTTTTTAAATAACTATGGAATATTGTCTTCTGTATAGCTTAATATTCCATCTAACTGGTGGCCAATACACTTTTTATAGGAAAACAAAGAGCCTGGAATCTCTACCTTAAGTCTTCCTAAAACATTCAAGTGGCTAAAATATCTTGATCTCTTTATTACATTTTGTGCCAATACCAGTCACATACATATCATTTAGTAACAGGATCATAAATCATTTTATCAACAGACTTTTTAAAGAGCCTTTGGGAAAATTAATAGTCACCATAGAAAAATTCATGACAGCAGAATAGACTGGAAAAGGAACTAAAGTATTTTCCTGAAAATTCACACAGGTAGAAACCATTTTATCTGAAATGATAAATTATTTTAAAAATACATTTTTATTAGAAATATAAGAAATAAGATATGTTGAGTGCTTTATAAGAGTAATGCGTTTATTAAAATAGTTGTTTAAAATCACATCTTTCAAAACCCAAATCTGAAGATGATTCTGGATCTCCACTTATGGATAATAAAAATAACTATTTTGAGTCTCCTTACAAAATTCCTATCCAACATCACACTATAAGTTCTAGTTAGCACAATGGACAAAGATAGAAAATAAAAGGTGTATAGATTACAAAGAAATCACATTGTCATTGTTCACAGATGACAAATTGTCTATCCAGAAAATCTGAGTGACAGAAAACTCCTTCAACTAAGTGATTATAGCAAGTTTGTAGGATGTAAGTTTAATGTATAAAAGTTGGGCTTCCCTGGTGGCTCAGATGGTAAAGAATCTGCCTACAATGTGGGAAACCTGAGTTAGCACCGTGGGTCGGGAAAATCCTCTGAAGAAGAGAATGGCTACCCCCTCCAATATTCTTGCCTGAAGAATTCCATGGACAGAGGAGCCTGGTGGGCTACAGTCCATGGTGTCATTGTTTTTCTATATATCAGAAATGAACAATTGGAATTTGAAATGAAAAATGCATTGTGATTTACAGTAACATCAAAAAATAAATAACTCAGGTATATGCCTAATAAAATATGTACAGAATCTTTATGTTAAAAATGATAAAACTCTGATGAAAGAAACCAAAGATCTGAATAAATAGAGAACTTTTCTGTGTTCATGATTAGGAAGAGTCAGTATTTTCAAGATGTATTCTTTTTCCCACTTGGTAGATTGATTCAATACAATTTCAATCAAAATTCCAGAAAGTTAGTTGGTGGATATTTGAGAAACCTATTCTAAAGTTTATATGGAAAGACAAAAGATCTAGAATAGACAGTATGATACCAAAGAAAAATGAAGTTGGAGGGCAGATACTATTTGATTTCAAAACTTATTATAAAGCAGCAGTGATTAAGAGAGCATGCTATTGGCAAAACAGTTAGATAAATAGATTAATAAAAGAAAGTAGAAAGTCCAAAAATATACTCACACAAATACATTCAAACGATCTTTGATAAAGGAGCAGAGGCAATCAATGGAGAAAGAAAATAAATGATGCTGGACTACCCAGACAGTAATTTCTCAACTGCTATTTAATGGACCTTTGAAAGTCAACCAGGCCGTAAGTAGTAGAAGGCACCAGGAGTAGGCACCAGAGTGGCTGGAATCTGATCATTTGCACATATTTTCTGAGTAGATTAGACAGCTCTAAGATACTTTACCTCCAATATCCCCATTTGTGTGTGCCATCCTCATGTCCTAGAGATCTGTGGAGGAGAGCAAATACATTGCAGCACTATTCAGGCAGGATATTATAACTTATAACTGGACAGGATCTCAGAGTTCATCTGGTTTATTTCTTGGAGAAGGAAATGGCAACCCATTCCAATACTCTTGCCTGGAAAATCCCATGGACGGAGGAGCCCGGTAGGTTACAGTTCTAACATATTCCAAATGTGGAAATTGAGACTCAGACATTTTAAGTGACTTGCCCAAAATTAGTAGCAATGCCAGGAAAGTATCTCACTGGTTTCAATTTAACAGTACACTGTGTTGCATATTGATAGGTTTCTTAGCTAGCTTGTTTGATTATATTTACTGGGCTCCCTGGTGGTTCAGATGGTAAAGAATCTGCCTGTCATGTGAAAGACCTGGGTTCGCTCCCCAGATTGGGAAGATCCCCTGGAGAAGGGGATGGCAACCCACTCCAGTATTCTTGCCTGGAGAATTCCATGGGCAGAGGAGCCTGGAGAGTTACAGTCCATGGGGTGGCAAAGAATCAGACATGACTGAGTGTCTAACACTTTCACTTTTCAATGAGCATTTACCATTTGCAAGGAAATGTGCAGGGAATTGTATGGCTGCCTGTCCTCAAGAAGCCTGCAGTCCAGAGATTCTACACATAACCTCTCCCTAGATTCAAATTTTGATTTTCGAGACTCTACAAGGATAGAGTTTTAGTTAACTGATTTAATTCATATGTCTTGGGGAATGTGCATCAGATAGATAATATGTTTCAAAGGTTAGAATGTAGTTACTTTACTTATGCATTGATTATGGACCTTCTATTTTCTCTTCATTACCCCACCCCTACTTAGACTAATGACTTGAAAGTTTGCATTCCAATTCACATTTCCCTTCTGATCTCCAAACTTATATATCCAACTGTCTGCTTGGCTTGCCACTTAGATTTCTTAAGAGCATCTCACATTTAACTTATCTCAAACTATAATTGTACTTTCAACCCCTCACCTACTTCCAATGCTCTCCAGAAACCCAGGACTCCTTAACTATTATGTTTCCCTGACCACCCACTTTCAATCACAAGAGCTATTGAGCATACTCCAAATCACATTTAGAGTTCATCTAGATCACTCCATCTCTCCATCAAGATCCAAATCCAGAGTGAAGTTATTCAGTCGTGTCTGACTTTTTGCGATCCCATGGACTGTAGCCTACCAGGCTCCTCCGTCCATGGAATTTTCCAGGCAAAAATACTGGAGTGGGTTGTCATTTCCTTCTCCAGGGGATCTTCCCAACTCAGGGATCACACTCAGGTGTCCTGCATTGCAGGCAGGCACTTTACCCTCTGAGCCACCAGGGAAGCCCTAAGCCATGACTAATATTGCCTAGGATACTGCGTAGCTTCTTAACTGTTCTTCCCAATCCATTATTCTTTTCCTTCAAAATATTCTCTCGCTAGTGGCCATTACTATTTAAACTGTTAGCTATACAATATTACTTTCCAGCTTTAAAAAACCTTCAGTAGTGTCTGTTAAGTTAGAAAAAACCCTTAAACTCCTTCTTATGTTGATATTCAAACATTTGTAGGTGCTATTCCCCTACCTGCCTCTTCAGCATCACCTCTGGCCATTCTTCTCCTTACCCACTGTACTTTAGGTATCATGCCTTCTTATGTGTGAACAAAGGCCCCACAACTTCTCCCAACTCAGCAACTGCAAAAATGCCATTCCTTTTGCCTGAAAACCTATTTCCCAGACTATGCATCAAGATAATGCCTGTTTATATTTTAGGTCTCATTTTAAATGTCATTTTTTCAATGAGACCTTTTCTGATTCTCTCAATCTAAATTAGATCTTCTTGTTATATACTGTCTATATGTTCTTCCCTTTAATTATAAATTTGTTTTATAATATTTTGTATGTTACCTGTGTCCCTTTCCTGACACTGTATTCCATGTAGAAAGTCCTCTTCTTTCTCAATATTTCTCTTTCTCCTCTTCCCTCCCTTCCTCTCTTTCTCCAGTGCTTTGCTTAATCCTCAGTGTCTAGCACAGGACTCTTTCAGCATATGTACTCTGAAAAAGATTGTTCAATTAATATATATGCTGACAGATCTATTATTTTTATTTATACATACACCTGGTAAGGTGCATAATGTGTATATATCTAAACCAATAGTATATACATATATCTGTGTAACCACTACCAAGATCAAGATATAAAACATTATAAATTTTTATTATAATATCCATTCCTTAACTTGACATTTTAGCTAAGAATCCCACTTGTATAGGATAGTGGTTTAGAACAGTGTTCCTCTAATTTTAGTGAGCAAGTGAAGTCACATGGGGATCTTGTTAAACTATAGATTCCATTTCATTACATTTGAAGTTGGGTGTAAGACACTGAGTCTCTAAAAAGCTTTCTGGTGTTGCCAGTCCATGAACCACATCATGACGAGCATCCCATTTAGAGAAGGAATATATGAATCAGAGAAAGATTGGGTTCAAGTCTTGGCTCTGCTGATAGCTCTGTGAACCTGGATGAATTTCTTAAATTCTCCATATCTCACTTATTTGTAAAAGAGGAGCAATAATCTCTACCTTGCCAGGTTTGTTACAGGGTAAATGAGCTGATGTAGCACATAGTGTTTGGTGTACAATATGATAAATGTCACTGCTGTTGTATCTGGCCATGGAACACAGATAAATACTCAACACCATTGGATGAAATTTCTCATCTGTAAGGTTAGATGGTCCTTCAATCACTGTCTCTAATTCTCTTCTAGAATTCATCCTCCTCTTCTTTTATTTCATTTACGTTTTACACATAAAAAGAAATTGTGGAGAAAATCAAGAACACTGCAGAGTAGAGGGAAGTGTGGCTAGGGATGACAAATAATCTTAAAACAATAGAGAAAAAAGTAGAGCATCCACTAAGTAGATGTTTAGTGAATGTCTTCTCTGAGTCAGGCCCAGTTTTGAAAGAGCTCACAGCCTAATGGGGAGATAAATGATAAATATTTGAGCTAGTAATAGTTTGCTGAGGGGACTCAAAACTTCAGGAAATCATTCCTGTTCACTACGATTTGAAAATCTTTTTATAACATAGACTCAGCAGAACCAATAATATCCTGAGACCTGTGTAGAGCCAATTGGCTTTTGGCTTTTTGCCCATTTCTGTCAATTAAACACAAAGTCTTGAAGGATTTTTTATCCTCCTCATCAGGTTAGTAGAGACAGCATTCTGTGGTCTTTGGGGTAAAGCACAAACTCCTCAGGCTTGCCCAGTTGGACGACTGCCCGCCTTGGGTGACTGACCTCTGTGGCTCAGCGCAGGCCTTTGCTTCAGTTTTATCATCAAGACTCATCCCACAGTGGGGTGGTTCTCTCTCATCTTCCCGGGCCTTTGGGCTTCAAGTTTTCTTTGCTTGTAAGTCCCTTGACCCAAGTCCTCTTCTTTCTTCGAAAGTCACATTTAACATCTTCTGCACTAGGAAATGCTCCCCCAACCCCCATTTGAGTTAATTGTGCACCTTCCTTTTGCTTTTGTGTGTATTTATATCATGGCACTTATATGCTTCTTTATTTGCTGATCCTCCACTAACTATAAACTTTCAAAGACTAGGCCTGAGTTTTATATTTCCATGCAACCCATAAAGGTGGCAGTAGATCTCGGATGTGTTTTTGTCTGTTGGATTATTGATAAATATTCATTAGTTCATGAAAACTATGTTACATGTAAACTGCCACCAAAAACAAATGCTATGCAGTTGTTGTTGTTGTGTCCGACTCTTTGCAACCCCATGGACTATAGCCCACCAGGCTCCTCTGTCCATGGGATTTTCCAGGCAAGAATACTAGAGTGGATTGCCATTTCCTTCTCCAGAGAATCTTCCTGACCCAGGGATCAAAACTGTGTCTCCTGCATTGGCAGGCAGATTCTTTGCCACTGTATCACCTTACCTATATGGGGAATTCAGATAAAATGAAGATCAGTATGGGGGATTCTTAATACCAGTATAAGGAGAATTCATGACTTAGGTTTTTTTGAGAAAGTAATTTCCAGTAGATAACACAACCTTAATATGTACACATTCTCAGACCTAGGAAAGCTGGATCTACACAAATAAGGCTATGCAAGAATATTTAGCCGTCAGAACATTTATATATGATAAAAAAAGATTTGAAATAATCTAAGTCTCTAATAACAAAGGAGTCAATCAGCAGAGTTCACCTACATACTGAAATTGAAATGCTATGCATGCATTAAAGGATTTTTAAATGGTTATTTATAAACATGAAGAAATTACTTATCAATTTGCCATTTACTATTAGGGAAGGTATAAAACTGGAAAGAAATATAGCAAAATATTAATGTGTTATCAACAGATTGGAAGTTAAGAATGAATTGTTTTTCCTTTTTTCTGATATGTACTCCCATAATTCATATGTGTATTTGAAAAACAATGGAAACATATCCTACCCCCAAATTTCTACTCTTTAATAATATGAATGCTGAATACACACAAACACACACAGACATACATGGGAGGCAGGACAACTTCTTTTTTTTCTCTTCCTTTCTCTAGAGTTCTGACCCTTAAATTCTTTTATTACATTTCTTTCCTATTATACAACCTACCCCATCTATAAAAAATAAAGATTGAATATGATTTGTTCATGTTTTTGTCTATAACCAGTCATGAGTAAAGCCAGATTTCTTATTCCCATACCTTTTAAAACTTATATGAGTTATTATTTAGTTTCTACCTAGAAGGAGATAAATTCCATGAATTATTATCACATTTCTATAGAAAGAACATCTGATACATAACTGAAGATAAAAATATCAAGGGAAAAGGAAACTGTTTGGGGGTGAAAATTTTCTACTTTTTTCTACTTTTTATGTCATAAGTCAGTATCATGAGATAATTATTAAACTTTTCATGACATTCTCTGCTTTCAAAACTTTCTTTGACATAAAGCAAGGCATCACAGTATAATTTCCTTATCCCAACTATCATGACATTTTAGTGATAAAACAATGTTCTCTTTATGTTTAGTTTCACAGAAGCCTCTCTTGTGTATGTGCTTGCTCATTTGCTTCAGTCGTGTCCAACTCTTTGTGACCCTAGGACTATCGCCTGCTAGACTCCTCTGTTCATGGATTCTTCTGGCAAGAATACTGGATTGGGTTGCCACGCCCTCCTCCAGGGGATTTTCCTGACCCAGGAATTGAACACTAGTCTCTTACTTCTTCTGCATTGGCAGGCAGGTTCTTTACCACTAGGGCCACTTGGGAAGCCCAGAAGCTTCTCTATAAAATATTTTTTTCCACTTAAAAGTTTAAAAGGTCTTTTATAAAAGTTCACCAAATTTTTATGTGATAGTGTTACATCTCTACTGCCTCAAATTGTGAGACTTTGTTGTCATTTGGTGTTGTTTTTGTTCAGTCACTAAGTCATGTCTGACTTTTGCAACCTCAGGGACTGAAGCTCACCAACCTTCCCTGTCCTTCACCAACTCCCAGAGTTTGCTCAAACTCATGTCCATTGAGTCAGTGATACCATCTAAGCATCTCATCCTCTGTTGTCTCCTTCTCTTCCTGCCCTCAGTCTCCCCCGGCATCAGGGTCTTTTCCAAAGAGTCGGCTCTTTGCATCAGGAGGCCAAAGAATTGGAGCTTCAACTTCAGCATCAGTCCTTCCAATGAATATTCAGGGTTGATTTCCTTTAGGACTGACTGATTTGATGTCCTTGCTGGCCAAGAGACTCTCAAGAGTCTACTCCAACACACCACAGTCAGAAAGCATCAGTTCTTCAGAGCTCTGCCTTCTTTATGGTCCAAGTCTCACATCCTTACATGACTACTGAAAAACCCATAGCTTTGGCTTCATGGACCTTTATTGGCAAAGTGATGTCACTATTGTCATTTGTGCAGTTAAGTTATTCTGAGGATTATTTTAAATAATGCATTTAAGAAGCCAAGAATGTTGCTTGGCAAGCTATGTCACACAACATACAGTTACTAGTTTTGCTGTTCCTTATTTTTGATCAAACATGTTAACTGGCAAAATAAAAACAATTGGTATGTTGACCAACATTTTCATTTTCAGTTGACTATTGTGGGCAGCATTGAAAATATCAAATCTAAAGTATTTAGTTGGCTGCTAGGGAGCAATTTCTAGATGGTAATTTTAAAGCCAAGACTCAGCCTAGTTTCCTCTTCACCTTTTTGTATTTCTCTCCAAGGTAAACATGGAAAGCCATCCATCTCTTACAATGGCCAGGAAGACTGAAATAAGAAGCAGGACATGATTCTGAGTAATAACAGGATTATTAGTTTCTGAGGGAGTGTGATTTACGTATGACTTTGAAGGTCTGTGTGCTTTCAAACATCTGCTGCAGAATTCCTGCAAGGCACTGTCACCAGCATCTATTTAATGCAGGAGCAAACTTGTTTACCAAATTCTGAAATGAAAAACAAGATGTTCTTGTGCAGGATTGCAGAGAATTGCAGTTCCTATTCAATCTGAACCTCTGCTTTTTCCACCCACATGGTTTAGAGAGAGTCTTACAACACAAAGTTCAAAACAGGAGCACTAATTACCTCCACACTTCTCATTGCCTTGCTTTTCTTCACCACAAAAATGTTGACCTGCAGTACTTTTTCTCCTGAAGCTCAGACTTAGTATTTCCTTCCTCCAAATCTGTGTGTTAAATTATTTCTTATAATCCTTGGGTGAATATGAGCATGGTTGCATAATACAAAGATCATTTAAAGGTTAAGCAGAAAATTTTATGTGGTGGTACATAAAAGGCTCATTTCCTTTAAGGCTCGTCTCTTGGTACATAGAATCAGACGAAGAAAGTTCCCTGATTGTTCTAAAAATTTTTTGTCACTTTGAAGCATTTATCAAATTTCAATTTTATCTGTATATTTAGATTACTCTTTCCATAAGATGAATGGAAGGACTGTATAATATACCACCTACATACTGCATAAAAGTATTGTCACTATGGCTTACAAAGTACCTAAGAGTCAAGCAGTGCCCTGTGAGTGGCTTATAGAATGTTATCTGAAAAGGTTATGTGTATATATATATACACACACATATATGTATATATACATACATATATATACATATATAGCCTTTGAGCTGCCATCCCACTACTTAACTTGGCATTCATTGCTGCTCAGAAGTCTCACAGGCACATCTCAAACTTCACGTGCCCTAAACTGAGCTTTCTTAACTCCACCTTGGTTAACAGCCGAGAATCATAAATCATTATGTCCCAATTTCTAAGTTAAAAAAAGAATGGTAAGTAGATTTATTTATATCTAAGCAAAATTTATTTAATAAAAAGACAATCTTGGCATGTCACAATTTTCTTTGCAATTAAACATTTCCTCTTCAGACAATCTGAAACCTTCATATCTGATATTTCTTCCTTAACATGTTCATTTCTTTATATATGAATACATATATTCATTCAACCAACACTCACCCAAGTAGATACATTTTACAAGAAAAGAAGACTCAAGAACAAAGTGCACTTACCATTAAACATGTTAAGGAAGAAATATCAGATATGAAGGTTTTAGATTGTCTGAAGAGGAAATGTTTAATTGCAAAGAAAATTGTGAAATGTCAAGATTGTCTTTTTATTAAATAATTTTGCTTAGGTATAAATAAATCTACTTACTAGTCCTTTTTTTTTTTTTAATGTAGAAATTGACATAATGATTTATGTTTCTCGGCTGTTAACCAAGGTGGAGTTAAGAAAGCTCAGTTTAGGGCACGTGAAGTTTGAGATGCCTGTGAAACTTCTGAGCAGCAATGAATGCCAAGTCAAGGAGTTGGGATGGGAGCTCAAAGGCAATATTTGGGCTGCAGAAATCCAGTTTCAAGTTACTGGCCTATAGAAAGTTTTTAAAGCCAACACAATTGATAGCCTTGAAGTCAGGATGACTGGCAAGAAAGTGTAAGATGTGTAGAATAGAGGCTCAGGCCGTGTCATATACAGGAGAGTGTTAAGATCTCTTGGGTGCGTGCTTGGGAGAGTGGGTGCCTGAGCTGGAGACTGATGCTTAAGATCCAAGGATTCAAAATAATACCAGGAATTTGTGGATTAGAATAACAGGGGAAAGCTTTGCTGATTCCTTCTCAAAGAAGCAATGGATCTGTCAAGACTCTGTTGTTTTCTGAGTGACACTTAAAAAAATATTATTTCCAGGAATCAACAGTCCAGTGAATTCCATATTCACACCTCAGGGCTTCCCTGGTGGCTCAGAGGGTAAAGCAGCAGCCTGCAATGCGAAAGACCCGAGTTCGATCCCTGGGTTGGGAAGATCCTCTGGAGAAGGAAATGGCAACCCACTCCAGTACTGTTGCCTGGAAAATCCCATGGACAGAGAAGCCTGGTGGGCTACAGTCCATGGGGTCACAAAGAGAAGGACACGACTGAGAAACTTCACTTCACTCACTTATTCAAGCCTCAGTACTCTGCAAAATGAGAAGTTTGGACAAAAAAGTCCTAATGTTCTCTTCTTCCCTCTCTTCCACCTTAAAATGTATAAAACTTAGATGTCTCATACACTTACTCTGTTTACTAGACAGAACCCTCTGTTCCCATTGCGCATAGAGCCTGCAGATGAGAACCAGATCCACTGCAAAGCAATTTCTTAATACTAAGCTGATTTTTAATAAACATCTTTTATTCGTGGAAGAGTCGCTTGCCTTATTTTCTTCTCCCTGGTCACATGAATCAGGATTAGCCCACCTACCTGAAAACTATTCTATTTTCTGGATGACTTTATTCTCTTTGCCTGCTCAGAACATAATGTACTCGTGAGATGCACACAGTATTATATAACTAATTTAGATGGTAATTACTGTTAATTTCCTTCTCCAATTACAGCAGAAGCAATGCTGAAATTGAGAAAACACGACTTCAGCCTGTGTCTACACCATGGTTCTGTAAATTTCCAACCCTGTAATATGGTGACATATTTTACTAAAAGGCAGGTTTAATTACCTTAGAAGACTTCAGGAACTGTCAGCAGAAATTTGTTAGCAGTTTCACTGAAAACAGCACAGAGAGATTGAAAAAGAGAGAAAGATGAATATACAGACAGTTTGTTACCTAACAGGATAGACAGATAATAAACTTGGCTTCTTTTCTAGCTGAACTGTGGAAAACATAATCTCTCCCTTGACAGAGACTCACCAAATCAGTCTGGCGGTCTTTGGATAGCCTTGAACCCAGGGTGACTGGCAAGGATAAATGAAAATTGCGTATGACTGGGATTGATCTATTGACCCTCCTTCTGAAGCCTCGTTCTGAGTAGGAAGATGCTTTTACTTTTATCAAGAAAAAAAAGAAAAAATGCAGCCTTTCAAGGACCATCTTCATGCAGAAAGAGCCTATGTTGATTAAGTCAGAGGCCCCATATTCCTTATGTAGCGGAGATGTTTGTAATAAAACTTATAAAGTATGTTTGAGATTGGAATTTAAAAGGAATGAGATGAATATTAATACTTTGTTTTGGCACATAACCTATTAAATTACTTTATATCCATTCTGAGTGTGTCATATCTCAGTAGTATCATTTTCATTGTGATACTGGGCATATTGTTGGGAATGGATATGAGAACTCTCTTTGAATCCTTAACCTAAGCTCACAGATAACTAACATGCAGGCTGCTGTGAGACAGATTTTTAAGGCTGTGCAAAAGCATACATATGGTGACTTCTGAATGTAATTGCGGTTTAATATGCATACGCACTTGAACTGTTTCAGGCACCAACTCCTGTCAATCTCTCATGACTTCTGCTTTCATGAAAGCTCTAGACCAGATCACCTTTTGCTTCATGTTAAAAATCCACAGACATGGGCATTATTGTATAAGTTTCATCACGTATACAAATGGTTGTCATTTAACTCTTAATGAGTGTACACAGAAGAGAAACCTTACATGGCACATGGAAACGTGAAAGTGTTGGTCGCTCAGTCATGTCTGACTCTTGCAACGTCATAGAGTGTATGTAGCCCACCAGGCTTCTCTGTCCATGGAGTACTCCAGGCAAGAATAATAAAGAGGTTGCCATTCCCTCCTCCAGGGCATTTTCCCAACACAGGCATCAAACCCTGGTCTCCTGTATTGCAGGCAAATTCTGTACTGTCTGAGCCACCAGGCAAGCCCTTCCTGGCACATGGGCTACTGCCTGTAGCTAATGTTTATGGGAGGGGTGTTGTTATCATGCAGCATATTAGGCAGATTAAGGAATCTGACTACTGTTTGATCACCAGTAATTGGTGGAGTCATTACCTGGGAAAGCCTGGCAGTTGGTCCCTCTGGAACTCACGCCTTTAACCACTATAATACAACATTTCCCATACAATATTAGGTCAGATGGCTACAAAAGGATAAATGAAGCACTCTCTTAATTTTCCTCCTACTTGAACTCCAAGAACATCTTTATTTAATGTATACTATCTGTGTGGATCACAATAAACTGTGGATAAATCTGAAAGAGATGGGAATACCAGACCACATGACCTGCTTCTTGAGAAATCTGTATGCAGGTGAGGAAGCAACAGTTAGAACTGGACATGGAACAACAGACTGGTTGCAAATATGAAAAGGAGTACATCAAGGCTGTATATTGTCACCCTGCTTATTTAACTTCTATGCAGAGTACATCATGAGAAACATTGGGCTTGATGAAGCACAAGCTTGTATCAAGATTACCGGGAGAAATATCAATAACCTCAGGTATGCAGATGACACCACCCTTATGGCAGAAAGTGAAGAAGAACTAAAGAGCCTCTTGATGAAAGTGAAAGAGGAGAGTAAAAAAGTTGGCTTAAAGCTCAGCATTCAGAAAACTAAGATCATGGCATCCAGTCCCATCACTTCATGGCAAATAAATGGGGAAAAAGTGGAAACAGTGACAGACTTTATTTTGGGGGGTTCCAAAATCACTGCAGATGGTGACTGCAGCCATGAAATTAAAAGACACTTACTCCTTGAAAGGAAAGTTATGACCAACCTAGACAGCATATTAAAAAGCAGAGACGTTACTTTGCCAACAAAGGTCCGTCTAGTCAAGGCAATGGTTTCTCCAGTAGTCACGTGTGGGTGTGAGAGTTGGACTATAAAGAAAGCTGAGCACTGAAGAATTGATGCTTTTGAACTGTGGTATTAGATAAGACTCTTGAGAGTCCCTTGGACTGCAAGGAGATCCAACCAGTCCATCCTAAAGGAGATCAGTCCTGGGTGTTCACTGGAAGGACTGATGTTGAAGCTGAAACTCCAATCCTTTGGCCATCTGATGTGAAGAGCTGACTCATTTGAAAAGACCCTGATGCTGGGAAAGATTGAGGGCAGGAGCAGAAGGGGACAACAGAGGATGAGATGGTTGTATGGCAACACCAGCTCAATGGAGATGAGTTTGAGTAAACTCCAGGAGTTGGTAATGGACAGGGAGACCTGGCATGCTATGGTCCATGGGGTTGTGAAGAGTTGGACACGACTGAACTACTGAACTAAACTGAAATGAACTGATATGGGCCATAAAGTGGCATCCCCAGTGGCTCAGCAGTAAAGAATTGGCCTTCAATGCAGGAGACCTAGGTTGGATCCCTGGTATGGGAGGACACCCTGGAGAAGGAAATGGCAACCCACTCCAGTATTCTTGCCTGGGAAATCCCATGGACAGAGGAACCTGGTGGGCTGCAGTCCATGGAGTCACAAAGAGTTGGACATGACTGAACGACTTCACTTTCTTTCTTTATCACCTTCACCATATAATCAATGGAAACTCCTCCCTCTAGTTGTTCAGACCTTGAAGTCATCTTACAGTCTCCTATCTTGCAACCATCAGGAAATCATACTGGTTCCACTTTCAAATATAACCAGAATCCAAACGTGTCTCCGGCTCTCACCCTGACCCAAGAAGTCATCACCTGTCACCTCCTTACAGGACTTAGAAAACTTAAGATGGTTCAAGTTACCGTGACTGCTAAAAACCTTGCAAGTTCTCCATTTACCTCAGGGTAAAAGCAAAGCCCTTACTTACAAAGACCTACACAGCCCTGTGTCATCTCCCCTCTCCTCCCACTACACCCCGTTCCCACAACCTGCCTAGCTCATGGATCCTCTGGCTCCATCCTCTTTCGCCTCCCAGTTCTAGTCCAGCATACCAGGTCTGTCCTGGCTTGGGGCCTTTGATCTAGCTCTTCCCTCTGCCTGCCACAAATGTACCCCAGATGTCTCCTCGGGTTCTTCCCTCACTTCCTTTATGTGCCAGTCAAATCTTCCTTCTTACTCATCCTCCTTACCCTTTCCTAGTAGTGTTTTTCCATACCACTACTATAAAACTTCTAAAATATTATGTAATGTATTTACACATTAAGTGTATGATTTATGGCCTAAGATCTACAAGAACACGGACTTATGATTATCTTTTCTACTCATTACTGTAGTACAGGTATGGTAAACAGGTGAACTACATGAACGAATGCCTATCCATTTATAAAATAATTCATGTAATGTACCTTCTTTGGCACTAAGTCAGTCCTCAATGAAAGCTATTTTTTATGACTTAGTTTTTATAAATGGGATGTTTTTGGTTCTTTCCTCCTGAGAATTCTGTGAGACTTATTTTATAGAGAAGCTAATACATTCCAAGGAAATGAATTTTAAAGTACATCATTGTTACTGTTTGTTTATAAAAAGATTGGCCACTAGTAGGATTGCAAAATAGTAGAAGTTTATCAAAGTTTATCAAAGCCTTTGCCTACGTGTCCACCCCCTCCTTCCTTCCCTCTGCAGAGTATGTTCGTCTCATCACATTTTGCTGGGAATTTGATGAGATCATATGCTCTTCATACTTTTATCATCAAGAGTACTTCTCATAAAATTGTGTGATAGAATAATGCCTAAAGAAAACATAAAATACTGATAAGGCTTACTTTGTCTCCTTTTCCAGAATCATTCACTTTTTAAAGGGGAACTGAGTGTGAACTATGAATGTGGTACAGAGACTGGAGAGGAAAAGTGTCTGCCCTTCTATGCAGAATTCACCCTACTTAGATAACCACATCACCAAATCACCTTCTCCTGAAAACCACCATCTAAGAGAGAAAATAGACAGATGTTTGGGGGGCATTGCTGGTTTTAACTTCATCTATATTTCACTCAATATTTCTCCTTTATATGTAGATTCACTTTGCTATGTCTGTTTAAGGGAATCATCTTGGTGAAAGAAAATGGTAGGCAACCCAGTCTAAGCAAGATGGAAATGATGCTTGTTGGCAGTAGGGAGTTGTCTAATGACATGGAAAATGCCCGTGTCTTCTTAAAGATGCTTCATAGCTTCGCTGAATCCATCACCTTTTGGCAAACAAACTCTTTTTTCTGTTAACTGTCTGTCACCCTGGAACTACTGAAACATCACTTGAGATTAAAATTTTAGAAGCTATTCATATTCAGAGGAGCACAAAAGCAGTTGCCACCTGTCTAGCAAGGCAAAAAGAACTTCACCCGAAGTTAATAGATGGAAATGTATCTTAGCTCGTGTCCTGGCTGACTGAGAAGATTTTTTTTTTTCACGTGAGTCTTATCACTATAGTTATTACAATATAGGGAGCTTGTCCCATTTTCTCACTAGAGTCAAGATTTAAGAGCAAAACCAAAGTTCTATTATGTATGGAGCAAAATGAACATTAGCAACACAGGAAAGCATGTGTTTAATTATGGATAAGTTGTTTTCTGTATGTGCGTGCTAAATTGCTTCAATCTTATGTCTGACCCTTTGTGCTCTATGGACTGTAGCCCGCCAGGTTCCTCTGTCCATGGGATACTCCAGGCAAGAATACTGGAGTGGTGGCAATGCCCTTCCCCAGAGGATCTTCCTGACCCAGGAACTGAATCCACGTCTCTTGTGTCTTCTGCATTGGCCGGAAGGTTCTTTACTCTGCTGCCTGAGAAGCCCATGTTGTTTTCTAGTGAGTACTAAAACTTCTTTTTACCTTTCTTCCAAGCTTTATATAATACGTTTTAGTGAAGTGTCCATTACATACAATACATAGAGCTGAGTGTGTGTTTTATACCAAGATACTCATTTCAATTCAGTAGACACATTTGAGTACTTACCATGTCCCAGGAATTGTGTGCCAGGTGAACTACTGGTGATGCAGTGGTGAATGAAGTGATCCCTTTACCCCAGAAACCAATGGTTTAGTGAGACACTGACATATAATTAAATAAGTAAAATGAAATATGACATTTCACCAATTGAAGCAGATCCAAGATCTAGCTGTGGTACACAGGTAGATATTTTAACTTAGATGCTAGAGATAGCTTCACAGAGGAGGAAAAATGTGATTATATTTTGAAGGATATTTATGAGTTTACAAGGCAAGAAAGGGAAGGATCAGAATTCTATTTTGTTTTAGAGCAGTTGCCTTTCAGTCTTGAAAAAGATCATGTGCAAAAGAGAAGTATAGGAAGGAAAGACATAGATGTCCGAATCAAAGCTATAAGGATGCAGTATTTACAGAAGTGAAGAACAATGTTATTTCACACCAGTTATATGAAATAAACTGAACCAAGTACCTTGGCATATCCAAAACTGAGTGAGACACAGACCCTCTCTCATTCCTACACTTTAGTGCAGAGGTATGGAAAGAATCTTTAAAAAGACAGACAGAATAATGCAGTGCTATGTCAGAAATATAAATTGCAATGGGACTAGATTGTCTCTTGTAACTTGTAAGCTGATCAGGGACAACAGGGTTAGATGTGACTGATGCATCAGAAGTGGGGTGTTAGTGTTTGATCAAATCTAGGACACTTATCCTTTGGAGTACCCCTATAGAACCTTTCTGTCTGTCTGTCTGTCTCTGTCTCTCACGTACATACACACACTCCTCATTGTGTTCATAGGCACTCCCAAGCACAGGAATTCCTTCCCAGCTCCTATAGTGCTTCCTTCTTTTCATCAACCAGTTGCCATTCTGAACCTTCTTGGTCTTCCAGCTTAATTTCCCTTATTTTCTTATAGTGTTTGGAAATAGTACTTGATATATTTCATGACTAACCACAGACATCTACAAGACATCTGCTAGCTGTGATCCATGTTCCATGACTAACTTCATGAAAAACCACTCTAGAAGGGAATCCAGAAGCTATCCATAGTAGAGTAGTCATTGCTGGGCCACAGAAGAACATAGTATAGGAAGGTGGCTGGTACTATTTTGTAGCCTCTTGCAAGGATTGGTATAGCCTTGTCCTTTCCTCCCCTCTTTCCTTTCTTTAAAAATAAGTTTTGTTAACAACTTTTGTTAAAATTCTTGATTTCTTACAAAATGTAATAAATTGTAAACTCTGGAGGTGTGTCCAGGCATGCAGTTGAATGTGCTAAATGTTCAACAGATCATTCTAATGTCTGTAGAGTATGTGATCCTCACCTTAGTCACCATGATAAACCACCTGTGAAAATGTCTTTTCAACTATCAATACTGGAATCTGAACCAAGATTGGTGTGGTTCCATAGAGGAATCAATTTATCTTAAGTTTGACTTCACATTTGAATCAGTGAAAGTTTTTTGTTTTTTGTTTTTAAATATCAGTCTTTGCTTTGTTCCAGATCTAGCTCTTAAATCAGACTTTGCAGGATGGTCCTAGATTTTGTGTTTTAAAGAACTCTAATAAGAAGCCAGAACTGAGAACCATTCATCATTTGAACTTCATGTTTGTAGAACAGTCTGGGGATTAGCTAGGGAACTAACCTGAGCAGATTTTTCAGGTGGATCACCTGAAATGTAGGAAGATGTTAAAGTCAGTATGAATATTTTCATGAAGAAATGACCAAGAAATCGTTCACTGGTGATCCAGTTGGTAAGAAAACATGCTTCAAGTGCATGGGGCACAGGTTCAATCCCTAGTCGGGGAACTAAAAGCCCGTATATCACATGGTGTGGCCAAAAAATGAAAAAATGACCAACAAATGCACCTATGGAAAATGATGTTGGATAACTGGATGGATGGATGGTTGGATGGGTGGATAGAATTTCAACAAGTAGAGGTCAAGATAAAGGGCATTCAAATTGGAGGTCATGTAAAATCCTTGTGGAAAGTAAGAAGTCAGAGTCTTGCATGTAGTAAAATTATAGGTAAATTGTAAGGTATTGCTATTCACAGTACTGTCCTTACCTCTGCAGCATCAGTTTCTTGTTGTTAGAAATGTGGAGTCACAGATCCCATTGAATAATTCTGCATGCTAACCCATTACAATTTAGGTTTTCCTACTTTATCAGCAAGATTGCAATTTAAATTTTGTGCTCAAGTAGGAATTAATTTAAATTCAACAAGACATTTATTACATAGTGTGCTAGCCAAATGCCATCCAGTTATTTAAAACATCTTTAATGAAATTTGTCATCCAAGTAATTATTACTCTATATTGCTTAAACTAGAAAATATGTACATGCAAATCATCTTTTAACATGGAATTATGGCAATTAGATGCATCTCCTTAGATTTACTTTAAAATAATTTTATCCATCTAGACAACAATTAATCCAAACATACTTGTTTTAGACCATCAAAACTAATATTTATATAACTTTGTCATCAAAATCTGATAGTACTAACACTTCCTTCAAGGAGAGGTAACATGATGTTGTAAAGACTCTGGTTTTCAAATCAGGTCAAAACAACAAGGATTCAAGTCCAGATTTGATGTTTACTAGTCAAATGAACTTAAACAAGAGTCTTAAATCTCTTCATGTCTATTTTCTCAGCCATAAAGTAAAGATTTTATCTCCTACCTGGTAGAATTGATAGCTGGGGATGAAATAAAACTCATATGAAGTACATAACATACACAGCAGACAAAAAAATAGTGGACTATTATTATTTGTATCATGATTATTATACCAAATCTAAGCTAAACAGAAATGTTGTTAAACCCAAATAAATTAACTGATTCATGATGTTTAAAATACATTCTTGGGGTGTGTGTATGTGTATGTATATGCCTCACTTAATTTGCTATTTAATAATTGCTTATAGTAAAAACTCAGATAATATTTGTTGATTTATTTATTCAATCTGACTTCTAATAAGTCCTCGGGCTCATGACCCCATCATGATATCTATAAAGTGATATTTCACAATGCTGATAAAGATCTCTACTTTTGTCTGTTTTGCAATTTGACTTTTCATATAATAGTTTTTTACAACATGAATCACAACTGAATGCTTAATATTCCTTTTGTTTTTTCCCTTTAACTTACCTGTGAACTATTTTTACTTCTAATTATAATTTCAATTTCTAATCCATACCCACTGAAAATACCTCAGTGCAACTCACTTGTCCCTAAGCACTTTTCCTGAATTACTTCCTCCCTCTTGGTTCATGAATAAGAAGCAGAATCATTTTTTTACCAAGTTGCCCCCTTTTTTCTGCTCTCCCTGACCCCACCAATATGATACAGTGTGGAGGAGACAAGTAGGAAAGAAGACCATTTGACTTTCAGAATTCAGTAACTAAAAAAATAAGCAGGTTAAACTGGTTGATAAAGAAAACATTTAGTCAATCACCTGCTCTATGGGAAATAGGATGTTAAATACTCTGTTCTGACCCATTCTGTTCCAGAGAGAATCCAAAAATTGTTTATAGGTTTTACTAATTTCAGATATAATGAACTCTAATTTATTCACCCTATTTGTTTTTTCACATATCACAAATGAACAGAGCTCTACTTAACTGTTGGACTCTTACTGTGACTTAAAATAACTAGTCTAAGCTGGAGGGACTTTAGGTTTTAGAAGGAAGGAGCTTAAATTTATAAGATTGAATCTTTGCCCTTCTGGAGTGTTGTGGTAGAGAAAGATCTATAACTTGAGAAAGACATACAGAAGGAAATGATACACATCTCAAACAAACAGTCCAGTTAACTGTTTGATAGCAGAGGAAGGGCTGTAGTTTGGGCTAACTGGAGCTTAGTGTAGATATGTAGAATGGAAGAAGATAGGTAAGTGAGGAAATGTGAAACCAGGCTGTGTAAACCTTTAAATAACATAATTAAAGGCACAATTTTCACAAATATGTTTTCATAATTAGTCATATGAAGAAGTTACCATCATCATCATTTAGCATGTGTGTGTGTGCTAAGTCACTTCAGTTGGGTCCGACTCTGTGAGACCCCATGGACTCTAGCCTGCCAGGCTCCTCGGTCCATGGGATTCTCCAGGCAAGAATATTGGAGAGGGTTGCCATGCCCTTCAGGGTCATTAAGCACAGGAAGAACCATATTCTCCTCCCCAGAGATAAGGCAACTCAATGACCCTCAAGATTCTGTGAAACTGAATATTTAAGTTACACATTAACTCATGCAAACTTTAAACCCTTGAACCTACAAGTAGCCTGAAAGAATCCTGAGCCTTTTATTGTTTAAACAGTCCAGTTCCATGTCTGCAATGCCTGGAATCTCATTTCTAAAATTTGATGTTTAATTTTTTAAATAGTTCTTCATATTATTTAATGTTTAGGCCATCAACTGGTATGCAGGAAGGACTGCACAATACACATATACAACACGAGTAGATAATTGCTAAAAATATGAAACTGTGTCTAAAATTCCTGTGAGTAAATAAATTTCTAGAAAAAAATGCCTATAAAAAATGCCTTTCCAAGAAGTAAACATATCAGACTTAAAATACTATAATATTCACTAATTCTTAGGCATATGCAGGCATTTGACAATCTTCTGATTAAATCTTTCTTTTTCTCCCCTTTTGGTTGGTTCTAAATCAAAATTATTGACAGAAACAATTTCAGAAGGGAAAATGGAAAAGTACATAGGATAGTTGGAGTTATGTGCGTGTCTATGCATTCACATGATTTATATTGTTTGACTTCCGTAGTGCAGAATAAATAAAAATTCCAAATCCCTTTTTACTTTGAACTACATTTTTGGCAAAGGAGAGAAAAAAATATCTTATTATATAAAGTAATGATGTTTTATTTGGTGACTTTTTATTCTGTAACCATTCACCAAATAATTGCACTCACCCCTAGAGTAACATCTTAAGGACAAGAAGTAATTACTGAATCAAAGAAAGAGACCTGATACTTAAGCATCTGAATAAACACATAAATGACTTGTTATATATTTATTTTCATCCTTTTATTTGTTCTTTTATTCTTTCAGCAAACACATATCCAGGGTTTCTGGTGTGCTGGAATTGTTATGTAGACCAAGTCTATAATGAGAGGAGTGGAGTCGTGAGGTCAAAAGGTGATGTGTTGAAAACATTAGAATCAAGAAAACCAAGGAATACAGTGGGATGAGAACAAGGTTGAGCTGTGCCTACAAAGTTTCTAGGTTCCCTTTGCAGCCAGGCCACTCTGTATGAAAATAAAAGAAACAATAACCAAGCAAACAGAAGACATAGAAAAAGATCTGGGATCTTGGGTAAGTGGCTCACTGTCTCTACTCCCTCCCTCAGTTTCCTATCTGTTAACTGAGAGAACAGTTCCAGTTCAGAGTTGCAGGGGGCTAAGACAGGATAGTGAACATGAAAGCCACTTATAAGTGACCCCAGGCACTACTCAAATATAGGTTGTCATATATGCTTCTCTTCTACTTTTAAAATTGGTATTCATGGATGACTAAACCCGACCAGGCCTAGGATATGTAGAAAGAGTCATCCTTTGTAGGACAAACTAAAGTTGAAAGTCATGATTTGGTGAGAGTGAAAGGGAGTGTGGCTTTATTGGGAAGGACATAGAGATGACAATAATTCCTGTCACGGTGAAAAATAAGTGTTCCCAAAGCAATGCAGAAAGCTGAGAATCTGTTTATCAAGCTTGTTTTTTATCAATAGCCATTTCGGAGAC
Source organism: Cervus elaphus (assembly GCF_910594005.1). Lineage (NCBI taxonomy): Eukaryota > Metazoa > Chordata > Mammalia > Artiodactyla > Cervidae > Cervus > Cervus elaphus. Next base: position 30,887,063 of record NC_057833.1, on the reverse strand, counting down.
CTATCAGTTTGTCAGTGCATTCATTTCACCCACTGCATAAAATTCACCCTTCAGACATAACAAAAGCATGAATAGAATCAGTATTCTGGCTGTATTAGTGGCATTCGGCTTGATAAGCTGTGTGGGAAGCTCCTTGTCAAGGCCCTGTGATAATGAAAATGGCTCTCTTCACATTACAAAGATACCACTTATCTCCCATAGTTGGAAAGCTATAAAAATTCTTACACTTTTCATATTTACATTCTAGGCTTCCACATACCAGTTAAGTGCATGACATTTTGTTTCTGCTGTTCTTGCCAGAATATATTAAAGGATGAGTGGGTTTCTGTTATGTTTTGTTTTAGGACCATGGTTGCCTGTAACTTTAAAAGACTTTTAAGAACTTAAAACTTAGTTGTTACCGTTGTCCATTTTTTTCTTCTCAGTCTGGAGACAATGACGCTATGGTCCAGGAGCTTACAGTGGCACTGATAAGGAAGCTTCCAGATAATAGCATTCTGTGAAAGCAGTCTTGCCATGAATAGGGGTTGAAAGGGCATCTGCTGGTTCATTTGAAAGGAAGCAACCAAGAGAAACAAAGTGCCGTTAATGTTTGTTTTGAAGCAAGATCAAAGGAATGGACCCATAGAAGAGATTGTCTGCTAATTTTGCTCTTTTTAGGGGAGCTTTTTATTTCACATGGTTACCATTTCTTTATTAGTAGAGAAGTGCACTATTTGAAATCACATAATATAATATAATGCATTATATTATATAATATCAATATAATATACCATATATTATATCATGATATATCATATAATTTAATTCAATGCATCTGACGTTATGTCTGAACAAACCGCCAGTGTCCCAAGTTGTGAAAATTGTTGCCAGAAATAAATACATAAGCAAATGAGTAAAAACAACAAGGATCATTTTAAAAAGTCATATTTATTTGCTTATTTATATGAAAAGTGAATTAATGAATAAATTGCATATTAAATGTTCTTATAAATAATACTATTTAAGTGATCTATTTCACATTGGGTGAGTTATAGTAATTATTTTTTGAAGAGTTGGTACATTTTGTCTAAGTTGTTGAGTTTATGTATGTGGAATTGTTCATTGTTGTTGTGTTGTTGTTTAGTTGCTAAATCATATCCAGCTCTTTGCAATCCCATGGACTGTAGCCTGCCAGGCTTCTCTGTCCATGGAATTTCCAAGGCAAGAATACTGGAATTGGTTACCACTTTCCTTCTCCAGGGGATCTTCCCAACCCAGGATGGAACCCTTATCCTCTGTATTGCAGGTGGATTCTTTACCACTGTGCCACCAAGAAAGGCCTGGAGTTGTTCATGGCCTTCCTTGTATGTCCTTCCCATGTTTGCAGAACCTGTAATGATACAACCCGCTTCATTCCTGAAATTGTTAATTTGTGTATTCTCTTTTCCTCTTTCTCAGTCTTGGTAGAAGTTTGCCAACTTACTGATGTTTTCAAAATATCATTTATTTGTTTCACTGATTTTCTCTAATATTTTTGTGCCATAAATTTTATTGATTTCTGTTCTTATATTTCCTTTATTTTCCTTGTTTTGGAAAATTTATGCAAAATAAACTTTTGCACTTTTCCCCTAAGTTCTTGAAGTGGGAGGTTAGATTACACACTCTTCTTGTCTAATGTTATGCATTTAGTGCTATAAATTTTCCTTTCAGCCCTATCTTAGCTGTGTCCTGCCTACTGTGGTACGTAGTATTTTCACTTTCATTCAATTCAAACTATTTTATTTCCCTTGAGACTTCCTCTTTGACCCATGGATTACTTAGAGTGTGTTGTTTTGTTTCCAAGTGTTTGTTTCCTGTTATCTTTATGTTATTGATTTCTAATTTGATTCTATGATAGTTGAACACACTCCTTTGAGATTTATTTTATGATCCAGCATATAATCTATCTTGGTATATGTTGTGTGGAACTTGAAAAGAATGTGTAATTTGCTGTTGTAGATGTTACTTGATGGTGCTGTTGAATTACTTCATATTCTTGCTGATTATCTGTCTGTTCTATCAATTCTTTTGTGAAGGGTATTGAAGTTTCTAACTATAATTATAAGCTTTTATATTTTCTCCTTCCAGTTATATCAGTATTTCATATATTTTGCAACTCTGTTTTTGGTGCATACAGATTTAAGACTGCTATGTATTTTCAGTGGATAAACACTTTTATTATGTCTAAAGTCTACTTTACTTGGCATTAATATAGCCATTCCTACTTTCCTTTGCATAATTCATCAGCAAATTTGGAAAACTCAGCAGTGGCTACAGGACTGGAAAAGGTCAGTTTTCATTCCAATCCCAAAGAAAGGCAATGCCAAAGAATGCTCAAACTACCACACAATTGCACTCATCTTAAAGTAATGCTCAATATTCTCCAAACCATGCTTCAGCAATACATAAACTGTGAACTTCCAGATGTTCAAGCTGGATTTAGAAAAGGCAGAGGAACAGGAGATTAAGTTGCCAACATCTGTTGGATCATCAAAAAAGCAAGAGATTTTCAGAAAAACATCTATTTCTGCTTTATTGACTATGCCAAAGCCTTTGACTGTGTGGATCACAATAAACTGTGGAAAATTCTGAAGGAGATGGGAATACCAGACCACCTGACCTGCCTCTTGAGAAACTTGTATGCAGGTCAGGAAGCAACAGTTAGAACTGGACACGGAACAACAGACTCGTTCCAAATAGGAAAAGGAGTACATCAAGACTGTATGTTGTCACCCTACTTATTTAACTTATGTGCAGAGTACATCATGAGGAATGTTGGGCTGGAGGAAGCACAAGCTGGAATCAAGATTGCCGGGAGAAATATCAATAACCTCAGATATGTGGATGACACCACCCTTATGATAGAATGTGAAGAAGAACTAAAGAGCCTCTCGAAGAAAGTGAAAGAGGAGAGTGAAAAAGTTTGCTTAAAGCTCAACATTTAGAAAACCAAGATCATGGCATTCGGTCCCATCACTTCATGGCAAATAGATGGGGAAACAGTGGAAACAGTGGCTGACTATTTTTTTCGGCTCCAAAATCACTGCAGATGGTGATTTCAGCCATGAAATTAAAAGGTGCTTACTCCTTGGGAGGAAAGTTATGACAAACCTAGAGAGCATGCTAAAAAGCAGAGACATTACTTTGCCAACAAAGCTCCGTCTAGTTAAGGCTATAGTTTTTCCAGTGGTCATGTATGGATGTGAGAGTTGGACTATAAAGAAAGCTGAGTGCTGAAAAATTGATGCTTTTGAACTGTGGTGTTGGAGAAGACTCTTGAGAGTCCCTTGGACTGCAAGGAGATCCAACCAGTCCATCCTAAAGGAGATCAGTCCTGGATGTTCATTGGAAGGAATGATGTGGAGGCTGAAACTCCAATACTTTGGCCACCCGATGCGGAGAGCTGACTCATTTGAAAAGAACCTGATGCTGGGAAAGATTGAGGGCAGGAGGAGAAGGGGACAACAGAGGATAAGATGGTTGGATGGCATCACGGACTCAGTGGACATGGGTTTGGGTAGACTCCGGCAGTTGGTGATGGATAGGGAGGCCTGGTGTGTTGTAGTTCATGGGGTCGCAAAGAGTCGGACACGACTGAGTGACTGAACTGAACTGAACTTTCCTTTGATTAATGTTTGTGTGATATATGTTTTCATTCTTTACTTTTAAACTTACCTATACTGCTATATTGAAGTGGGTTTCTTAGAGACAACATATAGATGAGCCATGTCACTTTACTCTGTCAATCTCTGTCTTTTAATTGGTGTATTCAAATGATTTACATTGGTAATTATTGTTTTATTAGCCCTGCCCTCCCCACCCCCTGCCTACTTTTTCATCACTGTTTTCTCTTTGCTGCCTTATTCTGGGTAATTTGAATATTTTTTACAACTACATTTTCACTTATCTGTGTTACCTTTGAGTGTATCTCTTCTTATAGCTTTTTCAGCGGGAGTGCTTTTGCGTTAATATCAGATGGCAAGACTTTCCTGATAACTCAGTTGGTAAAGAATCCACCTGTGATGCGGGAGACCTGGGTTTGATCCACTGGGCTTGGAATATCCCCTGGAGAAGGGAAAGGCTACCCACTGCAGTAGTTTGGCCTGGAGAATTGGCAAAGGCAAAAAATTGGCAGGTGGCAAAGGAAATGTAGATTTCCTACTCAACCTTCATTTACACCTAACAAATCCTGGGGATGAGAGTTTTATGCATATTTGTGGTCTCCACTGACAGTCTGCTTGGGGCAGTCTCATTACCACTAAGCGATTGGGAAAGTCCTGAGTGTTCACTAGGCTTCTGGTGACTCCAACCCAGGGGGGAGTGTGAGCATCAGGTTACTCTTGAGTGATGGTGGAATTCCAGGCTATCTACATGGTCCCACTAATGCTGGAGAAAAGGAATGTTACCTTGCTATCAGCTGAAAGGGATGAAAGCCCTGGCTTCCCACGTGGCCTTGTCTCATACTAACTTGGCAAGGTATTGGGTGTCCCATTACAGCCTCCGTGAAAGCAGACGTCTGAACTTCCCACCTGACCTTTGCTGGTAATGGTGCAGGTAGGGACACAGCTGTCTCAGTGGTGTTTGCTTAAAGTAGAGTGGTTATTATTTTGAAGTTTTCTCTCTTGCTAGACTACCCATTTCCTGCCCTTTGGCTAGAGGGAACAGCCTCTCATGGAAGCTTTCAGTTTATTGGTGCCTTTAGATATCTCCAGGCTGCTGGCTTCTAAGACTGGGATATGTGAGTTGAAAAGAAATCTAAGGGAACTCCTTACCATATTGTTCCTCAGGTTCTGAGGTTGCCAGTCTGTCTGTTTTCTCTCCACCATTTAGAGTCTCTTCAGTTTCTTTAATAAATTATGTCTAGCGTTTTTGGTTATACTTTGCAGAAGGAAAAGGGAAATGTCCATCGATTCCATTTCCTAGAAGTAAAAGTTCCAAATTCTCATGTGCATATTTGCTATTTGTACATCTTCTGCCATGCCTCTCCAGTGTGCTTTATTGACAAAGTTTAGCATCATACCAACTGGTAAAGAAAAATACTTTAAAGAGTCCATTTCTATTTTCACATACCAGGTAGCCAAGAGTGAATTTGGAGCTGGGAGTACATAAATATATATGTACCAAGATTTTAATTCCTCTTTAGTTATATGCCATTTTTCTTCAAGATTTTTCTTAAAATTCTCAGTTATACTATTGACACATGATGAACCAACTTAGTTTGAGCATACATGTTTTGATTTATCTCAAAAGAAACAATATATATTATCCTTTTACTCCAATCCCGTTATTTCTATTCATATATTCAGGGACTGCCTTTAGCAGGATCTGAAACTTCTTTTCTTATCTTCAATGTCCCAAATTTTGTTGTATTTTTTCTAGTATTATCTGTGATGCATTTTGAAAGATTTTTTCAGTCTTTCAATCCAAGTAAAATTTTTCTTTTTGTATGTGCCATTCTCTTATGTATAGTCTACTGATGTCTTATTTTTATGACTATTTTCTCCACTGGATTTCACATTGATACTTTTAAAAATAAATTATTTTTGTTTATACATCTAATTTTGTGTTCTTGGATATAATCACTAATTAGAGATTTAAAATACATATAGCTCTGTTCCATTGCTGTTCAGTTCTTCAAATTACTGCAATTTTTTTTCAGCATTTGTCTTTATTCTATGCTCTATAATTTTTGTTTTAGATCTGAGTTTGAAAACATTTTTTCTCAACAGTGAAGTTTCCTTTAGAATAATTACGCATTGGTTTCAGTCTTGACCCACAGGATGTCATGCTCTGAATAAGCTCTTATGCTTAGTTTAGGTTGGAGCTCCAATTGCATGTGCAAAGTGGCAGTTTTTGAAACTTCTTTTCCTCATTGGAAAATCAACTTATTCAAATGTATATAGGAAACCCCAGCAATCATATATCTGAGCTTTCCTTTATAAAAAGAATAGAACAAGACTAATAGTATTTTTTTAACCTCTTTGCTTTTCTATTTTACCTCCAGTATATTTTGAGGCACTTCATCCCAAGCATTAGTTATAAAGAAGAAAATCTGTAAACTACTGAATAAAGAGTTTTCAGTATCTTTGTACACACACACACACACACACACACACACACACACTCTCTTTCTCTGTCACACACACACACACACACACACACACACACACACACTTCCCAGGTGGCTCAGTGATAAAGAACTGCCTGCAAAGCAAGAGGTACAGGGGATGTGAGTTCAATCCCTGGGTTGGAAAGATCCCCTGGAGGAGGACATAGCAAACCACGTACCTGCATGCATACTCAGTCATTCAGTCGTGTCTGACTCTTTGCGACCCCATGGACTGAGGCCCGCCAGGTTCTTCTGTCCTCGGGATTTTCCAGGCAAGGATACTAGAGTGGGATGTCATTTCCTACTCCTATATACGTGTGTGTGTGTTTGTGTGTATGTACACATGCATATATAAATATACATGTTTAGTGTGTTGACATGACTGAAACATTCTGAAATCCCTGGAATAAGCATCACATTGAAATATGTGCAGAGAATTGTTAGGAAGTCATATCAAGATAGGCAATTTTTCAGGTGTGAAGTGTGCTATTTAAAATGAAATATTGGTAGAATAGGTGTATCCAGATACTGAGTTTGCAAATGATATTAATGAAGTCTCACTTCTCAGGGTTATATATTAGAGAAAGATGAACATGCAAAAAAGATTTTTAGCTGCCAAAATGGTGTTACTCAAATATTTTTCAGAAGTTAAACTTTCATCAAATCCGGTACATTGATATGTTTTCTCATTGCTGCTTTGTGTTGAACTTTATGTAAATAACTCTGTGGTTTGTTTAGTTATAAAAACTGATGACAGGTGAGTGCTCTTACATAGCCTTGCAACAAGGTGAGGAGACAGGACCTCCTTTTGTCTGATAATGAGGGAAGTTCAATCTCAGTTTGAGGATTTTCACATAACGAAAAGTGATACATTTGCTTATTAAATATGAGATCTCTAACTAATGGATTAGGTTCAGCTGGTAAATTTAAAAAAAAAAAACTCAGGATTTAGATTTCAGCTCTCTAATTTTTGAGTTCAAGTGACCCTGTCTTGCTGGGACCAGTGTAACAGCCTTGACTATTCTCCATCCTATGCTGTGACTCCTCCATTGGTTGCATCAGCCCCCTTCAAAAAATCACTATACTGAATTTAGTGTTTATTATTAAAATTTTATGAATTTGTTGATAATTTTACTATAAATATTTGGACACACACATACAATGTACAATTGACTCTGGGTAAGAGTGCTGATTACTGAAGTTCAAAGTGCACATATAACTTGGACTTCCCCCAAATTTAACTATAAATAACCTACTATTGACTGGAAACCATAATGTTAACATAAGCAGTCTATTAACATATATATTGTATATGTTTATATATTAACACACACATATATATACATTTTATGTATCTTATATCCTGTATTCTTAAAATAAGCTACAGGAAAGAAAATCAAAAGGAAAACACATTTACAATACTGTATTGTACTTATTGATACCTTAAGTTTACATCATCTGTTTTCAAGATGAATTTTCTGTCAATACTTGCATCAATATTATCTTATATGGTGCAAACACTGTAGATGTTATAAGTATTACAAACTCTAGAATCAAAAATGAAAAGATTTGTGAAAAAGAAATTCATATTTATTTACAGGTATAATGACCCATGCACTTATAATGAAGAAACAACAACATGAATGTTTTATGGTAGCCTAGCCTATATGTTAAAGAATGAGTTGTTATAAAACATTTATGGTATTCTAACAGTATTAGAAACATCATTGTAGTGAAAAAAAACCCACTTACCTGTAATGATGGGCTGATGTGTAGTCTCACCAGTTACAAGAGAGAGAGCTATGCTGTACATTAATGCAATTCTTTGAAAGCAAAGTTACAAAACTGTAAGAAAAATTAACACACAGTTAATTTATATTAAATATCACTCACCTTGTGCCTATGGAAGGAGAAGCGATCTACTTCAATGCAAATATTGCATACAGTGTTCTGAATGATAAATACTTAGGTGACAATGATGATAACACAAAAATATCTCATACCATTCTTGCCATACAGTTATCAGATTTTCACAAGATAACATACACATGCACAACATAATTTTATTAACTGTATGTCATGATACTTATTTATTATTCATTAAGTGGAAGTGGATCCTTCATCCTCACCATCCTCATTTTGAATATGCTGAGGAGGAGGAGGAAAAGGAGGGGTTGGTCTTGCTGCCTCAGGGGTGGCAGAGTGGAAGAGGTGGAGGAGATGGAAGGGGCTGAAGGAGAGGCTGGCACAATATGTGTAACTTTAGGGAAATATATCATAATTTCTGTCTGACTTTTTGCTTTTTTGGTTCTCTCAAAATGTTTCAATATAATACCAATTCTCCTTCCACTATTTGCTTTAGTTTCAGTGCCAATATTATAGAAGGGTCCATATCATTAAAAAGAGTCAAAAGCAGTCTTGAATAACTGGAATCTTCTGCCTGATTGTCTAATGTCAGTTTGTTTCCTGGTATTGTTTTTCTCTATGTCTTCTCATCATTTGGCACTGGTTCAGAAGCCCTCATCTCCATCAGGTCCTCTTCTATTAATTCCTCTGGTGTGATTTCTATTTGAGCTTGAATTTCTCCAAGATGCATATCGCAAAACCCTTTCACCACAGCACATATATATATATTTTTTCCTCAATATCCACAATCTCCTTCATGATTTCCTTGATTGGCTCTGCCATAAATCCTGTGAAGTCATGCACAACATCTGGACACAGTTTTCTTCAGCAAGAATTTATTGTTTCAGTCTTAATGGCTTTCACAGCTTTTTCTATAACAATGATGGCATCTTCAGTGATGTAATCCTTACACACATTCATATACTCTGTCAGTGTTTTCTTCCATAATGTTGACAGTCTTTCCCATAGAGTACCATGTGTAATGAACCTTAAATGTCCTTATGATCCCCTGATCTAGAGGCAAAATTAGAGATTGCTTTGGGGGCAAGTAGACCACTTTGATGACTTTATTGTTAATCTCATAGAATTCTCGATGGTCAAGGGTATTGTCCAATAAAAAAAAAAAAAAAAAACTTCAAAATGCAGTGCCTTCCTGGCAAGATGCTTCCTGATTTCAGGGACAAAGCATCAGTGGAGCCATTCAAGAAAAAGCCTTTTTTTTTTTTCTTGAATAAAAACTTTAAGAACAAGTTCTTATTGCCCAAGCCTTCCTGTTACACAACCAATAGACCACAGCTGTTGTATAATTTTTTCCTTCAAGACTTAGAGATTATAAGGGTGGTCTGGATCATAAACCAATTGTGTGTGCACCAAAGAGTCAAGCTAGCTTATCCCTTCCTGACGTAAACGATGATGTATGCTTCTCTTTGTTACTAACAAATGTCCTTGTGGCAATTTCTTTTTCCAGAATAGGGGAATTTTCATCTGCATAAAAAAATCTGTTCACACAGATATCCTTTCTTCTTGATGATCTTTTTTTTTTTTTTTAATGGCATCTAAGAACTCCTCTGCTGTCTCTTGTCAACAGAAGCTGCTTCTCCTGTTATCTTGACATTTTTTTTTTTACTTTCACTACAAAATAATTTATTAAAACACAGCTTCAGCCTCCTATATACAAGCGCACATACTCCTGACTACCCTAACTAGGGGACCCTTTTCTTCTCCCTTGCCTTGCGAACCTCTTCTATCAGATCTTTAAGATACTGGATCTCCTTGGCCAAGGAGTCTGCCTTCTCTTTCAGAGCCTCATTCTTCTTTTCTAGCTCTTTACATTCACCAGTGAGAGCCTCCTCCTCTGCCTTCTTCTTCTGGCGGCACCTAGAGGCTGCTGTCTTGTTCTGCTCTATTTTCTTCAGCTTCTTGTCTAGCTTCGATGGTATCTTGACATTTTTTAAGCCAAACCTCTTCCTAAAATGATCAAACCACCCCTTTACTGGCATTGAATTCTCCAGCTTTATATCCTTCTCATTCATTTTGCTGTTCATCATATAATAACTTCAATTTTTCTCAAATTATACTAGAGTCCATCAGTATATCTTTCTTATGTCCATAGGTATGCCAATCCTGTCTCCACATAAAAGTTGCACTTTCAGTACAAGAGCAAAATGTATTTCAAAATAATGGAGTTTTCACACCTGCTGGAGAAGCTGTAGGCTTCATGCATATTCTTTTTTTTTCCCAATGGTTCTCACGTTAAATTTATCTTTATCTTGAAATGATGTGCAAACACAGCTACAGACCTCTATCTATGGTACACTTCAAGCAACTCAACTTTTTCTTGTAATGTCATGACTTTTCTCTGCTTCTTGGGAACACCAGTATCACTAGTGACACTTCATCTGCATTCCGTGGTGCTATTCAAGATTTATGGTATTGCACCAAACATGATGAATAATATGCAAGAACTGTGAGAGATCACCTTTTACTGCCATATACAAGTTATGGAGAGACAAACTGCTCACATGGAGATTGTTAGCATCATACCATGTTATAAGCAGTTACTCCCTACACTTGAGCTCACCACGATAGAACGTGGCTACAAAATTATTACAGTGGTATAGTATAGACTACAGTTTATGCAATTATGATTTAATACTGCATCTTTATGCTTGTTTACACTTCTCTCCACTGTTAATGGCATCATTCATAGTCTGTAAGTGTTTCATGCATATTTTCATGAAGTTTAACTTTTTATAACAGATTTGTGTATATGTTTGGTAGCAAATGATCAGACTAGTATCTACATATATTTTATGCATTCATGACATACCTAACTTTCCTTAGATTTTTAAATTACTAGGCTATGCCAGTTCATCTCTGGGTTTTTAAAAATTGTTGCAAATATTCAAAAATTTTGCCAATTTATTGAAAAAAATTTTCATATAAGTGGACCTGTGCAGTTCAAACCCATGTTGTTCAAGGGTCAACTGTACAGTTTCATAGTATATGTTTTAAATTTTTATATAAATGCAGTTTTTTTTAACATTATGCTTGTGAGATATACCTATGTTGATCTATAAAAACACCTGCTTTAAGTTTTGTTTCACTGCCATATAATATTCTTTTTGTGAAGATAACATAATAGATTCATCCCTTTTGATGATATTTTATATTATCAGCAATGTTGTAAAATATATTTATGCATAATACTATGCATTTGTTAAAGAAATTTTCTAGGTATATGTCTATAAGTAAAATTACTAGAGTAGTATATTTTCATCTTTAATTTATATGACATTGCAAAATTTCTATCTAACATGGTTTTACCTATTTACCTCTCACAGCAATGTGAGTTCCATTAATCTTCATTCTTACTTAGATATCATATTGTCATGTATCTTAATTTTTGCTAATCTGATGGAAATAAAATGTTTTCTTACTGTCACCTAATTAGAATCTCCTTGATTATTAATAGATAAGATATATTTGTTTTTTTATTGACCATTTTTGGTTTTATCTTCAATGAGTATCTGTTCATATCTTTTCCTGTCAACTATTTTTCTTTGACTTGTTAATTTTAAATGATAGTTTTAATTTTCTTAAGATTTTTTTTTTTCTTATCTTTCATTTACCACTAGTTTGAGTATAATGTGTTAATTCTTGGTAGATAAGGAGTGGCGTTTTGTTTTTTTTTTTGTAGTAATTCTGCTTGAAAATTTGTTTAGCTTTTAGAATCTGCCATTCACGAAATTTGTGAAATTTTTAGTCATTTTTAAAGACTTTTTTCTGTCCACTTCAGTCTCTCTTTCTTTTTGGACTACATCTTCACATATGGTGGATATTTTGATCAACTATAGGTCTTTGTGTGGCTGTTTATTTTTATTCATTTTTGTTTATTTTAATTCTTTATTTTATTTATATATATATATTTTTTATTTTTATTTTTAATCTGTTTTCTGTCTTTTGTTCAGACTGAGTAACTTCTATTGACCTATCTTTCAAGTGCACTGAATATTTTCCTCTGTAATCTTCATTCTATTAATAAGTCCAATTAAAGACATTTGAATTTCTAGCACTGTATTTTTTGCTTCTAAAATTTCTGTTTGGTTGTTTTGTATGTATTCTCTTCCTCTGCTAGTATTTCCTATCTTTTGGAAGCACAAGTATATTTTATTTTACCTCATTGAATTGAATATTCATCTATATCACCTGCTTTAAAGTTATTGTCTTATAATTACAACTTTGAATCATCTCAAGGTTGGGCTCTGTTGATTGTCTTTCCCCATGAAAATCACTCATATTTTCTTGGTTATCTGTTCTTAACATAATTTGGATTGCATCTTAAACATTGTAAATGTAGGTTGTAGATTCTGCTGTATTCCTTAAAGTGTACTGATACTTTTGTTTCTGTAGGTAATTGACTTGGTCAGATTCGAATTGCAATTCTGGCTCGCCTGTGGTGGGTGACATCTCGAATCTAAGTTTAATTCTTTTATATTGGGCTGGTCTGCTGGTAGCTTCCCCCAGGCACCCACAGTTCTGGCTCATCCAGAGACCAGCACAGAGTTTATTTACACAATTTGAAGATTCCCTTGTCCAGCTCCGTCTTTCATGATTCCCTCACATTCACCACCATTTCCGGTTTCTGGCTCCATTCCTTGATTCCTCAGGACACAAAGACAGAGGATTTTCTATCAGAATATAAGAATTTTATCCACTCTTCACTGAGCCAAATCCATAGGGACAGAAAACATACACTGTATTATTTAAATTTTCTTCTAGTGAAAACTTCTTTTTAGAATCTGCCCTCAAGGCATTGCTTTTAGTATTTTGTCCAGAGTTTATAGTTGCTATTAGCAAAGGGGTATTTACATTTTCCTTTTGAATAATGAAGTATTGGTAGGATAAGACCTTTTGTAAATGAACAAGCAAAAATAATTAATTCTTATAACTTATTCTCTCTAGATAAGAATATAGACATTTTAGGAAACTATTTATTCTGGCTAATGCTACATTTTTTCAACACTTGTCTAGAACTTCTTTTGAAATTGCCTTAAGAGCTTATGATATGTTGTTCTAAGAACTGACACTTATCTAAGTAATAAGTGTCATCTGTCTCAAGAGGAAATGTGATATTTGTTTATACAGGCATAATAAATTTGGAGAGATTAAGCCAAATAAACAAGATGGTTACTATGGACTGTATTATGTTCCCCTAAAGTTCTTTTACAATTCTAATCCTGCATTATAACTATACCTGGAGGTAGGAACTTTAAGGAAGTAATTAATATTAAATGAGGTCATAAGAGTGGAGTCCTGATCTGATCGTACTGGCGTTCAAATAATGAGAAGAGACGCCAGAGTTCACTCTCTCTCTGTGCACACACAGAGCAAAAACCATGTGAGGATACAGTAAGGTGACCATCTGCAAACCAGGAAAAGAGGCCTCGCTAGAAACTGACCCTGCTGGAACCTTGATCTCAGACTGCCAGCCTCTAGAATCATGAGAAAATACACCTCTGTTTTGTTAGTTACCCGGTCTCTGCTGTATTGTTACCACAGCATGAGCAAACTAATAGAGTACTAGAACTTGCTTATACCATATTTCGAGGGTAAAAATGATGTAAGTATATAAAACAATGAAAAAACAGGGATTTGGGGTAGGAGAGAAATAAGTTCAAAAGTATTTTATACAATGGCAACATCCCTAGAATGAGCAGAGTGTCCTTTTGCAGCATCATTTAAGACTTGCGATATCTATGATGAACGTTCAGGCCCCAGGGAAGAAACAGCTTCATGATTTTCAAATACTTATTGTTTATTTGGTTGTGTCTTGTCTTAGTTGTAGCACATGGGCTTAGTCCTTAGTTGTATTACATGGGCCTAGTGGCTCCATGGCATATGGGCTCAGATTTTCCCAACTAGGGATTGAACCTGCATCCTCTGCATTGCAAGGCCTATTCTTTACCTCTGGAACACCAGGGAATTCCCTACCTTGTGCATTATTTACACTTTGTCAGAATACTCTAAAATGACATACTTCAACTTTGTTGTAGACTATAGAATGGTCAGAAAAGCTTTCTGCAAGCTTTCAATATGTATGAGTTTCTATTTTAAACAGATGCTTATTACCATGTTTATGAACTCTTTGATCTTAAGGTGAGAAGATGCTATTTATTTGACTTAATCTGCAGGACTGTCATGAATCCACAAGAGAAGTCACTTACAGAGCTTAGGAGAGATAAAAAATAATCACTCACTACTCTGCCATCTAGCATCTGTGACCTCAGTGATGCGCGCTCATATGTGTGCATGTGTGTTTAAATTTGCTAAAGGAATGGAACAGTAAATCACCAACAATAACAGGCAGATCAATATTCTCTCTCACCTCTTTTGTGAGATCTGGAGCATGGCCTGAATCTGTCAGACAGAATTAAGGGGCTCAGGATGTCAGGGAGAATGCCAACAAATAGACCTGCCATGCTGTCCATTAACAAAAGCCCCCAGTCACCACCATTGCCATTGTTACCACTTTAAAAGGGGGACGATTGGGACCTGCCACTATTAAATGAATGGTAGTCTGGATATTCACAGCAGAGATTACTTGCATTTCTAACAAATGAAGTAAACACTAATTCAGTGATAACATTGAATAAATTCTGTGGAAAAGAAGAATCATTGTGTTTTATAATGATGGGGGAAAATGTCATTTGATCAGAAAACAGATAGAAGAGGGTACTATGAGACTCAATGAACGCAGCACAGGGCTTTCTTGAAAGTTTCCATCACGTACACAATCTTTCCTTTGGCAAAGGCTAATGCCTCAGGTTTTCTGGGTTTTTGTTTTTTTTTTGTCTTTGTACAACAACAACATCAACAACAGCATATCATGCATCTGGCCAATAGTGCAGTGGGATACCACAGGGAGGGTTTCCATCCCAGCACCAGCTGGTGATGATTTTATGGCTACCAGCATGAGGATTGATAGCTTCCATAAATTCACATCCAGCTAGTGTACCCACAGATGCCATTCTTATTCTTATCTTGAAACTTTACTAAATTTTAGCCCGAGAAATATCCTGCAGTGGTGAATTCTGAAAGCTGATTATGCACCACATAAAAAGTCTTTTTATCCATTTTCAATCTGCTGCCTTTTGAATTCCATCCAGTTTCTGCTTTTTTCTCAAATTAAGGTGGATGGGAGTATGGTATATAATTAGGCCGTGTTATACTATTCATTACTCCATTCACCTTAATCTTATTATCTCTGCAGACATGCTAGGTCAATTCCAGCAGCATTACTTGAACAGAAGATGTGGTTAATTTTAAATGAACTGAATATAACTAATGATATATCTGATTGAGATAAATCCCAAATTGAAAGAAATTGTCATAGGGACTTTTTTTCTGTTATTGACATTGGCGTGAGGGAAGTAGGGATATTACAGGTGCAGTGCTGGGGCCAGGGTGTCTCTCTGTATTTGTGAAAAGCTGGGAAGACATGGGACAGTATCTCTAGATCCTTTGTTCACTTTGCATTAGTTGTAGGTGAATAATAGATTGTAAATTTTCAGTTGTGTGCTTGTGAGCCCTCCAAAAGATGACCCTGCAGCAGACGTCTATAATAGATCAAGAGTATGTAGTCCGCAAGTTCTCATACTTGGCACATCTCAAACAGAATGTTAGCAAGGACATCATTGTAAGTATTTTAGAGAACTATAGTCTGAAAAATATAATAAATCTCTACACACTTCCATAATGGAAACAGAATATAGATTATTCTTTGACTGTAAAATAAATGTTTTGTAGTTAATAAGCATCATATTTACTACAAATATTAAATACATATAACCTAGGATTTAACATATTCTTCTTTCATCAATAATAACATTTTAGATTACATGCTTGTGAAGAAGCTATGTTACAGATAAGTAGAGTCCCAGTGCCCCGATTTCTGCACTGGTTTACTTCTTTATGCAACAATTTTCAGGGACTCTTAAGTTCATTCTCTGTCTCCCTCCTTCTCTCCCCTCCCCCTTTCTTCTCTGGTGTTGGCTACTCAAGAAACTACTGAAATCCACACTTTGTATTTACTGCTTTTCCTGGTGGGTTTGCTGATCTACCTGCTTTCCTGTGTGGACTCTGAACCGAGCAAATCCTTAGACTGGTTTCTATCCTAACCAAGACCATGTGTAAAGTCTTATGCTGAGGACACTCACCCTCAACATCTCCTTGCCCCATCCTTTACTCTTCTTGTGATTTTTATTCTTTTCTTGTTTCTCACTTTAAACTTGAATGTATAATCCCCTATCCTATTTTATCCATCTGATTTTCCTTTGCTTATATATCATTAGTCTGTGACTGCCAGTTACCCACAAAGTAAAGAGAATTACAACTCAACAAAGCCAAACAATTATTCCACTACCCAGAGACAGGCAGTATAGACATTTTGGTATTTTCTTTCCAGTTATGTTTTTAACATAATTCAGACACTGTTAATGGGAATTCTTTAAAAAATTCAATTTATGCCATAAACATGTTCATACATCATGAAAAAGAAACTTTGACACACATGATTTTTTAGTGGTAGGTTTTTTCACTTTGAAAATCTCTCATAGTCATTAAATTATGCCTCTACTTCTGCTGTTATTCCTAAAAAAATTGTGTAAATAAAGTTCTGGTGAATATCCTGTGTGTGAATATTTGTCTGGACTAAATTAATCAAACTGAAATTATTATGTTAAAGCACATAAATACTTTAGAGGTTTTTGAAATATATAGATATACTATAAAAATAGAGAACTAGAATTAGAGAACTACTCCTATTAGATAGATGAAAGTACTTGTCTAGTTTGGGAAGGGGAGTAGGTGCAGAAGCATAGGGCATAGGTTTTTTTATATGGTACCACATATGGGAGAAACATGGTTTGTAGAAGTTCAAATTCAGATATCACTGTATCATAATATACCCTATGATAAAACATGCCATATTAGTATACATCATTCTCTATCATTTTATGGCTCATGGTGAAATTTTCATTCTTACATTTCATCTTCATCTGTAATGTTTGAGTGCATCATATAATCTTGAGTGTCCAATATTTTCTCCATTATCAACTCTGTAATTCTGTTAAATTATTGTATTTTTCCTTATTCTCACTCCCATGTCTGTTTATGGGCCATCTTTTGCACAGGTCAGCTATCTTTGGGTCTCAATTTTTTCTGATAAGCCAGTGTTTGAATTTTTGTTTTTCTGTATTCAATGTGTCATTTTTCTCTGGCTGCTTTCCAGATTTATTCTCTCTTAATCTTTGGCCATTAACAGGATGACTGATGTACTTGGAGGCATTTGTTCATACTTACTCTGCCTAAATCTTTATAAATTTGTCTTTCACCAAATTTGGGAAATCTTTGGCTCTTATTATCTTTATATTTTATCTGAAAGTCCCTATAAGATTCCAACAATATGTATTTTCTACCCTTTTGTATTGTCCCACAGACTCCTGAAGCATTATTAACTTATGAATCTTTTTTTTCTCTTGTACTTCTTCAGGTCTGATAATTTCTACTATTTTTTAAATTCAATAATGCTTTCTTTAGACATTTTTTTCTAACGTTAAGCACATTGATTTTTTTTTTTCTGTTTATTTTTTAATTTTTTTTATTTATTTATTTTTTTTTTTTTTAAATTTTTTTTTATTCTTTGAATCAGCCATGGATTTACATGTATTCCCAATCCCAATCCCCCCTCCCACCTCCCTCTCCACCCGATTCCTCTGGGTCTTCCCAGTGCACCAGGCCGGAGCACTTGTCTCATGCATCCCACCTGGGCTGGTGATCTGTTTCACCATAGATAGTATACATGCTGTTCTTTTGAAATATCCCACCCTCACCTTCTCCCACAGAGTTCAAAAGTCTGTTCTGTATTTCTGTGTCTCTTTTTCTGTTTTGCATATAGGGTTATCGTTATCACCTTTCTAAATTCCATATATATGTGTTAGTATATATGATTGTTTTATATCAGATATTGTGTCTCTGTTTCTATTTCAAGAAATTCTATTTGGTTCTTGTTTATATATCTGTTTTTCTCTGATATTTCCTACTTTTTCACAAAATGAGAGCATATTTTCCCTTACTTTATTGAGCATATTTAAAGCAGCTGCTTAAAAACCCTTGCCTGGTAATTCCAATATCTGCATTATTTTGAGTTTGGGCTTTGTTGATTGTTTTCTGATGCAAATAGGTCATATATTCCTACTACTAATATATCATGACTTTTGGAATATATATTGGATATTATGTGTGGTACAGACTTTGGATTCTGTTATATTCTTATAAAGAGAACTCAAACTCAAGCTCTGAATTCATAGTTCCATAGTTTCAATTGTTGTTTTTAGCCTTAAATGGGCTGCTTAGAATCTGCCCTCTTGAATGTGTAGTTCAGGGTAAGCCAGAAATTTAAGCAGAATTATTTACAGAATTTGGGACTCTTCTGTCCCTCTCTTCTTCCTAAGATTCTCTGCTTCACTATCTAGTTACTACGGATGCCACCATGTTCTGTATTCTGGTCCCTTACTAATCTGGGATATCTTTTTGGATTTTAGCCACTTTGCATGCCAACTGTGTCCTACTCTTAGCTATTAAAATGGGACACTTACCTCATACTATTTATTTTTCTATGTATTTCTATTGTATTGCTATCTCATATCTGGGAAGTGTTATTTTCACTCTGGTGCCTTGGGTAGTTGTTTTACATTATTCTGTCCAAAGTTTATAGTTGTTATTTATAGGAACTTGGTCTGATGGGAGCTACTCAGTCACCACCAAGAGTGGAAGCTTAGCCATGTTTTCTGAAAGAAATTCCTACTTGTGCATGTCTGACTTTCATTTGTGACTGAGATGTAGAGAAGGTGTTTTACAGGTAGAGTGATTGCCCCGAGACTCCAGATTTATGAACTGTCACAGGGAAATACTCCAATAGTGGCTGGGTTTCCCTTCTTGCAACTTAGTCCAGCTGCTGGGGGGCATGTTGCTCACCTCTATCCAGAGTTCTGCCAGAGACACGTAAAATGAGTCTGGATATTGCTCTTAGAATTTTAAAGTAATTTAAAACCTCGTGTGTCTGAAAATAGAAGTGGATTAAGGAGTACCACAGAGAGAATTGGAATATCATGGTTTTTTAGAAGACGGGATTCTTGATTAACTGGCATGAAGCAGGCAGAATGGTAGATTCAAGCATATCAATGTATCACAAAGTGTGGTCATGGAGGAACTGCATCATCAGAATCATCCAGAGATTTAAAAAAAAAAAAAAAAAAGACTTCTAGCCCAGCCCAGACCTGCTGAACAATAAGCTTTGCAGCTCCTTGCATTCACAAGTGGGTGATGCCTGCATTCATTAATGTTAGATAACCACTGCTCTGCGTCAGTAGTTCTTAAGCCTGGCTGCACATTACAGTCACCTGGGAAGCTTTTAAATCTTACAGATTCCCAGACATCCTCAGAGGCTCTCTTAATTGGTATGGTTTGGGGCATTGGTGTTTTTTAAGTTGCTGGGATGATTCTAATGTGCTGTCAATGTTGGAAGCACTTCTTTTTGTGAATAGTAGTTACTTTCTAGAAGGTCAATAGAATGACTTTCTAAGACTCTGAGGAGAATGGGACAAGAGGTAACACTAGTAATGCTTCCTGAACAGAAAGCAGAAAATATACCTATGAACATGGTGCTAATTTCTGGATACACTTTTTGGCATCTTTAAGGGGATAAAAAATGCTATGAGGTCATTATACAATGGTATTTCTAATTTGTAAGTCCTAAGTCAAGATTGAACATTTTTCTTTACTATAAAAGCTTACAGTGCTCGCTTCGGCAGCACATATACTAAAATTGGAACGATACAGAGAAGATTAGCATGGCCCCTGCGCAAGGATGACACGCAAATTCATGAAGCGTTCCATATTTTTTTTTCGCCATTAACCTAGAAGTTTTATTATCAGTGCTGTATAGTTGGAGAAGTCCTGAGACTACAGGAAGAATAAAACTGAAATCCAGAGGCAGGAAACTTAAGCCCAAAACCTGAGAACACCAGAAAACTCCTAACTACATGGAACTTTAAGCAATAAGTGACCGTCCAAAAGCCTCCATACCTACACTGAAACCAACCACCACCCAAGAGCCAGTAAGTTTTAGAGCAAGACATACCACGCAAATTCTCCAGCAACACAGGAACATAGCCCCGAATGTCAACATACAGGCTGCCCAAGGTGACACCTAACACATAGACCCATCTCAAAACTCATTACTGGGCACTCCATTGCTCTCCAAAAAGAAGAAATCAAGTTCCACGCACCAGTACACTGACGCAAGCTTCCCTAACTGGGAAACCTTGACAAGCCAATCGTCTAACCCCACCCACTGGGTAAATCCTCCACAATAAAAAGGAACCACAGACCTCCAGAATACAGAAAGTCCACTCCAGACACAGCAATCTAAACAAGATGGAAAGGCAAAGAAATACCCAACAGGTAAAGGAACATGAAAAATGCCCACCAAGTCAAACAAAAGAGGAGGAGATAGGGAATCTGCCTGAAAAAGAATTTAGAATAATGATAATAAAAATGATCCAAAATCTTGAAAACAAAATGGAGTTACAGATAAATAGCCTGGAGACAAAGATTGAAAAGATACAAGAATTGTTTAATAAAGACCTAGAAGAAATAAAAAAGAGTCAATTAAAAATGAACAATGCAATGAATGAGATCAAAAACACTTTGGAGGGAACCAAGAGTAGAATAACGGAGGCAGAAGATAGGATAAGTGAGGTAGAAGATAAAATGGTGGAAATAAATGAAGCAGAGAGGAAAAAAGAAAAAAGGATCAAAAGAAATGAGGACAACCTCAGGGACCTCTGGGACACTGTGAAACGCCCCAACATTCGAATCATAGGAGTTCCAGAAGAAGAAGACAAAAAGAAAGGCCATGAGAAAATACTCGAGGAGATAATAGCTGAAAACTTCCCTAAAATGGGGAAGGAAATAGCCACTCAAGTCAAAGAAACCCAGAGAGTCCCAAACAGGATAAACCCAAGGCGAAACACCCCAAGACACATATTAATCAAACTAACAAAGATCAAACACAAAGAACAAATATTAAAAGGAGCAAGGGAAAAACAACAAATAACACACAAAGGGATTCCCATAAGGATAACAGCTGACCTATCAATAGAAACCCTCCAGGCCAGAAGGGAATGGCAGGACGTCCTGAAAGTAATGAAAGAGAATAACTTACAACCTAGATTACTGTATCCAGCAAGGATCTCATTCAGATATGAAGGAGAACTCAAAAGCTTTACAGATAAGCAAAAGCTGAGAGAATTCAGCACCACCAAACCAGCTCTTCAACAAATGCTAAAGGATCTTCTCTAGACAGGAAATGCAGAAAGGTTGTATAAACGTGAACCCAAAACAACAAAGTAAATGGCAACGGGACCACACCTATCAATAATTACCTTAAATGTAAATGGGTTGAATGCCCCAACCAAAAGACAAAGATTGGCTGAATGGATACAAAAACAAGACCCCCATATATGCTGTCTACAAGAGACCCACCTCAAAACAAGAGACACATACAGACTAAAAGTGAAGGGCTGGAAAAAAATATTTCATGCAAATGGAGACCAAAAGAAAGCAGGAGTCGCAATACTCATATCAGATAAAATAGACTTTCAAATAAAAGCTGTGAAAAGAGACAAAGAAGGACACTACATAATGATCAAAGGATCAATCCAAGAAGAAGATATAACAATTATAAATATATATGCACCCAACATAGGAGCACCGCAATATGTACGGCAAACACTAACGAGTATGAAAGAGGAAATTAATAGTAACACAATAATAGTGGGAGACTTTAATACCCCACTCACAACTATGGATAGATCAACTAAACAGAAAATTAACAAGGAAACACAAACTTTAAATGACACAATGGACCAGCTAGACCTAATTGATATCTATAGGACATTTCACCCCAAAACAAGCAACTTCACCTTTTTCTCAAGTGCACACGGAACCTTCTCCAGAATAGATCACATCCTGGGCCATAAATCTAGTCTTGGAAAATTCAAAAAAATTGAAATCATTCCAGTCATCTTTTCTGACCACAGTGCAGTAAGATTAGATCTCAATTACAGGAAAAAAATTGTTAAAAATTCAAACACCTGGAGGCTAAATAACACGCTTCTGAATAACCAACAAATCATAGAAGAAATCAAAAAAGAAATCAAAATATGTATAGAAATGAATGAAAATGAAAACACAACAACCCAAAACCTATGGGACACTGTAAAAGCAGTGCTAAGGGGAAGGTTCATAGCATTACAGGCTTACATCAAGAAACAAGAAAAAAGCCAAATAAATAACCTAACTCTACACCTAAAGCAATTAGAGAAGGAAGAAATGAAGAATCCCAGGGTTAGCAGAAGGAAAGAAATCTTAAAAATTAAGGCAGAAATAAATGCAATAGAAACTAAAGAGACCATAGGAAAAATCAACAAAGCTAAAAGCTGGTTTTTTGAAAAAATAAACAAAATTGACAAACCATTAGCAAGACTCATTAAGAAACAAAGAGAGAAGAACCAAATTAACAAAATTAGAAATGAAAATGGAGAGATCACAACAGACAACACTGAAATACAAAGGATCATAAGAGACTACTACCAGCAGCTCTATGCCAATAAAATGGACAACTTGGATGAAATGGACAAATTCTTAGAAAAGTATAACTTTCCAAAACTGAACCAGGAAGAAATAGAAGATCTTAACAGACCCATCACAGGCAAGGAAATCGAAACTGTAATCAAAAATCTTCCAGCAAACAAAAGCCCAGGACCAGATGGCTTCACAGCTGAATTCTACCAAAAATTTAGAGAAGAGCTAACACCTACCTTACTCAAACTCTTCCAGAAAATTGCAGAAGAAGGTAAACTTCCAAACTCATTCTATGAGGCCACCATCACCCTAATTCCAAAACCTGACAAAGATGCCACAAAAAAAGAAAACTACAGGCCAATATCACTGATGAACATAGATGCAAAAATCCTTAACAAAATTCTAGCAAACAGAATCCAACAACATATTAAAAAAATCATACACCACGACCAAGTGGGCTTTATCCCAGGAATGCAAGGATTCTTCAATATCCGCAAATCAATCAATGTAATACACCACATTAACAAATTGAAAGATAAAAACCATATGATTATCTCAATAGATGCAGAGAAAGCCTTTGACAAAATTCAACACTCATTTATGATTAAAACTCTCCAAAAAGCAGGAATAGAAGGAACATACCTCAACATAATAAAAGCTATATATGACAAACCCACAGCAAGCATCACCCTCAATGGTGAAAAATTGAAAGCATTTCCCCTGAAATCAGGAACAAGACAAGGGTGCCCACTCTCACCACTACTGTTCAACATAGTGTTGGAAGTTTTGGCCACAGCAATCAGAGCAGAAAAAGAAGTAAAAGGAATCCAGATAGGAAAAGAAGAAGTGAAACTCTCACTGTTTGCAGATGACATGATCCTCTATATAGAAAACCCTAAAGACTCTACCAGAAAATTACTAGAACTAATCAATGAATATAGTGAAGTTGCAGGATATAAAATTAACACACAGAAATCCCTTGCATTCCTATATACTAACAATGAAAAAACAGAAAGAGAAATTAAGGAAACAATACCATTCACCATTGCAACAAAAAGAATAAAATACTTAGGAGTATATCTACCTAAAGAAACAAAAGACCTATACATAGAAAACTATAAAACACTGATGAAAGAAATCAAAGAGGACACAAACAGATGGAGAAACATACCGTGTTCATGGATTGGAAGAATCAATATTGTCAAAATGGCTATTCTACCCAAAGCAATCTATAGATTCAATGCAATCCCTATCAAGCTACCAACAGTATTTTTCACAGAACTAGACCAAAGAATTTCACAATTTGTATGGAAATACAAAAAACCTCGAATAGCCAAAGTAATCTTGAAAAAGAAGAATGGAACTGGAGGAATCAACCTGCCTGACTTCAGACTCTACTACAAAGCCACAGTCATCAAGACAGTGTGGTACTGGCACAAAGACAGAAATATAGACCAATGGAACAGAATAGAAAGCCCAGAGATAAATCCATGAACCTATGGATACCTTATCTTTGACAAAGGAGGCAAGGATATACAATGGAAAAAAGACAACCTCTTTAACAAGTGGTGCTGGGAAAACTGGTCAACCACTTGCAAAAGAATGAAACTAGAACACTTTCTAACACCATACACAAAAATAAACTCAAAATGGATTAAAGATCTAAATGTAAGACCAGAAACTATAAAACTCCTAGAGGAGAACATAGGCAAAACACTCTCCGACATAAATCACAGCAAGATCCTCTATGACCCACCTCCCAGAATATTGGAAATAAAAGCAAAACTAAACAAATGGGATCTAATGAAACTTAAAAGCTTTTGCACTACAAAAGAAACTATAAGTAAGGTGAAAAGACAGCCGTCAGATTGGGAGAAAATAATAGCAAATGAAGAAACAAACAAAGGATTAATCTAAAAAATATACAAGCAACTCCTGCAGCTCAATTCCAGAAAAATAAATGACCCAATCAAAAAATGGGCCAGAGAACTAAACAGACATTTCTCCAAAGAAGACATACAGATGGCTAACAAACACATGAAAAGGTGCTCAACATCACTCATTATTAGAGAAATGCAAATCAAAACCACAATGAGGTACCATTACACACCAGTCAGGATGGCTGCTATCCAAAAGTCTACAAGCAATAAATGCTGGAGAGGGTGTGGAGAAAAGGGAACCCTCTTACACTGTTGGTGGGAATGCAAACTAGTACAGCCACTATGGAAAACAGTGTGGAGATTCCTTTAAAAACTGGAAATAGAACTGCCATATGACCCAGCAATCCCACTTCTGGGCATACACACTGAGGAAACCAGATCTGAAAGAGACACATGCACCCCAATGTTCATCGCAGCACTGTTTATAATAGCCAGGACATGGAAGCAACCTAGATGCCCATCAGCAGATGAATGGATAAGGAAGCTGTGGTACATATACACCATGGAATTTTACTCAGCCGTCAAAAAGAATTCATTTGAACCAGTCCTAATGAGATGGATGAAACTGGAGCCCCTTATACAGAGTGAAGTAAGCCAGAAAGATAAAGAACATTACAGCATACTAACACATATATATGGAATTTAGAAAGATGGTAACGATAACCCTATATGCAAAACAGAAAAAGAGACACAGAAATACAGAACAGACTTTTGAACTCTGTGGGAGAAGGTGAGGGTGGGATGTTTCGAAAGAACAGCATGTATACTATCTATGGTGAAACAGATCACCAGCCCAGGTGGGATGCATGAGACAAGTGCTCCGGCCTGGTGCAATGGGAAGACCCAGAGGAATCGGGTGGAGAGGGAGATGGGAGGGGGGATCGGGATGGGGAATAAGTGTAAATCTATGGCTGATTCATATCAATGTATGACAAGACCCACTGAAATGTTGTGAAGTAATTAGCCTCCAACTAATAAAAAAAATTAAAAAAAAAAAAAAAAAGCTTACAGAATCCAATTTGCTTAAGTCTCCCAGAGAGGGATATAGTATACCCTGTTTCTCCAACTTATTTAATTATGTGACCCTTTTACTCAAGTAACACTTATTAACATCTTGCACAAACAAATCGGGGAAGTCTTTGTTCTAGGAGCCATTCATGCAGAACAAAGAGACTGGCTAGTCAGAACTTGGAACGTTATTATTTGTAAAATAACTGGTAAAATTTTAATACCTTCATTAAAAAATTTCTGATGCTTTCTATATTTTTGTCTTTGGCTTTTTAAAATTAATTTTTGTTGGAGTATAGTTGCTTGACAATGTTGGTGAATATCTGCATTTTTAATGCTGGAGGTTCCTGCATCAATTGTTGTTGTGCTTAGTCGCTCAGTCATGTCTGATTCTTTGTGACCCCATGGACTGCACCCTCCAGGCTCCTCTGTCCATGGGGATTATCCAGGGAAGAGTACTGGAGTGGATTGCAATGCCCTCCTTCAGGGGATCTTCCCAACCCAGGGATCGAACCCAGGTCTTCCGCATTACGGGCAGATTCTTTATCATCTGAGCCACCAGGGAAGCCCAAGAATACTGGAGTGGGTAGCCTCGCCCTTCTCCAGGTGAATCTTCCTGACCCAGGAATCACTGGGGTCTCCTGCATTGCAGGTGGATTCTTTACCAGCTGAGCTACAAACGAAGGCCCCTTTGCATCAGAGAAAAGCAAATTAGTTTACTTACATAGCAATCCCAGTATTAGCACTCTTTCCTCCACTAGAGGAAGATACTACCTGCATGTACAAAAAGAGATTTTACAATATAGATGAGCAATTCCAAAACTAGATTTCAGACTTCTATAGGAACTTGTCTCCCAGAGAAAAGGAGAGAAAATTTTGCTCTCAAGTGGAAACAAATCCTATATTGGAGGAGATGGGGATGATTCCCAGGTATTTATAACAACAACTTTTTAAAATGTAAACAAATGGCTCCAGATTTTATCACTCTATGAATTTTAAATGAAAGGGTTCAGAAAAATAAATCTCTATGTTTTTCTAGTGGTTTCTATTTTTCTATAGGATTGCTATTCAGTCATTCTTTAACCCGAGTTTCTGGCAATCTTTGCTTAGAAAGCTCTGAGTGGGCAAAAACATGAAACTATGAATATTTTCTGCACAATGCCATCTATTATCAACTTGGAACAACTTCACTCATTCCAAATATGTTTCTGATTTCAACAATATTTCTAGTATCAATCCTAGCACTCCCTTTATGAGATGACTACCCAGAATAGCTTCAAGATACACAGACAAACTTACAAAACACCTTGTGTACTTCCCTTGTGGCCCAGCTGGTAAAGAATCCGCCTGCAAGGCAGGAGACCTTGGTTCAATTCCCAGGTTGGGAAGATCCCCTGGAGAAGGGATAGGCTACCCACTCCAATATTCTTGGGTTTCCCACGTGGCTTAGCTGGTAAAGAGTCCACCTGCAATATGGGAGACCTGAATTTGATCACCTGCTTGGGAAGATCCCCTGGAGAAGGGAAATGCTACCCACTCCAGTACTCTGGCCTGGAGAATTAAATGAACTGTATAGTCCACGGGGTTGCAAAGACCCTCCCCCCCTCCATGGGGGTCCAAAGAGTCGGACATGACTGAGCAACTTTCACTTTCACTTGTTATATGAAAAACATAAGTAAAAATTGATTGCCCACTGTCTTAGTGCATTTGGTCTCTTGTAACAAAATAAGGTGCCTTACAAACAGCAGAAATTTGTCTCTCAAAGTTCTGGAGGCTGCATATCCAAGGTCAGGGACCCTCTTCTAAGCTACAGACTATTGACTTCTCAATTGTATTCTCAGATGGTGGAAAGGGAGCCATCTGGTCCTCTTTTAATAAGGGTACTAACTTGTAACCTGTCACCTAATCACCTCCCAAAGACCCACCTCCTAATGCTATCACATAAAGCACTACGTTTTTCAATATATGAATTTTGGGGGGATGCAAACATTCAAACCATATGACCCATCATGTAAAGTATTTACTTGCTTATGTCCAACTACATTTATCATCCTTCCCTTTCTCTAAGACTGGCCTTCACCCCAGGAAATTAGAATCACTGCACGGTCTTTATAAAATGAACTACAAGAGTCTTTCCCAGTCCTGTGTAAGTTCTGACAGTTCTATGCTGGGGTTAATGGCAACCTCCTCCAAGAGGGCTTATGCCACACCCAAGTCTGCAGCATCCAGAGTCCCTGCCTCTGCCCATACACAGAAGACACTCAAACACAGTTCTGTCTTGTGGATGTGACTGGTGATGGAAGTAAAGTCTGTTGTGGTAAAGAGCAACATTGCATAGGAACCTGGAATGTTAGGTCCATGAATCAAGGCAAATTGGAAGTGGTCAAACAGGAGATGGCAAGAGTGAATGTTGACATTTTAGGAATCAGCGAACTAAAATGGACTAGAATGGGTGAATTTAACTCAGTTGACCATTATATCAATGACTGTGGGCAAGAATCCCTTAGAAGAAATGGAGCAGCCCTCACAGTCAACAAAAGAGTCCAAAATGCAGTACTTGGATGTGACCTCAAAGACACCAGAATGATCTCTGTTCCTTTTCAAGGCAAACCACTCAGTAATCCAAGTCTATGCCCTGACCAGAAATGCTAAAGAAGCTGAAGTTGAACGGTTAGTTCTAGAACTAACACCCAAAAAAGATGTCCTTTTCATTATAGGGGTTGCAAAAGTAGGAAGTCAAGAACTACCTGGAGTAACAGGCAAATTTGGCCTTGGAGTACAGAATGAAGCAGGGCAAAGGCTAACAGAGTTTTGCCAAGAGAACGCACTGGTGATAGCAAGAACCCTCTTCCAACAACACAAGAGAAGACTCTACACATGGACATCACCAGATGGTCAACACTGAAATCAGATTGATTATATTCTTTGCGGCCAAAGATGGAGAAGCTCTATATAGTCAGCAAAAACAAGACCAGGAGCTGACTGTGGCTCAGATCATGAACTCCTTATTGCCAAATTCAGATTTAAATTGAAGAAAGTAGGCAAAACAAGTAGACCATTCAGGTATGATGTAAATCAAATCCCTCATGATTATACAGTGGAAGTGACAAATAAATTCAAGGGATTAGATATTATAGACAGAAAGCCTGAAGAACTATGAACGGAGGTTTGTGACACTGTACAGGAGGCAGAGATCAAGACCATCCTCAGGAAAAAGAAATGCAAAAAGGCAAAATGATTGTCTGAGGAGACCTTACAGATAGCTGAGAATAGAAGAGAAGTGAAAGGCAAAGGAGAAAAGCAAAGATATACCCATTTAAATCCTGAGTTCCAAAGAATAGCAAGGAGAGATAAGAAAGCCTTTCTCAGTGATCAATGCAAAGAAATAGAGGAAAACAGTAGAATGGGAAAGACTAGAGATCTCTTCAAGATAATTAGTGGTGCCAAGGAAATATTTCATGCAAAGATGGTCACAATAAAGGATAGAAATGGTAGGGACCTAATAGAAGCAGAAGATATTAAGAATAGGTGGCAAGAATACACAGAAGAACTATATAAAAAAGATCTTCATGGCCCAGATAACCATGATGGTGTGATCACTCACCTAGAGCCAGACATTGTGGATGTGAAGTTAAGTGGGCCTTAGCATGCATCACTATGAACAAAACTAGTGGAGGTGATGAAATTCCAGTTGAGCTATTTCAAATCCTAAAAGATGATGCTGTGAAAGTGCTGCACTCAATATGCCAGCAAATTTGGAAAACTCAGTAGTGGCCAAAGGACTGGAAAAGGTCAGTTTTCATTCCAATCCCAAAGAAAGGCAATGCCAAAGAAGGCTCAAACTACTGCATAATTGCACTCATCTCACACACTAGCAAAGTAATGCTCAAAATTCTCCAGGCCAGGCTTCAACAATATGTGAACTGTGAACTTCCAGTAGTTCAAGCTGAATTTAGAAAAGGTAGAGGAACCAGAGATCAAATTGCCAACATCTGCTGGATCAACGACAAAACAAGAGAGTTCCAGGAAAACATCTATTTCTTCTTTATGGACTATGCCTAAGCCTTTGACTGTTTTCAGTTCAGTTCAGTTCAGTTCAGTCGCTCATTTGTGTCCGACTCTGCGAACCCATGAACCGCAGCACACCAGGCCTTCCTGTCCATCACCAACTCCCGATTTACCCATACTCATGTCCATTGAGTTGGTTATGCCATCTAACCAACTCATCCTCTGTTGTCCCCTTCTCCTCCTGCCTTCAATCTTTCCCAACATCAGGTGGCCAAAGTACTGGAGTTTCATTTCAACATCAGTCCTTCCAATGAACACCCAGGACTGATCTCCTTTAGGATGGACTGGTTGGCTCTCCTCACAGTCCAAGGGACTCTCAAGAGTCTTCTCCAATGCCACAGTTCAAAAGCATCAATTCTTCAGCACTCAGCTTTCTTTATGGTCCAACTCTCACATCCATACATGACTACTGGAAAAACCATAGCCTTGACTAGAGGGACTTTTGTTGACAAAGTAATGTCTCTGCTTTTTAATATGTTGTCTATGTTGGTCATAACTTTCCTTCCAAGGAGTAAGTAAGTGTCTTTTTATTTCATGGCTGCAATCACCTTCTGCAGTGATTTTGGAGCCCAAAAAATAAAGTCAGCCACTGTTTCCACTGTTTCCCCATCTATTTGCCATCAAGTGATGGGACTGGATGCCATGATCTTAGTTTTCTGAATGTTGACTATGTGGATCACCACAAACTGTGGAAAATTCTTAAAGAGATGGATATACCTGACCACCTTACCTGCCTGTTGAGAAATTTGTTTGCAGGTCAGGAAACCACATTTAGAACTGGACATGGAATAATAGACTGGTTCCAAATAGGGAAAGGAGTATGTCAAGGCTGTATACTGTCACCCTGCTTATTTAACTTAAATGCAGAGTACATCATGAGAAATGCTGGGCTGGATGAAGCACAAGCTGGAATCAAGATTGCCAGGAGAAATATCAATAACTTCGGATATGCAGATGCACCACCCTTATGGCAGAAAGTGAAGAAGCACTAAAGAGCCTCTTGATGAAAGTGAAAGGGGAGGGTGAAAAAGTTGGCTTAATGCTCAGTGTTCGGAAAACTAAGATCATGGCATCTGGTCCCATCACTTCATGGCAAATAGATGGGGAAACAGTGGAAAGAGTGACAGACTATATTTTGGGCTCCAGAATCACTGCAGATCATGACTGTAGCCACGAAATTAAAAGATGCTTGCTCCCTGGAAGAAAAGTTATGACCCACCTACTATTATTGCCACTAAGTTGCTTCAGTCGTGTCTGACTCTGTGCGACCCCATAGACGGCAGCCCACCAGGCTCCTCCATCCCTGGGATTCTGCAGGCAAGAATACTGGAGTGGGTTGCCATTTCCTTCTCCAATGCATGCATGCATGATAAGTTGCTTCAGTCATGTCTAACTCTGTGCGACCCTATGGACAGCAGCCCATCAGGCTCCTCTGTCCACAGGATTCTCTAGGCAAGAATACTGAAATGGGTTGCCATTTCCTTCTCCAATGACCAACCTAGACAACACATTAAAAAGCAGAAACATTGCTTTGCCAACAAAGGTCCATTTTTCAAAGCTATGGTTTTTCCAGTAGTCATGTATGGATGTGAGAGTTGGACTATAAAGAAAGCTGAGTGCAGAAGAATTGATGCTTTTGAACTGTGGTGTTAGAGAAGACTCTTGAGAGTCCCTTGGACTGCAAGGAGATCCAACCAGTCCATCCTAAAGGAAACCAGTTCTGAATATTCATGGGAAGGACTGATGCTGAAGCTGAAACTCCAATACTTTGGCCTCCTGATGGGAAGAACTGACTCATTGGAAAGACCCTGATGCTGGGAAAGATTGAAGACAGGAGGAGAAGGGGATGCAGAGGATGAGAGGCCAGGCGTGCTGCAGTCCATGGGGTAGCAGGTCTCCCTGTCCGTCGCCAATTCCCAGAGATTACTTAAGCTCATGTTCACTGAGTTGATGATGCCATCCAACCATCTCATCCTCTGCCATGGCAATTTGATCTCTGGTTCAAGATACTAGTAGGTATATCATTTAACCTCTTTGTCTTTCAGTTTCTTCTTTAGTAAAATTAGGTTATTTTTACTTATGTCAAAGAGGTGTTATAGGATTAAATGAGTTAAACTATGTAAATTGTTAAAACTGTGCTTCTTCCTTAATACTTTATAAATATTAACCATTACAACACAGATTCTGTAAGTCCAGTTCATTAATTTTATCTGAGTATACTGTGATTTTACTATTGTTGGCTCTGTACCTATAGAAATTTTTCCAGATGGTGTGGAAGGGCTTTAACATATCCATAGTTTAGAAGCTTGAAATATAGAAGGAAACCAGAAATGTAAATGGCAATTTATGTATTGGGTATCTGGTCTAATTCATTGACTGGATAGGTGGATGGTAGCAAAGGATAGAAGATGGAGTGGAGCTCAAATATGCCAGGCAGCGAGTCAGCAATAGATTTTTCCATGAAAAGAAATTAATAGAATTTAAACAATTTGGACCATAAATCTCAAGTCAGGGCCAAGAGTTAACCTTGGATGAGAGAGAATCAGTTATGACAACGGCTGTCAGACAAGAGACTGTGTTGATAAATGCTGATAACCAACAGTGCTCCTCTTTCTGCTGGCTCTTGCTGTCCTAATGGTAGAGAAGACATGTTGACCTCTAAATTTTCTTACAGGCATTTGAAGGATTTAGAACCTGCTGGAAAGATAATTTGGTAGAGAGATCCTTGATCATATTTTCTCCCATGTGGAGAAAAGCCTTCACAAACCTCTCTGGTTCTAGCTCACTAATCCCCAAGGCACTTCGGAAGCTGATTTTCCCCCCACACACCTCTTCTGGAACTGATATCCTCCCTTGGTTTCATTTTAAAGTGTTTTACTTATCTCATTCTGTGAGTTCATTCTGGGATAACTCTCAGTTTTATTATAAGAATTTTTGTACCTACATGAAGGTAGAAAGTAAAAATTGCTCAGTCGTGTCCGACTCTTTGCAACCCCTTGGACTGTACAGTCCACGGAATTCTTCAGGCCAGAACACTGAATGTGTAGCTATTCCCTTCTCCAGGGGACCTTCCCAACCCAGGGATTGAACCCAGGTCTCTTACATTGCAGGCAGATTCTTTACCAGCTGAGCCACACGGAAAGCCCAAGAATACTGGAGTGGGTAGCCTATTCCTATATGTACGTATATATGCATTTATTGCTGCTTTAATTTTTAGTTTGCCTTTGATCTTGATGATTTTGAGATCTTTTTCTTCCTCATGATATGCACTCTTTCTCTGCTTTAAAGGTTTTTTTCTCCATGACAGTCTCATGTGCTTTTATTGATGTCATGCAAAGCTGAGCTGTTTATTTATTTAGGTTTATCTATAGATATTTTAATTTGCATTTTGGTGTTTTGAATTCATGTGTCACATATATGCTAGGCCTCCAATAGGAAGGCTTGGAAATAGTTTTGGAAAAACTAGGCTAAGTTTTCTGTGTATTTTTCACTTAAGTTACCTTCTTTTTGGTAATGCACCAATTTAAATTGCTGTTCAGTTGAATAATTTAATTAGTCCATTTTTCTCAAGTAAGAAGCTCACTATTTACATAATAGGAATTTATTGACTTTACAAAAAGAGTTTACAATGCACTAGTATTCTACTTAATAGCTCTTGTAAGCTATCTAAACCCTATATGTAAATAGTTAATGCTATAAATTAGAGTTAAGAAAGGACTTAAAAATTGTACTCTGGGCAGTGCTAAGCAGAGTGTTAACTAGATTTAATCCTGATAAGGGGTGAGCCATAACAGCTGTGGAAATGGTCAAAGACATGGCCAGAATATTCGATATCTCTGTGACACAGAAATCCAGATTGCTGTACATTGATCAAAGTTCCATAGGACTGCAGCTGCCACCCTAAAGATAGAGTTCAGAAAGTCTCCCACTTCTGAGGTAAGCCACTGACACATGCAGAGCATAGTTCCCCAGACCAGCTGCAGGTGACCCAGACAGTTCCTAAGTAGTGTTAAATTTAAGTTGCATACTGGTTAGCAACTATATGTGTAGGAATACGTGCTCTGTGTGTGTTTGTGTGCATGCGCACATGTGTGTGCACACATATGTGAGTTTCCCCGTGAGCGTGTGTGCGTCTCTGGGGAAAAGGCAAGGTTGAGATTCCAATACAGCTGACCAATGAGGCTGTATTTTCCATGATTGCTTTCATCTGAAGGGAGGGGCTTTCCACCACACCCTCTAATGGGATCTGGCTTGGCCATTTGCTGGCTACAGTTTTTGCATGTCCATTTAAACTCTGTATCCCCAAACATGGATGCTTGGATCCTCTGGCTCTAAATACATCTCCTATTTTCATACTTCCACCACAGCAGTTGGCCAACTGGTACTTCAGAATAGCATTAGATGGCCAAATAAGTAGCACCATCTGCTGCAATTTAGAGGAATCCTCAGCGGTGCTGTGACAGCTGTCTAGTTCTGAGTCCTCAACACCAGCATTCATTTGTAAGAGAGGACACATATCCAGTGTTAGAATGGCTATTTTCTATAAAAGGAATGCTTTTTCTAGCAAGGCAGAAAAAGCACAGTTTTTATGGAGGTCAGACGTCTGGAAACCATTGTCTAGTCTTCAAAATAAAGCTCCAAATGGGGATGTTGACAAAATAGTCTTCCTAGGCATTTGGATTTAAAGGCCAAACTCTGAAATCATGCTTTGACATATGAAAAGTCATTATGCCCTCCCTAAATGCCTGATTACATTTATTGAATACATAGTCCTTAATAAGCTTGATTATCTGGCTTGTGAGCATACAGCATTATAGAAGTTGCAAGCTAGAATTAGACATGGTAGGGTTATAAGTGACTCAGACTCAATAACGAGAAGTATTGAATCTGGTGAATTTTAGAATGTTAAAAGCAGATCATGATTTTACATAGATTACAATGACATATTCATGGATCTGTTCATTTAATAAATATCTATTTACTATGACCCAGGCACTTTTCTAAATACTGGCATACATAGAAGAGTTGGTAAGAGGAGATCCTTACACTTAAAGAGTTTGAAGTCTAGTCAGATGGCCTACCTCATGAATAATGCAAGGTAGGTTATACAAATGCCATTAGAGGAACAGCTAATTTAATATGAAAGCTCAGACTAAGCTTATTTCCAACACAGGAAGGATTCATGGAAACTGTGGCATTTAAAGTTGACTTTGAAAAAAGTATTTGAATTTGAATATACAGATAAAGAACACGGCATTTTTCATAAATAAGAGTGTGAGAGGGACTTTCCTGGTGGTCCAGTGGTTAAGGATTTGCCTTGCAATGTAGAGGACATGGATTTGATCCCTCATGGATCTAAGATTCCCATAGGCTGCAGAGAAACTAAGACTGTGTGCCACAATGAAAGATCCCAATGATGCAAGGAGCCGAAACTAAGATTGACACAGTCCAAAAAAAGTGTGAGACATCTTGAAAGCCCAAAGAACTATGGGAACTAGGACCACCAGGGGACCCAAGTCTCTACAGACAGAAGCTGTGCTTGTCCTGTTTGTTGCTCTGGATCCCCAGTGAAAGAACTGGAATGTTGTAAGCATTTGATATTGTTAGAATGAAAGCATGCATGAATGAATAAATGAATATCTTAGCTATATTTTATATAAAATATCTAGCATTAGATTAACAACTAGTAGAGTTGTTAATAAGACTAGGACCAAAAGAAAAGTCAGCAAGTGTAACATCCACCATAATCAAGATAGAAAACAATTACTTCTCCCCAGAATATTTCCACATGTCTCTTGATAGTCACTTTTCTCCACCTACCCTTGGAGTACAGATCCAGCCACTTCTCTGCTCTAACTATAGATTAAATTCTTTAAAAATATTCTTATACATGTATTACAAACATATATTAGAAATAGGTGACTCTTTTTTTTTTTTTTTTGAGTACATAGGAATGGACCTTTAAAGAACTTTACTCAATATGTTCAAGAACACATTTGACAAGACAAAGTATTTCACCAGAGAGGAATTTATTTCAAAAGAGAGTAAAATGAAAGTTCTAGATATAAAAAGTAAATAATTGAAATTAAGAACTCAAACTGGATTTCAATAACAGATTAAAATAGAAGAGATTAGCAAATGAGAAAGCTAGTAGACAATATCCAAATGAAATGGAGAGAAAAAAGAAGAAAATACACACAATAAAGCTTGTCTGTATCCCACTATAGTCCTGGAGGCTCCTCTGTCCACAGAATTCTCCAGGCAAGAATACTGGAGTCGGTAGCCATTCCCTTCTCCAGGGGATCTTTCCAACCCAGGGGTCAAACCCAGGGCTCCTGAATTGCAGGAAGATTCTTTACCATTGAGCCAACAGGGAAGCCCTACTAATATGCAAGAAATAGTAAAAAGTTTTGGGTTTGTGATTTAGCTTTAACACACAGAGGTTTCTGTGATCATTCCTTGCTCCGCCGTGAGTCTCCTCAGAGAACTTCCCCTGCTCCTAAGATTGCATGGCACAAGAGTCTCAGGATCCTTGCCAGCATAAACTAAATTTGAGCCAGATGCTGAAAGTAGAGCCGAGGGCAGAATGCACTAATTGTTGATAGAACATAAGACCAGTAACAAAAAGCTTATACTGTGGCGGTCGCTCAGTATCCGCTGGGGAATTGGTTCCAGGCTCCCCTGCAAACACCAAACGCTCAGGAGGTGCAAGTTCCTTACGTGACACGGCTAGTGCAGTCAACCCTGGGTACCCGTGGATTCTCTGGATGTAGAGGCCCAACTATACTTTAAAAAGATCAAATAAGTAATTTTTGGGGTGTACTTTTCATTAATGAGTCAAATTAGTGAAATTGTTTTTTTACATACAACAAAATATACCAATTTTAAAATATAGGTCATCATGTTTGACAAATGTATAGGACATTTCCATTATTTAAAAACGTGATTTTCACATATTTGGGAACTTTTCATGTATCTTTCTTAAAATTTATTTCCATCACGGTCAGCTTATATATTTTTTCAATTTGATTGTTTTCAAATTCACTGAGATTTCTTTTATGACTCATCATATGATCTAATAAAGTTTTGTGTACACTTGAAAGCGATGTGTATTCTGCTATTGTTGGGTGAAGTGTTCTGTAATGGCCTATTAGGGCAGGGGCTGGAGAGTGCTATTCATATCATCTTTACCTTTACTGGCAGCTTGTTTTACTGAGCAAAGGGTGTTGAAGATCCATACTGTAATTATGTATTTGTTTATTTCTCCTTCTAGCTGTTCAGCATTTGCTTCATGAATTCTGGAGTTTTTCTGTTAGGTATATACCATTTAGGATTTTTATTCTTCTTAATCAACTCTTTTACTGTTATTAAACCTGTCTCTGTAAGAATGGTTAAATTCCTTGCCCTGATGTCTACTTTTCTAAAATTCAATAGCCACTACCACTTTCCTCTGATTGGTAAATTGCATTGTATAGGATGTTTCATCATTTTACTTTAAAAATGTCTCTTCTACATTTAAACACATTTCTGTTAAACAGTGTAGTTGGTTATTGTCTTTTTATCAGTCTAACCATTACTGCCTTTTACTCAGAATACATAAATTTATATTTATTTTTTTGATCTGAAGGTGTTTAAGTCTAGAGTCATTCTATAATATTTGTTTTACATTTTTTGAATCTGCTCTTCATTTTTCTCCTTTTCTTCTTTCAGACTGAGTAATCACTTAGTTTTATGCCTGTTCTTCACTTATAACCTGTATCTCTGTCTTGCTTTTTAGTGGTTGCTCTAAGATTTACAATATGCAGTTTTAAGTATCATTCTCTATCTTCAAATATTATTCTAGCACTTCATGTATGATGCATGAATCTTTACAATGTTTTTGTTTCTCCCTCCTATTCATTGTGCTACTGTTATCATATGTTTTACTGCTATATATCTTACACTTCATTGTTATAAGTATAATGCTACAGCATCTAAAGAATTTTTAAAATGAGAAAATATGTTTTCACACTTCCAACATTTCTCACCCTCTTTGTTCCTTTATGACGATCTAGCTTCCCATCTGAAGGACTTTCTTCAATATATCTTGTAGTGCAAATTTGCTGATGCCAAATTCTCTTACGTAATGTTTGTATGAAAATGCTTTTAATTTTATTTTTGAAGAAAATTTTTGCTGCATTTGAATTCTGAATGATTGTTTTCAGCATTTTAAAGATTGTTTTTCCATTGTCTACTGATTTAGTTTTTTTTCCTTTTTGATGAAAAGTCAGAGATAATTCCTATCTTTGTTCTCCAGTATGTATCCTCACTTCTTTCTCTGACAGTTTTGACATTTTCTCTGTACTATATCACTGTGTGTTTTCAGCACATTCATTGGTATGGTTTTCTCTGTTCATCTAGCTTCAAGTTCATCAAGCATCTTGGATTTTCATAAAATTTAAAACAATTTAGCCATTATTTTTTTACACATTGTTTTGACCTTTTCTTTCTTTTTTATTTGTATTTAAATGCCATGTACATTTGACCACTTGATATTGCTCTACAAATTACTAAAGCATTTAAAATTTCTTTTCCGTTCTCTTTTCTTGTCATTTTATTTTTCTCTGCCTGTGCTTCATTTTAGATGGTTTCTATTGTTATGTCTTTAAGTTTACTGATCTATCAGTGCCAAATACAAGCATGCTACTAAGCCTACACAGTTAATTTTTTCATCTTATATATACAATTTTTAAGTCCTTGTCTCCTAATTCTTTTTTATGTCTTTTTCTATGTCTGTTCAATGTACAGATTTTTTTCCTATCTCTTTATATGTCTCTTAATTTTGAATCACATCTGCTCATTATGATGTTGTATGGAGATAGAAAACAAAATCCACATAGACATATATGGATTTTGTTGTCTTAAAAATTGTTGAAGTTTATTTTGGCAGGCAGGAAAGTTACTTGCCAATCAACTTGATCCTTTTAGATTAATTTTAATCTTTTTTAGGAAGGTTACAGAATATCCTTCTTTTCCAGGACTAGTTTAGCATTACAATTAAGATCTGCTACTCTGCCGACTCTGAGTTTTCTCTCTGACTGGTTGGAATAAGACTATCTCCTACTCCTGTGTGAGATCAGGAATCTTGTACCTGACTCCTCCCAGTGTTGATAGTATTTAATTTACTTCGCTTAGTTTTGCATGGCATCACAGAGCTTTACTTGATGCACATAAAATTTGGTATTCAGCAACAGACCTAATGAGATCCCTGCAGCAGACTTCTGGAGTACTTTTTCTGCATAACACCCTCCTTCCAGTTTCCTGGCCTGAA
Organism: Cervus elaphus; assembly: GCF_910594005.1. Classification (NCBI taxonomy): domain Eukaryota; kingdom Metazoa; phylum Chordata; class Mammalia; order Artiodactyla; family Cervidae; genus Cervus; species Cervus elaphus. The sequence goes on along the minus strand of NC_057833.1, from coordinate 30,847,993 downwards.
ATTCTTACTGTCTCAGCCTTCTCACACTGGAATCTTTATTTCTTCAATCAACAAAACTGTCTTGCTTGGCTTCCTTCTATTCTGCCAGCACTGAGCTCATGGAAGTATCTACTGAAGTAAAGCTGGGGAAATTCTAGGGCTCACTCTCTCTGTTCTTCTCTGAGGGACCAGTACTTTGATCTAGTGCTTGATCACAGTTTCAGATACCTTTATTAAATTTTCCCTTTTTTTTTTTTTTAGTAAAAGGAAGGTCATTATTTTTGGAATTTTTAAGTTAGATATAACATATATGTTGTCTATAAGAAAAGATACATACATTGCATATTTAATTCAAAATTTTAGAAAATTATCTGGTTTTAAGAAATCAGTAATATAAACTTTTAATATAATAAAACAACAATTTGCGATAATACCATAATGGTGATTACTAATACAATATTTTAATTATATTATACTGTCAAAGATTTTGGACAAAAATAAATTGTAAAGTTTATGTAATTCTGTTTTTAAAATCCCATTCTTTGGGGACTATTGAATCTAGTATTAGATTAGAATTGCTAACTTTGGCTCTCAAATTTTATAGTGTTTCAATAATCAGATAGAATATTTGTCAAGCAACAGATTCCTGAGTCCCAACTACAGATGTTCTAATTAAGATCTATATAGGGCCAAGCTATCATCACTGATTCTGATGAAAAAGGTCCAAGAGAAAATTCAGATGAAATGTCCTTGTGCTGCTGATATTCTCCTTTTGAGTGACTGTTTAATGACAAATGACCATATCAATCCTGTAAAACTGAAAGCATAATTTATGTGTTGCCTCAGGGCTATGTGAATCTTGTGTTCAATCATTTCAAATAAGTGAACATGGAAACTAAAAGTTTTGTTTTCTTTCTCATTTGAACTTTTTTCCTCTCAATTCAGGGAACTAAAGATGATATTTAAGTTTGGCATGAATTAAATATTATTACACAGGTAGCTTAGAAGATATTTTAAGTACCTTATAATCACAGTGAAGACACATTTGAAATGTTTAATGGAGTAGGACTGGAAGCCCAAATCACCTTACATCTAGAAAAATAAGGAAAAAAAGAAAATGCCATTTGTCACAAGATTTCATAGCACTTGAGTTCTGATTTTAATTTTCTCCAAAAGGCAGTTGGCATCAGGCAATGTCATTTACTAATGCTATTTCAGTTCAGTTCAGTCACTCAGTTGTGTCCAACTCTTTGTGACACCATGGACTGCAGCACGCCAGGCATCCCTGTCCATCACCAACTCCTGGAGCCTACTCAAACTCATGTCCATCATGTTGGTGATGCCATCCAATGATCTCATTCTCTGTTATCCCCTTCTCCTGCCTTCAATTTTTCCCAGTATCAGAGTCTGTTCCAATTAGTCAGTTTTTTGCATCAGGTGGCCAAAGTATTGGAGTTTCAGCTTCAGCTTCAGTCCTTCCAATGAATATTCAGGACTGACCTCCTTTAGGATGGACTGGTTGGATCTCCTTGCAGTCCAAGGGACTCTCAAGAGTCTTCTCCAACACCACAGTTCAAAAGCATCAATTCTTCTGTGCTCAGCTTTATAGTCCAACTCTCAGATCCATACAAGACTACTAAAAAAACCATAGCTTTGACTAGATAGACCTTTGTTGGCAAAGTAATGTCTCTGCTTTTTAATATACCATCTAGGTTGGTCATAGCTTTTCTTCCAAGGAGCAAATGTCATTTAATTTCATGGCTGCTAATTACTCTCTGATTAATTACTTGGTAGACAAATAAAGAACATCTTTCTAAGAAATAAGCCTGAAGCCTGATGTGTCCAAGGAGATGTGGGAGACTGAACATGCTGTCCTTGTTCTGTGACCTCCACTATCTTCTGTCCAGTTGGACTCCTTGGTTGGAGGGGGTCACTGTGCCCCATAAAGTCCTAAAGAATAAAAGCTTCAGTTTGATGAATCCACTAATACACTGAATACTGGGACAATCTAGTGTTCTTTAAAAACCATAATAGGACTATTCTGACAAATAGCCTTCTAAGGCAACTGTTTCATGCTTGACTCATTTCATGGCTTTAGGAAAAATCTAAGAGAAAAATTGCTGATTTTGAGAAAGTTTTAGGAGGAAAAAGAGTTTCTCCTTGCAATACTGGAGTTCATTTATTTTTCTTCAGGCTGAAAAATTGACAGTCTACTCTGTAGTGGAGCAGCCTCTAAGCTTCAACTCAAATCCATAGATTGGTTTCAGATTTGCTGGAGGCACTCAATCTACTCTGGAAATTGCCTTTAGCAAAAGTTGCTAAGTCCAAGTGTTGACTCTTGCCAAAGTAGAGAATGTAAAAATATAAAAATGGGCTTAGTGCTCCTAGACTTCAGAAATCTAGGCATGCTGTAACAAATACAAAGGTAAGAAATGCCAAACTCATATCTCTATTAGTTTTTTTCTTCCTAAAGTCTTTCCTTTATTGATCAATTACTATGTAGCCAGACATTAAGCTCTCTGCATATTTTTCTCAAGTCTTTACAGTAATTTTATTAAATAGATGTTACTATTATGCCCATTTCATAGGCAAGCCAACTTAGGATAATTATGTTAAACCTAAGAGCTAAGCTAAATGTGGTAGAGCCAATAAGTGGCAGAGTCAACATTCAAATCCAGGGTTATCATGTTCTAACATGATCTTAGTGATTATACTATATTTTAGTAACAACCTCTCAATCTCTGTCCTCACCATTGGCTATTCATGTGCTCAGTTGTGTCTGACTCTTTGAGACTCCGTGGACTGTAACGTACCAGGCTCCTCTGTTCAGGGGATTCTTCAGGCAAGAATACTAGAGTCAGTTGCCATTTCCTTTTCTAGGGGATCTTCCCAATTCAATCTTCCAGGGATTGAATCGATGTCTCCTGTGCCTCCTGCATTGGCAGATGGATTATTTACCACTGAACCACCTGGGAAGCCCACAACTACTGGCTATATCCATAAGGATATGTCTACAAACTATTCTTCCATGACAATCAGCCCTGAGAATTGTGATAGTGTCTCACTGACTTTACTGAGTTTCAGAGCTAAGAATCTCTTCTTGGCTTGGAAGTCTCTTCTCTTCTAAAAAGACTTCTCTTCCCCTCTAAATCCCATTTGTTATTAACCATATTGGGAACCCAGTACTGTAGACATAAGGTGTTCATGTTTTACCAAAAGACACATTAATTCCTATGGCTGTTTCTCTTCTGGTGTTGGCCTGATGAGGCAGAAAAAACCTGTTTTGCCAGGATTTTTCCTCCTCGTTTTATCTACTGCTCTAGTTAGCTCTCATTTTGAAGACTGAAATCCCATTCTTCACCCCAAGCAGTTCACAAGGTTCTGGTAGACTTTTGTTTTTCTACTTTCTAGGACTAGACTCTGTTCTTATGCTGTCATCTTTTGACTAGACATCTTCCACATATAGACAGAAGATTTAATGATGACCACCACCTGAATGCCCTGTTGATATGGTTGGATTGTGTTTCTTGATGCCACTTGATTGGATACACTTGAACAATCATTTGTTAAGTATTTTCTGAGCACAGGCTCTGTGTTGGGGCCTCATATCTAGGAAGAGGTATATCCTCTGTCTTTGTGGTATTCACAGTTCAGTAACTCAGCCCTATGTGAGGACCAAAGCCATTCCCCCTCAGTTAGTGACTCTTATTCACTGAGTTTTTCCTATGAAATTGCCTGTCTCCAGACATACCTTGGTAGGAATATCCCTGCTTGATCTGATATAGTTCTATTTTCTGCACTAGATTTGCTGAAGACCCACTTGTACCTGAAGACCCAGCTACAAGAACCTGGGTCATGGCACCTCCCATCTCTGCTCTTCCCTTTTCTCTCCATGCTGCTATGGACACACGGCCTGAAGCTGACCATTCCAACCACTTGCCTTTGTCCTTCTAGATACATGCTCTAGTGCTGTGGACTTTCTCTATGAACCATTAGAGAATAAGCAATTCTGAAGTTTCTAGCAATTTCCCTTGTTAGTATTCACTAGGAGTGAAAGTTGCAGGGGAAAAGTGATTGAAATTTTCTAAGACAAGGATTGGCATGCTGTATTCCATAGGCCAAATCCAGCTCATCACCTCTTTTTGTAAATAAGGTTTTATTGGGACCCAGCCACATTCATTTAATGAGGTGTTATCTAAGGTTGCTTTGTGATTTCATAGCATGAAAAGGTAAGTAGCTGCGAAAGAGAAACAGTGGTTCACAAAGCCTAAAGTATTTACTATCTGAGAGTTTACAGAACAGTTACCCACACTTATTCTAAGACATTCTTAAACTCCTAGAAAACACATTAAATAATAATACATGATTATCTTAAGTATCCTAATGGTTAAGAGAGTAAATTTAAGTGGCTGTATAATGAAAAGGATACACTCTTATAATTCTTGTTTCTTTGGCCACATTCAGCCTTAGCAGAAATCAAGGTAGCATTTGACTCGAGTGCTTCTTCATATTTCTCAGGTTTCTGGTAGCATCAACCCTCCATCCCTTGCTGTTCTCATACATCGTCCAAAGGGGATGCCCAGCAGTCTCTTCATAGCTTTTATGAAACAGCATCAGGTGTTTGGGGGTCACAGGGTCTTGGTCAATGTCTTCTTATGTTGCCAAATAACATCTATGCAGCACTTAACCTCAGATTTACCCAACCTTTTTCAACAACATATTCCACCACTTACCTGGCTCCTTAGTGGAAAAAAAACCTCATTCCAAGCTTCATGTTTTTGTATGCTGATCTTTGCAGATTTGTTTTCTAAGTATAAATAGTTTAGTGGTCCTTGAAAAAGTAGACTTGCTCCTTCAGGTTTGTAGGTCACTCTTCTAACAAGATTTCCAGGAACTAAACCATCTTTCTAATAATAATGATATAAATAGTAATGATGATAATAAAAATAGCTTTGAATGCTTATTGTATGCCATAATCATTGATATAGGCTTATGATAATAAGCTTTATAATAATAAGTTATGATAGTTTTGAATGCTTATTATATGCCATATGTGGGAAATTGTTTTGAGTTCTGCACATAAATTAACTTATTTAATAGTTAAATGTAATTAATTGAATTTAAGGGGCTCCCTAAAAAATAGGACATACATATATGCACACACATACATATGTACATACATATTTTATGTGCATATATACATATCATGTTGTAAAGTGCAGAATAAATGTTTATTTGTAGAAAGTTTAATTTATTCATCAAAAATGTTATCAAATACCACATAAGAAGCACTGTCATAGTTTGGAAGGAATGCTTCAATTACCAGATATGTGTATATGCTTTTAAGAATCATTTGCTGAGAGTAACAAATCCATCTAGATTGGATTAAAACACAGAAGAAAATAAGTCTTACTAGCATACAAGGGTAATTTGTGAAAGTGCAAGAAATGCAAGAAGTAAGCAGTTAGGGGCCGAGTTAGTCTCCACTGGTCTCTCAGTCTCCTTTCCCTGCTCCTCCTCCTCCTTTATCCCCTCCATGTGCACATTTATCACCCACCCTCTCAGGCATCTTTCTGAGCATCCAACCTCTTCTTTGCCTTTCTACAAAAAACCTGTTTCTGTTTCTGAGGGACCATAGAAGGCATCACACTTCAAGCTTCTAAGATACTAACCAGAGTTTCTAGATCCAAATTGACGATTTCCAGGAGAGGAAATTAGTAAGTCATCTTTAACCAGATGTCCTCTTTCAGGCTCAATCAATAATGCCTGGCAACAGGGTTGGGGCAAATTCACATGACCTGCTATGGAAACAGATCCTTAAGGCCAGGTCTTGAATAAGACATGAACACTGAATAAGAGGTTTTCTGTGTACAAAAACATGTTGACATTTTCCTCACTCTGAATTTCTAGAAGCCATAGAAATGTTCTCTAAAACTGTAGTAATGCTTCCAATTGCCCTTAAAGATTATGGGAAACTCCTTCACAAGAGATAAAAAATATATTAACCATAAAAAAGATACACTGTGTTCCCAGATCTTCACTCCTTGAATGATGCAACTCGCTAGGATCTTTCTAGATTCCTGTGTTTGCTTGTGATGTCAATAAAAGTTGCCATGGGGACAAATGTCAACCTTTCTGATACTACCTGTAGTCCCATCAATTATAGATTTCATCCTTCCCTCCAAATTGCCAGTGGGTGTATAAGCTACAAAGATTAGCCAAAGGGTGTGGAAGAGATAGAATGGAGTCATTTGGCATGGTGTCCTCCAGACCTGCAGAAATCAAAGAACTGGATTACCCAAGTGAACTGACTCAGTGTCAGGCCAGAAACCATAAAATTTTTCCACTTCACTGGAAGAATTTCAACTACTAATTCCTTTCCTCATGACTCTCCAGAGGCCAAAGGCTGGGTCTGAAAAACTAAATAGCTACTAGGAAAGAGGGAGCATTGAAGATACTCAAACAGCCAGCTGAATAGGTATATTCTTTCCAACACCAGTTGTCTTGGTATAACAAGTCCTTTTTTAAAACTAAAAGTTAGAATGCATCTCTTATTTGAGTGACTGATAGAATTATTCTTTGCTCTTGATATATCCATATTGGGAATATTTACTTACACAATATAGAGATAAAAAATCTGACAGAGGCTACTGCTGCTGCTGCTAAGTCGCTCAGTCGTGTTCGACTCTGTGCGACCCCATAGATGGCAGCCCACCAGGCTCCCCCGTCCCTGGAATTCTCCAGGCAAGAACACTGGAATGGGTTGCCATTTCCTTCTCCAATGCGTGAAAGTGAAAAGTGAAAGGGAAGTCGCTCAGTCGTGTCCGGCTCTTCGAGACCCCATGGACTGCAGCCTTCCAGGCTCCTCCATCCGTGGGATTTTCCAGGCAAGTGTAATGGAGTGGGTTGTCATTGCCTTCTCCAGACAGAGGCTACAATGGAGCCTAATTCCTTTCAAAATTAGCTGGAATTAGAAGGGAGAGTTTGCACTTTGGGGTGAAAAAGTGGAAGAGTTAGTCACTCTGTCATGTCCGACTCTCTGTGACCAAATGGACTGTAGCTCACCAGGCTCCTCTGTCCATGGGATTCTCCAGGCAAGAATACTGGAGTGGGTAGCCATGCCCTTCTCCAGGGGAATCTTCCCAACCCAGAGATCAAACCCACGTCTCTTATGTTTCCCATATTATTGGCAGATTCCTTACCATCTGAGCCATCAGGGAAGCTGTAGGCACTTTGGTGTATAGACTTTATAGACATACCTCAGAGACATATCTGTCACTTGCACATGACTTGCCAGGTACAAAGTGTTCCCATGTAATTAAGCTGCTTAAATTCTCTTTGTCACAAAATTCTTCCCAGGCCCCACAGCTCTCTCCCATTGAAGTATAAAGATGGTGTAAAAGAATAGTTGGGAGGCACTTGGACCTCATATTACACTCTGGAATGTAATATTTACAAATCACTATATGAATTTATTCTGTTTCTACTTGCCTTTTTATTTTAAGTGCCTATTGCTATCATTTTGCAGAGCTGATTAATTCAAACAAAAAGATATGTTTTCTTGAAAAACACAAAAAATAGGTAATTGTTTCAGTACCAATTACCATGCAAACCAAGTGAAAGATTTTGTGGGGAAGTCATTAACTTCAGTTCAGTTCAGTTCAGTCACTCAGTCGTGTCCAACTCTTTGCGACCCCATGAATTGCAGCAGGCCAGGCCTCCCTGTCCATCACCAACTCCCAGAGTTTACTCAAACTCATGTCCATCGAGTCGGTGATGCCATCCAGCCATCTCATCCTCTGTCGTCCCCTTCTCCTCCTGCCCCCAATCCCTCCCAGCATCAGGGTCTTTTGAGCATTAGTACCTTACTATTAACTAACCTCCAGACTTTTTGATTTCATTGTCATTTCTACTTGTGTCCTTTTTTGTTTTCCAGAGTCCCAGTCAGCATACATTACATTTTATCATTGTGTCTCCTTCATCTTACCAGGTTTATGATACTTTCTCAGTCTTCCATTGATATTCATGAATTTAAAGCTTTTGGTGAGTATTGACCAGTTTTTTGAAGAATGTCCTTCAGTTTGGGCTTCAGTTATGTATTTTGGGAAAGACTATCACAGAGGTTAAGTGCCTTCACCATACATGAGGGAGTAATGCCATCAGCCTGGCTTCCCACTGAGGACGAGGCCCAGACCTTGATCACCTGCCCAGTGTTTCCATTGTACAGTTATTCTGGACCACCTTCAAACTCGCTGTATTCTAATTTTTGAGGGCACAAAAGATTGGGTAGGGGAGGAGTTTGGATTCATCTCCCGCAGCCAGAACTATCGATATAAATTATTTCAAAATTTTCACAAGGAGGATTTGTTGCTTCTCCCACATTCATTTACTTATTTAACCCTTTATTTATATAAAGATTTATATACAGATATATGGATATTTATTTTATGCTTTGGATTATAATCCAAAACAATATTTTGTTACTCATATTATTCTAGTTTTGGCCACTGGGACCACTTTTAGATTGGTTGCCTTAGTATTTTAAAGTCCTCCAGGTAATACGTGCAACCATGGTGTGTGTGAATGCTCAGTCGCTTCAGTCATGTCTGACGCTTTGTGACCCCATGGACTTTAGCCCACCAGGCTCCCCTCTCCATGGGATTATCTCGGCAAGGTTACTGGAGTGGTTTGCCACTTCCTCCTCCAGGGGATCTTCCTGATCCAGAGATCAAACCTGCATCTCCTGCATTGGCAAGTGGGCCACCTGGGAAGTCTGCAACCATGATATAGAGCAGACCCATGTTTCTCAAAGTGTAGTTGCTGGACAACCAGCATGATCTTCACCTGGAAATTTGTTAGAAATGCAAATTCGGGGTGTTAGTCACTCAGTTGTGTCTTGACACTTTACAACCCTGTGGACTGTGGCCCCGCCAGGCTCCTCTGTCCATGGAATTCTCCAGGCAAGAATGCTGGAGTCGGTTCCCATTTTGTTCTCCAGGAGACCCAGGGATCAAACCTGGATCTCCCACATTGCAGGTAGATTCTTTACCACCTGAACTACCAGGGAAGATGGCAAAGTGCAAATTCAGGGGCCCCACTCCAAACCTACTGAATCAGTACTGGGTGAAGCCCAGGTGAATCCAAAGGACACTAATGTTTGAAAACCACTGAAGTAGATGATATCAAGAATACCGTCTAGTCTTCACTAATGTACTGAAAAGGTCACCAGGCACAATTCCATGAAATGCACATGCAGTTTAAGATAAGCATCACATTTTAGGTCTAGAGCTGCCAACTTAGAACTTTAGAAGTGGCCTAATTTCTCCCTGGCAGTATGCAGTGATTTAGAAAGCCTTGACAGAGGAAATGTCCCTGCCCTGACACAGACATCTCTCTAGTCTTGGACAACTGTGAACAGAATATGCAAAGGATTGAACATTTCCCCCCAAATATGCCTCTTTATTGTGATAACATAAATATTGATGTACTACTAATTACTAAAACGTGCAAAATTACTGTGAAGAAAGGGACCTCATCTAACCCCAGGCTTTTCTTCTTATTCTCAAAGCAGAGCCATTATCTTCCTCTGACTTATGTTTCAGGTGTTGAAAAGCTAATTCACAGCTCCCCAGCTGCCTACTTGTGGGGACAGCTTTCTTCTGCTACAAGCAGTAATTGCTTTACTGTTAGCCTAAATTGCCCCAGAGAAGAAAGCCTAGCTTTGTTTGCTTCATCTTGTGGGTTTAAAGCAGTACCTATACTTGCTTTGCACTGAAGAGAATTTCTGCAGATATTTTTACTCTAATACATGTGACTCCTTCCAGTTGGGACATGAAAGTAAGATTATGAAGACATGCGCTAAAGTACATTTTTTTTGCACTGGTAATGCATTGAAAACAAGTCAGGAATTATCTTGTTTGGGGGAGGGGCTAAACCTACCTTCACCTTGTCTGAGTTAATGGAGATAGCTTGATAGATTCTATAGATAAACATTCACATTCAGTTGGACTGTTCAGTCAGAAATCTGAATAGATAAGAATCATTTAATTTAGAACAGATTAGACCAGAAAATGTAAGTATAATTTGCTTTTCCCAGAACAAACAATTGTGTAGATAAAACTAGGCACATAAGATTAATAAAAAGTATTTCACTAGTTCTGTTCTGGTATAATGCACAGAACTGTGTTGTTAAACTGGATTCACAAATCTTATCAAACTTTACTGTTAAGTAAAGCTTTGCCAATACCAAGCATTACTATTAAGTTCGAGGGTAAAACTTATTAAGAGGCACAGAGGGGATAGGTTAGAATCTGGGACATCAAAGGTGGCCAGCCAGGTCATTTCTTCCTGCAGGAAACATGTACCTTTGGCTCAGAAGAAGTGAGGTCTGTAAGTGTGATTGTTACTCCACACAGCAGAATGTGTGCAAATTATGAAAAATCCCCATAATGGTAGTTGTTGTTCAGTCTCTCAGTCGTGTCTGACTCTTTGTGACCCCATGGACTGCAGCATGCCAGGCTTCCCTGTCCTTCACCTTCTCCCAGAGCTTGCTCAAACTCATGTCCATTGAGTCCGTGATGCCACCCAACCACCTTGTCCTCTGCTGTCCCCTTCTCCTCCTGCCTTCAATCCCTCCCAGCATCAGCTGATATGAAATTCTGTGGTGAGTCACATCTTACAAGTCCAGATATTCTGGTTAACTTATCATAGATAAATCTTTAGCCAGGGATATGCTATTGAAGACATTCTAAAGTCAAGGTCTCCTCATAGCATATCTCATTAGTCTTCCTACTTGAATATTCAGTTGACAAGGAGACTACACTGAATGAAACACATTCTTTTCCTTCTTCTGAGGGTGTGTCCCAGGAAAAAATTGTAAATTAACACAAGATCAGCTGCCATAACCCCCTCTTCCCCATACCTCAACCGGTTTTTGTAGGAACATCAACTCTGTTAATCTCCACACCCTTTCCACACACACACATGTACACGCAGGCACATGCACACACACATTTACTCGCTCACAATTGACCTTGTCAGTACTCCAGGTAGACTTAGAAATCCTGAGTACTTTTGGTTCCTCTGGGGTTTACAGTTGTTCTTTTCTTTAGCTCTGGCTTTCAATAGTGGTGGGGCATCCCTGGTGGTTCAGATGGTAAAGAATCTGCCTGCAATGCAGGAGACCCAGGTTTGATCCCTGAGGTGGGAAGATCCCCTGGAGAAGGAAATGGCAACTCACTCCAGTATTCTTGCCTGGAGAATTCCATGGATAGAAGAGCCTGGTGGGCTATTGTCCATGGGGTTATAAAGAGTCAGACATGACTGAGCGACTAACACTTTCTTTCAGCAGTGGCATCTGCTGCTCAACCTTCACAAGGCCAAGGCACTCATATTTACATCCATACTAGAGATTAAGTCATTTAGTGCCTGACACTTGAGGATATTGGCACCCATGTGAAGGCTTCCCTCCACCGCTGCTCCATGACAGCAAGGCACAACCTCAAACTATTATTGTCTTTCTCAGCCTGGGTTACTGTAATTTGAGTAACCAGTCTTCCTCCAACTTCAAGCCTTCCATCTGTCCCACTGCAATCTATCTCACACATTGCATCTAAGTGTGCTTTCTACAATGTGAATATGATTGGACCCTTCTCAGAACTAGAAACTTTCAGTGGCTCCCCAGGGTCATCAGTATAAAACATAAGCTTCTTATTCTGCATGCCATATTTTGGAGTTGTAGTATTGAGTACTTAAGTAAGTAAATAAGTAAGTGAAGTTGCTCAGTCGTGTCCGACTCTTTATGACCCCATGGACTGGGATTCTCCCAGGCTTCTCTGTCCATGGGATTCTCCAGGCAAGAATACTGGAGTGGGTTGACATTTCCTTCTTATCCTACTGCATATCTTTCCTCTCAACCCATATAACTCAGCTCTAGATCAGCTCTCCTTTGTTTTCAAGATTCTGTGCCATCATAGTTTCTGTTCCCTCTGCATGAGATAAACTTCTCCCCACCTCCTTTTTAATCTAAATTAGTTCTTCCTTATCCTGCATGGTTTGGTTTGGGCAATGTCTTCTCTGGGGCAATTTTCTGGCCCCCACTTTCTAGAGTAGATACTCTTGAAGTTAAAAAAAAAAAAAAAAGATTAAAAAGAATACATTTGAATCAGTTCTAATAGGTGGATGAAACTGGGGCCTATTAAACAGAGTGATGTAAGCCAGAAAGAAAAACACCAATACAGTATACTAATGCATGTATATGGAATTTATAAAGATGGTAATGATAACCCTATATGCGAGACAGCAAAAGAGACACAGATGTATAGAACAGTCTTTTTTTTTTTCATTTATTTTTATTAGTTGGAGGCCAATTACTTTACAATATTGTAGTGGTTTTTGTCATACATTGACATGAATCAGCCATGGATTTACATGTATTCCCGATCCCGATCCCCCCTCCCACCTCCCTCTCCACCCGATTCCTCTGGGTCTTCCCAGTGCACCAGGCCCGAGCACTTGTCTCATGCATCCCACCTGGGCTGGTGATCTGTTTCACCCTAGATAATATACATGTTTCGATGCTGTTCTCTCAAAACATCCCACCCTCGCCTTCTCCCACAGAGTCCAAAAGTCTGTTCTGTAGATCTGTGTCTCTTTTTCTGTTTTGCATATAGGGTTATCGTTACCATCTTTCTAAATTCCATATATATGTGTTAGTATGCTGTAATGTTCTTTATCTTTCTGGCTTACTTCACTCTGTATAATGGGCTCCAGTTTCATCCATCTCATTAGGACTGATTCAAATGAATTCTTTTTAACGGCTGAGTAATATTCCATGGTGTATATGTACCACAGCTTCCTTATCCATTCGTCTGCTGATGGGCATCTAGGTTGCTTCCATGTCCTGGCTATTATAAACAGTGCTGAGATGAACATTGGGGTGCACGTGTTTCCTTCAGATCTAGTATCCTCAGTGTGTATGCCCAGGAGTGGGATTGCTGGGTCATATGGCAGTTCTTATTTCCAGTTTTTTAAGAAATCTCCACACTGTTCTCCATAGTGGTTGTACTAGTTTGCATTCCCACCAACAGTGTAAGAGGGTTCCCTTTTCTCCACACCCTCTCCAGCATTTATTGCTTGTAGACTTTTGGATAGCAGCCATCCTGACTGGCATGTAATGGTACCTCGTTGTGGTTTTGATTTGCATTTCTCTGGTAATGAGTGATGTTGAGCATCTTTTCATGTGTTTGTTAGCCATTTGTATGTCTTCTTTGGAGAAATGTCTGTTTAGTTCTTTGGCCCATTTTTTGATTGGGTCATTTATTTTTCTGGAATTGAGCTGTAGGAGTTGCTTGTATATTTTTGAGATTAATCCTTAGTCTGTTGCTTCACTGTCTGAGATAAATCACAGCAGGATCCTCTATGACCCACCTCCCAGAGTATTGGAAATAAAAGCAAAAATAAACAAATGGGACCTAATGAAACTTAAAAGGTTTTGCACAACAAAGAAAACTATAAGCAAGGTGAAAAGACAGCCCTCAGATTGGGAGAAAATAATAGCAAACGAAGCAATAGAACAGTCTTTTGGACTCTGTGGGAGAGGGCGAGGGTGGGATGATTTGGGAGAATGGCACTGAAACATGTATATTATCATATGTGAAAAAAATTTTTTAAAAAGAGCAAAATGACGTGTGCTATGCTATATGTGTTTGTTCTCTGGCTCGTCTGTCTCTGTTACTGTCCTTGGAGCAAGCATCCTATGGTCTATTTGGTTGTGCCTTCAGAGACTGGCAGACAGAAATATGCAAGGATGGATGCAGTGAAGGGCACAGATGGGACCTTTACCAGGATGAAACGGTGTGACGCCTTTTTCTCAGCCTGAAGGTGAGGTGTGGCTCTAGGGAGAGTTCTAGGAATTGGGAAGGAATCTTGAGATGTCCTAGGCCTGATCTTGCTACAAAGGCGGTCAAGCTATTTGATGAGAATGAGTATGGGGTTGAGGGCTTGAAGGGAAAATTTGGATAAGCACAGAGAAAACGATGGGCTGATGACTGAAGATAAGAGAGAAGGTTTAAAAGAAGCAGGATCCTCCAAGGCAAATTACAAGGGGTAACTGAGTGCTGGTCTGTTGACTTTGTGCAGAAGCACAGATCCCTGAGACTGTAGGGATTAGTGGAGTTTGTGTGAGGGAAGGACAAAGAGCTGTGGGGGTTGAGGAGGTTAATGAGGGATGGTTGAAATCATGGCCTGAGAAAGTTGGCCTGGAGAAGGAAGGATGGGAGGTCAAGAGAGGGCTAAGACATTGAAGGATATTGTGGAATCTCTTAATATCCCTGATTTTGACTGTGGTTAACCAAAATAAACACTCATCACCAACAAAAGTCATCAGATTCCCCAACATGGGAACAGTGTCATCCACTTCAATGCTGGAGATTTGAATGTTATGAAATGTTTAAGGAAAAAAGGAGTAACAAGACTTTTATTCCATGGATGGGAGACCAGGGGTGACTGGAACTAAAATTAGTTCTCATGAAGAACGTTGATAACATTCTTAAAAATCTAGTTGTCTTTTCTATCTGGGTATCATCTGGAACAGAGAAAAAGTAATGATAAAGCTTTCTTCTATTCAGAATGACTTTGTTGGGCTTAAAATATTTTCAGCTCTCTTGTCTCTTGGGCTAGTTGTCATTATAGACAAGGGCCCTAGCTGCTAAGTTGTCTTCCCAACACAATGTGTAGCAAAAGATTAAAATATAATTGGATCAAAAATTTCACAGGAAAAACACCAAGATGAAAACATTTCTCCTCAGGCCTATCCCCGCGAGGGACACTGGGATTAAGTGAGCCACAAATAGTACATGGCGACCTCACCAAATGCCGCATTACTGAGCCTGACTAAGATGATTATATAATAATAATGAGAATCTGCTTTACATGTGATACAAGAAGAAAAGGACTGTTCACACTGTTTTGTCTCATATACCAGACAATCTGAGAGTTCTTTTTATTCTCATAAATGGGGTTGATTTTAATGTGGTCATCAGGGCCTTTTTAGGGTCTTTATAAGCCCAAGGGATTCTTAACTGTTGGAGATCTTCTCCCAGACTATGTTATAATAAATCAATTAAAATACACCTTGGTCCCAGATCAATCCAAACTTGCTTATTTATTTCTGTAATAATTGTTGTAGCTATTTAGTTAAGATGTTATATTTCATGATGTGATATGTGTGTGCTCAGTCGTGTTGGACTCGTTGCAGCCTCGTGGACTGTAGCCCCCAGGCTCCTCTGTCTATGGAATTTTCCAGGCAAGATTACTGGAGCAGGATGCCATTTCCCCTCCAGGGAATCCTCCTGACCCAGGGATTAAACTTGCATCTCTTGCATCTCCTGCATTGATAGGAGGACTCTTTACCACTACACCACCTAGGGAGCCTTATTATATTTTATCACAATTTAATTAGAATACTTTATTACTTTTAGTTTTGCAATGTTCTTTTATTATTTTGTAGCTGATATTATTTTTCCAGGTTTCACACAATTTGTTGCTTTTTATAAAGCTTATCAATTGTAGGCACTGTGCCTGGTGATGCCAATAGATAAGTGGCTCTGAGCCTACGGGGAGAGGTTGCCTTCCTAGAGGAGATATTGTAAGATGAAGTCAAGGTGTCTGAGACTGGGTTCAAGTGCAAGATTTGCAAATAACTGGTGTGATGCTGGCAAGACCTTCGCTTCCCTCTCCATCTCATTAACCTGAGCCATCATCATCATTAGCCTGAGTGAATGATGTTTTGCTTAGCTTTTAGTAGAAACAGATAAATAATCAGGCAAATACAATCAAGCGATAACACATATTAAAGATATATAACAGGTTGCTATGGGAACAAATAGAAGAGGCAGGATTCAAGGATGCCATGGTTCTTTTCCTTAGTGAAAATATAGGTAATACTTGGTTTAGGTTGCTTTTATTTTTTTTACAGGTTTTATATAGGGGGTCAAATAAAAGTACATTACATCAGAAAATGTTCTTTGATACTTTATGGCATTGTAGAAACAACAGAGATTTGGAGTCAGAAGCTTTGGTTTTAAATTCCATTTTATTCCTCTGAATGATCTGAAAAGATCACTTAGTGTATCTGAACTTCAGTCTCCACATCTCTAAAAGCAGAGTTTGCTGAGGTAAAGAGTGTCCTCCCCAAATTCATATCTATCTAGAACTTGTTGTTGTTTTCTCACAAACTTATTAGGAAAGACATTTAAAACAGCACCATTTAGCAGTTATACTAATCATGACTATAGGGAGGTTTGTTTTTCCATATTATTTTTTCTTGATTATATTTTTTATATTCATTGGTTTATAGTAATCATCCTGTGAAGAATTTTCAATTTGTTTTAAATTTAAATGTGATATTGTTGGAGGTATTATTACTCATAACTTGGAAATCAACTCAGATCCCCTTGATTTCAGTCTCAATCCTGGCTCCACTATTTGCTAATTTACCTTAGGCTTCTATATAACAGAAATAAAATAATAGGTCCTAGATACACTTACTTGATATTTGTGAGTATCTGAAGGGTTAATGTATTTTGAAATGACTAGCAAACTGTAAATATCTATGTCTGTTGAACATAATCAAATGATTTACTTCATGGTCAGTTCTAGGATAATAATAATAATAGCACACAGAACTCTTCTCAATGGTATCTGGCAGCCTGGATGGAAGGGGAGTTGGGGGAGAATGGATCCACATATATGTATAGCTGAGTGCCTTCTCTGTTCACCTGCTAACACAGCATTATTAGTTGGCTATCAGTTTAGTTCAGTCATTCAGTCGTGTCTGACTCTTTGTGACCCCATGGACTGCAGCATGCCAGGCCTCCCTGTCCATCACCAACTCCTGGAGCTTGCTCAAACTCATGTCCATTGAGTTGGTGATGCCATTCAACCATCGTATCCTCTGTCATCTCCTTTACTCATGCCTTCAAACTTTCCCAACATCAGGGTCTTTTCCAAAGAGTCAGTTCTCTGCATCAGGTGGCCAAAGTATTGGAGTTTCAGTTTCAGCATCAGTCCTTCCAATGAATATTCAGGACTGATTTCCTTTAGGATTGACTGGTTTGATCTCCATGCAGTCCAAGAGACTTTCAAGAGTCTTCTCCAACACCACAGTTCAAAAGCATCAATTCTTCAACACTCAGCTTTCTTTATGGTCCAACTCTCACATCCATACACGACTACTGGAAAAACCATAGCTTTGACTATATGAACTTTGTTGGCAAAGTGATGTCTCTGCTTTTTAATATGCTGTCTAGATTGGTGATAGCTTTTCTTCCAAGGAGCAAGCATCTTTTAATTTCATGGCTGCAGTCACCATCTGCAGTGATTTTAGAGTCCAAAAAATAGTTTGTCACTGTTTCCATTGTTTCCCCATCTATTTGCCATGATGTGATGGGACCAGATGCCATGATCTTAGTTTTTTGAATGTTGAGTTTTAAGCCAGCTTTTCCACTCTCTTCTTTCACTTTCATCAAGAGGCTCTTTAGTTCCTCTTCACTTTCACCGCCCATAAGGGTGGTGTCATCTGCATATCTGAACTTATTGATATTTCTCCCGGTAATTTTGATTCCAGCTTGCACTTCATCCAGCCTGGCATTTTGCATGATGTACTTAAATAAGCAGAGTGACAATATACAGTCTGACGTACTCCTTTCCCAGTTTGGAACCAGTCTAGTGTTCCATATCCGGTTCTAAGTGTTGCTTCTTGACTTGCATACAGATTTCTCAGGAGTCAGATACAGTGTTCTGGTATGCTATAGAATTCAAGTATCTCTTAACTATAGTTTCATGTGCCATATATTTTTAAAATGTGTCCTGTTGAATACAAATAGCGAACCATAGAGATCATTTCAAAATGGAACCAAGAGCCCATGAAACAGTATTGCCACTTAGCCTAAAAATATAGATTTTCTTCTTGAGGCACTTGGGAATGTGAACAGACACAGGTAAACCTACTGTACGTTATGGATGTGTCCTCGGGCTTGGGAGTCAAGGAAAGGATCTGCGTAGCCCATAACCAAAAGGGTCATGAGGACTTAAGATCAGAGTTCTGCTCCCAGATACATTCTCTGTAACATGAAGACAACAGATGCGATGGGGGTAACCAGTTTGAGATTTGAAAGAAAGTCTGAACCATTTCAAGTTCCTGATTTACCACCCTCCACTTTCCCCAAGAGAGAGCATTCCAAGCAGAAAAGTAGAGGGTGAAGCAGAAGCTGTAGTGAAGTGAGACTGTTCCAGTCCCAGATACAAGGGAAGAACTCTAAAGATGGTCCTCAAATTGCATTCTAGAATTACTTTTCCATCTGGTAGTATGTCTATCCCCCTTTCCTTGCCCCCAGCACCCCCTTTGCAGATATACATGAGCACCAGGACTATTCACTGTTGATTACTATTTCATCTGCATAGATAACCGGACTTGTTGCTGTCTTAAAAGGAAAGGAACGGGGGATTTCCTTGGTGGTCCAGTGGTTAAGGCTTCACCTTCCAATGCAGGAGATGTGGGTTTGCTAACTGGTTGGGGAGCTAGGATCCCACATACCTTGTGGCCAAAACACTAAAACATAAAACAGAAGCAATATTGTAGCAAATTCAATAAAGACTTTAAAAAAAGTCCACATTAAAAAAAAATCTAAAAAAAAAAGTAAAAGAACAGACTCTTTAAATTGCTGCATGAAGGCGCTCTCCTATATCAGTGCCATTAAATTAAATTTCTGCTCGGGATGATGCATAAAAATGACTTGTGATTTTTTTTTTCTTGGGTGACTCATTTTGTTTGAACTCCAAGGCAATTCTTCAGAAATGGAAAGAGGCTATTTAAAGATCAGCTGTGAGGCTGTCATTTAAAAATCATTTTTAAAAGTGAGATCTTCTCTGCCAGCACCGAATGATAGAAACTTGAAAATCCTGAACTCAGTTCTCAAAGACATCATCTTTGAAAAAGAAGTTTAAGAAATGTTAAGTAGCCTCTAAAAAAAGCAATTTGAAGGGAGTAAAGGAATGAGAATAAAATCTTAATTTTTTAAGTGAAAAATTACACCTTTTCTTATATGAAGAGTTTATTGATTCCTCTGTCTTATGTCCCCCTTAAAAAAACTATTAACATTCCTCAGCAGAATCTAATACCTCTCCTTAAAAAACAAAATTTAATATAAGCCTAAAAAACAATAATTGGGATAAGTCATAGTTGCTGTATCTTCAGTGAACAGTTTATAACATTTAAATCTTTTTTATCAGGCATTCTAGTGGCAGAATACAATAAAGGTCATCAAGAGAATTCATAGTATGTGGTTTTTCTTTCTAAAATCTATTCTCTTTTTCTTTTAAAATGTAATTTAAAAAATGCTCCTCCAGGGACTGTCTCAGGCTGTTGGGAGGACCTCAGATCCCTGGTATTACCCCATGGATTCCTTGCCTAGTTTATCATCTTCCAGCTCCAACCCACTCACATTTTTTCCAACTTTCCCCATGACCATGGAAAGACTTGCTTATGAGTTATCCCATAAAGCTTTTATCATTTTATTAAATCTGTATTAAAATAAAAATAACCCTGCAAGAATTGAGGCTTTAGGTGAATGACTTTCCAACTGTTCAAAACAATTTTTTTTTTTTTCCCATCTGTACAATTCAAAGGAACTCTTTTCTGTAGTTGCCACTAGAAGCAGATAAGGGAAGATGAAGATCGGGAAGATGCAGAAGAGGATGGGTCCTGGCCAGCTTTCAGCCTCACACCCCACAGAACCAGAGAGAGGCTTGATGGCACAAGACAATCCTAGAGCTGCTGATGTATCCAGTCTGTGAAGATTAAAGCCAATGTGCTTAAATGACTTCCTGTTGGTGTAGAAAACCTTGTTCCCGACCATTCTGGAATTTCTGGAGGAGGCGAAGTATTTACACTTCTTCTTAGCTAACTCTAGCTTCAAAAGTCCGTTTTCTCTGTATCAGTTCAATTTAGGCATCATTTCACCTTCACTCAGGAGCTATTCAGGTTCTCCTGTGGTGACCTAGGCCTGAATTTGAGACCCATTTCCTTCATTTCCGTGCACAGAGGTTAAAACACAAAAGGACTCAGTGTGGGTGGCCCTATAACACAATAATGTGAACAGCTTAAGAACAAACATTCGATATCTAAATACTTAAAGAGTATCTCTCTTTCTACCACCCTGGATGCTGGCTTTCCTTCAGTGCTCTGTATTCCCTTTCTCCTGCCTCGCAATTCCTTCTTCACCTCACAATGTCATTTCTTTGAAAAATCATTGTCTCTCTCCTACATATTCTTGCCAGCTTCACCTTTCTTTCTCCAATGTTAAACCAAAAATATTCTTTTCTCAGAAGGCATTCTGGTGCCAGCTTATAAAATAACACCCTTTTTACTCTTGCCTGGAAAATTCCATGAACGGAGGAGCCTGGTGGGCTGCAGTCCATAGGGTCGCTAAGAGTTGGACACGACGGAGCGACTTCGCTTTCACTTTTCACTTTCATGCTTTGGAGAAGGAAATGGCAACCCACTCCAGTGTTCTTGCCTGGAGAATCCCGGGGACGGTGGAGCCTGGTGGGCTGCCGTATATGGGGTCGCATAGAGTCGAACACGACTGAAGCGACTTAGCAGCAGCAGCAGCAACTTACTACATTAGCGTAAATAATCACAGAATAAGCTTTAAGCTCAGCCAACTTTTTCACTCTCCTCTTTCACTTTCATCAAGAGGCTTTTTAGTTCCTTTTCACTTTCTGCCATTAGGGTGGTGTCATCTGCATATCTGAGGTTATTAATATTTCTCCCGGCAATCTTGATTCCAGCTTGTGCTTCTTCCAGCCCAGCATTTCTCATTATGTACTCTGCATGTAAGTTAAATAAGCACGGTGACAATATACAGCCTTGACGTAATCCTTTTCCTATTTGGAACCAGTCTATTGTTCCATGTCCAGTTCTAACTGTTGCTTCCTGACCTGCATACAGGTTTCTCAAGAGGCAGGTCAGGTGGCCTGGTATTCCCATCTCTTTCAGAATTTTCCACAACTTATTGTGATCCACACAGTCAAAGGCTTTGGCATAGTCAATAAAGCAGAAATAGATGCTTTTTTGGAACTCTCTTGCTTTTTCGATGATCCAGCGGATGTTGGCAACTTGATCTCTGGTTCCTCTGCCTTTTCTAAAACCAGCTTTAGCTCAATGTTCAGAAAACTAAGATCATGGCATCTGGTTCCATCGCTTCATGGCAAATAGATGGGGAAACAGTGGAAACAGTGTCAGACTTTATATTTTGGGGCTCCAAAATCACTGCAGATGGTGATTGCAGCCATGAAACTGAAAGACGCTTACTCCTTGGAAGGGAAGTTATGACCAACCTAGATAGCATATTAAAAAGCAGAGACATTACTTTGACAACAAAGATCCGTCTAGTCAAGCCTATGGTTTTTCCAGTGGTCATGTATGGATGGTGAGAGTTGGACTGTGAAGAAATCTGAGGGCTGAAAAATTGATGCTTTTGAACTGTGGTATTGGAGAAGACTCTTGAGAGTCCCTTGGACTGCAAGGAGATCCAACCAGTCCATCCTAAAGGAGATCAGTTCTGGGTGTTCATTAGAAGGACTGATGCTGAAGCTGAAACTCCAATACTTTGGCCACCTCATGTGAAGAGCTGACTCATTGGAAAAGACCCTGATGCTGGGAGGGATTGGGGGCAGGAGGAGAAGGGGACGACAGAGGATGAGATCACTGGATGGCATCACCGAGTCAAAGGGCATGAGTTTGAGTAAACTCCGGGAGTTGGTGATGGACAGGGAGGTCTGGCGTGCTGCGATTCATGGTGTCGCAAAGAGTCGGACACGACTGAGCGACTGAACTGAGCTGAATAGGGTGTCAAAGAGAAAGAGAAAAACCCCTCAGTGAATGGTGTGTATAGAGTAGAGATGCAAAGGGGCAGAGGTCCTAGGGAGAAGCAGCCGTGCTGGAAACAACCCTGCTGCCTGCCATCATACGATTGGGTTTGTCCTTGCTCTCTACAGTGGCTCTCCACTGTCTCTGTCTCCACTAACTCAAGTTCTTGATCCTAAGCTTTTTAAACCAAAGTTGTGACATTACACATTTATTTTGTTACTGTCTCCACAGTTCCAAATGTTGTCTTTCAGAATTACTTTTATCACCACCTCTCTACCAGCTAATAATATATTCTCACTACAGATTCTTGCATTAATGACTTAGGATCATAACCTCCTGTGAATTGTATATTATTAAATCTCGTTTCCAGCGGCTGAGATTAGAATAAAGAGGAGTTAATAAGTTGCATAGAATCACAAAATGAGTCATTAGAACAGATTTCAGACGCTGAAGCCATCAGTCCTGCTTCTCAGTAGACCTGCTGGCTGCATATTAATTAACTTCCCTGCAAAAATGCTGAATCATGCTGTCCTCTTCTGTGTCATGCTCCCTGCTTAGAGAAGCTTCACTACCTTCAGTGCTTCATTCTCATTCTGTCATTTATCTATCATCTCAATTATTTTAAAAGAAATCTTACAAATATTCCTAGAACCTTCTGTCTGACATTGTGATCAAATGTCATCTTTTGGATGAATCTGAAATGATTGCAATCTACACACCAAAGTACCATAACATTCTTCGCTACAAGCTGACCATATGCATTCATTTAACTTCAGCACATTATTCAGTGTTTTGTATTTTAGATTATTTGTTCTAAAAGGTGCTTTTTTTGAAAAATAGGTTGGAAAGAAAAATTGCAACAACAGTCTTGGTAATCTTCAGTACTTGGGGAGAGGTAGGGAAGAAAGGACTTCTGAATTAGAAAATAATGGTACTCATTAGTTGCATAGCCAAGGTTTGTCAGTCCAAAGTTTACTTGCAGGTTTGTCCAAAGCCAAGATTTGTCAAGTCCAAAAGTTTACTTGCAGATATATGTTTTTGTTTGTGTTGCTTTGATTTTTTTAAATTGAAGAACAGCTGACTTATAATGTTTTAATTCCCACTGTACAGCAAAGTGACTCAGTTATACATATATACGTATTCTTTAATACTCTTTTCCATTGTGGTTTATCATAGGATACTGAATATAGTTCTCTGTGCTACATAGTAGGAACTTGTTGTTTATCCAGTCTTTATATATAACAGCTTACATCTGCTAACCCCAACCTCCCAGCCCATTCCTCCCCCCAACACTCTTTCCCTCGGTAACAACAAATCTGTACTCTAGTTCTGAGAGTCTGTTTCTGTTTCACAGATATGTTCATTTGTGTCATATTTTAGATCCCACATATAAGTGATATCATATGGTATTTGTCTTTCTCTTTCTGGCTTACTTCACATAGTACAATAAGTTGCATCCATGTTTTTGCAAATGACATTATTTTGTTCTTTTTTTGTGGCTGAGTAGTATTCCATTGTATGTATGTACCATGTCTTCTTTATCTAGTCATCTGTTGATGAATATTTGTTTCCATGTCTTGGTTATTGTAAATAGTGCTGCCATGAACATAGAGGTACATGTATCTTTTTGGATTAGAATTTTGTTTGCGTATATGCCCAGGAGTAGCATTGCTGGATCATATGGTAATTCTATTTTTCATTTTCTGGGAAACCTCCATACTGTTTTCCATAGTGACTGTATCAACTTACATTTCCACCAACAGTGTAGAAGACTTCCTTTTTCTCCACATCCTCTCTAGCATTTATTATTTGTAGACTTTATAATTATGGTCATTCTGACCATCATTAAATTACTAGAGAAGTGCAAATCAAAACTACGATGAGGTACCACATCCCAAGGTTCAGAGATGGTACCTCATTATAGTTTTGATTTTCACTTCTCCAGTAATTAATAATGTTGAACATCTTTTCATGAGCCTATTGGCCATTTGTATTTCTTCTTTGGAGAAATGTCTATTTAGGTCTTCTGCCTAATTTTTTGATTGGGTTGTTTGGTTTTTGTTGTTGTTGAGGTGTATGAGCTGTTTGTATATTTTGTATATTTTGAAAATTAAGCCCTTGTCAATCACATTGTTTGCAAATTGTTTTCTCCCCTCTGTCTTTTCATTTTGTTTATAGTTTCTTTTGCTGTGCAAAGACATAAATTTGATTAGGTCCCATTTGTTTATTTTGGGTTTTATTTCTGTTGCCTTGGGAGACCAACCTAAGAAAACATTTGTAGGATTTATGTCAGAGAATATTTCGCCTGTGTTTTCTTCTTGGAGTGTTATGGTGTCAATGTCTTATGTTTAAGTCTTTAAGCCATTTTTAATTTTGTATATGGTAGGCATATTTATTTTTGAAATACTATTTCCATTTGTTATAGTCCCTTGAAAAGTATTATATTCCAGTGCACTTCCTTACTAATCAGGAAGCAAACAAAGTGATTGGCTTTTTGATAGCAATATTGGAGAAAGAGTTCAAGGTATGAGGCAAGGGATAAAATAGATACAGCTACTGAGAAGCTGTGAAATAAGACTTCTACTAAGAGAGGCAGTAAATGGTAAAAGGAGTAAACTAGATGTCAGAAGGCTTCTTTATTTTAGTGACAATCAACACATGGTAGTCATGGACACCAGATCAGGTTCATTGTGAAGTTCAAATGAAATAATGGATGGAAAGAATCATAAGCTCTATGGCACTGCTCCACCTGCAAGTATTAGCTCCTACTGGTGTGATGCCAAAAGATGCCTTGTAAATGAGACAAGTTGGTCACTCATACAGATCCTCACCGGGTTGGGTTACCAGACAGAATACAGGATGCCCAGTTTAGTTTGAAATTTAAATAAACAATGAGTCTTTTTTTTTTTTTACTATAACCATACTCTATGATATTTATCATTTATCTTAAATTCAAATTTAATGGGTATTCTGCATTTTATCTGCTGAATCTGGCGACCCTATCAACCAGGGAAATGTACCTGATTTAGAACTGACTGTCAAGATTGCAGCTCAGAAACCCGATGTTGTTGACACAAACAGTGTGCAAAGTCATTTATTACTTATTAGCAATGTAGCTATCAAGAGATCCAGATAGCTGTACTAGGCTTTTTATACATTTTCCCCTGGAGGCAAGTTGAATATGAAGTCATTTTAAATACCCAATGATTTCTTGGTGAGCAAATTCTCCCCTCCTATTGGGATGCCAAGCCAAGGAAATAGTAGAGTTCAGTTTCCTGGGATGGGCACTGCCAACAATTGCTACTACAGTTTTCCTTTTTCTCAGCCTACATTGTATTTTATATTTAAAATGACAATTTAATTGAGGATAATCCATTCTTGCCTGACTTAGAACACATCTGTCTCTTCAGTTTGACTGTATACATCTCTGTTTAATCTGTTATATCTTGATCTTAAAGTTTAACCCTTCACATTAATCTTATTTGTAATATTTAATCTTCACAGTGGTAACCTTCTTATGGTTCATATTCTGAAGACAAATTCTAGGTGTATGAATAAAAGACACACTGGCCTGGAAAGGCACTTTTTTAGAGGTTCAAAGGATATACCAAAAGAATAAGGTATTTGTGAGAATTTAAGATTATCTTTTTTTTTTTCCCCTGGCTAACTTGCTACAGGAAGCTAAGCAAGATGAACCTTAAATAGACTGAACAGACCCAGAAATATGCTACCCCTCTAATAAACAGTCTGAAGCAGAGACCCTCTGATCCCAATCTCAAACTCAGGAAAGAGTTATATCTAAACAAGAAAATGAGGAAGAGTTTCTTTAGAACTTCTGCCAAAGTAAACCTCTGCCATCAAAGTGGAGTAAGTGATGTCCTCCTGAACCTCAAAGTCTTCAAGAAAGTTAGGAATAGTGGGTTTATTAGGTAATCTTCCTCTTAAGGGGAAAGGCATTTGTTTTTCTGTATATTCTTGACAGTCAGTAGTACTAATGGAAAAATCAGTCACTAGTCTGAGTGTGACTCGGGTTAGTTCAGATAGTTTTGGGTTGTTACCTCAAGGTTATCCATCCACATGATAACAATTAGATTTCAAACACTGAGATAGCATTTTTAGTTCAAGTAATTTCCTTATCATTGAATGCTTTTAGATAACTTTTGGAAATGTAAATACCTAGTATAATATTTAAAAAATAAAGGACTACTTACTTACAAATTATAATCACATATGACAATTTTTCTACTTTAACATACTTTGTGTGTCCCAAATTTATTCTTTATTCAAAAAGAAAGAGTAATTTAAAATTTTCAAGTGATGGTATAAAACTATCAAATGATCCATCTGAAGAAAGGAGAAATAGGAACCACTTAAAGGAAAAATCTAATTCAAGAGGAAAAAAATGGCCAAAAAATAACTTTAATTGTAGAGAATATTACAGTGGACTGGAACAATAGATGTTATTTATTTATAGGCCAAATTTTTCTTTTGCAAGGTTTAGGCAATTCAGAACATCAAACAGATATAAATTCTTAGTATCATGAATGTTTTATTTGATTTTCTATAGTGATAAAAAAGAAAGATTTTTGGAAATAACTGAAAAAGAAAGAAAAGATGGTTTCCAGCCTCTCTATAGTATTAAAATATCTGGACATTAGAGGGATCATTCACTTTACAAATATTTACTGAGGTCATATTACTCGCCACCATGAGATAGAAGCTGGAGATGCAGAAATGGCCTGCATTGCCAGTGTTCCTTCCTTTCCTTATGGAACGCATGGCCCACCACTCTGCTGCCTGGATGGTAGCCATTGCTGTGTTCAGTTGCTAAGTCTTAATCAGACTCTTTGGGACCCCATGCATGGACTGCAGCATGCCAGGCTTCCCTGTCCTTCACTGTCTCCCAGAGTTTGCTCAAACTCATGTCCATTGTGTCGATGATGCCACCTGACCATCTCATCCTCTGTTATCCTCTTATCCTGCTGCCCTCAATCTCTCCCAGCATCAGAGTCTTTTCCAGTGAGTTGGCTGTTTGCATCAGGTGGCCAAAGTATTGGAGTTTCAGCTTCAACATCAGTCCTTCCCATGAATATTCAGGGTTGGTTTCCTTTAGGATTGACTGGTTTGATCTTCTTGCAGTTCAAGGGACTCTCAAGAGTCTTCTCCAACACCACAGTTCAAAAGCATCAATTCTTTGCTGCTCAGCCTTCTTTATGGTCCAACTCTTACATCCATACCTCACTACTGGAAAAACCATAGCTTTAACTATATGGACCTTTGTTGGCAAAGTGATGTCTCTGCTTTTTAATGCACTATCTAGTTTGTTATGACTTTCCTTCCAAGGAACAAGTGTCTTTTAATTTCAAGGCTGCATTCACCACCTGCAGTGATTTTGGAGCCCAAGAAATCACTGCTTCCACTTTTCCCCCTTTTACTTGCCATGAAGTGATGGGACCAGATGCCATGATTTTATTCTTTTGAATGTTGAATTTTAAGCCAGCTTTTTCACTCTCTTCTTTCACCCTCATCAAGAGGGTCTTTAGTTCCTTTTCCCTTTCAGCCATTAAAAGACCCAGCACAACATAAATAAATATATCTTAAAAAATGAATTTTAGGTTTTATTTAATTTTAATATACACATGGTAGCTATAGTCACATGCAGATATTAAAATTAAATAAAATCTAAAATTCAGTCTTTTCTTTTTAAGGATTTATTTATTTATTTATGGCAATTCTGGATCTTTGCTGCTCTCATGGGCTTTCTCTAGTTGCAACTAGAGGGGAGCACTCTTTGTTTTGGTATGCATGCTTCTCACCGTGGTGGCTTCTCTTGGTGGGGTGCATGGGCTTCAGCGTGGTAGTGGTCCACGGGCTAGCTGCTCCTTGGCATGTGGGATCTATCTGGGCATGTCCCCTGCACTGGCAGGTGAATTCTTAACCACTAGACCACCAAGGAAGCCCTAAAACTCAGTTCTGAAGTCACATTATTCATATTCTTAAGCATTTTATATTATAGAACATTTGCATTATCACAGAAAACTCTGTTAAATAATGTTAGTGAAATAATTTAATAGTAATCAAATCATCACACACTTAAATATACAGTTACAAACCATGATAAATGCTCTGAAATAAAAGATGAAGTTGTTTCAAAAGCAAAAAGCAAAGTGATTTGAACTAATCTAGGGTGTTATAGAAGGTTTTCCTGATGAAATAATGGTTGACCTGATAGTGGAAGAATGAGTAGAACAAGAAAGTCATGGGATGAAAGAGGGGTCATACCAGAGGGAACAGTACGAGCAAAATCCTGAAGCAGGCGGGATCCCTAGATTCAGAAGGATCCAGGAAAGACTGGGAAACAGAAGAGCAGTGTGTGATGAGGCTGAATAGGTTGGTAAGGGCAAGTCACAGGAAAGATGAGTCTTTTTTCCTGGGAGTGATCAGCAGCCATTGAAGGATTTTTAAGGAGACAGTGGCTTGGTCAGATGCTAATTTTAATGCAGTGGGATGAAACTCTGACCCTTTGAATCCTTTAGCTCTTCTCATCCTCAGCCTTGCTGGGGGGTTGCTGTTTAACAACAACAGGTCAAAGGTATGCCATGGAAGGCAATCTCTAGTGGCAACAGAGCAGTTTGTGGGTCTCTTAGAGTCTCTGTGAGAAGAGCCAGGGGAAAGGAACCTGCTCATCTTCATCAAAAGATGAAGACCCTACAAAGATGCAATGGGTAAGGGGAGGATCATGGCATACCATAAGAGACTTCCACCTGACAATTCAAGGTGAACTCAACACTCACTGAGCAATAATAATAATAAGTGACATTTATCCCCTATTATATGCCAATCACGGTGAAGTACTTTTGCCTGTTTAAAGTCATTAATCTTTTAAATACTTGTGTATGTGTATGTCCTGTTAAATTATGCTTACTATTCTCATTATCTAAATCATTGTTCTCCTCAAACTGTGGTCTCCAGAGCAGCAGGATCTGTATTACCTGAAAGCTTGTTAGGAGTTCAAAATCTCAGGTCCTGTATCAGACTCACTGAGTCATAAACTCTGGGGACGAGCCCAGCATTCTGAGTTTGAACAACACCTCCAAGAGATTCTGTTACAAACACTCAAGTCTGAGACCCATTGATCAAGAGCAAAGCTGCCTGAATTAAATTTTATCTCTATTTCAGCTATGTAGTCTTGGGAAAGTCACTTAACAATTTTAGAGATAAATGACTGAATTGCTTCAATAGTGTAACTCATGCTCTTGGTTTTGTTTCATTATTTTCTTTCATTATAAAGCGACTCTGTTTATCTCAGATAATTTTTTTACATGAACTATAGTTTTCATGATAATAGATTAGATAATGTTGAGAGCACATTAAAATGACAGCCTGAATTTATAATCTATAAATTTATGATCTTCTCAAAAAATATTGAGAAGCCCAGAAATAGTAATGGAAAAAAGCAAATGTCAAGGGTGATGGATAAAATATAGATTTATATTGCCTGTTTTTGATTTTTTAAGTGAAATTATGCTCAACATTATATCTTGCTTCTTTAGCTCAAAACTATGCTGTTAAGTAGAGTTGAGGTTTGGTCAGTCAGTTATGCTGTATAGTATTCCACAGTGTTACGATTTAGTAGTGCAATCAATAATAGCAGCTTTTGACATTTTTTTTTTTACTGTTTCTAACAAAACTTCTATGAATGCACTTGAACATGTTTGCTTCAATGTGCAGGTGTTTCTTGAAGATAGATACCTAGAGGTAGAACTACTGGGTCATAGGATATGCACGTTTTTAATTTTACCAGACAATGCCAAATCTCATTGTAACAATGTATACTCTTACCACAAATGTATAGTATCTCTCATTGTTTTACACCCTCACAAGCATTTTATTGGTTCTTTTCTCTCCATCATCTAGATGCACTCCCATATGTCCTATTTTCAATCCACCACTGTCATCCAACAGGTGATCTCTCACTGACCTAAATATCCACAGCACTTTAATTGTTCTTCTTCCCCTGATTTGGTCTTATATTGTAGCGCTACCTTCTTTCTTCTACGAGTTCTTTCAGCAACTTATTCCAAGGTAAGATCAGGAAAAAAGCCTACTTGGCACAGCCCTTTCCATGAGGCTCCTGAAAAGCAGGGATTCTTTTCTATTTGGAAGGACTTCATTTCTGTGAGGGAAAGTTTAATTCATGAGGAAAAGCAGTAGGAATCCCATTATTCCTTTTTAATATCAATTTTGCTCTCTCCATTTTTATGTCCCTGTTTTCCTAATGTTCCTGGCCCATTAAATAACTTAATTTTTTTTTTATTATTATTATTTTTTTTCCAGTGGGTTTTGTCATACATTGATATGAATCAGCCATGGATTTACATGTATTCCCAATCCCGATCCCCCCTCCCACCTCCCTCTCCACCCGATTCCTCTGGGTCTTCCCAGTGCACCAGGCCGGAGCACTTGTCTCATGCATCCCACCTGGGCTGGTGATCTGTTTCACTAAATAACTTAATTTTTGAGTAACAGATTGAGTAAAGAAAACAGTTCTTGGGCCCCTGTTGTTTTATAGATCCCATTGAGAATGGGTTGGGTGGTAATACAGAATCTAACTGTCCCCATGGTATGTATATGAAGTTCATATGCATAGATGGACAGTACTTATCATATATATATGTGCATATACACATATATACATATATATAAATATACATTAAACAGACTCCTAAATAACAACTTTGCTTCCTATTAATTCAGGAATTAATTTATTTCCCCTTAATTCCTATTAATGCAATTTTCTATATTTTATAAACACTATTATATCTAAGTTAAGATAAATATTAATTTCTCTGTTCAATATTGCCCTACTTTCAATTCTGATCCCCTCAACATGTATATATTGGAGAAGGAAATGGCAACCCCCTTCAGTATTCTTGCATAGAGAATCCCGTGGTCCGAGGAGCCTGGTGGGCTGTTGTCTATAGGGTTGCAGAGTCAGACATGACTGAAGTGACTTAGCATGCATGCATGCATTGGAGAAGGAAATGGCAACCCACTCCAGTATTCTTGCCTGGAGAATCCCAGGGACAGAGGAGCCTGGTGGGCTGCCGTCTATGGGGTCGCACAGAGCTGGACACGACTGAAGCGACTTAGCAGCAGCAGCAACACGTATATAAGTCTGTATGGTAAAGGTGAGCTTGGCTTATTGTCTATAGAAACTTAGCAATGCTATATTCTGTTTATAGCTCTGCTGTGAAAAATAATCTATGGAACTTTAACTGATTTCCTTGGCTTTGCTGAGGAAATACATGAGGGTATCAGAGAAACAATAATTGGCCACCTATCTGGAGAATTTAAATGACAGATACACTTGATATATACATTAAAAAGCACATTTTCTTATTAACATGAAGCAATAATTCTAATAAACCAAGAAGACCATAATTTCAGATTATAACTGAAATCAGAACATAAATGGGAATCAAACCAGCTTACTAAGGGTTGTTTCATATTTGCAAACATATAAAAACATCCAAATCTTGACTAAATTCTAAAAGTGCTATCTAGCCCTATTATCTGGCGTTATGTGGGAATTCTATCTTATCATTGTATCTTCAAACATTCTTGTTTCTATTATTTGGTATATAGTGAAGTGGGTTGCCAATCATTTATGAAAACTAATCTTGCCTTTGCTATAAACTAAGTTTATGGTTTAATCTAATATATTTTATTCTTCCTGTGCCTTTTATGCCTCAAAAAAAGGCACAATTTAAAAATATTTCTCTTAATGCACCCTCATTGAAAAATAATATTAGAACTGCAGATGACTAGGAAAGTTCAATTGTGACAAATAATATAACAAATCCCACTCCTATGTCAAGAGAAACTATATAGATGCAAGATAGAAAATCTATTTCTGAGTCTTAGTATAGAGTTTCGGATAAATTACAAATCTCCTCACACCCTTCCTGAAGGCTTAGCACTTTCTTCATTGCAACATTTGACAAATTGGGATCAACAAGATGGACCTGTAGTTACTTTTCAGAGAGCTATTTACTCTGGGTTGTTAAATCTGACAAATGATGGAGGGCACTACAGAGGCTCAGCTGTTCATTGAAGAAAAGGAATTACCATTCGAAAGGAGGAATTGCTCTCACTACATATAAATATTAGTCTTGTGTTTAAATTCATATAAAATGCAGCCTTAATTGCAAATTTACCCCTTATTAGTATCTCATAAACATTAAGATAATTGTAAATGATTCATCTTTTGAGAAGATTCCTTAAATATAGTACTTAACCTATTCAGTATTAAAAAGAGATTTATTACCAAATATCAAATTCAAATCAAATGTCGTAGAGAAAGATTTTATGAGAAGCTAGCTAAAGAGGTCATTTCAATTACAAATTTGAATTCTCATGGTAAAAAGAGCCAGGACTTTCCCTGTATCTTTTCTTCTCTCTGCATTCCCTTCTATATCTCTTATTCAACAACTAAATTGTAGATATTCTGAAGTTAGCTATTATGTGTCCAAAATTAAAATTAGGCAGGTCTTTTCAGCTATTTTCTATTTGCCATTATCAGCTCCAGAGAGAGAGAGAGAGAATATACAATGTAGGGAAAGAACCAGGAGAAGCATGGAAGCTGTGCAATTACTGAGAATTCAGAGATCTCTGAGTATCCCAGGATGCTGTCTGCTGGGGAGAACCTGATTGGGCTTGTTAAGGAGGATGCTGGCCTTCCTCGCCTTTCCTTTATGTGCTTAGATTCCATGACCATGTACAGAGCCAAAGAGAAAAATGTGCAAACTTGGATCTAGGGAAAGTAGTTAGGAATCAGACAGGAGAGGTGATCTCTAATTTGACAGAGGAAGGAGACACATAGACCATGTTTTAGTCCCATTGAACCTCAGCCAATTTTCTAAGACAGAAAAGCTGAATTACATAGTGACTTAAATACGAGAGCAGTATTACATGGGACAAGTGCTTTAACAAATAAAGAGCACAGGAAATAAACCTATGTTTGAAGAGTACAGGCTTTGGAGTTAAAAGTATCTGAGTTCAAATTACACCTCTCTCTTGAAGTAGCTGCATAAAAGCGGACAATTTACTTCCTCTCTCCAACTCTGTTTTCCCCAGTGTTGAAAGAAATAACAGTATCATGAACATGGCATTGTTTTCAGGTATAAATGGACTGCCACATAAAAAGCACTAAGAGTAGGACAGAAAATGTTATCTACTAAATTAATACAGTAGAAGTAGGAACAATTCACCAGTATAAGGGGGAGGTGTTTCTTCTTCTTATTATTGGTTTCTGTGTTCATCATTTATTCATTGATTGAACTGGGCTAAGGGCCAGGAATCTGAAGGTAAATTAAGCTATGGTTGCATTTCTGTTTAAGCAGACTGGTGTTATACAGCCTGTGAAAGAACAACATGGGGTGAAAGCTGAGGCTAGAGGTGTGGTCAGTTCTATGATGTGAGAGACAGAGGGTCAGGCAAGACTTCCTAAAGGTTGTGTATAGTTTTAATTGAGGTACAATTAATTTAAAATGTTTCAGTTGTACAGAAAAGTGACCACTTTACATATATGTATATATATGTATGTACACACACATACATACATGTATATACATGTATGTATATATGTATGTATATATACATATATATTTTTTAGATTCCTTTCCATTACAGATTATTACAAGATATTGAGTATAATCCCCTGTGCTATATAATAGGTCATTATTCTTTATCTGTTTTATATATAACAATGTGTATCTGTTAATCCCAAATTCCTAATTTATCCCTCTCCCTGCCCCTTCCCCTTTGGTACCCATTAGTTTGTTCTCTCTGTCTATGTGGTCTGTTTCTGCTTGTATATAAGTTCACTTGTATCACTTTTTTAGATTCCACATATTAATTATATCATATGATAGTTATCTTTCTTATTTCACTTAATATGATAATTTCTAGGTTCATCCATATTGCTGCAAATGGCATTATTTCATTCTTTTTTATGGCTGAGTAGTATTCCATTAAATATAATATATATACCATATCTTCTTTATCCATTCATCTATTGATAGATATTTAGGTTGTTTCCACATCTTGACTATGGTAAATAGTGCTGCTATGAACATGGGATTGCATGTATCTTTTTCGATTAGAGTTCCCCACCCCACCCCCCACCCCCCACCCTCCGCCCCTGGATATCTGCTCAGGGATTGCTTTATTTTTAGCTTTTAAAACCCTCCATACTGTTCTCCATAATGGTTGCACCAATTTATATCCCCACCAAGAGTGTAGGAAGATTTCCATTTTCAGGAGGCACATATTTGAGCTGCATCTTAGGAAATAGCAAGGCATTTACTCTAAGGAAAAAATGGGAAATATATTTCGGATGAACCTGGTAGGATCTCAGTGATGTGACAAGAGAATCTGGAGGTATGGTTGACGTTAAAGGACAAGGAAAGTTTTAGAAAAGAAACTCAGTAAAGTAGAGAAGAAGGATCCTGGAAGAAACAGATCACCATTTATGAGCTACTACTGTCATGCCATATACAAAATACAAAGAAATTGGAATATAATGTTCTTCTCATGTTACTGGTAGATTTCAAACATCAATGGGCTGTATGACATCATCATTGTTGTGGTTCAGTTGCTCAGTCATGTCCGACTCTTTGGGACCCCATGGACAGCAGCACACCAGGCTTCCCTGTCCTTCAGTATCTCCTGGAGTTTGCTCAAACTCATGTGCATTGAGTCAGTGATGCCATCCAACCATCTCATCCTCTGTCACCCTCTTCTCTTCCTGCCCTCAATCCTTCCTGGCATTAGGGTCTTTCCCAATGAGTCAGCTTTTCACATCAGGTGGTCAAAGAATTGGAGCTTCAGCATCAGTCCTTCCAATGAATATTCAGGGTTGGTTTCCTTTAGGATTGACTGGTTTGATCTCCTTGCAGTCCAAGGGACTCTGAAGAATCTTCTCCAGCACCATAGTTCAAAAGCATCAGCTCTTCAGTGTTCAGTTCAGTCACTTAGTCGTGTCCGACTCTTTGAGACCCCATGGACTGCAGCACGCCAGGCCTCCCTGTCCATCACCAACTCCTGGAGTTTACTCAAACTCATGTCCATTGAGTCAGTGATGCCATGCAACCATCTCATCTTCTGTTGTCCCCTTCTCCTCCTGTCTCAATCTTTCACAGTGTGAGGGTCTTTCCAATGAGTTGGCTCTTCGCATCAGGTGGCCAAAGTATTGGAGTTTCAGCTTCAACATCAGTCCTTCCAACAAATATTCAGGACTGATATCCTTTAGGATGGACTAGTTTGATCTCCTTGCTGTCCAAGGGACTCTCAAAAGTCTTCAACACCACAGTTCAAAAGCATCAGTTCTTCAGTGCTCTTATTCAGAATTCAGCTCATTCTTCAGCATTAGAAAACATTTAATCACTTTAAGCCTTTACTTCCCTGAATATAAAATTAAGCTAAGATACCTATCTTGCAGAGTGAATGTGGTGATTAATTAGGTACTATATATAAAGGGTTTAGCAAATGGTAAAAGTTCAAAATGATTGCAAATATGCCATTATAGCTAGAATAACATGCTGTGACTCAATCAGCTGGCTGGAGGGAATCATGAAGGTGCAGAATTAGGAGGGAAGAGAGGTATACAGGCTCCAAGGCTGTGAGAGTGGAGGTGTGGAAGAGAAGGGTACAGAATCAAAATCACAGTGTTCAAACCAGGGTTGGCTACATGATTTGCAGGACTCAGAGCAAAATGAAAATGTGTGTCCCTTGTTCAAAATGCAGAAACACAGGGCCATTAGAAATACTAGAATACAAAACTTCTACCTTTAAAATATGTTATTGTTTATGTAACGTGAGGGAATAATAGTGATGCATGAAAAACAGAAGCATATAAATATAAAAGAAATTCTAGTTTTATGAAAGCGAATGTCACTCAGTTGCGTCTGACTCTTTGCGGCCCCATGGTCTATGCAGTCTATGGAATTCTGCAGGCCAGAATACTGGAGTGGGTAACCTTTCCCTTCTCCAGGGGATCTTCCCAATCCAGGGATCGAACCGGGGTCTCCTGCATTGCAGGTGAATTCTTTACCAACTGAACTATCAGGGATAATTTTGTACAATAATATAAACAATAAGACTTTTAAAATGTGGTGTCTTCATTTAGCGTAAAATTTTTCTGGCTTACTTTTCTACAAATTCTTTTGTTAAGCCATCAAATTATATACTTTTAATAATTTTACTTTCACATGACATAATTGTAAACTGTATCAGTGCTCTTGTCAAATGCAAGATTATAAATACTTTTTAATAATTTTTAAATTTTGAGATGATTCTTCTGATCCAACATATTAATATTTTTTAATATGTAATAACTCTAGGATAAATTTCTAAGTCATTTTGAAACATACATTTTAGTGCATGTAGAACTAATAATTCTTTTGGAGCAATTTTTCTAAAGAGATTTAACTCTTCATACAAAGAATTAACATTCTTTGTAATTCTTCACTTTTATATAATCTTAATTTTAAATACAAATTTATACAATGACATTTTAAAGTTTTTTCTGACATTTCTTATAACTTTCTGCACAAGAATTCAAAAGTGGCTTCATGATTTGTATAGAATTCAAAACACCTGTTTACACATTCTATTGTTGTATCTTCAGTTATAAGGAACACTTAATTACAAAATTATCTTCCATGTTAAAATTAGTTCATTCAAAGCTTCATATAACAATAGCGTTCTTTTCTTTCAAATGCAACTACCACACTGAATTTTTATTTCTAAGCTTGTGGAAATTTGCCTTGCAATATTGTGGCTGTATTCAAAGCCAGAGATTCTAAACTCTTTGAAGAGTTCTAATAATTCCCTGGGTTATTTACTTCCTGAGAAATTGACACATGCAATGTCCATGTACATGCTATTATCTTGTAAAAATTTACTGACAAAGTTTGAGGGCTTCCCAGATGGCACAGTGATAAAGAATCTGCCTGCTAATGCAGGAGAAGCGGGTTCGATCCCTGGGTCAGGAAGATCCCTGGGGAAAGGAATGACAACCCCTTCCAGTATTCTTGCCTGGGAAACGCTATGGACGGAGGAGCCTGGCAGGCTACAGTCCACAGGGCTGCAAAAGAGTAGGTCAGGAGTTAGCGACGAAACAACAACACTGACAAAGTTTACTATCCAAGCATCTGTAGTTCCTGTCACTGAGAAGTCTGCAGAGTTAATATTGGTACAGATGCTGCAGAGACAGGCCTTGGGGCCAGCCTCCCGCCATGAGTCCTGGGGCTGCTCCCATGAGGAGCCCTACCTGTGGCCCACAGCTGTGGGTGCTGCATTGCCTCTGCTTCTCTGGCCACTGCCCCTGTAATCGACCTGGGCCCCTCTCTGCCCCGTGCATATGCACCGTCCCTAGACAAGCGCATGTGTGCAGGGAAGCCATGCCCATGCCTGGTGCCTGCCGCTGCCTGTGACGCCCCAGGCCTGACCCTGCCTGTCTGCCACGTGGGGCATCTCCCTGCTCACAGTCTTGCCCCATTAGCCTCTCAGGCCTCACTTACAAACCTCAGGTTCGAAGATAGAATTCTTGAAAATTTCAGTAAACTGGTCACACAACATTAAACCAAGCGTGGGGCACTCCTGAGAGCAGGGCCTTGTGGAACTGCATGGGTCACAGCCTCCGAGGTTGGACTGGTCCTGAGGGAGATGGGGAATGCTCCACTCACCGGAGGACACAAGTCTAGGAGAGAGACACACGCTAAATGCAGAATCCAAAATTCAGTCATTGTGGGGAGGAAAGTGCTCTGAGAGAAGAGAAGATTCTGTTAGCTTGGCTTGGCAAAAATCTCATTGCTTTGAAGCAGATATATCGTGGGCTAGGCTCCCGTTAGCTCAATGAGCTGGAGCCCCATTGCCATGCAGCGCTCACGTTCATTTCGGAAAAGTATTCCTACTTCTTTGACTTCGGTGCTTGGTGGCTTGAGGGTTGTTAGGAAACCTGCCAGATTTTACTCAGGATCTTAGCAAGTGAATCCAGACTATGGAGAGGAGGCAGAGGGCTGAGCCTAAACCAGAGGTGAGCCTTAGGAGGAGCTTTCAGCTCTAGAGGAATCAGAATACAAATCAGGAGTTTGGACCAGAAGCACAGACATGAAGGATGGGCACCTACTGTGGGGATCTTTAACCCTCTTGGAAAGTTTCCTAACTTGGATGGATCGAGGTCTTTGCCCCAGGACCTCAAACATCCATTTTTTAATTGTATAAGCAATTATTTTTAAAAAAATTCTTCTTAAACTAAGGAGAGTTACTTTCTTTGAAAAAGAATTTGTGAAGTAGGAAATCACACCTTTTCCAAAACATAGATGTTTCTATGTTTTAGTTCTGAGAGGACCATTTGATCTCTCAAGACTTCCTGACATTTCCCCTTATACAACCCAAGCTTTATTAATTATTTCTTTAATCATCTTTGTAAATCATCAAAACTTATGAATAGTTTCCCTAGGATGAGTATGCAAGTTGCATATAAACGGTGATCTTAGCCTATTCCCTGAAAACCTATTGAACACAAATATTTTTTCTTTTTAGATTACTAAAACTATTTTAGCAGAGGTAGAAAAAAATTCATAATATACTTTTGAATTATTAACTAATCTTTTACCAAGTCAGCACATATTTTTACCAAAAATGCCCTTAGATCTTATTAAACTTAAACTTTCATTTAAAATAGCAATTTATTATAGGTTGGGAAAAACTCCTTTAAATGGAACAGTAGTTATTTCTTTGCTGTGTATGTAAATGATCCATTAATGTTTACTTGGAAAAAATGTTCCCTTTGAAATGTCACAGGCAAACAGAATTGCTATAATGCTATCATTAGCATTTAAAATATACCATTCTCCAAAAAATTACATCTGAAAAAGGGTCTGAGTCAGGTTTTCTGTAGAAAGTATAACCAAATTATTCCATATTCAAATTGCTCCTTGAAACTAATAAAAAATAGATTTGCACCCTGATGTCAGATACTGAGAGAGACTCTCAGCAATTCCTCTTGGTTTGGGGGAGTAAGAAAACTTGGCTGTAATAGATGCTGCTCATTGCCTACCCAATATCTGCTCACTCCTTAGTAAAAGTTGCTCAGTCGTGTCCGACTCTTTGTGACCCCATGGACTATTCAGTCCACGGAATTCTCCAGGCCAGAATGCTGGAGTGGGTACCCTTTCCCTTCTCCAGGGGATCTTCCCAACCCAGGGATTGAACCCAGGTCTCCCACATTGCAGGCAGATTCTTTACCAGCTGAGCCACAAGGGAAGCTCACTTTTTAGTTGTTACCAAAAGAACTCAGTTTGGTTTGGAACAGCATTGAGCTCAACAAAATAACACCTTTCTTTACTGTCTTACATTTGTGCAGGAGACCCAGCAGAAGATGGTGAATTTCTGATAAATGTTTACTTTCCTAATTCAGGAGTTCCCTCCATCCTCCTTCATTCTATATTCTTTTTTTCTGCCTAGTAAATGGATAGAAGACTGGGTACTAAGGATTCAAGCATAAGAAGAAAAGCAGTAAAGGGTTACAAAGTAAAAAGCTGGAAGGAAAATAGAAACCTGATAACTTCAGATGAAGCCTCTGCATCAGCCCTGGACAGTCCTACTTTGTCCAAACTTCTTGTTACATGAGAAAAATTGCGCCTATTTTTTTTAGCCACTGTGGGTAGGTTTCTTTGACATGATGTTAAAAAAATAATCCTAACTGATTCAGAATTTATAATTTATAAATTTATTCCTAACATTCACAGTGGGAAAACAAACTCTGTGAACACCTAAGTCTGATAAATTTACCAATAAATTTAAGACTTCAGACTATATATTTCAATATTAATTAACATAAATCAAAGCCTAAAGTTCTAAATTACCGGCTAGTTTGCCCTACTTGGAAAAAATGGAGACATTTACCAAGAAGAGTATGAACTTAAATTTCCAATTCTTAAACTAGAACTTTTAACACATGTGTTGAGACTGCCAATTCAAAATGATCTAGATTCATCCGGATATAGGCAAACCAAATTGTTTTTTTTTTTTTAACACTAGGGTCACATGGAGTCTGATTCTTCTATTTTTCATAAACTTTTATTAATCTATGACACGTGCATGTGTGTGTCTGTGTACATGCCACAAGTGTACAGCTGGATGAATATTTTAAAGCATACATGCCTATATAATAATCATCTTGATCAAGAAATACAATCTGGGCAGCACCACTAAATCTGCTTGTGTCTTTCCCACTGTGAGGGGTTCACACTCCCTTCCTCCCCAAAGAGTAACCATTATCCTGTTTTCCAATTCCATCAGTTAGGTTTACCTGTTTGTAAAACTTTTATAAATTTAATCATAACAGCATATAATCTTTGACTCTGGCTTCTTCTATTCAATATTATTTTTGTGAAATTTACCCACACAGTTGCATATAGAATGTTTTGCTGTTGTTGTTCAGTCGCTAAGTGGTGTCTGACTCTTTGTGATACTATGGACTACAGCACATCAGGCTCTCCTGTCTTTCACTATCTCCTGGAGTTTGCTCAAATTCAGGTCAATTGAGTCTGTGATGCTATCTAACCATCCCATCCTCTGCTGTCTCCTTCTCCTTTTGCCTTCAATTTTTCCCAGCATCAGGTTCTTTTCCAGTGAGGCAGCTCTTCCCAGCAGATGACCAAATTATTGGAGCTTCAGCTTTAGTATCAGTCCTTGCAATAGTCAAGGTTGATTTCCTTTAGGATTAACTGATGTGATCTCCTTACAGTCTAAGGGACTCTCAAGAGTCTTCTCCAGCACCACAATTCAAAAACATCAATTCTTCAGTGCTCAGCCTTCTTTAGGGTCCAACTCACGTATCCATACAGGTCTACTGGAAAAACCACAGCTTTGACTATACAGATCTTTGTGGGGAAAGTGATGTCTCTGCTTTTTAACACAGTGTCTATGTTTATTGTAGCTTTCCATCCAAGAAGCAAGCATAGCAATTTTTATCTCTTTTCATTTCTGTACAGTATTCCATTGTTTGGGTACACCATCATTTGTTTTCCCATTCTACTGCTGATTTACATTTGGATTGCTTCCTATTTGGAGCAGTTATGGTTAGTGCTGTTATAAGTATTTTCATTCATGTATTTTGTGTAGATATGCAAACATTTCTTGTGGATATGTATTTTGAAATAGAATTAGAGGGTGATAAAAGATGTATATATTTGGCTCTTGTGGTTGGTGTTGTTCAGTCGTTAAGTAGTGTCTGACTCTGCAACCTCATGGACTGCAGCACGCCTGGCTTGCCTGTCCTTCACTGTCCTGGAGTTTGCTCAAACTCATGTCCATCGAGTTGGTGATGCCATCCAACCAACTCATCCTCTGTCGTCCCCTTCTCCTCTTGCCCTCAATCTTTCCCAGCATCAAGGTCTTTTCTGATGAGTCAGCTTTTTGCCTCAGGTGGTCAAAGTATTGAAGCTTTAGCTTCAGCATCAGTCCTTCCAATGAATATTCAGGTTGATTTCCTTTAGGATTGACTTAGTTTTGGTAGATATAGTCAAAGAGTTTCCAATTTACAATCTCTGCAGTACTGCATGAGATTTCCAGTTATGCCACATCCATCCCCTCTAACACTTGCTTCTTTTACTTTAAAATAAAAAATTATTTTGGCTAGGGCATGTAGTGGTATCTTCTTTAGTGTTTATTTCCATTTCCCTGATTACTAATGATATTAGGCATTTTTTTTATAGGCTTACCAATCATTTGGATTTCCTCATTCATAAAGTAGATGTCCAAGACTTCTTTCCAGAATCATATTTGGCTGTCTTTTACTTATGAATCTTTATAGATCATATATATTCTGAGCAGAAGGACTTTGTTATTTAAACACATTGCAAATATCTTCTCCAAATCTGTGCTTTACCTACTGATTTCATAATTTCATCTTTTAATAGATAGACAATTTAAGCTTTAATATATTTCAGTTTATAAAAAGTTTACATTATGATTGCTGCTTAAATGTTCTATCCAGTAAACCTCCTCTTACTCCAATATCATTCTTCTATGATGTCCACCATTCTTCTCTGATAACTATTATTTTAATATTTATTTCGTGATTTAGTGTGAGATCTAAATAATTTTTATACAGCTATTCAGTTGACCCAATGCTATTTATTGAGAACAAAAGCACACAAATTGTAACCACTAGTGTGTGAATCACCTTGGTCATAAATCAAGTTTTCACATATGCATGGATGTTTTTTTCTGGACATTTTTACTCCTCTCATAACAGAGGCTAGGAATTCACAGGAGGACAATTAATTTCTGCTGAATCTGGATACTTCTTTTGAAAGGTAGAGAAATGTAAGGACACACTGCCTGCTAAGTAGTCAATAAGGTTAACTGTTTAGCTTAAGATTAATCACGGTTGCTTGGCATCCTGGGAAAACACCATGGGCTTTAAATTCAGTCTTAAATTCACTTATTGCCTCCAATACTTCCTAATCATTTAATAGTAGACAAGCTTCTAATCTCTCCCATATTCAGTTTCCTCATACATCAATGAAGAAAATAAGAAATAGCTAAACCATAGGAATGATGTGAGAATTTGATGCAATTTACAGAAAACAACTAATGGGTCCTGCCACAGAGCAGAGGCTGAAGAACAGTCACTGTCTTTAGAATTATAAGTAACCTCTTCTTGGACTCATCCCTCTGGCTGCCAATTAACACAATTTATATTTTATTCATTTATATGAATAAATAATTTTCTTTGTATTTCAGGAAAGTTATGCCATCCCCATAGAAGTCTGATGCATAGACACAGTAGAGTGTTTTATTACCTTTTGCAAGTGACTTTGCTCCAGAGGCAACCCTGATCAAAGGTTGCTGCTACTACTGCTGCTGTTTATCATTAAGTCATGCCTGATTTTTTGTGACCTCATGGACTGTAGCCCACCAGCCTCCTCTGTCCATGGGGTTTCCCAGGCAAGAATACTGGAGTGGGTTGCCATTTCCTTCTCCAGGGGATCTTCCTGACTCAGGGATTGAAGCTGTGTCTCCTGCTTGGCAAGGAGATTCTTTACCGCTGAGCCACTTGGGAAGCCCATGAACAAAGGTTAGGCATTGCAATTATTGTGATTAGTGTTGCTGGAATTCCTTGAAAGCATTGTCGTTTACCAAAGGACAGTGTGCTTAATCAGACTACACAATCTCTGATGTTATAAAATGCTATTTAGGGAACTACCTATTATTTAAACTTTATCTTTACTTTTTTTAAAATTTTTTTAAAAGTTTTAACTGGAGGCTAATTACTTTACAGCATTGTGGTGGTTTTTGCCATCCATTCACATGAATCAGTCATGGGTGTACATGTGTTCCCCATCCTGACTCTCCCTGGCTTTGCTTGTTTTTATTATTTCCTGTCACTAACTAATTACCGTTGCTCTTTGAGAGATGGTACTAGACATAAACACATAAGCCCAAGGTTGGGATTAAGAGGTCTAATGTCTATACTTGACCCTGCCAATCATTAAACATCTACAGTAACTAACCTTCTTTATATATAGGTTTATATTTTCTTGTGGATAAAATGAGATGGGTAAAGTCTGTTTCAGAATTATGTTCTCATGATTATATGGACCCAATTGTTGTAACAGTGACAATAAATTAATAGGAGAGGTCTTCCATAAATTACTTTTTTATACTATTGGATTTGCTGTTAAGCAACTCCTATTGGGAAGGAATAACAACAGCCTGCCTTGAGACCTCTGTAAATAATCATCAGACCACTGTAGAGTTCTCCCCAGTCTACAGAACGTTTTCTGCAGGAATGTTCAATAAATAGTTACTGATATATCCTTGTGTACAGAAATGTTCTTGAAACCTGATGCTTCTTTCTATTTCACAGTGGGAACAATCAGGATGGACTCCTGAAATTGTTTTTACAGTTTTATGACTTGTTTGCAACTCTTCATTCTGCTCTAAAAGAGAAATAGGCATATTCAGATTCACCTAAGCTGAACTCCTGTAAAGCTTTCCACTCAAATGATTGAATGATGTTTAGCAGTAACATGCACAAGAAACGTAATTTGGCAAGATATTTGCATTTATCACCATTGGAATATTAAAAAAAGGGTTAAGGCAATAAGAGATGTAAAAGAGTTGGGTTACTTGGGTCACTGATAATTCCCACAGCATACAGAACAAGGCTGATCTAGCAAAATAAGAGTAGACAGTATTAAGTAGATATGAAACCTAGATAGGCATAGACCTAACAGAAGCAGAAGATATTAAGAAGAGGTAGCAAGAATACACAGAAGAACTATACAAAAAAGATGTGAATGACCTGGATATCCATGATGGTGTGATCACTAACCTAAAGCCAGACATCCTGGAGTGTGAAGTCAAGTGGGCTTTAGG
Organism: Cervus elaphus; assembly: GCF_910594005.1. Lineage (NCBI taxonomy): Eukaryota > Metazoa > Chordata > Mammalia > Artiodactyla > Cervidae > Cervus > Cervus elaphus. The sequence goes on along the minus strand of NC_057833.1, from coordinate 30,803,622 downwards.
AAGAATTACTAAAAACAAAGCTAGTGGAGGTTATGGAATTCCAGCTGAGCTATTTCAAATCCTAAAAGATGATGCTGTGAAAGTGCGGCACTTGATATGCCTGGCAAATTTGGAAAACTCAGCAGTGGCCACAGGACTGAAAAAAGTCAGTTTTCATTTCAAGCCCAAAGAAAGGCAATGCCAAATAATCTTCAAACTACTGTACAACTGCACCCAATTCACATGCTAGCAAGGTAATGCTCAAAATCCTTCAAGCAAAGCTTCAGCAGTACGTGAACCAAATCTGTATACAGGTCAAAAAGCAACAGTTAGAACCAGACATGAAACAACAAACTGGTTCAAAATTGGGAAAGGGGTAAATCAAGGCTGTATATTGTCACCCTGCTTATTTAACTTATATGCAGAGTACGTCATGCGAAATGCTGGGCTGAATGAAATACAAGCTGGAATCAAGATTGCTGAGAGAAATATCAATAACCTCAGATATGCAAATGACACTACCCTTATGGCAGAAAGTGAAGAAGAACTAAAGAGCCTCTTTATAAAGAGGAGAGTGAAAAAGCTGGCTTACAACCCAGCATTCAAAAAACTAAGATCATGCCATCTGATCCCATCACTTCATGGCAAATAGATGGGGAAACAATGGAAACAGTGAGACTTTACTTTCTTGGGCTCCAAAATCACTGCGGATGGTGACTTCAGCCATGAAATTAAAAGATGCTTGCTCCTCGGAGGAAAAGCTATGACAAACCTAGATAGCATATTTAAAAGCAGAGACATCACTTTGCCCACAAAGGTCCGTGTAGTCACAGCTATGGTTTTTCCAGTAGTCATGTATGGATGTGAGAGTTGGACCCATAAAGAAGACTGAGCACTGAAGAACTGATGCTTTCCCACTGTGATGAGGGAGAAGACTCTTGAGAGTCCCTTGGACAACCAGATCAAACCAGTCCATCCTAAAGAAAATCAACCCTGAATATTCACTGGAAGGACTGATGCTGAAGCTGAAGCTCCAATACTTTGGCCCCCTGATGCAAACAGCCGACCCACTGGAAAAGACCGTGATGCTGGGAAAGATTGAGGGCCAAAAGGGAAGGGGTGACAGAGGATGAGATGGTTGGACGGCATCACTGACTCAATGGGCATGAGTTTGAACAAACTCTGGGAGATAGTAAAGGACAGGGAAGCCAGACGTGCTGCAGTCCTTGGGGTCCCAAAGAGTTGGACACAAATGAGCGACTGAACAACAGCAACAACATCATAAGAGAGAATTTTGAGGATTTTTAATAAATGGGAACTAAAGTTCGTATACTTCTGACAGAAAGCCAGAAATAATTGAAGACTCAAAACATAAAGACCACCTAGGATTAATATAAAGGCATTGATTTGGAAATCACTAGCAAGGAGTTGTAGCTCTGATGAGGTCACTAAGTGTGTAAACCTAGAGTATTCATATAACGTCTGTGGCTCTCAATTTCTTCATCTAAAAAAAAGTCAAGGGAATTGGTATAACTGAATGGATCTCAAACTGTGGTTTACAAGTTCCAGGGAGACCCTGGAGCTATGATATAGTGACTGTGAATGTATCGATAAACTGAGTATTGTATAAAAATGTACATCTTTGAACTACAGCATGTCAAGATACATATTTACTATTGTGATAAATGCATAATTATTCTTTACAGCTAGGTAACAGTGAAAAAAGTTATTTACCATTTCTGTACTTTATTTTCCTCATCTATAATATGGGGATGATAATAACACTACTGTCTTCAGAGGTTGTTATGACTATTAAACAGCATAAAATAAGGAAAGCTCTTAGAAGAGTACTCTGCAAATAAACAATATTAAGGAAATGTTAGTCATCACAATTGTCACAATTATTATTACTAGAATTTTAAAAAAGCATTTTTTCTTTTTATTAGGTATTTTTTTCAGTGAATGAGTGTTAAAAATGCAATGATCACATAGGCCTGCATGGTACATTTTGAGCTTAAAAAGTCATTGTGGTTTTGTTTTTTCCCTGCAAAACTAACCTCTCCAAAATCTACTGGCTTAAAACAACCATCTTATATTGCTCATGATTTTGTGGATCAGGTATACAAGAAGGGCTCTACGTGGCCAGCTGGGCTGACCAGTTGAAGCAGCTGGGCTAGGGACTCCACATCCCATTTGTGGGAGGGGACTACACAAGGATGTACATTCCAGGAGGCTTTTTTTTTTTTTTTTTGGGAGATCTTTGCAAACTATCTCACACTGTCATTATTCTCACAAAGGTTGAGAATGATGGATGAGATCATCTTTATACCTTCTTTCATCTCTTAGATTCCATGAGCCTAATTGGTACTTGCTTAATAGGCAGTCGAATGATTTTACTAATACCAGTGCTTCTACCCCTCAGGAATTCTCAGTGCTATTCTTGTTGGCACATTTTTAATTTCTTTCCCAGGATATGAAAGCAGCATGCTCTGCCCACTTCAGACACATTTGCCATTTATAAGCCTATAAGTGTTATTTCACCACTTATTTCCCTCTGTGTATTAAAGTGTGAACTCTCCTCCTATTTAAAATTTAAATGTTGCCCTGGATTGCCCTCCAATATGTGAAATTTTGAAGATGAAAGTCAGTCAGTGAACATTTTTACTTTTGGGGTTTGTGGCAAGAGACATCAGAAATAGACTGTGTAAACAGAGGAATATAATTTTTAAAAATGAGCTTGTAGGGCTATACTGAGTTGCTCATCATAAAGTATTTTTAGGGATCAAGTAGTTTGTGTTTAAGAGGCTTAAATGCCTTTAAAGTGCAACTGAATATGCATAGAAAGAGAAGATGCCTTTGAGCATGATGCAGACCTTCAGACCTTATCTCTCAGCTCAAATCTATACACAGTTTAAGATTCTTTTTTTTTTTTTTTCATGCATGCCTCTTCAAATGTGAGAACTTGGCTCCCAATTTTCAGAATAGAGTTTTCAAATTTTTGTCCAGGGTTCACTGAGGACTCTAAGATCCTCCAGGTTCTCAATGGGCTGCTGCAAGTTCTTGGTCATAAAATGCTTTCTTTTGTTTAAGGCTGGTATTGTATGCTTATGCTGTCTCATGTACACCAGGCATCACTATTTGTGTTTTATCTTACCTATTGCTAACTGTTCTATTAGTTCTGAGTAGATGTCTTTTATTTTTGTTGGAGCTGGTGAAGTGCAGATCGTGTTGCCTCACTGAATATGCCCATCACGATTTGTTCTGTAACCTTGGATGCTCACCACAGCACACAGATTTGTGACGATTGAAACTTATAGGTCAGACCCAGATGGCTGAGCAGATTTCCTGATTTATTGTTGGCTTATGATTATTGAATTCAAACAAAATAAATGATTAAGCTCTTTTAAAGTGGTTTTTTTTTTTTTTTTTTGGCTAGGAATTCTGAATAATTCCAGCCAATGCATTTTCCTGAAATTCAATTTCCATGATACTTTTAATATCATGTCTACTGCCACGGAAGATAAAAACTCTTGTCAGGAACACATGCATCAAATACACTCCTTTTTGGCTCATTTGCATGGTGTTAGATTTAATTTTTGACTGCCTTCCTATGATTATGAAGGGAAATTAAATCACAAAAAGTAACCTCTGTTTGACCCAATTATTTGGTAAAATGAAATGAGTATTTCTATTTCCTACTAAACATTTTTAAGAGTTGACAGGGACAGTGTGTGGATCTATTTAAAAGCCATCATAATAAGTCTTGCTAGTTAGCGTCCTTTTCATGGAATAGAAAGAGAGGTTGAATGAGTCATGTCAAGCGATCCATGAGATTAATATAGACAAAGATGTCACATCCTCATGCATGCAGCTGTGAATAGCATATCTACTTTGCCATCTGTAAACTTAATGGACAAAATGTCCCAGTGACTGCTTCAGGGTTTAAAGTAACTCAGTTATCAGAAGCCACATTTCCTGTTGCCTAATACCCAAATTCAATTCCATGAGGAACTTTAGTCTGACTCCTGAAGTAGGTAGAAAAATCTGCTAACCACATTATGCTCTTTCATAACCAGACTGAATTGGACTATTAGCTAATACTGAATAAAAGCAAATACCATTTACTAGGAGTACTGTGTTTTATATGGATTGATGCTCATTCTCACTGCATTTATATTTTAGCTTAGTAGTAAAATTAAACAATGCGTGGTAACATAGCAACTATTATTTCTCTGTGTTAAACATCATCTGAAAATAAACTATTCTGTAAAATAAGTATGTAGCATGTATACTTTAAATTCTATTTATGTAAATTTTATAGTGACTGTTATGTTATTCCCTCCACAATGAAAAATATACAGCATATTGTTTTTCCAAGAATAAATTTCATCTTTCATGTTATCTGCCAAATCAAAATCTTTATGTTATTTTGGATATAATTCTTTCCATTTATATAATGACATCTCCCTACCAATTTTTTAGTACACTTTAGGAAAGAGTTGTATCTACATAACAATTAAGCAGATACTACAGAGTATTCCTATATAGTTTCCCCAAAACACCCATATAAAGTTTCCCTATTGTTAACTTTCTAGCATTTGTATGGCAACACATTACAATTAATGAATCAATATTGACATTTATTTATTAATTAAAGTTCATGTTTTGCATTGTTTCACTCTTTTTGTTGTATAGGTCTATAAGTTTTGACTAGTGCATGATATGCTTTATCTGCCATTACAATGATTTATAGAGAATAATTTTCAGTTCAGTTCAATTCAGTCGCTCAGTCATGTCCGACTCTTTGCGACCCCAAGAACTGAGGCACGCCAGGCCTCCCTGTCCATCACCAACTCCCGGAATCCATCCAAACCCATGTCTCTTGAGTCAGTGATGCCATCCAACAATCTCATCCTCCGTCGTCTCCTTCTCCTCCTGCCCTCAGTCTTTTTTTTTTTTTTTTAATTTTACTGCCCTACAAATCGCCTCTACCTTATCCATTTCCTTTCTTTTTTACTTTCTTCCTGGACTCTTGGAAACTACTGATCTTTTTATTATCTCTACAGTAGAGTTTTTCCTTTTCCAGATATTTCCAGATGTATAGTTGGATTCATTCAGTATGTATCATTTTCACACTGCCTTCTTTCACTTAGCAAAAAATATTTAAGATTCCTCCATATCTTCTGTTGCTTCACAGCTCATACATTTTATCTCTGGATAATATCCATTGTATGATATACCATAGTATGATTATCCATTTGCTTGTTGAAAGACATTTTAGTTGTTTCCAAGTTTTGACAATTATGAATAAAATTACTGTAAAATTTCATGTGCAGGTTTTTGTGTGAATATAAGTTTTCAGCTCATTTGGGTAGATACCAAGGAGAACAATTGCTGGATCATACAATAGAACTCTTATTTAGCATTGTGAGAAACTTTCATATCATCTTCCAAAGTGGCTGTACCATTTTTGCATTCCCCCCAGCAATAAACATGAAATCTGGTGGCTCCACATCTTCACTGGCATTTTCAATGTTTTCGGTTTTGGCTATTCTAATAGTTATATAGTGGTATCATTTTATTTTGTAATTCTTGAAGGATATATAATGCAGAGCACCTTTTCATATACTTATTTGTTATCTGTATATCTTCTTTGGTGAGATGTCTGTTCAGATTTTTTGTCTGTTTTTTAATTAAGTTGTTCATTTTCCTATTGTTGAGTTTTACTAGAATTTTGTGTTTTAGACAACAACCCTTTATCAGATATGTGTTCTACAAATATTTTCTCCCAACCTATGGTTTCCCTTTTTATTCTCATAACAGTGCCCTTCACTGAGGAAAAAGTATTTAACTTTAATAAGGTCCAAATTATCATCATTTTCTTTCAAGGATTATTCTTTTGGTATTATGTCTAAAGCCCACTGTCCCTATCATTTCTCTTATGTTACTTCTAGAAGTTTTATCATTTTTAAAATTATATTTCAGTCTCTAATTCATTTTGAGTCTTTTTTTGTGAAAACTGTAGGTTCTTTATTGAGATTTTTTTTTGTATTGATGTCCAAATTTTTCTAGCATCAGTTTTTGAAAAGTTCATCTTTTTACACCGAATTGCTATTGCTTCATTATCAAAGATCACTTGGCTATATTTGTGTGTGTGTCTATTTCCAAGTTTACAATTCTGTTCCATTGACCTTTTAGACTATTTTCCCATTATCATGCTGTCTTGATTACTGTAGCATGGCAGTAAGTCTTGCAGACAGGTAATGTCAGTTTTCCTACACTTTTTTCTTCAGTATTATGCAGCATATTCTCAGAGTTTGGTCTTTCCACGTACAGCTTAGAATTACTTTTTCCATATCTGCAAAATAACTTGCTGAGATTTTGAGTTTGCTTTGGAAGAACTGACATCTTAGTATATACAGTATATACAATAGTATATAGATATTTAGTATATACAGTATATACACAGCGAAGAATTCATGTTTAGTCAATGAACAGGGAATATCTCTCCAATTATTTAAATCTTCTTTGTTCCCTTTGTTAGTTTGGATATTGTCTCATACAGATTCTGTACTTGTTTTGTCAGGCTTTTACCTAGGTATTTCTCTTTTTATGTGCTAATATAAATGGCATAGTGTTTTTTAATTTCCCAATTGTTCCTTAAAGGTATACAAGAAAGTAAGTGATTTTTGTATTTTAATCTTGTATCCTGAAAGGCTGGGCCTCCCAGGTGGCTTAGCAGTAAATCCACCTGTGATGCAGGAGACTCGGGTTTGATCCTTGGGTCAGGAAGATCCCCTGGAGGAGGGCATGGCAACCCACTCCAGTATTCCTGCCTGGAGAATCTCATGGACAGAGGAGTCCGGTGGGTTACAGTCCACTGGGTTGTACAGAGTCAGACAGACTGAACATACAAGCGTGTGTCCTGAAAGAATGCTATTATCTTTTATTCGGTGCAGGGATTTTGTTGTTGTTGCTGATTCTTTGTTAATTTCCTAGGATTATGCTATCTGCAAACAAAGACAGTTTTATTTCTTCTTTCCCAATATATATACTTTTTCTTTTTCTGTCTTATCTTATTGAATTTACTAGAACTTCCAGTTCAATGTTGAATTAAAGTGGTAAGAAGGGAATACCTTAGCCTTGTTCTTAATCACAGAGAGAAAGGATCTCTTTTCTCATCACTATGTATGATATGGCTATAGGCTTTCGACCTTGCTTTTAATCAAAGTGAGAAAGTTTCTTTCCATTCTTAATTCACTGAGGGTTCCTATTGTGACTGGATGTTGGATTTTGACAAGTGCTTTTGCTGAATCTTTTCATTATTGATCAAACACTTTTTCTTCTTTATCATGTGATCAGATGATTTTTTCCCCTTAACCTACTGATGTACAGATTATATTATTTGGTTTCTGAATGTTGAACTAGCTTGAATACTTGGAATAAATCTCTCTGTCGTGGTGTATATTTTTATATATATTAGATTTGATGTGATGATATTCTGTTGACAAGTATTACATCTATGTTCATGAGATACTCTGGTGTGTAGTTTTCCTTTCTTATAAGAACTTTTTAAAATATTTATTTATTTATTTGACTGTGCCAGGTCTTAGCTGTGTCACGTGGGATCTTTCATTGTGGCTTAGGAAATCTTAGTTTTGAGTCATGTGGGATTTAGTTTCCTTAATCAGGGATCAAACCCAGGCCCCCTGCATTGGGAGCATGGCGTCCTAGTCACTGGACCACAAAGAAATCTCTCTAATAAATCTTTATCTTATTTTGGTATTATTTGGATGCTGGCCTCATAGAATGTTAGGAAATCTTTTCCTTTTTTCTGTTTTCTGGATGAGATTGTGGAGAATTGGTATCAGTTGTTCTTTAAATGCTTGGTAGAACTCATTCATGAAACCATCTTAGCCTTGTGGGTCCTATATTCAAAAGTTGTTAATTATTAATTCAATCCTGCTAGTAGATATAAATCTACTCAAATTGTATATTTCTCCTTGAGTAATTTTGGTAATGTTTATTTTTTAAGGAAGTTGCCCACTTCATCTATGTTATCAAATCAGTGGGCATAGAATTGTTAATATTATTATATTATTCTTTTAATGTCTAGGGAATAAATAGTGATGCTCCTTTTTCATTTCTTGAATTAATAATTTGGTCTTTTGTTGATGGTGGTGGTGATTAGCTTGACTAGAGGTTTATCAATTTTTAAAAAATCTTTATAAAGAAAGAGCTTTTGATTTCACTGATTTTCCCCATTGATGTTTATAAATTTTTGCTTAAACTTTATTTTTATTAATTTATTTTTTTTTAATGCCAAAAACATTTTGTATTGGGGTATAGCCAGTTAACAATGTTGTGATGGTTTCAGGTGACCAGTGACTTTTGTTTAAATCTCATTGATTTCTGCTCTAATTATCTTTATTTGGGCATCTTCCAGCTACCTTTGCATTGCTGATTTCTGCCCATTGCAGGCTGGCAGCATACTTTGTTTGATTTCTGTTCTTCTAAATTTGTTAAGGTGTGTTTTGTGGCCTGATATGTGATCTATTATAGTGAATCTTTCCTGTGAATTTGAGATGAACATACATTTTGTTTTGGTTGGATGTATTTTTTTCCTATGAATGTCAATTATATCTAGTTGATTAATGATGCTGTTCAGCTCAACTATATTCTTACTGATTTTCTGCCTGATGAATCAACCAATTACTGATAAGTAGGTATTCAGGTCTCCAATTGTGAGTGGATTGTCTTTCTATTTGCTGTTTTTGCTGCACTTATTTTTATGTTCTGTTGTTAGACACATGCACATTGAAAATCATTGTATCTTCTTGGAGAACTGATCCCTTTACTATTGCATAATTCCCCAATTTATTCCTGATCATTTCCCTCATTCTGAATTCTGACTTGTCTGAAATTAATATAACCATTCTAGATTTCTCTTAGTTAGTATTAACATGGCCTACCTTTCTCCATTCTTTTATTTTCAACTTATTTTGCTTTTGTATTTAAAGTGAATTTCTCATAGACAACCTGTAGGTGTGTTTTGTTTCTTTGATTCAATGTAGCAGTCTCTGTTTCTAAACTAGAACATTTAGATCCCTCACATTTAAAGCAGTTGGTGCAGTTGGTTTAATATCTACCATGTTCTGTTTTCTATTCATTGCACAGTTCTTTGTCTCTCACTTTTTAATCTACTATCTAACATCTCTGATTTTAATTCATCACTGTACATGATACTATTTTCTCTCCCATTTTAGCTTATCAATTATTTTTTATTTTTTAAGAGTTTGTCTTAGAGTTGGCAATATGCATTTATAACAAATCTGTGTTTACGTCCATGGAATGCTATACTGCTTCATGAATGGAACAGGTACCTTATAACAAAGTATTTTCAATTCCTCCCTGCTATCCCTTGTATGATTGTGTCAATCTTGTCACTTGTCCATATACTATAATCACCTACTACATAACTGCTACTATTACTTTGAACACACAGTTATAAGTTCAATTAAGGCTAAGAAAAATTTAACATTGTATTTTATGTTCATTTATTCTAATATTTTCATTTCTTTTAGCAAATCCATATTTCTTACATCATTTTCCCTCTCTCTGAAGAATTGTCTTAATATGTCTTGCAAAGCAGGTCTTTTGGCAACAAATTCCTCGGTTTTTGTTTGAGAAATTATTTCTCTTTCTCATTTGAATTCTAGACTAGTAACTTTTTTCAATTCTTTAAATATTTATCACAGATATCATTAGATATAATATGTAAGGTTTTTTTGGTATTTATCCTGCTTAATGGTCTCTGAGCTTTTGGACCTGTGGTTTGGTGTTTGCCATTAGAGAATTTGGGAAAAAATCTATGTTATTATTCAACTAATTCTTCTGTTCTTTTCTTTCTTCTATTTCCAGTATTCCCATTATCTATATTTTATAACTTTTGTAATTGCCCCACAATTCTTGAACATTCTATTCCTTTGCTTTCATTTTTTTCCTCTCTGCATTTCACTTTGGGAAATTCTATTGACATATCTTTAAGTGAGCTGATTCTTTCCTTGAATACTTATAAGTCCATCAAAGATATTCTTTATTTTGTTACAGTGCTTTTTATTTATAGCATTTTCTTTGTATTCTTTCTTAGATCTTCTTTCTGGTTATTTACTTATTCTTGCATGTTGTTTACTTTTCTATTAAGGCCCTGAATATCTTAATCATGGTTATTTTAAATCCATTATTTGATAATTCCAAAATCTGTGTTAAATAATATTTGAGTCTGGTTCTAAAGTTTGCTTTATTTCTCCAGATTGGGTTTTTTCTTGCCTTTTATATTATCTCTCAGCTTTTTATTGAAAGCTGGATTGATGTACTGGGTAACAGAAACTGAGGTAATTAGACTTCTGGTGAGAAGTTTATGCTAAGCTGCCTAAGAGCTAAGCTGTGTGTTTGATGTTTGTTATAGCTGTAGATCCTAGAGACTTTCCCTTCCTTTAGCATCCTTTGTTGTTGTTGTTCAGTTGCTCAGTTGTGTCTGACTCTTTCTTGATCCCATGGACTGTAGCCTGCCAGACTTCTCTGTCCCTGGGGTTTTCCAGGCAAGAATACTGGAGTGCGTTGTCATTCCTTCTCCATAAGAACGCTTTAACTGAATCCAAAAACACTTTGATATTTTTATTATCATCCAATTAAAATGTATTTTAATTCATTGTAACATTTTTGTTGACAATGGCTTATTAAGAAGTATGCTGCTTATTTTTCAAAGATTTGGAGATTTAATTGTCAATGCATTGAAGCCAGAGACTGTCAGGTTAACATCTGTAGTTGAACAAGTTGGGCTTGTTATTCACTATAGCACTTATATCAAGGGGAACCATGGGGCATCTTAGTAAGAAGGTGTTGTGTGTGTGTGTGTGTGTGTGTGTGTGTGTGTGTGTGTGTGTGTGTGTGTGTGTGTGTGCGTGCATGCTCACACGTGCTGAGTCTTGTCCAATACTTTGTGACCCTGTGGATTGTGGCCCACCAGGCTCCTCTGTCCATGGAATTTCCTAGGCAAAAATACCAGAGTGGGTTGCCATTTCCTTCTCCAGGGGATTTTCCCAACCCAGGGATTGTACCCATGTTTTCTTGTGTCTCCTACATTGGCAGGCAGATTCTTTAACTGCACCACCTGGGAAGCCCAAGAAGGTGTTGCTGCTGCTGCTGCAAAGTCGCTTCAGTCGTGTCCGACTCTGTGCGACCCCACAGACGGCAGCCCACCAGGCTCCCCCATCCCTGGGATTCTCCAGGCAAGAACACTGGAGTGGGTTGCCATTTCCTTCTCCAATGCATGAAAGTGAAAAGTGAAAGTGAAGTCGCTCAGTCGTGTCCGACTCTGTGCGACACCATGGACTGCAGCCCACCAGGCTCCCCTGTCCCTGGGATTCTCCAGGCAAGAGTACTGGAGTGGGGTGCCATTGCCTTCTCCGCAAGATGGTGTTAGAAAGGACCAATTATATGATTAGTGTTTCACTGAGTAATTTTGGAGAAGACTCAAGGAAGTGAGGGTTTATCCTAGGTAAAGTACTATAGAAAAAGGAACAATTTTATGATTGACTATTATAATAAATCACATCTACATGCAGGGTAGTCTGGGAGAGGGGCTGCAGCTATAATTTACAAAGCAGCAGTGATCACTCACATTAGCTGGAAGTAGGGGATGTTGGTGTTTTGTTGTTTGCACACTGACCTTGTTTTTATCTGTATTTAGACAAAATCATGAAGTAGATTCCCTTGCCTCACTCCATCACAGTCTCACAGTGACTGTCTGATGTTGGTATTCTGTGAGATTGTTTTTCTCCAACCAGAGAACCACATGGCCTAGCTGTGAGCACCAGGAGCTCTAACACTGAGGCCTGCTGTGTCAGGCCAGTTCTGGATATCAAGGGCTGCTTTTGATCTCTTTGTAAGTTGTTTTTCAGTTATGGGTTTCTAGTTTATCTCCACTGTGGTCAGGGAACACAATGTGCTCTTTATGATCTCCGCCCTTCATATTTGTTGAAATGTTTTCTAACCTAGCATACTGGTCTATTTTGGTAAGCATTTCATGTACATTTAAATAGAATGTTTATGCTTCACTTGGGAGTGTAGTGATCTATACATCACTGAGACCAAGTTTGTTAATAGGTCTGTTCATATTTTCTATAGTCCTCTAATTATATTTTGCCTTCTTATTCTGTTAATTAAAGAAGAGTGTGTTAAAGCTCTCATATAATTGTGGAAATGTTTATTTTTCCTTTTGGTTCTGTCAATTATTACTAAATATGTTTGGAAACTATGTTATTAGGTATATATACAAAAGACCATGTTATATCTTCTTATTGAATTTATTATTAGTATTAAATGCATCTATTTCTAGTAATATTTTTGTGTCAAAAGATGTTTGTCTAATATTAATACAGCTTCTCCCATCTGCCTTTTGGCTGGTTCTCACAAGATACATTTTTTTCCCATCTTTGCACTTTTAGGCTATGTGTACTATATTTTTGTTGTGGTTCTCATAACCCAATATATTTGTACTTTGGTTTTATCCTGCTTACAATCTTTGATTATTAATTGGAATTTTACTCTATCATAGTTAATGTAGTGACAGTTATATTTGGGTTTAAGCCTTTCATGTTGTTAGTTGTTTTCTATTTTTCTAATATCTCCTTTGCTTATTAATACTTTCTTGCTTTTTGAACTAAACAGGGATTTTAAAAATTATTCCACCTTTCTCTACTTCATTACCATATAATTTATATATACTTTTAGTATTTCCTTAGAAATTACTTTGGGAGTTACAATCTTCACCCCTCATTTAGTATATTTTGCTGTAACTTCTCAACCCAGGGATCAAACCAACGTCTCTTGCATCTCCTGCACTGGCTGGCAGATTCTTTACCACTAGTGCCAACTGGGAAGCCCTAATCTTAGCATTTCCTTAGAAATTACTCTGGGAGTTACAATATTCATCTTTCATTTAATAAAATTTGCTGTAAATATACATATACAATGTAATGTAATGTACATTTGCTACTTCCTAAACAATAGAATTTTATAACATTTTAACTCCATATCTTTTGCCTTTTGAGGTATTATTTTTGTCATCTAGTTTGCATCTACATATTTTTATAATTAGTAAGTCTTTTCTTCTTACTAAGGTCTTGAAATAATCCATGCAGATAAATATTTACTTACTTATTTTCCCATTTCTGGTGCTCTTCATTCTTTCCTGCAATTTCATGCTTTCAAGATAATCAGTCTTCCCAAAGACCTCCATTTAATAGTCATTTAATATTTACTGAAGTGCAGGTCTACTGTCAACAAATTCTCTGTAAAAATGTCTTTATTTTGCCTTCATTTGAAAGACTCTTTAGGCTGTGAATAAAATTCTAGGTTGGCATTCCAACCCACCCCCACCCCAGAATTTGAAAGACCCTTGGGGCATTGTATCCTGGATTCCATGGTTATTGTTGGAAATTAGCCTTCAGTTTTATCGCTGCTTCTCTAAGGTAATATGCATTTTTTCTTTGTTCATTTTGTTTAGCAGTTTGTGAGATGCTTGTTTGCTTATATTCACACTTACTTGGTTTCACAGGGGTTCTTAAATATGGAGTTTAATGCCTTCATTTAATTTTTAAAATGGAATATTCTAAACCAGTATCTCTTTCTATATTGCTTATTTCTCACTCTCTTTAACCTCTCTTTCTGAACTCAGACCTCCTTCCACAGCCTAGGAAGACAGCTGCTTTTTGCCTATGTCTAATCCTTTATGCTATTTGGAGTAGAAAATGTTTTTTAAACTTTATCTCATTAAAAAGTGACGGAACTTATTCCTTCTCTTTACCACCCCAAACACTTCCTGCAGTCCCACAAAGGAAAATTCTTGGCTCCCTTGGAATTACTGAGGAAAAATGATCTATCATTCTTTCTGCCTCTCCCTGGTTCCCATAGGTGTGGACATTTTTATCAAATTAGTGATGTGATGTTAAATTGACATCTGCTTTTTCATTTGATACAGGTAGGTGCTAAACAGCGTGATAATTTAGTAACAACAGGCAAGATCACAGAGCTTTCTAGGTGAAAGGATTTTTTTTTTTTTAATTATCCGGTTAACTTAGGAATTGAGGAGAGTAATGCCCAGAGAGGCTCTGTCATTTATATATGGTCATGCATAGATAGATTTGTACTAAATACTTAGATATATAAATGTGCTAAATACATGCATGCTCCTGCTGCTGCTGCTAAGTCGCTTCAGTCGTGTCCGACTCTGTGAGACCCCATAGACGGCAGCCCACCAGGCTCCCCCGTCCCTGGGATTCTCCAGGCAAGAACACTGGAGTAGGTTGCCATTTCCTTCTCCAAAATACATGCATAGATTTGTACTAAATAAAATAGTTGTTTGCATTTGATACTTTTTATTTTAAAACTAACAGCCACGGTCTTTGTTCTATACATACACATCAGAGAAGACAGACGAAACTTCCGTGAGCAACCTCACCTATCAGCGTATCCAAAACTACCATTAACACTAAAGAAAGTCATCCATGTGATCATGGTGTCATCAAGCAGAGAGTCACTTCTTTGGATTTTTAAGGTTTCTCTTAGAATATTTAATTTTTCTTTTTGTGGTGGAAAGTGATCTTTTTTCCCCTGACAGTTCAGTGATCACAAGGTAGCCCAGTCTCACCTAAAAACAATAAAATATATGTGACAGTGTGACGGGGAAACATAGTCTGTGTTTGAGAGGTTGTAGGCTGTCATTTTTAAAAAGCTAGCAAAAGCTAAAGTGACGGATGTCAGTGGTTGCGATTTTTTTCCAGTGATAGCCATCAAAAGATGGCGCTGTACGTACTTTAATGTATCTACAACCCAACTCAAACGGTTGCTTTGGAAAAAGGATGAAATTCTGACAATACTTAGATGAGCTGAAAATACTTGTGATCCTTTTGTTATAATAAAATTCACCAGTGTTTTAAAAAAAAAAGGAATAATCAATGCCTGGCTTTTAAAAATTTAGTCTCACACATTTAGGAAGAGTTTCTACTGCATTCCTTAGGCAACAGCCTGGTGGGTTCTGAGAAATAGGAACAATAAGAAATATTATCCAGTTTTAGTAGTCAGAATTGCTCGTTACAAATAGCACAATATAAGGGGGAAGAAGCATTGATTAGAGAACAGCATTCTTTGAACTGGTCAAAATAGCTGAATGAGAGTTGAAAACTCAATCAACTACATAACTGAGATAGCCCATGACTAACAACCTAATATTCTATAAAGCATGGCACATGTTAGGAAATTCACTAAATCCCTAAAGTCAAATTAAATATTTTAGTAGAAACATTTCAACCATGAAGTCTAGTGCTATACTTCAACTTTGATCCACCAAATTGTGATGTAATTTCTATTTGCCCCCACAGATATGTTCAGAATAAGCATCAAGTTAGCTTTAGGCTGCAGACTTCTTTGGCTCCCCTATTAGCAACAGTGGGCAGTTGCTAAAAGTGAGGCCTTAGATAAAAACCTGTGTCTGAAACATAACAGGTGCAAACACTAAACCCCCAAATGGCAAAACCAGGCACTATTTTGATCCATGAGATGTTCCCTAATTTCTTCTCAAATGTTCCTTGAAAGGCAGGTCAACTTTCTGTTTTCTTTCTGCTTAGTTTTTTGGTACTTGGCATTTCCAAGATCCCAAAAGACACTGATGGAAGACCTAGGAAAGCCTGTCTACTGTGGATTCTCAATTTCTTTCTTAGAAATGTTATAATTCAGTACCTGACATCCTTGGCATCATTGTTTTATACTTCCCGGCTCCTAATTTTCCATGAATCAGAACCAACCTTTCTCACTTTCTTTTCCTTTTAAACACAATTACCCAGTAGATTTGAGGTCTTTGATTTGCAAGAAATTATTCTAGACACTGTATATTCTGGCTGAAATGATTAAGACCTACAAATTTCTTGTTCTTGTGGAATATACCTTCTACATGAAGAGACAATAAACAAAAATAGTTTTATGTAAGAAGTAATATAAAATTAAATAAGGTAATTTGGTACCAAGAAATAACTATACAGAATGCTTCAGGGTGCCTGATAGAGGACTTAAGATTTCAACCAATGAGGAAGAGACAGCCAAGGAAAGACTGGGAGCTATACCATCTGAGAAGTGGGATCAGTTATTGCAAAGCCTCCAAGGCAGGGATGAACTTGACAAATTGGAGGAACAAAAAAGGACAGTGAGGCTAGATAAGACAGAGAAATGGAGAGAGTGGGTAATTCTAGGTAGAAAAGTCAGTAGGAACCAAATTTTGTAGGTCCATGGGGACCACAGCACAGAAGTCGTATTTTATTCTAAGGGCAATGCAAAGATGTTAGATAATTTTAGACAGAAAAGTAACACTATCTGATTCATATTTTTACACAGTGCCCCTGGCTTCCATGTGGGAAATAAAATGCAGGTGTTGTGTTGTGACAATCATGAGGTCTTTTAGGGTGACGGTCACATGCACCTTAGCTGATGCCAGGCAACAGATGAGGGTGACCTGACCAGGGCTAGTAGTATTAAGATAGAGAACAATGGATATATTCACGATAGAGTTTGGAGCTATAGTCCATAGGACTTGCTGATGCTTTCACTTTCCATCTTCTTAACATTGACTTGTGCATACAACCCTTTGAACCTTGTGGTCTGCTTTTGATTTAAAGACTTTCCTTTGCTCTTATATGAATCTCACATGTTCAGATAAGCTATCTTTGTTGTTGTGACCCAGTAAATTAAAATGACTATATCAACAAAATGTCCTTATTATTTGGAGCAGAGTGTGTTTAACATGAATCTTGGGTTTTGTTTGGGTTGGATTGGGTTTTGTTTTGTTCTTTGATAAGAATATTTTAGAACAGTCTTGATTTTATGTTAGCCAAAGCTTTATTCCCTACTTAGAATCTAATATGTGTATAAACATCTTTGTCTTTCAAATTCTACTCTTAAAGGTGTGAGGAAAGTCTATGAGAAAAATAGGTATAAAATGGTTTCATATTTCTACTGATGGGCTTGTGAAGCACAGCCTCTTCTCAAAAAAGATCTGAAAGTCAATACTGAAACAGAAAAACTAAATCGAATGCTATTCTGCCTTATGTTCTATCAGGCAAATTGACAGATTATGATTGTCAAAGCCTTATTACTGGCAGTGCTGAAAAGAATATAATTTAATTTTCAGATCCCTTGATGCAGTTCAGGAGAAGTCCTATAATACTATAACAATTGGGCTCAGAGAATATTAACTTTAAAATACCTGAGTGTTACTTTATTTTCCAAGTGCTACTGGGTATCTAAGCAAAATATTCTTTTTATAATTTATTGTGTCATTTTAAAAGTTTAATCAATAAGGACAATTACGTATATATATGAATGTCAGGCATCTTGCACACTTAAATACTGAAGGAGCAAAATCTCCCAGTATATTTGGGAGCAGAGAAGTAAAATTCTTAAAGGATATGAATTGTGTGCTAAGTCTTATGAAACATTATGTGTTGCAGGGAAGAGCCGAATCTGACTTCATACTGGAACTGTTTCTTTGACTTGCTTTTTGTTGCTTTTGTTATTACAATCATACATTGTATGATCAGCCTCAGAAAACCCTGCCCCTTCGCCTGACTGTTAAACTAAAATTCCTTTGTTCAGAACTGTATCCACCTGTAGACGGCAGGAAGGAAGAAATTAATACATCCTCTTCTGAGGCCTGCGATTCTAGGAGATACTTGCAAGATTAATGGCCTTTTTACTTTATTTTCTCACCTCTTCTCATCTCTGTTCTATAAAAGAACGAGTTTCTTGGCAAAACTCTGTTAGCCTTTGTCTTGCTTCATTTTGCACTCCAAGGCCAAACCTGCCTGTTATTTCAGGTATCTCTTGATTTCCTACTTTTGCATTCGGTCCTCTATGATGAAAAGGATATCTTTTTTTGGTGTTCTAGAAGGTCTTTTAGGTCATCATAGAACCATTCAACTTCAGCTGCTTCATCATTGGGTTGGGACTTAGACTTGGATTACTGTGATATTGAATGGTTTGCCTTGGAAAGAAACAGAGATCATTCTGTCATTTTTGAGACTGCACCGAAGTATTGCATTTCAGACTCTTTTGTTGACCTTGAGGGCTACTCCATTTCTTCTAAGGGATTCTTGTCCACAGTAATAGCTATAATGGTCATTTGAATTAAATTCACCCATTCCCATTCATTTTAGTTCACTGATTCCTAAGATGTCAATGTTCACTCTTGCCATCTCCTGTTTGATCACATCTAATTTACCTTGATTCACGGACTTAACATTCCAGGTTCCTATGCAATATCATTCTTTACAGCAGCATTGGACTTTACTTTCACCACAAGACACATCCACAACTGGGTGTCCTTTCCCCTTTGGCTTAACCTCTTCACTCTTTCTGGAGCCATTTCTTGATTTTCTCCAGTAGAATATTGGACACCTACCGACCTATAGGGCTCATCTTTTAGTGTCGTATAACCTTAAGAACATTCAGTCGCTAAGAACATTAAGTCGCTAAGTCTGTTTTTGCGATCCCATGGACTGCAGCACACCAGGCTTCCTTGTCCTTCATCATATCCCGAGTTTGCTCAAACTCATGCCCATTGGGTCAGTGATGCCATCCAACCATCTCATCCTCTGTCGCCCCTTTCTCCTACTGCCTTCAATCTTTCCCAGCATCAAGGTCTTTTCCAATGAGTCGGCACCTTGCATCAAGTGGCCAAAGTATTGGAGCTTTAGCATCAGTCCTTCCAATGAATATTCAGGGTTGATATACTTTAAGAACACTGGTGGTTTGGTGATTTAGTCGCTAAGTCATGTCCAACTCTTGCAATCCCATGGACTGCAGCCTGCCAGGCTCCTCTGTCTATGGGATTCTCCAGGCAGGAATACTGGAGTGGGTTGCCATTTCCTTCTCCAGGGGATCTTCCTGACCCAGGAATCGAACCCAGGTCTCCTGCATTGCAGGCAGATTCTTTACTGACTGAGCTACGAGGGAAGCCCAAAGTAATTAAGGAGTGATAAATTTTGGCTATTCATTATCTTTCTTTTTATATGACTTATTTGACTGTAAGGCTACATATTCTGTTTCTGATGAGTTTGGCCATTAGCTCACAAAATTTAACAATAACTTGTAGGCCTGTACAAACCTGTCTCAACACACCACTGCTTTAGGCCACATAACTTCTTAAGCTTTATCCGAGCACAGTGTGGAAAGGAGACTTTAAGGAGAGGAGAGAATGTATTATATTTTCACTTTAGAAAACTCACCCATGCAGCTGTGTGGAGAATAGGTTGGAATGAGATGAGAGAGGAAGCACAGAGCCAGTGAGGAGATTACTGGCGTCTGCTCTCTAGAGGCATTCTGATCACTGATATAATATGGGCTTCAAAGGCTGTAAAGACATTTTCTTCTCACTCAGCAAAAGTAAACTTATACATTTACAAGAAAACCATAAGGGAAACACAAAACAAAACAAAACAAAACAAAAAAGGAAAATGCAAAATAATCATGGAAACTCAATGTACTTCTAAGTATAGATTCTGTCTCCTACCTCGGAACTAGCCTTTAGTCATAGATGGCTCAGCTGCTCAGGTTGGGTTGCAAAAAACATAGCCCTAATCCTTCTTTAAAAAAAAAGTAAGTCTTCTTTATTTGGTTTGCCAGATATAAATTTACTCCTGCTTCTATTGTCCTGTAGTAACATCTTTGCTTGGACTCATCAACTGCTAAATAGTTTCCTAGAGCTCTTATCTCATTGCACAGGTCTTCCCAAGCCATCAGTGTTTCCTCTCCTTATAAGGAGGCCAATTCTTTTTATATCAGAACACGTTTATGGTGCTTTGCAATTGATACAACTCTTCTACCCACTTCATCTCACTTACTTTATCAGAGTAATGCTTTATGGTGTGGCCATAGGTCCTATATTCACTAAGGATATGTCCTAAGATTTGTGAGAATCTTATACTTCAGAATCTTGAATAACATCACATTTCAGCCATTAAATGCACAGAAGCAGTAAATTTTTTAAAGCAGTTCTACAAGTACAGAGTGAGTGCCACATATAAAGTTATTACAGTATACTCTATCATTACCATTTAACTTACAATGGAAGTCTTCAAACTGGAGTGTGGAGACTTCCCAAGGAATGTGTGCGTACTTAATAGTTTTAGGAAAACGATTTCCAGAGCATCAACTTCCATAGACAGTTTCTTAAAATCAGATGGCCTGACAACTTACATCTCAAACAGGTCTTCTCTCCAATTTCTTCTTTTATAACCCCTCAATTTTCACTTTATGAAAGAAAAGCATACCTCTCACCTACTCCTAATGTTATCATGGTGTGTTGTTATAGAATAGAAAAATCTGAATGTCTAATATTAGGACAATTTGAAATGTTATTTTATGTATTAGGAAAGGGAATGATCTAAATTAATAGGCAATAATTCTTTTTAAATTTGATACTTGTGTCTTTCAACAAAATTGATGGAAATTCTAATGAAGTTGTTGGCTTATATCTTATTAAAATAATTTTGAATGATAAATCACTAGGTACATAACTTGGAAAGTGTTCTAAGAATTGGATGTCAATATGTATAACGTCTATTTCCTTCTGTATTTTTTTATGGACAGCATTTTTTAGCACTTCCGTCTATGAAAACAAAAACAGGAGTAGAGTTAATGCTGAATTTTGGCTTAGTCTAGTAGCAACTCATATTCATCCACAGATAGAAACTTTGTATTATTTTAAGATACAGATTTCCAGTAATTGTTTCCTCTTATGTGAATAATGTTGAACTATACTATGTATGTTGTTTCTATCTATTGCATACTACTATAAATTATAACAACAATTAAACTCAAAATATATTTTAAATAAAACTTTATGGTCCCAAGAAATACAGAAAATTAAATGTGAATATTTCTGTTGTAAAGGAATATGATAGTGATCAGTAATAGACTTTCAAATATATGTTGTATGTTACTAAGATAAAATTCTGAGGGTACATGGAATGAAAATATGAGTTTAAGGAGGTAAAATTGATATAACATTCTCTTAAAAAGAGCTTGTCCATGTATTTTTGTAATGGATAACAGTAGTTATCAAGTCATTATGATATAAGAATTCTTTGGAACCAATTTAAGAAATGACATAATAGTTTTATTTAAAATTGTCTCTATTTATAGCATGCTAAAATTACATCACTTTTCAAGCATTTAAACTTATGACAGAAAATTTAACATGTCAATTTAAAATATGTGAGGGGGCATGTTACTTTTCAACATTCTTTTAGGGTGTATATAGGAAAAAATTCTTAAAAATTTGCTTTTCATTGATTCATTAGATTCATTTCATTGATTCATTTTCATTGTTCATTAGATTGAACATCTTCATGTGTTTTTTTCACTTCTATCTATCAGCAGCAGCAGCTGGTTGTGTTTTCCATCTACAAAGCCACACACTTCTTAATTGCTTCAAGGGACTTACTGTGTACACAGGATCAAGCAGAAAACAATGAACCATGTGGCTAGTTGCCTGCTGAGCAGTTAACAAGACTCATGCCCTAGCTAACTGGCTCATTTCTGTACAACAGCCCCTTGGTACACGAGCCTCAATTTCATGCCTCAGTAAGATTACAAATCACCGTGTCATGGTCCATCATGGTCACGTGCACAGGCTTGAGTCCATGAACACTAAATTTGTAAATACTATGGATCTACTGAAATTCCCCATTTACAGATGAAGAAACTGATATTCTGACAGGCTAAGTGATTGCCCAGGTTTACACAGCTGAAGGTGATCCAAGTCCCAAATCTACAATTGAATTTAGAGTAAGTGCACATGCAGAGAGGGCTTCCCAGGCGGCTCAGTGGTAAAGAGTTCGCCTGCCAATGCTGGAGTCGTGGGTTTGATCCCTAAGATTCCCCTGGAGAACAAAATGGCAACTCACTCTAGTATTCTTGCCTGGGAAATCCCACGGACAGAGGAGCCTGGCAGGCTACAGCCCATAGGGTGGCAAAGAGTCAGACCCAACTTAACCGACTAAACAGCATGGACAATAAGACATGCAGAGAAGCACACATCTACATACATATGTGTATATGTATGCACACATCATGTATATCTAGCACTGTGTTTGCACAGAGTATAAGTCCAAGCTCATACTACACCAGTGGGACCACTGCATTTCACATGCCCTCATCTCAGTGACTCTCCTGCCTGAAGCACTGAGAAGGGGCCCTTTGAATTGGACTCTTTTGTGCTGCAGGAAAAGAGAAAGAAGTGAGGAACTGGAGGGCAAGAGGCTGTGCGTGCCCTGTCAGTCACCAGCTTTTATTTTTAAATCCCATAGTTAGGAAAGATAGGTGTGTAAGCAGAGGTGTTTTTTACATAGGTCTTTGTATGACATCAGGACACAAAAGATGAGTAGGTCTTCTGGAAACGAAGATTTGCACCAGTGTGGAAGAAGGTCATTTTTCTCATCTCTGCACAGAACGCAGACTGCTCTGGCCCCTGGAGGGCTGGCAGCTCTGGGGACATCAGGAAAGGGCACCTTGGCGAGCTTGGCTGTCATTCCAATGGTGTGTGACAGCAGCAGGACATCAGTAAGGCTGTCCTCAGAGAGGTCCATAAGTCCTAGGCGACCGGTAATGAGCTAAGAGCAAAAAGGCCCACAGTATAAAAATGGTGGTGTGGTGTATAAATAAACACAAAAACTGGTAGACTGGTTCAAGACATGTAAGACTTCAGAATACTTTGGAATGCTTCCAGACAATTTTCAGGGCCCTAGTGTTTTACCCAAATAGGTATAGGGGTGTGTGTGTGTGTGTGTGTGTGTGTGTGTGTATAAATATATTTATATATATATACACTTCCCTGGTAGCTCAGTGGTAAAGAAACCACCTGCCAATGCAGAGACACAAGAGACATAGGTTCAATCCCTTGTTTGATCCCAATAAGCATTAACATATCTTCAAACAAACTATATTCAAATTATTTGAGTTCTATTAAGGCAAAGTTTGGGGCTTCCCTGGTAGCTCAGACAGTAAAGCGTCTGCCTACAATGCCGGAGACCTGGGTTCGATCCCTGGGTTGGGAAGATCCCCTGGAGAAGGAAATGGCAACCCACTCCAGTATTCTGGCCTGGAAAATCCCTTGGACTGAGGTTCCTGGTAAGCTACAGTCCATGGGGTCGCAAAGAGTCGGACACGACTGAGCGACTTCACTTTTTCACTTTCACTTCACAAGGCAAAGTTTACTTTGAATCTACTTATTTTGTAGGAAGGGAATTTTTTTTCCTAATATTAGAAAAAGAAAAAGGGCTTTTTGACTAAGACAATTTCATCTCCCTTCTGGGCCAAGAAACATCAACAGACAACATTTGGGAGTGTGACATGTGGAATATTACCACAAATTTTAAGGAATTATGCCAATCAATGGAGTTCAATAGTGTGTTCCTTGCATCAGCTTCAGCAACTGACAATTTCATTTGTGTTCTTTTCAGGAACACCTATTCAAGATATTTACAACTCAGATATGCAGGTTGGTTCTGGTATTATATGCTCTATATATTCTTTTCAATCTTTTCTCTCCCATGTAAAAGTGTAAAAATAGATTTTTTATTGAGGTTTCAGGGCATCTTTGGTGCCACAGTAGCTTAAGAAGAGCTTTTTATTTTTTTTAATAAAATTGTAAATGTCCTCAGACTGTCATGTACAGGAGACTAAGCTCTTATGCTATTTAAAAATTTTATGTGATCATAAATCTGTTCCATAGTCAAGTTACTGTTTTAAAATATATTGTAACCTTTTTCTTTCATACTTCCTCCATTTTTCCAAGGGATTTATAGATGAATTTTAGTTTTATTTTGTTTAGAGAAATCATGGTATTTTTAATTTGGAATATATCTTTTCACTTGTTTCATTAATGATATTTGCATGAATTAAGACAACAGCATGTTTGTGAACTGGTCAATCATCAATATTTGAACTGGAATTTAAGAACACAGAAAATGAAAGCTTGGACAGAGCAGGGCTGCCAAGTTGTCCTAAGGTGTCCCCACCCATGGTTTATCTTTCCATATGTACATAAGCCCAACAACACATCAGGACTGATTTCTCCAAGGCTGGTCTTCATTTGAGAGTGATGTGTCTTATTTGGCACACTTCTGTTTGCCAAGAAGAAATACATCATTTAAAAATTTATTTTGGTTTCACCGTACAGCTTGTGAGCAGGGATTGAACCTGAGACCTCGGCAATGAGAGTGTGAAGTCCTAACCAGTGGACCATGAGGGAATTCCCTACCTTTCTGGTTTTTTATAGAACTCTTTTTCACTACGGTAAGCACGTTGTAATATGTGGACGGAAAAATAGTTTTGAGTTAAGAACTCTAAAGCAGCTACAGGATAACATCTATGCACCAAAATTATAAAGTGAGAAACACTTCTCATCTGCCTTAGAGCATTGCTTTTTTAATATGCAGGTGTTCAAAGTCATTGTTGCCATAAATCCTTCTAGCCTCCCTGTTAGGGATAAAGTGCCTTTTTAATAACTGAGGATGCATACAAGCTGGAGTGAGGTTATCTGCTTAGCGTCACATGGGACATTCAGAATATGTGTATATGTGCCTGTATCTACGTTGGAACATGGGAGAGAAGAAGTTTCTTAAGTCTTAAACTCTAGGTGCCTAACTTCATGACAAAGGAAGATGTGATCAGATGCACACATTTACTCTCTGTTAAAGTCATGGAATTTGTCTAACTTCCAAAGATCTATGGTTTGATTCTTAATGAGGCCCCATCACACAAGAGAAATTGAGGGTAATTTCTAGCTTTGTCCTTTGGAAGCTAGAAAAAGAATATGTGATTTAGGACTGGATAAAGGGATCTTTCCACCCAGGACTTCAAGTCTTGAAGGGGGGCTTTTAGAGGGACTTAGAGACTATTCATGGAGAACAGAGAACTAGGTGGAGGAAGTAAACATCTATGGAGTGATTTGGCAGTGCTGTTCATACCACACTGTGCCTGATGCATCAACTCTGGTTGGTTCTTGATTTGGTGGCTTTTGGTGGTTCTAGGCTATTTCCTGAGTCCAGTTCTTTATCCTTCCCGATTGTTTCTATCCTCCCAATACATTCTCCTTCCATTTAAACTAGAGCTGGTTCAGTTATTTAGAATCCAGACTTCTGTCTGGAGCTTTGAACAAGGCAGTATTACCAGCCAGGCCAGGACTATGACACACGCTTCTTGTAGAGGCATTTTCAGGAGCTGGTTGGAAAAGTCTCAAATGAAAGCATCCCAGAAGTTGAATGGATTGGACTGTTATTCCTGTTCAACAGATAGAAGAAAGTGAAAGTGAAAGTTTAGTCATTCAGTCGGGTCCAACTCTTTGTAACCCCATAGACTGTAGCCTACCAGGCTCCTCCATCCACAGGATTTTCCAGGCAAGAGTACTGGAGTGGGTTGCCATTTCCTTCAACATTTAGGAGAGTGGGAATATAAATAATAAATCAGAAAGCAGCTTGGTGTGATACAACAAAAGTAACCCTGGGCTCAGAGCCAGGGAAACTTCCTCCACCACATAGTTAGCCTGCCGATATCAGATGAAGTACTTTCTATCACTAAGCAATTGTCCCTTCACCTATAAAAGAGAGAAAATACCCACTGTGTAGCCTATTTCACAAGGATGTTAAGAAGAAGAGAAAATAAATATATAAGGTATGCAAATAAAGAATATGATTTACTGGTGTTGTTCAAGTCATGTCTGACTCTTTGTGATCCCCTGGACTGTAGCATGCCAGTTTCCGCTGTCCTCCACTATTTCCTGAAGTTTGCTCAAAATTCATGCCCATTGAGTCAGTGATGCTAGCTAACCATCTCATCCTCTGCTGTCCCCTTCTCCTTTTGCCTTCAATCTTTCCCAGCATCAGGGTCTTTCCCAATGAGCTGGCTGGCTCCTCACATCAGGTGGCCAAAGTATTGGCGCTTCAGCCTCAGCATCAGTCCTTCCAATGAATATCAGGATTGAATTCCTTTAGGACTGACTGGGTTTGACCTCCTTGCAATCCAAGCGACTCTCGAGAGTCTTCTCCAGCACAGTTTGAAAACATCAATTCTTTAGCACTCATCCTTCTTTATGGTCCAACTCTCATATCCATACATGACTGCTGGAAAAACCATAGCTTTGAATATATGGAGCTTTATTGGAAAACTGATGTCTTTGCTTTTTGATATGCTATCTAGGTTTGCCATAGCTTTCCTTCCAAGGAGCAAGCATCTTTTAATTTCATGGCTGCACTCCCTCTCTGCAGTGATATGGGAGTCCAAGAAAATAAAATCTGTCACTGTTTCCAATTTTTCCTTTCTATTTGCCATGAGATGATGGGACTGGATGCCACGATTTTAAGTTTTTGAATGTTGAGTTTCAAGCCTGCATTTTCACTCTCCTCTTTCACCCTCATCCAGTGCTTCTTCAGTTCCTCTTCACTTACTGTCATTAGAATGGTATCATCTGCATATATAAGGTTGTTGATATTTCTCCCTGCAATCTTGGTTCTAACTTGTGATTCATCCAGCCCAGCATTTCCCATGATGTACTCTGCATATAAGTTAAATAAGCAGGGTGACAATGTACAGCCTTGCCATACTCCTTTCCCAGTTGTGAACCAATGAATTGTTCCATGTCTGGTTCTAACTGTTGCTTCTTGACCTGCATACAGGTTTCTTAGGACACAGGTAAGTAGGCCTGGTATTCCCATCTCTCTAAGAATTTTCCATAGTTCCGCACAGTCAAAGATTTTTGCTGTTGTTCAGTCACTCAGTCATGTCTGACTCTTTGTGACCCATGGACTGCAGCATGCCAGGCTTCCTTGTCCTTCGGTATATCCTGCAGTTTGCTCAAACTGACGTTCATTGAGTTGGTGATGCCATCCAACCATCTCACCCTCTGTCGTCCCCTTTTCCTCCTGCCTTCAATTGTTCCCAGAACCAGGGTCTTTTTCAATAAGTCAGCTCTTTGCAACTTGTGGCTAAAGTACTGGAGCTTCAGCTTCAGCATCAGTCCTTCCAATGAATATTCAGGGTTGATTTCCTTTAGGATTGACTGGTTTGATTTCCTTGCTGTTCACGACTATATGGACCTTTGTGGATAAAGTGATGTCTCTGCTTTTTAATGCACTGTTTAGGTTTATCATAGCCTTACTTCCAAGGAGCAAGAGTATTTTAATTTCATGGCTGCAGTCACTGTCTGCAGTGATTTTGGAGCCCAGGGAAATAAAATTGGCCACTGTTTCCCCATCTGTTTGCCACGAAGTGATGGGACTGGATGCCATGATCTTAGTTTTCTGAATGTTGAGTTTTAAGCCAGCTTTTTCACTCTCCTCTTTCACTTTCATCAAGAGGTTCTTTAGTTCCTCTTAGTTTCCTGCCATTAGAGTGGTATCATCTGTATATCTGAGGTTATTGATATTTCTCACAGCACCCTTGATTCCAGCTTGTGATTCATCCAGCCCCACATTTCACATGATGTACCCTGTATATAAGTTAAATAAGCAGGTTGACAATGTACAGCCCTGATGTACTCTTTTCCCAAATTGAGCTAGTCCATTGTTCTATGTGTGGTTCTAACTAGTGTAGTCAGTGAAGCAGAAGCTGGTTTTTTTTCCCCTGAAACTCCCTTGCTTTCTCCATGATCCAATAATGTTATTTAGTAGACACTCAATAAATGATGATATTCATTATTGGTTTTGGCTTTATCGCAGCTAAATAGTCACACTATCCAATCAAGATTTATTACTCAAGAAAAAAAGAGTTAAAGTAGACAACCTCTTAGTTTGTCCCATATATTCCTAAGAAGACACAGATTTTTAAATGTCTTACCACCTACCAAGCACTTATTTTAAACTCTAAGAAATGCCACAGGAGCCAAAATTTTGTAAGTTCAGATGCTTGTACCTCAGGGCTGAAATTACTCCTTATCCTTCTCTACCACACTTCCCCATGAATAAACTTTGTGGGTTTGTTTTTTTTTATCCACTTATTTTTATCTTTTCTCCACTTGGACATGAAAACATTTCTAGACTGTCTACTCCTGTCTGTCACAGTAATAGTTTCAGAGTTCACAAGGAGTCCATGGGATTTCCCAGGCAAGAATACAGGAGTGGCTTACCATTTCCTTCTCCAGGGGATCTTACCCACACAGAAATTGAACCCACATCTCTTGCATTGGCAGGCAGATTCCTTACTTCTGAGCCACCAGGGAAGCAATACGTTAAAAAGTACAGATATATGGTTAAAAGCAAAACTAATACAAAAAAATGAACAATGAAAAATGGTAGAGGAAATTTATAGGCATAAATAAATATCAAGGGGCTTCCCTGGTGGCTCAGTAGTAGAGAATCCACTTGCCAATGCAGAAGATATAGGTTCAATCCCTGGTCCATGAAGATCCCATATGCTGCTGAACAACTAAGCCCGCGCACAGCTATTGAGCCTGTGCTCCAGAGTCTCCGAACTGCAACTACTGAAACCTGCATGCCCTACAGCCTGTGCTCCACAACAGGAGAAGCCAGCACAAAGAGGAGCTCACGCACTGCAACTAGAGCCACTGCTCTCTGCAACTAGACAAAGCCCGTGCAGCAGCGAAGACCCAGAACAGCCAAGATAAATAAGTAAAATTTAAAAAAAATCAAACTAGATGTTAGATTCTGTATTTTCCCAGGGATTTATGCAGTCACTTACTGCATAAATAATAAATACTTACCTTAGTATTTAATGAATACTTATCTTAGTATTTAAATGAAAATGGCTTGCATCTCATCCCGCATGCATTGGAAAGCCATATGAGATGGACATTTCCATCTTCCCTATCCCCATGACCCACTGGTAGTTTTTCGTTTTGGCCTCTTGCCTCCATTGGCAAGAAACTCCATAGAGTTTCACTTCTGTGGCTGGTTACCCCAGTCATCTCAAAGGCAGAACTGTTATTACTTTATTAGTTTTTGCCACCACAATGGTTGAGAAGCAATGTCTTGTTTTAGTTTGAATTTATTTTGATATCAGCAGTCATTCTCTTCCATGTTATTATCTACTTGTATTTGTTTAGTAAACTGTCTAGTCTTTACCTATTTTTCTATAGGAATATTTTGCTCTTGGGGTATTGTTTTACATATTATTATAAGTTCCCTACAAATTAAATATGCTACCTCAGTAGGCATGTGATTTGTCTTTAAAATTGTTAATGGTACATATGACATATTTTGTTGTTGTTCATCCACTTAGTTGTGTCCGATTTTCACAAGTTCTATTTATCAGCCTTTTTCTTTATGAATTTTTTTTTTACTTTGAAAACCTTGTCATCTGAAGATTAGATAAAATGTTAAGATTTCTTTTTTGTTTTCATTATAAAAATACAGATCCTCATTATAGAAAAAATGGATAAGGTAAACATGTTCAACATAAAAAATAAAAATCATGTAAAATTCTCCTCCCAGAGATAGTGTTTTATGGACACATTTCTAACATTTTTAAAGAAAATTTCCCCCATAACTACTATATAACTTCATTTTTTAATTTAATGTATCAAAAGCATTTTCTCTCAATGTAGTCTGTGTAAGCTTGACAATATGGCTCATTTTTATAGAATATATATTATTTCAACTTTATTAACTATATTCTCTCATGTTTTCTCATAGTATTATAAACTCTCTCTAAATAAAATTATTCCTGCTACTCACCGTTTAGCTGCAGCATGTGGTTTTTCATGTAAATTGCACTCCGGCAGTAATTGATACCTATAATTTGAAACATTTGCCTTTGAGATCTGTGATTTGGTGCTGAAACAGGCATCCCTTGTTATTTGAATCCAATATTTTCTTTAAAATATGTTGGATAGCAAATACTGGGATGATAATATTCCACATTTTAAATGGAAGAAATAAAAATGTATTCCAAATCCATCCCAAGGACCCCAATGTAGCAATCCCACCCCCAGGCATTTATGCAAGAGAAATGAAGACTCCTATCTCAAATGTTCATGGAAACTATTTGCCATGGCTTCTAACTAGAAACAACCCAAATACCTGTTGGTGAATGGATAAACACAGTGTTGTGCAGTCATAGTATTATTTAGCAACATAAAAGAATTATTGGTAACATGAAAAAAGCAGATGAATTTCAAGCAATTTTTAAGTGAAAGGAGCCAGGTGCAAAAGACTAATACTGAATTATTTCACTTATGTACACTTTTTGTTGTTTAGTCGCTAAGTCATGTACGACTCTTTGCAACACCATGGACTGTAGCCTGTCAGGCTACTCTGTCTATGGGATTCTCTAGGCAAAAATACTGGAGTAGGTAACCATTTGCTTCTCCAGGGGATCTTCCCGACCCAGGGACTGAACTTCCATTTCCTGCATTGCAGGTGGATTCTTCACCTGCTGGGCCACCAGGAAAGCCCATACACACTGTTAGAAAAAGTCTAAGTTTTAGAGAGAGAAATCAGATGAGTAGTTGCTAGGATGGGGGGTTGAAGAGAGGGGGCTGACTGTAAAGTGAATCATGGTAATTTCACAGTATCAATAAAAATATTGTCTGTTACAATTGTGGTTATTGATTCCATTTTAAAAAGTTGTATATCAGCAAAAACAGTGACATTATCAATATTCGATTCCTTGGAGGTACTATATTGTATATTAGGCTAAATAAGGTAGCCTCTGTGTGAAAGAGTAATACGAAATTGAAGTCTATAAAAGGTACTTGGTTTGCTTTCCATATGGTTGGAAAGTGAGTGGCTCTTCTGGTTGGATAACAAGTGTCTTCACAAGTCAGGTGGTTTTCCTATTGTATTTCCAACAAAATTGAAGGAGGACATATTAAATTACCCACTCTAGATCATTAAATATAATTTTGCTGATAGAGTACTTAGAATTTCTTTGACATATAATTTGGAATAAGTTCAAATAATTGCATAACAGTGCATAATAAAATTTCTTCCCATCCCATCTACTTATTTAACTATTTATTAAGATACATTTTTTTAGTAATTTGTATTATAAAAAATGAAACAGAGGATTAGGATTGATGTTTAACACAATCTTATTTCAGTAATAAATGTATTCATTAATAAGAATGTCCCTATAGAAAGTCCCTACATATGATGAGCATTATCTAAAATATTCGCCATGTATATTTTATGAAAATATATATTTATAATAACTCAATAGGTTTTGTTATTCATCATGTTTTGTTTTATATGGGTCTTTTTTTGATCAATTGTGTAGTAATAATTGTTAGTAAATTAGCCAATTGTTAGTAAATAAATTAATCTAGAAATAAAGATAATTTCAATATTTAAGCCCTATATTCAGATGAAAATTAAAATACTTCTACATGAAAACTAATATTCATTTTTATTTTCTGTTGCAGACATAAAGGGGAGATTAGTAAAAATTTTTGAGAATAGAAAAATTAGAATAAAAATACATGGGAAAAGTGGAATGGAAATAAGTTCAAGAAGAAAGAATGATTATATAAAATTTCTGTACCTGATAGAAGAGTTCTATTTTTAAATGAATACTGTTACTAAGGCATTTATATTCTACCTAGCCTATTCTATTAATTTTATTGGATATAATTTAAAAAAGGATATGGCAGTTTTATTTTTTAAATTTCAATATTTCCAAAGCACTGGAAATTATATTTCTTGCAACTAAGGATAATTAGTTAAAAATGTATAAGTGGATAAATTGTTTTCCATGATTTTTAAGGGTTATTTGAGCAAAAATCTTAAATAATGATGACATGAACTGCATAGCATGTATTTAACCTGTTTAATATATGTTCATTCCAATGACAGTCATCAAAATTGTAGAATATACATCCAGCTATTTTTACATAATGTGCTAGCAAAACAGCAAAAATTTTGGTCTGAATTATTTAAAATCCTGTAAATATATGCATTTTAATTAACTTAATTCATCAATTTGATAATCTTTTTCAGATTATAATAGGGACATATAGTCATTAAGGAAATTCTGAAAATTTAAAAAAGACAAGAATAATAAAAGTAACCCCCAATCTCATGATCAACTTACAGATAATTTGTGAGTGTGTGTGTGTGTGTGTGTGTATGTGTTTACAAGCACACTTTACAGGTTGTGATTTTTATGGTCTCTTTTTTTCTGCTTTTTCTCTTAACATGTCATGAATATTCTTTTATGTCATTAGTCTACAAAAATTAAATCTGTGTTCAATTCTTATAATTCATTATGAGAAAATTATAATTACACAACTTCTATAATTACACAACTTCACTTAGCATGGGTTATAATAGAAAAAATATATCATCAAAATGGTCAATAGAAGACCATTTAAATTTAAAATGACATACTATTCCCTATCCATTATTAATTCAGTTTTAGTTACTGCTGAGCTCTACAAGAGCCATATTTAAACATTACTTATTTTTGGAGTTTAGAATTAAGCAGTACTCCTTGACTACTCTGCAGATAAGAATTTAATATGTGTTTGATTACCTCCTCTGGATTTTTCAAGAAATTCAGGTGTGTTGTGACTTCTCTGAATTTTTATATGTTTGCTGATTTTTCCTATTGCTTCGACCACAAAGGTCAAGTTAGTTGAAAATAAAATGCTTGACTTGTGACATTTAATCTTCAAATTCTGATTTTTCAGAATAGTGTCTTAACAGTAGTATTTAGGCATTTAGTAAGAAAGCAGGCCTGGTGTGCTGCAGTCCATGGGGTCGCAAAGAGTCTGACACGACTGAGCGACTGAACTGAACTGAAGAAAGGAAAAAACCTTGTCTAGTTAAAGTGATTTTTATTATTACGGTGGTAGTGGTTGTTTTATGTTTGTCCTATCTAAATATTTGTAGAATTTTCTCTTTAAAGTAATTTTGCAAAAAGAGTCCTGATGTGTTTTTCTTCTCATCAAAGTTTCTTGAAAGAATATGACTCATCTGTCCAACCCAATTATCTCTGTCTCTCTCTCAAGGGGCTAGTGGTAAAAAAACCTGCCTGCCAATGCAGAAGACATAAGAGACATGGGTTAAATCCCTGGATGGGAAAGATCCCCTGGAGGAGGGCATGGTAACCCACTCCAGTATTCTTGCCTGGAGAATCCCATGGACAGAGGAGCCAGGCGGGCTACAGTCCATAGCGTTGCAGAGTCAGACAGGACTGAAGTGACCTAGCATGCATGCTCTCTCAAAACAATTACAATCACTCATTTTTTTAATTTATATTTTTATTCTTGGTTTTTGCCTTATTTTATCTGGCTTATACTTGGGGAACATCTACAATGTTTATACCTTTTTGCAAGGGAGAACATGCAAGTCATACTTTCACATAACTCATTTTTTTTTTTTCCTGTTATGCTGCCTGGGTAACTTTTCTACACAGAGTTTTAGACTTCTACTGAAATTTTGGTGCCAATATTTTTAGTTTACCCTTTTTTATCTTTTAATTGTTATTTTTAGTCTCACTATATTTACTTTGCCACTCTTCTTACTGTTTTTTATCAGTATGATTTCTTCTTGTAACTGCCTCATTCTATTCTATCCACAATCTTTGCTTATTCTATTGTGAATACCCAGAAAGGTTTCTCTTGGTTCTTTTAGTTAATCAATTTCAGAGATCTGTTTTACTCTTTGATTTTTCAGAATAATGTTTCTTCTTGCTTGTTTTGCATTATTTTTCATGACTCTCATTTGCATTTTATCTTTGTACTCGTCTTTAAAAAAGAGAACATCTATGCAAAAATGTTTGCCCACAGACAAGTGCTGTGAACTTCCTGGGTTCCATTCACTGTCCCCTTTAGAACCTTTGTGTTCAGAAGCAAAGTGCAGGGGATGACAGATGGCCAAACCCACAGAAATGTGTGGTTGTGTCTCCTCAAATCACATGGGAATGCTTCTGAACTAAAGAAGAGTCTTCCCCAACTCCCACTGCTGGCTTTCTGGATTCTCTGAAGTTAGAGCATATTTTTAAAAAGCATTGTGCATATCTCAGTATTTACCATTTACCTGCCCATATATAATATATTGCAGGCATTTCATAGAATTAAACATACCATCAACAGTTTCTTTTTCTCTCTTTCTCTCTGTCTTGTGCGCACATGCACGTGTGGCATGCACGTGCGTGCACACACACACATGCACACTCTCTCCACACTTCTACATACTTCTGGCCACTTTTTCTGAGCAATTATAATATTTGAAAAGCAGCACCTACACAATAAAAAGATTGCTAAGTTTTATTGTTGATGTGGAGGCCCGTTTCAGCAAAAAAAAAATTTTTGATGTATAATATCTAATAGAATGTATAAGTGCTAAGTCACTTCAGTTGTGTCTGACTCTTTGTGACCCTGTGGACTGTAGCCCGCCAGGACCCTCTGTCCATGGGATTCTCCAGGCAAGAAGACTGGAGTGGGCTGTCATAGCCTCCTCTTGGGGATCTTCCCGACCCAGGGAACGAACCCACATCTCTTATATCTCCTGCATTGGCAGGTGGGTTGTTTACCACTAGCGCCACCTGGGAAGCCGATTTAGTAGAATAAAAGATTCTAATTCTCAAACTAAAAATTAAGCATTTTCAAACATTTTGACAGATTTTTTACAATGTGTCCTTTCGGTCCTTTCCATTCCTACTAATCCTATAGTAAATATCTTCATACATGGAGCTGTGGGTCCACTTTGGGTCATTTCCTTTAGAAGTCCTCACTAGAGGGGAAAGTAGGGGACACTTTGGGAGTCAGCTTATATTGCCATGTTGCTTTCAGAAGGACTCTCTTGGGTTTTAAAAGCATGAGCAGAAAATAAGCTCTCTTGTTTTATTGCAAAGTTACTACACTTAAAAAGGCAATTTCAAACATTTTTCCTTCTCTTTCCCCACAAGAAATTGAGGAGCCATCGTTTTGCTTTCTAGCCCTCTTTTAGGAGAAATACCATTAGGCCAAACAAACATAAATGCATCTGCCAATTCTGATAAAATCCTTTCTTGCTGTTAGTTTCCTATAGCTCAGACAGATTTCACAGAAATTTTGATGAGACATTGGGAACAACTCCCTTGTTAAGAATAGCATAAAGCTGAAAGCTTTAAAAAACACAGTACAATATTTAAACAAATGTCACTGTTACATTGGATCTGGGAAAATTCAGAGCAAATACATAAGCATTAGAGTCTAAAGGTGAAAATAGGAAGCCTTCACTCACTCATCTCATCAGGACCATTCTGTGTTCTGGTCTTCACCTTCCCAAGTTTTGTTTATTGTATGTATCTGATTGTCAGTAAAACTAGACTAAGGTGTTAATTGGTAATTAATTGATCTAAAAGAATAAATGAAACAAAAGGCATTAAAGATATGTTTGAACATGAAGCCTGTTTGCTCTCCGCATCACTCTCTGAATCACATAAAACATACTATGTTGCTTGCAATTTGAATGGGTTTATAATTATTGAAGTTATGTATTAATATTTCACCTGAATACATGCTCAGATATCCAGAAGAATCTATTTTTTAAGTCACATTATTTAGGAAACTGCTTTCTCTATTCACACTTTGACTAAGTAATTTCAAAGATAAAATTGAATCTTTTTTGAAAGAAACAAATTCTTGAATGGAGGCAAAAAAAAAAAAAAAGAAAAGTATTCCATTTCATAGATAAAACCCAAAGTCCCAGAAAATTATTAAGTTCCTGAGTTAACACAGTTTGTACCATAAAGATGGCAGATTAGAAATCTACATCTGCTGAATTGAGCTAATTTTTATTCTCAACATAATAAAAAAGTAACTGTCACAGCCTCCCAGAGAATTACATAGCTTCTTGAACACTAGCATTAAACAAAATAAACAAAGTTTTGTGTCCTCTGTTCTTAAATTAAAATTCAAGCAATGCCAATGTGTTTAACTTCTCTCTTGGAAAAGAAACCTTAATTTTTCTGGAATTGAGCTGCAGGAGTTGCTTGTATATTTTTGAGATTAATCCTTTGTCTGTTTCTTCATTTGCTATTATAATTGATTAAAGCTCTCATTCGATCTTTTCTATGGATCTTGGCTTGGTATAAAGATCTGGGCCTTTGCTTCCTTTGGGGAAAAAGCAATGTGTCTTCGGCTTGTCAACAACTGCTGTTGGGACTATTTCAAACATAGGAGGTGATTTTGTTCCCAGTAGAGTTTGTAGTTTGTCACTGGACAATTTCCTTCATATGAAGATGGCCCCAGACCATCACAAGTTATACCACTTGTGAAAATTCAAGCTGCTGGTGGAACAGAGATCTTTCTGGTGCATGATTTTTCTTCTAATTTGTCCTCTAATTATGGACCAAACTGAACCTATTTTATGTTGAATATCACTGAGTATCAACCTGTGATTCTTTTATAAACAAAGAAGAAAAAAACACTTTAAATTTAGGTAAGTATATAAAGAAAACTGGGTTTCCCAGGTGGGGCAGTGGTAAATAATCTGCCTGCCAATACAGGAGACACAGGAGACACCAGTTTGACTCTTAGGTTGGGAAGATCTCCTGGAGGAGGGCATGGCAACCCACCCCAGTATTCCTGCCTAGAAAATTCCATGGACAGAAGAACCTGGTGGGGTATGGTCCAGCAGGTCGCAAAGAGTCGGACATGACTGAGCATGCGCGCGCGCACACACACACACACACACACACACACACACACACACACACACACACCCCACGGACATGACTGAGCATGCGCGCGCGCACACACACACACACACACACACACACACACACACACACACACACACCCCCCACAAAGAAAAGTTACTCTGACATAAGAATATCTGATTCATAAATTGTGACATTCTATGAAG
Source organism: Cervus elaphus (assembly GCF_910594005.1). Taxonomy (NCBI): domain Eukaryota; kingdom Metazoa; phylum Chordata; class Mammalia; order Artiodactyla; family Cervidae; genus Cervus; species Cervus elaphus. The sequence goes on along the minus strand of NC_057833.1, from coordinate 30,766,723 downwards.
TTTAATGTTGGAACTTTAATAGCAAGTATATTTTTAGTTTTCACTCTGAGTTCAGATGTTCAGAGTTAGTACATGGATGAAAAAATGTGGGTGCTCTCTGCCATCACCTCATCTACCTATTCAGGATTCTGGCTCTGTATGTATTCTACTGCTCAAAACTCCTTATAATAGCCAGGACATGGAAGCAACCTAGATGCCCATCAGCAGATGAATGGATAAGGAAGCTGTGGTACATATACACCATGGAATTTTACTCAGCCATTAAAAAGAATTCTTTTGAATCAGTTCTAATGAGATGGATGAAACTGGAGCCCATTATACAGAGTGAAGTAAGCCAGAAAGATAAAGAACATTACAGCATACTAACACATATATATGGAATTTAGAAAGATGGTAACGATAACCCTATATGTAAAACAGAAAAAGAGACACAGAAGTACAGAACAGACTTTTGAACTCTGTAGGAGAAGGTGAGGGTGGGATGTTTTGAAAGAACAGCATGTATATTATCTGTAGTGAAACAGATCACCAGCCCAGGTGGGATGCATGAGACAAGTGCTCGGGCCTGGTGCACTGGGAAGACCCAGAGGAATCGGGTGGAGAGGGAGGTGGGAGGGGGGATCGGGATGGGGAATACGTGTAACTCTATGGCTGATTCATATCAATGTATGACAAAACCCACTGAAATGTTGTGAAGTAATTAGCCTCCAAATAATAAAAAATTTTAAAAAAAAAGAAAGACTAAAAAAAAAAAAAAACTCCTCACAAGTTCTCTGTTGCCACAGAAAAGGTCCAAAACACTTAGACATTGTCCTCTGTAATTCACTTTTTCCCAGCACCATGGTTTCCTATTTTATCACCTACCCAACAGATTTATGCGTGTTAGTCACACCACACAACAGGTTATTTATTTCCTGATCACCTGTGTTTCTGTATTTCCTATCTAGCTCCTTTTCTCTTCCTCTTTCAAGACTAATGTACAGGGGATTAAGTTATAGTGGTTTGCAGGCCTTGTAGAAACTATCAGTAGTGCAATACTTTACTTATCTTTGAAAAATTGAGTAGCGAGTAGGTCAGCTTAACCCAGGCAATGTCAAGTCTCACTTTCCACAACAGGTTATATGCCATTTATCAACCTCATTTTATAATTTACCTTCATCTTTTAGTGGAAAAAAAAGACATAGATTTAGTTGATTAAGGGAGGGTAAGACAAATATCTCCAGTTACCTCCTCTAATTTTATTCTCTTCTTCCTGCTAACTAATAGTGTCAAATTCTATTTAGGATATTCAGTCTTCTTATCTTCTTCTGTTTAGAATGCAGACAATAAAGGTTCCGAAGGTATAGCAGCCATTTTGCTCCCAAGAGGTGACCACCATGAATTAAAGAGCTATATTCTAAGGATGACTGAGGGGAAAGGCAGAAATATCTTGGATCCCACATGGCATCATTGAACTGTCATCAGCCCTTGTTTGTCCACATTGACATTTGTGTTTATAGGCATAAGCCAATTCCTGTTTGAAAGTTTCAGTTGTTGCAGCTGAATCCCTTAGTAACTGATATAAAGGACTAAACAAAAATTTGGATATTATTTTATTAAGCCATCAATAACATCCCACTGAGTTTTCTATGAACAACCACCCATTTGCTTTCTCTACTACCTGTCATTCTCAGATTTCCTCTTTGCCTGTCTCCTCTTCATCACCTTAGTTATCAATATTCAGACTCCCCAGGATCTAGTTCTTCACCTAATCTCAGCTGGACTTTCTCTCCTTCCTTCTCCCAGCTCCAGGAAACAACTTCTGAACCTGTCCTCAGTTCCTTGCCTCTCACCTTGACCTCATGTAAGAAGCATCCTGCCTTCCTCTGACACTTGGTTTCTTTGATTACTTTGTCTTACTTAATTTTCTTCTTGCCAGAGAAAAGGATCAGACAGATTCAGGGATAAAAGAAAAAATTCCAATCATGCCAGAAAATGACTGCCAAAACCAATGGACACTTAATAGCCAAACTAACTTGTATTTAGAAGAAATCAGTTTACCTTCTTTTTCAGACTTGCGAGATCCTACATTGGAGGTCAGCTGTCCTCTAGCCTATGGAAGAATAATGATTCTTTACATCTTGTTGGATGATTCTATCTTCATTTTAAGATTAGGGACTATTTATGGAACTGGTTCAGTGACAAAAGTGATCTTCTGCCAGTTTCAAAGATAAACAACTTCAAGCAGTCAAAATGATTTCATGAGTTTTCACTAAAAGCTATAACTCTGGCTTGAACTTTTCAATAGTAATGGCTCCAATGATTGAATTAATGCTCCTGGAACAAAATGCAAAGGTATAGTACTTCAGAAAAATATTTTTGAAAGACTAGCCACCACTCAAAACTACAGAATAGTGGCTTATACATTTTTATATTTTGTAGACTGCTTAAGAAGTTTAGCCACTGATATGGCCACCCACTGGGTTGCTTGTGCCATACATACACAATTCTGAAGGAGCTACTTGTTTCTAAAGATGGAAATGATCATAAACATTCTTGGGTGCAAAGAGGTGTCGTGGAGCAAACTATAATAATCTGCAATTTGGGAAAAGGGCAGTTCCTCCAGAAACATATAATTTGGCTCTGCTTTCTAATCAAAGATGACAGGATTAAGGATAGGTACTTGATCCATACCAGGTACATTAAAGTCCTTCCCTAGTAATGTGGAATTATAGCTCAGAGATTTGAGTTGTAGTATGGATATTCCTTTAATAGAAGAAGTGAATATTTGAAAGTTGTAGCCAACATCTGAACTACGGGTTGAAACAAAAAAAAAAAGTCAGGTTTCAGAGAAAGATCAAATAATATCGGATACTCAGAGAGAATCATAAATGAGAGATGGAGAGAAATGATTTCCCAGTTTCCCCAAGTGTACCAGCCTTTGGTTACAGTTCACCCCTGAGTTCTGCTACTCACAGCCCATACTGTACTTGAAATGTCCTATACCTTAATAATAAATTCACTGTTTTTGCCAAATTTAGCTACGCTGGGGTTCTTTTATAGATGTATTAAATTTCTGTTTCCTGCAGCAAATAACCTTTCAGCAAAGCTTATGAGAAACTGTTTTAATAAGACAGAACTATTTTCTTTTGTTCATTTTTTGAAGAAGTTGTTTTCTATAAACAATTGTGCTATGTTGTTCAGTTCAGTCACTCAGTCGTGTCCAACTCTTTGCGACCCCATGAACTGCAGCATGCCAGGCCTCCCAGTCCATCACCGACTCCCGGAGTTGACCTAAACCCATGTCCACTGAGTCGATGATGCCATCCAACCATCTTATCCTCTGCCGTCCCCTTCTCCTCCTGCCCTCAATCTTTCCCAGCATCGGGTCTTTTCAAATGAGTCAGCTCTTCGCATCAGGTGGCCAAAGTATTGGAGTTTCAGCTTCAGCATCAGTCTTTCCAATGAACACCCAGGACTGATCTCCTTTAGGATGGACTGGTTGGATCTCCTTGCAGTCCAAGGGACTCTCAGGAGTCTTCTCCAACACCACAGTTCAAAAGCATCAATTCTTAGGCACGCGGCTTTCTTTATAGTCCAACTCTCACATCCATACATGACCACTGGAAAAACCATAGCCTTGACCAAATGGACCTTTGTTGGCAAAGTAATATCTCTGCTTTTTAATATGCTATCTAGGTTGGTCATAACTTTCCTTTCAAGGAGTAAGGCTCTTTTAATTTCATGGCTGCAATCACCATCTGCATTAATTTTGGATCCCCCCAAAAATAAAGGCAGCCACTGTTCCCACTGTTCCCCCATCTATTTGCCATGAAGTGATAGGACCAGATGCCATGATCTGTTTTCTGAATGTTGAGCTTTAAGCCAACTTTTTCACTCTCCTCTTTCACTTTCATCAAGAGGCTCTTTAGCTCTTCTTCACTTTCTGCCATAAGGGTGGTGTCATCTGAATATCTGAGGTTATTGATATTTCTTCCACAATCTTTTTTTTTTTTTTTTACTGTGAAAATCTTTCTTTTATTACTGTCTCTTGTGGCAAAATAACATTTTATACAAATAAGTCACCTAGTTTACTTTGGACACAAAGACAATACAAACTGGAATGAGGATCTTAGGTGAAGGGGAAAGGGAGGAAGGACAGATTTGGTCATTGATGTTTCTTATATTCTGTGAAAAATAGATTTACGGGGGAAAAAAATAGACTTTCACAAGTTCAACGACTTTACGTGATCCTCTGTATACAACAAGGGGTAAATCCACCTCCTTCTTGTGCCTAAGACGTTCGGTGACATGGAATGTGAGAAACATGATTGACGCTTAGGTTCCTTCACCGGGTAGAGCGGCACCCTCTGCATCAGGGGTCCTCACCCACAGACAGAGTCTGTGCCGTAATTCTGAGAATGGCCCCCATTCCCCAACCTCACTGATGTCGTAGTGACAACGGCCACCAGGAAGACAGTGACTTTACAGCAAAAAAGTAAGAGTGTACTGGGAGTACTAAACCAAGAGTACCAAGGGTGGCAAGACACCCAACGGGTGTGCCGGACGCCGCCTGTGAAGGCCATTCCAGATGTGAGTCCCACTTCGACTAAAAAACAAGTTGAAGATCCCCCCCAGCTATTGCCACATCACGACTCTCCAGTCTAAGGAGAGCTCCAAGACCCCCAAATCACTGCCTGTATTTGAGAATCAGGTGGCCCAGACTGTGAGTGCCTTCAGGAAGTCCTGCAAAGCCCTGAAAACTTGCGTTCCCTGCAAGACAGCTATAAGCTGACATATGAGGAGAGGATGACCTACTTTATCCCAGAACTACTTTTACTTATTTCCTGTTTACTCTTAAAACATAGAATAAAATAAACCATGGTCTTCTCTGCAGAAGCTAAAAGGGTATCTCAGCCCAAAGGCGCCACAGGAAAAGAAAGGTGCTCTCCCAGGAGCCTCCAGGGCAGAAGGACAGGAGCGAGACAGAAAGAGGGGTGCAGGCGGCAGGCCCTCTGGCCACAGCAGGGCGAGCCGGTCTGCTGGGACGTGTTCCCTCCAGGAGCTGCCTCACTGGTGCCAGCTCTGAACAGAGGGAGGGTGTGTCGCCCTGGGCAGGCAGTTTCTGTCCTGCCACCCCAGTGCCCACAGGTAGGTAACTGCTGCCCACAGTCCAGACTTAACGCCACGGCCTCCTGATTCAGCTTCTGATGAGTTCAGCTACTTTCAGAGACAGTATAATTTCCAATTCTCTCCCCAGCTCGGATACAGAAGGGTTAATTTCAGACTTATCCTAGTTAACACCCCAGATGCTTCTCAAGGTTTCCTGAGTAGCTGGACACAAGAATCTGGAGTCCCAGGTACAGACACCAGACCTTCAAGTGCAGAAGGGGACCAGTCCCTATCCCGCCGAGCACAGAGCGGGCGCTCGGCCTCATGGTGGTCTCCAGCGAGACTAAGGCAAGTTCCTGGGAACAGGGCGCAGCGCTCTTCACGCCAGAACACCGGCCTCCTCCCCAACGCCTGCCCTCCTCCCAGCAACCGCCAACACTGCGGCGAGGGACAGCCCATGAGCCCACCAGACGGGGTCTGCCTGGGACACGGTCTCCTGAGCAGAGCGCTGGGCAGCTCCAAACCATTTCCTAGATAGTACTTAAACATCAAATAGTAGAAACTCTCCCGACTGGGCTTGTCGCAGAGAGAAGGGGTTACTCCGAAGCCCAGCGAACACAGATCTGCTGAAGGTGCCCCAGAGAGAGAGGAAGTGAAGAGGCAGTGCTGATGTCTGTCCGCCAGGGACGGGAAGGAGCCACGCCGAAGGCATCTGGATTTGCAGCCAACTCCAGTTCTGGGGCTCATCGGGTCTGGGGTGAGCAGCCTGCCCTGCAGGGAGCCCGGTTTCTTCCTCCCTTGGGGGCTGGGTCCAGGGCCAGCACCCAGGATGAACCAGGGTTCTCTCAGTGAGAGAGCTGCCAGCCTCTGGCACAGCCCAGACTCCGGCCTGGCACAAGGCGCTGGACCAAAGTTCAAGGCCACTCGCGCTCTAGAAACCAAACAGGGTGCAACGCGGGGCAGCGAAGGCCAGGTCCGCCTCTCCTGGCCCCGCCCAGCCTTTCTCCCCAACACGGGAGACGGTGCTCCTGTCAGAGGCACGACGTGCCTGGGTGCTTCCTACTGCGACCTTCCTATGAACGCTGAGCCCTGGCCACGGTGACAATCTCATCAGAAGGGCAGCAGTTGGCCTGAGCACCTACATCCGCCCACATAGACAGCGGTAGGGAGCTGAGGCGGGGACAGTCCGCCCAATGAGGGCCTGAGGGAAGTGCAAAGAGACACGTTTTGGAGAACACATGTCTCTGCTGGGTCACCTCAGCCCATTTCCCCCTTTCCCAACACCGAGACCATTCCGACTAGCGGTCCACAGGACCAGAATTTGCCTTACTTAGGTGGGACCGGCCAGGATGGTTCCAGAGCAGCTTCAGTACAAAAGCAGAGGGGACAAGGGCCAGAGGAGCCGCAGGAGCCTAATCGGTACTTGGAGAAGTCTAGCCACACATCGCATACACTGGGAGCACCCCTGACATTTTGTAAAACCTCCCCACAAGAAGCCTAGAAATAAAAAAACAAAACAACGAGGCCTGTGCTGGCCTCGAGCGACACTACAATTCCCAGAGCGAAAACGGACACGTTCGATTTCAGGAGAAACTCAAAAGGTAGGAGCTAGAAAAAGCAGAGCAAGCTCGTCTTCTGTCTGGAAGGAGAAAAGGAAGGCACAGCCAGGCTGAAACCTCGGGGGTGCCCCGGGAGGAGCAGCCAAGATCCCGGAAGTCAGACAGGTAAGCGGCTCCCTAGGCTCGGCAGCTTTGCCCACCCCCGCGCCTCAACTCTGGGCCCCATCCTCCCCTCCGCTCCGCTCAGGGTCCTCTCCAGGAGGTTCAGGACGATCCTCAGGCCGAGGTCAGTGTGCTGATGGCGGCCCTGCCGGTGAGGGAGGAGTCTCAGCTTCGCAGAGGGCCCCGAACCCACAGGAGAGCCTTCTCTCCCTGGTACAGCTGTGCTTGCAGGGACCCAGGCTCATCAGGACATCCTGGAGGAGCCGGGAAAATAAACTTTCTTTCTACCTGGATTCCAGGAGTCTTATTCTAAGTTTTACTACTTCTGCGACCTAAGGGGCAGGGGGAAAAGGGAGGAAAAAATACAGGGGGAAAGAGCCACAGCACTGCTTGGCACCTCGCTTGGAGCACAGGAAACTGCCACCCCAGCCTCGGCTTCCTGGGGCCAGGTTCCAGATATGTGTCGACAGACAACAGCTTCAACCACCTCCATGCACCAGGACCTCGGGCCATAGCAAAGCACCTCCCCGTCTGCTCCAGCCACTGCTACTGGCCCCCGTTACAGGCATAGTCGGCCTTGTTGTGCATTATCAGCTTGTTGTCGATGAAGTAAAAGCTGTCAGAACGGGTCTCATAGGGATTTTCAATCATCAGACGAATGACATCCTCAGAAAGTTGGGGAAACTCATAGATGTGCTCGCAAGTGTTCCTGCTGCTGGGGATGCAGAAGCCGAAATCAAAGTCAAAATTTTTCAGCAGGCGTTCCCGAAAGTAGTGCCGTTCAATCATCCGGAAATTTGACACAGGTTTGTCTCCCACCGTGAACTCCACCGTGGCGCCCACGGTGCGGAGGCGGAGAAACGCTGGTGTGAACTGGTAGCGGACGAAGCGGCCAGCGCTGACGTCCACATCCCCGCCTGCTTCCCTTTCCTCGTCCTCTTCTTCCTCCTGGTCTGAAACACAAGGTTTGGCAATCTCAAACAGCGCTGTCCCTGTCTCCAAATCTCGAATTTTGAAGCGGGTAAAATCAATACTGTAGACGTTGTCTTCGGGTTTACATAAATAATTCTCGGTGACCCGGCTGAGGCGCAGGACGTGCTCGGGCCGGATGGTGTCCAGAGCCAGCAGCTCCTGCTCTGTGACCGCTGCCCCGATGCCGTCGTCTACCGCGTGGTGGGGCGCCTGCAGCCGTGCCTTGAGCCTGTTTAGGACGCCGCCGCCCGCCTTCTTCTTCTCTTCCTTGCCAGTTACCAGCCCCCCGGGCCCAACGGCCGACCCCACGGCCGCAGCCTTCGAATTCGACCCGCTCATCGCTCTTTCTTCCGCAATCTTGATTCCAGCTTGTGCTTCCTCCAGCCCAACCTTTCTCATGATGTTCTCTGCATATAAGTTATATAAGCAGGGTGACAATATACAGCCTTGATGTTCTCCTTTTCCTATTTGGAACCAGTCTGTTGTTCCATGTCCAGTTCTAACTGTTGCTTAGTGACCTGCATACAGGTTTCTCAAGAGGCAGGTCAGGTGGTCTGGTATTCTCATCTCCTTCAGAATTTTCCACAGTTTATTGTGATCCACACAGTCAAAGGCTTTGGCATAGTCAATAAAGCAGAAATAGATGTTTTTCTGGAACTCTCTTGCTTTTTTGATGATCCAGCGGATATTGGCAATTTGATCTCTGGTTCCTCTGCCTTTTCTAAAACCAGCTTGAACATCTGAAAGTTCATGGTTCATGTATTGCTGAATCCTGGCTTGGAGAATTTTGAGCATTGCTTTACTAATGTGTGAGATGAGCGCAACTGTCCGGTAGTTTTAGCATTCTTTGGGATTGGAATGAAAACTGACCTTTTCCAGACCTGTGGCCACCGCTGAGTTTTCCAAATTCGCTAGGTTTTTAGGCAGTCACAACTGAATCATATTTGAGTTCTGTTCAAGGAATACATACAGTGATAATACATCAGTCTCAGTAGATAAGTACAGGTGGAAACTTGTGCAGGCCATGAAAGGGGCAGAACTAAGATGCCATGGAAAGAAATTATTTGCAGCAGTGGTCCAAGAAAACTTCAGGAAGGGGTGGAATTTAAGTTAATATGCGACAAATGGGCATCATTCGGTCATGTGGAGTTGGTAGAAAAAGAATTCTTGGTAGAGAGGACATGCACATGACTACAAAGGTAGAAAGAAGGAAGGCATACAAGCAGCAGTTCAGTTTGACTAAAAGAAAATGTTTGTAAGTAGATATAGAGATTAAGATTAGAAATGTAGGTCTGAACCAGATTAATGGAGGTCTTTGAAACTCATATAAAAAATTTTAGTGTCTGATGTTATCCATAAGAAGTCAATAGAGGTCTTTGAGCCACAGAATGACATCAGGAGTGATTCAGGAATGAATCAGGGGCAATACAAATGATGGACTATGAGGAAATGGGGAATGCCAGTGAGAAAGCTAGTTCAATAGTCTAATTAAGGAGTAAAAAGGACTGAGAAGGAAGAATTTCCTTCAGTAGTATTTTGAGGGTTTCAGTATCATCAACGAAGGGCAATACTTTCAGTCAAGGTAGGAAGCAAAGCTCTCAAGAAGAGTCTGAGGAGGTACAATGTCTTACTTTCAATGGTGGGAGCCAAAGGACCCACTGTTTTGGAGTTGAGAGCCTGATATGGAGGAGGGATATATATGAGTGGTCTGGATAGGAAATTAATGAGAACATGGAGGGAGGTAATACAGGAAGAGTTTTTCCTCAGAGGAATTGTAAAGCAAAGAATGGAGAAAACAGAAGGTCAGCATTAGATGGAAGTGTGCGTGCTTGCCAAGTCACTTCAGTTGTGTCCAACTCTTTGTTACCCTATGGACTGTAGCCCAGCAGGCTCCTCTGTCCATGAGGATTCTCCAGGCAAGAATACTGGAGTGGGTTGCCATGCCCTCCTCCAGGGAACCTTCTTGACCCAGGGATCAAACCCATGTTTCTTATGTCTCCTGAATTAACAGGCAGGCTCTTTACCACTAGTGCCACCTGGGAAGCCCCATCAGACCAAAGACATAGGATGCAGATCCATATCCCAGTAATATTTATTGATTGCCTATAGGGTTGCAAGTATAGTCAAAGGTCTGCGTGGTCATAGCTATGGTTTTTCCAGTAGCCGTGTATGGATGTAAGAGTTGGATTATAAAGAAGGCTGAGTGCCTAAGAATTAATGCTTTTGAACTGAGGTGCTGGAGAAGACTCAAGAGTCCCTTGGACTGCAAGGAGATCAAACCAGTCAGTTCTAAAGGAAATCAACCCTGAATACTCATTGGAAGACAGATAACTGAAGCTATAACTCCAATACTTTGGCCACCTGATGAGAAAAGACAATTCATTGGAAACACTCTGATGCTAGGAAAGACTGAAGGCAAAAGGAGAGGAGGGTGGCAGAAGATGAGATGATTAGACAGCATCACCAACTCAGGGATCATGAATTTGAGCAAACTCTGGGAGTTAGTAAAGGACAGGGAAGCCTGGCATGTTGCAGTCTGTTGGGTCGCAGAGTCAAGACAGGACTTAGCAACTGAACAACAGCAACCTAAGAGTTCCAAGTATATTCACAAATAGAACCACATTTGAATGTTATCTACATATTATGGATATAAGAAGGTTGAGAAACTTACCTAAAATGTGTGCGTGCTCAGTCGTGTCTGACTCTTTGTGACCCTTAGGACTGTAGCCCACCACGTTCCTCTGTCTGTGGAATTTTCCAGGCCATTTCTTCCTCCAGGTGATCTTCTTGACCCAGGGATCAAATCCAAGTCTCCTGTGTCTCCTGCATTGGTAGGTGGATTCACCACTGCCCAACCTGAGATTTTTGCCTTAAGTAAGACTATTTTAAATGGTACAACTGAGATTTCAACCCATTTTCTGGTAGCTTAGTTTTTTTTTTTAAATTTTAATCCTTTGCATCTTATCACATTTTCTCTCATCAAAATTAGGAGAGATGAGGGCATAAATGGAGCCAGATTTTATGTTAATAGAAATACTGATTTCACTGAGTATTCAGCCCTTTTAAACCAGCTTCTTTAAAGTGTTGAACCCCAATCAAAATAATTTCCAGTTAGGCAACTGGCTATTAATACAAATTCATTATATGAAATTACTAAATAAATGCCAGAGGTAAGAAAATATATATATTGATACTGTGACAAAAATCAAGAATATGCAACTACCAGATTATTTTTTCCTGGTTTAATAGTTTGTTGATTGTGTGACTATTCATTTGAGTAACTAAATATGAAATGTGAGAGTAAAAGGCTGTTGCTGCTGCTGCTGCTAAGTCGCTTCAGTCGTGTCTGACTCTGTGCGACCCATAGACGGCAGTCCACTAGGCTCTTTTGTCCTTGGGATCCTCCAGGCAAGAATACTGGAGTGGGTTGCCATTTCCTTCTCCAAGGCATGGAAGTGAAAAGTGAAAGTGAAGTCGCTTAGTTGTGCCCGACTCTTAACGACCCCATGGACTGCAGCCTACCAGGCTCCTCCATCCATGGGATTTTCCAGGCAAGAGTACTGGAGTGGGGTGCCATTGTCTTCTCTGAGTAAAAGGCTAGAGGCCATTTATTTATATATTATAAATGCTAAACTCCAGAAGTGTGTGACATCTATATGAATATAAACCAAATTTATTGTAATTAAAGTTATCACCATGAATAAGAAATAAATTCATAGCATTAAATATGTATATACTGAGCAAAGAGTATAAATTGTCTCTTTTTGAAATTAATCTCACATTCACATTAATATGATTTATGTTATTGTAATATATACTATGCCTCTGGAATCAGATCAGGAATGATTAGTTCTTTATGTGGCCTTAGTAACAAATAATGTAGTAACAGGAGAATAAATATCAACTAAAATTAATTTATTTCTCTAATATTCTCAAAATAGCTTCCTGAATTTGAACTTTGAATAGTAACATAATGAATGAAAACAAGCGCAAGTGCCCTGACATATTAAAACGTCAAAGCAGAGGACACCTATGGTCATAGTTCGAGGGATGGATCATAGATCACAGAATGTTAGAGGGAGGAAGGGCCTTGGAGGTCATTCAGTTCAATCACTTCATTTTGTAAATGAGGAACTGGAAGGCCAGAGACGCTGGGGACTTCTACAGGGTTCAATGCACAGTTACAAAGTGCCAGTGCCAAGAATACAGTTCAGACCTCCTGACTTCAGTCCATTGTTCTTTTTGCTACATCATACTGCCTGAAAGAATCATTTTTCATCTTAAAATGCTACCTTATTATTGCATGCTAAGTCACTTCAGTCTTGTCTGACTCTGTGCGACCCCATAAATGGCAGCCCACCAGGCTCCCCCTTCCCTGGGATTCTCCAGACAAGAACACTGGAGTGGGTTGCCATTTCCTTCTCCAGCGCATGAAAGTGAAAAGTGAAAGTGAAGTCACTCAGTTGTGTCTGACTCTTAGCTACCTCATGGACTGCAGCCTACCCGTCTCCTCTGTCCATGGGATTTTCCAGGCAAGAGGACTGGAGTGGGGTGCCATTGCCTTCTCCTATTATTGCATAAGCAGGTGAAAACTGAGTGGGTATGTATTTCTTATGAAATGAGAAAAAAGCCCTTTCACTAACTACACCAAAACAATAGTATTTACCATAATCTAAGCTCTATGATAGTTTTGTTCCCTACAAACAGGCTTTCTAGATTTAAGCACCTATTGTTACACTGATCATCTTTTTAAATGAGCTGCATTTTGATCTTAATAAATTATTTGACTTAATAATTTTCATTATACAAAAGAGGAAATCATTACAGAAGGTTATTGCAGCAAATTTTTAAAAAGTAACACTTTTTTTTTCTATTCGTGTATAATTTACAAAAAGAGAGGCAAAGATCTTAAGTGTATCATTTGACGAGTTCTCACAATAGCAGATGCCAGGGTAATGCATACAGATCAAGATGTAGATAATTTTGTGCTCAGTCGCTCAGTCATGTCCAACTCTCTGCAACCCCATGGAATGTAGCCCACCAGGCTCCCTTGACCATGGAATTTTTCAGGCAAGAACACGGGCGTGGGGTGCCATTTCCTACTCCAGGGGATCTTCCTGACCCAGGGATCGAACCTGTGTCTCTTGCATCTCTTGCACTGGCAGGCAGATTTTTTACCACTAGGAAGCCCAGATAATTTTAACACCCCATGAAAATCCTAGTTAATGATAAATTCACCATCCTCCCATGAAGGCAACCACAAATATTTTATTCATGCTTTGATTGGACTAGTTGTCTCTATTTTTATTGAACTGTAGGAGTTTTGGTTTATTTTGGATATGAATCTTGTCAAATTTATGGACTGCAAATATTTTCTGCCAGTCTGTAGCTTATGTATACACTTACTGAACAGAGTCTCTTGATAAGTAGAAGAGCTTAATTTTGATCATGTGTATTTTAACAATTTTTCTTTTATGATTATTTCTTTTTCTGTCCTGATGAAGAAATATTTGTATATCACAAGACAATGAAAATATTATTCAAAATTTTCTGGAAGCTTTATAGTTCTGGCTTTTTTTATTTAGTTCTGAGATCCGTCTCATAGATTTTAAATATGAAGTGAAGTCTGAGGCAAAGTATCTCCCCCACATCACAATCCTGTATTTCAATGTTGAAAAGACACTTTGCCATTGAAATGACCTGGAGTCTTAGTTGAAACTTCACAATGAAAGTATGAGTGTTTTCCTACTCCACTGATGTGTTTATGTTTATATCAAAAGCCTTCTCTCTAGCTTTTTGCACTGTGCTTAGTTGCTCAGTCGTGTCCAACTCTTTGCGACCCCATGGACTGTAGTCCACCAAGTTCCTCTGTCCATTAGGATTCTCCAGGCAAGAATACTAGAGTGGATTGCCATGCCCTCCTCCAGGAGATCTTCCCAACCCAGGGATCTAACCCAGGTTTCCTGCATTGCAGGGTGATTCTTTACCATCTGAGCCACCAGGGAAACCCAAGAATACTAAAGTGGGTAGCCTATCCCGTTTCCAGGGTATCTTCCTGACCCAGGAATCAAATCAAGGTCTCCTGGATTGCAGGTGGATTGTTTACCAGCTGAACTACCAGGAAGCCCTCTTTAGCCTTTTTTTTTTTTTTTTTTACTTTACAACATTGTATTGGTTTTGCCATACATTGACTTGAATCCGCCATGGGTATACATGTGTTCCCCATCCTGAACCCCCCTCCCAACTCCCTCCCCATCCCATCCCTCTGGGTCATTCCAGTGCACCAGCCCCGAGCATCCTGTATCATGCATCAAACCTGGACTGGCGATTCGTCCCAAATCATTTATAAGTACTGAAACTTCGCTGTTTTCTTTTGCAAGATTTAAAAGAGTTCTGTCTTTCATTTCCATGTAAATTTAAAAGTAACTTGTTGATTTCCATCTTTTAAAAATGGATCAGATTTTAAGATTGTGTTGAAACTATAGTTCAGTTTGGGGAGAAGTGAAATCTTAACAGTTCTGAATTTTTCAAAACATATAAGTGTGATATATATCTCTATTTATGGAGAAGGAAGTGGCAACCCACTCCAGTATTCTTGCCTGGAAAACCCCATGGACTGAGGAGCCTGGCAGGCTACAGTCCATGGGGTCACAAAGAGGCGAACATGACTGAAGTGACTGAACGACAACAACGTGTCTCTAAGTCATCAATTTCCCTTCGGCACTATCATACAGAAATACACTGACCTTATATCCTATAATTTTGCTAAATTCACTTATTAATTCAAGTAGCTGCTTTGTGGACTGCTTAAAATTTCTACGTATACTATCATAAGGGCTTCCCTGGTGACTCAAATGGTAAAGAATCCGCCTGCAATGCGGGAGAGCTGAGTTTGATCCCTGGGTCAGGAAGATCCCCTGGAGAAGGGAATGGCTATCCACTCCAGTATTGTGGCCTGGAGAATTCCATGGACAGAGGAGCCTGGCAGGCTACAGTCCATGGGGTCACAAAGAGTCAGACATGACTGAGCGACTTTCTCTGCACTTCACTTCATATTATCATACTGTCTTGAAATAAAGACAGCTTTGCTTCTTCCTTCCAACCTACATGACTTTCTTTTTCTTCTCAGTTTATTTCACTGGCTACAACTTAAATTAGAAGAATATTGGAATGTGTAGCCATTCCCTTCTCCAGGGGGATCTTCCCAAACCAGGGATCAAACCCAGGGGATCGTCCCACATTGCTGGAAGATTCTTTACCATCTTAGTCAGCAGGGAAGCCCAGAAAGTAGAAATGGTAAAGCAATTAGCTTAGCCTGGCCTAATTCTCTATCTTAACCAAAAAGTGTTCATCATTAGGTATGATACAAGTTATAGTTTTTTTCTTTTTTCAAAATGAAGTCATTTTGTTTCTTCTTAGTTTAGTGAGAGTTTTTATGCAAATGAGTTTGGGATTTTGTCACATGTTGCCTGTGCATTTATTGTGGTGTTTATATATTTTCTAGTTTGCTCAAGCTTTCTGTTTAAGTTGTGAATTACATTGACTTTTTTGTGCTGAACTGCATAAATGAGATAAATCCTTCCATTATGTTGTGTGTGTGTGTTTTATTGCTATTGTTTTGTTAGATATTTTTTCTTATGAGGGATTTCATTCTGTGGATTTACTTCATTGTACAGGACCACAGTCTTGTCTAACTCAAAAACTAAGTCATGCCATGTGGGGCCACCCAAGATGGTCGGGTCATGGTGGAGAGGTCTGACAGAATGTGGTCCACTGGAGAAGGGAATGGCAAACCACTTCAGTATTCTTGTCTTGAGAACCCCATGAACAGTATGAGAAGGCAAAATGATAGGATACTGAAAGAGGAACTCCCCAGGTTGGTAGATGCCCAATATGCTACTGGAGATCAGTGGAGAAATAACTCCTGAAAGAATGAAGAGATGGAGCCAAAGCAAAAACAATACCAAGTTGTGGATGGGACTGGTGACAGAGGCAAGGTCCGATGCTGTAAAGAGCAATATTGCATAGGAACCTGGAATGTTAGGTCCATGAATCAAGGCAAATTGGAAGTGGTCAAAAAGGAGATGGCAAGAGTGAATGTCAACATTCTAGGAATCAGCGAACTAAAATGGACTGGAATGGGTGAATTTAACTCAGATGATCATTATATCTACTACTGTGGGCAGGAATCACTTAGAAGAAATGGAGTAGCCATCATATTCAACAAAACAGTCCGAAATGCAGTACTTGGATGCAATCTCAAAAACGACAGAATGATCTCTGTTCCTTTCCAAGGCAAACAATTCAATATCATGGTAATCCAAGCCTATGCCCCAACCAGTAATGCTGAAGAAGCTGAAGCTGAGTGGTTCTATGAAGACCTACAAGACATTTTAGAACTACCACCCAAAAAAGATGTCCTTTTCATTATAGGGGACTGGAATGCAAAAGTAGGAAGTCAAGAAACACCTGGAGTAACAGGCAAATTTGGCCTTGGAGTACAGAATGAAGCAGGGCAAAGGCTAATAGAGTTTTGCCAAGAGAACACACTGGTCATAGCAAACACCCTCTTCCAACAACACAAGAGAAGACTCTACACATGGACATCACCAGATGGTCAACACCGAAATCAGACTGATTATATTCCTTGCAGCCAAAGATGGAGAAGCTCTATACAGTTAGCAAAAACAAGACCGGGAGCTGACTGTGGCTCAGATCATGAACTCCTTATTGCCAAATTCAGACTTACACTGAAGAAAGTAAGGATAACCACTAGATCATTCAGATATGACCTAAATCAAATCCCTTATGACTATACAGTGGAAGTGAGAAATAGATTTAAGGGACTAGATCTGATAGAGAGTCTGATGAACTATGGACGGAGGTGTGTAACATTGCACAGGAGACAGGGATCAAGACCATCCCCATGGAAAAGAAATGCAAAAAGGCAAAATGGTTGTCTGAGGAGGCCTTACAAATAGCTGTGAAATGAAGAGAAGAGAAAAGCAAAGGAAAAAAGGAAAGATATTCCCATTTGAATACAGAGTTCCAAAGAATAGCCAGGAGAGATAAGAAAGCCTTCCTCAGTGATCAATGCAAAGAAATAGAGGAAAACAACAGAATGGGAAAGACTAGAGATCTCTTCAAGAAAATTAGAGATACCAAGGGAACATTTCATGCAAAGATGGGCCCAATAAAGGACAGAAATGGTATGGACCTAAAAGAAGCAGAGTATATTAAGAAGAGGTGGCAAGAATACACAGAACTGTACAAAAAAGATCTTCATGACCCAGATAATCACAATGGTGTGATCACTCACCTAGAGCCAGACATCCTGGAATGTGAAGTCAACTGGGCCTTAGAAAGCATCCCTCTGAAGAAAGCTAGTGGATGTGATGGAATTCCAGTTGAACTATTTCAAATCCTGAAAGATGATGCTGTGAAAGTGCTACACTCAATATGCCAGCAAATTTAGAAAACTCAGCAGTGGCCACAGGACTGCAAAATGTCAGTTTTCATTCCAATCCCTAAGAAAGGCAATCCCAAAGAGTGCTCAAACTACTGCACAATTGCACTCACCTCACACGCTAGTAAGGTAATGCTCAAAATTCTCCAAGCCAGGCTTCAGCAATATGTGAACCGAGAACTTCCAGATGTTCAAGCTGGTTTTAGAAAAGGCAGAGGAACCAGAGATCAAATTGCCAATATCCGCTGGATCATCAAAAAAGCAAGAGAGTTCGAGAAAAACATCTATTTCTGCTTTTTTGACTACCCCAAAGCCTTCGACTGTGTGGATCATAATGAACTATGGAAAATTCTGAAGGAGATGGGAATACCAGACCACCTGACCTGCCTCTTGAGAAACCTGTATGCAGGTCAGAAAGCAACAGTTAGAACTGGACATGGAACAACAGACTGGTTGCAAATATGAAAAGGAGTACAGCAAGGCTGTATATTGTCACCCTGCTAATTTAACTTATATGCAGAGTACATCAGGAGAAACGCTGAGCTGGAGGAAGCACAAGCTGGTATCAAGATTGCCGGGAGAAATATCAATAACCTCAGATATGCAGATGACACCACCCTTGTGGCAGAAAGTGAAGAGGAACTAAAAAGCCTCTTGATGAAAGTGAAAGAGGAGAATGAAAAAGTTGGCTTAAAGCTCAACATTCAGAAAACTAATATCATGGCATCCAGTCCCATCACCTCATGGGAAATAGATGGGGAAACAGTGGAAACAATGTCAGACTTTATTTTTTGGGGCTCCAAAATCACTACAGATGGTGATTGCAGCCATGACATTAAAAGGCGCTTACTCCTTAGAAGGAAAGTTATGACCAACCTAGATAGCATATTAAAAAGCAGAGACATTACTTTGCCAACAAAGGTCCATCTGGTCAAGGCTATGGTTTTTCCAGTGGTCATGTATGGATGTGAGAATTGGGTTGTGAAGAAAGCTGAGCGCTGAAGAATTGATGCTTTTGAACTGTGGTGTTGGAGAAGACTCTTGAGAGTCCCTTGGACTGCAAGGAGATCCAACCAGTCCATCCTAAAGGAGATCAGTCCTGGGTGTTCATTGGAAAGACTGATGCTGAAGCTGAAACTCCAATACTTTGGCCACGTCATTCGAAGAGTTGACTCATTGGAAAAGACCCTGATGTTGGGGTTGATTGGAGGCAAGAGGAGAAGGGGATGACAGAGGACGAGATCGCTGGATGGCATCACCGACTCAATGGGCATGACTTTGAGTAAACTCTGGGAGTTGGTGATGGACAGGGAGGCCTGGCATGCTGCAATTCATGGGGTTGCAAAGAGTTGGACACAACTGAGCGACTGAACTGAACTGAATTGAATATCTCTATCTGTGTTAGATATTGAAATAATGCTGACTCTTGGAAATAAAATTGTGAAGTGTTCCACTCTATTTTGTGAATAAGTTTATGTAGGATATTTATTATTTTGCTTAAATTTTTGAGGAAATTTAGGTGAAACAAGATAGGCCTGAAATTTTCTGAGAATGTTTTTAAATACCAGTTATATTTCACATATAGACACTTATCTAGGCAAAATTTATGTTTTTTTCTTTAATCTTATTTTTTCCCAGGGATTTTGTCTATGTTATCAAAATTGCTGAGCTTATTGATTCACATTGTTCTTAATATTTATCTTTTTAATACTTTAAAAATTTATACTAGAATCCTCATTTTCACTCTGGACTTCAGTAATTTGTGAATTTCCTTTTCTTCTTGATGAATGTGGATATAGAGTTTATCAATTTTGACAACATTTTCAAAGAACCCTATTTGATTTCATCAATTTACTCTATTGTTTGTCATCTATTTAATTCATTTATGCTCTTTTTAAAATTATTTTTATTATTCTACACACTTGAATTTGAATTTGCTTATCTTTTTTAAGCTTCTTATGTTGTTAGGGTCATTTGGTAAAGAATCCACCTGCAATGCAGGAGACCCTGGTTCAATTCCTGGGTTGGAAGATCCCCTGGAGAAGGGATAGGCTATCCACTCCAGTATTCTTGGGCTTCCCTTGCACCTCAGCTGGTAAAGAATCCGCCTGCAATGTGGGAGACCTGGGTTCGATCTCTGGGTTGGTAAGATACCCTGGAGAAGGGAAAGGCTACCCACTCCAGTATTCTGGCCTGGAGAATTCCATGGACTGTATAGTCCATGGGGTCACAAAGAGTCAGACACGACTGAGACTTTCACTTCACTTCGTAGGTCAGCTTTGAACATTTTGTATGTTCTTTATGATTTCTTCTTTAAACCCTATGTTTCTTTGACCTGAGTTGCTTATTTTCCAATATTTGAGGATTTTCTAGATGTCTTTTTTTTTTTTAATTGATTAGTCTTAATTCCCTGGTGGCTCAGATGATCAGGAATCTGCCTGTAATGCAAGAGACCCACGTTTGATCCCTAAATTGGGAAGATCCCCTGGAGAAGGAAATGGCAACCCACTCTAGTATTCTTGCCTGGGAAATCCCATGGACAGAGAAGCCTGGCAAGCTACAGTCCATGGAGTTGCAAGAGTCAGACACAATTTAGCAACTAAACCACCAACAACCTTAATTCCAGAGAGGATGAAATGGTTGGATGGCATCACCGTCTCAATGGACATGAGTTTGAGTAAACTTTGGGAGTTGGTGATGGACACGGACTCCAGGCATGCTGCAGTCCAGTTTAGTTCAGTTCAGTTCAGTCGTTCAGTCATGTCCAACTCTTTGCGACCCCATGAACCACAGCACCTCAGGCCTCCCTGTCCATCACCAACTCCTGGAGTTGACACAAACCCATGTCCATTGAGTCGGTGATACCATCCAATGATCTCATCCTCTGTCATCCCCTTCTCCTCCTGCCCTCAATCCCTCCCAGCATCAGGGTCTTTTCCAATGAGTCAACTCTTCGAATGAGGTGGCCAAAGTACTGGAGTTTCAGCTTCTCATCAGTCCTTCCAATGAACACCCAGGACTGATCTCCTTTAGGATGGACTGGTTGGATCTCCTTGCAGTCCAAGGGACTCTCAAGAGTCTTCTCCAACACCACAGTTCAAAAGCATCAATTCTTCGGTGCTCAGCTTTCTTCACAGTCCAACCCTCACATCCATACATGACCACTGGAAAAACCATAGACTTGACCAGATGGACCTTTGTTGGCAAAGTAATGTCTCTGCTTTTTAATATGCTATCTAGGTTGGTCATAACTTTCCTTCCAAGGAGTAAGTGTCTTTTAATTTCATGGCTGCAATCACCATCTGCAGAGATTCTGGAACCCAGAAAAATAAAGTCGGCCACTGTTACCACTGTTTCCCCATCTATTTCCCATGAAGTGATGGGACTGGATGCCATGATCTTTGTTTTCTGAATGTTGAGCTTTAAGCTAACTTTTTCATTCTCTTCTTTCACTTTCATCAAGAGGCTCTTTAGTTCCTCTTCACTTTCTGCCACAAGGGTGGTGTCATCTGAATATCTGAGGTTATTGATATTTCTCCCGGAAATCTTGATTCCAGTTTGTGCTTCCTCCAGCTCAGCCTTTCTCATGATGTTCTCTGCATAAAAGTTAAATAAGCAGGGTGACAATATACAGCCTTGATGTTCTCCTTTTCCTATTTGGAACCAGTCTGTTGTTCCATGTCCAGTTCTAACTTCTGCTTCCTGACCTGCATACAGGTTTCTCAAGAGGCAGGTCAGGTGGTCTGGTATTCCCATCTCTTGAAGAATTTTCCACAGTTTATTGTGATCCACACAGTCAAAGTCTTTGGCATAGTCAATAAAGCAGCAGTCCATGGGTCACAAAGAGTCGGACTAGACTGAGCATCTGAACTGAATAAAATGTATTTGGTATAATTTCAGTGTTTGGAATTGAGACTTTTAAAATGGCCTAAAGTACATTTTATTTTGATAAGAGTTCTGTACACACTTGAAAGAAATTAGTCAGGTTGTTAGATGTAGCACTCCATAGCTGTCAATTCAATCAAGTTGGTTGATAAATATTTTTAACTTTTTTAATGTTCTTATCAATTTCTTCTTAATTAGTTCTATCATTTACTAAGAGGGAAGTTTTGAAATCTTCTATTATGACTTCAGGTTAATCTGTTTTTCCTTTACTTTCTGTCAATATTTGCTTCCATTACTGTGAAACTGCTATTAGATACATACATATTTATTATTAGGATTTCTTGATAAATTGTTATTTTCATCATTATGAAATATTCCTCTTTATCTCTAGTAAACCTCCTTTCTCTGATATATTAAAATTGTTACTATACCTTTCTTAGAATTTGCAAGATACTTTAAAAATATATCTGTCTTTATAATGTGTGACTCTTATAAGCAAAAAATTTTTTGTGTTTACTTTCTTTATTGTATCTGATAATCTCTGTCCTATAATTAGAATATTTAATGTACTCACAGTTTTGAAAAGTAATTTCAATTTGCATTCATTTTAGTGGTTGTGCCAGGAATAGCAACATATATTCTTAACTTCTCACAGTCTACTCAGAGTGAATATTGTAATAGTCCTCAAAACCTTTCAGTGTATTTTATTTTGATCCATTTTCTTCTCCCTAGTCCCTCATACTATACTTGTCATATTCATTACATCTAAATCCATTAAATACCCCACAATGTTATATTTTTAATTTGCTCAGTACTAAAGTGAAAGAGGAGAGTGAAAAACGTTGGTTTAAAGCTCAACGTTTAGAAAACTAAGATCATGGCATCCGGTCCCATCAATTCATGGCAAATAGATGGGGAAACAGTGGAAACAGTGGCTGACTGTCACTTACTCCCATATACTTACTCCTTGGAAGGAAAGTTATGACCAACCTAGACAGCATACTAAAAAGCAGAGACGTGACTTTGTCAACAAACGTCTGTCTAGTCAAGGCTATGATTTTTCCAGTGGTCATGTATGGATGTGAGAGTTGGACTATAGAGAAAGCTGGAAAAAAAAAAGAAAGCTGAAAAAAAAAAAAAGAAAGAAAGAAAGCTGAGCACCAAAAAATTGATGCTTTTGAACTGTAGTGTTGGAGAAGACTCATGAGAGTCCCTTGGACTGCAAGGAGATCCAACCAGTCCATCCTAAAGGAGATCAGTCCTGGGTATTCATTGGAAAGACTGATGTTGAAGCTGAAACTCCAATCCTTTGACCACCTGATGCGAAGAGCTGACTCATTTGAAAAGACCCTGATGCTGGGAAAGATCGAAGGCAGGAGGAGAAGGGGACGGCAGAGGATGAGATGGTTGGATGGCATCACCAACTCAATGGACATGGGTTTGGGTCGACTCCAGGAGCTGGTGATGGACAGTGAGGCCTGAGGTGCTGTGGTTCATGGGGTTGCAAAGAGTTGGACACAACTGAGCGAGTGAACTGAACTGAAATACTTTATGAAATTAAGATAAAAGAAATAGGCTTTTCAATTTACCAAGATTTTATCATTTGTGACAACCTCAGTTCTTTCCTGAAGATCTGAGTTTTCATTTGATATTATTTTTAAAGGTTATACTCCATTTATAGTTATAACAATATATTGGCTATAGTTCCTGTGTTGTGCAATATATCCTTATAGCTTATTTTATACATAATAGCTTGTATCTATGAAGAAATCCCACAAGAATTTCTTCAGTGGCTCAAACAGCCAAGTATTTTTCTGCAGTGCAGGACACCCAGGTTCAGTCCCTGAGTTGGGAAGGTCATCTGGAGAAATGAATGGCTACCACTCCAATATTCTTGCCTGGAAAATTCCATGCACAGAGGAGCCTGGCAGGCTACAGTCCACAGGGTCACAAAGAGTTGGACACGACTGAGTGACTAACACTTTCACTTACTCCCATACGCCTGTCTTGCCCTTCCCCACCCCTCTCTCCCCACTGGTAACCACTAGTGTGTTCTCTGTATCTGTGGGTTTGTTTCTTTCTTGTTATATTTGGTATTATTTTGTAGTGAAGAACTTCCCTCACCATTTCTTTTGGCGGGGGGGTGGGGGGGTGGGGGCGGGGGGAGGAATGCAGGTCTACTGAGGTTAAATTCTGTAAGTTTTTATTTTTCTGTGAAAATGTCTTTTCCTGTTTCTTTCTTGATAGACATTTTGTTGAGTACTTTGAGTAGACAAGTTTTTTTTTTTTTCCTCGTTTAGAACAATTTTTCCCTTTGGGTCTTCATTTATCCAATTATTGGTCACTCCACTCTACAATGTGTCATTTTTCTTTAGCTGCTTCAAGATTGTCTCTTTTTTTGGGGGTTGGGCGGGGGGTGATTTCAGATGCTGCACTGTGAAGCTTCCAGGTATGATATTCTGTGTATTTGCCCTGCTTGGGCCTGATAGTTTTCTTGAATTTATAAATTATACTTTTTACAAAATTTAGGATTTTCAGCCATTATTTCATTGAATATTTTCTCTGTCCTTTTCTCACACTCCTCTGCTTCTGGGATTCTACTTCCAAATGTTAGTCTTTTGATATTGGGGCTTCCCTGGTGTCTCAGATGGTAAAGAATCTACCTGCAATGCAGGAGACCCAGGTTCGATCCCTGGGTTGGGAAGATCCCCTGGAGAAGGGAATGGCACCCCACTCTAGTATTTTTGCCTGGAGAATTCCATGGACAAAGGAGCCTTGTGGGCTACAGTCCATGGGGTCGCAAACAGTTGGAGATGACTGAGCAACTAACACTTTGAACACCTGATTGTTCTAAATGTCTGTGAAGGTCTGTTCTTTACATGTTTTTGTTTGTTTGTTTGTTTTATTTTCTTTTCTCCAGACTTGGAAATATACATATTTGTATTTCTCTATTTTCAAGCTTGGTGTTTGTTTATTCTGTCATCTTCTTTTTACTGATCATTCCATCAGTGATCTTTTTTATTTTAATGTATTGCATTTTTCAGTGCTACAACTTCCATTTATTATTTTACACATTTTTTTTTTTTCCTGCTGAGTTGTTCTCTTTTCATTCACTTGAGTATGATTTTCTTTACATCCTTGGGGTTAACTATAACAGTCCTTTGACATCCATGTATGTTAATTCCAAGAGCTGAATCATTTCATGGTTGGTCTTCATTGATGCTTTATCTTGCTCATGGATACATTTTCCTCCATTATCTTAAATTAAATCCTAGATATTTTGAATGTCATATTGTGGAAAGTCTGGGATTTTCACATTTGTCTTAAATTGCAAACTCTCTTTCTTGGTAGCACCTCACATCTTAGTTCAGTTTTTTGTCCTTAACTGGTCTGTTTCACATACTTGTTTCAAAGCTAAATGAGAGATCTGGGTAGAATTCAAACCAGCAAGTCAGGGTTCCCACTGCATCTCTCTTGATGAGAATGCACACCTCTGTCTAGGTATCTGGGGTTTCCTCAGACTCTACCCTCAAGTTCTTCAGGTTATAAAGGCTATATATTTTCTTAAAAAAGATTGAGTCACCCTACGCAGTGCCAAATTTCCCTTACCCTCAAGATAAAAGGTGTAAAACCCTGTAACTCACCCTGTGCGACTGCCTTTTTCAAGTGTCTCCCTGCCTTCAGAATCTGGCTACCTTTGTTGTTAGCGCTTCTTTGCCTTCAGGCACTATTTTTTGTTTGCTTGTTTTATATTTTGTCTAGAGCTTACAGAGGTTATCTATGAGGCAACACCGTGGTTAGAAACTACTCTGCCATATTGGAGGAGCCCCTAGTCTATTTACTTTTAATACAATTGTTGCTATGATTGGTTTAAGGCTGCCAGTTTGTTTCCTATTTGTGCATCTGTTCTTTTGCTATTTCTCTGCCTTTACAGCTTCATTCTGCATTAACTGAGCATTTTTCAATATTCCATTTCACTCCTCAGTTGATATTTAGTTACACCTCTTTGTTTTGCTATGCCTTTTGTGTATGTTTGTGCTTTCTCCAGTGTTTACAATATGTATATTATATCTTATCTTCAAATACTATTGTATCACTTCAAGTATAAAATACAAACTTTACAACAAAAATGTTCTTTTTCTGCCTCACCTTTTTTTGTGCATTTTTGCACACATTTTACTTATATGTATATATTTAAAGTCACAGTGTATTTTTGTCATTTTTGTTCTAAAAAGTTATCTTTTAAAGTAAAAAAAAATTTTAAACTATTTATGCTTACTCGTTTATCATTTCCAGAACTCCACATTTCCTTGTATAGATTCAAATTTTTATCTACTGTATCTTTTATTCTGTGAAAATTTTTCTTTCACATTTCTTTCAATGTTCAACTGCTGTCAAGAGTCTATCAGCTTTTGTTGGTCAGAAAATGACTGTATTTTGCCTTCAGATTTGAGGAATATTTTCCCTGGATATAGAAGTCTAGGTTGACAGCTCTTTTCATTCAACATTTAAGATGTCATCCCATCCTGGCCTTCATGGTTTCACATAAAAATTCAGACCTCATTTGAATCATTGTCCTCTTATGTGTAATATGTGTTTTTCCTCCAGGTATTTTTAAGATTGTGTTTTACACAGTTGTATTTCAGAAGTTTGATAACGAGGACTTGCCTGGTGGTCCAGTGATTGAGAGTTCAGCTGCCAATGCAGGGGACATGGGTTCAGTCCTTGATGTGGAAAGATTCTACATGCCAGTGAGCAACAAAGACTGTGTGCAGCAACTCTGGAAGCCCTCGCTCCCAAGAGCCTGTGCTCTGCAACAAGAGAAGCCACCACAATGAGAAGCCTGTGCACCTTTACTAGAGAATAGCCCCTGCTCACTGCAACTAGAGAAAGCCCATACATAGCAATGAAGACATGACACCACCAAAAAAAAAAAAAAATACATAAATAAAAAGATTTTTAATCTATTAAAAATTTGATAATAAATACATTGGTTACTTTGTACGTCAAATTGGGTTTTATTTAGCCTCTTGGATTTATTCATTAATTTTTTTCATCAAATTTGGAAACCTACATCTATATTACTTAAATCAGTCCCCTGGATCTCTAGGGCACTGCAGCCAGAGTCAGACAGATAAAGACAACTACTATATGATTTCAATCTAAAAAAAAAAACAACAAATGAATGAAAATAACAAAACAGTCATAGATACAGAGAACAATCAGATATTTTCCAGAGGAGAGATGAGTTTGGATGGGCAAGAAATAGGTGAGGGAGATTAAAAGGTACAAACTTCTAGCTGCAAAATAAGTGAACCATGGGTGTGAAATGTACAGTGTGGGGAATATAGTCAATAACTAAGTAATATTTTTGTATGGTGACATATAGTAACGGGGGCTTCCCAGGTGGCACTAGTGGTAAAAGAACCCACCTGCCAATGCAGGAAACATAGGAGACACAGGTTTGATCCCTGGGTCGGGAAGATCCCCTGGAGAAAAGCGTGGCAACCCACTCCAGTAGTCTTGCCTGGAGAATATCATGGACAGAGTAACCCAGTGGGCAACAGTCCATAGGGTCAAAAGAGTTGGACATGACTGAACAACTTAGCGTGGACACACGTATTGTAACTAGAGTTATCATAGTGATCATTTTGAAATGTATAGAAAAAAAATCACTACATTGTGTAAAAGGAACTAATATAGTATTGTAGGTCAATTATATTTCAAAAGCAAACAAACAAACTTATAGAAAAAGAGATCAGATATATGGTTACTAGTGGCATGGGGTCGGGGGAGGGGGAATTGGATGAAGGCAGTCAAAAGTTACTACAAACTTCAGATGTGATGTATTCATACAACATAAATATGTTATATATAAAAGTTATTAACAGAGTGAATCCTAAGAGTTCTCATCACACATTTTTTTTAATTTCTTAGTGTATCTATACAAAATGATAGATGTTCACTAAACTTATTGTGATCATCATCACATGATGTGAAAGTGAAAGTCGTTTAGTCATGTCCAAATCTTCACGTCCCCATGGACTGTAGAGTCCATGGAATTATCCAGGCCAGAATACTGGAGGGGGTAGCCTTTCCCTTCCCCAGGGGATCTTCCCAATCCAGGGATCGAACCCAGGTCTCCCACATTCCAGGTGGATTCTTTACCAAGTGAGCTATCAGAGATATGATGTACATAAGTTAAATCATTATGCTGTACACCTTAAACTTACACAGTGCTATGCCACTAAAACTGGAAGGAAAAAAATGAATAAAAATATATTTTTCAAAAATGTAGAGTCTTTGGGGCTTTTTCTGGTGGCTCAGTGGTAAAGAATCTGCCTGTCAATGCAGGTAACACAGGTTTGATCCCTACCCAGGAAGGCCTCACATGTCTCAGAGCAATTAAACCCAAGCACCACCATTATTGAGTCTGTGCTCTAGAGTCCAGGAGCCACAACAACTGAGTCCACATGCCATAACTACTGAAGCCCATGTGCCCTAGAGCCTGTGTTCTGCAACAAGAGAAGCCACAAAAATGAGATGCCCGAACATTGCAACTAGAGAGCTAGAACACTGCAATTAGAGAGCTAGAACACTACAACTAGAGTAGCTAGAGAGTAGCTCGGGCTCATTGCAACTAAAGAAAAGTCTGCACAAAAATGAAGACCCAGCACACACAAAAATAAGTTAATAAATCAAATTTAAGTATATATATATATATATATATATATATAGAGAGAGAGAGAGAGAGAGAGAGAGAGAGAGAGTCTCTGTAAAAATGAGTTGCTACATATGGCTTAAATAGGACTACTGATTTCCTCCTCTTTCTATCTGAGATGATTGTGTTTGTAGCATAGACCAAAGCTTACCTCACAGTTCTTAGCATGGGAAAGAGAGCATAGAAAAAAGAATCACTTAACCAGGTCTACCTCAAGAATTAAGTATACAAGAATTAAGTATACCTAAGTATACTTGTCACATAACACAAGTAAGCACTAAAAGGACTAACTCTTAAAATGTTAATCTTTAGGATGTAATAGCTATGGTCATAATAACTGTGATTCCAAGAGTGCCCTAAGCTCTGACCAATCACATCAGCAAATTTTCTCTCAAGTGATGGATAAAATATCTAGAAGAGACAGAAATGGAGTTGGTTGCTTGGTCTGAAAAGGAAGAAGACTCCATCCCAAAAAATATCAGCAGAAGAACTTTGGCTGTACCCAAAGTCATAAAGGGAATACCCATCAAGTCATGGGATCATATAGAGATTAGAAAACTATTTGAGAGCAATGTACATGTATCAGAGGGACTGAGGCTTATATCTAGTTTTGGTGGGGAAAACTAATTCCAAAATTTTCTTGACTATCTGAGATAATAATGGTGCCACTTATATAAATAAGAAAATAATTATGAAGGGGAGAGTATACTGGAGGATGATAGAAAGGAAAGAGGCTGGCTCCCTTGTTCAGGCATAGATACACTCATTTAGAAACTAGTTGATGATGACCTGAACTGAGCTGCAGAGATCCTAAAAGAACAAACACAGGGAGAAAAATTGATAATGGAGAAAAGGAAATGTGATTAGCTATGGACATGATTGGAGAAATTTCCAAAATACTGTTGGCTGTCTGGGGAAAGAGTGGTTTGAAACAATGGTTTGAGACAGAGAGTTGAGGTTCTGTGAGAAGATGAAGCCTCTGAATGACCCATTTGAGTAAGGGGCCTAAGTTTTTACGTAAACTATAGTTGCTTGTGCATATTCACATGTTGAAAAGTATTTATTTGACTGCATCAGGTCTTTCTTGTGGCATGTGGGATCTTCATTACCACTGCAGCTCACAGGCTCTATAGCTGTGGTGCTGGGGCTTAGTTGCTCCATGGCAGGTGGGATCTTAATTCCCTCACCAGGTATCAAACCCATGCTGTCTGCATTTCAAGGTGGATTCTTAACCCCTGAACCACCAGAGAAGTCCCTACTAAACATTTTTTACAGGAGTCTTCTTGTAACTGAAAGGTTGTTGCTGAATCACACAAAGAGGCTGGGATTCTTGGCCTTGAGGAGGAGAATTCAATCTGGGGCCAGAGATGAGGCTTGATTGCTCAGAGCTTTTGTGTAATAAAGTTTTATTAAAGTATAAAGGAGATAGAGAAAGCTTCTGACACAGACATCAGAAGGGGGCAGAAAGAGTACCCACTTGCTAGTGTTAGCAATGGAGTTATATACTCTCCAATGAATCCCAAAGAATGTCTGGAGGTTGTAAAGACCTCACCAGACCTACCCCCATAATTTACATTTTAAGATAACAGGATTAGCTAGAAGGTTTAACCCAGAGACTGTCCTCAGGCAGGATACCTTATTGTTATACAATCCTTGTAAAGACCAGACCTACTCCCATAATTTACACTTTAAAATAACAGGATTAGCCAGAAGGTTTAATCCAGAGACTGTCCTCAGGCAGGGTACATTATTGTTATATAATCCTAAGGAATGTAGAGGAAAAAAAAGTTTGTTCTTTCTTCCTCCTTGAGAATTCCAGACCCCTCTCTCCTTGGGGACCCCTAGACTTCTTACCAACCTGCCTAGGAAATGACTCTCTCATAACTCAAAACTATAATGCTGAAAAGAGAATTAGCCGTTAAAAAATAATCAGGTACCACTCCTTCTTGGCTCTAATCTTTGAAAATAGCATAACTAGAGGAAATATCACTGCCTAAAAAGATCAGCTTATCTGCAGAACTTGATTTCTGTTTGGGAGACTGGGGTAAGAAGTTAAAACAGCTCTTTCTCTCGTGACACTTAGGTGGCACTTAGGTTTTCACTATTTTCTCATGAGTATTGATGAGTGTGTAATTACATACTCCACACTCCTGTGTATATATTTTAGGAACATGCAGATTCTCAGAGAACAAAATTTCACAAGTGTATACTCACCTGGAAATACAGCCACTCAACCTTAGAATAGGAGTAGTGGAAAGAGCTCTGGACCATAAAAAAACCAAACTGCATTTATCTGGCTCATCCCTCCCTGGATTTGTGATTAAGGCAAAGTTACCCCTCTGTATCTTCATGACCCTCATATGTAGGCTGAGGGATTTAGATTTTCAGAACATATAGTTCTTTTTCAGCTTTAGACTGTGTCTTTTTTCTGTGCAAAATCAAGTATTACTGTGAACGTTACACAGTTATGCACCCATGAGAGTCAATTCACTATATATTTATCTACTATATTTAGATATTGAAAATATAAAAAGGGTAGGAAAACAATCTCTTCTTAAAAACCTCACAATCTAATGAAGTAGACATTACAAGAGCTATGCGCAAACTAACAGGACAATTGAAACAAATGAGGCACAAGGAAAACAGAATGAGGGAAACTTAGCGTGTCTGGGGGATTTAGATGTTTCCCAGAAAAGGGGATACTAGAACCGAGTCCAAGGAAGGTGACGAGTTCTTTACACAGCTGCACCAAGAGAAGTCTGGGAGTAGAATTATAGGCAGAGAAAAGCTACAGCAACTGCAAAAGCATTCAAAAATTGTTTATATAAGTTAAGAACTTACTTACAAAACAGAAAGAGACTTAGAGACTTAGGGAATGAGCTTATGGCTGTCAGAGGAAGGTTGGAGGGAAGGGGTAGTTAGGGAGTTTGGGATGGACATGTACAGACTGCTATATTTAAACTGGATAACCAATAAGATGTACTGTACAGCACACGGAACTCTGCTCAGTGTTATGTGGCAGCCTGGATGGGAGGGAAGTTTGGGGGGAGAATGGATTCTTGTATATGTATGGCTGAGTCCCTTCACTGTTCACTTGAAATATCACAACATTGTTAATCAGCTATACCCCAATACAAAACGTGTTTTGTTTTTTTTTAAAAAAAGAATCACTTGTATTTAGATAACCACAAGCACTTTTGAATATAAGGGTTCAGCCTGCAATTAATGACTTAAATGGAAGACTTGAAACTCTAAAACACCTGGAAAAAAAAAAAACAGGCTAAAAAAGCTTCATAACAGTGGTTTTGAAAAACTTTTGAGAACACTGTATGTATTTTAAAAATATTGTAGTAGTCAGGGTTCTCTAGAACCAAAAGGGTAGGTATACTGGAGAGAAAGAGAGATTTATTTTAAGGAATTGACTGGTGATTGTGGAGGCTGTCAAGTCCAAAATCTGCAGGGCAGACTGGCAGGCTAAGTATTAGTGAAGATTTGATTTAGTACTCTGCTGGCACAATTCTCCCTCCCCTGGGGGAGTTCAGGTTTTCTCTTAAAGCTTTCACAGGATTGGATGAGGACCACCCACATTATGGAGGGTAATCTGCTTTACCGTAAATCTACTTACTTACAAGTTAATTTTATCTAAAAAAAATATTCACAGTAACAGCCAGACATATTTGATCAAATATCTTAGTGCAGTGGCCTAGGCAAGGAGACATATAAAATTAACTATTACTCATATGTACAAGTTTATGACTATACTACATACATTGTAAAATATATGCTTTGAATGGGTAGCCTTTCCCTTCTCCAGGGGATCTTCCCAACCCAGGGATTGAAACCAGGTCTACACGCATTGCAGGTGGATTCTTTACCAGCTGAGCCACAAGGGAAGCCCAAACATATACAAAATAGTTGTTAGACAGAATAAAATTTTAAAAAAATTAAGAAAACAATATTTTCTTCTTAGTGTCCAGCGAACATTTTCATGTTTCCTAAAATGTGTGCAACTGACAGGAGAATGAGGAGTTATTATAACAAGGGGTAATAGATTTATATAGATAGGTGTAAGATATCTGTAATTACTATCTCTCTCATAGCAGAATGGACAAAGTAATGAAGCCAGGTGAGATTTGAGGCAGGAATTCTAGTTGAGAGGAAACAATGAGGCAGAATAGAGAAGTTTGGCAAGGGATCCAAGGTTGTAGCAGTGGTAATAAAATAAATGGGCATTGGAAATAAGAATCAATAGGATGACTTGATCATGGGTGGGGGTTGAAGATAGTGAGGAGTCTTAGGCAACTTCCAGAACTTGGTCCCTTGGGCGTTCTAGCCATGTTGAGTTCTTGGCCTTGAAAGATAAAGGCTTTGAATGCAAGTTCCAGATTGGATATAGGAGACAGATTAGCAGATGCAGTGACAGTAGAAAAAGGGTGAGACTGGAGTCATAAGAGACACCAATGTCTAAAAATTATATTGTATTACATAAAGGCTACCATTTATTCAGGGCTTATCACTGTGCTAAATATCTTGCATGTATTATCTTACTAATCTTTAAAACAACCCTATGAGACAAGAATTATAATCCCCTTTTTTTATAGACCAAGAAACTGAAACTAAGAAAAATTAAGTAACTCACCAAAGGTCACAGCCAGTAAGAAGAAGAACTGGAAACCCAGGTTCAGTCAAACTTCAAGAGCCATGTCTTTACTCACTATGTGATTATGTCAGCCATTTAAAGAGCAAACTGCAAGAAAGCAAAAGTTCTCCACTTATCACCAGGCACGCAGAGAGCTTAGGGAGAAAGAGATGAATGGGTTCCGTCATTTAGCAGGATATTGTCTTAGAGTCAAACATTGTGGAGTGGAAGCCCAGGATTTGGAGTCAGGCAGACTGCCATCAAATCTTTCTTTGTGAGTTTCTTGATCTGTAAAACAAAGATAAAAAGTAGTGTTATATATTTATTATTCAAATCAAATTAAGTACTGCAAATACAGTATCTGTTAATAAATTATAATAATTTTAATTTTGTTTCTTCATGTTAGTCTAACTGTGAAAAAGAAAGACAATGTCCTCTAGGGTAAAGCGGAGAATTATCAAGACTAGAAAGAACACTGCATTACCTCAAAGAGATTATTCGAAGCAACTCTATTTACACATTGAAAATAATATATTTATTTAAAGGTGCTTCTTCCAACAAGCCCTTTTGCTTTGTGGCTTAAAAAAATATATATATGCATTGGCAGTGAACACCTGAGTAGTCGCCAAGATTGCGTAAATTCCAAACCAGATTTTCATTCTCCAAACTAATTGAAAACAAATTCTGAAAAATCACAAAGGACAATGGAACTGAAAAATCTGTAAGTATTTAAACAGGTTCTCAGGACCTCTAAGTAACATTTGAAAAGTATCCCCAGAATGAATCAAAACAATATGATTGCTAACGATCGCTGTGCATGTAAATATGGAATTGGTCCCGAAGGACTGGATGGTTAACAAGTATTTCTCCTTTTTCTGTCTGCTGGCTCTGACCCTGGAAATGCTCAGCTGGGAACTGATGTGTCTGTTGTAATGTCTAGAGGGACCACAGCTGGGTAACATCACCATGCCTGTGCATGAGAAGGAATGATTCGCCCTATTCCTTCTCACTCCATCTGATGCTCACTAATGACGTCCAGAGATTTGATCCTGCAGAACCCATCTCTCCCACAGAGGAGGGAAGGACATTTGGTGTAATGATAAACTGACCTTGCTCAAGCTAAACAGACAAAAAGATATTAAATGGACATAGTTAAACAAAAGAGCAAACAAATTATAGTTGACATCAGAGTACCCCTTTCCTAGGTTACTCTGATGGCATACCATGCCACTTATTAGATTTTTGCTAAGGAAACTTCCACTTGTGTTAATTAACAAAATATTTATCTACAAGAATGAGACAGCTGTCCAGTGTATAACTTTTTGTTAAATAGTGAATGTGTTAAGTCTTTTCTTAACTATGGTGAAGTTAATGTGCTTTTTAACATTTGCTAAATCTGTATGTTTTTTGTTTCAGTACAATGGAACAATTCAGTCTGATATTATAAGATCTCATCTAGTGAGGATAAAAGCTAATGCTGTCTAGAAAGTATGGCTTAAAATTTCTCAAAGCTGTGTTTACCATCCTGCCTAAATTATGCAGGCAGAGCTTATAAACTATTAGGGCCTTTAGATCTTCAGATGGGAAACATTTTCAGATTTAGAAAAGCTTCCTTGTTGGATTTGAACTTTTCAGTTTAAAATAATTAGGTGGAAAAGGGAACATAATCCTCTCACTAATGTATTTTTTCCTCAGTAAAGGCTGAGGAATTTAGCATTAAGATGCAATCTAGAAAAATAAATAAACAAAAGGAAGAAAAGGAAAGAACTTTCTCCATTGTTGCTTAATTACTAATAACAAAATTGCAAAATATAGAACTTCATATTTAGCATCATCTTATATTGGTACATGTCAACTTCCCCAGAGATGACACATTGCTGCAAGTTAACAATTTGAAACAAATCTCTGTAATATTGAAAGACATTTCTCTGCAACGCTTCCTCTTCAGCAGTCCCACGACAGCCATCATTCACCTGCCTCCATCCAGGTAAACAAGCAAAACAAACAAAAGAACTATTCCTCTCTGGCATTTTACTTGTTATCTGTTTTAGATCATTGCAAGTCTGAAACAACATAAGCTTTGAAAGAAAAAGTCCACCTTGTTTTTTACATTAAATGTTCATTCCTGAGCTGATCTTAGTTAGCTGTTCCTTTGAAACCACAAGGCAGTCTTAAAATCATTTAACATGCTATTAATTTAGCTGGTGTAGGATGATGGATTTCTCAGCTTGCTCATACATAGCTCTCTTAAGACTGGAAACGTGCAGATGTCATACTTTTGCTTCCTCAGCTATCACTACCCTCTTTCTCGAGTAGCATAATTATCAGTAACTAAATGAACTGCCATTAGATAGTTCATTATTTAGGCTAATGTAGACTTTGGCTCCTCATGTTGCTTTGTGAAAAGTTGATGCAAATATTTCTTAATAAAATTTTTTTCCAGAATGTAGATTTTGGTCTTTGTATTTTAATCACTACTAAGCAAGCATAAATTCATTACAGATTTGTTAGGTCAAATGTGGTTAATATTTCTCCATTAAATGAAAATGAGTTTGACAATGTAGGGAGGGCCATAATTATGCCTAATTTCATTAATGTAGTTCGCAAATAAAGCAATCTCAGATTGTTATATATACCTTCACCCTTGGTCTTAACACAGCAGTTCAGAGTAAAAATGGACTAAAAAGCCATTTCATTAGTCCACTGCATCCTGTATGAATTTCAGCTCATTATTTTTATGAATAGAGAATGTGAAGGTCATTTCACCTTATAAGGACAATCAACAATTGTTCTAAGTTCAAAGTTATGGGGATGTCTGTAAATCTGCTTTGCTCAAGGAAGTTCTAGCTAGGAAAGAGAGGAGGTGAAACAATATGGGCCTTCCTCATTTAAATTCCCCACTGAGTAAATACTGCCACATTACCAGCTCTGAATAATTAACTTCCATCCACTGTGCCAGAAATGATGCCCTGTATCTGAAATGCAACTTTTCAATAAATACTCCTTGAAAGAAACTACCACAGAAATGATGACAGCTGTCATTGCTAAACTTTTACTTACTCAAAATCATTTTCTGAAAACCATCATTAGAATCAAATTAAAATAAAGCTGAGGTTTTCTGAATAAAACTGTCAAAGAAGATAAAAGTTTTTACATTGACAGGAAAGCAAATGATTTTTTCCACTCTGTTGAGGTTGCATAATAGTGCAGTATATCTGAATGACTTATGGTCCATTAATGACAGATTAACAGCTGGAGGAGGGGAGATCTTTCCAAGAATAGTTTTTAAATGAATGAAACTTCAGGCCTAGAGGCAATGGGAAATGCAAAGTGTAGGGAGCTGGGGGAAGATGTGGGTGGAGGAGTCTTACAAGATGAGACTTTCATAATTCATTAAAATCACTGAAAGTGACAAGATGTGATCTGAAATAAACCTTCCATATTCACAAGGGGAAGAGTGCCTAGTCAATATTAAGTCCTTGAAGATGATTGCAGGGGGTAGGAAGCTAACAAGAGCCTATCTATGCAGCATTTGTGAAGGAAAGAAACCTTACTACATAAAACTTAGTGAAGGAGTCTACCTAAGTAGTTTTGCTTACCAGCCCTCTTGCAATATAATGAAATACCAAACACTCTGCAGCTAGACTAAGATGGGGAGGGGGAGTGGGTGTGCAAGATGGAGTGATAATATTAACAAAGTATTTTATGTCTAAAAGTGATTTATTTAGAGGGTCTTGTCCCAAAATCTGGAATGAAACTTATACCATATACATACACACACACACACAATATTTATTTCAGTAAAAACTACATAAAATAAATTCTTTAAAAAAAGACACTGATTACCTTCTTTTCATTTTTATGTTGAACATTTTTGTAGCTTAATTTTAATTTTTATCACAAAAGTAACTCATACTTTTATAGCTGTTACAGAAAATCGGTAAAACAAATGAAGAAAGTAAAAGTCGCTTCCCAGTAATATCCACATTTAAATTTTAGTGCATTTCCTTCCATGATGTAATGTATTTATTCATAATATAAATTTTTTCAATAAAAGAAAATTATGTTGAATGTGCATCACGTTATGTCCTGAGCAGAGAAGCCATTTAGCCTTGATTTTGAAGTCAGTGATTTATTTTGAGGTATATGCAGCAGCCTTTGCAATCTATTATGACCACTAGACCAAAGCATATTTATCTTTGTAGCCGGCTAGCACTGGATTTGTGTGCTCAGGACTCATTACAGATATTATCAGTAATAGTGACAGTAGCATATATTTTAAGTGCCTAAGGATGTGACTCTACTTAAAAGCCTAAAGCAAATGTAGAAATTGTATATAACCTCAGGATCTAAAAATCCAACAACTACTGTCTTCCTCTAGCTTCTGAGGCTTTCTGGGCTTTCAGCTTGCATCGAAAACAAGTTTTAGTCTTCAAATGGAAACATTCTCGACATAGCTCAAATACATCGTTGGAATGTGTCACTACCACCACTCCAAATTAAAAACCATCTTAAAAGGAATTAGACCATCCTGTAATAAAAAAATATAATGCTAGCAGAAACTGCAAAATGGTTAAATAGTTTTCATAAGAATTAAGTATTTTTCCTTAAAATTGATTAATTTTACTGTACTAAGTTCTTACACATTCATATTTCTCTTATTCACAATAAATAAAAATTGTTATAGGAAGAAAAGCTAGAAATAATTCCTTATGAAACTTTCAGTTCAGTTCAGTCACTCAGTCCTGTCTGCCTCTTTGCAACCCCATGGACTACAGAACACCAGGCTTTCCTGTTCGTCACCAGGAGTTGACTCAAACTCATGTCCTTTGAGTCAGTGATGCCATCCAAACATCTCATCCTCTCTTGTCCTCCTTTCTTCCCACCTTCAATCTTTCCCAGCATCAGGGTCTTTTCAAATGAGTCAGCTTTTCATATCAGGTGGCCAAAGTATTGGTTTCAGCCTCAAAATCAGTCCTTCCAATGAACACCCAGGACTGATCTCCTTTAGGATGGTCTGGTTGGATCTCCTTGCAGTCCAAGGGACTCTCAAGAGTCTTCTCCAACACCACAGTTCAAAATCATCAATTCTTCAGTGCCCAGCTTTCTTGATAGTTCAACTCTCACATCCATACATGATTACTGGAAAAACAAAAGCTTTGACTAGATGACCTTTGTTGGCAAAGTAATGTCTCTGATTTTTAATATGCTGTCTAGGTTGGTCATAACTTTTTTTCCAAAGAGCAAATGTCTTTTAATTTCATGGCTGCAGTCACCATCTGCAGTGATTTTGGAACCCCCAAAAATAAAGTTTAGGCTTTATCATATTACTTAGTAAGGCATAATACCTGTCTCATTTAAATCAAGTCTTCAAGAAATAAAGTGGCCTTTCTTTATGCTCTTGAGTCTTGGTACATTAACTTAAAGGCTTACTATAGTTTATTGTTACAATAAATATTGTGATAATAATCTCTAGTTCCAAAGCCCGAACATGATGTGTTTTTTTAAATTTCACTTTCCTGCCTATTTAAAATGCAAAACTTACACAAACTTTTGTTTATAGAGAAACATAAGTCTATGGATTCCACTTCTAAAATTTTACATTAGATGATGTAGTTTTACCCTGTTTTTATTTAATCTTCAAAAGAGTAATTTTAATGGATATATAATACTGCGTAAGGTAGAAACAGCATTATTTAATCATTCCTCTTTTTTAAAACATAGATTGTTTTAGATGTTTAAAATTTGCTTGTGTTTTATTGGTAAACTTTTGCCCAGTCTCAGAGTTTTACCTTTTTTTCTGATTGGTTAATGGATTTTCATAAGTCACTTTGTTGTGTTTTTTTGTTTAATAATTTCTCCTGATATATGAAAAGCTTTTTTTTTCCCCAAAAAAGCCATTTCTTCTACCTGAAAAGATTACTTTATTCGATTATTTCCCATGTTTTTGTCTTTACCAGTAATTCTTATTTTTCACAAATTATGTTTCCAGGTTCCACCTTCCATATTTACCTTTTTGTCTTGCATTTTAGTATGGTCTGTCATTTTTTTTGTTTTATGTCATATTTCTAGTAAATGCTAACTTTAACAATGATATCAGTTGTTCAGTTTCTGTTTTCATTGTTGTTCGATCTCATTTAATGTTTGTCTTATTAGTTAGGATAGAATAGTTTATACTGCAGCAGCAAATACCAAAATTCCAATTCCTTAAAATAACAAAATTTATTTCTGGCCCACTGTGCATGACTGTCTTAGGTTATTAGTGGGGTCTTGTTCATTGTAGCTACACAGGGAGAGTGATGAATCTGAAAACATTGTCAGTTCTGTACTAAAGAAAAACAAAAGCTTTGCAAGGTCTGTCAATGTCACTTAAATGATCAAGCCACCGTATAATGCATCTTCTGAGCAGAATTCATGGGCCCAGTCTAGTTACATGCCTCCACTCAAGTATCAAGAGAGGAAACTTAGTCCTAGGGATATGCAAGAAGTTGGAGAACCAGAAATGTCTGGCAAATAGTACTAGCAATTGCTACAAAACTCACCTCACTTTCTTTATTGCCACAAGATAAAATAACCTCTATTTTCTAAAATTTTCCATTGCATATGAGAAAAGTATTTCAGGGTAGAGTTTTGCTTACACTTACCTTGATTCTTTCAGCTTTTGATTTTGTGTTTAAAAATGTCTTTTTTATGTTTGTTGTGGATAGCTTTATACCTCCTGTTCCTTCATATTTCCATGGTGTTAATTTGCTAATCTTTCTAAAGCAGACGAGATGGAGAATTGCTTTCAAGCACTGTCCTAACAATCTGACTGTTTTCTGGCTGACTGAGCTTCTTTGATCTTGAGTTGGAAATTAGGTTTTTTCTTTTTTCCTTTTTCTGAGCTTCTTCATTTCCCAGCAGTTTATTTAATAATTTAGTGTCAGAGTGAGTTTTGATGAAGAGTAAAGTGTGGAGTATATTTTTCTCCAACTCAAGTAGCTCATTTTACAATCTCTTGTCCTTCTTGGGCTTAGAGTTAAGAAGTAGTTCATATGGAGGGTTTATTTCTATGTCAACCAACATGAGGACCGTGATCTTTACCAGAAAAGTACTTAACTCAGAGATTGGAGGTCGATTCAACAGGGTGTCCCAGATGATGGCAGAAAGAATTATTTGAATTCTGAACTGGAGATGGGTTGAAATTGTAACCACTTTCCATCACTGAGGTAGGCTGTAGGAATTTATTTTAATATCTGTAAAATGTCTATGTGCTATGATTACTTCCAATAATTTCTTTTATTTGAGCAATTCACATGATTTCTTAATAGTCTTCCTTTTACTCAAATCAAATATGCAGCTGGAATTTTCATTAAAATGCTTGAATGTTAATCACATCTTGTCATTAGAAAGGGACTAAAAAGTAGTGTTAAAAATTGGGTTTCTGAGCCATAGAAACCTGGGTTCCAATCTTGGCCTGTTACTATCTGTGTGACCTTGGGTAAATAACTTAGTGATTCTCAAATTTTGTTTTTGTTTGTTTGTTTTCTCTTCACCTGGAAGAAGTGACAATAATACCTAACTCATAGGATTTTATTTTTTGGAGAACTGCTTTTGAAACATTTACCATAGTTCTAATAGTACTCTTGAGAACAAAGGCCGGTTTTGAGCTCAGAGGAAGGAAATGACAGGAACAAAGATATGAAAATGGGAAAACACAGCATGTGTTCTAGGTTGATCGGTACTTTGGATATACGAGAATAGGGTAGATGTACCCAGTTGCACGGGTTGTTCACTGCACAAAAAAGCCAGACCAAAGGGGAAAGTGAAGCTGAAAGTCAGGCCATATTCTGCTTGCATAGCCCTCCTCCTTGCAAGAAGAAATATATTTTTCTTTATATACTAGGGATGCTAGGGGTGACTCCTCAGTAAATAGGAATCAAATAAGAAATTTGACAAAGTATGTCTATGACCCTAATCCTAAAAAGAGAGGTATAGAGTTTCAGAGAGCATTCATCTCCTTTCTTAAGTAAAGGAGCTCTGAGCCATTTTCATCTGTCTGACTCTTTGTGACCCCATGGACTATTCAGTCTACGGAATTCTTCAGGACTACTGAAGTGGGTAGCCTTTCCCTTCTCCAGGAGATCTTCCCAACCCAGGGATTGGACCCAGGTCTCCCACATTGCAGGCAGATTCTTTACCAGCTGGGCCACCAGGGAAGCCCAAGAATACTGGAGTGAGTAGCCTTTCCCTTCTCCCATGGATCTTCCTGACCCAGGAATCAAACCTGGTCTCCTGCATTGCAGGTAGATTCTTTACCAGCTGAGCTACCAGGGAAGCCCATTTTCATCTGTATGTTTTTAAAAACTCACAACAAAAACACCTATTTGTTCCATTGACAACAGGCCTTGACATTGCAACCATTTTTCTTCCTTCCACTAAAATACCAATCTTTCTTCTGAACCATCATTACAAAAATTTTCAGGAGTTGGGGTACCTCCCAAGTCTTCACTTTGATGTCAGTTGTGTTTTATTTGCTTTTCGTGCCAGGACCATCTCAAAGATTGAAAGGGATTTTACATGATTTGACCTTGATTGTGTAGCTGAGACTTGTGGGTTTGATGACTAGCTGCCTCAAACCACAGCCTTTCTACTTTTGAGTTCATCTCCCAAGGAGAGTGGGAAAAAGAGGAGGAAAACGCCATGAGGGGAAGATGTAGAATTGTGTAACAAGATGCTAAAATTTATCTTTAGGAAGCTTCCTAGACTCAGTCTACACATGTTTACAGTGCTTCTTTCACTTGCTGCCTGTAGGTTTCTTAAGAGTAAAGACCCTTAAACTTTTGCATTTCCTCTATGATATGTAGCCTGCAGAGCTGTCAGAGAAGGCTTCCCAGCTGCAGGAAGAATGGAACATCTCGGTTATTGCCTCTTCTATCCCTCTTCTTTCCAGTTCTCTGATTTCTTTTTTCACTGGGGAGATGGGGAAGAGGAGAGGAGTTTGTATCAGGCAATAAAGTATTCTAATAAGAATTCACTTCATTGATCCATAAAATAAAACCAAGATTATCTCACCTATCTTCATATAATGATTACAATTTATTAAATTTCAAATATGTTTCAGGTGCTTTACATACATTATCTTTAATCCTTACAGCAACACTGTAATGTGGCTATTTTCATCTCTGTTCTGTAGATAAGGAAACTTTAGTGAGATAAACTAATTAACTTATTCAAATATATAGCACTAACAAGGAACAGAGTTAGGATAAATCCCAGTGATACCTGACCTATAGCTTGTGCTGTTTTTTTCTTTTTGTGTGTGTCCAAAAAAAAAATAATAATAATGGTACAAAGTAATGCATGCGTATGTTCTCACTAGGTACACAATGCAAAGCATATACAATAAATATACAAATCCTTTTCGCATCACTTCCCTCACCCAAATATCCAATCCTAATAGCTTTCCCACTGAGAACCAGTTTCTAGAATTGTGTTAATATATTTCCATATATATAAAAATATATATAAGCCTATCTGACTATGTATTATTCTATGTTTTTAATGTAATAGTATATTAAAACTCATCTTTCAATATCTGTATATTCATACCTTCACCTTTTCATAGCAGTTGAATAATATTTAAATTTGTATTTGCCATCTTGTCCTGTTTTCTTTTCGCCCAGTTCCTTGCAATGTAGTTATTCTGAATCCCTGTTATTTTTGTATAAGTAACCTTAGGCTAAGAAGACTACTTGGAGTAATTTCAAAGATCTCTGATTTTTTTTCCACACTATTTAATCCTTACTTTATAGACAAACATAAAATTATTGGAAATTTTCCTTTTACTTGCTACCTCAATGTAATTACATGGGTGTCAATCTTTCTGTTTGGCTGAATATGGTGCTTTACCACTCAGAATGTGTATTTTCCTTAAATGTCTGCTTCTTCCTGACTGTCTGATGTTTTGGCCCACCTCTCATTTTACCTCTTCAGTACAATGCTACAGTTCATTTTATAGCTGAGGAAACCAAGAACCAGAGAAAATAAATGACAACCAAAGGCTTGGAGCTATTTAATGCTGGAACGAGTAATAAATCACATTTACCTGCTCACTCATGACCCAGCAGCCTTTCTATACCATGACATGTTATTAACTGGAAGAAGTATGTAGATGCTTTAGCTTATTTGTAAATCTATACTCCTTTCTCTTTACATTTTATATCCTATTTCAGGTCACATTTGTTTCATTGGAAAAGTCTGACATGGTATGTGTCCTTGGCAGAGAACTCTGAGGAGAACTCACTTACCCTTTTATTTACTTTGGCATAAAGTCTTCTGGAAGAGCCTAGTTGTTGGACATGTTCAATAAATCCCAGTTAATAAAAAGTTAGATCATTATGGTTCCTTAGAAAAAAAATCAAACCAACTCTTTATTTTACAAATTCATTTAACAACACATACTGTGAATGCACTTACTAAATTCTCATAAATGCTAATATATGTTAAAGCACATTTTCATATAGCATCTAAGAAACTAAAGCCAAGAATGACTAATTCACTTGAAAAAAAATCTTACATTAATGGTGACAAAAGGACTGAAGCCCAAGTCTCCAGACTCAAAGTCCAGTATTAAACATCCAAGTGACATGCCAGGGTGCTATTCTGTATAACCAATAAAACAGAGTCTGGCCCAACCTACCTACAATAGGTACTAACCTGCTTTCATTATCTTTGTGGCTCATAGAAAGACAGTACTAGTTGTGAAATGTACAATGCATTTATTCCTTTTAAAGCTTAAGACTTTTATTTAGCCTGCTTTCAAATGCCTAATCACAGATACACAGCAACGTTTTGAGGTAGCACCAGTGGACTTGATTGATTTGCAACTCTCTCTCACTCAACCTTTCTCTCTTTTCCCCTCTCATGCAAAATTAATTCTTAAGGTCACATTATGTGTTCCTGAAACTAGCATGTGTATTCAAGTTCAGTAAATCATACTCGTCTACATTTTGTGACTGCTCCTGTTGAATCCTGTTGAATGCTTGACGTTGGTTTATAATCCTTAACAGATAAATGTGTTCTAACAGGGCTGTTCAAGGATAGTATTGTTCTGGATTAAAAGAGTGGCATGTTTTTAGTGCATCACCACCTTGACCTCTGGATCAGGGGCAGCATTTCCTGATCATGCATCTTCATTAGCACGGAGGACAAGTCAATGTGATGGAAGGGGCATTGGAAGTGCAATCAGATGCCCTGGGTTTGGACACCCTACTATTTTTGGCTTTCACAGATTCTTGGCTTGTGAATCTTAAAAATGGGGCAATAATATCCATTTCCTTTGGGTGATTTTAAAATTTAATTGAAATAATGCATGTGAGAGTACCCTGGCACATATAAAGAGTTTAATAAAGTTAATTTCCTTTCCAGTTTACTTAATGTTAGCTACTTTTGAAACCATTCTTTCCCAATAATGTAATAACTGACTTTGACAGTAGTAACAGAGTCATACACAGCACTCATGCTCTTTCCCTGAAGACCAGCTTTCTCCATTAGTATCTGAGCCTGGCAAATCAAAATCCTTCCTAAAATCTTCTAAGAGACTTTGAAATCCCTGTGTGCATTAGTCTGGATCACTTGAGTGTATCTTGCACATTTAATTAAACCTGTTATTTCTGGAAACAAAAACAAAACATTTAAGAAGGAATAGCTGAGAGAAACCATTGTTTTTCCAGGAGTGTGACATGTGAATAATTTAAAAAATCTTTTAAAGCCATGCTTTACTTTAATAGGTTTCTGAATCCATTCATTTTCAGGTTGCTTTTATTACCGTCATCTACCATTGCCTTTTGCCACTTCTCTTTGAGGATATCTGTTATCCTTAAAAAAGGGACTAGATTGGAATTAACTTGCTTCTGACCATACCCATTTATCCACTTGAAGATCACTGTGGCAAACTATGAAGAATGTGCTAGAGCTGAAAAATGACAAAGCTCCCTGGATCGAAGAGCTGCTTATCCTTTCACAGGAATCTGTTTGTTCTGTTATTCTTGGCAGCTAGGACTGTATTCTTCAAAGGAAGATGCAGATTCCATTTTCTTTATCCTTCCTACTCTGAAAATTATGTGTTGCTTCTGCACTGGAAAGGTTCTGGATGAAAAGTACTTTCCTATTTGCACTGCAAATAAAAAAATACAACCCCTTGTAAATTGTGTTAACCCCCTTTTGACAATCTAAACCACATGAGGAAAGATCTGCTGACTATTATGTGTACATTATATGTACTGTGCACAGGTGTGTTTATAAGGAGGCTGTGCATTTTATCTCCTCTTCTATTCCTTAGTTCTTCCCTTAGAATTATTGGCGGGACTTCCCTAGTGGCTCAAGCATTAAAAGTGTCTGCCCACAATGCAGGAGACCTGGGTTCAATCCCTGGGTCAGGAAGATC
Organism: Cervus elaphus; assembly: GCF_910594005.1. NCBI lineage: Eukaryota > Metazoa > Chordata > Mammalia > Artiodactyla > Cervidae > Cervus > Cervus elaphus. The sequence goes on along the minus strand of NC_057833.1, from coordinate 30,721,801 downwards.
CCCTGGAAAAGGAAATGGCAACCCACTCCAGTACCCTTGCCTGGAAAATCCCATGAACGGAGGAGCCGGGTAGGCTATAGTTCATGGGGTCGCAAAGAGTTGGACATGACTAAGCGACTTCACTTTCTTTCTTAAGCATTATTGGCATGTAGAAAATAGAATCTAGTTAATCTATTCCAATAGAGTTAAACCCATCAAATGTATTTCACTTGAAATTTTAATTGGACTAGAACCCTTGTCTTAGGGCTAGTAATTTGTCTTTTCCACCCTCTTGTATTTCTTCCTTCATGGTTCAGGATGAGGCCTTTGTTTTGCTTTGGAAAAATACAATGCCAAAAGTTGCTGCTCTCTAAACCATGACTTCCTAAACTCCCAGAGACACCAGTCAGTTTCCATCAAGGATTCCATTATAATGCTCCATTCCCATGGTGGCATAAGTCTCATGGAACCCTCCTGCATGGTTTGAGATGGAGAAGAATGAGGAAATGAAAGAGCAATGCTAGACATTCACGTTACAGTCAACTCTATTATAAAAAAGATCTCTAGTTATGCGAAAAAGCTCCTATATCTGGGAAGGAGGTAGATGATGGTGCAAAAGTCACAGTATTGGGTTTTGACCACCTCTAGCAAGTCCTACATATGTGGTCTATCTTCTCTCATTAAAATATGGGGGTTATCTCATCTACTTCTGTTAACTTTGGAATCTCAAACGAGACTAGAAGTCTCCTTAATATTCTGTAATACATGTATAACTTTGATATAATAAAAACCAGACTTTAGGAGATACAAACTATTAATATAAAAAGGAAAAAATGAAGAATGATTATAGTTTGATAGAAATTTCCAATGTGGCACAACTGCAAGCCTGACTAGAGAGTATTTTCTCCTTTTACTCTGATTAAAAATGCAATTTCACATGAAAGAGTGTGATGTTTCATCTTCAGTTTCCAAGGAGGCTCTGTGGAGACTGTCGTTAACCCAAGTGGTCGGGCGAACCAGCAGATTCCCTGATTAGGCTCTCCTGCTGAGCAGTATAGACAAAACCTCAATCACAGGACATTCCAGCGAGCTCGAGTGGCCATGCTCCAACTGTGCTGCCGAGAGAACTGTCAGACGTCTGTAAATATTTTGTAGTTCCTTAGGAAAAAGTGTTGGCCTTCTGGGATACAGCAGAGAGAGCTTGTCCCCGCATCCAACTCTGGTTCTCTGGCGGATTTGGTTTGTTTATTTTCAGTCGTTTCATCTCTCTGATTTGTTCCACAACTGAATTTCCTTCTTATCGCTTTGTGTGGCTTGTGGCTAAAGAGTATTTTTCTTCTGATACATTATCATCCTACTAGAATGTGCAGAAAAATCACTGATTACCCTTGATTGATTTATTCGTGACCTTGTTGTTGTTCAGTCGCTGAGTTGTGCCCTAAATTTTGTGACCCCATGGACTGCAGCATGCCAGAATTCCCTGTCCTTCACCATCTCCCAGAGTTTGCTCAAACTCATGTCCATTGAGGGGGTGATGACCTTAGTTGGGATGAAAAGGCCAGGCCATTGAATAGGAAAAATAAGCCTGAGTGGGCAGTGTGGGACCAGGGAGGCACCCCAGCTGCTTTTCCTCACAGTCTTCAGAGCTGCTCATCCTCAGTTTACTTTCCACTCCCACCCCCAGGTCCCATTGATAAAGCAAAAAAGAAACTTGGTCATCATTACGTGAATCCAAATTCATTCCAATCATCTTGCCATTTTAACAGGCTTTGTCCCATTTTTTTTTTTTCCTTCCAGATGGTGGGTGTGCATCTTCTGAGAAGGATGACTAGCTTAAAATCAGAGGCTTAAAATCTACATCCACCAAACAAAGCTATCTGTAAATACACTGTTTGTTTTGAACAAACCTTCTGTTCTGGTTCTATTTGATTAACAAGAATAATCAAACATCTAAATAAAAATCATTGTCTGTTACCACTGGAGAGTGTCCAACTCGTCTTAGACAGCTTGGAAGGCTGGCAAAAGGCAAGACACATTGTGCTGGGGGACATCCAGGCCAGCATGAGGGGACCTGTGTGTGCCATCTGCCCCCACCCCTCTGCTCCGATCCCAGTCCAATCGTTTTAGTTTCATTACAGCAAGATTCTGATGAAGCCAAAAGATGCAGCTCCCAGTTTCACAAACTACAGAAAGGCTCACAGGGAGACGGCCAGCCTCTGGAGACACCTTGAATGACCTCCTGGCTCTTAGGCAGGAAGAAGCTTCCCCGAACTTCATATTCCATAAAAGGCTGAGCACCTTTCTCTGTGTTTTACTTTTACCAACCACGAGAGACGTTGAAACCTTCCAAGTTATAATGTGTATGTTCCCCGTACGCAGTGTCGGAAGACATTACATGCTAGTTATTTGTTGCTTTAGAGCAAAGCTGGACCACTGAGAAGCCAACCCTGTCATGATATTTGTAGAGCCGCATTTACCAAGAAGCAAAGTTCAGCAGAAATAAGCAAAAATCTTCTGAAACCTTTTCTTCATCAAATAAGAAACAGTTCTGACACCCTGTTTAATGACAACATTCAACTATTTCTTTTCCATCTTTATTTTCCCTCTAAGGTTTAGCTTATTGGCTCATTATGTGCCTGGAACATGAAAGATGACAAGGGGATGGAACTCTGGCTCAGCAAATTCAGAGCCCAGCCCGCACCAGCTCAGCCTGCATCCCCTCCTCCTCTCTTGCCTTCCCCTCTCCTGCTCCCCCAGCTCTCCCGCCTCCTGCCGCAGATTTTCTGCTGCCTGGCAACCGCTCCACAGGCAATGTCACACAGGATTGCTTATTACAGCTTCAGAGAAATAAACAGGAGGGGGAAAATTCTGGCTGTTACATTAGAACTGCTATGTACAAATGCACCAGAGCCAGGTAATTCCAGGACTGATGCTATAGGAGAATTTTGCACTATGGTGCCTGGTCTTCCCTTCCAAGGGTAGAGAGAAGAGTGAGGGGGAAAAATAGAAAGGGAGTCTTTAGATGGCTTTTAGCAAGTCATGTATTAAATGCAACCATCCTTTTGGCATAGACCTCAAATATAACTATTTCTGGGCTTAGCAAGAAATTTTACAGTTGTCATTTGAAAAGTGCAGTGTGCGTATGAAGAGCAAAGTTCTAATGCTTATCATTATCATCTTGGCTCATAATGATTGTGTAGATGGTTTTAACAAGACTTAAGGGCACCACATCCACTATTTGAGAACTGAGTCAGGACCTATCTTTCTTTCAGTACAGTTTATTTGCTAATTTGCGGGTATTTTGTTCCTTTAAACATTCACTGATGTGTTGTCTCTGGCAACTGACAATGACAGAGCATATGCTTTACATCCAGCTGGGGATACAATAGTGCAAAAGAGACCTGATGCCCTCCCAGGTTCCTAACACACGGAAGGCTGACAATTCAACGGATCACTGCAATAAACTCTGCTAAAGGATGAAGCGGGGAGGGGATGAAAAAACGGAAAAGTCTTGTTCTGCTTTCCATTCAGGATTCTGTGTTTCTCTGCAGTGACTTCCCTTTAGTACAAACGGTAAAGAATCTTCCTATGAGGCAGAGGACCAGGGTTCGATCCCTGGGTTGGGAAGTTCCTCTGGAGAAAGGAATGACAATCCACTCCAGTATTCTTGCCTGGAGAATTCCATGGACAGAGAAGCCTGGCGGGCTACGGTCCATGGGGTCGCAGAGTCGGCCACGACTGAGCGACTAATACACACACACACACACACACAGCCATCATTCTATATCAGGATTTCCTTTTGTGTCCTATCTAATTTAGCCAGGCAATGGAAGGAAGCAGATTTCTTCCAAGCTCAGTTTCCTGAGGATGACATCTAGATAGCATAAACACTATTTGAAGTGTATCTTATCCAGAAACCCGAACTCACCTTCACCTTGACTGTAAAATCATTTCATGTTCCACTTTGTTGGCCTCAGTCACTGCAAGGAGTGAGACTGACCTATTTTCTGAAGCAAACTAGCTGTAAACAGTAACCAAGATCCCATCTTTGACCAGTTCTTGTCCACAAATCAGACTTAAAGGCATGGGTGTCCCTAACACAAATCACAGTATTCCAGAAAATGTAGAGAATCCTGTGCACAGTGAAATAATGTCATATCTTGATAGAGTAGGATACAGATAGGGTCAGGGTTTCTAGACGGGCTAATGATTGGCAAACAGTAGATGTCCAAGGTATAGATAAGGAAAGTCATTATGGAGTCATTGGCATGATATTGGAACCAGCGACTCTTACCAGGGAAAATCACTATCAAGAACTGGGCAAAAGTGCTAGGTAACCAAAGTGCAATAGCTAGAGCTCTGGGCTAGGCTCAGTTTTCAGAGTGTGAATGATAAGGAATAAAGAAGCATTCAAATGTCCAGGCAGACAGACTGGCCGAACACGTGGGGCAGATTCAAGGCCTCAGCCTGATGCTCACGTTACCAGGTAGACCAGAATATTCACTCACCTTCAGGACAAGGGGCAGTTTCAGTTCTCCTCACTCCTAGAATTCAGCAGTTTGGTGACTAGATGCAACTTCTGGGGGTGGGGAGTGGAGGTGGGGAATGGGCTTCTGGCACCCCCAGCTGGTAGTGATGGGTACACTGGATGGTCAGCAGAGAGGGGTAAGCCAGACTTCGTCCATGCAGCCCATCCAAGGCACAGACTTCGATCAGACAGACCTAGTTTTGAATCCCGGTTCTGATATTTAATGGCTATACAACCCTGGGAAAATCACTCAAGTTCCTGAGCCTCAGTTTCCTCCTCCGCAAGCTTTCAAAGAATGTCAGCAAGAGCTTTTATTAAAATTACCATTACACTACAAAAGACCACAAACAGATAATCAGGAAATGGCTTGCGATAATATGAAAGCAAAACTTAGAAGTAATTAAATTGTTCCATCTAAACTTACAGAATTGGAAAGTGAGGATAAGTGTTACTAATAACAATGAGATGGCATGATCTCAAGAGCTGAAATTGCAGAATATATGCCAAGTTTAAAAAAAAAAAAATCCCCTGCCTCTATTCCCACCTGACTCCCAGTTTGCCTATCACATCACAGTATGTGTGCATACTATAAATATCCATGACTCTGTCTACTTGGCCAAAACTCTTGTTCTGATTCTCACTCTGTGTGACCTGGGAATCAAGAGTCGGGGGTGGGCTTGTTGACCATGAGAGGGGTCTCTATTACATATCCTTATAGCATATTTCTTATGCACTAACAGGAAGGTGCAAAATTCTAAGGATCCCATTGTCGCCACCTGGGCAGGTTTAACCTGTCCGTGTACTGTACCTATTAGCCTAAGGGAGCTGACTCAGGCAGTTTCTGAAGAACTCCTTTCAATTCAGGAATATCTCTGCTCCCATCCTAAGCTTCCTCTGCTGCCGCTGATCAGTTGCACAGTTGTATTCCGACTGTTTGTGACCTCCTTCTGTCTTCCTGGTCTCCTGGCTTCCTTGGCTACATCTCCACTTTCCTGTCTACGCTTTTCACTTGGTCTTGACAACAGAGTGTCAAGAAGCTTTCAGTTTTAACTTACTCATCTCTGGGGCTTCCTCTTGGTTGACAAGATACCCCACATGACTTTTACCTGTGGTCTCTGGGAACCCAGTAGCAAGCACCTAAGTGTCAAAATCTGGTTCTCTGTTAAAGATAAGTCAGATAGGTATGTATCTAGTTTTCTCAAACTTGTGAAAGAAATGACAAACCTCAAAGCTCAGTATTTCTCAAAGTAGTTCAAGGAGCAGCTGCATCAAGGTCACCAAGGGTTTGTTTTTGTTTTTTTAAGTCAGGATTTAGAACCAAATACCAGATTTACCAGCTGGCTCCCCTAGCTGATCATTATAAACATTGAAGTTTAAGGCTTACTGCCATAATCCTTTGAAAATTTGGACCAAAAGAAAAAAAAAATTAAAAACCTTCCAGTAAATAAATGATGATATAAATCCAATTGTTCAGCAATAATCTTTTTAAAATCACATCTATCCAGATATTTTTCTCTCTGCAAGAGTATAGGTATGCCCTTTTTTAAAGTTAATAAACCACTGATATAAAAACTAATAAACAAACAAAAAATAGTGATTCCTCAAGGGCAACAAAACAAGTCGTATGATGTGTTAAATGATTTTATTTACCCAGACTCCTGAACAGTTACTCATTTATTAAACAGATGCTATTAAGTGAATATTATGTCAGGCACCATTCCTGGTGTGGGAGTCACAGAGTCGTTGTCTAAGGCAAAGTCACTGCCTTCATTAAGCTCCCATTCTAGTGAAGAAGGCAAGCAATGGATAACTTATTAAAATAAATAATATTTCCAGGCCATAGTAATGGCATGAAGAAAACTAAAGCAGCTTGCAGAGTTTGCGATCACCTGGAGAGACAGTTTCACACGGGGAGGGAGCAAGAACAACTTCTCAGAGATGGTATTTCAATGTGGTCCTGGATGACATGAAGGAGGAACCATATGGAGATCAGAGGAGAGAGAGTAGTGAGTGTATGTGCATAAGACAGGGGCAGCTTTGGTGTGTTTGAAGAGAAGCAGGTAGTACAGAGTGGGTGAGGGGAAAGCAGGAGGAGATGAGGGGAGGGGATCATGCAAGGCTTTGTAGGCTACAGTCAGGAGGTTATATTTTCCTTGGTTGCTAATGGGAAGCTATTTTAGAGTTTTGAGCAGGAAAGTTACATCATCGTATGTACATTAATTTTTTAAATCACTCTGTTGTACAAAGTATAGAGTGATGAGGACAAAGAGTGGGGCCTAGAAACCAGCCACTGGGCTATTTCAGTAGTCTATGGGAAGAGGCAATGGAACCTGGGTGAAAGTCAGATCAGTGGAGACAGGGGACAGCTTCCAGATAAAATTTGGAAGAAGAGATGACAAGGTTTGTACTGCATATGGAAACCAAAGGAAACAGAGAAATCAAGAATGCCTATATAATTTGGCTTGACCACTTGGTTAAATGGTAGTATGTATATGTGCTCAGACACTCAGTTGTGTCCAACTCCTTGTGACTCCCATGTACTATAGCCTGCCAAGCTCCTCTGTCCATGGGATTCTCCAGGCAAGCATACAGGAGCGGGTTGCCATTTCCTCCTCCAGTGGATGGTCCCAACTCAGGGATCAAACCTGGATCCCCTGTGTCTTATGCACTGGCAGGCAGACTTTACCACTGTGCCACCTGGGAATCCCTGAATGGTCATGCATTTTATCAAAATGAGAAGTCTAGAGAAAGAAAACTTCTGGAGAAAATATCAAGAGTTTTCTTTTGGTCGTAATCAATTTGTAAAATCTTACAGATAGCTAAGATGTTGAATGAGAAGTTATGTATATTACTATAGAGCTCATAGCTCCAAATGAGATAAAACTTTGAGAGTCATCATCATTAAGAGATGAAATGACATAGAAGAACGAGGAGCTTTCCCAAGGAGTGGCTGTCCCTAGAGAAGAGAAGATACAGAATTGAGTGCTCACTCACTCTTAACGTTTAGAGGACAGAGAAAGAGGAGTCAGTTAAGAAGGCTGAAAAGAAAAAAAAAAAAAAAAGAAGGCTGAAAAGGAAAAGTCAATGAAGTTGGAGCAAAATGAGTGTGGTTACTTGGAAGCCAGCTGAATGTTTTCACATAGGACTTATATCATGGTCCGTAGGGACAGAAATGACTGTTCAGTAGCATGAAAGAAGGCTTCATGCCAAGTGTAATAAGTATTTGGACATTAATAACTGGTATTTATTTTGTATTTTAATAAATGAAAGACATGGGAATGGTACAAGTAAACTTTCCTAAATGACTTCCAAAATGGGAACATAACTATTGAAAACAGCCCAACAAGAAGTGATACAAAATGCTATTTTCCCTAAGGGACTGAGATACATTCAAAGGCTGGTGGATTTTTTTTTTTTTAAACTTCCTTTAGCAGCAAATCAACACCATCAAATAACTTATGGAAAAGGGCAAAATAAAATACGCTGATTAGACCTACTAGGACTTCTTGGCATTTGTGAGAGGAAAGGTTAAGGTTGAATAAGTGGTAACGGAGAGCTAATATTCTTAGATTTTCAGTAGGTTACACAACAATTTAAGTCATAAAATAAAGAGGAGACAGGAGAGCAAAAGGACTATTTCGAGTCGTGGTGGGTTGTGTTTTCCTATGAGCTCATTAGCTCAGAGACTCTAGAGAAGTAATGACACCCTGACTAGACAGGATAGGAAATTGCTTCCCCTTCTTGGTATTTACTGAGGTCCCCAAATGAAGGCATTCAGAGCATTTACAAACTGGGTGACTACAAAGTCATGGGACTGATTCCACATTTCATTTTTTGTGAAACCTTGTTTGATTTCTTCTCCATAAGTTGCTTATAAAGCAACTCATACAGAGATTTTTATATCCATAAGAATCATTTTTCTCACACAGAGGAGTGATCACTCTTATGATTAATGTTGACTTTTTATTGACATTTAATATAGTTTACTTAAAAAAATATGTTAGCAGATTTAAAGTTAAATCCACAAAAGAGAGAAAATGCAGGCCAGATATTTTTCTGGGAGCTTTTTTTTTTTTCAAAACATCTACTCACATTTTTAGGAAAATTTTTTCTGTAAGAGTTTGACTACATGGATTTTATATTAGCATACCACTGATTTATAGAATCAATAATAAAACGTTCACTTCATGGGAAACGAAGCCATAAATACAAGAAACAGTCTATACTGGCAGGTTGAAAAAGCAGACTAAACTCTGCCGTTATGATGGGACCAGATGTTAGGTAATGTTGATTTTTTACTTTTTCTGATTTCTCCTCTTTACAATTCAGGGTCCTTGCACTAAAATGCCTGTGCTGAATTAAACTTCACTCCCTGAAGTCACAGGAAATATGTGATTATCTCCATTAATAGAAGGGAACAAAAGTAGGGACATTCCACAATGGTAGCAAACTCCTGAATCATGCCCAGTTGGCTTTAGGAAATGTTTTGTACTTAACATTGGATATGGGTGTGTCTGATTTTCTGGGAATTTACTTCAAAGAGAATAATGAAATGACACAGTGAAAACTTGGCTCTCTTCGAGCTGGGAAACCCTCCAGTTTTCTGATCCTAACCCTGTCCATTCAGGAAACAGACATGACCTTGCTCAAAGCTGTCTCTGAACAAAAAACTGTGCACTGATCCTTCATATTTCAAAGGGCTTCCTTACAGAGGTAAAAGTTCCCTAAAGGAGACAGCAGTAATTAAGCAGAATGCTTGAGAGTGCTTCTGCTGGGAGGTTTGCATGGACCCACAGACAGCAGCCTGTCTGCTAGGGGGGCTGAGAAAAAACTGCAACAGGCCAGATGGCACCCCCTCATAGAGACAGCATTGACTTGTAAACCACTGGTTTTCCAGGTGGTGCTAGTGATAAAGAACTCCCTTGCTACTGTAGGAGACATAAGAGACCAGGGTTCAATCCCTGGATTGGGAAGATCTCCTGACGGAGGAAATGGCAACCCACTCCAGTATTTTTGATCCCTGGGTTGGGAAGATCCCCTGGAGGAGGAAATGGTAACCTACTCCAGTATTCTTGCCTGGGAAATCCCATGGAAAGAGGAGCCTGACATGCTATGGTCCATAGGGTCCCAAAGAGTCGGACAGGACTGAAGCAAATTGGCATGCATGCATGCATCATATGTGATCAGCCCTCAAGATCATTTACATAGTGATTATTTCTCTTATCAACTCTGAAATCTTCAGCAAGATATTTAATTTGCCCAGTCTCTACATCTATAAAATGGTACCCCATGGGCTTACTGTGAAGATTAAATGAGATAATGGTACTCAGTGCTTGGCATCATACCAGGTGCAAAACAAATGATTAAATCATATTAGCTTTTATTAGGCTATACTGCTAAGTCACTTCAGTCATGTCTGACTCTGTGCAACCCCATCCCTGGGATTCTCCAGGCAAGAACACTGGAGTGGGTTGCCATTTCCTTCTCCAATACATAAAAGTGAAAAGTGAAAGTGAAGTCGCTCAGTCATGTCTGACTCCTCGCGACCCCATGGACTGCAGCCTACCAGGCTCCTCAGTCCATGGGATTTTCCAGGCGAGAGTACTGGAGTGGGTGTCATTGCCTATAGACTGACTTTAAAATGCCTCTCACGTAGGAATGTCTTATTGTTTTACAAATATATTCAGTTGCAATTGTGCTTAGTGAAATGCAATGTTGACTAAAGACATTACTAAATTCACATATGTAGCAAGGAAATGTTAAACAACTACCATGTACTAGGGATTCTTATTCACGAACTTAATTTTGCAATTATGCATTTTCTTAATTAGCTGGTCCTAAAGGAAAAACTACTGTCATGTTAAAGCTCATGCAATTTATGACACTATAAGCTGTCTTGAGTAATAATTATATGTAATGTGAGGCACATAATGAGATCTTTAGTGCAGATGGGGGAAAGAGAACTATAAAATCCAATTTTGAGTCAAATGGAGATATTTGAATATGACTTGGATAAAAGGAACTTTTAGGTAATTACTTTTTAAAGTTGTGTATTATAGTTATGTTGAACAACACCCATATTCTTAGAACTTTCAGGCTGAATTTCTTAAAGTGTCACAATGTCTGCAAATTACTTTCAAATGGCTCATAAAAATAAAGTGAATGTGGAAAAATATTGATAGTTTTTGAATCTAGGTGAGGAGTATAAATTGACCATTGTATTATATCATTTTATCATCTTTACAGATGAAGATTTTCTTAATAACATTTTTTGGAGGGAAGAGACAAAAATATGGTCATACACTGTCATCAAAAAGTTCTCTATGAACATAGAATAACCTATTCTCAGTTACTCAGTTCAGAGGAGAAAACAGAGGACTGGCTGGTTAAGAGATCCATTCAAATAACCAGATAATACCAGAGCCTAAACACCTTCCAGCAGAGAACATGGCAGTGCTCAGCCATCTATACTACTCCTTTACCTTGGTCAACATTTCAGAAATGGTGCGCTCAATCACAAGGGAGACAAAGCAGGAGAGTGCAAATGGATCGATGTGAATCCACTCACACTAATGGAAAAGCAAGTTAAGTACCCTCCTGCGATGGGAAGGCAATCATGTCATTCTCTTCTAATATAAAGGCCAGCAGAATTTTCCTCACCAGAGAGAAAGAATAGTAACTCTTGAGTGCTGAATGTAAGTGACTTTCAGTGGCAATTGTGTTCAAATATTCAAACACTGTCAACACCAAAATTAATGAAATATATTTATTTTATGTTATCATGCAGCAAACTATCCAATTAAAATCTTAGCTAATATTACAGGTCAAGAAAAGTCTTTATGGTTAAATGACTATTGCTATACAAATTTCTAGAAGATATTCAAGGCAGTTTCAAGCAGAGACGAGACTGTTTATGACCTTTTATAAATATAATTATAGAAAAGCATCAACTGTCTACAACTCAGTTAGAAAGAACTTTCCACAAGCCACACGGAATAATGGACACACTCAATCTGTAGTGTGGATAAGCAAATAATAATACTAATATTTAGTAAGAGCAAGCAAAAATACCATGAGGTAGTATGCATTTTATGTAATCTCCCACAACTTCAAGTCTAGAAAACAATATTTTTCAGATGCCCAGACAATTTTACAATACTGCACATCTTTTTATATTGCACCCACTCACAGAACAACATTGTAGCTTAGGTCTGTTTCCCCACTTCTCTCACTTATTGGGGTCTGCTATGTGGTTTGGAAAGGGAAATTTTGGATCTAGGCTACTGGTTACAGTTAGCACCCTGGAGAAATTCAAGTTTCCAAATAATGAAAGATGCAGACATAGGCTCTGCATTGTATGCAATAAAGCAGCAGAGAAAACCAATATTTGTGTCTAACCATGTGTAAGGAAAGAGCATATAGAACTCCATAAGGCCAATGGGATTCCCAAAATCTGGTGACTTACAAATTCACTTAACCAATATACCCTATCTTCTCCCTGAACTGAAGACTCCATTTAATTGAAACTCTAGGGTCTGTGTCTCTTAAAAATTATACTTACACACTTACATACACACACACACACACACATATATACTTCCCATATTTCAAAATACACCCATATTTTTCCCTTTTGTGTGGCAAAAAAAAAAAGAGTGTCTTATCTGTTTCCTGTAGTAAACTGTCTACTTTGCCACGACATTCATGTAATGATGGCATTATTAGACAGATGATAAAGACATATCTCTCCTGGGTTTGTGTTCTTGTGTTTAATGTGAGCACATTTGAAAATAATCACATATTCAGATTCTTGCTAAAATGGCAAAAGGTGTTTCCTTGACCATCTTCTTTACTGATTAACCAGTAGCATTTTGGTGAGATAGTTTTTTTTTCTTTCCCCCCTGAAGAACTTTAATTTTACTTGATGCAAATTTGCATCCTAAACAATTCACATAAAAACATAAAAGAAGTCTATCTTTTGTCTCAAATTGGTTACTATTTAAAAACACTTTACATCAAAGAAATAAAAAGAAAGATTTTAACTATACTTCATGAAAAATGTGTATATGTAGGGATATGATTAATATTAAACACAGCATATATTGATACCATTTCTTACTTTATTGAATAAAATGAGAAAGCCTTCCATTTTTAATCATCCACTATACAATACATTTCATACAGAAATGTGGGAGCAATGGCATGCTGTCTGCACAGAGCTCAGAGCTGAACGTGGGTATTTTGGCTAGCAGTACAGTCCTGCATAACACAGCATTCTGCAATGTGTCAGCAGCTCAAAGCAATACTCTATTCTTCGGATCACTTATCCATTATTACTTTAGACAATGAGTATCTGATACAGAATAAAAGTGATAGATGCTGAGTGAACCAGTGAGTGTGTTCTGACTAAGAACAAATGGAAAAGACACCGTGGCTCATTGCCTGATGAAATTACTTTTGGGTATTTAAATACATCTTACATTATGTTATGCATGGACTGTTGATGCGAACTCTGGAAATTAGTCCTGGAAAATTAACTGTTTCTACCCCATGAAAATGCTACTTAAATCTCCTAAATTGCACATCAGAAACAATTATTAAATAAATTTCCTTATATTTGTACTTGAGTTATCAATATTTTAGAGGCATTATTTTAATATCCATCTGGCACTCACTGATAGCATGCCCCCTACCCAACTCTCAAAATAAAAAGGGCAAAGAGGACAAGAGTGGAAAGAAGAGATATGTCTTCCAAGATACTGTATAATATTATTCCTGTTTGATTTTGAAATAGTGAATTTAGGACAGGAAAATGATTCATCATTTGTTGGAAAAACCATTTTTTTTGTAGACCTATGCTCTTCCTGACATTTGGTTACATAGAAATGAATCTGTCTCCTGCAGTGAAAACCATGTAACTGATTGACTTGGCATGGCATTCATGTTCATAACCCCATATTGTCATTTCTGTGATGCCCTCTGTAACCTTCTCTCAAATTGTGCTGCTGGCGAAGACTCTTGATAGTCCCTTGGACAGCAAGGAAATCAAGCCAGTCAATCCTAAAGGAAATCAACCCTGAATATTAATTGGAAGGGCTGATACTAAAGCTGAAACTCCAATACTTTGGCCACCTGATGCAAGAAGCTGACTCATTAGAAAAGATCCTGATGCTGGGAAAGACTGAGGGCAGGAGGAGAAGGGAAACATAGGATGAGATGGTTGGATGACATCACCAACTCAATGGACATAAGTCTGAACAAATTCTAGGAGAGAGTGAAGGACTGGGAAGGCTGGCACGCTACAGTCCATGGGATAGCAAAGAGTTGGACATGACTTAACGACTGAACAACAACAATCTTCTTCCAATCTGTCCAAAATCAGGTTTGATAATTTCACTTTTATACTAAACAATTCACATCTCCTACATGAGCCATTCTTATAGAATGAAGAACCAACTCTGTGGTTTTATATCCAAGATCTACTCTTATGGAGCTGTATGAAGAACTATTCTCTGAGGAGAAACTAACTTACATCTAGCTCAACTTTTGATCTAGAAATTAATTTTTAAATGGTTATTGGAGTGGACATGAAAAGATGTCCAATATCACTAATTATTAGAAATAAATCTTGAATCAGAACAATATTCTAGTAGAGTTTGGGCTGATTTTAAACACAAATAAGGGAGGAAAAGGGAAAATTTTTGGTTAATAATAGATGGTATAGAAGCTGAATTTGGGGAGAATATTCTGTACTTTGCCTAAGAAATTATCAGGTCTTTCTCAGGAATCCTCATATTCTTAGAAGAATGGGTGGGAGGAGCAGGTTTCCTCTAAAATATGCCCCAAGCTGTAAAACACCAACTAGAATTCCTCTGAACTATGCTCAGTTGTTAAAACATACTCTCTCACAAAGATAGAGGTCACCTTTGAAACTCAGTGTCAGACTTCAGGACATCATCTATATAGTCCTGGACAAATATTTCAGAAAGTCTCTCATATTTTGGATACTAGTCTCTTAAACTTATCCTGAAAGAACAAATAGATTCTTAAAGCTTTCTTTTCCCAAAAATAAAAGACACATTTGCATCTTTTATTCACTCGATAAATGTTCCAAAGGGAGAAATTTACTAAAGTTTTCAACAAAAATATTAATAATAATGACCATAAGAAATCACTTCTAGAATGACTAATTAAAGCACTCTGAGAGGTAACTTAAATTTGGGAATTAACCTGACAAAGGAATCAATATGTGATGAATGTATTTCTACTTGCCAATTCAAAATAAATTTCCTCAAACATACTGAAATTCTCTAGAGTCAGATTTGTAAGTACATTCATCTCAAGAGATAAATTATAATTAAACTATTATTAAATGTCCAGCTTGTCTAATTTTCTATTTAGGATGAAATATTTTGCCTCTACCAAGGGAAGGCTACAGAAGTTTTGATAAATTTGTGTTTCAGGGATTTAAATGTGTTGTAGCTGTATGTCATAGAATTAATTCATCTATCAGAATACAAGGTTCATACTTCTTGGTTATAGAAAACGAAGACTTGGGTCTTAAATTGAAAAGCAGACACTTTTTCTGAGCATAAATCTATTTTGATGGAGGGATTCTGGGGGAAGGACACAGAAAACAGTGAATTGGGGCTCCACAGAGAAAGAGGAGTTCTTCCCTGGTGGTAAAGAATCCACCTGCAATCCAGGAGACCCCAGTTCAATTCCTGGCTTGGGAAGATCCCCTGAAGAAGGGTTAGGTTACCCACTCCAGTATTCTCAGGCTGCCCAAGTGGCTCAGATGGTAAAGAATCTGCCTGTAATGCAGGAGACCTGGGTTCAATCCCTGGGTTGGGAAGATACTCCGGAGGAGGGCATGGCAACCCACTTCAGTATTCTTGCCTGGAGAATCCCCCATGGACAGGGAAGCCTGGCAGACTACAGCCCATGGAGTTGCAAAGAGTCGGATATGGCTGAATGACTAAGCATAGCACAGCACAGAGAAAGAGGGAAAGGAGAAGAAATTGCCCAGTGGGTGACCTTACAGAGGAGCGATTCAGGGGGAATGTGTCAGGATCTTCTACTCTGAGTGATACGTGTACAATGAACCTTCCCTAATAACTCAGATCTTTAACAAAATTATTTTGTGTAGCATGATTGTAATGGTGGTGGTTGTTCCTCAGCTGCTCAGTCATGTCATGTCCTACTCTTTTGCGACCCCATGGACTGTGGCCTGTCAGGCTCCTCTGTCCATGAGATTATCCAGGCAAGAACACTGGAATGGGTTGCCATTTCCTTCTGCAGAGGATCTTCCTGACAAAGGGATCAAATCCAAGTCTCCTGCCTGGCAGGTAAATTCTTTAACACTGAGCTACCTGGGAAGTGATTACATTGATGGAAGATGGTAAAGATTATATGGAGATATACATAGTCAGCTATTGAGAAGATAGACTTTACATAACATGATTTATCACCATTTCTTCTACTTGGTCAAAGGCTGTGTGTGTTCAGGAACATTGTCTATTTCCATGGCCATGGTCCTTTATACACGCCTGGTCTATAGCAGATGCTCAATAAATATTAGTTGAATTGAATTAAACATATAAAAAAAATACATGAAGGTGGCATCCTGTCGGCTGCTTTTATTTTCTGTTTTTGCTGAATGGGAGGTTCCTAGTAACAGACATCAAGGAATGCCTTCATGTCGTAAATTTGAATGGTGTCAGCTAAAATATGCAGTGAATATATTTTTCTCAGCTCCAACTTCCTGTCAGCTTTTCAAAACAGACAGATTGTCTTTCTCATTCAGCAGAAGTAGGAGGAGGTAGGGAAGACTTCACCCCGTCTGAACTGTTCACCTTGTTGGATTTGAGCACTACTGGATGGCTCGAGAGATGCAACAAGAATCAATGTTGATTCTCTTCGGTTGCTATAAAGGAAAAAAAAAAAAAATTTTTTTTTGAGCTCTCTTCCCAAGTGTGAGGTCTAACATCTGGCACCAGCTAACCTGCAAAAAGATAATAAAACGTGTTCGGGGATTTAGAGGCCCAGAGATGAGGATAATTTGTAGACCCAATTTCTAATAGTACAGGGGGAAATGCTTTCATCTGAATCACTGATGTGATCAAATAAAAATGAGTGAATACTCACCAATTGCTAAAGCAATTTATCTCTCCAAATGTATTCAAAATGTTAATTTTATCAGGGTGCAAGCTGCTAAAATGCAGCTAGTAGATCATTAAATTTCAATAGGGAATAGACTTCATATTTAACATAAACAGTCAAGTCATTTTGGCTGCCTGCATCTTGTGCCACATTTAGAAAGCCTTCTGTGTAACCATAGGAACGGTTTTGCTAAAGCACTGTTGCTTGTGTAAATCCAATTCATTCTGAATTAGCTGAAAAAAAGGGGAAGGTTACGTGATTTGTTTCTGCCCATTGCTTCCCAAGTTGCCTCTTAGAAAATGTGAAGAGAAAATTAAAAACAAGGTTTTTTTTTCATTTCTTTTCTCTTTTTGGAGGATGGGCTAGGAATGAGACTGGGAGGCAGAATTCTTTTCTCCTGACAACATTGGCATGATGGAGAATAAAAAATAATGAAGTGGTCTTCTACAGCTCAGAATCTATGCTACTTAATTAAGCATTTTTCTCATTTGAAATATTTTCTATGCTTATTATTTTCTTAGTTTACAGTAATCTTTCTTAATAGAAGTGATTTAGGAACATACTCTTCATAGATATAATTTTACATGGCATAAAATCCCAACAGAAATTTATTTAACTCTTCTTTTGACTAGGAGATTTGAGGAGCTCGCAGCCACACATAACATAATAGTGAATTAGATTAATCACATTAGTTTCCTTTTAACACCCAGATTAAAGCAGCTAATTGTGGGGATATTGAGAGAAGAGAGTATTTCCTCATGTGATTCTCTGATGAAAAAGCAGGTTTGGATGGGCTGAGCCATGGGACTGTTTAGGGCAGCCAGAGGGAAGTGGGAAGATACTGATTTTCCAGAGAAAATAAGGAATGTTTTCCTCTGTGCTTTCTCCAATCTGAAAATTCTTCCAACATCATATCCTTCTGTCTTCAAGGCCCAGTTCACTGGCTTCAAGATAGTTTCTCTAGTCCCTACCTTTCAATAACAATTACTAATCCTTTCATTATCACCCTGTTCATTGCAGATACTTCTGTGCTTATCATATACCTACTCTCTTTCTTTATTACAAGTGATTGTTTAACTATCCACCTCCCACACCAGAATGTAAGCTACTTGTGGATTGAAAATATTTCTTTCTTTTTTAAAAAAAATCCTGCTGAAGTCAAGGGCATTACACTTAGTTTTCCCAGGCAAGAATACTGGAGTAGGTTGCCACTTCCTTCTCCAGGGGATCTTCCCAAACCAGGGATTGAATCTGGGTCTCCTGCAGTGCAGGTGGTTTCTTTACACTCTGAGCCACTAGGGAAGTCCCAATAACTCATAAATAAATGTTTTTGACTACTAATGGGAGGAAGGACTGAAAGGCAGTGGGGATGCCAAGGGCAGGCATAGCCTACTTCAGTTTTATGGAGCTTGAGGGTGGGAGGTAGCACTATGGGAG
Organism: Cervus elaphus; assembly: GCF_910594005.1. Taxonomy (NCBI): domain Eukaryota; kingdom Metazoa; phylum Chordata; class Mammalia; order Artiodactyla; family Cervidae; genus Cervus; species Cervus elaphus. Next base: position 30,703,695 of record NC_057833.1, on the reverse strand, counting down.
ATAGGCAGATCCAGAGGAAGGGAGGGAAAAGGAAAGGGGAAGTTATTAAATTCATAAAATAGGCCAGGCATTATAAAACAATCCTTGGAGGACTTCTGCACTAGGCTAAAAAAGGGTCCCTGGAAACAGATCCACACCCTAGTCCCCAGAACCTGTGTATGCTACCTTATTTGGAAACAGTCTTTGAAGATTTAACTAAATTAGGATTTTGAGATGATGAGATGGTTCTAGACCATCTGGGTGGCCCGAAAGGCAATCACTTGTATTTTCTAAGAAAGAGGGAGATAATACAGACAAAAGGAGAGAAGGCAATATGAAGCTAGAGGCAGACATTAGCAATGGAATGCCAACAGTCACAAGAAGCTGGAAGAGGCAGGAACCAATTCTAACCTAGAGTTCCAGAAAGTGCATGGTCCTCTCAACACCTTGATTTCAGACCAGAAATACTGATTATGTGGCTTCTGGACTCTAAAACTGTGAGAGAATAAATTTCTTAAATTTTTAAATCCATCAGGTCTGTAGTAGTCTGTTACAGCAATTCTAGGAACCTAATGCAACACTGATAGTATTCCCATTTATTAAGGAAGAAAAGAACTGAAATGAAGAAAGCGCTATCAACTTAACCACATGCACATAGATGATGGCTTCTTGGGAATGAAACCCAATCCAAGCAACTTCAAAGCTGCTTATACAGTTTTTGCTCAACTAGCTTGTGTGGGGCAAAACTCCCTCCAAGCCAAATTCTGTTTTCTGGAATCAATGTGGCACTGTTCTGTGGACTGAGACTCTGTAACTGCACTGTCTCCTGCAGCAAAATAGAAAGAGAAATTTTAATTAGTTGACTTACTAATTTAGGTACTGCAGGAGTTGGTGATGGACAGGGAGGCCTGGCATGCTGCAATTCATGGGGTCGCAAAGAGTTGGACATGACTGAGCGACTGAACTGAACTGAACTGATAGGATTCTCTCATAATTATACCCTAAAGTATGAAACTACATGAATAACATTTTTTTGAAATTTTAATTATAGGTATCCAACCAGTGATCTTGCCTGTTCTGCTTTCCTCTGTCCCTAGTTCTTTTTCAATATTAAGTGAGAAATGGCAGATTGCTTTCAGTTTTTGTTGAAAGAAGACTTCCTCATCTAGTAAGCATTTATCCACAAATATCTACTGAGACCATACCATGCACCAAAACCTGTTTATATGCTTCAAAACATTACTAATAAGCTAGAAATGTCTACCAGTTTTGGGTTTATATTTTAGTGGGGAATAGAAAAAATAAAACAACACAAACAACTAAAAACTAGATAAATATGTAATATAATTAATGTTATATTTTGAAAAGTACTAAGGAGAAAAATAAAGCCAGGGAAATAAGAAATGGTAGGAGTCTGAGTGGAGAGTGGTTATGTGAACCAGGTGAGGAAGATTTCTGTGAGAAAGGGACAGCTCACCAAGGACCTGAATGAGATAAGAGAACATGGGCGTATATTGCGGGGAAAGCATTCCAGGCAGATGGATGAGCAAACGTGAAGATGCTAAGGGAGAGAAAATGAGATCAGTGGGACACGAGATACATACTGTATAGGACATGTAAGACCATTGAAAGGACTCTGGATTTTATTCTGAGTGAGATTGAAAGCCATTAGAAGGTTTTGAGTTAACATTATCTAGTTTACATTTAAAAGGGTCACTCAAGGGTCCTGTAAAAACCTATGATTTACCAAAGCAGATAGGCCATTTGGAAGGTCATAACTGTATCAATATTTAATGAAAAACAAGCAACTTATCTAATTGATTACCTTGAAATTGTCTCACCAATGAGTCTCTCAGAGACATGAGTCTATGTATGACACTCTGTTTTACTTTTGCCCTTATAGATTTTCATAAAGAAACTCAGAACACAAATGACCTCCAGGGTTAAAATGTCTTGCTGTAATATTGAGCCTTTCTATCACAAGAGAAGGAAAACAGGGAGAAAATTAATTTTTGAAAAACCTAGTCTTTTTCTAATGCCCTACATTTCCTATAGCCTAAGCCAGTAAGAACAGCTTTGACTTTATTTTCTTTACATTTCTGGGAATCCTTTAAAAATTATAAAATATAATGTTCACCATTTCTGCTTCATCAGGGACCCTTACACTAAATGAATTTGTAATTCAGAATTTCTTTTACATATAAATATAGATAAATCTAAAATTTTAACTAAATATTACCATTATTTTCAGGTTCCCAGGTGGTTGAGTAGTAAAGAATCCACTTGCCAATGCAGGAAACACAAGAGATGCGGGTTCAATCCCTGGGTTGGAAAGATACCCTGGAGGAGGGAACGGCAACCCACCCCAGTATTCTTGCCTGGAAAATTCCATGGACAGAGGAGCCCGGCAGGCCACAGGTCTGTGGGATCACAAAGAGCTGGACATCACTGAGCATGCATGCAGACACTATTATTTTCACATATGGTGTGATTTCACATACAAGGGGAGGCAGAAAATAAAAAAGAGCAGAAGAAAGACCAAATGGGTGGGAAAAGAGGCAAGAAGCAGATCGAAGATTCCAAAGTGCTGTACTTTATTTCATTTATCTGTGACTTCAGAAGTACCTAATTATGTGGTTTATATCCCATAAACCCCATTATCACTACCTTGTAGCAGCTTTATCAATTGTAGACATGATCCTGAAATTTCTAAACAATCTTGGATATGTAATATGCACAAATCTATCTAATTTTAGTGACAGAAACATCTTAGGAGGTTTGGAAATCTAGTTTGAAGACACATTTGAAAATCAAGAGTACAACTTTAAAACATCCTGGGACTTTAAGATCATACCAACTAGTATTCTTTTTGAGACTTCAAAAATATTTCAATTAGATTTTATCCCATTTTCCTGTTTTCAAGAAGACAGAACACCACAAGAACCATTCTTAGTTCGGTGCCTCTCACTTAAGAAAACACGAGAAGTTACTTCATAATCAGATAAACAGAATAATAAGGAATTCTTCAAACTCAGTTCAACAGCTTTCCTGTAACCCATGTCAGTTTGATTTCACATTTGAGAAGAAGCTGTTTCATCTGTGTCAGATTATGCAACTTCAGAAATACTTTGTGAAATAAAAATTCCTAAGTGCTCTTACAGTAAAAACAAGGTATTTTGTTTTTATTAAAAGTATAATTTTTACAAATAATCTGCCATTGTTTATATTTTAAAATCCTATTTTTCTTCCTGTGTTTAAAACAAAATGGGAATTCTGTATCTCCATTTTTCATTTATCCCTGACAGCATTGCTAATATTGTTTCCTTCTACATTGCCTTCATTTTTCATGAACACTTGGCTGTGTTTACCCTAAGAAACCAGGAAGCAAACTTGAAAGGACAAATGTTTAAAAAAAAAAAAAAGAAGAGTTGATTTTAGTAGCCAGCCCCAAGCTCTGTTACTGGCTAATGACAATAGCACTGGAATTCCCCAGTAGATTTCTGTGTTTTTTTTCACGCCCTGAGGGGGAAGAGTTGGTTGGCAGGTAACAGGAAGGTCAAGGTGTCAACATCTAGAACTTCAACTTGTGAAACAGACTCCAAATTTTAAAAATAATGGGATGCTTTTGGATTCTTCTGTTGTATTTTCACAGATATGAAGGTTTTAACATGAATAATACATCAAACACATGATACCTAAAAAGAGGAATGCGTGGAAGATTCTTTCATTCCTACACTAGTTCAAATATCTTGGGATAACAGTGAGGAAAATAGCAAAATGTTCAGTATTTTGCTAAACCTGGGTACAGTTCTCACAAAAGTAAATAGCACAGTCTCCAGGGGTACGTTGTCTGTGTTCAAATCCTAGCTACCAACTTACCAGCATTGTGATTTTAAGCAAACAATTTAACCTGGCAATGTTTCAAGTTCCTTATCTTTAAAATGGGAACAAAAAAATACCTACCTCAAGGAGTTATTAAGGTAATTAAATGAATTATAATTTGCTGAGGCAATTAAATGAGTGAAATGAAGTGTTAGTCACTCAGCTGTGCCCGACTCTTTGCGACCCCATGGACTACAGCCCACCAGGTTCCTCTGTCCATGGGATTTTTCCAGGCAGGGATACTGGAGTGGGTTGCCATTTCCTTCTCCAGGGGACCTTCCCAGCTCAGGGATCGAACCAGGGTCTCCTACACTGCAGGCAGATTCTTTTCTGACTGAGCTATGAAATGAATAAAGTTATGTAAAGAGCTGAGAAGAATGCCTACCCTCAGAATTAGCACTCTCTAAGCTTGAACAAGTATTTTTCTTAAATATATGAAAATTTCTCTGGTGTTAAAAGTTATGGCATTCTACAGTTACAAAAGTAACTCAATGGAGGAAAGATAGTTTTTTCAACAAATGGTCCTAGAAAACTCCATATTCATAGGTTAAAAAAACGAGCCCTCACCAAAGCCACATACCTTATACAAAAATTAACCCAAAATGAATCATGGATTTAAATGTAAAATCTTACCCTGTAAAATTTTCAGGAAAAAATAGAAAATTTTAAGGATCTAGAGCTAGACTAAGTGATCATAGACATGAACCATAAAAGGAAAAATTTGTGATAACTTGAATCACAGCAAAATTTTAAATCATTTGAACTCCGAAGACTCTCATTAAAGACTTTCGTTAGGAGAATGAAAAGACAGACTACACATTGGAAGAAAATATTTTTGAATTACATATCTGACAGAGGATTAGTAACTAGAATATGTAAAGAACTCTAAAAACTCAGTAGTAAATATCACACAATCCAATCAGAAAGTAAGCACAAGACATGAACAAATATTTCACCAGAGGGTATACACATGATTTTCACTTAAGCTAAAAATATATTCAGTCTCATTAGCCATTAGGGAAAGGAAGACTAAAACCAACACCAATGAGATATCACTATACACCTATCAGGATGATTGAAAGAAAAATTAATGACAGCAGTAATTGGAGAAACAGAATCACTCATACATTGCTGGTGAAAATTGAAATGGTACAGTCACCCTGGAAAACACTTTGGCAGTTTCTTGTAAAACCAAATGCCTAATTACTATACAATTCAAAAACTGCTTTCCTGGGTATTTATCCCTGAGAAATAAAATCTTATGTTCACATAAAAATCTGTAGGTGGGGACTTCCGTGGCAGTTCAGAGGTTAAGAATCCGCCTCCCAATGCAGGGGAGGCAGGTTCAACCCCTGGTCAGGTAACTAGGATCCCACATGCCTCAGAATGACTAAACCCGTGTGCCTCAGCCACACGCTAGAGAGAAGCCCCACAGACCGCGATGGAAAGATCCTGCATGCCACAACTAAGACCCAATGCAGCCACAAAACAATAAATAAATGCTTTTTAAAAATCTGTAAGTGAGTGTCTATCACAACTTTATTCAAAATAGCCTAGAATTGTAAGCAACCCACATATCCTGAGGTGGGTGAATGGCTATACAAATCATGGTACATACATCACAAAATTTTACTCAGCAATAAAAAGGAACAATAGATACACACATCAACTTAGATGAATCTTCAGGGAATCAAGCTGAGTGAAAAGCACCGCCACAGGCCTCATCATGGACGATTCAATTTATATACCACTTTTGAAGTCACAAAATTTTAGAAATGCAAAAGAAATTAGTGGTTGGCAGGTGTTAGGGGTAGAGAGGAAGAAAAAGTGTAATACTGGAGTGGGTTGCCATGCCCTCCTCCAGGATAAAGGGTGGTATCTCTTTTTTACAACTGCATGTGAATCCATAATTATTTCAAAACATAATTATTTCAAAACTCCTTAAAAGGAGTTATGGGGCTAAAATTTCTTTTTAAGAAAGAGTTTCTTCATCCCTACCTAATTAAAACTTCAATTAGACCCATTCTAACAGAAAATATAGCCTAGTTTTCAAGAAGTTGTGAGAAAGTTTTTCCCCTTTAGTGTTCTCCCCTCATCAAAAAAGTCTTCCTCTTCTAATCTAAATAGCTCATGCTCTCTATCTGCTTATTTTCTCTGAGCATAATGAGAGAGGAAAGGTCACCATCCTCAGAACGTTATTCCTCATATAGAAAATGACATTTTTAAATGGAAATAATTTAATTATCGCTTTCAAATGATATTTCACTGGCTGAATGTCTGACAAGCTCTCCTATCTGTTCAAATGATAGAATTTCATAATCTTTTTATTTCTTTGGATTTGGAAAGTAGAAACAAACCAACTGAAAACCCGGATACTCGCTTTTACCTGTTCCTCTTTTAATGAAAGTGATGAACCACTTCTGCTTTGTCAATATTTTTGCTTCTTTGCTAGGACTTGGGTGGTGGGGAATATTTTGGTGCTAATTGTACTAATGAGTCATGTCCATTTTGGAGGAGAATATTCATTGTTGAACAAGCATAATGCCTTAACTTTCTGGCTTTTTTCCAAAATCACAATTTTTTTTTTTTCCCCATGGTTGGTGAGCCAATTGCTATTTCAAAAGAGAAATGATCTGGCCTGAAGCTATACTTAAATTTAAGACTGCATTATTATTTGGTGGGATATGGTTGTATTGACAGCATTGTCACTGGGGTGTGTGACCCTCAGGGTCCAACTGGTTGCAGAACTCATCTTTACTGTCTCTGCTCAGTGAGTGATATTGTGTTCCCTTCTCAGGAGGAGGCTGGCACAGTCAGTGCCAAGAAGGCAAACATTAATCTCCTATCACCCCTTTAAGCCTTAATAAAATTGACTCAACTGATCCTCAAAGCGATGTACCATTCTCTCAAATATAGTCCACTGTTATCAATTAGGAGGAGGAAACTGATTTGGGTGCTTTTATGATAGGGAAAAAAAAAAAAATGGATGTAAACATGTCATTTATCTGTAAAAGCGTTTTTTCCTGGTTGTCAAAGTTACCTGTCTTCTGCTTTTCTTTCTTGAAAACAAAACAAAACTACAACCACAGTAAAAAAATCTTCTGTCTTGTTTTCTTGACTTTATTGATGACAGTTGGTTACAATTGTGCAGAAATGGCCTGAGGTGCGGCATCTCAATAGGAAGACAGCATCACAATAAGAAGTTGTGATCTAGCATAAAAGAAGTGCTGCAGTTTCAATATGGGTGTTTTTTAAGGTAGAAAATATTTTATTTTTTCCTTTAAACTAAGAGCTAAAAATGGAACCAGGGGCTGATTTATTACAATAGAGAAGTCTAGCCTAGGACATGCTCCTTTGATTTTTATAACAAAAGCTAAGCCTCTTCTCTATGTCATCAGCATGATCTTAAATTAGCATGACCATCCACTGATTGCCTCTAATTCCTGGGAACTGGATATAAGAAATAACAAAGTGTTAGGTCTTCAGCATCAGCAGGATGCTGGTTGGGGGGCTTTCTTAAACATAAATGAAACAATAAATGAATGTGATAGTGCTTCATAGACTGTCAAGTGTTAAGCAAATAAAAAATTGTTTCTGTGATAAGTCAGAACAAAATAAATACTAAATATAGGTGGAAGCAAGGGCTTCCCTGGTAGCTCAGCTGGTAAAGAATCTGCCTGCAATGCAGAAGACCCTGGTTCAACTCCTGGGTCAGGAAGTTCCCCTGGAGAAGGGATAGGCTACCCACTCCAGTATTCTTGGGCTTCCCTGGTGGCTCAGATCACACCTGGAATATAGGAGACCTGGGTTTGATCCTTGGGTTGGGAAGATCCCCTGGAAGAGGGCATGGCCACGCACTCCTGTATTCTTGCCTGGAGAATCCCCATAGACAGAGGAGCCTGGTGGGCTATTAGTCCATGGGGTCAACAAAGAGTCGGACATGACTGAGCGGCAAGCACAGCACATAAGTAGAAGCAAAAGTCTGCATGTTTTTCTCTGATAGAAAATAAGTCCTTTGGAAATAGAGAATTTTGCCATTATGTTCATCTTGGTGATTTATCTCTCCTGAAAAAACCACTTCAGTCTTCTGATCACTACCCAACTTAGGGCACAGTATACAAACGATGTTTTCTGCAGGAGTGCTTGAATTAACTCCGATAAATGAAAGAAGAGGTGCTGGCCCATCAGCAGCAGCCAGCGTGTGCCCGTGGTACTTCTCTTCACTATTGTGAACCTGAACACAGTCGTCTCTCACCAGGTACCCATGTGACCAATGACTCACCTGTGTAAAGGCATCTGGTCCAGGATCAAATTATTTTATACATATTAATCAGCTTTGACTGGGTCTTTGTTCTTTCCTTAGGCACTTTAAAATTGTCAGTAAAAACATCTAACTATATGATTTCAATAAGATTTAACTCAGTACTACAATTTCTTCTCACCCTGGAGTTGTGCTTTGGAAATGAATCTACATTTGCCCTCTAGAAACCTTTGAGATGCAGAGAAGAGAGGAAATGATATGTATAAGGTGTGGTGGTGACTGTGCAGGAAAGATGCTTAATGTTGACTTTGTGGGTGAGGGTTCTGTTGGAAAAGTTTACTCAGGGAAGATGACATTTAACTTGAGCCTGAAAATGTGGGTCAATGCTGAGAGGCAAGGAGTACAATCACGCCCTGCCAGAGGAAGAGCTTTCATTCTAATCTCTTCCTTTCTCTGGAAACAGAAGAAAATCTACCAAATGGGTCTTAGCTTCACTGAACTCTAAAAGAATCATATGGTAGTAAAGCAAGACATTAAAGCATTGCCCAGATAGACCATAGTAACAAATTTTAGTTCTCTCTTGCTCCTTTTCAAGGAAAGCCAATATACTGTGGTTAAAAGCATGGGATTTGGGATCAGTCAAGATTTGGGTTCAAATCTCAGTTCTGCTACTTGAGCAAGTTATTTAACCTTTATAAAGCTCATTTTCTTTTTCATTAATACGAGGCTTAGAATGGTATTTAACTCATTAGAATTTTGTAAGGATTAAATGGCAGCATGCACTAAAGGGGCTTAACCTAATGCCTTGCTCACAGAAAGCACCCAATAAACATAAGCTGTTGTCATTACCAGGAATCTCGCCCTTCACTACCGTACTGCTCAGCCCCTCACTCTCCACTGTGCAAGAAAACATAAATAATCTAGGCCTAGGTAAAATGTTTTGATTTTGGAACATGGATTTGGCTAAAGACTGTCCCGAAGAGGAAAAGGTGTTTAGCATGTACCCGACCTCACCATGAATGGAATCACGCTGGAAACCAAGTGGAGTGCTCCGTGCCATCCTCACATCACAGAGGAAAATCTACGAGGCTGCTCCTTCTCATTTCCAGCAGCAGCAGTTACAGCAAGGGTTGATTTACGAGGCCTCCCACAGCCTGGGCCATCTGGGAGTACTGAGGAAATCATCAGCCTTGGGAGGGTCACTGTTTAGACTTGAGCAATCTGTGTAAGCTTGGACTCTCCACCAGAATTCTGGCTCATTATGCTGCTTGGCTATTAACCATCAGCGTTCGTTTTGCAATATAAATTCTGCTTTCCTGGCTACCCCACTGATCCGGTTATAATGTGCGTGTGTAATGGAAAAGTACAAAGGAAAAAGATGAAAATTTAAAGACTTACTAAAACTATAATAGCAGTTGATGACAACCCTGATTTCCTCATGCAAATGAATTCTTTTTGCTAAACATCAATGTTCCAATTTAACCCACTGCCCCAATTCTAAGTCTCATGTTTAATTAGGTATGTTAATTCTCCTGTTATTATTGATTTGGCTTTTTTTCCCGTCCAAAAACTTATTTGGGGTTTGTCTTGCTTTTTCATTTGCCACTCTAATTTATTTTCCCTTTTTAAATTTATATATTTCCCATTTCAGCTTTTTGGGGGAGGAGAAGGAGGGGCACACAGAATGTTTTAAAGGATATTTCACTAAGACTTCAATTTAGCATTAACAAGAAACCATTATACTGATCCATTCTGGGACATGCACACACAAAACTCATTGCCAAACAAAACAACAAATCTATGTACCTTGTACTGCACTAGGTTCCAAGGATAGTAAAGATGAATACATATGTTTCCTCTCTTGATAGGGTGGTCCTCAGTGATGAGGTCTGTGCTGCTCAGTCACTTCCTGTGAAAGCATTCTGGGGCTTTACCTAGTTCCTTAATTTTAATGAAAGGTACCAACTATCACTTTCAATGACTCTGGCTTGCTGAGGACTATGTTAACCATTTACTGCTGAGCCTCCCTGCAGAAAACTATGAATTAAATGTGAGGAACAATATCAGACTTAAATAGCAGCATGGAATAGTTTTATATTATATAAAATACTTCATGCATTTAATAGCATCTGCATACTTTAATAGAGCTGTATAGCCTTGCAATGCAGTATATTTTATAATAACTATTTCATTCTCAATTTCTTTACAGGCCATGGGTCATAGCCTTAGTTGCACATAATGACCTTAACTTGGCTTTTTTATCTCTCTCAAACATGCTTAACCATTCTCACCTATAGGTCCCATACCTTAGGGTGAATTGCATATTCCAACATGTCTAGGTCTTAAAGAAGTATTCCCTGTAACACATTGCTACCCAACTGGAGATGGGTATCCCAGTGCCATATCACTCCCTGTTAGGAAAGATATGTATCACTATTTTCCAGAGGCCCCCCTGCAAACACAACCCTAAGTAAAACTCTCACTTGAAATTCAAAGAGTTTCTTGCTTCTGATTTTGGAAAAATGTCAGTAACTGTAGGAGAAACTCTATTTTTTTTTTTTGGTAGCAAAGCTATTTTCTGTATGAGTTAACAAAGTGTTCTAAATTTCTCTGTGGATCTCAGTCTCACTGCTGTTTCTTCTTGAATACTATCCACTCTTATCTTACTTTTATTTATAAATTCACTCAGTAGGTCCTTCTAATTCTAAGAATTTCTTAAACAATCTACCCCTTAACCCATAAGTTTCAAAGAAAAAAAAGTTTTCTTTATCTTCTGTATTATCCAGCAGATATTCATATCTGTAACTGGTGTGACCATGATATGATGAGGAAAATTTCCCATTGCCAGAGTTTGAACAAAGCCACATCAACACCAACTACTGGGGTCTACTGGACATCTCTGATAACTAGGATACAGGGCAGCTGAGAGACCCAGAAAGAACTCACTTTTAAGCTCCCCACTGTTGGTCTACCTGTAAACATGAAGATGTTTGGAAGGTATAAATCATAATATTAAAAAAAATCCAAAAGGCTGATGTGAGTAATTGTTCTATTTGGAACCAGACGTGGACAAGGAAAAACTAGTACCCTGGGAAATAAAATGAAAACACGGTTTCTCTGCTTAGCCAAAATAAAACACAATTCCTTTAAAGCTGATCCAAACATTTTAACAAAGGTGCACCGGAGGAAATGTCAATCAAATCATTTCCCCAGGACACTGTGTGATTCTTATCAATCACATTATAAGGATTAGGAAAACCTGATGCAGTTCCTTGGCTCTGCTGCCAGTAACCTTACTTTTAATAACCACCTCTTTATAGAAAAGTAAGAGGGCTTTCCTGATGAGGACAGGTCATGGGAACTGCTTTCTAATAACAACCAATGATGAAACAAATCCTTTCTCAGGGTTTATAGTCTCCTTCCTATATCTGCCTTAAATAGTCCATCTGCTTCCTTGTGACCCCCAGCTTTTTGATTTAGTCCTACATTGCTTCACTAAACAACTGTGAAATAGCTTCCAGAAATGTCCACACAGAATTTTGTGAATAAAACTGGATTTAAATAGATAATGGACCTTAAAGGTACTTATACTTCCTCCAGATATATAGATAAATACTCAAACATAATTCTTGTTTATACAATTCCTGATTAAGTCTAGTGTTAAAAAAGATATTATTCTTCCAAAGGAATCTCTGAAGGTAACTCTAGCATCTCAAGTCACATTCGCAATATCTGCTCCCAAGATAATTCCAATATGGTTAAATGTCAAATATTCCCACCGGCCACAGTTTTCCTACCTGATTGAGCTTTTCCATTGAACATAAAAGTCTTTTATATAGTATTAAATATATAGAAGATTATTCAATCCTTTTTTTTTTTTATTCAATCCTTTCATAAAATATGTGCTACTAACTTTTGCTACTACATTTCCAATTCTATCTCTAAGTAACAGCCATTGATAAGCACATTTTCAGTTCAGTTCAGTTCAGTCGCTCAGTCATGTCCGACTCTTTACGACCCCATGGACTGCAGCACGCCAGGCTTCTCTGTCCATCACCAACTCCTGGAGCTTACTCAAACTCATGTCCATAAAGTCAGTGATGCCATCCAACCATCTCATCCTTTGTTGTCCCCTTCTCCTCCCACCTTTCCCAGTATCAGGGTCTTTTCTAGTGAGTCAGTTCTTCGCATCAGGTGGTCAAAGTATTGGAGTTTCAGCTTCAGCATCAGTCCTTCCAATAAATATTCAGGGCTGATTTCCTTTAGGATGGACTGGTTGGAACTCCTTGCTGTCCAAGGGATTCTCAAGAGTCTTCTCCAACACCACAGTTCAAAAGCATCAATTCTTTGGTGCTCAGCTTTCTTTGTAATCCGACTCTCACATCCATACATTACTAAATTTTAGTCTTTCTAAAAGAAAACTTCTGTATAAGGTGATTATTCTTCAGCTTCTGTTTCTCAATGAAGATGGGAAACTCCGTCGGCTATCTTTAAAATTGTACTTTGTACTTCTATTAAAGCCATTTCTTGTTTGTACATCAACTTCTGAAAGACTTCTAATGCATTTTACCAATTACCTTAATTCTGGTGGAAAGAACAATCAGTAAGCTATGACTATCAATTAATTACTTACCGCCCAACATATACAAAATAGTGTACACTGCTAGGTTAAGAATTACTTTAAAATTCTCCTGTAAGCATTGTGACATATCTATTTTTCTAAACTTTACCCTTCTCCTTTCTCTCACAATTATAAAAATAGTTACCAATATTATAATAGATATTTATAAATCTTTGTAGTTATCACTGATTAGAGAGAAAGTGATAGAAATCACTCCCCTCCATTAATGAGCACTGCAATATGTTTTCTGCAGCCTCAGCCATGCTCACACGTTCTTTGCCAGAGCAGAATTACAACATCAAACAGAGAGAATGAGAACAGCATAATCAGACCATAAAATGTCCTACAAAGGTTGATTTGGTGTTTCCTGGTCTTTCTACACTTCTAATGTATACCTCTATGTGTGGCTGAGTGGTTAGTTGCTCAGTTATGCCTGACTATCTGCAACCCCATGGACTGTAGCCCACCAGGCTCCTCTGTCCATGCAATTTTGAGGGCAAGAATACTGGAGCAGGTTGCCATTTCCTCCATCAGGGGATCTTCCCAACCTGGGGATTGAACCCATGTCTCCTGTGTTTCCTGCATTGGCAGGCAGATTCTTTACCACTGAGCCACCTGGGAAGCCCTATATCATCAATTAGCATGATTAGAGGGATAAGAAAGGGAAAAGGAGTTTTTTTTTTTTTTAATTTTAGAGTATAACATCATTTTTCATAAACTATGGTCCATGGACCACTTGCAAAATCTTAAGTGACTGTGGAAAATTGAGATCTTGGATGTCATCTCAGATCTAATGAATCCCTGTCTCTGTAAGTAGCCTCCTGAATTTTTGGCAGGCTTTCCAGGTAAGTCATAAATATACCAAAGTTTATGATCACTCTATGGGTGTGTTAAAAAATACATGTACTGAAGAAGGTTGGGCTTGGCACTTAGTTAATAGTGTTACTTAGTTAATAGTGTTAATAGGTATGAACAGGTAATAATATTTGTAAATAGCATTCATTATGGGTTATTAAAAGATTAATAATCATTGGATGCAGTTAGAGGAAGAAAAGTGATTATGCAAAATGTTTCTCAAACTTCGCTCTGCATACAGATAAGCTGGGACTCTTATTGAAATGAATATCCTGATTCAGTAGCTCGTGGATATGACTTGAGATTCTATACTTCTAACAAGCTCCCAGGGGATGCTGGAACTGCTGTCTGTGGATCATAGTTTGAGTAGCAAGGATTAAGAAGGTTTAAATGTAGGCTTAAAAGAAAGTTCCCAAGAACCTCTGGTGAATAGTTATTTCAAATAACTATTTGAAGTATAAAAATACTATAAATAGCTATGTGAAGTATAAAAATGAATTTTACTGAGCCAACTCCAAAATTTCCAGTGGAAACCAAAAAAGTTATTCAGTTTGAGACCCAGGACATATGGATACCTTTGGAACTGCTTCCTTCACCTGTCTATGTTCTGCCTGACACTCTACATGACGTGATCTGGGCTGGGAAAGCTGTAAATATTAGCAAGCTTGTTTTATGGTCTTTATAAGTTGCAGCATTTTGTGTAATTGGACATACAGACAGTGTGTGAAATAATCCAGGATGACGTATGATTTCAAGAAGATGGAGAGTACTTGGTGTCAATAAATCAACGAGCTGACCAATATAAACTAAAATAATTGGGGAGTTAAATTTACATGAGAGGCATTGTGCTAAGAATTGCATAGAGGTTTTAATAATCCTCAAACAGTCTTATGAACAAAGTATATTTTCCCACATGTTACTTTTGATGAAATAAAGCTCAGAGATGTTTTCCTAAGATCATACAGCTGGTGATGGCAAAATCAGGACTCCTGTCTCTCAAGTTTCTAATCATTCTGTTATATCAAACAGCCTTCGTCAAAAAAAAGGAAAGAAAAGAAAAAGATACTCGGCATCATCACAGCCATCTGGCATCCACACCATTCTTTTCAGAGCATGAGTTCTACATGGAGACTAATATTGCCCCAGTGGTAAAAACCCCCAGTTCCAGAGGGGATAGTATGTATGAAAAAAAAAAAAAGACTTAGTTTTTACAATAGTTGCAGGACTATGGTGTGCAAACAGATAAATAGTACATAGGTGGTAATGAAATATCACAGGGGATGGAGGAGGTAATTAGGGGGATAAAAAAACTAAAAAGGCTCCTGGTGGAGTGAAGGGCTGGAAAGGGAGGGTGATAATGAAAAAAAGATTAAGAAACAGGTTATGGAGGATGAAGTTCAACCTTAGAAGAAAAGGTGACTTCCTTCAGCATTGTCACAGACAACAGTGGTGATGCAGATTCTAGCATATGGGAGTTATCCATCACCAGCCAAGGGAAATGCAACTCACAGGGTGGTAGATGACTCCACATTGAGACAACCATGTTAACCATTCATATGGCTGACAAGGCTAATGTGGAATTCTGCTGCTTTCAACAAACGACCTTTCAAAGGAGAAAATAGTAAGAAGGAAGGAAGGGAGGGAAGGAGGAAGAAAGGGAGGGAAGGAAGGAAGAAGGAGAGAATGAAGGAAAAAGCTGATCACATCAGCCTTTTGTATGTGCTATTTACCCAATATAACCAGAATATGTCTACAGTTGTCATTTAGAGTACATTCAAGCCAAGTATCTACCCAAAACCATACAATAAATCATGTTAGCTCAGTACTTTACAAGAAAATAAAAGGGATTAATCAGTTGTAGCAACAGATGCCACATGAAAGATTGAGACTTGCATACCTCTTTTAAAACAGTTTAGTTAAAATGAGTTGGAATGGCTAAGCATGAACGGAAGGAGGGACAGGGGAAGCCCTTGGTGCTGAGGTGCTTCTGACAAAGAGCTCTTCCTAAGGAAAGAGGGACTCACATGCATGCACTCACAGCACCATATTCTGGAAGAGAAAATTGTGAGTTAGGGCATCATCTGTCCCTCTGCTTATTCTCTAGCCTAGATCCTCAGGGGGAAAAGTGATGTTCTAGAGATTCTGAGTAAAGGAGTCTTGTCTGGGAAGAGAAAGATGCAAATCAGGTGTAAAGAATTGTTTTCCTAAGAAACTGTGAGTATAGAATAAACTGGTTTTAGGACCCAGACAGAGAAGTTTATAACACGGAGCTAAGGAAGAGGAATTCTTCCTAGATGAGCAGAAAATGCAGACTGATCTTGCTGACTCAGGAGATCTGATATATTAGGAGTGCAGCAGTATTTATTTGGCAGAGCAGAAGAGCTTCCGAACATCAAGGCTTTGGCACAGCACTGTTCTGGCAAGCTGAGGTAGAAAACCATGTGAATAGTAATGGTAGGCACTTCCAAAGGGCCTCAAAGGCAGCAGACATCACCTAAGAAGGAAGAGCTAGCATAACAGAAGAGGAAAGTAGTGTACCCATTAGGACTGGGTCTGTGAACCCAATAAACGAGGTGACTCTGGGGGCTTCTACAAGGTGAATGGGGAGAATGGAGGGTAGCAGGAGATCCTGTCAAAAAAAGAGGGTAGAAATAAGACAGTCATACTGTACTTGCGATATTACTTTTTATTTCCCCATTGGTCAGGTTGGTCTGCCCTGACCATGGGAAAAAAGAATTGGATATAAAAACAAGATACAGATAACACAGAATGGGTTCCAGATGTCACACTACTCACTGTTTCTTTTGGGGCCATTCACTGTAAATGGAGGCACAAGTCTCTCTGGCTCTGGTCTACATCCCCTTCTTCCAACATCCTGCTTTTCACCATCTTCTCACACCCTTCTGAGCCCTCTGCTCTCCAAGCATATTACTTTTGCAATGTAATTTCTTGTGCAAAGAGGTAATGTCTTGTGCAAAAGAGGTGAAAGAAAAAAAAGAACTGTATATAATCCTGCCTTTTTCCATTCCACCTCCTGCCTTTTAAAAAAGGAAACATCTTTTTCAGGTTTTGTTGCCAGTACCTTTGTTTTGCTGACAGGCATTAGAGAAAGAGAAATAAGGTGAAAACTAAGATCAGAGTGCTGTAGCTTTCACATGAGCATATGAGAGAGAAAGGAAAACAAAGAAATGAGGAAAAGAAGGTAAAATAAGAGAAAGAACAAAAGATCATGAGAGAAAGAGCTGTAACTTATAAATTTTAGGAAGAAAACACTGGAGAAATTTTTTGATACTATGAGTAAGCAAAAATTTTATAAAGAAGACACAAAAAGGAAAAAATATATATTGAATTTCATCAAAATTAAAAGCACTATCCTTCAAAATACATTATTAAGAAAATTAAGAACCAAGCAACAGTAATGGAGAAAATATTTGCAACACATACATGACAAAGACTCCTATGCAGAACATATATGGAAGTCTTACAGTGTAACAATGAGAAGATGGGTTTTTTTAACATTTTATTTTCAGGTGGACAGCAAAATGACTCAGCCATACATATACATGTATGCATTTTCCCCAAACTCCCCTCCCATCCAGGCTGTCACAAGATAATGCACAGATTTCCCTGTGCTATATAGTAGGACCTTGTTGGTTATCCATTTTAAAAATAGCAGTGTGTAACATGTTGATCTCAAATTTCCTAAGTGTCCTTTCTTCCCACAGAAGACTACACTTTTTAAAAGAGAAAATTCTGCAACAGACTCTATGCAAAAGACATACAAATGACCAACACACAATTTAAAAGGTATTCAATATTATTAGTCATCAATAAAATGAAAATAAAAGCCCCTACAGGATATAACTAGAATGGCTAAAACAAAACAAAAGACTAAAATACAAAGTATTGAAAAGGATGTGGAACAATTAGAACTCTTACACATAGCTGGAAGTAGTATAAAATGCATCAAACACTTTGGAAAGCAGGTAGGCAGTTTCTGATAATCTTAAATATTAACTTCCTGTATCACCTAAAAGAAAAACATGTGTTAAAAAGACTGGTGCATGAAGGTTCATAGTAGCTTTTCTCAAAGCAGCTAAAATCTGGAAATAGTGCAACATCAACTGGAGAATGGATAAATTATTGTGTTTTTGTAAAATAAAATACTGCCCACCAATAGGAAAGAATGAACTCCTGCTACATCAAGGATGAAACTCAAAAACATGTTCAGCAAAAGGAAACAGACTCCAGAGTTATGAAGCTTTTTGGCATTCTAGAAGAAAGCTATATGAGCTACTAAAATTTTTCAAATTACCTATTTCTATTTGACAGATGCTCCGAACAAGAAAACTGATGAGATCAGTGGCTACAAAAAAAAAAAATCACATCAGAAACTCCCTGGATAATCACAGGGGCTTGACTGCCAAGAAGCATTTGCAAGCTTTCTGAGGTGATGAAAATGTTCTACCTCTTAATTGAGGTTCTAGCTATTCAAGTGTATATATTTGTTCAAACTGATCAAATTGTGTACATAAAATATGTGTATTTATTTTATGCAAAGTTCATTCCAGTGACCCTGATATAAATAAATGAGATAGTGATCCGTGGTAAGGAATTAAAAGAGAGTCATAGGACAGAAAATAAAAGTGTGGGTAGAGTAATTCCGATGACAGTATCATGGTTGGGAAAGGGCTTGAGCTAAGACTTAATGACAAACATCAACCAGTTCTGTCAGGATCTGGAAATGAGGGTTCCAGACAGCGTGCACAAGTCCTGAGGCAAGACACAAGTTTACCACGCTCCAGGAGTAGACTGAACCCTGGTGGTGCGGCTGAAACTCAGCGGAAGAGGAGGAGCGTGGTAGAAGATGAAGTCAAAGAAGTAGGTCCTGAGGAGCTTTGTAGAGGACTTTAAAAAATGTAATGAGGGACTTCCCTGGTGGTCCAGTGGTTAACACTCCATGCTTTCAATGCAGGGGGCCAGAGTTTGATCCCTGGGTTGGGGAACTAAGTTCTTGCATGCCACACAGCATGGCCAAAAAAAAGTGAGAAGCTACTGGAGGGTGTTAAACAGAGAAATAAAATAATCTCATTCACTATTTTAAAATATTACTGTGACTCTTTTGTAAGAATTTTTTTTTTTTTAATGCCAGGTGAATATTAGGGCATCAAGAGAGAAGTAGCAAGTGGTGTGAGGAAACTACTGACCCTGTAGCCTTGTCTAGGTGGCTGCAGTGGAGACAGTGAATGAAGTAAGTGAGGCTGCCTGTTAAAACCTTTGCAGTTAGAATTGCAGATAAAAGCAAGAGGTCAGAGAAGGTCACCAAAATTTAATTCTTGTTCTGATGTGATTGTGATGGCTTTGATTTGTGGGAGTAATGAAATTTGGGGGAAGAGAGAGGGAGGATGTTAGTTCAGTCGGGCTTTGGACATGTGAGTTGAAATCTCAGAGGAGTCAATGCTAGGGATGTAAATGTGAGTGTCATCACCCAGATGGCATTTGAAACTGTAGGGTTCAGAGAATCTCCTCCATAGAGAAAAGCAAAGAGGGCTAATGCTGTAGGTAGAATAACGGGATCCCAGTGATTTCTGGCCTTAATCCACAGAATTTTGGAATGTGTTACCTTACATGACACAAGGGACTTTGCAGATAATGATTAATTTATGGCTTTTGAGATGGGGAAATTTTCCCTGATTATCCAAGCAGGCCTAAGGTAAACATATGAGACTTCAAAGTGGAGAACTTTTCTTGGCTATGGTCAGAGACAGCCAGACCATGAAAAGAGGTTTGGGGAGAGATATGAGAGACCTTTGAAGATGGGGGATGGGGGGAGCACAAGCTGGAAAATATAAGAAAATGGTTCTTTATGACAGCCTTCAGAAAGGAACACAGCCCTGATGACATGTTGATTTTAGTTCAGGGAGACCTGTGTCAAAATTCTGAACTGTAAGAGAATATATTTTTGCTGTTTTAAGCCACTAAGTTTGTGGTCATTTTCCATAGCTGCAATAAAAATCTAATAAGGAAGGACTCAATTCTGGGAACTTTCAATATTTAGAAGGCAAATCAAGGAATAGCCAGCCAAAAAACCTGAGAACAAGGAAAGAATATGAGGATAAGAAATTCATGGACCAATGGCATTATAAAAACCAGAAGGAGAAATAAGTAAATAACTGCATCAAATGTACCTGAGAGATAAAGTATAGTGAGTGAAGAAAAGTAGCTATTGGTTTTGCCAATATGAAAGTCCAGAAGGCTCACGGGGCAGTGTCAGTTTGGGTAGTGAGGACAGAACCCTACTTGAGTGGAGAAAAGAGTGTGAGAAATGAAAATGGGAGTGATGATAACTAACAATTATGTTAATATGTTTTCTCATGAAGATGAGCAAATAAGTGGGACCAATATGTCTTGATGGGACAATGGGGTACGTGGTAAACTTGGGATAAAAGAAGGAAGTTAGGGAATTTCCTGGTGGTCCAGAGATTAGGACACTGAGCTTCCACTGCAAGGGGCACAGGTTCAATTACTGGTTGGGGAATTAAGATCCTGCATGCCATGTGACCAAAAATAAAAAAGAAGTTATGGGGAAAGAGTCCAATGCATTTGAGGTACCTGAGGGTGAAGATGTCCAGGAGTCACTTACACGCACATGTTTGCAGCCTGGGACTCATCGTGGTCTCGAGATAGAGAAAGATTTTTCAAATCAAGGAAATAGAAAAGTTAAAGTCTTAAGTGAGATTGTGAGGCTAGTCAGAGAAACTTAGAAGTAACACAAAAATGAAGTGGCACTGTATATAAACACAGTATCAACCTAGATGGAAATTTATAGTTTATAAAGTGGAAGTATATGATCTGGCTAAAATGAAAAAAAAAAAGATATTGATGCTGTTTTAGAAGCACACTTCAGAGCTTTGAGATAAAAAGTAAATGATCAATAAATCACAAAACTGGTGCTGAGGCAAGATAAAGTAGCTTCAACTATCAATAAAGCTGCTGGAAGCCTTATTCTGCTAAAGGCAGAGTATCAAAAAGTTCTTGACATGCCCTGCTGATAGTTTCATTGCTCAAAAGGCAGAGGTGATAAAGGCAGCAGTGAGAGGCAATGCTATTGGCACCTAATTCCAATCGACAATGAGACCTGATGAAGGCATAGAAGTGATGGGAACCTGGGGAGAAAATGATTATGCCATCTTTGAGTTTATAACAATGTAAGAGGAGAGTGGTAATAGTTGCAGTTATTAAGGGTATACCTCTGGAACCCAACTTGAAAGATTCAAATTATGTCTCTGACACTAGCTGGGATAGCCTTGGGCAGGTTACTTAATCACTCTAAAGCCTCAGTTTCCTTTTCTGTAAATAGAAATGATAAAAGTAATTCATTCATTGAATTGCTATGATAAATGAATGAGTTTACTCCTTATAAAACACTTAGGACAGTGATTAGCACAATAAAAATCTTCAGAAAATATGTTAATAATAATAATGTATCAACTGTGTAACAGATTTCAAGAAAGTTTTTTGTTTTTTTTTTTAAATGTATAGAGAAGGTGCATTTTCTAATGTGCATACTTGGTTGCTTCAGTCATGTCCGCCTCTTCACAACCCCTTAGACTGTAGCCTGCCAGGTTCCTCTGTCCAGGGGATTCTCCAGGCAAGAATACTAGTGGGTTACTATGCCCTCCTCCATTTTCTGATGTACAAGGGGTAAATAAATGAAGATTTCTGGAGATGATCCCCCTTTATTGGGTTTCAGATAATATTCACTTATGACACCATTCAGGTCATTCAGCACTGAACCAGGGTTGATTCAGTGACCTGCAGTAGTTAAGAGAAGAAAGCAAAAGGTGATATAAAGTCTTATTCTTAGGGACGACTTGAACCTTAAAATGAGAGGTCCAAATTTAGTCAACAGATGGGAGGTGAGGGTAGAGGCATGGGAGAAAGTCAAAAAGATGATGAAATGAGTGAACTCTGGAGCAGAAGAGGAAGTGACCACAGGGGTGGGAGGGAAGCTGAAGGGCTCAAGACTGAACACCTGCGACCTCCAGAGTCTGACATCCTTAGTCATGCGGTATGATGGAGGACTATGTGGATTTTAACACCAAGAAAACTAAATTCTGATTATTAGATCACAAAAGATCCCAGACCAAAGCAGAAGACACTGCTGGGAAACAAGCAAAATACTTTGTCTTTTGCTACACAAACATAGGTAGCCATATTCACACGGTACACACCCACATACATAGACACACACACACAATGATCCACCATATAAACTGGCAAATCTGTACTTCAGAGGATTTAGAGCTATGGAAGATACTTCTAAGGCAGCTGAAATCCAAGTACCCAACATGAGAGGGGATAGTGAGGGGAAATAAACTTCAGGTATATGGGACAGTTACTTTCATGTGTCAACTTGACTGATGTCCAAATTAAACATTGTTTCTATCTGTGTCTATAAGAGTGTTTCTGGATGGGATTAGCATTTAAATGGATGGACTCAATAAGGTAGATCGTTTATTGTTGTCCTTGTTGAATGGCTAAATTGCGTCCAACTCTTTGGTGACCCCATGGACTGTAGCCTGCCAGGCTTTTCTGTCTATGCGATTTCCCAGGCAGGAATATTGGAGTGGGCTGCCATTTCCTTCTGCAGGGGATTTTCCCGACCCAGGGAAGAGAAAAGAGTTTAGCAATTGTGACTTCTATGAGCCGACCAAAGGGTGTGTGATTGGTAAATAAACGGATCTATTTTAAAGGGGACAGATACAAAACCATTAATAGTTGAAAAGGAAACTTTCTGATGAGCTCAGATTGTAAAAGAAATGGGAAGGGGATTCAAGGGAAAAGGGACATAAAATTAAAGATTAAATCAGAAGACTGATTTGGATGTCTAAGAAGGAGGTTGAATATTCCAAATAAGCTCCTGTTTGCAAACACTTTTCACAGGCAAAATAGTGGACATTTTTTTCTTTTTGCTGAGTTCAGAGCAAGGATGAGATGAAGGCAGGCAGTCTGCTGGTAACACATGGTACAATGCTAATGGTGACAAACAGAAAACAAGACTCAACTAACTCCTATTTAGCTTTCATCCTCTATAACCAGAGAATGATCTGGAAAGTATCCAAAGGAGAGCAAACATGGTTAGGAGGAAATTGAAAACCAAGACAGGCAAGGAGATAGAGTGAAAATCTAAAGGGTTTTTAATTCTCCTGTCTCAGAAAAAATTACTTTTCAATGGAATGAAAGAACTAGAGATTTGATTACAAAACAACCCCAGTATTTGAGAATTCCTAAAGGATGGAAGAAATTGGAATTAGAGTAAAAGAACAATTTTGTCTCTCCAACTAGTTTTTTTCTCTTTATTAAAATAATACATGTTGGAAATAAGAAATTTAGGACATACGGAAAGGTCATAGGAAGTAAAAAAGAAACTATAATTTTAGCTTTCAGAGACTAGTGTGATTACCACTTTGGCAGAGTTGCTTTCTGAAATTGTATATGCATTTTTATGTAGTTGTGATAACATAGACTACACAATTGTTCATTGGATTTTCCTGACTTTAGCATTAAATCATAAACATTTTTCAATGAAATGATAACTCTTCAAAACATCTCTTTCATAACACTATACATGACATGATACTATTTAGTTTTAAAATTATATATATTTTTCCTCTAAGTGATATTTGTTTCCAGTTTTTCACTGGTACAAATAAAGTATGATGAATATCATTACATACAGATATTTGTTACTTTTTCAGATTTTGCCTTAGGACTCATTCCTTTATTAAAATTTGGGGTAAAATGACTCTATAAAAGGTCCCTACGCACATTATTTAACTGTTTTTTGGAGTTTGATTCAAGGTACATAGATGAGAATCCTTTATCAGGGAATCCTCAAATGAATTTAGTATCACAAATACTTAAGATTTTGCGATTTAAGACTAAGAAATGTTATCTTGTTTTTTGATTTACATTCCTTTGAATCACCATGAAGTAGAAGAGTTTTGATATGTTTATTAGCCATTTGCATTTCTCCTGTTGTTATTCATTCCCTTATATTAATTGTCACTATTTGATCAATGTTTCTACACAATGCTTGCATATTTTATTCTGTTTTAAGGTGGAAAAAGTTATCAATGTTAAAAAATCCAATTTCTGTTATTCTTGATTTAGATATTTTATCTGATACCGATAATTGAATTTCTTATTTTCTTTCTGATTTTCTGGTATATCCTTGGTATAACTTCTCATAGTCATCCTTTGATGTGCAGCAGAAACCATTTATTTTAACTTTACATTTATAACCATTACTGAAAGGATTGGTATTATATTTCTTATTTTGTTTTACAACTTCTATTTTGCTCTGCTCCCATACACTTTGTTTTCATTTTTATTTGTGCTACTTTATTTACTGGTTTATTCTGTAGTAGCTTGAGGAGTTATTGTTTTTCTTAATTTTATGAGTAATAACATTTATCATATACTTCTAAACTTGTATGTCTATATTGTCCAAAGATAAAAAGAAATTATGAACTTAAATCACTTCTCTGCTATAGGAATTTATCACTCATGACATTCTTTTGCTACCCATTTTTCAGTGCTGTTCATTTTTTAAATGAGAGTTATGGATTTGGCTTATTATTTTATGTTGCTTTACTATATAAAATCTATTTTTGATAATTATTTTTAAATTTGGTATTCAATGGAATAATCACACTACCATGGTTATTTTTAATTATTCCATAAGTTTCTTTTAAATCTTACAATCATCCTTTTATATTACCAGGTTAATATTCTTAGCTTCTTAAGAGGACTGAAAAATGTCTTTTTTCGAAAGAATACATGTTTAATGTTTAATGGAGCTTTTAATACATAAGAAAATTCTTCTGCTATCTCTACATTTGAATGACATCTTAGATGAGTGTATGAATCTTGAGTCCCTGGCACTTAGCTTCAACAAAGTTAAATGCCAGGCTTTTTCTCTATCTTGAGTTATTCACTTAAGTATATCTTCAGTTGCAAGAAAAGGAAAATAAGGATTGTATTTTCAGAGCCCTTTAACACAGCTATTATCTTGCTTTCAAACTAGATTGGCTATAGTGCTACACTTAGAATTCTTGGGTCTGATTTTTTCTTTTGAAAATTCTACAGGCACTGTGTTTTTTATAATTTAAAACCTTACAATAAAAGTCTGAGACTAGGATAATTTTGTCCCTTTTTATGTGATTTTTAAAAATATTTCCCTGAATAGCCATGTAAAAGTACATGCCTCCTACTACTTATTTTAACTGGAGCGTGTGGGGTCATTGCTAAATCTACAGGCTCGTTTACTTTCACCTCATGGATATGTTCTTTCCTAAGTCTCATTAGTCTCTCATCCTTTTTTTTTTTTGCTCTTTGCTTTATCATAATAAGCACAACTCTTAGTCACTACTCTCTCTCTTTCATAACTTTTTTCAATTTCTATAATTTCTTTGTCCTTTTATTCAGAAAACTAGAAGAGTTTCTTAGCTTATTATCACCAGTTCAGTTTTCTCAATTTCATTCCTTCATTGTATCCAATGGGAATTCTAATTTTCTATTTTAGGTAGTTTCCTTCTATAACCTACTACTTTATTCCATCTTTTTCTCTCCTTATAGTCCTGCAATGGATGTCATAATTTCCCCAGATAATTTGTTCAAACCAGTTATAATTGTTTTATTTCCCATTTCAGTAAATTCCTGAGGAACATTCATATCATATAATTCAATTCAGGTCCATATGAAAAGAAATCAGCAGGGAGATGTTGCACAATGCTTTTCTCCCATACCAAAGAGACTTAGGAAGAGTCATCTCTTTCTACCATGTTCACATTAATGTGTGTGGATGTGACATGTGGAACTGCTGTAGTCATCTTGACACCATGAGGTAAGTCATCTTCAAAACAAGGAATCAAAAAAAAAAAAAAAAACAAGGAATCAATGCAATTAGGTTGGATGAATATAGAGACCCTGATGACTTGACAAAAGCAATGAACCAACAATACTACCCACTTCACTTCCATACTTCTAGTTACATTGAGAAAGCAATGTGTTTATTGTCTAAGCTATCCCACATCAAAATTGTTACTTGCAGCCAAACAATAATTAATACTGACCTCTGCTTCTATTTCATATTGGGCATATTATTACACTTTTATTAGAAGAGTAAGGAAAATATTGTCAAGAATTTTCCACTTCTAATAGAAAATTATTTTTGAAGTATGTTCTCTTTCTGAATCTTTAGGATAATTCTTATTTACCTTGATATTGAAAAGCCTTTCCATAAACCCTATGCCATGTCATTTAATATTACCCTGTTTACCCATCCATGAAACTTCTATACTGATGCTTTATTTTATAGATTACAGATTACAGGTATTACTCCTATCCAGATATTTAGCATATATCACATATGCTGAATTTTTGCTTTCAGATTAAAGCTGCCTGCAATACTGTGTGGGATAATACGTTGAGCCTCTATTGTGTTGAAAGGAGAAGGGAAGTGTCATTTGTTCCACTAAGGAAATGCCTTTTCCTCTAATTAGCCTATCTAACTATAGTAAAGAGTCAGAGGTACTGTAATTCTTTTTGTACAAGGGAAGTAAATAAAAAACTATATTTAACAGTGCACTACTTAAATGGTCCACGTTATCGCTCACCCAGCACCACATACAAAATTCTTCCTGAGTAATTGCATAATACAGGATATGATACATACTTTCTCTTTTCTCTACACTCCATCATCTTTCATTCTGGAAATAATAACTTCTGAATAAAATTAGAAAAAAAGAGGCTTGTTGAGAAAATTGGAGGAAGGTGCATGAGACTCATACAGTAGAACATCATTCTCCTGTAATGTCAAGGACTTCACCTATTCCAGACTAATGCTGTTTCCAATTACAATTTAATGTTAAAGAAGTAAAAATCATGAAAAAATAGATTTAGCATATAAACATAGGAAATGTAATAAAGTATGGTAAGAAATAAAAGAAATTTAAAATCTACTGGACTGCCAGAGAATTCCCAGAAAGCTTGTTTTAATGGAAAAAATTGATTTCCCAAATCAATAGTAGATTATGGATCTTTCGTTGCACTTGAAAAAACAAACAAACAAAAAAACAAGGATATGCATATACTGGGCTTCTGTGTATCATCTCAAATTGTTAATTTATAGTCTGCCTATATCCTACCATCATACATCATTCCAAATTTTTATTCTATTATTACATTGGTGTGATTTTACAAGCAGATATTCACTTAAGCAAAAAAAAAAAAAAAAAGACTCAGGGGATTGTTTCTTTCATGTATCTTGGCATTAGCATCCTGGATATATTATATATTTTCTAACAAAGATCTTGTGTATCAGGGTTTGGGTGGCTGCCACATTTTCTGTTCAACATAATCTTTAAGTCACAAAGTTAGGAGCAGACGTTGGGGATGCAGCTGTCCATGCAATTCTGGTACAGTAAGTTGACTGTGTCTACACAGGAATGTGTATTCCAAGTCATTGGAAATTCCCCTCACACAGTAGCATGTGGTCTTTTCTTATTTTTAGTTTCCTGTGCCATTGTAATTTTTGTCCTTTAATAGATCTTTTTAAGTACTTTATCTTAGAGTTGGAAGAGGATGTAACAGACACCAGGATCTAGCCTTTGTGTTAATTATAACTTTGCTATTATAAAAGGAGAATGTCTAGACCAGTAAGCTTGGAAGTATTTCTCTTAGACATTCTATTATCTAATAAAAGCATTAAACAGGCTCTGAGGATATTTCAAACAGAAGAGTTGATCCCAAAGTATAAGTGTGTGCTCCTTTTGCTTATGCCATACCTAATTAGCCTCAATTCCTTTATGGTGAAGCTGACTTTACCTATAGATATGATGGGATGCTGCAAATCAGTGTCATCAAATGTTTTCCTTGAGCCCCTGAGTCTTGTGGGCAGCTACAGTTTAAGAAGGGCTGGAGAGGAATGGCAGTGATGATTTTAGGTGTCCAATCTTTCTACCCACATATCAACCAAAGTAGATTCATATCTTTTATGTTCTAAAAATTATGATTCCATATAAGACTGCATTTGAGAAAACAAATTATGTTGCTTTTAAAAAGAGAATCCCAAAATCTTCCTGTTCATATTTTTCCCTACAGGAGGAGATTTAATAAAGTCTCATGATGTTCTTGAGACTCTGATAAAAAAGTGTGAACTGGAGAAGAGTACAGTGGAGTTAGGCTGAAGCTGAACAAACTAACAATACCTACCAATCCAACCTGGTCTTTTCTAGTGACATGGCAATGTCATCTTGATCAGTTGAATATTTTGGTTACTAACTTGAAAGACTAAACGGCATGCCATTTAAATTTGCTGATAAATAAAAACTGAGTTAGCCAGGTAGTATGTTGAGTGTCAGTCTATATTTAAAATTACTTCAAAAGACTAAAAACTACTAAGACTAAATTAGAGATACATTTCAGATCCACCTGTGGTCCTTAAACATAATTTTCTCGGTTGTGAAACAGATGAAGTATAACTTAAGTAGTTCGTTTGAAAAACACCAACAAGTCCACATGAGTTAAAAATTATTTTTTTTAAAATGCAATTTTAAACTACATTATGTTCAATTCCTGGGTCTGAAAGACTCCCTGAAGATGGGAATGGCTACCCATTCCAGTATTCTTGCCTGGAGAATCCCATGGACAGGCTACAGGCCATGGGGTCTCAGTGGGATTGCAAAGAGTCAGACATGACTTTCACTTTTTCATGTGTAGAATTTATAACATTCCTACTGTCCTCTACAGTGGCTGGTCTACATCTGGAGAGCATATGTGATTTGGGTATGTGAAACTAAAGTAGCTATCAAAGAAGGTGAAGAAAATACTGAGAAGTGAGCAACATTACATAAGAAGGGGTTGCAGAAGTTGAAAATGTTGAGACGACAAAAGTGAAAGTCACTCAGTCATGTCTGACTCTAACCCATGGAATTCTCCAGGCCAGAATACTGGAGTGGGTAGCCTTTCCCTTCTCCAGGGTATCTTCCCAATCCAGGGATTGAACCCAGGCCTTCAGCCTGGCAGGCAGATTCTTTACCAGCTGAGCTACAAGGGAAGGACAACATTAAACTGGCATCAAACACCTGGAGGCCTACTAGATGAAGTAACACTTCTCAGTATTCAAAAGGACAAATGCAGGACCACAGGAAAAAACCAGGAACAAAGGACAAGACCAAATAAATAGTGAAGGTTTTGTTCAGTACACAGGAAAATTTGTCATTAGGCTCATCCTACAGGGCATGGTCAGCCTCATCAAACAGACTTACAGATCTTAGTAAATCTTCAAGCAGAAGCTTTAAAAAGATTAAATGTAAAGATTAAATCTCAAGGTAAAAGATTAAATTACAAAATCCTGAAGCATTTCTTTTAGAATGTAAGCTTCTATGATTCCATGTACAATAAAAGTGTGAGAGACGATCTTAACTTTTATGTAGCCATTTACACATGGAAACTTGGGAGGGCACCAAGATTCATTGTAAGGACATGGGATGGACACAAAGGAGAATAAGCTCATGGTAATTATTTATCACTGTTTCTTTTAAATGAAAATAGCATTCTAAACTATATGACATTAGAAGAAAAATAAATTTTCAATTAATGTTTTCTGTATTATAAATCTCTTATGATCCAACTTGCTGGTTTTTTTTTTTTTTCATTTTTGTTGTATTGAAAATGATATATCAACTCTACGAGACATTTTAAGATTAAAAAATTTTATCTTCATCTCTAACACACTATTTTTTCATGTTATCTATTTTGTCCTTATGTATTCATATTTTTAGGTTTGCCTTATCCAATACTGACATTTTGTTTTCACATATATCATTAAAATGATTACCATTTCCTACTATTCTGTAGCACTCATAGTGTGTCTCAGTAACTGATTAATATTCTCTTTCCACAGTGTTTCATAATCAGTCTTTAAGGTTTGGGATTTTGTTGTTGCTTTTATACACAATGTTAAAATAAATAGCTTGATGAGTTCTAAATAATTCTTGGCTATTTTGAATAATTACACTTACAGAAAAAACCTTAAAATCAATTCATAAGGTTCAGAGAGGGTCCTATTGTAATTTTTACTAAAATTGCATTGAGTTTATACAGTAATTTGAGATAAATAATATCTTTACAACATTGAATCTTTCTCTTAAGAAGCAACATATTTGTCTTTGGTTAGTTCAGAATACTGGAGTGGGTTGCTGTTTCCTTCTCCAGGGGATCTTCCCGACCCTGGGACCAAACCCATGTCTCCCGCAGCTCCTGCATTGGCAGGAAGATTCTTTACCACTGAGCCACTTGGGAAGCCCCCTTTATGAGAATAACAAAGACAATTTTGTTTGCATTTCCTGGGCCTAAGACAGTGTCTCATGTAGAGTAGGTACATTATAGCTATTTAACAAACAGATGAAGGAACGCATATTTCAGATGGGAAAAGTGCCAGCATGACATGCCAAGACACTGGTTTTGGAAGGTTTTTATGAGTGATTTTTGAGGCAACTGCAGAATTCAAACTTCAAACCTATCTATGTCATTATTTCTTATGATTTTAAATGTTTATGAAACATGTCAACTGCAGTTACCAGACTTTTTAAAAGAAAGCGTGATTGCCTTCAGCCCTTTCCCTATTAATACCATGGAGAAGGGATAGGCTACTCACTCCAGTATTCCTGGACTTCTCTGCTGGCTTATATGATAAAGACTCTACCTGAAGTGTGAGAGACCTGGGTTTGATCCCTGGGTTGGGAAGATCCCCTGGGGAGGGCATAGTAACCCACTCTAGTATTCTTGCCTGGAGAATCCCCGTGGACAGAGAAGCCTGGCAGGCTGCAGTCCATGGGGTCACAAAGAGTCAGACACAACTGAGCGACTAAGAATGCATGCACACCTTAAGGGAAGACTAGTGTCCCACCAAAGATTTCTGCAAACTTCTAGGGAGCTTGTTCTTTATGGACACTTCTAACCCTAGCCCTTGCTTCTACAGAATTACTGTAAGAACTATCTGGCTGTCTTATGTGTGTTATGCCTTGTCTTCATTGTATTAACATAAACAGGGTTATGATCATTGGTCATGGTCATTAGTAAAAAGGGAAGCTAACAAACATTACTCATAGAAAACATTTGTGTGAAAAGTTGTGTGTTTGTTTCTTTTTAAAGCAAATAAAACATTTATTGTTCAGATTTTTTTCCATTTTTTTTTCTTTTCTACAAAAACATGCATACATACACAGAGTATAGTGGTCCTGGAGAAGACACGTGTGCTTACACGCACACAAATTCCCTCTTACTCTTTCATTCGCATACACACACACACACACACATATACATACACATAAATATGTATGTATTTCCTTCTTGGCCCCAGGCCTCAACCCCAGAAATCTCGAAGACTGTGCCAGGGTAGCCATAGCCTCCCCCTCCCCCATGTCTTCCATCCATTCTCCCCTCAGTCAAGCTATTATTATTATAGTTATTATTACAAAATGATAATGGATCAAAGTACAATTTATCTACAAAGGGTTAAGAACTGTAAATTGAATGTTAGATTTTCCTATTCCAGAAGCACTTTCATTTAGCCCATAATGGGAATTTTCCATCAGATAATTGACCCCATGGAACACACAGGCTTTTGTGATGTTACTGGTTCCCCTGTCTCTCAGCCCTCATTCTTCCTTCCTTTGCCCTTTCCATCCCTCCCAGACTTCTCTTCACTATGATATTCATCTTTCTTTGGCCTCATCTTTTGAACTCAGCTCCAGGAACATCTCTGAATACCCAAAACTGATTCAAGTGTTAACATGAAGGGGCTCTATTAATAGCCCAGTAAGCTACTACCCTTAGACTTTATTTAAGGACCAATTTTCCTTAAAAGGAAGTTGCGCTTTTAAATAATAAAGTTTTACATTTGCATTAAATATAAAAATAATTAGGCATATTTATCTGTCTTATATCCCCAAATTAGAATGCTTACCCAGAACATAAGCCCCTAAAGTCATTCACACACCAAAATTTGTGGACATTAATTTATCCAGCAGGCTATGTGACAAAGACTAAGAAATACTGAAATAATCTATACATAAGGACAGTGGCTATTTTAGAATATTTGTGTGTAATCTTTTTCATAAGATAATCTGTCTGCAAGTGTCATACATTCCAGTAATTGCAGAATAAAATATAAAAATTACATAGTTATGTTTTTATTTGATGACGACAATTCCAAGATGCCAATCCACAGAAAAAGAATGAGAGAGTTATTTTATTATTTAGAACATATATTCACTGGTTATATTTTTCTAACTAAAAAGAGTATATAAAATAGGATACTTAGATTTCTGAAAGACAATATTCTTACCCACAGAGTGCTACTAGTCACTATAAGTTAATCAGTGGTGTTTAGCTTAATCTTTAAAAAAAAAATTAAAAAAAAAAACACTTCCCATGTGTGTTCTATAATAAATATTCTCTGGATCTGTTTAAAATGAATACCACTGTGACAAGAGTGGTTGCTCTTTGTCCATGGACCATTTGCTATCTGTAGAGAATATAACAAATGGCATATTATTTCATTTCAGCACAGAATAGAGGAAAGTTCAGCTAGTTTCTGTTTAAAGGTCCATTTTTCCACTAAGCAGAATTTACTATTTTTATTTTTCAGACATGTAACTGTCTTTATTTTTACTGATTATAAAGGTAATATTTGCTTCTTGCTGAATTTTCAAATAACAGAGAAGTAGATTAAAATTGCACCTACTTCTAACTTTATTGTATATTCCCTGTGTGTCCTTAAAATTTGCAATTTGGGGTAAATACATAGTTAACATATATACATAGAACACAGTAGGAAAATGTTGGTTTTTATCTTACAAGAAAGAATCTTCTTTAATTAAGAGCAATATGTTCATTATTATTTTTTTTTTAAGAAAGAATTAGCACACAGGTATGACTCTCTGCAACCCCATGGTCTGTAGCCTGCCAGGCTCCTCTGGGAATTTCCCTCCTCTGGGATTTTGCAGGCAAGAATACTAGAGCAAGTTGCCATTTCTTTCTCCAGGAGATCTTCCTGACCCAGGGATTGACCCTGTGTCTCCTGCATTGGCAGGAGGATTCTTTACCACTGAGCCACATGGACCATCTATTACTTCAAGCAAGCAGCAATTACTCTTAAGTCTCCTATCCTTTCCTAACCTGATAAGACACTCTAGAAAATGCTGACCAAATGAAAAAAATAGTAACAGGGTACCAAAACTATTGTCTCTCTTTGCATACTATCTGTGAGATTTTCTTTGCATTTGATAAATCCAGAGTCAACTTGTGTATCCAAGAATTATGGGTGCAATTTTCAACATTACATACATTAATAAAAAATTTCATTCTAGAGTATATTGTTATCCTATAGCACATTATCTTGGAATTTGACAATTTTTTCCATTCATAAAACTTCCATAGTTTGAAGAAAATTTTTCTTAAATGATCAATAATGAATTGCTACTGATCAACTTTTAAGGTTTATTATTCAGCATTTCTTTCTAAATCCTAGGCTTTTTTTCCCTAGTAAAGTCTGTAAGTGAACTCATTCCAAGCATTTCCACTTCAAAGTTTCTTCTTCAAATGACAAATTAAATTTTAGAATTTAGAAAATAAAACATTTATTGTCATCTGTACTCAACTATATTTGCTATGGATTTATGTCAGATGGGTAAAGAATAAATCTTACAGCAACATGAATGTGTACACTTTTATACAAACAGCAAAGTAGGTAATTAGTGGGATGGATTTGGGGAGGAAATTTATTTAGTCAATCAACTATTATAACTAGGCAATTAAAATGCAGAACTTTGGTCCACAATATGCACAAAATTAAATATGAAACAAGAAGACAAGTCTATTTTATGAGAGCTAACAGGACTTTGATAGGACAAAAATTTACCAAGTATAACCAGTGTTTCC
Source organism: Cervus elaphus (assembly GCF_910594005.1). NCBI lineage: Eukaryota > Metazoa > Chordata > Mammalia > Artiodactyla > Cervidae > Cervus > Cervus elaphus. The sequence goes on along the minus strand of NC_057833.1, from coordinate 30,670,084 downwards.
AGTTTTCTAGTGAAGATTATGCTATAAGACTTTAGGCAACTAGTAACTGAGAATAATTCAAATCTACCTTCTTAACAGAGGCATCAAAATATAAACTATACAATCCATTTCTTAGTATAATCAAGGAAAAATAAAGTTTATATAAATCTGGGGCTATATAAAACACACTCTGCCAAAAGTTGCATTTTCCTTTAATAAACTGTTATTTCAAACTGTCTTTGTGTGAAGAAAAGCACACCTCTTTTAAAGTTCCTACACATATATAGTATAGTTATATCCTGTGTGGTGATCCTTTTCAGATCTCAGTGTCAGAAAATGATACTTACAGTAATGAACGGTGATTCAGCTGTGGTAATAACCTCATTCTTTTATTTTGTTTTCTGGATATCTAGGCATACAGCTCCAAACAAGACAATCAATGGATCTTTAAACAGAAAGATGAGCAACAAATGACACTGAAAATTTCTGGAAGAATATCTAATTGTGAAGAAACAAACCAATTTATGATAACAGAATTCCATCTTATTAAGCTGCATGTGACCAAGTTACAGACCTTTGATGAAGTCTTTCTATTGGTAAACAGCAATATTTGATTTAGTCTCACATTAAATTAAGGGACAAATGAGGGCTTGCCAGCTACCAACCAATCTGTCAGCTGATAAAGCACCCAGTGGAGAAAACAGCCCTGATCTATATAAGGAGTAGATGTTTTACCCACATTTAAAGAGTCAGTAATGCTTTAGCATTTTGCAGTATTAAAGTACAAATAGCATCTGGGGAGAAGGACACTACTGCATATTAAAATAGCATTTTTTTTCCCCCTTGGAGGATCTCAGCTGTTTTTCAACCTCTTAGATGCGTGCTTCTGTTGCAGGTCTATGGGGAATAGCAACATACCTTTCAAAATCATCCAAGGAAGTGTACTTATTAATTTCACTTTTCATGGAAAAACACAACTTCCACTTGCCTCTACTGACAGGCCTTTCGAAATCCCTCCTTTGATCTTGAAAAGTATAGCTCTTCTTAAAGTGGTAGGATGTGGCCACCATATCCTGACTGCCATCAGCTGCACCCAGCGGGGCGTCGCTCCAGGACCTTGCTTCAGACAGGCAGAGTTTTCACCATCTGAGCCACCAGGGGAGTCCAGGGCGGGCCTTAGACCTTCCCTATAACTGGAGGGCACTGCTGCCTCGTCTCTGTCTCTCTGTGAAGCGAGATCGAGCCATGAGCCTTTGGAGTTGGAGCACTGACTCTAAGACCCCAGACTAGCAGAAAACTCACCCTAGGGGGTACCAAATACTGAGACCTCACACAAGGGAAACCACTGGAATACAGGACCTGGCATCACCCAGCCACCAGTAGCACCCTGTGTAGGGCACCTCATCTAAACAATAAACAAAACAAAAATACAAACCCAATCATCAGCAGACAGGATTACCGCCTCACTCAGCTTTGCCCATCAGAGGAAAAACAAACAAACAAAAACGCAGCATCTTACCCTATAGGAAGCTTACACAAACCAGTGGACCAACCTTAGGAGGGCAGAAACCAAAAGGAAGAAAGAATTCAACCTTGAAGCCTGGGAAAAGGAGACCTCAAACAAAATAAGTTAAAAAAAAAATAATGGAAAGGCAGAGAAATACTAAGCAAATGATGGAACAAACTAGAAACACAGAAGTCCAAATAAATGAAGAGGAAATAGGCAAACTACCTGAAAAAGAATTCAGAATAATGATAGAAAAGATGATCGAAATCCTTGAAAACAAAATATAGAAAATGCAAGAATCAATTAACAAAGACCTGGAAAAATTAAAGAATAAACATGCAGAGACAAACAACACAATTATTGAAATTAAAAATACTCTAGAAGGAATCAATAGCAGACTATCTGAAGGAGAAGAACAGACCAGTGAGCTGGAAGATAAAATGGTGGAAATAAACTTCTGAAGAGCAGAATAATTAAAAAGAATGAAAAGAACTGAGGATAGTCTCAGGGAACTCTGGGACCATATCAAATGCACCAACATTCAAATTATAGGAGTTCCAGAAGAAGAATAGAAAAAGAAAGAATATGAAAAAAATTTTTTAAGAGATTATAGTTGAAAATTTCCCCAACATGTAAAAGGAAATAATCAATCAAGTCCAAGAGGCACAAAGAGTCCCATACAGGAAAACTCAAGGAGAAACACACCAAGACACATACTAATCAAACTAACAAAGACTAAACATAAAGACAGAATATTAAAAGCAGCAAGGGAGAAGCAACAAGTAACATACAAGGGAAACCCATTTGCTTAACAGCTGATCTTTCAGCAGAAACTCTGCAGGCCAGAAGAGAATGGCAGGATATATTTAAAGTACTGAAAGGGAAAAATCTATAACCAAGATTACTGTACCCAGCAAGGATCTCATTCAAAATTAATGGAGAAATGAAAAGCTTTTCAAACAAGCAAAAGTTAAGAGAATTCAGTACCACCAAATCAGCTTTACAATAAATGTTACATGGAATTATATAGTCAAGAAACACAAGAGAAGAAAAAAGATCTACAAAATCAACCCCAAACAATTGAGAAAATGGCAATAGGAACATATATATCAATAATTACTTTAAATGTAGATAGAGTAAATGCTCCAACCAAAAGACACAGACTGGCTGAATGGATACAAAAACAAGACCCATATATATGCTGTCTAAAAGAAACCCACTTCAAACTTCAAGACACATATAGACTGAAAGTGAGAGGATGGAAAAATATATTCCATGCAAATGGGAAGCAAAAGAAAGCTGGAGTACATCAGATAAAATAGACCTTAAAATAGAGATTACAAGAGATAAGGAAGAATACTATATAACGATCAAGGGATCAATCCAAGAAGAAGACATAGCAATTGTAAATATCTATGCACCCGTCATAGGAGCACCTCAATACATACGACAAACACTATCAGACATAAAAGGAGAAATTGACAGTAACACAATAATAGTAGGAGACTTTAACACCCCACTCACACCAATGGACAGATCATCAAAACAGAAAATTAATGAGGAAACACAAGTTTTAAATGATACATTAGATGAGATGCATCTCACTGATATTTTCAGGACATTCCATCCAAATGCAGACTACACCTCCTTCTCAAGTGCACATGGAACATTCTCCAGGTAGACCACCTCTTGGGTCAGAAATTAAACCTTAATAAATTTAAGAAAATTGAAATCACATCAAGCATCTTCTCTGACCACAACTCTATGAGACTAGCTATCAATTGTAATAAAAAACTGTAAGAAACACAAACACATGGAGATTAAACAACACGTTTCTAAATAACAAACAGGTTACTGAAGAAATCAAAAGGGAAATCAAAAATTTTCTAGAAAAAATGACAATGAAAATACAACTCAAAACCTATGGGATGCAGCAAAAGCAGTCCTAAGAGGGAAGTTTATAGCAATACAATCTGACCTCAAGAAACAAGAAAAACATTAACTAGACAACCTAACTTTATACCTAAAGCAACTGGAAAAAGAAGAAGAAGAACAACAAAAAAAACCAAATTAGTGGAAGGAAAAAAATCATAAAGATCCAAGCAGAAATAAATGAAAAAGAAATTAAAGAAACAAAAGTAAGGATTAATAAAACTAAAAGCTGGTTCTTTGAGAAGAAGACTATTATGAACAACTACATGGCAATAAAATAGATAACCTGGAAGAAATGGACAGATTCTTAGAAAAATTCAATCTTCCAAGACTGAACCAGGAAGAAATAGAAATTATGAACAACCCAATTACAAGCACTAAAATTGAAGCTGTGATCAAAAATCTCCCAAAATACAAAAGCCCAGGACCAGATGGCTTCACAGGAGAATTCTATGAAACATTTAGAGAAGAGCTGATGCCTATCCTTCTAAAACTCTTTCAAAAAATTGCAAAGGAAGGAACACTTCCAAACTCATTCTACAAGGCCACCATTACCCTGATACCAAAACCAGACAGACAACACAAAAAAAGGAAACTACTGGCCAATATCACTGATGAACATAGATGCAAAAATCCTCAACAAAATTTTAGCAAACAAAATTCAGCAACACATCAAAAAGCTCATACACCATGACAAGTTGGGTTTATTACAGGAATGCAAGGATTCTTCAATACACTCAAATCAATCAATGTGATATACCATATTAAAAATTACAACATATATATATAAATTACAATATACTAACACATATATATGTAATTTAGAAAGATGGTAATGATAACCCTATATGCAAAACAGAAAAAGAGACACAGATGTACAGAACAGACTTTTGGACTCTGTGGGAGAAGGCGAGGGTGGGATGTTTCAAGAGAACAGCATCAAAACATGTATATTATCTAGGGTGAAACAGATCACCAGCCCAGGTTGGATGCATGAGATAAGTGCTCGGACCTGGTGCACTGGGAAGACCCAGAGGGATCAGGTAGAGAGGGAGGTGGGAGGGGGGATCGGGATGGGGAATACATGTAAATCCATGGCTGATTCATGTCAATGTATGGCAAAAACCACTACAATATTGTAAAGTAATTAGCCTCCAACTAATAAAAATAAATGAAAAAAAAATTTTTTTTTAAATTGAAAGATACTAACAAAGGATCATAAGAGACTACTACCAGCAGCTCTATGCCAATAAAATGGACAACTTGGATGAAATGGACAATTTCTTAGAAAAGTATAACTTTCCAAAACTGAACCAGGAAGAAATAGAAGATCTTAACAGACCCATCACAGGCAAGGAAATCGAAACTGTAATCAAAAATCTTCCAGCAAACAAAAGCCCAGGACCAGATGGCTTCACAGCTGAATTCTACCAAAAACTTAGAGAAGAGCTAACACCTACCTTACTCAAACTCTTCCAGAAAATTGCAGAAGAAGGTAAACTTCCAAACTCATTCTATGAGGCCACCATCACCCTAATTCCAAAACCTGACAAAGATGCCACAAAAAAAGAAAACTACAGGCCAATATCACTGATGAACATAGATGCAAAAATCCTTAACAAAATTCTAGCAAACAGAATCCAACAACATATTAAAAAAATCATACACCACGACCAAGTGGGCTTTATCCCAGGAATGCAAGGATTCTTCAATATTCGCAAATCAATCAATGTAATACACCACATTAACAAATTGAAAGATAAAAACCATATGATTATCTCAATAGATGCAGAGAAAGCCTTTGACAAAATTCAACACTCATTTATGATTAAAACTCTCCAAAAAGCAGGAATAGAAGGAACATACCTCAACATAATAAAAGCTATATATGACAAACCCACAGCAAGCATCACCCTCAATGGTGAAAAATTGAAAGCATTTCCCCTGAAATCAGGAACAAGACAAGGGTGCCCACTCTCACCACTACTGTTCAACATAGTGTTGGAAGTTTTGGCCACAGCAATCAGAGCAGAAAAAGAAGTAAAAGGAATCCAGATAGGAAAAGAAGAAGTGAAACTCTCGCTGTTTGCAGATGACATGATCCTCTACATAGAAAACCCTAAAGACTCTACCAGAAAATTACTAGAACTAATCAATGAATATAGTAAAGTTGCAGGATATAAAATTAACACACAGAAATCCCTTGCATTCCTATATACTAACAATGAAAAAACAGAAAGAGAAATTAAGGAAACAATACCATTCACCATTGCAACAAAAAGAATAAAATACTTAGGAGTATATCTACCTAAAGAAACAAAAGACCTATACATAGAAAACTATAAAACACTGATGAAAGAAATCAAAGAGGACACAAACAGATGGAGAAACATACCGTGTTCATGGATTGGAAGAATCAATATTGTCAAAATGGCTATTCTACCCAAAGCAATCTATAGATTCAATGCAATCCCTATCAAGCTACCAACGGTATTTTTCACAGAACTAGACCAAAGAATTTCACAATTTGTATGGAAATACAAAAAACCTCGAATAGCCAAAGTAATCTTGAGAAAGAAGAATGGAACTGGAGGAATCAACCTGCCTGACTTCAGACTCTACTACAAAGCCACAGTCATCAAGACAGTATGGTACTGGCACAAAGACAGAAATATAGACCAATGGAACAGAATAGAAAGCCCAGAGATAAATCCACGAACCTATGGACACCTTATCTTTGACAAAGGAGGCAAGGATATACAATGGAAAAAAGACAACCTCTTTAACAAGTGGTGCTGGGAAAACTGGTCAACCACTTGTAAAAGAATGAAACTAGAACACTTTCTAACACCATACACAAAAATAAACTCAAAATGGATTAAAGATCTAAATGTAAGACCAGAAACTATAAAACTCCTAGAGGAGAACATAGGCAAAACACTCTCCGACATAAATCACAGCAAGATCCTCTATGACCCACCTCCCAGAATATTGGAAATAAAAGCAAAACTAAACAAATGGGATCTAATGAAACTTAAAAGCTTTTGCACTACAAAGGAAACTATAAGTAAGGTGAAAAGACAGCCGTCAGATTGGGAGAAAATAATAGCAAATGAAGAAACAGACAAAGGATTAATCTCAAAAATATACAAGCAACTTCTGCAGCTCAATTCCAGAAAAATAAATGACCCAATCAAAAAATGTGCCAGAGAACTAAACAGACATTTCTCCAAAGAAGACATACAGATGGCTAACAAACACATGAAAAGGTGCTCAACATCACTCATTATTAGAGAAATGCAAATCAAAACCACAATGAGGTACCATTACACACCAGTCAGGATGGCTGCTATCCAAAAGTCTACAAGCAATAAATGCTGGAGAGGCTGTGGAGAAAAGGGAACCCTCTTACACTGTTGGTGGGAATGCAAACTAGTACAGCCACTATGGAAAACAGTGTGGAGATTCCTTAAAAAACTGGAAATAGAACTGCCATATGACCCAGCAATACCACTTCTGGGCATACACACTGAGGAAACCAGATCTGAAAGAGACACGTGCACCCCAATGTTCATCGCAGCACTGTTTATAATAGCCAGGACATGGAAGCAACCTAGATGCCCATCAGCAGATGAATGGATAAGGAAGCTGTGGTACATATACACCATGGAATAATACTCAGCTGTCAAAAAGAATTCATTTGAACCAGTCCTAATGAGATGGATGAAACTGGAGCCCCTTATACAGAGTGAAGTAAGCCAGAAAGATAAAGAACATTACAGCATACTGACACATATATATGGAATTTAGAAAGATGGTAACGATAACCCTATATGCAAAACAGAAAAAGAGACACAGAAACACAGAACAGACTTTTGAACTCTGTGGGAGAATGTGAGGGCAGGATGTTTCAAAAGAACAGCATATACACTATCTATGGTGAAACAGATCACCAGCCCAGGTGGGATGCATGAGACAAGTGCTCGGGCCTGGTACACTGGGAAGACCCAGAGGAATCGGGTGGAGAGGGAGGTGGGAGGGGGGATCAGGATGGGGAATAAGTGTAAATCTATGGCTGATTCATATCAATGTATGACAAAACCCACTGAAATGTTGTGAAGTAATTAGCCTCCAACTAATAAAAAAATTAAAAAAGAATAAAAAAAAAAAGAAAAAAAATAAAATTGAAAGATAAAAACCATATGATAGTCTCAATAGATGAAGAAAAAAAGCCTTTGAAAAAATTCAGCACCCATTTATGATTAAAATTATCCAAAAAATGGGCATAGACGGAACCTACCTCAACATAGTAAAGGCCATATATGATAAGCCTACAGCAAACATTAATCTCAATGGTGGAAAACTGAAAGCATTCCCCCTAAGATCAGGAACAAGAGAAGGGTGTCCACTTTCACCAATATTATTCAAAATAGTTCTGGAACTCCTAGCTACAGCAATCAAAGAAGAAAAAGAAGTAAAAAGAATCCAGATCGGAAAAGAAGTAAAGTTCTCCCTTTTTGCAGATGACATGATATTGTACATAGAAAACCCTAAAGATAATATCTGAAAATTACTAGAGCTAATCAACAAACTTAGCAAAGTTGCAGGATACAAAGTCAATACACAGAAATCACTTGCATTTCTATGTACTAACAATGAAAAATCAGAAAAAGAAATTAAGGAATCAATGCCATTCACCATTGCAACAAAAAGAATTAAATATCTAGGAAAAAACTTACCTAAGGAGGCAAAATAACTATAAACAGAAAATTAGAAGACACTGATGAAAGAAATCAAAGACAACACAAACAGTTGGAGAGATAATCCATGTTCCTGGGTAGGAAGAATCGATATTGTGAAAATGACTATACTACCAAACGTAATCTACAGATTCAATGCAATCCCTTTCAGATTACCAATGGCATTTTTTCACAGAATTAGAACAAAAAGCTTCATAATTCATATGGAAACACAAAAGACCCCGAATAGCCAAAGCAGTCTTGAGAAAGAAGAATGGAGCTGGAGGAATCAACCTTCCTGACTTCAGATTATACTACAAAGCTACAGTCATCAAGACAGTATGGTAGTGGAACAAAAACAGAACTAGAGACCAATGGAACAAGATAGAAACCCAGAAATAAACCCATGCACCTATGGGTACCTTATTTTTTACAAAGGAGGCAAGAATATACAATGGGGCAAAGACAGCTTCTTCAGTAAATGGTGCTGGGAAAACTGGACAGATACATGTAAAATGACAAAATTAGAAAACTTCCTAACACCATATACAAAGATAAATTCAAAATAGATTAAAAACCTAAATGTAAGACCAGAAACTATAAAACTCTGAGAGGAAAACATAGGTAGAACATTCAATGACATAAATCAAAGCAAGATCCTCTATGACCCACCTCCTAGAGTAACGGAAATAAAAACAAAAGTAAACAAGTAGGCACAGATTAAACTTAAAAGCTTTTGCACAGCAAAGGAAACTATAAGTAAGGTGAAAAGACAACCCTCAGAATGGGAGAAAATAATACCAAATGAAACAACTGTCAAGGGATTAATTTCCAAAATATACAAGCAGCTCATACAACTCAATGCCAGAAAAACAAACAACCCAATCAGAAAGTGGGGGAAAGACCTAAAAAGACATTTCTCCAAAGAAGACATACACATGGCTAACAAACACATGAAAAGATGTGCTCAACATTGCTCATTATTAGAGAAATGCAAATCAGAACTACAATGAGGTATCACCTCACACTGGTCAGAATGGCCATTATCAAAAAGTCTACAAACAATAATGCTGTGTGTGGAGAAAAGAGAATGCTCTTACACTGTTGCGAGGAATGTAAATTGATACAGTCATTATGAAAGACGTTATGGAGACTGCTTGAAAAACTAGGAAGCAAACCACCATCTGACTCAGCTATCCCACTCCTAGGCATATTCCTTGTGGAAACCAAAATTGAAGAAGACACGTGTATCCCATTTTTCATTGCAGCATTATTTACAATAGCTAGAATATGGAAGCATCCTAGATGCCCGTTGACAGATGAATAGAAAAAGAAGTTGTGGTACATATACACAATGGATATTACTTAGCCATAAAAAGGAATGCATTTGAGTCAGTTCTGATGAGGTGGATGAACATAGAACCTATTATACACAGTGAAGTGGGTCAGAAAGAGAAAGATAAATATTGTATTCTAACACACATATAAAGAATCTAGAAAAATGGTACTGAAGTATTTATTTACAGGGCAGCAATGGAGAAGCAGACATAGAGAATAGACTTATGGACATGGGGAGAGGGGAGGAGAGGGTGAGATGTATGGAAAGAGTAACAGAAACTTACATTACTGTTGGTCCTTTAATGGACCGGAACCTGGTGGTCCAGAGTCGACAATAAGAAAGTAAGAGAGAGAAAGAGGCTGATAGCGCTTGTTGGTCCTTTAATGGACCGGAACCTCGTGGTTCCGAGAGTAAGAGAGAGAAAGAGGCTGGTATCCCCTGGTTTAGGCGGAAAGCCAATAGAGCCCTGTTCTCAGGGCTCGCGCTGCTGCACGTAGGCACCGGGCGCCCTCTCGAGTGGGTGAAGGTGCAGGGCGCCTTCTCCAGAGGGTCTTAGAAGCCCGGGCAAGAAAGTGAGCTCAGCGGGCCTCCGTGCTCCAAGGAATTAGCCAGAAATAGAGAGAGACAGAGAAAGATAGAGAGAGAGAAGAAAGAAAGAAATACAGACAGACAGACACGGGGGACCAAAGCTCTGATGGAGCAAAGGTGTTTTAATCAACATGGCGTGGGAATATATACTGTCTTACCAGGTGGTTATTCTCAGCAAAGACAAAGATTAAAATTCCAGATTTACAAAACATAAGACATCCCTATCAAAGAGAGAGAGAGAGTTGCAAACAATCACCTTTTACCGTATGGTTCATAAAAAGGAAGAGGGTACTTATCACCGTAATGAGAAATGCCTGGATTCCTCAGCCCCGGGAAAGGTGTGCCTCTCCTCTTAATTCCTGAATATTCAGGAATCAATAAGGGCCAGAGGGTCCTGACAGATCCAAAACAGCACACAGGAAGCCTCCTGTTAAATGCTTCCTGACACATTACCATATGTAAAATAGATAGCCAGCGGGAATTTGCTGTCTGGCTCAGGAAACTCAAACAGGGACTCTGTATCAACCTAGAGGGTGGGATGGGGAGGGAGGGGGGAAGGGGGTTCAAAAGGGAGGGGATATATGTATACCTATGACTGATTCAAGTTGAGGTTTGACAGAAAACAACAAAATTCTGTAAAGCAATTATCTTTCAATAAAAAAAATAAATTAAAAAAATTAGATTTTACCTTACATCTGTTAAAATGACTATCATCAAAATGACAAGAAATAACAAGCATTGGCTTGGATGTGGAGAAAGGAGAATCCATGTGCATTGTTGGTAGGAATGAATGAAATTGGTATAGCCACTATGGAAAATGGCATGAAGTTTCCTTAAAAAATTAAAATTAGAACTACCATTATGATCCAGCAATCCCACTTCTAGGTATTTCTGAAGGTAATGCAATAACTACATTAAAGAGATAAGCTGCATGTCCAAGTTCACTGCAGCATTATTTACAATAGGCAAGACATGAATACAACTTAAGTGTCCATTGAAGAATAAATGATATGCAAAATGTAATATTTTTCATCTATAAAAAAGAAAGAAATCCTGCTATTTGGGACACTATGGATGAAACTTCAGGGCATTACTCTAAGTGAAATAAGTCAGACAGAGAAAGACAAATACTGAATGATTTCACTTTTATGTGGAATCTGGAAAAAAAAACAAAAAGCTCATATAAAGAGAAAGCAAATTGGTGATTGCCAGAGGCAGAAGGGGTTCAGCTGAGGGCAAAATGGGCAAAGGTGGTCAAAAGGTACAAACTTCCAGTTGTAAAATAAAGAACCCCTGGTGATGTAATGTATAGCATGGTAACTATGGTTAATGATGTTGTATATTTGAAAGTTGTTAAGAGAGTAAATCTTTATCTTTCATTTAAAAAAAAATGGTAGGATATGCAGATCACATTCTAATAAATTGGTTGACTGCTACTATTTTGCTGGTGTTATTTAGTTGTTAAGTTGTGTCCGACTCTTTTGTGACCCCGTGGACTATAGCCCACCAGGTTCCACTCTCTATGGGATTTCTCAGGGAAGAATACTGGAGTGGGTTGCCATTTCCTTCTGCAGGGGATCTTCCTGACCCAGGGATCAAACCCACATCTCCTGCTTTGGCAGGTAGATTCTTTACCGCTGAACTACCATAGTCATCTTCATTTTATGAATCGGAAAATGATAAGATGGCATCATTTATCAAAAGGTGAATTCATTACTAGATAAAAGAGAAAGGCATTTAGCAAATACAGAATTTACAAAAGAGTGAATTCTAGGTTACATGTTAAGTTAGCAATACCTTTTGGAGAGCAAGTCAGAATAAGGAAGTTTACACCATATAAAGTTTGCTATCATGCAAATGGGATAAGTAAGCACATAGATTTTATCTCTTGAAGCAGAAAATCCAACTGAAGATGAATAGCTCATGTTATCCTCTGAAGATAATGACAATGGGGATCCTTATCCATTATGATATCAGAATATTTGTGATATTATGAGAAAATAAGCAAATAAATAAACCCAGTAAGCAATAAGAGGCAATAAGATACTTGATCTAATCAAATCCTTGATAAAAGGGTTAGGGAAAAGCAGAGGAGAGGTTTGTACCACACACAAAAAAAGACATAATGAAGAATAAGAATTTGACATCTATATAAAACAGTTAACACAGCATTCAGCTCTGGGGAATGCTGATCTCTTCTTTCTCCCCTGGTTGTGGTCAAGTCAGTATAGGAACAGAGTTACATAGCATTTCCCTCCGCATGTTTGGCCTCTTTTATTTATCTGCTTTGTTGTTCAGTCACTCAGTTGTGTCCTACTCTTTGTGACCCCTGCAGTATGCCAGGCTTCCCTGTCCTTCACCATCTTCCGGAGCTTGCTCAAACTCATGTCCATTGAGTCAGTGATGCTTATCTGCTTGGGGGGGGTCCATAAATTCAGGACTGGGGTAAATAGGTACTCCCTAACTCCACTGTTTCCCTGGTAAGTTGGCCTGAGATGGTACTAGCCTCTAATATTGCCCTCAGCATTGCTCAGAAGGGTTGGACCATTCCCATAGGGATAGTCAAACATACAGTCCACAGAAAATGACTCTAAAATTGATTATCCCAAATCAAGTCAATAGTGAAACATTTGCTTGTATCAAGAAGTTTGATTTGTACACTTAGATCCTCCTGAAGCAGTTTGGAGTCACAGAGCCTTACAAAGTGTATAATAACTATGAGGGACTTGATCAGGACATCCTCAGTAAAAAATGTCACTATGCTTCTCAGACTGTCTTTTACTCGCTCTTGCTACTGAATACAATTTCTGTGCTTTTCCCCAGCAGGCTAATATGCACTAAATTACCTTTCCAACACTGTCTCTCTCACCTTGAGACTTGAAACTTTCTGTCCACAGATCCTCTAGAAGAGTAATACAAAACCACATATCCTCTCATATATTTTTAAGTTGGTATTGAAAAAATTGTATTACAAGTTTAAATTATTATAATGATGTAATTCTAAATATGTATGCCTTTAATAAACATAATAATGTTTGTTATATAATTATTATATTACTTTATATGTATTCAGTGAAATAAAAATAATTTGATAACCACAATAATCCATTTAAAAAGCACTTAAACATGATCTTCTTTAACAGTCAGAATTTTCACATCACTCACTTTTGTCCTTAAACTCATATCTCCATTTTTCTCCCTCAGAATTTTATCCTAATGCAGCTTTATGCTTGAAAGTCTTTTATTGATCATCTCATTGTATGTAGCTGCAACAACTACTTGTCTATTTAGATATATAGCTTTCCCTGTGACCACAAGAGATTAAACATTAAATATTAAAGTATACAATAATCAAAAATTTTTGGCTGAAGTAGATGGTAATACTCTTCTATGAGTCTGAACAACTTTTAACTTTCCAATAAAGTACAAAATACCAATTTGCCTCCCACAGGAGTTCCTTTTTCTCAAATATTTAATAATCTGTTGGAAGTGAAGCTTTATTTGCTCTTTTTATTTGAAATCATGTAGAATGCACCCCCAAAATGCAGAAAGAAACACAGACCCATGAAAATGCTTACTAAGCTCTCAAGTTTGAAAATGGCAAAAATGCAGATAAAGCACTCTGAAGAGACTGGTATTTACCAGCATACTTTTTACAAATCTTAATTACTCTAATTCTAAGATAAAGGAAGATATTGAGCACTGGCATAAATTTATTGGCTGGATGAAAAAAAGATACTACAACCTTCAGTACTTCTTACCATTAGGACCAATTCTCATAGAGATGCAGTATTTGACTAAATTTAGGAGACAGAAGAAGCTAGTTTACTGAACAAAATGAAGCATCATTAATTCTACCAGCCAGTTTATGAAATCCTGTGACCTTGACTCAGGCCAAAATCCTGTTTCTAATGCCAACCTTTGCCTTAACCCAAATATGAATAAGATGGGAAAAGATGGGGAACCCTACCACTACTGACCATGACAGAATTACTGGCAGACCCCAGTATTTCAAGCATTGGTTTTGTTTTTTGTTTGGTACCTCAGAGTATTTTCACTTCTGGGTAGTTTATCAGTGTAAGACTAAGAATGGGTGAGAATGAGGATTGAACTTTGTCAAAATAGAAGAAAGAGGAAGTGAAAAATGAAAATCAGCACATTAACTCAAAGTAATGAGGGACCTTAATTACATCTACAAAAATCCCTTCATCTTTTCCCATGTTAGTAACCTAACCACAGAATGACAAGGACTGTATTATCAGGCTTCTTTCAGCATTCTAGAAAGGGGATTATATACAGCATGGACCCAGGGAGCAGGAATCTTGGTGGCCATCTTGGAATCTCCCTACCAAAAATTAGATCTTCCTAAACTTCAAAAATTGCTGACATTTTCTAACGCTACTCATTTACAAATAGGCTCTACACACATTGTCTTTAACAAAATGCCCTTTTTCTCTTTGACCCAGCCTTCAAGGCTTTGTTCAAATTCCTTCCTTCCACAGTCCTTGATTTGTTTTTCCCTTATGGTAGTCTTATTATTCATGTAAGTATTTTGTTCCCTTTATAGACAAGCAACTCCATGAACCATATCTGATTTAGGTTTATATTATTCATAGGATCAAGCAGTGACTTGAAAGAGAGGACACCAACATATTTGATTAATGATTAAATGAAAAAATAAAAATTTGTACTGTCTATACATGAGTATGGTTATAGCTCTGACTTCTGAAGCTCTTTTCTTATACTCAATTATATCTATGACTAGGATGGAAGTGTATAGAAAACAGGGCCACAAGATAGACTCAAGGAAATATTGCATACATGGAGTGCACGCATGCTAAGTCTTTTCAGTTTCATCTAACTTTGTGTGACCCTATGGAGCATAGCCCACTAGGCTCCTCTGTCCAAGGGATTCTCCAAGCAAGAATACTGAAGTGGGTCACCATGTCCTCCTCCAGCGTATCTTCCCAAACTAGGGATTGAACGTGTGTCTCTTATGCCTCCTGCCCTGGTGTGTGGGCTCTTTACCACACTATGTGAAGTATGGGCAATATTTTGTAATAATTGTAAATGGAAAGTAGCCTTCAAATTATAAAAAAGTTTTTAAAAAAATTAAAAAGGAGAACAGAGCCAATGTCTTCTTTGTCTTTCTTAACATATTTCATTATAAACTTTAGATGTAATTTCTACATATCTCTGTATTTACAACCCAGTAGTCTAACTTCCCAGGTGGCTCAGTGGGTAAAGAATCTGCCTGCAAGGCAGGAGATACAGGAGATACTAATTTGATCCTTGGGCCAGGAAAATCCCTTGGAGAAAGGCATGGCAACCCACTCCAATATTCTTATCTGGAGAATTCCATGCACAGAGGTGCCTTGAAGGCTACAGTCCATAGAGACACAAAGAGTCAAACATAACAAAAGTGATTGAGTATGCAGGCACAGTCTTAGCTCACTGATATAGACTGACTCTAAGAGTAATCAAGCATGTATCTGGTGTGGCTTATGGTAATGTTTTTTTCATTGTTTCCATCTATTTTGAGGAAAATTAATATTGTTGAAATTTCTAAAGAAGTTAGAGCTCTTTGGGATTCTGGGTCTCCAATATTTAGCAAGTATCTTCCTCCTCTCAGATTCCCAAGGGAAATTTGAACAGATGATCCACTACTTCAAAATACTTTCCTGTGACTATCACCACAAACCATTCTGTGGAACCCCCAGTTCTGGTGAGGTGAACCAAATCACAGGAAAGCCATAGGGAAAATATTTGGTCTTTACTCAAAAACCCAGACTAAATGAATAAATAAATAAAAAGGCTCTGTGGAAAATTTATGGTAGACTCACATATTAATCTCTTTTGTTCCTGTCTCTTTTTATTTAATTTTGAATTAATTTTTATTGGAATACAGTTGTTTTACAATGCTTTAGTTTATACAGTACAGAAGGTTTAATCAGCTATAATATACATGTATCTCCTCTCTTTTAGACTTCCCTTTCTTTCAGGTCATCACAGTGCATTAAGTAGAGCTCCCTGTGCTATACAACATGTTCTCATTAGTTATCTACCTTACACATAATAACGATAGTGTATATGTGTCAATATCAGTCTCTGAATACCTCCCACTCCCTATCTTCTCCCCTTGGTATCCATACATTTGTTCTCTACGTCTGTGTCTCTATTTCTGCTTTGAAAATAGGATCATCTAGGATGGACCTAGAGAAGGTCATACAGAGTGAAGTAAGTCAGAAAGAAAAAAAACTATTAACACATAAATGTGGATTCTAGAAAAATGGTACAGATGATTTGATTCACATCTTAATCTTCACCCTGATGATCTTGCCACACAGATGGCTATAGCTAATTCCTGCCCTACCCCCAGAGGCGAAAAAAAAAGAAACATCAAAGGAAAGGAAGAATTTTTCTCCTAGGCTAACAGCAGAGCAAAACTAACACACACTGCTGAGACTCTAAAACAGGAAGGTTCCCTCCTTTGGGAATAGCCCAAAACCCCTCTATCACACGAAAGAACAACCAACAACCAGATGGTGCAATCCCAAAAGAAAGAAATGCAATGGAAGCAAGTCATGCAGACACACTTTGAAATGCTTTCTCAAGTGAGAAAGGACCCCAACTTGATCTGAATTTACAGGTTAATATTATACATGACCTTGCCCCACAGCAGTTCTTGCCTAGTCAGCTAGAAGGAAGGTGTGCCGCTCATTTTGGAAAGAGCTCCTACCTATTTAGTGACCTGACATGAGAAATCTTCATTGCATTTCTGTGGATCATGTTTTATTAGATGCTTACTTGTTTTGATGATTGGCCTCTTCCATTTCCTCTTTTCCTAAGTACCTGTCAGATACTTAAGAAAAAAAAAAAAAGTGAATAAGCTTGACATAGAAAAAAGACATTAAAAAAAAAAACAACTAAACTAAAATCCTTCAAGTTAAATAGGCCACTCTGCAATATAGGAAGTTGCATAACAAGTAAAATTCCTTGAGAAAAAAGAGAAGCATGCATGCAGGATTTAATTGCCAGAGTCTAATTAGTTTTTGACTAGTGCTATAAAACTGAGAGAGAAGCAAAGATAAATATTTCAGCTACTTTCCCTATGTACTGTGAATAAAAGAATGGAAATGATTCTCAAAATTGAATGTTATGAAGTCATTTGCAAAGTATATTAAGTCAGTTCTTCTATGTAATGAAGTGTCCTTTACAGTTTAAGAGACTTTCCAGAGCTGACATTTCTCTCATAAAGAACATGGATCTTGTGGCTTCATTATGACTTCTTGAAACAATCTGAACTCTAGACCTTTTCATCTGCCAGCTGAGGACACATCCACAGACTAACTGGTGTTTAATAGCAGTGCAGGGCACCAAGGCTCAAAATTATTTCAACTCTCATGACCTAAATCTCTGGCCAGGCGACATGTTGAAAGCTTCCTTGCTAACACCTCATTTATTTTTTCTCTCCACACTCACTGAGAGAGTTGCACACTGTGCTGACTTTTTTAAAAAAATCAGATTGCGTGGTGGAAGGTCACTGAGAAATGAATGTCATTATGAAACAATTCAATGCATCACTTCCTTTCCCTTGATCAGTTTGATTCCCTTCACTGGAGGGCTGATAACTTCCCCCAAAGTGGTCTCCTGTGCATGATTACCTTGAGGCAATCTAGATGATGCTACATTAGGGAGGTAAGAAAGAGCAAATATGAAAACAGACATTACTATGTATAAGTTTGCAAATGAGTCAGTGAGGCTCCCTTTGCCACCTTCACTGAGAAGCAAATATGTTGATTTCATTTTGAGTTACAGATTGTTGCTCCTACCTTAGGTTGGTGGCTGATAAATCCATCCAACACAAGATTTCATTTTATATAATAGTTACTTTTTTAATGGCTCTTTAAATATATCAGTTTGTAGGGTTTATCCCCATCTGTTTGCACAGCAAAAGAGCATATTTTCTCTTCTAATTCAAGAACATCCGTGGTGTATTTTATTCTGGAATGATGTTTGCTTTATAATGAGAGTGTTTTCTTTCATTATGTATTTATATATTTATAATTTCTTGACATCATCTTTTTTCCAGTGCATAATTCATTATTTTCATCTGAAGAAGAAAATGTAAGCTAGAAGAACCTGCAATCAGGCTTTGAGCTCCTCAAGAGGAAAGAACTTAGTTCCTAACACAGGAATCAGAAAAATCTGAGTAAATTATTTATCAAATTAGTAAATTAATTAGTATAATACAATACTTATAATATACATGAATATATACAGGATTTTCACCAAGTGAATCCACTCTACTTAGGAATTAATTATGTAAATTAACTATTGATAGCAACTGACTCAAGATTAAGCTTCATATATTAGGAAATATGGGATGCAATTTAGTGCAATCAAACACTATTTTTCGCAAATATTTTAAGGAAATTCAGAAAAAATTGAAAAAAGAAAATATGACATAGTTTCTAGTAATGGAAATGTATATAATCCTGGCATTTACCACCTAATATATTTATAATTCCACTTCTATAATTTCATGTCTAAGCTACTGTAGATGATTACAAAAATTGTCATCAACTAAGTGGAAATATTACATATTAACATTATTCACTTGTTCATGCTACAATATTTGTTCTTTAAATTGTATAAAATTGATTAAACTGTATTCAAGCGAATTATATTAAACTGCCTACAATCTTGCCTATGATTCTTGGGTTCTGTGATTTTTTTTTTTCACCCAAAACAGATTCTATCATTAAACAAAGAACTATTTAGAGTCTAGAAACACATCTCATTTATCTAGGTATTCTCTTCATCTTGCACCTAAATTTTTTATGGAATGAGAAACAGTAAAATATCCATTAATTTCTGAGAATTGACAAAAATACTCTGGGCTTTTTATATAAACATAAAATTAGAAGATTTGTCCACAATTTGTAAACACGAACTCCATATATTATTATTCATCAGTTTATCCAGAGAAGCATGAGGATTTTTTGACTGCCATCATTTAATTGCTTGTAGAAAACATTTGATAAAATTGTTTGTGGATCAGTGGGAAGAATCCTGGTTGAAAGCTGAGAGACTTTGGCTTTCTCATGATCTTAGCCACTTCATTTCTTTGGCCCCTGTTTCCTCATGTGGAGAATGATAGATTGAACTAGGTCCATACTGTCAATATTTTTAATAAATGGTAGCCTTTGTTCAAACAAAACCTTCCCTGGAATTTACATGTGCAAACAAGGTAGCTGAGATGCTCCTACTGGAAAGGGGTGAGAGTTCCTCATCCTTCCTAGGTTACCTCTCATTTACCATCTGTCTTTCTCCTACCCTAACCTCCTGCGGTAGCTCCTTAGGGGGTTGGGCATCCCATGAACAAAATACTAGACCAGGTCATTGAATCACTAAAGTCTTCTCTTTTTAGTTCAAAAACTGTGACTTTAGCGTTCAGTACTAATGCTGGGCTAGGATATATCTATATAATTGCAAGAGTGAATATAGCAGACAACATAGCTATTATCCATACCATTGCTTTCTAAACCAAGTAGATAATTAAGGTGTAAATGAGAATAAAGTGGTCAACTTCAGATCCATTTTATCAATTCTTGTGATTCGTCAGGAATGACCAAATAACTTGTCACTTTTACTTTTCAAACACTGACTAAAACTGGCCAAGTCACTGATCTGAGATTACCTATTGCAATCAGAAGTGGAGGCTGAAGTCCTCACCAAGAAAATAAGAGATAGATACTAATTCATTAGAAATTAATAAGTAAAAACTGTCATAGTGCCAAGGTCCAAGGTGACAAGAGAGAGAATCAGAAAGATCATTTAACTTTAGGAGGATCAAGGGTTGAAATAGAAAAGTAAATTGGGAAATCAAACTTCAGGGTCATAGAAAAAAGAGCAAAGTAAATAAACCAGAAATAAAAGAATCAGAAATAGTATGTGAGTTATTCCAAAGTCATGAGCTAGCACTTATGAGTGCTAAGCAAGCTGGGAATGTGAATAGGCTGGGTCTAAAGAGCCAGGAATGATAGGCACAGTATAATTTTTTTCTGTGTGTAGCTAAAATTATTATCAAGGAATTTGAAAGGTCTAAATTTTTCCCTTTCCCTGTTACCACTGATGATTAAGAATTCAGTCAGTTCAGTTCAGTTCATTCACTCAGTCGTGTCCTGGTCACTTTGTGACCCCCCATGAATCGCAGCACGCCAGGCCTCCCTGTCCATCACAAACTCCTGGAGTTTATTCAGACTAATGTCCATTGAGTCGGTGATGCCATCCAGCCATCTCATCCTCTGTCGTCCCCTTCTCCTCCTGCCCCCAATCCCTCCCAGCATCAGGGTCTTTTCCAATGAGTCTATTCTTTGCATGAGGTGGCCGAAGTATTGGAGTTTCAGCTTCAGCATCAGTCCTTCCAATGAACACCCAGGACTGATCTCCTTTAGGATGGACTGGTTGGATCTCCTTACAGTCCAAGGGACTCTCATGAGTCCTCTCCAAAACCTCTCCAAAAGCATCAATTTTTCAGCACTCAGCTTTCTTCACAGTTCAGTTCTCACATCCAGCACTATTTAAATATGCCAACTCATAGTTCGGCAAAAAAAGAGAAAACAATGACTTAAACAAGGCTTACCAATGGAGAAGGGGACCATAAAAAACAGCTTTATTTTTTTAAAAAGATCTTTAAAAGCAAAAATACTCATAATTTTCTTAAAATACTGTCTCTAAGATCCAGAGAGTTATTAAAAGAATGGCTTAGTCCTGATCCTGGGTTATGAAATCTCACATCTCAATACCCTGAACTTTTGTGCTGTATTCAAACCTAACCTCTTCCTCTTTTGCTACTCTGCAAAGTGCACACAGGGCTTCACCACCTTCAAACACCTCTGTTCAGACAGAAATTTAACAAGCTCTGTCAAAAATGCATATTTCAGACTGAATTGCTTATTTTCCCCTCTCAAGTTAAAATGATGTATTAGAGATTCAAAAGAAATAAAAGTAGATTGCACAAAATATAGCTCATTTCCCCAGAAGGTAAATGTTAAAGGCTCATTTTTTTAGCAGGTCAGATGACTCCTTTCATGATATATATGTGCCTTTGCAAAAGCCTTTAATCTCTGCAAGTCCTGATTTTCTTGGCTGAAAAATGGAAAATCAAAATTAAAGTAGTAAAATCCCAGCTTCAATAAGGAGTGGAGATTTCTGGCTTAATTTGTTATTACGTTAGCTTGATAATTGCCTCTCCCCAGTTCCCGCTAGGCTTACACCCATACATAGATAGTCTGTTATGATGTCCAAGTGCAAACATCTACAAACAACCTCTGAAGACATTCCTTTTAAAATAAAACCAATGTCAATTGAGAAAAAGATTAATGTGTGTATATGTGTGTGTGAGTCTGTATGTGTGTATATTCTTCCTTTCTTAGCTTTATAAAACAAAGCACTCCAACATTCCTGAAAGAAAAGTGGGGAAACATCTACTACTGTCTTCATAGATCAGAAATCCAAGGTCTGCATTAGTGATACTCAACCCTGGTCACACATTAGAAGCCCCTGAAGATGGCTTGAGGTAGGTAGAATTCTGAAGATGCACCCCAAATACATGTGCATGCATGCACATACACATGCACGCACACACACACACGAACCATTCCTATAACCTAGTCATCTGATCAAACACTAATATCAGCATGGTTGCAAAACAGTTTTTTTAGGTTAAATTAAGGCTAGTTACTTATCAACTGATTTTAAAAATAAACTATCCTGGAGAATCCAGGTATTCCCATGTCATTACATGGGCTCCGAAAAGCAGTTAAGGAAGGCAGAAGAGTCAGAGGTATACTGCAGAGAAGAAGTCAGGGCAGATGAGGTGGAAATGATCAGAAAGAACTTAAGCACCAAAAGGACTCAACACATCTTACTGACTGTGAGGACAGAGGCCAAGAACAAAGGCATGCAGGAGGCCCCTAGACATTGAGCAGGTTACCCAGCCACAGCCAGCAGAGAAAAAGGGTTCTCAGTTCCACAGCTGCATGGAAATGAGTTCTGCCAACAAAGTGAATCAGCCCAGAAGAGCTCTCCCCAGGACCTCCACAAAGAACGCAGCCCTGCCCACAACTTCACAGGGCCTTGCAGACGTGAAGCAGGGGAACCAGCTGAGTCCACTGGGCTTCTGACCTACAGAATGATGAAATAACAAATCAGTGTTTCCGTAAGCCATGATGTGTGTGGTAATTTGTTATGGTAGTGATAAAAACACTAATATATGGTTTCACTCTTAAAAAACTTAAGAGGATAAGGCCAGGCACCAATGTTTCTCAAAAGTTTTCTAGGTCACTATTAATCAAACCGTAATATGTATGGGAATTCTAGTCATTTTGTGAAAGTGCAGGGCCCAGAGTACTATTATTTCCTGAACCTCATCAGTCTACATTAATTTCAAGATTGCAAATTGGAGAAAATTTTAGAGTAATATTTTGCATCCTCCCTGTGATACAAGAAAACATAACATCTACCAAAAAGAAGAGTAAATTATAAGGGCACAAAGACACATCAAATTAAAAGGTTATAGGGTGACTTTTGAGGGGAATAGTGACTAGAAAAGAGCATGAAGAGTATTGATGTTGATCTGGAGACTGGTGGTGTTCTGAATCTTGCACTTGGAGCTGGTTTCACAGGTGTGCATAAGGATGTAAAAATTCACCAGGATGTAGTTTTGATCCACATACTTCTCTGTATATACATTTCAGTTCAATAACATTTAAAAGGACAAAAATCACTGATGAATCAGTAGAAGAAAAAAGGAAATAGGAAGAGATAAAAAGATGGCTCAGTATGAAAATTTCAGTAAAACTAAGTCTACAGGCAGCACAAATAAAGCCTGAAAATGAAACACTGAATGGATAAGTTGGTATTCAGAAATCTAATAAGTCATGTGAAGTAGTTAATTTGTAGCATTCTTAGAATACCAAAAGCACACGAGTTTATAAAATATTTTAGAGGAAAGATGATATTAATAATGGAGAATAAAGATTCAACCAAAAATCCTAGTTTCTCCCAGAGAGGAAATCTGAACAATTGAGGCATAAGTGGAAAGAACTGTCCAGAATTTGAAAATACATTTGTTTTTGCTGTTTTTAGAAAGCTACCTTAGCTTTAGTCCAAAGATAATTGAAAAGATAGGTCAAACAGAACACATTCAAGGATGAAAATGAAATACATGATTAAAATTTTAAAACAGGCAAGCATTTAAGAGAAATATAGTCCCACAAGAATAGGAATGTATGTCGACTATCCTGCAGCATGTTTCCAGGGACAAGAAAAGAACCTGGCATGTACAAATTGCTCAATAAATATCTGTAGAATAAATAAACAGAAAAAAGAAAAACACACTTAAAAAACTGCTTATCATAAAAAGGAAAGAAAACTGCAAATTTCTCCTCAGTAAAATAAATGTAGAAGAAAATAAAATTATATGTACTCACATTTGAGGAAGAAAAGAACTTTTTTTGGCAAGGAATTTCATATGCAATTAAGGTTCCCTTCATAGCAAAAGACAATAGAGACACTTTCAGCTATAGAAGGACTCAGGAGATAGATCCCTTATCAGTACTTCTTAAAAGAAAACCTTGAATGTGTATCCCAGCTTACTGAAAAATGAGCAATGTACGAGTTCAAGATTATCAGTCTGTTTAAAAAAAAGACAGTGAGGGGCACTCAAACATGTCAAACATAGAGCTAAAACTAACTATAGTTTAATACAGGATGATAAAGTAAATATATTGGGTAGCTCTGGGGGCTCAGGTGTAAAGAATCGTCTTGCCAAGGCAGGAGACACAGGTTTGATCCCCGGGTTGGGAAGATCCCCTGGAGAAGGAAATGGCAATCCACTCCAGTATTCTTGCCTGGGAGATCCCAGGGACAGAGGAGCGTGGCGGGTGATAGTCCATGGGGTTGCAAAGAGTTGGATACAACTTAGCGACTAACAACAGAAGTAAAAATACAGGGATTTCTTAAAATAAAAGGTAATATAAGAATAACATCCCACCCATCATCTGAGTTCCACTTATAGAAACATACATAAAAAGTGAGGCAAGGCAATCATGGTAGGGCAATGAGAGAGAATAAGAAGGAACTAAAATGAAATCAATTCCTCATTTTCATTATGGAATATTTTAAAATGTATCATTTAATCCTGCAGTTTGATTATTATAGAAATATGAAAATTTGTAATACACAAAGGGTTTCCTTCTTTCAGAATTATAAAACGGAGCTTTCAGTTGAAGTTACAGAGGAAAGTAAAACAAATGAAACACAACCTGTATATAAAAAAAAACGATAAAGAAGGATATAAGTATATAGCGTTTGAAAAGGTGAGACAATTAAGACCAAAATATCAGATATAATAATAATTGTGAGTAGGCTGAGCCACCCCCATAAAAGAGAATTTTTCACAGTGGGTAAAAGCAAAATCAAACCATATGCCTCTTATAAAACAATGCATAAGAATTAATGTGAGAAAAAAAGAGGAAATGATAAGATATTTTTCAATAAAACAGACATAAAATGGAGAAGGGATATTAATTTATGAAATATACTAATCAAGGCAAACATGAATATTTAGACATATAAAATGCCAGAAAAATACTAGCAAGTTTTTTAATTTAGAAACTCAAGAACATGTTGACAAAAAACAATTATACAAAACATTAAGTTAAAAATAAAGTAAAATAAGTTTCAGTTAACTTTGTACAATGAAAATTAAACTCTGGCCTATGAAAAATTAAGGATTCCTTATGACCTGGTTCCTAAAGCAAACCTCCCACTTGAGGCTGATGAATCATCTGAAGGTGTTGTCACTACCACACCAGGCTTTGATATTCTATTACCTGTAACTTTCTTCAATGCATATTAATTTGAAGGAAGGCTAATTTGCTCCTCTTTTTTAGTCACTGGATATTCATTCCAGTTCTGGTCCAGCATCTATAGCTAAGTTACTTTGCTTAGAACAGGTTCACTCAGCCCAGCCGTTCTTCCCCTGTGACCTGTGCACTGAACTTCCAGCACGTCTCAAGCCCGAGTCTGCCTGTGTTATGATAAAGATGCCAGAGGTTGCAGTTGTATATTTTTCCAAGGCAGATTTTGAGAGATGAGAAGAGCCAGCACAAAGGTAAGTCTAAAGAGTTCCCAGAAAGAGAGTATGATTGACAACAAAACACTAAAATTGCCAAAGATAAATTTACTTATAACAAAAAAATCTACTTTACATTGAATAAGCCATGACTCCTACCTTTAAGGAACTTGCAGAGAGGAAACAAAAAAGCTTAACCTTATCACTCAAAGTTTATAAAATATTCTTATGTGCATGATCTCATCTTTCACAATAATCTTGCCAGGGAGGTCAATAACTCTTGTTTCCATCTTATAGATGAGAAATCTGAGGCTCATAGTGGCTGAGTGACTGACAGTGATGTGACAGCTAAGTGGCTGAGTCAAGAACTTGAACCAGGTCTTCCCTATTGATCTTTTTGTAAGAGGGGAAAAAATTTCCTCTACCACTTTGGGTTCTCCAGGTAAATGTCAAGTTAGACTGACAAAAAACAGATAAATAAGAGAAACAGTTTATTAACATGTGCATCTTGCAGACACATGGGAGCATTTAGTGATGAGTGACTCAAAGGGTTGTTAGAGCCTGGGCTTATATAGTACCTTAGCAAAAGAAGCGATTTCAAGAAAAGTCAAAAGACAAAGGATCTTGAGGTGGCAAACTGTGGAAAGAAATATACTGGGAAACCAGTGGTAGGTGAGAACTAGTTTTAGCAAAGCCTGTTAGGTAGATTACTCTGGTGCTGTCTCTGGGCTGTTAAGAGTCTGGCTTGTCTTCAGTGAGTAACTTCTGTCCCTTCTGGTAGAGAGGGGAGTGGAGAAACCTTTACAAATGCATGCACTGCTTTTAGGCAAATAAAGGGAGGTCAGAGAGCTGTTCTTGTATCTGCTTCTTCTCAATTACTTTCAGCTCAGTATAATCTTTATGTCAACATAGTATGTCCTGGGATGACATACTCTGCTACCCTTCACTTTCACACTACCTCTAAAATGTACCTCAGGTATACTGGTTGCCTCTTTAGTTCCTCCTTAGCTTGCAAATCAACATTTGGAGGAAATCCAGTGGGTTTATTACAAACTATTGCTATAGCAGTAATAGGTCACAGACTTCTAGTTTTGTGACAGCTCAAGTCAATGGTGGGCACAATACCATGAAATAATTCCTCCAATCTCTTAATAGAGAGTCTTGCCTTGAACGTTGGGGACCACAAGGAATCCCATGAAGATTTGGCCCAGATTAGGATCAGTCTGCCAGCCTCTGGAGCAGCAGAACAAATGGTTCTACCCTGCCTCAGCTTTGGCTGGAAGGACTGACTCAGCCTGGTCTCTGTCTAGTAGCGAGACAGAAATATTAATTCATGTCCCATCACTGGCTCAATTCCCTGTCCTGAGTGTGTCAGCAGGAGCTGGGTAATGTGAAGACTGATGTTCTGAACACATTTGGATTCTGAGTAATTCTTAATTTTTTCAAATTAGGAACATTATTAGAAATTTTAAATAATTATGTGTATTGGTGATTGAGTCCCAGTGATTCAGCAGTTTTTAAGAATGTGGAAATGACAGATCTCTTGGAGATCTGAATCCCAATTAGGATCAGTGAATTCTCTTAAGCACTGACTCATTTGTAAGTATTACCCAAAGTAGAAACTGTTTAATTAGGAGTCTGAAGTTCTAGAAAGGAGAGAAAGACTTGAAAGAAATGAGCTTCAGCCAGGTTTTTTAACCTAACCAACAAATTCACTGTGTAAAGCACCTGGGAGAATAATTAACTGGCTTTAATCTTTCTTTTTGGATTTCTGATACCTGAATACATCTTACATAGTTACTTTTTTTTTTTTCATTTTTAAGCTTTCTCCTTTTAGAGTTCTTCAAAATAATAAAGTTGTTCAACTTTTACTTAAAGGCCAGTGAACCTTTTGAAAGAGATATACATTATTAAATTCTTTGTTTTTACCCCTAAGTAAAACAAATTGCCTTATTAATAAACATTTTTGATCACAGACATGTGGACATCCCACATATACAAAGCAAATGTACATATATTTACCAACAAATATACAATCCAGTGAGAGAAGACGGACACATGGGAACAATCCTGCTGTTCCATTAAGGCAGTTTCCATTGAAAAGGACAGAGCAATTCTTCCACGCTACCAGTGACAAGCATATGGAGTCAAAATAATTTTGTGAAGTTTCTCTTCCCTCTATTCTCCATTACTGCACTGAGATCAGACAACAGGCTTTGTTTTGAGCCCCACACTTTAGGGAAACCTAAGGTTGCAATGGACAGCAACAGACATGCACCAACATACAATGCTACTCTTGTAACCAACTCTGCTCAGACCCCAGGGAAGCGCTCCTCTACATCTCCTCCCCATGTCCTCAAAACAAAAAGCTTTTGAACCTGAACTCCATGAGTGAGTTCTGTGCTGCAGACACAGGGGACAGACACTGCTTTGGAGTACCAGGAAGAACTGAGTGGTGGAGGCACTCAGGTAAAAGGGAAGATAAATTCATCCTTCCTCTCAGAGAGCTTGAATGCACCAGATGATGAAGAATCAGCTTCCAACTAGTAACAAATGTCCATTTTTCAGCCTCTCTCATTGCTCCAAATCATGTTTCTGAAATTACTGACAGGTCACCATGACATTTGCAACAGGTGCACACAGTGGGTGAAAAACATTTTACAATATTAGACAAGGTACGCTGTTCTAATTTTGCATATGCATATGGAGATACTGATTTTTTTATCTTGGAAAATAGAATTGCCAGTAGTTTCATTTTTATAAAAGTTTTTTTACAAGATTAAACCCTTGTAAAGGGTTAAGATCTTTACGATTAAGCTCACTGGGGGATCTTCCCAACTGAGGGATCGAACCCAGATCTCCCTCATTGCAGGTGGATTCTTTACCACCTGAGCCACAGGGAAGCCCTAAATTTTGCTATTAAATTCTAAAACTCAAATATTAAAATTGTTTTGACTTAAAATTATAACATATATTAAATATGATTTATACTTTGAGTTTAGACATTTTAAATATTTTTTGTAAAGAACTGTTCTGAAAACGTAAAAATTCTTTGACGTTTTCACTTTCTTGCATTTGATTTAATTTACATTTTAAAGAAAATATATTCACATTCTATACACTTTGAATGAAACTATGCTATTTTCTAGTCTTTCAGGTCAATGTAAATTAATACATCAAATCATAGATGAAATACAAAATATACTGGGCTAATAAAAGAAAAGCTATTATAAAGAAAACTTTAAAACCGCAAAATAATAATTTGTTGAACTTTAGAAAAGCTGAATACAGTGAAAATTAAGACTTCTTATAAATAAACCACTTCAAGCAGGGTCTTTATTTTTATCTAAAAATTATAGGTCAAAATGAACAAAAAGTTATTCTCATCAAATACAAAGTGTGAATAGATCAAATGATTTCTTCAATAAGTAAATATTCCAATTGTTGATCAGAATAGTGGGAATAAAAAATCATTGCTCCTATCAAATGCCCAACTCAGAAGCAAGAAATGGAATTCTGGCCTGCCCAATAAAACAAATTACATTTATAAAACTTAAAAAGTTGGCAAAAATACAAAACTGGGGAGCTTTGAGCTTCCCTGGTTGCTTAGATGGTAAAGAATCTGCCTGCAATGCAGGAGACGCATGTTTGATCCACGTGCGGAAGATTCCCTGTAGAAGGAAATGGCAACCCATTCCAGTATTCCTGACTGGAGAATCCCATGGACAGAGGAGGCTGGCAGGCTACAGTCCATGGGGAACTTAACTATATTTATTAGAAAATTACCCTAGAAAATTACCATCATGTCCTTTTGACAGTGGAATACTTTCTAGAAAAACACAATTTGCTTCAAATCATTCATTATTACTGTTCATTTGATGAGCATAGCTGAAAACTTTGCTTGACACCACAATTTTTTTCAAATGTGCACAGAGGTGATAAAAATCTACCCTTTCTATTGTAAGGGCAAACATCAAAGTATTTTACTGTTACTTTTACATGTTTCACAACCAATCTTCCAAGATCAGTTTTGACTAAGGTAATATATATGACTGAAAGCATTTAGGTTCTTGATAATACACAGACACACAACACAAAATACAAAACATCATTTATACCCACAAAAGCAAATGTGCTGTTATTAGAACAGAAACTATTTGGATAAAGACCCAACAGTAAATAGTTTTAAATAAAAATAAGTAAATGCTAATACAGAACACTGGAATGGTGTTTTGTGCAACACTTATTTTGTGGCCCTATTAGCAGGATATTACAAAAAATAGTGAAACATTTCTAGATTTTAGAAGTCATTTCAAACATTCATATACTAGAATGGTTAAATATGCAAAAAAAGGTTTTAAAATACTGTAATAAATGTCACTACCTATGATGGACTTTGCTGT
Source organism: Cervus elaphus (assembly GCF_910594005.1). Lineage (NCBI taxonomy): Eukaryota > Metazoa > Chordata > Mammalia > Artiodactyla > Cervidae > Cervus > Cervus elaphus. The sequence continues at coordinate 30,640,452 of NC_057833.1, read as the reverse complement.
TGTTTAGTCAATAAGTCGTGTAACTCTTTGTGACCCCATGGACTACAGCACTCCAGGCTCATCTCTCCTTCACTATCTGCCAGAGTTGCTCAAATTCATGTCCACTGAGTTGGTGATGCTATCTAACCATTTCATCCTCTGCCACCCACTTCTCCATTTGCTTTCAATCTTTCCCAGCATAAGGGTCTTTTTCAATGAGTCTGCTCTTCGCATCAGGTAGCCAAAATATTGGAGTTTCAGCTTCAGCATCAGTCCTTCCAATGAATATTCAGGGTTGATTTCCTTTAGGACTGACTGGTTTGATCTCCCAGTCCAAGTGACTCTCAAGAGTCTTCTCCAGTACCACGATTCGAAAACATCAATTCTTCAGTGCTCAAGCTTTTTTATGGTCCAACTCTCACATTCATATATGACTACTGGAAAAACCATAGCTTTGTCTATATGGACTTTTGTCTGCAAAGTGATGTCTCTGCTTTTTAATATGCTGCCTAGGTTTGTCATAGCTTTTCATCCAAGGAGCAAATATTTTTAATGACATGGCTGTGGTCACCATCCACAGTGATATTAGATCCCAAGAAAAGAAAATCTGTCACTGCTTCTACTTTTTTTTTCAATTTGCATGAAGTAATGGGACCAGATGCAATGATCTTAGTTTTTTATAATGCTGTTGACCTTCAAGCCAGCTTTTTCACTTTCTTCTTTCACCTTCATCAAGGGGCTCTTTAGTCCTTCTTTGCTTTCTGCCATTAGGGTAGTATCATCTGTACATCTGGGGTTATTGATGTTTCTCCTGGCAATCTTGAATCCAGCTTAAGCTTCACCCAGCCTGGCATTTCACATGATGTACTCTGCACAGAAGTTAAATAAGCAGAGTGACAATATACAGCATAGACCTAGATTTCTGTGAAGTTGAATGCTTTGCCTTGGAAACAAACTGAGATCACTCTTTCTCTTGAGGTTTCACAGGTTCAAGGACTGCATTTCAGACTCTTTTGTTGACTCTGAGGGCTACTCCACTTCTTCTAAAGGATTCTTGTCCACATTAGTAGGTATAATGGCCATCTGATTAAATTTACCCATTCCCATCCATTTGAGTTCACTGATTCCTAAGATGTTGATGTTCAATCTTGCTATCTCCTATTTGATCATATCCAGTTTACCTTGATTCATGGACCTAACATTCTAGGTTCCTGTGCAATATTGTTCTTTACAGCATCAAACTTTACTTTCACCACCAGACACATCTAAAACTGAGGGTTGTTTCTGCTTTAGCCCAGCCAGTTCATTCATTCTGGAGCTATCAGTAATGCCCTCTGCTTTTCCCCAGTAGCATACTGGACATCTTCCAACCTGGGGAGCTCATCTTCCAGCCTCATATCTTTTTGCCTTTTCATACTGTTCATGAGGTTTTCCAGCCAAGAATACTGGAGTGGCTTGCCATTTCCACCAGCCATGGACCACATTTTGTCAGAACGCTTGACCATGACCTGTCTGTCTTGGGTCACAGCATGGCTCATAATTTTATTGAGATACACAAGCCCCTTTGCCACAACAAGGCTGTGATCCATGAAGGGGCAGAATTGACTCCTTAGCAAATATTCTTAACTTTATCATTGCATATAGATGGAATTGGTTCATTCTTTTTCTTTTCTAGCCTGGCTTTGTGAATTATAAAGTTAAGATATATACCTTTAAGATTTATCATTCAGCAAGAAAATAACAAGCCATTATCAGTAGTTTAATCTTATAATTGAACTATTTATGGTAATTTTAAAATGTATTTTATGGAGTTAAAAATCAGCATATAGAATTTGATAGTATATTTATCACACCTAGGTAAAAACCTGAATATTTCAATCCTCTATTTTAAAAACTGTCTTATCAATTCACAAGAAATTTATAAAAATAACCTTTAAACATATGAATAAATGTTCACTCATGAGAAATGCAAATTAAAACTACATTGAGATGACATCTCTCACCTGTCACATTGGTAAAAAAATTTAAAAAAATAGCATCCTCTTTTGCAGGGTTGTGGGGACATAGGCACTTTCACATATTGCTGATGGAAAGAAAATTGGTACAATTCTTCTGGGATGTCATTTTACAACATCTAAAGTAATTAAATTCATGTTTACATTTTGACCCAGTGACCCAACTTCCAGGAATTTTTCCTGAAGATACATCTCCAATAATATGAAAATATGTAATACAGATGCTTGTTTTAACTGTGATTGAAAATATTGGAAACATCCTAAATGCCCACTCTTAAGTTGTTGAATAAGCTATGGTATAATACATCCACACAATGGACACTTTTTTATTTAAAAGGAATGAGGAAGATATTTATGAACTAATGGAGAGTGATTTCAGGATATTGTTAAGCACAGCACCATGTCAGGCAGATGTTTGTGGTTTAAAGCTTTTAAAAAATGCATTTGTTATAATTTGTTAGTAAATACTCCTTTTTATAACTAATTTTGTCTTCATAATTATGTTTTCTTTTTCTTAAACAAAACGTCTCCTGATTTCTATAAACTTTTGGCCATACAAAACCAGCATTTTCTTCAGACTTGTGGCCTATGGGAGGTAAATAAAACATGTTATTGTCTTTTACGTGATTTTCCTGATAGGTATTTTACCAAAAATTACTCCAAAGTATTTTTCTAAAGCAGCAGTTCTCAAACCTACCTAGGCACCCCAATCAGCTGTAGACCTTTAGAAGAGAGATTAGTGAGCAACACACAACTCTGTGTGCAGTCCAGGACCCTGTAGCTGATTCTGAGACACTCCGATTTGGGAGGCTCCACTGAGCACATGTTTGCAAAATAAAGAATAAAATTATTTTTGCTCTATAGTTCTTGTCTAGTAGTTTGTGATAATTATCAATAATTTTTAAATCAGAGCTTAACTAATTGGGCAAAGTGTCTCTCCTGAAATTGAGAGCTTTTAAGAACAAAGTTTTAAGCAAGATTTTAAGCAATCTCCAGAAGATGGTGAAGGACAGGGAAGTCTGGCCTGCTGCAGTCCATGAAGTCACAAAGAGTCAGACTGAGGGACTGAACAACACTAACAAGAACAAAATAAACAGTAATGATGATGTTTCATGCAGCAGTTTAGTAAAATAATACCTGGACTGAAAGCCAGTCCTCAGGAACTGATTCCTGCTTCTGATACATCCCTGGTTTGTGAGTTGGTAAGGTTGTTAATGTCTGTATCTGGTTTCTCTTTTTTAAAATGTGTACAGTTTGGTCTTTTTTACATAGCACTGAGGATCAGGGAAGATAAATGATATAAAGTTTTCTTAAACACAAGTAGGTATTATAATTATGAACATAATTCTCATTATGCATTGAAAGCCTGTATCTATCATATTTTTAAAATTTTTAATTGTATATTTAGCTGTACCCTTTTATATATTAATACTGTCTATCATATATCTATCTCTTTCCATTCATTCATCTATCCCACCATCTTCCTTGTGAATTAAAACAAAGGATGATGTTTGGTTACTTAGGAAAACTATGTTTGCCTGTATTAATGCCAATGTCAGCATCAGGCAACTCACAGAGGATTTGAGATAGAGTCATATACTGAACATCTAAGGCAATACAGAAATAACGCTCCTTGTGATGAAAAGGAGCTCCACACTTATTTAAAAGGCAGATGAACAATTATGTTCCATATGATCTAATAAAAACATTTACGTCTGTTAAACATATATCTTTCATAAATTCTGGCAGAACCAAAAACAATTCACAAACAGTTATATTAGTATATAATTGCCTTATTTTCTGATGCATATTGTGTGCTATTATTTCAGAAAACATTCCAGGCAAAATCATATTTATCTAGATAAATACATCCTGTATATTTTCAATACAGTGAGAGAAGTCACCACAATAATTTAAAAACCCCATATGGTTGAGAAAAATGCCAAAGGGGAAATTAATTTTGATTTTGGTGGTGTGTTTCCTGAGCTGGAACCGAATCCTGAATTGCTGGTGGCATTCACACCTCTTCATTGCTGCCGTTAGCAATTCTTTATCTACTTCTGGAGTCTATAAAAGCTTACTGTATCAGAGAGATGCCAAATTCATATATAACTCCTGATACTGCACTATGAAAATGATTCATTAATAAGCAGACCTCTCTGAACTGTGGAGTCCAAATCAATTCATAGAAGACATTTCTCAATCTTTTCTCTTTTCAGATTCTCTTATTTTGAATATATTCAAAGTAAAATCATAGCTATTGTAATTTTATAGCATGTTTCAAGATGAGAACATGGTGTTAATTTACTTTCCATATAATCATATTCTATATTCTGATCTTCAGGAGGCTTTCACATTTTTTTTTTCTTTTGATTGAGAGCAACTATAAGAAATGCAACTAAAAGCAAAAGCAACTAGTTTATGTCCTCACATAGTACACATGCCACCCTCCTTTGCTACAAACATGTACAGATACAGAAACAAATATTTGAAATAATACATTGACTTATTATTACAATTTTTACTTGTTCTATTTTCTCCTATTGTGTGTCTTTGTAAAATACTGGTCACTCAACTAAATTGACTTAATATTCCACCAAACTGCAGCTAGAAAAAATTGCCTCATTGGTGCTTCTCAAAACTACTTGGAGTTCTGAGTTTGGCAACAGTACACTAAAACTTCAACAATCAGAGATTAGCATGGTGCCTAGGCAAGGATGACACACAGATTTGTAAAGAATTCCACATTTTTTAAAAAGTCATTTTGGGAAGTGTCCAATCATGGATGGATGGATAAGCAAAATGTTACACACACAAACAATAGAATATTATTCCGCCTTTAACAGGAAGAAAATGCTGGCTCATACGACAACATGAAGGAATGTGGGAAACATTATGCTAAAAAGAATAAGCCAGTCACAAAAGAACAAATACTGTATGATTCTACCTGTATAAAATAACTAGAGTAACCAAATTGATAGTGGCCGGAAATAGAATAATGGCTGCCCAGGGGCTGGGAGAAGAGCAGATGAAGGTATAGGTTTTCAGTTCTGCAGGATGAGAAGAGTTCTAGAGATGGATGGTAAAATGGTTGCATCAAAATGTGAGTGTGCTTAATACCACTAAATTTTATATTTAAAAATGGTTAAAATGGTAAATTTTATGTGTATTTTACCACAGTTACAAAAAAGTCACTAGAAAAAACAAACTTTACAGATATACTTCAGATTTTTTGACTCAGAGGTGAGACCCTGTATCTGGGAATTTTTAAGAGCTATCTGGGTAAATTTGGTGGAAATCACGGCTTTAGGATATAACTATGACTTTCCCTCCCAACACCTACATTCTTTTGCCATTTCTCTGAAAGAAACAAAAAGTATGTGGTGAGATCCTGCAGATCCTAACTCACTCTGGATCAGGATACTTTTTAAAAAGATTAAAATCTTTTCATGTGGGAAACTAGTTTTAGAGTGTGTGATTATAGATACGATTTAGAGAATGTGATTACAGTTCCCTTTTCATCATAGGGGACTGGAATGCAAAAGTAGTAACTCAAGAAACACCTGGAGTAACAGGCAAATTTGGCCATGGAGTACGGAATGAAGCAGGTCAAAGGCTAATAGAGTTGTGCCAGGAGAACACACTGGTCATAGCAAACACCCTCTTCCAACAACACAAGAGAAGACTGCACATGGACATCACCAGATGGTCAATACCGAAATCAGATTGATTATATTCTTTGCAGCCAAAGATGGAGAAGGTCTATACAGTCAGCAAAAGCATGACCGAGGGCTGACGGTGGCTCAGATAATGACCTCCTTATTGCCAAATTCAGACTTAAATTAAAAAGTAGGAAAAGCCACTAGACCATTCAGGTATCAGTTAAGTTCAGTACAGTGGCTCAGTCATGTCTGACTCTTTGCAACCCCATGGACTGCAGCACGCCAGGCCTTCCTGTCCATCGCCAACTCCTGGAGTTTACTCAAACTCATGTCCATAGAGTCGGTGATGCCATCCAACCATCTCATCCTCTGTTGATCCCTTCACCTCCTGCCTTCAATCTTTCTAGCATCAGAGTCTTTTCTAATGAGTCAGTTCTTCACATCAGGTGGCCAAAGTATTGGAGTTTCAGCTTCAACATCAGTCCTTCCAATGAATATTCAGGGCTGATTTCCTTTAGGATGGACTGGTTGGATCTTCTTGCAGTGCAAGAGACTCTCAAGAGTCTTCTCCAATGCCACAGTTCAAAAGCATTAATTCTTCAATGCTCACCTTTCCTTAGAGTCCAACTCTCACATCCATACATGACTACTGGAAAAACCATAGCCTTGACTAGATTGACCTTTGTTGGCAAAGTAATGTCTCTGCTTTTTAATATGCTATCCAGGATCATCATAGCTTTACTTCCAAGGAGTAAGCGTCTTTTAATTTCATGGCTGCAGTCATGATCTGCAGTGATTTTGAAGCCCCCCCAAAATAAAGTCTGTCACTGTTTCCATTGTTTCCCATGTATTTGCCATGAAGTGATGGGACCAGATGCCATGATCTTAGTTTTCTGAATGTTGAGCTTTAAGCCAACATTTTCACTCTCCTCTCTCACTGTCATCAAGAAGCTCTTTAGTTCTTCTTTGCTTTCTGCCATAAGGGTGGTGTCATCTGCATATCTGAGGTTATTGATATTTCTCATGGCAATCTCTCTTCCAGCTTGTGCTTCATCCAGCCTAACATTTCTCTTGATGTACTCTGCATATAAGTTAAAAAAGCAGGGTGACAATATACAGCCTTGATGTACTCCTTTCCCAATTTGGAACCAGTCTGTTGTTCCACGTCCAATTCTAACTCTTGTTTCCTGACCTGCATACAGATTTCTCAAGAGGCAGGTCAGGTGGTCTAGTATTCCCATCTCTTTAAGAATTTTCCACAGTGGGTTGTGGTCCACACAGTTAAAGACTTTGGCATAGTCAATAAAGCAGAAGTAGATATTTTTCTAGAACTCTCTTGCTTTTTTGATTATCCAATAGATGTTGGCAATTTGATCTCTGATTCCTGTGCCTTTTCTAAATCCAGCTGGAACATCTGGAAGTTCAGGGATCATGTATTGTTGAAGCCTGGTTTGGAGAATTTTGAGCATTACTTTACTAGCATGTGAGATGAGTGCAATTGTGTGGTAGTTAGAGCATTCTATGGCATTGCCTTTCTTTGGGATTGGAATGAAAACTGACCTTTTCCAGTCCTGTGGCCACTGCTGCATTTTCCATATTTGTTGGTATGTTGAGTGCAGCACTTTCACAGCATCATCTTTTAGGATTTGAAATAGCTCAATTGGAATTTCATCACCTCCACTAGCTTTGTTCCTAGTGATGCTTCCTAAGGCCATTCAGGTATGATCTAAATCAAATCCTTTATGATTATACAGTGGAAATGAGAAGTAGATTCAAGGGATTAGATATGATAGGAATAGTGTCTGATGAACTATGGATGGATGTTTGTGACACTGTACAGGAGACAGGGGTCAAAACCATCCCCAAGAAAAAGAAATGCAAAAGCGCAAAATGGCTGTATGAAGAGGCCTTACAAATAGCTGAGAATAGAAGAGAAATGAAAAGCAAAGAAAAAAAGGAAAGATATACCCATCTGAATGCAGACTTCCAAAGAATAGCAAGGAGACATAGAAAGCCTTCCTCAGTGATCATTGCAAAGAAATTGAGGAATACAATAGAATGGGAATGACTAGAGATCTCTTCAAGAAAATTAGAGATACCAAGGGAATATTTCATGCAAAGATGGGCTCAGTAAAGGACAGAAATGGTATGGACCTAACAGAAGCAGAAGATATTAAGAACAGGTGGCAAGAATACACAGAAGAACTGTACAAAAAAGATCTTCATGACCCAGATAATCACGATGGTGTGATCACTTACATAGAGCCAGACATCCTGGAATGTGAAGTCAAGTGGGCATTAGGAAGCATCACTACAAACAAAGCTAGTGGAGATGATGGAAGTCCAGTTGAGCTATTTCAAATCTTGAAAGATGATGCTGTGAAAGTGCTGCACTCAATCTGCCAGCAAATTTGGAAAACTCATCAGTGGCTCCAGGATTGGAAAATGTCAGTTTTCATTCCAATCCCAAAGAAAGGCAATGCCAAAGAATGCTCTAGCTACCACACAGTTGCACTCATCTCACACACTACTAAAGTGATGCTCAAAATTCTCCAAGCCAGGCTTCAACAGTACAGGAAACATGACCTTCCAGATGTTCAAGTTGGATTTAGAAAAAGCAGAGGAACCAGAGATCACATTGCCAACATACGTTGGATTATTGAAAAAGCAAGAGAGTTCCAGAAAATCATCTGTTTCTGCTTTATTGACTACTTCAAAGCCCTTGACTCTGTGGATCAAAACCAACTGTGGAAAATTCTTAAAGAGATGGGAATACCAGACCACCTGACCTGCCTTTTGAGAAATCTGTATGCAGGTCAGGAAGCAACAGTTAGAACTGGACATGGAACAACAGACTGGTTCCAAATTGGGAAAGGAGTACATTAAGGCTGTATATTGTCACCCTGCTGACTTAACTTATATGCAGAGTACATCAAGAGAAACTCTAGGCTGGATGAAGCACAAGCTGGAAGAGAGATTGCCATGAGAAATATCAATAACCTCAGATATGCAGATGACACCACCCTTATGGTAGAAAGCAAAGAAGTAAAGAGCCTCTTGATGAAAGTGAGAGAGGAGAGTGAAAAAGTTGGCTTAAAGCTCAACATTCAGAAAACTAAGATCATGGCATCTGGTCCCATCACTTCATGGCAAATAGAGGGCAAACAGTGGAAACAGTGACAGACTTTATTTTGGGGGGCTGCAAAATCACTGCAGATGGTGACTGAAGACATCAAATTAAAAGATGCTTACTCCTTGGAAGAAAACTTTTGACCAACCCAGACAGCATATTAAAAAACAGAGACGTTACTTTGCTGAAAAAGTCCATCTAGTTGCAACTATGATTTTTCCAGTAGTCATGTATGGATGTGAGAGTTGGAATATAAAGAAAACTGAGAGCCAAACAATTGATGCTTTTGAACTGTAGTGTTGGAGAAGACTCTTGAGAGTTCCTTCAACTGCAAGGAGATCAAACCAGTCAATTCTAAAGGAAATCAGTCCTGAATGTTCATTGGAAGGGCTGATATTGTAGCTGAAGCTCCAATACTTTGGCCACCTGATGCAAAGAACTGACTCATTGGAAAAGACCCTGATGCTGGAATAGATCGTAGGCAGGAAGAGAAGAGGATAACAGAGGATGAGATGGTTGGATGGCATCACCAACTGGATGGACATGAATTTGAGCAAGCTCCAGAATTTGGTGATATACACGGAAGGCTGGTGTGCTGCAGTCCATGTCACAAAGAGTTGGACTCAACTGAGCGATTCAACTGAACTAAAAACACACAAAGCCGAGTGCTGGTTCTCTTCCATGCAGACATAGTAAGGGTCTCCTATTCAGCTACTGCTGTATTCCATGTGGGTTGCTATAATACCAGAGATGGCGTGCCTTATAAAACAATAGTTATTTTTCACAGTTCTGGAGGCTACAAAGTCTGATATCGTGGTGCCAGCAGATTTTGTCTGGTGAGAGCCTGCTTCCCAGACTAAATCTTTTTTTGCAAATCTCACATGGCTGTAGGTGTGAGGGATCATTCTATGTTTTGCTTTGTTTTAATATGGGGTTTCCTTCATAGCTTGGTCGGTAAAGAATTTTCCTGCTATGTAGGAGACCCGGGTTCCATCCTTGGGTTGGGAAGATACCCTGGGGAAGGAAATGGAAACCCACCCCAGTATTTGTGCCTGGAGGTTGCCATGGGCAGAGAAGCCTGGCAGGCTACAGTCCATGGGGTCACAAGAGTCAGACACAACTTAGCAACTAAACCACTACCACCAATAAGGGTACTAATCCCATTCTTAAGGGCTTTACTCTCATGACCTAATAACCTTCCAAAGACTTCACCTCTAAATAGTACTAGGATTGGTCATTACCATTTGACATATGAATTTTGGGAAGACACAATCGGAACATAGCAGCTATCTTTTTTGTGTGTGTTTTATATATTAGTCTTGTACATACATGAGTTCATATAACATGCCAGTGTTCCAATTAGGATTTATATGCTTACTTTATTGATGAGGAAACAGAGACTCAAAGAGATTAATACGTTGTCCAATGTCAGAAAGCCCATACTTGGTGGAATCTATGTCTTTCTGTCCCTCCCTCCCCCCATCAAAACTTTAGTCTTTTCAACACTATCTTCCTTCTCTGCACAAATTTATTCCATTTTTCCACGGCACAGTGGATGAGACCTCATTATTGTCATTTTAAAAATAAGAAAAGAACCTCAGGGAGATGACTTTATGAAGGTCACACAGGAAGCCTTCTACATTTTGATTCGATTTTTACCCATAAAATAGAGCTATTTTACCTCTGAGAAATATATTGAAGAAACCAAATAAAATTGAATGTCATAAAAATAATGCAAGAGTAAAATCTTGATTAATAAGAAAGTGCCAGGAAGCTATAGTTAATTGAAGGTTAACTAGAGGCTTCTTTTTATTTTAACCTTTAATGTTGAAGATCCTTTCAAAATAGATTGAGCCAAATCCTGGTTTATGTTTAGTGTAATGAACACAGTTAAATCTTTTTTTGAGTGTTTTTCTTAAACTTCTGTATATCCTTGCAGATGTAGATCATACAGAATATTGATTTGAATTTTTATTGAGGCCAGGAAAAAATGAAAAATGGCTCTTTTGACCAAGTCTTTAATACGACCTCATATGGTCTCTTTCTTTGAAATAAAGCACCAAATCAGTTCTAGGTCTAATTTGTTTCTTTGTATCTACTGTTTTTGTTTTTGTTGTTGTTGTTGTTTTGTTCTGGGGGGTGGCGAGGTGGGGGGAGAGTGTTTTTGTTTTGTTTTTGAGACTGATTCAAAGAAGTTAGTCTGTATAAGACAATTATACATTGAATGGTACTTTGAGTTCCTCTCCAAATGGAATTTTAGGCTGGAGAACTAGTGCCATTTTTTCTACTTATATATTCTCTTATATCAAGGAAAAGATGTATTTAAAATGTCTATTGATTGTTCAAGGTAATAAAAATCTGTAAGCTTCCTCATTTATTAGGAAATATAGAAAGGTGCTATTTTCTCAGAGACCAGAGAAGTCCCAGTTTGAACAGCTGACTTCAGTCTCCCTTTGCCCAGACTGACAGCCATCAACCTTCCCTCTACTCACCATCCATTGCTTTTACTATTTTCACTAACATACATTTATTGAACTAGAGGGATGAATAATATGACATGGGAAGGAGTGATGACATAATCAAAGAGATATACACTGGAAATTGCTACTGCAATTGCTTTTGATATCCTTATTGGCTGTTTGACACCAGACTTATAGATTAGCAAAACGTGTATAGAAATAGATTTCATTGTTCAGTTATTCTCAAATGGATACTAAAATATTTTAGAAACATTTACTCTGTCACAAGACTGTAGTTTAAAAGTCTAACCAAACATTTTCCATTAAGAAATGCCCCCTACATTGGATTATAATAGAGCCCTCTGTCTAAGCACTAGATTGGAAGTCTGTTTGTGACCCAATTCTGATAAGGTAGTCTCCCCTTCCTTGCCTGCCAGATGGTGCTAGTGGTAAAGAACCTGCCTGTCAGTGCAGGAGATGCCAGAGATGGGGGTGGATCCCTTGATGGGGAAGATCCTCTGGAGGAGGGCATGGCAACCTACTTCAGTATTCTTGCTTGGAGAATCCCATGGACAGAGGAGTCTAGTGGGCTACAGTCCACGAGTCACAAAGAGTTGGACATGCCTGAAGCAACTTAGCCTGCACACACGTAGGCAGCTGAATTCTGTATTTGTCTTGACTGAATCTTTCATTCTAGATCTAGTCTTAACAGGCTTCCCTGATGGCTCAGATGGTACAGTATCTGACTGTAATGCAGGACTTGGGGTTTGATCCCTGGGTAACAAAATCCCCTGGAGAAGGGAATGGCAACTCACTCCAGCATTCTTGCCTGAAGAATTCCATGGATAGAGGAGCCTGGCAGTCTAGGCTCCTCTGTCCAAGGGCAGAGGATCCTTGGGGTCACAAAGCGTCAGACACGACAAAGCGACTAAGGCTCACACATAGTCTTAACACTCTAAAGAAAAACCATAAAGCCAAGATGTGGTAGAGTTTATAAGATGGTTTGTATATGCTGGCTACTAATTGACCATGTTTACAGAAGAATTTTATTTTCAATTATTTAGAAAATTTGCTTTCTTTTCTTACAAAGATGCCACAAAACAGTATCTAACCTTCTTCTTAAAATGATTAGCAATTTCTTTCTACCCAAAGAGCCCTAAATAATTGTATATCCAGATTGTTTTAAGTCTGTTTATAACAAGATACATCTAAATAAAGTTTGAGTGCGCATTCCTAAGGATATTCAGACACTGCATAGACTAAATAATCAATAATATCCCTTCACGTCTAAAAACACAGAACTCTTCCTATGAGCCTACATTCAGAATATTCTTAGAAAAGCAATTACTTCTCTGGAACATTTTGAAGACTAGAAATGACCTTGCCAAGAAGAGTTTGCTCACACATATATTCTTTGGTTGATGGTTCTGTTAGAGAAGCTGTTTTTTCTATAACAGAAGTAGACCTTAGGTGTGAATATAGAAATTGTGATGGTAACTTAGTCCCAGCATTTTGTATGGAATGTGTTGTAATCAGGGAGGCCACTAAAGAGGCAGTGATAGAGTCTGGCTGTCAGAAAAGAAGCTGAAAGCTGTCCCAGCCAGTGTGAAAAGTAACCTAAACTTCTAATGCAAATAATCTTCTTAGAGAAGGAGCAGGATTGCCATCATTTTTCCTCTCCATAGTCCTCTCAGCCTTCCTGTTGCAATCCAAAATCTCTACTTTCAGGTTGAGATTAAGGTTTACCTGAGTCTCTCATTACAATATTTTAAAACTGGGGCGGGGGGTGGGGGGGATGTCAAATGACCTAGCAAAAAGATCTACAACCAGGCACCTAATTCAAACAGGTTTGAAAGACACAGGATTCACATTTCTAACATTTTGCCTGTAAAAGCAATTGCCTTCTACGTCTAATTGCGAAGAGTTAACAAATCCATGTAAAACCCAAAACTTACATTTTTCAGCAGAAAATCTGGCTCCATGTTTGTGAGAGTTATTTATGTTATTAAGGGGGCTAAATGTCACTTATATTTATCACCACATTTGTAGAGCTGGATATCAGATATCTTAATCTTCAAAGCTGTTATATTTTGTGGTTGGAGACATATTCTACCAAACCACCCCTTTTTCTAATACTTGCCAAGGTGATGACAGAGAGAGAGAGTTGTCTAACCCGATAAAATTTCACTTCCCAAATTATTCTACCTCGTCTAAATTAGTCTGAATCAGCATCTATCTTTCTTGTTTTTTTTCCATCTGTTCTCTTTTCACACTTGCCTAACTTATCATTTGATTGATACCCTGACTATCTACTGTATTGTTCAAAAGAGAAAGAAAACATTATATCTTTAAATGTCTAATAAAATAGATTTAAGTAATTATAAACTTAGTGTCCTTCCTAACCCACAGCCTATGAAAGGCTTCCTCTACATTTACCACTGGCCAGTTGCTGTGTAGTTCCCAGGTGCCTCAGATGGTAAAGAGTCTGTCTGCAATGCAGGAGATCCTGGTTCATTTCTTGGGTTGGGAAGAGCCCCTGGAGAAGGAAATGGCAACCCACTCTAGTATTCTTGCCTGGAAAATCCCATGGACAGAGGAGCCTGGTGGGCTGCAGTCCTTGGGGCTGCAAAGAGTCAGACAAGACTGAGTGACTAACACTTGCCTTTCCTTTCCCGCTAGTAAGACAGTAAAATAAAAGGAAAGTACAAGCTCAAGGAACAGGCTAGGGAAATAGTGCAAGCATGCTTGTAAATTTTGTTACGCACCTCCCACTGCACTGGCATTGGCTGAAAGCTTACTTTTCCTGGAAGATGTTGAAAGATGCGGAAGAGCACTCCTTCTCTAACTCTGAGAAAAGCCATATAATAAACAAAATAATCATTTTTCTTGAGCTCCTTAGAGAGCTGAGGTCATGAAACAATCAAGTAAACTGAATTCTAAATAAGGACAAGCCTCATCCCAAAAGAGCCAGGCCACACAAACTTATTTACCTTAGGAAGAGTATGGGACATGTAACAAACAAGTGCGTAAAAAGAAATCAGCTAAAGTTTAACAAATGCTTAGCACCCCATGTGTGACCCCATGCTTCAGTTAAGATAGCTGGTAGACACAAGGGAAGTTCACACTCACTCACACTCTCTTTTCTACAGGCCTCCATCAGATATTTACAGAAAAAAATGGAGGCAGGCAAGTGAAGAGGTGGAGCCTTGCACAGGTATGAAGGAAGTAAACAACAGCTGCTAATGGCCAGGCTAAAGCTGTGCCTACTTCCCTGAAGTGTTCTTTGTTACAAAACAAAAGCCTTCATCTGCCAGGGAAGGGATATAAACTCCCTTCTTCTAGGGAAGGAGCAGAGATGCAATGCTTCTGTTGTTGTCATTTAGTTGCTTAGTCATGTCTGACTCTTTGCGACCCCATGGACTGTAGCCAGCCAGGCATCTCTGTTCATGTGATTTCTCAGGCAAAAATACTGGAGTGGGTTGCAATTTCCTTCCCCAGTGGGTATTCTGGACCCAGGGATCAGACTTGTATCTCCTGCATTGGTAGGAGGATTCTTTGTCACTGTTCAGAACCACCAGGGAAGCTATATTGCTTCTGAGGCAGAAGCAAAACTTGTTTGCCTCTGGGAAAGGGATAGGGGAGCCTATCCTCCTGAGGACACAGTCAGAGACCCATCATGCTGAGATAGAAGAAGAAGCAAATCGCCTCCTCCTTGAACCTAGCATCCTATACTCTTCAAAAAACCCATCTGCTATTACTGCAGGAAAGGTGAAACACCTCTGCTGAAGAACACCCAAAAAAAGGAGCAGGGATGAAAAAAAAAAAAAAAAAAAAAAGCCCAACTTTACAGGCTCAGGCACACAAACCTGCCTAAAACTGACCAGGAAAGTAAAAGTCCCCCAGCTCCCTGAGAAATCTAGCTGTGAATAATAAGCACAAACAAAGTACCACTGGACTGGAGCCTGGAGAAAAATGCCCTCTGTGGCACAGCTCTGCAGGGACCACCAAAACCTGAGAATAGAATGTGAACTCTGAGAAAGATCTTTTAGCTTCCCAGGCACCAAACTAAGTACAAGCTAATGGAAGTCAAACACTGAAAGACCAGAAACCTATGATATACCAGAAGCAGCTCTACCAAGCTCAGCTCAGCTATGGAATACACTTCCCACACCAAAAACTTTATTGAAAGAGAGAGAAGTAAAGGCGGGCAGGGGGCTTTACCATTTACTTCATAAATGCTATTTATCTCAGATTCTGTAGTTCTTTTTTACAATGTTAATCATTCTAACTTTTCTAACTCAGTGAAACTATAAGCCATGCCGTGTAGGGCCACCCAAGATGGATGGGTCATGGCAGAGAGTTCTGACCAAATGTGGCCCATTGGAGAAGGGAATGGTAAACCATTTTAGTATTCTTGCTTGAGAACCCCATGTACAGCATGAAAAGGCAAAAAGATAGGACACTGAAAGATGAACTCCACAGGTCGGTAAGTGCCCAATATGCTACTGGAGAATAGTGGAGAAATAACTCCAGAAAGAATGAAGAGAAGGAGCCAAAGCAAAAACAACACCCAGTTGTCGATGTGACTGGTGATGGAAGTAAAGTCCGATGCTGCAAAGAGCAATACTGCATAAGAACCTGGAAGGTTAGGCCCATGAATCAAGTTGGATGTGGTCAAATAAGAGATGGCAAGAGTGAACATCAACATTTTAGGAATCAGTGAACTAAAATGAACTAGAATGGGCGAGTTTAATTTAGATGACCATTATACCTATTACTGTGGGTAAGAATCCCTTAGAAGAAATGGAGTAGCCCTCATACTCAATAAGAGTTCAAAATGCAGTAATTGGGTGCAATCTCAAAAATGACAGAATGATCTCTGTTCATTTCCAAGGCAAACCATTCAATATCACAGTAATTCAAGTCTATGCCCCGACCAGTAATGTTGAAGAAGCTGAAGTTGAACAGTTCTATGAAGACCTTCTAGAACTAGCACCCAAAAAAAGATGTACTTTTCATTATAGGGGACAGGAATGCAAAAGCAGAAAGTAAAGAGATACCTGGAGTAACAGGAAAGTTTGGCCCTGGAGTACAAAATGAAGCAGGGCAAAGGCTAACAGAACTTTGCCAAGAGAACACACTGGTCATAGGAAACACCCTCTTCTAACAACACAAGAGAAGACTCTACACATGGACATCACTAGATGGTCAACATGGATCAGACTGATTATATTCTTTGCAGCCAAAGATGGAGAGTCTCTATACACTCAGCAAAAACAAGACCAGAAGCTGACTGTGGCTCAGATCATGAACTCCTTATTGCCAAATTCAGACTTAAATTGAAGAAAGTAGGGAAAACCACTAGACCACTCAGGTATGACCTAAATCAAATCCCTTACAATTATACATGGAAGTGACAAATAGATTCAAGGGATTAGATCTGAGAGACAAAGTGCCTGATGAACTATGAAGAGAGGTTCATGACATTGTACCAGAAGCAATGATCAAGACCATTCCCAAGAAAAAGAAATGGAGAAAGGCAAAATGGTTGTCTGAAGAGGCCTTACAAATGGCTGAGAATAGAAGAGAAATGACAGGTAAAGGAGAAAAGGAAAGATAAACCCATCTGAATGCAGACTTCCAAAGAATAGCAAGGAGACATAAGAAAGCCTTCCTCAGTGATCATTGCAAAGAAATTGAGGAATACAGTAGAATGGGAATGACTAGAGATCTCTTCAAGAAAATCAGAGATACCAAGGGAACATTTCGTGTAAAGATGGGCACACTAAAGGACAGAAATGGTATGGACCTAACAGAAGCAGAAGGTATTATGAAGAGTTGGAAAGAATACACAGAACTATACAAAAATACCTTCATGACCCAGATAATCACAATGGTGTTATCACTCACCTAGAGCCAGATATCCTGGAATGTGAAGTCAAGTGGGCCTTAGGAAGCATCACTATGAACAAAGTTAGTGAAGATGACGGAATTCCAGTTAAGCTGTTTCAAATCCTAAAAGATGATGCTGTTAATGTGTTGCCCTCAACATGCCAGCAAATTTGGAAAACTCAGCAGTGGCCACAGGACTGGCAAGTATCAGTTTTCATTGCAATCCCAAAGAAAGGCAATGCCAAAGAATGTTCAAACTACCGTACAATTCCACTCATATCACACTCTAGCAAAGTAATACTCAAAATTTTCCAAGCCAGTCTTCAACAGCATGTGAACCCTGAATTTCCAGATATTCAAGCTGGATTTAGAAAAGGCAGAGGAACCAGAGATCAAATTGCCAACATCTATTGGATCATTGAAAAAGCAAGAGAGTTCCAGAAAAACATCTACTTCTGATTTATTGACTATGTCAAAGCCCTTGACTGTGTGGATCACAACAAACTGGAAAATTCTTAAAGAGATGGGAATACCAGACCACATGACCGGCCTCCAGAGAAATCTGTATGCAGGTCAAGAAGCAACAGTTAGAACTGGACATGGAATAACAGACTGGTTTCAAATTGGGAAAGGAGTATGTTAAGGCTGTATATTGTCACCCTGTTTATTTAACTTATATGCAGAGTACATCATGTGAAATGCCAGGCTGGATGAAGCACAAACTGGAATCAAGATGCCGGGAGGAATATCAATAACCTCAAATACACAAATGACACCACCCTTATGGCAGAAAGCAAAGAAGAACCCAAGAGCCTCTTGATGAAACTGAAAGAGGAGAGAGGAAAACCTGGCTTAAAACTCAACATTCAGAAAACTAAGATCATGGCATCCAGTCCCATCACTTCATGGCAAATAAAAGGGGAGACAATGGAAGTAGTGAGAGACTTTATTTTGGGGGCTCCAAAATCACTGCAGATGGTGACTGCAGCCATGAAATTAAAAGACCCTTGCTCCTTCAAAGAAAAGCTATGGTCAACCTAGACAGCATATTAAAAAGCAGAGACATTACTTTGCCAACAAAGGTCTGTCTAGTCAAAGCTATGGTTTTTCCAGTAGTCATGTATGCATGTGAGAGTCAGACTATAAGGAAAATTGAGCACCAAAGAACTGATGCTTTTGAACTGTTGTGTTACAGAAAACTGTTGAGAGTCTCTTGGACTGGAAAGAGATCTAACCAGTCCATCCTAAAGGAAATCAACCCTGATATTCATTGGAAGGACTGATACTGAAGCTGAAACTCCAATACTTTGGCCACCTGATGTGAAGAACTGACTCATTGGAAAAGACTCTGTTGCTGGGAAAGATTGAAGGCAGGAGAAGGGGACAACAGAGGATGAGATGGTTGGATGGCATCACTGATTCAAGGATTTGAGTTTGAGTAAGCTTCAGGAGTTGGTGATAAACAGGGAAGCCTGACGTGCTGCAGTCCATGGGGTCGCAAAGAATCGGATATGACTGAGCAACTGAACTGAACTGAACTGAATCATTCGGTCAAAAACTGTAAAACACACAATGATTCAAGAAAAAATCCATTTTCAATAGTTAAAGCAATTACGAAAATCAGAGGAATTACTTGGATATCTGAACAATTAGGTGGATAATAGACATGATTAATATGTTAAGGTATCTAGCAGAAGAAATAAATCATGTAAAGGAACAGATAAAATTTAGGTAAAGAAAGAAATTATGTTTAAAATGAGAGCATGCTAGTGAAAAAGAAAAAACAATCAAAGGTAAAGATGTCCTTTTCTGCACTTATCAGAAGACCTGATACTACTGAAAATTAGCCAGTGAATGAGAAGACAGGTTAAAAAAGAAATCCAAAATGAAAGGTAAATAAATATGAAGGAGAGGGAAAAGAAAGAAAGAAAAAAAATGCAGGAAGAAAGGAAAGGAGGAGGGAGGAAGGGAAGGAAAGAAGAAAAAAAAAAAAAGAGAGAGAATAGGACAACCAAGAACCACGATCAACATCAACAATATCAATTGACCTAATGTGCATGTATCACAGATCATCTTCCAAAGAAGACAAAGAGAGTGTGATAGAAGACATATTTAAGGAGGCAATGGCTGGGAAATTTTCAGAATTAAAGAAAGTAAACAAACCACAGATCTAAGATTCAGAAGTGTGTGTGTGTGTGTGTGTGTGTGTGTGTGTGTGTATGTGTGTATAGATATACACACTCTTGCCTGGAGAATCCCAGGGATGGCAGAGCCTGGTGGGCTGCTGTCTATAGGGTTGCACAGAGTCAGACACAACTGAAGCAACTTAGCAGCAGCAGCAGCAGCAGCATATATACATATATGTATATACCCACATATATATTATAGTTTAACTGCTTAAACTCCCCCCAAAAAGAAAAGAAAATACCTTGAAGGCACAGAAAAGAAAAACATTACATGTAAAGAAACAAAGGTAAGAATGCAGCAAAGAAGAAGGTAATGGGGTAACATTTTAAAAGTCCTTAAAGGTATAGAAATTGTCCACCCATAACTGTATACCAAATAAAATTATCTTTCTGAAGTAAAGACAAGTTTTTTTTTTTTCTTTTCATACCAACTACTGCAGAGAGGATTCTTTGCCAGCAGACCTGTGCTAGAAGCATTAAAGGAAGTTCTTTAGGCTGAAGGTTTAGTACTATAAAAAACTAGATTTATACAAAATAAAGTGAAAGTGAAAGTTGCTCAGTCGTGTCTGACTCTTTGCAACCCCATGGATTATACATTTCATGGAATTCTCCAGGCCCGAATACTGGAGTGGGTAGCCATTCCCTTCTCCGGGGGATCTTCCCTACCCAGGGATCAAACCCTCATGTCCCACATTGCAGGCAGATTCTTTACCAGCTGACCCACAAGGGGAGCCCACAAAGTAAAGTGGAATAGTAAAAATGGTAAAAATGAGTATAAATATAAAACATTTTTTATCTTACTCACTTTAGAAGATAGTTGAAGATAACTGACAAGGTAGCCAAGAATACTCAATGGGAAAAGGATAGTATCTTCAATAAACGGTGTTGAGAAAACTATATTCACATGCACAATAATTTGAAATTATTACTGTAATTCATATGCAGATATTGGACCCCTTTCATAAACCATTCACAAAAACTAACTTGAAATAGGTTAAAGAATTAAACATAAGACCTGAAATCTTAAAACTCCCAGATATGATCCAGCAGTCCACTTCTGGGTAGATATCCAGTGGAAATAAAGTCAGGATCTTGAAGGGCTAGCTGCACTTCCATGTTCTATGAAATAGTATTTACAGTAGCCAAGATACCAAAACAACTTGAATGTCCAACAATGGATGAATGGATCATGAAGATGTTATATATATATAAATAACAGAATATTATTCAGCCTTGAGAAAGAAGGAAATCTTGCCATGTGTGATATGGATCCTAGGATGGAACTTGAGGGCATTATGCTAAGGGAATTAAGTCAGACAGAGAAAGACAAATACTGTATGCTATAACTTATATGTGGAATCTAAAAAAATCTAAGCTCCCAGGAACATATTATGGTGGTAGCCAGAGGTCAGGGATCACTCTAGGGAATAGGGAGATGTCAGTTAAAGGGTACAGACTTCCTGTTCTAACATAAATAAGTTCTGGGAATCTTTTACAGCATAGTGATTACAGTTAATACTATTTTATTATATACTTGAAAGTTGCTAAGAGTAGACCTTATATGTTCTCACTATAAAAAAGTAATTGTGTGAGGTAATAGAAGTGTTAACTAACTCTACTCTGGTGATCATTTCTCAATATAAAAGCATACCAAATCATCACAATGTACAACTTAAACTTACACAGTGTTTTATGTCAATCATATCTCAATAAATCTGGAAAAAATTACATATAGAGTGGTATGCTTTAAGAAACAGTAAATGACATATAAGGTACTAGGAAAAGTATAAAATGTACTCTTTCAAGAATCTTGGCTTTAAAGTAAAGGAGAAAGTTAGATGGATCAGAATGAGAAAGGAATCAATTGCCTTTTTTTGACCTTAGTTAAGGAGAAATCTGAATATGTTGAAGACAGTTGCTGAAAATATTAGTGAGAGAAAATAATTAAAGATGGGAGAGAAAATGTGCTGGGGCTAGTTTTAGTTGGAAGACATGTGATTCAGACCCATAGTGGAAGAATTAGTCAGTGATGGACGGACACCTCTTCTGTGGAAAGAAAGCAAAGGCAGTGAGCGTGGATATGCGCGCAGATGACTGTAACTGTGTACTCTATAGGGCTGAATGTTTGGATAGCACCCTGCTGCCTCCTTAAAGTTTTGATTTTAAATGTTCTACAGCTTTTATAAAGTAAGTCTTGAAAAGTTGAAAACAAAATGGAGCTGCTGGGTAACAACTGCATAATAATATAATAAAAATAATGGTAGGCATTCTATTCTCAGAAGGTAAAGGTCTAAGGGGATGAGACCCTTTATATCATCTGATACCCATCAGAACCAAACATATAATATTTATCTAACAAATACATTTCTGTAATTTTAAAAAAATATTGAAAAAAATAAATGGGCTTATGTACTTTGAGCATGAACACCATAATGTGAAAAAAATATACATTTTATCTTAAGTTTTAAAGTCTCTCTTCCCAGTTGAATAAGATACTTGTGGCTAAGATGCATTAATAAAAATATACCAAAACTCTACTATGTAACAGGTATTTTTAATATCTTTCTCCATAACCTGATTTCTCTCTCAGATTTTTTAAATGAAGAATGACATATCACTGTATGACACAACGAGGTAAGACTTCAAAATGCAAGTGGGTGTTAGGCTGGAGAATACTGCTAACAAACAAAAAAAAATGTAGGTTGGAGTCCCACACACCATTTAAAAAAACAGTCATGTCTATTACTCTCAATCACTTATTGCTAAAAATAAAATATCACAGAATATAAAGTGTCAGAGAGGCAGTCAAGAGACTTCCCTCAGATTTTTCATTGCATAAAATTAATTGGTTCAATTGAAGTTGGAGGATTGTCTAGGGGTTTCTGATAAATGCTCTTTAAAAACCTTGTAGCAGTAGGTTTTGAAGTGAGAGGGAAATCTATTTATTAGCACAAGCTGTTCCATTGGAGGCATTTATAATTTGGTCAAACTAGTTCCAGAAACAAATGTTCCCATCAGAAGTTGCATGCATTGCCAATAAAATAAATGTGAGATAGAACTAGTGCACAGAGAGAATGTTATATAATTTATTTTTTTAGGTGAGATCAGAAACTCAAAGTAAATCTATTTTTCTCGTTATGGTGCAGAGTACATATAAGACTCTCATCCTGGTCTCTGAGTCTCTGCTAGGGGAGGTATCATACTATTTTCCCTGTGAATAGAGTTTGATAGAAACATGTTGTTTGTTTTCAACTGTTATACCAGTGACATCCTGTGAAAATTCCAAGATAAATCACAGGGCAAGAAAAAGTTGGGAGAGTCATGCTTCCGCTCTCACCAGTAGTTTAGACTATATTATAATACAATATCTAAAATTAAAACTCTAGAGTGTCACCAGCCCAGGTCGGATGCATGAGACAAGTGCTCAGGGCTGGTGCACTGGGAAGACCCAGAGGGATCGGGTGGAGAGGGAGGTGGGAGAGGGGTTCAGGATGGGGAATACATGTAAATCCATGGCTGATTCATGTCAATGTATGGCAAAAACCACTACAATATTGTAAAGTAATTAGCCTCCAACTAATAAAAATAAATGGGGGAAAAAAAAAAAAACTCTAGAGTGTACTCTGCAATCACGCAGCATGAGTTGATTGAGTTTGGTGGTGATGCAATGAATGGACTCCAGTGCAGGGCTCACCTGGCCCAAGTTTGTACCTTAGCATTAAAACTTTTGAGTCAAGTTGGCCGAGTTACATATTTGCATAAATGGAAATAATGAAAACGTCCTTCATCAATAGTGTGTTGAGTGAATTACACAAGAAAATGCATGTTATAAGCAAAATCTGTAAATTTCAGAGATCTATAAAACTTTAAGGGATGTTTATTGTTGGGTAAGAGCAGGCAAAGCTCAAAGCTGCTCCAGATAGCAGGGCTGACAGTGAGCATTTGAAATCCTTCTTGGTCCTGATTTGGAACATTTTTCCATCAGTCAGAACAGTTATTTAACAGCTTCAGTTCTGTGTGTTTTTTAAAAATTGCTTAGCAAAATAATATCAATGCTTTTAAAGAGCAGACTTCCTATTTTAATGACATGCTAGGACTTAATGAACCACAATGACTAAATATGACTGATCACTATCATATTCATATGCTGTTGTGGGTGACTATCTAAATAAAGCTTATTCATGAGGACAAAGAGAACTGCATGTCTTGCTTGTCAGAACCTCACACTATAGTGGGAATAGAGCAGGAAGCACAACCAGCCAGGTTCACTAACTCAAACTGACAACTGGGAAATAACAAGAGCACAGATGTACTTTGTTTCCTAATAGAAATTGGGCATCTGTAACCAAATGTTGATAATTTTTTAAAACATTAAAAATTTTCCCCCACACTTTTCTTTTATATGTGACTGTTTTTCAAAATGCTTGTCAATGGATGTTATGGGATATAATGGGAAAAAATAAAAATCCACAGGGTTTCAGGGCTTTTATCTATAAAAACACAGAGATATATTCTCCCATGTCCTTTCACACACACCCTCCACAGAAAGGTTATGTGTTGGCTATGAATGTGTTCCCACTCAAAGATTTTGCTGCAGTGAAACAGTTAACTGTCGTCAGAGATATGTTTCAAACTCCCTCTGAGGAAAAATAGTGCTAGTACATCAAATAAGCATTTGGCATTACTGAAAAGCAATGGAGAAGATCTAATGTCACAGTCAGAGTTTGGAGCATGCCCAGATAGTACAGATGAGGGCCCTGAAAAAGGGAGTTCAATTCTGAGCATTCTGCATTAAAAGAATTGGTTTCATTTCTGAAGCTTTCATTGCACAGTGGCCATGTGCCCACACTACTCTAGGTGCTGGGATTTCACTGGAGATTAGGAACAAGTCCCTCCCTCAAAGAAATGACAGAATCCCTGAGCAGGGATTTCTAATGTCCTGTGATGTGATGGAGAGACAGACTACAGATTCATCCTCAGCCTAACCCAAGTTGACTCAACTAAGTTGCCTGTTAAATGAAGAGTAAAGATCGTCTCTGATTTACGGTGATTCAATTTAATGATATTCTGACTTCACTGTGGTGTGAAAGTGCTATACATTCAGTAGAAACTGTAATTCCAATTTTTGAATTTTGTTCTTTTCCTTGTCAAGCATTATGCAGTAGACATTCTCTGGTGATGCTGGGCAGGGCAGAGAGTGGCAGTTCCCATTCAGGAGGGGAAAGATTCGACATATTTACAATGGTTCTGTACCCAGACAACCATCTGTTTTTCACTTTCAGTACAGTATTTAATTAATTGAATGAGATAGTCAATACTTTATTTTAAAACAGGTTTTGTGTTAGATGATTTTAGCCAGTGGTGGGTTAATGTAAATGTTTTGAGTGCATTTAAGGTAGGCTAGGCTAAGCCATGATTTTGGATAGGTTAGGTGTTTTAAATGCATTTTCAACTTAAGATGGTATGATGGGCTTTTCAGAACATAATTCTATCCTAAGTGCAGGAAGATCTGTAAATATCAGCCATATCTGGGAGCACTGATAAAGGAAAAGCATTTAGACTGATAGTACAGCATATGCCAAAGCAATTCAGCCTTGCATGAACACAAAACATGGGATAGAAGAGCAAGCAATGAGGCTTGGAGAAATAAGCAAAAGTCGTCATGAATGGATTGTTCTCTTTTTAAGGAGTGAGGAGCTAGGACATTGTTCTGCAGTTGTAGTTTTAGAATCTCTCTTATCATCAACTTGACCTGGAAATGTTCTCTTTCTTAACACAGATTCTTGCTCCATGCCTTATCCTTTAACCAGCTATCAATTCAGTAAGTCTAAAATGAGCTCTAGAATATATCATTTACAGAGGAAAAAAAAATCCTGTAAAAAGAAAAATTTAAAAAACACAGTATAGAAATAAGTCTATCAGTGATCAGGAAAAATATAATTATTTCTTTTACTATGTTGATTTATTATTTGATATTATGTAATATTTTTTCCAGCTTCCCTGGTGGCTCAGTGATGAAGAATCTGCCTGCCAATGCAGGAGATGCAGGTTCAATCTCTGGGTCAGGAACATCCCCTGGAGGAGGAAATGGCAACCCATTCCAGTATTTTTGCTGAGAAATTCCATAGACAGAGAAGCCTGGTGGGTACAGTTCGTGGGGTTGCAAAGAGTTGAACACGACTGAGCACACACGTGCAATATTTTTTCATCATAAACCAACAAACTCCTAACAAATAATAGATGAGAACTTTCCTAATGTATTAAAGGGTGTCAATCAAATAAATAGTAAAGCATGCTTTACTTTAATTGAAACTTTATAAACTTTCCAACTAATGTCAAGGACAAACTGCAGTGCTCACTGTCACTATTAAGCAACATCTCACTTGAATATTTGATAGGAGAGAGAGGAACAGGAAAAAACAAAAAATAAGATATAAAAGGAGAGGTACAGAAAATGTGAGTATTTGTGAAAACAAGATTATCAACTTAGAAAGTCAATAGGAATCTAGAATGAATTATTAGAACTAGTTAGAACATTTTCCAGTATTGTTGAATACAAGATGAATATAAAAAGTTAACTTGTACACTGGCAATAATCATTTAGAAAATCAAACGTTAAAAAGTATTTGACTAACATTGAAAAAAAAACCACTATAGATATCTAGAAATAAGCCTATCAAAAGGTGTAAGACACTTGGGGAGATTATTAAGCTTTTGAAGGTTATAAAACAGACCGAATAAATGGAAAATATATAAAATTCAAGGATGGAAAATATTCTCATAGTGATATTAATTCCCACACACTACCTACTAATTTAAGTCTATTAATTGAATTAAAATTCAATTTTTCCCAACTATTTATTTATAATACTGTGGCTAACTCACATGTAGAAAACCATGCAGTTCTGTCCCATTTCAGGAAAAGTTTTCAGCCAACACCAACACATTATATAATGACAAATATCTAGACATTGTGACCTTTTTGGGTCAAGACTGATAAAAATTCCTATATTTTTATGGTATGTGACAAAATTGTTTTAAAATTCAAAGAGAAAAATAAAGACACTAGAAGAATCAAAAAGTTTTGAAGGAAAATATATGAGGTAGGGGGTTTGCCCTACAATAGCAAAACATTATAAAGCTATGATCATTGAAAGAGTGTTTTATTGGCATGATGAAATTAAGTGTCTAGAAATAGACCTACACATGCTGGAACTTGGTATACAACAGGAGAATTTCACTGGAGAAAAGTTGGGTAATTTCTGGAATGATAGAACATCCATACGCCAAAAAGGAACAGCAACAGCAGAAAGAACCTGGACCCATATTTCACACCTTATATAAAAGTTAAGTTAAAATGAATCATAGATCTAAATGTAAAAGAAAACAATTAAATTTTTATTAGAAAACTTAGTAGAAAATCTGCAGCATTTGGATTAAGAGTTCTTAGATATGACACAAAAAGCATGTCCCAAAGGATAAAAAATAGAAAGAAAAAAGAGAGAGAGAGGAAGGAAAGAAGGAAGGAAGGAAGAGACATTATCAAAATTAACCTATTGCTCTGTAAAAGACCTTGTTAAGAAAATGAGAAGGATTTCTGCCCAACTGAAGACTTTTTAGCGGGACTCGTTTGCTCTGCAGCTTCGCACAGCTCTCGCCAAGACGTTGTCAGATGGATCAGAGTCTGAGGCTCTCCCTACTCCATAATGCTTCCTTCCTTCTTTCCTTTCACAAATTTCAGATCCATATCACGATCTGAATGCTTTCCCTGCCCAATTCTGCTTCCTTCCCTCTATCTTCAGAGGCTTACCGACCAATAAACCTTTTCCTCCCTTCACTCTGTCTCATCATCTGTTTTCCAGAGCATATAAATTAACCTTTTACTAAATGCTAGAAGATAAGGGATCAATGCCACTGAGGTTTGGGTGAAAATGTTTGGAATATCAAAATTTTGTAATAAACAATAAATTTGTCAAGTATAAAAGTAATAGAAGTATACTTTGTTATATACAAGATCGAGAAAACTATGCCCCAATATGCTTTTTGTTCTAGATTTCTATTTAAACTGCTCAGCCTTTTTCTAAGCATACTTTCAGTAATTAGAGAAATTAAATTTGTTTTTGGGAAATACTACAACCATTCACATTGCCACTACATCTTCTTGTCAAAGCACATGGCTAATGGAATAAATGAATGAATTAATGAAATCCTGGCACATTTAATACTATTTTTGTGTGTGTCATTGAGAACAGCTAACAATATACTAAAAAATAAGATTGATAAATGAGAACAATATATTAAAACATAATGTAAAATAAAAATTTTAAAGTATACATGCAGATATATACAACTATGCAAACAGATAGCTTAATATGGGAGAAAATATGGTTTTATTTTATTTATAAAATTTTTAAACTTTTACTTTCTTATTGAATGAAAGATTCTAAACACATGATATTGGCAAAATATATTAAAATAAAACAGTGTGTTAATGTAACAGAAATGCAGGTACTTATATTTCATGCATCAGCAGTGAAGGGAACATTTTTACAATATTTCTTCAGGGCAATTTGAAATAAACTCCTTAATAATGCACATATTATATGGTCTAGGAATTCCGCTTCTAATGCTTAATCCTGAAGCAATATTCCTAAGATATAAGCCAAAATTATTTTTCAGAATGTTTATTACAGCACTTTTTGTCATTGAAAAAAAATACAAATATGTTGCTAAACTTAAGATGTTGAATGAAAAAAATTCCAACTTGTATATAATGGGTTATTCCTTTGACATTTAAAAACAATGTTGTAAAATTGTGTTTATTGACAAAGAAATAATTTATAAAATATTATTAAGTGAAAAAATTATAAAATATATATAAGGTATATATGAGGTATATACACAGTTTCTGAATATTTATTGCAAATAATCTTTATAAAAACAACATTCTCCCCAGAAGTTTAAGTAACATAGTAAACGTCACCAATTAATAAGTGGTAGAGCAGGATTTGGATCCAAAGCCAACTCTCAAAGGCATGCACACTTTCAACAGTACCATGGTATGTGATTTTAAAATAATTTCAATAAAAACTTCAGAATTTAGTAAAATGAACAAAGTAAAAAAAGCTTATAAGGAAAATTACAGTATTACATTCCACCTTCCCCCCACTCTGGTCTTCTATCCTAAAGTCAACTCTTAATTCTTTCTGGTTTTACTTTTTTTCTTGGCCAGTGAAAGCAGAGAGTCAACCACTGGACCACTAGGGAATTTCCTGTTTTTACTTCTAAGACTAATGATATAAATTCCCTTAGCCTCAATGAAAAAGTGAAAGTGTCAGTGGCTCAGTTGTGCCCGACTCTTTGTGACCCCATGGACTGTAGCCCACCAGGCTCCTCTGTCCAAGGGATTTTCCAGACAAGGAAGGATACTGGAGTGGTTTGCCATTTCCTTCTCCTGGGGTTCTTTCTGACCCAGAGATCAAACCTGGTCTCCTGCATTGCAGGCAGATTCTTTACCAACTGAACTACAAGGGAAGACTGATAGTCTCACTTAGTCTCAATAGTATTACTTATTTAAATACATTATCATTGACTCTCTAATTTGAAATACAATGATTTACCTCACTCTACACCTACAATTTTTCATAGTTATGTTATTTTCTGACATCTCTATGGGACAAAGAATGCCCAAATCTTTACTTTTTACTCTCTTTTTAGAAAGTATTTTTGACCACACTAAGTCTTGCTGAGGATTTCCTGTGTGATGTTGCATAAAGCAGTGATAGCAGGGATTTTTATCTTCTCCACAACATCTGGAAGAAAACTTTAAATATTCTACAGTTAAGGATGAAGTTATCATTTGTTTGTTTTTGGTAGATTTTCTGTATCGTACTATGGAACTGAACTTCTATTTTGTCATAGTTTATATCTTCAAACATCCATTGGATCATCGAAAGAGCAAGAGAGGTCCAGAAGAACATCTACTTCTGCTTTATTGACTATGCCAAAGCCTTTGACTGTGTGGATCACAACAAACTCTGGAAAATTCTTAATGAGATGGGAATACCAGACCACCTGACCTGCCTCCTGAGAAATCTGTATGCAGGTCAAGAAGCAACAATTAGAACTTAACGTGGAACAACAGACTGGTTCCAAATTGGGAAAGGAGTATGTCAAGGCTGTATATTGTCACCCTGCTTATCTAGCTTATATGCAGAGTACATCATGTGAAATGCTGGACTGGATGAAGCACAAGCTGGAATCAAGATTGCCAGGAGAATTATCAATAACTTCAGATATGCAGATGACACCACCCTTATGGAAGAAAGCAACAAAGAACTAAAGAGCCTCTTGAGAAAGTGAAAGAAGAGAGTGAAAAATCTGGCTCAAAACTCAACATTCACAAAACTAAAATCATGGCATCCAGTCCCATCACTTCATGGCAAATAGATGGGGAAACAATGGAAACAGTGGCAGACTATTTTGGGGGGCTCCAAAATCACTGCAGATGGTGACTGCAGCCATGAACGTAAAAGATGAGTGCTCCTTGGAAGAAAAGCTATGATCAACCTAGACAGCATACTAAAAAGCAGAGAAATTACTTTGCCAACAAAGGTCCATCTAGTCAAAGCTATGGTTTTTCCAGTAGTCATGTATGGATGTGAGAGTTGGACTGAAAAGAAAACTGAGTGCTGAAGAATTGATGCTTTTGAACTGTGGTGTTGGAGAAGACTCTTAAGAGTTCCTTGGACTGCAAGGAGATTC
This sequence comes from Cervus elaphus, assembly GCF_910594005.1. Taxonomy (NCBI): domain Eukaryota; kingdom Metazoa; phylum Chordata; class Mammalia; order Artiodactyla; family Cervidae; genus Cervus; species Cervus elaphus. The sequence goes on along the minus strand of NC_057833.1, from coordinate 30,610,365 downwards.
AATCAGTCAATCCTAAAGGAAATCAGTCCTGAATATTCATTGGAAGGACTCATGCTGAAGCTGAAACTCCAATCCTTTGGCCACCTGATGCAAAGAACTGACTCATTGGAGAAGACCCAGATGCTGGGAAAGATTGAAGGCAGGAGAAGGTGGTGACAGAGGTTGAGATGGTTGAATGGCATCACCGACTTGATGGACATGAGTTTGAGGAAGCTTAAGGAGTTGGTGGTGGAGAGGGAACGAGCTGCAGTCCATGGGGTTGCAGAGTCAGACACGATGAGCAACTGAACTGATATAATAAATATTTATTGAATTTTATAAAATTTGCTCAGCCTGTTTAGCTAAAGTATTTTCTTTATTCTACTAATGTATTTAAGTAAGTTGGTTAATCTCAAATGTTAAACCAAACTTACATTCATCAAATAAATCCAACTTGCTCATAATGCCTTATCCTCTTATATTTTTCTGGATATGGTTTGCTAACAATTCATTTAATTTTAACATTTCTGTTCTTTGGAGATTAATTAATTATTTTCATTTATTGGGATGTTCTTATCAGGTTTAACATCAAGATTGTACTTGCCTCATAAAAGAAATTGGAAAATGTTCCTCTTTTCCTAATCTGTGATGTTTGGCAAATATAACAGGTCAAGCCATACGTGACTGGAATTTTCTTTGTGGGTCATTTTTAACTACAAATTTCATTTCTTTTGTAGATATAAGATGATCCAGATTTTCTGTTTCTTATTCTGTCAGTTTTGATGAGCTGTGTTTTTCTAAAAACATCTGTTTTATCAAAAATTTCAAATATATTCATTATTTCTTAAAATGACTTAAAATGTTTATATGATATGAAATGATGTCTTTTTTCATTCCTGATATTGGTTTTTCATACCTTCCCATCATTCCTTGATCATTATTGCCAGAAGTTTATCAACTGTATTTGTTTTAACAAAGGATCATCTATAGCTTTATTGCTTTTCTGTTACACACTGGGCTTTTATTTGGTTAATTTTTTCTCTGACATTTGCTCTTATCTTCTTTCTACATTCTCTGAGTATACTTTGGTGGGGCTTTTAAAATCATTTTTATTGGGGAATAACTTAGGACCAAAAAAAAAATAAACCCTGCATCTATTAAATGCAATTTGATGAACTTGGTATTTGAATTTTTTGTTGCTGCTGTTCAGTTGCCAAGCTGTGTCTGACTCTTCACAACGTCATGGACTGTAGCATGCCAGGCTTCTCTGTCTCTCACCATCTCTCGGAGTTTGCCCATATTCAAGTCTGCTGAATCAGTGATGTCATTCAACTATCACATTCTCTGTCGCCCTCTTCTCCTTCTGCCTTCAATCTTTCTCAACATCAGGATTTTTTCCAATGAGTCAGCTCTTCCCATCATATGGCCAAAGTATTGAAACTTCAGCTTCAGCATTAGTCTTTCCAAAGAGTATTTGGGGTTGATTTCCTTTAAGATTGACTGGTTTGGTCTCCTTGCTCTCCAAGAAACTCTCAGAAGTCTTCTCCAGCGCCACAGTTGGAATACACCTATAAACGAGCTTAAATACACCTATTAAATCTTTGGGGCGTCCCAGGTGGCACAGTGGAAAGAATCCACTTGTCAGTGCAGGAGACATAAGAGATGCAAGTTTGATCCCTGGGTTGGGAAGAGCCCCTGGAGTAGGAAATGGCAACCCACTTCACTACTCCTGATCAGAAAATTTCATGGACAGAGGAGCCTGGCAGGTTACAGTCCATGGGGTGGCAGAGTCAGACACGACTGAGCGCACACACACACACATTTTACTGACTCTGATAATCTTTGCGTTTTAATTAGAGTGCTTATTAAATTAATATGTAACATAATATTTGAAACAGTTGGAGTTAAATGTACCATTTTGTTATTGATTTTCTGATTGTAATATCTGCTTTCATTTCTTTTTTTCCTGTTCTTGCTACTTTTGTAGTGTTTATTTTTTAAACTCACATTGTAATATATCTACTAATGTTTTGCTCATATCTCTGCACATATTAGCTTGTTAATTATGTGTTTTTAGTATCCTGTTATTTTCCTGGAAATGCCCACATATATTCTTAACTTATTTAAGTCTATATAAGTATTGTTAATTTTCAAAGACTTTAGAATATGGTAACTGCTTTTACATTCTTCTAACTTTTTTGTTTTATTCTTGGATATTATATAAGTAAGTAAGTAAGTAATTAAATAAAGTCACTCAGTCGTGTCCGACTCTTTGCGACCCCACAGACTGTAGCCTACCAGGCTCCTCTCTTCATAGGATTTTCCAGGCAAGAGCGCTGGAGTGGGTTGCCATTTCCTTCTCCAGGGGATCTTCCCGACCCAGGGATCGAATCCGGGTCTCCAGCATTGCAGACAGACGCTTTACCCTCTGAGCCACCAGGGAAGCCCATTATATATGTATATCCAACATTATATAAGGGCATATACCATGTATATATCATATTATATAGATTATATATCCCCATAAAATTATTTTTGCTTTTAAAAATTAACATTTATATTCACTCACATATTTTCTATTGCTCTTGTTTTCTTTCAGAATCTCAATGACTTCTCTGTAGAAAGAATGCCCTTTAGTATTTTCTTTAATGTAATTCTACTGCTGCTAAATTATATCAGTATTTCTTTTGCTATTATCTAAATCTTTACTTTTTCTCATTTTTGAATAATAATTTCAATGATTATAGAATTCTAGGCCAGAGGCCTTTATTCCCTCCTGTCAGTACTTTGAAGATATAATTCCATTGTACTTTGACTTTATCTTTTCTGTTCAAAGTTATTTTCTGTTTTTACTGTTCTTTAAATGTAATGTACCATTTTCTTCTGGCTGATTCAAGGTTCTTTTAATATTTGCTTTTTAACACCATGATTTTATAAGCTAAAATATTTTGTTTAGTCTTTTAATTTTGTTTAGGGTCACGGAAGTTTTTGAATATGTGATTTGATGTCTTTGAACAATTTTGAGAAAATTCTCAGCCATTATCTTTTCAAATACATTTTTTTTATCCCATTCTTTCTGTCTCTTCTCCTTGGACTCCATTTACACATAAAAAATCATATTGGTTGTGCCTTATGCTCCATCCTTTGATTTTCCTATTCTTTAGTCTGGATGTTTTCTTCTGATGTATCAGGACCACTAATTCTGTCACTAACTTTCTATTTGCTGTTTCTATTCTGGTGTTAAACTGATTCATTTAATTATTAAATTCAGTCATGTTTTCCATTTCAAAATTTCCACTTGATTCTTTTTTTATTTCTGCATATCTGCCAAAAATTCTCCATCTCATCATTTATTTTAAGCATATTTATTTTTTGATCCCTGATTATTTTTCTCCAGATCTGTTTTAAAGCTTTCATTTTAGTATCATAATTGTTTCCTCCCAAGGCTAGTTTCTTTATTTTATATATTTCTTTCTTGGCTTTATTCCATTTTTCTGATATAGATTCTCAAATAATTTCCTCAGAAAAGGTGGATACAAAATAAAATTTACAGATTCTTACATGTCTAAAAAATATCATTATAAATATCATTTTGCTTTCACCCTAGATCAATACTTCACTTGAGTCTCAAAAATTCTGTTTAAAAAGTTTCCACATGAATGGCTTTATTTATCAACATCCAGCATTGCTAATAGAAAGTATGAAACAAGCAAGTATTTTTGTTTGTTTTTATAGGAGAATTAAGGATATGTGTGTGAAGGCCACTTGGGGCAGCTGTTCAAAAAGACATCAATTTGTCCCGTATTTTCAAGTTTTTAGTTTTTTTTGTCTTTACTCAGGAAGCTAGGCTTCTGATTCCACTGAAATTTCACTGCGCTTATTATGAAATATGGCTCTTTTGGCTTTGTTTTATCTTTCAACTTGTCATCATGTCCTCAACTGTCTTTAGTCTTCCAGAATGTATTTGTCTCTCTCCTTTTTCACTCCTTAATTAACCCTGTCTCATGATTCATGTCATTGTTTAGGGTTTATATGTATTTTTTAAGTTCTTATTTCTATACATCGCCAGAAGAGTGAAAAGTGAATGAGTATTATACATGTACTCTCTTGAGTTAGAACTCCATATCACTTTTAATGTGAATAAATGAGCAGGTAAATGGAAGGACATTTCATTTATTTCACAAATTAATTGTAATATCATCATGACATATGTTAACTTTAGCCTTCAGGATTTCTCATTCTTTTCATTATGCTACTTTGTTTTCCATTTTTGGAAATTTAATGAGTGCAGGTTAAATAAAATGATTGTGACCTGACACTTTCTATGCCTACATTTTTTTCACAGTTCAGAAGAGGAGCTTGTGTTTTCTAAAGAATTTGGGATAAAAAGCATTGACCAGAGATTCACCAGCATAATTATAATTTTTTGAATCTCTATAAATTCTTCAATAGAGATGAACTTCAATGCCATTAATGACTGGCACCACAGAAATGAAAGAGCTTCAAAAAACCAGTCATCAATCATGCATGGCAGTTCTTTACCCAGACACATGTTAAAGGATTTAACAGGTTCTTAAGATGTGTACACCTTGAAACTTCTAGGTTTGATTTAAAAGAGCTCACTAGGATATAATTAACTCAGAACTTAGAGCCTTGTACATAATTTAGAGGCAATTATAGTTCAAGGAAATAATAAACCAACTTTTCAAATTTAAACAGAAAACAGTCTGAAAAAATAGAATTAATCACTGGCAATTACTGAGTTAAAATTTCTAACTTATTACCTAAAATCCTCCCACATAATCATGCATTCAACTTTAACTGAGCCAGTAATTGTAATCATAATTAGGGCTGTGCAGACCTTAAAAACTCAGAAGACCATAAAACACATGAAGCTGTTATTTCAAAAAAATAACTGTTCCAACTTTCCACCCTCAAAGTTTTAATATAGTTTACATCCTAGGTATACCTTACAAATTTGAAGCTTGTGACAATTTTAAAACAAGATATAGTTTTATATAATTATGTAACATATAATTTTGATTTTTAGACAAAATACAATTTTGGAAAACAGATTTGAAAAATCAATAGTAAAAATCCTGTTTGCTCTTTCAAGTGTCTTCTAGAATATTATTTGGATATTTAATTGTATCTTAGAGTAACCAGTATGCTAACTACAAACAGTCTGCTATGTTTCACTAATAGGCCTGGAGTTAGACTGTTTTAGTTACTGCTACACTTGAAAATAATAAAAATAATTTCAGACTTTTCATTACATTCAAACTAGCTTAGCTTCCCCCTGATTAGTCTAAAAATATGGAAATTTTACTATATCTATCTTTAGTAACTTTAAAGCCATCTTTCACATAAATACTCATTAAGACTATAAAATGACATTTCTTCCTGTAATCCAATGATAAGGAAAACTAAAAGGCTTCAAGATACTTCATGAAGATTTATTCATAAAGAGAAAACATTTATTTCCTTTTAAATAAAAGTCAATTCCATGACAACTGTAAACTGAAGAAATCAGCATCCTTGCCTGAGTCTTAGCTTCTGTGCAAGTAAATCTCCAGGGCAGGTACATCTAAAATGCTGCCACCCAGCAATGGAGACACAGACATAAACAACAGAGTTGTAGACACAGCGGGGTAAGGAGAGTGTGGCATGAATTGAGAGCAGCATGGAAACATATACAGTACCAAATGTAAGATAGATAACCAGTGGGAAGTTGCCTTATGATGCAGGGAGCTCAACCTGGTGCTCTGTGATGACCTAGAGGGGTAGAATGGGGTGGGAGGTGGGAAGGAGGTTTAAGCGGGAGGGGACACATGTATACCTATGGCTGATTCATGTTAATGTGTGACAGAGACCAACACTATATTGTAAAGCTATTATCCTCCAATTAAAAATAAAATAAAATGCTGCCCTCGGGTCTGCACATTCCTTTCTTTTCTGTCATTCTACAAATCTCCCTCAGTTGAATTTTGGAAGGTTCCTTTCTGATTATCATATCAAGGAAACATTAAAAACAACTATAACAATGAAATTGTCCATATGTAAAAAATAGCCCAAACATGAAAAGATACTGGAAAAGTCAACTATTTAATATTATGATAGTATTCAGCATATTGTAGACATCAGCAAATTTCTCCAGAATGAGAACAGTAAAACCTCAACACAATGAATGTGATTAACTCTTAGTTAAAAGGCCAAATAACAATAACAACAATAACACTGCCCTAAAATCAATCTGTAGAACTATGACTGAGAAGATTTAGGAAATGTCTCAGTCTAATAAAGAAAGATCAAGTTGTTTTCTTCTGACTTAATAGTCATAGAAATTTCAATCTAAGCAAAAATCTGAAAAAGAAAACAATAAACACAAACAAGTTGCCTGTATACTGTCTAGCAAAAGGTACACTATCACCAAAACCACGACTGGATCAGAACAATTCATGGGGAGGTAATGTGTCTATTGTCATTGTGTTCATAAAGTGAAGAAGGCTGGATCATAATATCCATGATTAGCCTACTGTCACTAGTTACAAACATTATCCAACTATGCCCTTTGCTCTGATTTCATGACTAACAAATACATTTTCTATAATATTTGCTTTTCATATAGACTATCCTAAGAAAGGGAAGATGTGCAAATAAAAATATAAACTGTCATATACATTGTATGGTTAAATCTCTCATTCTAAGCCAATAAATTAGGACTCTTGTTTTTATAGCCATATCTTGTGAGACAAGTTATGGAAAACCAATATTCCCAAATGAGCTTAATCTAATATCACCAAAATTTGTTTTTCTTAACCTGCAAGGCTAAGATATGCGTGCATGCTCAGTAGTGTCCAACCCTTTGAGACTCCATGGACTGTAGCCCACCAGGCTCTTCTGTCCATGGAATTTTTCAAACAAGAATACAGGAGTGGGTTGCCATTTCCTTTTCCAGGGGATCTTTCCCACCCAGAGACTGAACCTGCATCTCCTATGTCTCCTGCATTGGAAGGTGGACTAAGAATTTACACCTAAATTGTCATCTTTTAAGACTCAAATACAGAAATCAGCTGGACTCCTTGTCAATATTGTAGACATGTATGAAAGTGAAAGTCATTCAGTTGCATCCAACTCTTTGTGACCCCATGAACTAAACAGTCCCTGGAATTCTCCAGGCCAGAATACTGGAGTGGGTAACTGTTCTCTTTTCCAGGGGATCTTTCTAACCCAGGGATCGAACCCAGGTCTCCTGAATTGCAGGCGGATTCTTTACCAGCTGAGTTACCAGGGAAGCCCATAGATATGTATATTAGCCTTTAAATTCCATAAGCATGAAACGATATTCCATTGTGTACACTCTTGAACTTACATCATTTATTATTTGTTTATTTAAAAATATTCATTGAGGGATTATACAACTGGGTCAGGCATCATGCAAATCAATGAAATGCAGAACCAGATTTTGTTACATGCATTGACATTCTGTATCTAGCAGGTCTGATCTATTGAGCATGTACTGTGTCAGGCATTGTCCTCAGAACTCTGGTGACTATTGTTCCATTTAATCTATAAAATCACTCAATAGATATTTCCATTCTATTTTCTTTTAAGATGAAGAAACAGAATGATAAAGTTTACAAGTTTAAGTAACTTCTAAGAATCATACAAATGGGATGCAAAGTTAGAGGCAGAGTTCATATAAGTTTATGGATTCCCCTGGTAAGATGGAGAAAAATTAATTACACAAACATTTACAAATGTAGGGGTTTCCCCGTGGTTCAGTGGTAAAGAATCTGCCTGCCAATGCAGGAGACACAGGAGATGCAGGTTTGATCCCTGGGTCAGGAAGAGCCACTGGAGGAGGAAATGGCAACCTATTTCAGTTTTCTTGCCTGGAAATTTCTACAGACAGAGGACTGTGGTGGGCTACAGTCCATGGAGTCGCAAAGACTCAGACACGACTGAGTGACTAAGCACACACACACACATTTAAATGTAAGTTAGTCCATTGAAAGACAGTTTATAATGATATATGAGAATGGTGTGAAATAAGGCTAGATATGGAGGCAGGGAACACATCATAAAGAATTTTTATACCGTGTTAAGGACAAACCAGATAAGAGTTTTACCAAAGAAGACAGGCTTTTTTAAAAGATCACTCTAGTTGCAAAGTAGAGAACAGAATTAAGAGTCTGGGTGGATGAAGAGAAACCATTTAGAAGGAATTTTAAGAATCTAATGTGCAAAGATTAGAGGTGGTGGGGATATGGAGAAATGGACTGTTTCCCAGCACCAGGACATAATGTCAACAGAACTCACGGCATGTCGAGGACAATTTCTAGGAATCTGACTTGTTCAGCTGAATGGATGGTACAGCCATCGCCTGAGACATAGAAAGATAGAAAATAATCACATCTTTGAAATTATGTTCACACATCCTTCCTAATATCACACTTCTTACATGTGTCAAACCATAGCCAATTGTTTCTCTACTTTCCGACAGCCACAGTTTGTAATTCAGTTAAGTCTTCTTTAGTCTCACTATAGGTCTATATTCTTCCTGAAAAGATACAGGGAAATGATCTCTCTGTCTAGAATACTGTTCCCATTTGTCCCTTCCTGAACACTTCTTCTTTTCTTTGCCACTAGATTTTTCTTATTTACAAAAACAAAACAAAACAAAACCTTTTTTTTTTTATGAACAGATTTAGGTTCACAATAAAATTGAGGGACAGGTACAGAGATTTCCTATATATTCTCCAATGGTACACATGTAAATTACCCCCATTATCAGTATTTCCTACCAGAGTGATCCATTTGTTACAATTGATGAGATTACATTGACAAATCGTAATCACCAAAAGTCTGTAGTCTGCATTATGGTTTACTCTTGGTGTTGTAGAGTCTATGGGTTTGGACAAGTGTATAATGCATCCAATGTAACAGCCTCATAAAGAGTAATTTCACTGCCCTAACAACCCTCTGAGCTACACCTATTCATCCCTACCCTCACTCTTGGCAACCACTGAACTTTCTCCTGTCTCCATAGTTTTACCTTTTCCCCATCGTCATATAATTGGAATCATGCGATATGTAGCCTTTTTAGATTTGTTTCTTTCACTTAGTACCATACATTTAAGTTTCCCCCATGTATTTTTGTGATTTGATAGCTCACTTCTTTTTAGTGTTGAATAAGATTGCATTTTTGGATATACGAACATTCACTTATCTATCCTCCCACTTTAAGACATCTTGGTTGATTCCAAACTTTGGCAATTATGAATAAATCTGCTATAAACATTCATGTGCAGATTCTTGTGTCCATATAAGTTATCAACTATTTGGGTAATTGCCAAGCAGTGCAATTGCTGGTTTGTGTGGCAAGAATATATAATATATGTATTATATATATATAAGAAACTGTCAGATTGTCTTTCAAAATGACTGTACTACCCACTAGATTTTTAATCACACTCATACAGCCAATATTTCTTGAAGAATTAATATTTGTGGCTATTGTACACTTGAGATCCAGACCATTATTCAAGATTCTGTTTAACAGCACCTTCTTCAGGAAATTTCATCTCTCTTAACTCTGCCTTCTTTGCAGCCCCTCAGACCTTTCATTCAACCTATTTTATAAGATTACTTCATTTATTTTTAATTCTAACTGAATTGTTGGTATACCTGCTCCCTGACCCCATGTTTAAAGATGGGGTATTTGTGTCTCCATTTACCTCATGCCAAGCATAATTTATATTGTATATAATAGAGACTGCATTAGGTTGTGAAAGTGAAATCGCTCAGTCGTGTCCGACTCTTTGCGACCCCACGGACTGTAGCCTACCAGGATCCTCAGTCCGTGGGATTTTCCAGGCAAGAATACAGGAGTGGGTTGCCATTAGGTTGTAGTACTATACCAATTAGAGATCCATAGTAGCAAAACAATGTGTGGGTAAGTATGCAGTTAAATCTATGGTTTCTCCAGTAGTCATGTATGGATATAAAAGCTGGACCATAAAGAAGGCTGAATGCCAAAGAATTGATGCTTTTGAACTGTGGTGTGGGAGAAGACTCTTGAGAGTCACTTGGACTGCAAGGAGATAAAAACAGTCAATCCTAAAGGAAATCCACCCTGAATATTCATTGAAAGGACTGCTGAAGCTAAAGCTCCAATACTTTGACCACCTGATGCAAAGAACTGACTTGTTGGAAAAGACCTTGATGCTGGGAAAGATTGAGGGTAGGAGAAAGAGGCAACAGAGGAAAAGATGGTTACGTATGGTTAGATAGCATCACTGCCTCAGTAGACATGAATCTGAGCAAACTTCAGGACTTAGTGAAGGACAGAAGAGCCTGGCATGCTGCAGTCTATGGGTCATAAAGAGTTGGACAAGACTTAGTGATTGAACAACAATAACAGAAGTATACAGATTCCTAACAAAAAAATATTTAGCTGGTTATCCACTAAAATATATTAGAAATCATTACAAAGAAATTATACTTATAAAATTACAATTGTAGAAATTAAATATGTACTTCTTTTCTAAGTGCTGATGCCTCTTGTAACATCTTTTGTTTTTTAATGTTCCAAATATTTCCATGACATTGGTTAAGTGGCTACATTTTGTAGTGACTCAGGGAGGCATTCAACTAATGCAGAAAAGCTTACTTCAATGAGGGAGAAAAGAGCTTAATCTTCATTTCAGATCCATGCCCTACATTTTCCAGTAGCAATAATGACTGTCTTCATGGCAGCTGTTTTCTATGGTTTCATCATTTCATCTTGAGGCGTACAGTTCCTTGGAAACCTAAGAACTAAAATATATTTCCTGAAAACTATGAAAACATGATGAAACATTAATCAAAACTAAATCATCCATAAGAGTTGTAACATGTGCCTGGCACTAGAACTATCACTGGTCTCTGAAAGGAATGATCAGTTATATTAGTTATTCATCATTAGCCCAGAGGAATCCTACCCGAGTGTTCTCATAGCTGATTGAAGTGGAGCAGAGGCAAATCAGAGAAGGCTGTCAAGGACACAGTTTCTGCAGTTTTACATTGTTTGACTATATCCTGATTCTGTTGTGAATGAAGCCATGGCACTTTGAAAAATCAGCCCACTAATGGACATGAATCCTGAAACTAATATGAGGTCAGGTTGGAGGGCGGTGGGTGGAATGCAGTGGATATGGTTCAGTTCAGTTCAGTCACTAAGTAGTGTCCGACTCTTGGAGACCCCGTGGACTGAAGCACTCCAGGTTTCCCTGTCCATCACCAGCTCCCGGAGCTTGCTCAAACTCATGTCCATCAAGTTGGTGATGCCATTCAACCATCTCATCCTCTGTTGTCCCCTTATCCTCCTGCCTTCAATCTTTCCCAGCATCAGGTTCTTTTCCAATGAGTCAATTCTTCATATCAGGTGGCCAAAGTATTAAGAGTTTTAGCTTCAACATGAATCCTTCCAATGAATATTCAGGGTTGATTTCATTTAGGATTGACTGGTTTGATCTCCTTGCAATCCAACTTACTTTCAAGAGTCTTCTCCAACACCACAGTTCAAAAGCATCAATTCTTCAGCAGTCAGTCTTATCTATGGTCCAACTCTCACATCCATACATGTCTACTGGAAAAAGCATAGCTTTGACTAGACGGACCTTTGCTGATAAAGTAATGTCTCTGCTTTTCAATATGCTGTCTAGGTTGACAATAGTTTTTCTTCCAAGGAGCAAGTTTCTTTTAATTTCATGGCTTCAGTCATCATCTGCAGTGATTTTGGAGCACAAGAAAAAGTCTCTCATTGCTTCCATTGTCTCCACATTTATTTGCCATGAAGAGATGGGACCAGATGCCATGATCTTAGTTTTCTGAATGTTGAGTTTTGAGCCAACTTTTTCACTCTCCTCTTTCACTTTCATCAAGAGGCTCTTGAGTTCTTCTTTGCTTTCTGCCATTAGGGTGATGTCATCTGCATAACTGAGGTTATTTATTTTTCTCCTGGTAATATTGATTCCAGCTTGTGCTTCATCCAGCCCAGCATTTCATATGATGTACTCTGTATATAAGTTAAATAATCAGGGTGCCAATATACAGCCTTGACATACTCTTTTCCCGATTTGAAACCAGTCTGTTGTTCCATGTCCAGTTCTAACTGTTGCTTCTTGACATGCATACAGATTTCTCAGAAGGCAGGGCAGGTGGTCTGGTATTCCCATCTCTTTAAGAATTTTCCACATTTTTTTGTGATCCTCACACTCAAATGCTTTGGCATAGTCAATAAAACAGAAATAGATGTTTTTCTGGAACTCTCTTGCTTTTTCAGTAATCCAAAGGATCATCAGTGGATCATTGGCAATTTGATCTCTGGTTCCTCCTCCTTTTGTAAGTCCAACTTGAATATCTGGAAGTTCACAGTTCACATACTGTTGAAGCCTGGCGTGGAGAATTTTGAGCATTACTTTGCCAGTGTGTGAGACAAGTGCAATTGTGTGGTAGTTTGAACATTCTTTGGCATTGCCTTTCTTTGGGATTAGAATGAAAACTGACCTTTTCCAGTCTTGTGGCCACTGCTGAGTTTTCCAAATTTGCTGGCATAATGAGCACACCACTTTAACGGCACCATCTTTTAGGATTTGAAATAGTTCAAGTATTGGATGCGGTACAAAGAGAATAGAAAATACGACATTTACATAAATCCCAGTTTCTAAGTTAATGACCTTGGGCAAGTTCCCTAATCTCACTGTGCATCCATTAATTCCTCCGTAAAGTGGGAATAGTAATAGTTCCTACCTCTGAGTGTGGTTGCAGGATCTAATGTGTTAACAGTGGCAAATTACTTTGGGTGCATGGAAACTATCAGTAAGTACTACTTTTATTATCTGCTCAGTCACATAGTCATGTCCAACTCTTTGCAGCCCTATGACTGTTGCCTACCAGGCTCCTATACCCATGGGATTTTCTAGGCAAGAATACTGGAATGGGTTGCCACTTCCTACTTCAAGGGATCTTCCTCACCCAAGGACTGAACCAATGTCTCCTGCATCTCCTGCATTGGCAAGTAGACTCTACCACTAGCATCACCTGAGAAGCCCCGCCATGGACTGGAGCCTACCGGGCTCCTCCATGGGATTCTCCAGGCAAGAATACTGGAGTGGGCTGCCATTTCCTTCTCCAGGGAATCTTCCCAACCCAGGGATTGAACCTGGGTCTCCCACATTGGAGGCAGATGCTTTAACCTCTGAGCCACCAGGGAAAACACTTGTTTGTTTACAGTGGTTGTCATTTCCTGAGATGCTTCCAATTCAATTTAGTTTCCTACAATCTCCAATCCATGCAGGGTCTACAGTGGTGGGGAGGCCAGAATGGCTCCTCTACTCTTTCAATTCATCCTCTTCCATGGGTCCTCAATAAGTTAGAGTCCTTATGTTCTCTATTTCTCATGTCCTCGGCAGAGTGGGACATGTCCTTCTATTCATTACAAAACAAACCTCCTATGGATGTCTTCTCTTCTCTTTAACCTCTTTTCTTCCACCCTCCCAGTCTCCTATCTTTTTCTCCTCATTTCCTGATATGAAGTGATGTTCACTTGGTTCCATTGGGTTCCAATCTACCTAGATAGACATGGGGGATGGGAGTAGAGTGGGCAAGTAAAGATCAGTGAGAAGGTTGTCTCCATTTTCAAGTTGGTCTTTCTCTTACTGTTCCTAAAAGTTATCTCTATCTCTTCCTCATCTTGAATTTATTATCCTAGCTTCAGGGCCAGCCAGGATTAAAAAAAAATAGTCCTAAGGAAAGGAGGATGTTAAAGAGCAAGAAACTCTCCTTCCATAAATCACAAATGATCATGTAAAATCCAAATTAAATCAGACCACTTCCTGTAGAAAACATACTCAGAACTTCTCAAAGTATTTAAGAGAAATTCCAAACTCCACACTATGGCCACTCAGACCCGGCAAGACCTGCCTACTGTTCCCACCTCATCTGTCACCCCTCTCCCCTCCTCTGCACATCACCAGCCCTCCTCAGTTTCTGAACAGTTTAATCTCTTTGCTGCTTCCATGCATATGCCTGAAACCATCTTCCCTCACTTCTTTCCCCGAATAATTCCTTTTTCTTCTTTAGGTTTCAGCTTGATTGTCACTTTCATTGCAAAGCCTTTCCTTTCCTGGCCTTGCTACCTAAACTAAAGTTTTATGCATTTTCATAACACCATGCATTTCCCTTGGGAGCATTAGTCATCATTTTAAATTATATATTTATTGTTTTGAAAGAATTCTAAAATCAACCCTTTGCAGTAGGCTCTTCATGGACCATATCTGTCTTGCTTACTGCTATATCCCCTTGGATTCATGTGCCTATTTATTAAATAAATGTTTCTATGAATTCATAGCATGGAAAACACCTAAATGCATGGTGTTTAGAGTTCTATAGACCTCATCAGCTATGGGACCTGGGGCTTTACTTCTTTGAGTCCCAGGTTCCTCAGCAGTAAAATGGAATCACATTCCTCAAAGTCTTATGACAAAATCTTATGCAAGTTCACAGCACTGGGACAGGGCTTAGCAAACACTCAGGGATTCTCATTTGCTCTCCTGCCAACACACTCTTGCCTCCCACTCCCTATTTTTACTGTTGGTGTATAAAAGAGACATTGGATCACAGTGTTCCTCTGCTTCAAACTCCCAGTATCTCCTCCATCTCATCCAAATTCTTCAGAAACACAGTCCCATGAGGGTCCCTCTCCTCCTCTTCCCCTTCCCCCCTTCTCTATCACACTTTCCCTCTCTCTCCTCCAGCCACTCTGATCCCCACTTAGAGCACAGAAGGCATACTTCTGCCTCAAATTTTTTGCATTGGTTGTTCTTTCCACTGGGAGTTCCTTTCAGGAATCTGAAAGGCTGCTTCCTCACCCTCTCCAGGGACTATTGTATTTTAATTGCAATCATTCCTTGCCCTCAACATTCCTCATCCTCCTTACTTTATTCTTGTCATCTCACTTATTCGACCTTCAAGACATTCTGAAAATGACTTACTTATGTTTATTGTCTGTCTTGCAGTACTAGAATGTAATATGAACTTTATGAGAGAAGATATTTTTGTCTGTCACAATTGGATATATAGCTCTACTACCTAGAACAGGATCTGGTCTATTAGGTATCTAATAGACATTTTAAATTAATAAATGTAACTATATTATTAGGATTATTATTATCATTATATGGAGATGAAATCTATTTTCCTAAGGCACCCTTCTATGGATTATATCCCCATTTACATAATAAAAAAAAAACTAGTTACCCACCACCATGACACATTAAAAACAATTTGATCCTTCAGAGAATTAACTAGGGACAAAGCCAAAAATTGCCTTGCATTGAGAGGCAACTTGGGATTGTTGCCATTTTTCAGCCTTATTTGGAATGTCCAGTTTTGCAAAATATTTTTCATTTAATTTGGCATTGTCAGCTTTTATTACCAATGTCTGTATCTGAACAAAGCTAAATATTTGCATTAAGCCATGAGTAGAGAAAGGGTCAGGACCTTGTCATTTCCCTGCCCATCAGTCCCTATCCTTAGGCTCTATTAGGTGAT
This sequence comes from Cervus elaphus, assembly GCF_910594005.1. Taxonomy (NCBI): domain Eukaryota; kingdom Metazoa; phylum Chordata; class Mammalia; order Artiodactyla; family Cervidae; genus Cervus; species Cervus elaphus. Next base: position 30,594,789 of record NC_057833.1, on the reverse strand, counting down.
TACAATTGCCTATGTCCTGTATCTGTGAGTCTGAGCCTCTCTAGGTCTCGCTTTCTTAATTTCGCCTTATATAATCCTACTGCTTTTAGGTTGCTCACACTGATTTAGCTGATTTGGCCTGCTTAAGGCTTTGATTGACACCAGCGTTTGTCTTTTAGAACTCTATTTGTTCTGGCTTTTCCAACTTGGTTTTATTATATCTTGTTAATTTCTAATTTCCCTTTGGGGTGTCCTGGAGCTTGAGACTGGGGACAGAAGACAAGAAGGAACCATAATTGCAATGATGTGAGTAGTGGGAAGATGATATATATTTTAAAAGATTAATTTAGGTGTTCAAGTACCTCAAACCCTTTCTTGATTGGATTGTCACATTGGAGTGAAAGTCACTCAGCCGTGTCCAACTCTTTGTGACCCCATGGACTACACAGTCCATGGAATTCTCCAGGCCAGAAAACTGGAGTGGGTAGCCACTCCCTTCTCCAGGGAATCTTCCCAACCCAGGGATCGAACCCAATTCTCCCACATTGCAGGCAGAGTCTTTACCAGCTGAGCCACCAAGGGAAGCCTGAACAGGGGAGACACAGGAGAAAAAGACCCCTTTGGGATACAAAATTATGGAAGAGAATAAAAACTGGTGAGAAAGGAAGATTATCTGTTTGTTTAGTTCTTCAGGGCAAGGAGACCATATATTTCTTTACTTAAGTATCCTGAGCACTTAGCATGTTATTCAGTTAATACCAGGCATGAACAAATGTTTCTTGTAGAATACGTTAGTAAAGATACATATAGGGCAGCAGCATTAACATAAATCTGCAATGGATTAGTGTCAGTACTTGGTTGTTTTCCTTCAGAATTATATTGTGACTAAGCAGTTATCATAATCTAAGTATATGAGAAAAACATGCAAACAATATGCAGAAGGTTGTTTTACCATTATTTCAGACATGATTAAAGAAACTAAACATGCATATTATAGCAGAAAAGCAAGTGGATATGAGTGAGATAGACCAAACCAGCTCATGAGTGGCTAAATCCTCAGAAAAATCTCTCAGAGTTGTAGGAAGGATTAATTGCGTGAATTCATTTATAGCACTTAGGAAAGGACAGCCGTAAGTGCTCAATATATGTTTGTTATTAGAAATGCTAGTTACTCTTTATACTATTTGTAGAGCTTTTTAAGAATTTATATTCTTGATTCTGATATACAGGACTCATTAAGTTCAGGTTCAAGGAGTCATTGTTTTAAAAAACGCCTCTGTAGACTCTAAAGCAAGTCTTTGAACTGCCCCCTCTATATGTCCCAAGGAGCCTGTCGGCTAACCGAGTGAGAAGGACATGGCTGGGGAACTCTATTCTCTTTTATACCAGTCCTGGAGCCAGAGGGAGATGGGAGCCATATTCCTTTTCATGTCCTGTGTAACCAGTCATAAACCCTAGTGCTTAATGTTTCAGAGGTGGACAGTCATAGTGTTTAAGGGCATTGTCATTCATCCATCTCACTTCAGACTCCAAGATTAGACCCTGGAAAAAAAAATTAGCAACATTTTTGATTCTGGATAGTGTGAGCCTGAAAGACAGTGAGCTTAAAGAAAGATATCCAAATGCTAACTGTCCTTAGTGCTTTATAAGTATTTCCAATTCAACATGTACAAAATGAATTTCATTATCTCTTATCTTGATTTTCTTACATTATTTTCTTGGTTTAATGGCCTATAATTCAACCAGTATCCAAACATAGAAATTTAGGGTTTATTTCAAACTACTCGATATTCTTCACTGCCAAACAGTAGATATGAATATAGATACAGAGATATAGCGGAATGTATATGAATATGATATATATATATGTATGTATGTATGTGTACCTATGAATATAGACATAACAATACAGATAGCTCAGTAAACAGTCCCATGTTGCTTTGACTGTCACACTGTCCTCTATACCACTTCACTTTCCTGTCTGAAACCCTCCACTGATTTTTTCATGTCTAAAGGATAATGTGCATACATCTTGGTATAGACCAGAAGAATCTCCACAGCATACTGGGAAATAACACACTAAACAGCTAAGCAAATGGGCTTTGGAATCCCACAGAACTGGGCTGAATTATGACTTCATCCCTTACTAGCTGTGTGATCTTGGAGAAGTAATTTTCCTATGACTCAGCCTCCTCACTCATCAAATGGAGATGTTAATAATGTCCTTATGAAGCACTTAAGAATATTAAATTATATATGATGCTTATCACACCTAGCAGAGTAAGTGCTAAGTAAATGGTGGTACTGGTCAATGATATTGCCATGTTAGTTTCAGTAACATAGTCTATCTCCAGTTTATCTTTCAAGGCCTATCTTTCCACCCCTCCTCCACTTTCCCATGTCTCTCCACTTCTGTCTGTCCTCTGTACTACAATCACACTGGACTTCTCACCACTCTCTGAATGTGACTCTGTACATGATCTGATTTCTTGTATTTTGCCTCTTCAGAATCTATTATTCATCTTAAAGACTGGCTTCAAACTGCACCTCTTCTCTGAAGCCCTTTAAAGATTTTCTTTTTAACAACACTCAGTTCACATTTCCATTATAGGCATCCTTATACCAAAAAAAAAAAAAGGAAAAGTAGAGTGCTGCCAGGGATGCTCTATTTAATCAAAGATTAAATAAACTATAAGTGGAAAGAAATGTAATCATTTCAAAAATAAAATACTTGGTAGAACTGCAAGAATTTCTGTTGCAATTCAGGAGAGTAAAGACCTCTAAGTAAAATAATGAATAGGCATGAATTATTCTCATTATTTGTACTGAAACTCCAAAATAAATTCTCCCCACTGCAGTTTCTATTGGGGATCTGTATGTAATGGTGTAGGATTCTCTGGTGGCTCAGTGGTAAAGAATCAGCCTTCCAACGCAGGAGGCTCAGGTCCCATTCCTGGGTTGGAAAGATACCTTGGAGAAGGAAATGGCAAACCACTTCCATATTCTTGCCTGGAAAATCCCATGAACAGAGAAGCCTGGCGGGCTACAGTTCGTGAGGTCACAGAGAGTCAGACATGACTTAGCGACTAAACAGCAACAATAAAATGGGGGGCGGAGGCAGGTGCAACCTATAGCAGCCATTCATGCATGCTGCAGTGGGTCCCTGCTCAAGCTCCTCCCCGAAGAAAGCAACTGTCAAGGGGTGATGCTTTGGTCCTGCTAAGCTATTGGTCCATATGGCAGTGAGCCCCTTCCCCTTGCTCTCCTCTATATAACAAGATCTTGAATCCAGTCTGGGACAAGATGGGTTTTTTTTGAAACTCTAGTCTGCCATCTTCTCTGCTGGCTTTCTGATAACAATTGTCCTTCCTTTGCCCCAACAACTTGTCTCCCTGGCATGCTGTGTGGCAACCAGAGCAAGCTTGGGCTTAGTAACATGTCTTGGAATCTGATTCATCAATAAATAGTCACTCTTCAAATATTATCTGCAAGACACTTTTCCGAGTTCTAATCAGTGCATTAACGGCACTATGCCTAATAAAACCACATCCTGCCACATTACACTGACAGATGGTTTTCCTGTAGGAAATGAGGACCATCAATAGCATTCTTCATAAACACAGATTTTTGGATAATGCTAATATGTCAGCAGATATATTAATATTTTTTTTCATTTTGTTGGCATGATATCATAATTTAGTGTTAATGACATAGCTTGAACTCAGTAAGCTATTCCATAAAATCCTTGCTTACAAGTAATTGACAACAATTTTAAGCAAACATTCTGCTCAGTTGTTGGCCATCGGCAGCAGTGAATGGAACAATCTCAGAGATGTATGGTGTCGTTTCTCCCTCTGCTTGTACTGGTGGTGATTGGCTTCAGGAAACCAGGAATGGTGGGCACTAATTAGTACTATTCCCCACGGCAGATAGGATCTTCTCAGTCACTCAGCAGAAGTACATCTTAGAGCAGTTCTACTGCAGACACCTTTCCCCTCAAGTATCATCCTAATATAAATCCTTTCCTTCGTCCCTTCACTTCTACTCTCCTTCCTTCCTTCCCTCTCTCCTACCTCCCTCCCTCCTTCCCTTTCAGTTTTTAACAGACAAGAAATATCTAGAAATTTTCTCTTTTTTTTTAGAAATTTTTAAATTAAATTATGTTTAAGATGACTAAAGGCCATTTTCTCTTTTATTGTCAATTTGAGGGAGAGGAAGAATATTTCAAAAGGTTTCTATGGAGTGAATTTTTTTAATGGGCAAGGATGTAGAAGCAATTTGAGATGTTTTAGGAAAACTGATCAGAAGCTAACTGTGGCCTCCAAAAAAGACTTGAATTTTTGAGACTGTTAGATTTACATAGTATAATACAGTGACTCTGAAAGCTTCTGGTTCTACAATCTACTGTAATTGGAGGTTTTATGATCAGCAGCACAGTTGCCTTAGAATGGCCCACAGCACATGATGGTGTAAATATCTATTCCTCCCACTGTATTTACTTAAAATAATAATAGCTCTGTTTGAAAATTAAGTATTTGTTTTGTGCTAAAGAAATATATTAGATACTTAATATGTATGATCTTTTAAAATAATTAATACAGGTCCACTAAGAGAAGCTGAAGCTCCCTAACCTAGAACCTGGCCAAGGTCACAGGCCTAGTAAGTAAAGGTACTGAGTATAGAACCCAGGGGTACTATAATCTAAATTTCCTACTTCTCTTCTGGGCTTCCTGCCACCTATGATGAAGGGAATTTTACTCTTTTCTAAAAGGATTTAAATTTTTTCACTTTGAAGAGAACTACTTTTTGGTGGTTTGTGGTAGCTGATATCCATTTCTTTCCCCGTGGACATTTTACTGACATCAATTTCTAGGAAATAGAGATTAAGGATAGAATATAAATAAACCAGTTCTACTTCAATGAATAGAATTTTTTAAGATCTATACTCATTTTTTTATGTCTTTTGCTTATGAGAAAGCAATGGCTCTTTTATTCACAATTTAGGTTTTTTATTTTTCATTGTGTGATAAGGTAGAATTCTAAGAACTTATCCTAAATGGGCTTCAAGCAAAGAATCTTTTGCAGTCCAGAATTAACAAATACTTATGGATGATGATAATAATGATGTTTTCATGAGATGAAACCAGAAAGAACTTTTTTGAATACATCATTTTTAAATGTCTTGATATAACTATCCTTTTTAGTACTGTAACAATTCTAAGAGCAAGGTATTACTATTTGTTTTTTATATAAGAAAACTAATTCATCAGTAAAATGACTTGTGCAGGATCAGGCTAATAAGAGGCAGAATTGGAATTTGAATCAAGGTGCATCAAACATCAAAGGTTCTCTTTCTATAATACTAAATGGCCTATCTAAAGAAAAGGGAAGAAATGTCTGTTTAGTTCTTTGGCCCATTTTTTGATTGGGTCATTTATTTTTCTGGAATTGAGCTTCAGGAGTTGCTTGTATATTTTTGAGATTAATCCTTTGTCTGTTTCTTCATTTGCTATTATTTTCTCCCAATCTGACGGCTGTCTTTTCACCTTACTTATAGTTTCCTTTGTAGTGCAAAAGCTTTTAAGTTTCATTAGGTCCCATTTGTTTAGTTTTGCTTTTATTTCCAATATTCTGGGAGGTGGGTCATAGAGGATCTTGCTGTGATTTATGTCGGAGAGTGTTTTGCCTATGTTCTCCTCTAGGAGTTTTATAGTTTCTGGTCTTACATTTAGATCTTTAATCCATTTTGAGTTTATTTTTGTGTATGGTGTTAGAAAGTGTTCTAGTTTCATTCTTTTACAAGTGGTTGACCAATTATCCCAGCACCACTTGTTAAAGAGGTTGTCTTTTTTCCATTGTATATCCTTGCCTCCTTTGTCAAAGATAAGGTGTCCATAGGTCCGTGGATTTATCTCTGGGCTTTCTATTCTGTTCCATTGATCTATATTTCTGTCTTTGAACAGACATTTCTCGAAAGAAGACATACAGATGGCTAACAAACACATGAAAAGATGCACAACATCACTCATTATTAGAGAAATGCAAATCAAAACCACAATGAGGTACCATTACTCACCAGTCAGGATGACTGCTATCCAAAAGTCTACAAGCAATAAATGCTGGAGAGGGTGTGGAGAAAAGGGAACCCTCTTACACTGTTGGTGGGAATGCAAACTAGTACAGCCGCTATGGAAAACAGTGTGGAGATTTCTTAAAAAACTGGAAATAGAACTGCCATATGACCCAGCAATCCCACTTCTGGGCATACACACTGAGGAAACCAGATCTGAAAGAGACACATGCACCCCAATGTTCATCGCAGCACTGTTTATAATAGCCAGGACATGGAAGCAACCTAGATGCCCATCAGCAGATGAATGGATAAGGAAGCTGTGGTACATATACACCATGGACTATTACTCAGCCGTTAAAAAGAATTCATTTGAATCAGTCCTAATGAGATGGATGAAACTGGAGCCCCTTATACAGAGTGAAGTAAGCCAGAAAGATAAAGAACATTACAGCATACTAACACATATATATGGAATTTAGAAAGAAAGTAACGATAACCCTATATGCAAAACGGAAAAAGAGACACAGAAATACAGAACAGACTTTTGAACTCTGTGGGAGAATGTGAGGGTGGGATATTTCAAAAGAACAGCATGTATACTATCTATGGTGAAACAGATCACCAGCCCAGGTGGGATGCATGAGACAAATGCTCGGGCCTGGTGCACTGGGAAGACCCAGGGGAATCGGGTGGAGAGGGAGGTGGGAGGGGGGATCGGGATGGGGAATACGTGTAAATCTATGGCTGATTCATATCAATGTATGACAAAAAAAAATAAATAAATAAATAAAAATTAAAAAAAAAAAAAAGAAAAGGGAAAAGTAGTCAATCAGTAGAAAAGCAATGCCTTCAGTTACAGGTAACAGAAACTCAACCATGATGACTCAACCAAATCATGATTTGTTGTTTGCATAAATGGTTGAAACAATAAACTCAACCACGATGACTCAACCAAATCATGATTTGTTATTTACATAAATGGTTGAAACAATCCAGCACTTGGTGGAATGGGGCCTCCAATAACATCTGATCTGCTCTCCTTAGACTGTGGCTTCAATTCCCTTGACTGCAGATGTGACTCCCCCCTACTGGTCCTCAATCCTTTATTCCAAAGATGTGGTAAAATGTGAAGGGCAAAAGGCTCAGATGAGCTAAATTGATCCTATTTTATCAAGAAAATGATAGGTCTGCAGCAGTGCTACCTGGAGCATACATGCTCAGTCAGGTCCAACTCTTTGTGACCCTGTGGACTGTAGCCCTCCAGACTCCTGTCCATGGGATTTCCCAGGAAAGAGTAACGGAGTGGGTTGCCATTTCCTCCTCCAAAGGATCTTCCAGACCCAGGGATCAAACCTACATCTCCTGCAGCTCCTGCATTGTCAGGTAGATTTTCTACTACTGTGCCATCTGGGAATTCCTGTTACCTTGTGACTTCCACTTACTAGGACAGTGTTGTATGAGCACCCTTTATTATAAGGGTACTTGGGGAATTGATGTGGATTTTAGCTGCATACATTGACACCATGAACCAAGTGGGGTTCTATGAAAAAACAAGGATAGATTTCTGCCAGGCAGCAGTATCTGGCACCAAAACTATAGCTGGGAAAATGAGAACTAGATAGAGCTCAGTAAAACACTGAAGGAAATCTATGAAGCCAGAAAGAGATGATTCATTATTTCTCATCAAAAAATACATTGGACAACAATATAAAAAGGATCATAAGGGAGTTGTTTACTCAAACACTTAAGCACATTCTTTGTTAACCTCCCTCTTGGTCTAATTATTTGGGTACCAAAGAACAGTATCCTCTGACAGCTGGACAATCCCATTTACACTGCAAGAAAAAGGCCACTCAGTTAGGGCATTCAAATTACAGCATAAAGATTCAATTGGAGAAGTGGTCTTTTGGAGTTTAGGGTGATTTCAGAAGGAATTTATGGCCCTATCGATACCCGAATCTTCAATAAATAAACATATCAAGGCTGGAGACCCCAGACATTTTGAGAGAGAAATCACTGCCATGGTGCTTTGGGATTCAAACATTTGTACCTGTGAGCATGAAAGAGAAAGAAAAGAAACCTTCAAATGACAGAATTCATTTAATCAATTCTTGCTAAGTAAGGCCTGGTTACATTGATAATCTGCTGAGCCTTCAAACTTGAGACATGTTGAATACTGCCTGTTGATGAAAATAAATCCCTTTCTTTTCCTCTCCAGCAGAGATCTAAAAATTTATTATAATTCTTCTTTGTGAGATCCATGGATATATGTGAATCTCTACAGGTAAGAGAAGTTGATAAGAGGAAATTAGTGTCTCTTCCCACCTAAACATTAAGTTTAACAACATAGAAAGAACACGTGTTATAGCATGTGTACTAAAATTGGAAGGTTTACACAGTCCAGTGCAAGAAGCACTTGCAAATTCTAAAGTTTTCCACATTTCCCCAAGATTTCTTTGTGAAATGCTGTCTGACCCTGTGCTCCCAGAGAATTTGCTACATCCCTGTATTAACATGTGCCTCACTATATTTAATTGTGAATGGACATATTTGTCTTCTCCATAATGTTATAGCCATGCTTTCCGGGTAACAAACTCACTCAGAAGGACAATGCAGATAGTGGAGTGCAGTTTATTACACCGGTGGGCCCAAGGCAGAGTCTCCTCTTAGCCAAGGGCCCCGACCAGCATTTGTGAAAATCTTTTATACCCCATGTGTACGTGTCCAAACCCACCAGCCCAAATCCCTTGAGGCTTACAAAGGAAGGGTAAATACAATCACAATAACCCCATCATTCATGTATTATGTGTTCAAACAGTTAATAAGCAATAAGCCTGTGGTTGCATTCTGGTAGATACTGTCCGGAGGCAGGGGTGATTATTGTCTGTTTTCTCTTAGGCAATGAGTAACCTGGATGTGATCTTCAAGATTCCCCTGCCCAGATGGGGTCTTATCCTTCCATTGTCATTCCCACAGGCGCTAAGCACAGAGTTCAGAGTCCATTGGAGAGGTGGCCTAGCACGATCAGCATGGACAGGCCTGAGAGGGAGTCCAGGCCCTATGAATTCCTTCTTCAACAAGACTGTTGAGTTTCTTGAACACAGAAGCACAATATAGGAAACTAAACTTGAAAACAGTATACAAGGGACATGGGGAACTTCCATCTCTAGAATCTTTAAAGGAAAAATATTATATAATATTGTTTATATGTGGAATCTAGAAAAATGGTACAGATGAACTTATTTGCAAAGAAGAAATAGAGACACAGGTGTAGAAAACAAATGTATGGATACCAAGGAGGGAAGAGGATGGGATGAATTGGGATATTGGAATTGATGTATATACACTACTATGTATAAAATAGGTAACTATTTTATAGCAAAGGGAACCCTACTCGATGCTCTGTGGTGATCTAAATGGAAAGGAAATCTGAAAAAGAGGATATTTGCATACATATAACTGATTCACTTTGCTGTATAGCAGAAACTAACAATATTGTAAAGCAACTATAATCCAATAAAGAGTTTTAAACAATAGTTGTCTGGTCATAGAAATGTGTAGAGACAAGATGTTAAGTCAAATGACACCTTCAAGACTCCCAGATCCAAAAGTCTGCTTTAAAAGGAATTTCTTTAAAAATAGAATCAGAAAGCATCTATTTGATTATCTAGAATAAAATACAATTTCATTTTCTCTCTACTACTTAATTGGCTCTTGCTAAAAGTAAATTTAAATTCTTAGTCTCAATAAAGCTACAATGATAATCATAAAAGATTTGAATATTCATATCTCATTTCATAACCGCAAAACTAGTGCCCAAATCCTACTTATTTCTATAGGCCAAAACAGCTACTACATTAGCAATATCTACTCTAGTAATCATCACTAATAGCTTTTAACAGGACTAAGAGTTGAAATACCACCATTGCCATGTAGCTGGATACACAGAGTAATATTAGAAGGAATGTGTTAAATCTATAGTACATTTACTTAAAGAGATTAATGCCAAAGTCCACTCTTGGAAAGGAATAGAAAAGAGCTCAAACTTCTTCTGAGGGTTGTGAATACAGAAATCTATAAAATGAGGCCCCCAAGAACTTAGAAATGAGACAATAAGGCTGGCTCTGACAGTAAAACTGAGAGATCAAAGCAGAGCAGAGCAGAAATATGCACCATTGTTTCAAAGGGAGAGAATGACTCACAAGCCTGCAGGGCATGAGGAAGGCCAGATTAACTGCATGAACATTTCTAAAGACAGAATATTTTACTCACAGAGAATTTGTCAGTTATAGAAGCACAGAAAAGTTAGAACCTGGAGGTCTTGGTTTATGTAGGCATCGCTTCTTAGCTAGATTGTTCTTAGCTTATTTTGTAAATTTAGTAAGGCAAGAAAATATACTCACCATCCTCATTTTAAATAATCACTAAGTGTTGCTCTGCTATATATTTCTGCTTAGTGCTCTTTAAGTTAAAGTGAGTTCTTCTGATGAAGGTCTATCTTGTTCACTGTGGTAGAGCCAGTGCCCAGCATGATGCCAAACACAGTGGATGCTCAGTACTTTTTTCAACTGAGTTAACAGTCCTGAGACTTGACAAGGGAGATCCAATGAGCCTTTGAGCCCAAGATTCTGGAATGCAGAGCTAGAACTAACCTATCAATTAATAAGATTATCAACTGGGGAGGATCTTTAGCAACCCAATTTTATAGAGTCAAACAGCTAAATTTCTGTCTTCAGAATGTCAAAAAACAGTCACAACCTGAAAGTTGAGAATTACATGTTATTTGGTGGGAATTTTTAGGACTTCAAGCCTGGGAGACAGCATCTCAAGTAACCCTGAGAGAACTGCTCTGAGGAGGCAAGAGAGGAACTAGGTTATATAGAAGCTTACAACAAAGGGCAGGTAACCTGAATATCAAAAGATGACTTAATTGTGGCTCAGCTGGTAAAGATCTACCTGCAACGCAGGAGACCTGAGTTTGATCCCTGGGTTGGGAAGATCCCCTGGAGAAGGGAAAGGCTACCCACTCCAGTATTCTGGCCTGGAGAATTCCATGGGTTGTATAGTACATTGGGTTGCAAAGAGCCGGACACAACTGAATGACTTTCACTTTCACTTTTCACTTTCAAAGGAAGCCAGATATTCCAAATTAAGGAATTTAGCATTTTTTTACATAAGGGAAGATGCTACTATCTGGGCTCACTGAAATGACTCCTTTCATTTGCATTTCAGCTATCTGGGCCAGAATCCTGAGTTTTTCACATCCTGAGTTCCTCAGTGTTCTGATTCTGTTAAAGTGCTGCACTCAATATGCCAGCAAATTTGGAAAACTCAGCAATGGTCACAGGACTGGAAAAGGTCAGTTTTCACTCCAATCCCAAAGAAGGTAATGTCAAAGAATGTTCAAACTACCACACAATTGCACTCATTTCACACACTAGCAAAGTAATGCTCAAAACTCTTCAAGCTAGGCTTCAATAGTACATGAACCAAGAAATTCCAGAGGTTCAAGCTGGATTTAGAAAAGGTATCCGTTGGATCATAGGAAAAGCAAAAGAATTCCAGAAAACATCTACTTCTGTTTCATTGACTATGCTAAAGCCTTTGTGTGAATCACAGCAAACTGTAGAAAATTCTTCAAGAGATGGGAATATCAGACCACCTTACCTGCTTCCTGAGAAAGCTGCATGCAGGTCAAGAAGCAATAGTTAGAACTGTACATGGAACAAAGGACTGACTCCAAATTGGGAAAGGAGTACATCAAGGCTGTATACTGTCACTCTGCTGATTTAACTTATATGCAGAATACATTATGCAAAATGCTGGGCTGGATGAAGTATAAGCTGGAATCAAGATTGCAGGGAGAAATATCAATAACCTCAGATATGGAGATGACACCACCTTTATGGAAGAAAGGGAAGAACTAAAGAGCCTCTTGATGAAGGTGAAAGAGGAGAGTGAAAAAGCTGGCTTAAAACTCAACGTTCAAAAAATGAAGATCATGGCATCTGGCTTCATCATTTCATGGCAAATAGATGGGAAAACAATGGAAACAGTGACAGACTTTATTTTGGGGGCTCCAAAATCACTGCAGATCGTGACTGCAGCCATGAAATTAAAAGACACTTGCTCCTTGGAAGAAAAGCTATGACCAACCTAGACAACATATTAAAAAGCAGAGACATCACTTTGCCAACAAAGGTCCATGTAGTCAAAGATATGATTTTTCCAGTAGTCATGCATGGATGTGAGAGTTGGACTGCAAAGTATACTGAGCACTGAAGAATTGATGCTTTTAAACTGGAGTGTGGGAGAAGACTCCAGAGAGTCCCTTGGACTGCAAGGAGATCAAACCAGTCAATCCTAGAGGAAATCACTCCTGAATATTTATTGGAAGGACTGATGCTATAGCCAAAGTTCCAATACTTTGGTCACCTGATGTGAAGAGCTGACTCATTAGAAAAGACCCTGATGCTGGGAAAGACTGAAGACAGGAGAAGGGGACAGCAGAGGATGAGATGGTTGGATGGCATCTCCAACTCAATGGACATGAGTTTGAGCAAGCTCCAGGAGATGGTGAACCTGGTGTGCTGCAGTCCGTGGGTTAGCTGAGAGTCAAGAACACACTGGACTGAGCAACTGAACACCACCACCACCATGATAGGGAGTGGCTGCAGTCTGATGGCTGCCAGATTGCAGGTATGGTTCTCCTTCCTGGGTGCATTTAGGGCTGAGAAATTCACATTTGGAGGGCAGAATCACTGATAACTTGACACCCTTGTCCATTTCTCAAGAAAAACTATCTAACCAAAATAGAAGCAGGTAACAGGGAAAGGTGGTTTTTTTGTTGTTGTTGTTGTTTTTTTTTTTTAATTGGAAGTTTTTGGCAACCCTGCATTGTCAGATGATGGTAGTTTTTTGGGTTTTTCTTTCAGCAATAAAGTATTTTCAGATTAAGGTATGTACAATTTTTAAGACATAATTCTATTGCAAACTTAATAGACTATTGTTTTACTTGCCCTGGGAAACAAACAAAAAGAAATTCATGTGACTTGCTTTATTGCTCTTTATTGAAGTGGTCTGGAACAAAACCAATAATATCTCCAAGGTATGCCTTTATTTGGTTCGTGCTTTACTTATTTATTCTTAATCCAATATGGTGGTCTATGCCTTTTTCTTGGATATTTAGGTCATTTATAAGATAGGTGGTAAGGGTTTAAGTCTATCTTGCTATTTGTTTTCTATTTATCCATTTTGCTCTTTTTTCACTTTTATTTTACAGCTTTCTTCTGGATTAAGTAAATTTTATAATTTTATTGTGTATCTTTGCTTGCTTATTGCAATAACTATTGCTATTTTACTCATTGCCTAGAGCTCACAGAATGCACCTTGTCAAAATTTAACCTCAGGTGATATTATACTACCTCACATATATTATAAGAACCTTATAACAATAACCTTGATTTCTCTCCTCCCAACATTTTTATTATTGTTGTCATATATATCATTTCTACACATTATAAATACCACAGTACTTTGTATTACTTTCATTTTAAAAATCAATTTTATTTTAGTATTTTTGATGTTATTCATTCATTGTATATATTCAGATTCTCATCTGGCATGATTTTCTTCTGTTTGATGAACTTCCTTTAACATTTCTTTTAGTGTGAGTCTGCTAGTGATGAATTATTTTAGCTTTAGTATGTCTGAAAAAGTATATTGCCATCATTTTTGAAAAACATTTTTGCTCGGTTAGGAGTTCTATGCTGTCAGTTTTTATTTTCTGTACTTTAAAGTAGTTGCTTGACTGTTTTCTAGTTTGTACTGGTTTTGATAAGAAATTTGCTGTCTCCATTATATTTATTCTAAATGTAATGTGTCTTCTCCAGCTGCTTTCATTTTTTTGATCACTATTTTTACTCAATTTTATTACCATGACTTTAGTAAAATTTTCTTCAAGTTTCTTGTTCTTGGGTTTGGTTGAGCTTCTCAAATCTGTGAATTTATAATTTTATCAACTTTTTAAATATTTCAGCCATCACTTCTTCAAATATATTTTCTGCTTCACTACCTTCTTTCAGAGATTACAATTACATCTATAGGTTGTTTCAATTTTCCCTACATTTCACTGATTTGTAGGATGCTCTGTCCACTTTGTATGTTTGCTTTCCCTATATGTTTCATTTCAATGGTTTCTAACCTTACGCATTCATGGTCACTAAATATTTTTTTCTTCAATGTATAATCTGCCACTAATTCCATTCTGTGTATTTATTTTTCATCTCAAATATTGTCATTTGCATCTCCAGAAGTTTTATGTGTATCTATTTTTTATATCTTTAATTTTTTTTCCACTTAGCCTATTCAATCATTTCTCTAGCTTCATGAATGTCTAGTGTTCAATTATGTAATTATTTTAATGTCTTTGTCTACTATTTCTGCCACCTGTGTCATTTGGGGTCAATCTTTCCTCTCTCTTCTCCTCTCTCCTCTGACACTCTGCCTTATGGACTCTAACCATCTTTATCTTCCCAAACCTTCAACTCAGGCTCAACGGCAAAGTCTGTCCTGCTCCTCTTGGGCCCCCCACACTGTGCATCACCCTGGAAACTTTCTTAAGAAAGTAAGCTAAGGTAATCAGAGAGCTCATCAAGTTTGATTGCTATCTCTTAGAGATCAGTATGCTTTGTTGTCTATTGTCCAATGTTTTGAGAATCATTGTTTTATAATATTTTGCCCATTTTAATTTTGTTTCTGTTTTAGTAATTCCAGTTGGGAGGATAAATCCTCTCCACATAATTCCAGGTAGGTAGAAAATAGAAATCTGAATTGATTTTTTTTTTTTTTAGTCTTTTAACCATCATTTTAAGTTTTAAATATATGTCAAGGAATGTTTAGCGATGCCAATTATTTGCCAGACACTGTACTAGATACTAGAGATACAGCAGTGAACAAAGTAGTCAAATATCCATTTTTCATGGAGAAATGCCTGCCTCTTTTGAAGAAATGACTGATTCTTGAAACGCCATTAAAAATTTTGTATCCCCTTTCAACATATGTGTATTGGGAAGTTCCCCAATTATTTATACTACCATATACCATACTACCATATAATTCTCCCACATCAGCTGGGTATCCTACAATTCAACTCAATTCTGACACCATATACCTGAACATAGAATCAGATATCAAAAAAAAGTCTCACTCCTATAAGATTGCCCCCTCCCCAATTTCGGACACCAATCACAAGTCCAGATTGTAACCTGTGCTTCTGACCAACCTCCTATGGGAGGTTCCGATGACCATGTCCTGGTTAATTTGCTAGAGTAGCTCATAGGTTTGAGAAACATTTTACTTACTCACTTATTGATTTATTATAAAATATATAATTCAGGAACACACACATGGGGAGAGATGCGTAAGGTAAGGTTTGGGGAAAGGATGTGGAGCAACCATGACCTCTCTAAGTGGGCCAGCCCCCCCACCCCGCCCCCGCCAGCATCTCCACATGTTCACAAACCCAGAAGTTCTCTGAATGCTCTCCTTTTGGATTTTTATGGAGGTTTCGTCAACCAGGCATGATTTATTAAACTACTGACCATTGGTAACTGAACTCCTCTCTAGCTGCTTTCCTCTCTTTGGAGGCCAGAGGGGAGGGTGAAAGTTTCAACTCTCTAATCACATTGCTGCTTCCTCTGGTGACAAGCCCCTTTCCTTAGGTGACCTGTGACCAAGGAACATTCAAAAAACAACTTAATTAACATAACAAAAGACACCTGTATAGCTTTCATCAGTTAGGAAACATCAAGGGTTTTAAGAACTCTGTGCCAGAAACAAGACGAAAACCAAATATATATTTCTTATAAGTTACAAAACCACACCTGTGTTACAAGAGAAAGCAAGACATCTATTGTAACCATGTCAAAAACTTTCAGGAGCCAACTGAAGAAGTTTCCAGTTGCCAAAGCAAGGATATTTAAGTACTAATTGAATAATAACTGTGATGTATCAATGCATATCTAATATTATTAAATCTTATAATACTTATAATGATATTAAGAAAATAATTAATTAGTCATCTTTGAATGGCATCTTTGAGAGATGCTATGGAATTAAATCACTATTTTGATGACTAGGGAACAGAGAGAAAAACTTAACTATTTTTTCTCCCTTTTCTAGGAACAAATAGTAAAAATATAAGAAGTTTTTTCTTAGATGATTATTTCAACTAATAGAATTAAAATATTAATATTTTGCAAAGCCTAATGAAATATTCACTCAAGCTGATGAATATCGATGACTATTAACATCTCCCACTGAAACTAAGAACCATATATTATGGGTCCCTGCTGGAATACCACCTGAGAACTATTCTTGCCAAAGTCTCAAATACAACTCTGCCTTCAAACTGTGAGGCTGGAGAAGACTCTTGAGAATCTTTTGGACAGCAAAGAGATCTAACCAGTCAATCCTAAAGGAAATCACCCCTGAATATTCATTGGAAGGACTGATGCTGAAGCTGAAGCTCCAAAACTTTGGCCACCTGATGCAAAGAGTCGACTCGTTGGAAAAGACCTTGATGCTGGGAAAGGTTGAAGGCAGGAGGAGAAGGGGATGACAGAGAATGAGATGGCTGGATGGCATCATTGATTCAGTGGACTTAAGTTTGAGCACACTCTGGGAAACGGTGGAGGACAGGGAAGCCTGGTGTGCTGCAGTCCATGAGGTCGCAAAGAGTTGGACATGACTGAGAAACTAAACAACAACAAAGTTTCTATACTTAACTACCAAACTTACAGAAAATATAGGAAACTAAAACATATTGAACAATACCATAGAGACACAGGCAGAAAATCAAGATTGTGGGAAACTTTACAAGGCAAACATCCTGGTTTAGTCAACAAATAAACAGCATGGAGGTAAGAGGAACCTATTTAAGAGACATATCAAGAAATGGGAGACTTCAGCAAGATGCAAACCGAATTACTCTATCTTGGGGCAAAAGTAGGATCTTTGTAAACTTATTAGCACTGGTCAGTTTAAGCCAAAGAACATAGACGGTTTCTAGACATCACAGCAAGAACTGGTCTGGAGGAAAGGAAGGCAATGGGACACAGAGGAATTTTAACAGATTTTGTTAGGTTCCTTTTTGTCTACCACACCTAGTTCGCACTAGGTTTATCAATTATCAATGATGACAGCTGCCTTCCTGGAACAGGACAGAGATCCACACTCTGTTAGATCCACTTTCTGTTAGGAAAGTCTCCTGCTTTCCTCTTAGGTCTTTTGTTTTCAGCTCAAAGTAATTTGGATGCCAAAGAGACATCTTGGGGTGGCAAATTTTGTCCCCCTACACCTTCAAGCTTTCCCCATCATGACTACACACTTCATAAATTATTTGCTGTCTTTCTTTTCCCACAGGGGTTAGTATCTTAAACATAAAAAGCATTCAGTAATTATTATTTTGTTGTTGTTGTTCAGTCACTCAGTTGTGTCCAACTCTTTGCAACCCCATGAACTGCAACATACCAGGCTGCCCTGTCACTCACTATGTCCTAGAGTTTGGTCAAACTCATGTCCATTGAGTCAATGATGCCATCCAACCATTTTGTCCTCTGTTGTCCCCTTCTACCCCTGCCCTTCATCTTTTCCAGTATCAGGGTCTTTTCCAATGAGTCGGCTGTTTACATCAGGTGGCCAAAGTATTGGAGCTTCAGATTCAGCACCAGTTCTTCCAACAGATATTCAGTGTTGATTTTCTTTATTATTGTTTAATTTTTTGTAAAACTCTATAGTTAAGAGTTATAGAACTCCTTGAATCTGGTGAGGCATTTTATTGATAGCTAATGGCAATGAAATCAATGTCATTCAATTAAAATTTTCAGGGATCACCTACTGCAAACAAATCCTATAGTGGCAAATTTAATAGAAAAATAAATATAGTCTCCGCCCTGAAGGATCCCACCAGATAATAGAAAACATGGAAACACCATGGGGAATGACAAAAAAGAGGGAGATAAAAAAGCTGTGCAAAAATGGAGATGGTGGAGGGAGAAAAGCGAGAGATGATTCCAAAGGGTAAATCCAGGAAGGCATCAATTCAGTGGACAGTGGGTGTCATTGCTCACAACCCTGAAAGATGGATAGGACTTCAGTATCTGGGCAAAGATCTGCAGGCCAGGAGTGAATGAGGATAATTTCAGAGGAATAATTCTTTTCCTATGATTCTTTAATATATGATTCTACCTCCTGTCTACTTTTTTTATTTAAAATACAAAACAGCAAAGATAGTCTTTCTTCCTTTTTGTAATTTGTTGCAGTAATATTTTTATTTTCATGGTAATATAATGATATTTTAGACTGTCATTAATTTTTTTGTGTGTGCAAATACCACAGCACTTGAGTCAAGGGTGACATTTGGTCTTTTGACATTTTGTAGTCAGCCACCCAGAAAAAGACAGTTTGCATCATTAAATGTTGCCTTTTGAAGCACTCAGTATGGAACAGGGGCAGAAATCCTACATTAATATGAAGAATGAACCATCGAACACATCTCAATTTTTGAAGTAACTTTTTTTACAATTTAAATATATTTTTTGTGCTTTATTTTTATTTCTCTGTGGTATTATACAATCCTTCAGAATGTACTGTAATTCACTTAATCGCTGGTATATTCTAAGAAGCCCTTCTGGGAATTCTTAACAGAAACAGCATGAAGTGGGTGCTAGGAACACTGTAGCTTGCTTTATAACTTATAGTGTAGGTGTAAATCCTTTCTCTTAAGAACAGCACAAAATTGCCATTTAATTCACTACAGGAACATTTAACTTAGGTACATTTATATTTTAAAATAACATTTTGTATTTTCCTCATTATACTCAAGTGAACTGTTCACCCAAAGAACAGAACATGTATAATGCATAATCAGTGTAACACCACATAATGACGATTGTATAATAAATAAGAACAATGCTGTTAATTAAGATCTTGATTGAGACCAGAATTACAGCTAGTGATATATCTCACAGTGTCTCTAGGCCATCTGGTTCAAATTGTCAATATTAATCTCTTAAGCTTTCTTTCAAAAGATGGGTCTGCACTGGCAGAGCCTGGGAAGTCAGATAGGAGAGAAACAAAAAAAAGTTTCTGTTAATGTGCCTGTATTTTCAGATCTTAGAGAGAAGCTAAGAGAATGCATGTTTTTACAGAGCCATGAAGGATGATGAAGAGAGTAACATTTGCGGGAAGTAGATAACTGTGAGTGTAGCAAGGGTGGCAAGTAAATGACAAACATCTCTGCGGCAGGAAACACACAGGTAGGAGTTTGTGGTTAAAACCAGAAGCAGCAAAATGTATAGGCAGGTGTACTTCAAGCGGAGCCTGGCGTGTTGCAGTCTATGGGGTTGCAAAGAGTCTGACACAGCTTAGTGATTGAGCAACAGCCACAACACTTCAGGTGAGGAGGTGTGGCCTCAGAGATGGGAGAAACTGTTTTACGAGCATTTCTTCAGCTATGCTTTTTTCTATGAAGGAATAATAGTGGAGCAAATCAAATGTTTCATATTCAGGATTTGAACGGCAACACTTTCAATTAGGTGGTGATTGAAGTTTGCAAATAAAATTGAAAAATCTTATCCGGCCTAAGTAAACAACCACAGACACTCAAATACAACATGAAAAAGTAGAAAGTCTGTTTTGATGTGTTGTTGTATTTATTTCTCCATTCCCATACTTACTGTGACCCTTCCAATTGTCAGGCACTACTGTAAATACTAAGGATAGGGCTTCTCTGCTGGTCCAGTGATTAAGAATCTTCCCTGCAATGCAGGGGACACTGGCCCAATCCCTGCGCCGAGAAGATCCCACATGCCGCTAGTAACTACACCCATACACGGCAACTACTGGGCCACGTGCATGCCTAGGGCCTGGGCTCCACAACAAGAGAAGCCATCAGAATAAGCCTGTGCACCGTAATTAGAGAGAAGCCCCTGCTCTCCACACCTAGAGAAAGCCCCCACACAGCAACCAAGACCCAGTACAGCCAGAAATGAATAAATACTATGGATACAGCAGAGACTGAGATGAAGTCCCCAATTTTATTTGAAGCTGGTTTTCTATTAAGGTAGGGAAGAGAATCTCCTCTTGTCCATGAGATTTCCGAGGCAGGAATACTGGAGTGGGCAGCCATTTCCTTCTCCAGAGTATCTTCCAAACCCAGGGATCGAACTTGGGTCTCCTGAATTATAGGCAGATAATTTTCTAACTGAGCCACCAAGAAAGCAATCTGAAGGCCTACCAAAGAATATTTGCTGATCAATGAAATGTTGCTGCTTTCTATTCTAAGCAACAAGGTGCATGGTAGAAGTTAGTTTGGGCATGAAATGAAATACTAGTTTGTATAAGTAAATATGTAGAATAGACAGTTGGATATATTAGTCCAAGTTTAGAGAAGACAACGAAGTTGAAGATAAATGATTGAGAGCCAAAAATATGTAGATGATACTGAAAGGCCGTGGGACAGGATGAGCTCCCATAAAGAAAGAGAACAGTTAAAGAAGAGGGCCAAGCATTAAGCCAAGGATGTAAGCCAATATTTCAAGGTCAGGAGGAGAAAAAGGAGCCCAACTTGAGCAGTGATGGTGAGGCAGGAGGGTGCAACATGATGAAGCCAAAGAATCAACTCTAGAGTCTGGTAGGATGGCGGTTATTGCTGCTGAACTTAATGAAAGCTGTTTGGGGGCACCTCTGGGGATGCAAGCCTGGGTAAAGTGGGTGGAGAGGATGTGGAAATAAAGAAGTAGAAAGAGGAGGTGTAGATAATTGTTTCCAGGACTGTGGCTATAAAAGCAGAAAGAGAGAGAGAAAAAAAAAAAAAACAGTAAATGGAAGGAGGAAGACATAATGTCAAGGGACAGTTCTTTATTTCATTGGTTTATTGTTTCTTTTAAAATAGCTAATATTAAGGCTTGTGCATATGCCAAAGAGAGTAACCCAGTAGTGAGGATGAAATTGATGCTGCAGGAGAGAGAGGGAATAATTGCAGAAGCAAAGACCTTGAGGTACTGAGAAAGGATGACCCTAATTTTCTCAGTGATGCACTAAGTATTTGTTTACTGTAACTCTTAGCTAAGCCATTGAATAGAGTGATTCTAATTTAATTGTTCTGGGCTGGGTCCTGGGCCTCAATATATTATTTTAAAGCTCCCCAGTTACTTCTAATGTGCAGCCAGGGTAGAAAAGCAGTAATTTAAACAAAAGTGTTTTGTGCTTATCATTTTGGGGGCTTTTCTTCCTAGCTTGATGACATCTATATCTGTCTCCAGCAGTCTACTGTTTAGTTGTGCACGAACTCTATATAAATAGAATCATACTGTCTGTATTCTGTGTGTCTTGCTTTCTTTTGGTTTCCTTTGTGTTTATGAGATTCATCCATGATGTGTGCAGTCCCAGCTCATTCATTGTCACTACTCTAACTGTCCCAGCAGATGAAGACGTGTAATTTCTCCATTTCCATGTTTAATGGGTATGGAAAGCACTCTTCAGTTTTTGATGATTGCAAATCACATTGCTATGAGCACTCTTAAATATATAAGTGATTCACTATCACAGTTGTTTCCTGGGAAGGGAGACTATAAACTGATATAACTAGTTTGCAAAATAATTTGACATTATGTATTTATTTTTCAAAAACAATAATTATATTTTACATTCAGTTTTGTAATTGCATATCACATACTATATTTTGAAATTGTTTTGAAAAGAAAATGGTTTACAGTTGGTTGCAGTTCAATTTGACCTTCCTCTTCATAATTTCTCTTATTATGATAACACTTAAAAGAATTATCGACCATTAAATAGCAGTTCAAAATTTACCTAGAGCTTTCTTGATTACATTTATTTTACATTTAGCTTTTTAATATACCTGAAAATTTGTTTTAAATAAAGTTGAAAGGCAGATTATAAATTGGCAAAATAAATTACAATAAGAAATTAACAGTCAAAAACAATGAGAGGAAAATCTACAAATAAAAGTGACTTGAGACATGAACAGATAATTTTCAAAAGAGATATAATTGCTAATTAAATATGAGGGCAGTGTTCAAACTCATTAATTAAAGAAACAAAATGTAAAATGTTTACAAGATAATAGTTTTCACACTTGTCAATATTTTAAAATAATAATATCTTAAGTCAGTCATTTTTAAACACTGCTGGTAGTGTTTATCAGTACCAATTCTTGGAAAACAATTTGGTAACATATATCAAGAGCCATGAATGGGAACAAAAAAAGCCATAATTATATGCCTAAGAATCTATTGTAAGGAAATAGTTTAAAATGTGGATGAAGATACTTATTTAAGGATGTCCATTGAAGTGTTATTTATAATAGAAAAAGGAGAAAAAGGCTTGAAATACTGTAAATGCCTCTAAACAGAGCAAGCATTAAATTAGTTGCTTGCTCATACAATGGAATAGTATTAGTTTATTGAAAACATGTTTCCAAGGGATGATGACATGGGAAAATGCTAAAAACTGAGAATAAAAGATAGTCATGTATAACCTGTGATCTCTATTTTATGAAATGTTTCCATTCCCATCTATCTTGCTACCTAACTAGCTCACTCTCTCTCCCTCCCTCCTATCCTTCCCACTCTGTCCAAAACCTTGAGTGGTTCTCTCCAGATGAAAAGAGAGGAAGTGAATTCTTTTCTTTCTAGTTTGTGTTTATGTACCTTTAAAATGCTATTAAGATGCTTCTCTGTGTTTGATTTAGTTGAAAAGAGAATTTGAGCTCCTAAAATAAAGCAGGTTAAGTGCTGAGAATAAAGTCATCCCAGCTTGATTTGCTCAATTTTACTCTGTAAACATACATCCTTTTCTTAGTCCTGAGATCTGGCAAATCAACCTCTGTCCCTTATTGACTGCTTTGGTCTTTTCTTATTTTGAACCCTCTATCCAACTTTCCAACAACCATTAACAATAAGCATGATGATCACGTCCAGGGGAGCTGATGGACATGCTTCTGACATTGTCAGTTAATGTTGCACAAAGTAGAAAGAAAGAGGAGGATAAGAAAAAAGTTGTCCAGCTGCAGCACGCTGAACACACAACTTGAGAAGACTGTGTATAGTGAACCCCAGGACTCTGGGGATGGCCGGGGGTGTACTGAGCAAATGCAGAGGCCACAGGCAGTCTCTTCTGATTAGTGTTGACTCTGACCACTGGTTCTCCTTGAAAGTGAAAGTTGGCTTAGTCATGTCCAACTCTGCAACCGCATGGACTATACAGTTCATGGAATTCTCCAGGCCAGAATACTGGAGTGGGTAGCCTATCCCTTCTCCAGCAGATCTTCCTGACCCAGGAATCGAACCAGGGTCTCCTGCATTGGAGGCAGATTCTTTACCAAACTGAGCACTATCAGGAAAGCCCTGAGACCTTGTCATCTGTAAAATGGGGGTGTGACAACTTCCCTTCCAGAGACATTATGAAGTTAAATGAGAGTGACTTAGGCAGAATACCTGCACAACAGTAGGTAATAAATGAATGCTGCTATAATTACTTTCACCACTTCAAATCCTCAAGCAGAGAACTCAAGGCGTGTCTCCTGATTGAGACAGTTTAGACCTTTTAGCTAATACATTATAAATGATGAGATGAAGTCACAGTGTTGATTTCTCAAACAGGATGTATTGATTCTCTCTTGTAACAACATCCTTTTTTTGCAATAACTTCATTTTTTTTTTAATGCCATGTTATTGACACACAGATTTTGTGAGATGAATATTGATGCTACAAATCTTGCTCCATTCTTTAAAGTGTAACTAACCATTTTATTTTAATCTGATGCTTTCAAGGTGTCAGTAAGCATTAGTAAAATGTTAGCATTCTTCTTTAGAGACTGGGAAAAATAACCTGTGCCAAGGTATTTACTTGAGGTTTAAAGGAGAAGCATGTAGCTTGAACTGCATATTCTTTTCTCCTTTTTGCACACAGAGAAAAATGTCAGATCTGTAATGAAACGGGCAAAAGACTGGAGCTGGTTCTGGGCCATCATGAAGAAAATGTTTCCTCAGGCAAGTGAAGCAGAATTAAGGAAGGAGGTTAGCTTAGGACTGATGTGCATATAGACCCCAGGAGGAAGGCAAGGCAGGACTGCAATGGATGCAGCAAAATGGATTACAGAGAGATCTGCAAACGGTCTTTGTCCTGATGGGAACATGAACAAGAGTTTTGAGTGAGAAGGGCACATCTCTTCTCTGAGCTGGCAGGGATGACCAAAAACACCAAGCATGGGGAGAAGGCACACACTCTGTCTCTTGATCAGTGTACAGTAATGGTACAGCCTCTGCTGATGGCGTGAGTCGGCCACACTTCTGTACAACTCCTCAAATAATCCTCAGGACAATGCCCTTGGTATAGTATCGGAGAGTCTTCCCCAGGGAAAATAACCTCGAGGGCAAAATCAGTCCTCAGCAACCAGAGCCTTCCTGACTGTGTGCTTTTGTCCCTTATGAAGTGCTTCCACTTTGTCTTCCTTTAGGACCATAGTGTCAATCCAGCTGGGTAAAACATGGGCTCATAAAGGAGACAGTCATGTGCACCCAGAGGTCCATTTTTACCTCCTTCAGGAAAGAGGGCTGTCAAAGTCTTCATCACCCAGTTAGAGAGATCAGTACATAATTTTGGAAAATGGAAATCGACACCTGTTAGGATATCCATTATAGCCCAGTCTCCTATTTAAAGGCTTTCATGAACACTCCTTTTTTCAAAAGTATCTCTGCCCCAAACCTGTCAGTCATTCAGAGTCTGATTCCCTTTCAGTTGAAGACATTGACTCTCCCATAAAAGAATGCATCGAGCCACCATCACTCAGCCCCACCTTAGCATGATATATCATCCCTTTAGCAAACTCGTAGCCAGTGTAGGAAGTTGTGCCAGAAAAAGAATGGAAAGAAAGGTACAGAGCCACAGATCTCACCTTGGCCATATGGTCAAATTAACTGGGGAAGGGTAAAAATAATAGAGCTTCCTGACTCCATTCCAGACCTACTGAGTCACCAGTTTTTATGGTTGGCTTCTAGCATCTTCATTTGTAAAAAGATCTCTGGAAAATTTAATGCACAGTTCAGTTTTGGGGAGATCAACATAGGGTAAAAGACCCTGAGTAAACCCTGTAGCAGCCAGACTACCACAAGCTTACTGCTTTCTAATTCAACCTGAGTCCTGCAGTTTTCAGCATTCAAGAGGTGGGGCAAGGCCACCTGGTGTTTGATACCAGTACAAGGGAGAGTTGGGCATCTCAGGACACCTTATCTGCAGGCACTTCTCCTTCCATGGACATGGGCAAGAGAGGGAAACCACAAACACTGAACCTTATACTGATTCCAAATCTGCAAGGTGCTTAAATAAAAAGAACACTATTAGAAAAGGCAAAAAAATCAAGTGAAATCAAGCAAAACAAAACTATCTCAATATTCTTCAGGTAGGAGGGGTTGACTTTGTGGTATTTCCACTCAATGGAAATAATTTCATGTGATCCTAAATAAGTACATTTATAAGCCTAAAAGATGACATACTATATTATAAATTGAAAAATAAACATTACATATAACATGACTAATATCTGCTCAAAATTACACAAATAAACATGCATATGCTATGCTATGCCAAGTCACTTCAGTCGTGTCTGACTCTGTGCTACCCCATAGACAGCAGCCCACCAGGCTCCCTCATCCCTGGGATTCTCCAGGCAAGAACACGGGAGTAGGTTGCCATTTCCTTCTTCAATGTGTGAAAGTGAAAAGTGAAAGTGAAGTCACTCAGTCGTGTCCAACTCTTCGTGACCCCACGGACTGCAGCCTACCAGCCTCCTCCGTCCATAGGATTTTCCAGGCAAGAGTACTGGAGTGGGGTGCCATTGCCTTCTCCGAAACATGCATATAGATAGAGATTATGAACAAATCTTTAAAACATATTACAAAATGTTCATTATGGCTATTTCTCAGTAAGGAGATTATGAGTAATTACTGTTGCTTGCTTTTCATTATTTTCTGACTTACTTGCAAGGAACATGCATTATTTGTTAAACTTTAAAAACATGAAAGAAAGTACCACAAAGACACAATGTTCTCAGCATCTCTCCCAACTATCACAATAGCTTCTGCTCAAACCTCTCCACTTTTGATCTTACAACATTTCAATATAACTTTGATGATATCTCAAAACACAGATCAAATTGTTTCCATCCTTTGCAACTTCAGTGACTTCTCATTAGCTACCAAAAAAAGTCCTGTTTTTACTTAGGTCATTTGCGTTTCCTCATGGTCTTTCTCATGGTCTGTTTCTCACTGATGCTCAGTCCATCCCTCCATGACCTTAGTGTTCTAATCCCATGAGAGCACTCCAGGGCTACATATGTGCTCAGTCACTGAGTCCTGTCTGACTCTTTTGCAACCCCTTGGACTGTAGCCCTGCAGGCTCCTGTCTATACGATTCTCTAGGCAGGAATACTGGAGTGAGTGGCCATTTCCTTTTCCAGGGGATCTTCACGACCTAGGGATTGAACTGGCATCTCCTGCATTGGCAGGTGGATTCTTCACCACTGAGCCACCTGAGAAGCCCAGCACACAAAATATTTTTAATGCTGGATGCCTTTTCTACCTTTTTTTTCTCAACTTTTGCAATCATACTCACTTTTCAATGACAGCTGAGAAATTACTACCTCCATCAGGCCTCCCATTGACACCCCCAGAATTAATGGCCCTTCCACTACACCTACACTCCACATGACTGAACCTCCATGTATCGCCTATTTTTAGTCTTATTTGTTTATCACTTATAGGTTTGCTTCCACTGGGAAATGACGGCTCCTGGAGCAAAGTCATATTCCTGTTCACCTTGGGATCTTTCATAGGTCCCAGCTCAGTGTAATATGCACTGCACTCACCAATAAAATAAATAAATAAATAAATAAAAAGACATTGAAGTGACTTACAAAAAAGCCTGAAATGTTAATAATCCATTTAACAATACACTTCTTGAAATCTATGGGTTTGGAGAAATTTAATCACCCCAACATAGCTGGTGGTAATGTAAAATTGCTCAGCCTCTCTGGAAGTAGTTTGGCAGTTCTCACAAACCTAAAATGCAAGTACCATGTGATCTAGCAATTGCAGTTCTGGGCATTCAATGCAGAGAAATGAAAACTTAAGTTCACACAAAAACCTTCTATTAACCCTGCTTTCTACTTTCTGCTTCTGATGTTTTGACATCTGGGGCCTTGCTGACTAGCAGTTGAATGCCTCTCTGGTGGTTGGTTAATGGTTTGTAGATTCCTCCTGAGACCAAAACACTCTCCCTGGAGCCTCGCTTTCATATGCAAAGGAATTAATCCAAAAGCCAAACCCCAGTGTGGTGGTCTGCTTCGTGGCAGCTCTCACATTTCTGAGACATTATTCTCCTGCCCTAATCACCCCAAAGTCAGGCATCAGGCAGCCTTTGTACGCTAGAATTTACCGAAATTATTTAAATTAGCCAACCCTAACTGGGTGTGCTTCCTTAAGCTTACTTTTCCCACTCTTTCTCTTGAAAACTATCATAAAGGTCTTCCTGCAGCTTCTCTGCACTCTCTTTCTGCCTTCCACTGATTTTACTATTATCTTGTGTGACCCTGCACGGCATGAGATGCTCTCTTCCTCTTGGGACTATGAGTAATAAACTATCTTTTCAATGGCAATGTCTTCTGATCTCTTGGCCTCATTATACATGAATAAAATGAAACCCAGGTATGTTATAATGTAAATCTGTGCATAACAGTTCATAGCAGTTTTATTTGTAATAACTCAAAATTGCAAATAACTCAGATATCCTTCAAAAAGTAGATGGTTAAAGAGTCCATACTATATCCAGACTACAGACTATTACTCACCAATAAAAAGGAACAAACTATTGATACACGCAGCAACTTGGCTGAATTTTCAGAGAATTATGTTAGTGAAAAAAAAGTCGATCTGAAAAGGTTACTTCAAGATTCTATTTTTAATAGAATTTTGAAATGACAACGTTATAAAAAGAAAAGATTGGTTGTTGTCAAGGTCAAGCATGGAAGATAGGACAGGAAGTATTAGTATATTTAAGTAAATAAGATTCTCTATCCAAAGTCACCCACCTGCCTGCTAAATTCCGCTCCCTGCTATAACACACATTTCTAGACCAAACAATAGCTATGCAGTTAAAACAACACATGCACATTATAAAATATTGCCTGTCACAGGTCTTCATAGGGCAGGAAGAAGAAATATGATGAAAATTATACACAGATCATCTGACATTGAGGAAAACTTAAGAAGCACAATAAAACACCGGCGTGACTAACAGTATCAAAGTGATTATTTATTATACATTTACTTTAGAAGGAATCATTGGTGATGAGATTAATATATCCAACCAAAGACTTTAATTACCAAGGGAAGTAATCACCATAGCTGTAAATCAAGAGACCAAGTAAGGCCCTGATGCATAGGGAGTTACAGACAATAATCAAGGGCAAAATTACGTACAAGGAGACCATGCGTACACATCCAACACTCCATCAAAGTCATGTTCAAGGCGAAATGCGTGATTGTAGGTATCAATCAAAACACATCCAAATGAACACTAGATGATTAAAATATGAAAAAATAATAGAAGCTAGCTGCAGGAAGCGGAGCTAAGGTCACCAAACAATCCTATAAAACAGGACTGTGTGGAGGGCACCAGGATGGGGTTGCTGCTGACAAGATTTGTTTTCTGAAACAGGAAGGATGAAGGCCTTGCAGGTCAGTTACTAGTAGGGAGATGAGGGAAGTTCATGGCAATCAGCAGAACACTGAACAAAATGTATGGACAGGTGGACAATAAGTGGCTCCCACTTTATTCACTGTTAATGAGACAGAAATGGGGAAGCGGGTGCAGGAGGAGTAATGGAAACTAAGTTCATTTGTTCCCCTTCTTTTAGGAGGGGATTTCTCTGTTAACTCTGACATACAACATTGTAAGAAGTTTCCACCTCTTTCAGATAACAACTACAGAGACAAACACCTACACTGAGTATGAAAGGAGGGAAGTCTATGACCATTTGGGGCAGAAATTAGGTGACTTGTTGGAAATTCTGCTGGTTCAAGTGGGTGATGTGAGTGTGGTGGTGACAATGCTGATTAAGAAATAATCTCTCTTGGGGTTCAATTACCTCCTACAGTCTGTTATGCCAAAGCAATATCAATTCAGAGAGAAAAGTAAATGTTTTTAAGAGCTATTTTACAGTGGGTTTTGGCTACTATTAATACAGGGATGTTTGGCTCTCTAGGGAGACTTTCTGGATAAAGTCAGGTCCCCATAGTGTATTAGTCAGTGAGGGCTGTTAGTGAGGGCTGTAACAAAGTACCACAAATTATGTGGCTTAAGCAAAAGAAGGTCATTGTCCCATGGTTGTGGAGGCCAAAGGAAGCCCCAAATAAAGGTATTGATGAGCCTGCTCATTCTGAGGTCTATGAGGCAAGGATCTGTTTGCTCTTGCTCCTTGGCTTGTAGATGTTTATCTCCTCCTTGTGTCTCATCATATCATCTTCCCTCTATGTGTGCCTCTGTGTCTAAACTTTGCCCCCTTTTAAGGGTATCAGTCATATTGGATTAAACCCTATCTAAATAACCTCACTTAAACTTTGAATGTACTTGTAAAGGCCCTACCAACAAATAAAGTCACATTCTGAGGTCTTAAGGGTTAGGACTTCAACATAGGAATTAGATGGGCATAAAACATGTGAAACCATAGACAAGGCATTGACAATTATTTAGGCGCTTTATATCCTAGATGGTTTACAATATTGAAGAAGAAGATGACCTTGTTGTTTAGTGTCTGACTCTTTGCGACCCCATGGACTGTAGCCCATCAGGCTCCTCTGTCCATGGGATTTCCCAGGCAAGAATACTGGAGTGGGTTGACATTTCCTTCTCCAGGGAATCTTCCTGATCCAGGGATCAAACCCGAGTCTCCTGCATTGGCAGGCAGATTCTTTATCGCTGAGTCACTAGGGAGGCCCAAAGATAACCTACTTGATAATTAAAAAAATGACTCAAAGATTGGAGACAGAAGAGATTTAAACTATTTTAATTCTATTGGAGATAGGCAACCAAGTTATTGTCCTATTAGAGACCCTTCGAAGCTAAAGACACCCAGATTGGGCAGGGCTTAGAGTGGGAAAGGGAAGATAAAGTAGTCTTGTGAGTGGGGCCATTTAAATATTTTAATACATAGATGTTTTTACTTCTACATATGAATGTAGAAAAACAATATCTTAGATCCTTTCCTATCCCATAAGTGCCAGGTGGACTCTTCCATTTCAGGAAGAGTGACTGGTAGAGCAGTAGGTGCATGACATATACGTTGCATCCTAACCCGCTTTTAGTGACAAGGTACTCCTCCAGTGATACCCAAACTCTCCCGTTTTTTGCCACCAGTAGGTGGACAGGGATTTAGTACAAGTGACCCTTCCCAAAGGTTTCATTCAGATAATGCCCCACTGGCTCTAGAGAATCAAAAGCATCAGTCACAACAGCTCTGACTTCCCCCGGCAGGTAGGGGGAGAGTGATATTATTAACAAAACAATACTCAGGAGCATACTTACCAAATAAAGTTTCTTGAAATTAAGTGAGCAGATTTGCAATGCTCAAATCCCTCTGGGGGTCAAGGAAAAATTGTCTTCAAACTGCCGCCTGCCAAAGAGAAGTTTAGCACCTTGCTGTACTCTTTGCTACTGAAACAGCACATGCCTCATCCGGGCATTCGACTTGGTCTTTTACGTCATCCAACCTGCAAGTGACATTTTTTGAAAGGGGCCCCAGGCAAGAGGCTGTGTGGGAAGCTGTCCAGCAAGCTGTGGTACACTTTCCACCTTTGAAGCCCCATCGTCCTATAACCTCTTGGAAAGAAAAAAAAAAAAAAATGGGACTGATGATTTCACCAACAGGAGTCACAGACAAAGGGAAGCAGTCTCCATGTGGACGATCCCCTGGGGGCCACCTCCATAAGCGAGCCACATCTATTGCTTTAGAAGCTAATTATCAGTTTCTGTCTGGGCTTTCCTGGAGCGCTGACATTTGAATATCTGACAAATGGAAATCACATGCGTCCAGCCTGATACTCTCATTTTGGGGTGGTTGAACTTGGACTCCATAGCAAACAAGTTGGGCAGGGTCCAACAAGCATCCTGGTCAAATGCAAATGGTACCAGTGATATCTTGGCTTTATATGAAAAAGTGGCAGCTCTCTCTTTGAGGGAAATTTTTTTCTTAAAAAATGGGCCTACTTCACTAATAGTTCAGCTAAGATCAAACTTGATGGTACCCACTGGTCTACTCTGCCAATTCCACCTTAGCACCAGCTATGGAACTCCAGGTCCTTCCCAGAACTCTAGACAATCATCTCCTGGAGGAACCTTATTATATTTTTACTGACTCCTGTTTTGTTACCAGTAACCTAATATTTCATCTGCCTCTGGGAAAACTAAGACCGGCAGGGTAAAAACACTTCTCTTTGTGGCCAGGCACTGTGAAAACAAATTACAGCTGCTGATCAAGTGTGGGGGTCACTCAGGTAGATGCTCACAGTAAATATGTGCTCTCTGATGAGACTGATTGGCAGTCCCACCCCAAATGCTACAGCCTGACCTGGAAAGACATCTATCACCATAGACTGAGCACAAACTAAAGGACTCTCTGTTTCTGATAGAGAAGCTGCCATTCTTTGCTTGACTTTGGACACATTTCAAAATTGATCTGTTTGCCCTGTGGTAAGGAAACCCACATGACATGGGATATTGTCCTGCTTGCCTCTGGGATGCTGACCATATGTGACTTTTGACTCTCTTTCAAGGTTATCATGGTGTTTCACTACTTTTAATACTTTTTCTCCATCTGTTTCACACTCATAATGGCTTTTTTTTAATGAGTAGAGTGCTTCCCAAGTGGTACAGTGGTAAAGAATCTGCCTGCCAATGCAGGAGATGCAAGAGCTGTGGGTACAATCCATGGGTGGGGAAGATCCCCTGCAGAAGGAAATGGCAACCCACTCCAGCATTCTTGCCTGGAAAATTCCATGGACAGAGGAGTCTGGTAGGCTACAGTCCATGGGGTGGCAAAGAGTCGGATATGACTGAGCACAGCACAGCACAGAGTATTGACATTTGATGAAGTTCAATTTACGAATGTTTCATGGTTCTTTTGATGTATTGCTTACTCAACAGTTTTTGATTACAAAAACACCAATTTTGTATGGCTCACCAAAGTTAATAAGGTTCAACCATATTAACATATGTCCCATATATTAATTCATTTAATTTTCACTGTAAACTCTCAGGATATGCTAAGTTGCTTCAGTTGTGTCCCCATTTTACAGATGATGAAACTGAAGACAGAGATTAAGTGACTTTCCTCTAAAGTCACACAGTTTACTAATGACAGAGTGTGATTTAAAACACAGCCAGTCTAGCTCTGAAGGCTGTGCTCAATAATGATACTATATCTATTACACATTCTAGAAAGCATCACTACAAACAAAGCTAGTGGTTGTGATGGAATTCCAGTTATTTCAAATCCTAAAAGATGATGCTGTTAAAGTGCTGCACTCAATATGCCAGCAAATTTGGAAAACTCAGCAGTGGCCACAGGACTGGAAAAGGTCAGTTTTCATTCCAATCCCTAAGAAAGGCAATCCCAAAGAATGCTCAAACTACCACACAATTGTACTCGTCTCACATGCTAGTAAAGTAATGCTCAAAATTCTCCAAGCCAGGCTTCAGCAATATGTGAACCGAGAACTCCCAGATGTTCAAGCTGGTTTTAGAAAAGGCAGAGGAACCAGAGATCAAATTGCCAACATCTGGTGGATCATTGAAAAAGCAACAGAGTTCCAGAAAAACATCTACATCTGCTTTATTGACTACGCCAAAGCCTTCGACTGTGTAGATCACAACAAACTGTGAAAAATTCTGAAAGAGATGGGAATACCAGACCATCTGACCTGCCTCTTGAGAAACCTGTATGCAGGTCAGGAAGCAACAGTTAGAACTGGACATGGAACAACAGACTGGTTCCCAATAGGAAAAGGAGTACGTCAAGGCTGTGTATTGTCACCCTGCTTATTTAACTTCTATGCAGAGTACATCATGAAAAACGCTGGGCTGGAAGAAGCACAAGCTGGAATCAAGATTGCCGGGAGAAATATCAATAACCTCAGATATGCAGATGACACCACCCTTGTGGCAGAAAGTGAAGAGGAACTAAAAAGCCTCTTGATGAAAGTGAAAGAGGAGAGTGAAAAAGTTGGCTTAAAGCTCAACATTCAGAAAACTAAGATCATGGCATCCGGTCCCATCACTTCATGGCAAATAGATGGGAAAACAGTGGAAACAGTGACTGACTTTATTTTTTGGGGCTCCAAAATCACTGCAGATGGTGACTGAAGCCATGAAATTAAAAGGCGCTTACTCCTTGGAAGGAAAGTGATGACCAACTTAGATAACATATTAAAAAGCAGAAACATTACTTTGCCAACAAAGGTCCATCTGGTCAAGGCTATGGTTTTTCCAGTGGTCATGGATGGATGTGAGAGTTGGACTGTGAAGAAAGCTGAGTGCCAAAAAATTGATGCTTTTGAACTGTGGTGTTGGAGAAGACTCTTGAGAGTCCCTTGGACTGCAAGGAGATCCAACCAGTCCATCCTAAAGGAGATCAGTCCTGGGTGTTCATTGGAAGGACTGAAGCTGAAGCTGAAACTCCAATACTTTGGCCACCTCATGTGAAGAATTGACTCATTGGAAAAGACCCTGATGTTGGGAGGGATTGAGGGTAGGAGGAGAAGAGGACGACAGAGGATGAGATGGCTGGATGGCATCACCGACTCGATGGGCATGAGTTTGAGTAAACTCCAGGAGTTTGTGATGGACAGGGAGGCCTGGCGTGCTGCGATTCATGGGGTTGCAAAGAGTCGGACACGACTGCAACTGAACTGAACTGAACTGAACTGGCACAAAAGTTATTGCTATATATGTCTCTCTCCCTAGTTTATGTGCTCCTTTAAGGAAAAAGTCCTTGTTTGATCTTTCTAACCCTTGTATTCTGCAGCTTGTACATGGTGATGTCAATAGTAATTGAGGAATGAATAGATAATCAAATAGAGAGGTTCCCACCAGTGCCATCACCAGGGATGGCTAGTTGGACATTGCAGGGGCAATGGTCATGTTCTTTCAGCCTTGATGTATTTGCATAGCGTTCCCACTAACCTTTAAACATACATCTGGCTTTATGGAACTCTACGCTTCCAACCTGCCCTCTTTAAAGTATTTAATATCATAATATAGATACTCATAAGTAATATAGTAATTGCAAGAGGAGATCTCTGACCATTATGGTTAAAGAAAATCCTATTGTAAAAAATTGTAGGTATTAAAAAAAAAGATCTCTCAAGGATAGAAAAATGTGCATATAAAGGATTACAAAAATTAGATGTTATTTTCCCAATTCTACTGGAGAACCCCATTTCTACTCCCACAAAAATAATATGCATATCTACAATTATATCTTCAAATAACTATTATAACCACATATAGTTCCATATATCTATATAATATTGTTATGTTTATAAATAGAATGCAATTCAGCCACAAATATACTTGTTTGTGGCATATTTAAAATATTATTTTTATTACAGTCATCAAATAGATTTGGAAGAATCTCATCATCTCTCTTTATAATTTAACAATACCATTATTAGAAAAAGTTAGCCTTATTCACTCTTGACATTGTCGTATGCTATCCTAGCATACTTACTCAGGTGAGAAAACTTGTGAGAGCGTCTCTAGGCAGTTCACTGACAATGCAGATAACTTATATTATAACTTTTGTAATTAGCATTCATAAAATCAGAAACATCCTTTAAATATAGTCAAGGTATAAAACTTCTTCCCAGATTTAAGACCTCTAAATAAATCACTTGTAATCTGTGCCTAAGTTGAATGACCATTGTGATTTACCAGTTCTAACTCATGTCAGCTCCAGTGCAGAGGATATTTTGCAGAAATTTTAGCTTTGCTATATAACTTTAGTATCACTGTAAGTGGGAATTGCTGAAGCCAGATCTGATTATTCTACAATAACATAATTTTATTTTTTCTTAGTTCTACCCATGCAGGTATTTTACAACTATTTGAACTGATTTAAAATAAAACCCTTATCCTAACTTTCTAATTTTTATTCAGCTTTGAGAGAACAATTTTTTTAACCACATAGGTAGCATGTAGATAAATATATGTTTCTATAAATAACAACTGGAAGAACATGTAGGAAATGTTTTTCAGAACCTAATTCATTATTTTTCATCCTATTTGGGCCCTTTAAAGAAAAGTGCCTTGAAAATTCCAGATGGTCTTATGATTATTATAGCCATTGAAATTATTAGTAGTAATATATCATGTTAACTGCTTTTAATGGGGATAATAAATAATTACAATAGTAATAATAAAAATTAATTGCCATTCATAGGATGAGTTGCATTTTGTAATGTTTCTGGATGGGGACAGTAACACCATTTATTTTTCCCAGAATGCAATATAAAACGTAATTTTTGATTAGGGTATTAGAATATGCTGGAACCAAAACTTTTACACGCACAATGTACCACCAGCCAAATTCAGAGGTTATATTTTATTAATGGTGGCTAAAAGGGAAATGTACAAATATTGTGCTGTACTACATGTTCACCCAAAATTCAGAATGATAATGACAATGGGAAATCACCAGAAATATAGCTACAGAGAGGTGTATGGAATTTCAGGATTTATACATTAAAGAATCTGTGAAACTCTTGTTTGATCTCTTATTTTAAAATATACTTATTGGAAATAGAATTTGTAATAATAATAATAATAAAAACTACTTGAAAACAAAAATCTAGGACCAGACAGCTTCACTAGGTTACTCTACCAAATATACAAAAGAGAAACTGTATCACTCTTTTTCAAACTCCTCCAAAAGCCTGAAAAGGAGGGAACACTCTCAAGTCATTCTATGAAGCCACCATCACCCTGATACCAAACCAGACAAAACCACTTTTAGAAAAGAAAGTAACAAGCTAATATCTTTGATGACTATAGATGCAAAAATTCTTAACAAAATATTAGGAAACTGAACCCAACGACACAAAAAAAGATCATATACCATGATTGAAATGAATTCATCTCAGGATCACAAATATGGTTCAACATTCCATATTAATCAATGTGATACACCACATTAAAAAAAGAAAAGAGAAAAACCACATGATCATCTCAATAGATGCAGAAAAAGCATTTGATCAAATTGAACATCCATTCATGATAAAAATTCTTACCAAAGTGTGTATAGAGGGAACACATAAAAGTGAAAGTGTTAGTCACTCAGTTGTGTCCGACTCTGCATATCCATGAACCCAGTCTATGGAATTCTCCAGGCAAGAATTGGCTACTGGGGTAGCCATTCCCTTCTCCAGGGCATTTTCCCAATCCAGGGGTTGAACCCAGGTCTTTCTTTGCAGGTAGATTCTTTCCCATCTGAGCCACAAGGGAAGCCTATAGAGGGAACATATCTAAACATAATAAAAGCTATTTATAACAAAACCACAGTCAATATAATAACCAATGGTGAAAAGCTGAAAGCTTTCCCACTAAAACCTGGAAGAGAACAAGGATGCTTACTCTCACCACTTCTGTGTTCAAGATAGTATTGGCAGTCCTAGCCACAGCAATCAGACAAGAAAAAGAAAAAAAAAAAAAAGAAATCAACGGTACCCAAATTAAAAGGGAAGAGGCAAAATCATCGTTTTACAAATGACATGATACTATATTTTGAAAGCCATAAAGACTCTCACACAAAAACTACTAGAACTGATAAATGAATTCAGTTAGGCAGCAGAATACAAGATTAACATACAGAAATCTGTTCATTACGTTACACTAACAATTAAATGTCAGAAAGGGAAAGAAAAAAAAAAAAGTCCATTTAAAGCCACATCAAACAAAATGACCAAGGTTTGAACAACTTCTATGCTGAGAACTATAAAACACTGATAAAGGAAGTTGAAGATGATTTAAAGAAATGAAAAGATATTCCATGCTCTTGGACAGGAAGAATTAATATTGTTAAAATGGCCATAGTACCCAAAGCAATCTACAGATTTAATGTGGTCTCTAATCAAAATACCCATGACAGTTTTCACAGAACTTGAACAAATAATCCTAAAATTTATATGGAACCATAAGTGTGTTAGTTGCTCTGTTGTGTAAATCACATGTAAATCAATGAAATTAGAACACTCCTTCACATGATACATAAAAATAAACTCAAAATAGCTAAAGACTTAAATATAAGACATGACAGGATAAAACCCCTAGAAGAGAACATAGGCAAAACATTCACTGACATGAGTCAGTTCAGTCACTCAATCATATCTGACTCTTCATGACCCCATAGACTGCAGCATACCAGACTTCCCTGTCTATCACCAACTCCCGGAGCCTACTCAAACTCATGTCCATCAAGTCAGTGATGCCATCCAACCATCTCATCCTCTGCCGTCCCCTTCTCCTTCCACCTTCAATCCTTCCCAGCAACAGGGTCTTCTCCAATCAGTCAGTTCTTCACATTAGGTGGCCAAAGTATTAGAGTTTCAGCCTCAGCATCAGTCTTCCAATGGATATTCAGGACTGATTTCCTTTAAGATTGACTGGTTGGATCTCCTTGCAGTCCAAGGGACTCTCAAGAGTCTTCTCCAACATCACAGTTCAAAAGCATCAATTCTTCAGCACTCAGCTTTCTTTATAGTCCAACTCCCACATCCATACGTGACTACTGGAAAAACCATAATTTTGACTAGACAGACCTTTGTTGACAAAGTAATGTCTCTGTTTTTTAATATGCTGTCTAGATTGGTCATAGCTTTTCTTCCAAGGAGCAAGCATCTTTTAAGTTCATGGCTGCAATCACCATCTTCAGTGATTTTGGAGCCCCCAAAATAAAGTCAGCCACTGTTTCCATTGTTTCCCCATCTATTTGCCATGAAGTGTGGGACCGGATGCCATGATCTTAGTTTCCTGAATGTTGAGTTTTAAGGCAACTTTTTCACTCTCCTCTTTCACTTTCATCAAGAGGCTCTTTAGTTCTTCTTTGCTTTCTCCCATAAGGGTAGTGTCATCTGCATATCTGAGGTTATTGATATTTCTCCCGGCAATCTTGATTCCAGCTTGTGCTTCATCCTGCCTGGCATTTGGCATGATGTACTCTGCATATAAGTTAAATAAGCAGGGTGACAATATATAGCCTTGATGTACTGCTTTCCCAATTTGGAAGCAGTCTGCTGTTCCATGCCCAGTTCTAACTGTTGTTTCTTGACCTGCATACAGATTTCTCAAGAGGCAGGTCAGGTGGTCTGGTATTCACATCTCTTTAAAAATTTTCTACAGTTTGTTGTGATCCACATGGTCAAAGGCTTTGGTGTAGTCAATAAAGCAGAAGTATACATTATTCTGGAACTCTCTTGCTTTTTTGATGATCCAACAGATGTTGGCAATTTGATCTCTGGTTCCTGTGCCTTTTCTAAATCCAGCTGGAACATCTGGAAGTTCATGGTTCATGTACTGTTGAAGCCTGGCTTGGAGAATTTTGAGCATTATTTTGATAGCCTGTGAGATGAGTGCAATTGTGTGGCAGTTTGAACATTCTTTGACATAGCAATGTTTTCTCAGGTCACTTTTCCAAGGAAATAGAAATGAAAGCAAAAATAAACAAATGGGTTCTAATCAAACTTAGAACCTCTTGCACAGCAAAGGAAACCATAAACAAAACAAAAAGACAATTTGTGGACTGGGAGAAAATATTTGCAAGTAATGTGACTGACAAGAACTTAATTTCCAAAATATACAAACAGCTCCCACAACTCAATAACACTGTGTATGTGTGTATACACATATACAATGGCATACTACTCAGCCATAAAAAAAAGAATGAGATAATACCATTTGCAGCAACATGGATAGACCTAGAGGTTATCATACTAAGTGAAATAAGTTAGAAAGAAAAAGACAAATACCATATGATATCACCTATATGTGGAATCTAAAATATGAAACAAGTGAACTTATTTAAAAAATGGAAACAGAGTCACAAACATAGAAACCTTATGGTTTCCAAAGGGGCTTGGAAGGGATAAATTAGGAATTTGGGATTAGCAGATAGAAACTACTATACATAAAATAGACAAACAATGTCCTACTGTATAGCACAGGAAACTATATTCAATATCCTGTAGTAAAGCATAATAAAAAAATACAAAAAAATAATATAAAAAACTGAATCACTTTGTTGTACATCAGAAACTAACATAACATCATAAATCAACTATACCTCAATTTTTTTGTAATGCACTTATAAGACTCCAGCTGTAGAGATTCTGACTAAATCAATTTGGTCACAGGCTCATAATCTATATGATTTTTGATAGGTACTTTGGAAGACTTTGGTGAAAGGTTTCTCATACCACACTTTTTGAAAAATGTAATCTGGAAAGACTGAAGTATCAAGCAGGCTGCCAAGATAGAGACTCTGATGTACAGAATGAGGCTGAAACCTGGCTATTAGATTCAGACCACAACATCAGGGCCAGACTGACAGTGACGTCTGAAAGGTTGGGCTAAATCTCCATACTTGTTCATGTCCAAGATCAGATTGGTCTTAAGAAATGAGATGGGGCTGAAGCTACAGGCAGGAGCGTAAGTGGTCCTGGCTGAAGACAGGAAAAAGCCCCAGAGGCTAGGAGACAGGCAGTCCCTGACACTTGGCACTCCTCTCACTTCCACTCATGGATACTCTGCAGCCAAGTTGAACACGGTATGGATCTCCCCTCTCAGGTCAGTTCAGACTTTGGGTGTGGAGAGGAGCCAGTCTCTTTCTTCCAACTTTGCTCGAGTTGTCCCTGATATAGGGAAATTTTCTGAATAATTGTCAAGGGGACACAAAGAAGAATAAAGTACCAGAACAACCTGGGGCTGGATTATGGGAATACACTGAGAGGGTAACTCTCTCTGGACCTATCAGTGAAGTTGAATTCTGCTCAGTCAATGTCATATCTGTAAGTAGAATGACTCCCTGGAATTCACTTACAGGTAGAAGTAGAGCTCCTATAGAAATCAGTGATGTCTAGTTTACCTGACCATAAAGATCTGAGAAGCATTAAAATCCCTCCCCAAGATTCTCACTCAGTAGATCTTGAATAGAGTTTAAGAATCTGTATTTTTAAATAGTGTTCCAATGAATTCTTATGCGCCAGAACTGGGAACCACTATGGACTTTGATGGGCATGAGTTTGAGTAGACTCCCGGGGTTTGTGATGGACAGGGAGGCCTGGCGTGCTGTGATTCATGGGGTCGCAGAGTCAGACAGGACTGAGTGACTGAACTGAACTGATGGACTTCCCCGGTGGCTCAGACGGCAAAAGCGTCTGCCTACAAGGTGAGAGACCCGGGTTTGACCCCTCGGTTGGGAAGATCCCTTGGAGAAGGAAATGGCAACCCACTCCAGTTCTCTTGCCTAGAAAATCCCATGTACGGAGGAGCCTGGTGGGCTACAGTCCATGGGGTCACAAAGAGTCGGACACGACTGAGCAACTTCACTTTCACTTTCATACCATAATATACCAAAAAGTTAACATATTGCTGAATACCGTCTTTGTTTTAATGAGCTTGTAGCTTGAAGATTCTAATAATTAATTCTATGGCTATCAATTACTACAGCCAAGTGTACAACTTTCCATGTGTTTGAAAATTTGCTGAGTGTTTTCATGACTCTAATTGTAATTTAAGTTAAGATATTTTAACTAGAGTTCATCAACAGTTATTAAATTAGTACTTTGTGAGTATGTTGCTAGTTCTTTATCACACAATGATCCATGGAAGACAATAAGAGTGTGGCTAAAATTTTAGCATCACAAAATAGCTTTCAGAAAGGAAAGGGGTAAAGTGTACTGAAGAATATAAGATCAAAGGAAAAATAAAACTTTATATCTTCAAAGTCCAATGAAAATGTAATCTTTAGAAAATTATAAAGTGTAGACTTCATGTATTTTCTCTGTGAGCTGGTAGTGGTGAGGTTGAAACCTTACCAGGTTTGACCACCAGGTTTATTTAGAATTTTTCCTCAATTAAGAGGATATGCTAAAGCAGAAGTGGAGAGAGAGAAGACAGAAACCTAAGTTTTGTTTTTCTGTCTAAAATATAAAGACATGCTAGCTGTGGAAGCTATCATTTTTGAGCTAATTATGAGAGCTGAAAACACTAAAAATAACATTTCACTTTCAAAATACAAGATAGATGTTACACCACTAACCTAGAAGAGATTTAAAGCAAAGTAGCACCAAACTACTCAAATT
This sequence comes from Cervus elaphus, assembly GCF_910594005.1. Lineage (NCBI taxonomy): Eukaryota > Metazoa > Chordata > Mammalia > Artiodactyla > Cervidae > Cervus > Cervus elaphus. The sequence continues at coordinate 30,553,245 of NC_057833.1, read as the reverse complement.
TCGGTCACTTTCAGTACAGACTAGAAAGCTGCATGATTCTTAGAAAAATTACAGAGCAATTGAGAAAAAGATGTCATAGAGGGCTATTGTACAGGACACAAGATCTCCCCTGGAAACTGTCTCATTGTTTTCTACAAACTACCAATTACCCCTCATCCTGCTAAAACGATCTATATCCACATGGTCACTATAGGGCTTCCCCTGATAGAATAATGTAAGCCTACCCTCAGTTACATTGATTGGTCCTGGAGGAGGCATCTGACCCCAGCTGAACAGATCACTCTTCTCTGGAAACTTAGAACAGATCTAAGAGATTCCTCCTCATTTTAGCTGTTGACTTGAAAGGAAGTGATGAATTCTTGGGAAATTAATACAAAAACTACTTCCTGTCACAGCAACTGGAACACAAAGAAGTCAAGTCTGCAATAAGAAAAAATAGAGATGTAGATGTGAACAGAGAAGCAAAGACAAGAGAAAAAGTGTCTGTGACAATTTACATCCCTGTATTAATTATTCTTCAGGCTTGGATACGCTCGGTTATACTCCATGCTAGTCTAAATTAGGTTTTCATTATTTCAATCAAAAGATTTCTAAATAATGTAGAGGGAGAATGCAATAGTATTGACCAAAAGGGACCAAGTTCAAACGCCCAATAAAGGAAGAGGACTCTGAAATGATCAGAAACTGTACTCCAAGGTGAAGCAGATTGGATATGACTGATATCAAATTGTTAGTAATCTTGTTACTGGAAATGAAAAAGAAATAATCAGTCTCAAGCCAGGAATCCAGATATAGGTAGAACTTTTCTTACCACGGATTGCTCAGGTTGGAAGGCCTTAAATACGCAAGGTATTAAGGTAGACAGGTAATAAGGTAAATACGCAAGGTCAGAAGGTCAGTTAAGGTAGACAAGGTTAGCATCCACATCTGAAAATCAACCTCCAACTTCTGACTGGAGCAGAGGAAGAAGTACTATGTTCACTTTCTAGAAGATCTTGATTTCAGTAAAACAGAAAGTAGAGACTCCCATATTGGGTTTAGGTCCTGTCTTTGTTGTGACTGATATCTTTTGGTTTATCTGTCTCTTCTAGATACTGTGAGGTTTTTCTACATACAAGTGAAAGACATTTGGTTGTATCATGTATATTAATCTCTTAATGATCTTCATTTTCTAAGATTGAGTTAAATTTATCTTTGAACATGATAATACCTAAATTATACAGGTAATGAAAGTATAGGAGTTATTAACAGCCTTCTAAGAATGGGTCTTAAAACTTCAAGCTAGTCATTGATAACATGTGTCTCTGAAGGCAAATGTCACAGATTATCCAGTTTAAATCTTGTCATATAAACTGATCTGGTATTAAACATACCAAAATGGCTCTGTGACTTACAGCAAAGTTTAAAATGGACATATGCTTAATCTGCACTCCTATAGATTGCTATTATTTTAATCACTACATTGATGTGCCGAAAATACCTAAGAAGATCAGTTGCACTGACAAATCAAATTTAAAACTATTCAAACTTTAGATAAACAGACCTTAGTCTGTTGATGAATATGAACATCTCTTGGATTTTAAGTGCAATCAGTTCAGTTCAGTTCAGTTGCTCAGTTGTGTCCGACTCTTTGCAACCCCATGAACTGCAGTGTGCCAGGCCTCCCTGTCCATCAACAGCTCACAGTTTACCCAAACTCATGGCCATTGATTCAGTGATGCCATCCAACCATCTCATCCTCTGTCATCCCCTTCTCCTCCCGCCCTCAATCTTTCCCAGCATCAGGGTCTTTTCAAATGAGTCAGTTCTTCACATCAGGTGGTCAAAGTATTGGAGTTTCAGCTTCAGCATCAGTCCTTCCAATGAACACCCAGGACTGATCTCCTTTAGGATGGACTGGTTAGATCTCCTTGCAGTCCAAGGGGCTCTCAAGAGTCTTCTCTAACACCACAGTTCAAAAGCATCAATTCTTCAGCATTCAACTTTTTTTCTTTATAGTCCAACTCTCACATCCATACATTACTACAGGAAAAACCATAGCCTTGACTAGACAGACCTTTGTTGGCAAAGTAATGTTTCTGCTTTTTAATATGCTGTCTAGTTTGGTCATAACTTTCCTTCCAAGGAGTAAGTGTCTTTTAATTTCATGGCTTCAGTCACCATCTGCAGTGATTTTGGAGCCCCAAAAAATAAAGTCAGTCCCTGTTTCCACTGTTTTCCCATCTGTTTGCCATGAAGTGATGGGACTGGATGCCATGATCATAGTTTTTCTGAATGTTGAGCTTTACGCGAACTTTTTCACTCTCCTCTTTCACTTTCATCAAGAGGCTTTTTAGTTCCTCTTCACTTTCTGCCATAAGGGTGGTGTCATCTACATATCTGAGGTTATTGATATTTCTCCCGGCAGTCTTGATTCCAGCTTGTGCTTCATCCAGCCCAGCGTTTTTCATGATGTACTCTGCATAGAAGTTAAATAAGCAGGGTGACAATATACAGTCTTGATGTACTCCTTTTCCTATTGGGAACCAGTCTGTTGTTCCATGTCCAGTTAAGTGCAATAGGATCAGCATAACACAGAGTTACTGAACCAGTTCATCCCATAGTATCTAATACTGTGTACCTCTAAGTTTACTGAGAAAATATTCTAAGATGATGATATCCTGTGCAAGGTTTTCATAGAATGAAAAAATACTGAATTTGGGGAATAAAGAGTAGGAATCAAAATTCTGGGATTTTTAGTCAGTGAATGCAAGCAACTCAGAGTCTCTGAACTTCATTTTTTATTGAAATAAAATAAATATTACCTTTTCTGTCTCTGTGGCAGTGAAGAAGCCTAATAGCACTGGAGAAAACTCTGAAAAAAAAGAGAAACAAATACAAATAAAAAATTAAAGGAAGACACATTCCACTCTCACTCTCTAAGTGTCTCCAAGTGTCCAGCTAATAATCAGGGCTGAAACTGCTGGAAAATGAGATTGGAAACATATAATCAAGAGTCCACAGATAGATTTAGAAGTAGCAGAAGAGGAAGATGCTTTTATGATGTGACTTTAAACGTGACACAGTGACTCCTCTGATTAAAACCAAAATAAGAAAAGAGGACCTTGTCTTCTTACTTACTAATACCCCAAGTCCCCAAAATGAAATCTATATCCACTTGACAAAATGAATTACCAATTAAAAAATGATCTTAGTTTGTGAGCTCATATCTAATGGCAGAGTTAAATTCATATGTGAAAATATGTGATATGTAATGTGATTAATTCCATAACAGAAGTGCAAACTTCAGTTAAAGCAAGCAGAAGGGAGGTAGAATTGGGTAAAGCTTTTCTTAGAACAGGCTTCCCGGCTGAAGGTATGAGAAAATAATTGGCATGAGAAAATTAAATACCTCAGAAAGGAATACATAAAATGTAGGATAATGATAGAAAGGGAAAATAAAGGTTTGAGAAAATTTATTGCTTTACTAATAAGCACCTCTATTTTATTTTTCTTGACCATCTTAGGAAAATAACTATCATTTTTTCCAAGATATACTCACAGTTAATTTTCATACTAGGTAAAAGCAACTCACATCATCTCAGTTTCACAGTTGGTCATATGTAAACCTGTTGCTATCACAAACCAGCTGACAATTCATGGAATTTCTCCTTAGTGGCCAAAATGCAAGTGTCCTGATTTCTAGACTTATATAATAATTTCTTTGCTGAGTTGCCAGATTTTTATACCTCCTTGCCTTTCAATTTCACATATAATTTTTCTTGGATAAACAGAAAATCCCTAGAGGATTTTCCTTGTTCTCGACTGCTTCAAGAAAATAGAATTTTAAAATAGCTATAGTTTGTCCAATGGAGAGAGAGACAGACAGACAGAGAGATAACTTTCAAACAGTTACAGCTCTTCTAAATATGGCAGCATACTCATTATTTGCATTAAAGTTAAAAAAAAAAAAAAAGGCAGAGCAAATAGAACTTACATCCATCTGAGGTAACACATTTCATTATATTTTATTATCCCCAAATCAATTCCTAAAGCAATGTGTGAATTAAAATGTTTTATCCAGCATTTTCAAGAAACCAATTTAAAACTACACAGCTTATAACAAATTGCCAGAAATATTGCAAGCAGCCATTAATTTACTCTAAACCAATTAAATTCTACATTAATACATGCAGTAATATACATGTACTTGTTTCTAATTTCCTTTTGTAATTAAGCATGGGTACAAGGCATAAACTGACTTGACAAAAAAAAAAATTTAATCCTCGTGTTTGATCTTTTCTTGTCCTCTCTGGCCTCTACTGCTAAATGGCATAAGTCACTTTGTCCAGCATCACCTTCATTTTTCATTTATAAGAGAAATTTCTTTTAAGCAGTCATCTATACTATGTAGCGAGTTTCTAGGTGTCCTGAAATTGCCTTTTGTTTGGGAGTCATTTCATCCTGAAATCCATGGGGAGGGACTCCAAGAAGGTTAATGAAAAGTACATACTAAGTGTTCCAGAACTTAAGGTCAACAATATGGGAAAAACAAATGCAAATTGCAATAGTTCATAGTCAAGATCAGTTATATGTTAGGTTTCTTCAGGGAAAAAGAACCAATAGATTAAATTACGCTCATCCACACTTTTTCAGACACACCCAGAAATAATGTTTAATCTGGGCACTCCACAGCCAATCACATTGACAAAATTAGTCATCACAATTTCACCCCTGGTCAACCTGGCACCCATACATATCTTTTAAAAACAGACTTAGTCTCCAAATAAAGACAATAACAAGGTCAAATATATGCCTAACTTGATATAACTATCCTTCATAAAACTAAAAATCCAATAATTCCTTGCCCTGAAGAGGGGGTAAATTTGTTGACTGACATTTACTGTTCTCCTTGATATCTCATAACCTAAATGTTATAACATAAAATTAACAATACTTAAATGCTATGACACAAAGCCAATGCATCTTATGTTACATGATAAGGGAATAAAAGAAAAAAAATAAGTATTTCTATACACATACCACACGCACAAATGTATTTGTGGCAAAATAAGGAATTACTCATGACAATTCTAGTCATTTCTGTATCTGTTCATGTAGTCATAGCTGGTATTTATATGTACCTTCTTCCACTACTCATACTGAATTCCCTTTACCTCCATCAAGTATCTCAGTTGGGCATCATTCTTTATTTGGTGATGTGACTCAAACTTTCATTCCTAAGGGCCTGGGCCATTGTAGTCCTGCTTGGATTGAGGTGTTGCAGTTTCCACTGACCTTAATTACAAAGAATGGTAATACTAAGAGATGACCTAAGGCATCCTCTGTATTTCATGCACACACTTTGTAACCTTCATGATAGAGTAATAACCTAATTTCCCCTTAGTAGTTGGGATCAATCACCAGGGCCACATGTTAACTCCTTTCTTTGCCTTTGAATTTACTTGTCTTTGCCTCCTTTCTTTGAATACCTTCCTTTATGTTAAATCAAGGCATGTTATTTTGCCTGCTGATTCAGAGGTACAAAGAGCCTAAGGTGGTCAAGTGATATTCTAAACTCTAGTTCAAGTGAATCATTATTGTGTCTCCTGGTGGGAGGATTTCTCCCTCTGGAACTAAGACCTCTAAGCCAGCAGAGCATAAAGCTGTCTGAATAGGAGCTTGTTGGTGGGTCAGTAGGAGTAATACTGAGTGGTGTCACTCCCATTTCCAACCTGAATCCTGGCCCTCAGAGAAATAGCCCCATATATTGAACATTGATTCAGAACAAAAACAGTCTTCTAGAAAATCTTGCCCCAGCCCTGCAAAGTATTACAACTTAGCTGATACTGTAACTTAGTCTTCAAAAGACCATTCTGCTGCTCTTTTAGGCCAGCTTCTTCATGTGGTGAGGAACGCGGTAAGACCAGTGAATCCATGAGCGTGGGCCCATTGCTACACTTCACTGTCTGTGAAGTGAGTTTCTTGATCAGAGCCAATGCTGTGTGGAATTCTATTCTATTCTGTTCTTCAAAATAGAAGGTATTTTATAAGTCTGTGAATGGTACTTTTGGCAGAGAAACATTGTGTGCAGGGAAGACAGCTCTGCAACCAGAAAAAGTTTCTATTCTAGTAAGAACAAAATAATGCCCCTTTCATAATGAAATCTATCCAATGTAGTCAACCTTCCACTAGGCAGCCAGCTGATCACCCTGGGAACAGTGCCATATCAGAAGATCAGTATTGGTCTCTCTGCTACTGGGTAACTGGGTACTCAGCCTTGCCAGTAGCCAGCTCAACCTTAGTGAGCGCAAGTCCATGTTGCCGAGTCCATGCATAACCTCCACCCCTGCCACCATGTCCACTTTGTTCCTAAGCCCATTGGATGATGACAAGAGTGGCTGAGGAAAGACAGACTAGTATTAACAAAACAAGTCATCCTATCCACCTGATTTAAAGTTCTCTGCTGATATTACCCTTTGATGAGCATTCACTTGGAACACAAACATTTTCACGTTTGTTGTCCATTCAGAGAGATCTATCCACATATCTTTCCCAAAATTTTTGTCACTAATATTCTAATAATTGTCCTTCCAAGTCCCTGACTATCCAGCCAAATCACTGGCCACAGGCCATGAAGCAGTATATAACCACAAGGCAAACTATTTCTCTTTCCAAGCAAAGTAAACAACACAGTGCACTCTCTAAGTTCTAGAAGGAACTACCACTGAAAGATCTCCCTTAACCATTGTCCTTCAGGGATGTTCCAGTGAGGAACTATTGTACAGCTGTTCATTTTCAGGTGATACCTGCATATTGTGCAGAATTGTCTGTAAACCAGGCCTACATCTTCTTTTCCTCTGTCAGCTGGTCTTAGAGAACTCCCCATGAAACCACAAGTGCAGGTCAGGCAAGAGAAGGCAGTGTAACAGGAGTGGGGACCATGGTCATTTGGGCCGCTTCTTCATGTAACTACTTTCTTGTGCCTTCAGGGCCTGCTTGGGCCCAATCACATATATACTACTTTCATTTGATGACAGACGTTGCCATGCATGCCCAACTTTGTGGCTTGGTGGGTCAAATAACACCCAGCACATGAAGGACAGCTTAGGTTCTGTAGTAATTTGGTGGTCCATGGTTAAGTATTTAGTCTCTGCTAACATCCAGCAAAGAGTTGGACTGTGAAGAAAGCTGAGCGCCAAAAAATTGATGCTTTTGAACTGTGGTGTTGGAGAAGACTCTTGAGAGTCCCTTGGACTGCAAGGAGATCCAACCAGTCCATTCTAAAGGAGATCAGTCCTGGGTGTTCATTGGAAGGACTGATGCTGAAGCTGAAACTCCAATACGTTGGCCACCTCATGAGAAGAGTTGACTCACTGGAAAAGACCCTGGTGCTGGGAGGGATTGGGGGCAGGAGGAGAAGGGGACGACAGAGGATGAGATGGCTGGATGGCATCACTGACTTGATGGACATGATTTTGAGTAAACTCCGGGAGTTTGTGATGGACAGGGAGGCCTGGCATGCTGCAGTTCATGGGGTCGCAGAGAGTCGGACACGACTGAGTAACTGAAAGGAACTGAAGATCCAGCAGCAGACCAAGAGCTGCTTCTCAAAAGAAGAGTCATTATCTGCAGATAATGGCAGGATCTTGCTCCAAAATCCTAAAGACCTGTGTTATAATTCACCTTTAGGTATGTGAGACTTCTCCATCATGACTTGATCTCTAAAAGGCTTTCATATCTATCATCTAGAGGAAAATATGATGCTGTGACTGATCTAATCACTGATTAGAAATTACATGAAGATGCCAAATTTTAATTTGCACACATTTTTAAATCTTATATTGGTCTCACAAACCCATTTGGAGAATAAGCACCATACATTAAGGAAATTCAAGAAGAATTCTAAAACACAAGAAATACTGCGACTGTAATTAATTATTTTTAGGGTAACATTTTAGCTTCTGTCCATCTACAGCATAATTATTAATCAGGCTAAATTCTTTTCAGTATTTCATTTGAGTATCTCTTGCTTAAATATTACTCTAGTTTAGTTTTATTTTGTTTTGTTTTTTTAGTACTCTGTAGCATATATCTTATTTGCTATTGTTTTTCACTGTTACTTGCAGGAATTCCAGAAAATTATCAGTCTGTGTTTCTTGTCAGTGTTTCACATAATCCAAGTTAGCCATACTAGTATTCTCTTTCTGTATTAATTCTGGATTAGCACACCCTTGTTCTTCCTAACTTGCCAAATTTCACATAACTAGATTTCCCATTGTGAGATAAGTGTATATCAATTATAATAATACATCTCTATCTTCATACCTTGAAAGGAAAACCCCATCCCTGTCTAACACTGATAATTCAAGAACCATTAGATTTTCTGGATCATATGCCGTAAGTGGTGAAGCAACTTGGACCTGTTGCAGACTTTTCTCTTGTTCTGGATTCTATGTAAAATGACTAGGTTTTTGGGTCACTTGGTAAATGGGTTTGAGTTGCACAGCCAAATAAGGAATATGTTGTCTCCAAAATTCAAAGAGGCCTAATAGGTACTTTGCCTCTTTGTGGGTTGTAGGAGGGGTCAGACATAACAGCTTATCCTTTACCTTAGAAAAGATACCTCTACATGCCCCACATCAATGGAGCCTTATAAATTTCACTGAGGTAGACAGAAGATCCATGAATTGTAGTGAGATTTATTTCCTGCCTTCTGACATACAAATATCTTGAGTTTACATATAAACTCAAGTTGACAAGCAAATACCAATGAGTTTAGGTTGGTTGCTACTTCTTGCTCTCTAGATCCAACAGCATAATGTCATCAGTGTGAGTGACTAGTGTGGTATCTTGGGGAAGGGAAAGAAATCAAGATTCCTACAGACTAAACTATGACACTGGTCTGAAGAGCTGATACACCCCTGAGACAGAGCCGTGAGTGAAGGTGTATTGCTTGCCTTGCCAGGTGGAAGCACACTAAGGTGGAGAAAAAGGCATTTTCCAGTTCAGTAGCAGCATATCAGGTACCAGGGAATGTGTTAATTTGCTCAAGCTACAAAACCATATCTGGTACAGCAGTGACAATTTGGAGTCACAGATAACCCACTGTCATTCTCCAAACTCCATCTGCTTTCTGCACAGGTCAAATGGGAGAGCTGAATGGAGATGTGGTGGGAATCACCATCACTGAATCCTTCAAGTCCTTGATGGTGGCACTGATCTCTGCAATCTCTCCAGGAATGCAGTGTTGCTTTTGATTTACTATTTTGCTAGATAGGGGAAGTTCTAAAGACTTTCACTTGGCCCTTCCCACAATAATAGCCCTTATTCCATAAGTCAGGGGACCAATGTGGAGATCTTGTCAGCTATTCAGTATGTCTATTAAAATTATGCATCCTGCAACTTGGGAAATAATCACAAGATGGGTTCTGGGACCCAGTGGATCTGCTGTAAGGTGGACTTGAGCTAAAACTCCATTCCTCATCTGATCTCTATAAACTCCTTTGCAAACTGGTGGGGCACAGTGATGGTTTGAATTTCCTGGAATTAGTATCAATAGCCCCTAAAAGGTCCAATTATTTCTTTTTCCCCAACATAGAGTTACCCTGGTTAAAAAAAGAAAAGTCATAGGAAAGACTGGGGAAAAGATTAGTTGCATAACTTCAGTAGTGTACCAAGGGTCTTACCTCAAAGGAATCCACCTTCCTCTTCATTCAAAGGATTCTGGGCCTGTAAACTAACTCAAGTCTGTCAACTGATTGAGGGTCTGTAACTCTCTGGTTTTATAATTTAGGTTACACTTGATTACTTGACCTAAAACTTTGCTAATTCTACAGATCAAGTAAGAATTTAGTAGGCTCCCTATCAATATTTCATACCTAGGAACACTATGATTATTTTACCAACACTATAGGACTGAGTGAGTCAGACTATTCTCACTGCTGTCTTGACTCCATTGTCCATTATGGCAATAAGGCCCACCTGCCTTTGGCAGTTGGTGCCACCACTTGGCCCCTGCCACACTGAGACCCAGTTATTCCTGTTGCATTTAGGTTTCCCAATTCAGTAATTGCAGTTCTCCCTGTGAGGTCTGGCTTACAGAGAAGTGTGATCACAAAGCTTTTTAAGGATTCTGGGACTCCCTTCACAAATTTATTTCTCACAGTACTGGTGAAAGGTGTGTCTTCTGGACCCTTCCATAATAGACTAATAGGTCTTAAATGACAAATTCATTCTAACATTCCAATCTCCTTAAGCCTTTGAATCCCCTCCTCTACATTCATTAAACCCAGGCATTTTCAATTCACTCATAGTGGGTCATCTTTTGGTCCATATTTCAGTCAACCAACCAAAGAAATTTTCAGAGCCCTTCTAACCCCCATGGAGCTTCCCTGGTGGCTCAGTGATATAGAATCTGCCTGCCAATGCAGGAGACACAGGTTCAATCCCTGAGTCAGGAGGATCTCCTGGAAAAGGAAATGGCAACTCACTCCAGTATTCTTCCCTGGGAAATCCCATGGACAGAAGAGCCTGTCAGGCTACAGTCCTTGGGGTCACAAAAGCGTTGGACATGTCTTAGCAACTAAATAACAACTAACTCCCCAAGCTATGGCATCAAAATTAGGATCTTTACCTAGTGATCCCATATGAGTAAATCCAGCCTGATTCAACTTTATGTTCTTTCTACCATTATCCCACATCCTTGCATCCATTCCCATACATGTTCCTTATATCTCTGTCTATATAAATTGGAAAACTCAAGTAGTTCTTTTGGAGTATAATGTATCTTTTTACTGGTCATACATTATACCTCATATTTAGGGACTTACCAGGACTTGAGCCTAGTTAAAGTCTAGAAGTAAAGAGGGGTGATGGGAGTGGGTCTTGGGCAGACTCTGGTAAAGATTCACCAGAATTTTGTGGTCCCATGTCCCCAGCTTCATTAGAGTCTTCACACATGTCCCCATCCCAACTAATATTCCCATTATTCCCCAATAAATGCCCTCACTTCATCATGAGACACCCTGTGAATCTGCAAGTTCAACTTACGTTATAATTCAGTTGTTGCAGGATGAGGCTCTGCATTTGATTTTCAGCAAATTTCAGCTCTGTACTATAGGAGATAAGGGTCCTTCAAGATATACACAGAAGTTCTTAGGTTATTTGTGTGGTGCTTGAGCTAGGAATTTGAATCCCTGAGCTCATCTTTTTCTTTTGTCACTTTGTCAGCTATATTAGAAGCCAATGTCATTATATTCATTAAATTTCCAAAAACGTTCAAAAGTATCATATAAAGTGACACCTAGCTTCTTGCTTCTTATAAGTGATTGATTAGGAATACCCAATGCAGATATTTTGCATATCTCTATTAACAATTTACACTGTGGACCATCAGTGCTCTCTATACTACTGAAAATAAAATTATCAGAATCTTTAATTAGATTTAATAGATAATTCCTCACTCTTCATACCAAAATTTGTATTAGTTAATATTCTCCAGAACAACAGACACTGTAGGAGATATCTACATATAAATTGATTGGTTGCTTGATTATGCAAAATTGGTGTATACAATTATGGAGGCTGGGAAGCCCCATAATTTATTATTTGCAAACTAGAGACCCAAGAAAGCTATGGTATCATTCAGTCTAAGTCTAAATGCCTGAAAATCAGGATAGCCTATGGTGTAAATTCTAGTCCAAGGGTCAGAAGAGATGAGAGGACAGGAGAGGAGAGGACAGGAGAAGGGATATCCCAGCTTAAGCAGTGAGACAGGTAAAAAGAATTAAGAGAGATGAGTTCTTCCTTCCTCCATCTTTTGCTCAATTCATGTCTTTAATGCTTTGGATGATGGTCACCCACATTGAGGAAGGAAACTCACTTGCCTGAGTCCACTGATTCAAATGCTAACCTCATCTAGATACACCCTCACAGTTAACACCCAGAAACACTATTTCATCTGGGCACCCTGTGACCAGTCAAGTTGACACATAAAATTAACGATTACAATTAATACGTCATCCTTAGCTTTATATTTTCAATTACATATAGAAACTGATTTCCAATCCAGGATATTAATATCCTTCTGAAATTCATTCAAAAATAAAGAATATTGACCAACTGTATAAGAGTTACCACATTAATTTCTAATAGCCTACTACAAATTCTCATTTGGGTCCAAAACAAGGATATTGAAATTTCTATAAAAATCAATTTGAGTAAAATTTATTATTCCAAGAAAGTTTGAAGTATTTAGTATAGGGAAAGGGAAATAATTGTACTAGGTTTCTACTAGATTCTTTAAGTGGATTTGCTTAAGGATTTTTTACAAAAAAAAAAAAAAACTTAGCTAATAAGGAAATATATATTCAGAGTTTCCATAATTTGCCAGTGTCACACACTTGTGGCAAGAGTTGAAATTCAAATCTTCCTCTAATCCCAAGCCTGTGTTCTTTAGATAATATAAACCTTCTATGGAATGAGTCACTCTTTCTATTTGGGAAACGTTACTGTCCATACATATATAGACATCTTGTGCACTTAGAGTACAAATATTGCATTTTGCTTTTTTTTTTTCTCGTGATTATAGCAAAAATATTTTTCTATGTATAGGTTTAGGCTCTAAAATGCTAAATGTTAACATCTTTCTAATGTGTGTTATTGCTAGTTTTTCTTAGGCACTATAATTTTTTTAGGCATTTCCCTAATGCTTCTGAGTTATTTTTATTATAGATAAGTACAAATAAGGTATTCATTCCCTTAGATGTTGTCTCTATTGAGCTATTTCTTTAAGATGTAGTTTTAGTTGTGAAATTCATGAGAGGAAAGGATAGAAACAGCTATGTAGCTCTTACTATACACTGCTCTTTTTTTTTTTCTCAAACAGATGGACTAATTTAAAATGAAATATTGCTACTTCTAAAAGAAGCCATTGTCAACACTCATATTCTACAATAGGGAGAAAAATATCAAGCTTCAGGAATTTATCACTCCAAGTGTTGTTGTGAATCGCCCTTGAAAAAGATAGTGACAGACCTCCTCCTCTCCCTTGAATTATATTGCATCCCAGAGGACTGAAATGGTCATTAATTTTTAATATTATCTCTTCTCAGTGAAAAGTATAATGAATTTTCCTTACATATTCCTGTAGGATCGAAGTCCTAGAAATTCTGAGATTTCAGGGCATCTATAGTGAGTCTAGAAAATATTAACCAGCTGCTGAGTTCCTGAAAGAGATTATATAGCAGGAATATGAGCAATTATCACCCACACATCAATTACCATAATAAAAACTATGGAGGTCTGTACAATGTTTTCCTGTTTAGACAATATTTTCTCATTTTTTGATCTTGGAGAAGGCAGGGGTTAAGGGAGGGTAAATCACACTAGATTGGGATTTGTGAGATACAGAGAACTGTATGCCAGGAATAAAGGTTGTGGCTATGTCCTTGCTGAAGCTAACAGTCTCATTAGATTAAAAAGACATCACACATTAAAAATTAGCTGTATGCCAAAGAGGGTGATATTAAATACCTTACAAGCAAAATATATAATAAGTGTCGGAATATAAAAGAAGAAAAATTTAATTATTCTTGACTTGAGTGATCAAGGTAGTTATTGTTGCTGAGGTATGGAAACTCCTTTTCAGAAAAGTCATATGTGATGCGTGTCCCAGTTACACTCTGGCCCTCCTCCTATCCTCCCATCATCACCTCAGTGCACCTGATCCAGGCCTTTGGGAGCATCCCAAGTGGTTTCTGTTAAGAAGGTCAGCCAAGTTCTGGAATCTCACACTTCCTTGGCCATCTCTGGAAGTAGACTTATTAGCAACTTGAGAGCATAGGGCTGTGCCCAGTGATCCTCCACCACTCTGTAACAAAAGATTTCTCCTGAATCAAAACCACCATGCCTAAAAACGTTGGTCATGCCTGAGTATGAAAAATATCAAACTATAAGAATGGGCAGTGAAAGTTGCTGCTGACCCAGGGAGAAAACTAAGTGTATCCATTTATTCAATAAAATTCAATAAATACCTACAAGACATCTGCTCCTGGGTGCTTATACATATCGTTGAAATATGAAGGAAAAATGTAGCACTTAATTCTGAATATAGGACGGAAAATATTCACATAATTTATCTGCAGTTAGAACAAAGAAAATAACTTACTCTAACCCCCTTATCATGAATATCAAGCAACTAGACTTTCGGTTCAAGATGGCGGAGTAAAAGGACATGTGCTCATCTCCTCCTGCAAGAGCACCAAAACTGCAAATAGCTATTGAACAATCATTGACAGGAGGACACTGGAACCTACCAAAAAAAGATACCCCGTGTCCAAAGACAAAGAAGCAGCAGGAAGAGGGTAGGAGGGGTGCAATCACAATAAAATCAAATCTGATACCCACTGGCTGGGTGACCCATAAACTGGAAAACAATAATATCAAAGAAGTTCTCCCACTGTCATGAAGGTTCTGAACCCCACACCAGGCTTCCCAACCAGAGGAACTGACAAAGGGACTGGGAATCTCCAGGGAATCTGATCTTGAAGGCCAGTGGGATATGATTGTAAAAATTCCACGGGACTGGGGGAAACCAACACTCCAGTATTGGAGGACACAAACAAAATCTTGCATGAACCAAGACCCAGAGGAAAGGAGCAAGGATTCCACAGGTGACTGCATATCAAGTACCTAAGGCCATCAAAATTACTTACTCCAGGTTAATAGGTAGGTAGGGTCCAAGCCAGATCTTAGAACTCAAATCATCTTCTTTGCTAATCCATCATACCCAAAGGTTCCATGAAGACACTTTCATAACTTTTGCCTCGTTGAAATTTTCAATTCTCTTCCCTGAAAGAAATTGTGAAAAATGTCTCTCAATGCAAAAGTACTTTTTGTTATCTTTCATCTTATTATATTCCATGGTTATAAATTCTTCATTACCTAATATTTATTCTTCAATGAAGTGAACATGAGTAACTAGGTAAACATCTACAATGTTTCACAAGCCATTATAGCGGCTGAAATAATGGAGAACTTATTAAAACTGTATTATTCAAGATAGCCAATGGCCAGATGTGGCTAATTGATATAAATTTTGAATTTAAATCACATAAAATTAACTATTCAGTTCTTCAGTTGCATTATTTGTGTTTCACATCTTCAGTAGCCACAGGTAGCCAGTGGCTACTGTATTGAACAGTGAAGATATACAACATATCCATCACTGCAGTTCTATTGCCAAGTGTTGTATTAGAGCAATGAACCCACTTTCCACCCTGCATTGTAAAGAATAAATTACCTTGCAAAAAATTCATTTTTTCCAACACATTCTGCCTTGAGTAATAAGATATTTGCATAAAGATATGCAGGAAGGATTTTACTGAGAAGCAATACAAGGGAAATACAATCATCTCATGTTTTCTTGCTTTCCTTTGTGCAAAACTGAATGCTTAAATGACATTCTTTAAATGCCACAGATGCTCAAAGTCTTTCTTTCAATATAATGAGAGTTTGAAAGCTTTTCCATAAGTCATGTCTAATGGTTTATGGAGAAATAACATTACGATTCCCTGGTGGCTCAGCAGTAAAGAACCCGCCTGCAATGCAGCAGATGCTGCAGGAGCCATGGGTTTGATTCCTGTATTGGGAAGATCCCCTAGAGAGGAGAACAGCAACCCACTCCAGTATTCTTGCCTGGAGAATTCCATGGACAGAGGAGCCTCGCAGACTACAGTACATAGGGTTGTAAAAGAGTGGACATGACTTAGCAAGCAAACAATAACAGCAACCAAGCATTACCATTTACCATAATACTTTCTCTGTAGCACATATACTAAATATAAATATACTAAAGAAAACACATATGATTATTTAGGAATAAAAGTTATTTCCGAGTGGGTATTCAAACAAAAAAACCGTAAGAGGAAAAGATAATATTTTTTACTATGAATATTAAATTGGGCACATCCTTTTTCCAAAAGTAGAGAATTTTGAAGAAAATCATGGAAACCTAAAAATACTTTTATGTAATAACATTATAGTAGTAAAAATTTCAGAAAACCTAAATGGCCATCAATATAATATTAACAAAACAAAATATTCACTTCTACAAAAATATCATATTAGATAGACATAAAAGAGAATGACCAAAACAACTGAAAATGTTGTCTCCTCCCAAGAAGGAACAGTATTATTTCACATAAAGGAAATAAAAAGTGTGTATATACAAAAAAGGAAAGATTACCCTAAGTACTAATGTTGGTCAATAGTATTTATTTACCTTGTAAATAAATAAATAGTATTTCTTTACCCTGGTCAATAGTATTTATTCTGGTTGTCTACTATTCTCTATTTCTCTCTTGCCTTCTCTCTTTTGGTCTCTATCTCTGTCTCCTCACCTGTCTTTGCTGATTGTTTTTTCAATATTGAACATGTACTACTATGGCGTGCATGTGTGTGACTCTGTGGACTGTAGCCAATCAGACTCCTCTGTCCATGGGATTCTCCAGGCAAGAATGCGAGAGTGGCTTGCCATTTCCTCACTATTGGTATAATGTAAAATGTATTTTCTTAGAAAAAAATAAAAAATTATTTCCCTAACTGGATGCCATTTTAGTACAGAGTTCAAATAACAAATACATGATTGTATAAACAAACAAATAAACAGAAATAAATTTAGTTAACTTTCCCAACATGCCTAAAATACAGTTTTGGGACACTGTTAATAAATGAAATAGAGTTTACTTTTGAATATACTATACCAAACAAGAAGTCCATGGGGTCGCAAAGAGTCGGACACGACTGAGCAACTGAACTGAACTGAATACCAAACAAATCTATAAAGAATCAAGCTTTTACTTAGTTACTTGCCTTCATTAATAGTATAAAAGGGCCAATGAGAAGAGCAAGGGGAGTTTAGAAATTTAAAAAAATGGAACTAAGGATATATAGATTTATACTATGGCATTGTGTCCTGAGAGATAGAACTATTCCCAAAGTTTGAGTTTTAATTAGATTTTTAAAACCTTGAAGGTGAAACCAAAAAAAAAAAAAAATCAATAATGGTAAACAAAGCAGTTTTACATGTTCATTAGTCTAGTTACCAACTTTGTATATCTTTTTAAAAAAATATTTACCGTGCAAATTGCAGACAATAAATGAATTTTCTAAAGAATACCTTTTAAAAGAAACTGAAATATTGTAAATTTTTCTTTCCTTTTACTTTGAACCTTAATGAGATCAGGTTCCTATAGTTATTACAAATTGGGGAGGGAAGAAAGAAGAATAGATGAAGTGGGTGGTGATGGGAGGAAAAGGCCTAAACCATCTCAGTAGAGTAAAGATCAATTTCATTTTAATATAATTTTTAATGGTTGTTTAAACTCCTATAATGCATCTACACAAAAGACTTCAGTTAATGTGTGTGTGTATTTTGAGCAGTTCCCCTCTTCGACCCTCCAGTTTAATTTCCGTTCTTCAAATGAGATGAATGGAGCGTGAAGCAGGTCATATCTCAATGCTGACACATGGGTTGCTGATAGAACTCACAGCCTGGAGAAGAAGCCAGTTTGGAGATTAAATCAAAGCAGCTCTGAATAGATGGGAGGTCAGCCAGGGCCAGCTTTGACATTTGATAGGACCTTGTGATCAATCAGACCTTTCTTCACTCTTGCAGTCTTCCTTATGACAGTGGCCCTAAAAACAGATGGGCTATGTTACAGAGTGCAGGAGAAGCACTAGATTGTGAAAGGAGATAGGTGTCAATATTATCAAAGGGACAACTGTTATTTGAAGCAGCCAGCAAATCAGAAAGCCCTGCTTTGCTGAAATTGCTACATTAAAATGTGCCTTCCATGATGTGAAATTTGAGCCTTGAGAAGGGTGAGATTAATTTTAAACGGCTTTTGAAAATGTCTTACCTTCTATCCATTAAACTGTATTCTTTGAATTTTCCTGATATCCTAAGATTAAATTTTAGCCAATCTTTATGAACAATCTGTGTTTCCAGCAAAGCCAAGCTTAGTCTTTGTTGTATTTCTTTGTTTCTTTGTTTTCTGGGGCACACACACACACACACATACACAAATAAAACTAACATGTGATAACCTTTGGAAGAAAGGAATCAGAGGGTATTAATGTGGAGGACTTGCTGGGTGGGGATCTGAACATGGTTTCAGGAAATCCCCATCACATCGCCAAGAGGGTCATGAAAAATGAATAGCCCTGGAGCAGCACCGCGACAGACTGTTTTAGTGAGTGGTAATGGGCCATCTCTAGGATGAAAGGCCATGTTTTATAACTGTGCAGGCTACTGGCTATCACACCATTCATTATGCCTGCCTGATTTAAGGGAGATGCCTTTTACGGGGGTGACATGGGAGCAAATTATTTTCAGGAGTATCACATCTCTCCCTTCTCCTCTCCACCTACCTCTTCATCATATCCACCCTTATCCCAGTCACAGAAGCACCGCTCTCCTATTTACACAAGCACATTCTCTGAATTCCTCCTGTCATAAAGCATTTCATACTCCAAACTGACCTCTCCAAAATGACTCACTCCAGTGTACACTGGGATTGGAAAGCTGTAAGGTGGGAACCTGCCCAGGGAGGGTTTAGATAGGAAAGCATAGCACAGATTCACTCTGCTCCCTCTCCTCTATGAAATGTCTTGTTGGGAGACTGAGCCGAGATCACTCAGCCTTACCTACATCTACTGAGCTAATTTGCAAGGTGAGTTTCCAAAGTCAGATTTTTGTTTGACATGGACTTCAACTTCACAGAGAAGACAGCGTTTAGATCCCATTTTGCTTTTTGGTTGTCATTAGCTAAACATGCAAAATTGCTCAACAATTTTGGACAATTTCTGATGAGAAACCAATTGTACATAATTTTCTCCAAGTTACTTTCCAGCACTAATACTTTAGGATTGAAATTCTATTAAGACAGAAACAGAACAAAATTTTCTATCAGCAGATTAGATATTCTGATAAAAACACTTTCATAGAACTTGTTGATGAGTTAGCAGGTTAACAGTAGCAATATGCAAAATTCTACTTGAAAGAAAAAAGTGTTTATATTTATCAGAAGAGTTATCATTAGAGTAATTTGTCTATAATACATGATTTAGGCACCTTAAGCTGTTAAGGGGAAAAAAATAAACTTTGTATTTCACACTAGATTATTGAGGAAAAGATACATACAACATACTTAGATTTTAACCAAATTAACTCAGCTGCCATCTTAAAATAGCTGTAATACATAAGTGGTTAAATAAAATAAGGTAGCTACAATATTTTCAGGGTCTATGTCACAGGCTTTTCTGAAGAGATGGTAGAGTTACTCTGATAAAATTTTCCAGAGAGAAACATAACACAATCTAGAGAACTTTCGATTATAAAATGCAAGTATATTTATGTGTACCCTTAATTTATGCAAATTGTGCCCTGATTCTGGCCCACAAGAGCTCAGATGTTTGTGAGAATTTAGAGATTATTTACAGAGAGCATTTTTGGGGGAATAATTTTATCATTGAAATGTGACACGAATCTTCCAAAATGGTAATTCTCTCTAGCAAGCTAATCCTTCAAGAGGTTTTTATGTCTCAGAGAAAGCTGTGTGTAATCAAAAGACTCCACAAAATACATGTTGGTTTGAACCATTCTCTATAATTCCATTTAACTATTGCCAACTCCAGAGACAGTCAAAATTGCCCTGTATCTTGTGCATATCTGATAAAGAAATCAGAAAGACTTGGCAGTTGGCAGTTGAGTAGCTAAAAGAGGAAGGAAAAAAAAAAAACTTTGCTGGTGCTTCCCAATTAACTTTCTTTTCAAGTGAGAATTTGAAAAGAAAAAATAAGAAAACTGAAAATGACCTAAAAACTCTGGTGTGATAAGATAAACTTTGGCCTGATCATCACCCTGTTAATGAATCCATAGTCTGAGTATGAGAAAGTTGACCAAAAACACAGGGACTGTATTTTCCAACAATTATTTTTTAAAATTATGCTAAAACTTAAAAGTGAGAGATATATGGTATTCAATTGTAAAAACAATAAGTTTGCTGGAGAATTAGAGAAAAAGGCAATTACAAATAAATAGTTAAGTACTTTAACTAAAATTCCATTTTTAAAAATGGCACTAATGCCGAATTCTTAAAAAAGATTTGCTTTCTCAAGTAGAACAGAAAGTTGTTAATATTATGTCCACTGTATTTGATTCCAATCGTCTTTTAAAAATAACAAACAAGTGAGTCAAGGACATTTGTCAGAATGACCCTAAACACGTAAGGCTTGTTATAAATGTTCTACCACATGACAATTTAAAATAAATGCCAGCTCCCTTTTCCCTTGTGAAAAAGAGTGTGGTGATGGTCTTGGGTACAGGCTGTTTTGGAGTTTTGGTTCTAGTCAAACCAATGTCTCTATAAACTCTGAGATGGAGTCCTTAGGATCATGTGCTACTGATACTAAAAACCAGTATAACTGTCCAGTTCAAATATCTCCCACATTCTGGACAACATTTAAGATTAGCCAAAGTTTTCTTAGGGGTAGAGGCTATAATCTGGTGACACTTTCAGCTTGGATAATCGCCCCTCCCTTCAAAATCATCATAGTCTCAGATTTGGCAAAGGGGCCTCTTTGGATTCAAAACCCATCTCAGGCTGCCTCCATACAGACACTGAAAGGGATAACCCTGGTTCTGTTTCATCAGCATTGGGCCATGAAGAGATTCCACCCTATTTAATAGTCTGTTTTAAGCACAGGAAATCTTCTTGGCCTAGAGTGATTAAGAACTCAGGCCTTACAGACAGGCAGGCCCTGAGCTCAAATTTCAAATCCACCTCCTACCAATATGTGACATTTGGCAAATCTCCCTAAATTAGGAGTAATAAGGGTATCTACTCCAAAGGGTAGTTATGAGAATTACCTAAAATGACTATATAAAGCAATTTCTACAGTTCCTGGTACAGATAAAGCATACCATAAAGGTAAAGGTTAGCTATGGTTAAATGTTAATCCAACCCATTTTACCTTTGAGTATTCTAACCTGGAAGAAGTCCAAGGGAACATCATACCCATCATGCCCTTTTTAGCTATCTTTTTATATTTAAAAGAATTAATTAATCAAAATATAAAGTAAGACAGTGGAGAGGTAGGAGACCAACTTGAGGTTGGTCCTCTTCAAAAGGTGACTAAAGGATTCATTGACAATGTCATCCTATTAAATGGACTGGAATTGCCTCTTCGTAACATATTGCATACCAGCAATTAGAATATTTTAGTATGGTTTATTCTCTAGAATGGATTCCCAGGTGGCTCAGTGGTAAAGAATCCATCTGTAAAATGCAAAAGGCACAAGAGACACAGGTTTCTCTTCCCTGGGTCATGAAGATCCCTTAGAGTAGGAAATGGCCACCTACCCCAGTATTCTTGCCTGGAAGATTCCATGGACAGAAGAGCCTGGTGGGCCACATACAGCTCATGGGGGTACAAAGAGTCAGACCCAGCTGAGCAACTGAATACATACAAATATATACATACATCTTCTAGAACAAAAATGTAGTTTGATCCATTTCTGCATAAGAAATTATCCTACCATTTAGAGGCTAAAACTGCAAAACACTTATTATCCAACAGTTTTACAGTTCAGAAATCCAAGAGCAGATAACCTGGTGAGATCTGCCTTAGATTTTCTTATGAAGTACATTCAGTTTTGGCTGAGGCTTCAGTCATCTCAAGGATTGACTGGGGAGGATCCAAGCTTATTCACATGACTGTTGGCAAGTCTCAGAAAGTCTGCTTTCAAGATCACTCCTGTGGAACCCACCACAGGGCTGCCTCCTGACATGGCAGCTGGCTTTCCCCAGAGTGAGCCATTCAAAAGAGTGAGAGAGCTTCACAGATGAAAACCACTGTCTTTTATTATCTCATCTTAGAACTGACATCTTAACACATCTGCTATATTTTACTTATAAGAAGTGAGTCAAAAAGCCCAGACCACTCTTAACAGGAAGAGATTACATAAAAGTGTGAATCCCAGCAGGCAAGGATCACTGGGGAGCCACATATTAATAGAAACTACCTATATTCTATCCTCTGGATCCCAGTGATTTTCATCCCCCTGAAATACAAAATAAATTTTTATTGTCCCCAAAGACCTCAAAATTCGTATCTCACCTCAACATCATCTCAAAGCACTATATTTCATCATCTAAATAAAGTCCAAGAATGGATGAGCTTCCTCAAGTATAATCTCTTAGTACAGTTCTTTGAGGCTTGTAGACCTATGAGACAAAAGAAACAAATAACCTGTCTCCCTACCCCACTCGCCCAGCATGTAATGGCGAGACAGGCATAAAATAACCACTATTGACAGTCTTGTTCAAAGTGGTGGGTGAGAGACAGAGGAATTAATTAGTTTCATGGAAGTTCTGAAATTCAGCCAGGCAAATATTAGAAGCTCTTAACTAGATCTCATGTCAGAAATAATTCTTCATGTTTCTCCACTCTGTCCACAAGGCTCCTGTTTCTAACCTCTGAGTCATCTCTCCATTTTCATAAAATGCAGCATGTGTTAAAATTCTAGTGATTCAAAGGTCACTCTCTCCCCATTAATACTATCTCTGCTCTCTCAGTCCAAACCAGCAATGCTTCTGCCTATGTTTAAGAACTTTGTGAGTTTCCTATGGAACTTCTTGATGTCAAATCCAATAGACAAAAAGCATACCTACAAATCTCTTCTGGATAAACCCCTCCCTTTTTAGGGCTTCTGTTGAGATAACTAAAGGACAATGTCCTGAAAATTCCTAAAAACCCTACTGTTTGTTTGAGAAGTTCCTTGGAATGTACTTAATCCCTTCAATGGGCCTTAGTCTATTGGAAGGTTCTTTGAGGCACTACCTTAGATCTTTTTAGTTCAGTTCAGTTGTGTCTGACCTTTGAGACCCCGTGGACTGCAGCACACCAGGCTTCCCTGTCAGAGTCAGTTCTTCACATCAGGTGGGCAAGAAAGCAGGCATAGAGGGAACATACCTCAACATAATAAAAGCCATAAATGACAAACTCACAGCGAACATTATCCTCAGTGGTGAAAAATTGAAAGCATTTCCCATAAAGTCAGGAACAAGACAAGGGCTCTCACCACTACTATTCAACATAGTTTTAGAAGTTTTAGCCACAGCAATCAGAGAATAAAAGAAATAAAGGGAATCCATATTGGAAAAGAAGAGGTAAAACTCCCACTATTTGCAGATGACATGATCCTCTACACAGAAAAAAACTAAAGACTCCACCAGAAAATTACTAGAGCTAATCAATGAATATAGTAAAGTTTCAGGATAATTAGTGCACAGAAATCTCTTGCATTGCTATACACTAACAATGAGAAAACAGAAAGAAAAATTAAGGAAACAATTCCATTCACCATTGCAACGAAAAGAATAAAATACTTAGGAATAAATCTACCTAAAAAAACAAAAGACCTATATATAGAAAACTATAAAACACTGGTGAAAGAATCAAAGAGGACACATATAGATGGAGAAATATGCCATGTTCATGGATCAGAAGAATCAATATAGTGAAAATGAGTATACTACCCAAAGCAATCTATAGATTCAATGCAATCCCTATCAAGTGACCAATGGTATTTCTCAGAGAACTAGACAAATAATTTCACAATTTGTATGGAAATTCAAAAAACCTTGAATAGCCAAAGCAATCTTGAGAAAGAAGAATGGAACTGGAGGAATCAACCTGCCTGACTTCAGACTATACTACAAAGCTACAGTCATCAAGACAGTATACAGAAATATAGATCAATGGAACAAAATAGAAAGCCCAGAGATAAATCCATGCATCTATGGACACGTTATCTCTGACAAAGGGGGCAAGAATATATAATGGAGAAAAGACAATATCTTTAACAAGTTGTGCTGGGAAAACTGATCAACCACTTGTAAAAGAATGAAACTAGAACACTTTCTAACACCATTCAGTTCAGTCACTCAGTCATGTCCAACTCTTTGAGACCCCATGAACCGCAGCCCTGTCCATTACCAACTCCCAGAGTTTACCCAAACTCCTGGCCATTGAGTCAGTGATGCCATCCAACCATCTTATCCTCCATCATCCCCTTCTCCTCTGACCCTCAATCTTTCCCAGCATCAGGGCCTTTTCAAATGAGTCAGTTCTTCACATCAGGTGGCCAAAGTATTGGAGTTTCAGTTTCAGCATCAGTCCTTCCGATGAACACTTGGGACTGATCTCCTTTAGGATGGACTGGTTGGATCTCCTTGCAGTCCAAGGGACTCTCAAGTGTCTTCTCCAACACCACAGTTCAAAACCATCAATTCTTAGGTGCTCAGTTTTCTTTATAGTCCAACTCTCACATCCATACATGACTACTGGAAAAACCATAGCCTTGACTAGATGGACCTTTGTGGACAAAGTAATATCTCTGCTTTTTAATATGCCATCTATAACTTTCCAAGGAGTAAGCATCTTTTAATTTCATGACTGCAATCACCATCTACAGTGATTTTGGAGCCCCCAAAAATTAAGTCAGCCACTGTTTCCACTGTTTTCCCATATATTTGACATGAAGTGATGGGACCAGATGCCATGATCTTAGTTTTCTGAATGTTGAGCTTTAAGCGAACTTTTTCACTCTCCTCTTTCACTTTGATCAAGAGGCTCTTTATTTCTTCTTCACTTTCTGCCATCTAACACCATACATAAAAATAAACTCAAAATGGATTAAATATCTAAATGTAAGAACAGAAACTATAAAACTCCTAGAGGAAAACATAGGCAAAACACTCTCCGACATAAATCACAGCATGATTCTCTACGACCCACCTCCCAGAGTAATGGAAATAAAAACAAAAATAAACAAATGGGACCTCATTAAAATTAAAAGCTTTTGCACAATGAAGGAAACTGTAAGCAAGGAGGAAAGACAGCCTTCAGAATGTGAGAATATAATAGCAAATGAAGCAACGGACAAAGAATTAATCTCAAAAATATACAAGCAACTCCTGCAGCTCAATTCCAGAAAAATAAATGACCCAATCAAAAAATGGGCCAAAGAACTAAACAGACATTTCTCCAAAGAAGACATACAGATGGCTAACAAATGCATGAAAAGATGCTGAACATCACTCATTATCAGTGAAATGTAAATCAAAACCACAATAAGGTACCATCTCACGCTGGTCAGAATGGCTGCTATCAAAAAGTCTACAAACAATAAATGCTAGAGATGGTGTGGAGAAAAGGGAACTCTCTTACACTTGGTGGGGATGCAAACTAGTCAGCCACTATGGAGAAAAGTGTGGAGATTCCTTAAAAAACTGGAAATAGAACGGCCATACTTAGCAATCTCACTGCTGGGCATCCACATCGAGGAAACCAGAATTGAAAGAGACACGTGTACCCCCATGTTCATCACAGCATTCTTTACAATTGCCAGGACATGGAAGCAACCTAGATGTCCATCAGCAGATGAATGGATAAGAAAGTTGTGGTACATATACACAATGGACTATTACTCAGCTATTAAAAAGAATGCATTTGAATCAGTCCAGGTCGATGCATGAGACAGGGTGCTCATGGCTGGTGCACTAGGATGACCCTGAGGGATGGGATGGGGGTTCAAGACGGGGAACACATGTACCCCTATGACTGATTCATGTCAATATATGGCAAAAACCACTACAATACTGTAAAGTAATTAGCCTCCAATTAAAATAAATAAATAATTTTTTTAAGTTAAAAAGAAAAAGAAACTGTTTAATTAGAAACTATGTGTGCATGTGTGTTTAGAAGTTGTGTGTTCTTATTGCCTGTGACCTTGGTGGTGTGAGTGTCCTGAAGCAGCCAGGGGGCCCTGGTTCATAAATCTAAAATAGGCATCTGACCCAGGAGTCAACAGAGCTAAAGGAATTAGAATGTAGAGCAGTTGCAGGCCTGGCTACTGTGCTACTTCACACCAATGATGTGAGTCAGCAGAGAAGCAATAAAGGTATTGGCTACAAAAGAGGTGCTACAACACTTTCCCCTGAAAATCTCCCAGAAGGTTCTGGCTTACAGGTCATTATCATAAAAACATACAGAAAAGGACATTTTAAGGAATGAAGTTCAGGAGAGTCAAGTAGATACACCAAAAAGCCACCATAATGAGCTCCTTTAGTAATATTATGTGTGTATTTTAAAAGAAACGTGAATCTATTTTATTTATTCAACAAATGCTAAAAACTATTCTGCATGTTAGGAATACAAAAATAAACAAAGCAGACAAAAATTCCTGTTTTCTTGAAGTTGATTCCCTACTTCAGGAACATAGACAAAAATCAATACATACAGTGAATAAGTCCATGACATAATACATGAGAAGGTGAAAAGAACTAAAAAAAAATCCAGGTGAGGAGACTGGAACTGTAGACTAAGGAAGGATGCCATAGATCTCATGGAGAAGGTAAATTTATACAAAGACTAAATGGAGATGAGGAAGTTGCATGCATTAACCATGTAGATATTTGAAAAGAATTTCCTTAATGTCTAGAAAATGGTATGTAGTTCACAAATGAAGGGATCAAAAGGTATATAATGAATAAATGAATGAATAAAACTAAGCCAGATGTAATGGGAAGAAATAAGCCAATGTAGGAGCATTCAGTTCAGTTCAGTTCAGTTGTTCAGTTGTGTCTGACTCTTTGTGACCCCATGAATCGCAGCACGCCAGGCCTCCCTGTCCATCACCAACTCTCAGAGTTTACTCAACCGCATGTCCATCAAGTCGGTGATACCATCCAGCCATCTCTTCCTCTGTCGTCCCCTTCTCCTCCTGCCCTCAATTCCTCCCAGCATCAGGGTCTTTTCCAATGAGTCAACTCTTCGCATGAGGTGGCCAACATATTGGAGTTTCAGCTTCAGCATCAGTTCTTCCAATGAACACCCAGGACTGATCTCCTTTAGGATGGACTGGTTGGATCTCTTTGCAGTCCTAGGGACTCTCAAGAGTCTTCTCCAACACCACAGTTCAAAAGCATCAACTTTATGGCGCTCAGCTTTCTTCACAGTTCAACTCTCACACCCATACATGACCACTGGAAAAATCACAGGCTTGACTAGACCGACCTTTGTTGGCAAAGTAATGTCTCTGCTTTTTAATATGCTGTCTAGGTTGGTCATCACTTTCCTTCCAAGGAGTAAGCGTCTTTTAATTTCATGGCTGCAATCACCATCTGCAGTGATTTTGGAGCCCCCCAAAACAAAGTCTGACACTGTTTCCAGTTTCCCCATCTATTTCCCATGAGGTGATGGGATCAGATGCCATGATCTTAGTTTTCTGAATGTTGAGCCTTCAGTGAACTTTTTCTCTCTCCTCTTTCACTTTCATCAAGAAGCTCTTTAGTTCCTCTTCACTTTCTGCCATAAGGGTGGTGTCATCTGCATATTTGAGGTTATTGATATTTCTCCCAGCAATCTTGATCCCAGCTTGTGCTTCTTCCAGCCCAGCATTTCTCATGATGTACTCTGCATAGAAGTTAAATAAGCAGGGTGACAATATACAGCCTTGGTACTCCTTTTCCTATTTGGAACCAGTCTGTTGGTCCATATCCAGTTCTAACTGTTGCTTCCTGACCTGCATATAGGTTTCTCAAGAGGCAGGTCAGGTGGTCTGGTATTCCCATCTCTTGAAGAATTTTCCAGAGTTTGTTGTGATCCACACAGTCAAAGGCTTTGACATAGTCAATAAAGCAGAAATAGATGTTTTTCTGGAACTCTCTTGCTTTTTCAATGATCCAGCGGATGTTGGCAATTTGATCGCTGGTTCCTCTGCCTTTTCTAAAACCAGCTTGAACATCTGGAAGTTCCCAGTTCATGTAGAAGCATTATATCCCCACAAGTTTTCATCCAAGCATCTTTCTAACAGATAACTCACATTGAGGAAATATTTCTGCTTCTTGCAGTTAGGAATTTTGCTTGCAAATACCCTAGACAATTTAAAAATCAAATTCACTGAAGTGTGTGGTACCTGATGGGATCAAAGAAATGGATTAGCCAGGCCTTGGGAAGAAAAAATCATGACTACTCACATGGTATAGGTAAGAGGATTAGAGGTTCAATGAGGAATCGCTTCAGACTATCATTAACAAAATGAACCAAAGACCACTTTGCATTTTTATGTCATCCAACTCAAGAATCAAGATTTCCAGGAGAAATATCAACAACTCAGATATGCAGATGATACCACTCTAATGGCAGAAAGGAAAGAGAAACTAAACAGCTTTCTGATGAGTGTGAAAGGGGAGAGTGAAAAATTTGGCTTAAAACTCAACATTGAAAAAACTAAGATTATGACATCTGATTGCATCACTTCATGACAAATAGAAGGGGAAAAAGTGGAAGCAGTGACAGATTTTATTCTGGGGGGCTCCAAAATCATTGCAAATGATAACTGCAGCCACAAAATTAAAAGATACTTGCTCCTTAGAAAAAAGCTATGACAAATCTCGACTGCATATTAAAAAGCAGAGACACCTGCTTTGCTGACAAAGATCAGTAGAATCAAAGCTATGTTTTTTCAAGTAGTCATGTATGGATATGACAGTTGGTCCATAAAGAAGGCTGAGCACCAAAGAATTGATGCTTTTGAATTGTGGTGCTGGAGGAGACTCTTGAGAGTCCCTTGGACTTCAAGGAGATCAAATCAGTCAATCCTAAAGGAAATCAACCCTGAATATTCATTGGAAGGACTGATGCTAATGCTGAAACTCCAATATTTTGGCCACTTGATGTAAACAGCAGACTCATTGGAAAAGACCCTGATGCTGGGAAAGATTGAAAGCAAAAGAAGGGGGTGGCGCAGGATGAGGTGATTAGATTGCACCACTGACTTACTGGAATTTGAACAAACTTCCAGAGATAGTGGAGAACAGAAGAGCCTGGCAGCTGCAGTCCATGGAGTCACAAAGAGTCAGACGTGACTCATCGACTCAACAACAACAACTCAAGACTCAAATTTATGGGAGATTTTCTCACTGTTTAAGCTTGTTCACATGTCTATTGACTAGTGGGAAGAAAGGCAGGACAGCTGGGCTGACAGTGACACAAAGATCACATAGAACAAGGGTCATAAGTTCTTCAAAGAAAAAGGAAGTGTAACTCAATAAAACAGGAAGTGATACTAGGTGGGTAAAAGCAATAGATAACCACCACCACTAACAAACAAATGGAGCCTACATAAACTCAAAAGCTTTTGCAGTCAAGGAAACAATTAAAAAAAAAAAAAGATATCCCACAGATTGAGAGAAAATATTTGCAAATGCTTTGCTTACTTGGCAGTGTTGTATCAGTTCAGTTCAGTCATTCAGTCATGTCCAACTCTTTGTGACCCCATAGACTGCAGCATGCCAGGCTTCCCTGTCCATCACCAACTCCTGGAGCTTGCTCAAACTCATGTCCATTGAGTCAGTGATGCCATCCAACCATCTCATCCTCTGTTGTCCCCTTTTCCTCCTGCTTTCAATCTTTCCCAGCATCAGGATCTTTCCCAATGAGTCAGTTCTTCCCATCAGATGACCAAAGTATTGGAGTTTCAGCATCAGTCCTTCCAATGAATATTCAGTATATGTGCTGCCAAAGCAAGCACTCAATGAATATTCAGGACTGATTTCCTTCCGGGATTCACTGGTTTGATCTCCTTGCAGTCCAAGGGACTCTCAAGAGTCTTCTCCCATACCACAGTTCAAAAGAATCAATTCTTCGGCGCTCAGCTTTCTTTATACTCCAACTCTCACATCCATACATGACTACTGGAAAAACCATAGCTTTGACCAGACAGAACTTTGTTGGCAAACTAATGTCTCTGAATTTTAACATGCTGTCTAGGTTGGTCATAGGTTTTCTTGGCATGTTGCATAGAAAAAGGTAATAGAAGGAATGGAAGAGAAGAAACGTCTTGAACTAAATAGGATGACTAGAAACCCCTATGTCCCATAGACATGGTCTTGGGTGATGAATTATCATTCTGAGACCACACAAAAAGCCAGAAGCATTGCAAACAGGATAAGCATTCAGATTTTGGGGGCTGTTTTGATTATAGATAAGATTACTTGTTTCTTCTCAGTCTATTCATTATCAATGTGTTTCTGTTAGATTGCTAACATTCCACTGACCATATATTTTAAAAGTATTAATTCAGATCATGAATCTTTCCTTTCTTCTCTAAAATGTCTTTGGTGATGTTATATTTTCACACAAAGGAGCTATTTTTGGCATTCAAAAAATTGCTTTTCTTCCTGCTGGCAAGAAGAATTCACTCACTACCTGTGAGGGAAAAATACTTACTTTGCTTAAGAAAAGGAAAAAAGGAGCCTCTTTCAAATGATACAGGAAAGAAAAAAAGAGATGTTAAATTTTAAAAAGGACAAAATGACTCCTCCTCTTTGAATATTTTCCAGAACAACACACTGCTGCCTGTCTATTGTTCCAGAGGCTAATAGTCACATAAATGCCTCTTTAACAGCATCTATTTCATAGCTTCATTATCTCACCCCACAAAAGGATTAGGCAGTGGAATAATGACTCACTTTTTAACCACACCCTTATTTATATCCAGAGTTCATCAAAGGGGAGATTACTGTATTCTTTTTTAAATTTTCTTTCCTCATTTCCTTCTTATTTTTCCTTTTTCTATCTTTATTATGATCTTCTTTGATGTGTGTATAGGACCCCTATGTCCACATTGGCATCATAAGGAGAAATGAGACTAAAAATCAAAAGATTAGAATTCCCTTTGGTCTAGTAATTTACTAGGTTCTCTGAGGCTGATATTTTCTTTAAAGAGAGGAAAAAATGTAGAGACTTTGTAAGTAAGATTTGTGGAATTTGATGCTCAAATGGATACTATGGGGATTAGACTAAAGGTCATTTTTTTTAACCTCTTCATTTAAATTCTTGGTTGCTTGGTAATTTAGATCGTATCACTCTTTGTTAGGAAACTATAAACTTTGGTATATCATAAAAATAAACAATTATCAATTGATCAAGTTGGTGAAATAGGAGACATGGAACTCACCTCCAGCCATCAAAAAATACACCTAAATGTGGAACAGTTCTCATTAAATGCTAATTGGGACCTGACTGAATAACTCCTGTACAACCAAATCTGTAAGAAAGATCCACATGGAATCAGGTAGGAAGGAAAGAGAAACAATCAAGTTGGGACCTGTACCCCCAGAAAATAACTCATAGGAAAAGGGAGATTAAATGGGTGGAGAATCTACTCTGGGTATTGAGCTATTACAGCCACATAATGGACACCCCAGGCCTGATCCAACACAGGGAAGTCACTTTGCTGGTTGGAAGAGTAGTGAAACCTAATTAAATTTAAGGCTTTTTTCACAGCATAGAAAGTTACCAACAAAACAATTGACATAATGGGAGAAAATATCTACAAATGGTACAATCTACAAAAGGTCAATATTCAAAAGATAAAACCAGCTGATTCAACTCAATATCAATAAACAAACAACCAGATCACAAAATGGGCAGAAGACCAGAACAGACATTTTTCCAAAGGAGACATACAGTTGACTAACAGTCACATGAGATGATGCTGCTGCTACAGCTAAGTCACTTCAGTCGTGTCCGACTCTGTGCGACCCCATAAATGGCAGCCCACCAGGCTCCTACATCCCTGGGATTCTCCAGGCAAGAACACTGGAGTGGGTTGCCATTTCCTTCTCCAGCGTATAAAAGTGAAAAGTGAAAGTGAAGTTGCTCAGTTGTGTCTGACTCTTAGCGACCTCATGGACTGCAGCCTACCCGTCTCCTCTGTCCATGGGATTTTCCAGGCAAGAGTACTGGAGTGGGGCACCATTGCCTTCTCCGGAGATGATGCTAAACATCACTAATTATTAGAGAAATGCAAATCAAAACCACAATGTCACCTGTCAAAATGGCTATCATCAAAAAGTATGAAAATAACAAATGTTGGCGAGGATGTGGACAAAATGAAACCCTGGTATACTTGGTAGGAATGTAAGTTGGCCCTGTCACTTGAAAAACAATATGGAAGTTGCTCAATAAAATTAAAAATAGAACTACCCTTGGATCCAACATTTCAACTGCTCTGTGTGTGTGTGTATATATATACACACATATATATGAAGTGAAGTGAAAGTCTCTCAGTCAGGTCTGACTCTTTGATACCCCATGGACTGTAGCCTGCCAGGCTTCTCTTTCCATGAAATTCTCCAGGCCAGAATACTAGAATGGGTAGCCGTTCCTTCTCCAGGGGATAGTCCCAACCCAGGGATTAAACCCAGGTCTCCCACATTGCAGGCAGATTCTTTACCATCTGAGCCACCAGGAAAGCCTATATTTATATATATATATGAAAGAAAGAAAGAACTAACGTGAAAAAATAGATCCACTCCAATGTTTACGGCAACATTCTTTACAACAGCCAAGATATGCAAGCAATCCAAGTGTCCATCAGCAGATGAATGGATAAAGAATATATATTCAGCCATAAAGAAAGAATCAAATTCTGCTATTTGTAGCAACATGGATGGACCTAGAGAGTGTTATGCTTAATGAAATGTCAGACAGAGAAAACAAATACTGTATGTTATCACCTATATGTGGAATAAAGTGAATGAACATAACAAGACAGAAACAGACTCATGAATATAGGAAACAAACTAGTAGAAACCAGTGGGGAAAGGGAAGAGGGTTGGGGGAAGACAGGGGTATGACAGGGCTTCCCAGGTAGAGCTAGTAGTAAAAGAACCCATCTGTCAATGCAGGAGACATAAGAGAGGCAGGTTCAATCCCTGGGTCAGGAGATCCCCTGGAGGAGGGCATGGTGACTCACTCCAGTATTCTTGCCTGGACAATCCCATGGATGGAAGAATCTGTCAGGCTACAGTTCATTGGGTCACAAAGAGTCAGACACAACTGAAGCGACTTAGCATGCACACACACAGGGGTATGGAATTAAGGGATACAAACGACTATGTATAAAATGGTTAGATAGCCGTTCACATGAATTTGAGGAAATTCTGAAGAACAGGGGATCCTGGAGTGCTGCAGTCTATAGAGTCACAGAAAGGCGTACACAACTTAGTGACTGAACAATAACAGTGTATAAAATAGATAAGCAACAAGGATATATTACAGCACAGTGCAATATATAAATTATTTTGTAATAATTTTAAATGGAATAAAATCTATAAAAATATTGAATCACCATGCTGTACACTTGAAACTAATATTGCAAATCAACTATGTTTGCTTAGTTGCTAAATCATGTCTGACTCTTTGCAACCCCATGGACTGCGGCTCTCCAGACTTCCCTGTCCTTCACTGTCTCCCAGACTTTGCTCAAACTCATGTCCATTGAGTTAGTGATGCCATCCTACCATCTCATCCTCTGTCATCCCATCCTCCTCCTGTCCTCCTGTCCTTCCCAAAATCAGGGTCTTTTCTAAAGAGTTGGTTCTTTGTATCACATGGCCA
The DNA here is from genome assembly GCF_910594005.1 of Cervus elaphus. Taxonomy (NCBI): domain Eukaryota; kingdom Metazoa; phylum Chordata; class Mammalia; order Artiodactyla; family Cervidae; genus Cervus; species Cervus elaphus. The sequence continues at coordinate 30,519,726 of NC_057833.1, read as the reverse complement.
AAGTATTGTAGCTTCAGCTTTAGCATCAGGATGACCAAAATCAAATCAACTATACTTCAATACAAAAATAAATAAAAGTAAACTTATTAAATGTCTCTCACTGAAATTAGTCATAGAATGACATAGTTTTGCTAGATATTGCTGGAGACCTAAACTAAAAAATTCTGCAAGGTATCCTAGCTTTTAAAAATTAGCAAAGTACCCTTTAGAGTACATATACTCTTAGGATACTGTTAGTGAACAACTGATCTGGAAAATTAAAGATGCCATCCAGAAAATGTTATTAGAGGAGGGACTGAAAAAAAAAAAAAAAAAAAGGCTTTATATGGAGAGAACTAGGCACAATTTAAAAGTATTTGAAAAGGTAATTATTCTATGAGATTATTTGTTTATAACAGGAAATAAAAAGTATGCAACTATAGACAGCATCATAATATAATAAAATAAAATGCTGCAGGAAATAGGCATTCACTGGTCTCCTGATGCCTTCCACTAACAAGAGGAGGTCATCTGGAACTATATCAAAACCTTGGATATTGATTGAGAAGATCTAATCCCCAGGGGACCATGACTTGCCCTATGTCTCTGCAGGACCTCAGTTTTCTCTTATGGTAGATAAAGAACCAAGAGCAATATGGTTCTCCCAAAGCTATATGTTTATAACTTTGGTGGATCACACCTTCATACTGACACTCTTGAATCACCTTGGTATTTCTACTTCAAATTCCATTTTCCTTCCATCACCCAGCAGTTACTTATTTAGTTCAGTTCACTTCAGTCACGTCCAAGTCTTTATGACCTCATGGACTGCAGCACATCAGGCTTCCCTGTCTATCACCAACTCCTGGAGCTTGCTCAAACTCAAGTCCATCGAGTTGATAAGTTACTTATTATTTGTCCCAAACTCTTTTCCTCAGTTCTATTCTTGATACCTCAACGTGGCATCTTATGTTAGACAATTGACCACTATGTTTTAGGCCAAAAACAATGTCCTATCCCATCTCTCTAGCACTGACCCCTAGCCAGATGCCTAATAAGTGAGTGTTTGATTAATGAATGATGTATAGATATATGAATAAAATGTGTATGAATGCTAAAGGAATAAATGATGAATGTCTGGGATACAGGATTCATTCTTCATATCACTGAGAAAGTGGAAGATAAGTTTTTGATGATGGTTTCAATTCTCTATGAAAACACAATACTATAGAGCCACAATATTACAAAATAACCTGGTGCTCTACTTCATTAATGTCATAGATAAAATAGGCTTTCATAGGCCTGCTTGCTCCTTCAGGGAAAACTTGACTCTTGTAAATAATGCATGACTTGTATGTTCTCTAATTTGGAGAATATTAGAAAAAGTAAGAATTAACTCTCAATACTCCATATTTAACATGACTTGTAATGTTTTACAGAAGTTCAAAGTGCTGACAGTCAAGCTGACATACGTAATATCTACCCTTATCCAGGTATCAAGCACATTGCTTAAAGAAATGCAACCCTATAATTAAAGGGAGAAAAAGTGCTCTGTGACTCTGAAGACAGAATTAGGATCCAAGGCAGCAGTCACTAGGATCAAGATTTCAAAATAACCTGAAGAAGACTAGAACTTCTAGCAGTGACATCAGGTTTCCCCTGAAGTAGTCAGCTCACACACCGTTAGACATATTTAAGAAACAGAAATACCTGGCACTTGTGCGCAAGTTTAAAACTGAAAAAAATTTTACATGTTAAGTCTAAAGAATTCTGGGTCTCCCTGAGGACTCCTTTGCCCATTGAGCCGTCACTCCAAACTAGGTCTTGACTAATGACATTCTTAAAACTTGGTGCAGGGACTTCCTGAATATGTCTGTCCATCCATCTGTTGATTCTTCTGTCCAACCACTGATCATTCATTCCATCCATCCATCCATCCATCCATCCATCCATCCATCCATCCACTCATAAAAACGCTCTAACACTTTCTATCCCAAGAGTGCTTATACTTATGGCACCTGGCCATTTCCTTTCCCCTGTGTTCTCCCTTCCCTGGGATTCTTTGCTTTCTTTCCCTCCTGCTGCTCAGATATGATCATCCTAATGCAGGACTCTCCCCTGCACACACTGCAGGATTTGTACATTCTGTGTCTAGCCACTTACTCTGACTTATTCTCTCTCCACGAGACAACCTCCTTAAAATTCTGGGGAACACAATTTCTCCTCTTGTCACGCACATAATTTTACTTTTATAATACCATGTGAAGAAGGCAACATTAGTATTAATGTTTCCACTTTGGAGCTGGAGAAACAGAGACCCAGAGAAATTCTGTTACCAGCCTAAAGTCACATAAGTAAAGTGACAGAACCATTACCTGCATCTGGTTCCTCTGGCTCCAAGCTTGGTGGTCTATCCATCATCGTAAGTGGGACAACTAGGAACCGATAATTTAAATGGGTAATTCTTCTTTAAGGCTAGAAGGCTCTAGGTATATACAATTCAATTTTTAAGTGTTATTTGTCTGTCAATAAAACTAATACACAGATCTATAAATGTTCCTAATACCAATCTCTTTTTATAGAGTACATTGCAGCAGTTATAAACTGAGGGTACCATTATTTAAGTTGGTTAAGATACTTTTAAGATTATACAGAGACCAATTTTATCTCATTTTAAGTCAGGTTAATTTAAGAAAGAAAGTAATTTCAAAGACAGTAAGCTACAATGTTATAGAAAAACCTTTGCCAGCTGGCTATAAAACTCTGAAAATTAATGAAATCATCACCTCTTAAAATTTCCTCTAGAATTGTATTGTCAGGAACTTACTCTTTCTAAATTTAGCTGTTGGCAAACAGTTACTCTTAAATCTAATAAAATTTGGTAAGACTTTCCATATATGCTAGGGTACGTCTTTTTACTCAGTAAAATTCTAATTTAACAATTGTTATTTTGTGGCATAAATGAATCAAGATGAGTTGTGCTGGGAAACTAGAAAAGAAACTCCAAGGAAAGAGTCTCTAAATGTTTGTGGTAAATAATTTAGCCTGGGTTGGAGGAAAATCAGAGTTTTATTTCAACCCTAAATGCACGTACTATAAGTCTTCAAGTATACAAGTAGGGTGATGATAAATGTCACAAAAATCCAGGCAGAAGGAAGCTGCATAGATCATCAGTCCTCAGTAGGATCTTGCTGAAGGCCAACTTTTGGTGAATAAAATAGTTATGATCGCCATAAGTTTGGGGACATAAAATGTGTTAAATTTGCATAAAATTTACATAAACCTACCTAAACGATTCCACCTGCCACAGAAAATATATGGGCATCATCTTACAATATCTTAGAACTCATATAACTTAAAAATGAGAGAAGGGCTTAGGAAAACTTGCAAGATTTTCTGAAGAAATCTATTATAAAATTTGATAGCTTGATTAAGCAAAATATTAATAACTGGATTAAAGGAAATCTGTTTGGCTAATTTTAAATCAAGTAAACCCATTTTTAAAAATCTTCATTGCTGAAAATATGCCTATAATATGTCCCTTTTTCTTCTCCTTAATTAGCTCAATATATGGTATGGAATATTATTAGAGGAGACAAGGTCATTTAGGAAAATGTTTAAATAGCTTCTAATCCTAGGCCTGACATTTGTGGCCTCAAGATATAAGGCAAATACTAGAAATTCTCCCATTTTATATTTTCTCAGTTGTAGAACACAAGACGTGTGTGCTAAGTCACTTCACTCATGTCTGACTCTGCAATCCTATGCACTGTAGTCCACCAGGCTCTTCTGTCAATGGGATTCTCCAAGCAAGAATATTAGAGTGGGTTGCTATGCCCTCCTCCAGGAGATCTTTCAGGCCCAGGGATTGAACCCACGTCTTTTATGTCTCTTGGATTGGCAGGTGAGTTCTTCACCTCTAGCACCACCTGGGAACAGAAGACAGGATTCTCTAATCTGACTCTACAGATCACCTGAGGGCTTTGATTAAAAATTATAGTCCCAAGACCTGCTCTGAACGTCCCTGATTGGAAGGTGAGGAGAGAAGCCAGAAATTCATGCTAATAATCAGCATTGTGGATGACTCCAGCACAATCCTGGTCTGAGCACCAGAGTTAGGAATTGCTGACTAGAAGAAATCTTAAGGTTCCTGACAAATGTAACCATTTATGTCTACTTAACTCCTTGATGTTTAAGAATCTTGAAACTCCATAACCCCTGTGAAATTCAAGTATTTGAAGAAACTTAGGTCTTAAATTAACACTGGAGTGAAGAGTTAGAATTCTGATGTCTTTCACTCACTGGATGCACTATATTTATCATTCATTGTAAACTTTCCATATATCTATAAGGTGAAGATTAATTCATTTTAAAGATATTTCTTAAGTTTAAAATTCTACAAAGAAGTTGATATGAATTTAACTTATGTTACAGATACATTTCATAGAGACAGTCTCTGTTAATTGACATGAACTTCATGAATGGAAGCTTCAGCATATCTGAAACCAGATTCAAACCAAGCTCTAGCTCTTCTCTACTGAGAATGTCCCCAAACATCTCATATTTCTATATGGAACAAAGAGTGAACAAAGTGTTTTTAAATGCTTTTGCTCAAAAAGCTAATTATTATGTAACATCTCTATTCAAGCTCTCAGTCTAATATTGTGCAAAATATTTGCAATGAATCACAAATCTGGACTTTTTCTGCTTTGGGGCTTGCAGAAAGAACTGTGCAATATATATGAAACTTTTATAAATCTGTTTACAGTGGTCAATATTCTAGAGGCACTAGAAAAATAGTTTTTCTGATAAGGTATCAGTTTTGCAGTGAACACAATGAAATATGTCACTTTCCAGTTCAAGTCGACTCCATTATTGAAACTCTAGGCAAAGCCATCACAGCCTTTGTCATGGAGGCCATATAATTGGGATTCATTGCACAACCTACATTCCCTAAAAGATGATTGACACTCCTGCAGTTTGTGCTCTGTGAAACTGGCCTTACTGTCAAAACCTGGGCAAACACAATGATCTCAAAAGATTAACTGAAATTCAACTGAATACAAAGCTAGGAGGAAGTTTTTTTCATATCTTTTTAGTACATAATTTTTAAAGTTATGATGAGAATAAAATAATTTATCTAGATTTAAACTCCCCAATATTGTAGCCACTAGTTGCATGTAGCTATTGACATGAGTCTAATGTCAAAATGAGTCTAATCTAAATATAGGTAAGCTGTAAATATACAATATGTACCAGACTTCTTAGACTTAGGTTTTTTCCTCCTTATGAATGCAAAATATTACATTAAAATTCTTTACATTGATTACATGTTCAAGAAATAACATTTTAGATATATCATCAATTTAAATAAAATAAATAGCAAAATTAATCACATTTAATTTTCATTTTAATGTGATTACTAAAAATGTAGATTATATCTATATCTATCTATCTATATATATGGCTCACATTGTAGTTCCATTAGGCAGTATTGCTTTCAACAAAAGAGGAGATAATGCACCTTCTCAAACTGGCCTCATTGATGTTATTTGAAGCTCATGATAGCATATAATCATATATACAACATGTGAGCCCAAGATAGTAATGTTGCTCCATTCCACTTTATTTTAATGCGTACTCATGACTCTCTACACAACTGTACTTTCAGAATATTCTTTTATGTTTAAAGGACTTTGATACATAACAGTGTGCCTTACAGAGTCTTAGAACTGATATAAATCCTAAAAAAAAATCATTTAAGTCAGTCACATCTTTTTAGGAAAGGAAACTAAGAAATAGAGAGTTAAAGTGATCACCTTACAGTCACTTAAGAGTAAAGCTAGAAATGGAGCCTTATCTGAATTCCAAACCACTTCTATCATAGCAATGCTACTTAAATTTGACTGCATACCAAAGTGAGAATAAAAGTATTCCTTGCTTTTTACCCACAGTAAATAGTCTTAATTTTACAAAAGAACTTTAATTCAAATGCATTTTTTTCTGGTTTGTACCTTTTGGCTGCCTTCATCTAATTCTGTGACCCCTTCTCACCTCTGGTAACCATGAATTTGATCTCTTTTTGTATATTTGTCTACAACACTATGCTAGTTCCTGTTACACAACATAGTGATTTTGTATTTCTATATGCTTCCCTGGTGGCTCAGATGGTAAAGCGTCTGCCTGCAATGTGGGAGACCTGGGTTCAATCTCTGGGTCAGGAAGAACCCCTGGAGAAGGAAATGGCAACCCACTCCACTACTCTTGCCTGGAAAATTCCATGGATGGAGGAGACTGGTGGGCCACAGTCCATGGGGTCACAAAGAGTCGGACACGACTGACCGACTTCACTTCACTTCCCTTTACTCCATACATTTCAAAATGATTATCACAGTTAAGCCTAGTTATAATACAGTATCACAGTTATTGACAATATACTCCACATTTCATACCTGTGACTCATTTATTCTGACTGGAAATTTGTACCTCTTAATCCTCCTCCTATTTCTTTCCTCCCCTCACTCTCCTCTGCTTTGGTAACCACTTGTTTGTTCTCTGCATCTATAACTCTGCTTCTGTTTTGTTATGTCTGCTCATTTGTTTTGTTTTTGGATGCTACATATGTATATATGTGGAAGAAGATATAACAATTTTAAATATATGTGCAACCAACATAGAAACACCTACATACATAAAGCAAATATTGACAGTTTTAAAGGGAGAATTTAAAGATAATATAATAATAGTAGGGGACTTTAACACCCCACATACATAAACAAACAGATCAACCAGACAGAAAATCAATAAAGAAACACTGGCCTTAAATGACACTGCATCAAGTGAACTTGATAAATCTATATAGGACTGTCTATCCAAAAGCAGCAGAGTAAACATTCATTTCAAGTGTACATAGAACAATCATTCTCTAGAATAGATCACATGCTAGATCACAAAACAAATCTCAGTAAATTTAAGAAAACTGAAATCATGTCAAGCATCTTTTCTGACTACAATACTAGAAATCAATTACAAGCAAAAAAAACTGCAAACACACACACACACAAAACATACAAACATGTGATGGATAAATAATATGCTACTAAACAACCAATGGATCACTGAAAAAAAATCAAAGGTGAAATTTTAAAAATACCCTAAGACAAATACAAACAAAAGCACAAAGATCCAACATCTGTAATATGCAACAAAAACTATTCTAAGAGGGAGGTTACAGTGATACAAGTCTATCTCAGGAATTAAAAAAAAAAAATCTCAGAGACTATTCTTACATGGAAAGGTACTAGAAAAGGAAAACAGACAAAATTCAAAGTTACTAGAAGGAAATAAATGATAAAGATCAGAGATAAAATTAATGAAAAGAGTTTTTTTTCTTAAGTAGAAAAGATCAATGAAACTAAGAATTGGCTCTCTGAAAAGCTAAACAAAAGCGATGAACACTTAGTCAGATTCAGCAAGAAAACAGAGATGGGGCCCAAATTCATAAAATCAAAAATGAGAAGGAAGTTACAACTGACAGTAAAGAAATACAAAAGATCATAAGAGATTACTATGAACAAACATACACCAATAAAATGGGCAATCTAGAATAAATGGAAAAATTCCTAGAAATGTTCACTCTTCTGACACTGAACCAGAAAGAAATAGAAAATATAAACAGACCAATTACTAGTAATGAAATTGAATCAATAAAAATAAAAAGAAATCCTCCCAACATACAAAAGTCCAGGACTAGATGGCTTCACAGATTGATTCTAGCAAACAATTAGAGAAGAGTTAACACCTATCCTCTCAAAATTTTTCAAAAAATTGCAGAGGAAGGAATGCTTCTTAACTCATTCTATGAAACCAGCATCACTCTGATACCAAAAGCAGACAAAGATACCACAAAAAAAAAAAAAGAAAGAAAATCACAGGCCCATATCATTGATGAACATTGATGCAAAAATTCTCAACAAATATACAAGCAAAGTGAATTCAACAATATGTTAAAAGGATTATACACCATGATCATGCAGGATTTATTGCAGGGATGCAAAGATGGTTCAGTATCTGCAGATCAATCAGTGTAATATGGCACATTAACAAACTGAAGAATAAAAATCATGTAATAAATTCAGTAGATAAGGGAAAAGCTTTTGACAAAACTCAACATCCAGTCATAATTTAAAAAAAAAAAAAACTCTCAGAGTGAGTATAAAGGGAACTATGCCTTTGAACTGTGGTGCTGGAGAAGACTCCTGAAAGTTCCTTGGACAACAAGGATATAAAACCAGTCAATCTTTTTTTTTTTAAATTGAAGGATAATTGCTTTACAGAATTTTGCTGTTTTCTGTCAAACCTCAACATGAATCAGCCACAGGTATACAGACATCCCCTCCCTTCTGAACCTCCCTCCCATCTGCCTCTCCATCCCACTCCTCTAGGTTGATACAGAGCCCCTGTTTGAGTTTCCTGAGACATACAGTAAGTTCCTGTTGGCTATCTATTTTACATATGGTAATGTAGGTTTCCATGTTATTCTCTCCATACATCTCACCCTCTCCTCCCCTCTCCACATATCCATAAGTCTATTCTCTATGTCTGTTTCTCCACTGCTGCCCTGTAGATAAATTCTTCAGTACCCTTTTTCTAGATTCCATACATATGCATCAGTATATGATATTTATCTTTCTCTTTCTGACTTACTTCACTCTGTATAATAGGTTCTAGGCTCATCCACCTCATTAGAACAGACCTTAATGTGTTCCTTTTTATGGCTGAGTAATAGCCCACTGTGTATATGTACCACAAATTCTTTATTCATTCATCTGTCAATGGACATCTAAGTTGCTTCCATTTTCTAGTCATTGTAAACAGTGCCACAAGGAACAATGGGATACATGTTTTTCAATTTTGTTTTCCTCAGGCTATATGTCTAGGAGTAGGATTGCTGGGTCAAATGGTTTTATTCCTAGTTTTTTAAGGTATCTCCATACCATCTTCCATAGTGGCTGGATCAATTTACATTCCCACCAACAGTGCAAGAGTGTTCCCTTTTCTCCACACCCTCTCCAGCATTTATTGTTTATAGACTTTTTGATGATGGTCTTTCTGACTGGTGTGAGGTGATATCTCATTGTAGTTTTTGATTTGCATTTCTCTAATAATGAGCGATGTTGAGAATCTTTTCATGTGTTTGTTAGCCATCTGTGTCTTTTTTGGAGAAATGTCTGTTTAGGTCTTTTTCCCACTTTTTGATTGGGTTCAAACCAGTCAATCTTAAGGGAAGTCAACCCTGAGTACTTATTGGAAGGACTGATGCTGAAGCTATAGCTCCAGTCTTTTGCTCACCTGATGTGAGCATTGGAAACGTCCCTGATGCTGGGAAAGATTGAGGTCAGAAGGAGAAGAGGGCATCAGAGGATGAGATGGCTGGATGGCATCACTGATGCAATGGACATGATCTTGGGCAGACTTCAGGCGAGGAACAGGGAAGCCTGGCATGCTGCAGTCCATGGGGTTGCAAACAGTCAGACACAACTAGGCGACTGAACAACAACCTCAAGATAATAAAAGTCATGTATCATAAATCCACAGCTAACATCATACTCAACAGTGAAAATATGAAAGCTTTTCCTTAAGGTCAGGAAGAAGACAAGGATGCCCACTCTTGCCATTTTTGTTTAACATAGTACTGAAAGACCTAATCACAGCTATGAGATAAGAAAAAGAATTAAGAGCAACCCAAATTGGAGAGGAAGAAGTAAAACTGTCATTATTTGCAGATGACAGATACAGAAAATCCTAAACATGCTACCAAAAAACTGTTATAATTCATCAATGGATTCAGTAAGTTTGCAGGATACAAGATAAGTATACAGAAATGTGTTGCATTTGTAACAATGAACTATTAGAAAGTGAAATTAAGAAAACAACCTCAGTTGTGATCACATCAAAAATACTAAAATACCTAGCAGTAAATTTAACTAAGGAGGTAAAAAACCTATACTCAGAACACTGATGAAAGAAATTAGAGATGACACAAAGAGATGGAAAGATATACCATGGTCATGAATTGGAAGAATTAATATTGTTAAAATGACCATACTACTGAAGGTAATCTACAGATTCAAAAGTTATGTTTTTAAAAATTGCCAAATTGAGGTCAGACTCATTATGACAGCTTCTTTGATTAAAGTCACATAATAATATCAGATTGCCTCCTTCCCCAATACTATAGTTTGACTTAAAAGCATTTTATGATAGAAAATAATGGAAACATAAAATTCACAAAATTACCAAGAAGGCAATCAATATTTAAAATAGGATGTATCTAAATAGAAGTAGGGTGGGAGAAAGAAATCAGCTTGATTCAAAGCAAAGATGCACCTCTAGACAACCTGGCTGGACAGGCAGACCACCTGCTATGAAACAAAGGACAATAATGGAAGGATCCAAAGTACCCCTGGAAAGATCAAGTTACCTAGATTAAGGGAAGGAGGACACTGACCAAACTTGCAGGACACATTTTAAAAACCTCATTAATTAACTTAATATATTTGACAGAGAAGAAGGATAAATGAAAACTGTTACTTCTTTAATACAAAGAGATAAAACTGTCCCTGCCCGAGGCTCTCAAGCTATTGACTTGGGCTCTCTGGTTAGTACTTAACCCCTTGGGCGGGCTGTGTCCCTTCAGGTGCTGCACCAGTTACTCCCCTGAAAAGTGAAGGACCCAGTCAGACTTCTTATTGTTTTTCCATTGGAAAAAAAAATAAGATGAAATAAGGGACTGATATTCCATTATGTGGGCAATAGGAAAGAACTAAATTAATTAGTTTTTTGAGGTCATTTAAAAGAGAGCGTCAAGATGGAAGAACAATTGTTTGCAAGTACGAGTGCATGCTCAGTCATGTCCAGCTCTTTGTGACGCCATGGACTGTAGCCCACCAGGCTCCCCTGTCCATGGAATTTTGCAAGCAAGAATACTGGAATGGGGTGCCATTTCCTACTCCAGGGGATCTTCCCAACCCAGGAATTAAACTTGTATCTTTTGCATCTTCTGCATTGGTAGGCAGATTCTTTACAGCTGTGCCACCTGGGAAGCCCTAAAGACAGGATGCCTTCTAAATACTGTTTTGACTAAACTGACCAGTTGTTTTGGTCAAATTTTATTATGTGTAGTATATAACACGCTGGTCACAGTACCTGTGCATGCTAGGTACCCAGTAAATGTTAATTATATCTGAATCACTCAGAAGATGTCAGTGTAAATATAAGGTTATAAGATGTTAGTGTAAACATAAAGTAAATATAAGCTATAAATTTCCAGCTTAAGGACTGGGAATAATTAAGCATCAATATTCTATGTATTTCATCATTCTGATTTTATTTAAATTTTTACATTCAAATTGCAATGTATTTTTATCATATATAATCCGTGTATTAAGTCACTTTAGTCATGTCTGGCTCTTTGAGACCCCATGGACTGTAGCCCACCAGGCTTCTCTGTCCACAAGATTTTCCAGGAAAGAATACTGGAGTGGGTTGCCATTTCCTCCTCCAGGGGATCTTCCCGTCCTAAGGATTGAACCAGCATCTCTTAGGTCTCCTGCACTGTCAGGTGGGTTCTTTACCACTAGCAATACCTGGGAAGCCCCATAGTAAAAAATAAAATGTTGAAAGTACAAAGAATATAAAGTATAATAAAATTCTTTTCTTCTTTTACTTTATCCAATATTCTGTCATCTCACAATCTCTTTTCCCTTAGCACCTGGGGTTTTTCAAACATAGTTTTATACTACTTCAATCTTTCTCTAACTCTGTGCTCCTCACTGGGAAATCAGTTTACTGAGCTTGACAATACTTGGTGCTCAGTGAAAGACGAAATAACACTAACCTCAGGAAAGCCTCCTGATCATCTAAGGAAGACCAAAGTTGGTATTTCTATGGGGCCACCAGCACTTTAACTTTAAAACTCAATGTTGTCATTATACCTAGGAGTGATCTGGCTCAGGGAAATCAACTCCCACTAATCAAACCACTAATAGTCAGCAAGTTAACTATCAATCTACAATGGCAAAAAAGATTTGCCAAAAAAGATAAGAAAGTTCACATCAATCAGTTAGAATTTCTTCTATAAGACAATATGCATGGGAAGCTAAATCATAATTAGTAACTTGCTTGAGGTAGCTGGTCTTAATGTGTATCATCAAACTGTAAAGGTCAGATGCATTTATTCACACATTTGCATTTGCTTGTCAAAGTTCTGAGGAATTTGGAAGACTAGCAAGAACATTTTTTTTCTTGAGTACTGGAGATATTCTGACAAATGTTGATTCTTGACAATACGTTTTAATGATTCCAGTATAACCATCTCTCTTCTTTTAATACTTACTTCATACAAAATTATATCATAAAATTGGATAAATTCAAGATTACTACACCACAATCACATTTAAATTCTGCTTTTCTAAGAAGTCTCCATGATTAGAATTTTAGGTGTTATCAAGATGTTTCATTTCTATATTTACAGGTGTCTTTTGATTTACCCAGAAGTAGTGCTCATCAAATCTTTTATGTGTAGATTTTACTAGTCCAACTCACTGAAGGTGATACTTTCCACCAGTGTTACTCTTATATCCAATACTGGTTACATACATAAGGTCTCCTGTGTACCCCTCTTTAGTAATAGAAGTATTGAGCTTCTTTCTAAATAATTCAGGATATGTCTAAATGCATTTTCCATGGTGAATTTAGACCTATGTGACTCAGTCACTTCAGAGAATACAATATGACCTCCTAAAAATTTCAGATCTAGACAACTGAATAATTTCCTTTGGAAGGGCAAATGCTTCTCTATTTTAATTCCTTCCTAGCCTTCCAAGGCAAACGGGTCTTTTATACTATTTTCCTAAGCCAAGTAAATAACATTAAGTGGCCCTTGGCAATGTTAGCTTCATTAAGTGATGCTTCCATTTGAAATTACGAATATAAAAACAATCCTTATGTTTTTCTTTCCCTCTACCATAAGGAAAGATCTATTTACTTCAAATTTTAGTGTAGACTCAGGATTGTGTATGCTGTCTTATTTTGCAGGAATATCCCAACTCAAATATCTGTGTAATTTCTGATATCTATGTAATTTCTATGAACAACTCAGAACAAATTTTCTAAAACAAAGCCACTATACAATATTTAAGAATGTCTACAAAAAAAAAAGAATGTCTAGTTCTTGCATTAATTATAACTTTTAGGAAAAGTACAGATTATAATTTTTATAAATATTCTATCTAGCTATTACATCAAACAAGGTGCTATCTTTCCCCCATCACAGTCTGTATTTTATAATCGTTCCTAGTGCAGCTGTGTTACAATTTTTATGAAAGTAAATAATACATAAAAATCCTAACTAAGCAGGAGACAAAAAAAGAAGAAAAGTACCCCGTCCTCATGGTAGCATACTGCTGTTTGGGGGACTAATTTTGTATTTTGCCCATGATGGCTAAATTTCTAAGGAAGTTTCCAGAACTGGACACACCACCTCCCATTTTCCATCAAGATATAAACCAAAAGTAGAACAATATACAAGGGGCATTACTTATGTGGTATGAGAGTTGGGGCTGTGGGAGTCAGTGGCAGGTCAGGATATAGACTCTTCCTTCCTTTGAATTTTCTGGAAGTCCAAAGTAAGTTATAGTTGCAAATAAGAAAAATTTCAAAAGCACATGAAATCAACTAAACTGTGAAACATAAGTTATAGGCATTAATCTTGAGTAATTATTTTTAAATGTACCAGTTTTTTAATTAACAGAAAAAGAAACAAGACAAACTATAAACACATTGCCACATAGTCTTGGTGATGATGCAGTGATGCTTACTACCATCAGGATTGTGATTGTTTATGCTCATACTTTCTTATCTTTATACTCCTTGGATAATAAATCTCACAATTTTTGTCATAATTATGGATAAGTGATCATCACATTTTTGTCTCTGTAACTGTGATTCCTTAAAAATGAAGTAAAAAAAAAACCAAGATATTTTCTCCCATTCCAACAGTCTCAAACCATTTTCCATTTCTCTCCCACTTCTTTCCTTCTTCCCTTCCTTCTCTAATGCTTCTACATTTTCCTTCACCAAGTTCAGAACTTCTGTAAGAAGTTGGCCACTGCTATCTATGTCCAGCATAAGAAACAACTCTGCCATGATGAAGGGCAGATCCAGACCTTGGTGCCTGATAAATTTGCTTGCTGAAGCCCTATCCAATTTAATGGACTTCAATCTTTGTGCAACTTTTTATGCCTTACTACTTTCCTCCCATTAGTGATGCTCTCTGACTTGTCTCTGATTTGGCCATGTGTCTTAGTGGAAGTTCTGCAGCCCTGTTACAACATAGTTCTCCAACAGGTTCCAAATCATGAATTACAGCAGTTATGTTAAGCAAATTAGCATGAGCTTCTAAGATCCGAAAATGTATCCTGAAAATCCACAACTATTTCTAAGATACAGAAAGCAAAATTAGGAGAATATAAGGAATTTGAAAAAGAATATAAGAGAAAAGCATGAGCAAAATAATTCAAATAATAACAATTTTGGGTAACAACCAAAAACACAAGTGAAAAGGGAGAGATATTTTTGACCCCCTAACTAATATATCAAAATGTGTCATTTCACATACTCATACTCCATGTGTGGCCTTCTTTTTCTCAGACCCAGCAACAGCACAGAATACTTTGTTGATAGTTTTTACTTTATAAATTTCGTTCACTCATCCAGATTTTCTTGACAACAACAACAAAAAAAAAAAGAGAGAGAGAGAGAGAAAACTTAAAGATCTTCTCTCAAATGAGATTCTCATTCCTCTAGGGTTTTCATTGATTTATAATTGCATCGATATTTCACATTTCTTTTAAAGCACCATGTTCTAATGTGCAGGCTGGCAGAGGCTTTCCTTTGTATTTGACATGATGTCCACCAGATCTTCCTATTATGGAGAGAGCTTGGGGTTCAGGGAAAATCAATAGGCATTTAGCTGCCAGGGAGACAGGGAAATGAAGCAATGTAATGGTGGCCACTGGCAACTGCTAGGGTAGGAATGTCTCAAAAGTCTGAAATAAAGCCACAAGTCTGCAAGCTGTGGAATGAAACCAGTTACATAACTGCTTTCTGAGTTAATTGTTCAGTCTCTCTGCCCATATTCCCTGTGGATGAACTGCTCCTGGGAGCAAAGCATTGTCATTTCGCTGTGACAATTGCCACTTCACTGACCATCATTTTTGTCGAAAATGGAATGGCCTTTCAGAGAAGCCGTATTTGTTTAAGTTTCTCAGGAACAAATCCTTGGCCTCTGTGATTTACATTGCTTTGCCATCAGTTTTAGACAGCACTGTATTATATATTGAGGCAAAGACAGGTCTCCCCTTCCAGGTCTGCCTTGTCAGAAGCCTGCCTCTCCACAATTTGCAGTGGGTGTTCCCTTGTAATGATTCTGCTAGCTACCTCTTCCCTCATCTCTGCCTGAAAATCAAATCATCTGCTCAAAAGTCAATGAAAGGTCCCAAGCTGCTAAGGCAGCTAAACAAATCTGCTAACAATAATAGCCTTACTGAGGAGAAATGTAGAAGAAAGTAACTGTGTTCCTTAGAAGGCAATCTGGAAAACAGCATTCGACATCAAAGACCAGATCTGAAATGCAACCTATGTGCGCTGGACAGATCATGCTTTGTGAGTCCATGGCTCACGTGTAAACAGATGGCATTCTCCTCATCAACACTCCACGCTGCAGTTCCTGAGGGTGAGATCCTGAGATTAACTGCTTCATGGTGGTTGGGGCTATTGTCTAACAAGTTTCCATTCATCAGGAAGGCAAGGACCTGAGTCTTACTTGGAAAATGTTTTGTGTTAAGGCTTTCAAGCAGTAAACTTACTATCGGGGAGAAAGAAAAGTCTCTTGTGGGAAACAGCCTGACTTGAAATAAAATTGACCAAGCAGAAAGTTATAAATAATATTATTTTAACAGGGTTTTGAGGTACAGCCAAATATTTTGGAATGTTCTCAGTCCAAACAAAACCAGCATATTTCTCATTTTTTCCAACCTCCTGACTGAGACGAGAGATAAATGGAAAGGAAAAAAAGCCCACAGTTGCGAAATGTAAATTTAAAACAAAAATCAATCTGGACAGTCATAAAAACCAGGTGGCAGGCAAAAATTGGGCTTGTTTATGAAGAAATGTACAACACTCTCTAAAACAGGCAATAATTAAGGTACAGTGAAAAGAGCAAAGAATTTGGAGCCAGGAAAAAAGTTTAGATCCTAAGTCCATCACTCATAAAATGTGTGCATCTGAGTACACTTCTTAGCTTCTCTAGACCTCATTTTCCTCATCCAGAAAATGGCAATGACTTTTATCTGACTTATCTCAGAATTGTTACCAGGATTTAGAGTTCAGGAATGGAAGTACCCAGCACAGCACTCAGTACATACAGGACTGTGAAATTTCTATTATCTTCCACTGCCTCCCAAGTCTGCCCTTCCCTCCTCACCCCCACCAAATACCCAGGAAGAACTGAAAGACATCTTGGATCTAAATATACTAAACAGTTTGTTTGTTATTAAGAGTAGTGGTGTAGGACTCAAAAAATGCAGTTGGACTAGAACCCTAGTGAAATGACTCTGTTACTGATTTTGCAACTAGTATTAGATTTGAGAACTGGCTTCAGTTCTCTGGGCTCTCATCTTTATTCTTTTCTGGTTTTGTTTTTAATTTTTATTGGCATATCAATTATTACTAGTAAATGTACTTTAATATGCATTACTAATAATAGATAAGTTTTTTTTGGACTAGAGCTGCTTTACAATGCTGCGTTAGTTTCTGCTGTAAGCAAAGTAAACCAGTTACACATATACATACATCCCCTCTTTTTTAGATTTTCTTACCATTTAGGTCACCACAGAGCATTGAGTCGAGTTCCCTGTGCTCTAGTTGGTTCACATTAGTTATCTACTTTATATGTAGCAGTGTATATGTGTCAATCCCCATCTCCCAATTCATCCTACCCTCCCTTCCCCCTTGGTGTCTGTAAGTTTGTTCTCTACATCCGTTTCTCTATTTCTGCTTTGCAAATAAGTTCATCTCTAACATTTTTCTGGATCCCACATATAAATGGTATTATATGACATTTGTTTTTCTCTTTTTGACTTACATCACTCTTCATGACAGTCTGTAGGTCCATCCACAATTCTGCAAGTGGTACAATATTGTTCCTTTTTATGGCCGAGTAATATTCTAACATACAACAGAGAGTGAGAGTGAAGTCACTCAGTTGTGTCCAACTCTTTGCGACCCCATGAACTGTAGCGTACCGTGCTTCTCTGTCCATGGGATTTTCCAGGCATGAATACTGGAATGGGTTGCCATTTCCTTCTCCAGAGGATCCTCCTGACCCAGGGATCAAACCCGGGTCTCCTACATTGTAGGCAGATAGGCAGACGCCTTACCATTTGAGCCACCAGGGAAGTCCATATATATATATATACATATATACATACGTACACACACACCACATCTTCTTCATCCATTCTTCTGTTGATGGACATTTAAGTTGCTTCTATGTACTAGTTATTGTAAGCAGTGCTGCAATGAACATTGGAGGGCATGTATCTTTTGAATTACGAATTTCTCCAGGTATATAGCAAGGAGTGGGATTGCTGGGTCATGTAGTAGTTCTAATTTTAGTTCTTTGAGGAATCTCCATACTGGTCTCCATAGTGGCTATAACCAGTTTACATTCCCAACAGCATAAGAGGGTTGGTTCCCTTTTCTCCACAATGTGTCCAGAATTTATTGTTTGTAGATTTTTTATGATGGCCATTCTGATGGATGTGAGGTGATAACTAATTGCAGTTTTGATTTATATTTCTCTAATAGTGTTGAGCATCTTTTCATGTGTTTGTTGGCCATCTGTATGTGTTATCTGGAGAAATATCTATTTAGATCTTCTGTCCAGTTTTTGATTCGGTTGTTTGGTTTTTGTGTATTGAGCTACATGAACTGTTTGTTATTTTGGAGATTATCCCCTGTTCATTACTTCACTTGCAAATACTTTCTCCCATTCTGTGGGTTATCTTTTCATCTTGCTTATGGTTTCCTTTGCTATGCAAAAGCTTTTAAGCCTAGTTAGGTCCTATTTGTTTATTTTTGTTTCTATTTTCATTACTCTAGGAGGTGGGTCAAAAAAGATCTCCTGTGATTTGTCAAGGAGTGTTCTGCCTGTTTTACTCTAAGAGTTTTATACTGTCTGGCCTTACATTCAGATATTTAATCCATTTTGAGTTTATTTTTGTGTATGCTATTAGGAAATATTCTAATTTCATTCATTTACATGTAATTATCCAGTTTTCCCAGCACTACTTATTGAAGACACTGTCTTTTTTCTATTGTCTATTTTTGCCTCCTTTGTCATAGATTAGGTGATTGTAGGTATGTGGCTATATCCTGGGCTTTCTATCCTGTTCTATTCGTCTATATTTGTTTTTGTGCCAGTACCATGTGGTCTTAATTACTGTAGCTTTATTAGAACAGAAAGTTTTACAATTTGTATAGAAACACAAAAGATGTCAAATACCCAAAGCAATCTTGAGAGAGGCAAACAGGAGTCTGGAGAAATCAGTCTCCCTGATTTCAGAGTATACTACAAACTTCTCTTGTCTTCAAAGTGAGGCCACTGGAGTAGAAAATCTATAAGGAATCTTCCAGTTTTTGCATTCAAGGAACTTCAGGGATCTATGCCTATTTGAACCAAGAGTTTTATTTTGTCTTGCTTTGTTTCTACTCTTTCTTGATACATTATTTCAAAATGAGTTTTAGAATAGCTAGTATTAAGATTTTTTCTTTGATATGTGGAGATATTAGTGATGACAAAGCGAGTCTCATTTTCATAAGACATTCAATACATGTTTGTTGGATGAGTACATTATACTAATTAGGATGAAACAGAATTCTGCTATTAATATAAAACCTTGGTTCAATCCTAGTGCATGGCTCCTCCTTAATTATAGTTCATTCGCCCACAACTTCAATTTCTATGGAACACCAGAAGCACTGCTCCTTAACGTTGCCAAATGAAGGAGCAGGTGGTTAGAAATCTGCTTCTGAACCATGTTTAGCCTTAGTTCATGAACCCTTTATTGATTTTATGAAGCTCAGGAAGTTCAGAAATATAATATAATTACCTCTCCCAAAATAAAATAATTACAATCTATCCTTTCCCAATAATTCCCAAGAAAAAAAAATAAAGCACCTAAACTTCTGGGATCTGAGTAGTACATATGTATTTCCACTTTTACATCTTTACTCATGTCTGGAATTCCCTACTCCCTTCTCATTCTAGGTTTGTTAATTATCAGCCCTTTCAAAATATGTGTAAATCTTAAACTTCCTTACATTCTCAAGACCTAGACTAGTCCAGTATATCATGGGTAGCATTTAGAGTACTTTTTCTAGTGTGTAACTATTAGCAGCCCTATCACATTTTTCTTTACTTGATGCTTAAAGTTTCGGTAGATTATATCTAGTCTCTCATGCATACTATCTTGTAATATGTACTAAACTTTAAGATTAGGATCTAAATGGCATGGCTAAAAGACATAAAAGTGAACATTCCAAATCATCTGACTTCTACCCTGAAGGGGTTAATATAGGTAGGAATTGGTATATAATATCGACGATACAAAAAATTTTAAATGTCAATGGTACTTTGAAATTCATTGTGCTCTTTTATCACATTCTATCCAAGTGAACCTGGGCATACCACAGATAGAGGCTTTGAATTCAGTATTTCTAAGATCAAATCCAGGACTTTCTTGACTAAATCACAGTTTTTGAAGGCCTCATGATATGATGGACAGACTCTGAGTGGGAAGGAAAAAAAAAAACCTAAAAGAATATCAGAAACACCACTACCAAATAAATGAAGTGGAACCACTGAACAGTAAGTCACTCAACCATAAGAACTAGGAGAAATAGAGAGTACATTTAATTTTAGGAAAACACTGCACATGCCTAAACCAGAGCAATGCAACATGTTAATATTTTCTAATTAAAAAAGGCACAGTGAAAAGTTTTACATTTACACCTGGGACAATTTGAACATCCCTTCAATGGCTCTTCTATAATAGTCACCTCAGGGTAACATGATTATTGTCACTTCCCACATGACACGGACTTGTTCACTACTATGGTTGCAGTTCCGACAGAAAGAACGGCATCTGTAGTATGAATATTTTCATTGATTTTCTTCCCACTGTTAAAGCAATTTAACATTTATTACCTCATTTCATCTTAAAGTACATGTAAGGGAGAGAGGATTGATTTCTTCTATATTTCTTTCAATTTCTATATGAAGAAAAGAAACTCAAAGGAATTAAACATCAAATCCTGACTCAGAGACAAGATTGTAATAAATACAAAGTATTTACAAGGGTTTGATTCCCAAGCATGGACATTCCCGGTTAAGGTCCCTGCTCCAACACTTTCTTTTGTTTAGGATCCTTTCTTCCTGATGAACTAAGACTCAGGGGGAAGAGAAATAAAAAAAAACAATTTAAAATATTAGTCAACCATTCAAGTAAAAGTCAAATAAAAGAAAACAGCTCACTGCCAGGACCAGGACTTGGCTACTTTCGGGAGGAATCAGGCAATGGCCTTAATCTAACAAACAAATAGTCTATGAAATATGATAATCCAAGTCAAGTCCCCCAATAAAGTAATGAGAACAAAAATCTTATGACAAAATATTTAGGAAAAGTGGGTTAAATGTGATTAAACAGGTTTCTTTATTTCAAGACTTTAATATACTAATAAATAATGTAAATTTGCAAGAAAGAAGATGGCATGCAATTTTCCTCAAGTATTTAAATTATTTGTGAGCTCCTTCCCCCCACACATTTTTTAAACATGGAACATCCTGAGAGGTTAAAGTTTGGGGAGAAGTACTGTCTCTACAGCCCAGCAATTTAGTAATCCACTGTATGAAAGCTGAGAAATGTAACCAAGTGATTGTTCTCAAATCCATACAGTTATAGTGTTAGCAATGTCTAGATTTATTAATATTTTACTGCTTTTCATGGGGGCTCCCCAGGTGGTACTAGTGGTAAAGAACACACTTGACAATGCAGGAGACGTGAAAGACCTGGGTTTGATCCCTGGGTCAGGAAGATGCCTTGGAGAAGGGAATGGCATCTCACTCCAGTATTCTTGCCTGGAAAATTCCAGGGACAGAGGAGCCCATGGGGTCACAAAGAGTCAAACACAACTGAACAACTGAGCATGGATGCTATTCGTGTATGCTGACTGCACAGAGAATCATAAGCACATATTTGTAGCAACATTAAGGGCAAGTCAGACATCCTGGAATGTTAAGTCAAGTGGGCCTTAGAAAGCACCCCTACGAACAAAGCTAGTGGAGGTGATGGAATTCCAGTTGAGCTATTTCAGATCCTGAAAGATGATGCTGTGAAAGTGCTACACTCAATATGTCAGCAAATTTGGAAAACTCAGCAGTGGCCACAGGACTGGAAAAGGTCAGTTTTCATTCCAATTCCAAAGAGGCAATCCCAAAGAATGCTCAAACTACCGCACAATTGCACTCATCTCACATGCTAGTAAAGTAATGCTCAAAATTCTCTAAGCCAGGCTTCAGCAGCACGTGAACTGTGAACTTCCAGATGCTCAAGCTGGTTTTAGAAAATGCAGAGCAACCAGAGATCAAATTGCCAACATCTGCTGGATCATCGAAAAAGCAAGAGAGTTCCAGAAAAACATTTATTTCTGCTTTACTGACTATGCCAAAGCCTTTGACTGTGTGGATCACAATAAACTAGAAAATTCTGAAAGAGATGGGACTACCAGACCACCTGACCTGCCTCTATATGCAGGTCAGGAAGCAGAAGTTAGAACTGGACATGGACCAACAGACTGGTTCCAAATAGGAAAAGGAGTACGTCAAGACTGTGTATTGTCACCCTGCTTATTTAACTTATATGCAGAGTACATCATGAGAAACACTGGGCTGGAAGAAGCACAAGCTGGAATCAAGATTGCCAGGAGAAATATCAATAACCTCAGATATGCATATGACACCACCCTTATGGCAGAGAGTGAAGAGGAACTAAAAAGCCTCTTGATGAAAGTGAAAGAGGAGAGTGAAAAAGTTGGCTTAAAGCTCAACATTCAGAAAACTAAGATCATGGCATCTGGTCCCATCACTTCATGGCAAATAGATGGGGAAACAGTGGAAACAGGGGCAGACTTTCTTTTTGGGGGCTCCAAAATCGCTGCAGATGGTGATTGCAGCCATGAAATTAAAAGACGCTTACTCCTTGGAAGGAAAGTTATGACCAACCTACATAGCACATTAAAAGGTAGAGACATTACTTTGGCAATGAAGGTCGGTCTAGTCAAGGCTATGGTTTTTCCAGTGGTCATGTATGGATGTGAGAGTTGAACTGTGAAGAAAGCTGAGTGCTGAAGAATTGATGCTTTTGAACTGTGGTGTTGGAGAAGACTCTTGAGAGTCCCTTGGACTGCAAGGAGATCCAACCAGTTCATCCTAAAGGAGATCAGTCCCGAGTGTTCATCGGAAGGACTGATGCTGAAGCTGAAACTCCAATACTTTGGCCACCTCATGCAAACAGTTGACTCATTGGAAAAGACCCTGATGCTGGGAGGGAATGGAGGCAGGAGGAGAAGGGGACGACAGAGGATGAGATGGCTGGATGGCATCACCGACTCGATAGGCATGAGTTTGAGTAAACTCTGGGAGTTTGTGATGGACAGGGAGGCCTGGCGTGCTGAGATTCATGGGGTCGCAAAGAGTCGGACACGACTGAGCGACTAAACTGAACTGAAGGGCAAGTCCAATCCTTGAGCTTATTAATTTGTGATCATTTATTAGTGCCTTGATTTCTATTATTTAATATAATCTTTTATGCTTGATATAGAAGAAATCATTTTCACTTGATCTTGATTATGTGAGAAGTCTAATTTCTAAATATGAGAAGCCATGTAGACAAGGAAGTAAGACAGTATTATATACTGTAAAAAGTGACTCCATTAAAGGAAGTGATAATAACTTATTGAGCACCTGCAGGAAGTAGGCTTTGTTTCAAGACTTTTTAAATGAATTAATTCAATTAATGCCAATGAGGACCCTAAAAAGTAAATGATTACTTTTTCTTTTAACAAGTTGAGAAATGCAGCAAAGTTATGTAATTCATCAGAGGTCATCCAACTAATTAATACCTTTGGATGTGGCAGAATTTGAGCTCACGCAGGCATTTGCACAGTTTGCATATCTAAGCATCATGTTAAACTACTTTGCAAGCATTTGCAATAGAAATGTAACCTTCTTGAGATTACTATTCTTGACCTTTAAATATATATGTATGTGTGTGTGTGTATATATATATAAAACTTAAGTAATATGTCTCTTCCATAACTTCAGATTGAAAGAAATACATTTATTCTCACACTGCATATAGAGAAACAGTCAAACACTATTTATACCTGTGACTGATTCACATTGTTGTACTACAAAACCAACATAACATTGTAAAACAATTGTCCTTTCATTAAAAAATAAAAGAAGTTTCAACTGCTTTTCTCTTAATATTTAAATTGACTCCTTGGCTATCTAGCCCTGGATGAGCCCTGAATGAAAATAACACAGCAGATAACCAACCAAAAGCACCAATTTAATTTTATAATAGACTTAATAGAAATTAAAATAAAACTTTAAAGAAAAGATATGTGGCTGACTTTTCTCCCTTTGTTCAATATTACTGATACACTTTCCTAAAGGAAAGTTTTCAAGAAGCACATTGATATGCAGTTTAAGCATCACAGATCTACAAACTAAAAAGGGTTAAAAAATCTTACATAAAACTGTGACAGTCAACCTGAAAAGTATTGGTCTTTAAGATGTACCTTTTAATAAATTCTGAGAAGGAAACTTAAAGTGAGGAACATTTATTAGTAAATTATTTTTAGCTTTGAACTGATCCCTAATGGGTCTCCGAGAAATCCTGGTTTAACCTTGGAACATATTTTATTATTGTGTATATGGTCAGAACTCTTTCCTGTGTAGACTGAAACTATAATTCTGAAAGAAATGTGCTCTGTTTAATAAGATCAATCACCTATATATGTTTAATTTCAACTTTTGATGCTGCTTTATGAAGGCTTAGAAATAAGAATAATACTAACAGAACATAATCCAAGTTTAATAATACCCAATGCTTACAAGATTTTTCCCAAATATATGCAAGACATTATCTAATATTCTTCTTGACAATATCCTTGAAACCAAATTGAGTGACAGGTATTATTCGCCATATTTTAGAGAAAAAAACTTCTGCGTCAAAACGAAATGAATGACTTACTTAAGGTCAGACTGACAGTTCATGTTGATATCCGATATTGGAGGGTGTTTTTTCTTTTTTCTTTAAACTCTATTTCTTTGAATGACAAGTGAGGAGATTAATGTAATTTCATGCTTCTTTTTTTCCATAATTTAATGATAAACTATTTATGTGTCCACCCACTTGTTTGCTTATGTATCTCAGCCTTAAATAAAGAAACTGAAGATGTTACTGAAACAATAATGTTTCCCCTGTAGATATATAATGAGGTTATGAAAATACTAAGTGCTGTGATTTCTCTAAAGGAAATCATTTGCTTTATATTGTTTACTTCAACCATCATGACAAACCCTGATGATTCTACAGTAGGTCTAAAAAATACTAGAATGAATGTAAAGAAAATAGTTAAAGGTCCTCATCTCTTTGATACCTTGATTTGTTTTACAGTGTGTTTAATAATCTGTTGTAACTGTCAGTCACCACTGTAGAGGAAACCAAAACACCCAAGTATTTTAAGCAAGCTGTTATCCAATATAGAGAATTAGGTGTTCATAATAACCTGTTGTAAGGACTAGCAATTCTCCAGAAATTGCTCCCAGAATACTACACACACCAGGAATTCTGATCCCACCTAGAACTACTGAGCCAGAGAGCACATCACAGAGTAGTGATCCAGAGATGAGGAAGCTGGAATCAGCTCTAGGAAGCTCCTCTTGCCACTTCCACAGCTGCCTCTGGGTCCCAGAAAGCTGGGAAAGAGCCATTGGAATGCTCCTGCAAAGGAACGTGTTGTCTTCAAGACCCTGTTTGCCAGAAACACACACTCAAAGGGAACATGAAGACACCCTTTGTCTCATTTTCACCTTCCAAGTTTTGTGTGCTCATCTACTTAACAAAAATTGATGCTTTCAAACTGTGGTGCTGGATAAGACTCTTGAGAGTCCCATGGACTGCAAGAAGATCGAACAGGTCAATCCTAAAGGAAATCAACCTTGAATATTCATTGGAAGGACTGATGCTGAAGCTAAAACCCCAATACTTTGGCTACCTGATGCGAAAAACTGACTTGATGGAAAAGACTCTATGCTGGGAAAGATTGAGGGCAAGAAGAGAAAGGAGAGACAGAGGATGAGATGGTTGGATGGCATCACTGACTCAATGGAAATGAGTTTGAGCAAATTCTGGGAGAGAGTGAAGGACAGGGAAGCTTGGAGTGCTGCAGTCCACGGGGTTGCAAAAAGTCAGACATGACTTAGCAACTGAACAAGTTTTCAGCCAGAACTCCAGCAGCATTGAAATCTGGGAAATTTTTAAGCATTGCAGCTTATGTAGTACAGAAAAACACAGCAAAAAAGATGGAATGAGACTGAACCAGATATTACACAATATCTACCAAATATGAATTTAAAATTTTAGCTATGACTAGATTTAAATTACTTTTCATCAATTCTAAAGTACCATTAGTTGCATGATATATCACCTTCCTAAAAAAGAAAAAATACTATCCATTACTATGATTGCTTCAGTTGTAAGATGCAGCCAGTTTCAGAGATGGTAACATATAAAAAGATACACATTAGAATCTATGAAATACAAGTCATGATAGATTGCAATGATACTCTGTATGACCACATACAGCAGTTTATAGTTTCTAGAGAAAAAATGAAAGTTTCAAATATATTAACATTTCCATTTTAACTGATATACTAATGTGTACAGGGAAAAGAACCAAAGGATAATAGAATGGTAAAAGCCTGGAAGAGATATTTTATAATTTACCAATACATGGATAAGTTGCCAGGTTCAATAACTGAAAATTATTTATACCTCTCTAGGTCAAGAATAGATTCCATTGCAAGTTTCCCTATTAAGAAGTTCTGACCTTGTTGAGAAGTGGACAAAGATATTAATATCTTATGAGTGATGTTAAAATACATGAGACCAAGCCACCCAGAGTGACTGTATTCCATCAACCTCAACCAGCCATGATCGCTTTACCCAAAGTATCACCCTGAATAAAGTGCTTCCAGGAGAGGGTAGAGAGAGTCAGACAGCTAGGAATAGGGGCAAAACTGTACACTCTGAGCCAACTGGAAGCCTAAGAGACAACCTGGACCCTTGGCTAAGGCTCCATATAGATGGAGCAGGGTCTTCTCATGGGTCAGTGCCCTGAAGGTCAAGCGCAGTTGTGAAGGGAGAAGCAGTCAGTCATCTGTACTGAGGAAGCTGAAGGCAGATGGCTTATGATTAGAAACTGAGGCCAACTGCTGTTGTGCACCTACTACGTACCAGGCACTATTCCAGGTGCTTTTAACAGAAGAAGGAATCAGGATCACATAGAATCAGTACAGTAGTACTCACAGGCCATAGCTCTCAGAACATAGCTGGTCCTGACAAAATCATTTCACTGAAGGCTCAATTATTCCACTTCTGTTTTAACTTGTCCTTTGGGCCTGGTGGCCTGAGGTCAGAACTTAAAGAGCTGTCTCCTGAGCTGCTGAGAGGGCTAGGCAGGTTCTGCCATCAGCAGGAAGCACAAGTGTTTTTCCACAGTAACAATCTGTTCCTCAGGACCAGCACCAAAATGTCTAGAAAATAAAAGTGAGCTTGTGATACTTATGGTATGCAATATATTTTGCTGTCAGCTTAAAGACTGCAGATGTCTTTTGCCAAAAAGTTGCTTATTTGATTTATGGAATAATTAATTGTATGTAAGATAAGCCATGCACTGAAGAATGGAATCTATAATTAATGGACTCTCACAGCAAAGAAAGCTTTCTGCAATTGTGAGTATAAGTTTATGGACCCCTAAACCAGTGTCTCTCAAACTGCTTTATTTTTTCTTGATATCCCGTTCTTCAGGTGTGGGCCAAGGGCCGTAAGTCTAATGATAACTTTATATTCTTTGGATGCTCTGTACTTCACTAGTGGTTTCTGATGTGTGTTATTTGGTTGGGCCATCACCACACCCCTACAGGGAACACAGAGGGGGCACTGTTACCTGTGCTGAAGGCTGAGGAGAAGATCCTGAGAGGTCAAGTGGCTTGCGCAGTACCACCCAGTCAGTGTCAGAGCTGAAGGAAACCCCAGTACCGTGCCCCCCCAAGTCTGCTGTAGAGAATGTCACATGTTGCAGGCTACAAGGAAGATCACTGCTTCAAAGTACTTGGTTTAGCCCTGCCTCTGCCAAGCAAGGCCTGTGTGAACAAATCTCTCCATCTCCAGGAGCCTCTGATTCTTCACATTTAAAAGGGGACAATAAAATTTCTGTTGCAAGCTCTTGGTTAGGATTACACAAAATGAAAGAAAGCCTGAGAAAGCCTCTCTTTTCTGGTCCTGAAACATGGGAGTACCAATAGCATCAGCTCTGGCTGCTTCCGGGGCCCATCTCCATGCCTAGCCCTGACCCTGCATTTTTCTCCACTCCCACCCCAGCTGCTGGGTGCTCAGTTTATCAAAGACCACTCATAGTTCTGCCAGGTCAAGGGAAGATCAAACAGCCTTAAAGTGTACCCTTTGTGATACTAGTAAAAACCCTTTCGAAATAGATCCACTCCAAAAAAGACTGTGCTCAAATAAAACAATATTTGAGCCAGGGTCACTTTTTTTTTTTTCCAAACTATAACAAAATATCTCAGTCTAGACAAAACCACTTATTTGGGTAACAATTTTAACCAGTATCTCTGCAGTAGCAATTGATACTTTCACATCTCAAGGAACCTAGATCCTAAAAGGAAGGAATGTACCAAGAGAAGACCTATATTAAAAACAAACAGGAATCCTTAGTTATCTTTTCCTTAAAGAATGTAAGAGTTAGCTTCTTCATCTGTCAACCATAATTCAGTGCTAAGAATCACAGTTTTATCTCATTAAAAAGGAGGCAACTATTAATTATAATAATACCTTTTGTTCAAACTACTAACAGTGATTTTATTATTAAATAATGGTAAACTCACTCAATCAAACAGCAACAACTGCTTTTCCTGATATCATTTCCTGAAATAAAAGCTTCAGGGCTTTTATCAAAATAAAATCTGTTTTCACCATAGCCATATTTCCTGGCTGGGTTATTTCCTACTGAAATCTTGCTGCAGTGTGTGTGTGTATACCTGGCCATGTACATATATGTGTCCTGAAGAATGGTAAGAGATAGTGACCACATGGAGCAATATTTACTGTAGAAACCTAATGTGGAGAGCAGTTCATGAGGTGGGTCAAATAGACCCTCATTTATTGCTCTCTCTGAGATCATTTTCATCACCATCAATAACACTTCTTGGAGCACAGTCTCCAAGTATGTGATTTCTTCTCCAGGCTGTGGACTGTGACTGCACATTCAGCCACAGAAAAATCTTCCAAAATATTCTTAGGGTAACCTGAGATCATATACAGGAGAGGTTATAGTATTTTCGTCAGAGACACACAAGTATCAATTTTTCTGATCACCCCCCCAGGGGGTATAGTCTGTGATCAGTTTAATTGAAAGTAAAAACTGGAGTCAATTGATCAGAACAGTCCTGCTACTGAGTTCAGCAATACACGCTGTGTGTGAGAAAATGAAAAAAGTTCCCTAAACCTGAGTTGTCTGTGGTCTTGTATCCCTTGTGAACATGTTGAATATATTCCTCCTGTATATATTTTTTTAAAAAACCTCTTTTATTTGTTTTGGATTTGGTACAAAAGAGGGGTAGTTTAGAAGAAGAACAGTGGGAAGAAGGAGGATACTGTATAAAATATATAAGGTAATTTTAAGTAAGTTAGAATAGAGTGGAACTTACTTCAACAAGCATATGAACACCTCCTCAATTAACTGTCCTGTCTTAGGAAATGTTGATAGAAAAAAAATTTAAAAAGGCATCACAAATGGTCCTCGTGGAGCTCATTGCCTATCTGGGGGAGACCAGAAGCGCACCATGATGCTGTGGTGGGGTAAGAGGTATGAGGGAGGAATCAACAGAGGCTGTGGATACATGCTGGAGAGCAAGAAGGCAATGCTGAAGAAGTGATAGACTGAAGGATTGAGTAGGAAGCAGCATGGACACAAGGAGGAAGGAGAGGAACATTCGGGAGAGAATGTGAAAGTCAGAGAGTGTCGCAGATGAAGGGGACACTACCCAGCACGACTGTGGTTGGTGCCAGAGCAACAGGAGCGGAAGCAGTGAGAGCCTCGGCAGGCCTTGTCTGGCCGGAGGAAGAGAAAGCTTCAGAAGGATTTCAGAAGGTGACAAGACTCAACTTCTTTTTTGAGGCATTTATGGCAGCAGAGTAGACAGTGGATATGAGCAGGGTGAGGCGAGAGGCAGAGATGCCCGCAGAGGCATTGGTAGTAACTCTCACCATCCAAGGACTTGAGTCAACCCAGAGGACCACCAATGAGGAAGGCATACAATTTAGAAGCAGGCATAAGGACTTCCCTAGAATGCAGGGGACCCGGATTTGATCCTTGGATAGGGAACTAGATCCCACACACCGCAACCAAGATTCCACATGCCTCAAGGAAGATCCCTCATGCTGCAGCTAAGACCTGGCACAGCCAAGTGAGTAAATAAGGGAATAAATATTTCTAAAGAAAAAAAAATCTTCATTTAAAAAATAAAATAGGTACAGGTGGTCCTTGACTTGCAATTTTTTTATTTTATGATGGTGCAAAAGCAATACATGTTCAATAGAAACAGTGATTTGAATTTTGAATTTGGATCTTTTTCCCAGGCTTGAAATATATGGTACTATTCTCTTCTGTGATGCTGGGCAGGGTAGCGAGCTGCAGCTCCCAGTCAGCCAGTGATTGTTAGGGGAAACAAATGATATACTTATAATCATTCTATAGCCATACAATTAGTTTATCACCTTCAGTAAAGTATTCGGTAAATTACATAACACTTTATTATAAAAATGGGCTTTATAATAGATGATTTTACCCAACTCTAGGCTAAAATAAGCATTCCAAGTATGCTTAAGGTAGGCTAGTCTAAGCTGTGATGTTCAGGAAGTTAGGTATAGTAAATGCATTTTTGTCTTAAGATATTTTCTCCTTGTAATGGATTTATCAGGATGTAACTCTATTGTAAGTTGAGGAAGATCTATATATGCTAATATGCTGGTGATTTCAAAAGTTAAATCACCTTATTAATTTAATCTTCACTTACTGTTAACTCTCTCTTCATTTCATTAGTCAACTGAATACCTGGTCCATGTATCAAAAACTTTTAGTTTTTATAGTTAATTCAGTATTTAGTTTCTTTTTGTTTTTTTATCAATAACAAAAGCTGCAAAGGAGAATCACTGACATACCTGGGATAACTTAAAGGAAGCACCTTTAGTTCTTTCACCATTTACTACAGAAGATATTAGAAATGGCATTTTTGGTTGTTAACATTACACCCCAAAGACTCTCGACTTTTACTAGGACTATCATTAAAGGCAACAAAACCAGCAGTAGCAATGTTAGTCCTCAAGGGGAAGCTTCCAGATGAGCCATGTCTTTCAACAAGTGAAGTGTTTCTGAGAGTTAAGTACCAGCAATTACAGGGGATGGAGTTACTGAGTTGCAGCTCTGCAAAAGAAGGAATAAAATACTCTGTCCAACTTAAAACACTCATTTGTTATTTTGTCCCCAAAAGTTGCTCCTTGGATCCATCTCAAAAATGTGTCACAAAAGACAGATTGTTTTTCTGGCTTACCCTTTCTGTTCAGATGTCACTAAATGTTCAAGTGTTCATAGTTTTGCTGTGTAGAGAACAGAAGCTGTTCAGAACTTTTTTCATCTTTATTTTCGGTATGTCCAGATTACTTTTTCCCCCACATTCTACCAGGTATAACTGGAATACATTTTTTTTTCTTCTCAAATACACAATCATATATTTTTTAAAAAAAATTTAGCACAAAGTTTTGCAACAGTGAAGGAATTGTAACTGTTTGCTATACATAAATGTTAATGATTTTTTTCTTACTCACTAAATGCTATTTGTGTGTAAATGATGTTAGATTCTTTTTTGCCCATCTCAGCATAATCAGAGTGAATTTAATCCTGCTTATCTTTCATGCTGAACAAAGGTCCCATCTATATTCGTGTGTGTGTGTGTCTGTGTGTTTATGGAGATGGGAGGTGATGAGAGTTTAGACATCAAAATTATAAGGATAAAAGCCCTCTAAATATAACCTAGATAATTCCAGTGCATCCCCATCAGGTCTCCTTCTTAATACTTCAGAAATATGAGAGTGCATCTCATCCCTCTCAGACTTAAATTTTTTTTTTTTACTGCATTTTAATGAAACAGCTTAAATATTTGGGACACATCCACTGTGTTCAATCCACAGTGCTACAGTCCCAAGGTACCTACCATCCAGGAAATACTTAGGATAATTATAGATATTTATAAAATAAGCCAGATTGAGGAACCTGAGAGAAACACAAAGAAAATTCAATGAAGAGATTAGCAAAAGTGAGGAGTCACGATTATCTGCAGGAATTGGGGAAAGCTTCATGAAAGAGTTAACTGTGAACCCTTAAGGATGGATAAATGTTCTTGGTGGGAATGCAGATGGTTCATAAGAAAAAAGCAGCAAAGACAAACCCAGGAACAAGGATGGAGTGTGCTACACAAGAAGTACATCAAGGAGGCACCTTTGGCTGATTGTTACATAGTAGAAGCCAGTGAGATACTCTGGAGGGAAAAATGGACTCAGAGTATGAGGTTCCAATAAATACCAAGTCAGATGGACATATTTAAGTCAGAAAGATCCACTGAAACATTTTGAGTAAGAAAATGGCTATCAGAACTATATTTAAGAAAAATTTATCTGGCAATTATATGTTTTAAGGACAGGGAAGACATGATATCTTAGGAAACAGAGAAACTAGGAAGTGATCTCTTTAAAAAAAAAAAAAAAGTGGTATCGATTAGGACCTCAATCGAAATAGTGAGAATAGAAAAGAGAAGATAGATGCAAGCTCATTCTTTCTATGTCGTGGTCAATGTGTGATTTTACTGTGATTGGGAAAGCCACCTCTTTATGTGTGGAAATAAGATGGTCCTTTTGAGTGAGGGTCCATAATAGACTGTTTCTGAGGCAGATCAGCTGGTTGATGCTGATATATTTCCTGCAAGAGTCAGCCACTCATTAGAACTCAGGTATTTACTACAAGAAAAAAAAAAAATATATATATATATATATATGTGTGTGTGTGTGTGTGTACATATATGCCAATTTTTTCTTTTATTTGGTGAACCAGAATGAAGTTGGACAATACTACGGAATGTGGAAAGGCACAAAGTTAATGACAATTAAGTGTCAGAAAGGCTTGATCTTTCCATCAAAGGCCACAATTCTATGGAAACGAGATCCTGAGGCCCAGATGTCAGTGTTACTCGGCTCACGTGTTGAAAGGATGGGCAGAAAGGGAAGCAGAATAGGAACTCTGTGCTGGGAAGCACTTAGGGTAATTTTCAATCAACATTTAGTAAATACATATCCAGCACTGTGCTAAGTGCTATCCAGACCTTACAAAGTTCGCAGTCCAGTGTGATGAATTATCACTACATCAGGGAATGGGGAGAATGTGGCATGAATAAAAGGATTTGAAGCATGGTTGAGAGCTAGAATAGTTTAGAAGTTAAGATATACTGGCTTGGAAGTATTTATCTTTTAAGAGAAAAAGATTCCCAAAGGGCATTTTTATTTATCCAATATTTGGAGAGGAATGTTCCATTTTGTTTCCTTTCTGATCAACCCGTCTGACAGAAGGTGGGAGCTGTGGTGAGGCGGAATCGATAGGACTTGAATGGTGAGAAGGCAGGACCCATTCAAGATGCCAGGAAGTTTTGATCCGGGAAGAGTAATGGGGTGAGAAGGGATATCACAGTGGCTGAGTCCTTCCCCACCAGCTACTCTGCAAAAAGCCCACCCACTAAGGCAATTCACTCCCTTTGTGTGTTCCTACCCCATGTAGGCTTCCCAAGTGGCTCACTGGTAAAGAATTTGCCTGCAATGCAGGAGACACAGGAGACATGGGCTTGATCCATGTTGGGAAGTTCCCCTGGAGAAGGAAATGGCAACCCGCTCCAGTATTTACATTTGGTAGTTGATGTAAAGAAAGGGTGAAAGGAGTAATTTAAGGTAAAATTTCTATACATTCACAATTCAAGCCAAGACAGCCATTAGAAAAACCAAAAGAACTGATTTCACTAACATTCCTTTGCTTCTTTAATCAATTTTCTCTCTCCTTATCTTAAACCCTGTCCTTTCTCATGGTGAGTTCTAGGGACTTGTCCTGTCACTGAAGTCACAAGCCTCCTTTGACTATCTCATTTTTCATTTGTAAATGTAAATTAGATCTCTGACTCTTCACTTCTTACACACAGACTTAAAAAGCAAATTCCTTTAAATTCTCTGTGTTCCTTTGTAAGAACTGCAGTACAAGGATATTTCAGCCCAAGAAAATATGACATATTTTCATGTTTTTCTGCCTCATAGCACCAACCTAAATATATTACTTTATAGCAGAGGTTTTCAACTTTGGCTGCATATTAGAATAATATTTAAAATTAAAATTCTGATGCATAAGCCACACCAAAGACCAGTTAAATCAGGACCTCTGGGGGTGAAACTCAGGCACCAGTATTCTTAAAGCTCCCCAGGTGATTCTAGGGTACAGCCAGGATTAAGAAGCACTGACCAACAGCAACCTAATTACGTCCCAATTCTGTGAACTGGCATTTATTTTCATGATTCTTGTGCCCAGGATATCTTCTTAGCATTGAACTCTTTTCCCTATTTTACTTTCTAAACAAAACAGGACAAAACCAAACCTGCACAGACATCAAAGCCTAGCACAAATGCCCTCTTATTTAGAGTCCTCTTTTCTCTCCATCACCAATGTTGATAAACATCACTTAATTGTTTATCCCTCTCTCTCCTGTAACAAACGACTTGAATCTGTTCTCAAAACATGAAACATAGAGCTTTGAACACTGGATGGTTGTGGACATATATTTTTCCCAAAACTTATTTAAGCTATTTGAAAATAAGGATTTGGACACATAGTGAACATTCAATAAATATTTTGAAATCAAATTAATATCTCCAAAAATAAAAAATATAAATCAATCTCTGAAAGTGAAAGTGTTAGTCGCGGAATCATGTCCTACTCTTTGCAACCCCCATGGGCTGTAGCTCCTCTGTCCATGGAATTCTCCAGGCAAGAATACTGGACTGGGTAGCCATTGTCTTCTCCAGGGCATCTTTTTGATCCAGGGATCAAACTCTGGTTTCCTGCATTGCAGGCAGATTCTTTAACCTCTGAGCCACCAGAGAAGCCCAAATCAATCTATACCCCTCCTATAAATAGTATGGGTGATGACTTATGCCTTCTCTTAAAAATGAGTTCTTTGAAAAGCCATAACACCGGTTCTTATAAAATCGTGGGATGTGATTTACTATTCCTGGCAATGGCTGCTGCTCATCAATGATAACTTCAATGATGCTGCTCATCAATGATAATTCATAACTTTGAAGTTATGAATTATGAATAACATAATTCAGCAGACATGGTGATTCTCAACCTATGCATGATGCTATATGGGCTTCAATGCAGCAATACTTCCTGCTCATACAAATACACTCCAGGTTTTGTTTTGTAAAACTTCACTTAGATTAAATGAGCATTGGTGAAAGCATCTAAAGTCCTCCCAGGATAATGGCTATAGACTAAAAGGGGGGAGGTGTTGGCAGTATAGTGAGAGAGTTAGCTTTGAGTGTAACAGATGCACAGAACCCAGTTTTTCTGGAAGAGGCAGCTTAGGCGTGACTAAGGCATCTTCCCTGCACCCCGGGTGTCTCTGTCTTTCCTCCCTGCTCCCATTTAAACCCTGGATTTAATTTTATCTTAAGGTGCCTGGTTCCACTATCAAATGCAGAGAAACTTGAAGGTAAGTATCATGTTTTACTTATTTTTTCGTACATAACATTTACCTATCACAGTTCTTATCACACACAACAGGTGCCAAAACATATTTCATAAGTCAATAATTGAACAAAAGGAAGAACCCTGAACTGATCAAGGTAAGTATTAGTATGAATAGCCCTGTCTCAAAAATCTCCCTGTCTGTTGCGTGTAGAAAGCAAGCATCAATTCCTGCCAACCCCACAGAGGCAGTGATTTGAATAGGTGCTTGATTAGATAGAACACCTAGGAGAAAAATAATTAAATACATAGTGGCCAATCAAGAAAATATTACATGATTGAGTAATAATACTTAAAAGTATACAAATTTTAAGTTATAAATTTCACTTACTCAAAAATCTTAAGAAGTTACAGTTAACCTATAGGGCCAGAACTAGGGTGTGGCATGAATCATTCACTTTAGGTAAAAAATTTAAGGGGGTGCAAAAACCTTTGACAATCAAGATAAATAATATTTAATACAATATTCTTAAAGATCAAAAAATGCAAAAAAATCCATGATAAACAATTATAAGGGCACAATCCACATGGGATAGATTTGCAAGATATATGTTATTATATCATGAATATTATTATACCAAAATACTATATAAGTGTTACCACATAATGCTGTTACTAAAGCTCTCAGTAGGATAATAGCTCACAGGTTTTGGCACACACCGCTTTGAAACTGTAACCATATATGCACAGAGATGGGCTGCTTTATAAAAGGAAATCATTTAATACCAAAGGCTATTGTGGGTGATTTTCTATAAAAAGCAGCAAATAATTTCTCATGTTTGGGTTTTAACATGTGTTGGGTTTTATTATCAAAGTATCTAATGTGTTAGAAAAGAAACTGACACAGCCCCCACTACAGTGATCTAACAAGTATTTGTATATTGAAAGACGTTTTTTCATTTGTTCACTCTTCTATCATTTCTTGAGTGTCTAGCATGGTGCTCGGCAC
Source organism: Cervus elaphus (assembly GCF_910594005.1). Lineage (NCBI taxonomy): Eukaryota > Metazoa > Chordata > Mammalia > Artiodactyla > Cervidae > Cervus > Cervus elaphus. The sequence goes on along the minus strand of NC_057833.1, from coordinate 30,483,413 downwards.
TGAGGCTAATACACCGGCCAGCTAGGGGCAGACACCCTTGTCAGCAAACACCAGTAATGGTAACAGAATACTGAGAAAGAGACAAGGGAAAGTGATGTGGTTACCATGGAGACGGAACCGACTTCTCCCTAGGGAGAGGATAAGGGGACAAGCTGAAAAATATTTCAGGTCAGGGTAATATAACTATTTAGTTAACATGCACTTTTCAAAATTGTTTTGTTTTTTACCTGCCCCCCAATAGCTAGCTGACAATATGTTGAAATGCCTTAAAATTCAGAATAATTTTGATGAAACACTTCCATTTTAAGGAAATTACTTGAAAGAAATCACAGTGGAACTGTGTTAAGATTTTTCTTTATGAATGTTGATCATAGTTTCTTCTGTAATATAATAAAAATAAAGGAATAAACCTAACTAGACATAATGGCTTGTTGACTTACGTATACGGAATAATGGAATACTTGCAGCAATTAAAAATATGCTTGTAAAGGATCAGTAATGACACAGAATGGTGTACACACCTGCTTCTTTTCAGAGGGTGCTCTCTGGTCTGGCAGCATGGGCACTGTCTGGGAGCTTGTTAGATATGCAAGTATGAAGAGTTTCAGGCCCCACTCAGACCTACTGAATCAGAATCTGCAATTTAGCAAAGTCCCCAAATGATTCCCAGGCACATTAATGCTTGAGAAGTACTGGCGTATGCTATATTTTTAAGCAAAATAAAAGTGTCTACATTATGATTCCATTTTTGATTCTTCCAAGTTTACTTGATGACTAGATACATACATACATCAAAACATACACAGTGATTATCTCTGGGGATGTTTTATCTGTGCTTTTTCCTTTCTCCTTTTCTTCTTGCTTTCTAAATATCCAACTACAAATGTGTGTATTCATTTTGCTACAAGAAAAAAAGTAATTTTTATGAGTATACTTTCTCTTTGCTAATTTTCTTTTAAAATTATTGTTTATGATGAGTGAATTATTTTCTATAAGATAAAAATTCAGGTCAATTATACACCGAGGTTTGCAAGACTGAAAGTATAATTTCACATCAATTGGTTCTAGAACCATATAAATAGTACAATTATGATTTTAAATATTTCTTTACCTTTTGCCATAAGAATATTTGTTTCTTTCTAGTCATGTATCTTACTTTTCTGCCTATAAAGGCGACTATGTTTGTAGTGTGTCTTAGCCATTAGCAGGTTATATAATGTCTCAGTTCTTATTTCCCTTTGAATCTCATCCCCTCCCCTGTTCCCATTCTAAACTACTAAGATATGCAAGTTTTCTATTTTTCTCTTTCATTTTGCTTTAGGACTTGAATAGCCTCCTTTAAAAAAAAAAAAAAGCACACAAGTATAATTAGTATAGCCAGCTATTACTAGCATTAAGCCCCTTTGGGGACTATTTTAAATCCTATACTCTTCTGAGGTTAGAGGCCAGATTGGAAGCCAAGGCAAGATGGAAGAAAGATCTTAACCTGGAGAGTTTCACAGGTGGGCCCTGGTAGGAAAGGGTAGACATGACAGAGAAGAGGGAGGTATCAGAGGAAAAAGAGAAGGACCTATCTCTGAAGCTTTCCACTAGCAGTCACTGGAGATAAGACATTTAGGGAAAACGAGCAAAACCCCATTCCAGTGCAAACCTTCTTCATGTAACCCTTTGTTAATAAATCCTGTCCTCTGAAAAGATACACAGTAATTGTGCTTTGCTTATCTCATTCCAGAGATTTTATAGAACAAGTGGAGAACAAGGCTCATCAAACGCAGCAGCCAGATTAAGGCAAGCCTCACCCTGTGGGCATCTGTGCTCTTTTCTATAGCAGGGACCTTAAGTGATAGCAAAGATAAAGCATTCAGAGAAGTCACAGGTAGAGGAGATGAAGATTATTGGAAAAAATACTAAAAGAAGAAATGGAAAGGAAGTGACAGTTACGGAGGGTCTGAAGGGCAGGCTTTTTCTATGTGATCTCGCTTAATCCTCATAGCCAATTGTGCTGGACTTGCACTGCCTGAGATTTCATCAGTTTGTCACTTTCCACAGTTGATTCAGCTAAGGATGGTGGAATAGGAATCGACCTGCTGCTGCTGCTGCTGCTAAGTCACTGCAGTTGTGTCCAACTGTGTGTGATCCCATAGACAGCAGCCCACCAGGCTCCCCAGTCCCTGGGATTCTCCAGGCAAGAACACTGGAGTGGGTTGCCATTTCCTTCTCCAGTGTGTAAAAGTGAAAAGTGAAAGTGAAGTCGCTCAGTCATGTCCGACCCTTAGCGACCCCATGGACCACAGCCCACCAGGCTCCTCCATCCATGGGATTCTCCAGACAACAGTACTGGAGTGGGGTGCCATTGCCTTCTCCGAGGAATCAACTTAGGTAATTCCAAAGCCCATGTTCTTTCATCATCAACACACTACCTCAAGAAACAATTCTGATTATGATTCATGCACTATATCCCCAAAGACTTAAAGCTTTAAAAAAAAATTCCCTAAAGCATCCCTGCCCTGATTCATAGACTAACATCCATCAGAACATCCTAGGTACCTCATCAAAATGCAGATTCCTGATTTCGTTACCTGAGTGAGGCATACGACTGTATTCACATGTCCTAGGCAGGTCTGATGCACAGACCACATACAGACATACCTAAGAAAGCCATAATCTACACATTGGAAAGAGAGCTTTTGTCACTCTAAGAGAAAATTCTTAGACCCTCTTCCCACCAAAATGCCATTGATAGTGCTGCTCCCTCCTCTTGGTCTGCACTCCACATTTTTCTGCCTGGTTCAAGGCTCTCTAAGGTGAAGGAGAAGAATCTGAAGCCTGAACAGTGGAGGTTGACTGTTAAACCTCCCCATTAACTAGTGATGCTAGGAAAGGAAGTAACAACCTCTCTGAAACTTAGTTTCCTTTTCTGTAAAATGGAGAACATGATTCCTGCCTCAACTCCCTCACATGAGGATTGGGACAAACTTAGAATTTAGCTAAAATGGACTTGCAGGCTGTTACTGATGTCTCATACACAGGTTAGTAGTTGAGTGAGGAGTAGGGGCTGTGGAGAATGGAAAGAGCCCTTGGCCACGACATCAGACATGAATCAGAGTTCTGCTCTGCCTCTCGCTAGCTCTCACCCTGAACACCTAACCTCTTGGAGCCAATTTCCTTTTGTATAAAAAGATAATAACAAACATGTATGACCAGTAGCAGGAATGGTAAACATCCATCAGTAGGGTACTAGCCCAATCAAGGATATTTTGTTCAAACCATCAGAGAGGCGTGCCCGCTCCCCATTCCTGATTTCCACGGAAAGGAATTTTTTAAGCACTCTGTTAGCATCCTTTCTACTCTTTGGTCCCTCTACCCCTGGGAAGGTGGCATAACATACCTAAGTGGTAGGTTTTAACTCACCTTTACTCTTCATTTGGGCAACTGTGCTAGGCTGCACAGATGGGTTCAGTATTGACAAGTCTGCCTGAAAGTGTTAGTCACTCAGTCGTGCCCAACTCTTTGCTATCCCACGGACTGCAGCCCACCAGGCTCTCTGTCCATGGGATTTTCCAGGCAAGAATACTGGAGTGGGTAGCCATTTCCTTCTCCAAGGGATCTTCCTGACCCAGGGATCGAACCTGGGTCTCCTGCACTGCAGGCAGATTCTTTACCAACTGAGCCACCAGGGAAACCCCTAACTAGTACATAAAACCCAAGACTCCCACCTGGCCGCTATCTGAAATAAAATTAAACTAAATAAAATTAAATCAGCAAGATCAATGTTCCATCCATTTGTTGTCTTCTCAAATTGTTCAGAACCTGGGGCAGTTGATGAAGGAAGAGGGGTACCATTTACTGGATCCCCTCAAAGTTCCAAAACATATGTTGAAACCTGTGTAACCATTAAAAAAAAAAAAAAAAAAAAGGAAAGTGAAGCCATATATACTTACTGTCCTGGAAATTATTCTGAGATATGTAGTAAAGTGAAAAATGTTAGGTCCAGAACTGTCTGTTTTAGTGTATCCCCATTTGTATAAAAATAAAAGACACATTCACAGAGAGATCCACATATCTTTAATTAGGAAGTCATCAGAAAACTACAGAAGAAATCTTTTACTCTGGTTGTTCTTGAGGATGGAAAGTGGGAGTGTGAGGCAAAGTGTATATGATCTAATATGATTTTAACTCTCAGTGATACTTGTATTATTTTTTACCCACTCCAGTATTGCCTGGAAAATCCCATGGACAAAGGAGCCTGGCAGGCTACCATCCATAGGGTGGCACAGAGTTGGACATGATTGAAGCAACTTAGCATGCATACACGTATTATTTTTTAAATTTAAAAACACACATCTGTCATGTTGTATTGAGGAATAAACAGCAGTGCATTGGTAAATAAAACCTGCACAACAGAGTCAATAGTTCAGCTTCTTCATTTTTTCCACCAGAAGTCAGCTCCTCTTTGGCAGTAATATTCCTCTTCAAGTTGCTTTCTCACGAGTTTGTCCTCTGACTTCTCTTGGCCTCAGCTATGCCCTTAATCACCAGAGGGTCTCCCAGACCAGAAAGCGAGCTACTCAAGGGACCAAGAACTGCAGCTCACCCCCACGCCCTAGCATCCAGGCCAGTATCTTAACATAACAGAGAGCCAAAACATGTTTGTAACATTGGACAGCACACAAGGCTCTTAGAGCCCTAGGCAACAGTCTACCCTCATTGTCATGGAGATGGAGTTGGGAAGAAAACCTTTGCCTGACACTGGTAAGCAGGAAGCGCAGCTTCAAAGAGCAGCTGAGGCGCCCCAGCAGAAGAGGACTCAGCATGTGACGCTATGTGCAAAGTCACCACATGTGTGCTGCTCCCAACAGCCATCATCTCCTCACACGGAAATCTTAAATGGAAACACATGGCTAACACAAAACAAGTCTGACCTTCCCCCCCGTTTTGTGTGTTGTTTGGTAATTCTTTGTTGGAGTTTAAGAAGGTATAAAGTAAAAATTACCAAAGCAAGGGAAAATGAGCTGCAAGTTCCTTTGAAGTCTTTTACCTTGGGCAAGGTTTATAAAGTGATGCATTGGTGTTGTGGGATGAGAAGCCTGCCTAAAGTCCATCTTGGACTCTTTAAAAGACCATAGACAAAGAAGTCACACAGCATGGGTTCAAATCCTGATTCCTCCCTTGCTGGGTCTAAGGCCTATGGCCTCTGCTCCTTGCTTTCCACTGCTCTGAAATGAGAATACTTACCCTGAGGGTATAAATGGTAAAATGCCTATCAAGTACCAGATAGACGCCCTATTTATGGTGGTAATTATTAATATAGAAATTAATTGATAAAAATAATAGAGTTAATTCTGACTAATCATCTATTCAATGATTTATCTTGATTTTTCCCTCTGGTCTGTGACTTCATAGACTGCGGAACCCTCCCTTTATTCATTTTTATGTCCTAGCACTCTGCATTGCTTACTTATAGTTCACTCCTTAATAGACATGTATTGAATAAAGAGGAAGAGGATTAGAGATAACTTCAGGCTAACCAATGTTATTTCTACCCATATTCAACATGCACTTCTGTATCAGTGCAGTTGTTCTTTTCCCACTTCCTTTTCACACACCATACTCAGTTCTAAAAAAGGGGAAAACATCAGGCCACTTGTGTGGAAACTGGTCCTAACTCATTTAAGATTTCCAAGAAAGAGGATAAGCTAGAGAGGCGTGCTCCTTGAGCTGAGAAACCAAATTACCAGATAGTGTTTCTTAGCAACATGCAATTTAAATCTCCCTGCTTCAAACCTGGCTCTGTTGTTTGGAGGCTCAATTTATGTTTTAAGTAACTTGCTCTGGGACACAAAAAAAAGTTTGCAAAAATAATTACAGTATAAAACTTGGTCTTATAAAACCAAGTTTTTTTATAGGGACTTGGTTATTTCATATTCTCCCAAATATACACTAAATTTCAACTGTGTGCCAGGCAATATTAGATACAGAAAAACCCCAACATGACTAAGACATGACCCTATTCCAAAATATTATGCTTTCCCCCTAATAAAATGACCCTACATCTTCCTTCTTTTTATTTCTCTAGATTTATAAAGGCCTTATTAGTGTGATTAAAGCTGCTATTTCATCCCTCCTCTCTCACTAACACCATATCTAATAGAATCCTACATGACACAAAATATGATGATTTTGAAAAATTCTTTATCAATCAACAAGTATTCACTTTACAACTACAGTACTATGAGCCCAGCTTTGTTAAAATATAGATACAGTTCCCAGGTGCCTGAAATTCCTACAAAATGTTACTTAACTTATGCATTTTTAAATGTATGTACTTAAGAGCAAAGCAATATTTGTTTTAAAATATAATAAAATACAATGTGGTATCTATTTAGGTTAAAAATAAACTTTTTATTGAGATATATTAACAATTTATGCAGGGTGTAGAGTTCGATGAATTTGACAAATGAATACACCTGTGGAAAATACCACATTCCTCACAAGTTAGAAACCTCTCTCAGTCAATCCCATTCTCCCACTTTCCAGAAGCAATTACTGTTCTGTATCACTGTATTAGATTAACCTAGCCTATAGCTTCATACGGGCTTCCCAGGTGGTGCTGGTGGTAAGGAATCTGCCTGCCAATGCAGGAGATACAGGAGATGTGGGTTCGATCCCTGGCTTGGGAAATCCCCTGAAGGAGGGCATGGCAACCCTCTCCAGTATTCTTGCCTGGAGAATCCCCATGGACAGAGGAGCCTGGTGGGCTACAGTCTGTGGGGTCACAAAGGGTCTGATGTGACTGAGCACGCTCACATGCATAGCTTCATATAAATAGAACCATATGGTATATGAATATATGAAGAATATATGGTATATATTCTTTTGTGTGAGATGTTTTATTTGCTCAGCATTATGGCTTTGAGATTCATCCTTGGTTTTGTCTGTATCAGTAGTTCTTTTTATTGTAGAGTAATATTCCATTGTATGAATATACCATAATTTATCCATTCTCCTGTCAAAGGATGTATTGGTTAATTTCTTGCTGTGAGCTATTCTGAATAAAGAAGTTATAAGCATCCTCGTGAAAGTTTGTGCATATATATATTTCATTTATCTTGGACAAATACCTAGGAGAAAAATTCTTGAGTTGCAACATGTTTAACTCTATAAACAACTACCAAAAATTTTTACACTTCCATCAGCAATATTTAAGAATTCTGTTTATTTTCTATACTTCTTAGAATTTATCAATCTTTTCATTTCAGTCTTCCCTGAAAAATAATAATGTTGAACACTTGTTCACATGCTTACGGACCATTTGTACATTTTCCCTTTTGAAGTGTTTTTTCATACCTTTCCCCCATTTTAACCAGCTTTTTTGTCTGTTAATTGTTGGAATTCTAAATATATTGTTTTGTTTTTTTCCTTTTTGTGCACCTGAGCCCATTCTTAGTTGTGGCATGTGGGATCTAGTGCCCTGACCAGGGATCCAAACCGGAACCCTGAACTGGGAGTAGAGTCTTAGCCACTGAACCACCAGGGAAACCCCTAAATACATTCTTTATATATGCCTTGTTAGATATAAGATTGCAAGTGTTTTCTCTTAGCCTGTGGCTTGCCTATTAATTTTCAGAACTGTTTCTTTTGATGAGAAGAGCTTTTGAGAAATGTATATCTACTCCAAGGTCATGAATATGTTTTCTTCTAGAAGTTTTTAAATATTTCTTTTTTGCTTTTAGGTTTAAGTCTAAAATCCATCCCAAACTAACTTTTGTATATGGTGTGAGGTGGGAACTAAAGTTTATTTTTCTTTTCTTATATGGGTTTTCATAAGGTATGATGGTTAAATATATGTAACAACTTGACTGTGCTATTGCTGGGTGAGTCTGTGAGACTATTTCAGAATATATTAGCATTTCAACTGACAGATTGAGGAAAGAATATCACCCTCACCAATGTAGAGGGGCAACATCCAGTCCATTGAGGTCTGAATGGAACAAAAAGAAGAAAGAAGAGTGAATTTGTTCTCTCTGCTCTAACTGGGACATCCATGTTCCCCTGCTCTTGGATATGGGTGCTCCTGGTTCTTAGGTCTTTAGTTTCAGACCAAAACTTTACACTGACTGCCCCCAGATTCTACAGATTCCATGCCATGGGAATGTTATTAAATATAGATTCATTATCTTTGATACATGTGTATCTATTAAGATATTTTCATTTTTCTCATAGCAGTGTTAGTGATTTACATTTTTGAGGCATCTGTTCATCTAAATTGTTGATTTAATTATAAAAATTAGAATATTTAATTCTCTTAATGTCAATAGAATAAGAGATACATCTCCTATTTAATTATGAACATTTGCAATTATTATTATTTTTTCTTTCTTAAGCTGTCTTGCTAGTGGTTTATCAATTTTATTGATCTTTTCCAGGAACCAGTGTTTCATTTCATTAATTTTCCCTATTGTTTGTGTGTTTACTACTTCACTGATTTCTACCCCTATCTTTACTACTTCCTTCTTTGTATTTATTTTGTATTTAATTTGTTCTTCTTCTAGCTTCTTAAGGTATAAGCTTAGAGTATTGATTGTAAATTATTGCTATTTTCTAGTCTAAGCATTTAAATGTATAAATTTCCTACTAAACACTTTTTGTGGCATCCCACAAATTTTGATATGTTGTAGTTTTATTTTAATTTAGTTTAAAATATTCTAAATATTAATTTTGATCTCTTTCTTGACAAATGAATTATTTGGACATGCTTTTTAATTTATAAATATTTGTAGATTCTTGTGTGTTTTTCTTATTGATTTCTAATTCAACTCCAATGTAGTGGGAGAAGATACTTTTAAATTTATGAACTTCTCTATGACCAAGCATATTTTTATCTTCATGAATGTTGTATATTTTCTGGAATATAATGTGTATGTGTATATATATATAAGTATTACACAGGAATAGGATGTAATTTCTTGTAAATATTAGTCATGTTAAGTCAATTAAGTGAAAGTGTTAGTCATTCAGTTGTGTCTGACTCTTTGTGACCGCATGGACTGTAGCTTGCCAGGCTCCTCCATCCATGGGATCTTCCTGACCCAGAGATTGAATCCAGGTCTTCTGTGTTGCAGGCAGATTCCTTACAATCTGAGCCACCAGGGAAGACCTAATTCAAGTAAAATATTGTTTAACTCATATATATTTACTGGGTATTTTATATTTTTAATAGAAAGGAAAATTAAAATATGGAAATCATATTATGGATTTGTCTATTTCTTCATTTAATTCTGTATATTCTTGCCTTGTGCCTTTTGAAGTTTATCAGTTGCAGAAACATTTAAGATTTTTATGTCTTATTATTCCTTCTTGGTCATTTGACCTTTTAGATGTCTCTCATTATTTCATGTTCTTTGTCCTGAAATTTATTTTATCTAACATTAGTAAAGTCACTCCAGCTTTCTTGTGATTAGTGTTTTCATAATATGTTATTTTGCTTTTTATCTATGTCATAGTGCATATAGCTGGATCATGCTCTTTTAGTCAATCTGACATTGTTGCCATGTAATTACAGAGTTTACTCTAATTACATTTAAAACATATATGAATATGGTTTTAAGTCTGTTTTCTTGCCATTTTTTCCTTTTCTCTTACTTAGTTTTATTTTTTTCCCTGCCTTCTGTTAGATACATTGAATCTTTTGTAGCTCCAAATATTCTTTCTGATTTATTTACAGTTTTAATAATGTCTAGATTACAACATGTATCGTAACTTAATCTACTATGAATTAATGTAAAATCTCTTCACATATAAGAACATCACAATAGTATGCTTTCATTTACTTTCTTCTATTTTCTGCAGTAGCTGTTATATATTTCATTCCTACATGTGTTATAAAACTTACGTTATCTTATATTTTGGTTTGCTCTTTTGTTTTAGATAGTAATTATAATTAAAATAATTTTAAATGAAAATGTATTTCTATTTTCTAGATACTTATCATTTCAGGTACTCTTTATTCCTTTGTATGATCTGAATTCCATTTGCCATCATTACTCTTCAGACAGAAGAAATTTAATATTTTTATAGTACAGACCTGCCTGAGATAAATTCTCTCAGCATGTATTTGATAGTGTCTTTATTTTATCTTCAACTTCAAAGAATATTTTACTGCATATACAATTCTAGATTCATGAAATTCTTTTCTTTCAACACTTTAGAAACGTGGCCCCACTGTCTTCTAGATTACTTTGTTTTTAATAAAAAAACTTGTGTTCAATTTACCTTTGATCTTTGGGAAGTTATCTCTCTCCTTCTCTCTCTCTCTTTTTTTCTGTGTGCTCCTAAGATTTTCTCTTTGTGTTTGGTTTTCATAAATGTGACTACAAATTTCTTAAGTTTTGTCTTTTTTGTGTTGATGCTTCTTAGAATTCATTGAGTTTACTGAATTTTTAAGTTGATATTTTTATCATATTTGGTAAATTTTCATCATATATGTTCAAATCTTTTTTATTTTGCTCCAATTTGTTTCTACTCTTTTTTATAGCTCTAATTACATGTATGTTCAGACCACCACTTGAAATTGTCCAGCAGGCCACTGAGGACCTGTTTGTTTATGTTCAGTCCTTTATTCTCTCTGTACTTCAGTTTAGATAGATTCTTTATACTTTAAGTTCACTAATTTATTTTTCTTTTTCAATGTCCAACTACTGTTAAGCCCATTCAACTGTTATTCTTTCAGATATTGCATATATCCATTCTGGAATTTTCACTTGGTTCTTTTTTATAGTTTTCATTTCTTTGCCTGCTTGCGCCATCTATTCACTTATCTTATCTGTCTTTTAAATTCTTGAACAAATTTTAAAAGTCTACTTCAGTAAATTGTAAATCGTCAGTAAAGTTCAATAAATTCAGTACATTGTCACATAATGCCAATATCTGTAATATCTCTACATTTATGTCCATTGACCATTTTTCTCCTGGTTGTGGGTCACATTTTCCTGTTTCTTCACAGCTCTAAACATTTTGTTGAAATTCTGAAGTTTTATCATTTCCCTTCCAAGAATTTTACCTTTTGTTTTACTTGGCAACTAATTTACTTGATTATCTTGATTTTGTTGAGACTTACATTTAGATTTTATTAAGCTGGGTCTAGAGTAGTCCTTATATTCCTAAAGCAAGGTCTTTCTAGTTTCAAGTGAATTCCCAGGTTTCAGTCTGGCTAGATGGACTTCACGTTCTCTTCCTGTTCTTGTTATTTAGTTGCTAAGTTCTGCCAGACTCTTTTGAGACCCCATGGGCTGCAGCCCACCAGATTACTCTGTCCATAGGATTTCCCAGGCAAGAACACTGGAATGGGTTGCTATTTCCTTCTCCAGGGGATCTTCCCAACCCAGAGGTTGACCCACATCTCCTGTATTGGCAGGTGGATTCCTTACTACTGAGCCAGCAGGGAAGCCCCAAGGTCCCTTAGCACAGTGAAATCTTTACAATCACACTCTTGAGTTCATACACACAGTGGCCATTCTCTCCCAGACCTCACAGAGTTACACCTTATATGTACATATCTTAGTATTCAGCCAAAGACTCAAGAGCTTCCCCAATGCAGATTTCTGGAGTTCTTTCTCTGGAATATTCCCTTTCTTCACAACCCTGCTTCAGCAGCCCCAATCTATGTTCTCTGCTTCCTACATCTCATGAGACCACTGTTCTCTCTTTGGCCTCTACACTTTGGGACTGTCATTTTGAAAATGTCCCATGGAAGAAGCACAGGAGAATATGGACCTCACCTCATGTGTTTCCCTTCTGTCAGTGATCACAGTCCTGATGACTGAAAATGCTTGTTTCATATAGTTTCTCTAGTTTTATATTAAGTCTGATACATACTAGTCCACTAAGACCAGGATTGAAAGCCTGTATCTAAACTACACAATTATGACTAAAGGTGAAATAAGAGCAATAAGAGATCTTTAATAAAGATAGTTACTATTATTATGCTTAATCATGATAAAATTCTGTGAAACATTATTATTCCAAAGATGAGGAAACTGAGACTTAGAGAGGTTAAGTGAAGTTAGTCGGTAAATGGCAAATCCAAGATTTGAACTAAGACAAGTTTTACTTTACAGTCTATCTTTTTTTCCACTGTATACAAATGCTTAAAGTAGTCAAAGCCAAGGGCTTCCCTGGTGGCTCAGTGGTAAAGAATCCACAGGCCAACGCAGGAGACATGGGTTTGATCCCTGGTCCTGGAAGATCCCACCTGTCTCAGAACAACTAAGCCCGTGAACCACAATTAATGAGCCCGGGATTCACAACTACCGAGCCCATGTGCCGCAACTACTGAAGCCCACGCACCTAGGGTTCCATGCTATGCAATGAGAGAAGCTACAGCCACAGGAAGCCTGCTCACCACAACCAGAGAGTAGCCCCTGCTTGCCGTAACCAGAGCAGAAGCCCAAGCCTCAATGAAGACCCAGCTCAGCCAACAATAAATAAAAACAATTTTTAAAGTAGTCAAAGCCAGTTTCTTAGAGCAATGGAGACTTGAACTGGGCTTTGAAGAGCTGACAGGCAACAGAGCACAGTGCGTGTGGCAAGATTTGGGCAGCACCTTGCAGGGACAAAGTTGAATGGCTGTGTGAGGTCGGTTTCTAGAGGATAATGTAATCTGACCAAAAAGAAAAACAGGAAAAGAAAGAGATCAAAACAAAAGAAATGGTACTACCTTATCGAGATTTTTTAGATTGTAGTTTATTATAATATTTTAGTCACATATTCTTTTTCTCACTTTACTGGTAATTACATAAATATTCACACTTTTTTTAACCTCTGAAAATTATAGTTTGTAACTTTCTTTCACCTTCCTTCACCCAAGTACTCCTCCCCTTACTCCCCACCTCTGGTTATCATAAATCTTTTTCTAAGAGTTTGTTTCTTAGTTTTTGAAGTATAATTGACCTACAACACTAGATTACTTCCTGGTGCATAAGATAGTTACTCAGTATATCTAAACATTACATGATAAGTCTAGTTACCATCTATCACTATACAAAGATTTATATTATTATTGACAGTATTTCCCATGCTGTACATTTCATCCCCATAACTGATTTATTTTGTAACCTCAAGTTTTCAACTCTTAATGTCCTTCATCTATTTTACTCATACACACTCTTTTTAAAAAAAAAAAATACACACTTTTATAGAATCTTCCCTATGTTTATAGCTTCTGAACATTGAAGTCTCCCAGTCATTTACACAGATGACAGAAAAAGTTAAAAAGAAAAATCAAAGACTGAAAAGGTGAATTTTACCTTTGCTTTTTCTCTAATCATGTCTGATTGGTTTTCATTGAAATGTAAAGAATTTCTCTAAACCTCTTAAATATCACAAAGCCTACAGTTGTTAAAATTCCTTTTCTGGGATCACAAGAGACACCTTGCCTCTCCTCATTTAGCTACAATTTTATCTACAAAGTCTTCCTTTCAGCTCATGACCTCCTCATCTACAAGGATCACAATCTATTTAGAACTATTATTTAAGCAGTCTCTCTGCTGGAGGCAGGGTCATAGACCTGCCTTTCCCATCTTAACTTGTGAAGAGAATTCCCACTCTTCAGCTGTACAGAATTGCTTTCTTCGTGTGGAAACTAACTTAAATAGCTATTTGGTATTAAAGATGTGAAATTTCTTTAAAGATTTACAGGATAGCTTTGATTTTGCTAAATGATATTTACAATTTGATGACTTCAGTTAGACTGAGCACTTTCTACCTAGCAGGAACTGTGATGTCTACAGAATTATTTCACTGGTTCTTTACAACAGTCCTGTGAGGTAGGTCCTGCTATAATCATCCCTATTTCACAGAGGAAGAAACTAAAATTTGGAACACTTAAGTAACTTGTTCAAAAGCACACAGGAATAAATTGCTATATTAAGAGCTGTACTCAGAAGTTCAAACACTTCGAGAAGACAAAATCCAATCCCCAACTATACATAAAGGAGGTAAAAAGTAATTTCTGCGAGGACTTCGCATATATCAAAAGTCTTTAGAACCAGACATACATAAATTCATACTATGGCTCTCCCCTTTTCCAGCTGTGGAAGTTGGGAAATTTACTTATTCCTTGTTACCTTGTTTCTTTATCTTTACAATTCCTTGAGATTATTATTTCTTGGTGTGTTCACAATGATTCATTAAGATAGTACCAAAAAAGCACCTTGTACATAAAGGAGGGAATAATAATAATAGAATTATCATTATTCTAATGTTGCCCAACCTGCATCAAATTTAAGATTCATATTTCCCTGAAATGTAATTCTACTATTTACTAGTTCTATTTCTCCTGGATATTTTACTTAAATTTTCTAGGCTTCAGTTTCCTCATCTGAAAATTGGGGATAATAATAATTACCTACCCATAAAATTGTAAGAACTAGGTGTCTTATACAGCAGTCCCTGACCTACCCGAAGTGTTTAGTGTGTTATCTGTCTAATGACTATGACGATGGCTAGACGTAAAGCTATAGTAAAGTTGTTCAAAGTTCAATATGTATGCGGAATAGTGTGCATGAGAACTTGATTTAGGGGAAAAAAAAGACATGATCTTTGAAGAAATCTGTTACTGCTCGCCCGGCCCATCAGACTCCTGTCTGCATCCCATTAGATCAGTAAAGCCCCAGGAAAGAGCTGTGCCTCATCAAGGCCACCGTGAACCCCCACTTACAGGGAACAATCCAATGGGACACAGCCATTCTCCCAACACTTTGTCACTGAATGGCAAAAGGGCCGTGGGCACAGGGCTGACTCAATTCCTGGGAATAGTGGAGTCACCCACAATACTCAGGGGGAGAGCAGCAGACAAGGACAGTGAAAGAGACCATGGTTCTTAGAGAATCGTTAATAGCAGAGCAGCAGCAGGATATAGGATTTAGCAAGGGCAAACCTGGAGGTGAGCCCGTCTAGGGAAATAACTGAGGAAGACTTCAGATAACTCTATTATACAGGTGGAGGCAATGAGCCAGAGTAATTTGAATAATGACTAATAGGGTGACCTCATTTATATTCACAGGCTGAAGAGGTCTGGAGAAATTCAGGTTGCAATATAATAAAAACACGTAATTATTATTATTATTATTGTGGTGTAATTGCATTTGGAGCACAGATTTTACTCAGAGCTGCATGCTTGACACTCGAGATTGCACCAATTTTCTAATGGCACAGAACCAATATTCTAGTGGTTTGAATTTTGACTTTCTCTTGACATTGCTTAGTGGGTCAGCATGAGTAAGCTTTTAAGAAATTGTGTATTTGTTCCTTAAGTACATTTCTCTTTTTAAAATGCTGATGTGTTTTTCCATATGCCTAATTAAGGTTTATATAAACCTTCATGTTTGTGCTGTCCCTTGCATTTTATAAGAAAAGTTATTTTTTAAATTGACTTAATTAACATAGGAACAATTAGAAATAGGAGGCCCTGTGCATCAGTAAAAGTTTCATTATTCATTAAATCTAAAAAAATATTCCTCTTAAGAGCGTCCATTCAAAAGGCTACTATCTCAAATTTGTAACAGGCTTTATCCAGTCTGATTCATACTACAAATGCATCAGAAAAATTAGGAGATAGAATAAATTGTTTTTTATATTTTTTGCTCAATTTAGGTATCTTTAATGTTTAATAAGAGAGTTGCAAAACTCTAGTCATCTTGTTCAAGTCTCATAAATATAACAACTAGAGACAAGAGGTTAGTTTTAGTCAAAAGGCCAATTTATAAATTCAGTACTGCTGAAGGAGAAATTTTTACTTTAGTTAATTTCTCTGTAAAATAAAACCCTCTCCCCAGTAAGAATTCTTTATAAAGGTATATAATCTGTGAACTGATAGTGAGGCAGCTCATGGAAATGAAGCATGTTTTCAGTAAAAATACCTTTTTTAATTTGACCTCAAAAAAGTGATGTTTATCTGGGAAACTCTCTAGACAGTTAAGCTGCCTCATATAGATCTCTTTATTATGAATCAGATCTTCATTCGATCCTGTATTATAGGCATTAGTGAGAATGCTATCAGTTACCTGACTGGTTAAAAAGGGACTTCCTTAAATATTTCTTATATGACAACTAACCCTTCCAATTACTTACATGTGGAAAGTATGCCAACAAAAGTATCTAACCACAAGATAACTTCTGATTATTTCAAAGGAACATTCAATATAAAGAAGCATAAACCCTTGGAATAAAGATAAATTTTTCAATACATCAGTATTTATTTCTAAGCAGAGTCAATGCCATTATTACTTTAACAATAACTTTCTATCAAACACTTAGAGTCACTATGCTAAACACTTTATACAGATTTTATTACTTTTCTAATCATAACCATGATTACTATTAAGACATAATCATGGGGAGGTGCTGTTATTATCCCTCTTATACAGAGATGAAAACTGAGGCTTGGAGAAGTGAAATAACTTAAGGTTAGACAATCAAATTATAGAGGCCAAGTCTAGTGCCTACATTTTGTAAGCTTGCTTTTATCCATCATATTAAGTACAAGATACTGTGATGAGAGCTGAGAGGGAGATGAAAGATCTGCAAGCCTAAGTTTCTGCCACAAATTGTTTATAATCTCGTATCTAATACAAAGAGACAACACTACAGGGCAGAATCATCCCAGGCACACTGACTTCATCTCTAGGCTCTCTCTCCAGAATTTTACTCATTCCAAGGCCAGGTGCTTGGACACTTGAGGAAAGTGAAAGTGTTCATCACTCAGGGCCCGATTCTTTGCAACCCCATGGACTGCAGCCCGCCAGGCTCCTCTGTCTATGGAATTTTCTAGGCAAGAATACTGGAGTGGGTAGCCATTTCCTTCTCCAGGGGATCTTCTCAATTCAGGGATTGAACCTGGGTCTCCTGCACTGCAGGCAGATTCTTTACTGTCTGCACCACCAGGGTATCCCTGTGGAAAGGAAGCATGAAAGCAGTCAACTCCCTTGCTCTCAAAACAGGGCAATAAAAATTATATTTGTCTGGCACCATGATCACAATTTTAAATACCTAGAAACCACCTGATACAAAATCTTGTGATTTGGGAAAATACAGGGGGATTTTGCAGGAAGAAGGTAGAGACACCAGTCATAAGGGAGATTGACTGGCAGCATGGAATGAGCTTATGTGGGAAAAGTAAAATGAGTCTTCTTTATGTCTCCAAACTCTCATGGTTCTGGTAGTTTGCAGGTGGCTGCAGTACCTGCTTAGAGAAAAACTAGCAACTGAAATATCTATTTTCCATTTAACATTAGTGAGACTTGGCATAGACAAAACCATTTTTATAAAACAGAGAACCAACCTGTTTTATAGGTCTCCCTATCCACATGCTATTTTTTCAAGGTGAGTAATAGATTAATTCTGTAGCTTCTGAAGAAAAATGTTCTCAGTTTATTTTGACTACCCTTGTGTAGAAGTGACCTGAATTAAAATTACATAGTCTATTACTGATTTTTCCCTCTAAAATTACAGTTGTGCTATAATGTGCAAATTTTCGTTGCTTTTCAACATGAAATTAAAATTACATAGTTATGAAAAGAAGAACCTCAATTTACAATTTTTGAAAAGAAGCCTTGGACTTCAAAGTGTAATTACCTAGAGCTCATTAAAATGCAGGATTATTAACCCAAGAGCTGAAGTTTCTAGTAATAGTGGATCTTTTATAAGAGTAATTATAGGAGTCATAAATATTAAGCATGAAAAAAAGGCTCTACATTTAAAGGGAAAGCATGTGCTCACATCTTTACCAAACTTAATGTGAAAAAGAAGACAACAAAGAAGCCACCATATTGTTAAAGGGTCAAACACAAACCCTATTTTTGGACTTCTTGTTAATGCAAAGCATTATAATAAAATGTTCCAAAATATTTTATGTATGAACAAAAATCAGTGAATAATATGAAATTAATTAATTAGTTAAAAAGGTATCTAGTAGCATCTTAAATTATCTTTTTTCCTAAACTGTTCTGGGAAAAATATCAGGTAGAACTAATATACTCAGTATGATATTTTGTAAAAATGTGAAGAGAAAATGACTAGAAAGAAATTTGCTTAAACATTAACAGCAGTAATCTTTGAACAGGAAATTTACGGGTGCTCTTTCCACCTTCTTAATAACTTTCAGTAATTTCTCAGCTTTCTAGAATGAGCATATATTTCTTGTAGCTCACCTATAACAACTTTCAATGATTACAGGCTTTATTTCCAAGATTTCTAATTCTTTTTCCTAATGATTTATTCCTGTTTTATATCTAAAATGGTATCCTTTACATATCTCTGGATATTAATTAAATTTATTGTATTTTTTGGCTGCCTATCTCTTTTAAAGTAATTTCTGAATCTATTTGCCCAGCTTATCTGCAGGGAGGGGTTTGGAGTTGCTGCAAGCTTGCACAGCAGTGTTTTCCATATATATTAGTGGGGTCAAGGGAAAGGTTGGTGTGCCACTAGGCTAAGTACCTGCAGGGTTGGTCTTCCAGGAATGAAGTTTCCTTTCACTTCTAGTTCATCACCAGTCTCCAAGAGCACTGCCTTGTCTCTATACCCAAAGTCCCATGCTCTTTGCTCCTACCTGGAGGTAGCCAGTGACATTGCTGTCCCTAGATTGCCTCCTGCCTATTGCTTCCACAGACTCTGCTATGAAGTGTCTTATTCTGTTTCCTCTTGGTTTATTACTTCCTTCCATAGATTACGATATCTCGCTTCTCCTGGGATTGTCTCAAGTGTGTGCTATATATTTAACCACTAACACAAACAAACAAAAATCTTTCCTATTCTTCCTAAATATTTGCACTACGAGGCAGACCACACATTGTGTTTACTCTGCCATCTTGAAACAGAAAAAGTAAACAAAAACCATTTTTAAATGTCACCAGAAAACTATTATTTTAGTAAAGTTAGATTTTTGCTAATTAAAGAAAATTTAAAAGAGTAGCAATGAACAATGGGGGGCTGATAGCTCTTCGAGATCTTGATTTCGATTCTTTTGCATAAATAACCAGGAATAGGATTGCTGGATCATATGGTAGTTCTATTTCTAATTTTTTGAGGAGCTCCACACTGTTTTCCACAGCAGCTGCACCATTTCACTTTCCTACCAACTATGTACAAGCCTTCCAATTTCTCCAATCCTGACCAACATTTGTCTTTTGTTCTTTTGACAGTAGTCATCCTAACAGGTGTGAGCGGTAGCTCAGAGTGGTTCTGATTTGCATTTCCATAATAATTAGTTATACTAAACATCATATATTTATTGTTCACCTGTTCATATACTTGTTGGCTACTTGTATGTATTCTTTGGAGAAATCACTATACAAATCTTTAGTTGTAAATATTGATGAATAGATGAATGGATAAAGAAAGTGTGATTTTATATATATATATAAGGCTTCAGTCCATGGGTCACAAAGAGTCCAATACGACTGAACGACTAACACTTTCACTAATGTAGTATGCATATATATTACAATGTAGTGTGTGTGTGTGTAAATATATATACATGATGTAGAATGGTGGTTGTCAGGGGTTGAAGAGAAGAGGAGAGGGGAAATTGCTACTCAATGGTGTGTGTGTGTGCGCGCTCAGTCATTTCCAACTCTTTGTGATCCCCTGACTGTAGCTGCAAGGCTCCTCTGTCCATGGGACTTTTCAGGCAAGAATACTGAGTGGGTTGTCATTTCCTCTTCCAGGGGATCTTCCCAACCCAGGGATCGAACTCACATTTCTTGTGTCTCCTGCATTGGAAGGCAGATTCTTTACTGCTGAGCCACCTGGGAAGTTCAATCAATGGGTATAAAGTTTCAACTAACAAGATAAATAACTTCTAGTGATCTGCTGTACAGCATTATGCCTATAGCTAACAATACTGGACTATACACATTACAAATGAGGAGAATAGATCTCAATTAAGTATTATTACCACAATAAAATAAATTTTTTAAAAGTAAAAAGTAGAGGAAAGTTGGAAAACTAAGTTAATTGATGCCTAAAGCATCCAGTTCCAAAGATATGACAAAAGTCCCAGCACCACCTGGGCCTGAGTTTTGCCTTTTAATATTGTTCTGGTGGTAGGACTTTCTTTTTTTTTTTTTTTTTTTGAGAATTTCCTTTAATTCCTTTGGGTAAATAAGTAAACATTCCTAAATTCCTCACTTAAAGATTGACTCTTTAAACACAAATTTACTAAGAAACAGCAATATCATAGTCAAATAATCAAGTAATAATTAAATTTTAAAAATAAACTATTAAAAATTCTAAGGGTATATCAGGGTTGCCAACGACTTGAAGTAATATAACTTATGAAATTTTGTTTATTTATCCTCACAAAGGATAAATCATTCAAATATCATCAATACGTAATAAAGGAAAATGCCAGCCAGTGTTTTGGAACAGGCCCCTTGAAAATGTTATTAATGATATGATTTCACTTCAGTTCTCTCAGAAGCCTCTTGAAAAATCAGAAGGTTCAGGCTTTTAATTTTGACTTAGTCTTTATGAATTGGAATGTAGTTGACCAATATGTTTTCTATAAAACCTTACTTTCTTCTTTTTTAATAAAAGCTGAGAATAAAATAAAAATAATAACTAGGAAAAAAAAGGAAATGCCAAAACAGTTATTCTCTTAGCTCATGAGTTTGAAAATTTCAGATTGAATTTCATCCTTTTGAGGTTCAATTCTATTTACTGCCAACAAAATGAGATTTCCTGGTTTGGTACAAAAGAGAAAGCCTCAAATTCTTTTCAACACCAAGCATGTCTTAATAAACTGCATTTGACAATTTAAGGGTAAAGCAACCAGAATCAGGCAGCTTAGATTTCTTTGTAAATACACAGGGGTTAGAATTTGAAGGGGGAGAGGCTTGGCAAAGAATACTTTTGGCTTTGTCTGAAACACTCAGGGAAAAAAAAGAAATAGTTGAAATTGTTTGCCAAGCTCCAACTGTGGTTTGTTTCTCCAATATATAAAAATCATGGTGTTAACTTTTCCTAAAATTACCTCCAGAAGTTAACTACAGGACAATTGCAACAGAGAATTTCTCAAATGAAAAAAAAAAAAAAAAGGTGTATGAATTGCAGTATATTACTGCTGACTAATCTTTGGCTGGGTCTAACTTAAAGATCCTTTCTTCCTGACTCCTGAACTTAGATTTGGGGCAGAACATTAGCAGAGCATTCACTTCATTCTTTTACATACTGTTTAGGTGGTGGGGTTGATAAACGGCAAACTTACAAGGAATGGCCTCCCCAAGGGCAGTCATATTCACTGGAGATACAAAGATGAAGACCCTAAGTGCAGCTGATCCTGCTATTAACACCAACGAGAGCCACTGATAGAGGATAGGAGGGGAAGAAAGTGCTCTGTGGTCATCTTCACACACCATAGCTGAGAAGCAGAAGAAATCATCTCTACAAATCACCAGTAAGCATGAAAAGATTACTCGACTGCATTGCTAATCATAAAAATACAATACGGTGAAATAATAAAATTGTATATTTATATATTGACCATTTTCACCTCTCAGATTGGCAGAGACCACAAAGATTGATAGAAACTAGTTTGGGGAAGGTGTAGAGAAATAGTTTTTTCTTGTAATAATTTCTTATTATAACTTTTCCAGGGAAAGAAACCTGATAAAATTCAACAAAAGATCCAAAAATTCCACCTCTGGAAATGTATCCTAAAAAAATGAAGACATATTCTAATATGTATATCTAAGAATATTCATTCAGCATACAATAAGTACATTGTAATTTGGGAAAATTATAGACAACTCAAAAGTGTGACAAAAGGTTGCATGTGTTATGATATACATGCAACACGTTGGCTGTATGTGTCATGATTTATTCATAAGGTAGTTATTAGAAGTGATATTGCATCAACTCTCTGTTAAGAAAATAAACTTCTAATTTGTATTTTGTGAAAAGTAACATTGTAGAATACATACTAAAATGGGATAATGTTCATGATATAATTACTAAATTAAACAGAGCAAGCTAAAACACCACATTAAAGATGATTACATTAAAATATGTACAAAGAAATCACTGTCACACCTTTGCTTTCTGTCTCTTGGAGAGTGTTCAAGGACTCTGTACTTTCAACACACCCTGGTACCAGCTCATTGTGATCTCAATCAGACTCACGGCCTTAGATAGTATATTTAAGCTAACAACTGCCAAATAAACATCTTTAGTCTAGATCTCTCCCTGTACTCCAAACCTGTATCCAAATCTCCATCTGCATAGAAAATGTGTCAAACTTAACATGTCTAAAAACCAAACTCCTGACCTCTTGATCCCCACAAAACCTGCTTCTTCCCAAGTTTACCTCATTGCAATTAATGCCAACTTCATACTTTAAGTTACTCACCCCAAAACTTGGAATCATCCTGACTCCACACTGACTTTCATATTCCACACTCAATCCACTAGCAAATCTCATCAGCCTCCTTTTTATAATATAACCAGCATCTAACCGCTGCTGTCTACCTCCACCTCTGTCACTCGGGTGTGAGCAAACCTATGGCTCATCCAGGTTATTAAAATAGCTAAATCTCCCTGTTTAAACTCTACCCTTATTGTCTCTTCTTCATATTTTAACCCTCTCCACTTACTGTCTATTCTCCAAACAGCAACAGTGGTTATATTAAAACATAAGTCAAAACATGTGACTCTTGCTCAAAGCTGTCAAATAACTTCCTACATCACTTCAAAGAAAGGCCAGTTCATCCTATCAGCCAACAAGGCCCTGCCTGACCTAGCCAACTCCTTATTACCTGACCTGACCTTACCTGACCTTCCATTATGATCATCTCTCCCACACTAACTCTACTCCAACTACAATATCCTCCTCAGTTCAGTTCAGTTCAGTCACTCAGTCATGTCTGACTCTTTGCGACCCCATGGGTGGCAGTACGCCAGGCCTCCCTGTCTATCACCAACTCCCAGAGTTGACCCAAACTCACATCCATTGAGCCGGTGATGCCATCCAACCATCTCATCCTCTGTTGTCCCCTTCTCCTCCCACCTTCAATCTTTCCCGGCATCATCGTCTTTTCCAATGAGTCAGTTCCATTAGTTGGCCAAAGTATTGGAGTTTCAGCTTCAGCATCATTCCTTCCAATTAATATTCAGGACTGATTTCCTTTAGGATGGACTGGCTGGATCTCCTTGCAGTCCAAGGGACTCTCAACAGTCTTCTCCAACACCACAGTTAAAACCATCAATTCTCAGGCACTCAGCTTTCTTTATAGTACAACTCTCACATCCATTCAAGACTACTGATAAAACCGTAGCTTTGACTTGACGGACATTTGTTGGCAAAGTAACGTCTCTGCTTTTTAATATGCTGTCTAGATTGGTCATAGCTTTTCTCCCAAGGAGTAAGTGTCTTAATTTCATAGCTGCAGTCACCATCTGCAGTGATTTTGGAGCCCCCAGAAATAAAGTCTGTCATTGTTTACATTGTTTCCCCATCTATTTGCCACGAACTGATGGGACCAGATGCCATGATCTTTGTTTTCTGAATGTTGAGTTTTAAGCCAAGTTTTTCACTCTCCTCTTTCACTTTCATCAAGAGGCTCTTTATTTCTTCTTCGCTTTCTGCCATAAGAGTGGTGCCATCTGCATATCTGCAAAGAGGTTATTGATATTTCTCCCAGCAATCTTGATTTCAGCTTGTGCTTCATCCAGCCCAGCGTTTCTTATGATGTTCTCTGCATGTAAGTTAAATAAGCAGGGTGACAATATACAGCCTTGATGTACTCCTTTCCTGATTTGGAACCAGTCTGTTGTTCCATGTCCAGTTCTAACTGTTGCTTCCTGACCTGCATACAGATTTCTCAGGAGGCAGGTCTTAAACCTCATAACAATCATTTGCTGTTCCATTTGCCCCAAATACCTTGCTGCAAAATATCTACATGGCTAATTTTCTCATCTCCTTCAGGTCTTTCCTTAAGTGTCAAAAACGGGGCTTCCCTCAATGCTGTCTTTAAAAGAGGAACACATCCTAACCCCCTCTCCTATTTCTTTCTCCTCACCCGTGTCCTCTCTCTTCCCCGTTCCTTGCTTGTATCCTTTCACAGCATTTATTAACACCTCAGAGGTTAAAGCATCTGCCTGTAATGCGGGAGACCTGAGTTTGATCCCTGGGTCAGGAAGATCCCCTGGAGAAGGAAATGGCAACTCACTGCAGTATTCTTGCCTGGAGAATCCCATGGATGGAGGAGCCTGGTGGGCTACAGTCTATGGGGTCGCAAAGAGTCGGACACAACTGAGCAACTTAACTTTCACTTTTCAAGATACTGTATGGGCTTCCAGGTGGCACCAGTGGTAAAGAACGTGTCTGCCAATGCAGGAGAGACATAAGAGATGCAGGTTCCATTCCTAGGTCAGGAAGATCCCGTGAAGGAGGGCATGGCAATCCACTCCAGTATTTTTGCCTGGAAAATCCCATGGACAGAGGAGCCTGGCAGGCTACAGTCCACTGGGTCACAAAGAGTCAGACACGACTGAAGCGACTTAGCATGTATGCACCCAAGATACTATAGAATATACTTATTTACTTTACTTATTTTCTGAATCTTTTCCTACCCTGGGTGGAACAAAAGCTCCATCAAGGTAAGGATTTTTGTCTGTTTGAGTCACTATTGTATCTTCAGTGCCTAGAACAATGGCTGATAAGTAGTAGGTGCTCCATGAATAACTGTTGAATGAATAATAAAGACATATTTTAAAGCGAGCAGTAGAATCTTAACATTAGTTTAGACTAATGTATACAGACATGTATCCACCATTTACCATCATACAGAATATTTTCACTGTCCTAAAAGTCCTCTGTGCTATACCAGTTTATATCTTCTTCCCCACCAACCACTGATCTTTTTACTCTCCCCATAGTTTCACCTTTTCTGGACCGTTGAAATCATATGGTAAGTATGATTAGTTGAAATGATAGTTGAAATCATATGTATGATAGTTGAAATCATATGGTAAGTACCCTTTTCAGATTGGCTTCTTTCACTTAGCAAGACGTATTTAAGTTTCCATGTCTTTTCATGGTTTGATAGCTCATATCTTTCTAGTGCTAAATAATAAATATTCCGTTGTCTAGATGTACCACAGTTTATCCATTCACCTATTAAAGAACAATTTCAAAGTTTTGGCAGTTATTAATACAGTCACTATAAAACACTCATATGCAAGTTTATTGTTGTTTTTTGACTGCACAGCACAGCTTGCAGAATCTTACCTTTCTGACCAGGGATCAAACCCGGGCCCTGGCAGTGAAAGCGCTGAGTCCTAACCACTGGACCACCAGGGTTTTTATGTGGACACCAGTTTTTAACTCACTTGGGTAAATATCAAGGAATACAATTGCTGAATCTTGCAATAAGAGTATATTTTATTTTGTAAGAAACTTCCAAACTCTCTTTTGAAGTGTCCGTACCATTTTGCATTCATGCCAGCAATAAAATCAAAGTTCCTGTCACTCCACATTGTCACCAGCATTTGGCATCCAAGTTCTCAATTTCAGCAATTCTAATAGGTAGGTAGTGTTGTCTCTCAGTGTTGTCTTGACTTGCATTTCTCTGATGACTTCTGATGCAGAGCATCTTTTCATATGATTATTGGCCATCTTTATATTTTGGTAAGATGTCTATTTACATCTTTCCCAAATTTTTAATCAGATTATTTTCTAATTATTGAGTTTTAAAAAAATATTTTGTATATTTTGGGTAATAGTACTTGATCAGATATGTCTTTTGCAAATATTCTCTCCTGGTCTGTAGCTTGTTTTCTCATTATCTTGAGATTATTTTTATAACTGAATAAACATGTGTGCATGCTAAGTCACTTCAGTCGTGTCCAACTCTTTCAACCCCATGGATGGTAGCCCACCAGGATCCTCTGTCCATGGGATCCTCCAGGCAAGAATGTTGGAGTGGGTTGCCATGCCCTTCTCCAGGGGATCTTCCTGACCCAGGGATCGAACATCTGCACTGACAGGTGGGTTCTTTCATGCACCTAGGAAGTCCCAACTGAACAAACAATCCACATTTAAAATACATAAATTATAGGTCACATGCCAAATGAGTGTTAAATTATTATAGCTTATGTCTGTGTACATAACAACTATTTTATGCTGACTATACCATAGAGAATGCACATGAATCAATATAGCCTGAATCTATACAACTGAGTATCCTTTTCTGTATCTTCCCTTTTTAAAATATTCACTTTAAAATAAATGTAGCCAGTGCTAGGATGCCTCATTCCACCTTGTCCACACCATATCTCAGCTTTTACAGGCAGAGCAAACACCAGTGCTTTATTCCTAGACAAAGCATCTGTCTTGAGTCCCAGGTTTCTGCCTGGTAAATTAAGTAGCACCCTCTCTCTTTAGACCTTGCACTGGAATTGCCCCAAGCAGATGCTCCAGCCTGCCTTGCCTTTGGACCTATTCTGCTCTACAGAACCAAGCAGGACTGCCTTGCCAGAAGTTTCCCTAGCCCCAAAGAAATCAGTCACCCAGGACCCACCTCACTTGAAAAGGGTTTAAGCAGTTTACACTTGCAGAAGCCACAAAGCTTCCAACCCAACAATCTGTGATCAAAACACTAAGAAGTCAGAGATCCCCAACAGCCAATATTCTATGCTCCTTCTCAAATTTTCCAACCCCTTCAAAACTTTCACTTGTGTTGCCTTTTCTTTATCTCTACTAAGGCCTGCCATAGGATGAGAGGGAGGTAGATGGGGTCTATCCTACTCTTTAGGCAAGAGACTCCCCCTTCCAATCTATGCCTGCTTCTAATGGCAAAAAAAAGGGGTTCTCTTGATCATTACTAAGGGTCCTTAAGCACATTTCTTAATCTGCTTGAACCTCAACTTCCATGTCTGTCAATTTCAGGGCTATCACAAAGACTAGAAATGGTGTGAAAAATGCATTAGCATCCTAACTACTCAACAAAGCTGCCTGGTTCCCACTGCTCATTCTATGTACATCTCTCAGTTAATTCCCTATCTGCCTTTCCATATCTTTCTGAACTCTCAAATCCATATTGCATGCCACAGCTCTTCCTTATAAAGGTACATGTGAGAAGACAGGAAGTTCATTTCTGGTTTTTATGGTAAGTACTATCTCTTACTGGAGAAGGTAATGGTAACCCACTTCAGTGTTCTTGCCTGGGAAATTCCTTGGAGAGAGGAGTCTGGTGGACTATAGTCCATGGGGTTCAAGAGTCATAAACGACTGAGCAACTGATACAATATCACTTATGAAATGAGCTTTTCCAATTTCTAATTCCTGGCTAAGTAAACAGGAAAAATAAGGCTTAGATCTGATGTTACACATGAGCATATTCAGCAGCATCAATCTCAGGACTGACGTCTAGTCTCACTTTATAATCAGTAGGACACATTTTACCGTTACATCATAGACAGCAAGATGAAAGGGAATTGAAACTCAGAGAAGTCTCCTATCCCCTGGCCATAGCAATTTTCCCTGTGTTGCTTAATTACCCTTACCCTGCACTTATCACATTGCTCTGATTTATCATACTAGAATAATTACACATCTACTCTGCCAGTCACTCAACCCAGAGGTCTAGTTAGGTTGTACAGATCTAGCCTTGGAGTGACAGGGCAGGCACAAGCCATAATGTGGGGTCTGTAGGGTCTGAAGATGGAAAAAAGGCAGAAGTACACTTTTACCACCTTCTCTTAGTGTCTCTTACTGCCAGTTCAGCCTCTGGAATATCTTCATCATAATTTTGACAACTGTAATATTAACTTTTTTTAATTATTGAAAGTTATCATTTTTAGAGATTGTTCTCTTTCTGATCACCTTGTAGCTATGTTTCTGACATGTGCCCACTTCTGCTTTTCTGATATGTTCATTTATAATCAAGGGAGATATTTAGAGATACTAGCAATTTTCTCCTCAACCTATATATCATGAATGTCCCTGAATCTCTCCAACAAGGAACCATATAATATAGTAGAATGGGCCATCTCCAGAACCAAGACAAGGTTTAGAGACTCAGCTCTGAAATACTCATTCCTGTTTATCTATATTTATCAATTATAAACTGAGGCTTAGTTTTTCATCTGTAATGGGGAAAATAATATCAAATGTATAGGATTACTGATACTACAACATAACTTAACAAAATTATAGGATTATTGATATTATAACTTTACAAATGGTAACCCCCATAAATCACACATGTCATCTGTGATTTTAGTTTATTTAATTGCAACTGAATAAATGAAGGTGACAGGCACACTATTTGGTAGACAAGGCTGGACACCACCAGCAGAAATCCAGCATGACCTTAAAAATAGCTTCTTACATCTTCTAAAATGCACTACCCAACTGAAAGTCACACCATGAGAATGGAAAAACGAATGAATTCTTAGCAAATATGCAATGATACTGTAAAGATTGTGGCCATTACTAATGAAATGTTTGCAGAGGGTAAACATCTTCCAACTGTTAGCAAATCAAATCAAATACAAGAATGGCAGAAGGTCACCCAGTATTTGAAAGACAAACTAAGCAGTAATTATAGGAAACCAATTAGAATATTGACAAACCCAAAATGGTTTAATGTTATATAAAAGTTACTATTTAAAACTCACAGTTTTAAATTCAGAAAATAGGAATCTTGGAAATTCTCTAGCCAAATCTTCCTTGTGACCCAGAGTTACAAAGTGATCTGCTGCCCAAGGTCACACAAAAACCTTGAATGAGAATCTAGATAGTTACATGTGATATTTAAGCTCATATTTAAAACAAAAATGTTTAACTAAGATGGCTGTTATATATATATGATAAACTACTAAAATCTTTTTCCTGTTGTATATGAAAATGTTGTGTTCATCGCTCAGTCAAGTGTGACTCTTTGCAACCCCATGGACTGTAGCCCACCAGGCTCTTCTGTCCATGGGATTCTCCAGGCAAGAATATTGGAGTGGGTTGCCATTCCCTTCTCCAGAGAATGTTCCTGACCCAGGGATAGAACCTGGGTCCCCCTCATTGCAGGCAGATTCTTTACCATCTGAGCCACCAGTTGTATATGAAAAATTCCTAAATACTCAATGTTTATTAAGAACCATGCATTATGGATAGGATTGTACATACATCATCTCATGTTTTTCCTCTCAGCACCCAGTGAGGGGTGAACAACTATGCTTTCCACTTAAGAGGTGAGGAAACTGAAGCTCTGAGGTCAGTTGTTGTTGTTGTTGCTCAGTCACTAAGTGGTGTCTGACACTTGGCAACTCCATGAACTGCAGCACACAGGCTCCTCTATCTTCCACCATCTCCTGGAGTTTGTTCAAATTCACGTCCATTGAGTTGGTGATGCTGTCTAACCATCTCACTCTCTGGTTCAAAGTCACAGAACCTGTAACAAGGATCAGGCTTCCAATCCAGGTTTGCCTGACTCTACAGCTGGTGCTTTTGTATTGTCTTTCTTTTTATTCTCAGTCTTTGCAATGATCAGTTATTACAATACCAGAATAACTAGCCATCTTTGTATTTCACAAGAAAACTTTAGGCAGTCCAGGGTGGAACCTTTCTGATGAATTATCACTAAGCCTAAAATATAATCCCCAGCAAGGTCAATGGCCACTTTTCCCATTTTGACCCCTGTTTTGAGCTGTTGAATTCTATAGAACTTCAGCAAGGCTATTCAAAACACATCAAGACTACAGAGCAAGACAAAGCCCTCCCTGGACCACAGGAATATCCAACATGTTCCTACAAGTATTGTGAGGAAAGAAAAACCTGAGAACAAAGAGCCCCTCTGGTGGAGTGAAAGACGTCCCAATATTAAAGTTAGGAAGTCTGACCCAGTGCTACCACTTCATACCTCTGTGACCTTAAAGCAAGACTTAACCTCACCCATAAATTGAGACAAGGCTTTGAAAGAGTAAAATGAAAGAATTTTAAGGTCCCTTGAAAAGCTATGAAAATAAATCATAAATAAAATCTTACAGAATATATCATTCTATCAAAAAATAATATAATGTAGAGGAATATATTTTGTATCAAGTTTAAAAAATCATCCCTGCCTTCAAGCAGTTGATAAGCTAAGCAGTAAAAAGCAAGATATGTAAAAATGAAACAAAAATTAGACATCTGGTTTTCTTTCCCCATAATTTTCAGGTTACATATAATGCTGGCATATTTGAAATAAAGCATTTCATGTGCCTTTTGAAACTTTTTCTTTTTTTACGAATTTCTTTTTGGCTGTGCTGGGTCTCCATCGCTGTGCAAGCAGGCTTGCTCTAGGTGTGGTGAGCAGGGGCTACTCTCTAGTTGTGGGTGCACAGCTTATTGCTTATTTTGGTGGCTTCTCTTACTGCAGAGTACAAGCTCAAGGGGGAATGGGCTGCATAGTCATAGCTCATGGACTCAGTCACCCCTGCTGCATGTGGAATCTTCCCAGACCAGAGATTGAAACTGTCCCTTGCATTGGTAAGCAGACTCTCAACCACTGGACCACCGGGGAAGTCCTTGAAATTTTTTCTTAGGATAAGCTCTAATTTAAAATTATGCCTACATTTTACTGGCCTACAGTATCTATTGCTGTGATAATTAAGCATCCCAAAACTAAGTGGCTTACAACAATCACTTTTTCATTATTCTTTAAGTTGACTGGGTTCAGCCAGACAGTTCTTTCTGTGGGTCTCTTAGGTGGTTGCAGGCAGCCAGGAGCTGGTGTTGGAATATTTCCAAGGCTTCCTCACTGACAAGTTTAGTGAGGCCACAGTTAATGCTGGCTGTGGACTGAGACCTCATATAAGGCTCTTGCCCATAATATGCACACATGGCCTCTCCACATGGCTTCTCCATGTATGCTCTGCATCCTCAAGACATGGCACCTATATTTCAAAAGCAAGTGCTTGGTTGCTCAGTCGTGTCCTACTCTTTGTGATCCTGTGGACTGTAACCCACCATGTTGCTCTGTCCATGGGATTTCCCAAGCAAGAATACTGGAGTGGGTGGGTTGCCATTTCCTACTCCAGGGGATCTTCCCAACCCAGGGATGAAACTCAGGTTTCTTGCATTTCCTGCACTGGCAGGCAGATTCTTTACCACTAGCACCACCTGGGAAGCACCCCAAGAAATCTATGCAGCAGCCACATTACTTTTCATGACCCAACATCAGAAACTGCATAGCATAGCTTTGGCTATAGTCACAGACCAACCCAGATTCAAAAACACAAAGGGAGTGAATGTAATCATTTCTCCTCAATAGAAGGAGTGTAAATGTCATATTAGAAGAAGAGCATGATGAATGGAAGATCATGCTGCAGTCATCTTGGAAAATACAATACACTACAATGTATAATAAGTAGAATTCAAAGGTCTATTACACCTAATGAATATATGTTAGGTGTGTGTGCATATAAACAAAAGGAATACACAAAAAGAAAGCTCTGTCAGACTAGGATATTAGGGTAAAAGAATTATGTCCTTCTCCCAAATGTATGTTTTTGTCACCCTGTGTTTTCTTTCAAAATGCTCACTATGGCACCAGATTGTTTGTATTGTCCAGTGTGTCCATGTTGAAGAACTCAGGTGGGAAATAAGCACTTAAGCTCCCATGGTTGTATAGGACCTTAGTGGAAGATTAAGAGGTTGAACCTTTGTTCTTTAGGTGACAAGAGGCCAAAGACATCCATTGAAAGGGTCAGCCTACATGAAGAAGTGCTTCAGGAAGATGCATCTTAAACTTGGTATGGAGAAAGGGGAATGGAGGCCCTTCCAGGCAAAGACAGTAGTTCAGACTCCACTGTGAAAGACCACTGGAGAGGCGCAAAGGCCTCAGAAGAGTGGAAGCAAGAGGAAAGGAAAAGAAGTGGAAGAAGGCAAACACATTCCGCAGGAGGCAGGACTGAGGTCTGGAGACTGGAGAGCTGTGCAGGGTGAGTTTGCTGGCCCACATACCTGAGAGAATCTGTGAATCACTCACGGACCTAAATGAGAAAGTTGAGTAAGGGGCAGGACACAAGTTTCAGGGGGAAAAATGGGAAAAACTTGTTCCTCTTTTTTTCTTTTTCTAAACCTAGCTCTTTACTAATGTGTTTTGAAGATACAGGCACAGAGATGTGTTTGTGATCTATGCCACTCTCAGTCCTGGTGTGCACAAGATTTTGTTTGAACTCTCGGAGCATCTCTGGCAGGTATGGGGTTTTATTCTAAATGAAATTTTGACCCTCCTACCATATTGCTGGGGCTTCTCCTTTTGCCCTCGGATGTGAGGTATCTCTTTTTGGTGGGATCCAACATTCTTCTGTCAATGGTTGTTCAGCAGCGAGTTAGAATTTTGGAGTTCTTGCAGGAAAAGATGAGCACACATCCTTCTACTCCGCCATCTTGTGTGAGTAAACTCCCATACCCACCAGAGATGCTCAGAGGGCTCAAACAAAACCTTGTGCACACCAGGATACCCCCACAGAGACTGAGCAAGACCTGCCTTTGAGTGTTTGAGTGTCTCCTGCAGAGGTATGGGTCAGCAGTGGCCTGCTGCAAGGGCAGTGGCTCTGGGTGTAGCAGACCTGGGTATGTCATAAGCCCTCTTGAAGGAGGTTGCCATTAACTCCACAATAGAGTCACCAGAACTTACATAGGACTGGGGAAACAGACTCTTGGAGGGTACAAACAGAACGTTGTGCACACCAGGACCCAGGAGAAAGGAGCAGTGACCCCACAAGAGACTGACCCAGACTTGCCTGTGAGTGTCCAGGAGTCTCCAGTAGAGGCATGAGTTGGCAGTGGCCTGTTGAAGGGTTGGGGGCACTGAGTGCAGCAGTGTGTTCATGGGACCTTTTGAAGGTGACCATTATCTTCGTTACCTCCACCATAGTTTGGTCTCAGGTCAAACAACAAGAAGGGAACACAGCCCCTCCCATCAATAGAAAATTGGATGAAAGATTTACTGAGCATGGCCCCACCCATCAGAACAAGACACAGTTTCCCCTCAAGTCAGTCTCCCCCATCAGAAAGCTTCCATAAGCCTCTTATCCTTATCCCTCAGAGGGCAGACAGAATGAAAACCAAAATCACAGAAAACTAATCAAACCAATCACATGGGCCACAGCCTTGTCTGACTCAAAGAAACTATGAGCCATGCTGTGTAGGGCCACCCAAGATGGACGGGTCATGCTGGACAGTTCTGACAAAACAAGGTCCCCTGGAGAAGAGAATGGCAAACCACTTCAGTATTCTTGCCTTGAGAACTCCATGAACAGTATGAAAAGGCAAAAAGATAAGACACTGAAAGATGAACTCCCCAAGTCAGTAGATGCCCAATATGCTACTGGAGAAGAGTGGAGAAATGACTCCAGAAAGAATGAAGAGATGGAGCCAAAGCAAAAATAAGACCCAGTTGTGGATGTGACTAGTGATGGACATAAAGTCCGATGCTGTAAAGAGCAACACTGCATAGAAACCTGGAATGTTAGGTCCATGAATCAAGGTAAATTGGAGGTAGTCAAACAGAAGATGGCAAGAGTGAACATCAACATTTTAGGAATCAGTGAACTAAAATGGACTGGAATGGGTGAATTTAACTCAGATGACCATTAAACTACTACTGTGGGCAGGAATCCCTTAGAAGAAATGGAGTAGCCATCATAGTTAACAAAGAGTCCAAAATGCAGTTCTTGGGTGCAATCTCAAAAATGACAGAATGATCTCTGTTCACTTCCAAGGCAAACCGTTCAATATTACAGTAATCCAAGTCTATGCTCCAACCACTAAAGCTGAAGATGCTGAAGTTGAACAGTTTTATGAAGATCTACAAGAACTTCTAGAACTAACACCCAAAAAGAGATGTCATTTTCATTATAGGGGACAGGAATGCAAAAACAGGAAATCAAGAGACACCTGGAATAACAAGCAAATTTAGCCTTGGAATGCAAAATGAAGCAGGGAAAAGGCTAACAGAATTTTGCAAAGAGAACACATTGGTTATAGCAAACACCCTCTTCCAACAACACAAGAGAAGACTCTACAGAATGACATCACCAGGTGGTCAATACTGAAATCAGATTGATTATATTCTTTGCAGCCAAAGATGGAGAAGCTCTATACAGTCAGCAAAAACAAGACCAGGAGCTGACTGGGGCTCAGATCATGAACTCCTTATTGCCAAATTCAGACTTAAATTGAAGAAAGTAGGGAGAACCACTAGACCATTCAGGTATGACCTAAATCAAATCCCTTATAATTATACAGTGGAAGTGACAAATAGATTCAAGGGATTAGATCTGATAGACAGATTGCCTGAAGAACTATAGATGGAGGTTCATGACATTGTACAGAAGGCACTGATCAAGACCATCCCCAAGAAAAAGAAATAAAATAATGCAAAATGACTGTCTGAGGAGGCCTTACAAATAGCTGAGAAAAGAAGAGAAGTGAACAGCAAAGGAGATAAGGAAAGATATATCCACCTGAATGCAGAGTTCCAAAGAATAGCAAGGAGAGATAAGAAAGCCTTCCTCAGTGATCAATGCAAAGAAATAGAGGAAAACAACAGAATGGGAAAGACTAGAGATCTCTTCAAGAAAATTAGAGATATCAAAGTAACATTTCATGCAAAGATGGGCTCAATAAAGGACAGAAATGGTATGGACCTAACAGAAGCAAAGGATATTAAGAAGAGGTGGCAACAATACACAAAAGAACTATACAAAAAAGATCTGCATGACCCAGAAAACCACGTTGGTGTGATCAACCACCTAGAACCAGACATCCTGGAATGAGAAGTCAAGTGGGCCTTAGGAAGCATCACTATGAACAAAGATAGTGGGGGTGATGGAATTCCAACTGAGCTATTTCAAATCCTAAAAGGTGATGCTGTTAATGTGTTGCACTCAATATGCCAGCAAATCTGGAAACTCAGTAGTGGCCACAGGACTGGAAAAGGACAGTGTTCATTCCAATCCCAAAGAAAGACAATGCCAAAGAATGTTCAAACTACCATACAATTGCACTCATCTCACACTCAAGCAAAGTAATGCTCAAAATTCTCCAAGCCAGGCTTCAACAGTGCATGAACTGTGAAATTCCAGATGTTCAAGCTGGACTTAGAAAAGGCAGAGGAACCAGTGATCAAATTGCCAACATTGGTTGGATCATAGAAAAAGCAAGAGATTTCCAGAAAGACATCTACTTCTGCTTTGTTGACTATGCCAAAGCCTTTGACTGTGTGGATCACAAAAAATTGTGGAAAATTTTTCAAGAGATGGGAATAGCAGACCACCTGCATCCTGAGAAATCTGTATGCAGGTCAAGAAACAACAATTAAAACCAGAAGTGGAACAATGGACTGGTTCCAAATTGGGAAAGGAATACGTCAAGGCTGTATATTGTCAACCTGCTTATTTAACTTATATGCAGAGTAAATCATGTGAAATGCTGGGCTGGATGAAGCACAAGTTGGTATCAAGATTGCCAGGAGGAATATCAATAACCTCAGGTATGCAAATGACACCATTCTTATGGCAGAAAGCAAAGAGGAATTGAAAGAATTGATGAAAGTGAAAGAGAGTGAAAAAGTTAGCTTAAAATTCAACATTCAGAAAACAAAGATCATGGCAACAGTCCCATCACTACATGGCAAATAGATGGGGAAACAATGGAAACAGTGACAGACTACTTTGGGGGGCTCCAAAATCACTGCAGATGGTGACTGAAGCAATGAAATTAAAAGACGCTTGCTCCTTGGATGAAAAGCTTTGACCAACCTAGACAGCTTATTAAAAGACAGAGACATTGCTTTGCTGAAAAAGGTCCAAAGCTATGTTTTTTCCAGTAGTCATGTATGGATGTGAGAGTTGGACTATAAAGAAAGCTGAGCACCAAAGAATTGATGCTTTTGAAAGGTGGTGTTGGAGAAGCCTCTTGAGAGTCGCTTGGACTGCAAGGAGATCCAACCAGTCCATCCTAAAGGAGATCAGTCCTGGGTGTTCATTGGAAGGACTGATGCTGAAGCTGAAACTCCAATACTTTGGCCACCTGACGTGAAGAACTGACTCAATGGAAAAGATCCTGATGCTGGGAAAGATTGAAGGCAGGGGGAGAAGGGGACGACAGAGAATGAGATGGTTGGATGGCATCACCCATTCGATGGACATGAGTTTGAACAAGCTCTGCGAGTTGATGATGAACAGGGAAGTCTGGCGTGCTGCATTTCATGGGGTCGCAGAGAGTTGGACACGACTGAGCGACTGGATTGAACTGAATTGACCAGTCTCACTCAAAATATCAACTCTTCATTTTCTAATTTACATACTCACCACCTCCATGCCTTTATCTCTCATTCAAAATTCATTCTCCACCGAATGATTTCTACTTGTATTTCAGGTCTCAGCTTAAAAATTCTTTTTTTGGGGAAAGCCCTCCTTTGCTCTCAGATGTAATCAGATTCTCTGTTTATAGACTCAGGTACAGCACGCTGCAGGGCTCGTTCACGCACTCGTCATTATTTAAATATTTGTGAAAAGATGTCAGTGCCTGGGTTCCTCACTAGAACAGGAGCTCCTCTGGGGAGGAGCTGATCCTAGATGTCTCCTCAGGAGTTATCCCTAGTGCCATTCTCTGCACCTGGCATGTGACTGCTGCCCAGTAACTGTCACCTGGCTCACTATTTCCTGGGGCTGGATGCTACCCACTTAAACCTCCAGGGGACAGAGGTCAAGCAGAGGAGGACAGGTGGTGAGGACTCTGGTAAATTACAGCAGAAACCCATAAAGCATTCAATCCCCCTCAAAAGCAAAACAGCAGCAAGACAAAACAGAAACAACCCTGTGTACTAAATAAAACTTATCTTCCATTGTCTCCTGCTCACAGGCAACCTTGGAACTCTGATTCAACCTGTATTCTCTCAGGTAGAATTGCCTCTTTACTAGGCAAGAGTCAATCAAATAACATTCACAACCAATGCGGAACTTCCAGGGGGCACTCTGATTTAATACAACTTTCATTAACCCTGTTCTGAATACTGAACATCAGCAAAAGATGCTATTTAAATACAGTCACACAGTGTGACAGATGTGCATTTTTAATTTTTTTAATTTAAAAAGAATACAAGTATAACCAAAACTTAAAGCTATGGTAGAACATATACATCGCACCTCACACTTGCACTTTCCATCCCCGAAAGCAACTAAAGTAAGTGGTTTCTTCCATGTTTTTCTGTTAACTTCCTGTTTCCACATGTCATCTACCACCCCTTCCTACAATCTTCTTCCACTCACTGAATGTAGGAGCTAGAGAGAAACGTAACATCACCCACTCCAATCCATTCATTTTACAAATAAATAAACTGGGGCAAATGACCTACTTTGCAGATCACACAACTGGTTACCAGAGGCAGAAAGAAACACAATTAAGAACCCAAACTCAGCTAAGCACCATCCAGTGCTTTTCCCACATCACCACATCATCTAAAATGAAACTCAC
This sequence comes from Cervus elaphus, assembly GCF_910594005.1. NCBI lineage: Eukaryota > Metazoa > Chordata > Mammalia > Artiodactyla > Cervidae > Cervus > Cervus elaphus. The sequence goes on along the minus strand of NC_057833.1, from coordinate 30,445,894 downwards.
GGTGACTTTTAAAACTGCAACACTATGAAACTATTAGATACAAGAATACTTTTCATCATGTATCTATTTTAATATAAAATATAAATACACATGTGGATAAACATTCTCATACATTGCTTTTTTTAAATTCTGGGCATGACCCAGACTGGGATCTAAAATTTGATCCCTTGCTAATGAGGGACAACTAAAAGGCAAAGATTTAATGATAGAAATTGTTTATAGTTGGCCACAAATAATGCAGTAATGGAATATTTATTGATCCCAGGTTCAGTAGCCCAAATGAGAGATGAAGGAGGAAATGCCTGCCACTTTCTGAAGCCTCACACACAAGTACCATCCACCCTCTTAAGGGAATGTGTTAAAGAACGGAGCCAAAATTGACAGAGCTATCTGGACATTCCAGGCTGACTTATTTGCAAGATGGTTCTTTTCTCAGATTCCCAGGATAGAAGAAACATAATATTAGGCTTTGCACATTGAAATAATAATAATAATAATAATGTGACCTTGCTTCTTGCTACTGCTGTCAAACTTAAGAAAAAAAAAGAGGTGTTAAAATGGTCTGAAATGTAAGTTCATTTCATGCCCTATCTGTCCCACCAACTACTAACACTCCTCCTCTGAAGACCTTCAGAATCCCTGTGCCACTGTGCTTTGTCTGCGTTTTAGTTTCCTCGGAGCTCTAGGAAAGATTCAAACCTACAACCTCGATGCCTTTTTCCCTCCCCCACACCTCCCTGGCACGAGTGATGAACAGAGACCACCTTGCCGCCTCTGTTTAATCACAGAACGATAATATTTCAACATAACAGAGGGGCTGTTTGTGCTTTATCTTTTACTGCATTTTTATGGGGAGCAATATATTTTCTTCCTTTCCTCCCCTGATACTGTAACAATCTTTCCTAAATTAAACATGTAACAAATTTCTCATACGACTTTATTCCCAAGCTCTTTTTAAACCATCATTAAATATCTTCATGCTGTTTGACAGTTATTCCTCATCAGGGTGTTACCTTAGAGACTGCAGGCTGTGAAGGGAGGTCTAAAGCATGCAGATGGAGAGGAAGAGCACTGAGGATATTGGGGAGCAGGGGTGGTAACTTGAAACCACCCCCCACAGTTGGCAGGAATAAACACCAGGGGACCAGAAAGGTACACATTTGAAAAACAAAGTTCATCCTATTTATCTTTGTATGCCTTGGACCTCTGTATGTTCCAGGCATAGCAAGATTCTGGAGGATATTTGGAGGAAGGAAAAGGGAACAAGAGAGAAGGATAAAGGGAAAATGGTAGAAGATGTAAATGAGGGGGGTGGGTAGGAGGCCAAAGTTTGGGGAGGTGTTCAATGGGGAAAAAAGACAGGTGAAAAGAGAGAAATTTGGAGAAGTCTTCCACTTATTCACTGATTTGATCCAACACAAAACAAAGATAGATGGCAAAGTGCTTCCTCAAGGGCTGTAGGTCCTGAAGAAAATGACACTCCGCAGAGCAGACCGTGGCCTCCCCCCAGGCCTGAGACCACACTCTGCAATGGACATAGGCAGCTGTGACCCCAGGGCATTCTGACAAGGCAGGAAGAAGGGCTCAGGGGGAGGGTACAGAGTTGAACCACACTAGCAAAGGTGCCAATCACTGGATTGGGGGAAATGTGACCATAGTAACATTGAACTAACAGCCATGATACCTGGAGGAAATTATACAGACCAGAAAGAAACACTAATCTGTCTAGTAGCTGTAACTATCTGGATTTATGGATCACATCACTGAGCTTATGTGAAAGACAAGGAAACAGATTAGGCTTAGAGGTTGGCTATAGTCACAGCTGCTATGTGTCAGCTTTAATTTGCAGCCATTCTCTCTGACACACAGTCTTTGTAGTGTTGAGTGAGAACTGGTAAGTCTTACAAGTGCCTAATTCATATGACTTTTGCTGATGTCTGGACTTCACCTAATGTACCATTAAAAAAAAAAAATCTGGATACTAGAGCTATATTTAAGTTTCTTTTAGGTAACAAAATTGTATAAGATAGTGCTACTTTGGCACTTTTTATTTCTGGAGTCAATCCATACATGTAGATGGATGCAAAAATCAATCATAGAAGAGGGAAGGAATATTTTGATCAATTGTTAGTGAATAATCTAATTTAGCCAATATTTCTTCACAATCACATACACTGCTGTCCACAGGATTATTTTTTGTGTTAGATTTCCCATCAGGTTCTGATATTGTTTATGGCAAATGGTTACAGTCTGCTCATAATAGAATGAACTCTCTCTCACCTGTGGAGTTTTCTCAGCTATTTGAAGGGTCTAGGATGCAGCTTGGAATGAAAATATAGACCTTACTGGAATTCAAAAGAGCCAGTTCTTCTATACTATAAGTGAAGTATAACTTTTAAAATTGTATCAAAATTTTTTTTTAAATTTACAAGAAAACCCCCAAACAACCCAATCAAAAAGTGGGGAGAAGGTCTAAATAGATATTTCTCCAAAGAAGACATACAGATGGCCAACAGGCACATGAAAAGATGCTCAACATTACTAATTTTAGAGAAATACAAATCAAAATCACAGTGATGTATCACCTCACACCAGTCAGAATGGCTATCCTAAAAAGGTCTGCAAATAATAAATTCTGGAGGGAACCAGCATGTATGTGTAGAGAAATGGGAACCCTCCTACACTGTTGTGAGAATGTAAATTGATGCAGCCATTATGAAAAACAATATGGAACTTCCTTAAAAACTGCAAAAAGAGCTATGTTTTAATCAGCAATCCCTTTCCCGGGCATATATGTAGGAAAAATGAAAACTTTAATTTGAAAAGATACAAGCACCCCAATATTCATGGTAGCACTATTTACAATAGCCAAGACATGGGAGCAACCTAAATGTCCATCAACAGATGAATGGATAAAGAAGATGTTTTATATATATATATATATGTGTGTGTGTATATATATATATATATGTATGTATGTATATATATATATATATTCAACATTCAGAAAACTAAGATCATACATACACACACAGAGAGAATGGAATATTATTCAGCCATTAAGTAAGAATGAATCATTGTCATTTGCATATCATACTAATGAAATTAGTCAAGCAGAGAAAGTAAAAAATATGACTATATCATTCTCATTCTTATTTATATATAAACTGAATCACTTTGCTGTACATCTGAATAACACAATTGTCTTTACACAAAGCAGAACAGGTAGATTTCTTAAGTCATGGCATCCCCTACAAATTAAGTCCTAAGATAGCCAGAAAAGATGGTCAATCTTGTTTATCTCTGTAATCCTAAGCTTGGGAATAGTGCCTAAAATATAGAGACTCAACATGTGTTGAATTAATATATGGATAACTAAAAGACCAATTCTGTCACCTTTAGTTCAGTCCCATTCAGTCACTCAGTTATGTTTGACTCTTTATGACTCCATGAACTGCAGCATGCCAGGCTTCCCTGTCCTTCACTAGTTTCCAGAGCTCGCTCAAACTCATGCTCATTGAGTTGGTGATTCTATCTAACCATCTCATCCTCTGTTGGCCCCTTCTCCTCCTGCCTTCAATATTTCCCAGCAACAGGGTCTTCTCCAATGAGTCAGTTCTTTGCATCAGGTGGCCAAAGTATTGTAGTTTCAGCTTCAGCATCAGTCCATCCAATGAATATTCAGGACTGATTTTCTTTAGGATTGACTGCTTTGATCTCCTTGCAGTCCAAGGAACTCTCAAGAGTGTTCTCCAACACCATAGTTCAAAAGCATCAATTCTTCAGTGCTCACCTTTCATTATAGTCCAATTGTCACATTCCTACATGACTACTGGAAAAACCATAGCTTTGACTAGACGGACCTTTGTCAGCAAAGTAATGGCTCTGCCTTTTAATATGCTGTCTAGGTTGGTCATAGCTTTTCTTCCAAGGAGCAAGCATCTTTTAATTTCATGGCTGCCATCACCATCTGCAGTCATTTGGAGCCCAAGAAAATAAAGTCTATCACTGTTTCCATTTTTCCCCATCTATTTGCCATGAAGTGATGAGACCAGATGCCATGATCTTAGCTTTATTTTTTTATTGTTTGTTTTATTTTTTTATTGAAGGATAATTGCTTTACAGAATTTTGCTGTTTTCTGTCAAACCTCAACATGAATCAGCCATAGGTGTACATATATCCCCTCCCCTTTGAACCTCCCTCCCGTCTCCCTCCCCATCCCACCCCTCTAGGTTGATACAGAGCCCCTGTTTGAGCTTCCTGAGCCAGACAGCAAATTCATGTTGGCTATCTATTTTACATATGGTAATGTGAGTTTCCATGTTACTCTTTCCATACATCTCCCCTCTCCTCTGCTCTCCCATGTCCATAAGTCTATTCTCTATGTCTGTTTTTCCATTGCTACCCTGTAAATAAATTCTTCAGCATCATTTTTCTAGATTTTGTATATATGTGCTAGAATACGATATTTATCCTTCTCTTTCTGAATCACTTCACTCTGCATAATAGGTTCTAGGTTCATCCACCTCTAATCCACCATGAGAACTGACTCAAAGGTATTCCTTTTTATGGCTGAGTAATATCCCATTGTGTGTATTTACCACAACTTCTTATCCATTCATCTGCCGATGGACACCTAGGTTGCTTCCATGTTCTAGCTATTGTAAATAGTGCTGCAGTGAACAATGGGATACACGTGTCTTTTTCAGTTTTGGCTTCCTCAGGGTATATGCCTAGAAGTGGGATTGCTGGGTCAGGTGGTGGTTTTATTTCTAGTTTTTTAAGGAATCTACATACTGTCTTCCATAGTGACTATATCAATTCACACTCCCAACAACAGTGCAAGAGCATTCCCTTTTCTCCACACACTCTCCAGCATTTACTGTAGATTTTTTGATGATGGCCATTCTGACTGGTGTGAGGTGATATCTTATTGTAGTTTTGATTTGCATTTCTCTAATAATAAGTGATGTTGAGCATCTTTTCATGTGTTTGTTAGCCATCTGTATGTCTTATTTGGAGAAATGTCTGTTTAGGTCTTTTTCCCACTTTCTGATTGGGTTGTTTACTTTTCTGGCATTCAGGTGTATGAGCTGCTTGCATATTTTGGAAATTAATCCTTTGTCAGTTGTTTCATTTGCTATTAGTTTTTCCCATCCTGAGGGTTGTCTTTTCACCTTGCTTATAGTATCCTTTGCTGTGCAAAAGCTTTTAAGTTTAATCAGGTTCCACTTGCTTATTTTTGTTTTTATTTCTGTTACTCTAGGAGGTAGGTCATAGAGGATCTTGCTTTAATTTATGTGATCGAGAGTTATATCTACGTTTTCCTCTAAGAGTTTTACAGTTTCTAGTCTTACATTTAGGTGTTTAATCCATTTTGAGTTTATCTTCGTGTATGGTGTTAGGAAGTGTTCTAATTTCATCCTTTTACATGTATCTGTCCAGTTTCCCCAGCACCATTTATTGAAGAGGCTGTCTTTGCCCTATTGTATATTCTTGCCTCCTTTGTCAAAAATAAGGTATCCATAGGTGCATGGGTTTATTTCTGGACTTTCTATCTTGTTTGATTGGTCTATATTTCTGTTTTTGTGCCAGTACCATACTGTTTTGATGACTGTAGCTTTGTAGTATAATCTGAAGACAGGAAGGTTGATTCCCCCAGCTCCATTCTTCTTTATCAAGGCTGCTTTGGCTATTTGGGGTCTTTTATGCTTCCACACGAATTGTGAAAATTTTTGTTCTAGTTCTGTGAAAAATGCCATTGATAATTTGATAGGGATTGCATTGAATCTGTAGATTGCATTTGGTAACATAGTCATTTTCACAATATTGATTCTTCCTCCCCAGGAACAAGGATTATCTCTCCATCTGTTTATGTCGCTTTTGTTTTCTTTCATCATTGTCTAATAATTTTCTGTGTACAGTTCTTTTGCTTGATACGATTTCAATTTTCTTAAATTTACTGAGGTTTGATTTGTGACCCAAAATGTGGTCTATCCTGGAGAATGTTCCATGTGCACTTGAGAAGAAGGTGTATTCTTCTGCATTTGGATGGAATGTCCTGAAGATATCAATGAGATCCATCTCATCTAACGTATCATTTAAGATTTGTGTTTCCTTATTAATTTTCTGTTTTGATGATCTGTCCACTGGTGTGAGTGTGGTGTTAAAGTTGCCTGCTATTGTTGTGTTACTGTCAATTTCTCCTTTTATGTCTCAGTGTTTGTCTTCTGTATTGAGGTGTTCCTATGTTGGGTGCACAGATATTTACAATTGTTATGTCTTCCTCTTGGATTGATCCCTTGATCATTATGTAGTGTATTATCTCTTGTGATCTTCTTTATTTTAAGGTCTATTTTGTCTGATATAGGACTGCTATTCCAGCTTTCTTTTGCTTCCCATTTGCATGGAATATATTTTTCCATCCTCTCACTTTCAGTCTATATGTGTCTTGAGGTCTGAAGTGGGTTTCTTGTAGACAGCATATATGTGGGTATTATTTTTGTATCCATTCAGCCAGTCTGTGTCTTTTGGTTGGAGCATTTAATCCATTTACATTTAAAGTAATTATTGATATATATGTTCCTATTGCCATTTTCTTAATTGTTTGGGGTTGATCGTGTAGATCTTTTTTCTTCTCTTGTATTTCTTGACAATATAAACCCCTTTAACATTTGTTGTAAATCTGGTTTGATGGTACTGAATTCTCTTAACCTTGCTTGTCTGAAAAGCTTTTTATTTTTCCATCACTTTTGAATGAGATCCTTGCCAAGTACAGTAATCTTGGTTGTGAATTTTTGCCTTTCAGTACTTTAAATGTATTCTGCCATTCCCTTCTGGCCTGCAGAGTTTTTGCTGAAAGATCAGCTGTTAAGCAAATGGGTTTCCCTTGTATGTTACTTGTTTCTTCTCCCTTGCTACTTTTAATATTCTTTCTTTGCATTTAGTCTTTGTTAGTTTGATCAGTATGTGTCCTGGCATGTTTCTCCTTGGGTTTATCCTGTATGGAACACTTTGTGCCTCTTTGACTTGATTGACTATTTCCGTTTCCATGTTGGGGAAATTTTCAACTATAATCTTCTCAAAAATTTTCTCATACACTTTCTTTTTCTCTTCTTCTTCTGGGACCCCTCTAGTTTGATGGTTGATGCATTTGATATTGTTCTAGAGGTTTCTGAGACTATCCTCAGCTCTTTTCATTCTTTTTACTTTATTGTGATCTTCAGAAGTTATTTCCTCCATTTTATCTTCCAGCTCACTGATCCGTTCTTCTGCTTCAGATATTCTGCTACTGATTCCTTCTAGAGTATGTTTAATTTCAGTAATTGTGTTGTTTGTCTCTGCATGCTTATTCTTTAATTCTTCTAGGTCTTTGTTAACTGATTCTTGCATTTTCTCCATTTTGTTTTCAAGGTTTGTGATCATCTTTACTATCATTATTCTGAATTCTTTTTCGGGCAGCGTGCCTGTTTCCTCTTCACTTATTTGGACTTCTATGTTTCTAGTCTCTTCCTTCATTTGTGTAGTATTTCTCTACCTTTTCATTTCTTTTTTTAAACTTATTGTGTTTGAGTTATCTCTTTTTTTGCAGGCTTCAAGGTTGAATTCTTTTCTTCCTTTTGGTTTCTGCCCTCCTAAGGTTGGTCCAGTGGTTTGTGTAAGCTTCTTATAGGGTGAGATTTGTGCTGAGTTTTTGTTTATTTGTTTGTTTTTCCTCTGATGGGCAAGGCTGAGTGAGGTGGTAATCCTGTCTGCTGATGACTGGGTTTGTGTCTTTGTTTTCTTTGCTGTTTAGATGAGGCATCCTGGACAGGGTGTTACTGGTGGTTGTGTGATGCCAGGTCTTGTATTCCAGTGACTTCCTTTGTGTGAGTTCTCACTATTTGATACTCCCTAGGGTTAGTTCTCTGGTAGTCTAGGTTCTTGGAGTCAGTGCTCCCACTCCAAAGGCTCAGGGCTTGATCTCTGGTCAGGAACAAAGATTCCACATGTGGTTTGTTATGGCATTAAGGGAGATTAAAACAAATATCCAAAAACGAGAAACCAAAGATGACCCAGACAAATGGCAGTTACAAAATCAGGCAAATAATAATTAAAATAATGGAATATACACATATACATATACACCTATGGGCAAAGTCAAAACAGTTCAACAAAAATAAAGTACAGTAGATTGACCCAGCAAACAAAGGAAAACCAAAATTGTATTTAGCAATTAAGAACAAAACTAACTAAAGCAGAAACTGGAAAACAAAACTAAAGCAAGGTGCCAACTGGGGAATCAAGCAATGAAAATAAAACTAACAAATATGTTGAGAGGAAAGGAAAAAAAGAAAAGAAAAAAAGACTAGATGTGCAAAGTTAAATAGAGGTAGATAAAGAAGATTTATGTACATTAAATATTAACAGCAAGGGGGAAAGAACAGTAGGAAAAGCAAATAAAGGAAGAAATGCAGAAAAAAAATAACAGGTTTAAAAAATTAAAATTATAAACAGAAAAAAAAGGAAAACTCCACAGAACTGCAAAAGAGGCAGAGGTTTATAACAACAATAAAAAAATGTGACTGGGGGGGAAAAAAGAGAAAAAAAAAAAAAAAAAGCTCAAAAGCTTAATTAGATTTCATAGTGCCAATAAAATTACAACACAACAGAGGGGGGAAAAAGGGAAAAAATATCCAAAAGAATCTAAAGAACAAGTCAAGACAAGAATAACAAATGTTTTTCTGAAGTCACTGCTGTCAGAGTCCTTTCCCTCTCTGGGAGTCACAGTCCACCTCACCTCCCTAGGATGCCCTCCAACACTGTGCTGATCTCTGGACCTGCTGTGAGGGCAGCTCAGATTCTAATCTGGTCCTACTCCTCTGTGTTCTTGCCTCCAATGGCCACAGCTATAAGAACTAGTGCATTTTCTTTTGCGGGAGCTCTCAACGACCTTTTATATATTCCATAGACACAGAGTCTGCCTAGTTGATCATGTGGATTTAATCTGCAGCTTGTAGAGCTGGTAGGAGGGTTTTGGGTCTTCCTCCTTAGCCACACTGCCCCTGGGTTTCAACTTTGGTTTTATTTTTACCTCAGCATGTGGGTCGTCCACTGGGGTTTACTCCTGAGCTGCTCTGGAGAACTTGGGTTTGCCCCTGTGAGGGCCATGTGTGGAGGTGATGCAGCTGCTTGGGTTGCAGGGGTTCTTGGCAGCACCAGGTACTCAGAGGAGTTGGTAGCTAGGGCAGCAGGAAATATAGTGCTCTAGAAGGGTATGGCAACCAGTATTGGCCAATATGCTCCAATATTCTTGCCTGGAGAACCCCACTCCCTGACAGAGAAGCCTGGCAGGCCACAGTCTACAGGGTTGCAAAGAGTCAGACACTACCAAAGCCACCCTGTGCGCATAGACACAAGACTTTTTTTTGCCTGGGGCAGCTCTGCCCCAGTGAGAGTTGAGTGTGAAAGTGGCACAGTTGCTTGGCTTGTGGAGACCCTGGCAGCACCAAGTGTTTAGGGACATAGACTGCCTCTACCACAGGCGCTGTGGCCCTATCAGAGTCTTTTTTTCGAGCCTCTTGTAGCTGGTGATCAGAAGGCCTCTTTGGCCAGTCTTTCTCCTTAGCTCCACCCATTCAGGCACTTACAGGGCTCCCTTGCCTGGGGTCCTTCTCCGTTGTTCAGCGTGTCAGGCACATAGAGGAGGGGGGCCCTGGCTGGGGTCCTACTCTGTAGATTGGCACATGGGGCATTTAAAGGGGCACCCTGAGTAGGGTCCTACTCTGTAGTTCAGTGGTCAGGTGTTTGATGGGCCAGCCTCCCTATTGTTAAGCTGCCAATGCTGGCGTGTGGGCAGAGAGAGGCTACGGTGATGGCTCCACCCCCTTCACATGACTCAGCAGTATTGCCTTGCTTCCATGGCTGCCCGGCTTTCCTCCATAGGCATTTCCCACCACAATCTCCTCCCTCATATCCCTCGACCCACCTCTCCGCAGTCAACAGCAGCTCGTGCCCTGGGATTGCTCCACAATCCCTAAACTCCAGCTCCCAGCCGCTGCACTTTTCAGGGGACTGGCATCCCTGTCCAGGGTATGTATGGCTGCGGCAAGGTCTGTCTGATTCTCATTCCATTTAGGCTGTCACAGATAAGCTGTTTCACCCTCAGCCTTAAATGTTTCTTCTCTGACTCAGACAATTGCCCTGATGTGGGAATCAGACCCCTGCTTCAGTTCCCCCACCCACCGAGGGCAGGGCCAGTCCTACAAACACTCCTGTTCTTCCCCCTAGTTCCTTCATCCTATCTAGTTTTGCGTGGTTCGATATATTCTTTTCTGCTAGTCAGATACTCCTGTCTACTCTCAGCTGCTGTTCTGCATGCACTTCTGGGTCTGAAGGTGTGTTCCTGATGCATCCATGGAGAGAGATGTACTCCACATCCACCTACTCCTCTGCCATCTTGTTCTCTCCCATGATCTTAGTTTTTTGAATGTTGAGTTTTAAGCCAGCTTTTTCACTCTCCTCTTTCACCTTCATCAAGAGGCTCTATAGTTCCTCTTCACTTTCTGCTATAAGGGTAGTGTCATCTGCATATCTGAGGTTATTGATATTTCTCCCAGCAATCTTGATTCCAGCTTGTGCTTCATCCAGCCTGGCATTTCACATGATGTACCCTGCATATAAGTTAAATAAGCAAGGTGATGACATACAGCCTTGATGTACCCCTTTCCCAATTTGGAACCAGTTCACTGTTCCATGAACTTGTTCTAAACAGGAATGGAACAGTTCTAACTGTTGCTTCTTGACCTGCATACAGATTTCTCAGGTATGGTAAGGTGATCTGGTATTCTCAACTCTTGAAGAATTTTCCACAGCTTGTTGTGATCCACATAGTCAAAGGCTTTAGTGTAGTCAATGAAACAGAAGTAGAGGTTTTTCTGGAATTTTCTTGCTTTTTCTACCATCATGACTAGTTTCAAGGGATTCTTCTAAATTTTTAATTTTCTATTAACTCCTGAGTTCTCTTGGTTACTCCAGGGTTTTCATATGGCATAGTTTTATTAGAATGAGATTTAAACTGTTAAGAACTTTGGGCTTCTCAGGTGGCTCAGCAGTAAAGAATCTGATTGCCAGTGTGGGAGATGCAGGCTGGATTCGTGGGACGGGAAGATCCCCTGGAGGAAGACATGGCAACCCACTCCAGTATTCTTGCCTGGATAACCCCATGGACAGAGGAGCCTGGTGGGCTACAGTTCACAGGGCCACATAGAGTTGGATACTGTTGAGCAGCTAGGCAACAACATTAAGAATTTTGGAGACAAAGATTGAAATCCAGCTACTAATTATTTCCTGCTCCAACCCACAAAGTTAGGCTAAATATCCTTACCTGTGTTCCTTTAAGCATATTTTGTAGTCATACTTATTACACTATCTTACATTTAACTATGCAGTCTACAATAAACTTCTGAGCATGACTTTTTAAATTCAGTTATACCAAGTATCTAACAGATGTTAAGTACTTAATAAATAAATGTAGTACTTATTGCATAGATGCATGATAACCTTTCTCCAATACATCAATATTATCTATACACCAATATTAAACACAAAGAATTCTTTAAATTAGCATTGTTCTAGTAAGCAAAATTGTTCATTGGAAAATATTGTCAAATTTCCTTATGAGAATACCAAATTTCAGGCCTACATTCCCCAGGAAATCCTTGAAAGAAAATGTATTCTATAACCAAATAACAGATTTCTGACCTTCCTTTTCCCTTAGGCATATTTCTGACTCACAACAGCATATTTCTGTTCTTTCCATGTTTGGGAGATTTGTCCACCAAACAGAGCAAAAGCTGCTTTATTTTAACTGTGGCCTTAAAGTACTTAAAACACTGCCACTCACTATATGCTTCTCTATAAAAAACTGTCCTTAGTGTAATCAAAAAACGAGCAGAGAAGATGAAAGCCATTAACTGCCATGCTTCTAATGCTTTATGACTCCTTCTTCAAACCATCACTCACTCTCATCCACCATGACTCATTCCAACCCACATCCTTCTCTGTGGCAGGCCCCAACACACTTCTAGCTTGACCTATTGGGAGTGGAGCTTCATGATGAGAATAAAGATGTCTAAAGAGTTTCTGATTTCCCTGTGGCTCAGATGGTAAAGCATCTGCTGATAATGTGGGAGACCCGGGTTCAATCCCTGGGTCAGGAAGCTCCTCAATAGAAGGAAATGGCAACCCACTCCAGTACTCTTGCCTGGAAAAATCCCATGGACTTTCCCTCCTCCCAGGAGGAGCCTGGTAGGCTACAGTCCATGGGGTCACAAAGAGTTGGACATGACTGAGGGACAAAAATCACTGCAGATGGTGATTACAGCCACGAAATTAAAAGACACTTGCTCCTTGGAAGAAAAGCTATGACCAACCTAGAGAGCTTATTAAAAAGCAGAGACCTCATTTTGCCAACAAAGGTCCATCTAGTCAAAGCTATTGTTTTTCCACTAGTCATGTATGGATGTGAGAGTTGGACTATAAAGAAAGCTGAGCACCAAAGAATTGATGCTTTTGAACTGTGGTGTTGGAGAAGACTCTTGAGAGTCCCTTGGACTGCAAGGAGATCCAACCAGTCAATCCTAAAGGAAATCAGTCCTGAATATTCATTGGAAGGACTGATGCTGAAGCTGAAACTCTAATACTTTGGCCACCTGATGCAAAGAACTGACTCATTGGAAAAGACCCTGATGCTGGGAAAAATTGAAGGCAGGAGGAGAAGAGGATGACAGAGGATGAGATGGTTGGATGGCATCAGCAGCTCAATGGACTTGAGTTTGTGTAAACTCCGGGAGTTCTTGGTGAACAGGGAAGTCTGGCGTGCTGCAATCCATGGGGTTGAAAAGAGTTAGACACGACTGAGTGACTGAACTGACTGAACTGAACTGAAAGAGTTTCTAACTAACCAGCTGGTGGATAGGACAGGGTTTTGACTAACCAAAGAAAATTCACTCCTACATACCTGCATATTCACATTGTACACAAGTCTGTCTACAAACACAAACCAAACCACATCATTTTAGAGGAACAGAACTCAGAATGCCCTTGTGGAGGACCGTGCAGTGTCCTCAGGAGGGAAACTGGCTCAGGGAGACTACTATATTAAAGTCACAGATCATAGTCTGCATATTTCAGAATGTAAAACGTTGGAATGATTCTTCTAAAATCACTGCTTTGAAACTCGATGCCAAAAGTAGCAGCAGCAGGCATCGCCAATCAGACCATGTTGTTCCCTTGCTTGAAACCTTTTAATGGATTCCAATGGTGCTGGGAGCCCAGCTTGCGGGCATGATTTACAAGTGTTTTGATGCTCTGCGTGCTCCCCAGTCTCATCTCTCATCATCCCCTCTCTCACTGCCCAGGATCTCTTTTGACTGTCCTACCGGTGGTTGTTTTCAGCTGCTGATCCACGTTCCCAGTGCTGGACCCATCACCGCTTCTGTGCTCCCATTTCCTCCAATGATTCCCTACAGTGGACCGTTTTGCCCACTGTTGAAATTAGCCTGTCCTCTTTCCTGTTTTCTCTACAAAATAATAAATATCTTGAGAGCAACAATTGTGTCTATAGGATTCATTGCTTATTCCCAGGACCTTGTACAGTGCCTAGTGCATCATAAGTAGTAAATAAATATTTTTTCAAAGAATGAATACATTTAAAAAAGGAAATAAAGATTTCTGTTAGTTATCTTCAAATAATAACTAAATATTTCATTAATATCATTTCCCCCTAGGAAAATAACATTATGTAAGTCTAAAATGAAACCATATGATATTTTATGAAGGTTGCTTTGCTATAAATAGAAAATTAGTTATTATTGTGATTATTACCAAGCACCATACTGTATCTATGCCCTTTAATTTTCAATTAGGTTACAAAAAATAAACCCTATATCTGCCTACTCTATCCCCTGCAAAATGATATTCAGATATCTAATTTCAATATGCTGGGTCCCTGGAGCTCTGATACACTAATTTTGGGTTTAGAGTTATCTCTATTACACCTAAAGGAGAGTGCTTTCAATGCCTAGCCCCGGGTTACTGATACCCAGACACTGTGCCATTTGGAGCCCATAAACCTTGATAACTCTCAGAGTAAGGAGCCTGCCCCACTCAGTATACATATACTTCTGACTATAAAGATCTCCCATACAAAATGCTGTATAGCACTGTGGCATTTTATACATATAAAAGAGGTAAACTTTTATTCTTGTAATATTCCAGAGTTTTCAGAGGGGATCACGTGATAATAAAGCTGTCTCTCCTACAAGCACTTGGCCTCCTGTCTTCTTCTGCATGTGAATAAAGGACTGCATTTGAAAAAAAAAAAAAAAGGACTGCATTTGAATTCCTGCTGAAATAAGCCTTAATTGATTTTTTCAGGTGTTTCCTACTGCCATAGCAACCTTAATCAAATATCTTTTCATGAATAGCCTTGCCAATTGCAATATAATATTCTCACTGAATACGGTCTCCAGTTCTCTTTTTGCCAAGATCTCTGAAGCTTTCTCTTTCTTGACTTAACATTTCCTTCAAGTTCCTAAGCCCCATGAAAATAATATACTTAAATAGCATGCATGATTTTTAAAAATCAGAACCTCCTAAGAGTTTCATAAGTAATGACACACACACACACAAGATAAAAATAGTTCAGGCTTTCAAGGGTAATAGATATTTTAATGTTGGCATGATTTGTCAAATACGTATAATCCTTTTCAAATCACCTCTGAAGGAACTGTTTTTGCTTTTTGCTCCCAAGAAAAATCATTATTCCTCTTAAGCGAGAACATCTTGTCAAGTGTTGCAGTTCAACAAAATAAGGAAAACATCTCTGCCAAAATGCAGCAAATGTGATTACACAAGGCCAAGGAGAAGTCCATAATTAGATCATTACCATGGAAACAACCTAATTACATGTGTAGAGCAGGGAGGGCTGAGTTGCAGATCTGAATATGTTCATACCATTGTCTATGTTATAATATTTCTGCTACTTAGCTTTCCTCAAATGTAATCATATAAGCCATACAGATAAATCCCAACTCAGTTTAAATGGGTGAAAAATTACTATGCAGTTATGTGAATGGAGTTTATGAATATTCACTATCTTTGTTATAAACACACACCTATACACTTAAATGAGAAAAATGTATGTATTAATAATAAATGTACATGAAAAAAATATATATATTAGCACATAAATAGCCTTAAGTATGCATTCTGCAATTACACACTGTGCAAAAATTATAAGGACAACCAAAGTTAGAAAAAGGTAATTAAATTATTTAAGCCATATATTCTTTATTTATACTAAGGAATAATTTTATGTGGTCTACTACTGGTTATTTAAAGTCAGTTGTTCTTTAAGGTCCCATTTGATCCCTGAAGGCTAAAATGTAAGTGTCCAAGTATTTTTTGTTCAAGGCAGTCAAAGGTATACACCACATCCCTAGGGGCAGTTGCGAGTCTTCCAAGAACAATTTTGTTAATATAAGGACTAACTAACTTTTTAAAATTATCAAATCTAGATACCTGTTCCTAACTTCCTTTCAACACTATTTACAAATAGTCTTGTGTTTGAATTTGCTAAACATGTTTCATTTTCTATCCTTGTTTATCCCAACTGGATCCTCTTCTGTCAGTCACCTCGGACATCACCATCTGCAGTTTTTTTGTTGTTGCTGTTTCTGACACACTTGGCAACAGAGACATGAGACCATTTGACTACTTAACCCAGACAGAACAAAAGTTGTTTATCTGCATTATATTTGATGCTGACAATGTTGCAGGAAGGGGGACCCCTTCCAGGGCCCAAAGCTGGGCTCTTGTCTAACACTCGGAAATGAATTGTCCAAGGAGACACATGCTGACAAAGCAAGAGATTTTATTGGAAAGGGCACCCGGGTGGAGACCAGTAGGTAAGGGAACCCAAGAGAACTGCTCTGCCGCGTGGCTCTGTCTTGGGTTTTATGGTGATGGGATTAGTTTCCGGGTGGTCTTTGGCCAATCATTCTAATTCAGAGTCTTTCCTGGTGGCGCACACAGTGCTCAGACAAGATGGATGCTAGCGAGAGGGATTCTGGGAAGTGGACGGACAGGCAGTGTCTCCCCTAGACCTTTCCCGAACTTTTCCGGCTGGTGGAGGCTTATTAGTTCTGTATTCCTTATCAGGATCTCCTGTCATAAAACAACTCATGCAAATGGTTACTATGGTGCCTGGCCAGGGTGGGCAGTTTCAATCAGTGTGCTTCCCCTAACAATAACACTGAAGATATTCCTTTATTAATTAAAGCAACAAGCTTAAAATTAGCTTTTATTTGCCAAAGATTACCCTAGATCATTGGATTCCCAGGTGGCACAGTGGTAAAGAATTCTCCTGCCAATGCAGGAGACACAAGTGATGAAAGTTCTCCCTGGGTAGGAAAGATGCCCTGGGGTAGGAAATGGCAATCCACTCCAGTATTCTTCCCTGGAGAATTCCATGGACAAAAGAGCCTGGAGGACTAGGATTACAGTCCATGGGGTTGTAAAGAGTTGGACAAAACTGAGGGACTGAACATGCATCCTAGATCATGTGAACTCAAAAAATTTGGGTTAGTTTTTATTTTATTTCTGAGATTTAGAAATATAGTTAACTGTCGAACAATGTGAAGGTTAGAGGTGCTGACACCCCAGGAAATAAAAAATCCATGTACAACTTAACTCTTGGCCCTCCATATCCTTGGTTCCACATCTATGAATTCAACCAACCATGAATCATGTTGTATGGGGTATATCTTTACTGAAAAAAGTCTGCATATAAGAGGACCCATGCAGTTCAAAACTGTGTGGTTAAAGGATCAACTGTACTTAATTTATAGATACTTATCTTTAAGCTAATTAAACAGAGCCCTTTTACAAGTTAATTTTGACATAACATTCAAAGGTAGAAAATATTCACAATGTACATACATAAACATACACACATACAGGTAGACACAGACAGAGATATATCATAGTTTTCATTTTAAAACTTTACTAATGAATCAATAACAATTCACTAGTTTATAAATAATGGTTGGAATAAATAAACTTCACTCACTCAAATAGATAAAATCCTTTCGTATTTGTGGAAGAGTTTTGGGATCTAAATTTTCATTTGATTAATAATCTTAAGATGGCTATAAAATATAGAATTTGGGCAAGAAAGTGTTTTTAGCTTTGTGCTTAATAAGACCTCGTCCCCTCTTTTTTTCTTCTTTTAAATTTCAGATTCTACCAATAAGAGTTAATCTGGGCTCAGTCTCAGATGATGGTAGGCTGTGTTTACATTTCAAAGACAGGATTAAATTTGTAACTTTAAGAGACAGAGAAGAAAGAAATTGTAAGCTTTCTCCTAGGAGTTTTGGAGTATATATTTGTCTACTATCAGAAGTCTTAGATGATTACTACAATATTTTTTTGCCTAAGTACAGGCCCAATTTTGCTCCAACATTCTAGTATTTTACACTGTCTACAAGCATTTTGAGAGGAATAGGCAAGGTTGGGGATTGGTAAAAATAAGAAGGACTTGACTTGTTTCTATAGAGTTGCATTTGCTTCTGTAGAGATTTATAAGATAAAGACAGTTGTTTCTGTTAGTCCTTGAGTATTGGCTTCCTGATGATCAATCTCTTATTTTGACAAGAGCCTGAAGAATTGCTGAGAAGATGGAGAATTTTTTTTTAGAAGGGGGATTTACATTGGATCTTTAAATTTAATTTCTGTTCTTTCATCTTAATAAGGGATTCCCTAAGACTTGTTGTTATGCCTATGTGGTTTTCTTTCAATTTTATCCTCCCATAAATACTACTATGACAGCTGTTTATTGTGAGAGCACTCAACTTTGTTTTTTTCCTTTCAAATATAGCCAATTTCAAGGATCTATCATTTGGTCACTGATGAGTAGGATCTTATGTTAATTTCAAATAGCAACTCAAACTGATAAGCTTTTTTATGGCCTAACCAAAGATGTGAAAGACATCTCACAGAGTGTATCTTTCACAAGATCAAGAAAGTTCACTCTCGGAGTTCATTTAAAAAAGTAAAAGCCCTTCATTGCTACAGGCGGTAAGAATGGTATAGTGAAGATGGTATCTCCAGTTTCCCCTGAGAATGTGGTATTCCTCCAGTCATAGACCTGTCAATCTGTAACACCAGGCAGGTGCTACTGGAATGGGACTTTTCCACCATTGTTGTTCACTCGCCCAGTTCATGTTTGACTCTTTGCAACCCCAAGGAGTGCAGCACATCAGGCCTCCCTGTCCCTCACCATCTCCAAGTTCATGTCTATTGCTTTAGTGATGCCATCCAGCCATCTCATCCTTTGACACCCTCTTTTCCTTCTGCCCTCAATGTTTGCCAGTAACAGGGACTTTTTCAATGAGTCAGATGTTCACATCAGATGACCAAAATACTGGAGCTTCAGCTTCAGCATCAGTCCTTCCAATGAATATTCAGGGTTGATTTCCCTTAAGATTTCCATCACAAACAAGCAACAAACTTGAGATGACAAAAGCTGCATAAGAACTAGGACTCCTTATGACAAATTCCCTTGAGAGCTAGAATGGCCAAACAAATAGAGTGCTGCTTATGACACTGTGTTGTGAAACCCTAGTCTATTCAACTGGCTACCAGATGCATCCCAGTACGTCTTCTGGATGCAAAGATCAGACAGAACATTCCCAGTCATCACAGAGCCAAGTTCTCAGGACACAGAACCAGATGGAAGGAAAAACCTCATACAGTTCTCACATAGAGGGTACACAGCAAAGCTTACCTAAAGAGAGGCAGGTCTGGAGGAAACTGTCATCTTACCAGTCTGTGTGTGGGGCCAGTTTGGACAGCAAGTGTATGAAGGGCCTATGCCTGATGTTCTTCCCTATGGTTCTTCCTTCTTATGACAAATGACACATTAGACACAGACAAAGAAAAACAGTGACCATCTTAGGGAGGAAAGTAGCAATAAAAATTGAGAGTGCTCATTTACCAAATGTCAGAGTTGCTAGGTCCCCAAGAACCAGTTCCACAGATATTTTCTCCTGCCAATCTAAATTTAGAATGAGAGAAAAAGGACTCTCATGACTTTTCCCTTCCTTCAGACCCCGCAGGCAGAATCAGGGAAGCTGGATGTGTGAAGAAGCTATTACTTGCTACTGGCTTTTGCTAGAGGTTCCAGGATCTCTCAGCTGTGGCAGCCTGGGGTTGGGAAGGGGGAATCAGGGTCCAGCC
Source organism: Cervus elaphus (assembly GCF_910594005.1). Lineage (NCBI taxonomy): Eukaryota > Metazoa > Chordata > Mammalia > Artiodactyla > Cervidae > Cervus > Cervus elaphus. The sequence goes on along the minus strand of NC_057833.1, from coordinate 30,426,612 downwards.
AATATCCTGCCAACTATGCCAACTACTGGGGAGGGATAAATCCCCCTTCCCATCGCTCTTGAGTTCTTTTTAGCTGACCTAATAATTAAATTGACATGAGACAGATTAACAGGAGGAAAAGAAATTTAATTTGAATGCAAGGAGATCTCATAGCAATGGAATCCCTGAAATGACCAAAGCAGACTGTTTATATATCATTTTTACACAAAGAAACAGTTATTAATAAAGATCTAGCAAAACAAAGGGGCTTGTGCTTAGGGTAGCAGACTGATGAAAAACAAAGTTTGTTTATACAGCTTTGTTAGTCTTGAATACCCTAACTCTGGTGATAAAGATGCTTTATATCCTCCTGGTAGAAAGAAGATATCTTCACATGGAAGATTTAGTTCCCACTTTCAGGGTGAAAGAGGGTGTGGGGTCAGAGTAGTTATTTTTAATATCATTTTTTTTTCCATCAGCTCTTTCTCAAGTAACTTTAGTTCATAATAGTCAATATGCCATTAAGGCACATTTGGGGGCAGCTTGCCTTGGGCCTCAACAGCTGTAGCATAGGCTGAGTCTAGCCTTCCCTTCCACATTCAACCTGGGTGGTCCCAAGACAGGATGCTGCATTCACTGAGGCTTCTTCTCCCTTTAGTGTCCTGCCAGTCAGCCTATGGAACACACACACCACTGAGATGCAGAGAAAGATCATGAAACGGAGACAAGATTACTAACATTTGGGCTTAAGCACATTATATAACCTCTTTAGGCTGTAATTGTTTTCTCTGTTGAATGATGGCAGTGGGACGAGAATCTGGAGGGGGTGATGAGAGAAGGAATCTCTACAATTCCTTCCAGCTATTACATTCCATGAGGAAAATGAATTTTCTTTATGTCCTTTTTTAATTAGCTTCCTCCCAGCCTGAAAAACCTTCAGTGGTACCCCATTTTCATAAATTCCAAATATAAAGCCACTGCCTTTCAGAATAGCCTTTAATCCAGCTCCAGTTGCATTGCCCAATCTTGTTTTCCTCTGTACTGTTTTCCTACAATTTCTCACTCCACCTCACTGGTCTAGTCAGGTTTTCTCACAAATTCACACATCTTCAATCACAGCTTTTTCTTGACCCCCACACTGCTTCCTTCTTCGTGAACCTGACACATGGTAGGCACTCAAAAGATGTTTGTGGCTGGATTGCCGAAGCATGCTCTCCACCATCCAAATCCCAGCCCAGTTTTCCAAGAACAGATCAGGCCCTACTCCATCTGGGAGGCTTGCCCTGGTCCTTTGACTTGCATAATCATGTTCTCTTCTAATCCACAGAATTCATGTTGTAACACACCATTAGGATCTATAGTCATGACCTCTTAGTCACTGTCGGAAGTGTGTGGAAAATGTCATTTACTCATTACAAGTAGACATTCTGAAGACTAACAGCAAGTCATCTTCCATTTCTTCATAATCACCACACCTAACCCCACACTGAATCCTTGATAGGTACTTAGGAAATATTAAATTGATAGGCTGGGAGGCAGTCTAAGAACATTTCCCCTCCCAGGGATGAATATAATCCCTATCATACAATCTCCACCTGGTAAAATGTTCATCTTTCAGAAACTAACTCAAATGCCAGCTGAATGTGGCCTTTTCTTACATATCTCTATTGGCCCTAGTCATGCTGCCATCATTATCTATTTACACATCTATCTCCCCACTTAAACAATGAATTCCTTCCCTTCAGAAAAGAATCTAATTTCACTTTTGTTGTAATTCTATGCCCAGTATTACCCCAACATAACAACTAAATATTAAATAATGCTAAACAAAAGTGTAGAATGAATGAGCATACCCTTCAGGAAAAGAGTAGATTTTTGCTTTGCTGTCTCTGAAAACTGTAGAACCAACTTTGGACAATTTGTGATGAAGAATTAGTGTGAGGTTTGAGACCCAATTTGTAAATTCATGATTTAAGTTGTATACAGGGTCAAGGGATAGAACTATCCACAGGTTTTTAGTATCTATGCGGCACTGTTTATAATAGCCAGGACATGGAAGCAACCTAGATGCCCATCAGCAGATGAATGGATAAGGAAGCTGTGGTACATATACACCATGGAATATTACTCAGCCATTAAAAAGAATTCATTTGAATCAGTCCTAATGAGATGGATGAAACTGGAGCCCCTTATACAGAGTGAAGTAAGCCAGAAAGATAAAGAACATTACAGCATACTAACACATATATATGGAATTTAGAAAGATGGCAACGATAACCCTATATGCAAAACAGAAAAAGAGACACAGAAATACAGAACAGACTTTTGAACTCTGTGGGAGAAGGTGAGGGTGGGATATTTCGAAAGAACAGCATGTATACTATCTAGGGTGAAACAGATCACCAGCCCAGGTGGGATGCATGAGACAAGTGCTCGGGCCTGGTGCACTGGGAAGACCCAGGGGAATCGGGTGGAGAGGGAGGTGGGAGGGGGGATCGGGATGGGGAATACGTGTAAATCTATGGCTGATTCATATCAATGTATGACAAAACCCACTGAAATGTTGTGAAGTAATTAGCCTCCAACTAATAAAAAAAAAAAAATGAATTAAAAAAAAAAAAGACAAATCTTCCCCCCAATTACCTTTAGTAGTTCTGAGTTGGCTGTGCATTATTACAGTGCATTCTGTGGCTTCTGAAACCCAATTCGAGAATAGTTACTTAAAAACCACCATTAGAAATTAGCATTGTTAATATAAATATTAGAAAGTATAAAGAGTTAACCTGTTACAATATCTTCTCCTGGGATCATCCATAAATTGCTACGAGACTTAAATTGCTCTTTTGAACACCATGTGTGTACCACCCATCAGTACCATCTACCTCAGTTTATTAATGTATTACTTATACTTACTGGATGCATATTCTTGGGAGCAGAGACAGTTTTAGACATCTCCCTATTCTTTGTAGCACCTAACACAGTAATTTCTATGAATAGGGGCTAAGTAAACACTTACTCTATAAATGTATTAATGACCATATTCTAAATTTCTGATGAATTTTAAACTGAGCAACATGGGAGAAATACTCTGATCACAGTATCAGTAATGATAGTCTTTTGCCTGAGCAACTTATTTGTTTCACATACTAACCTTAATGAAACATATTATCACTTTCATTTCTTTTCTTAAAGTAGTCCACTAGACATCTTAAAACCAACTTGATGCACCATAAATAGCAAGTACATGGTTCTTCAAGGCACAATTTCATATTCAAAAGGTTGTCCCCTTTTATTTATACCTGTATTTTCCCTTTATGTAATTTTCCCTACTAATTTCAATTTAATATTATCTTGTTATGTAATATGCACCTTTGTGAGCTGTCTTAAATTATTTTCAAGCCAAACAGGTATTCATGAACATAAACAAACAGATATGTATGATACAATAATATAAGTAAATAAGTAGCATCAAATTCAAGACTTTCTTGATTAAATATCATTCCCAAATGTGTTAAATTGGTAAATTTCCTTAAATTGTTATCACTAAACCACAATTTTAATTACTCTATAGGTTATTCATAATTTTGCTCATGTTTGAGAAATATCTTTTATTTCCCATGTAATCATCTGATTTCATTATTGTATACTCCCAACTTAACTAGTGGCTTTATGGGGAAAAAAGAGAATGAGAAGGTAGATGATAACTATCTTCAAGATTATCTTTGTACTTTAAGAGCGAGGATACAATTATGGCTGGCATAGCATTTATCATGGGCTGGCACTGTACTAGAATTTAAGGTCACCATTTAATCCTCACAAAACCCCTAAAAGATAATACTATTATTATCCGATGTTACTGGTGAAGAAACTAGACACTCAGAAGTTTGGTAACTTGCCAAGATTACCCCTTGAGTACATGACACAGCTGGATTTGGAACCCAAGCCAACTGTCCTGAGAGCTGGGTTTCTAACAATTTTGCCACACTGCCTTAACAACCCTGAGACTTCCAAGTCCTTCAGAGTTTTAAAATGTTAGCTTCTGTATTGTCCAGAAACTATGACAACATATTAAGGAGACATGGCAAACTGTATGATCAGTTTTCCCACTGCAACTAAAAGGCTATTATCCTCTCAAACCTAATCTGTTCCCCAAGATAACACCTCCCAGGTCTGCCCTGAAGAAGCCAAATACACCATTAATGGATAGAGCTTGAATATAAACTCTGTGGATTCTTAAGAAATTCAAATGCCATTTAAGTGAAAAGGCTTGAGAGAAAGGGGAATTTTCTTTCACTCTTGTAGTAAAATTACTCATTCCCTCCTGCTATTAGAAGTCATTTGTTGCTTCAGTCAATACTGCCTAGGGCAGGCCTGGGCTTTATTTGCCATCTCTGGGCTGGAGCCCTGAAATGAGGTTATTGATTTATGATCAGTGTAACTCCTGGCTGACTCTTGAATGTTATGATACAGTAATATAGGGTTTGGAGGAAATCACCTGCTACCCCTCAAGGCAGAATCTACAGCTTGTTCATTTTCTGTCACTCCAGCATCTAGCACATAATAAACACTCAATAAATATATGCCAAGTGACAGGATTAATAAATTAACCTTTGGGTATAGATACTAAGTTTCTAATGAATAGATTCTATTTAACACCTTATACAATGCTAACACTGAATAATATAGATATGATCAAGTGAATAAACTATTTACAGTTTCAAGTTAAATGGTAAGAATGTTTTATGAATTTTTGAAGCCATATGCTAGAAGACACATGAAAATAAAATCTTTGCCAATAACAAAAATTTACTTTAAGTCCTGTGATTCCTATTTCATAAGGAACCCGTTTCTTCCTAATTTATTAACTAGTGATTTGGCTTTATTTAGTTCCTTGGTAACATAAAAGAATATTACACTTTCACATACTCTTCTTTTTAAACTTTCATCACCTTAAATATAAACTCCTAGGGATGGGCCTTAGAAAAATAAAAGGCTTTATATAATTCACTGAGACAGTAATTAAAAGATTTCTGTTAATCTGTTTAAGTGTAAAGAGCTTATTATGAAGCCATTCAGAGGAGGTTTCACCATAATAAGTGTGGACGGGTGAGAGAAGACAGTCCCAACTCACCTGGAACTTCAGTACGGATATATCTGGCATTTAGCTTTAGAAGAAATCTGTCCATTAAGTCGTTTCTATTCATCTGGTGGTTTAAATGGTAGATGAAGAATCTCTTAAAAAATTTCAAATTATATTCCCAGTTGAAGGTCAAATGCATACAGAAATACACAAAGGACTAAGGATGTAGGGGACAAAGGAAGCTACAGTGCCAGGAGGATTTTGTAGCATTTCTGAGGGAAAGTGTTCCAGGGAGGAATGTGACAGGACAAACCTGCCTCAGCCATGTGATGGAGAGTGAGTGAGAGGGGATTTGGTACAATGGCCGGTCTAGTGCTACCACAACAGCCCCACCCCCAGAGCTTGATGTGTCAAGGACACCATGCGCCCCCTCACTACAGGGGGGTCCATTTAGCCAACCTCAACAGCAAAACCAGGACTTCAGGGGCTCAGTTGTAAAGAATCCACCTGACAAGGCAGAAGATGCAGGTTCAATCCCGGGGATGGGAAGATCCCCTGGAGAAGGAAATGGAAATCCACTCCAGTATTCTTGCCTGGGAAACCCAATGGACAGAGAAACCTGGTAGGCTATAGTCCATAGGGTCACAAAAGAGTTGGACATGACTAAGTGACTAAACTGCAACAACAGAAAAACCAGGAAGATCTTCCTTACTTACTTCCCAGGAGACAGCCAACTTGTGGGCCTCAAGCATGGAGGGCTTTGGGGTCAGACTGTCAGGCAAGGCTCTGCTCTTCAGATGGGTAGAGGCTGATGCCAAAGAGTGGCAGGAGCCCAGGACTGGATCTATGAAGGCACATAAGGAACCAAATGTAGTCCACAGACATGCCTGGGTAACCTTTTCAGGGAAGGACATCTGAGTGAATAGAACTATGGCTGGCAAAATGTCTATCCACTGCAGAATCGAAGTTTAACTCTACATTCAGTTTATAAATTCTTCTGTAAGATAAAATAGAAATAAAATTATAAATTACTGTATATCCTTAAGTGGCATCACGCTTTATAGTTTCATAAACCATGAACCATTTCTTTGTGATGAAGCACTTTGTGAAGAAAAGGGTGGGCATTATCCCTGCCTAGTAGATGAGGAAGCTGAGGCTCAGAGAGACAAAGAGATTTGACATCGATCATACAGCTCATATGGGCTTCCCTGGTGGCTCAGTGGTTAAAGTGTCTGCCTGCAATGCGGGAGACCCGAGTTCGATCCCTGGGTTGGGAAGATCCTCTGGAGAAGGAAATGGCAACCCACTCCAGTATTCTTGCCTGGAGAATCCAGTGGAGGGAGGAGCCTGGTAGGCTACAGTCCATGGGGTTGCAAAGAGTTGGACATGACTGAGTGACTTCACTCACTAATACAGCTCATATAACTCCATTGGCCACACAGTTCCACAAATCTAGGATCTCTGTGTGTTGCTCATTCACTGGACCACAAGGCACTAATCCCTTGTTCTAGGAGTTCACAGGTATTGAAAGCCATGATGTTAAAGAACTACTTGGAGTTAAGATAAGACCATCATTCAATAGATATGTGCAGGGATTAACTCACTGCAAAGTTGTTTGTGATGGTAGCCTTCCCTAGCTTTTGCTTCCCTTCTCCTCTAACTCCACTTTTCCTCCTCCTCTTTCCAGATAGGCACCAAGGATATCCTGCAATGATGGTGCTGGGAGCCTAGTGGTTACTGTGGAAAGAAGAATGGGAGAAAGAGAGACAGAGAGAGTAAAGGCAGAGAGCAAGATGAAAGTGGCTGAAGTGCTGCCCATCTCTACTCACTGAACTCTCTACAAACGTTCCCAGAGTCTTCTTAAAACCTCATTTAGCCAAACTCTGTAAATACTATTAACCAAATGTAGTAATGTGATTATTGACAAAGAAAGCCATAATAGATTTTTTTGTTTATGTCAGCAAACAACACAACGTATCCCTAAGGCCAACCTAAACAAAGACCAGGGGGTATAAGACCCCCCAAAATTTTCGGTATTAAGTGGGTTTCCAATATTTTCTTTTTTTCTCACTTTCAGAGCCAGTTCCCCTTTGCCGCATCTCCTCTATGTTCCTATATAAGCCAGTTCTCCTAGACAACACACACCAGCCAGGAAAGGAGCCAAGCAGGCAATAGAGGCCAGCCAGTCTGCCCCCAGTTCTCGCTCCAGGACTGGAAGACACCATGCAGGGGAAATACTTTACAACTGATTTTTCTGTCTTAGAAAGAAAAGCAGGTGAAATGAAAGTTGTCAGAGCAGGTAGATTGGCAGAGATGACTTGCCTTCTAAATATTTCAGTGGGAGTTCACGGCAGGGTCAAGCAGAGCACTCCTACTTTCCGACAAAAGAAAAGTTGTCTCCATAATGGCACCCCACAACCAGGTAGAGGCCACCCTTCTCTGTTCCCACAGAGCAGGTGTTTGCACCCCCACGTTGTTACCTTTACTAAAGTCAGAGGTGCTTCTTGCATATGCCTGACTAAAGGGTCCCAGCAAGCACAGTGAGTTTTGAGGAGTGAATCAGAGCCAGCCCTCACCACAGCTATTTGACGAATTCCATTCCTCAGGAATTTATGAGGTGCCTGCTACATGCAAAGGACTGTACCATGAATTAAAGTTTAAAAAAAAATTCTCAGGAACTTTATTACCCTTGATCAATAACCCTTGGGCAAGAAGAGTGACTCTAGTTATCAAGTGACGAGCTGAGGCCCAAAGAGGTTCTGTGACAGTGGTGAGATGAGGAGTCACTATTTTGAACTGCTGGTCACTGAGTGTACCAATTAGATGAGTACCTTAATCACATGGGCTTCAGTTCAGCTGCAGAGAAGCAGGTTGACCAGTTGGTCTCTATCAAAAAAACCTCTTGATAGGTTGTTTTTTATCCTTCATAGCTAACATTTGTTGAGTGCCTGTTAACATGAAGTGAGTACCCATCATAACAAAGGGATATTTCTAACATTGTATGATTTGTTTAGGTCTCATCTCAAAGCAATACCACACAAAGTTTATATTTAATTATATTAATTTAATATTTAAATTAAATGTTTGAATAATATTTAAATTTTAAAATATTTAAAATTCTAAAATATTTAAATAATTAAAATTTTAATTTAAATTATTTATTAATATTTAAATTAATTTAAAATTTGAAATAATTCATGTAGAAGAAATAAGAGAAAAGCAAGCCACACTTTATTTTCTTTCTCAATTGGCACTTCTTTAGGCCAAAACTGTGTCTCATCTCACTCCTCACTTTTAGTTTTACGAGGAATGTGGTATCAGAGCCAGAGCATCAAGGCTTGCAGAGTAATTTTTTATTGTTTTGGTTTTAACACAAAACATAGTTACAGACAGAAGATTCTTTTTAGTTCATCCTAGGGGTGACTCAGAAGGTTAGGGAAAGTAGCAATCTAAAATTCACTCTTTCAAAAATCCATTGTAAACAGGTTTCATGATATATAGATTGTTCTCAGATGTTACTATACATTTCTGTTGCCGTTTGCATTTTTAAGGGATTTTACAATTATTTAGCTGACTTTGGCAATAACCTTCCAAGTTAAAACTCAGCCTCAGTAGTAGATGTTTTGACTCTGCTTGCCAAGTCCACTAGCAGGAAATGAGTGAAGACCTCTGGTTGGGAAAGAACCTTTCTGTGTTTCTAGCAAGTAAACTGTCATCACATTTAATTGAGATTTGAGAAATGGGTAGCAAAACAGCAGTGAATGATGGTATTTGCAAATTAGTTGAAGCCAAGTGAATTTTTGCCTGGAGTGTTCAGACTGAAAAAATAAATATAAGAAAAATCAATGTTAGTCGAGAGACTCTTTCTTGTTTCCCAGCTGATTTTCCATGAATTAAGATGCTTGACTCACTTTGGAAGATCCTGTCTTTTTTGACTCTTTAAGGGAGACCATCAAATTTGAAATCAGATGTAGATGTAAGATAAGATGTAGCTGAATCTTTGAACTTACTCTACTGATCAAAGTAATGGCTTAACTTGTATCATCTCCTACTCAGCCCATAATATAGATTTTTTTTTTCCAGGGAATTATTTCAAATGCTTCCTAAGGGGGGGAAAAGAGCTTTTCAATCTTCCTCACTTTTACCCGTAATAGGGGCAAAATTATCAATACCCATTTCTGCCAGTAACTGACATTCATGGTTATCAGTGAGCCAACCCAGAACTCTGTTCTCAGTGCATTCTTGCTGTGCATTTATAGAATTTAGTGTTTGAGGTGAGTGCAACAGTAACAAGCTTTGAAAGAACGTTAGATGATAAAGACTTTACTTTAGACATGATCATCCCTAACATACGTCTGATAATCCGAGTTATTGAACAAGTCTCTCTCTCCCAAGGTTGCTGTTGTGTTGTGTGCTAAGCTACTTCAGTTGTGTCAACTCTTTGCAACCCCATGGACTGTAGCCCGCCAGGCTCCTCCGTCCATGGGATTCTCCAGGCAAGAATACTGGAGTGGGTTGCCATCCCAAAAAGAGAGCACATTTAATTTAGATCTTAGGAGAAATTACCATATATTTAACATTAACCTTTTTAAGAAAATGTTTTACATTTTACAGATAATACAATAGCATCTGTTTAGGCTTAATAATAACTTAAAATCAGACAAACTCTATTTTTCAGTGGTCCCAGGTGGTGCAGTGATAAAGAATCTGCCTGCCAATGCAGGAGATCCAGGTTCAATTGTTAGGTTGGGAAGATCCCTTGTAAAAGGAAATGGCAGCCCATTCCAGTATTCTTGGCAGGAAAATTCCATAGACAAGAGGGGCCTGGCAGGCTATAGTCCATGGGTTTGCAAAAAAGTTGGACATGACTTAGCAACTAAACAACAACAAGCTTCAACAAACAGTGGGATTTTTTTCTTTCTATGCCTCATTTGTGTTTGAATCCAATGGTAAATAAAGAAGAAAAGGGAAGATAAACTTTGTCATAAATGACAATCGATCTAACATTTTGTTTTCTTTCTTTCCAAGGTCTGTAGCTGGATTCTGGAAGGGCTACATGGATAGTTTGATGATCAAAATGTTCACCATGATTCTAGTCAACCATTTTTGTTTTTACATGGGGTATAAATCTTTATGAAATCAAAATATGTTCTCACTCAAAACTAGGTTTACTTTCAATGCTGCTATAAAAGACCTCAAAATTATTTTCAGTGCAGTTTTCAGCTATGAAGCCTCAAGAAACATTCCTAAACTTATGTGTCCTACCAGGACTATGGACTGGCTGCTCCACTACTTTCAAGACAAAAAGAGAAGGAAAAGCAAGTTTGGGGAAAGTGCAAATGAAATAGAAGTCTCATTTTTACATGTCAAAAGCAATTTTTAGCCTCTACAAATGCTTTGAAAATGGTCTTGGCCTCAAATTACCATAATTCTAACCTACTCCCATGGAAGAAAATCTCAGTGTAGTATATATCCAAGTACTGACAATATTACCTCAGTTGTTTCTAATTCCTGCATGACTTCCCAGCACTTCTGCATTACTCTTACCCTTATTCTTCTCTAATATGCTTCACATTGATTTTTTTCTCTTCTCTGATGACTTCACAGTCTGAAAATGCTTTGACCTTAAAGTCAAGGTCAAGTTGCATTACTGGAGTAAACGAGAAATAAAGACAGAGAAGATGGGGACTTAAAACTAAGCCATGTAACCAAGAAAAATTATGGAGGAAAAACATCTCCTAAAAAAGAAAAAGGAAAAAAAAAACCTATGTCTTTCTTTTGGAATTTCTCTTTCTTCTATATTTGTCATTCAAGGTGAAGAACATTAATATAAACTGCCAGTGAAAGTGTTAGGGGAAGCACACTGACTGAAACCGCCCACCAGATGCCATAGTGACCACCTGCATGAGTTGTTTTACACAGGAGGTCCTGATAAGGAACACAGAACTAATAAGCCACCACCAACCAGAAGAGTTGGGGAAAGGTCAAAAGGAGACACCACATGTCCAATCACCTCCCAGAATCCTTCTCTCTGGCATCCATCTTAGCTGAACAAGGCTTGCACCACCAGGAAGGACTCTGAGTCAGAATCATTGACCAAAGACCACCTGGAAACTAATCCCATCACCATAAAACCCGAGACTGTGAGCCACATGGTGGAGCAGTTCTCCTGGGTTCCTTAACCCTGCTGTTCTCCCCCTGGGCGTCCTTCCCCAATAAAATCTCTTGCTTTGTCAACACATGTGTCTCCTCGGACAATTCATTTCTGAGTGTTAGACAAGAGTCCAGTTTCAGGCCCTGGAAGGGGTCCCCCTTCCTGAAACAAAAGGAGTGAAATTTTTCCCCAAGTATTTGGGGAAAAAGGCACTAGTTTAACATTAAATATTTTTATCACTATGTAGAATAATAGAGCTGGTAGAATGAAATTTCCAACCATACTGTCATGCTCAGGTACTATACTGGGAAAATAAGAATTATATATTACGGCTCTAAGAAAAGTTTAAAGAAATTAGTGCTAGAAAAATATGCTTAAAAACCCCATAAGCTTATATAATCTTCTAGAGTTAAAGGTTTTATAAAGATTTCACCTCTATCTCAGGGCATAACTACAGTAATTTGACAGTCAACCACTTAAAAAAGATAGTATTTCTTAAAATGTTCATAACGTTCCACTTATAACGATGACAGGAAAACAACCAAACTCATAAAAACATATTTCTTCTTTTCTTATCCTAGTTCAAAGCAAAGGTTTCATACAACTAAAAGAAGGCATTTTAAAACTTCAGTGACACTTCTAACAAGGACAAGGTTATCCAGTGCAAAATTAAGGCAAGTAGGTGTCTGAGAGATCTACTTTTTATAAAGATCCTCCACTGAAATACTATGTCTACTTAGAGAGGCCTTTTAATTTAAAACCAGTCTAGGTATGAGCAGTTTCATAATCTGTGCCTTTTTAACAATGCAGTATGATGTCATGCCATTCTGATGGCAGTTTCAGTAACTGGATTGCATTCATATACTGCCTAGTTCACCTGAGACATACACATCCCATCATACAGTGTATCATAGCTCTCTATCTGCTGAAAGGACACTTTCACTAACATTAGAAACCTACATATGGTCTTTGCGGAACAATATTGGTGCTTACCCAGCACCCATTCCTTCTTCTTTCCTTTTCTGAGCAGAGCTAATTTTGTCTAAGTCCCAACTTTCCTCCCTATCCACCTCGACTCCAGGGTCAGACTCAGTGGGATGTGGCTAATTCCATCTTCTTTGCCAAAAATTGATTTGGGAATGGGAATGTGATCCAATGCTGAACAAGAAAATGTAAGAAAAAGTTGATAGGGGGATTCTAGAAAAAGAGAGAAGCATAAGCAGAGACTCTTTCTTCCACATCTGAGTATTACTGGCCACAAATTGGCTGCTTAGAAATGATTCAGCCTTCTTTCTACCAGTAATAAGATGAAGAGAACTCAAAGAATAGGAGAATAGAGAAAGTATTTTTTTTTAAGATGCTTAATATCATTTCATGCAAAAATGGGCTCAATAAAGGACAGAAATTGTATGGACCTAACAGAAGCAGAAGATATTAAGAAGAGGTGGCAAGAATACACAGAAGAACTGTACAAAAAAGATCTTCATGACCCAGATAATCACAATGGTGTGATCACTCACCTAGAACCAGACATCCTGGAATGTGAAGTCAAGTGGGCCTTAGGAAGCATCACTATGAACAAAGCTAGTGGATGTGATGGAATTCCAGTTGAGCTATTTCAAATCCTGAAAGATGATGCTGTGAAAGTGCTACACTCAATATGCCAGAAAATTTGGAAAACTCAGCAGTGGCCACAGGACTGGAAAAGGTCCGTTTTCATTCCAATCCCTAAGAAAGGCAATCCCAAAGAATGCTCAAACTACTGCACAATTGCACTCATCTCACACGCTAGTAAGGTAATGCTCAAAATTCTCCAAGCCAGGCTTCAGCAATACGTGAACCGTGAACTTTCAGATGTTCAAGCTGGTTTTAGAAAAGGCAGAGGAACCAGAGATCAAATTGCCAATATCCACTGGATCATTGAAAAAGCAAGAAAGTTCCAGAAAAACATTTATTTCTGCTTTATTGACTATGCCAAAGCCTTTGACTATGTGGATCACAATAAACTGTGGAAAATTCTGAAAGAGATGGGAATACCAGAACACTTGACCTGCCTCTTGAGAAACCTGTATGCAGGTCAGGAAGCAACAGTTAGAACTGGACGTGGAACAACAGACTGGTTCCAAATAGGAAAAGGGGTACGTCAAGGCTGTGTATTGTCACCCTGCTAATTTAACTTATATGCAGAGTACATCATGAGAAACGCTGGGCTGGAAGAAGCACAAGCTGGAATTAAGATTGCTGGGAGAAATATCAATAACCTCAGACATGCAGATGACACCACCCTTATGGCAGAAAGTGAAGAGGAACTAAAAAGCCTCTCAATGAAAGTGAAAGAGGAGAGTGAAAAAGTTCGCTTAAAGCTCAACATTCAGAAAACTAAGATCATGGCATCTGGTCCCATCACCTCATGGGAAATAGATGGGGAGACAGTGGAAGCAGTGTCAGACTTTATATTTTTGGGCTCCAAAATCACTGCAGATGGTGACTGCAGCTATGAAATTAAAAGGTGCTTACTCCTTAGAAGGAAAGTTATGACCAACCTAGACAGCATATTAAAAAGCAGAGACATTACTTTGCCAACAAAGGTCCATCTAGTCAAGGCTATGGTTTTTCCAGTGGTCATGTATGGTTGTGAGAGTTGGACTGTGAAGAAAGCTGAGTGCCAAAAAATTGATGCTTTTGAACTGTGGTGTTGGAGAAGACTCTTCAGAGTCCCTTTGGACTGTAATGAGATCCAACCAGTCCATCCTGAAGGAGATCAGTCCTGGGTGTTCATTGGAAGGACTGATGCTAAAGCTGAAACTCCAATACTTTGGCCACCTCATGAGAAGAGTTGACTCACTGGAAAAGATCCTGATGCTGGGAGGGATTGGGGGCAGGAGGAGAAGGGGACAACAGAGGATGAGATGGCTGGATGGCATCACCGACTCGATAGGCATGAGTTTGAGTAAACTCTGGGAGTTTGTGATGGACAGGGAGACCTGGCGTGCTGCGATTCCTGGGGTCGCAAAGAGTTGGACACGACTGAGCGACTGAACTGAACTGAACTGAATATCATTTTGATAACACCGAGGCAAGACAGTAAAGAATCCACCTGCAATGCAGGAGACCTGGGTCTGATCACAGGGTTAGGAAGATCCTCTTGAGGAGGGAATGGCAACCACTCCAGTATTCTTGCTTGGAGAATTCCCATGGACAGAGGAGCCTGGAGGGCTACAGTCCATGGGGTCGCAAAGAGTCAGACATGATTGAGCAACTAAGCATAGTACAGCATGGTACAATAGCCCCAAGGCCCACTCTTCTTAGGCCTTAGCAAGTGAGATGTTACTGTCATTTAAGACATTTGGCACCTGGGTTTCTATTACTTACAGTCAGTAGCATGCTAACCAATTTCCTTCAATCATCTCCATCTTCTGAGCCCATTCCATTCAGAACAAGAGAGATTCCAAAGCTAATGGCGTGAAATTTTCTGCCATAAACAAAGGAACAAGATAACCATACAGAAAGTTTTTTAAAAGATAATTTAATGATATGAAAATATTAAATTCTGAAATGTATCTTGGAAAAGTTGGCTGGCATTTCCTGGCAATGTAGCCAGTGTCAGGCTGCTGAGTAAAGATGTGACAAAGAGAGGACATTCAAATGACCATCGTACATGCAACATGAGCCAGTTTTTAAAATAAGATCAGAAGGATGGGGAACAAACAAAATTCCAATTTGTCTAAAACCTTTCTCAAGCTTGCTGTCATGTTTACCTTCTCTACCACTCAGTGAATCTTGGGCATATTCCACAACTTTTTGCTTAATCTCAGGGACAATAGAATTTTGGGGGAACTAAAAAAAAAACCATCTAATCAAATTTCAAAACTTTAATCTCTCCTCCAACTCAAAGCTTCTCTCCAGAGCTCAGAATGAGCATTTTAACTGGCTTTTCAGGTAAAGCTCTAATCGAGAGCAGTGCTACTTAACCTGAGGTCTGGATGTTCCATGCTGTTTCCTGAATAGTCCATTACCAATTCATGAAAAAATAAGTAGAGAAATTAAGAGTACTATACTCTTTAGAAATGTTTATAACAATTTGACACAAGTACACAGGGTGTATAATCAGCGAAGTGTTGTTATTTCATTTTTTTTTTTTTTTAATTCAGTTATATTACATTTTATCCAAGTAACAGTCCATTGTGAAACATTGCCCTAGAGGACACATTTCAGACTCTCCCAAGGAATTTCTCACATTCTGTGTTAACAGCATCTTCCCAGCTAGCAAGCATGTTTCTCCTCACTCTTTTCTTGAAAGATGTTTCCTGCAGTCTCCTCATTTGACTAAATATGAGGTCACAGCTGCTTACCCTCCCTCACCACAATGCTCTCCCTATTCCTACAAATTTCCTGTAAGAAATTAGCCTCTAATGAATCTCTAGGATGTTAAATGTGTTCTTTGAAGTGACAGCAGTTGACAACTAGACCGCATCTTAGCACATCCTATGAATGACATGTTTAGTGTCTCTCTTTAGAATGTGAAACCACTATCACTAGTTGCCCTCAGTTTTGGATGTAGCCCAAATTGCTAAGCAAAGGGAAAATTCCTGTTCTACATCCTGTCAAGGCCAAGACTCCCCAATTCTCTGTGGAACTTATTTTGGGCTTTGGCAGTTTCTGCTTTTTTCCTGTTGAGATATTTTTCCAATTTCCCCATATTGGTTGAAGTAGTCATGGCAATCAATCTCATGTTGAAAGTTTTAGTTGAAATAATATATAATCTTTCTGAAATATATCCTATGCTTTTAAAATTTAAGGAAAACCTTGCAGGCATGAAGAACACATTCTATTAAGATACAGATATACTTAACTTTGTGCACATCACACGTTCGTGGCAAATAGGCACTTTAAACATCCTTTTGGTTAAGTTAATGTCTACAAACAATTCACCATTTAAAGTAATCTTATGCCTTATTTCTAAAACAAAGACTCTTTCATTAAATAATGAAGACTCACTTCCTACTTCTGACTATACTACAAAGCCACAGTCATCAAGACAGTATGGTACCGGCACAAAGACAGAAATATAGATCAATGGAACAGAATAGAAAGCCCAGAGATAAATCCATGAACCTATGGACACCTTATCTTCAACAAAGGAGGCAAGAATATACAATGGAAAAAAGACAATCTCTTTAACAAGTGGTGCTGGGAAAACTGGTCAACCACTTGTAAAAGAATGAAACTAGAACACTTTCTAACACCATACACAAAAATAAACTCAAAATGGATTAAAGATCTAAATGTAAGACCAGAAACTATAAAACTCCTAGAGGAGAACATAGGCAAAACACTCTCTGACATAAATCACAGCAAGATCCTCTATGACCCACCTCTCAGAATATTGGAAATAAAAGCAAAACTAAACAAATGGGATCTAATGAAACTTAAAAGCTTTTGCACTACAAAGGAAACTATAAGTAAGGTGAAAAGACAGCCGTCAGATTGGGAGAAAATAATAGCAAATGAAGAAACAGACAAAGGATTAATCTCAAAAATATACAAGCAACTCCTACAGCTCAATTCCAGAAAAATAAATGACCCAATCAAAAAATGGGCCAAAGAACTAAACAGACATTTCTCCAAAGAAGACATACAGATGGCTAACAAACACATGAAAAGGTGCTCAACATCACTCATTATTAGAGAAATGCAAATCAAAACCACAATGAGGTACCATTACATGCCAGTCAGGATGGCTGCTATCCAAAAGACTACAAGCAATAAATGCTGGAGAGGGTGTGGAGAAAAGGGAACCCTCTTACACTGTTGGTGGGAATGCAAACTAGTACAGCCACTATGGAAAACAGTGTGGAGATTCCTTAAAAAACTGGAAATAGAACTGCCATATGACCCAGCAATCCCACTTTTGGGCATACACACTGAGGAAACCAGATCTGAAAGAGACACGTGCACCCCAATGTCCATTGCAGCACTGTTTATAATAGCCAGGACATGGAAGCAACCTAGATGCCCATCAGCAGATGAATGGATAAGGAAGCTGTGGTACATATACACCATGGAATATTACTCAGCTGTCAAAAAGAATTCATTTGAATCAGTCCTAATGAGATGGATGAAACTGGAGCCCATTATACAGAGTGAAGTAAGCCAGAAAGATAAAGAACATTACAGCATACTAACACATATATATGGAATTTAGAAAGATGGTAATGATAACCCTATATGCAAAACAGAAAAAGAGACACAGAAATACAGAACAGACTTTTGAACTCTGTGGGAGAATGTGAGGGTGGGATGTTTCAAAAGAACAGCATGTATACTATCTATGGTGAAACAGATCACCAGCCCAGGTGGGATGCATGAGACAAGTGCTCGGGCCTGGTGCACTGGGAAGACCCAGAGGAGTCGGGTGAAGAGGGAGGTGGGAGGGGGGATCGGGATGGGGAATAAGTGTAAATCTATGGCTGATTCATATCAATGTATGACAAAACCCACTGAAATGTTGTGAAGTAATTAGCCTCCAACTAATAAAAAAATTTAAAAAAATAAAAAAAAAAAAATAAAGTAATCTTATGCCTTATTTCTAAAACAAAGACTCTTTCATTAAATAATGAAGACTCACTTCCTACTTCTGACTATACTACAAAGCCACAGTCATCAAGACAGTATGGTACTGGCACAAAGACAGAAATATAGATCAATGGAACAGAATAGAAAGCCCAGAGATAAATCCATGAACCTATGGACACCTTATCTTCAACAAAGGAGGCAAGAATATACAATGGAAAAAAGACAATCTCTTTAACAAGTGGTGCTGGGAAAACTGGTCAACCACTTGTAAAAGAATGAAACTAGAACACTTTCTAACACCATACACAAAAATAAACTCAAAATGGATTAAAGATCTAAATGTAAGACCAGAAACTATAAAACTCCTAGAGGAAAACATAGGCAAAACACTCTCTGATATAAATCACAGCAGGATCCTCTATGACCCACCTCCCAGAATATTGGAAATAAAAGCAAAAATAAACAAATGGGACCTAATGAAATTTAAAAGCTTTTGCACAACAAAGGAAACTATAAGCAAGGTGAAAAGACAGCCCTCAGATTGGGAGAAAATAATAGCAAACGAAGCAACTGACAAAGGATTAATCTCAAAAATATACAAGCAACTCCTACAGCTCAATTCCAGAAAAATAAATGACCCAATCAAAAAAATGGGCCAAAGAACTAAACAGACATTTCTCCAAAGAAGACATACAGATGGCTAACAAACACATGAAAAGATGCTCAACATCACTCATTATCAGAGAAATGCAAATCAAAACCACAATGAGGTACCATTACACACCAGTCAGGATGGCTGCTATCCAAAACTCTACAAGCAATAAGTGCTGGAGAGGGTGTGGAGAAAAGGGAACCCTCTTACACTGTTGGTGGGAATGCAAACTAGTACAGCCACTCTGGAGAACAGTGTGGAGATTCCTTAAAAAACTGGAAATAGAACTGCCATATGACCCAGCAATACCACTTCTGGGCATACAGACGGAGGAAACCAGATCTGAAAGAGGCACATGCACCCCAATGTTCATCACAGCACTGTTTATAATAGCCAGGACATGGAAGCAACCTAGATGCCCATCAGCAGACGAATGGATAAGGAAGCTGTGGTACATATACACCATGGAATATTACTCAGCCATTAAAAAGAATTCATTTGAATCAGTTCTAATGAGATGGATGAAACTGGAGCCCATTATACAGAGTGAAGTAAGCCAGAAAGATAAAGTCCAATACATTATACTAACGCATATATATGGAATTTAAAAAAATGGTAATAATAACCCTATATGCAAAACAGAAAAAGAGACACAGATGTACAGAACAGACTTTTGGACTCTGTGGGAGAAGGCGAGGGTGGGATGTTTCGAGAGAACAGCATCGAAACATGTATATTATCTAGGGTGAAACAGATCACCAGCCCAGGTTGGATGCATGAGGTATATCTCCTTCAGAGTCTGCCCTATTATCCATCATGCTATAAAGCCTTGCTAAGTAGGAGGTTGATCATTTGTTTTATTTCCAGATAGGCAAGAAGGCAATATGGGCATATATCACATAAATCTAGAAAAGAGAGTTTGGAATTGAAGAAGTCACAGTATCACCAAGGATATTACTGTAAAAGCACTGGGAAGACCCAGAGGAATCGGGTGGAGAGGGAGGTGGGAGGGGGGATTGGGATGGAGAATACGTGTAAATCCATGGCTGATTCATGTCAATGTATGACAAAACCCACTACAATATTGTAAAGTAATTAGCCTCTAACTAATAAAAATAAATGAAAAAAAATAAATAAATAAAACAATTAAAAAGTAAAAAAAAAAAGACTCACTTCCAAATTTTCCATTTTAACCCCATAAATATAAGATTTCCATATATCAAGTTTATTGAAAGGAAAATACTTCTGAATTTTCATTTATATTAATTTTAATATTTTAATAATTTTAATGTTTAGTGGAAAGTACATTTTTTTTAAAAAAAAAGCTCTGAAAATTCCATTATTTCCTTATGGCTTTTTAAAAGTTTTGCTTCTAGCCACTATACTTTCAAGATTCATAAATATAAGCAAGTTGATTCAATTTTTAGAAGCTCAGTGAATATTTATTGATATTCACTGGGTGCTATATTATACCTGTGTGTTTGCTCAGTCATGTCTGACTCTTCACAACCCCGTGGGCCATAGCCCATCAGGTTCCTCTGTCCATGGGATTCTCCAGGCAAGAAAACTGGAGTGGGTAGCCATGCCCTCCTCCAGGGGATCTTCCCAACCCAGGGATTGGGCCCAGATCACCTGCATCTTCTGCATTGGCAGGCAGATTCTTTACCACTGAGCCACCAGGGAAGTTCCCACACCCTATGGGTACAAAAATGAATAAAATAAGGTCTTCCCTTGTAGGACTCAGTGTCTGCTAACAGAGGCAGACTGTCACACAAACAACACAGCACAATGTGGGGGCCTCCAGGCCTGCGCTCCGTGCGGAATTCTGTAGGAGTAGGGGTTGGGGGAGTCAGCTCATTAGAAGATTCAAGAAAGGTCTTCCATGGCTAATTCAAGTCAATGTATGACAAAAACCACTACAATATTGTAAAGTAATTAGCCTCCAACTAATAAAAATAAATGAAAAAAAAATAAAATTAAAAAAAAAAAAAAAAGAAAGGTCTTCTGAGGAAGAGGATGCCTGAACTAGAAATAGATGGGGTCATAATAGAATTTCCAGATAAAAAATTCTGAAAAACATTCAGTGCATAGGTACTGTATGATCACATACCCAAAGGCATGACGTGGAACCCAAAATTTTAGAGCTAAGTGTAGTAAACTGATGCTGGAGACTAGAGAGACATCAGGTGAGGGAGTTTGTGAATGGGACTCAACAGGTATCACTGGCCACAAAAGTGACGCAGGCACCTAACTGTAGTAGCCAGATAGTTTTTCTCTTCCAGCCTAATTTTGCAGTGATTTCCATGAAAGTAAAAGTGTTGGTCCATCAGTCATGTCCAGCTCTTTGCCACCCCATGGATTTTAGCCTGCCAGACTCCTCTGTTCATGGGATTCTCTAGGCAAGAATACTGGAATGGGTTTCCATTCCCTTCTCCAGGGATCTTCCAACTCAGGCATTGAACCCAGGTCTCTCGCAT
This sequence comes from Cervus elaphus, assembly GCF_910594005.1. Classification (NCBI taxonomy): domain Eukaryota; kingdom Metazoa; phylum Chordata; class Mammalia; order Artiodactyla; family Cervidae; genus Cervus; species Cervus elaphus. The sequence continues at coordinate 30,405,694 of NC_057833.1, read as the reverse complement.
TGCAGGAGAGAGGATTCTTTATCATCTGAGCCACCAGGGAAGCCACCAGAGAAGATCTGTAATATCAAAACTTTTACTGAGTTCAAGGTCACATTTAAAAATCAGAGAGAATGGTAGTGTCCTTGAAATAAGCCATAAATAAAAGATAGAGGCAGGAATATTTTATAGTCCCATTCGTTGATGATCATAATCATCTCAACTTTTTTGGCATTTAACATTTTAGACTTAAATAGTGGTCCAATTTCCAGAAAAATTTTTTGGAATACATAAACCAGATATATTTTTTTCAGATGAAGAAACTGAACCAAAAGAGAGTGGTGGAGAGAAAAGAGAGAAGCCGGTCTCTTAGCTCTCTTCCTTCACCAGGAGATGGAATCTATGCTAATGGAATTCCTTGTCAAGTTTAAGAATGCTCATTGATCATAAACACTACAGGTAGTATTAACATACAGTGCAGGTACAGATTTTTTAAACGTTTTTTAAACTATGTTTGCCAAACCTCCTGTATAGATGATACCACTAATAGGGATTAAAAATTAATAATTTATTGAGCACTAGAAAGTGACTGATTTTTTAAAATTTTTCTTTCTTACCATTGTAAGCATTTTAATCTACAAATTTCCCTCTAAGAACCACTCTAGCTGCATCTCAAATTTTGATATGTGATACTTTCTATTATCATTTGATTCAAAAATTGGTCAGTACTTCTTTGATCCATGAATTATTTGGAAGTGTCTTGTTTAATTTTCAAATACATGAAAATTTCCTGGATATAATGTTGTTATTGATTTCTAATTAAGTTACACGAGTTAAGGAAACATACTCTGTACACTTTAAGTTCTTTTAAATTGATTGAGATTTATATTAAGGTCCAGCATATGATCTAGGTGACTATTCCATCAGGACTTGAAAGGGGTGTGTATCCTACAATTACTGAGTATAGGGGTCTATGAATAGTGACTAGGTTCAGGTGACTGGTGATATTGTTCAGATTTTCTGTATCTATATTCTTATTGAATTTTTCTGTCAGCTTGTGCTGTCAGTCACTGAGAAAAGGCTTCTAAAATATCTAAGTGAAATTACAGACTTGTCTATTTTCCCGTTACAGTTCTGGTAGATTTTTGCTTCATGTATTTCTAAGTTCTCTGATTAGGTGCCTACACATTAAAGATTTTTATGTCTTACTGACAAAGTGGCCCCTTTGTCATTTCAAAGTATTCTCTTTACTTCTGGTCTTGCTCTGATCTGAAAGTCCACTTGTCTGATATCAGTGTAGCTACACCAGCTTTCTTATGTTTTTGGCATGGGCTCTCTTTTATCAACCTTTCACTTTCAACTCGTGCCATTGCATTTATGGGGCATTTGTTGACTTCTAGATTCCACGCAGGATACAGAGTTGGAAGAGTGTTACTCCTATCCAACAAAAATAACAGCAACAAAGGACAGATTTACCGTTTCCAGTGCTAGCCATTTCAATCCCATAGATGTGCTCTTTTCCCTTCACCAGGAAGAACTTCCTTTAGCATTTCTTGTAGCTTATTTCTTCTGATGACTAATTCTCTCACCTCTTGCTTTGTGAAAATGTCTTGTAATAAAAGTCTGTTAAATACGAATTTCTCTTCAATATTTGAAGGATATTACATCAGTTTTTTGTTGCTACCATAACAAATTACCACAAACATAGTGGCTTAAAGCAGCAAATATTATTTTACAGTTCAGAAGACCAGCATGAGTCTCACTGGGCAAAAAGCAAGCTGGAGACGCCTGTGTTCTTTCTAGAGGCTCTGGGGGAGAATTCATGCCTTTGCCTTTTCAAGCTTTTACAGGCTGAATGCATTCTCTTGGTTCATGACCATCTTCATAGCCAGCTACCCGCATTTCTCTGATTCTTCTTCCACAGTCATATCTCCCCATAACTGGGAAAGCCTCTGCTTTTAAGGATGATGATTATATTTGATTACATGTGATTATATTTGGCTGCCCAGATAATTTGGAATAATCTCTCCCCATCTCAAAGCCTATAACCTTAATCACATCGGTAAAGTCCCTTTTGTCATATAAAGTAACATATTCACAGCTTCTGGTGATTATGGTTTGAGCATTTTGGGGAGGGGGGACATCACTCTGCCTTCCACAATTTCCACAGAATTTTAGAATTTTCCACAATTTAATTATAGAATTTTAGATTCATATACTTTTCCCTCCTTCAACACTTTAAAAATCTTATTTAATTGTATTCAGGTCTCCACTGCTCTGATTTTAAAAAGTTCGTATTATTGTTCCCAGAACTAATATATTTTTTCTCTTTAGCCTCCAGCACCTTGAATATGATATGCTATGGTATGGTTTTATTTGTAGCTACTCTTCAGAATTTGCTCAGCTTCTTAGATTTAGAAATTGAGAGGGTCCTTGAAATCTGAGGATTTGGTGGGCACTACTTCTTCAAACACATTTTTTACTCTATTCTCTTTCTCTTCTTTCCCTGGGATTCCAATTCTACATGTGCTAAGACTGGTCCCCATTGAAACCAGTCACTGAGACTTCAGCTCTGCTTGGCTCCACCTCCCTGCATAGCATCAAGAAAGGAACCCAGTAGAAAGCTGGGTCCATGAGGAGGCCAACTTCTCAGGGCTTGCAGTCCTTCACTGACTATTTTTTTAGTGCCTGGAAAAAAGTTGTCTTGGACACTTTGTTCAGTTTTATAGTTGTGTTTGGCAGGAGGTCTGGACTGGTACAAGTCACTCTGTCATGGATAGAAACAGAAGTTGCCAAGCTTCATTTTTAAAGAACAAATTTACACCCTGATTTTAGGGTTAGAATAGGAAATCATTTCTCTTTCTTTGTTACCTTTGGTTCAGTTCACCTAAGCGATGTCTCCATTTTGTAACACTGACAGGAAATGCTGTACATAACTGTGGGTTGAGTATTAGTCTAAATATAGTTGATGCATGCATACTCAGTCACGTCAAACTCTTTGTAACCCCATGGACTGTAGCACATCAGGCTCCTCTGTCCATGGGATTTTCCTGGCAAGAATACTGGAGTGGGTTGCCATTTCCTCCACAAGGGCATCTTCCCAATCCAGGGATCGAAATCGTGTTTCCTGTGGCTCCTGCATTTGAAGGCAGATTCTTGACCACTGTGCCACCACTGAGGTAAATATAGCTATCTCATGGCAATATCTCTTTTGCATACATTTTATTCAACTTCACCATCAAAATTATTGTTGTTCTTAGTATTACAAGACAAAAGATATTTTTACTAAAAGTCTCTCATAAACAAATTTAGAGACAGCCAAATTGTTGGCTCATCTCATCTATAATTTGTATTTTACACTACCAACCTAGCAAATTACTTTTACTTATTGGTTTAACCAAAAGACAAATAAAATGCAATGCCCACCTTCCAGATAGGTTGTAGAAGCAATACAAAGATTTTATGGAGAGAAAGCAGTGATACAAAGTGGATCTATCTGATTTACCAACACTATGCTATCCACTCCAGCTAAATGCTGTGACATTTCACTCCATATGCAATGGAAAAGCACCTACTTTGCCCAAAACATAGTATTAGGAGTTGCAGCACAAACATGACTGAGTTTCTGCCTCAACCAAAGAATAGTCTTTGGAAACAAACCTTAGTTTGAATACTGGTTCCATTATCCAGTATAAACCTAGGGATGCAACCTCCTTGAACCTCCACTTTCACTTCTGTTGCCTAAACACAATGATTTTGCATGCGTTATTATAAAACTTATATATAATGACATCTGCATCATGTCTGGCTCACAACAGATGCTCCATTAAATCTTAGCTCATCCTTTCACCCTCTACCCTGCCCTCTTCTTACCTCTATCCCTTCCTAGCCACAGCACCCTGGTAGACATGGCTAGCGTAGTGAATTTCAGTCTGTTCTCTGCTGAGTCCTCACATTCCTCTGACAGTTCTTGGGCATTTGGCACTGAGAAATGGGAAAGGGTTGGTGACAGTGCTGTGTAAACCTCTTATCTCCTTCATATATTGTGGATTAGCATAAAATTTCCTCTGAAAAATAGGGTCTAGTCTTTTTTTTTTAGAGATTTAGAGAGATAATATCTTACATCGTTTCCTCATTATTATCCACTTCTCTTTACAAGCCAATACTTGCAAGAAATTTAGAGATAAAGGAAAACAGATCTCCTCCTCTTTTCCTCTTTTATAATCTTTCTAACCTCTGCTTCCTATATGGATAAGTGGGCTTCCAGAATCCTCCTGCCATCATAGGTGATTTACAGAGACCCTACTTGGATCCATTTGGAGTAAATGAGGAAGTAAAAATTACTCTAAGAAGAGTAGGGTAAGAGATAATATGATATTATTCAGCATTAACATGAAGTCTAATATAATTATGTAGCATGTCATGACTTTTAAGCTATCCATAGACATCATTTTGTATGATCCCTACAGCAAACATGACTTTGAAAAAAAAAAATAGAAAGCTTTATTATTGCCATTGAACAAATGGGGAAAATGAGGTTTAGTGGGATCAACTCCATAAAGAAAAAAGAAAATAGAGGAAGGAAAGTCAGTCTTGTTTTCTAACAGCTGATATACTTTTATTGGCACATCCACCAAAACATATGTCCATCCACTGAAGCACTATCCATGCATTATCAATATCAGGTAAATGCTAGAAATAAGTATGTCTAAGAAGTGTTTCTCATATTTTAAGTATTTATCATTAAGCTGTAGTAAGTACATAGTCCACAAAAAGTCGGACACAACTGAGCAACTGAACTGAAGTACATATTCTTCACTCACCTTCTCTAGAATGAGAATTAGTCACAATAAATTTTACCGCTAAATTATTATTTTAAATATTGAGTATTTGTTGATACTTCTTTTGAACTATTTTCCTTTGACTTCTCCATGTTAATCACGGCCTTTTAAGGGAAATAAATTTAAACCCAAATCCTTAATTTATCAAAGCAGGTAAATAATAGAAAGCATAATGCTCAAAATGACAGCAAACACTAAGAAGCCACATGTAATATTTAGAGAATGTTTACAGACTAAGAGGAATGCTGTCTTTGGCATGAAAAGCGATTAATGAAATGGCCTAATTTCAGACAAGGTACATAAATGAAGTTCTGGTGCAAATTTATTGTAGCTTGATGTCTTTTTAATTAAGTTTAAGTTTATAGTTTTGAATCATCAGGAAAATATTGCAACATAATCTGTTTAGAGCAAAGGCATGTTGCTGACACATTCAGAGTCCTGAACTTTTATTTTATTTTTGAAATAAACACTAGCAGTGCTTACTGAGAACAAGGGAAATACAGTGACTTTCTGAATGTTTCAATTTGGAACTGTTTGTGCTGACTCATCATTATCTGTGGCTCTCTTCTGAAATACAATGGAGTGTGTTCAGTACCTGCCAAAAACCCTACACAGATATGAATAATTCTAGAAGGAGAATCACATTATAAAACGTATTTTTCCTACCTAAAACACTGTCCCAAAGTCTAGAAAAATAATTTTCTTTATAACTGAATATAGCGGCTTTTAATTTCAGTGCTCATATAAACAACTTATTACAAGAGAAAAGTTACTTAAATTAAATCTGGACTCTTGCTTCATCTCTTTTATACTTAAAGAGAAGAATATTTTTCATAACTTTCCAAGAATTTATAAACTGGATTCACCATTTCACTCTACCTTCATAGAAACTGATTTCAGCAATTTTCCCTAAGTAAATGAGGGTAATAGTTTTAACATCACAGACCAATGGCTGAATATAACTTAGACTGGATAAGAGGGAAGGTAGCAAATACTGTACTGTTAATTATTTGCTGTATCACAGGGATAGAATATTAAAGTTGCAAAGTTCATCAATCTTCACATTATTATTAAAGAATAGATTATTAAAGTTCATCAATCTATAATTAGTAATTTAAAATATTTTGACACATAAACATTTGTGTACAGTCTCTTAAGTATAAGTATATAGCATGACTGCTCAATGTTTATTCAGACATTATATCTACATCCAGGACTAAGCAGAAAATAACTCTCCAGACACCCTGAATTTTCTCCTCTTGACTAAGCTCTGCAAAGGTAACATGCATTGCTCTCAGGGCTTCAGACTTAAAAGCAATGTGTGTCTCTCTCTCATTTCTTCATTCAATCCAGTCTTTCCACAAAAATTTATTATCTGTTAATATGTGATAGATACCATACTGGGCTTCCCAGTGATAAAGAATCAGACTGTCAATGCAGGAGAAGGGGGTTTGAACCCTGGGTCAGGAAGATTTTCCCCTGGGGAAGGAAATGGCAACCCACTCCAGTTTTCTTGCCTGGAGAATCCCATGGACAGAGGAGCCTGGCGGGTTACAATGCATGGAGTTTTAAAAGAGTCAGATATCATCTTAATACCAAAACCTGACAAAGATGCCACAAAAAAAGAAAACTATAGGCCAATATCACTGATGAACATAGATGCAAAAATCCTTAACAAAATTCTAGCAAACACATATCTATGTATGACAAAACCCACTGGGGGGGGGAAAAATTCTAGCAAACAGAATCCAACAACATATTGAAAAGATCATACATCATGACCAAGTGGGCTTCATCCCAGGGATGCAAGGATTCTTCAATATCTGCAAATCAACCAATGTGATACACCACATTAACAAATTGAAAAATAAAAACTACATGATTATCTCAATAGATGCAGAGAAAACCTTTGACAAAATTCAACATCCATTTATGATGAAAACCCTCCAGAAAACAGGAATAGAAGGACCATACCTCAACATAATAAAAGCTATATATGACAGACCTTCAGCAAACATTATCCTCAATGGTGAAAAATTGAAAGCATTTCCTCTAAAGTCAGGAACAAGACAAGGGTGCCCACTCTCACCACTACTATTCAATATAGTTTTGGAAGTTTTGGCCACAGCAATCAGAGAATAAGAAGAAATAAAAGGAATCCAGATTAGAAAAGAAGAAGTAAAACTCTCACTGTTTGCAGATGACATGATCCTCTACATAGAAAAGCCTAAAGACTCCACCAGAAAATTACTAGAGCTAATCAATGAATATAGTAAAGTTGCAAGATATAAAATCAACACACAGAAATCCCTTGCATTCCTATACACTAACAATGAGAAAACAGAAAGAGAAATTAAGGAAACAATTCCATTCACCATTGCAACGAAAAGAATAAAATACTTAGGAATAAATGTACCTAAAGAAACAAAAGACCTATACATAGAAAACTATAAAACACTGATGAAAGAAATCAAAGAGGACACAAATAGATGGAGAAATATACCGTGCTCATGGATTGGTAGAATCAATATTATGAAAATGAGTATACTACCCAAAGCAATCTATAGATTCAATGCAATCCCTATCAAGCTACCAATGGTATTTTTCAGAGAACTAGAACAAATAATTTCACAATTTGTATGGAAATACAAAAAAACCTCAAATAGCCAGAGCAATCTTGAGAAAGAAGAATGGAACTGGAGGAATCAACTGCCTGACTTCAGGCGCTACTACAAAGCCACAGTCATCAAAACAGTGTGGTATTGGCACAAAGACAGAAATATAGATCAATGGAACAAAATAGAAAGCCCAGAGATAAATCCACGCACCCATGGACATCTCATCTTTGATAAAGGAGGCAAGAATATACAATGGAAAAAAGACAATCTCTTTAACAAGTGGTGCTGGGAAAACTGGCCAACCACTTGTAAAAGAATGAAACTAGAATACTTTCTGACACCATACACAAAAATAAACTCAAAATGGATTAAAGATATAAATGTAAGACCAGAAACTATAAAACTCCTAGAGGAAAACATAGGCAAAACACTCTCCAGCATAAACCACAGCAGGATCCTCTATGACCCACCTCCCAGAATATTGGAAATAAAAGCAAAAATAAACAAATGGGACCTAATTAAAATTAAAAGCTTCTGCACAATAAAGGAAACTATAAACAAAGTGAAAAAAAACCTTCAGAATGGGAGAAAATAATAGCAAATGAAGCAACAGACAAAGAATTAATCTCACAAATATACAAGCAACTCCTACAGCTCAATTCCAGAAAAATAAATGACCCAATCAAAAAACAGACCAAAGAACTAAACAGACATTTCTCCAAAGAAGACATACAGATGGCTAACAAACACATGAAAAGATGCTTAACATCACTCATTATCAGAGAAATGCAAATCAAAACCACAATGAGGTACCACTACACACCAGTCAGGATGGCTGCTATCCAAAAGTCTACAGGCAATAAATGCTGGAGAGGGTGTGGAGAAAAGGGAACCCTCTTACACTGTTGGTGGGATTGCAAACTAGTACAGCCACTCTGGAGAACAGTGTGGAGATTTCTTAAAAAACTGGAAATAGAACTGCCCTATGACCCAGCAATCCCGCTGCTGGGCATACATACTGAGGAAACCAGAACTGAAAGAGACACGTGTACCCCAATGTTCATTGCAGCACTTTTTATAATAGCCAGGACATGGAAGCAACCTAGATGTCCATCAGCACATGAATAGATAAGAAAGTTGTGGTACATATACTCAATGGAATATTACTCAGCCATTAAAAAGAATACATTTGAATCAGTTCTAATGAGGGGGATGATTCTGGAGCCTATTATACAGGGTGAAGTAAGCCAGAAAGAAAAACACCAATACAGTACACTAACGCATATATATGGAATTTAGAAAGATGGTAATGATAACCCTGTACGCAAGACAGCAAGAGAGACACAGCTGTATTGAACAGTCTTTTGGACTCTATGGGAGAGGGTGAGGGCGGGATGATATGGGAGAATGGCATTGAAACATGTAAATTATCATATGTGAAATGAATCACCAGTCCAGGTTCGATGTATGATACAGGATGCTCGGGGCTGGCACACTGGGATGACCCAGAGGGATGGGATGGGGAACACATGTAAATCCATGGCAGATTCAAGTCAATATATGGCAAAACCAATACAATGTTGTAAAGTAAAATAAATAAATAATTTAAATTAAAAAAATAAAGAGACATGACTGAGTGACTAAACAACAAGAAGGCCATACTAGGACTTGGTGATGGAGAGTGGCATAAAATCACTGTCACCAAGATTGTCATTAACTCCCATACAGAGACAGACATGTAAAGAAACAAGTTAAATATGAATGATAAGTATACAAGACACAATGGGGACTCGAAAGCAAGGCATTTTTGTGAGTACAATCATTGACTAACTATAGTACACAGGACTTTTTTACCCCTCAATTAGTTTTAAAAAATCAAGTTTGGGGGGAACATGTACATGAATATGAATGACTAAGTCATTTTGCTGTGCAACTAAAACATTGTTAATTGGCTATACTTCAATATAAAATAAAAAGATTTTTAAAAAGCAAAAAAACAAAAATTAGTCTTTTCACATTTTCAAAAAGATCATTGGAATCAAAAACAATTTTAAAATATGACAAATCTAGATTAAATTTTTAAGCCAACTCATAACCAAATACCAGATAATGTGTTATCCCTACTTTATGCAAAAATAACACACCTCTTAGAAAATATAAATTTATTTCATATTTGTAGTAAAGGTTGACATTGTTTAGGGCCAGCCTCACAAGTTAGGGTCAGGAAATTTGCCCATAAGAAATAATACATGAGCTATGTCTAGGAGTTAAGAGAAGACAGAGCCTAGAAGAGCAATCCAGTAAAGAGCCTAGAGTGATAAAAATCAAGGAATCAAAAAAAGAATATTTAGTTAAAGTAAGTACAAAATTTATTTTCTTTTTTGCTAGCTAGTGTTCTTCATGCCAGATACTAACTTTTGTGAAAAGTCCTAGGCTGTCCTTTTATTTTCTTATTTTGTTTTAATTCATGACTAAAGGCAAAAATACAAGTTATGGTGTCACTTTGAGATGTTAATTGAAAGTCTTCAAATGTGAAACTTTCTCCCCAAACCCAGTACTTTTTTTCCCCTATAAGTCCTTCTTTGATGCTTAGCTTCTCCTTCTTTGATTTCAGTAACAGTGTATATTCTCTCAGTTCAGTTCAGTTCAGTTTCAGTGGCTCAGTCGTATCCGACTCTTTGCAACTCCATGAATAGCAGCATGCCAGGCCTCCCTGTCTATCACAAAGCCCCAGAGATTACTCAAACTCACGTCCATCAAGTCAGTGATGCCATCCAGCCATCTCATCCTCTGTTGTCCCCTTCTCCTCCTGCCCCCAATCCCTCCCAGTATCAGGATCTTTTCCAATGAGTCAACTCTTCTCATGAGGTGGCCAAAGTATTGGAGTTTCAGCCTCAGCATCAGTCCTTCCAATGAACACCCAGGACTGATCTCCTTTAGGATGGACTGGTTGGATCTCCTTGCAGTCCAAGGGACTCTGAAGAGTCTTCTCCAACACCACAGTTCAAAAGCAACAATTCTTCGGCACTCAGCTTTCTTCACAGTCCAACTCTCATATCCACACATGACCACTGGAAAAACCATAGCCTTGACTAGACAGACCTTTGTTGGCAAAGTAATGTCTCTGCTTTTTAATATGCTGTCTAGGTTGGTCATAACTTTCCTTCCAAGGAGTAAGCGTCTTTTAATTTCATGGCTGCAATCACCATCTGCAGTGATTTTGGAGCCCAAAAAAATAAAGTCTGACACTGTTTCCACTGTTTCCCCATCTATTTCCCATGAAGTGATGGGACCAGATGCCATGATCTTAGTTTTCTGAATGTTGAGCTTTAAGCCAACTTTTTCACTTTCCTCTTTCACTTTCATCAAGAGGCTTTTTAGTTCCTCTTCACTCTCTGCCATAAGGGTGGTGTCATCTGCATATTCTCTAGTACCTCAAAATATAAACATGCCTCCAGCTAGAATAACTGAAATTAAAGCTGACAACAGCAAATGTTGGCATGTGTGAAGTGTTGGTATCTAGAACATTCTTCCACTGTGATAGAATTACAAAACAGTACAACCACTTTGGAAAATGATTTGACAGTTTTCTAAAAAGTTAAACACACCTTACAATCCAACAATCACATTCTTAGGTACACAACCAAGAGAAATTAATGACTGTGTTCATTTAAAAAATCTTTTACAAAGAATGTTTATAGCAGCTTATTTTATTGTCTAAAATTGGAAAAATCCAAATTTGGTTCATGAACTAGAGAATGGATAAATATTATGTATATCCACACAATAGAACACTATCAGTGTAACTGCTAAACAAATGGAAAAGAGAAAATTACTAATAAAATAATATAGATAAACCTCAAAAATGCTAAACTAAATGAAATGTCAGGAAAAATACATATGCTCTATTATTTTATGTAATTTAAGAAGTGCAAGTGTGTGCTCAGTAGTGTCCAATTCTTTGCAACTCTATAGACTGTAGTCTTCCAGGCTCTGTCCATGGAATTTACCAGGCAAGAATACAGGAAAATGAATTGCCATTTCCTACTCCAAATTCAAAAAGCTCAGTTTAGTTCAGTTCAGTCACTCACTTATCTGACTGTTTGTGACACCATGGATTGCATCACGCCAGGCTTTCTTGTCCATCACCAACTCCCAGAGTTTACTCAAACTCATGTCTGTCGAGTTGGTGAAGCCAACCAACCATTTCATCCTCTGTCGTCCCCTTCTCCTGCCTTCAATCTTTCCCAGCATGAGGGTCATTTCCAATGAGTCAGTTCTTCGCATCAGGTGACCAAAGTATTGGAGTTTCAGCTTCAGCATCAGTCCTTCCAATGAATATTCAGGACTGATTTCCTTTAGGATTGTCTGGTTGGATCTCCTTGCAGTCCAAGGGACTCTCAAGAGTCTTCTCCAACACCACAGTTCAAAACCATCAATTCTTAGGCATTTAGCTGTCTTTATAGTCCAACTCTCACATCCATACATGACTACTGGAAAAGCCATAGCTTTTACTACCTTAACCTTTGTTGCAAGTAATGTCTCTGCTTTTTAATATGCTGTCTAGGTTGGTCATAGCTTTACTTCCAAGGAGCAAGCATGTTTTAATTTCATAGCTGCAGTAACCATCTGTGGTGATTTTGGAGCCTAAAAACCTAAAGTCAGTCACTATTTCCAGTTTTTCTCCATCTATTTGCCAAGAAGTGATGGGATTGGATGCCATGACCCTAGTTTTCTGAATGTTGAGTTTTAAGCCAGCTTTTTCACTCTCCTCTTTCACTTTGATCAGAGGCTCTTAAATTCTTCTTCTGTTTCTGCCATAAGGGTGGTGTCATCTGTGTATCTGAGGTTATTGATATTTCTCTGGGCAATCTTGATTCCAGTTTCTGCTTTTTCCAGTCCAGCATTCCACATGATGTACTCTGCATATAAGTTAAATAAGCAGAGTGACAATATACAGCCTTGACGTACTCCTTTCCCAATTTGGAACCAGTCCATTTTTCCTCGTCTGGTTTTAACTGTTCTTTCTTGACGCGCATACAGATTTTTCAGGAGGTAGGTAAGGTGGTCTGGTATTCCCATCTCTTTTAGAATTTTCCATAGTTTGTTGTGATCTACACAATCAAAGGCTTTGGCCATCAGTAAAGCAGAAGTAGATGTTTTTCTGGAACTCTCTTGCTTTTTCGATCATCCAACAGATGTTGACAATTTGATCTCTAGTTCCTCTGCCTTTCTAAATCCAGCTTGAACATCTGGAAGTTCATGGTTCACATACTGTTGAAGCATGGCTTGGAGAATTTTGAGCATTATTTTGCTAGCGTGTGAGATGAGTGACAGCAATTGTGCAGTAGTTTGAACATTCTTTCGCATTGCCTTTCTTTGGGGTTGGAATGAAAACTGACTTTTCCAGTCCTGTGGCCACTGCTGAGTTTTCCAAATTTGCTGGCATATTGAGTGCAGCACTTTAACAGCATCATCTTTTAGGATTTGAAATAGTTCAACTGGTATTCCATCACCTCCACTAGCTTTGTTTGTAGTGATGCTTCCTAAGGCCCACTTGACTTTGCATTCCAGGATTTCTGGATCTAGGTGAGTGATCATACCATCACAGTTATCTGGGTCATAAAGATCTTTTTTGTATAGTTCTTCTGTGTCTTCTTGCCACCCCTTCTTAATATCTTCTGTTTCTGTTAGGTCCATACCATTTCTGTCCTTTATTGAGCCCATCTTTGTATGAAATGTTCCCTTGGTATCTCTAATTTTCTTGAGGGGATCTCTAGTCTTTCCCATTCTATTGTTTTCCTCTATTTCTTTGAATTGATCACTGAGGAAGGCTTTCTTATTTCTCCTTGCTATTCTTTGGAACTCTGCATTCAAATGGGTATATTTTTCCTTTTCTCCTTTGCCTTTAATTTCTCTTCTTTTCTCAGCTATTTGGAAGGCCTCCTCAGACAATCATTTTGCTTTTTTAATTTCTTTTTCTTAGGGATGATCTTGGTCACTGCCTCCTGTACAATGTGAAGAACCTTCATCCACAGTTCTTCAGGCACTCTATCACATCTAATCCCTTGAATCTATTCATCACTTTCACTGTATAATCATAAGGGATTTGATTCAGGGTATACGTGAATGGTCTAGTTGTTTTGTCTACTTTCTTCAATTTAAGTCTGAATTTGGCAATAAGGAATTCATGATCTGAGCCACAGTGAGTGCCCAGTCTTGTTTTGCTGACTGTATAGAGCTTTTCCAACTTCAGTGCAAAGAATATAATCAATCTGATTTGGGTACTGACCCTCTGGTGTTGTCCATGTGTAGAGTCTTCTCTTGTATTGTTGGAAGACAGTGTTTGCTATGACCAGTGTGCTCTCTTGGCAAAACTCTGTTAGTCTTTGCCCTGCTTCATTCTGTACTCCAAAGCCAAATTTGCCTATTACTCCAGGTAGTTCTTGACTTCCTACTTTTGCATTCCAGTCCCCTATAATGTAAGGATATCTTTTCCTCTAGTGTTAGTTCTAGAAGGTCTTGTAGGTCTTCATATAACTGTTCAACTTTGGCTTCTTCGGCATTAGTGGTTGGGGCATAGACTTGGATTACTGTGATATTGAATTATTTGCCTTGGAAATGAACAGAGATCATTCTGTTGCTTTTGAAATTGCATCCAAGTACTGCATGTTGGACTCTTCTGTTGACTATGAGGACTACTCCATTTCTTCTAAGGGATTCCTGCCCACAGTAGTAGATATAATGGTCATCCAAGTTAAATTCACCATTCCATTTTAGTTCACTGATTCCTAAAATATTGATGTTCACTCTTGCTATCTCCTGTTTGACCACCTCCAATTTACCTTGATTCATGGACCTAACATCCCTGGTTCCTATGCAATATTGTTCTTTACAGCATCAGACCTTGCTTCCATCACCAGTCACATCCACAACTGGGAGCTGTTTTTGCTTTGGCCCCATCTCTTCATCCTTTCTGGAGTTATTTCTCCACTGACCTCCTGTAGCATATTAAGCACCTATCGACCTGGGGAGTTCATCTTTCAGTGTCTTATCATTTTGCCTTTTCATACTGTTCATGGGGTTCACATGGCAAGAATACTGAAGTGGTTTGCCATTCTCTTCTCCAGGGGACCATGTTTTGTCAGAACTGTCCAGCATGACCCGTCCATCTTGGGTGGCCCTACACAGCATGGCTCATAGTTTCTTTGAGTTAGACAAGGCTGTGGTCCGTGTGATTAGTTTGATTAGTTTTCTGTGATTTTGGTTCTCATTCTGTCTGCCCTCTGAGGGATAAGGATAAGAGGCTTATGGAAGCTTTCTGATGGGAGAGACTGACTTGGGGGGAAACTGTGTCTTATTCTGATGGGTGGGCCCAGGCTCAGTAAATCTTTCATCCAATTTTCTGTTGATGGGAGGGGTTGTGTTCCCTCCCTCTTGTTTGACCTGAGGCCAAACTATAGTAGAGGTAATAAAGATAATGTCAACCTCCTTCAAGAAGTTCAAGAAGAGGTAAAACTAATCTATGGGAATAGAAGTCAGAATGGCAGTATTCTCTCAGATGGTGCATGGCCTGAAAAGAAGCATGCCCAGACTTTCTGGGGCAATGGAAACAATTTATACCTGTATCTATAAATGGTTATGAGAGGATATAGATAAGTTAAAAGTCATCAACATGTGATATTGAATGCTTAAGATGTGAGCATTTTATTGTAGTGCATTATACTTTAATAAAGTACTATTAAATATAAAATATATATTTTGTTAACTTGTCTGGAGACTGCAAAACTCCTAAATACTTTTAGACTGTACTTTTTATATTTGAGATTAACTTAAGCCTAACAACAACAAAAAAGCAGAGACATAATTTTGCCAACAAAGGTCCATCTCGTCAAAGCCCTGGTTTTTCTAGTAGTTGTATGAATGTGAGAGTTGGACTATAAAGAAAGCTGAGCATCAAAGAATTGATGCTTTTGAACTGTGGTGTTGGAGAAAACTCTTAAGAGTCTCTTGGACAGCAAGGAGAGCAAACCAGCCCATCCTAAAGGAAATCAATCCTGAATATTCATTGGAAGGACTGATGCTGAAGCTGAAACTCTAATACTTTGGCCACCTGAAGCAAAGAACTAACTCACTGGAAAAATCCTGATGCTGGGAAAGATTGAAGGCAGGAGGAGAGGGGATGACAGGATGAGATGGTTTGATGCATCACTGACTCAATGGACATGAGTTTTGAGTAAATTCTGGGAGTTGGTGATGGACAAGGAGGCCTGGTGTGCTGCAGTCCATGGGGTCACAAAGAGTTGGACACGACTGAGCAACTGAACTCAACTGAACAACAAAATGTAACTAAATTTTCACAGGACATACAATTTCTTCATGTCAGGCCAATCCAATTGATCCAACTAAAAAGGCTCAACTATGGTTACTTCCTTTTTGAAAATAGATGGTTGAAAACTGAGAGGAAAAAGGAAATCAGTGTAAACACAGGTAAATATTAAGTTAACTGCTCAATTTAAACCTTGACTGAATTTACTGGTCTTGTAAATACTGGTCAGATAAACTGGTCTTGTTTTGAATCACAGAAATTAGCTAATTTCAAGTATGTTAACAAAAGTAGCCCAAGATATCTGAGAAGAAGAATTATCTGAGCTTTGTACATTAATCTGAAGAGATCAATGTTGGCACTCAGGTGTGGCTGTAAAGGACTCAAACAAAGACGAAAACAGAGATGACCAGTACACAGAATCTCAAAACCATCAGTATACATTTAGCCTGAAAGGGAAGCTGCTTGAGGTAAAGAGCCATACTTACATATTAGCAGAAGCTAATGGTTTGGTAAGGTCACTATTAGTGACCTTTATGAAGCAAGATTGAAGGACTAGTAACAAGGAGGTTTTATCTACCCACTAGATAAAATTTACCACTGGATATAGTATTCTGCTGGGATAATCCCATGGACAGAGGAGCCTGGTAGGTTACAATCCATGGGATCGCAAAGAGTCACACGTGACTGAGCGACTGACATTTTCACTATGGTAGTCTGTGTAGCACCCCAGGGCAATTCCTACATCTCCCTTATGCTGCCCAATACAATCTTAGCATTCCCTGAAAATTCAGACTATTGTTCCAAGCAAGAGAAATATTTTCCATCTTCTCTCTCTCTCTTTTTTTTCTTTATTTGGGCTAGTGACATGAAAACCAGAAGGCCAGGAGGAAATCTCATCTTTCCTGTGAGCTGAGTGGTAATTCTAACTTCCGGTGACAGCATTTTTGTACTGGATAGAAAAATCGTTAAAATAGAGAACCCTGGTGCCACAGGCATGGAAAAAATAACTAACTGGAAGTGGGTTGTTAGGTGTTATGAGTAAACATATTACCCATGGCTTCATCTCTTTTTCCCAGATCTATCCTTTCCAGCTATGAGGAAAGCACCCATACTACCACCATCTTGGGTTTAGGATGAGAGCAAAGTTAAGCAGTTAGGTCAAAGAAATGATAGAAAATGACTGAAACTTGGACAATAGAAAATGCATCTTCTGTATCTTTCCTGGGCCCTGCATGCTCATGCCACCATTTTCTCCATCACAATCACACTGCAATGCAGTAGTCTGTTCCCTCTGCTGTTATAGCAAAAATAAACTGATGGAGACAGGGAGGAAGCAGAGGCACCTCACTCTCCCTGCCAAGAAGAATCTGGGAGTAAAGCCAGGAAGAAAAGAACAGTGGAGGTAGAAGCCTGCATGGCATGTTAAGAGTCATCACCTGACTATTCGGAGGAAGAGAGGACTGGGGGGATAAGCATTAAGACCCAAACTGGGGAGGAAAAAATTAAGACCTAAACTAGCAGCAGTTAGAGTAGAGATTGATAGGAAACTCTGCAGAAATATATCTTGCTCCAGAACCCCAAAGTAGGGCATACAATTCAAAGTATCCAGGGGCTAGAGCACCAACCTGAGTGCAGTGGGGAAAAAAAAACAAACAAGCATGGCTCAACGTGAAAGCCTGACCTCACTCTGTGACAACTATCCAAGGAATTCCATCAGGACCATGTCACATGATCCATCCCTCAGATCCCAATCCACCTACACTAGCAACAAGCAGGGAAATTGACTCTAGCCTCTGTTGCTGACTCTATAGTGATCAGCCTTCTGTTTTGATACTTTATACATCACTCCCTGCTCTAGCTTTTCATGTTCCCTCTGCTGAAATGCTCTTCCCCCAAATATCCTTGTAGCTCATTCCTTCATTTCCTTGAGTCTCTTCTCAAATGTCATATTTGAAGGAAATTCTTCCCTGATTACCCTACTTAAGATTGCAAAGCCTCCACAGAAACGCACCCTGAGCACTCTTGAGCCCCCTTATCCTGCTCCACTATGTTCCCATAGCCCTTATCACATTATAACATACTACAGAATTTACTTGACTATCTTGTTTATTGTCTGTCTGTCTCTACTAGAACGCAATCCCCATCTGATTTTTTCCCTGATGTACTCCTAGTCTCTATCACTCAGCCTAGAGCACAGTTGAAGTTCAATAAATATTTGTTGAACTATCTGATGAATGAATAAATGAATACTACACGCTATTGGCTCTGAAGATAGAAGGCCTAACATGTATTCATCTTTGTATTCCTTGCAATCAGGACTGTGCTTGGTACATGCTAGACTCTCAATAAATGTTCATTAAATGAATGAATGAATGAAAAATATAATCTCAAGTGGAAACAGCTGAATGTGTATCCTAGATTGGAGTCGAGGTAAGTGGGGGATCAAAGCACAGAGGATATGATATAGTAACAGTAGAAGTAGCAATGATTATAATGCTAATAGCCAGGTGGTAGCCATGTCAATTTGTCAAGTATGTTGTTTGGTATCTATTATATCTGGTCCTTGCAATCATCTTGCAAGGGAAGCATATTATCTTTTTCTTAAAGATGAAAGTGTTAGAACACAGAATATTTTAACAACTGCCTCACCTCACGGAGATGGTAAAGACTGCTGGGATTTAAACCTAGTACCAACTGGATTGCCCCTAAAACCAAGGCACCAGTCTGCTTACGCAGTCTGCTCCTCAACTATAGAGACCAAACAATGGTTTTCTTCCCACCTTGGGTTGGGCTGATACAGGAGAAATAACAATCCAGCTGCTCTTACCACCCGGTTCTAAAGTGTATCAGGGCCTTTGGAACACCGGTTAGCCCCATATGATAGCATTGTTATTCTCAAAGCCTAAGCAACATAAACAATCAATTGAGAATTGAGGGGGGTTGAACTCTATGTGTCAATCCAGGAAAGCTTCCCATAAGACACATGGGAGGCAATGGGAAGTGTATCACCAAAGACAAAAAAATAGACTAAGTGGAGAACAACAACACTTAAGTAACTGAAAGTCAACCTCTGCACTATATGTTAATTTATTCAGTCATTGAACATACATAGTAAAATTTTTATGTGTAAGGCATTTCTCTGAAATATGAACATACAGAAAGATGGTGAGAAAGTCCAACTCTTCAAGTTGGGGGGAACAAAATAAAATTTATTTGAAATATATGGCATATCAGATTGGGTTAATACTATGTAGAAAAATAAAGCAGAGCAAAGAGGATGAGGGTACTGGGAGTTGTGATTTAACAGTGTGCTATTTTCATACTATTTGAAACAATCAAAGAATTGATACATGTGGGGCAAAGCTGCCAGATTTTTGTAAGAACAATTTAACCTCGAGCTCTATACCATATAAGATTTTCTTGTTCTTCAATCGAAGGTGGCAGTTCAAGAGGGTGACATGCTCTGTCTTCGTGTTTGAGGCTCTCTGCTGATTGCTCTGAGCCGAGAGTAATAGCAGAGCTCCAGCCAATTTCCGGACTGGTAAGAATCTTGGAAAAGGGGATTTTTAAAAATACTATACTCCATGGTGTCCCTATAGTTGGTGAAGTGTAACAGTGCCTCATTAGGTGGCCAAAATTCTAGCTTGACCACTAAGTGTCATTGTGGTTGCAGAGCACAGATCTGGGGTCAGCAAAAGAGGAGAGGTGGAATAAAATGCAAATCATGAGCAAAAAGCTTTATCATACTTGATAGGTCATTTCTAGAGAATTACATGATTAAGGGGTGTGAGAGAGCAGAGTAGCAGGTGTATAAGGACTTCAGAAAAACATCTTGTGTAGGGCTTTAAAATTACTTAGGAGCTTAATAAAAATTGACATCTATATGGACACTATCTCACGGTTGAAAAGCCGGCTGAAAGATTGAAAAGCCTGTAAACAAATGAAAATAAATGGCTTGCAACTCATACTGGGAGGAGTTCTCAGGGTTGGCATTTGAAGAGCTCTTATTTAGCTTGAGAGCCAGATGACTAAGCCATTACATTGGGATAAATAGATTGGGAATGAAATGTGCAAATGAACTAACCTGGCAGGAGTCACTGGAAAGGTAGGGAACCTTCTACCACCACGGAGTTGTTTATATTCAGATTTAGAAAAGAGCTGCATTTGAACATCTGTTTTTCAGAATACAAAGTGGTATCATGCAGTCTGGAAAGCCTGGAAGAGACTACACTCATGATTGGTTTAAGAGTGGCTGGTACAGGAGGGAAGATCAAAGTTTGTACGTTAGATCAGGCAGACGGATGGTTAAAAATGAGACGATCCACAAATGCTTTAAAAATGTAAACACCAGGCAGACTTAAAATTACTTGTCCTGAAGCCCTAGGGCAGACAAATGGGAGAGAATTAAGAAAGGGTAATCACAGCCAAATTCTTTCAAAAATTGTGAACTGGGTCAGTCATTTAGACTAAGAAATGATTCTTTTGTACTTCATACTCCTATTTTAAGACCTCGCTCAAATGTCACATGTTTCTGGCTTTCTTTGTCACCTCTCCCACACCTCCAAGGCAGAATTAATCACTTCTTGAAGTATCTTTCCATTGCATGTAAGAAGTGTTTCTTTCATAGTGCTAGACACACTGTATTTTAGTTATGTTCTGATTTGCATTAGTAAGATGTGAGTTCCTTAAGGACTGGGTTTATGCCTTAACATATATTTGCACCTCCAGACTAGAATATTGACTGTTATTTTAAATGTTTAGTGAATTGAATGGTACCTTACATATTCACCTGGGATTTAATTACTAAAGTTGTCATTTGTTACTTTGATGAAGCCGTGTGTGGGGGCTGTCACTTCTGTTGTGTCCGACCCTCTGCAAATCTATGGACTGTAGCCCGCCAGGCTCCTCTGTCCATGGGATGCTCCAGGCAAGGATACTGGAGTGGGTTGCCATTTCCTTCCCCAGGGGATCTTCCTGGCCCAGGGATTGAACCTGCATCTCTTACGTCTCCTGCAGGTGGGTTGACAGGTGGGTTCTTTACAACTAGTACCACATGATGAGGCCACATTGTGTTAAAAAGGGGGAGGAGGGAGAAAGTATTTTATGTATTGATAAGAAAAGATTGCCAATATATCTATATTAAGTAAAAAAAAAGGAGGGGAGGGACAAGGTGCCAAGCAATGTGTACAACTTGCAACTTCACGTGTAGAATGAGAGAAAAATAAGAATGTGCTCATATTTGCTAATATTTTCATAAATAAAATCTGGACACACATTTTAAAAGCTAATCACTGGTTACCTCTGAAGAAGGTGGTACAATGGGGTCAGTGATAAAATTAAAGTATTCACTGTGTATATTTTTATGTGGTTTTGACTTTTTAAACATTCATTCATAATCTACCACCCATTAAAAACATATAAAAATATTTTTTAAAAGCCAGTCATGGGGAAAATGAAAGCAACAGCAGCAGCAATGAACAAGAGGACTCATTCCATGCTTAATTAGGCAAAGGAGACAGGTACTGCTATATATTGGTTTGTTTATTTGAACAAATGAACTCAGTTCCACTTATAGACCGCATAGTTGTTGAAGAAATGAAAGGAATTGTTATTTTCTCATGCAAGCCACAGTAATCAAAATTTTTTCAAAAATCTCATGGATAAAGGTGGCTGCTTCACTCTGTTTTCGCTAATTGCACTACTAAGGGTAGCATGCCTTAAGGATCCTCCATCTGTCACACCGAACCCAAGACAATTCCTGAACATATTGTCAGAAAATCAATATTTTAAATAATGAGATTGGGTCTGTCCTTGAAGCAGTCTGGGTACTAAAATAGATTTATGTAAGGTTTTCATTTGTCTCAACTAGTTAGTGATTGCTTCCTTTGACTGAATGCTTTCAAGCAAAAACTATCACATTTTAAATATATATGTATATGTATGCATCTTGAATGGCACATGTCAAAGTATAATTTTCAAGGAATTATAAAACATAACTCACACAAATATAAAATAAGCATGTGGCAAGCAATTATTTACCTCATTAAGGAAAGAACCAGTCACACTGTAAAGATGGTTCAAAGGAGAAATGAAGAACAAGGGTTATATGGGCATGGAAGGAAAAAATACTTGAATGAATAGGGTTAGATACAGAACTAGTTAATATCCTACAGAGCAAAAAGGCTATCACCTTTGGGGTTATCTTTTCTACCAAGCAGAAGTCATTTGCATTTTCACTAGGCAAAAATCTACCAATAAACATGCAACTTCACAGAGAATGGGTTTTTAATCAATAATTAGACATAATCAAACAAAGGTAAATTCTCCTGAATAATCGATAACCTTTGGGTGAGCCTGTTAAACAAGGCTCTGATATGACATCAAAAGGGCATGTCATCCTCCCTCTGCTTTACCTTCAAGTTAGGTGATAGTTCTTAACACATGTTAGTGAAAGTAAAAATCAGTGAAAGAATGCTAGAAGCTGAAGTTCCTACCTTTGTCATCAGGTTTGAAGCAAAGAAGCAATTCAGAGACAGGGAAGAATGGTGCATTGAATATTTTAAGACATAGCCCTCTTCTAATAGGATTCTCTTGACATAATGAGCAAAAGAGATTGTTGATTAATATATTTTGCAACTAATAAGATGATGCTGAGGATGAGAACAGGTTAACGTAAAAGTGATAGTAAATTTGTCTTTATTCAATGGCAAAATGCATCAATTATCTTATATTTATTCCTTGAGAGGAGGAAATAACCTAACTCAAAAAACTATCATGAGTAGTAGAAGAGTATTTAATATTTATGCAAACTGAGGCTGCATGTGTAAAACAAGAAAATATCTCCACAAGCCAACCTTGTCCTTCCTTCCCTGTCAATTGGAAAGTTCGACCACAAAGCTTAGAACGGTGTTGCTCCAGAGTAAATCACAGAGTTGGTCACTAGGAGACATATCTATGATGCAGTCAGCTCAGCCAGTTAGATCTCTAAATTGTAAGCAAAAGCGTCAAATAATAAGTGAGAAAGGCTCATCTGGAGTTTTACAGGAAACATAAAAGAGTGTAGCGAAACCAGGAATATGAAAGCTCCTGTTAACAAAAAGATAATTTTTCAAGAAACAATGCAATCTACCTCCTTCCACAATCTAATACAGCACATAATTTCAAGCATCACTAAGTGAGACTGTTTGGCTAATTTTTGTAATAATAAATTAGCCTAGGAAAATTCTTAGGAATTGTTAGAACTCAAATGGACAGTTCATAAGCAACCTTTTTACCCTGGAAACCCAAGGGTAAGCCCAGAATAAGAACAATCCTATTAACCTTTGTCCAAAACACTGCTGTTTTTCCTATATACATTTCTTTTTGCTTTGTATAATACTCTAAGGAATTTGAAGTTGGAAGCTTTACAGTTGGCATGAAAATTTTTGTATTTCCTCATAGGAATATTAGAGGTGCTCTGCTTATATAGGAAATTCACCCTTTCAAAAAGAAGAAGAGCGGCTGGTTATCCAAATATTTCTCTCATAATAGCCAGATGATTTGGAAAGGAGAACACATTGTAAAGAGAAGCACATGCAATTTGAATTATTTAAAAGCCCTACAGCTACTATAGAAAAAAAAAAAAATCTAGCCCAAATAGAAGTGTCTTCAATACTACCTACTATTTTCTTACTTATCCATTAAAAGCTAATGTACTGTTTGGGAAAAATAGGAACTGGAAAAAAGACCACTTAACATCTTCAAAGTAATGTCATAATCCTTTATATTTCTCTGTGCCTGAAGCAGATTTTTTCCTTGTTCTTTTCTCAGCTGATCTCTTAATAAAGCCTGAGGAGGACAGACTTAACTCCCATGAAGATAAGACTATTAATTAACTAGATTTGCCAAATAATACTGGAAAAGTAAAGTATTCAGTAAGGGTCAAACACAAATGCTGCAAAGTCGTAACTGTGAGAGCAATGCAAGGAACTTTCAGTATTAGATCTGTCTGTAGAGCTTTAACTTACATGTGGGGAAAGTTCCAGATTATTTTAACATCTGTTTGCTAGCAGTAAAAATGTAGGCTTTGGGGTCATCTTACAAAGTATGGTGCTTGCGTGCATGCTTAGTCTTGTCCAACTCTTTGCAACCCTATGGACTGTGGCCCGCCCGGCTCCTCTGTCCACAGGATTTTTCAGGCAAGAATACTAGAGTAGGTTGCCATTTCCTCCTCCAGGAGACCTTCTAGATCCAGTGGATGAAACCTGTGTCTCCTGATTGGCAGGCAGATTCTCTACCACTGAGCCACCTAGGAAGGCCATGATGTATGGTAGAAAACTACCTTTTTATTTATTTATTCTTGAAAAAGTCTCAGCATCTGTTCTTGATTTAGAAACAAAAAAGCAAATAAACAAGGAAAAAAGAAACTTTTTGGAGAGATACAAAGGACCTAAGAAAACTACATAATAATTCTTTTTTTTTTTTTTTTTAAAGTTGCTCAGTAGTGTCTGACTCTTAGCAACTCCATGGACTATAGCCCACCAGGCTTCTCTGTCTCTGGAATTCTCCAAGCAAGAATACTGGAGTGGGTAGCTGTTCCCTTCTCCTGGGGATCTTCCCAACCGAGGGACTGAACCCAGGTCTCCCACATTCCACGCAAATTCTTTACCATCTGAGCTACCAGGGAAGCCTAGAGAAGAGCGATTTCCCCTCTTGCACTGATCTGACTGGATGGAGAAAACCTTGGAATAGGTAAACACTGGTTTGGGATAAAGTAGAAATAGGAAAGAAAAACTGTCTAAGAGAACTTTAATTCACAGAAGTAGGTGGGACTATGGGCAGCCTCTGGCAGACCCCTGTTCTCAAAGAGGCAGCCAGGAATTTGAAAGCTGTCCAGGAATTCCACAACAGAGGTAGAAAAGGCAAGTTTTCATGGAGAAACAGGGAGGAGAAAATGCAGAGGCTCATCAGAAAGGAAAATATGAAAATATGACAAATTGTTCCACCTATAAAGGAGAATTCTTATATACAAACTAGTTCATTCAAATTAAGAGATGGTAAGCAAGGGACAAGCCACATATAGAGGAAAGTCATTTTCCTGGTCATGCAAATGAAGGTCTAAAATTTGGCTTGGGATCTTGAAGGTGAGAAATTGAAAGTGTCCTAGACCATTAGAACTTTAAAATATGTACATGTCATGAGAGAGTAAAGGTTCCCAAATACACAAGGGATTTGATGAATTCTTTGAACTCCTAGGCAGAGTAATTTTATCACTCTTATCTTAGTCTTCACCTATAAAATGTCACGCCTTTACCCTATTTGGTGATCCAGCACACTATAGTGTTCACTTAGAGGTAATGTGGTTGCCAAGTTAAAGAAATACAGACAGGGGTCAGATTCTTGCTCTGACTCGACCTTTCAAAGTAACCTCAGAAAACCAAATCTTAAGCCTTTAACCTCTTTTCCAAATGCTAATCCTCTCCTAGTTCCATAAGTGGTCCACATTTTAAACAAGTATTTTGAATTATCAAATTGAAAGTTTTGGGGCAAAGAGAAAAGACAGATTAGAGACTGTTTTCAGAATCACTAAGGTTTTCTAAAAAGAAAAACTATGACAAATACATGGCAAAAGACTCTAAAACAAAATCAGATTAAGGCCTTTTGCCTTATTGAATCACTAATCTTGGAAAAACTGATTTCATAGTTGTTCTTTAAATGGAAAGAATGATCTTGGATCCTCTGGTACACACTTTTTTAAGGAGGAAAAAGAATTTATTCCAGCATATTGGCTTTTCATATTTAAGTCTTCTTAAATCTGAAAGAAACCTTTGAGAGAAGTGCTATTGTGTATCAGAAGACTGGAATTTGCCTGCTGTGAGGAACTGCATGATGTGGGAATAATTCTTGAATGAACAAAAATATATATAACTAAATACACTAGAAAGCCAATTAAGGTTTTTAGCTTTCTTTGGTTTTTGAACAGAAGATAATTTGTTTTCTTATAGATTGTAGCTATAAATTAAATAATTCCACTAAATTTTTATTTGAATATAAAGATTGACATTGAAAAATGGAAAAGATGAAGAGAGAAGAGGGACAGGAAAAGGAGGTAAAGAAGAAGAGCAAGAGGAGGAGAGAACAGGGGGGAAGAAAAGGAAACAGGAGAAGGGGTCTCAAGCTTTTTATTTTCAAAAAAACTGTGTGACTGAACCCCAATTTTCCTTTTCTAAACTAGCTTTTGTTGACTTTGATATAACAGAGGGTGAGAACACATAGTTTAAACATTGTTAATAAAGCATATCAATATCAACCTCTCATAAAGCAGGCACGGTTGACCAGGAAAAGTGTGGCTTGCAATTATGTCTGAAATGCTCACATATTTGGTGCATGCAAAGGAGAAAAGGAAACAACCTTTACAGAGTGTTTACTTGGAATGAGGCTCTTTACCCGGGGCACAGCATTTACCCTTACACTAACCTTATGAGATTGTGATTTTTGTCCTTGTTTTGAAGAAGAGGATACTGGGGCTCAAAGATGATGATTCTCCAAGGTTTCCTGGCCAAAGAGAGGCAGTCATAATGCAAACCCAGCTCAGCTTGATGCCAGAACTTCTTTTGTTGACCATCAGCTGCCTCCAGGCGACTGACTGGCTTCCAGTGGGCATATGACATTATCTAAGGTTTGATAAGATCAGACCTTATCCACTGGCCTCATAATGAAAAACATTTGTATAAAATGCCAGGAATTCTTATAAAATTCTTATGAAATACAAAGTCTTTCATGAGAAGGAGGAATACAAGGGTTTGTGGTTCCCCCCAGCAGTATGTGCTAATAGAAATGCCTTCCATAAAGACACGACTTCTCATTCTGACACATATAAAGCCTTCATTCCATTGAAGATAAACGTTCAAGTCAAAGATGGAACTATTCCTGGGAACCATATAGCCATATATATTTAGCATTTTTCACACAAAGTATAACTTCTGAACATTCTAAGTAATACATGGTCTACAATCCTTAGTGCTGCCCATCAAACTGCCAATCAAATGCCTTGGCAAGAGCCAACAGAATGGTCTTTCCTGTCCTGCTCATTTTATCACCTATTCTTTTTTTTCCAAATTACTTTCATCTGCCTATACTTCTTAGAAATTTGGAACAGTGTTGGTTACTCTTTTACTTAACTCCAAATCAAACTAAAGCCAATGTAGCTCATCAGGTATGGTCTAATGTGAAAGACCAATGAGAATCTGGATTAAATGTGAATGATTCTGAAGAGCAGTTTAAAAAAATACTGATTTCACCTTGGTGAACAGGACTTACAGAGAAAAAAATAATTTACTCCACTCTCTTTAAAGAAGAAGTTTTTTTTTAAAGCTACGGCTTCCTTAATTTCAAAACCAGAATGATGGCTGCTTCATAGAAGGGATTGTTTTCAGTCACTCTCACTTAACAGTCCCACCCATTCGAGTGCTTGGACCAGCAGTAGCAGCATGACTGTGGAAGTGATGAGAAGTGCAGAATCTCATCCTGCCCCCACCACAGACCTGATGAATCAGAAATCCACATATGAAGAAGTCCTCTCCTCTCAAGTGATTCAGATACACACTTATATACATTGATCTATTGAACTTCAGCACAGAGGAGTATTCTATTTTTTAAAGATTATGCTGGAAATAATAATTCCACTAAAAATAAGAATAATGTAATAGTAGAAATAATAATAGAGTAATAATATAAACAATAATCTCTCTAAAATAATAATCCCACTGGAGTTATATCTGAAAGACAGATTTTTTTTTTAAATGGAGATGATTTTAAACTTATTATTTTCAAGATAAGCTATATGATTGCATTCAAAGCTTTTTCCTAAACTGTTTTGTTGACAATGATATAGCCAAAGGCTGAGTGAATGCATTTCTTCATGTGTACATAGGGATAACTTTGCCTACTCCACAGAACTGTGATGAGAATTAAATATGATAATGTGTGAACAGTGCCTAGCATATGGCGGGCAGTCAAAAGTAGTAGGCACTGTTAACCACCATTATTAATTTTTGTACCAGAACCCAAGTAGATTAACTGGCCAATTTAACTGGCCTCCTAATCAATTTTATTTTCTCCTCTGCCCTTTATCACAGGATGTGTGGATTAATAATCACAGCAAAACTTGATTTTACCTCCCTTAAATTCCTAGATATACAAATGGTGAGTCTAGAAAAAAGAAATTCGCCAAATGTGCCAAACATTCTACACTCTCCTGTGCCTCAAAAATAACTAGCACAATATTCCCCAGCACGATTATAATTAGGATAGGAAATGCTTCCTATTCTAAATGCTTTAGACTCATTCTCATGACAAAGATTATCATCAAGCTACCATTCCCTTAGTAGCCTCTCTCATGTGACATAACCACCGCAATTTATATCCATCAACACGGCTGCCATTTCCAATCCTAGCCTCAGAACTGTGAGCTGTATAATTATCACTATGCCGTATTAGCATTTGTGGGCTCCCTAGATACTAATGGGATGCAAAAGGTGACATGTGTATGGATTGTGTCAAGTTGTCACACCACACAAAAACATAGTCCTGATCCCACAGGCTGTAATATTCACCTAATGATATACTCATGTCACAGAAGTACATACACAGCATTCCGCTGCCCGCTAAGGCTTCCTTGCAGAGGGATGAGCTCAAGGGGATGTATGTGAATGAGTGATCACATGTCATATGAGATGATTAAAAATGAGTGGGTCCCTTTTAGAGATTAGTGGTTGTTAAATTATTTCATTCACTTGCTATTCATGATGAATAATAAATCACTCTCAGCATCTGCTGTTCTATTCATTTATAACATGAGGATGTTTAGAAGCAAATTACTCTGAGGAAGCTCAACAAAAAGGGAGTGAGGGGATGAGGAACCCCAGTTCTGATTGCATTTTTATGCTGGGCCTGAATTTTAGTTTTTTCAGGGTTACTCATAGTTGTATCTGGTTCCTAGCTTTTTTTCTGACTTCTGCTTAAAATGCCCTAGTGTTTTAAAGGTTCTTGGGGAGCCTTTGAAGATCAAAAGGCCATTAATCTAAACTAGTACTTCCTAGAACTGTGTAATTTCAGCCTCTATTTGGTAGGTGTCTGGAGGACTCATTTCCTTACTGAGCATCTGTTAAACTCTTCACAGAATACACCACACAATCAGCCATTTCCTTCTAAGTGTGCAATTAATCAGTTCCTTCAGCCAGAGTTTATTGGGTGCCTACTATGCACTCAACACTCTAAGACTGTGGGAAAGAATATAGCCCATGTTTGTTGGCTCTAAAAGAATCTAAAATCAAACTAGGGAGACAATTAATATACATAAAAGTGATAAAAGATTCAATAAATATCTATTATAAATGAACCTTGGGCCATGCACAGTGTTAGGCACTTTTGCAAATATAATGTCATCTAACTTAATCATAATCATAATTGGGATGAATCCTTACTACTATACAGATAAAGAAATTAAAGCTCAGATGTGAGACATATTCAAACAGCTGGTCAATGGAAAAATTGAGAATCAAATCCCTCTGAACTTTAGGCCCAGTATCTTTTCAAAATTCCACATGTTCCTCACTGAATGAGGCCATTACTTTTTTTAAGGAACCTTTATTGAATAATTAAGGGAAAAAATAAAGGCCATAATTCTGGGGAAAAATTCCATATGTTCCAAACACAATATGCAAAATAATTAAATGCTAATTTGTGTGGCAAGAAGACTAAGTTTTAAAGTTCATAAAAAAGGACCTAAAGATATCAAATAAGACTCTGGAGATACAGGGCCTTCACTGAATGAGCCTTTGAAGGGTGAAAAGGATGCAGGGGGCGGGGAGAAAGGGAACAACAGAAGTAGAAACCCAGAGATGGAAATGAGAGCAGGACATGGGAGGGGCTTGCTGTTTCAAGTTGTACTTGAGCACACAATACAAACTGTGTGGGAGACTAATTGATTAGGTTTCCCAGGCAGATGGGACCAGATTTTGAAGGATCTAGAAAATGAAGCAAGGGGCCATTAGATGTCATATGGTAGGAAAGAGAGCTACAGAAGGGTATTCTCTCCTTGATCAAATTTTAGTCAGGTTCCTCTGAGTTGCTTCCTAAACTGGTCCTCAACTTTGTCTTATGGGAACTTCAGGCTCTCAGCCCAAACAATATTGTTTGGCTACACATTAGGACACTTAAACAAACTCTAGTATGACTTCTACCAGCCTGAGCATATATGCCTAGGATGACTCCAGTCCCTTCGAATGCCTAGTTGAGAATGATCAACACTGTCACAAGAATTCACTGTTTCAGCCAAAATCTGACTATAGACTTCTCAACTTCCTCTTCTTTGGGCATTTTCTTTAGAAAACTTGAGATTAAAAATCCTTTCTCTGTCCCTCTGAGATGTATCTTCCACAGTCCAGGAATATATTTTTCAAGGAGCCATCCCTTTGAAATGAAATCATCAGGAAAGGGAGGGCTCCTATTGCCCAGTCTCTAGTGAGTAGGAGCCTAACTTTGCTAAGCACCAGTTAGTGAACACAGATGCCCTAATCACATCAACCAACACCACCCCCAGCCCCTCCCCACCCCTACAATGTCCTTCAGTACTTGTCCTTTAGCACTCTCCAGCATTAAAAAAGCCTCTGACCTTTTGCTTCAGTGGAGTTGAGTTTAGTTTATATGCCTCTTTCCCCTATTGCACTAGCGTCATGCCATCATTAACAAGCATCCAGCTCTATTTCTCTTTGACAGTATTGGGCCAGGAAATGGCAAAAAAAACAATGTTTAATTTAGCAGAGAGTCATTTTCCCCTTCAAAATCCTTCAGTGGATCTCTACTGCCTCTAAGTTAAAGCCCAAAGAATTGATCATGGCACAAAGTCCTTCAGATCCTGGCTCCTGCCTGCCATTCCAGCCCTATCTTTCACCACTGTGCAACCAATACCCAGTGTTATACCCAGCTGTAATATGTCTGCCCTTCCTGAAATAGGTCATATTTGTTTCTCATTCACATAATTTTTCAAAGGCTATAATCTTTGCCTGGAATAATAAGAATAACTAGCATTTTTTGAGCATTCCCTGGTGGCCCAGACAGTAAAGAATCCACCCACAATGCAGGAGACCTGAATTCGATCCCTGGGTCAGGAAGACCCCCAGGAGAAGGGAATGCCTACCCATTCCAGTATTCTTGCCTGGAGAATTCCATGGACAGGCAGGCTCCAGGCTCTGGGGATCGCAGAGAGTCAGACACAACTGAGTAACTAAGCACATATACACAGGCTCTATCACAAAAAACTTGCATTCATTAGCACCATTAGTTCTCACAATTTTATAAGGTAGATGATCCCCTTTTGCACATGAGGCAACTAAGGCACAATGAGTTGAGGTAATTTGCCTAAGGTCACTCAAAGAGTGGCAAGCAGAATTTAACAGTGAATCTAAATCTTCCTCCTGAGTCAGCTTTTACTCAAGACCTAAAATACCATATTTCCTCTCTTTCCAGGCTATTTCTTCCCATCTTGTTCTCATGGCAAAACTCGAGGCATACTATAAAACTCAAGATTCCCCACCACTTGAAATAATCCCAATCCCCCTCCTCTCTGCTTTTCCAGTGTTCAATGTTTGCCCTGGGTATAGCCCTTGTCATATTGCAGACAGTGTTTTTCATCTATTTGTGTCTTTCCCACCTTGAAGGTAGAATGCCTGATTCATTTTCATCCCAAGCTCAGTACTTATCACAAAACACATGCTCAGTTAAAGCCTGTTGAATAAAAGCTTGAAAGTAGAGAGGCCAGCATGAGACAAGTAGCTGGAAAAGTTAGAACAGTATCAGCAGCGAAGGAGAAGTGAACAGTTTGGCAGAAAAACCTGCAGATTTGTTGGCTTGTTGCATGGGATTATAAAGAAGAAGAAATTTTTAAAAATTGATCGATTCAGCATCTATGTACTGAACCTCTTCTGTGGGCCTACTACTATAGTGAGCACCAGGATGACACGGAAGCTTCCAGTGAGGTTACTAGGGAAGCAAACCACTGTCAGGAACAGGGAAATCCTTCTGGAGAGGTGACTTGGTTGGGAATATGTACTGAAGAAAAAGAACTGGCCACAGAGCCTCTAAATTGATGGTTTACAAAATCTTCGAAATGAACACATCTGCATTTTTTCTGTTCTTATTTGATTTTTGGTTTCTTTTTTCCAACAAGAAGAAAGATACATATTTGTCAGTCATTGGAGAAAAGCTCATTTTAGCCCCATGGATTTTCTGTAGGTGGGCAATGTAGGAAAGCGGTTTTGAACAAGCATTGGTTTGTTGGCTGCATAATCAAGATTGCAGTTGTTATTAGTGTTCCAAGGTTCTCACCATAAAACCCGAATTGTTTGCTCTTTTGCATAAATTTACATCCCTAATTAAGGGAATTTTAACCCACGTATGTGGGAGGAGGGGGAAAGAAATTAATACAGTCTGTATAATTACATTCAAATCCAAATTAAGAGGCTGTTATGCATATCATATGCAGAATAGTTTAGTAAATCCATCAACTTAATCAAGCCAGGTGAAGGACAATGCACTCCAGTCAGTGGTGTGCTGGTAAATGTTTAACAACTGCCTCTCTGGGAGAAAAAGTTACAATGTGGAGAGTTTGCCAGATTCCATTTTGAAAATATTCCCACCATTGACAGTTTTAAGCTACCAATCTCTTCTCTCTGGAAACTGAGCTGGGAAGAGATGTGTATATTTGACACTAAAGAGACAGTATACCAGGGTCCCAGCATATGAAAGACTTCTTCTGATGATTAAAACTTCCCCCATCTTGTTTATTGAGCTTCTAAACTGAAGCACTACTTCTGTGAGAGGGACTGTCTAACTGGTGAAAGGAACATTGGTACCTATGAGAAGTGGCATTGCTAAACAGTGAGCATTGTGTCTTAAGTTTAGGGAGCTTGTGACTTTGGAAAAGAACCAAAGCACAAAAGTACAGAAAAGCAATTATTTTCCCTCATGGAATGGTGTGTGAATAAAAGGATGTTTGTTCCACTCTTGGAATGTTTCTGTCTAGTCCACTACTCCTGTGTGGTTCTAGGTGTGAGTCAGGTGTGGAGCAGAGGCACAGGTCACTAATGTGAAAGAAAGCTAGTACGTGACAACAGTATAATTACCTTCTTACATGTTTACCTCTTCTTCTAGATTCTTAGCCCCCAGATATGAGCCACGTCTCATTCGGAATCACATCCCCAGGGAGGCCATGATACACAGGGGGCTCTGGATGAATGTGTACATTGAAGAGGAAGTGAGTAAGCCTGCAAGGAAAACATTACTTTCAGGACACCTGCACTGCTTACTTAACACGTACGCTGTGAGGATAACACAATGATGGAAAGCCTTCTGAAAAATGAAAGGATTAAATAATGCTGGGTATTATTATTACTTTATCTCAAAAGAATATGCTGTAAACTAATTAGAGCAGCAGGTGCTTTTCTAGTTAAGGATATTGACAATAATCTCCTGTAGATACAGAAAGCTCCAGGTTGTCGTGGGTAAACGCCTTGAAGTACCACCTTCTAAATTATTGTCAACCATGATATATTACCAGCTCATATGTGTAAAGTATTTAAGCTCCCAGAAAAACAGGAAACTTTGTGATGGTGTTTCCAACATCCGTATTCCAACAGCAACTCTACCAGCGAGGATTTCTTGTTACATTTTTCTGTGTATGTTTCAGCTGTTTCCTTGAAGCTTTCTCTGGACATTTAGTTAAGTTCTACCACATTCACTGTATCAGAGCAGAATGTCCAGTATGTAGACCATAACTGTTGATCTGTCTATATGCATTACCTCAAAAATTTTCACAAGTGAGTACTGAGCTGGTTAAAATCATCCAGGAAAACTTTCCACACTACATGTTTACCCAGAAATTCTGACAGGCCCATAATGTGATGTGATTCTTTCCCCCCACAGGCTGCAAAATGACTGTCTCAGAGTAATGTGTATTATATCTCTCAGACCCAATAGATTGACTGAGGACCAGTGCTCTGAAATAATTTGAGGTCAGTGTCTGTAGAATAATATTCTATATAAAGTTGAATATTAGAGCTAAGAGGGATATTTAAGAATATGAAATAGCCTTTCACTTACCAATGAGTAACTGAGGCCCAGAGAGGTCAGGTGGTGGTCAGTAGGAAGGCAGGGTTGACACTGACAGATCAGTGTTTTTATATCTGTTCATGCCTTCTCTCCTCACTTACCCCAATAGGCATCTCGAGTCTAATTGTCAGGGTATCATATTTAAAATGCCATTTTATCTGTTGGCACCATCTTAGTTGTTAGTCTGTTGACAAATTTGTTGGATTAATAATTATTTTATAATTTCGTATAAATTTCACTGCCTTTCTCTATGGTACGCATCTCCTTGACCCAATTTTCCATTTCCACATCCATGTCTGCCACATATTTTAGAGTCCAACCTTCTATCATTACTCAGTGAGTGTCAGCATATTTCATGTACCAAGTTCAGGGTTACTTGCTAAAGATATAATAGCACACAAGACGGACAATGCCCCCATCCTCACAGAACTTACAACCTAGTGAAGTGGCCAAACAAATAACCATATAATTACAACACAGAGTGGTAAGTGCTATGATGAAGGAGGAATGGTAGATTTCTATGGGAAATCAGGAAAAGATATTTACTACCTATGCTGTATAGCAAATTATCCTAAAATTTAGCATCTCAAGACAACACACTTTACTATCTCACAAGTTATTTGGATCAAGAATTCAGGCATGGCCGAGCTAGGTAACTCTGACTCAAGGGTGTAACCAAGCAAATGCTATAGTCTCATCTGAAGCCCCAACTAAGGAGAGGTGTCATCTGTTTCTCAGCTCACTGATATGATTTTTGTGCTTTTATTTATTTATTTTTAATTTATTTATTTTAATTGGAGACCAATTACTTTATAATATTGTAGTGGTTTTGTCATACACTGACATAAATCAGCCATGGGTGTACATGTGTTTCCCATCCTGAAACCCCCTCCCACCTCCCTCCCCATTCCATCTCTCTGGGTCATCCTAGTGCACAAGCCCTGAGTACCCTGTCTCATACATCGAACCTGGACTGGCGATCTGTTTCACATATGATAATAGACATGTCTCAATGCTATTCTCTCAAATCATCCCACCGTTGCCTTCTCCCACAGAGTCCAAAAGACTGTTCTATACATCTGTGTTTCTTTTGCTGTCTCGCATGTAGGGTTATCATTACCATCTTTCTAAATTCCATATATATGCGTTAGTATATTGTATTGGTGTTTTTCTTTCTGGCTTACTTCACTCTGTATAATAGTTGTTGTTGTTTAGTCACTAAATCATGTCCGACTCTTTTGCAACCCCACAGACTACAGCCCACCAGCCTCCTCTGTCCATGGGATTTTTCAGGCAAGAATACTGGAATGGGTAGCCATTCCCTTCTCCAGGGGATCTTCTTGACCCAGGGATTGAACCTACGTCTCCTGCACTGCAGGTGGATTCTTCACCCCTGAGCCACCAGGGAAGCCCCACATGATTTTTTTACAGGCCTCAAAAGATTTATTTCCAAGGTCACTGACATGGTTGCTGGCAGGCTTCAGTTCCTCACCATGTAGGCCTCCCTATAAATGTTTCAGAACCTCTGGCAATCAATGACACAAGAGAGAGTCAGAGAATAAGAAAGGGTGCTGGAGACAAAAAGTCACCTTCTTTTCTGTAACTTTATCCTGGAAGTGACAGCGTAAGTTAGGAATGCATATCCTTTTTCTATATCTCTTTCATTACAAGTGAGTCACAGGTCCAGCTCACATTAAAAGAAAAAGATTGCACAAGGACACAAATACCAGCGAGTGAGAATTCCCTGGGGCTAACTTAGAGACTTCCTACCTCGGGTATCCTAAACAAACAGGGGTTGGGATGCATGTCAAAGGAGTTTCTCACTATCCCAACTGGCAGAAGTGGTAGCAGAATGAACTTGGAAGAATGAAAGCTGAGCGGAAGTAGCCAGGCTGGAGGTGTGTGTATGTACACTCACTCAAGCAGGTGGAGAACTGTTCTGGGAAGAGAATAGTTTGTAAAAGAATCATGACAAAAGAAAACAACTTTAATATCCCTGAAGTACAAAAGTATAGTAGTGGGTGGAGAATGGTAAAAGGTAAGGCTGATTGGAGAAGTAAGCTGCAGGATGGGTCATGACCTCACCCACTTGCTTTTCTTTGTTCCTGTATAATGGCTTCCATTGTTTTATCATTGGGTCATGGTAGATTACTGAAAGATATATACCAGTCAACATGTTCTTGACTGTGAGGAAAACAATCCCCAATTCAAGCATACAAACAGTAAGGACATACATTAGCTTGCACAGGACTAGATCACATCACAATCAACCATATCCCACGAAAGGAGAGATGCTTATTCTCTGCATTTCCTACTTAAGATGGAGAAAGCCTTTCCCAGAAGTTCTCTAAATCTCCTCCTCTTGCTTCTCAGCGCCCAGCATTAAGTCAGAGCGTGACTGTGAAGGAGTCACGGGCAAGGGGAAAGGAACGACCTTGATTGGCTTAGACGAGTCAACTGGAATGGAATGAGGCTAGCAAACCAGCCACAAGCTTCCACTACAGACAGCTTCAGACTCAGACCAGATTAAGTTAGTCCTTCAAAGAGTTCTCTTAGGTTTGTGCATTCGCTTTCATGTCCCATACCGGAATCAAGGGCAGATCTAGGAGCAGCCACATAAAATCTGTTCCTACATTGACTATAAAACTATTTTTGAAGGCAATTTTTTTCTTATGTCACTAGAGGTCTTTTGTGGAAAGACTTGCCTAAGAAACTCCTTCCAGAAATAAAATTGGAAAAAATTCTTGAGGATAGTAAGATCTTTTATTTTCTGAAAACAAGAGCTAT
The DNA here is from genome assembly GCF_910594005.1 of Cervus elaphus. NCBI lineage: Eukaryota > Metazoa > Chordata > Mammalia > Artiodactyla > Cervidae > Cervus > Cervus elaphus. The sequence continues at coordinate 30,368,996 of NC_057833.1, read as the reverse complement.
GGAACTGACCATACTTCCCTTTCTATACAATGGCTCTCAGGAACTCCAAGCCAGGGTTAGAAGTAAATCACAGACATCTCTAAACAACTGTGAAGTATTAGGGAATTTATTTTCTGCCTTTTCTTGGGCTTCATTTTCTGTTTTGGTGTCTCTGTAACCCAGCTATCGTCTGATGTCTCCAAGCCTCTCTGGCTCAGCACTCTTCTTTTCACCCTCTGTCACCCAGGCTCATTTCCATCACTGGCTGCCACCAGAAATCCACACTATTAAGCATTTGGAAAAATGTATTACTGGAGATGGCTAAAGGATGATGGAGTCAGAGGGAAAGTGCAAATCAGACAACACACATTACTTAAGACATTCACTCACCTGTGTCATCTACTCTTGCCCTGTTTTCCCCTTCACATTCCTCTTGTCCCTTCAGGAGCAACACAGATCTCTTTCCTTGCCTGGTGCATGGCAGTTTAGGGATCATCCCGGTGATTTATGTATGCTTTGGGGATTTTTCTTCTAATCTGACAGGTGATCAGTGTCTTCCAAACAGTTCTCTCCCAAAAGAAAAGTTGGCTGATAAAATTTCTTCATTCTCTTATACATACATATTTTATCAATCTATTAAATGTGTCTTTCTGTTATTGCTGTTCAGTAACTGAGCTGTGTGTGACTCTTTGCAACACCATGGACTGCAGCACACCAGGCTTCCCTGTCCTTCACTGTCTCCTGGAGCTTGCTCAAACTCATATCCATTAAGTTAGTGATGCCATCCAACCATCTCATCCTCTGTCGCCCCCTCCTCCTCCTGCCCTCAATCTTTCCCAGTACTGGGGTCTTTTCCAATGAGTCGGCTCTTCACATCAGGTGGCCAAAGTACTGGAGCTTCAGCTTCAGCATCAGTTCTTCCAATGAATATTCAGGGTTGATTTCCTTTAGGATTGACTGGTTTGATCCTCTTGGAAAGGGATCTTATCTAAACTATAAGTTTAGAGAGTTCTCTAAACAGTGTTATAAAGGGCATCATTGGCTACAAAAATAAAATGCTTGAAATTAGAAAAAGTGTAACTGACTAAAACATTTACTGATGATCTGGTGCATGGATCTCATTTTCCTACCCTTAACCTAATGCTTATAACCAAGATGGAAAATCAAGTGAATAAAATACTAGACATTTCTGAATTCAAAACATACCTTTCAAGTGTTAGAGATCATAACTGAAGTAAATATTTTGCTGTAATGAACACATTATCATCTCTCTGAAACATTCACCTACTTCACTTTGCTATCATGCAGCGCTATAGTCAAGAAAGAATCCTTGACATGATATTGAATAGATATGCAATCCCTCTATAGAAAGAAAGGTTTTTAAAGATGCTGAAAGGGATACCTGATCCAAAACAATATTCTTGAATTATTCATTTTGCCATAATGCAGTTGGAAGCTGATCCCCACAGGTCTCCTTTCCACTGTACTCTGACCCCCTTCATTATTCCTTTGGAGAGTTCAGCTCAAGTCCTCACTATTCACAAAAGCTTTCCGGACCCAGCATGAGTATGCAAAGCCATAAATAATTTATTTTTTTTCCACTTTGGGTGGTGATGATGTTACTGTATCAGCACAAAAAATGATCCAGGTGAATAATACTAACAATACACGTGCTACCTTAGATGTCCCGAACACATTTCCTGCCTGGAGTGCAGAGGGTTCTCTTATTGGCTCATTGTCTTTCAAAAGAGGCAGATGCTGTTATGTTATTGAATCAGTAGAGAAGCATAAAGGTTTAAGCCCCAGTCATCAGCTGAGAAGGTTGGACTATATGAGAAAATGCATAGGGTCTAACTTAAAAATTGCCATATGTTGAAGATAAATCATATTTTCTGTCTCTTCAGAAAATCCTCAGTTGCACAGTGAAAAAAATCAATAAATACAATAAATTAAACTACCATTGACATGCACTTTACCAACACTTCTTTGACAGTTCTACTTCTAATCCTCAACACTATCCTGGTCAAGGATATTTTTAATCTCCATTTTCTAGATAAAATTGAGGCTCAGAGAAGTGAATTTACTTGCCTGAGGTTGTGGAACTAATAAGTGGTAAAGCCAAGACACAAATCAAGCTCTTTTAACCCTAAAACAAGTTCTTTTGTTGTAATACTTCTGACTGGCAGTTGATAAGAGAATTTTATACACATTTCAAACCAGTCATGAACTCACAGAGCTTCATATAGTTGTACAGGATAAGAAGATGAGGAATAATTCATTCAAACCATTAAGGCTTTAGACTCAACTGAAAATATGAAAACAACTACCACAAGGTCTGGTTTTATTGGAAAACAAATTTAATATTATACATATCTTAATATATTTTAAAAATACATATACATATATATTTATCTATATATATTAAAACATGAGACTTATTGGACTCCAAAAACATCTATGAGTTTCTTATTTACTGAGGAGTGGTCGAATCTAACTCCTAGAAAAAGAAATGGGTCTTCTTCAAAGGCTAGAAAGAAATGCAAATCAGCTGTGAGTATGATTTGAATAGATAACATTTTAAGCAGAGATGTACTGCATGGCAAATATTAATTACATTGGAATGAGCAGGTTCAGCTTGGTTTGCTATTTCAGGGGGTTAGGACTACTAAAGCCATAAAGAAGAGGAGTTAGTACAAGCCATCAGCTGATGGGCCTCTGAGAGTGAATTTATAATCACAGATTATGCTAGGACCTGGAAGCTGACCCCCGAAGCACTGAGTTAGAAAGGGCAGTCTGTGCCTCTTCTCAAGTGCTAGAAGAATGATGCTGACAACCATCCACTAGGCACCTAGGCTGGGCTGTAGACAATTCATGCTCGTCACCTCCTCTCATCCTTACAACTACCTTGGAGGCATTACCCCATTTGCAGCTGAGAAAACTGAGGTGCTGAGAGGCTAACCAGTTCTTCCCAAGTCCCAAGCCAATAAGCAGCTGAGCCAAGCAATTTCAGTTTATGCTTGGGCCTCTTGCTCACCACACTGCTCTGCCCAGGGGAGAGAGAAGTGTTCTACTGTGTAATAATGCACCAGCTGAAAAGGTCAGGGGGGAAGTGAGGCAGTAAACAGAAGGAGAAGGGTTCCATGAAGCCCTCTCTACTCCCACCCCCTCAGGCACAAATCGATGCCTTCCTGGTGTCCCTGCCCAGGCCTGCAGGAGGGCAAGCACAGAGACAGGACTAAACAAAGGTTGTCAAGCCCCTGCCCTGCCCCCTCTAAGAGTCACTATTCACAACCAGCCAGGGAAGCTGTGACTTGATCCAGGGTCGCAGCAAGGTGGCTTTCCAGGGGACCACCTTGGCAGTCATCACTAAAACCCCTGAAATTTGGCCTCTCAGGCTTCCAGGCACATGTGGAATGCATTATGTTTCTAATCATAACACTGCCAAAGTTGTCTTCAAATAAGGAGCCTGTGAGAGAAACTACCCAAATTAGGAAACCAACGTGGGCACAACAGAATCGGCCTTCAACCTCTTAAGCACTCCGCCAACATTTTTCTCCTCTTGCCTGATCCTGTCATTTAAGCATCTCATTAACTGACAGAATTCTTTACAAAGCAACCTCTGTTTTGGGAGAACTTGTACTAGGTTTATTTATAATTGTCCTATTTCTAAGCACCAAATTTATTTTCACTGCTGCTTTTGTTATAGGGAAATATTCACCCTCCAAAGACTGGTTTTTTCGGACTTTATTTTCTAGAAGACCACAAAGTTTCGGAATCTCAACAATTACCACAATTGCCACCACTTCTGCTGCATTCAAAGTGAGTATTTATGTACACTCTTTACTTGTACCTCTGGCTGTAGCTCTAAAATTCTGAATTTGGGATGCAGGTGATCTGAACAAGCCTCTTCTCAGAGGCTTCTCAAGCATCTTCAGTTCAAGTCCCAGCCTACAGACCTCCCTCCATATCTTGCTTTGAGCCTCTCACCCCAAGCGTCACATCCATCCTAATTTATCTCCCAAGGCTAAGACAACTCTTTAGTGAAAAGACATCCAAGTTAATAACAGTAAACACTTTCATTACCCTATTTATTTCCCACAAAAAATCAAGGGAAGGCTCTATTGCTTTAACTTCGCACTTGAGGAAACAGGCGCAGAGAGGTTACAAAACTTGCTTAAGTTCACATAGACAGGAAAACAGCCAGATTCCGAACAATAATAATCAATGCTGGATAGCTCTTGCTCCCTCTTTCTTGCTCTCTCTCCCAATTCTTGATTTATAAATAATTTTACAGTTACAAAAATTATCAAGGATAGAAATCATACAAAAACACTTGATATTCTTGACTCAGACTGGCCTATTGTTAACATTACCCTATTTTCTTTTTCTGTACACCTCTTTTTCACCTCTATTGATATATAACTTTTGTATATTTTATGCCCAATGAGCATTATATATAATATTTTTCCTGAACCAGCTGGAAGAAAGCTGGGTACATCATGCTCATTTGCCCTTAGATAATTGAAAGCATCTTTCCTTACAGAGATATTCTCTTATATAACAACATCACTGTTATCTAATTCAGTAAATTTAACATTAACAGAAAATTTTAATCTAATCTATATCTATAATGCAATTTTCTCAATTGACCCAAAAATGTCTCCAATAGCATTTTTTTTTTTCTCTACAATAGGCGTTAGTCTAGTAGTGGGTCTTGCATTTAGTTGTCATGTTTCTTTAGTTTGCTTTAATCTAGAACATTTCTACAGCCTTTCTTTTTCTTTTATGACACTGATGTTTTGAAGAATATCATGCCTTTCTTCTTTTTTTTTCTAGTACAAAATACCTGATTTGAGGTTTGTCAGATGTTTTCCCATAATTACATTTAGGTAATTCATTTCCAGCTAGAATATCCATAAATGATACTGTGATCTCCTAGTACCATATTCTGGAAGCTCACAATGTTTATTTGCTTTTCACTGAGGATTTAACTTTCTTTACCTATCCAAGACATTGTCAATTTTCTACAACATATAGTTACAACTATTCCCTTTGAAATTAATAAGCAATTGGTGAGAAGTCAGTTTAAGAACATGAAAATATCCTGCTCCTCATACGAACAACCCCCTTAATAGAGTAGCCATTGATGATTTTTGCCTGAACCATTCTTGAAGATGATTATAAAATGATGATTTTCTGAGGCTTATAATCCATGCACATTTACTGATCAGATCTTGACATTCTGCACTGAGTCCTCCTTTTTCATCTACTAATTACTTATTTATTATCAATACAGTTACATGAATTTCTATTTCCTTTAGTGGTTTATATTCATATGCTCCTTTTATATTTTCAAATTGTTCCAACTTTAGTCACTGGGAGCTATTAATATTTCAAGCTTTCTTTTATCACTATGATGTATGCTTATAATTTTTTAAAACATTTCCTTATTTTCGGGCATAACAAGATACTCCAGGAACCTCTAGAATATTACCTGCTTTGGTCACAGATTTCTCTGAGGAGTCCTTGGTATTTTAGTGGAAAATGATATTAGGAGCCAAGATCTGAGCACTGGGTATGCTCACTGATACTGAGGGTTTTCTTTCTTTTTTTTTTTTTTTTTTTGCTTCTAGTTCCTTTGGGCAGATTAAGCTAGAAAATACATGCATGTATTGATATATACACAGATATATTCTTGTAATGTGAAGTCGAGTGGGCCTTAAGAAGCATCATTACAAACAAAGCTAGTGGAGGTGATGGAATTCCAGTTTAGCTCTTTCAAATCCTAAAAGATGATGCTGTGAAAGGGCTGCACTCAATATGCCAGCAAATCTGGAAAACTCAGCAGTGGCCACAGGACTGGAAAAGGTCAGTTTTCATTCCAATCCCTAAAAAAGGCAATGTCAAAGAATGTTCAAACTACTGCACAATTGCACTCATCTCACACACTAACAAGTAACGCTCAAAATTCTCCCAGCCAGGCTTCAATAATATGTGAACCATGAACTTTGAGCTGTTCAAGCTGGATTTAGAGAGGTAGAAGAACCAGAGATCAAATTGCCAACATCCTCTGGATCATTGAAAACGCAAGAGAGTTCCAGAAAAACATCTCCTTCTGCTTTATTGACTATGCCAAAGCCTTTGACTGTGTGGATCACAATAAACTGTGAAGAATTCTGAAAGAGATGGGAATACCAGACCACCTGACCTGCCTCTTGAGAAACCTGTATGCAGGTCAGGAAGCAACAGTTAGAACTGGACGTGGAACAACAGACTGGTTCCAAATAGGAAAAGAAGTTCGTCAAGGCTGTATGTTGTCATCCTGCTTATTTAACTTATATGCAGAGAACATCATGAGAAATGCCCGGCTGGAAGAAGCACAAGTTGGAATCAAGATTGCCAGGAGAAATATCAATAACCTCAGATATGCAGATGACACCACCCTTATGGCAGAAAGTGAAGAAGAACTAAAGAGCCTCTTGATGAAAGTGAAAGAGGAGAGTGAAAAAGTTGGCTTAAAGCTCAACATTCAGAAAACTAAGATCATGGAACCTGGTCCCATCACTTCATGGCAAATAGATGGGGAAACAGTGGAAACAGTGGCTGACTTTATTTTTGGGAGCTCCAAAAGCACTCCAGATGGTGACTGCAGTCATGACTGCTTACTCATTGGAAGGAAAGTTATGACCAACCTAGACAGCATAAGCAGAGACGTTACTTTGTCAACAAAGGTCTGTCTAGTCAAGGTCATGGTTTTTCCAGTAGCCATGTATGGATGTGAGAGTTGGAGTATAAAGAAAGCTGAGCACAGAAGAATTGATGGTTTTGAACTGTGGTGTTGGAGAAGACTCTTGAGAGTCCCTTGGACTGCAAGGAGATCCAACCAGTGCATCCTAAAGGAAATCAGTCCTGAATATTCATTGGAAGGACTTATGTTGAAGCTGAAACTCCAATTCTTTGGCCACCTGATGCGAAGAGCTGATTCACTGTAAAAAACCCTGATGCTGGGAAAGATTGAAGGCAGGAGGAGAAGGGGGCAACAGAGGATGAGATGGTTGGATGGCATCACTGACTTAATGGACATGAGTTTGAGTAAACTCCGGGAGTTGGTGATGGACAGGGAGGCCTGGTGTGCTGCAGTCCATGGGATCGCAAAGAGTCAGACATGACTGAGCAATTGAACTGAACTGAACTGAACTGATACTCTTGTGTATATATATATACACATATCTGTATAGATACATATACACGTTGATGTGGTCACACATGCATGTATACACACAAATGGTTTGGAAATCATGAGTTCACACACTGATACTGCCAATTTGAAGCATGCCCTCTTTATCACTACACAGTCTTTGTCCTGCACTTCTCAATTGCTGGGGGGGTGGGAAAGTAAGATGCAAATAGAACCCAAAGTGACTTAGAGAATATTGCCTCTGCTCTACTTACAACAGCTTTACGTCTCTTAAAATTTCACCTACAATTTTGGAGGCAACACTATGTGTCCATGACTCAACTCCATTTTTGATTCATATCTGAGCTCCTCTCCTTGGAAGATTGTAGTGAGGGCTTCTGAGGGACAGGGCCTTGATTTCCTCATAGAATTTAGAATTAGTGACTGTTAACTGTTTTCTATATTTAGAAGTCATTCACATAAATCAATCAATCAATTCAGTCGCTCAGTGTTCGACTCTTTGTGACCCCATGAACCACACATGCCAGGCCTCCCTGTCCATCACCAAGTCCTGGAGTCCACCCAAACCCATATCCATTGAGTCAGTGATGCCATCCAACCATCTCATCCTCTGTTGTCCCCTACTCCTCCTGCCCTCAATTCTTCCCAGCATCAGGGTCTTTTCAAATAAGTCAGCTCTTCACATCAGGTGGCCAAAGAACTGGAGTTTCAGCTTCAACATAAGTCCTTCCAATGAACACCCAGGACTGATCTCCTTTAGGATAGACTGGTTGGATCTCCTTGCAGTCCAAGGGACTCTCAAGAGTCTTCTCCAACACCACAGTTCAAAACCATCAATTCTTCTGTGCTCAGCTTTCTTTATACTCCAACTCTCACATCCATACATGGCTACTGGAAAAACCATGACCTTGACTAGACAGACCTTTGTTGACAAAGTAACGTCTCTGCTTATGCTGTCTAGGTTGGTCATAACTTTCCTTCCAATGAGTAAGCAGTCATGGCTGCAGTCACCATCTGGAGTGCTTTTGGAGCTCCCAAAAATAAAGTCAGCCACTGTTTCCACTGTTTCCCCATCTATTTGCCATGAAGTGATGGGACCAGGTTCCATGATCTTAGTTTTCTGAATGTTGAGCTTTAAGCCAACTTTTTCACTCTCCTCTTTCACTTTCATCAAGAGGCTCTTTAGTTCTTCTTCACTTTCTGCCATAAGGGTGGTGTCATCTGCATATCTGAGGTTATTGATATTTCTCCTGGCAATCTTGATTCCAGCTTGTGCTTCTTCCAACCGGGCATTTCTCATGATGTTCTCTGCATATAAGTTAAATAAGCAGGATGACAACATACAGCCTTGACGAACTTCTTTTCCTATTTGGAACCAGTCTGTTGTTCCACGTCCAGTTCTAACTGTTGCTTCCTGACCTGCATACAGGTTTCTCAAGAGGCAGGTCAGGTGGTCTGGTATTCCCATCTCTTTCAGAAGTTTTCTCAGTTTATTGTGATCCACACAGTCAAAGGCTTTGGCATAGTCAATAAAGCAGAAGGAGATGTTTTTCTGGAACTCTCTTGCGTTTTCAATGATCCAGAGGATGTTGGCAATTTGATCTCTGGTTCCTCTGCCTTTTCTAAAACCAGCTTGGACATCTGGAAGTTCATGGTTCACATATTGCTGAAGCCTGGCTTGGAGAATTTTAAGCATCACTTTACTAGTGTGTGAGATGAGTGCAATTGTGTAGTAGTTTGAGCATTCTTTGGCATTGCCTTTCTTTGGGGTTGGGATGAAAACTGACCTTTTCCAGTCCTGTGGCCACTGCTGAGTTTTTCCAAATTTGCTGGCATATTGAGTGCAGCCCTTTCACAGCATCATCTTTTAGGATTTGAAATAGCTAAACTGGAATTCCATCACCTCCACTAGCTTTGTTCATAGCGATGCTTCCTAAGGCCCACTTGACTTTGCATTCCAGGATGTCTGGTTCTAGGTGAGTGATCATACCATCGTGATTATCTGGGTCATGAAGATCTTTTTTGTACAGTTCTTCTGTGTATTCTTGCCACCTCTTCTCCATATCTTCTGCTTCTGTTAGGTCCCTACCATTTCTGTCCTTTATTGAGCCCATCTTTGTATGAAATGTTCGCTTGGTATCTCTAATTTTCTTGAAGAGATCTCTAGTCTTTCCTATTCTATTGTTTTCCTCTATTTCTTTACATTGATTACTGAGAAAGGCTTTCTTATCTCTCCTTGCTATTCTTTGGGACTCTGCATTCAAATGGGTATATCTTCTCTTTTCTCCTTTGCTTTTCACTTCCCTTCTTTTCTCAGCTATTTGTAAGGCCTCCTCAGACAGCCATTTTGCTTTTAGCATTTCTTTTTCTTGGGGATGGTCTTGATTCCTTTCTCCTGTATAGTGTCACAAACCTCTGTCCATAGTTCATCAGGCAATCTGTCTATCAGATCTAGTCATTCACATAAAATACATCAGATTCTAAGACAGCAGCTAGTCAGTTCACTATGCTAAGTCACTTCAGTCATGTCCGACTCTGTGCGACCCCATAGATGGTTGCCCACCAGTCTCCCCCATCCCTGGGATTCTCCAGGCAAGAACACTGGAGTGGGTTGCCATTTCCTTCTCCACTATAGGCAACTCCTATTCTGAGAAGCTGACAAAGAAAAGAGAAGGTATGTGTGCAAAGCCTCTTCTGGGTAGGGATACAAGAATGGTGGTGGCAGAGGAGGATGAGGTCTCCCAAATCTTTAGATAATGAAGTGGGGGGGGGGGTGGGATACAGCCCTCAGATATGATCACAAGGTGACTCAGTGACCCTATTCCCTGATGGTCCAGATGTCCATAGGAGTAAGGAAACATCCATAATGTTCAGGAACAGGTAGTCATTGAACACTACGGTAGTCCCCAGCCCATCTATGCAAGCTTCACAGAGCATAGAACTAAATATAATGAGGTAGCCTGCAGGGTGATGACCTGAGTCCCATGGACCTCTACCCAGGTGCAACATAGACCCTCAGAAAAGTACTCCTTGCTAGTACTCATTGTCTTTGACTTTCATTCATGGCAGTTGTGCTCAGGCAGAAGTATATGACGGCTTTGGAACAAGACAGAACTGAGTTATCATCCTAACTCTGCTGTTACTGGGAAAGTGTGTAGCCTTGGATTGTAATAACTTCTCTGGGCCTTGGGTTCTTCACTTACAGAAAAAAAGAGTGTAAGGTTGTTATGTGGATTTGAGGTACTAAAATTCAACATGGCATGTAGTTGAAGTCTTAGGTAAACATAGACGTCCTTAAGAACAATACAGAGTTCATAATATCTTAGATATTATGTCCCTGAACAAAATAGTTTCAGGTGCCTTACAGAAGGATCTGGAGTCTGATATCAACAAGAGAACTGAGTGGGGCCAAATCCATTCCCCTTTTTAAAAGTTTTATGCCTTGGTGTCGATTGGCTAATAACTAATAAGACTGTTTTCTATGTATATCAGCCAGAAATTTTACAGCAATTTAATGGTTTGGACTCATCTCTTTCGTTATTGAATCTTTAGCTGCCTTCATAATTTAAAATATACCAGCTCTTGGGCCATTTGCTATCTTGAGAACATCTGCAATTATTGCATTTTCTTTGGAAATTAAAAGGTCAGGTGGGGTGTGGCCAAGGGCTGAAACTAAATACAAGTGGTCCCTCGCCAAGGTATTCTTTAACTGGGCCTGCCATCCTAACAACAGGTAGCACTGTCCCTCAAAGAGTCTTCATTCCTCTTGTGTCAGTTTCCCCTGCCCAGGACTGCACATTCACACACACCCAGCATGGCTGGCTTCCACCACAATTTGAGGATGATCAGCAGGTAAAATGTGACTTTTGTTCATTTCCTACCCAGAACCCACCTGCCAATGCAGGTAGACATAAGAGATGGGGATTTGATCCCTGAGTCAGGAAGATCCCCTGAAGGAGGGGATGGCAGCCCACTCCAGTATTCTTGCCTGAAGAATCCCATGGACAGAGGAGCCTGGAAGACTAATAGTCCATAGGATCACAAAGAATCGGACACATCTGAAGCAACTTAGCAAAGCACGGAGACCAGAGTCCCTGATGGATATCGCTATGACACACTCATGTGGGAACACACATCTCCTAGCAGAGCTGTGCAGAAAGACGGTCTTGAGCTTGAGCCTTAAAGCCTCTCTGCTCCCCAAGTACTGTTGCTGTTGCCCAGATCCCTTTTCAAGCTACACAGGACAAACACATCTGTCACTGGAGTGAAGGAGATGGGAGTGAAAGGAACTATATGAATAGAAGAAAGCATGCCCCACCTAAAAGTTTTGATATTGAGTTATTTTTTAAACACTGTGCTGGCCAAAACAAATAAATCAACTTGTCTTTACCTTTTGATGATGATGATGATAAGGAGGAGGGAAGGGGAGCTGAAGGGGGAGAGAAAGGGGGAGAAGAAGAGAAGAAAAGGAAGACATGCCAGAGAAGTAAGAATTGGGGTCCTACTCTTGGCTTTGCTACCAACATACTCAGAACTTCAGAAGTCACTTGATGTCTCTGGGCCAAGTTTCCTCTTCAACAAAATGAATAGATGTGAAACCTCAGGTGAACATGAAGGTTCTCCACCACATTCCAAACTGGTCCCAGCCCACCCTTCCCATCTCTGTTCTAACCTAAAGATCAGTTTGGGTAGGGGGGACCTAAAATTTACACAGTTTGCAGGGGTGGGGGAGCTTGTTTATAATAATGATAATACAAAATTGTAACACAAAGTAGGGCAGCATGACTATTTTAAATGAAGAGCAAAAGCACAAAAATACCAATTTTTAAAGCCAACTAAAACCAGAAATACCACATACACACATATACAAACAGGAAAAAGCAATGCAAGATTTGTTTTCATTATCTGTTTGGCAAATCTCTATAAACACTTGTATTCTATGTTTTTGGCTGTGTAATCTTTGACTGTCTCTTCTTATGACAAAATTGTATAATAGCCTTTTATATAGACACTGGGAAGATAATTGGGTTTTCCCTATAACATAGTTGATCAAAATTTACTTGTTAATGATAATTTATGGTTAATTATTATTTAGAAAATTTATTTCACCCTCACAACTTACTATTAGCAATGTCATTTCATTTTTAGTACTTTTGTCAAATTTGGGGAAATCCTCTATCAAATGTCTTTCATATGTAAGCTGTATGATGTCAAGCATTCCTGTTTCCTTGGGCAAAAACTCCTCTGAAATGCTCTTTAAATTGATGTCACTCATTACCCAAGACTGTGGGGGGGCCTCTGCTCTTATCACTTCACACCAGGTACGATATAGCAGCCCCCTCACATACACGGAACTTCTTGCTGGTCCCTGACACAGGGCCACCTTCCACAGGCTATAACTTTGCAAATGCTGATCCATATTCTGAATTGCCCTTCCTCTCCTCCCTTATCACCCTTCTTCAAGGAGCAAGCAGACTCAGCCGCCCCTCCTCTGCATTGCCTTTGGCTCACACCACAAGAAGAGAATCTTTCCTGTGATGCTTCAGTTCTCTGCTCATTTGTCTGCCTTCCCCACTAGACGCAGATTCCCTTGAGGGAAGGTAGTGGATCTTCCCATCTGCCTAGCATAAGGCCTAGCTCAAAAAAGATGCTCAATAAGTGGGTCATAAATAGAAATTGCTGCACAACACAGGTTCTAAGGAGTGTGACAATTCTTAGCAGTTCTAAAACAAACCTTGTGCTGCTCTGATTCCTCAATTGTCAATTGATGATGAAAACAAGTGTAGTCATTTATTGGGGCATATTCCTCTGTCCTTGGACTCCCCAGGCAGTCCATGAAAATGCTCGGGGGGAGTCGGGCAGGGGTTGGGGGGGGGGGCGGGGGCGGGGCTCACTCTCTGGTCATCTGTCAGCATCACTTACCTCAGACACTGCTTTTTCTGCTTCTCTAGGAGGGTGAGGGGGCTGTCATCCTCTCTACTCGCCTTTGTCTGGCCCTCAGGGATCTCTTTCCCCTTGCTTTCAAGGAGGCAGCATATGAGGGTAACCACCTAAATTACCAAGGTGGCCACCCTCCTTCTGAGGTACTATCACCTCTGGAAGGGAAAGACATGAGCAGGGGATAGGCCTATGCCAAAGGTAGAGTATTTCAGAAGCATTCCTTTAAGTGCCAAGAAATACCTCCAAAGGGATTAAGTAAAGAACTCGTCAAATTTCTGTATCCTTGATAGCCTCAGAGGAAAAGGGAAATAGAAAAGAAAGAAGGAGGAGGAGAGAGGGGAGGAGGGGAATGGACAGGAGAAGAAAAGACTATCCTGGCAAAGAAGTCTAAACTTGAGAACACGGGAAGCTGGTTGCCTTTCCTCTGTGGGTGAAGGATACAAATACTTCTTCATCCACTTTCTAACAAGTCTGCTAGAGCAAGAAAATAATAATAAAAATAATAAAGTAAGGCGCAGGTTAATTTCTACATTAACTTAATCCATTAGCCTGCCACAAATGTTTATTGAATGAATCAATCAATGAATGAGCTCTCATGGTTACGTAATCATCATGAACCTGTTTTTCAAAAAATTACATAAATAGCATCCAGGGAAATATAAACAGTGCCCTTCTCTTTACACACTATGTAATTATATAGGAAGAACAATGATTAGAAGCCATTCCCTTACTACACTGGAAAAACAGGTAAGACTTGTTCATTTCGTACAAGGATAGTGTTTCCTCCCGTGCTTCAGAAAGGGGCTTTAGGTTTATTCTGTATTTTATAGAAAGCAGTTATGGCAGGTGAGACCTTGCATTTGGCTTCTGCTGGAAAACTTCACATTGCAGCTATATTCCACTTGGAGAAAAAAATAAATAAAGCAAAGCCATTTTTCCCTTAATCTGAACTTCTTTAAGAAAGGCTAGATTACAATGCCTTAACACCCTTTATCAAAAAGCAGTAACAGATTTACAGAGAAAAGTGCACCACTGACCTAATGTATTTCTTCCAAGTAAAGTTGATATTTGTAGTCTAAGAAGAAATGGAGGTTTCACTTCCTCACATCATCTGGTCATTAACTTATGCAGAAAAATAGCCCACCAAGCTCTTTTCTAGTTAGCTGGGCTTATTTAAATTCCTTTCCTTCCCTCCCCCCATCCTCCCTTTTATAACCGGTGGCAAATTACCAGTATTGATAAACCATTAGAAAATAAAATGAGACAATTTTATTGACAGCTAAATGAAGTAAGGCCTGGGCTGTGTTGGTTTTCAGCAATCGAGCTTTTTGTATTCATTAAAACTCTGCAAACAGCGTGTGTAAAATTTTTGATATATGCAGTGTGTCCTGAAATCTTTATCCACATTAACTGAGACACCAATATGCACCCTTGTTGCACCCTAATAGGCTGATTTATTGTGGCTTCCCAGGGCCTATTAATGAAAGAGCTTGGAGTTTTTTAGTGGCCTGAATCAATTTCATTTTTGGATGCGACAGAACTTGTCAAGGTCCATGCCTCTCGTTTCCTCTCTTGTCAGTGTGGATGGATGGCATGAGCTCTCGTGTTGCATGCACCAGCCAGGTGCTTGACAGAGTGATGTGCAAGCTGGGGACTACTTGGACGTCTGTACAAACTCAGCAAAGTAGAATGACAAAGAACTGCCACGGGATTCCCCAACTGTCTCCAAGGGCAAGAAACGCCAATTAAAAGTTTTCCCAAAATCAATATATACAAATTTTTTAAAACCCACAAATTTGACAGTAAGTATCCATCTAGTGGCCGTGTTCATTCTCTACCACTATTAGCAAGTTCTTGGCCCATCTGTTTTGATGGTTTCTAATTATCTTACTCTCTTGTTTGAACTTCAACTTGTGATGGGACAGGGGTTGTTAGAGAGACAGCAATCTACTTTGTTCACCGATGTATCCTAAGCACTTAGAGTCTGAGCTCATTAATATTATCAATGGGTAGCCTTCCACACAACAGGAGGAAAAAAAGAAATAGTCATTAAATACGCAATTTTTTGAAACCAATGTTTGTTACCATTAGTGTCATAGGATTTTTCAGAATCTGATAAAAACTAAGATCTCTCTTTCTTTCTCTCCAGAAAGATGATCAGCTGTTCATAAACATGTAATTTTCCATACACTTTCAGACTTCCATAATATCCCATGGGCAGACTTCACACTGAGACACTCTCTGGTCCACACAGTGCCAAGAAATAAGAATGTTTAATTACGGCAGTTGGGGGTAACAGTCAGGGGATACACAGAGGATGGGAGAGAAGGAATTGATCCAACTGGATTAGATGAGCTTTTGCTTACAGCTCCTAGAGATCCAAACTCAGTCAGTCTAGCAAACCATCCAAGAATTAATTTGATATACTCATCACTGTCAACAGCCCAGAAAATATTAAAGAGATAATGAGCAAATTTGCTAAAAGTCACATAAAAATTGTCCTCCTTTCTCTTCCAAATATGTTAGTTGATTTGTTCCCTAGGGTGACTGAGTTCTTCTTTAGTGTAACTCTGAGTTCACAATATTCAATAGGAAGATCTGTTCCTATCCTGAAGCTTACTGATCCCAGAATTAAATTATCCTATAATTTTTCTCTTTTGGAGTAGAATCCCAAAGACTCTGAACACTTAGCTGAGTTGGAGGAATCACAGGAACAATCGGCAGCTGCCCTGCCTGTCCAATGAAGACATTGCTGCAGAATTTGACAAATCTGACCTATTTACCTTGCTCTTGTTATTTTCAAGGCTTTTCTCAGCAACCCCATCAATTGACCAGATGTATTGATTCCTGTACAAACACTGATGTTAGCATTTCCATATCACATACTGTATTAAGTTAGGTTTATTTTTGGTATATAGTTTCAGTCCAAAGAAGCCTGAAAGATGGCCTGTTACCCCACACAACACCTTCAGATGCCTGTTGTTGTGTTTCAGCTTGTACCAGGAAAATCTGATAGAGAGCCAAGAATTTCAATCAGGACTATAAAACAGGGCCTATCATGAAATCCTGATACTTTGGCAGAATTATGACAAGAAATGTACTGATTACAAATTTTGGAGAAAAGTTAATTTAGAAATTAACACAAAAATCTGGTGCCAATATCTCAGATGTAGTAAAATTTGAAGTAAAATATAAGAAAATATCACACATCAAATATGTGGAGAACGAAGCTCAGGGACACAGTCATTCTTGTGTTTCTATGTCAGGAATATAAGGAAAGTGGACGAGAAATTCCACATCTCCCCAAAATTAACATATTCTTTAGGAGGTTCTGAATATTACTTTCATAACTAGAGACAGAGTTTTTCAGTCAGGCAAATGAGGTTGTAAACTTCAGCTTTGTCATTAACTGGCTGAGTAACCTGAGGCTAGTTGTCTAATTACTTTGGGATAATAATAGTTATCTTTAAGGCAGTTGGAAGGATTAAGCAGGATCTGTAGGACATTTAGGGCAGGGCCCAGGAGCACCAAATATGCATTAAAGAAACAGAAGTTTTCCTCCAGCAGTCATTAAGGAACAAAGAAAGAACTGAACAGGAGAAGCCAAAGGAGACATAGGGCAGGTCAGAGAGACTGACAGGACATTGGTAGACTTTCCAGTCCTTAAAATCAAAAGAATTGTTAGCAAAAATACAGAGGGTTGTCTTTTAAGGCTATCTCCTTTGAAGTACTGAGAAGAAGAGTAGATATGGCTTCTAGACAGGGATGAAGGTAACAGTAGGGAATAGAGCAGCCCAACTTTATGACAGAAGTTGGCTAAACAATTGACAGAAACTTAAAAATTAAAATAAAAATAAGGTCTTGCTTGTTTGGCAATAATAAAATTTAGATAAGTCATTTTAGAAGGAAATGAAATGAAACTCTTTGCAACCCCATGAGCTCCTCTGTCCATGGGATTTTCCAGGCAAGAGTACTGGAGTGGGTTGCCATTTCCTTCTCCAGAGGATCTTCCCCACCCAGGGATCAAACCCAGGTCTCCCACATTGTAGGCAGACGCTTTACCATCTGAGCCACCAGGGAAGTGACAAATACTATTAAAGCCAACAAAACCATCAATATGTGTTCACAGAAGGACAAACACTGCAGGATATGCTTACAGTGAATGAAGACACATCCAATTCACAACAAAAGAAATGACGTAGGCTTAAAGCCAGGAACTATTCTTGGACTGAATTTTTTTGACACTAAATTTAACTGGAATTCTTCTTCAAAATAGCATTCTATTCAACCTTTTCAAATGAAGAACTTGCATTTAACAGCAAACATGTACTTTATCACAAGGATGGAACTCCCTGTCCCTGCTTAGTTACTCTAAAAGACCCATGTTGTAGTGAATACTTCTCAGACATGAATGACTAGGGCATGCACAGGTTGAAAAGTAGGAAATATTTCTTCTCCCAACAATAATGCCCATGGTGAAGCTTCTTTGAAGGGAGGCAACTAATCTTGTTGGTGAGGAGGAAATACGTCAAAAGAAAACACATAGCTGTAGAATAAATAAGTGGTATAATTAACACTATTGTTAAGACAGAGCTAGGTATCAAGGAATAACAGAATTAGCAGCAAGTTTAAGCAATGCAGTAATGTGCCGTGGACATTTTCTCAAATGTTTGCTTATTTTAGGAAATTATGATGGGTTAATCAAAGAGCACCACGATCCTATAACAGTCAGAGAGCATAAAGGGGGTGCTGTGGGAAAAAAGAACTCAAATAATTCATTTCTAGCACAATAGCTAAATCAGTTGCTAAGAGTATCAGCAAGCTAATTAAGAAATCTATTGGCAAGGATGCTGGCACATTTTCGTTTCCAGAAGATACTCCTTGTTAACACAGGAGCACAACTACTGGTTGTTGAACAGTGAGTGCAAAAGGGAGGATGTAGAGATATCTTCTGAGCTCACAGAGAGACAAGTCTCCCCTTGCTCACCCTACTCATCATATGCTTACACTAACAAGAGAGTAGTCCTAAAAAAAAAAAAAAAAAAGAGAGTAGTCCTGTCACTACTAGTATCTATTGTTTATGAAGAGACCAGATGGAGAACTCAGATTCCCACACTTCAGGGACATTAACCTATTCTACTCCTTTTCCTTTAGGGAGTGAAAATGAAAGCTGCGTGAGTGTGTGCTCAGTCGTGTCTGACTCTGTGGCCCTGTGGACTGTAGCCCACCAGGTTCCTCTGCCCATGGAGTTTTCCAGGCAAGAACATTGGAGTGAGTTGCCATATCCTACACCAGGGGATCTTCCCAATCCAGGGATTAAATGCATGTCTCCTGCATTGGCAGGTGGATTCTTTACCACTAGTGCCACATGGAAAACCCAAAATGAAAGCTACTACATGTAAAATATTTGTAAAATATATGCTACATCATTGTGGAAGTTTGACTGCAAGAGAGAGAAGGCCACAACTTTAATAACAAAGAATTCAGTGATTCTGTCAAATGTAAGAAGCCAGTTGGAACACATGTCATTATTTTATGAACTACTAAAAAAGAGAGAAGGAAAAAAAAACACTGCCAATTAGGATTGACACAATCCTAATGACTTAACTTTTTTTAATTTTATACCTATTGTAAGAGAACTGTAAAATGTATAAATATATTCTATCATATAACACATATATACATTAGAAGTATAAGTATATATAGCCATAAATCAAATATATATAGTTCATATTCTTAAGACATTTTCATTTTCAGATTTTGAAACTTCTGAATCATTTTTAAATTCAGAGTCATCAATATCCATATTTTTTCTACCCAGTATTATCCTCTGTGATATGCAAAGTGTTGCTGATGTAGCGTTTTTGAAAAATTGTCCCACTACTGTCTCTTGAATTTTCTTCCAAACACCGACATTCATTATGGAAGTTTTGATAGTGGTGTTTACTTTATCTCTCCAGAAGGTACCAATGGAAGATGTTCAGACAAAAAACAAGATCCCTAACATGAATGTCCTTCAATGGTTTGTTGACTCAACTGTCAAGGAGCTGCAGCTGTCAGTCATGGCCTGGGGAATAATGATCAATTTGACACATGCACAGCAATGACAATCTTGTCAGGACCACCTCTGGCCAGCAGTCATTGTAAGGTATTACCATGGCAAAATACATTCTGATTTCAGAGATGTCGAACTATAAAAAGAAAGTGCAACATAGAATCAACAAAATACATCATCTTAACAAGAAATCTGACAATATGATAGCTCTAGGGCAGGTTAATTGAATGGCTCAATAATGCCATAAGGAACCCAAGTTCTTTTCACCTTTCTACCCATCCACCCTCAGCCAAATATCTTGTGCTCAATTTATTGCCTTCGTGGACCCAGATAATGCTAGAGTTTTAGGAGTCATGGAAACCTCAAATCTAGAGGAGGAAGAAGGTTGTTTGCTCCGAAGTGTCTCTGTTTATCAGTAAGCAAAACAATCCTTTTGAAAAACAGTCCAGTCACACAGAAAGAAGGAGATGGATGAATGCCATTTTTTCAGCTCTATCCCATTGTAACTTCGCAGGAGTCAGGGCCTAATGTTACAGATTTTCTAATTTATCAACCAATATCAGAAATCTAGATGTTTCTGTGGAATACTCTGGTTTTTAAAATGTATCTCCAACCCATCTGTTTCAGTACCATACCACTTAGCCCATATATAGCATGGAAGCTAACTGAATTTCAGTCTGATGGTGCTCTACAGAAACCTGGGTTTGTGAGAAAAAATTGAACTACAACTCATGCAGCAATTCTGGAAAGGTATCCTGCATCTATTAATAACTAATGCATCTGGGGACCACGTACTGCCAGCAGAAATGACATAAATGAGACATAGGTGGCCTCTGCATAGGAGAAACTCAGGGGCAAATCTCAACCTTTACCAATAGGCAGGTTGTTCTGAAGTGGTTCCCCTAATAAAAGTCCTTTTAGGCTTCCCTTAGGAGTTCTAACTTGGCAAAGAGTCTGTGATGGCACCACAAAAAACTCTAGGCATCATTCTAGCAGGTGATTCAGACCCCAAGCCTGCCTTCAACTTGGTGATCACTCTCACATCCATGCACTTCAATCACATGGCACGTGGCCAGCCTTTTCCCCAGCATTGCTCCTCCCTTGGCCTCTGTCCTAGACCCCATCCTCATCTACTTGTCACTCCCTGGACCCAATCTCTTTCACTTGGACTTTCACTTGCTTCTAATTAATTTGGGCCAACAGCTGTAAGCTCAGCCTCCCATTTCCTTTAACCATTCTATCATTCTAACTCTTTCTATAGTACTCAAGTTAGATGTCTATCTGTCCATCCCCTCCAGATGTTAATCACCCATGGCTCCATAATCTCTGTCACATCTGGGAAAAACCTGATAACTTTCACATGAAAAAATGAGCAGCTGTGGGTTTATGGCCTACATAGCTAGCGTTCTCAGAAGTGTGAGTAGCAGAAAGAAAAATATTCTTTCTCAAGTGTGATTTATTTCCTTTCCCTTTCTTTCTTCCTTCTTCTCATCTTCCTTAACTTTATTTCCTCCTTCATATCCTTCTTCTAAGGAATTTTTAAAGTATACAAGAGGGGCTTCCCTGGTGATACAGTGGACAAGAATCTGCTTGCCAATTCAGGGGACATGGGTTCAATTCCTGGTCTGGGAAGATTCCATATGCCATGGAGCAACTAAGCCTGGGAGCTGCAACTACTGAGCCTGAGTGCTATAGCTACTGGAGCCCCAGCACCGAGAGCCTTGCTCCATGGCGAGAGAAGTCGCCACAAGAAGAAGGCCGCACACCGCGACTTAGAGCAAGCCCTGCTCGCCACAACAAGAGAAAGCCCACACAGCAATGAAGACCCAGTGAAGCCAAAAATAAATAAACTTTTTTAAAAAACACAAAATTAAGTATACAAGAATGTAGGCTCATTCTAAAAAAAAATAAATAAAAGTGAAAACCAAAATCATTCATGTTTCTACCACGATAAAAACATCACTATGAACATTTCAGTGTACTCTCTCCCAGTTTTGTTTTTTCTTTTCTATTCCCAGTTTCGTTTATTGATTGACATCTTTTAAGTTTGGGTCGCTCTGTTTACTTTTGTAAAGTTAAAACCATCAAGTAACTTTCTTACATACATACTTATGAAAATTTAGCTGGAAAATTATACCATTAATAATTATACATAGCATTCAATTAAAACGACAATAAATATTCTGCCCTTCTAGATGATAATAAAAGGCAGAAACATTTTTTATCATTTTTTTATACCCTCCCAGTTCTTTTAACGTGGTAGGCACTCAGTAGAAATTTATTGAAGGTGAATAGTCCAAGGTCTAAAAAGTCACTATGATTAAGCAAATTCCTTTTGCAGTAGTTTTGAATACTATGTAATGTTGCTTCACCTAAATTAGATCTCTCATCTGCTCAGGTTTGCGTAGAAGACTCCATTTCACCCTAACAGTATTTTGTTTTCCTGTAAATTAGAACACCATCTGGGGGCACTGACAGAGCTCCAGGGTTTCAGTTCCTTCACAAGTGTCAAAGCAGAACCCGGCATATAGTAGGTGCTTAAAACATGCTTGTCTTGGCAGCTGTCTGCTGCTACAGGCTGTTACTTCCCTAGGCAGGAATATCTTGATTTTGAAGTATCTTTAGGAATCTGTGGTCTTGTTACTTAATTACTTAGATTCTCCCTAACTCCCAGTGTGAAAAAGGTGACTTTTGAATCCATGTTTTCATAGAATGAAATGATATTTAAAACTTGCAGTATTTTCTAGCATTAGAATAAACTCCCAAGGCAAGAGGAAAAAATTTATCCTCTCAAAGGAAGACATTCTCCCAACATACACTCATATACTCACTCACTCCTTACAAGAGATATTGTCATATCCTGAGTGTTTACATTCCATTTCTCATCTTGAAATAACCACTGAAAATAAATTGTTTCAAACAATGCTTAGTGTTGCAAAACCAACTTTTCTAGAACTCATTTTTTTAAAAATTCATCTAAATGGAAATTAATTCTATTTTTTAAAGAAATTAAAATCATTTTTACCCCAGCATCCTTGTTTGGATTTTCTTGAGAGTTCTTAGTTTCAGAACTAGACATCTTTATAAATTTTTCCCAAAGATCTCTTATTTTACATATAGCTCAATTCCCTCACATAGACTGTGGCAATCAATAATCAAGATATAAAGAGACTGGGCTGGGAATATCCCCTTTCCCTGTTCTCAACTTCATGGACTCTTTGCTAGTTTGCTTAGCTATTGGTTACTGTCTCAGAATGTACTGGCAGACAAAAACAACTTAGCCACATCTGACTAAGTTATCATATGCATTTATTTGATTTGCTAATCCCAAAGCTAATATTTGAAGGTGGTGGGTTTTTAATCAAATCTTTGGTATGCCAAGTAGCCAGCCCAGAGCCTGCAATCCTTTCTGAGTCATAAAGGGAAGCCTTGGTTTGTAGCTACTGTTGCAATTTCATGAAATCACAGAATTTTAGAGCTGGAAAGGACCTTAGATTATTTGTGACTTGACCTCCCAGCCACTTTAAAACCACTGCTTGAAAAACATTGTTCTCTGGAACTTTTCTGTTGCTAAACCCTATGCTCTTTAAAAGAAATAATATATCTCTTCCAGATGCTTTTATGGGACTGCTTGTTAAAGGGTTATTTGGTGGAGTCCTTTTATGCCCATGAAGTTTGGGTGAATTTTTAGCCTTTTGAAAAACACTGGTAAAAAAAAATTATTTTCTGCAGGTGAGGACACTTGGAAGAAAGAAAGAAGGAAAGGAAACCAATCTTTGCTGCGAGCCCAATGGGTGCCAGGTGACCCACTTATATCATCTCTGTTGGTACTTATCTAGAGAGCTATTATCTCCACTTTACAAATGAAGAAACTGAGATCCAAGGAGTTTGCAAGTAACTTGCTCAATGTCTTAGAGTTACTGAGTGACAAGGCTAGGATTTAAACTCATGGCTTATCAGGTTCCATTTAGGGCCAATGTTCTGTTTATTATACCCAACTGTTTCTCTAGAGTTTTACTCAGATATCTAAATAGAAAAGCACTCATCAGCCTCCACATGGCTACATGGTCATAGTAGACACTTACTGTCAGGTGAATCTCCAAAGAAGTTTATTCAAAAATCTCTAGGAAAGGAACTAATTTTCTCCAGTTTGTCTGTGTGATAATTATAACTGAACATGCTTTGTACAATGGTTCCTTTATATCAGATAGCAATGCCTACCCCTTTAGAAGCTATCTAATGATCTGGCTGTTGAAGACTCTACCTGCAAATTCCAGGAGTAAATGAACAAAGCTGACTGAGGGCAGAAGCTGAGTTGACAAAGAGATTTCCTATAATAGGTAGGTAGGTTGATGGCTGGAGGGCTTGCAGGCCACCCAAACACAAAAACAGAACACTTTCCTCAAGGTTCCAAATGACTCTGAAAAGAGCCCTTTTAATACAGTCTGGACAACCCTCAACTCCAGTTTACATAGAAGACAAAAAGAGTGACATTCTCCCCTCCACTCCCTGGAATTCCCCCAGAATCTAGAAATGAATAATAAATATCCCTCAAACACAACAAAAACTCAAGGTTAGGTGCAGAAGGCTGCCTGGGAAATGTAAAGAGAAATTAGCCCAGATATTGAAAATAACATAGCTGGTCTCCAAGGTGATATTGAAAATCAAAAGTTAGTAGTAAAGTTGATGTCAATGTATATGGATTCAGTCCCAGTATTCTTTGTTAGAAAAAATGGATTAGATTGATAGAGTGCCTGAAGAAATATGGACAGAGGTTTGTGACATTGTTCAGGAGGTGGTGATCAAGACAACCCCCAAGAAAAACAAATGCAAAAAGGCAAAATGGTTGTCTGACGAGGCCTTACAAATAGCTGAGAAAAGAAGAGAAACTAAAGGCAAAGGAGAAAAAGAAAGATATACAGATATACCCATCTGAGTGCAGAGTTTCAAAGAACAGCAAGGAGGGATAAGAAGCCTTCCTCAGTGATCAATGCAAAGAAATAGAGGAAAACAACAGAATGGGAAAGACTAGAGATCTCTTCAAGAAAATTAGAGATACTAAGGGAACATTTCATACAAAGATGGGCTCAATAAAGGACAGAAATGGTAGGGACCTAACAGAAGCAGAAGATGTTAAGAAGAGGTGGCAACAATATACAGAAGAACTATATAAAAAAGATCTTCGTGACCCAGATAACCACGATGGTGTGATCACTCACCTAGAGCCAGACATCCTGGAATGTGAAGTCAAGCGGGCCTTAGGAAGCATCACTACAAACAAAGATAGTGGAGGTGATGGAATTCCAGTTGAGCTATTTCAAATCCTGAAAGATGATGCTGTGAAAGTGCTGCACTCAATATGCCAGCAAATTTGGAAAACTCAGCAGTGGCCACAGGACTGGAAAAGGTCAGTTTTCATTCCAATCCCAAAAAAGGCAATGCCCAAGAATGTTCAAACTACCTCACAATTCCACTCATCTCACACGCTAGTAAAGTAATGCTCAAATTCTCAAGTGAGGCTTCAACAGTACATGAACCAAGAACTTCCAGATGTTCAAGCTCGGTTTAGAAAGGCAGAGGAACCAGTGATCAAATTGCCAACATCCTTCAGATCACAGAAAAAGGAAGAGAGTTCCAGAAAAACATCTACTTCTGCTTTATAGATTCGCCAAAGCCTTTGTGTGGATCACAACAAACTGTGGAAAATTCTTCAAGAGATGGGAATGCCAGACTACCTGTCCTGCCTCCTTATAAATCTGCATGCAGGTCAAGAAGCAACAGTTTGAACTGGGCATGGAACAACAGACTGGTTCCAAATTGGGAAAGGAATATGTCAAGGCTGTATATTGTCACCCTGCTTATTTAACTTAAATTCAGAGTACAACATGCAAAATGCTGGCCTAGATGAAACACAAGCTGGAATCAAGACTGCTGGGGGAAATATCAATAACCTCAGATATGCAGATGACACCACCCTTATGGCAGAAAGTGAAGAGGAACTGAAGAGCCTCTTAATGAAAGTGAAAGAGAAGAGTGAAAAAGCTGGCTTAAAACTCAACATTCAAAAAACTAAGATCATGGCATCCAGTCCCATCAATTCCTGGCAAATAGATGGGGAAACAATGGAAACAATGAGAGACTTTATTTTTGGGGGGTTCCAAAAATCACTGTAGATGGTGACTGCAGCCATGAAATTAAAAGATGTTTGTTCCTTGGAAGAAAAGCTATGGCCAATCTTGATAGCATATAAAAAACAGAGACATTCGTTTGCTGACAAAGGTCTGTGCAGTCAATGCTATGGTTTTTCCAGTAGCCATGTATGGATGTGAGAATTGGACCATAAAGAATGCTGAGCAGTGAAGAATTGATGGTTTTGAACTGGGGTATTGGAGAAGACTCTTGAGAGTCCCTTGGACTGCAAGGAGATCAAACCAGTTAAGCCTAAAGGAAATCAACCCTCAATATTCATTGGAAGGACTGATGCTAAAGCTGAAGCTCCAATACTTTGGCCACCTCATGTGAAGAATTGACTCATTGGAAAAGACCCTGATACTGGAAAAAATTGAAGGCAGGAAGAGAAGGGGATGACAGAGAATGAGATGGTTGTATGGCATCACTGACTCCATGGAGATGAGTTTGAGCAAGCTCTGTGAGTTGGTGATGGACAGGGAACCCTGGCATGCTGCAGTCCATAGGGTTGCAAAGAGTTGGACACGACTGAGTGACTGAACTGAATGACTGATTCTTAGCTAGATAGGCTTCATCTCAATATTTCTCTAAGCTTCCTGCTCTACTGAGACAAAGTCTTACCCCGTGGCTCTTAAAAGCATGATTCTTAGCAGCAAGGGCTCTGCAATACTCACAATTGATTGTGCTCTATCAATGAAAAATAATTGCAGCTACCAAGAAATGGGCCTCTTGTTTAAATATCTTTTTATTCGTGGGCACCTCTCTGCTCTGTCTTATCAAGAACTTGGCTTTCCCCAGGCTGCCTCTTCCTGGACTAAGTGCTTGACTATGTGACCAAGCTAAATCATCATCTATTTCTTTCTTGCTGTTTTCAGCACTTCCCACCCCTCCCCCACTACCTTTTCTGCTCACATGCCAATTGAGTTCTGCTCTTCTCCTAGGAAGATGAATTTCTGACTTTATCTCCTAGTGGTGGTGGTGGTTTACTCACTAAGTCGTGTCTGACTCCTGTGACCCAGCTAGTCAGGCTCCTCTGTCCATGGGATTTCCCAAGCAAGAATACTAAAGGGGGTTGCCATTCCTTCTCCAGGGGACTTTCCCATCTCAAGGGTTAAACCCCCATCTCCTGCATTGCAGGGGGATTCTTTAATGATTGAGCCACCAGGGAAGCCCCTTCTCATCCAGTAAGAGGCTTCAATAAATACATGGTTTCTACTTCTGGGATAAAGTACTTACTTTATCTCAGTCTGCAAGGGTTACCTTCTTTTACTGAGATGGGTAACTTAGTTTCCTTAGGATTATTTACTTTATTTTTCTCTCATCCTTCTCATTGCTTTCTCAACACACCCAGCCCAAGTCAGCTCACATTATTAAAGAATATGGAATGTGGAGCAGATAAGCAGCAATGTATTTTTCTCACCCTTTGTAAGTGTGTCTTATTGATGGTTTTCACTCAGCAACCCAACTAATGTGTTCCTGTTATGTGGTGGTTGCAACAAGCAGAGAAATTTCTTGCCTAGGCAAACCATGGAGCCCACACAGAGGCAGTCACGGTCTTAATCAGGCAAAGTCAGCTTATGCTTTTATTTGACTACAGATGATGAAGTGAAGAAATTCAAGTAAAACTATAAGGGATGCCAGATAAGAAAAACCACTAATTAGGGAAAGGGAGAGAATTTCTTTCTAAACATGCTCATTAAACTATTTTGACTTTGAAATGGAAACAGAACACTAAAATATGGAAATATTCACATTCGTGGTTTTATTAGGGCATGTTTAGATTTTTCAAACACTAAGCTATTTTTTGAAAGTTCTCCACTCAGCAAAATAGGGATGCATTTGACCAACCACTTTTTCTTCCTCCAATTTAAACCCATTTGTATTCCAAGAGGAATTTAATCTGTACATTTATGATTCATTTGTGCTTAACTTGTCAAAATGTGAAGAGCGGTTTGAAATAAAAGAAGCGTTTGGATTCTGATGCTTATATAATTTTTATCCTTAGAATCAGAAAGCCAAGCCTTTACAGAGAATCAACAATCTGATACCCTATAGGCAAATGAATCAGATATGAGAAATTGCAGGGCTCAAGTAGATCACAGATATATTGCTATTACTTTGAATTTTAATATACAGACATACATTTATAAGTAACATAAGTAAGCCTTAAGTCTAACTTTTTTTAAGCAAATCATATAATTTAAATAAATGGTGATTTATTTTAAATGAAGTTTGTAATTATTCCTTTCTTTTCAGGGCCACGATGCAATACTGCTTATGTGGCATATTGCACAATTCTGGGAAGCA
This sequence comes from Cervus elaphus, assembly GCF_910594005.1. Classification (NCBI taxonomy): domain Eukaryota; kingdom Metazoa; phylum Chordata; class Mammalia; order Artiodactyla; family Cervidae; genus Cervus; species Cervus elaphus. The sequence goes on along the minus strand of NC_057833.1, from coordinate 30,341,328 downwards.
CCATTCTCAAAAACAGAACAAATCTTCATAATGAGTCAGTTTCCTTGTATTCTTAAATTTCATTCTTCTTTTCTCAACTCAAAATTCAGGAAAGAGCGTCACCCAGGAATATCATCAGGCTGCAATATCTTTATTGACTAAACCAAAAATTCAATCTTGATTTGCCAAATTTTCAAGGACTTAACAAGGGCTTCGTGCATATTAATCTAAGATAGTGTCTGGTGAATTTATAATCAGGCTTTGGGTTTAACTCCATATTCATGTTAACTATATCTAGATATATGTCTCTTGAAAAGGTCCTTTACTTCTTGGAAACCTAGATATAAAACTGTGATAACTATTTACCTCAGAGAATGCTAGTTCTGCGGAATGAACAAATATGTGATGTCAGGGCCACCTTGAAAATTCAATGTGAATGACCCACAGAGTAAGTCAACAGGGGTGGGGGTGGGGTTCTGTACTTGGAACTGTAGGCAGAAGGGGAGAGTAGGTTGGAAGCTTTGGGGAGATGGCCAGTTGGTACAACAAAACCAGACTGGTAAGTGGTCACTTATCACTGAGACACATCAGAAGAAAGATCAAGAGTAGTGTGTGAAATGGGAGCTGGGAATGCTTAGGAAGTAAGGACTTTCCTTTCACACGAGGTCTAGTTCACCCTATTGGGTGATATCTGTCTCCTAAAAGGGCTGAATCCAGCAACAGCTAAGGACATGATGCATTCAATGTACTCAGCACAGTGCCTGTAATTAATAAGAAATGTTAGCCCTTTAGCCCATTCTCGGACATGGATTCACTTCACCATGGCAGAGAAAGCACTACATAGCACCTAACTGATAAACTCCTACTCGCCAAACAGTGGTCGTTGGTTTGCTTTTTACTCCTTGCTCCATTGTTTCATCTTGGATCTGCCTTTTCCTCATTTCTGGGACTCTAGAGAGGTTCACAATCACAGGATCCTGTACTGGCAACCACTGGGGGAAATACACAGTCCAAGCTTATCAGAGTCTAACAGTAGATACAACCCAAGCAGGGGCAATCAGAGTACTTTTTTGGAATTAATAGGATGCTGAGATAAAAAGGACCTCTCTGCCTCTGAGACTGCTAGATGAAAGGCCCACCCAAAGCAGACATTGTCGGGGGTCAAAACAAAGGAAAACAGAGTCAGTAGATTAAAAAAAGAGTCATATATCACCTGGATCCCACTGTGACTGAAGCCCCAGGGTTTGCAGTTACATAGACAATTAGTTCTCCTCTTTTGCTAAAATTAATTTGAATTGAATATCTGTCCTTCGTAAATGGAAAATAATACTTCAAATATCCAGCATTAGAGACAAGATAAAATAAGTAACTCTGGACCCCTACAGCATCACAGGGTCCCTGTAAGCCAGAGTGACTCAGGAGGCGCAAAATGTCCAGGAACGAGAAGAGACCTTGTGAATGACAACCCAGAGGCTGGTTAGGTGGGTGGGTCACTTGGCTTTTCATTCTGGTCATGCTCACATGGTGCTAAAGACCAGACGGACCGCAAAGCCCTCTCCAACATCCAACAGCCCCACACCAGCAGTATACGAGCAATTTTTCCTCAAGAGCTTGCATACCAGTCCAAGGAAAATGGGGTCAGAAACCCCACATTAACTGAGACTAAGTTCTTGGCACAAGACAGGGGCTCAAAATAGGAATTAAGCTATTTCAGAATATGTGGAAGTTTATATTGCTTGAACAACAGGGTTTAGAAACTATAATTCACACCAACTAATTCTGTAAAGCACTCACAGACAATCAGGATATATTCAATCTCTTTTCCCACTCCCCAACATGTCAATGTATGATACCATTCTGAAGAAAATCAATAAAAGTAGAGCTATCAGGTACAGCCTTTTACAGATCTGCCTTTATGACTATAACAATAATTCAAAGAACATGTATCTCCTGATGGCAGGAAAGTCATTTCACTGCCATATAGAAAGGACACCACATTAAAGAAATCATCTCTGTGTACTTCCATCTATGGCTTCTCATAGCAGAGAAGTTGACAAAATGGTGACTCATCGCTGGCTAATTTTTGAAAAGTATGAAAATGGGACCAAGTGTCCACTTCCCCACAAGCAGAGCATGTGGACTCCTGTGGATTCCAGGGAGGAGAATGTCTTTCTCTGATGACACACGAGAATACGGCAGGGACACCTATCACGCAGTGTGGATCGACTGCAGAGCCTCCAAAAGGCGATGTCATTGTCGCAGAGAGCAGGGACAGGGCCAGCTCCCAGGGATGAAGGAAACAGGTTGGGCTGATAGTAGCCTCCAGTTAGTCTCCCTTCCCCACACCCACCTCCCTCCCCGGCCCTTCAGGTTCCCACACCTTCGCTTTCCTCCCCCCACGACAGTGACCATCAGCTCCTTTTCCTTCCTTTGACTTTTCAAACCCTCACTCAAGTTGACAAGTACACAAACATAAAACTCCTCCCCCAAACAGAAAAACTAGGAAAAGCTTTCCAGGTTGATAGATGATAAGAACATTGAAAGCCTCACTCCTGACTTGCCAGAAGATTTTTAACCCGAGGTGCTGATATTTTGTATTAGACTATAGGCAATGTGGAGCCTGCATTAGTCTCCCAAGATTGCTTTAATGTAGGCAGATAAGATATGCTATTGTAATCCTGAAAAGGTCTTACTTCCTTACTTATCTAGCATCATCATAAATGAAATGTATATCTGTTAATTTTATGGACAAGTGTTCATTACCCTTTAATCATGAACACTTCATTTTCATCTAAATATGTATTATATAATTCCTTCACTTAATAAATACATGGGCTTCCCTGGTGGCTTAGATGTTAAAGAAACTGCCTGCAATGCAGGAGACCTGGATTCAATCTCTGCATCTGGAAGATCCCCTGGGATGAGAAGGGACTGGCAAACCATTCCCATATTCTTGCCTGGAGAATTTCATGGTCAGAGGAGTCCAGCAGGCTATTTGGTCCATGGGGTCACAAAAAGTTGGACATGACTGAACAACTAACACACATAATAAATACACCCTAATAAAAATGATTACCATACTTCTTGGTCAGCCAGTCCCCCTGAGCTGGACCTTGGTGGCTGAATTTTGTGGAACTGATTTTGTGCCATGAGGGAGAGTTGGGCATTAGGTCCCCAAACACTGTCTTCAGATAGTTGTATAGGTCTAATCAGTGACGCACTGTTCTGTCACAACCCATACAATAGCATCTCACAGACAGAATCACTGCTGGGCCAAGTCAATATCAGGGATTCTCTCTGATATTAACAAACTATGAACAATTCCAGAGGAACAGTAGCAGAGCAAAGTCTGGGGCAAAACCAGTCTAACCAGGTAAGGAATGGAGGAAGCTATTGGGAAGAGGTGAGAGCAACATGCCTGGTGAAGTGTGGAAATCTACTGTATGCAGTCTGCTAGATGAACTGCTGTGTTTTTGTTTTTTTGTTTTTTAACTTTTTATTTTGTATTGGAGCATAGCTGATTAACAATGTCGTGAGAGTTTCAGGTGGACAGCAAAGGACTCAGTCATACATATTATATGTATCCATTCTCCCTCAAACTCCCCTCCCATTGGCCCTTCCACATGCAAGCTCACTTTTCCTTGAAAGGCATCTTAAAGAGTGGCATTATTTTTGACACTAGCATTGACACCAGCTTTATCCTCATCACAAGCTATGCCTTTGAGATGTTTGGTTTTCTATAGTCTCCCTCAATCTTCACCGCTTCCAACCTGATGTCAACTGTGATGAAGAACCAAGGGCTCCAGAAAAGCCCCACACTACCCACACCCACCACCACCAACAGCACAGATACCCCAGGCTGCTCCCTGGTGCCTTGATCCACCTGCCCTTCTGATTCAGAGTGTGAGATGCCGTCCAGGGCACTCTGTTCTCTTGTATACTGAGGTGCATGGCCTTTGAGAGAATTATTTCCCTTAATTGCACTAAGGAATATTTCATTTCTTTAGCTGTGTTCAAGGCAGTGTTTCCAGAGTCAAAAATTTTAAAAAAAAGCAAAAGATAAAACCTATTCTCCACCCAACAACCAGAGTGTGTTCTTAGCACACAAATCTGACCATGTAACTCCCCTTCAGCAGTTCCTCACTGTTCTTAGAATAAGTTCAAAGTGGTTAACGAGTCCTACAGTATCCTAGGGAAACTGCTCACTCTTCTCAGCTTCCTCGCCCACCAGCCTCCCTCATTCTCTGTGCCCACCAGTCATGGGGTACCCAATTCAGGTCTCACACCAGCCCTGCCCTGTCCTAGCCCAGGCCTTGTCACCCACAGTCCCCTCCACCTGCTAATGCAGCTCCTTCCTTGGCAAACAAACAAAACCAACCATCTTTCGGATCTCAGTTTCAATAGCCCACCTCACAAAAAGACCAAATTCCCTAGCCGCAGCTACCCAGAGCTCCCCCAACCCTGAATCCATCCGTCTTTTGCTCCTCCATCAAATGTCAGTCCTTCCTCACAAAGCTCCGTGAGGACACTGATGGGGCAGATGCAGGCACTTGGTTGGGGAAGGGGACCACCGGGCCCCTCTGTCCATGTGATTCTACAGGCAAAAATACTGGGGTGAGTTGCCATGCCCTCCTCCAGGGGATCTTCCCAACCCAGAAATTGAGCCCAGGTTTCCTGCATTGCATGCGGATTCTTTACCATCTGAACCACCATATATTATTTAAGAATAATATATGAATTTACCCATCTATTCATTTTAAAAGTTTATTCAGCATCTAATATGTGCCAAATTCTGTGCTTGACACTGGGCCGGGGTGAGATGAGAACCAGCGATCAATAAAATCATTAAAAAGAATAAACACAAACCAGAAAGACTGAAGAAAAACATCAAGAAGTAGTTTTGAAAATTTCCTACCTCATGATGGTTATGTATTCTCTCTTGGAGATGAACCTCTTCAGCTGTCTACATTATTCCAAAATACCTGGATAAAAATGGAAAAATAGAGTCAGTCATGTGAATTTTTATGCAAAGGACAACAATCATCCAAATGTTTCCAAATATTCATGTGTTCACTGCAATCTGGACAACCATTTCGGAGGATTGAAATTTTCATTCTCAATGAGATGGCATTGCCTTGGATACACACAACTTTGCCAGTTTCACGCTACAAACCAACAAATATCCTGTCTCTGACACAGGCTGAGTGTAACTTGTGCTTGCAAAAAAAACCAAATCCCTGCCCTGAAAAAAAGAGATGGAAAATTATGAAAATAAGTGGGTCTTAAAGCCAACATAAAATTATTCAGTATTATTCTTTTAGTTCTTCTTTCTCTCTCTCTGTCATACACACACACACACACACACACAAAACACAGCAGCCCTGCTCCATCTCACTCTCCCCACCCCCGAGCCAGCCCCTCCATCCCAGATGACTAAGGCTTCGTCAGGCACACAAGTGCTAAACAGGGTCGCTCATACACACCTAGGGCTGCCAGATAAAATACAGGGTGCCCTGATAAATTTCAGATAAGCAATAAACAAATTTTTAGTATGCATATGTCTAAATAATACATGGGACCTACTGACTCTTAAAAATATTTGTTTATCTGAAATTTGGATTTACCTGGATATCCTGTATTTTCATTTGTTAAATCTGGCAACCCCACCCCATCTCTTCCCGGAGTTGTGGCCTGTGACCAAGTTACTGCCACTCTCATTCCTTTGGGCCTTGATGCCATTTCCACCCTGGTATGTCCCAATTCTCAGGATGGAATTGGGATTCCCAACACTTTTTTTCTGGACCCCACTTCAAATCCCCATTCTACCAAGCCTTTGGAACATCACCACTGGAATTACACACCACTGGGCTTGGTAGGACTATTACAACTCCCAGGTTTCCTTTCTCAGGCAGCCAGAACTCAGTCACTGGCCCCTTCTTCACTGGCAACCTCTGCCAGCAACGGATCCCTTCCCCACCTGGTACCCCCTACTAGGTGGGATTGAGACAGAACTCTGACCCTGAGCAGCCTGCCCCGTAGCTACCCTGACTCATTACAAATAAATTTCCAGACTCCTGGATAGGTCCCCAACAGGACAACACACCTCATTCACATTAGCCAAGATAAGGGTTAGCCCATTCACAAACCAAAATGAACACAAGAAGAAGACCAAACAATGCAGTCAAGAAGAGACTGTTTTCTAAGAAGAAATGTAACCAAATGGGAAAATATTTAATAAATCCATAAATGAGTTAATAGTTGCACAAAACATAATTTATCTCAGCGCCTGAAATTCAAGCACATAAGCACTCATAATATCAAAGCTTTTTTTTTGTTTCCTCTAAATTTATCAAGGTCTCATTTAATTGCTATAAACACCTAAAGACATGAGCAAATTAACACATAAAATTGCAGGATTTTAGCTAATACATATTCATGAACGCATGTTGTTGTGATCAGGCAAATAATGACCTGAGACATTGATAAATTTGGTAGAAGCAAAAGAAAAACATAGCACACTGTTAGAATTCTCTGCAGATCACAGAATGGAATCTTTGATAAGCCCTACTCTAAGAGATCATTCATAATAATTGTATTTCTGTAATTCTTTCAGGAGAGAGATCAGAAAATGTTTAATCAGTAAGTTTCATAAAAATACTGTCCCCAAAACACTTGAAAGCCAGATCAGTGCTCAAGAATGCTGGTTTCTTGCAAGGCTAACCCATGCCCTGTTTCTCAGAATCAGTTTTATATTCTTAGTGACATTCTTGCTTCTATATCTACTGCCACTCAGAAAGGAAGGACTGACAGTTTTCCAAGCATTTGTGGGAATCTCAAGTTACAGCTGTTCCAGGGTCTTCAAAATGAATGTTTTTTATTTGGATGGAAATATACAGCATGTGTTGCTCACCCAGAGTTGCTGCGGTGTAGTTATTTTTGAATCAGCCTGCTAACCCCTCTTGTTAGAACCCATCCATACATAGTTCCTATTCATTAAATCCTTTGCTCTCACCCAAGCAGGCAGTGGCCCTGTGAGCTGGAAACTGCGCTGAGTCTGAACATAGCTGGACTGGTCCTGACAAAAAAATCTGAGCTAATGCTTAAGGCAGACATTCAGGCTGCAAAGCAAAGGCACAGACTGACAGACTCTGCAAACAGGTCTCAAGAAAGGGCAAAACTACAGAGCACGCATACAGGAACACCAATTAATTTCAGCTGATCTCAGAGTAAACCCCAGTAACCTTCTCGACACAATATTCTAATCAGTCATTCCCAATCAACCTGGAGAAAAACAGCACTTCAGTTATTTGCCTCCCCTGTTCAAATTGAGGTCAGCCCAAAAGCTGGGCCCTGGAATAAGGCTACAGAAACACTGCCAACCACAATAATACTTTAAAACTATTTACTATGAATCAGAAACTGTGGCATATCTGTACACGTTTGTGTATGTATATGTGTGTACATGTGCATGGATGTATGTATTTGTTGTTATAGTCGCTAAGTTGTTCAGTCGTTAAGTCATGTCCAATTCTTTTGTGACCCCATGGACTGCAGCAAGCCAGGCTCCTCTGTCCATGGAATTCTCCAGGCAAGAATATTAGCCATTTCCTACTCCAGGGGATCTTCCCAACCCAGGGGTCGAACGTGTGTCTTCTGCATTGGCAGGCAGATTCCTTCCCACTAGCCATCAGGGAAGCCCCATGTATATGTATACATATATATTAATTCATTTATTCCTTACAACAGCCCTATGACTGCTGTCACTTTTTGTACTGTCCTAATTTGTAACCATTTGCTCAAGGTCACACACAGGAGGTTAAAGATCAGTATGCAAATACAGGCCTAGCTCCCTTTGCATCCTGTACCCTTAGCTGTTGTGCTGACAGCTGGACTACCATTAAGTGGGGCGAACACAACAGCTGCCTATGTTGTGTGACTTCAAGGGATAATGGGAAAATCCTCTCTGCGCACATTTTCAAGCTCCCCCTCCCAAAGCAAATCTGTTTGCTTTATTCAAAAGGAACAACTGGTGGAGAGGTGAAAACATGAAATGCAGAGTCCCAGCTTGGCCACAACCTAGTGGTCTGGGGATGTCCCCCTGGGGATGATTATAATGATACTGATCCCCACAAGACTGTATGGGCATTAAATGAAACACTTAGAGAAGCACATTTTGAAAGTGGGGTTGAGTGTACAAGGGTCAGTCACTATTATTAAGATCCAGAATTAGATTAAGCACAGGAGTTCTCCCAGAAATATTTGCATTTAGATGATGGTGCTTATCCTGAGATTCTGAGTGAGTTTTGGAGGGGCGTGGTAGTGGCACTTTGAGAAGATGGGACACATCAGGGTCATCGGAAAGGAGTGTATAGATACCCGACATGGCTGAGAGAGGAAGCTGGGGCTCCTGCTTTCCACTTGTAACCTCAGGTGGCGATGTGGTAGAACCATCAGCCCCAGATACATAAAGGTATGCACTGCCTTTGTCAGAAAATGCCCAGCTATCAGACCCTTTCCAACAACCTGTTTTAAAACACAGATGGGCTCATTAGAGAGTGGTTATTGTCCATGGAAAGGAGGACATGAGCACAGAATCCCTTAAGAAGCACCTGGCAGTTTGAGAGGAACTCAGGGCTAAGAACATGTGTACATACTCTAATCCCCAGCACTTGGTCAGGGTTGACCAATGAAGGGATATCGGAGGTTTGCCCACATTCATTCACATCAGCCCTTGCCCAGTGACCTCAAAGGCAGCCTATGAAGCCTCATAGAAAAGTCAGTCCAATCCTCCTGCAAGTCAGTCAAGCCCTCTGAGGGGTACTAAGTGCTATGTTGTGGTGGCATTTCATTTCTGTCTCTGGAGGCACTTGGCACTTCGCCTGGGGAGCTCTGGTTATGCAAAGAGCCATCAAGAAGAAGAGGTGACTGTGCAACCACACTGAGAGCCACTCATACTCGTCTGGAACAATCTTGGAGCCTTATTTGGTAGCTGCTCCTTAATCTAACTGGACTGGATAGAATGGAAATACACTGAGTTGAACCGAATTTGAATCAGTTAAACTGGTTGCCTTTTCTAACCCTTAACCAAGTGAGTCAAGAAGGTCTCTCCTGTCAGCCAGTGTCTCAGACCAGCCCTATCATGGTGCACCCCATCAGTGAATGGAACACTTATCTGCCGAGGTGCTGGAGTCGTCTCTGATACCACTTCCTCTCCCACACCTTTATCTCCCATCCAATCCATCACCAAATCCTGCTCATTCATATCCCATGCTCACCTTTAGGAAACTGTCATTTCTTTCCACCTTTGCTCAAATCACTGCCATCTCTTACCTTGAGCACTCATGCAGCCTACAGAATAGTCTTGCTACATTTATTCTTGCTCTACTCCCCATTCTAGACCCTACTCCAAAACTAAAATGATTCCATACATGTAGATGAAACAACAAAATATCAATGTGATCATATTTCTCCCTTGGTAAAACTAAAGGGCTTCCATCACCATTAGGATGAAGGCAGAAGTCCTCTGAGCACAGTCTGGACCCTCTCTCCTGGACTCATGCCACCCTAACCACAAAATTCCTCATATAGTCCCTATGTTTCTGAACCTTCACTCACATCATCCCCGCAGCTGGAAACACCCTCCCTCTGAATTCTCCCCCCTGCCCCACACTTTCCTACACTTGATGATATACAACATGTTCTTCTTTCATGCTATAGCACGTCTTACAAAGCTATCCACTATCCTAGAATACCCTTCTCTTTCGTCTTAATGCCTATTAACATTATTAACAGCATCATCTTTTAGGATTTTAAAAACCTCAATAAAGCCTAATAGGCATTAAGAAGAAAGAGAAGGGTATTCTAGGGTAGTGGATAGCTTTATAAGACATGCTATAGCATGAAGGAAGAACATGTTGTATATCACCAGGGTGTAGGAACTCAATATGCCAGCAATGGGCTTCCCTTCTGACTTAGCTGGTAAAGAATCTGCCTGCAATGCGGGAGACCTGGGTTCGATCCCTGGGTTGGGAAGATTCCCTGGAGAAGGGAAAGGCTACCCACTCCAGTGTTCTGGACTAGAGAATTCCATGGACTGCATAGTCCATGGGGTTGCAAAGAGTTGGACATGACTGAGCAACTTTCACTCACAATGTGACAGCAAATTAGGGAAACTCAGCAGTAGCCACAGAACTGGAAAAGGTCAGTTTTCATTCCAATCCCAAAAAAGAGCAGTGCTAAAGAATGTTCAAAATAGCAGACAATTGCACTCACTTTGCATGCTGGTAAGGTTATATTCAAAATCCTTCATGCTAGGATTCAGCAGTACATGCACTGAGAACTTCCAGATGTACAAGCTGGATTGAGAGAACACAGAGGAACCAGAGATCAAATTGCCAACACTCACTGGATCATAGAGAAAGTAAGAGAATTCCAGAAACATCTACTTCTGTTTCATTTACTACACTAAAGACTTTGACTGTGTGGGTCAAAACAAATTGTGGAAAATTCTTAAAGAGAAGGGAATATCTACCTTACCTGTCTCCTGAGAAACCTGTATGCAGGTCAAGAAGCAACAGTTAGAACTGGACATGGGACAATGGACAACAAACAACAGACATTGAAAAATGGTTCAAAATTGGGAAAGGAATACATCAGGGCTGTATATTGTCATCCTGCTTATTTATCTTATATGCAAAGTACACCATGTGAAATGCCGAGCTAGATGAATCACAAGCTGAAATCAAGATTGCTGGGAGAAATACCAACAACCTCAGATATGCAGATGATACCACCCTAATGGCAGAAAGCAAAGAGTAACTAAAGAGCCTCTTGAAGAGAATGAAAAAAGAGAGTGAAAAGGCTGGCTTAAAACTCAACTTTCAAAAAACTAAGATACGGCCCCATCACTTCATGGCAAGTAGAAGCGGAAACAGTAGTAACAAATTTTATTTTCTTGAACTCCAAAATCACGGTGGATGGTGACTGCAGCCATGAAATTATAAGATGCTTGGTCCTTGGAAAGAAAGCTGTGTCATACCCAGACAGTATATTAAAAGCAAAGATATCATTTTGCTGACAAAAGTCCGTATAGTCAAAGCTATGGTTTTTTCAGGAGACATGTACTGATGTGAGAGTTGGACCATAAAGAAGGTTGAGCACCGAAGAATTGATGCTTTTGAACTGTGGTGCTGGAGAAGACTCTTGAGAGTCCCTTGGACTACAAGGAGATCCAACCAGTCCATGCTAAAGGAGATCAGTCCTGGGTGTTCATTGAAAGGACTGATGCTGAAGCTGAAGCTCCAATACTTTGGCCACTTAATGTGAAGAGCTGAGTCATTGGAAAAGACCCTGATGCTGGGAAAGGTTGAAAGCAGAAGCAGAAGAGGGAGACAGAGGATAAGATGGTTAGATACCATCACCAACTCAATAGATATGAGTTTGAGCAAACTCTGGGAGATAGTGATGTACAGGGAGGCCTGGTCCTTGGCATCGCAAAGAGTTGGACACGATCAGGGACTGAACAACAAATTAGACTTTATAAGTATATAGATGTGATTATTTTCATTAATGTCACTTTTACACTAAGTAACCATCATTGTGAAAGCAGGGGTTGTGTCTTTTTGGAACACTACCATCTCCCTAGGGTCTACCATTGGGCCTGACAGATGATAGGGAACAAGAGCCATTGTTGTTGAATGTTATGTGAAGGGATACCACCACCTCTGCAAGCTGCCAATGAAGACTCAGAGAACGATGATGAGGTATAACCCATGAACTTCTCAATCCACCCCTCCTTCATGTGGAGTTTATTCATTTCTGCTTTAGAAATTTTGGGTTGCAATCTGCAAAGGCATTTAAAGGTGGGCAACAACACAGCAGGTCATAAAAAATACTCAGTATGACTGTTGACAAGTTTTTATTATTGTGTGGAATATTTTAGAATAGTTCATTACTTATAGCACATTGTTTAGAACAGTTCCTTTAATTTGATCATTAACTGCCGACCTTCAGGGCACATCAGGGGTCAGTCTACCCACTGCATCAGCTGGATCTCATATCAGGCCAGAAAAGAGCTACCTAGCACTGTTTAATTGCCTCCTGTGATGGAGGGGGAGCTCATGACCTCCATTCCTCTGTGAAACAGCTGCACTTGTTAGAAAGTCTCACCTTATGCTGTGCTGACACAGGCCTCACTGTATCCCCTCCCTGTCCCCCCACCCCACCCCTGCTGCTCTTGAACCAAATAACCCTAAATTCGCATCCACATGGCAACCCTTCAGTTACTTCAAGACCCCTGACAAGCCACATCTGAAGTCTGCTCTTCTATATTTTATGCTTTTGCCAGCCTTGATTTTTTATTTATGGACCACATCTTGCTATTTTACTGCATGCATTCTTGTAAGCAGCCTTAAATCCTGTGTGGGATAAGGCCATATATAAATAAATCCTTGTGTCTTTCCTCAAGGCAACAACTCAAGTTCCCCACCCGAGAGTCTCCTCACCAACCTTGCGTTATTACCTCAGATTTATTCTCTCATCATTCTGACAGTAGAATACGGAAAATATAGGGCTATCCCCAAACCCTTCACTTTAAACAGATACTGTTAAGCCCATGGGATTGTCTCTGGGTGCTGTGTCTTGGGAATAACAGGCAGGGTTTGGGAAGATGAGAACAGGTTCATCACTTTTGTTTCACAGTTTCATTTTGCAAAACAGTTCTTAATGACATGCTCAAGCATTGGAAATCCCTAAAACCACCCACTTCTGGTACTTAGGTGACAACCTGGCCTCCTTCATGAACTGGAAGATTAAGGTCATAGGACTGGAACACCCCTACCACCCTCCACACTAATTCAGAGTCTACTCCCCCTCTTTCCTTCTTCACTGCTGTCTGTGCCTGCTTTTGAAAGCTGTTCTCTCAACTCTGTCTAACCCATCCTCACAAAATAAGATCTGCTCCAACAATGTCCGTGTCACAGTGGTATTTTAGCCATGAAATTAAGACACTTGCTCCCTGGAAGGAAAACTATGACAAACCTAGATAGCATATTAAAAAGCAAAGACATCACTTTGCCAGCAAAGGTCCATAAAGTCAAAGCTATGGTTGTTCTAGTAGTCATGTAAGGATGTGAGAGTTGGACTATAAAGAAGGCTGAATGCTGAAGAATTGATGCTTTCTAATTATGGTGCTGGAGAAGACTCTTGAGAGTCCTTTGGACAGCAAAGAGATCAGATCAGTCAATCCTAAAATAAATCAACCCTGAATATTCATTAGAAGGACTGATGCTGAAGCTAAAGCTCCAATACTTTGGCCACCTGATGCAAAGAGCTGACTCATTGGAAAAGACCATGATGCTGGGAAACATTGAAGGCAAAAGGAGAAGGGGGAGGCAGAGGACAAGACGGTTAGACAGCATCATCAACTCAGTGGACATGAATCTGAGAAAACTGTGGGAGATAGTGAAGGACAGGGAAGCCTGGCGTCATGCAGTCCATTGGGTGGCAAAGAGTTGGACACAACTTAGTGACTGAACAACTTCCAGCTAGCTCCTTCCCTTTTGGCTGTAAAATGCTCAGGTCATCTCTCATCTAAAAGTTACTAATGATGAAATATTTAACATATATTTTAGCCCAAAGCTGACATCCTAGCATTTTCTGTTCAATCATGAGTAAACCTAAGGAAAAAAGCATAGTTGTTATATGAGGAAGATCCAGGTTTTGTGGGGCCTGCAGGTTATACAATTTGGAGGTAGGAAGGCTGTTCAAAATAAAGAATTCAAACTTATAAACAAAGGTACAAGAGTGAATATTTACTTAGAATAAGAACAATGCAACAAATTACAATTTTAAAAACAAACACTACAAATATATTAAAAGTAGTGTAATATATATAAAAATAATGTAATAAATAATGTAAATAATTATTTATTAACTGTCTGGTCTCTGCAACATTTTCCCTCTCATTTTTTAATCTGTATTCTCTTTGATGGCTTCCTTATTTGGCAAAGATTCAATCTGTCTTTTCAATATAGTTAATTTTTTTAAATGTTTTCATTTTTACAGTACAGAAAGTTTTAACTTCCTACTCCATTACTGGTAATACGTAAGCCTGCAGAATTTTTTTCTCCAATTTGTAAAAATTCTTTATCAAGTTTCTTTCAATCCTGAGTTGAAAGATTTCAGAACATTTCAAAAATTTTTGTGTGTGTGCTATGACTAATCTTAAATCTTCTTTGAACTGACAACCCACTAACCAGTTTGTCACTGATGTCTCATCACAGAGGTATATTATGAATTTTAGGTTATCTTATCAGATGGGGAGAATGTGCATTTTGACTGGGCCTTGACAAAAACTCTTCTTGCAGTTTCACACATCTCATAATTAAAAGGATGTTTCACACACTAGCTTCTGGTTCTATGCATTTCAAACCTTTTCTCCTCCACAGTTTCCATAATGCCAGGTTTCAACATGCACATTCACACTTGGTATCATCCCTGGATGAGTCGGGCCCCAGTGGGTGGAGGGAGAATTCCTGAGACTATTAGTAGTAACTTAACTATATGTTACCTCTATGTGAACTTCACAGTATATCCCCATACACCCTAACCCTAGTTCCCTAAGCAGATACTCAAATGCCATTCACAACAAAGGGGAACTGTGAGAAAAGGAGGACCTGAATAGAAAGATACAGTAGTCTTTTACTGTGCTTGAACATTGGCATGGACTGAATGCTTGTCTTCCTCCAAAATTCCTGTGTTGAAAGCCTAATTTCCAGTGTGATGGTATTTGAAAGCCGGTCCTTTGGGAATAAATTAGGCTAGATTAGGTCATGAGGGTGGGGATCTCCAAATGAGACTAATGCTTTTCTAAAGATTTTTTGACGTGGACCATTTTTAAAACTTTTTATTGAATTTGTTACAATATTGTTTCTGTTTTATGTTTTTGTTTTTTAACTGCAAATCATCTGGGATCTTATCTCCCTGACCAAGGATTGAACTCATACCCCTTGCAATGGAAGGTGAAGTCTTAACCACTGGACCGCCAAGAAATCCCTAAAACTAATGCTTTTATACAAGAGGATCTCTCTCTCTCTTTCCCTCTCTCCTTCATCCCTCCCACCCCCATGCTGTGAGAAAATAGGGAGACAGGATGCTATCTTGCCCACCAAAAAGAGGGCTCCATGTGACCATGTTGGTACTGACTAGAGTTCCCAGCCTTCAGAACTGTGATAAATACATTTCTGTTGTTTAAGTCACCTAGTCTGTGGGATTTTGTTAAAGTAGCCGGAACAGACTAAGTCAAATATCTTAAGTGTGTAAGTTTTACAGATTACACAACCATAGAAAGGCATTGCTAGTACATCCTAGGGCCGGGGAAAGGTCTGGGAGAGTGAGGGAGGGGATTGAAACCAAAGCTTATCTGCTTCCTGGTATGTCTGCCTTGGCGTTAGAATTTCCTCAAGAAGTTTCCTCCAAGTCCTGCCCCTTTACTCAGATATGCTTTCCCTGGCACTTAACCCCTGGGAGTCTGGCTTCTACTTCCTTCCTGTAACTTGGCAACAACCAGCTAAGTAACTAATACAGTATCTTTCTCCCACCCTTTATTCTTCTCAACCCTCTACATTCTTTCTCTGAACAAAGCCTTGCCTCTTACTTAGTGTTTTCCTAATTCATTCACCACTTCTCTCTCTCCCTCACCCTCACACCTGCCCAACACTCCCATCCTCCCTTCGCCCTCCCTAAATGAAGGCACCTTCCCTGGCTCTGCCCCTAGATCCTCCTTCCTTGTCTCCTGGGCAGTCCTCCTTGGAAATCTCATTCACTCACAGACTTCCATCTTCAGCTCAGCAGCTACACTTGCTCATTCCAGTCTCCTTTCCTCTAGAGGAGAAATCTCTCTGTAGAGCCAATTTCATTTCCTGCCAGCATCCTCTCAACACTTTAGTCCAGTGTCTTTTCCACACACTGGATCTTCCCTCCTGGCTGCATGTTGTCTATTAATGCTGAGAGATCACAAATGAGTCCTGTTTCTCCCTTGACCACCACATTCCTTCTTCCTCTTTCCTACTGGTCCTGCCCTACTCCTAGCCTTAGCATCATTAACCAGAGTAAAAACTTCTCAGTTGTTCCAGAGAATTCTACAACCTAGTGCTTTTCCCTTACTTCTACCCAGATGGTTTTTCTTTCTTTTCAGAACTGCCACATGCTTTTAATTTATCTGATGGAATTTATTCTATTAATATTTCATCTTGTATTTATGTGACAATAACACATTTATAAAGTGCTTAGAAAGTGCTAAGCATTTTGCATGATCTTATTTAATTCTCACACCTACTCTATTACTGGCACTCATTAACATGATAATTATTTCTGTTTTCAGTGGAGAACCTGAGCCTTAGAAAAATGAGTAACTTGCTCAAGGTCACATAGAAAGTGGCAGGGCTTGAATATAGATGCATCTCTCTGACTACAAATTATCATGAGTTTAATTGCCAATAACTAGTAATATAATTGCTATCATGTATTATGCACTTGCCTTATGTTCTATAAACTTCACATTACCCTATAAGGTTATACCATCATCATCCCCTTTTCATAGAGAAGAAAACTGAGTCCCTCAAACTGTATTCCATCCCCATAAGGTCTCTTGGCTGGTAACGGCAGCGCTATTATTGAAGATGGGCCATTTGTCTCCAGAGCCCAAAAAGTAACCATGTCACCAGACTGCCTCCCTCTTTACCCTGCTGACTTCACCTTTGCTGTCAAGGCCCTTCAACTATACAATAGCCTCTCTGAGGACAGAGGGCACTTCTTCTTCATTTTTTTCACACTAAAGCTAATTTTTATTTTGAAATTATTTTAGAATTACAAAAATGCTGCAAACGCAATACAAAAATTGTTTTTTCCTAAACCATTTTAAAGTTACCAACATACTGTCATATAACTCCTCAAGAATTTAGCATAAATTTCCTCCAGACAAAGGCATTCTTCTGCGTAATTAAAATAAAGCCATTGAAATGGGGAAATTAACATGATGCATGACTATCATCTCTAATATACCAGTCAATTCTAAAGAAAATCAACCCTGAATAATCATTGGAAGGACTGATGATAAAGCTGAAGCTCCAATATTTTGGACACCTGATGCGAAGAACCAACTCACTGGTAAAGACCCTGATGCTGGGAGAGATTGAGGGCAGGAGAAGAAGGGGGTGACAGAGGATGAGATGGTTGGATGGTATCATTGACATGAGTTTGAGCAAACTCCGGGAGATAGTAAAGGACAGAGAAGCCTGGTGTGCTGCAGTCCATGGGGTCGCAAAGAGTTGGACACCACTTAGTGACTGAACAACAAAATATCTAATATCAGACCCCATTCGATTGTCACTGATTTTTCCAATAAGGTTCTTCATAGCAAAAGGATCCAGTATAGACTTAAACATCTAGTTCTGTGTGTCTCTAGTCTCCTTCAATATGGAATAGCTCCCCAGTCTTCCTATAATATCCAAATCCTTGACGCTTTTGAAAACTGCATGCCAGTTATTTGTAGAATGTCCCTCAATTTGAGTCTGCCTGATGTTTTCTCATGATTCGATCAAGGTTATATATCTTTGGCAGTAAGTCTCAGAAGTCCTATAAAGTGGTCACAATTTCTTGTGTCTCTTTTCTGGTAAGGTTAACTTTGATAATTGGATTAAGATAGTATTGCCCAGGTTTGTTCAAGTTACTCTTTTTTATTAATATGTAAATACTTCATAGTAGGTACTTCTTTGAGACTATATTTTCTCCTCATCAAACTTTTACTCCTTTAATTCTAATACCATAGATGTTTCTTGGCTAAGTTACTATTGTAATGGTTGCCAAAGGGTGATTTTCTAATGTAAATATTCTTTCTACATTCATTAGTCAGCATCCACCTTTCTCAATTTATTTATCCATTGATGTATTAGTATGGACTCAAGGAGCCTATTTTATTCCGTGAGATATAATCCTTTACTAAGATTATCTGTTTTGAAGTTCAGATTATCCAGTGCTCATGTGAGTCCTTTCAAAGAGATTTCTGTTATCATGTCCCACCATCCTTTGAGCACTTCCTACCTCCTAGGACAATAAGATATTCCAGGTTTTTTTTATACCTTCCCTGGCCCAGTCCTGGAATCAGTCATTTCTCCAAACAATCACAACTTCTTTTAATAAAGAATGGTACTTTGAAATCAAGATTTGGCCACTAGGTGTACTTATTGTGACTGGGATGCCAGGGCTCTGGGGGCCTCTCAATGACCAGAGCTAGGAAGCTAAAAGGTTGTGTGTGTGAGTGTGTGTGTGTGTGTGTGTAAAACAATGAGTTCACATCAATACCTCTGATTCCAATCTAATATCATATGGTTCATTGCATTTTTTTTCCTTTACTAAATTTATAAGTTTCTTCTTAAATAGCATAAAACCATTAATAACTTATTTACTTATTGGGCCAGTCTCCCCACATGTACCCAGTCTCCCCATGATGCCACAGTTCCCCCACCTCACGAGGCTGCCTCCACCCTCAGGTTCTGATGTCCCCTGCCAGCCTGCCCCATCCCGACTCTGCCACCTCACCTCCTTCCTCTTCAGTAGTCAGTCCTGCTCATCCCCACCTAACGGCTTCTAGATTGAAATATTCCAGAAGCTCACTAATTCTATAATGAATCTCTGGAGTAGCACAATGCTCTTTGTCATGTTACTCAATTCACATTTTTAAAATAGAATACTTCCCACTTGAAGCTTATATGCATAAAAAATTAGTCATTATTAAGAAAATTATGCTTATACTTTCTTATCAGACAAAAAGAAACCTCAGTAAGAACAGAAATTAAACTAAATGTAAGTTCTTATTAAGAAGCCCAAATTCAACTTACAGGAAGCATAAACAAAGAGGCAAACACGAGGTCCTGGTTTTCCCTCTGCATCTGGCCTGCCTCAGTGTCTATGAGCATTCCTGACCTTTCGTTTGAATCTACTATCAAGGGAAAAAAAGTCCAATTTTTTTTTTTCCCCAGAAATGTCTTTGTCACTTCATGAATTTAAACTGATAACTCTTGGTTCTCCTTGGCTGGGGTTGTCCAACATCTACTGCCCGGAGTCTAAAATCCAGCTGTGGGGGAATTCCCTTGCAGCAGTGTTTAGGACTGTGTTCTCACTGCCAAGGGCCCAGGTTGGAACCCTGGTCAGGAAACTCAGATCCCACAAGCCTCGCAGCATGGCCAAAAAATATCCTACTGTGGGGCTGTTGTGACAAATCCTTGTCAACTGCTTTTCCCACAGGCAGACTCCACTTTCCCTTGAGGGTCTCTCTCTGCAAAGTCCATCCACTAGCTCCTTGAGCTGAGACATGGCTTCTTCACTACACACTTTGATCCAGAGCAGTTTTTATTTCTAACTTTTCAAAATTATAAAACGATAAGCTTTCTTCACAAATATTACATTCAGCTGGTTGATTTCTTTTTAAATTAAGGTGCACACAGATATGAGGTGGCTATAAAATAGATGTGTGGCCTATTTCATTTCTTTTAGAGTTTACTGTAAATATAAAAACATATATTTTAAATAATATTTGATCTTCAGGGCATCCACAGCGATTGGACAGTAGGACTATCAGCAAACAAAAGTATGGCATCCATATTTCTTAGCTTAAATTAAAATTTCTGGGGACATTTGTAAAGATTGGAGTGAAAGTTCAGTGACTTCTATCAAGTTTCGATGACTTCTACCAAGAAACTTCTGGTCCAACTCATCAATATTAAGATAAAACGAGAGCCTGATTTCTAGTACCATCTTCCTTAGATTGTATGATAACAATAACAATTCACACATATACATGTCTTCTTCACAAGAACCCTTTGAGGTAGATGAGAACTATAGCATGATGGAACAAGCTCACACATCTTTGAGGTGGTAGAACTAGAATGCAACCCCAGGTTTTAATTCACTCCCACGTCATGTTATCTTCCAGATGAGATTTTGTTTGTAACAAGTTTCCAATTTCTCAACTATATCTTCTTATGCTGTGTATCCAAACTCCCTTCTCCCTAACAAGGTAGATAAATCAAGTCAATCAAGTCTAAACTCATGGGGGAAATGCCTTCTGAAAAGATGTAAAATGTTTTCTTTAAGATAACTGGCTTATTCCAATAACTATTTTCCCTTTAAGCTAAGGGAGTTGGTGGTGGACAGGGAAGCCTGGCGTGCTGCAGTCCATGGGGTCACAAAGAGTCAGACATGACTGAGCAACCAAACTGAACTCAGCTGAAGGTACCTAAAGAAATTTCCAACTAAATTTTATTCAGACATCAGAAAATTCTTCTAACATGAATTGTGGGAGCTTTTTTCTAACTGACAAGGTAGAGGGAATGCTTTTTCTTCTAGATTATCATTTTTGTATGAAGACAAAGCTTCATTTATAGATCTTTTCAAAGATGGCTCCACTATTGCCACGAAAACATGAGAAAAGAAGTTATTTAATGGACATCAAAAATCCAAAAAAATACCATATCAGTTTTTGATGAATATACTACTTCTACTGCTTTAGCCTACTGGAAATTCAAAGAATTCCTTTGCTATAAGCAATATTTAATGTTTTATGATTATAAAATTAACACATGCTCATTATTTTTAAAAGGCAGAAAATTATAAAAAATAAAAATAAAATCACATAATTGATAACAGCAGGTTTCTCTTAATATATATTTTCATGCATTTGCATGTCTGGTTTTATTTTTGCAAAGTTGGAATCATATATGAGTTTCATTTTCTGTTTTTTCTCATTTATACAATAGCATTTCCTCATGACACTAAATGCCATAGCGTGATATTAGTAAATGAATAATAGCTTATGCAATATACCCTGTTTAGCCATAACTTAATTCCATTATTAGAAAAGTTGGCTTTTTTATTTTCAATATTAGAAACAGCAATGCAATAAATACTTTTGCATATAAATCTTTGCCCACAACTTTGGATAGATGCCTAGAAGTAAAATTATCGCATGAAAGGACATGAACTCTTTTAAGAATGTTATTCATATTGTTAAATGCATTCATTCCTAGGAAAATCATACCAGTTTGCAATTCAACCTGCAGATTATGTAAAAAAAAAAAAAAAAACTCTTGGTAGCATTTAATGTTTTAACATTATTTTGCAAATTTGCTAGTTTAAAAATTATATCTCATTTTGTTTTAGTTTGCATCATTTGAGTATTAATAAAACCAAATGTTTTGCACATGTTAACTTCCCATTTATATGTGTGTGTGTTTACATGTGTTTCCTTCTGTCGTATTCATTTTTCTAGTGGGATATTTACATTATTATTTTCAAATATACTTTTTCATTTATTAAATATAATAGCCTTTGGCACATTTGTTGCCAATATTACTTACCAGTTAATCATATGCTTTTAATTTTTATGTAGTCAAATCCTTAATGTTCTACTTACTATGTATGCAGAACGCATAATGTTTAGTATATAGTGCATAAATAAAATAGTATATTTATCAATCTGTTCATTTGTGGCTGGACGATAAACATTGAACTAAGCTGTTTGAGGAATCCAGTAACCCTTTATCTAGCAACTCTCCTGGCTGTTTCAGAGAGCAGTGAATTGTACAATTGTATGTTTGGGAACTTTGTTTCTCTCCAGACATCATACTATATCCTGATTGTGTGTGTGCGTGCTAAGTCACTCAGTCGTGTCCAACTCTTTGCGACCCCATGGACTGTAGCCCACCAGGATCCTCCATCCCTGGGATTCTCCAGGCAAGGACAGTGGAGTGGGTTGCCATGCCCTTCTCCATGTCCTGATTAGAGAGCTAAATCTTATCAAAAGCACCTCAAGAATCTTCTAGGAGACACCAAATGCTGATTGCCAAATAGCACTTTGATGAATTAAATATAAATGAATGCAAAACATACAGATTATATTTCTTCTAAATAAACAAGAATAGGAAGTGGAAAGGTGCCCGATCAATTAGATTTGGGACAGACTGGAAGGAAAAATGAGTTTAATTCAAGCCTAAAATATAGTTCGTTTACCAACTGTATATTTGATCTAAAAATAAGTTGAATCTGTGCTGGCCACAAGTATCAGTAATCACTGACAGAAGATAGGAATTTCAAGTATATATCTCTTCAACCTACATTCCAGATCCCTTTGTGATAATATCTCTAGGAAGAGTAAGTAGCATACAAAGTATATTAGTTTTCCTTTCATTTCAATTCTGACATTGTGAAATATTAAGATTCAGCCCAGCCAGATGAAACCTCCTCATCACACTCCATGCTGAGCCAGCCCAAAGGAGTGTACAGCAGACCAGCTCTGGTAGCACAGAACTACCTTCGAGGAATTGAGCTGATCCTAGCCAAAACTACCATCTGTCTGCAGTTGAAATCTGTCAATTGTGGCTATTTATGAAATCTCTAGTTGAGCCTATAAATGGCTCAATCTTACCTTGCCTATTCAATGTTACTCTCTTATCCAAACCTTATAGTCTCACACTTACTCTTCTAAAAGAAGGAGGCAAGTATAAAATAGTCACTAGAAACATTCATGAAATGTAGAGTGTTGTGGTGAAAAGTGAAAAGAGGCTGGGCTTTGGACTGAAGCAATCTTAGAGTCGACTCCTGATGATACTATTGCTATTCATATATATTGAATATGTTATTAACATCTCTGTGAACTTTTCTGTGAAATGGGAGCACTGATGTCTCTCCTAGGTCACTCACTGGTGATGGGAAAGAGCCACTGAGAAAATAAACTTCAGTGTCTGGCCATCTACAGCAGTTGTTGACATACGACACCTCCACAGGTCTTCCTAGTGATTTCCCAAATCACATGACAAACACTGCAAATGGGATTTGGGAGAGGAGTGTAGACTGAGCTGTACTTGAGACCAAAGATGCTGTGGAAATGTTTAACCTTCCTTTTCTTTTTCAGGAGTGATCTACATTCTTTTCTCATAATATCATCTAAATTTGCATAAAACTAGTATACTCAAAGGGTTTGTTGCATGATTTTTTGGCTTACCATTGTTATCTGGAATTATTCAGAAATAAATACAAAACCACAAATAGAGAAAACACCAGTCTAACCAAAAGGATCTTAGTCATTTCCAAAAATGTTAATAAATATTTCCTAAGCATGTGACAATGCAAGGGACTACTACAGATTCCTAAAACCATCTAGTTTTGTTCTTCAACAGGCTATGTTTTTGCCAAATCCCACCTCCTAAGGTTCAAATATTCTGAGTTGATTCTGCCATCATTTTTACCTTAAGTATGTTTACAAGGTCAGTGATAACACAAAGTGAGCAAATTCTGATTTCTCTCAAAACCAAAGAAGAAAGGAGGAAGCAAAATCTTAAGGTAGGAATCTTATCTCAAGATTTTCCATGGAGTTCTTTGTATTTAAAGAAATATCACTGAAATGTGAAGCCCTCTGTAAAATTTTGGAGCATTTGAAAATATTATTGTGTCATAAATCCATGGCTAATTTATCTAAAAATTTTAAAACATTTTAAACATTTTTACACCTCGATACTTAAAGGAGAGACATTTCTAAGAATCAGCTGTGTTTTATGAGCTATACCAAGCCTCAGGGCTTCCCTGGTAAAGGAAGATGATAAAGAATCTGTCCACAATGCAGGAGACCCGGGTTCAACCCCTGGGTCAGGAAGATCCCCTAGAGAGGGGAATGGCAACCCACTCCAGTATTCTTGCCTGGAGAATTCCATGGACAGAGGAACCTGGAGAGCTATATAGTCTGTGGGGTTGCAAAGAGTCAGACAGGACTGAAGTGACTTTGTACACATGCACACATCAAGCCTCAGAGCTAACAAAACCCAAACCATCATCAGTTTTCAAATTAACAGTTGACTTTTATACATGAAACCACAGGCAACATACTTTGTGAGACAGTGTCAAAATCAAGTATCACATTTCTTTTTCCCACAAGTTTATTTCTATATGTATAATTATAGAGCGTATACTGTACATCACAGGTTAAGAGCACAAGCTTTACAGTTAGATCACAGGAATGATCTCCTGAATGTGCCAAGACATCTGTATAACCTTGGGGAAATGATCTACTTTCTCTAGCCTCAGTTTCCACATTCGTAAATTGGGTTGAATAGCGCGATCTTTGGCTTCGGAAGTAAAGTCATAATAATTAAGCTCTACCCAAAAATATGCAAAATGTGTTTCACACAACAGTGGTAAAAGCCTACAATGTACAGAATACACAGAAATTGTATTGTTCTCCTTGAATTCTCACATACACATACAAACACACACATACACTATTTTCAACAGCTCTGGGTTTGGGCATTCTTCCTTCTGCTTGCAATACTCAAGATATTTCACTGCCTTTTAGCACCACACCTAGAGGATCACAGAGTGAAGAAAACACAGGTACCTCAAATAAATGCTCCTTATAAAGTATACGTTTCTTTTATAGGTCAGAGATTTCCATATATGATGCTACAGAAGTCACATCCCTTCTTTTTCTTTCAGTTAGGTGAGTTTGATGGAATGATGTCTGATGGCCTTATCTGAGTCTATTTTTAAGGATTTATTTTAATGATTGCAGCATTATATAATAAAGTTCATTATGCTGAAGTGAGTACCCAAAATGAAATCTTGAAATTATTGCATAATTTCATTATTCTTGCAGTCTTTGACCATTGAAACAAATAATATCTCTTGATTTTAATAACAAGTCTCACTATGTTTCTCATAAAATGAAGTTTGGGATGAACACTGCCCAGAGAACGCTGGTTCCATTTTACTAATAAGTTTGGTCTTGGCTGTGGGCTTTTTGGAAATGATTAAATAGTACAAATGTAATCCACATGTGAGAGTGCATGAAATGGTTGAATTGCAAAACTTCACTGAAATGAGGGAGAAAATGTTTTAGCTCAAGATTAAGGGTCAATATGAATTGGGGAAAAGCCTGGGGTAAAAACATATTAAATAAGTGAGATACTGTGGGACAAGAAAGAACCCAAGGAAAGGGTTTCTAAGTAGCAGAGGACATGCTTCTGGGATCTCCTAAAGCTGAATTCTTTTTCCTTGCTATCCTTTAGGCTAGGAAGGTTTCTAAAATCTTTCTTCCAACCTTAGTTGCAGCAAGCGTTTTCAAAGATGCTTTTCTGCTGGAAAGAGTATCAGTAGAGATCATCCTTAGGGGAAGAGAGCTACAGCTGCATCATTATTCAGATTTTCGAAATGACAAATAAAGTCAAAGAGTTAACCAATAGAGAGATGGCTGGTGGTGCTCCACAATTGAGGGAAGAAGCTTTGCCTTTTCAAGACTGAAGTGTGACAAATGCAGATCAGAACTGTGAGAACTCTGTTCAATCACAACTTATCTTCTGGATTTAGAATGCGTGCAGGATGGGGCATGAAAAGCAGGTCTGACCACAGAACCCATAGGAGGCAAGAGAGAGAACACAGGTGGGTCAGCTACTCTTGCTGACTTTCTTTAGAAGCCAAGCAGTATGTGGGAAATGCTAGGGTTTGCAGAACTGACTGCTTTTCTTCCAGGCTCCTCTGTTCACCATCCACATGATCTTGGGAAGGTTAAACTCTCACAGCCTATTTTCTCATCTGTAAAGTGAAAGTTGTTAGTTGCTCAGTCACCTCCAATTCTTTGTAACCCCATGGACTGTAGCCCACCAGGCTCCTCTGTCTGTGGAATTCTCCAGACAAGAATACTGGAGTAGGTGACCACTCACTTCTCTAGGGGATTTTCCTGACCCAGGGATCGAACCCAGGTCTCCTGCATTATAGCTGGATTCTTTACCATCTGTGCCACCAGGGAAACCCAAGTAGACAAAATAACATCTGACTTTTACCCTCATGGTGTCTTTTGATGAGGACACTGATGAGGACCACGAGGTGTAACTGATCATCAAACATGTAAACTCTTTCCTCCAGGGATATAAACCCTATCACTTAAGCCAGTGTTCTGTGGATGAGCAGGTGTCCCTTCTCCACCCTATTAAAAAAAAATCTCCATTTTTAAAAAATAAAGTTATTAAATCACCTCTCAGAACTCAGGGATCCTTAGGAAAAAAAAATAGTAAGAATTTTCACAAATGCAAACTATGTGATTCCTCCTCCTCTCCCTCAAAGATTCAATTAACAAGAGGGAAAAGGTGGCGTGTTTTTAACAAGTTCTTCACGCTGAATTGCTTAGAGATGTACATTAGGCCTCCTTTTAGTAATAGGAAAAAATTATCTCGTCATGACTCGACTCTTTCCCACCTCCAGCAGAGGATTGTAATCAATCAGCCGGACAGCAAGATTGATTTTCTAATTAAGCCGGCATTTGTATCTTCTCGCAGAGCCACAGAAGGCTTCCCTACTGTATCTTACCAACACGTTCCTATTTGTATTCATTTACCCTCACACTTAAAGCACTTTCAACATTGGGGGGAAAAGGTTAGGTAACCACTCACTCCCAGTAGGATCACTGGCTGCTTCAGGGAAGAAATATACACCAAGTCACTGAGCAAAAAAGAGAAAATGTTGAAAGGAGTCCATTTGGGTTTTGTTTGGCTCAGACATGGATGAAATTTGCCACCGTGGTCCCGTCCCCCACCCCTGCCATGGACGCAGCTGGACCAGCCAAACGCAGATGGCTGGAGGAGGCAGGCTTTTAGAATTTCTAAAAGCTCCATTTCCAGCACTGCTTGCCAAAAAGGTATAGCAGGCTTTTGTGTGGATCTCTGTGATGAGATGTGCTCCTGATTTAATTTACTTAGGGGGAGAATATGAAACCTTGAACAGCTCAGCCGGATTCAATATCCTCAGGGACTCTGCTGGAGGAGAAAACTTACTTTAGCAATTCTGGATCCAATGTGTCGGTGCCTTGTTGCTCATGACCTTTCTTCGGTGAGAGACACCAGGGAATAAAGCTGAAGTCATTAAGAAAAGCTTGCATCTTTTTTAGTTCATTCCTGGTACATCCATTACCTAATATTTTATTAAAAAGCTCAGTCACTGATTCAAAATGCTGATTTCAATTTGAGGAGCATTCTGATCTGAACTGGGATGAAAGTTCACTGTTAAGAAAGAAAAAGAAAGAGGAAAGGAAGAAAGGGAGAGAAGGAGGGAGGGAGAAAGGGAGAGAAAAGAAAGAGGAAGATGAGGAGGCTGACTGATGCAAAGTGACTAGAGGGCGGCAGTGTGTGATGGGCTTACGAAACAATTTGTCCGAAAGACCTTAAAAACATAGCCTTTCATGTAGCGTAATTTATATTCATTAAGTGGCCACTGGTCTTTGGTGGCACCACTTCGGTCACTCAGCGTCCCCCTGGGTTGCACAAACACAACAGGCTTCCAGCTGAGCTCATCATCTTGCCCTGAAACCAACTCCTCCTTCTGACCTCCCTATTTCTGTATATGGCACCTCTAGCCACCAGGTTCAAAACCTGAGAATCACTGTTGACTCAGTTCTCCCTTGCCCCCCATACCCAACTGCCTGCCTTACCCAATGAAGGCAACATTCTATGTATGTATCCAGTATAATTTGCCATCATCCCTTATTTGCATTACTCAACAGCCTCTGACTCTTCCCACCCCCTAATCCAGGCTCTCCTGTTTGCTGTCCTCTATTTCACTGCCAGAGTAATATTCTAATTCTTTCCAAAGAGTATCTTAGAGACTGTCATCCATGCTTAAAGACTTTCAGTATCTTCCCACTCAATCCTACTTTGGCAGAAACTCCTCAGTTGAGCAGATCTTTCTGGATTTTCCCTATGACGTCCATGGTGCAATGATTTGCTCAGGAGGATGGTACCATCCCCAAGGCATCTGGAAATTGTGTCAGAGTCGTGTTTGTTTACCTCAGTGACTGGAGGTCACAATGTCATTTAATGAGTGGAACATTTAGCATCCCAAGCACCTGTCACAGAAGTGGTAGGTGACTTCTGTAAAATAGTAGTATCTTCCTGTTGAAAAATACTACTGCAAGTCTAGCCAAACTTAACTTCACTCTCTGTCCAAACATGTTTCTCTTTGGCTATGTCCCTATCCATCTTCAAATCAGTCCTACATGTCACCTGTTCCAAGCAAACTGTCCTTTTCACCACTACCCAGCACCCAACACACACACACACACACACACACACACACACACACACACACACTGAACTTCACCTTTCACTTTCCTGAATCTCACTTAGGGAATGTATCACAGTCTGCCTTGTACAAATAAATCACCCTTACATTACAATGAAAATTATTTGAGACAAAGTACTTGTATTACTTATTTTTATATCTCTGACACAAATCACACAGTGCATTATATATAGTAAGTGCTCAATATGCAATCATTAAATTGATCTGAGATGAGGATCTGTACAGGCGATGGAAGCCAGAAGCCCAGGGAGTCGGACAGGGCCCAAAGGCCTAAGTGGAAAGT
Organism: Cervus elaphus; assembly: GCF_910594005.1. Taxonomy (NCBI): domain Eukaryota; kingdom Metazoa; phylum Chordata; class Mammalia; order Artiodactyla; family Cervidae; genus Cervus; species Cervus elaphus. The sequence goes on along the minus strand of NC_057833.1, from coordinate 30,312,893 downwards.
AAAAGCAAGAGCAAACCATATTCTTAGAAAGGGGAAGATGAACCAGGAGAGCAGTCTGAGAATGAGAAGAAATGGTCCAGGGGAAAGAGGAGGCAGGAAGAGCTCAAGGCCCCAGTGGTCAGTCAGAAAGAAGGGCAAACAAGATAGCAGTGAGCAACTCAGAGAGGCACCAGGAAACAAAACATTCAGAATCAAAAATGACCTCATTGAGTGGTTAAGAACCTGGGTGGGCAGTGGTCTTGGCAGGTTGTACCTAGGGACTCCCAGCAGATGAAGGGGAGCAGCTATATGGCAGCAGAACTCAGACACAACTGAACTCAGGTATTGCCCTGGGTTCTGAGCGCTTATGTGGCTCTTCTGATGGTGGGCATCAATCCTAACTCCATTAGTATTGATACAAGGTCTGTTGGACGCAACAGGCCATGGCAGGCAGACGGCCTGTATATTTGACAGATACAGCAGAAGCTTTTAGAAGGCAAAGCCAGGACTAGGGACATTAACTGCCTAGCAGTTGGAAGGTGGGAGAGGGAGAAAGGCACTGCCTCAGAAGCACACTTAACTAGGCTAAGTTGGACACATGATTGACAGTTGGGAGGGAAAAAGTGATTTAGAGAAGAGGGATAACACAAGAAGGTGAACTATGCAGAAGGAATGGGAGGGGAGAGATGCTGAAAAGAGGACTCTATAGCAAAAGAAACTGCTGTGTGCTAGGACTGAAACCACAGCAATAAGTGAGTAAGAGGGAAGTGAGAGGATCTGCTTGAAAGAGGATTTCAGAGGCAAAGGCACTGAAATCTTAAAATGCAGTCTTGGAATGAACAGTCAAAGTGGTCAGAGAAGCAAATTATGCAGAGGAGACAGAGATTTGTTGACTGGAAAGACCACACTCAAGTTGTATAACCCATAAACTGGAAGAAAGAGTTGGAATGAGAGTCAGAAGAGACAGAAAGTAAACAGGAAGTCCATCCAGTCTGGAAAAGTAAAAACCATTAACTATGGCAAGAGTAACCAAGAAAATTTTTCAGAGACTATCCACTGGAGGAGTATTTTGTGTAAAGTACCTTACGAGAGGAGGTGATGTTTGAAATATGCCTCAAAGGATAGGAAGGATTTCAGTAGGTAAAGAGGAAAGAACTGAGAGTTGCTGGGTGATGAAGACACCATGAAGAACAGTCTAGAATCTGAAAAGTCTATTCCAGGGGCATGGGGAAGGTAAGTCTATTGAACAGAAAAGAATGGAGAAAAGAGGAAAGAAACAGGAAAAGTTGATCAGTGCACTGGGAAATTTAACCATCATCTATCCAGCAATAAACTATTAAACATCATAGAAAAGAAGGCACAGATGTCATGGGGATATTGAGAAAATGTATTCACTAATATATGACAAAGTTATTCGGTTCTGTGGAGAAAGATAACATCTAGTTTATGCTTTTTAAAAAATCATCACTTTTCCCCTTCCTTCTCATGCAACCCATATTCCTAGGACGGTTTTTGCTTTAAAATCTTGGGAAACGGGGAGACTTCCCTGGTGGTCCAGTGGCTGGGATTTCGCCTTCTAATGCAGTGGCTACAGGTTCAATCCCCAGTCAGGGATCTAGGATCCCACAGGCCTCACAGGCAAATAAACAAAACAAAACACAACATAGAACAGAAGAAACATAGTAACAGATTCAACAGGGACTTTAAAAATGGTCCACATCAAAAAAAAGAAAAAAACTTTGAAAGAAAATCTTGATAAGGGGAAGAATTCTGTGAGCTTTTTGGGCCTGAGCTGCTATTATCCTCAGTGCTTCCCTTTGAGAGTCTCAGTTGCATGCATAAAGGGGATGGTGACTGTTAATTACAGGAAAAGTTAATTAGAATCTAGATCTCCTAAAACTTTTCTCTACCTTCAGCAATTCCTCAAGTTCCTAAAAGTGCTGCTTAGAGGAAAACCCTTGCACGGACACGAACTTTGTGGCTGTGAAAGTAATTCCAAGATGATTACACAGAGAAGGATGTGACTTGTAGGTACAGGAACACTTGGCATTTTTGCTCACAATAGTTAGCCATTAGGAGGTGACTCTAGATGTCTGGGACAGAAGGTCCCCAAGAGCTGTCACAAAATTCTTAATTCATCTGCCTCAGTGAAAGAGACCCAAAACTGGTAAAAGAGCAAGGCTGAGTAAATCTCCCTTCTGCACACAAGGACCAGTTTCAGGAGCCAAGATGCAGTTAATTTAACCTACAGCTCTTTTTAACCCAAGGTTCTCTTTAAAGAAGTCTCTTCTAGAAGCAAATTAACATTTGGTGCACAAAGGGAAGTGAGATGAATGATATGCAAGAACAGTTGTGAGGTTTTTTTGATTTTTGCTTTCATTTTTTTTAGTCTCCTTTCTAAATATGTGTAGGAAAATATGGTCACATGTACAATCCCCTGAAGGACTCTTTCTTTTGCACTTGGATAATAAATGCTACCACTTAAAAAAATAGATTCATCCCTAGGCATCCATTCTGTCACATCCTGGAGCAGAAATTCATACCAGGGGCAGGTAGAAGGGAAAAGAATTGCTACAGCATAAACACATACAATGGGAGAGGGGAACTCTGGTTAATACGGATCTTTCCTGAGATAAAGTGAGAGTAACTTCTGGAATCAAACCTTGGGACTAACCTTCACTTCCACCTTACAGTTGTAGGTCTCTGAAGTGCAGTTTCCTCATCTCTAAAATGACAGTAATAATGCTGCTTCTGGTCATTGTGAGGGCAAAAGGAGATCATGTATAGGAAGTTCAGCTCAGTGCTTTGCGCACAGTATGCAGTCTACGAAAAAGAACTATGCTGGCAGGGACTTTAACACCCTTTCCTAAACCAGGTTAACGTCCAGGTGTGAGGGGTAGAAATAATAATGGTTGCCACAAAACCAGCTGCCATACAGCCGGACTTATTTTTCCTCTCTCTCCCCACAGTGAACTTTTATTCTGGCACCCCCAAAAATGAATAGCTGTACACTGAGATGAGTGCAAATCCAACATCTATTATTGGTATCTTTCTTAATGTTTTCAACACCATCAAAAAAAAAAAAAAAAAAACCAGCCAACCAACCAGCCAACTGGAAACCATTCAACACTAAATAAACATTTGGAATGGGGCCAAGTCTTTTGCAAAATTACAATCTGCTTAAAATAGATGGCCTCAGAGGTCAGTTTCAAATATACTCCATTGGATGTCCATGTTTGTTTACTTCTATCCAAAGGCAATTTGGGGGCAAGCAACTCAGACAGCTGCTTCACGCATTAGAACTAAGTGCAGACACTGCTGTTCCTTGAACACGATGTGCCGCACCAGGGCTTCTATTTTAGAAAGGCCTCCTTTTACCATTGTCAGAGAAGGCAAAGGCCACCAAACGAGAGGGCCAGCCGTCCAGATGGGATTTGGAAGGGAAGTGGAAATGGGGATGAGAGGAGAGCTCTGCTTACATTTTTGATCTGAACTTTTGGGTCTCCATCTGCTTGTGCTCCTGGAAAAAGATTTCTTGGTTTTCTGAAAGAAGATAGATCAATATAGATAGATAGACCTAAAGCTCTTTGAAAAGCTAAATTTGATTTAAAAAAATTGAATAGTTTTCACAAAGCACTATTTAGGTCAAATAAATCAGGAAAATGTGGACTAAACATTTTCTTTTAATAAAGGCACATGTTGAAAATAAGGAGATGTGTTTATAACAAAACTTTCTTGGATTTCCAAAAAAATAAAACACTTAATTAGTTTTAGGTGTTAAATATACCTCCCTTTTCATCTCAAATAAAATAATAATAATAATAGTATCAGATATGCTTCTTTTAGGAGAAAAAACATTTTTAAATTGCCAACAGAATTTCTAGGCATTGAAGACACAAGTAAATTACTGAGACAGTTCTTTTTGGAAATTATTAGCATTAATTGTACTGTGTAAACTAGTTCTCAAATTTTCCATTGATCCATCTTAAATTGAAAAAGAAAGGTTGTCCCTAGCAAGTAAGAATTTCTATTTTCTTATTAATATACTTTCAAAATGTTTTATTTGAAGAAAAATACCAATTCTGAGAAAGCCTGCCTTTACTACTTCAGACTACACTGACTTTCTGTTTTACTGAATTTTTGTAGACTATACTGTTTGTCTACTCCATTCCAGAGCTTATTATCCACAGCTTGTGTTTTTGCTCAGTTATTTCACATGTATTTGTTTCCCCAACTTGATGGTAAGCATTTTCAGAACAGTGACCATGCCTTTATTCATTCTATACCCACTGGGCACCTGTTCTGTGCTGAGTACACAGAAAGCCTTTAGTAAACACTTACTGAATGAAAAAAAAATTTTCATGATTGCCACAGTTTGAAATGGGGTGTATTCTTATATGAGATGCTACTTTAATTAGTGTTATTCAGCATGCTTATATTAAAATCACCTGGATGTACATTAGAATTACCTGAGAAATTTTTAAAATATTCTTATGCCTATGCCATATGCTAGATGAAAAGAGAGAGGAAAAAGAATTATGCCTTTGTCATTAAGGAGGGTCAGCTCTAGGCCGAAGGTGGAGATTGAAATAATAATAAATAAATAGGATTAATAAATATTTCAGAGAGATAGGCTATACCTTAATTGATCATTTTGTAGCTTCTTCAGTTACCATTAATTTCTGAACATATTCTATAGTGATCTTGATTAGACCTGCATACTCCACATCATGCTTGTGCTCAGTCATGTCTGACTCTTCAGGACCCCATGGACTGTAGCCCACCAGACTCCTCTGTCCATGAGATTTCCCAGGCAAGAATACTGCGGTGGGGTGCCATTTCCTCCTCCAGGGGATCTTCCTGACCCAGGGATCAAACCCAGGTCTCCTATGTCTCCTGCATTGACAGGCAGAATCTTTACCACTAGCACCACCTGGGAAGCACAATCCACAAGTCTTCTCTAATAACTTAATTCCCAATCATTCTCTAAGATAGCATTATTTTTATAGATGGATAAATTCATCTGTTGTGCACTTGATGCTTATTTTTGCTTACCGAAGAGAGCTCTATTTGCAAGTTCTAGGGGGAAATAATTCATGGACATAGCTTCATGTATCGTGGAAACTCTTGGTGGCCCCATGGACTATAGCCCACCAATCTCCTCTGTCCATAGAATTTTCCAGGCAAGAATACTGGAGTGGTTGCCATTTCCTTCTCCAGGGGGATATTATTACTATATATTCTGGCAAAGATAAAATAACAGGGACCAGCTTTACCCTTCCACTTAAAATTCTGTAAAGACCAGTTCCCAAGATATTGGATATCAAGCAAAGAAGAATAGCAATCCCTGAGACCCGGGAGGCAAAAAGGTGAGAACTATTTTGAGTGCCCCAATTCACCCTCTGGAAAAAGATTACAGACCACGGTGCAGAAAGGGCAGACGACCTGAGTTGAGGAAATAGAGAAGGGAATTCAGAAAAGCCAGAATGCCAACAGTTCACAGAGCAGAGCATGGGGGAGAAAGGGCGCTGCACAGAAAGAAAAATTCCAAAGTTTGCAGAGAAAGCATCCCCCTCAGGTATTCCGCCAAGTACTGATAAACAAGACTGAGGACACTACCCAAAGAGTTCCAGGGAACTGCACCCGGAATTCACTCAGGGCCAAGAATAGGGCCTGTTCCGCACAGCCAGGGGAGAAAACCTCATTAATCAAGCTTGGTTGGTTAGGGTAGGCAACTATGGCTCCCAAGCCAAATGTAGCCTGCCACCTATTTTTGTAAATAAAGTTTTATTGGAACACATCTACACTCATTTCTTTACGCATTTTCTGTTTTCTTTCAATGACAGAGTTGAGGAGTTAATGACAGAGTTGAGTAGTTAAAGCTGAAACCAGATGGCTCACAAAGCCTAACATTTTTACCACTTGGCCCTTCCCAGAAACATTTGCCAGCCAACTTCTGGGTTAAAGCACTAAGAAAGGCCTTGCCTCAGTTCTGGGAAAAACTAACTCTAAACCAAATGCAGCTCTCATTTCACCTTTTAAAAGTAATATCCAGAAAGATCAAATTGTTTCCAAGTAACTTAACTATGTTCCAAAAGAAAGCGCAATAACATGCATAGAAATACAAAAGCCTACAGCACTCAACAAGGTTAAATTCACAATGTCTGGCATCCAGTCAAAAGCTACCTGGCACACGAAGAAGGAAAATACAATCCATAACTACAGGGAAAATCAATCAATTAAAACTGACCCAGAAATGACACATGATAAAATTAATAGACAAGGACATTAAAACAGTTATTATGACTATATTCCACATGTGGGGGTTTGAGGAAAGATTGAACATGTTGAATAAAAGATGAAAGATACTTATAAGAAGGGCCCAGAGACTTTCCTGGTGATCCAGTGGTTAAGACTCCACATTCCCAATGCAGGGGGCATGGGTTCAACTCCTGGCTCAGGAACTAAGATCTTACATGCTGCAACTAAGACACGGTACAGCGAAAAAAAAAAAAAAAGAAAAGCCTGAATCAATCTGTTGACCATTTAAACAAATTAATAACAATGATCTGAAGGTTTTAACATATTTAAAAGTAAAATGTATGATAACATGAGCAAGAAGAGTAAGAGAGGTATAAAGAGAATTTTACGGTTGTAAGGTTTTTACATTGCTTGTAAACTAGCTTAATGTGGTTGGTCTGAAGGTAGACTGGGATAACATATAAACATATATTATAACTTTAAAGAAACTACTTTGAAAAAGGACACAAATCACCATGGTGTATTAATCCCATCAAATAATTTTTTTAAGTTACTTATTTTTCAATTGAAGGGATAATTGCTTTACAGAACTGTGTGGGTTTCTGCCAAACATCAACATGAATCAGCCATAGGTATACATATGTCCCCTCCCTCTTCATTTTTTTCACTTACAACATTTCTATCTGTCTTTGTTGTTGTTACAATTTCTCTGCTAAGACTCCCTGTTCATATTCATGTTTCTTATTCATCTTTTCCGTTAATACCTTAATATATTTACATGGCTATTTTCTAAAGACTATTTTTTTTTTTTTTTAGCAGTTCTAGGTTTACAGCATAACTGAGAGGAATGTACAGAGATTTCCAATGTATCACTCTGCCCCAAACCATGGAGAACTTCGCTTATTACCAGCACCCTCACCAGAGTGGTACATTTGTTATCACTGGTGAACCTACACTACCCACCATAATCACCTAAAGTCCATAGTTTACATTACAGTTCACTCTTGGTGTTGTATTATATTCTATTGATTTAGACTAATGTATAATACCATGCATCTATCATTAGGATCATACAGAGTGTTTTTTACTGCCCTAAAAATCCTCTCTGCTCTGCCTACTTATGCCTCTGACTGCAAAACCCTGGCAATACCAGATCTTTTCACTGTCTCCATAATTTTGAATCATACCATATATAACATCTTCAATTGGCTTCTTTCACTCAGCATATGTATCTAAGATCTCTTCATGTTTTTTTATGGCTTAATAAACTCATTTCTTTTTAGCACCAAATAATATTTCATTGTCTGTATGTACAACAGATTATCCATTCACCTACTGAAGAATTTCCTGGTTGCTTCCAAATTTTGGCAATTATGAATAAATCTGCTATAAATATTTATGTGCAGGTTTTTGTGTGGACAGAAGCGCAATTGCCTGGTTTTTCCTTACCCCAGTCTGTGTAAGATTCACCCCACCTCCCATTCTTCCACTAGTTTCAAGGCATCTCTGGTTCTCTCAGCTCTTCTAGGAAAAACTTGTGTTTCCTGGAATGTGATTCATTAAGGTTTCTTAGAATCCTCAAGTCCCTAATGGGTCAAAAACAAATCTATGACTTTGTAGATGATCCAACTTATTCTCATTACCAGGATGAGCGCAACTGTCTCTTGGGACTTTCACCATCCTAACTGGAAACAGACTCTCTAAGGAGCTTAGAGTTTTAAATGAACACAATTTAGCCATTTGTTATAAGAATAATATAGGTGGTGGGAACAATACACCAAGGGCATTTGTATTATTTTAAATTAGTAAAATATAAAGGAACTTAAACTGCAGACTCATGAGACTTGAAACTAACTACTATAAAGAATTATTTGATAAATTATTTTCATAACTTGCAAAATAACTAATAAATTAAAAACTAATAAATCATTTGCATAAGTCCAACATTTTATCTGTGTAGGTGAATTTGCCATAGACTCAAATAAAATTAGAGTTGGTAGGGCTTTACAGACCATGTAATCACACATAGACAGGAGAATTCTAGGTATCTATGAAAGTCTGTTTGGAATTGCCATAGGATATGGGTAGAAATCCAGTCTGCTCTGGGTCCCTTTGCCCAAACATAAAGTCTGTTTTTATCAGTTCTCTATATTCAGTTCTGAGTTAGATAACAATGAAACAGAGGTTCTGATCCTTTCAAAACTATGAAAATTACAATCAGTCAATTTTCTACACACATACTTCCAAAGATACATATATACACACAGATACTACATTTTCTTGTTAAGGAAACTGAGGTCCAAAGATGTACAGTGACTCCCCTAAGAAGACACAGCTAGCTAATAGCAGAAATGGTAGCAGAACCCCTCTAAATCTAGTCCATTTTCTACTCCACATGTTCCCCTCCTTGCTAATTAATCTGCCCGTGCTAGACTATTGTAAATCGCCGCCGCCACAGGCGATGCAGTGTGGAAGTGTGGATGAGCAGGCTTAGGCGGGTTGACGAATGATTCCAAGGGCTGTAGAGACTCTTGTGTGACATCAGTTGGACCCAGGTGAAATGGTAATCACCAGTGTATAAATGATTTGGACACTGTAATTTCCCCCTGTGATTTAGTTTGCTTTCTTCCATTGATTTATTTAGAGTGTGCTCTGCTACATCCCCCAACCTTGCTACACACTGAGCACCAATAAACGTCAAACAGATTAGACAGGCCCATTACTCAATGGGCACATTTCTAAAAATGGTACAGAGGTGAAATCCCAGCAGTTTGAGATGATTGGAGTATTTACAGGATGTTACAAAAACATCTGCCTCAAAGATTCAGAGGTTCGAGAGTTGATGTAATGTTGTATTAGGAGCCTCCACCACCACTAGTCACTGTACAGAAAATATTAAGCCATTACAGAGTGAATGAGTTTTGAGTACCTATTACATAGAATGGGCTATACAGAGATTGGCCCTCTAATAGCCACTTAGAGTGAATACATTTTGCTTTTATCAGAAGAGAAGAGAATGGAACCTATTTTTATGGTTTTGTTCAAAGATAAATGTGGGTAAAAAGAGGTATTTTTTTCCTTCTGCACTGACCCCTTAGGTTCGGGCACATAGCATCCTTGCTCTGGTATAATGTCATAACCCTTAAGAAGCAGACAAAAGGCAGCAACAGTTCACTAGAACTAATCCTGAATTTTTATTTGTCTTCATCATTACTGTAGTGACCATTAAAAGATCACCAATTACAGAGCCAAAGAGTACGTATATCTCATTTACCTTTGTAAGAATCCTAAGATCAAGGTACAATTATTCCCATTTTATTTATATATGAGAAAACTGAGGTTTAAAGAGGTTAAGAACCTTCCTTGTGGTCACACATTTAGTAAGCTGTAAAGCTGGATTCTAACAATCAAATGAATTCCAAACCCTTTGCTTTTGCCATGATGGTCATCAGTTGTGGAAAACAATCAATTTAAGGTTGAAATAGCAACAACCATGAGAATAGGTTGTTCTGGTTATTTTATAAACACAAAGAGTTCACAGTCTCCTTCAAGAAATTGTCCAGTATAATGGCTGTTGGTGTTTTCTGTTGTTGTTTAGTCACTAATTTGTGTCTGACTCTGCGACCCTATGGACTGTAGCCCGCCAGGCTCCTCTGTCCATGGTGGGGGTATGCCCCCACCAAGGAAGCCCCTGTTGCAGGGGACACATGATTACTAAAGGATTAGTTCTAGAATCACACCTCTGCGATCTCCCTTTCACCAAGATTTAATTAGGTCTCCAGTATTTTCTTTGTGACGTAGTTCCCCTTCCATAGCTAATGGGATATTTGGTGGTGAGTTTGCAGACAATGAAGTGGTAGGCCTAACGAGGAAGAAAGACAGAATACAAGCTGGACTTGGCAGGAGCCAACCAGCCTGTCTATGATAGTTAAATTCAACATTTAGTTTTATATATATTCACAGATGGACACCTGAGCATGTGTGCACATGCATGTATCAAAACAGAAATGGGGAGAGGAGGGAGGTATGACTTTCCTCTTTCTGATTTGCATTTCTGAGGAAATAGCAGTCGGATGCATCATTTATTAATCACAAATTTTGGTGCTAAGTCTTCAGAATAGAAAAACATCATTTGATTTTCAATGAATATTCTGCTAATTGGTAGGTTTTGCCTCTCAACTAAACTGTAAAAGGGACGGGTGCATACTAAACCGATTGTCCTACTTAGGCAGTTCCTGGCAGGGATGCTGAGATGGATTAACATGCATAACAGAAGGCTTATGTGACCCTGGGAGACAGTAGAACCTGAAATAACCTTAATATCCTGTCAACTTTCATTACCAGACCCCAGTGAACAAGTAAAGCCTATTTAACAATCTGTCTGGGAAGGAAAAATCCATATCTTGTTTGTTTTTCTTTTTTTTATAACCAGGATTTTTCAGCCCGTTCTTTTTTATCCTGGGGATATTTTCTTCCACCTCACTTCTCAGAGCAACATCACCATGCTAGACCAAGTTATATGGAGCCATGATTTCATCAAACTTCTCAGCGTGGATGCCACTCCACAGCCCTTGCTGCCATGGCCCTTGCTTTACAAACATGCCCTCAATTATCTGAACAAAGAGTCTGTATTGAACAACTGGCAGTCTGGAACCTAGCCGTGTGTTTGGGCAGAAATAACTCCATCTTGACAGGTGGCCAGGTTCTGTGCTAGGAAGTCTGCTTGAGCTCAAGAAAGAAGGGAAGAATTAGCCAAACTGAAGAGTCAAAAAGCAAGAATATCTTGAATAGGCACCTGGGCTTTCTCAGAAACACATGAATCCAGATGTTCTGTCAATTTGTCAGTTGCATTTGCTAAAGGCATCCTGAGGTACCACGGCATGCCAAGTGCACTATATTCCTCAAGGGAGGTGTTTATGGGGAACTTCTAAAAATACCAGAGCACTAAAACAAATCCAAAATAACTGCATTCCTGTAGCTTTTTAACAGCACTCTCAAGAAATAGATAATTCTCTTAGGCTCAGTAAATGCTTTCTAAATTTCCAATTTAGATGTCATATCTTGAGGTTCCAAACTCCCTCCATTCACAAGACATGGCTTAGATATGGATTCAATTCTAACTAGAGGAATTGAAGTTATGCTTTTAAAAAGTCACTAGGTAATATACAGAGACCTGGAATTCTACAAATTAGCGGCTGTATGACCTTGAGCAAGTCACTCCTCTGATCTGAAACATTAAAAAGAGGGGGAAGGGACTAAAATTTGTTGAATTATTGGGCACTTTGCCACCACTGTCTTCTGTAAAGTTTACACTAGAGGGTTTCCAATACTACTTCTAGCTTTGATCTTCTATTTACTAAGTGCTTAATGCGATTTAGCAAATGTTTATGAGAGATTCTATGAGCCAAGTATAGTACTATGTACTGCAAGAGTCATCAACATCAATGTGAGGATGACATATGAAAGGATTTTTATAGACTTTTTTTCTCCCATGGCAAATCAGGCCTCCAGGTTTCTTTTTCCATAAAATTCAGGAGAATAGGTTCTGATGGTATTAAGGGGCCAGTGTGTTACCCACTTGATCACATAATCATATCAAGAACCTGTCATTTTATTCTTTGAGGAATTTATCAATTCCTCTCAGGGAAATGCACTGTGACGTCATTTATCTGAGCTCCAATAGTTCTGTTTGTCAATTGTAATCCATAAATTAGATGCTTAATTGGAAGGGACAACAAACTGAATCAAGAAAAACTGAGTTTGAGCTCTGGCTGTGGCACTCACCAGCTAGACAAAAATACTGGATAATCTACTCTCCGCTTGTATCTCACTCTCCAGACATGAAGAATATGGGGTTGCTGATTTAGCTTATTCCTAAATTTCTCAGACAGCTTTAAGAGAGGTCAGGGTGGGGCAGAAAGGGAAGGGGAAGAATTAGTCTTAAACCTGACCTATGCCATACAGTAAGGCGTAGGTCACCATACAGGTGGCACAATGGTAAAGAATCCTCCTGCCAATGCAGGAGATGCGGGTTTGATCCCTGGGTTGCCTTGGAGTAGAAAATGGCAACCCACTCCAGTATCCTTGCCTGGAAAATTTCATGGACAGAGGAGCCTAGCAGGCTATAAGTCCATGGGGTTGCAAAGGGTCAGGCAGGACTAAACATACACACATACAGACACGTGCAATATGGTAGTCACTAGACACAGGTGGTTATTGAGCACTTGAAATGTGGCTAGTCCAAATTGAAATGCAAAAAAAAAAATGGATGCATAGTAATTTTATAATATTGATTACATAATGAAATGATAAATATTTTGGATATGTTGGGTTAAATACAAAAGATTATTAAAATTAATCTCTTTTTATGTTTTATTTTCATGTGGTTAGTAGGAAACAAAATCACATATGTGGTTCACACCTGTGGCTTACATTCTGTTTCTATCAGACAGTTGTGGCCTAAACCCCCCCTTACTAAAAAGCCATCAGCTTATGAAGAGTTAAGACAGCAATCTTGTTCTGGTCTGATTTAAAAAGGGGGAAAAAAAATGAAGATAGGAAAATGAGGAAGCAAGTTTTATCCACGCAGAAGACTGCCCTGCACCCTTACCAGGAAGCCACTGAAGAGTTGTACTTGTCCTCAGGGTCAGGCCTTTGTTATGCAGATTTGAGTCACTTGAGTAATAATTGCTTCACAAAGTTGTGTTGGTTTCTGCCTTAGAGCAAGGTGAATCAGTCATAAGCACACGTATATCCCCTCCCTCTGGGGCCTCCCTCCCACCTCTCCATCCCATCCCTCGAGGTCATCACAGAGCACCAAGCTGAGCTCCCAATAGCTATCTACTTTACACATGGCAGTGTATACATGTCAGTGTGCTTAATCGCTCAGTCATGTCCAACTCTTGCGACCCCGTGGACTGTAGCCCACAAGGCTACCCTGTCCATGGGATTCTCCAGGCAAGAACGCTGGAGTGGGTAGCCATTCCCTTCTCTATGGGATCTTCCCAACTCAGGGATCAAACCCAGGCCTCCTGCATTGCAGGCAGATGCCTGACCATCTGAGCCGCCAGGGAAGTTCATATATGTTAATGACAATGTTACTCTCTCAATTCATCCCACCATCTCTTTACCCCGCTAAGTCCACAAGTCCATTTTCTACATCTGTGTCTCTCTTCCTGCCCTGAAAATAATGTTCATGAGTACCATTTTTCTAGATTCCATACATGTGCGTTAATATATGATACTTGTTTTTCTCTTTCTGACTTACTTCACTCTGTTTAACAGGCTCTAGGCTCATCCACTACAACAGACTCAAATCCATTCCTTTCTATGGCTGAGTAATATTCCACTGTACATGTGTATCACATGTCCTTTATCCCACTGACTTTATGTTAGAGAAGGCAGATGGTTACTGACAGAAGAAAAGGTGAGCCACTGAAAGGGAAAGGGTCTGGGATAAAGAGTTCTAGGGATGCTTGGAGTGAAGAAGCGACTCTTTCCCTTCACTTCTCCATCCTTCATCCTTCCACTTCCTATTTCATGCCTTCCTTTATATCTTGCAATTCTATTCTTGCTAGGCACCTTCACATATGTATCTCATTATATCACAGTGAGTCTGTAAGATAGGTATGATTATCCTCATTTAACAACTGACAAAGCTGAAACTCAGAAAAGTTCTATAACTTACACAAGGGTTGAGCCCCTAGCATTATGATGGAACCAGGATCTGAATTCATATCTCTTGATTTCAGTGACTATCTTTTTTCCCACAAAACCACATCACATGCATGCATTTCAACTCGTCTTTCCTAAATGACTTCTGATTTATTTTAAATTGAACTAATTCTTTAGTTGTTCTGTGAAGACAGTTTAGAGGTTATTTTACTTCACATTTTTAACTGCTTCCTAAAATATGACAGGGTTAATTTTCAAAAGTCTTTTTCACACTACTAACTAAATGCTGTCCAAATATTAATCATATTTGAGTACTTAGGCTAATAAAATAAGTAGGCCTACAGCTCACTTAAATAGCTCAGCCAAACTTGTAAAGAAACATAATTAGCTGATACCTTGTCTGCTTTCAATGAATAACAGATCTTGGCAAAAAACGCATTAAAACATTTTAGTCCAAAGAAGTAATATTAACTTAGTCGATCATGAGAAATCTGTTATGTAAATGGTTGATTCTAAATCCTTAAAATCATAATCATATAATTTCTATAAGTTAATTTCAACAGAAGTAGCAACATATTTTTTCTTTTTCACCTTTATGAACCACTGAAAAGAAGACAAATGAAATACATGCATTGTGTTTATTTGAAATAAAGTTCCATGGTGTTCCATCTGTAATACCCCAAATGCCAGCATTAATCCATTTATAAATCCATAAGGCTTTCAGTAAGACCCCAAGGAAGGTGTAAGTAATGCATACAGAATCTGTGCCAGTTCAACACCCACAACAGAAGCCAGAGCATCTTGAGACTGCCCTGGGAATTAGACCTCAAACAAATCCCCAAGTCGGGGATTTAAACACATATATGAGTTTTTGTTGTTGTTGTTGTTGTTTTCTATAAGTCTATGTAATAGAAAACATAACCCTCAAAATCATTTTATTCATTGTTGCATCACAACCTACATTTTTCATCTGTGTTGTAAAATCCTACAAGGAGAGAGGAACTAGATATGATTTGCCTTCAGAAAACAAGATGGTACAAGAAAAATTTAAATATAATCAAGCATCAGTAGATGCAGGAGGTGAAAACTGTCCTCATTGCCTAACAAATTTTTATTTAAAAAATAATTCTAAAAAAATAAAAATAAAAATAATTCTGAGTTGTTTTATAAATGTGATTGGGATAGAGGGTGGAAATTAGAAATTATTTCCAATAGAAAATCAGTCAAAAAAAGTATTTATAAAACAATATAAATCATACTATAATTTGATTTAGAAAATTTCAGTGCTCAAGAAACTTTCTTAAATACTTGTATAACCTAAAAGGAGGTATTTCTATGTGCAAATACGTTATAGGGAGCCTGGGAGATAGATAGACAGACAGACAGACAGATGGATGGAAGAAAGGAACGAAAGAAAGATACAAATGGATGTACCATTTTTTCCATTTTAAGTCAGGAAAAGTGTAAGTATATATTTGAAACAAAAGTCAGAATTCAACTTACTATAAAATGATTTCAGAGGCACTTCACATTCTATCAGAGATAGACTCTTTAAAATTTTCATGTGAATTATATTTATGTGTATAAAATACATTGAATGACCAAAAATGTGGTTATCATTAAAAAAAAAAAAAAAACAACTTCTGGTGAGCTCTTTATTAAAACAACTAACTACTTCCTCATTCATGTGTGTTGTAAATTTTCCAAACAAATACTGGGCACCAACTCTGCCCCAGCCACCAAGTCTACACTACAGTAGTTCCCCTTTATCCACAGGGCATACATTCCCAAACCCTCATTGGAGACCTGAAACTACAGAGAGTAATGAACTCTGTATACACTGTTTTTTCTATATATAAATACCTACAATAAAGTTTAATGTATAAATTAGCACAGTATAAGGTTAACAATTAATAATAAAATTGAAAGATTATAACAATATACTGGAACAAAAGTTATATAAATTCTATCTCTCAAAATATCTTATTATTCAAATTTAATGTCTTTTTCACCTTAACTAAGCACTTACACACTGTGACCATAACTTCTGCATTTTGAATTCCAACAGCAAAACTAGCACAAATTTCTTTTTCCTTCTTCAAAATTTCATAGATAGAAGGTTCATTCATACTGTAGATCTTAGAACCTCAGCATATGACTGTTTTTCTTTCCTTAGTAGGTCCAGAACTGTCACCTTTTTACTTAAAGGAAGCTCTATAGCTTCTCTCCAGCATATCTGAATAGCCAGCATGACTACTCTTGCATTTTGGGGCCATTCTTAAATAAAATAAGGGTGACTTGAACATAAGTACCATGACACCACAACAGTCAATCTAATAACCAGTGGCTACTAAGTCACTAAAGGGATAAAGAAATAATTCATGTCCCATTCACGTCCCAGGCAGGACAGAGCAGAATGGCTGCAGAGCTGCTCAGAATAGCATATAATTTAAAACATGCATTGTTTATTTCTGAAATTTCCATTTAACATTTTCAAACCTCAGTTGACCATGGGTAACTGAAACCATGGAAAGTGAAATCATAGATAAAACTATTGTACTAAACAAGGCAGCTGGGTCTCATATCAAGGAACTAAGAGTATACATGCACAGGCAAACAAACAGATTAATAAACAATTTCATTTAATAAGTACAAAGTGTGCTGACTGCTATAGACATGGCATGCAATAGGGAAGCCACGTGTTAGGAGATGATTGTGTAAATGGAAAGATAACGGTAACTGGATTAAGTATTTACAGTGGAAAAGGAAACAGGTCAGTGGACTTAAGGACAGAAGCAATGGAGCTTGCTGATGGAATGGATGTGGGACTTGATGAGAAGGCTTGCACCAAAGATTTTGCATATGCGAGATACATAATCCATATCTTTATATAAACTCTTCTTGATTTAATGGATTATGTTCTAAAAGAATGGCCTAGTCCATTCCATGTGAAAATGCACTCTGATTTAACAAAAACTTATATAAGCTTCTCAGATTTAGATCCTTAATACCATTTATTGTTAAATTTCTATGGAAAAAATTTATTGCACCAAACATGGAAATCTACAATTCTTTCTTCCTTTCATAATACATTTAAAGTGAGCCTGTCTTCCTTTTTTTATCCCTCTTCAAAATTTTTAACAGTTTTCCTCTGTGGTGTTGTTGTTGTGCTGTAAACCTGATTTAAATCCTCCCTGGTTAACTTAGAAAATTATTAAATAAATTCATTTAACTGGATCACTGCTTCAAATGGGAGATTCACAGAGGCAAAAAGACATGAATGATGGATGATGACTTTGATGACTCCATTATGATGACTCCAGACAACAACACAAACAGAGACAAACTATAGTTGACCCTTGAACAACCTCAAGTGTTTGGGGAGACAGCCCTCCTCACAGTCAAAAATCCGCATATAACTTATAATCAGCCCTTGTTATTGTGGTTCCTCTGAATCTGCACATCTGTATCTGAGAATTCAAACAACTAAGGGCCATGGGAGTGCTTCCCTGGTGGTTCAGATGGTAAAGAATCCACTTGCAATGCAGAAGACTCGGGTTTGATCCCTGGTTCAGAAAGATCCCTAAAGAAGCAAATGGCTACCCACTCCAGTAATCTCCATGGAGAATCCCATGGACAGAGGAGCCTTGCTGGCTATAGTCTATGGGGTCACAAAGAGTCAGACACAACTGAGTCACTAAACACACGGCACCAGAGCCATGAAGTAGTGTAGTATTTACTTGTGAAAAAAATCCAGGTATAAAGGGACCCACACAGTTCAAACCCATGTTGTTTAAGGATCAACAGTACTATGAAAGGAGTGGGTGTGGGAGCTCTGCTTAAAGCTCTCCCCAGAGGCCTGGTTCAGACTTGGCCTTGTGTTGACCTGTGTACAAACCGGAGGATGTTTCCAAGTCTGTTCCAGTAGCTCTCTCATATGTTGAATTTTTATTGAACATTTATACCTCACTCACAAAATAAGATCATTCTTTGGCTTGTAGAATCACTGTAAATTTTAGCTGTATAAATTTAGGTTAACCTCCTGAAATTCTGAATCTTCCATGTGGGAAAAGACAGAGGCCTAGACAAAAGAGATTCATACTTGGTTTCCATTTGAAATTATTTCTATGCATTCCTTTTAATTTCTAAATGTATAAAATTTTAATTTTAAGTGCTTTGGGGAGTATTTATAATAACTAAAACTAAGGTAGGGGTGCCTGTCAAGACCCAGCCTCCTGAATCTTGTTTCATACAGGGAAGCCTCACTCTCCCTCTCTCCCTTGTGTATTAGTCAGGGTTCTCCAGAGAAAGAGAATCAATAAGCTATGAATATTTATATATAAATTGATTTATTATAAAGAATAGATACATATGATTATAGAAGCTAGAAAGTCCAAATCTGCTATGTGAGCCAGCAGGCTGGAGACCCAGAGAGCTGATGTTTCAGATGAAGTATGAAGGCAGTCTGCTGGAGAATTCCCTCTTGTTCAGGAAAGTCATTCCTTTTGTTCTATTAAAGCCTTCAACTGATTAGACAAAGTCCACCATATTATAGAGAACAATCTGCTTTACTAGTTAAAATGTTTATCTCATCCAAAAGCACTTTGGCAGAAACACCCAAAATGGTGTCTGACCAAACTGATCTAGTCAAATTGACATATAAAATTAATCATCATATCTTTCCCCTCTAAAATCCCTCCTTTCTTCAAAAGCAAAATCCTATAATGAGAAGAGCTAGGCCTCAAACTTTAAGGACTAACTATTAGGTCCAAATGATAATGTAGTTCAGTAGCAGAAATGCGGGTGGGCTTTGATATCAAACATACTTGGGTTCAAATCTTCTATCCACTAGTATAGTTCAGGAACCTCAAGCAAGTTATCTGACTTCTGGAAACCTCAGTTTGGTTCTTTGTGGAATGGGCATTATAATTGCTCTCTCATGGGTTCATTATGAAGAATCAACTAAATAATATCCCTGAAAGTTCCTAGCAAGTGATAGGCTGCCAATGAATCTTATCATAGCAGGAGTTCCAACTACATTGCTTGCCACTAATATTCAGCCATGTCTGGCTGCCTGGAAAGGTGGTCTGCCAGGAGTCTGCTCCAGGAACTGAAGAGTCTCCTGGGAAGGAACTCATACAGAATGAGACTGTCAGACAAGCTTGGCCTGTGAAGAAAAGGTCGTAGCTATCTGGGGGAAAGCTGGCTTTGACTCTCTGGTGCTACACCCGTTCCCAAGCACAGCTCCTTTCAAATGTACTCATATCAGAGTCCTGGAAACTCTGAACAAAAACAAAGAGAGCTATTTTTTCTAAAAACATCTGGTTCACCCTCTTGTACTTTTTTCACTCTTCTTTCCACATACTCGTCATCACTGGAGAGAATTCTGGCTGATCCAACTGCCCTGGGATTCTTTCTTCCCTTAAATTTTGGTGGATTTGGCTGACTAAGCCCAACTCAGTCTCAGAACCTGGATTCTCTGGGTTGTTTGAATGAAGTAAGCGCCTGCCTTCTTCCCTAGTCCCTTCCAAATCTACATTCTTTGGATAGCTTAGCATTTACATGGACCTCTGGAGGGACTTAGGTTTTCCAACCAAAATGGGAAAGTCCAGTCAGTTCCTGATTAGTAGCTTAACAGGACAAGCCGCCGGATTCATTAAAAGGCACTCTTCCCTGGTGGCCTCCCTTACCACTCTGCGTTACCCTTTCCAAACAGCAAAGCAGATATTCAATAGAATCAGAACAGCATCAGAATTCACCTTGGGAACTGGCCCAGATACAAACTAGAATGACACTATACAGATGCTCAGGCTTTCCAGGTTGAAAGTAGCCAAACCCGGTTCACCGAGAATTAGACTATCCTTTCTACACTTAGGCTACCTTGGTTTCACTGGTCCACATTCCCCACCTTGTACTAGCTAGTGACTTGCAGCAGATCAAAACATTCCTTCTTCCCATCCCCACCAAAACTAGTTCATCTAGATTAGTGCTGTACAGCAGAATTTTCTGCAATGATGAAAATGTTCTATATCTGCACTATCCAGTGAGACAGCCAGGCATGGCTACTGAGAACTTGAAATGTGCTAGTGTGACTTAATGAACTGAAATTGTATTATTATTTAATTTTAATAAATTTAAACTGCGACTACTAGCTAGTAACTACCATCTTGCACTATACATATCTAGATAATTATTCCTCAGCTACACGAAACTCCTTTCTGTCAACCAGTGGATCCATAACCCTGTTTTCGGACCCTGGATCCAACCTATGTGGTTCTATTTTCTTTCCAACCCTCAGATTCTAGTGAATTTGAATTCTTTGATGAGGAAGTGCATAGACAATAATTTCTGGTGGAGTAGCTCCATACAACCCTCAAAAGATTCTGAGGTGGTAAGTTATAAATTTAACCCCAGGCAAGCTATTTTAGGGTTCACCACTTTCAAGCCCTAACAAATAGAAACCCAGAAGATAAATACCAGCTTGGGTGTCTTTCTGATGTTGAAGCTGAAACCCCAATACTTTGGCCACCTGATGCGAAGAGCTGACTCATTTGAAAAGACCCTGATGCTGGGAGGGATTGGGGGCAGGAGGAGAAAGGGATGACAGAGGATGAGATGGTTGGATGGCATCACCGACTCAATGGACATGAGTCTGGGTAAACTCCTGGAGTTGGTGATGGACAGGGAGTCCTGGCGTGTGGCGGTTCATGGGGTCACAAAGAGTTGGACACGACTGAGCAACTGAACTGAACTGATTTCTAAGGGCCTTCTGAGTCTTTCTGGCTCCCCAGGATGCTCCCAGATCTTCTATCATCCCTTCTGCCTACCTGTCTGTCCACGCCCTCCTCACAGTAGACCTAGGCTTATTCTAATCTCTGATGGTCAAAAGTACATTTATGGAGTAAAAGCATTTCCCCATACCCCCAGATGATTGAAAACTGTGTCATCGGCTTCTTGTTCTAAATAGAGCTCATTCTACTTGTTATATATACAAGGTTCTCAGAAACTTGCCCTGGTGGGACAAAATTAAATGGTCCTAATTAATTCTCAAATTTCAGAGTATGCAGGATCAGGACAGATCCACAGATGCCACCCTTCATAGTCTTATTCAGCAGGTCTCACCTGGGGCATGAAAATGTGCATTTTTGTGGGGGACACTGACACAGATGATTCTTGGAATTCACTTTTGGAATATCTAAATTAGAAAAACAATCACTTCACTTTCTTAATTTCATTTGCTGGGATAATTTGATAGCAAAGTTAATAGCAAAATTAAAAAAAAAAATACAACCTAGAGCACCTCCAATAATCAACTGCGTATTCTCTGATCTTTAGTATTTACCTGAAACTTCCAAGTCACTCACCTCTTGCTTGTACTTTCCCAGTGATCTAATTCACCTTACCTCCTGAACCCCCCTCAGATGTTATTCCACTCAGAACAGTGACACAATCTGGTTGCCTTGTCATCCTGCCCTGGTATTATTTGTGGGGCCCATTATACACAGGCACAAGTCATTACATCTCAGACCACCTCTACCCACTTTCAGACAGGGGCTTTATAGATAGCCTGTGACACTTGAGGTTTGACCTCACATCCAAGGAACCTGTGCTTAATTTATCTGTTTGGACTATGACTCTACTCTGCTGCCAACCAGAGTAATTATGTATCAGAGTTTTTAAAGCTCTGACACATAATAACAACATGGCTTTTGATGGCAGCAATCTTATGATAGATAAGAAAAACAAGTACATTAAAAGTAAGATTACAAAGCTCATGGGTACTGAAAACTTCATGCCTGCCTAAGGCTCTCAAAGGTTTCTTTGCTTCTAGAACTTATTATTTTCTGCCCTCTGGGGACAAATCCATTTGACATATATTTGTCACCTACAAATCAAAGGACAAACCAAGCACACTAATTGGGTTTTAGAACCTTCAGAATTTAAGGTAACTTGGGCAGGAGTCATAACAAATATTTAGGAATATGGGAGGAAGGAAGTTAGGAGGAGCAGGCAGAGATATCTAATCACTTAGATCAGGGACTAGGGTAACTGACCCTATTGCAGCAACAAGCTCTGGGGGAAGGTAAGAAGATCCAAAGGGACAAGACCCAGTATTTGAGTACTGGGTTGTCTGAAAGGTGCAGTGGAGACAGAACTAGCCAGCAGCCATCATCCTGGGGGAGTGGTGTACACATGTTAGCACCCCAATAAACAACTGGGGTTAATGGTGTGCTATAGAATACTACATGGTTCTGACTTGTTGTGAAGTAAATAAGTTAGGATTCAGCAACGCAAACCTGGGCAAATAGACAACAAGGATCAGCCAGACAAACATGGTGTAGAGTAGGGGTATGGTAGGAAGTGCCGTCACTCAGGGGATGCGCTTCACGGGCTGTACTTCAGAGCCTGGTGCAGGTGGTTAGCGGGTTAGAGGTTGCACTGCAGGCATCAAAAAGGACCAGTGTCATGGCTCAGGCACAGCTAGGTCAACAGACTTCAATTATAGAAATCACTTAATCTGGGCTGCAGGTGGCTGAGGGGGAGGTAGCTGTAACAAAATACCCTTTGTTCTGTCAGAATTAGCTCAAGAACTAACAGGGCACACATAAGACTAGAAGTTGCCACTTATGCTATGACTCAGCAAGACAACTGAGCCACACTTCTTGATCCTTGGACTCTGTTTTAATAATGCAGGCTACCTCATACAATACACCATCTGCATCAGGTGTAGGCTCCAAACCCAGATTTGCTATCATCTGTTCTTCATAGCCCCATCCCAGTCCGAGAGACACCCCCTCAGGTATCAAGAGGGTCCAGGCTGATGTGCACAATTGTGCCCAACACTGAATCAACTCAGCTGGTTGGGTCATGTCCTGCAAGTTAACCCTCCAAGGATACCTTCTTCCTCCTTCCCTGACACTCTCACCTCCATTAGCTTTAAGAGCACCATCAAAAGAGGAATATTCAAACCTAGCATAGCTGGCCAACATTTTGGAAGTGAAAAGAAAAGTGCTAATAAAAGGCATATCAATGCCAACCAAAGAGTAGATAAAATAAAATCAAAAGTATAAGATCAGTAAGGAAAAAATACTTCTCATAATTTTCATGCCTTTGTTTTAAAAAGCTAATGTAAAAAACTAGAACAAATTATATGAACAATAAAGCCAAAAGTCTGTTTTTTGCACGTTTATTATTCCTAATTTTCAAGCACATTGGAGGTCAATTAAGAAATTGATAGGCCCATATCCTGAAGATTAAAAGAGAAAAATACTGACACACTTGCTATTACACTCACCAGAAAGAAGAACTCAGTAATCACTGCTAAAAGTAAATGTCCATATTAACATGATAAGATAGAAGGCTCATGAAAAAGGTGCCCTTCTTTTCACATCTCGAATAATGGATGAAATGAAATCTTCATTTGCAACATAACAACAGATATATATTAAAATGTTTCATATGTCAAAATAGAAGTAACACCTGTAAAACTCAGATAAAAATGCTATCTACTATTAATTCATACAAGTTCACAACTTAACCAGACTTAATAAATTAGTAGTATTAATAGTATATTCATTAAATACCCTTAAAAGTAAAATTATTAAGGGATCTATCTATCTATCTATCTATCTATATATATATATATCCCCTTCATGGATCACTGCCTTGTGATCCAATTCCCAAGAAGGGCAGTACTAAAGAATATGCAAACCATCAGACAATTGCACTCATCTCCCATGCTATTAAGCTCGCACTTAAAATCTTGCATGCCAGGCTTTAGCATTACTTGAGCCAAAAATTTCCAGACGTCCAAGGTGGGTTTAGAAAAGGCAGAGGAGCCAGAGATCAAATGGCCAACATCCGCTGGATCATAGAGAAAGCAAGGGAATTTCAGGAAAACATCTACCTCTGTTTCATTGACTAAGCTAAAGCCTTTGACTGTGTGAGTCATAACAAACTATGGAAAGCTCTTAAAGAGATGAGAATACCAGACCATCTTACCTGTCTCCTGAGAAACCTGTATGTGTGTCAAGAAGCAACTGTTAGAACCCTGTATGGAACAACTGACAGGCTCAGGATTGAGAAGGGAGTACAAAAGGGCTGTCTGTTATCACCCTGTTTATTTAACTTATATGCTAAGCACATCATGAGAAATGTCAGGCTGGATGAATTACAAGCTGGAATCAAGATAGGCAGAAGAAACATCAACAACCTCAGATATGCGGATGACACCACTCTAATGGCAGAAAGCAAACAGGAACTAAAGAACTTTTTGATGAGGATGAAGGAGGAGAGTGAAAAATCTGGCTTAAGACTAAATATTTTTAAAAAAAAGATCATGGCATCCAATCCCATTCCGTTCAGTTCAGTTCAGTTCAGTTCAGTCACTCAGTCGTGTCCAACTCTTTGCAACCCCACGAATCAGCACGCCAGGCCTCCCTGTCCATCACCAACTCCCAGAGTTTACTCAAACCCATGTCCATCGAGTCAGTGATGCCATCCAACCATCTCATCCTCTGTCGTCCCCTTCTCCTCCTGCCCCCAATCCCTCTCAGCAACAGGGTCTTTTCCAATGAGTCAACTCTTAGCATGAGGTGGCCAAAGTATTGGAGTTTCAGCTTCAGTATCAGTCTTTCCAATGAACACCCAGGACTGATCTCCTTTAGGATGAACTGGTTGGATCTCCTTGCAGTCCAAGAGACTCTCAAGAGTCTTCTCCAACATCATAGGTCAAAAGCATCAATTTTTCGGCACTCAGCTTTCTTCACAGTCCAACTCTGACATCCATACATGACCACTGGAAAAACCATAGCCTTGACTAGATGGACCTTTGTTGGCAAAGTAATGTCTCTGCTTTTTAATATGCTATCTAGGTTGCTCATAACTTTCCTTCCAAGAAGTAAGCAGCTGCAATCACCATCTGCAGTGATTTTGGAGCCCAAAAAAATAAAGTCTGACACTGTTTCCACTGTCTCCCCATCTATTTCCCATGAAGTGATGGGACCGGATGCCAAGATCTTAGTTTTCTGAATGTTGAGCTTTAAACCAACTTTTTCACTCTCCTCTTTCACTTTCATCAAGAGGCTTTTTAGTTCCTCTTCACTTTCTGCCATAAGGGTGGTGTCATCTGCATGTCTGAGGTTATTGATATTTCTCCTGGCAATCTTGATTCCAGCTTGTGCTTCCTCCAGCCCAGCATTTTGGGGAATAGGTGGAAGCAATGACAGATTTCCTCTTCTTAGGCTCTAGAATCACTGTGGATGGTGACTGCAGCCATGAAATCAGAAGATGATTGCTTTGTGGCAGAAAAGCTATGACAAATCTAGTCAGTGTGTTGAAAAGCAGAGCCATCACTCTGCCACACTCTATAAGGACAAAGGTCCATATAATCAAGGATATGGTTTTCCCAGTAATCACATACAGTTGTTAGAGCTGGACCGTAAAAAAAGGTAGAGCAGCAAAGAATTGATGCCTCTGAACTGGGAGCAGGAGAAGACTCCTGAGAGTCTCTTGGACAGCAAAGAGATCAAACCAGTCAACCCTAAAGGAAACCAACCCTGAATATTCATTGGAAGGACTGATGCTGAAGCTGAAGCTCCAGTATTTTGGTCACCTGATGCCAAGGGCTGACTCATTGGAAAAGTCCCTGATGCTTCGAAAGATTAGGGGCAGGAGAAGAGGGTATCAGAGGATGAGATGGCTGGATGCCATCTCCAATACAATGGACATGAACTTGGGAAAACTCCAGGAGATGGTGAGGAATGGAGAAGCCTGGCATGCTGCAGTCCATGGGGTCACAAGAGTCGGATACAACCGGGCAACTGAACAACAACAACATGTGTCTGTGTGTGTGTGTGTGTGTGTGTGTATACACACATATACACTCATACATATATTCTACAAGAGATGGCCAACCTAGTATCTACAAAGTACAAACTGATTAAAGATTTAGAGGAAAAAAGTCCCCAAATGAAACCTCCATTTTGATCACATTACATGTCAAGAATTCTGGGGAAAGTAAATCATACCTCTTGCCATCAGTAAATAAACATATTGGAAACTTGGCTTTGAATGGAACTAAAGGAATCCATCTTTCAATCAACCATTCATTCAGGAAAACTTTATTGAGTGTCTACCAAAATATTTGGCACAAGGCTAGCTAATAGAGATTTAAGTGAATTCAGTGAATGCACCTGTAAGTTGAAAGAGATGTTCCCTGTCCTGCTCCCCCATTATCAGCTGACCTATTGAGAACTATAAAACAGGAAACAGCCTATAGACAAGGAAGAGGAGAACAAGAACAGGATGTGTAAGTGCTGAGACAAAATACATAGGCAGAGGATCTAAAGGAAATTTCTGTCATGCATTAATGACATGCACTCTGGGATTTACTCAAAGTTTTAAAATGAGCAGTAATGTGATCTTATCTTTGTTTTAGAATATTCAGGAAATAGGGTTGGGGTCAGGGTCAAACCTGGTATCAAGTAGGTGAATAATGAGCTGTCACTGTCTTCAAGAGGAAAATGTAAGGTGCTTTTTTCTATAGCAGGGGTAGTGGGAATACGCAAACATGAGAAGACTCCAGCAATATTTAAGAGTTAGTCTCCACTGGATTAAATGATTGAGTAGATATAAGGAATGAAGAGAGGGAGAAGGCAAAAATGATGCTTCACTTCATCTCCCTAAAGCTCAGTGTTCTCATCCATAAGGTGAATTTATTATTGTAACAGTATACAAGTCCCTCTGTGTTGAGGAAGTGGTTCCAGGTTAGTTAGTGAGATACTAAAATCAGTAGATGTTCAAGTCCCTTAATAAAATGGCAAAGTATAGTCATCCCTTGGTATCTGCATTTTCACAGTTGTAGATCAAACCAATCATGACACTCATGGATGCAGTGGAACTACTGTACATGGCCGGGTTGTTAGCAGGATCAAGCAGAAGCAAAGAATATAAAATAAACTGTGCAAATGGACAAGCTCTACATAAATGTTTGTAAGAACCACAACCAAAATGGTGTTCAGGGAAAATTTTTCTTTTTTGAATCTCAATTCCTTCATCTACAAAAATGGAAAAATGAGGGTACCTTCCAGCTCTATTGCATCTTGACTCTATGGCACTTTTCTTAACAAGGTGAAATAATTCATCCATTTCCTTGAGATGAGATGTAAAGACAGGCCAGTAACTGCCATTACTATTTCACAGATGAGCTTTTAATTCTACTCTGTGCCTTAATATGTAGTAGGCATTCTTCCAGCAAAGAATCTTCAGGGTTCTTCTCTCTGCCAGGTTTGGGCATGAGAATGTGATTAAGATTTGGTTCCTAAAAATGAGCTGCTTATAGTGTAAGATGTCTTTGTATCACTCAAATGTAATAGATGGTCTTTCCTCCCTCTGCCTTGCAAAATGAAGGCCAGCCAGGCTTCCTTACAATCGCTCAGATAAATGCCCTAGAAAAAGCAGTAGTCTTCCTTCCTAGCCTATTCATATCTGTCTTAGTTCCCAAGGATGGCACCAGGATCTAGGAATAAATTAACAAACTTCAACAAAATGTATAGAAAACCAAATTCATTGATTATATGCTTAGCAGCCATAGACATTATAGTTGTATTTCAATTTTGACCAATTAATCCCTCGTTGATTTACCCAGAAAGAGTAAATAGAAAAAACAAGCTCACCACTCACAGTCGTGGCCTTAACATAGAAATGATTCTAAAGCAATTCAGGGACCAAGAACACTGCCGTTGCTTCCCCTCTTCCCTTCTCAGCTTTAGGCTGGTCTTGAGCCTTGGAGGATCCCTCATCCTCCTTGGCTTACCTTTTTCTCAAGTGTTTAAGAAAATACAATACACAAAATATTACATTTGTTTAGCATTTTACCACAGCATTTTACCTGATGCCCTGTGATCAGGAAAAAATACAAGTCTCTGGGCATCTTTTCTGACTGAAAATTATAATTGTCTGCATTCAGATCACTCTTCAAAGCATTAGCTTCATACTTTAGTTTCAGCTGAAGTTTAAAAGCCACCAACTATTCTTTTCTTTGCAACTTGGTTACCAACTGTACTGAGAAAGGTACAATATCTAAAGGATAGGAAAAAACTTCTTATTATATTTGGGAAAAGATGAGAGCAAAAAGTATTAAAGAAAACTAATTGGTATTCCAGCCAACCGGAATAATTCAGAGATAGATGTTTAAAAATATATATAAATGTAAAGCAGAATTGAGGGAAATGACTATTCTAATCTTGTTCTATTTTTTTTTAAGGACAACATCCGTTCCAATTTTTTCCCAAGTATAGAGTTCCTTATTGTTTCCAGCTCATTAACTTCCCTCTATCTCTCCCAGAACAACACATCTCACCACTGCTTTGCATATGGGAGGCGTAAACAACACCATGACATTTTAAGGCATAGATCCCATGGGGCCTTCAAGAAGTTTATATTTCACTGGAAACTCTGAGAATCTTTTGCCCAGCTAAAACGAACATCTGCTTCCTCTTAGCAACTTTAAATACACTTTGATCCTGACGTCTTTCAGTATCACCCACACAATGTATTTGAGGTTTTCCTGAGTAACATGGGAGAGCAGAGTGACATTTGAGTTGGGGGCAAAGTGCCACTTTCCAGGAGACATTTAACTAAAACTTTTGTCAGGAATCAGAAAACAAAAACAAAAACAAAAAATGGGTGGGGATTGGGCATTTAGAGCTGCTAATTCTTGGTTCTTCCTTAGAAACCTTGTTCTGCAATAACACTCAGCATCTATGTAGCATTTTCAAAACATTAAATAAATTACTCTTTAACCAAACCTTTGTCAGGAAGTCAATTAGGTAGAATATAATTTATAGAAGGAAAACCAAGGAATGAGCAGGCTTAATTAGAATTCAGATGTATATTCCATGCTTCCCTCTCCCAAGACCACCAAGAGTTTCCATATGTCAGCATGATTTTAGTCAAGATCATCTAGGAGCGTTACTTTGCAATAATTGTCTCATTTAAATTTAAAATGATCCACTAAGTACATTACTTTGGATTCCTTTTTTTATTATTATTAATTCTTCCCAAAAGTACCTACTGAGTGTAGAGTAACAGTTTAGACAGTGTAGTTCATTTTTACTAAATTAAATATTAATCTAGCTCAGGGATCAGAAAACTATAGCCCATGGACCATATTTTTTGTAAATAAAGTTGCACCCATTTGTTTAAATATCATCTATGGCTGCTTTTGTACTGTAACAGTTGTGTTGAGATTGATGGTGGATTCATAATTGTGAGAGACTGTATGGCTCATCAGTCCAAAATATTTACCAGAACTGGTGTCCCAACCCTTCTTCTAGTTCAGTGATTTCTGAACACTTTTTCTAGCTGCATGTGGATCTCCTAAGAACCTGGCTAAATGTTCTTGGGTAAAAACCTTCACCCAAGAGATTCTGATTCAATAGGTCAGTGGTAGGGGCACATAGGAATTTATACTTCTAAAAACCTCTTTCAAGTGACTGGGTTGTATAACTCCATTTGAGGAATGCTGTTCTAGGCGATACATTTAAGGGTATTCAAGAGACAGAATTTTTTTTTTTTTAAATGGGAGAAGTGCCTACAGGATGAGATTAAGGAAAAGCTTCTTAGAGATGGTAATTATCTGCAAGTTTAGACCACTTTGGATTGGTAGAGAGAAAATCCAGAATTTATTCCAGGAGAAAATAGTATGAGCCAAGAAATGGAGATGGGAAAGAATAAGGATGAGTGAAGGGTACAGTAAGGAAATAGGTCTAAGCAAAGACAGGGTATCACTGAGGAGTCAGGAAAGACAGAATTTCATTTGTATAGAGCTGGGAATTAGAGCAATAGATGCCTTTGAAGGGTACTGAAAAACACCTCAATCTAAATGAATAGTTCAAGATCTGCAAGTTGCAATAGAGCTGAGCCAGCTAAGCATTTCTTCCAATCTGATAAATAATGGAAGAATTTATAATAATAATGTGAGGTAGGGTCAGGGTACAGAATTAACACCTCAGAATTTGAACCTACAACTTTGACTGCAGGTCATCAAATTTTAACATGCAAAAAAAATAAAATAAAATAACATGCATCAGCAACACTTAGAGGACTTGTAACTCAGAAAGCTGGGCTTTACCTCCAGAGTTCCTGATTCAGTAGGTCTGGGACAGCGCCTGAGAATCTGTGTCTTTGTTAATAGCAAGTCCCCAGATGATACTAACAGTGCTTGTCCAGGGACCACCTTTTTGAGAACAACCACTGTAAACAAATGGGGCAAATGGCTGCAAAAGAGGAATCATATAATATGCCTGTAAGCAGGCTTTGCCACGTTGAATCCCAAGTTCTATGGCTGATGAACAAATGCAAATGCACTACCTCCCTTCAGGTTTGAACTTCTAGAGGTAGCCACCAGTTAGCATGGAAACCAGCTGAAATCACAGGATCATAAATAATAATAGAATTAGTAATATAATAGGCCTTAGCTATCATTTAGTTCAACACTTTACTTTATAGACTAGATGGAAAACCTGAAAATCAGAGAGGTTACATGGCTTAACTGCCCCAAGTTCCTAAAGGCAACTCCAGGGTTTTGTTCTTCAGAAGAAACCTACATAATAAAAGTGGGTGATATTTAATATTAAGCAAATAAAGTAAGATTTAATCTATGCCCCCTGACTTTACTAAACCCCTTATATATGACAACAATACACGAATTCTGATCTTAGTAATTGTACCAGAATTGAAATCTTCATTGAAAGAAAACCCATATTTGCAGAAAAAGAGACAAATGATAAAACTACTACTCAAGATTAGAAATCATTTTGGGTCTTGAGTATTTATTCCAAAATTTACTGCTGAATTATCTAGTGCTCTTAAAAGGAAAGTCATCATATAACTAACACTGACTACATTTAGTTTTTGACTGTTTTGCTGAATTTAAAGTGCAAGAAAATTGAAGCTTGATTCAGGTTCAAGTCCTAGTTCTTGATTATGGGTAAATGACAACTCAGGTAACAGCTGCCATTGATTGAAAGTGACATATGAGCAGAGATGCTTTTAGCTGCCTCTGGGCTCCCAGGACACTTAGAAATAATTCAGATATGGTTTCTTATTAGCTGGATATTAGCAGCCTGTAAATATGTATCCCCATTCAGCATAATGGGTTCTGACAGAATAAAAGCCACCTGGAAAACATTTAAATGTCCTTCTTCAAGAGGTTGTTTAGCTACTTTTTCTCCCAAGGGACAGCCAATCAACAATACATTATTTCAGTTTGTTAACATGTAGGATGTGTCAGGCTTTTGTTTGGTTTAACTTGGTTTTCCGTTTGCTTTCATTTGTTTACTCTGTGCTCTTCATTTACCTTTTAAGTGCAGAGTCAAAGGATCTGCTTTCTTGTCCAGCCTCACATCAAATGTAGATAAAAATGAGTTAATCTCTAATGAAACAGAAAGTAAGTTATATAAAGGCAATTTCTTTCCAGGTTTTACATGATGGCTCTTGTTCATCTTATTATGTTCATCAACCCATTGGCTATTTATTCATATATCCATCCCCATATATTGAACACTGCATTGTGGAGGGCATTCTGAAAGATTTAGGAACCCCTCAAAGCCACCACCTTATAATTATTGGAAAAGGAGGAGGAACAAGTACATACTATACCCACACCAGGCACAGTTTGAGTTTTAATTTCCCTTTTGTTCTGAACTAGTATAAGTCCTATACTCTGGGTTGTATCCTATACTCTGGGCTGACTAATTATCTTACAGATAAGATTTACTTTTCCACCACTTTCAAAGTGGTGAAATAAAGAATGTAATAATTTCTTTGCTTAAAAACTCTAGGTATGAGGTAAAAGAAGAGAGTGAAAAAGCTGGCTTAAAACTCAACATTTGAAAAATGAAGATCATGGCATCCAGTCCCATCATTTCATGGCAATAAATGGGAAACAATGGAAATAGAGACTTTGTTTTAAATCACTGCAGATGGTAACTACAGTCATGAAATTAAAACACGCTTCCTCCTTGGAAGAAAAGCTATGACAAACCTAGACAGTATATTAAAAAGCAGAGACAGTACTTTGTCAACAAAGGTCTGTATAGTCAAAGAATGGTTTTTCCAGTAGTCATGCATGGATGCAAGAGTTGAACCATAAAGAAGGCTGAGCACTGAAGAATTGATGCTTTGGAACTGCAGTGTTGGAGAAGATTCTTGAGAGTCCCTTGGACTGAAAAGAGATCAAACCAATTAATCTAAAGGAAATCAATCCTGAACATTCATTGGAGGGACTGATGCTGAAGCTAAAGCTCCAATACTTTGGCCACCCGATGTGAAGAGCTGACTCACTGGAAAAGATCCTGATGCTGGGAAAGATTGAAGGCAAGAGGAGAAGGGGATGACAGAGAATGAGATGGTTGGATGGCATCACCGACTCGATGGACATGAGTTTCAGCAAGCTCCATGAGACGGTGAAGAACAGAGAAGTCTGGCATGCTATAGTCCACGGGGTCGCAAAGTGTCAGACGGGACTTAGTGACTGAACAACAACAGTAGAGTTAAACACAGTTTTCCTCAGCCTGTATCTTGAGATACTCTCTTCTCTGATATTTTTTCCAAACTTATTCTTACTTGAATGAACCAGCCTTCAAGTCAGGCCCAGCTATGCACTAACTCCTAAGCATGTGTCAGGAGTACCTTTGTTATTGTCAGCTCTCCTTTAGCCTGGAATAAGCTCCACTTCCACAAAGACTGAGTCCTTCCAAGACCAACTTAACGTCTTGCCTCTGTTGAGCTCCTTTGGGAAACAAAGCAACCCACAAAAAGATCTTTCTCCCTACTCCCAGATTTTATTTTCTAGGGCTCCAAAATCACTGCAGATGATGACTGGAGTGAGGAAATTAAAAGACACTTGCTCCTTGGAAGGAAAGTTATGACAAACCTAGACAGCATATTAAAAAGCAGAGATATATAATTTTTCTGACAAACATCCATATAGTCAAAGCTATGGTTTTTCCAGCAGTCATGTGCCAATGTGAGAGTTGGATTATAAAGAAGGCTGAGCACCAAAGAGTTGATGTTTTTGAACTGTGGTGCTGGAGAAGACTATTGAGAATTCCTTGGAGTGCAAGGAGATCAAATCAGTCAATCTTAAAGGAAATCAACCCTAAATATTTATCAGAAGGACTGATGCTGAAACTGAAACTCCAATATTTCAGCTACCAGATGCAAAGAGCCAACTCATTGGAAAAGACCCTAATGCTGGGAAAGATTGAGGGCAGGAGGAGAATGGGGCAGCAGAGGATGAGATGGTTAGATAGCTTGACTGACTCAACAGACATGAATTTGAGCAAACTCCAAGAGATAGTGAAGGACAGGGAAGCCTGGCATGCTGCAGTCCATGGGATCAAAAAGAGTCGGACACAATTTAGCGACTGAACAACAACTCCCAGGACACCAACGTTTTACACCATTCATTTGACACATCAAATTCTGTCTTATATTATAAATTATTATTTTGAAATATGTGTACTATAAGCTCTTTGGGACAAATAATAAAGCATACATTTTCTTGTATACCTCATAGGGCTTAACAAATTATTAAGTAGTCAGATTTGCTTCAGTGGGAGGAGGGTGATCTCAGAAATACTTATAGTAATTAATGATCATTGTTAAAGAATACGTGCTGGGAATTTTCTCTAGCAGAAAGGGTCCAATCAACTAAGAACCAAAAAATCAAAATCTTAAGTTACTGAGATTAAGTGAAAGGTAATCCTAAGTGCAAATGTATGTGTGCTGTGTGTTCAGTCATGTCTGACTCCTTGCAACCCTGTGGACTGTATCCCCCAGGCTCCTCTGTCCATGGGATTTCCCAGGCAAGAATATTGGAGTGGGTTACCATTTCCTCCTTCAGGGGATCTTCCCAACCCAGGGATTGAAGATATGTCTCTTCCGTCTTCTGCACTGGCAGGAGAATTCTTTACCACTGCACCACCTGGGAAGCCCAGGTGAGTTACTGGAGTTAGGTATTTAAAAGGTTAACAAAATTTCTGAAGTCATTATAGTTAAATTTTAAAGGTTTTAGTTTTTGGTTTTTGTAAGTAGCTTAGAGTAGCTTTAACCTAATGTTATAAAAGGCAGGTTCACAGTAAATAGTAAGTTTATTCTTCAAAGAACTTTACTAATTAATTAACTCATTGATCACTAGCTAAACTAGCAAGTTGGAAAGAAGATTGCAAGAAGAAAAGCAAACAGTTACAGCAGTAGCAATCTAAAACCTAACCATATTTTAGAGAGTTGAAGGAAGAATTGTCATGCATTTGGTGATGTATTGGGGTTGGAATTTTCATTGTCGTTGTCTTTGGTTTTTTGGTGTGGAGAGAGTTTATCTGGCTTTGATATTCAGCAAGACAGTGTCTTGCTGTCTTGCTGAATATAGCCTGTTTTTACAAATAGCTCACAGCGTCAGTTTTTCACACACTGGATGCTAGGCCTTTTCATTTTGCATGGCAGAATGGGATACAAAGAAAACATTACATACTGCTCTTTATGCTGAAGCACCAAAATGTACTCCAAGAAACATGTAGGAGGAAGATGCTGGAAAGAGGGAGGGATAGAAGAGATGATTCAAAAGAGCAATTCCCGGTTTTAGTAAATGAATCAAATCCTAGAATTAGAAAGAAAATACTCAAACTGGAAGCTAAATATGTTTGACAATCTTAAACCGAAGATAATGGCAACTTATAAAATTGAGGCTTAAGACAAAACCAACATTCCCTCGACTTATATTTTGAAGGGCATCTATTCAGATGGTTTCTAATAATTCTGGTCTTCAGATAAACAGGGAATTGTGACTGGGTGTAGGGTAGTCTCAGGGTAATGCATGGTTCCACCAATTTACTCACTCTGAAAGCAATTTTAAAATCAATTCAATACTTCCTAGATAGGTTGACATCACCCTTCTCAAATCAGAGTGGAGGACTGAAGAGCTGGCTTTGTGCTCATTAAAATTCTGTATGCTACATATGCGGGAGCTGGTGCCTATTTTCAGGATGACCATAAAACAAAGTAATAAGTGTTCTTGTCTCTGGGGCCAAGGTGAAGAAAGCAGAGAGGAGTCATGTGGGATGAGGGGAAGGGAGAAGGCAAGCATGTAATCTGTTAATGTTTACCAAATTCTATCAATAAAATTAAGTGTCAGCCATATACAGTTAATAAAGCATCCAAAACACAGAAATAAATTCAAGAGGACTCCAAGAAATCTAATCTGAGGGAAACCAGCCAGGAAGGTAGTGACAGACAATTTAATCTGGGGAAAATGACTTTACACCAAGGAAACTGAAAACACCATTCTCAGTTCTTCTTTTATGAGTTTCATTGGTAGTTTTTCTTCTCACAACCCATTCATAAAGGAAAATAGCTGTTACCCATCCTGGTACTATTTACATAAACATAGAACCTAGTTCTTTCAGATGCATTTTATATGTATGTGTATATATGTATATATAGTGTGTATGCATACATACACAGCTACACACACAAATATATGTATAAATATATATCTAACAGGACACCCGGATCACGATTGCCATGATACAGGGACACTCTGAGACATGGCTTTGCCATGACCCTGAATCTGGGGGTTGCCTCTGCTTTGAAGGAGTGAGGCAGGGTGGCCTTCTGGAGCACTGAGTTTTATGGAGCTGTGGGAGCAAGGCTGCTATCTTTTCCCGACATAAGATGCACCTTTTGTACAACTGTGTTACTCAGGTAGGCCTGCAGAAACCCTGTGGCTTGTCCTCCAGTGAATGGAGTAAAACTTTGCAAAAGGGAAGCTCCCCCATGGACAGACAGACAGACATCTCAGAACACCCTCAGAGAAACGCATGCCCCATGCTTTCTTCAGTCCCACCTGATGGGGAAAAGCCGCTGTCCACTGACCAAGAAGTGACCTCATATTCAGAACAGGAGAGTCATCCTGTTTTTGACCATCCCATATCAAGCATTCTTTCTACAGACAAACCTAACTCCAAATGTTATCCAAAACTCTAAATGAGGTTCCTGGCGTTTCTTCTTCTTTTAGCCTACTCTTCACATACACATACATACCAGGCCAGTAGGACAACGCATGAGGTAAAAAGCAAGATTTTTATTCTAAAAAGGCGAGCTGACCTTTCAGAGTTCACCCCAACATAAATGTGCAGTCTCTCATCTCTCTAGAACAGGACTCGGTGTTCAAAGGCAGTGAAGAACTGCCTGGAGAATCAGCTGTCCTCTCCTGCTGGGTCAAGGAGAAGAAAAGACGGGAGAGTTCTTCCAGGAGGAGTTGGCACTGTGCCCACTCAGCAAGGGAAGGAACCCGCCACCTCTTTGCGCACGTCCTCTATTTTCAGAGACAACCTGGTTTCAGTTCTCTGCTGGAGGCGGTGGCCTGGCCCAGAGCAGCCGGGAGGAGGGGACCTCCTGCAGGTTGGAATGTGTGGGGATGGGCAGTACACCGTGAGAATGCATGCCAGAGTACAGAGCAGGAAACACCCTCAGCCCTTTGTCTTCCTGGCACAGCTTACCTCTCCCTTTGAAATGGCGTAAGGACCACACCCAGTGGGTCGGGCACAGCAGAGTTCCCTGGGACCCAGGGAACAAAGGAGCTCTCTCTCTCACACCAACTGAGATCAAATCTCAGCACTGCCACTTTCCCAGCTCTGCGACCTGGAGCAAATCACTGAGCCCCTCTATGCTTCAACTGCCTCCTCTCCAAACTGGAATAGTGGCAGCCCCTCCTTCATAGGACACCTAGAAATAATGAATGAGGCAAACTTCAAAGGGCCAAGGCAAAGTGTCTAGACCACCGTGAACATGTGTTAGTGTTAGGGATTACAAGTAAACATCTATCCCACCAGACTTCCCATGGACCTGCTCTTGGAGGGAAGAGCAAAAGAGAACCAGGATACCGCACTCCTCATCCCACCTGTTGGGCCCTGGCAGAGGCAGATCAGGTGGGGCTGGCACTGCCTTCAGATCTCACTCCCAGCTGCCCCTGTGTTTGTTCTCTGCAGTGAATGGAAGCAGAGCTGTTGGCTCCCTCAGTTGACAGGCACAGACATCTCGTTACCCTGAAATAGCCTAATTAAGAGAGCCTATGAAAGGAGGAACTGGTGCTGAGGAAGAACCTGGTCCACTTACTGAATACATGAACTCAGGTTCTGGAAACACTGTTTGGAATGGAATGCTGGGCTTTATTTATCAATACCATGAGAACGAAAATGCAACCAGCTGAGGCTTCATTCTTCACCGTGAACTCCCACTGCCTATAAATAAAACCCCCACTCCCCAGAGAGGTACGCCAGTGAGCTGCAACCTGCTTGCCGGGCACCACAGCTGTGGGGGAACTGACCAGGGCACCAGACACATCTGGATGCGAACCTGAAACTGCAATGAAACAGGTGTTCCTGCAACTCAGACTCAAGACTCAAGTCTAGGGAAGAATGTATGAAGGCTGCTTCTCTAAGCACATATTTTCCAAACCAAAAATCAAAACCTCATCTATCAGAGAGGACTTTATTTTTTAATTGGAGGAAAACTGCTTCACAATGTTGTGTTGGCTTCTGCCATACAAGGCGAGCTAGCCATAATTATACATATATCCCCTCCCTCTTGAGCCTCCCTCTCCTCCCCCACCCCACCCCTCGGGGTCATCACAGACCACCAGGCTGCACTCCCTGTGTTACATAGCAACTTCCCACCAGCTATCTATTTTACACAGGATATTGTATGTATGTTGAAGCTACCCTCTCCATTCGTCCCACTGTCTCCTTCCCCCACTGTGTCCACAAGTCCGTCCTCTACCTGTGTCTCCATTCCTGCCTTTCAGACAGGTTTATCAATACCATTTTTCTAGATTCCATGTCACAGAGGATTTTTGCATAGCTTCTGGGACTGCCCTTAGTCAATCTTTAAGATCATAGTTTGAATGCCAAACTATTGACCTTTGAGGACTATGAGGGGAAAATGGGACAGAATATTTGGCTAACCTGAAAATTTCAGGCACTCTACCATACACATTCACTTGGCAGGGAGGTAAAAGGCAGCAAACGGGAAAATACTTTTCAAGTGGAAACACATTAATCATTTACCAGGGTGACCCCTTGTCCTTATCTAGATCTGAATAGCAGAGAGAAGCTAGAGCTGGACCCTGAGTTTCCACGGTGACTCCCAGAGCACCAGTGCTCAGGGGTAGAACTGACAAAGAAAGTCACAACTCAAAAGGTACAACCATCTACATACCTAATTCTATTCTGAAAAATCCCGGGACACCCAGAAGGACGGAACATCCCTTGAGTGCCTGTGCTCAATTTCATGCGCCCTGGGGTTAGAAACAAGGGTGATATTCTCCTTACCCCAACAGAGTTCTGTCTAAAAAATTACTATAGCATAATAGTAGGTGGGCTTGGTGTCAGTCTGGATTCAAACCTAATGAACTGGGTAACCTCTCTAAGCCTTAGTTTCAGCATCAATAAAATGGGAAAAATAACCAGCACCTCACTCACTGGAATCATTGTGATGACATAAGAAACAACTTGGCTCATGCTAAAAATTCAATAAATGTTAACTACTGTTGCTGGGAAAAAAAAAAAAAAAAACAAGATGTGGTGGTTCATATCATCGTATCAGCACCAATATGTAATTAATATCTTCTAGTGCTTTCCTGGGGCTTCCCAGGTGACTCAGTGGTAAAAAAAAAAAAATCCACCCGCCAATGATGGAGACCTGGGTTCCATCCCTGAGTTGCGAAGATCCCCTGGAGAAGGAAACGGCAACCCGCTCCAATATTGTTGCCTGGGAAATCCCATGAACAGAGGAGCCTGGCAGGCTACAGTTCATGGGGTCGCAAGACTAGACAGCAACAACAATGGTGGGAACTTTGAGAAGCATAAAATTATAAAGCATCTCTCCTGAAATTAAATAGCTATAATATATTTAATAGAAAATGTAGAATTATAATTTTTAAATAAGTTAAAAAGGCTGGTTTTCAGTGCAGTGAGACAGAGAATCCAAGAGAGGATGTTTTGGCCATTCCGCCCCAGATCTGGGTGGGCCAGTCCATTAACATACTAAAACCACATCCCACAAGGAGTCTGAACTCACAGTCCCTGTAACTGTGGAGATTTCAATTGCTTACTTTCTGACTCACAAACCAAGCAAACTAAAATGTAGGACAATACCACAAATATACCTGTGCCACTATTTTTACTTGTTGGGTTGGTAATATGAATTTTAAATTGAATTTCAAGTTTAAGATCTGTGCTTCAGTTGTGAACGTGTGGTTATTAGTGTTGCACTCTGCGTTCTCATTTTTTTTTATTTCTACACAGAACTGGAATTTTTTATTTTTTAAAACAGGGGATGTGAACAAGATAGACTCTAAAGACATTTCTTTTTTTAACCCTTTATTAGTCTATGAATTCCTCAAATATCAAACTCCACATTATATTACATTTTTAGCGATTAATGAGAGTAATTTTTGAGAAGCTGAGAGGAGATATGTCTCTAAAGCCAAGAGTTGTTTATTTCAACAGCAGACAGAGCCTTTTCATAATTTTGCAAAAAAAAAAAAAAGCTACAAAATAAGAAACCGTCTCTAATCTCTGTGTCATTTGCGAATAAGGGACAATCATGACTGAAAAGAAGCCAATGAGGGCAGCAGAGAGATTCCAGAAAGCGCAAGACCTTGGGCCGAATGCTAGAAGCAAATGGTGTGTGGTGTGGCTGAGGGTAAGGAAACAGTGAGGGAAACTGTTTAAAAATATTTAAAGTGCCCAACCTGCTCTGCCCCGCTTCAGAGTCGAGGTATTGTCTAAGCTTCACATACTGCATCCTGTCAGAAGCTGTAGTAGCTTTTCATCTTCTGCAGCCCAGCTTTTTCTCACCTTCTTTCACACATCCTGTGCTTTTCATACATATCACATTCAGATTACCACATATACCATTCACCACTACACAGGGCAATGTAGGAAAAGCATTCCAATTAATGATTACCATTTACAATTTTGTAGAAACTGCTTCTCTGCAAAGTCAATAAGCAGCCTGACTGGTTTCACTCTGTGCAATAGGTTTCATTATCCCTAAGGATTGTATCTTAAAGAAACAAAAAGATAATAATAATAATAGAGTGCTGATACATTTGACTCAACCATTTGGCAGAGTCCTTTAATTTAAAAATGAAAGGAAAAAATATTCATTTAAAAAAGCACTGTATTCATGTGACTATTTGCAGACTCTTAGCTGTACTGTATATGGGATAACTGTCTTGAAACTGAAAATAAGAATTAATTCAATCTGTTTGCAAAGATTTATCAGAAGCCTACCATTTAAGCTATTTCATCAACCACTATAGAGGGCATGAGAGAGTGTTCCTATTCTTCAAAGCATTCACAATCTAGTTGGAAAAGAAAATCAAAATTTAAATAATATGTTTAATTATTTAAAAATATTAATTGTTCACAAAATGTAACAGTGTAAAACTACACAAGGACAATGCAAGAAGACATGGTCACCAGTCAATAGACAGTAGAGTGAGGAGTTCTGAGGAAGAAAAACCTCTGTGTCATGTGACGGGCTGGGAAGTTCTCACAGCGGGGGTGGTATTTGCCCTGGATCTGATCAGGTATGGGTGGTGGACTTTAGACTGGTTGGGAGGAGGAGGCTAGGTTCCCAAGGGAAGCAAGAGTAGGGAGAACATATCAGAGGTGGATACTTATAAGGCATGTTCAGAAACCACTGCTAGCTAGAGTTGCAGTTTCATGTAGAGGAGCAGGATTTGGTGAAGAAAAGGGAGTGTCTGCATCAGGACAACATAAAGATACCCAAATCCTCTGTACGTCTCTAATTACATTTTCTCAACCAATAAAAAAATAATTGTTAAGTTCCTATTATATACGAGACACTCCTGGGCATGGGGGCAGGCAGAGGAACAAAAAGGAAAGATCTAATTCAAGCTCAGGAGCTAGTCATAAAAACAGGAAATGTTAACAATGCAAAATACACTAAACAAAACCGAAAAAAAAAAGAAGGTGAATTTGCAAATAATTACTACATCTGTAGAGGAAACCAATTATTTTGTCTGCTAAATACCTTTTCCTTTCTTCTGAGAATAAAAGAGCCTTTTTTTACTTCTGAGTATTGCTCTCCCAGCCCCCCAACTAGTCCTGTGGTATCCACAGAAGCTACCATTTCTTCCACAGCTTTGCTCCTCTGGCCATAACTGATCTATAAGGAATGAGTATTAGCAGTATGTAAGTCCCCGGGCCCAGTTTCTTCCAGGAAACAATTACATCCTTGTTGGTTTTTCAATCTTTTTATCAGTAATATGAGCATTCTGCTAATAAATTCCCTCTCTGATAAAGTTAGTTCAAATTGGAATCCTGTCACTTGCAATTCAAAGAGCCTTATTAAAATTCTAAATGATTAAAATCTGCTTTGGGCTTCCCATCTGACTCAGCTGGTAAAGAGCCCACCTGCAATTCAGGAGACCTGGGTTTGATCCCTGGGTTGGGAAGACCCCCTGGAGAAGGGAAAGTCTACTCACGCCAGTATTCTGGCCTAGAGAAGTCCATGGACTTTATAGACCATGGAGTCGCAAAGAGTTGGACACGACTGAGTGACTTTCACTTTCACTTTGTCTTACAATTGCTTGCATTCCTTCCTTCAAACTTCTGGATGTTTCTGACTCATCTTTGTTTCACCTAAAGAGCTTAGGTGTGTGATTTGTACTAACCAGACAGGATGAGGTGCAGAATGCTAATTGCAGTAACAGATATTCTCAACTCCTAGATGTTTGACACTTTACAGGTTTATTTCTCAGTCCTATAATTGGGTGCTCTTCAAGGAGAGGTGACTATCCCCTAGGTGGTATTTCTGGAACTGACTCTTCTCATCTTATGGTTCCATTCCCAAGGACCATTCATGGTTTCCTGTGCTGGATTCTCTATACACAGGAGCAGAAATCATGAAGATGCCTTCTACTTCTTAATCACCTGGGCCTACATGTGACTACATCACTTCTGTTTTCATTCCACTGGGAGAAGCAGCCACATTGAATGAAGGCTGACAAATCTGACCCCTAGCTGGGTAGCCCTTGGCAGCAGCTCTAGCCCACTAAAAGGAGTCAGTCATGTGCAATGAAAAACTTTCCATCTCTCTCTACAATGGAAACTACAAAACTTCTGAAAGAAATCAAAGAAGACATGAACAAATGGAAAGACATCCTCTGTCCCTGAATCAGAAGAAATAATATTGTTTAAATGTCCAAACTATCCAAAGTCATCTTCAGATTCACCAACATTTCCATCAAAATAACAAAGACATTCTTCACAAAAATAGAAGAGACAATCCTAACATTTGTGTAGAACCACAAAAGATTCTGAATAACCAAAGCAATTCTAAGAAAAAAGAACAAAGTTAGAGATATTATGCATCCAGATTTCAAACTATATTACAGACCATGATAATAAAAACAGTATGGTACTCCCACCACAATAGATACCTAGACAAAATAGACAGCCCAGAATTAAATCCCAGCATATGAAGTTAACTAGTATTTGACAAGGGTGCCAAGAACACTCAAAGGGGAAAAGACAGTCTCTTCAACAAATGGTGCTGGGAAAACTGAAGAAACATATGTAGAACAATAAAATTGGATTCCTATCTCATACCACTCACAAAAATTAACTTGAAATAGATCACTAAAAACTTAAACATAAGAGCTGAAACCATAAAAATCCTAGAAGAAAGCACTGAAAAGAAACTTCTTGCCATTAGTCTTGCCATTGGCCAAAAGCACAAAAAACAAAAGCAAAAATCAACACATAGAACTGTATCACATTCAAAAGCTTCTACGCAGCAAAAGAAACAATTAAAATGAAAATACTACATACGGAATGGGAGAAAATTTTTGCAAACCACATATTGGATAAGAGGTTAATACCCAAAATTTATAAAGAACTCATACAAATTAACAAATAAATAATAATCTGATTTTAAAACGGGTAGATCTAAATAGATATTTTTCCAAAAAGGACATCAAAATGTCCA
This sequence comes from Cervus elaphus, assembly GCF_910594005.1. Lineage (NCBI taxonomy): Eukaryota > Metazoa > Chordata > Mammalia > Artiodactyla > Cervidae > Cervus > Cervus elaphus. Next base: position 30,269,891 of record NC_057833.1, on the reverse strand, counting down.
CTAGGTACATGAAAAGATGTTCAACATCACTAATAATCAGGGAAATTCAAATCAAAACCACAATTAGATATCACCCCATTCCTGGTGGAATGGCTATTAATCAAGAAGACTGGTGAGGATGTGGTAAAACGGGAACCCTTGGTAAACTGTTAGTGGAAATGTCAATTGGTCCAACCACTATGGAAAACAATATGGAGGTTCCTCAAAGAAATAAAAATAGATCTACCATATGATCCAGGAATTCCACTTCTGGTCATATACTCAAAGTATATGAAAACAGGATTTCAGGGAGATATGTGAATTTCATGTTTATTGAAGCATTATTCACAATAGCCAAGACATAGAAACAAACCAAAGCCCATCAATGGAGGAATGGGTAAAAAAGATGTGTGGGGTGTGGCTGATTGAGGCCCACATACCTATGGGCCTCCCAGGTGGTGCTAGCGGTAAAGAACCTGCCTGGCAGTACAGGAGACATAAGAGATGCAGGTCTGATCCGTGGGTCAGGAAGACCCCCTGGAGGAGGGCACGGCAACCCACTCCAGTATTCTTTCCTGGAGAATCCCATGGACAGAGAAGCCTGGCAGGCTGCAGTCCATAGGGCCATACAGTCAGACAGGACTGAAGCAACTTAGCATACATACCTAAATGTATACATATATATGTATTTATATACATGTGTACTTACCTGTATATGTATACATGTATATTTGTGTATATACATATGCATGTATATATGTATATGTGTATGATGTATATATAATGATGCAGATACCTTCTTAAAACGGCTGTTTCTTGTATTAAATTGAACCTACCCACCTTTCTCTGTGAAGGCAATGAGGAAAAATTTGCAACCCTTGGAACAAACAGGAAACAATGCAAATCCTTTCTGGAGAGTCTCCAGATATATTTAAATTAATTTTTCTCCTGAAAACATTCTATGTACAGACTCCTATGGAATGAAAGTTCGATTCAATCAACAAATGGGGTTATGGAGCAGATCTCCAAACTCAAGGGAAGGGAAGTGAGTGAAGGAGATAGAAGCTTCCTAACAGCAGGCTGGACTCCAGTCATGAAGGGCCCTGGGAGCCCTCCTGAGTATAAAGGCGAGTTCTCTGGCACTAAAGGTAACTTCTGAAGAACAATGGCCATGTTTCATTTGTCTTTGTATTTCTGGTTCTGAGCACAGTACCAGACACCTAGCAAGTATCTGATAAATAATTGGTAAATGAATAAACGAACTGAACAGGGATTTGGTTATTACATCATCAATGCAAGGTGATCATCTAACCTCAATAACAGAGAAAAAAATCTGAAACTAGGGCACAAGAAAATGGAAAAAGAGACACAGAAATACAGAACAGACTTTTGAACTCTGTGGGAGAATGTGAGGGTGGGATATTTCAAAAGAACAGCATGTATACTATTTATGGTGAAACAGATCACCAGCCCAGGTGGGATGCATGAGACAAGTGCTCGGGCCTGGTGCACTGGGAAGACCCAGAGGAATCGGGTGGAGAGGGAGGTGGGAGGGGGGATCAGGATGGGGAATACGTGTAAATCTATGGCTGATTCATATCAATGTATGACAAAAATAAATAAATAAATAAATAAAAATTAAAAAAAAATAAATTAAAAAAAAAAAAAAAGATTGGAACAAAACAGGAAAAGACATTCAGTACTAAGTTTCTTCAAATGTTTTTAGTTGTAAACCAGTATGGTCTCAGAATCAGAAGCAAAGATGAGTCACCAAGCAGAGGTCAAAAGGATTTAGCTAATTAGGTGGGATGTTGAGTCAGGAAGCTGAGGGAGTTATTACTTTTAAATTATTGTACAACCTAATTGGAAAAGGTCAAGAATAATCAAAGGCATGATTTCTTTACTCTTAGCTCATTTCTGCTTCCCCCATAAGTGGAACCAGCCTGGAGCACAACTGTGTAGTAGTCCTCACTCCCCCACCTCCCCTTTTGTCATCTTCCTGCAGTCAGCACACGCACCACCAGGGGTCCAATGGCTTGGTCTTTTCCCCACCCAGTCACCCCTCACTTCCCACATCTTCCTAGGACACCACCTCTTACTTCAGACGTGCCCATCTTAAATGTTCTCACCTTGCATCTCAATCAGCCACACTCCACTCTTGGCTGGTGAAAGCTGCCTAAATTTGTTAAGTTGCTTGTGTGTTCAGAAAGGGCATTAATGGTATATTCAGGGAAAACATCATCTTGATATCTGAATATACATAAATTGTATATTCAGGCAAAATATTGCCTTGCCTTCTTACTTATAACTGAGGGACACCATGCCACAATCCCACAAACAGTTGGAAGGTGTTAGGGACTTCCCTGTGGCTCAGTCGGTAAAGAATCTGCCTGCAATGCAGGAGACCATCTGAAATGCAGGAGACCCGGGTTTGATGCCTGGGTCAGAAAAATCCCTTGGAGGAGGAAATGGCAACCCCCTCCAGTATTCTTGCCTGGGAAATCCCATGGACAGAGGAGCCTGGCAGGGTACAGTTCATGGAGTCGCCAAGAATCAGACACAACTTAGTGACTAAACCATCGCACATGAGCAAAAAAAACTACAAATTACCAGGTTGCCAAGTTAATAAGAGGTAAATGTTGGTGACTCTTATGTAGGCCCGTGGACTTTATCCATTTTTATCCAACAGAGTACCTCTAACCATGAAAATTTTAAAGTGAAGTAAGGCCACTGAGGAGATGATCATGGGGCAAATTAACTTTTACTACCCTTTTAAAATACACCAGGAATCTCAGCTACTCTTTTCTGTCAGATCTGCAAACCTGGCTATCAAATTGTTTTAAAATAGCAGCTATCCTGGTCAGATCAACACTGCACGACCTCTCATGGCAAAACTTCAGCACCAGGCCAGCAAGAAAGATAACAACTGCATTAGCTGATACCTTTTCAAGAATGCCTGAGTCATTTCCCTTCAGACCCCTGACTCCTTTATTTCTGATTATCTCAGAAATATGCTTCTTATAACTTAATAGTCAAAAACACTATTTTGGTCTGTGGTATCTTTTACACACTCCTTCAAAAAAAAAAAATTCACCTAGACAATTTAAAAAATAAAACTGAACTTCCCCAAGATTGTGACCAAGCCACACCAGCCTCCAAGGTTACTCATAACTGAGGGACATCCTGCCACAATCCCATGAACAAGTTGAGGATAGTTATGAGCAAAAAGAACTACAAATTAACAGGCTGCCAAGTTAACACAAGGTAAGTATTGACAACTATTATGTAAGTTCATGAACTTTACTCATTTTTTTTCCTTTTCTGTTGTCACTACTGTTACTTTAAATCTTTTCATAAACAATATAGAATATAAGTGAATTCACAGAAATATATAAATACATATATCTCTATATATACATATACACATATATTCCCACATATGTCAAGTCACTATTCCTAGAAATATCCCCAAAGGAAGCTGCCTTTTAAATGTCTCCCCTTCAAAATAACAAGGTAGATTATAGTCTTTGTTGCAAATTATAACAGTCTCACATATTCAGCAGACAGTCTATAGAACTCAACCAAATATACATTCCTTCTTGAAAATTGAAACAATGATAACAATGGAAAAAAGACTCTAGCATTGATAAGGAATGCACTTAAACCAAGCTCATACATTTTACAGAGGAAGATAAATGAATTCACCCTGAAGCCTATAGGCCAGAGCTAATTGAAATATTCAGGGGTTCACCTTACCGTAGCTGATTAAACTTACTGACCTATCTACTACCCCATGAAACCCATAGATCAGCCTTAGCAAACAGAAGACATGGAATTACACATATAATGGACTGTATTTATGAAGCAGAACCAGAGAAACCAGTGCAAATGATCGGAGATGATGGAAGGGAAATAAAAAAAGAAATCAAGCAGATGGGGACTATACAAGCTCTGACACCCAAGGATATCATTCTACAACCCTACAGTTTACAAATAATAGAGTGATCGTGCTGAGTCATAAAGGAAAGCTTAGGTCACATCCGATAGACTCTGCTCATTATGATAGGGAGGTGAATAACACAATTACCAAGTAAGAAATGGTTTCCAGAGAGCTCTGATGTGTAAAATGCATCTTTAAAAGACTGAACATTGAAAGAACTTGATTCCTCAATGTTAACCAACATATGAATTGTTGGTGTGTCAGCCAAACAAGTTCAAGAATTAAAAATAATAGAGGAAGAAACTGTCTTATTAGGACACTCTATTTCCTCTTTATTACTTCAAAGTACTCAGACAATTTTCAATTTTAGAGGACCTGTTTTAATAAATACTAATTAGATAAACATGTTTTATATTAATATAGTAAAATGTGAAGAATGAAGAATGATGCTTCTAAAAAACTTCAAGATATTTATCTCATCTATTCAAGTGTACCAGGCACATTTCTTGGTTTAGCAAAAAGTTTTCATTTATTCAAACATTCCCCTGGCTCCACACAATTTTGCTTCAGCTAAGGGTTTATGTAAAAAAAAAAAAAAACTTTTACTTGTCATTCAAATTCTACTAGATTCTAAATCAACTCTGTTAATACAAAGTAGTACTGTGCCAAGCAGAGTCTTAGCCTCCGGAAATATCCAGATCAGCCTAAACCCATCGATGATCACCAGGGCTCAGAGCCCAGCCCTGAGGAAACAGATAAACACACAGTCACTGCAGTAGAATAAGTGTTGTTAGAGCTAAAAAAATACACTACTTCTTATGAGAGCAATGGCAAAAGGAGAGAGCAGGGTTTAGTGTGTGAATATATATATATGTACATCAACATACGTATATATGAATGGAGATATAGCCTGTGTTTTGACTTCAGGAACAGTTAAATAATACTGATGCTCTTCTTCATGAAAATAAAAACATGGCATAGTAATTTGGGATTATAGCATCTGCCAACCAGCTAAACCTGGACTGCAAGCCAGGTTCTGCCACTCAAACTCTGCAGCCTTGAAGAGGTTCCTTGCACCCTCTGAGCTTCCATTTTCACCTATAAAATAAAGCTTCCTATAGTACCAAGTTTCATTGTTCAAAGCCTATCATATAGGAGAATCAAAAATCATTAATTATGTTTCTTTATTATTGATACATAAATATTATTTAAAATAGTCTATTGTTCACCACACATTCAGAATATTCTGTGATTCATGATAAAGTTTGGTCTAAAATGTTTTTGTTCAAGAATGTAAATAACCAGGGAAGGGTTGTGCCCTTCAGACACACAGGTATGCATGCTCAGAAGAACAATAACAACCAACCAGGCAGGGCTAAGAGCTCTAGCTTCTTTGGGAGCTCTCCTGAGTGCCCAGATATTTTTAGATTATTTTTTAAATGGAAAACAGACACACACACCCCAAAAGGCATAAAACAAACACCCAGAAATATTTTGCTTCAATTTTACATGGGTTATTTTTACAGATCTGTCTTGCTGTGTGGATTCCATTGAGAATGAAATGAATCCGTGCTATTGCTTCCATGGAAACCTGTTTCTTTGTGATTGGCTGAGCAGTATCCAGGCTTCAACAATATCCCAGAAAGTACAAGTCCTGTTAATGTTTAACAGACGTGGTAAAACCTACCAACCCCATGGCATTTATTATGCAACTCACTATTAATAAAGAGATTCAAATCCATCCTAACATTTTCTCACCCTCTGAATATCCTTGTGATGTTTTTTTTTCCCTTGTTAACCTGACCTACAGAGGAAAAGGAACTGAGAGGGGGGAGGGGAAGACAAGACCTAGAAAGGGCATGAAATCTTGAAGGTGCGATAAGATAAAACCTATCGAGGTTGTAATTACAAGTGTCTTTATTTCATTTGTTTTATTTCAAGATAGAATTGGCTTAAAAGAGGAAAATGATATGCCCATAAGGAATGTGTTGCCAATTTACATTTGATCAGGATTGAAAACAAGAGTATCAAGTCACCTAAGACAATTTATATAACTATGAGCATACTGGTGTGATTAACCAAGATGAGGCAAATGATGCAAATCAAACGGCCCAGAGGAAACATGTGTACTCACTAGTGTCCACGGGAAACAGTTTTTTTAAAGCACATATGATTCGAAACTCCTTGTGTGCCTTGTATTAAGGAAAGCATCCATATATTTAAAAAGAAAAAAAAGTCCATTTTGCAAGAGTTAAACTTCCAGGTAATTATTTTTTCCAAAATCTTTACACTATCTGAATACTTGGGAAGTTCTCCAGTGTTTCAAAAGTTATATTTACACCATAGCATGAGGAAATCCACCCCTTAACAAGGGGAGTAGCACTGAAAAGGAGCCAGGGTTTTTAGTGTTTCCTTATTTTATCTTGCTGAAACCATGTAACCCAGATTGCGACTTAAACACACATCTTTCCACTGAGATCACACGTGGTCTCGAGACTAAATAAAGCTTAGGTTCTTGATGTCTCATTGCAGAAAGGATTCAGTGAGAGACAAAGTGATAGGTAAGAAGTGGATTTAATATTTATTGTATTTATTTATTTATTTGGCTGCACCAGGTCTTAGTTGAGGCATCCAAGGGCCTGACCTGGGATCGAACCCAGGCCTGCTGCACTGGGCGTCCTCTATAAGGATGTATCAATTTTGTGTATAAATCCAATAAGAATCATGTTAGGAAGTGCTACTGTGTGAAATCACTTAACTATTGATATATCTAAAACTGATATTTGCTGAGAGGCCATAAAAATAACTGCCCATGTGCTTTCTGTAAATCTTAAACTAATACAATGATGGAAAGTAGGATAGGTTTAGAATTGTACATAACAGTACCTCAAATTTAATAAATTAATGTAAACTTGTAAAGATTTAAAAAATCATACATCAAATGCTAACCATGATTATCACTGGGAGTACACAGTTGATTCTGGGTTTGTTTGTTGATTCTGGGTCTAAAAACATTTTAGACCAAACTTTTTTCTTTTACTTTATACCTTAGTCTCTGTACATTTTTCACACAAAACATGTTATTTAAAAAGGAAAAGTTATATTTTTTGACATAAATTATCAGCAATTTTTTCATCTTTCTTTGTAAGGACCATTAAACCTTAAATATATAAAGAGTCTTAGAAGTTTTAAAGTATCGTGCATCCATTATCTTATTCCAGGCACACAACAGCCTGGGAGAAAGATATTACAGAGCACCAACTCTCACTTACAGATAAGGGAAATGAAGGCCAGGGGTTAGCCAACTTTCCAGGATGGCTGGGGACATAAGAGTCAGAGCTTGAAGAACATATCTGGTGCCATGGGGTCCCTATATCCCAACACTTAGATTATATATGAGATATATTACACTGATGGTTTTCATATCTCTTTAAACTAAGTCATAAGTCCATGTTCACAACATAATTTTTTTTTGTATTCCATTCCTGCATGTAACACACTAAGAATCAAGCAGATGTTTAATAAACATTTTAAATTAACTTACAGCAATCCCTTTCTCTTTGTATATTTTAAAACTCATTTACCTATGCAGCTTAATAAATTTACTAAAGAACTGACAGCACTTTAATTAATTTTTTCTTTACACTATTTTCCAAAGTTTGAAACTCTGGGGTTTTAAATATGTGTGTGTGTGTGTGTGTGTGTGTGTGTGTGTCTATACACTCTTTCTTGACTATCCACACAGTTTTAGGGGAAAGGATATGAGAAAAGAATAACATGAATATTCACTGAGCAGTTTATAAAGAGCACCACCTAGAAAGGGCAAACTGCCACTGCATCAGTGCCAGTGAAGACAGGGAGAGAGGAAGGCTGGTATCCTTCATCCAGCCATTTCCCCGGACTAGTGGCAGAGTTAGATCAGCAGTCAAGACTAATGGAGTTCTAAGGGACAGTCCCAAGATGCCTGATAGAGAAGGGGGAAATGAAGAGACAAACACCCCAAGATGCCAGGATTAACAGGATATTACCTAGGGTTTCAAAATTCCTTTCCTGGGTTGCTCATTTGTTCTAAGGAATCCGCATCAGCAGAGTCACTGCAAACATAGATGAGTCAACTAGAAAAAGGTGCCCCTTTCTCCCAGCAGATATGATCTTGACCAAAACTCAGAGTTCAGTGAATGGACTGGGGTTTGTAATATACCCCCACTTGCTCCCTGACCAGGGACTCATATAGTAAGCAACCTGCACAACTGTACGCCACAGCCCTGCACGTGAACTGGAAACAGAATCGAGCTGAGTCAGCTTCTACCTAGAAGATATTTTTGACACCTTGCCAAAAAAGTATGTTTTTGTTTAACAGATAGCACATACACACACATATCTGATATGTAACAAAGACAAAGAAATGATTTATAGAAGTCAGAGGTAAATGAATTTCCAGTTTAAAATGAAAACAGATACCCACTTCATACAGTATAGCAATAACAAATAAGATAATACACATCATGCACAGAGCACAAAGCCTGGTGTGACTCATTCTGTAAAATATTGGTTCTCTGCCATTTCCCTTGAAACTATTTAGATAAGCTGCTGTTACAGTGGTAATTCTTTAAAAATCCAACTCTTTATTGCCATAAATTGCAAAGCTTTCATATTTTCCCACTTAGGAACAAACTATACTCCCTCCCTCCCTATCATCCTCTCTACCAAGTACATTTTAGAGTAGCAGGCAGCATGCCATAGACTCTGAACCCATCTGGAAAAACTGTAAATTAGTTTTGTATGATATGTTAGTACAAAACTCAAAGCCAGCTCTGACTTTACATTCTATAATAAAACTAAAATTTGGCCCATGTTTGCAAAAATTTTGCCAGCATTTGCTCTGGGTCTGTGATTGTCATTAATCCATAGATATGAACCCATCTCAAAGGTGAAAGATTCCAGATCTGCTGAGAGCTGAGCAAAAAAGTCAGGCATATATCCTAAATGTCACTTTGAACACCATCCCCCCAAAATATGAAAAGCTGATGCACACCACTGTTCAGAGTGTTGGAGAGGAAAAATGTGCAGAGTCATATCTCTGAATGAATTTGGGTCACAGTCCTTCCTGTATGCAGGGTTATCTCTTCCAGATGAACCACAGAAACGGACCAGTTGTTGTGAATGCGTACCATGTCTTCTGGGGCAGCCATGAGCTCTCTCCTTCCCTATGGCTTTCTAGTTTAAAAAAAATAATAATAATAAATGTGTAGAGAATTCACCTGCCATATCTTCACCATATTAAAAGGCAGGGTAAGAAGACAGCATGTACTGTTAATTTGCTCAATCCTGCCCTTGATTACCACAGTGGCACAGAGTGACACTGTTTCCAAAATAGTTTTCAGCTTCTACCCAAGGTTGTAGCCTTCTCCAAACTTCTGAACCCTGGAATCTCACAAGTAAGCAATGACCCCCCAAGTTGTATGTTTATATTTTATTAAAATGTCATATAGCCAGATTTTTCTGACCTGGTATAGCTTTAACCAGAGACAATTTCTAGATGATGAAACTCAAGGCAATGACCTAACATGCGGTATTTTAATAAACAGGAAATTGTACAAATCAGAGAACTACTACCATAAAAACAAGTTTGAAAGTAATAGAGGACACTGTACAGAATATAGGTAAAATACTAGAATTAGGCAACCCACATCTGAATGAAAACGTATACAAAACAGCAGAGTACAAGTATTTTAACTAGGAAAACAAAAATAGACTCTTAAGAACACGGAGGGCTTCCCTGGTGGATTAGACCATAAAGAATTCACCTGCAATGCAGGAAACCTGGGTTCAGTCCCTGGGCTGGGAAGATCCCCTGGAGTAGGAAATGGCAACCCACTCCAGTAATCTTGCCTGGAGAATGCCATGGACAGAGGGGCCTGGCAGGCTGCAGTCTATGGGGTCACAATGAGTTAGACACAGCTGAGTGACTAACACACAAGAACACAGCAGGAGAGGGAAAGATAAGAGAAAATAAGTTAAGTTCTCTTTGGGTTTCTCTGAGACCAGATCATCCAAGGTACCAAGCAGAGAGGAAAACAAAGGACTTCCTTGATGGTCCAGTGATCAGAACACTGTCTTCCACTGTAGGGGGCAAGGTTTGATCCCTGGTTGGAAAACTAAGATTATGCATGCCGCCTGGCAGAGCCAAAAAATAGAAAAATAAAATTTAAAAAAAATAGAGAGGAAAATAGGACCCAAGCTTTGCTTCCATCCTTCAACTCTCACCCAACATTGTATATTCCTGCCATCTGGTTGACTTTTAGTTCTCATGAAGGACACAAGTGTCTCTTTTCAAACAACTGCAAATCTCAAATCTCATCTGCACTCACAACCATAGGTAAGCTGTGACCACTACTGTGATGCTTAAAAGAAAAAGTTTCAAAAATAAATATATAAATAATCTTAATTAAATCTCATTGTTTGCATGTGACTCATCTGCCCTGCCATACACATTAAACCCCAAATCTAGGTCAGCTCATTGTTTTGTAATCCACAGGCCCTAGCCCAGCACTTTGAGTAAACAAAATGTTTCAATATTTATTCATCTATTTTTCCCACAGCCATATATTTTCCTAAATTCAAAATTATCATTTAGTTAAGAACAAATTGAGAGCCATTTAAAATGCAGAAGAGAACAATTTCAGCACCATTCTGTTTTCCCCTGCATTTATCTCTGCATTCATTCAGTACACAAGGGTAGGAATAAGGTACCTTGCTAAATGTCCCCAGGATACCAGAGTCAAGACAAGGTGTCTGCCCACTAGAATCTAGTTAGGGAGACAACACAGTGAGCAAATGATGGAAACAATGTTGTTTTTCATTGTTAGTAGTTTGAGCTCTAAAATGGTCTAGAAAGAGGGTGATAGTGGATTCTAGATCAGGAATTGGCTTCCTTCTGCAGATCCAGGACCTTGGGGTCTCGAGGGGAGATATGATCACAGAAATGTGCTAACCGTCTTCATGACTCAGGGATTTTATCAATTTCAAGATTGATCCCCATGCACATGGCAGATGCTCTGTACTTACTGCTCAAAACAAAGGTGGGCCAAGACAGACAACTACTGAGCTATAAGCTCTTGTGAGTGAGTGATGATAGTCCGACTCTTTGCGACCTCATGAACTGTAGACTGCCAGGTTCCTCTGTCCATGGAATTCTCCAGGGAAGAACACTGAAGTGAGTAGCCATTCCCTTCTCCAGGGGATCTTCCCCACCCAGAGATTAAACCCAGGTCTCCTGCATTACAGGCAGATTCTTTACCATCTGAACCATCAGGCAAGCCTCTCTGAGTAGGCTATAAACGCAAAAATATGGACAATGACTACTTTTCTTAATAAACAATCCAGCTTCCCAGTTAGCCTTCTCAGGGTACCCTAAGAGTCAGGCAGGCCCAAGGCAACCTCACTATACCAAGAGAGACAGTCCACTAAAATACAGGCTAGGAAGATAGAGTATTGGCTGAATTATCTCTGCACTATTCCCAAGGCCTAGACAAAGTCTGAAGCATAGTGCCCTAAAGAAGTTTGTTAGGTGAATAAATAAATTAATGAATCAAGATAGGACCTAAAGCATGGCTCTAAAGTGAAGACATTAAACATAGACCAGAGGTCACACGAAGTATAAAGAGTCTTCTATCTTATCTATTCAAATTGAAATTTACACCCCCCCCCCCCCGCCTTAAAAAGGGACTTGGTCCAATACAGTCCTTGGTATTGACCTTTTCTCTTGGAATGAATGAGAAGAGAAATCAGAGCCCTCCCTAGAGTGGGAGTATGTGCGATAAATTTATTTTAAAAGTATGCTCAAAGTATTGCTGGGAATACAGTAGAAAACAGAAGAATACACTTCCTTCATTCAGCCTTAGGCTTAAAGAAGGCTTCTTGGAAGTGGGGCCATTTGAGCTATTTACATTCCATGTGAACCACAAACCCCGCTGTTTAGAAGTACTTTGCTCTTGGACTTAAAGAGGATAGCAATGAGAAAGATGACTTCATACTTTCCCCTGTGAAAGAAAGAAAAAAACAAATGACAACAACAAAATTATCACAGGCATCAGAGACTATTTCCTGATGATCTAACACTTAACTATGTATGCTAGCAGCTTAGTCAATGATTCAAGAATAAAGAAAAAATTAAGAAAAAATAAAGAAAATTCAAGAATAAAGAAAAAATTAAGAAAAAATAAAGAAAAAATAAAGAAAAATAAAGAAAAAATAAAGAAAATTCAAGAAAAATTAAGAAAAAAAATTAAGAAAAATTAAGAAAAAAAAAGAAAAAATAAAGAAAAATAAAGAAAAAATAAAGAAAATTCAAGAATAAAGAAAAAATTAAGAAAAAATAAAGAAAAAATTAAGAAAGAAAATATGGCAGAGAATATGGATTTGGAATTTAACTCTGCTTGTGAGTCTATTGTGAAAGAATGAGAGCTACTTTTCCTTATCTTCATCGCAAGGGAAAAGCAAGGATTTGTAACCTAGATGTCAACCCAAGGAAGAGAGTTTCAGATGTTTAGATTTTCAAAGTAAACAACTGAATCATTCAAGATGGGGAAAGTTCAGAAGTTTCTGAATGACGTGACTCTATCCTAGTGGACCCTATGCCCAGGCAATGTGGGAGTGCTACTGAGGTAACATGAAATGATAGCTGCTCAGTCATGCCTGACTCTTTGCAACCCCATGGACTGTAGCCTGCCAAGCTCTGTTCATGGAATTCTCCAGGCAAGATTACTGGAGTGGGTTGCCATTTCCTTCTCCAGGGGGTCCTCCTGACCCAGGGATCCTACATTGCAGGAGTCTTTACCATCTGAGCCACCAGGGAAGCCTACTATTAAGAGACATTTCTTTTTTTTTTTTTTCCCCATTTATTTTTATTAGTTGGAGGCTAATTACTTTACAATATTGTAGTGGTTTTTGCCATACACTGACATGAATCAGCCATGGATTTACATGTGTTCCCCATCCCGATCCCCACTCCCGCCTCCCTCCCTATCCCATCCCTCTAGGTCTTCCCAGTGCATCAGCCCTGAGCACTTGTCTCATGCATCCAACCTGGGCTGGTGATCTGTTTCACCCTTGATAGTATACTTGTTTCAATGCTATTCTCTCAGAACATCCCACCCTCGCCTTCTCCCACAGAGTCTAAAAGTCTTCTGTACATCTGTGTCTCTTTTTCTGTTTTGCATATTGGGTTATTGTTACCATCTTTTTAAATTCCATATATATGCATTAGTATACTGTATTGGACTTTATCTTTCTGGCTTACTTCACTCTGTATAATGGGCTCCAGTTTCATCCATCTCATTAGAACTGATTCAAATGAATCCTTTTTAATGGCTGAGTAATATTCCATGGTGTATATGTACCACAGCTTCCTTATCCATTCATCTGCTGATGGGCATTTAGGTTGCTTCCATGTCCTGGCTATTATAACCAGTGCTGCGATGAACATTGGGGTGCACGTGTCTCTTTCAGATCTAGTTTCCTCGGTGTGTATGCCCAGAAGTGGTATTGCTGGGTCATATGGCAGTTCTATTTCCAGTTTTTTAAGGAATCTCCACACTGTTCTCCATAGTGGCTGTACTAGTTTGCATTCCCACCAACAGTGTAAGAGGGTTCCCTTTTAAGAGACATTTCTAAGTATAAACACAGGTCAACTTAAAAAGTATCAGCAGATACATGCTTGACTTTATCTTATAATCTATAAATAATACATTAGAATATGTAATGAATCCATACACCTTTTCCAAAGGAATACCCAAGATGGAAGTAGCAATAAAGTTATAAATGAAAGTCATCAATCAGATGAAATAATTTAGATGAAGGTTTTCTCTCTCAAAGAGATGGGGACTGGGCAAGTGGTCAGGAAGGAAATACAATGTGCTTTTAACTTTGTATGAAAAATAATGTTCAGTTCCACATTGCTGAACATAGTTCTATTTTTGCCAAATAAATCCTCTCCTACAAGTTACTGTTCAAATGCTTTATTAAAACTCTGCTTCTGGCCTTTGTTTTGGAATCTGTTACTTTTTGTTGCCACCTCCTGATTGCTGTCCTCTGAAGCTTCTACTTCCTTCCTGCTATCCCCTGACACCTCAGTTGCCCTCGTGCTGTCCCCTGAAGCCTCGATTGCCTTCCCACTGTCCTCGGAAGTTGCGATATCCTTCCCGTGGACCTTCTAGCTCTGATGGCTCCGTGGCCACAGAAAGCCACCAGCACCGTGAATCATGCCACTTTTCCTGTACTTCTGTTACTGATGCAGTAGGGATATCAAAGCAAACACCCTGCTTTCCTTTGAGAAAGACCATTCCCTTCACTTTGGAATCAATAGCCTCACCCAGCTGCTCTTTAAGTTCTTCTTAAATGGAGAAATTCAAGAGAAAAGCCCCAACCTCAAAGATGGATTCCCCGACACTGGAACTGACTCCAACTTCAAAGAAGCTGCTAGTGAAGAAAACAGTGAGTTAGAACATGAAATGACATGGAGCAAAAAGAAGGAGCTTTCTCCACTTTTCCCATATCTGAAGAAACTGCTAAACTTCTTAAAGTCTGTGGGGTGACCTTCCTGTTTTCTATACAAGCAAAGACATTTCACCATGTCTATAGTGGGAAGGATTTGATTGCAGAGGCATGGACAGGAACTAGAAAGACATCTCCTTTGCTATCCCATTGGTTGAGAAACTTCTTGGAGAACTGCAAGACCGGAAGAGAGGGCATGCCCCTCAGGTATTGGTTCTTGCGCCCACAAGGGAGTTGGCAAGTCAAGTAAGCAGAGACTTCAGTGACATCACAAAAAAGCTGGCAGTGACTTGTTTTTATGGTGGAACTCCCTATGGAGGACAAATTGAACACATGAAGAATGGGATTGATATCCTGGTTGGGACACCAGGTCGTATCAAAGACCACTTGCAGAATAGCAAGCTAGATCTCACCAAACTTAAGCATGTTGTCCTGGATGAAGTTGACCAGATGTTGGATGTGGGCTTTGCTGATCAGTGGAAGAGATTTTATGTGTAGCATACAAGAAAGATTCAGAAGACAATCCCTAAACACTGTTTTTTTCTGCAATTTGCCCCTATTGGGTGTTTAATGTTGCTAAGAAAGACATGAAATCTACATATGAACAAGTGGACCTAATTGGTAAAAAGATACAGAAAATGGCGATAACTGTAGAGCATCTGGCTATCAAGTGCCACTGGACTCAGAGGGCAGCAGTTATTGGAGAGGTGATCCAAGTGTACAGTGGTTTTCAAGGGTGCACTATCATATTTTGTGAAATGAAGAAAGAAGCCCAGGAGTTATCAGGGAATGTGGCTGTAAGACAGGATGCCCAGTCGTTAACACGGAGACATTCCACAGAAGCAAAGGGAAATCACCCTGAAGGGTTTTAGAAATGGTGATTTTGGAGTTTTGGTTGCAACCAATGTGTCTGCACATGGGTTAGACATCCTTGAGGTTGATCTAGTTGTTCAAAGTTCTCCACCAAAGGATGTTGAATCCTGCATTCATCGTTCTGGGCGAATAGGTAGAGCTGGGAGAACCAGGGTTTGCATCTGCTTTTACCAGCACAAAGAAGAATACCAGTGAGTCCAAGTGCAGCAAAAAGCAGGAATTAAATTTAAACGAATAGGTGTTCCTTCTGCAACAGAGATAATAAAAGCTTCTAGCAAAGATGCCATCAGGCTCTTGGACTCTGTGCCTCCCACTGCGATCGGTCACTTCAAGCAAAGAGCCAAGAAGCTGACTGAGGAGAAAGGAGCTGTGGGAGCCCTGGCAGCAGCCCTGGCCCACATTTCTGGTGCCACGGTGGTAGACCAGCACTCCTTTATCAACTCAGAAGCGGGCTTTGTGACCATGATCTTGCATTGCTCAATTGAAATGCCAAACATTAGTTATGCTTGGTAACATGAAGACTAGGTCTAAAATCTGGGCCCTGTGACTCAGCAGAGACTAAAGATCTAGTGGGCAAGTTTCACATGTACACTGGGCCACCAAACCTATGCTTTTCAATAAGCCACTTCAGCAGCCAGACCAGAGGCCCTTCCCCAAGTTTTCTGGAAGGTATAACACCCTCAAATTACTTGAATAATCAAAAGAAGTTGCAGGGAAAAAACAGATGAGATTAAATTCTCAACATCCTTGCTCAGTCAGGAGGGAACAGAGCCAAATTTATTTGAACATGAAGAAATACAACACTTCCTGCTCCCAGAGTTGAGCAGCCAATTCATACTCATTTTATATGTTTGACCAAAGTTCAGAAACAAAATCAACCTTTTAAAAAGCAAAACCAAGCCCCTAGATCTTTGCAAATGAATGGCAGGACTTCACATTTTGCAGAACACCCATATTTACCTCAGACACAGCCAGTCAACTAGAAAACCAGCCAAGCTTGATAAGTTTACCCAATTCCTAACCTTTCCAGACCCTGGAAGAATGTCTGTCTCAAGCAGTTTCAGTTACCGTCCTGAGATGACCCAAGGACTTCCTCCCACTAACAACCATTCTAAAAAGAAGGGGGCAAAAATCCACATGCTGAAATGCCCTCCTTGGCCAATCTCCCATTTAACTGTACAAACAGGAACAGAGTAGCTAATGTTTAAATGGAACTAATGTTACATGTCAGTGTTAAACTCATGTTTTGTGATTTGTTTTTTCCAAAAACTATATTAACACTGTCTATAGGTAGCAAGAGCTCAATAGTTTCATTTCACTTTTCTAGATAGCAGGCATTCATTGGTTCTTGAATGTTTCATATCAGGCAGAATTCCTGGCTTACTGTGTTTGATAGAAAGAAAAGAATTCTGGATCAAAACAGAAGGGGAATTGCAAAATGAATTCCAATGAAACATGAGCAAGGAAGTACATCTATGTAGGTTTCGTTATGACTTAGCATTCAAGGGATAGGGAAAAAAAATAAAAAGCAAGTATCCAATGGTTAGATGAAGACTTCTCAGCTCTCCTGTCCTGTGTTGAATCTGCCAAATGCTTTTTTTTTCTTCTCTAATCCCATTTTTTAATATCTCACAATTCAAACCTGATTAATCACTTAGTCACATCAGCCTAAACTCACAGGCCAATTAAAACAGAATGCTTATGGTAGAGAATCAGGCTTTCAGAGAGCCATCAGCTGCTAGGTTCTAAACATTCCACTAGTCTCATTTCAAGGGCTATGATCCTCCAGGCGTGGTTTGATTTTTCAAAGGGGACACATTGCTACTCAGAAGGACTTCTCAGGACACTGTGGGGGTAAAATAGGGAGTAAAAACCAGAACAATCTGACAAAAATAGAATGCCTTGTCACCCAAACCCTGAGGCAACTCACACATATGGTGCCGTATTTTAAACATGAAGAAATAGACACTATCTTAACTGCCTGGTGCTGTTAGGATAGCAACTTCAAGACAGCACATCCTTCCTGGTAAAGTCTGTGGAGCAGCGTTGTCCTAAGGGAGGCTCTTAAGGGATTGCTGGCAAGGCTGCAGGAGGCAGTGGTATAGGTTCTGTGGGGCATCCTCTGAGGGGCCGGGCAGGGGGCTGAGATGGTGACCAAGGCACAACGTACCCCGATGAGAGGCTCAATTAGCCTGTAGGAAGGGGGCCTTCCCCATTTAGTCCACAGAGGAGCCACTTATCTGCAGTTTGTCCGGAGGGTATACATTTCCTTATCTGCAAAAAGGCACTGTATGTGCTAACAGCTTGGGAGCTAGGTAAGAAATGGGCTGGATAATGACATATCATCCAAAAACCTGACAATGCTGAGACGAGAGGAACTGTCATTGTTAGGTTATTATTGTTCAGTCGTTCAGTCATGTCCAACTCTGCAACCCCACAGACCGCAGAATGCCAGGCTTCCCCGTCCTTCACTATCTCCTGAAGCTTGCTCGAAATCATGTCCATTGAGTCAATGATACCATCCAACCATCTCATCCTTTGTCATCCCCTTCTCCTCCTACCCTCTATCTTTTCCAGCATCAGGGTCTTTTCCAATGAGTTGGCCCTTCTTATCAGATGGCCAAAGTATCGGAGCTTCAACTTCAGCATCAGTCCTTCCAATGAATATTCAGAGTTGATTTCCTTTAGGATTGACTGGTTTGATCTTCTACTATCCAAGGAACTCTCAAGAGTCTTCTCCAGCACTGCAGTTCAACTCTCTTGAATTCACTTTAGCTCCTAAAGTCCCACCCATCTGCAACCCTGGGATGTTGGAGCTTTTGGAAAAAGCCAACCAGAGATTTGATGCCAGCTCTAGTTTTCCTTCAGGAGAGGATAGGAGTAGAGAGAAGAGGGGGAAGGGCTGACATGTTTCATGTCTAAACTTTATGACATTTGAGGGCAGGGACTGTGTCTTATTCACTATTGTACTCTTAGTACTGTGCACACAGTACTGCGTGGAAGGAACGCACTCAAAGTCATTTTATTCTTTCATCTTGCTTGTGTTTTCAGTAACAGAGAGATGGTTAAACCTATATTTATTTGTTTATTTTTTTAATATCCACAAAATTCAATCCTATGTTAATCTGGCACATTTTTTCAGAATCTTTTAAAGGATCACAGGACCTTAGAGCTAAAAGTGTCTTAGTCTAATCTGCTTAGTTGCAATAAAGGCAGCAGTGGTCTAGAGAGTTTTAGTGGCTTGTGGTTGATTTCAAAACCAGTTGGAGGCAAAGCCCGAACTGGAGCTCAGAACAACAGATCCCCAAACGCAAAGTCTTTCTCCAAGATCTCTTGCTCTAAGACTAAGAGATCAGGCACATATAAGCCTCTAACACGAGTGTTGTCTGCTATGTGAGGCACTGCCAGCCTCCCATGCTGAGAAGGTAGCACCTTTGCAAGCACCACCCCCATTAGTCCTAACTCTGACACTACACAATCAGGTGTATGTTTGTGTACTCCACACACTACTGGACTCAGAAGTGAGTGATCATAGCAATCTTAAAACATTTACATAAATGGGCCCCAAAGAAAATACCTACTAGTCTGTCACTTTCAATTTCTTTGTGAAATGAGCCATGGAACTTTAAAAAACGATCACTTCAACACAGCAGAGCACGTAAATGTGTCATACACCATCGTTTAACATTGGAAGGGCTAGATCAGAGAAGTAATAAACTGGGAAGCCCCCATGGAGTCATAGGAAAGTGGTCTGGTTTTGCAAACATCATGCATCACAGATACTGAGGAGGCCCACCGTAAGGTAGCCAGGATGAAACAAGAGTCATTCCTTTCTTGTATTCCAGCAACTGCCGCAGAACAAGGTGGAAATTGTTCCTAAAGAATGCTGGATTCCAGACAACCAGGGAACAACATTTAAAAGGGTAAATTTGTCTAGGGAGGAAGTACAGATTTTCTGACCTCCATTTCTAATAACTGGAATGGCACGTGTGTCTGGTAACTCAAAAGGGAAGACCATTATAATAGATGGAACATTTTAGTCAAATAATTACAAGCCATCCCTTACTCAGACAAAGGAACCAACTGGTTGGGTGTGGTAGGAAAGTGAAAATTCAGAATCTCAATCACATGGGGTCAGACAGGCATTTCTGGCACAAGATGAACTTTCAAAATATAATAAAGAAAAAAATCTACACCAGGCAACAGATTTATGGGCTCAAAATGTCCCTTTGCCCTTAAAAAGACTTCTGGAAATAGATTTTCATTATATTTTGGACAACTTGATGTTCTATCTTTTGTATCTAGAAAGTTCAAACTAGAAGAACCAGCTATGAAAGAAAATAACTACTGTATCTTTATGTCTCTTGTTTCTATGCAATATTTTCTCAGCTGAGAATATTTCATGCCTGGTATTGATTACCATTTCATATAGTAACTAAATTGGCAAAATGGAGTTGAGGGTAGGTAGTTTTTCAATGAGTTCGTGCAGCTTTCTAAAACTTTCTAAAAGCTTTTCCATCAGCAGGGTTCTATACATAAAGAATTTTTATAAATGTCTAAGATTATGGAACAAGAAAGAAGGGAAGGACCTGAAAGAAAACCTTGTAAACAGCTGTCTAGAACTCAGTTGATATGGTTTAAACTCTAAACCATACCATCCAGCTTAAAACAATCAAGAATGTTAAGGGAGGGGTACTAACAAATTATTCTTTAAAGATAAAGTTGGTTCCCCATTTGAGCAACAAAATATAGTAGCAATGGATTATAACCAAAAATACAAAACATATAATCATGCATACATACTGATATTAAATTTGAAAATATTAAATAATGAATGAATGGAGGAAAATAGACAAATCTCCCTTGCAGAAGAATTTCAAATAATTTCCATAGGTACTTTACCCTTAAGGAGGTTGAGCATAATTCCCTGTTCACTTCGTAAGTATGAGTTGTGCAGAGTAAGGAAGAGTATACACTGTGAAAGAAGGGAGGTTGGGGTGGGGAGAAAAACTTTAAGGTGGAGAGATCTGGCAAACACTACCTCCATCAGTTAATTAAGGTGAACACCAGTGATAAGTCACATTCACACCATGTACCCTTGATAAGATGTAATGAGTATGGTGCATTATTTCTCTGTGTGTTTTGCTTGTTTGTTTTGTTTTTATTTTTGCACAAAACTCATAACCTAGTCTTCTCATGAGGAAAACAAATACATCCCAATTGAGGGATATTCTACAAAATCCCTAGCAGGACTTTCCAAAAGTGTCAAGATCTTCAAAAACCAGAAGAGCTTTAAAAAAAAAAAGCAAAAAGCTTTGTCACAGTCAAAGGAGCCTAAGGAAACATGATTTCTGAACGTAATGTGGTGTCCTGGATGGGATTCTGGAAGGGGAGAATGACATTAAGAAAAAACTAAGGACACAGTATGGACTTTAGTTAAAAGTAATGTATTAACATGGGTTCAAGTATGCTATAGTAATGTCACATTCTGACAACAGGGGAAACTGGGCCATGGAAACTCCCTGGACTATATTTCTGTTTTTTCTGTATTTTTCTAAAATAACTCTAAAATAAACACTTATTCAAAAAAATAAAAGGGAAGTTGGTTTTGGCAAAAAGGACAATAGAAGAGGTGAGGAAATAGAAGTTAACCATCAAAAAGTAGGAGCTCTCAACCCAGGGGAGCCTGATGCGTCAGCATTAAGAAAAACACAAAGTCAAAATTCACCTCTGAGTGCCAAGGAGAACTGTGTGAAACAATGCATTAAGAAAAGTGGGGAGGTATTCATAAGCACAATGAACACCTTGCCTGAATAGGGGCAAAAAATAAGGTGCTGTGGGAGGGCGAACAGGCCAGGGTCACAGACACGTCTGGTGGTAGCATCTAAAATGAGACAAAGCGCCCGATGAGGGGAAAGTGTTAAGCAACCAGGGCCCAAGTGAGCCACAAGAACACCTATGTTACGTGTTCTCCCTAGTGCTTCTAATTAGGAGGAAGAGTTAAACTCTTTTTCTACAAAATTATCACGTTGACATTTTTTGTCACTTTTGCAAAGGTTTTGATGTCTCGATACAGACAGCCCCTGCTTCTCACTACGTTGAATTTTGCCTCGTAGGAAAGAACCTGAAAACAAAGTCTTGCAACACTGGATCTGACCAGCCTTCCATTTCAGCAGCAGGTTCTTAATTTGAGGGACTGAATCATCCATTTCTCACCTTTCTCACCAGCCAAGTATTTTTAACTTACTGTCAGCTATGGAGTGAACATAGTCTATAAGAGAAAAGATAGCCCATTTTTCACTTTTCCACTTTTGGCTGCTGAATTCAGGAATGCATCACAGCAAAAAGGAGGGTCTTTTATATAAAAATAATATTGGTTTAACATTTTTTTTTTCCATTTTGTTAGGTACCTAAAATGAGTCCCTGCTACTGACAGGATCCACTTCTTACCTAGAGGCAGCTTTTCTGCTCGCTCTGAAGTACAGAAACTGTGGGCAGCAGCCTTGAGCTCCCCAGTGGCTCCAGGGATAGGAAGGTCATGGGGATGCATCCAGTTCCCCAAAGCAGAAGGACCTGACCTGGAAGTTGATCCTCTGTGGACCTGTTCTCCTTGACCTCCAGGTTCTGGAATGGGAAAGAGACAAATCTTGAAGTGTTGCTCAACAGCCACTGGACACACTGATAGTCAGAAACTTGACTTCATGAAAACACTTAATTTCAACATCTAAGAGAAACAGTTGGGGTTCTGTTAGATTCTTAGGTCTAAACCAAGAAAGTGAAAGTAGGGATAGGCCAAATAAAGCAAAAGCTTGAATAAGAAGAGAGCGGCCTTTTCTCATCATCCGTTTAAGCAGAGAAAATGGCAATTAGAAACATTTAAGCACGGCTTTTGTTTCTTGCTTTGTTTGTTTGCATGACAGATAAAGAATAAAGAATAGATTTCATGGTCAGGGACAGAAAGGCATATGGCAATGACTGGGTGTTGCAGAATGATGAAATTCAGTTCTGTTTGGCGCAATGAAGAACAGAAGGAATAGACTATACCTTGGAACAGAAAGGCCAGGAGAAATACCAGAGCCAAAGAAGACAATGATGAACAGAGAGGCAGGCTGAGCACATACTCCATGCCCAAAAGTGTGGGCACAAAGAAGATGAGAGAATTTAAGATGAGAAAAGTTTACCTATAAAAGGTGACCAGAGTGAGGTGCTAAAGGTGGGGAGGCTTAAAGACAAGTGTTTGGGTAAAAGCCTGCATAGTCCACGCAGAAGGAAACAGTGAAAATGTTTGAAGAAAAGCCCAAAGAATCTGGTTTGTCTTCAGAGTCTTTGGAGACATACTGGATAGACGAGTCAAACTCAAGTCCATTGAAAATTAAAAAAGTAAATAATCATAGCAAACACTTCCATAGCAACTGGTCTATGCCAGATACATGCAAACATATTAACTCAATAATCCTGTGAGGCAGGGACTTAGTTGTCCTACTTTACAAACGCAGAAACTGAGACACGAAGGGGTCAGGTGACTTACCCACGGTTACACAGGTGATCACAGCCATCAGACAAAAGCTGCCTGTCACCTGCAAAGAACATGCATACTCACCTTAGAACTGTGTCACCATCTAAAATAATTGTTTCAAAGTGAACTGTTTGGAACCACTGTATTTCTCTTACATTTGTTCTTTCATTCAATGGTGCTATAATTATCTACTGAATGCACTCTATGCACCAAGCACTGTTACAGGTTTTGGGGGTAAGAAACAAAATATCCATGCCTTTCTGAGCATGTGCTTTAGTGAGGGGCAACAGATAAATAATATCCATGAGAATGATATAGCATATTATATGGTAATGAGTATAGCAGAGTCAGGCTTCCCTGGTGGCTCAGTGGTAAAGAATCCATCTGCCAATGCAGAAGATGTGGATTTGATCCCTGGGTCAGGAAGATCCCCTGGAGGAAGAAATTGCAACCCAGTCCAGTATTCTTGCCTGGAAAATCCCATGAACAGAGGAGCCTGGCCAGCTACCATCCATGGTGTCACAAAAGAGTCAAACACAACTTAGCAACTAAACCAAAATAATCCCAGGCAGAGGGATCAGCAAGCATGAGTACCCTCAGGTCAGAATGGCACAAGATGTCCAGGGGGATTTTGTAGCTAGAGTGGATTTATCTCTGGTTAAGTCCCTAGGCCAAGCTTTAAAGTGTCTTTTACTCCATAAAAACGTGAAATACAAGTGGTCTCTAAATTGCATATACTTCACACATTGTTCTCCAGAAGGATTCCCTTCTCATAGCATTCTTCCAGAAATAACTTGAAGGCCACCAGCTCCTCCCAGAGTCTTCTTTTATCTCTTGCTAGAAGTGGTACAGGCCTTTTCCGAATTCCTTATGTTATGTGCCATTTCCCACCTCGCTTCTGATTAGAGTTGCTTTTCTATCTTATCTTCTCTCTAAATAGTACATTCACTGAGGGCAGGAAATGGACCTGGTTAACTGTTTCATTCTCTAGAGTTTAGCCTTGCTCAGAATTAGAATTCAACAAACATTTTAGAAGGTTTGAGTATGTGCTTTCTATCAAATTAAGCTCCAAATTAGAATATCATTAATTTCACATCTGTATTTTATTATAATGATGGAAACATATTGTTAACCATACTTTCTTGAATTTTTAATATTCACAAAGGCTTTTACCAAACTACTGCAACTCATCAACATGTTGAGTTACAAGCTAATATTTTAAGCTCCAATGATCTTAAAGGGTAACACATCTTTCCCACACAACCATAAAAGAAAAAGATTAGTTTCAACAACTTTGTTGTAAATAAATAAAAATGGCAGACTGCAAAATATCTTTGCTTATGTAATCAAAAAAAAAAAAAAAGAATAACATATATAAATATCTCAAGTAGATAAAACATGTAAAAAGACCAAATTTTTTTTCTTTTTTTTTTTTTTTGTTTAATTTGGCATTGACTAGTGGCTTATGCCATACTACTTCCTGACTGAAACATCAATTACACAAGATGTCTTTTTGTAAGGAAATGCAAAAATATGACATAGGGTTGTTAAGATACTATAGCCAATAAGTCACCATCAAACTGCTTTCAAAAACTGAGATGTAGAGAAAAATGTAAAAAGAGTGCTACAGAATATAAAAGAATTTGCACTGAATTTCTCTTTATTCCTCTGGTGTAGAAAGTAGCCTAAAATGTCATATAACCAAAAAAAAAAAAAAAGTCATATAACCAATTTGAAGTTGACCAAGCAGACATTTCAGTTCCATGATTATTATTACTTGCATGAGTAAGAAATAATGAGGGAAATCATGAAAGAAAAATGCCTCTTTATTTGGGGAAAACAACCTTCTTATTTGGGATTGTTTCCCCCTTTTGTGCTTTCTCTCTGTGAGGTGATTTGAGATGACACTAGGCTGGGGTCCATGGCCTCTGTGGAGGAGACTCCTTTGGGGAAGCTGGCCCCTGGCTCAAGGAAGGCTGTTCCATAGACCCCAATCTAATCTCCAGTTGGACAGTAGATAACCACTGCTGATGCTTGGACTGGACAGCCCAGTGCCCACACACTCACAGGGCTCTGTCTTATTGCAGAAGGACTGAGAGGGGAAAGCAGAAGCAGGGTTTTAGATGTTACACCCTAGAAACTCCTCAGTCCCAAGGAAATGTAATTTAACACTCTGGGCCATCCTGGGTTTCAAAATATGAGCCTCTCTAAGTAGAGATTATTTCCCCCTTTCCCCTTCCCTCTTCCTAACCCATAATTGTCTTTCCTTCCAAATCATAATAGCATCACTTCCTTAATTGCCTTGGATACAACTTTTTTCCCAAAGCCAAAGCTAGCTGTCATTCTCACCATCCACAATAAGAATGTCAGAGTACCTACCACGTGACTCACTGCTAAATTTGGAAGATTTATGCTGAGCAAGACAAATATGGTCCTTGTACTCATTAAGGATAGAAGGAAAAAATAAGTGCCCAGAAATACAGGGAGCAATGACCTTTGATCAGCTTGATACAAGAATGTATCACACAATGAAAGATATTGGTAAGCACTGATAGAAAATGAGGTCCTTAGGGCTATGTCAGAATCACATGGGGAGGCCTGTCAAGCTCCACCACCACCACCCCACCTCTACCCCAATTCCAATGCTAACCTTTCCAGGTCCTCTCCCACCCAAGAAAATGGCAACATTTGTAAATTTCTTCTCGGCAATCCTCTCCTCCACCCTCCCACCCCATCCCAGTAGTCTATAGTGGGTAAGCGGGGCTGCACTGGGAAAATAGGGTACTTTTTTCCCAAAGTTCATTCATGAAATTAGCATAGGCAGGCACCCAAGGCAAACAAATAAACAAACAAAACTTCTGGAGATTCTGAAGATTTGTCTTTGACTATCAAAAGTCAAATCCTATAAGACTCAGAACAAGCATTTATAAAACAGGAAAACTTTAACAGGGAACTTGACAGCCAAAGAGCACTATTGGGACCACTTGGGGAAGAGCTAAGAGTCTGAGGGGCTCATGTGCCAGAAGGACCTGAAGACTCACTAGGCAGACTGCCCTCTCTCTGGATGGACATGTGGGGACCACAGTTGTGTCCACACCAGAAGTCACTGGTGAGAGCAGGGATCTCAGAGCAGAAGAGGCTTTGAGATTTCCTGGCTTCCCCCAATGTGTTTCAGACACTTCTCAGCTCACAGAAAAGCCCTGTGTCCAACTTGGACTGTAAGCTTCCCAGGGCTGAAGGGAGAAAGCACACGTCAGACCACCCGGTCAGTCCCCAAAGCAATGTCTTCCACAGTGCAGTACGTGGAAGACAGCCAGGAGTTTAAGAGGAGGGACACGCCCCGCCCCCCCCCCCCCCCACCACCACCACCACCAAAAAATTAGTTACAGAAGTGGCTGAGGGAGGTGATGACTCATGGTTCTGGGGCAAAGGATACAGATGGCATAAACCCGGCATTTGTTACAAATGAAATATCCATAACAATTTCTACTAGAGTCACTAATAGGAGAGTTAGAAACTAAATAGTATTTGTATCCACACCAGAAGAGGCAATATCACATCTGCATTCACTGCATTTGCCACAAGGAGTTTGTAGAGCGTAGTTCTTTGGGAGACCAAAGAGCAAATGGAAGGAGACTCCACTTAGAGGACCAGAGCCATCAGAGGAAGACAGAAAACCTGATGATCTTTCCTATGCCACAATAATCTGCTAGCGATTAAGGGAAAGCAGAAGGAAAGGGAGGAAAATTCTGATTAGACTGAATCTTAAACCAAAAGAGACAAAGCTTTAAACTAGAAGGGAATGTTGTCGAAGTGACAACAGAAAGTTTTCAATTAAAAGCAGAGACAGAGACTTCAGGGTAAATTTCAGATATAAAGAAAAGTTTTGGCTTTGCATATTCAAGCTTGTGGACTTATAACACATCTTTTTTGGGGACTGTGGCACCAAAGAACAGATACTCCCCAACAAATTTATTAACAGCACATGGCAGGATCGGAGACACACCATAAATCTTTCTCAACACTGGAAAAAAAATCATGGTACACTTATAAACAAAGTTAGTAATGGGCAACCAACTGAAGATCATAATAAGAAACTACAGCAATTAATTAATTCCGCCAAAGACCACTGCATGGTTTTTCTCATTGCAACATTTTGTTACAAATGAATAATCCATAGCAATTTCTAACAGAGTTACTAAAAGGAGAGCTAGAAACTAATTAATAATTGTGTCCACTCCAGAAGAGACACTATCACATGTCTACTCACTGGACTTGCCCTGGGGAAGCATCTAGACACAGTGGTTACAGCATGAGCTCTGGAGTCAGAGAATGTGACTTCTAATTCCATTTCTGCACTGATACACACAATAACATGTATGAATACCAAATGCACCAATTACAATAAGTGGAAAAAGTCAAATACAAAAGACTATACACCATGTGTGCTAAGTCACTTCAGTTGTGTCCAACTCTCTGCGACCCTATGGACTGTAGCCCTCCAGACTCCTCTGTCCATGGGTTCTCCAGGCAAGAATACTGGAGTGGGGTAGCCATGACCTTCTCCAGGGGATCTTCCCAACCCAAAGATCAAACCCACATTTCTTACATCTCCTGCATTGGCAGGTAGGTTCTTTACCACTAGCACCACCTGGTAAGCCCTATATACTGTGTGATTATTCCATCTAAATGACATTTTGGAAAAGGCAAGTTTATAAGAGCAAAACAGATCAGTGGTTACTAGACCTGAAGGCAAGCGTAAGGGTTGACTAGAAAGGGTCTGAAGAATTTGCAGGGGGGATGGGAAAACTCTATATCCACAAGTCACTTGTCATTTGTCAAAACTCATATAAATGTATGTCAAAGAAAGTGGAGTCATGTACAGATTTGAGAGTTGGACCATAAGGAAGGCTGAACACCAAAGAATTGATGCTTTTGAATTGTGATGCTGGAGAAGTCTATTGAGAGCCCCTTGGACAGCAAGGAGATCAAACCATCAATCCTAAAAGAAATCAACCCTGAATATTCACTGGAAGGACTGATGCTGAAGCTAACTTCTAATACTTTGGCCACCTGATGTGAAAAGCCAACTCAGTGAAAAAGACCTTGATGCTGCCAACAGGTCAGAAGAAGAAGGGGTTGGCAGAGGATAAGATGGTTGGATGGCACCACCAACTCAATGTAAATGAGTTTGAGCACGCTCCGGGAGATAGTGAAGGACAGGGAAGCCTGGCATGCTGCAGTCTGTGGGGTCACAAAGAGTTGGACATAACTTAACCACTGAACAATAACAAAGACCATGAATTTTGCTGGATGTAAATTTTCAAATAGGTGCTTTCTTTAAAAAAAAAAAACAAAAAACCATTTTGCCATTAAATGGCTGTTGCCCCTGTTACCAAATCTTTTTGTGCTTCAGTTCCTTTACTTCCAAAGATTAATAGAAGCACCTTCTACATAGGAGCACTATGAGGATTAAATGAGGTAGTATGAATAAAATATTGAGTTAGCCAAAAAGGTTTGTTCAGGTTTTAGATCTATGGAAAAAACCAAAATGAACTTCTTGGCCAACCAAGTAGAGTCTGTCACATTGGAAAGCCTTAGTAAGCAATCATCGTCATCATCATCACCATCACTGTCATCATACCTGATCTGCACTGGGTCTAGTAGATTCTGTGATGCTCTGCTAAGATCCCTCTTCACCCATGCACCGACCAGTCCCCTAAATGCTGAGAATATTGGCTGCAATACCCTCCAGCTGCTTTCCTCACTAGAAATTGTCCTCCAGTACAGGCCTATCAGCCAGTCATCAGCTACCAGGGGTCCCCAGGTGTAATCTTGGGTTGATGTACAGCTACAAAGGCCAACCCCTCTTCTGCAAAGTTGGGGCAATTCTGAAGGGCCGTCTCAACTCCAGAACTTTTGGTAGGATTGACTTTGGCCTCAACTGCAGCCACATGGTGGTCAAACCCTGCTCAGCTGTGACATCTTCTTCACAGTCAGTAAAGAAAATAAGTGTACAGACTCTGGAGCCAGACCTCCTGGGTTCATTTCCTGACTTGGCTATCACCATGGGACCTTGGAAGTCACTTACCTTCTCTGTGGCTAGGTTTCCTCATGGGGTTCCGGCAAGGACAAAATGAGCTAATGCACGTAGCAGCACTTTGAACAGTACCTGGCTCAGAGCAAACACTGAATTAACTGCTGTTATTACCCAGCTCCCAAGGATCCAGCCTTCATCTGAACCTCTGTGACCTTCACTCTCTGATCATTTTCTCTTAGCTTATTTCAAAACATTATTTCTATATATTTTTTTATTTTTTGTGTGTTTTTTGCTTTTATAATTTATTTTAATTGGAGGATAATTACTTCACAATATTGTGACAGTTTTTGCCATACATGTTATTTACATTTTTAATCCAAATTCATGTTTTATGTTGTTCCATCTCAACTAAAAATATTAGTCCTATATCTTTCAGTTCACAAGATGGGAATTCAGAGAAATGATAGGATTTGCCTAAGACCACACAGTCAGACAGTGTGACGCCAATTTTTCCTCAGAATGTGGGTTTTTCAAATTATACCTCACTAGTTATATAAGCAGCTGTTGTAAAACCTGCTCCATATATATATTTAAGTGTATGTGCTATGTAAAATACAGATCTCAATGAGAAGACAGTCATTATGTAAAAGTTGAAAAATATTAAAGCATGATTGTTCAACAGCCTCTCCCTAATACTGCAAAGCCTACTACATTTCCAGCAAATCATTGGTTGTCTGGTCTCTGAATATTTTCAGTGACAAGGAGCTCATACTTCCCGAGACAGCTTGGTTTTGTGATGCTCTCCTCATTGGTAGGGAGCTATCTATATTAAGCTGCTTTGACTAACTACTACTTTGCTTCATTGGTCTTAGCTTTGCCTCAGGAGCCACACCAAATAAAATAAATCCTTCATCCATGTACTGCCCCTCCAAATACTTGAAAACAGTTATTATAGTCCCATTCTTGTTTTCAAGCTCAATAATGCAGATATCTTTCCCCAACCCTCCCACCACAAAGTTTTCAGCCACCTTTCCATCCTATGCACGTTCCTCTGGACACACTCCAGTTTTCCAACATCCTGAAATATAATACCTGAATCCAAACATAGATTCCTATCTCTGAATGGAGCAAGTCAGGAAAAAAAAAAAAAAAAAACACTAAAACCCACGCAATATAAATACTATGCTTTCATCAATTCAGCCAAGAAATCCTACTATTTTTTGGAAGTCATGTCATCCTGGGGACTCATGTAGAATTTACTTTCAGTTAGACTCACCAATGTTCATTCCAAATCTCTTTCCTCTTCCCATCCTATCCTAACACTGTGCTGTTTCATTGTGATCATCCACATAAAATTTTTCTAGTTAGATGTAACTCATTATTTCAATATGCCAGGAACATTTTGTTAACTAATCTTCATGTTAATATTTTACATGTTAATATTAACTTTGTCCCAGCTGCCTGCCATTGAGGCAAAACATTTATGAAAACAATGGCCTGCAAGTAATGGCAATAACAGAGACCCTCCTCAAGCACACTATTGGCAATTTATGCCTCCTTGAGGTTCTGTGTTACAAATCTCACTCAGCACCATGATCCAATCTATAACCCCCTCTATGCTGTTCTCAGAAGTGGCCATGAGCGACTTAATCAGATGCTGGCCAAAATCTTAGCGTGCAACATTTACATCATTCCTGTAATTTCCTGATCTACCGACTCTCTTCTGTTGCCTTGCAAATATTTCCAGCTCAAAGAAAAAAATGTATTGAATATTATGCTAAAGGGCAAACAATGACCTTTGGGTGAAATTCACAAGATCTTCTGAAGACTGGCCCTGAGGTCTATGAACTACCCAGAGAGAAGACACAGCCTGTGCACAGGGGTTAATGAGAACAGAACACATTTGAAAAACTAAAACAAATTCATATGTTAGAAGGGAAAAGGTACAAGGGAAGAGAGAAGAGGTTTGAAGATGGAAGGAGAGAAGACGGGTCAGGCCTTGTAAGTCATGTTAGGAATTTGGACTGTGTCCTGAGGGTAATGGGGAGCCACTGCTTGATATTAACATGAGGGTGACATGATTGAATTTACGTTTTACAAAGGTCACAGGTGAAGCTGTTCTGGGGACCTCTGGTTTCACAGAGAAGTGGGAATAGTCAACCTCTAGGATCACAAGGCAAGGAGCCTGTAGCTCTATCACTGAGCTAATCAGGAAGCCCAAAGGAGGGTTAGCTTCTTGGAGGAGGCACGCTTCCCCTGTGCTCATATAATTATCTAGACTCGTCACTCCCACTGAGTGAGGCTGTGTGTGTGTGTGTGTGTGTGTGTGTGTGTGTGTGTGATGTGGGAAGGAGGGGAATAGAGGGTGGCTTATATCACAATATTCAAGCACCCTTGCATGTCACTGCAGCGTTAAGTTCTCACTGTCACTGAAGGTTCTTCCAGCTCAGCGGGCAGGCTGCTAGGAGCTGCAAGGATCAGAGAGCTTAATTCATAAGCTGAAAGTATACAAGCACCAACTACCAATATTGAAAGAACCAAGGAAGTGACAAAGGGTTGACAGATACTTGATTAAAACGTCATTTTTACCAAGCATCCTGCTGTCAAAAAAATGTAACAGATGATTAGGTGGTAAATTCAGAATTCCTTATGTCACTTTATTAAGAAAAGTCATCCATAACTTGTAAACAAGGACAAGAGGATAAGTGCACATTGTTTCAAAGTCACACTGAAATGGTGTTTAACAGGCCCCTTTGGTCTGGGATTACTTAATTTTCTAAAATAATCTACCATGGTGAGATGTTGATATTTAAAATCTAAATTAAAGGCCTAGGTTCTATGAAGTTACATGTTACTTTGTAGCCCTGTATCTGGTATGGAAGCAATAATTTCTGAGAGGAAAATAACCTCAAATGTTACAGTTTCTTGTACTGTTGATGACTCACAGTTTAATTCTAATGCAGCAGTCTAACTTAGCATCCCCTTATTACATTGCCTACAAACAACCAGCTCCTCACATGCTCTTTGAAGCAGCTTTATGATTTTACTGTCTTTCTCATTAATTAATGAGCTAGATAATATCTTTGGCATGTGATCATTCTATATTTGCATGAAAGTCATGTTTTAATTTTTTGAGAATTACACTTTGATATTCTGAGCACTAAACATTTTAGTTGAATTCTTCACTGAACCTAGTTTCACTGCTGGATTTTAAATCTGATTGTCGGGGGTGACGTTTTTTTCACTAGGGGTCTTTCCTCTATTTTCTTCATCTTGAAATAGTAATTTCAAGTAAACTAAGACTGGGTAGACTTTTACATCTTCATTTCTGTCATCTAAGAAAAGACACAACTTATTCAAGAGTATTTATACCTGGGGGCAGAAGGAAAATAAATACATATCTTTTCTTTTTGACCACTTTCTTTCTTCATTTTTTTACCGCTAAAAATTCTCCCAAGGCAAAGAAAAATATATTTTATAGAAATGTCTTCAAAGTTGTGAGAAAATTCTTGTCTATTTGAACGAATGGTATACACATTAAAACCGATTCAAAATGCCCCTTTCTGCTTTGTCATTGTGGCAGGGTCTGCAGTCATCCTTATTAGTCCTACAGAGTTCTTATGCTTAGGGGTTTCCACCTGATACAATAAATATGCATGAAAGCAGGTGCTGGTACAAGACTATTCGTTCAGTGTTGGTTTTTTACAGATACATGAAAAACAGTAAGAAAAATAAAAGACTGAATTATGGAAAATCTTCTCAAAATCTACCAGCTGAAAGAATCCAAACCTTTTGCTTCATTTCCTGAGGAGATTATGCTGTCCAATTAAAATAAAGTGTGATATGTGTATTTATGACCACCACCTGAATTTTCCATGTACTCTGAGCCTGCTGTTTCTCTTCTGTGTAAAAAACCATTTATGCCCCAACCACCATATAAAAAGTATAAAGAAATGAGTAACCCAGGTTCCGTACCATCAAGCTAATTTATAGTTAAATTGCTCTTTTTGTCTAACGTCCTTTAGAATCACTTGGTCTTCTTAAAGCCTGTTATTTGGGTTCATATGGCTTTTACAAAATATAATATTGGTTTTAATAACCCAGATTTGCAATGATTTTTATTGTTAGCATAAATTTCATCTCCTTTGATGCCGGAAGCATGTCTTGCTTCAAAACCATTCAGCCAATAAATTTTATGCTGTTCTGTTTCTGGCTTTTACTAGACCTGACAACATGAGTTACTACCATCAGTGTACATTATGATACCAAGTATGGTTCTCAAACATGGGTACACGGAGGTTGCCTGTTAATACTGCAGCAGGAACCTTTTTTTATTACACTGGTTTCTAAAAATACCTCTAATGGATACTGCTAAGCCAAAGAGCCTCCCGCAGCTGCAGCTCTAGTCAAATCCAGGGTGGATGTTTGTCAGCAGCTGTCTGAGTTCCCGTGACAGCACCCACGGATGGCTTGCCAGGCTGGAGCAGTGCTCTCAGTAGCAGCAGATGGGAGGTATGGAGGGGGGTGGGCTCCACAAATCCCTGAGTCAGAATCAGCCCATGGAGAGTATAGTACCCAGTGCCCCACCCCCCGCAGCCCAAGGGCTAAGCTGGTAATGGAGGGAAGAGGCTGAAAAGAGACTGCCTGCCTGGCAATTA
The DNA here is from genome assembly GCF_910594005.1 of Cervus elaphus. Taxonomy (NCBI): domain Eukaryota; kingdom Metazoa; phylum Chordata; class Mammalia; order Artiodactyla; family Cervidae; genus Cervus; species Cervus elaphus. Next base: position 30,236,331 of record NC_057833.1, on the reverse strand, counting down.
GTAAATGAGCTGTCTGAAAATCATTTGTATTGCAAGGAGAAACAGTTTTCTTTCCTCTTGATTTTCTGTGATTTCATTTATTTACTTAATTACTTAAGCCCCACCTCATTTCAAAAATGATAGGGGGAGGCTTGGAGTGATTTAAGCAGAGCTCCATGGATCATGCACCCAGGAAACAATTTGCTTCTCACTGTTCCAGGTCTGTTTTTAGCTTCCAAACAATTAAGCAGGAGCCCCATAAGCTCTCCCAGGCTGAGCCTGCACTCACAGCAACCATCAATTGGCAGTTAAGGGGAGGGAGAATGAAGAGAAAGCGAGTTAACCTTTTCCATGCCCTAGACAACAGCTTTCAAGGAAGATCCAGGAAGAGATAAAAGAGGCAGAGTCTCCACAGTCCTTCCAAATGTACCCTTCTTCCTTGTGACTCCTGCCCTCTCAGTTCATCTGGAAGGAAAGGCTGAGGACCAGGCTTCTCTCTAGAGCAGCTTACCATTCTTACTAAGTCAATTAGGAGAGAAGCAGAAGGTGTGGTCAAAGCAAGCATCATATCCAGCTGCACACGTTTAAGGTACTGGTTGGAAGGGGTTAATTATTTCCTGTGGATGAACCTAAAGGGAGCAAATTGCCTGCTCAGAGAGCACAGAGTACAATGCAAGAATAGAAGGTCATTTGGGTCAATAACTATCATGAGTCTAAGAGGAAGGTGGGTGAAGGGAGTGCTGTTCTGAAGCTGTGGAAGAGATGATCTCGGTAATCAGCCAGTGTTAATTAAGACTCCTCTGTGCTAGGAACACTGAGCACAAACATGGCCAGTAATAAGGTGTGGTCCCTGCCTGTGAAGCGCTCACCATCTAGTAGATTCCAGTGGAACTGCCTTTAACTTGGGGTTGTTTTCTAGAGCCAGCATCTGCAATAAAAACTGAAACAAAAATGCTATGCAAAATTTCAATTGAAAAAAAAAAAATCATTTAAGAAAGAGCTGGGTTTTCCTCCAGTGTTAGAAATGATTATTCTTTGACTGGCTTCTCGGTGAAGCAATTTACAGTCCTGTATTCAGGTTTATAACATGTGAAGAAGTAAATATTAAACACTAGATTCTTTTATAGCACAGAGAGACAACCAACAACAGAAGCCCAAGAAACTCAATCATCTAACATAGGGTGAGATTCATGCATCCCAATGTAAATCCACTCCCCATTTTAACAGATACATGCTTTTCCAGTAGAGTTGTCACTATTGCTTTCCCTTTTTCTTGTCCTTTTGGTCTGCTCTCTCCCCTCACCTTCTTCTCATCACCTCCTCAAAATGCATAAGTTAAACCCATACAAGATACAACTATTCTGGACCTTACTTTAAACAATGTGAGAAGTGCTAAGGTAGAATAAAAGTTGAACCAAAATGTTGTAAAAGGTGGTTTTAATGGCATATCCAGGTGTTAACCCGCTCTGGCTTAATGACCTCTCCTTCATTCCAAAGGAGTCCTGTGACTGAGAATGACCCAGAATCTTCCTGCCTCATACATCACCTGAAAGACTGCCAAGGCCTTACTGAGGGGTCCAGCCCATCCTCTCCATCACCATGGATGTGGTAGCCCACAGGATCACCACAACTGTGTGCTGGGAATTCCAGCATAATGAGTATTCAGTTATTATAATGCCATGTTTAGAAAAAAAAATCATATGTTAATTTTTAAAATCCTTTTTGGCATAATTCCAAGATGTAGATGCTTTTGATCTTCTTTATTTTAAAATCTACAGTGCTATTAAAACCTCCAAGGAGCTAGTAGGAAATTCTGCCTGGAGGAAAAGAGAAATCTTCACAGAACAGACAATCTGTGAGCTCAGTCTTGAAGGAATGGGTTAAGGAGGGTTCCAGGTGGGCAGAGAAGGATATCATTACTGGAGACAGAAAGACTGGAACAAAAGGGCAGAGATATTCTTCTTAAAGAAGTACAATCACAAAGTCAAAGAAACCTGCCTTGACCATTCTCTTATCTCCACTTGGTCCCCACTTTGCTTGTCCCTCATTCCTCTTGTCACCTGCCAGAGGCACATGTCTGCATTCCATGGCCTTTCCATTCAAGAGAAGCCTAAATTTCACAATTCCTACTATCTCATCATCCTGGTTCACCTAGCAAACAGTAAAACCATGAACCTAGCTATTCAGCTAAGGTGTTAAAATTAATGCCCTCACTTCTTCCATTAGTGTCCTCAATTTGCTGCCAAGTTCATCTTTTCCCTGTCCATAGCCCAAAGCACTGTGAAACCCTAATACAATGCTTAGGCCCATAATATACCTATTCATAATGCACTGACCCTTGTTTGTCTCTCCTACCAGGTACAACTTCCTTTTGGCAATAACAATGTATTCAATTGAGCTGAATCAGCCTTTTCACAGATAGACTCTTTCTGTGGGAAAGTAGAGAAGAATGAGGAGATGCATTGTTTTTATTAAGTGATGACATGATGAAAATATTGGCTTCTGAAACAGACTCTTTCACTAACTTTGTGCTGTCCATGTTTTGAATATCCTCTATTTTCATTTTCAGAGCTGTGTCCTGGTTAAAAATGGAAGATTTACAACGTCAAGTGTAGAACTTGTTCAAACAACTTGCCTCCACTCTGTAAAGCCTTCTGGTTCTTTAACTCATTCACTGTTGGCAAAAACTGACAAAAATGATTGTATTAAAAAATCCAGAAGTTTCTTTTGACATCGAGCTGTCTTTACAATACCACACTGTAATGACTTAAGTGAAAATCAATTTAGAACAAATGGATTAATTTTTCCTTTATAAAAACATAAAGGGGGCAGTCTTAAGATGGCAGAGGAATAAAATGGGGAAACCACTTTCTCCCCCACAAATTCATCAAAAGATCATTTGAACGCTGAGCAAATACCACAAAACAACTTCTGAATGCTGGCAGAGGACACCAGGCACCCAGAAAGGCAGCCCATTTTCTTCGAAAGGAGGTAAGACAAAATATAAAAGATAAAAAGAGAAATGAAAAAGTTAGGGATGGAGACCTGTTCCCAAGGAGGGAGTGTAAAAGAGAAGTTTCCAAACACCAGGAAACCCTCTCACCGGCGGTTCTGTGGGGAGTTTTGGAATCTCAGAGGGCAAAATAACTGGGAGGAAAAAATAAGTAAATAAACCCCACAGATTATGGGCCTAATTGCAACTCCCAGTGGAGAAGTAGCCTAGACGCTTACATCTGCCACCAACAAGCAGGGGCTGAATAGGGAGGCTCGGGCTGCATTCCTTAGGGTAAGGACCGGGCCTGAATGCCCTGAGGGCAATCTGAGGGAGCTAACCTGAGATAGCAACCCAAACTGTGGGATAGCCAGAGAGAGAGAGAAAAAAAAAAAAAAGGTGGAGGTGAGAGAGAGAGAGAATTTTCCCACAAAAAGCTCTAACCTAAGGCACTGCCTTGGACGTGGGGTAGCTTGTCTCGGCCACCGCCCCTGACCTCGGATGCGGGGTAGCTTCTCTTGGCCGCTCCTGCGCCATCACAGCCTGGCGCTCTCGGTCACCGCCCCTGACTTTGGGCGAGGGGTAGCTCCTCGCAGCCACGCTTCTGCGCGGTCCATTGCAGCCGGCGTGCTTCTTCTGACAGTGTCAGACTTTATTTTTTTGGACTTCAAAATCACTGCAGATGGTGATTGCAGCCATGAAATTAAAAGATGCTTACTCATTGGAAGGAAAGTTATGACCAACCTAGATAGCATACTAAAAAACAGAGACACTACTTTGCCAACAAAGGTCCATCTAGTCAAGGCTATGGTTTTTCCAATGGTCATGTATGGATGTGAGAGTTGGACTGTGAAAAAAATCTGAGTGCCAAAAAATTGATGCTTTTGAACTGTAGTGCTGGAGAAGACTCTTGAGAGTCCCTTGGACTGCAAGGAGATCTAACCAGTCCATCCTAAAGGAGATCAGTCCTGGGTGTTCATTGGAAGGACTGATGTTGAAGCTGAAACTCCAATACTTTGGCCACCTCATGTGGAGAGTTGACTCATTGGAAAAGACCCTGATGCTGGGAGGGATTGGGGGCAGGAGGAGAAGGGGACGACAGAGGATGAGATGGTTGGATGGCATCACCGACTCGATGGACATGAGTTTGAGTAAACTCCAGGAGTTGGTGATGGACAGGGAGGCCTGGCATGCTGCGATTCATGGGGTCGCAAAGAGTCAGACACGACTGAGTGACTGAACTGAACTGAACTGAAGGCACTGCAGGCCCGCTCACAGAATGAAGGACTGACCAAATACCAGAGGAGAGCCAGCTGGCAGCAGAGTGGCCCATCCCCCACCAGAGGCGACACCGGAAGGCAAGGGGCAAACTCAGCCCTAGAGACAGCATCCTCCGCCAAACTGCAAGCAGGCAGGACTGGGGAGGCAATAACACACACCGCCCCACCTAGAGGGAGTGCACTCACCAAGCACCTGGTCGCCTAAGTCGCTCGGACCTGGGAAGGGCACAAAACGCAGACCCAACTGAGTCTGTGCCTTTGCGGAGTACCCAAGAACCTTAACCTGAGCAGCTTAGACCTTGGAAGTGCACGCAACCCAGGGCCTGCTTTAGACAGTTCCCCTGCAGAGCAACCTGGAGCCTGAGCAGTGTAGACCGGGAAAGCACACACGCCATGAGCGGAAGCAAACCCAGTGCGGCCCAGACACTGCGCACACTCCCCACACACGCCAGTGATATTGTTTGCAGTGTCCCTTCCTCCCCACAGCATGACTGAACAAGCGAGCCTAAATAAGTGACCACCTTCACCCACTGTGTCAGGGCAGAAGTTAGATACTGAAGAGAGAAACAGAGGAAGCCAAAACAAACAAAGAGGGAACTGCTTTGGAAATGACAGGTGCAACAGATTAAAACCCTGTAGCTAGCATTGACTACATTGGGAGGGGCCTATAGACCTTGAGAAGAAGTTATAAGCTGGAACAAGGAACTATCTGAAACTGAACTGACCCCACACTGCCCACAACAGCTCCAGAGAAATTCCTAGATATATTTTACTATTATCATTTTTTAATTTTTAAAATTTTTTTATTTTTAAGTTCTTTATTACTCCTTTAATTTTCATTTTTAAAACCTACTATTACCTTGCAAAAACAAAAGACCCTATTTTTAAAGCAAATTTCATATATTTTTTAATAACTTCTGTGACTTTTTTTTTAATATTGTATTTTTGAGAGTCTAACCTCTACTCTAGACTTTTAATCTTTGCTTTTTGGTATTTGTTATCAATTTTGTACCTTTAAGAATCCAATCTTCAGTGAGCATTTTTACTTACAAGTGTGACTACTGGCTTGATTGCTCTCTCCCTTTTTGACTCTCCTTTTTCTCCCCCAGGTCACCTCTATCTGCTCCCTTCCCCTTCTCTTCTCTACTTAACTCTGTGAATCTCTTTGGGTGTTCAAGGCTGTGGCGAACACTTAGGGAACTGATCACTGGCTAGTTTGGTCTCTCCTTTTGACTCCCTCTCCTCTCCTCCTGGTCACCTCTGTCTCCTTCCTCCCTCTTCTCTTCTCTGTGTAACTCCATGAACATCTCTGAGGGATCCAGACTGTGGAGAGCACATAGGGAAGTGATTACTGGCTATCTTGCTCTTGCCCCTTTTGATTCCCCCTCTTCTCCTCCTGGTCACCTCTATCTCCCTCCTTCCTCTTCTCTTCTCCAAGTAACTCTGTGAACCTCTCTGGGTGTCCCTCACTGTGGAGAATCTTTTCGCCATTAACCTAGATGCTTTATCATCAGTGCTGTATGGATGGAGAAGTCTTGAGGCTACTGTAAGAATAAGACTGAAAGCCAGAGGCAGGAGGCTTAAATCCAAAACTTGAGAACACCAGAAAACTCCTGACTCCAGGGAACATTAATCGACAAGAGCTCATCCAAACACCTCCATACCTACACTGAAACTAAGCTCCACCCAAGAGCCAACAAGTTTCAGAGCAAGACATACCAAGCTAATTCTCTGACAATGCAGGAACATAACCATAAGCATTAAAATGCAGGTGGCCAAAAGTCACACCAAACCCATAGACACCTCAAAACTCACTACTGGACTCTTCATTGTACTCCAGAGAGAAGAAATCCAGCTCCACCCACCTGAACGCCGATGCAAGCTTCCCTAATCAGGAAACCTTGACAAGCCAATTGTCCAACCCCACCCACAGGGAGGAACCTCCACAATAAAGAGGAACCACAAACTTCCAGCATACAGAAAGACCACCCCAAACACAGCAACCTAAACAAGATGAAAAGGCAGAGAAATATTCAGCAGGTAAAGGAACATGATAAATGCCCACCAAACTAAACAAAAGAGGAAGAGATAGGGAGTCTACCTGAAAAAAAATTCAGAATAATGATAGTAAAAATGATCCAAAATCTTGAAAACAAAATGGAGTTACAGATAAATTGTCTGGAGACAAGGATTGAGAAGATGCAAAGAAAAGTTTAAGAAGGACCTAGAAGAAATAAAAAGAGTCAATCAATAATGAATAATCCAATAACTGAGATCAAGAGCACTCTGGAGGGAACCAACAGTAGAATAACTGAGGAAGAAGATAGGATAAATGAGGTGGAAGATAGAATGGTGGAAATAAATGAAGCAGAGGGGAAAAAAGAAAAAGGAATTAAAAGAAATGAGGACAACCTCAGAGACCTCTGGGACAATGTTAAATGCCCCAACACTCGAATCATAGGAGTCCCAGAAGAAGAAGACAAAAAGAAAGGGCATGAGAAAATAATTGAGGAGATAATAATTGAAAACTCCCCTAAAATGGGGAAGTAAATAGACACCCAAGCCCAAGAAACCCAGAGAGTCCCAAACATGAAAAACCCAAGGTGAAACACCCCAAGACACATATTAATCAAATTAACAAAGATCAAACACAAAGAAAAAATATTAAAAGCAGCAAGGGAAAAACAGCAAATAACTCACCAGGGGATTCCCATAAGGATGACAGCTGATCTATCAATAGAAACCCTTCAAGCCAGAAGGGAATGGCAGGACATACTTAAAGTGATGAAAGAGAAAAACCTACAACACAGATTACTGTACCCAGCAAGGACCTCATTCAAATATGAAGGAGAAATCAAAAGCTTTACAGACAAGCAACAGCTGAGAGAATTCAGCACCACCAAACCAGCTCTTCAACAAATGCTAAAGGATCTTCTCTAGACAGGAAACACAGAAAGGGTGTATAAACTCAAACCCAAAACAACAAAGTAAATGGCAATGGGATCATACTTATCAATAATTACCTTAAATGTAAATGGGTTGAATGCCCCAACCAAAAGACAAAGACTGGCTGAATGGATACAAAAACAAGACCCCTATATATGCCGTCTACAAGAGACACACTTCAAACCTAGGGACACACACAGACTGAAAGTGAAGGGCTGGAAAAAGATATTTCATGCAATTGGAGACCAAAAAGAAGCAATACTCATATCAGATAAAATAGACTTTGAAATAAAGGCTGTGAAAAGAGACAAAGAAGGACACTACATAATGATCAAAGGATCAATCCAAGAAGAAGATATAACAATTCTAAATATATATTCACCCAACATAGGAGCACCACAATATGTAAGGCAAATGCTAACAAGTATGAAAGGGGAAATTAACGGTAACATAATAATAGTGGGAGACTTTAATACCCCACTCACACCTATGGATAGATCAACTAAATAGAAAATTAGCAAGGAAACACAAACTTTAGATGATACAATGGAATAGTTAGACCTAGTTGATATCTATAGGACATTTCACCCCAAAACAATGAATTTCACCTTTTTCTCAAGTGCACATGGAACCTTCTCCAGGAGAGATCACATCCTGGGCCATAAATCTAGCCTTGGTAAATTTAAAAAAATTGAAATCATCTCAAACATCTTTTCTGATCACAATGTGGTAAGATTAGATGTCAACTACAGGGGGAAAAAAAACTATTAAAAATACAAACATATGGAGGCTAAACAACACACTTCTGAGTAACCAATAAATCACAAAGGAAATCAAAAAAGAAATCAAAACATGCATAGAAACGAATGAAAATGAAAACACAACAACCCCAAACCTATTGGATTCAGTAAAAGCACTGCTAAGGGGAAGGTTCATAGCAATACAAGCCTACCTCAAGAAATAGGAGAAAAATCAAATAAATAACTTAACTCTACACCTAAAGCAACTAGAAAAAGAAGAAATGAAGCACCCCAGGATTAGTAGAAGGAAAGAAATCATAAAAATAAGGGCAGAAATAAATGCAAAAGAAACAAAGAAGACCATAGCCAAAATCAACAAAGCTAAAAGCTGGTTCTTTGAGAAGATAAATAATATAGACAAACCATTAGCCAGACTTATCAAGAAAAAAAGGGAGAAGAATCAAATCAACAAAATTATAAATGAAAATGGAGATATCACAACAGACAGCACAGAAATACAAAGGATTTTAAGAGACTACTATCAGCAACTATATGCCAATAAAATTGACAACTTGGAAGAAATGGATGAATTCTTAGAAAAGTATAACTTTCCAAAACTGAACCAGGAAGAAATAGAAAATCTTAACAGACCCATCACAAGCACAGAAATCGAAACTGTAATCAGAAATCTTCTGACAAACAAAAGCCCAGGACCAGATGGCTTCACAGCTGAATTCTACCAAAAATTCAGAGAAGAGCTAACACCTATCCTACTCAAACTCTTCCAGAAGATTGCAGAGGAAGGTAAACTTCCAAACTCATTCTATGAGGCCACCATCACCCTAATTCCATAACCAGACAAAGATGCCACAAAAAAAGAAAACTACAGGCCAATATCACTGATGAACATAGATGCAAAAATCCTTAACAAAATTCTAGCAAACAGAATCCAACAACATATTTAAAAGATCATATATCATGAACAAGTGGGCTTTGTCCCAGGGATGCAAGGATTCTTCAATATTTGCAAATCAATCAATGTGATACACCACATTAACAAATTGAAAGATAAAAACCATATGATTATCTCAATAGATGCAGAAAAAGCCTTTGACAAAATTCAGCATCCATTTATGATAAAAACTCTCCAGAAAGCAGACATAGAAGGAACATACCTCAACACAATAAAAGCCATATATGATAAACCCACAGCAAACATTATCCTCAATGGTGAAAAATTAAAAGCATTTCCCCCAAAGTCAGAAACAAGACAAGAATGCCCACTCTCACCACTATTATTCAACATAGTTTTGGAAGTTTTAGCCACAGCAATCAGAGCAGAAAAAGAAATAAAAGGAATCCAGATTGGAAAAGAAGAATTAAAACTCTCACTGTTTGCAGATGACATGATCCTCTACATAGAAAACCCTAAAGGCTCCACCAGAAAATTACTAGAGCTAATCAATGAACATAGTAAAATTGCAGGCTATAAAGTTAACAGAGAAATCCTTTGCATTCCTATACACTAACAATGAGAAAGCAGAAAGAGAAATTAAGGAAACAATCCCATTCACCATTGCATCAAAAAGAATAAAATACTTAGGAATAGTGAAGTAATTAGCCTCCAACTAATAAAAAAAAAATTAAAAAAAAAAAAAAGAAAGAAAGAAAAAAAAAATACTTAGGAATAAATCTACCTAAAGAAACAAAAGACCTATATATAGAAAACTACAAAACATTGAAAGGAATCAAAGATGACACAAATAGATGGAGAAATATACCATGTTCCTGGAATGGAAGAATCAATACAGTGAACATGAGTACACTACCCAAAGCAATCTATAGATTCAATGCAATCGCTATCAAGCTATCAATGTTATTTTTCAGAGAACTAGAACAAATAATTCCACAATGTGTATGGAAACACAAAAAACCTTGAATAGCCAAAGCAATCTTGAGAAAGAAGAATGGAACTGGAGGAATCAACCTGCCTGACCTTCAGGCTATACTACAAAGCTACAGTCATGAAGACAGTATGGTACTGGCACAAAGACAGAAATATAGATCAATGGAACAGAATAGAAAGCCCAGAGATAAATCCATGCACCTATGGACACCTTATCTTTGACAAAGGAGGCAAGGATATACAAAGGAGAAAAGACAATCTCTTTAACAAGTGATGCTGGAGAAGCTGGTCAACCACTTGTAAAAGAATGAAACTAGAACACTTTCTGACACCACACACAAAAGTAAACTCAAAATGGATTAAAGATCTAAACATAAGACCAGAAACTACAAAACTCCTAGAGGAAAACATAGGCAAAACACTCTCTGATGTAAATCATAGCAGTATCCTCTATGACCCACCTCCCAGAGTAATGGAAATAAAAGCAAAAATAAACAAATGGGACCTAATTAAACTTAAAAGCTTTTGCACAATGAAGGAAACTGTAAGCAAGGTGAAAAGACAGCCTTCAGAATGGGAGAAAATAATAGCAAATGAAGCAACTGACAAAGAATTAATCTCAAAAATATAAAAGCATCTCCTGCAGCTCAATTCCAGAAAAATTAATGACCCAATCAAAAAATGGGTCAAAGAACTAAACAGACATTTCTCTAAAGAAGACATACAGATAGCTAACAAACACCTGAAAAGATGCTCAACATCGCTCATTATCAGAGAAATGCAAATCAAAACCACAATGAGGTACCATCTCATGCCAGTCAGAATGGCTGCTATCAAAAAGTCTACCAACAATAAATGATGGAGAGAGTATGGAGAAAAGGGAACCCTCTTACACTGTTGGTGGGAATGCAAACTAGTACAGCTACTATGGAGTACAGTGTGGAGATTCCTTAAAAAACTGGAAATAGAACTGCCATATGACCCAGCAATCCCACTGCTGAGCATACACACCAAGGAAACCAGAATTGAGAGAGACACATGTACCCCAATGTTCATTGCAGCACTGTTTACAATAGCCAGGACATAGATGCAACCTAGATGTCCATCAGCAGACAAATGGATAAGAAAGTTGTGGTGCATATACACAATGGAATATTACTTGGCTATTAAAAAGAATGCATTTGAATCAGTTCTAATGAAGTGGATGAAACTGGAGCCTATGATACAGAGCGAAGTAAGTCAGAAAGAAAAACGCCAATACAGTATATTAACGCATATATATGGCATTTAGAAAGATGGTAACGATGACCCTATATGTGAGACAGCGAAGGAGACACAGATGTAAAGAAGACTTTTGGACTCTGTGGGAGTAGGCAAGGGTGGGATGATCTGAGTGAATAGCATTGAAACATGTATATTATCATATGTGAAACAGATCGCCAGCCCAGGTTTGATACATGAGACAGAGTGCTCAGGGCTGGTGCACTACGATGACCCTGAGGGATGGGATGGGGAAGGAGGTGGGAGGGAGGTTCAGGATGGGGAACACATGTACACCCATGGCTGATTCATGTGAATGTGTGGCCAAAACCACAATATTGTAAAGTAATTAGCCTCCAATTAAAATTAGATAAATAAAAATGAAACAAAACAAAAACATAAAGGCTTGAAATGAAATATTCATATGTTATTGTACTGTGACTTTCCCATTGAAAATAAAGCAGCCAGACAAAAGATGTTAATGCAGTCTATACAAAACAAGATTCACTTGGTTTTACCAATTTTTACCTAAAATGAATAAATACTATTAAAAGTATCATCTTTAGAAGCATAAATTAGTTGACTGATAAATTCATTAATTTATCCAGTAAACCAGCATGAAATGACTTACATAAAACTTTATCATATTTTATCCCTCAGCACTCTTCTCTACCAACTGGAAAGGATTAGCTTTCCCTAGCTTTCCTCTTAGCATGCATTATCATCTCTTTAAGTGTTATTCTTATTTCTTAACCAGGATCTCTACATTTAAATTGTAGAGCTGAAGACTGATTCCAGAAGACTGACCTGATTGCTCTTTTCTATCAAAATCATTTTCTGAAACCAAGAACTTTTTCAGAAACTATAAAGTCTCCCAGAAATTCATGGTCCCTAATATGAGAAACCAAACTTAGAAATGACTGGGATATGTTATTAATGTAGAAAACAGTAAAGTTATAAATCCCAGTCTGGCAAAGATGCAATGATTCAACCACCTCATTCATTGTTGGTGGCAGTTATAATTTATTAAGTTCTTTAGAATGAAACATTTGATTTCAAGAACTATAAAAATGTCCAATATGTTCTATTTCTATATGTTCTATTTCTGTGATATAAACATAACCTGAAAAATTTTTATAAGGATCACTGAAGTTAGATTTTACCATGGTTGGTCCCAGTTCTGCCAAAAAAAAAAAAAACAAACAAGAAAAAAAAGCTTTCATTGAATTTTTACAGTACAATTATTTGGAGAGAAGTAAAGACAATAGATTACTTCATTCAAGAGATAAGGATGAAGCTGTTCAAGTATTATTTATTAATAACATTGATTATTTACATTCAGCCTCACTCCCAAAGGGATTTGAGATTACTTTCAGAGATATGTAAAGTATAAAAGCATTTTTAATTAAAAAGTCAAGATTAATTATGTAAAGTATAAAAGCATTTTTAATTAAAAAATCAAGATTAATCAAAAATAAGAATGGGAAAGTAAGATGAAGTCACAACTAATTTGAGGACAACATGGTAGAGACTTAAATTTGGAACTAAGCTCCTTAACAGCCAAGCAACAGAAGAAAATATTCACAATGTCTTTGACAGTAGCAATCTGCTTCCTGGAAGAACCACAGCCTTGCCTGACTGAATCCAGAAGAAACCTGCCCACACTCCTACTATGAACAGAGATTGGGCTATACAACCACAGGCACCCTTTCGGGCCATTATCTGCCCCAATTACTAAGGGAGTGACAACCACTCTGGGGCCCAGGAGCCTTGAGAACATCCACCTTCATGCAGAGGTTGAGAGACTGTGAGTAATTGCAGAAATTTGTGTTCCATGGGAATAAAATAGAACCTTGTCTTCTTTTTGTCCCCTTGATACCCTCAAATGTCTATCTTGTTGAGACAAAAGGAACCAATGTACTCTGCAGGCCAGACAACCTAGGCAGCCCAGGTCTAGTCTTTGCATGAGTTAAGCAGTTAAGTTTATAACTGATGAGGAATATAATTCAAGGATTTACTTATTTTCTGACTTCTAAGACTAACTGGAAACATAAGCCTGGCTCAAGAAGACCAGAAGTCATCAAGGGATGGTAGAAGTTTCAAAAAGGTTGAAGTACTTTCAAAAAAGTAGACTCTTCACTGACATGAACAGGCTTTGTTATTTATATGATTTCCATCAGAATGCACTGGCATTTTCTAACCCTTGATGTTAGATCTGTACCCCTTCTCATAAGCCCTTCTACATTAGCCAAACCATGATTCAGAAACTATAATCCAGTCTGTGGTTCTGCTAGGTGGGCCATGGTGAAGAGGTAGGAGTGCACATATGCAACAAATGGTGCCAGAATGGGGCTCTGCAGAAACAGACTGAGGCCTGAAAGGACCCAGCACAAGATGATTCTTATCAGTGGAGGACTGTGAGATGAGATGACAACACCCTATGGGTTCAGACAAACTCAAGTAAAATCCCAGTTTGGCCACTCAGTCTTATGGGGAAACTCATTTAGCTCCTTCTCACCTCAGTTTCCTCATATGCAAATCATGGGTGATATAATACTTACTCTATAGGCGTGCTATAGTCAAAGCTATGGTTTTTCCAGTAGTCATGTGTGAATGTGAGAGTTGGACCGTAAAGAAGGCTGAGAGTGGAAGAATTGATGCTTTTGAACTGTGGTGTTGGAGAAGACTCTTGAGAGTCCTTTGGACTGCAAAGAGATCCAACCAGTCCATCCTAATGGAACTCAGTCCTGAATATTCATTGGAAGGACTGACGCTGAAGCTGAAGCTCCAATACTTTGGCCATGTGATGCAAAGAACTGAATGAATATCATATATATTTTTAATGATCAAAATAAGGATATTTTCCCATGTATCTAGGCTATCTTTCAGAAAATGCAGGAATAAAAAGTCCTTTTGAGTCTTACCTTACTAAAGTATCAGAATTCTAAAATTATTTTTGAGAGGCAAAAACAAATCACTTAACTGAAGTGGTTGTTTTAAAACAGACTCACTGAAGTAGACCTCTATAACTATTATATATAAAGTATAGAAGCTTTGCTCCTCTTTGATCCTTTTGATTCATCAATGTTGGACTCAAGATTCATAGTGAAGGAATGAACTTCAGTTTATTGAGCAAACCAGGATTTACAACAACAAAGTATATAGGTGAAAATTATGTAGAACATGAGTTATTCTTTCTATTGTGAGAAAAGGACATTTTTCAAATCATAATTCTTTGTTATGAATATCTTTACACACCACATAGACATTTATCACACCCCCACCAGTTCTGTGAAGAGACAGTACATCAGGGAGTTACCTAATTTGTGTCAAGAACAAGGAAAAGATGTGTCAACAGCAGCATTTGTCCATCCAAATGACAGGTTAGCACTCCAACTGTTGCTTATCCATTGGAATTTCCTGCTTCCCCTTTCACAGAAATGTTTTCTCTTTTCAGTTGAAGTAATAAATTGGAAACAGTGGGCAGGGTAGGGCATGAGAGTTCATAAAAACAGATGGCATCTGAAATAACTGTCCTCGGTGCACTGGACATAGTCAAATCAATCTACCCAGACTCAAAAGGGTCAGATTTTCTTAAAGATTCCCAGGAATAATTAGATTTAAAAATAAGATTTTGACAATAATGCAAAATAAATTATGCTCAATTTCATTTTGGTGTTACATGATGTTTTTAAGAATTTTTTGACTGTGAATGAGATAAAGGGTAGCTGTTGACCAAAATAAACATTTCTAATCAATCTAGATAAACAGATATTTCATCTGTTTATCTTTTTTCTTCTTCCTCTTTGCTTTCCCTGCTCTGCTATTGGCTTTTCTTTTCCTTGTATGAGGGGATTTTCATTGCTCCCACTATCCCAGCCCCTCTGCAGAGATACTTAATTATTGCTGAAAACCCTCAAAACCACTGGTCCATGGGTAATGTGCTCCAGAGAACTGAGACAGTGGAGTTATTCTCTATTGAGTCCAGAACAGGAAAACACACACTGCCCTGGGAAAAAGCTGGGGCTAGCCTCCATTCTTACTCACCTATTATGAAATTATGGGCAAATGTTTGAATGTCTTCAAATACTAATTGCTTTTTTTGAAAAATAGGGATAATGATACTAACTCCAAGTTCATTCTGTGCATCACATGATAGGCAAATAAATCAGAAGAGGAATTGTTGGGGCAAGAAATAATGCTGTTATTCAGAAAGCCAGTGAACTGATAAGATAGCAGACTAGTGTCTCAAGAACCATCTTCTCCCAGTCAGAATTCAAGCTTCTTTAATACAGAGGAAGGAGAATGGAAGGGGCCACTGCAATGCCAACTGCAGCGGGGCAGGACTTATAACAGCTGCTAGCTAACAGCACCTCGCTAACTGCTGGCGCCCTCCTGCCCCTGTTACAATTATATCTCCTCTGCCCGAAGCTTATTCTTAACATCTTTACAGTTATAACTAGAAAGGACCGCCACCCCCCAGCCTCCATTCTCTTTTTCACACTGACTTTGGCCTCCTAGGGCTTCCCTGATAGCTCAGTTGGTAAAGAATCCACCTGCAATGCGGGAGACGTGGGTTCAATCCCTGGGTTGGGAAGATCCCTTGGAGAAGGGAAAGGATACACACTCCAGTATTCTGGCCTGGAGAATTGGATGGACTGTATAGTCCATGGGGTCGTAAAGAGTCTGACCCGACTGAGCGACTTTCACTTTCACTTTGACCTCCTAAACTTGTTCTGTGAAGCCAACAATGACTAAACCTGTGATCATTTTGGTTATCATTCAGCTAATCATGTGTTTCCAGAAACATACTTTTCATTCAAACATTTATTTAAAGAGAATCTAATGGTGAACTAGGTAAATGGAATTCATTTTCCTTGAATGACTCTTCAGGGTTCTTCCCGCTACAAGACAAAACAAAAAAAAACAATGCTTAGAAATACTTTTTCTCTGATGGTTATTTTCTCCTTTACATAAATCCTGCCTCTCAATCAAATTTGAGTGCTTTAGTAATCTGAAGGAAAACATTTTAACATACTTTGCACAGGTGCTGCCCAGTTATTAATTTGACAGAAAATCACTCAAAACAAACAGCAATTGAGCCTCTAAATAGAGAATCCACCAAATAGAGAATCGCTAATCCTGCTTTGTAAAGATACTCAACAAATCTGAAACACAGTTCCAAATTTCAACAAATCTACAACTCATTGTGGAAATAATGTTTATTGGATTTTAGAATGAAACAGTTAATCATTTTACAGATGGAAATAGGAAGTAATTCACTGCCTAGGAAAAAAAACAAAGAAAAGGATGGTTTGACCACCAGCAAAAATAAAGTAAGTCCCTTTTCTATTTTCTAGAATTGGTAAAGACAGACTGCCTTACGTTTGGAAAACTCCAGATGAGTAACCAACAACGACATCATACAAAAAGATTATCAGTAGGCAACTGCAGAACATCTTAGTACAAGCCTTAGGCAGCTGGTTGGAGGCATATTAAAAATACAAAAGTGAAAACAAAGGCAGAGTTCCTGAGAGGGATCTGCTGTATACATTCCAGTATTTGATGCATGTGATAGATGGAGGAGGAGGTGGAGCAGACACTGGGATACAGAGGGACCAAAGGGGTCAGACAAGACCTGTGACACTTGAGAAGTATGACTCCTGAATCACAACATGACATGAAAGGATATGAGGGTGAAGGTTTTTTTGCTTGTTTTTCTTTTGTCTTTCTCAGATATGGCTGACTCTCAATACTTAATACAGTCAATTCATGACAAATTTATGTGTACATGGTGGTGGTGGTGGTTTAGTAGCTAAGTCATGTCTGACTCTTGTGACCCCAAGAACTATAGCCCACAGGCTCCTCTGTCCATGGGATTTCCCAGGCAAGAATACTAGAGTGGGTTGCCATTTCTTCCTCCAAGGGATCTTCCTTACCCAGTGATCAAACCCAGGTCTCCTGCATTATAGATGGATTATTTACCATTATGTCACCAAGGAATTTATGTGTTACATGGTATTTTCTATTAATTAAACTTTTTATCACAACTTCACTAAAAGATGTGTGTAGTGCATTTTTTCATATTCCCAGTAATGCAAAAGGAAAACTATGCCAACACGTGGCAATTTCCCATGGGCGAAATTATTATTGGTTGTACAAGGGTGGAAGTTCCACAAGGGATATGACTGCTAGAGGAGTGAATAATGGCAGAAAAGCCCCACAGATGAAGGAATAACAGAATGGGAATGACACGATAGGACTCATCTGGAGTATTAAAGGAGAAATGCATTGCAACTAAACCACATGAAGATGAGAGGCCAAAAACCACAGAGAAAAACTAAGCATGAAACAAGTGGCTGCAGCTTTGAGTTCAGTGGGTATTGAGAACTGCTTGAGGACAGGAAGGGAGGCAGAGCGGCTACTGGTGAAGAGATGTTCAGTGTAGGTGGAATAGGCAAGGCTCACAGCTCAGGATATATTTTGCTCATCTCTTGGATGATGCTTAAAATGTCTTTGACTTTCATGTTTAGAGTGCTCAGCCATAAAAAGGAAAGAAATTGGGTCATTTGTAGAGATGTGGATGGACCTAGAGTCTGTCATGCAGAGCGAGGTAAGTCAGAAAGAAAAAAATAAATATCATATATTGACACATATATGTAGATTCTAGAAAAATGGTACAGAGGAACCTTTTTCCAGGGCAGGAATAGAGACACAGATGTAGAGAACAGACATGTGGACATGCCAGGGGGGTTGTGGCAGGGGTGGGTGGGGGGAAGGATGAAACAAGCAACTGTGAGATCAGAATTGACATATTTACACTACCATGTGTAAGACAGATAGCTAGTGGAAACCTGCTATAAAGCACAGGAAGCTCAGTTCAGTGTTCTGTGATGACCTAGAGAGTTAGGATAAGGGCTGGGGATAGTGAGGGGGGTTCAAAAGGGACAGGGTATATGTGTACATATGGCTGATTCACTTCATTGTACAGCAGTAACTAACACAACATTGCAAAGCAATTATACTCTGATAAAAATACATAAATAAAATGTCTAGAGTTCACTTCAGTGCTTAATCAAGCTCCTATTTGTGTGTGTCAAAGATGCTGCCATTCTTTATTTTTCTACCAGACAGGGAAAAATAGGGTCATCCCATTCAGAAAGAGTACCACCAATCCAATAACCGAACATGTTAATTAGGCTCTAAATAGATTTGGATATTTTGTTTGTAATTAATACCCTATAATGGTTAATTTTGTGTGTAGCCTTATCTAGGTTACAGTACCCAGACATTTGGTCAAACATCAGTCTGGATGTTGCTATGAAGTTTTCTTTAAGATGAGATTAACATTTGAATTAGAATACTTTGAATAAAGCAGGTTACTCTCCATAATGTGGATGCGTCTCATTTAATCAGTTAAAGGTCTTAAGAGAAAAAGACCAAGGTCCTACAGGGAAAGGGAATTCTGCCTCCAGACCGCCATTATACTCAAGCAGCAATATCAACTCTTCACTGGGTCTCCAATCTGCTAGTCTACCCTGAAGATTTCAGACTTGCTAGCCACACAATCATAAGAACCACTTCCTTAAAACAAACATGTCTTGATAGACAATCTCCTGTTGGTTCTGTCTCTCAGGAAAACCCTGAGTAATATGCACACCTTTAGGGTTTAGCTCCATTAACTTGAAATAAAAAGGAATTTGAGAATAATAACCTCAGACACTCTGGGTAAAGAACAATTTTTTATTAAATAATGTAAATGAAACCTAATAACTGATAACAGAAACATTACAAACTTCTGGATTCAATTTTTAGCCTTGGATCCTAGGAACCCAATCTAGTGGTCTGGATTCATGACTGTCCTCTCCTTTTCTTTCATCTGTTTTATTATTTGTCATAGAGTTTCTGAAGTATAACCCAGCATGTATGTGTGCTAAGTTGCTTCAGTCATACCTAACTCTCTGCAACCCTATGGACTGTGGCCTGCTAGGCTTCTCTGTCCATAGCATTCTCCAGGCAAGAATACTGGAGTGAGTTACCATGCCCTCTTCCAGGGGATCTTCCTGATGTAGGGATCGAACCTGTGGCTCCTGCCACTCCTGAATATCAGGTAGATTCTATACTGCTGAGCCACCGGTGAAGCCTATAACCTGGTATCCAGTTATATTCCTTCAAGGTTTTGTTACCTCTCCAGAAAGTCTTATACACTCCTTCTGTGTATGCTCTCTGTCTTGACTGCTCTTTTCTTAAAAGGAGCACATTATAGTGAAAATAACATGAACATTGTCGTGGGAAAAAAAAATGCAAGTTTTAATCCTGAATCCAAAGCAAACAGTAGCTGTGTGATCCTGTCCATGTTACTTAACCTCTTTGAACCTCAGTTTCTTTATCTCTCAAGATCATTACAGAGTCAGTGTGTTAAATAAATGAGGTTTAATGAACACCTTGTTCATACTGTTTACAGAGGAAGGGACTGTCAGGAAAACTTGTATCTTTACGTAGCTTCTGTTTTCTTACTTTAAAAGTTGCTGATAATAAAAAAAAAAAAAAGAAAAGAAAAAGAAATATGTGATTTAGGAAGTAAATAATGTCCCTGCCCTACTTAGCAGCTGAAGAGTGTCAAAAGGGCTATATTATTCAAGGTAGCCTAACTTCTGTAACAACTCCCAAATGACAGCAGTTTAACATAATAAAATTATATTTCTTGCTCATATCACAGCCCACCGTGGATTAATGGGAGCTGGGGGTGGGGGTATTCCACTTCACAGAGTCATTTACGAACCCAGGTACCTTCAACTTGCGGTTCCACCCTCATACTGACCTTTAAAGTTCTTTCTTTCAAGCCAGCTGATGAGAAAGAAAGGCAGAGAAAGAGACATGATCACCCATAGCAGCTTTTATGGGCCATTCCTAGAATAGAACATATCACTCCAACTGGCCAGAACTCCACTGCATGGTCTTACCTAGAAGATGTGCTTCCATGTGTCCAAGGAAATGAAAACAAAAAATGTTGATGAACCTGGATTCACATTTCTATGTCAGAAGTCATAAAAACTTAATGGATTAGTTTTTTTGAGTTTGTTTGCCTTTAGCTATTTACTTCCCATTGCTTAGGTATATGCTTTGATCTGTTTCCAAGCTTTCACACCTTATATAAATTCGTGCAAAAAGATCAAGCCAGTCGATCCTAAATGAAATCAGCCAGGACTATTCACTGGAAGGACTGATGCTGAAGCTGAAGCTGAAGCTCCAGTATTTTAGCCACCAGATGGGAAGAGCCAACTCATTGGAAAAGACCCAGATGCTGGGAAAGATTGAAGGCAAAAAAGGTAGAGGGGGCAGAGGATGAGATGGTTGTACAGCATCACCAATTTAATAAACATGAATTTGAGCAAACTCTGAGAGATAGTGGAGGACAGAGGAACCTGACATGCTGCAGTCCTTGGGGTTGCAAAGAGTCGGACACAACTTAGCAAATGAACAACAACAGCAAATAAATTCCTAGGAACACATGTTTTCCTATCAGCAGAATTCAATAATGGAGAAGGAGGTAGGTCATAAGCCCCATGGTATCTAAAATGGGAAGAAAATACAGCTACCTAGAGGAAAGGAAAAAAAAGGGAACTCAGAAAATTATAAATATGCTACTCTAATGAGATCATCAAAAGACTATTCAACCATAAGAACTGAGTATTAGAAATGCTATCCTCTGTGATGATGGTTACCTTGTAAGGGCTAGTAGTCCCCAAATCCTCTCAGCTTTTTAAGTTCCACACTGAGAGACCACAGAGCTGGCCAGAGCATCACAGAACATTTAGAGAAATCAGTCTGCTGGCTGCAAATGCCTGTTTTAGATGATGGCTATGATGAAAGTGTTTTCACCTTCACAGGTGATTTCAAACTCTCAGACAGGAGAGACAAGTCTCTCTTCAACTCCAGTTGAGGTGGAAATAAACATGAGCCAGACTTCCCAGTTCACTAATGTCTTCTCTTCCTTCTGGATCTTACTCACATTTTATGTCCATGTAAAAGCCCAGATCTTCTCCTGCACCTGCCCTGTGAACTCTATCCCACCCTGTCCCATCTAAGCTGAGATCCTTACCTGGTGCAAGGCCCCCATGTATACACGGTCGGCAGCACCAGTGTGACACGAAGTTTGTCTCAAGGTAAGTGGAGACCAAAAGACCATCCCCATATGCCCCCTGCTAAGCTGTCAGCTTTCTGCTGGAACAGCTGAGTGTCAGAACATTCCAGTATAAGCCATGCATTTGGTAAGGAAATGGAGGCCTCTGAAATAGTCAAACCACAATCTATTAAGTGGTAACGATGTGTTAGCAACTTTGTATGTATTCTGTGATTAATCCTACCACAATTCTAGCAGTATTAGGGCCTCTATTTTAAAAAATGAAAACTGAGTCTCAGTGAGGTTAAGCAAACAGCTCAAGGCAGCATAGCTAATAAAAGACAGAGCCAGGATTCAAACCTAATTCCAACTGACTCCTCCTACATGAAGGAATTACAGCTAAGGTTTGTTGAGAGCTCACTACATGCCAGTCACTGTTCTAAGCACTTCATTGGAGTTAACTCATTTTATCCCCACAGCAATCCAACAAAGCTGATACCGTTGCTATCATCATTTTGCTGATGAAGACACTTGGCACAGACCATGGTGGTTTAACCCTGCTCTTCAAAAAGAACATGGGAGAACTGGGACTAAAACCAAGGGTTTTCTGACCTAATATTGAGCCACTCTTATAAAGAATTTTGTGCTTTTTAATTACAAAAACTTCAAAAATACTAAAAGTAGAAAAACTGAATATGTATATGTATGTGTGCATGCTAAGTCGCCTCAGTCGTGTCTGACTCTTTGCAGCCCTATGGATTGTAAGTGGGTTGCCATTTCCCCCTCCAGGGGACACCCCTGATCCAGGGATTGAACTCACATCTCTTACATCTCCTGCACTGGCAGGTGGGTTCTTTAACACTAGCACTACCTGGGAAGCCTATGTATATGTATATGCATACATATATGTATATGCTTCCCAGGTGGTTCAGCAGTAAATAATCTACCTATCAATGCAGGAGACGGGGGTTCGATTCTTGGTTGGGATGATCCCTTGGAAGAGGAAATGGCAACCCACTCCAGTATTCTTGCCTGGAGAATCCCATGGACAGAGAAGCCTAGCGGGCTACAGTTCATGGGGTCACAAAGAGTCAGACATGACTGACTGACTGAACACACACATATGTATATGTATACTCATACCATCATCCAGACTTATAAATTATTAGCACTTGGCCATAATTGCTTTAATTTTTTGGTTAAAACATTTTAACTTAGCACACATAATATTTCACTTCCTAATATTTTAGCATGCATATCTAAATAAGGATATTTTCTTTTTTTTTTCTTTTTTTTTTTTTCGGGGATATTTTCTTATATAAGCACAATACCATTATCACACCTGACAAAACTAATTAGTAATTCCCTAATGCCATACCCCAAATTCCCAAACTGTTCCAAAAATATCTTTTCTTATAGCTGGTTTGTTCAAATCAGCATCATTTGAAGGATCATAGATGGTATTTGCTCATTGTGTAATTCTAAAACACCTCCTCCTCTCTCTTTTTGTAGCATGGCATTAATTGTTGAAAAGTCTACACCAATTATCTACAGAATGATCTGCTTTCTGGATTTTTTTTCCTTTGGTGCTAGTTAAGTTGTTCCTCTAGCTTATGTATTCCCTTGGAAGTAGAAGTTGTATCTGAAGCTTGAATAAATTTACTGTTGGCAAGAATATGTCATAGGTGACACTGCTACTGCATATTGCACCATATCTGGATCTTCACGAGGCTCAGGCTTTCCATCAAAAGTGGGGTCAAGTGCACCCAGGAAGTCAAGGTGAGGACAGACAGATACCTCTACTGCACAGCCATGTTTCTCCCTTTCAATGAGTAAGGAGTCTGGGGGAGGTGTGGTGATGGTTCCCATGAAAACTTCACTCATTGGTTTCCGCATCCATTGAAGATTCTTGCTCACATTACCTGAGGTTTTATTCTGAGATGTCAAAAAGAATGCTGGGAAACCAGAGCTGAGTGAAGTGTCTCAGGCCCTGTTAGAGTGAGAGGTCAGGGCCAGTTCTAGGCGCCAGGTCGCTTGCCTACCCGTTCGACCAGCCCATGCCCAGGTTGGCAATGTGGCTGATGGGCCAAGCTGCTTGGTTCTTATGAGCCTGTGAGGAGAGCTCACAGATGAGGGGACAGGCTCAACACCACCTTAGAAGAAGAAAGATCATCTGAAACACTAAAAACATGCATTTTCCTATCAATATATCCTACATGGACTGAAAATTTTTCTTAAAAAAAATATAATTCAAAATTTTATTTAATTGAAGTCTCTTCTAATCTAGCATCTCTCAACTGTACTCTGAGAAGTATTGGTCTTCCCACAACCAAAATAGAAAAAAAAAAAAAAAAACCTCAATCTGAAACTTCAGAGGAAAATTTGAAGTTTGTGTTATTTTCCTTCAGTGATACAGTGTACATTTTATGGTACACCATTTTTTATTACAAATGCATAATAATCAAAAGTCAGTAGAGGGCTTGGTAAGAGGGATTTCTTAATATTAAAAGCTGTTGTGCCTCTCCCACTTTGCCCCCACTTTTCAGGATGTTTGCTAGGTTACCTGGCTGCCCCAGACATGGACAATGTGTCATAGCCAAGGACCCATACCAAGACTACTTGTGCTACTACGCATGAGCATGTAGAGTGTGTGTTGTGTGTATAGAGCAGATGGGAGTCAGTGCTTTCTTTATCTTTTCCTTAATTAAAAAAAAAAAAAGTACTTCCCTCAGAACTCACCAGGAATAGGCACTGAGGTTTATGGAGATGACCAAAGTTGTATCACTCACCCAAATTATCTACCTCTTCACTGGGGGTGGTATACATAGAAACTCCCAGCCATGCCTCTTTTTAATGTGCATTAAACTTCACTTTATAATCACATTCAGTGACTAGCATGCCTCAGTAGAATGTTGAGTGACTTAAAAAATATTTGGCTCCCAGACAAGAAAAGTAAAACAAAGCTAAGTGTGTAATGTTTAACAAGGGTACATTCAGAATCATCCTCCTGGCAGAAACAAAGTGGCAAAGAACACCCTTGTCCTCCTCTCCTAAACACAAATTGGGGAAAACATCCTGGAAAATAAATGCCAAGGGCCAACAGTCAGTTACTATTAAGAAACATGAAGTTTTAAACCATTCATTCTCATGTTGTTCTTCTAAACCAAGGCCATTAAAAACCTCTGAAAATACTGACTGATTATCTTCTTTCTGCTTGATTGGTATTTCTGTACCAAAATGTTCACATGGGAGGGAAATAAAGGCCTGGCAGCTTAGATTCAAAAAAAAGAAGTTTCAACTGGAACTCATTTATTTGTGTTCCAAAATCCTGAGGCAGATTAACTGGAAGACATCCAAAACCTGCAAAGCCCAAAGTTCTGCCAATCATTTTTCGGCTTGACAATCAGTAATACAATACAGCCAGATCATTAAAGAAATCCTGTTCTGAATTCCCTTGAAGTTTCTAAAGTGAAGTTTAAACAAAAATTATTTCCTTCAGAGACTTGTATGCATGATAAGGTTCCATCTGTGCATAAGGCATCAGCGTGGTAGATTAGACGCTTTGACTGAGATAAAAACAAACACAACAGAAATAAACCTACATTCATTTCTATCTCTAGACCTGCATGGCTGCACGTTCATGAAGAAAAAAATCTGTCTCTCATAACTTAGAAAGGAGTTGTTTATTACCCATTGCTTTGTCATGGTTGTATCATTTGTTTTCAACCATCACGTATTAAAAACCCAGTATCAATAAGGTCCAGTGTCAGACACAGTGTGAAGAAACAAAGATGAAGATACAAAGATTCTACTCTCGTGGGGCATAATATATAGTGATAGGTAAGAAGAAGAGACCCATAAAAAATAAATTTTAACAAAGTATGGTGCTACATACCTTAGGAAAAGTATGATAAGGTGCTCTGGGCATTCAGATAAAGGAAATATTAATTGAGAAAGGACATATTACTTACAATCAAGAAGTGAGGCTAGATTTCAGGAAGCAGGCAGGATGAGAGCTGAGACTTGAAGGGTATATGGGATTTGGACAAAGTAGAAAAGATCGTTGAGTATCATGGCATTTCATATAGTGCCTTACTGTTTAAAATGTTTTACTAGCTCATTTCCACTCTGGGTCATATTTAAGTCGACTTAAACACTTAAACTAACACTGATTACTTAGGAACACATGATTCTTGCCCACATGTTAAAATCAAGTTGGATGTAATCTCACATTTCTTTGTAATCACAGTTTACTTTGTATGCTGCAATTTATCTTTTCATCTGAATTATCTCTAGGCAACATCTCCTTACATTAATTTTACCAGGGCAAGTGAAATGCATGAAACCTAGTGGCATAGCCAGTATTCAACCAACATGGGAACAGGAATCTGACTTATTCAACCTCATAAGCATATAACCACTTTGTCTATGAAGGGTGCTTACAAAAAGGAATCATCTCTTTGCCACTGTTGTATCACTCTGGGAAGATCAAAATCCATTTACTTAACTCAACTCATTTAAATAAGCATTTCCCAAGAATTTACTGCAAAGACACTGCGCCAGTTTCTGAGGATACGGGATGATAACCTACAAGAATCTCACATTCTGCATGAGAATACATAGCACCTCTAATGCAAAGTAAAAGAATAGACACAAGGGACAAGTATGTCTGATACTCACTTTCCACTTCAGAAATACAGGTATACCTTTTGACCACTCTCATATAATTCCCTCTCCCTCGAACCGCCCCCCCGCCCCCCAACCTCTGGTAACCACAAATCTGATCTCTTTTTCTGTGAGTTTATTTGGGGGGTTTTTTGAAGGATAATTGACCTAAAACACTGCTATTTCCTGGTGCAAAACAGTGATCTGATATTTCTATACATTACAAAATGATAACCATGATAAATCTAGTTACCATCTGTCATCATAGAAAGATATTACACTATCATCAACTGTGTTTCCCAGGCTGTACATTTCATCTCTATGACTCATTTATCTTGTAACTAGAAGTTTGTACCTTTCAATTTCCCTCACCCATTTCACACAAAAGCTTAAAACTTCCAGTTGTAAGATTAATAAGTACCAGGGATATAATGTACAACATGATTAGTATAATTAACACTGTTAAATATCATATATGAAAGTTGTAAAGACAGAAAATCCTAAGAGTTCCCATCACAAGAAAAATTTGTTTCTCTTTTTTTATTTGTATCTATATGAGATGATAGATAATTGCTAAGCTTATTGTGGTAATCATTTCATGATATATGTAAATCAAATTATTATGATATATAACAAATTCACAATGTACTGTATGTCAATTATATCTCAAACTGGAAGAAAATTAAAATTTAATTTAAAAATTTTAAAGAAAAGTAGTTTCCAATTGAATATGTACATTTATATTCTTATTATTTAGGATTCTAATTGCAAGGTAGGCTTAAAATATTTTTTAAACTTTTTTTGAGCTATTCTTACAGCTCTTCTTATTGAGCTATTCTTAGATTAAGATTTTTTAACTTTTTTGGAATTAGCCTTAGAGTCTATTTATATACAAATCACACACATGCAAAAAGTGAAAATGTTTTTTAAGTCATTTGCCAGTATCGACAAAATGATTGGTTTCATTTACCAAATTTGAATCTGAATGATTTTTCACACTTTCCAATGTCCAAATATACATTAAAATTCAAAGATTTGCCACAGGTGAGGCTATTAAAATATTTGCCACATGGACTTTCCTGGTGGTTCCAGTGGTTAAGAATCTGCCTACCAATGCAGGGTACATGGGTCCAAGCCCTGGTACAGGAAGATCCCCCATTCCACAGGGCAGCTAAGCCCATGCACCACAAGTACTGAAGCCCACGTGCCCTAGAGCTCATGCTCTGCAACAAGAGAAGCCATCTCAGTGAGAAGCTGGAGAGTAGCCTCCATTTGCCGCAACTACAGAAAGCTTGCATGTAGCAACAAAGACCCAGCGCAGCCAACAATAAATTAAATAAATAATAATAATAAATTTTAAAGGTATGCCACATACTTTGAAGGTTTTATACATATATACACACACACACATATATATATAGGAAAGTCCCACTCAAGTTTCACAGTCCAATTCAGATATTGCTTCTTCAGTGAGGTTCTAGATTTTCTGCTCTATTTTCACACAATTTTGTTAAGACCTATCATTTCATTGCTACAACCAAGTCTAAGATACCAATACCTTGTGCCTTTGTTTCCTCATCTGTAAAATGGGGATTATAACAGATGGTATTTATACAAATAAAATGAATTCATAATATTTAAGAATGGCCTGTGAAGCATGGTATCATAAGAGTATATTTTCAGTTACACTATCATTATTGGCCCAAGTAACTGTCATATAAAAAGTCATCAATATAGGATCATTAGATAAACATACTTTGTTTAATAGATATACCAGGATTAATACATTCCAGGGTGTGTTAGCCTCTTTCATAAAATGATCTATAGTCACAATTCATAAGTTAAAAATAAGCATTCATTGAATCTAAGACACAGCTTTATGCATTGAAAATAATGCAAATAACATATTTACATAATACATAGTTATACAAAGCATAGTGAAGAAATTAATATTATTTCTTTCACACTGTGTAATTCAGTTCTAATGCCAATCATAGATGAAAAACATATAATGTATTTGTCCATTTGACTCCCCCTTCAAATATATCTAAGTATCTAAGTTTTCAATGAAGTCTGCAGTGAGTTTTTCATCAATGAGCTTCTAATGGTCTTTTGATGATTATCAAATGCCTATGCATACATCTCTTCCTCTGAACCACACTACTCCCAGGCTTTCCGCCTCCCAAGGGGACAGCTGCAGTTTACTCTTCTCTTTCTACACCAGTTCCAAGAGCTCAGTGGGGAAGGAAGGAGAAAATAAACACACACATTTCTAACTTTCTACCCTTGTGACTAGTCTACCATTCCCCTAACCAATATCCTCAAAAATAGATAAATGAAGTGGCTTGTGTGACTAAAAGAGTGGGTCCATTTTCTTGGGCAACAGCCAAAAGAAAAAAAGTAGGTATCTAAACCCAGAGGCAGTGACCAGTCCCTCTGAGCTATTTCAGGGAACTGAACCATCTTACCTTACTCATCTGGAATGCAGTGAAAGGAAGGGCAAAGCAAAAGACTTTCCAGGTTGGTTGGCTCTGTACAGATCCCCCAAGTAGGCTTTAAGCCTATGCTACAATAATCTCTCTTTGCCAATAAAATGAAGAGAAATGTAGGAAATGACCTAGTCAAATCCCATTATCACAAACTCCGAGGAATGTTGAGTTCCTTTATCATTTTTATTTCAGCATAGTAGAATGAATATTAATTTGTGCATGTGTCTGCATGTGTGCATGTGCACTCACACGTGTGCTCAGTTGCTTGGTCATGTCCAACTCTTTGCGATCCCATGGACTGCAGCCTGCCAGGCTTCCCTGTCCATGGGGTTCTCCTGGCAAGAACACTGGAGTGGGTTGCCACCTCTTCCTTGGGTCAGGTTTGTCATTATGTTATATAGAGATTTGGTTATAAAGAAATAGGTCAGAGCTGGATTTTCATCTAATGGAAGACTTGGAAAAAAGATGAAAGGATATGTACATTCTAATTATTTTCTACAGCTATAAACATAGTAGATGTACAGTGTTGTCACTTTCATTTTAGAAACATACAATCATAGAGATCAGAGAGATCTTCTAATCCAACCCCTCACTGTGAAGAGGAGCAAACTGAAGCACAGAGCCCCTTGCCCAGGGAGGTCTCCGCTTACACTGCCATCTTCAATAGGAATGTGACTCTCAAGTTCTAGCTTGACACTGGTCAAATTTTCTAAGACTGGTCAAACTTCCATTGAGCAATCTATTTTCTACTTATCTAAACCATTTTCATGGGCTTCCCAGGTTGCTCAGCAGTAAAGAATCTACCTGCCAAGAAGCAGACAGGGTTCAATCCCTGGGTCAGGAAGATCCCCTCAAGAAGGAAACGGCAACCCACTCTAGTATTATTGCCTGGGAAATCCCACAGACAGAGAAGCCTGGTGGGCTACAATCCATGGGATCACAAAGAGTCAGACATGACTTAGCAACTAAACAACAACACCATTTTCTTTAGATATATCACCAACTTCAGCACTTATTTACTGTGTAAATTATTTACAGTGGCTTTATGCAGGTTAGTCCTCTCTTCATATTATCATAAGCTCCTTGAAAGCTGAAGAATTTTAATCCTCTCCTGACAACTTCCTGGCAACAGTGCTGAAAATCCAACACTTACTAAGCCCTTTCACTTACAAACAGACCCAGAGGGGCCAAAATGAGTGTAACAGGTTCAACAAGCTCAAGAGAATTAAAAGCTGTAATACAGTCTCTGCTGGGGTGGAGGTGTAGACTCAGTTCTTTGTGATGCAGATAACAAGGAGATTAGTTTACCTGAGAATATCTGATTAAAGCTATTCAAAGTGTGTTCAAGGACAGGTGCTGGTTACATATGAAATAAATTCAGAAATTGAGAAAAAACATTTAGAATCATTCATAGCCATTGACAAAGTAAAACTACATCTGCTGAACCTGACAGTAAAAAATTACAACTTGTGCTTTGCATGTCTCTTAAGTAGATTGGAAATTTTAAAAAGAAAGGGAAAGAAAGAAGGACAAGAAAAAGAAGGAAATGGGCCTTTCCTCACAGAGACTTTGAGTATCACTGTCTTACATGCATCAGGCTTGACCTGGACCCTGCAGAGGGGGAGGACTTCCATGGACAAATATGTGGAAGAAGCTAGAACAAGGACTATCAGCAGCACCAACTCAGAGGAGAGGCAGTAGGAAGTGAATGAGGAATAACAAACCAGCGAAGTGAGAAGACAGGGCATTCTCCCGTATGTGAGACGGGAACCCAGAATTACTGAGTGATACCAAAGGTTAGGAGATTTCATTTCAAACTAAAGGGTTTGGACTTTATTGTATTGGCAACAGAGAACCATGGAAAGCATTTGACTGAAAAGTACCTGGGCTTTCCAGGTGGTGCTAATGGTAAAGAACCAGCCTGCCAATGCAGGAGACATAAGAGACATAGGTTTGATTCTAGTATCGGGAAGATTGCCTGGAGGAGGAAAATGACAACCAACTCCAACATTCTTGCCTGGGAAATCCCATGGACAGAGAAACCTGGCGGACTACAGTCCATAGGGTGGCAAAGAGTCAGACACACAACAGAAGAGACTTAGCAGGCATGCACCATAACAGAATCTGCACACAGGTAAAGGATGCTCAGTAGATCCTTGCTACACAAATTAATTTGCTCCAGTGGCTGTAAAATCAAATGCCTACCTAGGCAGGCAACCCTGTAGGCAGAAAGATGAAGCCTGCCAATCTACCTACCACTTGCCCCATCTGATGGACCTATTATCTAGATCCAGCAACCAAATTTTCACCTGGAAGTATATACCCCACATGCCAGATAACTAATCTTTCAAGAGAAGCTGAAAAGCAGAATTTAAACGGGAATTCCCAAATTTCAAATGCTAGCACTAATGTAAAAACTTGTTAAAGGAAGCTATTAAGGCCAAATCAAACAGGTCTGAAAATAGGATTTGATGTTCAGGGCCCCAATATGCATCTCTGTTTTCACACATGACAAAGAGGTTTATTATGTCTGCTAAAGTGATACACTGCTTCTTATGTACTGTTTGGTTCCCAAAGCCTACAAATATTATTTTTAATACTCATCATGTAGCATCCATACTATTCTGTGGTCCTCTGTCTTCAGAAATGATTGCTGGCATTAGTGATTTCTGTCCATGTGTGCTGACGGACCCATATCTCATACATCGCTCAAGTTCCTTCTCTCTTGGTCCAGTAGTAAAAAATTACGTGCAATTACAGTCCTCCCTTCATATTCCCTGCAAGTACTTACATTACAAAGGGATAGCGTTTTGATTTTTAGTATCTTCATCTCTTAAAACCAGAGCATTCTTAATCCTGGGCTGTCCCAGCCAACCCCTGAAGAAATAGCCCCGTATTCTGCCTAGACCATTTCACGTTCCCTTTCCTCTGGGGAATCTTTGCTTAGCTAAGGTTGCCTGGCTCTAGTTCTAGCCAGTGTAAAAGTGTTAGTTGCTCAGTCATGACTCTTTTCAACCCGATGGATTGTACCCCACCAGGCTCCTCTGTCCATGGAATTCTCCAGGCAAGAATTCTGAAGTGGGTGGCCATTCCCTTCTCCAGAGGATCTTGCTGACCCAGGGATCAAACCTGGGTCTCCTGCACTGCAGACAGATTCTTTATCGTCTGAGCCATCAGGGACCCAGCCAAAGTAAAAGCAATATCAGGGTACAGCTCATAGCCCCATTAGGACACTTTCAAATTATGAGGCTCTTAGAGAGGGGGAAGGTTTTTATTCCAACAAGTTTCAGAAAATTAAAAAAAAAAAAAAAAAAAACCTGATTGCCAGTAAATTTCAAATGTGTTTGTTAGAAAGGGTGGGGGAAGGGATGAAGAGGAGAGGGAAATAAAAAGAATCAATAAAAAGTCTCTTCCCAGCTGTTCTTTCCACAGCCTACATAAAGAATGTACATCCTTTTGATTAAAGTGCAGCTTTCATGCTCTGCTCTGGCAGGCTGCCAAAAGCTGCCTTAAGGTGAGTTCTGCTATTTTAAGGTGGAATTGTTTGCATTTGACTTGAAAAAACTTGTTATTCCACACTTAACTTTCTGTACTGCTCAGAAGGGAAGCAGCAATCTGAACCTGGAGAAGCAAGATGAAGGAAATGACCCCTGGCCCCTGGGGCGGCGGGGGCGGGGGGGGGGGGGTTTAATCCAGTGACCACAATTTCAACAGCTTTCATCATTCCCAGGGGTACTTTTTACTTTTCCAAAAAAGCTGAACTAGACTTGATAGGGTTACATCGTAAACTTCCACGGTCAAAGATTAATATTCAATTACGGAAATCACTCCAGTCTCCAATTTACTTAGTTTAGGCAGACATGTTTTTGACTCATTTATCTTATAAATGTATCCATTCAGAAATTCATATAACTGCTCAGAATTTGAATGGCTTCCAAACAAGGGTAAACATTCTGGATTGTTGGCTGAGATGTTATTTTTGCTGTCGTTAGCCTGGTCATTTTTATATTTCTGTAGTAAAAATGTGTTGGTCGTTCAGCCTGGAAAGCCATTGGGTTTGTGCTTGTGAAACAAACCACTGCCCACATACACAGGTAGAGGAGCTGCATGGTTAAATATGGCTCCCTTTCTCCCTTGCCCTTCTAGGACACTTGCTACTTGCCCTGCTATGGTATGTCAGCTAAGCTCACCTCCTCAGTCCAGACGTGCTAGTTCAGTTCAGCCACTCAGTCGTGTCCGACTCTTTACAACCCCATAAATCATAGCACACCAGGCCTCCCTGTCCATCACCAACTCCCGGAGTCCACCCAAACCCACATCCATTGAGTCGGTGATGCTATCCAACCATCTCATCCTCTGTTGTCCCCTTTTCCTCCTGCCCTCAATCTTTCCCAGCATCAGGGTCTTTTCCAATGAGTCAGCTCTTTGCATCAGGTGGCCAAAGTACTGGAGTTTCAGCTTCAGCATCAGTCCTTCCAATGAATATTCAGGACTGATCTCCTTTAGGATGGACTGGTTGGATCTCCTTGCAGTCCAAGGGACTCTCAAGAGTCTTTATTATCCAACTCTCACATCCATACATGACTCCTGGAGAAACCATAGTCTTGACTAGACAGACCTTTGTTGACAAAGTAATGTCTCTGCTTTTCAATATGCTATCTAGGTTGATTATAACTTTCCTTCCAAGGAGTAAGCGTCTTTTAATTTCATGGCTGCAATCACCATCTGTAGTGATTTTGGAGCCCCCCCAAAATAAAGTCAGCCACTGTTTCCACTGTTTTCCCATCTATTTGCCATGAAGTGATGGGACTGGATGCCATGATCTTAGTTTTCTGAATGTTGAGCTTTAAGCCAACTTTTTCACTCTCCTCTTTCACTTTCAAGAGGCTCTTTAGTTCTTCACTTTCTGCCATAAGGGTGGTGTCATCTGCATATCTGAGATTATTGATATGTCTCCCAGCAATCTTGATTCCAGCTTGTGTTTCATCCAGCCCAGCGTTTCTCATGATGTACTCTGCATATAAGTTAAATAAGCAGGGTGACAATATACTCCTTTTCCTATTTGGAACCAGTCTGCTGTTCAGTGCACTAGAATTGCCTGAACTGATTATCGTGTTTCTTAACCAACCCCTTTATAATCTGATTATCAGTCTCAGGTTTTTTTAAAATTATTAATTATTTGCCCCTGTGGGCCCAGAGTTGATGATGCATTTAATACAATTCTTGACTACTTCCTAACAAGATTTTTTCACAGATACAAAGCAAGAATTTTGAGTTTCATTTTTCCTTCTCTTCTGAGTCTTACTTCTTTTGTTATTAGCACTTAGAACTTATTGAGGGCTTCCTCATTGTGCTCTAACCATGGGGGAATAGCTGTATATATCTTGTACAGAGTGATGATTTTCCTAAAAGATGAACTTGTCTTACGACATTAAGAAAATCAAGTCAGAAACTGAAATGCCTATGTCAAGGTAAACTCCTTAAAGCTACACTTTATTTTACTATAATTTTACTATAATTTACTATAATACCTCACAGAGCATTATGTGAGTTCCTTTCCCTGCCCAGATAAGATGTGTTTTCTTTCCCTCCAGCCTCTTTCCATCTCTTCTCTCAATTTCTGGAGTTTCTTTTAATGTTTTTTTTTTTTTAACTGAACAGTCTGCATTTAACCTAAGCAGGGAGAGCCTGCTCACAGCACAGTAGTGGAATCATTGAGTTTGCGAGGACAGTTCTGTAAAATGTTGCTCCAGGGCATTGGAATAATTTACTTCCTTTAAAAGACTGAATCAAGCCCTTTAGACTCCCAGAAGAGTACAATCTACCTCATCTAAAAGATGTGATAAGATGTGATGAGAGAGTCACTGATAGCTTTAGGCAGAGACTTTCCTGTGTCAGTTTCTGGAAAGAGTCCACTCCAGGCCCAGGTGTGGTCTCAGCTTCAATATGTCAGTAGATCTTCAGCTTTCTGTCTCAGGTCCCTTTTGAGAATTTAAAAAAAAAACACAGATTTCTTTCTATGTAAATACATATATGTCTGTCCCCACCCTACCTCACCCCCACGCAGAGTCCCTTTCTGGATCCCATTGATGGGATGTTTAAGCTTTTCCAGAGAGGACACATCTCTGGTGTCAGATTCATGTGACGGAAACCTAGAGGCTGATTTACTAAACAGGATGCCAATTTATTAATTTAGATCTAGAGACATGGCTTGGTCCAGGAGTGAGGCCAACGGTCTGCATACTCCCTTCTGGTAGGTAAAGCTACACAGGAAATCAAATGACAGATCAGAAGGCCTCCCGGTGATTTTAGAAATAGAACAAAGGAGGTGGATGTCATTAAGCCAGAGCAGCCTAACCAATTTCCCCCTTCAATCTAAGGATATGTGCTCACCCACCTATCTGAGTCCTCTCTCCTCTAGTCACTATTTCACTCAATTCTAATATACAAACTGGAGAGGGCTCAGGAAATTGGTCTGTCATCCATACACTATTACAAGTTACTCACAACTTAAATCAAATACAGATTCCAGTTACATTTCAATCATTTCTTCTTCAAGATGGATTCTTGTAAGGATCCTTGAAGATTTTAAAGACTTAAGAACTACTTCATTAGAAGTGACTGCACAAACTATTCAGGTAGCTATAAGTAGAATGCTTCTTTTACATGTCAGAGGGAATTTAATCTGACTTTGTTTTCAAGTTCCGTAAGCACATCACAGGGAGAATTATCAGCTACCACACACCAACTATTGGCGTCAACTCTATCGTTTATGTGTAGTAATGCAGGGCAACCCTGGCAGAGATCATCTAAGCAGTGGTTTGAATGCATGTATAATACTTTCCAAGGATGTTTGCTTCCTTGGGT
Source organism: Cervus elaphus (assembly GCF_910594005.1). NCBI lineage: Eukaryota > Metazoa > Chordata > Mammalia > Artiodactyla > Cervidae > Cervus > Cervus elaphus. The sequence continues at coordinate 30,201,084 of NC_057833.1, read as the reverse complement.
TTTTCTTAGGTTGTTATTTCTTTATGTTTGCCTTCGATGACTCAGACAATGGAGCTCAGAAACACGCTGAGCTAGAAAGAATACATTATTCTCTCCTTGGTGCTTCACCAAAAGGAAGTATTCTTCTCTCTCTCTCTCCTCACCCCGCACCAACACCCCTCCCCCCCGCTCCTACCTCCCTTCCCTCCTTCATCCTTCTCTCCCTCTTTCAGTAAATCCTATTCAAAGCTAAGAATCTAGAACCTTTTTTTCAGCATATCACCTACCACAGCGGAGTTCTCCATCTCTTTCAGTAACACTCAAAATTTTCTCCTGAATTAAGCTATTAAAACCATTTGTACAGTTGTTTGGTGGGTTTTTTTTGTTTTTTTTTTTTTAAAGCTAGTCTTTTGCTCTTTTCCTAGTAAGGGGCCAGGTGAAGCAAGTTGTGGAAGCTTTTCTCAGCATACAACGCAGAATGGCAAACATGAGAACTGTGTCTGAGGTAAAGGCCAGACCTGAACCAGAGAAGGAGCACCACACAGCCCGTCAGAACACCAGGGAGCAGACTATGAGACGGAGATGAACAAGTCAGAGAACGGGCTAAGGTCACAGCAGACAAAGAGGGGAGAGATTTCAGAAGGCAGGGAGAGGATTCCCCCAGCTGCTGAGCTCAACTTTGTAAGAGAGCTAAGGTGGTATGAACAAAGGTAAACTGTGGTTCAGAACTGCAAACAAGAAGCACTGCATGAAAGTCACACAGGACAGTGACAGGTGAAACAAAGAATCCCAGTGTGATTCAGGAACCAATAAGCAGCTTTCCTCCCACAGGGTTAAGTGTAAAGTCATTGTCTGGCTTCTTTCTCAACCAGTTGCTTCAGTTGAGACATCTTGAAAGTCAGCACAAGGTATTACCAGGGATAACCATTATCTTCAAGCCTCCTGACAAGTTAGATTTCCTTGGAACAAGTGAATAGGAAATAAGATATAAGAGAGCCCAGATTCACAAAAGCTTCACTTTGGCTCCACAGGACTCCTGGGTGATATACTCTTTTAGGATTCTAATTTGTTCTGCTTTCTTTTGAAACTAAATGGAAGCCTCCAGCAGATCCTTCTCTCTGCTTCCAAAACATGCTGAAGTTTGCCAAGAGTTTAATTTCTATTTTGGACAAATGGCATCACTTAATATTCTTCAGTATGTACTGATTAAAATATCTGCTCAGGAGAAAATTTCCATTTATATAATACCAGTGAGAAACTTCTGAAGATGAACACAAATTCTACAAGAAATATTTTCCATTAAATGATGCTATGGTCCTCATCTTGCAGACCCACAGAGAAGTTAAGTGCTTTCTCATCAAAACCCCAAAATAAGTCAAGAGCCACACTCACCGCTGTTACGAAACTGAGGCACCACCAGCTAAACAACACTGAGAGATCTAAGTCATGACATTTTCCCACCCAATGTTATATAGGAAGTATTTTCAGCTTTTAATTTAATTGCATTAAAAAGAGAGCTAATACAACAATTGCATTAACAAGTGTTTGTGAGGAACGTGAATGATCCTAACACTGGTGATAAAAAGACTACTGTGAAATCAGAAATTGTGAGGTATCCCTGAAACTCTGAATCAGCAGCACAGTTATGTAGAAAAGCCATCCTTTCACCTTTTTCCTTTTCCAGGTCTGATAATTCCAAACAATCATTGAACTCAGAGCTGGCAGTTCCCATTCATTTTAAAGAACTGGGCATTTGCTATGGCTGACACATAATTTTCAATAAAAGCAATTATCTATCTATAAATTGTTAATAGGTCGAGCAATATGCAAGAAATCTATCATTTTTTTTGAGCAAGACAACATGCCAAGTGCTAGAGTGGACACAGAAGAATAAGGTAGTCTTCTCTGGTTACCGTCTGTTTGCCCTTTGTACCTCCAAATCCATTCTCCACCTTTTTCTGCCACACTTTGTTCTTAGGGAGGTTGACCTCTATCGACTGCATAGGTGAGTCTCCTCACTCTCTGGTGTACAGTTGGGTGTGGCCAGTGGAAGGCATTAGCAAAAGAGTCAAGGACTGCCTGAGTGGAAGTCAGAGTCTTTATCTCCAAGCTCCCTCCTTGTTTGGCTCAGATTCAGACCATGGTTGTGATGCTTTAGGTTACAGTTGCTGTCAGAGATTCATTTTACTTCTGAGAGGCTCAAGCTTTCACTACAGCTTCACAATAAGTAAAAGTCCCTTTGCCCTTCAGACCTAGGGCTAGTAATCATTTCCTACTGTTTTTAGTCTCTGGATGCCTCATGATTCATTGTTGATTCCCAAACTTCTGTAGACGGGTCCTTTGCTATGTCAGTCAAACCTCTTTGAGTATGCCATCTGTCTTCAGCCCTGATCTTGAGATATGTGATCTCTGCCCCGGCAGCTTTTACAATTCATATTGAAGAACAAACAACATGAAAATAAAGCCAATATCTTTAATAGGAGATGGGAATGTCTCATATCTTGATCCAACTGACAGCACTGGTACCTAAGATTTGTGCACATTACTATACACATAGGTTGAGTTCGGTTCAGTCCACTTTAGACACTCAGTCATGTCCAGCTCTTTGCAACCCCATGGACTGCAGCACACCAGGCCTCCCTGTCCATCACCAACTCGCAGAGTTTACTCAAACTCATGTCCTTGGAGTTGGTGATGCCATCCAACCATCTCATCCTCTGTAGTCCCCTTTTCTTCCTGCCTTCAAACTTTCTCAGCATCAGAGTCTTTTCCAGTGAGTTGGTTCTTCACATCAGGTGGCCAAAGTATTGGAGTTTCAGCTTCAGCATCAGTCCTTCCAATGAATATTCAGGACTGATTTCCTTTAGGGTGGACTGGTTGGATCTCCTTGCAGTCCAAGGGACTCTCAAGAGTCTTCTCCAACACCACAGTTCAAAAGCCTCAATTCTTAGCCACTCAGCTTTCTTTCTAGTCCAAATCTCACATCCATACATGACTACTGGAAAAACCACAGCTTTGAATAGATGGACCTTTGTTGGCAAAGCAATGTCTCTGCTTTTTAATATGCTGTCTAGGTTGGTCATAGTTTTTCTTCCAAGGAGCAAGCGTCTTTTAACTTCATTGCTGTGGTCACCATCTGCAGTAATTTTGGAGCCCCCCAAAATAAATTCTGTCACTATTTCCACTGTTTCCCATCTATTTGCCATGAAGTGATGGGACCAGATACCATGATCTTAGTTTTCTGAATGCTGAGTTTTAAGCCAACTTTTTCACTCTCCTCTTTCACTTTCGTCAAGAGGCCCTTTAGTTTTTCTTCACTTTCTGCCATAAGGGTGGTGTCATCTGCATATCTGAGGTTATTGATATTTCTCCCGTCAATCTTGATTCCAGCTTGTGCTTCCTCCAGCCCAGCGTTTCTCATGATGTACTCTGCATATAAGTTAAATAAGCAGGATGACAATATACAGCCTTGACATATTCCTTTCCCTATTTGGAATCAGTCTGTTGTTCCAGGTAGTAGTTGAATAATATAATGTCATAAAAGCCAAGTGTCAGGGGAATTCTAAGGATAAGAGGGCTATAAGTGTTTCAAAGAGAAAAATAATCACATTGAGGGAGATGGTAGAAGAAGGTTTTAGAGGACAGATCTAAGCTGGCATTGAGGAATGGGTAGCACCTGCACTAGCAGAAAGAGAGATCATTTCTAAGATGAGGCATTGAGTTCATGTCCAGAAGTGTTAGAAGTGGGAAATAGCATCAGAGACAATAAATAACTGGTCAGCATGTGACCATTTCAAGTCAATTATTCTGAAGAAATATCCTTGATTATATGACCTATGCTTTTCCATAAAATGTCAAACTAAACAAATAAAAAATCTCTAATATACAGAGTATCGCCTTAGTATTTCCACAGCATGACATCATCTCAGATAATCTCCAGCAGTAGAATCTTTGCAGCACTCCTTTTCCAATGAGCCTTAAACAATCATTTATTTTCCACTTAATCAGCTTAGTTCTTGGAGTCTGCACTTCACTAGGAAACCATTTGGGAGAATATCTTAGTTCACTGAGCCAATGAAGAATCAGAAAAGATAGGAGCCTTCATTCTTGCTGATGCCTTACCATACTTGTTCTGGGCAAATCAAATTTGAAGAGGATCTCTGATTCGTGAGTGTGACATCTTTTTCTCAGTTCACTTCAAAAGTTGTTCAGAATACTCCTGCATGCCAAAATAACCATACGCAGTTCTGCACAGGGCCAAGAGAGTTCTTCAGGTCCTTCATAGAGAAGGTTTCTTTTTAGTCATGAAATGGTGAGATAATGACAGGAAGACCGAGCATCTGAAATGTAGTAGTTGATGAATGAACTACGCTGAAAGTTTAGGTTAGTCAGTTGAACTAAGTTAAAATTATAGAAAAGTTGCTGACAAGGGGAAAAAAATCTATGTAAAACCAGGCACTTTCCTCATGCAATTTGAAATGTAAATAGACTTAGCACCCGGAGAGGTGCAGGGGAATCAAGCTATTTTGGGCTATTCTGAACAAGGACAGCTGTATGTTCTGAAACATATGGTTCAACATTTATAAGGTGGAGTGGGGAGTTGGGGGAACAAGAAACCACTGAATAGAATATTTGAGTTGGCTATTTTAGGATCCCTTAAAAGTTCTGACACGCAAACATGATTCCCTAATAACTAACATATTAAGTATCAATCATTGGGCAACAATTCTGTTAACTGATTTTTGGGTTGGAATATGTAGAGATGGAGTTCTTTCTATAGAACAGGTCAGTTCAGTTCACCCCATCTCATTTCATCTCTTACTGTGCATATGTCTGGAAGAGGGGGTTATGGCAAGGCGGGGGAGGGGGGAGGCAGGGCTCATCCCTGTGTATAACGAGGATTCTACCAAGCTAGCTAAGAGCTTATGGACTCACTTTGCTGGTTTTCTCATTGTTTCCAGTGGCAAAAAAAAAAAAAAAAGACTGTACAACCTCTAAGTAATAAACTGTGCTCATTTCAAAGGGCAAATCTGATGTTTGCCTTTTCCACTAATAAGTATTAGATACTAAATCTGTTCGCAAGAATTTAATGAACTCTTATCATGATCTCAGCACTGAGCGAGGGGCTTTGGAAGAAACTAAAACATGATCCCTGACCTCAAAGAGCTTACAGAATAGTTTGCTGGAACAAGACCAAAGCACATGAAATAAATCTAGCAAAGATATAGGAATCTACAGAAATATAGTTCAACTCTCTATAGAGGATCAGCTTTCCAGACACTCCACCCCACGCCCATATGTATTAAGGATTTCCCCCATTTAACTAAAAATGGTTCATTTTCAGAGCTTTGTGAATGTATTTCCTCGTACATTCCTACTGTCCCAGTACACAATTGTTGGATGCCAGCCTATTACATATCCTCCTTCCTCCCTCTTTTATCTCTCCCCGATGCCTGATTTACCCTCCCCTGGAGCTCCCACCATCTGGATCAGACTTTCTTCCTCCCTGGACCTAATTATTTCCCTGATTCTCTAGAGTGATCTCTTCCCTTTTGCCAATGACTCAACATTTTATTAGTGAATGGTTAATTCTTTGCTCTTCCAAGTTCTCTGCTCTATTTTCCTTTCCTGCATTCTTCTAAGTGTGCACTAATAAATACAAAAGTATGTTATGCTGTTACTCACCCCAATACACACACACACACATAGTAATTTTCTTAAATTCGCCTGAGTCACTGTGCGAGTAACACTCAACACAGAGACTAAAACTTAAATGAAGGTGAAATATGGTTAAATTTCACAAGGTAAATGAAAATGAAAGAAACATAAATGAATAACAAACAATCTGACAATGAAGGAAGCCAAAGTATAACAGAGATCTGAATACAGAATGCCAGATAATAAAGAAGAAGAGAAAGTAAGGATGAAATAACAAGGAAAAGAAATATAGTGTCTTAAAAGAGGTGGAGGTTAAGAGGTTAAGATGCTTTTTTATGATTTCAAAATTGTAGGCTTGGGACCTAAAAGAGGATAGGGTATCAAGAATTCTAATTTAAAATTACACAGGGTGATACTAATGTTCCAGGTTATTTCTGCAATGGTTGATATTGTCAGAAAAGTTCAGAAAAAAAAAAAAAATGCTTGAAAGGATTCAATTACTATGGGAAGTGGAGAGGGCATGTGTTGACACTCAGAGACTTCAAAGAGATACTCCCAAAGAGATGCCATCAGGGGATTACAGCTGATGCATTTTACTTATACATTTTTTTTTGGTATGATACAAGCAACCTTTATTGTTTACAACAGAAAGTGGAAGAGGGGATTCAGCAGCTCTGGCTCCTGGAGCAGCTCCACAGACTCAGTCTCCACCCTTGAAAAAGCCAGGACGCATTTTAGAGATGATGATGAATTTCCCAGTTACCTGGAAGTGATTAGGTTTTGGTGCTGTCTGAAAGTGTTTCCTCTTATATTCCTACCTTCAGGACGGGTTCAAACTGAAAAGCAGCTTGCTGGCAGGGGTGTGTGCTGGCTGCAACAGAGGAACAGTGCTTGTTAATTAAAAAAAGGACCAAGTAACAGGAAGTCACAAGTCTCTTGGTACCACAGACACACTTGACTACTTGCCTTGGCAGTCCCTTTAAATTCTTGAGCCAGTTCTGCCTGTTGGACTTCAGAGAGTTATTTTAATTAGTACAGAAATGTTTGAGAATTTCTCCTGAAACAAAATGGCTACTGTTTCCTAGAGAGAGTTGTAACATGGGGAATCATCATTTGAAAACTGATCACATGTTTTTGGGCAATTCATCTGAAACATCTCCAAGGAAAAATGTATCCATATTTTCATAGTTGAAGATAACAAGAATACTTTACATCAGTACAATACTTATCAGTTTGCTTGTGAGGACACATATGTCCTCTCATTTGCTGCATCCTCCAACCCCCTTCCTACCCCAGAAAACCTTTAGAGTGAGCTTTATCATCTCCAGTTTACAGATGACAAATCTGTGGCCCAGATAAATTTGCTCATTTGGCTGCATGTCCTAAAGCTCTTAAGTAACCTAACCAGGACTTAATCTCAGATTCTCTGACTCCAAGTTCACTGTAACTTCTCTTATCTTATTATTGCTGCAAGAGATAAAAAATGTATCAAATTTAGAGAAAAATGTAGAAGTTGAGGGGAAAAAAATTAAAAACCAGATAGTGCATATTTTGTGCTTGCACAGAGTCTCTGATTTGTGATATTAAGATTAAGCTGGCTGGGCTGTCACCAAAATGGTGGAGTAGGAGACACCAGCCTCTATCCCCACAAAGATCAACAATTAGACATCTGTTCATGAACAAAACTAGCTCTGGGAGAGCTCAGGAGTCCACTCAGGGAACCTCAGCAAAATAGTTTAACAACACCAACAACAACAAAGACACTTAAGAAAAACTGTACAGAAAACCAAGAATAGCTTCATTTTCCCATTCCCAACCTATCCCCCAGGGAGGCACTGCTCAGTATCAAGAGGGAACTCCCTGGCTGGGGAGATTTCTCCTCACTGGGAAAGTGAGAGTAAGGCTGAGTGACCAACTTCCCCAGCTTTCCCAGACACTGCATAAGGGACTCACATGAGTTTTACCATGCCCTGAGACCAACAAAGTTAAGATGTATAGAGACAGCTTGGAGCAAGGAAAGAAGGCATGGGCTACCAATATCAGCCATAGGATGAGATAGCAAGGAAGAGAATACCTCAGTTCTTCAGTCAAACAGTGTAGAGTGGCTAAATAGATTTAAAACACACACACACAACACCATACTATATGCTGCAGTTAGAGACTCACTTCAGACCCAAAAATATACGTAAGTGTACATGCAAATGAAAAGGAAAAGAGAAGAGGGTTAGCTATATTTATATCAGATAAAAATATACATTAAGTCAAAAACTGTAATTATAGACAAAGAAGGTCATTATATAATGATAAAAGGACCAATTCATCAAGAGGATATACAATTATAAATACATATAACACCCAACATGAAAGCACCAAAGACATACGGATGATCAACAGGCACATGAAAAGTACTTAACATCATTAATTATCAGGGAAATGCAAATCAAAACCACAATGAGATACCACCTCATTAGAGATACCACCTATTAGAAAGGCTATGATCAAAAAAAAAAAGACATGGATAAGAAGTACTGAGAAGGATGTGGAGAAAAGGGAATCCTTGTGCACTATTGGAAGAAATGTAAACTGGTATAGCTGCTAAGAAAAATTAGTATGGAGGGTCCTCAAAAAATTAACACTAGAAATATAACATCAAGAAATTCTACTTCTGGGTACATGACTGAAGGAAATGAATTCACTATATTAAAGAGATATCTGTATTTCCATGTTCACTACAGCATTATTGATAATAGCCAAGGCATGGAAACAACCCAGGTGTCCATTGGCAGATGAATGGATAAAGAAAATGTGGCAAATTTTATATTCTTGGGTTCCAAAATCACTGCAGAAGGCGACTGCAGCCACAAAATTAAAGTACACTTGCTCCTTGGAAGAAAAATTATGACAAAGTTAGACAATGTATTAAAAGGCAGAACATCACTTTGCCAACAAAGGTCTGTATAGTTAAAGCTATGGTTTTCCCAGTAGTCATGTATGGATGTGAGAGTTAGACCATAAAGAAGGCTGAACTCCAAAGAATTGGTGCTTTCAAATTGTGGTGTTAGAGACTCTTGAGAGTCCCTTGGACAGCAAGAAGATCAAACCAGTAAATCCTAAAGAAAATCAACTCTGAATACTCATTGGAAGGACTGATGCTGAGGCTGAAGCCCCAATACTTTGGCCACCTATTGCAAAGAGCCAAGTCATTGGAAAAGACTATGATGCTGGGAAAAATTGAAGTCAGCAGGAGAAGGGGACGACAGAGGATGAGATAGTTGGATGGCATCACTGACTCAATGGACATGACTTTGAGCAAGCTCCTTGAGATGGTTAAGGACAGGGTAGCCTGGCATGCTGTGGTCCATGGGGTCACAAAGTGTCAGACATGACTTAGTGACTGAACAACAATATACATATAATGGATTTCTCCAGTGGCTCAGCAGAAAAAAATCAGCTTGCAACACAGGACACATGGGTTCTATCTCTGGGTCAGGAAGACCCTCTGGAGACGGAAATGGCAACCCACACCAGAATTCTTGCTGGGAAAATCCTATGGACAGAGGAGTCTGGAGGGTGACAATCCATCCATAGGGTGGCAAAGAGTTGGACATAACTGAGCAACACATGCACGTACACACATATAATGGACTATTATTCAACCAAATAAAAGAAGAAGAAAAAACTCCTGCCATTTGCAACAACATGGATGGACTTTGAGGACATTGTGCTAAGTGAAATAGGTCAGACAAGAAAAATCAAATACCATATGATATCATATGATCTCACATATATGGAAAATCAAAAAAAGCTAAACTCATAGAAGCCAAGAGTAGAAAGGTGGTTGCCAGGAGCTAGGGATGGAGGGAGTGAGAAGATGCTCGTCAGTGGGAACAAACTTCTAGATAAAAGAGGAATAAAGTCCAGTCTTCTAGTTTACAGAATGGTGACTATCATTAATAATTCTACACTGTACACTTGAAAGTTTCTGTGATAGTAGACTTAGGTTTTTTCAACATAACAACAATAGCAACTAAGTGGAAATTCTGTGAGGTGAAGAATGTGTTAAGTATCCTTATTGTGCTAAACATCAAATCATCCCATTGTACACCCTAAACTTACACAATGAAAGTGAAACTGAAAGTGCTAGCTGCTCGGCTGTGTCCTACTCTGTGACCCCATGGACTATAGCCCACCAGGCTCCTCTATTTTTGAGATTCTCCAGGCAAGAATACTGGAGTGTGTTGCCATTCCCTTCTCCAGGGGATCTTCCTAGTTCAGGGATCAAACCTGGGTCTCCTGCATTGCAGGCAGATTCTTTAAGTCTGAACCACCAGGGAAGCCCTGAACTTGACACAATATTACATGTCAATTATATGCCAATAAAATTGGAGGAAGAGGAATATGCTGACTGATTTCCCCAAAGAATGATGACTACAGGTATCTAGAAATATTCTTGATTTCCTAAAAGGATTTGCAAATTCCACTAAAAGTCTCCTGAGCAAGTAATTAACAAGCATTTTATAGTCACTTGGAGCTCACTGGTTAAACTAAAGTCATTTTATCCATTTTAGCCAAAATGTTAGTGTCACTTAGTCATGTCTGACTCTGTGCAACCCCATGGGCTATATAGCCTGTCAGGCTCCTATGTCCATGGGATTCTCCAGGCAAGAATACTGGAGTGGATTGCCATTTCCTTCTCCAGGGATTTTAGCCAAAGGATAAAAATATCATCAAAATGAATTGGGTAAGGGAAAGAAAATATAACCATACACTGGCAAGATAAATGAAAAATCCTAACAGTGGATATTGCTGGAAGTGATTTTACTTCTTAGCTGGACTTTTCTGAATTTTTCAAATGTCCTACAACAAGCAAGCATTGTCTCTGGAATTAAGAAGAAAGTTATATGTTTTAATAAATTTAAAGAATGATGCCATGTTAGATGATGAATAAAATATAAAATTAAGATCAAGAAGTCATCATGTAAATTAGTAACAAAAGAAACCAGCCTAAGATACCTCTCCCCAGATCTATCAAAGGTCATTAGGGGATCTCATCCCCGAGATCATTCTAGAGGTAATTGTTACAGAGGGTCCTGGGAAAACAGCAACATATACTTACTTGCTTTCCCACCTAAGGGCAAACTACAGAGAAACTTTAATAGATTTTTAATCTTCTTTTGCTGTGATATTCCTTTAAATTCAGTATTTCAGAGACATTCATTTGATACCTTACAGGTACATGTGTCAGGAGGTATGGAAATCTTCTTAAAGGTAGAGTAGACACAAAGAGCTATGATGGGCTTGTGCAGAAAGGAAACAGTACTTGTTATGGGCTTTACCCAAATGTTTCTCAAACTATCCTAAGGTCCACCCCTCAGGACAGACCCACACATGGCATTTCCCCTTCTTCCATCTCCCACCCTGGCTTTTCCTTTTTCAGCTCTTTCCCACCAACTTTTTCTGTCTGTCCTTTGCTTACAATCATGGGTTCACTTGTCAAGGATCATAAATGAGGATTTATTGAGATAATTTAAAGACTTGCAAGGGTTTCAATATTAAAATATAAAACGAACAAGAGCTGACTTGTGTTCATAAAATATGTTTCTTCCTTCAGAAGAGGGAGTGGTTTAAAAACTTAATCAGCAGAGTAGTTTCCAACATAACTCCATTCTGGAAATCAGGCTAGAGGAAACAAGTTTTTGGATGAGGAATTAACAGCCCTTGCCAACAATGGTTTCTGAACCAAAAAGAATGGAGCTTTTTGTTTTGGTTCCAGTCTGCTTTGTAATAACTACTTGAAGTGGGTTTTTTGGTATACTCCCTGCCCTCATTCAGTCCTTACCTCATTTCTTCCTTCATCTTTACTTCCAATAGTTGGAGAAGGCTCACTCACATTTGATTACTAGCAAGTATTCCTATAATTTACTGGTTGAGTCCGATTTCACATAATATTCAAAATATGAATTATTTTACATTTCTGATTATAGAACAGACAGGCCGAGTCTGTTTTAAAACACTCATGTAATACAATTGAACTATTCTGGATGGAAGGACATGCAATTTTAGCACTACATGATGGCATCTTACTTTGTCAGGGCCAAGTTTATAAATATGAAAAAATTAAGCTTGCTCTAAATTCCATGAGAGTAAGGACTATGCTTCTTTTCTTCCCACTGCCAGTGTTTAACACAAGCCTGGCACCTGGAAGGCAACAATATTTAAGTTGCAATGTAACTGAATTGAAATGGAAGTTCATTGATATCTCCAGGTATCACAAAGCTGTAGCATCATTAAAAACTGGGTAACTGGGGCAGTGGAGAAGACTCTTAAGAGTCCCTTGGATAACAAGGAGACAAATCAGAGGATCCTAAAGGAAATCAACCCTGAATATTCATTGGAAAGACTGATGCTGAAGCTGAAGCTCCAATACTTTGGCCATCTGATGTGATGAGCCAACACATTGGAAAAGACCTTGATGCTGGGAAAGACTGAGGGCAGGAGGAGAAGGGGACAACAGGGGATGAGATGGTTGGATGGCATCACCGACTCAACAGACATGAGTTTAAGCAAACTCCGGGAGATAGTAAAGGACAGGGGAGCCTGGCACACTTCAGTTCATGGGGTCACAAAGAGTCAGACACAACTTAGCAACTGAAGAGTAACAACCCCGATAGGCTTGCCAGTTCAGAAAAGCCTGTCTGAAGGGTAAACAGACAACTGCATTGATGCAGAGAGAGCAGTGAGTGATGGAGTTGCCTGTGCAAAGCTGACAGAACTGGCACTCTCCACAACTGGGTGTGAAACCTGGTGAGATCTGGCAGGCAGTCCTAGCCAAGGGAGAAAGAAGCCATTCTATCTTTAAGGATAACCTTTCTGGAGAGGCCTGTTCTCAAAAAGTCTCAAAGACATGACAAGTCACCACAAATCTGCCCTTCACTAAACAGACTCCCAAGTGAAGCCAGGCATAAAATAAAAGACACTCCAACTTAGATGTGGAAATATTACCACAAGATATTATTGCAGGAACCAGAGTTTGCACCTCATGACTAAAGAGGTCCAGTCTCATCCTTGGTTCACCAAAACCTGCTACAGGGCAGAAAGAGGCTGTGTGGCTACCATCTGAGATGTTAGGGGACTAATAACGTACTTTAAAAATGTGTGTAAGGTTGGAGTTATTCCATGATATCAATTTTCAACTGGGAGCATTTTAAATGGCCCCTGCCTCCTAAGATAGAGGCAAAGACCAGAAGAGCTCAGGGTAAAAAGAACTACTCAGCAGAAAATGAACACCTTTCAAAGTCAAGGACAAAGTGGCCCAAACAAGAGGCTTCCCTAAGGCTCATTTACCCCAGCATGGCCCCACCCTGCAGTGTTCTAAAATCTTTTACATATTCAAAAGTCTTTTTCATATTCAGTAGCTTCAGAAAGATCTTTTTGTTGTTGTTGTTGTTGTTGTTTTCCATTTTAGAGATTTTTGCTTAGACTGGCAAATAAAATCATCCTTCATCATTTTAATGTGTAAAATGTTTCCAGCCAAAATGTGATTGAATTGCGTCAGAGCAAAGGTTCCAACACAGTTTTTCCAAGTCAGTAGGAAAGTAGAGTATTAAACACGAGAAACCTATTGTGAAAGAAAAGACAAGTCCCCTTCCACTGGGGTTACGGAAAGAGAAGACCAGGAAACCTAAAAAAAAATATGTCCAGGAAAAAAACAAAAATGAAAATATTGAAAAGCCCAGGGAAGAACTGTGAAGGGCTGGAAAGGAGCTAGAAAACCCAAGGAGAGCATTATACTAATGAGAAGTGGGGCTGAAGAGAAAACTTTAAAGAAAGCAGAGGATCCTAGAAGTCAACAGGAAATGAACTGTGGCTTTGGGAGGTCGGAGAGTTACATGTGCCCTAAATGTGACCCCTGGCAAAGGAGGCCAGGTCTCCACAGGAGACACTAAGAGAATATCTTAAGAAATGCATTAGAGTGGGTTCCAGAGTTTGTCAATATCTGATCTGAGAATTGCCTTGGAGGGTCACCTCCTGTATGAAGCCAACTGCACATACCAAAGATGCACATTGTTGCCTTTGTTTGAGAAAACTGCAGGTATACACATCTTATCCTACTCTTGCCTGAGTGTGTTTTTAATGGACCTACAAAAATGGCAAGGCTCAAAAAAAAAAAAAAAAAAAAAATGGCAAGGCTCCAGTCATGAGCATAAGGGTGGAGAGCACCTCTTTGTCTTCAGCAACCAAACACCCACTTCCTGTGAAGTCAGATAGATAATTACGAGGAAAGCAAAACCGTATTTTGGGGTCATTTGTCCAGCCTTGCAGCTTCTCAACAGAAATCAATGTAGTGAGTCAGAAAGGCTTGTCTGGATGTGTCTGAAGAGTCAAACTATACCTGGAGCATTCAGCAACATCTGAAGCATTTCTAGAAGCCACCTACAGGGTAGGGGAAGCCACCACCCAAATTCAGGCACAGACTTTCACAATAGTCTGTTCTCCCTAGGCTGCCGAGTGTAAAAGGGGCTGGGTGAGCCGGAACACAAATTCAAATTGGCTTGAACAATACTGAATGCTGTTAGATTGCAGCCCTCTACTGCCAAACTTTGGGGAAACCAATTAAATTACGGCCCTAATGTGTCCTGCACGAACACAAAGGGTCAAAGTCTTCTCCCACTTCCTGGGAAGAAACCAGTAGCTGGGACATCTAGAATCACACTGGAGTGCGCAAGCCACAAATGTCTAAATGACCCAGCCAAGTGAGTCCATCCAGTTCTCCTCGGAAAAGTGCCCTGGAGCAATACAGACAAGCAGAACAGATTCCCACTGACAGACCTAGCAGAGCAGAAAGCCCAGGAAGCCCGTGTGATTAAAACTAATGAACGTGCATGGGAGTTGTGTATGTGGGCAGAAGGTGGAGTTTTTGATACAATCTCGTTCTATTGGTATGGAACATTTACACTTCTGGTTCTCATTTGCAAAAAGAAAAAAAAAAGCAAAAGAATAACCAGAACACATGCCTTTGATTGCTTCTGCCAGCATCTGAGCAAAACTTTAAGGAGTCTTCAGGCAATAGAACTTGGCACTGTGTTTCACAAGCTGGTACAAAAATCTTGGTGCTAAATGTCTAGGGAGAACACACCCATGACTTACAGGAAAACCCTAGCAATGTCCACTCCCTTGTAGAGGAGTCTTCAGTGATGCCTTTGCTGTGGATATCCAATACAATTCCAGGGCCCTGGGAGCCTGCACCTTGTCCTGGCATAGACCCTGACCTTATGTGTATAATCAGGTACTTAAGTTAATGAGCACGCACTCAAATTCTCTCTGAGTCTTCAGTTTAATAAGGCTTGGATATTTGAGGCTGTGTTGGACAATCACAACATGGTTTGGAGACACAGAGAGTGTTCTCTTCCCAAAAAGAGCCCAACAGTTCACATACCGGACAATGCCACCCTGATGGGGCCAAGGCCTGAGTCACAGCCTGTGGCTTGTACAAGTGACCAGGCCCCTAGATTGTCAGGAGGGCTTGAGTACAATCTCCCTCAGAAAGTGAATTGCTCCCATTTCCATCTCAAGCACAGCGTTGACCCTGGACACAAATCTGCTCTCCATTCAGTAGACAATGAATGTCCATCTAAGAGCCAAGAGGGGGGACAAGACGGGGAAAATCTCTGAGGCAACACTGATATTGGGGGCTTACCTAAGGACACATGGACAGCTGAGGAAAAACTCCAAAACGGGTCTCAGGTCAAATTGGTCTTCATCTTTAGAGATATGGACAAAGTCATCCCTTATCCAACTATTCATTGACGCAATACTAGGTCAGTTGCTAAGATTCCATAGAAGAAACAATACTTTCATTCCACTGATCTCAAGAAGCTTACAGGAATCATTATAATAAGTAATACTTGCAACAAAATTCTGTTACATATATCAATAAGAAAATAAATAAAAGTAGCATGAATTAAGTGAGAATAAAAAAGAGATCACAAAACCTAGAGGGGTGGGATGGGGTGGGAGGTCGGAGGGAGGTGACATATGTATACCTATGGCTGATTCATGTTGATGGATGGCAGAAACCAACACAACATTGTAAATCAATTATCCTCCAATTAAAGATAAATAATTTTTTTAAAAAAGAGATTACAGATTGGTATATAATAAGACACTGAATAATAAGACCAGCAGTAACCACTGAGATATTAGAGGAGAGAAGAGCAGCTTAAGGCTAAGATACGTGTGGTTCAATGAGGCAGAAGTTTGAAAAATGGGAAAACTGGGAGAAACAGATAATACTCTCTTACCAGAAAATACAAGCATCTTTTCTTGAGTCAGATAAAAAACTGTATTTTGAAATCTCTATGTTCCAGGCAATGTGCCAGGTGCTAGTTTTATAGTAATAAATAAAAAAAAAAAAAACAGAGTCTCTGTATTTCCAGTGGACAAGATAGACAGCGTGTAAAGAAACAAACAAACAAGATAATTAGATAATGCAATAAGTGCTGTGAAGGAAATAACCGATAATGCGACAGGATTCTTTTTTTTCTTTTTTTTAGTTTGCCACTGTGCAACTCTGCATGTAGCAAGTGCTCAGTCAGTTAATTTAATTAAACACATAGTAACAACACTATCCAATTCTTCTGAATAAAAGATCCAGTGACAAGTTCACCAACTCTTTTGCAGTTGGGATTCACCAAATGAAAATCAACTTTAGCTAGCTGGTTACCCTCAAAAATTAGCAAAGGCACGCCTCCTCACTCAGTGTTTCCTGCCAGCCTGAGCCAAACATACAATCAAATTACAACAATGAGGGCAGAAGAGTCGAATGATGTATTAAAAAAATGAATAAAACATTACTATACTATTGTTGAGGCAAAATTATGATTTAAATGGAAAATTCCTAATATATTCCCTAGTCATGACTTTGAAGAGGCAGAAAATAATGTTGGAAAGAAAACCAGAGACTGTGTCCCTGAGATGAGGATGCAACTTCCTGAAAAATGAGATAAATGAAATAATTATCACTTGTTGGTTAAATAAGGTGATTTTATTTTCATTATATGGTCTCACAGTCTTAGTCTTAGGCACATGGTGCCAGTCAGTTGTATAGGTCCTATTACCACAGTATTAACCCTTAAGAAGAGAAAAGTTAGAGGTGATTCATGTGAAAGAAGCAGGGATCCTCATAAAGAGGCAAAATGTGCTAACAGGGAAACAGAATGAAAAATGTTAATGTGCTTTTCCCTTCTGCATTTCCTGTAGATGATCCTCTCCTCAGGCTCTTAGGCTGCCTTTCATGGCAGCGGCAGGGAAATCCATTACATAAGGAAAGTCAAGAGAAAAATCAAGATACTATTCAGCTTCTGATATTCAAAATAAGATTTTTCATCAGGGCAACAGACTTGAGAGCAGGATATATCAAGAAAAAGGGAGAGCATTTTCTTTAATTTAGTAGAATATCAAAATGCAAGCCTCAAGAACTCAGATTATGTGATGTCTTATAAATTCAGAAAAGAGAATCCTTTGATCTACTGATAACCAGGCCCTAAGGTTAGTATGACACAGTGGAGAGAAACTCCTGAAGCCTTTTCCTTCTGTCCTGCAAGATTCCTGGAGGGCTTTCTTCTTCCCTGCTGGCTAAATGGAGATGATACAGTGGAGAATTCCAAGGAACCCTAGGACAGCGCTGTCCAATATGGTAACCACCAGACATATTCCATTCCTGAGCACTTAAGATCTAATACAGTTCAGTTCAGTCACTCATGTCCAACTCTTTGCGACCCCATGGACTGCAGCATTCCAGACTTCCCTGTCCATCACCAACTCCCAGAGCCTACTCAAATTCACATTCATTGCATCAGTGATGCCATCCAATAATCTTATCCTCTGTCGTCCCCTTTTCCTCCTGCCTTCAAACTTTCCCAGCATCAGGGTCTTGTCAAATGAGTCGGTTCTTCGCATCAGATGGCCAAAATAATGGAGTTTCAGCTTCAGCATCAGTCCTTCCAATGAATACTCAGGACTGATTTCCTTTAGGATGACCTGGTTGGATCTCCTTGCAGTCCAAGGGACTCTCAAGAGTCTTCTCCAACACCACAGTTCAAAAGCATCAATTGTTCAGTGCTCGGCTTTCTTTACAGTCCAACTCTCACATCCATTCAAGACTACTGGAGAAACCATAGCTTTGACTAGACAGACCTTTGTTGGCAAAGCAATGTCTCTGCTTTTTAATATGCTGTCTAGGTTGGTCATAGCTTTTCTTCCAAGGAGCAAGCATCTTTTAATTTCGTGGCTGCAGTCACCATCTGTAGTGATTTTGGAGCCCCCCAAAAATAAAGTCTCTCACCGTTTCCATTGTTTCCCCATCTATTTGCCGTGAAGTGATGCGACAGTATGCCATGATCTTAGTTTTTTGAATGTTGAGTTTTAAGCCAACTTTTTCACTCTCCTCTTTCACTTTCATCAAGAGGCTCTTTAGTTCTTCACTTTCTGCCATTAAAAATGGTGTCATCTGCATATCTGAGGTTATTGATACTTCTCCCAGCAATCTTGATTCCAGCTTGTGCTTCTTTCAGCCTACAGTTTCTCATGATGTACTCTGCATATAAGTTAAATAAGCAGGGTGACAATATACAGCCTTGACGTACTCCTTTCCCGATTTGGAACCAGTCTGTTGTTCCATGTCCAGTTCTAATTGTTGCTTCTTGACCTGCATACAGGTTTCTCAGAAGGGAGGTAAGGTGTTCTGGTACTCCTATCTCTTGAAGAATTTTCCACAGTTTGTTGCAATCCACACAGTCACAGGCTTTGGCATAGTCAATAAAGCAAAAGTAGATGTTTTTCTGGAACTCTCTTGCTTTTTCGATGATCCAGCGGATGTTGGCAATTTGATCTCTGGTTCCTCTGCCTTTTATAAATCCAACTTGAACATCTGGAAGTTCACGGTTCACTTACTGTTCAAGCCTGGCTGGAGAATTTTGAGCATTACTTTGCTAGCATGTGAGACAAGTACAATTGTGTGTTAGTTTGAACATTCTTTTGCATTGTCTTACTTTGGGATTGGAAGGAAAACTGACCTTTTCCAAGGTCCTGTGGTCACTGCTGAGTTTTCCAAATTTGCTGGGATATTGAGTGCAGTACTATAATAGCATCATCTTTCAGGATTTGAAATAGCTCAAGTGGAATTCCATCACCTCCACTAGCTTTGTTCGTAGTGATGCTTCCTAAGGCCCACTTGACTTCACATTCCAGGATGTCTGGCTCTAGATGAGTGGTCATACCATCGTGGTTATCTGAATCATGAAGATCTTTTTTGGATAGTTGTTCTGTGTATTCTTGCCACCTCTTCTTAATATCTTCTGCTTCTGTTAGGTCCATACCATTTCTGTCCTTTACTGTGCCCATCTTTGAATGAAATGTTCTCTTGGTATCTCTAATTTTTTTAAATAGATCTCTAGTCTTTCCCATTCTATTGTTTTCTTCTATTTATTTGCATTGATCCCTGAGGAAGGCTTTCTTATGTCTCCTTGCTATTCTTTGGAACTCTGCATTCAAATGGGTATATCGGTTTTTTTTTTTTCTTCTTTGCCTTTAGCTTCTCTTCTTTTCTCAGCTATTTGTAAACCTCCTCAGACAATCATTTTGTGTTTTTGTATTTCTTTTTCTTGAGGATGGTCTTAATCACTGCTTCCTGTACAATGTCACAAACCTCCATCCATAGTTCTTTAGGCACTCTATCAATCAGATCTAATCTCTTGAATCTCTTTCTCACTTCCACTGTATAATCATAAGGAATTTTATTTAGGTCATACCTGAATGGTCTAGTGGTTTTCCCTACTTTCTTCAATTTAACTCTGAATTTGGCAATAAGGAGTTCATGATCTGAGCCACAGTCTAGTCCCGGTCTTGTTTTTGCTGACTGTATAGAGCTTCTCCATCTTTGGCCACAAAAAATATAAACAATTTGATTTTGGTATTGACCATCTGATGATGACCATGTGTAGAGTTGGCTCTTGTGTTGTTGGAAGAGGGTGTTTGCTGTGACCACGACATTCTTGGCAAAACTCTGTTAGCCTTTGATCTGCTTTGTTTTGTCTTCCAAGGCCAAATCTGCCTGTTACTCCAGGTAGCTCTTGACTTTCTACTTTTGTATTCCAGTCCCCTATAATGAAGAGGACATCTTTTTTGGGTGTTAGTTCTAGAAGGTCTCATAGGTTCAACTTCAGTTTCTTCAGCACTACTGAAGAAGCATTACTGATCTAACTAGCATAACTCAATTTTAACATTTTAATAACTTTAGATTTAAATGGATGGCATGACACTAGTGAACGACGCAAGTCCCATAATGGAAGATATCTAGATCCAATCACTTCTTGGAAGGCAGCAATCCAGGAGAACCTTGTGACTCCCATTAGGCTGTGATGTGAGCAAGAAATAAACATTTACTGTTCTAAGATTTGGGAGGCTACTGCCAAAGGTAGTGTTAATTACTCAAATAATACTGTCAGGTACTCTTACTCAACCTTTCTATAGATAAGAAAACTGGGGCAAAGAGGAATTAATTTGTCCAAGGTCACATGGCTACTAAGTGGTGGAACTAGGAAACAGCCAGATATAGTCTTAGAATCCTTGCTGACTGCAGTCCCTCAGTGTATACGTGAGCAAAAGAAAGGGGATAGACATGGACTAGACATTACAACATTACACTAAAAAAGAAGAACTGTAACTTTGCTATATTATATCATCTCCTTGCCATGCAAATCACAAGTAATCAAATCCTTAGACAGCCTTATCAATTTCAAAGAGTGGGCATGCACATTACTCATGCACACAACCTGCTGTTTGGTTTCTTCAGAAATGACAAGACACTGCCATAGGAACACAATGAAAAGTGAGTCAGTTGTGCTCAGACCAAAGGAACTAGGAGTTCTGTAAACGTGAAACAGATGGCATTTCCGGAGCTATTCTCATGCATTTCAGCAGTTTTCAAAGGAGCTAGGTTTTTTAAGTCTATTTAATTTTTTACCAGGATCTGAGTTGATTTGAACTAATAACAGTTGTCCAGGCCTCTGAAATTGTCCTCAGTATTGCTCATGCACAGACAGTGGGTGTACTTTTCTCTCCTTAGAGGAACTATAGTGCCTGATACTCTCAACTGGAGTATAACTGATAAACTGGGCTTGAGAAAGACCCTTCTCAACATTCCTCTTTCCTGGGGTCTCTTAAGTAGTTCAGTAATTAGTTTGCAATATAGTAATAAGGTCTCATATAGACCATTGTCAGGTAGCCTGCTTTATTAATTAGGATTTTATTAATTAGAATTTATTAATAAGGATATACTGTTTATTGAGCATCAGCTTCATAACAGGTAATTAATCTACATCATCTTATATGCACAAACCTTAATCAAAGATGAAAACATAATATCATCATCCATTGTCTAATATGAACTGCAAGTGCCTATATGGTCTTTACAATGAACCAGGTACATTTCTGAGTAAATTAATATAATAACTCAGTCTTCATAAAAGTGAGAAAAGTTCTCTAATCATCATACTGCTTTATAGGTTGGAAATGGTGGTGAAAGGAAATTAAATAGCTTGCCTATTGTCACAGGCCTGTGAAGAACAGAATCAAGATTTCAAACCTAGGCACTCTAGCTCCAGAGGCTACACCTTTGACCTCTTCACGGTACGGCCTCTCAGTTACAGTTCTGAAAACTCTAGCTCAAGATTATTAAGTGCCTACCAAGTGAAGCTGGCTTCAAAACTCAGGTTCATTGGATCCCAAGGCCCAGGCTCCTCCTTCTTCATCAGTGTTCCCCCAAACATGCTTCATTCTCGGAATCATTTTGATTGCTTGCTGAAGGAGATGCCCAAGCCCCATCAGTTCCTCCCAAGACTTGGGAAATGGCGGAAACTGCATGCCGGGCAAGAGGCACAGGTGGTTCCCATTCTGGGGGACTTGGAAACCATGCAGACCAGACCATGCAGGGTTCCCTCCTGGACTCCAAGCTCTTCTGCTGAGGGTTGTGGATCTCCACGGTGGTGGAGGACATGCCAGGTTAGCCACCTTCGTGGCGGTGCTGGAGAAGGTAACATGAGTTCGGGAGTACCACGGCCTGGGGGGCTCTCCCCGCCTCCCACTGCTGTGTTTGTCAGTGTACTGGTGAGAGTGTGGGATGTGTCAGGACATGCGTCATCTGAGTGTGTATCTCTGCATCTCCCTGCCAAGGCCACTGTTCATGCTCTGGTTCACTTTCCAGCCACAGGGCTCATCTGTTCCCTACTTGGCCTCCTTCCCTTTGTTCCTCCCCATTACCAGATGTCAGGAACCTGAAGCTGACTAGCCAGCTCCAACAGTTACAAGTCAGTTCCTGGCAGAATCTGAAAGGTCTGAGGGGAGGTGTTGGTGGGGACTTATAACTGACAAACCCTCCACCTCCAGGTCCCAGGACAAAGCAGCAAAGCAGAGGAGACAACTGGTTCACCTCCCTGGGCACCCCATGGAAAGACTTAAAATACATCACTGTCTTGACTGAGCCAGTGGATCTGCATCTGTGTCAGTGAGAATTCTGTCACCTTCAGCAACCTACACTGGTCCCTCTTATGCCTCTGTCTTTCCCCTCCTTTCCAGGGTTTGTTTTTTGTGCTTTGTTGGTTTGTTTTGCCACACCCTGAGCACTTTTAGATCCCTGTATGCAGATCATGTCCCGGGATGAGTATATTGGGAACAACAGTGCTTATTTGGAACAAACAGATGGAATGAGGCCAACTGAGAACATCAGAGGTGTCCAAGGACAAACCACCAAACAGGAAGCAGCCTGGAAAAGGATTCTGAATCAAGCAATCAACTTGGAATCAGGAACTGGGCCCTTCAGGCCTGACTCTTCCACTTAAGCAGCTCTGTGGTCCTGAGCTGAGTCAATGAAGTCTTTTCTATGTGTCTTCCCTCACCTTGAAAGAGTGAGTTGGATTATTTAACCTCTTGGTTCTCTTCCCATACTAATATTTTGTTTTTAAAAGGCAAATTCCATTAAATATGAGGCATTAAGAACTGAAAAAGTTCAAGTGTGACATAAATCTAAATCATGAAGAAGAAAACTTGAGCTAAGAGCTCAGTAGTTCCTTCCCCAAAGTACAAATAACTACCGCGGAATACTGTAGCCAGCCAGCCATGATCTCGTCATCTGCCCTCAAGCAGAGCAATCTCAATTTTGGGCTTTCTGCCTTCCCACCCACTCCCAGGACAACATCTGACCTGAATTACAGGGGACACTTGGAATTTGCAACCTTATTACCTAGTAATGTGGCTAAGCACTTCCAGAAATATAAATATCAGGCACAGCATGACAGGTCAGGGTTGAGTCAGCTGGGAAAGCAGACACAATAGCTGGTGCAGCCGCAGGAAGCTTTGATTGAGAAACCTGAAGCCTTTGTCTGCCTCTCATTTTCTGGGCCACTCATGGGTTCAGACCAGAATCGCTTGAGCCTGGCCTTGAAGCAGCTGTACTCAGTTAAAATGAGTCTGACCAGCCTGGCAAAGAAATTGCCTAATAAAAAGCCCTGACTCCTGACAGTATAGATTTGAAAGGGTTGGAAGGAACCTTAGCAATAATTGAGGACAAACCCTTATTTCATAGGTGAGAAAGAGCCTCAAACACAGAACTATACATCTCGCTAAGACTTGAAATATGAAATTTCATTTTACACTAAATTTGGAATCTTTCCTCATTGTAGTTTCAGTGCACTGTTGGTGCTATCTTTGTTACATACAGAGAACTGGAACTCCTGAATCACAACAACTAATTTCTCTCCTTATGAAGCAATTCCATAGAAAAATCTCTTTTGGGTCTCACCAAAAACAAACCAACCAACCCTGGAAAGTAGATATGATAACTGTCCTTTAGAAATGAGAAAACTGAGGCCCAAATTACACAGCTAGGAAATGGCAGAGCCAGGATTTGAATATAATGTTTTCAAATCTCAGATTCTTTCCACCACCCCACAGCTACTACCGCAAAGGTACGTAGCCCAGGTAACAGAGTAAAGAACTCAAGGGTCTGTAATGTGATTTACCAAGGTCAACATACATCCACTACAGACTGGCCAAACCATTTGCTTTCTGTCAACATCCAGACTGACAAGGAAGAACCAGTTGGTTAAATATTTTGAATACCAACCTTGTTATTATTGGCCATCATGGAAAACTCATGCATGGTAAGCAAGGTAAATAAATCCCCACTGACTGGGGATAAATCTCAGCAGCTCAATGCCAAACATCTGAAATTCCAGTTAGAACACCACCTACTACCTGTTAAAATGTTCTTTAAGCACCTAATAACTATTGACATGTGTAGTACTGAAGGAAGGATCTGAAAGCTGGGCTTTTCATAGTAAGGATAAATATAGGATCCCTGGGGAACCAGAGAAAAACAAGAAAAGAATTGACAAAGCAGGGAGGAGAGAAAATAAAAACTCGGAGCAGGAAGGTAGGGCTCTCAAGTAGGACAGTAATATCAGCTGATGTCTTTTTAGATGTCAGTCTCAATGGTTGATACTTTCTCATTCTTATTTTAATGTCTGTCCTCATTACCCTCTTATGATACTGATATTAACCCCAAGTTACAGGTGAGAAAGCTGAGTCTCAAAAGTCAGTTTCTCCTATTTTGCAATTTGTCTCAGGGCAATCCTTTGATTCTCACCTCCTAAATTACCGTCTCAAGTATTTATTAATCCCATACACCACTCCTGCATAGTGTTCTGGGTAAATTTAGTGTCTTGCTTTCCTAGGCAGAAATGAAGACAGTGAGACTACATGATATAGCCAAGTCTGAGAAAGGATGACTAGCTGGCATTCTGAAACCATACTTCAACTCACTAATATTTTATGTATTTCTGAAGCTACACTGAAGCATAACTGCACAATAAAACCCTCTGCAGCATTAGATCATCATTAGAAGTGATACTGTGTGTGTTTTTGATGATATTGAAACTTCTGTGATATGGGATAAAGAATTCAATTCTACTGCAGTTTACACAACAAGGCACACATTATACATGAGTGTATACATGTGTAAGAGAAAGAGAGAAAGAAAAAGGGAAGGGAAAGAGAAGCAGGAGGAGTTGCTGAAGAAAAGGAAATAATAGGATATTATTAACCTACTAATGGGTTAACAACAGACATCCCTGGGTAGGGAAATGAGGAGTTATTTCTTTTTTTAGTTCATTTCTTCACATTTATACAATGACAAATGTATTACTTGAATGATTAAAAAAAAAATGATGAGGGGGAAAGGGGTATTAATCACAGCTAGATTCTCACTGGAGAGAGAGATGGAAAAGTAAGGTATTCTAATAACAGCGAGGAGTCTTAGGCGGTTTAAGGGTAACACTTTGATAAATATGATAAATGTTACAAACATGATGCTTTGGTATACAAAATACTGGGATCTTCTAGACTGATGAGCTATAAAAGTTCTTATCAGACACTATTATTTAGGCAAAAGTGGAGAAACAATTTTTTATTTACTCCAAAAGAGGAAAAAAGCACAAAAATTTAAAATTTTTCCAAAAGCATATCTTTTCATGATATTATAAATTTTTAAAGAATATCTTAATAAGTTTAGAGACTGAAGTAGCTTTATATGTGAATATCAGTTACAGATTTTCTAACTACATCTCACTTCATAGATATTTATTAAGTACTGATTATTTGTTTATTAGCACTCTACCCTGCCACAATCTAATCATTCCTAAGATGTTTTCCTCGGGGCTATTCAACCTGCATGAGGGGTAAGAGGGTGCTTAGTACTCGACTCTTAAAAAGCACCACCACACTCTAGAAAAAGGGCCCTCCAGTGACAGGGAAGACCTATTTTTACCCCTTAAACTACTGAGAAAAATAATCCATCAGCTGCAATATACAACACAAAAGGCAAATTAAAAACAAAACAAAAACACTGTAAGGAAGAGCTACAACATGTGCTTGATTTCTTTACCTCCCACTGGTTTGCAACAACAGAGGAAGAAATGGATGACTGAATTCAGAGTGTTTTATTAAATTAAAATTCCTTGGAACCAAAAAAACATTCTCTTGATTATGGTGTACATTACCATAAAAGATAAAGTCTAGGAGCCAGTTTCGAGTCCACAGTTGATTTAGAAAGGATTCTAAGAAAATAAAAGTTATCATTGGATGCTTTTCATTTCCCTGTGGTCACATAATTCTAATGAGTTCAATTTGGGGTTTCATCTCTTTTTTTCAGCAATGTACACCTGGGAGTTTTGCTGCAAAATTATTTACAGTGGGGAGCCTCAAAATTACTTAGTTGTTCAAAATTGAGTGGCTGCTTCAATGCACTCCTGATAAGAATGTCTTTCAGCAAAAAATAGAATGCCTTGGGCTTAGTGGGTATTTCATAAACATATTAAAGGAAAGTGTTGATTTGGTAAAACCCATACCAATTGTTGACTCAGTATTATCCCAAGATCTCAGGCCCTGAAAGAAAGGGAAATTAGAAATCACTTTCTTAAATAAATAGTAAACTGTTATAGTATTTAGTATGAGAGAAGCCTAATTTAAAGTAACTTGACAAATGAGGAAGTTATTAGCACACAGTGTATAAGGAAAGAGAAAAAAGAAAGGTCAGGCCTATCACTGGTTCTCAGGAACAACTGGACTCAACCAGAATCTCAAGCAAAGCCAATTCTCTCCCTAGCTCTCATTTCTGCTTTTCTGGGTGGTGACTTTACTCTCCTCCATGACTTCCTCCATATGGAAGGAAATATGGGGATCCCCCCCGCCATTGAAAATACACTCAAAGAGGTTGTCAGGCACCTCCAAGGGTCTCCCTCTTTGTAACAAGGTGTGGCAATTTTCTCCAAGCAGTAAACTGAACTCACCTCATTTGTTTCCCATCTTTCAGGGATCACTGTTCTTCACTGCCTGGTAATTCATAGTCTTGAAAACCATTTATATATTCAGAGTTTTTTTTTTCCTCTTAATTGTTTCATTTTGGAAGATAAAACCAGCCCCTGTTATTCCTTTTTTTGTTTTTCTAGAAGTGGAAGTCTATGGTTTCTTTTTCAATATATTATACACATTTATATGTGAAAAACTATTTGTAATTTAGCAGACTTTCTATCAGCCTAGAATCCAGTCTCTGCCATATGAAATTTCTGTATTGGTTAAACAGGGATTGGTAAACTTTTTCTATAAAGAGCCAGACAGTAAATATTTTAGATTTTGTGGGCCACATATGGTCTCTGTTGCATATTCTTTTTTATAAAACAACCTTTCAAAAATATAAAGACTCACAGTCAGAGAAAACAATGGTTACCAAAAGGGAGAGGGAGGTAGAGATGAACAAATTAGGAGTATGGGATTAACAGATACAAATTACTGTGCATAAAGTAGATAAGCAACAAAGATTTACTGTATAGCACAGGGAACTATATTCAATATCTTGCAATAACCTATAATGGAATATATTCTGGAAAAAAAAACTTAATCACTTTGCTGCATACCTGAAATTAATTTATACAATATCATAAATAGACTATATTTCAATTTTTTTTAATGTAAAAAAAAAAAAATTCTCACAGACTGAAAAAACAAGCCATAAGCCAGATTTGACCTGTGGGCCATAGTCTATTGACTTCTGAATTAGGATAACTAGCCTTTATAAAGACAAACTTAAAATCTTAGTTATTAACGAGACAGACATTTCTTTCTCACACATGAACTAAACAAGTATTCTTGATTGTGTTGTGTGTTTGTGTGTTCTCAGTTTTGATTGACTCTTTATGACCCCCATGGACTGCAGTCCACCAGGCTCCTCTGTCCATGGGATTCTCCAGGCAACTGGAATGGGTTGCCATTTCTAACTCCAGGGGATCTTCCCAACCCAGGGATCAAATCTGAGCCTCTTGCATCTCCTGAATGGGCAGGTGGATTCTTTACCACTGAACCACCTGAAAAGTAGACATCTATTCCTAGTCTCTGGCTTCCCGTGGCTCAGTGATAAAGATCTGCCTGCAATGCTAGAGACGTGGGTTCAATCTTGGGTTAGGAAGATACCCTGAAAAAGAAAATGACAACCCACTCCAGTATTCCTGTCTAGAAAATCCCATGGACAGAGGAGCCTGGAGGGCCACAGCTCATGGAGTCACAAAGGAGTCTGACATGACTAAACAATAACAGCAAATTCTTAATCTCCAAGTTGTGGTTTAGGGACACAGATGCCTTCTACTGACTATCTCATCCATTACCTTGCAAAACTTTCAAGACTTCCTCTGCAGCAAAAAGAATATGAAGCATTCCATGGGAGTGGTTCTTACAAGCAAGTCCTTCTGGATACACCTTCCATTGTTCAGGACTCCACCAGATCAGCACATTCAACAGCAAGACAGGCTGGGAAACCTCATTCTACTGTGTGTTCAGGAGGAAGAGGAGACAGTCTTGGGTAACAGCTAGCTAATCTCCATTACAATGTCCAGTGAATTTAAGTAACCAAGCCCCAATTATCCAAAGTATACATATCCTCTGCCAGCATATTACTCAGCCTGTTGGTACCACATATAACATGCCAGATGATGAGTTTCAATAGCTCCCATGACAATTACAGCCTATGAATCCTTCATATTCCTCTATCTTCCACACAAGATTCACATTCCTGCAGGAATGATCATGACACATCCTCCCTTCCTCACTTCTCTGTCACACCATGAAAGAAGCCATTGCAAATGTGACTTTACCAAGCTCATACCTCTAGTCAATGGCAAGATTTCAAAAAGAATTTTGGATCTCCTTACTACAGTTATTTTTCATCCTATCCTATTGCCTTGCCCCCAAATACCGATATAGCCACTAACTGGTCTGCTTTCTCTTTGAGAGAAGAAGTTTTGTCTTATTAATATTCTTTTTATTGCTAATGTCTAGAACACGGCCAAGGCTCAGAAAGATTTTCTGTATAAATTAATTTTGAACCTAACAATGATTGGTCCATTAAATTCCTTCCCATAAAAGGTATTATCAGTCTTCACTTTGAGAATCAGTCACCATTCCCATTAGTTCAAATTCCCTAATAATTTTCTCATATCCACCAGGGAACTTTCCTATAGTGCACCGTGTTATCAGTCTGAATTATTCAGGCATATAATTATATTAGTGAACATTATTAAAACAATGAGTATCCCAATTTGATTGGCGCATAGAAGGCATGAAAATAAATAGTATTTCATTTGTTAATTTATTTTAAAAAGAACTGATAATACAAAGGGGTCTCTTGAGAGCTGTAGATAATGGGGTTGTAGATAATGGGTTGACTCAACCCCATCCACACCTAATACCCACACCCCCAATTCAATTCTGTAAGGAGGTCCAAAGCCCTCTCCACATTTCTGCTACTTAATGGGAGCTTGAGTTCTCATACCAGCTCCTCTCCCCACTTCCTGGTTCCTACATCCAGCAGCTGTTTGTGGTCTCTGCTTTGCACCATCTAAACCCACACATCTCACTCAGTCCTTCATATTGTACACATACTCTTGAATACACCAGATCCTCTCAGAGGGGGATTTACCTTAAAGCTCATGAGCTGATGATGCTTAACCTTCAGAACCTCTCACTTATGCACGCGCCTTTTAAGAATCTGTTCCTATTTGCTTCATTTGCAACTTTATGTTCTTTTTCAGAAAGAAGGCCTCCAGAATTATATAACCTTCAGGCCTCTTAGAACCTGGCTCTTCTCACACCAAGTGCTCCTGGATATCTCAGCAGACACCACCAGAAGCTTTGGGAGTTGAAAATCATGAAACTGACCTAGAGTCTGCCCTAAGCATCCATGTTAACGTCCCTTACTCTCCCCTCTATTTCCCTTTATGTCTTCTTTCTCTCTCTCTCTTTTTTTTTTTTTTTGATTCTCAGAAAAGGGGGATAAATACCTTTCCTAATCTAATAATTAGAATATTTTATTGTTTCACTATGTCTCTGAGGTCTCTATTTACACTCCCTAGCAGCTTATAAACATATTTCTTCCAAACAATTTCTTCACCGCTTATTACATAAACATCTACCAAGAAGCTATAGCCTATACAACTCAATCCTGCATTATAAAGAGGGCGTAACCCTCAGAGTCAGACTAGGTTCCAGCCTGACTCTGATCTTATTAACTGACTGACCATCGACGGGACACTTAGACTCTTATAGTTTCATTGTCTTTATCTACAAAATGAGTTGGCCTGCTTACTGAATTTAGACTCTTTAAGGGCAGGACTCTGGCACATAGCAGGAGTTCAATTAATATCTGTTGATTGATTGACTTTAAAATAAATAGCATCAAAAACATGTTGTACTGTTGTTGTTGTTCAGTCACTAACTCTTGTCCGACTCTTTGCAACCCCATGGACTGCAGCATGCCAGGCTTCCCTGTCCACCATCTCCTGGAGTTTGCTCAAACTCATGTCCATTTAGTCAATGATGCCATCCAACCATCTCATCCTCTGTCACCCCCTTCTCCTCCTGCCCTCAATCTTTCTCAGCATCAGGGTCTTTTCCAATGAGTTGGCTCTTCACATAAGGTGGTCAAAGAAACAACTCATTGGAACTCTGTTGTACAAGATCACAAATATGTTAAACTGATTAATGCAAAATGAGACTCATACAAAAAGCCCAAAAAGTACTCAATGAAAGAACCCAGTGCCCACCCTCAAATATCACATACTGTAGCTAAAGAAAAAGTGAATAAAGTAAAAGGACCTCTAAAATTACTGATGCAAAGACAGGAGAAATGAGGTCTGAATTTTAACTTCAAATCTCTTTTAAGACAAAATGATGTCTATCTCCTAAGAAACTTTGAGATTATTTAGCTTTATTACCTGAAATATAAATTCAGAAACCTAAACTTAACTGAAACCAGGCAATGTAACTAAAAGAATAAGACAATTCTTTTGAAACAGTATGTCCCATAAAACATGGAATCTAAATAACAGTACTCTTTTCTGAATTTGTTAAAAAAAAAAAAAAAGGTTTACAGTTTTTTTCTACTTAAAATACAGCAAGATATACACACCAAACATATACACATGCATACATATATACATATGTATTCATTTTAAATCTTCCCACAACTGTCTCCATCTTTCAATATGGCGTATGAGTTGTCCTTGGAAGAAGTCCACTATTTTGCTTGAGAAAACACTGAAATGAGACTTGTGGTTATAGGTGGCTAAGGCCTAGAGGGAGAAGCTGAGCTAAGGGAGATGAAGTGCCCAGGAAAATGGACTGCGGACAAAGGAGGTTATGATGTTAATGTGGGGCCTACTCTGAGGGTATCAGAGGCAGGAGACTTAGAGCCCTAGGTTTTAAGGGGAAAACATATGAAAAAGGTGACTTTAATTTGAGTTACAAATAGACCCTAAAAACACAGCATTAAACTAAGGTTTAAAGAGAAAGACAGCCACTATAGGCTCCTATAAAATGCCTGGGCAAGGTTGAGAGCACAGAAGCCCTAAATCTACTCTTTGGCTTTCCGCCTTAGTCCCTGGAAGCCCTTAGTTCGCTGCCCCATCAACAGGGACAAGGAAGCCCCTGGTCCGTGCTTGGGACAAAGAAGGACAAGGAAAGCACATCTTTGTGAGATGCCAAAAGGTGACCCAGAACAGAGCTTCTCAAACTTAAATGTAGGTGCAAATCCCTAGGGAACCAGCTGAAATTCAGATTCTGATTCAGCAGGGTGAGGTGGGACCGGGAAATACCAACCTACTGGTGAGGGTGGGGCACACTGCGTAACAAGAATCCACGGAACTGAGACTGGGACAGCGGTTCGGAGTAGGGCTAGGGGAGGAGGAGGAAGACAGTGAGAAGACAGGATAAGGACAGGAAAACATTCCCGAGGAATCCTCAGACATCCAAGAGCGAATGGAATTTCCTGCGAAAGGGAACTCAGGATTGAAAACCTGGCACTCAGATTACTCAGTCTTTTTCATAATTTTTCAAAACTTCAGTGCCTGCTGGCAAATTAATAAACATCAGAAAACAAAGGGCAGCAAATACACATTAACAGGGGAAAAAAAGTTTGTAGCTTGGGTTACATTCATATTTATGGTCATGATTTTATAACATATGCATATAAGACAGTCATAGGGATTCCCTGGTAGCTCAGCTGGTAAAGAATCCACCTGCAATGCAGGAGACCCTGGTTTGATTCCTGAGTCGGGAAGATCCCCTGGAGAAGGGATAGGCTACCCACTCAAGTATTCTTGGGCCTTGCTGGTGGCTCGGCTGGTAAAAAATCTGCCTGCAATGTGTGAGACCTGGGTTCGATCCCTAGGTTGAGAAGATCCCCTGGAGAAAGGAACAGCTACCCCACTCCAGTGTTCTGGTCTGGAGAATTCCATGGACCATATATTCCATGCAATCGCAGAGTCAGACACGACTGAGTGACTTTTACATAAGACAGTCATACTTCTTGACCTTGAAATTGTTTGTAGCTTATCTAATGGAATCAAGTACATCATCATATCATTGTGTTCCACAAATAGCAACAAAACTCCCAAATGCTTCACACCCTGAAGGTGTTCTAATGTTTTCGGTCAAGATGGGTGTTTACACTCCTGGGGACTACAGAGTTTTTAATGTTTTCACAATTTCTTCTCTGAGAGTTTGGGCGCATATGTAATTATAAATACTGTAAATATATTTAATGTGAGTTTACTTAAGTAACATAACAAAAAGATTTGAAACTTTACCTGTTAACCTAGACCTAGCCTCTCAGAGCAAAAGCACCTGCCTTGACACACCAACACCACAGAAAATCACTCCCCTTACCTCATCAGCACTGCTCTTAATCCCATAGCCCCTGATTAGGTCAGTAACCAAACCCTGTAAAGTGAAACTAAGAAAGAACATCCATCTCTGGAAGAAAATGTGGACTTTGACATCAATATCCTGCAGTATGCACAGTCAAAAATTAGTTTTTGGTTTTTTTTAAATCGGGCATATAATTTGTTGTTTATTATACAATTGGCCAATACTTTAGGCACCTGACATGAAGAGCCAACTCATTGGAAAAGACCCTGATGCTGAGAAAGACTGAGGACAGGAGGAGAAGGGGGCGACAGAGGATAAGGTGGTTAGATAGTAACATGACTCAGTGGACATGAGTTTAAGCAAACTCCAGGAGATGGTGAAGGACAGTGAAGCCTCAAGTACTATAGTCCATGGGGTCACAAAGAGTTGGACACAACTTAGGGACTGAACAAATGAATGATACAATTGGCTATTTTTATATTTATAGAGAAAAATATAAACTAGTGGATCAGCTGCTCATCATTAAATTGATATATTTTAATTGAGATTAATCAGTTTAAATACAAAAAGAATCATAGATGGCAAAACTCTTAAAGGTCATCTAGTTCAAGCACTCAGCTATTTTCACCAAGTAGCCATGGCGTCTACAGTCCTTTACTTCCAATAATGGGTCTAGTTCATTTTTTGGCAGTTCTGTTAGGAAGTTCCTAAGTGAAACCAAAATCTACCTCCCTGTGTCATCTAAGCACTGGTTCTATTTCTACAGACTTTGGAGGGCTTCCCCAGTGGCTTAGCAGTAAAGAATCCACCTGCAAACACAGGAGACATGGGTTTGATCCCTGGATGGGGAAGATCCCCTGGAGGAGGGCAACCCACTCCAGTATTGGAGTGCAACCCACTCCAGGAATAGCAACCCACTTCAGTATTCTTGCCTGGAGAATCCCATTGACAGAGGAGCCTCCCCAGCTACAGTCCATGGAGTCACAGAGAGTCAGACATGACTGAGGCAACTAAGCATGCATGAATGCATGGACTTTTTTGATGCAATCTAGTCTTTCACAAGACAGCATTTCAGATATTTCTAAATATTATCATATTTTTCCTGCTCCTTATTTTCCTTTCTATATTGCAGTAGTTCCTCTTAAAGTCATTAATTGAGCCTCAAATGGCAGTGTGTTAAGTCCTCTGTAATCCTGGATATACCCATGGCCCCTACCATGGGCGGGATAAAATAATTCCAGACTTGTTCCCTAGAGTGTTAATAGATGTACCCTTTAAAAAAACAAAGCAAAAACAACTTCTTTCATCAAATAAGTTCTCTATGCGAACTCTGAGCTTCAAAAAAGTCAAATAGGACTTCCATGGTAACTCAGTGGTAAAGAATCTACCTGCCAATGCAGGAGACATGGGTTTACTCCCTGGTCCAGGAAGATTCCACTAAGCTACTATGCCCATGTGCCGCAACTACTGAGCCTGTGTACTACAGCCAGGGGCAGCAACTACAGAGCCCAAATGCCACAGCCACTGAAATCCACATGCTCTAGAGCCATGCTGAAGCCACCTCAGTGAGAAGCCCATACACTGCAACTAAAGAGAGGCCCCCACTTGCCACAACTAGCAAAAAGCCCACTCAGCAACAAAGACCCAGCACAGCCAAAAATAAATAAATAAATAAATTTTAAAAAGTCAAGTAGAAAAAAAAAAAAGTCAAGTAGATTTCTTTGTTGCATGAAGTTTGAGTCTTTAACATGCTGATGGACATTGTGAAACTCTAAGAGGAAAGAAAGTATTTCCACAAACATAAACTACACAACTTATTTTTAAACAGTATTTGAAAAACATACTGACTTTCAAGTTGGACTGTTCCAAGTCCAATACTCAACCTTTCCACTTCCTCTGTGCTTATGGGGAAATTCCTTAACCCTTCAGAGACTCACATTTTCTATGTTGTGAAACTGGGATAAAAACAGCTACATTTCCACAGTTGTCGGAAACTAAGGTAGACTAGGTAACACGCCTTACATGGTGTCTAGCCCATAGTTAGTGCTCAATAAATGGTAGTAATCATTATCTTCCCATGCAGTCCAATAACCTGTACGTTCTTTCCAAATTAATCATGTGATTAAGGAAGTATTAGTTACTCAATCATGTCTGACTCTTTGTGACCCCATGGACTGTAGCCAGGCCCCTCTGTCCATGGATTTCTCCAGGCAAGAATACTGGAGTGGACTGCCATTCCCTTCCCCAGGGGATCTTCAAGACCCAGGGATCAAACCTGGGTCTCCTGCTTTACAGGCAGATTCTTTACTGTCTGAGCCACAAGGGAAGCCATATTCTATAAATTAATCATGTCAAACGAAATTATTTGCAAATATATAACCTAAAAGAAGTTCCTCTGAGCGTTTGTATTATATTCTTCCTTAAAAACAATACACACTCAAATATCTTCAACCTTTCAAAGCAATAAAATAAATACACACAAGTTGCAAAGCATGCTGGCATAAACAGAAAATGAAAGGAGGGAAATCTAGGGAGCCTCTGAGGACTGTGCATGTCGGCTCAGTACCAGAGTTAGATAGGCTGCCTTCCCAACTGTGGTATCGACCCACTCCTTGGAAACAAGAAGCTGAAAGAGTTGTCAGGCTTAACAAGCACAAATACATACTTCTCAAACGCTCTGCAAATTACTGTAACTTATTTCAAGATGGGCTCTGTTGTTCTTGAGGTATTCTTGGGGAGAATAAAAATGAGAGTTAGCAGCATGAAAATCTAGTGGATCAAACTTAGCAACTCACAGGATTTAACTTACTGGTTATATGAACTATTAGATGAAAAAATATGTATAAAAGGCTTAGGACTGAAGAGATCAACTATTGTCATAATTGTTATTATCATCACCATCAGAGAAGGGGAGTGAGCTGTGGAAATAAGCAGAGAAGTAGAACTTGTCCCAGAGTGTGGTAAAGCAGAGTCACCTAAAGCAGAAAAATTCCTGGCTGACCATCAGTTCCCACAGCAGTCCTGCCTCTTTCTAGCTGTGTAACTTTGAATAAACAGTGTGTGTGTGTGTGTGTGTGTGTCTATGAGGTCCTCAGTTTCCTCACTATGAAACAATCTCCATGAGCCTTTCCAGTTCTAAATACTGACCCCAGCCTCATGCATAATCAGGTACCAAATGTGAAGACAGTAATGGGCGTGTTTAGGATCAGGGAGACAAGTACAGATAAGAGAGAAAGAGGAGGAGAACCAAGCATTGTTGGCAACATGCCACTCTCCAGCCAGGGAGCTCCAAGTGGCAGAGAGGAGATGCTAGGAGAGACCAGTCCAAGGCAAGACCCCCACATTGCTGTCCTCCAGGGCACTGCTCAGGATCACGAGGTGTATTTGGGAGAGCTGTGTATGTGATATGTTTTTTTTTGTCTTCGCCAGAGTAGTAGGGCTCATTATTAGGCAAGACAGTGAAGAAGAAGTAAGCACATGCTTTGGAGTGACAGAACCTAGTCTCTGTAGTGCCTGATAAAATGCAGGACATCCAGTAAAATTTGAATTTCAGATAAATAATGATTTTTTTTAAATATAAGTATATGCCAAATATTGCAAAGAATATACACACACTAAGCATTTTTTGTTGTTTATCTGAAATTTAAATGTTCACGTTGTCACTTTATTTGCTAAATCCAGCAGCTCTGAGTCCCAGGGTTGCTGCTCATAAACAAACAATATATTCACAGCTATTTCATACAATGGACAGAAAGATGAATCTCACTATTGGAAGTTAATGTAGGATCAGGTTCTTTTACACACATGTGACTTGTACCTCTGGATGCATGAGCTTCATTTGATCATTTACCAAGGTCAGAGTGTCCCTGGACATGGCGTTGGAAGGCATGTGCTAAATTAGGGAAATAATTTCTCTTCCCTGATCATGCAGAATAACTGAATAAATATCAGTAACTGAATAAATATCAGTAACTGAATAAATATCTTTAGCATTCAACTGATCTGGATCCAAATCCCAGAACTTTAGTGACTCAGTGTGTAGCATTAACTGAGGTACATACATTTTCAAGCCTCGATTCCTTCACTTGTAAGATGGGGGCAATAGCATCTACTTCCTAGGGTGTTCTTAATGAGTTCATCAGAGTACACGGAATATGACAGGTAGTAAGCACCCAACAAGGATCACTGAGATGACTTTGCAATTTTTATGTATCTATTCACTCATTTTGCCTAAATGATTAATTTGACAGAATAGAATAAATGCATTTATTCTTATCCCCATTCATTCTCAGAAAGGATGATGTACATAAGAAGTATATGCCTATGTTCAAGCTGGAGAAACTGTCTGGCGCAGGTGATAATGAGGTTAAAGAAGCAAATGCAGTCATGGATGTAGCATTGAGACTTTCCAATTGAGCAACTTATTTCTGCGTTTGGGGAAGGTGAGAAAAGCATATGGATTTCCAAACCAGCTTACAGGATAAGGCTAGTATCCAGCTCATGTTTCCTTTGATTCTTTTAGGGAAAGTCCCACTTTTTATTTCTTGGCCTTACAGTTGTTTTTGTTGTTGGTTTTGTTTTGTTTTTTTTAATTTGGTAGGTGTTTCTTCATTGTCCTCTATTACTTTTGACAATAATATGAATATCTTGTCCATAAACTCAAAATTCAAAACATGTAACTCTGTTTTTCCTTATAGCTACCTGTTTTTGGTCCTGAGACCCATTTTACTGACTGCTAGAAAATTAATCTTGGTTACTTCAGAGTTTTGTCCCTTTCCCCTCTATTCCCAACAACTTCATCTAAATTGCATCCAGGAGTCTTAAAATAACACCAAGAGATGGTGGGGAGTGAAGAAGATGGCTTCAGGTTCTGAGTCTTTTGCTGTTGCTTGGTCACTAAGTCATGGCTGACTGTGACCCCACGGACTGCAGCACACCAGGCTCCTCTGTCCTCCCTATCTCCTGGAGTTTGCTCAAATTCATGTCCATTGAATCAGTGATGCTATCTAATTGTCTCATCCTCTGCCGCCCCCTTCTCCTTTTGCCTTCAATCTTTCACAGCATCAGGGTGTTTTCCAATGAGTCAGCTCTTCACATCCGGTGACCAAACTATTGGAGCTTCAGCTTCAGCATTAGTCCTTAGAATGAATATTCAGGGTGGATTTCCTTTGGGATTAATTGGTTGGATCTCCTTGCAGTCCAACGAACTCTCAAGAGTCCTCTCCAGTACCACAGTTCGAAAGAATCAATTCTTCAGCACTCAGCCTTTTTTATGATCCAACTCTCATATCCATACATGACTACTTAAAAAAACCATAGCTTTGACTATATGGACCTTCATCGGCAGTGATGTCCCTGCTTTTCAATAAGCTGTCTAGGTTTGCCATAACTCTCCTTCCAAAACATTTCATCCTCTCTGAGACATTCTTCATCCAGCTACTTGCAGTCCATGGTCCACTTCAGCTATTTGCTTAGAAGGTTATTAAACTACAGAGCATGGCAAAGAAGCGATTTAATGTTAATTGAATATTGATAAAGGAGGAGGGGAAAAGTTAATTGAGTCAATTAGTTGCTTAGTTGCTAAGTTAACTTTTCTCCCAGTTGGAAAGAAATTATCTCAGGATTAGAGACAGCTTTTAGAGAAAGAAATACATTATCAGCTTTTCTCTTTCGGTCTTAGGAAAAGTCTGAATAATCAAAGCAAGGTGGGGTGCAAGAAAGAGACTCTAGAAATAAAAGACAGTGTCCTTCCCAGCTCGAGAAGTGACATCAGCCCCAAGAAAAAGCAATGAGCCCTCTTGCAGAAGAGAGCTAGCTAATTAGCGAGATCCTGAGCACAACAGCTGAGTAAGGAAGCCATTGGCCCATGAGCCTAGATGAATTTAAGCAACAGGAAAAAGGGCAACAAATGTTTTTAATACTCAAATTACAAGGGCCTCCCAGGCTGAGGGAAAATGCTGAGAAATTTTATAGGTGAGAGATAGCAGATGTTTTCAAGAGGCAGAAAGAAAACTAAAGTTATATTCTATTGAGAAGATGCTTTTAAGGTTAAAGGAAGTGGTCTTTCACTTGCTTTTTCCAGAAGTATTTTAATCTTGATCTGTGATACAAAACAAAAACAAACAAAAAACAGTAACCAGGGATCACTAATTACTCACCCTGTTATTTTTAGTAATATATTTCATGGAAAAATTAAAAATTGCTGAATTGTGGGCCATTTCCCTGGTGGCTCAGATAGTAAAGAATCTGCCTGCAATGCAGGCAACCTGGGTTTGATTACTGGGATAGGAAGATCCCCTGGAAAAGGGAATGGCAACCCACTCCAGTATTCTTGACTGGATAATCCCATGGACAGAGGAGGCTGGTGGGCTACAGTCCATGGGGTCGAGAAGAATTGGACGTTACTAAGCAACTTTCACTTTCCATCCCCTGAGTTAGGCATGTCTAAAACATTCCACTCATTGGGCCTTTTTACCACTTAGCAGACTCTCCCAAACATTGTCCAATGGTAGCTGCCAGAATTACACTTATTATAGCTAGAAGGGAATGATCTGTCTTGTGTTTTTAAAATCTGTTTCGGAAGCCCTGAGGCTCAGAATCCTCCCCTTGGCATGAGAAGGGTAAACCAGTCTTCCACCCAATATATTTGTTCAGAGCTGTACAAAATTTCAGTTACTGAACAAATTGTTAGCTGCCTCAAACAAGGCCCTGTATATACAGGGCTCGGGTGCTGCCTCTTGTTGGATGTCTTAATGGCACTTCAAAAGAAGCTCCTCTTATAATCCTCCTTCCCGAATCAGGTCATCTTCCAGAGCTCCCTCCCTCACCAGCTTTCTCAGATCAGGAACCTTCACACCAACCTTAACTAGGTTCTCCTCATGTCCAATTGACCCCCAATTTATATTTTGTTTCATCCTTCAATTTTTTTGTTTTTTTTTTTTTTAAATCTTCCCTCTTTACAGATCTCCAACTCTACCTCCCCAGCGTAAGTTACATAATCTCTCACCTGCCATGTGACTGAATGTACCTTCATCCAGTTTGCATTACCCCCCACTCTTGTGCACACTCCAGCTGGAGTGATGGTTATAACATGCAAATCGGATGAGATCACCCTTAAGGCATCATTGCCTCCCAACCTCCAGCATAGCTTAAACCCTTCACCAGCTTCTTGCCTGTCTTAGGATGAGGATACAAATGCCCAGCATTGATCTCCAGGCCCTGCATGGTCTGATAATGGCTCACCTCTTGAGCACTGATCATCCTCATCACAGCCCTTTGCTCTCTCCATTCCAATCCCACTAGTTTCTTTGGTGTTTACATCCTTCTCTCAGCGTATTTGTACATATGCTGATTGCTCTGCCTTCCCCTGTGCCCCTAGTTAACACTTACTCAGCCCAAGCCTACTTGCCCCAGAAACCAGACCAGATCTAATCCTCATCGTATGAGATGCTGGAGCACCCTGTCACTCTCCTCTGTAAGTCCTCTTGGTTATTCTATCTGTCTCTCTGATGATTTGAATAAATGTCTGTCTGCTCCCACTAGAGTAAAACCTTAGACTCTGTTATGAGTTGCATTGTGTCCCCTCAAAAGAATACATAAATAATAAATTGAAGTTCTACCCACTCAACACCTACAAATGTGATCTTAATTGTGTCTGGGACTTTGCAAATTTAAGTAAGTTAAGATGAGGGCACTAGAGTTAGCCTTAATCCAATACAACCAGTGTCCTTATGAGAGAGAATTTTGCTCACAGGACACAGAGAGAGCACCAGTGAAGACAGAGATACAAAGG
The DNA here is from genome assembly GCF_910594005.1 of Cervus elaphus. Taxonomy (NCBI): domain Eukaryota; kingdom Metazoa; phylum Chordata; class Mammalia; order Artiodactyla; family Cervidae; genus Cervus; species Cervus elaphus. Next base: position 30,160,850 of record NC_057833.1, on the reverse strand, counting down.
GACAATGTTCATGTGAAGATGGAGACAGATTGGTGATATGCTACCAGAAGCCAAGGACCATCTGGGGCTTCCAGACATGAAAACAGACAAGTACATGTCCTGCCTTAGAAGGAGCATGGCCCCAATGACAGTTTAGTTTTGGAATTTTTCACCTCTGGGAATGTGAGAGGATAAATTTCTGTTTTTTAAATGAACAAATATAATAAAACAGAAATAAACTTATAGATACAGAGAACAAACTAGTGGTTACTAGAGGAGAATGACGGAAGAAGGCCAAAATAGGTGAAGAATATTAAGAGGTACAAACTACTAGGTATAAAATAAGTAAGTTACAGTGATGTAATGTACAGCACAGGAAATACAGCCAATATTTTATAATAATTTTGCATGGAACAGAATCTATAAAAACATTGAATTACCATGTCATACACCTGAAATTAATATAATATTGTAACTCTATCATACTCTGCCTTAATTTTAAAAAATAAATAGACATCTGTTGTTTTAAGCTACCCAGTTTGTGGCACTTTGTTACAGCAACTCTAGGAAACTCATACAGACTATAAGCCATATGAGGATAGACACCTTATGTGTTTTTTACTCACAACTGCCTTCCCAACCACCAGCACAGTGCCTGGCTTCATAATCACTTTCTGTGACAATAATCTTCAAATAGAGAAGGTGACTTTCACAATTACCTGAAAAGCCTTTACAAAGAATTCTTGCTCACCCACAGAATTCACTCCACCCCCAAGAGGGTTCATCCCCATACTTTAAAACATCTTAATAAAGGAAATAATTTGCTTCCTTTAGTATACAATACAATACCTGAGTCACCTGAGTAACTGCATAATTATCTGCTTCACTTTGGTTGCACAGATATTTAGCTCTGCATGGAGGTGTGGTCATTGGTTCATGGCCAGAGAATACAAAACGCATGACTCCAAAGCGTGTGCCTACAAAAAGGAACCTGTTTAAATTAGACTGAAATTCAGCCCTAAGAGTTGGTTAAAAACAGCTCTAAATGATCAGTTACTAAGTGGTAAGCACTGAGAGAAAGATGATGCCATCTTTGTCTTTAAATCTATGGAAAGAGAAAACAGAAGAGCACAAACTGAAGCAGTGAACATGGAACACAATAGGGTCCACAAAAGCCAGATTCACGGCACAGAACAGATGTCCCATAACAGAGTTCAGAAAAGAGAATGACTGCAGAAATCCAAGACATATTAAGCTAATGAGTAGATAGATAGACAAGTAGCTAAATAAACAAATAAAGCAAGTTACAGTATGTTTAGTATGAGCCTCTTATATAAATATTTTTAAATAGAAAGAAAACAAAGATGCCATATATGTGCCTATAATTACAACACAATAAAACTTAGAAGAGTATATGATGGCATATGAGTGGGAGAGGAGGCAACTTAGAAGACTTTTTAAAAAATCTTCAGTGACTCTATTTATTTATTTGTTTATTTTTGATGGCACTGGGTCTTTGTTGCTGCACACGCTTTTCTCTAGTTGTGGTGAACAGGGGCTACTCTTACATTGCAATGCACAATCTTCTCATTGTGGAGGCTTCTCTTGTTGCAGAGCACAGGCTCTAGGGTATGTGTGCTTCAGGAATTGCGGCATCTGGGCTCAGTAGCTGCAGCTCCCAGGTTCCAGAGTTGTGGAATACAGGTTTAGTTGCTTTGTGGCATGTGGGATCTTCCCAGACCATGGGTCAAACTTCTATCTTCTGCACTGGCAATCAGATTCTTTACCACTGAGCCACCAGGGAAGCCCAAGAAGACTTTTGTTACTTTACATATATCTGCATTATTTGAATTGTTAAAATGAGAAATAATTCATTTTCTAATTCAAGTGACTGAAGTTTTAAAATCACCACCATCCAAAACGTAAAATAAAACATTGTTTAAGCATTTATCTTCACATCCCACCCCAAAATGATACTAGTCTGAGAGCGGCAGCCTTGGCTCTGTCAACCCTTCTATTATTTTTTCAGATAGAAAGAATTAGAGTATAAACAGTCACTTTCCCTGTGTCAGAGGCCCACCAGCCATTCTCCAAATGGGGGTGCTCAGTTGCTCGGTCATGTCTGACTCTTTGCAACCCCATGGACTGTAGCCTGCCAGGCTCCTCTGTCCATGGGATTCTCTAGGCAAGAACACTGGAGTGCCTCTCTGCAAATGGGCATGCCCCAGCACACGGGCTGCAGAGAAACCAGGCATTTGGGTTCCACGCCCTCTATCCCAGAAAATAAACAGATAAATAATACATTTGACGCCAAAAGAAAATCCTATCGCCCTGATTCAGAGGCTTACATTTAGCAAAAGGCTGCCAGGGTGTGCAATATTTAGGTGGTTGGTAAGGGTGACGAAAGTCTTAATGTATCTGATAATGCCAAGTGTGAGGAATTAGTCAGAACTGGGCTTGTGAGCAAAAGCATTTTAATGATTTATTGAATTTCTCTTAAGGTCAGTAGTTTATGATTTGCCATTTTAAAAATGCACTGTAAAAAAATAGATATGTATTTTGCTGTACAGGAACTGAATCATTTTCTAAATGCATTTTTTTAAAAAGGAGAAATCAGTACAAATAGCCACTGCCAGCATAGCCCATTTCTAACCTAATCACATGAACTCCAGCCCAGATAAGCAGCTTTCTGAACGTTATTGGTGGAAATATGGTTTCCAGAAGGAAAAGAGACCATCCTTAGGTCAGAAAGTTGGTGTTATCAGCTTGCAACATTATTCCTGTTGTATAATTTTACCTCTGGGACTATTATTTCAATTCTAGTGTACTGGAAATTCAGAGTTAGCCTAATCAGTCATCTCACTCAGGGGCCTTCAGATACTTTTTTTTTTTTTTTCATATTTCAAGGGGCATGCACAGCATTCACATGTTCCCTTAGTAGTTAAGAGTCACAGGTAGAAAATGTGAGAGTGAATCAAAATGAGCTGCTGAGTGCTGCCTCCAGAGTCCAGCTCTCAGCCAAGCATCCCTGACTAAGGACCAGATTCTATCCCAACAGGGAGTGACCCTCCTCCAGGAGGAAAATTAATGTAGCATCTTACACACAAATCATACAGGGAGTAAAAAAAACGTCGCAGAATTTACACCTCCTGACTGTCAGTGAAAACTCTGTCCCCTGGACCATGCTGCCTTCCCAGACATATTAATGTATTTGCTACAGTAAATATGTAATGGGTGTCCATTATGTACCAGGTGGGTTCTAACCTCTGGGAGCACGACAGTGCCAGAGCAGACATAGCTGGTGTCTTCATGTAGCTCACTGTCTTGTTGGCAGGAAAGGCAATTTGAAGAGTAATGATGAACAGTGTGTTGTGGTAGAGAACAGAGAGGATCCATGGTAGGGGCATTTCAGCCCAGCTGGGGGATGTCAGAAATCTGAACCTGGGTAGAAATATATATAATGTGGAGGAAGGGGATCTGAGGAGTGACATTTCCGGAGAATAGGAACTGCACAAGCAATGGGTCCAGAAGTCAGTCCAGGGCCCTACATAAAAGTGAGGACTTGGTACAAGCAGAACAATGATTGTGATAAAGGAAATAGGAAGAGACAGGTTAGAGAGATGACAAAGATGCTGGACTATTTCTGGAATCCTGCCTGAAGAAAATGAGAAGCCACCTGTAAGTTGTATGTAAGGAAATCACGTGATCACATTTGCAGTTCAATGAAAGCTATGGCAAACCTAGATAGCATATTAAAAAGAAGAGACATTACTTTGCCAACAAAGGTCTGTCTAGTCAAAGCTATGGTTTTTCCAGTAGTCATGTATGGATGTGAGAGTTGGACCATAAAGAAGACTGAGCGTGGAAGAATTGATGCCTTTGAACTGTGGTGTTGGAGAAGACTCTTGAGAGTCCCTTGGACTGCAAGGAGATCCAACCAGTCAATCCTAAAGGAAATCAGCCCCGAATATTCATTGGAAGCACTGGTGCTGAAGCTGAAGCTCCAATACTTTGGCCACCTGATGCTGGGAAAGATTGAAAGCAGGAGAAGGGGACGACAGAGGATGAGATGGTTGGATGGCATCACCGACTCGATGGACATGAGTATAAGCAAGCTCCAGGAGTTGGTGATGGACAGGGAAGCCTGGTGTGCTAAAGTCCATGGAGTCACAAAGAGTCAGACACGACTGAGCGACTGAACTGAGCTGAACTGAAGGTCCAGCTGCAGTATGGACACGGGGTCAGAAGGACCCGTCACAGAAACCAGAGGAGAGATTAAGTTTGTGGGAGTGGGGATGGAAGGAAATAGAATCAGTTGATATTGGGAAGCAGAAATGACAACACTTGCTAATGGCTTGAACGAAGTTAGGAAGTTGAAAAGAAAGAAGACTCAGATCTGACTTCCAGCTTTTGCCTTGGTCATCTTGGTAGGAAGAGATGACATTCATTCATAAACATGGGGAACTCATCAGGGCGTGCAACCTTGAGGCAGAAATCCAGGTTTACCTTTGTGTTAAGAGGATGTCCGGGGAGGGAGATTTTTTTAAATAATTATGCCAGTCTTCCACCATCTCAAAAGAGAAACTCTCCTTGGGGAAAATGTTGTTGTTCTTGTAAGAGCAGCCTGGCTGTTCTGTAAAAATTAAAGTTAAAAAATATCCCCTTGCCCTGAGAAAAAAATGTCCCCCTCCCAAAGACCTGAGAAGAAAAAGCAATTCCTCTCTTGAGTATATGAGAAGATAAACCAATTTGCTTTAAAAATGCCTTCTGAGAGAAAATCACTCAGGTTCCTACCAAAACTCAAAGGTATAGACACTACTGGATGAAGACTGCAGGGCATGCTCAAGGTCTAGTACCAAGGTAGGACCCCAAGATTCCCAGGGGAGAACTTACCAGAAACAGAGGCTATGGTATTATAATCTACCCTGTTGACCAAAAACCCCATAGGAAACCCCAGCTCCTGCACGACATTAAACTGAAATTGGAAATCATTCCTTCCTGGCCTAAGTATTGATAAATAGTATTTGTGCATGTGAGCTGGAGCCCTGGAGACAACCCAGTGAAGCTCCAGCAAGGGTGAAGCAGCAGATTTAATACAAGGAAGAGACAAACATCACTGGTTTGTGCGGGACCAGTCCTCCATAATAACACTATAAGGTAATAAGAGCAAAAGCAAGAAAGAATACCTAAGGATATCGAGGACTGACTCTCTTTGGTCAGAGGCAATTTTGGAACATTCTGGACAAATCAAGGTTGATAGGAAATCAAAGAGAAATGTACTGGGACTTTTGTTCTTAAAAGCTAGTTGGCATCTGACCTAGTGCATTAAAAACTGGTGAAGTAGAGCACGATATTAACATGTATGCTACATTTAACATAATTGCTTGATTTTTAAGCATTATTTTAAATCTATAGCAGAACAAAAGAAGGAAATCAGTGCTATGCATTTGTATATTGTTACATCATTTTTCAAAGCACTTTTGTAAATGTGGGTAAACATACACTTTTTTGCCAGCTCATCATCACATCTCCTTTATTCTGGTTAGAAGAATTGCTCTTTTTTGTCTGAGCCCCATTCTATGTGGTTCAGCTGGGGCTGATTCTGCCCAGAGAGCTGAATTGGACTTTTGAGGAAGGAATGGGTATGTGACCCAAATTAATAAGAATCTTTCCCATAACTTTCCTGAGTATGGGGAGGAGGGAGTTCTTTCTCTAGGATCATGGCTTGAAAGGATGATATAAATCTGAAATCTGCTATCATTTAGGAATTCATGAACATTTTTAGGCTGAAAAGTGCATCATTCATATCTTAAAAGATTGGAAACCCCTGGCTTAAGATAAGAGGATCAAATTTTGAAGGGAAGAGCTCTGGACTATAAGACTTGCCAAGTTTCCTCTTGAGGGGAGGTGGCCATTTGATGTAAAAGAAGAGGGTAGGAAATAGCAACCTCGCCTTTTGGCCTGACCCTCTCCCCAGGGGTAGCCCCTTCTCCTCTGAGATTCTGGCCAACTGGGGGGCCAAAATTCCTGCTGGAAGTAGAGTTTCAAGTTTGAGGGAAGAAAAGTAAAATCCAGTCTAGATGACGCCAGTAAAAAAAAAATGGCATATTTTTTGGCAGAAGACTTGTCATCACTGATGTGTGTCAGAAAAGGACAATGTAGTATATGAGTCCATCTAGTTTTCAATTTTATTTTATTATAAAGATCATTTTGTTAAGTTTCCCAATGTATATTAATGCATTGTACATGTGTGCATGCTCAGACGCTCAGTTGTGTCTGATTCCATGTGACCCCATGGACTGTAGCCCACCAGGCTCCTCTGTCCATGGGTTTATCCAAGCAAGAATACTGGAATGTGTTGCCATTTCCTCCTGCAGGGGATCTTCCAGACTCAGAGATGGAACCTGTGTCTCCAGCATCCCCTGCATTGGCAGGCAGATTTATTACCACTGAACCAACTGGGAAGCCCATTAATACTTACTAAATAAATGAAAATCTGCTTTCCATAAGTATGTTTTATTGTGCAAGCCACACATTTCCAGGATCACAAATTCATGTTGTTGACTCTGCATCCAAGTGTAGAGCTTCAAACAAATAATAGCCCTTTACTGTGGAAATGCAGCCTGAAATCTGATTACTAGATTCGCTTTTTCTCTTGCATTAGCTGTAACAGAACACAGATGTTATATGTCACACAACCCTAAGTATGTGCAGGATGTGTACTGTATATTCTTAATACCCATATGTTTGTATACATGAAAATCTTTGCACATATATCATGTGTATAACAAATGAATATATACGTACATTATTTATCTGTCAATAGCATCAAACAACAAAGAAAAACCACTTAGTTTATAACTCTTAACTGGCACATTTTCTTGCTCCAAACTGCCCAGTTTTCCAGGTTTCCTATCAAGCAGAAAACAAGCTCTACTGTTTTGTTTTCATTTATTTTTTCATCTTTCTCCCTAAAGAGGTAGATGTGAGCTGTAAAGTAGTCAGAGGAAAAGGAGCTGTAAAGAGCTTGGATAATCCATGTACTGGATAATCCCTTTCTTTGTAATTACTTTAATTCTTAATACTTATATAGCAACCAACAAACAAATACAAATGATGTACAGTAGATTATATATTCCCTGCTCTTACTCATCTGCAGTCCCTAATGGAATGCCCTGCACATGGCAGGCATTTAATAATAAGTATTTAATTAAATCCAGTAAATGATAGAACCAATCTCATTAATTCATAAGTAAGCTGAGTTTCTCAGTTGATTCTGTAGCTAACTAGGTCTAACCCTCCCCCTTCCACATCTTCCAACGTCACCAATGTTAGCAAGAAATTACACCTGAGATGATCCTACTCACTTGTAACCTGAGGCCTAATATCTCAAAGACACTTAAAGTAGTCTGTGTAATGGAGCAAGTGTGCCTATGATTGGTCACTGACAGAGATATTTTTCCCCTGGTCAACAAGCATCAAATAGAGGCAACCCCCTAGAATTTAAATTTAATGTTACAGTGGCTAAGTTTTGTTAAAATCCAGCAAAATTGGAGTTAATTTTATTTGGTAGAAATAGGTTTAAAAATAGCCTCCCAAGTGAGCACAGTTCTGTAATTTTACCATCCCATAGTGATAAAGAAAAAATTCTGTTCGTTAGTTTTCCTCTTGCATTTGGTTAAAACCCCCTCCTCCATATAAAATTAGATTCTATACTGATAGTATAATTACCGTATAATAGAGTTTGCTCAACTACTCAACACAAAATGCTTTGCTTTCATAGCATTTTAATATGAGCAGCATAATGGGCACCAGCTTGAAAATCAGCAAGCCAGGAAGGAATCTAGGACCCCAGACGAGCTCAAGTTTGTAAAATCTGGCTCAGCTGCTCAGCAAACTAGTTAATTCTAACCGACTTGACATGTGGATATCAAAAATTTTACTGTTTCCAATCGTGTGTTTTGGTTCAAGAGAAAATGGCCTCGATCCAAAAGCAGCAGAACATGGATACTATCCTGCAGGTCTTTGAGGGCTCATCTCTGAGTGGGCTCACGGCTTCACATGCATCAGGGGACCCTTGTCTGCTCCACTTCATGGCTCTGAAGCATGATATGGAAAAGCCAGATGCTCCCCAGGATGCACTGGTTTTAAATTAAATTAGACTTTCCTATTTCTCTCAGTAGATACTGCTTTCACGGACTTAATGGATCTGTGTTGTATACCATACACTAAAACCATTTACTCCTTTGGGGATAAGAGATTAACACAAGTAATATAGTGAAACTCCCTATATACATAATTGTAATTTTCCTTTTGCCATAACAGAGACTTTTTTTGACCTTTTAAATGTCCAATGCTGCCAGAGTTAGCATAATTCGCACCGCATATCCAATTTATTCACTCATTTCTCTGAAATAACTAGTAAATCTCTTCACTGTTTGCTGAGAAACTACTCAAAGGCAACCAGGTTCTTTTACATACTTCCAAATGACTGGTAGAGCAAGAGCCCCACGGAGGGGCTTTTTTTTCCCCATTTCCACAGGGTTAGCAAGTCCAGGAGTCCCATCAGATAACAAAATTAGTAAATGAACTGGGATAAATCAGGAGTCACTGGGCTGTGCCATGCTGTAGGAAGTACAACCCACCTACAGCTTTATACACACATATATAATACATATACACATATGCCATTGACCACTGAACAACACAGAACTGCATGGGTCCACTCATATGTGAATTTTTTACAGTAGTGAATGCTAAGTACTTCGTGATCTGGGATTGGTTGAATTTGTAGATGTGCAGGAACTGGGATGTGAAAGGCTGACTATAAATTATATGGGGGGGGGGGGTTACTGCATGGAGGGCTGGTGCCCCTAACCTCTACATTGTTCAAGGGTCAACTGTATACACATATATACACACATATGTATACATATATGTATATACATGTATCAACGTGGCCTGAAGCACCACCGTTGCTGTTTAGTCGCTCAGTCCTGTCCCACTCTTTTGCAACCCCATGGACTGTAGACCACCAGGCTCCTCTGTCCATGGGATTTTCCAGAAAAGAATACTGGAGTGGGTTGCCATTTCCTTCTCCAGGGGATCTTCCTGACGCAGGGATAGAATCCCCATCTCCTGCAACATCAGGCATGTTCTTTACCACTGAGCCGCCTGGGAAGCCCTTAACCACTACTGCTAAGTTAATGCACCTCACAGATACAGTTCATGATCCCTTCCTAGAGCACTTCCTGGCAAAGTGGGCACTCTGAAAAGAATATCTCTAAATTGTTCCCTTTCAAGATGTTCTCGGAACAAAAGTCCAAAGGACATTCCTGGAAATAGGAAATATCCACATCCATTATTTGAGAGCTTTTGTGCCTGGGGTAAGGAAAGTCCATGTAACTATTTTGCTTGATGTTTTAAAAATGTTCTAATAATTGCGCTGAATTAAAACTACAAGACACATCTAAGAATTAAGCCTTTTCCTGTTCTTGTGCTCCATATTTGCAATATTTCTCTTGACCTTGCTCCTAAAGGCAACAGAAGGCATGTATAAACATACATGTATAAGTGTAAATATAGAACACACAACAATCCTCATTAAGTAAACTTCTAAATCCGCCTGTAATGCGGGAGATCTGGGTTCAATCCCTGGGTTGGGAAGATCCCCTGGCAAAGGGAAAGGCTGTTACTGTTAGTCACTCAGTCGTGTCCGACTCTTTGAGACCCCATGGATTTTGGCCCACTAGGCTCCTCTGTCCATGAGATTCTTCAGGCAAGAATACTAGAGTGGGTTGCCATTTCCTTCTCCAGGGGATCTTCTGGACCCAGGGATCAAACCCTGGTCTCCTGCACTGCAGGCAGATTCTTTGCCATCTGAACCACCAGACCTGAAGAATAGGTGGTATTAATTTACCTGAGGTGATCGAAGATGTAGAGGAACAAGCCCTGAGGGTGTATCAGCTAACACATTGAAATGAGGAGTTGGAGGAGGCCCCATTGCCATGGGTCGACTTTCTGGATCCACTTGGTAATTAACAACCCCCCACTGCTCTAAAAAGGCATGAAGCCTCATCACAGCACACACTACCCACTCCAGTATCCTGGCCTGGAGAATCCCATGCACTGTACAGTCCATGGGGTCAAAACAGCTGGATACAACTGAGGGACTTTCACTATCACATACTCTTTCCAGCCCCCAGGTCTAAAATTAGGTGGGGTGATGTAACTGGTTCTAGCCAATGAGTTGTGAGAGGAAGTGGCCGTGTCCCTTCTGGGCGAGTCAATGAAAAGCCTTTGCACAGCTCCTAGTCTCTTCCCCTGCCCTGGGAACCAAAGGGGAGAGACTGCTCCAGAAAATGCAGCTGTAAGATTGTAGGGAGCGCCCTGGCAGTCCAGCGCTTTCACTACCATGGCCCAGGTTCAGTCCCTGGTTTGGAAACTCAGATCCTGCTGCAAGCCACACAGTGCAGCCAAAAAAAAAAAAAAAAAAAAAAAATTAAAATAAAAAAAGAAAGAGATTGTATCTGCTAAGCCCTGTGAGTGACTGTATACACCAACTTTCTCCTTTCCCACCCACATACAAAGGTCAGCAAGAAAGAAAAAAAAAACATTTAACCACAATATATTAAAGCAATCTAGCCCAGTTAAAGCCATAATCAGACATCTTTGCAGTGACAAAACTCTGTCCTTGATGAAACTTTAATCAGGCTCCTCTGAGCCCTCTGGGCCTCAGCCCTGGTGTCCCCCCTGCCTGAACCATCAGTTTGAGCGCTTAAGTCAATTTAGAGAATCCCTCATCCTCATATCTGATCACCTTCTCTATCTAATCAAATTCTTCATTCCCTGAGTGATACCTGATCACCCTGGCCTGCCTTCAAGAATCCTGTCAGGTCTGTTTAACCAATATCCTTCCCCATCCCATGTTTTGTCTCAGCAATTTTCCACCCACTGACCCCACCCTGCTCCTTGGTTATAAATCCTTTCTTGTCCATGATGTCTCTAGAACTGAGTTCAGTTCTATATTGAGGTCTCTTTATCCCTACTGCAATAGTTCCTGAATAAAACCTGTTTGGGCCATTTTACTGTCAAGCTGTGTTTTTTCTTTAACGTAATTCTTTATACTGTCGCTCTCTGTCCATCCACTCGTGCCACCTGGTTTTAGTTACAACTTCTAACCTAGATCAATACCTAACCACAATTACTCGGGCAGTTCTGTAAAGCACAACTTTTGTGAACCTCTGTTCTCCCAAATTTATCCACATGAAATCAAATATAGAATCCCAAAATTAAGTTTACAGAAAAATGTTCCTTGAAATCATCTTATGGGAAGGAGAGTTACTGGCTTTTATCCTTAATATTCTGTGGATTGTTTTGAACTACCCCTTTTAATATGTGATACTGCATCTGAGTGGTAATGATTAATTATTACTTTATTAGGAGCATACACAGGTTCACCACTGACACACGGCTAAAGGTGCAGGATTGATTGATGTAGGAGAGTAAGTGATAATTCTGTTTTCAAGACGCAGTCCTCTAGAGAGAGTATCTGTGTGTGGGGCATCCCCCACAGGTGCTTCAGGTTCCAGTATTGTGATGGATGAACACTCTTTGCAGAACTCAGGCTGTCTCCCATTTGTTCATAAAAGCTGGCAATGCAGAGAAAATTTGCTGGAAGAGCCACAGAAGAGTGAATTCCAGAGAAATGTAAAACAACATGACAGAGAAGCACTGTGGCCAAAAATAAAGCAACCAAATTCCACAAACCTAAAAGAGTGATTTTTTTTTTTTTTTTTTGGCCAAACGGTACATTCAGATGTAGATTCAAACAGCAAGCCTGCTGGTTCTCTGTCAGCAAAAATGCTAAATATGGACGAACTTGTCTTCCTGGAGAGAGAGGAGCAGAGTCAAACTGAAAAACCACCTGAAGTTTGAACCAAAAGCCAATTTAGATCAAGCTGAGCAAACAGACAGGTCTGCTGGTCAATTCAAAACCAAGTTATTAAAAAAAGAAAAAGAAAAAAGTATATAAGTACAAAAAAGAACCATACAGGCCAAGGAAAACCCAGAGAGCAATTTCAGGGACTAATAGCCCACTTCCCATTCAGATCTGGGCCTAGAGTGAGGCCTGGGGCAGTTCCCACCTTGCCTCCCAGTGCCCGGTCTTTGTTCTGTGCTGGTAAGATCAGAATGAATGAAAGTCAAGGGCAGCCAGAGGACTGCGGGGGCTGGGGGGGAGGGGCAGTTCCACCCACTTGGCCCAGGTTAAAATGATGGAGGCTATTACTTGCTGAGAACAGACTTGCACTCGATTTTTTTTTCCAAGGCACCAGCTGAGCTTCTCTCTCAATTGCCCTCTACACTGAATCACTAACCAGCCACTGGGTGTGGGGTTTTAGCAGCTGCAGCAGCTCTTATCTCCGACACTCCCCACCCCCGCCTGCTCCTCCTCCTCTCACATGGCTTTCTTTGGTAAAGGAGGAAAAAAAACCTTTGAAATCCTTTTCACAGTTCTGAAAATTGTTTACAAGTGACTCTTTCTGAAGGGGCCCTGGGTGTTTGCAAAGCACAGTCGGGTTACGTGAGATTTTAAAAGGTTATTGAACATATTTGCTCATGTGCACGATGCATGCATAATGTCACTGAAGACTTCAAGGGAGGGGGTATTTTCTGTACTTTCATTACATATTTATTGGAAGTGATAAGCAAGAGCATGCATGAACACAACTATTTTTCAGAATTTACCTTTTTCAGATTACATATTACTACATATACTCACAATTTCTAATTTTCTATTGGAAATGTGTTATACTATAGTTATGTGAACAAAATAATGTATTTCCTCTTCTGATGACATAACTGCTCTAAAGCAAATTCCATATTTACATCTTCCTTCAGTCAGCAACCATGACTCATAAAATGAGAGGAAATTTTTGCTACACTAGGGAAGGATGTCTCTTACACACCAGCAAATGCAGCAATGTGTCTGGATCTGAATGTCCTTATCTACAAAAAGAACTGAACTCCAAGTCCCCTTAGCTCTGAGAGTCTACAATTAGCAATGACTGTGCCACAAAGACAAAAAAGGTGATTCAATAGAGCTTAAAAAAAAATAAGTCACTGAAATTGGATTAACTTGACAGGCAGAAGGAACTCCTCCACTAGTCACCCAAAAGTCATTCTGCAAACATTAACTAAAGAATAATGAGGTCTGTCTTTTTTCCTTAAGATAGGAAGATCTTTAAGGTAAGGACCAGTGTTTTTAATTAAAAAGGAAATTTCCCAAGATAAAATCAAGAGACATCTCTCAACCTACCAGACAAATGGCCTAACAATGAAAAAATATATATATATTTAATCCATCAAAAAGAACGGTGGTCTCAGAGCTCCCAGCTCTAAGATTGTTCCTTTCTATTATAATGTTCTACCATCAAGAGATTCAATGTAAGAGGCTTCTAGGGAGAGACAATGAGTGGCAATTAAGAGGAAGAGATCCAAGACCACTGTAATGGACATGAGCTATATAAGCATCCTAAAATCTTGGCACTGGCTCTTTCATGTCAACAATATTTCTGCCAGCAAATGCTCCATCCCTAGGAATCCTTATAGAACCCTTGAGCTGAGCACTTGGGGATGGAGCCTGGGTGGGAGGACTGTGCTGCCTCAACTGTGTAGCAAGATCCTTTCCCTGACCGAGGCTGGTGGCACCCAGAGCACTCATCTTAGACAAAGCTGGCTCAGTGCTGCAAGGCAGGCCTAGGGCCCTGGGGACCACAGCAGCAATGCTCATTCTGTTTGCAATCCTATTTTGTCAGAACTAAAGGGAAACAGTCGGAAAATGGTTTGGCCACTTTTCCAGATGCTTTTGACCATGCAGGGTGCTTAAAAAAAAACAAAAAGATCTGACTTGACAAATGCTACAAAGAGAGAAATAGGTTCTATTTACCCACTAATTTTAGCTGGGATGTGGGCTACTGATTATTAAAAACAAACAAGCAAAAACTACTAACATAGCTTTTCTGTTTTACTGCAGTATGCTAGCAGTTTCATCCTGTCCAAGAGCCTAAGACTGGCTATTAGAAGCCTTGGGGCTTTGTCCTCAAACACCACCATTTCCTGATCTCAGTCCTTGATTTCTTCCTGCTTCACTGTGTCACTCTATGACGTCATTTTTTAACTCTTGTCCTTCCCTACCTCAAACTAATGCTGTGAGGACAAATGAGATGGCTCAGTGTTACCTTCTTCCCTATCCATATGGCACTCTGATTTGCAAGGGCTGCATTGGGTTCTGGACTGGAAAACAAGAGTGTTGTGCCAGAAATGAAAGGAGGCAGGATGGATCCAGGCGGAGGCTCAACAGGACACCAGGGGCAGAGGTCCAGGACAGGGTTGGAACACTGGACTGGCCACGGTCTCACATATCAAGGTTATGCTCAGGCCCCCAGAGTACACACTTGTGTGGTTATAAGAGCATCTTTAAGTCGTTCAGGTCTCATTGTTTGAACTCTCAGGTGCAAAATCGTAGGGATTGTACTACTGAGATTTGCCTTCTTTTACCTGCAATATTTTTCCTTGTGTGGCCTTGAGTGCCTGTTTTGTTGTCAAAGTCCTGATAATGACTGAACTAATCATTCTAACTCACTTGGTAGTGAGTTACTTTACAAATGTATTTACTCAACTAAGCTATTACTCAATAATAGTCAACTAAGGTATTTTTGCAACATGTCCTGGCTTTGTTGTTGTTGTTTAGTTGCTAAGTTATGTTGGACTCTTTGTGACCCTATGGACTAGAGCCCACCAGGCTCCTCCATCCATAGGATTTTTCAGGCAAGAATGCAAGAGTTGGTTGTCATTTCCTTCTCCAGGGGATCTTTTGATCCAGCGATCGAACCTGCATCTCCTGCATTGGCAGGCAGATTCTTCACCACTGAACCACCTGAGAAGCCCCAAAAGGGACACCCACGGGGAAACCAATAGAAGGGGCAGGACTGGAGCAATGCTGCTCTTTGTCACTGTTACTTGTGAGCCAGTTATCCAATCTGCTTTGACTTACTCTTTCTGGAAAGGTCTGTATAATTTGGCAATAGAATTCCAAGATTCTCATTTATTATAAACCGTGCCTTTGTCAATTGCTTTTGTCAGGACTCCCCATTTCACCTCACATCTCCTCTCTCCACTCTTGCAAATGCACTGATCTGTGAAAATGAATTAAATATACTAAAAAGCAGCTTTTCTTATTCATTGGAATAAAAATGGATAAATGTGAACATGGCACATATCCTTATACACAAACCACAAAAAAAAAAAACATTACTTCAGTCAAGAGGGTGGCCTGACTCTCTGGGAAAAACAAATGCAGAAAATGCTCTTTGACTCAAGTTAAGTCACCCCTGTAATCTAGAGCAATGTTCTACTTAATGACAGCCACAGTGATAATCGAATTATTAGGCTTTCAACAAACCTAAACTATAATGACATCATATGTGCTTCTAATTAAAGTTGATCTTTACATAAAGCGGTTCCTCTTTACATAGAGAGAAATATTTATAAGATTAAATAACTCATTTTACAGACATCTCCCAGTTTACAAATTTCTGGAGCAAAACACTCAAAAGGAATGTTTACAGATTCCTGTTATATTTAACATATGAAGGTTCTGGGAGCCATCTTGACCCCATCTGCCAGATAAGGACCAAGCTTCAAGCAACCTCCACAGTACGGCTGGGAGTGTCCCAGAGGATCATCATGATATATCACGTGGTACATGCCGGAGTCAGAAATCTGGTACATTTCAGACAAATGATACCATTAGGGATTCCAGGGAATGTCACACCACACTGCTCCAGGGAGCCCGGATCACAGCAAGGCCTCACATGTTGGGTGATCTCCAGAAATAGGAAGAACACTATATGCATGCAGATTTAACTGGTAGCCCTGAATGCCTTTATTAAAGAGCTCACACTTTGGTTTTCTTGCTTATTTGCTTAATCTTGTTTGTTTATAGTAGGGGAAGGGCTAGGGGAAGCAAAGAGAGGAGGGGAAGCACACTTTGTCACCCAAGGAACAAGCTACCCTCTCCACCCCTTGAAACTCTGATTCTTGATTGGAAATAAATTTAGCAAGACTTGGTAGCCCAAACTTCCTCATCTCTGCACTAGATAATCTTATCATCTGCTCCAAGGTTTGTCCTGAAGAAGAAATGGGTTAAAGCATGAAAATTTCCTTGCTCTGTACCTAGAGAATGATTAAGTGCTCCTTGAAGAATAGTTACTTTTATCATAGTGATTACTAGAAGTGTCATTTTCTTAAATGAGCTTAGATGAACAGAAGCTGAACCCACTGGCCTCACAACAAGTAGCAAGAAAGAGTTGCCCTCCTGCAGATGGGTAAGAGCATAACTGAAGTCAGTCTCATTACAAGGCATCAGTACTCAACATGAGCTATGAACTCTCTGCATTCAAATGCCATGCTAGACTTTTCATAAAATGTTCATATCTGTTCTCATTGTCCTTATTTTGAGTGCAGCCAGTTATTATGTGGGACTGTCCTGTGCATTGCTGAATATTAAGCATCTCTGGCCCCTTCCCACTAATACCAATAGCTACCCAATCCTTGGAACAACTCAACAACATCCCACACATTTCCTATTGCCATGTAGGACACAGAGCTACCCTACTATTTGGTACAGCAGGTATCATTAGGTCCATCTTACAAGGTATAATGGTATAAAGAGTGACTGATCAAGTTAATCAGAGAACAGAGACAGTGGAAACAAACTGTTGTTGCTTAGTCAGTAAGTCATATCCAGCTCTTTGTGACCCCATGGACTCCAGCACACCAGGCTTCCCTGTCCTTCACTATCTCCCAGAGTTTGCTCAAACTCATGTCCCTTAAGTTGGTGATGCCATCCAACCATCTTATCCTTTGTCACCCCCTTCTCCTCCTGCCTTCACTCCTTCCCAGCATCAGGGTCTTTTCCAATGAGTTGGTTCTTTGCATCAAATACAAAATAAGTATGAAATGATTTGTACGTGTCAACAACAGTGATCACATGCAGTGGGAGAAGGGAAGTTACTCTTTTCTAACTACACAGGCACCCCCTGTAGACATTCACCCAGGGAAAAATCAGTCACTGTGATTTATTGATAATGACAAGAATGTGTCATAGTCCTCAAGGTTTAAAGATAGAAAAAAGGTCAAAAGTGCTGAAAAGAACTCAGAAATGTTCTTGCAATGTACCTGGCTAGACCAATGGGAGGTAGAGAGAAAGGAGAAATCAAAACTCTGAAACACTTCAATAGCAGGAAAGCAAATCCCTGGGCTGACCCTACCACAGTTTTGTCCCTGGGATTTTAATACAGATCAGCAGTACGTCACAAAACAACATCTATGGATCAGCATCCAAGGAAAGCCTTTACAATCTGTAATTCTTTTTAAGTGCTATTAACATCCTATTTCTTCTCTCTTGCTGTCATGTGGTATTACATCATTTAGAGGCCACACATTTTTTTCAAAAGTCTCTTCCAGTCTTTTATTGAAGTCAGTGAAAAAGGACAATTCTACATGATGAAATTTATGATACAGCCAAGTCTTTTTTTCTTTTTTAAGACTTTGGAGGATTTTCTTTAGGCCAAGTTCTTAGTGTACAGCAACAATGAATTCCAAATACAAATTCAACATTTACAAGTGAATGTTGACACAGCAACCTCTTCAGGAACGGGTCTATGTCAAACAGGGAGAGACACCTGTGTTCAGCCATGTTCCCTCGGCTTTGGGTAAAGAGGAGTGCCCCTTGCCTATACGTGGAGCAGCTGGCTCATTCTGCGGCTTCAGTCTGAGCTGCTGAATACATTTTTAAGCTTGAAAGGAAACTGTGGCTTCTGCTGTGCAGCGAGCTCAGATGTCTGTGCTGGAAGTCTTCAGAGCTGAAAGCCAGGTTTGACCTGAGGTGCTCTGTGACTCTTTCCTGGGTACTTTGGATCCTAAATATAAAAGAATACCTGAGTGCTTGCTAAGGGACACAGACACTTCTGAATTCCTCTGTGTGCCAGAGAAGGCTCAGCTTCCATGCAAGATCGTCTAATATTAGGCTAACTTTTCAAGTATTTTTCTCTCGACATCTAACAGTTCTTTTCATTGCTTAGCAAAAAAAAAAAAAAAAAGAAAGAAAGAAAATCAAAAGTATCCAAAATTGGAAATGTAATGCCAGGATCATAGCAAACATTTAAAATGATTTCAGCAAATACACTACACACACACACACACACACACACACACACACAATGGCTATGGGACAGATGGTGGGGGAAGAGAGGGTAGTGATTATGTCTGCATTTAATTCTGAAATATAAAAAGGTTTTAAATCACAAGCCTCATTTTCAAGTCAAGAAGTATTTTGGGAACACAAGCCAGTCATGGGCCAAACACTGGGGGCAGGGTTGAGGAAGGTGTTGAGGAAGAGAGTTGGAGGAGACAATTAACACCAGTCCCTGGAACATGCAGGTTACTATGTCTTCCCGGTTTGGAAAGGGCCAGGACACCTCTTATACTTCTCCAGGCTTCCCGGAGCCTGCCATATAACTGGAGGATGAGAAATGCAGAGGGGAAAAAAACTCCCAGACAAGGGATAATAGTAGGCCAGAGAAGGAAAGATTTCCTAACAGCCATTTAGGACATCTGATCTACAGCAGCCCTCAGGAGGCTCCTAACATCTAATAATAAAGGGGCCAGACAACTTTTGAAAAAATGGGAACATGAACCACTTTATTATAAGAAAACCCTGTTTTAGAGGTATTCATTCATTTGTCACACAGTTATGGGGCACCTAATATGCCAGTGCTAGAGAAATACGGATACACTTGTTTGGGTCTGGACACAAATTACTTACTGATTTCATAGATTGAATGTTGTTCTCAGGCCTTACTCCCTCTTTATTGAAGGAATATCCATCCATGAACTTTGCCACATGACTAAACAGGTTATGGCATCATTAAAAGTGGGGTATATTTCTCTACCCCACTGATACTGAGTTTGGCCACATGACTTTGCTTAAGCTGATGGAACTTTAGTGCATTTGACACAAGCCAAGACTTCAAGCATATCTACACAACTTGCATTGGCCTCTTGTCCAATCCATTTCTATAAGAAGAAATTGCTCTAACAACCATAGGTGCAAAGAGAGTGACTGTCACACAGCGGAAACCTGTAGTCTGTTCTCAAACTACAAACTACAGTCTGCCTGAGTCCAAACTGTAGCAGGTCTATAGAACCAAAAAAGAGAAATGCTGGTGGCTGCAAGCCACTAGGAATTGGGGGTTGTTTGTTATGTAGCGTGATCACAGCAATAGCTTGATAATACACTGACCAAATAGCATATTCACTTTAAGCTATGACATAGGCCAAAGTTCTGTTTGTGCTTTCAAATACAGCCAATCCATCTAGTTTGCCCAGGACTACCTCTGTCTTAAAAAGGGGGAAATTGGTCACCTTAGCACCTTCCCACCTCTGATTTCTGAATCCTTTCTGCTTGTTGGCACCAGCCACAGCTCTGCTATAGACCAAGGCACTCATTCTGCACTGACAGTTCTTGCTGGCCCAGATTCCCACCCACCACTTCTGCCATTCCCCAACTGAGTCTGTCATCTGGGAGCAACTCCAAGTGCCAGATCCATAGGTCTCATTCTTCTTCACATCTCACCTAGCTCTAGTAGTTGCTAATAGATGATAACATATATTTACAAGTTAACATTAATGTATTATTCTGAAAGATGTTTCTTTAAAAAAAAAAAAACTGGAATGGCAATGCCTTAAGTTAGCAGGATTGGCAGATACAGGTGCTGCCATTATTCCCAACCTACACTCAGACACCAGAAAACGATTATGACACCCTTTCACATTAAGCCCAGGTGTACCTTCAAAATTCTGCTCAACATAGTGCTTTTGGTAACCATTTCAAATATATTCAAGTTGGAACATAAAATGAATTCCATATGTCAATGCTGCCTTAGACCAGAAAAAAATTTAACTCTAATGGTAGGAATTTCACCTACCTCTATTTCTGAGAGGTAGGATGGAAGCATAGAATAGGCAGGAAATTGAAAACCAGTCAATCAGGAAGCAGTTTCTATGACTCTGATCAAGTTATGGAAATTTCCCTGGCTTCATTTGTTTTAAGAAAAATAAATAATTTTATTAATTCCACTGTCTTCAGGCTAAGATGTTTCTCTCTGAAATGTTATGATGTTAAAAACAAAGGAACTTCTCTGGTGTCTTCCAGTTACACATGACTCATATTGGAGGGTTTCCTTTAGAAAGATCAATACAAACTGCTTAGAGGGAAAAAAATGAGATCGCAAATTTCTAAATATCTTATTTGTTGTAGTACGTTCTAGAAAAAAGGCAGGAAGTGATTTTATGTTTATCATTTATCATCATTAGCCTCTCATCCTCCATCTTCTTCCTCCTCATAGGCCCAGGGCAGCTTGACCTCTGTTGAAGGCAAGGATGGGGGGAATTCATGAAGATGATTTTCATGACACCTCTAAAGTAAACAATGAGAAAATCTGGGAAGTCCAATATCACATTAGGTTGTATCAGAAAATAAGTTTGAATATAAAAAGGATGTAAGAGTTGGGCAAATATCTTAAGCACATTAAACTTCCATTTATGTGTTTCCAAAAGCAGAGACATATACACACACAAAAGTAGAGACATCACTTTGCCAACAAAGGTCCATATGGTCAAAGCTATAGTTTTTCTAGTAGTCATGTACAGATGTGAGAGCTGGACCATAAAGAAGGTTAAGTACCGAAGAACTGATGCTTTTGAATTGTGCTGGAGAAGGCTCTTGAGAGTCTCTTGAACTGCAAGAAGATCAAACTAGCCAATCCTAAAGAAAATCAACTCTGAATATTCATTGGAAGGACTGATGCCGAAGCTGAAGCTCCAATACGTTGACCACCTCATGTGAAGAGCTAGTTCACTGGAAAAGACCCTGATGCAGGCAAAGATTGAGGGCAGGAGAAGAAGAGAGTGACAGAGGATGAGATGGTTGGATGCCATCGACTCAATGGACATAAGTTTGAGCAAACTCTGGGAGATAGTGAAGGACAGGGAAGCCCGGCATGCTGCAATCCATGGGGTTGCAAAAAGTCATACACGACTGAATGACTGAACAACAAATTTTAATAAGACCTAGCTAAATGAGAAAAAATTATACTACTGTAGGAATTCACTATAACCTACCTAAAAGCATTTGAACTGATATCTGTCATGTTATGAGTAGTCTGCAAATGGCAATGGCCATTAGTATTATTTAAGATATAATTTCATCAATCACCTTATCTGAAGAAAGACAAGGAGGATGATATCCTTGGCCCCTAGGAAAGGGGCAGTCAATGAAGATTATCCAGCCCTCGGGATACTGGAAATGTGCACCTTTTTGAGAAAGGTTGACCACTAGGCTTTTCTTGCCTAGACCGGAATCAGCTAGTCAACTTCACTCAGCAACCTTATTGTCATCACCCCGTCTTTCTCCCAGGTACCTTGACACTAGGAGGGATGCTCTGTGCTGAGTAACCCAGGAGGTAGACATGCAGCTGACACAGCTGCTCCTGGTGAGAGACTGTGTGTGTGTCCAGCTCAGCAACCCAGCCAACTGAAGACACTCGCAGTGCTGGGGTCTGGATCCCCATCCGCATGTGCGTGGGCCTACACTAGGGAGACCCCTGCACCAGGATGCTGCCTCTGCTTCCATGTGGCAGGCGAGTAATCCTCAGGACAGCTGGGAAACACAGACTATGGGGATAGGAAATATCAATGAACTGTCAAAGGCTGGGCTCAGGAAAGGGGGCTGACTTGAAAGAGGCACAGGGAACTTTCTGGGGGGATAGGGATACGATGAGCTAAACTATCCTCCCACAGATGCGTGGAAGCCCTAACCCTTTAGCACCTCAGAATGTGACTGTGTTTGGAGATAGGGCCGTTAAAGAGATGGTTCAGGTAGAAAGAGGCAATTAGAGCTTGCCCTAATCCAGTATGACTGGTGTCCGTAAAGAGGAGGAAACCTGAGCACTGGAGAGACCAGGGACGCGCCTACACAGAGAAGACACGGTGTGAGGACACAGCAAGAAGTTGTCACCTGCAGGCCCAGGAGCAAGGCCTCAGAAGAACCACAGCTGCTGACGTCTCCATCTGGACCTGCCGCCTCCAGAACTGAGAAAACACACTTCCTTTGTTTAAGTCACCTAATCTGTGGTGCTCTGCAGTGGCAGCCTGAGGAAACTCATTACAGACATCGTCTAGATTTCTATGGTGATGGTGCTTACATGACTATTTTACATTTGTCAAAACTCACTGAACTGTAAATGTACAGTAGCCAACTTTCCCTACACATAGATCATGCCTTAATAAGCTTGGCTTTAAAAATGCTACTAATCAGACTTTTAAAATTTGGCAGAAATAATGATATCTCTTTGAAGAACTTCCTAAACAGGACTGTTTTTGAAAAATGCACATTTAAATAGAATTAAATACTAAAAATCAAATATCATTCTTAAAGTTTTGTTTAGTTTTTCCAATGCAAACAGTTCTACAAAGAAGATAACTATGATATAATGCAACCTTTATTCTTATGTTTTTTTTGTATCATTTATTTGTCTATAAACATATGCTGGTTCAAATAGCATATAAATCCTTAAATCCAGGGAGCTAAACTACTGTCTATTAACTGTCAATTTATAGCCCTATTTATTGGAAGGTTCTTAGCTGTTTTGCTCATGAAATTATCAATATTTATGATCAATAACTGAAATATTATTATGATAATTAATATACACTTGTATTTTAAATGGAAATTTCAATATATAAAGCCCCTTACATATAGCATACTTATCTGTATCTTAGTAAGGTTATTCAGATAGACATGCTTTGTACCTACTACTGATTTTAGCATGTACATTATACATGATGATAACTAACACACTCACTCAATCATTGATCATCCCAACTTCAGAGATTTCATCAGCAACATTAAAGTAGACCCTGGTTACTCGGCCTTAAAGGTCACGGGGTCAAGGCCAAAGTTGAAACCAAACAGACAATTTGACCAGACATTGTACTGAGACTAGAGCAAAAATTTACTATATTCCTATAGGAACTGAACTGAATTACAGTATAAGTTAATCAGACTTAAAATTAAAATTGAATCTATAAATACAAAAAGACATATTCCATCATTTCATCAGATGAGAAAAAGCACCTGACCTTGTACATACTTAGTTCTCATTATATAAATGAACAAGTCTATAAAAATCCATGCTCAGGGCACCATCACTGAAATAATGCTAAATATCCAGTCTTCCAGTCCCCAAAGCTCAACCTCCCACATGTAACTGACCCTCTCCTTGAAAGGTTTCAAAAGCTACAGTTCAGAAACTATTGAAGCAGAGTTGCAAGGGAGTCACCCAGCCCTTCCCTTTCTCCTGCCTAGAGATTTCTTCTGGGGACTCTTGAACATTTACTAGAAGTTTTCATCCAGACAGCCCTGGGAGGACTGGCACCCTTCCTGGGCCTGCCTGTAATTCTACGATGAATGCTTTAATAATCTGCCTCTTTGCTGCCTCTCACCCTTCGTGCTTTGCACTAAGGATGTTTGTTTTTAAATCCAGTTGAGGAAAAAGCCCAGAACAAAGCTGTGTTTCCGTGTTTCTTTCCCTGGCCTGCTCATGGGTCAGCATCTAGCTATGCCAATGTCTCAAAGCATAATTATTAGATGAGATGTTTCCTCCTGAGGCAGCACAAGCTGTTTCCTTCTTTCATAAGGTAAAATGTGTGTGCTATTCCATAATCAAACAAGTAGGGAAAATTGCTAGCTAGCATATGCACAGCCCAGAACACAAATTCTAATGCCAGTTAGTAACAATATGAATTTAAGATAGAATAGCCAATTTGCTAGTATGAAAATCCCACCCAGGAAAACATTTCTTCCTTTTCTTACCATAACAGTCCTCATGCACAAAGAACTGAGAGTCTGAGAGTTAGAGATCTTTTATTAATATGTTTAATCACTTCCATGTATAGCCATTGTCTTCAATGGCACTACCTAGGGAAGGGAAATGTGCACAATTATTTCAGCAGGTCATCTAACATGGATCATCGTGACATGGAGGCCAGTGAGAACAACCCCAAAGCTGAGAGAGAGCTCAGAGAAAGAGCAATGGAGTTGATCAAGTTCTAGTCTACCTCTTTCTATGACTGGTCTGTGAGGTATTGAGCAATGACAAAAACTCACCTTCTCTGAGCCTCAGTTTTCCCAGGATAAAATAAGAAAAGTACCATGTGGAAGTCCTTTGGGAACTAAGTGCTCTTCAAATGGAGGAGACGATCAGTAACAGAATCACAGCATAGTTTCCCATCAAGCCTAAATACAAGTGTGAACAACGGAGTGCCTAGTCTAGCACTACATGTGTGGGTGTGGCTAACGGCCCCATAGGAATAGATTCCTTACTGTTTCACCCTTGTGTCTTCACAAGAGTAGTTTTCCTTTCTCTGCACCTTATGTGTTTGGAAATAAAGTTTTCCAAAAATTATCTGAAGTCACAAAAGACTTTCCAGCCAGAGTATATATTTATTTCTTTGTATAAGTGCTTCTTCTCTTACAAGCACTGAATTCAAGATCTAAAGGCTTGAAGACAGGTAGACATTCTCATATTCTCTGAGGAATACGTAGTGGAATCCTTCATGGAAAATGGATTTGCTAACTGACTCCCTTAGACAGCAAGGAGATCAAACCAGTCAACCCTAAAGGAAATCAACCCTGAATCTTCATTGGAAGGACTGATGCTGAAGCTGAAGCTCCAATACTCTGGCTACTTGAGGCGAAGAGCCAGTTCATTGGAAAAGTCCCTGATGCTGGGAAAGATTAAGGGCAGGAGGAGAAGGGGGTGACAGAGGATGAGATGGTTGGGTGGTATCATAGACTCAATGGACATGAGTTTGAGCAAGCTTCAGGAGATGGGGAAGGACAGGGAAGGACAGAGATGGGGAATGCTACAGTGCATTGGGTCACAAAAAGTCAGACACAACTGAGCAACTGATCAACAACAACTGACTCCATTAATATAATGTTCCAATTTACAAATTTAAATTTTATCCCCTCTGATGAATGCATAGCAATATACAGAAAAGATATAATCAGTTAAAGATACTTTCAGACCTTGAGAGATTGAGTTGTAAGGAATAAGAGCCAAATACAGAAACTTGGATGATATATGTAAAATACAGAGAGTATGGAAGTATTGTTCAACGAAGAGAAAAATATTAAATACAGTAAATTAAAAATGAGCTGAATGAAGTAAGACAAAGAAAAATTTAAACAACATTTAAAAAGAAAGACAAATGACAAAAATTTGTTAAGTATCTTGGGGGTAGTGTCAGGGGTGTTATTGCTCTTGCTGCTGCTGTTCTTTAGTCACTCGGTCGTGTCCAACTCTTTGCAACCCCATGGACTGTAGCCCGCCAGGCTTCTCTGTCCATAGGATTTCCCAGGCAAGAATACCGGAGTGGGTTGCCATTTCCTCCTCCAGGGGAATTTCCACCCCAGGGACTGAACTGGTGTCTCCTGCATTGGCAGGAGGATTCTTTAGCACTGAACCACCAGGGAAGCCCTTCAGGGGTGTACTGGAGTATAGTTATGAAAACCTTTACTAATGCATGGAAATTATCTAGCAATCCCTTGTTGAACCCTATGTGGGGGGTAGAAGGCTGTGCTCACTGTGTCAGTAATGCGGAAGAAAACGGAGGTGATCTGGGTTCAAGTCCCAGTGCTGCCACCTAGCCGTTGGACTGTCAGCAAGGCACTCAATTCTCCCAGGCTGGCTTCCACATCTATTAAGATGTGTGGTTAGACCAGATGAAAAATAGCAAGCTGGAGATCAGTAGGCTGATCACTGAATGAGAAAAATCATAAATACTGTGGAAACATTACATAAAACCTAGAATTCCAGATTTTCTTGAAAAGTTGGAGCAGCCGCTAATGTTGGGTCAGCTTCCTGCATGGCAGCAATAAACTGGAGCCGATTCTTTGCGCCAGAATGGTCCCACCTTTCCCAGGCGATGCCTGGAGCTACTCATTGTGTCCTTATATACATACGTTCTGCCCTACTTCATTGCTATGAATTACCTGCATGGGCTCTACAGCATCTATACTTGTGACCCTGGACAGCTATTCTCTTAGTCCCATTCAATTCTTATACTCCATAATTCTTTAAAAGTCTGCACCTAGAATGAAAAATCCAGCACATCGTTTCCCTTCTTGCCCTGTAATGTCAATCATCCCATTAGCTGAAGAAAAGCTCTTAAAGATTTGAATCTGGAAATTAAAACTAACATACTGATGGTCTAAAAACTTAACTTCCACCTCTCACATGCTGCCACGGTGTTTATTGTAGCTTCCCGCTCATTCACTCTGCTTCCAGTCCAACTTGATTTCTGTTTTACAGTCACATTTACAAAGACTTTCCACAGTAATTAATTTAAAAGCATAACATCGAACTGGTTCCTTCAAACTGGACACATCAGAAACCAAAAAGCTTATTTAATGAGAATAGCTAGATGCCAAAGTTTAGGCAAACCTGAAGGATTTCCTTCAAACACTAAATCTTTGTCTTTTAGCCCCTTTCGAAACTCCTTCCATAAAAGAAAATCTATTCTATTCTGACCAGACTGCACACAAACATGAGGTTAAAAATGTTTGCCTGACGCCTTTCAATACCCCTGCTTTGAATGCAGCGGTTTGTTTCGCTGCCATATTTCTTTCAAACGATGTGCTTTGTAAGAATTTTAGATTCATCAAAATACCTATGAGCAAGTTTTTTTAGTAGAAAGTGTTAGCTAGCTGCTTGTATGCCTTTGAATGTGAGAGATTTTACCATATGTTGCCATATCATTTAGATTATGTCTAAGTGATGCCAAAAATCTGGAGGAAAAAAGGGAGATTCTATTATCTTCATGCTTTATTTGCAAGTCACCAAACAGCTATCTGTTTCAGATCACCCAGCTGTGCGGCACCATATAGCTAACACATCTGGGTGATTAGCTGAATTATTCATTTTCATCAAGATATTTTGTTCTCCTGTGGACAATATCTGAGCTTTACATGTGGATGTGCATAGCACATGCACGTGTTTACATAAGCACATGTGTTTCTAAAATAACAGATTTAAGCAACTATTTCAAATGCAGAATTCAGGATCAGACTCTTCCTTCACATCCCAATGGACATTTGTAACAATCAATGGCTCTTTCCCATCTGTGCCCATGCAACTCTCAGAGTCAGTGAAATGAAAGTAGTTCAGTCATGTCCGACTTTTTGCGACCCGATGGACTATAGTCTCTAGGCCAGAATACTGGAGTGGGTAGCCTTTCCCTTCTCCAGAGGATCTTCCCAGCCCAGGGGTCAAACCCAGGTCTCCCACATTGCAGGCAGATTCTTTACCAGCTGAGCCACAAGGGAAGCCCTCTCAGAGTCAGGCGAGGGAGCAACACTGGGAGGTCAGCCCAGAAAGCCAAGGAAGGGGACAGACCTTCCCATCACCTGCAATCCAGAGTTCTGACCCTGCGCAAACGCTGGTAGTTAGGCACACCCAGGAGAATGCAGCCTGGGCTGGAAGAATCCTGAAATACAACATTACTATTTAAGGAGCACTTATCATGCACCTGGTGGCTTCCCTCGTGGCTCAGACGGTAAAATGTCTGCCTACAATGCGGGAGACCCGGGTTCAATCCCTGGGTCAGGAAGATCTCCTGGAGAAGGAAATGTCAACCCACTCCAGTATTTTTGCCTGGAAAACCCCATGAACGGAGAAGCCTGGTAGGCTACAGTCCATGGGGTCGCAAAGAGTCGGACACGACTGAGCGACTTCACTTTCACTTTCACTTATCATGCACCAGGCTTAGTGTTTTTACCTGCATCATCTCATTGGAGCCTCAAAATAACTCCATGAGGCAAAAACTATTATTTCCCAATCCCTCTTTTTGGTTTTGGGTTTTGTTTGTTTTTTTTAACACAAATAAGGGGACTCAGAAGAGTTAAGTAACTGGTAAGTGGTAATGTTTGCAATACCTACCATGTTTCCTGAGTTTTCTAACAAGTCTAATCTCAAGTCCTATCTCTCACTGTCAATCCATCTGCTTTGATTTGAGGTTTATAAAACTAGACTGAAAAACTCCATGGGAGACTTTGACCTTATCAACCATCTTGGTATGTCTAAACTATTTGAGTCATGGATAGCTGCAACTATTTTTAATGTTCACTATAGTACTTTTAATATATCTCCAGTAAACTCTGTTTAAGAAGGGACTTCTCCTGGGGAAAAAAAAAAAGGGGCATAAAAGCATGGCTTTTTTTGTTCTTATAATCTAGGCAGACATGATATATCACACCATGGTACCATGAGGCAGACAATAGAAGGGATTAAACACAGAAAACTTTTGAAACCAAACAAGCAAATAATTGTCATCTCAATTATTTCATTATGGCTGACAATAGAATAACACAAAGGACTGAGTGGTTCCCAGAAAGGCACGACAATCATAAAAGACTAAAGACACAAAGAGTATTTCTAAGAGACAGCAGAACTCATACAATATGTGATGTACAGTAAAACCTTGTTATTCTGATCACAGCTCTTTTTTCTCCAAAACAATTCCCACTCCCCAGCTGCCTAGACTGTCTTATTGTTATTTTATTAAAATACAAGCTCATTTTAACCTGGCTAATTCAAAGTCAAATTTTGCCAGCCCCTTACATGGTAACTAAGGAGCACTTACTTCCTCTCTGTGTCATCTCCTGGGCTCTTGTGACCCCCAAATTGGTTTCACAAATGCAAGCGTACAGAATAAAAGACAATTGCCACACTGAATGGCAATAAAATATGCAGGAAAATGTAAGTTAAATATCTGTTATTTTGTGACATTCCAAATTCTTTTTCTTTTTTCAGAATTCCCTTATGTTTAGATATTAAACTATAATGTGACCACATTCAGAGAATACGATTTATAGGAAGCAGAGGGAGAGAAGGGGAGAGAGAGAGATTCAATTTTTCATTACTAACTAAATCCATTAACAGCTAATAATAATATCCATATGATTTATTGGCACTGACTACATGCAATAAACTTCAAATATATTAGCTTATAGAGTCCTCACAGTAACCACAAGTTAACTATTCTTGATGTTACGTTGGTGGTGGAGAAAGAGACACACAGATAGGTTAAGCAAATTGTCCCAAACTGTACCATCATTAAGTGGCCAGGACTCAGACTCAGCCAGGATAGAGACTTCAGCCTCTGTTCAGAAGGACAAGGATGAAGCGTAAGTCCAGAGATGAGACTCCATCTTCCTTCCTCCCCCTTCCACTTCACACTCACAGCACCAACTCCATCACTACTTTGAGACCACCATCACAGCCCCCTGGAAAAACAGAATCCCACTCAGTCCCCAGTTTCCCTGCCGACAAAACACTAGAGAATTCCCAAATCCTAAAACAGTAATGATCCCTTTAGTAGCCAACAAACTCCAAGAGGGTTTTCGAGCCAGCACTTGAGCAGGAGAGAAGTGGGCGACCCCTGAGCCCAGAGTCCTGAGTGACCCTCCAGCCACTCACTGCCAACATCCAGGCCACCTGAATCCCATTAGGGGCTGGTTGACACCAGCTGCTGCAGTCTGCTCTGAAACCTGTCTGTTCCACTGCTTAGGATTTCCAGTGGGGACCTCAAAACCCTTTTCCCCAGCACAATTTTGACTGGACACAAAGTCCCAAAACTACACATCCTGGCTGTAAGCCTGTAATACTTGCACCCGGTGATACATCCAGCCCTGGCTTAGTGACTATTAGATACAAAAGATGCACAGCTTGCCCTTCTCAGAGAACTTGTCATTGTTCAGTTGCTCAGTCATGTTCCACTCTTTGCAACTCCATGGACTGTAGCTTGCCAGGTTCCTCTGTCCATGGGGTTTCCCAGGCAAGAATACTGGAATGGGTTTCCATTTCCTACACCAGGGGATCTTCCCAACTCAGGGATCGAACCTGCATCTCCTGCATTGGCAGGTGGATTCGTTACCACTGAACCATGAGGGAAATCCTCTCAAAGAACTGCCCTAGCCAAATGGAGCTGCCTCCCTTGGAAGTCACGGAAGTTATGCCGATGGCCAATGACTGACTACCTGGGGCACAAAAGGCTGGCCCCTTGCTTTGAGGGGCAGCCATCTCTGGGGTGCAATTTATTACCCACTGCTCATCACATGTCCCCATGAAACTAGACTCCAGCTAAGTATATCCTTCTTAGATGGAGAGTACCACTTCAATAAATCATGTACGCAAGAATCCCTGTCTCAGGCTCTGCTTCTAGAAACTAAGATAATGATCTTAGCTGCCCTCACAGAACTAGGTCTCTTTGCATTCACCTCATCCTGCCCTCTGCCTCTAGACTCTCCCCTGCCTAAGATTCCTCAGCCTGACCCAATCCAAACCTCTATACAAAGTGTCATGTGGTATCTGCAATCATCATATAACACTTTCCCCACCTATAAAAATAGAAAATAACTACCACTTATTTCCCTGAGCAGGTTATACCAAAAGTTTACTGGATTTTGTTCTACTGACATAGCTACAGATTGTGCACTAGGAAGAATGACTATGACTTAGTTTAGGAAGCCTCCTTCCCATAGCACATTGAAGAGCAGGCCTGCCCATGGTTTAACATCTAATAAGATTACCTGGGCTGGGACAATTGCCTGGTAAGGATTAATAAGATTCATCTCCATGTCAGACTGTGATCAAAGTTTTGCCATCAAGGCATCACATCTGCTTTCTTGGCCCTGAAAACAGGCCGTCCATCCACCTACCCACACCCCATCCCCCACTACACACACACTCAGGCCAACATAAACAAGCAGCTCCAGTATCAGAAGGAATGAGGGCTGGCAGGGGAGGATGCTTGACACTGAGAAGTTTTCCTCCTGCAAGCCAAAGGGACTGAAAAGCAATGCATTTTCTTCCTACATAAGGTTTGAGTATTTCCGCTGATTCCTCTGAAACATCTTTAAAAGTTTCTATGAAGCCCTTTAACCAGCTTCTGACTCTTGCTACAATGACAACCCCATTTCATTGGAGCTGTTAAAAGACACATTGTCTAGCCCAGGGAAGGAAAATTAATCCTTAAATGGGTGGCACTAGTGGTAAAGAACCCACCAGTCAATGCAGGAGACCTAAGACACGCAGGTTGAATCCCTGGATGGGGAAGATCCCCTGGAGGAGGGCATAGCAACCCACTCCAGTATTCTTGCTTATGGAGCAATCCCATGGACAGAGGAACCTGGTAGGCTACAGTCCATAGGTCTCAAAGAGTCGGACATGACTGAAGTGACTTAGCATGCATAGAATGAGGCAGACCACAAAATACCAGATATTTTTTCACATATTCCTTGTTTTTTCAGATTCCTGTCCACCATGCATGCTTTTCCCACTTATATTTGAGTGTAGGCATTATCTTGCTGGGTTTCCCAGGTGGCTTAGTGGTAAAGAATCTGCCTGCCAAGCAGGATATGTGGGTTCAATCCCTGGGTCAGAAAGATCCCCTGGAGAAGGAAATGGCAACCCACTCCAGTATTCTTGCCTGGGAAATTCCATGGACGGAGGAGCCTGGTGGGCTACAGTCCATGGGGTGGCAAAGAGTTGGACACGACTGAGCGACTAACCAACAACTGTGTCTTGTGCTGTGCGCTCAGTCACTCAGCCGTGTCTGATTCTTTGCGACCCGGTTGACTTGTAGTCCACCAGGCTTCTCTATCCATGGAATTTTTCAGGTAAGAATACTGGAGCAAGTTTCCATTTCCTAATCCAGGGGATCTTCCCCACCCAGATATTGAACCCACATCTCTTGCATCTCCTGCGTAGGCAGGGGGACTCTTTACCACTGTGCCAGCTGGGAAGCCCCAACTGTCTTGCTATCTCCTTTTTAAATAAGAAGAGGGCTGAACTGGAATCAGGAAACACAAAAGCTTGTATCTGTCCTTGGGCAAGTCTGTCTCTTCCCCTCATTTGTAAACACAATGCCTTGGACCAGGCTGAACTAAGGTCCTGTCTTTTTCTAATGTCCTGTGAGACTTTACTAGCAGCGTAAGAGTATATAGTCTTAAGAGCATGCAATCCAGAGCTAAACTTCCAGGGTTCATATCCTAGATTTACCACTTACCATTTACATCTTGAGTAAGTTCCTTGCTAAACCTCACTCTCATCATTTGTGAAATGGGGATAAAATGAGTTCCTCTCTCATTGACTTGGGGTGGAGATTTAACGATATAATATATAAGATGTGCTTAGAATAGTGCCTGGTATATAACAAATATTCAATAAACATTTAACTCTTGTGATTCATCCTCATTCACCAAAAAAAGAACTTGCCAGGTTAATTTTCCCACTAGAAGACATAAAACATTGGTGGTCACAAATATAATCACACTAACACTTATGAAGAACCATGTGGCAGATATTAAGAAATTGTATAAATTATCTCATTTAGATCACATCAAAATCACACAAGGTTGAAATATTACATTCTTCCATTTTAGAGATAAAGAAACAAAGGACCAAAGAGGCTTAGCATCTTGCTAATGGTCACACAGAACAGATCTTTTAAAATGTTTCACAATTAGGGACTTCCCTGATGGTACAGTGGTCAAGAATTCGCCTGCAGGGGATATGGGTTCAATCCCTGGTCTTAGAAGATCCCACGTGACATGGAGCAACGAAGCCCATGTGCCACAACTACTGCAGCCCACGCGCCTCAAGCCCGTGCTCTACAAGAGAAGCCATCGCAATGAGAAGCCCTCACACTGCAACTAGAAAGTAGCCCCCACTCATTGCAATTAGAGAAAGCCTGAGTACAGCAATGAAGACTTGGTGCAGCGGAAAATAAATAATAAATAAATAAATCTTTAAAAAATGTTTCACAATTATCTCTTCAAGAATACAAGCCCTCATTCATAGCATGATGCCATTTCCCTTGGTGTAAATCCTTCCATCACAGCCAACCCCAAGCTACCAATGGGCGTCTGCACTGAACACAGAGCTGGGAAGAACAAGCCCAGCTGGCTGTTCTGTGCGGCTCCTAACCACGCATACGGTTAGGATGTTGTCAAGTGAGCAGCCCACTCCACGGCCACTCAGCTGACCCCTCCAAGGCGTGTCCAGTCATTCTCCTCCTGCACCTCAACACTGCTTTAGAATGCACACCGAATGATATGCAGACTCCCCACAAAACATCTAGCTCAGATTATAAAACTCAGACTCAGACTTTGTGTTTCAGTGTAAGTCTGAATAGAGGTCTGATGTATGTTATTAACTATGCCTTCATGTTCTATTTATTAACAGAAAGGAACAATTGTTTCACTTCAAGAGGATGTAGAATTGATTTATTTCTGCTGTTTCTGTACCACAGTTAATATTGTAATTTATTTGCAAAATATAATAAACATAATGCTTAAAAAAACAGATTTTTCTCTTCATTTATAAATTTAATCTAGCTTTCAACAATGTATAAATTTCCTGCTTGGTTGGTATGTTTTTAAATGTCTAGATTGCACAATTATTGTATATGATGAAAAATGTATATTATGCAGTCTTATTTAGTGTTTTATGCAAATTAATGTTTCTCAGTTAAAACTGTTGATTCATTTCTGCGAGCTTATTAATAACACATTACCAGATGTTTCCAAATCTCTCTATACAATTTCAATTCTTGATCAAGTCTGACATACATAATTTCACCCAAAGATTCTTTTCTTTCTAGTCTTAATTTAGAATATGCATTGACTTAGCAATTTTAAAATGTACTGTAAGAATGAATAAGAAGATTCTCAGTTTCTAATCCATTGTGGCAGCTAAAATACCATTTTGTGCACCATAAAGCAACTATATGAATTTATTCACATATAACATACTAATAGCAAGCAAGTTGTAAGGGCAGAACTGTACACTCCCCTCAATGTCAAGGCAGTTTCTTGTACTTTCACTTATCTCTGCAGTTCCAGGCATCAGGCATCAGGAGTCATTATCATGGTCTCAGTAGCATGGCGGTGGTCAGGGCTTGAGTCTAGGGGGCCACTCTAAGCCGTCTCTCTCATAGTAAGAAAGGCCAAGCCCCACACCCAGGAGGTCTGTCATGCCCTACCCTTGCCCCTCTCAGTCCTGCAAGTCCAGGAAAAAAAAAATAAGAAGGTGGTTGATGTTGACTTAGACCCCCCTTTTTTTGTACTCTTCTAGCATCCAGCACCTCCCTCAGAGGTCTCAAATTTTCAAAGCCTTGAATAAACTAGTTTAAGTTTTGTGTTAATATGTTAATAATTTGAGGTCATCCTTAACCCCATAACCAAGGGTCTTCACTGTAAATGACAACTGCCAAGAAGAGACCATGATTGGACCAAAAAAGTTGTTCAAAGGTGGGATTTCAGGGACTATAACACTAGAAAGTTTTTAATGGAGGATATCTCCCCCAGTCTTCAAAGTGTGCCATAAGCATAGCTCTCTACGCATTTAAAGGACCACCTCCAGCCCATCCCTCCCACCCACCCCCACCTTAGCACCTCACTGCCACATAATCGCCAAATAGCAACTCTCTGTGTGTGAGGGGTAACCTAGCTCCTCCTTCAGAGGGAACAGCACTGGGCCCTCCTCCATCTTCCACCACCAACAACAGCTAATACATATTGAATAATCACAATGGGGCAGCCTAAGTTCTAAACGCTTTGCATACATTAAGTGATTCCATCCTCATTCCACACTTATGAAGTAAGTACTATTACTCCTCTTTTACATGGAAGGAAACCAGGACACAGAGAGGGTAAGTCACTACCCAGGGGTCCATAGCTGACAGATGGAGGGCTCTCCTGCCCCAACAGTCTGGCTTCCAGCTGTGTGACCTCAACAACCACACTGTACTGCCCTTTGCTGGCAGCATGTGATGTTGGTCCCTTAACCTCCTCTCCTTTTAAACTGAGAACCTGGATTACATCACCATCCAACCTGTTCCCACTCTGACACCTCACCCAGGTTTTAGGCACGTCGTCATCTCTACTAACTTAATGCAGAAACTCACGCTGTCATCATTTCAACACCATGGTCTTCTCCTGTATTCATGGGACACAGAGCCAGACTTTTTCCCCATTGGTAAAAATTGTTGAATATTTGTAACATGGCTGTCTTGCCTTTCGAAAGAGAACGAATTAAAAGAAGGTGTCTTTGCTCTGCTTCATGGTGAAATTAGGTTGCACCATGAGACTTGCATCTATTTCTGTCAGAGCTGTGATGTCTCTGGGGCTTCCAAAAAGAGCCTTGTCACTCTTCAGGCTGAGTTCTTTTCCCAGGGGAAATGTAGGCAAAAGCACTGCTATCAGATGATCTTTTAAAAAATTCTACAGAGATGTTGGCTGCTTATATTCATTTGACAGTCACCACTTAGCATTCGTTTTACTATTACTATCCAAACACAAGAGGAACATGTGAGAAAGAATAAAGTTGGACAGTCTGTTTATGGAAGGTAAAAATGAAGAAACAAGATTTCAGATAATTCAACTTTTCAAACAATACTTTATAAACAAAGATGAATACAGAAATGTTCATGTACACAGCAGGTACTGATTCTGAGCTACTTAAGAGATCAATTGCTAATTTAGTCACTTAGCAAATATGTACTGAGGGACAATGATGCAAAGTTTACCAAGAACTTTTGTGTCAGGAACAGTGTTCATCACTGTACATAAATTATCTTACTTAATTCTTACAAGCAAATTTCTGAGCAACTAGTATTCCCATTTTACAGATGAGGAAACTGAGGTGAGTGAGTAACCTGCCTAAGGTAATGTAGCTGATAAGTTGGTAGAGACCAGATTTAGGTCCAGATTTATCTGACCATAATGCCCCAACTCTTAATCACTGTGCTTTACTATCCTCTAGGAAGAGAAAAAAGAAAGATAAATGAAAGGTAATTTTTGCTCTCAAAGAGCTTACTGATTAACAGGACAGATGATATGTATTTAGAAAAGACTATAATACAAGGTCAACTGTAGTCCATTACCAAAGAGAAGACACTGGCATTTAAGGGAGCTCAGAAGAAGGCAAGAATAGTCCTGGCTAGAAGTATCACAGACAGCTTCATGAAGGAGGTGGAGTTTAAGGTGTATTCTAAGGGATTTTAACTGAGAGTTTGAAAAAAGAGCAGAGAAAATGGCAGGTGATAAGGCCCAGAGAGCAGCAGCCTAGAGCATGAGTCTCTGAGGGCCTTAGACAAATGGTAAGAAATAAAACCAAGTCATGCTCACTGTCTGTCTCCAGTACTTAGAACAGGTGCTCATGAACATGTAGAAGGAATGAATGAATTTGGAAAAGACCAGGAAAAGATAGGCTTTGGAAGCCCTTGAATGTCAGAGTACAAGATGGGATGTTCTTCTGTGAGCAGTGTAAACCTCTCCAGCATAAAACTATCAAGAGAGGAACACAATTTGAGCTTTGCATCAATTTGGAAATTAGTTCAAGGTCAGATTCGCCTGTAGAGAAACTCAAGGACTGGAGGTTGACAAGTGGTCTGTGTGAAAGGAACAAAAGAAGTGGCCAGTGAGATGGAGAAAGCATGGATTGCAAACCCAGAGGAAGAGCTTCCCCTTCCCCTACAAATCCTCCCTTCTCACTTCATCTAGAAGCAATAGAAAATTCTTACATTGATACAAATAAATTGGGTGGAAATGGTACCTCAACTGAAGAAGAAAAGTAAATGTTTAGTTAATCATTCTAACATTTTGTCTGTATGCGCAACCACTGAATACTCTAACCATATCCCTGGAAGTTTCCGAATAACCACTTATTCCAAATAAAAGACCAAATTTCCCCATTGTGAACTAGGTACTTTTGTTTTATTTTTCTTTTTACTCAGTGTTTTTGGATTGGATAGCTAAAAACAAGATCTTCATCTTAAAATTAACACCAAAGTAACATTTCATACTTCAATGGTCCTCTATTCCAACTTTCTGCCCTGGCCATGGGTCCACCTACCCTCATCTAAGAGTGTTGATCACATTTTCTGAATTCTGCAGAAGAAAAAAGAAAAACAAACAAGCAAACAAAAAACTATAGAGCACTCAGATATAACTCAGGTGATCAAGGATCCATAGGAATTATGTCCAAGGTATATTATTAAATGAGGAACGTTACAAAGGTATCTTCAAGCAGGGATATATATATCCACTCCAAAGTGTTAACAGTGCTTAACTCTTCTGAGTGGGATTACAAGTGTTTTTAGCCTTCTTTTTCTGTACTTTCACATGTATAATTCAAAGAATAAAAACTTGTTCTTGCAACAAGAAAAATTTTTAATTTTAAAAACTGTGAAATTAACCATAAAAAAATATATTGACATAGCTGAGGATTCGCAAGGCTCTATGGCACAACACTTTTGTGGCAATGTCATGGTTTACCAAAAGGCATTTGGTACTGTCTGGAGTACTTCCCCAGGCCCAGGGCTGCCTACTACTGATGCCACCAATTCTTCTCTACCATTATCGCTGTACATAAATATGACACATGGGCTCCTCAATAAACACCCAATTTCCATTAGCAGTGAAGGCAGGAAAAACAGAAAGACTGTCTTCATTCTCTCTTCTCTCAAAGAATCTGCCCTCTTCTGTCCAGACTTTCTGGAAGCCAGACAGCATTCACCAGCCTCACCCATCAAAATCGTGCTCTTGCTATTGACCACAGAGGCCACTTCCTCATCTCCAAGATACCTAAAGTCCAGTAACCTTTTCTTTGGCCAACTTACAAAGTTCTTTAGAAGTGAACTTTTCCAAGGACATGCTGATCCGTCTTCCAAGGATCAGTCTAAATATTACCTTCCTCATAATTTATAAACACCACATGCAAGAACAAGGCAGTGCAAAGGGCATGATAGAACCACACCTGAACTGTCTTTCTGTTCCCTGGGTTCATCCCCTCTGGTTCAACTGCAAAGAAACAAACCAAAAACAATTTCTTTCAAGGCTCTAGTGTTCTTTGTGAACAAATCAGTCATAAACAGAATGCATCTCAAACTTAATTTACTGATGGCATGTATAAGAATGAGATCAGAATGTGATTCTTCAAAGCGTTAAATCATTTTGTCCATTTTCATTGCTAAAGCATCTATCTCTTCAACCTGTATGCCCATTTAAAACTGTTTTCTTTAACTATTCTTCTTAAATACCAAGAGTAACTATTACAACTTAAATAAAAGTAGAATACTGACCTGTAATTTTTTTTCTCATAATAGGCCATTCCTAAAAGAGAGCAGTGATTTGTGTATTGCAAAGACAGGAAGTGTACTTCTTAGGATTGCAATGAGACTTGAAAAATAAAAAGAAAACCAGCAAATGTGCGCTGCCTAATTCTTCTCTGTATCTTCTTTGCTGGGGAAGAGGATGAAAAGGAGCTGCTGGGCATCCACTCAAGATGCTCTCTGGCTCACAAATAGGGCTGGGGGAATTAAAGCCACCTAAAGAAGGTCTAGGGTGTCTCTGACACAATTTCCCCAGAAACCCTCCCCAAGCACTGTACGAAGTTCCATCTTCTCACAACTTGTATTTATTTCTATCTGCGGTTTTGGCTTCGCCCAACTGAGTGTGGAAACCGCATAATCTTCATGTACAGTTGCCAACTCTAGCCTCATCTTTATGTTAACCGTTACTTCAATAAAAGAAAACAATAAAAGGATATACTCTTCCTGTGAAGCTCATCTATGAGCACAACAGTTGATTATCTCACTTTCAGTATGACCAGCTGGGGTCTAAATATTATTTTATGAATGGCAGTAATCATCATATGGAAAGCATGACTGTCCTAAAGAACAGATTTACGAGTCAGAGACACAGTGCAGAGTGCTAACCCAAATGCCTGTAGGAGCCCAGAAAGTAACTTAAAGAGTGAGGCAAACCAAGGGGGAGATAATAGGAAGATACGACCCTGGGAGGAACTAGAGGGTGCACTCCCACCCCAGGTGAGAGGTGATAGTGGCTGAGCGGAAACAAGAGACCTTCCTCTTAGAAGTGTCAAGTGCAAATCAGATGAACAGAGAGGCTCCAGGGTCAGATGAGTGCTCTCAGATCAGGATCAGATCTTCTGCCAGAAGGGGCCACACCTAGCAACAAGAGCCAAACAAGTGCTGGGGAACCAATTCTGAAGACCAGTAGAAAAAATATCCCAGATATGAATAAATAATTCATCATTTTAACATTTAACATTCAAAATTGTATATTTTTAATATTTAACATTTTAACATTTAACATTCAAAATTGTATATTTTTAATATTTTTTATTGAATGTAAAATGTCCAATGGTCCTGGGCTCCCCAGGTGGCTCAGTGATTAAAAAAAAAAAATCTGCCTGCCAATGCAGGAGACAGAGGAGACTTGGGTTCGATCCATGAGTCAGGAAGATCCCCTAGAAGGAGGAAATGGCAACCCATTCCAGTATTTTTTTTTTTCAAACCTCTCTATTTCTATCCTCAAAGAGGAGCATGTCATCACAAAGGGATGAATCCCAGGAAATATTTTGAGACAAGAGTATTTGATATTTCTCAGAGTATATACCACAATAGTGACTGCTTACACAGTTGGTCCTGAGGCCAATGAAAAAGAGTTCAACTTGCCTTTTCTCAGGGAAGACATCAACTACAACTGATTTGAAAAAAAGGTAACTGAAACAATTGGGGAAATGGGGATTTCCAGTAAAAATAATGACAATAATAGATAAAAATTAATTTTGCACAAAATTTCTTTGATCCTGGAAAGTCTTAAATGGAAAAGGCTTCACATATCTGTACTGTATAAATTCCTTGTCTTGCATTATTTATAACACACTAAATTAATGACAAATCTCTGCTCCATTTCTGCTAGTACACACAGCCATACTGTCACTAAACCATTTAGGCAGTTATTGGGAGGGAATGATCCAACTAAACCTTTCCTTTCTCATGGTATTAAGAATGGTGTCCTCATTGCATAAGACCTGAAGTTACAAAAACTGCTATTTCAAAAATGACTGAGCTCTTCCCATGCATCAGGTCTTAGAGACTGGAAAAACATGGATGGGTAAAGCAAAGTCTTGTTCTTTATGAATTCCAGTCTGAGTGGGTGTCAGCCAAATACAAAACTAACCAAATGACCATGTGAAAAAAAATATTATGAACAAATTCTATGATATGGGCATGAATGTCCCTAATTCTGCCTCAGGGGTAGAGAAAGGAATATTCAAACTAGCCTTTAAATGACTGTGAAATATAGGAAGGGCTGTTCCAGAACATGATACTTTGTCTAGAATTTCATACTCATAAAACCCAGTATCTGATATTAAGTGATTACCAAGTAAAATTTCTATTTGGTTTGTTTTCATCTTTGGTTTTCTTTTTGTTTTCTTGTGTTTTGGCTTTATTTTTATGAAGAGTACCTGAGAAATTTATAAATTCTCTTTACCAAGTCCCATATTGCCCTTGAGTTTAGTTGGGGTCAAATTATAAATGTTTCTCATTTCTTTCCTTAGCTACTAACTTTCTTTAAATAGGATCCCATAAAGTGACACAATGACATTTAATAACAAACTCAATGCATAAAACTGCTGAAGTGTTTGAAAAATATAAAAGCTTTATGACAATACATATCAAATGATACAGAATATGAAAAGTCCTGGAACATTAGCAAGATTGGCTAGAAATAAACCCATCATAAATTAACCTCAGTTTTATACAAGTAGAAATGGTAATTACACTCAAAGAGAGTAAGATTTTCAAAACCAATAGTTTTTATGTTATTAGATTGATGTCCCAACACCATGGATAGCTCATTGTCATTTGATGATTGTGCCAGTCTATTTAATTCTTGAGACCTTAATTATGGTACCTCCCAGGAAATAATCAATGGGTAAAAAAAAAATCATATCTTTTTGTAATACAACAAATAAGCCAAAAAGATTCTCTAAAAAAATAAGAAAATACATCATGTATTTTTGGATTTATCATGCCACATGCCTTCAAGATAATTTTCATTTGTCATTTTGGTTTATACATTTTAAAAGAATCTCATAAAAGATAGGCAAAATTAAATCAAATGCTTTTAGCAGACACTTAATAAATTCCCCCTACTGTTTACAATGCTAGGCTATCTATTTGTACATCATCTGTCATTTGTTTCCAAAGGGTTTTATTTTCTGATATGATACTTACAATGTGTCATGAATCAGCTAATTATACAATAACCTTTACCAGGAGCAAAGCCGAATTACATGGATTTCAGGGCAGTTATTTCTAATCCTCATTTGAAATTACGTTTCTCAGAAGAACAGGCATTTGGTAAATAAGCCACCTACAGCTAAAGCCAATTGATTTGTTTTGTTGGACAATAATAGTTAATAAGAGCTGCAAAGCAAAAGATTTATATTTTCATAAACTAAATGCCTTATATAAACATTATTTTCTTCCCTGATCCAAGTTGGCTAAGACTTACTGTCTTTACCTGGTGAACTGCTTATGATATAGAAAAATAACCTTTATCTAATGGGTTACAAATGCTCTTCATGAAAGGAACAGATATGAATAAATAATTCATCATTTTAACATTTACCCCTGTGCAAATGTGTTCAAAATTGTATTTTTTAAATATTTTTTATTGAATGTAAAATGTCCAATGGTCCTGGGCTCCCCAGGTGGCTCAGTGATAAAAAAAAAAAAATCTGCCTGCCAATGCAGGAGACATAGGAGACTTGGGTTCGATCCATGAGCCAGGAAGATCCCCTAGAAGGAGGAAATGGCAACCCATTCCAGTATTTTTGCCTGAAAAATCTCACGGACAGAGAAGCCTGGTGGTCTACAGTCCATGGGGTCACAAAGAGTCCGACAAAACTTAGCAACTAAGCATACATACAAAATGTCCAATAATTGCCTCTGTGATGGAAAATGTTCTGCTTTGACTTATTCTGTGACCTTTAGGCAAAATATTCTCTTTCCCCTATTCTCTATTTACTAATATTTCAGTGCATATTTAGCACATTTATGATTATCCAACTTCTCTGATATCTCAATAAAGAATCTGCCTGCAATGAAGGAGACCTGGTTTCATTCTCTGGGTCAGGAAGATCCCCTGGAGAAGGGAATGGCTACCCACTCCAGTACTCTTGCCTGGAGAACCTCATAGACAGAGGAGCCTGGTGGGCTACAGTCCATGGGATCACAAAGAGTCGGACACAACTGAGTAAATAACACTTTCACTTTTATGATTACCCTAACACCAAGAATGTAGGGCAAATGGTGTTTAAAAGGCAGGGTAGGGGGATAGATGAAATGCCTTCCTTCTCCCCATCACTTGTTAACTTATGGGGCAATGAGATATTCCCTGTAATTTTTGGCCATGTGGATTAGCCCACATACTGGTCTGTGAACTGATGGTTCCCATCAGATGAGTCAGAGAGGGGAATGTTCATTTATTTGAGGGGATATTTGTCAATGTAGTTTAAAAAATAAAAAGGTGCAGGGTTCTTTACCACTAAGCTCCATGACATGGAAAACTCTTGCTGTCACCTTCCTCAGATGATTGATTTTCCAGGGCCATTTGGCCTCTCTCTATCATCTGGCTGTATCACACAATACAATCTGTATGTGAGCACTAATAGCTGAAAGTGTGGAGAACCAAATATGTGTTCTGATATAGTTTCATGACCCTCCTAGACATGGATGTGCTGAGATCTACTTTCAGGCATTTGCTGACTTTTCTTTACCCATCTTTCCTTGAAATATCCTTCACCAACTCAGCCCTTTTTGCAAAGAGCATTCAATGACAATGAACCACTCACAGACTTCATAAACCCCAAAGTAATGGGGGGTGGGTAGAAACTCTTTTTCTAAATCCCTCCTAGATCCTTCATTTTAGTTTTTTTTTTCTTTTTTTCTAATTCAAGGATGAAAAAAAATTATTTTCCACATATTTAGCAACCAGTTCTCCATCACCTATCATATGTATTC
Source organism: Cervus elaphus (assembly GCF_910594005.1). Taxonomy (NCBI): domain Eukaryota; kingdom Metazoa; phylum Chordata; class Mammalia; order Artiodactyla; family Cervidae; genus Cervus; species Cervus elaphus. The sequence goes on along the minus strand of NC_057833.1, from coordinate 30,117,779 downwards.
TTCAGTGATGAAGAAAAGCATTAGATAGAAAGAAAGTAAAAGTCTCTCAGTCGTGTCTGACTCTTTGCAACCCCATGGACTCTAGTCCATGGAATTCTCCAAGCCAGAATACTGGAGTGGGTAGCCTTTCCCTTCTCCACAGGATCTTCCCAACCCAGGGATCGAACCCAGGTCTCCTGCATTGCAGGTGAATTCTTTACCAGCTGAGCCACAAGGGAAGCCCAAGATAGAAAGAAGCAAAGGCCAAATCTCAGGGCTTTCAAGGATTTGAAAACAGCCTGAGAAAGCATAAGCCCTTCCCCCTTCACTGAGTAATTCAATGATGCAATCCCCCAAGAAGGGGTTACAAACCCACTGACCAACCCAGCAAGAGAAATAAGCTTTTTGAACTGATGTAGAGTATCCATTATGTCAAAAGTCTGAAGGAAAATAGGTCCTCAAACTACCTCCCTATCTCATTTTTTTCTTTCCTTCTGAGCCAAGTTTTAAGGCTTGCTCTCCTCACTTTTATACTCCCCACTCAATCTTCTCATTAAAATTCTTGCATCCTTATCTCTCCTCCTGTCTCTACACCACACTCCCCAACTCCAAACAAGTCCCTTGGGTCCCTATTGAGAATCTGCCCTTCTTGTAGATGTCTTCACCAATCCCCCCACCAAGTTAAGCACTCTGACAGACACTTTTTAAAGCACTTACTACAATCTTACCGACCTCCAAAGTTTGTTCCACTGTCTATACGTTGACCAACAGCCATTCAAATTAGTGACATTTTTTAAAGAAACTTTAATGTAGAGAAGAATTAGGCTGCAAAGTCAAATCTTACTGACCTTGGACTTGTTCTTCTCTCGTTCCTTCTGTATTGAATTGTCAGGTGGTATTAATTCATCCATTTCCAAACTCTGAGCATTATCCCCTCTGCCCTAGCCTGGAATCCCTGCTGACTTAAACCTTATACCAGAATCTTTTAAGGCACTAGAGGAAACGAAAGACTCTTAGGCTGATGGTTTCTAAAGTCCTTATCAAGTCAGTCTTACAGTTGATGTAGGAAGGCCTCTATGCCCCTTCACCTCCATAACTAAGCCCCGATGTCAGCAACTACTTTAGGAGCTGGGGACTTGCCTGGTTCCCCATGGCTGACTCCCTGTCTTGGACATAGTTCCTTTTTGAACTATGCTGGCTGTCTTCACGTCAGATCCCTGCTCCCTGCTGTCTCTGTCAGACCTCATGGTTCCTAGTGCTTGCCCTCTTCCCCTTCCACTTACTGTTACCTGCCTCTCTCCAACTTACAAGCCTATATCAGTCTCTAATTTGTTCTGACTGGTTGTCTAATTTCTAGATCCAGGCCCTTGTCCTTCCCCAACTCTGGCTCAGCCCATCTTATCTCTGTTCTCCCGCCTGACAGAGATAAAAACACAAAGGAGGTTAACTTTTCATTTGCCAGCTGCCCATGTTAACAATAAGTAGTCACATAAGTAAAAATGAAGATATCACTTGGAAATTCATCTCTTCTTATTTTAAATACACTGAACTAACACAAACTTGGAAAAGGTCAGTTTTCATTCCAATCCCAAAGAAGCGCAATGCGTAAGAATGCTCAAACTACCATACAGTTGCACTCCTTTCACATGCTAGCAAGGTGACGCTATCTTCAAGCTAGGCTTCGGCCGTACATGAACCAAGAACTTCCAAATGTACAAGCTGGGTTTAGAAAAGGCAGAGGAACCAGAGATCAAATTCCCAACATCTATTGGATCATACAGAAAGCAAGGAAATTCCAGAAAAACATCTACTTCATTGACTACACTAAAGCCTTTGACTGTGTGGGTCACAACAAACTGTGTAAAATTCTTAAAGAGATGGGAATACCAGACCACCACCTTACTTGTCTCCTCAGAAATCTGTATGTAGGTCAAGAAGCAACAGTTATAACTGGACATGGAACAACAGACTGGTTCAAAATTGGGAAAGAAGTATGTCAAGGCTGTATATTTTCACCATGCTTATTTAACTTACATGCAGAGTATATCATGAGAAATGCCTGGCTAAATGAATCACAAGCTGGAATCAACAATGCAGGAAGAAATATCAACAACCTCAGATATGCAGATGATACCACCCTAATGGCAGAAAGTGAAGAGGAACTAAAGAGCTTCTTAGTGGAGGTGAAAGAGGAGAGTGAAAAGGCTGGCTTAAAACACATTAAAAAACTAAGATCATGGCACCTGGTCCCATCACTTTGTGGCAAATAGAAGAGGGAAAAGTGGAAATAGCATCATATTTTATTTTCTCCAAATATTTCTCCACAGACTCCAAAATCACTGTGGACAGTGTCTGCAGTCACAAAATTAAACTATCTTTGTTCCTTAGAAGAAAAGCTATGACAAACCTAGACAGCATATTTAAAAAGCAGAGACATCACTTTGCTGACAAAGGGCCATATAGTAAAAGCTATGGTTTTTCCAGTAAACAAGGCCGTGTGCCAAAGAACTGATGGTCTTGAATTGTGCTGGAGAAGACTCTTGAGAGTCCCTTGGACAGCAAGGAGATCAAACCAGTCAATCCTAAAGGAAATCAACCCTTAATATTCACTGGAAGGACTGATGCTGAAGCTGAAACTACAATACTTTGGCCACATGATGCAAAGATCCGACTCACTGGAAAAGACTCTGATGCTGGGAAAAATGAAAGGCAAAAGGAGAAGGGGGTGGCAGAGATAAAATGGTTAGATAGCATCACTGACTCAATGGACACGAATCTGAGCAAAGTCTGGGAGATAGTGGAGGACAGAGGAGCCTGGCGTGCCACAGTCCATGGGATCACAAAGAGGCAGACACAACTTAGTGACTGAACAACAGCAACAAAGCACGAATTTAGTCCACATTACCAGGCGTTCCCAAATTCTACCATGGGAAAGAATACTGCTTCAGAAACTAGAAAATACCATCTATTTATTAAATGTCCACCATGGGTAAAACACGTGCCTTTGCTTCATTATTGCAAAGTTAAAATGACAGGACTTGTCTGGTGATTTCTACAATCTTTTCCAATTTTAAGATGCTATGACCACCAAAAAGATCGATTTTATAATCACTAGTCTGTGCATGCATGGATGTGTGTATTTGTTTGTATGTTTATATCTCTCAAGAAAAACAGGGTTCTACAACCATTTATTAATGATGTAGCTTGCTAACGAAGCAGAGAGAGTTCACCAGAAGCTTTTAGTTTGAGAAATTTCTATAACTGTGGCCAAAACCAATGTTACAAAACCAGAGAAATGCGATAGTGCCTCCCCCTGCGGCCCACTGACCTGTGGCCTGGCTCAGGGCTGGACCCCCAGAAAGGGAACAGCTGGGGCCTGCTGGGACAGCACAAGCCTCACACCAGCTCATGGTGCAGTTGATCCAAGGCTACCCAGCAGCGGCTTGGCTGCCCCCCAACCAGATTATAAATTCCTCAAGGGCAGGGAACACATTCTTTATATTTTTCCTGTATCCATATGGTGCAGGAGAAGGGAAAAAAAAAAAAAAAGATTTTTGGGCTGGCAGCCCAGCCAGACGCTGAAAAAAAAATTGTTATCCACCCCCAGCCCCAGCCAGCCTCCTCCCTTCTAATCACAAGAGGAAGACATTCAGGAATAGCTTTTAAGAAATGTCTCCCTCAAAAAAAAAAATAAAAATAAAAAAAATAAAAAAAATAAAAAAAAAAAAAGAAATGTCTCCCTCCTTCCTGCCTAAGAAGCTATGAAAGTAGTTCATGTTCTCTCACACTTGAAGTGGAGACACAAATCCACTGATATACTGAGTGAGATATTCCTGCGTCGAAAGGATAAGAGGTCAGCCAAAGTGTTCCATTGTGTTCACATCCTGTTTCAGTGATCTGCTGAGCTGGCAGCAGCCCCTCTTTCCTATATAATACTGACTCGACTGAAGGGCCAGCCCTGGTTCAGGCACCAGTTGTGTGGCTGGAATCTGTATGACTCCAAACACCCCAGACAGGATCAACAAGGCCCTCTCTGGACACACACATCAATACAACAAAGCTGACCAGGGTCAACTCTGCCAAAGTATTCATAACTGTGGCATGTGAGGTCTAGTTAGGACTTTGGAAATTAAAAAAAAAAAAAAAAAAAGTTACTGAGAGATGAGAACACTGAATACCATTTCCAAGTACCCTCAAAACATAATTTAACCCACTCTCTAGCACTTTCTAATGAGCAGCACCTGCTGGATGAATTATGTGTCACCAAGTGATTGTTAAATTCTAGCTTCCTTTGACTAGATAAGAAACAGTTTCAACTTAGGTTCTAGCTCTTTGTAATTTATTGTTGCCATTATCAACATCATTATTATTGTTATCATTACATGCTCATGGTAAAAAAAAAAATGCAAACGATATAAGAAAAAGTTAAAAGCAACATTTTCTTATTCCTTCCTATCCTTTCTCCAGCCCCAGCTTGACCTTTTATGATCTGTTTCCTAGAGGAAATCACTATTGGTAGGTTTGTGGAAATTTCAAAAGTATTCCTTATACTACTTAAAAATAGATACACATAGAAAAACATAATGTGCATAGATGCATAATCACACATGTATTCGAACAACACATTTACAGAAACTTATATACATACATATTTTTACAAATTGATCATAGTATACCATCTGTAACATGTTTTCAACTGAAATATGTCTGACATTTATATGAAAACAAACATTTTTTTGCTGTTATCTTGATTTTGTAATTGAAATAATAGTTGATTTACAATTTTTGTTAATTTCAGGTGTATAGCAAAGTGATTCAGTTATACATATACACATTATATATATATCAATATCAATTATTTTTCAGATTATTTTCTATTATAGGTTATTACAAGATATTGAATACAGTTCCCTGTAGGTCCTCATTGTTTACCTATTCTATATATAGTAGTGTATATCTGCTAATCCCAGGTTTCTAATTTATTCCTCCCCCTCCCACTTTCCCCTTTGTTGGTGGTGGTGTTCATTGTTGTTCAGTCATTCAGCTGTGTCCAACTCTGCAATCCCATGAAGAGCAGCATGTCAGGCTTCCCTGTCCTTCACCATCTCCTGGAGTTTGCTCAAACTTATGTCCATTGAGCCGGTGATGCCATCCAGCCATATCATCTTCTGTCGCCCCCTTCTCCTCCTGCCCTCAATCTTTCCCAGCATCAGGGTCTTTTCCAGTGAGTTGGCTCTTCACATCAATGTCAGAGGGTTCCTTTTTCTTCCACACCCTCTACAGAATTGATTATTTATAGACTTTTTGATGATGGCCTTCTGACTGGTATGAGGCAATACCTCATTGCGGTTTTCATTTGCATATCTGTAATAATTAGTGATGTTTAGCATCTTTTCATGTGTCTGTGGGCCATCTGTATACCTTCTTTGGAGAAACATCTGTTTATGTGTTCTGCCCATTTTTTGCTTGGGTTTTTCTTTATATTGAGTTGTATGCGCTGTTTTTATATTTTGGAAACTAAGCCCGTTTTGGTCACATCATTTCCAAATATTTTCTCCCAGTCCACAGATTGTCTTTTCATTTTGTTTATCAACTACATCTTCTTTTAAATGACTGCCTGGTATTCTCTATATAACTATATCATAATCTATTCTGTGTTTCTCTTTGCATCATCCTTTCTTTGGAGTCCAAGTTTATCATGGTTTACTCCTGAATTTATCTAAGCTCAGTTTCCAATGCACAGAGGTCACTGCTCTAGTTGTTCCTATCACTGCTATTGCTATTACTGGTTATATTTTTGCATATTCAATCTATCCTTGTCTCTTTGCTTTTGCACTTCATGCACTGCTTTACACAGCTGACAGGGCCCTCCTTGCTGTCCTCCTAGGGAAATTCATGCCTCTCTGTCTCCTGTATGTCATGCATGCATACCTCTGTGCTGGGCTCTGCTTCCAGAGATACACACTGTCACTTGGCTTTGCAGGCCATGCTCCCTTCCCATGATGCTCTTGGTCTGATTTCTCCAGGCTGTATTTCATCTTTGACCATATCCCAAAAGATGGGTAGTAGGCTTTCAGTATTCTCTAGGGAACCACACCCTAGCTGCATTGGTCCAAAATCCAGGACCTCACTGGTTATAATTCTAATCCAACTGACCATAACTACTGGGCCCAAAATGACCTCATAGTATGTCTCTGTCTCCCAGGTATCATCACATTCCAGAGGAAGTTTATTCATTTTGTCCTAAGTTTCCACAAAGGAAGAATTTCTGAGCTAAGAGTCACTAAGGAGGTTCTCACCCTACCCCACCCTCCTTGTGCAGAAATCTAGATCTGTGCAAAACATTATTCTTATCCCACCTTGTGGGGACAAAGAACAAAATAAATGACACTAACACAGCAAGTATCATTCCCCTTTGAACTGCTGTTATCCCACCAGAAATGTCTTCTTAGGATATTACATTTTGTTAACACCTTCCTACAGCATCATATTTGGATGACACCAGCTTCCTAGGTGGTGGTAAAGAACCTGCCTGCCAATTCAGGAGACGAAGAGACGCGTATTTGATCCCTGGGTCAGGAAGATCCCCTGGAGGAGGGCCTGGCAACTCACTCCAATATTCTCGCCTGGAGAATCCCATGGACAGAGGAGCCTGGTGAGCTACAGTCCATACGTTTGCAAAGAGTCAGACACAACTGCAACAACTTACCACACAAGCAGCCCCAAACACATTAACATTATTTAAACAGGAGTTGTTCAAGATGAATAGGCTTCCTTGTTTTCCTAGGCAGTTGGTGGTAGAAGAATTGAGTGTAAAATGCGTCTTCTAAACATACATTGCATCTGCGCAGCATATCATAATGACTTCACCAAAAAAGCATACAAAATTTCCAAAAGATGTCAATCACATGCAGAAAAAAAAATTATTAAAGCCCTCACTAGCCAAGAAATCCTTTCCCTCTTCTTTCAAGGCCCAAGATTTTTCCCCTGTACATGTGTGGGGGTTGCCCCTCATATAGACATAGCTTGATGGCTGCAAGGTTCCAGCTGTTTAAGTGGAGCCAGCCAGTATTTATCAGGATGGTAGACGATTGCCAGGAAAACTCTGCGACAAGCAGCTCATTTTTCATCTAAGAATTCGATTGAAATTCTATCTCCCTCACCCATGCAGTTTAATTTAATCGATAGAACATTACACTGTGTCACATTTAGTATTAAAAATAAATGATACAGACCAGATATTTGAAAACTGGGTATTTGTTTTTGCAGGCATTTTGACTTTCCAGTGGCAAACATCTCCACTCATAGTGCTGGAAAAGCCAAACACGGAAAAGTGTCACTTCAAATTAAGCAGTTGTTGCTTTACATTTGTTGGGGTTTTGGTCCCCCACTTTCCTTAGATTTCCAGTCCCTTTCAACTCAAAGTTCTCATTAGTGACAAGGCCTACAGAGAAATGAAAATATTTGATGGCACAACTTTCTGCATTTATGGATCACAGTTAGGAGTCGAACATGACAGATGTCTTGCGTAGAAAAGAAATGTTTATAGCTGATTGTATCACCACTGTTCATTCAAGTAAACTGATCAGCATCACAGTTTAGAATTTCAAAACAGAGTAGTCATTTCAATGTATTAGTGGACTTCTGGGTGATGATTTGTTGTCAGAAGTAATAACTCCAAAGCATAAATCTAAATATAAGCTAAATCCATGGTTATACAATGTCCTCACCACCCCAATACCTCCCCCACCTCCCCAGCAATGTTTTCATTTGAGATAGAGGCAGAGGGTTTCTGGGCTGGAAGAAAACTTAGAGATCATTTTAACTGAACTGTTAAGTCCTCCTTTTTTTTAAACAGAGAGAAACTTGAGACCCAAGCCTCTATGCCATGTTCAAAGTCACACAATGGGTGGCAAAGCCAAAACTCTAAGCCAGCCCTGACTGATCTGATGAAAAGGTCATCTCTCCTTTGTCTCCAGAATAAGATCAACATTCCACCTGCTCAGAAGCCCTGATCCAACTTCTTTCAGCTCAAGTGTAGGCTTCTAAAGCCTTCTCTTCCAGACTTATTCCTTTCATACTTTTCCAGTCTTGCTCCTGACTTCTCCATATTTGGCATAACATGTCTTTTCTCTGGTTCCTCACTCCTGCCCAGATTGTTCCCTGAAATGACTCAGCATCTCTTCCTTGGGCTCAGAGATGCTCACCACCATGGTCACCATCTGGCCCATTTGGGTTCTAGACTTCCCAGAGATGTCCCCTGTCTTCTCCTTCTAAACTTCTCTGACCCTGCTACATCAGCCCTTAACTGGGAAATCCTTCTTCCTTATTGCCAGTAGCTATACCATCAATAGATTTTAAGCTGATGCCTGGTGCCCCCAGATATCCTCCCAGGTTCCAGCAATGCTAAGTCTTTGTGGGTGATTTCAGTGATACAACATTTTGTCATCTTAATTTCACGTGGTTTTTCGACTTTTAAATTGACAAATTTTTACATGTATATATTAATATAATAACACCTAGTGTTTGACATCCTTGCCTGGTTCCATCATCATGGTAATGCTGGGGAGTATATACATTTTAAAAGTATTTGGTTACATTACAAATTTATAATAACTTACATTCTTACCAGTAAAAATGCTACTGGTAACAGTTTCAGTTAAAATGATCAGTAAATATGCTACTGTAAGAATGTAAGTTATTATAAATTTGTAATGTAACCAAATACTTTAAAAATTTATATACTCCCCAGCATTATCCTAATAACAAAACCAGACAAGGATATCAAAAGAAAAGAAAATTACAGGTCAATATCCCTATTGAATGGGCTTCCCAAGTGGCTCAGTGATAAAGAATCCTCCTGCCAATGCAGGAGATGTGAGTTCTATCTCTGGGTTGGGAAGATCCCCTGGAGAAAGAAACCTACTCCAGTATTCTTTCCTGGAGAATTCCATGGACAGAGAAGCCTGACGGGCTACCGTCCATGGAGTTGCAAAGAGTCAGACATGACTGAGCGACTAAACAACAACAATCCCTATTGAACAAAGATGGAAAAACCCTTGACGCGATGTTAGCAAACTGAATTCAATGGTTCATTAAAAGGATCATACTTCATGATAGTGTGACTTATTCCAGAGATCCAAGGTGATCAACACCCACAAATCAGTCAACATGATATAACCACACACTGACAGAATGTAGAATAAAAATCTTGTGATCATCTCAATAGATGCATAAAAAGCATATAACAAACTTTATCATCCATTTATGATAAAAATTCTCAACAAAGTGGGATAGAAGGAATGTATTTCAACATAATGAAGGCCACATATGACAAGCCTAATGCTAACATCATACTCAGCAGTGAAAAGTCAAAGCCTTTCCTCTAAGATCAGGAACAAGACAAGGATGCCCATCTTGTAACTTCCATTCAACATAGTATTGCAAGTTCTAGGCAGGGAAGGAGAAGGAGAGGGAGGGAGGAAGAGAGGGAGTAAGGAAGGAAAGAAATAGCATCCAAATTGGAAAGGAAGTAGTAAAACTATCACTATTTACAAATGATATGATATTATATACAGAAAACCCTAAAGACTCCATCAAAAAACTGTTGGAATAAATTCAGTAAAATTGCAATATACAAATCAATACACAAAAATCCACTGTATTTCTATAAATTAATAACAAACTATCAGAAATAAAACAATCCCATATAGAGTTGCATCAAAAAGAAGAAAAGAATAAAAAGAATTCCTAGTTGCATCTAGGAATAAATCTAACCAAGGAAATGAAAGATCTATATACTGAAAACTGTAAGACATTAATGAAAGAAATTGAAGAAGATATAAATAAATGGAAACATATTCTGTCCTCATAGATTGAAAGAATCAATATTGTTAAAGTGCTCCATACTACCTAAAGCAATCTACAGATTCAATTTGACCCTTATCAAAATTCCAATGGCATTTTTCAAAGGAATATAACAATTCTAAAATTTGCATGGAATCATAAAAAAATCCCAGGTAGCTAAAGCAATCTTAAGAAGAAAATATCTGGAGATATTATGCTCCCTGATTTCAAATTATATTACAAAGCTAGAGTATGGTACTATTACAAAACATTTTGGTACTGGCATAAAATCAACAAGGGAAGCAAGAACATACTCTGGGGAAAAGACAATCTCTTCAATAAATGTTACTGGGAAAACTGAACAATCGCATGTAAAAGAATGAAATTCAAACACTATCTTACATATTTTATTATACTCAAAAATAACTGAAAATGAATAAATGACTTGAATATAAGACCTAAAATCATAAATTTCCTAGAAGAAAATAAATAGTAAGCTCCCTGATGTCAGACTTGGCGGTGGTTTTTTTTTTAAACTGACACCAAAAGCAAAAGCAAAAAATTAAATAAGTAGGACTATGTCAAAATAAAAAGCTTCAGCACAGCAAAGGAAACAATCAACAAAATGAAAAGGTAACCTACTAAATGGGATAAAATATTTGCAGATCATATATTGATAAGGGGCTAATATCTAAAATATATAAAAAACTCATAAAGCTCAATAGTTAAAAAACAATCCAATTTAAAAATGGGCAAAAAAAATAAAAATAAAAATGGGCAAAAGATCTGAATGGACTTTTTCCCAAAGAAGACATACAGATGGCAAATAGGTTCATGCAAAAGATGCTCAGTATTATTAATCATCAGAAATGGAAACCAAAAAACACAATGGGATAGCAACTCACACATGTAGTGTTAGAATAGACATTACCTAAAAGATAAGAAATAAGAAGCATTCGCAAGGGGGTTAAAAAAAGGGAATTTTGTGCACTGTTGATGTGAACATTAATAGGAATGCAGCTATTATAGAAAATAGTATGGAGGCTCCTCAAACAATTAGCAATAGAACTATCATATGATCCAGCAACCCACTATGGGGTATTTATCTGCAATTTGGGTATTTCTGTCTGCAGTTCCACTACCAGGAATTTATCCTAAGTTACTAGGGATGCACAGGGGTGCTCACTGTGGTAATCTTTGTCCACAAGAAATACTGGAACTCGCATAAATTTCCAAAAATAGAAGAATGGTCATGTAAGTTATCGTACATTCATACAAAGGAACCCAAGAACACTTGAGTAGAGCCCTATAGTAGAAGAGCACTAAGAGAAGAATATATGATGTGGAAAAATATTCACAGTATAATGGCATTTTAAGCAGCTTGTAAGACAGTGTGTTATATAATGCCATTTTTTTTTCTTTTTCTTTTATTTTTAAATTTACAGTCACAAACCTAGAATAAAGCTTGGCAGGATACATATCAATGTTTGCAATGCTCACCCTGAGTACCAGTATAATATTATTTTATTTTATTCTCTTTATCTATATTTTCCAAAATTTCTATGGTAAGCCCTTTGCTTTATAAGTAAAATTATAAACTATATCAAAAGGTTACTCTGGAACATTCACTTATTTATATCAACTATGTGTAAACACTGCTAGGCACTAATATATTTATAATTTATATAAATATAAATAAAACAAAAGTCTCTGATCTTAAGCAGCTCACAGTCCAATAGGAGAAAGATAAAAAACAAAGTTAGTGTTCAATGTGGCAAGTGCTTCAAGAACACAGAGGCAGGCATAACTAACCCCACAGGACCGGATGAGTGTTAAGAAAGCTGAACAGAGATGAATCCATGAGACGCTTACAGCCTTAGTAATGGTTCCCAGGCAGAACATGCCCCACTGGCTTTGGGCCTTGCTGAAATATCTTCATCAGCATGTTTAAGATGACCACTTCATGAAAACAAAGGAGAAAAATACTGTTTTTCATGATGACTAGAGATTTTTCCAGCATCACACATCATAAATCACAGCCCTCAACCACTGGAGAGGCTGAAAGAACCATCAGAGAAACCCCAACTCCAATTCACAAGGCTCAGTGGAGATGATCAGCCTCCCAGCTGACCTCATCTCTCTGGAACTATCTGGAGAACACCTCAAAGCAATTCCTGCATCATCACCTGATTCCCTGTTCCTCTCACCTCTGCCTTGTTAGGACCACGGCACACCACTGCAATCACTGGGAATCTTCCAAGAGCCTACAATTATTTATCTAGCTGTCTACTTTCTGTTAGGGGAGGCAGTAAAGAAGACAGGCAAAAGAAGTTCCCCTAATAGAACTCTTTATGCTTGCTTTGTATTTGAGCAAACACATGTGTGGGCTTCCCTGGTGGCTCAGAGAGTAAGGAATCCACCTGCAATGTGTGTGTATCAGAGGGCTTCCCAGATGGTGCCACCTGCCAATGCAGGTAGAAGTAAGAGACGTGGGTTTGATAGCTGCATCAGAAAGATCCCCTGGAGGAGGGCACACACTCCACTATTCCTGTCTGGAGAATCCTATGGACAGAGGAGCCTGGCAGGCTGAAGTTCACAGAGTTGCACGGAATCTGACACATGAACGCATGCATGTGTATCAGGTCATAAGAGAAGAAAAGGCAGAGAACTGAAAATGCTGCTTCCCCTCAACTTCACAGACAGAAACACTCCAACTGGGACTTTCTTTCCTCCTAAGTAAGCCAGCACTCTTTCAAAGGACCATCCTCCAGATGGTCCCAGATGCCATCGCCTTGTTTCATACAAGCACTGAGTCTATCCCTGACCATGCCACCCGTGTCCCCATGGCTTCATCAGGACCAAAGGTAAAGGCACTTCAGCCACATTTTGGGCACCAGACATGTCTCCAGAAGGCCCTCACTGGGTGCCAGAGAGCATAATTCCAGTCCTGTGTCTGCATGTCCTCTGCTCTAAGAGAAGCGGGTGCTCCACAGATGCTCAAAGACTTGAGGCTTTCCACAGAACACAAATAAACCTTGAATGTCTGTGACATTTCCAATAACCCTGCAGACTGGGTGCTAGAAAGTGACCGATCCCATAGCTCTATTACAAGTTCAGGGTTTTACTTCTCTGGGAATTAGCTTCCCTGAACCACCTCACATACTAGTTTTAGTCTTTTAGGATCATTTAAATATTTGCTCTAAAATTTAAAAGTAACCTATTTCCGATTATTGTCACTATTGTAATATTGGAAAATGTCAGGAAAGGGCCAGGAGCAACTTCTGTGGCTAATAGCACTGAAACATTATGTTCTCAGAGTTGTTTATAACAGAAGGAAAACTTAGAATTAAGTAATATTGGTGATTTAGCTGTCCCCTGTGTTGCGAATACTAACACACGTTGAAGCTCACAATGTAACCTTTGAGCACACATAAAAAATACATGATAAAATTGCAAGTCCTGGCATTGTATTTCCCCACAGGCGACAATCAGCATTCTGAGGCATCAAGCCTTTATATGCCTTTTGATCACAGGAAAATAGGAGCAATGATTTTTCTTCATCTTAAAAAAGCATCTAATAAGAAGAGAACTTGCTAATAATTAACTGTAGCCTCTGGACTTCTCTTGGGAGTCTTTAACTCTTTCAAAACTACCTTGTAGCATGGACATGTCATGGTTTTATAAGGCACAGGGGACATATTCAGCAGGATATATTTCAAAAGAGAAATAATGGTACATCCCACTTAAATATTCTTTCCAACATGTGAAAAATTTTGTCATAAGGTATGGTGATTAACATAGTAAATACAAACATATATTAAATATAATTTAAAAATTGATAATATAACACTAGTTATTTTGCAACATTAGAAACTTTTATATTTTTCCTTCTCTTCAATTCTCAGTGGGTTTACATGATCTGTTGGCATGATTAAACACTTGACAGAATCCTAGAAGATCAATTCATGACCTGTCATCCCAAGTGTTTCTAGACTGATGAGTCAAGTAAAGTGAGTATTTTCCAGGCCACTTATTACTGAGTGTTACATAGTTACCACATTGTGAAACTGCATGTTGAGGGGACCTTAAAGAAACCCCTGGAATGTTCCAGAAAATACTGAGAAGACTAACATAAGATCTCTTCTTGTCCCTTTCCGCCCTTTGGCTTACAGAACATTAAAAACATGTAATTATCTTAGACTTGAAGAGAACTTTGCCTCTAAACAAACCTTTCAGTTTGAACTTACTAATTCTTCTAAATAAATTTTACTGGCAATGAAAATAATTGCCTTCATGCTGTAGAGAATTAGCTTCATAATTGAATCAAATTGGTTTTAAAAAATGATATGTAAATATAAACCAGAATATATTTTCAGGTTACTGGAGCCTATAAAAGGGATAACTAGAATTTCTTCCAACCAATAATGTATTAGATTTTTAGATCCCCCAACCTACCATTAGATTTACATATTTTAGCACAGCTAAGGTTAGATAAATAGCTAAGGTTAGCACAGCTGAGGTTAGATGCTAGTACAGATAGATGATTCATATTCCCTTGCTCATTTTTAATCTCTCAAGGTAAAAAATTAATGTGACTGCTACTCTAACAGGTACATATTAATGGAATATCGCCTAAAAACAAAACTCCAAGCTGCATGAAGTTCATCACCCTCAAGAATTTTAAATTACAAAATACCCACTTGCCTACATTGATGTGACATGAAGCTCTGTCTCAAATCTCAAAGTATTGATATAAGTCATGACAATACCAACGAAGGCATTTTTATTCAGTATTTATTCAGCACATAAGACATTAAGTGAACTATACCACTTTGCATATACCCTTTAACTTTTATGTATCTGATACACTGCATATTTTTTTAAGCTAGTCCTGGATAAAATTCACATTTCATGATCTCCCGCTTCCCCTTACAAAGCTCCTCTCTTCATTATCAGTACTGTGCCAACTCCACATTTAACAAGGTAACTGAATCTGAAGTGAGTGGCCTCAAATTACATATTAGATCTATTCCTATCTAGCTATGTGACCCTAAGCAAATTATTGTGTATGAACCTCAGTTTGTTCTCTAAAAGGAAGTTCACCTGTTCTACCTTTCTAAAAGTTTTATAAAGATCAAATATAAAGTTACATAAAGCTTTTCTTAAGTGAATATTTTATTATGTTATAATTAATAATTATAACTCATGCCAGTTAGAATTAAGGTCAGCAGATGTAAAGGACAACCCAAATGATAATGGCTTAAACACTATCTATGACACAGTCAGAATTTCATTTCTTTCTCATGTGAAACAAATTTGGGAGGAAGATGTCCAGGGTCACAGAACACAAGGACTCAAACTCTTTCTATCTTTTGATGTTTTTCTCTTGATGTGCCTCCATTCTTAGCATGCAGCTTCCTGGACTAATGACCCAAGTTGGCTGCTTGAGCTCTGCAATCATTTCTGCATCCCAGACAGTGAGGAAAAGGATGGATGGGGGATTTACTCTCCCTTTCAAAATGCTTCCAGGAACTGTACTGAAGTCCTGGTGGCATGTATTGGCCAAAATTTAGATATACTGACTGTTCAGTTCAGTTCAATTCAATCACTCAGTCATGTCCGACTCTTTGCGACCCCATTAATCATAGCCCGCCAGGCCTCCCTGTCCATCACCAACTCCCGGAGTTTACCGAAACTCATGCCCATCAAGTCGGTAATGCCATCCAGCCATCTCATCCTCTGTCGCCCCCTTCTCCTCCTGCCCCCAATCCCTCCCAGCATCAGGGTCTTTTCCAATGAGTCAACTCTGCATGAGGTGGCCAAAGTACTGGAGTTTCAGCTTCAACATCAGTCCTTCCAATGAACACCCAGGACTGATCTCCTTCAGGATGGACTGGTTGGATCTCCTTGCAGTCCAAGGGACTCTCAAGAGTCTTCTCCAACACCACAGTTCAAAAGCATCAATTCTTTGGCACTCAGCTTTCTTCACAGTCCAACTCTCACATCCATACATGACCACTGGAAAAACCATAGCCTTGACTAGATGGACCTTTGTTGGCAAAGTAATGTCTCTGCTTTTTAATATGCTATCTAGCTTGGTCATAACTTTCCTTCCAAGGAGTAAGCGTCTTTTAATTTCATGGCTGCAGTCACCATCCGCAGTGATTTTGGAGCCCAAAAAAATAAAGTCTGACACTGTTTCCACTGTCTCCCCATCTATTTCCCATGAGGTGATGGGACCAGATACACGATCTTAGTTTTCTGAATGTTAAGCTTTAAGCCAATTTTTTCATTCTTCTCTTTCACTTTCATCAAGAGGCTTTTTAGTTCCTCTTCACTCTCTGTCATAAGGGTGGTGTCATCTGCATATCTGAGGTTACTGATATTTCCCCAGGCAATCTTGATTCCAGCTTGTGCTTCTTCCAGCCCAGCGTTTCTCATGATGTACCCTGCATATAATTTAAATAAGCAGGGTGACAGATATATTGACTACCCCCTTTCAAAAGAGGTTGAGATAACACATGTGCAGCTGAAAACCAGGAATACTGTTACAGAAAGAAGAAGATGGTTACTGGGGATCAACTGGCAATCATCTCTGACAGAGACCTTTTATTTTTGACTACTGTTAAGACTGCTACATACTCTAGTGCCACCTCACCTTGAGTCTCTGTTAAAATTTTCCTAAGTTACATTTCTATTCAATCTTATTCTCCAGTTTCTAGGTAACACAAACCACACACTAAACTAACTATGAAAGTGAAAATGTGAGTAGCTCAGTCATGTCCAACTCTTTGCAACCCCATGGACTGTAGCCCACAAGGCTCCTCTGTCCATGGAATTTTCCAGGCAGGAATACTGGAGCAGGTAGCCAGTCACTCCTCCAAGGGATCTTCCCAACCCAGGGATCAAACCCAGGTCTCCTGCATGCAGGAAGATTCTTTACTGTCTGAGCCACCAGGGAAGCCCCAAATTAACTACAGTAAAGTTATGAAAAGCAGACAATTGCTTACCATTGCCCAAAATCTTTGAACTTGCGTTTTATAAATTCTTTCTACCATAACTTTACTGCTCACTGCCTGAATTCAAAATCCATCCTATAAAGCACAAATCCTATGATGGAATTTCCTTGCTTAAAACTTTTAACAGTACTCTCCGGATAGAGAAAATATGCTTCCATTTAACGAAGACAGTCTTGGTTTCTGTCTCTAACTGAGTGTCCCATCAGGTTAAGCACTAGTCTTAGATTTTAACTTTTTGCCAAGTTAATATTAACAATTGTATTAAAATAAGTCATAATATGTTTAATGGACCTCTACTTTATGATTTATTATTATTTTGGGGGCTTTAAAATCACTGCAAATGGTGACTGCAGTCATGAAATTAAAAGACGCTTGCTCCTTGGAAGAAAAGTTATGACCAACCTAGATAGCATATTAAAAAGTAGAGACATTATTTTGCCAACAAATGTCCATCTAGTCAAAGCTATGGTTTTTCCAGTAGTCATGTATGGATGTGAGAGTTGGTCTATAAAGAAAGCTGAGCAATGAAGAATTGATGCTTTTGAACTGTGGTGTTGGAGAAGACTCTTGAGAGTCCCCTGGACTTCAAGAAGATCCAACCAGTCCATCCTAAAGGAAATCAATCCTGAATATTCATTGGAAGGACTGATGTTGACGCTGAAACTCCAATACTTTGGCCACTTGATGTGAAGAACTGACTCATTTGAAAAGACCCTGATGCTGGGAAAGACTGAAGGCAGGAGAAGAAGGGGATGACAGAGGATGAGATGGTTGGATGGCATCACTGACTCAATGGACATGAGTTTGAGTAAGCTCCGGGAGTTGGTGATAGAGAAGCTTGGCATACTGCAGCCCATGGGGTCACAAAGAGTTGGACACGACTGAGCGACTGAACTGAACTTTATAAACCCAGAGACTCTTCTGGTTCTATGTGAGAATCACATGCAATGAGAAGACTTACTTTGACATTTGGTTAAATCTGAGCAATAACCAGTGATAAACCAACTTTCCATTCCAAATCCCTTCAAAACCCAACTTAAGTTATATCTCCCTTCCAAGGCCAGCAGACAGGCTTTATAATTCACTCATAAATTGAACTCCTCTTTGACATATTTGGAAGTTAGTTAACTCCTTCCAGCTCAGGGACACTGCATTCAAAGTATAAGATGTCACAGACTAACACATGGATAGTCAAGTGGGAAACATGAAAATAAATGAATATAAATGAAAATATGTGCAGGAGAAAGAGACTGAGCAACCCTGACAAAGAGCATATAAAGAATAGTCTGAATATTGTTACTATAAAAGTTTGCCATTTATTGTATAATGCATTTTATTGTTTGTTATAATGTATATTTTATTGTTTGTTAATGAAACACCAGGCTGGATGAATCACAAGCTGGAATCAAGACTGCTGAGAGAAATATCAGCAACTTCAAATATGCAAATGATATCACTCTAATGGCAGAAAGCAAAGAGGAACTAAACAGCTTCTTGATGGGGTGAAATAGAAGGGTGAAAAAGTTGGCTTAAAATTCAACATTCAAAAAACGAAGACCTTGGCAACTGGTACCATCACTTTATAGCAAATAGATGGGGGAAAAGTAACAGATTTTATTTTCTTGGGCTCCAAAATCACTGCAGATGGTGACTGCAGCCATGAAATTAAAAGACACTTACTCCTTGGAAGAAAAGCAATGACAAACCCAGACAACATATTAAAAAGCAGAGACATCACTTTGCTGACAAAGTCTGTATAGGCAAAGCTATGATTTTTCAAGTAGTCAAGTGAGAGTCAGACCATAAAGAAGGCTGAGCACCAAAGAATTGATGCTTTTGAACTGTGGTGTTGGAGAAGACTCTTGAGAGTCCCTTGGACTGCAAGGAGATCCAACCAGTCCATCCTAAAGGAGATCAGTCCTGGGTGTTCATTGGTAGGACTGATGCTGAAGCTCCAGTACTTTGGCCACCTGATGCAAAGAGCTGAGTCATTTGGAAAAGACCCTGATGCTGGGAAAGATTGAGGGCAAAAGGAGAAGGGGAAAGCAGAGGAGGAGATGGTTAGATAGCATCACTGACTTAATAGGCATGAATTTGAGCAAACTCTGAGAGGTGTAGTTAAAGACAGGGAAGCCTGGCGTGCTGCAATCCATGGGTTGCAAAGAGTCGATACAACTTAGCAACTGAACAACAATGGATTCTTACTTTGTGATAAACCTTTTCTATGGTAATAGCTAAAAAAGAAAATTCAAGCTTAATGAAAAATTAAGACTAAATTTCCATTTCTTAAGAAAGTTGATGATTAAAAAGTAACTCATACCAAATATTTGTTGAGAACTACCATCCTCATGTGAGCTACTGGCCACACACAAACCAGAAAACTCAAAACTTCTGAATAAACACTAGCAACTCTTCCAAAAGTTAATGAAAGATTTTGCCCAAACAAGTGAGCTTAATACATGCAGCCATAGAAGGTGAGTTTCTGTAACATACTGTAAGACATCACTTTTCTTAAAGATCACATGATTCTTCTAAATTAATATTGTTCACTTTTTATTCCAAGTTTCTTTGTGTAAGTATAAAAATAAAGTGATAGTTGTCAATGTGCTATCTATTTTAGAACAAAAACCTCAAATAGTTAAATAGCATAAGTTCTGCATCAGAGTCTTCAGTTTCAGACAGAAAAATCAGTTAATTCAAAACTAGTTCAACTGTTTTCACCAACTTATGAAATAAATGCAGTTCATTCAGGCACAGGTGAAACAACTGACATTTTTGCTATTGTAAATTGAAGTAAATTTTTCAATATTAAGAGTAATTATTTGGTTTTGTTGTGGTAAAACAATTAGAAATTGATGGGACCCAGTAATATGGTATAAAAAAAGATCTAAAGAAACATACTAAAAGGATTGGAATTGTGCAGAACTCAGAATTGGCTGTGGTACACATATAATTTGTAAGTTTGCAAAATAAGCTGATATTCTACTCCTCAAAACACAATAGTATTTGAGAGTTGTAGTTCTCAAATTTTATGCATGTATGTATCCTTAGAGTGAAGAGCTGACTCATTTGAAAAGACCCTGATGCTGGGAAGATTGAAGGCATGAGGAGAAGGGGATGACAGAGGAGGAGATGGCTGGATGGCATCACCGACTTGATGGACATGAGTCTGGGTAAACTCCGGGAGTTGGTGATGGACAGGGAGGCCTGGCATGCTGCGGTCCATGGGGTCGCAAAGAGTCAGACAAGACTGAGCGACTGAACTGAACTGAACTGTACCCTTATATACATTGTTTAAATGATTTAACTGCATAAAAATTTGTAATGACAGGTATGAAAACAAAAACATTATTTCACATGACAATACATACTTTTTTAACCTTGCTGCCTGCATTCAATTGGATGTTAAAAATGTTTGAGTCTTTGAATAGTCTTTTTTCTTTATGTTAACCTAAGTGTCCTAAAGTGGAATTGAAATTTTTTGTAAACAAGTGCTCTAATTTTTGTTTGCATTTTAATCAAAACTAGTTGGAAATAAAGTACTGAAAATGTAAAAAAAAACTTCAGTTTTTGAAACTTTTAGTGAATTTTGATTATTAAAGACAAAGCTTACAACAAGGAAGTCATTGAAACTTCCCCTCCAAAAGCAAAGCAAAAACTGAATTACTTAAATGACAAGGGTTTAAAGGTATGTAGGTTCATTTTGAAATTCTATAATTGCCCTTTGAAATATATTTCTTGTAGGGAGTGTCATTTGGTAAGCTACTATTTTTTATTGAATAAATTTTATTCTGTTCTGAAACAATGAAATTTCAGAAAGCTGATAATTTGCAACATTTATATTTGGCAAAAATATCATAAACAGAGACAACTTGTTTGATGAGTTTTATCTCATAAAAAATTTGCTGAAGAAAGGTACACTGAATAGAAGAAAACAGCCAGAGATGTTTACACATTTTAATATGAAAAAAATTGAATTGAGAATATACTCCATTTAGCATAATTTGTTTTGAACATCTCTCAGTGCCTGCAGGGAAAGTATTTTCACAATTAAAAAAAGAGAAGAGT
Organism: Cervus elaphus; assembly: GCF_910594005.1. NCBI lineage: Eukaryota > Metazoa > Chordata > Mammalia > Artiodactyla > Cervidae > Cervus > Cervus elaphus. Next base: position 30,096,867 of record NC_057833.1, on the reverse strand, counting down.
TCATTGGATTTATCAAGCATTGTAATCTACATACCATAAAATAGAGCTTTAAACATTGCTGTTTTATTAAAACATTAAAAATAAGATTATATGGAAAAATATATTCTCAGAAAAATACTAATGGCATGGTATTCAAGGTAGTTATAAACAGGCAGATTAAAATATGTGGCTATAGTATGAATAATTTTTGCTTTTTGCTTATGTTATTTTTATTGTCCACATAAAACGATTTTTAATTTTTACTTTAATATACAAGATTTTTTTCATATTTTTTGTTTTTCAAAAACAAATGTTTTTCATATTTTAATAAAGAATTTTCTCTTCAAAAAGCTTAATAAAATTATGTTTATGATAAATGAATATTCAAAAATTTAAATTCCAAAGATTTTTAGCATCTCCTCTTTACTCTCAAAATCATCCCAGTTTAAACCATCAATTTTATCATCACCCTAACTGTAGGCAACAGGATAAAGCTATATTCCTTGTGATGTGGCCTCTGACCCTTTCTAGCCTCTGCTTCCACATTCCTATCCTATCCTCTCCAAACTCTCTGCAGCTCAGGCCGCACACTCCTCACTGGCCAGGAGCAGAGGTCATTGTCACTGCTCTGCCCACCACTTCCCTCCGCCTATAATGCCGTGCTCTCACAGCCCTGGTGAATTCTAACTGAACCATAACATCCAACTTTAGTATCTTCCTGCCGTTTTCCATGGCTTTCCCCTCCCACCTCACCCCACAGCATTAGGTACGTGCTGACCTGGGTCCTTGCACAGCCTACAACCCTGACGGCTATTTTCTTTCTGGTCCTGCTTTGTCACTGGATGGGGAGAGCTGAGAAGCCATAGACTTTGACTTCATCTTTGTTGTACACAGTTGCTGTTCAGTCGCTCAGTCAAGTCCAACTCTTTGAGACCCCGTGGACTGCAGCATGCCGGTCTTCTCTGTCCTAGAGCCCAAAGAATTACCTAACACACAGGGCTCATCAGGTAAATACCTGTCCAATGGTATGTTGTATTATAAAGAGGCCATTATAATGGCTTTCTAGAATCTCCTGAAACACACCTTTTAGACATCTCCCTGCCTTATGCACAAACACAGGATGGATCCACCAGCTGCTCAGCTCAGCAAGGCCTGCTGTTCTCTGGAGGCCGTAGGTTTATGATCACCTATTGGCATTTCCTTACTAGGGCTCTAGGGTAAACAGATAATTAACCTCCGCTGCTACTGACTTATTTAACTTCAGAGAATCTGAGACAGTGATAGTATGTATGTGTGTGTGCACACACATACATAAAATGAACTCTGACAGATAGGCTAACAATAGACTTCCACACAAAGCCTGACAGATGGTAATGAATATAATCTAACCCTATTCCCTGAAGCTAGACACAGACCCCTTCACTAGGTAAGAGGGTCTTAAGTAAGAAGATGCTCCATCAAAGTGAATCTATGACATATACAATAGTGGGACTGCACACTGAACTATGTCTCATTTAAATATCTTTCATTACAGATATAATTCAAAAATTCCTATAGGTATGTGTATATGTATATGGGCTTCCCCAGTGGCTCAGTGGTAAAGAATTCGCCTGCAATACAGGAGCCACAGGAGATGCTGGTTCCATCCCTGGGTGGGGAAGATCCCCTGGAGGAGGGCATGGCAACCCACTCCAGTATGCTTGCCTGGAGAATCCCATGGGCAGAGGAGCCTGGTGGGCTACAATCCAGAGAGTCACAAAGAGTTGGACATGACTGAATTGACTGAGCACACACACACATATGTATATTACAAATACCTGAACAGAAAACAGGTGTTATCCATTTAGATGTCCACTGACATCAATAATGCTAAGAATTACACAGGTTGTAACAGAAAGGCTTTGGAGCCATACACATCTGTCACAGATTCTTGGCTTCATCTTTCCCTGAACCTCAGTCTCCTCATCACTAAAATGTGTATGATATTGTTTGCCATTCAGGGTTGCTGAGAGGATTAAAGAGAACAGTGGTTGGCTAGATAAATAACAAATTTGTTCTATTTCTTATTACGACATTTGTTCCTGTTTGCTGTTGTTGCTGTTCAGTTGCTAAGTCATGCCCGACTCTTTGTGACCCCATGGACTGAAGCATGCCAGGCTCCTCTGTCCTCCACTATCTCCCAGAGTTTGATCAAATTCATTTTCATTGAGTCAGTGATGTTATCTAACCATCTCATCCTCTGTCATTCCCTTCTCCTTTTGTCTACAATATTTCCCAGCATCAGTTCAGTTCAGTCACTCAGTTGAGTCCAATTCTTCGCAACCCCATGGACTGCAGCACGCCAGGCCTTCCTGTCCATCACCAGCTCCCAGGATTTACTCAAACTCATGTCCATTGAGTCTGTGATGCCAACCGACCATCTCATCCTCTGTTGTTCCCTTCTCCTCTCGCCTTCAATCTTTCCCAGTATCAGGGTCTTTTCAAATGAGTCAGTTCTTCGCATCAGGTGGCCAAACTACTGGAGTTTCAGCTTCAACATCATTCCTTCCAATGAACACCCAGGACTGAGCTCCTTTAAGATGGACTGGTTGGATCTCCTTGCAGTCCAAGGGACCCTCAAGAGTCTTCTCCAACACCACAGTTCAAAAGCATCAATTCTTCATTGCTCATCTTTCTTTATAGTCCAACTCTCACATCCATACATGACTACTAACTCAAGGCATTAATAAATATTTTATAAACTTTTAAAAAGAAAAACCATAGCTTTGACTAGATGGACCCTTATTGGCAAAGTAATGTCTCTGCTTTTTAATATGCTGTCTAGCTTGGTCATAATTTTTCTTCCAAGGAGCAAGTGTCTTTTAATTTCATGGCTGCAGTTGCCATCTGCAGTGATTTTGGAGCCCAAAAAAATAAAGTCTGACACTGTTTCCACTGTTTCCCCATCTATTTGCTATGAAGTGATGGGACCAGATGCCATGATCTTAGTTTTCTGAATGCTGAGTTTCAAGCCATCTTTTTCTCTTTCCTCTTTCACTTTCATCAAGAGGCTCTTTAGTTCTTCTTCACTTTCTGCCATAAGGGGGGTGTCATCTGCATATCTGAGGTTGCTGATATTTCTCCCAGCAATCTTGATTCCATTTGTGATTCATCTAGCCCAGCATTTCACAAGATGTACTCTGAATATAAGTTAAATAAGCAGGATGACAATATACAGTCTTGACACACTCCTTTCCCAAGTTTGAGTAAGTCTGTTGTTCCGTGGCTGGCTCTAACTGATGCTTCTTAACTCGCATACAGGTTTCTGAGGAGGCAGGTAAGGTGGTCCGGTACTCCCATCTCTTTAAGAATTTTCCACAGTTTGTTATGTTCCACACAGTCAAAGGTTTTAGTGTAGTCAATAAAGCCAAAGTAGACATTTTTCTGGAATTCTCTTGCTTTCTCTATGATTCAACAAATGTTGCAATTTGATCTCTGACTCCTGTGCCTTTTCTAAACCCAGTTTGTACATCTTTATGGTCTCTGTTCATGTACTGCTAAAGCCTAGCTTGAAGGATTTTGAGCATAATCTTGCTAGCTTGTGAAATGAGCACAACTGTATGGTAGCTTGAATATTCTTTGGCATAGCCTTTCTTTGGGATTGGAATAAAAACTGACCTTGTTCCTGTTTGACCACCATGTAACCTGCTAACATTGGGCAACCTTAATTCTTACTCTCTAAAAGTTACAAGTATCCCATCACTGCCAAATTCTGTTTCCAGTGCATTTTAAGCACAGCCTCCCTCCCCAGATCCACAGAGAGCTGTCTTGCCCAGAAGCTCCTCTGCTCTTCCCAGCAGGCAGCTCCCTCAAAGCAAGAGGTGAGCACATTGTTATGATCCCAGCAAGACTTGGCTGGTCTCCACATTCAGCCTGGTGACTCATGTCCTTTTAAGTTGCTGAATGAATTTAAAGTATTGCCAAGGAATTTTGCAATTCACATTAGGTAGATGCAGAAATTATAGAATCACTTTCCTCAAATTAGTAACAACAGATATTTGTGCCCACAAGAATGAGGACAACTTGGAAAACAGCATAGCCAAATTTTCTTCATACTTCAGAGCAGATCCCAAAACAACAGTATCATTTTATCACCTTCTCAGTTCAGTTCAGTTCAGTCGCTCAGTCATGTCTGACTCTTTGCAACCCCATGGACTGCAGCACATCAGGCTTACCTTTCATCACCAACTCCCAGAGCTCGCTCAAATTCATATCCATGGAGTCGATGGTGCCATCCAACCATCTCATCCTCTGCCATCTCCTTCTCCTTCTGCCTTTAGTCTTTCCCAGCACCAAGAACTTTTCCAATGAGCCAGCTCTTCACATCACATGGCCAAGGTACTGGAGCTTCAGCATCAGTCCTTCCAATGAATATTCAGATTCATTTCCTTTAGGAGTGACTGATTTGATCTCTGTGGAGTCCAAAGGACTCTCAAGCGTCTTCTCCAACTCCACAGTTCAAAAGCATCAGTTCTTTGGTGCTCAGCTTTCTTTATGGTTCAGCTCTCACATTCATAATCATGACTACTGGAAAAACCATAGCTTTGACTAGACAGACCTTTGTGGGTAATGTCTCTGATCTTTAATACACTGTCTAGATTTGTCATAGCTTTTTTTCCAAGGAGCAAGCATCTTTTAATTTTGTGGCTGCAGTCACCATCTGCAGTGATTTTGAAGCCCAAGAAAATAAAGTCTGTCACTGTTTCCATTGTTTCCCCATCTATTTGCCAGGAAGTGATGGAACCGGATGCCATGATCTTAGCTTTTTTTGAATGTTGAGTTTTAAGCCAGTTTTTTCACTCTCCTCTTTCGCCCTCATCAAGAAGCTCTCTAGTTCTTCTTTGCTTTCTGCCAAGCGTGGTGTCATCTACATATCTGAGGTTATTGATATTTCTCCCAGTAATCTTGATTTCAGCTTGTATTTCATCTAGCCTGGCATCTCACATGATGTACTCTGGATATAAGTTAAATAAGCAGGTGACAATACAGATGACAAGAAGCCTTGACGTACTCCTATCCCAATTTGGAACCAGTGTGTTGTTTGATGTCCTGTTCTAACTGCTGCTTCTTGACCTGCATACAGGTTTCTCAGGAGGCAGGTAAGGTGGTTTGGTATTCCCATCTCTTTAAGAATTTCCCACAGTTTGTTGTATATTTCAATACACTACTACTTTATCACCTTTTAGTGTATAGAAATATACAAATGCATAAAAACAAAAATCCCATCCCAAGCAGAGGGTCCAAACTCAAGGCATTAATAAATATTTTATAAACTTTTAAAAAGTATAAGCAGTGAACTAATGCTTATGAAACTGAAAACAGTGATGAATGATTACATTACTCAGTTACTTCACTTTAGATACTCTTTTAAACCTTTCAAAAGACAGTTGCCTCACCTCGTCAACAAAATTGATTGCTTTATCTCTTTTTGCTGTGTCGCTGACAATTTTCTTATATTTAGCTTTCAATTTATTATATTTTTTCTTTAGCTGTCATTAGCCAGATGATTAAGCCATGTACTGAGTTTCTAGGTCAATAACTATTTTACAATCTTATGTAGCTTATTTGGTTATTTTTTAATGTTTTTTGGTATTCTATTTAAACTTGCATTGATGCTTGGACTATAATTGCATAAATTGCATAATTATTCATGGCTGCCATACAAACAAAACAGCATATCTAATTTTTAGTCTACTTTGATTTAATATTTTAGCACTTCAAGTAAAATATGGTACAACCATATAGGTCTGTTTGCTTTCTTCCTTTTATGTTATAGCTGTCATATGCTTTATATCTATATACATTGATAATTCCACCACAGTTATAATTTTTGCTCTCAACTGTTATAATTTGAAGAACTTGAGGATAACCTTAAATTTCCCCAGACATTTGCTACTTTTATTGTTCTTCTTTCATTCCTTAAGTTCTAAGTTTCCCTGCAGTATCATTTCCCCTCAGCCTAATTAGCTTCCTTTAGTATTTCTTTTAGACCAGATTTGCTGGTAATAAACTCTTAGTTTTCTAATAGTTTCCTTCTTTTCTAAGAGTTTCTTCCTTCCTGACATATTTTTACTGAACACAGGACTCTGGATTGACAGTATTCTTTTTTTCAGCACTTTAAATACATAGTTCCACAGTTTTCTGACCTTCATGACCTAAGAGAAAGCTTTGGCTATTCAAATTGTTGTCTCTTTGCACAGAAAGTATTATTTCAAGATTTATTTTTTTCCTTTTTTGGGTTTTCAGCAATTTGATTATGATATATCTGGGCTCATTTTTCTTTGTGCTTATCCTGTTTGGGTTTTTCTGAACTTCTTAAATCTGTAAATTTCTGTCTCTCAAATTTGGGATGATTTCAGTAATTATTTCTTCAAATTTTTTTTTTTCTGTACCAATCTCTTTCCTTTCCTTCTGGAACTCAAATGATGAAAATGTTAGACATATTACTATTGTCTCCAAAGTCCCTATGCCTCTGTTCATTTTTAGGTTAGTTTTCTTTTCTTTCTTTCTTTTCTTTTTTTTCTTTTTTTTTTTTTTTTTTTTTTTGCTGTGTTGTTAAGATTGGAAGGGTTTCCCTGTTGGCTCAGCAGTAAAGAATTCACCTGCCAAGCAGGAGACACAGGTTCTATCTTTGAATCAGAAAGATAACCTGGAAAAGGAAATGGCAACCCACTCCAGTATTCTTGCCTGGGAAATCCCATGGACAAAGGAGTCTGGCGAGCTATAGCCCATGGGGTCACGAAAGAGTTGAACACAACTCAGTACCTAAACAATGACAACAACTAAGATTGGACAATTATTATTGATCTACCTTTTAAGTTCACTGACTCTTTGGTCATCTGCATTCTGCTGCTGAGATGATCCATGGATTATTTTTTAATTTCTGATATTGTACTTCAGTGCTAATATTTCTACATGGTTCTATTTTATACTTTCTTATTTCTCAGCACAGAACTTCTATCTTTCCATTCATTGAGTGCTTATATCTTGATATGGAGCTTAGTAATAGCTGAGTTAAGAGTCTGTGCTCTCTAAACTCTGGGTCATCTTGGGATTTTGTGTTTATTGTCTTTTTCCCTTAAAAATTGGTCACATTTTCCTGGGGCCCTTTTTTATTTGTTTTTGGCACTGGAGTAATTTTTAACTTTATGTTGGACATTATGAGTTTTGTTGTAAAACATTAGGTCCTGCTAAAGTCTTTGGAGAATTTGTTTGTTTTACAGATAATCAACTCGGTTAGGTCTAGAACACAAGTCTGTCTCACTCTCCCTGGGCAGTGGCTCTGCTATGAGTTCAGGTTTCAAAGCTGCCACCATCCTGCTTTAGGTCCGTGCCCCATGCTTGCCCAGGTCCAGCATGAGCCTGGAATTAGTTCTGGTTCAAAGACTTAATTAGGGGTCCCTTTCTTCAGCTCTCTCTGACATTCTCCACACCCTCTCTGGCATCCCTTTTTCAGAACTGGCCAGAAAGATCTTATCTTAGTGTTTAACATGGAACCTGCTCAATGTTATGTAGCAGCCCAAACAGGAGGGGAGCTGGGGGAGAATGGATACATGCATATGTATGGCTGTCCCTTTTGCTGTTCACTTGAAACTATTACAACTTTGTTAATCACCTGTGTTTATGTGTTAGTTGTGTCCAGCTCTGTGATCCCATGGAGTATAGCCCACCAGGCTCCTCTGTCCGTGGAAGTCTTCAGGCAAGAATACTGGAGTGGAGTGGCACTCCCTTCTCCAGGGGACCTTCCCAACCCACAGATCGAACCCAAGTCTCCTGCATTACAGATAGATTCCTTACCACTGAGTCTTCTGGAAAGTATAATCAGCTATACTCCAATATAAAATAAAAAGTTTAAAATTTAAAAAAAAAAGTAGCTACAGTTCTGCAACTGGGGATCTCAATGCAAGATGGAGAACTTAAGAGGATAAAAATCGCAAGTTTACTTCTGCATAGGTCACTTCTTCAAGTTTTGACTCCTTTCCCCAATCTGTCTGCTTCTGCTAAGTTTCCAGGGTACTCAGGTGCTTGTTTGTCATGCTTTGTCCAGAGTGTCAACTGTTATCACTAAGAAAGAAACAGGTTATCCCATCCCGGCCAGCAGCAGAATTCAACTATTTGGTTGTCGATTTTTCTGTTTTTTCCCCAAATTTTCTTACATACTTTTCATTTTATTTTATTCTTTTCTCAGAGGTTTTATCTCTTTTTATCTAATTATTTGAAACAAAATTGTTTTATTGTCTCTATCTCAAGTTACTGCCTACGATGGATTCTTACCTTATAATTTTCTATTGTGAGCTCATCCTGAGTCCAGATCTTTTGGATTCCTTTGCAACCTGGGCTGTGAAAGCAGTCCTTCAGAGTGGCTTTGTATTTGCTTCTCCCGAGGTCCCTGGTAATTCACTAGCCAGAGATTAATGTATATGAAATTTCTTAGTAGCATGATTTCTAGTCCACAAATATGGTACAATTTGGATGTTAATTTGTCAAGGACATTTTTTGTTTCCAGCAAGAGCTCAGGCAAAAAAAAAAAAACAAACAAACAATCTTTCTTGGCATCTCCCTGGGCCAATAAGCTGTTTGTCTAGTTTCTTTTTCACAAGGATGCAGCCAATTAGCAGAGCAGTAAAATGGTGGAAAATAGATTTGAAAGTAGTGAGCGATTAACATCCTCTTTAACCCAAAGCAGCTGAGCCCCAATAACCCTTCTTCACTCTTTTAGGTAAGTCTCAGAAACAGCTTTTATTACTACCTTTCTGCATTTGCCACCACCAATCTGTCACTCTTGTGTTCTCTTTTCTCATACCAGCCATGGAGTAATTTCCTCTTCCATGAGCTGGAGGGAATAAATACCCACTCTACTTACTTCACAGTGTCATTGTGAATTATGATGCTCAGAGTCTCAATAGTCACCTAGTCCCCAAACCAGTAGGAAAAGACAAACTTGAACTCAAAGGAAACAATGTTTTCAAGGCTCTTTTTGCTGTCTCAGTGATGGGGACCACCCTGAAGGACAGTCCAGCAGGAAAAAATATGCAAATCCAAATTATGGTGCACACATTAATATCTATACTTTCTCTAATGCATATAGATGTCATTGACCTTTGGTCACTGGACAAAGCATAAGTTGTGCTGCATTTCTTTAGATCTTTGATGACTGGGGATTACTACAGGGAGACAATTTTTCTTGAATCTCAATATTTCTGCACTTCTCGTTTGCACAGATATTGACTTCCTTTGTTTTGAAATATTTTTTCAAACATATTCATATAGCAAACAGCCTTAAAATATGGATGTATCTTCCTCCAGAGCAAAGATCAGGTTTACTTACTGCCTTGGAAGATAGAGATAGTGTTTCCCCATGAAGCAAAGGGCAGGTATGCTTACTGTCCAGTTTATAATAAAGAAAATGCCTCTCCCTAAGCAAAGATCAAGCATGTTGACTGCATATTACACCAGAGGCAAGTTCCCTAACAAACCCTGTTCTTTTCCTATAACAAACTCACTGTGTTTACAGGTATTGTCTGTGCTCTTCAAGACATCCCACAAGAACTGCGACCTAGGAACTGGTGTAAAATGCTGATTCTCCAGCTCCTGCTATTGCTGTGAGTGAGTAACATATGTTCTTTGCCTCTGACTCAGTCTCAACTCTACTGCATCCTTGAAACTATTGCAGGCTAGCCTGTCAGCTTGCAATTAAAGTAAAACCTTAGACCAAAGAATCCTTAAGCAACTTCATAACTGATCTTTAACAGTTAAAGATCAGTCTTTCTTTGCCTGCCCAATGCTTCCATGGTATTTATTTCTCCAAGAGTGAGATGGTTGTCTTGTATCCACATAGCAACTGGGCAAGCGCCAATTTACAAATCCCCTCAGGGTTCTATCCCAGAGCTGTATTGTTTAATGCAAGTACATAGGTGCCAAAAGTGGTCACTAGTTTCTTTGTTTCATCCTCAGTTGCACATATTTCTCTTTGGTATGCTTACACTCTTATATACCCCAACAGCTGCAAGCAGAAGCAAATACACACACATTACATTCTATGGCTATTATATGCCTCTATGCTAAGTCTGTACAAAGGAATTAAAAAATCCCACTTGAGATTAAGGATGTAAAAACCCCAAGTAAATATAAAGTTTTATCATTACTACAGGAGCTAAGGTTAGCCACCCCTGAGCTACTTATTAGAATTTCCTCATTCCTGAACAGAGCTTTAGTTAAAAGTAAATCTGTGAGCACTCAACTAAAACATTTGTTAGAGATCAGCAAACAGAAGTTTGTTTTCTCTGTCAAAAAGTTAAAAGGGCCCAGGGACCATGTTTAATCAAGTATCACTGTGCCTCTATGTTTTGGTTGTATTTCCCTGACAGTTTGGTTACTAAGTTGTTAGATTCCAGAACTGACTCTTGATTGAGTACACTTGCTCTAGCAAATGCATATTAACTTAATGAATAGGAAAAGGGGTACTTAAATTCCCTAGCTATCTTATTTTTCTTTTGTATGATTTACATGGTATCACAGTCTGTCCTAGTTACTATGGATGCATCACAAATTACCCCCAAATTTAGTGGCACAGAAGAGTAATGAGTCATGCTCACTGATACTGTGGTCAGGAATTTGGATGGGACACAGTAGAGCAGCTGGGCTCTGCTCTCTGGAGCTGCCGATGGAAGATTCAAAGGCTAAGGACCTGAATGGTCAGAAAGCTCCTTCACTGAAGTCTGGTGTTTGGTGATGACTGTCTACTGGGGGCCGTGTTTGCTCTCCATGTTGACCTCTCCATGTGAGTTAGTCTGTGCTTCCTTACAGCACGATAGCTGAGTTCTAAGGGCAAGTATCCTAAGAAAGGGAACAGGTGGACGCTGTATCATTTTTATGACCAAGCCTTGGAAGTCACATAGCATCACTCCTGCCATATCTATTGACCAGAGAACTTGGGTCGGCCCAGAGTCAGACAGTGAATATAGACCTCAACTTTTAGTGGGAGAATGTCAGTCACATTTAAGAAATGCATGTAGGATTAGGGTATGTATATCGGTGTGGTCATCTTTGGAAAATACAATCTGCCACAGTACGTATTTGTGGTGATTCTCTCAATAATCCTACAAAACACATGCTTTCAAATTCTTCATCTTATAGATGGAAAATGGATTTTAGGCCTCCCAGGCTCCTCTGTCCATAGGATTTCCCAGGCAAGAATACTGAAGTGGGTTGCCATTTCCTCCTCCAGGGGATCGTCCCAATCTAAGGATTGAATTCGAGTCTCCTGCATTGGCAGGTAGATTCTTTACCACTGCACCACCTGAGAAGCCTGGTACAGAAGAGGTATATTAATAGAAATACTGTACAAAAGTACCACTGATACATGACTCCATATTTTTACACAGCATCCCAGGAACTTTGGTCTAATTATAACTACGTGTTTCAGGTGGTGCTGCATGAGCTCTTACAAGTGCATCACCATAGATGACCCCCTCAGCTTCCTCTTCTGATCCAGGGCCGCCCTCCACCCCCACTTTGGCAGATGGTCTCCAGAAGTCACCCGAAGTCAGTGCCTCATCACTACTTCAGTTACAGGTGATCCCTCAGGAGAAGGCTGCTTTCTAATGAGACAGCAGCAGCAATTCTTCAAGACGCCTGAAAGTGCAAGTTGCTCAGTCGTATCCAACTCTTTGCGACCCCATGGACTATACAGTCCATGGAATTCTCCAGGACAGAATACTGGAGTGGGTAGCCTTTCCCTTCTCCAAGGGATCTTCCCAACCCAGGGGTCGAACCCAGGTCTCCCCATTGCAGGTGGATTCTTTACCAGCTGAGCCACAAGGGAAGCCCAGGAATACTGGAGTGGGTAGCCTATCCCTTCTCCAGCAGGTCTTCCCAACCAGGAATCGAACTGGGGTCTCCTGCATTGCAGGCGTATTCTTTATCAACTGAGCTATGAGGGAAGCCCAAGATGGCCAGGAGGAACAATATTCAAGTCTATCACTGGGAGGAATACCCACTCCACCATTTTACTTGGGTCACAGAGAAAAACAGTTTCTTCTGCTTTTGCTAGTATTTTCTCCAGGGAACTTCTACCAACTGTCTTTGGAGCCAGGACAGAATCAACACCCTTTCAGCCCACTACCATAACCATTCCTCATCCTTCCTCTTTCTGCAGCCAAAAGCAAAAGCACATACAACTTATGCAAGGCCCTTCTTCGCAGATCCATCCATGGCTTCACAGACTCTCTTGCCCTCAATAGTCATGCTACCCTTCACACGCTCACTCTTCTGCACCCCCTCCTCTGGTCTTACATCTCAGACTCTCTCATCTTGTGTCCTTCCCTTTGTCCTTTGCATTTGTAAATCACGGTATATCAGGGAGGGGGTGAGCCTCAGTTAGCTGCATTCTGTAAGGGGATCTGTTAGCCTGGTTGGCTCACCCTGTGTACCCAAGTTGATTATTTAGACACTCCCAGTGAAGCAACAGATGAAACATTATCAGAAGGGGTCTTTAACTGCAGATTTCATTTAAAAATTAAATAAAAACGAATGCATTGAGAATCAGTCAAATCCCATAGTGGAAAAAGAACTATAAACAATTCATATTCAAATAACTCAAACTGAATGTTATGTGCAGTTTAATGTGTATTTAATTCAGTGTAGGGCTGATGTTAATTTACAATCCCTCATCACTAAGAAATTTTTCATAATCTGTGGCCAGGTGTGGCTGAGGGGAGTATCTCTGCTGTGGGCCTATTTACAAGTCCTTCCTCTTTCGGATCCAGCTCTTACACTGCTTGACACTGAGCTCCTCTCTGTTATGTGTCTGTGTCTCCCCATCTGGGTTAAAACGGCCACTCTCCCGTGTCAAGACAGTCTCCTGTGTCAATTAAATAAAGTCAATTATTTAATGCTATCTCTCTATCTGTAATTACTCAAAATCTTACCTTTAATTCAAATTCCTCATCAACTCTATTTTTCAGAGTATGTTCTTCCTCCAAGTATGTTCTACAAACTGCCATCTCTGGCTGCCTGCTGCCATAAATAGCACTCAGTCTCTATATCCTGTGCCACTGCAAAGAGATGTGTTGTATAGCCCCAGGCATTTTGGTGGGAAGGGAGCTACTTCCAGTTTGGATAGAATAAGAAAAGCTTCCCTTGTTGCCCAGATCACTGACACTTCCTGTGTTTCCATGGCAAACTTCCCTCCCTGGATGCAGCTGCTTGGGAGGGTTAGGAAGAGAACTATTAACCTTTTTGTTCCCACTATGTACATTTTATTCTTTCTATTTTCCCTGCAGACTCCATTTCACTTTCGGTCCTTGTTCCCTTTTTAAGCACCCCTTCCCCCATCTCCACACACACACATACACTTTTTTTCAGTTCTCTCAATCTGCGGGGTTAATCCCACAGAAAACCTCTGTTTTGGGCACTAAAATATAGGATTCATAGCACTGCTACTAGAAAAGCATTTTTTTAAAAATAATTCCTCCATTTTTAGCATGAGTAGGCCCTTGAACCCCAATCCAGGGCTGTCAGTCACTCCAGGAAGTCACCTGCAGCTATAAAACCCAATGCATATAATGGGGATAGTATTTTTGGCATTTTGAACACACTTTCCCCCTTAAATTATGCTCCTCTGCAGCTCCGGCATACCAGCCAAGCCAAAAGGCTCACTGCTGCAAGGAATAAGAGGCCATTGATCATCTTTGGGTCATAAATCTGACGTTTACAAATCCACATCAAGACAACAGTCATGAAAGCCAAGCTTTGGGCAGAGAGGAAAAAAAGAAAGGAAAGAAAACCACTCCAAGTTGCCCTGACCTCATCTAACACAGCAAGAGCCAGACCTGGCCCATCGGTGGCAGGTCTAACCATGTGCCTGAGATATAGGAGCCTGCACATGTAACCGAACACCACAGCCTCCTCCGTACCCCACGCCCGCCCCTCCCCCCAAAATGGGGATGTGAGCCTAGAATGAGGTGTACACAAACAGGGAGGTGCTTTTGCCTGTTGTCACAGAATAGCTGCATCCGGGGAACACTGGTTCAATGGCATGAGTATGTGGGGAAGCTGGGGGGGGGGCGGTGGGGGCAGGGAGGAAAGCTCAGTTTAGCCCCTTGGAGTCGCCCTCAGCCCTTATATGACCTCAAGACCATCTAGAAGTTTCCACATGCCCTGGGAAAGGAAACAGGCTACATCTGATGATACTGGGTGGAGAAGTTACCAGAGGTTACTGTAAGGGCCTCAGGGGAGCTGCTAGGCTAGAGGGTCAGGTGGGAGGGACAAGAATGGACATGACACCAAAGCAGCAGAGAGGACAGTCAAGCCCCCACTGAATCATGAGATTACAGAGCATGTGTCCACCAGCTGCCAATTTCAGCTGTTGAACAGCAGTCACCAGGCATAAAAAAGACCTTGCTACAGAGAACAGAGGAGCCAGGGCAGCACAGATGGTCTGAGGTCCCTCTTTCCCATGGCCATGAGGTCAGGAGATCTTCTTTTTGCTATATACTGAGAAGCCATCTCAGAAAAGGAAGAGAAGAAAAGTTTAAATTCTGAATGATCACCCCAAAGTTACTGTTACCCATATTTGCCAAATGGACTAAATTTTACTATTTTCCCCTTGTAGTGGCAGCTTCTTAAAATGTCTCCCTATTTCCTGCAATTCATGGCCTTGTATAATTCACTGTGCTTGAGTATTCTTTGGACCTAATGACTTTCTTCTCACATACAATACAGCAGAAGTGTTGGGTTGGAACTTCAAAGATCTGATTTGAAAGAGACTCTGGTTTCCAGTTTGCCCATTTTTCGTCTCACCTTTGCTCTAACGAAACAAGCTACCATGCTGTAAGTTGCACAATGCAGAAGTCCATGTGGTGAGAAACTAAGGGAAGCTTCTGACCAATAGCTAAGAAAGAGCTGAGGATCTCTGTCCTACAACTCATGAGGAACAAAATCCTGCCACCTGACATGGATGAGCTTGAAAGATTGTCCCTCAGTCTAGACGTCAGATGGAACCCAACCAAAGTAACCAATTCATCTCAGTTTTCCCAAGACTTTTCCAGTATGAGCAATGAAGTCTCACATCCCAGGAAACCACTCAGTCTTGAGCAACCCCACAGAGTTGGTCATCCTAGATCTAGCCCTAGAAGACACCTTGAATGTAGCCTTCTAAAAGACCCTGAACCAGATGACCAAGCAAAGTCACACCCAGGTTAGTGACCTAGAAGTCATGAGATAATAAATGTTTGTTGTTTTAAACTGCAGCCCTTGAGGGTAATTTTTTACACAGCAAATGATAATGATACATTCTTTATTGCCCAACAGATTAAAAATTCAAGAAAAAGCTCAGATAAGCTACAGAAAAATACAGAAGTTACATTTTTCCTTGTGTATCTGCATGAGCATGCATGCTCAGTCACTTCAGTCATGTCCAACTCTTTGCGACACAATGGATAGAGCCCGCCAGGCTGCTCTGTTCATGGGATTCTCCAGGCAAGAATACTGGAGTGGGTTGCCATGCCCTCCTCCAGGAAATCTTCCTGACCCAGGAATGCATCTCCTGCAAGGCAGGTGGATTTTCTACCACTGAGCCAGCCACTGAGGAAGTCCATATCTTCATGTAGTATGAGTTGTAATAGCAACTCACTATATATGTACTATACTTCTGAACAATTGATTCCAGGGGCACAGTTTTCAGAAAGAATGAAGAACTAGGTATGCCCCTCATCTTCAAATTTAAAGGCAGATTAAGAAATCCAGGTGCAATCACTTGACAGATCAAAAACTGCTATCACAGACTTAGTTTCCTCTCTAGACAATCTATATGTAGGTTAAATAAATTTTGCAATTCGTGCCATAAATCTACCTTGTAGGTAGGACCAGAGCCAAGATTTCTCCTTATCTCAGAAAGCAAGTATATCATCAAGCCAATATTGAATGTGAGTGGGAACTCTTCAAATTTTCTCCTACCACAGAAAAGTTGGCTTCATTTAACCAATCTACTACACAAAGATCAACTCCATACCGTGCAGACTGGCATTTAACAGATGCTACTTCATGATTATAAGGCATATAGTATAGCATATTAAATCCTGAATATTTTCAGTGATAAGGCTCTATCATAGGCAGTGGCTGAATAGTTAGTTTTGGGAGTGGAAAAATACACCATGGAGGCCAAAATAAATGCCCCAGTTTCAGTTGAGATAAAAAAACAATAGCCATAGCCATAAATATTTGTATAGTGTTTCACCGCTCCGAAAGATTTACACACATTTTAAATCAAAGATTCTTATGCTTTAGCTCTGAAAGACACCTAAGGCTGAAAGAATTCAGTTCATTCTCATTTGATAAGAAAAACTGAAGTTACAAAGATTTAAATGATTTTTCCAAAGTTGCAGATCGGGATTCAAACCTAGACATCTCTCAATGGCAAGTGCTACTCACTCTCTTCCCTCCCCAGCAGCCGAGAGAAAGTGGAGATATGAAATATCCAGTTTCCCAGTTTCACTGGGAAATGATCTAGGAAGCCCTGTGGAAGGCAGAGAGGATCTATAAAGTATATTTATGGAAACAGCAAAACAGTCATGCATCACAGTCGGGATTCTCCCTTCCCCAAGCCCAGGAGTCCCAAAACACTGCAATAGTAATGGCGGTTTAGGTTTGGATATAGAATAAGTTTTTAGTTACAGTATTATATGAATAGAAAATCTAGACTTACTGAGAATAAATTATGTTATAAATTTGAAAACCATATTATACAGGTATCTTTTAGCAAGTGCCCTAAAGAATGGTAAGTTCAATTCAATTTAACATATAATGATTGAGTATGCCACCCATAAATTAGGCAGTAGTATTGCATTCCCGTGCTGTCCAGTATGGTAGGTAATATTCACACTGGCTATTTAATTAAAATTAAAGAAACTAAAAATCCCATTCGCAGTCATACTAGCCATATTGCAAGACACCCAAGAGCCATATGAGGCTAGCGGCTAATTACAGAATGTAACTATTATCACAAAAAGTTCTACTGAACAATGCTATTAGACTCTTAAGAAGAAATAACCAAGTCTCCCAAAGTAACTCACATCCTCATGGAGAAAACACTCCTCTTTACAAGTACTCTAAAAATGCAGGAGTATAACTCTGGCCAAGCTCTCCAACAATGTCTTATGAGAGGTAACACATAATGTCTGGAATCATTCCAAATAGGTGCTAGCTAATTAGAGGCTTTTCTCATCCCTTAAAGATGTCTTGACATGTATTAAAATGTCATGCCCTCTGTTTTCCTCATCTTACCAATATTCCATAGGGACCACACACCAATGTCAACATAAAATACTAGATAGTCTCCATTGTAGAAGTATATTTCCTATGCACGACCATCCTGGAAAACACAGGCACCACAGTAGCCACAGAATGGGCAGCCTTTTAATCCCTGAGAAAGTTCTGCCAAGTTTACAGACCTCAACTGTTGACCCAGTCATTGATTGGGCATGCCTGAGAACAGGAGGACTGGAAGTGGAGGAGCAAGTGGCAACATGACTCAAGGAACCAGTGATGTGGATGCTATGCGTCATAGCAGTAAGCTCTCAGGACCCACCCTTCCGTAGCCAGGGCCCTGGCCTTGAGCAGGGTTGTCTGGCCTCAGCTAGGTGTCAGCAGAGCAACTTGGCATGCAGCTCAGGGAGGTCTCCAGCCAGTCTCACTGCCCCACATAGCCACATCCTGTTTGTCCATTAGAGGACAATTCTTGCCACCTCTGAAGCACGTCTGGTAGGTAATATACATGTCTGATGTACTGGATAAAATCTGTCCCAATATTCAGTAGGGATTAAAGTGACAAGGAGGGAAATGTGGAAATCATCTTCCCCATACCCTGAATCTCACTGAAGCAGAGAAGTGAGACATATGACAAGGTCTCAGTTGCTTCATCTGTGAAATAGAGGGTGTTTCCACACAGAGATGCCAAGTCCCACCAATAGAACGACAGTCACCAGCAGTGTGCTCCTGTGCCGCGCCAAGCTTTCCCAACCCCCAGCTCCTCCTGCCACCCTGCAGTGAGCAGTTCCAGCATTTAGCTGCTCTCCTACTGCTAGGCTTATTTCTTCTTAACTGCCCAGGTTTTAATCAATGAACAACTCTAAATCAAGGACCAAGTACTTGAATCTTGGTCTTTCTTCATGAGAAATACACCAACAGAAGCCTATAGTAAGCATTTTTTGTGTTTACTGGGTACCAATGTTACAGCCACCTACTAGGTAGGTGTTATTATTCTCTTCATTTTTATAGATGGGAATACTGAATCCCAGAGGACGTCAGTAACATGATTAAGGTTTCCCAGCTACGACCCGGTGGAAAGTGAAAGTGCTAGTTGCTCAGTCATGTACGACTCTTTGTAACTCCATGGACTGTAGCCTGCCAGGCTTCTCTGTCCGTGGGGTTTTCCAGGGAAGAATCGTGGAGTGGGTTGCCATTTCCTTCTCCAGGTGATCTTCCCAACCGAGGGATCAAACACAGATCTCCTACACTGCAGGCAGATTCTCTACTGTCTGAATCATCAGGGAAGCCCATAGTAAGTACAGAAAGACAAATTCAACTTGGGAAATAAGGATCAAAGCCTGTTGCCTCAAATACCATAATGGATAAAATCACTTCTGTCATAAAACCTGATTCGCCCAGGTCATTCAAAAACTTAAAATAGTTCCAAATTTCAGCCTCACAAGCTTCAGGTATGAATGATCAATCATAATGACTATTGCTTAGTTGCTAAGTCATGTCTAATTCTTTGCAACCCCAAGGACTGTAACTGACCAGGTTCCTCTGTCCATGGGATTTTTCAGGCAATAATACTGGAGTGAGTTACCACTGAACTATTAATGCCTTAGTAAGGACTAGGGTACAGTTAAGAATGAGACACCAGATGAACTCTGCTGATTTAACTCTCTCCAGGTGAAAAATAGCCCCACAGGTGGAAATTCAGGGCCAAAGACAAAACCTAACTTATACTAAAACAGTGATTAGGGCAGGCCTCATATCCAATGGTGAAAACAGATGCAGCTTTTTCAATAGGTCATGGGCTCTTTAAATCACAGTCTTGAAAAATCAGCCACTGAACTAGTTTATGAATCTGTGGGTACAGCATAGCGAAACATTTACTCAGGGAACAGAAAACCTTCTGGAACAAATAAGCCAAATGAATGCCTCAAAGTGGAAATGTTAACTAGTGATGTAAGTTCAGAGTGCAGCTGTGTCCAATTGAGTCGGGCTTCTGGCCCAACAAGCAAAGTCTATGAAAGATAGAGAAGAATTATATTGTTTTTTCCTAAACTCCAAGCAATGGACTTTTGCCATGTTAATTCTCAGTTTCTGAGATGAGATATGAGAAATTAAGAAAACAAAATGAAATAGTTTTAAAACAAACAGTTCCTACGTCATTGTGTTGAGGAGATAGGGTTGTGGGTTTTTTTCCTCCTTTGGCCAAAGATTGAGTAGACCTCTTTCAGGAGATATGCCTCAGATTTATTTCAATTACCTTATAGTCTGGGTATGATGGCACCAAAAATATACTCAGTTTATTAGTTAATGTCTAGTGAATCACATGTTGTGTGTTTTAGGACATTTCATAAGCTCTTGTGGTTCATTTGGGCTGCAAGACACCACTGAACAAACCACAATGTCAGTACCTGTATTGGCTATTCTGCACTCCCTGTGGAGCAATGGAGAACCAAACATGATCTGACCGTTTGCCAAACTAATCATCATAATTATCCAGCAACATGATAAAGACCTCAAAGTATCAGTCATTACTTATGTAGGCTTTGGGTAGAAGATAAATCAGTTTCAACAGGTTCTGATTAAAACTGTTCTTAACAATAATAACTATCGCTTACCAGGACATTCATCAGGCACAAAAATGTTTCAGACATATTTTTTCTTCTATATTCTATATGATAGGTGCTATTATGTTTCTCATTTTATATTTGAAGTTTAGGCCATTTTTAAAACTTGCCCATGGTTACATATCTGGTACAGTAAATCCAAGACCTCCAGGAAAGACACTGGAATGCCTCTGTTGGCAACAACAAGCTTGTCATTCTGTAGCTAGGTCGTGTCCAACTCTTTGAGACCCCATGGACTGCAGCATGCCAGGCTTCCCTGTCCTTCATTATCTCCTGGAGTTTGGTCAAACTCATGTCCATTGTGTTGATGATGTCATCCAACTATCTCATCCTCTGTTGCCCCCTTCCCCTCTGCCCTCAGTCTTTCCCAGCATCAGGGTCTTAAAACCCTACTCTATACACTATAGTAGTCCTCAGTTGAACTGAGCAGGAAAAAAAAAAAAAAAAAACTTACCAAGTCAAATAGCTAGCAAACAGTATAAATCTATATGTAATAAAATCCTGAATAGTACGAAAGAGATTCTAAAGTCCTAGAGAGGTTCAACAAAAGAGAAAATCTAGACTGGAAGGTTCAGGAAAGGCTGGAAGTAGAAGTGCAAGGTAAGCTGGCCTTTGGAGTGGCTATGACAGTACCGACACAAGAGCAAAGTAAGAACAATAAGAAGAAATGATTATTAATAGAAGATGTGAGAGTTCATGAAGAGGCCAGATGGAGCAAATAGCACAGGAAAGAAATAGCTGGCCACTTTTAGACTTATTCCCAATTTTTAAGCTCAAAAAGAATTCAAGGGGCATACAGATCAACCCATGTAAGATACAATGGCAGGTCTGATAGGGAATTGGGCTGGAATCTGCATCTCCCAATCTGCAGTGCTTCCAGGAGCTACCATGCAGAAAGTCTGTGCTCCATAATTCTGGTGGTTTAGTCGCTAAGTCATGTCCAACTCTTTCTACCCCGTAGACTGTAGCTTGCCAGGCTCCTCTGTCCATGGGATCTTCCAGGCAAGAATACTGGAGTGGATTGCCATTTCCTTCTCCAGGGGATCTTCCCAACCCAGGAATCGAACCTGAGTCTCCTGCATGGCAGGCAGATTCTTTACCAGCTGAGCTGGCAGGGGAGCCCTCATAATGCTAATTCAATCTAATATTGATGCAGCCTCTACCACAGACAGATGCAGTGCCAATTACTAGGAAGATAAGGGTGAAGAAAAGGTCCAGTCTCTAGGGAACTCATGTTAAAATCACATAAAATACACAAATATTTATGGAATGAGTAGGCCTGGGGAGGAGTATGACAACAGATACACCTAAGTGTAAAAGGACCAAAAGGAGTATCCCATGTCTCATGAGGCAGAATAGACTTCTGAGCAGGGATATTTGACATGGGCTTTGCAAGAGGAGTGAGTTATGATCTCTCAAGAAAAAGAGGAAGGGAATTGTAGGCAGAACAAACAGCAGGAGCAACCAGCTGGAAACATGGAAACATGTGTAAACATATGCTATTAGAAGGAAAGGCAACCCAGTAGAACCAGAGCTGACAGAAGGAGGTACGTGAGTCAGAAGGCACATCAGTCAGAAGGCAGAGCAGCCAGAGCAGTCTTAGATGACCGGTGTGAGGAATAACACAAGGAATCCGAACATAATCAAGGAGGCAAAGAAAAACTTAAGTATTGCAATAACATTTGATCTCTGGTTTAAGATGAAAATCTGGCAGCAAGGTGAAGAAAGGATGTATGGGGGGAGTGAGGGAAAAAGCTATTTGGCTATTCAAGAAGAAGCCTGAAGTCAGGTGATGGTAACAGACAAGACAAGGGACCCATGAGGCACAGAGGTAGATGGACAAGGCTTATCAACTAAAAGATAATGACAGTTTCTGATTTTAGTGACTTGATGGATGGTGGTGTCACTAAATAGGACGGGGACATCGAGACCAAAAGCAGTCCAAAGTAAGTGCCACCTGAACTAGAAAAGTATTGGAAATTCTAAAAACACACTGGTGGATTCTCACAACTGGGTGATGCCATGTCTATAATGACTATGTATTGTGCCCAAGCAGGTGGCTCAGGGGTGTGAGAATAAGTTCAGAGGACCTCCAGGTCACTGGTTGAAAGTCACAGTTCTCAAATGTCAGAATTTGTTCTCATATCTGACAGCTGTTCACTGACTTATATAAAAGAAATTAGAGGTCTTAGCTTAGGTTCTAGCAAGACAGATGTTCCACTTTATAACTGATACCCTTGTTGGTTTTTTAAGAAATTAAACTAGTTCTAGTCCTTCAGTTGGCTGCTGAGGTGGTTTTGGACTAATCAGAGTCAATTTCTTCCAAAAGCATTCAACCACGGCATAGCTGATTTGTTTGAAATGTTTAAAAAATTTAAAAGTCAAGGATAGGAGTTGGCAAAAAGTGATAAAGCAATCACTCAATATAGCTCTTTCTGCTTCCATCCATCATTCTTTCTTCTCATAAAGTCACTTCCAAAAAGGTATCTGCCACATTTCAGGTCTGTTTCTTTTATTCCTTTGTCAACATTTAGATCCAAATAAAGCCTTCAGCCTGCAGTAGTGGTTCTGTCTGTCTTTGGAAGATAGCAGGTTTTGGAATATATATATATATATATATATATATATATATATATATATATATATACATACATACACACACACACACATATTTTTAAACATGCTTCCTTCCTTTCAAATCCAAAGTTCCAAGTGAAAGGATATGTGTCCTGGGCATTAGGTAAGACACACAGGGTGTTCTTTATGTCTCCATACAGAACAGAGGCCTCCACAGTATAAGACTCTTTGAGGTGTAGAGGAACCTCAGACCTCCATGGTTCCATATTTGCTTACCCTGTCCCCATGTGTGGACTGGCCCATGGCAAACCACCATAAAAAAATAACGAAGTCTCATAAGAATTGTGCTTGAGTTTGTACATTCCTTGGTGTCGGCTAAAGCCACAGGAACTTTGGCTGGGTTTTAAAGTTACACCCATTCCCCATTGCAATGCAGGTCTGTGAAATAATGCCTTAGCTCTGCCAAAAACCACAAATGATTATCAACAATGTAAGTAATCAAGTAAAAGCACTTTCCACAGTCCACTGACCAGATTGTCAAGAAAGCAAGAAGTAGTAGCAAAAATTGATTGCCGTTTGCAAAAGTAATTTCTATCTGAATTATATTATTGTATAGCAACAGTGATGCATAATGTGTGCCTGGAATCTTTGCAGTAAACATTTTAGGTTTAATTTAGAAATCTGAGTCATTAGAAAACTTCTCTCGCGCGATGATGAAGGAGCCACTGTGGACTCAGAACTATTACAATCTGAAGAGGGAAAGGGAATAAACAGGCAAGCTACACACACTAAAAGTGAAAGAATTACCATTGGGCCAAAATAATGGGAAGAAATTCAAATGACAGATAGCTGCTTACTATTGAACCGTTAATACAAGCATGGTTATTTTACATTATTAAGCAGCTTGAGTATTTTTAACGTTCTAAGGTAATGTGCTATGGTCGTTGATTTGTTGTTGCTTTTGTTGTTTTAAGTTCTTCATTTCTATGAGGGAAATGGGCTTCAAATTATAGGAAACAGGCCAAATAGATAAACTAAACTAGACTTCCCTGCCCCTCACAGATACCCAATGCTACTTCCTTAATAACCGACAGTACCAGTATTCAATAGCTCAGGCTGGCAAGATGTTCACCCCTTTGCAGCTGAAAAATCTTATTTAAATTGAATTTTTCCCTATTCAACTCTTAATGTTAGAACCTGGAAGATATCTATTGAAAAGCATCAGGCCTTACTGGAAATTAATGTAGTGGAAACACAATAAACTTGGGCCAGAGGCCTCCTCCCAAGATTAGTAGGTGTGAATCAGTACTTCAAAACCTGGTTGCATATTAGCACGATGTGGAGGGTTTTTTTTAAAATGCTGATGTTTGAGCTGCCCCCGCCAGGGACCACTTACTAAAACATCTGGTGAGAATGGGGCCCAGCCACCATGTAGGATTTGAGCCCCTCCTACACAAGTGATTCCAGTGTACAACCTGGTTGGAGAATCACTGTTTCATGTTCTGGCATGCCTGCAGAGAGAGAATTTCATGCATATTTGCCTAGAAATACTTGCAACCGATTACACTAACAGCCCTTGGCACTCAGCATTAGAGACACCTGGGGAATTTTAAGAATGCTGATACCTGGTTCTCACCCTCCAGGATGCTGATGTTCTGGGCATGGACAATCACTTCCCGATGACTCCGAAGTATAGCCACTTTTGAGAGCCACTGCTCTCCAGCTGTGGCACTGAGGAGGGCTGAGCTGGAGGTGGTCCGCTAGGAGGATTAACAAGACAGGACTCAGGGTAGCCTACAGACGTCACGCTGAAAGAACAGGAGTCCTTCCTCCTGTTGCCAGAACTGTACGTGCTGACGTCTAGAATGCACAGAAATAAGTGCATAAACAAGTGTCTATTTTGAGTAATAAGATAGAGTTGTCTCCATAGAAACAACTGACTAATAATCATAATGGTTAATCAGATAAGTGATTTCCAAAATCTATTTGTATGATAACTAATGTAATAAACTTCAGACTTCTTATTCAGTGACATGTTTTTCCTTAGTTCTCTTAATGGGCTGTCAGGGCTTGGCACTCAGGTCAACAAAAGCCAGGTTAAACCTTAACACCTCCAGGAGAATTACTGAGTGTAGAGAAGAGTAGCACACAGCAAGCACGAGTGCGGGAGTCAGCCCAAACTCTGCCTCCTGGCTCAGCCTCAGAAATGCGGTTGAACCTTCCGCCCATCTTCTCGGCAGTAAAACGGCAGTGATACTGCCCACCCGAAAGCACGGTAATGAGGCGTTCAGAGACCTAATTTTCCTGTCACAGCGCTTCACATATAGCTATTCCTAGAAGAAGCATAGTAACTATTATTAAAAGCATTGCCTAGATCAGGAGGCTGCTCAGGGTTAACATGCCACCAAAGTTATATTTCTCCAGACAGGATGACCACAAATAAAGGTCAAATGACTCCTTACTGCCATCTCATCAGAATACAGAGTCTTGGAACAACTGAGTCTAACCGCCTATTTTTTCAGCACATTTTGGGTTTTTTGGACCAATGACCAAAATATTTGGTGGTTATCCCTGGTGCTATTTCCCTTCCTGGCCACACTGGTTTCCTTCCGTTCTCCTCAGGGTGAAGACGACCGGCCTATCCTACATGTTCCTTCATTCCTCTCTGCTCCTGCCGCAGTGCAGTGGCCAATGCCATACCTCACAGACAAGATTCTGAAGCTTAATAAAAACAGAAGATACCACCATCAATCTTATTTACTCAGCTAACCAACAAGTCCAGGTAATGCGCTCAGGCTGGAAAAAGTACAAAATCCATGGCTCTGACCCCCTGATTTTAGACATAGATGAGTCATAGTGACTACCTGAGCAGAGAGATTCTAGATGACAGTTCATTTTCACATCCTCGGGATACCCTTCAGCACCCTGGTGAGGGAGGTACTGTTCCAGAGGAGGAAACAGAAGCTTGGAGAAGATGAACAGAGCCGGGATAAGAACTAAGGCCTACCAATTCCTGGTTCAAGGCTCTGTACACGCAGCAAGTTTGCAGCTTTCCAGATTTTTCTCAGACTGTCTGCATACAGCACCACCATAGTGAAAGTGTCATCCGTGTATAGCATAGAGGTGAGGTGATATTCATTTTTCCCTGAGAGACTTTCTCACAGATAAATGTTTCATGGCTGAGTGCATGACTGACAGGATTCAGCAATCTTGCCAGGTCCCACACAATAAACTAAAATAAAGTGGTCCTAGGGGCTTCCCAGTCTCCTCCCCAAAATGACACTGCAAATTATAGTATTAAAAGGAATTCATGGAGTTGCTTACAAATGAGCCAGACCCACTGCTGTTGTCTCTTAAAGCCTGACATGCTTGGTTCATAGGTTGGACGGCCTCTGTGCAAGGCTACAAGTGTCTGAGTGTGGCACATGCTGGACATCCTAGCTCTGAAAGGAAAACCAGAGGAGATGGCAGCTTCCTTTGAGCAACCATTTGCCTTGGGATAAGTACGTCAAGAAGCAATTAGCGCTGGGCAGATTCTACCAAAGGCAGGAAGATAAAACCACTAATAAGAACAGCAACTGGTTAGTAGCCTATTAGCACTTTTGGTCCAGTCTAAGGAAAGCAGCTTCAATGTATTTTCCCAAAATGGTACACATCTTCTGCTGTTGCAAGTATTTTAAAAGGTTCAGGGATTAAACCTCTGTTGAAATTATGTGGGTTTTTTTTTAAGTCTAAGCATTTGAAACATATGGACAACACACACACATAGTACGTTAAACTCATGATTCCATACCCATTATTGCTTAGGATAAAGCTAAATTTAGTGGGAAAAAAATAAATTGACTTAAAGAAAAATTAATGATTGATGGCTTTGGTAAAAATAGTGACACATTTAAAACGACTTAAGTTTGGGAGACGTGAGTGTACTGGTTATGAGCGTGATAGGCTTTGGAACTGGAAGGACTTGACCTTGAATCCTAGATCTGCTGTCTTGTAACTGAGTGAGACTTAGACCCGTTTCCTCACCTGTGAGATGAGGATAATGACACTGCCCCCATAGGATGGTGGCCAAGATTGCAGTTAAATTAAATACCATAGGGAAAGGGCCTGGCATTTGTGCTGACCATCCTGATTACTGTAAGTAACTGCCTGGATGGATTCAATAGGTTGAACAAAACCACTCCTGTCAAGCAAACTTGGCTGATGTCATTTAGAGAGGAGTCACAGACTCGAGACTTGCTGTCACCCACCAGGCCCACTAAGAATTCCCGGAAAATAAAAATAGAACCTGGGTAATACAATGAACTCTCTCTAACCCTTTTCCTTTGGTCTCTATCTAGTTTCACATGCTTACAGGGCACCTCAGCACCGGTGATTTCAGTTCCTCATGTGAAACATCTGTGCCTGCTTCAGCTCAGCTCAGGGGCCGTGTGCAGAGAGGCCGCACCCGACACCTAGCTGGGGGGGTAGGCGGTGTGCTGAGATGCTGCGCTGGGCACTGCATGCTGGCACGTGAGCGGCATAGCCAGAGAATTCGCCCCGCCCCCCGCCGCACGCACGCACGCACGCACGCACGCACGCACGCGCACTGGCAATGACTGAAGCAACCCCGCCTACTGCCTGCAGGGAGACCTCGTGCTTTAGAGAGAGAGCTCCAACTTGGCCATTATTTGATCAAAGACGATTTGTTTTGCTTCTGAACTGAACGTGGACTCATTCTGTTGGCTTGATGGAAATGGGAAGACACTTGTTGGGGACTGACTTGGGAGGGTTGGGTAACATAGGGAAGTCAAGGCTGCCCATGCTAGGCCTGCTTCCCTGTCACAGCTCCAGGGTTGTCTGACCTCCCTGGGAGCATCCTCTGCTCAGAGCCAGCCCCGAGTTCGCCTGCTGATGGGATGCAGGGCTCTTCCAGGACGCAATAGTCACATCAAGATGCTAATTCCCTCCTCCAGCTGTGGGTGCTGACACTCTGCAAAGCTGTCTTCTCCAACAGCACAGAGACCTCACCGAGCCTTTGTGTCCCAAGCTCGCTGCACACAAGTCTGCTCCACTGCCGGACCAGACCAGGAGAGCCGCCATGCTAACTGCAGGGAGAAACAGGAGAGGTCTCAGTAGTGGCTGCCATAGACTGTCTTGCCTCGCCTTTCAAATAAGCGATCCTGGGAGGATTTCTTCAAGAACCCTGTGGTGGCAGATGGCTAAAGATGAATGGCAGCAGCCACTGCCTCCCCAACAGAAATTTCTGAACAGACACCTTCAAGCCCTGACTGTCATCTGCCTATGAGGCTTAGCAGCAAGGCGGGTGTCTCAAAGAAATTTAAGAACACTGGTCTCACCTGGCAGACTCAGAGCCCAGGGTTGTTATTATTCTTCTTTTCTATCATAAATATCACATGTACTCAATGTAGAAAATTTAGAATATATATAAAACAAACTTTGCCAAATGCCACAACTCAGTAAGAACTTCTAACATTTTGATGTTTTCTTCCAGACAGGATTTTTTTTTAACAGGTGTAATGGTACTATTTATATATCTAACATTACATCAGAATTTCCCCATATTTCATTACATCATGAAATTTTCAAAATGTTTTTCATAATGGCTAGATCATTATATCATGTAATATTATAATATACTTAACCACTCCCCTATCAGTGGGTATTTGCATTTTCATTTTTATTGTAATTAATTCTGTAATAAAATATCTTTGTGCATTCATCTTCATCACATTTCAAATTATTTCCTTAGGAGAATTTCTATTTCTAGATACAGAATGACTGGGTTAAATATTGTGCTTTTCAGTTCTTGATATATACTATCTGATTGCTCCTGGGAAGATAAAAACACTTTGCAGTCCTACAACAAGCATATGAGCTCCCAGTCTTATCAAATTCTTGCCAGAGGATTTTTCCTTTTTAATTCTTTACTAATTTAACAGACAAAAAGAAACTAACGGCTTCTTGTTTTACCATGCATTTCTCTATTGCTCAATTTTTTACATGCCTTTAGCCATTTGTTTTGCATCTTTTGTGAACATTCTGATCATGTCCTTTGCTCTTTTATCTTTTGCTTTTTTTTTTTTGCTAAGTTCTATAATTAAAATATTCTCACTTCACTTCCATTCCAAGTTCATTATAACTAATTTTTCTTCACTGAAAGAACAATACATCACATTATCTTAGGTGTCAGGGTAAAAAAAAAAATGGTTTCTCTGTCATTTTATTCCTGTGTAATTAGAATATAAAAACTTTTCTTTATGGAATGCAACCTGACACTCTTAACTTGTTTAGGAAAATATATAATGGGTTACACTTACATTAAATTGCCTTGTGTTCATTACTGTTTTAGAATGTTTTACTTCATGAATTTTAATCTGGTAGACTAGATATCATTTTGGTTTAAAGTACAAGATCATGGAGTTTTTTGGAGATATTAAAATAAAAACAGAAAACATGGTCAGTTGATTTATTTTCAAAGATTATGTCTCTGCATTAGTTTCCAGACACAAACTATACCCGAAATAACCTCGGACAAGACGTTAAAGTTAAGGGCTTCCCTGGTGACTCTGACAGTAAAGAATCCGCCTGAAATGCAGGAGATCCAGGTTCAAGCCCTGGGTTGGGAAAATCCCCTGGAGACGGGAATAGCTACTCACTCAGTATTTATACCTGAAATGAGCTGAGACATGATGTTAAAGTTAACTAAGGTTTAAAAAACAAAAACCACAATTTTCATAAAATAAATATTTACAAACAGATGACCCAAATAAAATCTCTCCTCCTCCAGGCAGCTTTCTCAGAATCACATAGGCAGAATTCCTTTCTCCCTCCCCAGCCCACAACTTATTGCATATGCCTCAGTGACATTAGTCATCAAGATCTACCTTGAATAGGTGATATATGAACATCTCTTTCCATCAAGGTGACTGATTGCTGGAAAGCAAGAACAATATTTTGTTTATCTATGTGTCCATTTGTGATCCCAATACAGTGTTTTGAGTATAGTACATGCTCAGTAGACAGACTGAATTGAATTAAACTCTAAAATTTTGAGAAGCGGACTATGTGGAGTAGTGGAATCCATGTAGATTTTTGAGTTAGATTAAGTGAGCTTGGAATCCAGCTGTGACACCAGCTAGGAGACCCGAAGCAAGTTAACTTAGCCTCCTGAACGCTGTGTCATCTCTATGGGAATAACAACGCGTACCATGGTAGGCCCTCCAGGTTGGCTGACCCAACACCCATTTTCAACCAGTTTCATACTTGTCTCCCTTGACTATAATGACTGGTAAAGCTAAATCCTCAATTTCCCAGCCTCCAGACCTTTGCACAAATTATGCTGCCTTTGCAGAGAACTCTTCACTCTTATTCACATTTCAAGGCCTAACTTGAATAGCATATCCACTGAGAAATGTCCCTCAGTTATTCAGGACCACATGAGTTACTCCCACCTCTATACTCCAGAACTTTGGAGTTGTTTCTGTTGCAGCATGTATTACTATGTTTGTTACAGTTGTGGGCTCAACTTTCTTTCTCTCCAAGCAGACTATTAATTCCTCAAGTAGTATTTGTAAGTATCTGCTCCAAGTAATCTGCAGATCTTGAGTAAATATAGGCTTTACGAATGAATGAGTAGATGGATGGACTACCTTAAAGTCCACAGGGTCTTGCCTCTATATATTTATTAAAGATGCTATGAATTAGTATCAGATCTATTACCATTGCAACTATCAAGGTCCTACCCAGCCTAGGGATCAAAATCAGGATGCCAAGGAAACTCCTACAGCGCCAGTTATATTTTGCTTAAAGAGGGGAAAATAAATTTTATATTTAATGGCTAACAAAATGGAACCAAGCAATTCTAGTTTTAATATAAAACTGTAACACCAATATTTTACATACATGTATTTATATATGTGTCAGTATTTTATGTACATGAAAGTAGTAGGGGTTCCCTTATCCAACGTTACTTGCAAGCTGGCTTCTTAGAAAAAGAATCAGTCACCCACATATAGCCACAATAACCAGTCACTGCTGGGCACTTAGTAATCAATTTCAGTCACCCACCGGGCATGGGCCCCACCCTCACCAACTGCACCAGGGGAGGGACAAAACTTCCCCAACCATGAACACTGGTGAGTTATAGTTTAAGGTCACCATATCATACCAGCTGCAACCCTCCAGGACTAGACCCCAGCCCCAGTTCTGCCAAGGGAAGAACTAGTGCTGCTCCAGTTATAACCCCTGGGCTGGCAGGATAAAGATGAAGTCGAGGTCCTGCCAGGAAATTTTGCTATTGAATCCCAGCCCTTGAACAAGCTAAGGGAGGGGCTGGTGATTCCTATTCATGTAACTTAAAAGCCCTACCATCTTAGCACTTGGTTCCCCTCTGAGAGACGAGAGACAGATTCTCAGCCCTGCTAAATAGAATTACGTTGCCCTGGAATGCCATGAGCCATGGAGGACCAAGCAACTACTACAGCACCTTGTTTGCCCACCAAAATATATTAACAATTTATTGTTTATTTAGTGAGGAGGAAAATTGAGTTTGGTTGGTTGGTTGCTCTCTCTGCTTTGGTGAGAGAAGTTCCAGGAACACTGAGGAATTGGCAGCGACCCCTCCCCCCACGGAAGTAGAGCGCTATTGCATAGGAACCTGGAATGTTAGGTCCATGAATCAAGGCAAATTGGAAGTGGTCAAACAGGAGATGGCAAGAGTGAATGTTGACATTCTAGGAATCAGTGAACTATAACGGACTGGAATGGGTGAATTAACTCAGAAGACCATTACATCTGCTACTGTGGGCAGGAATCCCTTAGAAGAAATGGAGTAGCCATCATAGTCAACAAACGAGTCTGAAATGCAGTACTTGGATGCAATCTCAAAAATGACAGAATGATCTCTGTTCATTTCCAAGGCAAACCATTCAATATCACGGTAATCTAAGCCTATGCCCCAACCAGTAATGCTGAAGAAGCCGAAGTTGAATGGTTCTATGAAGACCTACAAGACCTTTCAGAACTAACACCCAAAAAAGATGTCCTTTTCATTATAGGGGACTGGAATGCAAAAGTAGGAAGTCAAGAAACACCTGGAGTAACAGGCAAATTTGGCCTTGGAGTACAGAATGAAGCAGGGCAAAGGCTAATAGAGTTTTGCCAAGAGAACGCACTGGTCAGAGCAAACACCCTCTTCCAACAACACAAGAGAAGACTCTACACATGGACATCACCAGATGGTCAACACCAAAATCAGATTGATTATATTCTTTGCAGCCAAAGATGGAGAAGCTCCATACAGTCAGCAAAAACAAGACCAGGAGCTGACTGTGGCTCAGACTTAAACTGAAGAGAGTAGGGATAACCACTAGACCATTCAGGTATGACCTAAATCAAATCCCTTATGACTATACAGTGGAAGTGAGAAATAGATTTAAGAGACTAGATCTGATAGACAGAGAGCCTGATGAACTATGGACGGAGGTTTGTGACATTGTACAGGAGACAGGAATCAAGACCATCCCCATGGAAAAGAAATGCAAAAAGGCAAAATGGTTGTCTGAGGAGGCCTTACAAACAGCTGTGAAATGAAGAGAAGCTAAAAGCAAAGGAGAAAAGGAAAGATATTCCCATTTGAATGCAGAGTTCCAAAAAATAGCCAGGAGAGATAAGAAAGCCTCCTCAGAGATCAATGCAAAGAAATAGAGGAAAACAATAGAATGGGAAAGACTAGAGATCTCTTCAAGAAAATTAGAGATACCAAGGGAACATTTCATGCAAAAATGGGCTCAATAAAGGACAGAAATGGTATGGACCTAACAGAAGCAGAAGATATTAAGAACAGGTGGCAAGAATACACAGAAAAATTGTACAAAAAAGATCTTCACGACTCAGATAATCACAATGGTGTGATCACTCACCTAGAGCCAGACATCCTGGAATGTGAAGTCAAGTGGGCCTTAGAAAGCATCATTACAAACAAAGCTAGTGGAGGTGATGGAATTCCAGTTGAGCTATTTCAAATCCTGAAAGATGATGCTGTGAAAGTGCTGCACTCAATATGCCAGCAAATTTGGAAAACTCAGCAGTGGCCACAGGACTGGAAAAGGTCCATTTTCATTCCAATCCCTAAGAAAGGCAATCCCAAAGAATGCTTAAACTACTGCACAATTGCACTCATCTCACATGCTAGTAAAGTAATGCTCAAAATTCTCCAAGCCAGGCTTCAGCAATATGTGAACCGAGAACTTCCAGATGTCCAAGCTGGTTTTAGAAAAGGCAGAGGAACCAGAGATCAAATTGCCAACATCCACTGGATCATTGAAAAAGCAAGAGAGTTCCGGAAAAACATCTATTTCTGCTTTATTGACTATGCCAAAGCCTTTGACTGTGTGGATCACAATAAACTGTGGAAAATTCTGAAAGAGATGGGATACCAGACCACCTGACCTGCCTCTTGAGAAACCTGTATGCAGGTCAGGAAGCAACAGTTAGAACTGGACATGGAAAAACAGACTGGTTCCAAATAGGAAAAGGAGTATGTCAAAGCTGTATATTGCCACTCTGCTTATTTAACTTATATGCAGAGTACATCATGAGAAATGCAGGGCTGGAAGAAGCACAAGCTGGAATCAAGATTACAGGAGAAATATCAGTAACCTCAGATATGCAGATGACACCACCCTTATGGCAGAAAGTGAAGAGGAACTAAAAAGCCTCTTGATGAAAGTGAAAGAGAAGAGTGAAAAAGTTGGCTTAAAGCTTAACACTCAGAAAACTAAGATCATGGCATCTGATCCCATCACCTCATGGGAAATAGATGGGGAGACAGTGGAAACAGTGTCAGACTTTATTTTTGGGGGCTCCAAAATCACTGCAGATGGTGACTGAAGCCATGAAATTAAAAGATGCTTACTCCTTGGAAGGAAAGTTATGACCAACCTAGATAGCATATTAGAAAGCAGAGACATTACTTTGCCAACAAAGGTCCGTCTGGTCAAAGCTACGGTTTTTCCAGTGGTCATGTATGGATGTCAGAGTTGGACTGTGAAGAAAGCTGAGTGCCGAAGAATTGTTGCTTTTGAACTGTAGTGTTGGAGAAGACTCTTGAGAGTCCCTTGGACTGCAAGGAGATCCAACCAGTCCATCCTAAAGGAGATCAGTCCTGGGTGTTCATTGGAAGGACTGATGTTGAAGCTGAAACTCCAGTACTTTGGCCACTTCATGCAAAGAATTGATTCATTGGAAAAAACCCTGATGCTGGGAGGGATTGGGGGCAGGAGGAGAAGGGGACGGCGAGGAAGAGATGGCTGGATAGCATCACCGACTCGATGGGCATGAGTTTGAGTAAACTCCAGGAGTTTGTGATGGACAGGGAGGTCTGGCGTGCTGCGATTCATGGGGTTGCAAAGAGTCAGACATGACTGAGTGACTGAACTGAACTGAACTGAATGCCTCCCAGGCTGCTACCACCACCTGATCAGCTGACAACCTCACAGGCTTCCTCCACTTCACATTCAGTGTATTCATTCCAGCTTTAGCCGATACCCACAGCCACCAGGTGAGCATATCACAACAGGACAAAGCTGGACCAGATGGTCCATGAGAAATTGACAAACCCAGGAAATATCTGTATATATAGCTGAGAAAGAATTGAGTCGTTGGAGAGGGCAGATTGTACTTCTAAACTTTCTGCTCTTACTGACCAACAGAGCAATTGAGCTTTTCACCCTGGTGACTAATTTGTACTTTTGACTATGAAGTTGGACACTCTGGAGGTCATGTATTTATTCCCTAAGCAATATGATACTCGAGGGAATCAGGGTAGCAAATAAAAATTCATTCATCACCCATTATGTTCCAGGTACTATAGTTAGCATTACTAAGATTTCATTTAATCCCAAAACAGACTTAAGTCTTTCTCCCCCATTCTATGAATAGGGAAACTGAAGTGCAGAGAAGCTGTAAGTTCAGTTAAAACAGAAGTGAGTTAAAACTGATTACAAGTCACATCTGTCTGAATTCAAAACTCTATGGGTGTCTCTAAAATTGTAGCTCTTAGTATTGAAACAGTCATGGTCAACTTATTGTGGAATATGAGCTTTGGGAAGTGGGTAAGCCACAAAACAGAAATAACCTAATATCAGATGCAAAACCTAAACCTACTCATTTTCCAGTTGACTTTTCACATTGGACATTGTGGTACATCATTTCTATGCATTCAATTTACATGAATCTGAAACAAACTGCCTCAAATTCTTTCAGCATGAAATTTTAATCAATGTTGGCTTTATTTTTTCCCTGGTTATAATATTATCTTCCCTATTGAAGAGAATTGATGATGTACATCTAATATGAATAGAATGAAAGGGCAAGAGCAAAGGCACCCAATATCGGAGAAATAAGGAAAAAAGAGATTTTCCTGAATATATAAACTATATGATTAGAAGTGAATGAAAACTTCTCAAAAACAGATAAAGCATTCTGCTGTTAATTTGGTTGATGACTCATGTTAAAGTAGCATCTGTTTACATCTATCTCCCTGATCTTGTCTATGTGGCATTCTTTCCATCTTCCTTTATCCAAATAACTCTCATAAATTTTTTAAGACATAACTCGGTTATCTCCCAGACTTCCCAGTAGGGCTATTTCCACCTCCTCCACACTTCTCTAAGCTCCCTGTGCAAAACCCTATCACTGCTACAACCACAGGAAAAGTTTCTGACCTTCCTCTGAACCACGAGCTCCTTGAGGACAGGGTCTAGGTCTTTGATGTATCTTTATCCCCTAGCACACATGTAACACATGATGACACCCCATAAAAGCTTGATTACCCAGACTGGATCTCTCATCTTTATAAATAAATGCTCAGATAAATGATGTCCAAATTGGGACTTAAGATCATATTATGTCATGTTAATGTTTTAATCTGAAGAAAACTACAATTTGCAAACAACAATACCCAGCTAAAAACCACCAGAAAAGCCCAACCCAAAATTGAGAAAATTAAGGCCATTAATACTGAACAAACTATAATTCCTGCCCAAGAGAGTTAATTCTGTCAAACAAAAACTCTTAAGTCCCAGAATTTTCTCGAGTGACTTCAGTGGCTGGCATCGTTCAGCACATACTGAGTAGCAGACATGCAGACTCTTTCTTGAGTTTTACATAACCCTAAATAATTCTAACCTCAACATTTTTTCCCTGGTATCCCTTTTTCCAGTTTCTTCTGAAATGTGTTTTTTAAATCTGGGGTTTCTCCTAGAGCGGTACAAACTTAAGCAATCATTTAACATCACTGAACCTCAGTTTTCTCTGTTTCATCATCTATAAATTTTGCCTTGGTGGTTTCACCTGAAAAGACAGAACTCTAGAATGTGCCACAACAGGCTGGCAAGATTCATATGTGATGATCCAGGTGACAGCAATCCAGCTCTGGAGATTCTAAAGAGTCCTCATGGGATAGCTGAAATTATTGTGTCAAAAGGAGTCAATTATAAAAGAACTAGTTTAGTATTAAGAAAAATGTGTGGAGTTGTAAATATAAGATAGATCAGACCCTACTGTCAGTAGCGGGCTTCCCTGGTGGCGCAGATGGTAAAGAATCTGTCTATAATGCAGGAGACCTAGGTTCAATCCCTGGGTCAGAAAGACCCCCTGGAGAAGGAAATGGCAACCCACTCTAGTATTCCTGCTGGGAAAATACCATGCACAGAGGAGCCTGGTGGGCTACAGTCCATGGGGTTGCAGAGTCAGACATTGTCAATAGTACCTTCAGTCCTGGAGTATACGCCAGTACTCACATGAAGCAGAGGGACACACAGCACAAGAAAACAAAAGGAGAGGCTAGGTCGGTACAGAGTTCCTGGCACTTCATTCAGGAAAAAAGAGCTCCTTCCTTCTCATTCTCTGAGCCTGGCCGAGGGAGGTAACTTTTTTTTTTTTTTTGGAGGGTCTTCTCCAAAGCCTTTTCTTGCTGAATCAGTACCAGCTACCTCTGAGAAGGTTCTGGAAGAGCTTCTTTCCTGTCAGTTCCATTTGTTTCCCCAAAGCTACAGAAGAACATCAAAACCACTGGCAATTATCCTCAAGGCCTGAAAATCTCAAATAACAGAACTTGCTGCCACATCCATTTCTGAACCATGAATTTTATCATGTCATCCCTTGCTCAAGGACATATAGCATCTCTCTCCTGCTCTAGGATCAGTCAGTTAATATAACTTACCATTCCTTTGGGTCTACAGCCCTCCACTACATATAGGAACCACCAAGTATATTTTTACTGATTCAGAAAATGTCTGCATACCTACCAAGTGGCAAGAGCCATGCTGGACACTGGAGAATGCACAGATGAATACGGCGCAGCCCCCACCCTAGAGAAGCGCCTTCCTGGAGTTGCCAAATGAGTAAACACTATTTACAATAAACCATGATAAGTCAATACTAAAGACACATGCACGGGGCTTCCCTGGTGGCCCAGTGGTTAAAAAAAAACCTTCAGGAGACACGGATTCGATCCCTGATCAGGGAAGGTCACACACACCACAGAGCATCTAGGTCCATGTGCCACAACTATTGAGCCTGTGACTCTAGAGCCCAGGAGCTACAACTACTGAGCCCAAGTGCCTAGAGCCCGTGCTTCACAACAAGAGAAGCCACCACAATGAGAAGCCGCCAGCATCACAACTAGCGAGGAGCCCATGCAGCAACAAAGACCCAGCCCAGCCAAAGATAGCTAAGTAAAATTATATTTAAAAAAGACAAAAGCGTGGCATTCTGTGAGTCCTGAGAAAAGGCATCACAGAGAAGACAACACATCAGCCAGGCTTTCAGGGATGAGGAGGGACCCACCAGATGACAAGCAGGCTGAGGGAACCGAATATGCTGGGTTAACCCAAGTAAAGCAAGAACAATGAGAAGTACAGATTACTCTAAATCATTTGTATTCTATTGAGCGCTAGGGATGATGTATTTCAGTACAGCAGAGATCAAGAAAGCAGGACGGGGATAATCAGCCTTTTCTCATGTCATTCCACTGCTCTCCCCAGACAAAATGGAGGAGGGGAGTAACACACACAAACACACACATACATGCAAATCTTGGAAAGAGATCTGAGTCAGAATCACAGCTGCACTAAAAAGTGTACCGCGGCCAAATTAGAAATGCAAAAATTTTCACAGTCTTTCCCCGCTCACTCATTAAAACAGATTCTAGCTTGTCTACCAGCTAAGTCCAAGGAAAGTCTTACTCTTCAAGACTAGTTATCTGGGGCTTTAGAATGCAGACTCAGCATGGGGGCAGGGCAGAGAAGGACTAGTGCCCACAAACTAGGTCAGGAGCACTAAGAGAGACGAGGCTCAAAATAAGTGCACGGTGAAGTCACAGAACATTACAGGGATTGATCTTTGTCGCATTCGAGAAATCCAAGATTCAGTTATTGTGAAACTATGTCTTTTTTTTGCTTATATATTAGCTTATTGTTGCTTGCTTGTTTTGTTTTCCTTTGATTTTTTAACCTAACTCTGCCTAAGACAGCTCCATGGGTCATGGCTTTAGAAGAATTTTATCAGCTATGTTAGAATCATGTTACATATTAATGAAGTGCTTTGATTTAACCTCTTCACTCTCCTTATCTGCAAAATATGAACATACCTCTGAAAGACTGCATGAAGATGAAATGAATAACTAATGTAAAATTCTGCTAATCAAAGAAGAAACTTTCTCTTCTAATTCTTTGCATGCCTTTTCATTCAATTGTTTATTCAATTCATATATTTTGATCACCTCCTACTGACATGGTCTATTAAAATTTTTTTCCATATAAAGTCTTCCCATCTTAAATGCTATTCATGTTTTAGCCTGTTCAGCACTGTTGTCCCTCTTTTTTCTCTCAGTTTTATTGAGATATAACTGACACAATATTGTATAACTTTAAGGAACCGGAGGTCAAATTGCCAACATCCGTTGGATCACAGAAAAAGCAGAGAATTCCAGAAAAGCATCTACTTCTGCTTTATTGACCATGCCAAAGCCTTTGACTGTATAGATCACAACAAACTGTGGAAAATTCTTCAAGAGATGGGACTGCCTCCTGAGAGATCTGTATGCAGGTCAAGAAACAACAGTTAAAACCAGATATGGAACAATGGACTGGTTCCAAATTGGGAAAGGAGTACGTCAAGGCTGTATATTGCAACCCTGCTTATTTAACTTATATGCAGAGTACATCAACTGAAATAAATGCCAGGCTGGATGAAACACAAGCTGGATGAAACACAAGCTGGAATCAAGATTGCTGGGAGAAATATCAATAACCTCAGATATGCAGATGACACCACCCTTATGGCAGAAAGTAAAGAAGAACTAAAGAGCCTCTTGATGAAAGTGAAAGAGGAGAGTGAAAAAGCTGGCTTGAAACTCAGCATTCAAAAAATGAAGATCATGACATCTGGTCCCATCACTTCATGGCAAATAGATGGGGAAACAATAGAAACAGTGACAGACTTTATTTTGGGGGGCTCCAAAATCACTGCAGATAGTGACTACAGCCATGAAATTAAAAGATGTTTGCCCCTTGGAAGAAAAGCTATGACCAACCTAGACAGCATATTAAAAAGCAGAGACATTATTTTGCCAACAAAGGTTTGTCTAGTCAAAGCTATGGTTTTTCCAGTAGTCATGTATGGATGTGAGAGTTGGACTATAAAGAAAGCTGAGTGCCAAAAAATTGATGCTTTTGAACTGTGATGTTGGAGAAGATTCTTGAGAGTCCCTTGGACTGCAAGGAGATCCAACCAGTCAATCCTAAAGGAAATCAATCCTGAATACTTATTGGAAAAACTGATGCTGAAGCTGAAACTCCAAAACTTTGGCCACCTGATGCAAAGAACTGAATCACTGGAAAAGACCCTGATGCTGGGAAGGATTGAAGGCGGGAGGCAAAGGGGACAACAGAGGATGAGATGGTTGGATAGCATCACCAATGCTATGGACATGAGTTTGAGCAGGCTTGGGGAGTTGGTGATGGACAGGGAAGCCTGACATGCTGCAATCCATGGGGTTACAAAGAGTTGGACACTACTGAGTGACTGAACTGAACTGAAGGTCTACAGTATGATTTGATATACGTATCGATATATACTGCAAAGTGTTTACACAATAAGGTTAACACATCCTTTGCCTAACTGCCATTTTGATTATTTTTACGGTGAGAACATCTAAAGTCTATTCTTCATAACTTTCAAATATATGGTGTGTGCATGCTAAGTCACTTCAGTCGTGTCCAACTATTTGCAACCTCATGGACTTTAGCCCTGCAGACCCCTTCATTCATGGGATTCTCCAGGCAAGAATACTGGAGTGGATTGCCCTGCCCTCTCCAGGGGACCTTCCCCACTCAGGGATTGACCACAGGTCTCTTACATCTCCTGCATTAGTGGGCAGGTTCTTTACCAGTAGTGCCACCTGGGAAGTCCCAAGCATACAGTACAGTATTGTCAACTATAGCCACCATGCTATATGTTAGATCCCTAGAACTTATTCCTCTTACAGCTGGAAGTCTGTACACCATTTATCCCCTCTCCCCAGCTTCCAGCCCCACCATTCTACTTTGCTTCTATGAATTCAGCTTTTTTAGATTCTACACACATGACCTTTGTCCTTCGCTTAAGGTGATAGCAACAACTCCTGACCACAGGTGTGAACATCTGACACAAGCTGGCCAATCATGATTTCTCCTCTTGTCCCCATGCCGCTTCACCACCCCAGCCAAGCCAATAAGTGTGCTGCTTAGGATTTTTCAAACCAGAACTGGGAAAGAGCCTTTTTTCCCTCTGAACTGAAAACTTTAAAGATGTATGCACAAGCATCTAGCAGCCCTAATTCCAGCCACTAACTTACAGAATTTTGAGAATGAAGCCAACCCACAGAGAGAAGAAAACAAAAGAATACCTGGTCTTCCTAGGGGCTGATTCAGTAAAAAATGAAAGTGATGATGGCTGTCATGTCCAGCTCTGGAAACACCATGGACTGTAGCCTGCCAGGCTCCTCTGTCCATGAGACTCTTCAGGCAAGAATACTGGAGTGGGTTGTCATGCCCTCTCCAGGGAACTTACTGACCCAGTGATCGAACCCACGTCTCCTGCATCGCAGGCATGTTCTTTCCTGCTGAGCCACCGGGAAAGCCCTCTCCAAGAGATAGTAGTCAGTAAATGTAACCCTATTTGCTAAGCTAACTTGTGGGGTTCTTCTCGGTCAGGGGCTATCAAAGTCTTCTAGCTAACACAGCATCTTCAGATGCCTCATTCATTTCCCTTTCCCCCTTCTCGGCAGGATATCCAGAGTTTTCTCAATGCCTACAGCACTGCTGCTAAGGCTATACAACTCACACTGACCCTGTAGGTCTGCTGTTGTTATGCAGTTCTCTTTTTCCCAAACACTGTGCTTCTTAACGTCAAAGACTTCATCACACTAGTCACATAGTAGGTGCTCAATAAATGTGTTAAGAGAAACTGAATACTCTCAAACTATTGGAGCTAAGGGTCTTAGAGAGTCCATTGGAAAGTTTCTGGAAACTGAGAACTGTAGAGTGACATTTTTTTCTTTAATAACCCCAGGGAGAAAGCAAGAAGATAGTCATATAAATGTACACTGCAGTTTTTCCCAAGGAATCACCAAATGGCATAATATCAACAGTGCCCACCTGTAAATATGTAACTGTGTAAGTGCACCCAGACGTGCCTGATTATAAGGGAGTGTTCATGCTCAGAGGATGCCTGAGTCTAGCTGGAATTCATTGTCTCCAAAGACAAAGCACACCACAGAATTAAAACTTGACATGAGTTCAGAAATGTATTCAACGCCTAAGACGCATGGACCTCTCGAGCCACCACTTCTATTTGGGGCAACTTATCCTAAGACAAGAAGTATTTACAGAGATTTAGCCATGAAGATTTTCATCATAACACTGTGCAAAACTGCAAGGGATTGAAAAATACTTAGCTATCTATTCATAGGGGATTGGTAACGAACTTAATGGCCTATTCAGACACTGGAATTTCACTTTGAAAAACTATGACACAAAGATGTTCACACTGTTAAATGAAAAAGAGTAGGTATCAAAATGGTGTGTACAGAGAATGATTTCATTTTTGGTGTATATTTAAATGTACACAAGTATATGTACATGTATGTGTGTG
This sequence comes from Cervus elaphus, assembly GCF_910594005.1. Classification (NCBI taxonomy): domain Eukaryota; kingdom Metazoa; phylum Chordata; class Mammalia; order Artiodactyla; family Cervidae; genus Cervus; species Cervus elaphus. The sequence goes on along the minus strand of NC_057833.1, from coordinate 30,055,186 downwards.
AACATAGAAAGGCTGGAAGAATATATACTGAAATGTTAACTGTATGTATCTCTGCATTGTAGCATTATAAAAGTTTGACTTTCTCTTTTGTTCTTTATTTTGGTTCACCATGAATACATATATGTTTTCATGTAATTAGAAGAAAACAAGAACAATGTTTGAAATAGACAGAAAAATGTTCTTAGAGAACATCCAGTCCAAAACGCTTACATTGAAGGGAAAGAACTAAGGTCCAGAGAAGTTAAGCGACTTGCCCACAGTCCAACAGTTAGAAAAGTTAGCATCTCATGACCAGGCAGAGTTCTTTCCACCAGACCAGGCAACCACATTGTAGGTATTGTGTTTGGAAACTCCAGCTGACTTCATTTAACGCTGGTTGGAAACAACCGTCCCAATATGAGTGCGCTTAAGTATGGGAGCAGCAGCAAATAAACGCACCTTGAATTTCATCTCATGCACTGGCTTTAGTGTTAAAAAAAAAAAAAAATAGGGCTGACATTCCCTCCTGGCTGGGATGGGATTTACTATGGAACTGAGACCAAATTCTTTAATTAATAGGCAGAACATAGGTTTAATATTAGTGAAGTCATATTTTTGCAGCTGCCCTAGTTCTCAGTTCTTCCACAGCTTAATTTGCTACCTTTGTGACTTTAACAAATGGAAAGATTATGTGTGCTCATTTATAATAATTGGTTATATGCCTCCCCTAACTTACAAAGATTCAATGATTTTCAGGAATCATAACAGACCATGACCTATAAATTCAATTTCCAATGGCAAAAATCCCTTGACCAAAGTGGATGTTGATGACGAACTAATGTGCTCTGTAACAATCTGTTTTGAGCATTGAATTGACCTGTAAGTGTTCCAGATACTGCCTGACGAAAATGGGTTTTATTATTTTCCATTAGCAGCTGCTCCAGCAAAATGCACGGCCAGTTCACAGGGGAAATAAAAGTGCTTCCCTCTTCACAGTCGCCTCTGCTGCAAATGTAAACAAGGCCAGCTCCTCCTCCCCCCTCCCCGTATCCCACCCTGTACCACACTGAAATTTCCACACTCAAGGCCATGGCTGGCAGAACCTGCTTGCATCCATGGCGTAGAATTAAAGCTTAATGGAATTTAATTATTTACAGAGCACCTACTATGCCCTCAGTGGTACGTGGATGGTTGGCACATGAGAAAAACGGGAAAACAGCACAGGGGGAGTAAAACATTGGGAAAAGGGCTCCCTGCCCTGAAAACCATCACTGTGCCTTCCAATTCGTTCTTTTTCCTTAAACAAGTGCCTATCCTGTTAATGGGCTTCCCTGGTGGCTCAGAGGGTAAAGAATCTGCCTGAAATGCAGGAGACCTGGGTTTGATCCCTGGGTCGGGAAGATCCCTGGGTCGGGAAGATCCCCTGGAAAAGGAAATGGCCATCCACTCCAGTATTCTTGCCTGCAGAATCCCATGGACAGAGGAGCCTGCTGGGCTATACAGTCCATGCTTCATAAACATGACCTCTAATTCTCACAATAGCCTTATAAAATAAATATCATTCTATTTTTACACACATGGAAAAATGAAACCTGAAGAGGTCAAGTGATGCACACAGCTGATAAGTGAGAAAGTTGGGCTTCCAACCAGCTCTCACTTGCACTAAAGTCTGTACCTTAGCAATACCCTGAATGGATGCTCAAGTCCAAGGGCTATCACTAATGAATCTCAGTAAAGTGAAGTGGGAAGAAGGGTACAATTTGTTATCAGGAGACTAATCCTAGCCCAGCCACCTGTGAACTCTGTGAGACTTTGGGTAGGTGTCCAGACTTCAGTTTCTTCACCTGTTTAAAGGAGTGGTGACACCTCTCTCACATGGATGATGTAACACTAAACCCAACTAAAGAGAAAAGTGTAGGTTAAAAAAAGAAAATCCAATACCCATTACCAAAAAAAAGGGACATTTGAACAATTGAGAATGTCCCAAATTTAAATCTACTCCCTAAAAAAGCGGGGAGTAGCTTTGCAATGGCAAAAAAAAAAAAAAAATGTGTCCTTCAACTGAACTTAAGTGCCTGATGACGGTCCATGGCTAACTCTGCCTGCCAATGACACCCAGATCTTGCAGGAAGTGTCCGTGCCTCTGTAGTCATTTGCTCTGCCTTTGGTTTTTCTTGCCTTTCTGAAAAATCGTTCAGCACTATCTTTGTTTCTACAAGTTAACCACAAGGACTCTCCCAATCTTTCCACTATTGACATTTGCATCCTGCAAAATAGTTTTTTAGGTAAATGTATACATGCATGCATGTGAGACATATAACAATTTAGAGAAACCATTTCTCCAAGGATTTATTAAGTTTCCCTCCAGAGAGACAGAGAAAAATCTCTCGAAGATTTTTGTTCTACAAAACCACTTCTGCTGGCTTCTATTTTCCTTCTTGCTGGTGAAACAAAACCTCACCCAAAAATCTTTTCTCTGACCTCTCTTCTCTTACTACTCGCTCCCTAGGTGATCTCATCTAATTCCATAGCTTCAACACCCACCTGATACATGCTAATCCTAAGTCTCTCTAACCATGATCTCTTCCCTAGCTCCTAACTGCATTCTTAACTCTCTGCCAACCAGCAACACGCACACATATCCCTGAACCCCACGCTGAGAACTGCAAATCTAGAAGCTGTGTGTCCACCTATGGTCCTTATTTCTGTTCAAGGTACTAGCATCTTCCCCATCCAGATCTAAACTAGCACACATCTTTCCCCACTTCTTCCTTCATGCCCTTTACGCAACGTATCAATCTCTATCTGCTGCTTCACAGAGGTCTCTGACCTCCTTCCCATCATTTCTACCACTCCCGGCACACCTGGGGCTGCCACTGCTGCGGAGAAACACAAATACACTGTCTCACATTCTATCCCCACCTTTTCATCAGTCTGGAAGTTTCAAACCCAATTTAAAATGACTGAAAGCCATGCTTTCCTAGCATCATCTGATGCTGTCATTCTGAATTAAAAGGGCCATGGCAGGTCCTTTAAGGAATACAAAAAACACAGGCTCCCACAATCTGAGTTGGAACACAAGGTATCAATGCAAAGAAAGCTAACCAGCAGGAAAAGAGAGCCAGTGGGATAGTATAAACCACAACTTCTCTAGGGCTTCAGAGCAGGGGCGAGGAACTTCGCAGATGAGGAGCTTGAGGCTAAAAAAAAATGAATAACTTGCTTAAAAGTTAACATGCTGTGTCAGAATTCTCTTGGTTGCCAGAGCCCACATATCATGCTGCCCCCAAATTCCTACATTTCTACTATAGCTGGGACGATTCCAGGTGGTGTCAACTTCTAGACACTCCACATGTTTATGAATGATAACTGTGTAGACAGCACAGTCTAGCTGACCTATATTGATGCTCTGAGGCATTTTAGAGTTTTGGGTTTTGAGGTTTTGGTTACGACAGTGGTGTAGTGGTGGTATTTTCTCAATGTTCTTGATGTCTGAGTTTAGCTGTGAACCTCTAACTGTGTAGTAATGATATTTCTGGCCAGAGCATATACATTTGGAAGAACTCCTTTCTCTTCTCAATTATTTATATTTCTTTTAGAAATGGCATCACCCCAAGACTGCCAGGCTCTTCTGAGTCAGGAATGGAGATTTGAGAATTAGGAGTGAAAAGAACGTGTTTCCCTGGAAAGCCAATGCAGTAACTCTTTATTCTAAGTGGATGAACCCACACTCCAGTTTTGCTATTAGGTTGCTGAGCATTTCAAAGCAAAAGCCACAGTGTGTTTAAAGGAAAGAAGGAAGGAAGGAAAGATAAAGACACAGAGAAGGGGGGAGGAGGAAAGAAAGAAAAAATGAAAGAATGAAGGCAGAGAAGGGAGGAGAGGAGGGAAGAAGAAAAGAAGGAATAGAAAAGAGAGAGAAAAACAAGAAATATTGTTATGCAAGGTTTCAGAGTAAAAGGGAAAATCCCTAGGATCACAGCCAATTGTCATGGGAGAAATTTTTCCTCCTGATCTATTTTTGGCAGTCTGTTCAACTTCATGCATCATTGTTTTACTTATGGCATGTACAGTAGCCAGAGAAAAACCCATAATATCTTTTCTGTCTGGTGGGAATCTAATATTCCTATGCACAGTGACAAATGGCCTGATCAAAACATTTTTTTTTCTCCAGGCATCATAGTGTTTTAAATATCTCTGAATCTGTGGAATGCATTTAAAGAGACTAGGACTCAACATACCAAACACAGAGACCATGGTACAAACTAGCAGACAGCATGGACCAGTGGGAGAAGCACCATTTTTAAAGAGGCTGTCAATGAGCACAAAGCCATGAAGTAAGAGGAATGTGAAAGAACAAAGGATATGCAAGTTACAGGAAGCATCCATTTTGAGAAATATTTTTCCTTTTAAAGTAAGAACACTGCTCAAATATTTAAGCAAAGGCAGAAAATAGATTTAATTATGGGAAAAATAATTATAAATGAGTTAAGGTAACTTATGGCTTTCACCACTTTATCTTCTATTTTCATTTTAACTTTCTGAAAAAGGCCATGTTTTGTTGTATAGCTTTTGAATCATGCTAATTCACTGCTTCAGTTGTTTCTATCCTTTAGTGGAGAATTTTTTAAAATGTGAACTCTTCACAGGAAAATATTTGTGACATTAGAAACTGACTCACGTTTCCTAGTTTTTCATGAAACAATGACATTTTTCCCTTTGATGCGCTCATCTAACTCCACAGGAAATTTTACTACCGAGCACCTTTCATCTCTTTCCTGGTTTGAAGATAAATGATCCCTGGTCTCCTTTAGACCTGCATAAATCACAAAGCAATCTCCTAAGAGATGCCTGTGGCAAGCAGCTTCAACTAGAATCAAAAGGACAGTCAGAAATATCCATACTGCTTACACAAGGAGTAATCGAGGCAAAGTAATCCAAATACTGCACTTCCTTTTCTTATTCATACAAAGCGTGGCACACAGGGATCATTGAGAAACATGAATTAGCTCCTCTCTGACATGAGCACCGTGTTGTGTGTTACAGGTAACTCCAGCTTCTCTGCTCTTCCTCAGCAAGAGGAAACCCAATTCTTACAAGGAATACAATGATGAAGAATTCCATTTCTTTGTTTTTTAAAGAAATTATTATCTGTTTTTTTCTCAGTAGATAAACAACATTAATGGGATACCAAGTGAAACAGAAAAGGGTCATTGAACATAATCCTGCCATCTAATGAATTAAAGAATTTCTATTTGCTTGTGCCCATGCATTATTTTTCCATAGGACATGTTGGGGCTGAGATATAATTTCACATCACCATTCTTTTTTATTTTTTTTCACTTAACAAAGGCATTTTCTTTATAGGACACATAATCTTCCTATTTGCCAAGCGATGGAACTGTATCAGGTGATTCATACCTCCATTTATGTAACTTGCATTTGGTTGGACCACAAGACTATTCTTTTTTTTTTTTTATTTGGATTACAAGCAATCTTTATTTCTTTTAATGTGCCCATAATGTCCACATCTTCTTCAATAAACATATGTCCTACTTTTAAATTCAAGAAAAAGAAAGCTGACTTCAAAGTGGTAGGTTTATTAAGAACTAGTAGTATCACAACATCAAAATGAATATAATAGAAATGTAAATAAAATGGACCATGAGACTTTAAAAGGCAGTGTAAACAACTGGTTACTAGCACAGGCTCTGCAAACAAACTGAGTTTGGACATGAGATCTGCCATTAATGGTCAAGGAAATTTTGGTTGATTATTCTGTCTCTAAGTTCCCAATTCACCTGTCTATAAAAATGGGGACAAGCTAGCATCTCCTTTAAAAGATTATTGTGAGAAACAAATGAGACAGAGGACATAAATTCCATAACATCTCTCCTAGCTCACAGTAACCACTCAAGAGATGTTGACTGCTTTTATTATTAATAATGAAGAACTTTCTTTTTTTAAGTGATACAAGTATCAGTTCAGTTCAGTCGCTCAGTCGTGTCCGACTTTCTGCAACCCCATGAATCGTAGCACACCAGACCTCCCTGTCCATCACAAACTCCCGGAGTTTACCCAAACTCATGTCCATCGAGTCGGTGATGCCATCCAACCATCTTATCCTCTGTCATCCCCTTCTCCTCCTGCCCCTAATCCCTCCCAACATCAGGGTCTTTTCCAATGAGTCAACTCTTCACATGAGGTAGCCAAAGTATTGGAGTTTCAGCTTCAGCATCAGTCCTTCCAACAAATACCCAGGACTGATCTCCTTCAGGATGGACTGGTTGGATCTCCTCGCAGTCCAAGGGACTCTCAAGAATCTTCTCCAACACCACAGTTCAAAAGCATCAATTCTTCAATGCTCAGCTTTCTTCTCAGTCCAACTCTGTCATCCATACATGACCACTGGAAAAACCATAGCCTTGACTAGACGGACCTTTGTTGGCAAAGTAGTGTCTCTGCTTTTTAATGTGCTATCTAGGTTGGTCATAACTTTCCTTCCAAGGAGTAAGCATCTTTTAATTTCATGGCTGCAATCACCATCTGCAGTGATTTTGGAGCCAAAAAAAAAAAAAAACAGTCTGTCACTGTTTCCTCTGTTTTCCCATCTATTTCCCATGAAGTGATGGGGCCAGATGCCATAATCTTAGTTTTCTGAATGTTGAACTTTAAGCCAACTTTTTCACTCTCCTTTTTCACTTTCATCAAGAGGCTTTTTAGTTCCTCTTCGCTTTCTGCCATAAGGGTGGTGTCATCTGCATATCTGAGGTTATTGACATTTCTCCCGCAATCTTAATTCCAGTTTGTGCTTCTTCCAGCCCAGCATTTCTCATGATGTACTCTGCATATAAGTTAAATAAGCAGAGTGACAATATACAGCCTTGATGTACTCCTTTTCCTATTTGGAACCAGTCTGTTTTTCCATGTCCAGTTCTAACTGTTGCTTCCTGACCTGCATACAGGTTTCTCAAGAGGCAGGTCAGGTGGCCTGGTATTCCCATCTCTTTCAGAATTTTCCACAGTTTATTGTGATCCACACAGTCAAAGGCTTTGGCATAGTCAATAAAGCAGAAATAGATGTTTTTCTGGAACTCTCTGGCTTTTCTGATGATCCAGCAGATGTTGGGAATTTGATCTCTTGTTCCTCTGCCTTTTCTAAAACCAGCTTGAACATGTGGAAGTTCACACTTCATGTATTGCTGAAGCCTGGCTTGGAGAATTTTGAGCATTACTTTACTAGCGTGTGAGATGAGTGCAATTGTGTGGTAGTTTGAGCATTCTTTGGCATTGCCTTTCTTTGGGATTGGAAGGAAAACTGACCTTTTCCAGTCCTGTGGCCACTGCTGAGTTTTCCAAATTTGCTGGCATATTGAGTGCAGCACTTTCACAGCATCATCTTTCAGGATTTGAAATAGCTCAACTGGAATTCCATCACCTCTACTAGCTTTGTTTGTAGTGATGCTTTCTAAGGCCCACTTGACTTCACATTCCAGGATGTCTGGCTCTAGGTGAGTGATCACACCATCGTGATCATCTGTGAGACAAAAGAAAAATCCTCTGATTTATTGAAGAGGGGTGAGGACTAACTCAAAATTTTCTCAATTGCTATGCAATTCTCCCTCCATATTCTCTTTTCTCAGGGTTAATAGTCAAAGGTGCTGCCCCAGCAAGTGGTGGTGCAAGACTCTAAGCTTTGATCTTGCATAATGGCGACGGGGTTACTACTGGCCTAACCACCCCAGAGCACAGCATGGGGGTGGGAAGGTGGTGAGTAGCACTTAGACATCAGTTAAGTCCAACTGCCACATTGTGTCAAAAGGAATTGAGGCCTTGAGAAGTAAATGATGCAGACAAAGTTACAATTAACAGGACTCAACCACAGTCTCCTACTTGCCTTTGTTCATTGCTTCCTTTCTGTTGCAAGTCTGGCTTTGTTTACAAAGTATTAAGGATATCCACAAGAATTCATGCCATGAACTTAGCCGCCCAGCCCTGAAGTCTTTCTCAGCCTCTTTGCTTCTGTGGTGAGGTCACCTTTCCTGGAAATCCCTATGATTTCTTTCTGCAAACTCTTACCCATGTGTGTGGCAGTAACATCAGCAGAACCAAAACTAGTGATTACTTGTTAAGTAGAATAAGCGAACTCTTTGATTGAGCTCAGTCAAAACCACACTCAAATCTAAAACGTCATTTTCTTATATTTCAAAAATGGGGCTGTCAGGTTCTTCTTTATCTACTCTTCTTTTCTTTTTCTCCCAATTTCTTTCCACATGTGTGTATATGTTTAATTTATTCGGTCTTTTCCTCTGGCACTAGAAGAATCCAAATTTTTCTAATAGATCACTTCAAGGTAGTTATAAGTTAATCTAAAACAGGAAATGTTCAGTATGTCATAGTGGAGAAATCTATTCTCAAGGCAATCATAACATCTCAAGAAGTTGTTTAAAGTATGAATAAGCATCTGAGTTACAGTTTATCTACAAACTTATCACTACTGTTAGTCAGAAGAAAAAAAAAAACACATTTCCATTAAAGTGTCACCTGAAGAAATCTTTACAAAAACTTGTAAAATCCACTGACTTCCACCCAATCAGTTGGCTTTTCCCTACAGGTGTTCATAGCTTTGTCTTGAACCATCAGCGTGTTTTTTAAAAAAGAAAGATTTTAGGCTCTATTCATTTTTGACAGAGAAATTGTAAGTTATGTGACTTTATAATTTTTAGGATTTTAACGTCTAGCTTTAGACGTTTTTAACATCCTGCATCCTCTACCTCAAATTAGCTTAGTTTGAGTGTTGCCAAGTAGAGAGAAATGAATAAAAATGATATGCAATTAGCCCAGCTTTAATATGAAAATAATTGCTTCAAAAATGCTTGAAGAGGCTAAAAGTTACCAAAGTACAACAAAGTTCAACTTACATCAAATTTCCACAAGCTTCAAATTTATGTTAGTTGAATTAATGTTTATTGGGTTTATTTTTTATAACAGCATTAAGTTTATAGGGAAATCTTATTTCACAAGCATGCTCTTGGGAATATTCATTCCTTTTTCCCTTCCCATATGCCCCATATTCTCCACCAAGCTGACTCACCTACCTATTACCATTCCCAACACATAGCCAGGAAAGAAAAACTCTGCCTTGTATCATAGCTAAATAAAATCAGTACATATTTACCATGCAACCATGGTGTGTGCAATATAACACAAGCTGATATGAAAATGAAAAAATCTGTGCCCAAATCATGGGACTTAAAATCTACATTGTATTTCCTTGTATCCCTGATAAGTATAGCCCAAACAATGAGCTCTATGAGCAGGGGGCCAGGGAAACAGCCTAAGAACAACCATGGACTCTTGGCCAAGCTGTTCTGCTTTCAGACGCTGGAGCAGGCCAAGGCAGAACCTCACTTTTAAAAAGCAGTTTCCAAATATTTTTATATAAGCACCTGAGACATTGCTTTAGGCCAAAATGAGGACATTCAGGCTTTGCAAAAACCTGATAGTCATTGTCACCCCCATTTTAGAGATGTGTAACCCTGGGCACAGACAGTTCAAACTTTAAGGTTAAATAGCTCTAAAAAGTGGCAATGTAAGAATCTGAACACAGAACTAACTCCAACACCAAACTTCTCAATCAGACTCTAATCACCTACTTTTCTAGCTTATTTACCACCCCACCCCCCTCTATTCAGGGAGATCAAGCTCATTATAAAGAAATAGAAAGAAAAAGCTTTGAGCTAGAATGTAAACCTTAGTTATACACATCAACAACTTCTCTTTTACTATTATTATTGCACCAAGCTATATAACACGAAACATTGTTGCCCAGCATTGTACTAAAGATATATTGACTAAACATAAAACCAGCCCATTAACTTTTAAGAATTTTCTCCTCCAAATTCTGTATGGAATGTGCAAATTAATTAGGCTCTAGAGCTATAAACTGGAGATAATCAGCCTTAACCAGCTGAAGAGCTACTATGTCATCCACTAGTCAGAAAGCCACCAAATAACTAAGCACATTTCTGACATAAAAAAGCACATAAACATTTTATTATAAAATAACAGTACATTCATCCAAATGGCTAAATAGAGGTTGCTGCCTGAGCTTCAACATTTTTCAACTCAGAAAGAGGTCTAGAATTAATGCCAGTTTTCCAGAGCCCATCAATTCCTCTGCTGCTGACTAGGCTGGTGAGCTAATGTCAGGGAAAACACTAACTACAGTTGTAAAGTTAACTATATCTAAAAGGTAATAATAATAATAGTGAAAATGCTACTTTTCATTTGTTTTAAATGGATAATTCTGTTGCTCAATACACCTGGGTTTATGTCAGCTCTATAACATTGTAGCAAATTATTCAACCTCTCCAAGTCTCACCTGTAAAATTGGTGTAATAAAGACTCTCTCAGAGGCTCACTTAAGGAACTAAAGGTAGCACAATGCCTGGTACACAGTAAAGACTGTTCAATAAAAGGTAGCTATTATTCCGAGGCATTTATGAAAGAGAAAAAAAGTCAATGGGCATTTAAGGTTTGAGTTTCTTAGGAGGACAGGATTGGCTTGGTATTTTCGTCTTTAATTTCTTTCAGAGGTACTTGCATTCAGTATCTCATCCATCATAGCCCCATGTGCATGATGCAGGCCATTAACACATATGGTTCCGGCTCTGCTTCACGAATAGGAATGGATTGCTCAATAGGAATTGCTGTGTTCTTATGTTTTAAGTGCTATTTTCCCCTGAGGCTTTCAGTATATCACTCTATTTCAAAAACAAGTGGCTCACATGTCTAGAAAACCATGTGTTGAAGCTCACTGTTAGAGTTTCTGTTTATTCATGAGCAGGTCATCAGCTTGGAGAGAAAAGGTCCTTATTTTAACCCCAGGCTCATGTGCATAACTACAAAGAGTCGGGGTGTTTAATGGTTCTTATAGTCAAGCCACCCTGAGGTCAGTAGTCCTTTCACGATTCACTCATGGGATTAGCAGGTACTCTTGTGATGTGTTGCATAGGAAATGCCTCTCAGTTCCCAAAATATATTGGATTTACATAGTGCCAGAGGATATATGTAAACTGAAACACTGGAGAAAACACCTTTGTGTGATTCCACCAGGAAGGATGTGTGATTTTGCTTTTTCGTCTCTTGATTGCTATTATCAAAGCCCTTTTTTGCTTTATGATCCAGAGTCTGCCCAAGCTAATTGGTTGAATAACAACTGCCTGAGGCCTGGACATAAGGACATGCTGGCCCCCTGAGCAGGCGCTTTCCACTGCCCCGCTGTGGGAGCTGAGTTCTCTCAGCCTCCGTTTCCCTGTTTATAAGACAACAACAAAAAGTAGGTTACCTTTAAGATACCCTGTCCCATCGGGCCTGGTGCACTGGGAAGACCTAGAGGAATCGGGTGGAGAGGGAGGTGGGAGGGGGGATCGGGATGGGGAATACGTGTAAATCTATGGCTGATTCATATCAATGTATGACAAAACCCACTGGAAAAAAAATAAATAAATAAAGGAGAAATTGAAAAAAAATAAATAAATAAAAATAAAGAGAAATGGGGAAAAAAAAAGATACCCTGTCCCAGCTCTAAAGTCCTGTAATTCTACTACTATCTTTTCTTTTTCAACTTTACTGCTTTGTCAAGTATTTCATTTTCTAATGATGAATAGTATGGAACAGAACAAACTACTGCTACCTAGAAGATATAATTAAGTTTATATATTATTTTCTATAACTAATCTGCAATGGGTTTTAATTTTATTCATAATTACTAACTTCAGGCTTAAAATATCTGTATATGAAGCAGGAATACTGCACCATTTTATAGCCTCTTCTTCTCATATTAATAAAGTAACATAATAAAACACCACCCACACAAATGATAAGCCTCAGTCTATCAAGGGAAAGTATAATTAGCAAATTAAAGAGTTGAACTTACACTTATATTCCCAAGGTTTTTCATTTAAGTAAAGCCTATGACCTAAATCACAGTGATTATAATATGGCACTAAGTAAATAAAAGTATGTCTGCCTTTCATAATTTATGTTTAATTTCCCATTTTTCATTTTCAAAATAAAAGCTCTATTCTGTTTACACTCTGATTTACTGAAGATTTTTCTTAAATCATATCTTGTGAAAATAGACATGCAAACACAATGCATGGGTTTTTTGACCTCCATAAACATTAGCTTGTATCTTTGCCGGTGACATGCAAATAGAAAGACGGGTGCTTTCAATTTAGAAAATGTTATACTTTCTCTATTATCTTCAAAAAACATTCTTTGAAAGAAGGGTTACTATCTTTAGTCTGCTTTCTCTGCATGTCTCTGGAAAAACAGGATATATAAATTGGTTTTAGATGCAGTGCTCCAGAAAACACAGGAAATTCTGAAATGAGAAGGAGACACGCTTCCTCGGGAACACACTCCCTCAGATCAAAAGGTCACCCGGCCAGTTCCTTAAGACAAATGTGCTGAGGTTGAGTAGACACCTCGGATCACACAAACTGAAGCTCACATCCTTGTTCTGCCCCTTGCTGGTTTCATCTTTACCCACCTCCGTGTCTTCATTTGTAAAATGGAGGAAGTACTGCCTAATTCAGTGGTCCCCAACTTTTCTGGCACCAGGGATCTGTTTCCATGAAAGGCAATTTGTCCACAGACCAGGGGAGTGGGGGAGGTTTTGGTTTCTGCCTGCTGCTCACCTCCTGTTGTGCAGTCAGTTTCCTAACAGGGGGTCGGGGACCCCTGACCTAATTCGAAGATTTTGTGCAAAAATTAATTTAGATAATATATATAACATACTGTATAACAAAATCAACCAAGAAATCATGGAGGTTATTGTTATTTCTATTATTGTTGCTGCTTTTATCATCATTGCTACTATTATCCCTGCTATTATAATCATTACATCAGGAAGAATATGATCCTGGGGGTGACAGCACACTATGATTTCAGCCGTGACATTTAGGCAGCAGCATTGGTTTCCCTTAGAGAGTGTTGCTATGCCCAGGGTAAGGGAATTGGAGCTCAAAGACGCCCAGAAAACTGATAGCACTGACAACCTCTAAGGATGCTCAAAACACTCTTCCCAACCCAACCATCACTGTCCGCCCTCAGGCACTCACTCCACTTCTCTGTTTCCATACGAGCCTTCCTAACTTACTCTGTGCCCTCCTGCTTGAATCGTCATAACACCCCGGTTTCAGTGACAGATAATTGGATACATCCCATTGGGTCACTGCTCCTACAATTGGGGGAAGCAAGGGATTGGAGATGGGACTCAAGCAGAGGATAAGGGCTGAAGTCAGCAAGTGGCACACACACCCCTCCATTATCGACTAGAAAATTAATTTAGTGTTTTAGTGACCAGTAATATTTTTCATAAAATAGAATAGGAAGTATCAACACATACATCATGCAGAAAGTAAAATATTATTTTGTTCAGCTTTATTTCAGGTATGTGTATGAGTGCATGTCTATCTGTGTTTGTATATACATGTGTGTGAACTGGGTTACAGTATAAAATACATTTCTTTTTGTTCTCATTTGAAAGAGAAGATGTTTAAGGTCCCTTTTAACTAGAAAGCTTATGGTTCAATAAATCTCCAAAATCTGTAGAACTGGGATTTAAAATGCCAGTAGTTTTTCATTTCAATTAAGCTATAGAAATCTATTTACTTTAGTAAATAGGTATAGTAAGCACAGAAAAATGTTCTTAGCTAGTGATTCTAAAACTATTGGAAAAGATATAGTCTCTAAATATTTTTGATTAGAGCCTCTCTTTGTCTTTTATAAAAATAAATTTTAAAAATAAAACAGCAGTAATTTGGAGGCCTTGGTATTATTGGGTTAGTCTATTTATTTTCCAATAAAATAGATTGTATTTTCTTGGACTCCCAAATCACTGTGGATGGTGATTGCAGCCATGAAATTAGAGACACTAGCTCCTTGGAAGGAAAGCTATGAAAAACCTAGACAGCATATAGTCAAAGCCACAGTTTTTCTAGTAGTCACGCACAAATGTGAGAGTTGGACCATAAAGAAGGCTGAGCACCAAAGAATTGATGGTTTCAAATTGTGGTGCTAGAGAAGACTCTTGAGAGTCCCTTGGACAGCAAGGAGATCAAACTAGTCAATCCTAAAGGAAATCAACCCTGACTACCCACTGGAAGGACTGATGCTGAAGCTGAAGCTCCAATACTTTGGCCACGTGATGTGAAGAGTTGACTCATTGGAAAAGACCTTGATGCTGGGAAAGACTGAGGGCAGGAGGAGAAGGGGACGACAGAGCACAAGGTGGTAATATAGCATCACCGACTCAATGGACATGAATTTGAGAAAACTCCAGGAAATAGTGGAAGATAGAGAAGCCCGGCATGCTACAGTCTGTGGAATTGCAAAAAGTCACACACAGTTTAGCAACTGAACAACAGCAACAACGGCTGAAGATGGTTAGTCTCATTCATTATTAATGAAATTTCTGCCTCAATCCCCAGAGAGGAGCCATAGCACAGAGTTCTGTGGATCTCTTACCTTTATCACCATGTGTGAACACAAAGCCAAGAAGGAAGTCCTCAAGTTCAACACCTTTTTATTCTCTTTGGTCTTGCACACTGGGTTGGTACCAAGGTAATTATTTGCTCTTAATATTATTTAGTTGCTATCCTAGCTTACTTTCCATATAAATGATGTCTTAACAATTTGAACATGTGCCCTGGGAGAGTTTTGCAATTAGAACCATTTTTAAATCAAAGAAATAAACACTATAAGCTAAGCACAGCTTTTTAAGTGGCTTTCAAAGGCTTGTTGCAATTAGTCACTGGCTGAAGAAGGCAACCCCATTATCATTCTGTTGAACATGAGTCACCCATACTTTGTGGCCATCAGCGAAGAAATAAACACATTACATCTTCCTTTGTGTGTCTTTGGTATTAACAGATTCCTCTGTTTCAGGAATTTTGATTATCAATAGGTGAACCATAATTTTCAAATCAAAACTGTAGACATAGTTCCTGAGATGAAATTTTTTATAAAATTCTGATTTTATAATTTCTTATAAATTGTCTTATCCAATCAAGTTGCGGCCATCACTTCACATTTGTTTTGACTTTTTATTTTATATTGGAGTACAGCTGATTAATAATGTTGTTATAGTCTCAGGTGAGCAGTGAAGGGACTTGGCCGTACATATATATGTACCCATTCTCCCCTAAACTCCCCTCCCATCCAGCTGCCACATAAGGTTGAACAGAGTTCACTGTCCTATACAGTAAGTCCTTGTTGGTTCAGTACACATTTGTTTTGATGTTAAAATAAAATGTAAATTTAAAAGAAAATAATTCTGGCCCTCTGAAAGAATTTTGAACTGATTTAAATTTCCTAACCACATTTAATAGCATCTGGGAAGAGTCACTGTCTCCCACCCCCACTGCCCTCCCTTCACCCTTCCATGGCCCCCAGTTCAGCAGGATTTTATAAGTACAGTATTTCCCAACTTGAAAATACCAGCACATGTATACACATAACTATATGAGATGTAGGCTAGCATGTACATATATCCTCATTAATCCCTGAGTTCCTTCAGACTATGACTCAATTTTTGTGACACATATGTTGTTATTATATTACTTGCCCTGAGTCATTCAGTTACTATTTATCAAATACTAGGATTTCTCAGTTATTTTTATTGATTTGTGGAGTTGATGGGTCAGAATATTTGAAACTGAGACTGTCTCAGAAAAGGAGACATATGGTCCAGAAATGAAGCCGGCATCCCTCCGCAGGGGCGAAGGCGTGACAGAAGGCTTGCCCAGGGCAGCAGAGCAGGCCCACTGTAGCTGTCAATTAAAGGAGGGGGAATTCCAACGACCATCACCATCACAGCTACATTCCTTGAGTGCTTACTATGTTCAGGGATCACGCCAAGAACTTTCTGTGCCCAATCTCAGTGAACACTCATAAAATCCCTGACAGAAGCCACTCAACCCTGTTTTATAGATAAAGAAGCAGGCTTGGAGAGAGGTCACTTAGATTTATTAGAACCTGGGATCAGAACCCAAGCCTTCCCAATTCCAGAGACAGTGCTCTGGGATCTGAATCTGCTCCTGGACCAAGCATAACACCCATTAGACCTTTAGGAGACTGCACACCCCTTGACTGCAATCGTTTCTGCCTAAGCCCTCTGGTTGTCTTTTCAATCCCCACTTATCTTGGAACGAAGCACGTCCTCTGGGCTCTAAAACTAGGAAAATGTCTGCAGTGGGACGGGCAGTCAGGAAGCATTTTTTCATTTTTTCCTTTAAATAATTCTCATAACTAATGCAATTTACCATTCCTGACTCCTCACACTTTCCCCCTCAACATGTTCTTTTTTGATTATTTATTATTATCATAATTAACATTTATTGGACACATTACTGTGCAAAAATATGGAGGAAGACAGACTCCCCCACCCTTTGGGCTTATGATCCAAATATTTAGATTGTAAACACAATGTTTTTGGCAGGTTAATTCTGTATGAAGAAATAGAGCATTTGCAGGAAATGTCAGATGCTTATTTTATGATCAGCGTAAGGAGTAATTTACCCCACACAAAGATTTGGACTTGGCAAGCAAGTCCTGTCTACCTACCACGTGTGAAGAAGGCAGGGACAAGGCTTCTTCCTTGCCATGATTTCTAGGAAATGGGCATTTGTAACTCTCAGTAAATGTAGTGGCAGGGAGGGGCAAGGAAGGTGGTTGCTGGTGGCAGGCATGGCAGCAGGACAACAGGCATTAATAACAGAAGTCTCTGCATCCCCCTCCTTATAGTAAAAGATAAACATGCTGCTTTTAAGAGATGCATGAAACATTACAAAATTAGTCTTATTCCTTTTTCACAATCTGCACAATAAGACCCCAGCCCATAAAGGAGATGACTAACTCCAGCACGCTGGCTTCAAAGCTTTCTGCTCATGTGTGATTTCTTCCCTAGAGACATGGTTTGAACCCCAGACATGCAATGGTTTGCATTTAAGAAACTGAGTCAGGACTTCCGTGGCAGTCCAGTGGTTAGGACTTCACCTTCCAATGCACGGGTGCAAGTTTGATCCCCAGTCCAGGAGCTAGGATCCTACATGACTCTTGGCCAGGAAACCAAAACACAAAACATGAACTATAGCCCACCAGGCTCTTCTGTACATGGAATTCTCCAGGTAAGAATACTGGAATGGATAACCGTTCCCTTCTCCAAGAGATCTTCCCAAACCAGGAATCAAATCTGGATCTCCTGCATTGCAGGCAGATTCTTTACCATCTGAGACATCATAGCTAAGACCAAAGTCCATTTTCAAAGGTATGGGAAATAAAATTGGCAAACAAGACAGAGATGTATGAGGAAAAGAGCATGTCAAAAATTAAAATGTTGCTCATTAGTATGAGTTGAACAAAAAGAAAAATAATGTCCAGTAGAAATTCAGATCCTAATATATTCATATTGCTAAATTCTTAAAAAGGAAATCTATACCTACCAGTAAACATTCATTTTTTTTTTATGTAAACTTGTATTGTCCTTTATGTGTCTATTTATCTCTGGTATAAGCCAGGCTGGCGAGCATGATCTTATATGACATGTAATAGGGAGTCCCCATTACACAGTGAAGTGACTGCCTATTGCTATAGACTATTTTTCTCCCTCCAAAATTTACATGTTGAAATTGTAAACTCCAATGTGATGGCCTTAGGAAGTGAGACCTTTCGGGGGTGATCAAGTCATGGGACGGAGCTCTCCTGAATAGGATGAGTGCATAAGGATAAAAGAGGCCCCAGAGAGCCATCTTGTTGCTTCCACTTGGGAAGACAAGGCAAGAGAAGGGCCCAGAGAAGCATCTCCACCAGCACCAGCCCCATGCCGTCATCCTGCTCTTGCACTTCCAGGCTCCAGAACTACAAAAACCAAATGCTTGCTGTTTATAAGCCACCCAGTCTGGGATCTGTTCTAGCAACCCAAATGGACTAAGACAGAGACACAGCAAAGTTAAAGAAATCGCCCAATGTCACAAAGCAAGTAAGAGACAGAGCCAAGATTCCAACATGAACCAGAGGATTCTGAAGTCTCTTTGCTGTCTCTTTGACACAGGGATGTCTTTAATATCAATGAAGGTAAGTGCTGCAAAGAGAAGTAACCTGGCCTAGGGGGTCAGAGAAGGCCTCCCTGAGGAGGGGACAGGAGAGCTGAGACCTGAAGATGTGCTGGAGGTAAGCAGGCAGAGGGGAAAGCTGCTTCAGGTGATTATCAAATAATTACACTTCACTTTTATTCACAAAGGCCGTTGTACCATTAGCATGGCTAAAATAGCTTTAAGCACACTTTAAAAAAATTAGTAATCCCAAGGGAGTACAGAATTATCTTTTGATGTAAATTCAGGGTTAGACAACCATTTCTCCCCAGGCTGTGCTATAGAAATAGTCTCTAAGAATCACTCCTGGATCACAGGGCCAGGAACCCAGAGACTCTGGTAACAAAGCCCTCACTTCCAAATGATGATGATGAGAGTGGGGAAGTCGGAGAGACAGCTTTCAAAGTGCTTGGCTATTCTGTATATAGAGGATCCAAGTTCTATAAATGAAGAATAACAGAAACCAACCCAACTATGACCTTTTCTCCACCCATTGGGCTGGGTGGTGGGTGCTCACTGGGGGAAAGCAGGCAGGATTCTCAGTTCTACAGTTAAGAGTTTCTGTGGTTAGGACGGAGCCCTTCTTGGTCACAACGCAGCAAAGGGAGCAGATGAGGTAGTTGACTTTGGCCCTGTTCTTGCAGGAAGCATGGGTGTCCATGGATGCTCGTGGCAGTGCTGTGTCTGGGAGGTATGAAGCGAAGGCACCCTTTTTTTGTGTCAGGGGGCATGTATTCAAAGCTAGATCTAGACCAGTTCTGAAATATATTTTACAATTCTGGGTCTAAGAATTTTTATGCTTTGCCCTGCTTCTTCCAGAAACCTTGCTCCTATTCCTCAGAGAGGAAAAAGTTCACGTCCATAACCAAGCCTTGTGCTGGGCTTGGCTAAGTCGCTCAGTCATGTGCAACTCTTTGAGACCCTATGGACCGTGGCCTGCCAGGCCCCTCTGTCTGTGGGATTCTCCAGGCAAGAAGACTGCAGTGGGTTGCCATGCCCTCCTCCAGGGGATCGTCCTCACCCAGGGATCAAATCCATGCCTCTTATGTCTCCTGCATTAGCAGGCAGGTTCTGTGTGACAACAGTCATACACACAGACTTACATGTACTCTTCACTGACCTACCCTAGAGATCTGGGATTGGAATATTTAGCTAAGGGGGAAGGGCAGCAAACTCATATTTATTGACAACTACTTTGTAACTAGCACTTTTGAAAATACAATGAGCCATTACATCCACCCCAATGAGAGGAGCCTTGTGTTCAGAGGACACAGGGACTCAGGGCCTCCACCTTCACACACTTCCCTCTCGCAAAGCCTTCTTATTATGTGTGCATTGAGAAAGGCGGGCAGAAAGCATCAGAAATGTGACCGGCTCCTTCATGTTTTGGGGATAGATTTCAGATGCATCTAATTATCAGAAGCAGTGCTGGTGTGTCCTGCAGACTCTGCCCTTCTTGGGCCGCATGGCTGTGGACTTCATCGTAAAATGTTTGCCTACACAGAGAGGCTGCAGGCTGACTTTCAAAGGAATAACTCTCGTGTCTCAGGGTCCCACCCACCATTGAGCAAGCAGCTTTGGAAATCCCTTGAAGGAGGAGTGAAAGGTAACTTGACCTCGATTGAGACAGGGTGGCCAGAGGAAGTGGGTGAAGGGGCTTGCAGGGCCCAGAGCAAAAAAGGAGGAACCTGGCTCCAAAGGGGACTGAGGCGACCTAGGTTCCCCCTGCCAACAAGGCAAGTCTGGGAAGAACACTGATGGAGCAAAGTTTTCCAAAGGAAGACTGCCCTGCAGACTTTAACTTTTCTGTTACTTAAAAATAAAGAAGAACAGCCATTTCATTTGCTTCACCTCCCACAGAAAAAATAACTGACCCATCAAAGCCTATGGAGCTGAACTTGGCCTCATATTCCTTTTGCCTCATGATTCAGTCTTTTATCCCTCTTTCATTAACTTTGTTGATTATTAAAATGCAACCAACAGAAAACTCTAGTTTGTGAAAACTAAAAGTATTAGCAAACAGTGAATGTCAGTTGGAATCATTTTTCTAAGGATACTCATAGGCAACATTTGTCTTACTTCAATAGTTTATTTCCAATTAAGAATACAATATTTTTCTTTTAGGAAAAAAGGCACATACATTCTGAAAGGTTGTACTATCTCTTCCCTCCTTAGGCACGGGTGGCAGTGCCAACAATAGAAATCAGCATATGGAACACGTGACTCCCCTCTTCAATGGGGTCATAAACATGTTACAAGTAAATGTTGAAATAATGACTTTCTTTGGACATCGTTTTTAATTACAGCTGAAACAGTTTAGAAAAAAATAATAACCACCTGGCAAGCCAGCTCCTCTTTGAAAACTGAATTAAAATCAAATGAGAGCAATAATTAGGACAGCTGGAAATAATAAAAACAATAGATGCCAGAGACATCTTTGACAAAACACAACAAACCAAAGAGACATTACAATGTAAAATCTTAATTGTGTCATAGCTCAGTAAATCTCTCTCCTTTTCCCCTCCTCAGTTCTTGATCACAATGAAAAATAACATTGTTATTGCTATAGCCTGAATGGGCATGACAATAAACAGAGATAGCTGCTGTAGAATAGTGCAATTTAAATAGACACAATATTGCAATTTGAATGAATTACTGTTTCCTCATTTTTGGCCCTTGAATGGAGTGCTAATTTTTACTTCTTGCAAGTTGTTTGTAGATTAATATTGGATTAGTCAAAAAGTTCGTTCAAAAAAACCTGAATTAACTTTTTGGCCAACTCAATACCACCGTATATATCAAGTCTTAAATTCAGTTTTTTACATATGGGGCTGATTTGGATTCTAATGTCCAGAATCAGAATTATTCCTGAACTACTGCTAGCCTAAATTTAAAAAAAAAAAAAAACCCTCACCAGAGATGAACTATGCCACTCCTATAGAATGTAGAAGTTTCTGTAGTCACTGCTATTCTAAATAGCATTTCTTTTCTTTCCATTTTGTAGAGCTGTGGGGAGAAGGGCATATGCCAAAATTCTAACAGTGGTTTTCTTTGAGAAATGGAATTACTGGTCATTTTAGTTTGTATTTATGTTCTTTTCTGTATTTGTTAAATTTTTCATAATTTGAAGCCAAATATAATTCATGTAAATCCTCCAATCCTATAAATGCATTGAAGGAAGAGGAAATGACCCAGAGACATATTAACAACTTTAAACATAAGCTATAGGCAATGGGAATGGAATGCAGAGGAATGAAGTTCACAGACTCTGCAGCTCCATTAAAGTGCAAATCACTAGCACTGTAAGTCACTGGTAAGCAGGGGAGGGCCCCAGAGGACATCAGCGCTGCCCAGAGTAGAGCGCAGAACTCTGTGCAAATCTGGAAACCAGGTTATCTAGATACTCGGTGAATGGCATCCTACATGGTGGTGTGAAAGCCACTTAATCTCCCCAGTCTCCACCGTCAGACTATCTTCTTTTCCACAGGCAAAGCTTCCGCTTCAAGTTAATAGACACTGAGAGAACTGGGACATCTCTCCCTTTATTTTTTCCTCTCTGTCACACCAAGATAAAGGTTTTATCCAAACTTTTTTATTTGAAGAGGAGCAGCACCTGAATGAAATCTGTTCATGATCAGAAATCCTAAGAATTAGAAAATTTCCAGACACCCACAGAAATGCTACCATGCCTTGAAGAATGGGGGGAGAAATTGTTGTGACCAGAAACATAGCTATCTAAGCAGTCTTCCTTGAAATAAAAAGGTTTTCCATATATGTGCATTTATAAAAGTCATGTCTATAAGAAGAAAAAATTGAAAAAATTTTAAAGATTTAATTTAATGAAAATGATTCAAGTTTTACATTTTAGTAGCCTGGCACAAGCGATTTTTTAAAATTTGAATAGCAATAGCTAGTTTAACCTTTTTTACCCCTGGAGGTTTACATTGGCCATGACGCCTTCTTTGAAAAATTCAAAAAGTCTTGCTTCTACATGTTTAATAATTGTATTTCATTTCCCACAATCTGTTCAATTTGAAAGGCAAAGGGGTATACATAGAAAGATTACTGACTTTTGTTTACCCAATTCTGCAATTAACTAACTTTATTAATCAGTAATCTTGAACAAGTTGTTTGATATCTATGAATCGGTGACAGTCCTGCTCACCAAATATTTCTGCAATGAATGAATGATCAAATAATGCTGATTTCTCATCTTGTCACTTGATGACTTGCTCTGACCTTCTATGACCTATGTGTTCCTATTAAACTGTAGCAACATTTCCCAAATGCAAGTCAGTTGATGAATACCAACCCATCAACTAGTATCAGCCTGTGATGAAATTTTCAAGACCTTGCATACAGTGAAAGCTGTAGAGGTGTGGCACTGGGTAGATGATGAGAAGGGAGGGCAGCTGAGAGCACTCTTGTTACCTCAACCCTCTTCCTTCTTCTCTGGCCTTCATCAGCCAAGCACATGATTCAGAGCCATCTTCAGGATGTGGCCCTGAGTCATCGCCCCTACCAAGTCCAGCCCTGGGGTAGACAGCTGCTAAGGTGGCCACCAATGATCCCCACCTGCTAGTATTCATACTCCTGTATTGTACTCTCTCCCACTGTACCTGAGTTGGTCTGAGTAAGTTATTTTAAAAATGCAATTTCTGTCTTAAGTGCATTACCAGCCCCCTCCCCCATCTGTTTTGGATCATAAAGTCCAGGAGAAGCCAGGTTTTATGTCATGAAAACATTTAGGTACCTACAGAGAGGCTCATGTGGTGAGGCACTAAAGCCTACAGCCAAAAGCCAGCCAGGATATAGTCCATCCACAACCATGCAAGTGAGCTTAGAAAAGACTCCTTCCCCAAGTGAGTGTTCAGATTGAGACTGCAGTCCTGGCAAACACTTGTATGCAACCTAGTTAGACACCCAGGACTAGAAACCCCTAGCTAAGCTGCTCCCAGATTCCTCATCCACAGGAAAAAAAAAAAAAAATTATTTTAAGCTACTGTGTTTGGGTATAATTTGTTGTACAGCAATAGATTACAAATTCAAAAGTACAAACATTTCTTCTACCTTGGCCCACTCAGATATTCCCACTGGAAGAAGAACAGTTCTCCTTTGCCTTCCATAAACATTTGGGTCAGTATACTAATCACCTCAGCCCCAGCTAGGGAGTAAGTTCTACAGCTAATTCACAAATATTTTCACTTGAAATATGCATGTGGTTCTAGATAGTGGAATTGTCAAAAAGCCACTACTGTCTCTCTTTCCTCTGCCCCATTATTTTTATACTTACTTTGGTTTGTGGGGTTTTTTTCTCACAAGTCAATAGAAGGCAGGGAATTTTAAGGAAGAGTTTGACTCCCCTCCTGGGCAGAATATTTAAGTCATACATTATTGTTTGTTTTCAGGCAAACCAGTACAATTATGCAACATAAATTCTTTTAAAGCATCTGGGACTTCAGTACAATTTAAAATCCTGTGGGGTTTATTACCAGAATGAATGATTATAAAATATATGCATACAAATGAAGAGATAAAAAAAATTAAAGAGCATATGAGATTTAATGCACACTACTTGTAATTCCATGCCAAATTGCTACAAAAGACAGTGGCTATGCAATACCACGTAAAAATGTGGTTTATAATATTTATGACTTTGGAATGTGGATTTAATATTCTATTGTCATGAATATATATTATAAAACAGAGTAGAGAATTAGTTTCTAGGTGCTAGTAGGAAGGGGAGGGGAAGAAAGGTTTACAGCTGTCGTCAGTTTTACTGCCAAAATAAAGGGCCCTCCTTTCACCCCAACAGTACACCACTGTGATAATTTTGTGAAAATGGAGATTCTCTGTTTTTCAGTATTCTTATTCAAAGAGCTCATTTGGGGGCAATCTAATGCAATCAATATGCATTGTGTCAAAAATGTGAAAATATATTTGAGACTTTAAGGGGTTGGGGGAGGAGGAAATAAAAATTGAACCTTACAGTCCCTATCTTTGAGGAGATCACAATCTAGAGAGATAGGCAGGGATGTACATAAAGAATCTGAACCAGGATTGTGTAAATTGTTGCAGTCGCTAACAACAGGCTCCCACCTCCAGATTCTTCTTTTAATCCATCCTCCTCACTGCTGCCTGAGTTAGTTACCCAGTATAAAAGTCCACTTGTTTCACTTCCTGCACAAAGCTATCTGTTGCTTAGAAAATACAGCCCAGTCCAGACTCCTAAGTGCAAGGCCCTTCAATGTTCGGTCTGGAACTACCTTGTCATATCCAAATAACACTCTGGAGAACAATGGGCAAGAAAAAAACAGATTTCACTTGAAAAGACTAAGGATTCCAATATAGTTCTTCAAATAGTGTATGGACATCCATTGTTTCTGCAGGGCTCATCCCTTCCTAATTTTTGTCTGCAGCAAGAGAACTAGTTAGTTTCTAAAGAAGGATGGAGTCAGGTCAACCAGGAAGCAGCTGGGGCATTCCCTTGCAGGAACTGGTACAGAAGGAAACAAATGGGTGTATTATTACAAAAGAAATTCACTGATATTTGCATCTCCTTTTCCTAACCCCTCCCAGCCTAGTCCTAGTCCCTCAAAGAGGAAAGAATTGTACTTCTGAATGTCTCAGGTCTTGTATATTTCATTCAGGAAGAGAAACTGCTCTGATATCTCCCCTCAATATCGAGGGGTTGATGAGATTTGGAGAGAGAGAAAATCGCTTAATATTTTTTAGGCTGAGGCAGCAAGACTCAGCATTCTGGAGATGAGAGCTGAGGAGCATTAGAAGGAGAAGGCTTTTTTCTTTGGATCTGAGTTGTTCAGGGGGTAGGGAATTCACACATGTGTAGAGACAGGCCCTTCTTCATACATCACTCCCACATCACAGTATGCCTGTAGATGGGAGACAGTCTGAGAGCTCAACAGAGAGTGGAACCCCAAGCAGTTGGGAGGAAAATGTGTGCCTGAACTCCCAGTATTAACAGCCAGGAGATGAGCCCCAAGCCGGGAGGAGTAACGAGGACAGCACATGGACCAGTGGCCATCCTCCTCTGCCCCACGAGCCCCTAATAAACTCCATTTCTGTGCAGTCTCAGAGAAAAGGCAATCAGAGGTGGGGTCTTCCACCAGCAAAGTAGAGGGGGCTCAGAAAAATTTATATTCAATTTAGATATTTAAGGGATGCATCTTAAGTTTTAAAATCTTTATATACCAGACAAAGTTCAGGGGCTGTTTCCAGATAAGAATGCCCAGACCATTGCTTCCAGATGCCTGCAGACCTTTTGCCATGCCAAATCCCATATACCCAAATACATGGGTCTAAAGAGGGCTTCCCACGTGGCTCAGAGATAAAGAATCCTCCTGCAATGCAGGAGACACTGGTCAGGAAGATGAAGATCCCCTGGAGAAGGAGATGGCAACCACTCCAGTATTCTTGCGAGGAAATCCCATGGAGGGACATGATTTAGTGAGTGAACAATAGAGGACACCACTTTATGGAAAAACCCGCGGGCAGGGGCAGAGCATTGGGTCCTGCCTTGAAGAGCCCCTTTCAGGCTACGGAGAGGCTTGTGTGCCTTTTAGCAAGCACCCCATGGTACTCTTCCAACCAGACTTTGAAAAACGCTGACAGTTGGCTCAGAAGCTCCTTTCATTGGGGCACACAGTTAGCTGTGAGGAAGGTTCATTTTGTTTGCATTATCCAGGCTCAGCTTCTCACTCCACACCCAAGTATCTTAGATTTACAATTAAGACCCACACATACCCATATGGTTTCTACCCAGTATTAAATATTTGTTATTTTTAATCATACTTTATATCTCTCCTACTGAACCACAAATCTCTCTGGGGCTGAGACTTCATTTTATTCATTTGGTTTCCTCCCGCTTATACTTGGCACAGTGCCCTGCAACTAATAAGTGCTTAATAAATGTTTATAGAATGAAAGGACTGCAAAAATAATTAGGTGTTGTTCTGAATCAGCAGCTTGCCTAATTCAATTTAAAACAAAAGATGGTCAAGAGCAGAGTATGGGAAAATGACATTTGTGAGAATTCATATCCATTTCTAATATTTTCAGTTAAAAGGAGAAGCCGAAAATATGGTTTGAAACAGTTCCTTGAGGCGTGTATTTTAATTGCCAAAACGTTTTTGTTCTCCACCCTCCCCCCCCCCCATATATTTAAAATAAAATAGCTGCTCTCTCAGTAGCATATAATCACCGAGGAACATTGACAAACTCCGGTCACAGCATCTGCTCCACACTGTAGGCAGGTTCATTAGGACTCTTCTCAGCTGTCTTGGTTCAGATCTAGAAAGCATTCTGTGGACACCTGGGAGCAGGCTGCTCCCCCTGTTGTCATCCTCCCCAATTTTTTCAGTCAAGATGTTTCAAAGTGAAGATAGGCTTTCTAATCCCCAGACACTGTTATACTGAAATACTTGGGTACCTTCTAGGAACCAGGAGTGAGAGTCAAGTCAAAGGTGGGGTCCTGATGAACAGAAAGCTGGTTTGGGCCATTACTGTTGTTTTGTTTGCTTGCTAAGTCATGTCCAACTCTTTTTGTAACCCTGTGGACTGTAGCCCGTCAGACTCCTCTGTCCAAGGGATTTCCTAGGCAAGAATATGGAAGTGGGTTGCCATTTCCTTCTCCAGGAGTCTTTCTGACCCAGGGATAGAACCCCGTCTTCTGTGTCTCCTGCATTGGCCGGTGGATTCTTTACCACTGAGCCTCCTGAGAAGCTCTGCCTTGGCCACAGGCTACCCAGAATTTCCTGCTTGGGAGGCTGCGGTCTGCAGGCTGTCCCCCCAACCCCTCGTCTGCTCACTTTATCAGCTCAGGCTTCTGGGCACTTTATTGGCTTCAGAGGGGAGGAGCCCAGGCTGTGGGGTTCCCAGACTGCCCACTCAGCTTGCACAGAAGCACTAAATGATCTCTGGCCATGTCCAGGTGCTCAGACTGGCCTCTCCTACATCCCTACATTCCTGCATTCCTGGGGGCATTTCTGCAAGCACACCTGGATTCCTGGCAGAAGGAGGGCAGTGTTGACAGTGGGGGTAAACTGTAGGGCAGAAGCCTCCCCCCCGCAGTTGTTTCCCTAAGGAATACATGTGAGTGCCTATCGAGTGCCAAGATCCATGAATTCTACCATAGCACATAACAATTCCTCCGTTAAATTCAGTGAGAGGAACTAAGACATTGTAATCAGCAGCTTAATGAAAATAATGGAGTACGTAAAGAGGAATGGAAAGAGTAAACCTGCAAGAGAGGGATGCTGGGCCACCAGCAAAGTTCACACATCAGCTCGGTGACTCCTGGGTCCCTGCGGCCAGACAGCATGCGACTCAGATCTGTGCTTGAGCAGAAGAACAAACTGCTCGATGCGTCATAAATCTTCTGGGTCATCTGCAAATAGTTCCAACTGGAAATGTTAAATCCATGAATGCCAAGGAGGCACTCATATATCAAAATGAACATTTGTGCCGACAATATGAGTCCAACTGAGAGAAACGTGCAGCTGCATTTATGTGTGAATTGGATGGATAAAAATCTATCCACTGACTCTCTGAAACAATATCTCTATAGCCCCCTATATTTCAAAGTCAGTGATAGGTATAATGAGCAGATTTTTCTGAATCAAAATCAGAGCGTGTGACTTGAGAAAATATTTTTTCTGCACTCTGCGCTGTAAATGCATTTATAAAGAAGGATGCCTTGGGCTCCTGGGAGGACAAAAAAGCTACAAAATTACAGATGCTGGCAGGAAGTGCTAAGGCGGGAAGGAGGAAAGTCCATCTGAAGAAGGTGGGAGGTCTGGATCACACAGCACTTAGGTGCAAATAAGAGGGGACCTGACAGACAACCCAGGGTCATCCAAGGGTGTGTCTGTAGAGAATGGGCAGCAAAAGTCTGAGACGAAGTCGAAATGAAGAGGCAGAAGTGTCCTGCTCCAAGATCACCAAGGCAGTTACATAAACATCTAAGTGATCGGAATCCACCCCAGGGAGAACAAGGAGGAAGAAGAAAAAAAAATCTGAGGGCTTCAAATTTGAATGTGACTGAATTATAAACCGGAACTTGCTGAGAAGTATCTGAATTAGACTGAGTTTACACAGAAATGACTAAACTCAAAACTTTCTGCTGCGTCAGAAATTACATTTATTGTAAGAAGATAAGACAATTTTGCACATCTGAGTGTGTGACTGGGAAAGAAAAAGCCATCTCTTGGGCTTTGTTTATTCTCTTCTCATCTAGTGGACGAGGTCCCTCCTTTCATTGAGGTCAAGCCAAAAGCGATGGCCACTCCCTGAGAACTCCCTCCAAAGCCACTGCAGTGGGAAATGGCCCAGCTGAGGCCACCAGCAGAGGCAGGTGTCTCTATGCATTCCGTCATTCACTTATTTACTCAACAATTGTCTTCTTTGTGCTCCACGCCTCTAAGTCTGGAATTCTGGATCAGGCAGCCAAGGAGAATTTTGTGAAGCCAAGAACAACCACACCAGACGTTCCTCTAAATGGACAGTCCCCTTTAAAACACTTCCTTGGGCTTCCCTGGTGGCTCAGTGGTAAAGAATCTGCCTGCCACTTCAGGAGACACTGGCTCGATCCTTGATCCAGGAAGATCCCACGTGCTGTGGAGCAACTAAGCCCCTGCACCTCAACTGTTGAGCTTGTGCTCTAAAGCCTGGGAGCCACACTACTGAGCCCACATGCTAACTCTCGAAGCCCTTGCACCTCCAGCCTGTGCTCAACAATAAGACAAGCCATCTCAATGAGCAGCCTGCACGCCACAACCCGAGAGGAGCTCCTGCTTGCCACAACTAGAGAAAAACCCACACAGCAACCAAGACCCAGCACAGCCGTAAATAAATAAATCAAAACTTTGAAACGCAACCCACTCCAGTATTCTCGCCTGGAGAATCCCATGGATGGAGGAGCCTGGCAGGCTAGAGTCCATGGGGTCACAAAGAGTCAGACACGACTGAGGACTTCACTTTTTCACTTTTCCTTAACAAGGAAGTTTTTTTTCTTTTTCTTTTTGAAACTATAAAAGCCATTGTGCACTTATGTGTACTTAGGCATTGTGCATAACCGCACACACACCTACCCCTGTATGGGGAATAGAAGTAAACATGAGTGGCTTTTCTAGAAGGCAATTATATACTACGTGCCAAAAGTCTTTAAAATGTGCGTGCCTTCTTAACTAGAAATTTTAGGTTTCAAAATTTCCATAAGGTAGTAATTAAATAGATCAATATAGTGTAGTAGTTAAGAGCCGATCCTTCAAGTCAATAGAATCTGGATTCAGGCCCTGATTCTGCTGATGAGCTGAATGAAACTTTGGACAAACTACTAAATGAACTTCAACACCCTGGATGTGAAATGGGGATAATGATAATAGCCATTGTAAAAGGCTGTTACAAAGAAAAAATGAGCTCAAGTATAGAAATGCCTGCAGCATGATGCTGAAAGATGATAATGCAAGGTATACCACGGTTTGTAAAAGGCAAAAGCTAAAATGCAATGAAACTAATACTAGGTGATACCTTTAACAAATTATGACACACCCATATAATGAACAATAAGCTGTCCTTAAAAAATGTTAGGGAAATATATACATTTTGCTGTAGAAAGATATTCATGATGCAGCCATGAAATAAAAAGACGCTTACTCCTTGGAAGGAAAGTTATGACCAACCAAGACAGCATATTAAAAAGCAGAGACCTTTGTCAACAAAGGTCCATCTAGTCAAGGCTATGCTTTTTCCAATGGTCATGTATGGATGTGAGAGTTGGACTATAAAGAAAGCTGAGCGCTAAAGAATTGATGCTTCTGAACTGTGGTGTTGGAGAAGACTCTTGAGAATCCCTTGGACTGCAAGGAGATCCAACCAGTCCATCCTAAAGGAGATCAGTCCTGGGTGTTCATTGGAAGGATTGATGCTGAAGCTGAAACTCCAATACTTTGGCCACTTTATGTAAAGAGCTGACTCATTCGAAAAGACCCTGATGCAGGAGGAGAAGGGAACAACCAAGGGTGAGATGGTTGGATGGCATCACTGACTCCATGGACATGGTTTGGGTGGACTCCAGGAGTTGGTGATGGACAGGGAGGCCTGGTATGCTGTGGTTCATGGGGTCGCAAAGAGTCAGACACGACTGAGTGACTGAACTGAACTGAACTGGACCATCAAGGGAAAGAAGCAGGTTTACAAACTAGCATGCACAGCATAATCTACTTTTATTTATACGTGTGCATAGATATATAGCAAAATATATGAAAAGATGGACTCTAATATATTAAGATTGTTGTCTGTGAGGTATTTTTTTTAACCTGCGTATCTTCAGATTTTTGTATTGAATTTATATTGTGTTTGCAATAAACAAACAAAAAAATTTTTTCATGATAATGTTATTTTCAGTGCAAATGCTCCTTGAGAAATCATAGGTAAATTTTATCAGTTCAGTTCAGTTCAGTTCAGCCGCTCAGTCGTGTCCGACTCTTTGCGACCCCATGAATCGCAGCACGCCAGACCTCCCTGTCCATCACAAACTCCCGCAATTTACTCAAACTCATGCCCATCGAGTCGGTGATGCCATCCAGCCATCTCATCCTCTGTTGTCCCCTTCTCCTCCTGCCCCCAATCCCTCCCAGCATCAGGGTCTTTTCCAATGAGTCAACTCTTCGCATGAGGTGGCCAAAGTATTGGAGTTTCAGCTTCAGCATCAGTCCTTCCAATGAACACCCAGGACTGATCTCCTTTAGGATGGACTGGTTGGATCTCCTTGCAGTCCAAGGGACTCTCAAGAGTCTTCTCCAACACCACAGTTCAAAAGCATCAATTTTTCAGCGCTCAGCTTTCTTCACAGTCCAACTCACATCCATACATGACCACTGGAAAAACCATAGCCTTGGCTAGACGGACCTTTGTTGGCAAAGTAATGTCTCTGCTTTCTAATATGCTATCTAGGTTGGTCATAACTTTCCTTCCAAGGAGTAAGCGTCTTTTAATTTCATGGCTGCAGTTGCCATCTGCAGTGATTTTGGAGCCAAAAAAAATAAAGTCTGACACTGTTTCCACCGTCTCCCCATCTATTTCCCATGAGGTAATGGGACCAGATGCCATGATCTTAGTTTTCTGAATGTTAAGCTTTAGGCCAACTTTTTCACTCTCCTCTTTCACTTTCATCAAGAGGTTTTTTAGTTCCTCTTCACTTTCTGCCATAAGGGTGGTGTCATCTGCATATCTGAGGTTACTGATATTTCTCATGCAATCTTGATCCCAGCTTGTGCTTCTTCCGGCCCTGCATTTCTCATGATGTACTCTGCGTATAAGTTAAACAAGCAGGGTGACAATATACAGCCGTGATGTACTCCTTTTCCTATTTGGAACCAGTCTGTTGTTCCATGTCCAGTTCTAACTGTTGCTTCCTGACCTGCATATAGGTTTCTCAAGAGGCAGGTCAGGTGGTCTGGTATTCCCATCTCTTTCAGAATTTTCCACAGTTTATTGTGATCCACACTGATCAAAAATCAAGATCATTCCTCACAAAAGAATCTCAAGTAATAATGGAGAAGAAATGTGGGGGAGAGAAAAGTCAGGATCAGAAAAACACAACAATAACTGCTGCAGGCAAGATCCACCACTGGATGCTCAAATTTGTGGGTGAAAGCTCAAGAAGTAGAACAGGTACATTGTCTCAAAGGATCTCCCTCAAAATAGTTATTGTGGGTCAGACGGTAAAGAATCTGCAGGCAACGTGTGAGAACCGAGTTCGATCCCTTGGTCGGGGAGATACCCTGGAGAAGGGAATGGCAATTCACTTCAGTATTCTTGCCTGGAAAATCCCATGGACAAGAGGAGCCTGGTGGACTACAGTCCATGGGATCACAAAGAGTAGGACACTAACTGACTAACCCTTGCACCTTTCACCATGGGGAAAACAATAGCTTTACCATGGAGATGACTGGCAGACAGCACTTTAATGACATGATCAAAGTTAACATGATCAGCAAGGAGACACATGAATACCATGAATGAACTCTGATGTGATGGCCTATGTGAGATACACGATATGACTTCTGTAGTACTCTTGCCAAAAAGGCATAACTTCAATCTCACCATGGCAACACACCAAACTCAAATTGAAAGATAAGTCTATAGGCTACCGGTTCTCCTTAAGAGTGTCAAGGTCATGAAAGACAAGAAGACTAAGGGACTTTCATAGATTGCAAGAGACAAAGGAGACATGACTACAAGTGTAATGGGGTTCCTGGACTGGATCTTCAAGGAACTAAAAAACACTAGTGGAGGAACTGGGGAAATTCAAATAAAGTTAGCAGTTGAACTAACAGGATTATTGTGATATTAAATTCTTAGTTTAAATAATTGTTATATGGTTATATAAGATAAAAACATTACAGAAAGCTGGGTGAAAGGCATATGAGACTCTACGCTATTAATATTTTGCAACTTAACTATATATCTAAAATCATTCCAAAATAAAAAGTTTAGAAATAAAGCAAGACAGGACAAGCTGAGGTACATGGGTTTGGCATTATTGGGAAGTCCCCAAAGTAGCCCAGGCAGGGAAAGTCTCAATCCTATATGTCTCTCTCCTATTTGAATAGAAAATACTACTTTTACAACTCGTTAGGTTAAAATTAGATTAAAGCAAACATAGGGGAACATAGCATACCAGTTTTCAGCACACAGTCACAGATAACATTCACAGATATTATCAACATTCAACATTTTTCTTTTGAATTGTCACTCTTCAAAAGCATAGTTTCCCCATTCTAATTCATTCATTCAGTTCCTTTTTTTATCTGAACAATCTTTTTTTCAAGTCATATCTATAAGTCAACAAAAATTAAAGATCAAAGTTCTTTATATTTTAAATATTTCCAAAAGTGTCTTTGAAAGTGAAGTGCAAGTGTTAGTCGCTCAGTTGTATCTGATTCTTTGCGATCCCATGGACTGTAGTGTTCAAAGCGCCTCTGTCCATGGGATTCTTCAGGTAAGAATACTGGAGTGGGTTGCCATTTCCTCCTCCAAGGGATCTTCCTGATCCATGGATCGAACCCTGTGTTGCAGGCAGATTCTTTACAGTCTGAGCCACCTATTACCCGTTTGTTTTGTTTGCCCTTTCAGAATCAGATATATAATGTTTGTTTCTTCAGTGTCTATTGAATTGGTATCTAAAATCACCAATCTATTCAAGCTAGTAGACCTCATGCCACCTATGGAAACATATGTTTTAATCTCCCATTCCAAGCCTCTTAGTAACTAAAACAAGTAGCAAATACCAACGCAACTAAATTTATTGGAGCTTACATTAATCCTCATTATTGTTTTCCAGTCGCTCACTCATGTCCAACTCTTCGCAACCCCATGAACTGCAGCACACCAGGTTTCCCTGTCCTTCACCATCTCCCGGAGTTTGCTCAAGCTCATGTCCACTGAGTCGATGATGCCATCCAACCATCTCATCCTCTGTGGCCCCCTTCTCCTCCTGCCCTCAATCTTTCCCAGCATCAGGGTCTTTTCTAATGAGTTGGCTCTTCACATCAATCATAGAAAACTAACCAAAATGATCAAATGGACCACAGCTTTGTGTAACTTAATGAAATTAAGAGCCATGTCGTGTAGGGCCACCCACGATGGATGGGTCATGGTGGAGAGTTATGACAAAAAGCAGTACCCTGGAGAAGGGAATGTCAAACTCTCAGTATTCTTGCCTTGAGAACCCACAAACAGTATGAAAAGGATGAAATGGAAGTTTGCTTATCTAGGATCTCCCCTTATTCATTTTATATTTTCATATGCAAAATTTCACTTAATGCAAGATGAAGACTAGATTCTCTAATCACTATAATTCTACATGTGGAGACTGTTTTAGTGAGGGTACCACCTCCTTATGGATATTCTCTTCCCTCTGCTAAACTAGCCTATGTACATCTGCTGGATTAATCTTCTTAAAATTTTAATTACCTCATTCCTCAGCTGCAAAAGCGTAAATGGCTCCACATTGCCTTTGAAATATTGTCTAAATTCCTCAACATTCTGGCTTCAATCTCTCTTTCCAATAAAATTTTATCATCAGTTGGGATAATTTCTGTAACAACTAACAGAAATCCCAACTCAAACTGGTCTAAACAGAAGGAAACATTTTCTCATATAACTGGAAGAATAGAAGTTAGATGGGTTTTGTGGTGGTTTAATCCAGTGGTTCTGGCCCCAGGTCCCTAAGATTGATTCATTTCTGTTTATCTCCCTGTTTCTCTCTCTCTCTCACCCTGTTTCTGTGTGTGCATCTGTCTCTCTCTCTCTGCTTCTTCCCTCTGGTCAATCAAACAATAACTGAAGCCAAATGAAAACAGACATTCTTGTTTTCCCACTTTGTCATGGAACATCCTGCCTACCATTTCTACTCATCCTTCAAGGCCCATATCTTCCATGGCTCATCCCTGTTTTTCCCAGTAGACAGCTTTGTCTGTTTTCTCTGTAATTCCATTGTATTTTATATTTGTCTTTGGCCCCAACTGTGACCTGTTCTGTAAAATAGTCACTTATATTCAAGCCTTATCTGCTGTATTAAACAATGAGGTCCTTGAGGGCTGAGTCCACAGCCAGCCCTCACTGCATCCCCATTTCCTGCCTAGTGCTGGGTACAGAGGCTCTCTATAAATAAGCCAATTAACAAACTCAACCTTATGAGAAAACCTGCAGGGACTTGCCCCAAGGTATGATTTTCTCCCTTTCACTTGGTGTTCTTCAAGGCCTAACACAAACAAGACAAGTTTTCAGTTAAACATGCCATTCTCATGAAATAATAGAGAGGACACCCTTTTTAAAGAATAAATAAATAAATGCCACAAAAACATCTAACCTTGAGTTGAAAACAACTAGAGGACAGGTTTAGAGAAGGAATTTTCTGCAGCAAATAGAACTTTGAGCAGAAGAGCTGTTCCAAAGTCTAAAATGATCATGAGATCCAGGCTAGGCCTGTGTCATGTCTGTGATGTTCCCTAGTGAGCTGCACAGTGAGACACCAAACAAAATCCAACATCTCTTGGCATCACTTGCTCTCTAAACTATTCAGAGGCCTGACGTAACCTTCTCTAAGATTCGCCTGCACAGAGTGCAGTCCATGAGAAACCCAAGGGGAAATTACATGGTAAAGTCAGGCTTCCCTTGATACCTAGTATCATTACCCACATAAAGCACATCGGAATCTGTATTATATCAGAGCAAGTTGAACACTAGTTTCCTATAGTTAATAACAGCCAAGAATTCCGCAAAAGCATCAGGGGGTCTGGAGTGCTCTGTGGGAGAGAATGAATTTTCTTTGGTCTAAGATGAGGTCAGCGGTCTGGAACTGGGATTCATTCAATCACTCACCCTAAGACATTCAGTAAGTGTCTGTTGGGGTGAGGTACTAAGTTAGTTATGAACTTCAAACTTCTTTTGGGCCAGCTGGAAAAGTCGACCCTTTCATCTCCCAAAGCTGCCTCCTTCATCCATGACCCAACAGCTCCAGGTCTCCCTAGGATGTGGAGTACAAGGTCCGGAGCTTCCAAGTCACAGAGCAGATGCAGCCAAGCCTCACTGCAGGCTGTGGTTGTGACAAGCCAGCTGGCCATGCTCCATGGACTGCTAAGTGAGGGGGGAATTCACCTTCATCCCTCGTGAAAAGGGCTGTAAGGACAGATTGCTTACAACTTGCAACTAGAGGCTCACTGTAGATCATGGGACAGAGCAGTGCTTTGACTGTAGGCTGAACTGAGGTGCTCACCCTAACACCAAACTTTGAGGGTCTCCATGGTGATAGAGAGCAGCTCAGAAAGGCAGCTGCTAATAGGAAATAACTCACTCTTTCATCATTCACTCATTCATTCACATATTGATTCCGTCATCCAAAGTTGAGCATTTCCATCTGCCAGGTTCTCTGCCCTTGAAGAGCTAACAGTGAGGGAGACAGACACATTAAACAATAATTACCACTTGCCACAATCAGTGCCATGATAGAAATAAGCATGGAGTGAGGGAGCATGGTGTTCTAGAGAATGTTCTAGAGAATTCCATAGACAGAGAAACCTGGTGGGCTACAGTCCATGGGCCACAGAGAGTCGTACATGACTGAGCAATTGTACTGTACTGACAGAGCACAGAGAGGAAATGACAAACTCAGGCTGGAAAGGCAGAGAAGACTCAGAGAGAGGATAATATGGGATCAATGAGGGATGGAAACATCAGAGATGTTCCAACCCACCAGCTATTTCTGAGCCTTCAAAGTAAGTGCAAGTACAAGTGAAAATATGAGTGGATTTACCTTAAATATAGGAAGAGTTGGAAAACAACAGGTTAGGGCTTTTCTGCAAAATATGGGGATAAAACCATTGCATGAAGACAACCCAAGTCGCTAATCATTTTCTTACTGACATTAACAACTTCTTTACCGAGGCTCTTCTCTGTCTGCTCAGTTCCCTGTTGTTTGTGGGTAAATATCCACCTGCTATTTTACAATATTCCTGCTTAATTTGCAACCAGCTGCCTCGAGGAAATAAGATATTATGTTCAAGTGTGACTATTTTTTCCACCCCCATCTTATCACCAAGAAAAAGACTAAGTCTAGAAAATATATTCTTAAAATAGACAGCTTATTAAGAAAAAAAAAAAAAAGCAATGAGATATTAAGCTAGTGCTGAGAATTGTATATTTTCTAAGGTATTAGCTCAAGGTAGCCAAGGACTATACAAGCATGATCTGGCAAGTCTTATGGCATTCACAAAGCAACAGGAGCAGACCTAGTCTAACAGCAGTGATAGCTTCTAGGTCAAATGAAAGAATTAGCTACTCTCTGGATTGCCTGTTTTGAGAGTGCTTTTATTTGAAACATTTTTGGTCCTTGGAACTTCTGAGATTTTTCAGTAGAAAATGTCCGTGGCCTTGGAGTTGGTTTCCTGGGTGAGCCAAACGCTGTCTCTCTGCTCAGAAAAGTATTGGTAGGACATGCCGAGAACAGGAGCACTTTGGAATAGAGTCATGCACATGCGATAGAGACACACATGACTAAGACCACCTTGACTGGCAAAGAGAGAAAAATTAAAACATTGAGGCAGAGCTGGTTAAGGGGCATCCTAGAGAGAGAGGAGATTCCTAAAGCAAAGAATAAATAGTGCAACTCTAGGTGCTTCAGTCCAGGAAATGGAAAAGATTTGCCTATAGGAGGTTATTAGAAGGTAGTACTGTTGTATACAGCCTACTAAGGAAACCATACTTCACAGCATCCCTATCTCTATTTATTTGTTAACATCAAAGAGTTAATTTTTTCATCCAGAAGACATCAAGATTGTCATATAGCAATAAAAACACAGTATCTTACAGATACAGCAGATTAAGGCCCAAACAAATTCAACAGCCTTCTTACAGTCTCAAATAATTTCATAAAATAAGAAATTGCAGAGCAAATATTTCCAAACTGAAGGTGGAAGTTACCCTGCCGCTGGCTCTGATCCAGGGCATTTTTCTGAACGTGAAAGGGGGCAACAAGAAATGCTTTATAGGAACCTGTGTGTGTTCCCTCTGGGTCATCATAAAAATCACAACAAATCATAACATTTTGGAATTCAAGAAAATCTAATAAAATTCAACTTTTCCTTTTTAAAGATGAGGAAGACAAGGCCTCAGGGAATACAGTGACCTCCTTAAAGTAACACAGTCACCAAAGTATATGGAAAAAGCCAAAACTTATGCTCCAGTCATCTGATCCTGACTACAAATTTATTCAACTCAAAAAGAAAAAAAAGACAGTGAGCAATGGTAAGAAAAATAAAATCTCTACTTCAAAGGGGAAGAGCATCCTGACAAACATCTACAACTTCATGAAAACACTAGCCTTATTACTAATTTGCATTCTCAGACTCTCACTCTCCTTGATGAGGATCATTTGTCTGAACACCTGCTATATTAAGTTGTTTGTTGTTTACTGTCTGACTCTTCCGTGACTCCATGGACTATAGCCTGCTAGGCTCTTCTATCCATGGAATTTCTCAGGCTAGAATACTGGAGTGGGTAGCCATTTCCTTCCCCGGGGGATCTTCCCAACCCAGGGATTGAACCCGTGTCTCCTGTATCGGCAGGCAGATTCTTTATCACTGAGCCACCTGGGAAGGCCCACTACATTAAGTTAGGCTTCTTTTAATGACTACAATGAGAGACAGTTGCTCTAGTTTTCCAGGAATTGTTCCATATTTATGGTGATCCTTCTTGGTTTTATAAATTCAGTAGGTAAACTAGAAAATATGTTTCTCCTTCTAAGAAAATCTCTCTGAGGTTGCAGCTTTGTGCATTTGAAGATCTCTGAGGAGAGAGCAGGAATAAAAACCAGTTGGAAAACAACTGGGCTTCTAGCAGAATTCTCTAGAGACTTCAGGTGCACACAGGCTCCCTGCTACCACTGAGACTCAACATCCATTCCTGGCTTTTACCTGTTTCTGTGTCCTGGCACGGGTTTCTGGGCCTCTGCATCCAAGAGCCTGTCCTGGCAGAACACATAGGAGGGTACCACCTATCACATCCGTTATCCCCAGCACGTGCCTACTTCCTCCTGGCCACTGTCCTCACCTCCCACACCTGCCACAGACTTCTAGTCACCACTCCGTCCATACTCCTCCTAATCTGTCCTAGGGCGGGAGGGATAACCAAGCTCCGAGGGCAGAGTCTCATACATGTGCAGGATTTCCTGGAACAGCTAATTATTTTTAAATTCTTTAATCACCACATTTTTATTTTGCCCAGTAGGTACATGTTTAAAAAGTTACTGCCATCTATTAGCATCATTACTGAATAAATAATATTTCTGCAGGTTCTGGGTTTTCTTTTTTTTTTTTAATAAACTGTATTTTAACTGTAAGAGAGTAAGAAGGGCATTATCTTATTTAAAATCAGCTTGTCAAAAGACTTAATGCATTGTCCTTCATTTTCTTATTTCACCCTAGTTGGGTGAAAAGTTATTACAGTCCTACATTTGGAAACAATTGCTCTAGGGTAAAGAGGTCAAATATCTCTAAGAGCCAGGACAACAACAAATTACCAAGACTGCACACAGGACCAGGATTTGAGTGAGGAGAGTGAGGCAGTGGCCTTGGATATAAAATTTAGAGGGATGCCAAAACCCAGTAATCAAGATAAATAATATTTTAGTGAAGCACAATCAATGTAACAAAATCCATCCATCTCAAACAAAATGTTAATATCTTCCATAAGGGCAGGAATTGTCACTATATGGATTTTTCCTTTTGCTGCAGCTCCAAAACAGCTCTGCTGGCTCTAAACGCATGAATCCAACCCATGTTGGGAACAATGGAGATTGGAGGGTGCTCCTTATATGACACTGGGCTGCCTGCACGTGGAGCCACAGAGCAATCCCCGGTCCGAGGGTGATCTGTGCTCTGCTAGTTCATGACTATCACGTGTGTCTCAGGAAAAAGCTTCTGTTCTCCGCTCAGTCGCTCAGTTGTATCCAACTCTTTTGGGACCACATGGACTGTAGCCCACCAGGCTCCTCTGTCCATGGGATTTTCCAGGCAAGAGTACTGGAGCAAATTGCCATTTCCTCTTCCAGGGCATCTTCCCCACCCACGTCTGTTACATCTCCTGCATTGGCAGGTGGATTCTTTACCACTGTGCCACCTGAGAAGCCCCAAAAGAAAGTTTACTCTCAGGAATATAAGTAGATCAAGGCAGACTAACCAGAGTTTTCTTAATAAAATAAATTGATAAACTTCATGCAGAATGAAGGGATACGTTCACCAAAAAAAAAAAAACAGCTCTGAAAATTCTCCAACAAAGAGAAAAGGGCTGTCCCTTAAACACCTGCCATGGGTACCAAATGGACAAGGTGTCCCTTCAGAAGGCACAAAGGATTCAGGCCGTGAGCTCAATCTGGGGACCCTGTCTGGACTCTGTAAGAGGAGTCAAGGACATATGGTGGCATTCTGATTCCCTTCCCACGCCTGAGGGAACAAAACAGAGGTGAATTTAAAAGGTGAACTATGTTCCCCTGAGAGGCACAGAGACTGTAAAGCCTCTCTGTGGTCTAACTGTAAAGGCTCACATTTATTGAGCACTCCCAACACTTAGCACTTTACATACACTATTTCATTTCATACTGATAACATCTCTCAGAGGAATGCATTAACCTTTTCTCATGATAAAGAAACTGAGGGTCTTGAACCCAAGGAGTTTAAGACCCAGAGCCTGCATGCTTAACCACTCACTATACTGCCTCTTAGGAGTTAAGACAAGAAGGAAGCACTTGACCAAAATAAAATTGCTGGTAGGGTGTCTGGAGAATATACAGTCTGTCAATCCCCCAGACATTTCAAATTTCAGCCTTGGATCAGGGAAGAACATGAGCAAGCCATACAGTCATCAGCTTGACACTGAAGGACATTATAATCTAACGTTGAAGGACAAAACAAATCTAACACAAAGATGCTGTGGAAGGCATCATCCACTACCTTGACACAGTATTCTCCTTACCAAGACCCATGGGGAAACATTGCCTGTTACTCTCAGTATCAGGAAAAGCTGTATTCTCCTAAATAATCACTTTATTTGTAAATGTGAACAGAGTAAATTCTGTTCCTATTTGTTTTCCATCTTTGTTATGGCTGCTAGGAATTGTTGAGCCAAATTTATATCCCACATGAAGAGACTCTCCGGGACCACAGTTTGTGATAAGTCTTTTGGTGTACCATGTTCACTCCTTGCTTTATTAGTGTCCTACCTATATTCTCCTTTGGTCCTGATTCCCAAAGCTTATTTATTTCTTCCTTCATTCATTACACCGTTTCTAATCTCTTATGGAATGAGATGCTAAATGAATGAATGAATGAATGAATAATAGCCAAATAATCAGTTGCTTTTTTAATGAACTGGAAAAGACACATGACACCTACAAAGTCACTGAATTCCAAGTCAGAAGCTCAAAGCTGATCAACGAGGCAGTGCCTGGAGGAACCCTCTGATCATTTGAGTTCACAGAGGCAGTAACAACAGAGCAACTAGCAAAGCCGTGGTATAGGTGGACAGAATGAATGATGACCTCATGTTAACAAACAGAAGAACATTAAAGCAACCCTGAAAAACACGTGAACCATCCTGGGGACCCTGTCAATAAGAAAGAAAGAACTTTGAGGACTGAGTTTCCATTCATGCTGCTGCTGAAGGCTTGACCCTGGGACTTCTATTAGACCTTCTGGAGTCCATCATTCTAGGCTGCAGTGTCCTAGAAGACATGCCTTACATGACTATATACATGCAAGATTGAGCCGTGTGTTGGCACTGGCTTGGCTCTCTGATTTGCAGCTTGAACTGCAAATCATAATTATGTTTTTTGGTACCAAGTTTATCCCAGGTCTACAAATCATTAAGTGATTTCACTTTGGGGGGGACCCCTAAATGCTCCCAATTCAGTTCAGTTCAGTCTCTCAGTTGTGTCCAACTCTTTGCGACCCCGTGGCCTGCAGCACACCAGGCCTCCCTGTCCATCACCAACTTCACCATCATCACCATTTTCAACAGTATGGAAATGCTCCCAAAGCTACCCTATTCAAGTCATTTAATTGTTAATTCAATAATACAGCCCCATAAAAACCAGGTCGCCTGGTCTGTTCCAAATGGTCAGCAAAGGAAAGGGGTGTCCCAGAGGAAAGTAAATTTGCTCGAAGAGGAATCACATGAGAGGAGCTCTGGTTAGGGCCTTGCTCAGATCATGGAGAAAATATGTGTAAGTGTGTTCAAGATTCCCCTGGTTGGATCCTGATTGAAAGACTGATTAAGCACATCACCCCATGTCTGAACAATCATCTGGAAGTTAATGATGCGTGATCATTCTAACACTTTTCCTAAACGATTATACCTACCATAGGAAAATGTCCTGTGCTAGATTGGAAACATCTGCACATTTCCTTCACGTTTCTAAATCAATCCATTGGCCAACAAGTATTTTTTAGTCATCACCCATGAGTTCATCACTATGACAAGTGTACTAGTGA
Organism: Cervus elaphus; assembly: GCF_910594005.1. NCBI lineage: Eukaryota > Metazoa > Chordata > Mammalia > Artiodactyla > Cervidae > Cervus > Cervus elaphus. Next base: position 30,012,978 of record NC_057833.1, on the reverse strand, counting down.
AACCATAAAAGAAACCAAGATCTGTTTGTTGCTCTCAAAGAATTTACTCCTTAGTTGGAAAGATGAGCCACTCATTAAAAATGAAAGAATCCTTATAATCAAATCATTTGGCAGTGCCAAGTGAAGTTCAAAAAAGGAAGAGAACACTAAGAGTGGGGTTTGTTACAGCAGAGGTAGAATCTGAATAGCACTGGACTGCTACTGCTGCCAAGCCACTTCAGTCATATCCGACTCTGTGCGACCCCATCCCTGGGATTCTCCAGGCAAGAACACTGGAGTGGGTTGGAAGAGGAGCTAAAATTCAGTTAAGAGCAAAAATTGAAAGAACTCATTCCAGGTTGTGAAGAAGAGAAGAAAGATGGTAGACACAACTAGCCATAGTTGTCCTGAGCTATTATTAGAGTTCTCTCATCATTCTGGTTGGCTTAAGAGAGGCTGACAGATACTCCAAGAAAGGAGGAACAATTTTTCCAAGACCATACAACTTAATGGTTTTGCAGAAGCAGGTCCAAAGTTTTACTTTTCTCACTTACCAATTGGGCTTCGTTTGATTCTTTCCCTTCCCACGTGGATCTTACTTTCCTAGTCATATTCTGAGGCCCAATTTTGAAAGCACATTTATTGAGGTCTGTCAAGAATATTCAAAATACAGTTGCTACATATTTTTCAACAGTAAGTCTCACCCTTCCAGATGGCTCTGCTGTGACGACTACTGTTTCTCACTCCGCCCTAGGAGGGAGGGCACACCTTCCAATTATAAAAACTAATGTAACGAAGCTCCAATTTCCCGTCTGCTTTCAGCCACCTGGGAGATCTTCATTTTTCTTGGAGATGATGATGGAAGTATCTGAAGAGTAAGGGAATACACTTCTCCTTGGGGATAGGGGTAAGGAGCTAATTGATTCATAGCCAGTAGACACTGAGTCTCAAAGCAGCAAGGGACGTTCCCGAAGCGACCAGAGCTAACCGCGGAGCCTACATTCTCCTGTCAGGCTAAGGGCTTTAGAAACACCAGGGAGAGGAAAACAGCACAATTTGTTTCTTCATAATAAATCTCCCAACTTATTGTCTGAGACATTCCGCTCTCCCGAGGACGCAGGGCCTGCTTCTCAGGCTCTTCCAATTGGCTCTTCCTTGCCGCCTGCCCATTTATATTAAATTGGTTTACTAGGATCTGAAAGAGGCAACCTGCCACCTCGAGCTTTTTATTTTCTCCACTCTCCTTCCTCTGCTCCCCTCCAACCTCATTTAGACCCTTTTTCTCTTTCCCCATCCCCATTCTCCCATCCTGGTCTTCCTCCACCATCCATCATTACCCAGGAGATCTCTGTCTACGGGTCTTCAGGGAGAAACAATTCCAGGGTTGGACTGTGAAGCAAAGCATTATGAGACTCTAAACTCCATCTCAATTACTATTTGGCACTACGTTTTATGAGTGAGAACTCCAATAAAATAGAAACTTCTAAATTTAACTAGCACTCTACAATGCAACTATTTATTACAGAAGGCTATTGCTTATATATGGCCTGAGCTACTGATTAGTATGAAAAAGGCAGTGTACAGGAAGCCACAGAAATCAATCATTATTTAAAGTGGTTAATCAAATACCTAATTTGTTTCCATGAATTTTCCTCCGGTAATCATGTTGCACGTCACACAATATTCCAGTCGGCTGTAATCCACAGTCATATACCCACCCTAGAATAGAATCAGCAAGAGATGCAGAAATGACTTTCTCATTCTGTTGTTCGAAATGCTGGAAAAAGCAATTAAAGCAGAGTAAACCATATTTTTCTTCCACATATCCATCTCTGCCGTGCTCCCACCCCTAATAACCATAAGCTGAAACCACTTAAGAATTACAATTATCCATCATCATTATCGCCCACATTATGACGAGGCTGCTATCCACTGCAAATGATGCTTCTGAAAATGAAAGATGCTCTTCTGAGAGATTTTTGTTTGTTTGTTTTTTGCTTTATAGGTTCCTTCAGGCAGAATGGGGGCAGGGTGGGGGAAGAGATGGAAATTCAGGAAAACAATTAACCAGCACAGCTTCACTGCACAGGAACATCAAATCATAGAGCAATTAGAGCTCTGCAAAGACCCCGGTTTGGTTTCATGCGCATTTAAGGATGAAAACTGATACGTACGCTGAGCTGATGCTGGACTGCAAATGAAAAAATCAAAGAGGTAAACATTGTAAAATTTCCTTCCCTGCCTAATCACATCTCTAGAATGGTGATTGGGCTAAGAATATCTTTAGTCTGCACACAAGAAAATTCACCTTTTCTCTCCTCACACCATGGTAGATGGCCACAAAATTGTCTACCATTCTTTTTTTTTAATTCCACATTGAATATTTAAAAGTTAATGTATGCCAAATATATATATACTGTACTTGTTGAATAAGGGGTTATTTAATCCACTATCCTCACAGATCACCAAAACCTTAGTTGTTAAATCCAGGAAAGTAATAACTAAAGTGAAGTGAAAGTCACTCAGTTGTGTCCGACTCTTTGAGACCCCACAGCCTATACAGTCCATGGAGTTCTCCAGGCCAGAATACTGGAGTGGGTAGCCTTTCCCTTCTCCAGGGGATCTTCCCAACCCAGAGATCAAACCCAGGTCTCCCACATTGCAGGTGGAGTCTTTACCAACTGAGCCACAAGGGAAAGCTTTTCTGAAAAAGCAAGGTAATGGTGCTTTTTAAAAAGGAAAAGATTTACCAATCCTTGTATGGCTAAGTTTTACCACAGAAAATAAATTCACCTTTATTTTGTAAACAATGCTAGCATGGATTACAGAATCTACAAAATACATATGTTTTCTTCTCATTTTTTTTTTTTCCTAGTTTAGTGCTTTCTCCTGTGAAAAGTTTTTGGTGGAGTAAGTGTGTGTTACAGCAGGAATTTCCCTATATGAAACAATTCACAAAGGCTCATTTTCCCCTCTCTACCTTTGAAGGTGTTTCCGTCATTTGACTGTGGTTTTAAAAAAGAAAGTGACTAGGGTATCTTCTTCCCTTATTTTTCTAGTGAATTATTTTGGGATTTTTTTTTTAATATTTATTTATTTGGCTACATCGGGTCTTAGTTGTAGCATGTGGGATCTTCAGTTGCGCTGCAGTCTCTAGTTGTGATGTGTGAGCTTAGGTGCCTTGTGGCATGTGGGATCTTAGTTCCATGACCATGGTTCCAACACACGTTGCCTGAATTGCAAGTCAGATTCTTAACCACTGGACCACCAGGGAAGTCCCAAGAATAATTTTAGATTCACAGAAAGGTTACAAAAGAAACAGAACAAGTTCCCAAATCCCCTTACCCAGTTTCTCCATTACTATGGTACATTCATCAAAATTAAAAAACTAAGAAACTGACATTGGTAGACTGCTATTAATTAAACTCTAGACTTTATCTAGATGCCACCAGTTTTTGCTTACTTCCTCCTTCGTCCAGGATCCACCCTCTGGTACCACATTACATTGCATTACTGCAGTTTTCCCTATCTGTGAGTTTCTCAGTCTTGCCTTGTTTTTTACGACTTTGTCTTCGGCACTGGTCAGATATCCTGTCGCATGTTCCACAATCTGAGTTTCTCTCTTATTTTTTCTCTCGAGATTAGACTGGGGTGACAGGGTTTTAGGAAAAAAAAAACAATACTGAGCTGAAGTTCCCTTTTCGTCACTTCATAACTAGGTACCATTTGGTACCATATGACCTCACCAGTGCCATTAGCCTTCATCCTTGGTTAAGGTAGTGTTTGCCAAGTTTCCCCACTCTCAATTTACTGTATTTTCCTTTCTTTTATTTATTGTTCAGAAGAGAGTCACTAAGTCCAGTCCACATTCAAGGGAGGTGGCAGGTGAGAATTTCCTGGAGAGGGAAATATATACATATATTACTTGTGGAGTGGAGCATCTAGGAATTATACTGTAAGAAAGACTTGTCTCTTTGTCCCAATTTATTTATGTATTCAATCAGTTGTTGTTGCTCACTTGCGAAGTCATGTCCAACTCTTTGCAACCCCATGGACTACAGCATACCAGGCTTCCCTGTCCATTATTTCCCAGAGTCTGTTCAAACTCAGGCCCATTGAGTCGGTGATGCTATCCAACCATCTCATTCTCTGTTGTCTGCTTCTCCTCTTACACTCAATCTTTCCCAGCATCAGGGTCTTTTCAAATGAGTCAGCTCTTCTCATCAGGCAATCAAAGTACTGAAGCTTCAGCTTCAGCATCAGTCCTTCCAATGAATATTCAGGGTTGATTTCCTTTAGGATTGACTGGCTTGATCTCCTTGCAGTCCAAGGGACTCTCAAGAGTCTTCTCCAGCACCACAGTTTGAAAGCATCAACTCTTCAGTGCTCAGCCTTCTTTGTGGTCCAAATCTCACATCCATACAACTACTAGAAAAACCATAGCTCTGACTATACAGACACTTGTCAGCAAAGTGATGTCTCTGTTTTTTAATACACTGTCTAGAATTGTCATAACTTTTCTTCCAAGGAGCAAGTGCCTTTTAATTTTGTGACTGCATTCTATCAGTTGCTTCCCTTAATTTTAAAATAAGACAGACCACTGAAGTGACAATTATCTTCATTGTAGAAGACATGAAGAAAACACAGTATGGGTTTCAATTTTCAAAGAAATTTGTTGTTTCCAAAGCCTTTTCAATAAACCAAATTTAATATCCATTTAATATGCCCAGAGGAAAATGTGCACATAAGGTAATATGCCCACTCTCTGACCCCCGCCAGAGCTTAGTGTATATTATTCAAATTATGTTTATTTATCCCAAGCAGTATATGAAGAAAAACAGCCATCTGAAACTTTGGCTGAAGCATTTTGCTTCAGCAATATTCCAATCACTTCTCAACCTTACTGAGCCATGTGATTTGTTTGGCAGCTGTCTGGATGCAGTGGAGGCATATACAACAGTACCAACATAGGTCCGTGCGACAGAAAACACAAATTAAGATGATGCCCCAAATCAGTAACAATTCTTTCCACCAAGAGCCCCATGGCCTAAACCACTGATTTACTAAGTCCCCTCAGGTCAGATCACTTAGGGTCTTCACTTGCCTCCTCATGTGATTTAATGAAGATGATACCTGAGCAGACTCATCGGGTAACAACACGCAATATTCTGCTTGGATAACAGCTAAGGTGTCTCCTTGTGAGCTGTCTTCTATTTTGGAAGACAGCTTTTCTTACTTGAGACATTTCAGCGTTCAGTAAGGACAAGCTTTGCCGGCTACCAATGAAGGCTGGATGAATTTAGTAAGGACTTCTATGTGTGTTATGATGTCCTCCAGGCCGATAGAAGGGACAAAGATGGTGGCCAAATGCTCACACTACTGGAAAACAGAACATGCCCATCTGGCATTGAGGAGGAGAGAGGGGCTGGCAATTGTTATGACCATGGGGCACATTCTTCCCTGCCCAAGGAAAACCCAGGGTGCATCAGTCTAACTATCCAGGTGGAAGCCACAGCTAAAGATTTTGTGCCACACACCCACTGGGTTCCATTCACAGCTACCTAATAAATACCTAAACAACACAATGAGTCAGAGCCAAACCAGTCATTACCCTTTAATGTAGATAGAATGACTCCACAGTTTCTGTGCTACCCATTCCATATTGCTCATGTCCCTGGACTGGTTCTGTTTAGAGTGGTTTTTCTGTTCCTAACATAGTGGTACATGAATGCTCAAATGTCCATAACCCGGGGTAAGTCGCAGGAACCCATCCCAAAGCTGAGTGTAGTCACCATGGTTCTGATGGTGGTGTTCGCAGGACCCTTCCGGGGAGCAGTCTGACAGGCTGCCTGTGCAATTTGATTGACAGAAAAAAAAATACCCATGACTCTTGGCACCCATGAGCCTGGTCAGGCTTCAGGATCAGTACTGGTAACGTCAGGTGAATGGAGTACTAGTCCTAGCTTCTTCTTCCTGAACACACCGTCTTAATGCTTTCCATCCCCTCCCTGGAGTGGTGGTCCCCACCACAGTAATCCCAACGAGCAAAAGAGGGCAGCTGCCCACATACCCGACAGCTGGATCCCATGATGAGAGGTCCATGACATCTACAAAGCCATCGCAGTGCCTGAGCAAAACTGGGCATATGTGTTGTGTTTACATCCTACAAAGCAAGAAAAAAAAAAAAAAGTTGCTGCCACCCAGCACACAGAAAGCAACAGGTGATGGCAGTTAGGGGGAAAAAATCATTGTGAAGTTAATAGGACCTTAGAAAATAGAAATTTGGGACTTTGAGACTAAGTTTGAACAAAGTCACTGCCAAACTTTGGCTCAAATCTGAGTTAAGCACCTAAAGAGCTAAGGGATATTGATGCAAGAAAGGAGGGGTGGGAACATGAATTTCAAAGAACTGAGTCAATGGGAATAAGAGACAATGGCCATGTCAAAACAGGCTGAGTGTCAACCACTTCAAGAATCCAGATTAAAAATTCTGTCTGATATCAAGCCAAAGTAAAGAGGAGCTAGGCTCAGACTTCAGAAAATAAGGCTGGTCGGAACAAGAGAAGAACTGCCCCCACCCCAAATGCGGGGGCTAACAGGATCTATTCCCTGATCCCTGGATGGCAGTGCCTGGTTTAGAAACCAAGAAATCCAAGAGCACTATCAGCTACCCTGAAACCAAAACTTTAGAGTAAAAAAAAAAAAAAAAAGAAGAAGAGTCAAAGAAGAACTAGAAGAAGAAACTATATGTGAATATCTGCATAATTTTTAAAGTAAAAAGAACTTTTTATGACAAGGGCTACTACAAAGACACTCCCAGGACTTCTCTGGCCATCCAGTGGTTGGGACTCTGTGCTTCCAATGTAGAAGACACGGGTTCGATCCCTGATTGGGGAACTAAGATCCCACACACCATGTGGCCAAAAAAATTAAAAAAAAAAAAAAAAAACTACCCATCCTTTCCCTGGTTTGTAACCAACTGAGAGATAGACCCAGAAGTCAAACAGATGATGAACATTTTCACTGATAAAGCAGATATCAGGTACATAGCTTAAGTCAGTAATAACAGCAGGCCTGCTCCTACTGTAGGCCAGACGTTGACTCTTCCAGTTACCAGCAGTGCTGACCACCTGCAGACCTGCACCTCGGCGAACCACCCTATAAAACAAGGATCAGAGGAGGTGTGCTATTTGCAGAAGGGAGACAGATTCAAGGCCAAGGGTAAAAGGGGGCTGTCTCTTCTCCCAAATTCACCACTCAGGTAAGTGTATCCCAAAGAGAGGCCAGCTGTGTTTCTCCAGCAGAGGTGACCCCACATGGAAAATATGAAGAGCAGAGAAGAAATCTTCCCCCAATAATAAGCACAACACCAAGTCACAATCCACAAAGAACACACTGAAATATTTGAGTAGGCAAAACTGAAAATGTTTTCATGTGAAGGAGAAAAAAAACACATATATACATATATATTCAACTCTTACCTACATCGTGTAGCTAATATTCTACATCATGAACACTGAGATAGCATTGTTCCTGGCAGAAAGAGAGCCCTAGGTTCCTGCAAACCTCTGGCTCCAACATTTTTGTCAACCAATTAATACACAGCCTTATATGTGTGTCTGTTTAAAGAGACTTTATTTAATATACATTGTTGATTCACTGGGGCTTCATTGGTGGCTCATTGGTAAATAATCCACCTGCAATGCAGGAGACCTGGGTTCAAGTCGTGGGTCAGGAAGATCCCTTGGAGAAGGGAAATGGCAACCCACGCCAGTATTCTTCCTGGGGAGATCCCAAGGACAGAGAAGCCTTGTAGGCTACAGTCCAACTGAATTCATGGCCAACATCTAATATAAGTCATGTCTGAACAAAGCTTAACTAACATGCATTTTCTCTGAGAGACACATCACAGCCTTCTTGCACTAAGGAACACTTCTGAACTACAGGGCCATTTTAAACAGTGAAATCACCAACAAAAAGCATCAAAATATGGAAAATATGGCACTAAATAGACTACGAAAAGGACACTTGTTTACAGGGGTGAAACAAGAAGGTTGAGGGTTGCCTCGATGGACCTCAGCTGAGAACTATCATGTCATGCAATTCAGATTTTTCGCTGCTCTGCACATGTCCACCAGTGACCACAAAAACACCACAAATATTGATTGGGGGTTACAAGGAAATTTTAGTGAGTAGGCAAATTTGAAAATGCAGAACCCATCAATAATAAGATTGACTGTATACGCACACATTTCAAAAGCAAATGATAAAATGAGAATTCCTTCATATGTGTCAGATGAAAGAGGTATTAATTACTACACAAAGAGATTTTGTAAATCAAAAATAAAAGGCAAATATTCCAATAGAAAAAATACAGAGTCAAAGGATATAAATTATGCAACTCATGCTTGAAGAGAAAAAACACTCTTCCCAATTCTTATATGAAACCCCATCCCCTCCTTCACACAGGTTCCTGCACTGTGGGTGGGATAAAGCCAGGCATGGCCACTCTGGAAGAAATGAGGAAAGGCTTCAGAAAGCTCATCTCCTATAAACCAGTAATTCCAACTGTAGTAAGTAATCCTAAGGAAATAGAGATAGATAATGACTAATAAATAATATATGTCCATTGGTAACTCTTTGGTACATTGTTTATAATAGCAGGGGGAAATGTGGGGAAATCTATTTTTTAACTTTATCTGCATTTATTTTTCTGCAGCATTTATTCCCAGGCTGTAAGTTTTCATCTCATCAGTTTCTTCCAGGATATCTTTTTCTTTTGTGCAACCTCCTCTTCTGGTTTAGGAACAACCTGCTCTTTTTCAGTAAGGATCATCTCCATGTGGCAGGGAGAACTCTTGTATGGGCTGATCTGACCAGGAGCTAAGTCCTGTGCTACATCTTGGGAGCATTGTTCCCTTGGATGTGCTCAATGACCAAAGACTCTACATCTAAGCCGTTAAGTTCAGCATTACTCTCTGAATTCTTGAACACGCGCAATAAAAATTCACCACTCTTTCTGGGCCACTGACCCTGCATCCAGGCCCACTGTTTGACCTGTGCACCTATCACTTCCACCGAAATAACGATGGAATGGCACATGACTTCTGAAAAGGGACATCATTCAGATACTTGGTGGCTTTTTGGATATGCATACCCTTAATGGCCTGGGCAGTTTCACAGGTGTTCTTAAAGTGAAAATGAAGATCTGAACCTCCTGATTTGCAGGATTTTGTGGCATTTTCTGGATCAAGTGAACCATTTTTAAAGGTTGCCTAACAGACGGTAAAGCGTCTGCCTACAATGCGGGAAACCCGGGTTCAATCCCTGGGTCGGGAAGATCCCCTGGAGAAGGAAATGGCAACCCACTCCAGTATTCATGCCCGAAAATCCCATGGACTGAGGAGCCTGGGGGGCTACAGTCCATGGGGTCACAAAGAGTCGGACACAACTGAGTGACTTCAGCTCAGCTCAGCTCTTAAGGGTGCTTGGAGAAGGCAATGGCACCCCACTCCAGTACTCTTGCCTGGAGAATTCCATGGACGGAGGAGCCTGGTGAGCTGCAGTCCATGAGGTCGCTAAGAGTCAGACATGACTGAGCAACTTCACTTTCACTTTTCACTTTCATGCATTGGAGAAGGAAATGGCAACCCACTCCAGTGTTCTTGCCTGGAGAATCCCAGGGACGGGGGAGCCTGGTGGGCTGCCGTCTCTGGGGTCGCACAGAGTCGGACATGACTGAAGTGACTTAGCAGCAGCAGCAAGGTTGCTTACCGAAACAGTAAAATCTTGTATTTCTAAAAATAAAACACTAGTTAAATACATTATGACATTAAAAATGAGACTAAAATACATGCCTTGATATGATACAATATGTGAACATGTCTTATGTCATTTTATTTTAATTAAAAAATAAATATTGCCATGGAGATTTGTTCCCAACCTATTAAGTGAAAAAATGTTACAAAACAATATTCACAGCACATAGCCCATTTTCATGAGTCCACAATTATATTCACCTAATTTTTAAGAGTAATTGGCTTCCCTGGTGGCACACCCAGTAAAGAACCTATGTGCTAATGCAGGCGACTCAAGAGACATGGGTTTGATCGCTGGGTTAGGAAGATTCCTTGGAGAAGAAAATGGCAACCCACTCCAGTATACTCACTTGGGAAATTCCACAAACAGGGAGCTTGGCGGGCTACAGTCATGGGGTCACAAAGAGTTGTACACAACTGAATGCATACACACACACACAATTATCTATTAGGAATGGGGATATCAGTATTTCTTAAAATTTTTTGTCTTTTCAAATTATTTCTATCGTCACTATGCATAGCTTTTGAAACAAACATAACATTTAATGTTAATGTCATATATCTGCAATGATCTTAGCATTCTTGATTTAAAAAGGAAAGCAGATGCTTTCCTTGGTTCCTCCAAGATTCTCAAACATTTTTATTGTTTCAAAGAATCAAGTGGATTAATTCAAAGAGCTAAAAAGATGAATAGCTTTGATAAAGAAAGAATGCCCTTTCATGGCTGGTTTATGAGAACTGGGGTTCTCCTTGTATTTCCCTTCCTGCCTGTAGACAAATGCCCAGTTCCCTTTTATTTCAGCTGTAGAATCTCAGGCTGTAGATTGACCTTCACACACATGGGAAAACACATGGATATGATCACATTATGGGTGGAATTTCCCTGCTCTCTGCAGAGAAGAACACAATCTGGCACTTCTGGGTGCAGTGGGGCTTTTGTCATTCTGCAGGGTGCCTGTGGTAGCTCTTCACTACAAGACTATCAGTGTAGCTGCTGGGGAAGGTGTGGTAATAAAAGATGTTGTCTTCCCCTCTCACCATATGGAGATATGCTACAGAGTGTATGCCCTGCCATTTCACCAACTATTAATAGAGCTATGCCGCTTTCTCCTCCAAGCTGTTACAATCTCTTGAAAAGATGATGTCTAGATTTGTATGCAGATATGCTTGATTCCCCAACATCTTCTCTCCCTTAACCCTCCTGAGCAAAATCTATACCTTATTTTCAAATCTGGAGTCATCAATTTTTTATGACAATATCCTCTTGGGGTAGGGCTCCAGCTAACGTACGTGACAACGGCTAATGCTCTGTCAGCAAAAAAAAACTTACCAAGCAGGTCTGGTGAGCACCATTCACTATGAGCCAGGAGTTATGGGGAGACGTGTCATTTCTGCCCTGCGGGAACTGCTATCCAAACAAGGACTCGAGATTTCCCTGAGTTAATATCCTCCATCCCAGGGAAGCCTCCCACGCGGGTATTCTGTCTTCCATATTTATCTTCAGGCTGCATATCTCTCCCTTCTGAGGGACTGAGAATTTAAATTCAGCTCAGATTTCTCTGGGATTAGGTTTATCAAAATAAACACCCTCAGATCTGCCTGTCCGATCCACAAGGCACTTGGACATTTTCCTGGAATCGCCTGAGTCTAAAGTCTGAGGCTCTCAGGACATTTCGGACATTTTGTGTGTGTTCTCTTTAGCATGCCTGAAAGCTTGGTGGATGCTGACTGCATTATTACATATGTATTATAGAAGGATATTCAGATACATTTTGTCCCCAGTGAAATGCTAACAGGTGGTATGTACCCAGCACTGGGAAAGTCAGTGTTTGTCCAATATGCTATTGTATGTTGTTGAAAAAAAATTTCAAGAAGCAAAGAGATTATAACACTGTTGTCAGTCTTCTTTTTTTATGGGACTCAGTGTAACTTAGTGGAGTCAGCAGGGTTTCAGAGTCAGGCAGCCTAGGTTTCTTTCCGGTTCCACTACCTACTAGCTCAGTGATGCTGGGCTTGCCACTTGGTGTCTATGTTTTTGTTGTTCAGTCATTCAGTTGTGTCCAACTCTTTGAGATCCCATGGACTGCAGCACACCAGGCTTCCCTGTCCTTCACCATCTCCTGGAGATTTCTCAAATGAGCACAGTTTTATAGAAGGAGCCAAGGAAATAATACCAACCTAATAGAACTGCAGTCAGATTCAGTTAGATACTGTAGGTAAAGTCTGGGGCAGTGAGTGCACAGTTTAATCATACCTTTTCTAATTGTGAATGACTTTGAAGTAGAATAACTTTCTGCTTCACTGGTATACAGTCATTCAAGCATTGAGCAAGTTTTATTGAATCTCTACGTTGCTACTCAGAGCCAGCCTGACATAACCACTGGGGAATTAGTGTGCGTGTTGGGAGGGATCAGGGAGGTACTGGTCTCTGTGACACAGAATTCACAACCAGCAGGAAGGGACAGGAATGTTCACAAGTAAACAGGGTCAGTGGGATAAGTTACATAATAGATATACATACATAATAGATACACTACAGACAGAAATATACAGCAAGGCTGAATTAATGTCTGATTAGTGCATTCAGGCAGGGCTTCAAAGAGGAAATAAAGTGTGAGCTGCTTCTTAAAGTATGAATAGGACTTCTCAGACATACAGGTGGGAAGAGAAAGCCCTTCAAGTCATTTGATCACGAACTACTAGTGGAAGCCCCTACTTTAGCAAAATGCCACGTACATGATAGACACTCAATAAGTATTTAATGAGGTAAAGATCCACATAAAGGTATATATGTAGTCAACACTAACCACAAATCTCAACCACTGATGTGCAAAAAATAAAACCTTTACCCCCTAAAGCTCAATTTTTATTGCTATTTTCAAGTGCCCTACTTTTTAATGCAAGCAATGTAATGTAGTCATTTCTGGTTCATCACCTCCAGTTAATCCAGTCATTTTTTTCAGAGCCATTTCAGGAGGTGGCTTGCACATTCAGGATTCCGTCCCTTCTCCACTCTTCGCTGACCCATAAAATAGTGCTGATTCTATCTGCACTGGTGTAGATTTTAGACGTAATATTTGTAAATCTCAAACTACTAGGCACAGAGGATGCACTCTGTACATGAGAAGAGCAGCCATTACCAACCCTTGGCCTGATCTAGGTTAAGGACACTCTTGCCACCCTCTAGTCAAATTCTAAAAACGTTAGCTTTTTATTCAAGGAAAGTAAGTGGCAAAGGGTCACAGACTAGGACAGAGAAAGTACAGCTTTCCTCCCATCCCTGGTAATTGGATACCTAAACCTTGCAATGCCTTGCATACCAAGGTACACACGCCCTCAGCCAAAGCAGAGTCCCATTCCTTGAGCTGCTACAAAGAGCGGTCCAGCCACAGCTGACTCAGGTAAGTCCCTCTGTCAAAGGGCCACACAGTGACACACAGATTTTCTTAATACTTCTCTGGATAATTATGAACTGCACTGCAATAAAATTCCAACCACAAGAATTTTACCTAATCAATTTTACTTGAACCATTTATGATCTTTAAGGAATACCTCATAGTTGAGATGGTTTTTGAGATTCCCTAATGAGTTACTTAAACTTTCTGGACTCAGGAAGCCCAAAGTTAGCAGAAATAAGTCAATACAAGGTCACTGGCTAGTGTTCTGGCCAGTTTCAAAATGATAATATCAGATCAAGCTTAAAATTTGGCAGCATGGGTACTGCTCATAGATAACCATAGACTGTACTGATGAACAGATAAGGAAACTATTTGCTTGCATAATGAGGTGAGGTTAAAGACAGTAAGACTCATATCACTACTTTCAACCTTCACAGTCTTCAAGGAACCCGACTGCAAGATACTTTTTACGTGCCTAGGGAGTAGAAGACTTAAATAAAGCCAATTAGGTTCTAATGATGATTACTGAGAAGACTGGCTTCAACAGTATGTTAAACAAGAACTTCCAGAAAGTTTAGAACTTTCTAAACTTCCAAATTTAGAAAAGGCAGAGGAACCAGAGATCAAATTGCCAACATTGGCTGGATCATCAAAAAAGCAAGAGTTCAAAAAAAATATCTCTTTCTGCTTTATTGACTATGCCAAAGCCTTTGACTGTGTGGATCACAACAAACTCTGGAAAATTCTGAGAGATAGGAATACCAGACCACCTGACCTGCCTCTTGAGAAATCTGTATGCAGGTCAGGAAGCAACAGTTAGAACTGGACATGGAACAACAGACTGGTTCCAAATAGTGAAAGGAGTACATCAAGGCTATATATTGTCACACTGCTTATTTAACTTATACGCAGAGTACATCATGAGAAACGCTGGGCTGGAGGAAGCACAAACTGGAATCAAGATTTCCGGGAGAAATATCAATGACCTCAGATATGCAGATGATACCACTCTTATGGCAGAAAGTCAAGAAATAAAGAGCCTCTTGATGAAAGTGAAAGAGGAGAGTGAAAAAGATGGCTTAAAGCTCAACATTCAGAAAACTAAGATCATGGCATCTGGTCCCATCACTTCATGGCAAATAGATGGGGAAACAGTGGATACAGTGACAGATTTTATTTTGGGGGGCTGTAAAATCACTGTAGATGGTGACTGCAGCCATGAAATTAAAAGACACTTGCTCCTTGGAAGAAAAGCTATGACCAACCTAGACAGCATATTAAAAAGCAGAGACATTACTTTGCCAGCAAAGGTCCATCTAGTCAAAGCTAGGGTTTTTCCAGTAGTCATGTATGGATGTGAGAGTTGGACTATAAAGAAAGCTGAGGACCAAAGAATTGATGTTTTTGAACTGTGGTTTGGAGAAGACTCTTGAGAGTCCCTTGGACTGCAAGGAGATCCAACCAGTCCATCCTAAAGGAAATCAGTCCTGAATATTCATTGGAAGGACTGATGCGGAAGCTGAAACTCCAATACTTTGGCCACCTGATACAAAGAACTGACTCCTTGGAAAAGACCTTGATGCTGGAAAAGATTGAAGGCAGGAGGAGAAGCAGATGACAAAAGATGAAATGGTTGGATGGCATAACCGACTCAATGGACATGAGTTTGAGTAAACTCTGGGAGTTGGTGATGGACAGGGAAGCCTGGCGTGCTGCAGTCCATGGGGTCACAAAGAGTGGGATGAGCCTGAGAGACTGAACTGAACTGACTGAGAAGACTGGAAAAAAGAAAAGGAGCCACAGAGGACAAACCCAAAAAACCCTCTGACATTCATGTTTTATTAGTCACATTATAGTAAAGAGATTGCTGTGGGGACTTATCAAAATAGTGTTAGAATTTTAGGAATTTTTTCCAGGTTGCACAGAACTAGGGAGCGATTGACCCCCGGCATAAGAAATCTCAGGTCACACAAATCTTTCCTGGTTTCACTGAGGTTATGTTGAAACCAAACAAAGTTGCAGGATGAAACCTTCCTCTGTGTACATGATCCATCCTGCCTGGCTCTTTCCTGGCCCAGATTACTTTTTTCCCTAAGTCTCGCAGCTAAAAAGGAGGAAAACATGAGACCAATGCCCAACTTAGAAACTGAGCCTGCTAAATACCTGGTCCTTTCCAGCCACTTCAACCCAGGACCCTAGCAATAGGATCATCTGACATTTGACACAGCTCTTTCAACCCTTCTCTCTTTCCATTGGTTTAATGGAGAACAAACACTAAGTGCTCCAAAAACCAAACTTTCTCAAGATTTCTAGTAACTTGAGTCCCTAAAAAAATGTACAATAGCTTTTACAACTCTCCATGTTTTTTTGAGAGGATGTCCACTAAGAAACAACTAGTTCTCTTTTTTTCTCTTTCTCTCAGACGTGGGAAGAGGAAGAATTTTAAAAGAGAAAAAGTTAAAAAGTAAGGTTCAACCTATGACCCATTTATACACACCACTGCTCACCATAGGAGTTAACTGGACCCACCTTTATTCGTTCCTACCTGTTAAACCTGTTACCAGAATTTTACCTGGTAAAAGTATTTCTGCATTGGATGTGGAATCTGGTTTAGAATTACGTCACCTGCAAACACATACACAGACACCAACATAACCATTTCTGTGGTAACAACCAAAAAAGCAAAATAGCTAAAATCTCCCTGTAAGGAAAAATTGTTTGAGTGCTGAAATTACTTGCAAGTTACTCTGAGTGTGTAATACCCAGATATTCCTATAAATAAAGTGCAATTCTGGGAAAATCACTGGTGCCATACATGACTGTTATTTGGGACGGTATTAAATTATTTATCATGTTAAAGTATAAATATTAATTTCTAAATCTTAATACTTCCTTCCTATTGATTTAAGAGAGCCATTTGCTATGATAATTCAGACCCAAGGCAATCCAGAAACAAAAAGAAATACCAACTGGTGTCAAAACAAAGCCAATTCTTGGGTGTCACACTTTGAAACAGATTCAGAGTCTGATCTCCAAACATTTTACTGTTTTGGAGAAACTGCAGGGAATAAAATAAATTCTTTCCGGAAAACACTGTTTAAGTTCTCATAAAAATGGATATTTTAAATATCAAGAATATGAATCTTGGCTATACATCATAATGTGTTCAAGCCCAAGCTATCATTTGTATGACAGAAAGACAAATTACTTCAGGTATTTCTACATCATGCTCCAAAAATTAACTTAGATGCATGGAAGTTAGAAATAAGTTTTTTCATTGAAATAAGATTTTAAAATAGTAGTTATTCCCCTAACCTAGCCTTCAGAAGTCCCTTTATCTTATAATGTTGCTGAACTACTAGATCTCTGGAAGGTGTTAAGTAATGCTGCTATCTTTGTCATTGCTACAGTACAGTAGCTATTGCAGTGTGATCCAATCTCATGACATATCTGGGCACAGAACGTTCCATTGTAAATGGGGCAAGGTAGACTAAAATAATACAGACAATCATCTTTATTTCTAGAAAGCATATGTGACTGGTATTCTTTTTATAAGATCCTGCATTTCTATTTCTCTCATTTATAAATGATTTGGTTGGGTTTTAAAGTTTTGACTAACTACTATACCCCTTCAAATCCCACAGACAGTATTTATTGTTTTTAATTTTCTACTTACTGGCAGATTGGAAATCCAAGGCACTGTGCTTTTTAATCTATTGTAGGTAAAACATTTGTTATTGTTTTGGGTGTTTGGTGGAAGCAAAGGTGAGGGCAAAATAAAGATTAGGGCACCTATAGGAAATTTTACAAGAAGTTAACTATATGCAAGTGTTATGATTTTTAAATCTGAAAACTCAGGTCTTTCTTCAGTAGAGAAATGAGATAATTACATCACATTTTTATTTATTTTCCACTTATCTTATCAAAAGAATTTAAGCAGAAAAGTAGCATGGTTAGAATTTATTTTGTGAGCATTTTTGTGACAGTGCAGAGGATGGCTTTTGGGCAGCACAAAGATGGATGCTGGAAAATATATTAGGAGTCCTTTGCAAAACATCAAGAGATACAGAGGGCATAGCAAAGGGACATAGAAAAGAAAGTAAATGGAAGAAATATCTAAGAGATGAAATCTAAAACTACATGACTTAGTGATCCATTGACTATGAGGGAAAAGGGAATAGAAAAAAATGCAGAATGAATGTTCATATAATGTAAGGGCCACAGTGTCACTGGTACCATCACTAGTCATAATTGGGTGTATAAGTGAAGGAGTAAGCTGATGTAGCTATGTGTTCTACCTATCTATTGCTGTGTAACAAATCATCCTCAAAGTTTTAAAATCACAACCTTTTTTTTTTTTAATCTCACCAGTCTGTAATTTGGGCAGAGCTCAAGAGGGAAATCTCTGTGCACCATGTGGTGTCAACTCGGGCAGCTTGAATGGGAGCTGGAGGGTCCACTTACCAGGTGGCTCACTCACACGCCTGGCAAGTTGGTGCTGGCTGCCTCCCAGGCCCTCGGTGGGCTCTCTGTGGCTACCTGAGTGTTTTACAAAAAGGTGTCTGGGTGCCAAAAGCAAACATGCCAAAACAAGAGAAGTAGAAGCTTTTGACTTCTTAAGGTGTGGGCCCAGGACTTGGTACTGTAGAACTTTTACTGCATTCTATTGGTCAGGTAGTCACAAAGCATAGACTCAAGGAGAGGGACTTAAACTCCACTTCTTGATGGGAGAAGAAGTCAGATAATTGTGGAACCATGTTTTAAAACCTCCACACTGTAGGACAACTGAAGTCCCACTGTGGGGACAAGTCCAGCATGTAATTTAACTTACACATCTTAAGTTTAGGAATGAGGTCAAAGAAGACTTGTCAACTCGGGAGTCATCTATCTACAGACATAGAAAAGGATACATTTACTCTAATTTTAATAAAGCTTAAGTTTCAGGCAACTTAATTTTCTGGATGAGGTCCTGTGCTTAATTTTGTACGCTTTCCTTAAAGAGAGACCCCATGCATGATTTTGATAAATAAATCATTAAATACGGAGTGAAAAGAGAGAGAGAGAGGCCCCAGAGTTGTACAACCTTCAGACCCCACAAAATCTGGACCTAACCTGGGTAATGTTTAAATCATTAGGGTAGATAAGATGATCTGAGGAGATTGTATAGAATGAAAAGAGCAGTGAACTTAGACAGAAATCTGAAAATGTCAATATTCACAAGGTAGGAGACAAAGAGGAAGGGGTTTATGAACAAGATTTTTAGAATATAATCGGAGATAGGAGATCAGAAAAGAATTTTGTCCTGGAGGAGGAAATGGCAACCCACTCCAGTATTCTTGCCTAGAAAATCCCAAGGACAGAGGAGCCTGGCAGGCTACAGTTCACAGGGTTGCAGAGTTGGACACGACTAACCACGTGCACACACACACACATTTACTCTTTAAAAAATACTCAGTGTTTCATATTTTTATAATAAATGCTGACTTTGACCTTTTGATTAGCAACTAATATTTTAATGCTGATATTTAACTCTTGCATCAAGAATTTTTCTTGGTCTAGACCTTTGCTGTTTAATATGCAACCCATTAGCGAGGGGTGTCTATTGAGTATTTGATATGTAACTCATCCAAACTAGTTGAGCTTTAAGTAAAAAATATGAATTGAATTTCAATGACAAAGTGTTAGAAAAACAAAATATTTTATTAATAAAAATAAAGAATTTTGTCATGGAAGCCAAGGACTAGAAAGTCTTAGGAAGCAATGGCCTGTAAACAGTCCCAACATAAAGCATAAAGGTCAAAAGAACTAAAAGGAATCCTTTGGAGCCAGCCTCCTGGAGTTCCATTAGCAACCTTGTCAAGCAGCTTCAGAGGAAGCAGAGCCACCTTCCAGTGTGTTGAGAGTCAATGTTAATTGAAAAAATGAAGATAGCAGGAAATCTGGTTGTTCAGGCTTTTGAAATAGATAAAGGAATAAGGGAAGCTGAAAGCTAGAAAAATAAAACTTCCTGAGATTGTTTTAAGCAAAAATGCAAAGCCTGAATAGTGTTAAAACTCTTAAAGAAACTGATGCAACATTTAAAAATATTTCCACAACAAAAACAGTGGGCTCAGATGGTTTTACACAGAGACTCTCCCAAACTTTGAAGGAAGAAATCATCTGTCTTTTACAATTTCTTCCAGGAAATATAAAAAGAAGGAACGTGCCTCCAAGTCATTTTACACAATCAGAGCCATCCTGACCCCAAAACAACGCCAGCATTGGGAGAAGGACAACTTTCTGATTTCTAATTCATGAATAAAGATGCAAAAATGTCAAATAACGTACTAGCAAGGTCAAATGGAATAGTGAAAACAAGAGATAATATACCATGATCAAGTTGCTTGTAACTAGGGAACACAGGGATAGTTTAATATTAGAAAATTTGTCACGGAACTCAGCACATTAACAGATTTCAAAAAGAAAACCATGTGACTATTTTAATACATGTGGGGAACGTGTCTGATAAAATTCAACATAACACATACTCACGGTAAAAGGAGAAGAAAAGCAAGCTTCCCTAGATAGTCTCTATTATCAGGAAGTATTGGAAGCACCTCTTTAAAATCAGGGATGAGACACAATCACTACTTCTTGTCAACATTGTGGTGAAGGCGCCAGTCTTCATCAGCTCTGTGCTGAGCCTACCACTTGGTGAGCTTTGCTAACTCAGAATCCTCCTGACATCCACATGGACTCCTTCACTGGCGTCTTCTCAGCATGGGCTGCACAACGGAATCACCTAGACTTTGAATTTACTAATGCCTGAGTTCCACCCCTAGAAATTCCTATTGTAATTGATCTGGGATATCACCCGGGCATCTGGAGTTTCAAAATCTCTCCAGATGATGCACAGCTCAGGTTGAGAAGCTCTGAAGTACCAAGGGAAGAGGAAAATGGGGAAGCGAGGGAAGAACACAGCTGTGATTCTCAACCTGGCTGCACATTAAAATCACCTAAAGAGCTTTAAAAAAAAAATCCTGATACCTCAATTGTCTCCTATACCTAAATTTTTAAGTCAGAGGCTATGCAGGTAGGATCCCCAAAGTTTTCTTACATGTAGCCAAGATTGAGAAGCACAGTTCTCTCCTTTGTCCCTGGGCAATGTCATCAGCTCCCCTGGATTCAATTACCAAACACACTCTAATGCTTCAAAATCTGTACATTTTGCCCGTAGTTACCTTCTAAATACGAACACTTTGAACCCAACAGCCAGCTCGACATCCACCCTTGGAAGTCCCAAGTCTGCCAAATGCCCACAGCTTCTCCTGCATCACAGCTGTGTCCATGTACCCAGTTCTTCCCACCAGGCAGCAAGCCCCTCAAGGATAAGTGTTATTATCTAGTGTGCTGCGTGTGAGGATTGAGGCTAAGTTTCTTAAATCTCCCTTATCTAAGAACAGGATTGTTTCCACATCGTTGGCATATCCTGCGAATAGGAATTGAGACCCACAACTAATGAGAAGAGGAGAGACACAGGAGCAAGAAGCCAGCACAGTGTTAATATTACTGACATTTAAAGACTTATGGGGCAACAGGACTGGGGATCAGCCTTTAGTAAAATGCACATTAGGCCAGCACTCCCACCAGCAGAAGCACAAAGATGACGGCAAGAAGAGAATGTGCTTCCAGTCCCATGAAGTTCTGAATCACGCTGCCCACAAGTACCTCTCCCCACGTTTTCTTTTCTTCCTTTTTCCATCCGTATTAAAGGGGTGAGAAGGGACTCCCCTAACCCTCACTGTCACAGCAGTGAGAAGAGAAATCTTCCCACACCCCTGCAACCCACATAATAAGGGACTTTCCTGCCTAAGTGACAAGACGGGAATCCCCTGACACAGAGGCATCTAGAAAGTAAGGGATGTCCACTGCAGATGGAGTCAGTGCCTCTCAGCCAACGAAACTGATCTTTCTGTGATCTTTTCCAACTCGATCTGCACTCTTCATAAACTATCTCATTGAATCTGCATTATTATCTCTAGGGTACAGATGAGGAAACGGGGCTTGCCCATGGTCCCCAAACCAGATAACAATGGTAGAACCCAGCGATCAGCCCATCTACGCAGGAAACAGGTATCCCCACTTATCCAAAGTTTGCTTTATACCACTTCTCTTTTATAAGATCTACATTACTATCTGTTTTTGCTAACCGAAAGAAATCTAAAGAGAATATTCACTTCTAGCATCCAGCATTTGGTTTGAAGTGAGCTGTTACAGACGCAGCGCACAGCCCCCAGGAGCAAGCACAGTACCGTCAGGCTCCTGCCCTGGGAACCACACAGCATCTCAGCATCCAGTCTTCATGGCTGGGAACTGAGCCCATGAGCATCTGGGCTTCACCCCGATTTATTCTGTGTATACATTAACAGGATGTGTCCCAAGGTATTTGCCTCTTCACTTTACATCATCTTGGTTTACAAAAGTTACCATGGGAAGGCTCTACTTTCAGGTGGCAGGAGGAAAACCTTTTACTCCAAAATCACTGTTTTTTCCATGTTAAAATGCGCCAGTTCATCTTTGTGGTCAACTTATTTTACTTTTTATTGTATCTCCATAATAAAAGCAAGAAGCAAAAAAAGAAGAAGAAGAAAGGCAGTCTTGCAGAGAAAACTCAAATGAAATGGGAAAGGCTGAAAAATTGTTCGAGAAACATTTCCAAAATAGCCCTCCCTATCTCAAGATGGAATGCGGCTTATCTTTGATCTCATGTCACAACAACACATAATAACACTGTGAACTTTTTCCATCTATCATTATCAAGATCAAGGAACCTGGCATTTGTCTTCATAAACAGTCTGTTACCCCAGATTCTAGGCCAGCTGGGGAAAGCCACAGCTCTGGGGACCACACTCGACATTCTCTGGTTGCTAAAAGCCGGGTTTCTCCAGGGAAGAGGTGAATCTGCCCAGGAGCTCTGGTCCCCTCTGGGAGAACAGCCAGGTAAAGCTGCCCGGTCAGGCCCGCTCAGCGGAAGCGGGCGGGGTGGGGTGGGGGTCAAAGTGCAAAGAGGGTGCGGCTTGAAAGGAGGCGGAAAGGCTCTGCCTGTCCGGGCAAGGCAGTACCAGGTCTGCGTTTGCTTCAGTGTAATCACTCCCTGAGTTACTTTTCTAGTCACTGTTCTGCCACTTTATTTGGTGGCTTTTTTTCATTAGATTAAAATGACTTAATTAGCGGGGAAGTGTGGGCCTGTTCGGGGTGCAGCATCACTCCTGCATTTTTTGGTTATGCCCATGTATTTAAACCTCAGGGTTGAAAAGAAGGATTCTTTGTTCCCCCAGCGCCCTTCAAGAACCAATTAAATATTGTTTGCTCTTGCTGCCTACCTCATGATCTCACTGCTTTTTGGCCGCATAATGGGAAAGAAGTCATTTCAGTAATTGCCATATTGTGAAGAGCCTTAGGGAGGGTTATGGCTACTGTGTCATAGTACTTAAGATTTAGTTTATAAGAGTAAAAATAGCAATGGAGGAGAGGCCACAAATGCATTGGTTTCTCCAGGCTGGCTCAGTCTTGGACTATCTTTGCTCCCTTGACAAAAATAGTCAAGTTGCACAGACATAGTCTAAACTCTTCTTCTCTCACCCATGTTCATTTCAGGAGAAGCAACTGTGAACATTAAGGGGAAAATACAGAATGTTCCAGTACCTTACATACAATTGGTGCTTCAAACAGTACTTGTTGGTTTGATCTTTCATATGCTTTAAGATCCAATCCCCTTAACATTAAAGACTTGTTTAGTCGCTAAGTCGTGTACAACTATTTTGCAACCCCATAGACTGTAAACTGCCATGCTTCTCTGTCCATGGAACTGTCCAGGTAAGAAGACTGGAGTGGGTTACCATTTCCTTCTCCAGAGGATCTTCCCGACCCAAAGATCAAGCCCACATCTTTTGTGTTTCCTGCATTGGCAAGTGGAATCTTTGTCACTGAGCCACCAGGGAAGCCCAACATTAAAGATTAATGCTCCTTTAAAAAATAATTTAAAAAAGTAAGTTATCTCATTTCTCTCATTGCCCAGCAGTCACCTCTGTACCCTCCAAGGCCGCCTCATTCATTCAGTCCTTCCACAACTCCCTCAGAGCCAACCCTGTAACTATCATCTTCTTTCTGATTTAGCAGTTGCTAAAATCCTATGTCCACCTAAGAAATACCTTTTAATCTCCCCTGCACTTACATGCCATCATGTAATTCCTATGATTCCTCTTTACACAACACCCCCCAGAATTCATGTATTCTTTGCATATGGATAACCAAGATTTTATTCTATGTTTGTTCCCAGTTCAATTGTTTTTTCCCCATGGCTATAGAGCAAGGACTACAGTAAGAAAATAGGAACCCATATGCTGCATTAGAATCTCCATCACTGTTTTAGTTTTCTGTCTACAGTGTTACTTGGTATGACATTTAAGAGAGCCTAGGGAGAAAAACCAGGCTGAAAACTTGCTGTTTCAGTGATCACAAGCAAGAACAAGGTGCCCTGCCTGCCTGCCTGTCCTCACTGGTGTCTTAAGCAGAGGTTACACTCATCTATGCTCACGAGAAAATAACAGAGACCAACTGGAGAAAACCAGGACCACTTTTTTAAAAATGTAATTCACACATCACACTCATTATGTCAAGAGCACAATTAAAGGGTCTCCTTGCCCATGACAGCCAAGCCTTACTTAGGGCTTTTACTTTGTTGTCATTGCTATTATTCTGCTGCATTATCTTGAGTTTTTATAAAACCATCCCAATTCTTTCCCAAGTGAGTCAGCTTTTTCTGTTCCACTTATGAATTTTGCAGTTTACTGGGATCTAACTCCATGCCAAATGGCAATCAGATGCACAGTCTTCTACATGTGATGTGTTATTCACACACACAGGAGAGGACCTGCCTAATGCAGCCTGCCTGGCATCCATTCATCCATTCAAAATATTTTTGTTAATATCCTACATCACACTGTCCTGGACATTGAGGATACCACCCTAAGCAAGATAGACATGCATTCCATTTTATGAAAACTACCCTGTAGGACATAAGCCACTCTCCTGACCTCTAGACAAAGTTTCAGAAACAGCACAGCTGTGTCCTTTTACAGACTTTATAGTTATAAACAACTTAGTTGGGGCCATATTCTGCTCCATCATTAGCTCTCTGTTCCCCCTGCAGCATGGAAGAACTGGGCAGAGTAATATCACTGGTTTGTACAAAATGCCCACTTCTAGACTTTACTTTATATATCTATACCCAGTTCACATTTTGTTACAAAATGTTCTTAAATATTGGGACCACAAAACCAGTCAAAGCTAAGATTGGATGATATTTTAATAGAAATTGTGGACTTTCTTAGATAAGAAATATATTAGAAGAATGCATGATTCTCTCTGGTTCAAAGGTCTTTAGAGTTAGATGAAAAGAATCTTATGTATCTTAAGAGCTAAAGAAGTGAAAAGTCCAATCAAGCAAGGTTGCTACCTGAGCCCTTGGCTTAGCTTGGTACCATTAGATATTACAGATTACAACTACAGAAATCAGTTAAACAGCAGACTTCCCATACTGACAGCCAGCTTCCCTGGTGGCTCAAAAGGTAAAGAATCTGGCTGTAATGCAGGAGACATGGGTTCAATCCTTGGGTCAGGAAGATCCCCTGAGAAGGGAATGGCTACCTACCCCAGTATTCTTGCCTGGGGAATTCCATGGACAAAGGACCCCAGGGGGCTATATAGTCCATGGGATCCCAAAGAGTTGGACATAAGCGACTAACACTTTCACTTTCACATAGACAGCGCTAGAACAACTTCTAGTTGAATCCAGCAGACTTCAGCTGAGATCACTCCAAAAGGAGGCCATTCATCCAGCAACTATGAAAAGAGGCTCACCAGATCATTTTGGTCCCAAATGAGGATTTACTTATGTCCAAGCCAGCATCTCCAGATGGGCTTCCCTGGTGGCTCAGGGGTAAAGAATCCGCCTCTAATGAAGGAGACCTAGGCTAGATCTCTGAGTGAGGAAGATCCCCTGGAGAAGAAAAAGACTACCCACTCCAGTATTCTTGGAAATTCCATGCACAGACGAGCCTGGCGGGCTACAGTCCACAGGGAAGCAAAAGAATTAGACATGGCCTAGCAAGTAAATAACAACATCTCCAGGCATTAAGTACCTTCAACAAGCAGACAAGGCAAGTTCCAAAATCAAGTGGGATGTCAAGCCCCAAAACTCATCTGAGTAACACATATTTTTCCCTACAATGAATAAGCATCTTTTAATCTTCAGGAATTTTTTAATTTAATAAATGCTTAACAAAATCAAATCTGTAATATTTATAATTTTGTATTAAGTGATACATGTAAATTTGAAATTTTAAATATTCACATTATAATTTGGCCTCTTCAAATATAGTTCAACCTTGTAGTTCTAATTTAAAATATGTTATTAAAAAAAAAATATGTTATTAAGAGTTGTGATTGTGAAAACACTATAACACTGGAAAATTTAAGAGATTTTAGTGTTTCCATATCTGTGAATTTGATTTGTTAGATTAACAATAATTTTTTAAGTACTTAGGAATAATTTTGTTAGCTTAAAAAAAATCATAGTCTATCCAAAGGAATCAAGTATATTTAAATTATAAATGAAATTTAAACTATTTCAGGTTTAAATATGTAAATGGACTCAAGCATTAGTCAAAGTCTCCCTTAAATGTGACTAAAATTTACTGGACTTATAAATAGAAAAATAAGATTTTTAAACTGAATTTAAAAGCTAAGAAAGAGCTGCATTTATGGTTTTGTAACAATTAATGAGGTTACACACAAAAATTGCCTTAAAGGATAGGTTTTAAAGCCATGTAGTGAGGCATACCTGGCAGCTAATTAATAAAAATATTTTGTTATTATTTTGCAATATTTTTCAACTTTTAACAATGTATAACATTATGATTTATTTTCTGAGTCTATATAAGTATTCACTTTTGTACAGAGACACAGATATAGAGAACAAATATGTGGATACCAAGGGGGAAAGGTGGAGAGGAGTTGGGAGAATTGGGACTGATACATGTACACTATCGATACTATGTATAAAATAGACAAATAATGAGCACAGTGAACTCTACTTAAGGCACTGTGGTGACCCCAAAGAAGTCCCAACGGAGGGGACATAAGTATATGTATGACTGATTTATTTTCTTGTACAGTACAAACTAATACAACATTGTAAAGCAACTATACTCCAATAAAAATTAATTTTAACAAAAGAGAGGTGTGGGTTAAGCAAAAGAGCAGAATTATGCACTATTTATCGCTGAGTGCCTACTCTATGTTTAACACTATGGGGAAATAGAAAAGCATATAAAGTTTTTAATCAAGTAAGGCAGGTAAGATGCACAAACCTGAAACAATTAGAGAACAGAATGGTTCAGTTCAATAAACAGTTATTGAGAGCCAGTCTTCCAGGAGATACAATGATAGGCTCCAGGGAGCAGGAGAAGGCTGGGCTCAAAAACAAACAATAAGCTTTATAATTAAGCACTAAATTGTGTGTTGCAGAAGTCAAGTGAGAAGCGTTCAGAAAGACATACCAAAGTATACGGGAACAGCTGAGATGTATGGACGAGGTGAGAATTGATCTGGGCTTTGAAGGATGGCAAGGACTGAAATGCACAGAACAGGAGAGCGCTGGAAGAGAGAGGTGCCATGACCCTGTTGTGCAAAGGAAGGGACAAAGAAGCCAGCAGAGAAGAGATGCTTCACGCGACTTCACGCGGCAGTGGACTGAGATTACGGAAACATTTCTGAATTACACAAGAGTTAAAAGTTAGTCACCAGTCTAAGTTACTAAAGACTAGGACTAAAAACAATAACATCACTACTAAATATTGGGAGGAAGTGGCATAAAATAAGATAAATCCTCACCTGTCACAGCAAGGAGCCAATGACTACTATTTAAATTTGGCTCAAATGGTAATCTGCCTGCAAGGCAGGAGACCCAGGTCTGATCCCTGGGTCAGGAAGATCCCCTGGAGAAGGGAATGGCAACCCACTCCAGTGTTCTTGCCTGGAGAATCCCATGGACAGAGGAGCCTGGCAGGCTACAGTCCATAGGGTCACAAAGAGTCGGACACGACTGAGTAATGAACACTTTCACTTTCAATCAAGAACAAAGTATAAGTATGTATTATTAGACCTTTAGGGATAAACAGGAGAGGAACAATAGAATTAAAATAGTTTGTCTCTTTGTCTCTGGGAAAGGAACTGAGGATAAAGAGGGCTGGGGATCAGAGAATACTGCTTCTCACCCTGAACTCTTCTGCCCTGTTTGATAACATGCAAATATATCACTTTGGTCCAAATATGAAAATTCAAGACAAACTGAGCTATTAAGGCACGTTTGTTTGACTCAGAAACACATTCACTATAAAGCTAATAAAGCTTCAGCTTCGAGGCCCCTCACTTCATTGACCCCTTCCAAGACCTATATCTAATTTTGTAATTATATATTTTCTATTCTGTTTTCTTAGAGTCCCCCAAGTCATGTAAGCTTCAGGCTCTGATGACCCTAACTTGAACCAAGATCTTTCTCATTTCTTACAGTTCCTTATTGTCTTTCTTACTTTATATTTCCTAGAAGGAACCTAGTCTCACCACTTTTGATGTCACTTTTAGTCTAGGCACACTATCTTGGTTATGCTAATAAGTGATTTTTAGTCAAAATAAAGATTCCTACTTGATTCAGGAAGCAGTACCAAAGCACAAAGATTTTCAAACATGAAAATGATACGAGGGAAGGAGTGATTTATAAAATACTCCCTTGATGTAGCTGGTTTGATGTTGGGAGAGACAAAGGGAAGCAAAGAGAGCAGATGAAAGCCACGGCAATAACTAGCAGACAAGAGGTGAAGGCACAGACCAGGTGGTGAAGGAAGGAATGGAAAAAACGGAGAGACGAAAGAGGTCTTCCAAAATAGAACTGAACGGGCCTGCTTACCTACTGAAGAGCTGCCCCACAAACAATAATCAATTAGAATCCTTCCCAATTAAATGTCAGGAGGGCACCTGATGTTTTACTCTTCACTTGGCAGATTTATCACAAGCTTCAACTGATAATTTGACCAGTAAAACCGATTTGAATGAAGACATCCTGCCAGTCAGTCGGTAACTCTAGCCAAAAATTTGTGCATGGAGTTCCATCATCTTGAACTTTCTAGCTCTGGATATATATTCATATCCTTGTACATCATTCAGGAGCATGTGCTGACAAGAAAGGCTGGTAAGTGGATTCAATGAGGGCGCTAACGGTTCTATGGATCACGGTGTATTCAGTTTATACAGCTGCCTGTACTCTGACTGTGGCAGACGGATAACTAGTCCGCGTTCTATGGGAGGAGACACAGGGCAAAATGGTTCTATGAGGGTCAAGCCAGTTGGCAAAAAACAGCAGGCTAAAGAAATCCATGAATAACCTCTAAATACTGTCTACTTCTCTTATGAATCAGTAAAATTTAATATCTCTACAGCATATTGAGGGTTGTGTGTATGTAATGTGGGGATTCTGAACACATCGACTGTCAGTCTTTAAATTTCTCTGTGGAAATAAGAAATTTAAAATCTTGTCTGTATGTGACCAAACCAGCACAGCTGACCTGGAAAGTGAAGTCAGCTAATGATGCACCTGGGTTGTTTCCGGATTGACTGATGGAACTGCCATGCATCTGGAGAGACTAAATACAGGACTGAGCCTTGGGAGGAACCCTTTCCTTCATCCTTCATCCCTTGGCTTGGGAATTTTTTTCTCCTACAAATGCAGCCTGATCCTTCTGTCTTAAAAAACATATTAACTGTTGTCTTAAAAAAGCATATTAACTTTTTTGATGGAATAAATAAGGACTAAGACTTAAATGCCTACCAACAGTCCTGGGTGTTCATTGGAAGGACTGATGTTGAAGCTGAAACTCCAATACTTTGGCCACCTCATGCAAAGAGTTGACTCATTGGAAAAGACCCTCGTGCTGGGAGGGATTGGGGGCAGGAGAAGAAGGGGACGACAGAGGATGAGATGGCTGGATGACATCACTGACTCAATGGACATGAGTTTGAGCAAACTCTGGGAGTTTGAGATGGACAGGGAGGCCTGGCGTGCTGCGATTCATGGGGTCACAAAGAGTCAGACATGACTGAGCGACTGAACTGACTGAACTGACTGACCAAGTACAGAAAGTGAGTTTAGAAAAAAAACTAAGTCTTACATAAGTAAGCAAACACATATTTTTTTTCAATTTTTTTAAAAAGAAAGTGACTTAAGTAGTAGAAATAGAGAGCTAAGTATGTATAGTGCTACTTCCTGCAACAGCTCCAAAACTGGTGAGTAAATTAGATACACCATCAACCTGTGAAGGCAACAAAAGAGATGCACTAATTGCCATGTTTAGTTCTTTCACAGCATGTAAAAAGAAGAGGGGAGTCCTCCAGCGCATCCTTTCTGACATCTTCTCCCACTTCAATCTATAACATGTCCCCACTCTCTTCACACCTTTCAGCTCATCCTCTCTACTGACTCTGTGTCATCATCAGCATTGTAAACATGAAGTCTCCTTAAAAAAAAAATTTCTCTTACAAGCACTGCCCTTTGAAACTCAAACTTCATTAAAAAGATATGTCCAACTCAAGTAACAAGTGTTGGCAAGGATGTAGAGAAAAGGGAACCCTCCTACACAGTTGGTGGAAATGTAGATTGGTTCAGCCACTGTGAAAAACAGTACGAAGGTCTCTCAAAAACTGAGAAAAAAAAAACAGGAACTACTATATGACCCAGCAATTCAACTCCTGGGTATATATCCAAAAAAAAAAAAAAAAAACCAAAAAACCCACTTATTCAAAAATATGCATGTGCCCCAATGTTCATGGAAGCATTCTTTATAATTGACAAGATATGAGAGCAAGCTAAGTGTCCATCAACAGATGAATGGATAGAGAAGATGTAGTCTATACATACAATGGAATGCTCCTCAGCCATTAAAAAGCAAAATTTCTCCATTTACAGCAACATGGATGGACTTGGAAGGCATTATGATAAGTGAAATAAACAGAGAAAGACAACTACTGTATGATATCATTTGTATGCCGAATCTAAAAAATACCACAATCTAGTGACTATAACAAAACAAGAGGCAGACTCACAGATATAGAGAACAAAATAGTTGTGGTTACCAGTGTGTATATGGTGGGGGGGGTAGCAATATAGAGGTAGGAGAATGGAAGATAAAAGCTACTGGGTGTAAGATAGGCTAAAGGATGAACCATACAACATAAGGAATATATTCAAAATTTTATAATAACTATAAATGGAAAGTAACCTTTAAAAGTTCTTCAAATTAAAAAAAAAAAAAAAAACTATGTCCAATCACTGCCTCCTCAGCCTCACCATCACTTCCTTCTGCCACAACAGTTTCACACCTGTCCCTACTTCTCCCAGGAACCACTCCTGCCAAGATGGCTAGTGATCTCCTTGTCTTGAGCCAAATTCAGTGGTTTTTGATTCTGTGATCCCTAATCTGCTCTCAATACTGTTTAACTCTCCCATTACTCTTAAATACTTTGCAAAAAAAAAAAGAAATAAAGAACATTGTTTCTTGGCTTTCACTCTTCTCTGGCTATTTATTCTCAATGTCTTTTGCTGGCTCTTCTCTAAGTATTAGTTTAATATGAGCCCTGGGTCTGTTTTCTGACTCTCTTCTCCTTGTACACCCTCTCAAAGTGATATCATCCTCTCCAATAGATTCAATCACCCTGTTTATGTGAATGACTATCACAATCTAGCTCTCCTGCTGAGTTTCAGAACCTTAGGTCCAATGGGCATCATCTTTTGTTTATTCCAGAAGCTACTTAAGCTCATCTAAAACCAGACTCATCTCTCTGATCAAACTCTTCTCTCTCCTGGGTTTACCCTCTTGTTGGATGAAGCCAGAGTCTACTTAGGAATTCCCTGGTGATCCTGGGGTTAAAACTCCACACTTCCAAAGCAGGGCACACAGGTTCAATTCCTGTTTGGGAAACTAAGATGCCACATGGCCAAAATATAAAAATTTAAAAGTTCCAAAAATTAAAAGAAGTGAGAGTCTACTTAGCTTTGCTACTCCGAAGGACATCAGCACCAGTGTAGGCGAAGTGTTCACTATCTTAAGAGCTGTATAGTTATTTATCCCTATTCTGATTCAATTAGTGCAGATTCATTCTTTTCCTGTGATTTTAAATATCAGTCATGTTAGATAAATAAAACATCTCCTTAACTACTTTGGAAGATACATAACAAACCTAAATGGTATAGAAAACATTAAACAAAATATTTTAGGAGATATTATTAATGTTGAATTTCACTTGCTGAACTAAAAATCCAATGTCTTTTAGGGACCAGAAGGATGAGATAGACTTCACTTTGTGATACCTTGATGCTACCCTAGAAAATTTTACTCAATATAATTATATACACAGGCTTCCCTGGTATCTCAGTGGTAAAGAATCTACCTGCAATGTGGGAGACACCGTTTCCATACCTGGGTCAGCAAGATTCCCCAGAAAGGCAATGGCAACTCACTCTAGTATTCTTGCCTGGGAAATCCCATGGGCTGAGAAGTCTGGCAGGCTACAGTCCATAGAGTCACAAAGAGTCAGACATGACTTAGCAACTGAATAACAACAACAATGACATACACACTATTTTATAAAGCAGGTATCTGTCCAGCTTCTGTTCTTCCTTATATATTGGGCAGTTAAGGTTGAGTTCAAAGTATTGCCAAGGTCAACCAGGCAAACAAAGAGCAAAGGATGATATAAGTGTTGAGCTTCCCTGCTTCCTGAGACTTTCATCACTGCACAAGGGGTGATAATACTGACCTCACATGAATGTTGGATTTAATGAGACCAACTGCACAAAATGCTTGGCATAGTCTGGATGCTCAAAGATTTCAACAAAAATATTTATTTTTTAAAATTCCCCACCATTCTTTTTCCTTTCCCCCAAATTTGAGGCAATTGAACCCTTCTGGTACAGGATGAAATACCGAGAAAAATCCAGCATGATCCCAGATGAGAAACATTCCAGTAGACCTGTAAGAGATTAACTTTGGCTTAAAATTATTTCACGTGTTTCAAGTGTTCAAGACTAAAGTTCTCAGAGGTATTCGCTAATGGACCCAAACCCCTACAGTACCTCAAGAGTGGACCTGACTGCTTAAGGCCCTCAAAATTCTCATTGATGAGATTAAATTAAATGGCCAGAAGCAGTGAGGACTGCCTTACCCTCCAGAAGCAAATTTAGCTCATATACAAAATGTTCATATAGTCCCAAACCAAGGAGAAGAAAAAAAGATATGAAGAACAAAGAGGACACTTCTGAAAATTATCAGCAATCACCTCTAAAAATTCCTGGCTTTCCTTCAAAACAACAAGAAATTGGGAAGAAAGTTTCTGTGCACTTGGGGACGGAGAAGGGGGTGGGGATTGGGAAACAGCTGGCTACTCCTAGGAAGAAAGAGGAATTGTTCCTAAGTAGGACTAGGGGTTTATGAATAAAGGTGAGGTGGAGGAGAACAATTTTCTCTAGACTCTCCATGAAAAGGGAAGAACCTGGCTGATGACAAGCTAAGAGTAACTTGTGAAAGCCCACGTTACTAGTGCCGGTCTAACAACCAGCCACCAGCAGCCCTCACAAGAAGCCGGACGCTGTCAGCAAAGATGCCCTTCATAGTTTCCTTACTGGAAATGTGGAAGGAGTTCCCACAGAATAGGCCAAAAGACATAGCTGTGCCCACAATCCCAACATAATGAATTTGTAATTGGTGCAGGAGGGAGCAAGATGGTGGAGGAGTAGGTGGACGTGGAGTACATCTCTCCTCACGGATACATCAAGAATACACCTTCAGACACAGAAGTATAGGCAGAACACTAGCCAAGAGGATGCAGAAGTACCTGACCACCAAAAAAGAATACATACAACCATGCAAAACTCCGTAGGACAAAGGAACTAGGGGGAAAAACAGGAGTGTTGGTAGGACTGGAGCTGCCCTCAGTGGGTGAGGGAACTGAAGCAGGGGTCCGATCCCCACATCGGGGCAATTGTCTGGGTCAGAGAAGGAACATTTGAGACTGAGAGTGAAGCAGCTGATCGGTGACAGCTTAAATGGAATGAGAATCAGACAGTCCTTGCTACAGCCATCCATACCCTGGAGAGGGACGGAGGTCCCCTAAAAGTTGCAACAACTGGGAGCTGGAGCATAGGGATTGTGGAGCAATTTCAGGGTGAGGGCTGCTGTTGACTGCTGAGACAGACCAAGGGGACATGAGAAATGCTTGTGGAGGAAAGCCAAGAAGCCATGGATGCAAGGCAATACTGCTGAGTCACGAGTAAGGACTGGAGCCATCACCATAGCCTCTCTCTTCCCACTCGTCAACACCGGCAGCTGAACAGTAGAGAGGCTGGCCCTTCAAGCACCTAACATGTGGAACAACAGAGAAACACCCCAGCCAGGAGGCCTCTTTAAGTGCCTGAATGGGCGGAGCAATGAAAAGACTAGCCAAAAAGGCCTTCTAATCACCAGCTTCCAGAGGCTAGAAAAAGACTCTGAGAGAGCCATAACTCCTGCGGCTGAGGCAGTCCATGTCCCTGCACACTTCGTGCCACCAGGGTCTCTGCGACCCAAGCAGCTGTTCCACCTTCATGCTCAACCCTCATTGGAGCAGAGCCGCCACAGCCAAAAAATGTCTTGCATCTATGCACACAGGGCTGCTTTGGTCGTGTCCAACTCTTTGTGACCCTGTGAACTGCGGCCTGCCATGCATCTCTGTCGGGGTTCTCCAGGCAAGAATACTGGAGTGGGCTGCCATATCCTTCTCAGTTCAGCTCAGTTCACTGGCTCAGTTGTGTCTGACTCTTTGCAACCCCATGGACTGCAGCACGCCAGGCCTTCCTGTCCATCACCAACTCCCAGTCATGTCCACTGAGTCGGTAATGCCATCCAACCATTTCATCCTCTGTCATCCCCTTCTCCTCTCACCTTCAATCTTTCCCAGCATCAGGGTCTTTCCAATGAGTCAGCTCTTCGCATCAGGTGGCCAAAGGATTGGAGTTTCAGCTTCAGCATCAGTCCTTCCAATGAACACCCAGGACTAATCTCCTTTAGGATGGACTGGTTGGATCTCCTTGTAGTCCAAGGGACTCTCAAGAGTCTTCTCCAACACCACAGTTCAAAAGCATCAATTCTTCTGTGCTCAGCTTTCTTTATAGTCCACCTCTCACATCCATACATGACCACTGGAAAAACCATAGCCTTGACTAGACGGACCTTTGTTGGCAAAGTGATGTCTCTGCTTTTTAATATGCTGTCTAGGTTGGGCTTCCCTTGTGGCTCAGCTGGTAAAGAATCCACCTGCAATGAGGGAGACCTGGGTTTGATCCCTGGGTTGGAAAGATCCCTTAGAGAAGGGAAAGGCTACCCACTCCAGTATTCTGGCCTGGAGTATCCCATGGGCTCTGTAGTCCATGGGATCACAAAGAGTCAGACACGACTGGGAGACTTTCACTTTCATTTCACAGGTTGGTCATAACTTTTCTTCCAAGGAGTAAGCGTCGTTTTATTTCATGACTGCAGTCACCATCTGCAGTGATTTTGGAGCCCCCCAAAATAAAGTCTGCCATGGTTTCCACTGTTTCCCCATCTATTTGCCATGAAGTGATGGGACCAGATATCATGATCTTTGTTTTCTGAATGCTGAGCTTTAAGCCAGGTTTTTCACTCTCCTCTTTCACTTTCATCAGGAGGCTCTTTAGTTCTTCACTTTCTGCCATAAGGGTGGTGTCATCTGCATATCCAAGGTTATTGATATTTCTCATGGCAATCTTGATTCCAGCTTGTGCTTCATCCAGCCCAGCATTTCTCATGATGTACTCTGCATGTAAGTTAAATAACCTTGGTGACAATATACAGCCTTGATGTACTCTTTTTCCTATTTGGAACCAGTCTGTTTTTCCATGTCCAGTTCTAACTGTTGCTTCCTGACCTGCATACAGGTTTCTCAAGAGGCAGGTCAGGTGGTCTGGTATCCCATCTCTTTCAGAATTTTCCACAGTTTATTGTGATCCACACAGTCAAAGGCTTTGGCATAGTCAATAAAGCAGAAATAGATGTTTTTCTGGAACTCTCTTGCTTTGTCAATGATCCAGAAGATGTTGGCAATTTGATCTCTGGTTCCTCTGCCTTTTCTAAAACCAGCTTGAACATCTGGAAGTTCATGGTGCACGTATTGCTGAAGCCTGGCTTGGAGAATTTTGAGCATTACTTTACTAGCATGTGAGATGAGTGCAATTGTGCAGTAGTTTGAGCATTCTTTGCTATTGCCTTTCTTATACAGAGTCTCATACAGGATAAACCCAAGGAGAAACACACCAAGACACATACTAATCAAACTAACAAAGATTAAACACAAAGAAAGAATATTAAAAGCAGCAAGGGAAAAGCAACAAGTAACATACAAGGGAAAGTCCATATGTTTAACAGCTGATCTTTCAGCAGAAACTCTGCAGGCCAGGATATATTTAAAGTACTGAAAGGGAAAAATCTACAACCAAAATTACTGTACCCAGCAAGGATCTCATTCAAAATTGATAGAGAAATAAAAAGCTTTTCAGACAACCAAAAGTTAAGAAAATTCAGTACCATCAAACCAGCTTTACAACAAATGGTAAAGGGACATATAGTCAGGAAATACAAGAGAAGAAAAGATCTACAAAACAAACCCTAAACAATTAAGAAAATGGCAATGGGAACATATATATCAATAATTACTTTTAATGTAAATGGATTAAATGTTCCAACCAAAAGGCACAGACTGGCTGAATGGATACAAAAACAAGACCCATATATATGCTGTCTACAAGAAACCCACTTCAGACCTAAAGACACATATAAACAAAGTAAGAGGATGGAAAAATATATTCCATGCAAATGGGAAGCAAAAGAAAGCTGGAGTAGCAATCCTCATATCAGACAGAATAGACTTTAAAATAAAGGATATTACAAGAGATAAGGAAGGACACTACATAATAAAGAGATCAACCCAAGAAGAAGACATACAATTGTAAATATCTATGCACCCAACATGGAGGAGGAAATGGCAACCCACTGCAGTATTCTTGCCCAGAGAATCCTATGGATGGAGGAGCCTGGTGGGCTGCTGTCCATAGGGTGGCACAGAGTCGGACACAACTGAAGTGACTTTTCATGCACGCATGCATTGGAGAAGGGTATGGCAACCCACTCCAGTATTCTTGCCTGGAGAATCCCAGGGACAGAGGAGCCTGGTGGGCTGCCGTCTATGGGGTCGCACAGAGTTGGACACGACTGAAGTGACTTAGCAGCAGCAGCAGCAGCACGCACCCAACATAAGAGCACCTCAAAATAAAAGGCAAATACTAACAGACATAAAAGGAGAAATTGACAGTAACACAATAATAGGAGACTTTAACATCCCACTTACACCAAAGGACAGATCGTCAAAACAGAAAAGTAGTAAGAAAACACAGGTCTTAAATGATACATTAGATGAGATGGAGCTCATTGATATTTTCAGGACATTCCACCCAAATGCAGAAGAATACACCTTCTTCTCAAATGCACAGAGAACATTCCCCAGGATAGACCACACCTTGGATCACAAATCAAATCTCAGTAAATTTAAGAAAACTGAAATAGTATCAAGCATCTTTTCTGACCACAGCGCTATGAGACTAGACATCAATTACAGGAAAAACTACTGTAAAAAACACAAATACAGGGAGATTAAACAATATGTTTCTAAATAATGAACAGGTTACCAAAGAAATCAAAAGGGAAATCAAAAAATTCCTAGAAACAAATGACAATGAAAACATAACAACTCAAAACCTGCGGGGTGTAATTAGTGCAATCACTGGTAGTGTCGAGCTCCTGGTATCTCCCTTTCACTCAAGTGCCCAGGCCTGACTTTTTTCTAGGGCAGCCAACTTCAAGCTGGGGTACGTACACACACACTCCTGTAGATACATGAAGACTTTCCAAGAGGCACACAAAAAAGGACAGTTTTAAGATCATCAATTTCCTCAACTTCTGTCAGTACTATCTGGCTGAGAAAGAGCTTGATGTTAGGGTAACCTCATCATCTCCCTATCTTCTATTAATACTTTGCTAAAGAAATGCATACCTCCCCCAAAAAAAGAAGGAATTATTCAGCCATAAAAAACAAGGAAACCTTGCCAGTTGCAACAACACGGACAGACCTTGAGGGCATTAGGCTAAGTGAATAAGTCAGACTAAGACAAATACCATATGATCTCATTTATATTTGGAAACTAAAACTATACAAAAAAAAACACAGACTCATAGATACAGGGAACAGATTGGTAGTTGCCAGAGGCGGGGGTGGAGGAGGAGAAAATGAGTGAAGGTGGTCAAAGAGCACAAACTTCCAATTATAAGATAAATAGGTCCTGGGGATGTAATGTGCAGCATGGTGACTACAGTTAATAGTATACTGTGTATTTGAAAGTTGCTAACAGAGGAGGTCTTAAAAGTTTTCATCAGAAGAAAAAAAAAGTGTAACTATATGTGCTCGAGGATGTTAACTAGACTAATTGTGGCAACCACTTCACAAAATGTACAAATATCACATCATTACATTTGTACCTGAAACTAACATAATGCTATATATGTCAACTATATCTCAATTTTAAAAATTAAACAACATAGAGAAGCAGAAATATAATAAGTAAAATTTCTACTACCTAGAAAAAAAAAAGCAAAATGAAATGCATACCTTATACCTGTTCTCAATTTTACTGCCCTGAGGCAGAACATCTGCAGAGGAAAGGAAGATTTAAGTCAGAATAGATAGATATAAAGGAAGCAAATAATTTTAATGACTTGAAATAAATGTCTTTGCTAGTCAGGTGGTGTCTCAACTCAGGCTGCTATAATGTCATACCATAGACTAGGTGCTTTATAAACAACAGAATTTATTTCTTACATTTCTGGGGGCTGATAGTCCAAGATCAAGACACCAGCAGACTCGGTGCCTGACATGACCCTACTTTGGTTCACGGATGGCCATCTTTTCATGGTGCCCTAACATGGCAGAAGGAGTGAGGGCTCTCTATGCGGTCTCCTTTACACAGGTTCTAATATCATTCCTGAAGATTTCAGCCTCATGACCTAATCACCACCCAAGGTACCACTTCAAAATACAGCACAATGAAAAGCAGGTTTCAACATAGGAATGGGGGTGGGGGACCACAAACTCTGAATAGCCTACAGAGTAAGGCTTATTTCTTGCTTCCCAAATAATTTAAAGTATGATCTAATCACAGCTGACCTTTGGCAAGCCCAAAATGAGACCTTCACCAAATGATTTGGAAGGAGATAAATAAAGAACAGCAAACTAGAAATGTGAAGATGGTATTGCTATTAAAAACAACCTCTGTTTCCATCTAACTGGTCATCTGATAACATTTCTTGTGCACACACAAGTGTATGAACAAAAACTAGAACAGAATTAATGCTCACTCTAGTAATAGGAAGCAGTAGTCATCCATGGATAAGCTAACTGGAAGGAAAGCCATATTCATTTTACTATAATACATAATCAATACAAATTAACACTTAAAGCCATATAATCACATAGAATTTTTAAATTAAAACTTATATTTATTTTGTTGGCCCTATAAGGATAGCCATAAACAGTCAAGAAGGAAAAACAAAACAACACAAAACATATAAAGTCTGTCAGTGTTTAAGACAAGCTTGTTCCTGTATTATTTACATAAATGATGATGGGTATCTGATGGCTGTAGTATCTGCATCCCACTGGATATATTTTTTAAAGTGATAGTTTTATTCTAAATGTTTATAGTACACTAGATATTCTATCCTCTGCAACAACTTCAACTTACATTGCAAAACTGTAGCTGTCACTTTCAGAGGGTACATGAACAAGAGCCTGAAGATGACAACTTATAGAACATCAGCCCGCCAACTTTTTTCATAGGGAGCATCCCCTCTTGAACATTTTTTAAAAGGCAGTAGTAGTTTTACTTTCTATATCTATTAACTAAGGAAAATTAAGTCATAAAAACTAGTAGTAACAGTTACCAGCAACATTTATAAATTATTAAATGAATTTTATATTCATCAAAATAGCAGCTGCATGCACCTAAAGACTTTAAGCCATATAGATTTGAAGTGTGCTATCCTCTAATCCAAAGAGAATATTTGGGGGCACACAAGGCTTCACAGAAACTCTATACTAATGCCACAGCCTCCATTCTCAGCACCACATTGCCTGGGTTGGGGTCATTTGCCCTTTGCAGAGTGGTCTTTCCCTGTGAGAAGGATAGAAAATACTCATGAAGTCTGTTTCAAGGGGAAACCTTTAGGAGGAGTACACAGATTCAAATCCTCTTTGTAGCCACAACAAGCAGGTAGTTCAAATGTGTGACCCTTCCTAGGGGTAGGCTGGAACTGTGACCAATAGTAGGCTGTATCCTGGGCTTAAAGGGGCAGCTCTGCTCAGCTCTACCCAACTGTTGACATGGCTTGAGTTAAAGGAAGCTTTTCACCTTTTAGGGAAAGCTGGGTTTTTGTGTGATAATCTCTGGATTTTTAATCCATTTTTTAAAAAACTGTTTGGGCCAAGCTACACACAAACATGAGATGAATGTAGCCCCTAAACCTCCAGTATGCGGTCTGTTTCCTGCTCCTCAAAGTGCACCCTATATCCAAGAACTGTTTGTTACATTCCAGATGAGACATGCATAGCAACTGAGAATAACACTGAGAAACATCTAGACAGAGTAATCCTGTGAATATAATTTTGTCTCTAGTAATAAAAAATTGGCCTTGCATTTTTATATATTTTGTAATTTATTTCTCTAATTAAAAAAAAAAAAATCTCAGTGAGCAATGGATTACAAATCTTGCCCACAGATAGTTTAACCTTTATTGTGTCCTTTATCAAAGTAAATCATATCATACAATGTGATACGATAAACTGCTCAGTCTTGTCTGACTCTCGGCGACCCCATGGATTACACTCTGCCAGGCTCCTCTGTCCATGGAATTTTCCAGGCAAGAATACTGGAGTAGGTTGACATTCCCTTCTCCAGGGCATCTTCCCAACCCAAGAATCAAACCTGCATCTCTTCCATGGGCAGCCGAATTCTTTACCATTGCGCCACCTGAGAAGCTCTTATCAAAGTAAAGCGCCTATTTAAAAATGCTGTCCTTTCTAAACCAAATCAAGGCTTGATAACTGAATGTTAGTCTCTGGAATCTTCAGATTACTACCTGAAAAGACATAAGCCTATGAGTTACGGTGTACCCAGTTCTAACCAGCTGACAGACGTCTGCCAATAAAGGCCTAGAAGCTAACCTCTCTTCCCCAGAGGAATGGAGGAAACAATCCTTCACTCCTGCAGGACTGTTTCTGGGCACATCAGGCCACCAAATTTCTTCCAGGGTCAGTTTTGGGAGGAGTGGCCAGATGCCACAGGTCGCCTGGAGTTCCTCCTCCTCCCCTCACCAGTACACAGGGACCTCGCATGTCTATGCCAAGGGCATGCTCTCTGGCTGATGCTTGTGAGTCTGCCTCTTGGAACATAAGCTCCTCTAGGACCAAGAATCTTGCTTCTCGGTCTCCTCAGCTTAGTTCCATTGCACTCAGTTCTCCCCTCTTCTTAGCCAGTACGGGCTCCATGCTCAGCAAAGGTGTCAGCCACCTAGTTCTGAAGCCTACATAGCTAGCATCCAGCTTCCTGCCCTGGTGCTTCTGCCCAAGTGGTCCTCTGACCTTTGTCCTCCCCTGCTTTGGCAGAAGCTCCGGGACAGGAAGTTAGTTGCCCATTATTAATATCAAAGCTTAACGTCCAGAACAAGATGGTTGACTTCCTTGTCTAGTGAGGACCTCTATTTGGGTCAGTCATGCCTAGAAGGGACTTAGGCAAAGGCCGGAGGGCAGGCAGCCGAAAAAACAGAAGTGCTTCAAGATGTGAGAGCCTCTTCATCTTGACAACCAAAGGGTCAGACTCCCCAGTCTGCACACTCCTCTCTAAGGAGCTGAGGGGAACCCCCATGTACACAGTGCACTGGTAAGGGGGAGAATCCCACCCACTGCACCCTAACACCTACTGAACCATTTTGGAGAGCTGGACCTAACCAGCTGCCTGGCTCTCAGAAATTTCCAGCGCAAAATTGTAGGTGGGGGCGGGAGAGCTGTAGGGCAAGCCTGTGGAGGCGATTTTAGAAGTGCAAACGTGGTAGGGAAATTTTCCCCTCAAACCGTCTAGAGGGAAGTGGTCACGATCCACTACAAGTTCTCCTGAAATGATCAAATGCACAGAGGCAAAGCGCCACACTGCTGAGAAACATGGCTGCTTTGCTTCCTCCCCAGCCCCCAGGCAGCTCCAACCTCTTTCATATCAGTGAGTGATCAGTCCCAGCCAGGGGTACAGAGGGATGTGACCAGGCCGGGAAGAACTTCGCTCCCCTTCTAAGTCTTCAGCCAGCCAGTTCCCGGCTAGTAACCATTTTTTGCAATTTAAAATTTAAGAAAATTTAAATGGGATTAGCCCTGTGTGTGGAAGAGAAGAGCCTGTTTGACCAAACAGAAAAGGTACCATGTTGTGGAAGTTTTACATATTTTAACTGAGGGGTGTTTGTGCGTATACCCACAGAACAAAGTGCAGTAATTATACAATTAGTTATTTAAGCCATTATAAGGACCAGTGCAACAGGAGGGAGGGGAGAGAATATCTAAAATACATTAAATGATTCTTAAAAACTCATTCTAGGAAAAGGAAATGCCAGAGTAGTAAGATAAGCAGTCTTCATTAACAACAAATTCATTTCCCTCCTTCAAAATGAGATACTCTTCTAAGGCAGTTTGCTTGGAGAGTAGTTTTGCACTGTAAATCTGGGACATGTTTTTTATGTATGTGTTTGCTCTGCATGAGGCTTAAGAAAAACACAGCAACCAAACCACCCGGGCCAACCCTGGAGGGAAAGAGAAGACCTAATCACCCGTGATGGCGATTACATAATAGAGATTCGCACACACAAACCCCATGAGTCTCAAAAGAATCAGCCTTTGGCTTCCTGTCATAAAAGATGCCTTTTTTTTCCTTTGTGAGGATCACTAAAAATGCTTCTTAAAGACCAAGTGGATGTCTTCGGTAGAAATAGAGGTCACTTAGGAATGATTTATAAGTACACCCCCAGCCAAAATGAAGCCTGTATCGATAACTAAAGTGCCTCTGCATTTAGCGCAGCAAAAGCTCATAATCTGTTTCTAATCGGTGCCCTGAAGATGCTCCCAAGGAGGAAAAGGCCTGGCGTGGGTAGTCGCCCCTCCCCAGGCCCGCGTCCCAGGCCCTCCCTGGGGCAGCCGGAGTGCTCCTCTCTTAGATAATGCCAGGTACTCTGGAAAGTAGCCGTGTAATAATACACAAACCCCTGATGATGTCAGCGTGTTATTGACTTTCCAAGTCTGAATGACTGAGCAGAGGAGCGGGGGTGGGGCGCGATCCATCCGGCAGCGCGGGGACCGGCCAAGCGAAAATGGGCTCGCGGGCCAGGCGGGGGGAGGGGCAGCAGAGCGGCTCAGCGCTCTGGCTCCGCCAAGGCGGCGTCGGTGTCCACAGCCCAGCCCGGGCACGGCTCCGAGCTCCCTCTCCTCAGCTCTTTACGTTTGGTCAAACACCCCTCCAGCAGAAATCGCTCAGGCCACCCCCTCTGACAACCACCACCCTCCCCCCCTCCCCGGAAGCTTTCACCACGTGGCCGAGCCGCATTACAAAACGGGGACCAGAGGGCTAGAAAGGGTGCCCCTGCCCTTCCCCATCCTGCACCAGAGCCTGCCGCCCCAGCTGCGGTAATTCGCAAATGCGGGGGTCGCCGGCCGCAGGGTATTGCCCTCTGCTAGAAATCCCCTTGGAAATTGCACCTCAGCGGTGGTGACATTTTATGGGATGTGACTGGCTTCCTTTATGACGCTGGGAGTGCAGGTGCCGGGTTGTAGGTTCCTGTTCTCACCCTGCAAACCGACCACAGGGCGTCCAGTCATCTTCAAGGCTAGGTGTGAACCGGGCCAGGCTGCCCTTAAATGGAATTGCACTTGGAGGCCGGGATCTGGGGATAAGCGCTCCAAGCCGGGGCGTGGCCTTCCCCACCAGGCCTGTGCCTCCCTTTCAGGCCCAGCAGCTCCTGCTGGCCTCCTCCCTCCCGCCCACCAGCTTTGCCGGTGGCACCTCTGGGGCTAGGCACCTAGACCACTGCCCCCTGGCACAGCTCCCTCACTCCCTCTCCTCGACCTGCTGAAACCCTCCCAGAAGTCCAGGCCCGCAGAACTTCCACCCAATGCCCCAGGGCCGGACTGCTCCTCCTCAGAGCTCCAGCCTGCCTCTCCCCGCATTCCCTGCCCCACCGGGTTTGTTCTTGGAAGCCCCAGGCGGGGCCCCTGGTTCCCAGTCCTGTTCTGCCCCTTATTAGCTGTGTGCGTGTAGACAGAGTGCTTAACCTCTCTGTATCCTTTATCCGTGAAAAGGGGGAAGCAGTAATCCCCGCAGTCACTGTTGGGAGGATTAAATGAAAGCCGGATTTCATAAGAGACGCCGACCTTCGAATATTCCAGTCCTTTGCCCTCACTAGCAGTGTCATTTGTCAGGCCAGAGTCCCAAGGCGGTTTGCTGGACTGTGGGGCCCGCTGTTCCCCCTACCCTCCGGGCTCTCTAGAGCCCACTCTCAGCGCCCCCCGCCCTCCACGGGGACCCTGGGAAGAGGCAGTTTACTACCAGGGTTGGGGTGCCCTGGGGAACGTGCCTCTGACCTAAGCGCGTTCACGGCCTTTTCCCAAATCCTCTCCTCTGCCACCGTGCACGTGGTCCAAAAGTGAAGAGCTGACACTTTTAGTCCAATCAGAAGCCCCCTTGGAGAATTTTGAAACTGGAAGTGAAAAAGTCAATTTCTCCCCCGGCTAAAGCTGCAAAATGTTATAATGTTGGGAACCTTCTCTGTGACCATTTTCTGATCAAGTGGAGGAAAGGCCAGCCTGAAGACAGAGATCAAGGGCCGGGAACAGAGACAGGCTGAGAAGGTGGAGCAGCCAAGGGAGGTCTGATGTTGGCCTGCTACTGCCT
The DNA here is from genome assembly GCF_910594005.1 of Cervus elaphus. Classification (NCBI taxonomy): domain Eukaryota; kingdom Metazoa; phylum Chordata; class Mammalia; order Artiodactyla; family Cervidae; genus Cervus; species Cervus elaphus. Next base: position 29,968,552 of record NC_057833.1, on the reverse strand, counting down.
CTGACCCTGATTCTTTGTGACAGCCCAGGAGTTTTTACAACAAATTCCTCTTGTTTTTTAACTCAGTTTGCATTTTTAGTACTTGAAACCGAAAAAGTCCTAATAACATACCAACATGGCATTTATTATTCTAACTTGTACTATATCTTAGCTGAGTTCCAGACTAGCTCCCTACCTCTACCATAAACCCCCAGAGGGCAGAACTGTGTCTTTTACCCACCTACAGTCAATGCCTCATGGCAGGGTGCTCCCTAAATGCTCTTCATAATGAATTGAGTGACATGTGAGTGTCCAGGAAGCGTCCTGGAGGCTGTTGGAGGGGGAGCCTTCCACTGGTTCATTGAAAGGGGAAACATTACCTATGCCTACAGTCTCCTGGAAGCCCATTTCTTCTGCCCTGGTGGTAATTAGGGTTTATTCGAGTGAATAGGAAGAGCGAAGAGAAGAAACTTTATCCCCTCTAAATTGTATGTAATAAAAATCTTAGAGAAAATGAGTGAATTGTCAGGCTTAATAATTCCCCCTGGGTTTTTGTTGGAGAGAAGCTGAAGAAATGTACAGTATTCAACATTTATGGGACAACAGATCCACGTTTTATCAGAGAATAAAATGCTGTAGTGCTTAACCTCCTTTTTTCCCCCCTCATTTGTTTCCAAAAGGGTTTTTTTTTTCCCCCCAGCCTATGAGTCACTTCCAGGCAGATCCAAAGACAAAAGCCCGGCTAATCGGCTAATCGTGTGAGTCAGGTCCCCACCCTGCCTTATCTTGAACACCCCTTCTAGCTCCCAGAAGACAGGACACTTTTCAGCCTGTGTGACACTGAATGGAACCTGTTACACACCAGGGAGCGGTGTGGGGCCCTCCCAACTCCCTCCAGCATTTGGCAGCTGATCTCTCGACTGATAGCACCTTGGGGTGTTTCCTTCCCAGGGTTATTTTCAATCTGGAATGCTCCATGCAATCTATTCTGTTTTCAAGGACCCTGTTGAGCTCAGGGATACAGAGGTGAATTTATATTTATAAAAAAAGGCCCCAAAACTAACAATCTGACACATAATGGAGAAAGGCTGGAAAGGACTAATGCTAGACAAGCTTTGAGAGCTGCTACTGAGGAGTTGACATTAGATTTCTCAGTCTCCATCCCTCATCATCTCTCAGCAGCACATTACCTGCTTGACTGTCTCCAGCTTCTTGACACACTCACTCTCAAAAGGCTTCCTGGATGCCACCCTCTTGCTGTCCAACCAGAATCTGCTCCCCACCCCCACATCATCTCCCCGCCTCCCTCCTCCAGATAGCTTTCTCTTCTAGAGAAGAGATGCGGATGGTACCACATCCACCTGCTGCTTACACCAAACAAGCACTCCTTGCTTTGTTCTCTTCTCCACTCACCACATACAGCCCGTAAACTTGTTTACCTCCAAAAGCTATATCTACCCATGTCCTTCTCCCCATCTACGCTGACACAGCTCAACCAAGTCCCCTCACCTCTTACTCACTCCCCTCCTCAGGCCTCTTAGGCCTTTTATAATCTGGCCCCTTTACCCAATCATACCACCTTCCCCAACTCACACCACACCAGCCACAGGAGACCTCTTTTGCTTCCTCTACCACCCCTACCTCTTCCTTCCTTAAGGTGTATACTCTTGGAATTGATTCCCTCTGCCTGGAAGACTCTTCTGGCCATTCCTGAGACTGGCCCCTCCATATCTGTCTTAGTTCATTCTGGCTGCTATAACAAACATACCATAGACTGGGTGGCTTACACACTGGAAATTTATTTCTCAGTTCTGGAGGCTAGGAAAGTCCAAGTTAAGGGGCCAGCAGATTCAGTGTCTGGTGAGGGCCCACTTTCTTGCATGCAGACAGAAGTCTGCCTGCTGTGTCCTCACATGGGGGAAAGAGAAAGCATCTCTCTCATGTCTCTTCTTTGAAGGGCACTAATACCGTTCCTGAGGGCTCCACACCTGTGACCTCGTTACCTCCCAAAGGCCCCACCTCCAAATACCATCATATTGGGAATTGGGGTTTTAGCATGAATTTGGTGGGACATAAATATTCAGTCCATAGCAGTATCCATCAGGTTTCACTGGAGCTGTCACCTCCCTAGAGAGACTTTCACAACTACCGCATCTCGCCTTCTCTCACATCACTCAGTTTGTGACCTGTGCAACACTTAACAATAATCAGTAGTGATCAATTACCTTATGCCTTTATTTGTTTGCCTCTGTATTCTCTGTATCCACATTGGAATATAACCTCTGGGAAGGCAGAGCTCTTATCAGGCTTACTCATTGTTCATTGATGAGTTCACTGAACAGTATCTATTTCAGAGCAGACATAGAGGAAGTCTTTTTTGATGAATGATGAATGTTAGGGAAAGTGGAGTGTAGACATTGTCAAATTAGCTCAAGGAAAAGAGGAGGATCTTCCAGTAGACTAAAGAAGAAGGGCACCTCAAAAGACAGGAAGTCATCAACTACCCAGCCTGTTCACAGAACCCTTTCTTGACCCCATTCACCCTCCAGCTATTCCTTATTACCGTGCTCCTTTTATTGCTAAAGAGTGCTCAGGGTCATTGTGACTCACTGTCTTCAATTCTTCTCCTCCCCTTCTCTCCTACTTACCACCAATTATGTTTCCACCCCAAACCACTCTACCACAACTGCTTTCCTCAAGGTTACCAATGATCTCCATATTGTTAAAGTCAACTGTCAGAGTTTCCAGGCTCATCTTACTGAATGGATCAGCTGCATCTGATATAAGTGATCACTGACTCCTGGAAATACTTTTCTTTACTTGGTACCCAGGAAGGCACCCTCTACTGTTTTGTCTCCCCGCTTACTGACCGTACTGTCCCAATCTCCTTGATGATTCCTCCACCCTACCCATCTTTTGTCTCCTGAATGTTGAAGCATTTCACATCCAAATCCTGTGTTTCCCTTTTAAATGGATCCCTAGTCAGACTACCTCTTACCACTTCCGCCCTGTTACCTTGGTCTGAACCATTATCCTCTCTCACCTGATTATTGCAACAACTTCCCAGCTGGTCTTCCCCTTTCTGCACTTCAGTCTGCCCACAGCATGGCAGACAGAGGGGGCCTTTGAAAATACGTCCGGTCATGTCATTCTTGCACAAAACCCTCCCATGGCTTTCCGTTTCACTCAGGATGAAAGTCGAAGTCCTTACAGTGTCATTCAAGACTCCATCTGGTCCCACCACCTACCGGCCAACCAGTTTAACTCTCTTGCTTTCTCATTGCCATTGCAGCACACCAGCCTTTTAACTGCTGGTGTTTAACTCCAAAGCAACAGCCATTCCTGGCGTCAAGACCTTTGAGATGGCCCCGGCCTCTGCCTGGAAGGCAGTTTTCTAAGATGTCTGCATAGTTTGCCCCTGGATCAGCTAGCTCTTATTGCAACTATGCTCATAACTGAAACATCACCTTACCTTCTCAGAGAGGTCTACCCCATCACCCCTGATTCCCATTCCCAGTACAAGTAAATCTCCCCGTCTTGCTCCAGTTTTCTCATAGGTCTCATCACTTTCTAATTTGCTACATAATGTTTATCATCTTTCTCCCTCTACACTGTAGACTCACTTTTATTTACTGATATATCCCCAGCATGTAGAACTGTACTTGACCCTTATGAGTAGGCATGTGTTAAATATTTGCCAAATAAATATAGAATTTGAGAATGAAAGTGTATAGACCAGAACCTAGAACTCTGTTGTTAAGACTGGGCAATAATCACAGCAGAACTAGAACTGGAGAAATAACTGGAAGCCATGCTTCTTTAAGGTCTCGTAGGCTATGCTAAATTGTTTGGATTTTATTTTGCATGCAATGGAGTAGCATTAATCCTTTCTAAGCTGGGGACTCTGACAGTGATTGTGCCTCAAATGTCTCTGGATGCACCGTGGAATACAGTAGGGTAGAGCTGAGTGGCCCAGGGCCCTGGTGGCAGGCTGTGGGCAGCTGGACTGATGAGCAACAAGCCTTGTCTGAGTCTCTCCATTCAAGATGTCAGAGTGGTTGCTAACTTCACTTACTGGCATACCTGACAAGGGCTCCCCACGTGTGCTAGAAAGAGTACATGGAACTCAGATGATGGGAAAGAGGACCTCAGACTTCTTTCACCTGAGCCTCAAACTACAGGTATCACTTGGAGCATGTATTGTAAGAATAATAATCACTTACCCTTACATAGCACCACAGAGCTGACAAAGGATTTTTTCAGCCATTTCATCTAAAAACTCAAAGACCTAAAGTACTCTAGCCAGTATGTTTAAGTATCTAGCCACTTCACTGGTTAAGAAAGGAAATAACACTTATGTCCTGAAATTCACTAGGGAGCGTTTCCAGTGAATTGCTAAAAACAGAGTTAAAACACAATCTGGGGCACTTCTTTTCTTCTAACGAATACCATATTGGATTTGAATTTTTCAGAGATCTCAGGTCAGTATTGCTGTTCAATCTGATTCCATAGGTTCTTTAGAATCCATCAAATGATTCTCCTCTCTGCAGTGTGGTCCCCTGAGTGTGTTTGCAGATACTCACATAAAGGCACTAACAGGTAAAGTAGGTACTTTCCCCAGTTACTTCTGCACAGAGTAAGAGATCACACTTAGCTTCCCCCAACCACCGAGAGATCACTCAGGCTTGTAAGAATATTTATAGGGCTACCAGGAGTTCCCCGTTAGTCCCCCGAACACTTGGCACACCCCAGAGAGGGTTTGTTTTCACATAAATAGTCTTTGTACCTCCCACATGCCTTTCTTCTTTGGCAGAAACCCAATTTGGCCATGACTGTATCTGAATGCTATGGCCCAAGCAAGGAGTTTCATATAGATACACAGACTTTCGCAGCTGGAAGCAACTTTAGACATTATCTAGTGAGTGTAAACATCTTCATTTTTTCAGATGAGAAAACTGAGGCTCACCAAGCAAAGGGAAAGAAAAAGCAAAGAAAAGAGATGCTTTCTAAGCTGATGCCATGATACAGACCTGTGGCAGACAGTGTTCCATATTTCCTTTTCTCTTTTCTATGCACCCCCCCCCCCAAATCTTTAAGGTCAATGTATTAGTCAGAGTTCTCCAAGGAACAGAACTAATAGGATGTGTATATACGGAGAGTGAGATTCAGTTTAAGGAACTGACTCTCAAGATAACGTAGGCCTCTACTGCATTGGATGTGAGACTGGAAAGGCAAGTCTTCCTTCCATCAGCTCTTCGCTGATGTTGCTATTCGAGTCCAGAGGTCATCTGCTAACAAAATCGTTTCTCACTTGGGGAAAATCTATCTTTTTTTCTATTCAGGGCTTCAACTGATAGGATGAGGCCCAAGTACATTTCTGGGGGGCCATCTACTTTACTCAGAGTCCATCCAATTTAAATGTTAATCTCATCCAGAAATACCCTCATAGAAACATCCAGAATAATGTCTGACCAAATATCTGGACACTGTGACCCAGCCAAATTGACCCATAAAATTAACCACCGCAACAGATGTCATAATTTTACAAAGGTAATTTGAAAACTGCTCTTCAGAAAGTTTGAATGACTTGGTCAAGTTCACCTAGCTGGTAAGCTGGGGGTAGCACTTGGGGACTTTTAAGGCCCAGAGGGTCTTCTTTCTGCTAAATTGTGTTTTGTTCTCCAATGAAAAGAAGGAAAACAACAATTTTTGAGTGCCTAATATCCAAATATTTGCCACACTTTACACTAAGTGATTTACATAAGTGCCCATTTACTAGACCACCATCATATAGACCAGGACACGGAACCTTAGGGAAGCCACATAACAAATCCAAACGAGCAAACAGTTTCTAGTAAAGCAAAGTTTGAATCTAGGTTTACATGGTACTAATACTTCCCACCATCTAGAACTTTTTAATGATGTTTTCTGTTACTCGCCTTTCTTTCAATTTGGTAGCATGTAAGTTCCCTCCCAAATTTTAAGAAATGGCCCAAAGTCTTCATCCACTAAGATCATATTCTCAGTTCAAAGTGAGTTTTCAGATATCAGATGTGAATATAAGATGAGGAGACTGATTTTAGAGAGCTCTGCCACATCAAAATGAGTGTTGTACCAATGAAAAAAAGCTACCCCAGTCGACCATATACTTCTTCCATTACTCAAAACTCATCCATGGCTCTTCTTTTGAAATCACCTTCAGGACCTGTATCACTTGCTTTTCCTAATTGTTTCAATGTTAGAAAATGTTCATTGCTTGGTTTGATTTTGAGGAAACAGTCCAAAATTATCTGGTGCCAAGTCTGTTGAATGAGGTACATAATCAGCAAATATAGCTTAGATTAAGATAAAATAAAATGAGGTGTGACTATAAAAAGATGGGCGATTTTCCTTATATTGCTGGGGAAAAGGCTTCACAGGCAACCCAGTCTCATTTTCTGAGCAATGAGAGCAAAGTTGGAATAAACATTTGCGCTGGAGAAAGTAGCCTCCCAAGTGACTACACAGGACAGACAATAGTCTGTCTGGTTTATCCCATTACATCATGGTCACTCCCCATGTTACGGGTTTTTTTAAAAATAATACTTTTACAAATATTTTGGAGTGACTAATGGTTAGGTTTTTGGTTAATGAAGATCAAGCAATGTTGGGAGCTATAATATGTCAGCAGTTAGAGTTCAGAGAAAATGATTGTGAATTTCCCATTTCTTTTTTAATCCCAATAATGCAAAAATCTAATCAAACTGTTTTTCTTGGAAATATTCTCTCCTTTTTCAGTGAGCACAAATGAAACATAAGAGCAAAAAGATCTAGTCCCCAAAAGCAAACCAGAGAACTTTAGGTCTTCGAAAGTTGAGGAAAAAAACGTCTTCCTGCCACACAGCTGTCTTTGTAAATGTCCCCTCATAATACCCCACATAATCTACACTCGGAAGTCCCCTTAGATTCCACACATAATTAACACTTGGCAGAAATAAGGAGAGTGAGCCCGAGGCTCTCTTAAATTTCACTTAAGAAATTCAGATTTCCATGAGGGGGGCTGAGGGATGGGGAACTTAAGTTTTCCACAGTATTTCCAGTCACTGAATTTTACATGAATTTATAAAGATGTCTTTAGTCAGTCACTTCACTTCACTTCACTTCAGTTGCTCAGTCGTGTCTGACTCTTTGCAACCCCATGAACCACAGCATGCCAGGCATCCCTGTCCATCACCAACTCCCGGAGTCCGCCCAAACTCATGTCCATTGAGTTGGTGATGCCCCCCAACCATCTCATCCTCTGTCATCCCCTTCTCCTCCTGCCCTCAATCTTTCCCAGCATCAGGGTCTTTTCAAATGAGTCAGCTCTTCGCATCAGGTGGCCAAAGTATTGGAGTTTCAGCTTCAACATCAGTCCTTCCAATGAACACCCAGGACTGATCTCCTTTAGGATGGACTGGTTGGATCTCCTTGCAGTCCAAGGGACTTCGTATAGTCAGTCAAAAGGTATATATTGAGTGTCTGCTACGTGTAGGGCACCATGTATAGACTGAAGAGAGCTTCAACATGGTATGAAACAAAATTCCAACTCTCATTCATTTTACTGATGTCGTTATCTGTCCTAAATAACATCAAGGTGTTAAAAGACGAAATGGCTGAGGAATTGGAAAGAATAGAGAAGGCTTAACTCAGAGTTGAGAAAGGAGCTGTATTAAAGAATGTGGTTGGGGAATTCCCTGGTGGTCCAGCGGTGAGGACTTGGGGCTTCCAAGGCTGGGGCCTGGGGTTCTGTCCCTGGTCAGGAAACTAAGCGCAGCCAAAAAAAGAAAAAAAAAGGTCGTGAGGATGTGGTGAGGATGACGATGGCTAGCATGGGAGGAGGGGTCCCTGTAGAGATGGATACCATGTGCTTAGGGCAGCACATGGAGACTGTTGAGGGAAGACTTTCAATACAGGCTCCGGGAGAACCCTGGGAGGCTGCAGAAAGCCTGCTGTCACTCAGCGTACATGCAGGAAGTTGGCTACAGCATTTCAGGCACTGTTTTAGGCATTAGTTGAGAAGACTCTTGAGAGTCCCTTGGACAGCAAGGAGATCCAACCAGTCCATCCTAAAGGAAATCAGTCCTGAATATTCATTGGAAGGACTCATGCTGAAGCTGAAACTCCAATACTTTGGCCACCTGATGGGAAGAGCTGACTCACTGGAAAAGACCCTGATGCTGGGAAAGATTGAAGACAGGAGGAGAAGGGGATGACAAAGGATGAGATGGTTGGATGGCATCACCAACTCAATGGACATGAGTCTGAGTAAACTCCAGGAGTTGGTGATAGAAGGGAGGCCTGGCGTGTTGCAGTCCATGGGGTCGCAAAGAGTCGGACACGACTGAGCAACTGAACTAACGGACTGACTATGGGAATGTGTAGAATATCTTTCAATTGTCCACTTTTCTCCCTGTAGTAAAAAAACAAGTCATCAGCTGAGAATATGGACTGGGGAACAAGTGTTGGGGCTATTTCATTTGCTTTTAACTAGGCAATACTTATATACGATATGAAATACAAACAAGGTGAAAGGACAGAGAATAATCCCTCTTCTGCCTATTGTCCTGGAGAAGGCAATGGCACCCCACTCCAGTACTCTTGCCTGGAGAATCCCACGGTCGGAGGAGCCTGGTGGGCTGCAGTCCATGGGGTCACACAGACTCGGACACGACTGAAGTGACTTAGCAGCAGCAGCAGCCTATTTTCCACCAGCTATCCAGTTCCTCTCCGTGGGGACAATCAGGCCCCTGGTCAGGATGGCCTCTGAGCAAAAGACTAGCATAAAAGCAGCATTAAGTTAATTATAAAGAGTCAGAAGAATTGTGGGGTTACTGACTTTTTTTTGATCCTAGGTGATCAGCTGACTTTTTGCCCAGAGCAGCAATTAAGAGAGGGTTTAAACATGTTCCTGTCTTGATCTTCACTGGATTTTACTTTTCCACAGCTGTCATGTCTTTATTTTGATTCTTTATCATATTAAAACGATTTTGCAGGCCTGCTTCACCCAACACCTCTGACTATCTTGATGGTAACCCTGGGTCAGTCCCTCCTAAGAAGCTTGGAGCAGGGCCATCTCTGGGGATGCTCCCTTCCAAGCTGTGTATCAGGAACCCCAGATCTTGGAAGCATGTGGGTATGGACTGACCTTTTCAGGCTGGGCTCCAGCCCCCTCTCACCAAGAAAGGCCAGAGAGGAAAGAGGGGTTCTTAAGGAGTTTGTTAGGATGATTCAAGCATAAACTTCCCCCTGTGGTCCCTAAAACATTTTGTGAAACCAGAAAAAGTCAGGAATCCCCAAACATACACTCATATCTAACACTTTTATCTTGTTTTTATTAAAGAAGTTATTAGGGAGTCCCTAAAAACATAGAAGGAAACTCGGTTCAAATAAAATGCCATGCACCTCTTTCTGCAACCAACAGCTTTAAAAAAAAAAGAAAAAGAAAATCTATATACCTTTATGCTGCCTGATGGGCAGTAGAACAGATGTTCTACTGATAAAAAAAAAAAAAAACACCTTCTGGATGGTTTTAAAAGGAAAGGATTAAGAAGATTATTGAAAATGCCGGAGGTCAGGCTCTAAGCCAGATGTTCTTGAACTTCTGTGACTAAAACTCATAGCTAGAAATATATTTTACATTGTGATTCAGAATACACGTACATAAATGTAGGTACACACATGTATGACACTGAAATATTAGTTTCATAAAACAAATTAACCTTTACTAGGGACAATATACTCTTTTTTCTATTCCATTTTATTTTATTCTATATCATTTCTATCTTTCTTAATGCTTGTCCCATAGCACTAAATAGATTATATTACTTATAGTTTGAAAAACATTGCTCTAGGCTGGCTGATGTCTCACGCACAAATCCCAGACCCTAGAACCAACTGTCTCCACCCCATGGGGAGAAGTCTCTTTCCAGAAGTTGCTGAATCAGGCGCCCTCCTACTGGATTATGAGGCCACAACTCAGCAACTAGGTCCAGAACCAGGCCATCTTCACCACATCTTCACACCTGCATCTCTTACCTCTAAATTAAATCCTGAGTTCATCTGATGGAACCCTAGCTGCAAAGGACTCAGAAATGTTATTCTTAGCTTTCTAGTCTCCATACAAGCAGGGAGAATGGATGAGAATGGCATTCATAAGAATGGATGAATGGCACTGAGCCCATCCTTCTGTGAGGTGGCGGATGCCCACTCCAAACTTCAGACACTGTTAGACCTCTGCGACTCCTTGTTCCCTAGTCTCTACCATGAAAAGTCTTAAGCCCAGGGTATTTCTGGAGTCCTTGCACAACTGGGAATCTAAGAACTCTGTGAGTTATACCTGGGAAGGGCTAAGCATCCCTAAAATTTCTTAGGGAATTTTAACCAGTTTGAGAGTGTAGACAGTCACTAATGAAACTGCAGGCTCATCAGTAATCACTTGTGAATGTGCGTGTATATGATAAAAAGTGTTTAGAACTGAATTTCAGTTAAATTTAAACTGAATTTAACTTAAAAATGGTGGCATCACATAAACTTGACCTTTCAAAGGATTGTTTTCTACTTTCACAAATCATTTGGTAAGCACTGATCAACCACCATTCTATGTCAAGTATTCTTACAGCTACTGTGCATGCATGTGCTCTCAATCATGTCTGACTCTGCCACTCCATGGACTGTAGCCCACCAGGCTCCTCTCTCCAGGGGATTTTTCAGGCAAGAATACTGGAGTGGGTTGCCATTTCCTTCTTCAATATAGCTGCTATAATTCACAAGTTAACTAACTTGTGATCTCTGCCCTCAAGGAACTTACAGTCTGATGGAATGATAAACACAAGAATCACATTAATACTGTTGTGAAACAAAGGTTAGGATGGGCTCAGTCATGGGCCACTAAGGGAACATGGAGGATGAAGACTTGAAAGAGATTGTGGAATTACAGAGATTCTGGAGGCAGTGACCTTTGAACTCAGTTTTGAAGGATGAGCAGTTGTTACTAAGTGAAGAGGCAGAAGAAGGACACGTCAGGAAGAAAAGCCGGTGTAGCAGTCCCAGTACATAAAACAGGTAATGTATGTGAGGAATTCTGGATGGTCCCACATGATTGAATAAAAGTACGAGGGAACATGGTGGCATCTGAAGCTAGAGAAATAGGCAGGTAGATCCCAAACATGCCTATTCTGCTAAATAAATAGCCAAAAAATAATAACAATGATTTATTTGAACACTGTCGGTTTATTGCCTCTCTTTGCCATTGTTTCATGAAATTTCCAGGGTAGAACACATGGATTTAGTGTTTCTTCCTCATTTATCAAACATATCCTGTTCTTAGCATTGTTAATTATTTGCAGGGGTGGGATGAAGCATGGTCATATATTATTATGCAAATACCACCCTGAATGAACATCTGGAAATGGGTCATTTATAAACAACATTATTAGAGGTAAGCAAATGTTTTTTAGGATATTCCAGGGAATATGTATCAACATAAGTTTATAAAAATACTCTTGAGAGCACAAATAAATGACTCATTTGTAATTGTGCCCTTTTTATCAGTAAGATTTCTTCATATAAATTCACAGCTGTCACAAAGAAATGCTCTGAGGCTGAACTCTTTTGTATTAGCGTTATAATTTTAGACTGACTCCTGAGCTTCAAACCACTTGGAAACTTTTCACCAGCTCTGGAATAGATAGCAAGCAGGGTAATACTCATTTAATTCTTTTGCACAGTAATCTGATGGCTGAATATGCTTCAGAGATTCTTTTAGGACTAGCTAGGGAATGAAATCAATCAGAGTGCATAAATTACAAGAAAAGTGCTGTTGGTGTCAATTACCTAGGCTCTGTGAATGTAAGTATTCTAATTTCCTGTTAAATCAGTAATGTTACCAATCTCACTCTATTATTTTAAATAGGACTGTAACTGCGGTTGCTAGGAGTTGAATGAGGGCAGACCAATGTGAATAGTTAATGAGTCTCACCAACTAATAGCAAGTGGAAGGTGTCAATAACAGTGATATTATAACAGGCTCGCAAAACTCCACCCCAGTGTCCACAAAAGGAGCTTTCACGGGTTTCCTTTTTTGTGTGTGCCCCTGTCCTCTCCTTAAATCCATTTTGAACACAGCCCATGCCAGCTGAGTATAGGTGTTCCCTGTTGCCAGAGTGAGTCCCTATCTTCCCCCAAAGATACTGACCCTGAGTTGGTACAGGAAGTTTTGGCTGCACTTTCCCTGGTAATCTACCCACCCCCACGGCTCACAGCTACATTTCACTGACTCATAATTTCCAAGTATGATCAGCATGTTAACAGGAAAGATAGGGTCACTGGGCAAAGCAGCAGCCCTCGGGAGCTGGCCAAGGCCTATCCAATAACCTCTACCACCATTGACAGCAAAACAGAAAGGACAACAACAATGACAGCAACAGAAGTGAAACCTAGAGTACCAGGGCCTTCAGATCCCAGCACACCAAGCACCCCCACTGCATGGTACTGAATGGGAGCCTGCAGCTGGGGCAGCTCTCAGCTAAAGTTCACTTCCAGTTCTCCAAAATAATAAAACCAGCAAATGGCACATCACGCCGAGCGCTATGACGGAAATCAGACAGGCTGAGAGCCAAGTTACAACTAATGTTTGTGTTGACCTGGGTTCGAGCTGGAGGTGTCACGTACTGTATGGTCAGGCTGGGTCTTGCCTGCCTTGCAGGGCTCCTCCTGTTATGAAACATTCTCTCAGATGGCACATAGACGACACGACCCAGCCAGTTCTTGGACAGGAAACACAACTCCACCCTTCCACTTTCCTTGGTAAAGCCTCATCTTCTTTAGGTCAAAGAACTTCAACTTTATAAATCACCCCATTTGTTTTCAATTTGCATTTTTCTGTTTGTCAGCATCCTACAAATGTAAAGGAGCCTCCAGTTCTCTAAATCCATCTTCAAGTGCCCTCTGTTCCCAGTTACACTCACAGAACACTTGATGAGTGAAGGGGAATCCTGTGATAAAGAATTACTATTAATGAGTCAGTTGTCAACTAGTCAGATGAACTAAAGAGCTCGATTCTAAACAGATTTAAGGAACTGGTGAGGAGCTCAAACAAAGTCAGGTCATAAAGTTATATTCAGTCACTTATCATTTCACTACTTGCCTGACAGATATTCTCAGAGAAGTTTCATTTAGTGCCATGGGAATTAAATGTAAAAACGAATGAATGAAGAGAGAGAGGAAGGGAAAGATGCAGGGGGAAGAAGAAACAAGAGTAAAGTAATCCAGGTCAGTTCCGGTATAACTTGTTGCTCTGGGAGCATTTGGTAGAATCAAAGAGAATTAAGAACAAGGAAACTGGCAGCTCTCCCCAGACATACTTCCAAGGTTCAGAAAAAGCCATATCAATCCTGTATGTGACCCTAGTCTGTTTTGTATCATAAGTGAAGAAGGCATTATTGTCAATGACACTGAAATACTTATAACTATGATGCTCATCCTACCACCAGAGGACTGGAGAGATACTGAGGGAAACAAACTCAGTTTCTCTGGATCACAGAGAAACCCAAGAGTGCTGGAAAGTCATGGGACTCATTAACAGCTGACTAGCCCCCAGTCCAGAGCTCCCACAATACTCCACAGTGCTTCCAGGCTAGCCATATCTGGTTTACTTTATAGATTGTAAGGTACTTAGATGCTGATTAATTATCTATTTTCAACCTCTGTGACTGTAAATGAGATTAGAACGTCTGTGTGATGGGAAATTCAATGGTGCATCATGTGATGGCAATAGAAGAAATGTACTTATGATAAAATCCTTTCTGACACAAATAACTCAGCAAGCTGTTGAGGAAGGCCAGGTCTGTGCACATCGTGATGTTATTATTAGCCAAGACTCTAGCTATGTTTGTATTTCCAGTCAGGGGCAAGGGAAAAAAGACACTAAATACCTCAAGAAAGATTTACCTAGTGCAAAAATGGAGTTATTTCCTGTTTCAACACAAAAATGTCTATTTTTGCAAAATGATCTTTCCAGAAGATCCAGAAACAATCTTTCCATGCCTTATCAGGGAATACTGTAAGACTTTTCCAACATCAAAAAATTCTCTGATAGAATCATCTTAGGCTTTTTGAGTTAAAATAAAAAAGAGAATATACACTCAAAAGCCTCTACTTGTTGTGAGAGATTATTACTATTATTTCATCTTCTTTGTCCAGAAGGACCATATAAAAGTTGTTCAAAAATTTTTAGATGGATTGAGTAGGTCTCAGATTGTGACAGCTTGCTTCCCAGTCTGAAGGTTGAATGGCTATAGCTTTGCTTCACAACACCGGGGCAGGCGACATAGAAGAAGGTGAGGTGGGATGGAGAGCCTGGATGCTCTGAACAGCTTTTCTGCTTGAAGCTGAGACAGCTTTGCACAGACTCAGCTTCTCCTGCCTTGGGCCGTCCTTGTGTAAGCCAACAAATGAGTACACACTTCTAAAGAACAGCAACAGTACGAGCTAGCATCAATCATGTGCTTGCTAGATGCCGAATTCCAGCTGAAAACTTTCTCCAACAACCCCGAGAGTGTTAGTCACTCATTCATGTCAACTCTTTGTGACCCCATGGACTTGGCCCACCAGGCTCCGCTATCCACGGAATTTTCCAGGCAAGAATACTGGAGGTGGGTTGCTATTCCCTTATTCTCCAGGGTCAATATTATCCCCATTTTACAGATGGGGGAATCTGACACTTAGGAAAGTCAGGTACCTTGTCCAAGGCACACAAGATGGCAAAGTTAAGTTTCAAGCCCAGGCAGTCTGATTCCCAAACTAATCCATTTCCTAGAGACTTGTTTATTGTTTAGTCACTAAGATGGGTCAGACTCTTTAAAACCCCATGGACTGCAGCACAACACGCTTCCCTGTCCTCGACTATCTCCTGGAGTTTGCTCAAACTCATGCCCATTGAGTCAGTGATGCTACCTAACCATCCCATCCTCTGCCGCCCCCTTCTCCTGCCTTCAATCTTTCCCAGCATCAGCATCTTTTCCAATGAGTCAGCTCTTCGCATTAGGTGGCCAAAGTATTGGAGCTTCAGCATCAGTCCCTTCCAATGAATATTCAGGGTTGATTTCCTTTAGGATTGACTGGCTTGATCGCCTTTCTGTCTAAGGGACTCTCAAGAGTCTTCTCCAGCACCACAATTCAAAAGCATCAGTTCTTCAGTACTCAGCCTAAGTGGTCCACCTCTCACAATCATACATGACTACTAGAAAAACCATAGCACTGACTATGTGAACCTTTGTCGGCAAAATGATGTCTCTGCTTTTTAATACACTGTCTAGGTTTGTCATAGCTTTGCACACAATCAAAGGCTTTAGCATAGTCAATGAAGCAGATGTTTTCCTGGAACTCAACCTAGAGACTAATGGAAGTCAAATGACAAGGCCTTGAAAAAATCAGTAATTCGTTTTTGGTGGTTGTTTTCAACGTAAAGAGGTGTGATTAGATTATGAAGGCATCTGCCTCATCAATGTAACTCACAGTTTGAAATGTGAAGATTACATTATTTAATATAATGCTAGCTGCTAAAACAAAGGAACCCCAAACTCAATAAGTAAAAGTTTGTATATTAGTGATAGACTCTTCAGTCATTCAGGGACCCAGGCTCCTTCCATCTTATAGCTCTGGCCTCCTCAAGATATTTGAAGTCCTCTGGGACTCCTTGGATAAATGGCAACCAGTGTTGCCAGTGTTCTTGCCTGGAGAATCCCAGGGACGGAGGAGCCTGGTGGGCTGCCATCTCTGGGGTTGCACAGGTTCAGACACGACTGAAGCGACTTAGCAGCAGCAGCAGGGACTCCTTGGATATATGGGAAAGGAGAAAGAATGGAACAGAGATGGGCCAGGCAAGTTCATTCTCATGATTACACCTACTGCCAATGCAACTGAGAAAGGTAGTCTAGCTGTGGTCCAAAAAGAAGCAGTGGACAAAGGATACTGGGGACTGTTGGGCTGTACACTGCAGGCCTGCAAGCCTTGTAGATTCCCAGCCTTGAGACCAAAGAAAGAACCTGGATACAGCAACAAGGCCATCAACAATTTTACTGGTCAGGGGATCTTATGTGTCTGAAGCAACAGGTCCTAGAGTAGCAGCCCCACAGTGGACAGCCTATAGCAGGCATGGCATGGCAGCAGTCTTTGCTACCTAGGAAAGAAGGAAGCTACCATTCATAGGGGGAACTGATGTCAGGTGGGCTCATCATTTACCTGGGAAACCAGGGTCTGGAGCAGGGCCAAGCACCCAGGCAGTTAT
Organism: Cervus elaphus; assembly: GCF_910594005.1. Taxonomy (NCBI): domain Eukaryota; kingdom Metazoa; phylum Chordata; class Mammalia; order Artiodactyla; family Cervidae; genus Cervus; species Cervus elaphus. The sequence continues at coordinate 29,952,267 of NC_057833.1, read as the reverse complement.
TAGTTAATCCCTGTAATTAAAAGGACTAGATAGTTACGTTGGTGAAGCAGGGCCTGGTCAAGCAGGTGACGGACAGAGAGCAAGAGGACAGCCATCTCGAATGGCATGACCATACAGGGATCATGAGTAGCCTTTGCCTCAGGAACCATTATCTTTACTGGACTGTTTAATTCTTTCTTTGCTGCCCAATAATTATTCTAAAATAAATTTAAGGGATAGTAGCTACAGAAGCTTTGTTGAAGGATGTATAATCTACAGATTTCTAGACATCTCGGCATGTACTTATGTTTTGCACCCATATTCAATATCCTGGAAACATGTTTTCTACTTTGCGTGAGTTGTTGTGCCTTTGGCTTACACTGAGGAATATAATGAGACACAGTTGTAAGAAATTCACTGTTCTTCCTTAAAAAACTGGAAATAGAACTGCCATATGACCCAGCAATACCACTCCTGGGCATACACATGGAGGAAACCAGAACTGAAAGAGACACGTGTACCCCAATGTTCATCACAGCACTGTTTATAATAGCCAGGACATGGAAGCAACCTAGATGCCCACCAGCAGATGAATGGATAAGAAAGCTGTGGTACATATACACCATGGAATATTACTCAGCCATTAAAAAGAATACATTTGAATCAGTTCTAATGAGATGGATGAAACTGGAGCCCATTATACAGAGTGAAGTAAGCCAGAAAGATAAACACCAATACAGCATACTAACGCATATATATGGAATTTAGAAAGATGGTAACGATAACCCTATATGCAAGAGAGAAAGAGAGACATAGATGTATAGAACAGACTTTTAGACTCTATGGGAGAAGGCGAGGGTGGGATGATCTGAGAGAATAGCATCGAAACATGTACATTATCAAGTGTGAAACAGATCGCCAGTCCAGGTTGGATGTATGAGACAAGTGCTCGGGGCTGGTGCACTGGGATGACCCAGGGGGATGGGGTGGAGAAGGAGGTGGGAGGAGGTTCAGGATGGGGAACACATGTAAATCCATGGCTGATTCATGTCAATGTATGGCAAAAACCACTACAATACTGTAAAGTAATTAGCCTCCAACTAATAAAAATAAATGGAAAAAAAAAGAAAAAAGAAATTCACTGTTCTATCTACTGAGAGGATAGTATTAAGGGAAGAACCTCTCCCCAGTCTTTATGAATAAAAGACTTGATTTTTTTAATCTTATGAATATTCCAAATCTTATAATAAATAATCTGTCCCACTTTGCTAAGGCCACTAAGCAACTTAAAGCCAAAGTTGATACCCTTTGCCAGACACTGAACAAGGACTCTGTAATACTTATGTGACATGTGTGAAAGTCACTCAGTCACGTCTGACTCTTTGTGACCCCATGGACTGTACAGTCCATGGAATTCTCCAGGCCAGAATACTGGAGAGGGTAGCCTTTCCCTTCTCCAAGTGATCTTCCCAACCCAGGGATCAAACCCAGGTCTCCCACATTGCAGGTGAATTCTTTACCACCTGAGCCACAAGGAAAGCCCAATATATCTGTGTACAAATTTGATCTATCTTTATTATTTTCCTATCAAAACTAAAACAATTTTCCCTTCACCCTAATTATTCCTAAAATTTATTTAATATTTTTGCATTTTATATATAGAGAGAGAACCTTGTGGTGCAAGATGGGTAAAGCATATGACTTTGGTCATTTGTGTGATTTGGAATCTATGCTAAATTCCAGCTTCGTTATGGGGTTTTTTCAGAAAGACAAATGTGACTGATAGGTCCCAGCTGTCATGGTGCCTCAGCACACAGGAAACTCTGTGAGCAGCTGACCCTCTGAGCTGATCTCAGGCCACAGGCATTCTTGGTAGTATCCCCACCACATCTTAGAAGTGAAAAGTGCTGGGCGTAGCACGTGTGACAAAACTGCTCCCTTAGTTAGGGCCTTTGTTTAATGAGGTGCTGTGGAAACATGGAACCTGAAGGTTCAGTCTAGGAATTCACCCTGTGCACCCACGGCAAATTTACGGGAGCTAACTAGCTGAGTGACCTTGAGCAAGGCACTTAACTTCTCTGGACTTTCCATGTCTTCATCTTTAAAATATGAGGCACTGAACCATTGGCCTAGATGATCTCTCAAGTGTCTTCTTGCACAATAAATCTGTGATGAATTCTTTAAATTAAAATGAAATTAAAATAATTATAATTTCAAAAACTCCATCCAGCACTTTTGAAATAAATGACTATGTCTAGAGAAAACGATGAAGCAGGCTTCAGGCTATTGGTAAAGGCATTTCAAAAGCACTAGGGTAAGATGTAACTGCTTATTTTGTCTCTAGGAGCAACAGGAGGTCATGGTTCCACTATACAGAAGTGAAAGGTTATATCAACAGGATGTATTAATTTGGGTCAGAATTTGGCTGAAGTACCTGGACAGTTAATCCAACTCTGGGCTTCAGGAATCTGATACTACTCTAAGAACAGTGTTGCAGGATTCATAGGGCACCCTGGACATGGGACTCGGCTCGCTCCATTGGTGGGCTAGGAGAGGCTCAGGTCCATCCAGCATACCCCTAAGAACCACCCCAGGTTCCTGACCGCCCAACTCTGCATGAACAGTATAGAGCATGTTTCAACTGTAATCCAGGAGAAATGTGAGCCTGCCACATTGACTCTTTGCATACAGTTCAGGACCTTCCACTGAAAATGCATTTTATGGTGAAACAAGGGATTAGCTAATCTTTCGGGCTAACGGAGGGCCAGCTACAAATGTTTCCTGTGTGTATTGTGAAACCCTGAGACGACAGAGAAGTTCCTCGTTACTCTCTGAATTTCCCTTCCCCCCAGACTTCCATTGGTCACACAAGCCATTATCTGCAGCAAGCTGGCCAGAGCACAATGTTGTAATTTTTCTTGGTTCATACTTCTAAATTAAATCTGCTTGGAGAAAGAAAAGACTGAAAAAGTATTTAAATCTTGTCCTAAATCATGGAGGAATTTTCTGATTTTTCTTCCTTTATTGGCTAGTCTTATTTTTTGTTAAGAAATCATTCTTTGGATTCTCAAGAGCCAAAGACAAGAAAAAAAAAAAAAAAGAAAACAGAACCAAAACATCCTAGAATCTAGGCACTTAAGCAGTAAGAACTCAGACACTTGTGGTTTTTGATACAAAGGCACTAACAGAGAGCCCAGGCTGCTACCCTTAAATTTCACATATGAGGCCAAGATCAACGATCCACTTTGATGAATAAATGTTAAAACAATGTACTTTGACTCATACTGTATGCATTTAATATTCATTCCCTTTGGCCTTACTTATAAGTGAGTTGCTTTTTTTTTTTTTCTAGGGTAAAGGTGTGGGAATTTCCCAACCACACTGTTCCACTTCATATCTTCTTCTTTCTCTTCTGACTTTATTTTCACTGCAGACCAGGGTAAAGGCAAATGTGTATTATTTGGTAGCCTCTGGGAACCAAGCGAAATGATTGGTTCTGATTAGCAAGTACTACAGCAAGATATGGATCTGTAACCACGAAGACTCTCACATTCAGAAGTTATAACCAGCTAAAGTCTAGGCCAAAAACATCTACTCTCTTATAACTTTTTTATTATTATTACTTGAACAGGGCTATAAGTGTTCTGGCATAAAATACTGTATGACTCACCTTTTGAGAAGTGGGGGGCAGGGGAGATGTATTCATATGCATATGAATATGTATTTGTATTTGCTTGTATATGTATAAAAATATCAGAAAGATATATAAGAAACTACTAAATTGTTATCTATAAAGAAAAAAAAAAAGTAAGTGGCTGTCTTCCAATGACCAGTTGCTGATTGTGCCTGACCTCTTTCTTTATTTCTTCAATAATAAAACTATCGTCATGCATTTCAATAGAGAATGAACCGCCCCAAAACTCCCTGAAAATACACTCAACCCCTGGTGGCTCAGCTGGCAAAGAATTCGCCTGCAATGCAGGAGACCTGGGTGCTACTAATACTTTTCTCTCCCTGGCAGCATTACTATTCATTTCATTCTGTGTGTGTTCTCAGTCACATCTGACTCTTTGCAACTCTATGGACTGTAGCTCGTCAGGCTTCTCTGTCCACAGAATTCTCCAGGCAAGAATACTGGAGTGGGTTGCCATTTTCTTCTCCAGGGGATCTTCCTAACCCAGGGGTTGAACCTGAGACTCTTGCATCTCCTGCATCAGCAAGCGGATCCATTACCATTGCGCCACGTCCTTTCATTAACGCCATGAAAATTCTAACATGATACTGAACGAGAAAAATATTTTAAATTTTATCACACTGCCAGCTGAGAGACTTCAGTGTACATTGTTAATTCACTGACAGCACAAGGCCAAGTAAACATGGTGTTTCAAAACTGAGAAAATTCGAGCTCCTGAGAGAAGTCTGCAGTCACAGTTTCCCAAGTCCTGTTCACATAGCTTATTTGTTAAATCAGATTCCTCCCAGAACTCCTCTCTCACCATAGCTTGTGTTTAATTCCACTCTGGTTTGTGTCTTTGTGAGAGCACTCTGGTGACCAAGCCGCAGCAGGGCCGAGCTGGTTAAAACGCAAATCGAACCAGGAACTCCTGCCCTACCGCTGGCTGGGGGTGTAACAGTTACCTGAGAGCCAGAGCTCTTTGGAGACCCTCAGGCCTGAAGGGTGAGAGGAAAGGTTTGAGTAGAATGGTGTTGAAGCTCGGTCCCGCAGCTAGAGAGGAAGGCTGAGCTATTCTGGGGGACTTTATTTCTGTGTACAGCCAATCAGAAACAATCGATAGATTTGTGTCCAGTGATAATCATTCCTCCTAGTTACAGACAGATTTACAGTTTACACAGCATTTCCTGGACGTTCTCTCTCACCACGGTTCACCATCAGCTCTGCGCAGCCAATAGGGCTGTTACTTTCAACACTGTTTTAGAGATCAGAGCTCCGAGGCTGGAGGGATGAAATAATTGGTCTCTCGGAACCAGATCTGATTGGTGGGTGGTGAGCTGGGACTCACTCTTGGGTTTTCTGAGGATACTTTCCACTGTGCTGGCTGCCTCAGGTCCTCAAATCCAGTCACTCAGTTAAGGAATCCACCCACGTAGCCAACTTTCCATTTGATTAACGTGAGAGTCCTATTCATCTAACACTGGGCTCTCTGCCTTCTACTGAAACACAAAAGACAAATTCCCATCGTTAAATAAGTTGTAACAATGATGAAACTGTATGTGTCTTTCCTCCTCCTGCCCATGTCCTCTTTTCATTTTCTTTTTCATTGCTTTTGTCACTCAGGCTGTATTAGGAATTAGAGGAAGATGGAAACCAGGTATACGGTGATTGAGGAGAGGAGTGCAGAAACCAGCCCCTTGTTCCTAGGCTTTTGGGTGGAAATCTGGACAACGGGGGCGGTTGTGTCACTGTGCTCTACGCAGAGTCATTTTATTTTCCTGAAAACATTTGTCCTTGCTACAAGTGGATTAGAGGTTAGAATGCAGGATTGGCAGGCAGGATTTGTGGTTTCTATTATTAGGACCGCCACAGTTTTATCACACCAGGGTGAGCCCTAAGCAGAGTGGTTTATTGGAGAGAGAACTTGACTAGATGATGGCATCTGCCCTCCTGTGAATGAGAGGCTGCGCGCCACAGCTGAGAGGCAGCCCAGGGTAAGGGTGCAGGGGACACCCTTCAGGGTGAGAACCCTGAAGGCAAGGCTTGATCAGAGAAATGTGTGATTCACCTCGGTACAGGGCGAGCTGTGTGCAGAGGAATCCTATTAGGCCTCCCTCTGCGACTTCCTACGGAAGGAACAGAAAGCACTCTTCTGTCAAGGCCTGCTCAAGGAAGGGGAAGCACTCAAGTATTGCTTCCCCAACATGCTCTCTGGGCACAAACCTACAGGTTTCCACCCCATGAGTGTGTATGTGTATCAGACAAAAAGAACACTAATGCTGTTTGGAGAAGCAGGGTTGGAGTGGTGGTGAAATGTTTTTGGATGATTGTTGGGGTTTCCTTGACTTAAAGAACCTTGCATACACTCAATTCTGAGTGAGATCTCTAACAGCCTTCTGAGCTTAGTGATGAACTGAACCAAACATGTTCAAAACACACTACATGTCAGCCCTCTGTGGCTTCCAGACCCCAGGGTCCCAAGACCTCTGCACACTGCTGAGAGCACCTGTGGACACATCTCTGCTCAGCCCTAATCCAGAAGCCCCTGGACCCCCTGTCCCCTTAGGCCAGAGAGACAGGTAACCCTGACCCCTGATTCTGAGTCTCAGCATCTATGGCGTCCTTTTCTGGCTCCAGCTCATATTCATTTGCTAACTATGCTCTTGCTTTCTTCTCCATCGATGAAGCTGTGTGTGACTATTCTACCTGCTAACCCAGTGCCGCTGGGAATGCATGCAATGAACGCAAATGAATTCATTTATCCAGTCAAGAAATATATACACATGCATATTATGTAACAGACCCTGTGCTAAGCTTGAGGATAGAGTAGCAATGACAAAACAAGACAAAAATGCATAGTGTTTGCCTACATGGAGGCGGGAGCAAAAAATAAAATAAGATCACACAAATAGACACATAATTGTGAAAGTATTAGTTGTTCAGTCATGTCTGACTCTTTGTGACCCTATGGCCTGTAGCCCTCCAGGCTCCTCTGTCCATGGGATTCTCCAGGCAAGAATACTGGAGTGGATTGCCATGCCCTCCTCCAGGGGATCTTCCAAACACAGGGAACCTGTGTATCCTGCGTCTCCTGCACTGGCAGGCAGATTCTTTACCACTGAAGCCACCTTGGAAGCCTCGTTTTTTTGTATTATTAATAGTAACATCCTTTTTGACTGAAACTAGTATTTAGTGAGTGATAATCATGGGCTTCCCTGATGGCTCAGACAGTAAAGAATCTGCCTGCAATGCAGGAGACCCAGATTCGATCCTTGGGTCAGGAAGATCCCCTGGAGAAGGAAAATAGCAACCCACTCCAGTATTATGCCATGGACAGAGGAGCCTGGCAGGTTACAGTGCGTGGGGTCACAATGAGTCAGATACAACTGAGCAATTAACACACTCAATCATGGGCCAAATACTTGGCTAGGATTTGGAAATAAAATGATAAATAATATTGCCATGGTCCCAGCCGTCCAAAAGCACAGGATCTCTCAGAGGAACTATAATGAAGAATATACAGACAATAGGTCACATTCAATCTCAGGCAGAAGGGGCATCCAACCCAGAAACAGGAACTAGAGAAAGACACAGCCTAGAAGAAGTGCTGTCTCTCGGTTGAGATTGTTGTCACCTAGTTACAATTTTTTAGTGGTTGTTGCATGACATGAGGTAGATGGGACATAACTTACTCATTCTTTCATTGTAAAAAAACTTTCATTGCCCCTCTCTTTCCTCTCAATTGTAAATAGTAACATTATTAACCATTGCCAGCAAATTATCTGTCACTATAGTAGACCTCATTTTTACCTACCAAATGAGCTGGTCTCATGCTGATGTGGTTTATCTAGGAGGAGAACTCTCTGATCTCTAAAGTAATATGAAATGCAACCTTCTATAGGTGATTTCACTTTACAGACAAAAACACACATCTCTGGACCACTTCTGACAAACAGCCTGACACAGAGCTATTTCTTCCTTTCAGTAATCGGAATATATACAAGAAGATGAATTCACCATAGATTTCATTTAATTAAAGCATAACTATGATAGTATATTTTCATATGATTTCATTAAAAAATCATATAACTCATTCTAAGATCAAATATAAAGGATTTTTGACTAGCCACATTTTTAAAAATATCTGTACCACTGTTCATTCAATAGAAATGTTTTGGGGGTATTATCTGTGGTTTGTATTATCCGTGCTTTTTCTCCACTGGGACATACAGTAATTGAAAGCTGAGTACAAACTTTATAACTGTTTTTGAATTGATCAAATCATCTTAGAGTTGCTTTGTAAAGCTTAATTAATGCTTCCTAAATGCTTTAAGATCTTATTAGAAGCATAGAATGAAAGTTTTATTCTAAATTCTGAAATACTAGACTTATATGTTATATCTACAAAGAATATGAGATTTATTTTATGTCAAAATCTATGAAAGCAAAGTAGAAACTGAAAGAATTGAGAAGATGATCTCCAAAATAAAACATAAGTGATGACATTTCCACTCTGCTTCTTGTGCAATGTGCCTACAAAAGTCATTCCTATCTTCAAAGCTCCTGTAATTTATATCTTAGAATTCATAATGCCCAGAATCATTTTGTGCCATGCTTACTAAAAGATGACCTCCAACATTCAATCAGAAAAGTTTCCTATGCAATTTACTCAAAGCCTGTAAGTCTAAAGGAAAAAAAGTAAGGATAAAATACTCTTCCTGAATCCTTATGTGGATTTCCACTGGTATAATAAATGGAATAAACAGATTCTAATTTCTTTGTTAATATTCTCTTTAAACCAACACAATGCATACAACTCAATGATAAATTATGTTAGCTGAATTTGATCACCAATTATGAAGAAGAAACCATTTATTTTTTTTAATTATTTGAAAAATAGATCATTCTTCCACCTGGAATGGCTAAAAGCCATAATAATAACAATTATCTTTATTCATTCCATTCAGGATAAAAACCTCTGTTGAAATGTTAGGCAACTATTTTGTTTTTGTTATATTCTTATTTTGTATTCAGGGCATTCAACAGAATAATTGCTCAAAGAAATGACAAGAACATAACCTTATATAAGAAAAAAATCTTGGCTCAGGGCCATTTTGCCATGTAGATGTGTATGTAGTAAGGGCTTTTAAAAAGTTAATTAAAAACAGAATTGCTAAAAGAGATCCAAAATCATGACAGTGATTCAGGAAATTAAATGGGACCATCTTCCAAGAGAGAAAACGACTAGTACCCAAAGGACCACAATTTCTCACTGTTTGGAACCATCCCTCACCACCCTCTACCACCAGGATCTCCTCTCCAGGGCCCATTTCAAATGTCCCTTTTCCTGATTAGTTTTTTTTTTTTTTGGCGGGGGCGTGTGGGGGAACCTATACAGAGTTAGTGACTCTGTTCTGAGTGTCAGGCCATGGGCTGAGGGCTAGAGATACCAAGACTAATAGGAAACATTCTCTGTTCTGCCCCAAAATGGGGGAGAAAGCCATACATAGACAAATTACAGTCCAACAGAGAAAGTGTCTTTAGAGCAATAAGACCAAATAGGCTCAAGTACAAACAAGAACATATATTTATGGTCTAGATATTTCTACAGTACTCTCTCCATATTTTCACTATACCAGTCTATTTGTATTCGGGGCAATCTCCACGCTAAACTGGGAGTTCCTTCATTCACTCAAAAACACACATTTCAATTCCATTATGTGCTTGGCATTGTGCTGGGCAGACCAAACATTATTGTCTGAGTTCTGATTCAAATGTAACCCTTGCTGTCATGAATGCAAAGTCAGCTCAAGCCCAACAAATATATAATAAGAGTCTGACAAATTTTGGTTGAACAAACAAACAAACTGAATGAACTCATATTGGCAAACAGGAAAAGCTTTGGAAAGCTGGATGGAAAAACAAGCATGTTTGATTTAGCCAGGCGCCACTCAGGAAGTTGAAGTTGATGCCCACCTGGGTGTAGGGAACCTGATGTTTTGTTTGTTCTTCTCAGTACTATAACTTACCCTATAACTTACCCACCACTTGGGGAAATTTAGCTGTTTTAAACTCTTGGATCTTAATAACAATTAAAAAAAATCAAAGCAAAGTGAAAGAATCATGAACGAGACTGTGGAATTACCATAAGAACTTCTGTTCTCAGAGGTTTAGCACGGAAAAATGGGAATTTAAACATGAATTTTAATAACTTTAGGAAGATGTTTATAGCAGCCTTAGTCCTAATAGTTAAAAACAAGAAACGACCCAAATATTCATCAACAGGATGATGGACAAATTGTAATAACTTTATATCAAAAATAAAAAGAAATAACCTTCTGATGCAATGTAATAATGTATATGAATCTCAAAAATGATATGTTGAGTTAAAAATGCTAGACACCAAAAAAGTGTTTGATTATTATTGATTATTATCACACTGACTGATTACATCTAAATGAAATTCAGTGATAGTTGAGTGGTAGTTGCTCAGTCATGCCTGACTCTTTACAACCCATGGACTGTAGCCTGTCAGGCTCCTCTTTCCATGGAATTCTCCAGGCAAGATTACTGGAGTGGGTTGCCATTTCCTTCTCCAAATGAAGTTCAAGAAAAGGCAAAAATAACCTACGGTGACAGAACAGTGGTCACCTGGGAAAGGAGAGGAGGAACTGACTGGGAAAGAGCCAAAGGGAAAGTTCTGGATGACAAAGTGTTCTATATCTTGGTTTGAGTGGTGATTACACAGGTTTATACAATTGCCCAAATTCACTGCCCTAAGCCCTACAGACTACTGTATCATACATAAATTATACCACAATAACGGGAAAAAAATCTTATGAATACTTGTATCTTCTAAATATGATTCCTTTACAGAATTTTTATTTAAAATGTAATCTTAAGATCCTCAGCTTCATTTTGCAGAATTTTTAACATGCTTCTTAAAATCTGTGTTATTTTTATAAACGATACCACACCGTGTGCACGAGTGAATATTTAGTGCCGGTCAGATATGGCACTAAACCTTTGGCCATCTCAGACTCTATTCAGAAACCAGAGGCACTTGGTTCGATATATTCCTCTTTTGGTGAATTAGTTCAGGTGGCTCCTTTGTGAGCACTCACACAGATTTCAGGGGTCTCTACAGGACATCTGTTTTGAGTTCTTACCATGGGAGGTGGTGAGGCTTTATGCTGACCCGTTCACACCCTCTCACCTGACCTCTCATCACCCAGCTCATGTATCTGTAAGGCAGCTGTGCTGATGAGGGATTTAATCTGTGGTGACTGAAGCTGAAGCTCTCTCTCACTAAGAGTATTTGCCTGTATGGAAATGAGAACCCTGACCTTGGCCTCATTAGCACTCTCTTCCAAACAGCTAAGTGAATCAGCCACTGGCACATACCAATAATAAACTGAAAACACGTTGGCTGGAGAGTGATATTAAGGTGCACGCAAGGCCACTCTTCCCCCTTTAAGCCCTTGGTGATATGAAGCAAATTTTCAAGCTCTCTGATACCCAGAATCACAGTTCCAGCCTTACTGCTGCCCTACTTCTGCCTTCTGTGCCTCCAAAGCAAATATATGCAGAGGAGGCAGGACTTGGAGTCCACACACAAGGATCTATGCAAAATGTCACAATATTTCATTTTGCTCCAAAATCAAAACAGATTTGAAGATAAGTCGTCATCTCACTGGGCCTCTTGGTATTGTGAGAAAGCCCCTGGGAACTTAGCGAGGTGACATCACTTGGATGAAGCCCCTATGTCTTCAGTCCACACCAGTCACCACCCCTGTGCTCACTGTCCAAGCGCTGACACTCTCTTAAGTTCAGACAGCTTTGCTGACTCCTGCCAAGCTTGCTCTGAACTCTTTGCCAGGGCTGAAAAGCCCAGCCTCTAAGATCCAGTCTCTCTCGGGGGGGCCACACAGTCACTCCTCTCCAAGTTCTTCCTCAGGATGCTTTGAGAGAGCTGGGTACAGATCTCTGCTACTTAAAGAGCAAATCAAAGGCCACCAATTCTTTCACAGTCTTAAAGAGTTCCTCCTTCTCTCTGCTTCTGTTCCCCTAGGATAGAGTTTAGGGAGCAGGAAAAGAGAAAATAAAACAAGAATATGTAAAGTGACATTTTAATTATGCAAACATATGCACATAGCCTAACACTATCACCTATATCAATATATCAAGCTCTGGTTTTGATTTGAAACTCTATTACTGATCAGTTGTGAGTACTCAAATAAGCACCTAAAAATAAAAAGTCTCACTTTCCTCATCTACACAATGGGAATATACTTTAGCCTGACTGTTTTATGTACAAGTCTATTAAGAACACTTTTCACTATGTATTTAGTCTGTTTTCCATTATGATTTCATATATCTTCTATGATATCCTCAAATGATGTAACAGTGTTTTATAATGAGCAAAGAATGGCACAAAAGTTATGTAATGTTCTCCTCTTGAAACAAAGACCCAGTAATCATATCTTGATATACTTTTTAAAATTTCTTCCATGTTTGTCCCCAACTACTATATTGCATACCACATATTCCCACATTGTACCAATTGTGAAGAACTTTATTCCAACTATTCTCCCATTACCTCTTAAGCTCAAATTCAAACTTCTGTATGATGGTTCTATAGTTGGGCAGCTGTCAATCTAACAAACGCTTTTTACTTGGCAGCAATTTAAAAATGAAAGGGCTACCAGAGAACACCCTCATCATCTTGTCTTAGGGCTATGTCAAGTCTCTGGGTATAATCCCATCTGCAGGGACCTTGATCCCACAAAAGATCAAACTGGTTCACTACACAGAGGACATCATGATGCTTGAAACAGATGATCAATAGTAGCAGGTGCTGCATTAGATGCCTAAGACACACACTTACCAAAAGGGTAAGTGTATTGAATAACAGCTCTTGAAAGCTAGGACTCAGCCACCTAGATGAGGTTTCTAGGGGCCCAGTATTCTGGATCGTACTCTCTCGGAATGAAATAAAAGTTGTAACCAAGAATAATTTTGACCATATGATGGCCCTCTGTATTCTGGAGGCAATGTATGGCACCTCTGACTGTGCTGCTCTGAACAAACCACTTAATGTAGCCAGAATTGGGTGGTGACCAGGTAAAAGAAGCCTCTGCGACTAGTCCAGGAGGTAGGCCATAGACTAACCCCACACAAGCTATACTGCTTCACAGGCCTTACGAGCCAGCAGGTCCAGTAGCACCGGATGCTTCCTTAGTAAAAAGGGATCCTGTACAGAACCCATGCAAACCCCCAAAGGATAACCAAGGCACACACCCTGAGAGTTTGAAGTACAGAGGGGTCCTCTTTCCCAGATAACTGTTCTTTGGCATAAGTGGTCCTGCCTCACTATTGGACCCTACAGAGAATGAACCCCTGGCCCTGTGACTTGAGCTGCCTATACCTGACTAGGTGTTATCTGATTCATCAGGTTACAAAATTAAGCATGTACAGCAACACTTCATCACCCACTGGAAACGCTATGTGTAAAATTAGGCTGAAACACATCCCAAAGCAACAACAATGTCAGAAGTGCTGAGACTCAGGCTTTTATGGCACATTCTTCCGCTGCACTGCTGTCTTCCTTCAACGAACGCTAGGTTTTCATGGGGCTCCGCCTGTGAACAAATGACCAAGGAAGGATCTGGTTTACAGACGTTTTTTCTCAATATACTGGCAAAGGAAGAATAGAACACTATAGCTCAGGAGTGTGCTTAAAAAAACAAACAAACAAAGAAAAACACTGAAGAGGGGAAATCCTCTCAGTGAGAAAATCTTGAAGTAATACATCACAGTGTCTGCTCTGACTGGACTGAGAGATGGCCCAAGATACAGACAGACCTACACTGCTTCAGGGATAACGACTAACGGTTAGGCTGGATCATTGCAGTTTTGGAAAGAAAGTATGGAAAGACAGCAAAGCAGTATGTTGACAGACCTCTTAAACTGGCACAGAGCATGAAGATATTCACATGAATGTTTTAAGTGTTGTGAGAATGCTTACAAAAGCACATGCTTTAGATGAAGCTCTCAATAATCAAAGTCTTCCCTAGTGGCTCAGACAGTGAAGAGTCTGCCTGCAGTGCGAGAGACCCATGTCCGATCCCTGGGTCAGGAACGGATGGCAACCCACTCCGGTATTCTTGCCTGGAAAATCCCATGGATGGAGGAACCTGGCAGGCCTCAATCCATGGGGTCGCAAAGAGTCAGGTATGACTGAGCGACTAACACATACACACTCAACAATCAGGTAGAAAAGAAAACCTATCCAATGGATGCCTGTCAGTTTCTTTCTCCAAATACCCAGGTACTTAGTCAATAGGTCTGTGTACACAAGACAAGAATGACATCAGGAATGGATGTTGCATACAGGCCCAACAACAGGGAGTTCCCATCCCCAGTCGTGACCAGGTTACCAGCAATCTGGTGAGCACTACCAAGTGCTCAAGCTGACAATAGCAGAAGCAATGCTGGTTCCTGTTGTAGCGCCATGTGGTGGGCAAGGGGGCCAATTCAGCCACCAGCTATGCTGCACCCCTTCCATAGTGGAGGGGATACAAGTCTTCACTGGGATAGGCACTTATTCTGGACACCGATTAGTTTTCTCCGCTTGCAAGACTTCTGTGAACACAGGATTCATGGGCTTATGGGCTGCTTTATTCTCTTTCTTGGCATCCATATAAATTGCTTCAGATTAAACAACTCACTTCACAGTCAAAAAAGTGCAGCAATGAATGGGTTCATGCCCATGGAACTTACTGGTATTGCCACTCATCCCTTGAAGCAGGTGGCCTGAGAGGAAGGTGGCCTGGCCTCCTTAAGGTTCATTTATGGGTCTAATTGAAAGATCACCCTGTGAGGTACACACAGTCCTATAGGATGCAGTGTATGGCTTAAACCAGTGACCAGTAGGGACTTCCCTGGTGGTCCAGTGGTTGAAAATCCACTTGGCAATGCAGGGGACATGGGTTCGATCCCTGGTTGGGGAATTAAGATTCCATATACCACAGAGCAACTAAGCCTGTGCTTCATGACTACTGAGACCACATGCCCCAGAGCCTGTGTGCCATAACTGAGACCTGATGCAGCCAAATAAGTAAAACCCTGAACAATGGTTAAAATGGCAAACCAGTGACCAATAAATGGTGCTTTTTTCTTCCAGAGTCAGAATCCATGGATCTGGAATAAAAAGATGAAAATAACAGTAGTCCCTCTGTTACCCTTAATGATCCACTTACTGAATTTTTGCTTCCTACTCTCACAACTTTATGTAATGTGCTCTTGTTAGAGAGTTTAGTCCCCACAGGAAGACTGACAGTGTTTCTATTGAATTGGAAACTGAGACTGCCATCTGGCAACCTGGGTTCCTCATATCACTGAACCAAAGGAAGGGGTTACTATATTTGGTTGGGGTGATTGATTCTGTTGATCTGTACTGGTTGCTACCCAGTGCTGGCAGGAGAAACTAGGTCTAGAACTGAGAGGACTCTCCAAGGCATCTCTTAGTCATTTATCATGTGCAAAACAGACAGGACTGAAAATAATTTAGACCCAAGAATAAAGGTTTGGGTCACCTCACCAGGTAAAAAACACTGACTGGCTGGTTAAAGGCAAAGGGACTATAGAATGGGTGGTAGGAAAGAGAATTTATAAATATCATTTGAGGATTTGTGACCAGTTCCAGAAATAAAGTAGCAGATATGAACTGTTTCTTCCTCACTTGTTTCCACTCATTTTCTTTATCCTAATTCCCTATTAGTTTATACAAACAGTGTCAGTGACAATTAAATTTATAACAGTTTTTAATGAAAAAAAAGAGGCAAAAATGTAATTAAAATCACCGAAGATAGGTATGAAGAGCATTAGAGATTTGTGACTCCATTTTGAGGGTAAGGAGATGAAAGTATATTTTTATAAAAGAAGTTATAACTCGCTAGACAGAAGTCTGGTATCGTTCTTATTGTCCAGTAGAAGTTTTAAAATGGGTAGAAGAGAGGGTGTGGAGAACTGGTAGCCAAGGGAGGTATATCTGTGATCATTTATTCAGGTATTGTCTCTCAACTTTCTACACAGTGCTGCATGACTCTGGGGCTGGGGATATGAGGACCATACTTCTAAGATTTTCTTGCCAGTTTTCCAGTTAGATTCTGCCAGAGACAGGCACTGTGAGGGAGACTGAAGGGGAGGGGAAGAGATTTCTCCTGCTTCCAACAGCTTCAGCATCTCAGCACAAACAGGCAGCAAAGACTCCAGTACTAGTCTTTTGGTGCTGTGCAGAACCCCCTTGGGGCCTGGACACAGCCACGCAACTCTCAGAAGCCCCAGTTGCCCCAGCACCAGCGTGAGGCACCCCACCCTCCCATCTCAGCACATCTAAGCTGTGGCCTCTCTCGCACACTCCAGTGGAGGCAGCAGCCCCTCCCCTCTGCTCGCCACTTCTGCTGTCCCCACCCTTTGTCTTTTTTGTTCTCCCAGACTAGGGGATGGTAACTACTTCTGGTTTACTGATCTCTGGGTTAGCTTACCATCCTTTTCCTTTCTTTCAGGCTATTAATCCCTTGTATTGAATACCCTCTGTTTGAAATACCTACTGTGGTTTCATTTTCCTTACCAGACCATGACAGATGTCAGCATATAATTTAAAAGTTGATAATAAAAATCTTTGAAACGTGAGCCAAAATGAAAATATTTAATATTTGAAAACATTTTACTATCCAGAAATTTAAAGAATTAAACTCCCTGCAGAATTTAACATCTTTCTATCCCTAGATAGTGTGAAACCTCAATTTCCCTTGGGGATCATGTAACTGTATGTCAGTCTACCAAGCAGCAATTTACCCAGCTTCTCATCTTCCTCCTCAAACACAGAAACAGGATACATATCCCCTCCTAGAGTGCTGAGAGCAGAGACTAAAAGCACTGTTTACATGTGAGTGTCAGGAAGTCAAAACAATGACTTTTTTCAAAAACTGCAGTCTCAGCATGTGCCCATTACAGAGAATGCTTTCCTCTTCTCAGATCATGTGCTATAAAAACACAGTGAGCCACTTCCTGTCTTTTGGTGGAGGGGTCATGTAGGTCAATCTTTAGACTGAAGTGTGAACTTCCTGGTTCTGTCGAATATCATGATGAGAAGGGCGATTTGGGCAGACAGATGTGTGGCAACATTACTTTGAAAAAAATTTTTAGAACACTGGGCTTCCTTGGGAATGTGACATTTACAGGCATCCTAAATGTTCTGTACAACTGAGGTATTTTCAGAATAGAACAGTGAGCATACCAGTAATGTGTTCTTCTTTTGTTTACCATTTTACTTCTGTGACCTACCCCCAAGTAGCACTTGTACATGACACATAAGAGTTTCCATCTGGAGGCTTCAGTGAAAGGTGAGGTGAAAGGGAGCTCCCACCACCATGGATACTGCAATTCCTATTGTGGATAAACACACAATAGAAAACTTTTTAGAAATACACTTTTTTTTCCCATTGCTTATTATGTTCATGCCACAGAGGTGGAGATGGCAACTTTCCATTACATTGGGAGATAGGGACTTGAGTTTAGTGTCATCCTTGCTTCTGCAGATGGGGAACAAGCAAAATAATAAGATGGGAAAGATCAAGATAATATGGTTATTCACAGGGCCATCACAGGCCTCCTCCTAATATATTTCCAACAGGCTCTTATTTTGAAGGGTGCCCTGACCCTTCTCTAACTTCAGTCAAGTTACTAGTCACACAGCTTTAGTAACTGTCAGGCTACAGGAAAAAGACTGGAGAGGGGAAAAAAACCCAGTGAACATACTGATGTGCAAAAAAAGGGACAAGAGCACCACTCTAAATGTGAACTATTACCCATTATAACAGTCTTTTGGACCATTGCTCTACACATGAGATAGAAGAGGAAAAGTTTTTTTTGCATGAGGACAGATTACAGAAATACTGAGAAAGGATACTGCTTTCCTAGATGGTTAATCTTTTTAGAGGTACTTTACCTAGATTTTCTTCTTGCCCCAAACAAGAGGAACAGATTAAGTTGCCCCACTGAAAGTAGAGATTTGAGGTTTGGGAGGAGCAGAAAAATCATTAGAACCCAGGAGAAATATCACCTTCCCCAGAGAGAATTCGTTTCTCCTTCTCCATACTTCCACATTCATATCTTGCAATATGTTGTAATTATTTGCTTAGTCTCTTTGCTGGAAAGCAGGAAACACATCTATTCAACTTGGTGTATGCTCAGCATAAACCAGTGCTTGGTACAAGAAGGTTCAGTGAATGTTGATCAGGTAATGACTGAACAAAGGAGGCATGCTTGGAAACTATGTCTTAAATTAACCTCAGTAATGAATCTGCCTGGATATCAGAATGAAATTATTGGCTGAGGTTGGTCCAGAACATTGTTAAAGCACATTACCCAAAGTTTCAGTATTTTAGCAATAAGGAATGATAAAGGAGCTGTGCTGTGCTGAGTCGCTCAGTCATGTCCGACTCTGTGCAACCTGATGGACTGTGCCCCGTCAGGCTCCTCTGTCCATGGGGATTCTCCAGGCAAGAATACTGGAGTGGGTTGCCATGCCCTCCTCCAGGAGATCTTCCTAACCCAGAGATCAAACCCAGATCTTCTGCATTGCAGGCAGATTCTTTACCATCTGAGCCACCAGGGAAAGCTGATAAAGAAGCTGGAGGGGTACTTTCCTGATGGTCCAGTGGTAGGGCCTTCTCTCTTCCACTGCAGGGGGCACAGGTTCGATCCCTGATTGGGGAACTAAGATCCCACATGTTACACAGCTTGGCCAAAACAATAAATAAATAGAGAATGTTTAAAAAAGAAGCAACCAGAGGCCCCAGATCAAGATCACAATGAAGGAAGGAGAACGTACAGCAAAGGTCTCCCTATTGACTGGATGTGTCCTGTAGCCCCAAAGACCTTAGCTCTGAAAGTCATCTTTCAACTCCCTTCCTTTAAGCCTCAGGATGTCAACTGCTAAAACCACCCCAAGTACACGAGCATACGCACGTGCACATGTATATGCAAAATATAATATCTTTCCTCTCAAGAAGTCAACCTTCTGGCAATGAGAAATATTTCTTAAATTATAACTAGCAAAGGAAATAAAACCTCCAGGCAGTAAACAGTGAGGGAAAAATTAGTGAATAGTTGAAGTCCTAAAACAACACCCATTCAAAAGGCTTGTTTGTTACCTAGGAAGAATTAAATAGATGACCAGTGCAAGTTTGATGCATGAAGCAGGGCACCCAAAGCTGGTGCTCCGGGACAACCTAGAGGGATAGGGTGTCCTATCCTGCAGTGGGAAGGGGGTTCAGGATGTGGGGACACATGTAAATCTATGGCTGATTCACACTGATATATGGCAAAAAACATCACAATATTGTAAAGTAATTATCTTCCAATTAAATAAATTTTTTAAAAAAGAATGAAAACACTTTTATATTTCTGGATATGAGGAAGGTTATCCTAACCAGACTGGAGGGGGCTCTTCTGCATGGTTCCCCCTACCTCAGAGTCTCTTAACACTAAATAGATCTGGAAATCAAGACCCCAGTGACTAGCAAGAGACTGAAGTTGCCTGAACATTGGAGAACACTCTAAATTATGTTCCCTTTTCTCAGGACAGGCATCTGATCTGGTTCTGATCATATTCTTGCCAGTTTCTCCCTCAGGCATTCGAGTTCTGTGCCTATCTCAGACAGGTGATTAGAGCCTTCTGAGATAGAAACCAGGTTGCCTGACATCAAAGCACCATCCTCTTTGGATTCTCTACTCTTTAATCCTGTTGCCTGTACCTGTCAAAGATAATGCACAGAAAGGAATCAAGAGAACTAGCTCACTTATGAACTGCAGGTTAAAAAAAAACTAAATAAAATAGTGGCCAATCAAATCTAGCACTGGACAGAAAAGATCCACAAATGATGAGGACCCCTTAAATGGAGGAATCAGACTGCAATGCCGGAAACCACTGATCAATCATTAAAAGTAGAAGAACCAAATTGCATGTGCCTCCAAATGTGGTATAAAATCAAGGCTACAGCTCACTCTTGACATATTCTTGCTTAAAACTTGAACTTTCATCTAATCAAGCCTCTAGGTCTAACTACCAGTTGTAGGAAAGGCAGGGGAAAGGAGACTGTTTACAACCGCAGGACGCAGTCAGCTGAATCTTGGATGCAGGCGATTCAAGAAATGACCCCATTTCTTCAACAAAGCATGAAACATGCTCCTGTTGATTAAGAGACTCTTGCTGATTAAGACACTTCTTGAACCAACAATTCAAAAAAGTCCAATATTGGTGGCAATTAGAGAAACAACTTGGATAAATTATTAGATGTCTCTAAGAAAATAGTACTAACTGGTACTTTTTGTTAGATATCATAATGGCATTGTGCTTGCATTTTTAAAGTCCTTATCTGTTAGAAAGCCACATTGTAGTATTAAGGGGTAAAACAGAAAATGGTCCTAGAGTTTGCTTTAAAACTTTCCACCAAAAAGGGAAGGAGAGAAGAGCTGAATCAAGAACGCTGATAATTATGGGATTTGGGTAAAGATTATACAAGGATTCATTACATTATTCCCTACATTTTGAAGTCTGTTTGAAAATTTTCATAACTAAAATGAAAGAAAAAGAAACACCATAGCCAAATAAGGGAGTTTCCAGAAATGCAAAAGTGATTTGAAATTTAAAATACTTCACCATGACAAAAAGTTAATGGAGAAAAATCATTTAATCGACTTAATAGATGTTAAAAAGGTCTTTAAAAAGTTCAATATGATGTCCTGACCTTAACAACAAAAACATTGGAAATACCAACAGAGGATTTGGTAAATGTTTTAAGTATCTCCACCTGATAAAATGCCATGCATTTCTTTAAAATTATGTTGGAAGGAAACAAGGACATGGAAATGTGCTCATGATGTACTAAGTAGAAAAAAAAAAAAAAAAGATTCCCAGAAGAAATGAAAGGCATCATTTCATTTTACATTAACATATATACCAAAATGTGGAGAGTGGCTAAATGTGGGTTTGGATTTGCTATTGTTTGTGGTTTTCATTTTCTTTCTTGTAGTTGGCTATATTTTCCAAAGTGTCTACAGATAACACATACTGCTTTTTTAATAAGGGAAAAGCACACAGTGTTATTTTAATTTTTTAGAAATTCTTATGGTCATTTCTTCAGTTAAAATACACCTAAATTAACCCTGGTCTTACTAATATTTTTCCATTTTGCTCAAAATAATATCTTAAGAGACTTATCAAATGCCTTGTTGAAATTAAAATTCAATGTTTACAGTGTTTCCTGTGTAATAACATTATTGAAATAAAAGTCAGAGGCCCTATTGAAAAATAGTGTTCATATTAAACATCTTGAACAAGACGGAGATTATTAGTTTACATCAAATGTGTTTAAAATAATTCTTATTGTACAACTCTGCATGCAAATGGCACAAAGTTTGAGAAAATGCAAAAATGGATCAGCTTTTATATGGCAGGAGATACAGGAATTTATCTTTCCTGAAAAAATTCAGGAATTTTTTCTTTCTTATCATGATGTTACAAAGAACAAGAAACTATGTGGTATGTTTTAGAATGATTTGTATCCAAAGTGAATTAAATTGTTAAATTTTCAGTAAGAAGCTTCAGTTCTCTTCCCTTCTCCTAAAACATGCACGCATGAACATGTACACACACACACACAATATAGTATTTCATGAGATACTACTTTACTGCAACAGTATGACAAACACCAGATTTTCTTAACCAAATAATAAATGAAATTAGGAAACAGAATTAAGCTTTATTATGAACTGTGTTGCTAAATATGTTCTGGGTACCATGTACTGCTGGTTCTAAAGTAGTAGGAAGATAAAAATGAAGTAAAGTAAATCAAACATCATGCTCTAAATTGCATGTTCTCCAGAATTCTGTCATCAAGCCTGACGCTTCAGTTCCATTTGTAAATCAGGTTGAGCTTCTCTGAGTAGATTTGGTTTCTTTTCAGCCAAATTATTAAATCTGCATGGTAGATATAAACTTGCTTACAAGAAGGCATTCCCTAAGAAAAGTTAAAGCTTCAAGATTAACCTTTAAAAATTAGCTCCAGAAATATCATGGAGCTGAAGGAACACTATACAGACTACTGTCCCCATTCAGATAACCGACTTGCCCAATTAGCACCAAGACTATTGTGATTTCAGAGGGACTGTGGCCTAACGAAGGTCAGCTGGACTTCCTGCTAAATAAAGTGCAAGAATATTAGGTAGCATTAAGAGAATACATGTTAAGCATTCTCACCCACACCCACACAAAGGTAATCATATGACAGATGTGTTAATAAACTTGATTGTGGTTATCATTTCACAATGCATACATATGTCAAATCATTGCATTATAAACTTTAAATATATACAATTTTGCCAATTATACCTCAATGAAGCTGGAAAAATAATTTAAAATAAAAGCAGAAGATTCATAGTTGTTATTGATTTCCTCCCCCAAAATATGAGAAACATAGAAACGTTTTCATAAGCTGACCGAAAAAAAAAATTAGGTGGCACTGGAATACTGACTGACCTTCCTCCTATATTTAGTTTTTTTGTATCCCTGAAAATATAAAACTATCTTTAAAATGCTGATTTTTCCAATTGACTGGGGTAGACTTGATAATGAGATGATCAAGTGTGACTAGTGTGGCCTGACAGCTGTATGATATAATACTATGTCCTGAATTTTTCTCCTAACAATAGAAATACACTGGTCCAAGTTCTCATATAATCTAAATTAAATGTATCTAATTTCTACATAAATTGTTGAACTGCTATTTCAGATGAATAGGTTTTACCCTATATTTTCTCATCCTTTTGACACAGGTTCCAAACCACTGACTGGAGAAATCTATAATACTGAAAGCAAAAATTTATAATACCGAAAGTTTCAACTTGAGCCAAGTCTTGAAATACCATGAGACTTATATTAATAATAGTATCGTTTATTCATTTAATTCCAGTGAATTCAAAAGCTACATGATATATCAAAGTACCTAACAAACTGTCATTTTTTTTCAGTATTCTTATAAAAATTTTTGATATATGTTATATTGGCCTGCAAACAGGTGATTTTAGAAACTGGGAGAAAAGCAGATCATTTAGCCTACTCTTTTTACTTACTGTTACAAATTCTAAAGAAGAGTTGGAGATGCTAGTCTATATGATAGGATGTTACAAAATATTCTCTAGGGTTGAAGTTTTTGTTTCCTTCCTGTCTAATAGGGAAAAAGAAAACATGTACTTGGGTGCATGCACGCACACACATAACACACTGTAGTGAATAGAATCCATTGTTAATATAAATAAATCCTTTTAGACTGGAATGATTTTATCTATTACCAAGTTGTTCACATTTAATTTTTATTCACAGAACTTAAAATAGCTCTCTTCTGTTGGGCACTGGCCTTTATGAGGATTTTTCCAGCATCTATAGTTTTAGCCATTCTCTCTCTTTCTTGAGCTTCAGATCCATATTTCTACCAGCCTCCTGCTCATCTCCATCCCGATGACCCACAGAAACTCTTTTCCCTCACTCTACATCCAACCCACTTCTTTCTTCCAGGCTCCTAAACTGAGAAGATGCAACTGCCATCCAGCAATCATATGATTGTGAGGGCTGGATAATGTCTTTTACTACTTAATTAGGTAACAAGTTCCAGAGAGCCTATGAAACATTTTTTAAATGTATATATTGTATTATATTACCAATGGCTTTGTGCTATTCAGGTCATCTTTTCCTCTCAAGAATAATATTTCAAAAAACTGTGAACAACCTGATATAACAATACAGTCGGTGCAGGGTTTCTGAGTTCCACATCCGAAGATTTAATCAATTGCACATTGAAAATATTCAGGAAAAAAGTTCCAGAAAATTCCAAACTCAAAACTTGATTTTGCTGCCCACAGGCAACTATCTATATAACATTTACATTTCATTAAGTATTACAAGTAATCTACAGATGTTTTAAAATATATGGAAGGATGTACCATTTTATATAACAGACCTAAGAATCCACAGACTTTAGTATCCACAGGAAGGGGGGATGGGACTTGGAACCAATCCCACCCCTCCACTCCCCATTCCTTGGGATGACTATAAGTGAATTTATCCTGAAACAAACAATTCTTCACATGAAACAATGGTTCACAAAATTCTGGTCATCGGGAACAAAGAACAGTGATCCTTGAAAGATGGGAAATAAATAAGACTGGCACTATGATTATATGATTGCCTTAGCACTGTGCCTAGAAAAAATGTCCAGGCTTGGCACAGGGAGGGGAAACCAAGCGGAGCCTGACTGTCTCCCTAAGCTGAGGAGACAGAATTGTGAGTATGACACACACACACAGAATCTAGCCAAAGCATCTAGAATTCACAAGGCAGATTTGCAGAGGGAAAAGATCTGGACATCTGCAGAGCTGTAACTCTTGACGTTCAGCTGAGTACTGATTACTGCATCACGTGAGGACAAAATAAAAGCACGAAATGAAACTGAAAATATGAAAGGGAATAAAATAGGGTGCTATTCCAGGTGGGCTGAAATAATTGCCTGTTTCCATTAGCCAAATTAAAAAGCCTCATAATTCATGCGGGTGTCAGTCAGAATACTCAAAAGGGGACTTTGCTCCAAGTAACGGGGAAAACTAGTCCTAGATTAAGCATTGCTTTGGTCCTGCTTAACAAAGTTTTTCAAGCCAGCCACAAAAGTAGCTATTGTCTCAAAAGAATTTAGGCACAACATGAAGAAAGCTCAAGAATATAGGAATATTAAAATATCCAACATGGTAAAAATCACATGTCAGGCATCAAACCAGAAGTTACAAAGCAAGAAAAGAAACAAAAACTTTGAACCAAGAAGACTGGAAATATCAATCAATCAAAACTGACCAGAAAGTCATATAGATGATATATTTACTGGATAAGGATATTACAATAGTTATTAACATTATAATTATATTCTATGTGTTCAAGAAGCTATAGGAACAATTAAACATGCTAACTAGAGACATGGAATATACAGACTCACAATGAGTTTCTGGAGATGAAAATTACAGTATCTGAGATGAAAAACATACAAGATAGAAATAATGACAGATTAGACTTTGCAGAAGAAAACATTAATAGAATTGAGTACATAACAGTAGAAACTCTCCAAAATCAAACACAGTTAGATAAAAAGTCTGAAAAATAAAGTTTCACTAAGCTGTGGGACAACTTTAACAGAACTAATATGCTAATCCCAAAAGGTGGGGCAGCAAAAAAATAATGGTTAAAATCTTTCCAAATTTGATACAAAACTATTAACTCACAGATTCAGAAACTGAGAAAAAAAAAACTCAAATTCAAGATAAAACTACACCAAAGCACATTATAATCAAATTACTTAAGACCAGTGATTATTAGAAAATCAAAATAGAGACAAAATGCAGAACAAATATATATTTTCATATATATGTGTGTATATATGAAAGATTTCTCATTGGAAACAACACAATTTAAAAGATACTAGGGCACTGTCTTTAAAGTACTGAAGAAAAAACTGTCAGCCTGGAATACTTTACCAATGAAAGTATCTTTCAAAAATGAAGGCAAAATACAAAGTTTTTCAAACACGGAACAGCTTTATTATCAGCAGACAGACATGCATAAGTGTTTTTTAAAAAAGCATTTTAACAAGAAGGGAAATGATACTATATGGAAATCTATGTCTACACAAAGGAATGAAGAGCATCAGAAGTGGAAAATACACTGGTAAATATGAAAATTTTTCATCAGTTTTTTGAAAGTATCATTAAAAGACAATTGATTGTTTAAAGCAAAAATAATAACCATGTATTGTGGGAGTACAATACATTGACACTTTAAATGTTTGACATTTTAAAAAGCCTGGGAACAAAGAAATGAAAGTATAGTGTAGTAAGGTTGGTACACTATATGCAAAGTAGAATTGTGTCACCTAAAGGTAGATGGTGATAATTTAAAGACATATATTACAAGCCATAAAGAAACCACTTAAATATCATAACACAGAGATATGGCTAATAAGGTAGTAAAAAAGATGAAGTTGTCATAAAATACTCAATTCAAAAACAACTAGTAAAAAAGTAAACCCAAAACAGATAACAATGGATTTCAAGTTTTGTTGATTTTTTTTCTCAGCAAAACCTCTTTTAAATACAGAGCCTTTCCGGTTAAGCTGAATATAATAAACAGAGAAGTAACAGTGCTCTGGTTAAAGTGGGGGTGGGAGAGCCCAGACTCCCCGCTGCAATGGGGAATGAGGGGGTCATGAGTCATGAGCGGTTCAGAGCACCTTGTGTGACCCACTCCCACCCAGAATTCCTCCTGCCCAGACGGAGAACTGCGGAGAAAAAGACTGTGTGACACACACCAAGTTACTGACCTGTGACTGAACTCTAGATTTTTCACTCACAGTTAATTCCACCAAGCTGCTGAGAAGAGAAAAATATGGGAAGCATACGAAAACGACCAGAAAAAAAAGAGTGAAGAAAGTCAAGAAAGCATAGTGAGCATGTCTTGACAAACCTAACCACAAATCTATTTTTTTTAACCCAAGATGAAAGTAAATATTAGGTATTTGAACTGATACTTCCATTAATATTCATTAGCATTTGTTTTCCTTAAACTGTATTAGCCATTTGGGAGTTTCTGATACATGAAGACAACCCAGGGGATGAACTTCGGATGTGCTGAATTTGAAATAAAAACAGCTTATTAGTTTCAGTGAATTAAAAACACCACACCCTGCATATCCTGCCAAATAAGCTGAAGGCTGAAGAAATATCTTATTCTTCTGAAAAGGCCTCTTTCTCCCTTTCTCCTTTTCATTTTAATAGTGGAAAGACAGTAAAATAAATTCTGTGATAATGGCCTTCATTACTGTAAAGTGAAATCAAATACTCCATTTGCAAACTCTGTCTCAGATTTGAAATGATTATGCTGATATATAGTAAAGAAAACAGACATATAAGGGATAATTCCAAATAATGTGATTTTTTATTTCAATATAATGTGAGTCCTAAAAATAAACACAGCTAAAATATACAGCAGAACTTAGCTATAAATTTCAGTGTATGGTTCCCTGAACTATAGCAGTAGGAATACTGTTTCTGCAGTAAACATTCAAGTGTTGAGAGGACCATTCATTAACACAGGTGAGACTTAGGTCGGCAGCAGAGCCAAACCTGTGTTCAGTGCAGCTGCCGTTCTTCAAGTATGAGAGCATGCTTAGGTTCTGACCAGCTTCATCATTCCATCTCACGCCAGTACTTACAAATGTTTGGTCCCCTACTTGGTATCTTATTACTCCCTTTCTGTGGCTGCGACTGAGTTCCATATTTTATATTACAGGTTTTTTTGTTACAGCAGCCTAAATGAGGGTTAAAGCAATATTATCAACTTTTCAAAATAAAATTAAAAATTGTGATCACTCTATAAATGGTTTCTTTTAAAACTCTTCAATCCAATCTTACTTCTACCCAAAGCAAGGTTATTTTGAAAGTGTGAATAGAGAGGAAGGCAAAAATCAGTGATGTCAATGACCTTATTTTACCTTCTAGTATGTGTGAGGATATGAAACCTAGTCCTGTGTATCAACTGCTTTTTTTAAATATGCATTTTTGAACAGGAAATTTTTAAAAAATCAGTAATGTTGAAGTTGAATAAATAAAATTTTAGTTTTCAAAATTACACTCATAGGCAAATAAATTAGTTGGCATATATGATTCAGGTTTAGCATTATTATAAATAAAGTTTATTACTCAGTCTGACTTGTGATCAAAGCTTCCACAGTTCTCCTTCGAATCAGTAGAGAATATATTTTTGTGTCTATATTTTGAAAAGACTCTTATTCAAAATTAAAAACGACAGCGCAAATCTCTTAAAATCCAAAAGGAACCATAAAAATTTATTAATATAGGTCTAATACTATTAATTCTTTAATGCAAGGATTGCTTGGACATTTTATCACTATTTACAAAAACAGAGAGCTACAAGAGAGACTTAGTTACCTGTCTTCAGTTGGGTAAATGTCTAAACCTATTACTTCTCAATGGAAATGACAAATGGAATATGGAATAAGTTGAAAATATCCTTCAAACTATGCACATTCCCTCTTCCTATCAAGGAAAATGTAAATTGCCAAGCTTAACCTTTAGTGAACCCTGCCCACCCCCACTTCCTAAGAACTCTCATCTATCTTCAGGATAATCTCTACAAATAAAGACTCAGTAATAATGATAATAAAATAATGACAAATTCTTATATTGGGCTTCCCTGGTAGCTCAGATGGTAAAGAATCTGTCTGCAATGCAGGAGACCTGGGTTCGATCCCAGGGTCAGGAAGATCCTCTAGATAAGGGAATGGCTACCCACTCCCAGTATTCTTGCCTGAAGAATTTCATGGACAGAGAGGAGCCTGGCAGGCTACAGTGCAAGGGGTTGCAAAGAGTCAGACACAACTGAGAGACTAACACTTTCACTTTTTCTTATATTAAGTATCACTTTGCTATTTACAAAGCCCTTTTGTCTTTTTTGAGCCTCAAGTAATTCTATGAAGCAGTCATGGTAATATTACACCATTTCATAGGGTCAAAGAAATCAAGGGCTTTCCCGTTTCCACTGTCTGTGCTAGAGCTAAAGGCTAGAATTTAAGGTTACCTGACACTCAGTCCAGTTCTTTTTCCTGTACAATACAGTCTCCTATGTCATACTAAGACAGTGTTCCCTGAATTTAATAATATTTTTTATTTAAAAGATGTTCTGACTTAAATGTAAGTCAATTACTTCATTTAATTCCCTCTTATGTTATTCCAACTTCTGGGTTAAGACTTCTAAAAAAGTTATAAAAGGAAACAAATGGAAGAATTCCCCTCCCCCAACACATTACATTTTCGCAAATACATATTTAAAACCATTCCTAGGCATACATTTACCAAGTACAACTGAGCAAAGAAAGGGGTGTGAGCCGATGCCATATATCAAAAATTCATGGCCAGAGAAACAAAGAGAAGATTCTGAAACAAGAGAGAGCTGATCTAACTCAGCTATGGACCCAAAGATCAGACCCTCAAAGTCACATCAGCTTCATAAAATAAACAGGAGAAAAATGTACTCCACTAGGAACCCTTGCTCAGAGAGGAAGTCACGTGGGAATCAAGTAAAGAAGACTCCCACACTGTAACGGAGGCAAATGTGGACAGACTGAAAATAAATGTAATGGAAACCCTGAAAACATAATACAGAGGAAGAAGAAAGGAAGGGAGGAAGAAAAGACAGAAAAAATCTAGAAGGAAATAATTAACATCATTAACATCTGCTTCATGCTATAGCATAACGTCATTTCCCTAAGTGGCTCAGATGGTAAAGAATCTGCCTGTGATGCAGGAGACCCAGGTATGATCCCTGGGTCAGGAAAATCCCTTGAAGAAAGAAATGGCAAGCCACTCCAGTATTCTTGCCTAGAGAATTTCATGGACAGAGGAGCCTGGCAGGCTAGTCGCCCATGAGATCGCAAAGAGTCGGACACAACTGAGCAACAACACTTCCACTTTCTTTCATAGCATAACTTAAGAAGAATAAGCCTTCAATAAAGTATGAGCTCAAAGATAAGATGATTACAGCACAAATGTAAAAAGAAGATCCAGCTGAAATAATATTATCACAACTAACTGATAAACCAGAGATAACAAGGAAGAACAGAAACCACTGAATATGAAATTTTAAGACAAAATAAAAATTCAATTAAAACAGCATTAATAAATATAGAGAAAATAAAAGATAAAAACCCCAAATAATGGTAATTGATGTCTCTGTGCTATAGAAATTATCAACACAAATGAAGGAGAAGCTGTAGTGAAAGACATAATAGCAAAAAAAAAACATCCCCCATACCCTCATCCCAAGTGGAAAAAAAAAACTGAATATGCAAATCAGTTCCAAGAAAATCTGATACAGAACGCTCAATATAGATACTATCTGGGCTGGCTACTGAACATCAAGAAGAAAGAAAGAATTCTTTAGATTTAGCATATTACTACTGCAATGGTTAATTTAATGTGTCAACTCGACTACACCATGGTTGCCCAGACATTTGGTTAAACATTACTCTGGGTATGTCTTAAAGGGTGTTTCTGGATAAGATCAACCTTTGAATAGGTAGGCTGAGTAAAACAGATTGCCTTCTCCAAGATGGGTGCCTCCAATCCAGTCAACTGAAGACCTAAATAGAACAAAAATGCCGAGTAAGAAGGAACTCTGCCTGCTGGACTGCTTGAGCTAGAACATTCATCATTTCAAGCATTTGGACTTGGACTGAAACATTGCCTCTTCTTGGGTTTTGAGCCTGCTGGCTTTCAGATGACCCTACACCATCAGCTCTCCTACTTCTCAGGCCTGTGGACTCAGAATGGAACCACACTTCAGTTCTCCTGGGTCTCCCACTTGGAACTTCTCAGACTCCATAATCACAGAGTCAATTCCTTATGATAAATCTCTATATAAGTATCTTACATATAGGCTATCTATCCACCTATATGTCTTTTTGGTTCTGTTTCTCTGGAAACCTCTAATACACCTACAAAGAAGAAAAAAAAAATCAGACCAGCCTCATCTCATATGTCTTCCAATAACATATAACAGCAGAAGACAAGAGAAATATTCTAGTGAAAAGAAGCTGATCAGCATCATTCATTCAGTCATATCTTTCTAGTGTAAAAACAACAGACATTTTGGGACCTCCCTGGTGGTTTGGTCCAGTGGCAAGACTTCATGCTCCCAATGCAGGGGGCCTGGGGTTTGATCCCTGGTCAGGGAACTGGATCCCACATGATGCAGCTAAGAGTTCACCTGGAGCAGCTAAAGACCCTGCATGCCACAACTAAGACCCAGTGCAGCCAAATAAATAAAATGAAGATTTTTTAAAAACATATTTTCAAAAATGAAAGAACCAGGAATATCATGCTAATGTGCCCCTTTCGAAAAAATTATCTGATGATGAAATCCAAACAAATAAGAGATGAATTAAAGATCAAAGAAATTACAGTACAAAGACAGATGTGAAACAATACTTCCATTTAAATAAAGTTAAAACAATGAAATTATAATTACAGAAAATAAACACTATCAATCTGGATAATTTAAAAATAATTCTATAAGAGCATTTGAGAGATGGGCAAAGGGAGATGGAGAAGTGATGATGTTAGTGTCTTTATTCTCACACCTAAAACTGGGGGAAAATATCTCTAAATGTTCTTCACAGCCTCTTTTGCAACCTCAGAGGGATGGTTAGGAAATATTCCTAATGGAGAAGAAACATTTAGTTAGAGAAATAGCACTTATATCATGATACCATTTTTATAAAGTTAATCTACTTGACTACACATAGAAAAATCCAGGTTCATCCATTGTCTAACTGTGGCCATTTATGGGTGGTGGCATTCCAGTTGATTCACTCTTACTTTTTATTTTTACTTTTCTAAATAGTTTGAATTATTTTTAAAACAATAAAGCAATTTTTCTTTAAAAAATACTAGAAACTAATATACAAAGATCTTGACAGCAATAGGAATATATCCAATCATTCTTCACTTGTTTCCCATAAAAAATTTCAATTTCTAAAACTATCAAGGTGCTCCATAGTTATTGTCTTGCTATTAAAAATCTAACACAGTATTTTAAAAGGATGACTCAAACTTCTTTCATGTATCTTCCCCTGTACTCTTTCTCAATGGAGAGAGCTAGAGAATGTTTAGAAGGAAGAAAATTAGACCTTCTTCCACTGAACATATATGATTGCAGGACCCGTGTTTTACCGCCACAGTAAATAAATTAAAATGACACAGATACTGTCCTAAGAGAGACAGAATTCATAAGTGTGGGCAGCGGCAGTAGGTATATCTAGGTTTGTACACAGACTCCCTCATTTTCTAGCCGTGGGCCTTGAAAAGTTCTTCTATCTGATTCTTAGGGGATAATAATACTGAACACGGTATGAGATGGTAGTAACTAAAAAGACAACATGTGCAAATCAGTTGGTACATAATAGGTCCTGAGTAAAAGACAGCTATTAGTACTTTCAAAACAATTATTTTCATTTCATTGAAAGTAGGGACTAGAGGAAGAACCATATTGGGAGACACTCTAGAAAGCTCTCAAAAGGCAGTTTTTGCCACACCCACGACAACTATTCAGTTATCTGTGTCTATGGCGGCAGAGGGGGCCCTTCTTGGAGGAGTTAGGCACTCCAGTTGTCACAAGGAAAAGCAGCGGCAGCAGCCTCTTGCCCTCCTCGGCACTTTGTGACCCTACCAGCAGCACAGCCGATCCTGGCCTCAAATAGAAAGAAAGCCTCTGCTCATTCTTTCATTTCAAGGTGTCAGCTTTGTAGCATGTGTCTGGAGTAATTTTTATGAGTCCTCAGAATATATCACTGCCCAAGTCACAAAGTGCAATCAGGTTGCCTGACTTCTTGGAAACCAGGTTTGTGAGATAGTGCTGAGTCTTTCCGGGTGAATGAGTGACCGAAATGAAAACCCCTCCCAGCCCTGTGCTGACCCCTGGTACCACGGGGCGTGACTCTGCTTTTATCACTGGGCCTCAGAGAAGCTCTCTGGGCCAGCTCAGGAAGCATGCGCCCTGCCCTGCACGCCTGCCCCTTCAGAGGAGGGCATTTACAGGACACACACCTGTGCAAAAGCAATCAGGCCTTAATAAAACAGGCAGGGCACATTAGGCTGGGCTTTTGTGCAAGAAGAATAAACACATGCTTTGTGGAGATGAAAGATAAGAAAATACTGTGTTCTGGCTTGTAAGTCCAAGTCCAATCTCTCATGTTCATGGAGCCCATCATCTGAGTCAGGGGCACCAAGTTTACCGATATATATATACACATTTATATATATATATATATATATATATATATATATATATATTTGTTGCTTAGTCTCTAGGTCCTATCCAATTCTTTGCAACCCCATCAACTGTAGCCCACCAGACTCCTCTGACCATGGGATTTCCCAGGCGAGAATACTAGAGTGGGTTGCCATTTCCTTCTCTAGGGGGTCTTCCCGACCCAAGGATGGAACCCACATCTCCTGCATTGGCAGGCGAATTCTTTATACCACTGAGTCAATGGTGGCTCTGTCTGCAATGTGGGAGACCCGCGTTTGATCCCTGGGTCAGCAAGATCCTCTAGAGAAGGAAGTGGCAACCCACTCCACTATTCTTGCCTGGAGAATTTCGTGAACAGAGGAGCCTGGTGGGCTACAGTCCATGGGATCGCAAAGAATTGAACACAACTGAGCAATTAACACAAAAGGTACAAAAATACTTTGCACTACTCTATGAGGCATCCTCAGAAATTCTGACCTCTCAGTTCTGTGTCCAAAACTGCTGTGGGTCAGGGCTGCGACCTAGGTACTAGAGGCTGAGGCTGGGAAATGCTTCCACGAGCATGGCTCACATTTCTTCCATCACACGTATGTCCTTCCAGAAGGGTGGCGTCTTCAGAGGCACAGTCACCATCTTATTTCTCTGTAAGATGCACAGCGTCTGGCACTAACAGGGGTCCCCTAAGTGTCTGGTGAATAAAAGACTAAAGGTATTAATACAGAGTACATTACAATGATTTTCCAAATGGACTTCTTACTCTCAATCTTTATCTTTCAAATCACTGTCATACTGCCAGTTTCCTCTCCTCCAAATATTTCACTCCCTCACTCAGAAAGCCTCACTGACTTCTATTTGCCTGTACAGAAAAGGCCTCTTTAGCCTGGCCATCAAGGCCACACAAATGTTTTCCAGTATAATATTTCTAAAATCCTTTCATATTTCCTGGGTACCTACCAAACTTGCCCACTCCCTCCTCACATACCTACACACTCCCATACAAGTTTTTCTATTAATCTGGAACCCCCTTTCACTATCGTCCCTACACCGCTCAATTCCACCTTGCTGGACTTTAAGACCTAGGAGAAAGAGGCCCTCAATAAATGATAAATAGTCACTGATACTTGGGTAACTAATTTCTTCTCTCTCATTACATTTTTTAAGAACAGGGCTAAGTACAGCCTCCGCAGTTTTTTGTTTTTTTTTTTAATTAAAGTTGATTTACAATATTATATTATTTTCAGGTATTTGACACAGTGATTCAATGTTTATAGATTACAATCCATTTAAAGTTATTGCAAAATAATGGCTGTATTTCCCTGTGCTGTATAATATATTCTTGTTGCTATTTTATACATAGTACTTTGTGTCTCTTCATCCTCTACCCCTATCTTGCCCCGTCTCCCCTTCCCTCTCCCCACTGGTAACCACTAGTTTGTTCTCTAATCTGTGAGTCTGCTTTGTTATATACATACATTTGTTTTATTTTTTGAGAGTCCACCTGTAAATGATAACATAGCATTTGTCTTTCTCTGATATATTTCACTAAGCATAATACTCTCCAGGTCCACCCACATTGTTCAAAATTATCCTCTGTGATTTAAGAGCTCTGACTGGGCAGTCTCTGTGTAAAGTTTAGTTGTAAGAAAAACTTCTGTATTAGTCAGGGTTATCCACAGAAACAGATCCAACAGGGTGTGTGTGTGTGTGTGTGTGTGTGTGTGTGTGTTCATGCAATTGCAAAGGACTGGTAAGTCCAAAATCTATAGGACAGGCCAAAGACCCAGGAAGGAATACAAAGACAGTCAGCTGGTAGAATTCCTTCCTGCTCAGGGAGGTCAGCCTTTATTATACTCAAGCCTTCCACTATTTGGATGAGGTCTACCCACATCATGGAGGGCAATCTGCTTTATTCAAAGTTCACCAATTTAAATATCAATCTCCTCAAAAAAAACAACTTCACAAAAACATTCAGAATAACATTTGACCAACTATCTGAGCACCACAGCTGAGCCACGTTGTCACACAAAATTAACCATCACACCTTCCAACATAGCCTCCTCTTCCTACCACCACTTCCAATCACAAAAGGGGGAGTTTCTCTTGGCCCTTGGCCTCTTTATGTCATCCCAAAAACCAGCTCCAGGGATATTGCACTCTACTCAGAGAATATGGTCACAGAAAGGCAGAGAGTTTAGGGGGCGGGTTGGGTAGAGGGTAAGTTCCCCATAGCACAGCTGAAATTTGCAGTCACTTTCAAGAACAATACCAAGGTAAATAAAAGGAAATAATTACAGATAATTCAAATAAGTTGTAAGTTTCTAAAGAATAGATTTCTGGTTCTGCAACTGCATACAGCTTTATAGTTGTATACATCCGACAACTCCCTGAGAACCAGTTCCTACCCAAACAATTCCTCTTTTTAATTCCTAGAAAGCCTGCTCTTCTTCCTATATTTTTTCTGCTCCTCCTCCCTCCTGGAAAAGAGGTTGAGGTATCTGGGGACAGACAGACCTCCCTGAGAAGGTAACAGTTTAGGTAACTACAGTTTAAAGTCCAGCCAAAGCCTTCATCCTTATCTCACTGTCAGTTGTCATATAAGGAAATAGTTCAGGCACAGAGATGTCCTCCCTTCCTTGGGTCATGAGTTATTTTCATAGTTTTCCTAACTAGCCTTCCCTTAAAATGGGAGCTCAAGAACAAACCTCTGCCATGTTTACCTCAGACCTGGACAGAACATGGCTTTAATTTCTTTTGGTGTGAGATGGGGAAGATTTGGCCTCCTTGAGGGTAACAACCCATGCAATTTCTATTATTATCTGATCTTTCCCCTGATGTAGTTGAGCATAAATTCAGCTAATGTGGGCTTAGGGGTTTTGCTGACAGGCCTCTAGTGCATGATACGGGATACACACCTACAGAATTATTTGCCTAGCACGTATTTTCTAAGAATCAATTCCCTCCCCACTTCCACTCTCACAACTCCTCCCCACCTACATTTTTTGCCACAGGAGCCCCTGTAAGGGTACATCAGGCCCCAGCTCCCTGGTCACTGTTCATTCCTTTTCAGGTAAGCACTGGACTTAAGCTGATCCACAGTCCTTTTTGTGGCTTGTGGCCTTGGAATGAGATATGAGTTGAACTAATCTCTCTCCAGTGGCTCCATACGTAAGGTATAAACCTCAGGTGCTTCTGGTAAGCAAGTCTT
Source organism: Cervus elaphus (assembly GCF_910594005.1). NCBI lineage: Eukaryota > Metazoa > Chordata > Mammalia > Artiodactyla > Cervidae > Cervus > Cervus elaphus. Next base: position 29,916,420 of record NC_057833.1, on the reverse strand, counting down.
CCACCAAGTAGAGAAAGGCTGTCTAAAATGAGAGAGAGTAAAGCCCAGAGAGTAAATGCCCAGAGAGGCATGTGAGATTGAGAAAAATCTTGACAACTTCCTAGTCCCTGGCTTGAAGTGTTTATAACCCAGTCGCACCTCTGTTCTTCCTGTGTTTCGATTATTCAATGCTTCCTAGAAGCCTATTTTTTAAAAAAACCCACCAGTAACCTTTCTTGCAGAAGGTAATTCATGTTTCTAACATCTGTAGACAAAAATTTCTAAAAATCATATAATCTGGCCAATGCCACACTGTCTACTGATAACATCACCTACCTGACTGCTAGGAGAATTGAGATGATTGATGGGAGAAGCACTTTGTCATATGTAAAATACAATACAAAGATACGGTTCTTCTAAAGTCTTCATATTCAACCAACTGGGAATAAAAATTTCTGCTTTAAGACCAAAGGGTTTGTCATGCTTCACAATTTCCTTACTTTCTCATACTTTTTGTAATACATTATCACTTTTTATGATCTTGAGATTTATCTAATAAGAAGTTATCTTTACAGTAATAGAACTCTGAATACAAATGTAACACATCATTGAAGTGTTACATAACATTTGTAAATAACATTTAATAAATAATAACATTGTAAAATGGTCCACTGTACATCTAAACATGTAATACCTGGATGCTGAGGGATCTGTGAAGTTAGCAAGACATCCTGAAGCTATTTTAAATATTTTTAAACTTCTAAAGACAACTGTATATGCACTGTATATTTATTTACAGAAGTTAACTATAACATCTTATTTCTTTGTTTGGGGCTAGAATTATATCATTTCAGTCTGGCAACTGTCTAGCTCACGTTGCTCAAAAGTTCTGATTGGCTGTTGATGATATCACATGCATTTCTCTGATGAAACAGGGCTCAGACTTTTACCAGGTTAGAAGATGCAAACTGAATACCCACAGCAAAATGGACCTAGGGACAGAGACAGGTTGAGAGCCAAAACGAAGGACTCTGCAGCAGGGAACATCGCCTACACATTCCTCTGCTCACACAAACTTCATTTGAGGGAGACAAGTATGGGTTTATTTACTAGGAAAAATGTTCAAAACATGAAATAAATGGGGAAAACCAAAAAAGGGGTCCTGGGTGAGGAAAAGATTGGTAACTCCTAAACTGCATAGTGTTTCCCTAAGCATGTTTCCCCAAATATAATTCCAAAGTATTACAACGGAGTTATTAAAAAGTTACATAGAAAGATATATATACACACACACACACACACACACTATATTTGGGCAATGCTGGGTCTAATAAACTTGTCTGTTTTGCTACCTGCTTTCTAGTAACTTTTAACATGTTTGTACTTGGTGTATTTCCAAGATGCCATCTCCCAAGCTGAGTACAGAACTCTTCTTTTTTGACACATTTTACCAGACTAGAACCTCATGAAACACATCTTGGAGGAAGCCGATCTAATAAACTCTCATAAAATCTTTCCTATTTGTATTACCTGGCCCACACAGAGATTTCTAAGCAGAGCTGGCCCCATCAATTGGCAGAATATATGAAATGAGAGTTGCTTCACACACCCACCGACAGATCTCTTCCACCTCCCATCAAACCACCTTCATTTCTATCGGTAAAGCGCCATTTCTTTGGTTCTTGAATACTCTTTGCTGTTCCCAATACAGACGCTCCTAAGAAGGGAAACAAAGGAGGCCAGATTTCCTCAAGAACATCCAGGAAAACACCTCCAGCAGCAGAGCAGGGCGAACAGAGAGCCCTGAGGATCTGAGTGAACCCACCTCCAAGCAGCTGAAGGCTTGACACTCATCAGTCAAGCCTCCTGTTGGATTTGACATTCATGCTCATTTTATATTCTACACCATAATACGCCCAAGTTTGCTTTAATATAAAACTACTTTCCGCAGAGCGCCCTGCGGCCGTGCTGATCTGTCTCTTGCTTCAACAGTGTTGGGATCCCACAGGCCCAAGGCCGCCCCTTGCTCCAGCCTCCCAGCACCCTCCAACTTCCAGCCTCCTTTCCAGCCTCCACCCTTGGAACCCAGCACTTAGTTATCCTCGGCCTCCGGGACCAGCCAACGCTGGCTTTTTGTTTTGTTTGTTAGTCTGTTTGAGCTGAGCTCTTTACATCAACCAGGAGCTCCCAGGTTCATCAGAGTTATTCCACCAAGAGCAAGGCCACGGTAACCCCCAGGTCGGCCCGCACCCGCGAGGCCTGCTACACTCACCTCTCCCAGCGGCTCTATTTCCATCGCGACTCGGTGCCTTGGAAGCAGTGGGGAGGTCCACCGGCCGGCCGAGGAGAAGGTCCAGGGCGCCCGGCATTTCTGGAAGACGCCAAACCAGTGCGGCGCAGGCCCCTCTTCCAGGACGTGCAGGCGCCGACCCGTGATGAGTGGGGCAAGGCTCGGGGTGCTGTGGAAGCTCCACGGCCCGGGAGAAGAACCCAGCCGGGTGCTTTTCGGTCCTGCAGTGCAGCGCGCCAGCTCCTCCTTCCTGGAGCTCTCCGCGCGCGCCCGCGAGCACGTGAAGCTCATCAAGAAGATGCGGACTCGATCCTTGGCAGCCCAGAGGCTCCTGAAGGGGCCCTCTGCACCCACCCGGAGTCAGGGCTTCGGCCTGAGTCTCTCCCTGCAGCCCGTGGGCAGCGCTTTAACCACTCTCAAGCTCTCTTCCAAGCTGTGGACAATATGGAGACAATAAAGCTTTTTGTGCGGGAAAAGCAAAGGAAACGTTTATTGCTTGGCAGCAAATATAACAGGTATTATAAGATGCACCATGTTATAGCAGCTATCGGGGACCCTGAGTCAGGCTGTCCATCTAGATGAGAAACAAGCCTTGGGGGAGGGACTTTGGTAAGACCCTCAAGGAGGAAATGAGAGAGGAGAGACACTGAAAGGGGAGGTAGGTGAGAACCTAAGCGGTTGTACAGAGGCCAAGGATGTGTTTGGAACTGTGGGCAGGATCGTTCAAGTGGGGTGTTGCCACCATCCCCCAGAGAGTGAGAGCAGAGGGCAGGGCGGAAAAGCAGTGCTGGGGGAGCTGATCAGTGGAGCGGCGGTCCCTGTTCTTGCTCCAGAGGCTGTAACTCTCTTTCCTTTCTGGTCTGGAAGGCGACTCTGCCCTCAGTAACCTCTCCTCTACTTCCTCTTTCTTTTTCTGTTCCTTAACCTCATTTTTGTTGCCCCTTCTTGATTTCCTCTTCCACTCTCCCCCGAATTTAGATGTAAAGTTTATTATTGTCTCTGTGTTTGGGGGTAGGGGGAGCCGGGAGGGACCAGGATCAAAGTTGTGTCGCCTCCTCTTGTAGAGAAGGGAACAATTTCAGTTCCTTTAATTTCATCCATAAGATCTAAATGGATGTGAACACAATGGGGAAGGGAAAATAACAGTCCACAATGTTTTCCCACTCTGTACCAACTGACATTTGATGCCTGTGTTGGAAGTGTCTTTCTCTATCATTGAGTTTTTGCCACTTTCCAGCTTTTTAAATTGAGAACTCTTTTTCAAATCAATTTATTAGGAACAAAGAAAAATGGTATTATTTTTAGTGTATTTACCATTGTTACCAGTGTTCAGGGCCCGTGAAGGGTAACAGAAAATAACCTTCTGCCTTTGTCCTCATTACCCCTGCAAGCTCATTCTTTCAGACTGGTACTCCTTGTCCTTTGGATGCTATTCATTGAAAGACTTTGCTGGTCATTCTCAGACTTAGCCAAGAAAATGAGAAAGTCCTTTGCTCTCTGTACGCCTCCAAACAAGTTTGTTTCACTTATTAATCTGATGAGTCCAGTTTAACCAAAACTCTGAGCTCCTTTCAAAGTTTATGCTTCTCTACTCCCCAGTGAAGACAGCTTTAGGCTGGGCCTGGCAGTGGGGAAGGGCTTTGGGCTGGCTGTTTCTTTAGCTTCCCACCTCCTTCTTCTACCTGCTTCGCCCCAGCTAATTGATAGAGTTTGTGACACCTCCACAATTAAAGGGTCAGGAGAAAAAGGGAGGACAAAGAAGCAGAAAATATCTTACTCATGTCATGGGTGATACAGCTGCTCCCTGGGCCTAGTAAGTGTTTCAACTTGACTCTCTCATGGGGTGATGTTTTAGGTTCTTGGAAGATTCTCTCTCTTCTGTGGACTTATACTTGCTGTTCCTGTGACAAAGGTATGAATGTCTTTAGAATTAGTTTCTAATACATCTTTCATCAGTCCCTACCTCCTGCCTTTTCTACTGAGGTCTCCTTGCTACCCTAGGGAGCTCTCTTAGGTAGAATCTAAGGCAGCCCCAAGCTAGCTAGCTCTTTCTATTTCCTGCATGTAGTTCACAAAAAGCACACACCTCTGGCCTTTCTCTCAAAGGGAGTGCAGTTACTTCCTAAGCCACAGTTTTCCACTCCACGTGGAAGCCAGCTCCTGGATCTAGATTTCTCAAGGTGGAGTCAGATCCAGGTCCGCAGGGTCACTTCCGACTACAGGGGCACAAATCAGGTGGTCTCCCAGAAGCCCTGGTCATGGATCATGGAGTGAGGGAAAAACACCTCCTTTCCCCTTTCAGTGAGCTGAGGGTATTAGCAGCATACTGACCCCTCTCTCTAAAGAAACTTTCCAATTTCCATCCATTCCTGATCTCTTCACATTTAATCCTATTGTATTCCAAAGTGGGTGAGGGGTGAAGTTTGCAAAACAAGTTGTAACATCTCTGTTGGTTTCATGCATGGTGACTGCTTTCTCCTACCATGCAATTAAAGTTCACATTGATAACATTTGAGCTAAGGTAGGATTTAAATAGGACTTTCCTGGTGGTACAGTGGGTAGGAATCCTCCTGCCAATGCAGGGGACACGAGTTCGATTCCTGATCCAGGAAGATTCCGCAGGCCGTGAGCAACTAAGCCCATGCACCACAACTACTGCACCCACGCGACTGCTGTGAGAACCTGAGCTCTGCCGCAGGAGAAGCCGCAGCAGCGAGAAGCCCCTGCACCAGAACAAGAGGGTGGTCCCTGTGCGCTGCAACTGGGGAAAGTCTGTGCACAGCAGCGAAGACCCAGTGCAACCAAAAAAAATGAACCCTGAAATTTGAAAACAAGAGTGAAGAATGGTCTGAGTTCAGCCTCCACCTCCAAGAAGCTGCACAGGCCTTTGCAGAACCTTAGAAATGCATGCATGAAGCCATCCCCACTGACAAACACTGGGCTGTTCAGCCCTTCCCATTAGAAAGGAGGTACCTGCGGCCTTCAAGAGTTAAGAGATTTGCTCAGGATCACACAAGTATGGGCAGAAAAATGAGAACCAAATCTTCATCTTTCCACCTACTCAGATAAGTTTATCATTGTGTGGTCTTGGCCGGCTCCTCCAAATCTCGAGAAACAGAAAATGTGTATGGGTTGGGCGGCCTCTGTGGCCCTATGGTCAGAAGCCTGGCCTCAAATCCTGGCTCCCCATGCACCCCGCTGAATGAACCTGGTGCCAAGCTCTTGTCCTCTAAGCCACAGGTTTCTATCTGTAAAATGACATTGATAATGGCAGAAAGAACATAGTGGGTGACTAACAGGAAATGCTTTCCAAACTGCTCCGCCTGTGTGCTCAGTTGCTTCAGCTGTGTCCAACTCTGGCGACCCTGACTGTGGCATGCCAGTCTCCTCTGTCCGTGGGATTCTCTAGGCAAGAGTACTGGAGTGGGTTGCCATGCCCCCCTCCAGGGGATCTTCCTGACCCAGGGATTGAACCTGTGGTGTCTCCTACATCTTCTGCAGCACAGGCGAACTTTTTACCGCTGAGCCACCCAGGAAGCCCCCCAAACTGCTATACCTTGGGCAAATGTTAACTGCCTTTATTATAACGATATGGAAGAAAGGGTGATGGCAGTGTGTTCAGGATAACCTTAGTCTTAGAATTATTGTGAGGTTTCTTATAAGATCACTAATGTGTAGTGGGGAGCTTCCCTGGGGGCTCAGTGGTAAGGAAAGAATCTGCCCGCCAATGAAGGAGACATGGGTTTGATCCCTGGATGGAGAAGATCCCCTGGAGAAGGAAATGGCAACCCACTTCAGTATTCTTGCCTAGGAAATCCTATAGGCAGAAGAGCCTGTTGAGCTACAGTCCATGGGGTCACAAGAATCGGACATGACTTAGCAACTAAAACAGCAACGTGTAATGACATTGGATCCTAAGAAATGCATGACCTAAACAAGTTCCAATATTTTTCACATAACCTTTTGTCGCTATAAAGCTATTACCAAGCCTATTAGAAGTAAATATACTTTAAGGAAAGTGGTACACGTTACACTAATGGTACAGTGTTAAACAGCAGGAAAGGACACATACATTTTGTCTATATTCAAGAGCTGTAAAAAAACAAAAAGTTAGATAAACAAATGGACACTACGAAGCCCCATGGCACTAAGGCACAGGCGCAGCAAAGTCGTGTCCAGAGCTAAAGGACTCTCACCCCCCGAGGCTGTGGAAGAGGAATTGGCCTTTCTCAGAGGAATCATTTGATAACATACCGCAAGGCGCCCACTCAACACCACGTAGTGCCTGGGAGTCTTTCTAACGTGAAGAGCACAAATACACACCAGGTGCTCCCCAGCAGGAAACATTGGACCTAATTCAAGTCAAGGGCGCAGAGAATGTCAGGGGACATGGAGGAGCATCTTACAGAGGCTCCGAGAAAAGGCTGCTGGCTTTGGAGGGCTCCCCCAGCAGGAAACCCCGCCTTTTACCCTTGTTTGACCTCCTTGGATTGCAAAATAGATGCCAGGCTCTTCTCTGGCCTAAGAGCTCTTAAGAAAGAGGCAAACAGGGCAGGAGAGGAGTACTTAATAGGGGGAAAACTTCAGTATTGTTGTCATCATTTTCTGGGAGAAGTGAGATAGATCAAGGGATAAAGTTCCACTCTAGTGGAAAGCTCTAGTAGTTACCATCCAATTTCAACCTTCCTATCAGAGATTATATGGCCAAGCTTACATTTGTTTTTATTTACATTCATGAAAAGCAAGTAAAGCAAGTTTGAAATTAACCATGTGTAAGTCAAAGCTGTGATCTCTGTGATCAGTATGTGGGTGACTAACGCCTGGATGAGCTTGGTGTAATGTGATACAGGTAAACCAAAGGACATGCTGGCCCAGTTAACTCACCAAAAGCCACCCAGATCCATTTATTTCTGTTTCTTCTTGCTTATTTCCTCAGCAGAATAATACATGTAGGTAATAAATCACTTAAGTGTTTTCTACTATAATTTAAAAGAACATGTTCAATGGGAGGCACACCAATTTTTATTTTTTATTAAAAAGGTTATTTTCCTTTTAGCACTCAGTTAAAGAGACTCTGAAAACCTTCACACCACCGTCTATGAGTCTAGTCATTTCACCCTGAAAGGTCAAACTGGGCTCATCCCTGAAGAGACACTGTGAAATTTATTCTAGGCATTCGGGGGACTCTTGGGCATCCAGGCAAGACATGGCTGAGTGTGGTTACAGGGGGAATGGGGAGAGCAATGAACATTCTGAAATGTGGCCCGAAGATTAAAATCTCTTAAGATAAAATCTGTGTTCGGTCAGCATTTATTTGCCAAGCTAGGGGCCAGCTCTGGATAATCACTGGATTTTTTCAGACTTCCTGAGTCCATTCTGTGACTATGAGCCTCTCCACTGGGGAAATCACAATTTAGATTCCCACAGGGAGGAGCCCAGTACCCGGAACTTGATAGTGATCCCACACACACTGAACTGTCATCAAACAGCTAACAAATCATCAAACCCTAAATGTATTTTTCATCTCACTATTCCCCTTTGGTTGCTGCTAGTCTCCCACAGGGACTGGTGCTGTACAGGCAGAAACTGAGTGAATGAGTGAATAAATGGATGTGTTAATAGATGCATATTGTCTGGTTATATATAAAAGCATTTGTAGAGCTTGTGAATGCAATAGTGATTTTTTTCCTAATGGTGTTTGCTCGAATATGGTGCCATTATTCATCATGATAAATGCACCTTTATATTCGTAAGACTGTGTGTTATTTACAAAACGCTTTCATATGCATTATCTTCTTTAATTCTCACAGCAGTGCTGCAAAGTATATTATTATCCCCCACATTAGATAAGAGGTGATTTGTCCAAAGTACACAGTAATTACAGAGTTGGACTTGCACCTAAGTTTTGCCACATACACTTAGCAGTCTTTCCTGGGCTAAAGGGTGAGCAGGAAAACAAAGGTTATAAGCATTTTTAAACAGATGCTTGTTTCTGAAGATGTCCTAGTGTTTAGTGCCCAGATAAAGGAAGTGGCATCTCTAAACTGCTGACAAGCTCTCCCACCAGTCACCTGGCTTGCCGCTGGCTACATCTGCTTCTGAATGCATAGCTGTTCTTATGCCAGGTCACTCAATGGAACTTACGTTTAATTATAGCTACTTGATACTAACATAACTAGTGAAAAGAGGGAAAATTCAGACAACTAACCAGTTATTGTTTTGCCCACACAATGACAAACAATGTCTGGGGTAAATTTTTGTCTTTGAGTTGAGCTGCTAAATGCATGGAGATACCACAATTATTTCCTCTCCAGTTAAATGTCAGCCCACAACAAGGAAGCCAGCAGGCTTGAACAGCAGGAGTCAATATTAAAAAAATAAAAAAATCCAGGCCTCAAAATGTGACCTGCTTCCTAAGGCCCCTGGTGCTCTTTTCTTTGCTAATGATCTGTGTTGTTGGCATTGTGGCGGCAGACACACTTTATATCCTAGAGCTGGAAGGACCTTAGAAATCACTTAGTGCAGCAGTTTTCAAACTTTGGAAAAATGAACACTTTATTTAAATAAACCCTAATATAGAAGGGGCTTCCCAGGTAGCTCAGTGGTAAAGAATCTGCCTGCCAATGTAGGAGACAAAAGAGACGCAGGTTCAATCCCTGGGTCAGGAAGATCTCCTAGAGAAGGAAAGGGCAACCCACTCCAGTATTCCTGCTGGGAAAATCCCATGGACAGAGAAGCCTGGTGGGATAGAGCCCGTAGGGTCACAAAGAGTCAGATACAACTCACTAATATAGAAGCCCTGATGAGCAAAGCAAATCCATGCAGGTTTGCTTAGGTTGAGGAGCAGATAGTGAATGGCCTGAGGGGGCCTTCCCAACAGGGCTCTGAAAGTAGGGTAATCTCTTCTTTTGCATGTGAGGAGATGAGGCCTGGAAAGCAAAACTAAGACCAAGAACTTGGAAATCTGTTTTTGTGGTCCTGCTACTCTTAGAATGTCTGTGTCTCTTATCTCAGTTTAACTTTCTTTTCTACCTGAATTCCAGACTCCTCTTGTGCCCCATCATAAGTCCGTTGACTTACACCTGCTTACTGCCTCCAGAACCACCCTAGCATTCTAACCACTACTTAGAGAACATCATATTTCCCAAGTGTACCTGAATTCACAGAAGCCCTTGTTTAAAAAAATGCAGATCCTTCGATTCCCTTCTTTGCGATTCTGATTCTGTTGGCTTGGGGTAAAACCGAAGTGATTCTCTTTGTCAGTGAAGTTTGGGAAATACTTGCTGGGTAGAATGGGCCAAGGATGTCCTCTCATAGAGGCAGTAAAGAGTAAGCCTGAGTGGGCCGTTCGTCACATAAAAAGCCGAAGAAAGCCTCAGTATTCTCAGAAAAGTTTTCTCTTTCCATCATAATCAAGGAATGTCAGTTCTCTGGCATAAAAGAAAAACTTCAACCAAAAAAATTTTTTTTCCATTCACGTTTGAGACCTCGAGGTTTTGAAGGTGCATCACACTGTAATGTCATGTTTGACAGCTGGGTAGGAAGGCAGACCTCAGGCTGTGACCTCTGCTGCCCACACTGACTACGGCCTCCTGACCGTCTGATTTTGGCCAGGCACTCCCATGAGACTTGTGCTTTGCCCACAGGACCTCCTTCAAGTCCTTGCTCCCCTCTCCACCATGGATGTGCTTTATCCAACATGCTGCTCCTCCCAGTGTGGCCTGGTCTCCAGGCCTTACTTATGACCGTATCCTCCCCACTTATATTTGAGATTTTCCCCACTTCCATTTTGTCTCAGGAAAAATATTTACATATGTATCCTTCAAAATCTGGGCTTGTCTTATCTCTTTCCGGAAACCACATGGCTGTAACCTGTCTCTCCACAGACCTGACTCCAAACCCCCCTACCTTGGTCTCTGATGGCTTTTCTATTGATCTTAGAACTGGAGGACCACCCTTTTCCTTTGGAATAATGCTGCCGTTGGTGATGCTGGCCTCAAGGGATAGGGTCAGCAAGAACACTGGGCTTCTCCACACCTCATCATCCCTTAATTTCCTACATTATTATTAGCATGAGCTACTACATGAACAGACTGTAGCAAATATCAGGGGACAATTAGAGAGAATAGATTTACAACTGGATGCCAAAATATAAGAATTGAAGGGAAAGGGGATTTTAAACACATGATAAAGAGTTTCCTTGTGGACAAACTCCAATTCCTAGCCTGCCTTCTGTCCACTGAGGTCTTCAAAGAGAGAGCCCTTCGTGATCCTTCCCCATATGAATAAGAACCCTCCACTCCATAGATTAATTGTATTTATCCTAGAATGTGTCTCAACCACACCCACATTATTCCCCAACACACACATGCACACACACTCACACAGCCTACATGCACAGCCTACCCGGCCTGTAGCAGCACGCTGAGAATATCACTCACACTGCGGAGCAGGGGACACGGGGACAGTTTGGGATGGGTTCCAGGCATATCCTGTCTATTTCAGGGTTACTCTGCAAGTATAAGGTGAAGCTCTACCTCTTTATTCTCCATCCCTACTTCTGTTTCTGTATGAGTCGTTTATTTATTTTTATTGAGGTATATAGTTTGTGGGCAAAATTACATGGGTTTCACAGTGTATAACAGTGATTCATAACTTTTTGAATATCTGGGTCACTTTTAAAATATGCACACATTCTCAAGAAGAAACACAAAGTCACTTTCCTAAAAGTCTCTTTCCCACCTAAGCTGCAAAATTTTCCCAACTCCAAGAGAAAAACATCTTTTATACAATTATACAGAGGAATTATAGACCACTTTACCCCAATCTCCTTGTTGCAGTCCATACCTTCTTCCCCACAACAGTCAGGCTATGTGGATTATTCACATAACCTATCAGTGGCACCACAAAAATGGGATAAAACCAGTCCAGTGCTTTTTCTATTTGGTTATGATTTTATCCTCTCCCAAACACTGAGAGGTGGATGGAACGGATAAGGCATATTACTAGTTATCTTTCAATACCCATCATTTCCTTCCATAGTGGTAGAGCTTTAGCTGGACACTTGGCTACTTAGCTAGAGACCACTGCCTCCCCCAGCCATTCCTGAAGCTAGAAGCAGCCACGTGACCTCTGGTTCTGGCCAATGGAAAGTGAGATGTGCTTCAAGCCATTTTTCTGAGTTTGCCCTAAAAAAGATTGAGTGTGTGTTTCTGACCCTTTCCTTCCTTCCTGCTGGCTATAACACGGCCGGAAACAAAGCAACACCATGAATCCAGAGAGGGACTACCTATCTCTGGGCTTCTGCAGAGAAAGAGATAAGCATCTACTTGAAGCCAATGTACTTTGCGTAGTGCTTAGTTGAGTACAGTGGCCATCCTCACAGAGGCCAAGTTCCTGGAAGGAAGCATAGTCAGTGAGGAATGGGGCTGAGCCTCAGGCCTACTGCTTTGACCATGCAGCTCTCCTCGTCCATCTTCAAGATGTCTTTACGAAAACTTGAACACTTGATAACAGAGATATCATAGTATGAAATGTGACATTTTATTGCATGTCTTTCTGTGGTTTCCTTGTTTAGAATATAGTAGTTACTAATTTTACCTCTCTGTTAAGATAATGCTGTCTGCCAGTGGTCATCAACCTCTACCACAAAAGCAGCCTTCACCTTGCCTGGGATCTTAAGAGCATGACACATTTTCTGGAAGCAGAGATTTCTTTCTCTGTAGTAGATTCAGAAGGAAATATACAATCTTGGAACTTAAAGGCAGAAATCTTAGAACCAACAAGGATAAAAGAGGCTTTGCAAATAGAGGACTTGTAAGGTCCAGATAATGAGAGCTAATTCCTGTTGACTTGGTGACTGTAACTCCCTTGCTCAGTCCTTCTCCAATAGCCCTGCTAAGCCCCACAGGTGAATAAAAGTGAAATGACCTCATCATTGCCAACAATAACAACAAAAAGAACTGGGTGGCAGAAATTTAATTTTAACTCACCATTCTTCACCTTCACCAGGAAGAAGAAATCATCATTTGACAACTTACACTAACTCCATACAAAGAATGGATGTTATTAATCCTATTTTTGGATTTGCTTTAATAACGAATAGTAGCAAACTCATTAAGCATTTATTATGTTCCAACTTCATTCTATGTATTTACATGTTGGCTTCTAATTCTTTTAATTATATGAAGTAGGTACAATTGTTTTTTTCCATGTTACAGGCAAGGAAACCAAAGACACAAATATATTTTACATGCTTGTTAGTAAACTAAGTATACTTTAGCAGGTATAAAAAATGCTATCTTCTAGAAATCTTTTTACTAGTGATGTAGTGAATGATAGTTGTTGCTGAAGTGTGAGCATTCACATTTCACTCATCATTTCCCTCCCACTTGAAATTGCACTCCAAGGAAACTAACCTGCTTCCTCAGCAGGTGAAAACAAATTATCCAATCTTCTGGGCTTGTACCTAAAAGTCAGATTATTCTCAGTTGAATCAAGTTCAAGAACATGGTATCTTCATATTTAAGGAACACATCTCTATACTGAAATTTTTCATCATGTTGATCATCTGTGTACTATCTCTCCACATTTTTTTTCCTTAGAACATCTGTGTAAATGTGTATTACCACATAAATGTCCATAAGAAGTGGAATACTAATATTGATGCTTGCTCTAGAAAAAAAAAATGCTTATCTTTCAAAATCTGTACTTAATGAGAATCAATGGTTAACAAAGAACCCACACAAAGTACATTGGATTTTGACCATTTTAGTTATGAGCCAGATCTTCCAGTGGAATTTATTTATAACTCGCTGTTTTCTTTGAATAACTGAAGATTTTTATAAGCTTTTAGCCTCAGACAATACTACCATGTTGTATTGTCACATTGTTTTACAGTATCCAACTCTGCCACACAAATGTTGAAATAGTTCTGTTGCTTGCCAATTCAAAGTTGGACAGTTCAAATTACTTTTCTTCTTAAATAATACTCATTTTCCTCTAGGCTATATGTGGCAAAAATTCATAATTTTCTCCATTCTCACCTTTTTTGGGGGAAACAACCAAGTGATTGACTAATAAAAGCAAAATGAACCAAACTTCTTAAACATAGAAGGGGCCATGTGTCCTGATCAATGAGATATTAGTGGATGCCACTGGTTGGGACTTTTAAAAATCCTCTTTAAAAGAAGTTTGGGTTCAAATAAAGATGTTTTTCCATGCCCGTTCCTTCTTCCTTCCGGGACAGTAGATGTGATGCCAGAAGGCACACTGTGAGTTTGGGCTCATGAGATAACAAGCATCCATTAAGCATAAGGAACCTAGACTATGCCGGTAGCAGGAAACGACAATACCAGCCCTGTACTGTCCAACTTATGTAATGTGAAGAGATTAAAAGCCTTCATTTATTTAAGCTTCTATTTTTCTGGTTTCCAATACTCACAGCCAAGCACAGTTTCTAAATTCTAAGTGATCAGGAAACAGTAGCAGAGGATATGAAGGTTTTCAACATCTTGAAACTAAAAAATTGGGATAGGTCTACCAAGCATGGTTAAACATTCTGTTATACAGTCACTAGGTATTTTCAAACAATATTTGAAATCAAATCATCTGTTGGTGAATCAGATCAATCATTTGAAAATAAGATCCAGTTACTAAGACAAAAATACTTATGCTACCATCCAGTCTTATTTTATTTCAATAAAATAAATTTGGACATAAAAAAGAAGACATGCACTATGATTTTTTTTTCCCTTTGGAAATTGACAAGAAGTACATAACATTTGGGGAGTTTTAACATGAAGAATTTCTGTGCTCAGGAAGATACATATATGTAATATTGTCATACAAGTGAAGGGACTTTGAGCTTTAATAACAGAGGCAATAGGAGCCTCTAAATTACAGAACTTAAAAAAGTATGAAAGTACTACTAGTGATGAATTCGTACTACTAATAATGAAAAGTACTACTAATAATGAGTTTTTCCTGTACATATGTATGACAGTAGTGATCATAGATACTATTTTTTTTTATTTTATTGAAGTATAGTTGACTTACAGCCACTATTTTAAATGGGCCAATAATGGGCCGAGTTCTGTAGTAGATCTTGGGACTTGGAGGCAGGCCTTTTGACTAACCTCAAAATCTAGGTTTTATTTCTCTAAGTCATTAGAGCATAAGGATTCTATGCCTGAAGAAGAGAGGCATTCAGTGGATTCCTTGATGTACTGCTAAGTTTGTTTTTCTCTTGTCCCATACCTCTGAGAAAGCCTCCATTCCCAAAGCAAATACAAAGGAGAGATTTGGAGAGGCATTTTATGTGATTAAAAATTCTCTCAGTGGTTGCTCCTCCTAACCACAACTGTCTTTGTTTCCATAGCTGTGCAATGAGTTCGTACACACTAGTGACTTACACAATACCCACTGTCACCTCACACGTTCAGTGGGTCAGAAGTCCAGGAAGGCACACACTGGGTTATCAGCACAGGCTCCCACAAGGTTAAATCCAAAGTGTTGGTCAAGCCAGGTTTTCGTCTGGAGCTTGGGACCGTCTTCTGAGCTCACTGGGATTGTCTGAAAGATCTAGCTCTTTGCAGGGCAGCTCCCCATGACTTGCTGGCTGTCAGCCAAGGTCTTCAGGTTCTAGCCATGTGCCTCCATCTCTCACAACTTGGCAGTTTGCTTGTCTTCAAACCAGCAGGAAAATAGTTTACTAATGCTTAACTTCTTATGAGGAGCTTGTCTGAGGAAGTCAGGCCCACTCAGGATAATCTCCCTTGTGATTAACTCAAGGTCAGTTAGTAACCTAATCACAGGAGTGATAGCCCAGCATACTCACTGTTTCTACACACACACCAAGGGAGGGCACTCTAGAAGGTATGTACACCAGAGGCAGAAACTCAGGGCCATCTCAGAATCCTTTTTGTCACAATGACCTAGAGCATGTTGTTGCTTAGATGTGTGGTTACAGTGGTTATAATGCTTACTTGCGCTTACTCGCTCAGCTGTGTCTGACCCTTTGCAACCCCATGGACTGTAGCCTGCCAGGCCTCTCTGTCCATGGGACTTCCCTGGCAAAAATACTGGAGTGGGTTGCCATTTCCTACTCCAGGGGATCTTCCCAACCCAGGGATTGAACCCATATCTCTTGTATTTCCTGATTTGGCAAGTGGATTATTTACTACTAGCGCCACCCGGGGAGGCCCCAATGCTTTCTTGAACTCAAGAGGAATGCCTTCTTCTAAAGAGGAAGGTAATGCTTATATTCTTACCTAATTATCTGGAAATGTCATTGTCAGCACTGCACTGTTTTGAAGTTAGGTATTCAACACGATAGGATGAATGTTCCTTCAAACTAGAATGAAAGGAGACTGTGTTCCTAGCCCATTCTTTTGTGTACACGCCATAAGCACTGTACTCTCAGACCTCCACCCACTGGGTTTGGCACCAGGACCATTCTCCTCGGGCCAGTGCTGCTGCTGCTTCTGGAGCCGGCAGCAGTTACAGTGTACCCCTCATCAGGTGAATTCTTCAGTGTTCCTCTGGACTTGAATTGTGGAAACTTAGAAATTTTCTTCTGCCTTCCCAGTTATCCCCCAAGCTACCTAATATCCTTTACTAATCTATTTCAGTGAAAACTAGCTTAAGTGAATTGTTATTTGCAAACAAGAACACTGACCAATAGAGTAATTAATGACAGATGTGATGGTGGACGACAAACCTTTCAGGAAATGAGAATGTGTAGCTGCTTATTCAATGTTGTCAGGTTACAAGGCAAGGAGAATCCAGCCCGTGGCAGCCGTGGTGACAGTTACTTAAATTATCACTTGGTTATATGGAATAAGGGGGCTTCCCTGGTAACTCAGCGGTAAAGAATCTGCCTGCAATGCAGGAGACTCGGGTTCAATCCCTGGGTTGGGAAGATCCCCTGAAGAGGGGAATGGCAACCCACTCCAGTATTTTTGCCTGGAAAGTCCCATGGACAGAGGAGCCTGGTGGGCAACATGGGATCACAAAAGAGTCAGAAACAACTTAGAGACTAAACAACAACAACATATAGAATAAGAAGCCTATCAATACAGGACTTTCAGGGTCCCCGTAATCTTGTAAGGGAAGGAAGGCATGTGGAGGAAGACTGAGGATCCATCAGGATGCTTCTAAGTATTATGGGAATGAAAAGAAAATGTGATGGTTAATTTTATGTGTCAGCTAGGCTAGGCCATGGTACCCAGATATTTGGTCAATGTATATATACATTATATGTATATATACAACACAAATATGCACATACACAACCTATTCTCTGTTTCTCTGGAGAACTCTAATACAGATAGGCTTTAAGTTTACCATAACCTGGATAAAGTTATGGTGACAGAACTATATATGTCCTGGGACTTCCCTTGTGGTCCAGTGGTTAAGATTCTGAGCTTCCAGTGCAAGGGGCCATGCCATCTGGTGTGGACGAAAAGCAAAAGAAAAAAAAAAAGCAGAACCATATTCCTGTAATAATACTGGAGACTTAAAAGATGCACACACACACACACACACAAAATATGCACAACTGGTGATTACTGTCACTTCACATCTAATTTACCTATCTGACCATTGCAGAAGAGAGGTCTCACAGAACAACAGCGGGTTATTTTCCATTTAATTGGATTGTCACATCTGAAGGATGCTATCACTCAGGAGAGAAAATCAGCCCAGGCCCTGCATTGTAGCTGGAACGGACCTTTCGATCTGACCAATGTCTCTTCCTCTGTTCCAGTAAACAAAGAACACTGGATGCAGATGGTTTCCACCTGGCAGGGACAGACACACACCGTGACTGGCTTCGATGCCAAAGAACAACAGGAACTCACTGACTGCCATAATTCAGCATGCAGAACATCAGAGTGGTCTGTAAACCGATGATTTTATGCTAATGCAATGCAGTGTACAGAAAGAGTATGTACCACTGCTGTTTATTTTCTAAGTTGTGTTTGACTCTCCGTGACCCCATGGACTGCAGCATGCCAGGCTTCCCTGTCCTTCACTAACTCCTGGAGTTTGCTCAAGTTCATGTACATTGAGTCAATGATGCTATCTAACCATCTCGTCTTCTGCTGCCCCCTTCTCCTTTGCCTTCAATCTTTCCTAGCATCAGGGTTTTTTCCAATGAGTTGGCTCTTTGCATCAGATGGCCAAAGCATTGGAGCTTCAGCTTCAGCATCAGTCCTCCCAATGAATATTCAGTTAATTTCCTTTAGGATTGACTGGTTTGATCCCCTTGCAGTGCAAGGGACTCTCCAGAGTCTTCTCCAGCACCACAATTTGAAGGCAACAATTCCTCGACACTCAACCTTCTTTATGGTCCAACTCTCACATCCATACCCATATACATTCATAAAACATATACATATCAAAAGATGTGTGCTTAGTCGCTCAATCGTGTCTGGGTCTCTGTAGCCCAACAGACTGTAGCCCACCAGGCTCCTCTGTCCATGGAATTTCCCAGGCAAGAATACTGGAGTGGGTTGCAATTTCCTTTTCCAGGGATCTTCCTGACCCAGGAATCGAACTCGTGTCTCTTGCATCTCCTGCACTGGCAGGTGGCTTCATTGCCACTAACGCCACCTGGCAAGCCCCATCAAAAGACAAAAGATACGAAAAATACAGAGGCCTGTCCGTTGACTGAAATTTCTGGAGACCAGTGTCTCAAAATGTCTCCTCCAACAGGAAAGAAAAGTATTCCAATATGCATCCACTGTCATAAGAAAGGGGAATGATGCTGCTCAATTTTTGTATTTTGTAGAAATTATATATGATATTTAGCTCTGCTTCTGCAAATAATTAACAGGTCACAGAAAGTCTTCTAGCCTTCAATGTGGCACAAAGCAATAGAGGACTCCCTGGAAGATCCAGACTATAGTGCATACCCTCACATTTCAAAGTACAGTATCTTTTTAAGTGAATAACTATGGCATTCTCCTTCTGGGGAAGTCTCACTTTGCTGTTGGATCCTGGTAGAGACTGAATGTTTGACAGAAGTACACATGTGGCTATGGAAACTGAGCATCCCACCATGAACTATATTTTACCTCAACTACTGAGCTATAAAATCAGATATTCCTTGCAGCATCCATCATCCCCAGGAAATGATTTCTATTTGAATTGGTTCAAGTAGGTCCTAAAAACAGAAGTTTCAAAGGCAGATGACTCATTCTCTGAGTATGTTTACTCCTGCTATGCTGCCTTTGTTCTCTCAAACCACACTGCTATCCTCATAAGAGAACTCTAAGAGCAGGTGACTGAGAAAAAAAATTTTTTTTCAATTTACTGTGTCTCCACTGGAAATGACAATACTAAACAGCACCCTATAGGAATCTCTATTGTATAAAAGCATTCATTTTGTCCACATTACACAGCGGTATTTATTTGTCCCCTTTAATACAGCTCAATCACCCCACCTATAGAAGTGGAGCACTTCATCATGTCAACCCCACTCTGGGGTGACCTGATTGCTCACATAGAAAAATAAATATTCCCAATGAGCAGAACTTCAAACAGGGCATCTCATGATCCATTTATCTGGAAAGCAGGATAAGCTACAGATCTATATTAAATTATAGGCAATACCTAATAATTTCACTGGATAGTCAGGGACTGGGAAGGAATAATATTGGAGAGGTGGTGATAAGGAAGATTATCGCAAAGATCAATCTAGACTTTTAAACTCTTCTAGAGTTTGAGAAAATTTATGTGAATATGCAAAAAGACTGACTCTATAATGGAAATTTCAGTAGATGACTGAACAAGGTGCCCTGCCGTATGGATTTGCTAACCTCTTTCCACAGTGACCCAGTAATTATTAAATGGTCTCATGAAAAAATGTGGTCATGGTTTCATATAGAGTTGATGCATGGGCTTAACAACTTAGACTTCTTTTTCCCCAGATATCTGGATATTACTTCTGCTGAATGCTCAGTTTGAAAGCAACAGTGAACAAATATGAGTCCTGCCGTATGATACCATACCCCAAAAGGAATAACCAGCCACCTGATGGCAGATTAACTACATAAGGCTTCTTCCAACATGATGAGTGTGGAATCGCTGCCGTCTGAAATTGATACATTCTAGACATGGATTTGTCCATCTTGTCTACCAAGTTTCTGCCAGTAACATCATCTGTCAACTGACCAAATGCTTCACTCTCTGTCACTATAATTCATGTAACATTGGTTCTGACCAGAGATCTTATTTTACAGCAGAATGATTAGGACCTCAGATTGATGCATTTAGGAGACATTAATATTTCCAACTAGAAGCAGATGGCTTTATACAAAAGTGAAATGACTTATTAAAGATTTAGTTTTGGTTCCTGTATTAGAAGATATGGCACAAAATTAGGATGACATCTTGAGAATACAACATATGCCATAAAATAGCATCTAATACATAGTGTTTCTTCAGCCATGGCCAGAAATATGAGCTTAGGAACAAGGAAATGAAATGGGAGTGGTACTTCTCACTTTTTCCTTAATGGCTCACTAACATGAATATAAGTTCACATCCTTGCCACTTTCAACTGCTTTGGTTTAAGGATCTTGATACTCAAGGGAGGAACACTTCGACCAAGAGCGCAGCAGTGTCTCAAGCCATTTGACGGAGCAGACAAGGGGATTACCATGTTGGCTGTGGGGTTAAGCAAGATTAGAATGGAATAATTACCATTATGCAATGGAAACACAAAAGAGTTCCTTTAACTCAAGAATTTCAATAGGATATTCCTTAACATTTCCATGTCTATTAGTAAAAATTAGTAGAAGATTAGAGTAGCCTCATCCAAGAAGAGCCAGCAGGGGCTCAATTCCCAATGAATGGAATTTGGGTCTACTCAACAGGTAAGAAATTCAGCTAACTGAGTCACCACTGACCTAAAGGTAAAAGTAATATGGACTAGTTAGTTGTTGATGAGGAAAGTTATTCACATCAAATAAAGACCATTTACTTTATAATATTGGCTTCCCAGGTAGCGCTAGTGGTAAAGAACCCACCTGCCAATGCAGAAGACGTGAGATGTGGGTTCGATCCCTTGGCCAGAAAGACCTCCTGGAGGAGGGCATGGCAACCCACTCCAGTATTCTTGCCTGGAGAATCCCATGGACAAAGGAGCCTAGAGGTCTACAGTCCATAGGGTCACAAACAGCTGGACAGGGCTGAGCGACTGAACAACAAAATTACAAACACCAAGGTAGGATTAAGGAAACATACGTAGTGATGACTACATATATTAGACCTAGAAAATGTTGTATTAAATCAAAACATTGTACTAAATAAAAAAGATCATGCTAAATAGTCTCCTCATCTAGGGAGAGAATGAGTTTATTTGTGTGAGAGGTTGTTACCTCATTAAGTGGGAATACAGTTTTTATTGCTATTGTTTTAAGTTTGGAAAATGGATGTATGTCCAGATAAAGGGTAACATCTGTCTCTTGCAGCTGTTCAAAATATTTTAAATACACTTCTTGTTTTTAATTGTTTTCTGTTTTGTCAACCTTGTTTTCCCCAGGTGGAATCCCCCAAACTACGTCTTCACAGACTCTTGTACAAATGGTGCAAGCGGTTTCCTGATTTCTGTCATATGGAAAACTAGTGTCTAAATGAGGAATTCATTTTTTGATGGTGTGAATAGCCCCAGAGGTACAGGGCATGATGGGGGATTCCTCTCTCATCTGTGAGATATGATTTTGGAGTAGCAAATCTGTGGAGTGGTTCTAGAGTCAGTGGTGGTGACAAATGACAGCTCCCTCGTTAATCCAGTTTTGTGTGTGCCTAGAGGTCTTGTTCCTGGAAGCTTTATCCATTCTCCAACTCTCCCAATTGCCCTGTTATAGGGGATCATGCAGTTTGCCATTTGAACTAGGACACATCTGGGAATAGAAGGGGATGCTATTGATAATGTCAAGGATAAACTAGAACTGTATGCAACAGTTAGTAACTCTAACACATAGTAACACTAATACTGTAATTTAGTTAATACATTTTGCTGTTTAAATTACAATAGATTTGCTTGTTCTTTACTAAGAATCCTAGCCAAAATACCATTAAGTTTTTAGGATTATAGAATTAGTCAACACTATAAGTAGACCCTGTGTACTATATTGTGCCTATAATACAGGGGAGAATAGTCTTTCTACAATTCTATTATAAAGCAAATTCTGACTAATTAAAATTCATAGAATCCACTATATCAATACTAGTTTACAATGTAGCCATATGCTTGTTGCCTAAAGAACCATGACTTATACTGATATTATATGCAGTCAGTGAAGCCTAGGGAATGGAAACAAAGTAGTCATCCCTTGGTGTCTGCAAGGAACTGGTTCCAGGAACCCCCATGAATACCAAACCCACAGATGCTCACAACCCTCATATAAAATGGCGTAGTGTTTGCATATACTCAACAGCACATCCTCCCATATAGTAATACTTTAAATCATGGCTGGATTGCTTCTTATAATACTTAATACAATGTAAGTACTATGGAAATAGTTACTAGCACATGGCTAATTCAACTTTTGCTTTTTGGAAATTTCCAGAATTTTTTTTCCAAATATTTTCAATCCACAGTTGGTTGAATCCCCAGATGCAGAATCCAAGGATATGAAGAAATACAAAGGGCCAACTATATCTTGTCATGATTCTTTTATAAACAGTGATTCATTGACACACAGGCAAGTCAAGGATGCTAAATGCAGCATTACTATGACAGAACATATACTTTAAGAAATCTTTAAGTTAGTGTCCATGTTAAAATTATCATCATGTAGTTTCTCTGTAAGTTGTTATCTAATGCTATAGATATATAGCTGTATTCATGTTGTTCTATGCTATAAATGTTTGTACTATAATACTATTAATGCCAGAAACCTAAGAATAAACAAATATCAGTCTCATTCATCATTCCAATGTCTTCATTCAAACAGCTTGGTCATTAAGTGAACAGTTATTGATACCTATACTTTGTTTATTCACTCAGCAATTCACATAGGCACTAGGCTGGTAGCTGAAAAAACAGTGATGAGCAAAAAAAAAACCATAAAAGACGTGATCTTGGTGACAAGAGCCTACTAGTCTCAAAAAGGAAGTGGCGTCATCAAACAATAATACAAATGAATATATGGTTACAAACCATAGTGAGTGCTATGCAGGAAATGCATAAAGTGTTCTGGGACATGGGCTATGCAGAGAGGTTATGCAGGGGAGATCTACTGGAGGAAGTGGTTATTTGAACGGACACCTGGAAGTGACAAAATGATAACTAAGTGTGGGAGTTAGTGTAGGAGAAGAGGCTGCTCTAGAGGCAGAGAAAAGCATGTGAAAATCTATGAAGCAAAACTGGGCATGGATTTCACTTCAAAGCACAGGAAGGAGACCTGTGCCGCTGGAGCTGTCAGCAGAAAGAGTGAGACCACAGTCAACTCTAGAGGCAGCTGCCGTCACCCCAGGGCCCTGAGGATGCACCAGGAAGAGGCCTTTGCCCAGCCCTCTCCCCAGCTCTCGGGAAATGGGCAGGTCAGTGACAACTGGCAACAAAATACCAAGGACAGAAATTAGGGGCTGAGAGGATAACTAGTGCAGGAAGTCTACCTGTAACTGTAAAAAAAAAAAAAAAAAAAAAAGCATGGAGGTGTGAAGAGAGGAACCCAAACCAAAATTCTTATGGGAAAGCCATTGGGAGGCCAGACACCGGCTCATCAACATCAAAGACAAAGAGGACATGGTAAAGAAAGATGTCAGATGGAACGCAGATGGAACACCTGTCCTTTCTCTCCCAAATTTCATAGTTTACATTTTTTCCCCCAGTTTTTACTTATAAAGGATAAATGTGCTGAAAAAAAATGAAACATCACCTGACCAGAAGTTTGAGGAAGAGACAAAGTGGATGGGAAACTGAAGGGAAATAAGAACCAATAAAACAAGAGCAAACAGACAAAAACCCCACCCAGCCTAAAACACAAATAAGAGAAAAGTACTTGCGTGAATTTGTATTTTATAATAATTGTTTATAGTGAAAATTCCCATTAATGGGGGTTTTATTTTCACTGCAGTTTCTTAATATAATATGGTGCCTTATGTGTGCATTAGTTGAATAGTTTCAGGAGGCCAGGCACTGTCAGGAGAGTAGGACACCTGGAAAAACAGTCCTGGGCAATTGAGCTCCGATTCATCCGTTCTTACAGTAAGCACTCAGGAATGTGCCAGGGTGGTCACGAGTTAGTTTGCATCTGGTGAACATTAGAAAGATAACCAAAGCCTCCATAGCAGTGAAGAGTGATCAAGAGGCAGTGAAAACCTCTGAGTGATGGCAAGAAAGATTTCTTAAAAACCCTTAAGGGTTCTCTCAGCCAACAGATGATGCTACCAGGTAAGACACCCCAGTGGGAGATGACAGTCAGGTAGGTCTTCCCTCCCACAGGGAGACTGTGATTGGGCCCTGCAGAGCTGTTCGGTTGTAGCACCTTATATCTTTTCTATTTCCATTTAAGGAAGTTGCATTATATACCTGAAGCTTTACTCTCTTCTAGTCAATACAAGCATCTTTATAAAAACTGTATTGCTATCTATTTCCTTAAAAAATTGAATAAATAAAAAATTATCTTTGAGAAGTCCTTGAGAAAAGGCCACATTGCAATCAAAGTATCTCTTAAGCATCCAGCACAAGTGATTTTCCTCAACATTGGAACAGACATATTTCTTTGGTTAAACACTGAAAAAAGGCTTGGCTTACATTTAGAAACCATGCTATGAAGGTTCAAATCTATAGCTTTAATCATATGGTCATACTAAATGTGGTGAATGCTTTTACTACAAGAGGAACCTGGATGCTAAATGTGATGGAAATAACAGCAGTTTTACATCTCCCATCTGAGATTTGCTCCTTCTGGGACAAAACTGATTGAATACAATGACAGGCAAAAATCATCCGCCATATTTAAATTCTTGTTTTTCGTTATGTTTTCCCTACGATGTAATTTAATTATGGAAAGTTACGTATGACTACAATCCTACCATAAAAGTAAGAGCCATGTCAGATATACTTTAGGTTTGTGTGCAAGCTACATGCTAAATCATGTCCGACTCTTTGCGATCCTCTGGACTGCAGCCTGCCAGGCTCCTCTGTCCATGGGGATTCTCCAGGCAGGAATACTGGAGTGGGTTGCCATTTCTTTCTCTAAGGCATGTTCCCCACCCAGGGATCAAACCCAGTCCTCCTTCATCTCATTCATTGGCATGCAGACTCTTTACCACTATACCACCTAGGAAGCCCACTTAAGTTTAGAGGCAACAAAAATGACAAGTAGCTTAGGCACAATTGTCAGAGCAATTCATTAAGAAGTAGCCTTTGGATAAGCAACGTAAGTCAGAACTTTTCCTCTTCCTCTGAAAGTAGTAAAGGGTGCTAATGCTGTTTCCCCTCAAAAGCAAACAATTCACCTGGAGTAGGAGTGTGATGAGTGTTGGAACTGGAGAAAGATGAGCAGTGAGGTAACTGCAAACCTCCATACTGATAGGAGAAAGAGAAAAAAAAAAAGAGATAAATCAAGCACTTGTCTCCAGGACAAATTGTTAAGATAATTGTTCTCTAAGGTGAGTTTTCTGACACAAGAAAATCTAACTGGGACCAGAAAAGCAGTGAAGAATACTGGATCATTTAAGATCCAAATGAATGATAGGGAATCCTGTCCCCACATCCAAAATCAAGCTGTTCACAGACTCTACCCAGATACATATCCTATTCAATCCTGAAAGAATATTGAGAATCACCAAACATTTGTGAAGATAACTAGCAAAAATCAACCTAAGGAAAATTACTGTTCAAATAAGCAATCTTGTAGTTTATATAGGTCTCTACCAACATTCCAGATATCTATTGCTATATAATGAACTACCTACCTTGTAGCTAAACAGAACTATTTTTACCATATTTCACCATTTGGGGGTCAGGGGATCGGGTAGGTCTCAGTTGGGTGACTTTTTATTCCTTATGCCATTGACTGATGTCACCTGGTTATACACAGCTGACAGATCAACTCATCTACAGTTTGCAAGACACGTTTATCCACATGCTCACTGCCTTGGTGAGGAAGCTAGAAGAACGGATTTAGTTGGAACTGCCAGAGAACCTGTAAGTTGCCTGTAAACATGAGTCTCAGGGTAGTCAAACTTCTTAAACAGTGGCTGCCTTCCCCAAAGCAAAGATTCCAAGAAACCCAGGTGGAAGCTTCAAGCAGTCTCAGGACCTAATCTTGGAAACTCAACAATATCATTTCTGCCCACATTCTAATGATCAAGAAAAACTACGGCAAAGCCAAACTCAAATGCAGAGAATTAGATTCTATCTCTCAACGGGAGGAATGGGCTCCCTGGCGGCTCAGATGGTGAAGGATCTGCCTTCAATGAAGAAGACTAATGTTTGATCCCTGGGCTGGGAAGATCCCCTGGAGAAGAAAACTCCCTCCAACTCCCTCCAGAATTCTGCCTGGAGAATTCCATGAACAGAGGCAGCCTGGGGTCACATTCCATGGGGTCACAAAAAATCAGACATGAATGAGTGACTAACACTTTCACTTTTCTCAATGGGAGGAATAGCAAAAAAATTCTGATCACCTTGAATCTACCAGAGATGGATAGTTATCACTTATGACCACATTGGAATAACTATTACTGGAAAAACCCTCCTGCAGTAAACTGGGAAAATGTATGAAACAGCTGTCTTCAGATACTGGATAAAAAGCATAAAAGAGCATGATCTCTGAGAAAAGAGAAATACATGAGGTGGCCCCAACAGTCACTGGGATGCTGCCTAGAGGCACTTCCCAGACGTCAGTTTGAGGAGAGAAAACCTAAGTAGAGCAAATATTGATGAACTGAGTAGGCAGAGGTTGAATTGAGGGAAGGTCAAGGTGACTGAAAATTGCAGAGCAGAATATGAAAGAAACACGGAAACAATACAGAAAATGGGGGATTATTGATGGCACCAAGGCACAAGAAAATTTGGAGGTGATGAAAATGAGCTATATCTTGATTGGAATAGTAATTATTCTATTCTATACAAGGAAATGGCAACCCACTCTGGTGCTCTTGCCTGGAAAATCCCATGGACGGAGAATCCTAGTAGGCTACAGTCCAAGGGATCACAAAGAGTTGGACACGACTGAGCGACTTTACTTTCTTTCTTTTCTCATACACATGAGTATATGCATTTATCAAAATCCATCTAACTACTTAGGGCATCAGCGGTAAAGGGTGGCTCAGTAGTAAAGAATCCACCTGCCAATGCATGAGACATGGGTTCCATCCCTGGGTCAGGAAGATCCCCTTGGAGAAGAAAATGGCAACCCACTCCAATATTCTTGCCTAGGAAATCCTATGGACAGAGGAGCCTGGTGGGCTACAGTCCATGGGGTTACAAAAGAGTCAGACATGACAGCAATTAAAACAACAACAAACATCTTACTTAAAATATGACTATTTTATGGCAAGTACATTATACCTCTAAATAAAGTTCATTTATTAAAAATAAAATCTGTATCCTATAAATGAAGAATAAGTATCTCTGAAATTAAGTTCAAAAGGTGGGATAAATATGAATTGGACTCAGTTGAAGGCCAAATTAGTGAGCTAAAAGGTCAAAAGCAATGTTTCTTAACCCAAAAGGATAGTCAATATCACACATTATAGAATAGTTGGATATTGCAGATAATTAAAAAGTTCCAGCAGTCATTAATAGGAATTATACAAAGATGAACTAGAGAGGAGGAATGAGGAATTTTTTACAAGAAAAATATAACTTCTTAGAACTGAAGAAAGTCACAATCTGAGTACCATTGGCTGCAGAAAAATCAGAGCAAATGAAAAAAATTGTTTTAATACCAACACAAATACTGGTAAAATTTTAGGATTCTCAGGAAAATAAGAAACTTCTAAAAGCTTTCAGATACAGAACAGTTCACAAAGGAAAAGGATTGAATGGAACCAGATTTTTCATTGGCAACACTGATTGTTAGGAGATAATAAAGTGATGACTTTAGTATTTCAGGGGAAAGAAGTGATTTATAGTTTAAAAATTTGAGCCAAGGCAAACTGGCATTTAGTTCTGAAAGTAGAATAAAGATATTTTCAGACAGACAAGAACTCAGAAAACGTATCCTCCTGAGATTTCTCTGAAATACCTCAGATTTTTTCATTTATTTCTGTCCCTGCTTGGCTAGCTGCTGCCTCATCTCTCTGACTCTGGTCTTGCCACACCTCATATCTTTTTCTTTTTGCAGCTGGAATGATGTTTAAAAGGCATATCTCATCATGTGCTCCTCTAATCAAACTCGTCACTGAATTTTTTTCTCCATGCTTATCACCAACCACTTTTCTTTCCTTCCAGCTACTTTGGGTCTCCTAAGAGTCCTTTCTTCTCTCTCATTTCTCCCTGGGATTAGTCTCAAAGTTACCTGCTTTAGAATGTAACCTGCTCTAGAATGTTACCTGCTCCTTCTGATTGCCTCTACTGAAAATACACTTTCCTTGGTCATTCCTCATCTTCCTTCAGGTCTTCCTTAGTACTGATGTTAATTACTTAGAAAAGTGTCCCATGACTCCACTCCCATCTCTGTTCTGCCATCACAGTAGATTTGACTCCCTTGTTACTGACCTTAATAGCATCTGTACTTTTACTTACAGTAATTGTATTATGCACCCATTACTTTGCATAATTATTTTGTATAGTTTGTATAATTATTCAATGTCCTTTTCCCCAATAGACAGCAAGTCTCATTCCACCCACAGCTCTGTGGGTGAGAATGTCGTCTGTCTCTAATATTTGTTCTTCACTTCTCTAATAACAGACTAGATTTTCCAGTCTCCCCTGGCTCCTGTGGCTAAGTTCTGGTTACTAGCATGTGAGCACAACTTCTGGATTGTGTAAAAACACACAATCCAGGAAACAGGTTTGACCCTCACTTCCCCATTTTACCTTTCTGCTTGCTCATAAGCCATCATAAGCTTACTATGGTCAAAACCTTAGGGACAGAAGATCAATAAGGCAGAGACAAATATCCATGACTCCAATGGATCCAACTTCATACCAGTCCTGGAATAATGTTCTTAAATGGTCACATGAATGAAAACAGAAAAATACTCCAGATTCGGCTGTCAGATCCCAACCTCATTCCTGAGAAATACTTGCTCCTTCCCCGCAAAGAAGCAACTCTAAAATTGCCTCCAGTTTCATTTATGATTTCTTATATGCTTTTTTCTTTCACTCACAGGTACCATAAATATTTATTATATTCAATGATCTGCTTATATAATTTTTCAATTTTTTATTATCCAGTTATCTAGATGCCCTCTATAAGACCCACTGCTTCCACATTATCAATCTTAAATTATAATGGGGAAAGAAGATGTAACCGCAAAATACCTTCTTACGAGTTATATTTGGAGTCCTAAATGTGTCCTCACCTCAAGGAGAGATAGGATATCCATGTCAAAATAAGCAAAATACAAGTCAGTATGAAAAGGTCTTGTTGTCCCTTGAGTTTCAAGGGCCACTGGCAAGGACAACTCACACACAGATTTGGCAATTGTTTGTATAAGTCTAAGAATCTGTGGCCAATTGCAGTAGCTTCTTCATGGATCTACCTACTTCCACTATGAACCCCTCAAATCTTTCTAAAATGAAAATCTGATCACGCCACTTTCCCTGCTCAAAATCCTTCATTGGATTTCCGTCACTCTTGGGATAAACACCAAAATCCTTGCTGTGGCTTGCGAGCCTCTGCAGCGTCCTCTGTAGTATTATTCTCATGTCTCCTCTCTCTTGCTTACTGAGTGACAGCCCCATTTACCTTTCTTCAGTTCGCTCCAAAGTCCTATCTCCTTCACCCTAAAGATCCTCTACTCAGGATGCTCCTTCCTTTTGCTTGACATATTCTTTCCCACATCATACCTCCCTCGACTTATTTAACTACTCAAATGTCACATATTGGGGAAGCACCCCTTGCCTGAATCTTCAGACTTACTCACATTCCCCATTCTAAACATGTATGCGTGTGTGTGCTCAGTCACTTCAGCCGTGTCTGACTCTTTGAGACCCCATGGACCGTAGTCCCCCAGGTTCCTCTGTCCATGGGGATTCTCCAGGAAAGAATACTGGAGTGGGTTGCCATGCCCTCCTCCAGGGGATCTCCCCCACCCAGGGATCAAACCAGCGTCTCTTATGTCTCCTCCATTGGCAGGCAGGTTCTTTACCATTAGCGCCACCTGGGAAGCCCCTACACATGTATACTCATATTTTCTTGTGGAACTTACACAGTTGTAATTAATTTACCTATTTGTAAGCATATTTGGTTTTCCCATCCAAGTCCTAACCAGGCCCTACTCTGCTTAGCTTCCAAGATCAGACAAGACCAGACGTGTTCAGGGTGGTATGGCTGTAGACTATAAGCATATTTGGTTTTTTATTTGTCTGGTCACACTGTGTGGCTTGCAGGACCCTAGTTCCCTGACTAAGAATCAAACCTGTGACCCCCTGCAGTGGAAGTTCAGAGTCCTAACCACTGGATGGCCAGGGGATTCCCTTAATTGTTATTAAAATATAGTTGATTTGCAATGTTGTATTACTTTCAGGTCTTTAGATAAGACTATTTGATTCAAGTATCTCTCCTATATTGGCTACAAGGCTCGTGAGAGCACGTACCATGTCTATTTTGTTCACTATTATATCTCAAGTCCTTTGAGGGGACTTAATAAACACTGGTTGAATAAAATGAATGAATGAATAGGATATGATTTGTAGGTAAGGGTAGAAGGCACTCCTGCCTATCTTTTCTAACAGAGCCTGGAATTCTCTTTATTGCTTTAATCTAATCTAACATGGATTAAGGGTTTCTGGAATTTGATTGTTGAGCCTGAAATATATGCTTATCAGGCTCTGTTTCCATCTGTGACTACCAACCAGAAGCCGTGTGAAAGAACAATGCCCCCGTGGAAACCCCTGCTGTGTACATAGTGTTCTGGGGTTGTAAACTCCAGTGTGGAAAGGGTGGGGGAGGCTTCCTGGAGGGGAGGTGGCCTGGTGTGTGGAGGTTATGAGCTCAGACTTTCCAGCCGACCTCTGGTTTTGAATCTCTGTCTCATCACTCATGAGCTATTACTCAGAGGCAGTTTTCTGTCTTCTCTGTGCCTTAGTTTTCTCAGCTATAAAATGGAGCTAACTACTGTGTACCTCATAGGATTAAGGAGTTAGTACTAAAGCACTTAGAAGCCTGAAGGTGAAGTGAAAGTCACTCAGTCATGTCTGACTCTGTGACCCAGTGGACTGTAACCCACTAGGCTCCTCTGTCCATGGGATTTCCCAGCAAGAATACTGGAGTGGGTTGCCATTTCCTTCTCCAGGGGATCTTCCCAACCTAGGGTTCGAACCCTAGTTTCTTGCATTGCAGGCAGATTCTTTTACCTCTGAGCCACCAGAGAAGCCCTTAGAAGCCTGACAGAGGACAAGTATTTGTATATGTTTGTAGGTAAAACATATTACATGGGGCATGCTGCTCCCAGAGAGCTAAAAACACATCACTAGTCACAACAGTCAAGTGTATATAAATGCAACTTCAGAGATTTTAGGTCATGTAGACCCCCTGCTCACCACCCTCAACACACTGCTTTGGGTTAAGGAATTGTGCTCCTCAGGTGTTTCCTGTTACATACAGTTGTCCTCTCTAAACAGGGAGCTATTTCACCATAGCCAATCCTAGCAAGGTCCAAGTGCAAGGCCGGAGATGGCTTATTTTAATAAACAAGGGTGGGAGAGGAGAGAAGTGGTTCATTGAAACTAGTGAATATTTACTGAGAATGGCGGAGACCTACCACCTGTTCCCCATTCCTCATGCCCTCCGCCTCCTTGGTGCATGGCTGGTCTGCACGGCCAGGCCCTTTGCACCTAGAAACCCTCCATGAAGAGCTCCTCGGTGGACTGTGAGCAGAGTGAGGGGTGGCACTCCTGACTATGTCAGTAAGAGCAGGTGCTCCTTTACCCGCACCTGCAGAGGGTCTGCCAGAGGACTCCGACTTCCTGCGTGGGGCAGAGCACCTCCCCTAATTCCAATCTAAGGTTTCTCTTTGTGATGAGGGTTTAAATTGAAGCCTAAGTTATTTCAGTGGGGCTTCATTACTGAGAATCTTGAAGAAGAGCTTTGTATTTAAGACCAGCCTTGCTGTTGAAACTATAGATTCCTATTAGACTGCTATATGAGCAAAGAATAAACTCATTACTGATTTTATCTCTAAACCACTGAGACTTGGGGGCCACCTTATAGCAGCTGGCCCATTCTGACCAACACCCAAGGAATGGGCCAGGCAACCTGAGTAGTTTGTAAGTAGTTACGTAAGTCAGCTTCAACTGAAGTTTCCATGTCCATTATAATTGAGGTATGCTGTTCCAGTGCCATAGCCTTCCCCAAGATTACTGTGAGGTCTGTGAAGCTACATTATTCTACTCACCTCTGGCACTGACCTCTTTGTTCTGCAGAATTAGAAGAACTTACTCATGCCAGTATCCCTTTCCCCAGTGGCTCAGATGGTAAAGAATCTGCCTGCAATGCAGGAGATCAGGGTTCAACCCCTGGGTCAGGAAGATCCCCTGGAGAATGGAATGGCTACCCACTCCAGTATTCCTGCCTAGAGAATTCCAAGGAGCCTGGCAGACTACAGTTCATGGGGTTGCACAGAGTCGGACACGACTGAGCAGCTAACACACACACACACACACACACACACACACACACACACACATGCCATTTCTCAAGCGCTTTTCTTAACCGCGGCAGCACCAACTAAATGTGAGATGGAATTCCTGCTCAATTTCCACTGCCCTTCCCCTGCAAATTCCACTCTTGTAGTCCTGTTATTTGATTGATTTTACTGAAGGTGGGAGTCCAGTGAGACAGGGCAGGCATTCACCATGTACCTTCCATAGAATCTCATAGAGAACAGCAGGCCTTTTCCCCTCAGTCTTTTAACTCTACTCCACCCCATAAAACTGTCGATAAAACAGAAAAGTCTCCACCTCACTGCAATCCCTTTTTCTTTTCAACTCTCCACCTTAGTCTGCCCCTAATTTGAGAACATCATGTTTTTCTCCCCTTCATTGGTACTTCAGTAGTTTTAATTTAATGAAATTCACTTCTAAACCCTAACTTACTCTATCTAGGCCCATCTTTGTCATGCCAAGCCCATTAAGGTCATCTTCAGTGCAAAATGGTGCTCCACATTTCAGGATCCTTTCACAAAGACACAAAAAACCCACAATCACTCCCATAGGAGATATATTGTCTCCTGGAAAAGATAAGACACACATACAAATTACTATAAATCAGAGTATAATATTACACCTCACCAAACAAGCTAGTTCGTTCATACCCCACAGGCCTCTGGGGGAACAGAGCAAATCTGGAATGGTTCCTCTTCTCGCTGTCACTAACAAACATCTCTCAGCTCTGGGGAAATTAAAATTGGTTCCCCTCCCAAAAGTGGAAAAACCTTTGGTCGACAGTTTTTTAACTTCATGGTGGTCTTTTCTCCCTGTGGAGAATTAAATCCTAACCGTCCATGCTAACCGCTCCAACAGTAGATTGAGGCTACAGAGGCAATTCCAATTCAAGGTTTCTTTTTGTCCTGTGAGCTTAAATTGGAACCCTAGGGTTATTTTAATAATACTTTTTTGCTGAAGAGTATTATGAATGGCTTCATATTTGATACTAGCCTTGTTATTGAAGCTGTAGATAAATGACTCTCAGTAATAGTAACCTTTGATGCTTCAATTCTGGGATATTACATTTTAAATAAAGTACAAGGCAAAAAACAACTCAGCACCTTAAAAGTCTTCTGGAATAGTTTGATTTCATCATATTACTGATTCTGAGCCAAATGGTTTATTGTATCAGATGATATAAATTAGAGTGCAGAAGAGAATACAGAGCAATTATAATCATCCATTACAGGGCTGATATTTGATAGAAAGTGTTCATTGTTAAGAGGCCACTGAAAATGCTATCATATGATAGTATGATATAGATACTATCACAGTAGTATGATCCTTGAATAAAAGGCTCATATTATTATTAATATTAGTCTCATAGCTAAATGTCTTAATTGATAAATTGAAACAATAATGCTTTGCTCACTTAAGATAATGCATTTTTAGTTCTCAAAATACTTGTTTCCCACTTTTTTGAGTATCTGAATGCAACTTTCACAAAATTAACTAGTAATCAGAATTGAGATGTAAATCCAACTATCCATATCCCATGGATAATAAGTAATTATTCTAATTAGCAACCAGAATTGAGGTTGTAATTCATATCCCATACATTCCTAAATCCATATTCCTTTTTTTTTTTTTTGATGTTATTTGTTTCATTGTTTTTGTTTTATTTCATTTTTTGGAGGGCCCCCACACCTCTCAGCATGGAGGATCTTAGGTCCCTGACCAGAGATTGAACTGGTACCCCGTGCCATGGAGGCACAGAGTCTTAACCACTGGTCCACTGGGGAAGTCCCCATGTTCCTCTGATATTAATATTTCTGTGGTTGAGGGAGAGAAGAATGCAGGGACTGAACACTGAGGACCAAAGGCTGGTCTACTTGATTTTTACCTTAGACAGTTAAAGCATCTGTTCTGATGAATTTATTTCAGCAGTTTCAGTAAGATTCATGATGATGGTAGAAAATTAGAAACAACTTAATTGACCAACAATAGGATATTTGATATATCAATTACAGTTATGGTACAAGGGAAAATATGTGAGCTTTAACAAAGATGGTGTAGCCGTATACTTTGGACGTGGAAATATATTCACAAAATATATGTATAGTCACAGAAAAAATTCTGAGGGATATACAGCAAAGTATTGATTGTGGTTTTCTCACTTGTTAGTAGTGAGATCATAGAAATTTTTTCAAAAGTTTGCTAATCACATGTCACATATCTTGGCAACAATCACATATTGCTTGTAATCAACATATACACTTAACATACATATACATAACATACATATAACACATATATATACACAAAACACTCACATACAAATCCAGACATTTTATGGCTTTAGAGGCAACATGTTATAGTTTAACAATTCTGTTGAACCACAAGTTCAGACCACCAAGAGTAAAAATGATGAAAAGGTTACAGGTTTTCTCCTTGAGACACATTTCTGTGGGCTCTTTGTGTGTGTGTGTATGTCCTGTAAACCTACAATAAGATTATGCATAATCTGCATGTTTAAATTAAGTGTGTATTTGTGGAAAGTTTGTGTTTGTGTTAAGACTCTTCCACAGTTCCTAGCATATAAATGTTAATATCACAATAAATGTTAGTTTCTCTTTCCCTTGGGGATTTGATGGGTGGTTTAGAAACGGCTATAGTAATACAAATGTATAGTATTTTTTTTTTATAGCAGGAAATAAGTTAGATTCTGTAATTGACCTAATATTAGATCTACAGTTACACCAAAGACCTTACCTTCTTCTGTGTTTATTAATAATTTAGCTATAGTGGTGTGCAAAGGAAGTGGTGTGTATTTACAGAGAAAATATTGAAACCTCAGTTGAAGATAAGGTTATACGGTCTGGTAATAAAAATGTGTGCATGCGTAATATATTACTATCTTTTCCGTGTTGACTGCAGCTCTAGTGAGTCAAAGCTGTTTATTTCCTCCATAAGACCGGGTTGTTATGGAAAGAGCATTTGCTGATTTCATGATTCTAATCTTGTCTCTGCTACTGACTAGTGTGATCTTGGGTAACAGATAAATGTTAAGTTCAGGATTCAAAACAAATCTGACACCCTCTATAGAAAGGGCCCCATTTAATGTGTGTCTATCTACATAGTCATAAGTATATGTTTATGGATGTGATATGAATCCATAAGCTAAATATACAAAGTTCTTACAGTCTTAAGCTGAGAATTTCAGAGTCCATAAACTAGACTTATCACTCTTTTATAAGCCATCTAAAAATAGATCATACCTTTTGTTAAGTCAGTTGCCCTGGAACATTAAAAATTAAACATTAAAAGTAAAGGGATGAGCGCACAAGTTATTTTTCATAACGCCTGCCTTTGGATTTTCTGCAAGTTTTCTGGTGGTGAGTGTGCCATGCTGAGGCACAAGGCAAATTGCTAGGCTGGGAATATGATCTGGTTTCATGTTTTGAGAATATATCTCTGTACACCCTCAAGTCACCTGGTGTATTCCAGGCTTATGGTCCCAATAATGGTAATAACTATTATTTGTTGTGTGCTATTGTTTTTCAAAAATATTTTACATGCAATAATTCATTTACTCTTAATTTTATTGATGAGGAAATGAAGCACTGAAAGGTTAATTAATTTGCCTAAGTTTACTAGGTTACTGAGCTAGTGAGAGGCAGAGCTGGGACTCAAACTTAGAGCATTGGTTCTGGAACCCTACCCTTAACGATTCACTGTGCAGTCTTCTCAATGGGATGACTGCCAAGTTCCATGAGGGGAGAGACTGAGACTCTTGTATTCTCATTTTATTCACAGAGTCTGGAATCTGATTCTGGGTATGTATTCAATAAATATACCTAAATACTGAATAAATGATATCGGTGCTCTTCAAAGCAGTTGCAAGGTAGTTTGCAAATGATCTGTTTTGAATAATAAAGTACCAAAACTTCAAAGTGTCAACTTAAAAAAAAAATAGAGCAGAATCAAGATTGACTGGGAAATAGTATCACTCTTTACTCATCTGCCATTTGATTTGTAATAAACAAACCCAAATATCCCAGTGACTTAACACATGATAACATGTCCCCTGTAGGTTGAGCAAGTTGGCAGGCAGCTGTTCTCACACAATGCCTCAGTACACAGGCTGCTTCCATGTACCCTAACACCCCAACGCAGGGCTCAGAAAAGAAGCTGCAAGGTCAAGCAGTTTACGCCTAAGCCTAAAGTGACATGTAAATGACGTACCCCTTCCTCTCAGAAGTTATTGGCCAAAATAGTTACACAGCCCCTGCTAATCACACGGGATCTGATCAGGGCATCTTCTGTGTTCTGAGCAGAAAACTGGATACAGGCAAGTCCTACTGATGTCTTCCATAGAGAAAAAGGAGTGGGCACTTAGGAGATGCTGGGATGTCTCATAACATTAGAAAGATCTATTGAAATGTGCTATGTTGACTATTTTTTCCTTAGGAGTAGGGGAGAAATAACAAGTGGGAAGACATAATTTAAAAAGCACAAGAAGATGTTATCCTGTCTCCTTCCTGCTTAGGAGTTGGGGAATTTGTACAATTTGTCATATGCACATACAGAATAAAGAAAATCACCTCACCATATACAAACAAAACAAAGGGCTTCCTAGTGGCTCAACTGGTAAAGAACCTGCCTGCTAATGAAGGAGACGCAAGAGATGTGGGTTTGATCCCTGGGTCAGGAAGATCCCCTGGAGAAGGAAATGGCAACCCACTCCAATATTCTTGCCTGGAAAATTCCATGGACAGAGGAGCCTTGTGGGCTGTAATTCCTGGGATCTCAAAGAGTTGGATGTGACTGAGCACTCACGCACACATACAAACAAAACATTTCAATGGGTAAAAGAGTTAAATATAAAAAGAAAATATACAACGATATTTTCAAACATATAGGAAAGTAAATTTATTTCCTTAGACTAGAGAAGTCAATCTTAAACAAGGCAGTACAAATCTATGGAGGAAAAAGATTGATTTTTAACTACAGGCAAACTTAAACTTCTCTTTGACAGAAAACACTGCAAACAAAATTGAAAGAAAACTGACATACAGGGAGAATGTATTTACAACCCGTCCAATAGGAAAAAGGATTATCAAAATATATAAGGAATCCTAAACACAAAAAAGACCAAAAAACAAAGCTTTGAAGAGGAAATACCAAGTGCCAATAATACTTTGAAAAGATACTTTACCTCACTAGTAATGAAGAAAAAGCAAATTAAAACAGCAATGAGATACTTTTAGCTCATGAGATTGGCAAAAATCACAATGGTGAATGAGTCTCAGAAACATTGATAGAGTTATACTTTCCTATGTCATGTTGGTGGGAATGTGGATGGTGATATCTTTCTGAAGGATATTTGGCAGTAGTTATTACACATTTCATTCAACCCAGAAATTCTACCTCTAGAATTCTATCCTATAGAAGTTTGTACGTATGCAGAAATGCATGAACAAGGACATTTGTTAAAGCATTATGCATAGTAGGAAAAAAAGAAAACAACTCAAGTATTCAACAATACTGGAGCGTGAAGTAAATTATAGTGCACCTATGCCAAAGACATAAAGCAGTAAAAAGGAGTGAGAGGAAAGTAATTAGAAACAGCAGGAAAAATAAAAGCAAAACTGCATAATATAAGATATGCTGTTAATATTTTTTAATATGGCATGATTTTGAGCAATTAGTAGACTGGGATAAGGAGAATTCATCGTAATATTAGCTATCAACAGCGTTGTGACCTTGGAATGACAGAGAAGGAAGCACATCACATTGTTTATCTCTGCAGTGAACAATATTTATAGTCATGATAATGTAAGTGCTCTTCATTACTTTCCGTCTTTCAAAATCAACCTACAGAGCAAAAGACTTGATTAAGATTACAAAAAGATTCAAAAAGATTACAAAAGATTCAAAAAGTTACCAAAAATTGTTACCAACCATAACAATCTTACAGTAAAATTGTGGAAGGGGCTGGGAAGCATGACGGCAAGGATCAGTGTGCTAACATCATTTTTTTGAATATAGTTGATTTATGATGTTGTCTTACCTTCAGGTGTATTGCAAAGTGAATCAGTCATGTATATATTCTTTTTCTGACTCTTTTCCCATATAGGTTATTTTTTTTAAATTGGGGTATAGATGCTTTACAACGTTCTGTTAATTTCTACGGTACAAAGAAGTGAATCAGTTACACGCATTCATATGTCCTCTGCCTGTTGGACCTCCTTCCCACCCTGCCCTCCACCCCACCCACCTAGGCCATCACAGAGCAGCAAGCTGAGCTCCCTGTGTTATAGCGCAGGTTCCCACTATCTATTTCACACGTGGTAGTGTATATACGTCAGTCCTCATCTCCCAGTTCACCCCACCACCCTCCCCTCCCACCGTACTGTGGCCACAGATGGATGTTCTCTACGTCTGAATCTCTATTCCTGCCCTATTAATTGTGTTAACATCCTTATTCTCAGAGGAGGAAGAAACGCTGTCAGGGGGCAGTTTTGCTTGGTCTGCATTGTTTCAAATTTTTGTAATGTGAATGTATTCATATACTCTTCGTGCACTTAAAAAATTGAAATTGCTAAATTTGATTTCTAAGAAAAAGAAAAAAATGTGAGAATAATTTTTGAAAGCCCTCAAAGATCTAATTTAAATATCTAGATATATCTGTGAATGTATTTTTATCCAAATATCTGGGAAAATATTTCTATTTTTCATCTCAATGTGCAGAATAGAATCATTCTTAAAATTCAATATGTTTTTAAGATGTTTCCTAGTATATTCATATAAGGAAATTAAAATATTCCTCTTTAATTTTCCCTTTCAAATCAGCATGTATTAAGTAACACACTTGAAATTTTTATTAATATTATAGCAATATAATACCAAATGAGAAAAATAGAACAAAAACATCATTCTAAGATGATTTTAAAAGCATTTAATTATCCAAAATAATTATCTCTTAAGCCCCAATTATATTATTACATTACTGAAATGCCAACTGTCTTGGGTCATAGATAAAAGTGGTGGCATTAAAAAAAAAATTCATTCCCGGTCTAATAGTCAACATCTATTTACTGTTTAAAAACACTCTGTTGTCATCCAAGTTCCTGAGCTATGTAGCTTCTAATCACACGTTAAAATGATGGGGGAGGTTGAGGCATAAAAATGTGTTAATAAGAGCTATTTCTACCCTAACATATTATTTGTTCCCTCTGTATCTTCCCTAATGAGCAGGATGGTGCCTGACATAACCTTACACAAAGCATAAAAAAGACCCTCTGCCTCCTAGAGTCTGGAGGGCGCTGGGTCTCTGCTGACTTCACAGTCTCGAGACCCAGGAGGTAAGGTGACAAAGGCTGCCCATCACCATCAGGAAGGAAAAAGCCAAGGCTGACTGCCTTCTCCCTTCTGCCTGCAGTCTCTCACCAATGCCTCTGATTGGCAGAGCCCAGATAGTATCTGAAACCCTGCTGGCAATGAAATGTGAGAACTGCTCTTCTCAGGTTTCTAGACCCTGCAAAACAGGGGAGACGTGAGTTCAAAGGGGCCAGATACGCATGGACAATATCTGACCCATTTGGTTATTACCAAACTGATATGGGTAAGCAGTATTTGACTAGAATAGAAGAAGTTTTA
Organism: Cervus elaphus; assembly: GCF_910594005.1. NCBI lineage: Eukaryota > Metazoa > Chordata > Mammalia > Artiodactyla > Cervidae > Cervus > Cervus elaphus. Next base: position 29,876,704 of record NC_057833.1, on the reverse strand, counting down.
AAAGTGTATAGAGAAGACTGATTACTGGCTAGAGAGGAGGAAGGAGAGAGAAAGCAAGACTTAAAAATGGAGTGGGGTAAAGGGATGCTTGCTAGAGGTCTGAAGTGGTCCTTAACCAGGAAAATTATACCACGAAAGCATCCTTTAGGATGGCAGATATTGCTGTTGCACTGAAGAGGACTTTGTGTGTGTGTGTGTGTGTGTGTGTGTGTGTGTGTGTAAAGAAAGAAGGGATGCAGAGACTTGAAATAAAGAAAGCTTGCTGTCCTAAGGTGCACCTTTAACAATCCACAAGTGAGGTTACAGAGACTGTGAATTAGGATAAAAGTGGCAACAGTGGAAGCAAAGGGGCACATGTGAGAGATGTGGTCCCTGGGTCCAGAAAGAGAAACTAGTCCCCAAGAATAGTCTAGTGTCCATCATGCTAGACTATGATCTGTGCCTTCATCCCCTGTCTCTTGGAGGAACAGCCAGCCCACAGCTCAGGAGCCAGCATGTCAGCAATTATCCTTCTCCAAGAAAGACTCCAGCTTTGCTTCTGCATTTATATCTCTTTCCCAGTGCCTTTGGAACAGTTCCACTAAATATAGAAATGAGGCGAGATGAGCTGAGGGGTTCCATCGTGTTCCCTCCCTCTCCATTGCCTAAGGGAGAACTCCTCTCTTGCCTCAAATCCAACATTCTTACAACTCACGAACTGCAGTTTCTATTCCAACCCCACAGGAACACAGCTTCGATCAGGTGATCTGACCTTTCTTTCATTCAGTCACTCACATTCAGCAAATATTCATTGAGTAGCTACTCTGTGTCACGCCCCATTGAGGATTTAGAAGTTAAAATAACAACACTAAAATTCCTGCATTATGGAGCATACATCCTAGTAGGGAGAAGTTACATATAAAATTATTAGGGCTGTGGCTCTCATATAGCTTCGTTAGAAGCTAAGTGTGAAGAAGAAAAATAGTGCGATGCCCTCCTTTATAGAATTCTTTTTTTTTTTTTTTTTGCTGCTATTGCCTTTCTAAACATAAACTACTTTTCAAGATTCAAAGCAATTTTTTTTCTACTCTGTGCCTTGCCTAACCCTTCCAGCCCTCAACAGTCTCATCTTGTCTGATGCCTCTTATAGTCTGCTCACATCTTTGTGTACTGTTCATGCACACAACGCTCTTCACTTCTGAATAACATATTCTAGAAGAGATGTGGTTACACGTAAACCTAGTAACTTGAGAATTTTTCTTTTAAATGTTCAGTGAGATCACATGACTTTTATGGAAAGATTTGTAAGAGACCAATTGATGTAATGAAATAGAGAAGTAAAACTAGAAGAAGAAGACATATTGACCTGTGTTGGATATTAGGTGTTAGGCAAAAAAATGAAAGGGTGAGGTCAAGGCTGAAGTGGGACAGATTTACAAGAAATGAAGAGGTCTTTGTAGTGAAGCCGTGGGACAGGAGAAGAAGGGGAGTAGAAGGAATGTATCTGGAGAAGAACATTTTAAGAGGAGTGTTATGAGAGAAATATGTAAGAGAAAGAATATGAGGACATAGAAAAAGAATAGGTGGAGCAGCATCTGAAGGGAAAAAGTGTTAATATAATTCTGTTCATGATAATATTCTAAGAAGCTGAATATTTATAACCAGGGCAAAGCTAATCAGAGGTATCCTTTGGACCAATCATCTTCAAATTTGATAAGAAAAATCCACCGGCGTGTTTTTCAAAACTATAAAATCCTAAATATCCTTGCATGTGTGCTTAAGTCATTTTTGACTCTTTGGGACCCCACGGACTGTAGCCCACCAATTTCCTCTGTCCATGGAATTTTCTAAGCAAGAATACTGGAGTGGGTTGCCATTTTCTACACCAAAGGATTTTCCCAACTTAGGGATCAAACCCACGTCCCTTGCATCTTTTGCATTGGCAGAATTCTTCACCACTGCACAACCTGGGGATCCCAACTCTATCCCTAGACCAACTGAATTAGACTCTTCGGGGGAAATCACTAGGAATGTGTACTTCTGTTTATTCTTTATGCTGATTCATTTAATCTGGTAGGTTTGGAAAACACAATTTGGCAAAGACTTTGATGGTGGGTATCAGGTTTTATTATCTACAAAACTTTCTGGTTGCCATCAGCTTTGAGAAGAACCATAAAAAACAATGGCCTTGGTCTAGGATAATGCTGGCAATGGTGGTGTGTCAGCTCTCTGCAAGGTTATACTGTAAAGCTATGGTATATACTGTTGATTGGCTGAACAAGACTTATTCCAACTGCTTTGCTGTTTTAACTATAAAGTCTGAAAAAGGAGGACTTCCCTGGTAGTCCAGTGATTAAGATTCTGTGCTGGGCTTTCCTGGTGGTCTAGTGGTTAAGAATTCACCTGCCAATGCAAGGGACATGGGTTCAATCCCTGGTCCGGGAAGATCAAACATGCTGCAGAGCAACTAAGCCTGCAAGCCACAACTACTAAGCATGCACTATAGAACACACAAGCTGCAGCCACTGAGTCTGAGCTGTAACTAGTGAAACCCACATGCTTACAGCCCGTGCTCCACAACAAGCGTATACCACCACAATGAGAAGCCCACGCACCACACAAACAGAAGCTCCCGCTCGCCGCAACTAGAGAAAGTCCACACACAGCAATGAAGACACAGCACAGCCCAAAATTAAATGAATAAATAAATCTTAAAAAAAAAAAAATTCTGTGCTTCCAGTGCAGGGAGCACTAGTTAGATTTCTGATTGAGGAACTAAGGTCCCCATGCCAGATGGAGAGATCAAAGAAAAAGAAAAAAAGCAATAGTTTGAAAAAGCAATTCACTTTCCCATGTATCCTTGTTGCTAGATGGGTCCACGTGTTACATATTGGCCATTTAGAGGTTTTCTGGGGGCTTCTGAAAATGCTTTCATTCTCTTGGTATAAAAGGCAGACATAACTAGTACCATCCCATGCTTTCCTCCTGGTTGGATCCAGATGTGACCCCTCTCTAGCCATGGCACCCATTTAAGGATTAAAGGGACCAAGCAGGAGGACATGAGAGACAATGACCGCAACCTTGTGGATCTCGGTTGCTTGTTGTGCTACAGGAGGAGGAGGGGATTTCTGTTCCTGTAAGTCATTTTTAAAGCTGGTTTTCTGTTCCTTGCAACTGAAAACATTCCAAACTGTCGGAGTAGAAGTGGAGTAAGCCCAGGCCTGAGACAAGACTTCATCTCTAATAATTACTGACGTTGAGCATCTTTTCATGTGTTTGTTGACCACCTGTACGTCTTCTTTGGAGAAATGTCTATTTAGGTCTTCTGCCCATCTTTTGATTGGGTTGGTTATTTTTTTGATATTGAGCTACATGAGCTGTTTATGTATTTTGGAGATTAATCGTTTGTCATTTGCTTCATGTGCAAATATTTTCTCTCATTCTGAGGGTTGTCTTTTCACCTTGCTTATGCTTTCCTCACATATATACACTACTGATACTACATATAAAATAACTAACGAGAACATACCGTACAACACAGGGAACTCTAATTAATGCACTGCAGTGACCCGAACAGGAAGGAAATCCAAAGGGGAGGAAAAATATGAATGTATATGCAAGAGCCTCTTGATGAGGGTGGAAGAGGTGAGTGAAAAAGCTGGCTTAAAATTCAACATTAAAAAACTAAAATCGTGGCATCCAGTCCCATCGCTTCATGGCAAATAGAAGGGGAAAAAGTAGAAGCAGTGGCAGATTTTATTTTCTTGGGCTCCAAAATCACTGTGGACGGTGACTGCAGCCTTGAAATTAAAAGACATATGCTCCTTGGAAGGAGAGCTAAGACAAACCTAGACAGCATATTAAAAAGCAGAGACATCACTTTGCCAACAAAGATTTATATAGTCAAAGCTTTGATTTTTTCAGTAGTCCTGTATGGATGTGAGTGTTGGACCATAAAGAAAGCTGAGAACCAAAGAATTGGTGCTTTCAAACTGTGTTGTTAGAGAAGCCTCCTGAAAATCCCTTCAACTGCAAGGTGATCAAACCAGGCAATCCTAAGGGAAGTCAACCCTGAATATTCATTGGAAGGACTGAAGCTGAAGCTGAAGCTCCAATACTTTGGCCACCTGATGTAAAAAGCTCGTTGGAAAAGATCCTGATGCTGGGAAAGACTGAAAGCAAAAGAAGAAGAGGGCGGCAGAGGATGAGATGGCTAGATAGCATCACCGACTCAATGGACATGAATTTGAGCAAACTCTAGGAGACAGTGGAGGACAGGGGAGCCTGAAGTGCTGCAGTCCGTGGGGTCGCAAAGAGTCAGCTGCTGAACAACAACAAAATAGCTGATTAATTTTGCTTACAGTAGAAACTAGTACAACATTGTAAAGCAACCGTGATCCAATAAAAATTAATTAAAACAAAAGACTCCTTTGTCTTTACAAATACGCATGTGTTAAAGGGTGGGCTCACCTTCTCTCTAGGGGATAGATGAGGGAACGGGTACAGAGATATTGAACCCTGGAATCTGAGTCTGAGGGAGAGTTCTAGAAGGGGAACAGAGTAGAGAAAGTTGATACTTCATGCTGGGGCTATCCTCATAATAGGATATTTGCTCAGGATAAGGCAAAAGGATATGTTGTAACTTCACATTCCCTCAACAAAATGCAAAATTGACGCAAGCAGGGTACAGTGAGTAGTTAAAGGGGGATTCAGCTATCAGGGCATCTGTTGGAAGTCTCAGTATGCTATAAGCAAAGCATCTGATAAACTAGTAACTTGTTTTTCTGATGATTTCATCTCTTACAGGGTAAAGGATACAAGCAGAAGAACTGCTACTTTGTATTTAATTCTAACAGAAAGAGAGAGAGAACTGTTTGTGAAATGGATGTGAAGTCTTGGGGAGAAAGTGTCCAGGTCAAGTTAGATGGTGTGATACCCAAAGATGTCAGACGTGCTGTTAGACATCAGGAAATTAGATTTTAGGAAATTGAAGGGAAAGATGAGTCAGACTCAATGGCCTAAGACTCTAAAGGCAAGATTATTTTAAAAGTCTTTCAAAAATGAAATTTTCAACTCGACAAATATTTATTGATCACTGGCAACATGGGACAGTCTGTACCAGGAGCTATAAAATTCTTACTCTCGAAGGATTTATTGCCCATGGAGGGAGGACAAGGAGATAAACACTCAAATGCACAGCTACCAATTATTGAACATCTACTGTGAAAAACAGTAAGATTAATAATTTATATATAATATTTAAAATATTTACAAATGCTCTGCAAGATAGATATTATTCTCAGTTAACAAATAAAGAGACTAAATGTTTAGACTGGTGGAGTAAATTGCTTGAAGCCTCATAGCTCCTGAGAAAATGAGCCCCAGCCTCCCTTCTCTTGTGTTTATGGGATCAGCTTGATCCTTGATCATAAGGCCAAAGGACACTCTGCTGCTTTCTCCTTTTTCCCATGAGTGTTCAAGAGCACCCGGAGTTCATTGGCACAGATTTGGCCCCTGAAACTAGCAGCTTTTAACAACTGACTACAAAGGAATAAAATTAGTCCCATCTTTGAAACTGGAATATCTGCTAAACCTCTGGTGGGAGAATTCATTCCTTGAGTGAAGACTTAACCATTATCAACCCTTCTATACTGAAAATCTTTCTCCTGAATGGTCAGGAGCTTAGGTAAATCAGTACTTAAAAAACAGCAGCTTAATGACAGCATGCGTAGAAAAAGATTTATCGTATGAGAAGTTATATATATTTGTTATTATTATTATTATTATTGTGTGACTACGCAGCTTTGCTTTTGGGATCTTAGTTTCCAGACCAGGGATCGAACCCAGGTCCACAGCAATGGAAGTACCAAGTTTTAACCACTGGATCACCAGGGATTCCCTAGACTGACTCTTCAATGTTGAAAATCACATAGTTGTACAATATGTTTAGAAACCTAAGATGTTTGTATACGGATAAGTAGATTAGAGTTTTACTCTACACATTTAATGAATTATATAATGTATTAAATGGTTGACTAAATAAGACTGAAGACTTAACCAATTGTGTATTGATCAAAGTTGGCATATAAATCTCTCTCTCTCTTTTTTTTAATTTACTTATTTGGCTATGCTGAATTTTAGTTGCAGGATTTGGGATCTTCAGTTGTGGCATGTGGGATGCGGCATTGGGAGCATGGAGCCTTAGCCACTGGACTACCAGGAAAGTCCCTCTCTCTTTTTTTTAATGTGAGTGAAACAAGCTAACACTCACTCCATTCACTCTTTATTACGGAGCAATTAATCCTTGATTGAATTATTGGAAAATTAAATTTACACTCTTATTATTTAGCTATGGAAATTCAACTTACATGTTTTAATTTAAAAAAAAAAAAGTAAGAAAATCAAGGAGGCCACTAGATGTGAGGAGTCTAAAAATTATGTTTTCAGAGGTTCACTGACTCTGCCTAAGAATTCGGCAACATGAGGTATGTTCAGCTGAAGAAACTCACTGAAGTGAAAGAGCCAAAAAACTAACCACACCCTATTTCCTGTATATTCCTGGAGGGGAAAGTATCCCGTAAACCCAACATGGAAATTACATTACAATACTTTTAATGTACACAACACCAGCTTTCCTGAAAGTTGAGGGAAAGTTGTCCATGTTTTTCTTTTCGTGGCCAAAAAGGACTATGTTTAGAAGTAAATAATGATGAAATTTGATTCATTTACATCTATCTGTGGAGAAATTAGAGAAACTCATAAAGCACATTTAATCAGTTATTTGCTTCATACAGAAACATACTTGTATAGAAATTTCAAAATCCCCTCATTAAGTGAAAAGTGAAAGTGTTAGTTGCTCAATCCTGTCTCTCTCTTTGCAACCCCAGGGACCACAGTCTTCCAGGCTCCTCTGTCCATGAGATTCTCCAGGCAATAATGCTGGAGTGGGTTGCCATAACCTCCATCAGGGGATCTTGCTGATCCAGGGATCGAACCCAGGTCTCCTGCATTGCAGGCAGATTCTTTACCATCTGAGCCACCAGGGAAGCCTGAAGGCCTGGTATAAAGTGGTGAAATTGAGAGTTAGCATCTACCCTGCTCCCTCTGGCCACTCCCTCTGACCAGTGGTAGGTCCCAGTAGAAAAAGGTGTATCTAGTTCTAACTGGTCCACCCAGAAGAAATACAAAGACATGGGGCTGCTGGCTGAGGCCCTCAGTCTCATGAGTGAGAAGGACAAAGGAGATAACCCAGAAAGAGACTTTCTCATGAGGGTATAGGTATGACTGTAAAAACAGCCCCTCCTGTGTTCTATGCATTCTGGACAGCATGAATCTAGGGTCACATCATTAGTGCTTTGCTAGAGGAAGTGGGGTGGACCTCTTCCTGGGCAAAGCGTGCACTTCTTAAGAAGATGTCTATATGACTGGATTGGCTCTCAAAGAATATCATCTTATGTGTCTGCTGAAAACCACACACCCCTGGCCAGTACTGTTTTGACTCTAATGGGAAAAATACTCAATAATTTGGTCTCTTCCCACCTCGTTATAGTTCTTTTTTTCCCCCTTTGACCCAAAGTGATCCTTGACCCAGAATCCCAGGGTGTTAAGAAATTGATAATCCTTCAAGTCCAAATCCAGCAGCTTCGTGCTTTCTGCATGATAGGATGGAGGCCACTTTGTGCTTTCTGCCCCACTTAATTCTTCTGTTATCTGCTCACATTTTACATCATTCACAGCTATTGAAAAATATGAGCTGGAAAACTTTGCTCAGTGCAAATATTGCTCTGCCTAGTCCCAACCCAAAACTGAGGAGTATGAGAAGAGAAAAAAAATGAGACATCTACATGCTTTGAGAATGTAAAGCACTGGTGGCATTCATTATATTATTGGTATGCTATACACACCTTTTATTTCATTTGTTAAAAACTTCTTTGAGAGTTGGGGCTGTATTTTTTTTTAATTATTTATTTATTTATTGGCTACACTGTGTCTTCATTACTGTGCGGGCTTTTCTCTGGTTGTGGAGAGTGGGGGCTACTCTCCCAATGAGGTGTGTAGGCCTCTCATGGTGATAGCTTGTCTTACTATGGAGCACAGGCTCTATGGCGTGTGGCTTCAGTAGCTGCAGCTCCTGGGATCCAGAGCACAGGCTCAGTGGTTGCAGCATACAGGCTTAGTTGCTCCAAGTCATGTGGGATCTTCTGGGATCAGAGACTGAACCCATGTCTCCTGCATTGCAGGTGGATTCTTTACCACTGAGCTACCAGAGAAGCCCCGGGCCCGTGTCTTTTAAATTATCTTCTAATATGTATGGACTGTAGCACAGTAGCATGAATGTCCAGGAATTTAATAAGTGTTATTTGTTGAGGATGAGCCGATCTATCCCCTGGCCTCCTAGCAGTATCCCACATAATCATCCTAGACAGCTAAGAATCCGTCCTGCTTTGAAAGACCTCCAGGGAGTGAGAAGCTAAACCTTCTCCCATAACTCATTTCAGTGTCTAATAAGGCTTAGTGTCTGTTGGAGATTCTTTCCAAGAACGTGGCATTTAAGAATGTTGCCCAGTAAACACCAAACTCCCTCTAAGACCTTGGAGCCGGGTCACTTGAAGGACTAGAACTATCCTAGAGAGTGGTTGCTGCTGGGGAAGGTAGTTGTATAGGAAGAAAAAGGGCAGAGATTATGTTTGTTTCCAGCTTGGAGGGAGTGATATTGTTCACACCTGTTAGTAGAGCTGTCTAGCATTAAGGATTTGGGATGCCTAGAAGTCAGGAAACTGTGGAGTTGGGAAGAGCTCTACGATGGTGGAAGACAAGTCTGTCGCAGGCTACCCAGCTGTTTACATCCCTCCCTGGAGCTGTCTATGATGATAAAATGGCCATTTCTAGTCCCCATTAGTATTCCCTGATCATCAGTGTTAGTGCCTGTTAATGGAAAAGAAATACGCGTACCCTAGCCATGCTACAAATGAGATGAATGAATGCTTCCTTTGCCGTGTGTATGTGTGTGTCTGTGTGCGTGGGCACCTGTGCGTGTGCACATGTGCAAATGAAGGATTTGTGGAGGTACAGACCTGGAGTGACAGGAGATGACTAAAGAAAGGATTAATCAGACCCTAGCAACCTCTCAGGTAAAAGCAGACTCAGGCAGGGGATCAAAATCAAAATCAGGGCTGAAAATCAAAACAGATGCCCAGAGGAACTGCAAATTCAGTGAAAACCTAGGCAGGGAAGCTGAAGGGCAGAGTCAGAGGCAGAATAAGCATTGAAGCGAGGAAGTGCAGGTCACAGAAAGTAGACCTGTTGAGATAGTAGGCACTAGAATGGATGAAACAGGACTGAGCCTTCAGGAAAATGAGTTGTCAAGAAGAAGTTGAGAAGTTAAGTTTCAGCCTAGTGGTTGCGATACAGAACAGGGCAGGGCTTGCGTCCATCCTGCGCCCACATCCTGGGCTGGTGGAGGGCTGAGGGGTGCTGTGAGCATGGGATCTAGGCTGAAGGAAGGCAGGTTGGTGGCCTGGCCTCCCCGCCAGGGGGCTGAGATGAGACGCAACTGGATGAAGTAGGTATCACTGGTTAGAACTGAGAAAGTGTTTGGACCGGGAGCAACCAAGCGAAGTTTCAGTTCTGTGCCCTGAACTGAAGGAAAAGAGAACAAGGCCTGAACCTAGCTAGAACAGTGTTCTGAGACCAGGAGGGGCTGGGGCATATAAGGCCCCCTCAGTGACAGCCAAGTCATCAGCCACTTCGAAGAATCTAGGTCAGTGTGGGTGAAAGGCACCCTCGACTACTGTGCCTCAGTCAGTCCTTTTCAGAAGGCAGTGGCACCCACTCCAGTACTCTAGCCTGGAAAATCCCATGGACGGAGGACCATGGAGTCTCGAAGAGTTGGACACGACTGAGCGACTTCACTTTCACTTTTCACTTTCATGCACTGGAGGAGGAAATGGCAACCCACTCCAGTGTTCTTGCCTGGAGAATCCCAGGGACGGGGGAGCTGGTGGGCTGCCATCTGTGGGGTCGCACAGAGTCGGACACGACTGAAGCGACTTAGCAGCAGCAGCAGCAGAAAGAGAGAAGGCAGTTGATCAGAGAACAGTAGGAAGCCGTGGAATTAAAACCCTAGGATAACACAAGAAGACCTAAGTGGTACTAAGAGCTTGGAGAAGAAGCGTGGGTGGAGAGGTGAGTCATAAATAGTGGTTTGTAAGCCTTCTAAGGACAGTCAACCCCTTGGAACAGAACAAAGGCTCCACACACTTGTTCCAGCCCCTATCTCTTATTAGCCCCCACAAGCCATTTTCTTTAGCCCTGCAGGAACTTGACATTACTTTGCTCAAATTGTAAATGATTTATTTTATGAATGCTGAATCACGGGACCGTGGTTCAAGGAAATAATCTTCACGTATAAGAATCCCTGCTCTCTCCCGAAACACTTCTTTTCGTGCCTCCCTTGTGTGTGTGTGTGTGTACATGTGCGTGTGTGTGTATGTGTGTGTGTGGGGTGGTTGTATGTGTGTGTATGTGTGTGTGTGTGGGGTGTATGTGTGTGTATGTGTGTTGATTGGAATATCTGTTCTAGATACCAGCATCATCTTTAAAGCACACATTGTCAGAAACTTTCAGGTCAAAAACTTTTAAAGTCCAAAGCCGGCCAGAACCCTAAATACCATTCCTGCTTTTCTTGGCACTTTACAATTTTTTTGGCACATATCTGAGAAAAATAACGAAATACCATTTATTAAACACTTTGGTTATAGTGGGCCATTTATATACTTATGTTTGTGTGTTCTTATGTACCTGTTTTACCTTAAATCAAGCTGGAATATTTAACATATTTACCAAACACAAACATGATGTAATACAATACTGGCATTTCTATAACATTATATTACCTCAAATATTTCCTCTATTAATCAGGGATTTAGCTATATGTATATGCCTATATACAGAGATATATCTAAGATTATATGCTTTAGAAAGCAATTTTTACCACATACTGATTAGTCTTAAGAAATTGTAAGGGTGTGGGGTGTGGGCATGAATCTTACTTATTACTATCATTGTGGTCTCATAGTTTAAAAGATTAAAGAAAAAGGAATCCTTTTTCTATATTTTGGATGTGTTTTATAATTCTCTTTTTAAAATAATTCTCAAAGTTCTCACCCTGCTACCGTTATTGGTAGAATGTATGCCCCTGTAGGCTGACTAGTATGAGGGATGAACGGTGGGGGAGTCTGAGGAGGGACCCTACGTTTGCTGCCCACAGCTCAAAAGGTCTTCTCTACCTGGTCCAGAAAGATTCCACATGCCATGGGGCCGCAACTAAGCTTGTAGACCACAACTAGAAAGCAGTCCCCATTCGCCAAGACTAGGTAAGGCCTGCACACAGCAGTGAAGAGCCAGCACAGCCGGAAAGAAAACAAAACAAAACAAAACTCTGCATTTGTGTTAGTTAAGAATAGCTTTAGCTCAACTTCAAGGTGGGAAGAGAAGACTGTTTTGTGTCTAGCTATGAGACAGTTTTGGGCAGACGGTAGGACAATGAGCTGCCCCTCTAAGAGCAAAACATGTAAAGCAGCTTGTTTTTACACCTGAACTTCCTTATTGCATAGCTGGGCTCTTCAAAGGAGAGATTGTGACCGACAGCCAAGTTTACTTAAAGGTACAGTCTCTTCCTGCTAAGGTCAGGTTCTTCTCAAACACATCGGGACATTCCATTTGGGGGTAAAGAGGGAAAGGTGGCTACTTCATTCTCCCTGAAATAGAATAATACCAAGTATCATTGCTCTGCAATACTGTCTCAGGCATCCCTTCCCAAGTGGAATGTGGCATGGAACATAACTCGCAGAGTTGCTCACGTGTGCAGCTGTGTGTGGCATAAACACCTCCAGAGCAAATCTTTGGGTGGCCAAAAAGAGTTAGTCCCGAGGCACCCAGAGGAACACTCAGATTTCACGAAGCATCACCAGAGTTAGAATCCTATGCCATTTTCCTCATCCAACTCCTTGAATAAGGTCCAAGCAGGGTCCCTCCAACTCTTTGGAGGTTCCTAGTTCAAGGTCAATGGCCAATTTTGGAGAGGAGGGCAGGGTCAGACTCAGGTAAAATGTGAGGTTTACCGATGATTTATTTAAAGCGAGGGTTGAAAGAAGAAAGTGAACGTGTTGGTCGCCCCATTGTGTTCAACTCCTTGTGATCCCATGGACTATAATAGCCTGCCAGGCTCTTTTGTCCATGGGATTCTCCAGGTAAGGATACTGGACTGGGTGGCCATGCCCTTCTCCAGGGGATGTTCTCCAGCCAAGTGTGGAACCCAGGTCTCCTCCATCATAGATGGATTCTCTACCATCTGAGCCATGAGGGAAGCCCAGATCAAATCCGGTCACAGCCTGGGGCTAGGAACTGTGTATACCTTTTTAAAAGGTTGTTGGGGGGGAGGGGGGGAAGAGGGGGGAGAGACAGAGAGCCTGACCCACAAAGCCTAAGGGGTAAATAGTCACTATCTCGCCCTTTACAGTTTGGTCCCCGGCTTCGCAGCCTGCCGGGGCGCTTTCTCTGCCCTCATGCCTCTGCAACTCATCTCTGACTCCTCAGGAGGAGGAAGTCCCCACCCAGCCCTCAGCTCCAGGTGTATTTACTCAGTAGAGCTAATCCTCCCACCCAAAGGCAAACCCATTGACCTGGCTGCCTTTCCCCAGCTGGACGGGAGGACCGCAGTCTGCTTCCTCCCCGCCTCTCTTCCTGCCCCCTTCCCCCGACTTCCACCTTGCGCTCTGCCCCGGAGCTGCCCCTCCTCAGGCTGTGGGTGCTCCCATTCTCAATGCCTGCGGGCAAGGGTTCCTGCCAGCCAGGAGTTTCTGGAGACGAGGGTCTCGTGCCTCCCCTGTAAGAGCTGCGGAGATGTCTGCTCCTGAACCTTCCTCTCTCGGGCCTCCCAGGACCTCCGGGTGTGGCTTGTGACCCAGAGTGCTCCCTGCAGCTGCAGTGCTCCCCCACCCCAACCCCTGTGTGGAGTCGTGGTTAAGGACATGAGCTCATCTGCCTACAAGAAAATCCAGTGCTGACATTTACTAGCTAGGGAAACTCAGGCAAGGCCCTGAATCAGCCAGTGATGCGGTTTCCTCATCTTTGGACAGGGGGTAATAATAGTTTCTCATTCATCCAGCTGGGCTTCCCAGTGGAGCAGTGGTAGAGAACCTTCCTGTCAATGCAGGAAACGCAAGAGATGCAGGTTCGATCCCTGGATCAGGAAGGTCCCCTGGAGGAGGAAATGGCAACCCACTTCAGTATTCTTGCCTGGGAAACTCCATAGACAGAGGAGCCTATGGGGTCGTGAACAGTAGAACAGGGCTGATCATGCACAACACACACACACACACACACACACAAATACATTCATCCAGGTATGGCCAGGATTAAATGTTAATCTGCATAAAATGGTTTTGAACAAGAAACCTAACACATGGTAAGTGCTTAATAACATGCTCACTCTCACTACTGTTTGATGTTCTGAGGTTAAGCTGTGTCTCAGGCTGGTCTTGGCCCAGGTCTCCACTTCCTCTGGCTATTGCTGAAGTGACTTCTGTTCTCAAAGTTAATCTTGCTGCCCCTAGGGGGATAAGCAAGATGGAGAAACACGTGGGATGTTATCTAAGAAGCTTCCCATCTCTCTTATTCTTTATACCTTTTATTACACAGAATAATAATGACTAAAAATACTTTGCTTTTGAAAGGAGGCTGTGATCCACTTTCACAAACATTATTTAATTAGATGCATGCGTCAGCCCTGTGAAATAGCTGGCACATGGTAGCACTGATAGATGTTGACTGAGTGATGGAGATAGGCTGTAAGGCTGCCAGTTGGCAAGATGATGTTGTGTGGCCAGGACTGGCTGAGAAATGTTTTGCATCCTGACTCTGGAACAATGCTGTTCACGTCCTCCCTTTTTATTAATAAGGAAGCTGAGCTGGTTGATGCTTTGTCTAAGATTACATACAACTTAAGTGGAGCTGCAGTCTAGAACCCAGTTCCTCTGACCTTTCACCTAGCCCTGTGGTGGTTACTCCTGTCACTAAATGTGTCTAAAATCAAGTGCATTTTATTTGACTCAACAATAACCTGGTCCTGGCATTCACAGTCTCTCCTTTGTGATGTTCAAGGAAGGTCACAACGTCAAAAGCTGAAGAAGGATGGGGGCTCCTGTGCCTCAGGAGGCGTTCTTTGAGTCTTTGCAAAGGACAGTGACTTTCAAGCCTGCGGGAAGGAAGTGAGTGAGCACGAGGTGCTGAGGGACTTCCCCTCTCTCTTTGGAGGGGACTTGCCACAGGACACACAGTTTCACTCGCCTTTTTCCCCTGGGAGAGCAGTTTCCCCTGTGGGGAAGAGCTGCAACTGTTGAATTCTGTCTGCGGCAGGGTGGGATAAGTTTAGGAGAAAAGAAGTATTGCATGTGCTCAGTCATGTCCAAATCTTTGTGACTCCACAGACTGTAGCCCAGGCTCCTCTGTCCTTGGGATTCGACAAGCAGGAATACTGGAGAGGGTTGCCATTTCCTCCTCCAGGGGATCTTCCTGACCCAGGGATCGAACCTATGTCTCCAGCATCAACTGCATTTGCAGGTGGATTCTTTACCACTGAGCCACCTGGGAAGCCCTAAGGAAGTATTAAGAAGTCCATTTAGTTGTATATCTAAGCTAGAATCTCCAAAAAGTAAAAAAAAATAAAGATCAAGAATTAAAGATATTTTACCAAATTGAACACAATTTACCAGATATGTTTCAAAGAATGCTAGCCTGGCAAGACTTTGAAAGATATGTCTTTAAAAAGGGGGTTCAGTGGGTTTATAAGATTTTCATACTGCAAAGTTTCTCAGTCTTTAATATGCTAACGAATATTGCAAACATCTAGAAGATATTTTAACATGTGCGATTTCCCACACCTTTAAAATGTTGACCCTTTCATTCACTATACCACACGCGATGTGTCCACAATGAATGGAACACAGTTTGAGAGATCTTTACATGAGGGCATTTGGCATATTCTTATAAAGTGAAGGCTGCTCACTTTTCACTAGATGTATTGAAGATGTGTGTGTGTGTTCACAACTGTAGAGCCAGTCACAGATATGAGAGAGTGCACAGTCAATTTCTACAAGAATTGTAGTCTCATCAGAGATGAAAAACAATGACATTCAGAATGAAATAGTTTATAAATTGGCAGAATTCAGCTAGGTTTGTCAGCAGTCTAGCAGTGCTTTGTGCTTTGTGGTCAGTTGCTCAGTCATGTCCAACTCTTTGTGATCCCATGGACTGTAGCCTGCCAGGCTCTTCTGTCCTTGGGATTTCCCAGGCAAGAATACAGGAGTGGGTTGCCATTTCCTCTTCCAGGGGATCTTCCTGACCCAGGGATCGAACTTAAGTCTCTCACGTCTTCTGCATTGGCAAGCGGGTTCTTTACCACTAGCCCCAATCTAGCAGGAGGGGCACAAATACAAATAACTTGGAAGAAATAGATGCAGGCAGAATCTGTGAACAGGAATGGTGGCAAGACCACTAGCCATTGGCAGGCAATAATTTGTTATTCCCATTGACTGGCATTAAGGCGGGTTCAGTATGTTTTATCAGCTATGAGAAATGCTACCCTGATGGCTACATATCCAGCCAGAACCTCGAAGGATGATTAGCCACCATCCTAACTTACCTGGACCAGTAGAAGTTTTTCATTTAAAGCATGTTTGTTTTAGTCCCAGTAAAGCATCAAGTTAAACAAAGAGAGTATCTCATTAGTTACTTAAACTTTTCAAGTCTACTAAAGTAAATTTTTTATCCTATGCTTAGAAATAGTTTGTGCGTATTTGTATTTGACCTTGTAAACATTTACAATGTTTAAGATAATTTGACATTTTAGAATGCTTAACAGGTTATCCTCGAGATGCCAATTTAAACTATCTCCATAAGCTCTGTCACTGTTTTAGATTTGTGATGTCTAATGAAAAGATATGAGAAGTTTATTAAATCTGTATTTTTGTAATATTCAAAAGAACAAGAGTCATCCTATTTTATAATTAATTTATCATATTTATGAGCATGACTTGTGATTCTTTTGTTTGTTGAGTAATAAAGTATTTTAAAAAGATTGAATATATTAAATGTATAAATGCAGTTTAATAATTCAAAGGAATTTAATGAACTAAATTGTAAACATTCACTTAAAAGAGAGACTTAGATATGGAACTTGAAATTGAAAGCTTAAAGGAAAGCTAGGTTTTCAAATTTGTAATAAAGGAAACTAAATTACTGTATATTGCCTTCTTTGCCCGCAAAATCTGTCTTTAAGAACAGTCCACAGCTAAATGGCCATGTGGGGGCAGGGGAGGTGGTGGTGAGAGGGAGTAAGTGGCACAAAGGTCTTCCTTATGTAATCCTTCCTTCCTTGTGTAGATGGACTAATATTAACAGCTCAGAGTGCAAACGAGTGAATGCAGTTGATTGATTATAACCACTGCATAAATAATTTTTGGAGACCCTAATCTAGAAATTGTGGGTCACATAACTGAGATTAAGATGTGGTTCCTCCCTCAAGCAGTTTCTCCTTTTTTCCACTTTGCATTTCTCTCTTCTCCATTCATGGAAGGACTTGCACTTTCTTGCCGCGACCTGCTTACTTTCTCTCTTCCCCAGAGCAGACAGGGCTGTCAGACAGCCTCAAGTGCAAATTCTTGTTTTGCCATTTGGCACATGAACTTCCATAAGCTATTTGGTCTTGTGACCTTAGTTTCCTCATGAGTCAAACTGAGATAACAATATTATTTACCTCTCCAGGTTTTTGAGAAAATTAGGGACAGCAAAGATAAAAGTGCTTGGTAACAAGCAACAAGCTTCAATAACTGGTAGCCATTAATATGATCTGTGGTTTCTTTTCAACAATGTCCTTGTCCAGTGATAAATACATCCACCAGTGATAAAATACATTTAGGCTTCTGAGCCCATCAAGAGCAGGGGAGATATTTGGGGCCAGAGACAGTATAAGATAATAGAGAGTTCTTCTTTGCCTATACTTACTCTGTAGCCAGTTGTATCCAGATCTATGATTTCAAATATCCTTACTTAACTGATGAGTCCCAACATGATGTTTTTCAGCTCTGATCCCTCCTCTGAACACTGGACTTGTGTCTCTGGCTGCCTATTTGATGTCTTCACGGGGATGTCTGATCAGCACATCAAACTCTAATGCAACACTCTTGATTTTTCCCTCATAAACTTTCTCCTCTCCCATACTCTTCCATCTTAATAAATGGCCATTCCATTCTACTTATGTGGTCTATAATCTTAGAATCATCTTTGACTCTTATGTTTCTCTCTCATGCCACAAGTACACTTCGTGATGCTTGTTTAAGATGTACACAGAGGGCTTCCCTGTTGGCTCACTGGTAAAGAATCTGCCTGTCAATACAGGAGATATGAATTCGATCCCTGTCTTGGGAAGATACCCACATGCTCTAGAGCAACTAAGTCTGTGTACCACAACTATTGAGCCTGTGTTCTAGAGCCTGGGGGCTGCAATTACTGAGCCCATGTGCTGCAACTGCTGAAGCCTGTGAGCCCTAGAGCTTGTGCTCTGCCTCAAGAGAAGCCACTGCAATGAGAAGCCTGCACACCACAATGAGGAGTAGCCCCTGCTTGCCACAGCTTGGGAAAGCCTATGCAGCAATGAAGACCCAGCACAGCCAAAAAATAAAATAAATTAAATATAAATAAAATTATTTTAAAAATTAAATAAAATATACACAGCCTGACGATCTAGAGGGGTGGGAGGGAGGCTTAAAAGGGAGGGATATATGTATACTTATAATTGATTCATGTTGTTGTACAGTAGAAACCAACATACCACTGTAAAGCAATTATCCTCCAATTAAAAAGAAATAAAATGTACACAGAGGTTAGCATCTTTTAACCAGGTCTTGCCACCATCCCCCATGTGCCACCCTCTCATTGGGATTTCTACATTAGTCCCTAACCAGCTGCCCCCTTTCTACTGTTGCACAACTGCACTCGACACTACCCATAACAAAAGAGAAGTTGGATCAAGTCATTTCTCCACTCAAAACCTTCTGACGGCTTTCCATCTCATGGAAGGAAAAAGACCTTCACATCTGGTTCCTGACTCCCTCTTTGGCCACTGCTTGCCTCACTGGCATCATTTTTATCCCTAACACACAGCTTTTGCCTCTATTTTTTTGTATTTGTTTCCCTGGTGGCTCAGAAGGTAAAGAATCTGCTTGCAGTGCAGGAGACCTGAGTTTAGTCCCTGGGTTGGGAAGATGCCCTGGAGAAGGGAATTACCCACTCCAGAATTCTGACCTGGAGAATTCCATGTATAGATGAGCCTGGCAGGCTACAGCCCATGGGGTCGCAAAGAGTCGCCTGACTGAGAGACTTTTACCTTCTCACCCTCTCGTATTTGATATCCCCTCCTCCTTCTTCTGCTTTTGCCCACTCACCCCCCAATTTTGTTTCCTGCTCACAGGTCACCTTAACTGAGCAACCTCCTCTAAAAGCCCTATCTAAACTAATATATGCTCCCAACCATCTTCCCACCTTCTTTTATTTAAGTTTGGTACCTGTCATTTACCTGATTCACTAGCACCTAGGTATGGTCATATGCCTGAGTTCTGGCCAAGTGAGTCTGAGTGGAAGTGCTAAGTACAACAGCCAGGACAAGTCTTGAAAGAGCTCAGTGACTGGCATTTGAATGTGACGGCAGGAGCCAGAAAAGCTAAGTTAGGCAACCAGTAAGAAGATCTGTGTTGAGCTAGTAGAACAAACCGGGTCCTTTTTACATTACCAGTTCTATAATGCTTATATTGGAATGGCCATGTTAGAGAATAAACTTTTATCTTGTTTAAACCATTTTTTATATTGCCTTTGTAATGGAAGTCAAACTATAGCCTAATATGTGTGCATACTGTTACTTCAGTCGTGTCTGACTCTTGGTGACCCCATGGACTGTAACCTGTCGGGCTCCTCTGTCCATGGGATTCTCCAGGCAAGAATACTGGGGTGGGTTGCCATCCCTTCTCCAGGGATCTTCCTGACCTAGGTGTCGAACCTGAGTCTCTTATGTTCTTGCACTGGCAGGGGGGTTCTTTACTATTGGCACCACCTGGGAAGCTCATGTATTTTTTGAAATCTGTCCTCCCAACCCCCTCCTAACTGGACTGGACCATAAATTCCATGTGGGTATAGGGGCTGTGTTTGGTTTATTGTAAACAACTTCTTGAGCAATGCATGGTACACTAAACATTCAATAAAAGTTTGTTGAATGAATAGCAAAACCATCAACATAATGTGAGGCCTTGATCACTGCCCAAGGAAGCACATGGCTGGTCAGTATAAGTGATGGGTATAGCAGTATGCTCTGTGTGTGGCTGGTTTTCTATTCTGACTAATCACAAAGGCAGGATACGACCTGCTATTTCCATTATCTGAGAGGCATAAATACTTGTAAGATGGTTGTGTGTCGCTTTTGTAATTTAAATGAAGACTCCCAAGTAAAGTTCATTGTTGTAATGAAATCGGGTCACAGAGTCATGGAAAACTGACAAGGTTCACACTGATGAGGAAAGGTCACACGTCGTCTGCTAAGCACAGATGGAGAAAAGGAGCTTGCAAGCTGAGATCCTGAGATGCGTGTCTGAGATGCGCATTGCTATGGATGGCAAACCCTGGTCACTGGAAGAGCCACAGACAAAGAATTGCACAAACTGAGTCAGAATGAAACAGAAATATATCACAGGGTGCCAGAGAGACGCTTGAGGGTAAATGCTGCAGACATAAAGCCACTGAGTTCCTGGGTGAGTAAGAATACGAAAAAGAGTTACAGTGCCAGGATCATATTTTTGGTATCAGATGTCTTTTTCATGCTATTAAGTTTGTTTTGAATATTTTAATTACATAGATCAACTCACGTAAACAAAACATCACGGTGGCTTTAAAAATATAGTAATGAGATCCTATAGTTCTGGGATTAAACCACCTTAATTTTAAAATGTTCTATTTCCTGAGTGATGAAAGTTGCAAAAGTGTAGGCTGTCTTGCCATACCACACCCCCTGGGTGTAATATTACTGAAATAAAACAAGTCAAGATTTGTTTAGTCATTTTATAACAAACATGTAACTTCTGGTAACAGCTACTGGCCCCAGGTTTCTCTTTGTTGAGAAGTTAGCTAGAAAGTTCAAGAGAACTTCTTAATAATGTGCCTCTTTGCTTTCAAATTTCTTAGTAACAATAATTTCTCTTTTTTAGAAACATATTAACATTTATATTCAGAGCATAAGGACAGCTTTTAGATTAGGACAGAGTACTGGAAATTGGCAACAATAGTTACTTGTTGTTGCCCTCTCTTGCCTAACTATTGCATTTTGGTGAGGCCTCTGATCTGGTATACTATATGTGTTGGAATGATTAGTGGGTGGAGGTAACAATACGTGTGACCTTTGTATGGCGGCTCATTTATCTGAGTATTTCATGTTGAAGCCATAATGTTTATCGTATCAGATAGGTTCTGGAATATAGAAGTCAAAGGGATTGTTGTTGTTTAGTTGCTAAATCGGGTCTGACTCTTTGGAACCTTATGGACTGTAGCCCACCAGTCTCCTCTGTCCATGGGATTCTCCAGGCAAGAATACTGAGGTGGGTTGCCATTTCCTCCTCCAGGGGATCTTTCTGACCCAGGGATCGAACCAGTGTCTCCTGCGTTGCAGGCAGACTCCTTTATCACTGAGCCACGGGGGAAGCTCCTCAGCCTTCCTTGAAACCCCTTCACAGGAAGAACCAAGGCTTTTCCACATTGGGTGCTTTTATTTGTCCAAAGGGCACTTCAAGCCTGTCTTCAGTGAGCACAGGGGAGGAAGTTCACTTTACTGGAACAAGTTTATGGCATAGGTCCCCACCTTTGGTGACTATTCTCATGATATTCAAATGAAGTCATTTATGCACAGAAATACTTTATAAACTTCAAGGATGCAAACAAATGATTATTACTACCAATGTGATAATAACAATTTAGGAATTTCTGTTAGAAAAGACGGCAGCTCGGTGTAGGGTATAAGAATTTCAGGCTGGAAGCCCTGGACCCTAGGGACCTGAGGCAGGGT
This sequence comes from Cervus elaphus, assembly GCF_910594005.1. Taxonomy (NCBI): domain Eukaryota; kingdom Metazoa; phylum Chordata; class Mammalia; order Artiodactyla; family Cervidae; genus Cervus; species Cervus elaphus. Next base: position 29,855,565 of record NC_057833.1, on the reverse strand, counting down.
GGGCCCTCTCTTGTGAAGGGAGGGAATGAGGTCATTTTAAGGGAAAGTAAGTCTGGGATCCCCGGTTTGGAGATGACCCTGTCAAGTGTGAGGAATCCTCATTCACTAGATGCTTGGTTTGACTTTCCAGTAGCTACTGCCTGAACAGGACCCACACACGGTGGCACAATGTGAAACTTCAAAAACAAGCTAGGCCGAGAGATGTGTTTCACTGGGTGCTCAGATAATGAACCCTAGTTCTACTGAGATAGCTTACTAATTGGAGAGAAGATTATGCTTAGTGACATTTATATGTATGTCACTACAAATATTGACAAAAAAAGTAAAATATTATATTTTCATTACTTCTGAAAAGCGCCTTTGCAAAAGGTGCTAGTTCTGCAGTCAGTCAGTCTGAGCTTCAGAGTCTTCCTGATGCAAAACCAGCTCTCTTTGTGCTGTTTCCCTGTACACTCAACACAGTGTTTTGGAAACCTGAAGTTATCTAAATTCCCATCGGATGACATTGTTTAATCTAACATTCCCTCTTTCATATATGAAAATAGCTCTAAGGACAAACCACAGAGAGGCTTTGAACACTTTCTGGTGGTTGGGAGGGAGTTTCCAATCTCACTCCCTCTCCTCTGATGGTTTTCCTGCCCCTTCTCCCCCTCCCCCACCCAACACTCAAAGGTCTGGAAAGGCCTCCAGCAGCTCCTCCAAGAACTCAACAGGGGCAGGAGACTTTGACTTTGGCCAAAAAAGGGCACCTGTCTCATCACTGAGCTTATTAGGCCACCCAGAGTCCAGATGTGTAAAAGTTAGCTCTAATGAACTTTTTTTTTGGTGTGAGAATTTAGGTCTCTGATACTGAGAGGAAACGACCATTGCTTTACAATATTAACTACCCCAATTTCCAAATATTAAAGTACAAGAGTAGGAAAACAGAACCTCTTAACCTTTTAAAAAGGCTGCAAAATTGTTATTTTACTTTGAAGACAGTAGTAACTGAAAATATCAACAAAAAAGGTTATTTCAGGCCAAATCTTAAAATTAAAGGAGTAAGCTTCTTTTTTTAATACCTTAGGCTTATACAAAGGTCCTAGAAAACCCCAAGCTCTGCTTTTCGAGGACCTTACACTGAACACATTTCTTTCAAGCCTGTGAAGTGCCACTCTTTTTAAAAACAACCCGCTGCCCTCATCAATATTGTTACATGATCACTCATCTCAGTAATAATCTATAAACCGCCTTGATGAGCTACACACACGCAAAAAGTAGACAAAGTGGATAAACTTCTACTGTCGATGCTGCCGTAGAGGTATATATGTTTAGCAAACATTTAGTTACATTATTTTATTTTTGTAAAACGAGAACTGATCGACAAAACCTTTCAAACAGACCCACCAGACGATAAATACCACCATATGTTTAATTCACAGTACATTTGGGCATAAACACTTCAATTACAGCTTTGTGTTTAGTATCAAAACCCTTTTCTTGTGTGCGCGTGTTTTCTCCACAGAGCCGGTGCTCTGGATCACATTTTGAAAATCGCTTATTACAAGATAAAGCACCTTTCCAGGTCGGCTTCCGAGAAACATATGTATTTATGCACACAAAGGTGCGTGCAGCTCTTTTCCCAAACAAATGTCCATATGATGCCTGCGCCGCGCTCTCCGCACATGCTCACCGCGTGCGTGTGGCCCACCGGCCGCGCCGCGCCGCCCGGGTGCGCGCGGGGCCAGGCCGCCCCCGACCACGCCGGAGCCGGGCCGGGCCTCCCCGGGAAAGTTAACCGGCGCCGCCCCGCCCCCACCCGGCCCCGGGCCGCCCCGCACCCGGCGGCACGCGGCAGTGGGGGCGGGGCGGCCGGGGGCCCGGCGGCGCCTGGGAGCGCCCGCGGGTCTTGCTTTCTTTTTAAACGCCTGCGCCGCACCCGCCCAGCCCCCAGCGCCGCCGCGGCGGGCGGGAGGCAGAGGAGCGGGGCCGGCGGAGGCCCCCCCCGCCGCGCCGCCGCCGCCGCCGCCGCCTCCCCGCGTCCGCCGCGCCCCTCCCCCGCCGGCCCCTCCCCCGCGCGCCCGCCCGGCGCAGGCCGCTCGGGTTTGTTTTGCTGCGCGGCCGCCGCCGCCGCCGCCGCGGGCCTCGCGAGCTCATTTGTGCCTGGCTGGTCCCCATTCCTCTCTCCCCAGTGTTGAGTGTCTGAGCCGTTGGCTGCTCCGAACCGTTTGGCTCTTTCCCTTAGTAACAGCTTTTACCTTCTGCCTCAATTCCTCTCCCGCTCGCGCCCTTCCCCCGCGCGCCGCCTCCCCCCGCCGCCGGCCGCGTGCGCCCCCGCCCCTCCCCCCGCGGCGGGAGCACCTCCGCTCGCCACCTGGGGACCCGCGCCGCGCTCCCCGCCCCCGCCCGCCCGGCGCCCATCCCCCGCGCCCTCCGCTCGCCGGGGTTATAATTGCCTCTCACCCCCCGGAGGGGTTATTTTGGGGGTGGTTGGAGGTGGCGGCGGCGGCGGCGGCGAGGAGGGGAATTTCCTTGTGCCTCCATTCCCGGGAGGGGGGGAGCGGCGTCGGAGGCCACCGTTTCCAGGTAAGCGCCGGGGGCCGGACCCCGGGGTGGGGGCGGCCGCGGGCCGGGGCGGGGGGCGCGGGCCGCGGTGGTCTGGGGGGCGCCAGGCCGCGGTGGTGGTGGTGGGGGGATGGGCGCAAGTGGAACATGCATTTTTCAACTTGGCCCTTCGGGGAGCTGGGGGGTTGGTGGGGGAGGGGAGGGAGGGACGGCATTTAGGGTGCCCCATCCCCCCTTTTTGCTCTCCCAAGCTTCTTTGAAATGCTCACGTGCCTGCCCACCCCCTACCCTTTCCTGGTCCCGGGGGATCCTCACCCTGATTATGTTGTTGTCCCCGAAAATGTGCACGTCGGCCTGCTCCCCCTCTTCCACCCTTCGTGCATTTACACCCCGTTTTTGTGTGTGGTGTGTGTGTATGTGTCTGTGGGGGAGGCTTTCAGGAAAGAATTTGCAGCAAATTGAATCAAGGAGCCATCATGAGGCCGACTCCTTTATAGCCTATTTTTAGCAGGGGAGAGGGCTTCGGTGCACGTCTTTTGGCGAAACCTCGGGCAGCGATGGAAGTCCGCGCCCCTCCCCCGGCGCGGCCCAGGCCCGGGCGCGGCGACCCCGGCCGGCGTGCGGGGGGCGGCGGGCGGCTGTTGGGGCGCGCGTCCCGGGCCGGGGTGCGGGGGGGAGGGGCGCGCGGCCGCAGGGCCGCGCTCCGGGACGTGTTTATTTGTAACTTAGAGCTTTTTAGCGTCTTTAGGAGGCATTTGATAGAGCCTCTTTGAAGTTGGGTTCAGAAGTGTAGAATTGGCAAAGTTATTGCTAGCTTCCTGGTAAGTTTTGGGTGGCTCAGAGTCACATTATTTTCTGACAGTGTAAAGGCCACGTTGTGAGGGTGGTTTCTCGGTAACTTCCTCTTTGCAACCGATGTCATTTTTTTGAACAGCAGCAGACTTTTATTTCAGTGAAATATTAATCTGAAATGGCAGCTCGAGGGAAGCCATGCGTGTGTGAGCGTGTTCAGTATTTTTGGAAGTTCCTAATTTGCTGAAATAGGCATCACTTTGCAGGGGCAACCGAGAATAAATTTGGGTTGTGAAAATGGTGTGTTCCATGTAAAATTTGAGTTGTAATGGCTTTTAAAAAACGCTCCCGTTCTTAGCTTATTTGAGGATATTCTCGAAAATAATGTGGTGATTACAAATGACTAAAGTGTTGGAACCAAGTTAAAAACTAGATTTTTCTCAGTGTCTGGAGTTTGCTTAAAACGGTGGACTGTGCGGACACCAAGGTGAAGAGTTTTAGTGCCTCTATGATTTATAGTTGACTGAGGGAAGTTGACTTGGCTTTCTGGTTTTCCAGGCAAGACCCTTCTGCTGATCTAAACAAGCTTGCTCATAAAATATGGTGGGTGAAATGTAGGTTATTTTTAGTCTGAATGGTTTAATTCCCCCTCCCCCATATAATTAGGTAATCATTTTCCTCCCCCCTTTTTTCCTGAAGACTCCTTTATCTGGTTGGGTAATATGAGGCCCTGGTGGTGTTTTCATTTACTTTGAAAAAAAAAAAAGGCATAAAAACACACAAAACTGTGATAAATATCCTGATTACACGCTGAAGATACAGTGAGTGACTTTTTGGTTTTCCCAGTGTGGTTTATTTTCATTTTTGTCAAATCAGACTCATGCTGCATTGGTGTATTTTAGTAATCTTGACTTCCTGGGACTGTATGTTCTCACTCTTTTAATAAGTTTATAGCCTGGCGAAATAGGGCAGCTTTGTCTCCATGAAAACAGTGTGTATATTGGGTTGTATCATGGGAGTTCATGGCAAGCAAGCTTCGGAAATTATCATTGAGCGCCGTTCTAGAAATAGTTAGCATTTACCTGTGGAGGAGGGGCAACAGAAAATCTGCCCGAGAGTGGTTAGGCTTGTGATTCGTGTTTATACTTTTTGCTCTTAAATCGAGGTTTTCCTACTTCTTTGAAATATGTATTTTTTCACCCCAGCTCTGCTGTCTCGCACCATGTGATATATGTAATCACAACCATTAAATCCATAAACGACTACTATTTTTTTTTTGCCATTTGAGTTGTTAGAATCAGACCTGGAGGGCAAAGCACTAAACCGAATGGGGTATGAAAACAATATGTGCAAGGAAAAAGTTTTTCTTACTGTTAAGGAACTTAATTATTTGTTAATGGCATAAAAATTGTTGCAAGGCTCACCATTAGTTTTTTTTTTTTTTTCATCATTAGTTTTATAAGTGGTTTTTTTTTATTCCAGCGTGTACCAGCTTTGGTTGTTAATATGGGGAACACCCGTGGTAAATGGAATGGCCCCTTGTGAAGGTTATATTTTTTCATTGGTTGTTTCAAAGAAGTGTTGAATATTTTAATAACTTTTTTGCACATGTTCAGAGATCTTTGTTAGGTGTGCTCTCAACATAAGATTTATCATGATTACCATGATAACATGCCCAGGAGGAGAATAAGAAGTAACTGCTTCTTGTGTACTGGGAGCCTTTCAGGCTAATACGCAGAAAGGGCAGAATTACTATAAACGTAGGGGTTACTGATAAGAGATGAGACTAATGGACCTTTTGAATGACAACCTGTTGAACAAATATATCTGTTCATATATAGCAATGAAATATAAGTACAACCTTGTCAAATGAGTAGCTGATAAAGAGATTCATCTCCAATTTACTACAGCAGTTATTACTACAAAGAATTTCTGACTTGACACATTTTGAGGAAGACATTTGTTGGATTTATTCATTTTCTGTGTCATTTGTAGAAAAAGAATTGAGAAGAATGTGGATAGTTGTAAGGCAGGTTAGAGAGATGGCAGAAATATTGGCACTGTCTGGGACTTTATATTTTTCTAGTACATGGAATTTGACTCATTTCAAATGACATTTATAGTGTAAGTCACTAACATGCAAAAAAAAAAAAAAAAAGCAGCCAACATGGAGTTATGTATACACCCCCATAGTACCGAAAGGCTAGGACCCCAGGGTTGTGCAGTAAAGAACTGCTAAGAGTGTGGTCTGGTTTGGAGGCCACATGGTGGTGTATCCTATTCTATTGCCAAGAGATACTTGAATTAAAAAACCTATGTGAGAGAGGCTATGCTGGAGAGGTTTACTGTTCACCACCTCTGGGTTTGGACTCCCTAAAGTACAATTAATAGCCCTATTAGCAAGAGTCCAAGGAAAGGAACTCTGCTTGGGCTGTACTCTAGGAAAGGGGTGAGGTGCTTTGCTATGTCATTCATACCCCAGTCTAATCCTGAGCTGGGTAGTATTTGTGGATGGTAAAACAGTGAGGCGAAGATAAGTTAATCCACTTGTTCAAGGCCACAAGAGGATCAAATGATGCACTAGTATTCAAACCTTTCTTTGAGCCCTAGTCCATTTTCTTTCTAGATGATTTTAGCTGGGCCTAAGTTTTGTCAGTCTTGTCTGTAGATATCCTTTGAAAAACTACTGTTTTTAATGAAGTTTATAATTGTATAGTTGGGGTCGCTACTAACTGGGTCAAGTCATTGTGTAGACAAAACGAAATTCACAGGGCTCATGTAGCATTGGCTTAACTCTCTAGAACTGTTTATTAATAATAAGATGTAATCTTCTTGTCCACTGCTGTGTTTCCGACTTTTAAGATTCACTGCGGTGATAGAGCCTCTCCACATACTGCCAGCAGAAATAAGGAAATGTGATTCCATACTTAAGAAGGAAAAGCAGATCCTCAGAGCACATATTTCTGAAAACTTGTTTAAGAAAAATCATAAAAGTCTTTTTGTGCAGCTTACGGATTCTGTCAGGCGTTCTCAAGGTGAACTCCCCAGCTTCAGACTCAGGCTTCATCCCTGACTAATTTTATCACCTTGTGACAGCAACTCCACCGTGTCTTAGTTTGCCCCTCTGTGTAGTGGGAAGGTCAGCTTCATAGAGTTGAGCAGATTAAGAGAATTATATATGTGATACAACTAGAGATTATCATTCTAAGTGGAGTAAGTCAGAGAAAGATAAATACTGTATGATATACGTGAAATCTAAAACATGGTACAAATGAATTATCTGTGAAACAGAAACAAACATGCAGACACGGAGAACAGACTAGTGGCTGCCAAGAGGCAGGGGGAAGGAAACCGATGGGCTGGGAGTTTGGGGTTGGTAGATGCAAACTATTACGTTTAGAATGGATACACAACGAACTACTGGATAGCACAGGGAACTATAGCCAATCTCGTGGAATAAATCATAGTGGAAAAGAATATATGTATAAAAATGTGTGTATGTGTGTAATTGAGATACTTTCTGTACAGCAGAAATTAGCACAACAGTGTAAATCAGCTATTGCTGAATTTAGTTGCTAAGTCGTGTCTGACTCTTTTGCAACCCCATGGACTGGGATTCCCCAGGCAAGAATACATGGAAGGAAATGAGTTGCCATTTCCTCCTCCAGGGGATCTTCCCTGTGTCTCCTGCATTGGCAGGCGGATTCCTTACCGCCGAGCAATCAGGATACTTTGATTAAAAAAAAAAAAAAAGTATGCAGAAGTTGCTGAGAGCGGTAGCTGACAAATAAGCATTATGGAAATGTGTTTAGGATGGTGATGGCTTTGGATTTGAAGTTCGCTTCTTTGCATTACATTTTATTTACTTGTTATTTAAGTAGGGGCATAATGTCATAGAAAGTATTTAGCAGTTTTATTTCCTGAATTCTTGGGCAAAATAGTTGACATATGCTTAGCATAATTTATTTACTCCTGAAGTTGTGACTTAAGGCTTACTTGAAGGATTAGGTTGGGTTGTAGCACTAAGTGGAAGCAATACCAAGTTCCCTGGTTGTTGTAGGTAGTGGTGGGTCTTCTGTGTGTCTTTGTTGCTGTCTTTCTGTTGCTTGGACTTGGACTTTTAAAATCTGCTTGAACCATTTGAAACCTTTTCTAACTCTTTTTAAATAAAAAGAGGTTTTATTTTTTGAGGATGGATCCGCCGTGTCTAGGATCTGCTTTTTAAATTGGAGTGATTTCTTTAAGTAGGTTATTGTTTTCTTCAGTCTCAACCTTTTATCTGTGTTCTACATTTTCAGCTGCTATCAAGACAGTTCCGCTTGGAGGTTCTGTTCCTTTGAAGTATCCTTGAGCCTTACTTTCCCTTCCCATTTTTTGTCACTCTTAATTCAGCAGTAGTGGTAACTACTACTAGAATTCTATGTGTCAGGGCCACAAAGGTGCTTTGGCAGGTGCTTGTGACAGAGTGACTGCTATTTTAATTACCAACTGCTTGGAAACAAAGGCTCAGGTAGCAAGGAAGGGGTGCTGAGAGGGACTTAAGCCCAGTGTGTCTGACTTCTAGGCCACGTTCTTAACTAGCAGTCTCTCTTCTCGGTGAAGGAAGGAATGAATGAATGGGTTTAGGTTTCTGGGTTATTGCTTTACTTTTCTGGCCAGTTGCTTTGGGCAGTCTTTCTTCTTCATTCTATGTTCTCTAACTGCTGACAGTGTAATTCATTTAAATATTGGTTCATCATGTCAGTTCCCCTGCTGAAGAACCCATAATGGCTTCCCTTTGCCAACTGGATGTAGTTCATATGCTTCAAGTCTGGCTTTTAAGGCTCCATTCTAACCTATTCAGCTTTATATCCCACTCTTCGCCAACTGGGATTCTTGCTTGCCTATCAAATAAACACTGCAGTTTTGTCATACTCACTACTCTGCCTTTGCGTGTGCTATCCTTCCCTTTGTCCTTTTTATAGCCTAGTTTCAGTCCCACTTTCGTGAGGCTTTTTCCGGCCATCCTGACTCAGGCTATTTTTTCTCTGAGATTGGATTGGATTTAATGAATGTCGCAGACTCTGTATTTATTTATTGTTTGTGAGAATGTGTCACATTGCCTCAACTACAATTACATTTCTTGAAGGAAAGGACCATTTTCCTTAGCTGCTCAGTCGTGTCCTACCCTTCGTGACCCCTTGGACTGCAGCCCACCAGACTCCTCTGTCCATGGGTTTCTCCAGGCAAGAATACTGGAATGGGTTGCCATTTCCTTCTCCAATTTTTCTTAGAGTATGTAGCAAAATTCTTGACTTTTGTACTATACTATCTTCACGATAAAATGGATTGTTTCTATGAGGGCCCATGTTTAAATAAGAACAGTGACAGTCCTGTTTCACTCTTGGTACTGTGTCAAGCTTCTTTTTGAATTAAGCCTTCAAAGTTTAGTTATACTATAGTCACATAACCATTAATTTGAATTTTGATATTGCCAGTGTTGACAAGGAAGGGGAAAAAAAGAACCTAGTCATTATTTAGAGTGAAATGAAAATGGATAGTTTTATTCTCTTAATCCTGGGATAGTACCCACAGTCCTGGTGAAGAACCTAGTCTAGTTGGGAATCATGTCACGCTAAATTGGCTTTATCTGGTCATATTTGTGTTCGTAGTTATGAAACTTAAGATTTTTGGATTTTATTTTTTTAATTGTCAGGTTTTTTTTTGCGTATTGTTTTCTCAGTAGTATGCCTAAATAAGGTTATGTTTTTAGCTCTCACTATATGTGGCAGCCTTCTGACAGCACTGGAATCCCATTTGAGCTGTTACTGTGAATGTGTTAACTATCTATCATACAGCGTCATGGGTTCCGTCTCCCAGAGGAAGGTCATTGCAACCATCTCTCAATAGTTTTCCTTCTTTTTTTTTGGCCATGTGGGACCTTAGTATCCCAACTAGTGATTGAACCTGTGCCACCTTGGTGGACGTACACAGTCCTAACCACTGGACCACCAGCGAATTCCTTCTTAAGTAGTTTTTTGTGGTAAAGAGGTACCAATCCACCGGGGTAATTTATTCTGAAGGCAACCATCTTGGTATCATGTCCTTTTGAAATTTTTAACATTTAGAGTTTTAAGATAGAAGGTTTCAGTGTCAAAATAAGTTGAATGTTACCCTGCTTTATGAGAGCTTAGATTCACAGCTCAGAAATAGTACAGTTAGACCATAAGGGTCATGCTGGAAGATCAGAAGTTCCAGTTCAGTAAATGGAGAGTTCCAGAGGGTTAGGGAAGATATTTATGTGAAATGATCAACTTGAGGAATAAATGAGGAAGAATAGGTATTGAATGTTTAAACTGGGGAGTTTGTCACCTGTTTCCCTCTTTATTGAACGTTTCTTTCAGGAGGTAGAATTTAAAATACAGAAGAAAACACGGCAGTCAGGGGTCAGAGATGGTCATTCCAGTGTCTTCTTTATGTTATTTTTATGTGAAATTGTACTTGGGACTCTCAGACTTTTTTTTTTTTTAAACAAAGGTGAGGTTTTCAGTTTTTAAGTAATTTAAAACAAAATAAATTTTTATTTGCTAAGGACTAGATATCAATTTACATCTTTATTTTGCCTGAAATCAAAGTTGGTACCGTTGCTTTCCTCTTTTTCCCTCCCTCCCTCACTCCCTCCCTTCCTTCCGCATTACATCCTGAGTGATAGGCATCATAACAAGGTGCCCAGTGCCTTGGTTGTTAGTGGATGTTTGTGTTTTTGTTCTTAACTGCTTATGTACCTGAATGGTGGATAGCATTTTAACATGGATTCAGTATTAAGTGAATTTTTTGCTTTTTTTTTTGCAAAACCATAGTTATATGGGTAAGTCATTTAGCTTCCAGAAAGGTATAAGAGGATACGATGAAATGCTTCCTGAAGTTTGCTCTTTCATTCTACTGATACTTATACAATTAATTCCTATATTAAAATTCTGAGATTTTTGTCATTTGATTTTGTGATTTTTTTGGGGGGGGGGAACAGATCTAAATTTTCTTAGTATATTGGAGGACTGAAAAATTTACATTTTACATAGAATAATAAATAAGAAGTACTTGACATTAGTGTAAGCAGACACCTTGCCAGAGTTTAATAGTTAATAGCATATTTTGGTGGTTACTTTCAACTGCTAATAGAGCACAACTTAAGGGTTAGGGAGAGGTGTTTTATGTTTTCCCCTTAATTTGAGCAGGCTAATTGGGTAGAGTGTGTACTAATTTTGTTCCATTTCTATTTTGCGATTGTCAGATGTCATTAACTGGCAGTGTAAGGCAATTGGGTCATCTACTTCGGGTTTGTGAAATAAGGTAATGGGAATAGATAATGAATGAATTTCCATAATATTTTTTCATTTTCTATGTGATCATTATTTTATATAAAATTTATCATATGTGTGTGAATTTTTAGATGCTGTTTGTAGCTGTATCAATGTTTTTGTCATCTTTTATTTTAAAATGTATAATGCAGTATGCTTGAAAATTTTTCACCCACTTAAGTGATGGATTTTCCGTAAATCACCTTTGTCTGTTTTCCTTAGTAAGCAAATATATATTTGGAGATCTTAAACTGGGGTTTGGAGTGAAGCCTGTTGGTGTATCAGGGAAATACCAATAAATTTCCTATTCTTGTGCAAAAACGAACAGACCCTTTTTACTTTTTTGACCTTGGACCTCTATATGTCCTGCCAGCAGAGGTCACCAGTTTTAACACCTGGTGAGAGATGTTTCATGTGTACTGTTTCTATACAGATTTTGCTTAGATTTGATGTTTATAACTTTCTGGTATTTTTAAGATCTTCTCAAAGATAGATTTAAATGAAAAAACATGGAGGCAGAAAAGATCTTGTTTAGTTTTCTGCCATTTTAGCGTAACAAGAGGGAGAGGAACGGAAAGGAGACACAGGCTGGAGTGTGCGCCTATGAGTGTTTATGTGGTCCAGGTGACTCCAGCAGGATACACAGGAGGCCAGGAACAGGGTTTGGGGAGTGGGGTTGAGGTGGGGGAGATCATGTGGTCAGATGTGGGAAAGATTTATGTTCATGTATAATCTTTAGAACTGCTTGAATTTTACTATGTTAGTATTACCATTTCAAAAAAAAGTAGCAGTTGTGAAAGAACAAGACATCCAGTTAAGAATTCTTACTCTTCCTAGTTCTTTCAGTTTGAACTGTCAGAAGAAGACGGAAAACTGTTCATTTCTTCCATGCTTTCCAGTCAGTTCTTAAAGAGCTGGAACTGTGTATATTTTTGCAAAAACTTACTTTTAGTTTTCAGATTTGTTGGCAGAATTAGTCACTGAACATGATTAAAATGTGTTATTTCTGTGTCATGATTGGGTCATAGGACCAGTGGAATTGTTTAGTGATAGCAAACTGATGATTTTCGAGTCGTGTCCATGGTTGATAATTTGAAATTAACTCGATGCAAAGAGATGTTGGCTACAGCAGTGTTGCCTGATTTCAAAAGTGTTGTTTTGTCAGGGCTTTGGAAATTGGGTGAAAGTGGAAGTTCCCATAGTTTAGTAGTTAATTTCAGTAATTATGATAGTCTGTGGTATAATGGGATTTGTGGAATTGTAGCTTGTGATATTGCATGGATTCTAACACTACTTGTGAGTTTGGGTAAATGTGTTATTGACTCCAGGGAGATAGATCCGTTAGATCTTGATACTATTTTGGGTTGCAATTGGTGTCACTTCTAATTGTGTCACTTGTAATTGTTCATTAGTTGTTTACCAGTAGAGAGTCTTGCCCTGTTCTGTGCTCATAGTTTTCAACTTAAGCTAGAACAGCCTCTGGGAAGATAGCGTCCGTTTATGTGCATCACGCTCTGCGCTGTGACCCCATGCCACCCTCTCCTGAGGGCCGGGCCTCCGTCTTCAGCAGTGAGAGGCCCAGGTCGGCTCTGTGTCTGATCTGTGGCAGTAAACTGTTTGTGCAGGGTGTTACCGTGGCAGAAAGCTCAGGCTCTGGAGCTCAGCATACCTGATTTGAATCCTGTCACTCCAGCTTATCCACCTTGGCTGGCTATCGTCCGTGGGGTCGCAGAGAGTCGGACAGGACCCAGGGAAGCGGCTCTGCACAGCGCACAGCACCCCGGCTTGTCAGCTGTGTGGCTTTGGAACGTTACATAACCACTCCAGTTGGTTTCCACTCTGACAAATGGGAATTTTTCTCTGCAGAGCAATTGTGAGGATTGAAATGTGAAGGCAGTTGTCATGGGGCCAGCATATAGGATATACTCAAATAAATGCCAGCTACTGCTTGGTGCTTTTGTGAGCTGCAACAGCAACAGCTGAGGAAAGAGACAGAAAAGTGACGCTGCGCCTGTAAACTGTCGTGGCTTTCTGTGGCCATGCGGAGGACGGATGGGTAACCTTTCCCACTCAGAGCTCTGACTGGGCTTGGCGACTGAGTTTTTGTTGCTCACTCTAAGATGAGTTTGTGTATTGTGGAGCTTTGTTGTGTCTCTAATACATACGTTGTTTTATAGTGATGTTGTGATGTTTTACATTGAATTTGGTCACTTGATAAGATGCATCAAGAGAAAACAAAGTTACTACCTTTTAAAAACAGTAAAATCTTCCTGCTCTTTTGGGGTGGAATCACTCTTTTTTCCTCCGGTCTGGGAGATCCAGCAGTGCTCTGGCTCTCGGTGGACACTGCTTGGCTGATCAGTCATTTCCAACACTAGTGTTACACAATCTTCAAACTTGGAATTGTACTTTCACTAAGAAATACAGGAGTATGTTACAGCCCTACACACTCTATGTTATAGGTAACATATGTTACATGTTACCTAACATATATGGTACCTGTGTTATAGGTAACATAGGGTGTGTATGGGTGTAAAAATAAGTACGTTTTCAGGAAATTGTGCTTCCTTTAATATGTGTTACGCACTCATTTTCTACACTCTTTCATTTATAAACATGCTTTTATAAACTTGTAAGCTCATTTTATTTTACAAGTAATAATTTCATTATTCACTGGATTTAGAATCAGTACTCAAAAATCAGAAGCAAAGTATTGCTCTGAATGGTAGGGCCTAGATAGTTACAGTTATTGGTGCTCATGTCTTTAGGTAGTATTCTGAGGCTCTGTTAGGATTCTGAAGTTCTGATGCCCCAATTTTTGTAATGTATAGATGCAAATTGTAAGGAATTTTGGTTGCTAATAAATGTGAATATAAAAGACTTTTTTTAGGGGTTATCTGCAAACAGCTCTGGATTAAGAACCCTGGATATGTCTCATAAGAGTGTTAATTATTAACAAGGGAGTAACCATCATACCAAGTTTCTTACATCTCATCAGGAAGGAAATTTGGGTAATTGTTTTGTACTATTTAAAATTAACATATCTTAACATATTGGCCACCTGAAGTTACACTGTTTGAAGATTAAGCTTCCTTCTATGACATCCTTAAATTAACATCCTGGCCTGTGCCCACCGGTCATCTGTTTCTGGCACACACCTCTATTTGACTGAGTGTTAATTGTTGATTAACACTGTCTCAACGCACATGGCCTTCCTTGAAGACAGTTGCATTTCACTCATCTTTTCCTCGGCACCTATCCAGTTCTTTGCACAGTGTAGACGTTGCATTCATGTTGATCTGAATCCATGAAGCTCTCTGAGTGAGGTACAGGTTTTCCAGTATAAACCCTGACTTCTGAGACAGTGATTCAGATACGCAGAAGTAGAAAAGGGATCTATCCATTTTCACAAATTCATTGACTTTTGGATTTGTGTTCTTACTCTAAGACATGTCACGGTCTGCTTGATGACCTAACATCCTGTTTCTGGTGTCTTATAGAGACAATGAATATGCTCAAAACCTGGATTAAAAGAAACAAACACCTTGACCAGACATTAGCAGTTAAACTTGATTTGGGGATGTTTTGTGGACTTGTCCACGTGTTCATGGTACTCATGTACTTTTTCTTGGTCTCCCCTCTGCCCCCCATTGGAACTTTTACCTATACTGCTAATTGATGATGCCTTTCTTGCTTGACCTCCTGGTAAGTGTGTTCAGTCAATACATCTACGGATGTCTCCCCTTTGACTGTGGCCTTCCCTTAGGGTTTACAGGGCTTAACACACTCCATGCCTCTTGTCTCTCTAAACCAGCCATTGCAGTGCAAGTGATGCTGTGGCCCAAGTTGGGTCTTAATTCTGACCTCCTCTTCTGATCCACAGCTATCTACATTCTAGCATGAGGTTACCCTAAACTTTTTTCCTGAGTTTCTGTCACTGAGTGTAGGCTGGCAGTGGCATTACGTTTTCATTTAGTGATGAGACAGAGATGGAAGATTGAGGAGGGTCAGAGATGGAAGAAATAGGGGTGGGTATGGTAATATCCAGTTGTTAGGGTGAACTGGGGCAACATTCTCTGCCTCTAGCTACTGTTGAAAACATCCAGGATAATCTGAGACACTGGGTATTGGAGTGGAGTTTGGAGATAAGCAATCTTGGTAGATGTGTCTGTTATCATTTGAAGCCTTCCACAGTGGAGGATACCCCCCTGCCCACCCCCAGCTTTACTGAGGTATAAAAGATGATTCGTCAGAGGGAGATAGTTGCTCTCTGGAAACCAGGGAAGGTAAGATTTTCAGTTTTGCAACAACATTTCAGTGATGTTTTAAGAAACACTTGTACTTAATAAATTAAAGTTTAAAATTCTTCAGCAGATTTAAAAAATTCCTAGGGATAGTACATTAAAAAGATGAACATTCTCACTTGACTCGGAATGTTGTTAAAACTGGCAGGGTACTATTAAATGGAATGAACACAGGATTCATCCTAGGATAGCTTTTGCATTTTTTTACACTTTGTTTACTTGTCTACCTGAGAGTACTTTTGTTTAAGTAGATAGCTTAATCTTTTCTATCTGTAGGCTCTTTGCTTCTTGTATTAGGTATGTTTTCTCATTTCTTCTCTACTTGCTTTGTTCCCTTTTTGGGGTCATATACTCTTGTGAATAGCTGGCTGCCTTATTTTTATCTAGTCTCATTTGCCTTTCTTGCATTTTCTTCATGTATGTTTTGGTAGTAGATAGCATTGGTTGGTTCATTTGGTTTGACAAATCAATGTAGAAGTGACTTGATAACTGAGAACTGGTAGTAATAGGAAAGGTGGCTGCTTTTTTTTTTTTTTAAATTGTGCATAACAGCATACTAATGATCTTTTGATAAATACTAAGGGAATTACACATGGTATAACTTTCATGAATGCATACATAGTTTTATAGAATGCATGGCAGAGACATTTGTGCATACTATTGTGTAGACACTCTATAAGATGCTCACAAGTGTCAGTTTCCTTCTCTTTTCTCTGTGGGTTTTCCATCGTACTTAATATGAAATTGAAATATTTTTCCTTAGCCTGTGAAGGTTCCACCAGCACATGATTTGCCCTTTGGCCACCTCACAAATTGTATCCTATTTCATGGCACCCTTCCCCTTGTTCACTGTGTCCAGCCACACCAGCTCCACACCCACAGAACAAGCTTGTTCCTGTCTCAACACCATAATTGCTTTACTCTCTGCCTCAGGCTTTGCCCTGAGATTGTCATATGGCAATTTTTTTTTTTTTTTTTATGTCATTCGTATTTCAGTTCCAATGCCCTCACCTCTCAGAGACCTTGGAAAGGTCACAATGAAGTAGCTGCCCACTCCCTAGCCATTTTCAGTCACATAGCGCTTATCTCTCTCTCTGATAGCCTTAATTGTTGATTTATCTTTTTAAATGCACCTCTATAATTTAAACTCCCTGAGAACAGGGATGGGCTCTGTCTTGTCACACCAGGACCTAAAACAGGACCTGGTAGTTGTTCAGTAAATATTTGAGTGAATTGTTCTCTCAGGAATGTTTTTGTGACCAGCTGATAGACTTAAACTGGTTTGTCCTTACAATAGAATAGTGGAAATAATTCATTAAAAGGTCAGCATTTAGGGGAGGGTTGGAAGAGAGTTTACTACACCTTGGAATCTCCTTTTGGGGAAGTCCAAGGACATATGTGAATGCTGTCTGCTTTTCTTGGAGAAACACACTTACAGTGTTTGCAACAGAAAAAAAACACACACATGGATAATTGATAAACCAGTTTGAATATGTGCTTGTGTTAATCATAAATGTTAGATTTTAGTAGGTTAATACTTCATTTTAAGATGCGTATTTCATACAAGAAAAATGACGAGGGCTGGGTACCCCCGTTTAGGCTTTGTACAGGTTCAGGAGATTTTGAAATTTACCTTTAGTTATATTTACCTGTGATATTCTGTTTTGAGAGTCACGGTCAGCTTCCCAAAATTGGTATATGATTCAGATCTCTTTCAGTTGTATGTATGCTAGAAACTCAGTTCAGACTAGCTTAAGCCAAAAAGGGAGTAGAATCAAAATGGGTCGAGTAACTCATTTGTAAGAAAGAGCATTGAGCCAGCTAGGCTTTAGGAGACAGCTAGAAGCACACCGATTTGAAAGCTACTAGACATCTTTGCCGGAGAAGGCAATGGCACCCCACTCCAGTACTCTTGCCTGGAAAATCCCATGGATGGAGGAGCCTGGTAGGCTGTGATCCATGGGGTCGCCAAGAGTTGGACACGACTGAGCGACTTCCCCTTTCACTTCACTTTCATGCATTGGAGAAGGCAATGGCACCCCACTCCAGTGTTCTTGCCTGGAGAATCCCAGGGACGGGGGAGCCTGGTGGGCTGCCGTCGGACACGACTGAAACGACTTAGCAGCAGCAGCAGCAGACATCTTTGCTAATAATCTTGTTTCTTGTTTGTTTGTAGATGAGCTTCATTTTCTCATAGTAGATTTGCTTTCTTCACAAGGAGGAAAATACTTGCCAGGCCAGTTTTCATTCTCTGTTTTCTCCTGCTGTAGAGGAGGGGCTACCTCTTTTTCGTTTTCATTTGTAAAATTCTTGTCTGCATGAGTGCTCTGTCATGGCCAATTCTTTGCGACCCCACGGACTGAAGCCTGCCAGTCTCCCCTGTCCATTGAATTCTCCAGGCAAGAATACTGGAGTGGGTTGCCATTTCCTCCTCCAGGGGTTCTTCCCGACCCAGGGATTGAACCTGTATCTCCTGCATTGGCAGGCAGGTTCTTTACCGCTAGTGCCACCTGGCAAGTTTGATTTGGGACAGTGTCCACCATGGCCATGAAAGGGAAAGTGAAGTCGCTCAGTCGTGTCCTTCTTTGCTACCCCGTGGACTGTAGCCTACCAGGCTTCTGAGTCCATGGGATTTTCCATGCAAGAGTTCTGGAGTGGGTTGCCATTTCCTTCTCCAGGGAATCTTCCTGACCCAGGGAACAAATGGTCTCCCACTTTGTAGGCAGACACTCTACCCTCTGAGCCACCAGGAAAGCCCACCATGGCCATAGGCCTTATCAAAACTATGGCTGCTCCCAAGAACCTGGTGGGAATGGGGGAGAGCCTTGGGAATGAGAATGGAGTGAAATCGCGGGCTGCTGGGCAGACCACCTCTTCCCCTCCTTCCTCTTGCTGCCTGTGTCACCGCCTCACAAAATGTGACTCCATTTATGGATGGGGGATGGTGTCTTTAATCCACCATAGATTGTCAGATAAAATTCCTTTAACAATTTGGAAAATTATATTTTATTCCTCGATACAGTGCGTGAAAGATGATGTGATGGTTTCATGGGGAAAAGGGCCTAGCTCTGAATTGAAGGGAGAAAGTTTAGCTGAAGTGACATTTCTTTTTTTCTTTTTTTGCTCTGGCGTTCCCAGTCTTTTCAAACTCAGATCCATTTTTTAAATGAACAATTGAGGTCTTTCATGTGGGTTTTCTTCATCACTCAGACAGTAAAGAATTTGCCTGCAGTGCAGGAGACCTGGGTTGGGAAGATCCCCTGGAGAAGGAAATAGCAACCCACTCCTGTATTCTTGCTTGGAGAATTCCATGGACAGAGGAGACTGGCAGGCTACAGTTCATGGGGTTGCAGAGTTGGACACGACTGAGCGACTAACACACACGTGTGTGGTAGTAATTGTGATTTTATGAACTCGGTCTCTGACTAATATGAATATTCAAATGAATGTCTTCTCAAAATGAGTTACACAGCAAATAATTTGATGCTATTTATGTTGGTTTTGTTTTTAACATTACTTCTGCTAATTTAACAGCTAATAGAAGGCAGTATTTGAGATCAGCTATTAGAAAGTTATCACGAGGTTAATTACTCATATTTAGGGAATATTTTAATCTCTGAGGAAGATAACGACCTTCATCCTAACTAGGTAGTTAAATAATTTTAGCATGTAATATTAACAAGTTTTATATTCCAAACAATTACTGTTTTGAGCAGTATTTCAGCATTCACTAAAGTAAAATGGTTAGCTGTGTAGAAAAAGCCTTCTGCAACACAAGATATAGTCTTTCTGGACAGCAGTTGCTTCATCTTTAAAACACTGAACCAGGTCTCTGAGGTTGCTTTTGGAGTTAATGCTCTTTGACCCTGAGATTGCACATATAATTTAAAAATTAAGTCTGTGTTCAGCCAAATTAAATGGAAAATATACTGTACTGGTCTCTTCAGGTTAATCATTACCCGGGCTGTTTTTTTCCTAAAGAAAATGCTTGTATTTCTTTGACACCGTCTTAATTTGGAAAAAGTTAGCCATAAAGAAGATATTTTTTAGATGTCTGAAAAGACACTTCTTTTGTTTAATCCAATAATCTTTGAGTTCGCTAACATTTGTTAGATCTGATTTCACAGTAGAGAAAACTGAAAGAAATAGCATCAGACACACTTTTGAGAATGATTTTTCTTTAATGGCCTTAATTGTATGATTGCTGACTGTCAGTGGCAATAATTTTTCAGCAGTTTAGGTTTTATTAGAAGTTGTATCGAAAGTGTATCTCTTAAGTACTATGAGAAAATGCTGTTCACATTTGTAATTTTTTAAATAATAAGATAAATTTCAAGTGTTGCTCATATTAACTACTGAGAATCTGTGTATATTAAAATAATTTACAATCAAAATAGCTATGTGAATGATATAACAGAAGGAGAGGATATATGTTAGGGCATAGAGACGCCAAACAAGTTGGTCTTTTCTGGCAAACAGTTTGGTATATGTGTAGCATAAGCTTCAAAAGTTGGAGAGTGATGAGAACAGGCAGGATAGGTAAGTAGGGATCATACCATGGAATGACTTCTTTGTTGTGATAAAGAATTTGGACATTCTTCTGTGTTAGTAAACTAGTGAAGGACGTTTAGCCTAACTGCAGGATTGTATTTTATCCCTGGATCTAGTGCATGAAGAATGACATGGTGGTTTCAGGGGGAAGAGGGCGTAACTCTGGACTGAAGGGAGAAAGTTGATCTGATAGTGTTATTGGTGAGAACGAGACCACGTATTCCTGAGAGTCTTGCAAACTCATCCACATTTCTGAATTCTGGAGGTAAAAAAAAAGGCAGTTGGAAATTCAGGAGAGAGTGGAGCATCCGGATTTTCTTTTCTGTGGCATGCTGCTCCTGTTCTTACATGAAGACTGGATCTGTGAGGATGGGGAACTAATTTGTTGTCCTAATGGATAAAATCAGGGGCCACGGAAAGGAGCGGGCGATTGCCCTTGTCATGATGAATCTTAACTGAGGGGTAACTGAATTAGGCATTTACTTGAGAATAGTCACAAAAAAAGTGAATTGATACAGTTTTACTAGTTTATGAAGATTCTAGTGGGTATAATTTTTTCTAGGTTAGTCACATTTTCATATACCTTCAAAGCTTTTAAAAAGTTTTTATTAGTATAAAAGTCATTAGAATCTGTTTAATAACTAGGAAATTGATCTAAATTGAGTACTATTTAACATTATGTAATTAAAATTGCATAAGTTTTGCTTTTTAAAAAACTTGTTATTTTGAAATAATTTTAGACAGTACAGAAGAGTACAGGGCTGAGGTTATGGATACTCAGGGACGACTACCACAGAGGCGATGTGCCTGTCTTGTATCAAGCGCACATGTCAGTATTTACATACAGTGGTATCAATTGTTACTGGTGTTATTAACCTTGATCACTTGATAAGGACTGCTATTAACCTTGTATCTATTGGTAGAATTGTTTAGGGGCTTCCCAGGTGGTGCTGGTGGTAAAGAACCTGCTTGCCAATGCAGGAGACATAAGAGACGTGAGTTCGATCCCTGAGTTGGAAAGATCCTCTGGAGGAAGGCATGGCAACCCACTTCAGTGTTCTTGCTTGGATAACCCCATGGACAGAGGAACCTGATGGGCTATGGTCCACAGGATCACGAAGAGTTGTACAGGACTGCAGCGACTTGGCACACAAGCTGTTTAGACTGGAACTATCCAGTCATGTACTGTGTACCACACATGTAATTTCAGGTCTTCCTGTAATCACACTGAAAGAAGTGATAAGTGAAGTTAATTGTTAAACAGCAGGTTTTATTAATCCTAATGTAACCACAGTATTATCATTTCAGCAAGTTTCTTCATTATGAGGTTACTGTTTTTCTTCTTTCCATACTCCATTCATTAGAAGTAAGTCATTAAGTTCAGCCCTCATTTGAATGTGAAGGACGTTAAGTTCCACCTGCTAGAGAGAAAAGTATCAAAGAACTTGTGGATAATTGTTGAAGTTACTATAGTAATCAAGAACTGTTTCGGGCAGGTGCTCTAAGGATGCGTAGGTAGCCTTTTTCTTTAAAGTTTTGCCCAGTAATTTTAGCGTTCGTCAGTGGGGCATTGTTTGCGCCAGCGATTGCTGGGTTGTTCTAATGATGACTTTGTAGTCCTCTCATACCTTCTACATATATTAATTGGATTTTTCTGTACAGATGTGTTCCTTTTCACTCATTTTTTCAGTTTATGTGCATGTGGATTCATGGATTTTTATTTTGGTCTTTGGGTTATAAATTAATAACATTAATAACTCCTTGTTTTGTTGCTCAGATTCTAGCTTTGGCCACTGGGAACTCATTTAAGCTGCTTCCTGCACCCTTTCAACATGACCCATCCTTTCTTTATTTAATCTCTTTCTAACCAGCAAGGTGTGCCAGGTTCATCTTGTATTTTTCCTTTCCTAGGCCTAGAATCAGCCATGTCTCCAAGAAACTCTGGCTCCCTTTTATTGGAATCACAGCAAAATTTTATTCTAATTCAGAAAGTAATGTCTTTATGTGGATTTTACAAAGTGTCAGTATTGGCTTGTGTCAGATTTTTCTTATGGTTTCTGAACCACATTTATTTACTCAGCAAACTTAAAAAATGTTCATATGCCAACATTTTTAGTAGGGATCCAGGGTCAAATAAGACATGGTCATTGATGCCAAGGAGACTAGATGTGAGAAAGCAGATCTTTTTTCCCCCTCCAGAATACATTGAGGGCCTGTTATGTGCCAGGTACTGTACTACAAGGGAACAGGAAGTAATAAGAACTGGAGAAGGATAGCGTCGGTTGTTTTTAGGAACACATGGGAGGGGTACTTAAGCCTGAATTGGGCCAGATGGAGTGTGGAACAAGTCTTGAAAATGACTAGATCTTAAGTGTGAAATTGAGTGGAGAGGAGGGGAAGGGGAGAGAAGCTATTCCAGGAGGAGGAATAGCATTGTCAAGACCACTGGGGATGATGAAGTGTGAGGTATGTCTAGAGATCCATATGTGGGTGGTGGTGTTGGGGGAGATGGGGGAAGTGGTGGCAGGATGCAGATTGTGAAATTCCTGTGGGCAAGCCAGGCTTTGAAGAGTTGAGGGACATTTTTAAGGAGTTTGTGTTGGAGGGTAACATGTGGGTGTGTTGGCTTTCTTGAGGCTCTTGCCATGATAGAGGTGTGAAGTGCAAGTCTTAACTAAGAACTGTGTCAGTAGTTCTCAGACTTCAGTATGGATTACCTGGAGAACTTGTTAAAACATTTTCTAACATCACTCAGCCCCACCCCCAGAGTTTCTACTGTCTGTCTGGGGTGGGGCTCAGAATCTGCATTTCCTTGTACAAAGTAGTGCTGAATATTTTCTGTTGAGTTGTAACAACTTCAGTCCAAACCATTGATACTTTTTAAAGATTAAAAACAACAAAATTTTAATCCGGACTCAGATACTTTTTGGGAGGAGTCTATGATCATTATATATTTTACGTGTTTATAGAAGTATGTCTGTATAGTAAGTGAAGCTGATAACTACTTTGAAAATGGTTTTATTGGGTAATTTATCCACAGGGTTCAAAATTCAGAAGTGTTCTTTCTCTTCCTGTTTTCCCAACCCCCCCCAGCTACCAATTACTTTCCTGGAACCAAACAGGGATATCAGTTTCCTCCCTATCCTTTCAGAGAAATACCATATATAAAAAAGCCAATGCATGTGTGTAATTTGCACTTTCCTCAGTATTGTTTGGAACACAAATGATAGCATGCTAGTCACTCTACTGTATTTTACTTTTTTCACTGATGTATTTTAGATCTCATATCAACACCTAAAGAGCTCGCCTTCCCCTTCTTAATGGTGATGAGGTGTTTTATTGTATGAATATACCATAATATATTCAGTTTGTTTGTCCAGTTGATGGATATTTAGATTACTTCAGTCTGCTGCTATTACAGTGTTGCAGGGAATAACCTTATTCTGTATAGCCTGTATGTGCAGGGGTATTCGTATGATGAACTACTTGAATTGGAACTGCTGAGTCACAGGCTGTGCGTGTCTGCGTCCATACTCAGTCGAGGCTGACTCTTTGCGACCCCAAGGACTGTAGCCTGCCAGGCTTCTCTGTCCATGAGATTTTCCCTGCAGGAATACTGGAGTGGGTTGCCATTTCCTCCTCCAGGGGATCTTCCCTACCCAGGGATTGAACCCCCATCTCCTACTTGGCAAGCAGATTCTTTACCACTGAGCCACTGGGAAGCAAGTGGTCTAGTTACCGCTGGACTGACTCCAGAGGCTGTACCCCAGTTCACGCCACTGATCCCAGTGTAACTGCTCACACTCTTGCCAACATAGTGTTAACCAAATAAAACAGTTTTGCTTTTTGCTTACATGATAGTAAAGATGATATTTAATGTTTTTAAGTGAGTTTGAGCGTCTTTTTATATATTTTGGTCATTTCTTTCAATGAACTATCATTGTATTTTGGACTCTTTCACCATTTTTTTGTTGTTGTTTGTTGTGGTATAACTTGTGTAAGACATAGTACACACATTTTATTTTTTTATTTTATTTTTTTTAGTACACACATTTTAAACTCAGTGAACTTTCTCTTATTGAGGTGTAATTTCCTGTAAAATGAACAGATCTTAAGTGTACAGTTTTGATGAGTTCTGACATTTTTATGTGACCATATAACCAAGTCATCCTGGATTTAGAGCATTTCCACTGCCCGGAAGTAAGTTCCTTCAGGCTTCCTTTCCATTTTCCTTTTTCCTTTCTCCTTTTCCTTTTTTCTCTTTTCCCTTTTCCTTTCTCCTTACCTCAGGCAGTCACTTTCTGATTTCTTACCATCAATTGGTTGTGTCTGTTAATTTTTAACATATTATAAACTCATGTAACTACCACAGTCAAGACAGAGAACACTCCTTGCCTTCAGTATGGTCTCCTGTGCTCCCCTTGCATCTTCCCACCAGAGGTAACCACACAATGACCTGGGTCAACTGTAGGTACATTTAGTAAACTTGTAAGTCATCACGCTGCTGTGTTAGTGGTTTGTTTTTTCTCATTGCCGTGTATGGGAATATAATGCCATTATTAATTTTATTGTGGAGTGACAGACTTGGTTTTTTTCAGCTTTGGGCTCTTTGAATAAAACTGCAGCGAATATTCATATATCTGTATTTTGGCAGGTCTAAGAATTTACATCCTTATAGTATGTTAGAAATGGACTAAGTGGGCTATAGGTTAGTTATAGGTAACTAACTAGTTAACTTTAGTAGATACTGCCAAATAGCTACCCAATATTTCCACAATGTTTGAGAGTTTGGTTGCCCATATCTTGGTCCTTTTAGTTTCAGCCATTCCAGTGGAATCTCATTGTGATTATAATCTGAATTTCTGTGGCAAAAAATGATGTTGAGTATCTTTTCATGTGTTCACTGTTGACATGTTTTTTAACTGGGTGATGGATCTTGGAATGATTTGTAGGAGTTATTTTTAATAGTGTATGTAATAAGCCCATTGTGATAATGAGTTTGCAAATACATTTTTTACTGGTTAGTAGTATGTCTTTTACTTTTGATTGCCTGGCAGAAATCATAGTGAGTAAACTTTAAATGAGTAAAGTAGACTTTATTTTAATCAAAATTTTCATTGTTTCAAAATTGCCTCCTAGTTTTGTGGTATACTTTTGAAAGTCTTGCTTCATTCTGAAGTCATCATATTTTAAACTTAATGTGTTCCCAAACATATGATATTTTTGTTATTTTGTGTATGGGGTCACAAAGAGTTGGACACAACTGAGTGAGTGCACACACACGTTTTCCCATATGATAGGAAAAACGTTATTAAACTGACAGGATTTTTTTTTACCTCTTAGAATCTTTACATTATACTTTTAGTTTTGTGTTGTGTGTACTACTCTTCCAGAGAGATGAGAGGAAAATAGACATGAAATACATTGGTTAAAGTATTTCCCCTAATTTTTCACTTTTAAAGTAGGACTTCCGAGTTGCTTTTTGACTTACTACTGTGTTTCTCTATTGTCTTTTGTACTGGGAAGAGTGTTGGTGAGGAGGTGGGAGGAGCATTTCTTAAAAGAATTAAAAAAAAATAAAAACTTAACAACCTAAAAGCCATTGAGGCTTCGCTGTTAAGCTGACTTTGCAGTTAGGTAGACCTGCCTTCCCAGTGGCGCAGTGGTAAAGAACCCACCTGCCAGTGTAGGAGACACAGGAGACTTGAGTTGGATCCCTGGGTCAGGAAGCCCCCATGGAGGAGGAAATGGCTCCTCTAGTACATTTGCCTGGAAATTTCCATGGTCTGAGGAGTCTGGGGGGCTGCTGTCCATGGGGTTGCAGAACTGGATGTGACTGAGCACGTCATGCAGACCTAGTTTATTTTTTTTTATTCTAGCTTTATGAACCTTGGTAAACTTTTCTTACTGTCCAGCTTCT
This sequence comes from Cervus elaphus, assembly GCF_910594005.1. Lineage (NCBI taxonomy): Eukaryota > Metazoa > Chordata > Mammalia > Artiodactyla > Cervidae > Cervus > Cervus elaphus. The sequence continues at coordinate 29,830,117 of NC_057833.1, read as the reverse complement.
GTACCTCTTTATCTTAATTCTGATTTGTAGGGTGTAAAAGAGTGACCAGCTAATGTTCCAGCTTCCCAAGTTGCTAACCTCCATTCTGCAAATGTTGATGCAGGTTGTATAATCACAAGCAAGGACAGGTGTGGTATGAAGTTAGCTGGCCAACACTAATTATAAAAAAAAATCTATATTTTAAGACTCTGTATCTTACATTTAATGAATACAGTATGAAATCAGAGAAGTGCATTTTTCTCTACATTGATCAGTTTGAATTATTTCCTTCAGTTAAAGAAATCATAATGTCCTGTTCAGTAATCTTTTGTGTATATACATGAATATATAAACATAGTTCAGAAAAGGCTAAAAAACAAACAGAAAAACAAAACAACAAGCAACAATAGCAACAACAAAACCACTCTGCTGTATGTGTTGCTGAGCTACTTACTGCCTTCTGAATATTCACAGCCTTGGCCAGTGCTGGTTGGGAGAATCAGTCTGGTGCTGGTGGCCGTTTGACAGTGATTATCTTTTATGTACATGTGTAGTGCCGAGGTCAGAGTCTCCGACTTGCATTTTACTAATTGAAAATGGAATTAACCTAAGAGGTTCATAAGGTACATAAAAATGTGAGGTAGATGCAGGGAATAATTTGTTTGCCTACTGCTTGCAGAAATCTCTCTTTAATAAGGGTTTTGGGTAAAAGAAAACTTAAAGGGCACATAGACCAGCTAAAATAACCACATGAAAAGTGAGAAAGGCAGGAATTGGCTTGGGTTTCTGAGATAGGTGGGCAGAACTATCAGAAAAACAGCAAAGCACAACTTAGACAATAACAAGTGGAAAATTACAGTGTTAAACGTTTATCAGGTTTTAAAAACCAATGTGTTTGTGTACATTTGTGTTTGTGTTGTGTATATTGTATATAAAATTGTTGTTTAACTGGTTTTGACTGATAAGTACTTTATAATTTTTTACATTTCTAGAGTATCATAGACTTTAGGTTTGTCTTATGATTTGGGACTCCTGAGTTTAAAATTACAAAACCCAGTAACTGAGAGCTTGATGAAAAAGCTTGATTGGAAAGTATCTTGTGAAATTTGGTTTGAGGATATGTTGTGAAACTGGGAGCATAGTGAGGACTCAGTGGAGACTGTTCTGGACATTATATGATTCTTCTTTCTCTCTGCAAACTTAACTTCTACTCACTTGGTCCACAAATCAGCAGAACAAAGCCTCCAGCAGCTCTTTAATTTACGTTATTTGACCAAAAGCTCCTAGAGAAAAGCACTCTTACTTTTGTACCTTCCCATTCCTCTTTTCTCTCTTCTCTTAGATTAAGTGACTCCTGTGCAAATCTGATTTTCTAGCTATGCTCTTAACCACTACTTAATGTTGGTAGAAAGTGAAGTCACTCAGTCGTGTCCGACTCTTTGCGACCCCATGGACACCAGGCTCCTCTGTCCGTGGGATTTTCTAGGCAAGAGTACTGGAGTGGGTTGCCATTTCCTTCTCCAGGGAATCTTCCCGACCCAGGGATCGAACCCAGGTCTCCTGCATTGTAAGACAGACGCTTTACCATCTGAGCCACCAGGGAAGTCCTTAATGTTGGTAAGTGAAATTAGATCTAAACTATGAGATTAGGTACATGAACATGGTGATATCTGTGACCTTGATGCGTTTATTATTAAGCTTTTGAAAAAAATTTATTTAAATTGAAGTGGTAAAGAATCTGCCTGCCACTGCAGGAGATGCAAGAGACGCAGGTTCAATCCCTAAATCGGGACGATCCCCTGGAGTAGGGAATGGCAACCCACTCCAGTGTTCTTGCCTGGAGAATTCCATAGACAGGGGAACCTGGTGGGTTACAGTCCCTGGGGTTGCAGAGTTGGGTGTGACTGGCTGAGCACACGTGGTTGATTTTACAGTGTTTGCTAATTTTTGCTTCACAGCAGAGCGACTTAGTTGAAAATTTTAAACTTGTTAAATTTAGCACGTTAAAGTATGTGAAATTTTACTGAAACTTTTGAGTCCTTATAAAGATGTAGTGTCTGGCTTGTCTTGGAAACGTGAAGGGTCGTGACCAATCTCTGCCAAAGCCCCATGCAGCCCGGCGACTGCAGTAGTGTTATTTGCTTAGAGAGGCCTCTCTTGGTGTCATAGGAACTAGTACCTTTTTTTAGGCTTTGCTACTGATTATAATTATACATTTATTTGGGTGACTTTTTTCCCTCTATTCTTTTCCCACTAGAATATTAAGGGCTTACACACCTTTAATGCCTGCAAGGGTTATTGTAAATGTTTATTTTAAGAAAGAAGAGAAACTGGATATAAACTCATGCTACTAAAAAATGTGATGAGAATTTTATGTCTTTGTGTTTTCAAGTAATTTTGATCAGACTTGTCATTTATGTGTGTAAATATATATTGACTTTTATATGGTTTTTCTTTGTAATAAATCATTCAATTCTCATAACAGTGTTGAAAGTGCTCTGTGTTAAAATAGAGGGTCCTTATTTCAAAGTGATGCTTTAAATTGTGCTGTAAGTGGTAATTTACTTACCATTTTGGAGGGAATCTTTTTAGCATTAGAGAATTGATATAATTTCAAGAAGCTTGTTCATTCAGTTTTGGAAGTGAGCTGTTTACTTTGCTTAGCAGCAAGAATCAGGCCCAGCATTTTAAACCCATGATGGAAAAGGATTTCTTCTCTTCTCCCATTGAGAAAATTTATTTGGTGCCACATAAGTAAAAAACAAACAAACGAAACAAAAAACCTCTTATCACTCCAGGAATTTAAAAAGAACTCTTCCTGTTATTTTTACATTTTAGAACAGGAGGTCTAAAACTCTAATAAAAGGGTATTTATTTCTACATTGAGGCTTTTTGAATGCTGATGATTTTTAAATTTTTTTTATAGCTTTAGTTTTGGAGGTGAGGAGAGATGTCTTCTTAGTGCTAGCCTTAGTAGTTTAAATGTGGCCTATAGGATGGGTATACCTGTTTCTTGAGTTATATTGTGTGTGTGTAGAAGAAGAATCCTTGTTTTGTATTACTGCAGGTAGTTGACTAATTTTCTGGGTTGATATAACCTTAAGGTTGTTAGTGGTTGTCCAGTTGTGCCACAGGGGATTGCCCAGTCACGGCCACACCCAGGTAGATTGGCTTCTGAGTGCCTCTAAATGACTACTTCTGAACTGTCTTCTGTCTAGAAGCAGTGCAATATTTAACATGAAGGATTTTCATTTCTTACTATACAATAGCAAATTTAGGGCTGTACCACTGCCATTGTTTTGTAGCCTTGTCCTAAATTCCTGTATTTGAACTGGAATTTGCAACAGAGTTTTCTTTAGAAACAATGTTACAAGAGTGTTTATTAGTTCTCCAGTGGTAAATATTACTTTCTCCTTAGCCATATAATATAGATCGTTTTACTGAAAACTGCCACAGTGGGAACTTAGAGTATATGAGAAAGATAGGTTGGAATATGGAGGTTAAGAACCAACTAAAACAATACTCACTAGTGATAGTATTTATGTCTTAAAATAAGCGAGGCATACTTTAGATACTATAATAAAAGGTACACATTCGAAGTGTTTAATTCAATGAATTTCGACAAATAGGTATACATGTATAACCACCCAGTTCAGGCCAAGGCTCATGTTCATTACAGAGAAAGTTCTCTTGTTCCCAGCTGTGGTCAGGCCTGCTCTTCACCTGATCTACTATCTAACCCTGCAGATTACTGTTGTTTCTTTTAAAGTTTTATATAAATTCCATTCTTTCTATGGTAGGCATAATAAAGACCCCTCCTCCAAGATGTCCATACCCTAATCTGCAGAACCTGTATTATGTTTTATCCTGTGTTCACTTCTCAGTCTTTCTCAGCATCAGGGTCTTCTCCAACGAGTCGACTCTTCACATCAGGTGGTCAAAATATTGGAGCTTTAGCATCAGTCCTTCCAATGAATATTCAGGGTTGATTTCCTTTAGGATTGACTGATTTGATCTCTTCAGTTCAGTCGCTCAGTTGTGTCTGACTCTTTGCGACTCCATGAACCGCAGCATGCCAGGCCTCCCTGTCCATCACCAACTCCCGGAGTCCACCCAGACCCATGTCCATCGAGTCAGTGATGCTATCCAGCCATCTCATTGTCTGTCGTCCCCTTCTCCTCCTGCCTTGAATCTTTCCCAGCATCAGGGTCTTTTCAAATGAGTCAGCTCTTCGCATCAGGTGGCCAGAGTATTGGAGTTTCAGCTTCAGCATGAGTCCTTCCAATGAATATTCAGGACCGATTTCCTTTAGGATTCACTGGTTGGGTCTCCTTACAGTCCAAGGGACTCTCAAGAGTCTTCTCCAACACCACAGTTCAAAAGCATCAGTTCTTCGGCACTCAGTTTTCTTTAGAGTCCAACTCTCACATCCACACATGACTACTGGAAAAACCATAGCTTTGACTATATGAAGTTTGTTGGCAAAGTAATGTCTCTGTGTTTTAATATGCTATCTAGGTTGGTCATAGCTTTTCTTCCAAGGAGCAAGCGTCTTTTAATTTCATGGCTGCAATCACCATCTGCAGTGATTTTGGAGCCCAGGAAAATAAAGTCTGTCACTGCTTCCATTGTTTTCCCATCTATTTGCCATGAAGTGATGGGACTGGATGCCATGACCTTAGTTTTCTGAATGTTGAGTTTTAAGCCAACTTTTTCACTCTCCTCTTTCACTTTCATCAAGAGGCTGTTTAGTTCTTCGTTTTCTGCCATAAGGATGGTGTCATCTGCATATCTGAGGTTACTGATATTTCTATTGATTCCAGCTTGTGCTTCATCCAGTCCAGCATTTCTCATGATGTACTCTGCATATAAGTTAAATAAGCAGGGTGACAGTATACAGCCTTGACATACTCCTTTTCCCATTTGGAACCAGTCTGTTGGTCCTTGTCCAGTTTTAACAGTTGCTTCTTGACCCGCATACAGATTTTTCAGGAGGCAGGTAAGGTGGTCTGGTATTTCCATCTCTTTAAGAATATTCCACAGTTTGTTGTGATCCACACAGTCAAAGGCTTTGCCGTAGTAAATAAGGCAGAAGTAGATGTTTTTCTGTAACTCTTGCTTTTTCTGTGATCCAAAGGATGTTGACAATTTGACCTCTGGTTCCTGTGTCTTTTCTAAATCCAGCTTGAACATCTGGACGTTCACGGTTCACATACTGTTGAAGCCTGGCTTGGAGAATTTTGAACATTACTTTGCTAGCGTGTGAGGTGAGTGCAACTGTGTGGTAGTTGAACATTCTTTGTCATTGCCTTTCTTTGGGATTGGAAGGAAAAACTGACCTTTTCCAGTCCCGTGGCCACTGCTGAGTTTTCCAAATTTGCTGGCATATTGAGTGCAGCACTTTCACAGCATCATCTTTCAGGATTTGAAATAGCTCAACTGGAATTCCATCACCTCCACTAGCTTTGTTGGTAGTGATGCTTTCTAAGGCCCACTTGACTTCACATTCCAGGATGTCTGGCTCTAGGTGAGTGATCATACCATCGTGATTATCTGGGTCATGAAGATTTTTTTGTACAATTTTTCTGTGTATTCTTGCCACCTGTTCTTAATATCTACTGCTTCTGTTAGGTCCATACCATTTCTGTCCTTTTTTGAGCCCATATTTGCATGAAATGTTCCCTTGGTATCTCTGATTTTCTTGAAGAGATCTCTAGTCTTTCCCATTCTATTGTTTCCCTCTATTTCTTTGCATTGATCACCGAAGAAGGCTTTTGTATCTCTCCTTGCTATTCTTTGGAACTCTGCTTTCAGATGGGTCTATCTTTCCTTTTCCCCTTTGCCTTTCACTTCTCTTCTTTTCTCAGCTATCTGTAAGGCCTCCTGAGACAGCCATTTTGCATTTCTTTTTCTTGGGGATGGTCTTGATCACTGTCTCATGTACAGTGTCATAAACCTCTGTCCATAGTTATTCAGGCACTCTATCAGATCTAATTCTTGAATCCTTTATGTAGCAAAAGGGATTTTGCAGATGTAATTAAATTTTGGGCCTTCAGGAGGGGAGACTATCCTGGATTATACAGGTGAGCGTAATCTAATTGCTCGAGTCCTTTAAAGTTGTAGTTTGAGAGGGGACTACTGAAGGACGGTCAGAGATTGAGAAAGGGGGCCATGAGCCAACAAATGTGGGCTGCCTCTGGAAGCTGGAAAGGTCAAAGAGACGGATCTCCCCCATAAGCCACTATTGAGGAGTGTGGCTCTGCTCTTACGTCTTCATTTGAGTGCAGAGGCCTGTGTCAGACTTCTCACCTGCAGAACTGTAAGGTAATGCATTTGTATTGTTTTAAGCGGCTAGATTCCACTCCAGTATTCTCGCCTGGAGAATCCCAGGGACGGGGGAGCCTGGTGGGCTGCCGTCTGTGGGTCAGAGTTGGACACGACTGAAGCGACTTAATAGCAGCAGCAGCAAGCTGCTAGATTCAGGGTAGTTTGTTACAACAGCAATAGAAAGTGATACGCTTTTCTTTTGTGCCCGCCTTCCTGCCATTTGAAGATGCATCGTGCTGTTATCTCTGTTGATATTTAGTTCCTTTTCATGTCTTAGTACCGTTCCCTTATATGGATGTATCACAATTTTTTATCCATTCACCTGTTGATGAAACGTAATTGTTTTCGGTTTTGGATTATTAAAAGTAAAGCTACTATGAATGAATATTTGTCTTTGTATGGGGGTAGTGTTTTTACTTTTTTCCACATAAGAGTGGGATTGCTAGGTCAAGTGATACGTGTATGTTTAATTTTACAAGAACTACTAAACTGTTTTCTAAAGTAGTTATTGCCATCCACATTCCTGCCAACAGCTTCTCCACCCTGAAAGTTCTAGCCTTTTTAATCTTAGCCATTCTGGTAAATGTTTCATAGTATCTCCTTGTGTTTTTATTTCATTGATGACATTCATGTATCTTTTGTGAATTCTTTAAATGGTTTGCTAATTATTTGTTGGGTTGTATATTTTCATATAATTGTTTTTTTTTTTTTTTTTTTTTTTTTGAGGGTAATATATTCTTTTATTTTTTATTTTGGTAAAACACATATAATATGAAATTTGCCCTTTTAGCCATTTTTAAGTGTACAGGTCGGTGGCATTAACTATGTTTACGTTGTTGTGCAACCATCACCACTGTTCATCTCCAAAATTTTCTCCTCTTCCCAAACTGGAACTTTAGACACAGTAAACAATAACTCCCCATTTCCTCCTCCCCTAGGCCCTGGCAAGCACAATTCTACTTTCTGTTTCTATGAATCTGACATTTCTAGGTACTTCACATAAGTGGAATTAAATGGTATTTGGCCTCTTGGGACTGGGTTACTTCAATTTGCACAATGTTCTCAAGGTCCATCCATGTTCTGAATATGTCAGAATTTCCTTCTTTTTCAAGGTTGAATAGTACTCCATTGTATGTATATACATTGGTCTATTGGTGAACATTTGGGTTCTTCCCAAGGTAACATATTCTTAACTTAATCCCACAACTTAAGACTTTCAGATCACTCAAATTCAATTCAGTTCAAGGGTAACTCACTGTGCTAGGTGTGTGTGGTACAAAGGTGAATCAGACATGGTACCTGCTCTCTAGGAATTTATGCTACCTTGGGAAAGGAAGAAAGAAAGAAGTAAAAGTAACTAGCAAGTGCTAATCACCTACTGTGTGCCAGGTGTTTTGCCCAATCACTGCAAGTATTGCTCAGAATAACTTCGTGAGGGGGAGACGATAGCATCCACTCTTCAGGAGAAAATGAAAGCTTGAAGACCTTACGTCACCACCTCCAATGTGCTGAGACTGAGATTCAAACCCACCTCTTGGATTCAGAATCCTGGGTTCATTAGACATGCCACTGCTGCTGGTACAAGGCAGAATGTGACACATACTGAGGGAGGTGCTACAGAAAGGTAGAGAAGAGATGGCCTCCCACCTGAGGGGGAGAGCTCGTGGCAGAAGTAGGTCTGGGAGGCCAGGAAGGCTTATGTGTAACAAAGATAAGGGAGACGAGGAAACAGCTTGAGAAGAGGAAGGTGGAGACAAGCAGTCTCAGTACACGCTGAGAGACCAGTGCTGCCGTCCAGTGTGGGCTGGAAGGCAGAGAGGGGCCAAGTCCTGGTCATGGCGAAATGCCAGCTCAAGGAGTCCGAACGCCACCATGGCGACGATGGTGAACCACGGTAGGGTCCTGAGACAACACACCATTGTAGCTGCCCCTTGGGACGGTCACCAAGGCAATAACATATAACAGGAATGGAGAGGGAGGGGGTAGATGAAAGGTAGGAAAGTGAGTTAGGAGGTCATGGAATTAGCAGATATGACATGATTAGTCAGAATGGAAAAGAGGATGTGGAGGTGTAAGACTTCTTAGAGGTGGAGATGACAGAACTTGGCCATGGATGCATTTGAATAGGTGATCATACATCTTGGGACACCTGTTCTCCTGGTGTAATCACTAATAGCAGCCTTTCATCTCAACTGTGTCCAAGTCTGGACAATAAAGTACATGATCACACTATCTAGGAATAAGAAAACAGCATAAAAGATGACTCTAAAAGATCTTGAAACTGGATTAATAAGGAATGTGGTAATATGGAAAAAAACATGGAAGGGAAATCAGGTTTTTTTTGGAAAGATGATGAGTTTGGATTTAGACATGCTGAGTTTGCTGAAGCGAAAATTTATTTAAGGGAGAGAAGCATCTTGCCTGTGGATTTACGCTGTGTGACATGAAGAAAGGCATCATTGACCTCTTCCAGTTTAAAAACCTCTCCAATGTGTGGCTGGATGCGCCCTTCCTGGCAGTACTGAAGTGCTGAGGACAGGCTTCTGGAGAAGATGGGAAAGTTCTGGTGCCGGTATCTGCCCGAGTACAGCCCCATGACAGTAACATTCTTCAGGAGCAGAAGATTGGCTGGTACAGAAGCAATGGTTCCTCCAGCAAAACCTATCACCACAATCCTGCCCTCAGACGCCAGGCAGTCTTGTAAGGGGACTACACAGATCCCTTCTGTGGGCAAGCTGCTCTCTCTGCTTCTTCTCCTTTAAACTGCGGAGAGCCTCCAGGAAGACGTCTCCTCCCACCATGTCAACGACCACGTTCACCCCGCCACTGCCCACCAGCTTCCCCACTGCCTCCTTAAGGCTGCCCCGACTGTAGTTCACGCTGGACTGTGCCCCCCTCTGCATCGCCAGCTGACACTTTTCATCACTTCCGGCTGCAGCTATTACCTTGGCCTGAAGAATGTTTGTTGCCACATCTATCATGGCGAGGCCTGTGGCTCCAGCTGCTGCCGTCACTAAAACAGTTTCTCCAGGCTGGGTACAGGCCCGACGCTCCAGGGCGAAAATAGCAGTGCCATAGGATACGGGCAGGGCAGCCGCTTCTCGGAGGGACACCTTTTCTGGAATCTGCCACAGGTTCTTGTGGTCAATGATGCATTCTTCAGCCATACCATTAAAGCTCGGCAGGCCAATAACTCGATCTCCCTCTTTCACCATGCTGACATCTGTGCCTGTCTCCAATACAATCCCAGAAAACTCCATTCCGGGAGTGAAGGGAAGTTGATGCCTTTTCTGATACTGACCATGACAGGCCAAAATATCAGCGAAGTTAATCCCACAGAAATGAACATCAACTCTGACCTCGTGCGGCTGGACAGGGCGAGGGGCCACCTCCTCAATGACCAGGGGCCGCTTCAACTCGGCGCACAGCGCGGCGCGGTAGTTTCGGCCGCAGCCCTGCCAGGCCGTTCTGCAGAGCCATGCCCGAGCCCACCGTCCCCACGCCGCTGCCATGGCCCAGAGCAAGTGTCGCCGGAGGGGGGAGGTCCGAGCTCGGCAGTGGGAGCCGACCGCCGCCTGCCCCGCCCCGGGTGACCGGAAGAGCGCAAGGGCGCCGGGCGACAGGCCAGGGGGCGTGCGACACGAGCTGATCCAGGCAGGCGGGACAGCCCGCACCGCGCCACCCGCCCGCTTCTCCCGGGCGCAGGAGCCCCCTGGTCCCCCGGGGACCCCCCTCCCCGGGACCCCCCCCCCCACCCCCGCCCGGAGGTGGAGCATATAATTGTTATAGTTTTCTTTATATACTGTGGATTAAGTCCTTTGTCAGAAGTACATAGAATACTTTCTATGTACTTTCTATGTCAGAAGCACATAGAATAATATGGCTTGCTGTATCACTCATTTCACATTCTTTTTAAGAGTCAGAGTTTTACATTTTGGTTGTTTGCTCAGTCACTAGTTGTGTCTGACTCTTTGTGACCCTGTGGACTGCAGCCTGCCAGACTCCTCTGTCCATGGGATTTCCCAGGCAAGAACACTGGAGTGGGTTGCCATTTCCTTCTCCATTTGGTTGTGTCAGTTCAGTTCAGTTGCTCAGTCATGTCTGACTCTTTGCGACCCCATGGACTGCAGCACGCCAGGCCTCCTTGTCCATCACCATCTCCTGGAGTTGACTCAAACTCATGTCCATTGAGTCGGTGATGCCATCCAACCATCTCATCCTCTGTCGTCCCCTTCTCCTCCCGCCTTCAATCTTTAGATGATAATTTTTTTGTTTTATGATTTTATGATTTGTGCTTTATATACCCTAAGAAAATGTACCCTATGATGTCTTTTAGAAGTTTTAGAGTTTTAGGTTTTACCTGTAGGTCTGGGATCAAACATTAAATTTCTTTGATTTGTGTACAGTATGAGGTAAACTCATCCCCCCCCCCCCCCATGTAAATACCCAGTTTTTTCAGTACCATTTGTTGAAAAAGACTACCCTTTGTCAAAAACCATCTTTGGGGAGGGTTGATTTCTTAAGATTTTCTATGTACCTGATCATACTGTCTGTGAATGCAGATAATTCATTCTTTCTGATTTCTGTTTTTTTCATTTCTTACTTTATTTCAACTGACTAGGACCTCCAGTACGTATTACAGTTGGTGATACAGGACATTCTTGCCTTTTTCTCAAATGTGAGGGCAAAGCATTCTGTCTTTCTTTATTGAGTATGATGTTAGCTACAAGTTTTTCATTGAGACTCTTTATCAGACTGAGTATGTTTTCTTCTGTTCATAGCTTACTGAGAGTATTTATTGTGAATGGGTATTGAATTTTGTCACAGGTTTTTGCTGCATCTACTGAGATAATAATATATGTCTTCTCCTTTATTATTTAGCAATTTCAAGTGATGTCATCTTTGCTTGCATCCAGAGTCATGATGTACTATCCTTTTTTTATATTGTTGATTTGATTTCCTGATACTTTATGAAAACCTTGTTTTGTCTGTGTTCACAAGGGGCATTGATTTATAGTTTTTGTTTATTTGCTTCTTTCTCTCTTTGTCTGGTTTTGGTAATGTTGGTGTAAAGCTAATTCCAGAAAATAAATTGAGAAATGTTTGCCTTCTCTGTTATTTTGAAGTCTGTGTAGGTTTGGTATTGTCTCTGAACGTTTGATACAATTCACCAGAAAAATCACCTGTTCCATTATCCATTTCTAGAGCTTTTTCATTATCTAAAACAGACACTGTACTCATTAAATAATACCTCCTCATTCCTCTCTTCTCTCAACACCTGGTAACCTTTGTTCTACTATTTATTGCTAAGAATTTGCCTATTCTAGGTATCTCATGTAAATTTGATCATAGCATATTTGTCCTTTCATGTATGGCTTATTTCACAGCATATATCAGAATTTCACGTCTTAAAAAATTCTCCCTGGTTTTATTGAAATATAATTGACAGTGCTGGTGTGTATGCTGAGTCGCTTCAGTTGTGTTCCAACTCTTTGCAGTCCTATGGATTGTGGTCTGACAGGCCCCTTTGTCCATGGGCTTCTCCAGGGAAGAATACTGGAGTGGGTTGTCATGCCCTCCTCCAAGGATCTTGCTCACCCAGGAATCAAACCCACATCTCTTTATGTCTCCTGTATTGGCAGGCAGGTTCTTTACCACCTCTGGAGAAGGGAATGGCAACCTACTCCAGTATTCTTGCCTGCAAAATTCCATGGACAGAGGAGCCTGGTGGGCTATATATATAGTTCACGGGGTCACAAAAAGTCAGACACTACTGAGCTAATAACACTATAATTGAACACTGTAAATTTAAGGTGCATAACATAATGATTTGGTATATGTTGGATGGCATCACCAACTCGATGGACATGAGTTTGAGCAAGCTCCAGGAGTTGGTGATGTACAGGGTAGCCTGGTATGCAGCAGTCCATGGGGTCACAAAGAGTTGGACACGACTGAGCGACTGAACTGGTAATGTATATGTTGTGAAATGGTTACTACAATAAGTTTAGTTAGCGTTTATCTCCTCACACAGTTTATTTTCTTTCCTTGTGATGAAAACTTTTTTTTTCCTTTATTTATTTATTTATTTATTTTTTCAGTGGGTTTTGTCATACATTGATATGAATCAGCCACAGATTTACACGTATTCCCCATACCGATCCCCCCTCCCACCTCCCTCTCCACCCGATTCCTCTGGGTCTTCCCAGTGCACCAGGCTCGAGCACTTGTCTCATGCATCCCACCTGGGCTGGTGATCTGATTCACCATAGATAATATACATGCTGTTCTTTCAAAACATCCCACCCTCACCTTCTCCCACAGAGTTCAAAAGTCTGTTCTGTACTTCTGTGTCTCTTTTTCTGTTTTGCATATAGGGTTATTGTTACCATCTTTCTAAATTCCATATATATGTGTTAGTATGCTGTAATGTTCTTTATCTTTCTGGCTTACTTCACTTTGTATAATGGGCTCCAGTTTCATCCATCTCATTAGAACTGGTTCAAATGAAAAAAACTTTTAAGATTGTCTTCTTAGCATCTTTCAAATATACACTGTAGTGTTATTGACTATAATCATCATGTTCTAGCCCCAGAACTTAGTTTAACTTATAACTGGAAGCTTGTACCTTTGACTACCAGTGAAAAAGGAATTTATTTCTTTATGACTGAATAATAATCTTTTGTGTATGTTTATACTACATTTTGTTTATCCATTCATTTATTGATGAACACTTGGGTGGTTTCCTCCTGTTGGTTAATATGGATATAGTATATAATTCTCTTAATATTGATATATTAATATCTGAATCACTAATTTCAATTCTTTTTGAGTAGATATCCAGAATTGCTGGATCGAGTGGTAATTCTGTATTTTGAAGAACTCCGTATCTCCATATTGTTTCCACATTGGTTGTACCTTTTTTTTTTTTTTTTGGATGCACCATGCAGCATTTAGGATCCTGCTTCCCTGGCCAGGGATGAACCCATGCCCCCTGCACTGGAAGTGCTGGATCTTAACCACTAGACCATCAGAAGGTCCTGACTGTACCATTTTATATTCTTAGTGTTCAAGAGTTCCACCTTATCCAAACCCTTTCCAACACTTGTTATTTTCTGGCTTAAAAAAAACAAACAATCCAAAAAACGTTCTTTTTGATTGTGGCATGGTCAATACAACAAAGATTTTTACCATCTTAACCATTTTATGTATACCTTTCAGTTGTGTTAAGCACATTGTTCAGTCTCAAGAGCTCTTTTCATCTTTTTAAGTCTCTACCCATTAAACAACTCACTAACCTCCCCTTTCCCCACTTCCAGTCCTCCACATCCACTTGTTTTTGTGGATTTGAGTAGTCTAGATACCTCATGAGTGGCATCATATGGTATTTGTCTTTTTGAGACTGGCTTCTTTCTTTTTTTTGTTGTTTTGTTTTGTTTTGAGACTGGCTTGTTTCATTTAGCAGAATGTTCCCCGGGGTTAATATGCATAATATAATAGTATGTGTCAGAATTTCCTTCCTTTTTGAGGTTGAATAGTACTCCATTGTTTGTAGACCACAATTTGTTTATCAATTTGTCCCTTGATGGACACTTGGTGTTGCTTCCATCTTTTGGTTTTTGTGAATTGTGCTGTTGGGAACATGGGTGTGCAAATATGTCTTAGAGACCTTGCTTTCTGATGTGGGTATATGCCTAGAAGTGGAATTATAGGGTCATATAGTAATTAAATTTTAATTTTTTGAGGAACTGCCATACTGTTTTCCATAGAAGCCACACCATTTACATACTCCCCAGCAGTGTACAAAGTTTTCAATTTTTCCATCTCCTTGCCAACACACATTTTCTGTGGGTATGGATTTTTTAAAAATTAATAATCATACTAATGTATATCACTGTTTTGATGTGCAGTTCCCTAGTGATCATTGATGTTGGACATCTTTTCATACGTTTGTTCATCATTTGTGTATCTTATTTGGAGTAATGTCTGTTATCCTTTGTTTACTTTGAAATGAGATTTTAAAAATTATTGTTGAATGGTAGGAGTTCTTTATATATTACAGATGCTAATCTCACATCAGATATATAACTTGCAGATTTTTTTTTTACGTTCCCTAGGTTGCCTTTTAACTGTTGGTTGTGTAGTCTGATGCAGAGACTTGTTTTCTGTTTACTTGGTAGTAGCCATCCTAATGGGCCTGAGGTGGTATCTCACTATGATGAATAGCCAGATACCTAATGATATTGAGCATCTTTTCATGTGCTTATTGGCCATTTGTATATCATCTGTGGCAAAGCTTAAACTTTCAACAAGTGTTTTTGTGCAGTAGCTTCATTACTACTTCCATTTCCTTTTCTGTTATTTGTATTATATATTAAATAAACATTTTTTAACATTGTTCTTTCCATTCTTCTGTGCCTCTCTGATTATTTTTCAAGCAGTGTTTTATAATATTCTGAGTAAGGTGTGTGCTTGGTTTGTGAAGAATTTCTCTATTTTATTAAATCTTGACCTTGCCATTATTCAAATATGCACTACTCGGCAGATCAGTTTACCTTCTTTGGGTCCATAGATGGTAATAAGTTACACATATGCTGGTTGCAAACCAGTCTTCAGGCAGGGTAGAATGTGAGAACAGGAATTGTGAAGAGCAAGAGCTAAATAGACTTGGAGGAAAGCTGTATGGAAAACAGAAAAAGAGCAGGGGGAGATGGAAGCAACATTAGTTCATTTAGGGAGCAAAGAAAATTGAATATCAAACTCAGAGGAGGCTCTATGAATGAGGAATAGAGAACTCTACATAGAAATAGAGAGATCTATGTAGAAAAAGATAAAAATACATGGAACTTGGGGCCAACATTGCCTGAGTAGGGGAGGGAAATAAATATGGAGTAGAGTGGGGCTCAAACTAGTTAATCTTTTGGCTCTGGAGAAACAAGAGCAAGAAGGATAGTGGTCTGGGAGTGAAAAGTAATATTCATAATTCACAGTGAGTATAGCAGCTGATTCCCTGATAGCTCAGTTGGTAAAGAATCAGCCTGCAAGGCAGGAGACCCCTGTTCAATCCCTGGGTCGGGAAGATCTGCTGGAGAAAGGATAGGCTACCCACACCAGTATTCTTGGGCTTCCCTTGTGGCTCAGCTGGTAAAGAATTGGCCTGCAGTGCAGGAGACATGGGTTCCATCTGCTGGGTTGGGAAGATCCCCTGGAGAAGGGAAGGGCTATCCACTCCAGTATTCTGGCCTAGAGAATTCCATGGACTGTATAGTCCATGGAGTCACAAAGAGTCGGACACCACCGAGTGACTTTCACTTTCACATAGCAACTGAGAAGAAAAGTGTGACTGCTGGGAGCATCTTTGGAAGAAGTTTTGTAACACAGGCCAATTGAGTAATCTAACAACATTTTTAATATGCTGTAATTGTATTTAATTTATTCGTGTAAGTCCCTCACAGTTAACCATTTGAGTCATCTGGAAACCAATTGTGTTTAGCGGTATATAGGACAAAACAGTATTTAAGACTAAGTATCAATAAAAAAAAAAAAAAAAAAGACTAAGTATCTAGAGGGAAAACTCCCTTTACTCTTGATTGGTGAAAAATTATTCTGAGATTTCACCATAGGTGAGGGAATTGAAAACACCACAGGTGTTTTAGAGTGCAGCTAGTTTTCTCACTCAGCCTGTTTGCTTTTATTATGTAAAGCATCACCACCTAACACAATCTAAGTAAGTGTTTTTTAAATATTTCTTTTGATATGTACCAATAGAGTTACACCATATTGGGATGTTTATACTTAAAAAATACTTGTTATGTAGAGATGGTGAAATCTGAAAATGTATGGCTGTACTGAGTCGTGGATCTGGTTTTTTTGACCAGCTTTGAATTTTATATGGGCTTCCCTGGTGGGTCAGACAGTTAAAAAAAGAATCTGCCTATAACGTGGGAGACCTGGTTTCCCACCAGGGTTGGGAAGATCCCCTGGAGGAGGAAATAGCAACCCACTCCAGTATTCTTGTCTGGAGAATCCCAAGACAATGGCGGGCTGCAGTCCATAGGTCTCAAAGAGTTGGACACGACTGAGCAACTATTCCTTGATTTTATATACCATGGTGACACTGGGCAAGTGACCCAACTTTCTCTTCACCAGAGCCACATTATTTGTAAAATAAAGGAGTTGAATGTCATCTTTAATCAGCCTCATATCTCATTCTGTGATCGTTTCTTTTTTTTTCTTTTAGTTTATTATTAGTTTTTCTGAGCTGTGTTCGAAACAAGTACATTATATATAACCTTATTCACTGGAGAGAATACATTTGAAGTTCTGAACAACATGCTTATGTTCCAGACCTTTTTATCAGTGGTAGATTTGTATGCTATATTACATGGTGAGGTGAAATCTCAGGTTCTCACAAGTTGTTCCAATTTGCGTCCTAATTTTTTTTTTTCATTGTTAAAAAAATAAGTTTTTTTTTTTTTTTGGTCCTGATTTTTAAATGAACGTAAAGTATAAAACTTTGACGGTTTCTCATTTATGAGTAATCTCCTCTACTTCATTCTGAGCCTATTTGGATTTTGTTACAGAATCTTTAGATAACTGCGGTCTGTCAGTTGCTTTCTGCATGGCACTTGAGGAAAGGCTTAGACATGACTTACTCCTCACGGTAACTTCATTTTGGGGGCTGGAGATAGATAGGTAGAGCAAGGAATACTCCCAGTGGATAGGAAATTTGTTTCTTTTTTCTGCATGCGTGCTCAGTTGTGTCCGATTCTTTTCGACCCCATAGACTGTAGCTTGCCAGGCTCCTCTGTCCATGGGATTCTCCAGGCGAGAATACTGGAGTGGATTGCCATTTCCTTTTTCAGGGGATTTTCCCCGGGAATCAAACCTGTGTCTTCTTCATTAGCAGGTGAATTCTTTACTGGTCAGTCACCGGGAAGTTGTTCTTTTTTCTAAAAGGTTATTAAATTACATGACGGGAAAATTTTTTTGAATCAGGGTACTTCAAAGAGACAAATAATATTCTTTTGCTAGGTAACTCAGTTCGTAGATGCTGAAAGCGGAAGAAAGGATCAGGAATGGGTCAATTTTCACTTTTTACTGGTCTGGTGACTTTTGGGCTCTGGATTTTGGATGCAGAGAAGGCACCCTAGTTTGAGCATTTCTTAGCAATTGTATGTTCCAGTCATCTACCTGTGAGTTTCCTGTTTGGGCTAATTTTGTTTAATTTTAAGAAATTGAGTACTCTTTATCTTCTGAAAAATGTCAACCCTTTTGACACTATACTTACTTGCTCCATTTCTATAATCTTTGAATCCTATTCCCCCCCCCCCCCCCAATAAAAACCTTAATACCAGTTATTTTTTAAAAAGACTCCCTTACTGCTGGCTCTTTCAGTTTCCAGAGAAAATGAATAGTCAGGTACATTTGGTTCTTGGTGACTTGGTATTATCCTGAAAATAACTTGTTTTGACACAATATTTTAATTTGATGTGTTTGCCCTTGCAGTAGAAGGGGGAGAGTGACTGAAGAAAATTGGACTTTGTGGTTAGGCTTAGGGTTAGGGTTAACTATGGGCTAAATTGTGCAGTGTTTCATGTCTTCTATTCTCAAAGTAGGTATGCAAGGACAATAGAAATACACATATACCTATTTTAATATTAGTTTACATTGGCATTTCCTCACTTATTTCAGAAGAATTTTAGAGCAGAGGTCAACATGCTGTTTCTGTGAAGAGTCAGGTAGTATAAATATTTTAGGCAGCTACTCAAGTCTGTTTGTTGTAGTGGGAAGGCAGCCATAGACAATATGTAAATGAATGGGCATGGCTGTATTCCAATAAAATTTTATTTATGATAGACATTGAAATTGAAGTTCATATTATTTTTAATATACTCCCCCTCCTCCATTTAAAAATGTGAAAACTATTCGAGTTTATGGATTATGAAAAAACAGGTTGGATTTGGCCCATTCACCATAGATTGCCAACTCCTGCTTTAGAAGAATGTTGATAAATTTGTTCAGTCTCTGCCCTGTCCTATTTAAGTAATCAATTGTAGAATTTGTGTAATATAACAGAACAAAGTCTAAGCTTTCAAATCTGAGAAATCCAATCTAAACCTTTAGTTTTCTTATGTGTAAAATAGGAATGCTACACTTACTGTAAATCATAGTTCTTTATACTAAACAATAACTCACCCTGGCTATTGTAAGCAGAGTAGGGAATTATTAAAGAATATTTGGTAGCTCATAGAGTCATTGGGGAGTGCTAGAGATTGGACTTTAGTCTAAGCCTCAGGGAACATTTTCCATAACCATACTGCAGGACTCAGTTTGAGAAAGCTAATGTTGCTGAGCTCTAAATGCCGGAGACTCAAGTTTATTGCAGATGCTACTGTGTTGGGCTTTTTCAGTGGCAGGAGCTCTATATTGCAACCACTGGAAAGTGACTAATAATGCTGCCACCACCATCAAAAGCCATATGTGGGGTTTGAGCAAAATTGAAAATTCTCCTTGTTACTTAATTCCAAATCAAAGTCTTTTGGAGATTTACTTAATACAGAATACTATGCTATGTCCATAATTAGAAGAGAGACTGGAAATTTAAATTCTAATTTCTACATTAGAGATGACATGAGCTAATTAGAAATTACATTAATACATTAGGCACTGGATCATAAAATTTGTAGAAATATCCACAAATTAAACTCTGTTGAAATTTTTAGTGGTGGTGATTATGATGGATATCCACAATAGTAGATACTTAATTGTAAGTATTAGTATATGTACCTCTTTTTGTACTTAGGCTTCAAACAACTATAATAAGCTCTCAGCTAAAAACTATAATGTATGAAAGGTTTCTGTTCTAAGTTAGTATGTGAATTGGTTTGTTAGAACCTAGAATATATTCTGTGTTCAAAATTAAAAGGTTATAAATAATGGACTTGTTTCCAGGGTAGTCAGCATAAGATTGTTTACACCAGCCAAGTGTCTATTTCACAGAGATAAGTCCCTTCATGATGGAAAGATCCTGAGTGTTATCAGCTTGTGACCAGGTGGCTGTTTGTCCACCGTGAAATATGGTACAGTTTGGTGTGGAGGTGAAAGGGACTCAGTTGCTGCTTATGGCAGATTATATTATTCTAAGCGGTTGGCTTCCTTCTTTATTGGGTTTCTCTCTACAGGGTCCCTACCTATGGGAGGAGTACTTCTTTTTACCATTGCCCTCAAGCTTGGCCATGGGATTTGACCAAAGTCAGTGGAAGATGGGAAGTGATATATGTCATGTCTAAGAAGCTTTGGAAGCCATTGCATGAATTGACCTTTGCTCATTTTCCTCTGTCACGAGGAAAGCAGGTGCCAGATAAAGGCTTTTTCTTTTTCCAGGATTCCAGAATGAAGATGATACCTGTAATCAACCCAAAGTCAACATAACAAAAATGAGAAATATGTTTTTGTTCTAGTAAACTGTGCGTGCCTGACTGCTCAGTTGCGACCCCGTAGACTGTAGCCCGCCAGGCTCCTCTGTCCATGAAATTATCCAGGCAAGAATGCTGGCGTGGGTTGCCATGCCCTTCTCCAGGGGATCATCCTGACCCAGGGATTGAATTGGCAGGTGGATTCTTTACCAGCTGCACCACCTCAAAACAGTAGTTCTCAGAGTGCTTTCTGTTTGGCCCAAGACCCTTTAAGGATCATAGCTATTTTAATAATAATACCAGATTCCTTTTTTATTATGTTGACAGTTGCACTATGGTTCATAAGCAATGGTGGGGAGAAAACTGCTGATGTTTTAGCAAAAATCAGTGTAGTTGCTTCAAGCTGTGCTCTTTGTCACCATATATTTATAGTAAACAAAAAATTATACATGAGGATTAAACTTACTAATTAAAAAAAATCTTGATCTTGAGTATGCATCTTTCTGTAAGCCTTTTTGAATGAAGCAGAAAGTATTGATGAAGCACTTCTGCATGCTGAAGTATGTGTTTGTCACAGGGAAAAGCACTTGTGTGATTATTTGAATTATGAGCCAAACTAGCCTCTATGGAATATAATTTTCACTTGAAACAGTGATTCATGAGGGTTATTTTGACATGAGTGTTTGACAGACATTTTGTCAATTGAAGTGACCGTTTACTTCAAGGAAAGCAACTGGCAATATTTGTTGCCAGTGATAAAATCTGATAAGCTTTCAAGTGTAAATTAACGTTTTAGAAAATTATCAGGCAGTGTGAGCTTGATAACTTCGCAGTACTTAGGTTTTTCTGATGAGCTTGGTAGTGATAGTAATGAAGGCAGTTTTTAAAAATAATTAATACTGTGTTATGAAATGCCAACATTTGGGAGCTATACCAAACTCAGTGGACCAGTATTTATAACTGACTGATGAATGATATTACAAAATTATACATAGGCAAAAGACTGACTCATGTTGCCAGACTGATGGATTAAAGTAACAGTATGAAAGTTAACTGATAAGATTAAAGATTCTATACTTAAATGAACCGTTTTTTTTCTTATTGAAGTATAGTTGATTTATAATGTTTCAGTTTCTTCAGTGACCCTTTGAGACACTATTGTTGAGCTTTGAGATAGACTCAAAGAATAATACTCAAAGCTATTCAAAAAAGTCATCAAATATTCCCCCCTTTTCTAAATACATATCTGTGAGTTATTTTTCTCATATATTTCAATCGAAACAGTATTGCAACAGATATGTTAATCTGTTATTTTATTAAGTCAGATCTTAAAGATTTTATTTTTTATTTAAATGTTTATTTTTTACTTTCTTTGGCTGCGTCACGTGGCATGTGTTACCAGATTCCTCAACTAGGGATTGAACCCATGTCCCCTGCATTGGACGCTTGGGGTCTTAACCACTGGACTATCAGAAAAGTCCAAAGAGATTTTAAAAATATAACTCTTCTTAAAATTTTACCGTTTTGTTTTTTGGAAGATGTAGTTTATTTTAAAATAAAAAGTTTTTGTGCTAACATGTAGTTGGTTTATTATTTTTAAAATGGATTAACAGATCTTTGAAGTCCCACCCACGGAGCATCCAGAACTGCCTGGGACCCTTTCTCAATTGGGACCCCAGGTGTGCTTTGTCTGGATGTTGATCAAAACCCAGTTTGGTGATACACTCTCTGCTCTTTCTTTTTCTCTTTTCTTTTAATGTTAGTATATTGAAAGTAAACTAGATAATTCTCTAATAAATGTTTGTATTATTTGTTAAAAAAAAAAGATAATTTAATTTCTAATGTAATTAATATTGTTAGAGCCCATGTAAGCAGAAATTCTTTGAGAGTCTTGATTTTTAACGGTATAAAGGAATTATCAGCCCCAAATATTTTAAGAATCACTGTTGTAACTATTAAGATTTTCAGAATTGTTTGCTGCTAAATCATAACCTAGTGAAAGATGGTACATTGGCAGGGTAGCTGAGTCAACCTTGTTGCGAGGTGCAAGTTCATACAATTTCTTGAGCCTCTGCTTTATGACTGTAGTTGATTTTTGTGAGGTCACTGTTTAGGCATTGAAGTTGCTGGTGAAAGATACTGACCAACTTCCAAGGAATGGATTATCTTGATGCTCGATTCCACATGATTATGGAATCTCCCCTCCGGTTGGGGCTTTCTGGTGAGGCTTTGCATGGAACAGAAATATTTTAACACTTGGTCAGTTCTGACAGTTCCGTCCATATATCTCGTCCTTAAATCACTGTCCATCCCTGTGTCTTATGACAACCTGACCTGGAAATCTAGCCAAATTATTGCTTCCTCACTGTGTTTCCCATTATTGACCATGTGGATTGTGAGATGTACTGCCCAGTGGGAGAACTTCCCTTTCTGACCTTCCTTAGCAGCTATTCCAGATGGGCCAGTAGGACAGAAAGAGTTTTTGGGTGATACCAGCGTGTTGTGCAGAGACATTTGTAATCCAAGGTCAGATGTTTTCTCTCTTAGCCAGAATAGAGAATCCCCTATGCAGCAGTAGGCCTTGTGTGAGGAAGAAGACTGCAGCGCATCAGGAATCGGCGCACTGAAAATGTGAGCCGTCTGCCCGTGCCTCCCGCCCGGCCTGAACCCGGCTCGGTGTGCATCACAGCACCTGATGGTGGGGTGTTTCTGTTGCTTTACTTGGTGGGTCGCATGATGACAATTCCTGACAGGCAGCTCAGGTTTTATAGTTACCTGTGGCTGGGTGTTCATTCTCCAAAGTAGAGAAGGTACAAGAATTATTTTCAAGAGAGTCTTAGTTTAATCAAGTATGACTTGGCCCAGAAACTCTTAGGGTCGTTGCTGTGATTCTTCTAAAGGATTTGCCAGCATCTCCTTATGGCATTCACCTGTTGACTCTTGGAGCACCGTTGCCATCAGAAGGGCATTATGGTCAAATGGCAGAGCTACTTGTACTGCAACCTGGATTGACTCAGGCATTTTCTCTTGCTGTGGGATACACTTAAAGCTGCTGGATTTCAGGTTATTCAGTAAATAGAGCAGCACACACAAACTAGCGTATCTTGTTGTCAATATCCAGAGGCCCAGCAAGCTTTCTGCTTCTTTTCTGTTGTGGTGGGTATTGACTTGCTTTTCATTTTGAGGGGAATATCCTGAATTGCCACTCTCCACCTGCTTCTAGAACTTCGTACTGGTGTCAGGACCCTGTATTTTCTTGTGACTTATTTTCTGTCTTCTGGCATGCCTGTCTTTTTAAGGCATCTAGAGCACTGCTGTTTCTTTTTCAAAAGGTTCTGTTGGCTTGAGTTTATCAGTATAGTGAGCCAGTGTGATGTCGAATGGTGTGATGCGATAACTACAGTCTAAGAAAGTAGAAACTTGACTTAGCGAGGCAATATAGTGAACATGTACCGCTATCCGAGTGAAATTAAAGCAAATTGTAGAGACAGAGACACCATTTACCAGAACTGTAGCTTTATACCAGGCACTGCTACACGAAAGAGGTTTAATTTGAATGACCAACTTTGCTTTTAGTCATTAAGGTTAAAACACTTTTCTTCTCTAGGAACTTCTGTGTGTTCTGCACTAGCCAGACAGTTGTACGAAGTGAATATCTGCTAGGGGCTGTGACCCTTGTTGCTTTTGATTCTTTGATAATCCCCTAGGAATGGTGTTTTTGATTGGTGGGAGAGCTCCAGGGATCTCTCTCTGGCCTAAACTGGTATTATACTACCCCACTACTCTACCTGTCCTGGAATCAGTGTGGGCTTTTTTCAGTGGGTAGTCACCCTGAGGCTACCCTTTTCAGCTGTATGTTTAGTTCCTGGAGAAATAACTATAAGATTACTCCACTTTCTGATAAATGGACATGGGCCTAAACTTCATATAGTATTTGGCTTCATTCTAACACATATGTCACAGTGGTGCTGTCTGGGTCCTCAGGATTACTTTAAGAGTTAGATTTTGTAGTCCTGAAAAGGTTGGAGTATTTTCCTTTCCCAAGTGCATGGTTATTCTGATAAGTGGCTGTTGATCCTTTGTGGAAAGCCATGACAGAAATCACAGTGCTGGTGATGCAATCATAGAGCCGTTTTTGAAGGTTGCTTTGCCCTTATTTGAGGGGCTCTGCGTCTGGGAACTTTGAGTCTATGGCCTGTGTTCCCTTAGTCAGGCCTAACAATATGCCATACCTGGAGTTGTTTGAGTAGATTAGGGGTCAGCAAACTTTTTCTGTAGAGGGCCACATATAGGCTTTTATGTAAAAAAACTAGCCAGCAGAGCTATTGTGGTGCTGAAGCGTCTATGGATAATACATAAGTGAATGGGTGTGTCTGTGTTCCCAGAAAACTTTACTTATAAAAGCATCGTGGATCAGATTTGGATCCTAGCTTGTTGTTTCTGGATCTCTGGTACAAATGACACAGGATTATAGTGGGATTTCCCAATATCATGATCTTGGGGACTTTTTAGGAAGGATTCTTTAAGATAAATCAGTTTGATAACCACTATGTTCCTGTTTCTTTAAGCTTGCTTAGTACTACTTGATGTTATAATTAGGCAGTTAACAAATCATTCTATGCATTTTGGTCTTGAGATCTAGAGTAAGGGTTGGCAAGCCACACTGTACAGGTCAGATATGGCCTGCACTTGTTTTTAGATGACTCATAGCTAACAATATGTTTCACATTTTAGAGTAATTGGGAAAAAAGTCAAAAGAATGATACTGTTTCATGGCAAGTGAAAATTATATGAAATTCAGAATTTCGTATATAAAGGTTTATTGGAGCACAAGCCACATTAATTTATGTATAATTTTGGCTGCTCTCAGTTTGGTAGTTGTGACAAGAGCAGTTTGGTAGTTGTGGCAGAGACCTTTCATGGCCTTTAGAAAATTACTATTTGGCACATTACTGAAAATGTTTGCAGATTGCTGCTCTAGAGTCTGGAGAAAAGTTCTCTTATGGCATTCTTAGAAGCTGCCTTACATTTTGTCAGTGCTTTGAGTCAAGAATTTACACTGTGAATATGTCACTTTCTTTTTTTTTGAGCTCTCACACACTGACACGCAGTAGTCCTCCTTGGCTGTCCTTGTTTGTCCACCTCATTCCTTTCATAGTTTTGTACTACTGCAACCACTCGACCCCCAAAGACTTATTCATCACAGACGACCACATTTGATAATTTAGTCATAGCCTGAATGAACTGTCAGAGATCATCTTCAGTAGCTGTGTTTACACTGCATTCAAACCCAGCCAGTTTAGATACATTCTCAGATTCCCAGTACCTTGAAGGTTTGCTCATGTACCTACCTCACAGAGTGATTATAGGAATTTAATGCTGTAAATAATATTAGCCAAGATTTTATTGAATTTTTACTGTGTGCAAGGTACTGAGCTAAGCACTTTTTAATATGTGAATAGTAAAGTACTTAGTTAAGTGCCTGTTACATAAGTATTCAATAAAGATTAGCTGATATTTATTTTTAATTAGAAATAAATTACCCCCTTCATACCCCATGTACTATAAAAAACTTCATTAGCCATTAAAGTATTAAAAATCACATTTAAGTTTAAATTGGAGTGATTGATGTAACTTAATTTTTTGGCCTATAATATTGCTCCTTAAAAAAAAAAACTTGTAGACAAATACAGTCGGTTCTCATTATTCACAGCAGTTAGTTGATAAAGTTGCTGTGAACACTGAATTAGAAAATATTGAACTGTTGCTTCCTGGGAAATAGTTTCATTCCTGTGAGCCTCTGGTCACAACAGATTTGTCGATGGATCAGTAATAACCTTGTTTTGTGTGCTTCTGTTTAAAGACACTTTATTGAATATATAGTTGATTCATTAACATGGCACTCATGGCCCAGCAGCATTATAAATCCTGCCTAAACAAAAAAGCCCATCTACCACGTTTTCTCCATAAGACACATCCACCTTCTTGTGCTTAGGAACAGTAGACAGCTTTTCAGCCCTATGCTGAATAGCAAAATCACCAATGAAAAGCACATTGAATACACAAAAAACACAAAATACCAAAATGTGGCAGTAAATTGACCACACAGAGGACATTTGTTTACAGGACGAGAGCAGAAACAGGAAGAGAGCTGAACACACCCTCTCTAGGTAACTTACTCTTTGCTCTTCTACACCTGTCTAAAGATTGCAGAAATGCTATAAGTATTACTTTAGGGATTACATATAACTTTCAGCAAGTAGGCAGATTGCACAAATATGAAATCAATGAATAGTAAGGATTGACTATGTCTTCGTAGATGCCACAATTTATCATTTATGTTTTAATTTTTTTTTTTTTTCATTTGCTTTGAGCCTTATTTTTAATTGGGTTAGGCAAAAAGTTCCTTTGGTTTTTAAATAAAAATAGAAGATGTATTTTTCATTTTCACCAAGGACTTTATTGAACAATGTATTCACTGTTTTTGTTCTACTGCCTTCTGCCATTTTTAGGCAACTTCATAATTCCATCTCCCTAAAACTTTTTATCTTTTAGAGCAAAAAAACTATTCCAGGTGATTTTGCAATCTTCCAGGGAATTGAATTTTTTTCCATTAAGAGAATTTTATGAGGAGTGTAATAAATGGCTATCTGAAGGTGCAGTGTCTGGTGAATACAGCTGATGAATCAGAACTTGCTAGCTAAGCTGTAACAGTTTTTGCCTGATCATCAGTGAAACATGTTCTTGCCATTAACCTGATGGAAGATTATGCATTTTCTGTTGACTAATTCTGGATACTTTTCATCTAGTACTGCTTTCGTTTGGTCTAATTGGGAGCAGTACTTGTTGGAATTAATCGTATGATTTTCCAGAAGGAGCTTGTAATAGAGGATGCCCTTCCAATCCTACCATATACACAACATCACCTTTGGATGGAGACTGGCCTTTGGTTGTTGGTGATTCAGGTTGCTTGCCCCATGATCTCTTCCATTACACTGTAACTGTACAGTATCCACTTTCTATCAACTGTCAAAATTTGTTTTTAAAGTGGGACATTTTTGTTAGTTTCAGTAGAGAATCACCTGTGGAAATATATTTGGTCAAGGTTTTTCTTTTGCTTAATTTTTGTGGAACACAAACATCACAGCAATTAACATAACTGAGTTAGGTAATGATTTTCAGCACTTGATCTGGATATTTTGAGTATGTTGGCTCTCTTGCACGTGGTATAACATTGATTGATCTCAGTTTATGTCTTAGTTTTGTTTTTTTTTTTTTTAATGTCTTAGTTTGATGTCTCAGTTAATGTCTCAGTTTGATCGCTATCTCCTTCAAGTGATCCATCTGACTGGAGCATCATCCAGTCAGAAATCTCCAGCATGAAACTTTGCAAACTGCTTTTGACACATTCTATCAGTCACAGCACCTTCTCTATATACTGCACAAGCCTTTTTTTGCATTTCAGTTGTGTTTTTACCTTTCTTGAAATAATACGGCATAAGGTGTTGAAAACGTGGTATTTCTTACATTGTCAGTATTAAAATGGCTACACAAAAATTGACCAATTTTGATAAGTATTTTTTTAAATGCATGCTGATTTGACAACTGTCACAATAGAATCTAACAAAATTGTTTCAGATGAAGTAAAAGACAACGAAGTGCTACTAGAGCAATTGTCTGGAAACAACCAAATGAACTTTTTGGTCAGCCCAATAATTGTGGTAAAATAATGTCTGGAGGAGGGCATGCCAACCCACTCGAATAGTCTCTCATGGAGAATCCCATGTACAGGGAGCCTTGTGGGCTACGGTTCCATTGGGTTGCTAAGAGTTGTACTCGATTAAAGCGACCTAGCCCACATAATGTAATAGTTAAGTACCCTCAAGTGCAGTCAGTCTCCAGCACTCTTTTCATATTTATACCCATTAAAGAACAGCTCCCTATTTCCCCTTCTCTCCAGCCTCTGGCAACCACCCTTCTGCTTTTTGTTTCAGTGAATTTGATTACACTCCTAAGTGGCACTATTTGGTGTTTTGTCTCTTTGCGATTGGCTTCTGTCACTCAGCATAATGTCCTCAAGGGTTCATCCATGTGTCACATGTGTCAGAATTTTCTTCCTTTTTAAGGCTGAGTAACATTCCATTGTATATATATAGACCACGTTTCGATTACCCTTTGATTTGTCAGCGGACACTTGGGTTGCTTTCATCTTTTGGCTGTTGTGAATAATGCTGCTGTGAACGTGGGTATGCATATATCTCTTCAAGACCCTACTTCTAGAAGTAAGTTTATCTTTGATACATCATGCATACATAAGAAAATGAGTGACCCAACTAAACAGAATAGATGTATATTATAAAGTGACAGGTAAAAGTTCTCAGTTTGACCTCATTCCATTCACTAGAGACAGCTGAAGAGTTTGGTGTGTATCCTTTCAAATGTGTTTTTGTGCAGCTAAGGAGTATCATATATATACATACACATAGATATATAAGTATATACATTGATATATATCTGTGTACATATATTATTGATATGTATCAATGTGAAAATATTTAACGACTCATTTACATACAGTTTAGTAGCAATTGGGATTATATGCATACTGTTCTATTGACTTGATAGCCTAATTTTTTACAAAGTAAAGACTGGAGTTTAAAACTGCTTAGTTCTGTGCCTTAGTTTCCTATAGAATGATTTTAGAAATGAAGAATTACTAATTGTTTGGCTTTTTATTATGTAAAATTTTTGAAGAGGAAGATACAATACTGTCTTATTAAATGTTTACTGTAAGAGGAGAATTATCTACTGCTAAGGATAAGTGCATCCTCTTTTATTTTCTTATTCATATGTTATTTCGATACCATAATTCAGCTGCCACTGTTTCTTCCATATCATGTTGTGCTTTATTAGATTCTTTTTTGTTTTGGTGTTGTATCTTTTCTTTTTTTTTTATGGTAAGTAAAATTTTAGTTTTTCAATGTCTGAAAACGTCTTTATTTTGACTCTTGATGGAAAATCTGACTTGTGAGAGCAGTGCTTTCCAGCCTTTTTCATGTCATAATATCTGTATAGAAAGTGATAGTGTGTGTGTGGTGAGTGAAATTGTTTGCAACAGAGGTGTCTGGCTCTTCAGGTTACCTGGTAACCCACTCATTTGTAACATACATGTTGGTGAAGGTCTGTAGGAATCTGGTTTCAAAATATTTTTCCCTTTGAATTTGGAGGAAACTGCTCTGTTATCATTTAGCATCCTGTATTTTTGATGAGAAAACGAATGTTAGAGTGATTCTAATTTCTGGAACCTTTCTCAGTATTCTGAAATTTTTCCAGCATCATCCTGGATATTGGTTTTTTTTTAAACTTGGTTTTTGTTGCGCTGCATGTCTTTCAGTTTGATGACGGAATCTTTCCTTAGCTCTTGGAAAGTTAAATGTGTCCCCTTGTTTGGATTAACTCCCCTCCACTTTGGGATATTTTATGTAAGTGGATGTTGGGCCCCTTAGATTTTAATTCACATTTTCTATTTTCTAACAGTTACCATCTTTGTGTATGTTTTCCTTTACTTTGAAAGTAAGGTAAATTTCCCTTCCCTTTAAGGAAGCAGCTTTTCAGCCTTATAGATAAATAATTTGGTGTTTAGTTTTGCCTGTCCGTGTATTACTACACCCCCCACCCCCCCCACCCCCGCACGCATGTGCACGGGCACACACACACACACACACACACACACACACACACACTTTTCTTCTCTCTGTTCATCTTGTTCCTCTTTTATTCTGTTAAAGTTTTCCTCATGTTTGGGGAATCATGGTTGATACTGGCAGTTGAAGTGTGTCTGCCTCAGTATGTAGTTCTTTCTCCACCAGGCCTTTGTGTTGAGTGGTAGTTTTGATGATAGATTCTTAGATGTGGAGCAGCAGACCAGATCTCAAAGAGAGTGGCTGAGGAGAGGGTAAGGCAGTGTGCGTCTCGCCTGGATAACTATGGAGTCTTGAAGTAACGCAGCGGAGTAGTACTTTTTTAGATTTCACTCAGTGTTGAGGTTGCTCTATTGCTCCTCTTTGCTTTGCTTTTTCCCTCTTTCCCCTTTTTATTTCCCTCTTTGTGTTGGAAGCCTGATGGTCCTTCCATCTTTCTGCTCTGCTTTTCCTTCAGATATGGCTACTCTCGTAAGAAGCCTGACCTGGGCAGAAATGCCTACTTTATGGAGATCAGCCCCCTGGCTCTATCTTAAAGGCAGAAGCTGCCACCCCTTGCATCTCAGTTCACAAAGAGAAGGGGGAGGGGATCATCTGTCCAGAGTAGGGTAATGCAACCCCCTGATGAAGTCCCCTAACGGTTTCCTCCTTCTGGGAGTTGTGATTAATTTGATTATAACTTAGAATTTCTCTCTCTTGTCCTGGAAAAGACTTTGGTGTCTTACATATGATTTCATCCTTTTTTCCTCTTTTATTCCAGTCTCTCCATTATAATTTCTATATACCCAGAGTTCTTTAAAATTTATTTTAATTGTCCAGTGACGTCCTTTCTTAATCTGCAACAGTGCTTGATCTTGATTGTCCAGTGACGTCTTTTCTTGATCTGCTACAGTGCTATCATTTCAATTTTTTTCCCCATCATTTCAAGTGGGACCTTGGACTGGAGGCGAGAGATATATCTATTTCAGTCCACTGCCTCCTACTGTAATTGACCAATTTGTGACTAATTTTTACAAGGTAGATATGTCTTAAAAAAAAAAGTGTTAGTTGCTCAGTCCCGTCTGACTCTTTTGCAACCCCATGGACTGTAGCCCACCATGTTCCTCTGTCCATGGGGTTTCCCAGGCAAGAAGACTGGAGTGGGTTGCCATTTCCTTCTCCAGGGTATCATCCTGATGTTCTTAAACACACTCTTAAACAACATCTCTCTCTCAGTGTTCCTTAGAATATTTATTAAATCATCCGGCTCTGTCCCTCTGTAGTAAAGAATATTTTAATTTTCAGTTTAAGTCGTAATGCTCATTGCTATTCTGTTGTAGAAGAAAACATGCATAACCATAGTGACCCTGCTGGCCATCACCTTCTGAATGCCCCTCCCACTTTTTTTGGTATATAGGGTTATACGTGTGAGTGAAGTCATTTTTTTTTTTTTTTATATTGTAAAGTCTTTATTGAATTTGTTAGAATATGGTGTTGGTTTTCTGGTGGTCAGGCATGTGGGATCTTAGCTCCCCAAGCAGGGACTAAACCTGCATCCTCTGCATTGGAAGGCAAAGTCTTAACATTGGATTACTAGGGAACACATATATTTTTTAAAGAGACAGTATATATTGGAGAATATCCAGTCACTCATGAAGATGGTTAGGAAACTGATAAAATGGTGTTGATATCTCTAATGAAGCACAGCAAAAAGGAAGTATTTTTGAAAATGATTTGGTAAAAACCTTGGGGGAAGGAATAAGAGAATAGCTAGAACATTTTTGTTCTTTGAGTCTTGTATGGGTGTTCCGTGTAGTTTTAGCATACACTCTGCTGGAGGGGGAGAAATATGGTGCTTACGTCCCAAATACTACCTTTTCACTTAACACTTTGTAAACCCCATCCCATCCCCCTCCTCCTTTTTGGTAGTGTCTAGGACATTGGGTGAAGGATTTTATTGCCCAAATGTTTTTAACATCAGACTTTTGATGAAAAGTTGAGATGTGTCAGTGCATACCGCTGTAATAATGACAATGAGTATATCCATGGCTTTCAGAATCTTTTGGTCTGTGGTCCACAGTAAGACATACATTCACATTTCTGCTTTGTATAGTGTGTAACACTGGAATTAGAGTTTTGTGAAACAGTTTTTGCCTTTGATGTGATAGATACATTATCTATTTCATTAACAAAAAGAATATGACCCATTAACTATTTTATGATCTAGTAATTGGTTATAACCTGCAGTTTGAAAAACTTCCTGGTTTAAATCCTGGTCTCTGGGAAAAGTGGGAAGATGGAGGGGTTTGGATTCTGAGAGACCGAGGGAATTCTAACTTAATAGTTTTGGGTAATTTCCTTCTTTGAGTCTGTTTTCGCATTTGTAACTGGGAATAATAATATCTTGTTACCTTGATTGTGAGAATTGGAAATAAATGAACAGTGCTTAGCAGTGCTAGGAATGATGTAGATATTTAATAATTGGAAGGTTTATTATTATCTTGTTTTTTTTTATTACATGCCATCTGTCCTATTAAGTAGGCACTGAGTTTCAAACGTTCTTGCTTTTAGGGAAGTAGATAATATTTTATTAATACAGAGGTGTTACTGTCCTACAGGATGAGAAGGATGTTACTAGAGCATATTAGAGGTGTAGTAACTTAAAGGAAGTCAGCATTGGGAAGTTACAGGTGTGCCCCCCTCTTTCCCCAAGGAACAGGGTCTCTCAACTTAGCTCCAGTTAAATTTGATACATAAGAGAGGAAAGGAAAAACAAGAACCATTTTAAAGCTGCAAAGCCAAGCATTTCAGAAAATTGCAAGTGTGCTTTGACCATAACGAATTGTTTCCATTTTCTGACTTCATGACTAATTGGACATCTTGAAGAATAGGACAGTCATAGGGACTGAATTCTCATGTTTCCCTTCAATAACAGCAGCTCAGGACCACCAAGTCCAGTACTCTACCATCATAGCTCAGTTTTGTCTCCCACTAGATACCAGCTTTTCCTCCACTCTTCTGTATGATTGGTGCTGTGATGTGATTTCTGCTGACCTATGTCACACTCTGGATTTCTTGACTTCTGACTTTTTTAGTTGTAAGCAGCAACTTGACGCAAAGACAGAGGAGCGATATGTGGTGGTTGAATGAAGTAAAAAAAAAAAAACAAACCCTGAAGAGCAAGAGATCTGGATCATAGCAATCAATGAGCTGGTTTGGCAGTAGTTGCTAATCTGCAATTATTTTCCTATATAGTTTTTCTCTCTTCACATAAGAGAATCTGATTTGCCTAGTTTTAATTATTTTCATTCTTTGGCCAGGGGAGGAGAAGATATGCTGAATGAAAATCCAGCCAGGACTCGGCACAGTAGAAGCTGTATTGTGTTTTAAAAGCAAAATTAGATGTTCTTCCAGAAGGAGACTAGATGCTTACAGCCAAAAACAACAGACGTCCAATACTGTGTATGTGTGTGTGTTCACGGAGGGATATATATGATTTCAAACTCTAGAGAGTAGATGTGTCTGGTTCTTAATCATTATCCTGCATAGAGTATGTATATTGGGCATGCTGTGTGGTTTAAAGAAGTGAACAGAATTCTGGGGAAATATGTGACTCAACCTTAGGGCATGTATTTTGAAACTATGTGATAGGAGAGATAATAAGCAAATATAATGTCATTCCCAGGATTTTACATTCATTTATTTTAATATGCCACATTATATGATCATATTTACCTTTTATAAAGTTTACTCTGGGGGCATTGTAAAGGTTGGAGTGAGGGTGAAGGACTGTGTAAACACAGGCAGCTGGACCAGTGAGAAAGTTGAAATGCACATTTATTAGGCCTTCTGATCTAATTTTCTACCATTTGTCCCTTACTTACCACCGTCTAACCACACTTTTGCTCACATCCAGCTTGTTCTCATCCCAGAGTCTATGTAGTTTATTGGCATTCTCCCACCGTTGGTTAGCATTTGCTTAGATTTAACTCACATTTCCCTCCACCACCTCCTGGCTGTAGTCTCTAATCTCGATGCCTCTTAGGGCATTTCACTATCAGATCATTCTGTTTTGTTTTTTTCATCACAGTTATTACAGTTTGTTATTTTTTCTTCTTCTCTTTTTTTAACCCATTCCCCTAATAGTGGCGGTTAGGCAGGGTTAGATTGCCAAAGAAGACTCGAGGGACCTGAAGTGATGGTGCCGATTAGTCTGTGGTTTATCGCTGTCAGAGGGTGCAGCACAGCAGCTGCACTGGGGTAAGGTTCTGCCCCTCACCCACCGCTTGCCTCGCAGCAGCGGACCTGAAGAGGCCGAGCGTGAACTGCAGCGGGCCTGCCTCTGTAGATCATACCAGGTAGTGCTTTCTCTCAGGTCAGGATCGCTGAGCGTGCACGAAGCACCCTGGAACCGGGGAACCCACAATGGAGTCTCAGCTGGGACTTCTCATACCCTGCTGGCAACAAAGGCATATTTGTGCTATGT
This sequence comes from Cervus elaphus, assembly GCF_910594005.1. Classification (NCBI taxonomy): domain Eukaryota; kingdom Metazoa; phylum Chordata; class Mammalia; order Artiodactyla; family Cervidae; genus Cervus; species Cervus elaphus. The sequence continues at coordinate 29,796,227 of NC_057833.1, read as the reverse complement.
AACCAGCCCCAGTGGCAGGGCTCTCTGGAGGTCTTACCAAAACCAGGTGCAAACCATCAATCACACTATTAACAATGAACGGTAAACATTGCTGGTACAAACAGTTCAAAGCTTATCGCACCCGTAGTTTCAGATCAACCTTACTAATCAGTATGTTCGGTTTTTGTGTGTGTGTATTTTAATTGGAGGATAATTGCTTTACAGTGTTGCGTTGTGTTGATTTCTGCTGTACAACAATGTGAATCAGCCACACGTATACATATTTATGTGTTCCCTCCCTCTTAAGCCTCCCTCCTACCCCACCAATCCCATCAGGTTGAGCTCCCTGCATCATATGGCAACTTCCCACCACTAGCTATCTGTTTTACATACGGTAATGACTGTGTTTCAGTGCTACTTTCTCAATTTGTCCAACCCTTCCTGACCCCTCTGTGTCCAGAAGTCTGTTCTCTATGTCTGCGTCTCTGTGTTTTGTGCTCTGACCAGGCATGGCTGCCATACAAGAAACTTATTTTAGGAATATACTGTGGCTGGAATTAACCCTCAGAATGCTTTTTGCTTTTATGTTTCCTTCTTTCTGTTCCACTGGAATATAAAGGCCTCTACAGCAGGAATTTATATTGAAAGTTGTCAATGATTTCCTTAAAGTGTTTAAGATTTGACAGTGGATATTTAATGACCAAAAGTACCTTTTCCATTTAGTTTTTTTTTTTCTTTTTTCTTTCTTCTAAGTTTGGGACCTTAGTGTTTTGGGAAGGACCAGGCACTTCATGCAGTACTGAGGGCTGGAAGCAGTGATTAGTGAGAAGGAATGGGTATAAAAGTGTGAGTCTCTTCCCCTTCTTATTCCTTCATCACGAAGGGTCTTCGTGTCTACGCAGATAAAATAGTTTCCTTTTTTTGTTTGTTGTCGTGTGTCCTAGACACAAAAAAGTTGAACCGTCTCCTATAAAAAGGTTCCCAGGTGGCGCTCATGGTAAGGAACCCACCTGCCAGTGCAGGAGACAGATGTAGAGAAGATCCCCTGGAGGAGGGCGTGGCCACCCACCTCAGGATTCTTCTTGTGCCCGGAGAGTCCCAGGGACAGAGGAGCCACAGTGTCACAAGTGTCAGACGTGACTGAAGTGACGGAGCACACACTGTAAAAGGAATTATAGTGTTTTTACATGCAGAGGAGGCAATAATAAATACCCCCCCCCCCCTTTTGTGCCTCTTACTCACCATTGTGCTAAGGTTTGTTGTTACTCGATTTTTATTTTTAACTACATTATCTCTGACCTTTATGCGAATACTACAAGGTGTGGGTGGTAATATCCTGATTTTAAACAAGTAGAAGCTGAGGCTCCGAAGTGCCATGCTCAGACTTGTTCTTAGTAGTGACCTGGCAGAGAAAGATTTGGATCTAGATCTTTGGGGCTCCCAAACCAGAGTTCTCATTGTACAAGGTAGTAGAAGTAGAAGATAGCAAGAACCTTATAGTGAATGCTCACGACCGTAACATTTTATGTGGTGTGAAAATTAAAAAAAAGTTCAATGTCCTGCCCTTTTAGAGTTTGCTGATCCTTATTAAACACAGCTTCTGGGGCCCTGTCTTGTGTCTTTCTGTTTCCTTTCTACTTAAATATTTAGAACTGTCTCATCTCTCTTATTTGGATTCATGTCAAATAGATATGTTGAGATTGAACATGCCTGTTTTGTTAAATAAATTCTCTTTGTTCTCAGAAACATAGTTTCCTATTGCTATTGTATTGCGGACCTCTCAATAAGCTGCAGTAATTTAACTAATTTTTCAGTATGTCTAAATCGCAAATATTGTGGCCTTTTCCTTTTAAAACATTTCTAGATAGTCTTTCTCTGAGAAGTGATGAGCAATTATTTTAATCTAGGCTCTGATAATCTCTCTATGGGTTCCTATTTTTGCTTTTCTTTCAGGTAATTATTTTTTAGTGTCATCATTTTGAAGATTTAAACATTTTACATGGCTCAAACTTTAAATTTTGCCAAAGTATATACATGGAAAAATCTTCCTGCAACTACTTGGTTCCCCTCCTTGGAGGAACCAGTGTTCTCATTTTTCTAATATGTCCTTCCAGAGATGATATTATATACAAATAATAATATACTTTCTCTCAACTTTTTCCCTCTAAAATATTGTATGTTAGTACGCTGTTTTACCTTTTTTCCCTCCTTCCTCTTTTTGGCCCCAGCCTCTGGAAAGGTGAATGTCATCTTGACTTATAGTATCAATTCATTTTTTTCATACTTCATGTAAATCACAGTATGTGTCCTTGATTATAGCTTGCTCAGCATTATATCTGAGTTTTATCCAGGTTTTATCAGAAGTTCTTGGTGAACTCTTTTTTTTTTATTTTTTTTTTATTTTTTTATTTTTTTTAATTTTTTTATTAGTTGGAGGCTAATTACTTCACAACATTTCAGTGGGTTTTGTCATACATTGATATGAATCAGCCATAGATTTACACTTTGGTGAACTCTTAATTACGTTTCTCTTACAGGAAGACAGTCCTTTCATGTTTCAAACTTTAAATTTTTATGAGCATCCTTTCATGTTTCAGGCTTTAAAATTTTTGTTTTCTGTAAGCTGTTTGTTTCCTACATTCTGAATGGAGGGTCATTCCCTTAAAGATCTTTTTATATATGAAGGAAGTTAATTTTTTATCTGGGAAATGAGTTGTAACTTTTTTTCAGTTAATCATACCTTTTAATTTTGCATGTGATGGTTTTGGCATGTAGATTTTTTAAAATTACATAACCCAATTAATTTTTATGGCCATTAAACATTTCCCTCCATAATATCCCTTACTTGTTTTCCTCTGTAAATCTACTTACTGTCTTCTGAACATCACAGAACTTTTATTAAGCCACACCTTTAATGTCAATAAAAATGAAAGTACAATAAGGAAATGAAAAGTGATAACTCTGAAAGTGATATTTTAATCAGATGTAAATGGGGTTATGGAAGAATAGAATGTTGCCACTGTTCTAGAGACTCTGGATTTGCAGTCAGAGGAGCTTAATGAAGGCAGACTTACGAATAAATGAGGAAAAATGGTTGTGCTGAAAAGGGCGATGTCCAGAGGAAGTGATGCTGGCAAAAAACTTCACACTAATGGGACTCTTTTAACATTGAAAGTGCAAGGGATAAAATGTTAGAAGCTGGTCTCAATTTAGACAAGGGTATGGCAGTTTCCCAAGATGTATAAAATGTAAAAGATGCTCTCCCTCTGTATTGTAAGTTATACCATTAGAGGAGACAAGTGCTATTCAAACTGCTGGATAAGTTTATTTATAAGCAGATAAAGCACTTTGGCTTACAGTTGTTCTCATTGTTTAAATTAGAGTGTACTAAGTATTAGTTCTCCTGTATTTTTATCTTCTTATACATACATAACTGACAGTTTTAAGGTCATCCAGCAGTTCCCCCGATTAAGGTTACCTGGCTTGATTTCGTCTGACAAAGTCATTTTTATGGTCCCACACTGCTGTGCGAAACGAGGACTGCCTGCGTGTGTTTAAACAGCCCTTCCTCGCCCTCTCTGTGTATGTCCGCTCAGTCGTGTCCGACTCTTTGCAGCCCCACGGACTGTAGCCCGCCAGGCTCCTCTGTCCACAGGATTCTCCAGGCAAGAGCACTGGAGCAGGTTGCCATTTCCCACTCCAGGAGCTCTTTCCAACCCCGGGGTTGAATCGGAGTCTTTCTGCATTGCAGGCGCATTCTTTACCACTGTACCACCTGGGAGAGCCTTCCTGTCCCTCTAAAACTCCTTAAATTGACCTGATATGTTTCAGAAAGTGACCCCTTCATTGTTCTGATCTTAAAGTTCATCATAGATTAGATAGGATTCCAAATATGGTATGCTTTTCTTGTATTTAGGACTTGAGTTGCTGGAACTGCTTTGGATCTCATTTCTTCTCTAAATTGCTAGTGTAGATACTAATAGCCTTACACACTTATTTGAAGAAGAATATGTGAGATCATGAAAGACTGCTTTTGTGTATTTCTTAAGCACCTGCTGTTTACTAGGTTCTGTGTTAGGCATTGGGGTATGAATAACACTTGGGTCCCCTTTTTCTCTAGAAGGAGCTCATAGTCTGCTAAAGTTGGGTTAACAGATAAAAGATAATACATTGCAGTTATGTGAAAATATAGAATTATAACTCATGCTGAAAATTCAGATAACTGAGAACATTTTAAAAGTGTTGCTAAATTCTTTGCTATGTTCTATGATGTTCTCTGATGTTGGAGATACCATAGGAATGGTTCTTATTTTCAAGGAAATTGGTAGGCTCAGTCAGTAAAGAATCTGCCTGCAATACAGGAGACCCAGCTTCAATTTCTGGGTTGGGAAGATCCTCTGGAGAAGGAAATGGCAGCCCACTCCAGTGTTTTTGCCTGGAGAATCTCATGGACAGAGGAGCCTGGCAGGCTACCATCCATGGGGCCTCAAGAGTTGGGCATGACTTAGCGACTAAACTGCCATGTATACAAGTAGAGTTTGTTTATATAGGTCAGGTGACAGCATATCTAATAAATGCCGTAAAACATTTTTAATATAAATAATTGAACATGGACAGCAGGTATATACTGATTGTAATCTGTCTTTGGCAGATTCATGTTGAAAGCATATAGTCTGATTTTGGATTGTGAATACATTTTATGAGCAGAGTAGGTTAATTGACCAACTCAAGGGTTATATTGTTAAGTTTCAGCTGGAGGTAGGTTTTGGGCCTCTGGTCCAGTGTTCTTACTCCTAATCTATTGTGCCTAAATTGTTAAGTATTATAATTTAGCGTTATGTACAGTCATTTGAAAAGGATTTGGTTTTCAATTCATGTCTCTATAAAAGCTTACCTACTGTGCCTTCCTCTTTTCCAGAAATTAAATGAAATATATTGATTCTGATTGTTTACTGAACATGTTTTTATTCAGTATTTTTGGAGAGCCTGTGCTGAGAACTCTTGAAGGAAGAGCTGTTGGCTACCATGAAACTTAATTTAATAGATGTCATAAGTCTTGAATATAAATAGCTAGACAAATAATACTAATTATTTGTCTAAATAGAGCTAAAAAAAGCTAAAAGTAAAGCTAAAACTAAATAAAGCTGATAATCGTTATTTTATGGATGGTACAAGAATGGACTTGGATTCAAAGGAGTAAGCAATTATTTCCCATCAGGAGAATCAAAGGAGACTTCATGGATGCAGAATAGCTGAGCAAAGGCTTGAAAGATACTTCATGGGCATGTTAATGGAGCATGTACTGATTGTCTGGTAAAAGATGTTTGACAAATGATCATTGGATCATAAACATTACCAATTTTTGTTCTCAGCAGAATATTGTTAATATGATTCAGGAACATGTAGTAGGTCTCATACAGTAGGCCTCTGACAGCATCAGCATCGTTTGATAACCTGTAAGAAATGCAAATCCCTGATCTTGTCCCAAGCCTAGCAGTTGAATCACGAAGTTGGGGATGAGGAAGGGGTACCCAGCAATCTTTGCTTTATGAGTATTTTCTTGTTTTGAGAGAACCAAGCATTTACTATCCATAATTTGTGGGAAAAAATGCAGTATCTGTATCAGCTTTATTGTAGGGCTTAAGTTCACTTGTTCAGTCATGTCTGACTCTCTGCAACCTCATGGACTGCCGCACGCCAGGCTTCCCTGTCCATAACCAACTCCCGGAGCCTACGCAGACTCAAATGCCCATCGTGTTGGTGATGCCATCCAACCATCTCATCCTCTGTTGTCCCTTCTCCTCTTGCCTTCTGTCTTTTTCAGCATCAGGGTCTTTTCCAGTGAGTCAGTTCTTCCTATCAGGTTGCCAAAGTATTGGAGCTTCAGCTTCAGCATCAGTCCTTCCAGTGAATATTCAGGACTGATTTCCTTTAGGATTGACTGATTTGATCTCCTTGCAGTCCAAGAGACTATCAAGAGTCTTCTCCAACACCACAGTTCAAAAGCCATCAGTTCTTTGGCGCTCAGCTTTCTTTATAGTCCAACTCTCACATCTGTACATGGCTACTGGAAAAACCATAACTTTGACTAGATGAACCTTTGTTGGCAAAGTAATGCCTCTGCTTTTTAATATGCTGTCTAGGTTGGTCATAGCTTTTCATCCAAGGAGCACATATCTTTTAATCTCATGGCTACAGTCACCATCTGTAGTGATTTTGGAGCCCAAAGAAATAGTCTCTCACTGTTTCCATTGTTCCCCATCTATTTTCCATGAAGTGATGGGACCAGATGCCATGATCTTAGTTTTCTGAGTGTTGAGTTTTAAGCCAACCTTTTCACTCTCCTCTTTCACTTTCATCAAGAGGCTCTTTAGTTCTTCTTTGCTTTCTGCCGTAAGGGTGGTGTTGCATCTCTGAGGTTATTGATATTTCTCCTGGCAATCTTGATTCCAGCTTGTGCTTCATCCAGCCCAGCATTTCATGTGATGTACTCTGCATATACTTTTTCATAAATACATGATCTTCCTCTAGAAGCTATTGATTTTTAATCACCCATACTATAACTTTGATTACAAGTCATTGCTCTCCAACTTAACTATTTGATTATAAAATCTCCTGTCAGTTTGAGGGATAATTTTTTTTTAACCTTGAAAATTTGAAAATCTAGTAACTGAAGAATTTAGTGAATTTTTTAAATTGTCAGGAATAAGTATAAAGACAATTGCTAACAGGTCATTGTAGTCATTGGTAAGTACATATAGAAAGGAAACATATCCTGATAAAGTTTTTCATTTTTATGAAATCTTTTAATGACATGTCAGTTTTACATTATCTTTTTGAAATTTTCATTTTTTGAAAAATTTTATAATAATTCATTATTTCAAATGAAATGCTAATAATTGAGGAAATGCCAGAATTTTTCAAAGTGACTGCATTTTACATTCACACCAGCAATGTGTGAGGTGTACTGTTTATCCACATCCTCGATAACCATTATTACTGGGGCTTTCGTTGATAACCTTATTTTTTTTTTTTTTAATTGTGTTTCTTTGAAGCAAAAAAGTTTCAAATTTTCTTGATGGCAGTTAACTTACTTTCCTTTTGTTGCTTTTGCTTTAAGTATCATCTCTAAGAAACCCTTGCTTAGATCTAAAGTCACTTAGGTCTCTGATCAATTTTAAACTAATTTTTATATGATAGGAAGTAGGGTTTTAGCTTTGTTCTTTTGCATGTGGATATTCAGTTGTCTCAGCACCCATTTGTTACAATGACAGATTTTTGTGAATTTTTAAAAAAATTATTTTATATTGGAGTATAGTTGATTAACAATGTTGTATTCGTTTCAATTATACATATACATGTATCCTTTTTCAAATTTTTTTTCCCACTTAGGTTATTACAGAGTATTAATTATTAACATTTTGTGAATTTTTATCTGTACTTCCTAGATCTTATTAGTGGTTGAAAAGATTGAGTTTTACTGACTGCTGTCATCCTGTTGTCTAAAATAAGAATAAATTCACTAAGTATTGAAGAAAAACTGCTGTAAATAAAAGCACTGTGTATCATCTTAGGAGTCATATTTTTAGAAGGACACAAACTGGAGCAGCTTTTGTAATTGTTAAATCACAATTTTTTCAAATGGGAAATAGAACACTTGGGAATGAGACTGAGAGAAAGTCCTTCCACTACCTCAGGTTTTCATCTGGAGCAGAGTTAAGCTTGTTTTCTGTAGCTCTAGAGGCCCTAAGTAGAAGTTACAGGTAGATACATTTGAATTCTAGAGAGGAAAGAACTTTGTAACGGTTTGAGCTAATAATTTAGTAAAGCGGGCACCCTCACATGAAAGCACTCATCATTAAAGGAACTCAAGCAGAGGTTGAGTTATTTTGTCCTTAAATTGACAGAGTGGATTTCTGCATGGAACAAAGGTTGTTGAAGGATTTCCGTTTTTCTCTTCTACTTTGCTTTCATATTTATGAAAGGTTGTTCTTTTCAGGGTTCATCCGTTTCCACATTTCTGTCAAATAGCAAAATGAGAGAGTGAAAATAGGAGATTATTGCTTTGAAGGATTTGGTTAGCCGACATTATTATGCATTATCCTGAAAACTGATCACCTTCTTGAGCTAATTCTTCTCTTTTTTGGCTTATCTAAGCTTGTTGGAAAACACAATGGACAGTGGGAATGAGACACTATAGCAAGAGGGGAGAGTTGGTGAGAACTGAAAATTAAAGCGTTAGTCCATCACATTTGTCATAGTTGTGGTTTCTGGACTGTGGATTGAAGTTAGCAAGATTTCAGGAACCTGTAAACTGTGATAGTGTAAATGGAATTTCATTGTTATCCTTCCAGGAAGATCTAAAAGGTACATTTCCTGATTCAGGAATTTATGCTGTTACTTTGTAAAGGATCCATTAGAAGAGAGTATCCTTAGAAGGAGAACATGTACTGGTACCCATTTGTACTTTTGTGATAGGTGTAGTTTAAATCATTTGTTTTAAGGTTTGGAAGAAACCTCTTAGTTATGTAAGCTGATTGACGCAAATATATTTAAATACCTGACTTTTAGGCAGACTGATTTAAGGACCTTTTAGTGATAAGACTCAAACTGAAAATAAGAATTAAGAACATGAAAAAAGTAGGTGTCTTTATTTCTTTGAAGTGAGATTTTGGAGTGGCTTTTAAAATAGAAAAAACTGAGCTTAGCCTGTTTCATGTTTTAAACATTTATCTTGTTTGCTCATTTTACAGGCTTTTATTTTAAAGACTGTGCCAGAATTCTCACTTTGAGAATAGCCTGGATTTTGGTTGGGAAAAACTGGCTTAAAATAAAAGCTTGCTTTCTGTGATGTTGGTATAGGTATGCTTCAATGTGTAATTGGTACAAATCAATTAAAGTGAAGATTTTATGTAACTAACTTTTTAAGACTTAAATTTAGAAGTTTTTATTAATGTGTGTATTCTTTTATGCTTAAGAAAGTGAAAATACTGTTTTGAGAAGGAGACTCACAGACTTTGAAAGCAAACTTATGGTTGCCAGCGGGAAGGGATAGTTAAGGACTTTGGGAAGGTCAGGTACACACTGCTATATTTAAAATGGATAACCAGCAAAAGCCTGTTTTGTGGCACATGGAACTCTGCTCAGTGTTATGTGCCAGCCTGGACGGGAGGGGAGCTTGGGGGAGAAGGGAAACATGTGTATGTATGGCTGAGGACCTTCTCTGTTCACCTGAAACCATCACAGTGTTGTTAATTGGCTATATCCCAATACAACATTATTTGGATGGTGAAAAATTAAAGTAAAAATACTGTTCTTCATGCATATGAAGTTTTTTCCTGAACCTACTTATACATGAATAAAAGACTTTTAAAATATGACTTTGAGCAAGCTCTGGGAGTTGGTGATGGACAGGGAAGCCTGATGTGCTGCAGTCCATGGGGCTGCAAAGAGTCAGACACGACTGAGCGACTGAACTGAATTAAAGTACACTGTCAAGATCTTCATTTCCTTTGCCTGCTTTTGAATGGCCCACCTGAAGATTGCTACTCTTCACAGGTCTCTGTGACTCCACAAGTTAATAAAAAAGACTTCACTTTTTCTCACTTTATAGCTATAAGACATAAATGTGAAATACGGGATAGTATGTGTAGGAAATATTGCACAACCTGATATTTTCCTGTGGTTGACTTCTTGTAATGTTTAACAGCACTCTTAGCTTAATTTATTAGAGAGGAATTCACTGTATTAAATAGTACCCTACACTCAAGTAGTGAAAGTGAAAGTGTTAGTCACTCAGTCCTGTCTGACTCTTGGCAACCTCATGGACTGTAGCCCACCAGGCTCCTCGGTTCCTGGGGATTCTCTAGGCAGGAATATTGGAGTGGGTTGCCATTCCCTTCTCCAGGGGATCTACCCAACCCAGGGATTGAACCTGGGTCTCCTGCATTGCAGGCAAATTCTTTACCATCTGAGCCACCAGGAAGAGTTAGCTGCATTGCAGTTTAAGAAATGCTGTTGGAATTGGAAGGTGAGGATGTGGGTGCTAATTATTTGATATTTGCAAAAGACAGGTTTATCTGACCACCAGTTTTTCCTGCACATATGTGATGATCTGTGCTTTGATTCAGGCTACCACCACTTATTTAAAGAACCTGTTGCTCTTTGCAACAGCCTATTTAGCTCTGTTAGACCAGAGCCATTGATCCTAAAGTTCTGCTTCTCCTCAAACTTGACTGTAATAGCAGTATGAAAGCTAGCCCCGCAAAATTGAATTTCCAACAGTGTGGCTTCACTGTTGGTGGACTTGCAGTATTTTGTGTTCTAACATTTCAGGTCAGAGGTCTTGACTTCTTCAAGTGCACAAGAGTTCAAATTAGAGTATATGGAACCAAATTTGACGTCTGTGTTAGAGGCTGATCTCATGACAATATTAAGGGCTTTGGATTAGTACTTAGCAGTTTCCAGGGAATATGTTGAACTTTTTGATGTTCTTCTCTCCATTCTGTCATCTCACTTCTTCCTTTACCCCTGCTTGGAGTGATGTTCTTAATAACAGTTCTAGATGCCTTGACACACAGGCGTATAGTGTTCACCACATGTGTCTTGTATAGCAGTTAATGTCTTCATGTATCTTATTTTAGAGGACTTGAAATATTTGAATTGTTGTATACCCTATATCACCTAATAGAATGTACTTTGCTTAGGAGACAATGTTTTGGAATAAGTACATTTGACAGTAGTGCTCAGAAGCAGAATTTTGGTTAATTTGTCAACATTGTAAAGGTATATTTTAAGTATGTCTTCTCTTAATAGAATAAAAGTTTGCTTATTAATACTGCTGTAGTTTTTCAACATGCTTCATGGTTTTGACTTCAGATTTATTAATTAGAATGCTGGAATTACCCCCATTTCTTCCATCTGTGGGATGGGGAACAAGGATGGTTCTTTCAATTGCTTCAAACCCTGTGTTTTTCTAGGTTTCTAGTAATCTGAGTTTCTAAATTAGTTGCAGCTTCCACCAATTTTATTTCTTTAGCAAGAAAAATCTTGTAAAATCTAGAAGTGTGTCCAGCACGCACAGTGGTAGCCTCTGTCGGGGCACCTGCAGCTGCCCGTGTGCGCCGTAGCACAGCAGCCTCGCCTTCCGCACGGCGCTCAGAGGCGGGCCCCTCCCGCGTGCTCCGCCTCCTGTTAGACCACCACGTTCATGGTGACCGTCAGATCAGACCTTCATCAGGGGGTTTAGGATTTAAAGAGACAATTAATACATCAACTGTGACTTTTCCTCTGCAGGAGGTAGGCTGTGGAAGGGAAGGAAGACATTGACATATAGGAAGATTTCTCGGTGGAGGGCTTTGTTTTAAAATCTTTGTTATGAAAAATGTCAAAACATGTAAGAGAAAATGCAGTGAATTTTGTGTTCCTGTTGCATAGTTTCCAACATTTACCGCCACATGGCCCGTCTTTTGCATCTGTATCAAGGGTCAGCAAAACTAAGGCCTGTTTTTTTGTAAACAAAGTTTTGTTGGAACATACTAAGCCCATTTGTTTATGTTGTTGTCTCTAGGCTATCTTTGTGCTACAGTGACTGCACTGAGTAATTTTGACAGGGACTGGAAGGGCCCCCCAGACCTAAAATATGAGTTACCTGGCCCTTCCCAGAAAATGTTGGAATATGCCACATCCATTCCTCTCTCAGTAATAACTTTTTCAGCTTTTCTGTAAAGTTGAACTCTTGTATGCCTTTCAAATAGATTTACCAGTTTTGGACATTTCTGTACATTTGTTTTATATTAGTATTTATTGTCTCTCTTATCATTATTTTTTATTAATCTCATTATTCTTACTTTAGCTGAACCATTTGATAATAAGAGTTACACATCATGATTTTTTATCTCTCAATGCTTGTATGTATCTCTTAAGAACAAGTACATATTCCTGTTACAGTAACCATAGTGTGATGGTCTAATTTAGGGGTATTGATATTGATACAGTATTGTTACTTAATGTGTTTCATGTTCAAATTTTGCTAATTGTCGAAATGATCTTTTTAACAATTGTTTTACTCTGATACAGGATCCAATCCAAGATCACATACTGACTAATCTTTAGTCTGACCTCAGACTTTCTTGGTGTCTTACTACATTGACATTGACAGTTTTGAAGAATATTCCTCAGTTTGGGTTTGCTTCCTCAGAAAGGTGTTCAGATTATGTTAACTGTGGTTTTAAAGAAAAGGATGAAATCCTTTGACAAGCCAAAGCTATCGCTTATAATTGAAAGAATTCTGGATCAAAAATTAAGATTCTGAGTTCTAGTTACAAAGAAAGAATTGCTTATCTGTCATCTCAGCATAATTTCCATTCTGTATGTGTGTGTGGTGAGAAGGAAAACAAAAAAGAATTGAAATATGTTGTATTTAAAGAGCATATACTTTGGAGGTGGTAACATAGTTCTAAATAGCAGCTCTTGGTGGAGGAGTTACTGTAATTGTTTGAATGTAAGCATCTTAACTTCTTAGGGCCATTTGTAAAGGTGACAGATACTCCTGCCTTTTCAAATTGTTCTGGGTATTAAATGAGATAACATATGTAGAGTAAAAAGTTGCTATATTGTGAGATACTGATTTAAATGTAGTAGATTTGGAAAAGAGGGAAATTAGTATGAATTAGAGCTGTCAAAAAGAAACATTAAAGAAGATTACACTTGACCTGTGATCTGTAGAGAATCCATGAGAAATTTCTAAGGGTGAAGCAATATGGTAAGATTAGTGTGGGAAGTAAGATTAGAGTGAGAAGATGGCAAGAACTAATGATAAACCTTAGTATTTTGAGTTTAAAGACCTGGATTATATTCTAGCTTCTGTCTTTGACTAGTTGTTTAAATTGGGGTAGATCACTTAACCTGTCTGGGCTGTATTTTCCAGCACTGTAAAATGACTTGTATGTCAGAGTTCTTCCGAGAGGAGGAACGTCACTGATAGGTAGGAATATTAGGGAAGGACTTTGAGCAGGAAGGAATAGAGCTGGATCTTGAAAAATGGATAGGCTGTGGATGGGACAGGAAGGAAAGGGGAAGCCTTTAGAATAAGCATACTAAATTAAAGAGGGCACCATTGAGAATAAACCTGCTCTATCACAGAGTAAGAAGGGATGCGTGTTGGAAAGTAATGAGAAACGAAGGTGGTCTGTTCTAGGCTCTGTAAGTAGGATCTTTATAATTAGGTGTGGCATTTAGAGTTGTGGAGTAGGAAAATGGCCCCATCAGTTATTTGAATAAAGTTTGGTGAGATATGTATTGGAATATAACTAGATGCACTTTATGCCACATTTTGGAATGATGGTTTGTGGATTGTTGGCTTAGAGAGCCTAGGGGCTTTTTGTTATAGAGGAGGGTCCTCAATCCTCTTCCAGAAATTTGGTGTTAGAAATACCGAGACTTAATGGAAGGAAAGGGCAAGGACAAAACACTGCAAATAAAATGACCTGGAAGAAAATGCGTGAGGTTGAAATACAGGCCTAAGGAGATTTTTGGAATGTTTGTGCATGTCAGTTGATTTTGGAGCTTCTGTTGATTTTGCAGGAACAGTAAATGGTTTGGAAGTAAGCTAAAATAATCCTCCAAGTTGGTAGCCAGTGCTGTCGCCTGAACCGGGCGCTAAACCAGCAGCACATCACAACGCAGTGCGTTGAGATCGTCTATTCAGAGCAGATTTCAACAGTCCTGTCCTGTGGCAGGAGAAATGGTATACAAATAATTGTTCTTTGTAGATCTCTCTGCCTCAGGATTGATAACCTTCCACCCTCCACTCATTTTTGTTTATTTACCTACCTATAAATAAAATCAATGGGAGTCTTAATTATGTGTGAATCCAGTCATTCATTGGGAATAGAAGAGCCATGGGACCATATTTGACCACAAGTTGTTGAAACAGATTCCAGGAACAAACAAAATTGGGCTGAGTGGGAATATTCTTGATCCATAAAACTGCTGTGGTTTCTTTATTTCAAAATCTGACTATCCAGGTTTTTCTGAGCCAGTGATTTCAGTAAATCCTGTTTCCTGGAGTTTCTTTCTTGTATTTGCAGTCAGTGACCCTGAATGGTTACAGTGCTAAAACGGAAGTATTTGCTCTTGTTTTTAGAAATTTGAGACAAGACAGTCCCCATATATTATAATATATTTGTAATTATTTGTTCTTCTCTTACTAAAATATAAACTTAAGGGAATTTTCTTTACTGCTCTGTCTTTTATCTTTGGAAATGATCCTGGTTTATAGTAGGCACTCAACTCATAGTAATCAAATGAGTGAAGGAATTCGGTATTTCACACTGTAATGCATAATTAATCCCAGTAATAATTAATTATGAATTAAGCCCACTAAAAAGAGAAATCACAAATGGATTCTTCTAAAGTTTCCCTAAAATCTTTCTACTTACCCCCTTTCTCCTTCCCCCTTTGATTATGGGCTTTGCTTTGATCAGTGAAAGGGGAATATGATGAGTCATATTTTGATTTTGTCTAGGAATCTAGTCATGACTTTGGGAAAAAATACCATGACCAGGTTTTTAGTTTTAATTGGAAAGGACATTTAGCATCCTTCAATAAAAAGTATCAAATTTATAAGTTATTTTATACTAGTGGTTAAATTTTAAAACATACTGGTAAATATTTAAATTTTCTACATAAAATTTATATTAAGTAGTATTAAATTATCAAATTACCAGTGATGGGGGTGTACAAAAGGCATGTGTATAGTTGATATTTGTTATTTACATGACGGGAGTTTAATTTTCTGGCTTTGGATGACTTAGAAAATCAGAAATTTCAGTGCTTTAAAAAAAATACCTTGGAAGTAATGAATGCATGGGGTTCCCAAGTGGCTCAGTGGTGGAATCTGCTTGCCAAGTAGGAGATGGGGGTTTAATTTCTGGGTTGGGAAGATCATCTGGAGAAGGAAATGACAACCCACTCCATTATTCTTGCCTGGGAAGTCACATGGGCAGAGGAGCCTGGCAGGCTGCAGTCCATGGGGTCACAAAGATTTGTACACAACTTAGTGACACAATGACAAGGATGAATGCATATAATAAAATGAAAAAAAGGCAGGGGGGACTTCTTTAGTATCCCTATCCTCAGGAGACAACAATGTTAAGAACTTGTGCTTTGGTTCTTTTGATGGCTCCCATTATACATTTATTTTTGGCTTTCTTTATCTGTGAGCTTTTGTATACAATTTATTGTCTTCAACTTTTGAGTGAAATGTCCATGATAATGTCTTTGTGACATACATGTTCTTTGAATAACGCTTGGGGAGAGGAAATCATTGTAGATTGACATAAAGAAAACATGAGAAGGTAATAAGAAAACATGACATAAAACATGAGAAGGTAATGAACATGTGTCCTACAGTTCATTTCAATTCTGACACTGTCACCCTGGAGTTAGCATCATCTCACAAGTTAAGGGATCAGTCCCACAAGACTACCCCCAGTTCAGATACCAGACACAGGTCCTAGGTTGTCACTTCTGACCAACTGGCTATAAATTGGGGTTCCTGTGACTTGATGATTTGGGCTTGATAATTTGCTAGAATGGCTCATAGAACTTAGGAAACCACTTATTGGTGTTTACCAGTTTATTGTAAAAGGAAGGGTTTAGCGGAGGATACAGATGAACAGACAAATGGAAGAGATGCGTGAGGCAGAGTATGGGGGAAGAGGTGCAGAGCCATGCTTGCTAGTGCATTTACGCATTCATTGAGCCAGTAAGCTCTCTGAATCCCATCCTTTTGAGGCTTATATGGAGGCTTCATCATGCAGCATGCTCAGACCTTAACCCAGTCACCACTCTCTCTCTCTTTCCTGGAGGATGACAACGGTGGAGTTCTTTTTTGTGACCAGCTCCATCCTGAAGTTGTCTAGTAGCTCACCGAGAGTTTCCTCATTACAACTAAAGTCATTTCTATCATCCAGCAAATTTCAAGGAATTTAGGACTTCTGTGAGAAACCAAGATCTAACATCAAATATTAGAACAAAAAACATTCCCAGTGTTAGTATCATTAGGAAGTTACAAGGATTTTTAAGAGCTCTGTGCCAGGAATTGGGGACTGATACGTCTATGTATGTGTGTGTGTGTTATTTCTCAGTATCAGATGGATCAAATTAGCAGTAAGGTTATTCTAGGTATAGTTTGAACAAAAGTCTGGTATTTCTCTGTGTTCTCCTTGTGTACTTAATGTCAGTGTAGGAATGTATATCTGGGTAGAATTGACCTTTGTCAAGGAGATCCATAACCTGCCAAGTCATCCTCCATTCAGAGACTTCTGTGGGAACTTTAAATTTGAAGCAGCTCTAGAAGTTTATTTTTGCATGTGTAGTATGGTTTTAACTAGGTTGTTCTTTCACCCTTTACAATGTAAAATCTGTGGTCCTTACAATAGGCTCTGCATAAATGAATGAATGTTCAAGGACATTTGAGAGTTTGAAGAGATAAGTGATTTTGAAACAATAGATGTTTTACATTGACTTAGAATGGGAAAAGTTTCTTAGTTGTGACTCAGGACAGTCATAGCTTGAGCATTTGGTGTGTCCTGAATTTCTGTCCAGGAACAATGGATTAAAAAAGTGAGGAAAATGAAAAAAAAAAAAGTCAATTTATATACTGTTAGGAAATGGATAAAAGGCCATTGACCCTAGACTTTTTACAAAAATGTATTGATGTATAGTTGATTGATGAGGTTGTGTTAATTTCTGTTGTATAGCAAAGTAGACTTTGTCTTTTTCTGTTTACTGCTTCCCCTGCATGGTAGAAAAAAGCAGATTGGCTGGGGTCAGAATGCTCAGTGGTTCTCGGCTGACAGCCGCCTCGTGCTGCCGACCCTGTTCTGCTCGCCAGTACAGCTTTTCTGCCCTTTGAACAAAACAGCCCATTTTACTTTGTTTCTGCCAGTCATTGACACAGAAGTCAAGCAGAATTGACTAAAACTCTAGGTGGGGTTTGCTGACTTCTTTCAAATTAGTAAAATTAGTCTTTTACTAGTGACATTGTTAGACTGAATCATACTGCTAACATCTTTATTACTATACTAGAGAAGACACATATTAATGGAATTTATAGAGACTTTAAATTGTCCAGAGTAGCAGACATCAGGGAGAACTGAGAGCTTATACTGCCTCTAAGGAACTTTCTGGAATAGGAGACTACAATTTACATGTTTGTAATTTATTTTTGATGTTTGTGAGCTATTTTTGATGTTTTATCTAGAAGGAAAATGATTTAAAACTACACAGATATTTAGTAATCTATATGACATTCAAAAACAAAATAAAGGTACTATTTAAAGATATTGTCTCATTGTGAAGAAGGCTTAATTGAAGCCTTATTAAGCTTACCCATTATTTGCTATCACTGAAGGTTGTAATTCCCAGGAGTTAAGTGTTGCTGTGTTACGTGGTAGTCTCATTGCTTCTCAGCTACTGTTTGGAAGTCAGGAAACAGGAATAAAAGTGTTAGACTTATAGTTTTTTAAAATACGGACATCTGATTAATCCAGTATTGAATATAGATGATTGATTGCGTTGCTAATTAAAAATGGATATTACTTTGCAGCGGCCAAGTCTTGACCCACTCCTGCTTTCCTGTTGGATAACTTTCTTTTTTTATTTTATTTATATCTAATATTTATCCAAAAATGATACCCCATTTTCAGAATGCCAGTGATCAGTACTGTCATTAATTACTTTTTATATCTCTGTTGCTACTAAATGCTTATGACGCATTCTCTGTTTTAGTTCTCATAGCAGCACTTCTGTCCAGTTTTACAGGTGAGAAAACAGATTTAGAGACGTAAAATAACCAGCCTGCTCATCTCAGTAAGTCTTGGTGGAGTCACGGTATTGTTGCAGTTCTAGTTCTGTGTGTAGCTTCTTCTGCCTGAAATGCTTGAATTTGGTGATGAATGGGCAAAACTGAAATAGAAGGCAACGTGAATATTTATTGAACGAATGCACTAATACAATTGAATAATGGTAAAGAACTAGCACCGCCCGCCCCCCCCCCCCCCTTAAACAGTTGTGTATTGTAAAGAAATGTCTTGGCATAGGATTATTAAATGCATGTGGGAAGGAGTAGGGAATTTGGTGTGGCTAGAAGAGAGCAAGGACATAAAATATTCAAATTATTTTGAGAGGGGAAAGCAAGAAATAAAAATGATATGTATGAGATGGTGATATGGTTTCATAGTGGCACAAATAAACCTAGAAGATTTGAAAATGCACAGACAGCTTCATTATAGTAAACACGTAAGGCATATCTGTATTCTTTTGGATTTTATTTCCTCCAGTGTTAGAATGCCAGGAGAGCGAGTTAGTCTGCCTTCCTTTCTGTCTTTCCAGGATTTTAGGGTTAGAAACTGGTGATGACAGGAGTCCCTGCCTGTTGTAAGCCTTCCAGTTTCTTTGATTAGTCTGTCCAGTTTTTGTCTGTAGCACAATGAAGGGAAAAAATAGCAAATCTTAAACTTTTCTCAGTGATTCACTTGCAGCTGTTGATAATTCTTTTTATGTAGTTATCCTTTGTGTTACCAGTTCCTCTAATCTGGCCTGCAGTGATCAACAGGATCAAAGTCAAACCATAGACCCTAAAAGGGCAAAACTAGGAAATGCCCTTTAAGAGCAGCCTTTATATTTTAAAATTTGCGTCTTTATTTGTAACAGAGTGGTACTGTATTGAAATAGTTTTCAATGGTTTACTAAGGTGTTATAGTTCGTTAGTGTGTGTGGGTAATACAGTACTTCAGAGCAAAGTGTGGTTGTTTAATAAGTGGTCATAGTTCTTATTTTTTACCCTTGAAATAAAAATTATACTTCCAGGATTCTTAATTTCACATGTGGTTTGCATTAAACTAACATTTGTCTTCGTTCTTCATGAAATTGATTTTGTGAATGAATGAATAACATGTCAGTGATGTTATTGTCATAGTTTTGGTATCTGTGCAGCTGAAGTCTTTATTTTAATCACTAGCACTCTGTGAGAAGGGTGTATTTGGTCATATTATTTATGCTTTGTTCTAGGGCATTTTTCAAGCTATGTGTCATCTATTGAAAGGAGATAGGCATATCAAATAAGTATCCACAGTGGTGGTAGAATTTAGGTGGGTGATTAAAGTTTAGCTGGAGGATATACCTCATCCAAAGTCATGAGAATGTGGGAGGTTTGGGGAACTGAAATGTTTGTGAAATAACACCCTAGAGATAGAAAGTCATGGTGTTTGCTGATTGGATAAGCTATAGGAGATGAGGGAGGAGAAGGAGCCATGTTTCTTGGTTGAGTGACTGGAGAATAGAGCCATACTAGAGAAGATGAGAAGAGGAACAAGTTTGGGGTGGGAGATGAAGTTTATATAGTGGCTCAGACTGTTAAGGAGTCTACCTGTTGTAATGCAGGAAACCCAGGTTAGACCCCTGGGTCCGGAAGACTCCCCTGGAGAAGGGAATGGCTATCCACTGCATGTTCTTACCTGGAGAATTCCGTGGACGGAGGAGCCTGGCGGGCTACAGTCCATTGGGTTGCATAGAGTCGGACACGACTTGAAGGGCTGACACTTTTCACTTCTTTTTCTTAGTAAGTTTGCAATGCTTTGGGGACATCTAGGAAAGAATGATGTCCAGTTGGCTTTAAGTAACTGAAAGTACTATTTTAAACAAATTAAACAAAAAATGGGAAAGAAGTTGCTTTCTTTTTTTATCCCATTGTCCCCAGTGAAAGGAATTCCATCAGACTCATTGCCTCAGTGAAAAATGGCTACTGCTTCTTCAGGAGGCATCCTGTTCAATAATACAGCAGAGGGAAATGCTGCATCTGTTGTTTGTTTTCGGGAAAGCGGCGCTTCCCGAGCCTCCTCCCTTGCCTTGATGGCTGCCCTCCCCAACCCCTGTTTTTTTAATATGGCATTTGAAGAACTAGTTAGTTGTACAAAATACTCTAGATCAAAAGTATTTGGAAAATTGGGTAGGTGTGGCTGGCAAAAAAGTTGTATTTATTCGTGAGTGTACTTATACTGTCCCCTGGTGGGGGTACCTGAGATTCATATTGTATTAATTCCATTCTACTTAGAGCAGTAAGAGTATGGATATGGATTTCTTCCTCTTAAGTGAAGTGATACTCTCATTACAAATTGTTTGTTGTGTTGGAATAAGAGAACTCTTTGGAAGCAAAGGCTTTGAAAAAGGACTTGAGAGACCTAGAGAGGAAGTTGATAAAGAGATCCAGCACTGATGTACCTTATTCTTCCTCTTACTACTGTTGTTCTTGGTCTAATAATTCCTCTGAGCCCCAGTTAGCTTGTTTCTTAAACAGAGATAGTAATACCTACTTGTTTTGAGGTTTAAGTGATACTGAGTACGCAAGCAATGCAGAATTTAATATTTATTTTGTTAGTTCTAATAAGAAATACTGAACCTCTGGACCTCAGTTTGTGAACTATATAACTACATTGCTTTGCTTTAATTTTCATATCATCAAGACAAACATTCTGTGCTATTAATAAGATATTTTAAAATGTTAAATTAAAAAAGAAATTGGGAGGCTGCATCTCGTGGACAGCTTATGGAATCTTAGTTCCCTGTCTGGGCCCGTGGCAGTGAAAGTGCTGAGTGGACTGGACCACTGGACCACCAGCGAATTTCCTATAAGACATTTTTTTAGCTTGTTAGTTAGTTTTTATATCTGTGTTGCCTTTATTTCTTAGAAATCAGAAGGTATTTCCTTCTTTGCTTTGAGAGTCTGAATTTCAGTGCGCCTAGTTTTTTGTTTTTTTTTTTTAAGAATCCAGACAATTTCACAGTTCAACCCAGTCATTGCTTGTATAGAAGGTGAATTAGTCCCATAGAAGCTTAAGTTACAGGCCCAAGACCATTGACATCCTAGAGGCAGAGTAGGGATAAGGACCCAAGTGTGTTGTGAGGAAAAGGTTCACCAAACCTTTCTCTTTCTGTGGTTAAATGACCTTGGTTTAATTTTCAACTGTGTTTCATGTGGCACATAAAGGCAGAATGTCAACGGTATTACCAGTGTGGGGTCTGGCAGAATGGTCCCTGATTTGTGAGTTGCATCTGGATTGGGAGTGACTCTCTGGTAGGAGGAAGGTGATACATTCTTCTAACGGAGTGTGCCCTTTGATGGGTTGGGTCCCTTGGAAGCTATACCCGTGAGACTCTTAAAAGATGGTGTTGGTTCCAGCGTAAGGCTTCCGAGTCAGGTGGCTTCCGCAGCCTCCCGTGAGGTCTTGTACCCTTGTACCTGAGCGGTCATGTGGTGGTGGTAGGAGGAAGTGCAAAGACAGCAGCTCCTGGGCTGCCCGTTCTGCTGGCGTGTCTGGCCTGCTGCTACCCTGGTGGGCTTTCCGGACCTGTACCCTTTGAGTGAACAGGTTACAGCTGTGGTCTGCGTAGGTCTTACGATTTCCTTTAGTCTGAATCATCAGGGTAGTTCTTTTCATCTGATTGGTTAGCCTTGACTTGAGATCAAAAGGCCGTAGAACAATCACACACAACAGATTTTCATCGTCTTTGGTTTTCCTCAAAATATTCTTTAAACAATTTCCGGCTTGTTTCCCGTCTTCTGAGGAAGAGCTGAGATTTTGTTCCATAGTCTGACTTCCACAGATCCTGCCACCACTACCACCCCCATCCTTGAGATCTAGCATTATGTTTAGAAATGACAGTAGGTACAAGTTATAGCGATAACTGATTTTTTCCAGGATTTTATAGTTGAGTTTATTGTTGCGCTAATAAAGAATGTGGAACACAATGGGAGGAAGGCTAACAAGACCAGAGACCCTTGGGCATTTGAGTACATTGTTGGTCTGTATCCATAGTCGTGTTTAGTTCTTTTAACTAAAATACTTTAAGGTGATGATGGGTAGTTAAGTGTGTGTAGTGCTAGGCACAATATAAGCATTTGGTGGATATTAAAAAATTGAGTCTATTATCTAAACTGTGGTAGGATTTAAGTGATCAGGCATTCCATTTCAGTGGCCTTTTCCCGTTTTTTAGTAGCTGGTGTCTTGAGAAAGTTTGAAGTTCTTTGATAGTAACTTTGTAAGAATGCTTGTATGAAAAATAATTTGAGTGAACAGACTCTGGCAACAATTATGAAGTTTCCCTTTTGCATTTGATGACTTCTGTGATGACTTTGTATCTCTGACTTGATGGGCATGAGTTTGAGTGAACTCTGGGAGTTGATGATGAACAGGGAGGCCTGGCGTGCTGTGATTCATGGGGTCGCAAAGAGTCGGACACGACTGAGCGACTGAAGTGAGTGAGAGTGAGTGAGTGATGACTTTCATAATATATAATGCTAAATATTTACATAAACCTGTCATTTGTGACACCTAGTATCTATCCTAGAAATTAGAGCTTCATAATACATAGTAAATGTAGGTAAGAACAGATGTTTCAGACAGAAAAAAATTAGAGTAATTGAAACATGAAGGTCATTTATAGTTTGAGGTTCTCTTTCTAACACTAAGCTGACACAAGATAAGGCACATCTTCATACATGATTTTCCGAATACAGAGCGAACATAAGAGTAGCTTCCTACGGATCTCACCGGCTCTCAATTGAAATACGAACGAGTTCAGACCATCCTTCTTCTACTGCACTGTGGGCGGCAGCACCTCCCTTCCCTGTGAAGAGTCCTGATTTTTCTCACCCTACTTGCATTTTTTTTTCAGTTTCCTTTTTTAAAAAAAAATTTTGTTGTTGTTTGCTTGTTTTTTAATTTATTTTATTTGCTTTTTATTTACTGCACCACGGCATGCGAGATCTTAGTTCCCCAACTGAGGATTGACCGTGTGTCCCCTGAAGTGGGAGGGCAGATTTCTAACCCCTGGACCACCAAGGAATTCCCCTTTTAATTTTTTGTAGCATTTATCACCTTTTACGTAACACTTGATTTTAAATTCTGCTGGAATTTGAACTTTATGAGTGCAAGGATTTTTATTTACTGATGTACGTTAGTGAGTTTTGTTCCATTGTTGGTCAAAGGCTAACTTTTTTTTTTTAAAGGCTAACTTTTAACATAAACAATATATAGTAGAGAGATTAATAAAACTTTTCTTCCCCTTTTCCCCCACCCCCTTCATTGTTTCACAGTTCTGTTGTCTATTGCAGCATATATCTCATCTTAACAACCAGTTAAAAGCAAGCAAACAAACAAACAAAAAAACCCGGAAAGCAAACTGCAATTTAACTTGGGTTCAGGGATGAACATGGACTTTAAATCGCATTGCATCCTGGTCTCCTGAGGGAGCATCAGGCTTTCATCTTAATTTGCATTTTCTTGGGTGATTAATGTTTCACTGATGGAAAGAGTCTGTTTGTTGCATTCAGATTCTTTGCTGTTGATGGAGTTTTTAGTTGCTTTGATATTAGAGAAGTGGGAGAAGATAAGAAAATTGACATTTGCTTTAAATATTATTCTGTTTGTGGATAGTTTTATGAACTTGTTTTTCAAGATAATTGAACAGTTTACTTCCCTCGCCCCAGATTTATATGTGAATTGTGATTTAAGATTGTTAGAAAATGTGAAAACATCCTTTGCAGCAATTGTTTAATTCACATTATAGAAGTGAATTTTGGTGTTCTGTTGTCACTAACCATGTCAGAAAACTAAAATAAAGTATCATTTTCTCTTAATTAAAAATATGCAGAATAATTCTCATTTCTCCTCACCCACTACTAGGTGAACATTAGCTAGTATTGGTGAAACTTATGGTCAAGATGTTTTCTTGCTCCATTGGGTCTAGCCAAGAGAGTTCATTTCCAGGACCACTTTGCTATTTCTGTGCCTTCATTGTTCCTTCTTGTTTGACTTTTTTTTTTTAATACTTCCCATTGCTATTTTTATAATCTCATGGTAAGTCATAAAAGTCATCAACAGTTTTTTTTTTTTTTTAACTTAGAACCTAAGTTTTTAATCTTTCAATACTAGATTGTTTTTGCTCAGCATTCAGATGATCTTTTGATGAATTTGTGGGGGGAAAAGTGGTCTCTCTGTCCCATTCCTCTGCCATCTTAGGACCACCCCTCTAGACTGTCCTTAACTTTTAAGTACTAACTATTCTTTTGAACTCAATAAGCAGTTACAAGTAGCTGATATTTATTAGTTTTATTTCTGCGTGAAAGCATAAACATCTTTAAGGGTTTAATAGGATTGGTTGTTTTTAAATCATAGTGTTATTTTTTTTCCTTATAGTAACCCAAGCTCTGTGTTCATACTTGGTGTAAAGCTATCCATCTCTGTGGAGTGTGGCCTTGTAGAAGAACCCCATTCTGTAGATGAGGACACTGAAGATTTGCTCACGATTGTTTGGGTATGATGTGAAAGACTTGTGTTTTTAAGGCAAGAGTAGAAATCTTGTGTTCTTTCCATTCTGCCTCCACTGCCTTTTAGGTGTGAAAATGTCAGAGAAATACTGGAGTTTTAGTACTCTTCCTTTCTAATTGAACTTTATTACTGTGCGTAGTTCTATATAAGATAGGTTTGAATGCCTTGGAAAATCTCCTTCCTGTAGAATGGTTGACATAATTTTAGTGGAGAATACTTGAATAATTTATTTTTGCTTGGTCTGTTACTTTTTTGATTACAAAGTGTTTTAAAAATTTTGTTTAACCTACAAGTGTTATGCTCTGTCCTCAATTGGTAGAGGTTTGGCTGGTCTTGGGCATTACTTCAGGGCCCAAAAGTGTTGCCTGTAGCCTTTTTTTTTAATTGTATATTTTGAGTAAAGTTTTAGTGTAAACAGAAATATAGTCATTCATTTCTGTACTGTCTATGGCAGCTTTGCACTGTAATAGTAGCGTTGAGTGGTTGTGATAGAGACTGTGTGGCCTGCAAAACCAAAAATACTTTCTGGCCATAGTGTCAGCCTCTATACCAGGGCATGACAGCAATTGAAAAGTCAGGTGGAGCCACTGTATTCATATAGGCTCCCCTGGTGCTGTATTGTCATTCGGGTGGTGGGTAGGGAGAGGAGTACTGTTTTGTATTGAACTAAATTATATTGAATTACATAAGAAAGGTGGTCTTCTTTCTTTTCACGATCCTTCCATTGAGAGTGAGTGAGTGTGGAAGAGTATGTCTTTGTGTCCCTCTTCCTATGTCTGTATGTCCAGAGTGGAATAGGCAGATAACACAGTGTATTTGCTGGTTTACACGTTTCAAGTTTGGTGACGTTGAAAGCAGTTTGGCAAACCAACATCAGATGAGAATTAGGCATTTTTTGGAATTTTGAATATGTAGTTTGTAATATTCAAGAGCCGGACATGACTTAGCGACTGACTAAACCACCACCAATTTATAATATACTCAGAATGAATTATGTTAAAAAGACAGGACAACCTTGAATTCTTAAAGAGGTATATTTGTGACTGCCATTCTGATAGAAAAATGGTAGTTGAATGAACAATTTGTTTTAGCTTACTGAAGACAAAACATTTGTTGGTCCTGTCTAGATTATACCAATTTTAAAAATACGAAGTCAAAGCAACGCGTTCTTAAGCTTTTCCATATGTGAGGAAATACTCTTAAGACACATGAGTGACTCTTCTGAATCTTCGTGACAGAAATGTAATATTTTAAATTTCTGAACCTAACATCTAATTAAATGTAAATATATTTTTTCTTTTTGTGTCTAGAGTACTTCAGAATGACAGTTTTCATTTTAGTAATTATCTGCTGGCATGTTCTTAATTTTTAAAAAAGTTAAGCATTTTCCTTTCTATTACAAACTGAAAGTTAAAGACTTCGTTTTGGAATGTGATTGAGAGGCTCTGCCTCACTGTGTGTTCATTATCACTGTGTGGTCACATTGGTCAAGATAAATGTCATGTTCATGTGAACTTTTATCCACGGTTACTCTCTTGTGTGTGTGCATGTATATAAAGCTCTCGTATCAGCTCACAGAAGACAAAGCTGGACTCTCCAGCCATATAGCACACAGCACAGCAGAATATGAATGGACAGTTGGTGTCCTGCACAGAAGTTCACAGCCAAGGGGACAAGTGGGTGCTGACATTCAGGCCACACTCAGCCAAGCCATTTCCCTGGTATTGGGACTGTCGTCTTCTCAGAGGAAAGACCTCCTTTTTACTTACGTGTATTCTTTTAAATGATTTGAATTCTGTGCCAGGCACTCTTTGGCAGTTTGTAAATATTAATGTACTCCACTCTCATTTACAGTTTGTATTACAGGTGATGAGAAAATTGAGGCACCGAGAGGTTAAGTACCTTGTCTTGGGTCGTCTGGCTGTAGTTGCAGAGTTGTGTGTTCCCACAGTTTAGGCTCTTAACCCTCCGTACTGTAATATGGCTTCTCTTTTTTTCTAATTTGTCCTGCTGGAGTCTAATTTGTGCAAAGATGCCACAGAGGTTATTGGTGGTCCTGATAGCATACCTGAAGGCTGAGTTGGAAGGAATTGGGCAAGACATGCTTAAAACACTGTATCATATTCCACTGTAGTAATTTCCATGTCAAGTGACTGGATTATCCAAACAAAATCTGGATTGATTTTGTTTAAAAGGTATGAATATACCTTTTTAAAACAGTAATTCCTGTTTTGTGGTCTGTGTCTTTTTTTCTCTGAGATGTCCTCATTATTATTGTCCTTGCTTTTCTAATTCACTTTTGGGGAGAACTGAGTTTATCTTTTGTTTCTTTTGTTAATCTTAAAATCAAATTAATAAAACTTTTACTCAATAGGGTATGTTTCCCACTCTTGTTCTTAGAATGAGAGAAGGACTCGTTTTGCATGCTAATATTATAGAAAGACGTGATTCCTCTGCGCCTTCCCCTCCCCCTCTCCACATAGATAAATAGTTTGGCTAGTAAATTCCCCATCCTGCCCTTTGCTGCCACGTAGTCCAGTGGTCCTCACCGCCCATTGGAATCACCTGTAGGAGCTTTTAAATTCAACAGATGTGCAGATTCTATCCTAGACCAATTAAATCCAAGTGAAAGACCCTCTGTGTCACAAGTTAGAATCTGGAAAGGTATTTCTGTGGACAGTTAATCCAAGACCCAACATCCCTGGCAGAGCTGTTTCATTTCTGCTGGGAATGGATTGTTCAGCAGAGTGATTTTTGTGTTGTCTAGCCTAATTACCTATTCAAGTTCTTTGGCATCTTGAATCAAATATTCACCCCTTGGGAAGAGTAAGAAATCTAATAAGATCTAGGAATTATGTCAGTTTTTTACTTCTAACTTGTTCCGTGTCACACACCTACTTGTGTGGTCTTAGGCAAATAGGGAAAGTGCAATTTTTTTTTCAGTCTCAGTATTTCTTAGATCCTTATGCTATTTTACTGTCTCCATTTATCTTTTGCTTGTTTCTTCCCCTTAAACTATTTTCTAAAAAATGATTTAGCTGCTATCAGCTTTTTTAAAGAAAACAATGTCAAATCTGTCATATTTCTAAGGCATCTTAAGTTACACTTGCACCATTAATTTAGTGACTTTTTTTTTTTTTTTTTTAAGGAAAAGAAACTAGTTACAGTTACATAATGTTGACGTACTCAGCTTTTAAAAAGGTAATGGGCAATAATACTATATTTATTCACACATTTTTGTATCACCTCTCTAGCATCAGAGCTTAAATTTGATTCTGAACCTTTTCTCATATTCAGATTCTCTACATTGAAAGTTAGTGGACTGAAAGCTTTTGATGAGTGGATGTTAATGCCTAAAAATAAACTTTACTTTTAATAATACTCAGAACTGCCCAAACCAAGCTTTAATTTAAAAATCTCTGTGGCTTAGTATGAGTCTGTTGTTTTTATTGTCTTTAAATGGATTGCTTACTTCCTGATGGGCAAATTCTGGGGACCTTGAGGTTTTTTGTCTTCTGCTCAGTAGTGTTTTGTTTTTTTTTTTTTTAATAAATTTAATATAAAATTGAACCACATGTGATACTGCCAGTGAAACTAACCTAACTGAAGTAGTAGTTGAATGGCTAGACACAAGTGCATGTTTTTATATTTTTCTTTGCGTTTGTGGTCCTGCATATTTCTTATTTTTAGAAAATTTGGGATCATAATAAAATTCATTTCCCCTAAATCACTTAAATAACAAAGCGAAGTGGAAATCAGAGGCAGTGATGGGTACGTTGTGTTTGGCCTGACTGCTCTGCCTTTGGGCCTGATCAGTTTTCTTCAGATACTCCTGTCACAGCTCCTTCCCCCTTTTCACTCACTTCCTCTCTTGGCTGCCCAGCTTACATCTGTGTGTGATTCCCTGAGAAATGCGACTAGGGGGAGGAGAGTGAGGGACATGCTGCTCTAGAGCTTTGACGAATGTAGAGTGTGTTATTTGAGATTGCCATGTTGAAGGAGGCAACTAGCAAAGTCATTTTGTGTGAAATGGATCAGTGTAATTGAAAAGATTAAGTTGAGACTCTGATTTACAAGTATATTCCTGTTTTAAAGGTTCCAGTTGGAGGTAATCACCGTTATTTATTGTGCTTTCCGTCTTGAGCGAAGCAGTTTAGTTTTGACCTTTATCTGTGACTTTTCTGTTGTCCAGAAGTTCATTTAACAAAAATCTTTCTAAGAAGGTTGATTATGGTAGGATTGATATATTTTTCTCTTAATTTTTGAGATAATTTCCCTGCAGTTCTCCAGATTTAAAAAATTCATTTGTAACTTTTATTTCTTAAAGATACCAGCTACTCATTCTTACCTTTGTTACTAGTTATTGGTTTCTAGATTAGATTATGTCACTGCTATGAATTATAAGCAAAAAAAAATTTTTTTTAACTTTTTTAAGGGAGAAGGTTCATAATCGATTAGCTTTTAAAAGAGATTTATAAATCTTAAGAAATTTGCCTCTGGAGAGATTGCAGGGTAGTATGTTTGAAGATCAGTCAAAATACACTGTTAGGCTGTTTTTTTATGGGATTTTTCATCTTAAAAATATCCTGATTATGTATAGATTTCTGCTGAATTAGCAGTGTCTGTTCCTATACTGAAAGCTTATTCTAAGATTAATATTTCATTTATTTCAGGTAAAATGTTCTGAAATTTAGATTCTAAAAGCACAGCCCTGTAGACGAAATTAAAGCTTGCAAGCATTTATTTCATTACAAGAAGTGAAGCACATGCGTTTAGTTTATGTAGTACACTAAGTAGTTGATAGTTTTACAGATTTTATGATGTGGCTTATCATAGTTTTTTTTTATTTTAATGGCAAAAGGTCAACCTTTATTGACTTTCTTGGAAGTGCTACTAAAATTATTGGTATAGCCAGGCTCTCCTAAGTATTAAAAACAAAACAAAGCAAAACTCACTGCTGAATTCTTCCTTGCCATTGTGATATGTGTTGTAATTCAGTTCTACTGTGTTTTCTTCTCAAATATGTATGTGCCTATCCCTGCACCTATAGATACTATGTAATTTTATCATCATATGTATCCCATAAACTGTATGCTCAAGGCACCGTTCTTAGTTCTGTGGTGGGACAGCAAGATGAGCAGATCAGTCCCTGGCCTGGGGAAGCCTGATAGGGGAGGCATGGGGAGAGCATGAGGCAATTCAGTGTTGTGGTAAGGGAGACACGCATTTCTCTCAAGTAGTGAGTGAGTAATCAAGGGAGGAAGCTGATTTGGGATGAAACTTGAAAGAAGAGATGGGCTAGGTTTGTGGGCAAAACCACAGTAGAAGGACATTTCTGACAAAGTAATGGGCACTGTCACGGCAGCCAGAGAGCACAGAGCAGGGAGGGTGATCTGCTGCCCTGAGCGTGGAGGAGGTTGAGCAAGTGAGATGATAAAGGCGGGTGTTTAAGATACATAATGGTTTTGTTTTTTGGCGGTTTTAATATATATTTATCCTGTTGGATTATCTTAAATCGCCTTTGTTGTTCAGTTCCTCAGTCCAACTCTTTTTTTCAACCCCATGGACTGCAGCACACTAGGCTTCCCTATCCATCACTGTCTCCTGGAGCTTGCTCAAACTCATGTCTGTTGAGTCAATGATGCCATCCAGCCATCTCATCCTCTGTCACCCCCTTCTCCTCCTGCCTTCAGTCTTTCCCAGCATCGGGTTCTTTTCCAGTGAGTTGGCTCTTCACATCAGATGGCCAGAGTATTGGAGCTTCAGCTTCAAGCATCAGTCCTCCCAATGAATATTCAATGTTGATTTCCCTCAGGATTGACTGGGTTTATCTCTAAGGGACTCCGAAAAGTCTTCACCAGCACCACAGTTTGAAAGCATCAATGAAAAGAATGCTTGCTGCTCAGAAGGAAAGCTATGACAAACCTAGACAACGTATTAAAAAGCAGAGACATCACTTTGCCGACAAAGGTCCATATAGCCAAACTATATAGACATGGACAGATGTGACAGTTGGACCATAAAGAAGACTGAACACTGGAGAATTGATGCTTTCAAAATGAATTGACCAGGAAAATATTAATGCAGAAACCAAAATATAGCCCTACATATAATTTTTAAAAGTTTTTGGGAATTCCCTGGTCGTCCAGTGGTTAGGACTCTGTGGCTTCCACTGCAGGGGGCATAGGTTGGACCCCTGGTTGAGGAACTAAGATACCTGTTAATACACCATTTTCCATAGATTTATTTACCCTTCAGCTCCTAGAATCAGATATTTAACCCCTTCAATATTAAGTCACTCTTGTGGACTTTTCCCATGAGGAGCTGTCACCTGATAAAAGCTAAATGAATGAATGAAGAAAAGAATGGAAGAGAAAATATATTTAGAGAAAACTGAGATTAGAGACCTCTGTGAGAATGATGAGAGGACTCACCACAAAAAAATTAAGAGGAGAGAACCAGGGAGGGGGGGCGGAGTAAAGACTAGCACAGGAAAAATCTGATTTGGTATTTCCCAAAGGTACATGTGTGTAAGTTTGTGTGTGTTGGGTGTACACATCCTAGTAGTGAAAGCTCTCCATTGAAGTCCAGTGCTCAGTTACTCTATATATGCTCATTTTAGATTTTAAAAATTAAATGTTTTTAATATTTGCTACTGGGGTTCACTTGGCCGTGGTGTTAGAGAGTCATGTATAACATATGATCCATAACAGTGTTCAAAGGGTTGGGAGTTCTGCAGAGAAACAGTGGCATACCCATTCACTCAGTCCATTTGGGAAAATTGCCATGTGTTTGGGCTTATTACTGTAAGTTTACTTGTGTTTGATTATATAGATTTGTGGATTGTATTATTCAGTTTTAACCAAACCCCATAAAATAGACTTAATAATGTGAAGATTCCTACAAAGAAACAGCATATCAGAAACATGAACAAGAATAGGAAACAAGAAAACGGTAGGGTGGGTACTTAAACAGTTAGAATAAGCTTTCCACCTTCCCTGATGTAATCATATTAGAAGGTGGATGAAAAAATTAGAGATTCTCAAGAAACACATTTGACATACAGTACTGATTTCACTGTTACTACTGATGAACCTACTGCTAAGGATCTAGAATGTTGTATGATGTTAAGTAGCATATATTAGTTGTTTATAAATAACTAGAATGAATGTATGCCAGTCTACATAGCTTAGAGCTCAAAAATTCACAAAAACTTGTATAGTAAAATAATTGATGGTCATAATAAATGACACTGAGGTAGACAGAACCTCGCAGTAATCTAGTTTTTGTTTGGATTCAATCACGATGTCTATCATTTCCCCAATAGGTGTTAGTAAAGATCTGCTTAGTAGCTCAGTGTTTTGTGCCAGAAAGCCTTGGGGCTCACTTACCTGTCTTGAAACATAAGAAGCCGGTGAAATATCATATGTTGATATAACCATCTATAATTTCACTTAAAGGTGTGTGGTGTATTTAATAAGTATTATTTTAATTCCTAGATCTTCTTACAGCTCAGCTACCTGAAAGTTTTACAATAGCACTGAAGTTATTTAGTGTGGCCTTGGAGTTAGTAATCAGCAAAATGAGGGTTCCAGTCAATTGTAGATAAAATCAGAGAGGAGCGCATTTCAAGGGAATGCATTTTTTCTGCACATATTCGGTGTATTTTATCTTTTTGGTGTTACTGACTTCACACTTTTTGGCGTATGAAGAAAATCTCTTGCATGTCTTCATGTGGCATCGGCTTGCACTCTTCCAGAAAGGTGCGCTCTGCTTGCCCGTGGTGGGTGCGGCACTGATCAGTGTCCCACCCGAAAGCCGCCACTCTGAAAGGGCCTGTGAAAAACCGCTGTGTGTTTGCAGAAAATGGTCTTGAAAAATAATGTGCTGTGCCCCAGCATTTGAGAAGACTAGGTAAACTCTAGAATAGAAAGTCTGAAGAGATTTCCAGTTTAGTACATTTTGATTGAAACCAGTCATGTATTTCTCTCAGTTATTAAACAGAATATGTAGCACATAAGTTTGTACTGTTTTTCATGGCTCCTGATGGTAGATTATGAACCTGCCATACTGGGCCCAGTAGTGGTAATATTTGCGTGAGTTGAGTTGAATGGTGGTGAGTGCCTTCTTTATGCGGATTCATCTCTTTTGAGCCTCATTTTTTTCGTTGTGTCAACTTTTTAGAAATGTAATGATTCAGTGCCTGCTGTGTACTACATGCTCAAAAGTTGCTCTTGTTTATGACAACAGTTGCTTAGGGAGAGAAGGATACTCTCTGGTGGGGGCCTTAAAGACATAGAGATAGTATTTCCTTCCTGTAAAATTTGGAATGAGAAATCTTTTGAGCAGAATGTGTTTTAGGATGCACTGAATATTTTACTTTCCTTTTTCCTCAGCATCAGCAACAGCAACTTGTGATTGGCGGTACCAGATACTCAGTTGTACATCCCCACATCAATGCACTGCCAATGGTAAGAATTTCTCCTTTTTCTTTTGTCAGAGATTGTCTTAACTGCTCTTTTTATTATTCTTATAATTTTAAGAACCTGTTAAGAATTTTTAAGTTTTTCACAATTGGACAAAATTCATATGTTCCCAAACGGAAGAACTGTTTTTAAAAATATGTAATTTAAGGTACTTAGAAAATAATGTTTGATTATTTATTTATTTTTTTAAGGCAGAACACTTGATTTGAAGATTTCCATTGTCTTTGCTGTGGTTATCAGAATATGAAGAGTACTAAACTCAAGTTACAGTGGCCGTAATAGCTCTTGTGTTTTTGTCCATCAAATTACTGAAATAGTGATATCACATTTCTCGTAATATTTATAGTTAATCGGTGGTTAAATGGCTAAAATTCTACCTGTCTTTAGTAAGTGGATAATTATTAGGAGAACCATTCTTATTTATTTAACAAGGTCGTTTAGAATCTTTTCTCTGTGGAATGAAAATCTGTCCACTGTGTGATACAGCAAAAGACCATAGACTGTGGGAATTGGGATTCGCTCTCTGCTGCATATGTCTTGTGTGACTTTTGGCAGAAGCATTCTTAAAAAATTAAGTGATAGCAGTGGACTGAATTTCTAATGTTCATTCTAGCTAGGCTAAGTGATTGCATCACTGTTACATAGAAATCAGAGTGATTTTTACCTTACAAAAAGTAATTCCTAACATAAGTGGTATGGCTCTATATTTGGGGGATCAGGAAATAGAATGAATTATGAATTTTTATTTATTTTTTTAAGAATTAATGTCTTCCAACAATGTTTTCTATAGTGCATTATCAAAACTTTTAATTATTTTTACTTAATCACATTTTCATTTTAAATATTAAATTGGGGAGCTATAGAAACTGATTAAGTTTTATGGAACTTGGTGGGAAATTATAGATGCATCTGTCTGAAATAAAAAGTACTAAAAATTAACTAGAACCAGAATGAGAGAGTGCGATACGAAAGTTATCTGTGAAAATATTTCTAGGAAATGATTCATTTTAAAGATGGACTTGTCAGTGTGTTAGGTTTCCTCTGCCTAAACTGTCTTCTGTATTCTTACTGCTGATGAGAAAATGACCTCTCCCCATCTCCAATCTCCCTTCTCCCTTTTTCCTTCCCCTCAGCAAGTAATGGGGAATGTTGGGGGAAAAAAGGATTTTTGTTCTGTCCCTACCTAGCACGAAGGATGACATGGTCCTTCATTCATATATGAAATATTTATGGGTTCTTTATGGTACTTGGGTGATTCATTAACCATCATTAAATCTGCTGTTACATCCTCTGGAGCACTGCAGTTTCTCACATAAACAGCTCATCAAGCATTTTGAGTAGCTAACTGTTTTGTTTGAAGTTCACTTTTGAAACCTGTGCATTTTTCTTGGTTGTTGGAGTCTTAGCTTTTTGTGTCATGTCTCCCCCGAGAAATAAGTTGCACAGACCTGTTGGCTGTCTGAGAGCCAATTGTGATGCTACTGGTTCTCTCTTCTAAGTGCCTGCCTTCAAGTGACTTTGTAAAGTACCTCTCACATAGCCTGCGTGTTGTGTTGTTTTGTTTGGGAAGCAGCTTGTAGACTGTATTTTAAATTCAGTTATCTCAAGCACATTTGCCAAATTTTTGAAAAATCCCTGAGGTCATTTTTAAGTCATTTTTATGTATGGCTTATGCTTTACCTCTTTTTATCCTTCTAATACGTTTGGCTTGATTACATCCTTATGCCTCTCTTTCCCTTGAATTTTTTTTTTAATAAATCAGTAGTTAGATTTAAAAGATTAATCTAATTCAGGTTTTTCTGCATTATTTGGGGATGGGGATAGGGTGACAGAAGCCGTACATAGTGAAGCATAAGCTGTAAGTAGC
This sequence comes from Cervus elaphus, assembly GCF_910594005.1. Classification (NCBI taxonomy): domain Eukaryota; kingdom Metazoa; phylum Chordata; class Mammalia; order Artiodactyla; family Cervidae; genus Cervus; species Cervus elaphus. The sequence continues at coordinate 29,761,500 of NC_057833.1, read as the reverse complement.
AGTCAAATGTAATATATGAATTTTGTTGCCAATCTGTAAAAGTTCAAATTAAAATGATATATGGTGATACTAAGAAATTATTGTCATCACCTTACACTACCCCAAAACCAAATAAACCAACCCCCTAACCCTCACAACAGCCAGAAACTGTCACAGGAAATAAAGTAACAAGTACAGCAAGAATTCAAGGATATCAAACCAGTCCATCCTAAAGGAAATCAGTCCTGAATATTCATTAGAAGGACTGATGCTGAAGCTGAAGCTCTAATACTTTGGCCACCTGATGTGAAGAGCTGACACATTAGAAAAGACGCTGATGCTGGGAAAGATTGAAGGCAGGAGGAGAAGGATGAGATGGTTGGATGGCATCACCGACTTGATGGACATGAGTTGGAGCAAGTTCTGGGAGCTGGTGATGGACAGGGAAGGCTGGCGTGCTACAGTCCATGGAGTCACAAAGTGTTGGAAGTGACTGAGTAACTGAACTGAGGGTGACAGAACGTATTGTAGGGGGTACTAAGTAATTTAAGGAGAGGCATATAATATTGATTTGTCTCTGTTTGTGACCATTGATGGTCATTACCTAGATCACCTCCATTATTTATTATCTGTAGTATTTCTATAAAAAGAAACTTCCCTCGTTAAGTATTTGGTTACTCTGTGGCACAGTTTGCACAGAAAAGGCATACCAAATTCTTGATTCTTCCCTTTATTTACCAGTTTTCTGTATCTGTAGCTCTATTCCTGTTTTGTACATAAGTTTATCTACCAATTTTTAAAGTGCTAAGTTGTTTCCTAGAATGCTGGGAAAAGTAGACCAGAAAAAACTCTTACAAAAAGTGTCTCTCTGAGCTTGTGAATTTAAATAATTTGATTTTTTACTGCATTGCAGTTTTTATCCTTGGGATACTCAGATTGTCTTAGCCTAGGGAGCCTTTTTAGGTTGACTTCTGAGCGTTTTTGATAGCTCTCTGACCCCTGCTTTGTTACATGGCAGGGTGTTCCTGAGCTCATCTTCCACGTGTCCTTCCTCAGCCCTCACCTCAGCTGTGTCTCCAGAAAGCCCAGTTCCTTTTAGTGAGAAGCAGTATGTAGAGCCACAGTTTTGTGCTGAGGGCATTTGTTGTTTTCTGGATATCTATCTGGTGTGTCTGTGATACATCTGGTAAAAATTTTGGATTTTAATTTTTCAAGCTTAAATTCTTTGATTTCAATATTGCCATCCTTTCTCATGCTGAAAAATGTCTTTTTCTAATGGTATTTATGTAAACTTGTTTCTTTTGTAACTTTATATTGCATATTAGTATAATGCTATATATGTATTTAACATGTGTAAAACATATTAAAACCATAAAATAAAGTGTGTAAGATATAAATATGTAAATATATAAAATAAATAAAATATTGTACATAGTATAATTTTTATATTTATAAATAATATTTATATATCCAAACCATTACCACCAATATGATTACTGAAAACTGCAATTTTAATTTTTTTTTCTTTTGCCCATATCCCACTGGGGTTTACATTCAAAGTAAATCCACTTATATGATTTTTCCACCAACTTGGTCAGAATCAGGTCCATTTGTTTGATTTTATTTTTAATTATTAGCATTTAAAAATACTGATTTAATCTTGTTTATAATTTTATGTAAAACACTGATACTACTTCAAAATGAAGTATGTACTTAGTTTCTTCTCCTTATAGGTAACCAAGTTTACCTAGGTTGCTATTTTTAAAAATATAAATAAACCTGTGTGGGTCTATAGACACACACACACACACTCACACACACACACACACACATATATATATACACACACATGTTTTGTATGTACAAGTAGAAGACAAGCTCAGTAACACCCTGTCATGTAACAAAGCAGGGAAGCCATCAGAGGCCAGAGTCCTATCAAAAACGCTCAGAAGTCAACTTAAACGTTCTGTATAGTTCTGTATAGACGTCAGCAGAACGTTTTGGAGACCAGTGTATAGAATTAGTCCTCTGTTTTTATAATAGCTGAGTAGTAGTTCATTACCTAGATGTAGCTTAGCTGTTTCATGAATGAGAGTTTTAGGTATGAGCATAAATGTTCGTGTAATTTTGAGGCAGCTTGCCAAATTCTCTTCCTCAGGCTTTCTGCCATTCTCTGTTTTTCCCAGTACTGTGTGAGGGTGCCTGTCTCCCCACTTGTAAACAGTATGTAGTCAGAACCTTTTGGCCGCATACATACTTTATCTCATAGTTGGAATACGGTGTCTCAGTTTAGTTCTCATTTGCATCTGACGTGCTTTAGAGCAGTTTGTGTGTTTTTTTTCCTTTGAACTCTTCCAAAGATAAATTTTCATTTTCAATAAAAGACTATCCATTTTGTCGACCAGTCCCTTTAGGCCTTCTCTTTTCTCTTTTTTTCTAATTCTCCAGTCATCCCACAGCTTCTAAAACTTAATTTGGTTTAACAAGATTTTCCTACTAAGAATAGAACCTCACTGACCAGTTGTCAGGTTTGATTTCTGTAGAATCAGACCCTTGATTATAACCATTTTATTTGAAAGCTAAACCCAGAAAGTTCCTGTGAGGAAATAAGAAAAGGAAGATGAGACCAGTACAGGATACAGGTTAACGTTTTAGGCAATTGGGACAGTGTCTTGTTGGGACCTTTGGAAGCCAGTGTAGAACATGCACCTTAGTTCTTCCACTCAGTAGTCACGAAAGGGGCAGTTTGTCCAACAACTCCATTCCTTACTGGTGGAGTTATGCTTTGGAAAGGGCAAGACATCAGCTCCTTAGTGCTCTCCCCTGACCTAACTGTGGCCAGAGATGACCTTTAGGTGTTTGCAGTAAGAAGGTGCCTACGTCCTAAGGAAAACGGTGATCAGGGCTTGTGGCCTGGGCACTGCCAGTGTCCATGGACTGTTGTGTCAGTGATATTCTAGTCTCCTTGCAACTACATTTCTCAGTGTAAATTAATCTCATTCATAAATTGCCCTACTGTATTTTGTTAACATCTATTCTCCTAGAACTTGATTGTTCTAAGAGAATTGATAAAAGTAAATTATGACTTGCTCAACTGAGGAGAAGACCCCAGAGTTATAACCTTTTTGAGAGGTAACTCCCAAGAGCAGTGTGGTGTGTATTGAGGAGCTAACGATCTGTTCCTTTTTATTCTCCACTTCTCAAGAATATCATCTATGAAGTAATTTGTTCTGTTCACTGTAGAAGAGTTCATTATTATTTTCGTCCACTGCCGTGATTTTGAGCTGGTGTTAGTAACTGCGAAGCATGAATGGTGCTGCCTTATAGACAGGACGTGTGAAGTGTTCATTTTATTTTGGTGGAGAATTTATGTCCCTGAAGAACTAATTTTCAGATCAACAGTAAGAGTTACAGTGAAAAACTCTCTTAGTTTTGTGGATTTTTTTTCTTCCTTCCCCTTTGAATGGATGGAACTGAAAATAATAGCTACAGGCTGAATTTCTTTCAGAAGTGTCTGTGCTTTTGCATATGTCTGAGCAGGTATCCCTTTGAAAAACGTGTGGTTGATTTTCTGTAAAAGCAAAACAAATGATAAACTCAGAAAAGCAGAGCACATGCACATTGGAGTTGTATTTTTTTTATAAGATTCTTTTTGATGTGGACCATTTTTAAACTCTTTATTGAATTTGTTATACTATTGTTACACTATTCTGTTTTATAGTTTGGGTTTTTGACCACAAGATATGTGGGGTCTTATCTCCCTGACCAGGGATGCACCCCTTGCATTGGAAGGCAAAATCTTAACCACTGGACCACCAGGGAAGTCCCTGGAGTTGGGTTTAACTGAATGCCTTCATCTTTACCATTGGATTTGTTGTGTATTGTGTGATGTGAGGCTGATATGACTGACCAAAATGAAACCCGAGTGATTGTGGTATCATTTAGAAGGCAAAGAAAGTGTAGATTCTTACATGGATTTAATCCTTATATTAATAGTAGTAGTTGACTTATTACGGTGGAATAGTTAAACTTGTTATGGTGAGTAGCCGTATGGTGTAATAATTAACTTGCTATGGTGAGTAGCAACTTAAAAATTGATCTTCATACGTCATATAATCTTGGCCTCTGTTCTACAATTTCTTAGTATGGGGTACCATGCAACCAAAAATAAAGTCTGGCTCTTCATGTCTCAAGGAGCCCAAAATAAAGTGAGCAAGGACTTACACCCACATAAAGGGATGAATATTTAATGGAATAATGTTAAAACAAAAGGTGTTCTGTCATTGATTATTTTCTGGCTCTATTTTTAAGTTTTTCCAGCTTATGCTGACTGTACTGTGTTAAACTCAATCTTCATAGGATCAGGCACATCTAGGGTTGGGCTGTGCCGTGTTTTGCTCACTCAGTCTTGTCTGACCTTTTGCGACCCTTTGGACAGCATCCCACTAGGCTCCTCTGTCCATGGGATTCTCTGGGCAAGAATATGGGAGTGGATTGCCAATTTCTTCTCCCGAAGATCTTCCCTATCCGGAGATCAAACCTGCATCTCCTGATTAGAATTGGGCTCCTGGTCTAATACTAGCAATATAACCAGATTTGAAACTACAAACCATATTTCATGGATGTATTGAAGCCATTTGGAGTCTTCTTTTCCTTGCTTTCTTTCATCAATCCATCCACCTTTCCAGGGCATAATACTGCTTTTTAAAAACATTTGAGTTTTAGTTTTTTGTTCCAAAGAAAAAACTAACATACTGAAGTGTTTGAGAGGTAAAAGACAGAAACTGCCAAATTTAACAGATACTGTTTGTTGTCGTCTTCACGTTCTGTCCTTTTCTGCAAGCTAGTTAATTTCAGTCATATCTTTTGATGTTTCTCCTGATTCTTTTAAACGGAATTTCTTCACAATGTCTATTTTGTCTCCTATGCTATGATTACTATTTCCTCCTGTCAGGAGGACCTGTTTTTTAAAAAAGATGTTGATGTTCGTATTTTTCTACCTACTCTATAGAAAAGACCATCTCACTTGACATTCATTTCCAGTTAAATTTTAGTGGAATCATGTGAGTTCATTGTAATCTGATATTTTTAAAAAATGACTAAATATAGGGGTTTATGAGTTTAGAACAAATCAGAGAGAGATATTTTAAATATGTAGGAGACACCAAGACATTTTGATTAGCTTACAGTTTTTTGACACATTAAAAAATGTAAATTAAAATCAGACCAACAATGGAAAGATGAGTGAGTGTTCTGAAAGAGAGTAGATAGATATTTAAATATCTGTGTAACTGTGAGGCTGTTACCATCTCTGTTTTGTGGATGAGAAACCATTTTTCCTGTTCATAATGGCTTAGATAATAAATTGCAAAGTCTGAAGTCTGAACCAAGTCTTTTCCCACAGTTTTTTCCTCTCTTTAGAGAACATGTCTGTATTTCTGTTCTGAGGTGGAAATGATAGTGTCTGTGGCATGATGGAATTGGAGTGGAACTCTGGGTTGTCACAGAGATTGTGTGTTGCCTTTTATATTACATGAGGGATAGTTAAGGAATGAAATTGTTGTAGAGGCCTTTAAAAAAAATTATATTTGCATTTGCAAATTTTCTTAAGCTTTTTGTTATTTTCTGACTTCCCTTGTGGCTCAGCTGGTAAAGAACCAGCCTGCAATGCAGGAGACCTGGGTTCTATCTCTGGGTTAGGAAGATCCCCTGAAGAAGGGAAAGGCTACCCACCTCAGTATTCGGGCCTGGAGAATTCCAAGGACTATAGTCCACGGGGTTGCAAAGAGTCAGACAGGACTGAGCGACTTTACTTGTTTCTGACAGGGCAAATTGTTGTTTTCATTGGAAGGGGGGATTTGATATTTTGCCTGAAACTTCAGAAGCTAAGTATCACAGTGAAGCATCTGAATTGAATATTGTGTACTTTTAAAACATATTTTGTGTTTCGTTCACCAATCTTTTAATTCATTTGATGGAGGAATGCTTTTGTTTCATAAAGTCTTTTAATGTATTCCTTGTACACTTTCTCCCCTCAGTTGCAAATAGGATAGGATAAGCAGTGGTTTTCCATAGAAATAAATAGTTAATTTATTTATTTTGAAATGATCCATAAGTCATTTGTCTACTTTTCCCCCCTTTTATTGAAGTTTCTACCTGTAGTAGGGATGGAAATTTATTTCAAAACCAGGCTTTCTCTGATTTGTCCTTCTGCCCGTAACAGAACAGGTCTCATAACCATCCTTGGTAGACTCTGGAGGGTGTGTGGGGGGGGGGTGTGTCAGACAGATAACTCATGAGACACCCTGGCCTTGTTTGCTCTACCTCACGTCCCCCTGCCCTTCCACCCCGTGTGTGTGTGTGTGTGTGTGTGTGTGTGTGTGTGTGTGTGTGTGTGTGTGTGTGTGTGTGTGTGTGTGTGTGTGTGTGTGTGTGTGTGTGTGTGTGTCACAGATAACTCATGAGACACCCTCCCCCTGCCCTCCCACCCCATGTCTGCACCTGCACTGGGTAGTGTGGTAGCCACCATGATGTGTAACTGTGGAACACTTGAAAAAATGACCAATTGTAATTCACATATGCTGTAAATATAAAATGTACTCTGGATTTTGAAGAGATTTTTTGGTTTGTTTTTTAAGTGAAATCTTAATCTTGCATGGATTTCAAGAGATGATATTGTTTGACTTCCAATTTCCATTCTCTGTAGAACAAGAACAGGTCATTCCTTTATTGACATGCATGTTTGAATATATTGGATTAAATAAAAATAGACTATTAGAATCAATTGCTACCTTAAAAAAATTTTTTTTTTTCCTCATGAGGTTACTAGAAACTGACAAACCTTTGGTTAGCATTGTATGTCTGTTGACAGTGTTCTATACCTTGCTGATCACAGCTACCTGATTTAAAGCATCTTTAAAGGTTCTCCTTGTCTGCCAGAAACAAGTTATTAGAGCAGTGAGAACCTTCAGGAGCCCTGCGAACATGGCACTGGAAGTGGTGCAGGGGATGTGGGCTGCTGTCTGCAGCCCGCGTGCCATCTCAGCGCCCAAAGCACCCTCCCCTGGGGGCCGCACACCCGCCCAGCTCTGCTGGCGATGCCAAATCCACAGAAAAACACGAATGGATAACAACGAAAGCAGTGTTGGAACAGTGGGAAATAGCAATTTTGCACGGGAAGCTTTTGGGAGATATTTGGGAGATGTTGTTTACCGTAATCTACCTGAAGTTGGGGCAAAATTGAACAGACAAGGAGTCTGGTGCTTTGGAAAGTGTGAAAGCTGCTAGTGAACTCGATTCTCCTCTGTCAGGAAAAGTAACTGAAATTCATAAAGCTCCAGCAGAAAATCCAGGACTTGTCAACAGATCTTATTATGAAGATGGTTAGCTAATCAGGATGACACTCAGTAACACTTCAGAACGAGATGAGTGAGTGAAGAAGCATATGAGAAATACATACAATCTATTGAGGAGTGAAAATGGAACCCCTAAGTAAACTAGTTTGAAACAACTTAAAAAAAATTAGGATCTGGGGAAACTGGAATGACTCTCAGAAAGTTCCTAAAATTAGGTCATGGGACTACATTACAAAGCTTAAGTTGTCATTATTCATTTGTAAAATGAGGACCTAAATGTTAGAGAAGGGATGCTAATCACTTAGTTTTGGTAGAGCACTATAACTTGAACCAAACCCCCTCATTTGTATTTGAGTTTTCTTTTAATCTATGTCATACAAACTTTATAGAATTTGAATATTCTTCAGAGGTGAATCATGAGTGCTTTCACAGGACCTAAAGAGGAGATAGAAAAATAAGAATTAAAGCATCTTTATCAGTTTCCCTGGTGGCTCCAACAGTAAAGAATCCATCTGCCAATGCAGGAGACTTGAGTTGGATCCCGGGGTCAGGAAGAGCCCCTGGAGAAGGAAATGGCAACCCACTCCAGTATTCTTGCTTGGAGAATCCCATAGAGAAGAGGAGCATGGTGGGCTACAGGCCATGGGGTCACAAGGAGTTGGGTACGAATGAGCGACTGACATGTTGAAAGCGTCTTTGCTAGAGATCTGTAGGTTTTTCCCCCCTCCACTACAGTTAAGAGCTAAAGATACAGACTGTCAGGAGAATTTTCTTTTATTAAAATTAGGCTTTTATTCTCATCTATTTATGTTATTCTCTTATTCAGTGTTTGCTCTCCTTTGTGTATACTTACTTCCTTGTGAAATCACTTTTCCCTTGATTTTTCAGTTATAAAGTTTCCATGTGGTTCTTCTTATATTTTCTACTTACGAGTTTTTACCATCATTTCAAGTGCCTACCCTTACTCTATGGAGAATGGACTATTAAAATAGCTGCCTTATCTTTGATAATTCTCACCTCTAGATCATCCCTTGAGACTGACACTTGTTCCTGCCTTTTTCTTTGAGAATTAGATTTTCTTGATTCTTTGTATGTTGAGTAACTTTTGTATTGTATCCTCTCAGGAGATTATTATTATTCTGTTTGAAACCAGACAGGTCCAGACTGAACTTTCTGTGTCATGGACAGTGGCCCCACTGTGAGTTCAGTGTTCAAAGCCTTTATTCTGCTGCTTCGTGCCTTCTCACGTGCACACCTCCGGCTCAGTGTGGGACCCTGACAATAGCTCCTGTCTTCAGTTCTCAAAACCTTTGCCTATTTGAGTATGTTTTGCACACACATCTTTGGATGAACTTAGGCCTTGTGTTGGTTCGTATACAGAATTACAGGATCCAGCTCCCAGAGGCCTCTCTTTCTGGTTTGGTTGAGCTACTTTGGTTGAAAGGGACTAGCTCAGTCAGGGTCTTGAGAGAGAGAAACATGGGAAAAGGGGGTTATGTCAATTGCAGTTTTGAATATGTGTACTTTTAAGAATAGTAGCAGGTTAGAATTACCAAAAATGGAGTAGTGGTTCCTGTCAGACAAATCGTCCCACACGTGCTGACAGCCATCTCTGGACAACATATGGAAAAAAGTATGAGAACATTGTCCAGCAAACAAGTAGAAATAGAAACTGGGTTGGAGTGGCCGTGGGTGAGTTTCCCCAGTTGACGGTGTTCTCCTGAGAGCAGGCTCCTCGGGGGTGGTTTGCAGTTTTAACCTGGCTTGAGGAACCAGGCAGCTGAGAACTACCACAGCAGCTGCAGAGCAGTGGAGCCAGCAGGAGGAAGACGGAGGAGGTCTGAGAGAGGAAAGCACCTCAGAGGTCGAGGACCAAATCCTGGGTATAAACTCTGTCAAATACCGGGGCCGACCCCTAAACTTGGAAACAGTTCGGGTATCAGCAAGAGAGTAGGTAAACTGTGCTTCATTTGTATCACAGAGTATTACTAACAGTTGAAGGAGAAAACTGTTGGTACCTGAAGCAATTTGTACTGAACTCTAAAACATGCTGAGTGAATGTAGTCTCACATGAAACAGGACGTAATGTATGACTCCTTCCTTACACAGTGTACTGAAAACAGGCAAGTATCTGTTGTGTGTTGGGGCTGGGGCGGGACAAAGATAATTACTGTTGGGGAAAAAATGATTGCCTGGGCTTAGAAATGGAAACATGGCTGCTGGGGACAAGAATTAAGTAAGAAAAGGCATGTGGGAACTTTCTAGGGTGATGGCAGTGTCCTGTTAGGGATTTGAGTTACTTGAGTTTGTGCATTCGTCAAAATTCATTGAATAGTGCACCCGTACATATCTGTAGTAGTTTGCAAGAATTCTTTCTTTAAAAGAAAAATTGTACTAAATACTCTATTATAGTTAATGATAGGCAGTTTGAAGTATATATGGGTTTATGTGAACGAAGTTTACTGATAGCTGTCTTTTTTGAAGTGCTTCAGAAATTAAGATTAGTTAATGCTGCTGCTGCTGCTGCTGAGTCACTTCAGTCGTGTCCGACTCTATGTGACCCCATAGACAGCAGCCCACCAGGCTCCCCCATTCCTGGGATTCTCCAGGCAAGAACACTGGAGTGGGTTGCCATTTGCTTCTCCAATGGGTGAAAGTGAAGTCGCTCAGTCGTGTCCGACTCTTGGCGACCCCATGGACTGCAGCCTACCAGGCTCCTCCATCCATGGGATTTTCCAGGCAAGAGTACTGGAGTGGGGTGCCATTGCCTTCTCCGAAGATTAGTTAATAGACGTGGGTAAAACAGAAGAAAGCATTAATTTTAAAGTCTTAGTGATGGCTGTGTGAATGTTCTTTGTACATTTCTTTGAGTTTTTCTGAAGGTTTGAAATTTTCATCATGAAATGTTATGAAAGATACTAGTAGGCAGTATATCTCTGCTGTTTGTTTTTGGTGACTTTCATAAAAATTGGTATTTCTTTAAATTTGAAAATATTTTAAAGAATTTATCAGTGACATTTTTCTGCTTATGCATTGAGCTCTGAACTGTTCAGGGTGTAGAAAGATAGAAGTAGAAATAAACAAGGTAAGTGGAAAGACAAAACATATACACACAATAATTTGAAGACTTCAGAGTGATAGAGCAAAATCTCACGAAGATCATTTATAATAGTGTGATCAGAGTCAAATGTGAATAGTGGGAAATGGAATCACTGGGGTTGCTTATTTTGAGCAAGTTTTGAAAGTGCTCATAGAGGAAACTTTTAGATTCTCTTTCTCTTCTTTTAATTGGCCAATTGTTGATTGCAAAGTATGACTTAGGGCACATTTATTAGTGTGTTGTATTCATTCTTCAGCAGAGGAATGCTGCATGATTTTAATGCTAGAAATTGTTAGCCAGATTGAATGATGAGAATTTATTTTAAAACTGTATTTTAGGAAAATGGTAATTGTGTGTTAATAAGTTGTTCTATTAAAAAACAGATGATCATAGTTGCTGAATTTTGTAATTCTTTTATAAAGAATTTATAATTATTTTGAGAGATGAGTATAGTGATGTTAGAAATATTAATATACTATCCAGTATTAAGTATAAGCATTCTAAGCTACTCGTTCATTCTTTATCCTCAACTTACTCTTAGGAAATCTATTCTGATAGACTGAATTTTTTTAGGTATATATTGGAATAAATTATAAGTGGATAAAGATGAGAGAAAAATGAAATACTGAAATATAAATGAATTGTGAGATTTTTTAGCCATTAGTTTGATCATCTGTTTCTTTCTATTGACAGTTTTTCTTCCCTTAACCTGAAATGAGAAGTTTGAACAAGATTAAGAACTTATTAAATACATTTACATTTTAGAAAACAAAAAGTTATATATAATTAATTTTTATATATATATATATTTATATTTATGTATGTATGTATGTATGTGTGGCTTGTTAGTTTCTAGTGACCAGAAATAGATTTGGACTTATTTTTGGTCTTTTGACTTTTTAATCTTTCCAGTTGTATTGCAATAAAAAAAAGGGACCATTTCCATTATAACTTTCTTAAAGCAAATATGCTGCAAAAATACAAACAGACGAAAAGCAAATGTGCTGCTATTTTGTATGTAGCTTTAGCAATTTATAATTGTTCCTAGAATTTTGTATTATTGATATCTAAATGAAGCATTTTGGTCTTTGAGAAAATTGTACTGTATACTGACTTACGCAAATGTTAGGAATAATTAGAAATGTGTTTCTGTTCTACAGATAGAAATTTAGTGAGGAAAAATCCAGTGGCCTTCTTGCCACATACCAACTGGTTATTTAAACATCAAATTTTCATTTAACCCCTGATCTTGGTACCAAGAGAATAGTGTTTTCTGCAGTACAATCAGTTCTGAATTTTTGAGGAGCTGGTTTACATCTGTATGATAGTGGCTAAAAATAATGCTGCTTATAGTATCCTATCACTAGTAATTATAATAAAACTAGTAGTTTTATTATTAGTAAATAGGCTTAATGTTTAAGTGTCTCTGAAAAAAGTCATGGAGGAGGGGGGAAATAAGGTAGTTTGAGTAGATTGCTGAAAACAGCTTTTGCGCAGAAGAGTGCACCAAAGTATGCTTTCCACATCCATACTGATATCTGCTGTATGCAGTTAGGTGTACGTTTATTTTAGTCAGCTCATTAGGATTATAAGTCAAAATACCTACATTAAAATAGAAAATATTTTTAATGTGAAGGAAAGTTTGGGCACATGGATATCACAACTATTTTAAGACTAGCCAAGAACAGATTTCATTACCATCAAGGATGCTTTGTTTTTGCCTTTGTTTCTACTAGCCAGAGAAAAATTTTATTAGTGATTCTGAGTAACATATTAGGTGCTGTATTGCCAGTGTGAAATGTTCAAGTGAATGATTAATGGAATTGTGTGTATGCCAAGTTATTTTATAATCACTAGGTGATTTGCATAAAGTAAGCTTTAAAAACAAATTTTTCATAGACTATTTCATTATATCTTTGTATATTTTAGAAGATATATGTTACATCCTTTAAAAGGATAGATTTTTGATATTAATAGTTTCCTGATTGTAGAGATATGTTTATTGGTCCTCGTATAGCTAGAGTTTTAAAAATCTGCCAGGTGAGATTCATAGTATTAACATAAATGAAAAGTAAAGGTAAACTATAGCATGAGAGGATCTATGAACTTAAAAAATTTATCAGACCCTAGACCAGTCAGTTAATTACCTGTATTTAGGAAATTGCCGTTAAGAAACCACAAGTTTTTGAGGCACCAGAGCCTTTCCATTATTTGTTACTGATATAGAGAAGCTTGATTTCTTTTAGTGTAGAAAACTTAAACAATACTCTTTTCTTTATATTTCTGTTTGTCACTAGTGGTAAAAAAAAAGGCATTTATTTCAGTTAACCTTGTTGTCAAAAGCAGTCAGGTTCTGTTTTGAGAGCTAACAAGAAAAATATTATGCATAGGGAAGGTACACTCATTAACAAAGAAGGGTATCGTAAGCATAATTATTGTTCTGTTACAAGTAAAAGTAATTGTCTAATTTACTCATCATTTTTTGTGTCATTTTACATTTTGTTCAGTTACTTAATTGAGAATTGAGATCAGTTATGAGGCATTTTATTACCTAAAGTAATTACTAGCCCACAGGTGTTCCTATTCTGTTTTTGATTCACTTGGGCAGTCTCATTGGCTAAAGGTGAATTGCTTTTTTGAGGTCATAATTTGGTCACTCACTCCTAATCTGGTTTAGATAATAAGGTAACTTAACTAAGGCAGGTATATTGTAAAAATTTTAAGAGTTAGAAAATCATAAAAGTTACGATTTTATATCGTAAAAATCTACTTAAAAGTTATGAAAAGATTGCTTACAGCAGTTCAAAATTTATGAAAATCGTTTTCATCCCTGTTCCACCTGCTGTTTGCAGTGTTAACCTCACTGTTAACAGAAGTCCTACATTTTACTGCTTCTTTCTGTACTCGTCTATAGACTCTCAATGTTAAAGCCAGAAGAGCCCTTTAAGATTATCTAATTCAGCACCCTCATTTTACAGATGAGGAAACTGAGGCCTTGGACTAGAACAGAAGTCTCCTGACTGAGTCCAGGACTCTTTCTGTTACATCATGCTGCCCGATGTTTGCTTATGGAACTCGGCAACATCACATACAGGGTGAGCTTTTTTGTTGTTGTTGTTAAACGAACGCACGAAGTGGTTTGCTGCTCTCATCAGGTGGTGTTGTCATTCTTAACTTTCATTTTTCTTTTTTTACCCATACCTATTTTAATCCACAATATAGCCCAATTACCCATGGACTTATTTTGCTGCTACTACTTCTTGGCATTTGACCATTATTTTTGAGAGTTAAACTCTCAAAATGTGTTTCCTTATCCATAACCACAGTAGCGTTATCAGGCATTACAGCAACAGTAGATTGAAATTCTTACAAGGATGACTTAGGGAATCTTAAATTTAGATTTAAAAAGTGAGTTATAAGTAGATAAGTACAAGAGTGTGTATATGAGATCTAAGAGCAGATGTGATACCAAATATGAGAGCAATCTTTTTGTGAAATAACAAAATCCCAAGAAATATTAGCCAACAGTGTGGCATGATTGCTATAAAATGCCTTATCCTGTGAACTCATGGACTTAGATTCATTTGTGTTTTAGATTATCAGTTTCTGTGTACTCATAGTGTCCTGATTTTGGCTAGTGAGAGCCTCTTCAGGTTGGTACCTATGTCCTTTGGATAAGACCTTAGAAGTTTTAAGTAGCTATCTTGCTTTTTGGTTTGACACAGTGTCAGTAGGTTTGTGTGGTTTTCTAAGGTAACTCAAGGACTTTTAAGTTCTTGTAATAAGGTAAAGATTTATAAGTTTCTGTAGGACCAAAGTATCATTTCCACTAACTCATTCATTAATCAACACTGTCCATCATTAATTTTGCTTTTTGTAAAAGTAGGAGAAAACAAGATCTTTCAGCTTAAACAAAATCAGTGTGCTTCTCTTGTGTATATATTTTAAAATCTCTTGTTTCATATCACTGAAATAACCATGATGTTAACCTTGAGAATTTTGGGTAAACTAAAGCACTAATGCTCAGCTATGAATGTTGGATAAATTTGGATTGGACAGGATACTGCCATCACAGTTACACCTTACATCACTTACATATGTATAATATGTTTATGTCATTGGAACATATGTATATTACTAGAACATACACACACATATATGTTACTTGAATTCTTTGCCTGTTTAACTGTTTATCTGCAATTTTAAAGGGCCCCTATCCAGTTAACTAATTGTGTTTCAGGTGAACTAAATCAGAGGTCCAGAGATACTATGTGACCGTAGTCTTCCTGAAAGGATTATCTGTGGGGAGGATTGTAGATGTTTTATTTTGACAAGGGCATAGTACATCAATTGTGCTTTGATTGTTTCTTAGGCATGAGGGCTAGCTTTAATGACTTCTGGAGGGGTGTGTGTGTGTATATTGTTGCTGTTCAGTTGCTCAGTCTTGTCCAACTTTTTGTGACCCCGTGGACTGCAGCACGCCAGGTTCCTCCATCCTCCGCTGTCTTCTGGAATTTGCTCAAATTCTTGTCCATTGAGTCAGTAATGCTCATCTAACCATCTTATCTTCTGCTGCCCCCTCTCCTGTTGCCTTCAGTCTTTCTTAGCATCAGGATCTTTTTCCAGTGAGTCAGCTCTTCACATCAGGTGGCCAGAGTATTAGAGCTTCATTTTCAATCCTTCCAGTGAATATTCAGAGTTGATTTTCTCTAGGATTGACTGGTTTGATCTTCTTGTTGTTAATAGCTATTATGTGCTAGAATGTAAAGTATAGACTGCCTTTTAAATGCTTGTAATTTGATAGTGACTGAAAAATATGCATAATATAAAATGATAGAATAACAATGTTAACATGTAAATTATAAATTGGTTTTCATGCACTTGTACTACCTGTGAGGTTTTTAGAGTAGATTTTATTTCTATTTTACAGAATAAGAAACTGGGGCTTAGGGTAGTTAAATGACTTGATTTAATGCTTTAATGTCAAAAACAATAACATTTGAAAGAAAATACAAATAACTCCAATTTCTAACCTAAAAACTTTTTTTTTTTTTTTTACTACTGCCCAGCTTTGAAAAGGGTTTTTCTAAAATTGTGCTTTATGGGTACAGGAGGAAAGGAGGAAACACCTTTAATGTTGACATTTGAATAGTCTTCATAAGGAGATGACATTTGAGGAATAGGAAAAATTTTAACACTTGTAGTTGGAACAAAGAGCTTAAAAAGCATAAGTGGGAATTAGGGGTTTGTTAGAATATTTTTTACTCACTTGAATGTAGAGTAGATTCAGAGAAGATGCTGTACAGTCAGATGGATACTTCAAGATCATACACTGGAGAAGGAGAACTTAAATGCTTCTGTAAACAATTTAGAGTGAATGTGGAAGCTAATAGGTAGTCATAAATACATATGATATAATCAGCATTATATTTTATGTGTAGATGTCAGAAGATAGTATGAAGAGACTTGGAAGTCATTGAGGGTATTGCAGTGGTACAGGTGATAGGTACTGCAAAAAGGAAGGCATGGCTGAAAGGGGAGTTTTAAAGGTAAGAGATAGCAGGTAGAAGCTGAGATAGAAAGTTGAATGCAAAAAAAATACTGAAATTTAAATTGTAGTGAATTACAGAATTAGTAATAGTTATGGACAGGAGGAGAAACATTTTGGGAAGTATAGGGCATAAGTTGCTGAGTGATGATAACTGAAAGGATATAGATATCTGTGCTTAGTCAGCTGGAATTAGGATTCCTAGGTGGCTCGAGGTAAAGCATCTGCCTGCCAGTGTAGGAGATGTGGATTTGATCCCGGGGTCGGAAAGATCCCCTGGAGGAGGAAATGGCAACCCACTCCAGGTATTCTTGCCGGGAAAATCCCAGAGTCCCATGGACTATGGACGGCTGTAGTCCATGGGGTCTCAAAAAGTCAGCTGGACACGACTGAGCGACTGAGCAGGCACATATGCAGCTGGAATTGGAATGTTTGGAATGGGAAAGATGGGTGTGTGTGTTAGAGTTTGGCATGTAGATGGACAGATGGTGGTTTTGTAATTCTTCAAAGTGGATGAGATCCTTAGTTGGAGGAGTTGAGTGAAGATCAAAGGGCTAAAAAGAAGTCAGCTATATACTATTAGGGCAGGAGGAAAAATCAGTGAAATGGACAGAATCAGAAAGTCACACGTTGGAAGTTTAAAGTTTTTTTTTTTTTTTTTTTTTAATCTTAAATTCTGGAAATGGCAAATAGTATGAAATAATGAAGGCATATGAAGACCTGTTGAATTTGGGGGTGATTAGTAACAAAGTTCTTTGGAGTCCATAAAATTTTAACAATAACAAAAATATTTTCTTCTTTATATGCTTAAACATATTCTTTTACTTAAATGCATAGATACACGTTTTGTCACGTACTCTTTCTTTTGCTCCCTCCCCCATCAGTTCAGTTCAGTTGCTCAGTTGTGTCCAACTCTTTGCGACCTCATGGACTGCAGCACGTCAGGCTTCCCTGTCTATCACCAACTCCCAGAACCTGCTCAAACTCATGTCCATTGAGTTGGTGATGCCGCCAGCCATCTCATCCTTTTTCATCCCCTTCTTCTCCTGCCTTCAGTCCTTCCCAGCATCAGGGTCTTTTCTGATGAGTCAGCTCTTCATATCAGGTAGCCAAAGTATTGGAGCTTCAGCTCCACGAGTTTATTATTTTTAATGACTTTACAATCCATGAATATCATGAATGTACCACGATCTTGGTTTGATTCTTCCCCTTAATGGGCATTCACTATACTATACTCCCACCTTTTTGCCATTAAAACCCAGTCTTCTAATATAAACATCCTTAGGAACTTGTGTTTTTATCTCTCTGTATTGTAGAGTATACATCTTAGTTGAACTCTGTGAATTTGCAACTGTGTGACCACATTTTAACAAAAAAGGCAGATTCTTATTTTTCCAGTCTAATATTTTTACTTTTAATAAGAATTACCAGATTGTTTTCCAAGGGTTTTTTTCTTTTTTACATTTCCACTTGCACTACATGGGGATAACGTTGTATTTTTCAATTGAATATAGTGTTTGGTCATTTGAAATTGTGAAATTGTGTTCATTTCTTTTGTAAATATTTAAAAAATTTTGGTCTTTTAACTAGAGTGTTTTCTCATCTCTATTTATAGATGTGTATTACTGGAGCAGAGAAAAGCTGTTGTTTTTTATTGGCCACTACTATATTAAATTCCTTTATGAAGGGCTGATGATATTTGCTAATAATGTAATATATCTAGAAGACCCAACAGCTTCTGTGATGGAGACTACTTTTTCTCTTTTGTATCTTTTTCTACTACTTCTTCAGTCAGCACAGAACAATAGGATGAATAAAAATAAAGGTTTTTGAAGTGAGCAAAAAGTCAGAAAGTCCTAATAACTTTTACCAAAGAAGTAAAGCCACCTGAAATTAAGGGGCTTTGAGCTAGATAGAATCCTTCAAGTTTTTGAAAATCTGTAACGGGAAATTTGAGAAGGAAGTTAAAAACGTAGTAAAACGATTGCCAAATAGCTCAGAGGAACAAAATAGTTTTAGACACCCAAATAGTTAAATGTCTTGATGATAGCATTTGTGTTGAAATGTCTGATCTGTGTGAAAATGGAGGGAATGGAGATCCAGTCTAGGTGAATGATGTGGGATTGGAGGATACTGGGAAGCTGGAGTGATGTGAGATGACCTTGAAAACCTGTTCAGTTATACAACCTGAGCAGATCAAAGATATAAGGAGTGAAGAAGTACCACCAGGCTCCCCTGGTGGCTTAATGGTAAAGAACCCACCTGCCAGTGCAGGCAGATGAAAAGAGACACAGGTTCAATCCCTGGGTCGGGAAGATCAGGAGAAGGAAATGGCAACCCACTCCAGTATTCTTCCCTGGAGAATCCCACGGACAGAGGAGCCTGGCGGGCTGCAGTCCATGGGGTCGCATAGAGGTGGACACACTGCAGTGACTTAGTACGCACACACAGTGACAAAGAGGGTGTGTGTGTTTTGTTTTGTTTACAGTTACAGGATTTAAAGATAGAGAAGTTTTTGAAGTATGTAGTGTGATGCAAGCATGGTTTGTATGACATGGGGAACTTGTTAAGACAGACGTGCCTGGGCTGTATGTCTGACTTGCTGAAACTTAATAATTAAGACTTTACCTGGTTGTCACAAAATTTATAACATTACTTTGAAGAAGCTGCACAGGTGATTTTGATACATCACACTAGGTAAGACTAGTAGGCTAGAAATTGGAACGTGGCTTTTTTTCCCTTCATACATAGTGTCATGGTCCCCCTCCACCTCACCCCACCCCAAAGAAATGGAGATACAAGTTACTGAAATTAAGAGAGTAGTGGAGATCAATATTGGAGTGGATGAGAGGGAACACTGAATTTTAATCATCAATGGAGTTTTTTGTTGTTGTTGTTCTTTTTAAACATCACTGACCTAGTGGGAAACATTTATTCATTTTGTCAACAATCATTGGGTGCCTTTTATGAATCGAACTGTTATTTCAGGCACAATAGTAGTGAATGATAAGGATTAAGTGTCTGCTCTCACATAGCTTGCATTTTTTTAATGAACACAAATAAGCTGTCACTCCTAGAGTACAGTATTTGTTAACTGAATCACCATGGTGTTTGAAAAATCTAACGTATCCTATACATTATATGAGCCAGTATTGTTTCTGTAGAGTAGTGGTCTATGTAAATAAAAAATTAATTTTGAAATGAATGTTTTCATTTGCTGCTGTTAGCTCTAGCTGCTTTTTACTATTCTTTTAAGTATCACTCTGAAAGCTTCATTTACCACTAATGTAAGGGAAGACAAAAAAGAGGTAAACCCATTTCCATCACATAATGGAAATGAGGAACATTCTTTCCGTTTTGGCAGTCTTGAGTTTCAACACAATATGCTTCTTCAGGATAGAACAGTCCAAAGGGAAATAATTCCAGACTCCTACCTACTGGCTGTGAATAGATTGGAAACCTTTCCAAAGTTAGATAACCCTGTGATAACTGATTGAGTACCCAGAAACTCAGAAAGGGGATGAAGTTCTTCTTTGTTTGATCTTCTTGCTCTTCCTCTCCCAACCCATATCTCTGTATAAGTTTTGGAAAGAGCAGATGCTTTGTTTTCATCTCCATTTTGCAGTCACTATTTTCATGGGTTCAGTTTTGCATACTACTCACACCTAGTACTAGAGCCATCCCTCTTAGTTTTTTTTTTTTTAACCAGCTTTTTAAAGAGAAAATGATTGTATATTTACACATAAATGTTTTGAGGTTTTAATTAATATTAGGGCAACCTAAACCAGGAGGGGAAAACTGTTCCCTTCAGCTCTAAAGCCTAGGATTCTTAATATTTTATGTATTATAGGTTGTATCAATTAACAGTTATCTTGTATCAGCAGGCCCAAAGAAAATTCTGCCCTAAAAAGTAAGTTTAGTTATATAATTGAGGTTAAAAACAAAGATTTTTTTTCCTGATTTGTATTTTATTTATTATAATTTATATTTTGATCTTTTAGGTCATTTGTTGTTTAGCCACTAAGTTGTGTTTGACTCTCTTGCGACCCCATGGACTGTAGCTTGACAGGCTCCTCTGCCCATGGAATTTTCCAGGCAAGCAGAGTGGATTGCTGTTTCCTTCTCCAGGGGATCTTCCCAACCCAGGGATCAAACTCATGTCTCCTGCATTGTCTAGTGGATTCTTTACCACCGAGTCACCAGGGAAGCCCTTTAGCTCAGTAGAGTACCTATAAAATGCCTAAAAACCTTGCAGCAGTAGAATGAAAATAGGTATGATTTGTGGGAATAGTTTTAGTCTTAAAAACTTATATGATTTGGTTCAAATGCTTATAGTTCTGACATATGTATTCATTTTCATATAACCTTTTATTTGTAACATTTTTATCATAATGGTTACTTTATAACTATAGGTATTTTAATTGAAGTTGAGTGGTTTTGATGTGTGCCCTGAAAAACTGTTGTATTTTTTTTTTAAGAATGTTTCTTTTTCCTTTAGTTCAGAGAATTGTGTAAGAAAATTCTGCTCTGAAGAGTGACTTTAGTTGTATAATTGTGGTTAAAAACAAAGATTAAATATCTGTTTACCGTATGGTAATCAAGGATTTGTTTGTTTTTTTTTAACTATACTAATAAAGCTTACTGTCAAGTCCGTAATATTTTCAGAGGAGATCAAAGTGATTCTGAAGTTGATGTCTCTGGGTGAAGACAGTATTTTCTTTTCCCTAAATGTAATTTCTTCTTCTCCAAGAAAGAGATGAGGTTGGGAGCTATGAGAAGAAAAGCACTCTTACCCTCTAATTTCTGCCTTAGGGGTGGGTGGGTGGGGTGTGTGCGCGCGCGCTCACTATTTATGGGGGGGTGTTAGCTATTTATTGAGGCTTTGTGTGTGCGTGTTTGTGTTTTAGCTATTTATTGAGTAGCTAGCATGCATTTGCATCATATTGAAGAAAGCAGGCTATTCTAATACCTGTACTTGAGAAGCAGGAAATTGATCAGCAATTTAATAGTCTGCTGAAATGGAACGTGTCTAGATAAATTAATACCAAGTTGTCTTCTCTGTAGTTGTTTACTTTTCAGAAAAAGGAGAGTCAGGCCCAGGACTTCATATTCAAATCAGGGTCAGAAAACTAGGATGCATGTTGAGTGTGAAATAAGTCATTGTTTTGTCTCTGCACTCTCTGCCCTCATTCTTCTAGATTTCCCTGTCCTTCACATTCATTAATATGGAGAAAACACTAAGCTTTAACTGTTACAGTGTTCTGGAAAAGATGAAAGCCTGATGAGAAACTGGAAGAGATAAAGAGAGTTAAAATTGTTATTTTGTCTCCCCAGTAACATTTCAGATGGTTACTTTTATTAAACAGAATCCAAACAAGATCTGCACACTGCTTTTGGTTGCTAAATTCCAATCACTTCCACCTATTAGTAGAAATAAATTTGTCTTGTCATATTCCCCACACTCTCGATTTGGCTAGACACATGGCTTTGCTGGTGGCCCAGATGGTAAAGAATCTCCCTGCCTTGCAGGAGACCGGGGTTTGATCCCTGGGTTGGGAAGATCTCCTGGAGGAGGGCATGGCAACCCACTCCAGTAATCTTGCTTGGAGAATCCCCATGGACAGAGGAGCCTGGAGGGCTCCAGTCCATGAGGTCGCAAAGAGTTGGACATGACTGAGAGCTAAGCGCAGCACATCCTTGTGGAATTACTAATATATTCTGTTGTCCTCCTGTAACTTCTGTGAAGTGATAGTTAAGAGGTGTGATTAAATTTACTTTTCTTTGATTATGAAGTCTTCTTTTTTCTTCCTTCTGCCTCACCTTGAGGCATAGACCATCTGGTTGTGTCACTTTTTGTGGTGTTGATGTTGATAAGTCTAATATACCCGTTATAAAACTCCACATCAGATTTCCCCCTGGTGGTCATAGTGCCCATTAATGATTGTTGCCTAGATTTTAATTTTCTTAAGGATAGGAAATTGTTGTTTTTAAAATCCTATCATTGTTTTTGCATTGATTAGCTGGAATTCTGTAAAGAAGGGCTCTTCCTAGTCAAGTACTGGGATATTCTGAAATAGAACTTGCACAACAAAATCAGGGTATGTGCTTGATTTGTTTTAGTTACCAGTTTTTAGACTGATGAGTTGGTGATGCCCTCTCAAGGTGACCAGTGATGTGAAATTTATTTTTAATTTTTATAATCTCATGGATTAAGAACTATTTTTGAGGTGTTGTAATCCATTGTGGTTCCTGTCTCATTTTGACATGATGCACGTGGCCTTTGGTTGTTTCCTTGCTTTCTTGCATGGCAGGATGTTCCAGGTTTTCTGCTTCAGTCCTGAAATTGGTCATTCCTCCAAAGCGGTTTTTTTTTCTATGGGATATGTTTATTTAGAGACTGCAATCAAAGCATGGAGTGCTATTTACTACTGGGTTATCATTAGTTGCTGTAAGTCCTTTTTAGAACAAGGAAATGTGTATATTTAGTAGGAGAAATAAATCACAAATTCCTGCGTATATTTCAGTTCAAATTTAAGGTTACTCTAAGGTTTTAAAGCTTGATTTGTATTGTATGATTTTATTAAAAATATATCTGCATTATAAACATTAAAATTATTTTTTGTATTAAATTCCATCACATAAGAGATTTTTTCATAAAAGTAAAATGACCATACTTATTTATTATTAAAAAAAAAAAAAGTGTTCCCTGGGATAATGTGACACGTTTATCTTGTCTTCTCATACTCCCTAGCATACTGCAGTGTATTCTTCAGGGGTAGCCAACTTGAGGTACAGACAGTAGTATAGCATGAAGAGAATATGAGAAGATTTTTATTGCTGCCCTATTTGTATATACTTTTACTTTTGGAAAATTTTGGTTTGTAATGGATTTAACATAATTTCTTATTTGCTGTATATTTATAAAAATATTCAAATTAATAATACTAATAGAATTACTATAAGAAGACTACAGAAAGCAATTTAAACTTTTTTTCTTTTAATTTTTTTGGTCTCTAGGTTACATCCCTTCGGGATATATGCAATCAAAATACTACTTTAAAGTATATTAGTTTTCTTTTAAGATTATAAATAATTTCACCAGTTTACAAAAATACAGATTTATTTTCCAGTCTCTTGCATGTAGATGATGTGGGCCGACTGTGGCTCTGTTCTGTGTCCTCTACTGGGGGACCCAAGCTTTCGGAACAGACCCCGTGTAGGACATGTTCATTCTTGTGGCAGAAGAGGAAGAGCACTGGCAGATACTTCTGTTCCTCTTAAAGCTGTGACTGATCAGCTCATCCGCTCAGTGTATGTCATACAGCCCAGGTCCGAGTTGTTGGAGTGGGGATGAATAGCTATTGCAGGAAAGGAGAACAGTGATTAAATTTTTAAAAAATTTTATTTTTTATTTATTTTTGGCTCTGGGGGGGTCTTCTTTTAACTTCTTCAACTAGGTCTTTTCTCTAGTTGGGATAAGCAGGGGCTCCTGTCTCCTGCAGTACGTAGGCTTCTCATTGTGGTGGCTTCTCTTGTTGTGGAGCATAGACTCTAGGGCATGCGGGCTTCAGTAGTTGTGGCTCCTGGGCCTGAGGGCCCGGGCTCAATAGTTGTGGCATATGGGCTTAGTTGCTCCTGGCATGTGGGACCTTCCTAGATCAGGGATCGAACCTGTGTCCCCTGCATTGGCAGGCAATTTTTTTTTTTTACCACCACACCACCTGGGAATGTCCTTATAAAAATAGGAAGTTTGGACACAGACACAGAGGAAGAACAGTGTGAAGAACCACATGGAGATATGGCAAGGTGGCTTGAGTAATGCACCCAGGAGCCAAGGAAGCTAGGAGAGAGCCTTCCTTAGCACCTTTAGAAGGAGCATTGCCCTGCAACACCTTGATGCTTGGACTTCTGACTTCCAAAACTGTAAGACAGTAAATTTCTGCTGTAATCCACCTTGCATGTGGTACCTAGTTATGGCAGGCCTAGGAAACTAGTACAGTGCCATGGATTGACAGTGCTGTCCAGTTTGGCTTCATTGTAAGGGCATAGGAAGAAATATAAGCTGTACCTTTAGGTAGATATAGCAGAAGGGACTTTATTGTTGGGGTAGAGAATTTTGGACCTTGCTAAAGGTGTTTCTTAAAATAAAAGTTCTACAGTCAGGGCTAGAAGAAACTAGCTTGAGGGCGCTTTATTCTTTTAACCTTTTTTGTTTAATAATAGAGTAGTCTTACTGCTGAGGAGATGGAGGAGGATGGATGCTCTGTTTAAAGTACCTTCAGATTTGTTGTCCTTTTAAACTCTGAAAAGCTGCCACATAGTTGAGTTAGTTCTGTCTAAGCTGGAGTTCTGCATTAAACCACTCACTGCTAAATTTTATGGCTGATTTGTTAGGGGAGTTTTGAAAGTTAGGTATTGTGGGTTGAATTATGTCCCTTCAAAGGTGTGTGGAAGTTGTAATGCCTGATACTGGTGAATGGGGTCTTACTTGAAAATAAAGTTCTTGCAGATGTAATTAAGATAAGGTCTTTAGGGTGAGTCATTTTCCCACTGTGACAGATGTCCTTATAAAAAGTGGGAAATTTAAACACAGATTCATGGACATAAGAGAACAGTATGTGGTATGTGAAGACATGGACACAGTGGGAAGATGGCCACGTGAATGAAGATGGAGACAAGAATTAGATTGCCACAAGTCAAGAATTGCCTGGGGCCACTACCCAAAACTGGAAGAGGCAAGGGAAGATCTTCCTGTAGAACCATTGGAGAGTACATGACCCTGCCAAAACAGTGATTTCAGACTTTCAGACTTTATAACTAAGACAATACTCGTGTTGTGTTTAGCTACTCAGTTTGTGGCACCTTGTTATAGCCGCCCTAGGAAACCGATACAGAAGGACACATGGATTTTGAAAGTACTTTCTCTGTGATCTGAAGAGCTGCTTTTAAGTCATCACATTTTGCACAGATTATCAAGATTGCTTTCAGTAGGGTGAACAAGGGCTTCCCAAACTTTGCTGTGTATTGTATTCACCTGTAAATCTTTCATAAATACTGCTGTCTGGCTCCCACCTCCAGAGATGCTGGTTTAATTACTATAGGATGCTACGTAGACAGCAGGCTTTTTCAGAGTTCCCCAGATGACAATGTACAGCAGATTTTGAAAAACCGTGGGGCTAAACCTTCTACCTTAGTCAGACATTCTCCCAGCTTGCCCTGAACGTATAGTTTTGTGTTCATTTAGTTTTTATTAGCCTCTAGGTAATACACTACTCCTTTACTAACCTCTAGGTGATACACTACACCTTCCCCCAAGTTCATTTGTGTCTTGGCCTATCTTTTTTTTTTTTTTTAAATGTAGTGTTCTGTTCTGTTCTTGCCAGCTCATTAGGCATATGATTATATTCATCTTTATATATGATGAATTATTTATAAAGTCTAAGATTTATATTATTTATAGTTATTTACAAAGTCTATTATTTATAAAGTGTAAGATGTCTATTTGTATTAAAACACCAAATAGATTTTAAAAGTTTCTGAGACATACGTGCATATATGTTTTTGAAGGTTGGATTATGTTATATAAGTTGCCAGTAAATAAAAAGAAATTTACATTTGTGTTGAAATAGATTTGAATTTTATTAATCATACAAGTAGTATAATTACTCATATCATTATTGACCATTTCTTATAAGATTACATTAAGAGTGATAAATTGAAGGCCTGAAAGCAGCCACCTTCTCAAACATCTCTTCTTGTCTTCAGGTCTCCCACTTTATATCACTTTTTCACATTGTTAGATGACAAAGTGTGTAAGGTCCACCATCTGTAAATATATTCTGGGTTGGTAATTTCTCCGTAAGAAATTTGAAAAATTTTTGTCCATGTGATAAGTCTTAAAACAGCATACACAGCAAAGTTTAGATTATCTGGGTGGCCACTTTTAAGACTGTTTATTTTAAATCTGTAATAGACATTGTACATATAGTACCTTGGTATTGATAGGTAGTTTTTTTTTTCAAGTTTTAGTTGGAAGTGCTATCATTTAAGGACTATGCATAGTGTTTTTATTTATATTGTGGTAATACAGTAAAAGCCAACTCTTGGGACTAGTGTGTTACTTTGTTTTCTTGTAGAAGGTCCTTGATAACTACTCAAATTTGAGAAATTATGAGTTAAGACGGTGTATTTATGCATTTGTTATAAGTTCTTGGAAAGCAGAACATCAAGCCATTGTTATTTATTAGCATTTTGTTATATAAAGACTGAAAGACAGAGGCTAGCTTCATGTTTCATTGGTGGGGAAGAGATTTCTCTTAACATGAATGACGAGGCTGGGCAGACATGGAGGAGGAAGCATGTCATGGTGGCGGTGTCCCCTTCCCACAGCCTCCACACCTTCCGTACAGCTTTTCGTGAAAGAATTGGGTAAAAAATGGGACGCGACCTAGAATTTGTCTGTGAAAACTGTCCTGTCCAATGTAATTCTTTGTATTAATAGATTTCTGTACTGTTACTGCATTCAGTACCTAGGATGCTGCCAGGCTTATGTTAGCACGCAGTACATGTAGAATGAGGGACAAACCGAGTTTCAGTAAAACTATTGAATCACGTGTCTGTGTCTGGAAAGAAGTTCATTTAGAGTATAGTTTCAGGAAATGTGTAATTTTCACCCCCTCATATTTTTGCTCGTAGATTTCATGTTTTATAAAAACTAGAACTTTTGCATGAAGATGTTTACGGATGTTGAGTACCCTGTTTTGTTGATTAGGTATAAATTTACTGGCTACCTAATGTTATTGTAATATGAACATAACAGATCAAACTGATCATGATTTACATCATGTTTCAGTATGAACAGTATTGTGACTTAAGAGGTCTGTATCCCCCGGGAAACTCTTGAATTTTTCCAAAGAAGGTTAGCACCAATATTGCCATAAGGGAATAAATTTTTATACTAGGAGGTCTCAAGCATTTTAGACTTAGTATCTCATTACATTCTTAATTTATTAATAACTCCAGAAAATTTTTCTTTAAATGGGCTATATAGCTATCAATATATGCTGCATCAGAAATTAAAACTGTGAAATTTTATAGTACTAATGCATCTAATGTAACAATAACAAACCCATCTATAACATTTTAACACACATAGTATGTCTTATGTGTGGAAAATAATGTCTTATGTCTTGGAAAAATAATTTCCAAGACAAACATTTTCCATGCATTGTTTTAAATGTTTGAAAATCTTTCTGTTAATCTCTGGCTTAGTAGAAGACAGCTGGATTCTCACATTTCCTCCTGCATTCTCAAGTTGAGATACATTGTTACAGTTGGAATTTAGGAAAAAATGTGGCCTTTTAAAGATAGAGTTGTAAATTTTTAAAATCAAAATAAGACTCATTTTTCAAATAAATTTGGATATTCTCCTTTGATACTATTCCACATTTCAGCAACTGGGTAGTTTCTTAAGGATTAGTTGCACTGCAAGATCTGAAGTTGTGTCAATGAACTTTTTGTATTCTGTCATATTAAAATCCATTAGTTTCTCTTGAACTTTGAATGGATTGTTTTCTCATGCGTAATTTTATGCTAGTCATTGGAAAAATATTTGTTCATTGAGTTATACAGATCTTCCAAATGTTCATTATACAATATAAAAAACTAGTCATTAACACCTCCACTGATCTCATCACAGAAGTTCTGGAGTAGTATTGGGAAGCTCATGGTGGCTGATAGATTTTCCAAATCCTAATTATCTCTTAAAAGCTTAAGTTTTATTCTTGCCAACAAATATTGTTAGTTGTTTTCTTAAAAGTGACAGTTTCACTTTGTTTGTTTGCAAGAAAATGTCTGCCAAATTCTCAGTCTGAAAAACCATACTTTGTCAGTTGTTTGAAGTAAAAACGGTATTCCGTGAAAAAAGTAACTAGTTCAGCTTGTAATTCAGACATTTTCATAGTGCTTTTTTGAGACAATCATCGTTTTAGTATGCAGCAGAAGTACTATGTGTGTATTTTTTGTTACAGAGGATATTGCAAAGGTATATTTTGAGGTTAAAATTTTAATAAAATTGTTTTTCTTGCTTCATCAAGGAACCTCTTCAGTGAAGAATTTTTTCTGTGAGGTTTTTTTTTTCTTTTTTTAAGTATATAGTAGTGAATACTATGGGGGCTTCCCAGGTGGCTCAGTGGTAAAGAATCCTCCTCCCAGTGCAGGAAATGCAAGAGATGCAAGAAATGCATGTTTGATCCAGGAGTTTGGCAGGCTGCAGTTCATGGGTTGCAGAGAGTCACACGTGACTGAGCAACTGAGCACTCCTCTTTCAAAGCAGGAGGTGTGATTTTGATCCCTGTTTTGGGAAGATCCCCTGGAAAAGGAAATGGCAACCCACTCCAGTATTCTTGCCTGGGAAATCCCATGGACAGAGGATCCTGGCGGGCTGTAGTCCATGGGGTCGCAAAAGAGTCAGACAGGACTTAGCACCTAAAGCAGAGAAGGCAATGACAGCCCACTCCAGTACTCTTGCCTGGAAAATCCCATGGACGGAGGATCCTGGCGGGCTGTAGTCCATGGGGTCGCACAGAGTTGGAAACGCCTGAAGCGACTTAGCAGCAGCAGCACCTAAACAACAGCAACAGTGAATAGTATGATGACTGCTAATGGAATGAAGTGTTAGTACCTTGATTTTTACTAAGATGTGAGCCATTCTACCAACTATTGGTTTGTAATAGCAGTATAAATATCAGTTCAGTGGAAAAGGCATATTATTTTATACAAAATCTTATAATACTAAAAGGAATAATTTTGATCTCTAGGACCCCTTAAAGATCAACCTAGAGGTTTGTAGACCTCACTTTGACACCTAATTTTTATACTAAATAAAATAATTGAGCTTTGTCATAGGTATGACAAAGATACCAAATCTTGTTTTTGGTTTTGAGCACTTTGAACAGTGTTAGCAAGGAAGTACATGTACTATAAAATGGAAAGCAGTATCTTCTAATAAGAGACTATTAAAAGTTTATGTTTGCCGTTAGAGAGTCTATGTAACCTTACCAGTAAGAGTACTTCTAAAGGATGGACAGAGTTTGATTATGGAGTGATGTTCTTGATTTGTTTCTACATGGTGTTTTTGTCTGTTTTTTAAACAGAAACTCTTACAGACTTGTACTACTGTCCATTTTCTCTTAAGCTGTGAAATTGACCTATGAGATTTTCATGATGAAATCTGTTCTTACTCCTTTTTCAATGAAACTGGAAAGCCTGCCTCAATTCATACACAGCAGCAATATCCACTCCATTTTCTTTTGACTTTTGTTTTCAAGATTTACTAATACCTATGTTGTATGTGCGTGTGTTGAGGGTGTATGTGTGTTATCAGTTTGCTGTCTGAATTTTAAACCTGGTTTTAAAGTCATCCTCACTTGATTTGAACAAGCATGTATTACCCACTGGGATTAATGCTAACCTCTGTACATTTTTTCCCTTTCTTTGGACTCTTGATCTGTATCAGTCATACTTCTCTGCTACCAGAACAGTTTTCCTCACATTTTTACTACTGTTCTTCCAAAGAATTTACTGAGTATAACCAATCTGTGGACACTTATTTTGATTCACTTAGGGCTTAGCTGTCTTGGTTTTACCAACTTAGTCTTTTTTTTTTTTTCCAGGAGCTAAAGGATATTTCTTATCCAATAAATTGTTTCATAAATATTGTTATAGGTGGTATTTGTTTAAATAAGTCAGTGAGTGTGTTACGCCTGGTACCTTACTCTCTTTATTTTGCCCGTGATGTCACAGGTTTAAGCCGAGTCTCCATTCATTCATGTAACTGTAGTTTTAGTTGTGTTCCAGTCTCATGGGTCCTTATGACATTTCTGTTCCAAACTCAGAATAGTAAGGTTTTGAAGAAACTGCTTTTATCTTTCTGATGTTGGTTCCCATTCAAATAAACTCAGAGCTTTTCTTGCTAGTGGGAGGGAACTAGGTTCTTATTTTCTTACCTTAGTTTACTTTCCAGACTGACTGGAATGACCAGTTACTGCTCAGTAGTTGAAAAAGGCAAAACACAACTATGGTCTGTCTTCTGTTAAGTTAGTGTTTTAATTTCTTCTCTTTCCTCATTCCCCTGTCAGTGTACCTTGACTATGTTTAGTCAGTCATTTAACACATACTTATTGGCTCCTTCCTTGATTCATATTGAATAGCCACTTTTTTATGTTTGGGAAGTTTGAAGTCCACAAGTAAATCAAAGTTGACTCATCACATATAATACATGCTAGTTGCTAGTTTACTCAGCCTAGAGAGCTTTGCTGAGATTCTTAAAATTGCTTAATTGTGATTCAAAGTTAGTGTTCCCTATCGTCAAATCAACTACAAATTTCTGTAAAAACAGTTCATTGTTTTGTGAAAACCATGAGGTATTGTGGGCTAAACAAAAATGGGTAATGGGTTGGGATTTACATACAGGCCAGAGTTTGTAGACAGTCCTGGTATAGATCAAGTTGAAACAAATGACAGACATTAGAAGTCTCAGTTTCTGATGAAAAAATGGTTACCATTTGCCTAATAAGCGCTATGTGTAGTAAGTACTCAAACATTTCTTAATGAGGTGACTCATTTATTTCCCCTTTTCCTGATTCCTGGAGATGTCCACCTGAGGTCTGACAGTTTTAAAAACCTCGTAATGCACTCATAAGCCTGTTATACAATGATTTATTACAAACCACTATGTCATCTGGTCCTGTGAGCCTGCAGGATTTTTATGTAATATTCTGTACTGTAATACTCAAATCATTGAGGTTTAGCAGGAAGAGAGGCTCTCCGCTTCACTTCCCTCATTTTCTCCATGAAGGAATAGAGGCCCAGAAGAGTCACATTGTCTAAAATCTTACAGGATACCTGAGATCTGACTTCTCTTTCATGTTATTTTTAATTTACATGGGAGCTCTGGATTCCAATGGAAAAGGCAAGGACAAGAAAAGTAGTTTACAAGTTTATCCTTTCTAAATTATGCTTTAAATTCTTAAGGTTCACCAGCTCTGTTGACCATAAATATGATAACAAAACAAAGCAACAACAGCCAAAAGGAAAAAAAAAAAAAACATAGATTGCCTATAGTTACAGACATTCTTCAAAGATATTGCAGTTTTGGTTCCAGACCATCACAATAAAAGGAGTCATACAAATTTTTTTGGTTTCCTACTGCATATAAAAGTATGTTTACACAGTAGTGTAAAAATAGTGTCTGTAATAGGAGCATTATGTCTTAAAAATAGCATACCTTAATTTAAAAAATACTTTTAGTGATAATAAATATTAACCATCATTTGACAGTTCAGGGCTGCCACAAACCTTCGATTTGTTTAGGAAAAAAATAAGTTAGCCTTTCTGTAAAATACACATATTGCTAGGCACGTTGTTAGGAAAATCATCTGAAAGATGCTCCTGTGCCATAATTGGAAGGTAAAAGTCAATGCCAGTACCTGCTAATTTCCCTTCAAAAACTATCTTGTCTGCCTATTTTGTTTTAATTGTATTTGTTTCTCTTGGGGAGGGGGCTGGGAGTGGATACTATAAATTTTTCACTAGAACGTTATGTTCAAATTGTTAAAGATACCCTTAAAATGCTTACATGAAAATGTAAGATGTAGAACTCATTAGCTTAAAAGGATATTTTCTCCTTTTTAATAGTGTGAATAAAAATTATCTCATGAGATTGTGTCTTTAAAAATATAGTTTAAATTAAAAAAAAATAAAAATATAGTTTAAATTTAGCATTTATCTTACTGTCAAGAGTGGTAGAATGTTTTAAGAAAATTCTTTGCTTCTCTTTGGACTTATTATAGGCATACATGAAAAGACATCCTTAAAATGTTGGACAAATAAGCCATGGTTGTAGTCCAGGGCTAAGGCTCTATTAAAAGAACATATGCTGCTGTTTGTCATTAATATTTAAGAAATCAGCCAAATAATTTGGTTTTATTGTACAGGGTTTTATATTTTAAGTTTGGTTAGTACTAAAATAAGCTGAGATACACATTGTAATTAGAGCTTAATGTTTTTTCTTGAGATTATCTCTTTGAATCCTGATTTGTTGCATTTTACAGGAGTAAGTTTTTTGTTGTTGTTGTTGTTTTTTAGGAGTAAGTTGTATAAATATGATTTCATTTAGTCTAATATAATTTTGTAAAATCTTTTAAGCTTTAGCATCATGAAAATTTATACACATTTTAAGCTATTTGTCAAAGACTTCAGAGCTGTCTTAAAGTACACCTCTTCATTATACCATATTATATGTACACAAATGTGTTATTACCTTAGTAGGGTTTTAATTATTTTTAAAGAAGTGGGAAATGAGTAATGCATTTTGTGTGTGTGTGTGTGTGCTGTTTGTGAGAGTGTTTCTTGGGGGAGTAGGGAGAACAAAGGGGCATTGCGGGGCAGAAGATTATGACGTGCTAATGTATCCTGTTAACGTCATCAACTTTGACAAATTACAGGACATGTAACTGTTTCTGGCAATTACAGGACAGGATAGGTTCCTAAAAATAGAGGCAAATTTTTGAAAAGATAGACCCTGGCAATCGTGAACATCAATAATTTAAAAGTCTCCAGTGAATGATCAGAGTTTTACAGAATTTTGATGTTGGTGTGTATCAGTTTGCTAGGACCACCATAACAAAATACCGCAGACTGAGTGGCTTATAAAACAACAGAAGTTTGTTTCCTCACAGTTCTGAAAAAGCCCAGGATGATAGTACTGGCAGGTGTGGTTTCTCCCGAGGCCTCTCCTTGATTTGCAGCTGGTTGCCTTCTTGCCTCTTCACACGATCTTTCCTCTGTGCACATGCATTCCTGGTGTCTCCTCCTCCTTGTAAAAGGACACTTGTCATGTTGAGTTATATTCACATTATGAAAGATTGACCCTAATAACTTCACTTTAATGTACTCACCTCTTTAAAAACCCCATCTTCAAATAAAGTCACTTTCTAAAATCCTGCAGGTTGGGCTTCACCATAAATTTTAGAGGCACCAATGACTTCACTAATGGGTAAACTAATTTAATTTCTCTCCTCTATTTCATCTCCCCTCCATACACTTTGTGTTGTTAGTTGTCATAGTTTGGTATTTTTTGCAGCATGTCATGGTTTTAACAAGACAGTTTGACAGTTTCCTATGGATTTCCCAGGTGTTGCTAGTGGTAAAGAACCCACTTGCCAGTGCAGGAGACATAAGAGATGCAGGTTGGATCCCTGGGTTGGGAAGATCCCCTGGAGGACGCCATGGCAACCCACTCCAGTATTCTTGCCTGGAGAATCCCCATGGACAGAGGAACCTGGTGGGCTGCAGTCCATACGGTCGCACAGAGTTAGACACGACTACAGTGACCTCGCATGCATGTATGCATGCACGTGGTTTTAACAAGACAGTTTGCCAGTTTCCTATGATAACCCATTGAGGTAGTGTGGCAGTGGATGAACTCTTACTTTATTCCACAGACAAATTGAGAACTTATACCCAACAAGTTTTGATGCATGATTCTTTATGAGTTTAGAAGCTGTTATTTATATAGCAAAATATTACAGTCCGTCTGCTTGTGGCT
The DNA here is from genome assembly GCF_910594005.1 of Cervus elaphus. Classification (NCBI taxonomy): domain Eukaryota; kingdom Metazoa; phylum Chordata; class Mammalia; order Artiodactyla; family Cervidae; genus Cervus; species Cervus elaphus. The sequence goes on along the minus strand of NC_057833.1, from coordinate 29,727,910 downwards.
GACTGACTGTTTAGGACTGCCACTGATCTCAAGGTCCATGTAAGCTGTGTAGTGATACCCTGTGGTGTCCATGGGTCCTTGGCAACATATGTCATGCCTTGGAATTAGCAATTTCCTAGAACCTCCTGGTGCTAAGAATTTGGTTTCTTTTTATAGTTATTACATTCTTTTACATTATAGATGGCATACTTTTTTTTTCTTCTCTGAAGAAGGTATAGTATTTGAATGACATTTCTAAATACATAGGTCTGTATATTAAAATTTATAGTTGGAATTGTTCTTTTTCTTCCCAGCAACTTGTAAAGTCACGCAAGGATCTGGCCATGGTTTACATTGTTAGTCATGTCTCCAGCATCTGGCATAGTGCCTTACACATTTGAAGTGCTCATTCTCCTTTAACTGAGTGAATAAAATAAATGTCAGAAAAATAGTGCTTTAGTGGGTTTTACCCCTATAGGCTTTAGCATGGCCATTGTTATGTTTACTTTTCACTTGTCATTACCCCACCCCCACAAATGCATGTAGTCAGCATTTGTTTGGATTGGTTTATCACCCCAAAGTAATATGAGTAGCTGAAAATGTGACCTTGAAGGGAGCAGAACCAGAGGTACCACTTTCCATGAACAGCGAATTGTAATACTGTATTCTGGAGCATTTCTGCTGAGATGTCTTCTGTTTTACCTCTAGTTTAACACATACGAAGTGGGACTCCCCAGAGGGCTGTGCTCTCTAGGGAGCCCTGTTCTGTAAGGTAAATCTGTCCTCTTTCCAATGTGGAAACAATTGGGATTTTAGACACTGACCTTCCCTCCACACCCACCCCCCACCTCCCACTTAATTCTCCAAATATAATCTATCACTAACTTCAGGCACTTTCTTTTAAAACATTTCTTGGTTGTCTGCCCTCCTTAGGTTGCAACTGACAAATCTTCTAGATTAGACCATAAAATTCGTTTTTGACTTCTTTAACCAAAATACAATGGTAAATTAGCTTCAGATAGTACTTGAAGGTAGACATTTAATGTCATTGAGGACACCGTTTCTCTTGTTTCTGTGTTGCCCACTTCTCTGCCTCTGCTATGTCTATTCTGACCTCAGTGATCTGCATTCATCCCAAGCTTCACATAGTGCCCTTGTTGCCTGCCCACTCCTCTCTGAAAGGAGGTTGACTTTATAGAAATCAACACGTGTTCTACTTGCGTTTCACTTACTGGGAGTGATTGAATTGAGACACATGGGATGTGGTGTGTGTCTGTGGAGGAGAGGTGTCAACCCTAAACCAAAGGTATGATTTGCAAATTAAGTACCTTCCTCTGGATCAGAATGTCTGTCCCATATAAACCACAGGGCTGAGAATGGAATAATTCTCCAAATGGAAAGCAGTTGTTGTGTTGTGTGTGTGCCTTTTCTTAGACAGTGGCTGTGGATTCTGCAAGAGGCAGGCCACAGTTTTCATCTTGCTAATTACGATCGCACCATGTCTCAGCTGCTGAGTTGCAGAGAAGCCTGAATCTTGGCTAGATGGACTCCCAGCATATCAGCCACTTGGGCCCCTCTGTGTTATTAACATTTATTTGGAAGGGTGTTCTGACGGTGTCCTAGGTCATACTGTTTGACAGTTATTTGTTGGTTTAACATCAGAGTTCTTATAGCAGCTTTTAATATTGTTGCTCTTTTTTCAACTATTAAATAGCTATGACCAGTATTTGTAGATACTATGTATAAAGATACAGCTTCTGTTTTGTCACAGTCTCCGTAATGTTGAGTATTAGTTTAAAATGTTTCTAATGTTATGGCTGGCCAGCATATTTTTGTTACTGCTGTTTATTATTGGTTACCTTGAGTATTTTACTAATGTTTCAGCTGGAGGGATCTTGAATTGGTTCAGTCTTTTGAGTGGCTCTAATTTGTTGGCATTCATTAAGAATCGAAATAGCTATTTATCTTTTCCCTTTGGTCCAGTAATTTACTTTTAGGGACTTTCCTGATCTCGAGGACTATTCATACATGCACAGCTACCAAAAGAAATGGAGGAAGAAACAACTTGAAGCATAAATATTGTTATAGGAATCTTAGAATAATTTAAAATCATCTAAATGTTGAGCAAAGAAAAAATGAAACTAATGTGTCTGCCATGGGATAATATGCCACCACTGTACATTTTGGTTTTTGATTTTTTTCTCCTAATATCTATTTTTATTTGCTTGTTTGGCTGCGGCACTCGATCTTTGTTGCAGGATCTTTAGTTGTGGCATATGTGATCTAGTTCCCCAACCAGGAATTAAACCAATCCCTTGCATCGGGAGTGCAGAGTCTTAGCCACTGGACCTCCAAGAAAGTCCCACCACTACATTTTGGACTAAATTATTTTTCTAAGATGAGGACATTTTGATCGTGCATTTCAGTTTAGAGCCTGCAAGAAGTTTTCAGACCTCTAAATAATGTGTTGTAAGTATTGAGGTTTCAGAAAAGCTTTTTTTTTTCCTTTGTCCATAACTGTCGTTATTTTTTCAATCTTGTAGATTTAAAATAGTATGATTTAGGATCATCGTTGGACTCTGATATGCTCTAGATATGGTATCAGAAAAGAATATGATGTCTGTTCTGTTTGAGGCCAAAGGCAGACATGTGGTACCAGATGTGTGGAAGAACAAATGAGGAGATGGTTAAATATTTGGAGCAGTTGTTATCTAGTGTGTGAATGCTGAACTCCGTTGTGTGATGCTGAAAATACCATGTATATTCGGTTGAAGCAGTTATACCTGACTTACATTGACAGTCCTGTTTTTGTAATACTTGCTAGATTTTTGTCTGTGAAACCTTGAAGTAAAATAGTTCATACTAAACAATAGCGTATTTAGTGTAATTTTACATATAAACACTTGGCTAAATGTTAAGATTGTAGTTTTTATTTTTACTCTGGCTGCTTTAATATAGCTATGGGTTTGAATTAAGTAATTTCATTGCCCATAACTGATGGGGATTTGAATAAAAGCTTTTATGATTTTACAAGCTGTTTCTGAGAGTTAAGAAAGTACAGAGATATTTAATATATATATGTTTTTAGAACCTAGATCATTTACTTTTTAGGGCTGAATAAGTATGATCAGGCAGAATATACAAATAGGTGTTTTGTGATTTTAGGAAGTGCTTATTTTGGATGTCTTGTTCAATAGTCTGTCAGCTCCTTGGGGCAGAACTTCTTTTATACATGGTAACCTCTACCAGACGTGATATCGAGGCCCATATCTGTTTGTACAGGGTAGATTGGATGAGTGTCTTACTGTTATCTTGTGACCTTGTTTAAAGATAGATGTTATGAAAGATACCACCATGGAAGAGGTATGGCAGGAAGGTTTTTGTGTGCCTTCTGAAGATCGGTTGCGGCTAGTCTCTGCATATCCTGTCTTCACTTGGGGCAGGTGTAAGACTGCATCATAGATGTGTAAACAAACAAATCACAACGGACCTGTTCTGTAAAGCTGTAGTGAGTCCACTACTGAAGTGGGGGCATTTTCTCTAATTTTTGTTCTCTGGCATCCAGGTTTTTTAGGTAGTTTGAAAGTGAAAACTGAAGCTTTGAATCAGGAAACGTCTTAACGTTGTCTTGTTTGTTTTTAACGTCTAATATTTCCTGTTCTTTTCAGGTGTCCTTTTGATGTTAGAATTTAAACAGACTAATTTCATACTGAACCTTACTCTAGAATTGAGTGTCTTTACAAGAGGATAAACTCAGGTCTTTAAATAAAGAGCCTGTGTAGTTTTATTGCTACTATGACTGAAACTTTTAATACAGAGTTGTATTAACTTTACTATTTTTTTTTTTAAGGCCACATTTGTTTGTATGTTTCTGTTAACTGAAAAACTGTCAATTCTGCAAGGCTGGGACAGCTTTATTTCATGTGTCTGTTCCTAGCTCTCTGTTGTTCAGCGGCTTTGTCATGTCTGACTCTGCTACCCCATGAACTGCAGCCCTCCAGGCTTCCCCATCCTTCACCAACTCCCAGAGCTTGCTCAAATGTGTCCATTGAGTCAGTGATGCCATCCAACCATCTTTTGCTCTGTCGTCCCCTTCTCCTGCCTTAGCTCTTAGCACAGTGCTTTGTCTGCCCTAGGGGTATGTTTGATATAAGTGAAAACAATGGTCTTTCTCTCTGAAAGTATGAGCTAGCTGAAGTAGAACTAAAGCTAGAGTAACCCTTAACAGTTTACCCCTTTCTCTTAAAAAATTTACTTTTGGTTACAGAAACTATTACAGTACTATGATCAATCTAATAAACTCATTCACAGCAATTTGAACAGATAAGAACTCTCCTACTCTTCATGTTTGGTATTTCTTGTTGACTTTAAGAAAAAGTATGCCACCAACATGTATTTATTGTGAGAGTTTTTACAGACAATAATTTATATCATTTTGACTTGTGTTTTTCTTTGCCCCAAGATACATTAGATGATACAGAAACACTACTGATAACTGCTTTAATTTGAGACGTTTTGGTGACCTTTGTGCATCGGAATCAGGCATTTAAAAAATTTTGTACATCTTAGGTACTAGTTCCATTATTCATTATTTGAATATTAGACTGAATGATATTTTAGAGGAAAAGAATACCCTTATTTTCTTCATTAGTTATTTCCCTAGGATTCCACCTGACTGAACTCATTTTGGGAGATCCTCTTCATCAAGCAGTGACTCAGTGTTTCCCTGACAAATATCCATGGCTGGTCAAGTTGTGACTTAATGCCTGCCATGTAATGGGTATTCTGTGTAATCATATAATGGGTGTGGTGGTTTTATTTTTTAAATCATTCAGTCACCAGGCTTTCAGAATTGGCTTTTGTGTTATACCTACTGTGTGTGCCAAGCACATTGTTACCCATTCCTGTGGGTCAGGGTAGAGTTGAGCAGGATCTCCTCCAGAGCTCAGATCCTCCTGTGTGCCACAGGGGCATCTGGATGAGGTGTCCTGAGCCGGTCATCAGAGGAGTGTTCACCTGTATCATTCTGTTCAGTGTGGTGTGTATATCTATATCACATTCAGGCGAATAATTGTACTGTTTGAAATTAAATGGGAGGAGGTGCCTTCTTCTTCACATAAGGATGGTATTTACTTTTATTCCATGGTTTCTCGTCTCAGTGAATGAAGTACTGCCTCTCCAGATGTCCTCAGAGAAACCTCCGATCCATCTCTTTTCCTCAGCTCTGTGTCAAGTCGCCCACCTTGAGTCTGCTACTTCCTGAGTATCTTTGGAATCCTAGGATTCTAGGGTTCTCCTCAAGCCCAGTGCCTCAGTCCGGGTTTCAGTCTTCTTAGGTGACTCCAGCACCTTCCTAACTTGGCCCCCTCTCCTCAGTCCAGTTTCCTTCTAGTTTTCATATTAGAATTCAGGATGGTCTTTTTAAAATGTAAATCATACCACTTCCCTGCGTTTTCTGCTTTTTCTTCCCTGTTTTCTCTTAAGTGATTCCTTCAAGGCTCCTCTTAAGCCTCACTTCATTTTGTTTCTTTTTCTTCCCCCAGCCCTTCCAGTGACTGTTAACCGCTCACTGAATTGCTTCAGTTCTTTGCCTTCCTCCCCAGATATTCATGCTCTCACTCTCCTGTCTGTGCTTCAGGTCTGACCACTGAAGACACTTCCTCAGATGTATTCCCAGACCACTGACTTTGGTTAGGGCTTCCTCTGTGTGTGTTCACTGGGGGAATTGGTACTACCCCCTTGTTGGTCTTCCTTTGTTTCTGAGATAAGCTTGATGAGTGTTCAGTCACCAGGTTTTCCAGATCCAGGTCCAGAGCAGTAGCAGTTCTGTTGATTAGAAGCCTGCTCAGTTCTTATTAATCTGCGAGGTTTAAATATATTGTTACCCTGCATTTTAAGAGATCCATGATGTGGCGGGACGGTCAGCACAGGCCTGGGGTTAGACACCGCTTTATACTGAATGGGCTTCCCTAGTGGCTCAGACAGTAAAGCGTCTGCCTGCCATGCCGGAGACCCGGGTTCAGTCCCTGGGTCGGGAAGATCCCCTGGAGAAGGAAATGGCAACCCACTCCAGTACTCTTGCCTGGAAAATTCCATGGACTGAGGAGCCTGGTAGACTACAGTCCATGGGGTCGCAAAGAGTCGGACACGACTGAGCGACTTCACTTTCTTAATACTGAATAGGTGTCAGTGTATCCTTTTTTAAACAAGGAACTGAGAAGCTGGTCTGTGGGCCATGTCCAGCCCACTGACCTTTATAAGGACCACAAACTAAGAAAGGGTTTTAATTTTTTGAGTGCTGAAAAAGAAATCAATAGAAAAATATTTCATGACACGAGTATCATATGAAATTCAAATTGTAGTGTTGGTAAGTTGTTTCATTGGGACACGGCCACACTCAGTCATCCGTGTGTCATTGCTGCTCTTGCACTGCAACTGCAGATGAGTGCTCGTGACGCTGACTACGTGACCGGCAAAGCCTAACATGTTTACTGTTGGGCACCGTACAGAAAAGTTTTCTTTAAATCCTTTCCGTGACATGAGAACAGCTACGTATAATTAGGATGTATTTAAGCTATATGTCAGTTTCCTTCTTTACCTCCTTCTGAAGATATCATTTGAGTTTTCAGAACTGTACTCCAACCTCTCTGCCTTTTGCATACCTAGAGCTTTTTGAAACTTGAACATTGCAGATTAGATGTTGAGAAAATAGAGGCTTCAAATCCTACTAAATTTTGTAAACAAAACCAGCATGGATGGCTGGTCCCTGATCCCATAGTCTGAAGTCAGTCTTTTCCTATATAAATAATTTTCTGATCCTTAAAATACACTCTTTTTTACAGTTAAGGAGAAAAGAGGAACAACTTTTTATGCTATTTGATATAATTATTAAAATATGATACTGGAGGCCCTTTTGTAAATTTTTAATCCTTTTTACCAATATGTTGCAGAAAAAGAGACCCAGCTGTGTTTTGGTTGTATAATCTAACTATTGGAAGTAACTTTATTTGTTAGGATTTATTATTAGGCAATATCAAACCTTCATTTTACAATATTTAATAAAATCAAATGGTTTTTACAACATTGTTTACATTTTGTTTAAAAATATTTTATTGAGAAAATACTTAATTAACTTTGTTTTGTTTTTAGGGTTATATCCTGTGTTGTGACCTCATGGTTTAAGTGGGAATAAAGATGAGTATAAGCAGTGATGAGGTCAACTTCTTGGTATATAGATACTTGCAAGAGTCAGGTGAGTACATTCATAAAGTAAATAGGCCTCAAATTATTTTAATATCCTCAAAATAACCTTTTATGCATTTGAAATTTGTACCAGTCCAAACTGTTGAACTTTGTATGTTTCCTTAATGTCTGGACTGCTGTTTTAAAGCTATGTGTTACTGCATGGTTTAACTCTCTGACTCTTTCAAATATGTTGGAATCATCTCAGGCAAATATTTGTAACAAGTGGTTTAGCTTTCACTGTTCAGAGATCATTTTTATAATTTGTAATGAAGTGAGATTGTTGCAAATGGTTGGTAGGAGCATATAAATTCTCAGATACCATCAGTTTGATAATGTATGTTCATAATTCTTGGCTTAATGTTACTGGTCCTAGTTGCAGTAAGCATTTCAAAAGCTAAATTTGCTTTTTCATAATGCTTTTGTCTCATCCCAGTTGATTAAGTGTATCTTTGACCTGAATCTTAATAATGTATTTCATCAGGAGCTGATTAGTAAATATAAATCATTGAAAGTTATTTGTTATAAATATTAAGTTAGTCAGTGATCTCCCAAGTTTTCCAGACAGATTAAGAGGTGTTATCCTAAAAAAGAAGGAATATCACAAGGGAAAATGTAGGATGGATTAAGGGGGAAAAATAAAAACTAGAAGAGGAAAAACGGGTTGGATGGGAGGTAAGATGGTGGAAAAGATCGACTGCAATGGAAAGTTAGATTGTTAACATGAGATTGAATCATTTGGTGGTTGAAAATGTTGGAGTGTGAATTTTAGGAATTATAACTTAAAGTTATTGGGATGTTAATTAAGGTAAAGTTTGGTATAAAAAGATAATTTTTGTAGTCACTTTTGGGGGAGAGGTGAAAGGAATAGAGTAGGATATTGCGCCTTCAATTTTGATTTGAAACTCCAGTTATTCTTCTTCCAGGGTTTAGTCAGTTGTCCTTTCTTAGGCAGATAATTTAAACAAGGCCTTAGATTTTAGATCGTCTACTTTTGAGATAATCCCAGCTGCACTCCAGTTCTGAGCTTTTCTCTTAGGTGGGAATTTTCGATTCCCAGGCAACATCACTACTCCTCTCTGGCTTGGAACAGCCGAGAAAATTATATCCAACAAGGGCTGGAGGGAAAAAGAAGAAAATAAAGTAACCAAGAATGCAGGATAAGTTGTTATGAAGCTTTGAAACGAATAGATCTTGTTTTGTTTTGTTTTCAGTTGGTAAACTGGCAGATCCAAAGAGAAAATCTGTAGACTATTTTGCCTAAGATTTAATGATTATTAATAAAGTGGAAAAGGTAGTGACCCAGGGACTGGAGCACATACGCTCACATTTGGATATTGTTATGTAGTACTTTAGACGATAGCAGAAAGAAGTTATTGGGGCAGAACAAACTGCTTTTTTCTGCCTTTGAATTCAACCACCAGTTAAGTCAGAGCTTTGAGGCATTAGACACTAAAGTGAAAAATAGTGTGAAGGATCAGTGGATGAGAAACACAGATGATGTTTTATGTCGCTGCAGGAAAATACAGCAAGTAAAAGGGACAGTAAAATAATAATGTGTTAATTTATGAAAGTGTACAGTGATTTTATCAAAAGTCTTAAAATTGCTTATGTTCTCACAAAGTATGCTTCTAAATTTTGTATTTTAAGGTATTTTATGTTGCAGTAAACATAAAGCAAGAATGATATTTTTAAAAAATACCTTGTATGGTAGACTAATATTTATCATATTAAGTCCTATGTAATTGTTAACTATGTTCTTAGTTGTGCTTTGTGTATTCTTTACAAAACTATATACGGTGTACTGGTGATGAAGTATGATGTTAAGCCACATGTCTAAAATGTGAACACCAGTCCCTTTATAAAATTGCTAACTTCCTGTTTACATTATGAATTTATAGGGGAAAATCAGACTACACTGGTGACTTTGACTTAACAGCAGTTTTTCTAGGAAGGCAGCTGGCAATAAATTTAAGAACCACCTATAACCCGCATTCTGAAGTTTGATCCTCTGACCACCTGCATCACAATCATTTAGAGAACTAGGAATGGGCCCCAGAATTTCCTTTTTACAGATGTTCCAAGTGGTTCTTAGGCACAATTAATGATGGATCTGTACTAGACATAGGATAATTAGAACTTGACAAAAGATGTTATATATTCACAGTATCTTGGGATCCATCTCCTGAGGGAATAAAACCACTTAACTTGTTTTAATCCTAAATACTTCATACTGTGTGGTAAGTCTCCTATTACAACTATTATCAGTACTAGGAAATATTACCTGTAAAAGTCCCCCCCCACCCCCCAGTTACATAACTTCTCAGAGCTCCCATTTTCTCATTCATAAAATTTGTTAGTAATACTTGCTGAAAAGGAACTACAGCATGGTATTCAGCCTCAAATATTTTATAAACTTCCGTCTGAAATAAGCCATCCTTCCCTATTTGTTAAAACTAATTAAGAGAAAAATTTATTGTAGTATGGTTTTATTGTGCTGGAACCTTATATCTTTCTCATTTATATCTCTGGAAAATTCATCCTGAGCATATTACTTTGATCATTATCATTTTGTGCTGTTATGAACTAGACTTTTCATATTTAACAAATATTTCCTGGGGAATAAAATTTGTTATTTTTTTTTTTTTTTCCTTTTGGGATTTGACATGTAGTGCTACAATTAATGATTTATTTGATTTAGTGTGTTCCCTTTAATTAGCATTTACCCATGGGCATTAATAATTTGATCACCCTAATAACGTATCCAGCAATGATAGGTAGAATAAATACTAATATTATAGTTGGTTGTATATAAGAGAAACTGATGCAGGGTTAGTTTTAGAAGCGCTAAGCTGGTTTGGATCTTTTAATTTTCTCCCCTCCCCTCACTCCTTCCCCCTCTGTGTCACTTGATTCTCCTGTAGTTGTTTATTTTTTCTAAGGAAATTGTTCCAGGCAATTATTTGTGAACTTTGTGGCACTCGTTTTTCTTGTTGCTTTGTATAAGATGAAGTTTTGCTTAAATTGTGTATTTGGTTTAGGGGAGAATTCTTGGTTCTGGATTTCATTGTCATCTATTACATGTTTTAGGAGCTGGTGGATGAACCTGTGTTGAACACCATGAAACAGTTGCATTTTATGATTGAAAACTAACTGGAAAATGCAGAAATCATATGTCCTTGTTACTGAATAATTTTCTAGATTGTGATTCTGAATACTGTTATTTTTAAAAATCCTCATGTTTTTAGAACTGAGATTCATCTTGCCACATAGTCTCCATTTATGAGAAGGTGATGATATATGTAGGCTTAAAGCATTCGCTTCATGAAAGATCTTCTTGTCTCTCCTGCACCCCACTTCACTCTTCTGCTCTTTTCAAAGGGATATTGCTTCTCCCAGGAAATAGGCCTTGCACCACACCACTTCTTACATGATGCTTACTTAAAATGTTATATTTGTTTATAGGGTCACACGTCAGACACACTTACTTTGGAAATCTAAACATGATCACAATGATCATAGTGGGCACAAAGTAGCCAGAGTGTTAATACCCAACAGCCCATTCATTTGTCTTTTTCATTTACTGCTTTTTGTATTAACCCCTCCAAAGGCCAGTAGAGAGTATCAGCAGTTAAATGATAGTGTAGTTTCTCTTGACTCAGATAAAGGTAACTGGGCTAGATAAACATTGCTTCTTACATATCCTCCGCTGGTGCCGTTTATAAACAGATTTTAACAGCAGGCTGGAAGGAGTTTAGATTAAATGGCTATGAATAATGTGCCTTCACCATGAAGAAATGGAGAGGAGAGGTCAGCATCTGATATGTCCACCATGAGTCTTTTCTTTCAGTTTTTGTGAGTACGTGGTCAGTTACAAAACTGCAAGTAGGTACATAGTTTTGTTTTATAATAAAATATGCAGTGGCATTAATTTGATACAGTTGTTGTACACATGACTAATGAACAATAAATAGCAAGCAGTTGTCATAAATGCTGATAATTAACTATACTTTTATACTTTCAAATCACTTTTTCTCCTCTTTTTGTAAACTGAATGACTATTTTTTTTGCTGATAAAGGAAATTCCTGTTACACATTCCGACTGACATACTTGTTAAAAGACAAAGGTCCTTTAATGGTTGCCAAACAGAGAACTTGTTCAATCTTAATAGTAATCTTTTTGTTTTTTTAGGAATAACCAGCGTAGTAAGCATATAAGGAGACGTGTAAATTGCTGATGGTTTCATAAACTTGCACAGTTTTTTTGAAAAGCAATTTGGTAGTCATGAACTTCCTTTGAAGTGCTGATGTCCCCTTCAACTTTTGAGGGAATCCATCCTAAAGAAAAAAAACATACATATACATGGCAAAAGCCTATACACATAGATATTTGAAGTAAGGGTCTTTTTAAATAGTGAACATTGGAAAATCCAAATGTCCAGCCATGGGATGAATAATTTACTAGCTGGTACATTTATTGGATGAATATTATGATAATAAAATTATTTCAGAAAATACAATTCATATAAAATATTCAGATATATATGTATAAAGGGCAAAATTAGGGCACAAAACTGCATAGCCAGTGTATTGTGCTGGACAACAGGAAATAAAACATTTTAACAGTTGTATTTGGGTTTTGGTATTGTAATTTTTTTTCTTCACTCCTTTCTTCCTTTCCTTTTTTTGTTTTTTTTGAATAAGTGTTAGGTCTAACTTTTCAACATACAAGGTCCCATGTAGCATTTTTTTCTCTACTTCTTTTTACCTTTTCTAAAATCTTCATGCATTTAAGTATGGAACTTTTTGTAGTAAACAAAATTCTGGGTCTATAGGATAGATGGATTTGGGGTCAAGAGAGTATGTGGTGATGGAAGCAGGGGTATAATTTTCTGGGCTTTTCTGACCTGATGCTAAAAAAGGACCTTATATAAATCAGATTTTACTTCCATACAAGGGCACTGTGTCATGTTAGTAGTTAAGCTTTGCGACCCACTCTACCCCACCCCGTTCAGAGCCCTTTTTCATGTTCATATACCCTCTGTTTGCAAAGTAGAGTTGACAGACTCTGGAAGACTTGACTTCCTTTTGAGGAAACCATCCCTATCATCCCAAGAGAGGTCACTCCTAAAACAAGCAATATGTAGAAAATGGTTGTCTTGTGACCTCATTTCTTACGCGGGAACAGTGCATGGCCTCAGAATTAACTGCACGTAGACCCCCGTACCACTGCTGGTCCTGATCACTGAATATCCTTGAATTACTGTATACTGAACTTTGTGGTTTTCAGCCTTACGCCTCTCTGGATTTCTTTTTCTGTCTCCCAGATTTTAATCACTCTAGTGAATGTGTAGAATACTTGATTGTAGAGTATTTATACAAAGTATTATTTATATCAGCTTTGCTTTTTCTCCTGGAAAGAAGGGATGCTATATTAGGCAAGCAGACTAGACTTAAGCATTTCACAGACTGTAAGTTGATGCCTTTTGCCTTTTACTATGTAGATCAAAAGCTGTCCCTGAAAAAGTATTGCCTGCATATATATTTACAGATAAATGCAAATATATTTTGGCATAACCCTGGTTCAAGTTTTAGTTTTTCAACAGAGATTTAAGTCATATGTTTTCTCTGGATTCATAGATTTCCTGATGTGCCAAGATAAATTATAGTAGAATTGCATTCTGATTTAACAAATGTTTATTGAACACTAGTAAAATTAGGTGACATCTAGTTTCCTAAAATTGAAAGATTACTAGACATTAACCCCATCTTCAGACATCCCAGTGTATTAATCATACACATACACACAACCCGTAGAATGCTACACATACACAAATTAGAGGATTAGAAGAGAAATATCAATCCTGGAGCAGCAGAAGGAAGGATTTCCCCTCCATTCACATAGGTGAAAAGTGCGTGGTAAAGCCCAAAGGCATGAGATAGCACGGTATATTCTAGGTCTTGGTTGTAATTTGCAGTCACTTGAGTTTAATGTGCATTGAGAAGAATTGGGGAGATAAGCCTGGAGAGATGAGTAGGGTAAAGATTGCAAAAGTACCTATGTGTCACACTTAGAGAGTTTGACCTTGATTATGAAGGCTAAAAGGATTGTTGAAAGTACTCAAATAAGGAGGGTGTGATCATTTTTTGTTTTACAAGTAGTCTTCTGGCTGTAGTGTTGCAAGTGTATTTGACTGGGGAGGAGAGGAAAGGAACTTATGACCGCAGTCGTCCAGGTAAAGGATGAAGGGGACTAAAATCCAGGTTTGGGCACAAAAGGAAAGCTATGACAGAGACCAGAGAGGGGGAGTTGATAGGATTTGGCAAATGGTGGAATGCCAGGGGCTGAGGTGGAAGTTAGGATGACCTTCAGGTATAGCACAGCAAGGTGAAAACTTTCTAAGGAAGAAGTTATTTTAGGGAGGGGAAGAGGAAGAGTAGTTTTGAACGTAATTTTAAGCTGCTTTGTAATGCTGTAACTAGAAATAAAAGAAAAAGTTATTGTTCAATTCAGCATGTGTTTAAGAAGAGCATTTTAAGTATGGACCTTTTTTAGGGCAGATATATATTAACGATAAGTGCCAAAACTATTAATGATGACTTTAGGGTTGTTTTTCTTGCTATTTGAGAACATTGTAAGTGCATATGTAATAACTTAAGATGGCAGAGAGCACCTGGTCTCACAAAACAAATTCAGAACATAGGCAACATTCCATTTAAAAATTGACATTGTTCTATGTGCAGCTCTTAGGATATTCTTGGACATAATCTTGAACTTTGTCATCTAATTAAGTAGGGTCTAAATGTAATTAATAATTATTTAAACTGTACTCAGAAATTGGAGTACAGAAGTCATAGACTTTGCTACAGTTTAGAAGGCTTTGGAAAATCAAAGTATCTTGCTTATTAATAAAAAGTTTTAATGTCTCATGTGCTACTGATGCCATTTTCTAATACCCTGAAATGAAATAAGAATAATGATGCAGTCTTTTATTTTTTGTTAATATGCAGGAGCTCACTCTGCCTTAGCTTTATCCTTGAGTCTATTCTAACTGTTCAGTAGGATAGGGGGAATGCAATGGTTATGGCCATGGTCCCTGAATAAATCTTTATTTTCGTTGTGTTTTCTCATCTGCTAAGAAGAGAAAGTAATAAGATTATATATGTGTGCATGATATAGGCCCTCTGTAAGTAACATCGTCTATCTCGAAGTCTTCTACCCCAAGCCACTTGGTTGTTTAGCTTTTTTCCCCTTTCTGTTTATGATTTACTGCAGAATTTATTTGGGGAGGGATATGAAATTGAGAACAGGAGTCCCCAACCTCACTGCTTCTGGCTTTCACTGCCATTATCTCATAACCTTTCTCCCCAATCCTTCCTAGTCTTTTTTCTCAGTTTCCTAACCTGGTGATCTGGGATCTGCTTATCCTCAAGTAGTTCTGGGTTTCCTGATAGGGACAGAGCAAAACAGTGCTTTTTTCATTTGTGTGTTTTTTGTGTCTTCCTTGTGAGCTCAGATAAATTGCAGATTATAAATGCTTTTTTAACAATGATCTTGTCTGTGGGTGAAATCAAGAAGTCAAAATTCAAGTCTTATAAGCTAGCATTTTCTTACTTCTCACTATGGGTAGTTACAGAAACGGTTAGCTATCCCAAAGAGGTAAGGAAGGGACAGCCCTAAGGAAAATGAACTTAGGTGTACTATGACTCTCTGTTAACCAATGAAAAGAGCCTCTAGCCACATGCTGTTTGTGAGCCCACAGTATTTTATGATAGACTGTTCATAAGTGCCACAAGGAGTCTGAGAGTGCAAAGCACAAGACAAAACAAAACAGACATGGACTAAGCACTAAACATCTAAGGATAGACAGGCTTGACAACATGTTATATGGATTAAGTTAGTTTAACCAAGACCCAAATAAGCCCGTGTTCATTTACCTTATTTAACATTCTGTACAGATGTATAATTTAATTGAATTACTTAACATTAATGATAGTTACTAGTTAAACTCTGACGGATATGTTGGTAAAGAGATTAACCACCCTCAGTCTGTCAGTTTACTAGAATTTTACTTTTGGATTTGGACTTGACTTTCATAAAAAGCAAGAGTGACTTAAATTGACTTAAAATTAGATTTTTGTCATGTGAATATTTTGGTTTGAGTATTTCAAATTAAAATCAAAGAGTTGTTGATGGACATACAGATTGGATTTTCACTTACCAGCTCTTCTTTTTCTAAAGCTTCCCTTTAGATGGGTTACTACTAAGTAGCAAAAAATTAGTAACTTTTTTTTAGTACTTAATCATATATACAATGAAAGTTAAGCATGAAAATTATTTTTCATTACAGTTTTCATTCCTTATGTTAGTTTTAGTTTGCTTTTTATTTCCTAAGTAGTTTTTAAAAATAGCCTACAAAATATAGAATTACAAGATGTATGATGATTTATATACAGAAATTTTAATACACTACAGAAATATTAATTGTCATTTAATTTATCTTGAGTGAAGCAGTTGAGTCACATGACTTACAAAGGCTTTTTCCCAACTTTAAAGTTTAATACTATTTGTTTAGGAAAATTATGTTATGTGCTATGGTTATATCATTAAAGTGAAGAAGAAAATACATGAAAGTTAATGTGTTTGGATTTTGATACTTCTTTTGTTTAAAAACATATTTGGCATTAGCTAACAGTCTGGGATTCCAAATGGGTGGAATGTGGATTTGAAAGATTACAGAAGTCTTTCCTTTGTGTCACACTGAATGTTGCCATTTGGAGAATAAATTGTTACACCTCTTCTTTTGCTTTCAGGATTCTCTCATTCAGCGTTCACCTTTGGTATAGAAAGCCATATCAGTCAGTCTAACATAAATGGTGCCCTCGTCCCGCCTGCTGCATTGATTTCTATCATCCAGAAAGGTCTACAGTATGTAGAGGCAGAAGTTAGTATTAATGAGGTAAGGAAGACTTAGTTCAAGTACTAAGTCTTACTCCTAAATGCTTCCTTAAATATCTGATATCTTGCTTGCCCATTCATTATCTGACTTCAGCTTCACCAGGTAAACAAAATTGAAGGGCGTTATTCCCAATGTGGTGTCAGGGCACACAGGCAAGGCTGATGGCTCTCAACTATAAGGACCACTATCTCATTGCCTTTTACATGGTTTAATAAGGAAACAGTAAGAAATACTTTTCTTTACAATAAGAAAATTGTGCTGTGGAATACTGAGACCATAATTGATTGAGAAATTAGATCTTAGGTTATTTGGTTATAAGTGGTTTTGGAAAGCTCCTGTCTACAGTCTGTATGATATAGGTAGTGTAACTTGTGTCAGTCAATTATGGCCTATGAGCCAAAGTCTGCTTGTCACTTGTTTCTGTAAAGTTTGCTTGGGCCATAGTCACACTCCTTAATTTACGTGTTATCTAGTTTTTGTGCTACAGTGGCAGCATTGAGTGGTTGTGACAGAGACCTTATGGTCTGCAAAGCCCAAAATATACAGCAAGATTCTGCACACCCTGGTATAGCTGAAAATTTTTATACATGGTCAGGATTTGTGATATATGGAGCTTTTTACCTTATTTTCACTTCAGAGATTAACACAGTCCCCTTCCTTTTACAGGTATTTTAAAAACTAAAGCATCCATGGTTTCTACATCAGTATTTATTGCTATAATTATAGTGTACTAAATTGATTATTTTTTTAATGTCCTTATGTCTATAACTGAAAAATCTACTGATACTGAATGAAATGTGTCCTCATTGTCTTTTAGCACTTTGCCTCCCAAAGTATACTTATTGCAGAGAATGATAAAACAATTTCTCCCAGTGGCCAGAGTTGAAGTCTCATTTTTTCTGAAAAAATTTTTTCTAGATTTAATATAGTACTCCACAATATATCTATATTGGTTTTAATATTTTTTTTTAAGTTTAAATACTTGCTCCAGCTCCTCAAATACTCTTATAATCGACAGTTTAGAGAGGTGCACCGTGTTTTGTAACCTGGAGCATCCCATCACACCACTTAGGGCGGGTTCACTAGCTTGAGTGAGCCAGGCTTCATTTATGCATGTTTCCAGCTAATATGCACTGTTTCTATTTCTGACTTGCCCTGTGCCTGTCTCTCTTCTCCTGCTTGTTTTAGAACATATTTATTGTGAACTTTCTAATATCAGTGAGAGGAGCTTTGGAAAATTATAGCAACTTGATAAAATTAAAGAACACTAGCCTGTGAGTTGTAGCTGTACTTCTCGAATGCTTCTGTGCATACAAGACTCTCCCCAAAAGCTTGTTAAAACAGAGATTCCTGAGCCCTTTAGAGATTTTGATTCTGTAGCTTTGAGTCTACATTTCTAACAAGTTTCCAGGTGATGGTGGGACTGTTGGTCTTTGGATTGTGCTTTGAATAGCACCAGTTAACAGATTCCAGCTGTCATAGACTACCTGTGGAAGTCTTTAAATCTTACTGTGCTCATATTTCAACGGTAATAAAATAAGGGACTTCCCTGGCATTCCAGTGATTAAGACTGCCTTCCAGTGGAGCGGCATGGGTTCAATCCCTGGTCAGGGAGCTAAAATCTACCTGCTTTTGGGCCAAAAGAACAACACGTAAAACAGAAGCAGTATTGTAACAAATGCAAGAAGAACTTAAAAACAATAACAGTAGTAAAATGAGGTGATTGTATGATATTAATGTCTGTTGATAATGATGTCTATTTCTGCCTTAATGTTTTAATTAAATCACATAAAATTTTTGCATTCAGCAAAACTATTTTAAAAGTTTTTAGTTTTAAAGAAGTATTTACCAAAATGTGGCATCAAATGTCTTATTACTGTATTAACTATCTCACATTACTTTTGACTAACAGAACTTTGGAATATAATTGAAAGGCTTTTTACCCTCCAGGCCTACTTTTTTTTTTTTTTTAATTCCTTTCAATATTTCAGCTTTGATCTGTGCAACACTTAACGGTAAGAATTGGGTGAGGAAGACAATTGGAGCAGCTGTTTGCAGTGGTTCCTTTAGTTGCCTTCTTCCCTCCGGATTCCTTCCTTCCTTTCTTACATGCACTCAGGAAATTATCTAAAAGTGTTTTTTTTTTTCTTGGAATGATGATTTTCAGCTGTTGACTTGTATGAATACAGATTGCTCTAAATGTGTTACCTTTGATTTTTCTTCTCACAATTTTTCAAATCCAGGATGGTACCTTGTTTGATGGTCGACCAATAGAGTCTCTGTCACTGATAGATGCCGTAATGCCTGATGTAGTGCAAACAAGACAACAAGCTTACAGAGATAAACTTGCACAGCAACAAGCAGCAGCTGCTGCAGCTGCTGCAGCTGCGACCAACCAGCAAGGCTCTGCGAAAAATGGAGAAAACACGGCAAACGGGGAGGAGAACGGAGCGCACACTATAGCAAGTGAGCCGGAAGTTCCATTGAAAAGAAACCTGCTTTATGGGGACGCCTCATTTTAGCTGAACTAACACCGTCTATTTGTTTTTTTCCAACTGGTTCCCCTAAATTGTATCGCACAATTCAGATTTTTATGCCTAAAGCTCCATAAAGCTAGATTTACTTTCATGGACCTTATTTTCATTCTTTTTAAAAAAATATTTAGAAACCATTTTTTTTTATTGTTAAGTGAACTTTGTATCTGCATTTGATTTCTAAATATAATTTATAAGAGTAGTTATTAACAAATAATAAAGCTTGGCATGGAGATATAAAGGCAACTCTTGATGTTATATGAATGATATCAGCAACCCCTACTGGCAGAAATTCAGAATAGTATTGGCATGGATTATATTTAATTCAAACTATTTTATCATTTTTTGGGCCTAACCTTTCACAGTCTTCCTCTAGTCCTGCTCCCCCATCTCTGCACACACAACTTAGATGCACATCTCTTTTGAAAAAAATATATTCATATTTAACTAAAGATTGGAATTTATTTTTCATGTGATAAATTCTGTATAGTCATTTTCAATATTACCTGACATAGTGGAATAAGAAAGTTACACTCTATCTGCTGGTTAAGAATTCCTTTTTTCCTCCAATATGCTGTGATATTATTACCTAACTGGAATTTTCCATTTATTTCTCATGATGCAGATAATCATACTGATATGATGGAAGTGGATGGGGATGTTGAAATCCCTCCTAATAAAGCAGTTGTGTTACGGGGCCATGAATCTGAAGTTTTCATCTGTGCCTGGAACCCCGTTAGTGATCTCTTGGCATCAGGGTATGTTTCTCAAAGTGAGATTAAAGTGGATTTCTAAAAGAATCTTACTGAAATAGTGCATGTTTTATAAATACATTGCTTACACTTCCAGGTTTTTGTTGTTGCTTGTTTGTGGTCATTTTGCCCCATAAATCTTTATTTCTTCATAAAGTAATGTTAGTTTTTAAATTACTCCCTCAGGAGTGATTTCGGCATCTCCAAAATGGAGAGACTGAGAAAAATACTGGAAATGGAAATGCCTGATACTCTAGTTTGTATTTGCCTCATTAATAATAGGATATAAATTTGTTGCCTTGATTCTGTAATACTTGAGAATATTGTGAAAATTTAAAATATGTTGCATACTTTATAGGTCTGGAGACTCAACAGCAAGAATATGGAATCTTAGTGAAAATAGCACGAGCGGCTCCACACAGTTAGTCCTTCGACATTGTATACGAGAAGGAGGGCAAGACGTCCCCAGCAACAAGGATGTGACATCACTAGACTGGAATGTGAGTACCACTGTATCGTCCATGATGGATGTAGGTAAACGAACATACTTCACCTCTCTGAGCCTCAAACTGGTGGCAGGGTATGTCTGTTCATTCAGATATTTTTGAATTTCACTAATAAGGGCAGCAGACTAGGAGTCCCCAACCCAAAATGTGTTAAAACCAAAGACTGGCCCTCGAGCAGTCAAAGCAAGGTTCATCTTCAACCTCTCAGTTTATCTAGCTATAGAATCTTTGTACAACTGGTGGTCTATCACTCTGTACTTCATTCTCATCACATGTAAAGTAGGAGTGTATTAATGGTCCTACATAAATTAAATTATAAATGAAAACCAATAATAGGCATGTACTAAGTTCTTAATGGGCTTCCCTGATAGCTCAGTTGGTAAAGAACCTGCCTGAAATGCAGGAGACCCGAGTTCGATTCCTGGGTCAGGAAGATTCCCCTGGAGAAGGGAAAGGTTATCTATTCCAGTATTAATTAAGTTCTTCACTACTAAGTCCTTTGTTAGGAGTACAAGAGAAATCTATGTAATAGAAACATAGTCTTGTTTCTCTCATTTTGCTGTTAATTGATGAAAACTTCATTGTCAGCTGCTTTTTAGGAACTGTTAGTCTAGATTACAAGCTTTGTTCTATCTGTAGGACTTTTAGAATTCTCTGATTCTATATATAATTCAATAACTTTGTTTACTTTTACTTACCAGAAAATTTGATTTCACTATTGATAAAGCTTCATCTTTTCAGTTTAAAATCTATAATTAACAGCTTTCTTTGCTACCATTCCCATAAGTAACTTATGGAAAACTAGCATTTTAAAAGTTTCTGTATCTTTTCCTTTATTCCATGTTGTCTTTTTTCTTCCTTGTAACTTTATGTTCATTTTTTTCAACACCCTCCCACTCCCCGAACTCTGGTTCTAGTAACTTCTTAGACTGTATCAGTGTTACAAAGAATTTTAGAGATCAGCTGTCCTTTCCTTAGCAAGTGGATATCCTTTTCCTTCTCTGGACTCTGTTTTAACAACATTTTGTGGGGCTTTTCAAAGTATCTTCCAAATCTCTTTCCAAGAAATAAGATCTATCTTTCAAAATGATTACACTATCTAAAGTTCTTAGTTTCTATGAAATTCTTCCAGAACTCATGGTAAGGCTTATTAGTGTTCTTTTCTAAATTTCCAGTAATGTATTTACCCTTTCCCACCTATAAAGTTGAGAATTCTAAACAGTGTTATTTGATTGTAGGGTCAGAACTAAGAATTCCATTCTTAAAATGGGACCTTACTATATCATAGGCCAAAGGCCTTATAGCCTTCTTAGGCTGTTTGGCCCAGAGACCATGTTAACTTAATGAAATTTATAGTTTACACTGAAAAGGATGGTGAACAAATGATTTGTTGAGCTCGGTGTTTCTGAACTGCAAGTTAAAGCTTTTAAAAGTATAGACTTTTGGAAGATTTATTACTTGCTATGAACTTAAGTCTTTCCCTAGAAGTTGAAAATGTTATTGTTGTTTAATGGCTCATTTCCATGGCTAAAGCAGAAGCCTGTGAGATAGCTGTTCCTTATTATTCTCCTCCTTTACTAGTGGTCCATGGTCTAAAACCATTAGTTGAAAGGAAACTTTGCATTGTGCAGAGTTTGGAAATAAACTTGTGCTGTTAGCTTCAACATTGCTCCTTCTTCCTTAGATAGAACTATAGGGGATTTCCAAATCCTAGCAGAACTGAATCTGCATCGCCTACAACCAGCATTTGTTTGTCACTTAACTGTACAGCCAGATGACTGGAGAGGTCTGAAAAGGTGATCTTGTTTTCATTTTCTCTAACCGAAAAGCATCAGAAAGTACTGAGTAAGGCAGGATTTCATTCTGTCTCTCCTGTAATGTTTACTCATCTCAGCAATAGTCTGTACTCTGAAACTTGGATTTCCACAGAGTAGGTTAGATCTTAGCAAGTCCTGCCGTTGTACCATTGTTCAAGGCAAGGCACCGTAGGAAATTGTAAGATTAGAGAAAATGTTAAGGATTCCTCCTCATAGTAGAGTAGTTCCGGACAGTTGTACTCACATCGTTAACTATAAAGTCAGCCTACATTCTTTTCTGACTCTTGTGTGTGTGTGTGTGTGTGTTGCTATTTTTATTGGTACGGGAAAAAATTAGCAAAAGAAAGAAATGTTTAATGTAGTGAAATTTAAGAAAATGATCATCTGAAACAATATTGTTTGGAACACACACACAGTTTAGACAGAAAAGATTTAGACAGAGGACAATATGAAAACTTCTAATCATAATGAAACATTTTGGAAGATTTTGCTTTTTATTGAATACCTTTATTAAATCATAAGATTAAGATTTGATGTCCTTTTTAATCCCCCACCCGACCCCCACGTTTAGTCCTGGGCCTTTGTGAGAGTACAGTAAGTAGACCTTAGCACCTGTAAGAGCGGTGATAATCCTGCTCCCAAGCAGTTACTGCCCTTCCAAGACTGGGGTGTGAGGCCTGCGCCCGGACTGAACGCTTCCAAAAGGCTAGCTTCACAGCATGAAGGGTGTTCTGTAGGCCTTTTCTTGCACTTCCAAATAGGCAAAGCTGAAGGTCTTAAAGCAGAGAATGTCACAGACCTGCTGTACTTGGGATTAAACATAATATATTCTAATAAAAATTAAATACCCTTTCTGGGTTATATAATTGAAAGAAATGTGTTTCTCCAACAGAGTGAAGGTACACTTCTAGCAACTGGTTCTTATGATGGGTTTGCCAGAATATGGACAAAAGATGGTAAATAAAGCATTTTTTCCCCCACTTGTTTTTACTGTTGATGCACGTTATAAAGCTTAAAGTAATTTTAATGTTTTTCCTCTTGAATTTTAGGTAACCTTGCTAGCACTTTGGGGCAACATAAAGGCCCCATATTTGCATTAAAATGGAATAAGAAAGGAAATTTCATCCTAAGTGCTGGAGTAGACAAGGTAATTAACTTCTATAAGTTAATTTGTTAAAGAGTATACTTGAGAGTAATATTCTCCTCTGCTAATCACATAAATAATAAAACATTCATATTTGGGAAATTCACATGTGAATTTATGTTAGGTGTAGAAATGCTTTCTTAGATTTTCTGTCAGCTCATTCTTAAATCTGTGCAGATGCCCTTTATTCTTATCTGTGTGACCACTCTACATTGTTTTGGAATTTGAGCCATAGTGAAGTCATATATCCGATACTCTTCATCTCTTTTCTGTAGTTTTTAGTTAATCTCATCAGTGAGTATGGCTCTGGAGTATTTAATGGGAAATCTTGGAGTCAGTCTGTTAGCTGAACTCCTAATGTTTAATTGAAAATGCAAGAAATGCAGGGTCTTTCCAGCTTTCACCTAACATGGCTGGTAAACATGGATAGGTTGAAATCATTTGTTATTTCTCCTTTATTTTCTTAAAGTTATTTCCTTTACCACACATCCCAGAAAAGATTATTCTATAATACAGGAAAGTATATGCTCATAGTTACTTGTATATTGTTAAAAAGGGAAGTAGGCAAAAAGGAAGAATATGAAGGTAGCCAGGAATGGGAGGGGAAAGCCTTCTTAATAGTTACTGCCATTCTACAATACTTATGACCCCAAAGTTATAAAATTAGTGATGGGAGGGTATTAGTGGAATTGTGAATGTATCCATTCAGATGTATCTGTTATACTTTGATGTAATATAAAAAACATTGTTTTAATTATTGTCAGAATTAAAGCTGCCTTTATAAATGTGAGCTTTAAAAATCTTACTATTGAGAATTAACTGATTATTATATTAACCAAAATTTGCCTCCTCAAGCTGCACAGCAATAAAAACCTGACATTAAATACACTACTACAATGGAGTTTCTTAATCTAATACAATGTTTGGTACTTTGCAGACAACCAATAATTGTTACTTGAAGTAAGTTGACTGATGAAAAGTCTCCAGGGTAGAATTAAACTGCTTAACAGTTTAATTTAAACATCCTTTCCCTGCTCCCAGTGGAATATAGCCTCATTGTACTAAAAGTAAATGTTAAATGCACTCTGACATTTCATATTGCTTTAATATGATGAGGCATTTAATTTATGTATATATGATAAACTTTTCTTAGCAATGTATTTTTCTTTTCTATCTTAGACTACAATTATTTGGGATGCACATACTGGTGAAGCCAAGCAACAATTTCCTTTTCATTCAGGTAAATCTTCACAATTTACATGAGGACTTTTAGATCTTTCTTTTGTTTTCCTAATTAAACTTTTAATAGCATATAATTCATCTAAAATCTTGAACTATCAAATGTAAGTTTTGTTACTAGTCCTTTGAGGAGTTGATGTTCAGTGGCTTTCAGATAATTAATCATCAGAGGATCATCATATGTTTTCTGTGAAATGTACCATAAAAAAGCATTTTCAGCCTGGTGCCATTAGAGTTAGTAATATTTAATGGTAAGAACATAGATTTTTGATCCAGGATGCCTAGGTGTGCTTGTGAATCCCACTCCACTTAATAGGCTTCAAGATTGAGAGAGTCACTGAACCTTTCTGAGCCGTATTTTCTCTATCTGTAAACGAGGGATAAAAATGATACCGTTTGAGTAAGCACATAAGACTAATACATATATATGAAAATTCTGCATAAACTCCTACCAATTTAGGTATTGTCATGTTTTATTTTAATTTATGTATCTAAATCAGTCCTCTTGCTTACCTAAAATAAAAATTATAAGGCTTTCCCGAGATTGCTGGAACTTCGGTGCTTTAGATATTTTTCTCTTTTAGGAAATAATTTGATACTTAAATCAGATAAATCTGATCTCCAAAATAGTGTGCTTCTTTCGCCATGATGTATGGCCGTGCAGCAGGGCATACATCCGGATGTGTAGAGACACCTTGATTTTAGCACCAACACTCTTGTGCATCTTAGAACTTTGTTCCTCCTTTCAGGGGGGTTTCTGAGAACAGAAACTGATGTCAAACTGGAACAAGATCCCTAGTCATGTTTAGAAGAGTAGTTTTAGTACTGCCTGATTTAATTGCATCATGCACGATTGTGTTGTGGTTGGAAAGAGTTTTAAATTGGAGGCCGAGTTCAGTAGTTCTGGTGTTTTCAAGGCTTTGGTCATACCCTTTTTACAGTCAACGGCACAGTGTTACCTTTTAAATTGAAATACACAGCTTTTGGCAGTTTGCTTTTTTGTATTTCTCTATATTTGGTGTGATTCAATAAGTCAAACAAGGCACAAAATGATTTTTCAGTAGTATCTGAGTGGCATAATTTTGCAAGTATTGTGTTGAACAATTCAGCTTAATTAAAGCTTATCACATTAATAAATATTTATTTACACATAAGTTTCTGTTCACCTGTTTTAATCTCTTTCCACCTTTGCCTCTAGTCCTTAACCAGATAGAATTCTCTTAGACCTCTGACCATTCTGCCTACAAATTTTTCCTACATCCTGGGAATGGTGGAAAATTGAAATAAGTGGTGTGGCACTGTTAGGAGTTGCTTTATGATGTGCGCCACCTTTGTGTTGGAGGTGATGCTCTTTATACATGATCGCATTTAGTCTTGGCTACAACCCAAAGAGGTAGATGATGTAGAAGTCATTTTACAGACAAAGAGCCATTTTACCTGTGATATTCTTTCCTGCCATGCTTTTTTTATTTTTTAAATGGCTTTATTGAGGGGTGTGTGTGTGTTAAGTCACATAGTTGTCTCCAACTCTTTGCAACCCCACGGACTGTAACCCACCAGGCTCCTTCTGTCTGGGATTCTCCAGGCGAGAAGACTGGAGTGGGTTCCTTTTCCTTTCTCCAGGGGCTCTTCTCGTCCCAGGGATCTAACCCGGGTCTCCTGCATTACGGGCAAATTCTTTACCATCTAAGCCACCAGGGAAGCCCTTATTGAAGTATAATTGATGTAAAATTGTCTATACATATTTAAATTGCACAGTGTGATGTGTTTTGGCATGTGTGTATATATGTATATATATATATATTTTTTTTTTACACGCACACATCACTGAAACTATCACCACACTTACGACAATGCATTTATTAGCTTCAGAAGTTTCCTCCTCCTCCTTTGAAATGATTTTCTGCCTCTTCTCCAGGTGGCCACTGAAACTCTGTCACCAGAAATTAGTTTACATTATATAAATAGAATTAGACAGTATATATCCTTTTTGGATCTGGTTTCTTTCATTGCGCATAATTATTTTGCATTCCTTTTGATATATGAATAGGATTCCATTATGTGAATATACCAGTTTGTTTATCCATTTACCTGTTGAAGCAAGTTGTTTTCCAGATTTTAGCTATTACAAATAATACTGCTAAGAACATTCATTTTCTTGTCTTTTTATGAACTTGTGTTTTCGTTTCTCTGTGTGAAGACCCAGAAAAGTGGCTAGATACATGGTTGGTCTGTGTTTTACTTGCTAATAAAGTGCTGGACTATTTTCCAGAGTTCGTTTTCCTAACTGGTTTACAGTCTCAGCATCAGTGGGTATTCCAGTCCCTCCATATCCTTGCCAGCACTTGGTATGTGATCAGTCTTTTTAATTGTAGCCCCTCTAATGAGCGTGTCGTGGTATCTCACTGTGGTTTTATTTGTAGTTCCTAATGATTAATGATGTTGAAGCATCTTGTCATGTGTTAATTTATCATCTGTATGTCTTCTTTGGTGAAGTATCTTTTTCTTTTGCTTGATACAGAAGTTGAGGTCACTGATGTGAAACCTTTCTACTTTTCCAATGGGGATCTGACATTGAGTGCTGTAAATTTATGTCTTACTACTGCTTAGTGACACCTCACAATTTTTCAGATATTGTGATTTCATTCAGTTCAGAATACTTTCTGAAGTAATTTTGATTCAGTGTATTAATTTCTGAATAATTGGAAAATTTCTGAGGTCTTTGTAGCATTGCTTTCTAGTTTTTAATAAAAAATATTCATTTTATTTTTGATTGCACTAGATCTTCATTGTTGTGTGCAGGCTTTTTCTAGTTGTGGAGATTGGGGGCTACTCTAGTTACGGGCACGGGCTTCTTGTCACAGTGGCTTCTTGTTGCGGAGTGTGGCTCTGTGGTGCATGGGCTTCAGTATTTGAGGCTCGCAGGCTCCAGAGCACAGGCTTAGTAGTTGTGGCGCATGAGCTTTTTGCCCTGCAGTATGTGGGATCTTTACAGGCCAGGAATCGAAGGAACCCAGTGTCCCCTGCATTGTAAGGCGGATTCTTAACCACAGGACCGCCAGCGAAGCCCGCTTTCTAATATGATTCCATTGTTCCTACGAATGTCAGGAGGGTCAAGATGTTTCATAAGGTGGTTCAAATCTTTTATAGCCTTAACTGATTGTTCTGTCTACTTACACCACCTGTTATTGAGAGAAGGGTTTTGAAATCATCAATAATAATTGGAAAACACAGTTTCTAATTTCTTCTGTCAATTTTTGCTTTATCTATTTTGAAACAGTGCTATAAAGGACATTAACATTTAGAAATGTTGCATCCTCATGTTGAATTGATCCGTTTATCATTTTGTTAATGATCCTCTTTTTTTTTTTTTCCCATTTTCTTTTTTGTGCTCTGCAACCTACTTAGTCTGATGTTAATGTAGCCCTTCAAGTTTCTTTTGGTTAGTGTTGGCATGGTATATGTTGCTCCATACTTTTACATTTGAAGTGTAATTTATGTAGGCATCATTTATTGCTTGTTTACTGAATATCAACTGCTGCCTTTTAATGGCAGTATTTAGGCCCTTTACATTTAATGTGATTATTGATATGATTGCATTTAAATTAATATTTCTATTTATCTCTTCTTCTTTTCCTATTTTTCCACTTTCATTTGGATTATATGAATATTTTTATAATTACATTTTTCCTCCTTTGGTGGGTTATTAACTATAAATCTTTTATTATAGTGGTTGCATCAGGATTTAGAGTACACGTCTTTAACTTAGCACAATATACTTTCAAGTGATATTTTAAAGAGATTAAATAATAATTATTTTTACTCATAGTTTCCAACTGTTCATTTTTGTGTGTATTTGCATACACATCTAATTCATCTAGTATCATTTATTTTCTGCCTGAACTAAAGGAATGCTTTAACATTCCTTACAGTGCAAATCTAATGCTGATGAATTCTTTCTATATATATGAACAAGTCTGTATTTCACCTTCATTATTGAAAGATTTTGTTGTTGTTGTTGAGTATAGAGTTCTTGGGTTGACAGGATTTTTTTCTTTCAGTACTTTAAAAAAATGCTGCGGTGTTCTCTTATTTATACTATTTTCATTTTGAAC
Organism: Cervus elaphus; assembly: GCF_910594005.1. NCBI lineage: Eukaryota > Metazoa > Chordata > Mammalia > Artiodactyla > Cervidae > Cervus > Cervus elaphus. Next base: position 29,699,622 of record NC_057833.1, on the reverse strand, counting down.
TTGTTCCAATTTTCATCCTTATTGCTCTGTAGTAATTTGTCTTGTTTTATCTGGTTGCTTTTAAGATTTTTCTGCTTATAAATCATTTTGTACAATTTGAATATGTTGTGCCTTAGTTTAGTTTTCTTTGTTTCTTGTCCTTGAAGCTTCTTGGATGTCTTTATACATAGTTTCCTTCAAATGAAAAAAATTTTTTGACCATTATTTTTTAAAAATACCCTACTTCCTCCCCACATTTTTTTTTAACTTGCAGTTTTGAATGTTTTATTAGTCTGCTTGATTTCCCGTAATACTCTTCATTTTTTATCCAGTATTTTTTTCAGGTGTGCTCAGTCGTGTCAACTCTCTGCGACCCATGGACTGTATAGCCCACCAGGCTTCTCTGTCCATGGGATCCTCCAGGCAGGAATACTGGAATGGGTTGCCCTTTTGAACCCACATCTCTTGGGTCTCCTGTATTGGCAGGCAGATTCTTTACCACTAGCACCACCTGACAAGTGGGATAATTCCTATGCTGGTTTTCAAGTTTACACTTCTTTTCTTCTAAGTATTTGTGAACTTTCTTCTGGCACATTGTTAAATTACCTGGAAACGGTGTGATCCTTTGGGTCACCCTTATGAAACTTGTTAAATGACAGGGGAACAGTGCTCAGTGTAGGGCTAATTATTTCCTGGTACTGAGGCAAGAACCTAGATGTGCTCAAACCGGTGTTCCCTGAATCAAGAGTTTTTCTAGCCTGTTGCATGTTCCAGTCTTGAGTATCAGGTCTTGTTTCTTCTGATCCCTTTCAGTGGTTCTTCCCAGGCTCAGCTGGTATCTTCACACACGTCCGCTGGTTAGTACTCTGACTCTGTGAGTCGGGCCGCCGCAGGTCTTCAGAATTCTGTCTGCACTGCTCTCCTTTCTTGTGCTGTGAATTCTAGCTGCCTGTGGCTCTCTAGATTCTGAGCTTTATCTCTTCCCCTCGGGAATTTCATTAATCTCTTCCTTAGGGAGATCCCTCTTCCCTGGGCCAAGATCTGGACGTTTTTCCAAATCATATGAGTAGTTAGGGGCACATTGTTGGTTGATTTCCTTCTCTCCAGAACCACTGTCCTTTGTTGTCTCATACCAGAGTCTTCCCTGGTGGCTCAGATGGTAAAAAATCCTTTTGCAATGCAGGAGACCCGGGTTTGATTCCTGGGTCAGGAAGATGCCCTGGAGAAGGGAATGGTAACCCACTCCAGTCTTCTTGTCTGGAGAAGTCCATGGATAGAGGAGCCTGGCAGGCTGTGGTCCGTGGAGTCTCAGATAGCTGGACACAACTGAGCAACTAACACTAGCGCTAACCCAGAGTCTTGAACTGTTGTTTCATACATTTTGTAAGTGTTGGGCTATTTTGAGCAGGAGGTAAATTTGTTTCCTGTTATCCCATCTTGACCAGGAATGAAAGTCTACCATGCTTTTAAAATTACCTACCATATTCTAATTCCTATACTGTATTTTCATCCATATACTCTTACATAAAGCATAAATCATGATTATAGATGAATTAACCATTTCCTATTCATTAGGATAGCTGTAAAAAATAACAGTGTTCACAATGATGTGGAGAAATCAGAATCCTTATACTTTGTTAGTAGGTATGTAAAATGGTACATTTGTGGAAAAGAGTATGACAGTTCCTCAAAAAGCTAAACATAGAATTACCATTAGCAGCAGTTCTCCTTCTAGGTAATTGAAGGCAGGAACTTGAATGAATTCATATCAGTATTGATAGCATTGTTCACAGTAGCCAAAGGGTGAGAACAACACACTGTCCATGAGCCAGATGAGTGGATGAGCAGAATGGGGTCTCTATAGACATGGATTATTATTCAGCCACAAAAAAGAATTAATTTCTGGTACATGCTGCAACACCAGAGAACTTGTATACCTTATGCTAAGTGAAGCAAATCATACATAACTTTAAAAGTAAAGATTCAAGATTACAGAGGCTGGGAGGAGGGCGAAATGGAGAGTTATTGCTTAATGGTTACAGAATTTCTGTTTGGGGTGATGAAGAATTTTTGAAAATAGTGGTGATGATTGTACAATATTGTGAATGTAATTGATACAGCTGAATTGTACACTTAATTAAATGACAAATTTCATGTTATGTATGACCACAATATTTTAAAACTATTGTAATATACTAAAAACCATTGAATTGCACACTTTAAATGGATGAAATGTATGATATATGAATTGTATCTCAGTGAAGCTGTTTTTTGAAAAAGGTAAATGAATATTAAATGCCTTTTCCCCTTCCCTCATAAGTTTATTTATTACCTTTCTAGATTATGAAAGATGCATGGGTTAACAAAAAATAAATCAGAATTGGAGGACACAGAGATAGAATCTTAGTTCCAGGATTTTTTTTTTTTTTTTTTTTTTGCTGCACCTTGCAACTTGCAGGATCCTTGTTCCCCAACCAAGGATCAGACCCGTGCCCCCTGCAGTGGAAGAGCAGAGTGCTAACCACTGGACCACCAGGGAGTTCCAGCTCCAGAATTTAGAAGATTGTGTAACCCTAGGCCAATTAACTTTTCTTAGCCTTTTTCATCATAGGAAAAATGAAACCAATAATAGTAAATATACCTTTCACATATTACCTAAATAAAAATGTATTTTATGTTAGAGATATGTTTCTATCCTGAAGGACTTATATTACCTAGAGACATTTTTAAATTTTAGGAATAAAATATAAAGTAAGGAGGGATGGTTTCTTAGATCACACCAACCTATAATCATTGTATCTTATGAGCCAAGCATATCACAGAACATTAATCATACAACTCATGTCTCAGCATTCTCCAGCTTCCTTCAGTTATCTTTATCTGGTTATACGGTTGGTCTTTGTTTTGTTCTGAACCTAATGGTGTATTTGTTTAAATACTGTTTCTAATTTTCTCAGCCGCCTATCAAACGTTTTCAGATGATGCTCTACCAAATTGATACCCTGGTGGAGCACAACAGATACTTGGCCTTCTTCATAGTGTTTTATTATATAACTTTTAATTGTCCTTTACATTATTTACATTTTTGGCACCCCCCCCCCCCCCATACACACACACACAATTTTTTTTTTTTTTTTTGGTTGCACTGGGTCTTTGTTGCTGCAGTTAGGCATTCTATAGTTGCAGCGAATAGGGGCCACTCTTCGTTGTGGTGTGTGAGCTTCTCATTGCAGCGACTTCTCTTGTTGCAGAGTAGAGCTCAGTAGTGGTGATACGTGGGCCTGGTTGCTCTGCAGCCTGTGAAATTTGCCCAAACCAGGGATCGAACCCATGTCCCCTGCATTGGCAGGCAAACCCTTATCTACTATGCCACCAGGGAAGTCCTTTCCCCCACTTCTTAACACTATAATAAGTTATCATACAAGCATTTTGTTAAAATTATTTTTCAAAGTTGTATCTTAATAATATTTAATGTCAAAATGAAGGTGTAGTTACTGATTCCAATTCCAGAGCACAAAGACAAAATCTAAACCAGGTAATTCAAGAAAGGGAACATAATATAAGGAAACTCTTGCAGAAGTCTTACAAGAGTGAAGAATAGAGGAGTAGGAGGTAACTCAGAGTTTAACCACCGCGGTAAACGTAAGACCGGAGAGAACATGATAGGATCCAACTACCCAGTGGGAATGGTGTCTTTAAAGAATAGGCTGTCTGGTGAGAATAGGCACCGTGGAGCAAGCAGAGTCACTGCCAGAGACCCAGTCTTAGAGAGAGAGACCACGAGCCCTGTCTACCCTCTTTGTCCTGAGCTTGGACTTCTGACAGTTTCTTCCGCTGAATGAGCCCATCTGGGGTACTGCAGGCACGGGGACCTGAAATATGTGATGTCCTGGTGGCAGAGGAGGGCAGGGCAGAGCGAGGGGAGGAGGTTGTCTGCATTGCTCTAAGAGGTTGTGGTGCACCTAAATAACAGCTTACCAGACACAGTGCTGATCAAAGTGGGCCAGTGTTTTTGTTCACTGACTTAGTTGGATTCTCCCAGAAGCAGGATGACAGAGGAAAGGAGCCAAGGAAGGGAGCAGTTTCTTGTGACAAAGGTCTAGGGTCAACCTAATTCATACAGGGCTCTGAAGCGTCTGTTACATATTGATTTTTACTTGTCTTGCCAAGTGAGCTTCATTTCTGATTCTCACCTTTCCCCCAGCCACCTACTGCCTGCTCTAAATGCAGTGTTTTTGGTGTGCTTCTATTGCTTAACCCAGTTACTTGCTATCATTACCTTAATCTGCATTGCTAATTATAGAGAAACTTTGCACTTTGCAACATGGGAAAATGAGAAAGGAAAGAATCTTTAATCATTTCAGAGCTAAAGTATTAAATGCCAGCCAGCTTTTGGACCTCTGAGGTTTTAAATTCAATGATGTAGAATTTAAGATATATTTGACAAGAGTCACTTAGAAGAAAAATGTATTTGCCAATCATGCAATACTCCCATTTATCAGTTAAGTAGATAGTGGAAATGGTACTTACTCAGTGTAACATTTGTCTCACTTGTAATTTACAAAGACTTTCCATACACATTATCTAACTTGATGTTCACAATATCCTTGAGTACTAAGCATAAAGGTTTTTATCCCCATTTTTTTAGAAGAGAAAAATAGCATGAGAGCTGACTTGCTGATAAGGGCCCATTAGTTAGGGGATAGCAAAACAAGACTTCTTATCCATTGAGCGCTCACAGAATTTTAGAAACAAAAGGAAATGTAGCATCACATTTAATTTTATTCTTTTAGAAATGAGGTACCAAGAGTCCAGTGCTAGTAATTACAGAGCAAGCTCTCAGGAACCCTCATCTCCTGGTGGCCAGTGTACTTTCTATTAGGCTGTGTCTCACATAGAGACAACCAAACTGAAATGTATTAATATTTGTGATATTTAAGTACCATAATCTTAAAAATTCTATTAATATAAAAAGTATAAAGCAAATCATTTAAGTTCTTAATGTCCAGCAACGTTTTAAAACTAAAGCACCTAGATTTCAGTACATGTGGAATGAATGCAAACCTGGCCTTTTTTCCTTCGCAGCACCAGCATTGGATGTTGACTGGCAGAGCAACAACACTTTTGCTTCTTGTAGTACAGATATGTGCATTCATGTCTGTAAATTAGGACAAGACAGACCTATTAAAACATTCCAGGGACACACGGTGAGAAACTTCTTTTTTCTCCCTCCTTTAAAGCAATTATGATGAATAAGTAATGTTTCAGAGTGGTTTTGAAGTATGTATGTTTAATACCCAAAGAACAACCAAGTCTATGAAATGAAAATGTAAATGTTTACTGTTATTTTTAGAATGAAGTAAATGCTATCAAATGGGACCCAACTGGCAATCTCCTGGCATCCTGTTCTGATGACATGACCTTGAAGGTAATTCAGATAGTAGGGAGGAAGGGGGCTGAGGAGTTACACAGTGTGGCTGCTCTGGCTGTTTAAAGATTGTTCAGAATGTGTCTCTTATAGATGGGAATTATGATACTAAGATTTGTGCTATTATAAATTGTCTTCGCTAGTAACGAGTCATATATTGGTACAATGAAAGGTTATTTGCTCACGTAAAGATCTGACTCATAGGTAGTGAATGAAGATCTTTGTAGGATTCATGGATTTGACTGATATTCTGAGCAGTGTATTAATTGTTTTTGCTGTGGTGTGAATATATATCACCCTTGCTGGGAAACTGATGTGTAGTGGATGTGTAGCTTAATTGGTGAGTGAGCATAGTTGACATGTCAGAATTCACGTCTCAATATGAGTTTACATTTTTCTTGTTGTATAACTAAAAGTAAAAACTATCACCTAGCCCCTGTGTATATCACATACCAGAATTAAGGAGGGGGGAAGCTTTTTGAGATAAAGAAAAATATAATAATCTTCAAAATTAATGAAGCTTGAGCTCTATAAAGTGAAGTCGCTCAGTCGTGTCTGACTGCAACCCCATGGACTGTAGCCTACCAGGCCCCTCCGTTCATGGGATTTTCCAGGCAAGGGTACTGGAGTTGCCATTTCCTTCTCCATTGAGCTCTATACTTCATCACATTAACTCTACTAAAAATAATTTACGCTTGACTTTACAATGCCACTGGCTACAAACATGATAACCTTTATAGATAGGATAATCATGAAGGAAAACCGTTTTTCCTCTTCCCATGAACAGACTAAATGTAACCTTGGTAACCTGGTGGGTTTTTTCCCTTAAATACCTGCTGTGTTTTTAGTTAAGTTTTCTCAAGTCTGGACTCCCTTGTAAGCGTTGCTGATAAAAATACTTTTCTTCACACTTTTATTTGTGAGATTACTTTGCAAGTGTGTGTGTGCATGCGTGTGCACACACGTGCTCACTCAGTTGTGTGTGAGGACTACAGCCCACCAGGCTCCTCTGTGGAGTTTTCCAGGCAAAAATACTCCAGGGACTGAACCTGCATCTGTGTGTCTCCTGCATGGGCAGGCAGATTCTTTACCACTGTGCCACCTGGAACCCTTGCATGCGCATACATTATACTTATAAAATGAATAAAGAACAAAAAACTTATTGGGGAGCAGAGTGTGGCACATACAAGGAAATGAAAGAAGGCCAGTGGCTACTCTGAGCTACTGATTTGCAGTTCAAGAGATATGTTTGAATTAGGAAGTGTTAGAGATTTTTTTTGTTGTTATTCGAAGAATAATAAAAGGTCATAGAATTTTAAAGCAGAAGCTATAAGGATGGATACTGTCTAGTGAAGCCATATTTTGGGAAGAAGGAACAGCAGATTAGTGAGAAGATTATGTTTAGCTTGGACAGTGCCTTTGAGTCATGCAAGTGGACATGCCAGGCTGATCTGATGCTCGGAGAAGAACTCAAAGTTTGACATAATCAATCATTCAGGAATTCTCAATAGATGGGTGGTCATTCAAAGCCCTGGGCGTAGACAGAGTTGTATAGGTAGAAAATATCAAGTAAAAGAAGAAGAAAGCTTTAAAAGTCTTAAACTGTGTAACATTTACCTGCTTTAAGAAGAATCAGGTTCCAAAGAAAACCTAGCAGGTATGACCTCAGTGGAAATTGTATGTATGTGTAGAGAAGAATATTTCAAGGGAGGTGTTGAAGAGAATGGTCAGCAGTATCAGTGCTATTTGGAAACTTTGTCTTTTGCATTTATTTACATGGAGTTATGTATACCTGGGATACAAAACGTTATGATAATGTTTCGTTATCTCAATTTCATTGCATAAGTGTGAATCCCAGCTAATTTTTGTTTCTTCATTGGCACTCGGGTTTGGTGTGTGTTTGTTTTTATATTTGGCAAGATTTTCCCTCTTGTCTTTATTGAGTGATTTTGTCAGAAATACTGTTGATACAGGTTTCTCTTAACTTTTGCTCAAAAACAATACGAGTTTTTAATCTGTATTGAATAATAAACGTGTTTACAACTTGAGAAAAGTGTGTTTTCTGCTTACCATTTTAACTTTAATTATTGCCTTTTGAGTGTTTTTTCCTATATGGATCATTTAAAATTTCTAAATCTTATTATGGTGAGAACAGATGAGATCTCCTTTTTAACAGATTTTTAAATGCACTATACAGTACTGTTATCTAAACACACTGTTGGATGGCAGATCTCCTGTGGGGCTGAATTTTATACTTTTCGAATAGCAACCCACCTCCACCACAACTCCTTGCTACCACCTTTCATTTTTTCTTCTTTTCCATTATTGTTTATTATAGGATATTAAGTGTGATTTCTGTGCTGTATACTATAGGACCTTACTGTTTACCCCGGCCGTTCTTTTTTTTTTTTTTTGCTTTGATGAGTTTGATTCTTAGATACCTCATGTAAGTGGAATCATGCAATGTTTGTTTTTAAAATTTATTCATATTGTCCTATTGCATACTGCAGGATTAACATAGTCTGAATAGACTCCATTGTGTGTATACAGATCTTTTCCTTTATCCATTCATCCATTGTTGGACACTTAGGTCATTGCCATGTTTTGGCTTTTCTGGATAATGCTGCAGTGAACATGGGAGTACAGATACCACCTCAAGATCCTGATTTCATTTTATATATTTTATGTATATAGCCGGATGTGGAATTGCTGGTTCGTATAGGGATAGTTGTTAAAATTTGAGGGAGAACCTCCATACTGGTTTTCATAGTGGCTACACCATTTTGTATTCATTTATCAGCAGTTTATAAGGGTTCCAATTCTCTATGTTCTTGACAAAACTTTTAAAATGTATGGTAGCCATCTGACAGTTGTGAAGTGATATCTCGTAGCTTTGATTTGCATTTCCCTGATTATCTGTGACATTGAGCATCTCTTCATATAACCTGTTGGCCATTTGTATGTCGTCTTTGCAGGAATGTCAAGTCCTTTGTCCATTTTTAAATTAGTATTTTGCTGTTGAGTGGTAGGATTCCTTTACATATTTTGAAAGTTAACTCCTTATTGGATATATAGGTTGCAGTATTTTCTCTCATTCCATAGGTTGTTGCCCTTTTACTTTATTGACTGTTTTCTTTGCTGTGCAGAAACTTTTTAATTGTATATAGTCCCTCTTGCTTTTTTTTTTTTTGCTTTTATTGCCTATCCATATAGTTCCTGATTCTGAATTCTAAGAGGAACTTTATAATGTATATCTTTATTTTTAAAGGACAGCATAAAAGCTAATGCCTTTAATATTGTAGCATCATTACCCAAGGAAATTACTGAATGTTGATATTTGTACCATCTGAAGCTTTCAAAACTAATCTTAGAACTACAATTTATTGAATCCTGAAGCCTCACAATACTGATTATTTAGAATGGACTTGAAGCTAATTTGTCATTTTTAAAAAACAAATATATTCTACTACATTTTAATTTCTTTGCATATATTCTCTTGATCTCTATAATTATTGTTATGGTTATGCCACCTGTTTTGGACTGGCAAGATCATATTATGAACATATCCTTTTTGTGGAAAGATAATTTACACACACTTTTCTTTTTTGTTTAGATATGGAGTATGAAACAAGACAACTGTGTCCATGATTTGCAAGCACATAATAAAGAAATTTATACTATCAAATGGAGTCCAACAGGGCCAGGGACAAGCAATCCAAATGCCAACCTTATGTTAGCAAGGTAACATTTCCGCTTTGCTTTTCCCTTATGAGTCTTACAAAAAAGATTTCTTACATTATGGCAGAAAATTAGGAAAATTCAGTAAAATGGGGATGTATCCTGCAAGGAGTATTTTTTAAATGGGAACATTTAGACATAGAGTTTTATTGTTTCAGCTTATAATGGATTTTGTTTCTGGAGATAGCAAATATTTACTGATAATATCAAATATTGATTAAAACCCAAGTAACCGAGGCATAATGCAATAAAGTTTTTTCAGCATCAAAATAAATAATAAGTATATATTCAATGTAGTGTTTTGTGAATCAATATAAAGGAGTTATTTAAAGAATAGAGAAATATAGTTAGCTCATTTATGTTTTCCAATTTACAGATGTGGAGATGCCCTTAATGAAAGCTGCCTCTTCTCCTTTTAGCTTTGTTTCCAGAACACTTTCTTCCTAACATCGCGGTCTACTTCTCATAAGGAATTTGTGGCTAGCTCTAAGGAAAGATGGTGATTATAGTTTGGGGGTGGGGATGGGAATTTCATTACTTATAAAATCTTTTTTTTCCCCTCCTTTGTCAGTGCATCCTTTGATTCTACTGTTAGATTATGGGATGTAGACCGAGGAATTTGCATCCATACTTTGACAAAACACCAAGAGCCTGTGTACAGTGTAGCTTTCAGTCCTGACGGCAGGTATCTGGCGAGCGGTTCTTTTGACAAGTGTGTGCACATCTGGAACACACAGGTACGTCTGGGTTATTTGAAGAGTCACATATCTTTATATGAGTAAGACGCGCTTGTCTAAGCAAATGTTTTTTTTCCAATTTTGATCGTCATTCCTTTTGTGTTATTGATTCAGTTCTTAGTTTTTAAATGAGTATTTTTTGGTGGCATTTTTTATAGCTTAGTAAAGATCAAAACCATCTGAAGTGAGATTTTCATAATACAGACCAAAATTTAGAAATAAATTTAAATTCTTTGTTTTATTTTTTCAACAATTTTGCATATTTGCAATATGCAAAATTGCATATTTGCAGTTCTCATAAAGTATGAGAATTTAAGATGCATTTATTTAGATAAATGATGTAATTTCTTTATTTTCTAAAAGAATTATCTTTGAAGAAGGTATATATGAGCAGGTAAAAAAATGTACTAAAGGACAGGATTTTATGATTCAATACAAAATTTGTCAGAGAGAAGCTTAAAACTATATACCACATTTCTAGGGACAGTGATACAGACATCTTTTCTTAAAAATGGAGAAAACAGTTTTGTGCTTTCATTCTTTTTCATCTTTTCAGTGTTTTAGATTTACATGCCATATACTGTTTTCTTTAATAGCAGTTATGTGACTCTACCTGTCCCTGAATTATTGGTATAATTTTCATGAGTGTTACTTTGTAAGTCTCCCTATTAAGGCTCTTTTTTCCCCTTTAGTAGAGCTTTATAATTTCTTCATAAAGATCTTCTTTTATTAAAAATTTATTCTGAGGTGCCTTATGGATTTTATTGTTACTATGTATAGCATCTTTTAAAACATGTATTTCTTTTGCTTACTGATGGTTACTCATATTTGGAACATTACAGATTTTGGCATGTTGATGTTGACTTCATCAACCCTGCTGAGCTCTTTAATCTTAATTATTTCCCTGCTTGCGAGATCTTAGTTCCCTGACCAGGGATCAGACCGTTGCCCCGTGAAGTGGAAGTACCAAGTCCTAACCATTGAACTACCAGAAAAGTCCCAGTCTTTCTGTTTTGATTGAATAGCAGAGGCTTTATAGATAATCTGCCTATTGTATTATTTTCTGTCACTCATTTGCTCCATTTTGAGTACATTAATTTAAAATAAAATTTGGGTAGAGAACTGTAGAATTCTAAGGGAATGCTGTTAGACTTTTAAAGACATTTGAACAGCTATCCATACTGTTTTGTTGTTTCACTATTGTGTATCAAAATGCCTTTTTTTTTTTTTCTTTTAAGTTTGAAAATAATAAAATGCATCTTGTGAGATTTCACTGCAGGAAAAAGTCATTATTTTTTGTTCATATACATATGTGATATATATGTGTGTGTGTGTGTAGTTTTTTTTTTTTTTTTTCCCTTCTCATTACTTGGTTGATATGTTACCTTATCATTTGACAGATAAATTCTTATAGTCTGATCTGATCACAGATTTGAGTAAATGCTAAGAATCCCATGGCAGTTTTAATGTAGATAGCTCTTGCTTATTGACCTTGCTGTTTTGGTTCAATTATAGCCTAAGTTAAGCTTAGAAATTGGTAAGTACTATTGAAAGAAAGAGTTGGTTCTTTTTTAAACCCCACAGTTGACTCTATAGATTTTACTCTGTACGTGAGCTTATTTTAGATTTTGTTGATGCCACTCCTTTCCCTCCTAATTAATTGTAGATATTTAATGTTTGCTATAATCATACTTTTTCATTAATCTCTTAGATTGTGAGAAATTTTAGGTAAGAGAGAAAAAACAGTAGAGTCTTCCCAATGTGATCAACTATATCCATGCATCTGTGGTTTCTGCAGTATTTCCAGACTGAACAGGAAAACAAGGAAACATGGTCTACCAGCTTAGTGATTAACTTAGGGCTGGCTCTGTCAGATGGTGTTTACAAGATATGTGTCTTGCTGCTATGTCGTTTTTAGGTAGTTCTGATACTTCTAGTTTGAATTTTTTAGGTCACCATGAAGCTGACACATACTTTCCTTGTTTGTCAGAACAGAACACCGGAAGCATGTTTTTCAGTTTCTCATAGGAGAACCTCTTACCTTTGTCCTGTTTAATGACTTGTTTCCTAAGAGAATATATTTTTGTACTGAGTTTAAATTATTGAATGGCAGCTGAGTGATTTTGATTACCATTACCAAAGGAATACAGTAATTGAGTTGTATTTATAAATTGGCTAAATTGATGATGAAATTGGTAGTGTTCCTGCTTATATGCTTCTTTTAAAATATCTTTTAGTAATAATGTACATATGCTCTTTTAGCTTTTTTATAATTCTTCTAGCTTTGGGATGCTTCTGGTGTCAAAGAGGCCAAAAGGATACCTTAGCTAAAAATGGTTGTCATTACTGGAGAAATTGTGTGTGTGTGTGTGTGTGTGTGTGTGTGTGTGTGTGTGTGTGTGTGTGTGAATGATCTGTTGAGAGCAGGTTAGTGCTACCATTTTTTGAAAGGAACATCATATTACGTTTCTGGTATTTCAGAACTTGTGTTTCAAGTTGAAGCTAAATCTTGCATTGGATTGCTGGAAATAAAGCCATATGATATTTTGACCTCAACATTTGAACATACATAATAATTTATCATTTTTAAGTTTCTGCTTCTCATTATTTTAGACAGGTGCTCTAGTTCACAGCTATAGGGGAACAGGTGGAATTTTTGAAGTTTGTTGGAATGCAGCAGGAGACAAGGTTGGAGCCAGTGCATCAGATGGTTCAGTAAGTATAATGAGGTTTTCCAAGGGGCTAAATGTGTGTGAGAGAGAGAGAGAGCATAGTGCATAAACGGGGCTTGTTGTGGTAGTGACTACCAAAGTGTTCTTTATAAGACAAATTTTATGATATGGGTATTGATCTTTTTCACTGAAGGCTCTATACTTTTCATATTCGTTTCATTCAAATAATGTAAATATAATTTAGAGTATCTTTGCCAAAGAGTGCCTTCAAGATCAAGAAATGGACTGTAAAACTTCATCAGTGAAATTAAGTATAGCATGGTATCTCTATGAGAGAGATTTGAACTTTTAATGCCTATTGTTGACCTTCTCTTGTAGAAGAGTGCTAGAAGGGGGCAATAGAGGCACTGAGGGTCTACATTGAGGAATGTGTGATACCAAGAGGCTTTCAGGGTGAGGCTGGCAATGTCTTTACAGAAATACTCGTTGTGGCTTCCAGAGTTCTGAAAGCAAAGGGAAGATGGAAAGAGTATAGCCATTGGCTGTTTACTGAAGCGATACCTTAATATAATCTGTAGTATCTTTCATTAAAATTGAAGACATATAATAGAAAATGGTCTACTTTGAATGTATTTATTTCTACTTTTTAATTAATAGAAAGCAAATCTTAGAAATTTTAGCCATGGTTCTTCTGTAGTGCGAGCCCATGATTGTTTCCTCTGTCTTCTTTCACGTAGGTTATCTGATTGTTTATGTCCATTGCTGTGATTACTTTTATCAGTTTCATGAACTTGGAACTAAGAAATAGATTCCAAACTGTACTATAAAAAAGTTTAAAACGTACAATGAAATTCTTTACACACTGGTTGATTATTTTAATTTCTTACAGGTTTGTGTATTAGACCTTCGGAAATAGCGCTACTAGTTGGAAGCCATGGACCGACTATGAATGTGTATATAGCCAAAATGACTGTCCCCGACCCAAGTACTGCTATAGTCCCTCTTGAACCATGGCCAGTCCACTACAGCCAAATCTAAGAGAAATATATACATACAGTGTATATAAACAAAATTGCACCCTGAAGATGACAGAATTTTGTCACAGCTTGTGAATTCTGTTCACCAAGTGCTGGAATCTAATCTGCTGTGCCCCTAAAATAGCATTTAGAAGTTTTGGATATGAAAAACAGAAGAGAGAAAAAATATGCGTTATAAAAGCAGCCCATACATGTACCAGTTTTTGGATACTAATGACAGCCTTGTTTATCCCCTTTGAATCAGCAGACACCATGGATTATATTCTTTTTTCCCTTCAGTAGTTTAGCAGTTTGTATGTACAGAGAAAACGGACTTACAAAACTTGCAGCAGTAGTTTGTTCTTGCTTTTAAACTTTTTTTGGTTTAGTTTATGGATGCATGAAGTAAGGGAGTGAATCAGTTTCTTGTTTATATTTTTTTTCACCTTTTAAACAAAAAAATTCTTAAAAATATTTTAATGCATTCTTTTGAAGAGATAGATGTTTGGTACATTTATGGCTCCCAGAGCATATATTCAATTGGTGCATGTTGTAGAAGGGGAAATTGGAAATTAAATGGAACTATATGACTTTGGTCATGTCAATCTGTAAGACACATCAGTAAAAGGGTATTATGCTCTGTTTTTTGTTTTTGCTTTTGCTTTGTTTTTCTGTTGTGGGGTTTTTCTGTTTTGTTTTGTTTTTTTGGTGATGTGGCTTAAATGCAATAGTTTCTTTTTTTGGGACATATTTCTGCCAATTAAAGACTAGAAGGGCACAAAATTTTTTTTAATACCATAGAGAAGATGCATAAAATTATCTTCTGATGTTTTGTAGCCATAACTAAATTATGGTTAAAAATGTGCACTATTGTGAAAAGGAGCAAAGTAGGTTTGGGTTTTTTTGTTGTTTGTTTGTTTCTTTTACTTTGTTTTTTAAGAGATTAAAATGTTTCTGGATAAGGAGTAGCTTCTCCAAAGTGTCCATCATTCTGTGTAGAAGCTTAAATATGTAATGTAACCAAACTCCAGTATTAAAAATCTCTCATGTTATTTTTCTTTATACAAAGCAAGATAACGGCATATAACACTGCCATTACATGGCAAAATGTTTGCTACCTTAGTTTAAAAACAATCTTTAAAACGAAAGACTTGCTTCAAGGTGTTCTTAAATAGCAGTGATTCAAAAATTTTAAAAAAGGTATAATTGCACTAACCTCCCAGCTGCTCCGATTCTGCGTTTGTGGTACTTGTGACTACATTTTCTCAAATATAGATAGATTTAAGCTGCTATGTTTTGTTTTTTTAGTAATCACTACTATATCATGTCTTTTACTCTGTTTATAATATCATGTATTTTCTTAAAGGTATAGGTATCAGATCAAACCTCCTCTTGTGCTCATGCAACTAAAAGCTAAAATATACAGAATTTACAAATGATAGCATGGGGCTATGTTTATATGTGTGATTAACAGGGTTTGTCATGATTAATGTAATAGTTCAGAAGTGTCAGTTTTGAAGAGAATAGTTGTCAAATTTACTATCGCAAAAATTTTAATTAAGGAATATCATTTATTATCAAGCTTAGCAAATTTATAACACTATTTCTGTCACTAATTATTTGAAGCTTTTACTGCTAAAATTTTAACCTATGTTTTAAGTAGAAACTGATTTAACCCAAGTAATGCAGCTTTGATTTTCAGCATTTGTTGTTTTGCTATTTTTACAAAACAGCATTGATTGAAGCAAGTCTTGGTTTTACTAAGGTAGGATAGCATTTGCTATTGGTAAAGAGAATAAATACACTTAATTTCACAATACATTGTTATATGTACCCCAGTTGTTGTTAGTGGGGACTAAGATACTGTAATAATATTTTTTAAAATTTACATCCAGAGAGGCAGTCATTCATGATGGTTTTGTGCCAGCTCTTTTTAGGGTTTTGGATCACATTATAGATATTTAGAATTATTACCCTGTGACTTACGTAGGAAACCTAATATGCTGAGTATCTGGCACTTGAAATCCTGCTTTTATTGCTGGAGGTCCACATCTGTGGTTGACCTCTGTTGTTGTTTTAAAAAAATAAATAAAAATTTAAAAATCTGTGCAATAATTTTTAAATGTGCTCCCAGGAATAGACACAAATGTTTTGAGTATGTTTAAGCTGCATTTTCCTTTAGCGATGCATTTGTCAGTTGCACTGAATTTAAATCTGAAAGTCAGAGGTGGTTATTGATAGTACTTTTTGTATTTTGATATGGACAATTTATTCATTTGCATACAGTTATTGACATTTTTTCCCCAGCTGATTAAAGATAGTCACGAAGTTCTGCAGTATAGCTGCCAAAATTGACAGCTACATGTTTATGGTGTTGTCATCGTCTCTGTTTGTTTGTTTGTTTCATCTTTAGGTATTTTACTTAAGCATAATAGCCACAGTAGAACATATAAAAGATTATAAATACAGAGCTTTATTATCCTGAAGTCGTGGGTCTTTTAAGTATAAACTATCAGAAAGGTATCCATTTTGTAGGCTTGGGTTCTTTGTGAGCATCCAGTTGTTTCTTTTTTTGCTGCTGTTTCTCGACGTCATCATTGCCTGCTGATGTGCCACGATGCTGCTCCAGTAGACACAAGTGAGGTTGCCTCTAATTTGAGCAGTAACATGATTATAAGAGACCAAGTTTCACAGCCTGTAAAGTTCTATATTTGGGGTTCTTGCTTATTTTTTCCTTCCTTTTTTTTTCTTTTTGCCCAATCTAAGAACTTATCTGAAGATCTGTTGATTCCGGTAGATTTTCTGTGGTGTTCATTATATGTCATTGTTGTATAGGCTACTGTAAGACACTTGTAAGGAAAAATAGAGAGGAAAACTTAAATGAATAGAATACTCATTGATTAAAATAGAATAAAGAAAGAGCAGCTGTCATTCTTGAATATCATAAAGGAATATCTTTTTTTCTTCTTCATGTAGGATATCCCGTAAATTCTTATCTTTGTTCCATTCTCAGTTTACTGTCATTGATCGGGTACCATCATTAACTTTGACGTGACTTTTAGAAGTGATAACTTTTAATTTCCTAATAGGTCTTAGGGTGTACTGAATTCTGTTTTAATTAATTATTCTCTAGGTAAGTATGTTTTAGGATTAAACACCTTTTACAGATACTGAAAGTGCCTCCTTTTGTGGTGTAAAAAACAAATTATGGTGCAAAAAGTAATCATTAGATTGAATTACATGAAGGTTTTTTGCTTTTTGACATATAGAAATGTCAAGAGAAAGGCCAAAGATTTGTACTTTTTCACTTAACTTATAAAGCACTCCTTTTTTCCTTAAACTTACTTCTGTCAAATTAGATTTAATGAGAGAGTACTATTTTTAAGGAGCTATCTGTTTATGTAGAATGATTTTGTTAAGAGTAATGTAAACTATTACTGAATAGAGGCCTGAAGAGGAATGCATTTTTGCTGTTTAAAGGAATCAGAAATGACCGTTCTTATGTCAGCAAAGATGTTAAGTTTTACTAGATAAGCAGAAAAAATAAATCTCAAATGCAGTGCTATTTACTCTTTTCAAAACAGTTTTCATTTTCTTAAGCACATTGTACATTTCTGTAGAACCTGCATTTTTTCTCGCATGCTAAAAACGGTACTTGCATTTGGTGAATTACTGTTGACAATTTCCATAGAAATCCTGTTTCAGTGGACCAACATTGTGGCATGGCAGCAAATGCCAACATTTTGGGGAATAGCAGCAAATCTACAAGAGACCCTGGTTGGTTTTTTTGTTTGTTTTTTTCTTCTGAATCAGCAGGGATGGAAGGGGAGTAGGGAAGTTATGAATTACTCCTTCCGGTAATAGCTCTGACGTGTCACATTCAATATCAATTAAAAAAAAAAAAAAACATGAATCTAGTTAAGTGTAGAAGAGAGAGCAAAAAAAGAGGAAGTGTTCACTTTTTTAATACACTGATTTAGAAATTTGATGTCTTATATCAGTAGTTCTGAAGTATTAATAGCATTCTTTATTTCTGCCTTTATGTTGACAGTGTTGAAGCAGGGTGAATAACTCGGGCATATATATTTTTTTTAATTTTCTCGTAATCTGTTTCATGATGTTTTCTTTGGAGTTTATGGATAAGTTCAAGAAAACATTCTGCATGTTGTATCTAGTCTAATGTACTTATCCATCTCATCAAAAACAAAAACACGCAGACTGCATTTCGTAGCTCTGTAATCCCTAAATACAGAAGTAATTTTCTTCTTTCCTGACTTTGACATTGTAGCTATAATGTTCTAATTTTTGATTTCTACAAATCCTTTGGGTCTAATTCTGTGAGCCTACTTATAGCACTGGATTAAAATGTCTGCATCATTTCTTTAGTTATCCAGTTAACTTTAAAACTGTTGTAAAAGTGTAAACCAGCCCATGACAGTCTTTTGTACATGTTGAAGAACTTTGTTGTTCAGTTTTCATGACTGTTGTGTAAGGAAGACTGATACAGATACTCTATGCTGTCCTGGACCATGTTAATTACACTTGCGATGTATTTTGGTTCCACATCACAATGATTTGTCCCCAATGACCCTTTTATCCTTTCTAGGCACATTTTTTGTTGTTGTTGCAGTTTCCCTTTGCATTGTATTGCTTTGACAACTGTAATTTGAATCAGATCTGAAAGAGGTCCAGAATAAAATATATTTTGATATTATGTTGGCTGTGTACATATATAAAACCTTTGATACCTATGTAGTTTGTATGGACTATTTCCTAGTCAAGTAAAGGGAGAGGGATGCTCTTGTTTACAATTTCTTGTTTACATTTTATTGCAATTACTCCTCCGATGTTCTTTTGTAGAATAAAGTTTTTTGATCTGAGTTAGCCTTCATAACATAGAACATCATGTTGCTTCTCCCATGCTGGTGTTACCAATCATAACAACTGCCATCAGAACCCAAACCACTGTATTTCATAAATTTACTGTTTTACAAGACACACATAAAGTAAGCCCATAGGTAAAAGTGCAAATTTTACTATTTTATTACTTCTCGTAGGAGATAAGATTTTTTAAATGAAGGGTAATTTACTATTTTTATTAAAGAATAATAGAGCATTTAATCAGCTAAGGAATAGCAATTACTTTTGAATTATTTTAAAAAATCAATATTGTACTTTAAAAGACATTGACATAATCAGACAGACAGAGTCATTTGATTAGCATGCATTTGAGCACAAAACAATGTGTGTAAGTTGAAGATTTTTAGGACGGGGTGCTCAACTTCCTTAGTGCTCTTTTTTCTTCATAGATACCTACTATAATTTAATAATTTTCTTCCTTAGCTAGTGGTATATGTTGCTAACAAATCTTATAATCTGTGAGGAAAGATACTAGGCATCTTCCAGTTTTAATTAATCCCAACTCCTTTAGAATTACTGAGAGGTAATAATTTTTGAAGAATCATTGAGCATATTTTTTGTCTTTTTTTTTTTTTTTTAAACCTTGCACCCTCCAGGTATTCTACCTTTCCCTTCGATTTCCTGAAGCATAAATTTACAGGCATATAAAGTATGCCTGAAGCATACTTATAGGCATAGCCTTGTCATGTTTTATTAAACGATAACCTACTACAGTTACTGGAACTTTCTGACAGCCTTTCATTTTCAAAGGGTTAACTTTTATTGCATGGCATAGATTGTTAATGTTCTGCATTTTACACTTTATTCAAAAGTGTTGGACAACTAAGGATTATAATCTGTATCAGCTTGTGGTGAAACAAATCAATTTGAATAGTTAACAGAAGGGGTTATTTGAAACTTCCTAGTTCTTATACTTTACTATAGGTCAGATTTCTTACCTATTATAATACATAGCAGATAAAATTAAAGTTGACTGTTTCCCTAGCATATTCACTTAAAAATGCAGTGGAGGAAAAGACACTATGGACAGTAGTTTTATGGTGCTTTTCTCTGCTGTACCAAAGCTCTCTGTCAACAATGAAATGTTAACCCTCTGCTACTTTTTCTGCATGTTTCTTCTCTTCAAATGTCATATCTCAATGCTTACTTGTCCTAACTTGTAATATTTTTGTATTAAATTTTTTTAGGAGTTCCTTGTAATTTCTTTATAATTTAAAATATATTAAACACAAAGTGTTTAGTAAAGTACAGAAAGACAATTATCACTGTTTCTTGGTTGTTGGGTTTGTATGATCGATTGTGCAAACGACTCACATTTTAAGAACGATGACCAGTGGAGTGTAATCTACACAGAAAAATACACCATGATTCTATTAAGAAAGCAAGCCATCTTAGAAAGTGATACAATCCAGTGTCAGAACGGGCTGCTTTAAGAGATACTGCACCACCAGAAATATCAAAATCATCGGTCGCAGGGCTCCCTGGTAGGACTGCTGTGCAGGAATTTAAGCAGTGAATGGATACCTCAAGCAGTCGACTCTTAGGTTAAAAATCCAGTCACACTGAACTACTCGGTCTGAGAGTATTCATCTGGAGACATCGGCTCCCAGAATCTCACACATTTCTTATTATGGGATTTTGAGAAGTCTTCATGTTGTCAGGTCCTCTTCCTCCACATAAGCTTTTACTGACTTAATCTACACACACTACTTGACCAAGGTAATAATCTGGTTTCCTACTCTGGTACTTGAGCAGAATACCTCAGGGCAAGGAATAGTGAAATTCCTAAGAGGAATGGCAAGCTGCCGTCTGGTGTGGGTGGTATCTTAATGAAGGCCCACAGTCATCAGGTAACTCAGGTTGCATTCAATACGACATAAAACTGTAGCTATGAAGTAAAAATACACCCTGTGAAGTGGTTGAGATAAACTTCATTTTGAAGTTGGACCAATGTGTTGAACTCAAGGAAGTCTAGAGTGACTTGACTTTACCATAATTAGAGGTAAGTACATTTCACTCCTTAAACAATATTGATTGACTTGACTCCATTGAAACTTTTTAATGTAAAATGCATGGCCCTACCTTTACCGTCTCACTAATATGATATCACTAGATATATGTGCTTTTTTTAAAGTTTGTGTGCCATAGATGATATTAGTAAGTACATGCTTGTAAAGAAATTAAAAGATTCCCATTTCGAAATTCCCAACCAGTTCCTCTGTGGTTACACAGTTCAGTCCAGTCGCTCAGTTGTGTCTGACTCTGCACACAAACTTCCCTGTCCACAAAGTTCCCGAAACTTGCTCAAACTCATGTCCATTGAGTCGGTGATACCATCCAACCATCTCACCCTCTGTCGTCCGCTTCTCCTGCCTTCCATCTTTCCCAGTGTCAGGGTCTTTTCAAATGAGTCAGTTGTTCACATTAGGTGGCCAAAGTATTAGAGTTTCAGCTCCAGCATCAGTCCTTCTAATGAATATTGAGGACTGATTTCCTTTAGGATGGACTGGTTGGATCTCCTTGCAGCTCAAGAGTATCTCAGGGGACTCTCGAGTCTTTTTCCAGCACCGCAGTTTAAAAGCATCAATTCTTTGGTGCTCAGCTTTCTCACATCCATACATGACCACTGGAAAAGCCATAGCTTTGACTAGATGGATCTTTGTTGGCAAAGTAAATGTATCTGCTTTTTATTACGCTGTCTAGATTGGTCATAACTTTTCTTCCAAGGAGCAAGCATCTTTTAATTTCAAGGCTGCAGTCACCATTTGCAGTGATTTTGGAGCCCAAGAAAATAAATTTTGTCACTGTTTCCATTGTTTGCCCATCTATTTGTCATGAAGTGATGAGATCAGATGCCATGATCTTAGTTTTCTGAATGTTGAGTTTTAAGCCAACTTTTTCACTCCTCTTTTTCACTTTCATCAAGAGGCTCTTTAGTAGTTCTTCACTTTCTGCCATAAGGGGTGGTGTCATCTGTATATCTGAGGTTATTGATATTTCTCCTATCAGTCTTCTGACGGGAGCTTCTTCCAGCCCAGTGTTTCTCATGATGTACTCTGCATGTAAGTTAAATAAGCACGGTGATGATATACAGCCTTGAAGTACACCTTTCCCGATTTGGAACCAGTCTCTTGTTCCGTGTCCAACTCTTAACTGTTACTTCTTGACCGGCACACAGGTTTCTCAAGAGGCAGGTCAGGTGGTCTGGTATTCCCATCTCTTTCAGAATTTTCCACAGTTGGTTGTGAGCCACACAGTCAAAGGCTTTGGCATAGTAAATAAGGCAGAAGTAGATGTTTTTCTGGAACTCTCTTGCTTTTTCTGTGATCCAGCGGATGTTGACAGTTTGATCTCTGGTTCCTCTGCCTTTTCTAAATCCATCCTGAACATCTGAAGTTCACAGTTCACATATTTTTGACACCTGGCTTGGACAATTTTGAGCATTAACTTTGCTAGCATGTGAGGTGAGTGCAGTTGTGTGGTAGTTTGAGCATTCTTTGACATTGCCTTTCTTTGGAACTGAAATGAAAACTGATCTTTTCCAGTCCTGTGGCCATTACTGAGTTTTCCAAATTTGCTGGCATATTGAGTGCAGCACTTTCACAGCATTATCTTTTTAGGATTTGAAATAGCTCAACTGGAATTTCATCGCCTCCACTAGCTTTTGTAGTGATGCTTCCTAAGGCCCTCTTGGCTTCACATTCCAGGATGTCTGGTTCTAGGTGAGTTACACAGTTAACACTTTGGTATGTGTCCTTCCAAACATTTTGAATACTTGTTTTAAAGGAAAAAAAAAAAAAAGGATTGTGATAGTCACTGATTTGAGAGACTAGCTTTTTCACTGATACTGTCAGGACCTCCTGTGCCATCACTGTAGGTACTTTATATTGTAGATGTGGAGTCTACCATAGAGATTAGAGCATGGATTCTGCCTGACTGGATTGAATCCCAGTTCCATTCCTGTTTGACCTAAGGAGTTACTGTCCTGGCTTTCCCATGTGTGAAATGAAGCTAGCAATAGTAGCTGCCTCATACATTAGTTATGAGAATTAAAATTGTTAACATATATGAAGCCCTTAGAGAAGCATGCCTGCTTGTATAGAGCATACTGTAAGTTGTGATTTTGACTTTTAATGGTTGCATTGTATACTATAATTAGGCCCCTATAATGTATATTTACTTTTTCACTGTTTCCTATTATAAACAGTGGTGCTGGAACAAGGAAACAAATATTTGTATATCAGTAGGACAGACTCAACAGTTCATTCTGATGTACACCTCTGGTTAATAGGCATTTTTAGAGAATCTGTAAAACTTGCCACCCACCCATTTTCTGACACTAACTGTTATTTCAAAAGGAGTCACTTAGTAACTTGTGGAAGGGGGATTTCTTGGGGGAAAAAATGCCATGAGTATTTTTTTAATGTACATAGAGGAGCAAGAGAGAAAATAGACCAATAAATGACCCTAATGTGTCAGGAGTCAGCAGAAAACACCAAATATGTCGAGCTTACATTACTAGTGATTAAATGTTAAAGATATGAGGAAGATTTTTTTAAACATGGAAGAATATTTCCGCCACAGAACATGATATTTAGGTTAAATCCAATTATAAATGTATGGAACTACCGGAATATTTATACTAATGATGGGAGCCAATTTCCTGGTCCACGTGCTAGAATAGTATCATGTGGTTCTTTTTTTCCAGGACTTCAAAATTTTTCCAGTTTGGGACATTTTACCTTCTTGATCCCTGGGTCGTCTTCTGTTACATTTTCAGCACATGCTTATTTTTTAAAAACCTAGGATGTCCCAGGAAGTGCCTTTCCCACTACAATAGTGAGAATAGGTGGTATTCCACCCAGGACCTGCTAGATCATACTGTATGTGGAGCAAACCTCCATGTCGTATGCCAGGCTCCTAGAGTTTCTAACGCACAGGACACCTGGAGAACCACTCCAGTGTATTCTGGCAGTCACTGCTGCTGTGCTCAGGTGTGAGGCCAGCGTGGTTTCTGCCTCCACATAGGTAATTTTTTTTTTCTCCTGGATTCCTAAGGAGTCCTTGTTCCTGAAATTCTAATTTCTCAGGATATGGCTAGGTGTTGTGCCCTTCTGAATCAGTCTTTGACCACTGTACACCATAGAGTAAGCACACAGTCACCTTTCAAAACCTTACTAAATTTTGAGTATGTTTTCTCTTCCCATGATACCTTGAGCTTGGCTCAGGCCCAGCGGTAGTGCTCCAGAGTGCTCAACAGGCCTGGGGTGGAGGGAGGGATGTCTTAGGTGGTGATGGAGATTGGCAAGGTCCAGGAGCACTGAACCATCCACACCGCCAGAGGACTGGCACTCCCGAGTACTGACAGGACACAGGGCCCTCTAGTCAGGGTATTCCTGGGCTCATATGGGTAACCTCTGTGGGAAGGTTCAGGTCTCTGGAGTCTGGAAAGGTTTCCGTGCATCTAGAAGAGACCATCATGACCCAGATTAAAGACAAGGGCAGTAACTGACTTAAGTATGTCTGGTCTTCATATTTCCTGGAAGATGGTGGAAGCTCTGCCACAGTAAGAGGACTTGTCAAATAGCTCAGGAGGTTATGGTTGCTTCAAGTTTTTTTTTGTTTGTTTTTTTTATTGGAGGCTAATTACTTCACAACATTTCAGTGGGTTTTGTCATACATTGATATGAATCAGCCGTAGATTTACACGTATTCCCCATCCCGATCCCCCCTCCCACCTCCCTCTCCACCCGATTCCTCTGGGTCTTCCCAGTGCACCAGGCCGGAGCACTTGTCTCATGCATCCCACCTGGGCTGGTGATCTGTTTCACCATAGATAATATTGATGAAAATATGTGGCAATGCCTGGGAAGGGGGCCATGGAATAGAGGCTAAGAGTGGGAGCAGGCAGGAGAGCAGGGTCAGATTAGCCTTGTGAATTTAAGTGGCTGAGGAATCTGTGTCTTGTATTCAGTCACATTCTTAACTAGCCACACTGAAACAGACGCACCTCCTGTAAGCTTTCTTCCCCATATTCATGTAATCGCCTGCACCCAGAATGCCTTCTCCCTTCCTTCATTTGCCTAATTCTTCATTGTCAGGTTCAGCCAAGCAAAGTGCTTCTCAGAAGACGGGCCACTCCCTACTCACTGTGTCGTGCCTGCCTTCTGCCTCTGCCCCCTCTCTGGAGTGGGTGCCTCGGCCGCCCTCAGCACCCTGTCAATAGCTCTGGGGATAACATGGCTTCCTGGGCTGCTGCTACTCAAGTTCCTGAGTTCCTGAAGGGCAAAGTCTATCATATACTATTCTCTCTCGATTCTGAGAACCTCGGACAGTGCCTGGGGGAAATAACTGTTTGATTAATAAAGGATGGAAGGCACACATAGGGAGTAAATAAATAGTGAAGACAAGAAGGTCACATACTGTTGTGACAAAAAGCACCATGTTTTTCTTCTGGATGTGAGCTGGAACAAATTCCTTTATATTTGGGCATCAATTTCTTACATTTAAGAAATATCTATATAAGATATCTTGCTTTCAAGGTAGTTTAAAGGATTAGTGTTCAAATAACTTGTTTAGTACAGTGGCTGGCGTAAATTAGGCTTTCATATGTGGCATGATTATTACTGTTGCTATTTTTCTTGTTATAAACATGCCAGAGAAAACATTCATTTGACAGAATAATTTGTTGAAAATAATCGGTTGTAATTAGTTTACAAAACACTGCTATTATAAGTGTGAATGTGGTAGGACTTATTGAATAAGCTATTATTTACAGTTGCATTTTGCTGTGGTGGAGCATCTTAAAATATGATTGTGTGTGTGTGTGTGGTATGGAACTTACTTGGATGGTGATGATGGGTGTATCTGGGTAATCACTTCCTTTGTGTTTCTTTATTTGTAATTTTTTCTGTCTTGCCCTTAGTCTCCACTAATTTTTTTTGGCATTGTCAAGAATTGGAGAATGCACTTTTAAAAGCAACTCTGTGCCAGACATCCATTTTGTAATCTATTATTTATAGGAAAACATCAGAAACTGCATCAATATTAAGAACCAAGTTTCTAAAGGAGTGGCTTTTCACATTTCACTGTCTTTTGTCTTGATTTCATTTATCTCACTTAGACTTCAATTTTGAAACATTAATCAAGGTCACAATAGCACTCTGCTTTTGTGTATTGGGTCACCTTTGTTTTTCAGGCTTAGACCTTTTGTTCTATATATTTTTTTCCCCTTATGGTAGTAATACATGCTCATTTTAGAAAAATTTTAAGAAAAAATGTTGAGGTGTATGTGTTAATAAAGGAAAATTCACAGGAATAAGTTTTATCTAGCTTTGAGCAGGATGTTTTGGTACTGCTAAATATAGGCCTTTCAGCCATTTCAATGAAAATAGCATCCTGCTGACCACCTTGGGATGTGTAACATGAGTAAAAAAAAATGGTTATTTCAGGTCACTGAGATTTTGTTATGATAGTGTACTCATTCACCCCTACCTCTGACTCACATGGGCATTCTCTCCTATAATAGTCTCTGTTAGCTACCTAATACTCTAGACACTTTTATGTGTTTATAAACATAAATCAGTGTTTTGCTTTAACATAAAGGGGATTATGGTGTACTTGTTTTTGTCTGGCTTGATTTTATTTCATTTAGTATGTTAAGACATCTTTCCATGTCGTTCTTTTTCAAAACAGCTTTACTGAGCTCTAATTGACATAAAGTACGTATTTACATTGTACAAGTTTATGTGTTTCTACCTATGTAAATAACCTGTGAAATAATTACACTTACAAAATGAGCTTATCTATCCCCTTTGAAGTTTGCTCTGGCCCCTTGAAAATGCCTGTCTTTTAGCCATCCTTGTCCTGCCCCTACCATTCTCAGCAAAGATGTGTGGCAACATGCATGGAGTATTGCCAACCAAGAAGGCTTGTCCAAGCCTTGGTGTTGATGTTGAAAACTCGGCCTCTGTGCACCAGTGATGAACTGAAACTCAGAGACAGGATTTGGGATGAAGTAGAAAGGAATTGCTTTAATGCTTTGCCAGGGAAGCGGGACACAGGGGACTCTTGCCCTCAACTGTGTGTTCCCAACCCAGGAGAATTTGGTGGGGAGTTCTATACAAGTGGTTCAAGGGCAGAGGTGCTGGGGTGTGTCAGCGTGTGTGTGCAGGGCAGGCAGTCTCCTAATGAGCTTCTCTAGAGTGAAGAATGCCAGCATCTCTATTTTGGGAGGTTTTAGTTCTATAGAAGAGCTCAAAGGTAATAGGTTGGTACAAAAGTAATTGCAGTTTCAGATTGAATTTTAAATCATTATATCTAGGCTCAAACACATCTTTATTCATCAAAATAGGAACCATTAGAAGCAACGCATTTTTGTCAATGAAAAATAAGCTTGTTTATTCTTTTTATGCTCCTTTTTAGCATAAAAATGTGTGCTTTGGGATTTGATGAACTCTTGGAAAGCATTTTCTATCTCCTGCTGGCTGTGGAAGCATTTTCCCTGCAAAAAGTTGTTCACATGCTTGAAGAAGTGTTAGTCCATCGGCGAGAAGTCAGGTTGAATGTGGTGGATGAGGTAAAACTTGATAGCCCAATTCGTTCAACTTTTGAGGTGTTGTTTGTGTGACATGCGGTCTGTCGGGCGTTGTTGTGGAGAAGGATTGGGCCCATCCCCTTGACCGGTGAGGACTATAGGTGTTGCAGTTTCTGGTGCATCTCCCATTTGCTAAGCATGCTTCTCAGATGTAATGGTTTCGCCAGGACTCAGAAAGCTGTAGTGGTTCAGATGGACAGCAGACCACCAAACAGTGCCCATGACCGTTTTTTGTAGGCTTTTTTTTTTTTTTTTTTTGGTGGAATTTTGGTTTGGGAAGTGCTTTGGAGCTGCTGCTTGGTCCGGCCACTGAGCTGGTTGTTGCTGGTGGTTGTATAAAATCCACTTTTCGTCACACGTCACAGTCTGATTGAGAAATGGTTTCTTGTATAAAATAAGAGAAGACACTTCAAAATGACGATTTGTTTTTGATTTGCAGTCAGCTCATGAGGCGCCATAGCTCAGTTGGTAAAGAATTCACCTGCAATGCAGGAGACGATCCGATTCCTGGGTCTGATTTCCCTGATTGCTGGGTTCGATTCCCCAGTTTGATTCCTGGGTTGGGAAGATCCCCTGGAGAAGGGAAAGGGTACCCACTCCAGTATTCTGGCCTGGAGAGTTCCATGGACTGTATATGTATAGTCCTTGGGGTCGTAAAGAGTCGGACCCAACTGAGCGACTTTCACTTTCCCCTTTATGAGGCACCCACTTACCGAGCTTTTTCACCTTTCCAGTTTGTTTCTGAATGATCATAGAACGGTCAGCGTTGAGTCCTTTGGCAACTTCCAGTGTGGTTGTAAGAGGATCAGCTTCGATGATGGCTCTCGGTCGTTGTCAGCGTCTGGCCTGCCACTCCACTCCTCGTTCTCAAGACTCTCGCCTCCTTCACAAAACTTCTTGAACCACCGCTGCACTGTATGTCCATTAGCGGATCCTGGGCCAATGCGTTGTTGATGTTTCGAGTTGTCTCTGCTGCTTTTGGACTCATTTTGAACTCAAATTTAAAAATCAGTCAAATTTGCTTTTTGTCTAACATTATTTCTATAATCTAAATATAAAATACACAGCAAGCAATGTCATTAGCATAAAAACACAATGAGAAATGTGCATTAAAGTGATATGTAACATAACCACATTTATTTAGGAATATATTCCAGTGTCATGCCAAAGTTCAACAGTGCAAAACCGCAATTACTTTTGCACCAGCCTAGGGACTTCCCTGATGGCTCAGACGGTAAAGCGTCTGCCTACAATGCAGGAGACCCAGGTTCAATCCCTGGGTCAGGAAGATCCCCTGGAGAAGGAAATGGCAACCCACTCCAGTACTCTTGCCTGGAAAATCCCATGGACAGAGGATCCTGGTAGGCTACAGTCCATGGGGTCGCAAAGAGTCGGACACGACTGAGTGACTTCACTTCAATACGTGTTTACCTTGAGACGGAAACTGGATCCCGTCCCTGTTGTTTCTTGATTGCTCTGCTCGTCGCTGAGTACCCTTCCTTCCCTGATTGGCAACTGCTTGAACCTGCATTTGGAACTCATGGAGACTGAAGCCTGTTCCCTATAAACAAGAAAACGGGACAGAAATGCTTTCATGCCCAGGAAACCCACAAGACCCAGCTCAATTTCAGTGTCCAGATTTTACTGGGGCTGGGTCACATCTTTGAAGGTTGAGCTGATAACTCTCTGGCCCATGCTCACCCCACCCCCGTGGTATATTTTTCTCTATCCATTTACTTTTTTTTTTTTTTAGTTGGAGGCTAATTACTTCACAACATTTCAGTGGGTTTTGTCATACATTGATATGAATCAGCCATAGAGTTACACGTATTCCCCATCCCGATCCCCCCTCCCACCTCCCTCTCCACCCGATTCCTCTGGGTCTTCCCAGTGCACCAGGCCCAAGCACTTGTCTCATGCATCCCACCTGGGCTGGTGATCTGTTTCACCATAGATAATATACATGCTGTTCTTTCGAAATATCCCACCCTCACATTCTCCCACAGAGTTCAAAAGTCTGTTCTGTACTTCTGTGTCTCTTTTTCTGTTTTGCATATAGGGTTATCGTTACCATCTTTCTAAATTCCATATATATGTGTTAGTATGCTGTAATGTTCTTTATCTTTCTGGCTTACTTCACTCTGTATAATGGGCTCCAGTTTCATCCATCTCATTAGGACTGATTCAAATGAATTCTTTTTAACGGCTGAGTAATATTCCATGGTGTATATGTACCACAGCTTCCTTATCCATTCGTCTGCTGATGGGCATCTAGGTTGCTTCCATGTCCTGGCTATTATAAACAGTGCTGCGATGAACATTGGGGTGCACGTGTCTCTTTCAGATCTGGTTTCCTCAGTGTGTATGCCCAGAAGTGGGATTGCTGGGTCATATGGCAGTTCTATTTCCAGTTTTTTAAGGATGGCTGCTTTCCAAAAGTCTACAAGCAATAAATGCTGGAGAGGGTGTGGAGAAAAGGGAACCCTCTTACACTGTTGGTGGGAATGCAAACTAGTACAGCCACTATGGAAAACAGTGTGGAGATTTCTATCCATTTACTTTTAATCTATATGTCTTCATCATTAAAATGGGTTTCTTGTAGAATACATAGAGTTGGGTCTCGTTTTTTGTTCTATTCTGACAATATCTTTTCTCTTCCAGTTTTATGGAGGTGTTACTGACAAAAATTATGTATATTTAAGGTATTTAAGATGTTTTGATATGTGTGTACCTTGTGAAATGTTTACCATAATCAAGCTAATTAATATATCCATTACCTGACAGTGACCTTTTTTTTTTAATGTGTAATGAAAACACTTTAAATTGACTCTCTTAACAAATTTCAAATATAATACATTATTATTAACTATAGTCACCATACTTTACATTAAGTCTCCAGAACATATTCATTTTATAACTGGAGTTTTGTACCCTTTGACCAACATTTCCCCTTTTCCCCATCCCCCAGTCCCTGGTAAATATTCTACTCTCTCTTACTATGAGTTTAACTTTATTATTCTGTAAATTCCATGAATAAATGAGATCACATAAATATATGTCACATTTTTTGTTCATCCGTTAATGGACATTTGTTTCTGTATCTTAGCTACTTTGAACAATGCAGCCTTGAGTGTGGGAGTGTAAATATCTCTTTGAGTAGTGATTTTGTTTCCTTTGGATATATTTCTAGAAGTGGAGTCGCTGGATCATATGGTAGCCCTATTTTTAATTTTTTGACTTTGTGATAATAGCCATCCTAACGGGTATAAAATGTTACCTCATGATTTTGATATGCAATTCCTTGATAGTTTGTGACGTTGAATATCTTTTCATATACCATTGGCCGTTGGTACATCTTCTTTGGTGAGATGTCTATTCAACTCCTTTGCCCGTTTTAAAATTATTTGCTTTTTTTTTTTTACTAATGATGTATGAATTCCTTATATATTTGGGATTTAATCCCTTATTGAATATATGGTTTGCAAATATGTTCTCCCATTCCATAGCTGCCTTTTCATTTCATTTACTGTGATTGTTTCATTTACTGTGCAAAATTTTTTAGTTTGATATAGCACCACTTGTTTATTTTTACTTTTATTGCTTATGTAAAATCTTTTAATTGGTACATTTAGACAATTAGCATTCAAAGTGATTACTAATATGCTGCTAATAAGGGCTTCCCTGGTGGCTCAGTGGGTGAAGAATCTGCCTGCAGTGCAGGAGACCTCGGTTCGATCCCTGGGTTGGGAAGATCCCCTGGAGTAGGAAATGGCAACCCACTCCAGTATTCTTGCATGGAGAATTCCATGGACAGAGGAAGAATCCTGGCGGGCTACAGTCCATGGGGTCACAAAGAGTTGGGCATAACGGAGCGACTTAGCACATAGCACAGTACAATATGCTGCTATGTACTAAGTTGCGCCTGACTCTGAGACCCCATGGACAGTATTTAGGCTCCTCTGTCCATGGGATTTCCCAGGTAAGAAATCTTAAGTAGGTCGCCTTTTCCATCTACAGGGGATCCTCCCCTCATAGGGAATCGAACCAGTGTCTCCTGCTTGACAGGTGGTTTTTTTTTTACCACTGAGCCACCTGGAAAACCTGATTACTGAGATAGTTGGACTGCCATCTGCCATATCCATTACCACTTGCTATTGTTTGTCCCTGTGTCCTACTTTTGTCTTCCACTCCTATTTTGCCTTTTGTGGTTTTAATTAGCATATCAGTTATACAGTCAGTCTTCCTTATCCAAGGTTTGCACATTCAAGGGTTCAACCAATTGCAGGCCAAAATTATTCAAAGATAGAAGGCATATAGCAGGGTAGAAAACAGAAATATTCTCCAAGTCTTTCTGAGTTTTCTAACTCAGATGCTCAAGTTCTTAAGAGAACTGATTGGATTTGGGTCATAGTAAGAATATGACTGGGCTTCCCAGGTGGCGCTAGTAGTAAAGGATCTGCCTGCTAATACAGGATATGCAAGAAAAACAGGTTCCATCCCTGGGTCAGGAAGATCCCCTGGAGGAGGAAATGGCAATCCACTCTAGTATTCTTGCCTGGAGAATACCATGGACAGAGGAGCCTGGTGGGCCACAGTCCATGGGGTCACAAGGAGTCGGACAAGACTGAGCGATTAAGGACAGAAAGTGTGGTAAGGAAACATGAAGAGATTTTCTTCAGACTTCATGGCTAATGGCAGGGGCCTGGGGAGGATGTGGAGAGAGAAAGAATGAAAGGTCCATGGGCAGAGAAGACCATTCCCTGCGTCTAGACAGCACTACTTTGTGGTCTACATTATGCTCAGAGGAATGACACCAAGCTGTGTCCAGGCAGATGGGACCTGTGTGGCCAAGCAGACTTCCGTCTTCTGTCCAAGAAGAACTTTAGAAGGAGCAGAGAATCTCCAGTTCTAAAGAGACTCTAAGCTTAGGGAAAAGTGCTCATCTTTTGCCCCAAGAAAGGATTATTGAAAAAACACATCTATCCCCATGCTTTGGCATGTCCAGGGGTCTATAACTATTGTACCCGCCAAGGGAGGAGGGTGGTGAAACTTCATAATGTATTAATTGTTGTTGTTCAGTCGCTCAGTCGTGTCCTACTCTGTGACCCTGTGGGCTGCAGCACGCTGGGCTTTTCTGTCCTTCACTATCTACCTGAGTCTGCTCAAATTCATGTGCACTGAGTCAGTGATGCTATCTGACCATCTCATCCTCTGCTGCCCACTTCTCCTTTTGCCTTCAGTCTTTCCCAGCATCAGGGTCTTTTCCAATGAATCGGCTCTTCGCATCAGGTGGCCAAAGTGTTGGAGTTTCAGCTTCAGCGTCAGTCCTTCCAGTGAATATTCAGGGTTGATTTCCTTTAGAATGGACTGGTTTGATCTTGCTGTCCAAGGGACTGTCAAGAGGAATCTTCTCCAGCACCACAGTTCAAAGATTCCTCAGATAACCACTTTGCCTTCTTGTATTTCTTTTTCTTTGGGATAGCTTTGATCACTGCGTCCTGTACAGTGTTACTAATCTCTGTCTGTTGTTCTTCAGGCACTCTGTCTATCAGAACTAGTCCCTTGAATCTATTTGTCACCTCCACTATATAATCATAAGGGATTTGATTTAGGTCATACCTGAATGGCCCTAGTGGTTTTCCCTACTTTCTTCAATTTAAGCCTGAATTTTGCAATAAGGAGCTGATGATCTGAGCTACAGTCAGCTCTAGGTCACGTTTTTCCTGATTGTGTAGAGCATCTCCATCTAAGTAATGTCCAAGTGTAGAATCTCCTTTTGTGTTGTTGGAAAAAGGTGTGTTTGCTATGACCAACGTGTTCTCTTGACAAACTGTTAGCCTTTGCCCTGCTTCATTTTGTACTCCAAGGCCAAACTCGCCTATTACTCGAGGTATCTCCTGACTTCCTACTTTTGCATTCCAGTCCCCTATGATGGAAAAGGATGTCTTTTTTTGGTGATGGTTCTAGAAGCTCTTGTAGGTCTTCATAGAACCAGTCAACTTCAGCTTCTTTGGCATTAGTGGTTGGGGCATAGACTTGGATTACTGTGATATTGAATGATTTGCCTTGGAAATAAACTGAGATCATTCTTTCATTTCTGAGATTGGAATCAAGTACAGCATTTCAGACTCTCTTGTTGACTATGAGGGCTAGTCTATTTCTTCTGAAGGATTGTTGCCCCCTGTAGTAGATATCATGTTTATGTGAGTTAAATTCCCCCATTCCCTTCCATTTTAGTTCATTGATTCCTAAGATGTCAATGTTCATTCTTACTATCTCTTGTTTGACCACATCCAACTTACGTTGATTTATGGACCTAACATGCTGGGATCCTGTGCAGTATTGTTCAAAGCCGAGCATCATTTCCACTTTGGCCTGGCCTCTTCATTCTTTCAGGAGTAACTGTGCTGCACTCTTGCCCAGTAGCATTTTGGAGACCTTCTGACCTGGGGGGGGCTCATCTTCCAGTGTCCTATCTTTTTGCCTTTTCGTACTGTTCATGGGGTTCTCAGGACAAGAATACTGGAATAGTCTGCCATTCCCTTCTCCAGTGGACCACATTTTGTCAGAACTCTCCACTATGACCTGTCCATCTTAAGTGGCCCTACGCAGCACGGCTCATAGCTTCATGAGTTATGCAGGCCCCTTCACCACAACAAGGCTATGATCCATGAAGGGGAAAGTATTAATACTAGGGTACCTTTTTCTTTGATTCTGTGAAATGGGGTAGACTGGAGGGTGGCTCAGAGTCAGAAATTAAGTTTTATTTTTAAAAAGTCTACTTTTTTTTTAAATCACTTTGTCAAATGGCATTCCTGCCTATGGTTAATTTATCTGAAAGTCATTTTTGTACCTGAATTTACAAAGTAAACTGTTTCTGTGTTCAGCTATGTTGAGAAAGGGTAAAAATTAATTTTTTATGTGTATCTCATTTAGCAGTTCTATGACAAATGAAACTTACTTTAAAATCTTCAACTGCAGAATATAATAAAAGTCAAAATGTAAATTATACTGTGGCAATCAGTCAGTTTTGACACATTTTAGGTAAATAGTTGTAGTCAGAAAGATCCAAGGAGGTTTTAATCTCAACCAGCTTAAAAATTTCTTCTCTACAGTCTATTGAAACTTGATAACATTTTTACAGATTCCTTTCTTTCTCTGTAAAAAAGTTCTCTAAAATTGCTTCTTGACAGTTAATGACAGCATTTTAGACAAGTAGCCTGAAATGATGTTGCTTCACTTTCAACACTGTGTTCCCAAATGAAATTAGAGTTCTTTAGTGTGAAGATTGCTTCTTGAATGCTCAGATTTAATTCCGAGGGAAAATAGAAAACATCCCAGTAAGTCTGAACAGAATGATCTGAGCATCCTTGCATCATCATGACTCTATACTAAGGAAGTAAGTTCATGAAGAAGGTGCTCCCTGGAGCCACGTACTTCTCAATAAAACATTTGAATGCCAACTCATTACACACAGTAAACTGATGACTGTGGAAGCAGCTGTTATAAAACTGCAAACTCCTGTCTACCAAGGACCTTTTTTTTTCATTTTATATTTCCAGAGCCTACCACTTGTTTTAAATGAATGACTGAATGAATAAGTCAATTGAACTAACTTGTTTTGTATCACTTACATATAGGAAGGAACCTGGCACATGGTTGGTATTCTAAACTTTTTCTAGTTGAATGAAGGAAAGAACAAATAAAGGAAGTAAACATAGCAACTCATGATTAGTCACTGGTAAGATCTAATGTTTTCTGTTTTCACATGGGTCAAGATTTCATGTCTGGTCAATCAGTTGTTCATACCTGCACCAATAAGGGGCCTAGGTTGGACCAGTTACAGGGCTGTGGTCTTTGAATGGAGCAGAAAGGAAGAAGAGTCTGGATTTGATTGAGTAGAGCATTTTACATTTCACCTGACCTCTCAGAAACTGCTCATTCATTTGCAACTTGAAAACCACAGTGCAGATTTATCAGAGTTGCTCTGAGGATTAATCAAATAGGCATACAAAGTTGTGACACACTCATCAGATGTTAAATAATTGTCAGGGGAAGACCAAGGTCTTGGGGTTATGGCAGTGCTTACCTTTTTAGAAAAAACATGTGGAAGGACTCATGTTGAAGCTGAAATTCCAATACTTTGGCCACCTGATGCAAAGAACTGACTCCCTGGAAAAGACCCTGATGCTGAGAAAGATTGAAGGCAGGAGGAGAAGGGGATGATAGAGGATGAGATGGTTGGATGGCATCACCAACTCAATGGACATGAGTTTGAGTAAACTCCAGGAGTTGGTGATGGACAGGGAGGCCTGGCATGCTGCAGTCCATGGGGTCACAAAGAGTTGGACACAATTGAGCAACTGAACTGAACTGAGGCAGGTACCTAAATGGTTTTGTTTGTGAAACATGTTTAATTAATGTAGATCAGTTGATTTCATATACTCGGTTTTACTTTCTAGGGGGTGAAAAGTGAAAGTGTCAATTGCTCATTCGTGTCCGACTCTTTTGTGGTCTCATGGACTGTAGTCCACCAGTCTCCTTTGACCTTGGAGTTCTCCGGGCAAGAATACTGGAGTGGGTAGCCATTTCCTTCTCCAAGGGATCTTCCTGATCTAGGGATCGAACCTAGGTCTCCTGCATTGCGGTCAGATTCTTTACTCTCTGCCAATTCGGTAGAATTTTGTGTTTCTATCAAACTTTGCTATTGTCAGTCTTCCGTAATTACCCTTAACTATCACTTATTCAAAGTCATTTAGCCAACTTCTTAAAAACTCTGATAATGGGAAAAAATGAATCATGATTATCATCAAGATAGGTTAACTTAATTACTTCTGGGACTTCAAACCAGTCTCCATGAGTAGCTTCTCTGTGCATTTACTAAGACAATGAGAACAGTAAATTACAAAATAATGACAATACATTAAGGATGAAATTAACATTACATTTTGCATAAATATTTGAACCTACATGGAATGTCAAGATTAAGTTTAAAGACCTAGAAAGAGTTAATGTTAAAAAATGATAAGTGTTTTGTTGAGAACATTAAGATGACAGGTTATATTGGATCTTGAGACAGGAATTTTAGAATTCAGAAAGAATATAATCTATTTTTTTTTTGGTCTGTGCCTCTGTGTCATGTGGGATCTTAGTTCCTCAGCTGGGAATTGAACCCGTTCCCCCTGCAGTCTTAACCACTGGACCACCAGAGAAGTCTCAGAGATAAACTTTAAACTTAGCTGCTTTGGTTTTTGTGTGCGTGCATGTTTTAATAGATGGAAAGACTGGGGCCAGGAGAGGGTAAATGACCTATCCAAAGTTGAATAGGGGAAAGGATTAAATTAGTAAACATCAAGACAATGATACAAGACAGGAAATGAATTCTAGGAAGCAGAGGTTAGACCTGTAGTATGTATACCAATGTTTTGTTGTTTCATATAGTTGAGTCAGTGAAAAAAAGCCACAAGGTAATATTTGTCCTAGTTAATATTTTCTCCAATTGATTATTCTCTGAGACTGTGGTGGTATCATATAAATTTGGCTCTGAAAGTAATGATTTGAATAACCTCAAACAAATCTTATGGTCTTTAAATTTTTTTTTTTAATCTATGTGGTGGAAATAATCTGCATCACCTAACTGGTTATCACAAGGTATGTTCAGAATCACTTGGAAAAGAAGAATTGACTCATGTCCAAATGTAATTTTTCCATTGACAACACCCTGCTATAAGAGTGCTCGGGTGTTGGGCCTAGGGACCAGGACCTTAATGAACTGACACACGTTGGGAGGCATCTTAAGTTTTGGGCTTGTGATAAGTTAATGTGGTGTGGTTGTGGCAGTGACATGGGACAGCTGTCTGAGGTCCTTCCCCCATACCCTATAGCTCCCAATGTTGGGACACTATTAGCATTTTCTCTCAGTGGACTCACCCCCAAAAGCCTGCATAACGATGGTTAATTTACAGTGATGGTTCAGTGTCCACGGAGATGGAGAAGGTCAGTGTCAGTCGAATGATTGTAAGGAAGATCTCCTTAAAAACATACAGATTTGGATACCTGAGCAGCAATCAACTCAGAACCTCTTTCTCTGTGTCCTTTTCATTTTTACCAGAGTGGTTTTCAAGAGAAGGAGCTCTTGTACCGTCCTCTGGAGGCACTGGGGAGAGGTGGGTGTTGTCACAGAGGCGAGGGGACAGTATCTGTGTGTTACTTGGTACTGACATCCTATAACGTGCTGGACAGTCTTACACAGGGAGGCACAGCCCCTCCCACAGTGAGGGGACAGCTGCACCTTTCCTGAAGAAGAGCCGTCACAATGGTCGTGAGCCTAGAGCCCAGGGCCCTTCTGAGTTCTGCTCTCTGGCGACAATGCACTTCTCTTCAAGAGCATGTCTCATTTTGCTTTCACGTTACGTCTGCTTTTGCAGTGTAGGTAACCTCGTCCCAGCTGGCCGACTTCAGCAAGTCCCTTCATTCATCTGGTGCTCCCTCGCTCCCGTTTATAGTTGGGGGTGATAATAATTGACTTTTCAGGGCTGTGGTGAGCATTCAGCGCCATGACATAGATATGAAGTGCCTAATGCTCATAGGTGGAGAAGGAAATGGCAACCCACTCCAGTGTTCTTGCCTGGAGAATCCTGTGGACAGAGCAGCCTGGTGGGCTGCCGTCTTCTGGGGTCGCACAGAGTCGGACACGACTGAAGCGACTTAGCAGCACCAGCAGTGCTCATGGGAGCATTTCGATAAATGTTTGTCTCCTTCTTGCCATGAATGGGATGCCCACTTTAGAAAAAAGATGGAGAAGTGAATCAAGTGTTTCTTCAGGACTGCAGACACACTATTACAGTTCCTGTGTGCCCCTTCCACAGCAGACTGGCCGAAATCCCACTGGCTCTTTTTAGGAAAGAAGGGCAGGATGGAGCCTTCCTAAGGTGAGGTGGTTCCCCTTGGTGTGTACAACACGTGGGCCACAAGTGTTGCATGTGCAGTTCCTGGGCTTCCCTCTTTTGGGGTGCCAGTGTCTATAAGGGTAGAGAGGTTAGAGAGCAGAGCAAGTAGAAGGTGCCCTCAGCTGGTATGGGATTGGGGGAGAGGGGCAGGGGTGGGGAGTGGGAGGGGAGGGAGGGCCAGGGCTGTGAGCTCAGGCTAAGCTGGGAGCCATGAGATCAGAGTCAAGCTATAGGTTACCCCCACGTCCCAGCCCAGGTGAGGATGGGGCCCATGTCCTGAAAGGCCCCTGAAACCTGGGCTAACAGAGGTTTAGCACAGAAGCAGAGCTCACTGCTGGTTTCAGAATAATATCTGTATTCTTTCAAGTGGCTTTTAATTGCCTTATGGGGATCTGGCCAGAGTTCACCTCTTGTATCACCCCCTTTCCTTATAGATTATGCTTCAGCTACAGTAAAAGAATTTCTGTCCTTTTATCTCAAGGCTTGTTCTTTGGTCCTTCATTTTTTCTCCTTTGAATGCTATCTTCACCCTGCCCTTCTGCCTTCAACAGTCTTTCAGACCACCCCTTGACATTGATTTCTAGGGAAGCCACACTCCTCTCTGGATGTCTCTCCTATGTCTTTTCATTGTACTAATTAAATTTTTGTTATTCAGTCACTCAGTCACATTCAACTCTTTGTGACCCCATGGACTGCAGTGCACCAGGCTTCCCTGTCCTTCACTATCTTTTGGAGCTTGCTCAAACTCATGTACATTGAGTCAGTGATGCCATCCAACCATCTCTTTCTCTATTGTCCCCTTCTCTGCCTGCCCTCAATCTTTCTCAGCATCAGGGTCTTCTCCAATGAGTCGACCCTTCACATCAGGTGGTC
Organism: Cervus elaphus; assembly: GCF_910594005.1. Taxonomy (NCBI): domain Eukaryota; kingdom Metazoa; phylum Chordata; class Mammalia; order Artiodactyla; family Cervidae; genus Cervus; species Cervus elaphus. Next base: position 29,660,714 of record NC_057833.1, on the reverse strand, counting down.
AAAGTATTGGAGCTTTAGCATCAGTCCTTCCAATGAATATGCAGGGTTGATTTCCTTTAGGATTGACTGGTTTGATCTCTTGAGTTCAGTTCAGTTCATTTCAGTCACTCAGTCGTGTCTGACTCTGCGACCCCATGAACCGCAGCACGCCAGGCCTCCCTGTCTGTCACCAACTCCCAGAGTCCACCCAAACCCATGTGCATCGAGTTGGTGATGCCATCCAACTGTCTCATCCTCTGTCCTCCCCTTCTCCTCCTGCCTTCAATCTTTCCCAGCATCAGGGTCTTTTCAAATGAGTTAGCTCTTCGCATCAGGTGGCCAAAGTATTGGAGTTTCAGCTTCAACATCAGTCCTTCCAATGAATATTCAGGACTGATTTCCTTTAGGATTGACTGGATGGATCTCCTGTAGTCCAAGGGACTCTCAAGAGTCTTCTCCAACACCACAGTTCAAAAGCATCAATTCTTTGGCACTCAGCTTTCTTTATAGTCCAACTCTCACATCCATACATGACCACTGGAAAAACCATAGCCTTGACTAGACGGGCCTTTGTTGACAAAATAATCTCTCTGCTTTTTAATATGCTGTCTAGTTTGGTCATAACTTTCCTTCCAAGGAGTAGTGTCTTTTAATTTCGTTGTTGCAATCACCATCTGCAGTGATTTTGGAGCTCAGAAAAATAAAGTCAGCTACTGTTTACACTGTTTCCCCGTCTATCTGCCATGAAGTGATGGGACCAGATGCCATGATCTTAGTTTTCTGAACGTTGAGCTTTAAGCCAACTTTTTCACTCTCCTCTTTCACTTTCATCAAGAAGCTCTTTAGTTCTTTATCACTTTCTGCCATTAGGGTGGTGTCATCTGCATATCTGAGGTTATTGATATTTCTCCCGGCAATCTTTTTTTTTTTTTTTCTCCCGGCAATCTTGATTCCAGCTTGTGCTTCCTCCAGCCCAGCGTTTCTCATGATGTACTCTGCATATAAGTTAAATAAGCACAGTATATAATATACAGTCTTGATGTACTCCTTTTCCTCTTTGGAACCAGTCTGTTGCTCCATGTCCAGTTCTAACTTTCTTCCTGACCTGCATACAGGTTTCTCAAGAGGCAGGTCCCAGGTGGTCTGGTATGCCCATCTCTTTCAGAATTTTCCACAGTTTATTGTGATCCACACAGTCAAAGGCTTGGCATAGTCAATAAAGCAGAAATAGATGTTTTTCTGGATGTTTTTCTTGCTTTTTCGATCATCCAGCAGATGTTGGCAATTTGATCTCTGGTTCCTCTGCCTTTTCTAAAACCAGCTTGAACATCTGGAAGTTCACGGTTCACATATTGCTGAAGCCTGGTTTGGAGAATTTTAAGCATTACTTTACTAGCTTGTGAGATGAACATAATTAATAACTGTTTAGGTCACATTATGAAGTGAGTATGAATATTGTCCCCCAACTAAGATATATGAAGACTTTATTTTCTAATATTCAACTTCATTTCTGGCTTCAAGCTCCATATCCACCAAGCTAGAGAAAACATTTAACCTCAGACCTTGCCTCCAGACCTTGTCCTCTCCCCTACACATGGTTGAGCTATGATAGTTCCAAGATCCAAAGCAAGAGGAGGACCCTGCGGTCCTTGATTCTTGGTGCCTACAGGTTGCCCTTGAGGAGCTCACCACACCTGCCTCTCTGGTCCCCCCAGTCCAGCTTCTCCTTGCTTCTCACATGCTCCTCAGGGACATGGGAACCTTGCCAGGCTGATGGGGTCTTCCTGGCCTTGAAATTCCGTGCCATCGAGTCTACTTACATCACTGAGGAACAGGGCGAGGATTTCTGCTCCCACCACCAAGGAACTTCCTTCCTGGAGGCTTCACCTCCAGCACAAGATGCTCTCCTGCCGATCTGGAGGGAGCTGTCCTGACCCCCCCTCTCTGTTTCTTCCAACACAAACTACTTAAGCTTGGACATTCTGTTCTGCTTTTTCTCCTTAGCAAACTCTGGGAATTCTCCAACAGGTATAAGTCTTTTGGAAGACAAAGGATCCTCCTCTGAGGCCGTGAGTACATACCTGACTTTCTATTTGAAGGTTGAATGCAGAGGAGAAAAACAGAGTGGAGAAAAAGCCCTTTAATATCCCAAAACATTACCCAGCCACAGCTGTCTGCCATTCACTGCTGAGCATAGAGACATAGGCCAAGTCGGTATACAATGAAAACATAACCTGTTCTCACCCAAATTCTAGAATTTATCACACACTCTGAGAATTCTTTCACTACGTTTACTCCGGCATTTATTTTGGGGTTGCTCATGTCCCTTGTTACCTACACCAATATCCTTTAAATGTTTCCACACCAGCCTAATCTGTTTGAACAAAGCATTATGTCCAAATCAGAGTATTAAAAATAATGGAGGGACTTCCTTTGTGGTCCAGTGATTAATAGTTCACCTTCCAATGCAGGGGGCATGGCTTGGATCCCTAGTGGGGGAGCTAAGATCCCACCTGCCTCCTGTCCAAAAATCCAGAACATAAACAACAGAAGAAATATTGTAACAAATTCAACAAAGACTTTTAAAATGGTCCACATAAAAAAATGTCTTTACAAAAAAAATTAAAAATAATAAAAATAATGGAGAGAAGGAAACCAAATCAAAACAGTTGCTAAAGACTGTGCATATGTTGACTTATCTTTTCTGTAAAAAAAAAGTCCCCATTTCAGATCAAGATATGGAATAATTTTGATTTGTATTAGGGGAAAAGGAAATTTTTTTCACATATTTTTTTGGTATCATTATTTTACTATCTTCCAGAAAGGAGAAAATAAACAGCAATAAATACATGAATTTAAAAGTTTTTATTTCTTCTTAAATTATAGGTTTTGTTGTTTTTAATTATCATATTCAATATTACAGCATATACAGTTCTTTGTTTTTTTTTTTTTTAGAACATGTAATGATCACTTAATGTTGCTCATTTGTCTGTTCATACACGCAGTCTCTCTCTGGCAGCTGTTGGAGGCACCACGCTTCCTGGGAGGCGCTTGTAGCGTGTTTATATGCATATTAATGAAACTCTACAACTCTCCTCTTTTAACTTAAATGCTTTGCTGCCACTTCAGCTGATTATGGCTTTGGATAATTGCCACAGTGAATCTTGTATTTAGTAGAAACAAAATATATTGATGACAAACATGTTTCCTATCAAAAGCCAGAAAGATGGATCTGAATTCAGATTGTGCGGTAAAAACAAATATGTAAACTCATTAGAGAGGCAAGATGCAAATTTACAAAGCCTCAGGAAAATAATGAGGACAGCTTCAAATCTGAGGGAAGAGGCAGCATCGGGCCTTGTTATTGTGAAGCTTGGCTTGCACATAGATTTTTCAGGGCCTGCTTGTGTGAAGGTGAATATTAAATTACTGAGTCCCCTGGCAGGTGACAGAGTACGTGCTCAGTGACTGTGCTGGAGCAGCTAATGGGCTGGAATCACTGTGATCATGATTGCCATTCCTTGTTCTGTTTGCTTTGCAGTCCTGCCTAAAGAGAGAACCATGGGTTTCCTTTTTGTACTGGCTAGGTGACTTTCTTAGTCTGCTCCAGATGCTTTAACAAAACTCTACAACTCTCCCTAGACAGGGTGACTTAAACAATAAACATTTAGTTTTCACAGTTTTGGAGGCTGAGATATCCAAGATCATGATATAGGCAGACCCAGTGTCTTGTGAGGGCCTGCTTCCTGGTTCATAGATGCCCATCTTCTTGCTGTGTCCCCCTATGATGAAAGCTGCAAGGGAGCTCTCTGGGGTTTCTTTTGTAGGGGCACTAATCCCATTCATGAGGATGCTATTTTCATGATCTAATCAATTCCCAAAATTCTCATATACCATCACTTTGGGGATTAAGTTTCAACATTTGCATTTTTGCAGAGACACATTCAGTTTAAAGCAGTGGATTTACAGTTTAAAAAAAAAATAGTTCATTTTTCACATACTATGAATCCTAAAGGAAATCAGTTCTGAATATTCATTGGAAGGACTGTTGCCGAAGCTGAAACTCCAATACTTTGGCCACCTGATGCAAAGAACCGACTCATTGAAAAAGACCCTGATGCTGGGAAAGATTGAAGGCAGGAGGAGAAGGGGACAACAGAGGATGAGATTGTTGGATGGCATCACTGACATGATGGACATGAGTTTGAGTAGGCTCTGGGTGTTGGACAGGGAATCCTGGCATGCTGCAGTCCGTGGGGTCGCAAAGAGTCAGACACGACTGAGCGACTGAACTGAACTGATGCACCTAAGCTCAGTTAAATGTTCTGCAATACAGGTGTCTCAAACCAAGCCTCCAGGACTACAATGAGAGAGGGAAAGAGGGAGAGATCGAGAGAGGCCAATTTCTAACTATAGGCCAACTTCTAATTATCTCTGAAGCCCTACCAGAAAAGTGACTTATGTGGTAGGCCAAATAATGACTTCCCAAAAGACTTCCATTTCCTCACCCTTGGTACCTATGGATATTACCTTATATGACAAGAACCTAGAACTTTGCAGATATAACCGAGGATACTGAGGTGGGAAGACGATCCTAGATCATCCAAGTGGATGCAAAATGCCATCATATGTACCTTTAAAAGAGGGAGGTGGACAGGACACAGAAGAGGGGAAAGCAATGTGACTTTGGGATGGGAAGATGGAGGGGTGTCTGTCTCATGCTGCCTTTCCTGTCCTGTCTCTACAGGGGTAGAGTTCAAACTTCATAGAGCTGTGATCATCCCAGAGCCTGGCCTGGTCTGCTTTCCCAGACTCATCTCCTACTGCTCACTGACATGTAACTTCTCCACCATAAGCCAAAATTGTGTCTGTCCCAGGGGCATGACATGGTGTCTTGTTTTTGTTTTTGTTTTGTTCTGCTGCTCCTGATCCTCTTTACAAGTTACTTTCTCTGCATTTGAAGCTGTTTTCTCTCATCTCCGCTTCCCCAAACTCCTTATCTTTCTAGAATCTGATCAAATGTCACTTCTCTTAAGCATCCCACCACCGTGTTGAATAACTTTCAGAAATCTGATTGTGCTTAGCTTTCCCTCGTATTTTTATTTCAATAAATGGCAGGATTCTTTTCTTGTGTGCATTCCGTGTCTTTTCATCTGGCCTTGAAATGGAAGCAGAAAGTGTTCTGTTATGCTGTTTAAGAAAGGCATTCAACAAATACGATACAATAAGCAAATAACACCCAGCGACGACTTGAATAAACTCAAATTATTTACTGAGAGCTCAGTAGCCAAACAAGCATGTTGTACAGTACTGCTACTGCTAAGTCACTTCAGTCGTGTCTGACTCTGTGTGACCCCGTCCCTGGGATTCTCCAGGCAAGAACACTGGAGTGGGTTGCCATTTCCTTCTCCAATGCATAAAAGTGAAAGTGAAGTCGCTCAGTCATATCAGTAGTATCAATTTTTGCGGGTGGGAACATGCCACAAGGCTTGTGGAATCTCTGTTCCCTGACCAGGGATTGAACCTGTGCCCTCAGAAGTAAAAGCATGGAGTCCTAACCACTGGAGCTCCAGGGAACTCACAGTAATATCCCAGTGTGAGTGAAATATTGAGCAGTTGATCTCATAAGATGCAGCATTCACATCATAGTCAATGAAACTTCTGTACTTAACGATTTCCCCCTCTTCTTGCTTGAGTCCGGCATTGGGCTGACTTAACAAAATGGTCATATACACAGTAAAATAGCACAGAGTTTGGAAATGTACCAAGGGTCAGGCTGTGGTTTCACCTTTATCGTGTCATGGCTCTGGGGTCCAGACTCTACCCACTGGTGACAACTGGATGGATGTTGTCACTCTTGGTCATTGTGGGAAGAGGTAAATCCTGGGACAGTGAGAGATTGGCACCGGTGAGGGGAGGACTTCTTACCTACCGGGACTGGCAGTAAACTGGATCCACCCTCCCAGGCCGGAATAAGCCTAGATGGTTTTAGGAGGGGGACCGAGCTGCTGCTGGCCATCTGGAGGCGAGCCGAGGACAATAGGCAGAGCCAGTCTCTGCTTTCTGGCGGCACTGACACTATGGACCCGACACATGCTTGTCAGCTTCTGAGAGCAAGGTTAGTCATCAGTCAGATCCATTTGTACCTGTAACCTACCTGCCCTGCATTGATCAAGCTCCCTTTCACTGCTTTTACAAAAACATGTGTTTTCTCCAAGCCTCAAGTAGCCTAGTTGATAAGATGTTTGCCCTAGCTGTGTTGTAGGAGCTTGGCATCAGCTGTGTCCAGTTGGCTCTCCAGCCAGTTAAGACTGATTAAGACCAGCGACCCCCTGAAGGCATGGCAATGACCGCTGGGTGATCTTTCGACGTTAGAGGCTGAAGCTCCACCTTCTGCTCAAGTTAACTGCTATTTTTTTAGAGCTCATGTCGCACGGAGGAGCCAGGAGCTTGGTTGCATCTGCGCAAGATGGTGATGACCCACACCTTTTCCCTCTCTCCAATTACCTCTCCCAGGGCTCGCTGCACCTGGGCTTTCTTCCATGAGCCCTGTGCTTATGGCAGGTGGAGCTCCACGCTGGGCTGTGAACTTTGGCATCTCAGCGTTTGGATTGCTGCGTATTGGCCACCAAACCTGGTTTGTTAGCTCTTTGAACATAGTCAGGACCTGGGGAGATGCTGGTGAAGTCTTCCGGTCGCCTGAAGATGTGCAGTGTTTGGCTTCATCGGTGATGGTAAGAGTAACTTGGGGTGTAAACGAACAGCCCTGGGATTTTTGAACTTGGGAGCAGGGAGTTTGGGAATGACCAAACATTCTGCTAATCTGGGTATATGAGGCTCCCTATTTGGCACACTTTGCAAACAGATTTGTTTATCCTAAGCTAGCAAAAGTGCATCTTTGGACAACTACAATTGGTTGGGTTGTTCAGCTTTCCAAGGGGGTTTCATCAGATTTGCAAACTTCTTCCCATGGGACCAGAAGCTGCCAGATGATACTCCCTGGTATTTTCTCCTCCTCTCCCAATATTTATTTCCTGGTCACATGGTGAAATTTAAGCCAGTGGACCCCTAAGTAGGACTAATATGTGTATCTTCCAAGTACTGTTTATAAAAAAGAAGTAGCTAAGATTGGACTTTGTTTTTTTGTCCTCTCCATAAGCTGTTATATTGATGTAATGCTGACCCAGCTTCAACGGGAAGGGTAATGCCCTCCAATGATGCCGAACAACACGGTAGAAAGAACCTGAGCTCCTGGAGGAGTCTAGCTTAGATCTCCCCAGCTGTTTCAAGAGAGAGAAATAGTCAGTCTTGGTGAAGTTAACTTATTTTTGGCATCTTGTTTTTGCAGTGTCATTCTAATTAACACAGATATCAGTACTTACCATTATGACACATTAAATATGTGGTATTGCCTTAGATATTAGAGAGTGGGCAGTGGGAAAAACAGAAATTTCAGATATTGGGAAGCTGATGAACTTTGTACTGTCAAGGTAACATTTGATAAGATTGTCTTCAATTATTAGAAGACAGACCCCATGTCTATATAATCATTAGCCCTAGAGAAAGCAGTCGGAAGGAGCCAGGTTATTTGCATGTTGGCTGCTCTTTGCTGCTTGCCACAGGTGATTATTAGAAATTAGCCCAGGCAAGAATTGGCCTAATTAAAAGCAGAAAGATAATAGAACCCCATGTGGTAGAAAAGTCAACTGTTATTAATCCCGCAAAGGCAAAAAATGGTTACCAAGGGTGCTCTTCAAACTCTTCCCGTTAAAAGATTCTCAACCAAACAAGGGAAATTAGTCCTAGCAATAAAGATCAGATTAAGTCTACTGTGTCAGATGGCCTCAAGGGAGTGGCCTTTTTTTTTTTAATTTTTACTTTATTTGGTCGCGTCAGGTCTTATTTGTGGAATGTTGGATCTGTGATTTTTGTTGCAGCAGGCAGACTCTTAGTTGCAGCAGATGGGAGCTAGTTCCCTGAACAGGAATCCAACCTGGGCCCCTTGCATTGAAAGCATGGAATCCCAGCCCCTGGGCCACCGGGGAAGTCCCAGGAGTTGCCTTTCAAGTGAGAAAGAGTGATGGCTAAGCTCAGAAGCAAGGAAATAAGGTGGGCTTAAGAAATAATGGCCAATATAGAACCCTGGGTGTTACTGATAACATTAATCAAACCAGAATCAAAAAGATCAGAAATCTATCTTTTACTGAAGCAAACTTTATTGCCAAACAAACCACAGACTTGTGATTGTTCAATCCTAATGTAATCCTCAGGCACCTAAAACTGCAATAGGAAGCAGTCTAAAAGGAACTGAGCATTCTTGAGGAGGGCTCACAAAAGAAATGCCTCCAAACTCCACTGTGGCCATGAGGGACAAGGGACAAGGAAGAAACACTGAGGCAAAGACTCCGGTTCAGGGCACAGTGGGCGAGGGGATGCCTCCCAGAAAACAAAACCAAGGTCTAACCATGAAAACACTCCACTGTATTTGGTACATCCAAAATACTTCCCTTTGGGATAGGCATCCCTTATAAACAGGCCTTTCACTATATTCTTTTAGGCAGTTAAGGGAGAGGTAACAAGGAAAACTGAGTATTCAGTTTGTTAAAAATCATGAGCCTATTCTTTTCTATTGTTGCTTATCACAGAATATTGAATATAATTCCCTGTGTTATACAGTAAAATATAAAATATATATGTGTAATTGAATCACTTTGCTGTACGGGAGAAATTAATACAACATTGAAAGTCAACTATATTTCAGTAAAAAAGAATAATTTTTAAAAATTAGCCTAAATTAATCCCCGTGCCAAAGAGATATTTTGGGGTGGCAAATTTTGCTCCTCTGAGTTTCATGGGTAAATGTCTATTGAATGAACACATAAAAACTATTCTGGATTATGCATGACTGGTTTCTTTTCCTTTATTTTATTTATTATTATTATTTTTCACCTGCACCGGGTCTTCATTGCTGTGTGAGGGCTTTCTCTAGTTGCGGTCAGTGGGGTCCTCTAACACTGCTCTCGTTATGGTGCACAGGCTTCTCATTGCGGTGGCTTCTCTAGTTGTGCACCACAGGCTCTAGGTGTTGGCTTCAGTAGTTGTGGTGCACAGGCTTAGTTGCTCCATGGCCTGTGGGATCTTCCTAGACCAGGGATTGACCTGTGTCCCATTCATTGGAAGCAGCGAGTCTTAACCACCAGGGAAGTCCACGTGACTGGTTTCTAAAGTGAGATGTGTAGATCGCTTAAGACCTGGGACTTTGCTCATAGTGTTACCTCAGTGACCATTGCCCCAGATGAGAGAATCTAGGTGTCAGTCTGTTCAGGCTGCTGGAAAAGAATAACCACAGAATAAGTAGCTCCCTGGAGAAGGGAATGGCAAACCACTTCCGTATTCCTGCCTCGAGGACCCCATGAACAGTATGAAAAGGCAAAAAGATAGGACACTGAAAGATGAACTCCCCAGGTCAGTAGGTGCCCAATATGCTACTGGAGATCAGCAGAGAAATAACTCCAGAAAGAATGAAGGGATGGAGCCAAAGCAAAAACAACACCCTGTTGTGGATGTGTTTGGTGATAGAAGCAAGGTCTGATGCTGTAAAGAGCAATATTGCATAGGAACCTGGAATGTTAGGTCCATGAATCAAGGCAAATTGGAAGTGGTCAAACAGGAGATGGCAAGAGTGAACGTCGACATTTTAGGAATCAGCAAACGAAAGTGGACTGGGATGGGTGAATTTAACTAAGATGACCATCATATTGACTACTGTGGGCAGGAATCCCTGAGAAGAAATGGAGTAGCCATCATAGTCAACAAAAGAGTCTGAAATGCAGTACTTGGATGCAATCTCAAAAACGACAGAATGATCTCTGTTCATCTCCAAGGCAAACCATTCTATATCATGGTAATCCAAGTCTATGCCCCGACTGAATGTTGAAGAAGCTGAAGTTGAACAGTTCTATGAAGACCTACAAGACCTTCTAGAATTAACACCCAAAAAAGATGTCCTTTTCATTATAGGGGACTGGAATGCAAAAGTAGGAAGTTAAGAAATACCTGGAGTAACAGACAAATTTGTCCTTGGAGTACAGAATGAAGCAGGGCAAAAGCTAATAGACTTGTGCCAAGAGAACACACTGGTCATAGCAAACACCCTCTTCCAACAGCACAAGAAAAGACTCTACACATGGACATCACCAGATGGTCAACACTGAAATCAGATTGGTTATATTCTTTGCAGCCAAAGCTGAAGAAGCTCTATACAGTCAGCAAAAACAAGACTGGGAGCTGACTATGGCTCAGATCATGAACTCCTTATTGCCAAATCAGACTTAAATTTAAGAAAGTGGGGAAAACAACTAGACCATTCAGGTATGACCTAAATCAAATCTCTTACTATTATACAGTGGAAGTGAGAAATAGATTTAAGGGGCTAGATCTGATAGACAGAGTGCCTGATGAACTATGGATAGACGTTAGTGACATTGTACAGGAGACAGGGGGCAAGACCATCCCCAAGAAAAAGAAATGCAAAAAAGCAAATGGCTGTCTGAGGAGGCCTTACAAATAGATGTGAAAAGAAGCTAAAAGCAAAGGAAAAAAGGAAAGATATACCCATTTGAATGCAGAGTTCCAAAGAATAGCAAGGAGAGGTAAGAAAGCCTTCCTCAGTGATCAATGTAAAGAAATAGAGGAAAACAATAGAATGGGAAAGACTAGAGATCTCTTCAAGAAAATTAGAGATACCAAGGGAACATTTCATGCAAAGATGGGCTCAATAAAGGACAGAAATGGGATGGACCTAACAGAGGCAGAAGATATTAAGAAAAGGTGGCAAGAATATACAGAAGAACTATACAAAAAAGATCTCATTGACCCAGATAATCATGATGGTGTGATCACTCACCTAGAGCCAGACATCCTAGAATGTGAAGTCAAGTGGGTCTTAGGAAGCATCACTACAAACAAAGCGAGTGGAGGTGATGGAATTCCAGTTGGGTTATTTCAAATCCTAAAAGATGATGCTGTGAAAGTGCTGCACTCAATATGTCAGCAAATTTGGAAAACTCAGCAGTGACCACAGGACTGGAAAAAGTCAGTTTTCATTCCAATCCCTAAGAAAGGCAATCCCAAAAAATGCTCAAACTACCGCACTCATCTCACACGCTAGCAAAGTAATGCTCAAAATTCTCCAAGCCAGGCTTCAACAATATGTGAACCATGAACTTCCAGATGTTCAAATTGGATTTAGAAAAGGCAGAGGAACCAGAGATCAAATTGCCAACATCCTCTGGATCATTGAAAAAGCAAGAGAGTTCCAGAAAAACATCTATTTCTGCTTTATTGACTATGCCAAGCCTTCAACTGTGTGGATCGCAATAAACTGTGGAAAATTCTGAAAGAGATGGGAATACCAGACCACCTGACCTGTCTCTTGAGAAACCCGTATGCAGGTCAGGAAGAAAGTTAGAACTGGACATGGAACATCAGACTGGTTCCAAATTGGAAAAGGAGTACATCAAGGTTATATATTGTTACCGTGCTTATTTAACTTATATGCAGAGTACATCATGAGAAACGCTGGGCTGGAGGAAGCACAAGCTGGAATCAAGATTGCCGGGAGAAATATCAATAACCTCAGATATGCAGATGACACCACCCTAATGGCAGAAAGTGAAGAAGAACTAAAGAACCTTTTGATGAAGTGAAAGAGGAGAGTGAAAAAGTTGGCTTAAAGCTCAACATTCAGAAAACTAAGATCGTGGCATCTGGTCCCATCACTTCATGGCAAATAGATGGGGAAACAGTGTAAACAGTAGCTGACTTTATTTTTCTGGGCTCCAAAATCACTGCAGATGGTGACTGCAGCCATGAAATAAAAGGACTGTTACTTCTTGGAAGAAAAGCTATGACCAACTTAGACAAAATATTAAAAAGTAGAGACATTACTTTGTCCACAAAGGTCCATCTAGTCAAGGCTATGGTTTTTCCAGTGGTCATGTATGGATGTGAGAGTTGGACTATAAAGAAAGCTGAGCGCCAAAGAATTGATGCTTTTGAACTGTGGTGTTGGAGAAGACTCTTGAGAGTCCCTTGGACTACAGGAGATCCATCCAGTCAATCCTAAAGGAAATCAGTCCTGAATATTCATTGGAAGGACTGATGTTGAAGCTGAAACTCCAATACTTTGGCCACCTGATGCAAAGAGCTAACTCATTTGAAAAGACCCTGATGCTGGGAAAGATTGAAGGCAGGAGGAGAAGGGGACGACAGAAGATGAGATGGTTGGATGGCATCACCAACTCAATGGACATGAGTTTGAGTAAACTCTGGGAGTTGGTGATGGACAGGGAGGCATGGCGTATTGCAGTAATGGGGTTGCAAAGAGTTGGACACGACTGATCCACTGAACTGAACTGAATCAATAGAAATTTCTTCCTCATAGTTGTGAAAGCTGAAAGATGAAGGCTGCCAGCCAGCAAGTGGAGGTGAGAGCCCTCTGCCAGCTTGCAGATGACATGGTGTCCTCACTTGGCAGAAGGTCCCAGGGGGCTGTGTGCTCCTCTTTTACGATGGCCTGAGTCCTGTTCATGAGGGCAGAGGCATCACCTCCTATTGCCATCACCTTGAAAAATGGGTTTCTGACATGTATTTAGGGGGACACAAGCATTAAGGCCAGAGCAATAGGTGGTCGTTCTCAGGCATGATTCTGAAAGCCCATGTGCCTGCTAAGTCACTTCAGTCGTGTCTAACTCTGTGCGACCCCATGGACTGTAGCCAGTCAGACTACATCATAATCCATGGGATTCTCCAGGCAAGAATACTGGAGTGGGTTGCCTTTTCCTTCTCCAGGGAATCTTCCCAACCCAGGGATTGAACCTGAGTCTCTTTTGTCTCCTGAATTGGCATGCAAGTTCTTTACCACTAGTGCCACTTGGGAAGCCCCGAAAGCCCATCTTTGGGGGGAATGTTAAGATAAAATAGAATGCTGAGTAGGTAAAACCTTCTGTAGTTCTCCTGGTCATTGTTCTCATGCACTGCCACACCTGCAGCATTTACAATCTTGACTGTTTCCTTTCAGAGATCTTAATTTAGTCCGTAGGAATTCTTCCAGCACATCTATGTAATTTGCAAGCATAATGGAATAAATCAATGTGAGATCCCCTGTAGGTCCCAAACCCTCCAAAATGTTCCAAACGTTAGTAAGAAGACATCTCTTAAAGTCCTGCTTAGACTGGCTCCCTCTTGTTGAAATCTTGCACCAACATCTTCCCACAGGAGCTGCACATTTCACAGTATGGTGATATCCATAAACCCAATTGCTGACAGAGACAGAGGTAGATTACAGTCTACAAATACTTATTTAGGGACTTCTATGTGGTCCAGTGGCTAAGACAGGTCAGAGAACTAGATCCCACACACCACAAATAAGAGTTCACCTGCCACAACTAAAGATGCCACATGCTGCAACTAAGACCTAGGGAAGCCAAAGAAATAAAAATAAAAATAATACTTATTTATAATTCTGTCCTCACTGTACTCCCCTTATTTTACAAGGAGGTTTCCTGATGATGGAAATCTTGGGGAAGTAGGTGGGCTTCCTGTGTGGGATCTATCAGAACCCCTCCCAGTTCACTTCTTCCCCCCAACAGTGCCTCTAATACTTTCTTGCCTTTACTCCTAAGTGTGGGATGGTGACCTTAGTTAGTCTCCGTCGACTGTCCTTAGATGTGTGGTGATGGTGACGGTGACACAGAACGAACACTAGACCGAGTTGCCCTTCTGTTGGCAACTAGCACTGAATCTTACCCTGACTGTGAAAGAAAATCATTAAGTACCTAAAAGTGTCTCATTGTGCTTCAGTTGTTCTAATTTTATAACAACCTCTTGTGATCTTAAAGCCTTCAAAAGTAGACTCCAGTGATCAGCTTCTAAAAGAATTGAAATTTAGAATATTCCTATCACCTTGGACTCCACTCCCAATCCCCTGCCCACAATAGACTTTTAGGATGAGGCTGTCTAATTTCAAATTATACCAGACTCCCCTTCTTTTCCACACATTGGGTTTACTCATGTTCTTGCAACATTTGACAGCTTGTTCACCCCTGCTTTTGTTTTCATCACTCCTGTTTTGGAGACAAGAATTTGTAGAGGTTTCAACTCATGTTTTCAAGTGAACATCCCCGTCTGACTTGGCTTTCTTCCTTTGCGAATAAATGCATGGCCTGTATGATTTGGTATTGTGTTCCATGGCTTTGGTGACATAATTTAATTTTTTTATGCTCAGATGCAAATAAGCATCAGCCAATAATAAAAAGTGGTAGACATACTTGAATGGAAAGCTTTGATAATTACACAATCTTTAAATTAATTAATGAGCCAAAGGCAGCTAAACATTAGCATTTAGAAAGATCTCTACAGCATTAGCTACTAATGAGTTCATTTAGATCCATCATGCAACTCGTTTTGGAAAGCACAGACCATATTTAATCATATTCAATCATATCTAATATTGAAATTATGAACACAAGGCATTGTTGAGTGTGAAATTACCATAGAATTTTAATTGTTAAATACATTTCTTGTTGGTACTCCTAGATGAATGATAATTTGACAAAGTAGGTAATCTGTATACAGTGGGCCATTTATGGAATAATAAGGAATTCTAGGCTCTCTTGATTTGTGTTGATCATTCACATACAGATTCTAAATTCATTGCCAACTGCTTCAGAGGTTCTCCTGACTTCAGGCAAGAAGGATGAACTTTTGGACTTCTTTTTCCTTTGAGTCTACAGTTTTTTTTCTTTTTTTTTGTTGAGAGGACAGAAAATTTTAGAAATGTATTTCAGCAATCAGATAGTATCATTAAAAATTAAAAACTTAAAATATAATAATACAAAACCAGCCTTTCTGCACCACTTGATAAAATTATATGTAGCTGGGGTCACAGGATATTCAAAAATTCAGCTTTAGTAGATTTTTCCAGTTTTTCACAGTAGTTGTACCAATTTACATTCTCACCAGACATATGTGAGCTAGGTAGCTCTTAATACAATTAAATTGTTTCTTCTAGCTATGTACATTACAACAGTGGCCAGCTGCCAGTTATAGGATTGTACTGTTTATTTTCCCTTTTAAAACTCATACTATTAGTTATGCTAACACCGGCTTCTGCAGTAGCTTCAGTTTATTTCTCACTCACTAAACAGTTCAGTGTGGGAGAATACGCGGCAAGGCAATCTCCTCTTCTCTGAGCCGCGATTCAGGGATTCAGAATTATTGCATTAAGTGGCTCCACCATATTTGACATGTGTCTTCCAATGTGACCCTGAGTTTAAACATCCAGAGGAGTGTGGAGAAGGCACACCATCTTTTAACTATCTCAGCCATGAAGTGACACATTCTTTCTGTTCACATCCCCTTAGTAGGAAAAAGTCACATGCTGCTGCTGCTGCTAAGTCACTTCAGTCGTGTCCAACTCTTAGCGACCCCATGGGCTGCAGCCTACCAGGCTCCTCCATCCATGGGATTTGCCAGGCAAGTGTACTGGAGTGGGTTGCCATTGCCTTCTCCGAAGTCACATGCTACATCTTTGCATCTCCTCCCTCCCTGGGGAGGGGGCAAGCAGGAGAGGAAAAGTTCCCCGCTGGGCAGCTGGTTCCATTAACAATTGTACACTTAGACAAAGGGTCACAAATAGCTGCTGGGCAGCTGTGTTTGCCATGCGCGGCTTGGCATTCCTGTATTTCCCTCTCTCAGAAACTCTCCTCCTCAGGAGCCCTGGCTGAAAGCAGTGACGACAGATCAATTGAAGAATCTTAGAAAACTTGATGGAAGGGTTTGTCATGGACAAACATAACCCACTGAGACCCAGATCATAGGAGAAATACTTTATAAATGCTTGTAGGCTGTGAGCCTCTGTCTGCACAGTAACATCTTAAATACTTCTCTCACTGTTTGACAGCTTTCTCATAACTCTGAACCAGAACTCAGTAAGGAGGAGGCGGAGAATGATTTGCAGGGAAATCACTGCAAATTGATTTGAAATCACCACCAAGTGAGGCTGTGGAATGGCACATTCGTTTTCTGTGATCTCACCCAGTGTGCTGGTAGATCCTCAGTAAGCACCAGGCATTCAATATTTGAGAGTCCCAATCAAAGCAAGGTCTTGAATTTGGACCTGGAGAAACCTTCAGGTCAGGCCGGACTTGGTCATGTCCAACATCTATGTCTTAAGCATAAGACAAAAGTACAGATCACATACATCTGAGGTAGCAAATGGGAGAAAGGTGGAGAACCCAGCATCCATCATCTATTCTGAGGTCATGATGATTTTGTTCTACAAGATAAAAGGGTATGAGGTTTATGACTGAAAGTATTAGCATCGGAAGGGAAAGTAGCAGTTTCTGTCCCAGGTAACAGACAGAGCTATCTGGCTAAGATCTACTCGTCTCCTGTTTCTCTGAATCATAACTGGAGCCACCTGTGTACGTTGTTAGGCTCGCTTCCTTTTCATCTGCTTCCTGAAATGTGTCTGTTATGTTATAAGGATGTTTTTGGTTGAATGAATTTTGAGGTTTTAAAAATGAATAAGTTGCCATGTGGTGCTGAAATCTGTATGCATAAGGGGTGGTTTGGGGGGTGGGGGAGAATGGAGAAGTTTCCAGAAACAACAGCTACATATATGGAATACTATGCAGTGTGCAGTTACTATGCGCTACACGCTTTATCTGCACCAGTCCCTTTAATCCTCCTGTGAAGAAGGAAAATGAGGTTCAGGGAGATGAGTGCTTGTGACCACTCAACCAACAGGAGGAGTCACAGTATGAGTTGATTCTGCCTCCCAGTCACAGGAGCTTCCCAAGTGGCACTAGTGGTTAAAGAATCTGCCTGCCAATGTAGGAGATGCGAGAAATGACGGTTTGATCCCTGGGTCAGGAAGATCCCCTGGAGAAGGGATAGGCTACCCACTCCAGTAGTCTTGGGCTTCCCTGGTTGCTCAGTTGGTAAAGAATCCACCTGCAATGCAGGAGACTTGGGTTCGATCCCTGGGTTGGGAAGACCCCCTGGAGAAGGGAAAGGCTATCCACTCCAGTATTCTGGCCTGGAGAATTCCATGGACTGTATAGACCTTGGGGTCGCAAAGAGCTAGACACAACTGAGAGACTTTCACTTTCTACATGCACTAGTATGAAAGTAAGCAGTGGGTCAAAATGCTCTCCAGCTTTCACAATTAAAATGTTAGCCAGTCGAGGGCGTCTGTTCCAAGTTTTTTCACCACAGCACTGGAAAGATAAAAGCTTGTTTCTAGAACTGTAGCATACAGCCATCCATAAAGCAGGGCACTGGTCACGGTAACTGTCTTTCAAGTGATGGATGGTAGTGGTGTTTGGGAGCTACTCTGGCGTTATTTGTTTTGAAAGTGCGCGGACCAGCCGAGTTTCACAACCATTAGGAGTATTGGGTTGTTACAATAAATATCAATAAGAAATACAATGGCTCCAAGGAACCAGTGGATTTTAGAAAGGGTGGTTTAATGCCTGCACACTGTATGTCAGGTTGCCTCAAAATGATAAATTATTTACCAGTGAGAGAGGCAAATTAGTTCTGTAGTAAAAGAGACTTTAATTTGTTACCCAGGCTGAAGGAAACTGGAAATATCAAATTGTACCTCTATCAGGGGTTTGTTTCTTTTAGATACCTTGTTTTGCTCCCCAAAATATTGGCCAGGATTTGACCTCTGCCAGACAGTTCTACCAATTTAGGGAACATTTATGTTTTTCAGTTCCTTTCCATCTGTTTTCAATCTCAATGTGCTGAATTCCACAACAAACTTAAATTAATTAGAATTGCTTTATTAGAGGCATTAGACCCTGTTAAAGATTTAAGTCTACAGTTTTACTAAACATATATTGCATATTTATTTAGGGCTAGTGGATACCCTATGAAACAATGCAGATATGGGATACATCCATTATTTCAGAAAGTTCATTGGACAACCTTGTCTTCATCCTGTCCAAAGGGGAAAGCAAATGTGCAGGAGGACGGCTTTCTTTTAAAAAGTCTTGGCCTGGGAGACTTCCCTGGTGATCAAGTGGTTAAGACTCCATGTTTCCAATACAGGAGACCCCAGTCAGGGAACTAGGAGCCCACAAGCTACAGCCAAAAAAAGACAGAGAGAAAACTGTCTCGGCCTGGACGTGGCACACATCACTTCTGCTCACTTTTGTTGGTAGAAATATGTCTTTTGAGCATCCACGTGATGGGGCCTGGTGTCCTAGTCCATTTGGGCTGCTGTAACAAAAATACCAGGACTGGGTGGTTTATACGACAGATGTTCGTTTCTCACAGTTCTGGGGTCTGAGAACTTCAAGATGAAGGGGCCAGCAGGTTCCATGTCTGGTGAGGACGTGATTCTGGATTCAGAGGTGCTGTCTTCTCACTGTGTCCTCCATGGTGGAAGGAGTGAGAGAGCTCTCTGGGCTTGCTTTTATAAGGACATTAATATGGTTCATGAGAGCTCTGTCCCTGTGACCTAATCACCTCCTGAAAGCCCCATCTCCAGATACCATCACATTAGGGCTTAGATTTCAACATCTGAAGTTTGGGGGGAGGGGACACCAGCCTGATATTCAGGCTGCAGCACGTGAGTAGCTACAGTCCTATACTATGGACAATAGGGACTGAATTTTATGAGGCCATAACCATTACCACTAAACGAATTTAATAATGTGATCAGAGGAAAAGCCTCTGGAGACAGGCTTGGATTCAAGTCCTTCTTCTGCCACTTCCAAACTGACATTGAGCAAGTAGGATGTCCTGACTCAGCTTTGTCATCCTTAAAAGGCAACAGTGATGATACCTAATTCCTAGGACGTTTGTCATGATTAAGTATTAAAATGTATATCCTGTAGAAGTGCAAATGTGCTTTGAAGTTCAAACGTGTGCACACGTGTGACACTGTCTCACGGATCACAGCTCTTCATCGGTCCCTGCAGCCTTGCTTTTTGCTGTGGGACTTTGCAGTCTCATTTCCTGCTCCTTGACTCTGGAGTGACCATGTGACTTGTTCTGGCCAGCGGGATGAGGTGAGGATGTCACTGTGCCAGTCCTAAGCCTAGGTTATAAGAAACCTTGTAGGCTTCTGCCATCATGAGAAATCTGCTTATAACTTGTTGATGCCAGGAAGAGGTTGGTGGCTACGTGGAAAAATGGTTGGACCAGCAGCTTAGACCACTTCAACCTTCAGCAGAGGCATGATCTAAGTAAATGCATATTATTGTATAGTAGAGAGGTATTGTTGCTTGCTGACTGTTGTTATAATGACAGTAAACGACTACAACGAGTTTGTTCATCTATGTCTATTCACTTGAACAACCATTGACAATATAATCTAACATCCTAAACAGCAGTAAGGGAAAAGTTTGGCTTGAGTTTTAAAAATACTTTTAAAATATTCTTTTTACATTGTCTGGTACTTTTCGTATAGTGACTCAAAGAAATAGTAAATAGTGATAACAAATGAGGCAAGATAAAACAATGAAGAGGGGAATAATTAAGTGATCTTTGCTTTTTTTCCCCTTAATTTTAAAAAATTGAACTCTAGTTGAATTAGAATATTGTATTTCAGGTATAGAGCACTTGGAGAGTTTTTTCCTAGATTATTTTCCATTATAGGTTGTTAAAAGATAATGGTTATAATTCCATGTGCTACGCAGTGAAACTTTGTTGCTTGTCTGTTACATATGTAGCAGTTTGTACCTGTTAATCCCATACTCCTAATTTGTCCCTCCCCCACTCCTTCTCCCCTCTGGTGACAGTAAGTTTGTCTTCAATGTCTGTGAGCCTGTTTCTGTTTTGCATGTAGATTCACTGGTGGTATTTTTTAGATTCCACATATAAGTGATGTCATAAAATATTTTTCTCTCTGCCATGTTTCACTAAGCCTAATATTCTCTAGGTCCATCCATGTTGCTGTAAATGGCAGTATTTCATTCTCTTTTATGACTGAGTGATACTCCATTGTATATATGTACCATACCTTAAGTCACTCATCTGTGGATGGGCAGTCGGATTGTTTCCTTGTTTTCGCTATTGTAAATAGTGCTGTTATGAACATCAGGGTGTGTCTTTTCAAGTTAGAGTTTTCCTTTTTTCCCCAGATACATACTCAGGAGTGAAATTGGATCATATGATAGTTATGTTTTTAGTGTTTTAAGGAACTTTCATACTGTTTTCCATAGCGGTTGCACCAGTTTATATTTTCAAAAGTATAAGAGAGTTCCCTTTTCTCCATAGCCAGCATTTATTATTTGTAGACTTTTTGATAATAGCCATTCTCACTGCTGTAAGGCGATGTCTCTTTGTGGCTTTGATTTGCATTTCCCTAATAATTAGCGATGTTGAGCATTTTTTCATGTGCCTCTTGGCCATCTGTATATCTTCTTTGGAGAAATGTCTTTTTAGGCCTTCTGCCCATTTTTTGATAAGGTTGTTTTTTTTGTTTTGTTTTGTTTTGATACTGAATTGTATGAGCTGTTTGTATATTTTGGATATCAACCCCTTGTCAGTTGCATCATTTGCAAATATTTTCTTCCAGTCTATAAATTGTCTTTTTGTATGGTTTCTTTTCTGTTGTGCTTTTAAGTTTGATTACGTCCCATTTATTTTTGCTTTTATTTCATTTGGCTTGGGAGACTGTGTGACCAATGTTTTTAGGTTAAGGGCTAGATCGTAAATATTTTCAACTTTGCAACTTCTCAGCTCTGCCTTTGTGGTATGAAAGCAGCCACAGACAATATGCAAACAAATGAGTGTAACTGCTTTGTTGTTGATGTTTAGTCCCTAAATCATGTCCAACTCTTTGCAACTCCATGGACTGCAGGCCACCAGGCTTTTCTGTCCAGGGGATTTTCCCAGGCAAGAGTACTGGAGTGAATTGCCATGTCCTCCTCCAGAGGGTCTTCTCAAACCAGGGATCGAACCCAGGTCTCCTACCAACCGTCGCTCCTGTGTTGCCAGGTGGATTTCTTTACCGCTGAGCCACCTGGAAAGCCCAAGTGAGCCCACAGAGGCAGGTGGTGGGACTTACTCATACTAACCATTGGTACTGAGATAAATATGCTTAGATCCATGCCTCAATCCACATACTGTAAGCAGAAAAGTGTGAACTTACAGAAAGAATACAGAATTATAAGACATGAGAAGGATTATTATTCTGGCTGTAAAGGGCAACAAATTAAGAGCTATTGTTGAGTTGAATAAGATCATCTATTTTTTTTTTTTTTTTTTTGAGATCATCTAATTTAAATCTTCAGCCTAATACTCAGCACACAGGGCCTGTTCTAGGACTGTGAATTATATTAATATAAGAGCAATATAAAAATAGTATAAACAAGCTGATAGGTTTAATTATATAAATATAAAATCCTTTATATCTGTTCAGTAAAGATCAGTTATGATAAAATGGAAAATCATATAAAAACATATATAAACTCTGTAAAAGTAGCATACTACTGCTTCATCAGCCTGAGGTACTAATAAGGCCATATGTCACTATCAGGAAATTGTCTCTTTCATCCCATGGAGTCCCTTCATCCATAGGTTTACTTAGTCCATAGGTTTACTTAGTCTACAGTATGTTGACTTCTTTGAAAGAGAACTGAAAAATCTAACTGGTCTCCAGTAAGCCTGATGCTCCTGCAGGGAATCTTTGAAAGAGAACTGAAAAATCTAACTGGTCTCCAGTAAGCCTGATGCTCCTGCAGGGAATCTTGTGAAGCTCTGGGAATTCTGCTGTTTGGTTTGTAATACATGGTGTCTGATACGTTGAGCTGTTCTAGGGTTGATGGCTCGAGGGCTTAGATGAGCTCCCTTTATGCTGGCTGACACCCATGCTGCCACAGAGCTACTGCCAGCACTGTTATGGGGAGGGGGACACAGGGGAGGGTGGTGTGGGATATCCAGGAGCCCTGCCCTCTTCCATCTGCCTTCCAAGGCCATATTGTTTCCACTTATCATTCCCAAAGTCTGTCTGAAGTACGCTCCACCTTCATTCCTTCTCTTGACATCTTTCTGGTCCTGTAGTTTGCTACTCAAGCTTCTTTACAAACATTTCTGAACAGTTTGGCATAGGTGGTTTCCCCAAGCTCTGGGCTGATCAGAGTTACCCCAGGTCACTGTGATGGTTAATTTTACATGTCATCTTGGCTAAAGGGTGCCCAGAAGGCTGGAACAAACATTATTTCTGGGTGTGTCTAGGAGGATGCTTCTGGAAGAGATGGGTTTGATTCAGTAGACTTAATAAAGACGGCTGGTTGACGCCCAGCCACATGGGTAATGGCAACCTGTTGAGGGCCCAGACAGAACAAAAAGGGTGGAGGAAGGGTAACTTCTCTTTCACTGTGAGTTGGATCATCCATCTTCTGCCCTTGGACATTGGTGCTGCTGGCTCTTGGGCCTTCAGACTCTGGGGTTTACCCCCTACTCCTCCCCTGGACTGGGAGTTACACCATTGGCTCCCCTTGCTTCTCAGATCTATTGACTTGGACTGGCTTCCCTGGTGGCGCAGTTGGTAAAGAATATGCCCACAATGCTAGGGACTAGGTTTGATCCCTTGGTTGGGAAGATCTTCTGGAAAAGGGAATGGCTACCCACTCCAGTATTCTTGCCTAGAGAATTTCATGGACAGAGGAACCCAGAGGGCTACAGTCCTTGAGGTCACAAAGAGTTGGACATGACTGAGCAATTAACACTTTCCTGGTTCTGCAGTTTGCCAACCACAGATTGTGCAGGTTGTGGGATTCTTGGCTTCTATAACTGTATGAGCCAATTCTTATAAATTTCCTCTTAAACATATCTATATATATCCTACTGGTTCTGTTTCTCTAGAGAACTTTAATACAGTCACATTACTACATAAATATTATGAACAAAGTATTAATAACATAGAGTGAATAGAAACCTATACAGACAATACTTAAAAACAAATGATTAAATACAAATTCTGAATCTTTCCTGTCCCCTGTGGGATAGAAGGCAATTTCTGGTCCTTCCTTTTTAGTTCTTTTTTTGTGGCCCTCCAATGCTGAGGCACTTAGGGGAAGAGAAGTGAGTTGGTATTTTGCCAAAAAAGGAACTTTGGAAACAAATGCCACAGGCTTCTAGCCAGAGATTTGTTGTTATTCAGTCGCTAAGTCATATCAACTCTTTGTGACCCCATGAACTGCAGCATGCCAGGCTTCTTTATCCATCACTATCTCCCTGAGTTTGCTCAAGCTCAAGTCCACTAATGCCATCCAACCGTCTCATTCTCTGTCGCTCCCTTCTCCTCTTGCCCTCAATTTCCCCAGAATCAGAGACTGGCCAGTAGTTAAAAATCTTTGACTAAAATGTTCACTTTCTAAAAGAAATTTAAGTGTCAGTTCTAATAAAACCCCAGAGAAATAAGCTTTGATAGGTGATATTTATCAAATGGACCCTAAACTTATTGGGGAATATGACCTTGAAAAGCTGTACAAGCTGATAGTCATACTCAGTGGCTTTTTAAAAATAATCGTTTCCTCCTTTATATCACTAGTAATAAATTTTCTTTGTATGAAAAGAAGCAAATACAAATAAATGCTAAGTTAAGAGCCCGGACTCTGAAGACGGTTAGCCAAGTTAAATCCCGGCCCTGCCACTTACCAGGGTGACCTTGGGTAAGCGTTTTACCCTTTCTAAACCTCAGGTTCTTCTTTTGAAAAGAAGCAAGTAATAGTCTCTCTCTCAGGGGGTTTCTGTGAATACTCGATGAGGTCGTGCCTGCAGAGTGCTTTGCAAGCACCGTGAGCGCTGTCAGTTATCATTTTTATTACTCATAATCCCAGCACTTAGGAATCGCTGCTGCAAACATTTTGATGTTTAGGAGATCCTGGTTATCTGAATATTTATTTTCTGAGTTTCAGCAGTTAAAAAATTTTTTTCAAACACAGCTGCATAAAAATATTCACTAATAAACTGACCAGTTAGAAAATGTCAGCTCTTAGACATTTCCTGCTTAATCCTTGTGTCCAGCCACCCAGACTACTCATGCCCAATGTTTCAGTGCAAAACCAAGGCAAATGAAACTGCAAGTTTTACAGGGGATAGGGGGTTTCAAGTAAGTGATGTTGGGGGACTTAAGGTTGAGAAATGAGGGTCTGGCGAGTTAGACCAGTAACAATTGAAGAGTGGAAAATAAACCTTGGTAGTGGCCTGAGAGGCCTTTGAAAGGGAATGATTTGAATATCAAAGGACTCAGAGAAGCCCTTAGGAGAGTTGAAGCCCTTAAATATTTCTATAAAATACTCTTTAATCTTGCTTTTTAGACAGGAACTAATTTTGCTAGATAGTTTTTCTAGATGGACTCCATTTCTTCACTGCACTTGTATCTTATTGTGCCTGGGGCCATCAAAGTGTGACTTGGAGTGGACGGTCTAACATAAGCTCTGTAAATACTGATTTTGAAAAAATTGAGGTCCACAGTGATACCTTTTTGTCCTCACCTTTTCCCAGACAGGAACCTTACATAACAAAAAGGATTGTGACTCTGCGGAAACATAACCTATTTTTTAAAAAGATCAAATCTCTTTGCTTTTTGAGGGCAATCTGTAGAGTTTTTGGTAGCAGAGCTCTATGTTTTTAGTAGTAGATGCCATTGAGAAACTGATGACAGCTATGCTCAACCCAGAAAAATGAGCATAATTGTCATCAGTTCCCTGGAGGCTAAGATGGCAAAGAATCCGCCTGCAATTCAGGAGACCCGATTTGATCCCTGGGTCGGCAAGATCCTTTGGAGAAGGCAATGACAACCCACTCTGGTATTCTTACCTGGAGAATTCCATGGACAGAGGAGCCTGGGGGTGCTGCAGTCCACGGGGTCGCAGAGTCAGACACAGCTGAGTGACATTCACTTTCTTCACTTTCAGAAAAATGAACATTTGTACCCACTGTGAAAATTTTCATACAATTTGAAGGGAGGCGCCCAATGAAATCCATTTACAGATTACAGGTTAAGAAACCACATATGGTTATATTTCAATATCTGAAAGAATTTGCTTTCTTAAATTTTCAGACTTGCGTGAGCTTTTTTTTTAAAATGAATTAATTGGGGAATAATTACTTTACAATATTGTGGTTTTTGCCATACACTGACATGAATCAGCCACTGGTGCACATGCGTCCCCTCGTCCTAACCCCTCTCTCACCTCCCTCCTCACCCCATCCCTCTGGTTTGCTCCAGAGCACCAGCTTTGAGTGTCCTATTTCACTGCATGAGCTTTAATTTGATACATATGTTAATAAACATTTGCTCTTTGCCTGCCTCTGTGTGAGATAAAGGAGAAGTATTGGACATGGCTCCTGAGTTTCTGCTAGACCAAGAGAACACCCAGAAGGTACGGACAGGGTATTGTGAAGCAGAAAGACATGGTCAGTCTATCTAGGCAAGGAGTTACCCCAAAGATGTCATCTACAGAAGGTATTAATGTTAGGATCTAGCCTATAGTGAGGTGAGGCAGTGGTAGGGGCCCAGCTAAAGCCTCTCTCCCGATCAGGATACAAAAATTGAGCAGCCTGCTCATTTGCCTGCTCAGTCTAGGCACCTGGATGGTGATGGCAACCATCATGGGCTTCTCCCTCAGTAAACATACCTGCGAAAGCTCTTGACTTTGTAGTGAAAATCAAAACCCAAAGTGAGTGAATATATATGATCAAAAAAAGCCAAAGTTGTTCAGTTAAACATCACACCCACACCTGTATATGTACGTACAGGATTTAAAAATAATTTACACGTCTAGTTCTCCAGGCTGGTGCTAGTGTTCCTCATGAATTCCTTCTCTTTAGGATATTGCCAAAGCCATCAGCCAGGCAGCATGACTTATTTCTGCACAAGTTCTGGAAGGTGCAGCTCTCCTTACTGTAAATTCACTGTGCAAAATGCAATAAAATGAATTCTCCCTCCCACTGTTGCTAGTCTCACAGGCTTCTGGCTTCTAGCAGGAAAGGATTGGCTTTACTTAGAAGAACCCTTCTCTGTGGCTTGGTGTCTCCTTCCTCTCTTTTACTATCTACTTTTTCTTCTGGTAGTAGCAAGTGTTAAACGGATTTGGCTTGTTGCCTTGCCAAAATGTTGCTGTTGAGCTATTTAATCTTCAGTACAGCTGTAGCCCACCTGCATATTAGCAGACACTTTTGGCTCAATTGACATGAGGAAGAGTGAAAGGAACTAAAGACAAGACCAACATACAAGAGAAGCCAGTATAAGACAGTGCATGGCCCAACGCTTGATTATGTGATAACAGAATATGAGCAGAATCATGTGTGAAGGCTTTGTAATTCAGGGAGATGTGAGTGTGGTACTGAAGTCTAGGTGATGATCATGTATATTTCGACAGATAGGCTGGATGTGGAAGGAGGATGCAGGAGTCGTATATTTCCTAGGAAGGCAATGTGATGCAGAGCAGAGAGCAGGAAGCTACAGTCCTTTCATCACATACATATTTAGTAAGAGCCTGTTATGTGCAGGCACTGTGCTGGGTCTAGGCCCATGGGTAGTGAGCTCAAGTCCCCACTCCGTAGAGGATTCATGAGCTAGGATAAGACTTGTGTTTAAACCTGACTCTACAAATTATCTTGTTCACATGGAGAGAATTTCTCAACCTCTTTGAGCTTCAGTCTCCTTGTTTATAACCTGAATTATACTAATTCCTTGAGTTTGGTTTGGAGTAGAATAATGTAATGGAATCACTTAATAAGCTCTAAAATTCAATGCCAATTTTAGTTACTATTCCAACTAGCATGTGATAGCATGTATTGTTTTTTGAATCCTGGACTTTAAAATATGAATTCTTGGAAGAAGAGAAAGTTGTCATCTGGCTGGAGAAGGATCCAGTAAGATGCTGGCACTGAGCTTACCTGTCCTTCCTCTACCTGAGACCTATGTCTGGGATGACAGCCTTGGCTCTGGGCAGAATTAAAGGGGAGTGAGCAGAGTGAAAGGAGGAGAGAAACTCAACATAAAATGAATAGCCAGAGGTGGTGAATGAAACACTACAGAAGAAATGGCAGTTCCCACCAGGTTATATGGGGGGGACACAGATCACAGGAAGGGTGTCACTCAACTTGTATTGAAGAATCTGGTGTGCTGTGAGCTCTTGGATGAGGTTGAAACAGTGTATTTTTAGAAAGTTCATCATTAGTAGTGCTGTTTCCCAGAGCTCACAGTGTTTAAGATCAGCTACAGATACTATATTTCTTCCTGAGAGCTTAGATTTGAAAGCTATGGCTTTCTTTACTTTATGTCTTTAGAATTTTCTATATGGTTTATTGGTTCTAGTGACCAAAGTACCTTCATCAGGCTGCAATTAAGTCCTTGGGACTGAGCCATGTGCCTCTGTGGGAGGTAATTATAAAAGCTGGATTAATTTGCCATTGAATTATTTATGTAAACATAAATTTTGCAGAGGCAATTAAACCTCAGGTATTTCTTAAGGCATAGATAAATCAATTTACATTGTGTTCATGCAGTTCATTTCAGAGGAAATGTTTGACAGGAAATAGAAATCTTTGTCAAAAGGCAAAATACCTTAAGAATCCATCCCTCCATTAATTTTCTTTGCTCTCTAAACATACCCTGTAAAGTAATTTTGTATTTTATTGTAATTCCTTCCAACTGCCAGAGATAATAAGTCAAAAGACATTGAGAGTTTTCTTTTGTCAATACCAGGAAGTCAATCTTCTGTCTATTTTGGTATAATTTAGCGCAGTGAGAATCAACTGATTTCACAGATATTAACTTTATCAAATATACAAACGGAAGTGTTATAGGAAAATAATTTCTCAGTGAACATCGGAGATAGCAATCAGAAAATGCAATCTCCTTTTGGTCTCAAAACTTACTCAAAGGTTGGAGCGTGCCTGAAATCTACACCCGCCCCCACTCTTCCACAAAGCAGTGATTTACAGAAATGAAACCTGCGGGATACATATTATGCAAACGTTCTGGGGAAGTGAATCATAGCACAACGAAACTAAAATTGATGGAGCTGCAGTGAAAATAAAGTTATTAAATTTGTGGTGAAGGGGAAAATGCAAAAGGTACCACTCTAATGGTATCTCATATATAAAACCCTTCAGCTACTTCTGAAGAAGCTGTTGCTTGCAGCCATCACATCCTCTGCCCTTCTTCTCTCATCACATACTTCCAGCTCTGTCTTAATTTTTGGCCTTCCCTCATCAAGGCAGTCAGGATTTCAGATCCTTTATTTTTACCCCAGCTCCAGTTTCAGCAGGGCATCATACATATTTTTTCCTTATATACAGGGCCACCAAAGTCAGCTCACAGCCCTCATTCAAAGTCACTCTGACTCAACTCAGGTGATATTTTCCAGAACAACTGAATTTTTCATAAATATAAGTAATCTTTATCTAGATCTTTCCTGGAGTGGACACATTGAAGTATCCTAAGCAGAGAAGTCGAAGACTTCAAAGATGCTAATTGAAATGAACAGATTTATAGCATGTTAAAATAGAAGCTACAGGAAGGTAAGGACATGTCATTATTGACAGAACAGTGAGAATCACTTTTGGTTCAAAATGGTGCTTTGCATATTATTGATAATAAATGGCACACGACAGATTTCAAGAGCCTGGGCTTCATTATGTGGGGGCTACAAGAGGGGTTAGAAGTGGAAGAGACAAGCTCAAGAATTTACCATAGTTTCGGCTTCTATGGGAAGCTGGAACACAAGGTCATAACCCCATTCTAGTCTATCCTCTCTCACATAAGAGAGTGGCTTTGTTGGAATGCAAATCTCATCATAGCATTCGTTGACTTGAGACAAATCTGTGGTTTTCTGCTGCTCTTAGTCTAAGGGACCTGATCTTTACTATGGCCTGACAAGGCCCTGTGTGGCCGGGTCCCTGTCTGTCTGTCCAGATTTATCCTGCTCTGGGTGCTGCAGCCATGCAGACACTTTCTTGAAAACCCTGTACTTTTCCTGGCACTGGGCCCTGCACACGCAGCTTCATCCGCCTGGATACCCCTTCTCTCTCCCTGCCCTAATCCACTGCCTCTTACCCATTGCTCAGGTCTCAACACAAACTTCATATCTTTAGGAAGAACTCAGATCTTTGCCATGTGCGGAGATTGTTCTCCATGAATTTCTTTCCTTCCTCATTGATCCAAGTTTTCTGAGCAAAAGACATGCTGGAATAGCAAACAGCCTTGGAGGCTTCCCAGGTGACTCAGTGGTAAAGAAACCGCCTGCCAATGCAGGAGACCCGGGTTCGATCCCTGGACTGGGAAGATCCCCTGGAGAAGGAAATGATAACCCACTCCAGCATTATTGGACTTCCCTGGTGGTTCAGATGGTAAAGAATCTGCCTGCCTTAGAGGAGCCCTGGGTTCAATCTCTGGATCAGGAAGATCCCCTGGAGAAGGGAATGGCAACCCACTCCAGCATTCTTGCCTGGAGAGAAGTCTGGTGGGCTATAGTCTATGGGGTTGCAAAGAGTCGGACACGACTGAGTGACTAACGCTAACAGTTTGGAAGCAAGAGCTAGTGTTTCCCTCGAGTGAGATTGGAGACATTCCTGCTGGAGACCCCTGAGAGTAAATCTCTCTCCTTCCCTCTTTATTCCGGAGTAGTAATGATTTGTCCCCTTCTCCTGTGGAGGAGATTGATTTATATTAATTTCACTTTCTTTCCTGAGGCATGGATAGGTGGGCGACAGCCTGCTAAGAGCCAGTCCCCTAGAACCTGAGGCTTGTCTCCTATGGTGTACCTTACTGCAGAAGTAGGTAACATCTGGCAAATCCTGTTTCTCTGTGGCAATTGGGAAATAGGGAAGCGAAACAAAATACTGCCCTGGATGCTGTTTTGTTATGAGTAACAAATGATCACTATTTCTTATCCAGGAGTCTTATCTTGCATTTTCTGCCATTATACGTATGTAAAACTGGCAGGCTATCTTGTTAGCTTGCAAGCTGGATAAAATTTCCGACCCTTCATGGTTTCTGATTTAACACACCACTGGTCAGATTCTCTCTATCCTAGCATCGTGTGCCACTCATTTATGGTATGTCACAGTCAATTTTATATTTATCCGTTGTTGATTTGAGAAATGTTTCTCTCTCCAAGTAGGAGGGCAGTATGTTGTATTTTCCCCCCTGTTGTATATCTTGCCCCTAAAACAGTGCCCAGTGCAAGCTTTATTTGTTAAATGTGGAAAGAGCTTAATTCTAACTTAGAAGAGGAGGACAGGCTTCCTAGAGATGGAGACACGTGAAGGGGGCAGGAAATAGAGTTGGAAACAGAGGATGAGTGTGTCTGGCAGTGGGAACAGAGAAGTCAGTGTTGGATGGAGCAGTTTGGGCTGTGGGACCAGTTCCTTGTGGCTTGGGTGTGGACCAGTGTGTGTGTGGGGTAATAATGACAAGGAAGTAATTTTCTTGGCAAATGTCACTCAGTTTCTGAATGTAATAAAGCATAGAAAATTCCAAAGGTTAGTGGAAATGAGAGATGGATGTGTTCATAGGGATTTCATTTCAGAAGGCTAAATAGAATCAGGAAGAGAAGGACTTAAAGGTGCCTAAGGATTTTGGGTCTTTTTTTGTTTTTCTTAACATTACTAATGAGGAAAATGATTTATATCTTACTTTTTTTTTTTCTTTTCCTATGTGGTTGATGGGAGAAGGAAAATGTTTGCTGAAGTATGCTTTATTCTTGAATTTAGTGATGATTAATCCCAAGGCATTTTAGGACTAGGGGAAATGAGAAAAATATTGGGAAAGAAAGCAAAATAACTAACTCTGGAAGACAACAGTAATTCTAGTTTGTAGATGAGAAGGTGGGGGCTGGGGTGATGCCACAGACTGTTGATATCTGTAGTCACAGCCCCAGTTCCGTGGTTTCTCTGGGTTCTAGGGTTCTTCACAGAGAAGGCATGTCGGTGTGCTCCTTGAGATGTGATGAGGCAGCTTTGAAGTAACTCCTCCAGGTACAAAATAAAAGCATAGATTGAGCTTAATTTGAACATTCCTGACAGAATTAAAAATGCTTTTGTGTTTTCTTCATTTGTTCCTTAACTTAATTCAAAAATAGGATTGGGAAGTAAGTGAGCTCTCTGGCAGTCTCCTAAGGAAAAAGTGTAAGAATATTAAATCATATCTCAAAAACCTACAAGAAAATCTTTTTCAGAAATCATCTTCAGCAATTCTATGTATGAAAAAATTATCTTTAATGGGACTGTCATGAATAAGCCTCTATCCTCTTTAATATTTTAGGGCCCTCATTAATTCTTGTTCTTCTGAACTTGGTAAAAATCTCTAGGGTTTTTGATTCATATAAAGCTGCTCATCTCTTTTAGTAAATGGCCACAGATAGCTGTGCCTCTTGAAAGTAATAGGGTTGCCTTTTTATGGCTCCCCAGTTTCTTACCTCAGTTTCTGTTGCTATGGGTATACCGAGTTTGATTCTAGCAGCATTTCCCCTTTCCTCTGCTGTGGTCATTCATCTTCTTTGAAAGGAGAGTCCAGATGAAGCAAGCTGGTTGGAGGTGTGTATAAAGTAAATGTAGATCAGCTACGAGTGGTGGCTTAGGGAGCGAGATCAGTTAGGATCAGGTTGGGCTGCACATAATAGAAAAATCCATAATAGCGTTATTAAACAAGACATATTTGTTTCTCACATAACATAAATCAGGAAGTAGGTAATTCAGGGCTAGTACGGTACTATGGCAGATTTTATTTTCTGAAGATGGCCATAATGATACCTTCAGCTTTTCTTAAATTATGATCTTTCCATTCCCTGCCCTTTTCCTTCAGAGGTGAATCTGAGACCCCTCTCCTTAAATCTGGGCTCGCCTCAGCCAGTAGAGTGGGTGCAGCAGTGTGACATCATGCATCTTCTATGGGCTATACAGTGACTGCTCGTTTCTGCTGCCATGCTGTGGGGAAGCCCAGGCCACACTGGGAAGCCCTGAGTAGGAGACTGGGCCAAGAGTAAACATGAACCTTCACATACACGAGTGAGGAAGCTACAGGATGACTCCAGCCCCACGTGAGCAACCCTGAGCAAGAACTGCCTCACTGAGCCTAGTCAACCCCTGGAACCATAAGACATAATGATAGTATATAGTTGCTATTTTATGTGACTAAATTTTTGCTGGTTTGTTACTCAGAAATATAAGATTGGAAGAGGGACTCAAGAAAGGCATTAATGACGTGGACTCCTTCCAGCTCTCTGCTCTGTTATCTCTAGCACAGCACTATCATCCTCACGTATCAAGATGCTGCTGGAATTCCAGTCATCACATCTGCATTCCCAGCAACAGGATGGAGGCACGGAAGGAGTGTACCTTCTCCCTTTCAGGGTAACTTTCTGGAATTCCATACAATCCCATTTGTGGCTAGAAATTTAGTCACATGGTCACTCTGAGCAGCAAAAAAAAAAAAAGTGTGTTAGTGGCTCAGTTGTGTCCACCTCTTTGCCACCCCATGGACTGTAGCCTGCCAGGCTTCTCTGTCTATGGGATTCTCCAGGCAAGAGTACTAGAGTGGGTTGTCATGCCCTCCTCCAGGGTATCTTCCGGACCCAGGGATTGAACCTTGATCTGCATAGCAGGTGGATTCTTTATCATCTGAGCCACTAGGGAAGCCCTTTAGCAGAAGGGAAGGCTGAAAAATGAATCCTTTATTTTTGATTGTAATATACCCAGCTAAAATTTGGGCTTTTGGAGAACGAGCTGAATGGCTGTTGGATTAGACAGTTGGTAGATTTCAGACCTTTTCATGAGCCAAGTGTATGAGTTTTAATGCATGGAAACTGGCACTGTTTTACTGTATTCACAGTATTTGGGGTTGATGGATGGATGAATTCTGTCTACAACTTTCTGTATAACTGGAATGTCATTATGCTTATTCTGTTATTTCTGTGTTTCTGTGGTAGCTGATAAACAATGCCTGATAAAACTCCATCAGATCTCCTCTTGCAACACCCACAAATAACCATCAAAAAATTGGTGTCAAAGGTGTAAACTTAGGAAAAACAAAGACAGTTGAGACCAAGAAGACTGTACTTTTACTACGACATGGTTGGGTTTTGATTTTGAAAAACATTGCATGACTTCATATACTCTGTCCTTGGAGCCAGAACAGTGGAGACAGGGGAAGACTTGGATGAAGACCGATGACCTCCCTTAATTTTGGAACTCAAGTCCTCCACAATCAATGCATTGGGAACTGGCTATCACTGGCCTAGGAATCATCTTCTGAACCATCCACATCTGTTCTGTGTTCCTTGAATCTTCCCCTACCATGATTCTTCCCCTCTGAGTTTCATTACAGGGTTGATTCAAGGAAGACAGCTTCCAGGATTCAACAAAGCTGATAGGATATCTTGCAGGACAGATTATGAGGACCTGTGTCATTGAAGATTCCATCACTTGAGAAAGGCCCTTATAAAGGCAGAACCAGGAAAAAGGGAGAGAGGCCAGAGCAGACCATGCCGGGGTGGGGTGGTCTGGCTCCTCACGGTGAACTCCTCACTGAAAGACTCAGAAAATGTGTAGGAGAAGAGTTTCCTTGATGAATGTTGGAGGGCAAGAGACTGCGTGAGCTAACATTCTCTCTGGGTTTAGGTCAGAGATAGGAAAGTGTCTAGTTCCCTAGTAGCCCGGGAGGGGCTGAGTGAGCCTCTCACCCTCCTCTCCTCTATGTAAAGAGAGAGAGAGAGAGAACTCATCTCATTCAGAGGGCAGCAAATGAATCTCCCTTAGATTCAATCACATGGAGAAAACTCACAAACATAAACCTTACCAAACCAATATCACATATTTGTTATTTTTTTTTAAAGGGCGTAGACAAAAAACCTTATGGGAGTTTCTCAGGGCCATTAAAGATTCTGTCTAATGTGTTTGCTGTCCCACAAGCATACCCACAGGCTTGTGTGATGAGAACTGATGTTCAGCATGAGAGCCCACAGACACTGCAAGATTTTCAGTCATCAAATATTCAATTATGTTCTCTATGTTCTATTTACTAAAGCGGAGAAGCAGACATTAAAAAAAGGATTTCTGTAATAAGAATTGGCTTTAGTTTCACAGACACTGTGCTCTCCTGGTTGCATTTGTTTGCTAGTATAATTTAGAGTCCCACCAGAAAGCAACCCAGACGATGCCGTGAACAAGTAGAAAATGTTGTACATTTGCTTTGGGGTGACCTAGAAACAGAAAAACATAAAAAATTTAACCACTCCACAGTCTCTAGTCTATTCAATCCTCTATTCATCTATCCTTTTATTGTGAGGTGCACTTCCTTTTAACGTGGGTCAGTGGAGATAAATGGTTATAGAATTTACTTCGTTACTGCTCATTTTATTTTGCCGTTCAAACATTTTGTTATGAACTGAATGCTTGGGTCCTTTCAAAATTTGCATATTGAGGTCCTAATCACCAAAGTAGTAGTATTTGGAGGTGGGGGGCCTTTAGGAGGTAATTAGGGTTAGACTCATTCAAATTGGTGGGGCCTCAGGATAGATCTGTGGCCTTGTAACAAAAGGAGACGTCTTTCTTTCCTTGCTGTGTGAGGATACAGTGAGAAGGCAGCCATTGGCAAGAAAGGCAGACAGTTCTCACCAGAAACTGAACTGGCTGGCATCTCAGTCTTGGATTTTCCAGCCTCTAGAACTGTGAGAAGGCTTCCCAGGCAGCTTCAGTGGTAAAGAATCCACCTGCCAATGCAGGAGACCCAGGTTTAATCCCTGTGTTGGGAAGATCCCCTGGAGAAGGAAATGGCAACCCACTCCAATATTTTTGTCTGGGGAAATCCCATGGATAGAAGAGCCTGGAAGGCTACAGTCCATGGGGTTGCAAAAGAGTCAGACAGGACTCAGCGACTAAATGACGACAGAACTTCTATTCTGACAGAATTTATATTTCTGTCATTAAGCCGCCCAATTTACGATACTTAGTTATGGCAGCCCAAGCTAATACAGATTTCTTTCTAATAAAGATGCTGATGGTAGCTAACATGTGGATTTTAGCCATTTGCTGTGAAAGTGACTCAGTCATGTCCAACTCTTTGTGACCCCATGGACTGTAGCCTGCCAGGCCCCTCTGTCCATGGGATTCTCCAGGTCAGAATACTGGAGTGGGTAGCTGTTCCCTTCTCCAGGGGATCTTCCTGACCCAGGGATTGAAGCCTGGTCTCCTACATTGGAGGCAGATTCTTTACCATCTGAGCCACTAGGGAAGCCCAGCCAAATGCTAGGTATGGTCTTTGATGGCTTATGTGCATAAGTGCTTTTAATCACCACATCAGCACAATGGGTCAGGTATTAGTCACTGGTCCTATTTGATAAAGAAGCAGAGGTTAAGTTACTGGACCGAGGCCCTTTGGTCAGTAAGTGGTAGAGCTGGGACTCGAACCCAAGACTGTGATTGGAAGGACTCAGCACTTTTCCAATTCTAGGTACAGTACTTCAGTTCTGAAAGCCAGCAGTTAATAACTGTAGTTGGCATGCATATTACGCTTCGTCCTGTAAAGCATGTATCTGTTTGCATCTGCCTCTCTTGGCCTCCCCAGGAATGGCTGTTAATTGAACTTGCCTCAAGCATAGGCATCCCTGGGTCACGTGGAGTGCTTTTTTCTCACCCACCCCTTCCCCACCTTCCAGACACTTCTGGAGCCCACCCTCTCCTTTCAGGCCTCACCATGTCATTGTAGGTTGGCTGTGTTCAATGCCAGGACACATCATGTTTGCTGTGGGCTTTTCTGGCTTCTGGAGCCCACACGCCCATCAGGTCCTGTTGATACCCTCCTGCTTCTCTCAACCAATGGTTGCTGGGAGTTGGTGTATAAATTCCTTGGCCCCCTTGCCCTGGGAGGCATGCTTCTGAGGATGTTCCTCACAGGCTTATAAGTTCTCCTCCTGGGTGGTATGACACACTGATTGCTTGTAGGGGTAACTTGCTTGAGTACACAAACTTTAGAGCCTGCCTTCTCTTCTCTTGTCCCCCAACCCCTGAATAAAGTACCTGTGCTTGAATTCCTTGCCTCACATTCTGCTTGAAGTGAAGTGTTAGTCGTTCAGTTGTGTCTGACTGTTTGCCACCCTATGAACTGTAGCCTGCCAGGCTCCTCTGTGCATGAAATTCTCCAGGCAAGAATACTGGAGTGGGTAATCATTCCCTTCTCCAGGGGATCTTCCTGACCCAGGGATTGAACCTATGTCTCCCACATTGCAGACAGACTCTTTACCATTTGAGCTACCAGGGAAGCCTAGGGAAGAACAAATCAAGGTGGCCCTGTGTTCTTGGGTGACCATGATGATGTACTTTATCTGGCCCTTTAGCATGCCACTATTCTAACTTCTCTTCCCAGTCATGTTGTGAGAGTATATTTTCCCCCTCCTGACACCTAGACTCTCCTGTGTGTGTGTTTCTTTATATTCATCTACACCAAATGGCTTGTGAGATCTAAGTTCCCCAACCAGGGATCGAACTTGCATCCCCTGCCTTGGAAGCAAAGAGTCTTAATGGCTGGACCACCGGGGAAGCCCCTAAGTCTTGTGTGTTTTGAATTCAAGAGGGATGTTAAGGAGGTGGGCCAGCCTATTCATTGGCGCCTCTGGGGACAGGGCTGGGTGCCTGCCGACACGCTGGGCCCTTACAGTGACTCACAGAGCCCATGCTGTCTGTCGCTCATTCTCACTCTTAATCACATGCTCTCTTGAGATGCTTGATGAACTCTTGAGTGTAGGTTTGGCTACTCATTTGAAGCATTGGGTATCTTGATAGCAGCAGCTCTCTCACCCTGATTTTGAATTTCCCCTGGTACTGAGTGCTTCATAGATGCTTCCCAGATGCTTGAGTTTGGAAGTGTGGATACTGCTTTTGATTTTGTAAGTTATTCCACATGTGCTGTGTGCTTTCCCTTGAATATCTGTCATACCTGGAGTTGTTATTTATTAAAAGTTATTATTAAAGTTATTTATCAAAAGTTCATTCAAAATTCTTTAATTCCAAGTTTGTGTTAGGGCTAAATGAAGGCTAGAGTTTATCTTTTGCAGAGGAAAAAGGAAAAGAGGGCCTGTTAAGTCTGGCATAAACAGGTTTGTCTGGGAAATATGTATCTAAGTAAGAAGATTTTCTCTTATTGTTTAAACTGCTAGTTCACATACACTTATAAGGAAAGCAGAAGCAAATGGAAACTTCACTTCATTACAGTTTTTACAAACTGTTCTTATTTACTAATGCAGAATGTTTACCAGGTGACACTGGTGCTTAAATGAATAAATACAGGAGGATTCATTCATGGCCAGGGTTCATGACACATCTCTGCACTCATGATGCTGTCATCCTGGGATCCCCGACTGGAATCTGGATTCTATGGTGCTGTGTTGTCTGTGTGTATGCTTACTGAAGAAGGGAGAATTAGTTGAGCATGAAACTTGCCCTTATGGGTTGCTGTAATGTACACTTTTTGGGTGGCTGCCTGGCTCAGTACTCCAACCTGCTCTGATCCATAGTCAAGGACTCCCAGCTGCCATCTGCCATTTTTGGTCCAATGTGATCTTGCTTTCTTGACAATGGCTAATTTTTTTTTCAGTGATATCCTCTGACTATAAACTGAAACATCTAAATTATCTGTCCTAGGAATTTTATAATTTGACCTAAAAACAGTGAACCCATGAGTTATTAATGGGATATTAATTCCAACATTCCCGACGTTGTCCACTGTGGCTATACATTAAGATCGACTAGGGAGCTTTTGAAACATGCTTAGTTGTGAGTCCCACCCCTAGAGATTTTGATGTAATTTGTCATAGTAAAGCCAGTACATTGCTTGTTTTTCACATTTACCCATGTGTTTCTATTAAGTAGTCGAGGTTACATAATAAGAAATAAGAAATTACCAATGAAGTCTCTGGGGCATCACAAAGTCCTACTAGTGTCCTTTCAATAAAATCTTTCTCTATCTCCTTCAATGTTTCTGCATTTAGTCAGAGTCAGTATTTATTTCTCACTACTCAAAGACTCTTAATATAGGTAATATCAGTCTCAGAATTACCATCTTTGAAATATTTTTGTTTATGGAAACATATCAGTTAGCCACATGCCTTCCTATTTTGCTGTTATGCATCTGAGTTTTAAAAAATAGCTATTTAAAATTTTTCTAATATGTTTTTAAAGGGGGTCATGCTTATTCCCTTAAGACATGACTATTTTGTTTCCTTAAGGTTTTCAGGAACTAATTCTGTTTCATTATTTTAGCTTCCTTCCTATTTTTATGTCTGCATAATTCTTGTCACACTGGCCTGACTATAACTTCTGGGAGTGAACAATGAATATGGACAGCTAGGATGTGAGTGTGTGTGTGTGTGTGTGTATTTTAGTAGAATTGCAGTGCCAGTCCTCACCTTAATATGTTGTCAAATACCTCATTTACCTTCCTTTCCTGGCTTTTTTCTTTATTTGCTCTACATGATTTCAAAGGTAGAAACTTCATTTATTTGAGCATTTCCTTGCTTACTATCAGTCTGAAAAGCAATTGCCAATAGGCTATACTGGTTTGTATCATCAGACGTACATAGATTCACACATACACATGGTCAAGTTTTCGTGTAATCAAGTGGCCCAGTGTCTTTGGCATGGCTGCCAGAGACCAGCTGAGACTTCTGATACCAGACTCAGTCCGTGTGTGTCCCCAGCTGTACTGAGCAGCTGGCATATGGCACCATGCTGGCACAGGGGTCCTATCCGTCAGCCCCACAAGCATGCAGTTCCACCCAGGATAGAACCAGAGGGCCCATTTGTCCCTCTGCACTGTCAGCAGAAATGTCCTTTCACAATGGCTTGCAATAATTTTGTCAGTGTGAAGGAGATCCATTTAATAGCATAACTTACTTCAGAGCCTTAAGGTTCAGAGGACCCAATGATTTTTTAAGTTGAAATATAGTTGAGGTACAATATTATATCAGTTTTTGGTATGTATTATTATTACATAGTGATTTGACATTTGCATACAATATAAAATGATCACCATGAGTCTAATATCATCTGTCCCTATCTAAAAATATTATATTACTGACCATGTTCCTTATCCTGTATATTACATCCCCATGGCTTATTTATTTTCTTCTGTACCTCTTAATTCCCTTCACCTATTTCACTCAACCCTCCACTCACCTCCCATCTAGCAAACCACCCATTTGTTTTCTGTATCTGAGTCTGTTTTTGTTTATTAGATTTCACATATAAGTGAGATCATACAGTGTTTGTCTTTCTCTGACTTATTTCACTAAGTGTCCATCCATGTTGCCACAAATGGCAAGATTTTTTTTAGTGGCTAATACTCCCTTGTGTGTATAGTGATACATCTTCTGTGTCCATTAATCTACTGATGAACACAGGTTGCTTCAGTATCTTAGCTTTTATAAATAATGCTGCAATGAACATTGGGATGCATGTGTATCTTGTTGAATTAGTGTGTTTGTTTTATTTGGGTAAATACACAGAATTGAAATTGCTGGATCCTATGGCTGTTCTATTTTTAGTTTTTTGAGAAACTGTCATACTGTTTCCATAGTGGCTGTACCAATTTACATTCCCACCAACAGTGTAGGAGGG
This sequence comes from Cervus elaphus, assembly GCF_910594005.1. Lineage (NCBI taxonomy): Eukaryota > Metazoa > Chordata > Mammalia > Artiodactyla > Cervidae > Cervus > Cervus elaphus. Next base: position 29,621,084 of record NC_057833.1, on the reverse strand, counting down.
TTGGGAGAGGTCAGTGATTTTTAATTGAAAATATTGGTCACAAATGAGGTTTAATAATGCTATTCCTGTCTTGAAATTCCATTACCTAGGATTGTAGTGAAGAGCTTTGTGAGTCAGTTGGATTCACCAGCTATGCTTTTTGATTTTGAATTACTGTGCTGCCTTGGATCTGAGAAGATGCCCATTATTCTCATCTTTAGTGTGTGACATCCTTTCTAGTTTGTTTTAAAGTGAAGGATGGTAAACTGGGTTGGGAATCAAGAGGTAACCAAGAGATATATAATCAAGAGTCAAATATCTGTGTTCATTTCTATCACAAGGGTTGAGTGACCTTTGATTTAAGTAGGCTACAATCTGATGGTGAAAGTGAAAGTCGCTCAGTGGTGTCTGACTCTTTGTGACCCCATGGACTATACAGTCCCTGGAATTCTCCAGGTCAGAATACTGGAGTGGTAACCATTCCCTTCTCCAGGGGATCTTCCCAACCCAGGAATCGATCTGGGGTCTCCTGTATTGCAGGTGGATTCTTTACCAGCTGAGCTACCAGGGAAGCCCTCAAATCTGATGGTAATTCACTAAAAAATTGCCATAACATTCATTACTGTGTCACTCAAAGATATCCAGCCTTCAGGAGTTATCATTCCTTTGATACTCATAAGCAAACAGAGCAAAATATACTCAAGGCCTATCTCATGTATAGTTGGGAATCATAGTATCTCTGGGAGGTGGGGGCTGGGGAACTAAACTGTTCCTAGCATGTCTGTCTGTGTTTTTTTTTTTGCTTATGCTAAATTGTTTGCTGCCCTTCATCTGACCTCCTGGTCCGTTTCTTCCCCTTCTATCCTTTCATCAATTCCATATATGGAAGACAGTTTTGCCTTGTTTTCTACCACATTTCTAAGACATCTAAGACATCTCAGACGGTGACTTTACTGAAAATCTAGAGGTAAAGTAGGTGGGTGGGGGTGCATGCGTGTTATGGACTGAATTGTACACCCCCAATTTCATATATTGAAGCTCTAACCTCCAGTACCTCAAGTTATTGTTGTGGTTCAGTGGCTAAGTTGTGTCTGACTTTTTGTGACCCCATGGACTGCAGCACACCAGGCTTCCCTGTCCTTTACTATCTCCCAGATTTTTTTCAGATTTTTGTTCATTGAGTCGGTGATGCTATCTAACCATCTCATCCTCTGGCACCCTATTCTCTTGCCTTCAATCTTTCCCAGCATCAGGGTCTTTTCCAATAGGGTCAAATCTTCACATCAGGTGGCCAGAATATTGGAGCTTCGACTTCAGCATCAGTCCTTGCATTGAATATTCAGGGTTGATTTCCTTTAGGATTGACTGGTTTAATCTCCTTGCTGTCCAAGGGACTATCAAGAGTCTTCTCTTAGTACCACAATTCAAAGGCATCAATTCTTCAGTGGTCACCCTTCTTTGTTGTCCAACTCTCACATCTATACGTGAATCTGGAAAAACCATAGCTTTCAGTATTCAGATCTTTGTCAAAATAGGGTTTTAAAAGAGATAATTAAGTTTAAGTGAAGTCAAAGGGTGGGTCCTAATTCAACATGACTGATGTCCTTATAAGAAGAGAAGATTAGACTGAGGTACCTACAGAAGAGAAGATCACATGAAGACACAGGGAGAAGAAGATGACCATCTACCAGCCAAGGAGACAGTCCTCAGAAGAAATCAACCCTGTCGACACTTTGATCTCAGACTTTTAGCTTCCAGCATTGTGAGAAAATTCTGTTGTTTAAGCCACCCAGTCTGGGATAACTTGTTCTTGGCGGCCCTTGAAAAATGACTGCTGGGGGCTATTTCAGAGCAGAGCACTACACAGGAAATGATTTACAACTGAATAGCAGCCATCTTTATTTCACAAGTCTTGGCTTCCTTCACACTGAAAATTTCTCCCAGCAATCTTTTCTTCTTAAGATCTGGTCTTCTCCCCCCCGCCCCTCAACATTTGTTAGTGCCTTTCTTTCTCCTTCGACCTCCTTATCTTTCCCCGATTCTGCCTCTAAAGAGGAGGAATGCTGACCTTTGTCAAGAAGAGATGGACTTCTTAGAGAGCACATGGCTAGGGGAGTTCTTGGTAGCAGACAGAGAGGCCTGTCAGTTCCTATTAGATTCGACCGTTTCCAAGCCCTAGATTTGGTTACTGAACCTCTTCATTCATCAGTGTCCTTACCTGCATGTTGGGGGTAGTGTTGGCACTTACCTTTCTGGAGTTGTTTTGATGATTAAATAAAACAGCGCGTGTAAGGCACTTAGCAGAATGCTGAGCTCAACAAATACAAGCTGTTATGATGTCACCGTCCCACCAAAATGGTGCATTAGTGGATGTAGCAGAAGGATGATAAATTGATGCAGGTGCCCAACCAGCCTGTGTATAAAGACTAAACAAGGTCACATTTACTCTGATGTACAAACGGAGCTGGCAGGCCCTTCTCTTTGCATTAGCGCATCTCTTCTTTTATGAGCTCTGCTGTTCCTCGGGGCTGTGGTGCAGGCTCTTTGAAGGCCCGACAGCAGCAGAGTGGGCCTGGATAAGGGAGCCACTGGGCCGGCACTTGCCTGTGGTATAGCTCAAGATTTTCTGGCTCTCAGAAGAGAGCCAGGTCACAGCATGGGAGAACAGAGTTTGGAGTGGAAGTCTTAGTTAATAATAATGTCTGTGTGTATGTGTGCATATTTCTTGGGGACCTGATGTTGCTATAAATTTGCAGGATAGGATTCAAGCATACAGAGAATTCACCTTGATCAGCGTTGCCATAACCAGCACAATTTTGTCATTGTTGAGGCATAAGTAGAAACAGTCTACATTAACCTGCTGGCATCCGCTCATTGTGAGATGGATCAGCCTAAGGCCTTGCATCTCTGTGGCTGCGGACGAGCTCCATTTATAACTCAAAAGTAATGAGTGTGGCTATCTGTAAGGAGCCAGCAGTCAGAGGGCCCCACAAAGACGTGCAGTCCCAGGGAGATGGCACTTCAGGCTTCTGGGGCGAGGACAGTCCCAAGTGACACTAGCCTTCGGCCATCAGGGGTATAAGTTGAGCAAAAGTGTCAGTACATTCTGGCATTGAGTCTCGACTTCATCTCCTTGGAACGCTGTCCCTTGTACGTGTAGTTAATAAAAGGCATTGAGGAGAAGGCACTGTTCAGGGCTTGACGTTTTGTCTATTGTGAATCCTTACAATTTCTCACATAGAGCTTTTAGTGGGTAGTTATTAATTATACACGGTATGGATTATACAATCAATATGCCTGAATTCCTCTAAACTGTCCCACAATTTGATCACAGAGTCATCCAGTTAACAAGACAGAAATAACTTTTAAATGATGTCTAATTACCGCCCTAACAGCCAGATGTCAGTTTTTAAAAGCAGGTCACAGATCAAAAGGCATTTTTCACAACTGTCGGGGAGAGGGCGGTGGCTGGTGAAGGAAGTTCAGCGTCCACGTTTCCTGGGGAGTGTGTGTGGGGACTAGAGCAGGGTGGGGGAACTTCATTTCCATTTGAACAGTGATGCCTGGCGATGGAGTTTGTCTGTGTCCTGCGTGTCATAGTCAGACTATGGGGTGACCCTGCCCAGCATATGCCTGGGCTGCAGAAACTATTGGAAGAGCTTCAGACATGTGCTGAGTTGGGGATCTGGGTGCAGAGCTGTTTTGCAGGTGACAGAAATGGACACACAGTGACTGTGGGGGTGGGAGGTCAGAGAGGCAGCCCCCCTGTTTTTTCTCACTGAGTGAGACCCTCACACACACAGCAGCAGGCCATGCAGGCTCCGAGTCACTTTTCAGTATGTGTGCACGCTCAGTCGTATCCCACTCTGTGATCCCATGGACTGTAGCCCACCAGGCTTCTCTGTCCGTGGGATTCTCCAGGCAAGAATACTGGAGTGGGTTGCCGTTTTCCTCCTCCAGGAACTCTTCCTGACCCAGGGAACAAACTCGCATCTCTTGAATCTCCTGCATTGGTGGGCAGGGTCTTTATAGAGCAGCAGGCAGGCTGGGCAATGGATCACTTTTCAATAGAACCCCTCAATCCAGTTTCAAGAGAAAAGCCTGAAAGCTGCCTTTTTTTTTTTTTTCTCTCATCTGTGTCCAGACATGAGCATGTCAGTGGCTGATGAGCAGTGCCATTTTTTTAATTGTCATAGTTCTATTTCATAATTAGGTAATATAAAATGTGAAACTCTGCATCTTCTTGCAACCAGGGATGGTCTCTCTTTGGGATCAGTGAAGCTGTTTCATTTGTGTGAAAGATGTAGCCTTGTCATAGACATTCCTGTGTTTCTGATTTGGCCGTTGTGCATACATAGGCATACAGCTGGACTGGCAGGCTCAAGAGGTGATGTGAGCTCCTGAGTTTCAAAGAGGCAGAGAAGTGCAGTAAAGGCAAAGGCAAGTGGCCTCTGAGGTTGTAGGGATGTGTGTTCTAACCACAGATTTACTACTTTTTTGTATACTTTGGGCAAGGTAAGTTGAGGATAAAATGTACTTTATTATGACACCTCTTTCCTAGTGTTCTTGTGAACATTATACGAAATACTATAACTGAAGTGTGGGACTTGGTAGGTCACAGTAACCTGGGGCTGTCACCGTCATCAAGCATCATCATCAGCGTTGTCCATCATTGTAACCATCTTGTCTACTCATAGTTTCATAAACATAAATCAATTCCTGCTTTCCCATTGTGGTCAGTATTTTAAATCAAATCTGGTTTGACTATAACCTTCTCCCATCACCTCCCTCTTCCTGCCCAGCACACTCCACTGTTCCACTCTGCTCTAACTTTGCTACTGTTTCTGCCCTGTTTTCTATATTTGCCTTTTCTCCCCAGTGAAGATTCTGGAAAGCCGGAACTTGCCTCACCCTTGTATTTGTCTTAGCTGTTCCATGCCAAGTAGAATTCATACAATAAGAGGTCAATACTTACTTAAATGAGGAATAAAAATGTGTGCAAGCTTATTAAGTATATTCATGTGGTGAAGTGAGTGGATCAGGATTCAACTGCACAGAACGAAGAAGTTGGGAAAGACCTCTGAACTCATGCAGTCCATCTTTTATTTAATAGGTGGAGAAATGGAAACCCAGAGGAGCAATAGACACTTGTCTTCAGAGCTTTAAGTGTGTTTCTTTGCTTGAACTGTACCATGTTCAGTAAAAGTTCACAGAACATTTATGTCCTAGTAGACCTAAAGATGAAACATTTGCCATGGAAGCATATTGGATTCTTGGTATGTGGACTATAGAAAGCATCCCCTTAAAATTATTTCAAGGATTTGAAAAAAATGATGAACAATTCATCATATTGATCATTGTTTTCATAGCCCAGACCACTGTGTCTCTGTGTTCTCACGAGAGTGGGGACTTGAAGCTGTGTGCCCTGCCCCCAGCCTTTCCCTTTTCTGTTTTTTTTTTTTTTCCCCTTTTCCTTTTTAATGAACCTGATTGCAGGTCTACTCCCCTCCTTTATGCAGCCCCTGGAACTCAGCGGAAGCTGACCCCATTCTGCCCCACAGACAGATCATGATTGAACTAAGACTTCAAATCAATCAGATTAATCTTACAGGCAGCCAATTCAAGAATGGATATGTTTTAGTACTTTGATGAATCAGCCTAGAGAAATGACTTGTCAGGGCTGAATGGGAAGAATCCCATTCTTCCCACACCTCCCTAGGGTGCACGTGGGAACCATTCTTTTTCCCATTGAATATGAATAGCATGCCATACGGCCCAGATCTCTACTGGAAACAGTCTAAGGCCACACGAGTAACCTGCTTCAGGATAAAATAACATACCGGACGGCAGAATACAGCATGAAAAGGACATGGGTTCTTTGTCAATACTGTCCAGCTGCAAGTCATCAACAACGCTGCCCCTGGACTTCATGTTGCGAACCACAATAAAGTCCCTGAGGATTAAGTCCATTTCAGTGGGTGTTCTGTTGCCTGCCTAGCATTGTAACAGAAGCCTTCATGGGAAGGTGCGTGCCTGCAAATACGGAATGGTTTCCTGGCAGTAACAAAGCATTATATCAGCTGTAATGCAAATTAAAACTTTGGAAAACTTGCAAAACTGAAAACTTGCAAAACCCTCCAGAGAGTTCTGAACTATTTAAGTGCTTCAGTACCATCTAGAGATTTCCAGAACAGTGATTTCTTAAATATCACACTGCAACTCCTCTAACAATTCTAAAGATCTATGACTTTCAGCTTATTGGACACTGGTTTGGAACTAGCACTTGGTGAAAGTGGAGAATTTTGTAGGCTGAATTTTAGTAGCAAGGATTATGGTGAAGGAAGAACTCTTAAAGCTTGAGGCCCTTATTAAATTGCTGCCACCCCTCATTTGAGCTATAGAACTTACTAATAATGGTCATAATATTAATTATTATGCACTTACTCTGTGCCAAGTACTTTATAAACATTTATTTGCCCATTTAGTTGTTCTAACTACCTTGGTGTTATTATCTTTATTTAATAGATCAGCAAATTGAGGTTCAGCAGAAGATATAAGAGACAACCACAGTTTCAGCTTATGTTCATTTGTTTTTAGAACTGAGGCTATTAGCTGGTACATTGTATTGTCTTAAAACATTAGTATTTTGCTCATTTATTAATAGTAAACACTATTCACTAAGTGCCAGACACTGTTCTAGGCCCAGTAGAATACATTAGTGAATAAAATATTGCTGCTGTTGTTGAGATTACGTTCTTGTAAAGGATGATAGACTTAAAAAACAAGTACATAAGCACACACGTGTGTGTATGTATTATGTAAAATGCTTACACAATGTAAAATGTAATGACAAAAGTGAACCTTGTTATGTGATTTCATTACAAAAATATTAACATCTAGTGAGGGAAACTGTACACCTAACAAAACTGGTGCATTTTGGCTCTAGGGAAAAATCCTGTCTTGGTTAGATTGCAAAAATGAAGTCCCTGGTTCTTGGTTGGATGGTGCAATCCCTAATGTCTGCCAGTGGGTGGCAGTCATGCCCTACAAACATTTCAGACAGGAAACTGATAGGCACTTACAGCTTACAATGAGGCTTAAGTTCTTTGATTTTATAATGCTAGAGCTTCCTATGCTATCTAATTATCTCTGTTGAATGGGTTGGGTATATGAAAGTCTTAATCAGTGCAATTTGAAATACAGGTAATGTGGCTGTGTAATTTTCAGTGACAATTTATACAACTTTTATTTTAAGGTAGTCCTAAAAATGTTGAACACATTTTGTTGAAGCCTATGGATTATATTTATGTTCATGATAAACAATCATACTGCATGATGAAAATAGGATTATGGAAGTGCAGCATTTTGCTAAATTATATAGTCAGAACACACTTGGAGTTGAAAATCTAATAAAGGTTTTCACAGAGGAAAATGCGATTGAAAAGTAAAAACCTCTCCTAGAAATTGATATGCCTTTTAATCAAGCTTGCAAAGTTGCTCTGAGAATCTTTGCTATTTTAAAGGAAGGAGAACTTTGCAATCTGCTGGATTTAGAAAGAAAAGGTATGTACATTTTGAGTTTTGATGCAAGATCTTTTGGTATTATCCTCCATCGTCCTTGTCATTTTTCTTTCGAAATTAGGTTGAGGGGTTAGAACAGGGAAATTTGTAGCACAGGGGCATCATTTGGTCTTTTCAAGCCACACTGATTTTTTGCAGTGAGTGGTTGAGCCCCAGTGTTGGATGAAACCCGAGATGGGGAAGGGAAGGGAATTTTAAAGGAGGTGTCTGTCCGGCTGCTCTGTTGGTGTTGTTTGAAGGTGCAGCCGCTGCCCTGGAAAGCTTCCTTCTTAAAAGTGCTGTTATCCTTGTGAGTCTGTAGCCTTCTGCATTTGCTGAGAGTGTTATTTGCTTTCTGTCAGATTTACTGTTTGAATTGCAAGGCAACATCTTATTTTAAAAGCCTCAAATCCCTTTTGTTGCATTGTTAAGAAGCTATCCATCAATTAGTATTCACAAAAGACATCTTGCTGGTGTCTGCAGCAGCCAGTGAATGTGTGACTTGGTTCCTTTTGTGTTGAAGACCTGAGGATTCTAGTGCTTTCTCTTCTACATGTAATCTGGAAATAATTGTGTTTCAGGAAGTTGCTGGATTTTTGTAAAGGAAATGCCAAACTCACATGTGTTTCAGTTGCTAGCCCAGCATTATGTTATTATATTACTCTGAAATTACTGTTGGATACATTTATTTTGGTTTACTTTCGTTCCCTCTTGGGGTATGTGTGCCTATTAATCTCAGTAATAACAAAATGGCATTTTCTTGAATTAAATTTCATTTAGGAAGTTGAAACTTGTCCTTTACCTTTTTTTCTTGAAGGGTGGCAGGAGAGTGTAAGGAACTTTTCAATTCTCAGAAGAACTCCGAGTCTCTTTTCTCAGATCCTTTCTGGGAAGTTCAGCCACTCATCTGACTGTGGTCCCCGGCTCTTTCTTAAGTTGGATGTACTCCAGTTTCTAACTATGCTGAATTCATCTCAAAAAGTCATGTCTTATGTCTTCCATTTCTATCCTAATTAAACCTTAGAATTAAAAAATAACCCAAGATTGGTACCCAATAGACTTTTCAAAACCCCACAATTTGTTTCTCTTTTGCTGCAAGACCAAAGGAAAAACCCCCATGAACTAGTAATAACCAGTCTTGAGCTGGGATAAGATGGAAGATGAACTAAAATTGGTCAAAAGATCTATAGAAAAATAAACAAACAAAAAAAATCTTTCTTTGATTTTGGTTTAGTGATTGTCCTGAAGATGTTAACGTAACGATACTTGGGTAAGAAATCACAGAGCATATGAGGACTTCGAATTTAGAAATCTTTGCATCAGTCCATTCAGTGCTGATCCTGGGACTCTGTTTGCAAGTACCAGGGAGAGTTTTCTTCAAAATGTCTCAGTAAAAATGGGATCAGGGTGGGAGAGCCTTTGATGGAGCAAAGCTGAGAGATTAAAGGCAAGTCACTTGTGCAATGTGGCATTTCAACAGAGTGACAGCCAAGGAGCATCCTTTCTACTCCCTGCCTTAACTAAATGTATCTTTCTTGGAATGTTAAGGTGGAGGGAAAAAAAATCAACATTATTTATAGCTAGAAAGAAAATCTTTTACAAAGCCATAGAAAAGTGGGGACCCAGTGTGGTTTTCTAAAGTGTCTGAAGAAAGACAGCATGGCTCACTGCTTCTAAATTAGATCACAAATTTTCTGGCTGATGGCAGCATCTTAGTGCTCACCCTAAAGGCAAAGATCTGAACAAATTACATTTTAATATCTTAGGTTCATTTATCCCTGCTGAGATCACACAGAAGCAAAGAAATACACACACATGGAAATCCAATAGGCCCACGGGACCTGGCAGCAGTGTGGTACGTGGAGAGGATAACAGAGTGAAATGAAGCTCTCTGCTTCTGCAGCCGGCGATACCCTCTGTTTTGCACATGTCATTGCTCTGATGGAGCACAACCCTCTGAGGGACCACACCCATCTTCGATAAAAAGGGGCACAATGGATTTGAGAGCTAGCCCTGGCTTGTTGAAATGTTCATGGAGTTAGGGACTGAAACCCTCACTTGTCCCCTTCCCCCATCCCATACCCAGGAAAGATGCTAATCTTGACCTAATACTCAAATAACATGTTTTTGGGAGAGTGTAATGACTTTGGAGGATAAAAGCAGGAAAAGGTAACAGAAGGTATGACCAGAGAGGAGGGGGATACTTTGGGCTGGGCTAAGACATTCCATCTTGATTAAACAGAGGTGGTTCTTGGGAATGACAGGACATTTCTGAGAGTGGAAAGGATTATTGTGGAAGAGGCATGTGGATGGTAAAGAGGAGGCAGATCATTTAGGAGACTGTTGTAATGCTTGCAGTAAAGAGAAGTCGGGGCTACAAGAAGGAAAATGAAGGGAAGAATGGAGATAAGAAAACTGAAGCGAGGATAAGCATGAATTGGCAGGCTTAGGGAGACTTAGCAGTGGCTTGGTCACACCAACCAGAGACAGTGAGAGGGGAATTCCAGTCCTGTGAGCTCTTGGGCCTGGGTCACTCTCCAACTGGTGCTGCTGCTGACAAAACAGGATCCCTGGGGATGGAATTGGGTTTGGGGTGAGACAATTCCATTTTCAGTGCAGAGTGTGATGGATTTCTGGGGGAACTATGTAGAAATGTCCATGAAAATAGTGAAAATGTGGAACTGGAGTGTGTGAAGGTCTGACCTGGAGGTGTTTGGGCAGGGAGGAGTTAGGGCATAAGAAATAAATTTCCTTGGCAAGTTTATGCTTCATCTAAAAATTTATTTTGCCTTTTATTCTTCAGTATATATATGTTTTTTTCTTAACATTGTTTTACAACTGAGCTTGATAAATAGTTAAATGAAAACAAATCTTAAGTATATAACTTGATATTTATATTTGTTTTAACATGAGAATAGCTTTTAATATTACTTACAGTCAAGAAGCAGCAATACTTCTGAGTATTATGGCCTATGCTTTAGCATGGACCCCAGGCTGTATGTAGTTGAGCATTTGACTTCAGTGGTCACTTTTAGTAATGGAAGGGGTTGTCGAAGGAGAGAATAGAGAAAGGAGGCTAAAGGGCTCTGTTGACACATTGGGGACAAGCCTATAATTAAGAGGAAGATAAAACCAAGAGATGAGAAAATTCAGGGAATTTGTGTTGCTGGTACCATGGGGAGGAGGAGATTAAAGCACAGATGGTCAGCTCAGTCAAGTGTTCCCAAGAAAGCTTCAAGAATGAAGAAAGATTTTTAGATCAGAAGTGAAGGTTGAGGGAAGGGATTCCTGCAGAGTAAAAACGGTGGAAAACAGACACCAAAGTAAAGGAGTGAGCTGATCAGGGAAGAGGTAGTGGAAGGTGAGTTTCTAATGAGAAGACTTGCGAGTTTGAAGGCTGACGGGAACAAGATGGTGGGTTGGCCAAAAAGTTTGTTTGGCTTTTTCCATTACATATTATGAAAAACCAGAATGAACTTTTAGGTCAACCCCATAGTGTCAAAGGCAGGATAGAAAATACAAGTGAGACAGAGGAGAACTTCATTTGGGGGAGGCAGGAAGACTGGGTGGGTAGAAGCAAAGACTTAAACCCGGGTGAATCCACAGATGCTAGATCCTGTTTCTCTCCTCTATGTCTAGCAGAACTACAGGGAATTCAGCGGTTTAAAAAAATTGTTTTGTAAAGTCATGGTAGATCTGAGTGATACTAAAGGCAGCATTTATTCTTGTTGGGAAGTGAATCGTGGGGAACCTGGTCTGGTTCGATGGGCTGTTTCATGCTGATATGGTCTAGAAGTGCCCTCCTTGCCAAGCTGGGGTTATGGGAATGTGTCTGCCGTAATACAGTGACCAGCTCTGCCTCGTTTTTCTAATCCAGTGGATTATTCCAGGCCATAGAATCATGCTAATTTAATTATTGCCGCCCTTGCCGGGAGATATTCTCTAACATTCTTGGGCTTGAGAACTATGGTGGAAAGCATGGCTTAGGTTGGCATTTGACTCTGCTGAGATGTCAGGATTGCAAAATTCACATCCCATTCCTGGAGAAAACTAAAACCTACTTGCCAAGTGTGCTAAACGTGCACAGAACATCCTTGAATCTGTTAGAGGTTGAGCATACATTTCTTTTGCCAAGTTGGCCAACGTAGTATATATACTTCCTTTCCAAGCTGAGGAAAATGAGCCGACTTTCCCCAGTTCCCTAGAGGGATGTCAGCTTGCTACTCTTCCTTGTACCTCTCATCAAACATCAGTGCTAATTATGACTGATTAGGATAAGTTGGATTTGTTGTCAGAATATCTAATGTAGCTAATCAACTCCAATTTTTTTTCAAAGTTAATTTTGTAAATGTATTCCAACTGAAGCACCATGGGGTAAGAACTTTTCTTGTTACAGCTCTTGATCTATCAAAAAATAGAAATATGAGATAAACTATTGTATCACACCTCCCTTAAGTTACTTAGGCCTGTGCCTGAGAACAGCAAAGAAAGGAATTCCTAGGGGAATAGACCTGTCTTCAGGAGCAGCGTATGCTATCGATGAACCCAGTGGTTCTCAGATGCCATCTATCTTGTGATTGATTACTCAAAGATTCCTCATTTGTAACAGTGGATTTTATTGAAGGTTGCTTAATGTCATGTCTGAAAATGTAAACTCAAATCCATTTCACTTGGGTGCATTAGCAACATTTCCTTGTGTTGAGTGGAGGTATGTCAAAACGCTGCAATACTGATGCTGAGACTTTTGAACTAACATTTCAGTATCCATGAAACCAGAGCTATAAATGTCATCACTAAGTAGCTTCTTGTAGCCAATGTAAATATTCTGAAAATATTCTGATCTGACAGAGTAATAGAAAATTAGTTTAAATCTAACCTCTAAAAAATTCTCCCCCAAATCACCTTAATACTTTTCTGAGAGATGGGTTTTTCATTTTCACAGTTCTGTTTCCCCACCCAAGGTGCTTTGAGTATGCTCTCCATTGGCCATTCTGGGATTTGGGTGTGAAGGTTTTATGTGTGTTTAAGGTTTTTTTCTTCTTTTGGTCAGCTTAAATGCCATACCTCAGTTTTCAATGGCAGGAGATTTGATTTATATTAAATATATGGACTGTATAGTCCATGGGGCCACAAAGTGACTCTCACTTAAGGAACACTCAAGGCATTGTTTACATGGTAGTTCATTTTTCCAAATTAAACTTCCAAATTTTAATCACTTAAAATTCCTATTGATTCCTATTGTATGTATACATTTTTGGGTAAGTAGTCTCTTGTACAGAAACCCAACCTCATGGTCTCAGAGGTTATCATTAAAATGCTTATTTCATATATGCACATACACAGGGGATATAGAAAGACCAAGGATTTCCATAGTTAAACTTCCGAGGTTTGACTGAAGTTGGTAAGAAGGCTATGAAATATGTGATTTTAACCTTTGCCTATTACCATGTAAATCATTTAGTTTCAGAATGTTTGCCCTGGAATGAGTGAAGGTTTGTATTTTCTTCTTGTCAAAATGCCTGTGAACTGGGAATGAAACAATGATGTTTGCAAATGTCAACTGTAATGCCTGTCTGCTGGATCCCAGGCAGCTGCTTTTATATATTTAAAAAATCTGAAACCTTTGGATGTAGTTTAAGTGTGAGCACTATGTAAAGGTGGTTTTTCAAAAAAGCTGAGTATATAGTGACCAGAGAAAGAAAATATGAAAATCAATGTCATTCCTGCTTCACTTACCACTAGAAAGCAGGTAAAATGAGAAAATTATACCTTTTATTTTGCCATAAAACCATTCCAAAATAGGCATTGTTGTTGAGGTATTTTTTTTCCAGCACTGTCTTATGTCTTTTTTCCAATTCCTATGTTTACAGCACAGCATTTGAGATGTAATTTCTTCCAGGAAACTTAGAAGCTTTGGGTTATGGTTGTGATCTCATTAGGAACACATTCTACCCAGTGATTGCTATTGGTTTCACATGGTAAAAGTAAGTTATTGCTCTCAAAACAGCAGATGACAGAGGAATGGTTACAGTTCTTGCCACAATACTGCCTGCTCTCCCAAGAAAGAATTCTAATATGCTTTGCATATAGTTGACTTCACTAAAACTGTCATTAGGGGGATGGATATAAGTGTGGGAGAAATGCAATGACTAGATTCAATTTTAATATAGTAAAGGTAAGTTTTTGAGTGTTACTCTCTGCTAGAAACTGTTCTAGGTACTTTCTGAGTTTTATCTCATTTAGTCCTCAGAAAAGCTCAACACAGTAGCTATCTTTGTTTTTTCCCTTTTACAGATAACTCCACTGAAGTATTCCTTCTGAAGTTTGAATTTATAGAGTGAAGACAAATGAATTGAAAGATATCCTGAAAGTTGGCTGAGTCAAAGATTATGTTTAAGCTTAATCTTTCCCCGTAGCTATGTAAGAATTCATTTTGCCTGGTTTCCAGCTTCCCTGAAGAAGATAAATAGCCTATCCCATCCCTAGGGGAGGGAGAATAAGAAAGATGTGGCTGATGGTTCTTGCCTTTCAAGGGGCAGGTGGCTGGTGTGTCCTCTGGTGGTGGGTTAGTTTGATGGCAGTTTCTTCAGGGAGGATCATAAGGTATTATAACACCTTTCTGGGCTTCCCTGATGGCTCAGCAGGGAAAGAATCTGCCTGCGATGCAGGAGATGCAGGTTCAATTCCTGAGTCAGAAAGAACCCCTGAGGAGGAAATGGCAACCCAGTATTCTTGCCTGGAGAAGTTCATGGACAGAGGAGCCTGGTGGGTTACACTCCATGGATCACAAAGAGTTGGACACAACTGAACATGCACGCATATTAGCTATTAGTTCTCATCCTTTGAGAGCTGCTATCTGGGGCCATTTCAGCTTCAAGTTCATAGTAGTGTATCATATTTAAGCTCCTCTGTTATAAAATTTTGCATCCCCCTTCTGCCTGGGTGTCTTGAGAGAAGGGGTGTTCAAGCCTTTGGGTGGATGTGGACAGCATGTGTAGTAAGTGTGAGCTGATGGCAACCAGCGGAGCAGAATGGCAGCCAGGGCAAGGATGCTGCATGAAGGCTACAACTGTGGCAACATGTGCAGGATGGAGAGGAGGAAGGATTTTCCACCAGGGTAACAAACAACAAGCCCAGACAGGGAGTAAATTCAGGAAGTGGGAGACTGCAATTTTTCAGCAGTGTACAAAAAATAACTAAAAGCCAAAGAGAAACACTGACTGACCTATCCCTATTCATAAAGAGTTGATCTTTCTGCCTGAGAAGAGATCAGTGGTCAAAGCTAGAATCATACTTGTTTTATTTAACTGAAGTGTTCTGTTTTTTAGAATAATTCAGTTAATAATTCAACAATCACAGTACATTTTCTTAAATCTTTTTGGGTTTTAGGTTGTGATTAAAAACCATAGCTATTTATTTTTAATCACTTCAGATTTACCTGAATTTGACCGATGGCTTTTTGAATCATTGGACAGGTGCCTGACCTGAGAACTTTTCCCCATGCCGTGTCCCTCATCTTTGACCTTTCTGGAAAAGAGGAAGGAAGGCCCTGAAAAGATAGTAAAACAAAGCCGGAGGCTTGGGTTATTTTCTAATATCGAATGCGGAGAGCTGCGAGTTACTGTTGAAACAAGATTATATTCCACAGGAATTTGCTGGAGGTGTGTTTGTTAATGGAGCTGTTGGAGTCTTAGCTTACACTGCTTAATTTCATAGCTGTCACTTTGTCTCATGGGAATGTGGTATTTCTAGTCATTTGCAAGAATATGTGGGCTAAACTTTGCCAGATCTCATGGCTGGGATGAAATTAACGTATATATGATCAGAGACTTCCTCCTGAGGCCCTCAACCAATTAGGACCAGAATACCAAATAACCTGTTTAAATGTGCTCTGTTGGCTCTCGGTTTATTTTACAAGCTACTTTAAAACTTTAGGCAGATATATCTATACCTATATATCTACAGATACACATATATACACACACACACACACATATACACATAATATACATCTGAAATATATATTTTAAAGATACAACATGCCAAAGAATTAAAAGCAGAAAAACATAAATGCAAACACTAAGTCTTCTGTTTAAAGCTAAGCTTTAGCAGAAGTATTTATTTTTCCCTTCTCCTATTTACGTTCTGTTTTCTACTTGATTACCCCAGATATTCATGAGTTTAAAGCTCTAGGTGCCTCTTATACAGTTTCTTGTGAAGTGCATTTGATATGCAAATTGTTATAGTGAGCCATCATTCATAAGCTATTTATGTTCATTTTAATAGGGCAAGAAGTACCATGTCTTATTCCATATAAATTTCTCTTTACAGCCTATCAAGTACAGAAAGATGCTTGAGATTAAATAAATGTGCTACTCATGTTAGTGAACGTCTGATACTTGATATAGTTCAGAGATTTTTGGACATTTATAATTACATTCCCCTAATTGCTCTGGGAACTGGCGACAAAAATGAGTGATGGGTAGAGCTTCAGCGAGTGGTCTCCATAGTCGCTTGTCCCACTCCTAGAGTTGACTTACTTCATAAGGAGACCACAGGTCAGTAAGTGGAAAAGAGAAGCTTTAAAAAGGTGAATATCCCGGAAAGAATGAAACAAGCATTCATGCCTTCATTCACTGAATGTTTGTTAATGGTCACCTCCTCTGCTGGTGTCCATGAAGAAGACATGACTCCGACCCTCAAGATACTGAGAATCTGGTGGGGAGTCAGACATGCGACAACGTGAGTGCTTCTTGCTATGTCACCTTAACCTTATCTCTTGCTACAGAGAGCGTGTTCCTTGCTTTCCTAATCTCTTTAAGGCTGCATCTAGGCATTGTCACCTAGTTTCTAGGATATACATCTTTCCTGCATCTCTTCCTCTTAGGACTTGCTCCTCTCTGGAATAGATGCTGCTGGCTACACTCTCCGTCCATTTTGGGTCACTAGAAGAGCAGCAGCACTGCTTCCTAGGAGAGGAGGGGACACCTTTCCTGAACGCTGAAAACCCACCCTAAACCTGGTCCTGTCAGTTGATGGTGGTGGCGACAGCCTTGTAAGTGTGACAAGTCTCCTGGGTTTACTTACAGCAGCTCTCACTGGCCTTACAAATGGATTTTTACATCCTCTTGCGCTTACAAACAAGAAGCAATTTTTTTCACTTTAATAAATCAGGCTGATGGTTGGTTGCTGTGAAGCTTATGGCCATAGTTTACACAAAACAAGACAAGTTTGTGCTGCACCCCCCAGGCATAGGCATCGTGGCCCCAGGCAAAGAACTGGTTTCATCCTGTGTTTTCCATTTTATGTTTTATAATACTCCTTTTTTCATTATGAGAGATTTTTCTGGGGGATATATTTAAGTATTGGAGATTCAGTTGGATAACTAGTTAACTGTTAATAGTAACTTATAATTAGTAACATGTTTTTTGAGATGAGGATTCTCACTTTTGGGGAGCTCATCAGGGTTGTTGTGTAGGTTGTGACACAGCATGGAGTTTGTGAAGCTCTACAAACAGAGTGTAATTCTGTTTTATAGGTGACTGTAATTCTGTTTTATCTGGCAACACATACCATATTTCTGATAAAAATAAGTTACAACAACATGAACTTAATATTTCTAGGTCAAATTATGATGTTGGCTTTGTTTTAAAGACAATTACATTCCAAACTTATGAAGATATTAATTAGGAAGTTGGTAATGATGGGAAAGCCATGTTCATAGATTTGTTTTAAAGTTTATTTTCCCTAATGATAACACATGTAGAAAGCTTATTCTTTGAGTAGCATTAAGATTAAAAAAAAAAAACAAAAAACAGGTTTTCAAGTCAAACATACCTGGGATTAAATCTCAGCTTTGTCATTTACTGGCCGTGTGACCTAGGTTAGATAAAGTTGTCTGGAGTGTCAGTTTATGTACCTGTAAAATATGAGTGAACATACACTTCTTAAAGGTTGGCTGTGAGTTTACATTAAATCATGTATGTTTGGTATTCATCCCAGGCATTGGTATTCTTGTCACAGGCGGGTCATCAGTCAGTGTTGGTGGCTGAAGGGGCACAATCTTAATTGAGCTAAGATGCTGCACTAGTGATGGACAGCCTTTATGGACATTGCATTACTGTTCGCCAAGCACCTTTTAGGTGTGTTGGACTCTGGGCTACGCACTGGGCCGTGGAAATGTTGAGCCCCAGGTCCTCCCCGCAGGGAGGTCTCAGTCTGCTGAGGAAGCCAAGCCCGCACATCTGCGTCACAGTGTCATACAGTAGGAGTCATGCAGCAGACATCCTGGCAGTGTGAAGAGGCTCATCTGATTCAGTGGGGGACGCCCATCTGGGAGAGCTTCCTGGAGGGAGTGACCCTTGAGCTGATTCCGGAAGGACAAGTCTGAGTCACTTTAATTTATTCAATAAGGGAGTAAGAAAGGAGGAAAGAACAGGAAAAAGTCCATGGGGGCCTGAGTCATATCCGACTTTTCATTTTGGGCTAGAAGTTTATGGATTAAAACATCATCTTCCTTTTTTGTAGGGTTCATGTGTTTTGACTTTTCTCCCTCTGTCAGCACAAGAATATCTGAGGAGGAGAGGGAAGACTGCAGGGCTCACCTCATCTCTGACTCCAAGTTTTCCGTTCCGAATGGTGCCACTGAGGAGGCCGCGGTGGACAGGCTGCTTCCCACACCTGGGGAGGCCTTGCTGTCTGTTTCCCAGGGGGTGGCACGTGAGAGGGCAGGGCAGCCTGGCAGCGGTGACTCTGCTTCATGTGTGTGTGGTGGCCGCATCGCTGAGTAATTCCGTGGCACTGACACCATGCGCCTCGCCCCCTCAGGTCAGGGAGAGAGCATTCTGACGGGAGGACCGCATCCATGCTGGAGTGTGAAGCCTCTTCTGGTCTGTGTTCTGCTTCTGAGATTCCCACCGGTCTCCGGACCACCCTCTCCCAATATCCCATGGCAGTTGCTCTTTCTTCTGGGAAACACACTTGTACCTAAACACACTTGCATGCTGTTACTTCCATCACCAGAATGTAAATCACTCCTTTGAGTTCCTGGGTAGGTGGAATTTCTGAGGCTTGCAATTACCCAAGTTATGCAAACAGCCTCTTTTTAAGATTTCCTTAGAGTGAGTGCTGCACAGGGAGAAGAAGATGCTTTGTGGAAATTGGGCATTAAAATTGCCTTGAAAATACATTTATAATTGCATATAAAACAAAATGTGTATGTGAGCTGTGTGGTTTTATTTTTAATTATCTGTTTTTTAGTAAACATTACACTCAGATTTCAAGAAATAAAATCCCAAGGCCTCATAAACGAATAAATAAAATATGAGGCATAATAAAATCAGATGATATAATGCACATGAAAAATGGGACAAGAGGAATATAAATAGAAAATATATATAGTCTTGTAAGACTAACATTGTGCTCATTTATGAGATATCTCTAGAACATTATAAGCAAACAAGTTTTAAAATTTAGAAATGCACTCTATTATTTTATCTTGAGTTTTATATCTAAGCATTAATGTATTTATATTTCTTTTTGTTTTCATTAATCCACTGAAGCAGCCTTTAGCTAATTCCCACAACCCAAATGTAGTTCACAGATGCTATCTTTTCATAAAGAAAAGAAATAAATTTGTATTTCGTGATGTGGCTTTATTATTTTCAATGAGAGGAGTTTTATTATATTAGATTTTTTCATTCCTCTGTAACATAACAGTCTCAAAATTGATAAAACAGCAGCACAAATAATAAATACTATGTAGAAAAGTAGGTCGCTCTGCATTAATTCATAGTGAAAATAGGTCTGCTTGATGGCTGGTCGGAGAGGCATAATTAGTATTAGTCACTGTTTTAATGCTGGAAGTTGTTACCAGTTCCTGGCTTCCTTCCCTCCCCCACTTCCCAGAGTCTTGTGTCAGCAGGCACTGAAAAGGCAAATAAAAGAGTTATTTCAGCGGATCTGAGAGAGGCGGCAGAGTGAAGGTCTGGGGTTAATGTGACTGTGTTTGGAGGCACATCAGATGTTGACCGCCCAGCCGTGGAGGCTGTGAGGCAGCCAGTTCCCTCACCTGAGCTGCAGAGACATTGCTGCCCATTCGTCCCTTGAGGAAACTTAACTCCAAATACAGGAGTAGGAGGGTCATCTGACAATCACGTCTCTTGCTGATGCTTCTGTATCCTGGGGCTGGTATAACTGCTTCCTGTGGATTTCGTTAGAATACTTGTCCACTAAGCTGACCTTTGGTCCTTAAAGAGTCACCCTGGCCATCTATGTGGCGAGTGGTGAAGTATTTTTATTAATGGAAAATTCTTTTGTGTAAATCAGCATATCTAGGACACAGGTGACAAACTCCTTGTTCCAAGATGTACTTTCTTAAGGAGGCATAGTATTCTAAATTATTTTTCAGGACTTAAAATTCAGGGTTTTTGATGTTAAAAATATCCAGATTTCTGTGTAGTCTTAACAAATCAGAAAATCTGACAGCCACTGGCTCCTATTCCTTCATGGTGACAACTGTCTGGGGCTAATCCCCCGAAGAAGGAAATGGCACCCACTCCAGTATTCTTGCCTGGAGAATCCCATGGACAGAGGAGCCTGGGGGGATACTGTCCTTGGGGTTGCAAAGAGTCAGACCCAACTGAATGCCCAACATGACTGCTAGGCATCAGCGGTACTTCTTAAATAGGCATCCACATGTGTGGTTTCTGGCTCCCCGGGGTGCCCATGACTCCTGAATTAACACACCCTGCCTATTTCCCTCATTGCTGCCTACCTTTTTGTTTTTGGACCAATGATTCACAAAACTAGTGGCATAAAATCACCGGGGGAACTCAGGTGTTGGCTTCACCCCCAGAGATTTGACTATGTTGGTCTAGTGTGGGGCAGTCTCAGCAGCACCTCAGGAGATGCTAATAGACACTCCAGGTTGCCGAAACATGGCCCCAGGGGAACAGAAAGTGGACACTGGTCACCTTCTCGGGAGGTCCTAGTGGAACCATTGCTTGACCTTGGGATGTCCATTAAGGAAACCACATTTCTTTGTTCTTCCAAAAAGAATTGACCTAATTTTCTTTGCCTTTTAAATTTCCTTGTGTTGAAGGGGTTTCTTGAAGTTCGTGAGATTCACAGTTCAGTGCCACTCACCGGGGATGGTTTCAGGATCTTATCTGTTGAGCAGTCACAGATGCTGAGACTCAGGCTCTGGGTTTTCCTGTCATACCGAGCACCACGTGGGGAGCTGTAGCTTGCTCCCTGTTATCTCTTCCTCCCTCCCTTTCCTGCCATTGCTCCAGTTCTGTGCAAGGTGGGGACTTTCTGGAGGAGTGAAGGGGGATGCGTCTGTGGAGCATGTCATGAGATCAACCTTTTCAATGCCCATAAAAAGACAGGATGTCAATTTAAAGCCTCATCTGTCACAAACGTTTTCAATCTTGTGGTGATTTATGAAATACTGTAAATTGCAATCACATTGGCCCATAACAACCTGGCAGCTACTTCAATAGCAAAACTTTCATCCAAAAATATGATCTATAAGTGGAATAAAGGTATCAGAAAGGGAGTGTCATTTCATAGGCAGGCGCTATTATCATGCACTTACTGACAGGGGAAAGTTTTCTCAGTTCAGGAAGAAATGTTCTTTCCCACCCACACAACACCCTGCACAAAGCAGGGTGAAGGGCAATTCTGCCTTGCAGTTTTGTGCATCCCACGAGCAAGGAAGAGTTCAAGGAGGATATGTCAGAAAAGGCACGAGGAGAGTTGAAGCTTTCATTTGAAATGAACTATCCAAGGTTCTCTTCACTGTTCTCTGAATTTTCACCTGCAGACAGATTTCCCCTGGAGTCTTCTGGGATAAGGTGGGAAGCTGTGCAGAAGAGTCAGGATGGGCCAGTTTGATGTGTAATGGATTGGTAGATTTAAGATAAAAAAAAATGCATCTCTGTGTGTGGTGTGGGGGAAGGGAGATCAGCTGGGGCTGTGTTCCAACTGGTTCTTGTACAGAAAGTTTCATATTAAAGTGGAGTGACTTCTTCAGAGCTTGTTGACAGAGAACCATACTCTTGGCTTCTCAGAAGAAGCGTAACATTCAGGATTCCTAAACTGCTCTTTGGACATGAATTTGCCATCAGCAAAGATTCAGGTGTTACTGGGTTGTAGGGAATTTAAAGTCAGCAGGGATCTGGTGATGGTGGGGGAGAGCACAGATTCAGAACCAGAACTTAAAACCAGGTGTTGCTGCCTAGAGGACCTGCACTTCAGAAAGGAAAGAGGGGGCTTTACCAGTCAGGGGCTGGGAATTGCCTCATCCCGGTGTTTTTAAACACATCAAAGTGATAGGCTTTCTTTCATATTCAGTCTACCCTTCAAGCTTTGCCTTGTGGTCAGCTGGGGAGAAGAGGCTTCATAACACTCAGGTAAGAAAAAGGAGACAAAGGGACGCTTAACAGGGAAGGGAAGATGGACGTGTATGTTGTCAGGCTTCCAAAACTCTATTTGAAAGGGGTGTATTTTATTTTATTTTTTTTAATTTTTTTATTAGTTGGAGGCTAATTACTTCACAACATTTCAGTGGGTTTTGTCATACATTGATATGAATCAGCCATAGATTTACACTTATTCCCCATCCCGATCCCCCCTCCCATCTCCCTCTCCACCCGATTCCTCTGGGTCTTCCCAGTGTACCAGGCCCGAGCACTTGTCTCATGCATCCCACCTGGGCTGGTGATCTGTTTCACCATAGATAGTATACATGCTGTTCTTTTGAAACATCCCACCCTCACCTTCTCCCACAGAGTTCAAAAGTCTGTTCTGTATTTCTGTGTCTCTTTTTCTGTTTTGCATATAGGGTTATCGTTACCATCTTTCTAAATTCCATATATATGTGTTAGTATGCTGTAATGTTCTTTATCTTTCTGGCTTACTTCACTCTGTATAAGGGGCTCCAGTTTCATCCATCTCATTAGGACTGATTCAAATGAATTCTTTTTGACGGCTGAGTAAAATTCCATGGTGTATATGTACCACAGCTTCCTTATCCATTCATCTGCTGATGGGCATCTAGGTTGCTTCCATGTCCTGGCTATTATAAACAGTGCTGCGATGAACATTGGGGTGCATGTGTCTCTTTCAGATCTGGTTTCCTCAGTGTGTATGCCCAGAAGTGGGATTGCTGGGTCATATGGCAGTTCTATTTCCAGTTTTTTAAGGAATCTCCACACTGTTTTCCATAGTGGCTGTACTAGTTTGCATTCCCACCAACAGTGTAAGAGGGTTCCCTTTTCTCCACAGCCTCTCCAGCATTTATTGCTTGTAGACTTTTGGATAGCAGCCATCCTGACTGGTGTGTAATGGTACCTCATTGTGGTTTTGATTTGCATTTCTCTAATAATGAGTGATGTTGAGCACCTTTTCATGTGTTTGTTAGCCATCTGTATGTCTTCTTTGGAGAAATGTCTGTTTAGTTCTCTGGCCCATTTTTTGATTGGGTCATTTATTTTTCTGGAATTGAGCTGCAGGAGTTGCTTGTATATTTTTGAGATTAATCCTTTGTCTGTTTCTTCATTTGCTATTATTTTCTCCCAATCTGACGGCTGTCTTTTCACCTTACTTATAGTTTCTTTTGTAGTGCAAAAGCTTTTAAGTTTCATTAGATCCCAGAAAGGGGTGTATTTTAAAGGGGTACTGATAATGTACTTGAAAGGATGTCAAATATACATTTGAAAAGAGGTCAAATACACTTTTGAAAACAAAGGGAGACATAATATTTGTTCTGGAGAACAAGGAAGATTATGATATGGAAATTCTACAAAGGGGTCATGTCTGTTCAATGGAGTAAAATATAAAGATGTTTTTGGACAGTTGACTTTTTGGTGAGACAAGAAATTCTCTAGATTGAGAAGGCTGATTTCCCCTCATATTCTTTTTTTAAGCTTTATAAAAATTTATTGGTATTTATTTATACATCTTCATGTGACAAAATGGATTTGAAGCAGCTGTCAATTTCAAGATTTATCATTTCCTGACACCATACAAGGGTGGACAATAGAACTAAGCTAGGGCAAGATGATAATCAGTATTGCTTTATTTTATCTTAAAGTGTTTATACTGTATGCTTTATCCCATATCCTATCCTGATCGTCTTGGTATTCCTTTCAGGTAGTCTGACCCAGAGTAGATGCTCAAAGAATACATTTTGATAAATGATGTCCCCTATGGGCAGAAAGAAGCTAGACTTAATCACAATTTTGAAAGCACTTAATTATTTGTTGTAAACCACTGTGCAAGATCAATTTTGTTATATCCTCTGACAGTGTTAAACTTTATAGTAGGTCTGTGCTTCCAGAAAGCAGGGACAGTTAATCCCATCACAAGTTTGTGATTTAGAAATGGCTTGTCAAGAAAAAATTGCACTGGATAGAGTTAAACAGTCAAGGAAAACTTTATTGAAGACTATAGCAATCAGGGAGATACTGAACTCGTCTCCAGCATTGAAGGCAGTTGTGGATTTATAGACAAGATGCAGAGTAAGAAAGTCAGTGGATGAAAACTAAGAGGAACCCTGTTAGCTATCGAGGGTAGGGAGATTCTTGCTAAACTGGTGTGTCAGGGTTCTGGTTACACGGGGTCAGCAGGCCATACACAGGGCCTAGCTGAGAAGCGGGCTCAGAGGAGCCTGACTAAAGAGCAGTTGGGGTGACAAGGTCCTTTTTATCACCACAAAGGACCATCTCACTTTTGTTTATTCTGAGGGAAAGCTCACCCTTTCTTCTTCATGACTCCTCTAAGACTGGAAATGCCTCTGTGAAACCCCAAACTCTTTTTCTTCTCCTTTTTTTTTTTTTTTGCATTTGCATTAATGAATCATCTCCTTCTGGCAATAGCCTAAATAAAATTGCCTCCTTCAATGACTGGTGCATATTGTCCTTCCCAGTTTTGGTCCTGTATCTTGGAGAGGAGTGGAACCCTTGCCCTGGGAAACTTGTTCATTCCGCCCAGGTGAAATGGCCTCTCGGAGTTCTTTGTGCTCAGTTTCTGACTGACAATCAATAGGGGGTGGATTTTGTGTGTGTCAGACTGTTGCCTTTCCAGAACTGAATCCAAGACGATATCTTTTGCATGTAAACTATCTTTGATATTTCCTTGGGGCGCTGGAAAATCACAATGAATCTGTTTTACTCCTTGTAAACAGAGATGCTAGAAAGAATTAGGCTTATTTGTTGTTACTATTGATGAATTGCACAGAAAGAGAGGTCAAATCAGAAGAGATACTCTGCCTTCTCTAGGCTACATTTTTCTGGGTAAAATGTTAATAATACAAATATTTCAGAAATTGTAAGCTGTTGGAGAAGTTCTCAGGGAATTGTCAGTGTCCTTGCTGTCCTTATCTATCTTTATGCTGTTGCTACTTACCAGAGACTTGGGATGATTTGCTTGATAATTGACAACAATGGGATAGTGTTATCAGCCATAATTGCAGTTATTTTTTTCAGTGTTAACTGAAGAATGAAAGTTGGTTGCAACTTACATTGTGGGCAGTTAGGGTATATATTCCTCTGATGAGATATAATATTCATCCCCAACCCTCCAAAACCACTAGATCACTTAAACTGCAAGCATTCACATGTACATACAAACTCTCAATAAATGTCAAATGACAGCTACCTATCAAGCACTGTGCTAGGCACTAGTGGTCAATTAGATTTATTAATATTATCAGGTTTATTCTATTGGTAAAGACAGACAATAGATGAGTGATCAAAAAGTAAGAGTTACAGGTGATTTTTATAAGGGAAAAGGGTGATGTGTTGAAGATGAGAGGAAAGATAAGGGTGATCCTGGAAGGCTTCCTAGGGAGGTGGCAAAAGCTGAAACTGGAAGGTTGTTGTAGAGCCAGCTAATGAAGACTGCTGGGAGAAGGGCCTTTCCACCTTTCTCTGATTTCTGCTTAGGCTACCTGCTGGGCTAAACAATGTTTTCCATTTGCTCAGTAAAATTTTTTTTGCCTGGTGTGGCTAGTAGGCTACTTTCAAGAATGCATTTACCTTCCCATCAATTTTATCTACTGAACAAGAGTCAATTGTACTTTTTCCCCCAAATTTGTTTGCTCTGGCTATATTGTTTCGATTATGCAAACTGATGAAATATGCTTTTGAAAAGAGTAATTTCTATGGAAATTAACTTCATTGATATGGAAAAAGTTTCCAAAAGGTGACTTTCAAAAGTTTTGCTATCAAATTAGTTGTGTGGGCAAGACAACTGTCAGAGTTGGAGAAAAATTTCAAAAATATGGAAGCATTTTGGACTTTGCTTCACAAGAGTCTTTGTTTTCTCACCAATTAAAGAAATTGAAACTAGAAATAGTTGACAGTGTAGTACATAAAGACAAGTGATGCAGAGCTATAAAAAGTGGACTCACAACCAACAAACTTTAATCTTGGCCCTTTATGAAACAATTGCAGGAGTGTACATTTATGTTTAGTTTAAAACAAAATATTTGAGCTATGTATGTATATTTATAGATTTAGCATTAAACATTTTAACATACTGTACCTATCTATCATCCTTCTTTCTTTTTATTTCTTATGTTTTACCACTTTAACCTATTTTTTTTCCTTTTAACTGACCAATCCCCTGACCTGACTAGGTAAGGGGAAAAAAAAAAAAATCACTCCCCACTAAAAAAACTACAGTATCTTTCTCACAAAAATGAGATCATCCTATTCATATTGTTTCATAACATTTTTTCCTATTTACCATACTATGAACATCTCTCAATGTCAGTCAGTATATTTCTATAATATAATTTTGGATGCTATCATATTCATTACATAAATGGATCATAGTTTTTTTTTTTAAGCTATTTATAATAGTTAGCTATTTAAGGGGCTCAAACTTGTCACTACAGTGATCAGCCTTATATACACATATTTGCACATATCCTTAATAGTTTTCTTAAGATGAATTCCCAGGAGGTGCATTTCTGCCTCAAAGACAGTCACCTTTTAAGACCTTTGATATATACAATTAAATTTTCCTCCAGTTAAGTGAACACATGTCTTTTTGGAATGAAATGTTTCTGAGGTTCTCTGAATATTTCTGAGGCAATGAGGCAATCAATCAGACAGTAGGGTCTGCTCTTAAAGGTTATGTGCACATATAGGAACACTTAATTCAGGCCACTCAAAGAACAGAATGAATAAAACATAGCACTAAAATAAAACAAAACACCATAGCGCAGCAACAGTACATGCCCAGCAAATTCATCATCATCTGGTCAGAAGCTTGCTTTTGCCAGTTAAAACCTTTATTTTGAATGACGAATAACATGGACTAGACTGTGAACTATTTTTGTCCTAGTGGTCCTCCCACTCTTTTCTCTGAAAAACTCTCACTGGCTTAGCTGCACCTTTCAATTGAGAAGTTTCCCAGCAGAGAATAGCTACAACCTTGCTTGAAGGAGCTATCTCCTTTGTCAGCACACCTGGCTATCTTTTTGATGATGTCGGTATAAAATTTGTTACTTCCTTTTCTTTAATCTACTATGTGGTCACTTTAAATGTCATTCTTTAAAATGTCTCTTAGAGACAGCCCTAGAGGAAAAATAATTGCATTAGTTACAAACACCAAGATGCAGCACAGCCCCAGAGTGATACACTAGTCAGATTTCACACCTTTTCCTGACATAGCTGTCCCTGGATGTCTTTTGAGCTGATAATTAGGTTTCCAGGGTTTTCTTTCTCATTAATGGCCTGGTACTGTCAAAACCCCCACTGAGAGCGAGATTTATTTAAGGTAGAAATTAAATTCCAGTGCAGAACAGAGAGCCAGGAATTCCCACCACATCATCAGGTGATAATGCTGTCTCTTGCCACTTTGTGCTTTAAGACGATTTAATAAGGGCCGCTTTCTTGTTCCAAACTCAAATAATGACTTCCATATGTAAAATTCTGTCAGTTGTAATTAATTTTGTCTTTATTTACTCGGTAGCTTTGGATATAAATGCTGGCTCACCTTCTGGAGCAGAACCTCTTAAGGATCCTGGAGGAGGAAGACATTGAGACTTGTGAAGAAGCTTTGTCCTCTCGGGTGTGGGGAAGCAGCCCCTTGGTGGCTTTGAGGGAGGTGGGACAGAGGCCAGTGGAGAAGGTGGGTGTGAGCTTCTGCAGAAACACAGAGAAAGCATGACCTGAGTCCTTCTCAAAGTATCATAGCGGACTCTACAGAGGAGGAGGCCCTTGACTGGGATTTTGAAGGACAGGTAAAAGTTATGCAGAGAAGGGTTCTATTCCTGGGTGGGGAAGATTTCCTGGAGTAGGAAATGGCAACCCACTCCAGTATTCTTGCCTGGGAAATCCCATGGACAGAGGAGCCTAGCAGACTACAGTCCGTGGTGCTGCAAAGAGTTGACATGACCAAGCACACGTACATGAGGCAGAAAAGACAGGTAGAAACAGCCTTGCAGGTGGAGGAAGACAGGGAATGCTTGAGGAAGCACCACAGGGGCCCCCAGAGGGCAGGGTTGTTTGAGGAGACAGAGTAGGTGTTTGTGAGATGACCTGAGTGAGCAGGCAGAATGCTCTCTCCAAACCTTTGTCCTTTACAGCCTCTATTATCTGTGTTACCGTCATTAAATAGTTGTTTAAGAGGTCACCAAGTCTTTCTTGTTTTCAAGAATCTACGAAAAGGGGAACAATCCTGGGAGAAGTGAAGGATAGTGGGGCCCCAGATTCCACTGGAGTGGCTTTATACGTGCTGTCCCGCTTAGCCCTCCCAACAAGCCGTCGGCTTTTTGGTTAAGGAAACAAGGCTTTTTCGGTAAGTGGTTGTCAAAGGCCACATCCCCTGGCAACTCGTGGAAGAAAGAACCTTCAAAGGTCGTGGTGGAGGCATCAGCGGGGAGCAGGACACCTTGCTGGGTGGGGGCACAGTCAGACCTGGGGACCTTGGGGTGCATCTGATGGCAGTGCTGGCGTGGCACTTGGCAGAGTGGGTGCCTGGAAATGGGGTGCGGGGGTAAAGAGTAGAAGTGGAAGGAAACCGCGAGAGCTGGTCATACATTTCTCAAGTGCATTGACTTACCTCTTACTCATTTAAAGGGAGTTTGTTGAACATCCAGGAGTAGGCAGTGAGCAGGATTGGGGTGACAGGGACATGTTGAGGAGTGTTACTCCCGTGGTACACACGGCCTTGTGAGAACGTGAGCATAGATGTGTCACCGTTCACCATCGCTCACATGGAGGCACGCCCAGGGTATCAAGGTGGCAGCTCTGCTTGAGGCAAGGGCTAACACTGAGGTGGACCCGAAAGAATTCCTTGGAGGTTTTCTGAGGAAGGCAGGTAAAGAAAGACATTTGAGGCAGAAGCAAGGAGGATAAAGGCGTCCACTTGTGAGGGAAAAATGTGTATGTGGTGCTTTCAGCAGAAAGAGGATGAGGAAGTGCAGTAGGGATGAAGATGGGGCCTTGGACCGGTTATGGGCTTTAGAAGTCATTCTGAGGAGGGAGCTTAATCCTGTTCAGTTTTTTTTTTTTTTCCAGTTTTTTTTCAGTTTGGGTTTTAAGGAGGGAGCAAGAGGATAGTAACCCTGGAGGGTTGAGCTCAGGGGGAGAGAGACTGGAGGCCAAGAAATAAAACAGGAGAATGGTACAATGGCCAAGGGAGAGGTGATGAAGATCAATAGCAACTGAAAAACAGAGAAAGGTATGGAATTCCTTTATATTTCTGTATATTTTAGAAAATTATAAAAGTGATTCATGCTTACTGTAGAAAATGCAAATGAATCCACACATGTAAAATAAGTGGAAGTCCACACTTGCCATAAACTTACCCCAGCAAACCTGTATGAATCCTTTCCAGACAGTGTTGTGTTCTTTCTATACACACACGCACACACACACTCATTGACATATGCACATTTATAACCCACCTTCTGTGTGAGTCCAGCATTGATCCTGTCCTTCTGGAGTTCACAGGTGTTCACTAGACTCCCAGTCATATGAATCTGAAGCTCAAAGCAGGGATTTGAGATTATGAATGATAACTGAAATATATCCACTCACCCCCCACCTCCATGGGAGACAGACGAATCTTTGAATTCTTGTCTGTTCACTACTACTCACTGTGTGAAAGAAATAATTGTTCATACCTAAGCCTCCTCAGCTATCTACAAGGAGAATCAGAGATAATAGATTTAATGAGTTTCTGTTCCAAGCAAAATGTTTGGTTTTTTAAAAACTGGTGAATTAAAGATCTCTTCTTTTACCTACTTGGCAGTCCTTACCTATGAGGTGGTGCAGTAGATAATCTAACACCATCATTATTATATCTCTGTTCACAGGTTTTATAAGAGCCTCTCAGTCTCACAGGAGGGGTACTTTAAAAAGCAACTCCATGATGAAGAGGGATTAACTGTTCTTTTAATAGCACTGGGACATGATTTAATAGCAATAGAACATGGCTTCCTGAAAAGTGTGTGTGTATTCTCATTTGTTATTTTCACTTTTTAGTTTTACACTTCACATTTTTAACAGCTCTAACAAGGTATAATTAGCATACAGTATGTCTTAGGCTGTTCAGGCTGCTATAACAGATGTACCCTAGACTAGGTGGCTTATACACTTCAAAGGTTTATTTCTCCCAGTTCTGGAAGCTGGAAGTCTAAGATCAGGTTCCAGCAGATTTGATGTCTGGTGAGATGGCAATCTATTCACTAGGTCCTCACATGGCAGAAGTGGGCTGGAAGCTCTCTGGGGTCTCTTCTATGAAGGCACTAATCTCATTCATGAGGAATCTACCTCATGACCTAATCATCTCCTAAAGGCCCCACCTCCATATACCATCACATTGGGGATTAGGTTTTTCAACATATGAATTTAAGGAGACACAAGCATTTGGCATAGTACATTCTCTACATGTGTACTTGATGTATGTAGAACTGGGAAACATTGTCATGATAAAGATAGTGAACATGTCCATCATTCCTTCAAGAATGCCTCATGTCCCTCTGTAGTTCCCCTTCCTGCACCTTTTTCCTGTCTCCAGGCAACCACCCATCTGTTTTCTCTCACTGCATAATCACATGTTAGGTTTTATAAACACGGGGCAGGGGGAGGGGGCGGAAATTGAACCAGTCAGGGAAAGGTAGTCACTTACTCAAACACCCATTCCCACTTTTAAATGAATTTTAAATGTTCCTTTTAAATCAATCCTGATTCATAGCATAGAGAGCAATGATCACTCTAGAAGAATTTTTTCCCAGCCTTCCTTGCCTCTAGGTATTGCCATACAACTGAGATCTCACCCGTGAGATGCAAGTAGATGTGTTACGTGAGACTTCTGGAAAGAAAGCTCAAATGGAGCTGACTTGGCTGGGGAAAAGACCTTTTCACCTTTTTCTCTCATTTCTTCTCCTGTGGTGTGGAATGCATCTGTAATGGCTGAAGCTACACTGGCAATCTTGAACTATGAGATGACCTTGGAAATGAAAGCCATTTACTGAGTTGGTAGAGCAGAGAGATGAACTTGCCTTTCTTATGTCACCATGATGCTTTCATACCAAGCTACCACTATCTGTACTTGGATTTCTTCTATATGAAGGTATCATAAACTTGTAAGTTTCTTAAGCAACTCTTATTTTGCTTTCATTTTCATATGCAACTCACCTTATCTTAACAGAAACATTCATACTTCTATGAATGTTTTTTGTTAGTTTTCTTAGAACAGTTCCAACAAGTCCATTTGATTTTATTTCCTTTCAAATTATATATGTGATTTAGATCCTCTTCTAAACTATTATATTTCACTTAACTTTGACAGGGAATGGGTCACTTCACTGGGGTCAACCCGATTGCCTCAAAAATGTTAGCAAGCCAGTCGTTCTAGCAACTTGATTCCCTAGGCTCTGACAAACCAGCTCCTCTGTCGGAATAAACTGCTCTACGGTGAAACACCTTTTTGCCTTAAGAGAATTTCATAATGCATGGTGCCTTCAGCCCTTTCACAGCGGGCTGGGGAGAATCCTTCTGACACCCTTTGTGAATGTTAAGGAAAAGAAAGAACACAGAAGCTACAAACCTAGGTGGTGAAAAAACGTCATTAGGGTTAAATGAGAATTTCCTAGAAACATTATTCCTTTCCTGACATGGACATAGAATATGTGCCTCACTTCCCTGGCTTAGTGTACAATGTCAGTTATCTTAATGTGTGTGAAAAATAGAGTCCTCCTTGTTGCATTAGCCACCGGGGGTTTCCCTGGTAGCTCAGTTAATAAAGAATCTGCCTGCAATGCAGGAGACCTGGCTTTGATCCCAGGGTGGGCAAGATCCCCTGGAGAAGGAAATGAGAGCCCACTCCTATTCTTGCCTGGGAAATCCAGTGGACAGAGGGCAGAGGAGCCTGGTGGGCCACAATCCATGGGGTTCCAAGAGTAGGTCACAACTTAGTGACTAAACCACCAACACTACAAGGCTCCATGGAAGACTGTGGTGGGCTTCACATGCTTTTCTATGGGCTGGGTCCTAGGATACATCCTCTTCATTTCCCTCTAACAAGCTTTCTTTTGTAAGGCCATGTGACTTGTGCTGTAAAATATAAACTTAATTAAGCTCTGTTAGATGCTGGCTTCCTTGTGAACAACAAAAATGGATGAACTATAATAAAGAAGATTTGGCCTAGGCAAACATTTGGGCTGTTTTTCACTGGCATTTCTGGAAATTAAGCTATTAAATCAGGAGAACGGGTCAGACCAGTTTGATATTTATTTTTCATTCTTGACTGCAAAGTAAAAGGCTTAACTTATAATGACATAAAATCAACACCTACTGTGTTCCATTAATTAATTCTGGCATCCTATCAAAAACATCTCCCAAGTTTGTCTAATCTGATTTTTTTCCCTTCATAAAAGCCTAAAGCATATTAGTCATGATGCCATTATATTCTAGATGCTTTAAAAAGATTTCTGTAATTCCTGTCAGTCCCTGCCTACTACTTTTTAGTGAGAAAACCAAGCTGGGTAAATGAGAAAGTTTGTGGCTTGTAGAGATGTCTTGGCATTTTCTCATAGCCGTTGGTGGACTCTTTCCAGTTTTTAGTATTTTAAGAATATAGTGAGCAGTTTATTGAAAGCATGAACAATTTGAATACTCTGTGGCATACTTAACTCAGAGCTTCCTATTTATTCCAGCCTAAACTTTACAGGGGTTTATTTCAAAATAATATTTCTCCAAATCTTCATTATTTTCCAACTGAGCACATTTATTTTTGCCATTTAAAAATTTTTATGTGTAATGGATTTGTCTTGTTCTCATAACATTTCTATCCTAGAAGATAGAGATATTTCAACTTGCTTTCCTTTCCTTAATTTTAATGAAAAAATTCCTCTCATTTCCTTTACTCAGATCATCAGTTCAGTTCAGTTGCTCAGTCGTGTCCGACTCTTTGTGACCCCATAGACAGTAGCACGCCAGGCCTCCCTGTCCATCACCAACTGATGAAGTCTACCCAAACCCATGTCCATTGAGTTGGTGATGCCATCCAACCATCTCATCCTCTGTCATCCCCTTCTCCTCCTGCCCTCAATCTTTCCCAGCATCAGGGTCTTTTCATATGAGTCAGCTCTTTGCATCAGGTGGCCAAAGTATTGGAGTTTCAGCTTCAACATCAGTCTTTCCAATGAACACCCAGGACTGATCTCCTTTAGGATGGACTGGTTGGATCTCCTTGCAGTCCAAGGGACTCTCAAGAGTCTTCTCCAACACCACAGTTCAAAAGCATCAATTCTTCAGTGCTCAGCTTTCTTTATAGTCCAACTCTCACATCTATAGATGACCACTGGAAAAACCATAGCCTTGACTAGACGGACCTTTGTGGACAAAGTAATGTCTCTGCTTTTTAATATGCTGTCTAGGTTGGTCATAACTTTCCTTCGAAGGAGTAAGCATCTTTTAATTTCATGGCTGCAATCGCCATTGGCAGTGATTTTGGAGCTCAAAAAAATAAAGTCTGACACTGTTTCCACTGTTTCCCCATCTATTTGCCATGAAGTGATGGGACCGGATGCCATGATCTTAGTTTTCTGAATGTTGAGCTTTAAGCCAACTTTTTCACTCTACTCTTTCACTTTCATCAAGAGCATTTTGAGCATTACTTTACTAGCATGTGAGATGAGTGCAATTGTGAGGTAGTTTGAGCATTCTTTGGCATTGCCTTTCTTTGGGATTGGAATGGAAACCGACCTTTTCCAGTCCTGTGGCCACTGCTGAGTTTTCCAAATTTGCTGACTTATTGAACACAGCACTTTCACAGCATCATCTTTTAGGATTTGAAATAACCCAACTGGAATTCCATCACCTCCACTAGCTTTGTTTGTAGTGATGCTTCCTAAGGCCCACTTGACTTCATATTCCAGGAGGTCTGGCTCTAGGTTAGTGTGAGTGATCACACCATTGTGATTATCTGGGTCACGAAGATCTTTTTTGTACAGTTCTTCTGTGTATTCTTGCCAGCTCTTCTTAATATCTTCTGCCTCTGTTAGGTCCAGACCATTTCTGTCCTTTATTGAGTCCATCTTTGCATGAAATGTTCCCTTGGTATCTCTAATTTTCTTGAAGAGATCTCTAGTCTTTCCCATTCTATTGTTTTCCTCTATTTCTTTGCATTGATCGCTGAGGAAGGCTTTCTTATCTCTCCTTGCTATTCTTTGGCACTCTGCATTCAAATGGGTATATCTTTCCTTTTCTCCTTTGCTTTTTGCCTCTCTTCTTTTCACAGCTATTTGTAAGGCCTCCTCAGACAGCTATTTTACTTTTTTGCATTTCTTTTTCTTTGGAATGGTCTTGATTCCTGTCTCCTGTACAATGTCACGAACCTCCATCCATAGTTCATCAGGCACTCTGTCTATCAGATCTAGCCCCTTAAATCTATTTCTCACTTCCACTGTATAGTCATAAGGGATTTGATTGGTCATACCTGAATGGTCTAGTGGTTTTCCTGACTTTCTTAAATTTAAGTCTGAATTTGGCAATAAGGAGTTCATGATCTGAACCACAGTCAGCTCCCAGTCTTGTTTTTGCTGACTGTATAGAGCTTCTTCAGCTTTGGCTGCAAAGAATATAATCAATCTGATGTCGGTGTTGACCATCTGGTGATGTCCATGTGTAGAGTCTTCTCTTGTGTTGTTGGAAGAGGGTGTTTGCTATGACCATTGCATTCTCTTGGCACAGCTCTATTAGCATTTGCCCTGCTTCATTCTGTACTCCAAGGCCAAATTTGCCTGTTACTCCATGTGATTCTTAACTTCCTACTTTTGCATTCCAGTCCCCTATAATGAAAAGGACACCTTTTTGGGGTGTTAATTCTAGAAGGTCTTGTAGGTCTTCATAGAACCGTTCAACTTCAGCTTCTTTGGCATTACTGGTTGGGACATAGACTTGGATTACTGTGATACTGAATGGTTTGCCTTGGAAATGAACAGAGATTATTCTGTCATTTTTGAGATTGCATCCAAGTACTGCATTTCGGACTCTTTTGTTGACTATGATGGCTACTCCACTTCTTCTAAGGGATTCCTGCCCACAGTAGTAGATATAATGGTCACCTGAGTTAAATTCATCCATTCCCGTCCATCTTAGTTCGCTGATACCTAGAATGTCAATGTTCACTCTGCCATCTCCTGTTTGACCACTTCCAATTTGCCTTGATTCGTGGACCTAACATTCCAGGTTCCTATGCAATATTGCTCTTTTCAGCATCAGACCTTGCTTCCATCACCAGTCCTATTCACAACTGGGTGTTGTTTTTTCTTTGGCTCCATCCCTTCTTTCTGGAGTTATTTCTCCACTGATCTCCAGTAGCACCTACCGACTTGGGGAGTTCATCTTTCAGTGTCCTATCTGTTTGCCTTTTCATACTGTTCATGGGGTTCTCAAGGCAAGAATACTGAAGTGGTTTGCCATTCTTTTCTCCAATGGACCACATTCTGTCAGACCTCTCCACCATGACCTGTCATATACCTATCTTAAAGAGAAGAGCACTGTAGTAAAATGTGGGCATGGGGTGTAGCAGTCCAACTCCCTGCTGGATTGAAAGCCTCTTTGGGTGGGAGGTTGTGTTTATCTCCTTTAGCCCATTTCCTGCATTCAGAGAATTCTCCATATACACTTGTTGAATTGATTAGTAATGGTACCAGAATAGAACTTCTTGACTTGTGCTCACCAAGGTTGTACTTACATACAACAACTGACCTAATAATTTTTAAGAAAATGACTTGACTAAATATCTATTTCCCTTTAAGCCACACATGTTATGGTTGCCTAGATACAAGCTTATGAGTTGATTTTACTATCTACTTTTGAATTTTTCATGTGAAGGTATTAGAGCCAAGCATAAGAAGCCCTTTGTTGATTATTTGGTTATCTACTCATCACTCTACAAATGTTTCCACTTCTTAATTGTGAAGTCCCTGAGATAAGAGAAAGTCATATTGATATTTTCCTTGTAGCCTGTGTCTCAAACAGGATAAAACTGAGCAATAAACATTGAGGAATAAGTGATTGATACACAGGGATTAAACTAAACAAATGGAGAATATAATGTTGAACAAGTATGAAACTGTAAATTTATTTTTGACTTTAAAAAGCATTCTTTTTATTTATAATCTCTGAAGATTACACATCACCTTTCCCCAGTTTTTTGTGCCCTTTTCTAATGTAAGAGTTGAATCCTGCAGACCAAAGGCTGGGGATGGAGGCAATGGGAAAGGAAGCAACCTCCTAATAACTGGTGATGGTCAGAAGTAGTCTACTCCATCACTCATCTGTGATGAATGTTTCAAACAGACTCAGACCACTGGCATCTCAGAGAAGACTTATTCCAAAATCTTTGGAAAGAGAAAATGCTGAATAACCAAAGGCTATGTGGAGCTTGACCACTACCTGAGGTGGAGTGTTAGGAGAGAAGCCGTTTCCAGCTCCAAATACACTGAGTCACCCCTCAACTAGGGAAAGATAATCCTTTTCCTCCAATCCTATCAGAATGACTAGTGATTATCTATATTGATTAGAAGGTGCCTATCTTATATTTTGAGCTTCCTTGGTTGGCTCAGTGGTAAAGGACCTGCCTGCCAATGCAGGGGATTTAAGAGACAGGGGTTTGACCCCTGGGTCAGGAAGATCCCTTGGAGGAGGAAATGTCAACCCACTCCAGTATTCTTGCCTAGAGAATCCCATGGACAGAGGAACCTGGCAGGCTGCAGTCCATGGGATTGCAAAGAGTCAGACATCACTTAGCAACTAAACGAAAACAACCACATCTTATGAGTGAAATTTTTGAGGTAAATGTACTACATAGATGAGTGAATTGAAGCTAATTTATAATAAATACTCAGTTATGAAATATACAAAAAGCAACTTCACTGACCGTAATAGTATCCCCCCAAAATTTCTTACGATTCAAGTATCTTTTAAAAGCACCTGTAGGTGAAATTGCTTTCCAAATAACTGATGGCACTCAATAACACATGACACTTATGGTTTTGGACTGCTGTGACTCCTGGAAAACAAAGGTGTCCTATTGCTGTTAAGTTTATTGAGAAATGAGCTGGTGCCACACTTAGCCATTTCACCTCTGTGGGCTCCCAGAGGCCTCTGGACTGACCCGGTCACCTACAGATAGGCACCTAGGATATGGTGCTTGCCAAGCTGACCGCAGCAACTTCTCCACTCCCAGTGTGCACACTCCTTTCCAGTGTGATCTGGATGATCCTCCTGTCGAGAGGTGAAGTCTCTACCCTCTTAAGTTTGGGCTGGCCTCAGGATTCACTCGGACCAGAAGAAGGTGGTGAAAATAATGTGAAAATTCCAAGCAGGCCTGAAGCTTCGTTTCTCACACTGTTGGAATGTTGCCCTGTAAGTGCCGTATGGCAAAACAGTGGTCTAACCAGCATGAAGATGGGAGATCATATAAAGCAGAGATAGACCAGCCCAGCTAAGTCTCCACAGACCGACTAGCCAGTGGCCAGCCACAGCTACCAGCATGTGAATGGGGCCATCTTACACTACCCCGCCCCACTCAGCTGCCAGGTGAATCAACTGCAGGAGTGGCCGCAGACAGAATCCGCGGGAGGTTGCCCACTGAGCCTAGGTCAAGTTACTTCTCCCCGGAATCATGAGCAAATGGATTAATTGGGGTGATTTCTGACATGGCAATAGACAGCTATTATAGCAGCCTGTGAGAAGGACCCTTTTCTTCATGTTGGCAATTCGTGGTATCTCTTCAGACTGTTTCTTACAATTCCAGTGCCCCTTGCTGGCTGCACCTCTTGTTACACCCTCTTTGACTCACACTCAGCGTGTCTCACTCAGTCTCTGGCCTCTTTAGACTCTAGATTTGCTTTGGAGTGTCTGTTTTGATTCCTGACTCCAGCCTCACCGGGGAACACTGGGCCTTTGGCTCCATACCATTTACCCTGAAGGCCAGACCAGTTATGCTCGTGGTGACCAGGAGCCTGGCTGGATGTGGTGTTCAGAGTCCCAGGTTGGTCAGGAGGGAGTTCAGAAGCAAGAGCTGGTTGAGTAAAGGCTGCCTTATAGTCATGGAGCCTACAGGAGAACTCTACTTGGGTTTACTGCAGCCTATTTATACCCAATATTTAAACCCTCTTTAAAAAGGCTTCTCTGAAGATAAATTCAAACTCTTTTTATGGCTCACAAAGCTCTGCATGTTTTATTTGCTGCCAAACTCCATCATCTCATCTCTTACCATGAGTAGTCCCTGCACTGATTCCGTCTTTCTGTTGGCCTGAACTTTCTTCATATTCTTGAATGCACCTTGCTAACTAGCCCTGATGTTTAAGCCACCTAGTTTGTGCTTTGTTATGATCTCCTGAGGAAACTAATACAGTCTACAATTTACCACATAGTGTTCAGATGCTTGGAATATGTCAGTTAGCAAAATAAAGATCCCTGCCCATGAAGGACCTACATTCTAGTGGACAGTGATGGACCATGAACCACAGATTTATGTTGGAATGGAGCATATGCTGTGAAAAATAGAGAAAGTGTAGAAGAGTAAGGGGGATTGGAAGTGTGGAGGAGTGGGTTAGTGGAGGTCTCACTGAGAAAGTGACATTTGAGCAAAGACTTGGTGGCGAAGTTATCCAGGGGTTTTGTAGGGGAACAGTATTCCAGGCAAGGAAAGAGCAAAGTCAGGTCCTGGCATGATGGAGGAGAGCTAAGGAAGTCAGTGAGAGGAGTCACAGGTAAGTCCTAGGGGTGGGGTGGGATGGGATGGTGTGGATGGGTCCAGATTAGATTACATGGGCTCCTTAAGCTCCTATTGACTTTTTTTTTTCTGTTCCCCATTGACTTTTACTTTGAAAGCAGAAGCTGGTGTGGGTTTTGGATTAGGAAGAAATATGATCTAATTTATGTTTAAAGAAGATGGCTCTGGCTGCTGCATATTAGGACAAGGGTAGAAGCAAGGAGAACCTATAGCAATAATCCAGGCAAGAAAGGAGCCTCACTTGGCAGTGGCAGTGAGTGAAAGAATTCACAAATTCTGTGTGGCTTTGGAAGGTAGAGAAAGACTGGATACAGGAGTGAGTGTGTGAGAAAGGGAGGAGTCAAGCGTGACTCCAAAGATTTTGGCTTGAGCAACCGAAGAGATGGTATTCTCTGTTATTTCTTCTCTTATTTTGCTGAGGATTTTAAAACCTTTTTAGCAAAGTTGATTCCTTCTCTCTTTGCAACCTCTGTTTTTTCTAGTTTGATTTGTTTTCTTTAGAATAGATACCTGCTTTCCATTTTAGGTGATTTCCTGCAGTGTCCAGTAACTCTTGGCTGTTCGCATTTAAGAGTAGAGCACAGAAAATCTATGCAGAAGTTCTGTGTGTGTGGGGGTGATGAGGAGTGCCTGTTGAC
Source organism: Cervus elaphus (assembly GCF_910594005.1). Taxonomy (NCBI): domain Eukaryota; kingdom Metazoa; phylum Chordata; class Mammalia; order Artiodactyla; family Cervidae; genus Cervus; species Cervus elaphus. Next base: position 29,581,629 of record NC_057833.1, on the reverse strand, counting down.
TGTGTCCTCTCCATAGGGTGACTTCTCATGCTGCTTGAATAGGGAACCCCAGTGACAGACATTGTCTTTCCTCCAGTTGTTGAGATTCCTTAGAAAAGAATCTTCCAGTTTTAGAGATTTACTTGTAAATATGTGCTTAGGATGCTAAATGGTTCAAGAAGGGTGGGTCTGTCAATAATGAGTAGGAGTCCTGCTTCCAGTAGTATGTCTTTGCTTTGGGCTGTAACAAATGTTTTTAGTCTAGAGACCTGTTTTACTCTTTCCAAAGGAAAAATCTTGGGTGTCTTGTCAGGGTAAGTGGTGAGCAGGTGCCGGGCTAGGCAGGAGAGGAGGAGGGGACCAAAGCCACTTGTAGCAGAGTTTGAATGAGTGCCCTTGTTGTAAGGCCATGTTCAGTCCTGCTGTCCCAGATACTAAGCACCACAGACTTAGGAGCCTTTGAGAGGCTCAGCAGCATCTGTGATGTTGCTTTTTGGTTTTACCCTCTTGTGTTTGAGAGTCAGTTTTCTCCATTCAGTCAAGTCATTTTCCACTTGTCAATCTGCTTTCCAAATTTCAAAATTTCTTATGGGTGTTTTATTTCCATTATCTTTGCTCTTATAGGTTTATGTGTTTATGTCTTTTATTTAAAAATTTCTTTTACTTTCATATTAGTGATTTTGTCACCTTTAACCAGAAGTCCTTGTTGTCTTCTCTTGAGTAATCACTGCACATCCTTCATTCCTCAGCTGAGATGTCACTTCTCTTGGGAGGTTTTCAACGCTGAGTTGTGTTTCCAGAGGTTTCTATATTCCCCTATTCAGTTCTTCAGAAAGAACATCATGTTGGAATTACCTGATCACCATGCACCTTCCTCAACAGATGATAATCTCTATAGGGAAAGTAGAAAGGGTGTCTGTGTTGTTCGCCATTGTAACCCTGGAACCTGACATAGTGCCTTGTATGTAATGGGGATTAAAAAATATCTGTTGACTCATTGGTTAAATAATTCTGAACAACATCTGCAGCGCTCTGAACTCTGCCCACACTTCTTGAGGAGAGAGCCTGGAGCTATTTGCTATTTTCTCTGACAGCATACACCACACCCCCAGGAGTGTCTACCTCACAGACCTGTCACGGGACCCTTTGAACCTAACACAAGAAGCACGTTTCTAACAGACCTGCTGGGAAGAGGAGAGCACTGTGGTGCAGAGCCTCCCGCAGCTGTGTGACAAATCGCCCACGTGCTCTTGCACACCCTCTCTTCTCCCACAGGAATCTTCAGCTCAGGTACTCTTTGAACAGCCATCAAAACCCCTAAATCTTCTTCTCAGTGTGCTATATATAGATTAATAAGTCAACTACCTCCAGCACACCAGGTTTTCAAACCCTGGCATCTCAGCTTATCGATCTGGATCTTCTAACAAAATGCACAACCGCGGTTTCATCTCGTGCCACAGAAAATGTCTTTGGTAGGAAAGCACTTTAGTTAAAACCAGCTTTGGGCATCTGGGAGCTCACAGCCTGGAGGCCTGTAGGTCAGAGGGAAAATTATGTGCTTGAAAGACCCAGCTCTCTTAATTAATAATAAATTCCTCAAATTAAGAGAAGATTTTGATGTGGTGAAAGAGTATTACTATTTCAAAAGACTTATTTCTCCTTTTTTCCAAGGCTGTCCTAGCCTTTCTTTGAAAGGAATATTTTCTCTCAAGTTTTCTTCTGTCTTCAACTGTGTAACCATACAGTCATTTAGCCAGGGAGAAATAAATACTGGTACAGCGAGGACATAGTAAAATGAGACATTCAGAACCAGGTAGATTCAAGAAGTAAAGAGCTCTGATATTTATACAAAGGAAAGTCTTCCCTGACCCCCCATCTCTTACCCCAGTTCCACAAGCTACCTCCCCCTTCAGGTTGGCTTAGCCTACACTCTTCCCCCATTCAATTATTTTTCAATTATTAAAAAAAAATTATTTATTTATTTTTGGTTGTGCTAGGTCTTTGTTGTTGTGCAGGCTCTTCTCTAGTTGTGACCAGCAGGGCTATTCTTCCTTGCAGTACACGGGCTTCTCATTGTGGTGGCCTCTCTTGTTCTGGGGCACAGGCTCTAGGGCACACAGGCTTCAGTAGTTGCTGCGCGTGGGCTCAGAGGTTGTGGCTCCTGGGCTGTAGAGTACAGGCTCGGTAGTTGTGGCCCATGGACTCATTTGCTTCACATCATGTGGGATTTTCCCAGATCAGAGATTGAACCCCATGTCTCCTGCATTGGCAGGCGGATTTCTTACCACTGAGCCACCAGGGAAGTCCCTAGCCAGTTACATTTTTCTAGCACTCATAGCACATCATTGTTGCCCAAGGCCGGTCTTCCCTGCTGGCTGTGACCCCAACAAGGGCAAGGATTATGTCTATCTTGTCCGTTGCTCTTCTTCTGTGGCTAGAACAGTATTTAGAACTTTGGAGGCATTCAAAACCTTTTCTTAACCTGAGCATGAATGACTATGACATGGAAAAGGAGGCCTGGTAAACTGTTTGCAGAGATGGCTGCAGCAGTTTCTTGCTCTCCTGAGCAATGTGACTTTGCTGCTTTTTGCATCAAGAGGTGGAGTCTGTGCTTTTCAAACCTTGAACCTTGACTGGCCTTGTGCAGCTTCTGTTGTCTCTGCCTGGGCACTAGTCCTCCACTGAGGAGGCCCAGTTAGCTTGCTGGCTCAGGGGCAAGTGGGGGTGCCAAGCCAAAAGCCTCACCACCTACACGTAGAGGAATGAGGTTTTCCAGGAAGAGCCAGCCCCCGCCTACCCACCGCCTGATTACAGACACATAAGCAAGCCCAGTCAACACCAGGTGGAGCAGAGTTGAGCCCTCCCAACTGGGACCTGCCCAACTTGTTGACCCAAAGAATGTGAGCAAATAAATGATTGATGTCTTAAGCCATTAACTGTTGGGGGTGATTGTGAAGCAGTGATTGATATGGGAAGATTTTTCAGATTTTCCTCAGCCTGAGAGTTGTCCTCCTCATTCAAACTAGAGAATCTGTGAAATCTGTCCTCCCCACAACCTCTGTGGCTTCACTGCAGCCTCAAAAGATGAAAGCCATCCCTGGGTAAGTAGATGCAGCTAGAGGTAACTTACAAACAGCAAATCAAATTAAATCCCAGAATAACACAGGTCCCTTACACAGACTGACAGAATGTAGTTGATGAAGAATCTACTTTTAAAGAAAATCATTATTTTTATGAATTCACCTTGATTATAGAAGTGGTTCATGATAATTATGAAAAATTTGGAAAAATGAGTTAATTATAGAGGAATAATAAAATTTACACTTAAAAATTCCAAAATGTGAATCCTGCTCTACTAATGATGCGTTACTACTACTGCTGCTACTAACTTGTTAGTGGTGAGTGTGCTCCAGATCTTCCAAACCTCTGTAGTGACCTTCCCTTTCAAGAACATGGGACTGTCTTTATTTACTCCAGTCTTCTCATGCACATTGTGGTGGGATTTATAGGTGTCTGCTGGTTAGACTGGCACTTGTTGCTTTGGGTTTATGCTTAGTAGCTTTTAAACAGATGTTTGTACTGACTTTGATTTTTTTTTAAGTTCAACATTGTTCAGTTCAGTCCAGTTGCTCAGTCGTATCCGACTCTGCAACCCCATGGACTGCAGCACACCAGGCTTCCCTGTCCATCACCAACTCCCTGAGATTGCTCAAACTCATGTCCATCGAGTCGGTGATGCCGTCCAACCATTTCATCCTCTGTCGTCCCCTTCTCCTCCTGCCGTCAGTCTTGCTTCCCAGCATCAGGGTCTTTTCCAATGAGTCAGTTCTTTGCATCAGGTGACTGAAGTATTGGAGCTTCAGCTCCAATTGTTTACTCATTATGAGAGCAAAGCTGGCTAGCAGACAGCCACACAAAACGGTGGCTTAAAATAACAAGCACTCATTTTGCTTGAAAGTTAGTAGGCCAGCTGGGGTGCCTGTCTGGTCTTGGCTGAACTTATTCATGGGTCTGTGGTCAGCTGTGAATTAGTTAGGTGGGCAGGTTAGGTGACTGTCTTATGTGTAGGGGTCCAGGTGGTGACAGCTGATCAGGGAGGCCTCTGCTGGTAGGACGAGACTGACTCAAGTGAGCTCCATGAATTTCATCTTTCACCAGCTTAGTGGGCCGAGTATGTGATGGCAAAGACAGAGACCTGCCAACTCACTGCAGAGCAGAAGAGGCACAAGAAGTACTAGGAAAACGCAAGCACTTTTTCAAGGTTCTGATTATGTAGAATTTGCTAGTGACCCACTGGCGAAAATAAGTCACAGCTAAAACCAGTCAATGGGGCAGACACTACTGCCAAATGGCATGGAGACATGGAGTTTTACTGGTAAGCAATTAACTTTGTACACTTGTCTTTTAAATACTATTTTGCAGTTATTGTAAGAGACATTTTAGTAAATGCTCATGTTATCCTCATTTTAATACTAGTAACTGTAATTTGTTTCATTTGTGTGAATGCATTGATCAGAACTTCCAGTTTAGCTAGTTGGACCCTTGGTGTTGCTCAGATTTTAACGGGAAAGCTTCTAGTGTTTAGCACTAATGTACATGGCTGCTGGTTTAAGTTAGGTATTTTTATCAAGTTAAAAAGGAATCTTTGTGTAACAGTTTACAAGGAGTTTATGTCAGCATTGCATTTTGGATATTATTGATTGTCTTCTAATAGCACTTGCTTAGGTCATGTTGGAGGTCACTGAGAGGACATGGCCACTGGGTGACCCACAGGCTGGATGGACATGGGCAATCAAAGACTGCTCCCTACATCCTGTCCCTGGAAAGTGTGTTCCCATTGTCTCTGCTCCCAGGAGCTGCCTCAAAGGACACTGTCTTGAGAAAATAAGGTGGTGTTGAGGCAATCTAGATTGCACACATGGCCTGGTTAAGACCTCTGTATAAACTTTAAGGTTCTGGTGGGCTGGATCAGAGATCTCCTTGTTCTGTGGTACCCAAGACAAGCATCCTAGGTGGGTTTCCTTGCTTATTAAACTTGCCACCTACCAGTCTGGAGTAGTCTGCCTTTTTGATCTTCCCGTGCCTTATGTGTCTGGGGCCAGTTTGCAAACCAATAGGTCATTATTTGAAGTTTCTTATTAGATCTATTAATATATTATGCTAATAAGTTTCATAAAGTCATCTTTGGTATTATGAGAGAAAAATCTTTTATTATCAAGTGGTTATTTGTTGTTAGTAAACCAGCATTTTATTTAGAAATTTTGCATCTACATTTACAAATAAAGCTGTTTTATGGAGTGGGTATGCTTTTTCTTTGCCAGTTGATAAAATCTGGGTTATGCTTGTTTTATAAAGGGCATTAATGTTGTTGTTGGTCAGTCACTAAGTCATGTCCAACTCTTTTGCAATCCCATGAACTACAGCCCTCCAATCTCCTCTGTCCATGGGATTTCCCAGGCAGGAATACTGGAGTGGGTTGCCATGCCCTCCTCCAGGGGATCGTCCCTACCCAGGGACTGAACCTGAGTCACTTGTGTCTCCTGCATTGGCAGGTGAATTCTTTACCACTGAGCCACCAGGAAAGCCTATAAAGGGCTGTAATAGATTAAAAGACTCTGGGAGTGTTTAATTATACAGAAATTACCATTTTCTTAAACATTTGAAAAACATTAATGGTAAAACTTTTAGACACTAGTTTTTTTTTTTTTTTGAGATACTATGATGATAAAAGTTTCAGTTTATGTCATGGTTATTTATGGAGTCTTTTTGATTAAAAAGCTATTTATTTAATTTGAGATTTCATTTCTTCAAGATCATGAAAATCAAATCTTAAAATTATTTTATATATAATTAATCTCTCACATTAATCTTTCATTTTAAATGAATATATTTTCCTGCTTTAATATTAGATTTTAATAGAAATGTTTATCTAAATTGTTTCCCAAAGAACTAATTTTTTGATTTATTCAATTGTGACTTTTTGAATTTTCTAATGTTGTCTGTCTTTACATTTATTAGCCTTAAGTTTGTTTTGTTGGTTTTCTTAATTCTTAAATTTGCTTAATAATGAAATTGGACTATTTAAAGCATTTCAAATATACAGAAAATTATGGAGCTAATCTAGGGAACACACATGCAGTTTCCTTTAAGTTTTAACAAAATTTAACATTTTCCCCTGTTTGCTCTAGACACAGACACATGCACACACATGCAATTTCAGACACAGGTAAAGCCCTCCTTTGCTTCTAGTGGGTTCTTCCATCCTCCTTTCTTCTGAGATAATCACTGTACTGAAGCCAGTGTATATATCACTGACATAAAGTTTTTTACCAATATATTTTTAACTAACAATTATGTTTGCATTTATAGCAACATACACTATCATTTCTTGTGTTTTATATTCATTTATTTATTTGTGTTTTGGCTACACCATACGTCATGCAGGATCTTAGTTCCCTGATCAGGGAATGAGCCCATGTCCTCTGCAGTGGAAGTGCAGATTCTTCTGGGATGTCCTCATTTCTTATGTTTTAAATCTTAAATGAAGGCTTTATACTGGAGTAGAGTTTCCCAGGTGGCTCAGTGATAAAGAATCTGCCTGCCAACGCAGGAGACAAGGGTTCCATCCCTGGGTCGGGAAGGTACCCTGGAGAAGTAAATGGCAACCCACTCCAGTATTCTTGCCCTGGAAATCCCATGGACAGGGGTGCCTGGTGGGCTACAGTCCATGGGTTGCAGAGTTGGATGTGACTCAGCAACTAAACAACAAACAGCAACATTATCCTACAACTTGCCTTTTTATCCAACTTTATTTTTTACTATATTTTAAATTAATTCATTTTTAATTTTATATCTCAGTTGCATTAACCTTCTGCTTTTCAGCTACTGTTCCTACTGTACCTCTATTTTGATACTCTATTGAAAAAACCAATAATCTTTACTATTTTACTTTTGGTTTCCTCTAGTGTGTCATATTCAGAGAAATTTATTTTTTCTGATCATTCAGGACAGTGTTCCATTGATTTCTAGTGTTTTTCCCCTCCCTGTGGTTTTTATGGATTTGGTTTTCTTATGTGTGAATCAAAAGAAACCATCCCAGGTCTACTGTTTGCCAACAGAGAAGCTGTATCAGCCTTGGCCCAACTGAGTCTTGTTAAATATTGTTCTGGAATCATAGCTGAAAAGTAGATTACTGTGCTCATTATTAGTCCCATGTACACTGTTTAGTAGACATTTAAATTACCCATTTTGTCTGGTTGAGGTAGAGTTTCCTGCCTCTTACCTGACTTCTAACAATAGGAAGCAGGGCATGACATGAAAACCTACAAACCACTGCTAACATTGCTCTGCTCTGCAATGGGGCTTCTCTTTCCAAGAAACAGTTGAGCATCATCTATCTATGGATAGTTCAATTCAGTTCAGTTGCTCAGTTGTGTCCGACTCTTTGCGACTCCGTGAACAGCAGCATGCCAAGCCTCCCTGTCCATCACCAACTCCTGGAGTCCACCCAAACCCATGTCCATTGAGTCAGTGATTCATTCCAACCAACTCATCTCTCGTCCCTTTCTCCTCCTGCCCTCAATCTTTCCCAGCATCAGGGTCTTTTCAAATGAGTCAGCTTTTCAATCAGGTGGCCAAAGTAGTCCTTCCAGTGAACACCCAGGACTGATCTCCTTTAGGATGGACTGGTTGGATCTCCTTGCAGTCCAAGTGACTCTCAAGAGTTTTCTCCAACACCACAGTTCAAAAACATCAATTCTTCAGTGCTCAGCTTTATTTATAGTCCAACTCTCACATCCATACATGACCACTGGAAAAACCATAGCCTTGACTAGATGGACCTTTGCTGACAAAATCATGTCTGCTTTTTAGTATGCTGTCTAGGTTGGTCATAACTTTCCTTCGAAGGAGTAAGTGTCTTTTAATTTCATGGCTTCAATCACCATCTGGAGTGATTTTGGAGCCCACCAAAATAAAGTCAGCCACTCTTTCCACTGTTTCCCCATCTATTTCCCATGAAGTGATGGGACCAGATGCCATGATCTTAGTTTTCTGAATGTTGAGCTTTAAGCCAACTTTTTCACTCTCCTCTTTCACTTTCATCAAGAGGCTCTTTAGTTCTTCTTCACTTTCTGCCATAAGGGTAGTATCATCTGCATATCTGAGGTTATTGATATTTTTCCCAGCAATCTTGATTCCAGCTTGTGCTTCCTCCAGACCAGCGTTTCTCATGATGTACTCCGCATACAAGTTAAATAAGCAGGGTGACAATATACAGCCTTGATGTACTCCTTTTCCTATTTGGAACCAGTCTGATGTTCCATGTCCAGTTCTAACTGTTGCTTCCTGACCTCCATACAGGTTTCTTAAGCGACAGGTCAGGTGGTCTGGTATTCCCATCTCCTTCAGAATTTTCCACAGGTTATTGTGATCCACACAGTCAAAGGCTTGGCATAGTCAATAAAGCAGAAATAGATGTTTTTCTAGAACTCTCTTGCTCTTTTGATGATCCAGCAGATGTTGGGAATTTTATCTCTGGTTCCTCTGCCTTTTCTAAAACCAGCTTGAACATCTGGAAGTTCAAGGTTCACGAATTGCTGAAGCCTGGCTTGGAGAATTTTGAGCATTGCTTTACTAGTGTGTGAGATGAGTACACTTATGTGGTAGTTTGAACATTCTTTGGCATTGCCTTTCTTTGGGATTGGAATGAAAACTGACCTTTTCCAGTCCTGAGGCCACTGCTGAGTTTTCCAAATTTGCTGACATATTGAGTGCAGCACTTTCACAGCATCCTCTTTCAGGATTTGAAATAGCTTAGCTGGAATTCCATCACCTCCACTAACTTTGTTCATAGTGATGCTTCCTAAGGCCCACTTGACTTCATATTCCAGGATGTCTGGCTCTAGGTGATGAGTGATCACACCATCGTGATTATCTGGGTTGTGAAGATCTTTTATGTATAGTTCTTCTGTGTATTCTTGCCACCTCTTCTTAAACCTTCTGCTTCTGTTAGGTCCATACCATTTCTGTCCTTTATTGAGTCCATCTTTGCATGAAATGTTCCCTTGGTATCTCTAATTTTCTTGAAGAGATCTCTAGTCTTTCCCATTCTATTATTTTCCTCTATTTCTTTGCATTGATTGCTGAGGAAGGCTTTCTTACCTCTCCTTGCTATTCTTTGGCACTCTGCATTCAAATGGGTATATCTTTTCTTTTCTCCTTTGCTTTTTGCCTCTCTTCTTTTCACATCTATTTGTAAGGCCTCCTCAGACAGCCATTTTGCTTTTTTAATTTCTTTTTCTTTGGAATGGTCTTCATTCCTGTATCCTGTACAATGTCATGAACCTCCGTCCTTAGTTCATCAGACACTCTGTCTATCAGATCTTGTCCCTTAAACCTATTTTTACCTTCCAGTGTGTAGTCATAAGGGATTTGATAGGTCATACCTGAATGGTCTAGTGGTTTTCCCCACTTTCTACAATTTAAGTCTATGGATAATGCATGTAGATTTCTGAATTGAGCTCTTTATATGGATGTAGAAAATGAATGTTACCTAAGATAGTAACTAAGGGGTAGCTTGTATAGTGGCCACCTCAAAAGCATTCCCCATGGTGTTGCCCCCAACTGGTTGGACCTCAGAACCTTGAGCCAAAGGGGCAGGTGGAGGATGTGGGAGGGAAAGAGTGCCCCTCTGCCTTTGCCGGGAGTGATGTGCCCTGCGTTGGTATCAGATCATGCATTTTCCCTTCAGTGTTGATTCTGAATTTTGTTTTGTAGGACTTATAGTTTGTACAAGTTCTTTTCAGGTTAGCAATAAACTGATACTTGGACTTTTGTGTTAGGTTTTTTTTTTCTTCTGTAATGTCACATGTATTTTTAGTGGAATGTTAGAAGTTGCAATGGGGTCTCCAAGTCAGATGCCATATATAAATTAAAGTCCACAAACTCTGTAGGATTTAATAATTGTACTATACTGATTTTGAGCAGACTAGTTTGGGGTTTGTAACAGCCTGGGGCAAGGGAAGGGTTTAGTGAAAGACAGCCATTTAACAAGGAAAGCTGAAAAAGATCTGGAAAGAGCCAAGGCAGAGATGTTTTCACTAGTCATTCCTGGCCAAGTGTTTCATAAGTTTCTGCGTGAGTAGAAATTAAAATTTAATGTGAGATCTACCCTGTAAGTATACTGACTCAGGTCACTTGATGGTTAACGTGAATTTTAAAGTGGAGGAAGGCATAGCAACCCACTCCAGTATTCTTGCCTGGAGAATCTCGGGGTAGCAAAGAGTTGGACAGGACTAATGCGATGGAGCATGTGCTCACATGCATCTTAAAGAGGAGTGTGAGATCGTGTCTGGGCTCAGCCAGAGATTCAGAGTCCAGAACAGTTGGAGTGACTGCTATGGTGTAGGATGTGCTGTGTATTTACAACGCCAGTAGCACTTTGTCAGTAGATTAAGTACCGCAGTATATTCTCAGAGTGTCAGTTCAGGTCCTTGGAGAAGCAGATGTCAACATGGTTGAGATGTTGATGTGATTGAGATTTTTTTTTTTTTTTTTTTTTTTTTGTGGGGGGGAAATGCCAGTGAAGGAAGAAGGGAGGGAACAAAAGTTATCAGGCAGAGCCTTTAGGCGATAATTCAGGTTCGGAGCTTGTGAAAGGAAAGAGGAGATGAAAGAGTCAACGAAGAGTCTCAGACTGCAGTGTGTTTCTGAGAAAGTTTTGACCAGGCTGATGGAAAGTCCTTGGGCAAAGCCTGCACTTTAGAAGAGTGTTTCATTAGACAGCAATGGTCTAGCTCCACTAGCCGCTGTCAAGCTCAGGCATTGACTGGGAGCACCGGGGGGAAGTGTGGCCTTGGGGGGAGCACTCTGGTGGATCTGCAGCGGGGCAGCTGAAAGTGTCTGTCTCCATTAACACCTGCCACCTACAGAGAGCATATATGATCCATAAAATTTAAATATTTAATTTAAAAAACAAACTTGTAAGGTAAATAGTATTGCCTCTCTTTTGTGATTTTATAAATAAACTTCAATTTGGAAAGAGAATAATTTAAAGTCACATAATCTGTAAGTGGCAGTGCTAGAATCTGAACATAAATCTGCAGATTCATGTTAGGAGACTCTCAGCTGAAAGCAAAAGAAAATATTTTTTAAGAGGATAACTTTTTTTTTTTAGAGTAGAGGCACAGTTGTTATCCAGAACCCAAAGGCAGACATGCAACCAGGATGACCTGGCAGCCGGAATTGGTATGCCATCAGACTCTCTCCACGTGGTGCTGGTGGTAAACAATCCACCTGCCAGTGCAAGAGATGCAGGTTTAATCCCCAGATGGGGAAAATCCCGTGGAGTAGGAAATGGCAACCCACTCCAGTATTCTTGCCTAGAGCATCCCACGGACACAGGACCCTGGTGGTCACAAAGAATCAGACGTGACTGATCACACTCACATATATACACACACAGGCTCTCTCCATTTCTCACCTGTGCTCCTCCCAGGATATCTGATTTTCTCTGATTACGGAACTGGTGTTCTTGTACATAGCAGAGAAGTGGCTGCTGACAGCTGTTGAAAAAGCTTTTTTTTTTTTTTTTGTTGTTGTTCAAGAGAGCATCAAAGACTAAAGTTGGAGTTACTTTCTTAGGAGAGGGGTTCTACATCAGCTAGGATCACGTGTTCACCTTTAGAATGCTTGGTTGACTGGGCTCTGGGTTCTGATGGGGAGATTTTGTTGGGATGGGGTGGGGGTCAGGGTGTGATACTGTTGTTATCATGTAAATAGCTGGGAAAGGGGAAAGAAATTACCAGAAATTGGAAGTGTTGGGTATAAAACTCAATAGGCATCCATTACAAGATACCTTCTTCCGTGGGGTAAACCCGAAATATATTTTTAAGTATGTAAATAATATATGTATGTATATGAAGACCAGTAACAACACTTTTAATATATTGTCAATTAGCAAAACATTTTTTGTCTGAATAGGTACTTATTTCACATAAAGATAATGAAAAGTGAATGTCTGTCAGTTGGGTCCGACTCTGTAACCCCATGAACTATACAGTCCATGGAATTCTCCAGGCCAGAATACTGGAGTGGGCAGCCTTTCCCTTCTCCAGGGGATCTTCCCAACCCAGGGATTGAACCCAGGTCTCCCGCATTGCAGGCAGATTCTTTACCAACTGATCCAAAGGGGAAGCCCAAGAATACTGGAGTGGGTAGCTGATGCCTTCTCCAGTGGATCTTTCCAACTCAGGAATCACTGGATCCCTGGGGAAAATGTTACACCATCTGGCCCAGGTCTTTTTCTCTCCTCTTCCTGAGAGGATGCTCCGGAACAAGGCAGTGACCTGGTCTAATCTTCTTGTGAACATGCTGATAGCAGAAACTTACAGTAGATAAATTAATGATGTTTGCTAAGAAGAGAATCTTTATCTATTTTCCTGGTTTAATATTGCTTCAGTCAGTTCAGTTGCTCAGTTGTGTCCGACTCTTTGAGACCCCGTGGATCACAGCATGCCAGGCTTCCCTGTCCTTCACCAACTCCTGGAGCTTACTCAAACTCATGGCCGTTGAGTCGGTGATGCCATCCAACCATTGCATCCTCTGTCATCCCGTTTTCTTCCCGCCTTCAGTCTTCTCTAGCATCAGGGTCTTTTCAGATGAGTCAGTTCTTTGTGTCAGGTTGCCAAAGTTTTGGAGTTTCAGCTTCAGTATCAGTCTTTCCAATGAATATTCAGGACTGATTTCCTTTAGGATGGACTGGTTGGATCTCCTTGCAGTCCAAGGGACTCTTAGTCTTCTCCAATACCACAGTTCAAAAGCATCAATTCTTCAGCGCTCAACTTTATAGTCCAGCTCTCACATCCATACATGATTACTTGGAAAACCATAGCTTTGACTAGATGGACCTTTGTTGGCAAAGTAATGTCTCTGCGTTTTAATATACTATCCAAATTGGTTATAACTTTTCTTCCAACGAGCAAGCATCTTTTAATTTCATGGTTGCAGTCACCGTCTGCAGTGATTTTGGAGCCCCCCAAAATAAAGTCTGACACTGTTTCCACTGTTTCCCCATCTATTTGCCATGAAGGGATGGGACTGGATGCCATGATCTTAGTTTTCTGAATGTTGAGCTTTAAGCCAACTTTTTCACTCTCCTCTTTCACTTTCATCAAGAGGCTCTTTAGTTCTTCTTCATTTTCTGCCATAAGAGTAGTGTCATCTGCATATCTGAGGGTATTGATGTTTCTCCTATCAGTCTTGATTCCAGCTTGTGCTTCATCCAGCACGGCATTTCACATGATGTACTCTGCATATAAATTAAATAAACAGGGTGACAATATACAACCTTTACGTACTCCTTTCCCAATTTGAAACCAGTCTATTGTTCCATGTCCAGTTCTAACTGTTGCTTCTTGACATGCATACAGATTTCTCAGGAGGCAGGTCTGTTGGTCTGGTATTCCCATCTCTTGAAGAATTTTCCACAGTTTGTTGTGATAGTTTGTTGTAATATTGCTTATGGTGACCAAATATAGGATACATGGATTTCTGGGGCATGGCTCCCTAGAAAATGTTCTGCTTTTTAAAAAATTGAATATCAAAATATTGTATTAGTCTCAGGTATACAGCAAAGTGATTCAGTTGTACCTATGTATATGTACATATCTACATTCCCTTTTTTGGATTCTTTTATATTTTTTATATGGTATTGAATATAGTTCTGTGCTATGCAGTAAATGCTTACTGTTTATTTTATATATGACAGTGTACATTCTATACTCCCAATTTATCCCTCTCCCACATTCACCTTTGGTAACCATAAATTTGTTTTGTGTATCTGTGACTCTATTTCTGCTCTGTAAATAAGTTTAGTTGTACTATTTTTAAAATTCCACATATGTGAAAAAAATTTCCACATATGTGATATCACAAGATATTTATCTTTCTCTGTCTGATACACTTCACTTAATAAGTTTTTCTCAAGGTTCATCCATGTTGTGGAAAATGGCATGATCTCATTCTTTTTTATGGCTGAGTAGTATTCCATTGCATATATATAAAACATCTTCTTTATCTGTTCCTCTGTTGATGGACATTTAAGTTGCCTCTATGACTTCATGACTTGGCTATTGTAAATAGTGCTACTGTGAACATTAGGGTGCATGTATCTTTTTGAATTAGAGATTTTGTCTTTCTAGATATGTCCCCAGGAATGGGATTGCTGGATCACATGGTAACTTTTTTTTTTGATTGGAGTATAATTGCTTTACAATGTTGTGCCAGTTTATGCTGTACAGAGAAGTGAATCAGCTATATGTATACACAAAGCTACTCCCTCTTGGACTTCCCACCTACCCCTTGCCCCCACCCCATCCATCTAGGTCGTCAGAGAGCACTGAGCTGAGCTCCCTGTGCTATATAGCAGGTCCCCACCAGCTATATATTTTACACATGGTGTATATATGTCAGTGCTAGTCTCCCCTGCCTCCTCCCCTCCCCTCCTCTCCCCTGGGTCCACATGTCCATTCTCTAGGTCTGCATCTCTATTCCTGTGCTGAAAATAGGTTTGTCTGTACCATTTTTCTAGATTCCACACATATGCATTAATATATGATATTAATATTTCTCTGGTAACTCTATTATTAGTGCTTCAAGGACCCTCCATAGGGCTTCCCGGGTAGCTCAGTGGTAAAGAATCCACCTGTAAGGCAGGAGACATAAATGATGCAGGGTTCGATCCCTGGGTCAGGAAGATGCCCTGGAGGAGGGCATGGCAACCCACTCCAGTATTCTTGTCTGGAGAATCCCATGGACAGAGGAGCCTGGCAGACTACAGTCCATGGGGTCTTAACAGGTCGGCTCAGGTAAATGCACAAGCAGGGTAAAAGGTTTCAGTGCTCATGCCAGGTCTGTTCATAAATAAAATACCCACCCACTTTCTACCTCCTGCTTTTTTTTTAGGGAATAGCATAGATTATGTTTAAAATTTTTAAAGCTGTGAGAAGACATTTCTACTGACTCTGAGAACTCTCAAGCAAACAGATAGGAGAGAGACAGGAAGAGCGATTGAGAAGTATTTTGTAGATTTACCTTTTCTCTCATTACTGTTGCTGAAGGAGATGAAAATATCTGATGAGGACTAGTTTAGAGATCACGATCCAAACAGAAGAGGGCAGAGGGTGAGAGGAAAGGGGCCACGTTATTGGCCTCCTTGAAGGCAGTATTCCCAGGAGCCTCTGGGCAACAAGACAGGAGTTTAAGGGGTATTTCCTAAGGGAGACTGTAAAGGTGTTTATTTCCTGTAACAGTCTATGAGGTGTGCTTAGGGCAGAAGTTGTGTGTCTAAGCCTGAAGGTGTTTGTCTTCCTGCCCGAGGCCCTGACCGATTATGCGATCTATTAATTCTCTCTGTTCTTCTCATCTCAGATGACCCCAGAAGGTGTTTACTTGTTGCTTGTGAGTCGCCAGTTTAAGGGAATGCCAGTGTTAAGGGAGTCTGGATAAAGAGCTGCATGAAAATAAATTCAGGTTATATGGTAGTTCTATTGTATTTTTAGTTTTTTGTTTTTTGAGGAACCTCCATACTGTTCTCCATAGTGGCTGTATCAATTTATATTTTCACCAACAATGCAAGGGGCTTCGCTGGTGGCTCAGATAGTAACGGATCTGCCTGCAGTATGGGAGACCCAGGCTCAGTCCCTGGGTTGGGGAGATCTCCTGGAGAAGTGAATGGCAACCCACTCCAGTATTCTTGCCTGGAGAATCCCATGGATAAAAGAGCCTGGTGGGCTTTAGTCCATGGACTCACAAAGAGTCGGACATGACTGAGCGACTAACACATACATTCATTCCAACATTGCAAGAGGGTTCCCTTTTCCACACCCTTTCCAGCATTTATTGTTTGTAGATTTTTCGATGATGGCTATTTGGATTGGCATGAGGTGATACCTGATTATGGTTTTGATTTATATTGCTTTAATAGTTAGTGATGTTGAACATCTTTTCATGTTTTTGTTGTCCATCTGTATGTTTTCTTTGGAGAAAGTCTATTTAGATCCTCTGCCCATTTTTTTATTGGGTTGTTGTTTTTTTGATAGTGAGCTGTATGAGCTATTTGTATATTTTGGAGATTAATCCTTTGTCAGTTGCTTGATTTGCAGATATTTTCTCCCATTCTGTGGGTTGTCTTTTCGTCTTGTTTATGGTTTCCTTTGCTGTGCAAAAGCTTTTAAGTTTAATTAGGTGCCACTTGTTTATTTTTATTTTCATTACTGTAGAAGGTAGGCCCCAAAAGAGAGATATGAAATTGTTTTTTAGGATGTCTCAAATTAGAGGAAAAAAAAATTCTGATAAAGGTTGAAGACTAAGTATCTAAAACTATTGTCTCCATCAACAAAATCCATGTAAACATCTAAATTTTGATTAATAATCAGTACATTCTTAATTCACTGCCTAGAACTCCTGAATAGATCTAACTGGTATATATATATATTTTTTAAAAAACTTCAAAACCAGATCAACAAATCCTGTTAATAGCTTGAAAATCACCTCCCTACTGTCAAGTCTCTGAAGTTGTCCCTTATCTCCTTCCTCTCAGTCTAGTGTCCCATATAGATAAGAGAAACCATCATTGCTACTAGCCTAGGCACATGTACTTTCTCTTCACAAATGATGTATAATTATTTTGCACTTAAAATAAATGAATGTCAAAATATATTTTTTTAATTTAAAAAATAAAAATGGAAAAAAAAAACACACGAGTACAAATTTTTTCCCTTTCGTTAAAAAATTTACTCTCTTGTAATGGAGAAAGCCTGGATGTACAAACCTCTCAAAACTCTAGTCTGGTAAGAAATAATGAGTGTGCCAGTCAGAGTGGAAGAAATAACCAAAGAATAAAGGGAGAAGGACAGAAAGTTTTAATGAAGAGGTGAGAGAAAAATACTATTGTCACACGGCAAATTCTGACACAGGGGAAAGCAAAGAACCTACACTTTAGTTTGAGTTATACTATTTATATGTCTGTGGGACCTTTCCAGAAAAGAGGAATTTGGATCTTATGAAGAAATGGTAGCATCCCATGCTCCAGAGAAGTGTCAGTAAAATTAGCTCCTGGTCTGTGCAGATAAACCTACTATGATGTCAGTGGGGGAGAGGTGCTCGACAGTGGTTGCTATCTTCTCATTCAGGACGTAGTGTCAGCAGTTATATGCAGAGACCTGGGATATTGGACAGTGCTCTGTTTTCCTGCAGCAGGTCAATGAGATGTGATACCGAGTTTCACTAATATATCAAATCCAACCAACCATTAGCTCATTCTCTTGACTCATATGAGGCTGACTGTGTCTATTAGCGTAAGGAAGGATGGCTTAGAGGTTCTGGAAGAAATGGAAGAATTTAGGTATACAGTGGGTGTCCTTATTTCTTCCTGTCTGAGTATGGAATTATAGGCAAGTATTGAAATTATCTGTTCATTTACTTGAACACACTCATCAAAGGGAGGGGACATTGTTTACCTTTTCACTAGTATAACCTCAGTTATTACCACAGCACATCCTATTAGATGTCTGTTGAATAAGTACGTGAGAAAGGAAAATGTTGCTATTGAATGTATGACAGTGTGGAAGGGGTTGCTGAAATAGAATTTAGATTTGTGAACTATAAACTTAAGACCCAGAATATTGGGGTTTTGGCTAGGGTGAGGATAGAACTCAAAATTATATGGTTGAACTGAACTGCTATATTTAAAATGGATAACCAACAAGGACCTACTGTATAACACATAGAACTCTGATCAGTGTTATGTGGCAGCCTGGATGTTGGGGGGGGAGCTTAAGGGAGAATGGATATGTGTGTAAGCATCACTGAGTCCCTTTGCTGTTCACTTGAAACTATCACAACATTGTTAATTGACTATACTCCAATATAAAATAAAAAGTTGAAAAATTATGTGGTTGAGATTTAAACTAAATATGAACAAGAAGACAACAAATGATAAGATACATTGGTGTAGACTCTGATTTCAGAGAATGAGGGTAGTAATAGGGACCGTAGGAGGTGCTTAGTGATTTGCATGAATAGTCAGCAATAGTCTGGAAAGCCAAAATTATAGGCTCCAATTCTTAAATGCTTCTGCAGAACCTGAGAGGTGAACAAGACATAGTAAGATTTAACACACAGGCAAGAGATTTAATACTTTCATAATTATCATTGAAATTCATTGAGATGTGATTCAAAATTGAAGGATTATGACAACATCTCTTTAAAAGGAACAGACATTTTGTAATAAGAGGTTACAGAAGTAGTTATGTATCAAGGAGATATACACTAGTGGAGAAACTCACAATGGTGTGTACTATCATTGAGGAAAACTGAAAAGGGAATAAGTTATATTGTAGGAGGAGTGTTTTTCAAGCTGGCCAGATGGAAGAAAAGATAATATGCTTTTGATGGAGAGCCAAAAGATGACCTTGTGTCAAGATGCAGTCATTATTGAGGGATTTTAGTTATCAAGAAATCTGATAGAAATCTCAACCTGCTATGAAGTCGAGTGCTTGCTAGCTCATGAGGTTCTTTGAGAAACCGATAAAGTCTCTTGAAAGATAGGCCATTAAAAGAACAGTCCCTCTGGATCTGTCTGTGACATCTAGGAGAAATTTATTGATGCAGTGAAAGGAGCAGGAGCTTTGGGGGTAGTCCTGTGGCATCTTAGGGTTTGTGATACTCATAGAGGGGAAACCTGGCATGTTCGGTCATCGGCTGCAGACTCTGAGGACAGATTTCAAAAAAGATCAGGGAAATGTGGGCATGATTTCATGGCACACTATATCAAAGGGAAGATGACAACTAGTTTGGGAACTTCTTACAAATAAGGTTCTGATTCTGTATATTGCAAACGGTCCATCTGGTAACAACAAGGGGGAATTCCAAAAAGAAATTAAAGTCATTGCACAGAGAGATCTTTTGTGAACTCAGACTTTTGAAAGATATGTAAAAGCGATAGAAAAAGGGCTGCAAATCAATTAAAAATATGTGAGGATGATCCACAAGTATAAAAATGGAATTAGGCCATAATGCTCACATGTATGCAGGTTTTCAGAAACTGCCACTGACAATAAAAGGAAGGTGAAATTTCTTCAGTATATTCACAGCCAGAAACATCAAGGAAGAGGCAGTGTAACAAAGTTGGGAAGAAGATGCAGTATTATGTATAACCCAGTAGAATTCCCTGAATCATCTTGATCATCATACTAAAATGAGGGGTCAGACATTAGAATGGGGAAATGCAAACTCAATACAAACATGGGGGGGCATTAGCAGTTCAAGTGAATCCAAATCTTATGAAGGAAATGATTGACACCTTAGGGTACTCACAAAATTCAAACAAATTAACTGAATTGCTATTTGTTATTGCAGAGAAATTGTGGAAATTGGGCAAGATACGGAAGATTAGATGTTGACAGTTATCCTAAGAGTTTTTAAATAAAAGATGATCTCTGTAAACAGAGTACACATTTCTGTCAATATTTAGCCATACATGTTAATCTATTGCAACAACCCCCTCTTTTTTTTTTTTTTTTTTTTGCTGATAATTTTACCACAATGCCAGACATCATGTAATTTTGTCTCTAAATATCTGCACTGGGATGACCCTGAGGGATGGGATGGGGAGGGAGATGGGAGGGGGGTTCAGGATGGGGAACACATGTACACCCATGGCTGATTCATGTCAATGTATGGCAAAACCCACTACAATATTGTAAAGTAACTCACCTCCAATTAAAATAAATAAATTAAAAAACAAATATCTCAGTATTCATTTAGAAAATTTTAAAAAGGTTGTTTGTTTACATAACCATGATACCAGCAGAGGTGGCTTGTTTAAAAGATTCATCATCCACCAGAAGTAGAGCTTGATCACTGGGACGTGGACTAGGTTGACCCAAGTACATCCTAGGTTGACTTTCTTTCTTTGATGGAATTTCTTGCCTAGGAAATGCTGCCAAATAATCCTCTCTATCTGAATATGATCAAGGAATGTGACAAAGTCTTCTTAATTTGTGGACAAGGTGAAATATGCAAATTAAATTCTAGTATTCAATTGAAAAATGGATTTCTGTTCAATTGGAGGAAGTTTCTATTCTTGAAAATGAAAGTCACTCACTTGTGTCCAACTCTTCACAACCCCATGGACTATACAGTCCATGGAATTCTCTGGAACAGAATACTGGAGAGGGTAGCCATTCCCTCCTCCAGGGGATCTTCCCAACCCTGTGATTGAACCCAGGTCTCCCACATGGCAGGCAGATTCTTTACCAGCTGAGCCACCAGGGCAGCCCAGGAATACTGGAGTGGGTAGCCTATCCCTTCTCCAGGGGATCTTCAGCCTTGTCATTTCAGATATTTTTACCAATGACTTTGAAGAAGATACAGAAAGTTTTTTCATCGTTGTTGTGGATAAAAGAATCACTAACTAGATAATATTTATTATCTGGAAGGTAGACTGAATCCAATGGGGTAAAATTTAGCAGGTCTTAATATATGGTCCTTTATTAATTTCCAAATCTACTCTAGAGACAGATGGTTTCTGTTGGCTGTATGTACACAATTGACAGTGTGTGGTGAGGCTTTCAAAGAAAAATGAGAATGTGATTTGAGATTGTAGTAATACACATAAATGTCTGGAAGGAGAGTAGCTATAACTTTGTTCCTTCTCTTCTCTGGTAGGTCAGTTCAAGAGGATTTAGATAGATGAAATAGCCAAGAGTTATAAAAGAGAACAATCAATGTGGTTAAGTCACATAATGTAAACAATTTATTGAATGAAATTAGAATAAATATTCTGGGAAAGAGGCAACTTGTGTAATGTGCTAACCATTTCCTGATATTTGAAGTGTTGGCATCCCTGGGTGGGGAAGATCCCCTGGAGAAGGGAATGGCAACCCACTCCAGTATTCTTGCCTAGAGAATTCCATGGACAGAGGAGCCTGGTGGGTTACAGTCTATGGGGTCACAAAAAATTGGACATGACTGAGCAAGTAACACTTTGACTTGCATTTCACATGTGAACATGTAATTAGACTTTCTGTGAAGACTTGAATGTTAGTATTTTAACAAGGAATAGAGCTTCCAAGGAGATTTTTTACTTGAGATATAGAAGAAGTTTCCAATGGTCACAGTCATCTAAAGTTGGAACGTGTATGATTTATTTTTTAAGTCATTGGAGGTTTTCAGAATAGATGCATCATTTCATGGGATGTTATAACAGGCATCTAAGCTTTGGATGATTAGGTAACACTTAAAGTCTTTTTTCATGCCTGAATTTTTAACATTCTACGAAGATGTTTTCAGCTTACTTGACTTCAAAGAGGCTAATTTTCTAGTAATCGAATTCAAGATAATTTTGTTTTAACCCTAGAGGGATGGTGCCACTTAATATAGATCTTGCTTAGCTTTCTTTATTCCTAACTTTCTGCCTAACTGACATTTGAGTGGCTTCTGGCTGCTATTCTGTCTTCCTGGAAAACCTCTTCCTTCTTTAAACTTATGTTGCTTTCATGGCACAGGTATCCAGATCACCTGTATCTTCCCAGTTGCTCGTTCTGGTCTGATGGAAAGGCTCTTTGACATTTGATTGGCAGGAATTTGATGACAGACCCTCCATAAGATCCACCCAGTGAATATTCTGGCTCTTCCTCTCCTAGGTTATTACATTTGGCCAGCTAAAGAACTTTCAGTGCAAACTCAGTCTTTATTCATTTATCAGTTTACAAAATAGCTGCAGTATAACTCTATACAGAACCACCACAATTAAAGTCCTCTTATGTGTAAAATGAATTTACTTTGAAAACCATTTGGCTTATGGAAAGGTGACAGTGGCAAACACAAGTAGAGATAAATAGGCATGCGCTGTGCTTAGTCGCTCAATCGTGTCTGACTCTTTGCGACCCCATGGACTGCAGCCTGCCAGGCTCCTCTGTCCATGGGGATTCTGCAGGCAAGAATACCGGAATGGGTAGCCATGTCCTCCTCCAGGGGATCTTCCCAACCCAGGGATCGACCCCAGGTCTCCCACATTGAGGGCAGATTCTTTACCATCTGAGCCACAAGGGAAGCCCAAGAATACTGGAGTGGGTAGCCTATCCCTTCTCCAGGGGGTCTTCCTGACCCAGGAATTGAACCGGGGTCTCCTGCATTGTAGGCAGATTCTTTACCAGCTGAGCTACTAGAGAAGTCCATAAGTAGGCCTGTGTGGTAACAAAGTTAGAGACATGATTTGGGAGAATTTATATAATGGATTGGTTACTTAAAGAATATCAGTTCAGTTCATAATTTAAAGAATATGCAGAGAGGAAATAATGGGAATTTCAGCTCTGGGATGAGTGTCCTTTCCTGGTAATACTCCAAGTATGTTCTGATATTTAGACAGGGGATTTAAATTTATTCAACACTCAGATCAAACATTAGTACTAAGAAAAAAATAAAGGAAAGTAGTGTTTATATTATTTTGTGTTATGGCCTGTGCTGGGTACTTTATCTATGTTATCTCATTCACTTCTCATAACAGCCCTTGGAGGAAGGTGATAAAAGATGCAGGTAAGGAAATAGTCCAAGAGGTTTAATACTTGTTCAAGTATACGTGGTTAGTAAGCTATAGAGTGGTCATTCACATTTGAGATATGCACTCTCTGCTGTAGGGATGGAGGTGGGGGTCTCAAAACATAACACGTAGCAATGGGACAATGAGGCCATAAGTATCTTTTCATCAATTTAAGCATCAGATGGTTATTTGCTTGTAATGGAAAACTCATAAGATTAAAATACTGGATTTATGGAACCCTGTTGACTTCAAAGCAGACAGTTTAAGAAGCATAAGGCACATGCAAATTTGTCAGCTGTCAAATACATTGACCTGTAGCTCAAAGCATTCTGTAAAATATGAAAAAGCAGAGGGATTTTTTTCTTCTTTAAAATAATTCTGTTGCTGTCCCCCAAAACCAATGTGATGAATTTGCTCGACCTCAAGTGTTTCAGGTGAGGAGATGAAATCAATATGGAGAAAGGTTTCTTGACCCCAAGATACCTTGAGTTCAATGAGATCTGCTTGAGAGGATCTCTGACACAATTGTAGGCTCAGGGCTGTAGGAAGCCTTTGGTAGCTGGTGGCATGTTGGCGGAGGGCTGTGATAACACACTCTCCATCAATTTCCTTATCTCCTGATTACACTGCTCTTTAGAAGCTATCCCTAGGGTAAATCTCTTCAATTGATTTTGCTGTCAGGAGTCAGTTTGAGTTCACATAGGAAAGGAAGATTAGTACCTCACTGGTTAAGTGCTTTAGCAATTTGCCCTACATGTTAAATTATGGGCTTTATCAGCTCAGAGTTGCTTAATTTCCAGTGCAGGGCGAAAATGATACCATTTGGGCCAACCATTGCGCTTACATGGCAGTCACTGGGGACTTTGGTTGTTTGAACTTCTCTGTAACTTTAGTAAAATCCTCCAAGTCCGGAAACTGATTTTTCAATATCGTTGGCAGTCTGTGCCTCTCTTGATAAATTGCATGGTCACATTACTGTGAATTGCTTTGTAACCTGACTTCACTATCTCTCCCTGTTTCTTCAAATAAATGTAAGCATCTGTTGAAAATGATACTATTGTTTGTGTTGGCCCCTGGTCTGTGTGGTTGTGTGATATGGCAAGCAAATAAAGCAAAAATAATTACATTACAGAGAGAAGTGACAGGAAAAGCCACAGTCCAACTCAGTATCAAACCCCCCCCACAGGGCTATACCCCGAATTCTGTGTCTATTAGAGGAGAGGGAACAATTCATTCCCTTCATAGTCTTTGGTGCCTTCAGGAAACCCTCATGGAAATGCCTGGAAACAAAAAATCCCTTTCTTTGTTTTGTAAATTATTTCAGACTCCTTGAAATGTCCGAACTTCAATTTTGTGACAAAATGGACTTCTATTTGGCAAATCTTTTTTTTTTTTTTTTTTTTTAAAGAGGAATGAGAAAGATTTCTAGTGAATCCTCTTGTTGGATGTTGGAAGAGGCTTGGTGATGGTCTCCCGCTGTGTTGTTCTTACTTCAAAGTGTTTTAAAAAAATAGATGAGCATTATGTTCACAACATAACCCTTATAATTTCTCTGAGCAACAGAATGATAGATTGAGCTCCCTGACTTGTTCCTAGTCTGCTTGGTTTCTCTTTTCTCTTCCCCCATGAGGACCTCTGTTGTGCTGTGCTAAGTCGTGTCCAACTCTTTGAGACCCCATGGTGGCCAGGCAAGAATACTGGAGTGGGTTGCCATTTCTTACTCTAGGAGATCATCCCAATCCAGGGATCGAACCCAGGTCTCCCACATTGCAGGCAGATTCTTTACCGACTGAACCACCGGGGAAGCTCTTGGCCACAAGCTCTTGGATTTCCTCTGCTTTTCTGGTAGCAGCCAGTTGAATGACAGTTGGGAGGGGATCTGGCGGACCTCCAGATTGGAAACAAGCAGTGTGCCCTGTACATGTGGACATCTGGATAGGATATCCGCTTACTTCAGTGTTGGGGGGTTCAGAAAAGACTTCTGGGAGAAGCATCTTCTGAACAGAAGGATGGATATATAAGCATTACTCCAGTAGAGCAAATGCTGGGACAAAGATTGAAAAATCAGAGAAACTGATGTGATTGGGGAACTACAGGTGGCTTAGAATAGCTGCAGCATAAGGTAAAGGTGGGGGGGGGGCAGGTGAGGTTGGAGAAGTAGGCAGGGCCAGATTATGAAGGATCTTTTCCATTTTCAGTTTATGTTGGTATTTATTCCAAAAGAAGCAAGGACATAATTTTCTAGTCCTTCAGAAAATTGGTAATTCCTAATACCAATGATTTACCTCTACATCGCAAACAGGTATTGCTCTATTGCCAAACAAAACTCCATCTCCTGTGATAAATAGATGGGCAGATAAAAATCCTTCCTACTGTTTTTCATTGAGCAGGTATGAATCCTGAACACATAAGCCTCAAACCTACATTTTAGGATGAATCACTCTTAGTGCTTAGACATTTTGGAAAATCACCTTACTTCTATTTGTATTCTCTCCTACACTTACCCACTAAACCCCTTGACTGTGTACTGCATGCTAAGTTGCTTCATGTCTAACTCTGTGTGACCCCATGGACTATATATAGCCCACCAGGCTCCTCTGTCTGTGGGATTCTCTAAGCAAGAATACTGGAGTGGGTTGCCATGCCCTTCTTCAGGGAATCTTCCTGACCCAGGGATTGAACCTGTGTCTCTTACTTCTCCTGCATTGGTAGGTAGGTTCTTTACCACTACCACTAAACCCCTTGACTGGATCATTTCAAAATGAAAAATTGTATCCTGCCCCCACCTGAAACTATTTGGTGATGTCTCATTGCCATTCTCTGTGGGATCCTTCCTGGTCTGGTCCTCTGCCACCTCCCAAATTCATATGCTTGTTTTTCCTCTCAGGCTCAGAGCTCAGATCTCATTGACTGTCTTCCAGGCCCTTGTCCCTCCTGCCATAGAGAAGTTGCACCTGATGGTCCCTTTTCTGTAATATTGTTTCATTTCCTTCTCACTCAGGTAACTCTCATTTCTCCAGCAGATCTCAGCTCCATCATCACCTCTTCAGAAAGGTCGTTCCTGAATCCTCTCTGTGACCAGTCGGGGCTCCCTCCATGGTACTTGGTCATTTTTTGCTGACTCTGCTTCCCAAGAATAGTTCAGACCTTGTGACTTGCTGGAGGGCACAGCACTCTGTTTTTCCCTTTGATATGTGTTTCCGGTACTTTCTTGGTTAACAGTCAACCACACATGGTGTTCTCACTACTTCTTGGAATGAGTTTTCCTGGCTCTTGTGTGTTTGGATTTACTCTGTTCTTTCCCCGTTCCTGCAATGGCTCCTAGGTCTACTCCAGCATCTCCCACCTCTTTTCTTCCTTGGTTAGCTCCCTCTTCTTTCTCTGTCCCTGCATGTAGGTACTCCCCAGGGCCCTGTTGTTATTTCTATTCTTTTCTTCCTGTATGAACTTGCCCTAGGTTATCACGTCTACCATGATGATCTCTGCTATCACTTAGGCATGCATGAGTCTCAGACCTTTTATTCTCTCTGTCATCTTCACACTTGAGTACATTTGCATTTTTCTTACAAACAACTGAATGTTTCACTTGGATGTGTTGAAAACCTCTTCTATTTTGTGTCTGCTGTGGACCTCCACATTTCTTCTTTCATTAGCACTGTTCTTTTTCCTTTATTCTCTGGGCTAGATCTTTATTTCTTCCAGTTTATTAACATATTTACTTGCAGCACTGTGTAAGTTTGAGGTGTATAATGTAATAACTTAACCTACATGCATCATGAAAAGATTATCACAGTAAGTTTAGTGAACATCTGCTATCTCATATCAAATTGTCAATATCTGTTGGGTCATTGAAAATGGAAAAGGAGTTCCATAAAAGCATCTAGTTTTGCTTAACAGACTATGCCAAAGCCTTTGACTGTGTGGATCACAACAAACTGTGGAAAATTCTTCAAGAGATGGGAATACTAGACCATTTTGCATGCCTCCTGAGAAATCTGTATGCAGGTCAAGAAGCAATGGCTAGAATGGGACATGGAACAACAGACTGGTTTCAAATCAGTAAAGGAGTACATCAAGGTTGTATACTGTCACCCTGCTTATTTAACTTACATGCAGAGTATATCAGGCAAAATGCCAGGCTGGATGAAGCACAATCTGGAATCAAGATTGTTGGGAGAAATATCAATAACCTCAGGCCCTTGGACTGCAAGGAGATCCAACCAGTCAACCCTAAGGAAATCAGTCCTGAATATTCATTGGAAGGATTGATGCTGAAACAGAAACTCCAGTAGTTTGGTCACCTGATGCGAAGAACTGACTCACTGGTAAAGACCCTGATGCTGGGAAAGCTTGAAGGCAGGAGAAGAAGGGGATGATGGGTTGAGTTGGCTGAATGGCATCACCGACTTGATGGACATGAGTTTCAGTAAACTTTGGGAGTTGGTGATGGACAGGGAAGCCTGGCATGCTGCAGTCCATGGGGTTGCAAAGAGTTGGACATGACTGAGCTACTGAACTGAACTGACTATCTCATGTAGGTACAGAATTATATTTAAACAATTATAAAATTTTTCCTTGTGATAAAACTCTTAGGATTTTTTCTCAATTTCATGTATAACATATTAAACAGTCTTAATATATTTATCATGTTGTACATTACACCCCGAGTGCTTATTTATAACTGGAAGTTTGTACCTTTTGCTCACCCTTCCCTTTCCCCCCATGCCTGCCTCTGGTAACCTCAAATCTATCTCTTTTTCATATGAGTTTGTTTTTGAAGTATAATTGACCTATAGTACAATGCTAGGTCCTGTTACACAACACAGTGATTTGGTATTTCTATACATTTCAAAATTATCACCATAATAATTCTAATTATGATTCATAACCATATAAATACATTAAATAGTTATTGACTATGTTCCCAACACTGTACATTTCATATTTAAGACACCTTTATTTTGCAACTGCAAGTTTGTACCTCTTAATCTCTCTTATCTATTTCTTTTTACCTCCTCCTCTCCAGCAACCGCCTGTTTGTTCTCTGTATGTATAATTATGTTTTGTTATGCTTGTTCATTTGTTGTTTTTTAGATTCCACATATAAGTGAAATTGTACAGTATCTGTCTTTCTCTCTCTGATGTCTTTCACTTAGCACAATACCACTTAGGTCCATTCATGTTTTCACAAATGGCAAGATTTTGTTCTTTTTTATGGCCAATATTCCATTATATATAACATGTACCATATCTTTTTTTACCCATTCATCTCTTGATGGGCAGTTGGGTTGCTTCTGTATCTTGGCCACTGTAAATATTGCTACAATGAACTTAGTAGTGCATATCTTTTCAAATTAATGTTTTTGTTTACTTCAGATATGTACACAGGAATGGAATTGCTAGATCATATGGTAGCTTTATTTTTAATTTTTTGAGGAACCTCCATAGAGTTTTCCATAGTGGCTGTACCAATTTGTATTCTCACCAACAGTGCACAACTGTTCCCTTTTCTCCATCCTTGTCAACACTCATTATTTATTGTCTTTTTAATAATAACCATTTTAACAAACATGAGGTGATAGTTCCTTGTGGTTTTGATTTGTATTTCCCTGATGATTAATGACATTGAGATTCTTTTCATATGCCTGTTGGCCTTCTGTATGTCTTTGGAAAGATAACTATGCATGACCTCTGCCCATTTCTCCTTTGAGTTGTTTAGTATCTGGATGTTGACTTGTATGGGTTCTTTGTATATTTTGTATATGAACCTCTTATCAGATATTTGCACTATCTTCTCCTGTTCAGCAGGTAGCCTTTTAATTTTGTTGACAGTTTCCTTTGGTATGCAAAAGCTTTGTAGCTTAATGTAGTGGCATTTGTTTATTTGTGCCTTACCCCCCACTTTCTTGAGGAGACATATCCAAGCTAGATCTCTTGGAATCGATTCTGACTCTTCCCTCTTTCTATTTCCTCCCATATTCATCTCTCTACTCATCTGATCACCAAGTACAATGGGGTCTACCTCTTAAATGTCTCTAGAATCTAGCTTCTCTATACTTAGCTTTCCCCAAAAGGCCATCTCTCTTGTCTCCTCATTTAAACCTCATCTTCAGTTTATCTATCTATAGTTCATCAAAGATATTGTCATCAGAGTTATTTCAAATCAAATAGAAATCTGTTCATTCAACAATGGCTATAACCTTTGTTCATTATACATTTTCTACAGGATAGTGTTTAAGATCCTTTGTGTGGCATTTAACATCTCAGTCACCTCTTGTTATTTTGCCTGTGAATTGTTCACTCTGATGATGCTAGTTATCCCCACTCTATTTGCTGCCCTCTGTGGTTTTACTCATGCTGATTCCTCTACCGTTAGTTTTTTTCTTCCTTCTCTGACTGGGTAACTTCTTCACTCTTCAAATGTCACCTTCCTTGTGAAACTTCCCTGGAATCCCCAAGCAGAAATTAGGACCTATCCCCTCTTTGGTGCTGCCACAGTATTTTGAACATGTCATTGTAGCACTTATTATAATGAACAAACAATATACATATGTGCACATATATATGATTTTAGTTATTTTTACTTGTGTGTCTGCCCCCCTCACCCCCACTAAATGTAAACATTGTGAAAATAAGGATAACATTTTAGTTTTGTTTTCATCTTTACATCTCCGAGTTTAGTACAATGTTTGGAACGAGAGCATGTGTGAGGGCTTTGAAACATTTTTTGTCAAATCGAATTTAAAAAATAGTTCTGTGCATTGGATGAACATTCTCTTTAGCAAATGGGCAGAAACTGATGAAAAAAATCTAGCTATCAAGGAACAGACCATGTGTATTTTTTGTTTTATCAGTGTTGAATGAATTCTTTGCTAAAATATTGAAAAGGGAAAACATGTTTGACTTTATTTGACATAATGTGTGCTGCCGGCATTAATAATGCCCCGTTTAGAGAAGAATAAATAGAGCTTTTGAGAGGTTAGATACAGAAATCAAGTCCTCCTCTTGTTTTCCTTCAGTTTGCCCACAGGCTGGGGAGATGAGGCAGGGCTGTGAGTGCAGTATTGATAGGCTGGAGCAGAGGAAAGGCACTATGGCAATTAAGATAGGTGCATTCAGAGACATACTGGTTTTATTTTTATTTTATTTATTTATTTATTTATTTTTTGACATACTGGTTTTAGAGAAGATAAATTAATCCACAATAAAGTCATAAAGCTGGCATTTCAGAGGTTATCCTGCAGTTGGAAAAATACATTTATTTATAATTTCAATTCATGGTATTTTCTTTTGAATGGTGAAATTAGTATTCAGTGATAAATGCATTTTGAGGGGTAAACTCAGTGTGTGCTTGGCTCATTGGTAGTCTGATGAAAATTTTTTACTGTGCTTCATGTCAAGGGTTAGGCGTAAAAGCATTTCATTCTGATGTTAAAATCCATTTCAGTCAAATAGATTGGAAGTAATTATATTGTAGGACCAACTCACAATTTTCCAGTTTTAGAAAAGGCAGAATTATAAACAAAATTTGGGTTAGAGTAAGTGATTAAAAAATTATAAACATGGAATGTTGCTGTTGAGAAAGGCTTTACATGCATCTAACTTACCCAGAGAAAACCGGGGCTCTGAAAAGTCAAGCCATTTGTCTAAAGTCAAATGAGTTCATAACCAAGACTTGGCAGAACCCCAGTGAACTGACTCCTTGTTCAATACTCTTTCCATCACCACAGACCTGTTACCCCAGTAAGAATGGTCATACACACATTTCTAACATTTCCTTATCTTTGGCCAATGGCTTTGATTTTTATCTGCTTTAAGAGTTTTTTTTTTTTTTTGATAGGTTTTATCCAGTAATCTCTTGGACTGAGGAGCATTTGGCTAAATAGAGAGCTATGTTTTTCCTTAATATTCAAGCACCCCTATAAAATAATGTCAGCTTGGTAAAGTGTATTTCTTTCCCTGAAAACTTAGAAGAATATGCCTCATCATTGTAAGAAGCTCTTCATAACGTGATTTCCTGACCTTTTTGAGAGCACCTTGTGTGTAAGATGGTCCTTGCAACCTGCCAGAACAAAGTACTTCCTTGTTCAAGCAGTTGAATTTAGTGTAGATGTGTGTTTTGTTTTTGCCGAAGTCATGTTTAATGTGGGAGAGTTAGGTCTATTTTTCCCACTGGAGCCTCCAGAATTTTCCCTAATGAAATCCTGATTTAATAAATATTAGTGTGAGCCCTTGAAAGGCTTCCCTGGTGGCTCAGCGGTAAAGATTCTGCCTGCAGTGCAGGAGTTGCAGGAGATGTGGTTTGATCCCTGGGTTGGGAAGATCCCTAGAGGAGGGCATGGCAACCCACTCCAGTATTCTTGCCTGGGAAATCCCATGGACTGTGGAGCCTGGTGGGCTATGGTTCATAGGGTTGCAAAGAGTCAACACGACTGAAATGACTGAGCATGCACACACAGCCCTTCAAACTTTCTACTCTGAGTGAAAAGAGGTAGAAACTGGGAAGAAAAGGGAAAGGGGATAAGTGCAGGGAGTGTGTCTGGGAATCAACCCCCAAAGCCACCTTCAACTCTCTGTCTAATATTTGCAGAGTGCTGAATTGAAAAATATTTTCATGTTTTTTTCAGTCATTTTGTTTTTAAAGCAGTCCTCAATGTTATTGTGGACGTCATTATGTAATGAAAACTAATGCTCAGTGATTCTAGATAATAGTCCCTATGTGACACACCCAGCACATTTCAGAGCTGGAGCCTGGTCCACAGTTGAAGACTCCTAGCCCAGCACTCTTTCTTCTCTCCCAGTTGTCAACAACATTTCCAGTAGACCCTCCAAAGATAACAGCATTTCAATTCTCATGCTGTTTCTCTGGAGTATTTTATTGGGCCCTTGGAAACTGGGGATTGAAAAGTGAATAGTTTAGTCTTTCAAAGGAGACTTTACATAACCCTTTTGTTTGGCTTATTCCAGGATTCCAGTGATCTTTTAGTAGGAGAGTTTCAGAGATGTTTGTGGAAAGCAAAATCACAGCCTTGACAAAAGCAACGTGTCAGATCTTTCCGCTAAGAATCTGTTTCTCAAGAATATGGGTTAGGCTGTTTTGTGTCTTTGAATCTATCTCATCCACATTGCAACAACAATTACCAGCATGGTATCCCACCAAAAGAGAGAGCTATTTGGATGTTAATTTTCCAGTGATACTAACATCCAGATTTCCATTAAGTACCAAGACTTTATGATTCTTTGGGTCTATACAACGAAAAAGATTTATTTTATACACACTGTCATTCTATTTCAGAAACTCAATTGTGTTTTTATCCAAGAATATGATACATGCAATCATCTTTTCAAAATTCCCACATTTTTCTACACTAAATCCAATTTTTCATATTATGAATAATTGAATTGCAAATATTATATACATTTAAATAACAGGTGTATGTGTGTATTAATGTGGTTTGTGTGTCTAAATTCTACATGTCAGCCTCTCATGTCTTTTCACTATTTGTGGAGCTGAGCTTGATCACTTCTTAAGGTGATGATCACCTGAGCTCTCCATTATTGACCTAGATTATCCCTTTGTGATAAATAAGTAATCTATGGGTGATAGTCTGAGGCCATGTGAATAGACAAATAGTTTTCTCTCTCTATCTGTGGAAACAATGAGCCTGTGCTATTCTCCCCAACAATCTGTCTTCAGTTAACTCCACCCCAGAGCAACAGGGTCCCGAACAAAGGCATTTTGTTTTAACGTTCAGGCACGGGGTCAGGGTTCCCCCGAGGTAGGCCATTAGGTGTGATTATAATAACAAAAACAACAAAAAGCCAAGGTTAACATCAAAGAAACAGATCCAACCTACCAAAACTGACTCTTCCCTGTAACAAGACAGCATGTCCCAGGGGTCCTGGAGAACAAAAATAGACATTCATCTTATATCTCCTTTGCTTAAACTATCTGATGTAATTCAAGGTCTCAGGTATAAAAAGACAATCTTATCAGATGGCATATTTCAAGAATTTAGGGGTTCTGATTAAGGCCCAGGAACTGATTAAGAGCCAATTCTTTCTTTGGAATATAAAGGGATTGAGGCATCTCAAGCCTACTGAGTTAATCCTTTAATGCACATTGACATAAATATCCTCATTTTTCTTCTAATCCACAGTTTCTTTCTTTCTTTCTTTTAATTGAAGGCTAATTACTTGACAATATTGTGGTGGTTTTGCCATACACTGACATGAATCAGTCATGGGTGTACATGTGTTCCCCTCTCCCCCGGCCCCCTTCCCAAAGCCCCCTCCCCAGTCCCTCCCCATCACATCCCTCAGGGTTGTCCCAGTGCATCAGCTTTGGGTGCCCTGTTTCATGCATTAAACTTAGACTGGTCCTCTATTTAACATATGGTAATATAAATGTTTCAATGCTATTCTCTCAAATCATCCCACCCTCACCATCTCCCACAGAGTCCAAAAGTCTGTTCTTTATATCTGTGTCTCTTTTGCTGTTTCACTTATAGGGTCATTGTTACCATCTTTCTAAATTCCATATATATGCGTTAATATACTGTATTGGTGTTTTTCTGACTTACTCCACTCTGTATAGTAGGCTCCAGTTTCATCCACCTCATTAGAACTGACGTAAATGCTTTCTTTTTAATAGCTGAGTAATATCCCATTGTGTTTATGTACCACAACTTTCTTATCCATTTGTCTGCTGATGGACATCTAGGTTGCTTCCACATCCTAGCTATTGTATACAGTGCTGTGATGAACACTGGGGTACACATTTCTCTTTCAATTTTGGTTTCCTCGGTGTGTATGCCCAGCAGTGGGATTGCTGGGTCATATAGCAGTTCTATTTCCAGTTTTTTAAGGGATCTCCACACTGTTCTCCACAGTGACTGTAACAGTTTGCATTCCTACCAACAGTGTAAGATGGTTCCCTTTTCTCCACACCCTCTCCAGCATTTATTGTTTGTAGACTTTTTGATAGCAGCCATTCTGACTGGCATGAGATAGTACCTCATTGTGGTTTTTAGTCAACAGTTTCTTAAGGAGAAGTTTCCTCTCTTTTATCTCTATGGCCCTTTCTTCTCTATTGTAGTTGTGAGTCTTCATACTGTCAACAATTACAGCTGGAAAGCTGTGCATAATATTAGTGGTACAAGTATGTCTTAGAAAGGAGATGTCATAATTTTCTGAGGAGATATTAGATATAGAAATGAATCAGCATCATCACTTATTACAGTCTGTTGAGATGCTCAATGACAATTTCTAAGTTTTCTTCATATAATGAAACTCATTTGTCCTCTCAAAAACCAACATTCACTCTAAATTCAATTTTTCGTACTTAATTTGTTTCTGCTTTGTATAATCACTGGTTTCATAACATGATACTTTTGTTTTTTTTAATGGCAATTTTGTGGCATTTCTGCTCCAGTAAAGCTTATGTAATGTTTTTGAGATGACTTAGAAACTCAGTCACCACTTAGAACAGTGATGTTCTACACAAATACAACCAAGGTCACAGTCACTCCACTGCAAATTAATTTAGGGATATAATTTGCTTGTAATTTAAACTCTGCTTGTTTTCTAAAATACAAGTGTCTGAGACAAAGCCTCTTTGACTTACAGATATTTTTACATAGCTATGTAAACCATTTATAAAACAAGGGACTTGATTTTTAATTCACTACTCATTTTCAAAATGTTAGTGGATGATTTCATTCAGTGATGGTTTTCTGTTTATAATATTTTGCAGATTTGTAAGATATGTTAGTAGTTATAGTTCTGATACACACACATCAAAATCCACTGTGACTTTTCTAGCCAGAAATGTATTTACTTAGAGAAGTAAATAAAGAGCTCAACATTTCTTTGAGAAGTCTGAAGAAGCATACCCTGGCTGAGGGGCTCCCCAAGTAGCACTAGTGGTAAAGAATCCTCATGCAATGCAGGAGACCCAGGGTCCATCCCTGGGTCTGGAAGATCCCCTGGAGGAGGGCATGGCCACCCATTCCAGTATTCTTGCCTGGAGAATCCCATGGACAGGGAGCCTGGCAGGCTACAGTCCATAGGGCTGCAGAGAATCAGACATGACTGAAGAGACTTGGCATGCACACAAGCTCTGACTGAGCTACATCCAGAACCACAGTGTAGGACCAGGCTGGCTACTAAAGGAGCTGCTGCCTCTGCTGAGGGCATAAAGCTGCTCCTCAGGCAGCTGCCGCCACAGTTACTGACACAGAACTCGCTGACTTGGCCAGCCTCAGTGCAGCAAAAATAGGTGTCCTGCATCTTGCTTTCCTTGCTTCATGTAAATCCATCCCAGGTGAGTGCTTTGCTTTCAGAGTGACTCAGCTCTGAATCAAGGTCTTGCTGAAGGATACCTGATTGGTGGCAGTTGAATAACATGCAGAATGATAGCTGCAAGGAGATTGGGAAGTACAGTTTTCCAGCTTGCCTACTTTGCTGTGCTGGAAGGTTAGAACAGGTACTGGACCAGCAAACAAACCCACCATCTCTCACAGGAATGTGAGGAGAGGTCCATGCACTCATATCTGTGTCTTCCCATCCAACAAGTCAAATGCTGTGCTTACAGAATCACCTATACCAGCAGAGAATTTTCTCCTATTATTTAAGGACCTGAACAGACAGTTGCTTCCTAAGATGTGTACAACTCCTGCTTTAAATCTTGCTTATAGTGGAGTGGGGTTTTCTGTTCTCTCTGAATAGCACTTGGGGTTCTCTAAGGAAGTTGCTTTAATATTATCAGTTTTTAAATTATTTTTTTTGGCTGTGCTGGGTCTTAGTTGTGGCAAGTGGAATCTTTAGCTGTGGCATGTGGGATCTTAGTTCCCTGATCAGGGATTGAACCCAGGCCTCCTACATTGGAACCCCTGAGTCTTAGCCATTCTATCACTAAGGAAGTCCTCTGAAGTTGCTTTAGAGATGGACAGTTGGGCATGGATGATGGGGACCCTGAGATAATATACTGGAGGCTAATGGACTGAGGTTTTAAAACAATTATCTGAGGAGAATGGTATGGTCCATCCTACGCCATAGGCATTTGGCATTCTTTAGATCTCAGTTCTCCCTGCTATGATTTTGCATACAAAAGAAAAATTATTGTTTGAGTGTTTTTCAAATTTGTATCCTTAAATCTCTACCTCCCCACAGGGGAAGCATGGTGGTGCTTCGTCTCATTTGTAGCTCACTGACTCTTCAAATTTGCCCTCCCCTCTAACGTGTGAAAACGTTAGAAAGGCATTTCCTCTGTTTCTAAGGGTGTTGAAGTCTTAATCCCTTGAGGAAGGCCTTGCTGTGCCTTATTTGTTGTCTTTAATGTTGAAGAGTTTGGGCAACTTATTTAAATTCCCTTGCTACCAATTTCTACTCGGTAGCAGTGGAAATGCCCTGGAAATAAGTTTGGTCACTGGGGGGCAGTTCAGAGAAATGAGTATAATTTCTATGCTACCAAGAGACCTATAGTAAATATAACTATTAAACATTATGATGAATTCGATAAAGTATCTAGGAAATTTGGAGCCTAAAATACTGTATTTTTCTTGGATTCCATTTCTGGGTCTAAAAATTTTACATAACTAAAAATACAAATCACCGTGCTGGTTTTGGCAGATTTATCTCCAGCCGTGTTGATATAAGAAACATGTATCCAACTGAGTTTCACAAATAGACTTGAAGTAATTTAGTTTGGAGCACAACATTCCATTTAACCAAGAGCGCTGCTGTGAAGGGAAGATGTTACCCGTTTTCCAAGTGTTCTCCTGCTGACATTTACACTCTTGTATCTGTGAGCCCAGTGATGCCTTTACAGCCCAGCTGCAGATATCAGAACTGACTTTCCAAATACGCTTGATTATTCAAGTAGAATTATGTGTTCAACCATAATTCCTTTCATTGTGTAATCCGTAGAAAAAAATGTGGCACATGAATGCATGGAGTGGCATATTATTTGAAAAGAAATGTGCACCAGAAGGACTGAAAGAGTATGACGTATATTAGAGTAAACCAAAGCCTAATTCAGATTTTGTTTTCAAATAATATCCTTCATACATTTTCTTGTAAATGACATGTTCAAAAGGAACTCATGCATATTTGTATCTTTAGCAACTTGATCGTGTGTTATCCTCTGGCAGATTGGTTTCTTTTTTTTTTTTTGAAAGAATCATTTTTGAGATGTCAGTTATTTCAAAATTTTCTCACCACTTATTGAACTCATCACTTTTATGAGATAGGGAATAAAGAATTTTCTTGTCTCCAAAGGCTACGTACTTCATTTCGGTTTAGAGTGATTATTTGGAATGTCTCTTCTATAGGTGGCTGAGATAAATTCCAGGACTCTGACATTTGCTTTTTCTCTTTCTATTATGTGGGTGGCAAAAGCATACTCAGAATATAAGCCCAAAGACTAAAATCAATTTCCAGTTATAAGTGATTGTATGTTCAAATTAAGTAATTTGATTCATTTCCACATCCCCTCTGCTAATGTTTGAAAGAAGCTGTGTATCATGTTTATTAGTTGAATATTATGTGTTTCTAAATATTTGTGCCTTTTAAATAATGTTTAATGGAACTTGAAGACATTAAGGGGTTTTTCTTCACAGGTGCCACAATTTATTACAAAGCTATAATAATTAAAACTGTGGTGTTGGCAGAAATTTAAATAACTAGAACAATAGAAAAGAAGAAAGTGCTGAAACACATCCATGTGAATAGGGAAGATTTTTTGTTAAAAGACATAGATGGCTTTGCTAATCAGTGGGAGAAAGATAGACTATTCAAAACCTGTGTAGGATAATTATCCATGTGGAAAAATCAGCTTGCATACCCTTTTCACATGATAATAAACACAGGCCAGGCAGATGTAAGTGTGGAGGGTAAACTTTAAATCTTAGGTAGAAAATATAGAATTCCTGTATGACCCTAGGATAGGGAAGGATTACTTAAGGAAACAAAGATTCACATCATTAAAGAAATGAATGATAAATTTAACTCTGTTAAAATGAAGAATTTCTTTTCATTATAAAAACACCACGAAGAAAGTAGAAATCAAAAAATTGAGAAAAAAGCATTTGCAAAGGAAAAAAATTGAAAAGAATTATATATGCAGAATATACAAAGTATCTGTCAAGTCAGTTATATAGAAACAGGCAGAAGACCCTAACGGGCATTTTATAGAAGGCTTAAAATGACCTGTAAATACAAAAGGATGCCTAGTCTCATTACTAATAGGGAAATGCTAATTAAAAACACAATGTGGTAAGCCTTAAAACTATTGGAATTGTTTTTAAAAATGAATGTATGGATGCTATTTTGGGCACTAGAGTAGAAATAGATTAAAAGCATTGTTAAATTCATAACAGCTTTTTACTTTTCAGTGGCTCTTGAAAAGTACAATTATAATCATTCAAGTAATAAATTAATATTTTTTACTCCAAGAACTGTTTCTCATAGTCAACAAGACAATGTCCTAGGCTGATTTCTAGTCCAGCTTAATGCAGATAAAGAAAGTATGGTTCAATAAATTGGTTCAAGTTGTACCCAGGTCTTCTTAATCCTAGCCTGGCTGAGAGTTTTATTGCTGCAGAATAAAATCCTAACTTTTCTGTGTTCTTGGAAAGACTGTGTAATCTCTCCAACTGGTGTTTCCACTTTTAGCATCCACTAATTTTATACTCCATCTCTGAATTTAGCACAGCTAGTCTCTCCTTAATTTTTTCAATGTAACTTCTGTATTTCTCTTGGGTTCTTCTGTCATACTATACAATTCCAGTTGCCATTTAGGATACAATTTGACCTCTCT
This sequence comes from Cervus elaphus, assembly GCF_910594005.1. Classification (NCBI taxonomy): domain Eukaryota; kingdom Metazoa; phylum Chordata; class Mammalia; order Artiodactyla; family Cervidae; genus Cervus; species Cervus elaphus. The sequence goes on along the minus strand of NC_057833.1, from coordinate 29,543,227 downwards.
ATCACCTGCCTGAACCTCCCCACCCAACTTAGTTTTTCCTATCTCTGAACTCTCATAAGCATTTCTACATCATTCTAAAGGCAGTAGTCATGTGATATTGTACATGGGGCATTGCTTTCATAAATTTTTCAGCTTTTCATTGAGTCCTTATTATGTTTATGTATTTATTATTTTTTGGCTGTGCTGCGTCTTCATTGCTGTGCTTGGGCTTTCTCTAGCTGTGGTGAGCAGGAACTACTCTCGTTGCAGTTTGCGGGCTTCTCATTGCAGTGATTTCCACTGTTGCAGAGCATGGGCTCTAGGGCATGTGGGCTTAGAGTTGTTGGCAGCACTCGGGTTCAATAGTTGCAGGGTGTGGTTCTAGAACTCAGGCTCAGTAGTTGTGGCACATGGGTTTATTTGCTCCGTGGCATGTGGAATCTTCCTGGACCAGGGATCAAACCATGTCGCCTGCCATTGGCAGGCGGACTCATATCCACTGTGCTACCGGGGAAGTTCAAGTCCTTATGTTTTAAATACTGAGAAGTCATTGGTGCTTAAGAATCACATGGTCTCCTGTTTTGGAGATTTGATAACCCAGTACATTTTATTTTTCTAAAAATTTCCTCTTTCCTCTAAGTTTTTGCAAGTGCCTCATGGGGTGAAACTTGATCTCTATCCTAGAATAGTTTCTGCCACTGAGAAAGCTCAAGAAATAGGTGTCAAATTATATTCTCCAGAAAAGAAATAGGTTTTTTTCTCTCCAGCACCTATTTTATTTTTCCTTGACGATTTCTTGATTTTATTAGTTTAATGTTGCTTTCAATGAGTGAAAACTTTTTGGTGGTTCAGAGGAAACTGTAGCATTGATTTTAGTACATTGGAACTATTTTTAATTACCGAACAGTCCTAACCTTTGTTATTGCAATGGGGAAAAAAAAAACCCAAAAAGATGAGCCATGAATAGTGCTTTATATCAAACAAAAGCAAAATCTAATGGTAGGAAGAGGGAAGTGGTACCTTCTTGCCATGCAATGACCCTAAAAATGAAGCAAAGTAATAGAAGCAGAGTCATCTTAATGAGAAGGCTTTATTGGAATGGCCCTTTGAATGATAAGCAGTCATTTTAATGACCATGCAAGCTCTGTATTCAGTGGCATATACAATTGTGTAGTTAATGAGAATACTCAGGAACTTTCGTTTTTAAAAAACCTGTGGTAACAGATAAAAGCTTCATTTTGGTTTCTGTCTGTTCTGAGGTTTATTATATATTTTGTAGTGCAAAAGTATTTGAAGTTTTTCCAGAGAATGCTATTTGCTCCAGCATCGAAAGATGCTGGAATGTGCTTATTGGTGATGGTCTCTGGTAACTGATAATTGAATTATTACAAAAATAAGCAATGTGGCCCAGAACAGTTTCTTCCGTTTTACCATGTTATAGTCACTGAAGGGAAAGTTACTGACTTTGCATGTAGTCCAACAAAGGTAACCTTAGCTTTAGGTGGCAAGAGGACAGATGTCTGGATGGTATCATTTTATTAAACACAAGAAAGTCTTTCTGTCACTGAAGCATTTCCCCTCACTTGCAGAAACCTGGAGGATTTATTTATTTATTCATTTATTAAACAGTTGCATTCAAGCTATCATTAAGCATTTATGTAGGAAAGGCTTAAAATGTGGGTTCCTTCAAGGAGGATGCCAAAGAGAGGTAGTGATCTTTGATTCTGCAGAAGTTTGTCCTGAGTCTTAATCAGAGATTAAGTCATAATCAGAGTCTTAATCAGAGATCACTTGATTGTGAAGCACCTAATTTTCTCTAACTAGTTTTATAAAAATAAGAGAGTATTAGGAAAGATCGGGCAATCTCTTGTAGAACTCAGTGATGGGAGTAAATTTGGGATTTGCTTGCTATGGCAGTTTCATGGAGAACATTTATAATCAGTGCAGAGGTAAAATAATGGGATTTATTGTGGCCTATGGGCTAGAATTTCGTCTCCAGCCCTTGTATGGACTTGAGGGAGAACATGTATCCAGTTTGCCTGGGAGAGACCTCAATTTTGTCTTTTATCCTTGCGGAATTACATTCGTCTCTTCTTTTGCTCTCAAAGATTCCTGGTTTAGTAGGTGCTGGTGGATTCTCTAAAGCATCATGTGGGCTCCCCAGGTGAATCAGTGGTCAATCATCTGCCTGCAGTGCAGGAGGCATTGGTTTGATCCCTGGATCAGGAAGATCCCCTGGAGTAGAAAGTGGCAACCTGCCCAGTATTCTTGCCTGGAGAATTCTATGGACAGAGGGGCCTGGTGGGCTATAGTCTGTGGGCATCGCAGAGTTGGACATGACAGGGCAACTGAGCACACATGCAAAGCATCATGAAGATTCTAACTTTAGAACTTGTGAATGTTACCTTCTAAGGAAAAAGGGTCTTTATAGGTGTACATTATACAGCCTTTTGATAGGAAGAGGCTATTCTGGACTATTTCAGTTTGCCCCACAGGCAATCACAAGTCTCCTCAAAAGAGAGGCAGAGGGCTACTTGGCAAAACAGAGATGGGCATCAGTGTGTCACGTAGCCACAAACCAAGGAATACTGGGGGCCACCCGAAGCTGGATGAGGCAAGAAGCCGACACTCCTCTAGAGTCTCTGGAGGGAAGGTGGCCTTGCTGCTGCCATGATTTTGGTCCAGCGATGCTGATTTCAGATTTCTGACCTCTAAAACTGTGGGAAAATATATTTCTGTTGTATTCAGCCACCAAGTTTGCAGTAATTTGGCAGCCCGAAGGAACTAATTCACTTGGCTTGGAAGGCAAGTTGTGTGGTTACTCCACTTTCCCAGAGCTTCAAGGTTACCTGTTCTCACCCCTTACTTGCAGGCTGCCTGGTCATGCCTCTCTGGATCTCTTTGTTCTTCCTTCTCTTAGAGGAACAGACTTTCTTTACTTCATTTGCCAACCTTCCTAAAAGGTTTTCTGGCTTCAAATATACTCAAATCTGAGAGGTCTAGTCTCTGAGTCTAGTTGACCCATTTTTCTGAGTGTGCCAGTTCTAATTTCCTAGGGAAGAAAGTGAGATTGGCTCAAATCTGTTTCCACATTAGTTCTTTGTGTGTTAGTTTTTTTTTTTTTCCTTTAAATCCAATCAACAGTGATGAATGGTGGGGAGAAGTCACATAATAATAAAAACACACTTGAGATCAAGGCCGGTTTCTTAGAAGATTTGTATTTGTGGTGGGTAGCTTAAATGAGGGCCTCCCAGTGGTGCTAGTCTTAAAGAACATGCCTGCCAATGCAGGAGACATAAGAGACGTGGGTTCGATCCCTGGGTAGGAAAGATCCCCTGGAGTAGGAAATGGCAACCTGCTCCAGTAAGCCAGGGCAAAGAAAACTCCTTCAAAAGTATCCATTTGTTAAAAATTAACCCGGTAATATTAGGCTTTCCAATGCTCCTGATGGAGAAGGCAATGGCACCCCACTCCAGTATTCTTGCCAGGAAAATCCCATGGATGGAGGAGCCTGGTGGGCTGCAGTCCATAGGGTCGCTAAGAGTCGGACACGACTGAGTGACTTCACTTTCACTTTCATGCATTGGAGAAGGAAATGGCAACCCACTCCAGTGTTCTTGCCTGGAGAATCCCAGGGACGGGGGAGCCTGGTGGGCTGCCGTCTATGGGGTCGCACAGAGTCGGACATGACTGATGTGGCTTAGCAGCAGCAGCAGCAGCAATGCTCCTGATTATGTATTGCTATAATCAGGAGGAGTTTTTAGATCAAAAAGAAAGGTTTTAATTTGAAATTCCTTGATGATGTTTTTCCTTACATATTTCATGTCTGAAGTTTTCTGAGTTGAAGTTCAGAAAACACTAATTTTCTTGAAATCTTTGAATATCAAATTAATCATATAATCTTCCTTTCATAAAATGAAAAATAATTTCTTTGAGATTTTTATTGGTCTGTTTGCATTCCATTATGCTGTCATTAACTCACTGGATAGTATAATCGATTGAGAAATGTATTGGAGAGAACTGTTAACTTTGGAAGTTCCTAAACTATGTTTCCTTTGCGACAATATAGATATCAACTTCTTTTACTAGTAAGTATTCAATAAATGGGCTTCCCAGGTGACTCAGTGATAAAGAATCTGCCTGCCAACTCAGGAGATGTGGGTTCGGTCCCTGGGTCAGACAGATCCCCTGGAGAAGGAAATGGCAACCCACTCCAGTATTCTTGCCTGGAAAATCCCATGGACAGAGGTGGATTACCGTCCATGGGGTTGCCAAGAATCAAACATGACTTAGGAATTAAAGAGCATCATCATCATCAGCAGCAGTTCAATAAATGGAACCTACTCCTGTTCAGCTCCTCCTCTTACCTTTCCAGAGAGGTCCCATGAGCTGAGGGAATATGCATGTGTCACCCCATTTTGCCCTGGACGCAGCCAGCATGGTAGCCTATTGCATCACTTTGTGTCTTATCTTTCCTTGTCTTCCTTCTCTTTTTTCTTTTATTCTCACCATTGTAGATCTATGCCTCCTAAATAAAGTATTAACATTTTATTCTTGCCTCAGAGGACCCAGAATTTCTTAAAAACCCAGGCCAAGACCATACCCAATACCTTTCTTGTGATTGAAGAGAATTCAGTCTTTTGACTTCAAGTTATAGTTCATTATGTGTATCTTCTTTTGGTATATCTTTCTGATATGTAAGAATCCAATGGTGGATTTTCATGCTCTAAGTTAGTGACTGGGAAAATCAAACACATAATCTAAATCTCTTAGTATACCTAATCAGATTCTATATCATATGCTGTCAGACCAAAAGAAAAAAGCAAGCAAGAAAGCAGCAGCAGTAATAACAAATGTGCTAGCCTAGGTTAATAGTGGTTTGAATTTTAATAGATAAGGGACTCAGGAACTGAGAAAAATACATCCAAGAAAGTATATAGGGTTATTTATAAAAATGGGATAAACCCATTATATTTTCATACTAAGACAAATTTTATATACTCTTAGAGCCTTTATGTTTCTTTGTGTGGAAATGCTCCTGCGGACCTGTATGTGTGCCCAGTCATGTCCAATTCTTTGTGACCCCATGGACTGTAGCCTGCCAGGCACCTCTGTCCATGCGATTCTCTAGGCAAGAATACCGGAGTGGGTTGCCATTTCTTCCTCTAGAGGATTTTCTAGACCCAGGGACTGAACCCATGTCTCCAGGATTTGGCAAGTGGCTTCTTTAACACTGAGTCACTTGGGAAGCTCTTGTATGGAACTACGTGTACTTTTAAACTTACTTTGTAAAATCTCTTGAAATATTTCAAAGTACTGCAAAGCCTAGGCACATTTATAAGTAGAATGAAATCTTGGCTTTAAGCTGACAGGAGTTCTAACTGCATCGAAAAACAAATGCATTTCTTGTTTTCCTTGAGCCCTCATGACTTCAGGGTTGATGCAACTCTGAATAACTAGCAATTTTATTCTTGAGTTTAAGAGAGAATTCTCTATCCTTATAGTTGTTGAAGGTAACCTTGCTGTAGCAAGAAAAGAAGATAACAATAACTAATCTGCTATCCAAACCCCACATAATTACTTTTTTTTTTGGCCATGCTATGTGGCTTCTGGGTTCTCAATTCCCCAGCCAGGAATTGAACCTGGACCATGGTAGTGGAAACCCAGAATCCTAACCACTAGACCACCAGGGAACTCCTAAAGAAAGTGAAAGTGAAGTCGCTCAGTCGTGTCCAACTCTTTGCGACCCCACGGACTATAGCCCACCAGGCTCCTCCATCCATGGGATTCTCCAGCCAAGAATACTAGAGTGGGTTGCCTTTTCCTTCTCCAGGGGATCTTCCCGACCCAGGGATCAAACCCAGGTCTCCCGCATTGTGGGCAGATGCTTTAACCTCTCAGCCACCAGGGAAGTCCTAAACCCCACATAATTAATAATCCACATATATAGAAGGAGCTTCCCAGGTAGCACTAGTGGTGAAGAATCTGCCTGCTTGTGCAGGAGACGTAAGAGACGCCAGTTCTATCCCTGGGTTGGGAAGATCCCCTGAAGAAGGAAACAGCAACCCACTCCAATATTCTTGTGTGGTAAATCCCATTGACAGAGGAGCTTGGTGGGCTACATTCCATGGTGTTGTAAAGAATCAGACATGACTGAAGCAAATTAGCATGTATATAGAAGAATTGTGTGAAAATGAGTATTATAACATGAATACTCTGTCAACTAAGACCTAAGGAGGAAAGTTAATGCCAGTCTTTCCATTGTGAGCAGTGTGACAGTGCTCCGGGTCTGATTATGAAATGACAGCTAAACTGAGGGTTTTGTATGCTCAATTTTAAAGCCTTATTGTCTAAAATGTTAGTGTGCGTGCTGAGGAAGTTTAGTGTTTTGAATGGTTGATTCTCAGATACTAAATTAGTATCTGCGAGGTGCCTAGAAACTCAGTCTTTCTTGAACACTGCCAGTGTTCTCTGTTTGAAACTCTAGTAAATTGTATTGGGTGTCATGCTATTCCAACTGGAAATCCATGACATCCATCTGGGGTGAAGAAGGTTAGCATTTGAGGACAGACTTCAGCTTTGCTTGCTGCTGAGTATGCTTTAGGTAAATTTATACAAAACTGTGGGGAATGTGATCTATATCATCATATACAAGAAAATTTATTAGCGATGCAATACTGAATGTTTATATGTGCTGTTCACCTTCACATTGACTACTTTGTCACTTTCTTTGTACATATGTATCTTATCATTACTAGTTTCTTCCTGTGCTTTATTAGCTTTATTCCTTATTCTTTTTTTTGATTAAAAATATTTATTTATTTGGCTGTACCAGTTCTTAGTTGCAGCATGCAGGTTCTTTGATCTTCATTACAGCATATGACCTGCCTCTTGAGAAACCTGTATGCTGGTCAGGAAGCAACAGTTAGAACTGGACATGGAACAACAGAATGGTTCCAAATAGGAAAAGGAGTACATCAAGGCTGTATATTGTCACCCTGCTTATTTAACTTATATACAGAGTATATCATGAGAAAAGCTGGCTGGAGAAAGCACAAGCTGGGATCAAGATTGCCGGGAGAAATATCAGTAACCTCAGATATGTAGATGACACCACCCTTATGGCAGAAAGTGAAGAAGAACTAAAGAACCTCTTGATGAAAGTGAAAGAGGAGAGTGAAAAAGTTGGCTTAAAGCTCAACATTCAGAAAGATCATGGCATCTGGTCCCATCATTTCATGGCAAATAGATGGGGAAACAGTGGCTGACTTTATTTTGGTGGGCTCCAAAATCACTGCAGATGGTGACTGCAGCCATGAAATTAAAAGACACTTACTCCTTGGAAGGAAAGTTATGACCAACCTAGACAGCATATTAAAAAGCAGAGACATTACTTTGCCAACAAAGGTTCGTCTAGTCAAGGCTATGGTTTTTCCACTGGTCATGAATGGATGTGAGAGTTGGGCTATAAAGAAAGCTGAGCACTGAAGATTTGATGCTTTTGAACTGTGTTGTTGGAGAAGAATGTTGAGAGTCCCTTGGACTGCAAGGAGATGCAGCCAGTCCATCCTAGAGGAGATCAGTCCTGGATGTTCCTTGGAAGGACTGATGCTGAAGCTGAAACTTCAGTACTTTGGTCACCTGATGTGAAGAACTGACTTATTTGAAGAGACCCTGATGCTGGGAAAGATTGCAGGAGGAGAAGGGGATGACAGAGGATGAGATGGTTGGGTAGCATCACTGACTCAATGGACATGAGTTTGAGTGAGCTCCAGGAGTTGGTTAAGGACAGGGAAACCTGGTGTGCTGAGTCCACGGGGTCGCAGAGAGTTGAACATGACTGAGCGACTGAACTGGACTGAAGCCTTAGTTGCTCTGTGGCATGTGGAATCTTCCTGGGCTACAGATTGAACCCATTTCCTTACATTGACAGGTGGATTCTTATCCCCTGTAACACCAGGGTAGTCCAAGAGTGTTTGGCAATAGTCAGTGACTTGTTTAATTGCAGTGTAGCATAATTGTGGGAGGTAAAACTGGATATGTGGTTGATATCAGAGGATGAAATATTACAAACTCAAGACTAGTCAGTAAAAGAAAAATTAAAAGAATTATAATTCACAAGATAATAATGAGAATAAAATAGCATCCTAAAATTACTCACTTAATTCAAAAGAATACATGAAAAGAGGAAAAAGAATTAAAAAAAAGCAAAAATCAAAAACAAATGGTAAGAGTGAGTTTAGACTCTGATGTCAGTAATCGCAATGGATGTAAATGCTTTAAATGATTCAATTAAAAAGCTTTAATTGGCTGACTGGTTAAAAAAAATAAGACTTAATTATATGAATTCTACAAGAACTGAATTGAAAAATAATAGATTAAAAGTAAAGGACTATGAAAAATATATCATATAAATCCTAATGATAAGAAAACTGAAATGACAGTATAAACATCAAAGTAAATTTCTAAATATGAAATATTATCAATGAAAAAGAGGAACAGTTTACAGTAATAAAGTGTTCAATTCATGAATAAGATGCAGACATCTTAAATACGTATTCATTTAATGACTGTGTCAAAATAAATGAAACAAAAACTTGTAGAACTGAAGGAAAAGACAAATCCACAGTGATAGTTGGCAATTTCAGCACACCTCTCTCCTAGTTGATAGAAGAATGAAAATTGGTAAAGACATACAGGATTTGTACAATGCTTTCAATGAAAATGACCTACCTGATACTTATTGAATATGCCACCCCACAACAGAATACATATTTTTCAAAAGTGTATGTGGATGTTTGTTGAACCATTAAAACCAGTCTCAATTTCAGAGAATTGAAATCATACAAAGTAGGCTGTCTAATCTCAGTGGGATTAAATTAGAAACAAATAACAGTAAAACATAATTAAAGTTCAGAAATGAAATAGTATATTTCTAAATAACCCTTGGTCAAAGGAAAAAGAATAATAGGAAAAATTTGACAATATTTTAAACAGAATGAAAATGAAGCATAGTAAAATCTATATAATGCGGTTAATATAGTGGTTGCAGTGTTTAAAGTGTTGTTTATCCCGGGAAAGTCTCTGAATTTATGTTAAAAATATCAGTCATTGTAATTCGTCATATTAACATGTTAAAGAAGAAAATCCATACAATCAATTTAACAGATGCCAGGACAAAGGTATTAATATTTGACAATTTGGTAAACACTAAGGAAAAATGCATGGGCTTCCCTTGTGGCTCAGCTGGTAAAGAATCCACCTGCAATGCGGGAGACCTGGGTTTGATCCCTGGTTGGGAAGAACTCTGGAGAAGGGAAAGGCTACCCACTCCAGTACTCTGGCCTGGGGAATTCCATGGATTGTATAGTCCATGGTGTCACAAAGAATCTGACACAGCTGAGTGACTTTCACTTTCACATGAAAAATGCACAGTTGAAGAGACTTCTCTAAACCTGATAAAGGGCTGACATTATTATTAATGGTGAAAGATCAAATGCTTTTACGGTCTTTTTTTACACTTTTATGATCAGGAATGAAGCATGATTGCCTGATTTCATCATGTCTATTCATGTTCTATGAGAGGTCCTAGTCAGTGAATAAGGCAAGAGAAAGAAAGAAAACACATTGAGATTGGAAAGGAGAAAGTAAATTTGCCTTTATTAAAGGATAACATCATGTATGTTGAAAATCCTAAGTGATTTACAAAAAAGCAAGGTCACAGAATATAAGGTTAATATACAAAAAATGTATTTTTGTATAATGACCATGATCTATTTGAAAATGAAAAAGAAAAAAAAAAGTTTGCATTAACATTCAAAACATAAAAATATTTGGGGAAATTTTAACAAAAATGTGTAAAAGACCCATACATTGAAAACCAAAAGTATTGTTAACATATTCAAGAAATTGTTAATATATTGTTAACAATTTCAAGAGGATAAATAAATGGTAATTTATATTGGATTCATGACTCAGTATTGCTATCAATTCTGCCTGAATCAATCTATAGCTCGCTGCAATTTTTACTAGTTGCTCATCAAGTTTATTTTCAGAATTTTACCAAATTCTTTCTAAAATTTATGTGATAATTCAAAGAATGTCTAGTAGCCAAAAACAATTCTGAAAAAGAACAAAGCTGTAGAACTTACCCTGCCTGATTTCAAAGATTTCTGTAATTCTACAATAACCACTGCCATGTAGTACTGGCTTTCAGTGAGGCATAAAGATTAGTGGAACAGACTAGCCTTGAGAAATGGACCACAAATATATGGCCAATTAATTTTTAACAAGGGTGCCAAAACAATCCAATGAGAAAGCAAAGTATTTTCAATGAATGTTGTTGGAACAACTGGATATCCAAAAAATTAAACCCAATTCTTAGCTTATACAAATTAACTTGAAATGCATTATAGAAAGAAATGTAAAAACAGAAACTCTAAAACTTCTAGAAGAAAACATAAGAGAAATCTTTCTGACCTTGGGTAAGCTATTTCTTAAATAGAATACAAAAGGCACAAATCATAAAAAAATCTTCAAATTGAAATTCATCAAATTGAAGATTTATATAAGGGCCAGGTGTTAAAATATTTTAGGCTCTATAAGCCTCACTGTCTCATTGCAACATTTCATATCTGCCATTGTAATACAGTAGAAGCCATAGAAGTTTTGTAATGGGCAGGGGTGGTTGTGTTTCAGTAAACCTTTATTTATCAAAAAAGACAGGCAGTGTACAGGGTTAATGGGTTGCAGTAAGCTAACACTTGCTCTAATTTGACAAAAACTCCATCTCAAGGCTCAGCAAGATGATTTCCTCAAAATAATAAAATGACTTAAAGGTAGAAGTAGGACCAAATCCCAGCTTCTTCCTAGTTCATCCTGTCATCCCTTTTATTAATAAAGTTGAAAGTAAGATTCTCTTCAGCAAATAACTAAGCAGCAATGTAAACTGTATACACTCCAACACTGACTCAGAGTTTTTTCTTATATTTAATACTTTAATACCTCTCTCTTCTTAAATGGAGGAAATTAAAAATAAGCAATTTTGTATTTTTTCCCTTATATTATTTGAAAGCCTACCCTCATTGAGGCATCATTTGCAAGATTTGAAAAGTGACTGTATATTCATGTGAACATTTTATTTGTCTATTAACAGATAGAATCATGGCCGTTATTCACATTTTGACATGATTATTGCAGAAAAAATCACCCATTAAGTTATTACATGAAAGGGAACATGACAGGCATGCGTCACAGGATCTTTTTTTGTAAAAATGAAGACTTCAAAGAGAAAAAATAGAGATTAAATATACCTTTGCTTTGTGTCACTTAAAAAAAAAGCCTGCTGTGTTCAAGTGAAGCAGAAATGCATGCGTGAACTGCTGTACTGTAGTTTTAGGAAGGGAAATTTCTGCTTATTGAGACTAGAATAAACTAGATACTATGTGAGGGGTTTTATTTATATTTTAACATCTTTTCCTCATAGCATTACTTGCAGGTGAGTCTAATTGTCTTTATTATATGCATGAAGAAGCTGATATTCCAGGAAATTCAGTAATTTAATAGAGTTTGATAAAACTGGGAAAGATGTGGACCCATCAACTAAAACCCAGATCTCTTAGACCATACAATTTGTGATTTGAAGTTTGTGCATCTGGGAATGAAAATGAAAAAAACTGGGAGAGTTTTAGAGAGATCCATTTTGAAATATGCTCACAATGTTAAACAATGAATCCAAAATACGTAGTTATACCACAAACACTTGCAATGCCCTTTATTTCACATTATAGAGAATTTCAGAGAGCCTCAGTATGCTATGAGTTCTTTTATGTTTGTATTCAAGGGGAGGGGAGAAAAAAGTAATTACAATAGCAAGTGTAATTTTAAGACATATGTGCACTGAACCATTCTTCACTTGGATAAAACATCAATACAGGCAATCATTAGGATCCTGTGAAAGTTGAGAGAAATGATCTGAAGTAACCTCTTTCCCTTATTGGTATAGACTGAAATAATGAAAACTGAGGAGCCTTGTAGCCTTGGCAACAATTAAATTGTTCCACTGGAGGCATATGGATTTTGGTGGTTCTTATTATTAAGTTAGAAAAGCTCATGAGATCTTTGCTGGGGCCGAGAGAGTGGGATTATGTGATTATTCCTGTTAGGCTGACCCTTACTTAAAATCCCCATTAATGTCCTGGCAAAATTCTTGACAAAATCAGTTTACTCTTCAGGTTTTAGCATCTCTTTGGGACTATTATAGGCATAACTTAAACTCAAGAAAAAAAACAAGCAAATAGTTTTCCAGTTTGTAAATAAGGTTTGTAAGTAAAGATGGTCTAGGGATGGAATTTTTTTTTAACTGGAGTTTAGTTGCTTTACAACGTTGTGTTAGTTTCTACTATAGAGCAAAATGCATCAGCTCTACCTATACACGTATCCCCTCTTTGTCACCACAGAGCACTGAGTAGAGTTCTCTGTGCTATGTAGTTCAGTCACTCAGTCGTGTCCGTCTCTAACCCCATGGACTGCAGCACGCCAGGCCTCCCTGTCCATTGCCAACTCCCGGAGTTTACTCAAACTCATGTCCATTGAGTCGGCGATGCCATCCAACCATCTCATCCTGTCGTCCCCTTCTCCTCCTGTCTTCAATCTTTCCCAGCATCAGGGTCTTTTCCCATGAATCAGTCTTTGCATCAGGTGGCCAAAAAATTGGGGTTTCAGCTTCAGCATGTGCTATGTAGTAGGTTCTCATTAGTTATCTGTTTTATACATGCTGCTGCTGCTAAGTCACTTCAGTCTTGTCCGACTCTGTGTGACCCCATAGACGGCAGCTCACCAGGTTCCCCCGTCCCTGGGATTCTCCAGGCAAGAACACTGGAGTGGGTTGCCATTTCCTTCTCCAGCACGTGAAAGTGAAGCCGCTCAGTCGTGTCCGACTCTTAGCGACCTCATGGACCGCAGCCTACCCGGCTCCCCCTGTCCATGGGATTTTCCGGGCAAGAATACTGGAGTGGGGTGCCATTGCCTTCAGTGTACATATGTCAACCCCAGTCTCCCAGTTCATCCCACCTCCTCTTTCCCCACGTGGTGCCCATACTTTTGTTCTCTATGTCTGTTATCTCTACTGCTTTGCAGATAGGTTCATCTGTACCATTTTTCTGGTTTCCACATATATGTGTTGATACACGATATTTGTTTTTCTCTTTGTGACTTCACTCTGTATGAGTCTTTAGGCCCATTAGGGATGGAATTTGTAATTATACTTCTGCAGGAAGTCTGACAGTAAGGCTTTTTGCTGGGAAGTTTAGGGCAAAGATAAGATGAAATTGACAATGCCATGAGCCTTGCAGTTGGTTTTCCCAGACGAAACAATGCAAAGCTGTCAAATGGATGACAGTTTCTGAAGTCTGTACGACCAACTTTCCCTAAGTTCTGACAGATGGAGCATTGCAGAGGCCTTGTGGTGCAAGAATTCGCAAATTTCCACTATAATTTCATTTCCTTTTAAAAAACTTTGGCAGCTGAAGTTGCAGCAGCCGACCACTAACTGCTATTCTGAGAGAGCGTCAGTACTGATCTCTGGCAGGCAGGATAGTAGGCTCTTTATGGAGAAGGACTGAGTGGCACTGAGGCTCACAGGCTTGACTGAGGGGTGTAGAGAAGAGGGTTCTGTGCTGATTTCCATGAGGGTCCATGGATCCTTGATTTATATCTTCAAGGAAGCAGCCTGGTGTAGACAGACAGCTCCTGGATCTGAGTCTTAGTTTTACCGCTGACAGCCATGTGACCTCGATCTGCTTTTTGACTTCTTCAAACCTATTTCCTTGTTTGTCCTAAAAGCCTAATGTATAGGATTGTCATGAAAATTAAGACTAGCATATGTAAAACATCTATTCTAGGGCTCAGCATAGATTAGATCCCAATAAAGGCTCTAAATATTTAATCAAATGAAATTTCTGTCACATTTTTTGTTTTCAGCAATTCAACTTCCCAGATACTGAACCAAGGGGCATATTGCATGGTCCTGGAAATTAGAGGATATAACAAGAGCTCATCTCAGCTCTCGGTGAGTACATAGCCTGGTAGGGAAGAAAGAGAACTATAGAACTTCAGATGAAGTAAAATAGATAACACAATGAGAGGAGCCTTTTGGACTGAATGTCAATATAGAAACAATTTGATTTAAGCTCAAAAGAGGTTTCTGTGTATTAGGTGGGTAGGAGTGTCTTTTATCCCTTCTCATTTGAACACCTCTCAGTTTTTGGCTCTGTTAGAGTCCTACCAATCAATGAGCTATAGTTACAGTCCTCTTAAATTCCAATTGCTGAGGAGCAGCTACTCAGCCTGACAGATTGTTCACCTTTCACTCTGCCTAATGCCATGCTTCTGTACAGTTAAAGCAAGGATGCTTAATTAATAAATTCATGAGTCTTACTATATTAAACTTTCTTGGGTGAGTCATTATTTTTAATAAAAAAAACTTTGTTAGAGTGAGGACCATGAACCAGGGAACCAGGTAAAATGTTCTTGGAGCCCACAGGTACAATGAACATGTTAAAATATGCAGCTTGAGTCTTAGTGTGTTGAGTTGAAAAAACAGACATGATTTTGATTTACACTTTGATTAGAGGAGTTGAATACACCATTAATTTTCTAAATTTAATTTTACGTGGAGACCGTTAAGTTGTCGTGATTCGGAAGCCACGTAAGTATCCTTGGCTTTTATCAGAACACCTGGAGATCCAGACTCTCAAATAGCAAAACACTTTAGAGCAATATACAGATTGTCACTATTGGTCAGTGCCAATGAAAGCAAGTAGGACTCACCTAATATGAATCCTTCGTAGCTTTGGTATATCAGAAGCAACTTCAGTCACATGTGTGGCCTGATGGAGATGTTAAAGCTAAGCATATTCATTGCCTAAATCCATTCATGAAGTTTTCAGAGAGAGTATGTATGTGTGTGTATGTATGTGAATGTGTATGTGTGTGTGTATATATATAAAAGAAGTTCCTTTAGCTCTCTTGGCTATGCTCATTTTACAGTGGTAATAATAGCATTCCCATATTGGAGGGATTTGACAGCAGCAGTGCAGTGGGAACGGGTGATGGTGGCTGAGATATGAACTCTGAAATGGCATTTGCATGACTAGCACAGTCTCTTATTTATATTATGTGGTAATGAGACTGTTGGTGGGGAGCGTGTGATAAAGCTGCTCACCTTCCTCCAGGGCTTTTCAGTGAAGGTGCAGGCGTGGTGTGCTGCCCTGAGCAATAGCAAATGAGCAGTCAGGGTTAGGTGAATTCTCACCCACGTGACACATCGCCGCCTATCTGTGTCTGTATGTGCACATAAAGCCATGATGTTTGGAGACCGACTAAGAGTAGAACATCAGCTCTTCCACTTATAAATCCTGTAGAGTTTGTGAGTGAAACAAACTATTTATTGGGTACCAGGCAGTAGGGAGCAGGGGGAGAAAATGACATGGTTCTAGCTCTGCAGAGCTCATGCTTTCGGAGGAAGTAACTTATGTGAACATGCCATTTCTCTCATTGACAGTGAAATAAGCTAATAACTATTGGCTTACAGGGTTTTTCTGAAGGTGGAATAAAATCATATTTGCAAAATAACAAGTTCAGAGACCTGCCTATAGTGGACTTTCAAGGAATGTTAATTGTTTTGCCCATCAGGGCAATAATTCAGAAAAGGGAGAGTCTCATGGACTGGAGAAGTCAAAGAAGACTTAATGTGAGGTTGAATTTGATGAGGCATTGAGCATTTTTCTGTGTTTGGAGAAGGGGAGGGTACCAGCACAAGAAAGACCAGGTGCTGGGGTAAGGCAGAATAGGTCTGCAGGACAAGGAGGCTCTATCCCAGGTTGAGGGAGAAAGTGTGTTGGAGCAACTGGTCGAGAGGCAGGTTAGCCTGGATTTTGGAGTTCTCTGGGGTTTGGACAGAAGAATCCAGACTTTGTTTCATGGGTGTTTGAAAGCTATTATGGTTTCCCAAGCAGAAGGCTGGCATGATGAAAACAGCTTTACAAACTAGGTTTATAGCAGTGACTTCCCAGATGGCACAGTGGTAAAGTATCCGCTGGCCAGTGCAGAAGACGCAGGAGACGCAGGTTCGACCCCTGGGTCAGGAAGATCCCCTGGAGAAGGAAATGACAACCATTCCAGTATTCTTGCCAGGAAAACTCCATGGACAGTGGAGCCTGGCGAGCTACAGTCCATGGTGTTGCAAAGAGTCAGACATGACTGAGCACGCACACACATGTAGCAATGAGCTCATTAGTTCCAGAGAGACTCTGGAGCAAGGGAGGCCAGACTGGATGCTGAAACAAATAACTGAGGATCTTGACTTTAAAGAGCTATTTAGAATATCAAGTTTAATTTTTTTCTTAATTTAATCTTCATTTTGAGTCATAAATCCAGCACTAATAAAGAGAATCGAACATTTTTGCTCTCTCAGGGTGTTCCATGGAATCCTAGCAAATGGAATTTAATTTCTGCCTAGCCTGCTGTCTAATACCTTTTGAGACTCCCAAGTCATATTTCTGCTCCTCTCCACTTGATCTGACACAGTGACAACAGTATTTTTTAAAGCTGCTTTAGTTGCCTGGGGAAGAATGTAATTGACCTGGTGTTCAAATGCTTTCCAGTTTAAAAGACTGGGGAAGACAGAGGTTGCCAACGTGTCCATCTTGGTAAACAGGGAGAAAGAATCTTCATCATTTAAATGTTCACTCCTCTGTCAGAGTGTAGGACTATAATTACCAAAACTTACTTGGGTTATAAATTTGGAGAGTTCCCTTAAACTTGATAGACTCACAGAATTTGTAAACTTGTAGCTTTGACTTTTTTTCCGCCTTGTTAAAAGTTAAGCTGCTACTGCCAATCTAAGTGCCAGATCAGTTCACAGGAAAGTGCTTTTTCTTCAGGATTTTTAAGGCTGGAAATTGTCAGGTCAGCTATAAATGTCCTCTAAACTTGAATGGAACCATACCTGTCCATTTGTCTTCACTGTTGCTGGTCTGAAAGTGGTTGCCTTGATCTGGTTCTCTAATCAGGGGTTTGGTTAGGGCAGGAATGACTCCTGGAAAAGGAAAGCAGCTGAATATTAAAAATTTTTTTTTATTATTTATCAGAAGGGGAATTTCTCTTTACCCCCAACAGCTTAGTTCATTTTCTGGCAGATCTTCTCTGGGTTCACTGCAGGCTAACCTTACTGACCATCAGGAAAAACAAAAAAAGAATGGCAGGACTCCTGAACTACAGTTCCCTGGATCAGTTCAGTTCAGTCGCTTAGTCTTGTCTGACTCTTTGCGACCCCATGAACAGCAGCATGCCAGGCCTCCATCATGTCCATCACCAACTCCTGGAGTCCACCCAAACCCATGTCCATCGAGTCGGTGATGCCATCCAACCATCTTATCCTCTGTTGTCCTCTTCTCCTCCTGCCCTCAATCTTTCCCAGCATCAGGGTCTTTTCAAATGAGTCAGCTCTTCACATTAGGTGGCCAAAGTATTGGAGTTTCAGCTTTAATATCAGTCCTTCCAATGAATACCAAGGACGGATCTTCTTTAGGAGGGACTGGTTGGATCTCCTTGCAGTCCAAGGGACTCTCAACAGTCTTCTCCAACACCACAGTTCAAAAGTATCAATTCTGCACTCAGCTTTCTTTATAGTCCAGCTCTCACATCCATACATGACTACTGGAAAAACCATAGCCTTGACTAGACAGACCTTTGTTGGCAAAGTAATGTCTCTGCTTTTTAATATGCTGTCTAGGTTGGTCATAACTTTCCTTCCAAGGAGTAAGTGTCTTTTAATTTCATGGCTGCAGTCACCATCTGCAGTGATTTTGGAACCCACCAAAATAAAGTCAGCCACTCTTTCCACTGTTTCCCCATCTATTTCCCGTGAAGTGATGGGACCAGATGCCATGATCTTAGTTTTCTGAATGTTGAGCTTGAAGCCAACTTTTTCACTCTCCTCTCTCACTTTTATCAAGATACTCTTTAGTTCTTCACTTTCTGCCATAAGGGTGGTGTCCTCTGCATATCTGAGGTTATTAATATTTCTCCCGGCAATCTTGATTCCAGATTGGGCTTCCTACAGGCCAGCACTTCTCATGATGTACTCTGCATATAAGTTAAATAAGCAGGGTGACAATGTACAGCCTTGACATACTTCTTTTCCTATTTGGAACCAGTCTGTTGTTCCATGTTCAGTTCTAACTGTTGCTTCCTGACCAGCATACAGGTTTCTCAAGAGGCAGGTCAGGTGGTCTGGTATTCCCATTTCTTTCAGAATTTTCCACAGTTTATTGTGATCCACACAGTCAAAGGCTTGGCATAGTCAGCAAAGCAGAAATAGATGTTTTTCTGGAATTCTCTTGCTTTTTTGATGATCCAGCAGATGTTGTCAATTTGATCTCTGGTTCCTCTGCCTTTTCTAAAACCAGCTTGAACATCTGGAAGTTCAAGGTTCACATATTGCTGAAGCCTGACTTGGAGAATTTTAAGCATTACTTTACTAGCGTGTGAGATGAGTGCAATTGTGTGGTAGTTTGAGCATTCTTTGGCATTGTGTTTCTTTGGGATTGGAATGAAAGCTGAGCTTTTCCAGTCCTGAGGCCACTGCTGAGTTTTCCAAATTGCTGGCATATTGAGTGCAACACTTTCACGGCATCATCTTTCAGGATTTGAAATAGCTCAACTGGAATTCCATCACCTCCACTAGCTTTGTTTGTAGTGATGCTTCATAAGGCCCACTTGACTTCACATTCCAGGATGTCTGGCTCTAGGTGAGTGATCACACCATTGTGATTATCTGGGTCGTGATACATGTGGTATAATTTAATTCTTGATTAAAGAATTTTTTTTTTTGGTTAAAAATTGTCTAGAAAATATGGAAAGGATGTAAAGAGGGAAGTAAAACTATCATAATCCTGACATCTTGAGATAATTGCTGCTGTATTGGTATATTTGGAATTATTCTATCTAAGTTCTATACTTTGCTCTTTCACTGAAATTTCTGTCCTGAGGTTCTTTAAAAACTTCTCTAAAAACATGATCTTAGTGGCTGCAGGGTGTTTTGTTGAAATATCATAAATTTGTGTAACAATTGCTTGACTTTAATCAATTAATGTTTCTTCTTTTATAGAAGCAGGACTTATTCACTGTGTCTTGGTAAACATATCTACATGAACATATGACCACCATATTCACTTTGGGTGAAGGGACTGAGACTCCCATATGTACTGGTGAAGACATTTTGACATTCTGCTTCACTGCAAAACTTAGCAGGGAAGAAACTACCAAAAGCACCTCCTATTGGAAATACGAGAACTAACTAAGGTGAAATCTACCACACAGAATACTTTGAATCCCTTCCCTGTTTTTCTAAATTATCCCCACTTCTCTGGTTATCACAGGGCAGTCATTTTGGACAATGTGAGTTTATAACGTGGCCACAGTCCTTAGTTCCAGATATGGGTACCAGATCAAAACTGGACCAATTAGTGTCTTGTTCTAAGACTTTGTACTAAAGTTGAGAGAGATCTTTGATGACTGAGTGATAATCAAAGCTGTAAGATAAGCTTCTTCAGGGTTGCTGGTGGCCATGTTCACTGCCATATGGACTAAAGAAGAAGAGAAGGCAGTAGAGAGAGTTTGAAAGTGAGGCTGAGTGAATAAACAAAGAGAGAAAAGAAACAGGTATCCAGGGGTTAGTAGCAATGAGCTGTGAGAAATGAGAGAAATTAAGTAACTGGCGTTTAAATAACTGACTTGAGCTGCTCCACAGACGTTGGCTCTCATGAGAACACTAAGGATCCTTATTACAAAAGTTCCCTCCTTCCACCTTTATTTGGCTCAAATTGGTTTTCTGTTGTTTGAAATCAAAGTCATCCTCTCTCTTAAAACTCTGTCCTTTTCCTTGGAGAAATTCTCACTTAGATCCTTCTGTTATTGTTTGATCTGAGTTTTTTAAACTTGGTTTTAATTTTTTGGTTCTAGAGGAGGAGCTTAGGAAGTAAATGAGAGAAGACTTCAAGGGAAGTAAAACATACCTTTAGAGAAGAGATCTGACGTCTATGAAACTTCAAAATGAAAGTGTTGCCCATGAACCTGTTTACCTAGAGAACACTGTGTTTGCCAGTTTAGCCCAGAAAATTCTTCGAGCCCCTGAAGCACACTGGGGCCTTGCAGTTGTACCTCCTCGTGAGAAGTGGTTTCATATTCTTGTGAAGTTCTGTAAGTGTACCGCCTAGAATCACTTGGCTCTCTGCAAACCAGACTCTTAACAATTCTGCTGAAAGAAGAATACTATCATGTAGTGAATATATACAATGTGTAAATCACTGTCCTAAGTGAGCTTAAGGTTGCCAAGAAACTTAAAATCAACTTGTGTTCAGAAAGGGTATATTCTGTTGTTAATATAGAACAAAAGTCGTGCACATGTGTGTACACCTGCTTGTGCTATGGGGAGATACTTCTGATGGAAGTTTTCAGTTCTTTCTTATTTTTTCCTTACAACTCTTCTCAGCCTAATGAGAGAAAACCGGTGCTCATGTAAGTTAAGAAATATGCGCAGTTGTGAGGTTAGGATTGGACTCAGTTCTTTGCATCCTTGAAGCCCATGCTCTTCACACTGTCCAGTACTTTCACTGCCTCATGTTGCCTCCCTGCATCTAGTTAGGAAAAAAAATATATGCACATGACACCATGGCCAGGACAGAAGACAGGAACCCCATGCTTAGAACCAGAGTAGGAGATGCAGAAAACCTGTATTGCAGTGAACCAGAGTAGAGTGAATTCCCTGAAATAGGGTAGTTATGGCCCCCTTTATGTATGAGGTAAGGCTTGAGTTAGCCCATAAAGAAGGAAATAGGCTTAGACACTAGAGAAAAGTATTCAGAGCCCTCTTAGGTAATGGAGGTTGCTGGAAATGTGATGAGATAGTGGCTCCCAGGAATTGTGTCCGTCTTACAGTTAATTATTTATGGGTTTACACAGGGCAGGGCCACCAGTCACTTTTGTGGGGCCAATAAAGTCAACTGCTGATGGATTTTCTTCAAGATCTGCCCCAGTAGCCTGGGAGATAGGGCAGGCTGGTGAAACCCACACAAACCTTCAGTTCTTATCTGCAAAGCTAATTAGACTTTTCACAGTGAATTAAAATTTTCATCTCCCTATACACCCTGAACTGAACTGATACACCCTACTTCATATTAGAGAAGTGAGAGTATTTAAATAATTGCCATTTTAATATCTTGGAGTACTTCAGGACTAAAGCTCACTGCATGTTTTCAGTCCTTGCTTTGCTCCTAAGAACACTACAAAGATTCAATTTATTAAGATCTTCATCAAATACTTAGCTTTGAAGAAATGGTAGATTTGCACTGAAAATAGCAGAGGAAAATATTGTAGAAAAAGCTTGCTGCTTCAATTGTAGATCTCACTGGGTATGTGTGTGTGCATACTCAGTCGCTTCAGTTATTTCTGACTCTTTGTGACCCTATCAACTGTAGCCCACCAGGCTCCTCTGTCCATGGAATTCTCCAGGCAAGAATACTGGAGTGGGTTGCCTTTTCCTCCTCCAGGGGATCTTCCTGACCCAGGGATCGAACCCACATCTCTTAGGTCTCCTGCATTGGCAGGTGGGTTCTTGACCACTAGGGCTACCTGGGAAGCCCTCTCAGTAGGTATATATGGCATAAACTCCTCTGTGATTACTGTTCTAGGATGAACTATTATATAGACCAAGGTGGACCTAAGCAGGGGAACTGTGCTCTGAATAGATACATCTTTTCCCCTTTTTAAAACACAGAAGAATTTGAGAATGCTTTTTATAAAATCTTTGTGTTAATTAATAGTGACCTAAATGTTAGGTCTCTGGGCAATCGACACACATGGGATTTATTTTATAGAGAAATGTATTGAAGCTCTGCATAAAGTATGTGGTAATCAAACATTAAACCATTGGTGTAAAACCAACAGCATAAGGCACGGATAATCACCTTCTTGGTTTTGGATTGCACGAAGCCTGGGATATAGCAGGGGCTCACCAGATGTTAGATTCTCCTCATGTATATGTTCTTTGCACCACACATTTGCCAATTAATCATCAGTTGTCTTATGGCCTTATTTGTCTTGTTTTATTGTGTTTTGTTGAAGCAATATTGCAAAGTGGTTAATGTATGCCTGCTTAGAATTCTGACTTTGTCTTTTATGCGCTGTGTGATTTATATAAACTTTCTACATCCCATTTCTCTTATTTATTTTTTCAGCTTTATTAAGATATTATTGATACATAACATATGTAAGTTTAAGGTGTTTGATGTGATGATTTGATATGCATTTGTTGTTGTTCCGTTGCTAAGTTGTATCCAACTCTTTGTGACCCCATGGACTGCAGTGCGCCAGGCTTCCCTGTCCTTCACTGTCTCCCAGAGTTTGCTCAGATTCACGTCCATTGAATTGGTGATGCTATCTAATCATCTCATCCTCTGCTGGCCCCTTTTCCTCCTGCCTTCAATCTTTCCCAGCAACAGGGTCTTTTCCAATGAGTCAGTTCTTTGCATCAGGTGGTCAGAGTATTGGAGTTTCAGCTTTAGCATCAGTCCTTCCAATGAATATTGAGGATTGATTTCGTTTAGGATTGACTGATCTGATTTCTTTGCAGTCCAAGGATGGAGAAGGCAATGGCAACACACTCTTCAGTACTCTTGCCTGGAAAATCCCAAGGGAGGAGATTGGTCGGCTGCAGTCCATGGGGTTGCTAAGAGTCTGACATGACTGAGTGGCTTCACTTTCACGCATTGGAGAAGGAAATGGCAACCCACTCCAGTGTTCTTGCCTGGAGAATCCCAGAGACGGGGGAGCCTGGTGGGCTGCCGTCTATGGGGTCGCACAGAGTCAGACATGACTGAAGCGACTTAGCAGCAGCAGGAGCAGTCCAAGGGAATCTCAAGTGTCTTCAGCACCACATTTCAAAAGCATATATATTGTGAAGTGATTACTGCAGTAAAGTTAGTTAAAACCTCTATCCTTCCATATAATTACATTTTTTTGTGTGTGTGTGATAGCATTTAAGAGCTACATTCTTAGCAACTTTTAACTGCATAATATAGTATTGTTTACTACAGTTACCATTCTATATATTAGATCTTCAGAACTTATTTGTCTTATAGCTGGAAGTTTGTACCATTTGGCCAACAGCTCCCCATTTCCCCTGCCCTCTAGCCTCTGGCAACCACTATTCTACTCTCTGTGAGTTTGGCACTTTTATATTCCATGTATCAGTGAGAACATACACTATTTGTATTTCTCTGTCTGACATTTCACTTAGCTTAATGCCCTAAAAGTCCATCCATATTGCTGCAAAAGGCAGGATTTCTTTATTTTTTTGTGGCTGAATAATATTCCATTGTGTGTGTGTGTATATATATATATATATATATATATATATATATATATATATATACTGCATTTTCTTTATTCGTTCATCTGTCAGTAGACACTTACATTGTTTTCATGTCTTGGCTGTTGTGAATAATGCTGTTGTATCTCTTTGATACTGAGATTTTATTTCCTTTGGACATATGCCAAGAAGTGAGCTTGCTGGATCATATAGTAGTTCTATTTTTAATTTTTTAAGGAACATCCATTCTATTTTCCACAGTAGCTGCTATAATGTACATTCCCACAAATGGTGCACAAGAGTTCCTCAACCTCCACATTCTTGCCAATACTTGTGATCTCTTATTTTCCTGACAGCAGCCTTTCTAACAGATGTGAACTGATATTTCATTGTGGTTTTGATTTGCATTTCCCTGGTTATCAGTGATGTTGAGCATCTGTTCACAGACCTGTTGGCAATGCATATGTATATTTTTGAAAAATGTCTATTCAAATTCTCTGCCCATTTTTAAATCAGATTGTTTTTTGAGTTGTATGAATATGTAATATTTATAAGTGTATATGTAATATGTATATCATATAAATGTTAAGTTGTGCATGATAAATGGAACACACATATTTGGAGATTTTCCGTGTCCAGCTCTTTGCAGCACACTGAGGCTGTCCAGATTTATTTGTGGAGGGAAGCATGAGCTGATCGCAGAAACAACTCCATCTCTACCCATACTGCTTGCACATTGTATTACGTATTGATTAATCTCCCACCGTAATACTGATTATGTATAGTAAATTAACATTCAATCATTTTGAAAAAATATTTACTGAGTGTGTACTACATGCTAAGCCCTGTTCTAGGAGTAGGTAAGATACCAAAATGGGCTTCCTTGGTAGCTCAGCTGCTAAAGAATCTGCCTGCAATGCAGGAGACCCCGGTATGTTTCCTGGGTCGGCAAGATCCACTGGAGATGGGATAGACTACCCACTCCAGTATTCTAGGGCTTCCTTGGTGGCTCAGCTGGTAAAGAATCTGCCTATGATGTGGGAGACCGGGGTTCAATCCCTGGATTGGGAAGATCCCCTGGAGAAGGGAATGGACCCATTCCAGTATTCTGGCCTATAGAATTCCGTGCACTATATAGTCCATGGGCTTACAAAGAATCAGACACGACTGAGTGACTTTCACTTTCAAGATAACAAAATAGGCATTGTTTATGCCATCTTGAATTTAGTCCAGAAAGAGATCAGTTGTATTATGATGGAGCAAATGCTATAATAGATTATACCATGGAAACACATGGTATAAGGATGGGATGATTAGATAGCATCGATGACTCAATGAACATGAATTTGAGCTAATTCCAGGAGATATAGTGAATACCAGGAGCCTGGTATGCTGTAGTCCATAGGTTGTGAAGAGTTGGTCACAACTTAGGGACTGAACAACAACAATGGAAATACACGGGAAGAAGGGATTGTTTACGGATGTCAATAAAGGCTTCACAGATTTTTGCCCCTGAGTCTTAAAATACATAAAAGGTATTTACAGGGGGTTTGAAGGTTTTAAAGGTTGAGCAAGGAAAAAGAGCTGACCACAAGGAGGCAGTAGTATAGACAAGGTCTGAGTATTCAGGCAAAGCTTGGACAGATTTGCATTGGCGTAGTTGCTCACAGGAAGAGTCCATAAAGCACAGGGGTTAGTAGTGGGAATGCTGGAATAGTAATCAGTCCTCAAAGGGAGAGGGCCTTTCTAGCCACAGTAAGGAGTTAGCTAAGTGTGTGGAACCAGCCTCCCGTTGGCCACTGAAAGGAAGTATGCACAAACATACATGCATGGATTCCTCTTATGCAAATAGTGAGCACGTCAAATATGGTTTGTTGTATGGGAAACTACCCTGATACAAAAGTAACCTCCATGTATATTACCGGGCAGGATATCCTAGGAGTCATAGAAAAGGAGTTATAGAAAACAGAAAAGGTCAAAAACAAATTTAACATGCTTAAATCATGATTATTGGCTCATTGAAAAAATTTGAAATGGCAAGAAGCAAGGATAAGAATGGCATAGGTTAGCACACTTAGAATAAGGTGAAAATGGATGGAAGGACCATCCTGTCTGTATTCTGGGATATGCAATGTTCATTTTTTTCCTTTTCTCTCTCTGTCCATCTTTCTCTACCTCAAAGGCTTTCTCTATTGATAATGTGATTACTAAGGCAAATTAATGTTAATCAAGGAAACTCAATCCAATAGAAAGTACACATGGCAAACGTACATATTTATAGTATAGGAAAGATGTAGACACAAGGTGACCTGGTCAATAGCTACTGTTTGCCACTTAGCCTGTGAGCAATTATGGATTTCGTTTGAGTTTCTGAGCAGAGAAAATGTGGGATCAGAATGAAGATCATCGATGTGAGATGGATTTAGGATTTTGGGACTATCAAGTGTCTAAGATACCTTATATCAATTTAGTGTATCGTGGTTATTAGCTGTTTTTTGGCCACCTGCAGTGAACACAGTCATACTGACCTCATGTTACTTATGTTATGAGCTTCATCCATCCCATCTGTTTTATTTTCTGTAGCAGAATTAAATGTTATTAAATAATACTATAAATATACCTTACACAGTTTAAAAGGAAAAAACTTTCTGGCAGGAATGTAGCAGAGTACACTAGTACCCTGATCTCTACTCTCAGATCTTACAACTGAAGGCTTTTGTGCCTGTGTAACTCACTTACTTCCTTTCTAAACTCTTTTCTCCTCCCCAGCCCTCGTGAGCCCATAGCAGAGAATGCCAAGGCTGGCCCAGAAGGATCAAAAGCTGCATAGAAAGGACCCTAGTAAAAAGGGTTCCTAAAATGCTTCAAATATTTGTAGGGAAGTCAAGGAATAACTAATTCTGTGACTAAGTAACAATGGAGTTGCCTGGTGGAGAAAATTGCTTTGGTTGAAAGAAGAGTTTCTGGGGCTCAGTATCCAGTCAACCTGTTCTTTCATTGAACTGCTCTGCTGAGCCAGTTTTGCAGTGAGCTTCCAGGCCAAGTGAGAGAGATCAGGGGGATGGCAGGGAGGATGAGAACTTCAGGGCTGACTGGATCCTCAGTGAGTTTATGGAGGGTGGATTGGTGGCCCTCACCTCCTGTTAGGGACATTAGAAAGCCTATGTATCCTACTCTACTCTCCTGAGCAGTTCTTTTTCTCTCTATTTTGACAAATTTCAAACAGTTAACAGCAAATACTCCTTCCGACTGAATCCCACACTTGTGTGAATTTGCCGGGTCCACCCCTCATGCTTTCACTTCTCTAATGCTTTCCATCCTCTTCTTTCCTCTAGCTATTCTTCCCTTGCCCTTGGGCTTCCCAGGTGGCCCAGTGGTAACGAACTTGCCTGTCATGCAGGAGATGCCGGTTCAATTCTAGGGTTAGGAAGATCCCCTGGAGGAGGGCAAGGCAAGCCACTCCAGTATTCTTGCCTGGAGAATCCCATGGACAGAGAAGCCTAGCAGGATGCAATCCATAGGGTCACAAAGAGTTGGACATGATTGAGCATCTGAACACACATTCTCTGACCCCTAAATGTCAGTCAGCAGTGACAGAGGAAAAGCAGTCAGAGTTGCTAGGTATTTGCCTCAGCTTCCTTTCTTCCCTTGCTGTCTCTGTCTTCCTTCTGGGTCTATGATATTCAACCAAAACACCGCAAGATGCATTGGCCCTTGAAGTACTGAAATCTTATATTTGGTGAGTATTTTGCAGAAGTAGGAAGAGAGCATTCTAAACTACTCTATGGTAACTCTGCCCTTTTGTCACAAAATTTAATTGGCTTGTATGTTTCCCAGAAGCACAATTATGAAAATCAATGAATATATTTTTCAGAAGGAAGAGTTCTCTAGTCATTTAGCAATATTAGATTATAAATTACAATCCAAACTCACTGAGACACTGAATTGAGTCACCAAATTACATTTTTATGTATACACCTTAAAGTATATCTATATAAAGTCATAGGTAGATTTATGTTTCCATTTGTCTCCCAGTTTTGACCATTCCTTTCATCCTTGTGAGTTACATCTCTTTTAGCACTAGTCTGTTCACAACACTATTTCTTTTCCATCTTTGACAAAGAATCTGGCCACATAAAACAAAATATAATTTTTAGAAATTTATTGAAAAATTTTGGAGTCAAAATGAGGGATAAAATTAACAGTTCACATCATTTCATCCCTCTTGCCATATCTGCAGGTGAGCTGGGCTCTCAGCAAGGCTGGGCCAGCAGGGCCATGACTCCAATGTGCTGATGAGGGCAAGGTCAGTTCCAGGTATTATCGCTTGCCTTGTCCAACATCAAGACAAGGTAGATTCTTTTCATGTTGATGGCAGAAGTGTAGGAAGGGCAAGTAGAAACACAGAAACACAGAATGCCTCTTAAAGCTGAGTTTTAAAACAGGCACAAGTCTCTCCTATCCATGTTCCATTGGATGAAGCAAGTCATTTGGCCAAACCCAACACAAGTGGGCTGGGAAATACACTTCTCTACTGAAGGAACTGCAAAGTCATATTATAAAAGGTGAGACCAGAAGGAGTGAAATGTTTTGGAAAAAACAATGCAATCTACCTGAAAGGAATTCACCAGATTAGCTGTAAAGCAAAGGCTTTTAAAAATGAACTTTAAGCAAGATTCAGATCCAGTTTTTACGTATATTCTGTGAGGCACACCCTATTGATACTTGCTTTACGTTGCTGAGTCCTTGTTTACTGCTTCATGTTATGTTAAGCAGGTGGTATTTGGCAACTAGTGGATGTGGTGTTTGAGCTCATCCATGGGCTTCCCCGGTGGCTCAGATAGTAAGGAATCTGCCAGCAATGCAGGAGACCCGGGTTCAATCCCTGGGTTGGGAAGATATACTGGAGAAGGGAATGGCAACCCACTCCAGTGTGCTTGCTTGGAGAATTCCATGGACAGAGGAGCCTGGCAGGCTATAGTCCATGGGGTTGCAAAGAGTCAGATATGATTGAGCGACTAACACTTTCACTTTCACTAATCATCTAGAGCTTCATTTGTCTTATTGGCTCTCAATTGTTGCCTGCCATGAATTTCCTTCTGTTACAGAAATTTGTATCTTTCTTTTTTTTAAACTAAAACTTCATGTTCATTTCTTTTCCTTTGCTTGAGGAAAGTACTACTGGCACCAAACCCATGAACAGCCATTCAGGCTGAGTGGAAATTCTCTTTATTTTCTTATTTGTTTTGTGGCCTGAAAGAGTAAGGAAGAATTCAGAACATTACCTACTAATAGCAAAGAAAATTTTGTTTTATTTATAAAACCAATAAACCCAAGACCCCACATACTGTGAGATATCTTTTATTTATTTTTGATTGACACAGCATTTTAAAATTTATAGACACACACATACATGCGTGCATTTGCACACACCTCTTGTTGTACAATACAAATAACTGGCAGGAGTTCTTTGTGTTGTGTGTAGGTTATTTTGCTTTATTTTAAGAATTAGATTAAGAAAGCAAAATTTCTTAGCAGTAACATCATCAGTTTTATATCTCTATCCATAAAAATGCTTGACTTTCAAGGAAATCAAATCTGATAATACTAGAAATAACACAGTAATTCCCATGCAGAATGTGTCACACTCATCTTCTTAGTTGTTCAAAGACCTTCCATGTTCAGATCTAGAGTCTACTCTAAGAATGTGAAAGGCTCCATATCTTGAAAATTTGTCCCCAAACGAATATAGCTTATTCATTTACTAAACTTTTCTCAGAAAATGCTTCATCACCTCCTATTTTTCCAAATAAAGATATGCCTTGGGCATTACAAAAATGAATAAAGCAACTTGAAGACCTTACATTCTAGTAGGGAAGTTGGCAAGAAATAAGACATAAGTAAAAAAAAAAAAAAAAAAGTTAAAAAAAAAAAAGACGTAAGTAAGTATAATGATATGATATGCTCTACTCTGTAGGTTTAAGTCCAGTGTTTTGAAGCAAAGACTCTGGAGGAGCTGTGGAAGTCTTTCCTGCCTCATTTTTAGCACTTCATACAAGGCCTCACAGAAGATGAAAGACACTCATTGCAACTGTGGTTCTGTGAGGAGGGGCATCTGAATGCTGGTCTTGGGGAGAATTTTCTGGTAAGTTCTGAGGAATGGCTTCTATCTGCTCAGAATCTATGGGATATAAAAGGCAAGGCAATTTATTCATTCAACAAGCATCTATTGTGTGACTATTGTGAGCTTGGCATCATTCCTATTCTTGAGACAGCTCAATGAACAAAATAAATCTCTTCCTTCACAGAAGTTGTGAAGGAGACAGAAAGTGAGCAATGAATGTAATAAGTAAATGATGTTGGAAGGTATTCCTCTAGAAGTTACTCCTTCTATACCTCTTGGGGATTAGGTAATTTCTCAGGAGATTTCATAATAATTGGAGTTCCTTTCAGTTGCCTTGTTCTGTTACACTGCACTTTCTTTGAATCAGCAGGTCACAGAGAGGAGGCACTGTGATGCTCCAGTTATATCTGGGTTATGCATTCTGTAATGCTTGCTTGCTTATGTGTGTTTTCCTCCTAACCATGTTTCAAGCTCCTTGATGGAAGAAACCATTTTTGTTTTTATATTTCTGGAACCCTTTACAATGAATGCTGAATACAAACTTGGTAATAATCTACAATGGTCTTGTAGGATGAGTGGGCATATAGGTCTAGTTAGTAAGGGTAGATGAACTAGGATGTGAAATGGTGGGGAGGAAAGAGTGTATGGAGAACTTGAGGGACAGCAAGTAATGGATTGAAGGTTGAACTCTAACTCAAAAACTTCTTGATGTTCCTGGCTTGTATTGGGTTGGCCCAAAAGTTTGTTGGTTCATAACATCTTAGGGGACAACCCAAACAAACATTTGAGCCAACCCAATAGAAAGGAGAACAACTGAAGTAACTTTCCTTTTAAATGGGAGAAATTAAGAATGAAACAGGAAGCTATCCACTTAATGGCACAGTGACCCCCATGACTCACAGTTCATCATCCTCTCGATGAAGAGCCAGCCTTGTCAATTTATCTATCATTGTAAGAATTAATCATGTTAAATTTGTGTACAAGGTTTGGAGTTTTCTTAGAAGTTGTGTCTTATAGGATTGGTTTTACATGAAGGAATCTGTGCCTTTGAAGCCCTTGAAAGAAAACCTTAGGCTTTGCTTGCAATCTGCATCACTCAAGTGTGGGTTTGATAAAGTCCGTCTTGTGGGGAGATGCTCTTAGTGTCATGGTGGTCTCCTGAGGCTTTGATCAAATACATGCTCTCACTTCTGCCTCTTTATTTGTTTAACTTTGCAAGGGGTTATTTAGCCTCAGGAATATTTAACTAATTTCAGGGGTGGTAGGGAACAATTCTTGTTTTCCTTGAGCACCTTGGGGTCCTGCAGAATGGAGGTGCTGCAGAAAGGGAACAGGACATTATTATTATCACAAGTGAGGATGTGGAGGGATACAAGTGGAACTGCATATTGCTCTGATGAAAAGATAGTTAGTGAAACATCTGGAGCCTGGGCAATTCATCTAGCAATGATTGCGCAGAGGCTGCAAGGCAACACGGCGTATTATCCAGAGTCCTGGAGGACCTCTAAATGAAAACAGCAGCACTTCCATGTGAGGAGGAGGAGGAAGTGAGAGAACTTGTTATGCAAGACAAATAGTGAAAGGAGCTCAAGCAAATGGCACAACAAAAACATTGCTCTCCTCGTGAATGAAGTATTAAAAATGCAAAAGGCTGGGAGTGCCTATTTTCTTTCACCGCAGCATCAGTTTGAATACATTTGGGACTTTTCCCCAAGCACCTGCTCCTCCCTGCCTTCCCCACTGCCCTCCCCTGTGGGAGAAGAAAAGGCCCATAGGGCACTTTGACTGGAAACAATTCCAACAATCGGATAGGAATAAATGGGATAGCAGAGTGAGGTCCTCTGTGAACATGTAAGAGAGCTAACGTGGTAACTGGAGACAGCAGGAATGATGGAGTTTATGGGTAGAATAAAGAGAAAGTGGAGTTTATAGGGAGCATACACAGAGCTTTCAATATGAATGTTTTCTTGGTGAGATGATTTTGGGAGGTCAATTAGAGATGACCCAGACATTGTCAAGGTCTCCTGTCTCTGTGAGCTAAGGGTGGAGGTGGAGTGGAGGATCAAACTGTGTTTGCTTGTTGTTGCTCAATTGTTCAGTTGTGTCCAACTCTTTGCAACCCCACGGACTGTAGCATGCCAGGTTTTCCTGGGTTTGCCTTAAGTACCAGCTATTACTGACTGACTGCATGTCCTGCATAATCACAAGAGGCCTGGTTCTGCCTTGAAAATTACTGAAAATTGCTGGGGAGCCCTGACATGGTCCATGAATCTATGTTGGATATTGTTGACTCTCTTTTCAGGTGCCTGCTTGTCCATGGATCCCTTCTGGCCTTGTTATCTGTTGCTTTCACCTTGTTTTAAAGCTTTACTGAAGAAATGAGGGCAACATAAGTGCCACAATGAGAGGTGTCACTTTTCTTAGTCCATTCGCTGTCCTCCTCCATAGGAGAGCCCTTGTTGGCAGGCAGACTTCTCAGATGGGAGCCTGACACCATCCTGCCTCCTCACTTTCCCTGGTCCCACTCCTCTGAATCCAAACAGGTTTCCCCTCTCCAATGCCTCCGGAGGGAGCCAAATTCAATTAATGTCATAATCTCCCTTGAGCAATGGACTCTGCCTGCAGTGAAGCCAGATATTTTCTAGGTTAAACAGAACATTTAACATCTCATTATGGACCTTCTACATTTGGAATAAGTCTACTAGCTCAGGCAGTCCTCCCAATTATAGGTAAGTTGTTGTCTTTCAGGCTTCCCTTGTGGCTCAGATGGTAAAGAATCCAGTTGCTATGCGGCAGACCTGGGTTCGATCCCTGGGTTGGGAAAATCCCCTAGAGAAGGGAAAGGCTTCCCATTCCAGTATTCTGACCTGGAGAATGCCATGGACTGTATAGTCTGTGGGGTCACAAAGAGTCAGACACGACTGTTTCACTGGTTGACCATAAAGGCTCATCTGTATTTGTCAAGCTTTCCAGAGTAATACATATTTCAGTATCCACTCTAGATTGCCAAAACCCTCTTTCTCTCACTCCAGCTCTGACAATGCTGAGTTTCAGTTACTGTTTCCTGAGACTGGAAGGAGTGATTTCATTTTAAGAGCCAGTTTGTTCAGTTTGTGATTCTAATAGCTCTGTTGTCTAGGACTGTGGTTGTGTGGTGATGGTTACTAGGACTTAGAATACTGCCACACGGGCAGTTCTTGTTTCCATCACATTCCTTTGCAGCAGACTGTAAAGCCATGAAACTCAAGGCATCTGTGTGTGGAATTCAGAAGCTGGACTCTGCTGGACAATGAAAAGCTCACTGAATGTTTCTTGTGTGACCGTGCTGTGACAACTGTGTGGCTATGTGACTTTCAACGTTAGGTTTCCTTAAGACTTCTCTAATGCCTATACTTTATGACTATATTGTTAAGCAATATTTCATTTGTCCCAATCTCTTGACAGTTTCTGCAGAGATGACCACAGATTACTTGCAATGAGGTTCTTGGGTTCTGCTGTCTTACATTTTATAGTAAGAGAACCTTGTGAAACTTGTAAAAGAAAGAAAACTTCAGAAGTTGATAAATAGGTCATTAATTTCCGGGTTCCCAGTGAAGTTAAAAGTGTCCTGATGGCATCAATAAATGGTTGTGTGAGAAATTGTAATTGTAGATGTACTTTTAGATACCTGTGATCATGTCGGGTATTGTAGAAAGAATTTTGATTATTATTTGAAAGGCATTGGATTAACTCACTGTAATGCATATTATTGCATAATATTTATTTAACATTTGTTAGGGCTTCCCTTGTGGCTCAGCTGGTCAAGAATCTGCCTGCAATGTGGGAGACCTGGGTTTGATCCCTGGGTTGGGAAGATCCCCTGGAAAAGAGAACATTTGTTATAAGATGAACCATGTGACAAAGGAGATAATTCCTTGCTTGATAAGATGTAAAGTTGCTCAGGAGAGTTGTTTTTCTTTTTTTTTTTTCTTATTTTCCTTTAAGTTTTTATTTTATTTTATTTTATTTTTTTTTCCAGTGGGTTTTGTCATACATTGATATGAATCAGCCATGGATTTACATGTATTCCCAATAGGTAAATAGGAAATAACTACATGGAAAACAGAAGAGTTGGTTTAGTTTTATCTGCTAAGATTGACAAAAGTAATATGAATAGCACTAAGAACAACAATTTCATTTCTGAATGTGTAGTGGGTAACTTGCAGAGTGCCAAGCAATTTGCCTGTAGTTTCTTATTTAATTCTGATAATTAATTTTAGAGATATAGGAGCAGGGACTATAGTAAACTCCTGCTTCATGGGGATCACTGCCTGGCTTTCTCTGGGAGCCTTTTCATGCTTTCAGAATCTGTTGCTATAGTTAACAGTTTCAATTTAATGAATTTTTAGCACTGATTGGATAAATAAGTAATCGGACAAATAGCTTCTGGTTGTTCAAATGTAAATAAAGGGGGTAGTGTTTTTGAGACAAATTTTATTTGAAATTTGTATTTGAATTAAGCTTTGGGCCTCCTGGCAATCAAAACTAAGAGGATAGTGAATGGTGAAAGTCTATTACTGCTGCTTGTTTTTTGAGCAATTAGTGTATGCTAAACTGTGTATTAATAAATCTAAACCCTAGTATAATATTATTATATGTTGATTACTCAGTATGTGCTAACATTTTCCTCAGTGTATTATATGTAAGGCAGACAGATAAAATATGAGATGTCCTGTTAAATTTGAATTTCAGATGGAAAATGAACAATTTTAGTTTAAGTATATAATTTTTTTCCTGGAATTCAAATTAAATTGGGCATCCTGTCATCTTCTAAATCTGGCAACCCTAGTCATATGCATTGTCTTCGTTCTATTCAGGCTGCTCTAATGAAATACCATAGACATAGACTTACATCTATGATACTATAAATGGTAGCTTATAAATAACAGTAATTTATTTATCATAGTCCTGGAGACTGAGGAATTCAAGATCAACGTGCCAACAGACTCAGTGTCTGGTGAGGCCTGCCTCCTGATTTGTTCTGTGTTCTCACACCGTAGAAGTCTCCTTTATAAGGACACTAATCCTATCCGTGAACACTCCACTCTCATGACCTAATTACTTCCCCAAATCACCACCTCCTAATACTCTCACATCAGGGGTTATGCTTTCAACAATTTTGGGAGAGGGACACAAACATTCAGTCCATAGCAATTATCTTAATAATGCAACAATCCCGTGAAAGTGCAAGTTGTTCAGTTGTGTCCGACTCTTGGCAACACCATGGACTATACAGTCCATGGGATTCTCCAGGCCAGAATACTGGAGTGGTAGCCATTCCCTTCTCCAGGGGAATCTTCTGGCCCAGGAATTGAACTGGGCATTCACCTGCATTGCAGGTGAATTCTTTACCTAAGAGACACATTTTATAAATGGCAGCATCAAGGCCTGAAAGGGTGTGTAGCTTGCCCAAGGCTCCACAGCAAGCCAGTATGAACCAGGCTTTACATCCAGGTAGATGGGTCTCAGGGAACGTCTTTAACTACCGTGGTATCTCCCATATCTACCCCTATGGTGTAGGTATAATTATCCCCATTTTATACATCAGATGTTCGAGTTAGTGAAGTAACAGAAATGCTGCCATGTTTCAAAGCCTGTAAGAGAGGCAGAGCTGTGACACAAACCCAGGGCTGCCTGTCTCCAGATTCAGTGACTTTTTAAAAAAATGATTTATTTGGCTGTGCAGGGTCTTCGTTGCTCACATAGGCTTTCTCTAGCTGTGGTGAGCAGGGCTGCTCTCTAGTTGTAGTGTGGAGGCTTTTCATTGCAGTGGTTTCTCTTGTTGCAGAGCAACAAGCTCTAGGGCATGCAGGCTTCAGCAGTTGCAATACATGGGCTCAGAGGTTGCGGCTTGTGAGCTGCAGCACATGGGCTTAGTCGGTGGTGGCGCATGGACTTAGTTGCTCTCAAAGTCATTGCATGTAGGATCTTCCTGGATTGGGGATCGAACCCGTGACTCCTGCATTGGCAGGTGGATTCTTTACCACTGAGCCACCAGGGAAGTCTCCAGAGTCAGTGAATTTAATCTCTGTTTTTAGAGATAAAATAATATAACAGGAATTTTGAAGCTTAGGGACTAATGAGGTTTTTGAGTTACTAATATTTTCTTCCAGAATAATGTGAGACATAGGATAATGAAAATAAAAGAGCCTAAGAAAGCCCAATGCTGTTTAGGACCAACAAATTATATACGGTGTTACTAAGATTCCTTTTATAGCAGAGACTTATTTCACTATTTATAATAGCGTAAGTGTTGGCATTAGAATATTTCTATAGCTAGAGGGTCTGAACTGTAGAGAAGCTGATTCATCTTTCAGCATCTTACCTTATGCCCATGTCAACACACAGGCTTTATTCAACACTCACAGTATAGAGTGGAGAAGGTGATGGCAACCCACTCCAGTTCTCTTGCCTGGAAAATCCCATGGACGGCGGGGCCTGGTGGCTATAGTCCATGGTTGCAAAGAGTTGGACACGACTGAGCAACTTCATGTTCACTTTTCACTTTCATGCATTGGAGAAGGAAATGGCAACCCACTCCAGTATTCTTGCCTGGAGAATCCCAGGGACGGAGGAGCCTGGTGGGCTGCCGTCTATGGGGTCGCACAGAGTTGGATACATCTGATGTGACTTAGCAGCAGCAGCAGTGCAGTATAGAGATTTTCAACATGATAGCAGTGAAAATGTTTCCTGAATGTTGCCCTGTGTCCTTTATTTGGTCCTTAGAATTAGCAATGGCATGTTTCAATTGGAGAGAAATGTATGCAAGACAGTCCTTTAATCTACTTATTTTCATTGTATCTAGTCTGATTCTATTCCAACATGGTAACTCAGAAGACATCTAAGAAACAATATGAACATAGGCTTGTCAATAAAGAGAATTTCTTAAATAAGCAAACCAGACTATTTAAACTTTTTAAAAATGTGTTCATTTGAATCAAACAAATCAAATGGATACATTTCCAATGACAGGCATAGAAATTGTTCTCTTGCAGTTAAATTTGCCTCATCTCCCTGTTGTTTGAGGGAGTTGACCATTTGTGTGAAAATCAAGTAATTATATGCTCCAATGCTTTTTGAAAGAAAGGATGCAGAGATGGAGAAAAAATGAGTGTGGGCCACCTATAGATAACAACACAGCTTGACTCTGATGGTTTGGAATGAACCAAAAATGTTACCATCACACATTTCGCGGGTGACTTGGTGACCTTTGCATCTACTTTGAGTTCTGTATTTTAAGCTTGAGGATTACTCACTTCTATGGTATGGAAAATGTCTGTTTAAATACTTTTGAAGGGAATTATGTAATATCTTTCTTTGGGGACTCACAATGATCTTTAGTTACACAGAATGTAAATGGATGTTTACTGCTCGCTGTACCATGGCTCATTTGACAACTGTAGTCCTTTACATGTTTTCACATGTTACACGCAAATAAGATGTTTACATTTGTCGACACATTTCATGCTAATAAATGAGGTAAATAGAGAAGGTATGTTTGTTTATAGTTGTTGATGCTGGAGGACAGTTTCCAAGATCACACAGTCAGAGTAATTTGGAACCAGTGCTGAGATTCATCTCTTTGGTGCCTTCTTCATTATGTAATATTATTGCTACATGATTTTGCCAAGTGTGATTTGTTACAGGGTTAGGCCAATTTGTTCTTAGGGTTTTCAGAAGTAAGTGTGAAATATGATAATTATCTGAAAATTCCTATTTGCTGTAGAATTGACTTGAAGCCAAAATATGAGGTGGATAATGTGTTATCATTTACCTTGTTTTTCTTTGCCCTTTCGTTATCCCTTCTCCTTATATAGTGTCAAGTACTCTCATTCTGCTCCTTCTTTTATATCCAAAGACCCTTTCTACAAAATTTATCAAAACCTATTTTTCTGAGTGAATGTTCACATTCTGAAATGATCTTCCTTCCAAGAAAACTCAGGGTTTTCCCATATAAGTGTCCTAGGCAGAAACAAGCCAACAAATTATTTCCCACTTATCTATAAATAACTATTTTCCTGATCCATGGTATAGACATTTAAAAAGAGAATATTTATACTTTGACTTTGACGTTGGTTGAGGACCTGCTATGTGTCCAATATTGGGATCAACGTGAATACAGTTTTTTAAGAATTCTCCACACTGTTCTCCATAGCGGCTGTACTAGTTTGCATTCCCACCAACAGTGTAAGAGGGTTCCCTTTTCTCCACACCCTCTCCAGCATTTATTGCTTGTAGACTTTTGGATAGCAGCCATCCTGACTGGCGTGTAATGGTACCTCATTGTGGTTTTGATTTGCATTTCTCTGATAATGAGTGATGTTGAGCATCTTTTCATGTGTTTGTTAGCCATCTGTATGTCTTCTTTGGAGAAATGTCTGTTTAGTTCTTTGGCCCATTTTTTGATTGGGTCATTTATTTTTCTGGAATTGAGTTGCAGGAGTTGCTTGTAAATTTTTGAGATTAATCCTTTGTCTGTTGCTTTGTTTGCTATTATTTTCTCCCAATCTGAGGGCTGTTTTTCACCTTGCTTATAGTTTCCTTTGTAGTGCAAAAGCTTTTAAGTTTTATTAGGTCCCATTTGTTTATTTTTGCTTTTATTTCCAATATTCTGGGAGGCGGGTCATAGAGGATCCTACTGTGATTTATGTCAGAGAGTGTTTTGCCTATGTTCTCCTCTAGGAGTTGTATAGTTTCTAGTCTTACATTTAGATCTTTAATCCATTTTGAGTTTATTTTTGTGTATGGTGTTAGAAAGTGTTCTAGTTTCATATGACCCAGCAATCCCACTTCTGGGCATACACACCGAGGAAACCAGATCTGAAAGAGACACGTGCACCCCAATGTTCATCGCAGCACTGTTTATAATTGCCAGGACATGGAAGCAACCTAGATGCCCATCAGCAGACGAATGGATAAGGAAGCTGTGGCACATATACACCATGGAATATTACTCAGCCATTAAAAAGAATTCATTTGAATCAGTGCTAATGAGATGGATGAAACTGGAGCCCACTATACAGAGTGAAGTAAGCCAGAAAGATAAAGACCAATACAGTATACTAATGCATATATATGGAATTTAGAAAGATGGTAATGATAACCCTATATGCAAAACAGAAAAAGAGACACAGATGTACAGAAAAGACTTTTGGACTCTGTGGGAGAAGGCAAGGGTAGGATGTTTCGAGAGAACAGCATCAAAACATGTATATTACCTAGGGTGAAACAGATCACCAGCCCAGGTTGGATGCATGAGACAAGTGCTCGGGGCTGGTGCACTGGAAAGACCCAGAGGGATCGGGTGGAGAGGGAGGTGGGAGGGGGGATCGGGATGGGGAATACATGTAACTCCATGGCTGATTCATGTCAATGTATGGCAAAAACCACTACAATATTGTAAGTAATTAGCTTCCAACTAATAAAAATAAATGGAAAAAAAAAAGAGTAATAAGGTAAAAAAAAAAGTTAAATAAAGA
Organism: Cervus elaphus; assembly: GCF_910594005.1. NCBI lineage: Eukaryota > Metazoa > Chordata > Mammalia > Artiodactyla > Cervidae > Cervus > Cervus elaphus. Next base: position 29,504,175 of record NC_057833.1, on the reverse strand, counting down.
CATTCTCAAGACAAATAAAAACAAATTTATCACCTGTAGAACTACAGTAAAACTTATACCAAAATAGTTTCTTCATTCTAAATAATTGACTGAAAATAAAAGCAAAAATATAATCATAAAAAAAAAAAAAAGAATACATGCGACCTCTGTTCAGCTCAGTGGTGCTGGGCAGAGTCGGTTACAGGAAATGAGACTCTGAAAGATGGGCTGTGGGTATAGTGGGGACCATTCCTGCCTCCTCGCAGGCTGCAGTGCAGGTTTGCGTCTCAGAAATGCAATTTTGAAATCTCATTCAGAAGTGTCTTTGGCTTCTCTTCCTAGATAAGCAACCTGTGTGACTCCTTGTTTTCATTGTTTATCTCTGCAAATCACTCCAGCTTTCTAACTCCAGAAATTACTTTCAGAAGGAAATGGAACTTTCCCATTTTGTTGGTGAGAGATGTCAAAACTGGAGATGCTGCTTGAAAGGGCAGATATGAAATGCTCTTTCATTAAAGGGCCTGATATATTTTAAAACAATACTCAAACTATTTGGAAATTATCTTAAGGCACTTCTAAAAGCATAAAAATTCCTTTTGCTGGAAAAAAAAATCAACTTACAATTTGCATGTCACAAAACTCAGGATCCAGGCATACACAAGGCACACCGTTCAGGTGGGACCTGTTGATCTGTAGTGCCTTCTCTTGGATTTGATTTTCAACTTTTTTTATGGAAAAATTAAAACCCACACAAAAGTGGAAAGGATAATCTGCTGATCTGGTCCCCCAGATCAACAATTATTAACTCATTTATAAATATTGTTTCATCTCCCCCCTACACACTTCCAGATCATGAAGCCAATGCCAGGTTTTGTATCATTTCATCTGTAAATATATTAAAGGTCCTCTTTTGTTTCTCACAAAACCAGCTATCATATCATTTAAAATTGACAGTAACTCCTGAATATCATTACCTGGTCACTTCAAATTTCTGATTGTCTCATTAAAAGTTTCTTGACAGTATCGTTGTTAGAATCTGGCCAGCTCTGCACACGATCACTGGTGACTAAGTCTCATGTCTCATCTTTCCGTACCTAGAGATTGCCCCCAACTCTTTTTCTGTGTCATCTCTCTGTAGAAAACCCAGGTTACTAGTCTTGGAGAGTGTCCCCAGCCTGGATTCTGCTGGTTACATCCACATGTTGTCCTTTATTGAGTTCCCCTTTCTCCCTTGTTTCCAGCCTGGGGTCAGAATCTGCTGCTGCTGCTGTTTGTTGGCCAGTCTCGTTTGGTGGGAGCATTTCATCTGTGGTGGTGGCTAGTCCACCTGCGGGCCACAGGTCTGGTTGTTTCCTTCTGTGACGGTGACCATTGATCATAATGACCACCCGGCTCCATGACTTGAAAAATGTTGCACAGGCAGATCTCAGATGTAACAGGTTAGCTTCCAGACCATCTCGATAAAGCAAGTCACATGGACTTTCTGGTCTCCCAGTGCATGTAAGAGTTATGTTTACACACCCTCTAGTCTATTGAGTGTGCAATAGCATTATGAACTTAGGAGCTTATAAGAAAATCCCACCTTTGATTTTACTGCCTTCGTTTATTTAAATATCACGAATAAATCTTCATGGGATTTGTAGCCCTCAAAAAGTCTACTGGGAAAGAGTAAAAGCCCATATTCCCCCCAAAAAGAGAATACTTAGAAGGTAAGGTACAGTAAAAAGAAATTCAACATTTTGTCTTTTGTTTGCATTGCAGTTTGTTCTGGGATGAGTTCATTTTCATTTAATCTGCTTGGATTTGTAGATTTTTTCTATATTTGAGAGTTCATGTCTTTCAATAATTATAGGAAATTCTGAATATTATCTTTCCCATTTTTTTCTATTCTATTCTATTCTTCCCCATTTGTTGGATCAAATATTACAATAATACAAAATATTAGCACATATTTTGTACACAGTGCTAGATTGTTGGTAATAATCATAATGATAATGATGATGATTAATTTAGAAATGTCTATATATTTGCAGTAAAAGATCAAGAACTTTGAAGTTACATTGACCTTTATTTAAATATAATAGCTTTGTGATGTTGGCTGTGTTACTTAGCCTCTTTTAACTGCAGTTTCTTTGAAGAGAAGTAAGTCAGAAAGAAAAACACCAATACAGTATATTAACACATATATATGGAATTTAGAAAGATGGTAATGATGACCCTATATGCGAGACAGCAAAAGAGACACAGATGTAAAGCACAGACTTTTGGACTCTGTGGAAGAAGACGAGGGTGGGATGATTTGAGAGAATAGCATTGAAACATGTATATTACCACATGTGAAATAGATCGCCAGTCCAGGTTCAATGCATGAGGCAGGGCGTTCAGGGCTGGTGCACTGGGATGACTTTGAGGGATGGGATGGGAAGGAAGGTGGGAGGGGGGTTCAGAATGAGGGACACATGTACACCCATGGCTGATTCAAGTGAATGCATGGCAAAAACCACTACAATATTGTAAAGTAATTAGCCTCCAATTAAAATGAATAAATTAATTTATAAAAAAATAAAAACAATAAAATAACACTTAACTCCCAGAGCTTTAAATGATCTGATAATTAGTGGGTTCTCAGTAAACATTCATTTCCATTTCTTTACCAGAATTGTCTTTAAAACATCAAGCCACACTAATTCTTTGTTGTTGTTCAGTCTATAAGTCATGCCTGACTCTTTGCGACCCAATGGACTGCAGCATGCCAGGCTCCCTTGTCCTTCACTATCTCCCAGAGTTTACTAGGATTCAGGTCCAATGAGTTGGTCATGCTATCTAATCATCTCATTCTCTACCATCCCCTTCTCCTTTTGCCTTCAATCTTTCCCAGTAGCATGGTCTTTTCCAATGAATCAGCTTTTCACATCAGTTGGCCAAAGTACTGGGGCTTCAGCATCAGTCCTTCCAATGACACTGATTCTTAGGAAGAAGAAGTAACCATGTTTTGGTCTTAGAAGGCTGTTTGGTCTTAGAGGCTGTTTAAGAATATGCAGGATTCAGTTTTGGGGATTTTAAGCATGGGCTATGGTAGGAACAAAGGTTTTGAGTTGGGAAATATAATGAATGAGCAGAACCACTTGACTGAAGGGAAGGGGTCATTTAGATGCACAATGGGAGTTACAATTAGAAAAGAAAGATGGGACCAGATGAAGGATCACTAGCCTGTTATGGCAGGAGGGTGGACTTTATCCTGTAAGTGCATTGAAGATTTTTGAGAAGGGAGCAGTAGGATTATGTTCAAGAAAGTCAATGTAATGGCAGTTTATACATGGGGTAACAGAAAGATAAGGCAGCTATTTCCATGGCTTAGGAATAAGATACAATGGATTTGGATTAGTATATTGGCAATAGTACTAAAATGGAGGAGATTAAGGCCATATACACAGGTAGAAGAGAGAGAATTTGGTGACTGAACGGGAGGGTGAAGCAAAAGGAAAAAAAAAAGAGAATCCAAGATATTGAGTCAGGATGTAAATCAAGCAGAATGGAAGGTTTGAGTTTAGGAGTGGGCAACAGATTTAAACTATGTGAACTATGTGATGGACAGCTGATTGGGTCTAGGTAGCTTTGTTGGTTATCTGGACATATTTGTAGATTCTCAAACCATATATTCTGTCTGCCCTCCCTCATATCCTTTCCTCTACTCTTTGCTAGCTGGTTTGTGCTTATTTCTCAAAACTCAATTTAGAAGCCATGATAAAATCTTTTATGCACCTATTTCCCAGCCAATGCTAGATGTGCCTCTTGTGTTATTCAGTGAAGTCCTAATTAAAGCTCCACCAGAATACTCATCACCTTATATTAGAATTACTTGTTGCCTTTTCCCCTCAGCAGAATGGGAATGCCCTAGTACCAAGCAAAGTGCATATATGGCCCATAGAAGGTGGTTAATAAATTCCTTATTGAATGATGAATTATTTAACTTAAGTAGAAATATCCAGCACACTGACAAGAATATGAACAGTCAGGGACTTATTTTTCCTCTTCTTTCTGAATTCATAGTGGGTATAAACATAGGGCTCTGTATTTGAATATTTGTTCTGAAGTGTCGATTTTTCTGATTGCTTCCTTGACTTAAAACTAGGCCTACAATTTTGGCAGCCCTTCTGAAAAAGATTCTGTGCTTAATCAAAACTTGTTTGAACAATTGTCTGGATGGAGGGCATTTTAATTCTTTTCCATTGCTTTCTACCTCCAGGAATCAAGGGAGTAGCAAGAGAGCAGATTTTCTCGCATTCTCACTGCTCCTCAAGGTACAAACCAATTTTCAGACTTCAACATATCCCAGCAAATAATTGTTTGGTGCGGAAATAAAGCTCTTTATTGCAGCAATAGTGATGGGATACCAGTAGGACAATAAAAAATGAAGTCTTAATGCATCTGATGTGAGTGCATCAAGCTGGCAGGATTCCTGGAGGTAGTGAACGGAGCCTGGGCAGAACTGCCTGTAGGTCCGAGTGCAATCATAAATGATTTCCATAAATAGTGCGTCTTTGCTGTCTTGTGGGCTGTGCTGAAAAAAAAGGGAAGAGGCTGCTATTCCTGGAGGGAAACGGACTTCTTTTTATGTTGCTAACAAAGAGAAGCCCGTGGCAGAGCACACTGTGGCATTTGCTTTGGGTTTTAAAGACGTGTAGCTCTACCTTGTTGGAAAAATTGAAAATCTATATGGCAATTGCCTGTGACACATGTGAGGCAAGTCATCCTAGCTCATTAATGATGTGACCAAGAAAAAAAGAAAACCTCCTCGCTGCCATCTAGGCAAAACAATATATGGGCCAAAGGGCAATGTCTCAAAACAAACAAATGGATTGGGAGCCAGGAGACAGATAAAACAGAATATGGGCTTTAGAAGTAGACTTGGATGGTGACATTCCGTGTTCTGGTTTCCTTACTTAACAGTGATGAACAATACATCTCTTTCCATGGGATTGTGGGGGTTAAGCCAGAAAGTATGTTCAACAGAGAATATATTTTTGGCAAAAATGGCATATTTCTTACACCTCCTGAAGTTTAGGGTTTCCCAGGTGGCACTAGTGGTAAAGAACCTGCCTGCCAATGCAGGAAACGTAAGAGATGTGGGTTTTATCCCTAGATCGGGAAGATCCCCTGGAGGAGGGCATGGCAACCCACTCCAATTTTCTTGCCTGAAGAATCCCTTCGACAGAGGAGCCTGACAGGCTACAGTCCAGAGGTCGCAAAGAATCATACATGCCTGAAGTGACTTAGCACATTGAAGTTTAAGTAGGATACTTGGAGGAACGCTGAGTGAAGGTGTCAAAAACAATAAAAGGTGTAAGTCTCTTTGTTTGAACAGAAATGACTAGTGTGACCCAAGTGTGTGTGTTCTTTGCAAGCAGGAAAACAAATCTGAACACTGCAGTTATAGCAGCCTGAATCTTTTGTACTCTGCCTATCCCCAACCTAGACTGTGTGTGTGTGCGTGCACATGCACACATGCATGCGAATACATGCTCCATCTCTATCCCATAATATTTCATTGACAGAGACTGGGGAATGATGATTTGAAAGTTTGTAGAACCTGTCAACCTAACAGTGCTAGGAAATCAGCAACTTTCTCTACTTTTTGTGTCTGTGCCCCCTTTTCTCTATAACTTAGGGAAATTTTTGAAAGATGGAACACCACCAAATCTGACAGATGGAACATAACCAAATCTGACAATCACAGAGAATACTACAGCGATTGCTTGGTGGTTTTAAGGAGAACTGTGGTTTTTAGCTAGCCAGATTAGCTGAGTGTGTAAGTTCAAACTTAGTGTTAAGAAGTGAGATCAGTAGGATATCTCTGGGAACTATATGGGGACCAGGTGTCCATAAGTGTCTTATAGAAATGAGTATGTGTATGGCTGGGAGGTCCAGGCAGCAGATGGTATTAAAATACTATACAAAGAATTAGGGGTTTCCCAGCTGGCTAAGTGGTAAAGAATCTGACAAACTGATGCAGGAGACCCAGGAAATGTGGGTTCAGTCCCTGGGTTGGGAGGATCCCCTGCAGTATGAAATGGCAACCCACTCCAGTATTCTTGCCTGGAAAATTCCATGGAAGAGAAGCCTGGTGGGTTATAGTCCAGGAGTTGCAAAGAGTTGGACGTGATTGAGCACGCACACACAAAGAATTAGAATCTAGAAATGGCAAAGGACAGCATGTGGAGAGAAATAGAAGAAAGGGGCATTAAGATATTACAATCCAAAATTCAGTATTATGACTGGTAAAAGATGGCAGGACTGACAGGAAATAGAACCCTACCTGCCATGCAGAATGATAGGGAGAGGCCTATCCAGATACCAAGGCAGGGAATTAGGGAAAGGACAAATTTTACAAATAAAGGAGGGGCCTCATAGTAATGCAAAGACATCAGTATTTAAGAGAAAAACAAATGTAAATAGTTTGACTCCTTAGTAGCTGATAATTTATTTATCATATCAGAGGCATATTTTCCTTATTTGTATAATGATAAATATTAACATCTACTTTGCAAGGCTTATAAAGATAAAATAAGTTCAAAATGCAAAAACATTTGTTATTGTTTATAGAATAGGGCTTAAAACGGTAGCCATTGTGACTGTATTTTGCTATTGAAAAAAACAATGTTGAATCCTGGAATAAAGACGGTGGGCATCTTGTACTCAATTCTCACTTGAATTTGGAGTAACATTCTCTGGAGAAGCTCCTTTGAACCAACAGGGTTAAAATTTCATAGTGTCTCCTCTGAAAGCAGGTTTTTCTGAGGCAGGGTGGGCACTTCTCTGAAGCATCCTTCTATTCTTCAAGATGAAAGAAGCATTGAATTCAGATAACACAGTTGGACATGTCTGTTTTTGATTGTTGATAAATATTTCATTTTACATTTTAAATTCATACGGGCCACAAAATCATTGAAGATGAAAAAGAATTCAAAAAAAAAAAAAGAAAAAGAATTCAATACTAGGCCATTCCTTTGCAGGATTGTTTCTCAGAACACACTTGTTCCCGTTTTGTTCAATTGAGAAGGAGGCACCTTGGCAGCTGCCCACTGACAAATGCTTCACAGCCGTGGGGAGCGCACTCTGCTTTTCCTTGGTCCCTGGGTCTAAAACAGGCTTCTCTCTCCTCTTCCAAGATGAACCATAAAACAGTCATTACTTACCTAGCTATAGGCTTGGCTTTTTAATCTCAAAAATATCATCTTTGAGTTACCAGTGCTATGTGTTTCCATGTCTCATATTCTAATAGAACCATGTGAAGCTGCTTGGTTCTTTTTTAAAAAACATTTTATGGCAAAAAAGTTGAAACATCTTGGAGTTAATTACAGAGCAGGATTTTCACGTACACGTGAAATGACATTCGATTGGAAAATTTGAAAGTTTTGAGAACTGAAAATGACCGAGCGCACACGTGATTGTAAGAGTGTATTAGTGTCCCCAGTGCTGTCGGTCTCTGGAGTGCTAAGGCCTCTTCTCTCTAAATTTCAATTATATTATTAGCAGTAGGCCATCTTCACAATAATTGGTACACTCACTTTATCTAATGGAGTATTTTTCATCTAATTGACTGGAAACTTATCATACAAATGTCAAAGCCAGATTTTCCTATAATAACCTATTATCTCTGCAGTTCTGGCTCAGTGCACCCACAAGAAATGGCATAATAATCATCTTTGGGAGAGTGAAGGACAGCAACTTAATTTCCCTGCCTCTGATGAGAATGACAGCTCCTTTAAAAGAAGAAACTTTTAATGCATCCACTTGATTTTGCCACATTTGTCATTCACAAATCTGACTTCATTTTGCTCTAAACATGTGAGTGAATATTCTTGTTGAAAGACAGCATTTCAGAGACAGGAGGAAAGATAAAAACAAAGAACAGGATTAGGAGTGTGAGCTCAGGATGCTGCTTTTAGATTAGATGATTTTGGGGCAAATCACTTCATCTCCCTGGTTCTTAAATATCAGATGAGAAGTTCAGACTAGAATATTGTTTCATAGACTTTGGTTATTTATGCATCTCTTCTTCAAGGCCTTTTACACATTTATGTACTAGCTGTCCACTTTTGTACCTACTGTGTTTCATTGTGTCAAACAGTAAAATAACAAACCAACCAAAGAAAAAACAAGCAAGCAAAACACCCAGCTACATATGGGCATACATAGATACATATATATATATGTGTATTTGAAAAATAAATCTAAAATAAGTAACAAACACATGAGAACTACCACTAGCAATAAATGGAACCCTAAAAAATAAGTAAACAAATACCAATTTAAAGGAAATATGCTTATGGACCACCAGGGAAAAATTATGCCAGGAGCAATATTTCCATTATTATGAAATTTACACCATTTAGGCAGTTTATAATATGTACCACTAACAGAAGAATGCATATCATAGTTTGGGAAACATTGGCCTAGCTGAATTAGGGGGTCTTTTCCTGCTTCAGAAAGTCCATGATTAAATTATTTAAGAGAATATGTTTCTGATGTACATTTCAGAAGGGCCACCCTGCCTCAGAAATCCTCCTAAATAATTTCCAAAGATGTGGAGTATTCCTAGTCAAAAGATGTGATGTGACAGACTAACTTGTTCTCCAGAGGAACCAATGAAAACATGGAGACTCGTGGGAATGTCAGAGTGAGAGGTGAAATAGAAAAATCCTCTTTCCTCCCTCAAATTAAGATAATGATGTGAAGGATTATTTAAGATATGCTTTCAATACTGGCACTGCCTTTATCCATCTCACTACTATGAACTAGGTCATGTAGCTATGCCTGTATACAGAACACAATTTGCACATGGTCTAAAAAGCAACATTTCTCTAATCTGAGAAAAGATGAGAACGTAGAAAAGGGCCATGGTTATGTCTGGCTTCTTTGAGCCAAATAGATTTCTTGTCTTACCTCAGAAGAGCCTCTTCTAGGAAATAATCAGAGATAAAGTATAATAAAGATTTATAAAGATGTTTACTGTTGTGATGTTTGTAATAGTGGGGAAAAAAACACTTAAATACCAAGCATGCAGGTTACATTTAAACAAATCATAATATATCAATTTGGTGGAACATATGATCATTAAAATTGCATTTATGAAGATGTTAATAAAGTAGGGGTAGGCATACGATATACTGTAATATTGGGTAAAATCCTGTGATCAGATTCATCCAAACATCTTAGTACAGCCTACAAATTGACTCAGGCTGTAGCCTCTGCCTAACTTTCTTGTCATAGGCGAGAAGATACCTCATGTAGCCCACGGTTCTTCAGCTGTACTGAAATGCTGGTTATTCTCCAAACATAGCAGGTTCTGAGGGGCCATGCTATTGAACATGCTAGCTTTTTTTAAAAACAAGACTAATCTAAAAAAAAGATTTAGATGGATATTGTGTTAGAAGAAGAGGTAGCGTTGATAGTGAAAGGAAAACCAGGTTTCTCCCTGGAGATGAGAAAGTAGGTCCTCTTATTTCAAAATTGCTGAGTGACTTTGGTATAATTTCTTTATCGTTTCTCTCCCTTGTCAATTTAGTTGTAAGAGGAATTACAGTACAACAAGCACTTTGATTAGGTCCCTAGCTTCTGGCTATTACTCTAATATTGTTTATTAAATGCAGAAAGAGAGGGGAAAAAAGCATTAAAATCTATTGATCTCTACTACTAGAAATAAAGAAGCTTGTGATGAAGAAAAGAACAGAAAGATTGTCTTCAGGGCCAAATGAGAAATTTTCCCTTTCTTTCTACTCTGCCTTCAACTGCAACTCATGACCCCTTCCTAGTCCAACCCTTTGAATATAGAAGTTATTTAATACATGCCACAACAAGGAAAAAAAACTTATTTTCCCTCTTGCTGTAGTGCAGTCAGTTGATTTTCTAACAATATCTTGACGATACATTCCTTTAGGCCTTATAAAGTTCTTGAAGATCAAAACAATAAAAGTGAAAGGAATTCTGGTAGGAATTTGCTGCTGCCCATCAAGACTTAAAATAAAATAGACCTCTTAAAAAAAAATAGAGCTCGTTGGTATATTACAGAGTAGATGAACTATCACAGGCCCTAGGATCAGATGGTATCTGAATCCCTCACAAGGTTGCTTCGAGAAGAGAATTACATAGACTGTGTAGGACTCTGGAAACTATAAGGCACTACATAAGTGTTACATAGTTTCACAAATCCAGAGTCAAGGTAGAAGGAAAGAGGTTTCTAGATCTACATGACTATCACTTGACATGAGATTTATACTTATTAAAAAACTTTCTCTTGAGTGATCAACAATCAGATTAAGGAACACTTTGGTCTGCTGTTTTGGAAATGAGACTACCTTCCAGAATAATTGATATAAAAACACTTCAGTCAGTTCAGTTCAGTCACTCAGTTGTGTCTGACTCTTTGCAACCCCATGGACTGCAGCACACCAGGCTTCCCTGTCCGTCACCAACTTGCAGAGCTTGCTCAAACTCATGTCCATTGAGTTGGTGATGCCACCCAACCATCTCATCCTCTGTCATCCCCTTCTCCTCTTGCCTTCAATCTTTCCCATCATCAGGGTCTTTTCTAATGAGTCAGTTCTTTGCATCAGATGACCCAAAGCTTTAGCTCAGGATCTGTCCTTCCAATGAATATTCAGGACTGATCTCCTTTAGGATGGACTGGTTGGATCTCCTTGCTGTCCAAGGGACTCTCAAGAGTCTTCTCCAACACCACAGTTCAAAAGCATCAATTCTTCGGCTCAGCCTTCTTTATGGTCCAGCTCCACATCCATCCATGACTACTGGAAAAACCATGGCTTTGACTAGATGGACCTTTGTTGGCAAAGTAATGTCTCTACTAACAGTAGACAGTTAAATACTGAGAAATTCAACCCAGTTTTCAATGTCAAGGGTGGGGGAACAGTTTTGTCCAGCTGTAAATATGGGTTGAAAAATCATAGGCAAAACTGATGTTGCAAAGAAATAAAAATCTGATTTCCCATTCACCATGATTTCTGTGTCACTGGGAAGGTTGTCTGGTTCAAAAATATCTCTTCTTTGCTCCTGGAGTATAGTAGTACTCCAAACAGGGGACTCAAACAGTAGTATTCAAGCAGGGGACAAAGTCTATCATTCTACAGTTAAAAGAGTAACTTCATCTTCCCTGTGCTTGCAGGCTTCCAGGGACTGTTACTTTTTACTATAGTAAATAGCTATTTACTATTTGTACCATCATTTGTGTCAATACTTATCTTTACCCTTTCTAGATTTTTAACTCTTCAAGGTCAGAAAACCATATTTGTTTTCATCTTTCATTTCTAATGTAATAATGCTTATTTTAGCAGATGCTTGAATTGAACCAGGATCTCTTGCATTGCAAGTGGATTCCTTACCACCTGAGCTACCGGGGAAGCCCTATCTGTTGAAAGAATGAATAAATGATTAAAATGCAATTAACCCCTATAGATAGAACAGTTGACATATACTTCCTCAAATTATTACATATTATTGATATCAGATTCTAAGGAAAGAGCTTTTTCAGTGGTAACTGGCAGATGGAGAACCATAGGCAGAGATTCTGAAAAGGGGAGAAAAGGTGTGTTACACATAAAAAACAAAAAAGAAACAAAAGGAAGAGGAAATTTTACCAGTTCACAGCTTTCTCTACTGAAGATCCAGGCCAGAGAATTTTTGAAAACATACAATGAAATTTACAGAGTAATAACAGAACTAAATGTACTGGTACTGTATTTAACAGAGAAGAAAAGGGATTGAAAGACTTTTCCCATATATTATAAAATGCCTTAATAATTGAAACAATTGAGGAAGAGTTTGAGTATGTTCAATTTAGCAATTTATAGCACTTATTAGTGAAGCCACATGCTTTGACACATAAATACATACTCGTGTATTGCATGTATACTATTATTATTAGTGTTTTATGCATGCTATTTTGTTCATCACAATATTTAAAGTTCCTTGGAGGCTGGACTTCCAGCAAGATTGTACTGTAAATTCATGCTTTGTTACTTCTCTGTGCTCCAAATACATATCTGTAATATGCAAAAATTTAAAAATGAAAAAATTTAAAAGGCTAACAGAATTACATCTGTCATGATGGTTCAGGTTAGGCTGCAGTAGAAAACACCACCAGAATCTTAGTGGCTTAAGACAGAAAAACGTTTATTTCTTGCATGTGCTACATTTCCATTTTGAGCTGATGTGGGGTTTTGCTCATGATATTATCACCTTGACTTGCAGGTGGGTGGTAGGACCATGACTCGGGCTGTTTCTAGGTGCTTTGTCAGTAAAAGAGAGAATGATGAGTTATACTAGCTCTTTGTACTGTCCATCTAGAAGGGACACGTGCCACACCCACTCATACATCATTCACCAAAGCAAATCACAAGGTCCACAATAAAGAAATAAAAACCTATTAAGTTCTTAGAGTTTCTGGAAGAAAAAGTAGAAGTATTTGATAGGTATAATTAGTTGCTATTATAATAGCCATATTGAAATCATTACCCTCTGGGGACCAAGATAGAACAGAAATGAGGAGTGGTCATGGACGGAGGAACCTGGTGGGTTATGGTCCATGGGGTCGCAAAGAGTCAGACATGACTGAGCAGCTAAGTACAGCATGGCACGCAGAGAATAGTTTCAGGTTGCAGGGCCAGAGGCAGGAAGCATTAGGTGTTCCGTTCAACTGGGGTAAAAACGTCCATAAAAGGCTATATATTTGTGTGCTGAGGGAAGAAAAATGTGTCCCCAACAGCTTAGTAACCAGGGTTTGAGATAAGCCACCTACTACAGCAAGGTGAGGAGGGCATGGTAACCCACTGCAGTGTTCTTGCCTGGAGAATCCCATGGACAGAGGAGCCTGGAGGGCTACGGTCCATCAGGTCACAGAGTCGGACAAGACTGAAGCGACTTAGCACACACAGAATGGTGACCCCATCAGTGATATCTCATCTTCATAGGTAAAGGATCCTATTAGATCTATCTAAGCGTCCCCTGAAGAATTGGTAGATGGAGTAGCAAAACATTTGGTCAGAAGTATGTAAGCCTACAGAGAGTGAGGAAAAATAACCCGTATTCAAGATCTCTCCAAACCCAAAAGTTTAAATCACTCAAAGAAAACTAATGCCAAGATATCAAAGAAAATCAACAATTGAAAGATGAATTAATTCTAGCTCAAAGAATGGAATTGTTGTAAACATTTTTAAGTTTATTTAGGAGCTCCAAAGAGATAAAAGAAAAAAATAAGAAAAAGAGAAATAATTTAACACATTTGGACATAAATGAAAGGAGACCCTGTAGATGTGGAAAAGGATCACTTTGAAATTTTGGAAATGAAAAAAAAATATTGAAATAAGAAATCGGCATTTACTGTAAATTCAAGATTGGTTACAGTTGAAAAGATAATCAGCTAGTTAGATGTTTGTATTGATGAATGCTCCCAGAACACAGCATAATGATATAGAAAGATTTATAGCATATGAAAGTGCAGTTAAGGGACATGGAAACATATTTGATTGAGAGTCCTCAGTACATGTTTAATAGGCTTTATAGAAGGAGACTAGAAGGAATGGCTGAAGAAAATATAAAATGAAATGGATTGAGAATTTGCAAGGGTTACTAAAAAGGCTACATCCTCAGATAAATGTTCATCTCAAGAACTAAGCAGAATAAACAAAAATCAAGCCATATCTAGGAGAAACAAAATAGTGTATATCTGAGGGAAACAAAATATTATTCTGGACTCAGTACCTAGCTAGACTATCATTTGAGAGAGAGAAATAAAGATACTACAGACCTATAAAGACAAAGAAGTGCATTTGGTACCAGGGGCCATTTCTGAAAGAAACACATAAGAAGAAATTAACTTGAAAGGAAAAAAGTTGGTGTTAAAAAAAAAAAAAAAGCTAATGGGTCAGAATCCAGAGGCATGGTAAGGTCTTGGTCAGGAAGTTGACACTATTTTAAAATTTAAGGGTTTTACCTAAAAACAAACAAACTAGAAATATAACTTAGAGCTTCTATATCACTAGAGGGAAAAGAAAAGAAGGGAACTATATACCTTGTATTATTTTGACTTCTCTCTTTCCCTTATCCCAAATCATACCACAAGAAGTGAAAAATTTAAACTGGATATGAATTCTGTTGAGATAAATGGACAGAATTGCTTGGAGTTGGAAAATGGGGCTAACTTTTACAGTAGGGACTGTCTTGTTATTTAAATCCCGAGATAAAATGTAGAAAAGTCTTGATTATGTGAAACCATTAACTCACCCAAGTATTTTTTTCTTTAACCTTAGGGAGAAGAAGAAAACTATAAGCAAATAATCACTCTGTATTTAAAGTGGTCTGATTCAAGTCAGTATAGTTTCCTCTAGTCACCTACAACTTTTATGTTTTCATCTCTGCTTCACTCTTCTATGATCACTCAACTGCAAAATGCCAGCTTTTAGGCAGATCAACCATCAAAGCAAAGTTCAGTCACTGCTAATCTATTTAATGTACAAGGATAGAAATTGAATTCATATTTTGAGAAATGTTTTCAGAAATAGGATTTTAAAAAGTCTAACATAACAGGAAAAATTCTGATGATTAGATTTAATAGAAAGTTCTATTTACTGTGAATAATAGAGTATGTGTGGCATCCTGGAGAGCATGCCAAAAAGTTGAGCTCGCTTTCAAGTCTCTGCGCTCAAGCAGCGTGTGGTTACACATCACTCATTTAACCTGCCTGAGCTTCAGCATTCTTCTGCATAGTATAGGGGTTCAATTAGGTGACCTCTAAGGTCCCTGATGCTTTTGGAAAGGTCTGATTCTGGCATACACCATATCCTGGGCATTCTGGTTAATCAAAATTTGAGGCTGTCTCAGAAATCTCTTTTCTGGCTTTGTGCTGTGCGTCTCCTAGACCTTGCTGTCAGTGTAACCAGTCCCATGGTACTGTGAGGCTGTCACGGCTAACGCCATGGCAGGCAGCCTAGATTAGGAGTAGGCCTGGTTTCCCAGGGTAACATAATTATCAGGCCTCCTGGAGCCAGCCAATCAACATATGCCTAGCCAGAGAAAAGGGAACCTATCAGGGGAAAGCTGAAAGCCCCACGTTGGGCCAACAAAAATTACCTTGCAACTGTGTAACCAATCCGCTTACGCCAACTACCCACTGTGTAACCAATCCGATTGCGCCAACTACCTGCTGCTTATTTTGACCTAATAAATACCCGAGAGAACTGGGGCTCGGGGCCTTTCGTCCTCACACACCTGGTGAGGGCGGGAGGCCCTGGCTCGAGTCAGTAATAAATTCCCCTATTGCAAGTTGCATTGTTTTGAGGAGTCTTCTTTCCCGACCAGGGACTCGGACTACGGGCAGAACAGTACATGTCCGCTG
Source organism: Cervus elaphus (assembly GCF_910594005.1). Taxonomy (NCBI): domain Eukaryota; kingdom Metazoa; phylum Chordata; class Mammalia; order Artiodactyla; family Cervidae; genus Cervus; species Cervus elaphus. Next base: position 29,488,787 of record NC_057833.1, on the reverse strand, counting down.
TAACATGTGTTCTTATTCTAAAGGGAGAGGTGCTAGGGATGGTGAGCCTATGAGGGCTAAATAGAACAACAGAATGAGTCCAAACAGTGAAGTGCACAGGAAAGCCCTATCAGTCAACTTACAACAGACATTTTTATATAAATATTGAACAGAAAGTTTCTAAGTTTGAAAAAGCAGGTTCTATGGTACCTTTGTCCAAGGAAAAAGTGTGAGCAATGAGAATTGTTCAAGGAGATGGGCAGAGCTGTGATAATGACTTTGGCACTGGACCATTTTTTAATCTGTGACATTTATCATGAAGCAATATTCAGGATCTTGATTGGAGGCTCATGCTGTGAAATACAATGAATGTAATATCTAGAAAACAAGGGAGAACAGATGTAGCTGGGTTGTATGATCCAGCGTGACACTCATTATCGTTATGAAAGGAATAACTAGCAAGCTTGAAAGATGGAAAATAGAGGCAGCCAAGATGGTCAGAAATCTGCCTGGCTTTAAAAGATGCCTGTAATTTCTGTACCTGGGAATAGTCATTATGAAGCAGAATGTCATTATGCCAGTTCTAGTAACAACACACAAGCACCCCTTACAATAAGCTGTGCAGCCTGACTTTTTCCTCTGTGGAGATGTTTAATTTTGTTCAAATGGTATTTCACAGGCAGCAAACAAAGACATGTAAGAGTGGGATAAGGTGGTCAGGAAATTGTTTTTCACAGATACAGACTCTTGTTTTCATTATCTTTCTTTAGAGATCATGAAAGTATAATATACACATCCTTATGAGTAGGAGAGAATGGAGGACCTTTGCAACAGAAAATATCATTATTTTCAATGAATTTACATTATTTAGAAACATGCTTTTTTACCTTGTTATTTTTTTGGGGGGGAATGTTGTTAGACTTGAACAATTGAAATAAACTGCTGAAATCATGTTAATATAATGGCTCCATTTCTAAGCTCTTATACCCTTTGGTATTTGAGTTTATGAAACCTTTTGTGGTATTTTAATATAAAAGAATAATTTTGTTTTTCTTTGCAAAATACTTTTATTATGAAAAATTATGAGTGTTTGGGGCTTCTCCTCTTGGCTATTACTATAGGAGTCAGATTCCTGAGAGAGATTACAGAGACTGACTGAAGAGAAAGGAACTCCCAAACCACACATTTGCTTAAATTCTCCTCTCTGCACTCCCCGCCCCACCCCAAGAAGTCTTTAACGCTTTATTCTGTGGAGCAAACCTGAAATCTTAGGTAGATCAGTGCAGTTCAGTCTCAGTCGTGTTCGACTCTCTGTGACCCCATGGACTGCAGCACACCAGGCTTCCCTGTCCATCACCAACTCCCGGAGCTTACTCAAACTCATGCCCATTGACTCGGTGATGCCCATCCAACCATCTCATCCTCTGTCATCCCCTTTTCCTCCTGCCTTCAGTCTTCCCCAGCATCAGGGTCTTTTCTAGTGAGTCAGTTCTTCACATCAGGTGGCCAAAGTATTGGAGTTTCAGTATCAGTCCTTCCAATGAATATTCAGGGCTGATTTCCTTTAGGATGGATTGGTTGGATATCTTTGTAGTCCAAGGGACTCTCAAGAGTTCTCTCCAACACCACAACTCAAAAGTATCAATTCTTCGATGCTCAGTTTTTTTTATAGTCCAACTCTCACATCCATACATGACTACTGGAAAAGCCATAGCTTTGACTAGATGGACCTTTGTTGGCAAAGTAATGTCTCTGCTTTTTACTATGCTGTCTAGGTTGGTCACAACTTTTCTTCCAAGGAGCAAGTGTCTTTTACTTTCATGGCTGCAGTCATCATCTGCAGTGATTTTGGAGCCCCCCAAAATATAGTCTGTCACTGTTTCCATTGTTTCCCCATCTATCTGCCATGAAGTGATGGGACCAGATGCCATGATCTTAGATACTTCCAAATGTTTATCTAAATCTTTTTCAGATGTATAATGTATCTTGTTTGCAGTAATGCCCTTGTTTTCAATGTACATATTTGAATCTCTTGTCAAAAATAGATTTGACCTCTTTAGTCTTACTCCTCCAGTTTTCCAGTACTTAGGAACTCAGATAACTTCTCAAATGAGTATTTTAGCTTTTTGAAATGTATTTACTCCTGACCTTCCTTCCTCTGTGGATCCACATAATTCCCAGAAAACTGGAATGGAGAGAATTGTGGAATGTGCTTAGGCATAAAATATGGCACAAACAATGATGTATTAAGGTTAGGGTGAGACATTTGGCAGAGTCTAGTAGTTGCTGCCCTCATTTTTCCCTGGGTACAAACTTTTATTAACATGGAAAAAGTGTATTTGAAAATATTCCAGGCCTATGGCCTTATTTCCAAAGTGCATCAAACATTAGCTCTTTAGTCCCTAGGGCTTCTGTCTTAAACACTGGTCTACTTTCCCATCTGATACTGAGTCAGACAGGCACCTCAAAATCCCCACCTCGTCCCTATCTTCCCAAGTTCTCATCTTGAGACTCATTTTTCTCGGCTGACAGCTCCAAATAAATTTTTGTTTGCTTTTAGCTCTACTGAACATTTGCCCCTCTTATTTATTAGGAATTAAACTTCTAATCACCTCCTGGCCTTTTCGGCAGGAAGACCACCTGTATCTTACATAACCAAACTCTCAGGACTAATAACCAAGGCCGCCTGTGTCAGCAAGACTTAACTGTTTATGGCAGGAAGTTCTTCTTCAGGGAGGTAAGACTGTGAGCCAGTATATAACCTCATTGTTCACATTTCAGGAAGTTTTGAAGACCAGTTTGTTCGGGCAGTTAATTTGCTCATCTGGGTAAACAGCTCTGCTTTCTGCTATTTTTCTTTCAGCTGCAGCCTACCCCTCCAGCACCAGCCCACTCATCAAGACTGCCTTCTAGGCACTTGTCTCTGCTGTGGAAGCTTGGAAGGGAATAGAATTGTTTTCCTTCAAACAATTTATGTATAGGCTAGTAGTTCTCAACTGGGGATAAAGGGTTGTTAAGGAGAGGCAGTCTTGGCATTTGATTCACCAATCCCTGGGTGGGGAAATTCTCCTGGAGGGGGACATGGCAACCCACTCCAGTATTCTTGCCTGGAGAATTCCCATGGACAGAGGAGCCTGGTGGGCTACGGTCCACAGGGTTGCAAAGAGTCAGACATGACTAAGCAACTATGCACATCATGGGGAGGGTTACAGATTATTCCCCCATGAAGATTCTAATAATCAGTTTATTCCCTCCTCTCTCCCTGACCCTCAAACCAGAAGTGAGAACCAGTAGTTTAGATGCCTGGTCTACCTAATAACATGAATGACAGAATGGAGGCCATTATCTATGCATTAATGAGTAAATACTTGTTTTGAAACATGCAAATAATTAAGGCAAAGATGTCATGTAGGATATATTATGTGACATTTGCTTTTTTTTTCCCCACTCAATTTAGTCATTATCTTTAAAAAAGTGCTTTTCCTTGACCTTCTAGAGATTTATTTTTATACATAGGGAACAAAGCATTTTTGGCTCCAGCCCCAGAGGGGCACACAATTATGCCAGAGAAATTAAAGAGTAAGACAGGATTTATACAAATCACTCCTGGGTTGTTTTAGGAACGCTTTTTTCATAGAGCTTTGGCATGGAAATTTTTTGTTTTTCTTTTTAAATATAGAAATTGGTTCTGCCTTTTAAAATGCTCACTAAACTTTGTTTAAAAATGCTTCTTTCTGCCTATTGAGGAAGTTTTGTTTTTCCTACTTTATATAAAAGCTACCATCCTCATAAATAAATCTTGTTTAGTCGCTTCAGTCACGTCTAACTCATTTGCGACCACATGGACTGTAGTCCACCAGCCTCCTCTGTTCATGGAATCTTCTAGGCAGGAATACTGGAGTGTGTTGCCAGGTCCTTCTCCAGGGGATCTTCTTGGCCCAAGGATCAAACCCCTGTGCCTCTTGCATTTCAGATGGATTCTTTACCACTGATCTACTTGGGGAACCCCATAAATAACCCTAGGAAGGCTTTATATGGGAGATAAGATTTTAGTTTTAGCAAGTTGATAGCTGTAAAGGGAGGGCTGAGAGTGATTCCTTAGTTGAAGTAGGATGATAATGAAAGGAAGATGGAGACAATCTGTAACTATATGTCAGCCAGCATATCTCTCTAAGTGATGCTATCATAACAACTCTTATCCACCTTTTATTCTCTCTTTGGAAGTTTTTAGTGATGATTTACTGACTTAATCTCTGTATTCTTTTTCATGGTTCTATTACTATAACTGCTTTTTCCTCCAAGCCTTCTTTGCTGTCAAAAGTTTCCATAGTTCTATATGTTTTACTTTTGATGTTAAGTCTTGCCAATACTTACGTTCAAATCTCTGTCTTACAAAATTTAAATATGTACTTTTCTCTTCCCAAGATACTTAATTTTTTTTAAATTTCATACTTATTTTAATATACCCCTCAGTCTTAAGTCATACTGGTATTGGACAGATAGCTCAAATTATATCATAGGAAAACTCTGTCCAGGATATAATGAATTGTTGAGGATAAAGGTTGATCCTCTTCTGTGTGTTAAATAAAAGTGTTGAGAAGAATCTAGCAGTCAGGCTACTTTTGAAAAAGGTCTCTGCTGCTATGATATATTCAATTCTGTTGTTTTACATTGCTCCTCAAGACCTACCCTTTAAATCTATAGATGAACCAGAAAGGAGTCTCTGTATACTCCTTATAATAATCACTTAACAGGGGTATAGTACTGAAATTTATATAGGAAAAGTTGTATGCACATCAGGATTTAAAAAAAAAATTAGAGCCCATTTTAATATTGTACCATGTACTCTAGCCAGATAGAACTATGCTTTGTGGTTTTTTTTTTTTTTTGAAAGTAATTTTTTTTTTTATTATTATTATTTTTTTTCCAGTGGGTTTTGTCATACATTGATATGAATCAGCCATGGATTTACATTTATTCCCAATCCCGATCCCCCCTCCCACCTCCCTCTCCACCCGATTCCTCTGGGTCTTCCCAGTGCACCAGGCCAGAGCACTTGTCTCATGCATCCCACCTGGGCTGGTGATCTGTTTCACCATAGATAGTATACATGCTGTTCTTTTGAAATATCCCACCCTCACATTCAAGAATTCTATATGAGGTAGCAGTATATTTCATAATTTTTAATCCCTTCTATATAATAACTAGTACATAGTTGTCATATAGGGCTTATCTATTCTAGGTATTCTATTCTAGGTATTCTTGTAGAATAATACATAGAAGGCTTCCTTAGAGTCTGTGCTTCATCATAAAGTGATATCAGAATATTCTTTGACTCCTCTCTCTCACACACCAAATCCAGTCCATCAGCAGAGACTGTTGGTTCACCTTGAAATGATATCCTCAATCTTTTCACCACCTCCCCCAGTCTCACTGTATTGAGGCTATCTCATCTAGATTATTCCAACAGCTTCTTTACAGATCCACCTACTTCTGCTCTAGACTGTCTCTTTTCCATAGCAACCAGAATAATTCATTTAAAATGATAGTAAGATTATGCCATTTCTCTGCTCAAAACTTGCCAATGGCTTTTGTTTGCACAAAGAATAAAATTCAGAGTCTTTTCCTATTACAACCCCAAGGCCCCTTCATCTCACACCTGGTCGCCTCCCTGATCCCATTTCTTACAACCCCCTCTTGCTTACTGTCCTCCAGCCCTGCCAGCTCCCTGGCCGCTCCCAGGACACACTGTTTCTATTCTACCCGCTGGACCTTGGCAATGCTATTCTGCCTGAAACGCTCTTTTCCCAGACAATGGCATGGCTTTTTCTCTCAATCCCTTTGGGTTTCTGCTTCCATGTTACTTTGTCATAGAGGTCTTACCTGACCACTCTACCTCAGGCAGCACTCCTGTCCCCTCTGTCCCCACAATCTCTCTCTATATAAAGTACGCACTTGGGGCTTCCCTGATGGTCCAGTGGTTGAGACTCCACACTTCCACTGCAGGGGCTCAGGTTTGATCCCTAGTCCGGGAACTAAGATTTGGCACACCACACAGTACTGCCAAAAAATTGAAAAATTAAAAAGTATTAAAAATGAAAAAAGTATGCACTTAATCACAGTCTGGACATACTCTGCTGATTGTCTTTCTCTCCCACAGTCAATGTAAATTCTGTGAGAGCAGGGAGTGCACTGTTTTTTGTTCATTGCTTTGTCCCAAGACAAGCATAGCTAGACATAATGGTGTCTAGCCTATGGTTAAGTACCTAGTAAACACATGATGGATGACTAAACAACAAGATTAACTAAGAATGATCTTATGACCTCCCTAAGGCTCTGTAGTGACTGACTTGTTCAGTCGCCAGGTCATGTCTGACTCTCTCAGACCCCATGAACTGCAGCACACCAGGCTTCCCTGTCCTTCACTATCTCCCGGAGTTTGCTCAAACTCATGTCCATTGAGTCAGTGATACCATCCAAACATCGTATACTCTGTCACCCCCTTCTCCTCTTGCCCTCAATCATTCCCAGCATCAGGGTCTTTCCCATTGTGTGTTGGCTCTTTGCATCAGGTGGCCAAAGTTTTGGAGCTTCAGTTTTAGCATTGGTCCTTCCAATGAATATTCAGGGTTGATATCCTTTAGGGTTGACTGGTTTGATCTCCTTGCAGTCTAAGGGACTCTCAAGAGTCTTCTTCAGCCCCACAGTTTGAAAACATCATTTCTTTGCCACTCAGACTTCTTTATGGTCCAACTCTCAAATCCATACATGACTACTGGAAAAAACCGTAGCTTTGACTATATGGACTAACAGCTAGAATTTACTGTGAACAAAGGACCAGAGTGTGTCCTCATGTCACTGATTCCTTCTCACCTTCAGGGCCATGTTATTAAGTCCCAGTCCTTGCTCATATTTTCATACTAAGTAATCTTTACTTTGGTGCTAAGGATCACTGACGTTATGTTGAATCTCGTTTCCTCTCTAATGTAAGCTTATTTTATTTTGTTATTATTAGATTGTAATAATCCCCTTTGGTGGCATTATCATCTCTGTTTGGAAGATAGCATTTTTTTTTCTGCATGTTGTGATAAGTTTTTTTCTTTTTAAGAATAGTATTTGTTGTGAGTTTTTTCCAGAGGCATTACAAAATACACGATATTCTAGAAAATTTGAAAAACCTAAAAATATGTTAAAAAATATTAACTACTATCCTTGTGATGTAGTAGCTACCTAGGATTTTTAGCCAGTCCTGGGCATATGGAAGGATTTCACTTGCCTGCCCTCTTTGAAGTTGATTTTGGCCACGTGATTTGCTTTCCCAGTGAGCTGTAAGTGGTAGGGACAGGTGTCAGTTCCAGGTAGAAGTTTTCAGAGCTGTGCTCAATTCGCCACCGTCCTCCTTGTGGTCCCAGTGATCAGAGAAGGGCAAGGCTGCAATCAGTCTGTATCCCTGATTGACTCCGAGAGCAGAGCATCCCTGACTATGTAAATAAATAGCTGCGAATAAACGTCTCTTGGGTAAAGCCTCTAAGATCATGGGATTATTTGTTACCGCAGTGTAAGGCAGTTTGTGCTGACTGATATAATTGAATATAAAAGAAAAATATGGACATTAAAAAATTGGAAAACACAGAAGTATATAAAAATGAAAATATGTCAACTGGTGTTAATATCTTAGTATATGTCCCTTGGAATTTTATAAACTTTTGCGTGCTCTTGTTTGCATAACTTTGAAAAATAGGGGCTGTGTTCGAAGTAGTCTTCCGTGATCTGTTTTTTTCCCCACTCACTAGTAGTAAAGCATATTCTCTGTTATTAAATTTTCCTTTATGAGTAGACTTCTAAAAAAATTTATTGGACTAGAGTTGGTTCACAGTGTTGTGTTAGTTTCAGGTGTACGGCAAAGCGATCCAATTATACATAAACATACATTCATTCCCTGCTAGATTCTTTTCTCATATAGGTTGTCATAGAGTATTGAGTAGAGTTCCCTCTGCCGTACAGTAGGTCCTCGTTGGCCACTTATACATGCAGCAGTGTATGTATGTTCATCCCAAGTTCCTGATGTATTCCTACCCCACATGTTTTCCCTTTGGTAATCATATGAGTAGACTTTAATGGCTCCGTAGTAGTATATTATTCATTCTTCCTTGTGGATCCATTCACTTTGTGTGCTGTGCTTATGGGAAGATTTTTATGGCTATTTGATAGGTAAAGACATCTATGTCTAAAGATATTATTGAAAAGGAATCTCCTGTTTATACTGCCCAATGATACTGCTTAAGCAAACCTATTAAATGTTCTCTAGGTGACAGTAGCCCAAAGATCACTATTGAATCATTTTCTGCTTAATATTAAATAGGTTATATAAAACAATTAAAAATACTCTGTAATAGATCATTTCTGAAGGCAAGGAGTGCTTTGTTAATATTAATAAGCAGGCTAAATTCTTTATAAATAAAGTTTTTAAAAAATGTATTAGATTTTCTTACAGTGGGCCAGAATTGTTGTAACCAATATCCATATATTACTTAAAGCTTCTGTAACTTAATGCTACTATTAATAATAAAAATAATGCTTTGCCATTTAAAGCTGAAAGTAATAAATGGAAAATGCCAAGTTGAATGTAAGAGTTACTTGTACTTTAGCCCTTGGGAATTCATTTCAAGAGCTTCAACAGAGTGAAGCCATACAAAATTTATTTATTGTATTTTTATTTTAAAATTACTTTTAAAAAAATTCTGTATTTACCATTGCAAAAGGCTGATTTTTGACATTTAAGATTTTGGCCTAGATTCAGTTTAAAGCTTTCGTTTTCAGCATGCCATGCTGAATAAAACTTCCAACTAATTGTTTATATTTCAGATTTGTGCTAGTTATTTGTCTTTGACATGTGGGACTTCAAAATGTAGAATTCAGTTTTAAGAGACTGGTTCCTTCAAATTCTTTTACTTTTGATTTGGAACAGGGAATCTGATGGGCAGTGGATAAAATTCCTTATATCTGAAATGGAGTTCCAGCCTCTTCTTATCTCACAAAGGACTTTTGAGTGTATACAGGTTTTGCTTAAATTGTTCCTTTACTTTCGTTTCTGTGGCTCCAGGTGTAGCATGTCCTCATCACCAGCCTTCAAAGTGTCATGAAAGGAGAATGGATCCTTTGCTTCCCTCTATGCCACTTTTTTGGTTACATAATTGCCTTTTGTGGAAAAGGGTGGTGTGTGTGTGTGTGTGTGTGTGTGTGTTTGTGTGTGTAGGGGGAGAAGGTAGCAGAAAATTTTTAGATGAAGGTGGAGACTCCATGGTAGCAGATAGTGATAACTGGGGCATAGAGTAATCTGACCAAATCCTCATAAAAATGTGGTCTATTTGATTTGTCTAAAAAAGGAAAAGGAAAAGTTTTGAAATTCTGAGCAGTGACCTTTCTGTTTTTACTGTATACAGTATTTCATTCATCAACATTCTAATACAGGATATGGAAGTTTCATTGTACTGTGTTTATGTTATTTTCATGCCTGGGGTGTATAGTTTGTCAATCTTATGTAAGTAATAAGAAGAGTGTTGTGAGAACCGTGAATTCCCTGGTAATTATCATTAGAAGACTGTGATTTGCTATCCTTTGCTATCTCCGACTTAAGATACATGCACTCCTCCAAGACATGTGTGTATGTGAATTAGGCATGGATTCTAATAGAAGAAATAGTCCATCACCAAAGGGAAGGGATGAATTCTGAAAAGAAAATATAGGTTTAGATGTCTGTGACAATGCTTCTTCCTTCTCAGTGGTGTAGAAAAATCCCAGAATCTTCTAAAGAAGCTTAGGAGTAACAGTGATACTCTAAAGGGGGGTAGTTTTTTTGGAATTACCTCTTAAGCAGTTCATTCTGATTCTAAACCTCCAATCTGGACTGTCTGACCTGGAAGAACTCTGTGCTCTCTATCTCTGCCAGATCCTAACCTGTACTGAGGAGAGTCCTGTGTGCCTTCAATTCTAGTTTGAATCATGGTTTCCCAGTGGGGAGCATGTCATCTTCTGGCATTCTGATTAATCATTAGTAGTAGCGATGTTGAAAGTGAGTTTTATGATATAGCATCTTTTTTCCCTGGGAGATTGCTGAGAATTGAATACTCTGTATACCCTGTCTGATCTAGGCTGCAGCCTGACTATAAAAATCTGGATCTACCCAGGGCATTGCTATGCATGTGAATGTACATTTGTGTTCCCTCAGGTCCTTTGAAGAGTAAACATTAAGATGGGATTAGACTTGCTAGAGGTTTATTGGGTGAAATGCCTGTGAAGGTTGAAGGTGAAGGATCAGAAAAAGGCAAGAATTCTCAGGATGCAATGCATCTGCTGTCTGTGAAAAGAAAGAAGAAATGATTAAGTATGAGCCTCAGACCCCAGCACGGTTCTGAGGGACTTTCACCTTCTCTAATGGCAAGTCCCTGAGCTAAAAGTGCCTCTTAGAGGAATCCTATGTTCACAGAAACTGCCTGGTTCACATCCCTCTGTGTGCATTCATTGCCTGGGAGCAGCCGGGGGAGGTACAGGGTGAGTCTGCAGTGGCTCCAACGAGGTGGCAGATAGGGGTTGTAAATCACGTACAGGCTCTGCAGCAGGGTCTCCTGAAGGGAGAGGAAGTACCTCCATGACCCGACAACACTCAGACAGAACCTGTGGAGAGCCCCAGGCAGAGCCTGGGGTTAAGGAAGCATTCTATGTGGGGCCACTGTGATGAGTTGAACATCTAGCTCCATCATTTATTAGTTGTTAACAAGTAACTGTACCTCTTGGGTAGCATGGCTCCTCTCATTAAGAAAATAATGGTCACAGAGCAGGTTGTATTGATGAAATGAGTTTAAGTTCCTAGTAGGCAATGTTTGTTGCCATGTCATTCTTCTCTTACTCCTCTCCTACTCTTCCAACCCTCTCTGCTGCTTTCTTGTCTGTCTGCCTTCCTGTTAGATGTCCCCTCCCTTCTTCCCTCTCTCTCTCTCCCTTCTTTTTTTCCCTCTTTCCTTTCTTTCCATGGTGAAAGATTGATTCAGGCCAATTAGTTGAATACATGAGAAACTCACCAGAGTCACAAAATATATTTTGTAGTCTTCTTGCAAATGTGTGATCAGGAGCTAGCTGATTAAGTTGAAATTTTCTTTACCACTAAATATCATCAAAAAGTTGTCTCATATTTCTACTGCTATATGTGTGTGCACGTGTGTGTACAGGTTACTCAGTTGTGTCTGACTCTTTGCGGCCCTTTGGGCTGTAGCTCCAGTCTCCTCTGTCCATGGGATTTTCCTGGCAATAATACTGGAGGGGGTTGCCATTTCCTCCTCCAGGGAATCTTCCCGACCCAGGGATTGAACACATGTGTGTGTGTATGTGTATGTGTGTGTATGTATATATTCAGTTCAGTTCAGTTGCTCAGTTGTGTCCAACTCTTTGTGACCCCATGGACCACGGCACGCCAGGCCTCCCTGTCCATCACCAACTCCCAGAGTCAACCCAAACTCATGTCCATTGAGTCAGTGATACCATCCAACCATCTCATCCTCTGTCATCCCCTTCTCCTCCTGCTTTCAATCCTTCCCAGCATCAGGGGCTTTTCAAGTGAGTCAGCTCTTCACATCAGGTGGACAAAGTATTGGAGTTTCAGCTTCAGCATCAGTCCTTCCAATGAACACTCAGGACTGATCTCCTTTAGGATGGACTAGTGGGATCTTCTTGCAGTCCCTGCAAGGGACTTGCAAGAGTCTTCTCCAACACCACAGTTCAAAAGCATCAGTTCTTTGGTGATCAGCTTTCTTTACAGTCCAACACTCACATCCATATATGACTATTGGAAAAACCATAGCCTTGACTAGATGAACCTTTGTTGGCAAAGTAATGTCTCTGCTTTTTAATATGCTGTCTAGGTTGGTCATAACTTTCCTTCCAAGGAGTAAGCATCTTTTAATTTCATGGCTGCAGTCACCATCTGCAGTCAGTCACTGTTTCCACTGTTTCTCCATCTATTTGCCATGAAGTGATGGGACCAGATGCCATGGTCTTAGTTTTCTGAATGTTGAGCTTCAAGCCAACTTTTTCAGTCTCCTCTTTCACTTTCATCAGGAGGCTCTTTAGTTCTTCACTTTCTGCCATAAGGGTGGTGTCATCTGCATATCTAAGGTTATTGATATTTCTCTCGGTGATCTTGATTCCAGCTTGTGCCTCATCTAGCCCAGCATTTCTCATGATGTACTCTGCATATAAGTTAAATAAGCAGGGTGACAACATACAGCCTTGATGTACTCCTTTCCCTATTTGGAATTAGTCTGTTGTTCCATGTCCAGTTCTAACTGTTGCTTCCTGACCTGAATACAGGTTTCTCAAGAGGCAGGTCAGGTGGCCTGGTATTCCCATCTCTTTCAGAATTTTCCAGTTTGTTGTGATCCCCAGAGTCAAAGGCTTTGGCATAGTCAATAAAGAAAATAGAAACATCCAGAAATAGATGTTTTTTTGGAACTCTCTTGCTTTTTGACGATCCAGCAGATGTTGGCAATTTGGTCATGATCCCTGTCTCCTGTACAATGTCACGAACCTCTGTCCATAGTTCATCAGGCACTCTGTCCATCAGATCTAGTCCCTTAAATCAATTTCTCACTTCTACTGTATAATCGTAAGGGATTTGATTTAGGTCATACCTTAATGGCCTAGTGGTTTTCCCTGCTTTCTTCAATTTAAGTCTGAATTTGGCAATAAGGGGTTTATGATCTGAGCTATAGTCATCTCCGGTCTTGTTTCTGCTGACTGTATAGAGCTTCTCTATCTTAATCATATGTTTATCATAGACTTACTTATTATATTTTTAAAAAGTACTTATAAAACATATTTTCCCACATCTATACTTTAAAAAACTTATAAGCTCAAAGAAAATACCCAGTGACTTGCTGGATATTAATCCTATCTTTTAAGCTTTAGCAAATATGTTTTTGAAGGTGATGATAGTTAGATGGTATTTTATTCCAGATTTCAACAATTTCATTGACATAGAACATTTTGAGTTATTTAAAATGGGTGCCATTAACTGAATTTAAAATTCTGTTTCCTATTATTTTCTCATAGACTAGATGTTTAAATGTGAGTCATTTAAACATCACTGTTTTCTTTTTTGCATCAAATTCAACCTTCTCATTCTGAATTTTAGGACCACCTACAGATCCACCCCTGCTGTCATTTAAAGCATCTTTTCTACTAACTTCATTTGTACTCATCAAGCAGATCATTTTAGTAATTGGTGCCTATTTACACTGAATTATATATTCCATTACTTCCAAAATCCTGACACCCATCTGAAAATGAGAGATTTCTTCTTCCATCCTGTTTTTGGATCCTATTTAATGCCCATGTTATACAAAGTGCTAACTTTTAAGGTCTAGCGTGGGTGAAGAAACTGCTTTCCTTTCATCTATTCTCAGAATTGTTTTCACCCAGCTGTCCTATTCACTGACAAGAAAAAGCCATAAAAGAAGAAATAAAATTTCTATTAACATGCTTCTAGATTGTAAAAGCTTGATATTAAAAGAAAATGAATAAACTATTCTGGAATACATACTAAGGAAGAAGAAAAATTTATAATTTCTGCTTCACATTTCTGAAAATAAATTTAAAGCATTTTTTCTACCTAATTATTTAATATGACCCTTACCACTCTTTATAGTTTGTGCATATAAACATATATATGTATTAATATTTATCATAACCAGAATCTGGTGGTGCAGAAAGGAAGTAGAGTCACAAGACATGTCTTTTCTTTGCTCTTGATGATGGTTTAGTCCTGGTTAGATATACCCTTGCAGCAAGGTAGATTCTTGGGACCCTTTCTAGGTTAGCAGGTATGGAGCTAGCTTAATACCCAAGAAATGGTTCACATGATATTATGAAGGGTCCAGAAAGCCTGGACAATAAATAAAGTTAATAAAAATAATCCTCAACATGTTGTCAGAAAAGTCAAGTTCCAAATCTGGGCATGCTTTAAGTTAAATGTTACTAGTCACCTGGTTTCTTGAAGCTTTAGTTCTTCATTGATGAAATGGTTACAGCTTCCCCTGCCCCACCTTATTGGGAAGGAAGACGTGTCACTCTGTGATCTATGGGTCATTGATCAATCAGTGAAGCAATCACTCAATCAACAAATTAACCATCCCACAGATGTCAGTGAGACATCTCTTGTGTGTCATTTATAAACCAGGAATAACAAGTTTCTCCTCTGTTTCTCTTAATGGAACAGTGGGGACTTCTTATGTGCAAAATAATGTTTACACTTTAAATCCTAAACACGTGGCAGATGTTGTTGTGATTAATAATGAAGACAGATCTTTTTCCTTGTTCATCCTGATTCTGTTGAGTTGGCCAAAAAGGTTGTTTGGATTTTTCCACATGATCTCAGGGAAAAACCCAAATGATCCTTTTGGCCAACCCAATACATTTAAAGCCTCTCTAACTGTGTTAAGCGGCTGGGATCATTAGGCTATGAGTGTTCACACTGCAGCTTGACACGTCACTCTGTTTGCATGGTATTTGCCAGTCTTGTCTCCTGACCTCTGCCTGGCCTTCATGTTTCTGAACACATGAGGGTGTCTCGGGACACCTACTGCTATTATAATGGCAGCATTCCAGTTAGCTCGGCTCCTCAGCTGCCGTGTGAACTCAACTCATCCCTTAGATCCACCTGTCTTCCAGGCGCTCAAGTCACAACTCAGCCCAGCCCTCCACCCCTCTCGGATTCTGCCTTGGCTCCAGTCTCAGTGCCCAGGAATCAGAACGGTCCCCCCAATATTTTCCAACAGTCAACAGTCCCCCAGTGACTACAGTTCCCTCAGTACTCTGTGTCCCCTTTAAAATGCAGCGTTGTCTGAAAGGAGTGACTGAGGAAACGATCATCAAGTTTCAACACTAGAGCTATCAGCCAAATCATGTCAGATTATTCAGCCAGCATCTTGAAGGAGCGTGAGGAAAGCGGGCAGGCAGAAAATGAGTCTGGAGAGGGTGGCGAGAAGAGGTGGTGGGGGAAGGTCCGTCAGAAAATCATCTGGCCTAGGGCAGATGTGAGTAGGGACCCATGGGGGCACTTCTTGAGGGTGATGCAATGAGAGGGAAGGAGGAAAATGGAAAGGAGATGGAGAGTAACAGAGAAATGGAAGTGCAGAAGGGCTGTGGGGAGCCTGTAGTCAAAGAGCTCCTTCAACAGTCTACTCCTGCCTCTGGTACAGCCTGCATCTCATTGGGTGTGGATTAGCTGGGCATGGCTTCATGTTCATTCTAGAATGATGGATTCCTTGAGGTCAGGCACTCTGCCTCAGACACCTTTATTCTCCGTACCTGGTAGAGGCCCTGGCAGTATTTTACTTTCTCAGTGCTGCCCGAGGAGGAAAACATGAATGTTGCTGAGGACCAGTTCTACCTCAGAGCCCTAATCTTCCCCAGAGAAAGCTCCTCACAGATACGGAGTTCTTGTTTCATGGTAAACTATTTCACCTTTGATACTTGTTTTAGGGTTTTAGTTGTACAAGAAATCAAGTTTCTGCCTGATGATCTGAGGGAGAGTCGTGAGATAAGACCATCAAGAGAGACTGGGGCCGTGCTAGGGAGGACATTAAACTTGCAACTAGTTTACAGGGAATGAGGCATTACAAAAGGCTTTGCACAAGGAGGTGACAATAGAGGAGTGTGATTTAGAAACATCAGTGTATCAGTGGTTCGGAGGCTGAAGTGGAGTCGTGCCAGCTGGTCTGAATCAGGGCAGAAAAAGTGAAGAAAATAAAGGAAATTGAGGAATGTCAAGCAATGTAATGGGCTTTATATATAGAATTGAAAGCTTTATATATAGAATTTAAAGGAGAAACAAGGGAAAGACATATTCAAAATGTCATGGGGGACCGGCGATATTAGCAGCAATAGAGAAATCTGTAGTATGGACATTTAGGGGAGGAAGTTTTGTCAGCTAGGGAAAGAAGCACAAAAAAGGAGGCTGTGGATTAGACATCCTGGGTTTGAATTCTTGCTTTGACCTTGGTCAAGTTACCTTTCAGGTTCTAAGCTTCTACAGTTCTTAGAAAAACTATGGGTTTTGGACGAGAGGTGCCTTGACCTTCTAATTCATCACTTTTTCTCTCCCAAGAAATAGGAGACCAGGCCTATTTCTTCAGGTGTTCTGTGTATTGGGTACTGGAAGGAAGCAGAGAGGGTAGATATGAGATGACTTCTGAGTTGAGTATAAGGCTCTGACAATTGATGGCTTTTTCTAGTCACAGGAGCTGGGGGTGTAGTACCTTGATGTGTGGGCTGCCTACTATGAGAATCAGTCTCATGCTAACTGATGATTCCATGCCTTGAGACTTATTCTTTTTCAGTAGACGTATTGACCTGTGTAAGTGTTTTGCTTGATTCTGACATTGATCCCCTGTGTGACATGTAATGATGGAGATTCCTGTCCTACTTGGCAGTCTTGGGAGGATAAAGAGCCTCTGAAGGAGAGATGGATATGAGGAGCCTGTCAGGATGTTGACGATACAGGGAATGTATCCAGACCTCAAAATAGGGAGAATCATGGCAGCTAATGAAAGTAAGAAAATGCTGTGAAAAGAAAATAGGTGGGAGGACAAGGAAGAACATAAATGAATGGTAGGGCAGTTTTTTTCTAGCGCTGTCTAGGAAGAGAAGATGGAGGGCAGAGTGAATTGACTGGAGGGTGGGAGCAGGATTGATTAGGAGGCAGGATAGCAACTTTGCCGGGCAGAAAGGATGGTTTATTTACAGAGAGATACTAGGAAGAGGAAACTCCAATACTTTGGCCACCTGATGTGAAGAGCTGACTCATTTGAAAAGACCCTGATGCTGGGAGGGATTGGGGGCAGGAGGAGAAGGGGACGACAGAGGATGAGATGGCTGGATGGCATCACCGACTCGATGGGCATGGGTTTGGGTAGACTCTGGGAGTTGGTGATGGACAGGGAGGCCTGGTGTGCTGCGGTTCATGGTGTCTCAAAGAGTCGGACACGACTGAGTGACTGAACTGAACTGAACTAGGAAGAGGCAGATGGTGCTGGCAGGATTGCAGAGATACTGCATCAGGACTTCAGCCCTGGAGACTGGGACACTATCTGCAGTGAGGGTCAGAGTGGGGCAATAACTAGAACTCCATCAGTTCCAATCTGGTGCTGACATTAACCTAATTTTCTAGAAAAGTTGTATCTTCCTGTTTCTTGACATGGTGCCACCATGTGGGAAAATGGAGGCTTTCCTCTTACCTTCTCTTGGGAAGTGAGTTTTACTGTAATTGCTTTCTATTTTCATCACTGAGGCAAATACTTGGTGCCTCTAACTTCCTGTCAGTGCCCCAGCTTTCATGTGGGCAACTTCTTTTAATTCAAATCAATAGGCGAATAAGCCCTGAGGAGTGTGTAGTTAAGGTTTTGAACTGATTGCATCCCCAAATCAAGCAAAGGGCTTCCAGATGCTGCAGCGTGCTGCATAAGTTCAATAAAAATTGCCATGCACATTAGCATCACTGCCTATTGTTATGGGCACAAGCAAATTCCATCTTTCATTGCCCATTTTGCTTCAGTTCTTTGACTTAATGATCCCCATCCCAGAGAGAAACTCCATTAGCATTTGCAGATGTCAGTGTAAATGTAGGAGGAAAATGCTTTAGGATAAGAAATAATCAGGCAAAACCCTGGACATTTTGCTGCTTGTAAAAAAAAAAAAGTTTCCATTGAATGGGTATAAAGTCCTAGGAAAGTACCAATTAAAGCTTTAGTTACTCGTTATATTTTATTCATTCATTCACTCATTCTCTACCTCGTTCTGCCAAGAATTTGAGGAGGCATATAACAAATGCTGATGTGATGAAATAATAAAAAGTAGAAGGGAGAAAGAGAAAATTAGGAGCAGAAAAAATAGAATAATGTAATTATGACAACAATAGTAAGGCTTCTGAATTGTCTCTGAGCTTCCTAGTAGCCAGAAACAAATGAGGTATATAATCACTGATAGAGCTCTTGTTATTGAAAAGCTGTAAGAATTTTAGTGTCTGAAGGAAAACAAAAGTTTTCCTATCACTGTACTAATTAAAGAAAAAATCCTCATATGGAACCTCATATGGTCATTGAATAATGTAGTGTGTGATGGCCTTTATATATTGATTGTAGTTACAAATATCATATATATGCTTCTGGCAATAAACTTTGATACGATCCAAGAGAATATTAATAATTGTAATGTGGCATAAAAGCAATGCTCAAGGGACTCAATTTTGTGGGAATGAATGCCAGACTTTTAGAAGTCCAACTTTATTCGGGCACATCAACTTTGAGGAATGTACAGGCCCCTAAATTATGAATACTTGTATGGGATACTCTGGTTCTGGGCAGGATGGAGAAAGCACATACTGCTCTGTCTCTCCCAGTGAAACACAGCTATAAAACATGCGTGGGATTCATGGAGCAGGTATTTGGAAGCTGTAAAGAGTAAATAGCATTGAGAAAAAGAAGAATTGGGACAAAAAGCAGAATTCAAAAATACCACCTAATCGGCAGTATGTTTGCCATTTAGTTTAAGTATCTCCTGAGCTGCACTTAATGCAGCCAAAATCCTAGACATGGGCATTACTCTGGGCAGAGAAGATTCTAGAGAAGCCCTCTAATTCTGGCTAACGAAGTAATAAAGGGTTTTTCTAAAGCCAACAAAGAGCATGGGATCCTCTTTCTGTTATTTATTTATATGTTTATTCATTTATCAACCTTTTCTCTGTTTTATGCACCTTGGCCCTCAAGCAGTCCTGTGGTAGTGGCTTGGTAGAGCTAATAGAAACCTACAGGAGCCAGAATACTAAAGATAGTATCTCAGTTCAAGCTACTGTAACAAGCTACTGTAGACTTAAACAATATTTATATGTCAGAGTTCTGGAGGCTGGAAAGTCTAAGTTCAAGGTGTTGATAGATTTGGTGTCTGATGATGGTACCTGGTTTGCACATGGCTGCCTTCTTACTGACAGAGAGAAAGAGAGCTTTAGTTTCTTTCTTTTCTTCCACAGACACTAATCTGATCATGGGGCTTCCACCCTTATGACCTTGCATGCATGTGTGTGTGCTAAGTTGCTTTTAAGTTTGACTCTCTGTGACCCTGGACTGTAGCCCACCAGGCTCCTCTGTCCATGGGGATTCTCTAGGCAAGAACACTGGGGTGAGTTGCCATGTCCCACTCCAGGGTTTCTTCCTGACTCAAGGGTGGTTCATGACCTTTCCTAAATTTAATTACCTCCCAAACACCCTGCCTCCTAATAGTATCACATTAAGGGTTAGAGTTTCAACATAGGAGTTTTGTTTGGGGAGATTCAAACATTCAGTCTTGAAAGGAAGAATATTTGGAAATGAAATGACTGACAAGGGATTAATCTCCAAAATATACAAGCAGCTCATGCAGCTCATTATCAAAAATAGCCCAATCAAAAGATGGGCAGAAGACCTAAATAGACATTTCTTCAAAGAAGACATGCTGATGGCCAACAACTTGAAAAGATGCCCAACATCACTAATTATCAGAGAAATGAAAATCAAAACTACAATGGAGTACTATAAGGTACAAGTACTACCTTGTACCTCACAGTACAAGGCCGGTCAGAATGGCCATCATCACAAAATCTACAAACAATAAATTCTGGGGTGGGTGCGGGGAAAATGGAACTCTCTTGCACTGTTTGTGGGAATGTCAATTGATGTCGCCACTATGGAGAAGAATATGGAGGTTCCTTAAAAAACTAAAAATAGAGCTGCCATATGATCTAGCAGTCCTACTCCTGGGCATTTACCTGGAGAAAACCATAATTCAAAAAGGTCCATGCACCCCAATATTCATTGCTGCACTTTTTACAATAGCTAGGACATGAAAGCAACCTGAATGAATGTTCATCAACAGAGGAATGGATAAAGAAGATGTGGTACATGTACACAATGGAATATTATTCAGCTATAAAAAGGAATGAAATTTGCCATGTGTAGAAACATGGATGGGCCTACAGGTTGCCATACAAAGTGAAGTAGGTTAGAAAGAGAAAAACAAATATTATATAATATTGCTTATATGTAGAATCTAGAAAAACTATACAGATGCACTTATTTGCAAAGCAGAAATAGAGACACAGACTTAAAGAGTACAAAAGTATGGATACCAAGGGGGAAGGTGGAGTGGGATGAATTGGGAGATTGGGGTTGACGTGTATACACTGCAATGTATAAAACAGATAACTAATAGAACCTACTCGGTGCTTTGTGGTGGCTAAATGGGAAGGAAATACAAAAGGAGGGAATACATGTATTTGTATAACAGATTCACTTTTCTGTACAACATTGTAAAGCAGCTATACTCCAATAAAAATAAAAAAATTATTTAATAGCCTGTCACATAAGCAGTAAAACTAAATACCTGTTATTACATCACTGTTTAAATTCAACCATGGCATATTCAGTATGGAAAAGCATAAACCCCCTAAAGATATTCAGGGTGATTTATGGGTAAAATTATGACATGAAAAATGTTATTGTTAAAAAAGAATAAGTTGTTGAAGAAAAAATATAAAAGATGTTCATCATCATTAGCCATCAGGGAAATGGAAATTAAAACCACATGATATCATTATACAACCTGTTAGAATGGCTAAAATAAAAATATCAAAGCTGCTGAGGATGCAGAGAGACTGGAAATCCCATACATTACTGGAAGATATATGCAGTAATGCAAAATGCAAAATAATACAATCTGGAAAACAATTGGCAGGTTTATTTTTTTTAAATGTAAAAGTATAGATACCATATGACTCAGCCATGCCATTCCTGCTTAGCTTTTGATAATTCATCTTCACACAACAACCTAGATATCAAAGTTCATATCTTCTTTGCTCATGATCTCCAAAAACGAGGCGCAACCTAAGGCGATGAGTGAATAAATCAACAAACTGAGGTCCAGCTCTTCAATGTGTGTGCGTGGTAAGTTGCTTCAGTCCTGTCCAACTCTGTGCTACCCTATGGACTGCAGCCTGCCAGGCTCCTCTGTCCATGGGATTCTCCAGGCAAGAATGCTGGAGTGGGTTGCCAAGCCCAACTATTTTGTATTAAAATGGATTAGATTATTAACATGCAACAACTTGGCATTTTTCTGAGGGAAAGAAGTCAGTCTCAAAGGTTATATACTATATGATTCCCTTAGGGGGGGTGACCTCAAAAAGACAAAGCTGTAGTAGTGATAAAAGATCCACAGTTGCTGGAAGTTAAAGGTTGGGGAGAGTGGGACTACAAAATTGTATCACAAGGGAGTCTTTTAAGGTGATGGAACAGTTGCATCTTGGTTATGGTGATGGTTGAACAAATTTATACATGTGTAAACTTTATAGAACAGTACACAAATGTCAATTTTAGTGTATGTTAATTAAATAAAATTTAGAGTGTAAAAATAATTTTTGTGTCCCCCTTACTAGTGTGGATTTACATTTCCTTGATTAAATATGTAACAGTCTAAGATAGTTGTGTTTTGTACTTACAGCTCCTATGGAACCGAAAAGCAAAAATATACTTGCAAAATAAATACAAATTCCAAAACGGATCAAGTTCAAAGCACCATTAATTTAATACGACAGAAAATATTTGGCTGAAACTTACCCTTCTCTCCGAATATGAATCTTACCTGACCATCCAAGCACAGACTCTTTTGAGTTCAGCATGTTTATATTATTTAATGATTCAGTTATTTTACATTTCTATTCTAAGCAGAGCAAATGCTTTGTTTATATGGCGAATTGTGAAGTCTTTTGACTTTCACTTTGCAAACTGCACCATTGTGTTGTTTCATATTTGCCAAAGGCAATTAAAGTAGCCTTACTTCACACTGATGTGATTGTCAACATAAATGCAGCTGTAGATAGTGAAATCACAAGGCAGAATTGTTGAAGGATGACCCTCAGATGATCCAGAATATGTTTGTGTCTGTATATGGGAGTTTGTGTGTTTGTATATAAAAGTTGTTGAGAAAATTGAAAATGTTAAATTACAATGTTTTGTGTAGAACTCATGATCACTAATAATATATTGATATTCAGATATACAGAGAAACACTCAACTGAAGCCTTTGAGGGGTTAGGTATAGAAGGGTGATACTCATTTTCTACATTTCTGAGTTTTAAAGCAATAATTATCTATGTAATATTTACAAGACTACAACCTAGACGCTGTTTGAAGTTGAGGTATTTTCCTCTGGGGTGTTTCTATGGCTTTTTCAGTCTGCTTCTCTTGGTCTCTCCTTCAATCATTGTTGATACCTCCCTGCCATCCTGGTGCTTGCTGTTCCAAGTTCAATGATTCCCTGGTCAGGAGGGTAGGAGAAGGGGACGACAGAGGATCAAATGGTTAGATAGCATCACCAACTCAATGGACATGAGTCTGAACAAACTGTGGGAGACAGTGAAGGACAGGGAAGCCTATGCTTCCTGGAAAGACGTGCTGCAGTCTATGGGGTGGCAGGATTGGATACAACTGAGCGACTGAACAGCAACTGGCCCTTCTACAGAAATTGTTTTATCTTTATCCTTCTTTTTCTTGATTTTATTCTGCAAAGGTTTCTCTTTCCTGGAGTTTTTATGAATGGAATCATAGTTTTGTCTTT
Organism: Cervus elaphus; assembly: GCF_910594005.1. NCBI lineage: Eukaryota > Metazoa > Chordata > Mammalia > Artiodactyla > Cervidae > Cervus > Cervus elaphus. The sequence continues at coordinate 29,466,116 of NC_057833.1, read as the reverse complement.
TGTGGCTTTCTTCTGCTCCACATAATGTTTTTCAAATTCGTTGTTTGTTTTTTTTTTTTGCATGTATTGGTAATTTCTGACTTCTGTTACTGAATAGTATGCCACTTAATAACTATGCCATAGTTTGTTTGCCTAATCAACATTGGGTTGTTTCTAGGTTTTTACTATTATGACTAAAGCTGTTTTGAACATTTATGTGTATTTATTTGTGTAGACATGTATTTTAGTTTTTCTTGAGTGAATACTCAGGAGTACATTTTCTGTGTTGTTTAGTTAAGTTTATGTTTAGCTTTGTAAGATATAACCAGACTGATTTCCAAAGTGGAATACTATTTTACATTCTTTCCAGTGTTGTTCAAACACTCCAGTTGCTTCATATCCTTGCCCAAATTGGATATTGTTGGGCTTATCATTTTAGTCATCCTAAAATGAATATGTGTGTGTATTGGTATTTAATTTTGGCCTTATAGTACTTTTCCATTATAAGCAGTGATTTATGAATTGTGTGTTCGATTCTGATGTTTTTCCAAATGGGAAGTTTATCTTGTGATTACTGAATTGTAAAAGATCTTTGGATAGAAGTTCTTTGTCAGATAAATGTATCATGTATGATTTTCCACATCTATGGTTTGCCTTTTCATTCTCTTAACAGCATCCTTTGAAGAACATAAATTTTTTTATTTTCATAGAGGTCAGTTTATAAATATTTTCTTTTATGGTTTGTGCTTTTTATGTTCTAGCTGAAAAATTGTTGCCTACTATAAATGCATGAGGATTTTTCTTCTCTTTTTCTTCCTTAGACTTTAAAGGTTTCAGCTTTTGAATAATAATTCTATTCAGGTGTATTTGTAGGATGTCCCTCTATTGGAATTTCATATTTTTTTCCACAATTAGGCTAGGGTTATGGATCTCTCTGAAGGAGATCACTGATGTAGAATGCGTTTTTATCACATCATATCAAGGGTACATACATGCTACCAATAAGGTTTATCAGTATTGATGCTGCCCTTGCGCACCTCTTTTTTCCCCTTTTCCATATTGTACTCTTTTCAAGAGAGTCACTATGGATAGGCTGTACTTAGAGAGAGGAGTTATTCATTTCCTTCAGGTGGAGTATCTACATTATTTATTGGGATTTTTTTCTGCATAGGAGATTTGTCTTCTCTCCATTGTTGATTTATTAAATCACTTATTTATAATCAATATGGACTCATGAATACTTACTTTATATGTTGGTTTATAATTCATAACTACTTTATTTGTTTTGATGTTCAAATGTTCAAGGTTTGGCCATTGGGAACTCCTCTGATATACTTTCATTGTGTGTGTGTGTGTGTGTGTGTCTGTGCTTAAACACTTACTTTATGGCAGTACAAGATACCATGAGCTCATCTTTTACAGTTGCCTCAGTCCTAAAATCAGCCCTGGTCATGTTTCATGGAAAGTGGTATTAGAAACAAAGATCTGGGTGTTAGATTTTCTTATTTCTATAGGAGTTTTGTTTCTTTTAGATGACAGAAAAGCAAAAATAAAATTGTGTGTATACCAAGCACTTTATCACATGTGCCTGTAAATATTTCTTTAAGTACTAGCTATAACCATATTAAGCTAACCTTTGGGTTAATTTAATATCACATAACTCTAGCCTGTTCCCCTGTGTGTTTATACCTACCCTCTCCAACAGAGGGAGATATTTATCTTTATGGATCTTGAATGCACATATGAATTCCCGGGGCAGAGCAGATTGTTACTTGCTGTAAAGTAGATGATGATCACCCTTGTGGTTCTCCTCTGCTCCACTTCTCACCTCTGGAGCAACACTATGAGAAGTGGATGGACAAACCTCCATGCACAGTCTGTGTTGTAGGTGAGGAAACCCCCCCAGAATGAATCTGGGTGCTTACATACATGCCGTCTCCCTCTCTTCCTATAATGAAGCAGAAAAAAACCTTTGCTTCTCCAGAAGGACTCTGAGTTCTTTCCTTCTTCAGAATGTAAAGAAATCTCTCTAAGGAAAAGTTAACTATTGTTTCCAACTTTACAATCAAGGATGTCTTCCTTGTTCCAGACCTTGGCTTCTCTTGAAGCATAAATGCATACCTCTGAGAGGTAGACCTCTCTGGAGTTTTCTGTAGCAGATCAATCATAAATTACCTTCCAGTGCTTGCTTTTAGACCAAGTTCCAAGTTCAATAAAATTTGTTCAGACATTCCTAACTCTGCAGAAAAATAATTTTTTTTATAGTCTCACTTACCGATGAGGAAAATGAAGGTCAGATAGGTTAAAACTTGTCAAATATATGGGTGCTAAAGGTGGGATGTAAACTGATTATCTGAGTGCAAAGCCCATGTCTTTTCAATAAGTGGCTTTGTTCCAGAAAAGAGGTGTTTCAAGAACACAGTTTAGTCCTTTGACCTTGCTCTGTTCATATCCCTTTCTTCACCTGCCTCCTTCATATTTCTTCATAAGTTGGCCCCTGCAGAGTTTTGTTTTCCAATATTTATCTGTAATGATTTGCATTTTTAGTATTTTGGCACATTTCTTACAAGTAGTTTTAAATACACTTTGCTTTCTAGAACTCAACACGGTATACAATGTCATTTAAAATCCTAGAGACTTTAGAAAAGATTAGATGATAGCAGGATGATGCTTTGATAAGCCAAACCATTATGTCTCTGGGAGTAGATTCCTGGTTTAATGTGAATAGATAGCTCATATTCAGTTTTAAGCATACCAGAATCTTTCCCTGTATCTTTCCTCCTTGGTACTCCAGTGCATTTCGTGCTTATTCTAACCTCATATTTTGTTATTCCTGTTCCCTGAATGATTTGTACTAACACAATAGTAATGCTCAAGGTCAGAGTGTGAGCTGTAAATAGTTATTCAGAAGAGTGTAAAAGCCCCGATGGTATTTTCAGTTAATGAGGTACAAGACAAACTCTATAATTGACATTTTTGCTGCATTCTCTTCAATCCTACTGCAATAGAGAGGGCTCAGGACAACTCTGCAATGTCATGAAGTTTTTCACATTGCTTTAGAGGATTCTGTGCATTTCAATTACAGACTTGTATTCAGAACCACTATTTAATTCCTGACAATTGCTTGGGTGTGACAATTCCTGGCTTAGCTGTTATCTATTTCCCTGTGCTTTTGAGGATGGGATGATAATGCAGACTCCTTTCATATAATATAAAAGGGCTCTGGACAGTTCTTATAAATGTTCACCTGCAAACTTAATTTCCTGCTGTTGTAGCATTCAAATAAAAGTCCTGGAGTGCGTTTTGTCACAGGATATGAATGTAGACCTATAACTGGAGGACTTTCCTGTCTTGCAGGTGAGAACAGCTAACTGGCTATAATGAAATGGCAGGTCTTTTCAAGAAGCGCAGCCAGGCTCCCTGAGGTGACACAGCCATCTGCTTAGCTGCAGTGGCCCTGATGCCTGTAGTTAACACAGGTTTGCTGTTGGTGCTCAGACGTTTGGAGCTGTGTGAAGCCTTTACTCAAAGCCATCTGCAGTTATCACTGAACACTGTATGATGGTGTGTCTGCCTCTGATGCTCTTTCCAGTAGCTGCCATGCTGATGGGCATCTGCCTGTCCCATAGTCAGTAGACTACCCCCAGCACTATTTTGACAGTAAGTGACTTCTTGGTTGGTTTCTTAGTGTTCTGTCTTCATTCTCCTAAAAGTCTGACTATACTTCATGGCCAACTGACTGAATGCTGATTGTCAAAGATAACTGTTAATTTCAGATACATTTCTATCAACTTACCCACTGCTACCTTGTTTGAAAATCTCACACTTGTTGAAGGTGCATGAAGCATATGACTTGAGATCGTACTGAGAGGTAAAGTAAATGGTTCTTTTGAAATAAAATATTACAATATTAAATATATCCTTTGTATAGTATAGAAAAAGGGGTTCCTTGGGTGACAAAACTCTAACCCCTCTCTCTACAAGTTAAGCATAGATTATCTACAAGTTAGCATAAACTATCACTTACCTGTCTGAAAAAAACTATTTCAGAGTTTAGAAATGGTTTTTCCTGTTTACAAATCAACAATGACTCAATTTTAACTTATCCTAACAGTTTGGAAGAGCACCTCCAGCATGTCCTTTTCGTTAGGGAAAGGATAAAACTATCTCCCTTATTGTTCATGTTTTTGTTGGTTCATTCATTCAGTCATCAATCTACAAGTTCTAAATGAAAATGCACTTGGCAGGAACTCTGTCTTCCCCTACAGAGAAGATGAAGACATGGCCTTTGCATTTAAGCAAACCTCAATGTTTGTGGAATGAATGAATGAATGAATGAATAACTTTTTTCTTTCTGGTTATGGAGAGTTTGAATATTGGGGGAGGAGGAATGTTGGATATTCTTTTAGCATAAGCAGATCAGAGCTTCTACATAGGATAATAGCAAATTCTACATTATATCTCCATCTGAATTTGTCCATCCACAGAATCAGAAATAATGATAATAACAGCAATAGTAAATGGTAGAAATGGTCTTACAAGACAGGGATCTGTATAGGTAAACACTTTTGTCAGAACTGCAAACTCTTATACTTTGAAAGTTGAAGCGATCACTTACCTGTCCAGAGAAGCAAAGCATTACTCTTATTGTCTTTATGATTTTTATATTCTGATTTTGTTCTAGTATAACTTTTGCTGCTAAGTCACTTTAGTCGTGTCTAGCTCTTTGCGACACCATGGACTGTAGCCCTCTGTCCATGGATTCTCTAGGCAAGAGTACTGGAATGAGTTGCTATGCCCTTCTCCAGGGGATCTTGCTGACCCAGGGTTTGAACGCGAGTCTCCTGCAGCTCCTGCATTGAAGGCAGATATTTTACCTCTGAGCCACAGGGAAAGACCCTAGTGTAACTAGGAGGAGCTAATGTTTTTCAGTTGTCCAAGAGGTTTATACATTTAGCAGGCAAGTTGATTGTGTACATTTCAGTTCTCAAACATTTTTTGACAATCTCTTATGGACAATGCACTCTGCTATGTTTTCTGAGGAATACAAAAATGGGCAAGGAGGTCAAATGGGGGGAATAAGAATGTGTGTACAGATATCCATAATACAAGATAATGTGATAAATCCTTTGAGAGAAGGGAAAAACAATACTTATTGTCACATGGTGGGCAGGAGATATATTTGGGGGCTTTCAGAGAAGGATTTAAGAAGAAATATTGACCTTGAAACTGAGGCTTTTTAGGGTTCATTCAGTTAGAAATAAAAGTGGAGGCGATTCAAGACAGAGTAAACCTTAGCATCAAAGGTCATTTGTTCCTTTATTGATCAAACATTTATCAAGCACTTACAGTGCGGGGTTGCAGTCCACAGTAACTTGCAGTCTAGCTAAGAAGAAAGACACTTACCTAATAAGCCTGATGAGATGTGATAAATTTGGGGAAAGTAGTATGTACTGAGTATAATGGGAACAGAGAGAAAGAAGCAATGTATTCTGACTAGGAGGGGAAGGAGGTTACATTTGACTGGGCCCTTGGAGAATAACTAGGAATTTTATGGTAGAGGAGAGGGAGAATGGCATTTCAGAGAGAGGAAAGATCATATGCAAATTGTTCAATCTGGGATTTCTCATAATGTGATTCCTTGAAGCTCTTCTACCAAAGGAGCAAACTGGCTTGCTTATAACATCTACAGGTTCCTAGTCCCTCCTCAGATCTGCAATCTCTAATAACAATCTCTCTGAAAGAAACCCAGAATTTACCTTCTAAGCATATTTCTGAGTTCGATAAAAGTTAAAAATTGCTAGTCCAAATGAAGTGCTGTGACTACCGTGGGGAAAAAAAGAATAGTTTGTTACAATGCACGCTTAAGGCATGTATGAGATGGAATGGCAGAGAGGTGGGAGAGGAAAGGTATGTTTGGCAACAGACTGTTTATTTGCAGTGTAGTAGGAGCTGTGAGAGAAAACTAGGAGAGTGGTTGGTGCGAAATCACAGAGAGAATTGAATAACGCGTTAATTTTGTTCCTCTGGTAACTGGGAGCAGTTGAAGTTTTTGAGGTAGGTGAGTGGGGTGTGTAAGATGTCACACACACAAAAACACAAAAGGTTTCCGAAGCTATCATCATGCCTTTTAGTTTAGCTCAGTTCAGTCACTCAGTCCTGTCCAACTCTTTGTGACCCCATGGACTGCAGCACGCCAGGCCTCCCTGTCCATCACCAACTCCTGGAATTTACTCAAACTCATGTCCATTGAGTCGGTGATGCCATCCAATCATCTCATCCTCTGCCATCCCCTTCTCCTCCTGCCCTCAATCTTTCCCAGCATCAGAGTCTTTTCAAATGAGTCAGTTCTTCGCATCAGGTGGCCAAAGTATTGGAGTTTCAGCTTCAACATCAGTCCTTCCAATGAGCACCCAGGACTGATCTCCTTTAGGATGGACTGGTTTGATCTCCTTGCAGTCCAAGGGACTCTAAAGAGTCTTCTCCAACACCACAGTTCAAAAACATCAATTCTTCAGCACTCAGCTTTCTTTACAGTCCAATTGTCACATCCATACATAACTACTGGAAAAACCAAAGCCATGACTAGACGGACCATTGTTGGCAAAGTAATATTTCTTCTTTTTAATATGCTGTCTAGGTTGGTCATAACTTTTCTTTCAAGGAGTTAAGTGATTTATTTTGGAGCCCCCCAAAATAAATTATCTTACTGTTTCTACTGTTTTCCCATATATTCGCCATGAAGTGATGGGACCAGATTCCATGATCTTAGTTTTCTGAATGTTGAGCTTGAAGCCAACTTTTTCACTCTCCTCTTTCACTTTCCTCCAGAGGCTCTTTAGTTCCTCTTCACTTTCTGCCATAAGGGTGGTATCATCTGCATATCTGAGGTTATTGATATTTCTCCCGGCAATCTTGATTCCAGCTTGGGCTTCATCCAGACCAGCGTTTCTCATGAGGTACTCTGCATATAAATTATATAAGCACGGTGACAATATACAGCCTTGATGTACTCCTTTCACTATTTGGGACCAGTCTGTTGTTCCATGTCCAGTTCTAACTGTTGCTTCCTGACCTGCATACAGATTTCTCAATAGGCAGGTCAGGTGATCTGGTATTCCCATCTCTTTCAGAATATTTCAGTTTGTTGTGATCCACACAGTCAAAGGCTTTGGCATAGTCAATAAAGCAGAAGTAGATGTTTTTCTAGAACTCTCTTGTTGTTTCAATGATCCAGTGGATGATGGCAGTTTGATCTCTGGTTCCTCGGTGGCTGCGTGTGCTGGAGCAGCCGCTGCGCAGCACTGGAACGGTGGCTGTGCTTTGCTGGAGGCAGTGAGAAGATACCTCACGTTCAAAGTCAGAGAAACCCTGGTAAGACGGTAGGTGCTGGAGTGGAGATAATTAATACATGATTGGTAAACAGATTGCTTTTTTCCCTACAAAGATACATAGATTTTAGAGAACTTTAAAAAATAACCCAAATTAAATGTTTTATATTTTTTGGTTATTTTGGATATTTTCGATAAACATATCATAGGTCTTCTTTGTAATGTGCATTTAATGATTGCCATTTTGACTACTGTTTACAGCACAACCTGAATATGCATGAGTTGTATATTTAATGAGGTCATTTTCAGTTGCTAGAGCCATTAAGTAGAGATGGTAGGCAGGGTGAACTGGCCTATAAATCTGTTGAGGGACCCACCCAGCACTGCAGCAGGCTTGTGTGAGCCTAAGAAAGACCCTCTGTTTTTTGTTGTATGACAGATAGTATCTGCTACACTGGCAGTCTCAAACTTGGGAACTTTAGCATGTTGTAGCTCTGAGGCAGAGAGGGACATAATCTTAGAATGTTCTACAAGCTTCATCTTGTGAATTCTGTGTCACCTCCCCCTTGAAGATCATTTGAAAATGTGACCTAAAGGCTCCTTTTGTTCTCTGAATGTCTGGAGCCATTGTCACTGTGCTCCCATCATGGCCCCTACATTCCTATTTGGAGAATGTCCCTCACCTTTGGCAGAGAGGGTCTGTTTCTTACTTGAAACCTGCCAAGGACGGGTCCTGTCTTGTGGATCAGGGGCAATGGCCAGTGGCCTGAATATCATGGTGCCCACCCTTTAGCTTGTACATTTAGGGCAACCGTGCACCTTTCCACATCTCAACCACAGGAGGCTTAATCTCTGCATAACCTAAAGAGCGACAGAGACTCTGCAAAGCTCTCTAAGTCTGTGCTGAGGGCTGAGAAAGCAATGTAGGGCTCTCTTAGCCAGTCTCAAGAAATTCAAGTTTTCAGAGTATGCCTTAAGCATTTTGATAAAAATTTTAATACTCTACTCTCTGTCCTATTCTTCTCTTCAAAAAGGAAGAAAAGGGTGGTGGGGTGGGGGTGGGGGGTGGGTGGTTGATAAGTGTCCACTAACTGCCATGCAACAAAGCTGATGACCAATTCTCAAGCTTTTCATTGAAGGGTTGGCTGCACACATGTGTCATGGCTGAATACATATGTCGAATTGGCCACACAGTGCCTGATTTCCAAAGTGAAGTGAGTCCCTTTGTTGGCCTTGTGCAGCGTGAGGCACTCTGAGTACCTTCCAGAAACTCTTCCCTTCTAATGAAGATTGGCTCCAAAAAACACAAAGAACATGCCCAACCCCAAGCACACCCCAGAGAAAATAAGGAAACTTCCCAGGGCTTGGCAGGAGGTAGAGGGTGGGGTGGGATTAAAACATGCCAGGATAATCCACGTGGATGATTGATCTTTGGCTGGAACTGCAAAATTTTGTCCCTTGTTATGGTCCCTGATGCGGCCGTGGGAGAGGTAGGCCAACCAGCAGGCCCCTGTGAAGGTGGAAAGCTGGGCTCTGATCCTGATGCAGAAGCACTTCTGTTGAATTGCCCTAAAGAACAAGGCTCATTTTACAATACCTGTAATGGAAATATATCAACTTGAAATGAAAATAGTAGGTATTTGGAGTATATGAATCTCTAATAAAATTCTCTAATAAAAAGACCCAAACCTTTCAGGAAGTTCTCTCATGTTTGCAAAACCATTGATGTTGAGAGTAGCTTTTTATGATTTAAACTTCCCAAATGCTGTGTATGTACGACAGAAAATAAATAAGAAAACAGCTGTTGGGATAACTTATTCATACATATCATATATTATACATCACATATACAGTAAACTTGTGATTTGTTTTAGCATTATGGATATTTCCCCCTCCCTATCTTGAGCAGACATCCCTTGCCAGTTGTCCTCCTCGACACCCGGGGCCCTCGTGTGGCCTGGCGGAATCTGTCATTCCTGCCAGGCTCTTGCTGGTGAAACCTTGGCTGGTCAAAGAGCCATTGTTGCTAGGAAGTCTTCATGGGTGAGAAACTAGAGTAAGATAAACTAGAGTAGGGAGGTCAGGTTGAGGGCAGGTACATTCCCAGGTACATAGATGCCTTTCTGTAGACAAAAGCCAGTCTGTGCATGAAAATGCATGTGATGGGGGCTTGCTTGCCTCCAGATGAAGGTGGAAGGGAGGGGCTGGTGAGGAACTACTACACGAGCACCTTACCCCTGAACCCAATGGGGTCCAGGAGCTGCCCACCCCCTGCAGGTTATTCAGGCCAGAGCAATGGTTATTTCTGGAGTAACTGATGGTGTGCAGAGAGCCCTTCTATGAATATTCCAGACATTTTGTAGCCCCTGATATCATTGTGGGATTCTGGAAGGAGTGTGGCAGTGATGGAACTCCAGTAACAGCAGGAATCACCACATTTCCTCACTGCTTGGCAGGTTGCAATTTAGAGATTAAATGTGATTTAGGAACCTTAAGAACAGGGTATTTTTTGCACCTATGTTTGTGGAATTCATACACACCACGAATAGCTATAGCACACAGCAATTTATAGCCGTGATTCACCAAGAGCCAAAAGGGCATTCGTCCCATCTTAAAGCTGAGGGAAGAGAAATTCAGAGAAGTTAAGTTATTTTCCTGGGTCACACCCGTAATAAGTAAAAGTTGAGGCCTGGGACTCACAACGTCTGACTCTAGATCCAGATTTTTTCTGTCACATGGGGTTGATGCTAATCTAGCACATTGTCACAAAAGAGGGCTTTCAAATGTGAGAAAAAACAGTCTCTGTGTTAGTAGCTCCTGGGCCCTATCAGAGTCATCAGCCCTCAAGGGACATTTCATACTGTCTCAAAAAGATCACTGTGATCTGAGAATGTTAGATTTGAAAGGAACCAGGGAGATCACCTGCATATTTCTCAGTTTAGAGATGAGCAAAGTGGAGCCCAGAAGGCTGGTTTGAGACAGAACCAGTGCAGGAACCCAGATGTCGTGTCTCCTAACTCAGGGGTCTCTCCCCGTCACCACGGAGTCTCCCACCACAAGACACAGTGTGATGTCATTTTTTTTATTAACAACAATAAAGACAAATAGCAGGGCCTCCGAGTGTGTCTGTGAGAAAGTCTGTGGTACTTCTCAGTCACCCGCAAGCTTTCACAGTCAAGCTTTCATCCTAGAGGCTCCTGGCTATTTATAAAACAGACAGCCGCATAGCTACTTGCTTTGTTTATGACAATAGCTGTGACACCCTAAACAGTGAGTGTGGTCTCTGTAGATCGGCAGGCTGAGCTGACTAATTTTTGATTTGTTTCAAGAAAAATACAATACTAATTGGGGCCCTATCCTACCACATACTGCACTAGGACATGCCAGAAAAAAAGAACACTAAAGGAGGAGACAAAAGATCCAGGGTCAGATTCTGGTCGTGTCACTTACTCTTCTGTGACTTTAGGCAAGTTGTTGCTGTCTGAAACCCCCTCCTCTTTTTTTTTTTTTTTTTAAATTTTTTTATTAGTTGGAGGCTAATTACTTCACAGCATTTCAGTGGGTTTTGTCATACATTGATATGAATCAGCCATAGATTTACACTTATTCCCCAACCCGATCCCCCCTCCCACCTCCCTCTCCACTCGATTCCTCTGGGTCTTCCCAGTGTACCAGGCCCAAGCACTTGTCTCATGCATCCCACCTGGGCTGGTGATCTGTTTCACCATAGATAGTATACATACTGTTCTTTTGAAACATCCCACCCTCACCTTCTCCCACAGAGTTCAAAAGTCTGTTCTGTATTTCTGTGTCTCTTTTTCTGTTTTGCATATAGGGTTATCGTTACCATCTTTCTAAATTCCATATATATGTGTTAGTATGCTGTAATGTTCTTTATCTTTCTGGCTTACTTCACTCTGTATAAGGGGCTCCAGTTTCATCCATCTCATTAGGACTGGTTCAAATGAATTCTTTTTGACGGCTGAGTAATATTCCATGGTGTATATGTACCACAGCTTCCTTATCCATTCATCTGCTGATGGGCATCTAGGTTGCTTCCATGTCCTGGCTATTATAAACAGTGCTGCGATGAACATTGGGGTGCACGTGTCTCTTTCAGATCTGGTTTCCTCAGTGTGTATGCCCAGAAGTGGTATTGCTGGGTCATATGGCAGTTCTATTTCCAGTTTTTTAAGAAATATCCACACTGTTTTCCATAGTGGCTGTACTAGTTTGCATTCCCACCAACAGTGTAAGAGGGTTCCCTTTTCTCCACAGCCTCTCCAGCATTTATTGCTTGTAGACTTTTGGATAGCAGCCATCCTGACTGGTGTGTAATGGTACCTCATTGTGGTTTTGATTTGCATTTCTCTAATAATGAGTGATGTTGAGCACCTTTTCATGTGTTTGTTAGCCATCTGTATGTCTTCTTTGGAGAAATGTCTGTTTAGTTCTCTGGCCCATTTTTTGATTGGGTCATTTATTTTTCTGGAATTGAGCTGCAGGAGTTGCTTGTATATTTTTGAGATTAATCCTTTGTCTGTTTCTTCATTTGCTATTATTTTCTCCCAATCTGAGGGCTGTCTTTTCACCTTACTTATAGTTTCCTTTGTAGTGCAAAAAAATGTATTTATTTTTCAGTTGGAGGATAATTGCTTTACAATGTTGCATTGGCTTCTGCCATACAGCAACAAGAAACAGCCATAAGTAAACATATGTTGATTCTCTCTTAAACCTTCCTCCCACCTCCCACCTCCCACCCCACCCCTCTAGGCTCTCACAGAATGCCAGGTTGATCTCCTAGCATCATACAGCAAATTCCCACCGGCTATCTGTTTTACATCTGCTTATGTGTTTGCTTCAATGCTACTCTCTCAATTTGTCTACCCTTTCCTTCCCTCATTGTGTCCACAAGTCTGTTTTCTATGTCTGCGTCTCTATCCCTGCCCTGCAATAGGTTCATCAGTACCATCCTTCTAGACTCCATATATATTTGTATTAATATATGCTATTTGTTTTTCTCTTTCTGACATACTTCAGTCTGTATAACAGGCTCTAGGCTCATCCTTCTCACTAGAACTGGGGAAGCTGCCTCTTATGACAAGTCAGGGAGATGCCACAGCTGCCCTGCCCACCTTGCAAGGTCACCTTGAAGAGTATATACTGTATTATATATTGTGATGCATAGGGAAGGACTTTGTGAACCCCATAACATTGTTCATTCAGATGAATAGAAAAAAAGCTGTCTGGGAAGGATCTGCTATGAAGCTTCTCGTCCAAGTTTAAGGTTCTGTGTTAAAGTGTGTTATACATTTTGCATATAATTTCTGCAGCAACTCTGTGAAGTACGTGTCATTAATTTTACAGACAGAATTTGAGGATCAGTTTACTCAGTTGGTCAGGTGACCACCTGGTAAGAAAAAAAGTTGATTTGAATCCAGTTATTCTGAGGACTAGAACCCTGCGTCATAGCAGATCCTTCCCAGACAGCTTTTTTCTATTCATCTGAATGAACAGAGCCCTGCTCTTAAGCGAGTGGCTGTCCCACTCTCAGAAGAACCTGGGGGCCTCATTTGCCATGGGTGGGCCCCTGGTGGCATTCCTCTCCCATAGGATGGAGAACCCACTGGAGAATGGCTGACGTGGTTGACTGGGCAGAGATGCTGGGTTGCAGTCACAGTGCCTGGGCCCAGTCAGGTCCTTGCTCTGGACGTTTTGACTCACTGTTGCAGATAGTGCTTGTGTTTTTCCATTGTTTATCACAGAAACGTGGTGTAAAAAGCCTCCCCTTTACAGGCCTTGTGAAATAAACTGAAGCGTGGTGTTTGCAAAGATATTGCAATTGATCAGTATGCTGCTGCAGCCTTATGGGAGCTCTGCCCCTGTAGACAGCACTTATTTTTTTTTTTTAATGGCCCAAAAGAAACCACCTTTTAAGAAGATCAAATGAGTCACCTGAAAGGAAATCTGCCTTCTTAGTCCCATGGGTATGAAAAGTAGCTTTTAGGTTTTGATGTAAATTTTGAGAATTGTTTGCCTCTTAAGACTCCAGGGAAAAGCAATCGATTTATATTGGAATCCCGCCTGGAGAGTAGATTGCATACTGCTGAGTTAGCTTACTCATTGTGGAGAGTAGGGCTGCCTGGTCACATGAAATTTGGAAAGACCTGGGTTCACACACGGGTGCTGTCACTCACCAGCTGTGTGACTATGGAAAAGTGAACCAACCTCCCTGAACTTGTCCCCTTGGTGTAAAATACAGACTATCACGTCTACTACAATGACTTTTGAAGGATAGATTAAGTATTCAAAGAAAACAAATTCAGCTGGCTCATAGTAGGCTATCAGTCAGTTCACAGTAGGCTGTTTATTCTCCCAGCCCTGTGGATAGTCGGATCCCTTGACTGTAGTTTTCATTCCGTGAACTGGCGTGTGATTTTTGGGCCAGTCACCCCGTTCTCAAGTTCTTTGTTTTTCAATTGGAAAGAAGGAAGAACATGGACCAGAATTTTTCTAAAGTTCATGCCAGCCCAAATATCTACATGTCTATAACTGATTACTTTTAACCCTACAGCCACAAGAATTTTGGTAGTTACTACTTGAACTACTTCAAAGGGAACTCTTTCCTATGTCTATGACATTTTCCTGAGAATAAAACATAAAGATTCTTTGCAGATAAAACAGGAAAAGGAATACCTTTAATCTAATATCTGGGTATTTCGGATGTTGCTATAAACTTGCTTGGCAACATGTATTTGTCTCACCACTAGATTGTGTGTAACTTGAAGGTAGGTATGTGTATTTTGTGACACAGAACAGAATTCTTAAACCCCAGCAATTTCTCAAAGTGTATTAACTGATTGACTTTTTTTCAGTTTTTTTTTTGTTTGTTTTTTCAAACATGTATAGGTGCCAGGGTTATAGACTTGCTTGGACTGATAAAGAAGTGGTTTTTGGCATTTCCCTAAATATTTATATTTCTATCAACTCTAATTTATGTGTTACAGACTAATTTTGCAAGCAATACAAGGGCTAGGCCGTGTAGAACACACACCATTCTTTTTCAGAATTTCTCGGCAGAGATCAAACCTAAATCTATACATTTGACAGGTAAGATATGGGCATCATGTTTCCCGTCCCTCCTTGTATCCTTGTCTTTCCTTGTTCCAAATCCTTCATAGCGTCCTTTTTATTAGGGCATTAAAATTTAACTATCACCTGGCTTTAACTCTTTATTTTGTATCAAGTTGGCCTCGATCTTTATTGCAGAGAGCTGTTTCTGACACTACATTTTCTCCTCTGTGTACAGTTAGAAAACCCAACAAAGACTTGAGAACTCTGGTTATTTTGAGGTTATCATTTCAGTAATTGAGAACTGCCTGAAAGCCTAAGGGGAGTTGGAGAAATTATAGGCCTATAATATCAGGGTTTTTGGTTTTTTTTTTTTGAAACAAAAGAGCAGCATTCAGGAAACTTCCAATGCACTACCAGAGACAACATTTAGAGTGATAAAGGTTTAGCGTTTCATTGAAATGGTCTCTGGTTATTTTTATGAAGTCCCCAAACTGAGAACAGATGGTAGTATTTTAAATCCATGCAGACCTTAACATTACAAAGGATGAGAAAGCACTTGACAAAGTCTTTGTGGTCACCATGCTACAGAGTGTCCAATTGGGAGATAAAAGAATTGCATGGGCCATTAGCACTTGAGAAATTGAACAACTGTGTAGAGAAGAAAAATGTTGACTAGCGACCCTGGGAGGGATTCTACTTTCCTCAAAAGGAACTTGAGAGAGATAAGATTAAAGAACAGACTAGATTTTGATGTTAAATACTTCTGTTCTCTTTCATGGAACAATTTTTTTGAGCATCCACTATGTGCTTGGCATCATTCTAGCACTGTGGGGAACACTAAGGTGGATAAGACAGACTATCTACTTTTGTGTTTAAAAGAACAGAAAATAACACTCCTTTCTTCCCCTTTTATGTTTTATCTTTGAAACCAATTGAAAATAAGACACCCATCATCTGGCAATCGAAATAGTAGTTTTATTATTTATGAAGCTGGTTGGAGGACACAGACAAATGGATTTGCTAATGGTAGACCTCAGGGCAGCCCAGTCTAAAAAGAGTTTGTGTTGGCAGAGTGGACATGCTGACTTAGACTTTTGGGCCCAAATTGGTAGCTTTTTAATATTATCTCTACTTTGTGAGATTCATAACCCCTACTAATCAGATAATTTATGTCTTCTTTTATTAGGCAAAATGAGTAGAAGCAAAATAGAGTGAGACCTAGAATGTTATATCAGTGGAAGGAACCTCATGGAACTTTTGAGAATGGGGAATAAAGATCTCCACTTAACACTCTCCAACTTTTTTCTCCTAACTCATGAGCCTGAACTCTTAAGTTTATGGTGAAATGACAGTGGATTTGTCCCTCTCACTGGAAGATATCCTCAGTACAGCAGAGACGCCACAGTGTAGCACAAAGCCATGCTTCGTGGTGCAGCTCCCCCCACACTTCATTTGGGATATCTTCCTGGGACCATGATGAAAAGTGTAGTTGAGTCATTAAATGGCCTTTGAAGAGGGTTAGAGTAGTAACTTAGGCTAACATGTGCTTCCTGTTTAAATATCTTTTTAAATTGTATTCTATAATTTTGTCCACAGTTGTGATATAAACCCTAACAAACAAAACTGACATATGGAGATGCCCCCAATTGGAATGCAATCTATTTTCACTACTGAGTTCCTAGGGGAAAAACACACACACACACACAAATAAAGTTCTCTTGTTTTTAAAATCAAGTTCAAATTCACTGAAGACAAAAATGGGCTTAAGGACTTCAGTGGATAAGATTTGACAGTTTTGAACTTGATATAGGGATGATCTGGGCTTGTGCTTGCCTGTAGAGACATCTTTATACATCACACTTCATCTCCATGATGTGGTCAGTTTGTAACTTTTTTCCATAAGCAGAGTGCAAGTCAAGGTAGCTAATATTTGCCGAGCACTTCCATGTTCAGGGCATTATGGGTGATACAGACATGACTTAAGATGTAGCTCCTTTCCCCCAAGGGTTTGCAATCAAGTAAACTAGGTAAAATCATTGACATACAAGGTGCCTCTCTATCTGATTCAACCTAAATTATGAACATGATTTTTTGTTTTCTTCTCAGTTCCAGCCACACTGAGACTTCATGTGCTCCTAAAACACAACACCTAATAACATCCCTGCATCATTACACTGCTGTCTTCCATAAATGACTTCTCTTCTGCGTTTTCAGATAGGCGATAGCTAAAAACCAGCTGAAATATCACTTCTTTGGTTAAAACTTTGTTGGTTTTCTGGAAAGAGATATTCAGATTGTCCATTGAGCTCCTCCTGTATTTTTTCCTACCTCTATTATAGAACTTACTGCCTTTAGATTGAGTGCCTTAGAATAACAGTATTTTCTTTTTTTTTTTTTTAACAGTATTTTCTTATTTGTTCTTCTGTGGTGGATTGTAATGGCGGCTTTGATTCTTTACTTCTCCTTCTATATATGCCCTTTATCATATGACTTTAAGAGTCCTCTCACCAAGAAGCAGAGTCTATTTCCTTGCTCTTTGAGTCTGAATTTGGTTGCATGACTTGCTTTGGCTAACAGTTATGACACAGAATATAGGAAAAGTATCTGAGTATTTCCTCTGTTCTTATGCTTGTTCCATTCCTTGGAGGATGGGCAACACATGGAGCATGCCAATTTGTCCCAGTTATACTAGCCAAAACCAGCCTAGATCAGCCAACACCTGCTGATCATCAGACGTGAGCAAGCCAAGTCAAGTAAGAATGCCTCATGTACAGTCCAGACCTGCAGGCTTATTTCTTTACTAAATATACTTGTTGCTTTATGACATCGTGTTTTTGGATTAGATGTCAGGTAGCCATTTTGTTGAAATAAATAATATCCTTTCTTTTCCTCCATTAAATAATTGAGTTTTCTAAGAATATGGATTAGGTAACATTCTTCCTTTCTCTTCCCCGGTAGTTAGCATAGAGAAGATGTATTTGCTTGCTGCATGAAAAATATTTCAGATACATAAGTTTAATATACTTATTATATTTATCTTATTGAGATTACTTCAAAGTTGATTAAATTTGATGTTGAAATATACAATAATTTTTTTTTTGATTGTAGCCTGTTTCTTTTCCTAATGTTTTCCTTAGGCTAACTTTTATGATGTTTATATATCATATATCAAAATTTGAAGAAGAACAGACATCTAGGAAATAAAGAGCCAAGAGGAAACAAGTTAAGGATGAAATGAAAATGTCATTGTTAATAAGCTGGTTGACAATGTGGAATAAATAATCTTGCAACCTTCATGTAGCTATCAACCATGATCTGAAAAATATTCCCAGCTACCATATTTATCCTATCAAAATCGCTTTTGTCTGACACTGAACTAGTTCAGGTTATTATTAGGGTAAACCCAAATCTTTAATTCCTCCTTGCTTGTATACACTTTAATAAGCACAGAATTCCGAGTTAAAGAAGCAGAATCAGATGTTTTTATATTTTTCTGCTGGTCTCCTAGTGAAAGTAGCTCAAATTGCTGAGAGTTGGACTTTAGGTAAAATTGATCAGTTTTTGATAAAAGCTGAAACATAATTAGGGTGTTAATTGGAAAGTTGAGAGAGCACTGTGGATAGGAATGGGTTCTGAAAAATGGGTGCAGGGAGTCATGCAAGAGTCTGCAGTTCTCAGCACTGTGGGGCTGCCTATGGGTCACAGCCTTCCCTCTGCTCTTGCACACTGCACTCGATGAATGATACACCCATTCTGAACCTGCAATAAAAACATATACTGCAGGTTTGGGGAAAATAATCGAGAAGGATCTGTTCCTTCGGGCGATTATTACTTTTTTTTTCCCATTTGACAAACAGCAAGTAAATCTTGCAGAATTAAGTTACTTCTAGAGTCTCTTAGATGTAGGGAAAAACGAAGAAAGCAGCCATGTGTGGTATGAATAGAAAATTTAGCTAGTAAGTTTCTTGTTGTCATGCTGGCTGGACATGTTCTGATCTGATAAAAATGAGCTCAGAGAAATGGTTTGCACATCACTGGAAAGAAGCCCCGTGAAGGTCCTCCTCCAGATCTTTGCGACCTCATTCTTGATTCCTGTCTGGTAGCTAGTGCATCATAGTATGGGTTCGCATTGTTTTTTTGTTTTCCATCTGTCTTTTTCTCACTCCAGGATCATTTATAGTGAGATAGTACCCTCTACCCTAACCCATTTGTCAGACCAGAAAGTGAATTCTGTGATTCTTACAGAAAAGCTAAGTTTACTTCAAGGTTTTGTTGGAGGACACTGAAATGGTCATCCCTTATTTATGCTCAGACCCAGTTAGGGCTGTTGATTTTAATTCTCAGCTAGACAGCAGTCACATACAAAGGCGGTTTCTGGAGAAGAGACCTGGTATCATAAAAAGAACATTGGTTTTAATATAAGAAAGATCTGTGTTATAATCTTCACTCTGTCACTTGCTGATTATGCAGTCTTGGCTGGTTACACAGCCTAGCTAACTCAGTTTCCTTTTGTAAAATCGGGTTAAAATAAGCTTCATGGGTTACTACAAGTCAAGCATTTATAGCAGTCATTCAAACCTGTTTGGAGTTCTTCCCTTATTCTCTAGTTCTTTTCGTGTCATCATGACTAAGTCATATAAACTGAGTTGATCACTGGTTGTGAATGAAGAAATGAAAGCCCACTGCCCAGAATTAGCACCAGATTTGTCAGTATATTTGGTGTTGGAGAAGACTCTTGAGAGTCCCTTGGACTGCAAGGAGATCCAACCAGTCCATCCTAAAGGAGATCAGTCCTGAGTATTCATTGGAAGAACTGATGCTGAAGCTGAAACTCCAATACTTTGGCACCTCATGCAAAGAACTGACTCTTTTGAAAAGATCCTGATGCTGGGAAAGATTGAAGTTGGGAGGAGAAGGGGACGACAGAGCATGAGATGGGTGGATGGCATCACCCACTCAATGGACATGAGTTTGAGTCAACTCCAGGAGCTGGTGATGGACAGGGAGGCCTGGCGTGCTGCAGTCCATGGGGTTGCAAAGAATCGGACACGACTGAGTGACTGAACAGAACTGAGCTTGTCAGTATAACTCTGCACTGAACTGGAGCATCCATCTACCTCAACTCAAATCTAGGTTCTGATTCCTGGGGTACTAGGGTTGGGTTAAAGTTGGTTGGTGAGACAGAAACCCAGAGATACTAATTCATTAGTATTCTCAGACAATCAAGTCTTCCACATCACTGTTTTCCCCTCTTCAGGCTCAAGAGATTAATGACATTTTTTAAAAAATGAATTTTCAAGTGCTTGATGATTTCAGTGCAGTTGGTTGTATAATCTGCTTCACCTTTGACCTGATGAGAAATAAAATGCAGAAGTGTAACAGGATTTAACCCCGACTTTCTTAGAGAAATTTGCTAAAACACGTACACACACACACACACACGCATGCTTTTGTTATTTACATTCAGAAGAACAATTCTATTTTCAGTCTGAGAGAAGTGTTTTTAAATGTAAACTTTATTACCCATTCCATTTCTACTGAACATTGAACTCCAGAGAAAGTGTGCAGGGATACAGTAAAATCTCTGTGATTTGAAAAAGAAAATACGCCAATAGTGAAAGCTATAGGAAGGAGTCCTCACAGATGGGAGACAAAGAATTCTTTACCTATCAAATATTATAGGATGAGATGCAGATCTAATTTCTGGCTAATGCCAATCATGAGACTAAAACTATTAATATATGGGATGCTGTACTTTCTTCTCTGTCTTGCATTCACACAAACAGCTGACCTGGTTTCTGGGAAGCCACATCTGTGTTGACTGTCATCACCTGCTGTCTGCAGAGTTCCAGGCAGGTAACCTGACTGTCTTGCTCTCCCGCATCTCATGATGGAGTGCAGTGAGACCTAAGAAGGGGATTATGGCAGAAGGAAAGGAACGAAGACAGGAAATTTTTTGTGTGTGTGGAGGATTTTTTGTCATATGTGAAGTGCATTTAATTCTTGATTTAAATTGTAAGAAAACCAGTAAGGGGTCAGGAAAGAGTATTCAGAGAGAAGGATGGAACTTACTGTGAAGGTGTGATTCTTTTGTACAATGGCACAGGTATGTCAAAATGAATGAACTATTAAATCCAGTACAAACTGATTTTTCCAGCTGAAATTCTCTTGGAAAAAAGCAAGAAAGCCTCAGGGAAAGGATTTAAAATGGAAAAAGAAGCCCTTATCTGCCATATATTCTCTGTTTTTAGAGTTATGTCACATTAACTTTAATGAGGCAAAATGTCTATCAAGCTTTAGAACTATATGAGAAATTTTAAGGGGAATGATTATAGATTCAATTCAAAAAAGATACTCTGGATAGTCAGTTAAATCTTTTCTTTTCCTTCTTATGAAAGCTGCCTTTTTAAAAATAGGAGCTTTTGTATTTTGTGCTATGTGACATAACCTAAGAAAAACTTAGAAAATCCTGTGGTAAAATTTTAAAGTGAAGTGTTTTGAGAGCTAAAAAGAATATGATGTGAGAAATCTTTTGACAGAAAAATGACAGGCAGGTAGATAGAAAAGACTTATGCATGCTGAAGAAAAAAAAAAAAAACTACCCCCCTGAAATGATACATCATATAACAATGGCCTGGGATGAGTCATTTTCTTTTTATTTCTTAGGCAAAATCTATGTAATGACTTTAACATTTATCCATTAATTTTTTTTCTGCTTGAAGTGTAGTTCAAAACTCTGTATCAATCCTCTGAAGGTTAAGGCAGGTATTTATTAAAAAATGAAAAAGGATTAAAGATTTCAACAACATGTCACAATATAGAAGAGATGTGCAGTTGGAAACTTTCTGAGGAAATAATTTTTCCTGTGACTCTCCTTGGTGAAGGCTTGTAATGATGATAAGCCTGTATTCCTAATAAGGAAGGAAAGCATTTCAGAACAAATGTAAAAATTTCCTTCCCAGGTAAAAGCAACCAGTTTTGTAATTTAATTCTATTTTGAGCCAATGTCTGGAATTTCAGGAGAAGGGTGGAAAAAAAATCATGGAATTCAGTAAATTGGTTTTGAAATTTGCTTGTTGGGGGCAAAGGACATGTTCCCCTGAGGGAATGTATAGATTACCTTTCTTACTACCCAGCTTGGCTAAGTTTGTGACAGCAAAACATGGCATGTGAAGGAGCAAGATGGTTTCAAGTGTTTCTTGACAGTTATGATGTCAGAACTGCATATTTTTAGAAAAATTCTCCACAAAGGAAATATTTAGTTATATGTCATGTTGCTCATCAAGTTATATTACTATGTTACATATAATGGGCTTATATATACTACCTTGTTTCTTTTCATAATCATAGGACATGTGCAAACTCAATGGCTATTCAAAATATTATGAACTGGCCAAGGCATTAGGACTTAGAGACTGTAATTTTCTAATCTCACTTGGGCCACAGCACGTTTTCCTGATTAAAGGTTAGAGCTTGGAATACAGCCTTTGTATATAAAATGTGTTAAGGAGTCTTAGAATGTTAAGTTGATTAAATGCGCAGCCCGTTAGGTGGAAATAGATTGATATTTTAAGAACTATAAATAATCCCAAAGCCATGCAGTTGAATGACCGTTGGTTCTTTCCAGAGTGATTACCATGTTACCAATTAGTAGAAACTCATCACAACACTGCCATTTATTGACCAACTACTAGATATTCTAAAAGGCTCAATTTAATTACATTATCTGCAGATGAGAAAACAGATGCTCAGAGATATTTAGGACATTTTCCAAAGTCATACAATAGAGTCAAGTTTGAATCCAGATCCACAGTTTTTCAGTATTCCATGATGTTTCACTACATCATATTGCCTGCTAAACTGAGAGGAAAGAGAGCAATTGAACTATTTCAAAACACTCCAAGCTATAGTGATTAGTGTTTATTTCTGTCTCTTGTCCCTGCTGAGATTGACTTGCCAGGGTATGTATGGCAGCTCCACAGAAATGTAGACTTGGGCTCTTTCTATGGGATTGCTCTGCCATTACAGAGATATGTTGTCTTTGTCCATATATCAAGAGGACTCAAGACCTTGTCTGCCTTTAGCCCATAGGGGAAAGTGGGCAGGGACATGGAGGAGGGGAGGGAGGGCTCGCTACTTCCCTGTAAGGGCTCAATCGCTTTGACTCATGCCACTGACTTGAGATTACCTACGTGATTATGCCTAATGGCAAAGGAAGATGTAAATGAAGGTTTATTCTGAATAACCAAGAGAACTCATTAATCTAGGAGGCTCTATTATGAAAAACAAGGAAAGAGGACTTACACTGGAGTCTACCTGCCTCATTTTGGTGAAGATTCTAAAGTTCCAGAGAGACTATGTACATTAGCCAAGATTACACACAACTTGGTGGCACAGAAAGTCTGGAAACCAGTTCACCTGACCTCCAAGTCTGTGTTCTTTCTAGTTCATCAAATTGGTCAACAGCGTCACTGCTACTGGTAAAAAAAAATATTGACCAAATTGGACCACTGGTATGCCAATTATGTTTATTAACACACAAAACATTCCCAAAGAACCTCAAAGATGTTTTATCCTCTTCTTCTATGAGTTAACTTGAGAGTACACAAACATTTGTACATAATTATACTTCCCTGAATAATGATTTTTTGAAAAGGGTTTTTTTTTTTTTTAAAGCATTTCTGCATAGTGGTATAAATTTAGTATGAAGGATTTTAGTTCCACTTTCTAATGGAGAGAGAGAATATGTTTTGGAACTTATTACACTGTGCATTTCACTTGTATTGCCTGACAAATTGTTGGAATTTAATTTTAATTAAAAAATATTGTGTATCATAGCCAATAATCTATAGCTTCATACTGCCATGTAATTTTTTGGAAAGAAATAGAAAATTGAAATGATTCTTGGGTATTGAAAATGTTTATGTGTTTAGTCTATGGGCCAATTCACAATTTAATTCTGATTTTTGAAAGACCCATGCTTTGTGAGCACAATGGTTAAGAAAAAATTGTATTTATTGTGGTACATTAGCAGCTTAGTGCAAAGCAACCCCCCAAAAGGAATGGCTGAATAGACAATAGATTGTACAGGCAGGCACAGTGAGAAGAAAACAAAAACCGAAGTCAGACAGGGGACTGTTGCAGCAACAACTATCAGCTCTCCACTGTCATCATCTTCTCTTCACTGAAGCATGACTTGTTTTGTATTGCTTGAATGACTTGTGTAAATGTTCATCAATATCAGTGATAACATTTGCTGTGCATACTGTGTTTTATGCCTTATAAAGGCTTTTCCTTTATGAAATGTAATGTCACATGAAAAACCAGCCAGTGAGATAAATGGGGAGAAACAATGGCTTCCATTTTTATAGGTAAGGACATCAGTCATAAGAAAAGTTAATGTGAAATATGTTGATTGTCACAAAAGGAGATGCATATTTGACTATGAGTTTAATGTTTGCCACTTGGAGACAAGGTGTTTTGCGTACATAATTGTGTGTTCCTAGAGTGGAGGGGCAGATAACAGAGGTAGAGTTATGACATGACTGTGTCTATGAAGCAACCTCCAATCTAGTGTTTGAATCATTTCCATTGCTAGACTTTTGGTTCTGTGAGTTCTATTTTTTTTTAGTATGAGTAATTTTGAGAATTTTAACTCTAGGAGGCTGGAGTATCCATGTTGAATTTTACTTTTCTACCCTTTCTTTTACCATGCCCAGAGCTCCTGCCATCTACTGTTTCTTGTAGTATTTGTCTCTGTACTCTTGATTATTGATCTATTTTTTTGTTTGGTTTAAGAACCCTACTTTGTCGTGTATTTCTTCTTTGAAAACCTACCTGTGATCAGGAGATGCAGATGGAAATACAGACAGACACAGGCTTCCCAGGTGGCTCAGTAGTAAAGAATCCACCCACCAACACAGGAGACATTGGTTCAATCCTAATGTCAGGAAGATCCCCTGGAGAAGGAAATGGCAATCTACTCCAGTATTCTTGCCTGAAAAACCCCATGGACAGAGGAGCATGCAGGGCCACAGTCCATGGGGGCTGTAAAGAATTGGACATGACTGCACACACAGGCATAGACAGAAGCCAGCATAGATGTGAACTTTGGAATGCCTGGTTGATTACTACTCTTTATTGGAAAACTACAGTCTGTGTGGTCATGTGGCTAATACAAGATTTTCCCCGTGTGATATGGTTAAAAAAAAGAGGAAATTTTCTTTTTTTCTTTGGATCCATTTGTTTTGACCTCTCAAGAGATCAAATTTAGCCAGACTGGTGGAAATGACCAAATTCTATGACAAACACTCTGAGGATTAATTTGTTAATACTTTAGCTTCTCAGTTACCGATGCTACCACTAACATTTTTGACTGTTTTTTGCAAGCTGAATGCTTACACAGACTTAGCTTTGCTTTGGATCTTATTTGTTCTCTTTGGCAGCTCTCTCAAGACAGAATTTGATCTCAGATGATAAGGCTCAAGAAGTAAGAACTATTGATTAAATTTTAGTTGCAGTCTTGGATGAAATAACTAACTTCCTGTACTCTCTATCCACCATTTTCTCCATGCTCACCTCTTTTCAAGCAAGGATTAGAAGACAAAATCATTTTGTCATCTTTATCAGAGAACTGCCATGGTAGAATATAATAGGTATTCCCCTAGCTTTAGGTTTGTTAGGTAGTGGAAATCAGCCTTCACAGAGGTCTTTCAGATCTCCACAGACTCTAAGGATCTAACTAGTCATGTCCTTGTTTTCCTAGTCAAGATGGCAGATTCCCTAAAACTATCCATGGATTTGCTGGCAAGTTGGCTCAGACGGCAAAGCGTCTGCCTACAGTGCAGGAGACCCAGGTTCAATCCCTGGGTTGGGAAGTTCTCCTGGAGAAGGAAATGGCAACCCACTTCAGTATTCTTGCCTGGAAAATCCCATGGATGGAGGAGCCTGGTAGGCTACAGTCCATGGGGTTGCAAAGAGTTGGATATGACTGAGTGACTTCACTTTCTTTCTTTCTAGTATAGCTGTCCATGTTCTCTGGGTGACTCTGGGGTAGCTGTTGATGCTTTCAGCTTTTTGATAGGAGGTGCTTGAATATCTGAGCCCGGCTTATAAATGGGCTTCCTGGGGTCATGGCTGAATTTTTGGAATTGGTAAGTTTGTAAGATTTAGCACGCATCCATGCACTCTGCCCTAAATCTATTTTCTGAAGAACTTATTAAAAATGACATACTCCTGGGACCCATTAAAGAGATTTTGATTTGTGAAGGTTTGGGCTGAGGTTTAGTAACCTTCATATTCAGCAAACACTCAGATGGGCGTGATAATTTTGGGAACAACTGCCTCAAAGGCTCTACAGCTATGAATGGAACAGATAAGCACCCTGAAGCTACTAGTTGAAAAGATATGTTTCTCCACAAGTGTCCAGAAACTTGGCAGATTTTGAGCTTAGTAATTAGTTGAATTTCTGCTGGGTGTCCTTTCGGATGAGGTTTAGCTCCAGGCAGAGGGCCTGAGAGGCTATGTTGTATCATTTAGTTCTTGTTAAGGGCGAATGGTCTGGTGATTTCCTTTAGACACCTGGCTCTGTAAGTGATGTGAGACTGGCAATCTTCCCATGGAAGCATCTTATCTATTAGAAAGGTGGTATAAAACATTTTCCATAATGTTGTTACAATAAATATATAAGACAATGCATACAAAGCAATGAGCAATGTGCCTGGAAACAGTATTGCTCAATAAATGTTATTGTTGAAGGCAACAGATGAAGCTTAGTAACTAGTTTTTAGTAATACTTTACCTTAAAGTTTTTAATATAGTCTTCGGGCATCTATTAATAATTATTTGTGTGCTATGAACAAAGTACTCTGATATGGCCAATGTTACCTGAATAGAAGAGGTGTATATAAAGATGACCTCAAAGAGAGGTACAGGCCAGCTTTGGTAGGACATGAGGGTCCTTTGGCTAAGATGAGGGTTTGGAAACTATGGTTAAGGTTAAGGAGGAATTCAGCATCCTTGATTCTGTGAGTGACTAGTCTCAATTCCAAACTAGGGCTGACGAATCCTCCCAGGTCTGAATAAACCCTGGTCCAGGGTTATAAAAAGGGCAAACTGTAGTTCTTTTATAAATTCTAAGTTTTAATAGTTTTCATAATCTGTTATGATTTTCACTAAGGGTTGGATAACCAACAAAAATGTTTTGAAAATAAAATCGAAGGATGATCCTTCTTCCTTTCTTAATTTAGAATTTTGTTAACCAAAAATTTGAACAGTTGGGAATAAAAATGCAAGACAAGTTCTTAACAAAACTAGGTAGTGTTATAGAGTTGATCCTTGAACAGTACGGCTTTGAACAGCATGTGTCCACTTACATGCAGATTTTTTCAATAAATACTACAGTACTACACAGTTCACGGTTGGTTGAATCCATGGGTGCAGAACCACTAGTATAGAGGGTTGACTATAAAGTTACATGTGGATTTTTGACTGTACAGGGACCATTGCCCTAAACCTCTGAGTTGTTCAAGGGTCAGATGTACTAATACAATTCCTGGTCTGTGAATGTGGAGCTAAGTTTATGGAGGGCAGACAATGGGACTTGGGTATCCATGGATTTCGGTACCTTTGGCAGGTTCTGAAACCAATCCCCCTGCAGATACCAAGGGACCACTGTGTATTTTCCTTGCTGGTGTATGGGGGTGAAAAGGATTTCTTTGAGTTTGATGAATCATATTGAGGTCTCTCTGACAAGTCTTCCTAATGAGAGAACACTTCCTTTGACAGACTAATCAAAACATACAGGAGTCACTGCCTGAGTTAGAGATGGATACTACACAGATTATTCTTCCTAAAAGAAAGAATTTTTTCCCCTGTCTTTCAGAAATCAGTGGTGGAGGAGGAAAAACATTAAAATAAGGTTAACTAAATCTGAATTCTATGGTGCCTGAGAAATCTGCAACCCAGAGATAAAGAATTCACATTTTATTGTAAAGAGACACAATACTGGCTGAAGGGTAAACACAGTTACTTCTGTTTGAAACAGGGTCCTGAGAGAGGAAAGAGGGGTCTTGGAACCAGTTCTATTTCCTAACTGCTCTGAAGCTCCTGCCTGCTTCATTAGTAATGGGCAAGGTAGTGTGTTTAATTAAGAAGTCATTTAAAATAATTTGCAAAGAGCAGGGATGTGTCAAATGCGCAAAGTTCCTCATAGAGAAGCACTTCAGGGCTAAAATGATGAGACTGATAGCAGTTTGGGACCTCAGAATCTTGCTTTGGCAGCTTGAAAGAGCACCTAATTAGCACCTGTGGTTCTGTTAAAAATAAAATAAAGGCACCAATGTATAGTCTTGGGCCAGGTAATATTCAGTGGCAAAACCCCTTCATGTGCTTCAGGAATCCTGCTCTCCTAAATAAACTAATCAAAATGAGGGTAAGTTCCCTTTACAGGGAAATGAATATCTCAAGTGAAATTGCAAAGAAAAATAGCTCGGCAAGTGAAAGAAGCTGCCAGATTTCGGGGGAGTAATGTCAATGAATAGCAGGTATTCTCTATCAATTTGGTTCTCTCTATTTTAGCTTGTAAAAGATTTTACCCTGGTACCTATAATGTACTGTCTTTCATGATTAAAGAAGGTGATAGTGGCCTATCACTTCAGAGTAGTTTCATTGAAGGGATTTGTGAATCAGAGGGTCCTCTGTTCAAATTTTTAATTTGCCACTCACTAAATGAATGATACTGACTCTTAAAATTCTTATTTTAAATAATGATAAGCTTAGCTTTCATTTTTTTCTTTAACAACATGTAATAGTTTATTCTAGAATTGTTTCATATTATACTGATTCTTTATTATGACTTAAATATAATTATTATATATTCAGCATATTTTATGTGATACAAAATATCCAGGAAATCTTTTTTTATTGAAGTATTATTGATGTACAACATTATATAAGTTATAGGTGTACATATGATTCATGGTTTTTAAAGGTTATCCTCCATTTCTAGTTACTATAAAATATTGGCTGTATTCTCTGTATAGTACAGTGTATTCTAATAGCTTACTTTACACATATTAGTTTGTACCTCTTAAACTCCTCTCCCTATATTGCTCTTCCCCTCTTCCCTTTCCCTACAGGTAACCACTAATTTATTCTCTTATCTGTTTTTTTGTTATGTTAACTAGTTTATTTTTTTTAGATTCTATATATAGCGATATCATACAGTATTTGTCTTTCTCTGTCTGACTTATTTCACTTAGCATACTACCCTTCTAGTCTATCCATGTTGCTGCAAATGGCAAAATTTTATTTCTTATGGCTAAGGAGTATTCCATAGCATTTATGTTCCACATTTTCTTTATTCTTTCATTTAATGATGAAGTCTAAATTTGCCTCTGTATCTTCACAATTGTAAATAATACTGCTATGAACATTGGGGTGCATGTATCATTCCAAATTAGTGTATTTGTTCCTTCTGTATATATAACCAGGAGTGGAATCAGGGAGTCAGTCACATGGTAGTTCTATTTTATTTTTTGAGAAGTCTACATTCTGTTTCCTACAGTGACTACACCAATTTACATTCCCACCAACAATGTATGAGGGTCCCCTTTTCTCCACATCCTTTCCAACATTTGTTATTTGTGTTCTTCTTGAGGATAGCCTTTCCAACAGGTAGGAGGTGATATCTCAGTATGGTTTTAATTTGCATTTCCCCGATGATTAATGATATTGAGCCTTTTTTTCACGTGCCTGTTGGCCATCTGTATAACTTCTTTGGAAAAATCTCTATTTTTTTAGCCTACTTTTACATTGGGTTGCTTTTTTTCTTTTGTTGTTGAGTTGTATGAGCTATTTTTATATTTTGGAGATTAAATCCTTATCGGTCATATCATTTGCAAATATTTTCTCCCCCTCAGTAGGCTGTCTTTTTGTATTGTTGATGGTTTCCATTGCTGTATGAAAGCTTTTAAATTTAGTTATGTGTTTGTTTATGTTTTCTTTTATTTCTCTTGCTTTAGGAGACAGATCGCAAAAGATATTGGTGCAATTTACGTCAAATAATATCCTGTCTATGTTTTCTTCTAGGAGTTTTATGTTTTCTGATCTTACATCTAGATCTTTAATCCATTTTTTAGTTTATTTTTATATATGGTATTAGAGAATGTTCCAACTTCAGTCTTTGACATGTAGCTGTCCAGTTTTCCCAGCACACTTATTGAAGAGACTCTCATTTCTTCTTTGTATATCCTGGTCAACTTTGGACCACAGTTAACTTCTGGAGGCCCTGTTCTTTTCTGTTGATCTTTGTGTCTGTTCTTGTGCCAGTGCTGTGCTATTTTGATCACTGCCGTTCTGTTTTGGCCTGCAGTTCCTGCTAAAAAGTGAGCTAATAACATTATGGGAATTCCTTTGTATGTTATTTTTTGCTTTTCCCTTGCTGCTGTTAATATTCCTCTCTTTAATTTTTGCCAGTTTAATGAAAATATCTTCCTCTTAAATTAATTCTCTATGGCAATAGTCCCAACCTTTTTGGCACAAGAGACCAATTTCATGGAAGACAATTTTTCCCATGGACTGTGGTGCAGGGTATGGTTTCAGGATGATTCAAGCTCATTATGTTCATTGTACTTTATTTCTGTTATTATTACCTTGTGATATGTAATGAAATAATTACGTAGCTCACCACAATGAAGAATCAGATCATCAAGCATTAGATTCTTGTAAGGGGCACGCAGCCTAGATCCCTTACATGTACAGTTCACAGTAGGTTTCCACTCCTATGAGAATCTAATGTCACTACTGATCTGACCGGAGGCAGTGCTCAGGAGTTAATGCCAGCAATGGGGAGTGGCTGCACATACAGATGAAGCTTTGCTCACTTGCCCACTGGTCACTTCCTGCTGGGCCATGGCCTAGGGGTTGGGGACCCCTGCTCTATGGGACTCTGTACGTCCTTGGTCTTGCTATAATAAAGTGTTTATAAACCTTTTCTTATACAGAGTTGCAATTTTCTGACTTACTCAAAGTTTTGTGTACTTTTGCCATTTTGTTTCCGGTTGAAAAGCTTTCAACATTTCTTATGAGGCAGGTCTAGTGTCCCTCGTACTTCAGCCAGTAAAGAATCTGCCTGCAATGCAGGAGATATGGGTTCGATTCCTGGGTCGGGAAGATTCTCTGGAGAAAGAAATAACCCATTCCAATATTCTCGCCTGGAGAATCCCATGGACAAAGGAGGCTACAGTCCATGGGATCTCAAGAGTCGGACACGATTTAGCGCCTAAACCACCACCACTGTTGACGAACTCTCTGAGGTTTTGTTTGTCTGGGAAAGTTTTAATTTCTCCATATGTGAGTGATAACTTCGCCAGATAGAGTACTTTCGGCTGACGGTTCTTGTCTTTCAGGCTTTTGAGAATGGCATTCCACTTCCTCCTGGCCTGTAGAGATTCTGCTGAGGAATCTGCTGATAGTCTAATGGCGAGCCTTTTTCTCTGGTTACCTTTAAAATTCTTTATCATTGATGTTTGACAATTTTAATATGTGTCTTGGAGAAAATCTTTTTGCACTGAGGTAATTAGGTGTTCTCTTAGTTTCATGGACTTAAATATCCAGTTTATTTCCCAGATTTGAAAAGTTTTCAACTACTATTTCTTTAAATAAACACCCCACTCCATCTCTTCTCCTTCTGGGATACCCATTTTCCTAATATTGCCATTTCTAAAAGAATCAAATAATTCTTACAGAATGTCCTCATTTTAAAAATATTACTCAGCCGTTAAAAAGAATTCATTTGAATCAGTCCTAATGAGATGGATGAAACTGGAGCCCCTTATACAGAGTGAAGTAAGCCAGAAAGATAAAGAACATTACAGCATACTAACACATATATATGGAATTTAGAAAGATGATAACGATAACCCTATATGCAAAATGGAAAAAGAGACACAGAAATACAGAACAGACTTTTGAACTCTGTGGGAGAATGTGAGGGTGGGATATTTCAAAAGAACAGCATGTATACTATTTATGGTGAAACAGATCACCAGCCCAGGTGGGATGCATGAGACAAGTGCTCGGGCCTGGTGCACTGGGAAGACCCAGAGGAATCGGGTGGAGAGGGAGGTGGGAGGGGGGATCGGGATGGGGAATACGTGTAAATCTATGGCTGATTCATATCAATGTATGACAAAAAAAAAAAAATCTTATTTTTTCCCTTTTCTACAGGTATCATTTCTGTATTTCTATCTTCAAGCTCACTAATTCTCTACTCCTTATGGTCTGCTCTATTTCCAGTGCTTTTCATGCATTCTTCATCTTGTTTATTGAGTTCTTCAGCTCTAGTATTTCTGTTTGGTTCTTTTTTAGAGTTTCAATCTCTTTGGTAAAGTTAAAGTATCCTTTCTGTTCATTACTTTTATTCCTAATCTCATTGAATTGCCTTTCTGAACTTTCTTATAGCTCACTGAGTTACTTTATGATGGCTATTTTGTATTCTCTGTTAGTTACATTGAATATTCCATGAATTTAAATTTTGTTTCTGGAGAATCATCTTTTTGGGATAATGTGTCACTCTGCTTCTTCATGTGCTTGATGAGGTGTTCCTCTGCTGGTGCATTTGAAGTAGCAAACACCTTTTAAAAAAAATTTATTCTAATGGTTTAACAGGTTAGAAATTAGAGACCCTTCTTTTTTTTTATATTATTTTCTAAGAGGTGATTTTATGTACAAGTTTTGGTTTCTCTTAGCTGAACCTCTGGTTATATTATATATATATGTATGTATATATTTCCACACTTCACTGCCTCCTCAGAGGTATCATCTGGAGGCCCTCATTGCTGTTTGAACCTGGTGTCCCTGGCATCATTGCCTGAGGTACTGAATGGTGCTCACTTCTGCAGCATCCAGCATCTCCTGTTGCTGTGGGTGGGAGGTGGGAGGGGCCGGAGTCATGGGTGCCTCCATGGTTGGAGGTATTGGTTCCCAGGCCCCACTGTACCTGCTGCCCAGTTACCTGTGTCTACATGAGCTGCAGTGCCTGGGAAGCCAAAGTCCCATGTGCTACGTCCCCTGCTGCTCCTGGCTTCTCTGGGGTTTGGGGCTCAGCAGCTATAGCTTGAGGGCTGGAAATGCAAGTACAGCCTCCATTGTTTGCCCCCTTCTGCCTCCACTCTGGTGTCTAGTCAACTTGTCTTGAGAGGTACAGATGTGTGGAATTCTCTGGCATCCTGGTGTGTTGAGCAGAGACATCTTCGTTGAACTGTGGATGTTTAACTGGTTGTGGATTTAAGGGAAGAGACAAAGAGAGTATTTCACTTCACTGTGGTGCTTATTTTAAAACTTATCTAAGTTTCTTTTTAAAACTTATCTAAGTCTCTGTTTCTTTATTCTTTAATGATAAATACATTCATGCTCACTTCACAGAGCTATTGTGAGAATTGATTATGATATATGGAAGGTACTAAAACTTGTAGCTATTATTACTCATGTTGTCTAACTTTGGGGATTTGTTCACTCCACAAACTTTTTTTTTTTTAAGAAAGTAAAGTGAAAGTTTATTTAAGCGAGAATATACTCCCAGAGGGGGCTTCCCAGGTGGCACAGTGGTAAAGAATCCACTGCCAATGCAGGAGACACAGGAAATATGGGTTTGATCCCTGGTTTGGGAAGATGACTTTGGACTAAATAAAAATGTGATTAATACTCATTAGGACTTTTGCTAACTTTCCTGGGCAATTAAAAGAACTGGTTATATTCTGCTTTACTTTTCTCATTGGGGAATCTCTATCTTTTACCTACTAGGATTCATGTTGTCTTTTGTGCTGTGCTTAGTCGCTCAGTTGTGTCTGACTCATTGTAACCCCATGGACTGTAGCCCACCAGGCTCCTTTGTCCATGGGGATTCTCCAAGCAAGAATACTGGAGTGGGTTGCCATGCCCTCCTCCAGGGGATCTTCCCAACCCAGGGACTGAACTCAGGTCTCCCGCATTGCAGGCAGATTCTTTACCATCTGAGCAACAGGAAAGTCCAAGAATACTGGAGTGGGTAAGCCTATCCCTTTTCCAGAGGATCTTCCCAACCCAGGAATTGAACCAGGTCTCCTGCATTGCAGGCGGATTCCTTTCCAGCTGAGCTATCAGGAAGGCACATGTTATGTTTTAATCTTATATAGGTAACACCAAGTAATGGCTGTCAAAGTTCAATCACATTATGTGTGCGTGCATGCTAAGTCACTTTAGTCGTGTCTGACCCTTTGCCACCTCATGGACTGTAGCCCACCCAGCAACTCTGTTCATGGGATTCTCCAGGCAGGAATACTGAAGTGGATTGCCATGCCCTCCTCCAGGAGATCTTCCCAACCCAGGAACTGAACACTAGTTTCAGACATCTCCTGCATTGGCAGGCGGGTTCTTTACCATTAGAGCCATGTAGGAAGCTCCAGTTGCATCACAGTCATTTGGAAAGCTTGTTGAAACATAGATTTCTGGGCCCCACCCTCCAGAGATTCTAATTCACTGGATCTGAGGGTGTGTGGGCAAGAATGTGTGTTTTGAACAGGTTTCCAGATGATGCTGATGCTAATTTGGAGGCCATACTGTGAGAACCACTGGATAAGAGTAATCCAGCCTAATTTTGCCAGGTGCTACAATTACACTAGCCCTAACTAGTACTTGTATAATACTTGAGGACAAACTGTTTTCTCATAAAGTCTCATTTTATCCTCTGGTAACCTTGGGAGGTAGGCATTATTAGATCTGATTTATAGATGAAGACTGCTAACAATTTCTGGTTTTTCTTTTTTAATAGGCGGTGAGTTCTTTGAGGCCAGATTCCATATCATACTCAATTTTCTATCCTCAACACATAGCAGGGTTCTGGCAATAAATGTTTGTAGAAAGAATAGCAGGATTGGCTCTGGAGTCACACAAGAGCTCATGGCAGAGCTCAATTTTGAATCTGGACTCAATCTAGTGCTTTTCTACTCTTGGGTATACAAATCAAAAAGCAAATTTACTTTCATACTTGAGAAAATGTAGTAGTTTTTCTGTTTTGTTTTTTTTTCCCCTGAAATCCTGGGTTTGCAAAATGAGGCAGTCAGTGTGCCAATGTAATTAAAATTTGTTTTGAACTGTAATGTGCTGGAGAAGACTCTTGAGAGTCCCTTGGACAGCAAGGAGATCAAACCAGTCAATCCTAAAGGAAATCAATCCCGAATATCCGTTGGAAGGACTGATGCTGAAGCTAAAGCTCCAATACTTTGGCCACCTGATGCAAAGAGTCAACTCATTGGAAAAGACCCTGTTGCTGGGAAAGATTGAGGGCAGGAGGAGAAGGGGATGACAGAGGATGAGATGGTTGGATGTCATCACTGACTCAGTGGACAGAAGTTTGAGCAACTTCTGGGAGATAGTAAAGGAGAGGGAAGCCTGGCGTGTTGCAGTGCATGGGGTCACAGAGAGTTGAACAGAGCTTAGTGACTGAACAAAAACATTAATGTTAACCACTGATGAACAACAGATCAGTGATGTTGTACACATTTATTCTGTTCTCTTTCATTATGATTTCTTTACCAAATGCTTTGTGCAGTAGTTCAGAACAGTAGAAATGATTTTTCAAGCTGAAACCATAAAAAGTGATCATAATAATCAGTAGGGAAAGTTACACATCAGACATTAAGTATTCTCTTACTATCAATTATGAATGTATAAGAAAACTTAAAAATGACTAATATTCACTTAATACATTGTAACTTGGAACATGAGAAATACTTGAAATTATTTGATTGAGAATTGTTTTGCTTCTTTGTAAATAACTTATCAGACATAGTTTGAACAGTCTTTGCTTTCTCATCATGTAACTTAATATATGGAGTGAGCATCTTTCAATGTCTTGGAAAATCATCATACTCCTTTCTCAGTTTAGATTGGTTTCCAACATTTTATCCTTTGCACTTTGGCATTGTAAAATAACCCTGAGAGTTCTTTTAATGTGAAATTTGTTTGGCTGGTGTTACCTCTTCTGAATTATCTTCATCCTTTCATTTCAACCATTTCCTAACTTATATTGATAAATTCTCCTTCATTAAGTTTCTCTGGCCACACAGCCAGAGTCTTTTAAATGGTGGCAGTGTCAACCTTCCCATGGTCAGTTATTTCTTCTATATCTCATTGGAATCTGGGTATATATTTTGCAAAAGCATCTTTATCTGAGCTAATACTTCAACATATGGCTTAAGATTAATCAATTCATGCTGACATAAAACCAGCCTTTACTGGCAGCTAAAGGTCTTTCTTTAGGCTCCTAGTAATTATGGTTTCTTTTGATGTGGCAACTGGGTTCCTTGCTCTGGCCTGAATGGTAGCCAAGCTGATTGGGATTTGTTTTTAATTACAGTCTTCAAGCCAAAGTAGAAGTAAACGTTTCACTTCAATGACATAAAGGAGGTTTTCTGTTTCTAATGCAGTTTAACTAAAAAAATGTCAAAATGAGTTTACCTTGCATTCTGTATTCATTGGACCATTTCAGTGTGGGTTATACTTTATCTTCTTGCAGGCCTAGGTCTCAGCATATCTTTGTCAGCATTTTCTAATCATGTGTAATTTTACTTTATGTTTGCTGCACTTTCATCTTTGTCTGCCAATTCCTTCTTTTGAGTATCCATTTTTATAAAATATCATGTGGGTTTATTGCTTGTCAATAAGGAGGCAACACAACTACATGCTTTACTGTCTGTGTATGACCTGATGACAGATATAGTTTGATGAATAATTGACGGACTGTGGAAGAAGTGATGTCGTGAATCATTGATCATGATTCCCATTGGTTTCCATGTAGTGGTTTGTAGACTGAAAATCTAGTAGTGAAGTTTGGACTTTATATAATTACTATACTCACAGTTTTTGTACTGTGTCTGGAATTTGGGCCATGCTATTAATATTATTTAACTGAACTATGATAAACAAATTTCATGCTTATTGAAACTGTGCAGTGTGAGAATTCCCTAAAGTAGAGAATGTTTATCTGCATATTGGATGGAAAATATAATTTTGAAGCCATCCATTGTAAAACGGTACTTTCCAATATTCTCTCAGTTGTTTAAAGAAACAAGTTTCTTTCTTTGGCCTCCAGAACAACTGATTAAATTAAGAAAAATCTGACACACATATTCTGGTATAGCTTAAATATATATTGTATTAGAGCAAGGGAGGGAGAGAGAGAGAAAGAGATCTATAAACTCCATTTGTTATTTAAATTCAGTGTAACATAAATCATTTAAAAGTTGGATGGGATATACGAGGACTGTAGAGATCATTTAAAAGTTGGATATATATGAGGACTATGTTAACATTTGAGTATTTAAGATTTGTGCTGTTTTAGCCTTCTTGTACAAAAAGGATCTTCACGACCCAGATAATTATGATGGTGTGATCGTTCACCTAGAGCCAGACATCCTGGAATGTGAAGCCTAGTGGGCCTTAGAAAGCATCACTACAAACAAAGCTAGTGGAGGTGATGGAATTCCAGTTGAGCTATTTCAAATCCTGAAAGATGATGCAGTGAAAGTGTTGCACTCAATATGCCAGCAAATTTGGAAAACTCAGCAGTGGCCACAGGACTGGAAAAGGTCAGTTTTCATTCCAATCCCTAAGAAAGGCAATGCCAAAGAATGCTCAAACTACCGCACAATTGCACTCATCTCACACGCTAGTAAAGTAATGCTCAAAATTCTCCAAGCCAGGCCTCGGCAATATGTGAACCATGAACTTCCAGATGTTCAAGCTGGTTTTAGAAAAGGCAGAGGAACCAGAGATCAAATTCCCAACATCTGCTGGATTATCAAAAAAGCAAGAGAGTTCCAGAAAAACATCTATTTCTGCTTTATTGACTATGCCAAAGCCTTTGACTGTGTGGATCACAATAAACTGTGGAAAATTCTGGAAGAGATGGGAATACCAGACCACCTGACTTGTCTCTTGAGAAACCTGTGTGCAGGTCAGGAAGCAACAGTTAGACCTGGACATGGAACAACAGACTGGTTCCAAATAGGAAAAGGAGTACATCAAGGCTGTATATTGTCACCCTGCTTATTTAACTTATATGCAGAGTACATGAGAAACACTGGGCTGGAAGAAGCACAAGCTGGAATCAAGATTGCCGGGAAAAATATCAATAACCTTAGATATGTAGATGACACCACCCTTATGGCAGGAAGTGAAGAGGAACTAAAAAGCCTCTTGATGAAAGTGAAAGAGGAGAGTGAAAAAGTTGGCTTAGAGCTCAACATTCAGAAAACTAAGATTATGGCATCTGGTTCCACCACTTCATGGCAAATAGATGGGGAAACAGTGGAAACAGTGTCAGACTTTATTTTTCTGGGCTCCAAAATCACTGCAGATGGTGATCGCAGCCATGAAATTAAAAGACACTTACTCCTTGGAAGGAAAGTTATGACCAACCTAGACAGCATATTAAAAAGCAGAGACATTACTTTGTCAACAAAGGTCCATCTAGTCAAGGCTATGGTTTTTCCAGTGGTCATGTATGGATGTTAGAGTGGACTGTGAAGAAAGCTGAATGCTGAAGAATTGATGCTTTTGAACTGTGGTGTTGGAGAAGACTCTTGAGAGTCCCTTGGACTGCAAGGAGATCCAACCAGTCCATCCTAAAGGAGATTAGTCCTGGGTGTTCATTGGAAGGACTGATGTTGAAGCTGAAACCCCAATACTTTGGCCACCTGATGTGAAGAGCTGACTTATTGGAAAAGACCCTGATGCTGGGAAGGGTTGGGGGCAGGAAGAGAAGAGGACGACAGAGGATGAGATGGTTGGATGGCATTACTGACTCGATGGACATGAGTTTGAGTAAACTCCGGGAGTTGGTGATGGACAGAGAGGCCTGGCGTGCTGTGATTCATGGGGTCATGAAGAGTCGGACACAACTGAGCGACTGAACTGAACTGAGCTGCCTTCTTATGTTTCTTCCTTCCGTGAGTATTTCAGTTGTATAAATAAAATGGACAGTGCTCAGTGCTCAGTGGTGACCTAGGTTCCTTGAAGGAGGGGAAATTAGAACTGGCCTCAGAGATCATTTATCTAAGTCCTTGAGTTTTAATTTTTTCTGTGTAACAACTTTATGCAGTGTGTGTTGCCCTGCTATGATGGAACAGCTAAAGAAGTTTTAAGGCATTCATTCATTTACTGACAAGAATAGTACTTGGTACATAGTTGGCATTTTATAAACACATACTTTATGGAGTCCATACTGGGCCATGAGACTACAAGAATAACTCACACACTGTCCTTTTGGGCACAGAAGAAACATCCCTGTCCCATGTGTCCCTGCATGCTCAGTCACTTCAGTCGTGTCTTACTCTTTGTGACCCCATGGACTGTAGCCCGCCAGGCTCCTCTGTCCATGGGACTTTCCTGGCAAGAATTCGGGAGTGGGTTGCCATGCCCTCCTCCAGTGGATCTTCCCCACCCAGGGATGAAATTGCATCTTCTGCATATCCTGCATTATAGGCAGATTCTTTACCTCTGAAGTCACTGGGGAAGCCCCCCGCCCCCAGCCCTGGTACCATGACTTTTTGCTAAATCTCCAGTATTGTACAATGACAATACTAATGACATTTCTAATTTATTCAGTGCATGTGATATACTGTCAACTCTGCTAGACCTTTGCTGACATTACTGCTGTAGTTATCTGAAGCCAGGATTCAAGATGGAATCAAGGTGATTCACTTGTGTATCTGGAAAGTTTGCCTGGTTATTGAATAAGGACCTCTGTTCCTCCCTGCTGTGCCTCTCCATGGAGCTATTTGAGTGGCCTTACAATATGGCTGCTGGCGACCCTCAGAGAGAGTGATCCAAGAGGTCAAGACAGGAGCTGCAGTGTTTGTTATGCCTAGCATTGAATGTCATGCCTTGTTACTTCCTTAGTATTCTGTTAGTTTCACAGGGCTTGATTCAGTGGGGCAGGGCCCTGTACAGTGTTATCGGTACTAGGAGGGAGGTTTTATGCTTGTGAGACATAAATTATTATTATTATCCCACTTTATAGATAAGTAAACTATGGCACAATTAGTAAGTGGTAGAACTCTGATTTGAGTGCAGGCATTCTGGCTCCAAAGTTCATACTCTTAATCATCACATTATCAGGTAAAGTTAGACTTCAGTATTGACTATCATTATTAGATACTGTTTGCATGTATGCTGGGTATTATGAGCTCAGAAAAGGTTCTATTTTTACTGGTCTGTTTTTCATTCCTATAGCAGCAATACCACACTGTTTTTTTTTTTTTTTTTTTTTAACCATAGATTTATAACTTAATATCTAGGATGACTCCCCCAGTTCATTCTTTTTTATGAGATCCTTGGGTATTTTTAGATCACTGTATTTCTATATTCATTTTCAAATAATCTGTAGTATTCCATGAGAAATCATGCTGGAGCATTGATTGCAGTTGTACTGAACATATAGATCAATATTAGAAGAATTGATGTCTTTATGATTATTTTGTCTTCTTTTCCTCAAACGTTGGATTCTTAAATATGACATATATGTCCGTTGGCTCTGCTATCATTTCACAGATCTGGTGACTTTTCTGTTAGTTCACTCAGGTCAGTGCTTGGCTATGTCAGCTTTCTTTTAGTGGTAGTCACTTAATCTTGTAAGAAGTTGTTTGCAATTTCAGTCTTTGCTTGTCCTAGTTTCCTAATTTAGGAAGAATATTGCCCCCACTTGTATTTTGTTATGTGGTAACCTGCAGTTCTTGGACAGTTCCTCTCATTCTTACTTTTCTATTTTTATAGCCCTTTACATCCTGAAAATACCCTTCACTTCAAATCACTTCAACTTTTTGCTTATTGTATCTGTCCACCCCAAAGCCCCTTCTTACCTCTCCAGATTACTGGGGAGTTAAAATAGGTTTTGTCAGATCTGCCTAGAGGAAGAGTTGGGAAGAGGATAGGGGAAGGGAGAGGTATGTTGTGAAGGGTTGGACAAA
This sequence comes from Cervus elaphus, assembly GCF_910594005.1. Taxonomy (NCBI): domain Eukaryota; kingdom Metazoa; phylum Chordata; class Mammalia; order Artiodactyla; family Cervidae; genus Cervus; species Cervus elaphus. The sequence goes on along the minus strand of NC_057833.1, from coordinate 29,425,723 downwards.
TGGATGAAGGGGTAGCAATAGGTATTTGAGTGATGAGCTCTAAGCCAGCGACTGTTGCCATGAGGGTTCATTTGTGTGCAGAGCCTTGAGTGTCTTTTATCCTTGGAGCGCATACTTGTCATACTTCGCACTCCTCATCTCACACCTCTTCAATCTCTTAGAGTGCCTGGTAACCCATGCAGAAATAGCGCTCAGTGAACACCTATCTGTCCTGCAATATGAAAGCACATTTCTTTTGGTTTCACTTTATGTAAGTGACATTGCATTATTCTTTAATCCACTGACTAAATATGACCAGTGAACTTTCTTATTTATGATGAGATTTCACAAATAAGAAACACAGCTTTGGAGGGAGGGGGCAAAATCCTAAAAGTGACATTAATGCTGTAAGTTCTTAGGTATCCTATAGGTCCCTGTAGAGGTTATTTAGATAATGGCTCCTCACTGAATTGAAAGAAGGCATTTAGAACTCAGCAGTAACTTTCTCAGGGCTTCCCCAGTGGCGCTTTTACCATAAGCCACCTGCCAGTGCAAGAGAGATAAGTGATGTGGGTTTGATCCCTGAGTTGGGAAGACCTCCTAGAGGAGGGCATGGCTACCCACTCCAGTATTCTTGCCTGGAGAATCCCAGGAACAGAGTCTGGGCAGCTGCAGTTTATGGGATCACAAAGAGTCAGACACAACTGAAGTGACTTAGCATGCATGCATGCAGTAACTTTCTGAACCCTCAAATCTGCCTTCTTGTTTTTTGTGTATAAGTCTCCAGTGAAAGGGGTCTCTACATACACAAAGCTAGCATTTTTATTTTATTTTATTTTTATTTATTTATTTTTTTAAAGCTAGCATTTTTAATCTTAGTTTTGCAAGGACTCTGATCTTAACCAGAGTATTTAAAAATATACGTTAATAATGAAATTCAATAACCTAGGGAGGGTCCTATGGAGTTCTAGCAGCAGAGTCATTGCGGACAACATTTCTTGTGAAACTTTAATGCTTATACTGCCAGGAAGGCGCTGAGACAGTGCTGACTGAATAGGAAGGTTCTCACTAGGTGAGGTGTACCCACTGATGTTCAGTGTTTATTGGCATAATGGAAGCACTTGGGAACAAATATTCCCTTGTTTGTGTGAAGCCTCATTTAGAGCCAAACCTTTCTTCACATACTCTATTTGCAAGCAAATTTTTGGTGGAAATGCAGCAATTCTCTAAAAGAGCAAATTCTGTATGTATCTAAAAGTATTTGCTGAGTTTCAGTACTTTTTTTTTCTTTTTCGCCAAGGGCAATTCTTTTTACTTTTTCAGCCTTCTTTCTATGTTTAGTTCATATCCTTAGGTGAACAGAAAAGATGGAACAAAGAAACAGTTTCCAGATTTATGCTTTTGGTTGGATAATTGGCATCATAAAGAATGAAACTTCAGTGCAGCTTTGAAAGCATGGCTTTCATATGTTTGTGTGATTGGGTGCAGAGCTGAAGTTCATCAGTGTAAACTGTAGCTCTCCCTTTTCACTTCTGGAATGTAGCCCATAAGTAGAAGGTATATTGGGAATTACCTTCAGTTCAAAATTTTTTCTTGAAAATCTTTTTGCCTCTTTAGAGCTAAACATTTTTTGTTCTGAGGGTGCTAATAAGATGAGTGAGTTAGGTGTCTGATGCTTCAGTAAGCATGACCTCCCCTTGGTGTAACACAGACAGAAATGGGGCCCAGCCTTGTCTCCGGGTGCAGGCAGGGGCACCAGGGCCCCTGGAGACAAAAACTAATCACTTAAAGTTGGAGCCACTGTGGTCCTTAAACAACTGGGGTGTGGTTAGCTTTTTTTCCTCTCTGGAAACTTATCCTCACTGCTTTCCTTATCTTCTCTAGGTAAGAAGAGATCCTATGATTCAGAGCTAGGATCAATTTCATCTACCACAGTCATACTGTTGTCTCCATTACTTGCAAAAGAAGCAGAAAGAGAGACAGGAAAAGAAACCCAGAGGCAAAAGGGCCAACGGTGTGCAAGTCAGGCTGGTGGAGGGAAGAAAGTGGGGGAGGAAAGGTGGGCAGCAGATGTTCTGCCTGCTTGATGATGTTGGACGAGTCAGTGAACCCTTGGCTTCACTGTCCTCATCCACAGATTTTGGGTTTTCAGTTTGGGTTCTTTCTTTTGGTGTATAAGAATACATGACATCTCAAATCCTTCCTGGGCTTCTCTCAAAAGTCATGGACAGCCTGTCATCTGCGGACCAGCAGAATTGGCATCACCCTGGAGCTTGTTGGGAAGGTTGACTGTCAGGCCCCCTCCAGTGTACTTTTGCCAAGTCTGCTGGCTGATCCACCTGCCTATTGTAGTTTCAGAGGCTGTTCCATGGGAAGTCTGTGACTGCCTTGCTTTAGATTAAAAACAATGAAACCAACACCGGCCAACCAACCAGTCAAACAAAAGACCTTAGGGATTTAACTTATCCTGAGGTCTCTTCTGTATTATAGGATCTTGGGGCTGTGGGGGAAAATTGAGTGCCCCCCACCCCAGTATTCAATATGTCCCAATACTGCTTGTCCTCTAAGCGGCTAAGGCCCTAGGGGAAGGCTGTTAGGTTTAGCATCCATCTCCCGCCTCAGTGAAGATGTGCCAAAACTGGCCTCTGGTTCTGTGCTTCTTTGTCTTTTTCAGAGTAGCACCAAGTGTCCAGTGCCAGGCTTGTGCTCCTTGTGGTTTCCCTCTGTGGCATGTCACATTCACGATGCACCTTTATACTTTCCATTTTTCACAGCATCCCAGAGCAGGAGGCAGGCCGGCTCCACTGCCCCTCTGCTGAGAGCTAAGAGGTCACAGCCGGTCACAGCAGCTGAAGAACTGACGGGAAGTCCCGAGGTCTCTACCTCCAACTCCCGGCCTCCTCCTGCCTATAGATGGCCACAGATTTAAAGAGGGCACAGACTTCCATTAGGGCTGCATTTACCTTTTGGTGGCATATAAAACCCCTTTTTCTTGTGAGATAGGCAGGTTTTGTGCCTGTTCTGTAAGGTCTGAGACATGGACAATATGAAGATCAGTATTAGAATATTTCCTCCCTGAAATCCCAGGTGCCTGGGTAGTGCCTCTGGGCCATGTGACCTCTTTGCATCTAATGTGCACCCAGGGAGCAGGACGGTTGCCTGCTGCGGGATTCCTAGTAGGTGCTCCCTGGGCTCCCCACCCAGCTCAGCTGCACCGACAGCCTCAGGGCTGGCGGTGAGGATGCTGCTGGCTTTTCCCTCTCAACTTGCTTTCTTTTATCTTCTTTCATCTTGGGAGATAAGATTCCCTCCCACACTTGGTACTTTGCCAAGCCCACATATTTTACTTGTTTGAAAAAGCTAGAATCAATATTTTGCTACCCACTCATCAGGCTGGAAATACATTTTTATTTTCAATTCTCCCTTTCACATAGGGTTCTGTAGGGGGTCTCCTTTTTTTTTTTTTTTTTGCACCGAGAGGAAGAACCTGCAGAGCTGTCTCCTGTGGATACAGGACTGTGGCTCAGATGCATTTCTGCTCTTTAGGACGACAGTGTCTGCTGGGCAGAGCAGCTGGGAACAGAGCAATTAAAGCATCTTGTTGGCAAGATGTTGAAATGTGAATCATTAGCAGGTATACTGATCTTCTGACCCACAGCCCCTCTCAAAGCCGATTAGAAAGCTATTTCTGGTCTGCTTTGCCTTCATTTAAGCATGCATTTCATGCTTTCTAAATTTTGATAATTTGGCATGTCCAGCTAATGAATCTGTCAACGTATTAGAGCAGAGTTGAAAGAGGAAGATTATGTCAAGATTTTGCAGCTGGTGAAAAACGGCAGTAAGATTCCCTTTGAGTCCAAATGAGAGCTGGTGGTCTGGGAAGGGTCTTTCCCAGGGAAGGCTTGTGGCATTCCTGCCACATATCAGGAAGGACTATTGTAATCAGAATTGCTGAATGATCTCGGGAACTTGATTTTGCAGTGAGATATTTTCTGTGATCCAGAAGGTGCTTCTCTGAATTTAAAGCAGACCCTCTGTGGCAACTTGGTCTGATTTTCCTCCAGACAGGTGTGGGCAAAGGCAGGAGAATTCTGCTGTTAACTCTCACTGCATGTGTAGCCTTGAGGTTTCGCCATTTGTGAGCAATATAGCCTATTTACCTGCCTCGAAGAGATAAATTTGGTGCTCTGTACACAGTAGGCATTCTGGAAATGTTACTTGACTAATGATTTAGTTTGTTTCTGGGACCAAGTTGGGAAAGAAATTTTTTTAGCAGGCATAGACAATAGGAAAAATAATTGCAGGTGTTTAATAAAAATTCAGGGAAGCTAAGCTACTTTGGGACATCACATGAAATAATTGGTTAGATAGAAGTTTTCTTTTAGAGAATCCACAGATGAACTCATTTTAAATAGGTGCTGGCAAGATGTTGATACAGGGTACACCAGTAAAATAGTGCGTTCTCTTTATCTTTTTCCAAGGTCAGGAACTGGTCTACTGAGTGAAGAGGGGAAACATTATTATTATCCAGGTATTTTCTTATAGACATTGTTATCACCCCCCCACCCCCATTGAGGAAACTGTAGAGATACTGAAGCTGGTAGAATCACTCTTTTGCAATTAAGATAACAGCAAAATTCTTTTTGTATCATGGTCTGAAAAGCCCAGTATGATTTGGTGTTTTCTTACTTTGAAACCTACTCATATATTTCTGCCCTCTCACTTGATTCCCTCTGTACAGGCCCTTTTCCCACTGTTTGAGTGGTCTCAGTGTTGTTGAACCTGCTGGACAAAGGCAGGTTCAAGATAAGTGTCACTTTTTCAGAAAAGTATTTACTATCTTCCCACTAGAAGCAGAAGTCTCTCTTTTGCACTATTTCAAGAATATCATAATTTTCCATATGGAATGTATCAAAGCTTATATTTATCCTTTTGCTTCTTTCAAGCATCATAATTTACTCACTCATGTCCAACTCTTTGCAATCCCATGGACTGTAGCCTGTCAGGCTTCTCTGTCCATGGAATTCTCCAGGCAAGAATACTGGAGTGGGTTGCCATTCCCTTCTCCAGGGGATCTTCCCCATCCAGGGATTGAACCCAGGTCTCCTGTATTGCAGACAGATTCTTTACCATCTCAATCACCAGGGAAAGTCTAATTTTCCATACAGAATGTATCAAAACTTATATATACATATATATACGTATATATAAGTTCTTTTTTCAGGATGAGCTATAGAGAATAATTTGTGCATGTGGTGTTATTCCCTATGGAGAGGTTGCCACTGGGAGATCACTCTGCAAGTGTGGGGACACATCTAAGGTATTTGGGACACAGTGAAAGGAGGGCAGTAGTAGGCTGGTAAGAATGGTGCTGGGTGCTACACTAACTTGCTTTCCTAATTCAGCTCAGCCTGCTGGGTGCAAAATAGGGCTGAGGCTAACCATCTCACAAGGCTTTTATGGGGACTGTAATTGGGGAAGACTTTTCAAATGTGGTACTTAAGAAGTGTACAACCAAATCTTAGTTTCCTTCAGATGGCTGGCCTAGAAAATTCCTTCAAAGAGCTGTTTCTTGAAAGGGTAAGATGGTAAAATACTTCCATATTGGTATAAATGTGAACTTTGCCGGTAGAAAGGTCACACACACCATCTTTGTGAAAAGCAATTTGGTAATATATACTAAGAAACTCAAAATTTTTATAGCACTGGTCCCTGTGATTATACCTCTGCAAGTCTATCTTAATTAAAAATGTAGGAAAAAGTTTATATTTAGTGATGTTCATCACCACATTGTTACGATTATAAATTGGAAGCATTTAAAATATCCAAAAAAAAAAAAAAAAATATCCAACAATAAGTAAATGATGATGTAATGTGTGATGTATCTGCAAGATGGATTATTATGCAACAATTACAAGTAATGCTTTCAAGGAGTTGTTAATAACTGATGAAATACTGGAAATGATAATACTGTTAAAAAGAGTAGACTATAAAATTATATCATCACAATTTTATTACAAAATGGACTTAGTACTACATATTAAGAATATCTGGGCATTTATCATAGATTTATTATATGCTGGGTATTGTTCTCAGGGATTTACACATACTAGCACCAGAATAAGCACTATTGTCATTCACCTGTACATGTGAGGAACTCAAAGGTTAACCTGATTAGTGATTTTCCCATAAATTTTTAATTGCTAGAATTGGAACTGAAATGTGGACTCCTAATTTATCTATCTACATTCAAATATACTGCCTCCCCATCTGTCCATTCATTCTCTGTCTGTACAGCAGCAGACAAATCACCTTGAAACAAAAATCTGATTATTTGATTTCCCAGGACTCCTAGGATAAAGACCAAAATTCTTATCTAACTATAGAGCCTACGCTCTTGACTAGGACTGTTAACTGTTCTCCAGATGATATTGTTTTTTTCTCCTATTGGGGAGGTTATGGAAAATTTTTTTTCTTTTTTATGTTGTTCTGCATTTCCCAAGTCAATTAACATATATTGTGTTTATAATGGGAGACAGGGTGCACAGGGAAGCAATGGTGGTGACGGTTTCTAAGAAACCATTTTTGTTTTTTAAAGAGAGAAAGCAGAGTACCACAGCTGTGCTCTAGAAGGTCCTGGAGGGTGGTGGATGGGGGCACGAATCACAGACATTTCACTGGAGCTGTAGCTGAGGCTTCACTTGTGACATACAACACCCTCGGCCCCAGCCGCCTGTTCCTATCTATCCCCTTGTTGACAAGAATAGCAGCTTCATTGAGGCCTCTGCAAGGACACTCACTGGAAACCATGGATGGATCAGCCCTGAAAGAGCAAACACTGTGTTAGATTAAGGATACCTCATTGCTGAGTTCACTGCTCTCATGGGCGTTGTCTCGGGAAGAAGATCCCCTTCTTAAACTTAACTCCCTGGCAGTGTTGTGGTGTTCTCAGATGGGCATGGTTCTTAGTAATCACCCCAAATTACTATTTTTCTTCCACCACTTCACCCACTGGACACATACCTATCGAGTGAATTCAAGTCTGTCACCAAGTCAGGTATTTCTCACTTAGGTATCTCTTGGATCTGTCCGTTAGTCTCCATCTCATGGTCATTATTTCAGTACTGGCCACTGCCGGCATCTCACTGATCTCCCCACATCTAAATGTCCCGTCTCACCACGCAGCCACTCCCTCTGTTCACACTGCAGCAGAGAAATTATCTTGCAGCTCAGTGTGATTTTTGATGATGTGTTTCCTAGTGATGTGAGGATGAAGAGCACAATTCCTGGTTCTGCAGCGCCTGTTGCAGGACAGGTCTTGACTCTCTCCATCCTCTGTTCTCAATGGGCTCCGCTTGCCGTGTCTGCTCGGCTTGCTCAGCCTCCGCAGCAGACACTGTCCATCCCTTCCCCCACCCCTGAGGTTTTCTCTGCCTGGAACACGCTTCCTCATTCTTTCATCAGACTTAGCTCAGTGGCTGCTTCTTCAGGGAAACCCCTGAATCTTCTTTGCTAAAGTGTTTGTCTTGATTTTATTTCAGTTTTCTCAATTACATACCCTGAGTACTACTCACTGTGACAGTCATCCTGGTTATATCTTGACATCGGCTCACTTGGCTGTGATTATTTGGTTGGTATGTGTTTCCCCCACTAAGTTATAAGTTCCATGAAGGCAGGGATTATGCATGGTTTTGTTCATGTGGTATACTCAGCCCAGCATAGCCCACAACACATTAGACGGTTAGTACGTGTGTTTTGGATGAAGGCACAAATGCCCACACTGTAGCAGGCATGGCATCAGATCCTGGTAAGGAAACCTGAATGATGCGTGGGACGTTCTCCCAGGAGCTCACAGTCTAGAGAGACAGGCTGTTAAGTGAGTGGGTTAGTGTACCTGGACATGGCTGCTATGACTGTGGTGAGAACTGGGTCTGTGGGAGCACCTGGGAGGTGCATCCCAGGTGCAGTGATGGTTTAGGAGAAGGTGTTTGAGATGAGTTTTGAAGAACAAAGAGGATCTAATGAGGAAAAGGCCTCGGAAGGGGACTGTGGGTGGGTGAGGGGCAGGTCCCTTAGAAGAAACAACACAGGAAGCCTGTGCAGATGGGGTCCCAGGAAGAGTGTAGAGTGTAGTGTGTAGAGTAAGTGGTATTGCTGCCTGTTATTAGTAGAAGTCTGAGCCCTGCTGCCCACTGCATCTTGGTATCAGGGTCTCCAAAGAAAATACACTGCAGTCACTGCAGTCAAGCACTGGGTAGGATGTGTTTTACTTAAGTAGAGAACTACATGTGTGCTCGGTCATGTCTGACTCTTTGTGACCCCATGGACTGTAGCCCGCCAGGCTCCTCTGTCCATGGGTTTCTCCAGGCAAGAATACTGGAGTGGGTTTGGGTTGCCATTTCCTCCTCCAGGGGATGTTCTCAACCCCGACCCACGTCTTCTGCATTGCAGGCAGATTCTTTACCACTGAGTGACCACGTGGAGAAGAGGCGGAGCAAAATCAACCCCAGTGCGTAGGTTGCCTACAGTCAGCAGGCCCTGCTGGGCAGCTAGTACAGTTTGGTTGACCTTCTCAGCCCCTGTCCCCTCCCCAAAGGGGACAGATGAAACAGTGGGGCTGGCCATATGCTGTGTGATGTGCATGCTTAAGCAGAACAAAGGAGCAGAGGGAAGGTCTTCCTGCGCAAGGTGGCAGATTCAGCAAGGCCATGAGGACTCGTCTCTTGGTGAGGATGTTTCTTAGGCCCAAGGTTTACACTTACTTGGCCCAGTAGGGTCAAAAGACCGCATGCAGGGAACTGCTTTTCTCAGCAGAATGGTGTATCCATCCTGTATTGATCTATTACATCATTCTTGAGGCGAAGTCTCTATCTTTCCAGGAAAACTCATATTTTTCAAGGAGCAAAAATTCTGGGAAGATCTTGAACTTTAATTCAGCTAATTTCTGAGTGTTAGCGAAGGGTCTTTATGTATTTCTCTGGTATCATTTAAGTTTCATTTTTATTCAGAAATACATGTTGGCATTCAAGTAAACAAATGTTCTCATAATGAATTGCTCCCCTCAATCTCATAAATAATTGGAAGTAATTGGAAATGAAATAAATCTCCTTTAAGCTTGGTCTGGGTGTACTGCAAAAAACAGGCCCTACTGTCTCTAGACTTTAGCTCCCGGGTCCTGAGTTCAGCTTTGGCATCATATACAGTTTCAAAACTAGTTTTTTCCTGTGTTGGTATCTGAGTTTCAGAAAGCTTGACTTCTCCATCTATGCCACCATCGAAAGCATAGACTCTGAAGGTAGATATCCAAGGTTCAGAGCCTGGTTCCACTGCTTATGAGTAGCGAGAACTTCAGCAAGTTTCTTTAACTCTCTGGGCCTCAGTTTACCATATCTTTAAAGTGGGAACAATAATATTACCATATAGGCATTTTATAAGGATACATTGATATACGTACAGTTTTTACAACAAACCATGCCTCAATAAACTTTATAAATATTTAAGCAGGCAAAACCTTTTGGCAAATTCTAAAGGTTGTGGACATGCCTGTAATCATTCATTAAAGGCTATAGTAAGTGTCAGTTGCCTGTGTGATCTTTGAATGGATTTTTAGGTTAGGCAGTCTTCCAAAAGCAGTTACTGACAAACTTACCAGATGGAATTTAAACATCTCCAGGTTAGAAGAGGTAGTTGTAGGGGTAGAGACTGGGTGGGAGCTCAGAGACAAAGCCCTTTCTGGACAAGGCAGATGAGGCGGAAAGAGTAGCAAGCTAGTCTCGTGCGTGGATTGGTCAAGATCACAGGGCTCCAAGTTGTGTGCCGCCTGAATTTGTATATTTGCGTGGTTTGTACCCCAGCACAGCAATGCATACTGTGTGCCAACTGCCTGATGCTCAGGGTGAGTCAGGCACAGGGTCTGCCTTCGCAGCTCATGCTTGGTGGGGGCATCTAGACGTTTCCACAGTTAACAGTTCTAAACCACATACACTGCGCTAAGTACAGGTAGAAAGCAGTTTCCTGGAGAGATGCATTCCAAGTGACAGAATACGAGAAAGCTCTTGGCGAATGTAGCACCTGGGCCCACCTTCACTCGGGTGAGGGAGGGAGATTTCAGTAGGTGCTTTCAGAACAAGAGGATGTGGCAAACAGAAGGTGCAGCTGAAATAAAAGGCTGGTGGCTGGGAATGGAAAAAATTCACTTTATTTTTTTGGGCTCCAAAATCACTGTGGATGGTGACTGCAGCCACAAAATTAAAAGACACTTGCTCCTTGGAAGAAAAGCTATGACAAACATAGCATATTATAAAGCAGAGAAATCACTTTGCCGACAAAGATCTGTATAGTCAAAGCTATGGTTTTTCCAGTAATCATGTATGGATGTGAGAGTTGGACCATAATGAAGGCTGAGCACTGAAGAACTGCTGCTTTTTTTTTTCCATTTATTTTTATTAGTTGGAGGCTAATTACTTTACAATATTGTAGTGGTTTTTGCCATACATTGACATGAATCAGCCATGGATTTACATGTGTTCCCCATACTGAACCCCCCTCCCTCCTCCCTCCCCATCCCATCCCTCTGGGTCATCCCAGTACACCAGCCCCGAGCACTTGTCTCATGCATCCAACCTGGACTGGTGATCTGTTTCACATTTGATAATATACATGTTTCGATGCTGTTCTCTCAGATCATCCCACACTATCCTTCTCCCATAGAGTCCAAAAAGTCTGTTCTATACATCTGTGTCTCTTTTTCTGTCTTGCATATAGGGTTATTGTTACCATCTTTCTAAATTTCATATATATGCATTAGTATACTGTATTGGTGTTTATCTTTCTGGCTTCCTTCACCCTGTATAATGGGCTCCAGTTTTATCCATCTCATTAGAACTGATTCAAATGTATTCTTTTTAATGGCTGAGTAATATTCCATTGTGTATATGTACCACAGCTTTCTTATCCATTCGTCTGCTGATGGGCATCTAGGTTGCTTCCATGTCCTGGCTATTATAAACAGTGCTGTGATGAACATTGGGGTACATGTGTCTCTTTCAGATCTGGTTTCCTCAGTGTGTATGCCCAGGAGTGGGATTGCTGGGTCATATGGCAGTTCTATTTCCAGTTTTTTAAGGAATCTCCACACTGTTCTCCATAGTGGCTGTACTAGTTTGCATTCCCACCAACAGTGTAAGAGGGTTCCCTTTTCTCCACACCCTCTCCAGCATTTATTGCTTGTAGACTTTTGGATAGAGAACTGCTGCTTTTGAACTGGGGTGCTGGAGAAGACTCTTGAGAGTCCCTTGGACAGCAAGGAGATCAAATTAGTCAATCCTAAAGAAAATCAACCCTGAATATTCATTGGAAGGACTGATGCTGAAGCTCTAATACTTTGGCTACCTGATGCAAAGTGCCGACTCATTGGATAAGACCCTGATGCTGGGAAAGATTGAGGGCAGGAGGAGAAGAGGGTGACAGAAGATGAGATGGTTGTATGGCATCACCTACTCAATGGACATGAGTTTGAGCAAACTCCAGGAGCTAGTGAAAGAAAGGCCCAGTGTGCTGTAGTCCATGGGGTCGCAGAGTCAGACATGACCTAGCTTCTAAACAACAACAAGGGAACACCAAGTCAGTCAATCAACAAGACTGTAGGGTTGAATGGAGTTACAATCCCTTGTTATGTGAAGAGAGTCTGGGACCTCTCTCTGTTTGTTTATTCCTAGCACGAGTGCACATCTGACTTGCATAATGAAATCCTGACTCATCTCTCCTCCTCCTTCTCACCCACCCCCTTTTGTTTGTCCTTTCTCTTCCCCTCAAGTTTATGCTGTGCTGATATAATTCTCCTGTAATAGGAGACAACTGGGAACTGACAAGGAGGGACTGAAAGATCGTGTCATCAAAGGCAATAAGAAGATTCATTTGAATGAGTGTCTAGCTCATAATTCCCAAAGCCTGCTCTTTTGCAAATACAAAGTAATGTGTGGTCCTCCAACCTGCTGGGTGATGTCCATTATCCTATCTGTCTTCCTTTATCACTTAAGTTCACTCTGTGGTTAACCACTATTTTAAATCCGTCTTTCTTTCCTGGAACCATTTTCTCTTTTTACTGGGACAAAGGAATCTAAGCTGATAGCTTTCTGCGAACAGCGTGAAAACCTTTTAAGTTACACAGAGTTGATGGATTTTCACCCCTTCCTCTAAATACAATACATATGCTATCCCTGGGGTTCACTTAATGCTTCCCTGCTGATGATGAAACTGCTGCCTGACACAGACGAGGACCCAACACACCGCATCACTGCACACTCTTGTTCAGATTGCAGTCTAACCAGTGAAGCCGAAATGAAGAGTCTAAGCCCCTGATCCTGGAGGCACAGAGCAATATTAAATGTTGTGCTTGCTGATGCTTCTCCTCTTGAATGTGAAATACATTTGCCACAGCCTTCAGATCCCGGTGTCCTAAGTGGTCGGATGATTCTGAATTGTGTACCGTGGACAAGATGCATGGGGCTCAGGGGAGAGGCTTTGAAAGAAAAAATAATGTGGATGCTGAGTGCCTCCACCTCCGGGAGAGTCCTTACAAGAAAGTCTGCCTGTTTTGGGCTAGAATGAAGTTACCATTCTTTTGTTTGCCCACTGGGAAAATAACCCTAGCAGTCAGCCTATCGTTCTTGGGCTGGTTGCATTTATAATTTTATGTATGAGAAATCTGACAAGAAATAGCATTAAATGAACATAAAGGACCTTGGATTGGATAGCTCAGAGCCAAGAAAACCAAACAAAACAGACTGAGTAAAAACATGTCTTGTGCCACAGACTATTCTGTGTACCTGACTTGACCACTTCCAATAATGTTTTCACATCTGACAGTAGAGTGATTTATAATTTAGAAAATGCTTTCACTGATTTTATCTTGACCGAGTCTTGCCAATGAATCAGGGAGAGAGGCTAGGCAGAGATACAATCTCCAGGGGACTGGTGCAGAAACAGAGGCATAGAAAATAACTGAGTGGTCCAAAGTCACATGGCTAGTAAGAGGCAACACTATGCCTGAAAGTTAGACCTTCTGATTTAAACCCAATATCTGTTTCTCAGTTTGCCTCCTAGTTGAAACACCTTTTACCCCCTAAGACCCTCTGTGGAGAAGGTGCCCTTCCCAAGGTCTTCTGGGAAAATCTCCCTGCCTACAGCAAGCTCCATGTCTGGCTCCAACATTTATTATGTGAATCACCAAATCTGGCAAATATGTGGCACTTTTTACTCCCTATTTTAAAAATAGTTCTTTTTATGTTGACTTATCAGAAAGCAAGCTCCCAATGTGACATTGTTGGACACACAGCAAGCATTTAACAGACCCTGACTGACTTGTTATATATTTTTGCTAGTATCATGGAAACTGTACATAAATACTAAGGAGGAACAGGACTTTACATTGAGTGAAGTGGTACATTAAAGTGATTTAAAAATTTTTTACCTATCACTTTGATTCTCCTAAGTGTCATCAACCTCATGAAATACATTTCCTGGACTGTCCAAATGTAAAATAAAAATATAAAATTTGGATAGTGGTCTGTAGTCTTTTTTGAGCTTTAAGAATCTCTGAGAATATGTTGCAAATTATGTGTTTGTAGGCAAATCTAGGATGAGACAGAAAGAGATCTGTGGAAGCCCTTCTTGGGCCATAACTAATGTTTTTATGTTGCCTGATAGTGGCCACTTCCAAGCATAACGCAACTGCAACCAAAGGAAGGATAAACGTCAACTTTCTTGAGATTGCTATGGTGTTCCATCAGATTCTTCCACATTCCATCAGATTCTTCCACATTGGCTTTTTTTCTTGTCAGTTCTGCAGTTCTCCCTCCTGTGTTTTTGGAAAGAAGAGATAATAGCACTCCTCTAAAAATTCTACTCCTGACAGTCCTTTGCTGTATTCCTACCCCATGCCAGACACTGTGCTGGCTACAGTGGAGATGCAGATGTCTTGGGATGTGTTTCCTGTCTGCAAGAGGCTTTCAGTCTACCATTTGTAAAATACATAGCCAGTGGGAATTTGCTGTATGATGCAGGGAGCTCAAACCGATTCTCTGAGACAACCTAGATGGGTGGGATGGGGTGGGAGGGAGGTTTAAGAGGGAGGGGACATATGTATACCTATGGCAGATTCATGTTGATGTATGGCGCAAGCCAACACAATATTGTAAAACTGCTGCTGCTGCTGCTAAATCACTTCAGTCGTGTCCGACTCGGTGGGACCCTATGGACAAACAGCCCACCAGGCTCCTCTGTCCACAGGATTCTCCAGGCAAGAATACTGGAGTGCATTGCCATTTCCTTCTCCAATTGTAAAACTACTATCCCTCAATGAAAAATAAATTTTAAAAAGAGTCTTGCAATCTAGCTTGTGATTTTAAAAGTCTATAAATTCTGCCTGGGGGAGAAGTGTAAGACTTCTAGGAAATCTTACAGTTGGTGGTTTAAAGCACGTGATCATCCTCCAGGTAGATGGTGTTTTAGCAAAGCACTTGCTGGCTCATGCTCAGGTTCAAAGCCAATGGAGAGCACAGTCTGCTTAAGGCACAGTGACTAGTTCAGTGTGGCATGGAGTCAAGTGCTAGGTGAGGAAGTGGGTCTGTGGAAGGGCAGTCAGGGCTCAGACGGTAAAGGGCCTTGAGACCTAAGATGTGCGCTCTTTGTTCTACTGTTGTAGAGCTAAAAGCTGTTTGGTGATCCTTTGTATTATGGCTGGGTTAGACTACTGCCACTTGCTACCACTGGCTACACAAAAGGACTTATTGACTTTTGTCGTAATCCAGATGCTAGAAACACAGCCATCTGAACAGAAAGACCCGCCTGTCCGTTGCTGGCTGTATGAACTATAAAAACTTTTCAGTGCCGTAAGAACATTACCTTGGATTTGGAGGATGTTAACACAGCTGTTTATAAACACTGTCAATCCATAAGCAGCGGGGGAAAGCCACAGAGTGATTTATCTGGCTACCTGAGCGGTTTGAAAACATGTTAGTGACGTAGTAGACACACTGCTGGTATTTTAAGCAGCAGCCAGAACCTGTTGCCGGCTGAATGGGCATGTAGTCTCTGTCTCTGATTGCTTATGCATCGTATAGCTCTGTGCTGAATCCTTGCCATTTGCCCATTAAATTCAGTGGGCATAGTATAATTATATTTTTTGCATTCGTTTATTTATTCTCCAACATTGATTGCAGGTCCAAAAGGCCAGTTCCCATTAAAGTCTTGTGGGTAAGTGGGTCGCAATTCACTGGACTCATCCTCATCGCAATTCACTGGACTCATCCTCATCAGGGCTTCTCTGTAACCAGCTCCATCCAGCACCAAATTGTTATGTATATGCAGAGAGTGAGCTATATTCCCTCATCATTTAACTGTCTTAGAATTTGGGGGATGCAAGTTACAGCTACATCCCCCCCATACTACTTTGAGATTATTAAGTTGATTTACCATTGCTTCTTGGAAACTATGTACAAAATGTCCTGCAGAAATTAAGTCTGTTAGTCCTGTCAGCCAGTTCTGGGGTACCTAGAGCTCTTATCAGCTCAGTTTGGTTCAGTTACTTTTTGTGATCCCATGGACTGCAGCACTCCAGGCTTCCGTGTCCATCACCAACTCCCGGAGCTTGCTCAAACTTATGTCCATCAAGTTGGTGATGCCATCCAACCATCTCATCCTCTGTCATCCCCTTCTGCCTTCAATCTTTCCCGGTATCAGGGTCTTTTCCAATGAGTCAGTTCTTCACATCAGGTGGCCAAAGTATTGGAGCTTCAGCTTCAAAATCAGTCCTTCCAATGAATATTCAGGACTGATTTCCTTTAGGATTGACTGGTTTGATCTCCTTGCAGTCCAAGGGGCTCTCAAGAGTCTTCTTCAACTGTGGATCACAACAAACTGTGGAAAATTCTTAAATAGATGGGAATACTAGACCACCTTACCTGCCTCCTGAGAAACCTGTATGCAGGTCAAGAAGAGAGCTCTTATGGGTGAGGGAAATGATGAAATAAGATGAATGGTCGAGCTTTAGGAAAGTTTAAGAGTGCAGTTGTTAAGCTTGCTTTGCCAAAGAGCCTGAGAATGTTCTGTGTGGCGTGTTCCCAAACAAGGAGCCATGGTAGAGAGACTGATATATGTTATATTTTACAGCCAAGGGATCACAGATGACAGGGTAGACAGTGAGCATAATCCAGGTCAGAATGCCACGGTGATGCCTGTGTTGTTTAAATCAGCCCTATGGTAAGCCTGCAGGTGTCAGGCCTTGGTTCAGCTGCCTGGATGTAGTACTGGGAGGCATTGTGTCCGGTGTGTCTGCTCTTGATTCATTTGTTAGACTTCCTCTGTAGGATTGTAGGACTTGGAGGAACCTCAAATACATTATCTATTCCATTTTTTCCTCATCTTCCTCTTTTTTGGACCATATTTAAGCCATATTGGGCTTCTCTGGTGGCTAAACTGGTACAGAATCAGCCTGCAATGCTGGAGACCTGGGTTCGATTCCTGAGTTGGGAAGATCCCCTGGAGAAGGGAACAGTTACCCACTCCAGCATTCTGGCCTGGAGAATTCCATGGACTGTATAGTCCATGTGGTTGCAGAGAGTTGGACACAACTGAGCGACTTTCATTTTAAGCCATATTAAATAAGTGGATACTATTCTTTTCTGCAGCTCAACAGAAAACTGTCTGCCTTGGTAGTGCGTAGTGCCTAGCCCATGAAATATTTGCTTAGTTTGTGAACACTCCCCTTGAATCCTCGCCTCTATCCCCTGATAGCTGTTGAAGCTGGCCAAAGCCAACTTGCTTTTAATTTTCCTCTCAATTCATATTTTCATGTCTTTGGGTAGATTTTTTTTAGAGTTTAATATTTATTAAGTACTTATCATATGCTTTGCGCTGTA
The DNA here is from genome assembly GCF_910594005.1 of Cervus elaphus. Classification (NCBI taxonomy): domain Eukaryota; kingdom Metazoa; phylum Chordata; class Mammalia; order Artiodactyla; family Cervidae; genus Cervus; species Cervus elaphus. The sequence goes on along the minus strand of NC_057833.1, from coordinate 29,408,825 downwards.
GTAACTTATTTAACATGCCTGATCTCTTCTACTCTCCTGACAGGTAGGAACTCTTATTTTCACCATTTTCAGTATGAGAATACTGAGGCTTAAAGAGGTTAAATAACTCGTTCAGAATTACATAGCCAGTGGTTCGTGGAGCCTGAATTTAAGTTCATATGTGTCTTATTACCCTGAATTCTAGTATTTATGCTGTATGACCTCCAGCCATGTGATACGATGCTTCAAGTATCCTTTACCTTGTATCATTGTACATATTTTGCTAATACTTTGCAGACCTTTTAAAAAATTTTTTGAAATAGCTTTATTCAAACCATGGATTGTAAATCATTATCAAATTATGACCAGTGTACGTGTGTATGTATGTTTGTTTATTTAAATGAAATAAACTAGAATAGAATATTATAAAATAAAAAACAACAGAATATACTGATGTAGTGAAGATAGGTATATTTTTGTGAAACATTAGTTGTAGGTATATATATTTTATAGCTGTATATGTGTTGTTGAATCAATGCAAAGTGCATTTATTTCTGTGAGCGTGGTAAATTTTAAAGAAGCAATGTGTGATATAAAAGCAGTATAAGTTCCTTGCTATCTAGATACTTAGACTTCAGTGGGAAGGGAGTATATATATATAAGTGTTGGCAGGATAACACAGCAGTGGGTTATTCAAAGCCAGAATCTGCATCTGTAGATAATAGTACAGTCATAATCTTCTTCTGATATTCCCCATTTACTGATTATTATCTTTAAGGATGTGCATGATGGTCTTTGAACCATCTCAAGAACATCTTTGATCTCAAGAACAAGGATGCAGCTTGTTGTTTGGAATCCTCAGCACCTTGAGCAGAGATAGTGCTCTGTGAATGCTGATTGAACGAATGGAAAGAGGACTGAGGATGGTAGCCTCCTATGTAAAGATCATTATTTTAAAATAGCACATCTTGAGTTTAGCGGAACTCCTACCAGCTCTCTCATTTTATGCTTATTTCTTCCTTTTTAAAATGAATCACTTTCTACAAAATGTGAAAGGACCTGAATAAGCTACAGAAATTTCCTGTGGAAGCGTGTAAGATGGGAATTGTCATGGTGGCTCCCGGTCTGTCTTGACTCAGCTGGAGGCCTCTCACATCAGCTTCTCCAAGCATGTGATAGAAAATGTATTTATGAGTGAATTGGGTCAAGTTGACCTAAAGAAAACATGCTAGACACATGTCCTTTGTTATCTTAGTTACTTAACCTTACAACTCTGTGTCAATCGCTAGAATTAATTTAAAAGCAGAGTTAACACTTTATGAGTCAAAAGACTTTTGGAAATAATCTCTATTTCCTCTTTAGCAGAGTTATATAAAGGTGGTTTTGTAACATTCTCATGATCTTCTCAGAAAATATATTATGTAGTTTTGCCTTAACATTTGCTATTTAAATTTGTGTCAAGTGAATGATTTAAATCAAATTCCACAAACAAAGAGATTAAATTTTAGTGGGGCCATAGGGTTGCCTTTTAAAAAAACTGGTGTAAAAATAAGTAAGAACAAGTGAGGCATGATTCAGGAGACACCAAATCTGGGCATACTGAGAGAGAGCACTTAGAAATTTGATTTGAGGTTCTATTTTTTTTAAATTTAATTTTATTAAAAATTTTTTTTAAAAGTTGGAGAATCATTGCTTTACAATGTTGTGTTAGTTCCTGCTGTACAACAGCATGAATCAGCTATTTGCATATATATATATATATCCCTTCCCTCTTGAACATCCGTCCTTGAAAATAGGTTCATCACACCAAATGGTATGCAGACATAGAGAATGGTCTTGTGGACACAGGTAGGTGAGGAAAGGGTGGGACGAATTGAGAGAGTAGCGTTGACAGATATACACTACCGTGTGTAAACTAGATAGCTCGTGCAAGCTACTGTAGGGCATGGGGAGCTCAGCTTGGGGCTCTGTGATGACCTCGATGGCTGGGATCGGGGAGAGGCATGGAAGGGATGTTCAAGAGGGAGGGGATGTATATATGTATACTGCTGATTTCTCGATACCTAAAAATAATCTTATTGACTTTATTTTTTCAAATTAAACATATTCTCTGAACAGATATTTATTGGTTGCCTGATATTTACCAAACACTGAGCTGAATGCTAATGGATCCCTGCAACATGAGATGCAAACCTGCCCTCATAGAGCCAAAGAGGAAGCAGATGTACGAGGTGGTTCTGGTACAGACATGTGTGTGCGTGTCACAACAGAGGTGACACCGAGTCACGAATGCCTGGGTGAGGGAGGGGCAGTCCCTGAGATTGAGTAGTGTGTGGGGCTGCTTCTCAGAGGAAATGGGGTTCAGCTGAGGGCTGAAGAATGAATAGGAGAGTTTTCTGGGGCAAGAGAAGGGGAACCCAAGAAGCAAGAGAGGAGAAACGGTGACTTGTATGTGTTGCTTCCTGAGAATTTCTGGAGTAGTTCCATGTGACCAGAAAGCAAGAATGTAGGGTGAGGATGCAGAGAGGTGTGGCTGAGAGAGACGGACAGGGGTAAAAGCCTTTTCTAAACCATGTTCTGGAGTTTTTAACTAGATCCTGAGGGGAAAGAGGGAGCTTTGAAGGATTTGTATTAGAGGAGTGACAGGACAGTTAGCCCAGTAGAGAGTAATGGTGCTTCTCAGCAGCCTGGAGACCGCCTTCCCCTTTTACTCTGTGGGAGGGAACAGTGGCAGTGTTTCCCTCCACCTCCTCCTCAAGCTGAATTTTCCAACGATGGGCTGAAGGGAAGGATCAGATACCATGTCTGCTAGACCCAGAGCCTCTGTGGTGATAGGCAGAGCAGGCAGTCACAACAATACTTCCAATTAGATCTCCTAGTGTTTTATAAAACTCTCTACCTGGAGAAAAAAAAATTTTTTTTTCACTCTAATAGAAGAGGAAAAATGGTAACGCAGCAAGAATGTTTACAGTCCTGCATGATAGATGGGTGACGTTAAGCCCATTGGCCTTTGTTTAAAAATGATGCTGTGATTAACAAATATTTTCTCCACCTTCGCTGAAGGTATAAAAAAAGAAATGAATTTATATGGCAAGCTCTTTCTTTGTTATACATACCTGTTATACATGTCTTAAAGGTGCTCGTTATACATATCTGCCTGGTGTTACTACTTATTTCTGCCTGTAGGTTTTATATTAGTCATCCTAGACTTAGGCCCCCAAGAGAAATGTAAAATTAGACACAGGTACAGACTTTTTTGTCTTCTGACTTCCCTAGTGTGGTTTTCAGTTTGCTCTGTTCTGCTTCATTGCACCTCTGGATCACTTGGTTCTTAATTGTTCTCATCGGCCTTTGCATTTCTGCCTTCATCCATCATCCTTTAAAGGTCTTAGCACTGTTTCAGAAAATGATTTTCATGTGTATCTTAAAGGTGCTTGGAAAATCATCGTTATGGTTGTTGTTTAGTTGCTAAGTCATGCCAGACTCTGTGTGATTCTTGGGACTGTAGCCCACCATGCTCCTCTGTTCATGGGATTTCCCAGGCAAAAATACTGGAGTGAGTTTGCCATTTCCTTTTCCAAGGGATCTTCCTGACGCAGGGATTGAACTCATATCTCTTGCATCAGCAGGTAGATTCTTTACTGCTGAGTTACTTGGGAAGCCTGAAAAATCATTAGAAGCCAGCATTCTCTCTCTAGCAGTAAACCACTCCTTCCTTTCTCCTGTCTCTCTGCACTTGTTTTTGTGAATCTACTTGAAATCTCAGGCACATATACACCACTATGTGTAGGTCAATGGATGTTACTTGAATGACAAAACAAAAAACAGTTCTCAACACATGTTAAGGCAAAAATACAGCAATACATTATCACTCAGGGGAGCAAGAAAAGATCTGGGTACATCATTCTCAAAGAAACCATCACACACACACAAATACAGTGTCTTAATTAAGAAAAAAATCTTTGTTGAATGAGTAAATTACTAAAAATGTCTTGAGTGGTAAGATAAACCAGAGCTGGTTTATACAGCTCTGTGTATGACCAAACTGCTTGCCAGGTCTCCTGATACTTCTGTTTGTCCTGACATCAGTTGTCCACTTGCTTTTGACCTTTTGACTTTTGGAAGCTATATACTTCTAGAAAATGCTGAGGCCATCAGATTCTGGTTCTTGCCTTAGATCCGGCCTGTGTCTGGGCTTACTTTATAATCTTTACCTTCAACCCTTAAAGTCCTCCATGACCTAACTCCTAGCCCCCTGCCAAAGGTTTACTGGTAACTATGGTTTTGGTGTTAATGTAGGGGCTGGGTCTTACCAAGATTGTGAATAGGAGTTTGCCAAGCTCTTTCTGGATATTGTTAGTGCTGGCTCTTCTTCACTTCTGCATAGCTACATGGCTAATTCCTTCCCATCATGCAGACCTCATCTCCTAAATTCCATCTCCTGTGCTTATCCCAGTATTTCTGACCCAAGCTTTCATTGCCTAGCCTGGGGAAACTAAACTGCTGCTTCAAAAATGGACTCATGATGGTGCTTATTTTTCACATAATTTTGAGAGTATCGATGTGCTTGGTCCAGGTTATTGGAAAATTCTACTCCACTGGGTCATTCTTGTATCCAGGATCCTCTCATGTTTTCCAGTCTGTTATACCCAAAGTATTGGAATAATTAGAGCTGGATTGTCTCTGCATTCGGTTTCTAGCCAATGAGAAGAGGAGCGGGAGCATGGAGGAAGTCTAGAACCCAAAGTGGAACATGTCATTTCCTCACCTATTTCATTGGTGAGGGCATAATCACATGGCCACCCTTGCTTCAAAGGAGCCTGGGAAATGTAGTTTGTTGGGCATCCATATGCTCAGTACAAATCCACTTCTATTGTAGGATGGATTCCTTGGAGAACTAGTATTCCTCACACCACTGAATTACTCTGTTATCTTAATACTCTGTTTTATTTTCTTTACGGAAACTATTGTTATCAGAGATGATTTTAAATTAATGAGTTTATTCATTTTTCTCGTTTACTCTCTCATTAGAATATGAGATTTATAACAGTAGCACCATGCTCTGTCTTTGTCTTACCTCTGCATCTTTAGTGCGTAGAAAAATGTTTGTCATGTAGAAGGTATTCACAGAAGTTTGAGGTCTCTGAGACTGGAGAACCACTTGCTAAAGTTGAGAGCTATAAGATTTTCATCAGCGATGCCTTCTTTTTCACATCATCTAAGAAGCTCACACATCAGGGCAGTTAGGGGGTCAAACTTGAGATTGTATGCTGGAGCTGCATTTAATTGAGTTCTTGCCCTCTTAGAAATGACAGACCCCATCTTGAACTGGAAATGTTTGGTCACTGACTCCTCAGAAGAACAACAGCTAGGTTGTTGGATTAAATCCATTTATCAGGCATACTTAAATCAGGACTAATTCTGTACTTCAGAATACTGATGTCATGTCTCTGAAAGATGGGGACAAGATCTCATTTTTCATCATGGTTCATTACACTTGCTGGGGCATCTACCTTTTTAGCAATCAGATCATGCTCTTTCTGTTTGAGGTCTGCCTCAGGGCCTGCCTGACATGTACAGATACTAAATAAATGAGAACCCTTTTTCAAGGGAAGGAGGAAAGTTTTAATCAGATCTTCTCTATTAGCATCTCCCTGGCTTTCCCTACTCCTGTCTCTTCAGCCTGACTATGACTCAACCTAGATCAGCTCTAGCTCCTTGCCTTACACTCATCTACAGCTTGTCTTTTGGTTTGTCCTGATTTTATCTGGCCTTAACTCTCCATTTGGCATTCATTCTTCACTGGTGTTTATAATTCCAATGTTGAAATAAAATGGCAAAGAGGAGATAAATCTAGACTCTAAGCTCTACGTGAGTAGGGTCAAAGTCTATCTCAGGTATTATTATACATCCATTACCTAGCAGAACCTGTCACACAGCAGGTAAGTGAAAAGGTAAATGAGCACTAGCAATGAAGAGATATGCATTATACTTTGAGAAATGTACAGTGAAGGAAACACTAAGATGCTAAGATGAAGCAGAAAGAGTACTCAGAGAAGACCTTGTGTAAGAGACTAATCTGAGCCTGCAGAAGAAAAGAATCTAAGGTGACATACTAGAGTTGCTCAAAGTGCAAAGTTTGGATTCAAAACATAGTTCTGTCAATTATACTATGAGCTAGTCTGCTCCATCTGTTTTAACAAAATACATAGCCCAGGTGGCCTAAACAACAGACATCTATTTCTTAAGGTTATGGAGGCTGTGCTGTGCAAGATCGGGGTGCAGGATGATTGGTTCCTGTAAGGGGACTACTCCTGGCTTGCAGTTGACTGCTTTCTTGCTGTGTCCTCACATGGCAGAGAGAAAGTTGACTCCAACTCCCCTTCCTTATAAAGCTGCTAATGTCACCATGAGGACTCACACTCATGACCACATCTTAACCTTATTATCTCCCAACACCTCATTCCATATATCATCACATTTGCAATTAAGGCTTCAACATATGATGTGGAGGGATACAATTCAGTCTATAACCTGATCTATATAAAATTGTTCAATATTCCCACTTGGTTATGCTTCATTTTTCTCATCTCTAAAGGAAAGATGATAATAGAACTTACCTCATAGAATTGTTGTGAGTATTAAAATGAAACAATATTCTTAAAGCTCTTTTGAAAAGAGCCCAGACACATAATAAGTGCTATTTGAGGATTTGTTAATAAACAAAAATGAGGTGCATGTCAAGTAGATGAAAAAGTATGGACACAGCTTCTGAGACAATGCTCAACAATCTCTGATCATAGGAAGGAAGCTGATGTGAGAAGAACAATGAGTAATGGTGAAGAGAAGCTTGGGATGAAGTGGGAGAGGTGGCCCCAGGCAAGAACAACTCAGCTCTTAAGGTCCTAGTATTGTAGGTGTGCTTTGTTGTAAATGAGATGGGAAGTTGTTCCATTTGAATCAGGAAAATAGGCTATAGGTATTATGATACTTTACCATGAAATATTTCAGCAGGCATCTCCAAAAACTAAAGACATTGTACTATATGACCACAGTACCGTTGTCATATATAAGAAAATTGGCAAAAATTGACTAACATATCTAATTCATATTCAGATTTACTCAATGTTCCCCACATTGTCTTTTATGTATTTAAGACTACCAACATTTAAAGATCAGGTAGGCAAGCAGAAGCTATGAAAAGGCATAGAAAATAAAGGTCTCCATAGAAAATAAAGCAGGAAGGCCTGGTTTCAGGAAGGCCAATAGAGCGATGATTTCAAGGATGCAAGTCTGTTAATACCATACCCTTCAGTAGGTAGCTCTTTGTCCTAGAAAAGCTGGGTCTAAGGCTATTTGAAAGACAATGAACAGCATGACTTACTGATATTCTTTCAGACTAGTGATTTATGATAAATTATAGATATTCATATATCAATTGATTTGATAAAGAATTAAAGATGAGAGAAGATAAAATCCAGTGTTATTTGGTGCAGGACTGTAAATTGACCTTTGCTTATTAACTTGTACTTTATCATTATATTCAGTAGTTTTATAATGCTTTTCTCCTAGCAACTGACCCAATTTCAGTGATTTTTCTCTTTAGATTTTTCACTCCCTGCTTGTTCCATTAAAGATGTCATTAATTTCATGTTATTTATAATCCCTATTCTTTACTCCTCTTACCAATTAGAATGGTCATATAATTTACCACTCAAATTGAAACACTTTTTAAAGTAAAAGGGGACACATTAGTAGTTACACAGAACTAGAGGTATAAGGTAGACTGTTCCATACAAGCTAGTTTGTATGGTTGCCCCATCTGTGGACAAACTGCCTGTGCCCTTTCTTCTTCCTTTCTCCCTCATCTCTCCTTTATAATTTAATATATCAGGAATGGAAGACTCCCCAGGAACTCCTGATTGAAAAGCAACCTCTCCATATAGCTTTAAAGAAGTCCTTGACTAAAACACACAAAACCACAACCTTTCAAAAATTTAAACACTTTAAAATGGTTTCTAATCATATCTTACTTTTTCTAATATTCCTGATTTCTAAGGTTTTCCTCCCTTCTAAGTTTCTATTTAACGCATCATTTATGGAATTTCTTTGTAGTTAGTTTACTTTGACTAATCTGCAAGAGTCACTACTAAGCCCTTGGCTTAAAAATACACAAGTTAAGGTATATTAATACTTCAAATATCTATTACCCTATTGCATATATTGGGTTGGCCAAAAAGTTCACTTGATTTTAAGTAAAAATAAAGACATATTTTTCATATTCACTGAGAACTTTATTGAGCAATGTAGTCACTAACTGAACAAATTTTTGGCCAACCCAATAATTGATGGATTACATCCTTGTGGTAAAGTGATTATAGTCTTGTAGTAAAAAATGAAGTCAGGTTAATGGAAGCACAGTTTCCAAAAGTATTTGAAAGAACCTTGCATGTGATATGCTACCAAGGTGCAAAAGCCTTGTACATGATAAACTTGTTGAATGAGCAAATGAGTGAGCCGGATTGTGGTGTTTAGTTTTCTTAAATTTGTAGAATACTAGGCTAAACTCTCATTTTCTTATAAGAAATATATTAAAAGACACAGTTGTACACAAAGGAAATTTATTCTTTCCTTCATCTTTTCTACATGATTATTCTTTTAATTTGAATCAAAACAAGTATGTGGTTAAATATGTACTAAGAATTCCAAAAGCAGTAGATTTTTGGGTTTCCCCTCAAAGTACCATTAAAAAAGGATCATACTGTCACATTCTGCTTTGAAACATGATTTTAGTAGATCAGCGTAACCAGTGGTGTGCGGTTTTTTTTTTTTTGTAGTTTTCATTTTCTTCTCTATTCTTTTAAAGACTATTTTTTAGAGCAGTTTTAGGCTTACAACAAAATTGAGAGGAAGGTCCAGAGATTTCCCACATACCCTTTGAGCTCCCCATTATCAACGTCACTCACCAGACTGGAACATTTTTTTTTTTTTTACACAAGAATGAGCATGCATTGACATATTATAATAATTTATAAAGTTCATAGTTTACCTTAGGATTCACTTTTTATGTTGTATGCTTTATAAGTTTGGACAGAAGTATAAATACATGTTGTTGTTCAGTCACTTAGTCACGCCTAATTCTTTTGTGTTTCCAGGGACTGCAGCACGCCAGGCTTCCCTGTCCTTCATTACCTCCCAGAGTTTGCTCAAACTCATGTCCATTGAGTTGATGATGCTGTCCAACCATCTTATCCTCTGTTGCCCTCTTCTCCTCCTGCTCTCAATCTTTCCCAACATCATGGTCTTTTCCAGTGAGTCAGCTCTTTGCATCCCGTGACCAAAATATTGGAACTTCATCTTCAGCGTCAGCCCTTCCAATGAATATTCAGGGTTGATTTCCTTTAGGGTTGATTGGTTTGATCTTCTTGCTTTCCAAGGGACTCTCAAGAGTCTTTTGCAGCACCACAGTTTGAAAGCATCACTTCTTCAGCATTCAGCCTTCATCAGCCAACTTTCATATCTGTACATAACTACTGGAAAAATAGTAGCTTTGACTATACATACCTTTGTTGGTAAAGTGATGTCTCTGCTTTTTAATATGCTGTCTAGGTTTGGCCTTCCTTTTTAACACTATACAGAGCATTTTCACTGCCCTAAAAATCCTCTATACCCTGCCTATTCATTTCTCCTCAACCCTGCCCACCATAACCACTGATCTTTTGTTGTTGCCATGGTTTTGCGTCCCAAGTGTTTTTAAAATATTGTTAGCAATTGGTCTACTCCAAATTAATTTGGAAGGACTTCTGTTTTGCAGTTGTCTATCCGTACTCAGCATCTATTTGCATTGTCTTCTGTATTACTGGGCTTCCCTGGTGGCTCAGATGGCAAAACATCTGTCTGTAATGCAGGAGACCCGGGTTTGATACCTGCATCAGGAAGATCCCCTGAAGAAGGAAATGGCAACCCACTCCAGTATTCTTGCCTGAAAAATCCCACGGCTGGAGGAGCCTGGTAGGCTACAGTCCATGGGGTCACAAAGAGTCAGACATGACTGAGTGAAGTCACTTTGTTTTCACATTCTGTATTTCAGGGGCTGGTAAGCTAAATGCTGTTTCTGCTAAGTCCCTTTCCTATTAGAGTTCTGGGTATGATTTAGACTTTACCATTAAGATGGACTCACGTGAACTTTAGGTGACAGAAAGAAGGCAGAGGCCATCTTTTTGCTGCCACGGTGGCTGCAGCAAGTCAGATGGGTATGTTTACTGTGGCCAAACTCCATGTGCCCGTGGGGAGTTACCATCATCGTAGATGTAGAGGCAGCAACAGCACCAGCCCCAGTTTTCTCATCCCTGGTTTCTAGCCAGAGTTGTGTGACCTTGGAGCTAGTGGTCCAGTGGTGGTCCCTTGACTTCTCTGCTCCTTTCAACAGTTTATAGGCACTGAATTTCTATGTTTCATTCAGAGGAGTTATGATCCCCAAAGGGGTTTTGTTTTCTTAAACTGAGTCTTGAATAATATAATTTTATATCAATAGTATTCAGTTTTTATATTTATTTAAAGAAGTACTTCTCTATGGAACATGTAAGTTGGTTATAAGATTTATACACATTTCTGGATAAAGAGTGTATGGAACTTATGGAACACATACACATATGCATACATATATTCTTTATGTCTATATTTCATATAGATATAATTTCCTACTCTCTCGGAGGGTTGTAGAAATGAATACTTGCAGAAACTTTATATGAGAGTTGAGACAGTTTTATTTTGATGGAGAAGAGTAAGAGAGGTAAATAAATGGTGGACCACAGGGGACTGGGTTGCTAAGTGTCATCCTGTGAAGGGCCCATAAAGTCCATAACATTCTCAGACATTGAAAATAGGATGGTAGTCCTCCCATATTCCCTATCTGTCTGTCTGTCTATCTGCCTATGTATCATCTATCTTTGTATTAGTCCATCCATCCATTCATCTATCAATCGTCTATCTACCTCTCTGAATATATGTGTGTAAATGTCTCTCTATATAAATAAATAGGTAAATGTTTCTAAAAGCTTTTGCCTTTCTCCCTCTGTATTGACTACTCTGATGCTTCAAAAATATATCAGAAATCAAATTCTTAAGTTTTCACTCTTTTGGACTCCTGCTCTGCCAGTGCCCTGAGCAGAGTGAAGTCACTAAGTTGTGTCCAACTCTTTGTGACCCCATGGGCTATATAGTCCATGGAATTCTCCAGGTCAGAATACTGGAGTGGGTAGCCTTTCCCTTCTGCAGGGAATCTTCCCAATCCAGGGATCAAACCCAGGTCTCCTGCATTGCAGGCAGATTTTTCACCAGCTGAGCCACAAGGGAGGCCCACGTATACTGGAGTGGGTACTCTATCCATTCTCCAGCAGATCTTCCTGACACAGGAATTGAACCAGGGTCTCCTGCATTGCAGGTGGATTCTTTACTAACTGAGCTATCAGGGAAGCCCAAATGCATCAGACTGTGGTCAAATCAACTTTAGAAGGAACAAAACTCAACGGATTTCTTTACTTAAGAAGTCTCAGTAACTATAACATGCTTCCATGCTCTGCATTTCTCCAAGAGGTCATGAAATTCACAGATTTTCTCAGGCATCTGACCTCAAAGACCACCCTTTATACACAGAGCAATTTTGTGGTATTACATTCTACAAGACATGTTTTGCAATTAGTATAGACCAAAAGATTCAGATGGACAAAGTGAATTTTTGATTTTTAAAAACCTTTTTTTCAGAATAGTAAATAAGAGATGAATTGGCATCTCTTTTCTTCTTTAAACCCTTTTAAACATCAGTTGGATCACTCATATTGAACATACTCCTCCCAAGTAGCCACGGGCAGACAGCCACTTTCTCGAGCTTTGCAGAGGTTCTAAATCAGTTTCCCAGCGATTTGTTTCTGCCTTCATTTCTTAGAGTCAGTAGTGGGCAGGAAATCAATCTTGTATAACATTGGACACTGTTAGCAATATCAGCAAGCTTTTCTCACCGGGCTAGCATTCTGAAGAGGGGAAAGTAGAGTACAGGGGTCTTTGTGGGATGAAGACTTCCCTAAATAAACTCTAAATTAAGTAAGCCTCCATTAAGTGTGGGTGCTGTTTCAGTGCTATGTGAAGTGAGTAAAAATGCAGATGTTGAGTCCTCTTTTTCATCACCTCCTTCATATGAGCCTTATTAAGGAAATTCTGATTGTATTTTCTACTACTATGATAATTTCCCTAACCATATTCTCAATCCTTCACTAACATTCTCTTTGTGTTGTTCTCGTTCAGTTGCTAAGTCATGTCCAGCTCTTTGCAGCCCCATGGACTGTAGCACCCCAGGCTCCTCTGTCCTCCACTCTTCTGGAATTTACTCAAATTCATGTCCATTGCGGTGATGTTATCTAACCATCTCATTCTCTGCCATCCCATTCTCCTTTTGCTTCAATCTTTCCCAGCATCAGGGTCTTTTCCAGAGAGTCAGCTCTTCGCATCAGGTGGCCAAAGTATTGGAGCTTCAGCTTCAGCATCAGTCCATCCAATGAATATTCAGGACTGATTTCCTTTAGGATGGACTGCTTTGACCTGCTTGCAGTCCAAGGGACTCTCAAGGTCTTCTCTTCAGTAGTAACTGGCAGTAAGGGAGTAGAAAGTCTCTTTGTGTTAGTTAATTTAAAAAGAAGCAGGCATGGGGGTGCAGGAGAATAAAAAATCCTCTTCTAAACATATCAAGCATGAGTGCACTGTTAGATGTTAAAATGGAGATGTTGAGTAACTGTTGGACAGAGGTGTCTAAAGTTAAGGTAAAATTTGAGGCAGGTCACATATGGGAGCTATCAGTGTAAAGATGATGTTTAAAGCATGTGGAATAACCTAGAAATGTAGTTAGGTAGGGCAGAGAAAAGACTTAAGGACTGATTCCTGAGGGCAAACCAGCCTTGAGAGATTAGGAGGTGGAATAGGATGCAGCAAAAGAGGCAGAGAGAGCTGACCAAGGTCTTTGAAGGAAGAACAAGAAAATATGCTATGCTTGGGAAGCCAAGTGGAAGCAATGTGTCAGGAAGGAAGAAAAAAGTCCTGTCAGATTCTCTGGTATCAAACAAGATGAGGTGGCCTCCCAGATAGCTCAGTGATAAAGAATCTACCAGCCAGCACAGGAGATGCAGGAGACGTGGGTTTGATCCTGGGTGGGGAAGATCCTCTGGAGGAGGAAATGGCAACCCGCTCCAGTATTCTTGCCTGGAGAATCTCATAGGCAGTGAAGCCTGGTGGACTATAATCTGTAGGGTCTCTAAGAGTCAGACGTGACTGAGCAAGCACAAGGTCTAAGAACTTTCCATTGGATTTGGCAGTGTTGGGGTCATTGGGAATGCTGAAGAAAGTAGTTTCTAGGAAGGAGGCATCCTCTGTATATTGCCAGCCATGGATGATATATAAACTGCTTTTCCAAGGGAGTTGCTCTGCTGACTTCCACCAAAGATTGGCCCCTATAATTATCTTTGGATCAGAAGCTACTTTAATCCACATAAACGTTTTGTTCCTTGTTTGGTGACTGCATGTCGATGGATTAGAGATAAAAGGAATTTATTTTGTGGCTAGAATTTTTTTCTTGTGATCTTTTGATTTAAACTTGGTTCTGTACACAGAGGATATGCGGGATGTGTGAGGAAAAGCTGTAAAATAAACATTTGAAATGAAACCCTGATGCTGAGTTTTTCAAATGGTTTTTTCATTTTAATGAGGCTTTTTCTTTGGCACCAAAGCATCTCTATTTTGTCCTAGACTGCTTTCTAGCTAGTACTGTGATAACAAAATAAACTTAATTTTATATACTTTAATATGATTTTTTATATTGAGATGGCTTTACATTGTTCCAATCCTTTATTCTGGGAGTTGACTTTTTAAAAAAATCATAAGAAGGTAGGGTAATATGGATGGTATCATGTCCATCGCGCAGTTTCTAGATGAGCTACAATTTAAGAAATTAGACTGAGCTAATTGTACATTGTAATATATGTGCTGCCAAAGCAAGCACAAATTATACATCCTAATATTAAATATCTCCAGGAAAGGATATTAGAAATGTACTAGGAAATTGTAATAGCTTTTCCTGAAACATTCAAGCTTTTTCTAATAAATATTGTAATTCCAATTTCAACTGAACTGAGGTTACACTGAGCAGTCAAGAATAGCTTCTCAATACCATTTGTATATTCAATATTTTTTCTACCTCATATTTTAGTCTGTGTGTCAAAATGGAGAAAACGAATTATGTTGTTTCTCCCTTACTCTCGTTTTTTTTGGGGGAAAATAAGACTGCCTGAAAATGGACTAAGATTTTCAATGTCACCACCTCCTATGCCTGTTTCTTCATTTGCGCAATAGGCTGAGTTTCCCCTTAGGCATGTCCTCTAAGTGTTAGGAAGTCTGACTAGATTATTAGACTCATTAGGTGCCCTTCCTGTTAGTAGTTTCCTTGTACTAGGAGAAAGTTAGTTTGCTCAATTTGTAATTTGAAATCTGAAAGAAAGACTGTCTGCTATATTTATTATTTGAATTCTGTGAGGAAGTTTAGGCAGCAGACATCCAGCTAGCTTCAAGAGCATTTCATATTAGGTGTAAAGTTGGATCCTTAATGTTACCAACTCGCATGCTGATATTAGCTTTTCTTGCTCCCTAACATTTTTCATGGTAGAGCCTTTGAGCAAACCTCTAACGCAGTTTCCAAAGATAAAGAAACTGCAAGGTCTACTTAAAGCATTCTTTTTTTTTTTTTTTTTGTGAGTTGTGAGATTGTGAGATAATTTGCAAAATAGCAGTGCCTGGCAGGATAATCAAATAGGACTGATTTTGGGCACATACATTTTCAACCTCAGTGATTTCTTGTTTTGATTACAAACATACCTCTAAAGGAGTGGCTGAATTTTGTCATTTCATATCCTGTAGATGGCAATGTTGCACTTAAAAAATAAACAGATAAATGTGTAAAGAAAGCTAAGCTTCCCAGGTAGAGCATTACTTAATAACCAGTGAGGGGGAGCTTTAATGCCAACTCAAGGTATACAGTTCGGGAAATATATTTCAATTGTAGAGTATGTATGGAATAGACAAATATCTGTAAATGCCAGTATTTACATTTTAACTTGTGCATGATTTGGGAGAATGTTTGGTTTAGCCGTGCCCCTTTTTTCTAAGCTGTCTCATTTTTCTTTAGGAATGCTTCATTTCAGGGCTCCTACTTAGGCGGCTTTCGCATTGCTGAAAGATGAAGAATCATCATTCCTGAAACCCACAGACTTTAAAAATATACACGATTTAGTGAGCCACTGAACCAGGCAGACAAAGAAGCCGGGACAGACACATGTGGCCTTTTCCTGGTGTTCAAGGGCTGCTGGCCTGCGCCCTGAGGAGTCAAGATTTGAGGTGGGAGGCTAGTGCCTTCTCAAACACCTCAATTTGTTATTCTCATTCCGTAGATTTGATTTCAAAAGCAGCCAAGAGACAGCCAGATGAGAATGTTTTAATTAAAATATAAACCCTCAATAAGGTAGATATGCTAAATCACTTGCTTTTAAATGGAGATGAAAAATCTAAATGCATGTAAAGGCATACTACAAACTTAGAGCAGGAAAATGTATGATGAGAATACTAGCTCTAGAAACCTAATTTCTTGCCACTTGGACCTTACGTTACCTTTTTTATGACCATAGAGTAAAGGCACGTGAACAAACAGAAGCATGGTCTTGTTTTGGCCCATTTTTGTCCATAAACTGTGAAATCCCCAGCACTATTCTTATTGCTCAGAATATAAATTTGTTGGTAAATTTAATCCAGACTAAGAAGCAATTATATACTGTTTGATAAGAATGGGAGAGGAATAAAACTAGACTGGGGTTGTGGAAAGATTTTGAAAATGGGTTTTAAAAATTTTGGTATAGTTTCAGATGAATGAGAAAAGCTTCTTTAGGAATAAAATATATGCTAGTCTGATTTTTTTTCTTCTAAATTATGTCTTTGTTTACTGAATATGAATTTGAGCTGTTAGGAATTTCTGGCCATATTCCATTTTATTGTCCATTTATGCTCTGACTTCCTCTCTTTTATAAATGCATGAGAAGCTGTGTAGAGCACAGGTATTGAGGTTGGATGGCTGTGAGGTGACACTTGGCTATTCCCACCTCAGCCTGGTGACTTGGTGTAAGTCACTTGATTGTGATGAACTCAATTTTAATCAATAAAATAGTAAAAATATCTGTACCCTTTAGGTATTTTGACTCATAATACCTCTTCAGTAAGCAGTAGCTTTTGTGGTTTTTCTTTTCCTCTGAGAAATAATCTCTCATCATTTTTTCTCTTTTTGGCAACAGAAGCATTACATAGAAAGTATTCAATAAAGATTTGTTAGGATGAATCACTGAAAAGGTGAATTAATTAATACTTGAAGAAAGTTTGTTCAGTGACATTCATATCAGACAGTTCCCTTCCACTTCTCTCTCTAGACTCAAGCTTAAGCAAGGAGTAACCAGATTGCAAAGTTCTGTAATTAAACCATACAAAGAGAGGAAGCAAAGCAAAAAGAAGCCAATATATTTAAAAATTTATTGTGGCATGTAAAGTGGAATCACAGGTTTTCCTATTGAGTAGAATTTCTAATGACGTTCATACAGGATCTGAAGTCCTCAGTCTATGAATGGGAGCCCTGACTTTTGCATTCTAACCAGGAAAATAAGCAAAACCTCAAATTCCACATCAAAAGAAAGGTTAATAATTTATTTGTTTGTACACTTATTGTGTGCATGTGTATGTTTTTGCTTTAAAGCAAGGAGACTACTGGGATTCTGTTCTGTATGTGAGTGAGTTTGGAGAGCTTTATAAAACACATAGAAAACACTAACTGGAGTCTTTCAAAGAGAATCATTTGGGCCTAATATGATTTTAGAGGATGCAAATCTTTGTAAATTAGTTTTTTACTATGAAGTGAATGCTTCAGCTAATGATCACAAATAAATCTAATCCTATAAAAAGTGTGGCCCAGCTGAGAAGTCTGTGATTACAAATTGGATTCCGGATATAAATTCTTCTTCTTTTCCTGGGTTCAGTGTGTTTAGTGAAACAGCCTGCCAATAAGGAATAATGCATTTGGATAACTTGCTTTGAAGCCAAAAACAGAAGGCAGGCTTTTAACTTTTGAAGTAAAATACTGCCTCATGTACATGCTTGATATCTTGAACGCATTAGTTTCTATCAATGAAGAACATCAAATGTCTCTAATATTGGGAAAATGCTTACCCCATGTCTGGTATTATGTCAGACGACTTACATGGTTGATCTTTCCATGGGTACCTTGTCCTAATAGGTGAACGCTGTTGTCATCAACCTTACTTTAGAGAGAAAAAGATTGCTGACGGGGTTAAGAAAGGAGTCTATGGCTTCTGGGCAGGAAGTGGTATGTTTGGGCCCTGAACCCAGGCCATTTGACCACAGTTGTAGGCTAGAGACTGGACTCTTGATGATACTCTCTCTCTAGCAAACATGTTTCTGTGAAATGTTTCTCAATATGCTAGTTGAAAGAGAGAGTATTAAACAGAGGCAGTATATGTGCATGTTTCTTAGTCTGGGGTATGGTTGCTTCTCTGGTTGTGTGTCTTCCTCTCTGGTCCTATGTTCCTTCATCTGGATATATTATGCTTCTCTAGAGGTTATATTATTACACAGAATGAATATATCATGCCTCCAGCATGAATCATTTTTACTTTCATGTTGATTATGCCAATGTCATAACATTATTACTATTGCATGTTTGTGTAAAATTATTTCCAGTGAATAAGATTGAAAAATACTCATAATTTTAAAAAGTTTCATCTAATTCTTTATGTTGACATAAGCTTGAAGACCAAAAAGTAGCATAGCTTAGCTATAGTCCTCTGGTTCTTTCAAAATAATTTTTATTACTGAATTCTATTGAAGTATTGTATGTTCGGCTTTCATGGTGGTCAGATATAATAGGAAGTTTCTGTGGCATTAAAAAAATACCAACACTACTGCTGAGGTCTTCATTTATTACCTTGTTCAAAACCCCTTGTAAAAGAAATTCTTACAACATATTCCTCCAAAAGCTGGGAACTTTCCCAATGATTTCAATGTCTGCTTGATGACATTGTGCTGTCTTTGACCTGAATTGCTAGGAATTTAGCATTAAGGTTTGAATCATTCTTATTTTTCACCCAGTCAAGACTGTATATAATATTTTTCTCCTTAGTTCTCCTGCCACAGTTCAAAATATTTTTCCATGAATTAATAGTCTTGAGTTTCTTTATATGCCTTTATTCCTAATTGCCCCTGAATTCTATTTGGCAATGAAAAGGCTACAAAAGAAATACACATAGAAAGAAACATTTATAAGGTATACATTTGTTTTGCCAGTTCATGTGAGTAGAATTTTCTTCAACAGGGTAAGCAATATAATAAAATTTCAGTGTATGCCTGACAACTTTCTTACTCTTTTTTATTTTTGATTTATGGATATAATGGTTGTGAAATGATCTTCCACAAACCATACTTTAAATTAAGTATTTCCTGATTCTTTTAAGATTTTAATTGATATTTGTTCATGACCATGTAGATGATACTGAATGTTTGGAACGAATAAATACTAATTAGACATAGTGATCCTAAAAATATAATAAAATTATGATAAAAGGAAGAGAGTTTATACTATACTCTTTGTTAATTGTTAATCATGTCTCATTCTATAATATTAAGTGTTCTCTGTCTTAAGAAGAAAATATTCACAACTCAATGGGGTGACTTAGCTTTTTACATGTTTCCTTTAATTAAAATTTGCATTTTCCTACTCAAATTGTGGAAAAGATGATATTTTTACAATAGTACAAGATCTGTGTTTACAATTATGTGTGAGATAAAGGGAAAAGCTTTTTGCCTTTAACCAACTTACTTTTTGAACTAGTCATGATTCAGTTATCATTTATCCTTTATTTATCTGTATATTCAATTCACAATTAAATCCTGATTATCCAAAACTCGTAAAGTTAGTGATTTCTCATCTGTTGCTCAAATTGTTTAAGTGTACTTTGTTTAGAAAAAAAATTCATGAATATACAAAGCAAGATAATTTTAAAAGGTGTATGCTAAGTCATTTCAGTTGTTTCTGTGCGACCCTTTGGACTGTAGCCTGCCAGGCTCCTCTGTACATGGGATTCTCCAGGCAAAAATACTGGAGTGGGTTGCTATGCCCTTCTCCAGGGAATCTTTCTGACCTGGGAATTGAACCCAGAAACCAATTCTAAAAGTATCATGACATTGAGGATGCTTGAAATAAGTTGGTCTGTGTCTGTGTCATCAATGCTTCATGAAACTCTGACTCATTTCATTAGTAGAAATATCTATCCAGCAAGTCAATAAAGAGTGCTGAGAGCATTTGTGAAATGCCATTGACTTTTGCAATTGCAAGAAATCCATCTCCCTAAACATGAATTGTGCTATGTATGTGTGTCTTCCAATAACCATCTCCTCATCAAATAATTTCAATGTCAATAAATAGAAGGGAACATGAAAATCCCTTGTGTCTATTCTTCCTTTCAGAACAAAAACTCTGACCTTGCCACATCTATAGAAAGTTAATATACCTGGAAAATTCAATACAGCTCTTTTGGCTAGAACTGTAGCTTTAGTTTACATTTTGGAAACTATTGTAAAGGTAATTTGACGTCTTTATTTTTAAAAAACACATTATATTAATAATTGCAGGAAACATGTGAATGAAGTAATCTTTTCAATCAAATTCTTGTGCTTTTATGGAATGACTATTATGTCTTTAATGACTTGGAACCATTTTCCTCTTCCTGGAGAGGACATTATGCTTTTGTTAGATAGTGATTTCCCCCCACCCCCACCCCTCAGTTATTTCCTCCTCTCCTAAGTGCCAGAAATGTCCTGAAAAGAGAAAACAGGGCACACTGAAGCCATTTTCTCAGAATATATAATCTAGAGCATTTTTGTGTTTTTGTTGTTATTGTTGTTATTATCTTTGTTTAGGACAATATTCTTTTATGTTTATTATGCATTATTCCTTTCAGTACATTTGGAAATTGGGGGCATTTATTTTCTTTATTTTACAAAAAGAGGACACACGGGCAAACGCTTCAGAGGGTCATTGGCAGCTCAGCTGGTAAAGAATCCGCCTGCAATGCAGGAGACATAGTTCAATTCCTGGGTCGGGAAGGTCCCCTAGAGAAGGGATAAGCTACCCACTCCAGTATTTTTGGGCTTCTCTGGTGGCTCTGCAGGTAAAATATCCGCCTGCAATGTGGGAGACCTGGGTTTGATCCCTGGGTTGGGAAGATCCCCTGGATAAGGGAATACCCATTCTAGTATTCTGGCCTGGAGATTTCCATGGACAGAGGAGTCTGGCAGGCTGCAGTCCATGGGGTGGCAAAGAGACTTACCATTTCCAGTCTTTGAAAGACACCGTAAAGGGAGCTTAAGTATCAGATTGGTGATATGGAAGATTCTACTCCTATGCCTGGAAGACCCTTTCAGAAATGTATGTGATAGATAACTCTAAATTTTCCTCTATGGATCTGCTTGATTTTCACCCACACTGAAGCTTTTTTCTTAGAAAGATTTCTCCCCCTCCTACAGAAATATTTCTATGCACTTGTCTCTATCACTACATGTGTTACTCTCAATTCTCACTGTTAAGTTACTTGCACACATTTGCCACTAGTCTTGAAGGTGTTACTGTCTCAGTGTATCTGACTCTTTGCGACCCTATGGACTGTAGCCTGCCAGTCTTCTCTGTCCATGAAATTTTCTAGGCAAGATTACTGGAGTGGGTAGCCATTCCCTTCTTCAGGGGACTTCCTGACCCAGAGATTGAACCCAACTCTCCCTCATTGTGGGCAGATTCTTTACTGTCTGAGCTATCAAGGAAGCTTAAGTGGCTTAAAAGTACAGATCATCACTTATTTGATTTTGCATCTCTGGCATTTAGCACGGTTCCTGACATTAGTCAAGTTGAATGAATGTATAGACATTTTTAGACTCTCTTAAATATGTGATTTGGAAAGATATTTGAAGGAAATCTATTTGTGGTGTTTTGGTTTCTTCAGCTTCATTTTTATACGTTTTCTAAACTCATACAGAGTGTTGGGTTACGTGGCATAATATGTGTACATTTGCTGTAAAGACAGTTTATTTGCAAATCCTTTATTGAATAAAAATGCATCTCTTAGGATCACAGGAAAGATATTTTGCAAGATTATTGTTATTGTTGAAAAATTATTGAATGTCAGTTTCTATATCCATTTTATTTCTCATAGTACCAAATATCTGAGTGGTAATAACATTTATTTTTTTCACTTTACCATTCCCATGGAGGCTTTAGATAAAAGCCTGACAATCAGTTGAGCTAAAATGAAAAAGACAGACAATGCCAAGTGTTGTTGAGAACGTGGAACAACTGGAACACTCAGGCACTGTTGATAGGAGTGTAAATTTATATAAAATATTTTGAAAACCTGTTTCATAATATCTGTAAAGCAGAATATAGGTATGCCCTGTGACTCAGCATTGTTGCTGTTAGGTATATGACACATTGAAATGAATACATATATTAATCAAAATATATACAGGTGAATGTTCATAGCAGTCCTGTCTATAATTGTTCTAAATTAGAAATATATCAAATGTCCTCAACAGTAGAATCGATGACCATTGTATATAAATATAGTAAAATACTAATGTAGCAATTAAAGTGAATGAAATGCGGCTGCATGTAACAACATGGATGCATCTCACACACACACAACAATAGTGTTGAATGAAAGAATTCAGAACTAAATGAATGCATATTATATAATACCCTTTATCACTTCTTGGCCTTTTGGCTAAGATCCATTGTAGTATATGATACCATTTCTATAAATTTCAAAGAGTAACAAAACACATCTGTAGTGGTGAAGCCATCATAATAAGCAGAGGGACATGAAAGGGGCATTTAAGGGGTTGCCAGTGTTCTATTCAATAAGTTGACTAGGGGTATCCAGGTAGGTATGTTTAATTTGTTAGAAGGTTTTGAATTATAAAACTGCAATCTCTGCACTTTTCTTCATTTATTATACATCATTAAAAGTTTCAAGATGAAATGAAGTTAGAATAAAGCATCAAAATCATGATCCAGCAGTTAGTGTCCAAATGGAAATTTTCTGTCTTGAATAAACATTTCAGAATTCCACCATCCTTTTATTAAATGGGAAAACTTTGGCCTATGTTAATGAAGCCAAGGTTTCCTGAATCTTTAGGCTTCTGGTATATTGCTATTCTGTTGACCAACTTGCAAAACCCCTTGGATAGTCATGTTAAAACCAAGACAACAGGCCCAAAACAGAGTCACTTATGCAAAGCCCCACATCACCAAACTGGTACTTAATTTAATTACAGTTTCAGCTCTTCCAGAAATGGAGTCTTAAACCAATTAATGAGGAATCACCTGATCAGCACCAGTTAGGAAATCTGCCTGCTAAACTCCTGCCATACCCTGAAGGAAGATAACCTTGAAATAATCAACCTTTTTTTCCCCCTATTATAACTTCCTTGTTCCCGTTCCCTTTTGCCTATAAAAGTCTTTCATTTTTGTAGTTCCTCAGAGTTCCTTTCTACATGCTAGATCGCATGCTGCCCGATTCATGAATCATTGAATAAAGCCAGTAAGATCTTTAAAATTTACTCAGTTGAATTTTGCTTTTTAGCAGTAGTGATAAAGTTTCACCTCCCACAGCTCCAAAATATTAAAAAAGAGTAGATATGTATCATATTGGACTATCAAATAGTTTCTGATCTTTTTCACTCACCATTTTCTGAGAAAGACTTCAAGCAGCTACACAAGTGATATACTACTCAGGCCATGTTAATAAAATGGCATAATTAGTGATGACATTTTAATATGAAAAGCCATTGAACTTCGTGTATTTTGTAAATTGATGTGTTTTCTTTGAGAATGTGTGGCTCAGTGGTAAAGAATCTGCCTGCCAGTGCAGGAGAGGAGGGTTTGATCCCTGGATTAGGAAGATCCCCTGGAGGAGGAAATTGCAACCCACTCCAGTATTCTTCCCTGGAGATTCCCATGGACAGAGAAACCCCATGGGCTGCATTCCATTGGGTTACAAGAAGTCAAATGTGACTAAATACACACACACATATTATTTACAGGTTTTCTTTTTTAAAAATAAATTATTCCTAGTTAGAGAAATATATATATATATATTTTTTTCCTGAGTTAGAATTTCTGTGTTCATGTTTTATGGATCAGTAGCAAACAAGAAAAAGTTTCAAGAGACTGACCATTTGTAGAGAAATTCATGATAACTTTAGTACTTATTAGCTATAAAAAGATTAAAAAAGATAATAAATTGGTTGCTTCTTTGTCAAGGTCCAAGGAAAGAAGTGCTTTCATTAGCCTTCTTATAGGCAGATGAGAAATGAGGCAGAAAACACTTATAGAACAACTAGGAACAATCTAAAATATGAAGTTCTGATAGGAACTTGGGTTGCTTCTAACTATGAAAAGGTTTGAAAAGCAACTTCTGACAGAAAGGAAACAACAAAAAGAGAAGTTAGGAAAGTAGCAATATGAAAAATGATGATACAGTCTTTGCAGTTTAGCTTGGTCTTTGAGATGTGCCATATTGCATAGTTTAATTTTGAAAGGTCATTTAAATAGAGTTAATTGCCTCTTTTAAGTTGGATAGCCAACAAGGTTTGTTCAAATGTTTTGTGTACTTTGGGCCTTAGAAGTAAAATGAAGAATTTAATCATTCTTAGAACTGTCCTAATAGGTGAGAGTCATAGATATTTCAAAGTATTATAACACCAGACAGAACAAAAGTTTATCAACCTGGCCAGATAAATATTGTCAAGGAATGCAAGTTAGAAATACCTTGCTGTTGTTCTTTAGTTGCTCAGTTGTGTCTAACCCTTTTGCTACCCCATGGACTGTAGTAGCAGGCTACAGTCCTGCTCCTCTCTCCATGGGATTTTCCAGGCAAGAATACTGAAGGGGGTTGCCATTTCCTTCTCCAAAATATACCTAGCATTATAGTAGTTTGTGAAGGGAGGAAGAGAAATAAAATTTACAATTGTGGGTTCAGATTTTTATACCAAGTATTAGATATACATAATATTATGTTGGGTTTGTGTTAAGTCACTTCAGTTGTGTCTGACTCTTTGAGACCCTGTGTATTGGAGCCTGCCAGGCTCCTCTGTCCATGGGATTCTCCAGGCAAGAATACTGGAGTGGGCTGCCATTTCCTCCTCCAGGGGATCTACTTGACCAGGGATTGAACCCATGTCTCTTACGTCTCCTGCATTGGCCGACGGGTTCTTTACCTTTAGTGCCACCTAGGAAGCCCGGTATTATGTTAGTATTACTTAAAGAAATTCTCGGTTCAATTTAAGTTAAATTGTTAGAACTTTTATGTTGATTACCATTGTTTCAATGACATGACTCTTGACTGGAAGGTATAATACATGCTGAGCCCTGTCACTGGTTAGCAACACAGCGATTTATGTATTTGCCTGTATTAGGGGCAATTAGGATGCCTAATGTACATTAAACACACTAAATGTATTCATAAAAATCCTGAGTGATAGCAATATGGAAATTTCCAAACTCAGTTTTGGGAAAATGTGGGCTGAATAGAGACTACTTTCCATTATCTGTGATAATGAGGATTTGGTACAATAAAAAATAAAATTCATGTTTTAGCCTCTGATTCCAGCCTCTTTACTAATAAATTTTTACTACAAGCACTAACAGATGACAGATGTGGTTGACTTGTCTCCTTCCTCTTTCAACTCTCTAATGAGCAATTAAATAACCTGAAGCAGAACAATCAAAAGGTCTGGAAAATTCACATGCCAGTTAATCCGTTTCTAAAAAATGAGGGTTAATGGTACTTAGCTCTGTAGTTCGTCAAGAATTCCCCAAGCATCTTTCTCAGAATGACTTTGAAAAAGGGGACACCCAGTAATAGCATAATTTTCAGTAATGGTACCATTTACCTTGTCTATAATTTACAGTATCTTTTCAAGTATTCTCCTACTCAAGCATTACAATTCTAAGCATTACAATTCACCAATATAGAGTCTTTCTTTGGGTAATAATCCTCTTTAGATTCTCTTTCCTTCCTCTTCTCTTCCTCCTTCCTTCCTTTCCTTCTTCCCATTTTTTCTTCCCTCTTTTCCTCTACATAGTCATCGAGTGCTTGGTATGTAGCACACACTGCTGGGTATGGACATGTAAAGATGAATAAATATAAACATTTTGATCTAATACTGAGTACTGTCTTCACAGTCAGTCAGAAATGTATAGCTGTAAAGTAATGTATCTAGTTAAGAGAAAGATGCCTGGGTATTTGGGGAACATTTAAGAAGGGCAGGTTAGGATTAGGGCTGGAAGATCATTCCAGGTGAAGAAGACAGCAGAAGCAAGAATAGTGCTTGAGACAGCAGAGACTATAAGGGAAGCAAGAAGCAGCCCAGTGTTTCTGTACTATGAAGTACAAAGTAAGGTTGGTGAGTGGTAAGATGAGAAATTGAGATGAGAGTCTTATAATACATCCTAACAAAATTAGGGTTTTTCTTGAAGACTTCAGGGATTCCCTGAAGGTTTTAGAGCAAGGTAAGAACATGATCACCTTTGTATTTCAGAGCAGCACTAACAGTATTGGAAACTGCAACCAAAACAAGGATGGTAGCTGAATTGCGGTTATGAAGCTGATGTAGGAGGGCAGGTTCTGACAGACTGTGACATTGGGCCATGGAGTTAAAGGACTGGTATGCTATAATGCATATTTAGGAGGCCAAATGAAAGATACTTGGTGACAGATTAAGCATGAGAATGAGAAAGGGGCAAAGAATAATAGTCATGTTTCTGTGCAGACTCTGATGTCACCAAGCAAATTAAAATAAGAGGAGTTTAAGGATAATATGAACGGGAAGTGCTGCTTATAAGTTGCATTTAGGGTAAACTAGTAAAATATTTAACAGAGAAGAAACTTTATATGTCTGTACTTTTAGGGAGATATTTGTGCAGAAAATATACATTTGGGAATAGGGAATGTTTTCATTTCAGGTGAAATGATTTGAGTGGATGAAATTTCTCAGGGACTGAAAAAGGATGGCAATGTTCAGGAATCTCCTAAACACCAGCACTTTAAGGGCAGACAGAAGGAAAGTTATACAAGGAAAAGAGAAAGTAGGCACAGAGGAGGCAGAAAAGCATACTTAGGCACTAGTTGCTTTTTAAAAATCTTTTTATTTTATATTGGAGCATAGTTGATTAGCAATGTTGTGATAGTTTCAGGTGGATAGCAAAGAGATTCAGTTATACATATACATATATCTATTCTTTCTCAAATTCTTTCCCCATGTAGATTGTTACATAGTATTGAGCAGAGTTTCCTGCTCTATAATAGTAGGTCCTTGTTGGCAGGCAGTAGTTTGAAGAGATTTGGACATAAAGAGAATGGAGAACTTAATGCTTACTGCAATCAGGTATTGCAGGAAGTCCTATTGGCCATTTTATAGGGGATGCTTATTTGGGACCAAGGACCCTGAACAAGTTGGATTTTGCTTTACTGACCCAAAGAAGTTCTAGAAGAAGAAGTAAAGACAAGACCAGGTCATACCAAACCCAAACAAAGTATTTTATTTCAGGGTGGAGTATTGGTTCCACCCTGCACTGTAGGATTCTAATTTATGAGCTTGTCCATACTTGAATACTTATTCCCTCAGAATAGGCTGCTCCAAGGCAGGGCTTTTAATTTTTTTTGTTTTCTTTTGAGTCTTACACCCAGTTTCATCCTTCTGTGTTTTATCATTCAGATAATGAAGAAATGTGCATCCAAGGAAAATCAAGTGAAGGAGAGGAAAATTTTGAGTTCTCCCTCAGGCCCAGGCTACCTGTGTCTCCCTCCGAGTCTTCTAGATGAAGACTTTGTATACTAGAGGCAGTTACAGATACTCTGAACATTGTTTAAAAGAGAATTCAAACTAAATCTGATGTCTGAGAGAAAGAGGGCAAGATCCACCATGGCTCATCATGATGTAAATTTTCTGCTCTAATAAACCCACTAGACTTAGGTGCACTGAGCCAGGAGTATCCCCCATCGAATGATATCTTTCTAGTAAGAAAACCTGTGATGTATATTCATTGAAATTTGTAATTATTGTACTGTCACAGAATTTAAAAAAAATAAATTTTAGACCAATTTTAGCATTGTAGAATTATTGTGAAGATAATATAGAAAGTTTGGTAACTAAAATCCATGCTTTATTCACCTTTATTCTGTTTTCCCTTACTGTTCCTTTCCTGCTTCAGGATCCCACCCGTGATACCATGTTACACTTCATGATCAAGAATCCTTAACCCCTCTTGACTATGACAATTATTCAGAATTTTCTCTGTTCTGCTCATCTGGAGAGTTCCAGGAGTTAAGGTCTTTTGTGGAATGTCCCACAGTTGAGATTTGTCTGATGTTTTTCTTCCAGTTAGACAGGGGTAATATATTTTTGTAAGAAAACCACAGATATAAAGAGCCATCCTCATATATCACATCAATAAAACTTAGCATTGCTATGTTTAGTTCAGATACTCAGACTCTTTGCAACCTCATGGACTACATCATGCCAGGCTTCCCTGTCATTCACCAACTCCTGGAGCTTGCTCAAACTCATGTCCATTGAGTCAATGATGCCATCCAACAATCTCATCCTCTGCCATCCCCTTCTCCTCCCTCCCTTCAATCTTTCCCAGAATTAGGGGTCTTTCCCAATGAGTTTGCATCAGGTGGCCAAGGTATTGGAGTTTCAGCTTCAGCATCAGTCTGTCCAGTGAATATTCAGGACTGATTTCCTTTAGGATGGACTGGTTGGATCTCCTTGCAGTCCAAGGGACTCTCAAGAGTCTTCTCCAACACCACAGTTCAAAAAGCATCAATTCTTCAGTGCTCAGTTTTCTTTATAGTCCAACTCTCACATCCATACATGACTGCTGGAAAAACCATAGCTTTAACTAGATGGACCTTTGTTGGCAAAGTAATGTCTCTGCTTTTTAGTATGCTGTCTAGATTGGTCATAGCTTTTCTTCCAAGGAGCAAGTGTCTTTTAATTTCATGGCTGCAATCACCATCTGCAATGATTTTGGAGCCCAAAAAAGTAAAGTCTGTCACTCTTTCCATTGTTTCCCCATCTATTTGCCATGAACTGATGGGACCGGATGCCATGATCTTTGTTTTCTAAATGTTGAACTTTAAGCCAACTTTTTCATCCTCCTCTTTCACTTTCATCAAGAGTTTCTTTAGTTCTTCTTCACTTTCTGCCATAAAAGTGGTGTCATCTGTATATCTGAGGTTAGTGATATTTCTCCAGGCAATCTTGATTCCAACTTGTGCTTCATCCAGCCCTGCATTTTGCATGATGTATTCTGCATATAAGTTAAATAAGGAGGGTGACAATATATACAGCCTTGACATACTCCTTTCCCAATTTGGAACCAGTCTGTTCTATGTCCAGTTCTAACTGCTGCTACTTGACCTGCATACAGATTTCTCAGGAGACAGGTAAAGTGAAAGTGAAAGTCTTTCAGTCATGTCTGACTCTTTGTGGCCCCATGGACTCTACAGTCCATGGAATTCTCAAGGCCAGAACACTGGAGTGGGTAGCCTTACCCTTCCCAACCCAGGGATTGAACCAGGTCTCCCTCATTGCAGGCAGATTCTTTACCAGCTGAGGCACCAGGGAAATCTGGAGGCAGGTAAGGTGGTCCGGTATTCCCATCACTTGAAGAATTTCCCACAGTTTGTTGTGATACACACAGTCAAAGGCTTTGGCATAGTTAATCAAGCAGAAATAGATGTTTTTCTGGAACTCTCTTGCTTTTTCGATGATGCAGCAGATGTTGGCAATTTGCTGGTTCCTCTGCCTTTTCTTTGGAGAAGGAAATGGCAACCCACTCCGGTAGTCTTGCCTATAAAATCCCATGTATGAAGAAGCCTGGTAGGCTTATACTCCATGGGGTCGCAAAGAGTCGGACATGACTGAGCCACTTCACTTCACTTCACTGCCTTTTCTTAACATTGTTAATGTTAACCTTGACCAAACACAACTTGCAGTAATGTTTGTCAGGTTTTTCTACTGTAAAGTCACTCCCTTTCTCTCTTTTCATACTATACTCTTTGGAAAAAGGTCACTGTGTCCAGCCCATACTTCAAATATAGGGAGCTATTCTTCATCTCCTTCAGGTAGAATGTCTATATATATTATTTAGAATTATTCTGTACAGAATTTCTTTCTTTTTCTCTCTCTTATGTCATTAATTTACATCAGTTTGAATTCATGAATGTTATTTTACATTTTGGGTTATAATCCAATACTTTAATTTTTTGCTCAAATTGTTCCAGCTTTGGCCACTAGGAGCTCTTTCAGCTCTTTCAGCATCCATTTGATACACTCCCAACATTGTATTTCTTTGAGGGCTTCCTTACTTTCTGACACTTCAAGATGCTCTAAGCTCATCATGTAAGACTTAGGCAGGAAATACACAACCAACATTTCTGTAAGGAACCTTGGGTCCTTTTATTGGAGAATGGTATTATAAACCAAGATTTGGGTGCTAAGTTTGCTCCTTGCTGTTGTACTCTCATTGCTTTTAGCCTCTTTCAGCTAACAAAACAAGAAATATATTTCTATATGTAGCCATCTTTATTTGTATTAAGCTGAGCATTAGTTTATAGTGATGTCTCCTATTCTAATTCACTACCATATAGAACATTTCAGCTTCCCCTCTTTGCTTATTTGTAACCTCCCACTCCATCATCCATCCAGCATCCATTTATTGTTCAGTCTCAATATAATATTACAACAGTCATTTTGGAATTTTTAACCTGTATTTCCACAGGAAGTAAGTTTATCAACTGGAGTACAATGTCAACCACAGTTCTTTTTGCCTTTCTTCTTTCTGAAGCTACTTAGGTCAGCAGTTTACTTTTCCACCCTCTTCAGTGAAGCTGTCTCCATCTTGATTACCTAAATGAATTTTTAAAAAATTGAATAAAACTCACTCTTTGTGCTGTAAAGTTCTTTGGGTTTTGAAGATGCTCAGTGTCTCATATTATACATTATAGTATCATACCACTCAAGAAATGATTTTACCACTCTAAAAAATCCTCTATGTTTTACCTGTTCAAACCCCTTCTCCCACCACCACCACCAAACATCTTGCAAATGCTGTTCAGTTTACTGTCTCTATAGTTTTGCTTCTCCAGAATGTTCTAAAATTTGGATGATACTGTACAGATGACCCTTGGACAACATGGGTTTGAACTGCATACATCTACTCATACACCTATTTCATTCTTCAATAAATATACAGTTTAGGCTTTGTAATTGCAAATCAAACCAATCTGTAGTTGGTTGAATCTGAGGATGTGAAACCTGAAGATATGAAACATTTTTTTCATGGATCATGCTAATGGTATTTCATTTAATTTCTCATCACCAAACTCAAGGTCATGTAGATTTTTCTGTTATGTTTTCTTCAAGAAAATTGATAGCTTTGAACTTTACATTTAGGTACATGATCCATTCAGAGCTCATTTTTGTGAAAGGTCAGTGTCTGAATTCATTTTTTGACTTGTGAATGATCAGTTGTTTTAGCACCATCTTTTATTATTTTTCCCTTGAATTCTTCACTCCCTTGTAAAAAACATCACTTGACTATGTTTGTGTGGGTCTTTTCAGGGTTCTCTGTTCTGCTCCATTGAACTGTGCCTATTCTGTGGCCAATATCACACTATCTTAATTGCAGCAAACTTATGTAAACCTTAAAATTTGATAGTGTGAGTTTTGTTTCTAGGTTTGTTCTTCCTCTTCAGTATTGTGTTGGCTCTTCTAGGTCTTTTGCTTTTCCATATAAAGTTTAAAATCAGCTTGTTGATTTCTACAAAATAGCTTGCTGGGATTTTGTATTTTAAATAAACAGACCAAGTTAGACTGGACTGCCATCTTTTAAGATTGGGTCTTCAAATCTATAAACACTGAATGTCTTTCCACTTATTTAGATCTTCTTAGATTTCTTTCATTAAAGTTATGTACTATTGCAGAAATAGTTGTTATAATATTTTGTTAAACTTATACCTAAATTTAATTTTCTTGGTGGTGGCTATTGTTATTTTAAATTATAATTATTCATTGCTGGTTGTGGTATGCATAATGATGGCTTTCCAAAGATACCCATGTTCTAATGTTCACTTCAGACTTGTGAGTATTTAACCTTATGTTACACAGTTGACTTTGAAGATATAATAAAGCTAAGAATCTTAAGATTTGGAAATTATCCTGGATTAGTTGACAGGCCCAATGTAATGATTAAGATCCTTTGATTCAAATGCTATTTAGATGTTGTTTAATCTCCATGTATTTTGTGATTTTCCAGTATGTAAGTGTCACCGATAGCTACTGTTTATATTATATAGTTTAATTCCTTTGTGGTCTGAGGTCAGTGGTTGTATGATTTCTTTCTTTTTGTTTCATGGCCCAGAATGTGGCTTAACTTGGCGAATGTTTCATGTGGGCTTGAGAAGAATGTATGTTCTTCTGTTAATGAATGAAGTAGTCTATAGATGTCCATTATCTCCAGCTGAAAGTGTTGTGGTTTTTGAGTTCGACTGTGCCCTTACTCTGTGCCACTGGAGCAGCGGCTGCACAGCTGGCGGGGTGGCTGCGTGGTGCTGGAGCAGCTGTGCGATGCCCAACGTCCAAGGGCAAGGGAAAAGCCCAGCAAGGTGGTGGGGGGCAGAATCGCATTCAGAATCAAACCCCATACCCGCCAGAGATGCTCAGAGGGCTCAAACATACCTTGTGCACACCGGGACCCAGAGACCCCACAGAGACTCAGACAGCACTGTGTTTGGGTGTCTCCTGAAGAGGTAAGGTTAGCAGTGGGCTGCTGCGGGGGCAGGGGCTCCGGGTGCAGTAGACCTGGATATGGCACAAGCCCTCTAGGAGGAGGTCACCCTTAACCCACCATAGAGCCTCCAGAACTTACACAGGACTGGGGAAACAGACTCCCTCTAGGAGGAGGTCACCCTTAACCCACCATAGAGCCTCCAGAACTTACACAGGACTGGGGAAACAGACTCATGGAGGGCACAAACAGAACTTTGTGTGCACCAGGACCCAGGAGGGAGGAGCAGTGACCCCACAAGAGACAGACCCAGACTTGCCCATGGGTGTCCAGGAGTCTCTGGCGGAGGTGTGGGTCAGCGGTGACCTGCTGCAGGGTTGGGGGCATTGAATAGCAGTGTCTGCATGGGACATTTAGAAGGTGATCATCATTATCTTCATTACCTCCAGCATAGCTTGGCCTCAGGTCAAGTAACAGGGAGGGAACACAGCCCTGCCCTTAAACAGAAAATTGGATTAAAGATTTACTGAGCATGGCCCAGCCCATCAGAACAAGACCCAGTTTCCCCCTCAGTTAGTCTCTCCCATCAGGAAGCTTCCTTAAGCCTCTTATCCCTGGACTGTAGTCTACCAGGCTCCTCCATCCATGGGATTCTCCAAGCAAGAATACTGGAGTAGGTTGCCATTTCCTTCTCCAGCCATCAGAGGGCAGACAGAATGAAAACCACAGTCACAGAAAGCTAACCAATCTAATCATATGGACCACAGCCTTGTCTAACTCAATGAAACTTTGAGCCATGCCTTGTAGGGCCACCCAAGACAGATGGGTCATGGTGGAGAGTTCTGACAAAACATGGTCCACTGGTGAAGGGAATGGCAAACCACTTCAGTGTTCTTGTCTTGAGAACCTGATGAACAGCATGAAAAGGCAAAAAGATAGGACTCTGAAAGATGAACTCCCCAGGTCAGTAGGTGCCCCATATGCTTCTGGAGATCAGTGGAGAAATAACTCCAGAAAGAATGAAGAGGCAGAGCCAAAGCAAAAACAACACTCAGTTGTGGATGTGACTGTGATGGAAGCAAAGTCCAATGCTGTAAAGAGCAATATTGCATAGGAATCTGGAATGTTAGGTCCATGAATCAAGGCAAATTGGAAGTGGTCAAACAGGAGATAGCAAGAGTGAACATCAACATTTTAGGAATCAGTGAACTAAAATGGACTGGAATGGGTGAATTTAACTCAGATGACCATTATATCTACTATTGTGGGCAAGAATCCCTTAGAAGAAATGGAGTAGCCATCATAGTCAACAAAAGAGTCCTAAATGCCGTACTTGGATGCAATCTCAAAAACAAGAGAATGATCTCTGTTCATTTCCAAGGCAAACCATTCAATATCACATTATTCCAAGTCTATGCCCCAACCATAATGCTGAAGAAGCTGAAGTTGAATGGTTCTGTAAAGAACTATGAGACCTTCTAGAACTAACACTCAAAAAAAGATGTCCTTTTCAGTATAGGGGACTGGAATTCAAAAGTAGGAAGTTAAGAGATACCAGGAGTAACAGGCAAATTTGGCCTTGGAGTACAAAATGAAGCAGGGCAAAGGCTGACAGAGTTTTGCCAAGAGAATACACTGGTCATAGCAAACACCCTGTTCTAACAACACAAGAGAAGATGCTACACATGGACATCACCAGATGGTCAATACTGAAATCAGACTGATTATATTCTTTGCAACCAAAGCTGGAGAAGTTCTATACAGTCAGCAAAAATAGGACCAGGAGCTGACTGGCTCAGATCATGAACTCCATATTGACAAATTCAGTAGGGAAAACCACTAGACCATTCAGGTATGACCTAAATCAAATTCCTTATGATTACATAGTGGAAGTGACAAAGAGATTCAAGGGATTAGATCTGATAGACAGAGTGCCTGAAGAACTATGGATAAAGATTTGTGACATTGTATGGGAGGCAGTGATCAAGACCATCCCCAAGAAAAAGAAATGCAAAAAAGCAAAATGGTTGTCTAAGGAGGCCTTACAAACAGCTATGAAAAAAAGAGAAGTGAAAGGCAAAGGAGAAAAGGAAAGATAACCCATTTGAATACAGAATTCCAAAGAATAGCAAGGAGAGATAAGAAAGCCTTCCTCAGTGATCAATGCAAAGAAATAGAGGAAAACTTTACAATGGGAAAGACTAGAGATATCTTCAAGAAAATTAGAGATACCAAGGGAACATTTCATGCAAATATGGGCACAATAAAGGACAGAAATGGTATGGACCTAACAGAGACAGAAGATATTAAGAGGTGCAAGCATACATAGAAGAACTATACAAAAAAGATTTTCATGAACCAGATAATCATGATGGTGTGATCACTCACCTAAAACCAGACATCCTGGAATGTGAAGTCAAGTGGGCCTTACGAAGCATCACTACCAACAGAGCTAGTGGATGTGATGGAATTCCAGTTGAGCTATTTCAAATCCTAAAAGATGATGCGGTGAAAGTGCTGCACTCAATATGCCAGCAAATTTGGAAAACTCAGCAGTGACCACAGGACTGGAAAAGGTCAGTTTTCATTCCAATCCCAAAGAAAGGCAATCCCAAAGAATGCTTAAACTACTGCACAATTGCACTCATCTCACATGCTAGTAAAGTAATGCTCAAAATTCTCCAAGCCAGGCTTCAACAGTACATGAACCATGAACTTCCAGATGTTCAAGCTGGTTTTACAAAAGGCAGAGAAACCAGAGATCAAATTGCCAACATTTGTTGAATCATCAAAAAAGCAAGAGAGTTCCAGAAAAACATCTACTTCTGCGTTATTGACTATGCCAAAGCCTTTGATTGTGTGGATCACAGCAGACTGTGGAGACACAGAAGTATAGAACAGACTTTGGGACTCTGTGGAAGAAGGCGAGGGTGGGATGTTCTGAGAGAATAGCATTGAAACAAGTATACTATCAAGGGTGAAACAGATCTCCAGCCCAGGTTGGATGCATGAGACAAGTGTTCAGGGCTGGTGCACTGGGAAGACCCAGAGGGATGGGATGGGGAGGGAGGTGGGAGGGGGGATCGGGATGGGAACACATGCAAATCCATGGCTGATTCATGTCAATGTATGGCAAAAACCACTACAATATTGTAAAGTAATTAGCCTCCAACTAATAAAAATAAATGAAAAAAAAAAAAAGCAGAGACATTACTTTGCCAACAAAGGTCCCTCTAGGTAAAGCTATTGTTTTTCCAGTAATCATGTATGGATGTGAGAATTGGATTATAAAGCAAACTGAGCACTGAAGAATTGATGCTTTTGAACTGTGGTGTTGGAGAAGACTCTTGAGAGTCCCTTGGACTGCAAGGAGATCCAACCAGTCCATCCTAAAGGAAATCAGTTTGAATATTCATTGGAAGGACTGATGATGAAGCTGAAACTCCAATACTTTGGCCACCTGATGTGAAGTACTGACTCATTTGAAAAGACCCTGATGCTGGGAAATATTGAGGGCAGGAGAAGGGGACGACAGATTATGAGATGGTTGGATGGCATCATCGCCTCAATGGACATGAATTTGAGTAAATTCTGGGAGGTGGTAATGGACAGTGAGGCCTAGTGTCCTGCATCCACTGGGTCTCAAAGAGTTGGACACAAATAAGCAACTGAACTGAACTGATGCCCTTACTGATTTTTTGCCTTCTGGATATTTCCAATAGAGGGGTATTGAAGTTTCCAGTTATGATAGTGGGTTTATCTATATCTCCTTGCAGTTCTAAGTGTTTGCTGTACATAGCTTGATGCTCTGTTGTTAGGCATGTACATTCAGAATTTTTATGTCTTCTTGTAGAATTAAACTTTTTATCATAAATGATGCTTTTCTATATCTGTGATAACTTTCCTTGCTTCCAAGTTTGCTTTGTCTGAAATGAATATATCTCCTCTTGCTTTCCTTTAATTAGTGTTATCATGGTGTATATTTCTCCATCCATTTAGGTTTAATCTATATGTGTCTCAATATTTAAAGTAAGTTTCTTGTAGATAACATGCAGTTGAGTCTTGCTTTTTGATCCACTCTGACATTCTCTGTCTTTTCATTGGTGCTACTGGAAATCTCTGTCATGGAAGTGAACTAAAGTCTACAAGATCACAAGGTAAGCATCCTTGTATTAGGAATTCAGAGGTTTAGGTCCAGTGGTTCTGTGGATTTGAGGAGTGTACATATCTATTTTATTTTTTTTACTAATCCAAAACTGAAATTTAGCGTTTCTTTCCATTATAAAATAAGCAACAAACCACAATAGAACTAGCAGTACCTGGTCATTGATATCTACAGGACTCAGACATATTTTTATATCACATTTACAGTTTTTGCCAATATTCACAGTATAGTTTCTGCTCAACACTTTGAAAAATATGCTAGTTAGTAGACTCAAAACTTGATCCTGTTATTTATTGCATCCGTGAAGAAGCACATATATAACCATGTAAAAAAATGAGCTATATTTAGATGTAATTGATTTCCTTTTAAAATCCTATTTTTATTTTATAGAACAAAAATTATACTGTGGAGGCACGGTAAGCAGAATAATGGCCCCCAAAATGTCCCTACCCTAGTTTTTTATACCTATGAAGTTGTTACCTTACATAACAAAAGGGACTTTGCAATATATGGTTATGGTTAAGGACCCTGAAATGGGGAGATTATCCCAGATTATCCACATGGGTCCGGTCTAATCATACAAGTCCTTAAAAGTGGAAGAGAAAGGAAGAATATTGGGTTAGACAGATGTGACCTGAGGACTGCACCTACTGTTGCTATCATTGAAAGTGCAGAAAGGCAACCGTGAATGAAAGAAAGGTGTGGGAAAGAGCCTCAGCTTCAGGCAGCAAAGAAAGGGAATTTTGGTTTTTACACTGCAAGGAACTGAACCTGCCAACTATCCACATGGGGAGGAAACAGATTATCTCCTAGAGTCTGCACAGATTAATTTTAGTCTAGTTAGACCCACACAGGACCTCTGACCTACAAAACGGTAATAAAACGTCTGATGTTTTAAGTCATTAAGTTTGTGATAATTTGTTACAGCAGCATTAGGAAGCTAATGCAGAAGGAATCTCCATGTTTCATCAACATTCTTGTGGTGTTCATGATACATAAAGGTTAAAAATCGTGCTGTAGTTTACCTCAATGTCACAGTTCCAAAGTCTTTTGAAAGGTGAAAATCATGGAATAAAGTGCTGATGGTGCTTAAGACACTCCAAATTTTGGTACTGAAAATGATAATTACACCGATGCTAATAAAGCAAAATGTCTGTACTCACTTTCTTCCTTACCCCTTCCAGTTTGGTTCCTTTATTTTCTAACTCCAGGTCTGTGCCTAATTATTATTACAATTAATTCCCCCCCTACCCGATATTGTGCTGCATATATAAACCTAAGCATCCAACTTAAGAATAGCTTTTAAGAAATTGATTGCCACAAGCAATCAGTTGAATATAAACTTATATTTGAAGAATGCATGGGATTCTTCTATGGATGGGAAGATTGTGCCAGCAAAATCTAATGAGGAAAATGATGTATTAGAAATACAGAAGAATAATGGCTTGTTCTGAGTTTGCTTCTCAGGTTGGAATAAATTGCATTTTATTATAATCTCAATATCCCTTGGTAAGAGTAACTATAAAAATGTATATTGGTGCTAAAGCAGCATCACCGTGTACTGTTTATGAGAATGCATTTTTTTTAGAGCAATAATCAGAGGACCATGAAACTCTTTAGACAGCCATTAAAATTAGGGAGTGGTAGAAATCTAAATTATAAGGCTGTAGGAATATTGCAGTATTCCTACCAGATAACAGAAAAGTCGATAGGCAGTTATGTGAGAGGAGACAATTCTTGAAACACGGATCGTTGATGTTTTTTAATGTACTTTTTAATTAGCACCTTTCTTTCTTATAGTTTACCAAACTGTACTATATCTTTTATTCATAGCTTTGCATTCCTAGGGTTGTTCAACTCAGAGCCTATAAGAAAACAATATTGCCTTTTTAAGTATTTGCTCCTAGAATTGGCAAGGTT
Organism: Cervus elaphus; assembly: GCF_910594005.1. NCBI lineage: Eukaryota > Metazoa > Chordata > Mammalia > Artiodactyla > Cervidae > Cervus > Cervus elaphus. The sequence continues at coordinate 29,370,768 of NC_057833.1, read as the reverse complement.
TTAGGTGAGAAAAGATGACATGCCATTAAAACTGACAGTTTGTCATCTTTCAATAAGTTCTTATCTGAAGGTAAAATTCTGTTCATTGTACATGATCCAGGTGAAGACCTACTTCTTTTAGATATTTTACTGCTTTATCCCTCTGTGGTTCTCACTTTCTCTGAAAATCTCACAGTATTTATCATACATAAATGTTGCTGTGTCGCAAGCATTCATTCATTCATTCCTTTAGTCAACCAGGCAATTGAATATCTATTTGAATATCTGATTTGTGCTTGTCTCAGCGCTCTGCAGATGGGAGGGTGGATGGGAGCCTGACCACGTCCTCAATCTAAAAGGGAGCCTTATGTGAAAATAGATAATTACTGTATGCTGTGATAGCAGATAATAGAACCTGGAAGAGCCTATCACATATTGACAATTATATGTTTTTGGAGATATATCTTCTCTTTAGCTAAAGGGTTTTTTTTTTTTGCTTTATCTCCTAGTATTTCTTATAGTTATCTGCACAAAATCCCTCTTAATTGTCTTCTTGGTAAAAAGTTGTTTCTCTTTGCTCTTATTATTCTGTATGTTCTAGTTCCTTACTGTGCACAGTGAGAAGACATTTCTTATTAGTCATCCCAGTACTAGCATTTTGAGTAAGAAGAGGATGGTGGTTAAAAAAATCACAGGCTCTGGAGTCAGATTGTCTCGATTTAAATCCTGACTTGGTATCTGGGCATCTTTTTAACACTTCCCTGGTGGCTCAGAGGTTAAAGCGTCTGCCTGCAATGCGGGAGACCTGGGTTCGATCCCTGGGTCGGGAAGATCACCTGGAGAAGGAAATGGCAACCCACTCCAGTATTCTTGCCTGGAGAATCCCATGGACAGAGGAGCCTGGGGAGGCTACAGTCCATGGGGTTGCAACGAGTCGGGCACTACCGAGAGACTTCACTTTCACTTTCAAGCTATGTAAGGGGCTTCCCAGGTGTCTCAATGGTAAAGAATCTGCCTGCCAATACAGGAGATGCAGGAGATGTGGGTTCGATCCCTGGGTTGGGAAGATCCCCTGGAGGAGAAAATGGAAACCCACTGCAGTATTTTTGCCTGGAGTGGCTACAGACCATAGGGTTGCAAAGAGTCAGACACAAATGGATGACTTAACACGCGTGCAAGCTGTGTAAATCCTCAGTGCCCGCGTTTCCTCATCTATGCATGGGCAGTGCTTAGACCATTGTAGGTGTTGTTAATGTGAAACAGTTTGAGACGGCTGACTGTTGGGGAGACCACACTCAATATCTGCCTTTAAATTATTCTGTGTGATATTCCACATTTACTCTGTGGGAGTTTCATATAGTTTTGCTTTTTCCTCTCAATGTTGTGGCACCGAATTGGGTGAAGTTCAGCTATGATATTGGTGTTCTAAAATAATAGCATGCCATTTAGTATTCACGCTGATGGAATTTGGTGTTAAGGATCACACACAGGGATGCCAAGATAAGGCAGAATTCGGAACAGTGCCTGTCCTATGCTGGTAAGGAGCCCTGTGACAGGTATCACCTTCTTGCATTCCCACAGGCTGAACTCTGAGAACCACAGGACAGCCAGGCTTGAGTCTGGCCAACTTGGAGGAAAGTCAGACAGCCAGAATTCTAGTGTGATGGGAATCGTGTGAGGAGTCATGAAACCCAGATATGGGATATATGATTCTGTAGGTAATGATGTGAGGGTGCTTCCTTTTAACTGTCTTAAACCCTCAGAAAGATTTGAAAATAAGCTGAGTGCTGGTTTGTTATTTTTCCCTTATGGTCTGTATGTCTTTTTAACAGGCACAATGGCTTTACAAATCCTTTCTCTTGTAATCTTTATTTCCTCTCTATTTGGGAAATATCTGGAGTCTCACAGTGGTACTTGTGGCACCCCATCACATCTCCCCTCCTCCCGGAATTAAAAAGAGAGAAAAGCACCTGTGTACCTCTGAAGCTTTGTCAGATTCTGGCACAATTCAGCAAATGTTATGGGATGGTGTGCAGATAGATGCCAAGGGGCATTCGTCAAGCCAGGGGAAATGCTATTCAACCGAGACCCTCATTTCCAGCTCTCTGCTGTGGAGTTGCCTTGAGAATCCTTGTGAGCAAGCACGGTTTGGATAGGGCGGTGGCCTGGCCATTGGAAAAAGAGTCTGAGAATAAACAGCAGCTAAGTGGTACAAGGGCCAGCTGTCTGTTTAAGTAATGCCCTGTAAACGTCTACAGGCAGCTGGGCTAAACTCAAGGATCTCATTTTATTCACGGCTGCTAACCACCACTCTGTACCACCAAACTGTGGAGAGAAGCCTTTGGGGTTTTGCTTTTAAAAGTATGTGTCTCATCTCTTCCCCAACCACTGCCAAAGTATTTTGCATATTATCTCTGGCTCTTTTCATGTTTGTTATATTATTAGATTTCTTTTATTATTTACGAGTCATAAATGAATCTGGAATCTTTTAAATATTTATATACATTATATAAATGCATATAAATACTTTAGGTCTGTTTCCTAGACAAAGCACGTATTTTTCAATCTGAGTTACTCTAGTTTCCTAGTTCTTGCAGCACTCTAAATTCTAATCTCAATTTCATATTTCCTAATTGAAATCTTCTCTATAAAGAAAACAAAAGAGAGAACACATTTTTTAAGGTGTTCCCAGGTGGAGCTTGGATAGCAGGGACATGCAGGTGTTCACACATATTTGCCTAAATTAGAAAAACTTGTTATACACTCTTGTTTTTGAAGGAAAATGAAGAATGACTATTTTTATGTTTCAGGAAGAGAGGACTGGAGTGACTAATCTTGTTTGCTAATGGCAGATCTGCATATCACACACACTGGGGAACTTACCCCAGATTTCAGTGACTCGTGGACATTTTCTCCATGGTCCTTGAATCTCTGCCCTCTCTCTTGGCTCTGGAGGATTATGCCATGGTTTTCCTCCTACTTCTCAATGCTTTTCTGTCTTCTTGGGTGGCTTGCCCACTTGTGTTCACTTTCTTATTTTATGTTATCCTCCGTTTTCACCCTCAGGTCGTTCTTTTTCCAATATGTCATCAATATTAAATGTACCTATTCTGTGGTTTCAAAGTTCAATTTTTAGATCTCCTGCCCTAACATCTCTCTTGAGCTCTGAGTCTATACTTTCACATACTTGATGGAATTTCCACCTCATACCCACCCAGTCTAACACTGGGCTCACATCTCCTACACTCTGGGCTTTGACATTTTTGTACCCAAGTTGTTATCCCAGGTACTTAGGGTCCAGAGATCTTTGTTAAGCTTCCTATGGTTTATCTTGACTTGTGCTCAATTACATAAAAATGATTTAAATTATGAGAAAATATTATTTTAATTCTTCCTATGTAAGTTTGAGTTCAAAGGTTTTTTGTTGTTAAATTTTTAACAATTCAATGTCTAAAATTCTTGTTTGTTATGACCTTTTATGAAAAACTGCAAAGTACTTTAAAATACACATCTTCTAAATTCCTGAAAAGGTGTTAGAGGTCATTTAGAGAAATGATTTATTATATTACACAAACAATATGATACAGATAGAAGTTATGTGTGTTTCCTGGCCATTTGTGAGGTTATGCCTCTGCTGAATATAATGAGAAAAGTGTGACTGCTGACTAATGACATTTTCTACATTTTTCTAGGTATATTCACATCCATTTCTTTCTTCATCACATTTCAGATATTCAGACCTATGACAGTAACACCTGGGAATTTCATGCTTTATATTTGTAAAAGTTCATGTTCAAAAGTTTGATCTTAAGTTTATCTGACTCACGTATATTGATTCATCCAGGGACCTTGAGTATGTGTCTTTGGGTCTCTTCATACTTTGTTTTCTGTGGATAGAGTTACGGTCTCAGACCCTGTCATGTGGCCAGTCTCAAAAACTCAGCCAAGTTTTTGCAATAATTAACCCAAGAATAACCCAAGAATAATCATAAGGTAATGGACTTTAGCAGCAACATAAATTATCTTAGTTCAACAGTTCACATATTATGATATTGTTAAGGAGATGTTGTTCCATTTTTAGAACAACTTTATTATATGATGAAAAAGGAACTGAGAAAATTTATAACTTCTAGAAGTAAGGGACATATACTTAGATATGGGCATAGTCTTGGTGAGGGGAAGTTTCTGTCAGTAAACTGATAAAATGTGATTCATTTCTCCAGACAAACATCTTTAAATAGATCTATACAGTAGTAAGTACCTAATGGCTTATGTATCTGTAATTCCTCACAGTCATCTGAAATGAACCTGTGGTGATGATTGCAGCTAATATAATTATGATTTTTCCACTACAAGCAAGGCATAGTTCCTTTAGGACTTCTGAAATGCCCTTTCGTACTCCTTTCAGGAAGGTAAAGTAGTTGCTTTATCAAATTCATGTTTACAGGAAATGCATTCTTTTAGTAGATCAAATAACACTTTCTGTGGATCAACTTGTCTCTGTCTTCACTTCTCCTAGGAGGAAGGAATTGTGAAGACCACAATAGAGATTTTCACTTGGTTAGCCACTATTGATAAAAGGTAAATGGAAGAGAATTATCATATAATCATGACTCTTCTACAAATATGAGATGAATACACATCAAACATTTTATTTAACTCATTAATTACTAAAGGAACTAGAAAGGATAGTAAAACTAATCAGAACAAAGGAGACTCTAAAGAACTACCAAATATATAAGTTCATCAGAAAGGCTGATTGAAATTTGCTTAACAGAAGCAAAACTGGCTTCTTAGATAGTGGGAGATGGGAGTCAGTTGAACTTCTACTGGACAGAATTTATCTGTGTGCCTATAACCAAGAATTACTTGGATTACCATCAGTGTTCTACGAGTTACTAAACATATTTATGAAACTGCCACAAATTGTTGTGTGCCAGAATGCAGGCTAAGCACTTTGTATTTATTATCTTATTTAACCCTGAGAACCCTCCTATGGAGTAGGTGAGAGGTTAAGGATTATGACTGCAAGAATACAACTAGGGGGTGGGTGGCAGGGTAAGAACAGACATTGAGGTCTCCTTGAATTCAAAGGCCATATCATTTGGCACTAAACTGTGTGGCCTCTGTGTCTAGAGCTGATGTGATGAGAACAGGGCTGAGTCTGTGATAAGTGTCTGTGGGTGTGCGTGTGGTATGAGAACAGCAGGATGAGGTTTTCCCTATATCATTGCACAATCAAGAAAAAAAAGTACGTTATCTGTTTTTGCCCAGCTTAGATTTTTTACCATCCGTGCTTCTGTACAATAAAAAAATTGCAGTGACTCTGACAATCAAATCAATACTTCTATTAACTGCAACATGCAATTTGAAGGTTCAGGAGGTGATTGGATTATGCTTTGTAAAATTATTATCCCCTGTCAGCGGAGTCTGCTGCCATAAAGGGACAGAGGAGCTTTGGAAGTGTGTCTTGCCTGCAAAGAGGTCATTGTGCCTTTCACACAATGGCATTTTGGCCCTTTAACTTGCTCGCGGACTGAAGAGTTCAGAAATAGGTGCTGTCCACTCATAATCAATCCTTCAAACCTTTGTATTTTCAGGACAGCCAGGCATTTTTATTTTCCTCACCTTTCAAAACTTCCAATACCTTTAATATGTGACTTTTTCCCTCAGAAGTTGTTCCTCCTAAAGTGTCTGCATCTCTACTTTAGTTTTGCTTCCAGCTTTGAACTTAGCGTGCTCTCCTGCAGTCATTTCTCTCCTTCTAATTAACCTGACTCGATTACACGCACATTCCCTATTCTTAGCTTCATTGTATCATCTGCATAAATTATGAAAGTTATTTCAGCTTTATCTCAGACCTCCTTCAACACTTACCTCCTAAGAGCTCTTTGTTTCTTACCATTATCCCTGATTAGTCTCACATCTCTCTTTTTCTAGCAGTGACCTGGCAAGAACATAATTTTTTTTAATGTTGCTTTCATTTAATTCTTTTCACTAAGGGGCCAATATGCTCTGATCACAGTGCCACTCTGAATTCTTTTGATTGTCTCTTTCTAACATCCTACTAATATGAACTGAAAGTTAAAAAAAAATCAAATGTGTGGAAAACTAAAATAAATATTATAAAGATTTAGACATTTATTTAACTCTTAAAAATGTACTTCCTCCAGTTTTGTTAGTCCAAGTTCTAAAAGGTACCTTTCTGGTAAGAAATAATTGCACAAATTGCATAATACAACAAAATAATTATTTTCAAGAATTTAATTTTTATTGTGATTACTCCAATAGAATAGTTTATGGATTTCTTTTCGATTTTAACTTTTCTTTTTGGAAAACATCAGACATTTGCAGAAGTGGTATAGTATGATTAGCCATCTCTCTGTTTTAGCCATTTTGAACTCATGACAATCTTGTTCTATCTACACTCTTAACCATTTCACCTTTCTCCCTGGAGTGTTTTGAACAAATTCTAGACATCATGTCATGTTAAATGAATACCGGAAAAAATAATATACCACCATAACCACAATTAAATATTTTCTTAAAATCTTGAAATAATAGTGTTCCAGTTTCTTTATCTCATTTTTTTATAGTTTGTTCAATCAAACTGAAACAAGATTCATAAATTGTATTAGTTGTTATATTCCATGTAGTTTTAAAATGTAGTTTCTCTCACATCACTTTATTTCCCCCAACTTATTTGAAGAAACCAAATCATTTGTCCTGTAGATTTCCCATAGTCTCGATTTTGTTGGTTGCATTCACATCGTGTATTTAAACGTCTCTTTGGCATTTGTATTTTCTCTACATTACTAATTAGATTTACAGTTTTGACCAATTTCAGTTTTAATTTTTTTGGGAAGACTGCTTCCTAAGTGGTATTGGGTCCTGCCTTGGGATATAACACAATGACTGGTTATCTCTCTTTTTATGATGTTAGTGGCTATTGTTTGTCTCAGTCTGGATCTATTAATTCACAGTGGTTGCAACAGAATGATTTTTTGTTGGTTTCTTCTTCATTTATTAGATGATGTTTTTGTAAAGAAAAACTTTCCTTGTCTATGGTTTGAAAACTCAAAGAGGAAGGTTTCCTGCGATAATGCTCAATTTTTCCATTTAGTTGCCACTTTCTGAATAAAGAAATTTTTCTCTAGAATAATCTGGAAGTAAGGTTTGAGACTTTTTCTTTCTTTTAAAAAGTCAGTATGAAACTCATGAATTTATATATGTTTAATGTGCATCAATTCATTATAATTACTATTTTTATGGATATTATCAGATTTTCCTATCTTCTACCATGGGAACCTACACCTAAGTCCATGTGATTTGCCCCAAAAGTCTTTCCTTAATTTCACGTATAACAATACATTCTGTGTTCATGTTATACATTTCCTTCCCCAGGTCTGCAATCGGTCATGTGTCCAGAAGCCTAGCTACTTTTAGAGGCAATGGTATTTAAAGACTGCCTGTGTTGGGTTTTCATTCATAAAAGCATATTTGCTGTGGTATTTATTTCATACCTTTTCATTCTGACATTACCTGTTTTAGCTAAATCAACACCTACACACTCAGAAGGTATACCTAGACGTAGAAGCAAATTTCTGTAACCATTAATGTAAGATTTCATCTGAACATCCTGTGTTAGATTTCATCAACATTTTGATTTTTCTTTGATCTCTGTCTCTTATTCCAGATTTTCATACTTGCCTCAGAAACCTCTTGAATTCCAGACTCATTTACACTCTTTCTATTGTATTTAGATTCTGTCTCCTCCTTGGTTCTCTGTAGCTTTGTTGCTTTATCCTGAACCTCGCAGAATCCCGATCCAATGAGCTGGAATAAATCCATGTAAATTTTGTGAGGAGTTAGTTGGAAAATATCAGAAGAAAATGTTTGGGGGAGGGTATTCCTTCTGTTCATTAATATCAAGCACAAGGCTTTTTTCTCTACTTTTTTCAGGTTATGCAAAGTAGAGCCTTCTTTTTTCGGGGACTATTACTGGATTTTAATATAGCTGGGTTAAACAAATAGACATTTACTCACAAAGACAATTGCAGAATGGCCAGTAAAATAAAAGGCAGATAGTAGATTCAACTCTCTTATCCCAGTTCAAAACAGGCACTTCAAATATTATTCCTGCAAATCCAGAACCGATAATACTATTAAGAGTAAGAAGAAGGAACAAAAATTAGTCCTGGCTGTGTATGAATGAATGAATGACATATATACACATATATATTATATATATGAAGTTTAAGGGTTAGTTGTACCTTTTACCAATAATGGGATCAGAGAGGCCCTGACAGATTCAGTGCCTCATATCTAGTAAATGGCAGAATAGGGAAACAAACTCATTTCTGCCTTTTCACTCTGCCATGCTACTTCACAAGATTGGGAACTGGCTTCTAACTCAAAGCTTTGTAATTAATTTGATATTGACTATGATCATACAATAACTGCCTATATTTTTTCCTGGATAGATTTTGCTAATTTCTAGTCCTCTCCCTTACTTCCTTTTACTCAATCACACTGCTTGGGTTTCACCTCTCCCTGCCGGTTGATCTCTGTCCTGACCTGATCTACTGAACCCTCCACCAACTCCATGATCCTTGTCTATGTGCCATGGCTTACTGAGAGCCTGCATCAGCCCCAGAAACTCAAACTTAAACTTCATCTTGTTAACTCTTTTGGCATGATCTAACAGCTTTGGTCAAATTCCCGAAAGTTTCCCCTTGACTTTATCAAGAGCCATGTCCTCTTGGAGTGAGATTTTATTTGTTTAGATAGAATGGAGCACATTGAGCAGAGCTGCTAATATGGAGGAAATATCTTATTTTCTCTGCTTGGAGATTTTTAGTTGGCTTCCACTGCAGTGAGAAGGTAGAGAACTGGCAGATGGAATGAAGAAAATAGAAAACTCAGAATAGACTTCAGTGGGGAAACCACGTTTTATCATTCATTTATCCTTGTCTACTGATCTATATAAATTTATCCATTTATTATTTATTTATTTATATATTTATGGAGGGAATGAAGTCATTTGCAATAAGAACATAAATAAAATAAGGTTAGTGCAGAAATAATAAAGGAAAGTTCAGAGAAAACATAAAATAAAAGTACAAAGTCAAGAGAAAAAAGAACATGCATATACAAGTAATAAGGATTTATAAGGTTGTTGTAAATTATCTTTAAATTTAGCTCTCTGTTTCTTACAAGTAAATTTGGAAAGATATAGTCAGTAACACAATTCTTGTTATCAAAAATAGAGGATGTCTACCACTTACTTAGGGGAAGTCATGCTTCTCCCAGCAATGAATTAGAAAATTTATTTCTCACTTTGTTCTTTATATGGGAATGCTGAGTGATTTGGTGGGGAGTGTTCAAAACATTATCTTAATAAAAAGATAACTCTTTCCTTTTGAACTAAGATATACATTGCCTCATGAGACTGCAAAGTAAGCAGATGAAGATGATTTAGTGAATGGTTGAATCCATAAAAAAGCTCAAATCTTTAGTCACTTCAAGTCTTGTTTGATGTAAGCATAGACATTAAGATTGTTCAAAGATGGTCATACGTTTTACCTCCTGCAAACAAATATCACTTTTTTCAACCAAAGTTTCAAGGATGTGGATAATTTAAAATTGTTCTGTTGTCTAAGAGGTTCTTGAAATGCTTGTATTTGGTGTTATTGGTTAAGGGTACATGCACATTAGAAATCTGATGAGCAAGCTAGCATTGCCTAGGTAAATCTCAGTATTGTAGTTAGATGTACAGCAAATTGTTGTTATATTTTTGGGAGGGTGAGTATGGTCTGGACATAAACATATTAAGCTGTTATCAATGATTAACATTAGTGAGAGAGAAGTAGGGAGGAAAGTTTCTAATTTCATTTTATACTTTTTCCACTGCTTGGATTTTCTCCATTGTTTTCTAGATGGCAGGATAGTATTTACTTCTATTTTCCCCTCTGTTTTTATGTAGCCAAAAGTTTAGTAAATGCTCAAATGAATGAATAAATAAATTGAATAAAATACTGAAGATTTTGACAGTTATCTGGATGGCACTGCTTCCCACTCTGAATAATGGAGATGCTACCTAGGTACCTATCTGGGGAGAAAACAAAACTAGGTCATAGCATTTATAAAGCTGTCTCACCCTGGAAAAAGTGACATAAATGTGTGATAGAAACAATGTAAACTTGAAGGACATTGTCTCTAAAGAAAGTTCATTCCAGTTTACCACAGTGATTGCATGTTCACTAGGCACTGGGGGATACAAGAGAGAGAATCATATTCCATGTTAAGACTCCCTGCTGGGCTTTCATGACTCCTACAGAGGAGGGCCTCTGTTCATGTCTCTGAGCACACCACTTACAGGCTCTCAAAGCCCTGAGACCTCAAAGGGCTTCCTGCAGCCCGTGGATCAGTGGCCTCAGACCCTAATCTAAGCTGAAGACATCCTGCTGTGTGATGCTCTGTCCTGTCCCACTGTTCCACCCCCACCCTGCTGCTCCCCACTGTCTACAGAGTTTCTGGAACCTCTGAACATTGCTGTTTACCTCTTATCTTAATGAAGCCAATTTTCCCAACAATAGGACTCCTCCTTTTGACCCCATCAGGAAGAGACTGCGTGTAGTTCTTTGATCAAATTCCCCTTCAGAGAACTGAGGCTCCTTCTAACTCTGAATTTATAGGAGGTAATTTTTCCTCTTTCTTAGAAAAAATATAAATTTATAATGGTTTTGTTACTTATTGTTTTTAATAAGCTCTACAAATATCTGTGTGTACCTTTCTGTGAAAGATACATTTTGCATTAGTGCAGAGAAGGAAACATGTTTTCAAAGTTGCTGCAAGAATTCAGCTCAGTTCATTCACTTGGTCTTGTCCGACTCTTTGCGACTCTATGGACTGTAGCCCGCCAGGCTCCTCTGTCCGTGGGATTCTCCAGGCAATAATGCTGAAGTGGGTTGTGGTGCTGTCCTCTAAAGGATCTACCCCATCCAGGGATTGAACCCACATCTCCTGTGGAGCCCACATTGTAGGTATATATATAATATAAAAATATACAGAGCATTATGTAAATTCTGAAGTTGAATATGTCTTATAAGGAAACAGGGTGTTATGTAGTTTCACGAGTCAGAAATAGTTTTTGAGTCCAAATGAGTCTTTCTAGGTTGGAAAGCAGATTTGCTTATCTTCACATTGCTGTGTGGGCTTCCCTGGTAGCTCAGCTGGTCAAGAATCCACCTGCAATGCAGGAGACACCAGTTGGATTCCTGGGTCAGGAAGATCCCCTGGATAAGGGATAAACTACCCACTCCAGTATTCTTGGGCTTTCCTGGTGCTCAGACAATATAGAATCCACCTGCAATATGGGAGATCTGGGTTTGGTCCCTGGATTGGGAATATCCCCTGGAGGGGGCATGGCAATGCACTCCAGTGTTCTTGCCTGGAGAATCACCATGGACAGAGGAACCTGGCAGGCTAGAGTCCATGGGGTTGCAAAGAGTCAGACATGACTGAGCACCTAAGCACAGCACACACATTGCTGTACACACCGTTAGTCCTCACTCAAGTGAAAAACTACTGCCCTGAGAGTCTCATGTGTTTGGTCGCACTCTCTGTCTCTGCATCATTGTCATCCGGAACATCCAGATGCATTTTAAGTGCTAGTCTCAAAGTCATTATCTCCAATCCTTGTCCTGCCACCATTCTGTCCTAGAACATCACTGACACCTACCTCTGCCTTATTTTTGTCAGTATTGGGTCCACATTCTATCCACATGTTCCTTTACAGCTCCTTTGGGCATGTTGGACTCTTCTCATTCTAGAGACTTCTTTTCTTGGCATCTGTGACATCTCCTAGTTTTCTCCAATCCTCTGAATGGTTTGTCTTGATCCCTTTGAAGTTCCTGATTCTCCGCATTTCCCTTAAGTGTTATTCCTCTGTCAGTCAGTTCAGTTCAATTGCTCAGTTGTGTCTGACTCTTTGTGACCCCACGGACTGCAGCATGCCAGACTTCGCTGTCCATCATCATCTCCCAGATCTTACTCAAACTCATGTCCATTGAGTCGGTAAAGCCATCCAAGCATCTCATTCTCTGTCGTCCCCTTCTCCTCCAGCCTTCAATCTTTCCCAGCATCTGGGTCTTTTCCAAGGAGTCAGTTATTCACATCAGGTGGCCAAAGTATTTGGGTTTCAGCTTCAGCATCAGTCCTTTCAGTGAATATTCAGGACTGATTTCCTTTGGGATGGGCTGGTTGGATCTCCTTTCAGCTCAAGGGACTCTCAAGAGTCTTCTCCAACATCACAGTTCAAAGCATCAATTCTTCAGTGCTCAGTTTTCTTTATAGTCCAACTCTCACTTCCATATATGACTACTGGGAAAATCATAGCTTTGACTAGATGGACCTTTGTTGGCAAAGTAATGTATCTGCTTTTTAGTATGCTGTCTTGATTGGCCATAGCTTTTCTTCCAAGAAGCAAGTGTCTTTTAATTTCATGGCTGTAGTCTGGTTCCTCTGTCTTTTATAAATTGATCGTGTACATCTGGAAGTTCATGGTTCACATACCTTTGAAGCCTGGCTTGAAGAATTTTGAGCATTACTTTGCTAGCATGTGAGATGAGTGCAGTTTCTCAGATCATCTCATTCTACCTGTGTTCCTTGAACCACCTCATCCCTCACATGTCTTCAATAAGTCTCTGAATACAGATGAAGACAAGTCTATAGCCTCAGCACTTAGTCCTGAACTCTAGGCCTGTATCCCTCGATTTGGAGGTCTAGGAGAGGTCTTCAACTCAATATGTCTTCGTTGCTTTCCACACCACCCTTGCCTCACTGCCCATTCTATTGATCTGGGGGAATTTAAGCTTTTGTTCTTTATATTTTTCCTATCTCAGTATTGATATTTGGTTTCTGAAGTCATGAACCTAAAGTTATCTTCACTTTTTTTGCCTTCTCATGTCTCACATAAAATTAATCAGGTCCTGTTGATTCTCCCTTCTAAATACCTTTACAGAGGAAAGCTGAATGCCGGAAAATTAATGCTTTTGAACTGTGGTGTTGAAGAAGACTCTTGAGAGTCCCTTGGACTGCAAGGAGATCCAACCAGTCCATCCTAAAGGAGATCAGTCCTGGGTGTTCATTGGGAGGACTGATGCTGAAGCTGAAACTCCAATACTTTGGCCACCTCATGTGAAGAGTTGAGTCATTGGAAAAGACCCTGATGCTGGGAGGGATTGGGGGCAGGAGGAGAAGGGGACGACAGAGGATGAGATGGCTGGATGGCATCACCGACTCGATGGGCATGAGTTTGAGTAATCTCTGGGAGTTGGTGATGGACAGGGAGGCCTGGTGTGCTGCGATTCATGGGGTCGCAAAGAGTCGGACACGACTGAGAGAGGAACTGACTGTTGACTGACAGTCTTTTTCAAATGTGCTGTATTTTTCTGTCTGTCTTGTAGCTAACTACTATTTCTAAACAAGATTACTGCAATAGATTTTGCTGCCTCCTGGCTCCATCTAAACTTCTCCACCACAAAAGCTATTATAATATAATTATGCCACTATCTTTAAACAGTGTTCATTTTTTCTTAGCCTAGATTCCTAGCTACCTAATTCATTTTCAACTACTGTCATGACCTGGGCATTGTCTACCTGCCTTATTTCCTGCCATGCCTTTCCTTGGCAGCCTCTAAGGCTCAGTCCGTGTTGTCCTTTCTGCTTGGAAATTTCTTCCATTATTCTCTCCTCCATGTCGCTACTAGGTGTGCCTTCAAGTGATTGACTTCCACTTACTTTTCACTTGCTTTTCGGCATCATTTCCTCAGGCATCATTTCCTCTGGGAAGTCTTTTTTGATAACTTCCTGTCCCCTCAGTCAGTCACCTGTCTCTGATTAACTCCTAATCACGTCACTTACCCTTTAGTAACTGCCTGTTCATTTGTCTTTTACACCCACTATACAATAAATGCTTCAGGTTCTTTTCTTATCTCATTCACTACTGCTTTCTCACTGCTTGGAAAAGTATTTGGAATGTGGTAGGCACTCAGTAGAAAAGGACACAATGAATACATTAAAAAATAAATTAATCAATGCTGTTACTGGAATCTAGCAACATATGGAATCCAGTAACTATGCATTAGAATCCCTTCTCCCTTCTTATTAGCTCTGTATTTGAGATATTTATTAATTCTCTTAAATGCAAATTAAATGTACATTGTTATTCAGTCACTAAGTTGTGTCTGGACTCTGTGACCCCATGAACTGCAGCATGCCAGGCTTCCTTGTCCTTCACTATCCCCCTGAGTTTGCTCAAACTCAAGTCCATTGAATCAGTGATGCCATCCAATCACCTCATTCTCTGTTGTCCCCTTCTCCTCCTGCCCTCAATCTTTCCAAGTATCAGGGTCTTTTCCAATGAGCCAGCTCTTTGCATCAGATGGCCAAAATATTGGGGCTTTAGCATCAGTCCTTTCAAAGAATATTTAGGATTGATTTCCTTTAGTATTGCCTGGGTTGATCTCCTTGCAGTCCAAGGGACTCTCAAGAGTCTTCTCTAGCACCACGATTCAGAAACATATATTAAATATGCTAAATTATGATATATATATATCATATATATGATTCATAAACATATATTAAATATGCTAAATTATGATATATATCATATACATATATGATATATATATGATTTCTTCTTGTCATCCACCAGCATCATGGAATGATTCTGCTAATGAGATAGATTATAAATGAATAAACAAACCCAATGATAGCATGTGAGGAAAATACTGTGAACAAAATGGGCTGGAATAGAACTATGTGGGGCTCAGAGAAGGCCTTTGTGAGGGGGGACATTAAAGCTGAGATTGGACCCAGAAGAAGGAGGCAGGCTTGTAAGAACCAGGGAAAGAGCATTCCAGGAGGAAGGCAGAGCAGATGAGAATTCCTCAGAACTAGGTGCTTCCCTTCCCTTGTATGTGAGTTAGGACAGAAATGGCAGCTCTCACCCAGGATGGCTTTAGGGTTTGCATCACATCAACCATATAAAGCATCTGTCCCACATTCTGGTTAATAGTAAGCACTAAACAAATGTTTCTTAGTAGTATTATTTAGAATAAACGACATCAAGTTGGCTGTTTTTTGAGGGGAGACTTTAGTCATACTCTACACTCTGACCCAAATTTGGTTATTCTCTGTCAAATCAATTCACATAAATTATTGGGTGCCTACTGTGTGTAACTAGTGTGCTGGGTGCTATGGGAGGCTAAGGAAATATCAAAGAACTGAAAGCTCTGTTTTATATTATACATTTCACTTCTATTTTTATTACTGTTTTGTCTCACTACCCTTTCTAAAAGCTTCTTCCCAAGTATATGTGTGTATGCACATGTGTGCACACACACATGCACCTTTATATATTTTTCTTCTGTTTGACTACTTGGAAATTCAGTATACATGGCTTTTCTTGGTGATGACCTTATAAATCATTTGAATCACAGTTGGTATTTCTGAACATTTGAAATGCTCACGGCAAGGAAGCCTTCACATTTCTGAAAGAAAGGCTGCCACAAATACTGAACTTTATTGGAAAAGGAGCCAGATTCTAATGGAAAATATAAATGCTATCCAAGAAAAGTCTTGAATTTATATATTAAGAATATTTTTGTACCTAATAGCTACATGTGACTGCATCTCTTTTCTTCATGTAGGTGTCCACTTCCAGGAAAATATGACTGAAATGTTAGAAATGTAAAATTAATTTACACCTTGTATAGTTCATTTGGCTCCTGCAGATTCAGTAATTACTTTATTTGTATGTAACTGTGTCTGTTGCCTATTTTTGACAAGTTTGGACAAAATATCTGCTCTACACAATTTGTGGGTTTGTGATGCTGCTGAGAATAAATACAAGGATAAGAGGTAATAAAAGGATAATGAAAGACTTTCAAGTGTTATTGTGAGGGATTATGCATTTATTTGTGCTGAAGATGTGTCAATCCTGGACTTTTATTAAAAATGAGAGTATATTTTTAGGTTAATGGCTTCTTTGATAGAAACAAAGTTAAAGAAAATGGCTTATTTTAATTACAGCTCTTAAAAACATAGAGATTGCAGATTTAAGGATGTTTTTGATTGCTCTGAAACTTGATTGCAAAGGACCAAGTTCTTCAACAGTAAAAGACTAATCTAAACATGCCATCTGAAAAAAGCACCTTGAAAGCTTTACCTTTACTTTGTTATTTGTTATTCAGTTGTCCTTTTGTTTCCATCTCACTTCTTTCAAAGACAAAACCATAGTCTAAACTATCCCAAACAGGAGGAACCTATTTTTTAAACTTGAGTTTTTCCTAATAAAACACTTGTTTGTTATGTGTATGAAATAAAATGAAAGAACCTTTTTAGTAGATAGTTGGTGAGGCAGATTGCAAAATAAATTTCATCAAGTTTATGACATAGTGATTCTATATTGAGACTTGTTTCTCTGATATGAGAATGACCTCTTTTAATATGTGCATATATAACTGTGTGCATACATATAAATGCATGCCTATATATGTGCATAAATATAAATATGTGTTAATGTGGCAGAACTATATGTATTTAAATCTTGAGACATCTTAGTGATTATTTATATAATTTCTAAATTATTTTTTAAGTGGCATTGCTATTAGATTTTCAGATTTATAAGTTGGAAATATCTGAGGAACAGGTGTTTCATGAAGTATCAGAATTTAATGTGAAATCTGTTGTGAATTACTATGAGTAATTGTCTTTGGAAATGCAATGTGTTGGTAAATCTGTTGCTAGACCCTGAGAACATTAGTAGGACATAGGAGAACAACTAGTGTTTATTTATTAACTCAATATTCAGTTTCCTTCTCAACAACAACTGAATTTTAATAATATCTGAAAATTAGGGGACTTCTCTGGTGGCTCAGACTGTGAAGAATCTGCCTGCAAAGCAGGAGACCTGGGTTCAGTCCCTGGGTCAGGAAGATCCCCTAGAAAAGGAATGGCTCCCCACTCCAGTATTCTTGCCTGGAGAATGCCATGGACAGAGGAGCCTTGCAGGCTATGATCCATGGGGTCACAAAGAGTAGGACACAATTGAGGGACTAATACGCACACACACAGTGTTAAACACTATGCTAAATTTCAGAGAAGCAAGCTGCAGTTGCTCTGGATTTCTATGGCCTATCACAGAGCCAGATCCCCTTTTCTCTTAGTATCAGCATGATCTTTGCACAGCTATCCCCTCTTACTTTTTGGTTCTGATGAGACAGTGGTCATGAAGCCAATGTCCTCAGACTCCACAGTGATAGGTATTTGACTCAGGGTGATCTTTTCATAGCACTTGGCTTAGTGGTAATTTGTCGATGACAGTAATTTGTCAACTTATAGAAGAGTTAATCTGTGGATACTTGGGAAGAAAGATTTACTGTCCTTTGGGATTGCTCATTTGAGATCCCATGATCCAGGATGAATCAGTAAACAATAGGAGTTTCTTCTTTAGTACTAGGTTTCTATCTCTTTCAGTCAAAAGTCTGGGTGAATAAAATTGTGTAGGCAGATGTATAGGAAGTAAAGGTCTAGCTTTTAAGTAATTCCATCTGATTAGATAGACTTATAAAGCAATGAAAGTGAAAGTGTTAGTTGCTCAGTCATGTCCAACTCTTTGTGACCCTGTGGACTGTGCCTACCAAGCTTCTGTCCATAGAATTCTCCAGGCAAGAATATGGGAGTGAGTAGCCATTCCCTTTTCCAGGGGATCTTCCTGACCCAGAGATCTAACCCAGGTCTCCTACACTATAGGCAGATTCTTTTCTAAAGCCCTGTTTGTGGTATGTTTGCAATGTAAGGGAACTAAAGAGAAGAAAGAAACTTGGCTTACAATGGCTTGTGAAGCCTTCTCTGAGAATAATATTTGAGTTGGGTTTTAAATTATGCATGAATAGTAACCAAGGCAGATGAGAGAGAGGAGCACTTACTAAAACTAAACAAATAGCATGTAAAAGTCTAGAAATCAGAAGATACATAATGTGTTCATGGATTGCAATAAGTTCTATATTTCTGATGTTCATAAACTATGAGGAGAAATGGATGATGTCTGGTGGTGGGTCGGGTAGGTTTTGATAGAATTTGACTGGTATGTACTTATGAAAAAATCTGCCTACTCTCAGATATAATAATAATACTGGAATTTCTAAAATCCGGGGGGGGGGGGCTTCCCTCATAGCTAAGTTGGTAAAGAATCTGTCTGCAATGCAGGAGACCTGGGTTTGATTCCTGGGTCAGGACGATCCTCTGGAGAAGGAAACTGCAACTCACTCCAGTATTCTTGCCTAGAGAACGAGGAGAGGAGCCTGGCAGGCTACTGTCCATGGGATTGCAAGAGTTAGACATGACTTAGTGACTAAACCACATATTTAAAATCCAGATATAGTGAAGATTTTTAAGATAGTCAATACTTGAATGTTAAAATCTTTGCATCACCTGATGTGAAGAGCTGACTCATCAGAAAAGACCCTGATGCTAGGAAAGGTTGAAGGCAGGAGGAGAAGAGGACTACAGAGGATGAGATGGTTGGATGGCATCACCAACTCAATGGACATGAGTTTGAGCAAGCTCCAGGTGTTGGTGAAGGACAGGGAACCTGGCATGCTGCAGTCCATGGGGTTGCAAAGAGTTGGACATGACTGAGCGACTGAACAACAACAAAAATCTCTTACTTCTTCCTTATCTTCCCCTGAGTATGTCAGCTAGGTTATCAGACTTTTCACTTGCTGACCAGAGCGATGGGTGAAGCAGGGCATTGCTAAAGGCAGAAAGGACAGGTTGCAAAGATAATTGGAGCAGAGACTATGTCTTAGTTCAGGCTGCTGGAACAAAATACCATAGGTAGGTGCCTTATAAACAATGGAAATCTATTTCTCATAGTCCTGGAGGCTGAAGTTCAAGATCAAAGCACCAGCAGATTTGGCATCTGGTGAGAGCCTGCTTTTTGGTACACAGATGACTGTCTTCTGGTTCTGTCTTCACATGGTGGGAGAACTCTGGTCTCTTCAGCTCCTTACAGCATTATAGCATATGAATTTTGAGGGACACAAGCACGTCGGTCATAACAGACTACTTCTGGAAAAGTGAAAGAATGGAAAGCAAAAGAGAGATGAAAAAAAAGGAAGCAGGGAAAATAGAGTTTTTGAGGGTTTTGAACATATGCGCCTAGAAGCTAGAGACTAGAGACTCTGTGTAGCTATGATACAAGGTTAGAGAATGATAAAAAAAAAAAAAAAAGGAAACTGTTTAAAACCACTGCTGTGTGTTTTGAATATAGTTTCCCTTTGCTGCCTCTGCCAGACATATAAATAAATTTTTTCAATGATTTTCTTTCACTGTCTTTTTAAAATCAGCTCAATGTATTTTTTTAAAGTTGGAGTGTAATGGCTTTACAATGTTGTGTCAGTTTCAGCTACACAACAATGTGAATCAGCTATAAGTATACACATATCCCCTCCGCCCTGAGCCCGCTCTGTCCCATTCCACCCCCTTAGGTCATCCCAGACCCCATCCCCATGACCCCTTAGGTCATCCCAGAGCGCCAAGCTGAGTTCTCTGTGTTACACACCAGCTTTTCACTAGTTATCTATTTTAACAGGGTAGTGCATATATTTCAGTGCTACTCTCTCCGTTCATCCTACCTTCTTTTCCTTCCACTCCCTGCCGTGTCCATGAGTCTGGTCTCTACGTCTGCATCTCTATTCCTGCCCCGCAAATAGGTTCATCGGTACCATTTTTCCAGATTCCGTATAAATGTGTTGTGTGCTTAGTCACTGAGTCATGGTCTACTCTTTGTGATCCTATATGAACTGTAGCCCATCAGGCTTCTCCATCCATGGAATTTTCCAGACAAGAATACTAGGATGGGTGGTCATTCCCTTCTCTAGGAGATCTTCCCGACTGAGGGATCAAACCCAAGTCTCCTGCATTGGCAGGGGGATTCTTTACCACTGAACCATCTGTGAAACCCATATATACATTAATATATGATATTTGTTTTTCTCTTTCTGACTTACATCACTCTGTATAAGAGACTTGAAGTTCACCTTCAGTTCAGCTCAGTTCAGTTGCTCAATCATGTCTGACTCTTTGCAATGCCATGGACTGCATCACGCCAGGCCTCTCTGTCCATCACCAACTCCTACAGTTTACTCAAACTCATGTCCATTGAGTCGGTGATGCCATCCAACCATTTCATCCTCTGTTGTCCCCTTCTCCTCCTGCCTTCAATCTTTCTCAGCATCAGGGTCTTTTTCAATGAGTCAGTTCTTCACACAAGGTGGCCAAAGTATTGGAATTTCAGCTTCAGCATCAGTCCTTCCAACAAATATTCAGGACTGATTTCCTTTAGGATGGACTGGTTGGATCTCCTTGCAGTCCAAGGGACTCTCAAGAGTCCTCTCCAACACTATAGTTCAAAAGCATCAATTCTTTGGCTCTCAGCTTTCTTTATAGTCCAACTCACATCCATACATGACTACTGGAAAAACCATAGCTTTGACTCGATGGACCTTTGTTGGCAAAGTAATGTCTCTGCTTTTCAATATACTATCTAGGTTGGTCATAACTTTTCTTCCAAGGAGCAATCGTCTTAATTTCATGGCTACATTCACCATCTGCAGTGATTTTTGAGACCAAAAAGAACAAAGTCAGCCACTGTTTCCACTGTTTCCCCATCTATTTGCCATGAAGGGATGGGACTGGATGCCATGATCTTAGTTTTCTAAATGTTGAGCTTTAAGGCAACTTTTTCACTCTCCTGTTTCCCTTTCATCAAGACGCTCTTTAGTTCTTCTTCACTTTCTGCCATAAGGGCGGTGTCATCTGCATATCTGAGGTTATTGATATTTCTCCCAGCAATCTTGGTTCCAGCTTGTGCTTCATCCAGCCCATTGTTTCTCATGATATACTCTGCATGTAAGTTAAATAAGGAGGATGACAGTATATATAGACTTGACGTACTCCTTTCCCAATTTGGAACCAGTCTGTTGTTCCATGTCCAGTTCTAACTGTTGCTTCCTGACCTGCAGCACTTTCACAACACTTTCATCATCTTTTAGGATTTGATATAGCTCAACTGAAATTCCATCACTTCCACTAGCTTTGTTCTTAGTGATGCTTCCAAAGGCCCACTTGACTTTGCATTGCAGGATGTTTGGCTACATCACTACAAATGACTCAATTTCATTCCTTTTTGTGGCTGAGTAATATTCCATTATTTATATGTACCTTATCTTCTTTATCCATTTGTCTGTTGATGGACATCTAGATTGCTTCCATGTCCTGGATATCTTAAGTGGTGCTGCAATGAACATTGGGGTACATGTGTCTTTCTGAGTTATGGTTTTCTCAGGGTATATGCCCAGTAGTGGGATTTTTGGATTATATGGTAGTTCTATGTTCAGTTTTTTAAAGGAAATTTCATACTGGTCTCCACAGTAGCTGTATCTATTTACATTCCCATTATCAGTTAAGAGAGTTCCCTTTTTTCCACACCCTCTCCAGAATTTATTGTTTGTAGATATTTCAATGGTGGCCATTCTGACTGATGTGAGGTGATACCTCATTATAGTTTAGATTTGCATTTCTTTGATAATTAGTTGAAGATCTTTTCATAGACCTCTTGGCTATCCATATGTCTTCTTTGGAGAAATATCTATTTAGGTCTTTTGCCCATTTTTTGATTGGGTGATTTTTTTTCTTTTTTGATATTGAGCTGCATGAGCTGGATGACTATTTTGGAGATTAATCCTTTGTTGCTTTGTCTGCAAATATTTTCTCCCATTCTGAGAATTGTCTTTTCATCTTGTTTATGGTTTCCTTTGTTGTGCAAAAGCTTTTTAGTTTAGGAAGTAGGTCAAAAAAGATCTTGCTGTGCTTATGTCAACTAATGTTTTTCCTATGTTTTCCTCTAAGAGTTTTGTAGTGTCCGGTCTTACATTTAAGGCTTTAATCCATTTTGACTTTATTTTTGTGTATATGATGTTAAGTTGTGTTCTATTTGTTACTGAATGTATGTTTCTTTCTGGTGAGACACCTGATAAAGCTATCCAATTTTTATCAGTTTATATAAAAGTGAGAGACTTCTCTACATAAGTTCAGTTGAGAAAAGGTTACGTTTACATTTTAAAATTTAAGTAAGGCTAATTATATGGACATGTATGATGGTTAATTTTATGTGTCGACCTAATGAAGCCAGGGTACTTAGATGTGCTATGAAGGTATTTTTTAGATGAGAGTAGCATTTAAATCAGTAGACTTTGAGTAAAACAAATTACCATAATATAGGGCTTCATTTAAAACATTAGAGGCTTTCAGAGAAAAGAAGTCTGAGGTCCCAAGAGGGCTTGTGTATTTTCTCCAGTGCCTGTATCCTAAACTCAGTCATCTTGATTCTATCAGTCTGATGGTGAAAGCAATCAAGATGAAAATGCCAAGGAAAATCTCTTTAAGACACAGATGTATAGAACAGGCTTTTGGATTCTATGGGAGAAGGCGAGGGTGGGATGATCTGAGAGAATAGCATCGAAACATGTATATTATCAATTGTGAAACAGATCGCCAGTCCAGGTTGGATGCATGAGACAAGTGCTTAGGGCTGGTGCACTGGAATGACCCAGAGGGATGGGATGGGGAGGGAGGTGGGAGGGGGGTTCAGGATGGGGAACACATGTAAATCCATGGCTGATTCATGTCAATGTATGGCAAAAACCACTACAATATTGTAAAGTAATTAACCTCCAACTAATAAAAAAATAAAGGAAAAAAAATAAGAAAGAAAAAACAAAAGAAAATCTCTTTAAGGAGACATGGGAATATTTCTTCCCAAGCGCCTCAGTAGTTGATCTAAAAACCTTTTGAAGATGGAGCCTCTTCTAAGCAGAAAGTAGACACAGTCCCATTTAACAAATTTAAGAGAGAATCAAAATAAGGTGAGTCCCAAATGAGGACAAACTCCAGGAGAATGAGCTATCTGAATAAAAATGATTTGCATGTCTTCTCTCCAAAGAAGATGGTTTAATTATTGGCATCAGCACTTTAGTCCAATAATGTAATCATTTTTAATCTTGATCACTGTTAATGTTTCCCTCAGGTTCAGAGCTTATTGGTGGGTTCAGGAGGGTGGGAGAAGGAAGATGTTTTGTGTTCCTGTCAGAATTCAAAGTAAAATTTAAATACCTGGAAAACTCTATATATTGTATCATTCACTTTTCCCCAAATCCCACAACTCTATAATGTTTTAAAAATTTCTTTTTGTCCATAACATATCCTGCTGCACTGACTTTTCAGTTAAGGACTTCCCTTGTGGCTCAGATGGTTAAGAATCTGCCTATAGTGCAGGAGACCCAGGTTTGATCTCTGGGTTGAGAAGATCCCCTGGAGGAGGGCATGGCAACCTACTCCAGTATTCTTGTCTAGAGAATTCCATGGATAGAGGAGCCTGGTGGGCTACAGTCCATGGGGTCACCAAGAATTGGACACGACTGAGTGACTACAGTTAGTGTTCCCTTAACAACACTGGCGATATAGAACAGATCAGAAGTAATGTAACTAATTTAGGCGCTGGACAAAGGTTTGAGCATACTTCCTAAATTCACATAGAGCTAAATTTTTTTAAGCTATGTCTCAAATCTTCTAAGGAACTCAAATCAGTAAGTTAACGTCAAATGTTTTTGAGATAGTTGCTGAGACATACCCAGAGGTTTTTATAGACACATTTAAAATATAAAGAGAGAACAATATGTAAACTTTAGTTTATGGCCATCAAGCTGGATCCAGTATTAAAGAGCAGAAACAGAAAATCTTCCATCTTATCTTCCTGAAGTTTACATTACTCATCCTTATAGCTACCACTACACTTAATGAAATCTTCTACATAGACACTCAGTTTTTTTTGGAGTGAAATTTTAGTAGACACTCAGAAATTTTTGGAATGAAATTTTTAAATGGTGGGGTGGAGAGGGAGGTGGGAGGGGGATTCAGGAGGGAGGGGACACATGTATACCTATGGCCTTTCATGTTGAGTATGGCAGAGACCATCACAATACTGTAAAGTAATTATCCTCCAATTAATATAAATAAATAAAAATTTAAAAATGTTTAAAAAATGATTCGTAATTTCAAGATGATGCTGGTGGTTGTTATACTGATAAAGGTAATTATCATCTGAATAGCACTGTGTACACATTCAGGATTTTATAGTGTGCTCTTCAATGAAATGAAAGAATATTTTCTGTAATAATCTCAGCAGTCAGTGCTTATTTGCACTGAAAGTCAGTGTCCTCATGTAAGCACTTTCCTATGCCCAGCTGGGAATGAGTAGCTTTATTTAAGAAAGTTCCTGAAGAATGCTGACCCTTTATGACCTCTTTAAGAGCAAAGAACAGCAAAGCTCTCTGGTGTTACTGGTTGGGAAGAATACTATTGAAACAATGCAACGGCCTTTCTTTTCAAAGAAAAGGTAAACTCATAACTGGAAAGATGTCTTGGGTGTTGATGACCCCACAAAAGATTAAAGTTAAACTCTAAAGCAAAAAATGACTCATATCAGACAGTACTTTGAAACATTTGTTCTTCCCATTTGCAATCAAAGTTCTCAAAGACTTGCTATAAATACTGCAAAGTAATTTTGTAATATATGACAACTGTATCATTTAAATATACCATATAGTTAAGGTGGATATCATAATCACTGTCATTATTTAGTGCAGACTGGGCATAGGGAAAGGTATTAGGCTTTTTATATTCAAATATTATTAATTCATTATGTGATTAAGTATTATATAAATTATATATGACAACATATATTACTTATATAATAACAATTATGTAAAGTGCATTTTATTATCCACATTAAAAAATGAGGAAATTGAGGCATAGTGAGGTTAAGTAACTTACCCAGATCCACAGATCTAGTAAGTTTATGGAGCTGGGAATTGGAACAAGGTCAGTAATTTCAAAGTCTGTGCTCTTTATTCAGTAGCTATTTATCATCACCACCATCTTGGATGAGGTGCAAAGTAAGGAAAAACCTATGTGCAGCACAATGGATACATTTTTTTAATCCAGTAAACAAAAGAGAATGTAATTTTCTCAAAGTAGGAGTTTACTGGATGTGTCAGTACATAAAAAATGAAGCTATTTAAACTTAAGTTTCTGACTTTTGGTTCATTGCTGATGACTTTTGTTCTGTGAACTGACAGAAAACACACAAAAGATCAGCATACCTTACTTTTAGAAATATGAAAACACTGGATACTCAGTTTATATTTGGTGACTTGTTCCAGTTTTACTTGATTCTTTTACCTTATGAATCAAAGAGGAGTGTTTTTCCAGAAATATGAGCGTCTACTTTTATTAATCCATGCTGATCTTCTAAGTGGGATCAGATATTGTGTGCTGCTACCGTATTTGAGATTCGTGCTGACGCTCACTTCCTGTCATTCACCTCCCTACTGTTCAGTTGGAACTATATAGAGTTGGTAACTTACATGGCAACACTGTAGATGTATATTATGTATAGATTTCCTTTATCAGACTGTATTTTAAATTCCACAGCAAATAAAAACCATGCGATGGCAAGAAGGGTACTAATGAAAAGGTATTTTAGGCTTCCAGAGGCTACAGTGTGTTCATTCATTCATTCTAATGGAATTATTCATTTAATAAATATTTATTTGGCATCATCTAGGGGCTTAGCACTGTTGTAGGCACTTGGGATACATTAATGAACAAAGTAAACTAAAATCTGTTTTTAAAACGTACCTTCTGCTAATAAAATATGTCTTAAACATGTCAAACTTCTACTTATCATATGCCTAAACCAGGGGGTCAGCAAGATTTTTCTGCAAAGGATTAGTAATAAATACTTTAGGCATACAGTTTCAATTGTGATCACTCAGCTGTGGGTTTCATGTTATGTGAAGCAGCCATGGACAGTATGTAACACATGTGGCTGTGTGTCAGTAAAACGTTACTTACAAAAATCAGGCAGTGCCCTTTGACTGTAGGTGATGTGGTCTAGGCTCTGCCTCTGATAGCTTGGAAACAGCAACACAAAGCTACATAGTATAAGTTATTTTAGGAGTTAAGTAACTGCATTTTGTAGATGAATTAGATGAGATCTGGAGAGGGTGAATGGGAGAGGGTGAATGATGGACTTAAGGTAACAAACTAAGCTGGTGGAAAAACCAAGACCCAAACCTGTGACTCCCAATTCCTAATATGTTTTCTTTTTACTTCACTTTATTGCCCTGACTGTGCTGGGAATTATAGGATTTATTATTATATTGCTGAAATATGTAAAAAAAAACAAAAAAACCCTTTTCTTTTGTTTCCTGCGGTCCTGATACTACCAGTGTCAAAAACTCAACCACACACCTTCACTTCTATTACTCCCCACCACAACCACCCCCCATCACTACCAACACCATCAAATACTACCAATACCACTGCCAGCATCACTGACATCACTTTCACCATCATCACCACCACCACCATCATCACAACACCAGAAACAGCCCTAGACCGCCAGGAACACACCCATAGTCACGGAGCCTTACCTGGTGCAGGGGGTGTGAGGAGGCCTTCGGGTGGAGATGAAAGCACTTCAGGGAAGGAGGCTTGGGAGGATCTTCTTACAGGATTTGGACTGTGCTGATGCTTCCAAGGGTGGATTATAAAGTGGAAACTCATTCTGAATTTGCTGGCTATCAAGAAACAGGCGCAGCTTAATCCATTTTATGTAATAAGTGAGAGGATTAAGTGGTGTGAGAAGCAGCACTGGTAAAGTAGCAGGTTACTCAGAAGAGGGGCCATTAGTCATCTTGGTGCTGAGTGGCCTTGTCACTATCTCATTGCAAGCATCTATTTTTCATTTTCTTATTTGCATTTTTTTATTTCCATAAAAATACAGGTTCACTGTTAAAAGTTACAAAATTCAGATAGGAAAAAGAAGAAAATAATTCAATCCCCCATCTGAAGATAACCATAAAGAACAACTTAGTGTGTTAACACTTTTCTGACTATAGATGCACATTGACGCCGAACATAGGAATGCACTATACATTTCAATTTAAACTAAATTTTTAACTTAATAAATAATGAGCAAGTTTCCCTAAACAAAATAGCATTCTTCTTAATGGTCTGAAAAATATTTTGATGTGTGATTATGTCATAATTTATTTAACCATTTACTTTATATTATATATTTAAAAGATGACTTCCAGCTTTTTGATATTATTAAAAGCATGCAAATCTTTGTGTACATCCTAAATACTTCTCTTGGGATTAACTTCTAGGAAAGAGAATGTCAGATCAAAGTGTATGCACATTTTTTAAGTCTTTTAAAAAATCTAGTTTAACTGCCATCAGGAAATTTGTATAAATATTTACTCACACATGCCATATATGAGAATATTCCCACTTCACCCCATCCTATTTTATTTAAATTTGACTCCAGCATAATGTCCTAAGAGCATTATTTTGCTCAGTTCCTGTTACATAGAATTCACTGACATTTCTAGCCAGTTCAGTACTTATACTGAGTATGCAGCAGGGGCCACTCACTGTGTGTGCGCGCTAAGTTGCTTCAGTCATGTCCAACTCTTTGTGACTCTATGGACTGTAGCCTGCCAGGCTCCTCTGTCCATGGGATTCTCCAGGCAAGAATACTGAAGTAGGTTGCCCTTCCTTTCTCCAGGGGATCTTCCCAATACAGGATCAAACCCTTGTCTCTTACATCTCCTACGTTGGGAAGTGTTTTTTGTTTTTTTGTTTTTGCCACCAGGGTTTGGGAAAGCGCAGTCACTGTGGTAGGTGCTAAATATACAAAAATTCATTATCTGTGATTTTCCAGAAAGTCAGCCTCTTGTCACAGTCTGAATACATGATCATCAAATGTTTTTTTATAGAAAAAGATGAGAAGATAAATAAATCTAGTTAGATTAACTTTTATTGGAGGAAAACCACATTTATTTTGTGGCACCTACTGCAATCCATTTATTGTGAATAATTTATCATCATCTTGGATGGGTGACACAAAGATTAACATTTTCTCTGAATATTTAAAACTTTTATTAGAGATAAGTTAATATAACTTTTGCCTGATCCATTCTTACCACAAATATTTATTGGACTCCTAGGAAAGTATTAGTAATCACGGTAAAATGCATTGCTGGCTCCAGGGCAAATGCTGAACTAATTATTCAGGACAAAAAATTGTGTTGGAGCTAAGTCCCATACCCTTGTTGCTGCACTGTACTTGTAGGCCCATATGTCAAGTTGCTACTCAAACAAATAGCAACACAAGTGTTAATAAATGAGATTGCATTGTATATCTTGAAAATTAAACTGTATGTTGCAAGGCAAAATTAAAGCTGAGGAGATAATTGCAAAGTGATACAGTTTCTTTTTCTTAAATTTCATTTGCTGCTTCATTCTCTTAGATTGGAAAGTGGCTGCATTGTTAATCTGATTATTTCTCTCTACTGAACAAGGGTTTGCTTGGGCGATATACACTGTCTTAAAATTGAATCTAATGTGTGCATTTTTCATTTCACTATAGTATCTTATTTTTCCAACTCAGTGCATGTCAATAAATGCTATTAGGCTTTGTGCTAAGAGCTGATGCTGTTTTTTAATATCTAAATAATCCCATAAAAATTTATACTTTAAAAGGATAATTCATTTGATATTTATCTATATTCAGAAGTAAAATATAACCACTAATATCACTCATAGATTGTTTTATCAATGCTTTCTTTTGCTTTTTGATTTGTAGTTGATTTCCTTAAGCTGAAATTTAACTTTAGGTGTAATGACCTGTTTTTAAAACAAATCATGATAATGACTATAATTTGTATTCTTTACAGGCAGTTTAGTTTTTAAAGTGGCATTGAATCATTCTATACAAATTTAATTTATATTTAAACTTTAAATATACTATATTTATATAGTGTACTTTAAGTTTATATTTATGTCTCTGTATTATATATAAATATATATCTATATTTAAATCTATATTTATATAGTATACTTTAAAGCATATATACTTTAAATTTACTATAGATATACTTTCATTGTGCCCACATTGTTCTAAAGTAACATTCTATATTGTATATTCATCAATTATAATGCAGATGAATTCTAAAATGTCTAGAAAATTATAATCATGCATGATATGTATGAGTCTTATTCTTCTTTTCCACTGTTACACTTTATAAATTGCTGCTTTATAACTTCAAGTGACAACAAAAATCATCATTGTCCATCTTGAATTTTAGGTGTGCTAAGAAATTAATTGAATTGACTTTGTTGCTTTTATGTAACTTTCCAAGTTTTGTGTGTATACAGTGGTGAAAGCTCAAGATCTTGTTCTGACTTGTTACTGAGACAATTAAAATGATATTAATGGTTTAATCATAGTTTGTACAGTAAGTTAGTTTGAGATAACTTGTACACTCTGCTATTCTTTTGTTTATTCATTTCAACTTACAAATGCTTATTGAATGACTGATCTGTGAGAGGTTTTCTCTGGGGAAAGGTCCATGCCTCCCATCCATTCATACAGAATCAATCTTTCAGCGAGATCTCTCTCTCTTCTCTTTCCCATTTCCTCTACACACACACATACACTTTTTTGTTTATTTTTTAATTTATTGCATTTACAACAAACTTCCCTCCCTCCCTCCTCCTTTTCTTTCCTTCCTTCCTCTCTTCTGTCTAGTGCTGTTAAGTTTTGCTAACATACAGAATCCTGTGGCCCCCACCACAATCAAGATGCAGAAGTTGCATCACCATACAATTTTTTTCCTCATGCTGCCTCTTTGTAATCACCTCCCTTTCTCTCTAGCCCCTGGCAATCGATGATCTGTTCTTTGACTGATGGTGGTTACCTTTTCCAGAATGTCACTTACATAAAATCATCCAGGATGTGGTCTCTAGGTCTGCCTTTTTCATTTAGTGTCTTGCTTTTGGAATTCATTCATGTTTTCACATGATCTGTAGTTAGACCCTTTTAATTGCTGAGTAGTGCTGCATTGAATGTGTGTTCAACAGTTTTTATCAATCGAGGGCCATTTTGATTGTTTCCAATATTTTAACAATTATGAATAAATGCTTTTAGATGTTAGCTTACACCTGTTTTGTGAACTTAAATTTTTGTTTTCCTTGTATAAATATGGGATTACAAGTGGGATTGCTCTGTCATGTGACAAGTGTATATTTATGTAAGAAACAATCAAACTGTCTTCCAGATTGGCTGGACCATTTTACATTCCTACCAACATTGTGGAAGAGTTCTAGTTGTTCCATGTTTTGCCAGACTTGGTATTGTTAACTCTTTTGCTTTTAGTTATTCAAATAGGTGTGTAGTATTATCTGATTCAGATTTTAATTTTTGTTTTCCCAGTGATTAATGATGTTGATCTTGTTTTCTGTTTGTATATTTTCTTTGGTGAAATGTGTACGCATTTGTTTTTTTCCTCAATTGTTAACTTGGATTTTTTTAAAATGTTGAATTTTGAGAGTGCTTTACACATTCTGAATACAAGTCCTTTGCCAGATATGTGATTTGTGAATAAATTCTTCTGGCATGACTTTTTTAAAAAAATTATTTAAACAGTGTCTTTCAGATTAAAATGTTTTCATTTTTATTTTTTTTTAATGAGACCAGATTTAACTGTTTTTATTTTATGTTTCATGCTTTTGGCATTGTATCATAAGAGTTCTTTGCCTAATCTAGGATCTCAAAATATTTCTCCTATTTTTGTAGATGTTTTTTTTTAGGGTGATTTGGTGTTTAAATCAATCTTGTTGTTCTGTTGGCTCCCTGGACACTGAGTCTCATATCTAGTTTTCTATCTTGATTCTGAGACCATGCCTCCACATGGGAGTGTTTTGCAAATTCTAGAGTTCTATAGATTTGGGGCTGGGGGCGGAGAGCTTCCCTGCTGGCTCAGTAGTAAAGAAGCTGCCTGCCAATGCAGGAGATGTGAATTTGGAAGATCCCCTGGAGAGGGAAATGGCAACCCACTCCAGTATTCTTGCCTGGAGAATGTTCTAGACATAGGAACCTGGTGGGCTACAGTCTATGGGGTCGCAAAGAGTCAGGCATGATGGTGATTAAATGACAACAATGTAGATTTTTTTCACTGTGTGATTTTTTACAGATCGATTAACCTGTCATGACCCTAATTTTCTTATGTATAGTCATGTAATCACAAAATGTTATGCCAGAATGTTAGGACAGCAACTGTGTTCCCTATTCCCCGAGCTCTGTTCTTTGTGGCACAGTGGAATGAAGCATGGTGCATAAGAGTTCTGGACTCAAGTACATCTGCTTTTGGATAACTCTGCCTCAGGTACTTACTACCGGAGAGAATTTGGGAAGGCTGAGTAATTAAAATACCAATTCTCTCACCTCTAAGTTGTAGGTCGTACAATACTTCATGAATGAGATGATCTTTATAATATGTTACATACAATACCTAGCCCCCTGTAGTCTTCCAACAAGTGTCTGCTGTCATTGGTTGTTGGTCATGGTGCTATTTTTATTGTAAACATGACTTGCTCCTTCCACTTTTCTTCAGTCACTAAAAACCACATCCCTACCGAACAGTCCAGAAGCTGAGCTCCTCTCCTTCTTGCCAGTCTTACAGCCATGGACCACTGTCCCAGCTACCCCATCACAGTGTACTCTTTACTTGCGGGAATTTCACTCTATCAATTACCTCTCTGATGACAGTCATCACCAGTCTTGCCACTAGATACCACATGCTCTAGACACTCTGCCTGTCCACTCTGCCCTTCCCTGTCATCAGCTTTATCCTGATGTTTCCTCCAAGGTAGTGCTCATGCTGATACCAGGTCCTAGCTCCTCCTGAGTTTGCCTGGACTCCACATTCCAGATCTGAAAGTGTCTACAGTACATCTGTTTTGGCCCTTTCACAAGGCTTTCAAGTTGCCAACTTTTCCAAAGCTTCTTAACTAAAAGACAAAACATAAATTCGTCCTTGGTTTCTCCTTACCCAGAACAGCAAATCTGTCACTTCAGTCGAGAAAGTTCTCAACAGACAGTGTATATAACCTTCAACTCTTTTTGATCTAAATGGCCACTATGCAGGAAAGTTAGATTGCTTAGCTTAGGTGACCTTCACCTTCAATTTTCAGTTGAATGGGATAGAAAAAATTAGGGGGTGACAATAATTTGAACACAGTGGGTATTGAAAAGTTTCAGGTACTGGAATTGTGGGTATGTGAAGGCAAAGCTTGACTACTTTAGCTATAAAAACCAACCACTGAACTGTATAGAGGTTTATTGTCTCAGGTCATGTAAAATTTCTTTTGTGAAATGTCTTTTATTTATTTAGGAACTGGAGATATTGCTTACATTGCTCTGTAGTGTTTTGAATGCCACCATTTTTTTTTTTTTTATTTGTAAAAACAGGAGTTTTCTGTGTGTTCTGAAGTCTGTTTTTATCTTCTTTCATCTCTTCTCACTCTCAATACTGAACTAAGGATGTGAGAGATGTACTATTTCCCTTTGCTTCCCCACCTGAGAGCTGTGATTTTTTTCAGAGGAAGAGAGAGAAATACCTTTTGATTACTGTGAAGGGGCAATTGTGACATCCTCCTGGAAAGTTAAGCACAGGGGAAGATCAAATGCTCTTGTTTGAAGCCCATTGTGTGTGTTCATAGCACATGTGAGAAAAATGTAAAACCAAAGGAAAACTACGTGTATTGAAGTAAGCTAAAATCCAAATGATAATAGAGCCAGAACAAAAATCTATAGAAACTTAAGGAAGAAATTACATGCCCTAAATTGCTGGAAGATGGATACTTATCGTTTATCATCAAATGTATTGATACATCAGAAAGCGCCAGCTGGAATCCACTTTGGCTCTTGATGTTCCCTGCAGTTAGCTAGCTTCTGTCTGCAGTTCCCCAGAAAGCCTCTTTTGGAACCACTGACCGCCTTGTGGGTAAAGGCGGAGTCAGCGGGGATGCCAGTCGCCTTGAGTCAGGGCTGATGGAGTGCCTGGAAATCATATTATGAGTCTGGCTGCTTGCTAAATTCATTCATTCCATGTCCTATCTTAGTGAGGGCTAAAAAGTGAGATTTTTAAACAAAACTGTGCTCAGCCCATTCAAGTCTTTGGGTAGCTCAGGGTATAGTTTTGATTTGCATTTCTCATTCTGTTTGTTCCCTTAGGCAGTGCTCTTTTCATTCTTCAGCATCTTGAATTCTCTTTTACTTTGGGCTGCTTTTGTCTATGATATCACTTGAGCTATGAATTTTTTTTTTCTTTTTTAATGATTCATGTCACTTGGGTATTTATCAGAGTTTCCTTTTGGGGAGACAATAACCTGGTGTATGAATGAGCAGAGCACCTTGCTCTAGCTTGGAGATTTTCCCATTGCTAATGACACAGGACTCTATGATACAGGATACCAAGAGTCCTAAAGGAAAAAAGACAGAATGAGGTCCTTCACACCATTAGATAAACTTCTTAAACCTGAGGTGACGGTCACATCACAGGTGCTAGTTCTCACCTCTTATATTGATGTTTTTACTCCTTAGGACAGATCTTTAGTTGTAAAGTATTTGGGAGATACTTAAAAAAAATTTTTTTTAATTGGAGGATTCTTTCTTTACAAGGTTGTGTTGATTTCTGCCTTACAACAAAGTGAATCAACCATAAGTATATACATGTCCCCTCCCTCTTGAACCTCCCTCCTAACCCTCAACCTATTCCACCTCTTTACATTGTTAGAGAGCACCAGGTTGAACTCTTGATTATAGAGCAACTTCCCACTATCTGGTTTACGTATGGTAATGTGTATGTTTCAATGCTACTTTCTCAATTAATCCCACCCTCTCCTTCTCCTACTGTGTCCATAATTCTGTTCTCTAATTTTGCAGGGCATTTCTATTTCTGCCCTGCAAATAAGTTCACCACTACCATTTTTCTAGATTCCATATATACGCATTAATATATGATATTTGTTTTTTTTTTTCTTCTGACTTACTTCACTCTGTATAACAGGCTCTAGGTTCATCCATCTTGCTACAACTGACTCAAATTTATTCTTTTTTAAGGCTGAGTAATATTCCATTGTATATGTGTGCCACAATGTGTTATCCATTCATCTATTGGTGGACATCTCTGTTACTTCCTATCCTAGCTATTGTAAATAGTGCTACAATGAACATTGGTGTACATGTGTCTTTGAATTATGGTTTTCTCATAGCTCAGTTGGTAAAGAATCCACCTGCAATGCAGGAGACTCTGGTTTGATTCCTGGGTCAGGAAGATCCGCTGGAGAAGGGATAGGCTACCCACTCCAGTGTTCTTGGGCTCCCCTTGTAGCTCAGCTGGTAAAGAATCCTCCTGCAATGCGGGAGAGCAGGATTCTATCCCTGGGTAGGGAAGAGCCTCTGGAGAAGGGAAAACCTACCCACTCCAGTATTCTGGCCTGGAGAATTCCGTGGAATGTATAGTCCATGGGGTCGCAAAGAGTCAGACACAACTGAGCGACTTTCACTTTTTCTGAGGGTATATGTCCAGTAGTGGGATTGCTGGGTAATATGGTAGTTTTATTTCTAGTTTTTAAAGGAATTTCTGTACTGTTCTCCATGGGGATTATATCAGTTTACATTCCCACCAAGTGTGCAAGAAGATTCCCTTTTCTGCACACCTCTCCAGCATTTATCCTTTGTAGATTTTTTTTGATGA
The DNA here is from genome assembly GCF_910594005.1 of Cervus elaphus. Lineage (NCBI taxonomy): Eukaryota > Metazoa > Chordata > Mammalia > Artiodactyla > Cervidae > Cervus > Cervus elaphus. The sequence continues at coordinate 29,335,987 of NC_057833.1, read as the reverse complement.
TGGCGATTTTGACTGGTGTGAGGCGATACCTCATTGCAGTTTTTGATTTGCATTTCTCTAATAATGAATGATGTTCAGCATTATTTCATGTATTTATTGGCCATCTGTATGTCTTCTTTGGAGAAATGTCTGTTTAGGTCTTCTGCCCAATTTTTTATGGGAAATATTTAATAGTATGCATGTTGTGCTTTACATTTTTTTCCTCTTAACTTCTCCTGAGTACCATGTGTCAAGTATTATTTAAGTGCTTTATATATATGGATGTGAGAGTTGGGCTATAAAAAAAGCTGAGCACTGAAGAATTGATGCTTTTGAACTGTGGTGTTGGAGAAGACTCTTGAGAGTCCCTTGGACTGCAAGAAGTTCCAACCAGTCCATCCTAAAGGAGATCAGTCCTGGGTGTTCATTGGAAGGACTCATGTTGAGGCTGAAACTCCAATACTTTGGCCACCTGATGCGAAGAGCTGACTCATTGGAAAAGACCCTGATGCTGGGAAAGATTGAGGGCAGGAGAAGGGAACGACAGAGGATGGGATGGTTGAATGGCATCACCGACTCGATGGACATGGGTTTGGGTAGACTCCGGGAGCTGGTGATGGACAGGGAGGCCTGATGTGCTGCAGTTCATGGGGTTGCAAAGAGTGGGACACGACTGAGTGACTGAACTGAACTGAACTTATATACATGGAGTAAACTAACTTTCTTAATTCATGAGGTTAATATTCAATAATGTTGCGATTTTGCAGATAAATGACTTGAAATACTGTACTATTTTGTAGATGAGTTAAATTGTACTCTTTTTGAGAGTCCACATACAAGTGGTATCATACGATATTTGTCTTTCTCTCTCTGACTTTGCTCAGCAAACCATAATTCGAAAAGATATATGCTCCTCAGTAGTCACTGTAGCACTATTTACAATAGCCAGGACCTGGAAGCAAACTAAATGTCCATCGACAGAGGAGTGGATAAAAAAGATGTGGTACATATAGACAATGGAATATTACTCAGTCATAAAAATGAATGAAATAATGCCACTTGCAGTGACATGGATAGAAACCTAGAGGTTGTCATACTGAGTGAAGTAAAACAGTTGGGTTTAGATATTTTCCTCAACTATGTAATGACTTTGCATGTATGCATATTCAGTCTCTCAGTTGTGTCTGACTCTTTGCAACCCAACAGACTAGAGCCCACCAGGTCCTCTGTCCATGGGATTTTCCTGGTGAGATTACTGGAGTGGGTTACTGTTTTCTCTTCCAGGGGATATTCCTGACCCAGGGATTGAACCTGTGTCTCTTGCTTGGACTTCCCTGGTGGGTTAGTTTAACCTTCAGAGGTTAAAGCATCTGCCTGCAATGCAGGAGACCTGGGTTCGATCCCTGGGTTGGGAAGATCCCCTGGAGAAGGAAATGGCAACCCACTCCAGTATTCTTGCCTGGAGAATCCCATGGACGAAGGAGCCTGGTGGGCTATAGTCTGTTGGGTTGCAAAGAGTCAGACAAAGAATTGTACATGACTGAGTGACTTAACTAACTAACTCCTGCATTGGTAGGCAGATTCTTTACCACTGAGTCACCTGGGAAGCCCAGGTAATGACTTTAGCTCCTTATAATCTGATTGCTCTTAGCTGATCCTGCTGCCCTTCCATGTGGCTGCCCCTGGAATTTGGGTCAAGCCTGGTATCCAGCCTTGTGCTTTTAATACTAGTCTGGTGTGTTTTTGTAGTTTTTGCAAAAGATCAAACTATTTTTCACCAAACTTTGCCCATTATTATTAAACTGGCTTCACTTCTATAAACTCTAAAGGTGGTATGTCTTCCTATGGAAGGAGAAATGGCACCATGAAGATAAGAATGATGGTTGATGAGTGAGATCATAGTTTTCTATCTCATTGGCTCCAACCATACACCTAACCTACTCTCTGAACCTGCTTTCTCCCACATCTGTTTGTAGGGATATCAAATAACATACAGAAATTCATGTCTCTCTTAGTAATTTATATTCAGTGAAGGAAAGAGGGCAGTACTTGTATCATGCAGTTCAGTACATCTATCATGCATTAATCAACTGATTTTAGGACTCTGTCACTAAATGTGTGACCTTGGTTAAACTAATTTTAAAGGTAAAATTAATTTTAATTTACCTTTATTTACTTCAGTTTGTGGAAGTATATAAAGTATCTTGGAAAAAAAACCACATGCACATTCATACTGCTTAGTAAATATCAGCTTCTGTTGAGTCAGATGGACTTCCTTGGAAGTTCAGACTGTAAAGAATCTGCCTACAATGCAGGAGACCCAGGTTCAGTGCCTGGGTTTGGAAGATCCCCTGGGGAAAGAAATGGCTACCCATTCTAGTATTCTTGCCTGGAGAATTCCATGGACAGAGGAGTCTAGCATACTACTGTCCTTGGGTTACAAAGAATTGGACACACTGAATGACTAGCACTTCAGTTTCATTCACTTTGTTGAGTCAGGCAGAGAGATTGAAAGCCCTAACAACTACTGGAAATTTGATATCATGGAAAGATCCCAGGAAGGAAAACAAGTGAATTTGGGTTTGAATACTGGTTCAACTCTTGGTAGCTGTAGAAAATTAAGTTATTTTGTGTAGCCTTAATTTCAATTTTTATAAAATAAGCATAGTGCTTCCAGTATTCTCACATTTTGATAAAGATTGGAATGCTAAGATATGCTTAGTGTATCTTACATGTTCAGTAAATGTTAGTTGTTGTAATTATTGTTGTTGATAGTAATGGCCTTTCCAAGGAAGTCTGTACTTAATAACCTTGGAAAACCACTGAAAGTGTTTGAGAAGGAGCATGGGAAAATCATAATCATGATTATATGACCACTCTGACTACAGTTTGAAAATAAATCAAGGGGAGGGGGCATTTGGACCAGATAGAGGGACTTAAGCACAGGGGAAGCCTTGTCTAGAAAGTGGGGAGTTGGGAAAAGCAGACTGATTTGAGAAGTGTTTTGGAGATGGGGTTGTAGGATTTTATTTCCCTGATTGGTGAATGTTTGTATAATACTGGGAAAGAGCTATTATGGGGTGGAGGTGGGTTAGAAATTACAGGGCAAATATCACTGGGTACAAGTTGGAACTCAGAGAAAGCAGAGTCTGCAGAGAGGTGCCCTCAGCTGGACACAGTTGACCCCACAGTGGGGCAGTGCTCTCATAAATGGTCTCTGACTCTCTTTTTGCTTCCCTTTCAACAATGCACAGTCTGGACTCGGGTACCAACTACTCCAAGGAATCAGAGACAGATACCTTACAGCTGGCTACTGACTATCATGGATATGAAATCCCTGACAGAACCTGGCTACCTTGTGTGAAGTTGAGAACTGTAGAAATGTCTCCCATTGGAGAATGAGGAATTACTAATCTCAGCTACTATAACTCCTTGCCAGGCAACATGGAGCAGCCTCCATCTTCATTCAGCACAAACTCCTGTGCCTTGCTGCAAAATACTGGGTTGGCCAAAAAGTTCGTTTAAGATTTTCCATAACATCTTTTGGAAAAACCTGAATGATTTTTTTGGGCAACCCAATAATACACGAAAAAGAGAATGATGGAGTAAGAGAACAGATGTAAATTTCTGCAGCTATAAGTTTGTAGGTTTAACGGAGGAATTGAGGGAATTCCCAATGAGGATTTTGACCCTGTTTTGGGGTCAGGGTCTTGGCTGAGAGGGAAGGGATGGGTTCAGAGGTTTGAGGAGGGTAGAGAAGTTTTAACGTGGTCATTGTGGAGAAGAGGAAAGAGATTTGCTGGGAGAAAAGTTATGTGATGTGTGCAGTTAACATGTGAGGTCTTGAAATTTTTATAGTATCAAATCTAAGCAGTTGCATAATTTTTCTCTAGGGGTGATGGATTAACAGTCTATGTGTAAATATGGAAAAAGGTTGGAATTTTATCATACAGGTGGTAGAAGAAAAATATATAGGACAAGGAATATAATTTTGGCAGAGAATAGTTGAATAATTTGTTATAGAAATTAGGCTGCATAGGGGAGGAGTTGGGCTTCCCAGGTGATGCTAGTGGTAAAGAACCTGCCTGCCAATGCAGGAGACATAAGAGACACAGGTTTGACCCCTGGGTCAGGAAGATCCCTGGAAGAGGGCATAGCAACCCACTCCAGTATTATTGCCTGGAGAATCCCATGGACAGAGGAGCCTGGTGGGCTACAGTCCATAAGGTCGCACAGAGTCAGATACGACTGAAGCAACTTATCATGCATGCATGCATGCAGAGGAGTTAAGGAGAGGGTTAAAAAGTAAGGAACAAGTAGTCCCTGAAAGATGGAAAAAAACTTACAATGAGAGAAACTTAGCAAGCATGCCCAAAGAATAAGGCATCATTGTCAGGTGGTTATACTTAATATTTTAGATAGATAAAAGTGTTTAGAGTGTGGCCATAGGCTTGAAGTTTGCAGTGGACTGGTAATAAACCTAAGTAGAAATGAAACAGTGAAACAGCTCAGTCTGAGGAATGTGGTTCAGGTACCAAAAGTAAACAGATACTAAGGAAACTAAGAAGGATTTCTTGCTCAAGAATGAATCAAGCTTGACTAGGAATTAGGACCTGCGAAGTAACTTCATGCCAGCTAGTATACTATTTCAAGGTTATTTTTGTGATTTCCTCCTTTTACTTGAACTCCTGAGATCTCTTCTTACATACAACTTGAACTGTGCCAAAATTTTACGAAGTCTGAAGTCATTCAGAGGAACCACAGTGGTTGCAAATATTTAATTATTAGGCAAAGTAATATTTTACAAAAGATTCAGATTCATGCATGCATGCAGATGGTTTCCAGCTCAGAGGGATGAGTTAAAAAGTAGCTAGAAACTGGAGGAAAAGGAATCGGGCTCCCAATGGCAGGAAGGCATGAAATAAAGAAATAAAAATTTCCTGAAGAAGGCGATGGCCTCTAGTGAGGCCAGCACAGCACACAATTCATTGCTTATCTTGTGTGCGCCTATGACTCTGCCCTAGCCCAGCCCCCTGAATATCCATATCACATGGACAGTGTCCACCAAGATGTGAAGAATATAGATTAACTTCACTTTCCAAACTTGCACATCTCCCCACACTAAAACAAAGGTGGAAGACCAAGGAAAGTGATGGTGGGATGAAGAGAAAGTAACGCTTAATTATTAAACTCATTTACTTGTCCTAAATTGCTTCAGTCATGTCTGACTTTTTGTGACCCCCATGGACTGCAGCCTGCCAGGCTACTCTGTCCATGGAATTCTCCAGGCAAGAATACTAAAGTGAGTTGCTGTGCCCTCCTCCAGGGGATCTTACCATCCCAGGGATTGAACCTCTACCTCTTACATCTCCTGCACTGGCAGGCGGGTTCTTTACCATGGGCACCAACTTTCCTCTTATTGTACTTTTGAGAAAGATGGGTCAGGACCACACTACAGGAAATCTTAAATTTCAGGATAAGGGATTTAAACCTCATACAAGGGCTCTACAATAAGATTCTTTCCCTCAGGGACTGAAAGGTAGTATGTTGGATGGAACACTTTTAGCAGATTGATCTGATGTTGATGTGTGGAGGAGTTGTATATTTATATCACCTCCCATTAGTGGTAAATGATCATTTGTCCTCCATAGCTTCAGTATCTATGGATCTTATAGGTCCTTTAAAAATATGTCTTAAGTAGACTTCCATTTCCTTCAGTTTTCTCACAATTTCATAATCAGCCACTGTCATTTTATATTTTTCTCTTATTTGCTCTCAGACCCCCCAACTTCCCTTCTATTAGTTCTAAAATGCCAGAGTTATTTTTTCTTCTCAGTAACTTTTGTTGATAAAGGTCAGCCATTGAGCTACTCAAAAGCCTCTCTTGGGGTTCTCATTTCAGTTAAATCACAATCTCCAATTATGTGTTCAAGGTTCTCTTGTCCTTTCCCTGTCTAGTTTAATTGCTTTAATTTCTTAGGATTGCCTCCTCTGCTGTGCTATCCAGTGAGACAAAGTTTTTTGGTCATTCCCTCATCCATGTTTCTGTTTTCCACATTCCCCAGTGATAAAGGTAACTTTCGCAGTGACTTTCTCATGGCAAAATCTCAGCTGCTCATCAACAGGTGATGATCAGCAATCAGCAGAGAGATGCATATACTCTGATCTATGCCTACAAAGGAAGAACTGCAAGTCCGTGACCAGAAAACCACTCTATCTTGCAGTACATTGTTAAAAGTTTACTTCTACAGGGATGCTACAATAAACCAGCAGGGATATTAGAGTGAACCAGGGAACTGATTTGTTGTGTCCATCATGTTTTATATTTTGTGTACTGACATAAGGTGTGACTATATCCATGCCTATATCTAAATTTCAAGTGCTTACCGGTTGGCAGTACACCTACAAGTCTATGAAGGGATCTGGGTGACCTCCTAAAATTGAAATTAAATATTAAAAATTTATTTACCTACACTTATAGTATTAATCTTTTTTTCATGAATAGATAACTTATACTTGTTTTTTTAAAAGATATTTTTATTTCTTTACTGTTGTGCATGGACATAAGCTAATTTGGCTTGCACATCTCTTAGGTTCTTTTGGCTGGGGATGGGAGTAGGCAATTTGATGTGGAAGGGTTAGCAGAGCCCCTAAATCTAGCTACTAGGTAATAATGAAATGAATTTCAGACCAAATTCTTCCACACCTACAGAAATTTATTAAATGACCCACATAAATAATCAAGCAGAAAGCAGCTTATATAACCTTTTCCGTCAGCTTGATGAAGTCGTTTTCCAACCTTTTAAATGCTTTGACCTATTATATTGGATGAGAGGTTTACTCCAGGATGATTTGGCAGCTTTTCTGCAGGGCAGGTTTTCTGGAAAAGCTCATAGTCATGTTGATTTTTCAATAGCTGGATGTAGGATTTTTAATCGACAAAGCTTTGTTGGTTTCCCTGAGTTCAGGCTACACAATACTGTCTTGTTCATGCAGTGAATCAGGAAAAGAAGGATTCTCAAAGTATTTTAGCCAATACACATTTTTAAAATACTTTTGATTTTTACCAACCAGAGTTCAATTCTAACATTTGCCATGAAAATTAACAAGCCAACAATTACAGTAAAAGTCCTTTTCTGACTGTTTTCTGTTTAGGAATGATAAAGATAATGAAAACAGAAGTATCTGTAACGGCCCCTTTTGAGTTGTAAATTTCCAGTGGAAGTCTATATAACCTTCATTGGAGTATGGATGTGTAATTAGGGCAACTGACTGTCCCCAGAGTGGATTCATGAACTAATTTGTATGTATCTAATGATGCACTACTATTTATGCTGGTTACATGTATCTTAACATATATCTCACATATCACTTTATATAAAAGCATGCTGCTGCTGCTAAGTCACTTCAGTCATGCCCGACCCTGTGTGACCCCATAGATGGCAGCCCACCAGGCTCCTCTGTCCATGGCATTCTCCAGGCAAGAGTACTGTAGTGGGTTGCCATTTCCTTCTCATGCATTATTTCTTCTCATACCTAATTATTTGGGCAGCATAGTTTAGGAACAATACTACTAATAAGTAACATTTATTGTTCTTCTTCTTGATTAGGAAATTTTTCTCCAGCGTTTTCCTCAGATGAAGCACATAGGAGTTACATTCTCTGAAGTCTTGTATATCATAAAATATATATATTTTAACCTCAGCCAGTAGTTGACTGCATTGTTTGGGTGTAGAATTCCTGTTATTATAGTCTTTTTCTTTCACTGGTTCTGTGGATGCTATTCCACTGCTACTTAGTTACCCCAAACTGAAGATGAAATTTTTGGTAGTTTCCATTAGTTATTCTTTCTGCTGGAAAGTGTATAATTAAAAAAAAATTGTCTTAAGAGTTCAAGAAGTTTACTGGGGTGTGCTTAGGTATATATATATTCTCAGTAATACAGCCCTTGGTGAGCCTTTTGAATTTGCAGACTCAGGTATCTCTCCATCATGGGGAAAATTTCCTTCCAATATTTATTTGTTTGCTTTTCTTCCATCTGTTCTTAATCCTCCTGTGGAACTAATAATATTCTTGTATAAGCTTTTCAGAAGCTATCCTTTAATTCTCCTATTTAATTTTCCCCCGTGATTTCCATTTCTGTAGTTTGCTCTGTACTTTAAGATAATTTGAGACGTCTCACACTCAATCTTCCAAGTCACTAATTTGTGTCTCAATAATGCCCTATCCTTTAACTCATTTGTTGAATTTTTACATTGGGAAACTGTATCTTTTGGCTCCAGAAGTCTTTATGCTTCACTTGAAAAATTCTGAAGTGCATGTGTGTTTATTCAGATCCTTAGTTATCTCCTCTTGCAGTTTACTGTCACAGAGTAAGTGTTTTGATTGTTTTGCCTGATCATCAACTTTTCAGCCCCTTTTAGCTGAATTGACATTTTGCTTGGATTTTTCTGGGCTCAGGCCTATTAGTTATAGTATTTTAAATAGCAAGAATCTTACTGGAGTACCTGCATTATGTGCAGGTATAATTGTGTAGGTTGTCAGGCTCTGTTGGATTACTGGTAGAAATTCTCTTGATTTCTGGTCTCTCTGCTCTCTGCCTGTTTCAGGGATTAGGCTTTTCATTTCCTGGCCCTCTGAAAAAGGGAAACCTTTTCAGAGATTCAGCAAGCTTGAGTGAGCGTATGTAGATACTTCTTTTTAGAAGCATCTGATTTCTGAGAATCAGTCTCTTCTCAGGACCACAGTTTTTTGTTCTTTTTTCTGAGCTCAGAAGCTGTTTTTCAGATGCTTGTTCAGGTATAGGAAAAAAAAGTTTCTCATTACACAGTGGGATCCAGATTTTATTTAAACAAAGTTATCTGTAAGTCTAAACAGGCCAGAGACCAACTTAGACATGATCTGGAATTTCTGAGAAACCAATAAATATATTATCATTATTTGTAGAGCATAAACTAATTTCCCCATATTCTATAAGACTTAAAAAATAAATAAACTCTAAATGATATAGAACAGGACAGAGATGAGAAAGGACAAACTGTCATGTTGTCCTGTGTTCAAATCCCATGTTTCATTGAATTTTCAAAGGAGTCTATGACCCATAAAGTAATTGCTTCTCCGAATATAGAAACTGAAAGCCAAAGACATGGATTCTCCATATCTTTAATACATTTATTTTTGGAATGACTTTGTGTGTGGATGACCGTGACTACTGGAAATTCATGACTGTTGTCTGTGATAGCTTAGGGTGAATGATGTCGATTCCTGATCTCTGAAGAAGACTTAACTTCAGGACCAAGGACCAGGCTTGATCACTCAGGGCTCTTGTGTAGCAGAGTTTTATTAAAGTGTGAAAAAGGACAGAGAAAGCTTCTGACATAGACATCAGAAGAGAGATGGAGAGTGCTCCCTCGCTAGTCTTAGAAAAGCTAGTTATATACTTTTTTAATTGGTTATTACAATAAATCAAAAGAATGTCTCAAAGTTGTAAAAATTTTACCAGACCCACTCCCACAATTTACATTTTAAGGTAACAGGATTATAAGTTAACAATAGAAAGATCCTACCATACCTGCTTCCATAATATACATTTTAAGATAATAGGATTAGTCAGAAGGTTTTCAGGAAGGAGAAACTGTCCTTAAGCAGGATACATTGTTGTTATATAATCCTTAGCACAGAGTTTAAACTGAGTTGTTTGTTGTGTAATCATCAGTTCTGGGCTTAAAAACATTTTATGTGACTAAGACTAAGGAATGTAGAGAAAAAAAAAAAAAAAGACTTTTGTCCTTTTCTCCTTCTTGAGAATTCCAGACCCCTATCTCCTCCTCGATGGACATGAGTTTGAGTAAGATCCGGGAGTTGGTGATAGACAGGGAGGCCTGGCGTGCTGCGATTCATGGGGTCACAAAGAGTCGGACATGACTGAGCGACTGAACTGAACTGAACTGAACTGATCTCCTTCTCAAGAGCCCCAGATCCCTTTCTCCTCCTCCTCCTTCTCGGGAACCCTGGACTTCTTTTTTTTTTTTTTTTCTTTTTTGTTTTATATTGATATGAATCAGCCATGGATTTACATGTATTCCCAATCCCGATCCCCCCTCCCACCTCCCTCTCCACCCGATTCCTCTGGGTCTTCCCAGTGCACCAGGCCGGAGCACTTGTCTCATGCATCCCACCTGGGCTGGTGATCTGTTTCACCATAAATAGTATACATGCTGTTCTTTTGAAATATCCCACCCTCACATTCTCCCTCAAAGTTCAAAAGTCTGTTCTGTATTTCTGTGTCTCTTTTTCTGTTTTGCATATAGGGTTATCGTTATCACCTTTCTAAATTCCATATATATGTGTTAGTATGCTGTAATGTTCTTTATCTTTCTGGCTTACTTCACTCTGTATAATGGGCTCCAGCTTCCTCCATCTCATTAGGACTGGTTCAAATGAATTCTTTTTAATGGCTGAGTAATATTCCATGGTGTATATGTACCACAGCTTCCTTATCCATTCATCTGCTGATGGGCATCTAGGTTGCTTCCATGTCCTGGCTATTATAAACAGTGCTGCAATGAACATTGGGGTGCACGTGTCTCTTTCAGATCTGGTTTCCTCAGTGTGTATGCCCAGAAGTGGGATTGCTGGGTCATATGGCAGTTCTATTTCCAGTTTTTTAAGAAATCTCCACACTGTTTTCCATAGTGGCTGTACTAGTTTGCATTCCCACCAACAATGTAAGAGGGTTCCCTTTTCTCCACACCCTCTCCAGCATTTATTGCTTGTAGACTTTTGGATAGCAGCCATCCTGACTGGCGTGTAATGGTACCTCATTGTGGTTTTGATTTGCATTTCTCTTATAATGAGTGATGTTGAGCATCTTTTCATGTGTTTGTTAGCCATCTGTATGTCTTCTTTGGAGAAATGTCTGTTTAGTTCTTTGGCCCATTTTTTGATTGGGTCATTTATTTTTCTGGAATTGAGCTGCAGGAGTTGCTTGTATATTTTTGAGATTAATCCTTTGTCTGTTTCTTCATTTGCTATTATTTTCTCCCAATCTGAGGGCTGTCTTTTCACCTTGCTTATAGTTTCCTTTGTAGTGCAAAAGCTTTTAAGTTTCATTAGGTCCCATTTGTTTAGTTTTGCTTTTATTTCCAATATTCTGGGAGGTGGGTCATAGAGGATCTTGCTGTGATTTATGTCGGAGAGTGTTCTGCCTATGTTCTCCTCTAGGAGTTTTATAGTTTCTGGTCTGACATTTAGATCTTTGATCCATTTTGAGTTTATTTTTGTGTATGGTGTTAGAAAGTGTTCTAGTTTCATTCTTTTACAAGTGGTTGACCAGTTTTCCCAGCACCACTTGTTAAAGAGGTTGTCTTTTTTCCATTGTATATCCTTGCCTCCTTTGTCAAAGATAAGGTGTCCATAGGTTCGTGGATTTATCTCTGGGCTTTCTATTCTGTTCCATTGATCTATATTTCTGTCTTTGTGCCAGTACCATACTGTCTTGATGACTGTGGCTTTGTAGTAGAGTCTGAAGTCAGGCAGGTTGATTCCTCCAGTTCCATTCTTTCTCAAGATTATTTTGGCTATTCGAGGTTTTTTGTATTTCCATACAAATTGTGAAATTCTTTGGTCTAGTAAAAATATGGAACGCTTCACGAATTTGCGTGTCATCCTTGCGCAGGGGCCATGCTAATCTTCTCTGTATCGTTCCAATTTTAGTATATGTGCTGCCGAAGCGAGCACGAACCCTGGACTTCTTATCAACCTGCTGTTGACTAAAAAAGCTGCACAACTTGAGAGTTGTGAGTTAAGTTTTATTTGGGGCAAAATGAGGACTGCCTGGGAGGCAGCATCTCAGATAGCTATGAGAGACTGCTCCAAAGCAGCAGTGGGGGAAGGTCAATATATAAGGTTTTGGTGAAGGAGGAGTTCAATACTGTGAAGCACTCATTTTACAAAAGGTTTTTTGTTAGTCATGAGGATCTGATGTCACCATGAAGGATTTAGTACTTCTTTAGATATTAGGAGATGCAAGGATTGAGATCATAAAATCTGTTCCTGAAGCATCCAACTATCTAAAGACCTGTCTCACCAGATTCTCTAGAGCAGAGAGTGCCTCACTCCACCCTGACCTCCCTCAGGGGTTGTTGAAAGTCAACAGGTATGGCAGCACAGGGTTCAATCTCCATGGCAGATGGCAAGTGCCCCTGTTGTTCACTCTGTTGGCAATGCCCTTGGTAAGTGCCAATTTGTAGTTGACACTGCTTAGGAACTGACTTTCTCATCTGTCCATCTGATCTACCAGTGGGCCATAGTTCTTACCTATTGCAACTGATTGTTTTTCCTGTAGGGCAAAACATCAAAAATCTAGTTTACTGCATCAGTTCAGTTCAGTTGCTCAGTCATGTCCAGCCCTTTGTGACTCCATGGACTGTATCACACCAGGCCTCCCTGTCCATCACCACCTCCTGGAGTTTACCCAAGTCCATGTCCATTGACTGGGTGATACCATCCAACCATCTCATCCTCTGTCATCCCCTTCTCCTCCCACCTTCAATCTTTCCCAGCATCAGGGTCTTTTCAAATGAGTCAGCTCTTTGCATCGGGTGGCCAAAGGATTGGAGTTTCAGCTTCACCATCAGTCCTTCCAATGTATATTCAGGACTGATTTCATTTAGGATGGACTGGTTGGATCTCCTTGAAGTCCAAGGAACTCTCAAGAGTCTTCTGCAACACCACAGTTCGAAAGCAGCAATTCTTCGGTGCTCAGCTTTCTTTATAGTCCAACTGTCACATCCATACATGGTTTACTGCATGGGCTCTTCCAGAGTCTTATCCTTTCTTAAGGAAAAGCAAGTGCATCTCAAACCCTTCATGAGCCTTGATCTTTGAAAGTTTCTGTACCTTAATGATTTAGCACAATTAAAAAATGATGAAAAAAATTGATAAAATGTTTCCTATCCTTTAACACATCTGATTTTTATAAATAGACTGATATTTTAAAATTAAATAAAAAAATCTTCTCTATGTGTTAATGCCCCACATCTCAGAATTTGGGGGAACTTTAAAGATCCTTCATCCACCTTCTCATTAGTGCCAAGTGGTTAATTGGATTCTGTCTTAATTCCCTGGAGTGGGTAGCCCAATACCCCTTGGGCAGCCAATCTGTTTATTGGGAAACTCACTGTTGAAAAGGTCTTGATATACTGAACCTGGATCTGTCTCCTTATAATCTATAACCATTAATCTTAGCTCTATCTCTAGAATATCTATTTTGCAGATTAATTCTACTCTAATAAAAACATTTTACTTTTATATTCTAAAGAAAATATATATGCTTACAAAGTTTCTAAGGAGGTTGTTGTTTGTTGTTCAGTGGCTAAGTCATGTCTGATTCTTTTGTGACCCCAGGGACTGTAGCCTGCCAGTCTCCCTCTGTCCATGGGATTTCCCCAGCAAGCATATTGGAGTTGGTTTCCACTTCCCTCTCCAGGGGATCTTCCTGTCCCAGGGGTTGAACTTGTGTCTCCTGCATTGGCAGGCAGATTCTTTACCACTGAGCCACCTGGGAAGCCCCTTCTAAGGAGGTATCAGTGCTTAAATTCTTGTTGCTCTTTCATGTAATTTTAATTTTGAATATTCTGAACCAGACAGCTAAGATAGGCACATAAACTGAATCTTGCCTTAGAAAATTTTATTATAAAACTTCAGTTTGTAGTGCTAGAAGGAACTTTACACATATACCACCTCGCCCATTATTCTTACTTTACATAGGAGGATATTGAAGTCCAGATAAGAACTATTAAAGTCTTTAAAAAGTCAAGGACACTGCTGCCTGAAATTCAGATCTCCTCATCTCTCATTTAACCATTGAGGAGACCACTAAAAAATGATTAGAGATTCAACTGATGCTAAAATGTGGATATCAAAGAGTAAAGGAATGATCTATAAATGTCAGAGACCAACCCTACACAGACTTGAGACTCTGAAGAAACAATAAATATGGCGTCATTATTTATGGAAGACAAACTAGTTACCACCAGGTGCAGTGCTACTTTAAAAACCGGTCTATTCTGAATAAATCCTGTCTGTAAGAAACTTCTTGTGGAGATAAACACTTCAGTAATTACCTAGTATTTGGTGCAATATAGACCTAGCCAAAGATGAAAAATGACAGTGAAAATAATTTTTAAAATTCACCATGGCTTGAAAATTTATAATAGTGCTAAAATGACCGAGCTGCTGAGTTATTAATTTTTTTTTGACAAGAAAGAAAATCTAATGCTGGAAGTTAAAAACACTTCTGTTAATAAAAAAAAAAAAATGGGTAAGAGACATTTTCAAATGTGAATGAACCTTAATTAATGACTCCAGATGACATGTGTCCATGTCATTAAGGGAATTTACCTGTTGAATTATTTATGGGTGAAAAGCCCAGAAGAACCAGAAAAAACTCCAAAGGAGACGGGAGGGTATAAGATAAAATGAAACCCTTCTTTTGCTTCAGGACACGCAGAAGGAAGATGATTCAAAATCTGCTTTCCTTGATGCGGGTGTTGCTCCTTTGAAGATGCTTAAGGGACGACTTTCCTACTGGTGGTTGAATATGCCTTCGGTGGGACACTCAGCCCTTCAACAACATTGCCCTTATTTCATGAACTGTGACGTATGTCCAGTCTACTGGCCCCCTCATGGTGACATGCTATAATACAAACTCAAAACTATTAAAATAGAAACACACAGCAGACTTTTACCAAAACGGTTCTTTATTTTGATTATTTATGTCATTGCTGTAGGATACAACAACCTCTGCATTTTCAGCCCTTGGGAGCTGAACCCAGGTTTTATTTGTCTTTGTGTTGCTACTGAAGCATTGGGCTGAGGTCATACTTTATTTTCAGTCTCCATTTCTAGAGGCATTTGAAGAAGCACTGGCTAGGCAGTTCAATATTTATTGAACAAAACTAAAAGAAATCAAAATGAGCAAAATGCCAGTATAAGGTACATAAACAACCCCACCCCACATGGCACATAAACAACCTTCTTCCCTTAGTGAATGTAATATTTTAACTATGAAAAGGTAACCAATTGCATGACCATTTCTCAGTTATACTAGTGGGTATAAAAATACCATGTGATTTCATTTCATCAATGCAGTGGACAGAGAAGAATTATTGTTTCTTTTACTTTGTGGCTCTGGTGAGTCCTCAGGAAGTGTAGTTGAAAAATCAATTTTCTAGGCTGAAGTCTTTGCTGGTCACAGTTCAGGGATTAGAGAAATCCAATTTGAGGAAAATATTGGTCTGCCTGAAGGCACCCGTGCAGCTTATCTCTCTGAAGTGCTACGATGGCTTCCCTTCTGGGTGAATATACAAGCAAGGCTTTTCATTTGTCAATATAGAGCTTCCCATTGCTCCTTATGCTATAGGTGATCAAACTTATGGGGTTTTTCCCTCCATTCAGAAACAAGGGCATCTGTGCTTCATCAAAAGGTTAAAATCTGTCCCAATTTCTATCTAGGTTCCATTAAGGTGCTAAGACCTTCAAGGTTCTATCTGAAGAATCTTGATCTAATGGACATATTCTCCATCCACTTGTCTGGGCAAACTAGTTTTTATTCTTGCAGTGTAAATTTTTTTATTGTTGTTGCTTTTTGTTTTTGTCCATGCTGCATACCCTGTAGGATCTCAATTCCCCAACAAGGGACTGAACCCGGCTTATGGCGGTGAAAGCCCCAAATCCTAACAACTGGGCCACCAGGAAAGTCCCCTCTTGTAGTGTAATTTTAAATGTAGCCTATTTGATGATAAATAAGTCTTGGTAAGGCCAAAAATTCTGTAGGGAGTCAAAGGTAAGGTTGACTTATTGTCTTTGATTAGTCTGAGCATCAAAATCTTTAATAGTTAGGGTCCAACTCAGAGAATTCTCTTGATAACTATCTCATGGATAACTATCTCATGGATAACTGTACCTGAACGGAGCTGGTTGATCTTAACAAAGCCCACCTTCTGAAGGAAGATTATCTTAGTTTACTCTTCACGTAAACTATGTTGTCCTTGCTAAGTGACAAAATTGTCCAAGTTCCCTCATGGATAAACAGAGCTTCTAGTGATCACATACTCAGGCTTTTGTCACCTAGCATAATATCTGGCAAAGGAAGTTATTCAATAAGTATTTGTTGAATAAATCAATAAATACATCCTAGCATTAGTGCTGTGAGCACTTACCACATAATTGGTGCAAGAGTCTTTTCTTTGCATATACTATCTCCCTGTGGAGCAATTGGTCCCCAATTCTATCATGAGATACTTGAATCTAATGCAAGAATATTAGGAACAAGAATGTAAAAAAGACAATGGCACGTTAGCATAGGTTTTTCTTCTGATTCAAGATTTGCTGAACTGACCTGGGTATATAGGTAAGCACTGTGAAGAACAATACAGCATTTTTCTTTTCTTAAATCAGAATTACTACTCTCTCGTGAAGGGTAAATTGATTAGCCACAAATGATCGGGGAACTATTGCAGACCTTTTTCTTTTTGTGGGTTATGGATTCTCTGTTGTCCTGTCTTGCCGACCTGCATATTAGCTGTTTTGAGGACTGAAACAGATTGAATGGACACTTCCTAATTTTACTCACCTTGAAACTGCTGTGATTTCTTTTCTTCTTACCCTCAAAATGCTTGGTTCAGTCCTTAAAGAATTCAATGTTTCCATTATAGCAGTCACACTTTGAAGTCTTTTTCCTTTTGATATTGAAGGAACTTGGGTTAAGTAGGAATTGCTGCTATGTAGCAACATCAAGAAGGCACCTCTGGGCACCGTCCACATGATGTCATATCAAGCACTTTTTTAGGTACCCATGCTTTCAGAAGAAACAGGAATCTCTTATGGGTTAAGTACTCTCTAAAAGGCTTTCTCCCATTGCTCAAACACTGACTGAACCTTTTCTTCAAGTAGTTTATTCCCTGTCTATCCCCATTGCGTCTGCAAGAAAGGGAATGTTGTTCTTGGGACTGCAGCTTAAATATATGGCAAATTGTTTAATTCTTATGTGTTCAGTTTGTGTGTATATATTCTTGTACATGTGTGTATTTAAGAAGTAAGCATGCTGCTTACAATCTAAAGTAACTGAGGATGATGAAATCAATAATCATAATTGAAATCCTCTTTAAGGCTGGACATCACACCATTTGATCCTCCTTCCTTCAGTGTTCCATAAAATATATTAATCAGAAACAGTGGCATTTTTCCAGATGGATTCCATCTGGAACTTTGCCCTCTATAGACTGTACCTACTTATTGCCTTTATTTCCTTTCGCACTTGTTACGGGTTTTCTTTCTTCGCTCTTGCCTTTGCTGTCCTCTGTTGGAAAAGCCTTAAAGCCCAATTCTGATCCTGCCAGGGGTTGGTTGATTTTGTAGTGTTGCCTGCTGTTGCTAGGTCACTTCAGTCCTGTCCGACTCTGTGTGACCCCATAGACGGCAGCCCACCAGGCTCCCCCATCCCTAGGATTCTCCAGGCAAGAGTACTGGAGTGGGTTGTCATTGCCTTCTCCGTAGTGTTGCCTATAAACTGTGAATTACACTCCAGGGGCAGGAAATACTTCTGGAAGTGCAATTGCTTCTGATGATGTAGAAATCACCTGGGAGCTTTGTAGTCTCACATAGTGAGATGTCCATTCTCCTTAGCTTTAGAAATCTCTCCTGATCCAGTCATCTTGTTTCTTGCAAGTAGTTTGAGGCATTTCTTCTCTAATGAGGCTTCTATATTCCTCAATCTGATAAGGTACACCAGTTTATTTTCATGGATCATTGGATATTCATTGACCAACATTGATATTTCTCTGGTTTCAGGTAAAGCTGTGGTCACTGGAGCCCATAAAGTCTGTATGTTGTCACGCTGCTTCCAATTTTCTGGAATAATTTTTTGCTTCACTCCAGACACACAGCTGGTTATTAGAATAATAACTAGAACCCAGAATAAGGACTAGAACCCAACCCTTTGTCAGTCCACAGCTCTTTCCACAGAAAATAAGGCTTGGCTGCTGGTAACAAAATTTATTTAATATATAGATATAAATTATACTTTCAGGATATGTGAATCATAAAACAGAAAAGTGACAGAAAGCATCTGGTTTATTATGTTTCTTTATTGTTCAGTTTCACTGAGGATTTTCATGTTTTGAAAGAGAGAGTTGTCACAGAGAATCCACAATGAAGAGATAATTTTGTTTTGTGTTTTGATTGAGCTGAAATATTCATCTACCTTGATTGTAAGCTCAAAAGCTCCTCAAGTGATCAGCAGCTGTTCATTCAAGAGTGTTCTACCTCTCTGAATACAGAACAAAAGATATTTGTCTTTGAAATTTCATGAAGGTAATAAGAGAAAAGATGACTTCTTTGTGATGAAACAAATACATCCTGGCATGAGAAATCTGATCATTACAGATTGTTGAGCTGCCTTAGTAATCAATATGCCCTGTTTCATAAATGATATGGCTCCTGAAATCCATTTTGTAAATTGTTCTAAATTCACCTTCTGACTAATTTTTATCATAATGCTTTATAGATACTGATATTGACCAAAACTTACTTTTAAAAATAGAGAGAACTCTAGTATTACATGTGGTGTAACAAAAGGCAGTTGTAACTTGCGTCTTTTCTTCTCGTGTCTAGGCTAGTAAAAGAAATATTTGCTAGAAGGAAAAGTTAATTTAGTTTAAATATCTGATGAGTAGATGAAGAATTATTTAAAACTGTGCTATCTTCTTAAACATGAGTACAGCCTTCATAAAATCACAATTTCTAACCACTGATTAGTGTAGGCAAGAGTTTGCCAAACTATGACCAATGGGCCAAATCTGGCCCAACACATTTGTATTGAGTTGGCCAAAACATTTGTTCGAATTTTTCCATTACATCTATGGAAAAACCTGAATGACCTTGTTGGCCGACACAATAAATAAAGTTTTATTGGAGCACAGCCACATTCATTGGTTTCTGTATCTTCTATGACTGTTATCATGCTTCAGTGGCAGTGTTGATCAGTTACCAACAGACTGTACAGAGCACAAAGTCAGCTTATTGATTATCAGACCCTTATAGGAAGAGCTTTCAGATCTCTGGCATAAAATGGAATTGTGATTTCAATGACATTAATACTATTTTCTCTGTCATACTTCCAATGATCATTATCTTTTCTTTAAACTGTTAAGTTATTCCCTAGATAGAAATGACTGTATTAACCATTCCCATTGGTAAATATGCCTAAATGCTTTGTATATTCTTTTGACCAAAAATATAGGCCTCCATAACCACAATAAGGCACATGCTATGCTTTTTCTTTTACTTATCGGGATAAGTAGAAAATACTTATTTAAGGACTGATTTTCCTCAATTCGGGACAAAGTCTGGTTAAAGCTATACCTTGTGGTATATGCTTTTGTGTTTCTTGAGTTCCAGTGAGGTTAATGGTCCAGGCAAGACCAATACAAGTATACTGTCTTCCTAGTTTATGTATGTTCTGAATCATCAGGCAACTATGATCTTCTTCACTTTGTGTTCTGCAGAGATAGACATGGTATCTTCCTGTGTGACTCCAAGGATGCTATATGAAATGCAGCTCAGAAATCTGGGCATGTTTATTTAGAATGTTGCTGCAGGGTTTTGGAACAGACTCAGTATTCACTCTGCAGCACCCTCTGCTATGCCAGCAGGACTTGGTGGGCACTGTTGGAGTATTTAGTTGTTTGCCAAGGATGTTTACATTAGTGACTGGATATTTACTGTAATTTTGAATATCTACTCACTTTATTTTTGCCAGTAAATTTAGAGTATAACCAATGTCTTGGGTCTGCAGGTGTTACATTTCTCAGAGAGCATTTAAATATGTGTGGAAATAAAATAACATATAACAATGTTGTCCCAGCTTGAATGTGATTTCCTCTGCTAATATTTACTAATTAATATATTTTGCAAATGGTTCTTATAAACAGGAAATAGTTATTTCAGCATCATAGAAATCATCCTATGCATTTGATATTTTACTAAACACAGTATAGTGTTTTTTTTTTCTCAAAGACTGTATATGGGAAAGTGGCGCTAGTAGTAAAGGATCTGCCTGTCAATGCAGGAGACACAAGAAACATGGGTTCGATCCCTGGGTTGGGAAGATCCCTGGAGGAGTGAATGGCAACCCACTCCAGTATTCTTGCCTGGAATTCCCCTGACAGAGGAGCCTGGAGGGCTACAGTCCATGGGGAAGTGAAAAGTCAGACACAACTGAGCACATACACACACACACAAAGGCAGTAGTGTTTTCTTGTTTTTTTTTTCAAAGCATGTTTATGAGAAATAAGGAAAAATACATATTGACTTACATGTGGTTTTTGAATGTCCAATACATGTACCTTTGTGATCGAGCACACCTGAAGTTAAAAATATAGTAGGAAAAAGCAGTGCAGTAAACTGAATGTTTGAGTCTTCTCCAAACTCTTATGTTGAAACCTAATCCCCAGTGTGTGGTGGGGCCTTTGGGAGATAACTTAGTCATGAAGGTAGAGCCCTCACCTGTGGAATTAGTACCCTTATAAAATAGACTGCAGAAAGATCCCTTGCCCCTTCTGCCACACAAGGACACAGGGAAAAGGCAACCTGCTCATGAAACAGGAAGACTGTCCTCACGAGATACCAAGTCTTTAGAAGTCTTCATCTAGGACTTCCTAACATATAGAATGTTAGAAATAAACTTCTATTGTTTATAAGCCACCTAGTCCAGGGTAATAAATCTTCAACATTTTATGTGTAATTTACATTTAGAGCATCTTCCAGTATGAACTTTGTCTTTTAGTTTCAGTTTTATGTCTCTTGTTGAGTAGAAATTTTAAATGTAATGAAACTAAATTTATCAGTAGTTTCTCTTATGGGATAAGTTTTTGCATCTTATAAGTTTACAAAATACTTTTTCACCTCTGGTTCCCATACTTTCTATTGAGTTTTAAAGTTTTGCTTTTACTATATTTTCATCTTTAATATACCTGGATTTGAAATTCATACACACCATGGAGCAGGGATCTGATGTATTATTTTCCAAGGGAGACCAGTTATTTTTCATGATTTATTGAAAAATTCATTTCTTCACTGATCCATTATGTGTAAAGTTTCCATGTCTTTTTAGATTCTTTATGAACTCCTTATTCTCTTTAGCTTGTGCCAGTGTCTCAGTTCAGTTCAGTCACTCAGTCATGTCCAACTCTTTGTGACTCCATGGACTGCAGCACACCAGGCTTCCCTGTCCATCATCAACTCCTGGAGCTTGCTCAAACTCATGTCTATTGGTCGGTGATGTCATCCAACCATCTCATACTCTGCTGTCTTCTTCTCTTGCTTTCAATCTTTCCCAGCATCAGAGTCTTTTCCAATGAGTCAGTTCTTCCCATCAGGTGGCCAAAGTATTGGAGTTTCAGCTTCAACATCAGTCCTTCCAATGAATATTCAGGACTGATTTCCTTTAGGATTGACTGGTTTGATCTCTTTGCAGTCCAAGGAACTCTCAAGAGTCTTCTCCAACACCACAGTTCAAAAGCATCAATTCTTCGATGCTCAGCTTTCTTTATAGTCCAACTCTCACATCCATACCTGACCACCGGAAAAACCATAGCTTTGACTAGACGGACTTTTGTTGGCAAAGTAATGTCTCTGCCTTTTAATATGCTGTCTAGGTTGGTCATAGTTTTTCTTCTAAGAAGCAAGCATTTTTTAATTTCACGGTTGCTGTCACCATCTGCAGTGATTTTCGAGCCCAAGAAAATAAAGTCTGTCACTGTTTCCCCATCTATTTCCCATGAAGTGATGGGACCAGATGCCATCATCTTAGTTTTCTGAATGTTGAGTTTTAAACCAACTTTTTCACTCTCCTCTTTCACTTTCTTCAAGAGGCTCTTTAGTTCCTCTTCACTTTCTTCCATCTACATATCTGAGGTGTCATCTACATATCTGAGGTTATTTATACTCTCCCTGCAATCTGATTCCAGCTTTTGTTTTATCCAGCCCAGCTTTCCTCATGATGTACTCTGCATGTAAGTTAAATAAGCAGGGTGACAATATACAGCCTTGATGTACTCCTTTCCGTAATTGGAACCAGTCTGTTGTTCCATGTCCAGTTCTAACTGTTGCTTCTTGACCTGCATACAGTTTTCTCAGGAGGCAGGTAAGGTGTTCTGGTATTCCCCTCTCTTGAAGAATTTTCCACAGTTTGTTGTGATCTACATAGTCAAAGGCTTTAACATAATCAATGAAGCAGAAGACATTTTTCTGGAATTCTCTATGAGTCAACGGATGTTAGTAATTTGATACCTCATTCCTCTGCCTTTTGTAAATCCAGCTTGTCCATCTTGAAGTTCTTGGTTGATGTACTGTTGAAACCTAGCTTGAACAGTTTTGAGTGTTGTTTTGCTAGTGTATGAAATGAGTGTGGTTGTTCGGTTTGAACTTTCTTTGGCATTGCCCTTCTTTGGAATTGGAATGAAAACTGACTTTTTCCAGTCCTGGGGCCACTGCTGAGTTTTCCAAATTTGCTGTTATATTAAGTGCAGTACCTTACCAGAATCATCTTTTAGTCTTTGAAATGGCTCAGCTGGAATTCCATTACTTCCACTACCTTTGCTCATAGTGATGCTTCCTAAGGCATCATGACTGTCATGACTCTCATAGCATGAGAGTTATGACACGATTAATTTAGCCCTGGATTCTAATATCTGCATTAATAAACATAATAAAACAAGGGATATTTTAGAAAATGTTAACCAAGCTCATGGGATTCTGATCTGTTCAAGGCTAGTTAAATTATTATTACTGTAGATCTAAGGTGGGGGACTTCAGTCAATAACTTACTAAATCAAACCCCTGGCAATGACTTTCCCTCAGGTAATAATCACTGTGAATGGTAATGATGCCCCTTTCTTGTAAGAAATGTGGCTAACAGAAATTTGATCTTGGTATACTTTTACAGTATACCATGTATTTAAGAAATCAAATATAGTAACTAGTATCAGAATTTTGAAATTTTATTGCTATACTTACATAGTTATGGATAGGGGAAGGGAGGAGGGAAGAATACACTTAGTGAGAATGTTGGCTCCATGAGGACAAGAAGCATATTTTATTGCATATTTTAAAATATTGCATATTTTAAAATAAACTATTGCATATTTTATTCAGTGATGTATTCCAACCACATAGGATACTGCTCAATGATCATCAATAATTATTTATTATTTTTACTAGAAACCAGGATGCCAGTCTTTATCTTATCTCTAATTATAGCAGAAATGATTCCATATATAGAGTCATAGAATTCCAAGGCCACATGGGATAGGATGGGATAGGCCCATATAGTCAAGCATCTTTATTTTACATGGGGTTGAAAGCAGTCAGATCCAACTGAAGCAGCTTAGCATGTAGCATGCAAGGAAAATGAAACACACAATGCTTGGTACCTTGGTATAGATAACTTAAAAATTAGTGACAGAACAAGTACTAGTACCACATTTTATCTGTTCATTAACTGATGGGCATTTGGGTTGTTTCTATTTTTTGACTGTTATGAATAATGCTTCTATGAACATTCATATACAAGTTTTGTGTAGACATATGTTTTCAATTTTGTGGGGATATATATATAGAGGACTGAAATTTCTGATCATATGGTAACTCTATATTTAATCATTTGAGGAACTGCCAGACTGTTTTCCAAAGTAGCTACACTGTTTTATACTCCCACCAGCAATATATATTTTGGTTCTAATTTCTCCACATTCTCGCTACATTTCCCCCCAGCCTTTTAAGTTTTTTGATTAGTTTGCTGTTTGCCTTAACTCTTACCACCACCTCAGCAGCTGTAATTTTAAACAGAGCTGCTGACTGATTTTGACAAACATTCCCAGGAAAAAAAGGCCATTTCCATTGGGTAAGCAGTGAATCAGGTCAAATGACACAACTTGTGAGGAGGATTTCTCAGGGAACTGTGGGCAGAAAATAATCGCAATTTTCTGAGATGAGGCTTTGGAAGACCTCTACTCTAATTCTGTCCTTTCTAGTAGATATTCGATTGCCAGTTTACCCTGTAATTGTGGGTTGTTAATATTTGAGGCTTATCACAGAACTAGGGAGAGGGCGATTAGACTAGGGCAAGTTCAAACGTCACAAAGGTCACTAGTCTTACCAAGATTCAGCAAATTTTCTTGAAACAATTCTTAAATATATTGTTACAGGACTTTGGTTAATTTCCAGAGTTCTGAGAAGTTGATTTTGACATCCCCCCCACCCCCTTCCACCAGTGTTTTAGTTGGTTTTACAAGAGGGTGAAGTGTTAGAGGTCCTTACTCCATTTTCACTGACATCATCCCCTAATTTGCTTTCTAATTACCAAGAAATTAAGTGCTAAATGCCGGAAAGCAGAGGGGAAAAAACATAGAAAGGAATGGAAGAAGAAGAACAGGGAGAAGGAAATAGACTTACTTGGGAAATCTGAAAGAAGGAAAATGTGTGCATATTTTGTTTACAGAGGAGATCAAGTATGGATCTATGCCTGAAGAAATGCTGAAAAATACAAATGGTATAGCTTATGAATTTTCAGCAGATTCATATTTGCAGGGCAAATCTGCCTATAACAGCATGTGTTGAGTGTGTGAAAAGTAAATGCAGCCAATCTATTTCTTCCTCTTATTTTCACAGTTTTGTTTTTAAGGAAGAACAAACAATCCAAATAAAAATATTAACCAGATTTAAACTGATCTTTATATATTGAAATCTCAGCAAATGAAACAAATGAAATTCAAAGCTATAGTTTAAGAACAGTGATTTTAGGGGAAAAGAATACTTTTAAATACTAGACTTTACAAGAATTCATGATTTCTAGTGTCTGTCTCTATATGAACTGAAACAGACTAGGTCTCCCCATGGTGATAGTTTTACAACTTAAATTCCATTTTAGAGCTAAACCTCCTACCACCGTAGAAAGTGATCTAATAAGTTAATTTCTACTGAGTTTTTATTGTTGATAATTGTTTGATACAAAGCTATTAAAGGCATAACCCTTATGTCAGTACACCCTCTGTGAATCATACAGAAAATTAATTTCAAGAAACATTGCCCTTGATGACATATCTATTCTCTCCCCACTCTGTCCTCCCAGGAATATCTGAAGTATAGAATAAGTACTGTCGATACTTCTTAGCATTTTTATCACATGGTTATCAAAGAATAACAATTAATAGGACATAGAACAGTAAAAAGAGCAAAGCTAACAGAAAGAGAGGACTTGGAATTCACATAATTCAGATATAACACTTAACTTCTTGGTGACCTGGGAAATTTCTTAATTTCTTTGAACTTGTTTCCTTGCCTTTGGATTGGAGATCACTTCATATGGTTCTAGGGGGGAAACTAAATGGCATATCTTATACAAAATACTAGAATAGTAGCAACTAAAGAAAGAGCAGTTGTTATTGGGGCAATGAGTGTGGTTGACTAATGGTCATGGTTACCATTCAGTGACATATGGAGGCTGAAACTCCACATGGGCCAAATGGCATAAGAATGTCCTTCACCTCAGAGGTGAAGAGTCACTTGCAGAGTTAAGGAGTCAGACAATCCACAAGATGTCTCAGTCACAAAGGGCTTGGTTGTTTGGATATGTACTTGTCCATGCCCAGTGATCTTTAATAGTCTCCAAAAGTGCAAGAGTGGGGAACTCCCATTCTTCCAGGAGATTGCAGTTAATCTAGTGACTCTGGAGCATCTTCAACTGAGTTCTTGAAAATCTGAATCACCTAAAAATCCACCACTGTTACTCACTTCATCTCAATTAATAGGCAGATGCAAGAGGCCGTGGTTGCACATATGCGTGTATGTGTGCACACACATACACACGCACTTCTTTTTTTCTCATTCTGCAAGACACTATTTTTACATATCAGGATAGGGAGTTGGAAGCTGGCCTGAAAGAGTCAGTTCCAGTTTCCCTTAGTGTTTCTCTACCTCCATGGCACAACATGGTAGGAATGACAGCATGTGATGTTCTGATGGTGACAAGTTGAGGCCACTCTGCCAATGCTATAATTTTAGCAAGCACAATTAGAATTCTGTAGTGGAAAGTTATTTATATTTTGGCAAATAAACTGTAGCTATAAAGCCTTAAATTATAGATTTTCTTCTTCACTGCAACGATTTCACGCTCATAATTATCTTCAATGTATGGGAATTCCTCCCTTTTCTCTGCTGTGCATATGACATTTGTTTTTGTTTTTGTCTGGGAAGTGGGATATGTTCTAGGCTTCTTCTCAAAATTTCAGCTCTAAACCAAAGATATGGGGTGAAGATGTAAAGGAAAGTATGAATTGAAAAGAGAATTATTAGTAGAAGATAGAGCAAAAACCAAACAGTGTGGGGGTGGGTGGCATGAAGGATAGAGCGAATTTTAAGGGATATGATCAGGGGTTTGGCTTGGGGTGGTAGTAGAGGGATTTTACTGTCCTTCTATATGTAAGACAGGAACTAAAGAAAGAGATATAGGTATAGAGACAGAGAAAAGTATAAATTTTGGACATTCTCATGAAATATTAGGTAGAGCATCTTACTAGGTAGATGGAAATATAAATCTTCTGTCCTGAAATGTAAATTTGTGGGACAGCAGCATAAAGGTGGTAATTGAAGCTAAGGGGTTAGATGAGATATTTAGGAGACTTTACAGTGAGAAGTGGACTTTCGACACAACCCAGAGGAACAATGACATTGAAAGAGATTCCAGAATGAAAGGACAAGCATGAGAGATTCAAAAGGGTAGATGCAGATGTAGCAAGAGGATCAAGAAATAGTCATGCCTCATAAGCCAGGAAGGAAGATAGTTTCAGGACAAAGAGGTTAATAGTGGCCACTGCAAATATCTCCTAACTGGTCTTTCTGCTTCTAGTTTCTTCCTCCACGCACCCTAGCCTCAGTCTGCTGTCCAAATTCTCTCTCCTAATGCACAGATCCATTCACATCCTCAGGTATGTAGTTATTAGATGTCTATAACATCCAAAGGGCTTCCCTGGTGGCTCAGCTGGTAAAGAACCTGCCTGCCAATGCAGGAGATGCAAGAGATGCAAGTTTGAAGATCCTCTGGTGAAGGAAATGGCAACCTGCTCCAGCATTCTTGCCTGGAAAATCCCATGGACAAAGGAGCCTGGCAGGCTACAGTCCATGGAATTGCAAAGAGTCAGACATGACTGAGCAAGCACATGTGGATATAGCACTCAGACTTTTATATATGTATAATGGAATCACTGAGAATTCCTTCTTATCATCTAAACCTAGTGGGTTTTATTAAAAGGCTCTAGAGGTGCTAATTTAAGATGCTTGGATCCATGTTTTATAAAGGTCCCCATATGGTTTAGATGCAGATGGTTTATTGATAGTTTATGCAACAGTGGCCTAGGGGATGAAGTTCAAGTTTCCTGGAAAATGATTCATGGCCTTCTGCCTTCTGGTTCCAGTCTCCATTTGCACCAGCCCACCTCTATCATGGACTCTACATTTTAGCTTTGCCAGAATCATAAAATGAGTTGGTGGGAGAAACAGGTTGAAAAGTCCTTCCTAGAAAAGGACCAGTCTATGCAGAGGCCAAGCTGAAGCAATATAGTTTCTAAGAAAACAGGGAGTAACCTGATTTGAATGATAATAGGCAAACAGTCAGACAAGACTGAGCCCAGTCAGCATAGCCCAGCACCTGTGGAAATAGTTCTGGTAAGGCAAGACAAGTAGATTGTAGACAGCCTTGTGTCAGATGGGGGGAATTTATAGTTGTTCTACAGTAAATGGGGATTCTTCCACGCTTTATTTTTTTGGCCATTTTTTTTTTTTTCTAATCTGGATGTAAGTATCAGCCCATTCTTATTTCTGAAACCGTGTCTTTACTGCTGTTGTTTTTCAGAGCCTAAACTTCACAGAGAGACTTGAAATGAAAGACCTAAAAAGACAATTTTGATTTTCTTAAAAAAGGAGAATGAACTTGTTTAAAAAACAGAAATAGAGTCACAGATGTAGAAAACAAACTATTGTTACCAAGAAGGAAGGAGGTGACAAGATCAATTGGAAGAATGGGACTGATATATACACACGACTATATACAAAATAAATAAACAATGAGGACCTGCTGTACATCACAGGGGACTCTACTTAGTACCCTGTAATGACCTATATGAGAAAATCTACTCTAAAAAATATATCTACTCTATGTATAGACTAGCCTGCAGCCTGCCAGGCTCCTCTGTCCATGGGGCCTCTCCAAGCAAGAATACTGGAGTGGGTTGCCATGTTTTCCTCCAGGGGATCTTCCCAACCCAGGGATCAAACCCAGGTCTCCTGCATTGCAGGCAGATTCTTCACTGTCTGAGCCTCCAGGGGAGCCCAGATATATGTGTGTGTATAACTAATTCACTTCACTGTACAGCAGAAATTAACAAATTGTGCATCAACTCTACTCCGATAAAAATTTAAAAAATTATGGATCAGATCATGAAAAAACAATGATGACCTGAATCTTAGGGAAGAAAAATTTAAATTTCTGGGATGATTAGAGGGTCTTGAATTATCCAGACTTTAATTTAATCACAGTCACAAGGCAATTAGTCAACTTTCAGTTTTTCTAAGCCCGGATAAGAGGCAGTTAAGCCACTGTGACTGCACTCTTAACCTTTGTAGAAGAAAAAAAAGCACAATGTAGCTCAAGTGGCCGGAATTCTGACTCATCACCATAAAACTGAACACCATGTATTTTTCTCCAAGGGAAGATTTCAGCCCAGCCGGGTCCAAGAGAACATACGAGCACCTTATGCTGAACACACACTTAGAAAACTGGATGGCTTTTGCCATCTGCTAAGCCTCACATAGCCTCCAGTTTGAAGCTGAAGCAATGTCAGAAGCTGATTTAAGCAGCTTACATATGTTGCACTGCAGGAAAAACATTGGACTTTGGGGAACTCTGAAAAACAACGCTAGGCGTTTGGGGTCCATAAATGCTTAGTGTTTGTGACAAATATGCCCGGTTCCCATAGGACAACACTTTTTTCCCCTTAGATTTAAGTGTTTTTCTCCATTGCTTAGTAACAGAATTTTCACATTATCTTGTGTATTTTCTGGCACTACAATAATCATTCATTGCAGCAGGTAAGGTTATTTTAGTTAATCACAACCTTCTTTTGTTGCTTAAAATTTGACAGAAAATGTCAGTACTGTGATACTTTAGAAACTTATCCTATGGATCTGCCATTATTGATTATGTTTTTGGAAACTCTAGGTACTTAAAAAATGAATGAATTTATAGTAGCTGACCTTTAGAATTCTTTAAGGTTTCCGTATGCACACTGAACATTGTACAAATCACTCATCTTGTCCTGCAAGCCCTTTTCAGGTGTGATTGTACCCAACTTCATGTAGTCTTATTTTCTCTCCTTATAATTTTCTACCCAGTGAATCTGTAACTTTGTGTCTTCAAACATGGATTTTAAAAAAAAATTTCTAGCTGCATCTACTAATGCAATTTTTAAAAATCTAGATATGCCTTTTCCTTCCTTTTCAGCTTTTCCCCATCTTATCTTCCTGTGGATAACTTACCTGTTGCTAAGGACCAGTTCAAGTTCTCCTTTTCCATGGAATCTTTTAGGATCACTTGTTGCAGTTTTATTATGGCACTTAGCATGGTCTGCCTTATTTAATAGTTCTAACATTCAAGCTCTGCTTTTAGTGGCCCTTCCTTCCCTTTATCATGTTCCCACCATGTGCATTTCAGACCACCCCACCTCCCTGCCCCCACCGCCTCATGTATGTCTTGGGAAATTCTGAAAATTTCCAAGGCATGAGAATCAGCAGTTGCAATAGAGAAGGGTATTAATTTTTCTGTTATTTTGCAGCTTTCAGGAAATGAGAGATTGTTCACTTAGAGTGTTATAATTCCTTTAGAACAGTCAGTAGATCTAGACACCTTTGTACACAGGAAGGCTACTGATTAGTGATGAATATTGGAAAACTTTCAGAGAGCCATGAGCTCTCCTGCCCCCCGGCAACCCTTCACAGCTTGTTTTCTGCCACGGTCCTTCCAGGCTCATAATCGGGATTCCAAGGCTTACATGTTTCCCACACCCATTCTTGTTCCTAGACACTGGACTTCAGATTTCTGTGTGCTAAACGTTAGCCACCTCATAGTTGCTATTCCAGGCTTCTGAAGGTACCTATCCATCCCTTTCTTCCTCTGTGTAGACAGGGATCCCTCCTGTAAATCCTCAAAATATAACTATTAATAGTATGAGGCTGCAGTATTTTGACAAAACTCTCCTTTAGCATGGAGTAGGAGAAGGCAATGGCAACCCACTCCAGTACTCTTCCCTGGAAAATCCCATGGACGGAGGAGCCTGGTAGGCTGCAGTCCATGGGGTCACTAGGAGTCGGACACGACTGAGTGGCTTCACTTTCACTTTTCACTTTCAAGCATTGGAGAAGGAAATGGCAACCCACTCCAGTGTTCTTGCCTGGAGAATCTAAGGGACAGGGGAGCCTGGTGGGCTGCCGTCTATGGGATCGCACAGAGTCGGACGTGACTGAAGCGACTTAGCTGTAGCAGCAGCAGCAGCAGGAAATGTAAAAACTGGGCATTTGACACCAGTTTGTAAAGCCGATCTTCTATGCTCTGTACCAGCATTTTACCAAGGCCTGGCAATAGCAGCTTATCCCTCCTCTACTGGAGAATCTTCTTTCTATATTGTCTTCTTAAATCTCATCCCAAACCAAGGTGGCAGAAACAGTTGACAAAATAATCTCCATAGAATTGCATACTTTCCCCCAAGAAGTTAGCTTTTACACTATAAAACAGAATATATTAACATTTTTTCTTTAATTGAGATATTGTCCAAGAACAGTAGGTAAATGCTTGTGTTATTAATGACTAAAACTATTCGTTGAATTGGTGTTAGGACTTCCCTGGTGGCTTGGACCATAAAGAATCTGCCTGTGGCATGGAGGACCTGGGTTTGATCCCCAGGTTGGGAAGATCCCCTGGAGAAGGGAATGGCTATCCACTTCAGTATTCTTGCCTGGAAAATTCCATGGACAGAGAAGCCTGGCAAGCTACAGTCAATGGGGTTGCAAAGAGTGGAACATGATTTGTTAAAGTGGTGAAGAAGGTCTAAAACAGGGCTCTCCAAGGTCAAACTGTAGCTTACACATTTGAAGTGTAGCAATTTCTTAGAACACATGACATAAAGGTAGGTTCACTCCAGTGAGTGAGGCTGAATGTTTTATCACTGATAGTGTTGAAAATGGCCAGTGCATTGTGACATTGAAAGGAAGTTTAACTTTCTTTAAAATTGATTTTATTATTGTTTTACATCTCTCTATAGACAATACGTTCTTTCACTGATGGCGCAGAGGAGAGCAGGGTGAGCAAGGGGGCTGGTTCCATTACTTGCCCCCTCATGTGCCACTGCTTGGACCCTCCCAAAATGCCAACTGTCCTTGACTTACTAACTTTAAGAATCAGAGTCCTATCTGCAGAGAAGGGAGAAAGTGTTAGCAGCACTTTTGGGGGTGAAAGGGAATGACTAAACACATGTTTACATACTTTCCTGATGTCTAAGAATTCTTATTCAACTGGATTTCTATATAGTATTTCATCTAGAAAGCAGCTGGCAAAAATGTGTGCTCACAGAGTGTGTTCGAGTTGAGTTGAATATATATCCTCTTTATTTAAAATTCGTGCCTAATCAACAATCATGGAGTTTTTTTCTCAAGATCTCTTGGACTGTTATTCCCTGCACAACGAGTATACTAATTTCTGTTTTTCAAAGTGTGAGGTATAAAGAGTTGGAGAGGTTGTGAGTCAGAATCTCTGGTTCAGGCTACCCATCCTGTCCAGGGCCAAGGAGAGGAATGATTTTACATCAAATTTAACAGTGAAAAGAGCTTCAAAAACAGACCACCTGGATTTGTCTCTGTCTCCACCACCACTAGCTGTGAAACTGGGCAGGTTATTTATGTCACTATGTCCTAATTTTCTTATTTACAAGTTGGAGAGAAGAGCATGTTGTTTTTCATTAGAGTTATCATGCAGATTAAGTCAATCAAACCCTCAGCAGTGTGTGGGACCAGGAAGGCTTATGCACTGGTTGTGGGTGTGGAGTCGGGTGCCGACCACCCTGGAGAGAAGCCCTGAATCAGATTAAGTATCAGGAACACCCACATAATAACCCAGTGGTTCTACTCCCAAGAACGGATCCTAGAGACATTTTCACATATTATCGTAAGAAAAGTCACCCCAGTTGTTAAGTGAGGATAGAAACTAACATTTGTGGAGTTCTTGCCAGGTGCCAGAGACTGTTGCCTCAGTCACAGTTTGCCTCATTTAATCCTCAAGATGTCCTTACAGGATTATTACTTTATCTTCTTTATCATTGAGAGAAATGATTCTCCATGAGGTTTCATAACCCAAGCAAGGACACGCAGCTAATAATAGGCAAAGCTGGAATTCAAACTCAGGTGTATTTTTTACTCTATTCCAATTTCTCATGCAGTGTCCAAAAAAGGTAATTATCTCTCTTCTCTTTTCCTCACAGATTGCTGTGTGGATGAGTTCATATTTTAGATCACATGATTTTTCAGGTTTGTCTCCCTGTCATCTTTTTCTATTTTTACATATTACCTCTCTTTCATCCCACACTTCCCCCCATTCTTTATAATCGATGCTTTTTCCCTACTTCATTGAATATATTCACATTTACTTTGGATATATATATATATATATATATATTATATTATATATATATGTATATATACATATTGTAATAGCAGATTGAAGGATAAAGTAATTCAGCTATGGGAACTAATAGTTACAAATTAAAAAGACTGGAATGTCAGCTATTATTTATACAAATCAATTGCCTTTTCAGATGTTAGTCAGGTCAAACTATTCATTTCCTTCTTTTTTTTAAAAGTCGATTCAGCTGAATAGAACATTCTGGTTTTTAATGAGAGAGCTTTAGGACAAGGTCCAAGTTCATTGATTCCTGTCCTATCCATCCATTCTCTCACTTACTTCCTTAAAGAATAAACTGTGTCTCTTTAACTTTGAAAATGGAATTTAAATCTCCACTGATGTGAATAATTTCTACCCTTTGATAAAGGACATTTGTCATTTATGTTTTACTAATGGATTGGTCAGTCTGTATTAAGAGTTCCTAGGTGACATTAATGTTCCAAACAATAATTTGTCATGTATGACCTGATGATGACTCAGTGTTGCAAGAGAACTGTGAACAGCTCAGACACACACACACACACACACACACACACACATACATACATACAAACATACAGATACATGCACCCACCATCCTTGGATGTGGTTCATTGCGTAAAGATAAATTAGAGATTTCATAACTTGCAGGTAATGACACAGGAGATCACAGAAAGTGGTTCACAATGTTTCATTATGGAAGAATAATGCTCTGGCCAAAAAAAGTGGGATGGTTTAATAACAAATGTTCTTCATTTGTATTTGGTGCTGGGCTCTGTGAATTATTTATGTCTCTGGACAAGGCCTAGAAAGTATTTCAATGAAGCCTAATTTGTCAAGGTTACTTACACTTTACCATATTTTTCCTAACTATATCTTTCTGGATAGTACCATACATAAATATTTTCATTGTGTTGTGCATTTATTTGCAATATTGATGGCACTGTAAAATGTGGGCTATTAGCACCTCTTTAACCAATGTCAGACCAAGAATTAAAATCGGAAACACCAGTGTCTTCCTTTTAGAAATATGGAGGTTAACTTTGATTATTATTCAGCTTTTGTGGCTGATGAGCCAGCTATAAGTCATACTGTGGAAAATTTATTGTCTAGAAATCATGCTACTGAATATTTTATCTTACTGGAAATGTGCTATAAAGGGGCTGCATCTTTAATCAAATACATGATGATGTTGCAATCTCTTGGTCGTACTGTCATATTAAAAAGTTGAGGTTAAGCAAAACTAAAGACATAGCTTCTGGGGGAGAGCAGTGATTATGGATGTGCATATAGATATTATTTCTCTAAGACTTTAGATATTTCTCTAAGACATTTTATTTTGCCTATGTTAAGATTTCAACTA
The DNA here is from genome assembly GCF_910594005.1 of Cervus elaphus. Lineage (NCBI taxonomy): Eukaryota > Metazoa > Chordata > Mammalia > Artiodactyla > Cervidae > Cervus > Cervus elaphus. The sequence continues at coordinate 29,301,824 of NC_057833.1, read as the reverse complement.
TGTTAGAAAGGAAAACGTTGGCTCATTGTAATGTTTGGATCGCAGTGACACCAGGCAGAGAAGCATGAGTGAATCAATAGTCAGGGGGCAAGTGAAAAGGAGAGTCAAGTAAGGGCCACTCCAGTGTGTGCAGTTTTGATCTCTGATACGTGTTCAAAATCTCACAGAAAATCTGAGGAAATTTCCTGCTCATAGGAAAGCAATTATTCTAAGGGCAGAGACAAATGCTGGGTAGTATGTGGAGGTGCCCTAAGCACGAACGGTGTTCCAAGTGCCTGGTTGCTGGTGGTCCCATATCCTTTCCCCTGCACTACCCCTCAGGGCTGCTTATGAGGCTCTGCTCTTGTTGCATTGGGGTTGGTTTTGTTTAGACATTTGAAAAAAGAAATGATTGTTCATCGTTGGATGTGACTTTTGGTTCAAGACTCACGATTGTTGGACATGCTGTATCTTGATGTTTTATTCTTTCTCAGTGACTTAAAAAAATAAGAACGGGATCCCAAAGGAGATTTTAGAACAACAACTAAATCTGAAAAGACTCTAGCTGAGAAAAGACCTATAGGAAGGTTGAAAACACTACTGAAATGTCAAACCAGCATCAAGCTGGTCCTGACCTTGTTTAGCTACTTTTAGTGTCAATCTTACTGTTCTTTTATGATGTTTCCCCTGCAGCTTAATTCCTCTTTTTTTTTCTTCTCTTTAAAATTAACTTATTTTTTATTGAAGGATAATTGGTTTACAGGATGTTGCTGTTTTTTTCTTCCTGTCCCCCTCAAAAACTGGAGGAGCTTATTTGCTTATTGCCCAAGATTTGAAACCACTTTATTGAGCCTTACAGTTGCTAGGTCATCCTAAATAATTGATATGCAAACCAGTGCTGTTCAATTGAACATTTTTGATGATAGAAATATTCTGTGTCATGCTGTCTAATATAGTAACAGCTAGCCACATGTAGCAATTAGGCACTTGAGATATGGTTAGTGTGTCTGTGAAATGAAATTTTAATTTAAATAGGCACATTAGACTATTGGCCACCACAGTGAAACAACAGAGCAATATACATATATATTCAGGGTACTGTTGACCCTTGCTTTTTGAGCAAGTTCAATGATGGTCATTTAAATATATTTTTAAGATACTTTTTCTAATTATAGTAAAATTAAATACACTCATTATTGTGTTTGTTAGTGTTGGCACAAATGGGTTGTAGAAGGGGAGATGGAGACAACCATATTTCTACATAGTATAATTAAGAAAAACCCTGCATTGCAAGGCTTTTTTTTTGTAGTAAATATGTTTTACCAATAAGAATTTGGGGATTTATTTTAAAGGAAACCAGAAGTATGCTGAGATGAATAGCTCTCTACTTATCTAACAGTCAGTATTCCATTAACTGTATCTATAAGAAAGGAGGTCAAGAAGTCAGGAATAAATAAAGGAACTCTCTGAGTGGCCTCTGAAAAGTACTTGAGACCCCAGGATGTTGTTGATAATCTTGATTTTCTATGCTCCCCTGTGTCTTGCTCAGCTATATTGGACTGTAATTCTTCCTTCTACAAAAGGTGGACATCTTCATCCTTTGACCTGATTGTCCTCTCTAGGCACCTCTTTCTGTCTGCAGAAATCCTGTCTGTCCTTGGAAGTCAAGTCCAGGCTCTTTGGGCCCTTTGACTTCTGTTTCTTAAATACTGTCCTGGGAGTTCTTTCCCAGGTTAGAATGCAAGGAAACATGAATAGACTCAGAAGAGAGGAGGCTGGGCAGGTGTAATATACCTAGAAAGTCGGCTGCTTCTCCATTTCTGCTTTCCAAGTAGAAGCAGCATTGTCTTTGTCAGACGGGAGTTACAGAGGGTCATGCACTTACAGACACAAGGAGGACTGGGCTCCCCAGAGTCCCTTGGCTCTTCTTAGCCCTGTATCTTCCCATTTGTAGTATTTACAGTCCCCTGCTTTCAGGGTGGGAGATCTATTTTCTTCTCTTATTCATATAAAATATATGGTTATCTGATAGTCATTGATCTTAAGGATGTAGATAGCAAGCATTTCTCTGAAACTCTGATTCCTCCTCTAGGTATTCTGGCCTGCTTTCAAGTAGTGGCTTTTTTTTTTCTTTCTTTCCTAACACCATACTTCAGTTTATAAAAGTTAGCCAACATTCTCCAGTTCCCTTAAATCTGGGTCTCTTGTCCTTAGTTGCTCTGGATATTGTGAGCACATAGTCTGCGCTCAAAAGACAATCAGTGAAGGCTGAACCAACTGCTTTGCTGCTAAGGAACAAGGACTGCCATCTGCTCAGCTCAGGATCTTGGAGTCCTCCTCACTGGTCTCCCATTTTACCAGACTCAATCTGATCTGCCAGTTGCAACAGCTCATGTCTCAAAGCATGTGTATAAGTTAGTATTGTTTGGATTTCAAGATGGGAATTATTCAAAATATACAGGACCATTTCATAGAATAACAAGGCCATGGGGAGCATCACTAAGCAGTCAGGCCACATACATGAGTCCCTGACTTACACACCTTCAGAAATCCCTCTGCCTCTCATCATTGCTTTTCTCTGTTTATTCATATCATTCTTCATTCCTTCTCTAGATGCTGTCTTCATTGTGGGAAATATGGCCAACAACCACTCCACCTACTGGCTCACAAGTCCATATATCCTGGGAAAGGTTCTGTTGGTTCAATTTGAATCATTCATGTGTAGCTAGGATGGCAGGATCATGACTAATAACATACTATGTTCACAGTAATTACAAACCTGTAGGGTGGGGTAGGGACATACTCCCAAGAATACTGGGGTTGCCAGGTGGACAAAATGCTTATCACTTTTAGCTCAGTGTTTTTCCTCTCTTTTTTTATTTTTTCAACTCTAATAACTGTCAAGTCCAGTTCAAATGGCAGCATAACCACAACATTGCCCCTTTAGTAAAAATCTCTAGCAGTGTGAGATAGGCATAGTTTAAATGAGGAAACTGAACACAGAATATTTACTGCTATTTACTACTCTATGATTTTAGCTTCATTTCCCTCACCAGTGAAAATGAAGAGGTGAAAGGTAGATTGAGGTTAGTCTGTAGAACTTTAAAACTCAGCAAAGGAGGGTTATGTAATTTTTTGAACAAAAATTTTAAAGTGGTATTTTTAGGACTTTGTAATTTAGCAGTTGGTATTGATCAGGAGGTTTATAGCCCCAAATCAGTAGCTTTAGAGATGATCAGGGCAATGTTTAGCATGAGAAGACCTAGCCAGATAAGCAGGAAGCCCCATGGTGACACAGGATATCATCTGATCTTGACGGTAGGTTGGATGTCTCATTTCTTTGTGCTCACATCCTCTCTCCTTTCATGTACTATACTTAACATCTGCTTTTTATTCACTAAGCCAGCCATTTCACTTTTAATTCCAGAGCTTTGTACAGGCTTTTCCTGTTATGTAGTCACTCTAGCTTATTTTTTGAATCTTGCTAAACTAAGATTTTCAGAGAGAAGATAAAGTGAATGAGACAGAGCTGAGAAATCTGTGAATAGAACAATGGAAATATCTCAACAACAGATTACTGGAAAATTATAGCAGAAAAAGTAAAGCCAATCCAATAAGTGTTTGGTTTTAGTATCTACTATTTTTAAGATTGTTTTAGTCAAAGGGACTAAAGCCTTTCTGGGGTTGGAAACAGAAATCAGTTAGGGTACAGATTAAGAAATATAGGTTGTGCTTTCTATACTGTTTAGAAGATAATAGATATGGAATCCATGGTGCTTACTGAGCAACTAGCAAAATAATAAAATATTGCCATACTACATTTAAAGCAAATAAATAGAAATGTTTTTCTTAATTAGATACCATCATATGCTATACTTTAGCATAATCTCTAACATCTGTCAGATATAGAAATAGTTATAGGATAAAAACTTTAAATCCAGAGCATTCTATCCCATTAGCTTAAAATTTTCTGAATTAAGAGAAGAAATTGAGTATATGATATTAGTAACAGCACGTTTTGATTAGAGACCAGTGAGAGCATGGCCTGAGAATCAGTGAATTAGGAGTCAGACTTCAAGTATGGTCTCCAGAGGGGGCAGTAGGATAAACCTCAATATAATGTATTTTATTCTTTCCCTGCCTTCTGCCTCCAGAAAGCTATTTAACATGTAAATAGCACTACATACAAAATGGGTTCTCAACTCTAACTATATATTTGAATGGCTTGCAGAACTTTAGAACAAGTGTAGATGACAGAGCCCATCCTAGGCCAATTCACTTAGAATCTCTAGGATGACACATAGGCACAGCCATGTTAAAAATACTTCCTAGTTGATTCTAATGTGTAAACTAGTGTTGAGAATCACTGACGGAAGAGATGAAAAAGAATCACAAATCTCTAGCAATCAAGAGTTTTGAATTCCTATTCACATGTAGGGCAATGCAATGCAACTATATCTCAATTTCCTTAGCTAGAAATGAAGGGATGAGACTAGAAGACCTTATGTATTTTTCTAAAGGCTCTATGAGTCTTTAGAATTACTCATGGAAATTTGTGCATAAACATATTAAAACGTGATGTTAATAGACCCAGTATAGTTAAATAAATTCTATTACAATGAATTGATCAGTAATGCAAATAATACATGTATAAGGCCTATAATAATGTTTTTGAATTCAGTAGAGATTACATTCAGAAATTAAATCATTCAGTATTTCCCTGCTAGAGATACTTCAACAAATTAAAAAAAAAACCCACAAACTATTTTACTCAGCAGACTATCCTCTTCCTGGTTATCATCATAATTATGTAGAGAAGATTTTTATCAGTTCTTATAGTTTCACATTAGTCAGTGTTTCTCAGTGGTTGCCTATTAATTCTTCAATATTTTTCTTGATAAAGTTGAAGATATGTCATCATACCAACATGTTAGGTCACCTGAACAGTGCTTCATTTGTCAAAGGCCAAGAGACCCTTGGAATCATTTCCCCATTCTTTCCATGGATTTAACCTACATCTATCATTGAATTCAGTGTAGATTTCATATTATTGCCTGTGGGCATAACTTCGAAGAGTAAAACGGTGGATAGAATTCTTGCTTTACTTGAACTGTTATTTTTTTCTTTTTCTCTCACTTCTCTCTCTCAACCCATTTCAGTTTAAGGCAACTATACTTTATCATTCTTGCTTTCTAAGTGAAGAAAATGAGAGTCTGAGGGCTTTGTTATTTTCCTAGGTTTCATAACCAGTATGGGGCTTTCCTGATGGCTCAGATGGTAAAGAACACACCTGCAATACAGGAGACCTGCGCTGGATCCATGGGTCAGGAAGATCCTCTCTCTGGAAAAGGGAATGGCGATATACTCCAGTATTCTTGCCTGGAGAATTCCATGGACAGAGGAGCCTGGTGGGCTACAGTCTGTGGAGTTGCAAAGAGTCAGACATGACTGACCGCTTAACATTATAACAGCAAATTAATATCATGACTCTTGCGTTTAAAACTCGGCAGCTTTTTGTGAACTCCCAAGTGTTCATTCAATAAACATTTAAGGAAAATCATTTGTGTGCATGGAGATATGGGTGATAGAAAGTTAATGAGTAAGTCTCAACAGGTTTCCTCTTAAGAGGGAAGAACCTATGAGTTTTTGGTAACACAATTATTTCTCAGGATAGAAGCTGACACCTGGGAATGAAGGGAACTCGATGTGGGTGGATCTACCCCGCCGGGTAAGAGGGAGGTTTTGCCTGTTGCTCCTGAGGAGGAGGGAGAGATGAGAGATGACGGAAGAAAGAGACTGGGCAGAAACAGGAGAGGCCAGGAGATCATGACCTACCTCAACCTTAGTCAAGTCTAACTGAGTTCTGGATATTCATAATGTGCTGCTGCGCTGCTAAGTCGCTTCAGTCGTGTTCAACTCTGTGCAACCCCATAGACGGCAGCCTACAAGGCTCCTCTGTCCCTGGCATTCTCCAGACAAGAACACTGGAGTGGGCTGACATTTCCTTCTCGAATGCATGAAAGTGAAAAGTGAAAGTGAAGTCGTTCAGTTGTGTCCAACTCTTCGAGACCCCATGGACTGCAGCCCACCAGGCTCCTCTGTCCATGGGATTTTCCAGGTGAGAGTACTGGAGTGGGTCGCCATTGCCTTCTCCACTCATCATGTGAGTGAATTCTATATTGAAACTAATAATCTTGGTTCTTCATTGAGAATGTCCTAGGATCATTGGAGATGTATAAGGAAGACTGTGTGGCATAGAGATGCATAAGGAAGAAGGCAGTCAGCCACTCAAACTGTGGTTCAGGACAAGTTGAAAGAGGTGTCTGCCTGGCAGCAAGTGGGTTTGGGGAAGGAGAAATCATTAACCGACCTGTGTTATCCCAAAATGAATAGGATAAGCCCTACCATTCTCAGCTAAAAACAAAAGATTCTGAGTAATTTTAGAGACAACAGCAATGTCCAAATGATTTGCTTGTACTCTATTAAAGTAATTGCCAATGACTCAATAGCCCCACATGTTTCAAGATATGCAAAGGATTATCAAAATAGAAAATTTAGAACTATAGCAAGTCATAGTGGCATCCTACATTATTTCCTTAGTTGAGCACCGCAGATCTGTGGAGGTCAGAATGATGATGGAGAAGGTCAACATTTGTATGGTTATAGAATATTTAAAATCCAAGGATTTAACTAATGCCTTCTTTTCCCCTTAGACACATAGTGTTTCATTATGGTAGGGTTGTATGTAATGTGTGTGAATCCACCTAATTTTCTAACTTGAAATTAAGTTTTCTTAGTGTCAAATTGCTAAAATGGGCTTTATTACATCTACTACATTCGAAATAACTGCTGAGACCTGCTTTATTATTTTTGGTGATGAAATATTACTAAATTTCTCATAATGTACTAAGACAATGATTTGGATAAGTGAATCACATATTTACAAGATGCTGTTCTTTTGTTTTAATGTGAAAGGTAATCTTAAATTACTTTAATAGAGCATATGCCTCTGTAATAAGTCAGTCTCCAAAATTTAATTGTTTACAATGAATATGCCAGTTTCTTTAGAAGATAGATTGTTATACTGGTTAAAAATATTAAGCAATTCCCAAAGCACTTAAATTCAATTTCATTTGATTAGTTCATTACAGTTTTCCATTTAAGCAAAGACAACAGTCTTCAGAATAATGATTCCAACCCCCAAATTTTCATTCTAAATTTAAGTCAGGTAATTAGTGTGTGTTCTCCATAAGAAGCAGGTAATTATAATGGTAAATGCCCATTGGTTACATTTACTGGGAAGAGTAGATGTCTTATTTGTGTGTTTTAACGACATTAGAATGACTCTAAAAACCAGGATTGAATTGCAACTTGTGTACTTTCAAAATCTGGTGTTTACTGCTTGTATAATAAATTTGTCATACCTGTTTCATAACTTCCTACAGAAATGACACTTGAGCTGAATGCTACTTGTGTTCATCTTAGAAGAAAATCAAATGAGTATATAATCTGGCATGAAAACATTGATATAATACCACACTAACTTGCATTTTCTCACTGAGGGTGATCAACAAAGATATTTTAAGCATCAGTCAATGAGAACTCTGCTTTAGAAGCTTATATTCTGCTGGGTCTGCAGTTGTAGTCACTGGGGATCTGATTAGCTTCATGTGTGTCTTTTCTCATTTATCATCTACCTTATATCCATATCCAAATGAGAGTTAATAGGGGCGTGATGAGGAAGTTGTCATACTTCTCTTTAGAGGTGTGACTTCCCCCACACAAAAATGTAGCAATAGATGGTTCTTTTCTTCATGACAAGAGGAATATTTTTTCCATTTAGTTTTCTGGGTACCTTAAAAAAAAAACATAAGTTATCTTCTTTCATGGACCATTGAAAATGAATGGGTTCCATACAGTAGTCATTTTAAGCAAAACAGATAATAAAACTGGTCTCCTGGTTTGACACACAAGTCTTGGAGAACTTTCCTATATGGAAAGCATGCATGAGCTTCTGAATTTATAGTGCCATGGACCAGAACCTAGACTTTAGTGACTCTCCAGAGTAAATGCTTATCAAGAAACTAATTTTTTTTGAAGATAATTATTTGGTCTATGCTGATGATCCCTCTGCTTCATCACACATCACTGCATGTTTTGCTTTTGAAAAATCTCTACATCATTCATTCCAGGCTACTTTGTCAAAGGTATTCATATATGAACAAATATAAATTATGGTCATCTATTGTCACTGATCCTCAGCATCACTTCCCTCTTGCCTAGAATGAACCACATTGCATTTTCACATTCAATTCAACTAATTTGATTTGGTTAAACATTACATACTATATCTACTATTGTGAGATTATTCTATGTTGGTTACTACCTAGATCCCAAGTATAAAGCAAATGTACATTAAGAAATGAATGAATTTATTGTTTGAAATCTTTCTATTCCTTTCCTTTCCCTAATACATAATTTGCAATTGAACTTTTCCTGTCAAACCCAGAAGTAGTAAGTTCTCAAACAAAGGATAAAGTAGGATGGCATTTGTTCCAGAGAAGTGCTGTATAGTCCAAGTTATTGATTTAGCTAGGGATTTCCTCCAAAGATCATGTACAAAATGACCTTTGTTTCTTTTCTTTACATCTAGACCATTTTCAGATGTTTTCTCTAGGGTTCCACTTATGATAGATCTTTGATGGTACACATAAAGAACTGATGTAGGTAGACTGATATGACAGATGTCATCAATAAATGCCTTCACAAAAATACTTGCCTGTCACAAGTTAATTTGATGCAATATTTTCTGTCATGAGGGTGGATTAATTTTGTCTGTTTTCTCCTCTTGTCGTAATTCTTGTCATGTGAATAAGAATGTATTATAAAGAAGAACATACTAGACATTATAATTCTGTGATAACTCATTTTTGTGACAAAGAATATAATGAGACCAGACAATAGTGCAAATTCGTCATATTCTTACAGTGAACTTAATATTGACTTCCTGGCTTCTCTTGTTGATTTTGAGGGCATGTCACTTATGGTTTTATACCAACCAAATGATTAAAGAAGCCACCATTGAAAGACTTGTACTGATTACAAAAGCCTTTTCAACAGGGAAATAATAGAACCATTTTGATTTTCTTTCCTTTCCTATTTAAACAATTATTTAATGTATATCTGTGATTTCATTTTGATGAAGAAAGACTCATTGATTTCACAGTTATTCAAGAAGTATTATAAACTTGAAGCTTGGACTGCATTTATCATTGAGGAAAGAGTAAATTTTCTCAATAAATCACTATTATAAGTCACAAAGAAAAAACAAAGTTTTATATTAAAGAACCTTTCCAAAATACTCATCATATTTTTTCCCAGTAACTAAAGCAAAGCAGTCCCTCTGAGTGTGGTCTGCAGTAGCAGCCAGAAATCTCTGATTCAGGGACTACCTGCCTAGTGAACACACTGGTTGTTTTTAATCACCCTCCATTTCTACCACCTCCATCCTAACTCCATGGATCCTCCCATTTCTTCTTTTCATGTTGTAAGGAAGGAAGCAATTATTTACAAGCAACCACTTCTTTTGTACACCTTCAGGCATTAAAATAGAAACATAGGAGGTAGACTTTAGTGAAAATTGGAGCTGGAAAAATAGTCCTATAATTGGCACGCCATCTCAGTAACATATTTGCTATCACCCCTATGGTCATTATGATTAGTAAAAATCAGATATAATCACTCTTTTATTCTCAGTTCAGATAGCTCCTCAGAATCCTTCTTAGCAAACACAGTGTGGTACTGATGAATCTATTTGTAGGGCAGGGATAGAAACAAGGGCTTCCCTGGTGCCTCACATGCTAAAGAATCCATGTCTTGCTGGAGACCTGGGTTCCATCTGGGTTGGGAAGATCCCCCGGAAGAGGGCATGGCAACCTACTCTAGTATTCTAGCCTGGAGAATCCCATGGACAGAGGAACCTGGTGGGCTACAGCCCATGGAGATTCAGAGAGTCGGAACTGACTGAGCAATTAAGCACAGCACAACAGAGACACGGACTAGTGTACTGACTTGTTGGAGATAGCAGGGGAAGGAGAGTGTGGGATGGATTGAGAGACTAGCGCTGACGTACATACATTACCACATGTAGAAGAGATGGCTAGTGGGAAGCTGCTACCTAAAGCAGGGAGCCCAACCGCTGCTCTGTGATGAACTAGAGGTGTGGGAAAGCAGTGGGGGTGGGAGGGAGGTTCAAGAGAAAGGGCATATGTATATACTTAAGGCTGAGATAGCTGGAGTAACAGGAAAGTTTGGCCTTGGAGAACAAAATGAAGCAGGGCAAAATCTAACAGAGTTTTGTCAAGAGAATGCACTGGTTATACAAAACAACCTCTTCCAACAGCACAAGAGACGACTCTACACATGGACACCACCAGATGCTCAATACTGAAATTATATTGATTATATTCTCTACACTAGATATGGAAAAGAACTTCATACAATCAGCAAAAACAAGACTAGGAGCTGACTGTGGCTCAGATCATGAACTCCTTCTTGCAAAAATCAGACTTAACTTGAAGAATATAGGGGAAACCACTAGGCCATTCAGATATGACCTAAATCAAATACCTTATGATTATACAGTGGAGGTGACAAGAGATTCAGGGGATTCGATCTGGTGAACAGAGTGCCTGAAGAACTGTGGATGGAAGTTTGTAACATTGTACAGGAGACGGTGATCAAAACCATCCCAAAGTAAAAGAAATGCAAAAAGGCAAAATATTTGTCTGAGGAGGACTTACAAATAGCTGAGAAAAAAAGAGAAGCAAAAGGCAAAAGAGAAATGGGACGATAAACCCATCTGAATGCAGAGACCCAAAGTATAGTAAGGAAAGAAAAGAGACACTTCATAAGGGAACAATGCAAAGAAATAGAGGAAAACAATAGAATGGGAAAGACTAGAGATCTCTTCAGGAAAATTAGAGAAACCAAGGAAACATTTCGTGCAAAGATGGGCACAAAAAGACAGAAATGGTATGGACCTAATAGAAGAAGAATATACTAAGAAGAGGTGGCAAGATTATATAGAACTATACAAGAAAGATATTAATGACTTGAATGACCACAATAGTGTGACACTCACCTAGACCCAGACATCTTGGAATGCAAAGTCAAGTGGGCCTTCGGAAGCATGCACTAGCACAAAGCTAGTGGAAGTGATGGAATTGCAGATGAGTTGTTTCATATCCTAAAAGATAATGCGGTGAAAGTGCTGCACTCAATATGACAGCTAAATTGGAAAATTCAGCAATGGCCACAGGACTGGAAAAAGTCAGTTTTCATTCCAGTCCCAAAGAAGGGCAATGCCAAAAGAATGTTCAAACTATTGCACAATTATGCTCATTTCACACGCCAGCAAGGATGCTCAAAATCCTTTAAGCTAGGCTTCAACAGTATGTGAACTGAGAACTTCCAGATTTCAAGCTGGATTTAGAAAAGGCAAAGGAACCAGAAGTCAAATTGCAACATCTGCTGGATCACAGAAAAAGCAAGAGAATTCCAGAAAAACATCTCCTTCTGCTTTATTGACTACACTAAAGCCTTTGACTGTATAGATCACGACAAACTGGAAAAGTCTTAAAGAAATGGGAATACCAGACCAACTTACTTGCCTCCTGAGAAACATGTATGCAGGTCAAGAAGCAACAGTTAGAACTAGACATGGAACAATGGACTGGTTCAGAATTGGAAAGGAGTTCATCAAGGCTGTACATTGTCACCCTGCTTATTTAATTTATATGCAGAGTCAGTTCAGTTCAGTCGCTCAGTTGTGTCTGATTCTTTGCAACCCCATGAGCTGCAGCACGCCAGGATTCCCTGTCCATTATCAACTTCCAGAGCCTGCTCAAACTCATGTCCATCGAGTTGGTGATGCCATCCAACCACCTTATCCTCTGTCATCCCCTTCTCCTCCTGCCTTCAATCTTTTCCAGCATCAGAGTCTTTGCAAATGAATCAGTTTTTCGCATCAGGTAGCCATAGTATTGGAGTTTCAGCTTTAGCATCAGTCCTTCCAATGAATATTCAGGACTGATTTCCTTTAGAATGGACTGGTTTGATCTCCTTGCAGTCCAAGGGACTCTCAAGAGTCTTCTCTAACACCACAGTTCAAAAGCATCAATTCTTTAGCACTCAGATTTCTTTACAGTCCAACTTGCACATCCATATGTGACTATAAAACCAGAGCTTTGACTTGATGGATCTTTGTGGGTAAAGTAATGTCTCTGCTTTTTAATATGCTATCTAGATTGGTTGAAGCTTTTCTTCCAAGGGGCAAGCATCTTTTAATTTCATGGCTGCAGTCACCATCTGCAGTGAGTCTGGAGTTCAAACAAATAAAGCCTGTCACTGCTTCCATTGTTTCCCCATCTATTTGCCATGAAGTGATGGGACCAGATACCATGATCTTAGTTTTCTGAATGTTGAATTTTTAGTCAACTTTTTCACTCTCCTCTTTCACTGTCATCAAGAGGCTCTTTAGTTCATTGGCTTCTGCCATAAGGATGGTGTCATCTGCATATCTGAGGTTATTGGTATTTCTCCCGGCAATCTTGATTCCAGTGTGTATTCATCCAGCCCAGCATTTCGCATGATATAACCTTCATGTAAGTTGAATAAGCAGGGTGACAATATATAACTTTGACATACTCCTTTCCCTATTTGAAAGCAGTCTATTGGTCCATGTCCAGTTCTAACTGTTGCTTTCTGACCTGCATACAGATTTCTCAGGAGGCAGGTCAGGTGGTCTGGTATTCCCATCTCTTGAAGAATTTTCCACAGTTTATTGTGATCCACACAGTCAAAGGCTTTCACATAGTTAATAAAGCAAAAGTAGATGTTTTTTTCTGGAACTCTCTTGCTTTTTCAATGATCCAACAGATGTTGGCAATTTGATCTCTGGTTCCTCTGTGTTTTCTAAATCTGTCTTGAACATCAGGAAGTTCATGGTTCACGTACTGTTGAAGCCTGGCCTGAAGAATTTTGGTCATTTCTTTGCTAGCATGTGAGATGAGTGTAATTGTATGGTATTTTGAATATTCTTTGACATTGCCCTTTCTTGGGATTGGAATGAAAACTGACCTTTTCCAGGCCTGTGGCCACTGCTGAGTTTTCCAAATTTGCTGGCATATTGAGTGCAGCACTTTCATAGCATCATCTTTCCAGATTTGAAATAGTTCAACTGGAATTCCATCTCCTCCACTAGCTTTGTAGTGATGCTTCCTAAGGCCCACTTGACTTTGCATTCCAGAATGTCTGGCTCTAGATGAGTGATCACATCATTGTGGTTATCTGGGTCATGAAAATATTTTTTTTTATAGTTCTTCTGTGTATTCTTGACTTCTCTTCTTAATATCTTCTTCTTCTGTTAGGTCCATACCATTTCTGTCCTTTATTGTGCCTATTTTCACATGAAATGTTCCCTTGGTATCACTGATTTTCCTGAGGAGATCTCTAGTCTTTCCTTTTCTATTTTTTCCTCTATTTCTTTGCACTGATCACTGATGATGGCCTTCTTATCTCTCCTTGCTATTCTTTGGAACTCTGCATTCAAATGGGTGTTTCTTTCCTTTTCTCCTTTAACCTTTACTTGTCTTCTTTTTTCAGCTATTTGTAAGGCCTCCTCAGAAAACTATTTTGCCTTTTTGCATTTCTTTTTCTTGGGGATGCGTCTTGATCACTGCCTCCTGTACAATGTCATGAACCTCTGTCCATAGTTCTTCAGGAACTCTGTCTATCAGATCTAATCCCTTGAATCTATTTGTCACTTCCACTGTATAACTGTAAGGGATTTGATTTAGGTCATACCTGAATCATCTAGTGGTTTTCCCTACTTTCTTCAATTTAAGTCTTAATTTGGCAGTAAGGAGTTCATGATCTGTGCCACAGTCAGCTCCCAGTCTTGTTTTTGCTGACTGTATAAAGCTTCTCCATCTTTGGCTACAAAGCATATAATCAATCTGATTTTGATATTGACCATCTGGTGATGTCCATGTGTAGAGTCTTCTCTTGTGTTGTTGGAAGAAGGTATTTGCTATGTCCAGTGCATTCTCTTGGCCAAATTCTGTTATCCGTTGTATGTGAAGTACATCATGAGAAATGCTGGGCAGCATAAAGCACAAGATGGAATCAAGATTACCAGGAGAAATATCAATAATTTCGCATAGCAGGTGAAACCACTCTTATGCCACAAAACAAAAAGGAACTAAAGAGCCTTTTGATGAAAGTAAAAGAAGATAGTGAAAAAGTTGGCTTAAAACTCTACATTCAGATAATGAAGATCATGGCATCCAGTCCCATCACTTCATGGCAAGTAGATGGGGAAACAATGGAAACAGTGACAGACTTTATTTTCTTGGGCTCCAAAATCACTGTGGATGGTGACTGCAGTCATGAAATTAAAAGCCATTTGCTCCTTTGAAGAAAAGCTATGGCAAACATTGCGTATTAAAAAGCAGAGCCATTACTTTGCTGACAAAGGTCCGTACAGTCAAAGCTACGGTTTTTGCAATAGTCATGTACAGATGTGAGAGTTGGCTTATAAAGAAGGCTGAGAGTGAAGAATTAATGCTTTTGAATTGTGGTGTTGAAGAAGACTCTTGAGAGTCCCTTGGACAGCAAAGAGATCAAACTTGTCAATCCTGAAGGAAATGACCTTTGACTATTCATTAGATGAACTGATGCTGAAGCTGAAGCTCCAATACTTTGGCCACCTGATGCAAAGGGGCAACTCATTAGAAAAGACCCTGATGCTGGGAAAGATTGAAGGCAGGAGAAGGGGATGACAGAGGATGAGATGGTTGGATGGCATCACTGACTCAATGGACATGAGTTTGAGCAAGCTCCAGGAGATTGTGAATGACAGGGAAGTCTGGCATGCTGAAGTCCGTGAGGTTGCAAAGAGTCGAATATTATTGAGCAACTGAACAGCAGGCTGATTCATGTTGTTGTATGGCAGAAACAATACAGCATTGTAAAGCAGTTATCATCCAGTTAAAAACGAAAAGAAATTAGTTGCTGATAATTGGTTTTGTGGCAAGAGTTGAAACCTATTTATTACTTTGCTGTAAGATTCACTATCTATATACCTGACATATGAATAATGTTAAATAAATGCTCACTAAATGGATGATTAAATGTTTGAAATTTACAAAAAGGAAAATTCTTCATACATGTGGCTAGAGTCTTTTCTCTCCTGTGATATAAAGTAAGGGTGCTTTTGTTAACCAAGTTCTTTACTGTTGGATTCTCTTAACTAGAAGTTGAGAGTCACATATAAAAATGGATGTGAAGATCCATTGAGAGTTCTGTGTTTATGCACATGAAATCTATACATATTGTGGGTACATATACCATCCTAAATTCAGAGTTGAATATTATCAGAGACAGCTGGACTTCACTCCTGCTTCCCCCTTTGTATGACCTTGTGTTTCAGTTTCCTCAGTTGTAAGATTTAAACACAATATTTTCCTTTTTGTTCCTTTTAATTCTAGCCTTCTGTGTCTCTAAACACATGCACAAAACCAGTTATAAAATTACCAGTAAATTTCACTTGACCTGATTTCATGGATCTCCTTTTTCTAAGAGAAAAAATTAGAAATTCTGCTTGAGTTTTTTTTGCCAAGGGTCTTTGATGAAGTTGTCAAAACCTCGTGTTTGATTTTTCTTTTCCTAATTCCAATTACCTGTAGGAAAAACAAGTGAGAGTATTCTTTTTTTGTGTGAGAACTTGGGGATTCTATTCTGGTATTGAAACTGGAATATCTCCAGGCCCTTGTGAAGTGAGTACAAAGAATACATTCTGAGAGTGAGGCAGAATTCATCCAGTCTAGAGACCTGCTCTTGAGTCTGCTGGAAAATCTGCTGTCTTTTGAGTACAAAAGGCCTGATCTAATGTGGATTCTTGCAAATGGTGCTCACACCGGGATCCTGCGTCACCCAACAGGGAAGCAGCTAATTGGCCAGACAGTTTTGGAATGAATTTAGCTGCTGGTTGCCAGGTGGGGTACACCGTAAAGCACCGCAGCATCCAGGCTAGACAGTAATTTGTTTTTAATTACCGTGTTTGCTTGGGAAAGGCTGTAAGGTCTACTCATTGCTCATATTGGTCTGCTAATTGACTGTTTGGAGATTTGCAAACTGGGTTTTACACAGCATCCTTCTCGATTGCCTGTGGTGATCTGCATAGCATGTTATTCATTTAGCTTTTTTTCCCTAAAATTTTGTCTCAATATCTCTAATAGAGATAAAAGGGCAAATCTCTCTGATTAAATCTCTTAACTTCAACTTGTAAGCATGTAAGAATGTGTTACCCTTTAAGCCTGTCTTTTGCTTCATTTTGTTTCCTGGCTTAAAAAAAGGAATATTTTTGTGCGAAATGTTCCCGGATGTCATCAAATCAACACTGATTTATGTGTGCATTCATTCAGCCCAGGGAGGTGGGAGAAGGAGGTGAGGTGGGTGTGAAGAGAGCAGCCAGGTTGTAGGAGAAGCCAAGCAAATGGTAAGCCAGGTGCCTGCCCAGCGGGAAGCATGCCCAGGAGCAGAGCCTGGATGCCCACAGTGGGTCAGATGGGGTTCAGAGGAGCACAGGTGCTGGGTGAGTCCATGCCCACAAACCTGGGAACGTCATGGATCAAGCTGGGCTAGATGAAAATAGGCACTGAGATGACCTACAAGAGTTATAAAGAGGCGGTCAGAACTGGGTCAGTCAAGGACGTGTCGAAAGTGGTGAGTGAGAAGGTGGCATTCAAGTAGAAAGGGCTGTGTGAATTTCTGCCAGCTAGAGAGGAAATCTCCTCTGCATGTTCAACTGAGAGCAGAGACTGGTTTGCTTATAACTGTCTCCAGGTCTCAATTCTGTTGGGATGGGGGATGATGAATTAATACAAATTATTAGCAATGGAAAAAGAGGTTCTTTTTTCAGTATTTGTTGAATTTGTAGTGATATAAAATTCCTGATACAAATTAAAAAATTTGTATAATTTTTTTTCATAAAAATTTCATGTTAAATATTTAGCTTGGCTGTACTTAGGTTAGGGATACACTTTTGTTTGTTTGTTTGTTTTAATCAGTTGTGCTGTAGTTCAGTCCTTCAGGGTCTATAATAACTCCTGACGTACAGTTGGCATCTAATGAGTTTCACCTAATATTTATTGGGTAAGAGAATGGTTTTTCTTTTGGCAGTATTTTGGCCTCAGCTCTTAAAGGTATAAACTGGCTTTGCGCTCATAAAAACTCAACGTAAGCGCAATGCAGTTTAGACCTTTTCTGTGGAATTTAGGTACCAGTTTATCTTGACTTGGTAATCTAGATATTTTTGCTTTACCCTTTTAAGGACATGGGTATAGGTTATGCTTTCAGCATAACTGCCTGAAATTTCAAGTTTGTTTAGTCATTGTTAACACTCACTATTAGAAGTCATCTTTGTGTCAGGGTGCTACTAATATCATATGGTCACAGATGTGGGAATTCTGACCTGGACCATGAGTACCAAAAGTAGAAACATGAGCATCTACTCATGTGTTTGATAATACTTATTTATTTTTTCAAGATTGCACTCTTAAAAACAGCTAAACCACTGCTTCTCAAACCAGAGTCACATCTTCTTCCTTGGCAGGGATGGAGTGGTGCGATGGGATTGATAATGTGTGGGGTTGAGAGCAGCAAGTCAGACTTTTCTGGCTTCATCCCACAGCTCTTCCACTTATTAGTTAGGCCATGGGCCAAGTGATCCCATCTGTACAATGGAAACAAGAGCAGGGTTGGTGTGATGATTGAGTATGTTAATATGTGGAATGTGCTTAGATTGCTGCCAGACCCAGAATAAGCACTTTATAAGTGTTAGCAATTATCAATAAAATTCTGATTGTAATAGCTCTTAAATATGATTCATATTTGAGAGGAGGAAGGTGTGGAGAATAAACTTTGACCCCTAACAGAGGTCAACAAATATGATGGTAGACAGGATGGAAACAGAAACATTCTTTAGGATACCTGAGTGATTTTCTCTTCACCTAGATGTTTAACATATTTCATTTTCTGTTCAGGTATTTGATAACATGGTGGGTATAATCTATACATTTTTTTTGGTAAATGAACATAATATAGTCATAGACTACACTAAAAAGGAATTACTTACATACAGATTGATTACTTCTCTGTGGTTTTTTAAAATTTTAAGTATAATAATTAGGCTATACTTTCATTACAAGTGTAATATGAAACAAATATTGACTGAGAATTCAAGTCTTGTTCAATTAATACAAAATAGTAATAACCAAGCATATTGTATTATACTGACAATCATAAAGAAAAATTATCCCACTAAAACAAGAAAAGGGATCTGACATGAAAATTTACATGGAGGAACCTCAAAGGTAAAGCCAAATTTCGAAAGCCAAGTGATCAAAGTTGATCTTCCTAGGATAATCATGACTCTAATAAAACTGTCCTCAGTAGATCTTTGCTGAGGACTATTAACCCAAAACCCAATTGTGACATCATAATCAACTCACCCACTTGTATAATTTCTTCCTGGGATTGCCTTCTATTGTTTGAAATCACATTTAATCCTTCCACAATAGGAGGCTGATAAGCAATTGTGAATGCCTGAATCACACTGGTTTACTCCTTAATTTCATTTGAGAAAACCATTTTATAGACTAATATTCTGATTCCAAGCAGAAAAGAGATGGAATACACAATAATGTGTCTGCAGGGGGTTTCAGCATTTCATTTGGGGTGTCATGTTGAACATTAAAATGCAATGTAATAAAAAGATGTGTAGAAGAGATGAAATGATGGTGTCCTGCTGAATAACTTAAAGAATAAAAACCCTGCTTTAGCTTTGAGAGCTACATTTTATTTATAGCTTCAACTGATATCTTGACTTCAATCACAGAACTTCTAGTTAGTTTGCAGAGACGGTTTTATAAGTCTCCTGGGTGAAGGGAAATCATTCGCCCTAATTGGTCCACCAATAGAAGGCTAGCTCAAGGAAACAAAGGAGGGAAGATAAAGAAAACTAGTCAGCAATGTGAAAGGTGGAACAGATGTTTCCCAGGGGAAGTGTGCGAGAGTGGAAGATGAGTTTCGAAAACTAAGAACTTGAAGGACAATAGAAGGGCAAGATAAGCTGAACCTACACAAGAAAAGTAGAAAGGGAGGAAAAACTGCTTCACTGAGAGCAAAGAGCTGGTTAAAAGGAGAAAAATTCAAACTGGATATATTTTTTCAAAAGTATAGACCAAGGAAGAGAACATGGCAACACATATAACTATTTGTTAATAGCTCTATTTTCGAGCTTTTAGAATACCATGGTTTTAAATAAAACAACTGAATTTGGTTAAGTAAATTTAAGAGTATATCTCTTAGCTCATACTATGCTTGGACCAAGAACTGGTGTGCATGCAAGTTAAGTCCCTTCAGTTATGTCCAACTCTTTGTGACCCTATGGACTATAGCCTGCCAGGCTCCTCTGTCCATGGGATTCTCCATCCAGGCAAGAATGCTGGAGTGGGTTGCCACGCCCTCCTCCAAGGGATCTTCCCAACCTAGGGGCTGGACCTAAGTCTCTACCATCTCCTGCGTTGGCACGCAGGTTCTTTACCACTATTGTCACCTGGGAAGCCCCAGGAATGTGTGTAGACTGTATATTTTGTTGTATATGTTAATAGATTATATATATTTTTGTTTATGTATAGTTTTATATTATGCTATGTTATATATGATACATATGTATCATATATATACATACACACACACACATATATACACACACATTCGTTGGGTTCTAGCCTCCATTTTTCTTTAAGGTTAAGATTACTTACTTGAAAAATACAAGTTTTTAAAAAGTGTTTTGCAGAACAGAGTTGTTTCCATTTGGACAATGCTCAGTTAAATTAACTTTGAGGATCAAATCCTGTCAGTTCTGCCTTTTAAATATATCCAAGAGGCTAATGGCTCTCATCCCTTCCCCTGCTGCTATCCACCGTCTTTACCTAGATTGTGAAAATCATCTTCAAACTAGTCTCCCTGTGGTCCCAACATCACATCCAGGGAGGTGCTATGGAAATGAAAGTGATGTCATGCTGTTCTCCTGCACACTCTAAAAGCTTCCATCTTACTCACAGTCTGAGGCCAGGCATGCGCCAAGCGTGCAGAAACCCCTAGAAGATCTGGAGCCTAGTCTACATGATACAGTCTTTATATCTGTATTGTATTCAAAGCACTTCTTTTCATTGGATAATTCATTTCAGAGAGGTTGCTTTGCTTTCCAGGTTCCACAAACCTGGACCTAATTTCTGGCACTGTGTTTCCTATAACCCAATTCTATTAGAATATAAGCATTTGGTGGTTTTATGGAGTTTGTAATAATTGGGTTTCACCTGTTATTATAATTTGTGCTGTGGTTTAATGATTCTTATCCAGGCCTCTCACTGCCCAAGGATTGAGAGTTCCAAACTGACTTTTAAAGGAGAGAAAATAAATGTTAGAATTATCATTTAAAAGGTGGGAAGTTTAAGATGGAGGTGTTTGGTTGTAGAGTTTAAAAAGTTTTTTTAAATTCTGAGGAGATATACTTTAACTTAGAGTGACCCAAGAACACCAAAATACAGGAAACTGATTTTTTTTTGCACATGTATCTTTGTTTTATTTATTTTGAATTGATTGATGATTGCTTTACAATATTAGTTTGATATCTGTCATATATCGACATGAATTAGCCATAGGTTTACTTATGTCCCCTCCCTCTTGTAACTCCCGTCCACCCTCCACCCTTTCCCACCCCTCTGGATTATTAGGGAGCCCCAGTGTGAGTTCCCTGAGTCATAGAGCAAATTTCCATTGGCTATCTATTTTACATATGTTAGTGTATATGCTTCCATATTACTCTCTCCATTCATCTCTCCCTTTCCTTCTGAGGAAAATGTTTTGACTGAACTGGTTCTTTTAAGATGTTTCAAGTAAAGGAGAGAGCTAATATTGATGATTGATGAGAATGCAACATTGTGTAAATATTAAAAATAACTTTTGGATCAGATGTAGTGGTTCCTTCCTAAACTTGGTGTTCTTTGTTAAAATATAGATTCCAGGGCTTGCCTATAGATACTCTGATTTTGAACCAGAGTGGGATTTAAATTTATTTAAATTAAAAGTGGTCTTTTAATTGGACCTCACTTTGAGAAGTTTTAGGAGAAACTAGAAGACATTAAGGGGGCTTCCCAGGTGGTACTAGTGGTAAAGAATATGCTTGCTAATGCAGGAGATGCAAGAGACAATGGTTTGATCCATGGATTGGGCGTATTTTATGGAGGAGGAAATGCCTGAAAAATTCCGTGGGCAGAAGAGCCTGGTGGGCTAGAGTCCATGGGGCTTCTAAGAGTTGAATAGAGCTGAGCACACACACAGAAGACAAGAACACAGGCTCATCTCTTGACCACGCACTAAATGGCCTAGCTGATTTTGAACATGTAAGGTTCTGTTTCTTTTCAGTATTGTCCCAAAAAAGTTGGACATGACTTAAGTAACTAATCAACAACAGCAAACTGATGATATTACAGAGAAGGAAATGGCAACCCACCCCAGTAATCTTGCTAGGAAAATCCCATGGAGAGAGGATCCTGATGGGCTACAGTCCGTGAGGTTGCAAAAAGTTGGACACAACAGGTAATTATTATCATCCCCATTTTATGAAATAAATGCAGGGTTCAGAAGGGTTATCTGTTAGCTGTGTTATCTGTTAGCTCAGTGATAAACCAAGATGAGAAATCATGCTACTTTTAACCCTCTACTATGGCTGAGATGGTAAAGAATCTGCCTGCAATAAGGGAGACCCAGGTTCGATCCCTGAGTCAGGAAGATCCTCTGGAGAGGGGAATGGCAATCCACTCCAGTACTCTTGCCTAGAGAATTCCACAGACAGAGGAGCCTGGCGGGTTACAGTCCATGGGGTCACAAAGAGTCGGACATGACTGAGCAACTACATCATGCCTGTCACTGCATTTCAGATACAGAAGAGACAGTGAATTCAGACTGTATGCTTCCTACTAAATTCTGTGATTTAGTCAGCCAGTTCAGGCAGATACAGAGCTATTTTCAGCCCACATCTTCACTACAGCAGGATTCAATTTCAAGCAGTTATTGTTCTCCTTAAATTGATGGCTGAAACATATTAAATATGAAGTTAATCTTTTTTTGGTCTAGACTATTCTGTTTCATTAATCACTGCATCATACAGATGGATTCCTTACTAATCAATCTCATGGATTATCACATGGCTTTGTGGGAACAAGAGGCCATGGGAAGAGGAAGAAATCAGGAGAAATGAGCTGACCCCCGCAGTAAGAAATGGCTGAGGATGTTGTAGCAGATTTTCCATTAGAATGTACATCCATCAAATTTTATGACTGGGGAGAAGCAACAATAGCTTCCCCCCACCGCCCACCTGTGTTCTGAACAAAATGTAAAATAAGGCAAATTAGTAGGAAAGATGTGTTGATTGCACATAAAATGGTGGAGAGTGTGATTTCGATGTGCCCTCATACAGCCTTCCTCATGCTGAAGTACAGAGTCAGACAGCCTCCCCTCAGAGCAGGGACCTTTCAGCAGAAGCAGAAGGCCTTCCTCTGGGGGGGAAGGCTGCTCCCAAGAGAACAGGGGTGCAAGAAGCTGAGTTGTGCATGCTGGATTCCTCTCTTCACCAAACAGATCACTCCTACGTGGAGATGAGTAAAGGTAGGGCAAGAGGCCAGGACCTTTGACGGTGGGGGGGATCCCACCTCCAGTGAAACAAAGAAGTGGGGAATAAAGTGCCCCCCAGGCAAACACATTCCATCTAATAAGACCTACGTGGAGCTTGTAATGGAAATGAGATCTTGAGTGGGATTTGGAGGGGATTTCTGTTGGTGCTAGGGAGAGTGGACCCTTCTCTGTCTTCTTTGTCATTGTTCTCACATACAGACTTCAGTGTCTGATTTCTTTTACCTGCTCTGAGCTGAGACATCCTGCTTCCCTCCCACACTGTATTTTAGAGTCTTCATGGGGAAACCTGCCTCCACTCTAGCTTGAGATTCTGGCCCATTGCATCCAGCACGCTCCTCGCCACCCACCTTGCATATATTGCTTCATGATGGGGGGTGGGGAATCCTCCTTTCTTCAGCAGACAGAATTAGAAGGGCTCTGTTTTTGAGAGGTTTAAGTTGAAGACTTGTCTAGTAGCATTGTTGATATTTTATTTTGGGGAATTAGAAGAACATTTCATTTGAAGGGCTAGGGAGTAAACAGCAATACACAAAATTGGCATCCTATTAAGCCTACACAGTCAAAACTCCCTGAGTGACATTGGCTAGAGAGCTCTATGGTAACCTAGGAAATAAGGATTTAGAGCATCAGACAACAGAGAAAAATAGCAAATTATTGTCAACTTGCTATAGGAACTCTTTTCAAGCATATGTGTCACAGTCAGGAGGCAGACATTTAAAAACCCATGCCTCAAAGCAAATGTATTACTTGGTTACTCCCTTAAAAACACTTTCATTTTTAATCTTAACTCCAAAATCTTCTGTCCCTATTTTTGTTCCATTCTCCCACCACAGAACTTTCTTCTTACCATCACCAGCACAGATCCCATGTTTAAGAATCATAGTAGAGCAGAGCTGAAAACCATCCAAACGGTTCTATTCCAACAACCTCACTTTACAAAGGGAAACTGAGTCTGAGTGATATTCATTGATTTGCCCAAGGTTCCCACCACCACTCCCACCCCCTCCATCTCATAAAGCAGCGACATACCCAGTGGTAAAACACAGCTCCCCTAATCAGCCGCTGACAACAGAAGAAGGTCACAGAGTTTTTACCTTACTGCAGCTGTTTTCTGTTTGTTCTGTTCTAACACTTTAATGTCTGAAAAGCAATCTAATTTAAAAGTAATGCATAATCCTTTATAGAAGTTTCTAGGGTTGGTATTTCTGGCAATGTTGTCCTTATAGGAACTACTTATTCTGATAATGTTGTTGCTACTATTGATCACTACTTGCTTGACACTATGCTAAATGCTTCACAAATCTAATTTCATTTAACCTTCACAACTATATTACAAGAAACTCATGTAGGTTAAGTTCTTCAGGAGATACAATGTCAGATCTCATCAAATTCATTTCCAGCCTCTACCTTAGTACCCCAGTGAGGACAACACAAGGATCATTGTTACCTTTAAAGCACAGACCCTGGCTAATCATAACTGAATCCATTAGGCAGTGTCAGCGTGCTGCTCACCCCATGGGTACCAAGTGACATTTCTAATGAGTCATTCATGGATATGAGGGAGAGGGAGAATTCTGTTGCTAAATATAGCCATCACAGAAGTTGCCTAGAAGGCAGCAGGCCCAGGCTAAGGTGAACTACTAACTAAGTCTGTGAACCTGGGAAAGATACTTACTGAGGAGGGGAGGCCATGAGTTTTTGTTGAGGCCAGGACACAGGCTCTTACTCTCTGGCCCAGTATGTTGGAGATTCCATGAAGTGGATCTGTAGGCAAACCTTCAAGTGTCACCTCATCCTATTGAGTTAACCATATACAGTGCTCATCATCCAAGTTCCACAGAGCGCCCTGTATTAGGTGCTTTAGAAACTTATTTTTGATTTTTAGGACAACTGCATGATGCCATTTTAGATATAAAAATACGGAGGCTTAAAGAAGGCCTAATGCCAACGTTTACTATGCCAGCCATAGTAAATGATGGAGTTTTGCCCCTGGCGTGACTGGCTCCCAAGTGTGTTTTCTTTATATCAGGCCACAGAACCAGTACCACCTCTTCTTCTGTCTAGCTCTGCCCCTTCCCATCTTGCCCATGAACTGGTCTGTCAGTATAGTTTGTTTGGAATCTCTAAGACATGCCTTATATTTTAAAAGAAAAAAAATTTTTTTCTTTTAGGAATTCTAGGACTGCTGGTGAAATTTATTTTCTAACATTTCCCACTTGACTGATCTGTGACTGACATTTCTAGTCATACCAGTTATTTGAGTACTTCATTGCAAGAACACTTATCAGCAATCGCTATCTGTAAAATGTATCAAGTGAGTGTTATTGCTGTGACAGCTCATGAGTTCCAAACTGCTTTTACAAACTGAGGGTTTGACAGAGCCAAGATGGATGTTACCAGTTCAAATTGCTTTTCACCAGTAATTTCTGCAGTGATGAATATTGTAACCTGGATGCATCTAATGGGTACAAATGAGGATGGATAAAGAAAATACAGTGCACATAGAGCACTTTATATTTTTATGGGAACTGATTTGATTTTAATCATTATAGTGTTTATGTATGTATGCCTACTATGTACTGAAAAATGTGCTAGATGCTAAGGGGAATATAAACAATTACTGTTGTTCTATTGCTAACTTATATTCTAGATAGAGTGGAAACACACACACTAACACAAACTGTATGTGTTTGTCATTTAGCAAAACTTTCAAGGCACATGTATGCACGTAATACCATTCAATCCTCACAACAGCCCTACAAAGAAGGTATAACCTTCCCGAAATTATAATGAAAATATAGAGATCAAGAGAGGTTAGGTAATATAGCCAAAATGTTGGAGAGCCAGGACTTGAATCCAACCTGTCTGACTACAGGTCTACGTAGGTTCCACTATTCTACTTTGCCAAAAACGAATACAACCTTCCAGTGGGTGGTATAGGGTTAAGTACAACTGATGTTCAGAGAGGGGAGAAATCCCTGTAGGCCAGACTAGTTGGTCTTGGGAAACAGTGAAACAGCTGGAAAGGGAGAAGAAAGGTGACTTCCAAGGAGAGGATGTGAGAAGAATGTTGAATAGCAGTAAGAGTAAGGTCTATTCAGGACAGTAGATAAACTGTAGTAAAAGAATAGAGAATTGTTGAATAGGGGTCAAAGATGATGATAAAGGGGCATGTGGGGCCAGACATAGTGAGTCGTAGGTGCCTGCGTATCCAACGCTGACAGTCACCATTCCTGGGAGCTCCCTGCGGCCTCAGTTAGTGCCTTTCCTCCTCCTGGCTTCCCCTTGGTGCAGATTTTTATTTGACAGGTCACTTGAAGTTTTCAGGAAACATTTACTGACTATTATAATTTGGATATTCTCCTTTTAGGGTACTCCTAGTACATGGGATTTTGTCCTGCAAAGTTTATCACTTAAAACTTACCATTTAAAATTCTATATTTTGTTTTTCCCTAATTGTTTTAAGTGAGTTTATCTTATGACCTCAGCCAGATGATAAACTTCTGGAAAGCAGGGACTGTGTCTTATTAATTAGGCATTACTGAGACTACCTTCAAACATGCATATTATAAAAAAATGATAAAATATATTTGAGAACAGAGACTCAGAAGCAGGAAAAATATAAATGGGAATGAGAGGCAGCAGAAGCAAGCACAAGTGCAAACGCCACTGGCATTGCTCCTCCCAGTAAATGGCTTTCTTTGCCACCTCTTCATGCCAAAGTGCTGAACTTTGGCAGCAAGTTGCAAAGAATAATAGCATCTCCCAGTGAACAGCCTCCTTGGAACCCCCTTAGGTAGCTTCAGAGTGAGTTACATGGCCTGGCACTTCTCTTTGGATACCTGATCTCAACACTGCCGTTCAAGTGACATCTGAGCAAGTTCTGAGACACCTTCTCATGGGAGCAACATCTGGCATCCCAGAAAACAAATTTCTTGGTGAGTGTCACTTCTGTGGCACCTCCCTACAATGGTTTATTTCGGAACCCCAGATGATGATGTCCCAGTGAATTCTGCCAATGCAGTCCCTCTGTCCTGTTACACCATGCAGTAGAGCCCAGCTGCCCCCTTGAGAGTAAGTTTTAGAGATCAGCCCTGGGGTAGGGGGTGTCTTCCAGATTTCTTCCTTCTTGGGTCCTCTGCCTTGCTCCTAGGAATAATGGCTTCTCTGTATATCTGCTATTTTTATATCCTTGATAGTCTTCCATACCCTTTAGTACCTAATCCCCTAGTATTCCAATACCTTGTCATAGTTAAGATTTTTTTGTTTCTTTGTTGAAATCACTAAAACAAGTGCTGAGAGGCTTAAGAAAAACTACAGTCGCTTGCTTCAACCATCTTTTACCACCCACTGCACTCCTCAGATGTAGTACTTTAAAACACTTGTATATTTATCTCCACATTTCTATGTAAGTTGTTTATACTGTTATTTCTAGTTTTGTCAATTTTTGATGTTATTCATTCTTACAGTTCTTCAATCATTCCAATAGTTTTGTGACTATATATTGTTTACCATTTAGCCAAGTAATGATAATTTTCCCTTTCTTGTGTAATTAAAAAAAAATAGTTTTAGAACTAATAATTGCCTTGGCTATTGCATTTTTAGAATTCAGAACACCTCTTTTTTTTTTTAGAGCACCTCTTTTATTTTTGAAATGCTTGACAGATCTGCCAAATATTTATTGTTATGTTTCCCATGTTTACAGATGGATGTGTGAATCTTTTAAAATCCACTTCCCTGTAGAATCAGTATAGATTTGACATAGAGAAACCATTCAGAAATGTCTGACTATGCTTTTTGGCCCCTAGCTCTGATGCTGATCCTTCACAGGGATGTGACCATAGATATATTTCTTAAGCGTGTTAGGCTTAGTTTTCCCACAATAAAAGGGAGAATGCAATTGTACATCTATGAAATATATTCTAACTCTTGGGTTCATGGATCCCTAACTAGTCTATCCAGTGATAACCTAACTCTAGGACTAACTGTAATTCTCAGTATTAGTATTAGTACTTACTTAGAATTAAGTGAGTACAATCTAGCCTCTCAGCAACTTTGTAAAGCTACTATATATTGGGCCATTTTACTCCAGGTAGAAAGACTGATATTCTTTGTCTCTGCTCTTAACATAACTCACTGATGAAAGCTAACTATTGTTAGCCTTTTTATGGGCTATGTAGAAACATAATTCTGCCTATATAGCTTTAATTCTATTTCTTAAACTTGCATTAAGCAACTGATTGTTGAAAACATCATACTAGGTGAAATGGTCGTTCATTTTCTTCACAGAGGATAGTGGAGTAACAGTGTATAACAAAAGTTATATAACTAAGAATCTTCGAAAATATTCTTATCCCATCTGTTTGTTGGAGAAGGAAATGGTAACCCACTCCAGTATTCTTGTCTGGAAAATCCCATGGACAGAGGAGCCTAGACAGTGAGCTACAGTTCATGGGGTCGTGAAGAGTTGGACACGACTGAGCAACTGAGCATCTGTTTGTATATTTAACAAATACTTTTCAATGCCCATGTCTCAGGCAGTTTTCTAGGTTCTGGGGTGGGGAGAAGCAAAAATACACAATAATGGAGCTTACCATTATTGGCAGAGATAAATAACATCAAACAATCTTGGGAAAGAGTTGATTTTCAGCAATGAAAAGTGATACAAGTTGGTGTGTGAATTTGACACAATGAAAAGTCATACAAGTTGGGTATGAATTTGAAAGAAAGGATTTCACTTAAGGAGGTCAGAAAAGGCTTGTCTGAGAAAATGTTACTTGAGCTGAGAGAAGTTGAGGAGGAATTCATGAGGCAACAGGGGAGGGAACAGTCCTCCATGAAGAGAAAACAGTGTTAAGACTCAATGGTGGGAGACAGCCCACCAAATATGAGGGACCCAAAAGCCTGTGTGAGTGGGGAGCAGGGGTGATGTAAGATGAGGTGGAGAGGGGGCATTATGGGGTCTCAGAGCCTCGTGAATGTTGTGTTTATTCCAAGGGAATGGGGAGCCATTGAAAGACTAGGTTGAAGGGTGAACTCTGACAACTGTTACTGAAATTCACAACTTGGAGAAGATCTTTCAGGCATCCTTGTAGAGAATAAACTTGAAAGGGTCAGAGTGAATTCAAGTAGGCCAGTTAGAAGGCTATTAATATAGAATTAAATATTTTGCTTCCATTTTAACTAGAGACCATTGGATCTTTAAATGAAGTAATTACTTCCCAAACTGAACTTGTGTTGCAAACCTCTGCCCTTGTCATCTCCCAAATATTTATCCTTCTTTATTGACTGGGTGTACCAACAGCTCCTGGCCTGTCTTTCTGTAAACAACTAAGCATCCTGATACAGGATAGTAATTGCAATGTAAGATCCAAATCCTTCCCTCTAGTCATAAATGAGACATGAATTTCTAACAGCCAGGCAATTGCAAAAAGTGTACTGAGGCACAGTTGAACCAGGATTTTATATATCTTTGATGAATAAATTGGCTCACCACATAGGCAAGCTGATGGTTAGCCTTGCAGCCAATTATTAAAACAACAGAAAATTGAAAATCTGCTTAGCCAGAGAATTTGGTTGTGCTGTGTAGACTTGGTATTAAACCCTATTTCCAACAATCTTTATAAAAAATAAACATGTAAGGTTTTAAAATCACCCTGTAGGATGTAGCAGGCACTTTTAAAATTTGTTCTGATGATACTGATGTCACTATATTAAAAACTTTAATTTTGTTGCTTAAACTTAATTTATCCTGAGTTGCCTTTGCCTCAGCTGGAAAAATTGAGATTGACCTTTCCCCTCTAAAATGTTTAGTGGTGTATATAGTGGCAGGGAGAATGATCAGTTCACCAATTAAGCTAAAAACAGACTAAGATCACTGTAGAGACCTCTTTTAAAATCTCAAACTTGCATTGGTGTGCAGGACTTAATCAGAACTAGTGCCAGAGGCATGCTTGCTATAGGTAAACAAGGATTTTCACGGTAGTGAGAATATGAAATAACTTGCTATCTGCAATGCTTTATTCTAATTGGAAGACTTAAATAGAAAGAAAGTATTTTGTGTTTAGTGAATATACAGGTTCAGTACAAGCATGGATTGTAAAATCCATGAAAAATATGGATCTCATATGAAAAATCCTGAGATCTAATTCACAAAAATAATTTGGTCATTTTCCTGAAGATGCCCCATCTCAGATGTTTACTAGTAAAGAGATTTACCAAACAGTGCTCTCTTTAACAAGTTAAGAATCAAAACCATAGGTGTTATCAATTTTAAGTTCCAGGTATTGTGGAACTTGGGGAAATTGTGATTTGGGAAAGCGCTATGTAGAAAAAGTTATACATATTTTCTCTCCTGCTGTTCAGTCACAGCAAGAAGTTCCTGACGGTTCCTTATTACTTCAGTTCAGTTCAGTCACTCAGTTGTGTCCGACTCTTCGCGACCCCATGAACCACAGCATGCCAGGCCTCCCTGTCAATCACCAACTCCTGGAGTCCACCCAAACCCATGTCCATTGAGTCAGTGATGCCATCCAACCATCTCATCCTCTGTCATCCCCTTCTCCTCCTGCCCTGAATCTTTCCCAACATCAGGGTCTTTTCAAATGAGTCAGCTCTTTACATCAGGTGGCCAAAGGATAGGAGTTTCAGCTTCAACATCAGTCCTACCAATGAACACCCAGGACTGATCTCCTTTAGGATGGACAGGTTGGATCTCCTTGCAGTCCAAGGGACTCTCAAGAGTCTTCTCCAACACCACAGTTCAAAAGCAGCAATTCTTCGGTGCTCAGCTTTCTTTATTACTCAACCTGAAATTCTTACCATGATATCAGTGATTCTTCTTAAGCTCTTAGAGCTTTCCTGGTGGCTCAAACAGTAGGAAGAATCTGCCTGCAGTGTGGGAGACCTGGGTTTGATCCCTGGGTCAGGAAGATCCCTGGAGAAGGGAATGGCAACCCACTCCATCATTCTTGCCTGGAGAATTCCATGGACAGAGGAACCTGGTGGGCTACAGTCCATGGGATTGCAAAGAGTCAAACACAACCTAATAACTAACACTTTCACTTTCACTCTGAAGCTCTTAGCACACTAAATCATAATCTTTTGTTTAATGTATTCATTATCATTGTATATTAATTTTTTTGTTGTTTCTGTAACAACACTTACTACACACAATGGCTTAAAACAGCATAAATATATTATATTATTGTGTAGATTATTTAGCCTTACTGGGCTAAAATCAAGGTATAGATGTATAGATGGGCTCTTTTTTACATCTTTTACTATAGGCTCTTCCACAGGAGAATCCTCTGCCAGGCTTATTCAGGTCTTTGGCAGAATGCAGTTCTTTGCAGTTATCAGACCAGGGTTCCCATTTCCTTGCCAGCTATAGTTGAGGACTATTCCCTCCTGTCTTCTAGGGACATCGACATTTTTCAGTTCCTGGTCCCCTTTCTCCATCTTTGAAGCCAGCTCTTGTAAGTCAAGTTCTTCTCATGTCTTATCTCTCTGACACACCCTTCTGCCTCTATTTCTATGTTTAAGGGTGATTAGACTGGACCCATCTAAATAACCCATGACAATCTCCCTACATCCAAGTGGGCTGATTAGCAACTTAATTTCATCTTCAATTTTAATTTTCTTTTGCCAGGCAATGTAACATATTCACAAGATTAGGATATGATCAACCCTGGTGGCTCAGTGATAAAGAATCTGCGTGTGATTTAGGGGACCCGGGTTCAATCCCTGGGCTGGGGAGATCCCCTGAAGGAAGACATGGCAACCCACTCTAGTACTCTTGCCTGGAGAATCCCATGGACAGAGGAGCCTGGCCGGCTATAGTCCATAGGGTCACAAAGAGTCGGACACGACTGAGCATCAGCAGCAGCAACTTTGAGGTTGGGGGCATTTTACTACCTAACACACACTAGAACTTTTTTTTAATTGAAGTATAGTTGATTTATAGTGTTAGTATCTGGGGTACAGCAAAGTGATATATATATTCTTTTCCATTACAGCTTATTACAAGATATTGAATATAGTTCCCTGTGCTATGCAGTAGGACCTTGTTGTTTATCTGTTTTAAATATAGTAGTTTATATCCTCTAATCCCAAACTCTTAATATATCCCCTGTCCCTTTCCCCTTTGATAACCATACATTTGTTTTTTATGTCTGTAAGTCTGTTTTTGTTTCGTAAGTAAGTTCATTTATATAACCTTTTTAGATTTCACATGTTAGTGATATTATGTGAAATTTGTCTTTCTCTAACTTACTGAACTTAGTATGATCACCTCTAGGTTCTTTTACGTACAACTTTTTTTTCATGACTTTGCTCATTGCTGAGTGAGCAAACTATGAGCAGTTTATCTGTATATCTGTACTGCCTATAGAATAGTGTCTAGCCTTCAGTTGCCATTCAAAATTGTTTAAATATTGAGTAAAAAATCAAGTTTTTAGATTATTAGCACCAAATATAGAATTTCAATTACCATCCAGGAAGAGGCCTTATTTCCACAACTCAATGTGGTAGATATGAAGATGTTTTGAAAAATAAATATTATATAATAATTACATGGTATTATCTTTAAGGTTGTGCTGGTTTTCGTGACAAATATAGTGTCTGTTCCCAGTCCTTCTGTCCCTGCTTGCTTCCACTATGGACTTTAGAGTAGGTGCTTCCTTCCTCAGCCATAGGGAGAAATGATGCATTTCTGGCCAGTGGGTTTAAATGCGCATCTGCTAGGGAAGATTCTGGGAAAGGTTTTGTTTTTTCTCTGATAAAAGGGACAGATATAGTTAGCAATCCAAAATGCAAAAGGCAGCAGACCAGAACCTGAATCTTTTATGGTGTTATGGATCAATTAAACCAACTTTGCATATAAGAAAATAAATCTACTCCATTTCTGTTGCTCAAAGCCAAAAACATCTCTCTTATACACACACACACACACACACACACACACAGATATCTCAGACATAGCATCTCATAATCTCCTTGTATACAGATGTTTATCTCAAAGTGTACATCTCATAATCTCTCTCTCTGTATTTATATGTATAGTCGACCCTGGGTATCCACAGGAGATTGCTTCCAAGACCATCTCAGATACTAAGACTCATTGGTTCTTAAGTCCACAAGTCCCTTAAATAAAATGATATAGTATTTGCATATATCCTGCAAACATCTTCCCCATATAAATCATCTATAGATTACTTTTAATGTCTAATACAGTGTAAATGGTATATTTCTTGTTCAGTCACTCAGTCTGTCTGACTCTTTGCAACCCCATTGACCACAGCATGCCAGGCTTTCCTGCTCTTTATCATCCCCTGGAGTTTGCTCAAACCCATGTCCATTGAGTCTGTGATGCCATCCAACCATCTTTTCCTCTGTCATTCCCTTCTCCTCCTGCCTTCAATCCCTCCCAGCATCAGGGTCTTTTCCAATGAGTCAGTTCTTCACATTAGGTGGCCAAAATATTGGAGTTTCAGCTTCAGAATCAGTCCTTCCAATGAATATTCAGGACTGATTTCTTTTAGGATTGACTGGTTTGATCTCCTTGCTGTCCAAGGGACTCTCAAGAGTTTTCTCCAACACCATGGTTCAAAAGCATCAATTTTTCAGCACTCAGCCTTCTTTGTGGTACAACTCTCACATTCATACATGACTACTGAAAAAAAACCATAGCTTTGCCTATACAGACATTTGTTGGCAGAGTAACATCTCTGCTTTTTAATATGCTGTCTAGGTTTGTCATTGCTTTTCTTCCAAGGACCAAGCATCTTTTAATTTTGTGGCTGCAATCACCATCTGCAGTGATTTTAGAGCCCAAGAAAATAAATAGTTGTAAATACAATGGAAATGCTAGGAATAGAGTTGTTGGTGCTTGTAAATTCAAGTTTTGCTTTTTGAAATTTTCTGGAGTTTTCTTTTTTTTCCAAATATTTTTTGAGCAGCAGTTGGTTGAATTTGCAGATGTGAAACCTGTGGATATGGAAGGCATACTTCATGTATGTAGTATATACATGAACACACATGCAAACTTTATGCACATGCTTATACTGGTTATCAACTTTTCAGAAATAAATTAGCTCAAATAAAATATAATTTAAATATGTGGAGGAAAAGGACTTGAAATGCAGTGTAACTAGTTTAGTGGAAAAAGAATCTATCAAAACTCTATAACTCCTGAAGAAAATCTTTGGAAGGGAATTTTAGAGGAGAGAATAGTATTCAATTATTTCTTTTCCAATATTAAAAGTCAAGAAACCCACCCCCTTTTTTTAAACAAGGCCTTCTTCCTTATTCTCTAGAACAAAAACTAAAAGTAGGAAAGCAGTTATCTATTTATCTTTGATCAAAAAGCCAAGACAATTTATTCAGTAACTTCCTTCCTTTCTGCACTGCTTTAATTTTCTTGAAGAAATCAATCCACTTGGGAAATTCTAGTTTCAATCTTTAAAAAAATCTTTTGGAAACTTAGGCTAGCTAGATTTAAAGAAAGGCCAAATGCATGAATAATTATAATTTTTTGTTTTACTTTTACTGATCAAAGTATCTAGAGATCAAAGCTTGAATCTGATATTTATTAAGTTAATTTCAATAATAATAAAAATCTAAGGCTTCTCTGACATACACAGTTATCTGTGCAATTTTGTAGCCCTTTTTTCAGATGGAATGAAAGGGTGTAATAATTTAACAATGCAATTCATCTCTTCTGAAGTTTAAGCCTGCTATCTACAAAGGATGAACCCTACATGGACTGTCAATCATTTTATAATACCAGCTGTAGTGTGATCAGTCACTCAGTCATGCCTGACTCTTTGAGACCCCATGAACTGTAGACTTCCAGACTCTTCTGTCCATGGAATTTTCTAGGCAGGAATACTGAGGTGGAGTACCATTTCTTACAACAGGGGATGGATCTTCCTGACCCAGAAATCAAACCTTCATCTCTTGTGTCTCCTGCACTGGCAGGTGGATTCTTTACCACTGTGCCATCTGGGAAGCCCTATACTGTCAGCAGCATCTGGCAAAGAAGACTGTAGAAATCTTCAGGCACAATTCATAGGAATAATCATGTTATTATTTTATAATAATAAGCATGTTGTTATTATGTAGGAG
This sequence comes from Cervus elaphus, assembly GCF_910594005.1. Taxonomy (NCBI): domain Eukaryota; kingdom Metazoa; phylum Chordata; class Mammalia; order Artiodactyla; family Cervidae; genus Cervus; species Cervus elaphus. Next base: position 29,266,895 of record NC_057833.1, on the reverse strand, counting down.
CATTGTGTGTCTGACTCTTTGCGACTCCATGGACTGTAGCCCGCCAGCCTCCTCTGTCCATGGGGATTTTCCAGGTAAGAATACTGGAGTGGGTTGCCATGCCTTCCTCCAGGGGATCTTCCCAACCTAGGGATTGAATCTGGATCTCTTGTATTGTAGGCGGATTCTGTATCATCTGAGCCACCAAGGAAGCCCCTTTAATATCCAACATGTTGCAAAAAACATTGTAAGTTTTGGTCAGAGGGGATCACCATGAAACTGAGGATGTTTATGCTTCAGGTCCTCTCTCTTGATCTGGATGCTTTCAAGGTGCTATACTTGATCTCATACAAGTAATTTTGTGTTCTTTACAGAGATCTTCCTGGGATTCCCTAAATCATACAAACTTCAGGTCTGTTAAGACTGAGTCTACCTCAGATAAATATATTATTTGCATTCAGGGAATTAGTAAATAGTTTGAAACTACCTTGCTGCTGTTTAGTCAATAAATCATGTCTGACTCTTTGCAACCCCATGGACGGCAGTGCGCCAGGCTTCCCTGTCCTTTACTATCTCACAGAGTTTGCTCAAACTCATGTTCATTGATTTGTTGATACTGTCCAACCATCTCATTCTCTGTCACCTGCTTCTCCTCCTGCCCTCAATCTTTCCCAGCATCATCATAGTCTTTTCCAGTGAGTTGGCTCTTCTCATCAGGTGACCAAAATATTGACACTTCAGCTTCAGCATGAGTCCTTCCAATGAATATTCAGGTTTGATCTCCTTTAGGATTGGTTGACTTGGTCTCCTTGCAGTCCAAGGGGCTCTGGAGAGTTCCCCAGCACCACAATTCAAAAACGACAACTTTTCGGCACTCAGCCCTCTTTATAGTCCAACTTTCACATCCGTATTTGACTACTGAAAAAACCATAGCTTTGACTATATGAACCTGTGTCTCTACTGTTAATATGCTGTCTAGATTGGTTATAGCTTTCTTTCTAAGGAGGAAGTGTCTTTTAATTTCATGGCTGTAGTCACCATCACCAGTAATTTTGGAGTCCAAGAAAATAAAACATGTCACTGCTTCCACTTTTCCCCCTTCTATTTGTCATGAAATAATGTAGCCAGATGCCATGATCATAGCTTTTTGAGTGTTGAGTGTTAGGCCAGCCTTTCAGTCTCCTCTTTCACCCTCATCAAGAGGCTCTTTAGTTCCTCTTCATTTTCTGCCATTAGGGTGGTATCATCTGCATAACTGACGTTGCTGATATTTCTCTCAGGAATCTTGATTCCAGCTTGAGCTTTATTTATCCAGTCTGACATTTCATATGATGTACTTTGCATATAAGTTAAATAAGCAAGGTGACAACGCACAGCCTTAATGTATTCCTTTCCCAATTTTGAATCAGTTGGTTGTTCCATGTCTGGTTCTAACTGTTGCTTCTTAGCCCAAATACGTTTCTCAGGAGGCAGGTAAGGTGGTCTGGTATTCCCATCTCTTTAATAATTTTCCACAGTCTGTTGTGATCCACGCAGTCAAAGGCTTTAGCATAGTCAATGAAGCAGAAGTAGATGTTTTTTTGGAATTCCCTTGCTTTATCAATGACCCAGTGAATGTTGGCCATTTGTTCTCTGATTCCTCTGCCTTTTCTAAACCCAGCTTGTACATTTGGATATTCTTGGTTCACATACTGTTGAAGCCTAGCTTGAAGGATTTTGAGCATTACCTTGTTAGCAAGTGAGATGAGCACAGTTGTATGGTAGTTTGAACATTCTTTGGCATTGACCTTCTTTGGGATTGGAATGAAAACTGACCTTTTCCAGTCCTGTAGCCACTGCTGAGTTTTCCAAATATGCTGACATATTGATTGCAACTCTAACAGCATCATCTCTTAGGATTTTAATTAGCTCAACTGGAAATCCATCACCTCCACTAGTTTTGTTCGTAATAATGCTTCCTAAGGCCCACTTGACTTCACACTTGAGGATATCTGGCTGTAGGTGAGTGATCATACCATGATGGTTATCTGGATCATTAAGACTTTTTTATATAGTTCTTCTGTATGTTCTTGCTACCTCTTCTTCATCTCTTCTGATTCTGTTAAGTCCTTATCATTTCTGTCCCATATCTTGCCCATTCTTATATGAAATGTTCTCTTGATACCTCCAATTTTCTTGAAGAAGTCTCTAGTCTTTCCTGCTGTATTGTTTTCCTCTATTTTTCACATTGTTCCCTTAAGAAAGCTGCCTTATTTCTCCTTGCTGTTCTCTGGAACTCTGTTCCATTGCGTATATATTTTCCGTTCTCCCTTGCCCTTCAGGTCTCTTCTTTTCTCAGCTATTTGTAATGCCTCCTCAGGAAACCACTTTGACTTCTTGCATTTTTTTTTTTTTTTCCTTTTTGGTCACCACCTTCTATACAGTGTTATGAACTTCTGTCGTTAGTTCTTCAGGCACTCTGTCTACCAGATCTAGTCCCTTGAGTTTATTAGTCATTTCTACTATATAGTCATAAGGAATTTGATTTAGGTCATACCTGAATGGTCTAGTGGTTTTCCCTACTTTCTTTGATTTAAGCCTCAATTTTGCAATAAAGATCTCATGATCTTGAGTCACAGTAAGCTCTAGGTCTTATTTTTGCTGATTGTATAGAGCTTTTCCATCTTTCCCATCCTGAGCTGCAAAGAATATAATCAATTTGATTTCAATATTGACCATCTGGTGATGTCAATGTGTAGAGTTGTCTCTTGTGCTGTTGGAATAGAATATTTGCTATGATCAATGTATTCTTTTGACAAAACATTATTGGCCTTTGCCCTGCTTCATTTTGTAATCCAAAGCCAATCTTCCGATTACTTCAGGTATCTTTTAACTTTCTACTTCTACATTCCAATCCCCTATAATGAAAAGGATATCTTTTTTGTTGTTAGTTCTAGAAGGTCTTGGAGGTCTTCATAGATCCAGTCAACTTCAGCTTCTTTGGCTTTAGTGGTTGGGGTATGGACTTGGATTACTGTGATGTGGAATGGTTTGCCTTGGGAGCAAATCAAAATCATTCTATCTTTTTCAAAATTGCACCCAAGTGCTGCATTTCAGACTCTTTTGTTGAGTATGAGGGTTATTCCCTTTATTCTAAGGGAGTCTTACCCACAGTAGTATATATAATGGTCATCTGAATTAAGTTCGCTCATTCTCATCCATTTTAGTTCACTGATTCCTAAAATATTGAAGTTCATTCTTGCCATCTCCTACTTGCTCACATCCAATTTACCTTGATTCTTGAACCTATCATTCCAGGTTCCTATGCAGTATTGTTCTTTACAGTGTCAGATTTTATGTTCACCACCAGGCACATCCACAACCAAGCGTCATTTGTGGTTTGGCCCAGCCACTTCATTCTTTCTGGAGCTATTTCTCCACTCTTCCCCAGTAGTATACTAAACACTTTCTGACCTGTGGGACTCGTCTTCTAGTGTCACATCTTTTTGCCTTTTCATACTGTTCATGGGATTTTCTCAACAAGAATACTGGAGTGGCTTGCCATTCCCTCCTCCAGTGGACCAGATTTTGTCAGAACTCTCCTCTATGACCCATTCATCTTGGGACATCTGCATGGCATGGCTCATAGCTTTATTGAGTTACTCAGGGTCTTTCACAATGACAAGGTTGTGATCCATGAGAATCTATCTCGCAATTTGGAAAAGTTCAGGCCAGTAAATAAATTTGTCACAATCTCATCTAGTAATTATCAAATGCTTTGTAATCTCCTCTTAATCAGAGTAGATACTGCTCCTTGGAAGATAAGTTATGACCAACCTAGACAGCTCATTAAAAAGCAGAGACATTACTTTGCAAACAAAGGTCCATCTAATCAAAGCTATGGTTTTTCCAGTAGTCATGTATGGATGTGAGAGTTGGACTATAAAGAAAGCTGAGCACCAAAGAATTGATGCTTTTGAACTGTGGTGTTGGAGAAGACTCTTGAGAGTCCCTTGGACAGCAAGGAGATCAAACCCATCAATCCTAAAGGAAATTGGTCGTGAATATTCATTGGAAGGACTGATGCTGAAGCTGACACTCCAATACTTTGGCTACATGATGCAAAGAACTGACTCCTTTGAAAAGACCCTGATGGTGGGAAAGGTTGAGGGCGGGAGGAGAAGGGGAAGACAGAGGATGTGATGGTTGGATGGCATCAACGACTCAATGGGCATGAGTTTGAGTAAACTCTGGGAGTTGGTGATGGACAGGGAGGCCTGGTGTGCTGCAGTCCATGGGGTCACAAAGAGTCAGACACGACTAAGTGACTGAAGTGAACTGAACTGAACTGATATTAAACTGAAAATGATATTTTCAGTTTTAGTATTAATCAGGCTTGACAACATTTTATGTATCCAACATGAGATGTAAATTTCCATCTGCCATTTTTATACAAAAATGACACTGGTACTAGATTCTGGTATTATTCTTCTCCATATTTATCTAAATCCTTTGATCTTTCAAGTTGAGAGGTAACTAATGTATCTTAGTGGATTTTATGTCATAAATAATTCCTCCCCTAAAAAATCTAAGTCTACAAAATTCTGGTTGTGCTTAGAAAAATAAATTGTTTTGCAGCCTTTAAACATAACATAGAGATCAAAACTTTAACAGTATAAGTAAAGAAAGCAAATAAAGGAAGTAAGACCACACTGCTTGTTATCACAAATGGGCCTGGGATCTGCTAGTGGTGAGTCAATAAACAGCTCCAAACCATCCTACAAAATAAATAAAAGTACAGTAAAAAAGCAAAGCTGTGCCAGATTGTTGGCCTGACTCTAAATAATACAAACTAAGTCTCAGCTTTGGAAATTAAAGGTCTTCATTTACTATCACCTATAATTAAGGAGTCAGATGACTACTGGTGCAAATAATACAGGTTTGCCACACTACTGATAAGTAATCACTACTGCATTGGACTTACCAAGACCACATCTAACAACTGGATATCAGCTGTGGCTTAAATCCAAATGATTATAGTAGGAATCTTGGTAAATAGTTGAATATAAAATTAAGGCCTTAAAATTTCAGGCAGAGAAGCATGTTTGGATTCTTGGATTTGGGCACAAACATTTAATTACATGCTTATGTACTATAATGAAATAATAGAGTTTTGTGAATAAAATGTGAACCAACTATTCAGCATTAACGTCAGTGGGAACTTTTGTTCCCAAAGAACAAATGAAATAGGACTACTGAAATTGGCTTGAATTTCTTAGGCATTTTCTCTGAGTCTACACAAATCCAGTTAAGAGTAATTAGAGCTATTTAATTAATTTTCCAATCACTTTACCTGTACTTTTTCTGTATCATTTATGAACAGTTTGTTAGGTATTTGAGTATCAGTGATTTCTCTCTCACTACATTTTAAGATCTTCCAGATAGGGCTCGAGTCCTAATGCTCTTTTTTGTCCTTCATTGCACCTTTAATTGTTGGCATTCAATGGATTACTAGTAAATAAATTGACCTTCTGTGCATGTGGGATCTTCCCAGAACAGGGATCAAAACCATGTCTCCTGCATTTAGTGGGGGTAAAATTCAAGAGAGCTGCATTGGTGTGTAGAAAGCATGGGGCTGGATTCTTTCAGCAGGTAAGACAGTCACTGATGTACAAGATAGGTACTTCAGGAATGAATGTTAAAATTTCTTGGTCACTAAATGATACTTAAGACCAAAGCATAAGAAGCTTAAAGGCGTTAAAAACAAAGTGCACATATCTATCTGTTAAATGATACACAGTAAACTGAGAGAAAAAGCATTCATTTACCTTTACCAGTTCATTCATTCAATGCAAATTTGGGAAGCACCTACTGTGTGCAAATGCCCTGATGGCCACCAGCATCAGTACATTGAATGACACGTGCTTAGGGCTCCTAAGGAGACCACAACATGGGTCAGATTTATACCCAACATCAGTCAGTTCAGTTCAGTTGCTCAGTCGTGTCTGACTGTTTGTGACCCCATGAATTGCAGCATGCCAGGCCTCCCTGTCCATCACCAACTCCCAGAGTTTACTCAGACTCAAGTTCATCGAGTCAGTGATGCCATCCAGCCATCTCATCCTCTGTCGTCCCCTTCTCCTCCTGCCCCCAATCCCTCCCAGCATCAGGGTCTTTTCCAATGAGTCAACTCTTCTCATGAGGTAGCCAAAGTACTGAAGTTTCAGTTTCAGCATCAGTCCTTCCAGTGAACACCCAGGACTGATCTCCTTTAGGATGGACTGGTTGGATCTCCTTGCAGTTCAACGGACTCTCAAGAGTTTTCTCCAACACCACAGTTCAAAAGCATCAATTTTTTGGTGCTCAGCTTTCTTCACAGTCCAACTCTCACATCCATACATGAACACTGGAAAAACCATAGCCTTGAATAGACAGACTTTTGTGGGCAAAGTAATGTCTCTGCTTTTTAATATGCTATCTAGGTTGGTCATAACTTTCCTTCCAAGGAGTAAGCATCTTTTAATTTCATGGCTGCAGTCACCATCTGCAGTGATTTTGGAGCCCAAAAAAGTAAAGTCTGACACTGTTTCCCCTGTTTCCCCATCTATTTGCCATGAAGGGATGGGACCGGATGCCATAATCTTACTTTTCTGAATGTTGAGCTTTACGCCAACTTTTTCACTCTCCTCTTTCACTTTCATGAAGAGACTTTTTAGTTTCTCTTCACTTTCTGCCATAAGTGTGGTTCATCTGCATATCTGAGGTTATTGATATTTCTCCCGGCAATCTTAATTCCAGCTTGTGTTTCTTCCAGCCCAGTGTTTCTCATGATGTACTCTGCATATAAGTTAAATAAGCAGGGTGACAATATACAACCTTGACGTACTCCTTTTCCTATTTGGAACCAGTCTGTTGTTCCATGTCCAGTCCTAACTGTTGCTTCCTGACCTGCATATAGGCTTCTCAAGAGGCAGGTCAAGTGGTCTGGTATTTCCATCTCTGGTATACCCAACATATTCAGTTAAAAAAAAAAAAAACCCAAAAAACCTAGACAGTTCCATCTAGGTGTTTGCTTACATTATTATAAAAATAAATTTGTGCATAGTATGATAGACTTCCAACTGAATTGACTCGCTTGTGCAGATTGTTAGTCTCTATGCTCATATAGACAAAATTGCTCCCCTAAGGATGAGACTGACCAAATTATAATGAAGTGATATTGGGCAACTTGACTGCTTGTTTCTAGCTCCTAGAAATAACCATAAAAAATACAGGGGCACTTAGCCACTCTAATTCTTTTGATACAGTTGGACTTGGTGTTTTAGGCACAAACTAATCAAGACAATCAATTAGTAAGGCCTTAGGTGAACTGGGACTTCCCTGGTGACTCAGACAATAAAGAATCCGCCTGCAGTGGAGGAGACTTGGGTTCAATCCCTGGGATGGAAAGACCCAGCGGAGAAGGGAATGGCTACCCACTCCAGTATTCTGGCCTGGAGACTTTCATAGACAGAGGAGCCTGGTGGGCTCCTCATGCTGCAGTCCATGAGATTGCAAAGAGTCAGACATGATTGAGTGACTAACACACACCAGGTGAATGAAAATAAACCTGATCAAGCTAATTTCATGGTCATCTTTGCTCCTTTCCTATGTGCCTCTTCCTACAACTGAGTGGTTTGCCTCTTGAGAATTTTATTCCATTCTCAGCCAGTTTTTGACATATTGAAAGAAGAAATAAAGAAGTTGGATTATATTCTTTAATTCTTAATGAAAAATTTAATTAATATTTAGTAACTTTTAACTTACCAATATATTTCCTATTGATAATATCAGTCTTAGAGTCTCATCTAGCTGGAATTTAAGGGTCTTAGAAGAGCTTCTAGTTGTGTGATTTCTGTGATGCAGGTTGTGAATCTCAGGGGAATCTCAGGGTTGGGGTGTGAGGTCCATAATTCTATATGGACATCAGTCCTTTTCTTTAGCTGAAGTACTACTTCAGCTTTAGCTGAATAGTATTTACAGGTGCTATTTTTTAAATGTTTTATTAATTAATGTATTTATTGACTATGCTGGTCTTCATTGCTATGAGGGCTTTTTCTCTAGTTGAGGTGAGTGGGGGCTACTCTCTAGTCACAGTGCACGACTTTTGATTGTGGTGGCTTTTCTTGTTGCAGAGCATGGGCTCTAGGGAGTGTGGACTCAGCAGTTGTGGCTCCTGGGCTCTAGGGCACAGGCTTAGTAGATGTGATGCACAGGCTTACTTGCTTTGCAGCATATGGGATCTTCCCAGACCAGGATCGAACCCATGTCTCCTGCATTGGCAGGTGGATTCTTTACCACTGAGCCACCAGGGAAGCCCTTACATGTACTACTTCTCACTAGTTTTCTAACTAATTTAAATGCTAGTTCGAATAGTATAAAATGGAGTTAACGTTTTCCTAAAATTGTAATAGTGACATGACAGTACTTTCTTAGTCATTAGAAGCTGAAATTTTCTGGCAATCATATGGAGAAGATGGTATGTAGAAGTGCTAGAATTTGAAACGTCCACATTTAAGAAACAAGTTGGAAACTTTAGTGCCTAGCACATGATAGACACTCAGTAAATGTGTGTTGTACTTTGGAATAAACACCTGTGTTATAGATCTGGACAAATCATTTGATTCTAGGCCATAGGTAAGTACCTTTTTCAAGGTCCCAGTGAAAGGTAGTGGCAGGTCCTATATAGAAGAACCTGCATCATCCCATGTCTGTCTCATTTTAATGTAATTGAATACCATTCTGAAAGGATCATTAGACTCAGTTAAGCCTATTAAAACTTAAAGACTATGCTGAGGCTAAGGGCTAGAGTTGGGCTTTCCCTGCAGGTCATTCCCAGAGAAAATAACCAGAAGATCTCTGGAAAAGTCATGGCAAAGTCTCTAGTATGGAGTTTATCAATGTGTGACTCAAAGAACTTGCATTAAAATCTGGGATATCTGTTAAAACACAAATATCTGGGTAGCACCCTAGTTCTAATGAATCAGACTTTGTGTAGATTCTCATTTTCACTCATCTCTCTAGTAATCCTTGTGGTTACTGGTGTTTGAGGACTGCCATACTCTTGGATGAAAGAGAAGGGTTAAACTCCCTCCCTCAGCTTCTTCGACTGATAGACATCTGATAACTATACCTTCGTGCTGATCAGTGAAAAATGGGGTCTTTCTAAAATCCATTTCCACCATTCTACTGAGAAGAAAGGAATTTAGACAGGATCCCTCTTTTCTTGAGGCCATAGAAGGACATATGTGGCCTGAGAATGTATTGAGTCAGCTATACCTTAAAAATTAGGTGATCTAAAGCCAACATTCTCCACATTGGGTTTTCTTTTGTTATTCCCTGACCTCTCATAAGTCTTATTTAAGTGTTCCAGACTGCCTCAGCAGAGCAGGGGGAGCATAGTATGGGCTCTGTGAAGAGGAATCATTATCCCCTGTGGATAACCACAGCAAAAGTTATTGAGTCCTCAGTGGAAAAGGAGATTTTGCAGACAAGCCCATGTAGTGCAGATGCCCCTCCAATAATTTTCCTTCCCTGTACTGACCATGAAAGATCTGTATTTGTTTAGTTCTTTTTTAAAAGTAGAATAGCATTTAAGAGGCAAGACTGCTGTTGCTGCTAAGTTGCATCAGTTGTGTCTGACTCCGCGACCCCGTGGACTGCAGTCTTCCAGACTTTTCTGTCTATGGGGATTCTCCAGGCAAGAATACTGGGGTGGGTTGCCAGGCCGTTCTCCAGGGGGTTTTCCCAACCCAGGGATCAAACCTGCATCTCACATGTCTCCTGCGTTGGTGGGTGGGTTCTTTACCACTAGTGACACCTGGAAGCCCAGAGGCATGCCTAAGACAAAATGTTTACAGGTGTTGAGTCAATGGAATCTCTTAGCTGCCCCCTGGGAAGCAGTTATCTTTTATTATATGATGTGAGAGAAGGTGTTTTTCATGTGTTCTTACCACAAGAAATGGGAGGTAGTGTTTTGGTGAGTTACTACTATTGTTTATTTTTCAGGGATCAATGAGAAATTTAGTTCATGTGAAACACATTAGGAAACAGAAGTCTCAAGATGTAGTCAAATACACCTAGTGGTCTGCATTAAATTGACAAATTGCTCTTAGAGAAACAACTGCTAATTGCCATTCTTCATCAAATTATTCATTTTTATAAACTAAAGCTTTTAGACTGTGCATTAATGAGATCCAAATCAATCTAACTGTGAGCATAGGAAGCAATTAAAGTTTACTAGGGAAAAATGCAAGGAAATTAGTGATAGTATAAAAGCTTTCTCTGATTTAAGGAGAAATGCTTTCAAATAATTCTAAGGCCTCCCAGAATAATAATCACCATCTTGCACAAATATAGCTGCTATGAAATTAACTTTCAAACCATTTAGATCCATCATTGTCCTTTTATTCACAGCCTCAAAGCATTGGTCTGACAAAACATGAGAAATAAATCATATTCTTTCCTTCTTTAATGTTTATATTATATAAGCTAAGATTATAATAAAAATTGTAGTGGATACAGCATTACATTCCAACCATTTTCTCTTATTATTTTATGTAGTCAGTAAAGATTGGAATGTGAGCAGTATCTCTGAATTCCTTTTCCATGGTATGGAGTGAGTCCCATACACACAAATGAAAACATCCAATTTTAGTTTCACAGTCGCCTCACTGCTACTTCTGCATTGACTCTTTTTCCTAACAATAAATCATAAGTGTGCTTTAAAACTTAGCTTGGTGGTGGTGGTGGTGGTTTAGTCGCTAAGTTGTGTCTAACTCTTGCAACCCCATGGACTGTAGCCTGCCAGACTCCTCTGTTCATGGGATTCTCCAGGTGAGAATACTGGAGTGGGTTGCCATTTTCTTCTCCAGAGGATCTTCCCACCCCAGGGATCGAACCCAGGCCTCCTGCATTACAGGCAGATTCTTTACTGATTTAGCTATGAGGGAAGCCCCAAACTTAGCTTAAATGTAGCTTTTTACTCAAATATTTTTCTATTTTTGTCACATCACATCTGTCTCTTGTAAACATTTTGTATTTGTCTCATTATACATATTGAAATTCATGTAATATTTTATGCATTTGTATGCATAACTTGTTTGAAATTATTCTCCAGGTTCCTCCTGGGGAAGATCATGCCCTACCCACCTCTGTGCCCCCATGTGCTACTTAGCACATCCTGTTCAATAATTGGTAAATGAATAATGATTTTGAGAATGAATCAACCCTGAGTCCTGGTCTGCTCACAGGCTTGTGTATTCAGTGGAATAAGATACATGTGGTGATCTAGTGGGACATGTTTGGCAGATGCCTCTTAGAAGGGACTTCATCATAAGGGAGGAAATAATCTGACATGAAGGGATTGTTAAGGAAAAGACCTTAGTGACTGAAGGAGTGGGCTGATTGTGAGGAGGGCATGGGTTTCAGCATTATGTCAGTGCTGCCTCTCACTGGACTCAAGTATGACTCCCACTTGAATAAATTTCAAAGGGCTTTTTGCCTGAAAACTCTCCAAGCTCTGGGGCATCAGCTTTACTACCCTGGTACCCTGTAAACTGTTGAAGATCACAGTGGGGTGAGGCATTCTTCTTCCTGACTATACAGCAGAACAGAGAGATGCAAAGTGTAGTCTGGGGACTGGAGCCAGTCTATGAATTGGTCCATGATGAAATGAGGAGCTTGAAACAGAAAGTAAATCTACCAAGTCAGTGAGCACACTTTTTACTTCAGCTGATATAAATATATATATATCATACATACATATATATATATATTTTGATAGCAAGACATTCTAGATGAAGGTATATGTATATATATATATCATATATGATATATATATATATTTTGATAGCAAGACATTCTAGATGAAGGTAGAAGAATGTTCATTTACATTCTGGTAAGGACCTCCTTACTCTTGGTAACAAAGAGATTGTGAACTGGCTATTTTGAGAAATGCTGTAATAGAGAAAAATGTTGCCTTGGCATCCCCTGGGTCCCAGATCACCACTGATAGGGGCAGAAGACACTAGTGCTAGTAGCTGTGCTGATGAGGGGTTTCACATTGGTGGGAAGGGCATGGTAGTTACCAGAAAGAACTGTGTGGTACCCAGTGGAGCAACAAGAGGCATCACGTGAGTTTAAACTGGCTTGTGAGTATGTGTGAAATATCTCCTGGGGACTCTCTCTAGTGTTTGTGAGGAGTACTTTGTAGCAATATAAAGTTATAGGGGGAAACAATGGAAGCAGTGAGAGACTTTACCTTTTTGGGCTCCAAAATCACTGCAGATGGTGACTACAACAATGAAATTAAAAGACACTTGCTCCTTGGAAGAAAAGCTGTGACCAACCTAGACAGCATATTAAAAAGCAGTGACATTACTTTGTCAACAAAGGTCCATCTAGTCAAGGCTATGGTTTTTCCAGTAGTCACATATGTATATGAGAGTTGGGCTATAAAGAAAGCTGAGTGCCAAAGAATTGATGCTTTTGAACTGTGGTGTTGGAGAAGACTCTTGAGAGTCCCTTGGACAGCAAGGAGATCAAACCCATCAATCCTAAAGGAAATCAGTCCTGAATATTCATTGGAAGGACTGATGCTGAAGCTGAAACTCCAATACTTTGGCCACCTGATGTGAAGAACTGACTCATTTGAAAAGACCCTGATTCTGGGAAAGATTGAAGACAGGAGAAAGGGATGACAGAGGATAAGATGGCTGGATGACATCACTGACTTGATGGACATGAGTTTGAGCAAGCCCCAGGAGTTGGTGATGGACACAGAAGCCTGGTGTGCTGCAGTCCATGGGGTTGCAAAGAGTTGGACATGACTGAGTGACTGAACTGAACTGAACTGCAAGTTATATGGAAGAGATGGGAGAAAAGCAGTGAGATATGTGTTAGCACCTTGGCTTCTTGCAGTCATTTGTGAGAGGGCTTATAAGATTGACCTTTTCTACAAATTTGGGCACCTTATCTTATCCTGGCAGTGTAGCTCCAAGAAATGCCAGAGGATGAACTTGTAGACATTAAGGAAAATGTTTGGAATAGCCTAATGACTGAAACTATGGGTGAAGAGAAGAGGAGTAAATAAGAGCAACTGAATGGAGGAGAAGCAAACTGAGAAAGAAAAAATGTTATAAGAATTAGAAACAAATGAGATGGATATTATATCTGCCTATCTATCTGTCTTCTGATATCTATCTTATCTCTATACAGTCAGCAAAAACAAGACCAGCAGCTGGTTGTGGCACAGATTATGAACTCCTTATTACCAAATTCAGACTTAAATTGAAGAAAGTAGGGAAAACCACTAGACCTAAATTTAGAAATTACCTAAATCAAATCCCTTATGATTATGCAGTAGAAGTGGCAAATAGATTCAAGGGATTAGATCTGATAGACAGAGTGCCTGAAGAACCATGGATGGAGATTCATGACATTGTACAGGAGGCAGGGATCAAGACCATCCCCAAGGAAAAGAAATGCAAAAAGGCAAAATGGTTGTCTAAGGAGGCCTTACAAATAGCTGAGAAAATAAGAGAAGTGAAAGGTAAAGGAGAAAAGGAAAGACACACCATCTGAACGCAGAGCTCCAAAGAATAGCAAGGAGGGATAAAGTCTTCATCAGCGCTCAATGCAGAGAAATAGAGGAAAACGATAGAATGGGAAAGAAAATTAGAGATACCAAGTGAACATTTCGTGCAAAGATGGGCACAATAGAGGACAGAAACAGTATGGACATAACAGAAGCAGAAGATATTAAGAAGAGGTGGCAAAAATACACGGAAAAACTATACAAAAAAAGATCTTCATGAACCAGATAACCATGATGGTGTGATCACTCACCTAGAGCCAGACATTCTGGAATGTGAAGTCAAGTGGGCCTTAGGAAGCATCACTACAAACAAAGCTAGTGGAGGTGATGGAATTCCAGTTGAGCTATTTCAAATCCTAAAAGATGATGCTGTGAAAGTGCTGCACTCAATATGCTAGCAAATGTGGAAAACTCAGCGGTGGCCACAGGACTGGAAAAGGTCAGTTTTTGTTTAATCCTAAAGAAGGGCAATGCCAAAGAATGTTCAAACTACCGCACAGTTGCACTCATCTCACATGCTAGTAAAGTAATGCTTATAATTCTCCAAGTCAGGCTTCAATAGTACGTGAACTGAGAGCTTCCAGATGTTCAAAGAAAAGGCAGAGGAACCAGAGATCAATTGCCAACATCCGCTGGATCATTGAAAAAGCAAGAGGTTTCCAGAAAAACATCTACTTCTGCTTTATTGACTATGCCAAAGCCTTTGACTCTGTGGATCACAACAAACTGTGGAAAATTTTTCAAGAGATGGGAATACCAGACCACCTTACCAACCTCCTGAGAAATCTGTATGCAGGTCAAGAAGCAACAGTTAGAACTGGATGTGGAACAACAGACTGGTTCCAAATCGGGAAAGGAGTACATCAAGGCTGTATATTGTCACTCAGCTTCTTTAAATTATATGGAGAGTACATCATGTGGACGAAGCACAAGCTGGAATCAAGATTGCTGGGAGAAATATCAATTACCTCAGATACACAGATAATACCACCCTTATGGAAGAAAACAAAGAGGAAGTAAAGAGCTTTTGTTGAAAGTGAAAGAGGAGATTGAAAAAGTTGACTTAAAACTCACCATTCTGAAAACTAAGATCATGTCATCCGGTCCCATCACATTATGGCAAATAGATGGGGAAACAGTGGAAACAGTGACAGAATTTATTTGCTTGGGCTCCAAAATCACTGCAGATGGTGACTACAGCCACGGAATTAAAACATGGTTGCTTCTTGGAAAAAAAACTGTGACCAACCTAGATAGCATATTGAAAAGCAGAGACATTATTTTGCCTACATAGGTCCGTCTAGTCAAAGCTATGGTTTTTGCAGTAGTCGTGTATGGATGTGAGATTTGGACTATAAGCTGAGTGTCAAAGAAAGCTGAGCACTGAAGAATTGATGCTTTTGAACTGTGGTGTTGGTGAAGACTCTTGAGAGTCCCTTGGACTGAAAAGAGGTCAAACCAGTCAATCCGAAAGGAAATCCATCATGAATATTCATTGGAAGGACTGATGCTGAAGCTAAAAATCCAATACTTTGGCCACCAGATGCGAAGAACTGACTCATTGGAAAAGACCCTGATGCTGAGAAAGATTAAAGGCAGGATGATAGAGGGATGTCAGAGGATGAGACGGTTGGATGGCATCACCAACTCAGTGAACATGAGCTTGAACAAGCTCCAGAAATTGGTGATGGACAGGGAAGCCTGGTGTGTTGTAGTGCGTGGCATCGCAAAGAGTCGGACATGACTGAATAACTGAACTGAACTGAACTGAACTGAAATGATCTATCTTCTGAAGTCTGTATATTTTTGAAGGAAGCAAACCCACATTTTCTGTATATACCTGCAATTATTTAAAAAATAGAGCCTGGAAGCTTCGTGACAATAATCTAGGAATGTTATAAATGAAATGAGATTTTTATAAACTCAAAATCAGTTGCTATTAGTGGAAACTTATCTTCTACAATTGATGAAGGATACACGTGTCACACACACACACACACACACACACACACACACACATACACCTTCCAGACACCATTCATTAAGTATAACCAAATTCCTCAAATCTCCACTTGTGGCCAACTGCATGCATATTCAAATTCCACAAGATAGGAGAATACTTAGGGTGAAATTCTTCTTTATCATTAGTGTCACCTCCACCAACAAGGGCATTCATAGAGTGACTTTTACAAAATAATTGTTTATATGCAATGTCTGTGCTCTAGAAGTGCCTGCAACAAAACATGAATGTGGAAATGTGAGTTAAATCTTGTGCACTTATGTGAAAAATAAAGGCTAAATTAAATCTGTAATTATTAGCCATTAGTTTTTCATGTGTACTTTTGGCACATAGCAAGTACTGATACTTAGTAATACTTAATAAAAGTAATTAAATGACCAAACAAATAAATTTGGACAGTTTGTTGCAGGGAGGAAGCCAATTCTGACTCCACGTTGGAACTGTTTCTTTGCCTTGCTTTTCATCGCTTTTGTTATTATAATCATACATAGTGGCTTGCTTAAAAAGACCCTGCCCCTCTGCCTCAGTGTTTAACTAAAGTTCCTTTGTTCAGAACTCTGTCTGCCTGTAGATGACAGGAGGGAAGAAATTAACACATCTCCTATCTTAGGCTTGCCATTTTAGAAGATGTTGTAAGATTAATGGTCTTTTCATTTTGCTTCCTCACCTACCCCGTCTCTGATCTACAAAAGAACCTGGCATCCAGACTGGAGAAAATGGTTATTTTGAGGCACTAGCCAGCCCTCTTTTTGGTCAGCCGGCTCCCTGATTAAAGTCTCTTCCTTGCCTCAACCCCTGTCTCTTGGATTCATTGGCCTGTTGTGCGATGAGCAAAGCGAGCTTGGACTTAGTAACAAGTTGAGTTTGAATGGACAAAAGAGATTAAGAATTCTGAGGCAAGTCAGCCTTGGAAAGTCCTCCTTTTTCCTCTTGGATCACCCAGTGTGACCTTAAGTGTATCTGTGCTTGCTGAGACCTATTATACCTGCAGATAATCATGATTGTGTCCCTTCTTGTTGTTTATCAGTTGTTAAGTCATTTTCAACTTTTTGGGACCTCATGGACTTCAGCACACCAGGCTCCTCTGTCCTCCACCATCTCTTGGAGTTTGCTCAAACTCATGTCCGTTGAGCTGCTGATGCTATCTAACCATCTCATCCTCTGATACCCCCTTCTTTTGCCGTCAGTCTTTCCCAGCATCAGGGTCTCTTCTAATGATTGGCTCTTCACATCAGGTGGCCAAAGTAATGGAGCTTCAGCTTCAGCAAAAACCCATCCAATGAATATGCAGGGTTTATTATCTGTAGGATTGACTGGTTTGATCTCCTTGTAGTTCAAGGGACTCTCAAGAGTCTTCTTTAGTACCAGAGTTCAAAAGCATCAATTCTTCAGTGCTCAGGCTTCTTTATGGTCCACCTCTCACATCCATACATGACTAATAGAAAAACCATAGCTTTGGACTGTACAAATCTTTGTCAGCAAAGTGATGTCTGTTTTTTAATATCTTGTCTAGGTTTTTCACAGTTTTCCTTCCAAGGAGCAAGTGTCTTTTAATTTCATGGCTGTAATCACTATCTGCAATGATTTTGGAGCCCCCAAAAATAAAATCTGTTACTGCTTCTGCTTTTTCCCCTTCTATTAATATTTGCCTTAATGTGATGGGATCAGATGCCATGATCTTATTATTTTTTAATGTTCAGTGTTAGGCCAGATTTGTCACTCTCCTCTTTCACCTTCATCAAGAGACTCTTTAGTTCCTCTTTGCTTTCTGTCAGTAGAGTGGTATCATCTGCCCATCAGAAGTTGTTGATATTTCTCCTGGCAATCTTGATTTCAGCTTGTGCTTCATCCAGCCTGACATTTTGCATGATGTACTCTGCATAGAAGTTAAATAAACAAGGTGACAATATACAGCCTTATCATACTCCTTTCCCAGTTTTTAACCAGTCTGTTGTTACATCCATCTCCAGTTGTTTTGCTTTTTGACCCTCATATAGGTTTCTCAGGAGGCATGTAAGGTGGTCTGGTATTCCCATCTCTTTAATACTTTTCCACAGTTTGTTGTAATACACACAGTCTAAGGCTTTAGCATAGTCAATGAAGCAGAAGTAGATGTTTTTATGGAACTCTGTTGGGTGTCCTTAGCCATAGCCTATTTGGTTAGAGCTTAGCATTTTTTATCATATATGAACAAGAATACTTGATTCCTGTTTGTATATTTTTTTTTAGTGACCTGAGAGATGGTCAAATACTGGAAACCCAACAGTTGAACCTTGGTGAGACCTCAGAGACCCATTTAATCTTTTCATTTTACAGAGGAAGAAATTGAGGTCCGAAGTGGCAAACTGACTCACTCCAAATCACGCTGTTGATTTTTTCCCCACCTTTGGCTACTCATTTCTCTCAAGAGTTGCTGGTAAAGGATAATCCAGTATCCCTCCTGGGCACCTTGTTGAAAAACCATGTACAAAGTGATTGTCTATGTAGCATTCAAAACAGTTGGCTCCAGTAAAATTTCCAAGTTCATTTATTTAGTTCCAAATCCACTCCTAATTTTTACTTAGTGTATTCCAAAAGAACTGACAACAGACTCAGTATAGTTTTATAGTTTGGCAGTTTGCTGATTGACTTCTTTCATCCTCTTTTTACAGCCTGAATTTGCAAATGCTTTCTGACTGACTCACCATTGGGCCCTAGGAATCTTTTTATTTTTTTGCCAACTCTTTACCATCTGGGAAACAACTACTGCCTCTCAAGCATCCCTCACTGTTTGATTTCCATACTGATATTGGTTCCAGGGCCAAGATCCATTGAGTCCCAAGAGGGAATCCACCCTCCTTTTCTGTCAGGATGTTTGTAATTCATTTTACTTTTATGTCTCCTCTCAATAGAGTTTAAAGTACCTGACTTCAGGGTGGGTTTATGAGTGAAGCACTGAGAGCAATTAACATTTGAATGAAAGCTACCTGTGGATTCTTCTATTTAACAGCTGTTCAAAAAAAATTACTTGCCTGTGTCAAACTTCAGGTTGTGTGCATCCAGATGGGAATTACCATGTACACATACAAATGTGGATTAAATGAATTGGATAGCATAAATCAAATTGCAATTTTGAAATCCAGGCAGTAATCCCAATGACTTCTGAGGAAAGGCCTGTAGTAACATATCCGTATATCATATGTCAGGAGAATTCCAGGATATTTCAGAATTTAACTGTCTTAGTTCTACCTGCCAAACTGAAGTTTGACTGAGATCATCTGAATAATCTAAACCAAAAACAACAGAAGCAGTCTTTTCTTTTGATCTGATATTAATTCTTGTATTTCAAATTTGCCTTTCAGTTAAATGGTCTCTCAGATGGCTTACCCCATGCTGATGACTTTGGCCAAACAGAGATTTTGCTGGACATGCAAGATTTTGTGCTTTTGTGTTATTTTCTATGGCTCTTGTGCAGAACAAACCCTTATACTGGGTTGCAAATGGCTAGAGGGAAGAACAAATTAATATATCAGAGAGACTGTGCTGACTGAACCAAAAATTAAAATTTGGCAATTATTCATTGGATGTAAGCAATTTAGAAACCAGATTACCCATATCTCAAAGTGAAAACTTTTTACTTATAAAATCCTGCTATGTCATACAGACATTGTCAAAACATACACTTGATCAGTGATATATCCATGTGCCCACAAAATGCTTTGGAATTTGAGTTATGCTCAAATAAGCCAAATTCTAAAACTTGAATATTTAGGGTTGTATTTTGGTCCTTTAAAAAAGACTTCAGTGTAGTCCATCTTCAGTTTATTCTATCTTTTAACAACCTGCAGAAAACTGCTAGTACCAAACGCTGTTTACTTGCAGAGGCTGAAGCAGAGAAGGTGTAATCTGTGCAAGGCCACAGAGCTAGTTGGTTGGTATAGCCAATATTTATACCATTAATCTAGCTGTCTAGCCTTTGTTCTCAGTTTTTCTACCCTACATTGCAGTTATATTTTCTGCTTTTTTTTTTTCTTTTTTCTTTTTGTAGACAAAACGGTTGTGAAGCTGACAACTGGAAGGGAAATGTAGATATACATATATACACATCTCTGTAATTGTTTAGTGGTTGCATTCTGTGGCTTCATAACAGTGGTCTGTTGTAATTGTGGTGAGAATTGTGAAAAGCCTGTCTTCATCTGAGCTTTCCCTTGTCCCGCAGGCCCACCCTCCTCCTTTTGGGTCTTTTGTTCTGCCTTGGTTTGTATCTCTGCTGATTCCTTTAATTGCTGTGTTTGGGCTATGGAAGTTGTTATTTTCAAGACTTCAATAACTGAGAATTAATACCCTTAGGGAAGATATTTTCTTTTTTCCCCTAAAAACATCAAACCAGAGCCCTGTTCCAATCTGCACCACTTGTATGTGAATGGCACAAGTTCTATTTAGCAAGATGTACATTATGCAAATCATCCAGTGTTACATTCACCACTAATAGTTTAATTTACTTTTTTGTTTTAATGTTCTAAAAAAATAAAGTAGCTATTCATCATTTATCTGGGCATTGAAAAATATTAATGCATTCTTACTATAGTTACCAATATAAATTATAGATGAAAGAAAAGTAGTTTTTATTTTTTATTAGTACTGAAACCTACTTTTGTATTATTCTGGTATAAAAAATCCATAAATAAAGCATAGCTGCCAACTTCTTTGATTTAATTAAAGCTACAATTTGTATACAAAACTAATCCATAGCAGAGACACGTAACTAGGCTGTAACAAACATCCAATTGTGAAGTTAATGCAGTGATATTAATGGAATGTTTTACCCACATTATTATTTAGAAAATTTCATTCCTGTCACATCCAACCTTCAGTTTAACTAACACTAAATGAATAATGAATAATGAAAGTGAAAAGCATTTCTTTACTTAAAATACAAAACAGCTATTAATAAATAAAAGCATAAGATTAGTTGTAAAGCAATAAAACATTAAATTAAGTTATTAGCAATATGCTGCTCTATATTAATTTCCACAGCAGATTACCAGAAGCTGAATAATTTACCCCAGGAATAACATCACAGGCTTCCTTTGGGCAAAGCCTGAAAACTTGTTCCTGCTGAATATCTGCCAATGGCGTTAGCTGTCAGAGAAAGGCAAAAGAAATTGATGAGACCAAATTCTGCACTTCATTATATTTGACAAGAGAAGAAAAAAACCAAAAAATGAAACTACCACTCTTTAACCCTTTGAACAGATCATCAAGTTTTTATAATAATTCCCAGAAAATATACACTGACTCAAATTAATTTTTAATTAAATAAGGACATAAGATATTTGGAGAGCCCTTTAGAGATTCTGAAGTGTTTATACATAAATTAACTTATCCATTCTCAAAATAGCTATTTGAGGAAGGAATGAAGTAAAAGTGAAATTGAAAGTGTTAGTCACTCAGTTGTGTCTGACTCTGAGACCCCATGGATGGAAGCCCACCGGGCTCTTCTGTCTATGGAATTCTTCAGGCAAGAATACTGGAGTGGGTAGCCATTCCCTTCTCCAGGGAATCTTCCCAACCCAGGGATCGATACCTGTTCCTTTTTACAGAATGGGAAATAGAGGCTTAGAGATGTTCGCTGATGTTCACCACAGTGGCATGGTTGCGAAGTGATGGTTAAATAGCATTTAGATAATTTAGTTATCTTGAGATGACAATCCTAGCCTAATAGTTTCATAAAGTGAAAAGAAGAGGTACGTTTGGAAAAGGAAGGGAAAGAAGTGATCAGGGCCTATGTGAAGAGAGCCATAGTTATTTAAAAATTTTAAAATGCTTTTTGATGGGAAGCTTCATGTTGAAGCAGTGACAGTATTGGTTCTCCTGCTCATTAAGCTCTGTTGTAAGGGATGGGGTAGAAGGATCTGAATGTTCATCACCACTCCCAGAGGAAGAGTTGGGGGCACCCACTCTGGGAGTGGGCTAATTTTTCTAGGGACACTGACTACTCAGGTTCCTATTCTTGATCTCATTTAAGGGACAAAATCAGTTGCCTTGAAAATCCTAATGTATAGGGTCATAAAAGAGTCGGACAAAAACTGGACAAAAAACAACCAACCTGTGTCATGAGCTTCCAGTCCAAGGTCCAAGTGGGACTACTGGAGGGCCTGCTGCTTCCCCAGCCCAAGCTCTGGCTGTGACTGCCCAGCCTTACAAGGGGATTAAATGTTAGATGAAATGATGGTATAAAAAATAGGTAGGGAATGACTTTGTTGTCCTCTCAGTAAATTATGAGATGGCTAGATGGCATCACTGATGCTATGGGTATGAATTTGGGTAAAATTTGGGAGATGGTGAGGGACAGGGAGGCCTGGCATGCTGCAGTCCATGAGGTCACAGAGTCAGACACAACTGGGCAGCGGAGCAACAACAAAAGGTAGATTGAATCAATGCATTTAACTTTTCATAACTTTTCTGCCTTATAATTTTGCATCTATGTTCTTTTCCACCTGATTTTGTGATACTAATTACTAAGAGGGTAGAGTATGTTTCCTGCCTGATCAACCCTGAGTTAGGCCATGTGACCTGTGAAAGCCAGTGGGAAGTTGGTGAAGTGAAAAGTTGTGAGTTTGGGGCTGAGGCTTTGAGAAGTATTGTTTCTTCTCATCCTCCTGTGATCTTTGCCAGTTGCCATGAGAAAAGCTAATAGATACTGGTCCAAGGAGAATGACAGACACAGGGAGTTGACTTGCACCTAATCTGCTGCCTGAAGCTCAGTCCACCCAATTAGAGCCAATTTATGAAGCCCCAGAAAAATTAATGTTCCATGTAGGCCATTGAGTTTGCAGTGTTAGTTTTGTAGTTTTATTGTAATGATAACTAGTCACTGTAACCACCATCCGTCTAGTATTTCAAGCCAGAAACCTGGGCATCCTAACAGTTGAATTTTGTTTTTAAGAAAAGCTAGGTTATGGTTTTGGAAAAATAGGTGATTACTATAAAGAATTTATAAAGTAAAGAGAGGAACATAAATGAAAGTAAAAAATATTTCAGAAAAGAAAATGGAAAAGCATAAGATGCCAACCTCCTACCCCCCAAGAAATAATCATTTTCAACAACAGGTGAACATCATAGCAGACATTCATTTTTTCCCCATAAACTTTTTATTTTTAATGGTTTTAGATTCATAGGAAAAATTGAAAAAAATAATATAGACAGAGTATTCCTGTATATTCCATACCCAGTATCCTTTGTTGCTAATATCTTGCTTTATCATGGTACATTTTTCAGAACAAAGGAACTAGCATTTGTATATTACTAATAACTACCTTCTATAATTTATCTAGAACTCATTACTTTTTTCCTAATGCTCTTTGTCAATGGAAGGGTTTCTCATCCTTGATATCACATTGCATTTAGTTATCAGGTGTCCTTAGTTCCTCTGCTCTGCGACTGTTTCTCAGACTTACCTTCCCCTCCCCCCTTCTCTCTTTCTTTTGACCTTAACAGTTCTGGGGTTTATTGGTCAGATATTTTGTAGAATATTCTTCAGTTGGGATTGCCTGGCCTTTTCCCCTCAACATTAGTGGGTTTTGTCTATTCTGTATCATTACTATACTTTGATTTCTGTAGTTTTACAGTAATTTTGAAATCAGGAAGCTCTTGTTTCATGCATGAAATTTCTCTCATGATATAATGGTAGGTTTTCAACATTTCCTTCTTTGTGAAATCTGGCTCCTCTAGATTTTTTTCCCCTGCTATTTTTCTTTCATAAAAGAAGTTTTGTTTAGCTATCTGTAATCCTCAGTTGTTTTCTCAGGTTTGAAGATGAAGATTAAAAATCTGTTCAGAAGTGCTAAATATGTAGCTGAATTGTGGGCTTTGAGCTTCATTGTGGGGTAATGTAGGGTGATGTTTCATCCAGATGGGTGTTGGGGGTGGCTTAGAGAATGCTTCATAAAATCATGGACATCATTTAAAAATGTCTGCTTTTCATATTGAGAAATATGCTTCTGATATAAATGAGAAGCAGAGGACCACGGAGGGGTGGGGAACATGGTAGCATGCTGTCAGGACAAGTTTGAGGTCTCACATTATAGAAAAAAAATGTATTCCTATTTGAAGAATCACTAAGGTTATTTCTTTTGCCTCAAGTATATTAGCTTATTTAGTTTCCAGTCTTCCTGGAATATGTGTTCTTTTATTGTTTGATGTCAGACTGTGTTTAAATTGTATGATCTGGGCCAAATTATTTGTCTGTCTCTATTCCTTAGTTTTGACATCTGTAAACAGGATAATAATAGAATTTACTTCATAAGGATCTAGAAAAAAGACTGAGGGAGCTGGTTCTACATAATTTATTATTATTATTATTTTTTATTCTCTTCTCTTCCTTTTCCCCTTTTCTTTCTTTTCTGGGAAGCTTTCTTGGGTTACATTTTAAAATTTATTTTCTGTATCATTGGTGGAGTTTTCTATTTAGAGCTACCAATGGTACCCATGTTGGAGAACCTTTGTTCTTCAGGTCTATTAATTTAATTTAGCTTTTCTTGCTTTAAATGCTCTCTTTCACATCTGTATTTGTGGTGTTTACACCTTGCCATGTCTCCAAATTAGTTAATGTACTTTTCTCTTCTTTGCTGTTTCAAATTCATTTGTTTTCCTCTAAACAAGTAATTTTATTGCTGAAGGACTACAGTCTCCTCATGCATGTCATTTCTGTTATTTTAATATCTTTACATTGAGTAGAACTCTAATATAAATGTTCTTATTAGATTACTCTATGGCTCAATATTCCTTCAGGGAGTCTCTTTTGTTCTAAGGGTTACATTTTCTAGGCTTAAAACTTTTCTTTTTTTTTTTTTGAATTCTCTATTTTTGCTCATTTGCTTTCATTCATTTGCAAGTGTGCTGTAAAATGTTTTGCATCCTGCACGGCTCTTTCCAGATCTTTCCTTTGCTGTGTTCCAGTGTAGGCAACTTTTGGACTAGCTCTCTATGTATAAGCCAGGTGCCCATCGCTACATAATCAAAAAGCTATAGTATTCTATTTTGTATTCTCTGCATGCCTGAGGGTGTGGCGGAAGGCTTAGGGCTTCAGAACTGCAGAGCTGTACTCAGTTAAAATAACCGGGATCTTTGATTATGCCTGAGGTTTGTTGAATGCACTCTTTAGGACTCTGTGGTACGTTGTTGATGTTTGTATGTTCTTCCTCTGTGGAAAGACTGTAGTGTTTGTATCATCCTTGCATTCATGAAACTTTACCTTTATGAAGCAGTCAGGAGCCATTTTTTTATGCTTCAGGTTACTCAACTGTTTGGCCTCCTTTCAGAGTTGAGAGTAGTAGTGAGAATTATCATTATTTTTCTGATCAACATATATCAGATTTGGGGCATAGGATAGAAGCCTATCTGCATGTGCCTCTTTGTTCTACTCCAGGAATTTTGGGTTTTCTCTTTGGCTGCTGCTTTTTGAGCATTGGGCTGTTCCCCTTGCCATGTTTGTTTGCTATTTATTTTATGTATATGCATTTGTATATTTCCACATATAGTTATATGTACATGTACACAGTTTATAATGATACCGTATATACATAAATGAGGGAGAGCAAGAGAGATGGAGAATATGAATGAGTTTTTGTTAATCTGCTTCAATTTGTTAGGGATTTGAAAATGGAGATTCTGTGAGGTAATTTGACTCAAATATTTAAATCTGAAACCTCTGTGGGCATTACTTTTGATTCACCTTTTTCTCTCAGCATTCATATCAAAGCAATTGACATTTTTAAAAAGCTTAATTTACCTCTTAAATATCTCCTAAACACATCCTCTTTTCCCCAACTTACTGGCATTATCTTAGTTGAGCTCTCATCATCTCTCTCCCAAATTAGCAAAACAGGCTTTTAACTGCCTTGCTTCAGTATGGCTTCTGCTCAACTCATTCCCCACAAATACCTCTCTCTAATCCATCCCCCCCCCCCAAAAAAAATAAATGATTAAATAAAACAAAAAGCTGCATGTACCTTTCTTCTGTTTAAAGGTCTCAGTGACTCTTTTTGCTCTCAGGAGAAACACCAGATTGCTTGATAGGGTTTATAATGTCTTGCATACCCTTTCCCCTGCTCATATCATCAGCTTCATCACTTCCACCTTCCCAGCACCACCATAACCACTGCCAGCATCCTAACTACACATTTCTGAACACTTATCTTCTCAAGACCTCATACTCTTTCTCACTAGGCTTTTGCTCATGCCATGACCTCCCCCTGCCTAGACTGCTTATGTCTACCTTCTTGTTCCTTTGATTAGTTAACTCCTCAGGTTTCAGGACTCACTTCTTCCAGGAAGCTTTCATGATCAACCAAATGTGTGTCAGAAACCTTGAGTGTGCTCCCACGGCATTGTGTGCTTTCCTGTAAAAGCAGAAATTAGATGATATATATTTACAAATACTGCCTGATTTGACATTATGCATGGTTTTCATATTATTAGCATATGAGTAGTGAGATGCCTCAGAGAAAAATAGTAAGCTTTAAATTTTATTCTGTTTATTTGTATTTTAAAAATCAGATACCCTGAACATATCTTGCTTTTTAAGGAGGAAGAAAAATATTGAAATTGTTTTAAAGGTGTTGTACAAAGTTTAATGATACATTAATCTGGTGTAAGAATATCAGATCATGATGATAAAGAGGACCTTTTCCTTCAAGACAAGACAGCTACAAATAGTTTCCATAGAAAGATGGCTAAGTAGAATTTTAGGTGGGTTGCATTGAAATGAGAAACTGAATTATTAGTGTCAGTTATAGGGATATGTTTATATTAGTAGACAGAAATAGAAAAATTGAGTTTATGGCTCAGGAAAGTACAAAGTATAATAAGGTCCTCAAATCCAATTCCTTTATGTTCAGAAGAAATCATAACTTCTAATTTGGAATGAATAAAAGGACCTTGTTTATGTGACTCAAATGAAATAAACATATACCACTATTAAGAGGGTTTGTCCTCAGTCCACACTGGATTGAATTCAGGATACAAAGTAACATAGCAGATCCTTTGTCCCAGTAACAACAGTAATGGTGTGGGAACAATGGCAGGTAAATTATTAGTGGAAAGTAATGATAATTAATACCTTTAATATGCCAGGTATTTCACATATACTATCTTTAATTCTTAACATGCTATGTAATGGTTTATTCATCGACAAAGAAAATTGAGACTTAGAATTTAAAGTGACTTTCCCAAGATCACAGTTGGTAACACAACTGTGGTGATACAGCTGGTACAGATTTTTTTTAATAGCAAGGTTTTTCTGCTATCAGAAATAGGAAATAATAATCTATCAGATCCATCTGTCCAAACTTATACTCTACTTTTGCAGAGATATATAGAAAAACTGTCTTGAGAAGACCTGATTGACCTTCCAGAAGCCAAATTAATAGCAAAGTGAGCAAGTACAAGCCAGTGCCTGACACATACATAGGATGCTGTTCATTAGTGCTAAAAAAGACTTAAGAAAGAAATGGTCCACTTTTCCTATAAATATCATTGTCTCTATTACTCAAAATTTTATTTCTAAAAGTTTTAATTCCATATTTGTTTTTATTTGTATCTTCATCCTGACTCTGTAACCAGTGGTTCTCATCAGGGGAAGATTCTGTCCTTTGGGGGCTTCCTGCTAGTGCCTGGAGACGCTTTTTGTTTTCATGACAGTTGGAGTAAGACTGGGAAGGGAGACTTTGCTTTGGTATCTAGTGAACAGAGACCAGAGATGGTGCTGAACATCTGACAATACACATGATGGCCCCCCAACAAAGAATTATATATGGCCCAAAATGTTGATAGTGCTGAATTTGACAGACCTTACTCTTAAACTAAGGCATTAAGGTTCTTGAGAAAGGCAAAAAAATTTTTCCTGGTGGTAAAAAAAAAACAAAAACTTTCTAAAAGTTATTTGTGGTTTCTGTTTCTTTCCTTTTTTTTTTATTTTAAGGGAGTAATATTCTGTATTTATAAAGCACTTCACATCGTTTTCTCTCAGCAGGTGAATGGACAGATATTATTATCCTCAATTTATATGTAAAGTGATTGAGACTATGAGAGTTTGACTCAATTCCTGTAACCCTTTGTCTATGGTAACAAATATGTCAGTATTACCCTAGTAGTTTTCTAAGGCTGCCATAACTGATTTCCACAAACTGGATGGCTTAGAACATAGAAATTTATTATCTCACACCTGAAAATATCAAATCAAGTCGTCAGCAGGATTGGTTCCTTCTGAATGCACTGAGCAAGAATCTGCACCATGCTTCTCTCTCATAGTTTCTGGCAGTTGCCAGCAGTCTTTGGCATTTTTTGACTTGTAGATGCAATTCTGCCCCCAATCTATGCCCCCGACTTCTTCCTTTCTGTGTCCAAATTTCCCTACTTTTAAAGGATACCAATCATTGGGTTACAACCCATTTTAATCCAGCATAACTTTATCTATATGCAACAAAGACCCTGTTTTCATATAAGGTCACAATCACAGGTATCAGGAATTAGTTCTTGAACATATATTCCTTGGGGATACTATTCGACCCCCAACAACCACTGTACATCATTGTATGAATGCTGGAGCACAAGAGCATTGCCAATAAAATTGTATGTTTCATACTAATGGAATGGAAATAATAGTTCTTATTCTTTTCTATACTTTTCTACAAAAGTTCCATTTATCCAAAATTCCATCACCAGTGTGGGGTTGAACTAGCAGCATCTTTCTTTCTTACTGAGATATAATTCACATACCATGAAAGTTTCCCTTTCACAGTGTATGTATGATTCAGGGGTTTTTTAGTATACTTCATAGAGTTGGACAACCATCACCATTTTGTAATTTTAGAATGTTTCATCACCCCCTGAAAAACTTGTACTCATTAGTACTTGCCACTCCTGCTACCCCCAGCCCTTTCTTTTTATCTCTATGCCTATTTGGAACAGTTCATATAAATGAAACTATACAACATGTAGTCTTTCTTTCATGTCTAGCTTCTTTCTGTTTCATTATTATTTTAAATTGTTTTCTGCTTTGGTTGAGCTAACATGAGCTTCTGAAACTTAAAATAACCCAAGGCATTATGTTTTCATATTGCTACTTTTGTATCACCATGGTAGCATTTGATTTTTTTTTTTTTTTGCCAGCCCTATAAGTCATATCAAAATGGTTTTTCACATTTCAATATAGAGTCACAAAATTTGGCTGTAATGATTATATTTTGAGAATGAGCTTTGAAGTAAGGGATAAATGGAAGGGACCATTAAATTTATGCTAGTGTTGATGGTTGCCCAAGTTATGCTAGTAGCAAATGGGGGCCACAAATTGGGGTCTTTGTTTAGGAACAGTCAAAACTACTTTTTGGATTATTATGCCCATTCCATTTTTCATTATTTTTAGCATGAAAATGTTTATAAAGGAAGTTAGAGAATATGTTTTGGAGGCAGTTACAGTGGCAAGAAGCCCAGAATTTGTGGTAGTTAGCATTTGATGGCAGAGGTCACAAAAAGCTGGCAATCATGTGATGTGGTCACCCCTTTGACTGACTGGGACAAGAGTCACTTTCATCTGCAGTCACTCTCTGGGGGTAGGGTAGGGAATCCCCCATAAGATCATACAAATCATTTTAAATTTGTTTCTGCTTTTTGTATGAAAATCATCTTGGTGTTTACCATGTTTGAGGTCAGCATGTACACCCTTTTGTTTTCTTCATTAGGTCATCTTGGCCAGAGAAATACTTCTTTTTAAGGATTTTAGATAAAATCATTTGCATGTAAATTTCAAATGAGTTCTATATTTAAAAAAAAATCCTGAATAACTTGTGGGTTTTTTTTTTTTTAACTGATTAGGAGTTTCAGGTGTGTCCGCTTGCTGCTGAATGTTTGTGCTCCTCCTAGTTCTTAGGCTGAAACCTTAATTCCAATGTGATGGTATTAGGAAGTGGGGCCTTCTGAGGTAACTAGATCATGAGAATGGAGTCCCCGTAAATGGGATTAGTGCCCTTGTAAAAAGACATGAGAGAGTGTCCTTCTTCTCTCTGCTCTATGTCATGTGAAGGCTCTTTAAGAAGATGGCCATCCACAAACCAGGAAGTGCGCTCTTAATGGACAGTAAATCTGCTGGTACCCTGAACCTGGATTTTCTAGCCTCTAGAATTGTGAGAAATACATTTCCATTATATAAGCTACCCAACTATGGTATTCTATTATCGCAGCCCCAAACAGATGAAGAAATGATTATAGAAGATAACAAATTAAAACTTTTTATTAGAATTAAAACTTTTATTAGATCCTAAGGGATAAGTTACCCATTCTGACTAAAGGCAGAAGGTTATATATCTACCAATAGCCTCAATTTTCATACATGGGACAAAATAACTTGAGACAAAATCATAAAAGAGCGTCCAAAGTTATTTTTGAAAAACTCAAATCGGAGAGTTGTATAAAAGAGAGCCAGATAATTTTTTGCTTTACCTATAAAAAGGATTTAATGCAGAGAAAGCAGTATTTTCTCCCTGCCTGAAAAATAGTAATAGGTGAGAAGTGTACGTGTTAAAATTATACATGTGATTATTAAATAAATATATTAGTATCTGTTAAAAGTGTAGTCCAAACTGTAGGTTAATGTGTATGTCAGAAAGGGTGGGATTTCCCCCTTATCTTTTTGATTCTTTTGTGTTGTCTAATAATTAAGTTGACACAAAACAGATAAA
Source organism: Cervus elaphus (assembly GCF_910594005.1). Lineage (NCBI taxonomy): Eukaryota > Metazoa > Chordata > Mammalia > Artiodactyla > Cervidae > Cervus > Cervus elaphus. The sequence continues at coordinate 29,236,564 of NC_057833.1, read as the reverse complement.
CAAGGGAAAAAAAATTAAAAATTTAATTTGTGCATGTAGAGGTTTATTGGAAACGGGACTTAAGAAATAGCTGTAGCAGGCAGCTTTTGTACTTTTAAGACAGAAACAATAAATTTGTGATGAATTGAGAATATAGGAAGTTGGGCTTGGGTACTTAATTAGTGATGAATTTAAACAGAATTTGGGCAAGGGATAGTAAATTAGTCAAGAAGTAACAATGTTTATTTATACAGCCTTCTCGGTCCTGAATTCCCTGTCTCTGGTGATGAGGCTATCTCTTTACCTCCTTGTACAGGGAAGGTACCTTTCACATGGGAGATTTATTTCCTGATTTCATTGGAACAGAGGAAGATTAGAGCTTCCTTCTTGCAATGGCTGTTTCCCATGAAACTCTAATTCAAAATAATCAATATATCACTGTGACATAATTTGTGGTGGGCTGTCCTGAGTCCCAACATGTGCAAGTTACCAGGCTATGGAGCAGAAGATATGAAGATGAATAAGACATATTCCCAGCTCAGTAAGAATTTTAGATCAAATAAAGGAGATACATACACGTGAAGATGCAACAACTTGGGAAGTAATTGTAAATGGGATAATTTTTTTTTTTTTACTTGAATTGCCTGTAGAAGCAATAAGCTTCAACTGTAAGTTAAAATCACTGTGTGTCGGTGGACTTTACTTCTGGAGGGCACAGAACCTCTCTGGCCTTATTTTTTATAGTTTCAAAGTTGAAATAAAAATGTCTTCTGCAAATAACTGAAGGATATTTGGAAGAGTCAAAATAATATAGATGAACCAGTTTATAAACTTCTGAGGTCTATCAGTGTTAGTGATCTTTGTGGTATGGAGAACTAAACTCGATCCCTTCTGCCTCTGTCTTTAAATGAGTCTTGGTAAATTGAAAATGCTAAATCTTCCCATTTCCCTCAATTCTAATTTACATAATTATGTTTCTTAATGTATTCATTCCTCAGTGGCGTAAAAGATGTAATTTCACAAAATAGGGTTCAGTTTGTCCCTATAGAGGTTCAGAATTTACTTTCTGAGGAATCTAATTCAGTTTAACAAAGGTTAAAAAAGAATTAGTCCTTCTTCAAGATATGCATCTACTATGTCGCATTTAGACTTATTCTAAGTCAGGCAAAGATAATCAGATTACTGATTTACAAATTTGTTAATTAAATTTCCCAAATGAATCCCACACGTTTAAATGAACGGACCTGGGTATAAATATAGTAACCTATAAAGAAACTCATCACAATCATCTCTTCATGAAAAACACAATGAGGTCACACCACGATTGTCCCAACTTCAGTTCCTAAAGGGTAGACACCATGAAAGTGAGAACCAGACAGCCTCCCATGTCTTGGAGGAACGGAAGTCATTTATGTTTCAGTCCCTCTTGGACCTGGAACACCCTCTCTACCTTGCAACATTCTGAAGACCAAGCTAGTTCCATTCTTTTTCTTATTTAGGTGAGGGTCTGGGCATCGGACCTGCACAGATTTCATGCTTTGGCTTGCTGTGACAACACCTTTCCTCTTCAGCAGCTTAGCTTTCCTCCATATGCAATCCTGTTGTTTACTTGGTTAGTCAAACAGTACAAGAGTTATTTTTCATAAAAGACAATGATTGTGCTTCATTTTTAGTCCCAAGAAAACCTGTCAAGGCTGAAAGCCTGTGCATTATATGAAGAAAAAATCCTAACCCAAGAGGAAAGCTATTCTTGGTTTTGAACAACTCTATTCTCTCTGCTAAAAGGAGAAACAATTGTGCCATTGTACTTTATACCACACCATTGAGCTATTAGATTTTTGCTGCCTTTTCCTACTTTTGCTCTTTATTAAAATAATATGTATAATGAATATATATTAGAATAGTAGACATATATATATATTCTCACACCTATTTGAGGTATGATGTTTCAAAGATTAGCATATGCATAAAGTGCATTAAGCTGAATAAATGTGGATTCAGATGATGAATCATTTGCGTTCCTGGAAGCCCATCCCTTCAAAGCAGGTGCACAAGCACACGATGAAGAGAAAATGTAATTGTGAGGAGCAGGATTGTGGCAGCAGCCCATTTGCTTTTTGACTCATCTGAGCTTGCACCTGTGTATTTGTAACTTTTATTTTGACCTAGGAACTATTCCTTTTCACAGGAGCTGGATGAGTTTTTAGGAAGAATTGGTTGCAAAGGAAAAGGTTAACATGAGGCTGCAATACTAACAGAGGTGAAAGAAAATGCACTTGAGTTTTTAGGATATATCTCACAGGACATTTTCAATAATAACACAGCAAATAATATAATTGTAATAGGAAACATTGGTTTGAGTGCTGGAGGGCATTAATCACCTGCATTGTCTTGTAAATTGCCTAATTTCTCAGCATCTCGGGTCTTTGAGGTTCATCTGGTCCCATTAAAGTTCCTTCTTGTTTTAAAATGCTCTGAGTTTGAGCTTATGGCAAAGTTCATAGGCCAGGCCCGGTTCAGCAGGCGGTGAACTTCCTCCCAAATTGAAAGCAACTGGAGGAAGCAGAGCCAAATGCTGGCCGTTTATGTAGAAAGAAGATTGTATTTGTGAAAATGGAAGTAATTATGGAACTGAGGGCCTAAGAAAATTGAAGATGTACTTGGGATTCAAATTTACATTTCAGGGCAAAATAGCAGTCTTTCAAAAGACAGCAATTTGAAGCAAGTTCCAAGGGAGCCCAAAATAACGCTCTCTGACCCAAAATGTTTACCCCATTATGTATCCTTAAACCCTTATTTCTTTAGAATCTTGGAAAGCTGCTATTTTTCTTTAATTTCTCTTAAAACTTTTAAGTGAAAGGAATCACAGCATGAGTGATTCAGCAAATACACTGATTTATCATCTCACACTGGGGGATTAAGTCATGGCTAGCAGAACACACATCTGGGTTTTAGTAGGTGTCTGGAAGAGAGGATTCCTCTGGGAAGTAGTGGTCTCCAGAGGACAGGAGTGGTGCTAATAAGACAAAGTCTCAGGAGAAGCTGACTTTGCTTTTTGCTTTGCATTTGGAGGTGAAAGTGGGGAGAGAAGGTGGTTGGAGAAGGTACTGACTGATTTCTCAAAACAAAATCACTGAAACTTGTAGGCTGCAAGGTGGAATAAAGTAGAAATGAAAAGTATAAAAATAATAAAAGTAGTACACATGAAAAGATATGTATAGGATTTTTTTTAAAAATTAGGAAATCTGCAACAACTGAGAGCTATAAGAAGGTATAAATGTTGAGAAATTCAGTTGTATGTGCTTTCGATGTGATCAGATTGTCACCAAGTACTAGCATGAGTGCACCTCTCCCTCCTGAAAAGAAAGTCTGTTGCTAAATCGTGTCCAGGTCTTTGCAACCCCATGGACTGTAGCCTGCCAGGATCCTCTGTCCGTGGGATTTCCCAGGCAAGAATACTGGAGTGTATAGCCATTCCCTTCTTCAGGGGATTGAACCTGGTCTCTTGTATCTCCTGCATTGCAGGTGGATTCTTTCCCACTGAACAACCAGGAAGCTTCCTTCCTAAGAAGTGCTGAAATGCCAGGCAGTGGGCAGAGATTAGGGCACACTGTGGAACAGAGAATCACAGAACTTAGCTTCTTTCCCCATTGCAAGAAAGCAACTTTTAGAGACCAGGTTAAGAGAAGGAGGAACAGAAATATGATTAATTTCGGGAATGGGAATTCAAAATAACATTTGTATACTTTTCAGATACCTGGGGTATTTATTCTGTTGGCAGGACACAATGAGATAGAAACTCCTTCTCTACATACACTGCTTTGAGAGAGTACCGACTTTCTGAAAGTCAACATGGCAAATGTTTCAGAATTTTATACATACACATTGATGATTATCATAGCAGTGATTCCAGAAAAAAATTAAGGCAGAAATCAGATGCACACAGTGTTACACCAACAAAGACATTCTTTAAGCTATTTTACTTAAAACTGGAAAAAATCTGTGTGTATGTCAGTTTAGAATTGATTAATAAAGCACTGCCTTATGACAGATTAATATTTTAATTCACTATTAAGTGACCCAGAGAATATATAAGGAGGAGCAGATATACACTGCAATATAAAAATATGGTGCTATGTGTATGAGCAAGCAAGATATAAAAAGAGACAAGGAAATATAACAACACAATAATAATGGTTATATATGTATGGTGTGATCAGGAATCATTTTTACTTTTTTTCTGGTTCTTTACATTTTAAACTATTTATAATGAACATCAAATCATTTTGTAACCAGAAACATAAAATAAATATAAATTTTTAAGCACACGCCACACTTTGTCAAATTGGAGAAAAGGCTTCAGCCTTCTAAAACTTCATGTTCTGAGCTTTTAGATTTCAGCCAGATGCCAGACACTGACTGACATTTGGTGAAATGGTTTCTTGGTTTAAAGTTCCCTTGGCCCAAGTCTCAGAAGTTTGTGGAACAGATGGCTTCAAATTGAAGGACAGATCTGGTAATAGACAAAGGCAAAGCTGTCCCTCTGTGCTAAGGAAATAGGGCATTGACCAGGAGACATTCTGAGTTCTGGCATTTTTTCTGAGTCTTTCATGCAAAGGTCTTTGTTGCTGAACTCTGGCTCACAGAAAGGGTAAAATCAATGTCACAGGAGTTTCTGTAGATAATTTAAACACCTCTGTGATGCGTCCCATTAGAGAGACACTGGACCACTAGACAAACACAAAAGTGGCCTGGAAAGGCAGTTGGCATGTGTTTCTACAGCATGGCAGTGACGTTCAGCTTGGGGTGTCCTTGTCAGCTCTCTCTTTTCTAGCCCTTTTCACCCTTTGCATGTGCTCGCAGGCCTCAGATCTGAGGTGATGCCTGCAGGTAGCTGCTGCTCCAATTGCTTACAGCCCATGACAAACCCATGAAGCTGTCCAAACTTCTCCTAGCCCTGAGGTTTTCCTCAGTGACAATCCTGTAGAAGAGGCAGAAAGGACAGTGTGGATACCCCAAATCCTGAGTTTAATATGTTAACTGATAATGCCAGTAGGTGATCCAGCTGACTTGTGGTGTCTAGGAGTTTAACAAACGTGCTGGTACAGTAAAGAAAAGAATCCCTGAAATTCATATGACGTCATCCTTTTTCCTTTGCACAAATTTCTCCTTAGTCTTTCCCTATAGTGGAGCTAACGGAGCTAAGCATTGCTCTGTTCTGTTTACTGCTTAAGTATTACTATATATTTTGAGCTTTTTGGTGGATCGGATGGTAAAGAATCTGCCTACAATGCAGGAGACCTGGGTTCAATCCCTGGGTCAGGAAGATCTCCTGGAGAAGGGAATGGCAGCCCACTCCAGTGTTCTTGCCTGGAGAATCCCATGGTCAGAGGAGCATGGTGGGCTATACAGTCCATGGGTTGGTTCGCAAGGAGTTGAACACACCTAAGAGACTAACAATTTCACATTATCAAATAATGTGTTTATTCACAGAGTGGGTGTTTAAGCATGGCAACACTGAGGGAGTCCTGTATAGTCCAGGTTCTGGTGAAAGAAAATCTTTTACTCACTTGGGCTGGGTCGTCTGCTTTCTCCTTTTAGTTCATTCCTATTAACAGCTCATAGCCTCCTCTCCCATGTCTTACGATGGAAAACTCCAGCACAACCTTTAAACACCTCCAATTATTTATGTCCAAATTGTTAACTTCTTCTAAATAAGGCTTTTTACTGCATGGAAAATATTTTCCTACTAATTTTCCTTTTCTAATTCAGTAAATAAATTTTCTTCTTCAACTGATCATTCTTCAGTACTGCTGTATCTTTTTACTGCTCTCAAAGTGATTAGGAAAATTGAGCCTAGTAAAAGATAGAATATGGGAAATTATGTGGTCTGCACATGGTTATTTTTTGTTATCAGTCTTAAATCTAACTGCTGGATCTAATTATTGATTCTAATCTAAAATTGAACAAAATTTTCAAAGAATTGGTATGTATCAAAATAAAGAATAAAAACATTAGACCAATGATCTGAAACAGTTTGAATCCTAACTTTCATCCTCTAATTGTGTGACCTTGAAGAAGTTACATCATTTCTCTGACTTGCTCTTGAATGTGGATGACTGCTGCTTACTTACTTTCCACGCCTGCTGTGAGATCAAATGGGCATTGTTTGTGGGAAGGAACTGTAAATCTCTCCAGAAACATAACATATCATCAATGCTGAAATATTAGCCTTGGTATCTGCATCATCCTGGGAAACTGACAAATAGTTTATGAATTGGGCTAGTTCTAAAACACAAAGAAGAAAAAAAAGAGAGAAGTATTCCCTTAGAAGCATTAACATTGTGTGTTTAAGATCTTTTCAGCTTTGGCCAATAGATTTTGAACTTCTTGAGGATAAAAGTCATATGTCATTCATATTTGCATTTTCATTACTGAATGGAGTATTTTAATCTTAGTAGATACTCATGTATGAGAAAACACAAGGGTATACATATGGAAATGTTACTGAATGCAAGTTTGCGTGCCAGATTGCATAGTAAGGCCAAACTAACCAAAACATCAGAGTTTGGAACAAAGAAGGGCTTATTGCAGAACCGTGCAAGGAGAATGGGTGAGTTGTGCCCCAAACCCTCAAATTCCTGTAAGCGTTTTGGTAAAGCATTTTTAAAAGCCAGGTGAGGGAGAGGTGTCCCTGTGTCTGTGATCAACTCATGCACAGTTCTCTGATTGGTTGATGTTGAGGTAACAGGGCTGGTAACTTTATCAATCCTTAAAGCACCAGAAAGTCCCTGGTTGCATGTGTCTTTGGGTATATAGTACTCCAGTTTGACAGGAGTGTCTTAGGATAACCTATGTACTATTCTTATAATCATAGAGTCTAACATATGTGCCTTTAAGCTTTCCCAGCATCAGGGTCTTCACATTGCCTTGTTTATTTTTTATTTTTAAAGAATAATTTTACTTCAAAATAACAGGAATATTCAACAATGGGGAACAAATAGATAACATGTAGCCATGAAAATCATCTTTAGAAGCATATTTAATGACATGGAAAATGGTCAGGATATATTGCTAAGTGCAAATACTGTTTATAAAAGATACATTATGAACCTCAATTTCTAATATTTAAATTTCTATAAAATCACCCAATATTATCCATTTTTATCTCTGGATGGTAGGCTTATAGGTAATATTTATGCTCATTGCAGTTAGGGTAAAGTTAAATTATACTTTATTTTAGTTAATTTATCATATGTATGTGAGGACATATGTATGTGAGGCTATGGTAGGACAAAAATAAGTATCAGAATCTTATGGATATGGGTTCATATTTTTGCTCCATTGATTACCAGTTATATAACCAGGGACATGTTTATACCCTCAGAGGCTCCATTTTCTTTTCTGGAAAGTGGAATTAATTACTGACCTACAGATTTTCAGTGGAGATTAAGTGAGATCATGCATGTAATGCATATAAAGTGTCTACCTGATGCAGACACAATAGTGGTCACTCTGTAATGTTAGTTCACTTCACTTTTATGAGCTCATAAATTGGTGCTAATGAAAACTACTATAAAATATTATTTTCATTAAATAGATACAAAAAGCTGATTTTTGAAATCAATTATATTGTTTCTGAAATGCTTTACTGCATGTTAAAGTAGGGATGCTGGGGTGGGAAAGACAAGTGAGAGAGTGGGTTAGTGTTTGTGAGTGTCCTGTAAGAATGTAGGACTGAATGGGTGAAAGTCACTCAGTCATGTCTGACTCTTAGCGAACCCATGGACTATACAGTCCCTGGAATTCTCCAGGCAGAATACTGGGTTGGGTAGCCACTCCCTTATCCAGGGGATCTTCCCAACCCAGGGATCAAACCCAGGTCTCCTGCATTGCAGGCGGATTCTTTACCAGCTGAGCCAACAGGGAAGTCCAAGAATATTGGCGTGGGTAGCCTATCCCTTCTCCAGCGGATCTTCCCAACCAGGAATCCAACTGGGGTCCCCTGCATTACAGGCAGATTCTTTACCAGCTGAGTTACCAGGAAAGTCCTAAAAGAATACTGGAGTGGGTTGCCACTTTCTTCTTCAGCTGATCTTCCTAACCCAAATATCGAACCCAGGTCTCCTGCATTGCAGGCAGATTCTTTACCAACCGAGCTACAAGGGAAGCCCCCTAGGACTGAGGGTGGAGTGTAATTCTGGGGTTAAACTATTTTACACTATTCACTTCATGGCACCCAAACTTCTTCACTACATTAGATGAAAATGTGTTTTCTGGTTCTACTGAAGACTTTGGAAACTTAAACGCCCTGAAGACACTCTCCAGATCTTTGCGGTAATTTTCCTGCGTACGTGAGCCCATGTATATAAGGTGTCAAGCAACCTTAACTCATTAGGCTAATGATTTTTCTATGTATGAGAAACACCAGATCCAGATGTTAGATAATACCTGCGTGAGCCAATAACTCACTTTATCTTAGCAATGTAGCAACTGGGTACCATTATTGCCTTGGCACTCAGTAAAAATGTCCTGTTGCACTTAATCAGCTAGACTAAGCTATTAACCGATATTTCCACACATCTGTCCTGAACATTAGGAGTCCTTTAGATCATCAAAGAATATTACATTGTATACAGTCTAGATTTAGTGGTATACTTATTTAAATGTCTTACAATCACACATGAAGATTCTGTAATCAGAGCATCTGATTTTCCAGAAGTCTTTCTCTCACAGTAGTGGAAAACACAGAAATGTCTATATAGAAAATTCTTCTTTTTTGTCCCTTTTGCAAGTGTCAAATGTCAAAACACCTACCAATGCAGCCAAGGAAATGAGAAACTCAGGGTGATGTTAAAAGGAAAGATCAGCAGTGAACAGTTTTGCTGGATGGAATTCATAATGTAAAGTGAGTGAAAGTAACTTTCAACTCCCTTGTCTCATACCTGCATGATATTTTCTGTCACAAAGCAGTTTAAAATCCTGGGCAGTCCACAGAATAGGTTATGGATCTGATGAAACACCAGGTCTTCTAACCTGGGCTGCTACCTGCAATCATGAGGCTGACTGTTTAGAAGTCTGGGTAAAACAGAACATATTTTTGTTTTTTTTTCTCATAGAAGTTGCACCTGCCTCTTGTCATTTGTGGTGAAATATTATTGTGTTTCATTAGCATGGTGTCCACTGGGTAAACATGTGGTAGCATTTACGGCTTGAACAAGCGCTTGTGTCAAGTCAGGACAAGTTATTGCAAATTTTTAACCTAAGACTTAGTGGAAAATGGAGGTGGTGTTTTGTTTTCTATAATCTCTATTATGGGTATTGAAGAGCATGTTTGAATTGTCACAAATGAAGCCTTTTCTTTCCAAACTTGGCTAAGCAATATTTTAATATATGGCATAATTTTCTTCTCAATAAATAGGCTTGATACCATGAAGAGTAGCTCAGAAATGCATGTTTCTCTGTTATGTCAAGATAGGCAAGCAAGCTTAGGTACTTGTCAAGAGAATACATTGATAGGGGAATGTTCTAAGGAAGCAGAGGGCTGCAGCGTGGAGTTAGTTCCACTTGGAGGACGAAGTTCCACCTGCCACAGTTATATAGCCAGAAAATAATACTTGGAACAGTGGATTGCTTCTGCCCAAGGGGAAATGCTTTTGTTTTTGTGCATTTCTATTTTTCTTCTTCATGCACAGACAGGCGCCAATATGTAGCTTACTGATAGTGAAAATAGAGACCAACTACTGTGAGGGACATTCATTTCCCTCACAGACGACCCTCAAATTATACTTTTAACTACAGCTTTGCCTTGATGTAGGAAAAGGCCTAAGATTGATGGTAATGCAGCAGAAGCTGCTAGGCCTGCGGAAGTCTGATTGCTTTGTTATGAGGCAGAGGTGGAGGCTCTGCATCTTTGCTGCTCAAAGTATGTACACCCATCTGCAGCGCTGGTGTTGGCATCTCCGGGGATCTTGTCAGAAATGCAGAATCTCAGGCCCCATCTGAGACCCGCAAGTCAGAATCTGCAGTTTGACAACTCCAGGAATGCATATGCACAGGGATGTTTGAGAAGCATGGTCTAAACAACGATGGTTGGGTCTTGTCTTACTTTGTTGTTATGTTAGATAATCCAGCCACTGGAATCTTTGTGCTAAGTCGCTACAGTCCTGTCTGACTTTGCCACCCTATGGACTGTAGCCTACCAGTCTCCTCTGTCCATGGGATTCTCCAGGCAAGAATACTGGAATGGGGTGTGATTTCCTTCTCCAGGGGATCTTCCTGACCCAGGGATTGAACCCATGTCTCTTGTGTCTCCTGCATTGGCAGGCAGGTTCTTTACCACTAGTGCCACCTGGGAAACCCTGGAAACATTAGCTAATTTGAAAACAATTGACAAACAACCTTATTAGTTAAGGTTCTTTAGAGAAACAGAGCAAATATGATGTATGTAGATAGAAAGGGATTTACGATAAGGAATTGGATCACACGATCAAGGAGTTTGAGAAATCTCAGCATTTGCACTTGGCGACCTGGAGATCCAGGATATCAATTGGTGTCCACGTCCAGAGGCCTGAGAACCAGGTGAGCTTATGGTGCAAGTCCTAGTTCAAAAGTTAGCAGGCTTGAGACCCAGGAGGAGCCAAAATTTCAGGTCAAGTATAAAGACATGAAAAGACCCACATCCCACTTAGGCAGGCAGGAGATGTTCCCCCTTTCTTGTGGGAGGGTCAGATTTTTTTGTTCTATTTAGGCCTTCAATTGATTGTGTGAGAGCCACTATTTTAGGGAGGGCAATCTGCTTTACCCAGTCTACCTATCTAAATGTTAATCTCATCCCCAAATGTCTTCACTGTCACCCAGAATAATGCTGAGCAAATATCTGAGTACCCTATGACCCTGTCAAGTGGAACGTAAAAGAACCATCATAGCAACTGTCGTGGATAAAGTATGTTGAAAGATATTTTCCTGGCCAGTGTTGGATGTTTCATCCTCTACACTTGGCCCAGGTTCCTTAGATACAACAATATTGGGCTCAAAAGATATAGTTTTCCTTTATATCACTATCACTTATCCCAACAACCTTCCACTGTGTGGATAAGAGCTGTGCTACAAGAGAAAGCAAAAAAAGCTGGCTTAAAACACAGCATTCAAAAAACTAAGATCATGGCATCTGGTCCAATCACTTCATGGCAAATAGATGGGGGGAAAAGTGGAAACTGACAGATTTTATTTTGTTGGGCTCCAAAAGCACTGTGGATGGTGACTGCAGCCATGAAATGAAAAGACACTTGCTCCTTGGAAGAAAAGCTATGACAAACCTAGCAGCATAGTAAAAAACAGAGACATCACTTTGCCAACAAAGGTCCATATATTCAAAGCTGTGGTTTTTCCAGTAGTGATGTACAGATGTGAAAGTTGGACCATAAAGAAGGCTGGACACTGAAGAATGGAAGCTTTCAAATTGTGGTGCTGGAGAAGACCCTTATGAGTCCCTTGGACAGCCAGGAGATCAAACTGGTCAGTCCTAAAGGAAATAAGGGCTGATGCTGAGACCGAAGGATGCTGAATCCTTTGGCCACTTGATGCGAAGAACTGACTCATTGGAAAATTTCCTGATGCTGGGAAAGATTGAGGGCAGGAGGAGAAAAGGGTGACAGAGGATGAGATGGTTAGATAGCATCACTGATTCAATGGACTTGAGTTTCAGCAAACTTCAGGAGATAATGAGGGACAGGGAAATCTGGCATGCTGCAGTCCATGGGGTTGCAAAGAGTAAGACATGACTTAACAACTAAACAACATCAGGGGAAAGTCACAGATGAAGCAGGTGGCTGTCTTTCACATGTGTGTGCTTGGTCCTTAGGTGTTTTGTTTCAGCTGTTTCAATTTCAGTAATTCTCATTGTGATGATGTTACCTGTGAAAGACCAATAAGCAAGGGAAGCGAGATGTCAGTACTTATATAGAGAGAAGTTACCATGCTATCATTACAATTTCATCTTCTTTTTTTCCTTTTTAAATTTCTTTTATTATGAATATAGAACAAATGCCCCAGGAAAAGAGTCCATGATTTCCAGAAACATCAGAGTTCTTTCCGCCCTTTTTATTCTTTTGTGTTGAGGCCAGAATTGCTACACACAAGCTAAAACCACTTACACTGAAATTCATTTTTGGTAACTGACATTTATAGGAATATACTCGAAACAGTATTAAAAAGTTTAAGAAAAGTTATGGTAAACTTGCTTAAAGAAGGCATAAAAATGACTCATTCCTGTTCCAAGATAGCACATGCTTTAGTTTAGTACTGACAGTAAAACATAACTTTGTACAGTTTAGTAATACTCAACTATATGAATTCAATTTTTTTTTTTTTTTACTGAAGATAGCAAAATTAACAACAGTATACCCCCACACCTCTCTTTAGGACTTAAGCAAAAATCAATTAATGATTTTGATTGTAGATCTTACTTCTAATTCTTGATCCTTAGTTCTGCCCTGGGAGATTATACTTTATCCTTGAAATGAGGCCTGCTGAGTTGACTTGCTCAGATGTGCCACATCTTGGTGGAAGCATTTAACTGTTGATGTGCCACTCTCCAGTCTGCTGTTACTGCTGACGTGACTTTTCAGAAGGGAAAGATGCCATCAGTCTGGCAAAATGAAGATGGGAGAGGTCAGAAACGCTCACCAATACCCAGAGGAAATATACAGAGAGTGCTTGTATAAAAGATTATCACAGCATAGACTAATCTATACTGCCGAGTGATGATAGGAAGCTACAGCTTTGGAGGACACAGAACAGACTGAAGCAGATCTGGCTGGTGTAGGCAGGGGAGTGTAAGCATCTGGGTCCGGGCCAGGGGTTAGGATTATACCTTTTGGTTGCATTGATGATGTCTCCCGACCCAACGTGAGTCCAATTATGCTGTGTAAGAACTAACAAATAGACAAAAGTGGAGGCCCAACAGCTGCTGGGTTGGGCTCATGACGGTCAGTCTGTTGGTCAGCTCCTTCATGCTGTGGAGTGAACACCTGGATAACAAAAGCAGCTTTCAGTGTGACCTAGGGGAGAAAATGAAACATGGACAATATGAAACAATTTCTACTTTTCAGTTTTCCTTGTACACAAATCCCAGTCAATGGGTCCTACTTTCTTTCTTTTTCTTTTATTAGTTATTTATTTACAGTGAACTGAGTCTTCGTTGCCGCGCACAGGCTTTCTCTAATTGCAGAGTGGGGGCTGCTCTTCTTGCCGCGTGCAGGCTTCTCGTTGCGGTGACTTCTCTTGTGGAACACTGGCTCTAGCACACGGGCTTCAGTAGTTGTGGCCTGTGGGCTCCATAGTTGCGGCTCACAGGCCCTGGGGGTGTGGGCTTCAGTAGTTATTCTGAGGCATGCTGGATCTTCCTGCACTAGGGATCGACCCTGTGTCCCCAGCCTTGGCGGGCAGATTCTTAACCACTGGACCACCAGAGAAGTCCCCTACTTTCTTGGTAAGCTCTTGGAATTGTTAGTTTGAACTATCCGTGAGGGGGGATTATGGGGTAGGTGGATAGGTTAGTCTTTAAAGTCTTGCATCAGTTTAGAAGCAATTCTAGAAATACCCTAGTGCTTTCTGGGGAGATGGTATGGTTGTGATATTTTACTAGCCTCACACACTTGGATATGCTACTTAGTCTCTGTAAACCTCTGTATCTTTTTTTACCCTCCTTTGTGTTTCAATATATCATGTGTGTGTATGTGTTATAGTTGCATCCTATTGCTATAATTAGCACATGGGAAAACATATAAGGGTGTAATAGAATTTTTGCTTGTCTTATCCTTCTCTTCTTCCTTCTTCTTTCTCTTCTCTGTCCCTCCATTCCTCCTCTTCCTTCTTCCCCTTCTTCCCTTTCTATCTCTCTTTCCTTCCTCTTCCTTTTTCTTACTTATTCTAAATACAGGACCATTGGTCCAGATAAATCTATTACTTTTTCAAATTGAGCATATTTTGTACTTTCCCTGAAATTTTTGCAGAACATTTTCACTTCTATCAATCTTTGCTAATTTCTTCCATAAGAAATTTTGTTTACCTCCAAGAGACAACTAGTGAACAGTTAGTATTTATCTCAAAGAAATTGTTAATATTTATCTCTAAGAAACAACTTCTGACTTAACTTATTCAGATCAATTTTTGTCATAATAACCCTTCTGTTCCTCAGGCATTGCTGTGTGAATGCTAAAATCTTTATAAAAGCACTGGATTTAAAATTCTTTAGTTGCAGGGCTCTTCCATCTTGTTTTATTTGTTTAAAATTACCAAAAATCACCTTATTTTTCGTAAACATGATGCAGGATTATTATGAGAATGAGGAAAGAGGAAAAAGTAGAAATCCCTAGAACTCAGAAACAATCTTTGTTGGTATTCATTCTACATTGTTTCAGAAACCTTTTGATACATATATATATATATATATTTATATGTATCATGAAAAGACTAATATGATGATATATATATGTATCATGAAAAGACTAATATAAAAACACTTTTATTAAATACAGCCATGTAATTTTAATTAAAGACACTTAATTTTATTATTCTACATTACAGAAGAAAGTCCCCAATGTAAATGGAGTCCTTGCAGAAATTTATGTACTTTTCTTCACAAGGGATCTTGCTTAAGACAGTGATCCCTATCCTTTTTGGCACCAGGCACCAGTTTCATGGAAGACAACTTTTCCATGGACCAGGGATGAAGGAGGAGTGGTTCCAAGATGATTCAAGCACTTTGCACTTACCATGCATTTTATTTTTATTATTTTTACAGTATTTGTATGTGATATATAATGTGATAGTATGTGATATATAATGAAGTAACTATACAACTCACCATAATGCAGAATCAATGGGAGTCCTGAGCTTGTTTGATATGAGTCTGCAAGCAGTTAATTTATTATGGTCTCTGTGCAGTCAAACATCTTTGCCAGCAATAATCTGTGTTTGCAGCCGCTCCCCAGTGCGAGTATCAGCCTCAGCTCCACCTCAGATCATCAGGCACTAGATTCTCATAAGGAGTGCACAGCCTATATCTTTCACATGAGCAGTTCACAATAGGGTTCACACTCCTATAAGAATCTAGTGACACCACAGATCTGACAGAAGGTGAAGGTCAGGTGGTGATGTGAGAGATGTGGAGAGATCAGCTGTAAATATACATGAAGCTTCCTTCATTTGTCTGCGGCTCCAGTTCCTAAAGGGCTGAGGACTGGTGCCTGTCTGTGGCCTGGGGGTTGAGGACCCTGGCTTAAAAGATTCTGAAAAAATACCATTATGGAACATTAAAAGTTTAGAATCAAGTTTCTAAAACTGTGTTTCAATTTAATTCTGTATCAATTGACTCTCTGTTATGAAAGGTAGATCTTTATATTTCTATTTTCTTCTTAGATCCAATTTTATTTGTTATAATTTTTACATGTTCCAGGTATACAAAAGTAACATTCTATAACCATATCCTCACAGTAACTTTCTATTATAGCTATATTTAATCATATTTTTGTATATACCAGCATTTCTCATTCTTGGCTGTTTCATTTCCAAGTGGTTTTTCAAAGGAGGGTTTATGGATACTCTCTTCTCTAGAGCCTTTCCTGTTCCCTTTATATTTGTACAGTGGCTCTGCTCAGTGTGATATCACTGGTTAATAATTTCTTTTACTCATTGTAGACTTAACCTCTTACTGTGTGTTACGGTAGACAAGTCTGAGGCCAACCCATCATCTCTCACCCTTGTATGTGACTTGTTTTTTTCTCCCTGGATACATGGAGGACTCCTCATCTGTCCTCAAAATTCTTAACCAGGATGTATCTTGATGTTGCACATCCTATGCCAAGTTTCCCACAAACCTCATATATTTCAAAATTCAAACTTCACTACAAATTCTCTTTAGAGGGAAGCCCATATTGGTATTATGTATTTTAATTGGGGTGCCATTTATTACTATGTTGGCTTGTACTTGTTTGTCCTTGGTGTCTATTAACTTGCATCTGTTAATTTATTCTCTTTGTTTTTACATGCTTTCACTGAAATTTTCTCAAGCTATTCTTCTGTGATATCAGTTGGTTTGCAGATATGTTTATTTGTTTGGAATAATAATTTTTCAATGTTAATTTTTAATAGATAGGATCCTCAATGTCATACATACATAGTTGATCTGTAACTCTTCATATCCTTTAAAAACTTTTATTCTAAACATGATACACAATCATTTTTTTAAGCTCCTGTTGGTACAAGTTATACTCCCCCAGATTTGTTCTGTATTATGGTGATTTCTCTATTCTATGGGGCTTCATTGTTTTCTAGGTTAGACATTTATCATACAAAAGATTTTCCTTTTCCTTTTACCGCAGTTCCTTTGTTTAGCTGCCATGTCAATTCTGTCATCTTGTTTTTGCTTGGGTGATTCTGTGCAAGGCTTTTATTTAGTCTGGTGTAGTGTCTCACTGTCTTTGAGAATTGTGTTTTTTCTCCTTCAACAAAAGTTTGAAGACTGGGCCTTTCTTATGCTTTCTAAGTTTTTCTTCAGCCTAGAGAATTGTCAGGGGGAGGAGGGGAACTCAGATGCAGAGGTACCCAGATTGGCTTGGTCTTGACTTACCTGAAAGTCTATAAAATATATTTTATGACATTTCACTCCTTTTGGTTGGGAAGCTGGAACTTGCATTCCCATGGTGGAACATGTAGATTTCAGGCAGTTGTTCCAGGTCCTTGTATGATCAGAGAGGTTTTATTTCTCTGGTTCACTTTTAGCCCTTTGGTTCACTTTCCTCATTTATCTACTTTCCACAGCTAGTGTTTCCATCACTCCTCAGTCAGAATTGGAAGAAAGACACTACTCACATAATTTCTTTCCTTATATTTGAGAGATTTACTGAGAGTTCTTAGGAATTTTGCCATGTGTTGTGTTGTTCCTCTTCCCTCTGTGTAAACCCTTATAAAATCTTATCTTTCCTTAGATGGATAAAATAAGATAAAATCTTATCCTTTCCATAGTTGACTACGAATTTTGAAGTTTAGGGGCAATGACAATGTTCCTTTTTTTTGGTTGCTGCCAGGTAATTAAAAAAAAGATTCCTTTGTTTGCTTGCTATGTTTTTTTTAGTTAGGGAAAGTGAGAATACATATTCAGGCTTATTCCACTATTTTAACATAGATTTCCCCTCATATTTAAATTTTATAATTCCATATATTGAGATTCAGTACCCATGTAATGTGAAATCTCAATAACTCTGGAGATTATACTGGGAAAATAGCACCAATCAGAATATTGGCTTTGGAGTCTTGTCTCTGTGACTTATTAGCTGTGTGAGTTTACATACGTTACTTTTCCTATTTGAGTCTGATTCCTCATTAACAAAAAGTGGGTGAAAACAGTGATAACAATAACTTCTTTATTAGGTGGTTGTGTGGGATAGGATAGAGAACCTCTTTGAAAATGACAGGTAGGCAAGAGGTACTCATAGTTTGAACGTCTTTCAAAATATCACCAGAGCCATGCTAAAATATTGGCCTGTGCTTTTAGAGGCAGTTAAAATTAAATTTTAAATATTTTTGCTGCATTAGGTGATTTCTGTATGTTTATTATAAAAAGCCAGGCCTATAGAGTAAAGGGAAATAGAGCAATTAATCAAGATCTCAGGCTCTCTTTGACAGATTTTAGTATCAAAAGGTTCTTCAATTTCAGCAGTAATTGGCTTTTTTCTTTTTTTTTTTTCTGTACCAGGTAGGCCCTGTGAATTTAGTGGCTAGCTTCTGTTCTTCATGGGAAATTTCAGTTTCTGGATTTTGCTGCTTTTCCCTTGCCTCATCTTCCTGAAATAAATAATGCAAGGCAGCAGTGTCTGTATGAGTGTGGAAGTCTCTGCTGGCCTGGAAAGCAAGTCTGTCAGGTATACTTTCTGTGAAAATATCAAGTTTGCAGTAGAGGGAATGAGAATAACAAGGTCTTGTCCAGTGTCACATTCCTCTGGCTGAAATATTCAAGAAATGATTTTTTTTTTTTTTTAATGTTTGTGCATATGCGGGTCTGAGTAGGAGTAACAGGCGCTGTTACGGGTGGGCAGGACTTGGAGACGATGGCCCTAGGGTCAGACTGCTAGCTCTGACCTGACCCAAAGCTGATTTGCTCTGGTTTATGTTTATACACTCGGAACCATGAAAGTTTATCATGCTGCTTTGCATTAAATTTAATATATCAGAGTGCTGTTGTTTGACAAATAATAATAAAATTGAAATGATAACTGTGATTTACTGAGTGACTATCATGGATATAATAGGCTGGCATATTTACTTATTTTCTCCTGCAATCCTTGCAGTGGCATTGCTAGAAGAGCATCATCCCTCACTGCAGCAATGAGAATAATAAGCCGAGAAGGGTCAAGGAACTTTCCACCGTCAGGTCTCTCAGCTCCTAAGTGATACAGATGTAGTGTCACTAAGCTATACATGGCTGTCTAAAATGTATGTCCTGGTTTCTCAGATTATAAAGTTCTCATTTTTCATTATTCTATATTGTTTCCCAGAAATCTCAACAACGTAGCAGGAAGTTATTTTTTTCCATTCCACATCTTTACAACTTTGTTGAGATTTAATTTACATATCAAAGTCTCACCCCTTTCAAGTATATAATTCAATGGCTTTTAGTATATTTACAGAGTTGGCAACCATCACCGTCATCCAGTTTTGGATTATTTCCACCATACCAAAATGAAACTTTAGAGAATAAAGATGCACACGGCACAAGCAAAAGTTAAAAAAAAAAAAAAATCAAAGGCTAATTTTTATCACATACTCAGGCATTCAGCTCTGGTTATATCTCCTTCTATCATAGAATCTCTGATATTTGAAATGATGACCCCAGTGGTGTGTCATGTAGTGAAGTTTATGGTGTGACTCTTCACCTTATCCTTTCAAACATCACTTGTACTAGCTGCTTCCTCTCTCAGTTCCAACCATGCTATCTGATAGTACCAACCCTGTGTTCTTCAGTCTATACGACACTTCTGTTGCTGCTCCTTTATTGATTTCAGATACCTGAAATTCTCTTCCCAGGAATCTCTGCTGTCTGTCCCCTCTCCACCAGGCTTTACCAATTTTACTACAGTTTGCTGATGATCATTATAATAATAAAGCTATTTTGCTTATTGCCCAAAGATGTTAAGCATTCCTTACACTTATCTCTTTTATTTTGTCATTATGACAAACATATCTTGTAGAAGTTATTACCTTTTTTAATAAATGAAAAAATTGATTTTGAAGATCCTAAGATTATAGCTATTTAATGAAAAAGCATTGGGAGTCATGTGTCTGACCACAAAATGGGTAGATATTCTTAGTCTCACAGCCATAAGTCTGCCAGACTAATTGGCTCGAAGTATGATTACTTTTGTGCAAATCTAAATTGCCTACTAAGATGTGGACCAAAGCAGAAAATCTAGAGCAGATGTTCCAAGCTGGAATCATCTGCGAAGAAGCCACTAGGGCACTTGGTCTTCCGATGGCCTTTCTCCTTATTGATGTGTGTGTGCTCAGTCATGTCTGACTCTTTGTGACCCCGTGGACTATAGCCCGCCAGGTTTCTCTGTCCATGGAATTCTCTAGGCCAGAATACTGGAGTGGGTTGCCTACTACTCCAGGAGATCTTCCCAACTAAGGGATTGAACCCACATCTCCTGTGTCTCCTGCTTTGGCAGGCAGATTCTTTACCACTGAGCCACCTGAATTGGACTCTCTCTTTATTAATTCCACACAGTTGCTTCCCCTAGGATTTGAGACTGTCCTTCTCCAGTCTTTGCCAGGCCTAAGCCTTTTTCAGATCTAAAACTCTTGGAAGGAAAAGGCTGTCATAATTACATGCCAATCCTGCAGTATGACTCTGAGCTGATACCCACTGCCAACTTGGTCCTAAAGGATTGAGCTCTAGGCTCTGCCCTGTGGATGTGCTAAGCGATGCAAGTCTTTGCTTTCTCTTCTGTGTTAATGAAAGTAAGGCCCTTTCACTAACACAGTGAAGACATGTCATCTGGATAACTTGTGACGAGAAGTGCAGTTGTCGAGCCCTGTCACAAAGATAAAACTATATGCTTGACATTTTACAGTATTAACTCATTCATTCTCACTACAATCTGATTATTTAGGTACTCTTATTATGTCTAATGGGCTTTCCAGATGACGCTAGTGGTAAAGAACCCACCTGGCAATGCAGAAAGCATAAGAGATGCAGGTTTGATCTTTGGGTCAGGAAGATCCCCTGGAGGAGATTATGTCTAATAGGTGAGAAAAATGAAGACTTGGTGAGTGACAGTACCAAGTGGTACTCTCAAGCATTTCAATATGGTACAAAAATTGAGTTTCCCCCCCATCTTTTGTTTCACTGTCTAATATAGAAAGTCATATTTTGAGTATTACTTACAATATTGATACTAAGTGTCAAGACATTAATTTTAGAACACTTTATGTTAATTTAATGAAAATAAATGTTTTAATACACTTTTAAATAGACTATGCCATGAGGTAGATATACAATTAACAACAAGAGGCCAGGTGAGGCTTGGCCTTTCCTTGAATACTTAAATCTAATTTATTATCCATTTTTGTTAAACTAAAGCATCCACATAATTAAATAAAAAGTACATGACTTTGTGAAGACTATAAAACCCTTTGTAATTGCTTTCAAGCCTTTAATTTCTATTTAATTGGAATCACTGTTCAACTAAATGACTTTTCTACTATGTTAAATGTCTTTTCCTGGTTATACAATATGATGTGCTTTCATATGAATTTATAGAATTTCTAAATCTGTAGTGTTCAGAGACTAATCTGTGCATTCATACATATGTGTGTGTATGTATATATATATATACATACACTCACACACACACATATTGAAGTTTGAAAAGTATATAAATACTCATCTCTGATAACCTCTTTCAATTATGCTATTTTTCTTCTAAGAGTTCAAGTAGATGATTTCAGGCATTGGACTAATTTTTTTTTTCTTTTAAATAAACTTAATTTTTAGAGCAGCTTTTGATTTACAGGAAAATTAATAGTTATCATTTACCCATACTCAGTTTCCTCTGCTGTTAACATCCGACACTGATATGGTATATTGGTTACAACTAACAAGCTAACATTGAAACACTGAAGTGAAGTGAAGTGAAGTCGCTCAGTTGTGTCTGACTCTCTGCGACCCCATGGACTGTAGCCTACCAGGATCCTCAGTCCATGGGATTTTTCCAGGCAAGAATACTGGAGTGGGTTGCCATTTCCTTCTCCAACATTGAAACATTAGTGTCAGTTAAATTTCACACTTTGTTTAGATCTTAGTTTTTAGCTAATGACCTCTTCCTGTCCCATGCTCCATCCAGAACCACACATTACCTTTAGTCTTCCTTCCTCAGGGAGCTCCTCTCGTGTCTGTTTCTTAGAGCAGAATCAAGAAGAAGCTCCTCTAGGTCATCACAGAGCTCCAGGGCTGGACTCCCTGTGTTATATAGCAGCTTCCCACTAGTATCTCTTTTATACATAGCAGTGTATATGTAAGTGCTATTTTTTCAATTCATCTTATTCTCTCCTTCCTATACTGTGTCCATACATCCATTTTCTATGTCTGCATCTCCATTCTTTCCCTGTAAATAAGTTCATCAGTACTATGGGAGGAAATGTATATATAATTATGACTGATTTGCATTGTTGTACGGTAGAAACCAAAGCAACATTGTAAAGCAATTATCTTTCAATCAAAAAAAAAAAAAAAAAAAAGGGAAGAAGAAGAAATCCTTCATAGTTTCTGTGATCAGTTAGCCTTACCTGCTTCCATTCTTTGCTTCCCAGCCACATACACAACTAAAAATTTAATAATTAAGGCATTCTTCTTGATTTTGGTCTTTGTAAGGTCAGCAAACAATGAAAACAGTATTGTAACACCTGAAAATCCACATCACCAAGTTTGTATAATGACCCAGCGGGGGATACTGCCTGGCTGTCTTAGTCCTTTTACAAGTATGAGTGGCTATATGACTCCAGTTTAGCCAATGGTACAAGAGAAAGATATTGGGTAAGGTAAGGTTGCCGGGAAAGTTTATATAATTCACACACTCACCTGGCATCTCCTTTGCCCTACTCCATGATTCCTATCCCAAACTCCCAATCCATCCCTCTCCCACCTTCCTTCCTCTTGGCAAATATAAGTCTGTTCGCTGTGTTTGTGAGTCTGTTTCTGTTTCTTAGACATGTTTGTTTATGTCATATTTTAGATTTCACATATAAGTGATATCATATTGAATTTGTCTTTCTTTCTGACTTACTTCACTTAGTATAATAGTTTCTAGGTCCATCCTTGTTGCTGCCAATGGCATATTTCATTCTTTTTTATGGCTGGGTGATAAAAAATGATTTTGATTAGTAGAAGTACAGAGGCTTTCTTAACATCCTGTGGATAAAAGCCAAAATCTAAAGTGGAATAAAAAGACAGAAGGAACAATGTCTCTTTTTGACATTTTTTCAAGCTTGTACAGTACCAAACAGCCTACCTCCAGAATTTGTGTCTTCAATAAATAAATAAGTCATTAAATACAGTTGTAGTTGATACTGAAATTAAAAAGATGCTTGCTCCTTGGAAGAAAAGCTATGACAAACTTAGACAGCATATTGAAAAGCAGAGACATTACTTTACCAACAAAATTCCCTCTAGTGAAAGCTATGGCTTTTCCGGTAGTCATGTATGGGTATGAGAGTTGGACAGTAAAGAAAGCTGAGCACCAAAGAATTGATGTTTTTGAACTGTGGTGTTGGAGAAGACTCTTGAGAGTCCCTTGGACTGCAAGGAGATCCAACCAGTCCACCCTAAAGGAAATCAGTCCTGAATATTCATTGGAAGGACTTATGTTGTAGCTGAAGCTCCAATACTTTGGCCACTTGATGCAAACTGACTCATTGGAAAAAACCCTGATGCTGGGAAAGATTGAAGGCAGGAGAAGAAGGAGAAGAGGACAACAGAGGATGAGATGGTTGAATGGTATCACTGACTCGATGGACATGAGTTTGAGTAAGCTCCAGGAGTTGGTGATGGACAGGGAATCCTGGTGTGCTACAGTCCATGGAGTTGCAAAGAGCCAGACGTGACTGAGTGATTGAACTGAACTGATCTGAATTGATATTGTAGGTTAAATCTTTAGCATAAGGCCTGATGTGGATACTCTGATTTTTTTAGAGGATATTATCAGGAAGACATCTACCAGTTTAAAAAGTTAAAACTACCAAACAGAATATAAACACCCAGAATATATTAAAATTTAGTTTTCTTTAGCACATGTCTACATTAAATACTTCCACACAAAATGAACAAAGTGGGTCATTAGCCTGTTCTTATGTGTGCCTGCATGTGTGGTCAGTCGCTTCAGTTGTGTCCAACTCTTTGCAACCCTATGGACTGTAGCCTGCCAGGCTCCTCTGTCGATGGGGATTCTCCAGGCAAGAATACTGGAGTGGGTTGCCATGCCCTTCTCCAGGGGATCTTCCTGATCAAGGGATGGAACCTGCATCTATTTTGTCCCCTGCATTGCAGGTGGATTCTTTACCACTAGTGCCACCTGCAAGGCCCCCGTTCCTAAACATACCACCAAAAGAGAAAAGCTGCTATCTCCAGCAGGAAAAGCACTCACAGGCCCAAATACAAGATTTATGAAGAAATATCAAGTGATATCTGAACCAGTTTGATTGTGTAAGTGGCTAAAATGCTGTTCTTAGAGTTCTTTTGGAGTAGAACATGGTCTTGGTGGAAATACCTGCTCACGTCCTGAACCTTCAATCTTGAAGTTGGAGATTGTGTATGAAGTAAAACGAAAGATGTATTATCACTTACAACATAAGCTTTCCAAAGGTGGTTTTTTGTTTCTGTGTTCATAAATATATTTTATTTATTAGAAGATAAACTACTTGAGAACAGTGACTGTGTCTTATTCATAATCATAACCCCAGAACTCAAGATCCTGGAACATAGTAGGTGCCAGAAGATATTCTATGAATGAATTAATTGAATTGAATGAAGGAATAGCAGACTAAGTAATTTGCAGATGCCTATGAACTTTCAGCTATGAGCAACGATTCTATGTGTAGCAAAATGATTTCTCTGTACCTAAATGTTAAGGAGCATTTTTGCCCCTATTTCTCAAGCTGTTCTCTTCTCAATGAGTGGGACTGAGGATGAAATGGTAAGGAATATTTTTGAACTAATATTCTTGGTAGCTAGATTCTTGCAAATAGTCCTGTTCAGATTACAGTAATACATTTAGAAGAAGGTATGGTCAATTTTCCTCTTTCCCCTTCTATCAAAATTTAGGGTCCTTTTTTTCCTACTCTTATGAAGTTTGTTTTCTTTGTCATATAAACCAACATTAATATAGAACTTCCTACATTTACCTTTGATTTTAGAAGCTTCTCTGAAACTATCATAGTTCCTTTATGGATTCTGGAAAACTGATGCCTTTCAGAGGTCATATTATGCAAAGTCACATACCTACATGTGACCTGACCTAGAGGCAGTGGCAGTGTTAAAGTCAATATATTGTTGGTATATTTCTCTTTATTTACTTACGGCTGCTCTGGGTCTTTGTTGCTGAGCGTGGGCTTTCTCTAGTTGCAGTGAATGAGGGCTCCTCTTTGTCTCGGTGCTCAGTCTTCTCACTGTGGTGGCTTCTCTTGTTGCAGAGTGGGGTCTCTAAGCTTGCAGGCTTCAGTAGTTGTGGCACGTGGTCTCAGGACTTGCAGCTCACATGCTTAGTTGCCTCTCAGCATGTGGGATCTTCCCAGACCAGGGATCAAACCCATGACCCCTGCATTGGCAGGTGGATTCTTAACCCCTGGACCACCAGAGAAGTCCTACTGGTATATTTTGGAGAAGACTTGGTAAGACTGACTTGGATTATGTAAACAAAGAGGAAGAACCAAGGACAACACCGAGTTTCTGGTATGAGCAACTGTGTGGATGGCGGAGTCTTTAGCTGAGAGAGGGAATTTGGGAGATTTATTTGAAAAATAAGATTAAATATGGAATAAAATTATAATTCTACTTCAGTACAATATAGTTGGTAGGAATTGGAGTTATTCTCCCAACTGAAACAACTAAAATAAGAAAAAAGACAAAATATACAAAACAATGCCTCTCAAAACATTGATCATCAGTCAGTAAAAGACATTGATCCATTCCCACATTATGCTTGCCCCAGCAGAATGTCTGGAGAGTTTCCAGGTTTCTACAAAAGGATGGGGGAATCCAGGAAGAACTTGATGATATTCCCAAAATAAAGAGGCAGAGCTAGAAATCTAAGGAAGCTAAGCATGCTAGAAATCACAAGGTAAAGTACATGAAGGAAGAAAGCTACAGAGAGGAACTCAGAAGATGTATAGAAAAACTCATGGAGAATTGTCTGCAAACACATAGATGCAAAGCTTCTTAACAAATACAATCAACAATATAAAAAAGGATAATACATCATAACTGAATGTGCTTTATCCCAGAAACATAACATTACTTTTACAAGTCAATAAATGTAATCTACCATGTTAGTAGACTAAAAATGAAAATTCTTATGATATTCTCAATAGATGCAAAAAGAAAGAAACATTTGGGGTCCAACTTACCTTTTTTGGTATTAATAAAATCTTTCAGTAAGCTGTTAATAGTTATAGAGGGAAGTTTCCTCAACAGTGTAAATTTGAACTTAATTTGTTATATTCAGTTAGCAATTTTGCATCAGTATTTGTCATTGTTCTGTGATTTTCTTTTCTTTTATATTCTTCTCATCTTTATACATTAAGGTTAAGATGGCCTCCTGGAATAAATTGGAAATGTTTTATCTTTTTTAAATTTCTAGAATGCTTTGTATTAAATTGTCCTTGTTTCCTTAAATACTCAACGGAATTTACCAGTAATGTTATAATGACCTGTAGTTATCTTTGTAAGAAATAGGTAAAATACAGATTAAATTTTATTATAAGATATAGACCTAATCAGATTTTCTATTTCTCCTTGAACTTTGTCCACTTAATAATTAATTAATTTCAATATCATTCTTTTTGACAGTTATTAAAATATGTTTTATTACCATTTTATACTTTTTGAGGTAAGGTGATTTATTATTTATCTCTCCTACCCTTTTAATCATCATTCATAGGCACCATGGAAGCTTGGCATTTTCCTTAAGAAATCTTTGACTTGCAAATCCATCATGTTCTTTACGCTAGTGAAGAGAGACATAAACTTCCAGTTTTATGAGTCTTGGCGTATCTGCATATTACCCATGTAATATTTATTTTTTTTGAAATTTTAATATTTATATAATTTTTAAAGGTTACTCTCCATTTACAGTTATCACAAAATATTGACTATAATTATATATACTATAATTATATATATTATATATATAGACTTAACATATGTATATTAATTATATATAGACTATAATTATAAAACACATCCTTGAACCTTTCTTAAACCAGATAGTTTGTATTTCCTACTGCCCCATCCCTAGATTCCCACTCCTTCCTTCTTCCCATAGCTAACCTGTGGTTTGTTCTCTATGTGCGTCTGCTCCTGTTTTGCTACACATTCACTAGTTTGTTGTTTTTTTTAAGATTCCACATAGAAGTGAAAGCATACAGTATTTGTCTGACTTATTTCACTAAGCATAATGTCCTCTAAGTCCATTGTATACATATATATATATATATGTATATATATATATACCACATCTTTATCTGTTCATCTGTTGATGGACACCTAGGTTGCTTCCATGTCTTAGCTATTTTGAAAATAATTCTATGAATTCTGGGGCACATATATCTTTTTGAATTAGTGTTTTTGATTTTTGTTTTTGGATATATACTTAGAAGTGGAATTTCTGGGTCAAATTTTTAGCTTTAGTGAAACCTCCATACTGTCTTCCATTGTGGCTGCACCAGTTTACATTCCTATCAACAGTGTACGAGGGTTCCCTTTTCTCCATATCCTTGCCGACATTTGTTATTTGTGTTCTTTTTGATGATAGCCATTCTGACAGGTGTGAGGTGATATCTCATTGTGGCTTTGGTTCACACTTCTCTGGTGGTTATAGACATTGAGCATCTCTTCATGTGCTTGTTGGCATCCCATTTTAATTTTTTTTCCTTTTTTTTTTTCATTCCACCTGATAGGCCCAAGGCTTCCTTTTTTATTTTTTATTTATTTATTTTTTTAGATGTACATCTTTTATTTTTATTAGTTGGAGGCTAATTACTTTACAATATTGTAGTGGTTTTTGTCATACATTGACATGAATCAGCCATGGAGTTACATGTATTCCCCATCCTGATCCCCCCTCCCACCTCCCTCTTGACCCGATCCCTCTGGGTCTTCCCAGTGCACCAGGCCCGAGCACTTGTCTCATGCATCCAACATGGGCTGGTGATCTGTTTCACCCTAGGTAATATACATGAATTACCCATTTTAATTTTTGTGGAACCTAGTAATGTGTCCTCTTTCATTCATGATTTTGGTAATTTGTGTTCTCTCTCTTTTTGCTTCATCAGCTTGTTAGGAACTTATTACTTTTATTCACTTTTAGTAACTAATTCTTGCATTTGTTAATTTTTTTCATTTTATATGTCTTGCTTTTGTTTCATTGATTTCTGCTCTTTTTAAAACTGTTTTTCTGCTCCTTGAGGTGGTAGTTTAGATAATTGATTTTCAGCCTTGCTCCTTTTAAAAATTTATGTAGCTAAGGTTACATACATACCACATTTTATAAGTGGAAACATTTTGGAAATATCTTCCAAATATTTTCCAAGTGTCAATTTATATTTTCCTTTGGCCCAGATGATATTTACATTTTATTCATTTAAGATGATCTAGCTATCTGTTTGCCATTTATTTCTTGATTAATTTTATTATGGTCATAAGGCATACTTTTTAATGTATCCTTTGCTTCTTATTCTGTCAGTTACAGAGAGAGGATTCTCTTTATTCCTATGGCGGAAACTTTCAGGGATCTTAATAGACAACTAGGGTTGTAGTCAATTCCCCTCCTCCTTGGTGAACCTTGAACTACAATATTTGTCTTCTAAGAACTGTGAAATTACAGAAACCTCTGCTTATTTTTATAGCCCTGCAGCAGCTGCTTTCTGCCTGATCTTGGCATTTCATACTGCATATGCACAGCTGGGAACTGCCAAATACCTTGAGGGAAAGTTGCATATGGAATATTGAACTCAATTCTCTGAGGCTGGCTTTTTTCAGGAAGCTAGGCTCTCAGCTCTCCAAATTCTGGGTTCTTTGATTGCTTTACACTTTGTTCCAATATCCACAGTTTTTAATCAACCTAACTTTTAGAGCTGTTTTCAATTCCAAAGTAAGCCTGTTACCAATACTGTACTTTGTTTATTTGAACTAGATTGTAAGTCTTCTTGAGAGAGAATGGAATGCTGTCTTTAAAATCTCCTTAAGTTTAACACATTGGTAAGCGTATTGCATATTTTATTGATGTATAAAAAGGAATGTAATGTTTTTGCTTTTTCTCTCAATCATTAATACCCCAATGCTGCACAAAGGATAACAGAATGGAAAAAGTTAATGTTTTATAGTTGGAAATCATTGGATGCTTAATCAACATTTTATATTACAAAATGTGTGCCCTAGCCATGTTATCTAACAGGACTCTGCACAAAAAGATGATAACATTTTGCAGTATTTGCATGGAAATTGAGTGATGCAACACACAGTAAGTGTTCTTAGGTGTTGATTTCTTTGATCTTCACTCTGCTTAATAACACACATTTTGACTGCTGTGGCCAAGGCAGCACTAACTCTTTGTAAGTACTAACAAAAACAACAATTTAGACACTTGTACAAAGTTTTAGTTTTATAGATTTAGTAATAGCAGTGACCCGAATGACAGGGAAACTGGTACTTCTCTGGAATCCTCAATGCTGCTTTAATATTAGTGGTGCACTCCAGGGAATTGGGAATAAGCCTGAAAGCACCAGCCAGCAGAAAAGGAGTAAGTCTGCTTTGTGCTTCGACTTTGCGAGAAATTTAGCCTTGTGAAAAATAGAGCTAAAGTTCAAAAACTGACTTAAGCCTGTGCACGGTACCATTTTTTTCCTCCTTGAATCAAAAGGCTCTATGTCAAAAAGGAGGAATGCTCAGGAGAGCTGCCCCCACACAGCTGAGTTCAGCTTCTTTTGATCCAGCGAGGAGACATTATAACCTCAGAAAGACTAAGACTGGGTGGAGAGTCCCAAAGACCTGAGCGTCGGTCAAGCCTGTCATCTAAATAGACACAGTTCTTGCCCATCAGCTTATGCAGGAGACCGGTGTTACATCTGGGAGGTGAAGGCTTGCTATTCATCTCATCTCTGAAACCAGTTTTATACCCTTTATGTAATTTATCATCAACTCCTCCACACTGATACTTTGGACATGCTTCCCCCTGAGCTATTAAAGCAGAATGTTCAGGGCTTTAAAAATGATTTTGTTCTTGTGAACATAATCTTAGGAATTATGTAAATATAGCACTTGAAAAAAAGCTAAAATCATGTATATAAGAAATAAAGGATTATGGTGACACTTATACCTCTCCCTTTGTGAATTTTAGTTACATTTGAGGCAGAGATAGAAGAAATGTAAATAAGCCTATTCCACATTAGGTAAAATGGTCAGTAGCGTAGTCAAGATTCTCTCAATTTAGATTAGTGCAGGGAATATAAAAGTTTAATTGAAATGTGGATATTAAAATTTTCCCAAATAAAAAAGAAATAGTATTAGAGAAAATGAAGAGAAAAACAACCATTGTTTGGGTTATATCATTTAGTCCTCATGTTCCTCTATAGCAGATTAAAGTCTCCCTAAAATGAGTTTAATTTTCTCCTAGTCCTAATCTAAATGACCCAACAACCTGAGATATTCACAGTAGACTTTGAAAAAACAGAGTCAATTGGCGGGTGCCTTCTCTCTGTCTTGAAAGAAGCAGTGGGAAGAGACTTACAGACTAGTTTTACCTCTTTCACATTTTCTGCTGCCAATATGGAAATTTTGTTTTGGTATTCTTGGAGCTACCTACTTCACAACAAGGAAAATTGTGAATGAAAAACTTCCATTTATTTTTGTCTCCACACAAAGACCCCTAATTTCTTTGCATTGGGTCTGGAATATCTTCCAATCATGTAAAGATTCAGCAAACAGTCAATATCAGAAGTATACCTGATACTGATGAAAATATAAAAAATTAAATGAGCCATTAAAGACAATGTTGTAGTATGTACCTTACTTCCTGTAGTAGAATCATATAGGCTCTGGAAAAAGGGTACTTGACACAATGACTCTTGGTCATTTAGTTTGTTTTATTGTTTCTGTACAGCTTTAGTTATTAATGTTTGCCAAATCTTCAACTTAGGAAAAATAGTGAGTGTATTTTATAATTATGAAACAAGGCTGATCCTTGAACAATAAGAATTTAAATTGTGTGAGTCCACCTATACCTAGATTTTTTTTTTCAGTAATGAATACTACCGTACTCTGAGGTCTGATTGACTGAATCTGAGAATGCAGAATCTCAGGTAGAGAGAAACTCCTACAGGCAGGACTAACAATGAATTAAATGTGGATTTTCAATGGCATGGAAGGGCAGTGCCCCATCCCCCACATTGTTCAAGCGTCAGTTATATTTCAAGTATAGATAAAAGTAAGGAAATAGAATAGTAAAAATACAATAAACTATCACAAACTTTTGCTAAGTCATATAAGATGCCAAGTTTATTTTAGTATTTCTTTTACACTTTTAAAATAGTGTTATACCATAGATACAGTTTAAACTCATGTGTCCTCATTCCTGAATCCTTTCTTTTTCCTACTTCTATTGAAATAATCATTATCCTAAGTGTGATGTTTTCTTATTTCTATGTAAATTTATGCTTACGTATAAGTATATAAATGTTTATGTAATATATGTATGTTATATAGTTAAATTGACTTCCCCAATGGCTCAGTGGCTAAAGAATCTGCCCGCAATGCAGGGGACACAGGAAAAATAGGTTCGATCCCTGGGTTGGGAAGATATTTAAAATAAACATTTTTCTTTTTGTAACATACATATAATATATATGTGTGTAAGCAAAATATATTTATATATATATGTATGTGCATGTTTCAGTCTTCTTAAAAATTATTCATGCTGTAGATACTCTATTTCAACTTCTAGTACAATCATTTTAGCTACAAGAAAGGGTCCCCTAGTGTGACCAGATCAGAATCTGTTTATCCATTCTCTTGATGCTAGATTTTTTAAGTTAATTACATTTTTGTGTATATGTGTGAATATGTGAATGTTGCAATAGCACATGGGAAAGTTTCTCTAGAATCTGTACCTAGGAATGTGATTATTGGATTAAAGGGAATATTATATCTTCAGCTTTACTTTTATTAGTAGTTGTTTCAATGCAATTCCCACCAGCAGCAAATTAGTCTTAGTTTCTCTACATCCTTGCTGATACTTGATCTCGTATAGCATATTGTTGTGTTTTGATTGTTGAGGTCATAAAATTAAATAAACACAGCTCCAGAAATGTAATAAACTGCAACACGGGTCACATGATCCCAAGAAATGTTTCAGTCTATACAAATTTAGGTAGTTTACTTGGTACAAAAAGAATCAAAAGTAGAGATTGTCTATCCTGCCTTCTCCTTCCTCATCCCCTCAGCCTTCATCCAGCTGGGTACTATAGTCATTAGAACAGGCTCTTTTGAAGGATTAATCAACATCTGTGTTTGCAAGTTAAAAAATATTGAATTATTTTCTACTTAGGGAAAGCGTGTCATGGTTCTCATAATAGGTCTTATTTTCATGTAGAAATGAAGTGGTTGAACTGGTCCAGTGATTTTAGAAATATTATTGTTCTATATCTTGGGCTTCCCAGGTGGCACTAATGATAAAGAACCCAGCTGCCAATACAGGAGACAAAGGAGACAGGGGTTCAGTCCCTGGGTTGGGAAGATCCCCTGGAGGTGGGCATGGCAACCCACTCTAGCCTGGAGAATTCCATAGGCAGAGGAGCCTGGTGGGCTATAGTCTGTGGGGTCGCAAATTTGGACATGACTGAAGTGACTTAGCACATATTCAATATCTGTAGATTCTAGTTATTTTACAGATGAAAGAAGCAAATCTCTGAAATTAGTGGTCTCATGCATGGCAACTTGTTATAACAAAATCAAATTTGTTTTGCTTGTATAGATTTAAGTCCTACCTAAAAAAAAGAAAGTTAGTAGTTTCTTTTCTAATTTTTAAAAGAAATTTGGTGAAATCTTCTAAAGATTGTATTCTCAAGACTAAATTCAGTGTAGATTGTTTTTAAGGTAATAAATAACCATGAGAACATTCTCCAAATGTCCTGCAAAGCTAACCTGCAGCACTGAGCCAGCACCCACAGTGCAGTGCTTGTGGATTCTCACCCTAAGTCCTTACTAAGCCACAGATCCTCCCCGACACTCTGACATTTGCCCTTGTGTCTTGATTCCCAAGGCCTTGGAGTGATTTATTCTTTCCTGAGTTCATATTGCCTGGTCCCACATCACACAATTTCAAACTAAGACTAGTCCTCAAGCACACTCTGTCACAAAAAATGCATTGCTGACAGCCTCTTGTTTCTCCATTTACATCACTGAGCACTGAAATGATATAAGATAAAAATTTCTTTTCCAGATTAGATAAAATTTTCATCTTATGTCTGTCTTTGTAAGGGAGCAAATTCCTCCAGTTTATTTTCTCCCCAATACCCTTCTGATGTTGCTAGGAATATAATAAAAGGTTTTGGGACTGGTATATCTTTGGATAATCAAAAAAGTTAGCTAAAGCAGAGAATCATGAAAGTAATACAGGCCCATGGTAAATATTTCATTTTTTGCACATTAAGTTACAGTATTTTTAAGTAGAGTTAAAATTTTTTTCTTAGAGGATAGATCTATTGACTATAAATCACATATAGAATTGAGTATGTAATTTCCAGTTCAGTCCTTTAGAGAAGAACATCATTTTGAAGATACTTGCAAAGAAAACTTCTAGGTTTTGATTAGGTTTCCTTAAATTTTCTGCATTGCCTCACTCACATATAAATTGATTGCATTTTTATTCAGCAACTTTTGCTATCCGTGCTTTTTGAAAACTTTCAACCAAATTTTCACAGAAATAAAACGTTTTGGTGCCTATATTTAATCAGTGCACATACTATTTATCTAAACAACAAAAGCATCATGACTAGTATGTATCCTGGCATAGTGTGTTTGAAAACTATCACAACTAACCCATGCTGAGCAGAGGATTCTTCTCGTGAGCAGTAACTGTATCTGTGGGTCTGCTTACCGAGGACAGCATCATGTGCAGCAGAAATGGACACTGTTAATCTGTGTTAAAATTGGTAGTGTAAATTTTGGTTTCGAGAATATCTTTTACTATCACCACAATCATAGAAAGTAAGACAATATAGGAATCCATTTCTTTGATTTTATTTACCCATTTTGGAGGAAAATAGGTTAGTCTAGCATATCAGAAAAGCTTTTAAAAAATAAAAATTAACATTACCTCAAGTGATTTTGTGATTCACAAACCAAATAGAAACACAATGCA
Source organism: Cervus elaphus (assembly GCF_910594005.1). Lineage (NCBI taxonomy): Eukaryota > Metazoa > Chordata > Mammalia > Artiodactyla > Cervidae > Cervus > Cervus elaphus. Next base: position 29,202,899 of record NC_057833.1, on the reverse strand, counting down.
GCATGTAGACACTTAACCCACAGACTTCTAAGACCAGGCTCTTGGAAGCAGGCCCCAGATGAGGACGCAAGCAGAGGTAGCTGGTGTTTAATGCTGTGTGTTCACAAGGACCAGACTGGCTCTGATAGGACCTGGAGTTGTATCAGTGGTGTTAATCTGAGGCAAGATACATATATGAACAACAATTTAAAAGTTTTGAGGACTAAATCTGACTGCACCTGAGTTGAGCTACTTTCTAAAGCAAGGGAAGAAAGGGAGATGGAGGCATATTGGGTCGCTGGCCGAAGTGCCCACTTACTCAAAAACTTTGTTTGTGGAAACCTTGGGGAAGAAAGACTCGGGCATTCATTTTAAGGCTTATTTCCGAAGTTGGTTCCTGTGAGCTGTATGGAGACAACTATAAAACCACAGACCAAACATTTGGAAATTGGAGAGGGAAACAAATAAACACTAAAAGCAAAAATGACCACATCAACAATAAACTTTACAAGAAATTCCCCAAAATGTGAGCTTGAAAATGAATGCAAAGCACAAGAAAAAGTCAACTCCATGACAGACAGCTGTAAATTCAACATGTTATTCCCTACACCCTCTACTTCTGAAACTTACATTACAGTTATGTTGAAACTTTGAATCTTTACCTGGTGCTTCTTCCCTCATCTTTCAGATTTTTCATCTGTTTTCTATATACCCCTTTGTAGTACTCTGGGTCAATTTCATCTATTTTTTAATATATTCTATGTAGTACTCTGGGTCAATTTCTTAGTAAGATGTTCCAATTATTTCATTTTTTCCATGGTTTTGGCCAAATTAGCATACCTCCCATAATTTAATGTTATTTTCATTTCCAAAATTAATAATTGACTTTAAAAGAATCTCCATATAGTTTTGACCTATATGTATCTGCTTTGTTTCATATTTTTTGTTCCTTGGGGATTTTTTTTTAATCACTTAGGGCATTTTCAAAACCATTTAAAGATTATTTTTTCAGAGGATTTTGAATTATTTGCGTTCATTCAGGAGGAAGTTATCCTAGCCAGTTCGATTATCATTCAAGAGTAAGGAAGAAATAAGATATTTTCAGAAGTATAAAAGCTGAGCATTTATAATTGAAAAGTTCTTGCTAAAACATTACTAAAAGATGTTCTTCAGCAAAAACAAAAAAAATGAATTCAAGGAAAGAAATGTGATGGTATAAATACTCATTGGCAAAAAGAGTGGTAAATGATGACGGTAAGTCTATTAAAAATAGTAAAAAATACATCTGTAAGTCTTAGAGTATGATTGCAGAGGAGTTGGAAGGTAGCTAAAGCATATTATTTGTTATTTAGGAGGAGAAAGAATATACTGAGTAACTTTAGACTTTGTTGGAACTGTATGAAGTCATTGTTAATGCTAAACATTTAAGAGTAAACACTAAAAATTTTGAAAACTCACATTTTTTTCTTAACATGTTTGGGAAAGTTATATGTAGGTGAGATAAAGAGATCCAACAAAAAAATTAGTCCAACAAATGTTAAAAAAATGAAAAAAATAAAAATAAGAAAGAATTGTAAATAAAAAAGATTAAAAATAATTGCACACTTAACTACTAATGTACTAAATTTTTGTATATAAAGACTAGCCATATTTTATTGAAATGCAAATCAGAAAAATGCTCATTCTGAAGAACACTTAAACTACAGAAAAGTTTTAAATAAAAGAAATAAATGTACTATAAAATTCTAACCAAAATATAGCTTGTCTAGTAATATTAATGAGACAAAATTTAAGAGAAAAAAACATTATTAGGATTGGAGAGAAATTTTACAAAATAAAGGAGAAAAATATAAAATACTGCAGTTCAGAACTTGCACACAATTCACATTTTTCTGCTGGATTTATATATCAAAAGCAAAAGATCTACAAAAATAATCTCAATAGAACATATTTCAAACAAACTAAATGGTTCAGGCACATAAAATTAGTAAGCATTTAAATTAGTTGATGTAGATATAGTAGGTTAATTTGATATGGCAGATCTAAACTATGTTTACAGATTCTTTTTAAGCAAAAACAGAAAAGTTAAAAAAATTGAGTGTGACAATGATAGACCATATACATGTAATTCACCACATAGATAATAGCCAATAGATAATATAATAGATCATATTTTAGATACAGATAAAAGTATTTGATTAAATTTAACATGTTTTTTAAAAATGTTGCTTTAGCATAATTTACCCGTTATGATGGATACATTTCCAGGCACTGGGGATGCTATGATAAATAAGTCAGAAAAATCTCTGCCCTCATGGATCCTATAGTGATTAAGACAACAACAAAAAACCAAACTGCTTTCATTATATAGTGTTGGTGGATAGTAACAAGTCCTGTGTAGAAAAATAAAGGAGTAAAGAACTATGACTGAGGGCATTTTGCATGGATGTGTGTATTTCTTTAGATATTTTAGATGATGTGGTCAGGGACTGCATTTTGAAGAGAGAGCATTTGGGTTGACACCTGAATGAGCAGAGGAAATAATCCATTAGTAAATCTCAGGGAGAAGGGTTTCAGGCAAAGGAAACATCAAGTACAGAAACTTTAATGTTGGCACAGCTTGACATGCTCAAGAAACATCAGAGAAAGCAGTGTGTCTGAGGCAGGTTGAGTGACATAGAGCATAGTAGGGGATGAGGTCAGATAACATAGAATATCAAAGGTCATAATAAGGATTTAGATTGAATTTTGAATCTGATAGAAAGCCAGTGGAGAAGTTTGAGCCCAAGAATGACATCAAATAATTTACATTTTTCAAAGGTCATTCTGCTTACTGGTAAAATGGACTCGTGGGGCAAAAAAGAGCATCAAGGGAAGTATTGAAATCCAGATGAGAGATGGAAGTGGTTTGTCTGAGTTAGTCTGAGCCAGGGAAGTAGAAGTGCTAATTATATCTTGGTTTCAAAGTTAGGGCTCAGTGGATTTGCCAGTAATATGGATATGAGGAACACAGGAGAAAGAAAAGTGTGGACCTGAATAAATGATGGTGCCATTAACTGAGATGGATAAGCTAGGAAAGGAGAAGATCTGGGGAGAAAATAATACTAATTTAGGCATATTAAGTTTGAGGTGACTAGTAAATGTCAAACAAGAGACACTGAACAAGACATTTGTTTTGACTGCTAGAACAAAGACTGAGTAGGGATCTCCTTACCTTACAATTAGCATCAGCCAATCAGGCAACATTATATAGCTCATAAAATTAGCATCATTTCTCTCAAGGTAGCAATAATTGAAGTCTGACTCTTTGCAGTACATGGAGTATAGTACATGTCCTATAGCCCCCTAGGCTTCTCTGTCCATTAAATTTCCGAGGCAAGAATACTGGAATGGGTTGCCATTTCCTTCTCGAGGAGGTCTTCCCGATCCAGGGATCGAACCCACGTCTCCTGCATTGGCAGGTGGATTCTTTACCGCTACACCGCAAGGGAAACTCCTACAAAGGACCTACCGAGATAAATCAACACAATCTCACCATCTCAAGGTCAGTTAACTATCAGCTGAAGTTGATATACAACCTTAATTCCCTTTCGACATATAACCTAACGTATTCTTAGGTTCTGGGAATTAAAATGTGGACATCCTTAGGGTGGAGGGCCATGATTCTATTGACCACACCAATCAAAATAAATTGCTTATTATTCCACTATATCAACAATAGGCATTTTAAAATGTAATAGATACTTTATGAGGGCAGCAAAGATTATTAGATAATCTGGAAAGAAATCTAGTAAAAAAGTGTGGGGACAGTTACATTAATGAAGAACATGAAGAAAGTCCTGAATAAAAGAAAAGATATACTGTAGATAAGACACAGTATCATAAATATGTTAAATTCAAGTATTAATAAATTATAAATTCAATAACAATTCTAAACTAGAAAAATGATTCCAAAGGTGATACAAAGAAGAAAACTTTAAGAATGACCAAGACAATTATGAGAAAGGAGTGGAGCCTTCCATATATCAACATTTATTATATTGCAATTAAAATAACATGGTTTTGGTGTAGGAGAAAGTATATCAATGGACCAGAATAGGTAATTAAGTAAAATACAAGAAATAAGATCTAAGTAAGAAGTAAGATCTAAGAAGATACAAGAATTTGACATATGATATAATTGGCATTTCAAACAAGGGTAATCTATAGGAATCAACATGAATATATTTAAAAAATATGACATTGGGTAACAAAACAAATTGCTGGTTGATACAATAAGAGGTCAATCATATAATTTTAAAAATACTTTATTTGTGGATACAGTATATGTAGTAGAAGTCGAAACATGAGGTGGAATGAAATATGCCAAATCTTTTCCTTTGGAAAATGATGAAGGGGAGGGGGGCTCGAGTCATAAAGGCTGTAGGAAAGAAAAAAAAACAACACAGAAATTTCAGTTTCCTATGTCAATATTTTAATTGTTCAGTAAACAGAACAATTGAAACAAACTGGCAAAATATGAAAATTTGTTTAGCTGAATGAGAGGTAGGGTCTGTTAAACTCTGTAATTTTCTAAATTTTAAACTATTTAATGGGAAAAAAGCCATCAAAAATACTTTTTAAATCTCAGAAATACATAATTTACTTTGCCAAAGGCCTTGACAGATTATGTCTTTGAAAGCACACTGTTCACTAAAGTTAAAAAAATATATCCATGGTAACCATTGCACCATGCTGCAAAGGCTCTTTGAACCCATTGTATCTCTAAGAAAACATGGAGATTTAGAAGTATGTCAGGGGTATGGTGAAGCGAGTATTTTCATAAGAAAATTAGCTTTCTCTTACTGTTAATTTTTAAAAAGATCTTTCCTATTTTTTCAGTCTTTAAGACCAGTGGATATAAAGCAAAATGAAGTCTCTTCAAAAAATGTAGCATTTTTTTTTTTTTAAATGTAGCATTTAAATGAAAAGCTGAAAATACTGTTGTGGGTTGTAGGCTCTAAGAACTTATCTTGTGTTAAAAAGCAACAAGATAAAATCTCTGGTTTTTCAATTCCTAGTTCAACACATTTATGGAGAATGTAGATTTAAGATGTGTGTGAGAGGTGAAAACATGAAAACAGAGCTGAGAAGTTTTCTTACTTTTGACAATTTCTTTCAGTTTCTCTTTCTGCTTTGAAAATTCTATTCCCTCATTCATTTCTTTCTCTAAACACAGAGACTCAATTATTCATTCATTTACTCTTCAGTAAATATTTTCAGTACTGACATGTTACAAATTCTGTGCCACAGGTTAAAATAACCAAAAAAAAAAAAAAAAAAAAAAAGCCTGAAAAACCCATTTGAGATTATTTACTGTTTTCTTACTCCCAGAGACATATTGAAGTAGTTAATGTTTAATGCCCATGTAGAGATTTTAAATCACTGGGAAGGCTTCCTCTCAAGAATAAACAATCAGCTTTCTGAATAAATGAAGCTCTGTATCATGTTACAATGTATTCTTCAGGTAGAGCCCGGCTCCTTTGGTGGCAGGTGCTATGTGGTACCTCCCATTTCCTTAAATCACTCTGCTTCCAGCCCGTCACTTGTAATTATGTACTCAAGGTTTCTTTCCTTCCAGACACTGAGACCACTAGTCCATGACTCAGATGTGATCATCCATTTCTATTACCCTACCACCTTATATAACACTTGATGTACGTTAGGCCTCAGTAAGCATTTGGGGGAAAATGAATGGATATAAATGTCTTGATGCATGTTTACTGGGTCTGTGTTTGCCTTCTTTGACAGAGCTAAGTAACTTGTTTTTAAAGTAAGATTCGAAGCTTGATAGTGAATGAATCATTATAAAGTAACAACTCTAAATTGACAGTGTAGCAGGAAAGATGCTGACATTTTAGATTCATTTTTTTATTCATGCTTTTGGGGTTAAAATTTTTGGAATACTTATACTATTTTTACTTCTTTTGCAAAGGGAATTCTAGTCTTTAGAAGATAGGAATGACGTATTTGGTAGCTATTGTTTAGTCACTCAGTTGTGTCTGACTCTTTGCAGCCACATCGACTGGAGCCCACCAACCTCCTCTGTCCATGGGATTTTCCAGGCAAGAATACTGGAGTGTGTTGCCATTTCCTTCTCCAGGGTATCTTCCTGACCTAGGGATCGAACCTGTGTCTCCTCCATTGACAGGCAGATTCTTTACAATTGAGTCACTGGGGAAGCCCATTTGGTAACTAAATATACACAATTATGTATGTATATGTGTATATACATATTTGTATATGTATGCAGTATGAAAACATACACTCTTATGTCTGGGTAAACATGTGGCAAGAACTGTTCTGTAATGAAAGATGTCTCGGTGATTAAGCACCACTTGGTCAGGCTGGGGCAATGACTGCTCTCAGACTGCTTTACTTTGCCATTTTTCACTGCATGAGCGCTGTTGTTTTACACCACCTGTGACTTTTCTAAAATCACTGCTGTATCTTTTCTTTTTTGTCCTAGTTCAATCTTCCCAGTTGATCAGCACATTCTGCGGGCTTCAGATTCAACTTTGAGTATTTCAACTTCTCTGAAATTTCCACTGCTAACACCCTGGTCAGAACCACCATCCTTGCTCCCAGGACTGAATAGTAGCCTCTCATTTGTTTTCTACTCCTGCTTTTATTGTGTAGTCTTCACTGAAAGTCACAGTGAGCCTCTGACAAGGTCATGCATGGTAGAGCCCCTATCTCCCAAGCCCTCTATAGCCTTCCTGTCTCCCTTAGACTAAAATGCAAAGACCCCTCCATGACCTACAAGTCATCCCTATGTGATGTAGGGACATCACATCATCTGATCCTGGTCACCTTTTGACTTCATTTTGTACCTTTTTGGCCCATAGTACCTTCCTTTCCCTGTTCCTTTTGCCTAGAAATCATTAACTAAAGAAATGTAACAGGCTTGTTCTCATTTTTATCTAAGTCCCATTTTAAATATCACAACTTGAGAGAGGTCTTCCCTGCCTCCCTACTAAAATAGCTCAGTTTGTCATTCTTTATCCTTTTATTATGCTGTGCCATATCTAGTTATCTATCTGTCTGTATATCTCCCTTCCCAACTGAAATTTAGCTAGGGGTCTTATTTTGACCTCACTGTAACTCCAGGGCAGAGGCAGTGCCTGGTACCTAAGAGGTGCTTAGTAGACTCATTTCAAATACATTATTATTTTTTTTTCTCTTCCATGAAGGCTCCCTTTATGAATGGTGCTGTTCATTTTGTTTCTTGTTGGTGCTATGTAGCATGCATTTTTAGAACCATGGTTTTAAGCACACATTTAAGCACACATTTTAAGCACACATCTCCATAGCAGATTACAGGTTTTGCATGTGTGCGTGTGCGTAAGCTCAATCGCATCAGACTTTTTGTGACCCCATGGAATGTAGCCCATCAGGCTCTTATGTCCAAGAGATTTCCCAGGCAAGAATATTAGCGTCACTTATCATTTCCTTCTCTAGGGGATCTTTCCAACCGAGGGATTGAACCCACTTTTCTTGCGTCTACTGCATTGTCAGGCAGATTCTTTACCACTGCATCACCTGGGAAATTCAAAGTGAAAGTGTTAATTGCTCAGTTGTGTCCAACTCTTTGAGACACCATGGACTGTTACCACCCACACTCCTCTGTCTGTGGAATTCTCCAGGCAAGAATATTGGAGTGGGTAACCAGCCATTCCCTTCTTCAGGGGATCTTCCCCACCTGAGGATTGAACCTGGGTCTCCTGCATTGCAGGCAGATTCTTTGTGGTCTGAGCCACCACGAAGCAGGTTTCATAGTCAGAAGGAAGTTGCCTTCTATCCCTCTGGTTCTCTTGTAATTTTGCTCCTAGTGGTGATAATTAGGTTGTCACGGTCTGCTGTGAAGTAAAGTGATAGTCACTCAGTAGTGTCAGAATCTTTGTGATCCCATGGACTATAGCCCACCAGGCTCCTCTGTCCATGGAATTCTCCAGGCAAGAATACTGGAGTGGGTTGCCATTTCCTTCTCCAGAGGATCTTCCTGACCCAGGATTGAACCAGGGTCTTCTTCCTTGCAGACAGACTCTTTACCCACTGGGCCACCAGGGAAGCCTGGTGAAAGTGAAACTGGTTCAGTTGTGTTCTGCTCTTTGCGACCGCATGGACTATACAGTCCATGGAATTCTCCAGGTCTGAATACTGGATTGGGTAGCCGTTCCCTTCTCCAGGGGATCTTCCCAACCCAGGGTTCGAACCCAGGTCTCCCACATTGCAGGTGGATTCTTCACCAGATGCGCCACCAGGGAAGCCCGAGAATATGGAATGGGAAGCCTATCCCTTCTCCCATGGATCTTCCTGACCCAGGAGTTGAACCAGGGTCTCCTGCATTGCAGGCAGATTCTTTACCAACTGAGCCATCAGGGAAGCCTCCACTGTCTGCTATTCATAGTTAAATAATAGGTTGAAAATAATAACAAGAAAGAGCCCATCATGACCTGGCAATTTAAACCTGCTGTCATGTTACCCTGTTGTGTCCAGGTTGTTTTAGAATTCTGCTGATACTTACAGTACTTGATTCTTGCTTATTAGCTAGAGCTTCTTAGTTTGTGAACCCTGTTATTTCCCCCTTTTACAGGATCACTGCCAATTTTTTTTTGCTAATTATTAGGCATTTTCAAGTTTTGTTGATAATTCATTTGCCATTAGAGGAACTAAATCTTAATATAAAAGACTTTGGAGTACAGAGTGTCCAAAGGGGCAGTTTTACAAAACCAGTGATTCAGAGTGTTGTCTCTGGAGCTACATCTGCATAGTTCTCATTTCAATTTGTCCTATTGTGACTTTTATCAAACTGTTTAAGTTTTCTGTGTCCAGGTTTCCTAACCTGGAAGTTGGAAAGAATGGTTCCTATCCATGGAATCATTGTAAAGATGAAATGTGTTAATCTATGCAAAGCACTTTTACAGTTCCAGAAACATCATATGACTGAATAATTATTAGCTCTTATTATTAACATAATGATACAGTTATTATTAAAGGTCTGCATTGGTGAGAAAAATTTATATATTAGTACTTGCACTTGGCATATACTATATTATTGAAACTTTTGTAACATATTTGAAAAAAAAAACAACTTTGATGCCCTTAATTTAACTATATTTGGCTAATATTGGCTGACTCTTTGGCAAATTACCCTTGAACAGAAAGATAGAAAACAGACCCTAAATAAGTCACTTGAAGTAGAAATGGAGCCTTATTTTCTGTGTTTGGGAAATGATCATCCACTTTGCTCTTGTAAGAAAGAAAAAAATATAATGGCATTTGAAAACTGCAAAATATAACCTGCTTTGCAAAGACTTTGTACTTATTTTTTCCATCCTATATTTTACATTTATTTTATAAAATGCTTGTGAAGCCTAACAAGAAATCTTTTGTAAAATTTCAACATGTTGGGAAGTTATTCTTTGTTGCTTTTAGTCTATGAATTGCCAAGTCTAATGTCAGAAAATGAAAAAAAAAATGCATTGGAACTAGAAAATAAAAGCAACTACAAAAAGAAAGGTGAAATGACAAGGAAATCTTCTAGTCTAAGTCAAATGAAAAGCATACATATATTGGAAAAAAATTATATTAAAAACTAAACATTTGCTCTAAATTGCATTGTTGTTACATTTCTAAAGTGGCTCTTTGAAAGATTATCTATGCCTATTTAAAATTTATCTCAATCTTATTTTCTGTACTTAATACTTATAAACAGTGAAAAAGTTCTATCAGCAGTTTTTTTTGAAAAGAGACACTAAAAACTTCAAGGACATTTTGTTTTACCTAATTTACTTTGAATTTATCTTTCCTTTGAAATTTAATGAACATGTCCTACTGAATTATGGAAATATTTCATTTTTTTTGGCATAGGCAATTTGTTTACAATGATTAAACCTACAGCAGAATTTGTGTAAGAATTTTTATTCTGTAAATATAAAAATTTATAATGGCAACAACAGTGCAACATTAACAACAGTGGATATGTAGGCACTGCATATAATAATAATGCTATTAAATTAACTTTTCTTATCTGAAGATTTTTTCTTTTACCATCTCCCTATAGTTAAAATAAAAATTGCTCACATTTCTTCCCAAAGAAACACCATTCAGTATGCATCTGACTATTATGCTGAGTTCCAGGGAATTAGTGAAGACTTGTTTTTTTCAGCTCTATTATCTCCAGGACATAATGGAAACTGTACTATGAATAAAGTCATGAAGTCATGTCAAGCAGTATCACTACCTGACACTTTTACTTAAAATGCTAGTGATGTTAAATGCATTTATTGCAAGTATTATTAGTATTCAACTGTATCAGTTCAATTCAGTCACTCAGTTGTGTCCGGCTCTTTGTGACCCCATGGATGCAACATGCCAGGCTTCCCTGTCCATCACGAACCCCCAGAGCTTGCTCAAACTCATGTCCATTGAGTCTATGATGCCATCCAATCATCTCATCCTCTGTCGTCCTTTTCTCCTACTGCCTTCAATCTTTTCAAGAATCAGGGTCTTTTCCAATGAGTCAGATCTTTGCATCAGGTGGTCAAAGTATTGGAGCTTCATTCAGCTGCAGCATCAGTCCGTCCAATGAATATTCAGGAATGATGTCCTTTAGGATTGACTGGTTTGAATCAATATTTTCTCTTTTTAAAATATTTTATAAACAAGCTATCTGTATGGTTTCCTTTAGAAAACATTACCTAATATCCAGCCTATTTAAGAGAGTGAAGAGCTTCATTGAGAAGTTATTCAACTATGTAAGTCATAATTCTTGATCACTAAAAAAAGGGACATTAGTCACAAATCATACTACCTCTTTTCACCTGCATGCCCCATATCCCAAGACATCAGACTGTTTGAGATCTGGACTATCCGATTAAGAGCTAGTGGAGACTGAGGAGCAAGATAGGTAAGCTTTGACTCAAGTGGAAAATCCTAAATAAACCAAGTCTGTATCCAGATCATATATGTTTAACCTCCTTTTGTAACTTGGCAGAGGAGAGTAGACTTGAAGAAGGAAATGTGATTCATGTCTGGGTGGAATGTACACAGTTCATTGTTTGCTACTCTTCAGTTCAGTTCAGTCGCTCAGTCGTGTCCGACTCTTTGCGACCCCATAAATCGCAGCACGCCAGGCCTCCCTGTCCATCACCAACTTCCGGAGTCTACTCAAACCCATGTCTATCAAGTCGGTGATGACATCCAACCATCTCATCCTCTGTTGTCCCCTTCTCCTCCTGCCCCCAATCCCTCCCAGCATCAAGGTCTTTTCCAATGAGTCAACTCTTCACATAAGGTGGCCAAAGTACTGGAGTGTCAGCTTCAGCATCAGTCCTTCCAATGAACACCCAGGACTTATTTCCTTCAGGATGGACTGGTTGGATCTCCTTGCACTCCAAGGGACTCTCAGGAGTCTTCTCCAACACCACAGTTCAAAAGCATCTATTTTTCATCACTCAGCTTTCTTCACAGTCCAACTCTCACATCCATACATGACCACTGGAAAAACCATAGCCTTGACCAGATGGACCTTTGTTGGCAAAGTAATGTCTCTGTTTTTTAATATGCTGTCTAGGTTGGTCATAACTTTCCTTCCAAGGAGTAAGCGTCTTTTAATTTCATGGCTGCAATCACCATCTGCAGTGATTTTGGAGCCCCCAAAAATAAAGTCTGACACTGTTTCCACTGTCTTCCCATCTATTTCCCATGAAGTGATGGGACCAGACGCCATGATCTTAGTTTTCTGAATGTTGAGCTTTAAGCCAACTTTTTCACTCTCCTCTTTCACTTTCATCAAGAGGCTTTTTAATTCATCTTCACTTTCTGCCATAAGGGTGGTGTCGTCTGCATATCTGATGCATATTTGCTACTCTTAGACTACTTATATAGCAGAGATAGCCCTAAAGTCCAGTGTTCCCATGGGCAGTTGACATATTTGGGCTAAATAACAGCGTAAAGAATGTCAGCTTGTGATATATAAAAACCATGGGGAGAAAAAAATCAATGTTTCTTCCAAATAGACAAGGATGAAACTCATGAAGAAAACAACTAATATTTAACTTTGCAAAAAGGCAACACAGCATTTTAAGGATATTAGATGACTTTTATAGTTAAAAATGTAGATCAGTAGATATTTTTATATGCAGTGAAAAAGATCACACTGCCAGTTCTATAAACCATCTAGTTACCTTGATTTCAGAGGGCAACAGTTAGGTTACATAGTTGCTAACACTGATTTTGTGAGTGCATGGTGTGGCAATGTAAGGAAACAAAGATCGTTGTTAAAATGACTGTAAGACTCTCTGAGGAGTACACACAGATCAATACTGTAAGTCATCGACTGTGATCTTCTTGTAGGAATCTTTTAAGAAAGTGAGTCAATTCTACTGAGGTGTTTTCCCATTCTCCCCATGAACTAAAAATTATCATAGTCAAACACAATACTAAAATGTTCCCGTCTTGGAACTTAAAGTCCCCTGGAACATTAACCCCAAGAAATAATTAAAGGAATGAAGTTTTCTTTGACCTTTTTACCAAAGTGAGTTTGAGGTAAGATCTTTTTGTCTCAGGGCATATTGACTATGCTAATGACTGAGTCGGCAAGGTTGAATAACCCAGAGCCATTCAGCTAATCAGCTTCAATCACACCCTGCATTGGTGGTTGGGGATAGGGTAAATTACCAAGTTCTTCTCCAGCTCATGTAACCCCCAAATGAAATGGCTGATGTTTAGGGTCTTCAGCAAGCCAAAGCATAGTTCTAAATTAAAACTCCTCCTCTCCTTAGATGTAATCAGTAAATAGTTAGTACCTGGACACATAGAAAGTGTCCTCCCCCTATTTGTTATGCCTCATTTATGCATATGACTGTGGACGAGTGTCTGATGGAAATCCTCTTACATGCAGACACCTTCTGAGTATGAAATGTTTGTTTACTGGCTAAGTCATCTCTGACCTTTTCGTGATTCCATGGACTGTAGCCCGCCAGGCTCCTCTGTCCACGGGATTTTCCAGGCACGAATACTGGAGTGGATTGCCATTTCCTTCTCCAGGGGATCTTCCCAACCCAGGGCTGGAACCTGTGTCTCCTGCATTGTAGGCGCCTTTACCACTGAGCAACCACGGAAGCCCACAGAATCGAGGCATTTATGTACATAAGCAGGGCCTCATTCTCTGCTTCATGCTGTGTTGCAGTTTTCATGCCCATTAGCTATCTACTATGTCCACACTTCAGCCCTTATGAAAACATTAAATTTCATCTTCAAGGGGAAATATATGTCTCAGGAGATTCATTTCAAATAGAATGTTTGAATAACATTAAGTGAACCAAGCACAAATAAGATGCTAATGAAATTAGTGTAGTCAGATTTTAAACTTGATGATTATAAACAAATCCTCTGCTAAAGTGTAACGACAATGCCTAATATTGTTTCTCATTACAGTATTTGGGGAAAAAATACAATTGTGTCTTGAAGTAATTCTACTTTTTAAGTTGTTAGATTTTTTTTTTTTTTTTTCATTTTGTTGCTGTTTCTAAAATAAAAAGTCTATTGGGAGCAAATTAGATTGTCCTCTGTAACTTAATCATTAAGACTAAGCTGAATACTTTATTCTCATTCACTCTAGCATTTCAAAGAAAGCATAACATAAGCATCTTTTTATTAGTCCCCTCTAGCTATATACTTAATAATATGACTAGCTCACATAATACATTTTAAAGAACTCTCCACTGTGCTTCGTGGAAAACATTTAATCATATTCACAACAATCATGAAGCATTTTTCTCCTTTTTACTGATGAGGAAACTGAAGTTCAGAGAGGTTAAGTGTTTTCCCCAATGGCATATAGTTGTAAGGGGAAGGGTAAATTTTAACTTGAAAACAATTGCTCTGTAATTTTATTCATAAACATTTTAAAACCACTTTTTTGACTTTATGCAAAGTAAAGAGACTACAGAACAGAATACAATACAATACTTGCCTTGGTGGAGCTTAGTGTATGTGTTTTTAAGAGGGCTTGTGCATGTGAAGGAGAGGTAGAAATCCATAAGCAATTGTAATAAAATATGATAAAATCTAGATGTGAAACTAGATTCAAAATGTGTAGTATAGCAAACAGGGGGCAAATATACTTTGAGGAAGTGTCAAGGAACCCTCACAATGGAGGCAATTTGTTTTAAGTTGGGAGGAAAAAATGAATTAGGTATCAATCAAGCATAAAAAGCAAAGAAGGATTTCAGGCATAATCAAAAGATGTGACGCGAAAAGAACCAAGAAGTACTCTTGAGTGGCTAGAGTGTTTGTGTGGGGTTTTTCAGCACTCCTGTCACTGTGGAGTGGGAGGGAATATAGAACTGAAAACCACAAGAGCCTCAGAGACTTTGCAAGTCATGATAAGGACTTTGGATTTCAGTTTTGCTCAACAGGGAGCCATTAAACATGTTGAAATTCATTCTAAATCCAAAATTTCTTCTCCCAAAAGTGTAAGTACAATAAGCATTAGTCTTGATGCAAGCATTGTATTTTGAGCCAGAAAAGGACAGTAAAATAACATAATGGGAACTTCCTTGGTGATCCAGTGTTTAAGACTCTGCTTCAAATGCAGAGGGTGTGAGTTAAATCCCTGGCTGGGAAACTAAGATCCCACATGCCACATAGCTTGGAAAAATTTTTTTAAAAAAATTTAAAAATTGTTTAATTCTTGTTTTAATTTTAAACAAAAAATTTTAAAAAAGCAATTGTGCTGGTGATAGATAGACATACACAACATGACTGATCTGCTGGAGATCTCACCCCAGTTGGAAACAGAAATGACAACTCATCATCTCAGTATATGATATCTGATTTGAAAAAGACCTATGCTAATTTGCAGATTGATAACTTGATAACATTTTTGTTAGAGATGTGATACATCCACACACCCTTATACTTTGTGTCATTTACGGAATCATTTGCATAAGAAATAACCACAAAGTATGACATTTTGGAGAAAAAATTGTGTTTTCAGTCTTGGGGTTTTCATCACACAAACTCATAGCCATAGGCCAGAAAACAATATGATGAAGAGCTATGAGTGTAACATGCTTTTAAATTAGCCCATCAATGCTTGAAATCCTGCACCTTAAGACTTTCTTCATAGGAACTCTTCCCTCTCCAGCCTCCGCCCAGTGACTGACAATACTTCTGGCCTGCTTTTAAGAGGCTGTTAGAAGCAGCATCATCTATGCAGAAGAAATATCAGTAGGGTAGGAGTCTTCCTTACTTTGCTTTCCATAAGCAAACAAGAATTTAAAGGATAGCCTTGATGGAGACAATTTTAAGATGATAGCTCTTAGGAGTCAATGGAAAATTCAGCATGATAAAGACATCAAATTTTATTAGAAAATTATACATATATGCACACCAAAGGTCACCAGTAGGAATTACCCAAAGGGAAAAACAGTGGCAGCTTTTGAAAACTCCTATTTTTTTTTTTTTTAAAGCTCAACTCTAACCATACAGAAGGAGTTAGTCCATGAAAGGAAGGTGAAAAGCTAAATTAGAAAAGCTGAGAATACGGTTAATTGTGTAGCCTGAAAATTGGGCTATTTTCAGATCAGCAGACTCAAAGGAATGATTCCTACAGAATGTTTAAGGGATTAAAAAATGTAGATTTGTGTTAATTATTTTTAGGAATGTTGGGAAAAAGAGAAACGCTCAGAGTGCTATAAAGAGTGGGTAGAATGCCTTTCATGTAAAAGTATGAGAAATGCATGGGGAAGGATGACCCTGATAATTATATGTTTTTCAGTTTTGGTTTGACAGTAAGACACCAGAAATAATTTTCAACTATCTATTTTGAATTACCTAGAAAGATTGAGTTCCTGAGCATTAAACAGCCAAGGTTACTTTATGTTTTTCTGTATTCTTTCTGGAAACTATCTTTGCACATTGTAACATCAAGTTGCTATCAGAAGGGTAAATCCTCTCATCCCAGTTTAACTCTATGTAAGAATTTGCAACAGTAGACAGGGCCTCTTTGAGACTTAGTTAAGCAGTCAGTGATTTGGGATACTAGTAAAGCCTACTGGTCAACTTTTCAGTGACTGTGCCAATTGGTAGTTACATTAGTAAAGACCTATATAGACAGCTTTCATTCTGCTTGTCTTTCATTAGATTTTTTTCCCATGTGCTGCTTTTTAAAATAACAGACTTTATTTTTTATAGCAGTTTAAGGTTTGCTAAAAATTTTTTGTCAGTTTTTGAGCAAGGAATTTTTACCTTTTTGATTTAGTTGAACTGAGTTAAGAATATAAATAAGTGTGCAACTATTAATGTGTTTATCTGTTAAAATCTCTTGCTTGAATAGGTCATTACCTTATTGATTATACACGCTTGCACGTACAAGTAGAATAAGCTCTCACTTAAAATAGCTGCATGTAAATAGGCTGTCATACTTACTGTTACCATTGCTGATTAAAAACTAAATTATGCTTGTTAAATTTCAGATTTTCTGGTGGTAAGTTTGATTATAAATTAAACTGTCATTCAGTCTTTGTCAATAGTCTTATCTACTTTGTAGGTTTTGAATAATATTTCCACATTCTAGAAGTGGCCAGTGGTTATTGATTTCTGACTGGAAAAAGCTCTCTGTTTTTACTGATTCTGACAAAAAATTTTGAATCCTGTTGACCAAAAACTTGATTATTTAGCAAAGTGATATCTCAGGGACTCTGGGCACACTGGTGTGAGGTATACTATACTGTATCTTCGCTTAAGGTACTACCCTATACTTCATCATAGCATGCTGTTCTCACACTTTATCATTCTGTGCTCTATTGCCAACATCTGTAGTGTCACTGCATAAGTTTGAGATGAATTTCTTAGCAGTTTGAATTAGGTAGGGTAATTTTTTCAACAGAATAACACTTTGTTTAATCCTTGTGTTTGCATTTTTTTCAGTGCCAGATAATTTGGTTTTTCAATTACTTTTCCAATGATTCATTGCTGTCTTGGTCATTGAAACAGAGTACAGAGATGTTAGAGGATTTTACTTCTTTGTCAGAGTTCCTAACTAGTGCTAATCTGTAATGATGGAGCCAGATCTTTATGAAAATTTAGTAAGGCTTGTATGCTATACAAGTACAATTGTGTTGATTGACAAGGT
Source organism: Cervus elaphus (assembly GCF_910594005.1). Lineage (NCBI taxonomy): Eukaryota > Metazoa > Chordata > Mammalia > Artiodactyla > Cervidae > Cervus > Cervus elaphus. Next base: position 29,185,735 of record NC_057833.1, on the reverse strand, counting down.
TGTCATATTGATTTGAAATGTTTTGTGTATTCAATGGCTATGATCAGTACTACTGAAGCTTAACTCACAAGAGCCTCTTATCCCTTGACTTGCAATGTGTTTCATCAGCTTAATGGTGCTGCTTCACAAGGCACATTTCTAGTGTTACCATTTTCCCTATGTGCTACACATCCGGGGGCTGGGAATTGAAATTGCCGCTAGGTTTCCAGGGTCATGTAGTCCTGAAAGAAAATTCAGGATCAGCCCTTTGAAAAATAAGAGACAAGATCTTCAAAAAGAGAACAAGTTTTGAGAGATATAAGTCAGAACAGCTGAGTAACACAGGTCATCATAAATCAGATTATCATGAGGAAAAATATGTTGCTAGTTATTATTTAAACCAACTTACAGTATACTGAGATGTATAAAGTCAGAGAACTCTAACATTTTTCTTTCCTTTGAGAAAGGATATTAGTGTTCTTTGCCAAGTCTTATTATTTCAAGGTTGAAGGAAACATATTAAGTTTTCCTGAAGACTCCTAATCAATTCCATTTTGAGACAGTCTGCTTGTTATTGGTTCTACACCCTTGCATGATAGCCTCTTGCTTATTTTTATCTCAAGAAACTCTAGCTTGTGAAGGAGAGAGGGAAGGAAAGATGATTATATAGGAGAAGTACTAAAACTTTTCATAGAAAGTTTCAACCAGAGTCATGGGGAGACTTTAAGCCAAAGACTCCTGAAGAGTAGGGGCTTCCTTGGTGGCTCAGTGGTAAAGAATCTGCCTGCCAATGCAGGAGACGCAGGTTTGATCCCTGGATCAGGAAGATCCCCTGGAGAAAGAAATGACAGCATACCAGTATTCTTGCCTGGGAAATCCCATGGACAGAGGAGCCTGGTAGGCTACAGTCCATGGGTTCACAAGAGTCAGACTTGACTTAGCAAATAAACCACCATCATCACCACCTCCTAACAGAATAGTCCTACTTCACCTTGGGAAGGAACCTGCGCTAGTACCCCTGCTGTGCCCCGTCTTTGGAGAAGGCAGCTCTGAAGTGTGACCTTGGTGCAGATATGGTGGTGAATCCAGAGGAAAGAGCTGAGGCTGTCAGGAAAACACATTCCTGCAGTCGGAGGTCTGAGCAGTGCGTTTTCATGGCCATCACAGCCTGGGAGGTAGTGAGATATGCAGGAGAGAAAGATGAGATCTGAACTGACATTCTGGCTCTGCCACTTAGCAGTTCCCTGACCGTAGACAGCTTTGGTGAACCTAAGTGTAAAATGGGGAAATGAATGCATATTCCATTTATGGCAATAGTTCAACGTATGAAAGGGCATGAGGGGAGGAGAAGAAAGAAAGAGTTTTGGAAATTCTAAGATTTAGACAAAGACATAAATTTGGGAGCATTAGGAGAACATAGTGGTTAAGAGACAGACTATCTGGATTGGAATCTTCTGTCCACTCCTATTATTGCCTGACTTTGTTTCCAAATCTCTGTGTTCTATTTCCTGACCTGTTACATGGAGATAATAGGATTGTTGTGAGAAGTGAATGCTTTAATTTATGTAAAATGATTACAGCCTGCCTATGTGAACTTCTAATGCTCTTATTGCTTGGGTAGTTTATTTAAATGTCTGACTGGATTTTCTCATTTTTTGATTTTACCTTATTTTTACTGTAATTTGTTTACATTGACCTCCTTCTCCCCATTCAAAATTCATTTCTTATCCATGAGGTTTTTCTTCTCACAGATTTATCTGAATTTCACTTTGAAGGGAGAATGTCCCTAGGCTGGAGTGGTCAGCTAAAATACAGAAATGGAGCATTTTTGAAGGGTCATTTCCTTTGATTTGCCCTTGGTACTCTGGCTCATCAGCTGATCTAAGTGTAGGTGTGGAAGATCATCTTCTTGTGTTCTCCCAGCTTGTTCTTCAGGGATTTGGCTCAACTAGAGATGCAACAGACAGGCAACATGAAACTTTTACAGAGGACCACCTAGCTACTTAACTGGAGTGATTTCATGCTTCAAAGCTCACGTCGGGGCTGATTTCTCAAACATTCATTCCTTTTTTACCTTAGTATAAAAGCTTAGTGATCTTCAGCTGGTGAGAGGGAATGGAATTTAGGTTAGGTAAAATATCTGATAAAATGAGATGAAAGTAAAACCACAATAACAACAACCGCAGCAACGATGAATTTCTCTTTTTCTTCCGAGGAATGACTTCAGAATTTTTTTTTTTTTTTTAAATATCAATTGTCTGCATGCTTTCAGCCTATCTTGGGGAAGTTATTTATCATGTTCGTCCTTGAAGAAATGATTAGTTTGAGCAGGTGACATGTCAAACCTCAGAACCATGTGTGATGTAACATTTTGATACGAAGGGTAATGACTTGAAGCCATATCTCATTCTCCCTTTTCACTCAGCTGCAGCGAGAGTTCGGATGGCACCCTGGAGTACAGCTTGCAGACTTCAGTGACATTGAGCTCATAAATGGCTCAGCTGGCATCTCAGACAGGGAGTACATGAACCAGGCTCAGATGCAGCTGATGATCTGATGTCCAGATGTGAGGAAGGGAAAAAAGGGAGTTCACAGCATCAGCAATAGATGATTTTAAAGAACAATAGCAAGGGAGAGGAATGAAAGAAAAACACAGCAGGATGCCAAGGCAGGTTGGAGAGGGGGAGTGTCATTCATCTCCTGTGAAAGCCACCACAGCGGAAAGATGGATTAATGCTGTCAGAGCTGTTATCCACTCCATCAGCTCTATTATATAATAGAAAGCTACCTGTCACTTTCTTGCCTGCATGTGGTAGTACAGTCTTGGCTCCTTTTCCCCAATGCCTTGCAAACATTTTCTAGGTTTTCTCTTTAAAGTGGCTCTAATACTTGTTTCAATCACAGGTAGATCCATCATATGCATTTAATTTAAAAGTCATAACAAGCAGAATTTCTGTTCAACATAAAGAGCTCATAAAACAAATGCTACTATTTATCAACTCCAATGGATTTTTGTAAAGGTCTTATACGAATGAAGAATAAAAATCCAATGATGGTCTTACAATAAATATTCAATACTTTATTGCCTATTTATGAGGTAATCTTGCCTTCCCACAATATATGGCTATTCAGAGACTTGAATCGTGGTCATGTGGTTTAATTGCCAGGAGATGGCAATAGTGATCTATTTCCACGTTAAGCCTCACGTAGGATCTCACTCCACCAAAATTAAACCGAGTACCAAAATGATTGGGATTTCCAATTCTGTTTTCCAATGCAAAATTATCCATTTTGAATTCTTGAATTATTAAGTTGTTTCTAATCATGCATAGCCTGATTTTTACTGAAAGCGTTGTCATGACAGCTTTCCAAAGATCCCAAAATAACCATTTTGCTCTCCTGGAAGCAAAAATATAATTAAAAAAAACTCAAGACATATAATCAGAAAATTTAAAAAACCTACAAGAAATGAATTGAAATAGGAATTTGATGACATTATGGTGATTAATACTCAGACAAAGAACACTGAGTCTGTAAGTAAGGAATTGGCTCAATATCCCTTGAATCTATTTCACAGACCTTCAGCACTTTGATTGAGATCAGGCCAACTTTCTTCTGTCAGAGTTCAGTGTGATGCTGTCACTGTTTAATCCGAGTAAAGCTGAAAACGTGACCGAAACTCTACAGCCTTTTTCATCAAGAGTACATACATTTCTTCTTATTTGACATTGAGAACTATACAACCAAGCATTTCCCTTTTTTTCAGATCCTAGGAAGCTCAGTCTTAATGGTCTTCAGTAAGTTTAATTTTTACCCTTTATTATTAACCTAGCTTTAATCCTGGGCTAACGGGTCAGTTTTTTTTTCCATTGTATTTTCATTTTAGTCCACATTGAATTTCTTTTAGAAATACATGTGATTTTAGTCAATGAGTGCAATGAAACTGTGATCACTCTGGATAATAGTTACATCCATTCTTTGCTGTGATGGTTTGTGGCTCTACCCATAGATTACACCACAAATTTTCATGAAAATGACCACCACAGCATGAAAGCTACCTTAGTATTTTATTGGTGGAAGATGACTGCTTGCTTTTTCTCAGCTAAGCTAGTTTTTAAAAGTAAAATATCCACATCTAGGGTATTTTTAAATAAGCTTGTTTTCAGTTTGTTGCCTTTAACATTTTTAAAAATTGCTATATTTGAGTCATTTTGCTCCAGCTCATAGTCTATTGCAAATGGGTTGCATATGGTTTGTGAGAATTCTATGTGAAGCAGTTATAGCCAGTTTGGAGTTAAAAAAAAAAAAATGAATGATCTAAGAAGTTGTATTGCTACAATGACTAAAAGTAATAATATATTATAGAAAATAACAAAATTTATTAAAGTAACATTTATTATGGCAGTTTCAGATCCTAGCATTTTTAAAATACATGATTGGAAAGTTAAATTTCTGTGGTAGAGTACTAGTTATATTGGCATATATGATTAAAACATATGATCAGTAATTGCTTCCACATTTGCAGTTGTGTTCAAACTACTGCACAATTGCACCCTTCTCACACACTAGCAAAGTAAAGCTCAAAATTCTCCAAGCCAGGCTTCAACAGTACGTAAACTGTGAACATCCAGATGCTCAAGCTGGATTTAGAAAAGGCAGAGGAATGAGAGATCAAATTCCCAACAGTCGTTGGATCATTTGAAAAGCAAGAGAGTTCCAGAAAAACATCTACATTTGCTTTGTTGACTAGGCCAAAGCCTTTGACTGTGTGGATCACAACAAACTGTGGAAAATTCTTAAAGAGATGGGAATACCAGACCACTTTACCTGCCTCCTGAGAAATCTGTATGCAGGTCAAGAGGCAACATTTAGAACTGTACATGGAACAACAGACTGGTTCCAAATTGGGAAAGGAGTACGTCAAGGCTGTATATTATCACCCTGTTTATTTAACTTACATGTAGAGAACATCATGCAAAATGTTGGACTGGATGAAGCACAAGCTGGAGTCAAGACTGCCGGGAGAAATATCAATAATCTCAGGTATGCAGATGACACCACCCTTATGGCAGAAAGCAAAGAACTAAAGAGCCTCTGATGAAAGTGAAAGAGAAGAGTGAAAATGTTGGCTTAAAACTCAGCATTCAGAAAACTAAGATCACGGCATCTGGTCCCATCACTTCATGATTAATAGGTGGAGAAACAACAGAAAGAATGAAAAGCTTTAATTTCTTGGGCTCCAAAATCACTGCAGATGGTGACTGTAGTCATGAAATTAAAAGACGCTTGCTCCTTGGAAGAAAAGCTATGACCAACCTAGACAGCATATTAAAAGGCAGAGACATTACTTTGGCAACAAAGATCAGTCTAGTCAAAGCTATGGTTTTTCTAGTAGTCAGGTATGGATGTTTGAGAATTAGACGATCAAGAAAGCTGAGCACTGAAGAATTGATGCTTTTGAACTGTGGTGTTGGAGAAGACTCTTGAGAGTCCCTTGGACTGTAAGGAGATCAAACTAATCAATCCTAAAGGAAATCAGTTCTGAATATTCATTGGAAGAACTGATACTGAAACTCCAATACTTTGGCCAACTGATGTGAGGAATTGAGTCATTTGAAAAGACCCTAATGCTGGGAAAGATTGAGGGCAGGAGGAGAAGGGGCCAACAGAGGATGAGACGGTTGGGTGGCATCACTGACTCGATGGACATGAGTTTGAGTAAACGCCGGGAGTTGGTGATGGACAGGGAGGCCTGGCATGCTGCAGTCCATGGTGTCACATGACTGAGCAGCTGCACTGAACTGAACTGACTGATGCAATTGCTAATTTATATCCACTTAGTTGGACAGAGTTGACAAACTCATTATTGAATATTAAAATTAGTAACATGACTTTGGGAGTGAATTGAATTTTAATGTGATTCTCTTTTTCTTTGTAATCTTTGATTGGACTTACTGCCATAGGAAAATCAAGGCCAGTGTTTATGTGTTGGCTGTAGTAAATGACGTATGTCAGCTGAACCAGTCCTGGGAATGTTTGCCTCTCCCGACTTTTCCTAGTATGTGTCTTGAAGGGGTGGAATCCTGCAGGCTATGTTCCCCAGGCTTCCATGTCAAAAACTCAGCTGATAGGAGGCACCTGTGGGAGTTCAAATAGGGGTGAAGAAGGAAGAATATGCTTTCATCTCTTTGGGCAATGTTTCTGGTACTAGCTGAATCTTCTCTGTGGTAGTCCCCCTTCTGGCAGGCATGACTGGCTGCTGGGCTCCAGAGGTTTACCTACAGCCAACAGTGTCGCAGGGGCTTCTTGCTGTCTCTCATCTCTGGACTGCCTCACTGGCCCCAGATTGGATTCTCAGCCTTTCCATCTCCTCTGTGACAATTTTTTTTGCATTAAATGTTCTCTGTTATAAAAGTCTGAAATTGTTTCTGTTTTCCTGGTGGATCTACACTTGACCTTAGCCAAAAGGCCGAGAAGCGATTCCTGGTGGATCTTGACTAAATTCTAAGATTTAGCACAGAATACACTTAGCATGGAAGCATTTTATGTATCAGTGTTATTGCAAGTTTATTTTTTATATGCACTTAAAATCAGCTTAAATGTGTTTTCAATTTGCATCTTGTGTCCTTAGTGCCAGATTCCATCACTTCTATGTCTTGGAGTAATACTGTATTGTACTGGACCCAAAAAAGGCTTAGGTAAGGAGGAAAATAGCAAGAGGATAGATGAGAGAGAAAGAGTATTAGAAGGACTCCAAGGGTACAGTATTTTTTTTAATGAATTATAGAATTTAATGGAATTTTAGCATGATTCTTCTTTTCTAAAATATTTTACATAGTATATTAATTATATTTTGATATTACACGGGGGAAAATGTGTCATAGCCAACTAACTTTGGGAAACAAAGCTTTCATCAGAATGAAATGGCTTTTTAAAAGCAGCATTGCCTCAGGGAATTTAATTTACTGATGAAACTTATGAATCTCCAAGAGATTATTTTCTTCCTGCAACTCATAGCTATCATTGATTTCAAGATTCACTCTTTTATTTATTCATTCAACAAATATTTATTTACAGCTTAATGTGTTTTAGGCACTGTTACAGGGATTGGAGATAAAAGAGTAAAGAAAGCAGGAAAAAAAGAAATTGCTGCTTTAAGTTCTCACAGAAAGAGATGGACAACAAACAAATAGATAAGTAAACTCTAGAGTATGTCAGTAGGTGATAAGTGCTATGAAAAATAATGAAGCAGGGAAGGAGGATTGGGAGTACTGGACAAAGATGAAGAGTCTCATTTTAAAAAGGAGACCAAACCAAGCACCATTGAGCAAGAAGGGACGAGTCATGTGGCTGTCAGAGAAGCTTCTCACAAGGATAGCACAAGACTATTGAGCTTCTGAGGCAGAGTGTGCCTGGGATTTTTGAGGAGCAGAGAGAATCCCAGTGTTCAGAAGATTAGTATATTTTAAGAGACACTATCAATCAAAAAAGAGCTTTGGAGCAAATATTTAAAAGAAAAGGAGAACAAAAGAAATCTGCTATATTCAGTGTTCACACATTTAAAAAACTAACTGAATATAACATATTTATCATCACACACCACAATTTTTAGTCTTTATTTTTTATTAGTTTGAAGCTAAGGATTTTTTCACATGTGACATCTGAAATCTCTTCTGAATCACTTACAGCCTGTAGTTGTATAACATCAAGGTGGCATGCTGTTTTTCATTATTTTGGCTTATATTTGTACCTTCATAGAACTAATAATATAATCTAGGCTCACATTGAGAGATTCTTGAATTTTGTTCTGTGTTTTTTATTTAGGTACATTTTTAGTTTCATTTTCCTCCTTAATTGAATTACATATTGCTTGAAGTTAAATAGCTTCTCTTCAAAGACAGTTGGAAACATTTGATATCTAACCTTACAGATATCCTTCAGAACTTGTGAATCAGTCACACTGATTCTTCCTAGCTTTGAAATGCCTGTGATCTCTTCTGAAATGTTTAGTTATGTTTGCCTCAACAGTCAATGACTGCTACTTCACAAACTACTCCTGTCTGGAAGCTGAAGAATTTCTTTTGACATTGATGGAGAGATGTCTGTCATATACAGAAAACTGGAACATTTAAACGAAGAAATATAATTGATCCCAGAACCCATTTTGCAAGAAACATCTCAGAAACCAGTGTTTTGTGGAACACATCGAGAAAAACATTGATCATACCAAGTTTTCATTTTTTGGAATTTAAGAAAAAATTTTTATAAATAACACCTTGATATAGTCTGTCAGTTCAGTCACTCAGTCATGTCTGACTCTTTGAGACCCCATGGACTGCAGCATGCTAGGCTTCTCTGTCCATTACCAACTCCTAGAGGTTGCTCAAACTCATGTCCATAAAGTCAGTGATGCCACCCAACTATCTCATCCTCTGTTGGCCCCTTCTCCTCCTGCCCTCAATCTTCCCCAGCATCAGGATCTTTTCCAAAGAATCAGTTCTTCACCTCAGGTGGCCAAAGCATTCAGCATCCTCCAGTCTCAACATCAGCCCTGATTTCCTTAGGATTGACTAGTTTGATCTCCTTGCAGTCCAAGGGACTCTCAAGGGTCTCCTCCAACTCCATAGTTCAAAAGCATCAATTCTTTGTTGCTCAGCTTTCTTTATGTTCCAACTCTCGCATCCATACATAACTACTGGAAAAGCCATAGTTTTGGCTAGACGGCCCTTTGTCAGCAAAGTAATATCTCTGCTTTTTAATATGCTGTCTAAGCAAAAGAGACACAGACGTATTGAACGTCTTTTGGACTCTGTGGGAGAGGGGAGGGGTGGGATGATATGGGAGAATGGGATTGAAACATGTAAATTATCATATATGAAACGAATTGCCAGCCCAGGTTCGATGCATGATACAGGGTGCTCGGGACTGGTGCACTGGGATGACCCAGAGGGATGGGATGGGGAGGGAGATGGGAGGGGGGTTCAAGATGGGGAACACATGTACACCCATGGCGGATTCAAGTCAATGTATGGCAAAACCAATACAATATCGTAAAGTAAAAAAAAAAAAAAATGCTGTCTAGGTTGGTCATAGCTTTTCTTCCAAGGAGCAAGCATCTTTTAATTTCATGGCTACAGTTACAATCTGCAGTGATTTTGGAGCCCAAGAAAATACAGTCTGTCACTGTTTCCATTGTTTCTCCATCTATTTGCCATGAAGTGATGGGACCAGGTGCCATGATCTTAGTTTTTTGAATGTTGAGTATTAAGCCAGCATTTTCACTCTTCCTCTTTTATTTTCATCAAGAGGATCTTTAGTTCCTCTTTGCTTTCTGCCATAAGGGTGGTGTCATCTGCATATCTGAGGTTATTGATATTTCTCCTGGCAATATTGAAGCTTGTGCTTTATCTAGCTTGGCATTTCACATGATGAACTCTGCATATAAGTAAATAAGCAAGGTGACAATATACAGCCTTGACATACTCCTTTCTCAATTTGGAACCAGTTCATTGTTCCTGGATATAGTATCTTAGTATAAAATATGAACAATGTAGGCATGCATGTTAATCACTCACTTGTGTCTAACCCTTTGCAGTCTCATGGACTGTAGCCCACCAGGCTCCTCTGTCCATGGAATTCTCTAGGCAAGAACACTGAAGTGGATAGCCCTTCCATTCTCCAGGGGATCTTCCTGACCCAGGGATCAAACCCTTGGGTCTCCCACAATGTAGACAGATTCTTTGCTATCTGAGTCACGAGGGAAGCCCTAGACATGCATAGTACAGAACACAAAGGTCTCCTATTGTTACTAGTCCCGTTCCTGGCTCCTGTTCCCAGAGATTGCCCTTGTGAACTGTTATTTGTTCCTCAGAGGTCCCCTTTCTGCTTATTTTGTTATATAGACACACATGTACATATATGAGCAGATGTTCTTAAAAATAAAGTATAAATATGAATATATTATATAAATCAAAATAATTCCACATTGCTTCTGAGTAACTTCATTTGCATGTGTATCAGAAGTCACACCATGTCATTGCATTTTGATGTATCTGATTTTTCAGTATGCCATCATATAGATATATAACATAATTTAACCTTTCTTTCATGAAACAATATTTAGATCATTTACATTTTGAGGGGGTATTATAAACAATGTTTCAGAGAACATTTTTAAATTTTATCTTCCCATAAGGTAGAATTAGACTGTATTTAAAATATTAGACATCTAGAAGCAGAATTGTTATCTAAAGTACATATGTATTTTTGGATCTGCAAGTCAGGAAGAGAGGGACCTTACCAAAAACTGAATGTGAACTTGATCTTGAACTTCCTTATCTCTAGAACTGTGAGAAATAAATTTTTGTTGTTTAACCCACTCAGTTTATGGTACTTTGTTAGAATAGTTTGAGCAGACTGTCAATAGCTTAGCTCACAGGGTGACTCAGGGATCCAGGCCAGTTTGATCCTGCCGCTTAGCAAAAGTGGTTTGCAAGACCTGCCTGAGTGATTTTTTAAAATTAATTATTATTATTATTTTTAATGAAGGTTAATTGCTTTACAGAATTTTGTTGGTTTCTGTCAAACCTCAACATGAATCAGCCATAGGTATACATATATTCCCTCCCTTTTGAACTTCCCTCCCATCTCCCTCCCAACCCCACCCTTCTAGGTTGATCCAGAGCCCCTGTTTGAGTTTTCTTAGCCATACAGCAAATTCGCATTGGCTATCTATTTTACATATAGTAATGCAAGTTTCCATGTTACTTTTTCCATACAGCTCACCCTCTCCTCCCCTCTTCCCATGTCTATAAGTCTATTCTCTATGTCTGTTTCTCCATTGCTGCCCTGCAAGTAAATTCGTCAGTACCATTTTTCTAGATTCCATATATATGTGTTAGAATACAATATGTATCTTTCTCTTTCTGACTCACTTCACTCTGTATAATAGGTTCTAGGTTCATCCACCTCATTAGAACTGACTCAAAGGTGTTCCTTCTTATGGCTAAGTAGTATTCCGTTGTGTATATGTACCACAACTTCTTTATCCATTTATGATAGACATCTAGGTTGCTTCCATGTTCTAGCTACTGTAAATACTGCTGCAATGAACAATGGGATATACATATCTTTTTCAGTTTTGGTTTCCTCAGGGTGTATGCCTAGGAGTGGGATTGTTGGGTCATATGGTGGTTTTATTCCTAGCTTTTTGAGGAATTTCCATAGCATCTTCCATTGTGGCTGTATCAATTTATATTCCCACCAACAGTGCAAGAGCATTCCCTTTTCTCCATACCTTCTCCAGAATTTATTGTTTGTAGATTTTTTGATGATGGCCATTCTGACTAGTGTGAGGTGATATCTCATTGTAGTTTTGATTCACATTTCTCTGCTAAAGGAGATCAGTCCTGGGTGTTCATTGGAAGGACTGATGCTGAAGCTGAAACTCCAATACTTTGGTCACCTGATGCGAAGAGCTGACTCATTTGAAAAGACTCTGATGCTGGGAAAGATTGAGGGCAGGAGGAGAAAGGGACGACAGAGGATGAGATGGTTGGATGGCATCACCGACTTGATGGACATGGGTTTGGGTGGACTCCAGGAGTTGGTGATGGACAGGGAGGCCTGGCGTGCTGCAGTTCATGGGGTCACAAAGAGTCAAACACGACTGAGCGACTGGACTGAACTGAATAATGAGCAATGCTGGACATCTTTTCATGTGTTTGTGAGCCATCTGTATGTCTTCTTTGGAGAAATGTCTGTTTGGGTCTTTTTCCCATTTTTTGATTGGGTAGTTTGTTTTCCTGTTATTGAGTTGTATAAGCTGCTTGTATATTTTGGAAATTAATCCTTTGTTAGTTGTTTCAGTTGATATTATTTTCTCAGATTCTGAGGGCTGTCTTTTCACCTTACTTACAGTTTCCTTTGCTGTGCAAAAGCTTTTGAGTTTAACCAGGTCCCACTTGTTTACTTTTGTTTTTATTTCCATTAATCTAGGAAATGGGTCATAGAAGATCTTGCTTTGATTTATGTTGAGTGTTCTACCTATGTTTTCCTGTAAGAGTTTTATAGTTTCTGGTATTATATTTAGGTCTTTAATCCTTTTTGAGTTTATCTTTGTGAATGGTGTTAGGAAGTGTTCTAATTTCATTCTTTACATGCAGCTGTCTAATTTTCCCAGCACCATTTATTGAAGAGGCTGTTTTTGCCCCATTGTATATTCTTGCCTCCTTTGTCAAAAATAAGGTACCCATAAGTGCATGGGTTTATTTCTCGGCTTTCTATTTTGTTCCATTGGTCTATATTTCTGTTTTTGTGCCAGTACCATACTGTCTTGATGACTAGTTTTGTAGTACACTCTGAAGTCGGGAAGGTTGATTCCTCCAGCTCCATTCTTCTTTCTCAAGACTGCTTTGGCTATTCAGGGTCTTTTGTGTTTCCATATGAATTGTGAAATTTTTTTTTCTAGTTCTGTAAAAATGCCATTGATAATTTGATAGGGATCACACTGAATCTGTAAATTGCATTTGGTAGTATAGTCATTTTCACAATATTGATTCCTCATCCCCAGGAACATGGATTCTCTCTCCATCTGTTTATGTCATCTTAGATTTTTTTCTTTCTTTCTTTGTGGCCCTGGTGATGCAAAGTGTGCAGGGACACAGACTGCCTCCGCCCCAGGAGTTATGGCCCTATCAGAGTCTTTTTCTGAGCTTCTTGTAGCTGGCAATCAGAAAGCCTCTTTGGCCAGTCTTTCTCCATAGCTCCACCTGTAGATCAGCACATCAGTCACTTAAAGGGGCACCCTGGGTAGGGACCTACTCTGTAGTTCAGTGGTCAGGCATTTGATGGGCCAGCATTTCTGTTGTTCAGCTGCCAATGCTAGCGTGTGGAGGGAGAGAGGCCATGGTGATGGCTCCACCTCCTACATACACTCAGCAGTATTGCCTTGCTTCCATGGCTGCTCGGCTTTCCTCCACAGACATTTCTCACCACAATCTCTCGCTCATATCCCCTTGATCTGTCTCTCTGCAATCAACAGCAGCACTTGCCCTGGGATTGATCCACGATCCCTAAACTCCAGCTCCCAGCCGTTGCACCTTTCAGAGGACCTGTGACCCTGTCTGGGATATGTATGGCTGTGGCAAGGACTGTCTGATTCTCATTCCATTTAGACTGCCACAGATCAGTTGTTTCAATCTCACCCTTAAATATTTCTCCTCTGACTTAGACAATTGCCCCAATATGGGGATTGGATCCCTGCTTCAGGTCCCCCACACACTGAAGGCAGGTCCAGTTCTCCTAACACTCCTATTTTTCCCCCTAGTTCCTTCATCCTACCGAGTTTTGTGTGGTTCTATATATTCTTTTCCACTGCTCAGGTACTCCTGTCCACTCCCAGCTGGTGTTCTGCTTGCACTTCTGGGTCTGAAGGTGTATTCCTGATATACCTGTGGAGAGAGATGTACTCCACATCCACCTACTCCTCTGCCATCTTGTTCTCTCCCTGAATGTTTTATTTTTTCCTTTTCGGCCCTAGTTTAATTTTTCTTTTAATTTTAGTTTATTGTTATTTTTTAAATTGAAGTATAGTTGATCTTCCCAGGTGGCGCTGGGGGTAAAGAATATACCTGCCAATGCAGGAGAGGTGGGTTCAATTCCTGGGTTGGGAAGATTCCCTTGGAGGAGGAAACAGCAACCCACTCCAGTTTTCTTGCCTGGGAAATCTCATGTACAGAGGAGCCTCATGGACTGCAGTCTGTGGGTCAAAAGAGAGTCGGATATTATTCAGCGCATATAAACACACAACACAGGCAGCTGACTTACAATACTTCAGGTATACAGTAAAGTGATGTGATATTTTCACATATTATACCAAAGTTATTTCAGTATTATTGACTGTGTTCCCTGTGCTGTATATTATACTGTCAGTGTGAGGGGAAAATGTGCAGGAGTTGTTCTGAGCTGTGTCTCCAAGTGATCTGGATTACTTCTCTTGTGACATCCTTGAGGACCATCCACAGAGTCTTACTGCATCCCCTGGAAGAAGACATGGATTTAGCAAACTGGCATGCTCTGCCACAGAATACAGATTTATTTTGCTTCTGCAAAATGATCGTTTATTGAGCAAGCCAACACTTGGCTTGAAACATCACCTTTACCATAAATTACATTGACATATACACATGATCTGCTGGGGACAGTACTGTCAATTGTTTATTCCTACATGAATTTCATGGGGTTTTAATTCATGTACCTTACACAAATTTTCATCTCTTAGTTTCCTTTTTTTCTAAATGCTTTTGACTATGATCATTTTTTGAATTGTTAAATTTCATGAAGCTTGTTTTGATTAAGAGAACTTTGAATTTATAGAGTGATTTGGGGAAAATTTTAAATTATTGAAACTTTCCATCTCCTTACATATACAAGACTCAAATGTGTGTACCATTCAGAATTTCCTTAAGTTTTCAGAGTGCCACTAGGTGTTCTCAATAATAAATATATAGTTTTTATTAATCAATTCATTGCTCTCTTCTTCCTCTTATTTTTCATATTATGCTTTAATCTTCATTATTTCTATTTTCTATTTTTACTAGATTATCCTTGCATTGTTTTCAATTTATTTTGGTAGTTTTCCTCTATCATTGAGCTATATTTCAATATATCTTGTTTGATGATCAATGCAGTTAATTTTATCCTCAGACATTTTCACATTTGCTTGCATTGTCACTCATTTATACATTTGTTTATTTAAAAAAATTTTTATTTACACTTTAACTCAGGAGTTTTTTGTTGTTGTTGTTTAATTTCATTGGATTATATATTGGTTCTGTTGCATATTATCAGAAATATTATTTGTGTCATGGAGATTTATTTAATTATAAATTAATATTTATTTAATTATTTTATTAATTATCTATTTTATCATTGTTTATTAATTTTATTTGGAGAAGGAAATGGCAACGTACTCCAGTATTCTTGCCTGGAAAATGCCATGGACAGAGGAGCCTGGTGGCTACAGTCTATTTGGTCACAAAGAGTCAGACACATCTGATCATTAATTTTATTACTTATTTAATATAATTATTTTTAAATTGTATTTTATTTAATTAATTTATTAAGATTTTATTAAGATTTCTTGGTGATATAGTATGTGGTCTTTTAAAAAATGTTTTATTCATGTTTTAAAAGATTGGGTATTCTCTTTTTGTCTATAAAATAGGGAGTTGTTAAATGGATATAAATTTTTGTTATTCAAAATGAATAAGTTTTAGAGATCTGTTGTGGTTTTAGTTAAAAGTATTGCTTGTACACGTAACATGTGGTAAGCCTAATTTATGTTGAGTACTCTTGCTACAACTAAAATAAATAAATTTCTCTAGACATCAATTAGAAAATATTCTATTCATCTTTAGTCATATTTTAGACAATTTAACTTGGTAATTTTTGAATTTTATTTAAATCTCTATGACCATAGATTTGTTTCATTTTTTCTTGTCCATCCATGAGTATTTTCTTTATCTTTTTAAATGCTGCTCATTAGATGACTGGCAATTCATAACTATTGAATTTTCTATGTATTTTACTAGTGTGGAAACATAATTTTTAATGCTATACATTTTGTATTTTACTTGATAATAATACTAATTAATTAGGATGACTACTTGTTTACTGTTACATCCTTACTTTTGTTATTTTTCTGATATACTTTTTTTTTAACTTCAGTCAATCTATGTCACTTTGTTTTATCTTGTAGCTGATTAACAGCTTAGAAATGGATTTTTTCTAACCAGTATTACTCTTTGTCTTTTCAAGGGGTAATTTAATCCATTTTTATTTACTCTTATTGTGTTTGAGTTTATTCCATGTCTCTTTTGTTATGATTTCTAGTTCCTGTGCTTTCTCGTTGATAGTGTTTTATTTCTTTCTTGTCCTCTCTTGGACTTTAAAAAAGAAAAACGTTCCTTCTTTTTCTTTTCTTATAGTGGATTTGAGTTACACATCCCTATTCAATTCTTCTGGTGGTCACCCTTGACATTTTAATACATACATTTAAACTTAAAACCTTATATTATGGATGAAAGTGCCAAGGACAGAAAGTATAAATGATTTTTCCCTTGTTACTCAGGTGATAGATGTAGATCAAAAACCTTAATCTCCTTAGGTTCAAAACTATTTTCTTTTCTAAATCTCATCCTTTTCACAATATTTGATAGGATAGATCATACTTTATTATACTTGATTCTCCCTTAATATGTCAGCAAATATGTTGGTTAGAAGTGGTCTTATTCTCCTCTCATGATTTCCATCAAAGTGCAAACATGATCAGAGGTGGTACATTCTTTGTTAGGACAGTACTTTTCTTTTGTCAAAGAAAATTAATCCTATGTGATCATTTATCCAGCTATCTTTTATTGCACAAATGAATAAGATACTATTCTTGTCATAAAGGACCACACACATAGCCAGTCGGAGTAGACAAACAACTGAATTAAAAAAATGTAGTAACCTCATATGTTAAATTTGTCTAAAACCTCCTTGATATTCAGTGTTGTCCATAGCACAGCAGCATTTGTAGCCTCTGAAAGTTTTCTAGAAATATAGAATCCTGGGCTAGACTTCCTGAATTAGAATCATCTGAAGAAGATTCTAGGTGATTCATATGCACATTATAGTTTGAGAAACACAACTACAACTAATTTTATTTTCTTTGCTTCCCAACACCTAAAAGGATAAAAAAAAAAAAAAAAGAATTGCAGAGAATTCCTCACCGAGTATACAGGACTTTATGACATAAAATGTTGGTCACTCCTGAATTCATATTTTTTATTATGCTTATCTTTTTTCTATTTTTTCATTAATTTTATTGTCTTCTGAAACTATATGAAACTTAGTTGTGTAAAGATACAACTTTCTGGTAAAGATAGAAGATTCATTCTTCAAATAAATAGTTTTTTGTAATTAAATACTATCCAGTCATAAGCAGTTTTTCTCTGGGTATTTCTTATTTTCTGTCAGTTTTCGGGATAGTGAAGGGATTCATTTGAGCATCACATTTCCAGTGCCTTGCAAGCTAGATGACTTTACACATAAGCTGGAATACCCTCAAGTCCCTCAGAAAAGATACTAACTTAGCAACATGCCAGAGTTAACTCTTTAAAAACTGTTTCTTAAGCAGTGTTTTTCCCATAACGCATGCTTTGAATACAAGGTTGAAGAATACGTTAAATTGACTTTCTATGTCATCTTTAATTGAGCATGCTTTGTCAAGATTATCAAAATGACATAAACCCATGATTGAATATACTTTGATATTTTGAAGTACTCACAGATACTTCAGATTTTTAAAAAATATTGAGTGAGATTTTACATAGCTTAATTAAAAATAATAATGAAATGATTTTACACATGCTTTCCTACCCTGTTCCATCTTTCTAGGCTATGCCAAAAAAAGAAATGATCTCATCATGATATTTTCTTTGATCACTGTAGTATTTCTGAATGTCTATAGTGAAAATATATTTGGTTAATTTATAATGACCTCCCTTAACATTTTTTTTTTATCTTGAATAGTTATTTAACTACAGTTCCTTCTTGTCTCTTGTTTACAGAATTTGACTGCAAACATCTTGAGTACAGGAATATGCTATTGTACTATTCTGCTTTATAGTTAAAGTTCTTCTCTGAATATCTGTTCCTGAACTTCTGTGGCTCTTCACTAAGTACTACTTCTCAGACTTTTTCACTAAAGTATTTATGATGAAGAAAGAACATAAAATATCATTTCTGAGGACTCAGGGGCCTAAACTAAAGCAGAAAATAGAACTTAACATATATTTCAAGTATTTTTTCTGTCCTAAAAACCTGTGCATAGTTTGCATATATCCTTTTTTTTTTTGCTTTATTTTCATATAAAAATAAAATAAATGTTCCAGGAAAATAAGATATGTTTGGGCCATTGCTTAGCTTTCTTATGGCCATGGCTATAGCAACCAACAGTAAGTTTTTTCCATTTTAAAATGTACAGGAAACAGAGGGAGTTTAAACTCTTTTCCTGAGGATTCTAGGCCCCTTATAATCTTGCCTTAGCTCCAAATATTCCTATCTTTTTCTTCTGGTATCTACCTTTGGATGTAGCCAACTCTTATCAGTTTCCTGGGGCTTGCATAATGAAGTACCACAAGCTCTGTGCCTTAGAAAAACAGAAATTGAATTTTTCATAGTTCTGGAGGCTAAATGTCTGAATCGAGGAGCTGGCAGGACACATTTCCTCTGAAACCCATGGAAGAAGGCTCCTAACTTCATTCTTCCAACTTCTGGTGGCTCCAGACCTTCCTTGGCCTGTAACAACAGAATTTCAATCCTTGCCTCCATCTTCACAGCCTCTTCCCTCTATGCATTTTAGTCTCTATGTCCAAAATTCCCCCTTTTGTATGGACATAAATCATATTGAATGAAAGACACACCCTAATGAATTTATTTTAACTTAATTACTCTATAAAGACCCTGTTTCCAAATAAAGTCACAATCTGAGGTATTGAGAGCTAGGACTTCAGTTTATCATTTTGGGGGACAGAATTCAATCCATAACATGACTTGAACCACCATCTTTTCCCAGTATATCACACGTGTTTTTCTCTCTAGGTGGAGTTGCCAAATTTAGCAAATAGAAATACAAGAGCCTCAGTTAAAAATTAATTTCAGGTAAACAGCAAAGAATTTTTATTGTAATTATGTCCTAAATAGTACATGATTCATTCTTATGCCAAACTTTGTTGTGGTTTACTTGAAATCTGAATTTATCTAGCAATCCTGGATTTTGTCTAGTGACCTTACTTCCTCAGTTTTTGCTTTCCTTAGTTTGGTTAAATTATCTCTCATAACTGCCAGTCTGACTTTTCCTTTAAGATTTGGTTCAAATGACACCTACTCCAAGAAGGCTTCCTTGATCTTTCCATCTGAAAGTAATCTCTTCCTCTTCCTAAATTGGTGGTGGTTTAGTTGGTAAGTCGTGTCTGACTCTTGCAACCCCATGGACTCCTGCTAGGCTCCTCTGTCATGGGATTTTTCAGGCAACAATACTGGAGTGTATTGCCATTTCCTTCTCCAGGGGATCTTCCTGACCCAGGAAGCAAATCCAGGTCTCTTGCATTGCAGATAGATTCTTTACCAACTGAGCTATGAGGGAAGCTTCCTAAACTGGCAGAACTTAATCTACACTTCACTTGGGATATTTACCAGTTTTAAGCTTACATTAAAATTATTCATATATTAGTTACTCTACTAAATAAAAAATTATTTGGGGGTCAAAATTTTGTATGATTGAGTTTTCTATCCTCTTTAGTATCTAGCTCAGTTTCTTGGGACTGTAGGCATGCAGAAGAATACAAATAGAAGACAAACAAACAAACAAAAAATTCTTGTTCTTATTTGATTTGGCTTGCTGAAGTAAAACAACAGCACCACTTAATAATAGGAATGAGAGAAATACGTGCAAAAAATCTCTGCCCTTTCATAGAACTCCCAAGTCTTTAACAAAATGCAGCTTGTTTTTTAAAGTGCAGCCTCTTCAGCAAACCACTGGTTTGACCTACACTAAAACTTCATCATCAGGCATAAACTCCCCATTTCTTTGATTTATTATAAAGGATTAAAGTGCTCACTGGTATTTACTTTTGATGATTTATGCCTAGATTATATTTACAATCGGTGTGGAAGAAATATTGAAGGGTGTATTCATACCAACATTTTTCAGAAACATTTTGGCAGTGTGTGGTTGGCAGTGCATAATAACAAGAAGTAGGAGAACCAGACTCATTTTCAATAGCAATAATCCTGTTCTGTACTAATTGTGGTACACAGATACTTTTTATTCATTTTTTCATTTATTCAGCCAACCAACAGGTCATTATTTATTGAGTCAGTTAAAAAGCCTGCTTAAGTTTTGAACTGGATAATGCTGTCAAGGCCATTTTTATCATTGATACTTTTATAATTAAAATCCAGTGGAATTCCTTTCTATTATTCATGCCAAGGGACAGAACAAATATCTTCCTTACATTATAATTTAAATTTTTAATTTTTAAAAATTTTTCCTATTTTTATTTTTTGCTATTTTTCCTAAATTGGCAAACTGTTGGTTACTTGTTTATTAATAGGTATAAGCCATCCCATACACTTGAAAAAAAAGTAGTTTCTGTTCACAAATAAGGTTGGAAAACACTGGTTTTAAGGGAATTCTTTATTGTAGAACTTAGATATTTTAATATATACATGTGCTTGTGTGTAATAATGTCTAATCTTTGTGTGGTTTAATTATTGATATTCTTTGAGAAACAAAACTGTCTTGTATTAGGCTTTCATTGTACAAGCTTATATTTAGGAATAAGGCTCGATCTGTATATGTAAATCTATGAAAATTTATTCTACAAAGCTTCTTTTGTTGTAATTGTTATCTGCTAAATGTCAGCTCAGCAAACTTTTGTTTTTTCCTCTAAAATAAATAATAATAGTAACGTTCAAGATATACCAAATAATGTGTTAATTGGAATGTCAGCCCAGAGTTCAGTCAGGGAAACAGAAACACTATGAATTTTGTGGAACAAGAAATTTCTTGTGACATTGTAGCTCCCACATCTGTAGGAGTCATTGGGCAAGGAAGGTGTGCAAGGAAGAGTTAGAGGACCAGAGAAAAATCACTAGTAAACCTTCTAAACCTGGGGACATTCAGTTACTAAGTGTGGGACCAAAAAGCAGCACTGGTAAAGAGGACCATGGGAGGCTGTTTTTCTGGGTCTGGGGTCTCTATCAGTCAGCAGGATCAGCAGATGTGGGGGAGAGCCGGACATGGGGTGAGGTCCAGGGAGGACAAGTTGGAATCTGCCTGCTACTTTGCATTTCTATTTCACACATATAATCCTGATGGCTTTCAAAGTGTAATGGTGGACGCTTTGCTCCTGCCATCCAAATCTCTTACATACTTTTTTTCCAGACAACTGTAACAAGAAAATCATCAAGGAAGGGAATGATGGGAAGAGAAGTTCCGACTTACATAAATCGACACAGAATAAAGCCACCACAATGCAATTTGTGATATTCCTAGTTTCTATCAGAGAAGAATGCTTTGCATCGTGTGTCCTAGTTCTAGACCTATCTCTACCATTAGTGCTGTGTGATCTTGAGCAAGAGACTTATTTTTAGCTTCACTTTCCATATTTCCTAATTTTGAGGGGAAGAGTGCATAGCATATCTCTTTTATTTTCTGCTGATATTTATTTTTTTAATATTTTTCAGAATAATTATTTTTATTTATTTTTTTTTTGCTGTGGTAAAAGTCACATAATATAAAATATACTGTTTTTACCGTATTTAACTGCACTGTTTCAGAGAAGGCAATGGCACCCCACTCCAGTACTCTTGCCTGGAAAATCCCATGGACGGAGGAGCCTGGTGGGCTGCAGTCCATGGGGTCGCGAAGAGTCGGACACGACTGAGTGACTTCACTTTCACTTTTCACTTTTATGCATTGGAGAAGGAAATGGCAACCCACTCCAGTGTTCTTGCCTGGAGAATCCCAGGGATGGGGTCACACAGAGTCGGACATGACTGAAGTGACTTAGCAGCAACCTCACTGTTCAGCATCACTAAGTACATTCACATTGTTGTGCAACTCTCACTATGCACCCATCTCCTGAATGTTTTACCTTCCTTAATTGAAACTCTGTCCCCATTAAGCATTAACTCCTCATTCCCACCTACCAGGTCCCTGGCATTTAACAATGTGCTTACTGAATCTATGAATTTGACTATTCTAGATATCTTGTATAAGTGGAATCAAACAGTATTTGTCTGCACCTACTGTATACTGGAAAGGAGGACGTAGGAATCTCAGTGGTCAAAGAATCTGCCGGCCAGTGCAGGAGATACAGGTTTGACCTCTGGATCAGGAAGATCCCTTGCAGAAGGAAATGGAAACCCCACTCCAGTATTCTTGCTTGAAAAAGTCCATGGACAGAGGATCCTGGTGGGCTACAGTCTGAGGGGTTGCAAAGAGTCAGACACGATGGAGCAACTGAGTTCAGTACCTTACTAGGACTGAGACCAGAGAGAGAGTGTATTTTGGAAGACACTTTTAAGGGTTAACTTAATATATGTCCTATAAACAGATTGTACTTTTTCTTTTTTTCCCCTATGCTATGCAGTAGATTCTCATTACTTATCTGATAATTAGTTAGATAGCTATTAGCTAGCTCATAAACTAATAATCGGTCTTATTATTTCTCAGTAGTTGCGTCTATGTGTCAATCACAATCTCCCTATTTATTCTACCCTGCCTACATGGAATCTCAGTCAATTCAGTTCCTTCACTCATTTGTGTCCGACTCTTTGTGATCCCATGGATTGCAGCATGCCGGGCTTCCCTGTCCATCACCAACTTCCAAAGCCTACCCGAACTCATGTCCATCGTGTGGGTGATGCCATCCAACCATCTCATCCTCTGTTGGATCCTTCTCCTCCCCTCTTCAATCTTTCCCAACATCAGGGTCTTTTCCAGTGAGTCAGTTCTTCACGTCAGTTGGCCAAAGTATTGCAGTCTCAGCTTCAGCATCAGTCCTTCCAGTGAATATTCAGGACTGATTTCCTTTAGGATGGACAGGTTGGATCTCCTTGCAGTCCAAGGGACTCTCAAGAATCTTCTCCAACATCACAGTTCAAAAGCATCAATTCTTTGCCGCCCAGCTTTCTTTATAGTCCAACACTCACATCCACACATGACCACTGGAAAAACCATAGCTTTGACTAGATGGACCATTGTTGGTAAAGTAATGTCTCTACTTTTTAATATGCTGTCTAGGTTGGTCATAGCTTTTCTTCCAAGGAGCAAGCATCTTTTAATTTCATGGCTGCAGCCGCTATCTGCAGTGATTTTGGAGCCCAGGATTATAGAGTCTGTCACTGTTTCCACTGTTTCCCCATCTATTTGCCATGAAGTGATGGGACCGGATGCCATGATCTTAGTTTTCTGAACGTTGAGCTTTAAGCCAACTTTTTCACTCTCCTCTTTCACTTTCATCAAGAGGCTCTTTAGTTCTTCTTCGCTTTCTGCCATAAGGATGGCATCATCTATATGGAATCTAGAAGAACCTATATACCAAGCAGAGATGAGACAAAGACATGCCAGTCAATGTTGAGATATGAAGAGAATTAGGGGCATCCTCAGCCAACTCCTGTATACGATATGTTAAAATATTATTTTGTAGAAGCATAATAAAGATTATATAGTCATATTATAGGAATCTAATAAAGCACTAGATACAAGTCTGGTAAAATGCATTTACTCTTGCCAGGATCAAAATAAGAACTCTCTAAGTAGACTTTGACTGCATTCTAGAACCATGAGGGCAAGTATAAAGAAAAGAAGAAAAGTATTCCATTTCAAGCTAGATTTTTTTAAACATTTATGTCTCAATGTCATTTCTCCTCCCCAAATTATTTATGTTATGGTTTTTCTGAGAAATTTTTAATGATTGATTTTTCTTTCTTTGCAATTTCTTCAGTGGTAACATTAATTTCTGTGTGAATTTAAAAGATTAATAGAGAAAATAGTTTTTACATACTGAAATAAGATTGCCTTTTCTGTAACTAAAGGATACATGCATACAGTCAATCTCCTGATCATGTGAATGCTGGGGTCGATTGTTTTGTTGTTCTGTTGCTCAGTCATATTTAACTCTTTGTAACCCTGTTGGCTATAACACACCAGGCTTCTTTGTCCTCCACTATCTCTCATAGTTTGCTCAAATTCATGTCCATTGAATTGATGATGCTATCTCACCATCTCATCCTCTACCACCCCCTTTTCTTTTGCATACAGTCTTTCCCAGCATCAGGGTCTTCATGAACCACAGCCTTCATTGCACAACTCAGTGAAGCTTTGAGCCACCCATGCAAGACCACCCAGGACGGATGAGTTATAGTTAAGAGATCTCACAAAATGTGATCCATTGGAGGAGGAAATGGCAACCCTCTGCAGTATTCTTGCTTGGAGAAGCCCATGGGCTGACTGTACTAGGCCATTTTATCTAAGGGACTTGAGTATCATGGGAACAGTTATCCATGAGGCATCCTGGAAGCAATTTCCCATGGGTACTAAGGGATACATGTCTGATGTATTACAGTTGTTGAACATTTACAAAGTGGCTACTATATCCTAGAGATCCTGGACATACTGACAATACAGTTGTTCATAGAAACACAAGCAACAGGGCAGCTCTATCACTGTGCAAACATCTATACAGATAATAACAGTAGTAGGAACTGGATTCTATGATAGATTTAGTTGCACAATCTTGTGAGAGTACAGAAGAAAGCCAGGAGAGACAACTTTGAAAAGATGATATCTCAGCTGGAGTGATTTTTTTCCTTAGTTTTGTCTGTTACCATTTAATGAGAGGGAGTTAGCCTGACAAAGGGAAGAGAACAAGAAAAGAAAATTGAGTCACTAGAACATCAAGTGAGCAAAACTAGAAAGAATGGCTCTGTGTTGTACTGTCGCTGGGCATTGGGCTTGCCTCTTGTTTAGTCCCAGTAAAAATCACAATGGTACTGCTGAAACTATTTGCAGGGCAGAAGTAGAGATGCAGATGAAGAGAATGAACTTGTGGACACAGCAGGGGGAGGAAGAGAAGACAAGTTAAGAGAGTGGCATTGACATATATACACTGCCATGTGTAAAATAGATAGCTAGTGGGAAGCTGCTATATAACATGAGGAACTTGGCTTGGTACTCTGGGATGAGGGAGGGGTGTGGGAGGAAGGCTCAAGAGGGAGAGAATATACATACGTATGTTGTTTAGTCACTAAGTCATGTCTGACATTTTTCAGCCCCATGGACTGAAGTATGTCAGGCTTCCCTGTCAATCACCATGTCCTGGAGTTTGCTCAAACTCAAGTCCATTGAGTTGATGATGCCATCCAACCATCTCATTCTCTGCCTCCCCTTTCTCCTCCTGCCCTCAATCTCTCCCAGCATCAGGGTCTTTTCCAATGAGTGGACTCTTTGCATCAGGTGGCCAAAATATTGGAGCTTTGGTTTCAGCATCAGTCTTTCCAATGATTATTTAGGGTCAGTTTCCTTTAAGATTGACTGGTTTGATCCCCTTGCTGTCCAGGGGACTCTCAAGAGTATTCTCCAGCACCACAGTTTGGAAGCGTCAGTTCTTTGGCACGTAGCCTTCTTTATGGTCCAACTCTCACATCTGTGCATAGCTTTGACTATGTGGACCTTTGTCAGCAAAGTGATATCTCTGCTTTTTAATATATGTACACTTATAGCTGATTCACATTAATGTACAGCAGAAACTAACATAATGTTGTAAAGCAATTATCATCCGATCTAAAACAAATCCATAAATTAGAACTATTATTATGGTTGTTTGTGAATGTCAGATGTGAAGGACTAGGAGTCTTACATGTTAAGAGGAGCCTGGTCTTGGTTTGGTGAAGAAGCTAGGGTTTGTTTTCTGAATGAGGAAATATTGAAAAACGTTGAACCCAAGTTCAACTTAGTCAGATATTTGGAGGATGAAGTTGAAACAGGTAAGAGTTGTAAGGTTGGGAACCAGTTCAAATGTAATAGTAATAATCCAGCCCTACCTTAGGATATAGAAAGCATTTTATGACATATGTTGATTAAAAATGCTGGGTTATGGGAAAATCAAATTTAGTCACCTTTTTCAGTATTTAAATAGTTATGGGTCCATATACATGTTAGTTATAACTAAAAGTTGATTGTGGTTTCAGGTTTTATTTTTTTTAAGTTTGGTTGCTCAACCTCTGTGTCTTTAATCTTCCAAGTAGTTGAGGAGGCATAATTTATTTCACCGATGGTATAAATAGCAGTCCCTTGTCTTTTGTCCCCCTTCTTCATTATTAAAAGAAGATAATAAGGCAGCAATCCACACAGCTAAAAGTAAAATTTTTATTTTGTTTTCTGTAGTTACAAGTGGCCATGTGACATAAATCTATCTAATGAGATACAAGTGGGAGCCTCTTGGGACTTCTGGGAAGATTTTGTTAGTTTGATAAATCTATTACACTTAGTTTCCTGCTGCAAAGCAGCTGCAATGGCCAGATAAACAGGGAGAGGCATTTTGTGACCACACATCAGAAGTAATAAAGCAGGAAGGTTGAGAGAGACTGGTACTTGAACATCTTTACCAGCGCTGAACTGCCAAACCCAGGTCTCTTGTTATTTGAGAAGATAAATCCTTTTTCCTGGTTAAAACACTGTTTTATGGTTTTTATTGTATAGAGATGAATGCATCCTGATTTCTTGTTTCAATTGTATCACTTTCCCCAAAAGGGACTCTCAGAAGAAGCAGGGTTGGAAGGAGATGGCAGCATAAGTTATCTCCTAAGCTTATCCATTCAACGCATCCTGAAATTCTCCAAGCAACTGAATATTCTTTGGCTACAAGAGTAACACTCCATGAAATGTACAAACATTTGTTTTTTTCAGTAGGTGAAATCTTTCAGCAACTTTTCTCTCTGGTAGATTATAATACATTGTTTAGTCGCTAAGTCGTGTCTGACTCTTAGCAACCCCGTGGACTGTAGCCCATCAGCCTCCTCTGTCCATGGGATTTCCCAGGCAGGAATACTGGAGTGGATTGCCATTCCCTTCTCCAGGGAATCTTCCCAACCAGGGACTGAACCTGTGTCTCTTGCATTGGCAGGCGTATTCTTTACCACTGAGCCACCTGGGAAGTTGGATTGAAATAAGAAGGTATGAAAAGCTTTTGGCTCACTTGGTGAATTTATGCTTAACATAAAGAAGAAATGAGTTATGGAAGCAGCTTAGGAAAAAGGGCCAGAAATGACTAAAACATCCACTGGATAAAACTGAATTCTACTACATAGTCAGGATGCTGTCAAAAGATACACTGATAGGTAATGTGAAGAATGAGATAAAAAAGGTAGCCTATCATTCGTAAGCTGGAAAGAATACACTTCAGACAAGTAGTTGACAAGCAATTATCTTACACAATTTCCTTAAAAGACCTTGGGGCATGGACCTTCTTTAAAGATCATTTTCAATTTTTTATTCAGGTTTATTTTAGCAACACTTTAAAACATTATTTTTTGGTCACAAACAAGAAAACATCACCAATGGTTTAGGTCCAAATTGAAACCTGCTCTTTGTCATTGATTAGAACATGCTGCCCCTCAGTAGTAAAAGTATTTGCAAAACTGCTAAAGAGAACTCAATAAGCATAAACTTAAGCAACTTGAACTAAAAGAAAAGTCTAAAAAACAAAGGTAAATGGAGCCTTTTCAACAAATCATATGGGGACAACTGGACATTATATGAAAAAAAAAAAAGTCTAGACTTTTGCCTTATACCTTTCACTAAAATCAGTGCAAGATGGATCACAGATCTGAGTGTAAAATATAAAACTCTAAAACTTCTAGATGATAAAATAGGGAAAATTCTAGGTGATCTTGGGTTTGGCAATCAGTTTTTAAATAAACTCCCAAAAGCATAATCCATGAAAGAGAAAAATTAAGTTGAATTTTATTCTAGTTAAAAACTGCTGTGCAAAATACACTTTGAAGACACTGATGATCACTTCGTAGTATATACTAATGCTGAATTATGATGTTGTACACCCAAGACTTATATAATCAAAAATAAAATTAAATTGAAGACAAAAAGATATTGTGAAGAGATTGAAAATATCAGCCACAGACTGGTAGAACACATTTGCGAAGCACATACTCAAGGACTTGTTTCCAAAATGTACAAAGAAATTTTAAAACTCAATGTTAAGAAAATGAACAGCCTAATCAAAAAATAGGCAAAAGGCTGAACAGACATCTCGTGAAAGAATATCTACAAATGGGAAATAAGCATATGAAAGTAAGTTTAGTATCATATGTCATAAGGGAATTGCAAATTAAAATGAGGATATCAATACACACCTGTTAGAATGGCTAAAATCCAAACAACTCACATTAGCAAATGCTGGCAAGAATGTGTAGCTTTGGGGACTCCCAGTCGTTGATGTTGGGAATGAAAAATGACACAGCCATATTGAGAAACAGTTTGGCAGTTTCTTACAAAGCTAGACATAGTCTTACTGTATGATCCAGCAATCATGTTCCTAGGTACTTACCCATTTAATTTGAAAACTTATGTCCACATAAAATCCTGTGCACAAATGTTTATAGCAGACATTTGTAATTGCTCAAGTGAGACTCAATCAAGGTGAATGGAAAAACTGTGACACATACTTACATACAATGCAGCATTATTCACTAATAGAAGAAGAAACGAATTATCAAGCCATGAAAATAAAGGAGAGAAACTTAAATAAGTCTTGCTGAGTGAATGAAGACAACCTGAAAAGTCTACATACTGTATGCTTCCAACTCTATGACATTGTGTAAAGAGCAAAGCTAGCTGTTCAATTTGTCTGTACATTTAAAACTGGTCAGTAAAATAAAGGGTCTATTAATTTTAAAATCTTACCTTTGAGTTACTTACAGTGATCTACTGTAATTAGCTCCAGAAATTGTCAATAGATCAATTTTAAAAGGAAAGAAACAGTATCCACCTTAGGCTATATTTCTTTTATTATACTAATAAATACAACAAATCTTAAGCGGAAATATTATCTTAAAAATATTAAATAGAAATATTAAATAGAAAAATTTAATTTCTATTAAAAAAAGACACTGAATTTTTAAAATTCTACAAGTTGTTTAATATTCCACGACGAAGAACTGTTGGAACTAGGTCCAAATCCACTTCCTTCTTATGATGAATCCCAAAGCTGTCCAAATCCACCATAGTTATATACTTGGGCTCTGGAATGAGAAGACTTTGCTTCACATCCCAGCCCAGCCATTTCCCAGCTAGTTAACCCTAGGCAAACTCCTTATGTCTATAAACCTCAATTTTCTTAATCTCAAAATAACATACTGAGAGTTCTGTTTGATGAGATTATTATTGGAAATAAAGTTCTTTTCCTAAAGTCTGTAACATGTTAATCAGTATGAAGTTTTCTCCCATCACCATCATCACTATTGTCTTTGCCAGTGGCAGAGGGTGACTTGATTCAAGGAAGTACAGACAAGATGAACAAGTACATAGAAGAGCCCACAGTTACAAAAGCAGAGAATTAATTTTTGCAAGGGAAAGAGGTGCAAAACCAGTAAGTAGCTGGGATCATGCTATTCTTCTTATTTTTTTCCTTCAGTATCTCTATGTGGGTAAAGTAGGTTAAAACAAAACAAAGCAGGACTCTAGGTTCATCCACCTTGTTAGAACTGACACTATATATTAATGCATATATATGGAATCTAGAAAGATGGTACTGATGAAATATGGA
The DNA here is from genome assembly GCF_910594005.1 of Cervus elaphus. Taxonomy (NCBI): domain Eukaryota; kingdom Metazoa; phylum Chordata; class Mammalia; order Artiodactyla; family Cervidae; genus Cervus; species Cervus elaphus. The sequence continues at coordinate 29,156,357 of NC_057833.1, read as the reverse complement.
CATGGCTGGTGGGATAGGAAGGAGAGCATGGGATGTATGGAGAAAGTAACATGGCAACTTATGTTGCCATATGTAAACTAGAGAGCCAATGGGAATTTGCTATGTGACTCATGCAACTCAAACCTGGGCTCTGTAACAATCTAGAGGGGTGGGATGGGATTAGAGATGGGAGGGAGGTTCAAGAAGGAGGGGACATGTGTATACTTATGGCTGATTTGTGTCAATGTTTGGCGAAAAGCAACATATTTTGTAAACACATAATGTAAAGAAATTACCCTTCAATTAAAGAATAAATAAATTTAAACAAAGACAAAAAAGCAGGGCTATTACCTTAGCAATTAACAAGGAAGCAAATCATAAACTTACAGGTCTAGGCTAGATATGAAGCCAGAAAAGGTTCTTTTCCTACTTGACTCTGGTGTTAAGTGGATGTAATGGGGAAGAATCATGTGAACGTCTTTTCCTCTGGGGTTTTAAAGCAGAAACTATTATAAATGCCTCCCTGTTTTGCTATGTAACTAGAAGTTTGGCTTTCTAGAATAATGATACATGAACACTCAGTTTCTAAGTCATGTTAGACTCTTTGTGACCCCATGGACTGTAGCCTGCCAGGCTCCTCTGTCCTTCGATTACTTAGGCAAGAATTCTGAAGTGCATTGTCATTTTCTTCTCCAGGGGATCTTCCTGCCCTGGGGATTGAACATGCATCTCCTCCATTGCAGCTAGTTTCTTTACCACTGAGCCACCTGGGAAGCCCCATACAGCAAGGATAAAATGGAGTTAAATTTCCAAGACATTTCAAATGCTTAAAAGGGAAAACTTGTATTTAAAGTGAAGTTTCTAGAGTGACTACCACTTAAACCCGCCTTGATATATGGACTAAGGCTGTGACACAATGGCTGGCAAACAGTAAATGTACCATCAATGCTGAATGAATGAATGACCCTCCACTCCTACCCAAATAGTGTTGATTTTCCTGGTGTGCCTCTAGAGAAAATTGCCATTTAAAGACCTCTTCTGGGAGAATCTGAGGATAACTGCAAAGTTTTGGAAGCCTCAGTGTGTTACTCTATGTATGTGTGACCTTAAAGCAAAATATCTATAAAGAGGACAGGGAGTAGGTTGATGGCTATCTTCTCTGGACCAATGAAATTATTTTCTTGTTTTTCAGTTATTTTCTCTAAATCCTGTAGTTAAGATTTTTAAAATGAGTGGAAGCCCAGGTAGGAGCAGAAATTAAGCCAGGCTCTTCATTTTGACCCTGTTATTGACTGAGTATGTACATCCCCTCGAAGTTCATACTTTGAAGCCCTAATCCCCAATGTGATAATATTTGTAGGTATAGTTTTGGATACCATAATGATCCAACTGAGCTAACCAAAGTTGTACAAAATAACCAGAGAAAAAGGTTCCCAGAGGTTTGTGCTATCAGCTATTTATTGTGAGACTTTAAAGCTCATTGATTTGCTTTGTTTTTCAGATCACTGTTAAAGTGATATAATTTAATTAAGATAACATATATCATTTTTCATCAGTTGTGAAACATGTTTTTGTTCATATTTTCCTGTATCCAAAACTAGAATGTGTTTTATAATCAATGTTTTCTTATCATATTTTCTCTTTTTGTTTACTGTCTCTTAATACTGTATCTTACAGTTGAGCCTTTTAGATTTGATGAAATATGATGTGAAGAACATTAGAGCACTTTCACTACATTCTCATGTGATTATTTCTTTATTCATTCAGTAAATATGTATTTACTTAACCAATAGGATTCTCCTTCCATCTATACTTGGTGCTGGGGTTAAAGGTGAATCAGACCCCTGTCTTCAAAGAACTCCTTGCTGACAAGGCAGACTCGACACAAAGAAAAAGGGGAAAAGTTTGAAATAAGACAGTCATAGTAAGGATGAGAAAGATCCAATAAATATAGAAACTAGTAAGGAGGTAGAATTGAGAAGAAGCTGGTAATGTTTGGGTGATGATACAGATTTTTAAGATAGAGAATACAACAGGAAAACAGGTTTTGATAGGAAACCTAATAAGTTTTGATACTTATCCAACATATAGAAATTGATGTGAAGGACTGGACTTAAGGTCAGAGTCCCGGTATAGTCATTTGGATGTTTGAGTTGTCAGTGTGGAGTTGGCATGGGTGTTCATGAGATTGCTTAGAATAAACATGTAGAGTAAGAAAGAGCCAAGGATAGAACATTAGGGGTACACCAGGGCAGGAGTGATCAGAGAAGGAGGGAATCTGGATGCAATAGTTCACAGGAAGCTGAGAACACTCATTGCTATAGGAAGAACTGAATGAGATGAGTGTGCAGAGTCTTAGATGTGGAAATTTAAATGACAGTCGATGTTACCATTAAAAGCATTCTCTGAACCAATATTTAATGTCATTTCCTTGGTTTTAAGTTAAAGCAATGATTGAGAAATGAGTATGTTGAAATATGTTTTCATCTGTTGCAAACTCCTGAGGAAAGCTTTGTTTCATATGTTAGAGACTGTGTCTTATATGGTCCTGTCAAATTGAATTCCTTCAAGCTTTAGTGTAAGAAAAGCTTTGTCATCCACAGAACTATTATATTTCCTTTAATCAGACATGAGAATATGTGATCCATTATTTCACTTTTTCTCTTGGCTGCCAGGAAGATCAGAGCTAAAAGAAGTGCTCAATCTTAGTGATCTTCTTATCTCATATTCTGTGTAGAATAATATCTGCTCCTTTGGCTATCTCTTTCCTGATCAATTTTTGCCTTTATCTTTTATGTTCTTGTGTTTATTAAAAGGAATTGAAAACATACTTCAGAAGGATGGGAAGTCTAAATTATAAATACCTAAAAATAAATAAAAGCCTCATAATAAATAAAAAATACCTAAAATAAATAAAATACATCACCATCATGATGTAGTTTAGAATTTATTTGATATTTCTACTGAAACAAAGTCTAGGGCATGAATTAGTAGTTAATATTAATGTGTAGAAATGAATGCTTGGATTGTTAGTCTCTGTGTGATCTGTGACAGCAGCTCTTTATTCAAACTATTTGAAGAGTTGAACTCATATCATTAATGATTCAGGTGCACTAATCAAATAATAAACCGTAAATCCACATTGATTTCAATCTTTATTCAGGACACTAGGGAAAATAATCAGTGTTTGCTGAAGGAATGAGGAAAATTGGAAAGGAAATAAACATTATTTTTAAAACCCCTTTGGAATATATTAGTTGGGGAGAAAATTTGACAGCTATTTTAAAGGTAATTGACAGCGTCTCGTAAAAAACATCATATTCCTTTCTAATATGACAATTATGCCATAACATATTTAGAACTTTCAGTATTGAAAATAGTATGTTTCTAATTGCTTTCAGAGTTGCTTAAACTTATCTTACTGGTGATTAGCAAGAATTATAAGTACCCTAATTTCTACAGAGTCTTGCTGAGTATGTGCTAGGTGGCTGTGATCAGTTTGCAATGGCCTTTAACAAAAATTTGATAGGAGGAAAGGATAGCCTAATAATCATTAAAGTCACAGCTACAAATTTTAAGAAGTTACAAGATGTCCGGTAATAGGCAAACAATCTTATATGCATTAATTCCTCACACCAGAATTATTATTTTCACTGTTTTTCGTATGAGGAAACTGAGGCTTTGAAAGACCACCCAAAGTGCCAGACCTGGGATTTAAACTTGCAGTTTTAACCTTTATATTCTATCGACCTGAAATTCATTCTTCTCACAATTATTCTTCAAGTTTTGCCTACCTTACCTTTTAAAGATTTATTACATCCATTCTATAATCTTTGTCAATATTCATTCCTAGTTCAGAGTGTCTGGTTTATTCCTGAACGAGTACAAAAGCCTCAAAATTAGAGATTTTCACCGTATAGAGTGAAGAGGGTACTGTATTCTTTCCTCGAAAACCAACTATAAAACTATAGAAAATTATCAAAATCAACAAGTCAGAGCCCGGAAATTGACAATGATTTAAAACAAGCTGAGAAGCACTGGCTAGAAAGTTAAATTTCAAATAAAGAAACTGGGAATTCAAAGAATTCTTACCTGAAGCTGCATCCACTTTGATAATAAACAGCAAAAGGGCAGACATACATCCAACCATACCAATAATTGCCTAAAATGTAAGTAGACTAAGCACCCAAACCAAATGTAGGCATCATCAGACTGAAAACAAAGTAAGATTCAACTCTATGCTCTTTACAAAAAACACACTGTAGATTCAGACTCAATTAAACTGAAAGCAAAAGGATGCAAAAAATACACTATGCAAATAATAACCATCAAGAATCTGAAATGACTACATTACTATCAGACAAAATTGACTTTAAGATAGATATATTACTGGAGACAAAGAGGAATATTTCATAGTGATAAAAAGGTCAATTTTTCAAGAAGATAATGAGAGTACTCCTGAATATGTAATACAAAAACCAGCAGAAGTGAAAGGAGAAATAGGCATTTGAACAATAACAAGAGACTTTTACATTCCATTTTCAAAAACTGATACACAAACTAGACAGAATGTCAGCAAAGATATAGAAGACCAAACAATGCTAACTACCACCTTGACCTAACTGACATTTATGAAACACTCCAATCAATAAACATTGAATACATGTTCTTTTCAAATGCACATGGTAAATTATCAGGGTTTAGACAATGTGTTGGACCATAAAACAAATATCAGTGAATTTAAGAGGACCAAAGTCATACAAACTATCTTCTCTGAACACAGGAGAATTAACTTAGAAATGAACCAAGAAATGAACCAAGGATACATCATCCCAAAGGGTACAGATCATCCCAAAGGGTACAGAATTCCAGTTCACTAGATTTTAAACCTTGTTCACCTGTAACTTATTCATGGTGGTTAGCATCTCTAAAATATTTAAACTGCCACTCATATCAATAGAGCATTGCTGAATCTACTATTAACACCCAGTATGAAAAATAACAGATTAATCTAACTGATTAAGTCATAAAATATTTACTGAGTGCCCACTCTGTGTCAGGGGCTACTTTTATTGTTGAGGATACTTTAGTAAACATGAACAAACTTCAAAGAAATTCCTGCTATCACTTAGCTTGTATTTTACAGGAAGATAAAAAAAATAAAATAAATATGCAAATTTAATGTGTATTTGAGAGCAATAGAATATATTACACAGGGCATAAGGATAGAAAATACTGGGATAGTGAGTCAGGGTTGCAGATTTAAGATCAGGAAAGGCTTTATTGAGCAGATGATATTGAGGAAAAGGTTGGAGAACTGAGTCATGTAAATTTTAGGAAGAAAGGCACTCCTGGTAGAAAATTCCTAGAAATAATGACAAACCAGTAGCAATGTGACCCCCTAGAATCTACATTATACCTCTTCACTATAATTTTTCACTAAAAGGTATCAGGTTACCTCCGAGAAGTGATTCATTGCAGGTCTGGGATAGAAACTGCTCAAAATCAGCCTGTAAACATTGTAGTTGTTTAGTCATTAAGTTGTGCCTGACTCTGCGATCCCATGGACTGTAGTCTGCTAAGCACCTCTCCCCAGGCAAGAGTATTGAAGTGCATTGCCATTTCCTTCTATAGGGAATATTCCTGACTCAGGGATCGAACCTATGCCTCTTGCATTGGTGGGTGGATTCTTTACCCCTGAACCACCTGGGGAAGCTCCTGGGGACATTAGGTTATATTAGAAAGCAGGGACTCTATCAAAAACAATTGAAGTCTTACAAACATACATAGGCCATATTGATGGGGCTCACACTAGCCAAGAGTGGGAAAATTTTAGTATCAGAATACTAATACTCAAAACAGATTAAAACACATCAGTTACATAAATAATATGAATTCATAATGATGCAAAGAGAAAACTCACCATCACTACTGAAGATTTTTAGAGTACCAATTCATTATTTTGAAAACTGATAGCTGTTTGAATATACTTTAGAAATAAAAAGTTAATAGTTTTTTGTGTGGAATAATTCTAAACATTAACTGCAGTGTCATAAAATCATTATTGAATGGTTCTAGGCATTAATCATGAAAGCTCCTAAAACCTTTAAATGACAGATTGATGAGAAACTTGTTATAGGAAGATTAGGATAACATAAGTTGAACCCACTGATCAGTCTTTACATCACCAGAAGGATCAGTCAGTTTGTATGGACTTTCTGAAGTGATCTTCTAGGAAGGACAAAATACAGCCACCTATGTAGTAGTCTTTAGGGAAGAATTAAAATTATTGAAACCTTTAGAATATACCTATTGATTTACATGATATACAGGACATGAATACGTAACATGGATGCTATAATCCAAATCCATAATATAGGAATTTTGAGTGGACAGATGCTTTGTGTTCTTCAACAAATAAATGGCATTAATATAAAAATTGGGTGATAGGTGAAAATGTTTTCCATTTAAAGAAATTCAATAGTCATATCAACCAAATGCAATGTGAGGAACTTATTTGAATTCCAACTCCAATTAGCCGACTCTAAAATGATGTTTGTGATGTAACAAGAAAAGTAAGTTCACAATCTGAGTATGAGATATTGCTAAGGAATTAACACAAGCTTTGTTTGGTGTAAGGCATTTTTCGTTAGTGATAATACTGAAGCATGTAGAGGTAAAATATACAATAACATAAATTTGCTTTAAAATAAAAGTGATGGGTATATAAGAAAAGTGTTAATTGTTGAAGCTAGATGGCAGGTATGTGAGGGTCATTATCCTGCTCTGTCTACTATAGGTATGTTTAGAAATATTTATAATAAGTTAAATGAATGGATTTAAGCTTTAATTACCAAATTTTCTTCAAAGGGAACTAGTAAATACTCTTGGGGCTAAAATTATTATAGTGTTAAAAATCCATGGTCTGTTTTTTAATGCTCCCATGCCTGACCATACCCATTGGCCATTAAAAAACTAGCAAGTGAAGATAATGGCCATCATCACTGTATCTTAAACACTTTATACTCAGTTTATTATAATATTTAAACATTGCTGAGAGCTAATGTGGCAGAGATGACTGGTTGGCACAAGCAGTCCTATTCCCATTTCAGAGTGTAGATTCAAGTGGGGAAGTAGCTGCCTCTGGACCACATTTCTAGTCCCTTTTGCATCTGGGTGTGACCATGTGACTAGTTCATACCATTGTGATTTTAATGAGTGTAATGAGTGTCTGCTGGCTTAGGGGGTTAAATATTACCACACAATGCTCCAAGTTTTCTCTTCCATTCACCTGTTTCCTCCTCTTTGGTGACGGGATGATATCAGGGAAATCTTGAAGACTCAAGATGGTGGAATCACAAGATGAAATCAGCCTATGTCTTTGTGTCACTGGTGGAAGGAAGTTGCCTTAAAGATCTTTCCAATCAGGAAGGGTTACATTGAAATTTGTGTTAGCAAGAAATCTACTTTTGGGCCAAGCCACTGATATTTTGGGGTTGTTTGTTACAGCACATTACCTTTCCTGACTTACACAGTTGTATAATATTACCCCTATCTTTAGATAAGGAAACCAAGCTGGGAAATGTTGGATAACTTGTGTAGAGAGCAACAGTTAGAGAAGACCAGAGCCAGGACCTGAACTTTGGTTTTCTAATCCTTAAGGATATGCTCTTGATGGTGGCATACCAGAATATTCCATGGAACAGAGACTTTCTGATAGATGCTCTGTGACTTGGACTCCAGCGCCTTATTACTCCTTATATCTCAAGTACTGGCTTTAGAGTCCAGGTGACTATTCAGAATCTTTCTTAGCCTTCAAACTGAGACCTCCTTGAATCATATCCTTTTATTGTTTTGGTTTGTTACTTTTTACTATGGCCTGACCTGCACCTTAAAAATGATTTGGCCAGGAAGACTCCCACCCTTAAGAACTTGAGTTTCTGGTTATTTACTAAGCAAAGGCTTTGTCTCTGGAAAAGTTCCCCAGGGAAAACACAATGCCATGAACTGGCTATTTTATAAACACCTACGTAGACTAGTTGGTCTTAATATTTTTGAGACCAGTCATTCTCAAAGGGTAGTCTCAGGACCAGCAACATATGTGTCATCCATATCTGGGAACTTGTTAAAAATACAGATTCTTGAAGCACAGGCCAGAGTTACTGAATCAGAAACTCAAGGAATCGGTCCCAGCAACCTGCCTTTCAACAAGATATCCAGGGGACTATGATATATGCTTCAATTAGAAAACTGTCAATTCACCCTTCCACTTTAAAATTTTGCTTGGAATTAAACAAAGAAACAAAAAAAATTATGTTTTTCCTTCAAAATTTCTATTAAATACTATCTTTCAAAGGACTCCAAGAAAGTTCCTAAAGATCTTTATCAACATATGGGCATTATAGTTTGCCTACCCTAACTAGGAATCCTCTTAAAACTATTTAAAATTTCTCCTACTTTCTTTCTTCTCTAAACTCTTTCTCATTTTGCAGACTCCCCCCCACCCCCATCTACTTTCTCCTTCTGTCGTTTTTTATACTGTTGTTGCCGCTTCTCCATGAATTCCCTTTGGCTTTGCTCTATCTATTTGCACTAAATTCAGACTCAACTTTGTTCCGTTTATTTAACTTTCACTCTCTGCTCTCTACTCTTATTTTAATTTGATGTTCCATAAAGGATGCACCTTACAGGGTTACCTGTTTCCCAAGGACAAACCTCCAATTATTGACATAACTAAGTGGTCCCAACCTGACCTCTCTGGGCCATTTAAGTTATAGATGTCCTTGGTTACCTCTCCATAATGTGTACTCTCTCTCTTTCTTTTTTTTTAATGGGACCATGCATGCAGAGAGTTTGTGCTGTTTGCTGGGCCTAGTTGCTCAGGCGTATCCAACCCTTTGCTACCCTACAGACTGTAGCCCACCAGGCTCCTCTGTCCATGAGGATTCTCCAGGCAAGAATACTGGAGTGGGTTGCCATGCCCTCCTCCAGGGCATCTTCCCAACCCAGGAATGAAACCCAGGTCTGCCACATTAAAGGCGGATTCTTTACCATCTAAGCCACCAAGGAAGCAGAGAGTTTACTTAATTCTAATTTCTGTTTAGTGATACACTGTTATCATCCGTGTATGTGAAGTCTCTCTCATTTAATTACTTATGTTTTTTATTTTATTTCTGTTACCCGATATTTTTCTCTTTTACAAAAGCGCCCACTTCTACTAGGTTTGATAGATATCTTTGAATGTTTATCTTTATAAAATGTTATTTTATTTATGTTGGTTCTAAATTTAAAAATTATATTAATAAAAATCTGTTTAATATATTCACTGCACACTTTTTAAGAGCTCTCCATGATACTCAGTATAGGTGTCTCTTGTGGTTTCTAGATATTGGGTAGTACTTGATGATATGCAATGAACATATTTTACTCATTTTTTCCTCCTTTCACTCTCAAAAGCAAGGTTACTTAACTTACTATGGGAATGTTCTTTGTTCGAATAGAAAATAATTGATCTTGGCAGAGTAGAGCAGGAAGTCCTTTTTGCTGGTTGATAAAACAAGACCTGGCTCTGTGGTACTTTTTGGTTTTCACCTGTGAATACATTACAACTCTAAGTTGGAAGGATTTATCAGCTTTTTACTTTTAGCATTGTTTTCCAATAGAAATGTGGTGCCTCAGTGTATTTCTCTTTATCCTTAAATGAAGAGTAAAGTGGATCATTCTTTCAAGTACTTATTTTTAACAGAGTTCTCCATCTGTTTTTCCTTTTTCTGGTGGCAAATGGACACATTCTCATATATTCAGTTAAGTTCTGCTCCTATAAAAAATGTATAATTCCAAGAGAGTTTTTTCCAACATCAGTAAATTCTTGGGAGGTAGGAATCACACATGCATTTCACAAGTAGGAGTTCAGACATGTAATTCCATCTGCAAATAGATAATTAAAAATAGGAAATTAAAAACTGTGCATCAAAACACACTACCAGTAGAGTCAAAGGGAACCTGTAGAATGGTGAAAAATATTTACAAATCATACTCTGCTAAGAGATTGAGAATATATAAAGAACTCCTATCACCCAACACCAAATAAAAAACCCAATTAAAAATGGGGAAAGAATGTCAATAGACATTTCTCCAAATAATATATAGAATGGTCAATAAGCACATGCAAGCATGCTTAATATCATTAATCATTAAGAGACACAAATCAAAACCACAGTGAAATACAATTTAACACTAATTCATGGGTATTAAAAACAAAATAAAAGCAAAACTAAGCATTGGAGAGGATGTAGAGAAGTTATAACCCTTGGGCTTTGCTTGAGGGAATGAAAAATAGTGAAACCTCTGTGGAAATTAGTATGGTTATTCATCAAAAAAAAAAAAAAAAGAATAGAATTACAATATGATCCTCCAATTTTACTTCTGGGTTTATTCCCATAAGAACTGAAAGCAGAGTCTCAAAGAAATGTTTGAACACCTATGTTCATAGCAACATTACTCACAAAAGCTAAAAGGTAGAAGTTACCCAAGTGTCCATTAATGGATGATTAGATAATCAAAATATGTGTAAACACACACACACAGACATGCAATGAAATATTATTCAGTCTTAGAAAGGAATAAAATTCTGACACATACTACCAAGTGGATGAAACTATGGGACATTAAGCTGAGTGAAAAAAGCCTGGACAAATATTGAATGATTCTACTTATTTAACACATTATTGACTGGAGACATGTTACTGCCACAGGCATTAGTTTCTGCAAAAATCCCCTAATCAATAATGTGTTAAGGTACCTAGAGTAGTCAAACTCATAAAGACAAAAAAACAGAATGGTGATTGCCAGGGGCTGTGGAGAGGGTGGAATGAAGGATAATTAGTGTTTAATTGGTATACAATTTGGGGAATACGTGTAACTCTATGGCTGATTCATATTAATGTATGACAAAACCCACTGAAATGTTGTGAAGTAATTAGCCTCCAACTAATAAAAAATAAAAAAAATAAAAAAAAAAGAACAATTTCATTTTGGAAGATGAAAATGTTCTGGAAATGGATGGTGCTGACACCACAATGTGACTGTACTGAGTTTCACAGAACTGCATACTAACAAATGGTTAAAATGGTAAATTTTATGTTATATATATTTTACCACAGGAAAAAATATACAGTTTCATCTAAAATTAGAACTATCCTTTTGCTACGTGCTTTTGATAAGAATCAGCCTTAGAAAATCCCAGTAACATTCTTTTATCATCTTTTCCATAATCTCAAATCACAGCATTTTATCATGTCCCAATGAAAATAAACCTGATTAACTCATATTGACAAAATACACATTGACAGATTTTGATTTTAAAGAAGTTCTGGCTTGTGAAGATGCTAATAATTTCCTGTTTAAAACACATGTTGACTCTACATATTAGAGAATTAAGATAATGTTACTAATGATAATTAAAATAAGACCACTTTACCATTTATTTTTTAAAATGTTTACAAATTTATCTTCTATACATTTTGTGACTTAATGATTGCATGGCCATAATCCATTTCCTAGAGCACTGATGCAGAGCAGGAAATCAAAACTGTAATTCTTCAGTAGAAATATTTGCCTTATTTTAGAAGTGAAGAGCTAAACAAAGAAATAATCAGTGACTTTTACAAAGTTGCACAGATGAGTTGTAAAACTGGATGTTTGTTCTGCTTTTCTGACACAAAATCCAGAAAATAATTTCAATTTTAATTATATGGACAAGCCAGATAGCATTTTATATCTGACTATCACTCTGCCACATGTCATAGTCATTTAATATACTGACTATTAAAATATTTGAGGAAAAATATAATTTGAGGGTATTAAAGTGTTAGTTGATCATTTATGTCTGACTCTTTGTGACCCCATGGACTGTAGCCCTCAGGTTCCTCTGTCCATGATATTTTTCAGGCAAGAATACTGGAGTGGGTAGCCATTCCCTTCTCCAGGGGATCTTCCTGACCCAGGGATCAAACCCAGTCTCTTGCATTGCAGGCAGATTCTTTACCATCTGAGCCACTAGGGATATTCATTTTCATTCAATAGTACATTTAGATGATAGAGAAGCTCTTTTATTTTTATCATTTTTAGTTACATTGATGGATTATTGCTCATTTCTCTTTATTTTTACTTACTTGCTATGTTGACAAATTTAACCAGGTTGACATAAAGATGCCTGTTTATTGCCACTCCTTAAGAAATCACCAAAAATAGTTTACTAGTTAAGCAAAACCTGGATTATCAGTTCTTCTGAAGTAAGAACAAGCACTTTTCTGACAAAGTTTCTGTAGTGTCTAAGAAGAAATGCAAGGAAAAATATTTCTAAAATTATGGGGTGTGCCTTGAGTGGTTTAGAAATTTCCAGAGAGAACACTGATTTGGACTGAGCGAGTTTTGTGGCATAATTTAATGTTGGTGGACAGGGAGATGAGATCACTTGAGTGAGTCTTAATAAGTAAACTACTGTTTGAGATGCAAGCTGTGTGCCTGGTTAACAATATATGGTCTTGAAAGAAGAACTGTTTTCCCAGAGGAGCACACTATTTTCCCAGACAGATTGGTTGCAGGAATTTTCTGAAGCAAAGAATTACGTTATTTATTGGTCTACTGGGTCATATGGATTGGAATGCAAATGTAGGAAGCCAAGAGATACTGGAGTATCAGGCAAGTTTTGCCTTGGAGTACAAAATGAAGCAGGGCAAAGGCTAACAGAGTTTTGTCATAAGAACACACTGGTCATAGCAAACACCCTCTACCAACAACACAAGAGATGACTTTATACATGGACATCACCAAATGGTCATTACTGAAATCAGATTGATTATATTCTTTGTAGCCAAAGATGGAGAAGCTCTATACAGTCAGCAAAAACAAGATCTGGAGCAGACTGTGGCTCAGATCATCAGCTTCTTTTTGCAAAATTCAGGTTTAAATTGGAAAAAGTAGGGAAAAACACAAGACCATTAAGGTATGACCTAAATCAAACCCCTTATGATTATACAGTGGAGGAGATGAATAGATTCAAGGGATTAAATCTGGTAAACAGAGTTCCTGAGAGCTATGGATAGAAGTTTATAACGTTGTACAGGAGGCAATGACAAAAACCATTCCAAGAAAAAGAAATGCAAAAAGACAAAATGGTTGTCTAAGAAGCATTACAAATAGCTGAGGAAAGAAGAGAGGTGAAAAGCAAGGGAGAAAGGGAAAGATATATCCAACTAAATTCAGTGTCCAAAGAATAGACAGGAGAGATAAAAATGCCTTCTTAAGTGACCAATGCAAAGAAATAGAGGAAAACAGTAAAATGAGAAAGACTAGAGATCTCTTCAAGAAAATTAGAGATGCCAAGGGAACATTTCTTGCAAAAATGGGCACAATAAAAGACAAAAGTGGTAAGGACCTAATAGAAGCAGAAGAGATTAAGAAGAGGTGGCAAGAATGCACAGAAGAACTATAAAAAAAGGTTTTAATGAGTGGGATAACCACGATGGTGTGGCCACCCACCTTGACATCCTGGAGTCAAGTGGGCTTTAGGAAGCATTACTACAAAACTAGTGGAGGTGATGAAATTGCAGTTGTTCAGTTCAGTTCATTTGCTCAGTCTTGTCCAACTCTTTGTGACCCCATGGACTGTAGCACACCAGCCCTCCCTGTCCATCACCAACTCCTGGAGTTTACTCAGACTCATATCCATTAGGTTGGTGATGCCACCCAACCATCTCATCCTCTGTTGTCCCCTTCTCCTCCCACCTTCAATCTTTCCCATCATCAGGTCTTTTCAGCTCTTCACATCAGGTGGCCAAAGTATTGGGGTTTCAGCTTTAGCATCAGTCTTTCCAATGAGTATTCAGGACTGATTTCCTTTAGGATGGACAGGTTGGATCTCCTTGCAGTCCAAGGGACTCTCAAGATTCTTCTCCAACACCACAGTTCAAAAGCATCAATTCCAGCTGAGTTATTTCAAATCCTAAAAGGTAATGTTATTAAAGTGCTGCATTCAGTATGTCAGCAAGTTTGGAAAACTCAGCAGTGGCCACAGGACTGAAAAGGTCAGTTTTCATTCCAATCCCAAAGAAAGGCAATGCCAAAGAATGTGGAAACTACTGTATAGTTGCACTCATTTTTGTCTGCACTCATTTTGTAAGGTAATGCTCAAAAATTTTCCATCTAGGCTTCAGGAGTACATGAACTTAGAACTTCCAGATGTACAAAATAGGCTTAGAAAAGGCAGAGGAACCAGAGATCAAAGTGTCAACATTCATTAGACTATAGAGAAAGCAAGAAAATTCCAGAAAGCATGTACTTCTTCTTCACTGCCTATACTAAAGCCTTTAACTGTGTGGATGACAACAAACTGTTGAGAATTCTTAAAGAGATGGGAATACCTGACCACATTACCTGTTTCCTGAGAAATCTGTATGTGAGTCAAGAATCAGCAATGAGAACGTAAGATGGAGCAACTGATTCACTGGTTCAAAACTGGGAAAGGGGTAAGATAAAACTGAAAACTCTACTTTCAAAAAACTAAGATCATGGCATCCAGTCCCATTGTTTCATGGCAAATAGAAGGGGAACAAGTGGAAACAGTGACAGATTTATTTTCTTGAGCTCCAAAATCACTGTGGGTGTTTACTACAGCCATAAAATTAAAAGATGCTTGTTCCTTGGAATGAGAGCTATGAAAAACTTAGGCAGCATGTTAAAAATAGAAACATTACTTTGCCAACAAAGGTCTGTAGAGTCAAAGCTATAGTTTTTGCAATAATAATGTATGGATGTGAGAGTTGGATCACAGAGAAGCCTGAGCGCCAAATAATTGATGCTTTCAAATTGTGGTGCTGGAGAAGACTCTTGGGAATGCCTTGGACAGCAAGGAGAACAAACCAGTCAATCCTAAAGGAAATCAACCCTGAATAGTCATTGAAAGGACTGAAGCAAAGCTCCATTACTTTGGCCACTTGACACGAAGAGGAGACTCATTGGAAAAGACCCTGATGCTAGGAAAGACTGAGGGCAGGAAGAGAAGGGCGTGGCAGAGGATGAGATGGTTAGTTAGTATCATTGAGTCAATGGACATGAATTTGAACAAACTCTGGGAGACAGTGAAGAATAGGGAACCCTGCAGTCCATGGGTCACAAAGAGCTGGGCACGACTTAGTGACTGAACCTCAGTAACAACAACTGACTTATATTCCTGGCCAAGAATTTTCTAGAAGATATATTTAAGTCATGCTGACACAAGTGGCCTTGGTTAGAGAACCAAGGCAATTAATTGACAATTAATTGTCCTAATGGTCAATTAAATAGATGTTGGCGGTGTCTGTTTTCAGCCCTTGCTTCCTGTTCCCCAGAATTATTCCTCAGCCTGAGTTGAAGAAGTGATCAGCCCAGCTCTGCAACCACTTTTTAAGGGATGGTTATCGTATATTAGCTTTTCAGTGGTGGTGATTTTAACCTCTATCAAGTTTATCTGTTCTTTTTGTTGGATGACTATTTTCAGAATCATTACCTGGGCTGCACAGTGACGTTTAAACCTCTAGAAATACCACCTTTGAGAATTACATATAGGCAAATACTAACAGGATATTTATGGTTGGACTTTGTAGTCTACCTCTAACCCAGAAGCCAGGAGTGGTCAATTAAATGAAGAGAATAGAACTTATTTCCTATCAGAATTGTTGACAGAAAGAGCTGTGGGGGTATAAAACAAATGACCCAATTCTTCATTTCATCATTTTCTTGCTTTTCTCTTTGTTTTTTATACAGAGAAGTCTGTAGTGACATCAGTACAATATTCTTCCCCTCAGATTCATGTGTTTTCATTTAAAATAAAAACTAAAATATTATCTAAAGTGGCCTATTTTGATTCACTTTCTGTATAATTTTATGAAAACTGCAAGGGAGGAATTCTATGGATATATTGATATTCTTCTTTTCCTGCTCCACTTTGCACAATAATATAGCATAGATGCTAGCAACATAATTTGTGAGAGTCAGTAAAAAATAACAATGTGAAGCTCCTTGTTCAGAAATCTAGAAAGAAGTATAATTAAGCATACCAAAATAAAATATTGAAAAATATTTTTTTGCTAATAAAACATAATAGGGTTAGTAGTAATACATGTATAACAGCCTGTATTCATGTTCAATTTGAGTGCTAATGCCAGAACAGGGATTTACCCCATTTAAAATGAATTTAACTTTGAGAGGCAATTGAGCTTTAGGGATTTATAGCTACCCAGAATGGAAAGAAATTGGGTCATAAAGAGAGGAAGGAGCAGAGGGTACTGGAGAAGCATAGGAGAGAGGATGAGGACAAGTGGGATAAAGGCTGTTAGATTCAAGTTGTGCTTTGGGAGATCTAAAATGGATACATCTGAATTTTTGTGTTTTACCTGTGTCTTGGCTAAGAACTCTTTTTTAGGAAATAGTTTTGGAATCTGAATTTGTTTGAGGAGTTTCTTCATGCAAAGAAAAATTCTTTCCACAGATATTTTCAATTTTAATCCCTTTTTGTTTTAAGGTGCTGCTGTTATGGGCCAGTTTGTTAGTATTGGGCTTCCCTGGTGGCTCAGATGGTAAAGAATCTACCTGCAATTCAGGAGACTTAGGTGCAATCCCTGGGTTGGGAAGATCTCCTGGAGAAGGGAATGGCAACCCACGCCAGTATTCTTGTCTGGAGAATCCTGTGTCACGAGGAGTGGGACACGACTGAGCAACTAACCTTCACTTCTTTGCTAGTGTTAAAAATTCTCCCAAATATCCACTATAATTCTTAATTATCTTTGGTGCAGTTATCCAACTTAGAAAGATAAGCACTAGAATTTGTGCAAAACCATGTAAGAAACAGAAATCTGGCCCAGATGGGATATTAAATCACATTGTACTAAATTCAGTGAGTATCTGCCAATGGTTGGTAGAATCAGCTTCTGTTGCACTTTGTGTCTTGGAGCCCTACATTTATAGTTGGCCCAACTGGAGATTGATGAAGGGGCATTTCTTTGTAGATGGACTGCATTGAGAAGAGATCTCTTTCAGAACCACACTGTCATACAAAACAGGACAAGATGGAGGAAGGTTTTTATAAGAGATTTATAAATGACCCAAGGCATCAGTCAAGAAGTATCTTAAAATACCAAAAATTAATGCCATAAATGTTTACCTTGTGATTGATCAGAAATAAAAGGAATGAAAATAGAAAACAAATAGGGCAAAGAAATCACTGAGTAGTTGAGTTGGAAGGTTTAAAAACTGATTGACTTGGATTCGAGCTAGAGCAAAGAGAAAGAAATAAGGCAGTAATGTAGTTTCTTAGGCCCAGGACCACAGGGTATACTAATCAGTAGCACTGTTTTAGATGTAGTCTGACTTATTCCTTCTAGAGTCTCCAGGGATCCTAAGGTCTAACCTAGGGAGCTTTTTATGTGAGTGTGAAGACCAAGTTCTCTTGGTTATTATGCAGTACAATCCTCTGCTCTTATAGATCCTGCTGGTGATACATGCCAATAAGGATTGCTGTTATCTCTCCTGTTGGTGCTCAGCATGAGTGCCAGTGATATACTCCAGATTCTTTGCCAAAGCCATAAACCCAGTATCTTCTTGTTACCAGTGGCACTTGTAGGTCTTAGGCCTGATGCACAAAGGTCTTTTATCATCTTGCTTATATGTTCCTCTTAACCCTTTAGTGACTTAGCATTATCTTTACTAGTTTAAAAGAGTTACTTTATCTTTTATGCCTCCTAAGTTTCAGT
This sequence comes from Cervus elaphus, assembly GCF_910594005.1. Taxonomy (NCBI): domain Eukaryota; kingdom Metazoa; phylum Chordata; class Mammalia; order Artiodactyla; family Cervidae; genus Cervus; species Cervus elaphus. Next base: position 29,138,589 of record NC_057833.1, on the reverse strand, counting down.
ATGTGTTCATGGTGATCATGGTGATGATGGTGTTCATGGCTTGGACAAACCCAAGCATGATCATAATTTTCTTTTCTTTTCTTTTTTTTTTGAAGACTGCAGGCTTGTCATTGGGCCATACTCCAAGTTTCACTTTTCAAGATGTATTGTTCTCCAGGATTGTCTTTAGCCCCTCAAACAGTTGGGCACCTGACAGGGTGTCCCACCTGGGCTTAACCATGCTCTATCTGAATCCCGAGAATGAACCAATAGCTTAAGCAGGGGCTTAATAGTGTCCAATTAAGAATGGAGGATGCTTTCCTGAGAGGTATGATTGGATAGAGGTTCATTCATGAGATTTCAGGAGACAGGAGACAGAGGGAAAAGATACAAAGTATGATTTCATCAGGGGTTGCTGGTAAGAACAACTCTGATGGGATATAGTGCCAGCAAGTAGAGACATTCTTTCCTCAGAGATGTGGGTCTGTGGGAAAGAAAGATAAACTGAGGCAGAGTAAGAGCATGTAGAAAGAAAAATGAACTGTCTCTAAGATATGGCACCTAAAAGAAGCTAAGTTGTTGTATGACTTTCGATGGATGTCAGTGCTTCCTCATATTTATTTGTTTCCTGATGTTTAAGAGAAATAAAATAATTTGAATTAGGTATTCTCCAAGTTTCTTTTCAGTCATCAAATTCAGTTCTTAGAGAGCAACCAAATTAATCTGCCAAATTGGGTAAAGTCAGATCCTAAATATTCCATGCTTCTGATCTTCATGCAATCTATAATATAAAAAACCCCTTACTTTAATAAATTGTTTTTTTTCTCACTACTCTATTTGGTAGATTAGATATGTAATTTTTTGGATGATACATAAGAAGTGGGAGACTAAGAATTAATGGCTCTGTTGTATTTGCAATGACTTAAGTCCTAAGGACTAAACTTCTTTGATGTAGATCAAGAGGAAGGCTTCCCTGGTCACTCAGTTGGTAAAGAATCTGCCTGCAGTGCAGGAGACTTGGGTTTAATCCCTGGGCTGGGAAGATCCCCTGGAGAAGAGAATGGCTACCCACTCTAGTATTCTTGCTTGGAGAATTCCAGGATAGAGAAACCTTGTAGGCTACAGTCCATGGGTCACAAAGATCCCATGTATAGATCAGACATGCCTGTGCAAATAACATACACACACTAACACACACACACACACAGCACATACATAGCCAGAAGAATGTTAAATAAGGAGGTGGGCTCTTTTTAGGGATATCTAAGGCTTTTCATAAAGGTAGTAGAAAAGTCACAGATAGCTGAAGTCAAAGTAGTTCTGATTTCTACCATAGGAATTTTGTAGAAATGAGGTATACACATTTGGGAAGAGGAAACTGCAGCCAACAGAATTTTGTGTCTGTGTGCTAAAAAGTTCTGGGGTCAAACGTACATTTTGTTGTCTGTGCAAAATAATACTGGGGCTGGGAAAAGATAACTTAGCCACTTTCTCTAGGAAATACTTTCTTCTTAAAGCTGAGACTGTGAACCAATTTAAAAAGCACATAGTTTGAGCATCAGGCCTTGTTTCTGGATCATCCAGAGCTCTTTCATTATAAACTTTGCCCAGTTAAATCATCCTGAGTCTTGCAAGATCTGCCTTAAAATCTGGCCCAAGCCCAGTTAGTATCCCTCTGCATGCATGCTTCCGTCTTGTCCACCTCTTTGCCACCCTATGGGGCACAGCCCACCAGGCTCAAGGCAAAAATACTAGAGTGGGTTGCCATGCCCTCCTCCAGAGGATCTTCCTGACCCAGGGATCGAACCTGCATTGCATCTCTTACCTCTCCTGCATTGGTAGGTGGGTTCTCTACCACCAGCATCACCTGGGAAGCCCTCTTGTTTCCTCATTCTGAGACACCATTGATATGGTCAAATTCATGGTCTCTTTTTCTACAGTAAGTCTAACAAACTTAGCTTGGCTTGATCAACAGGTGTTCCTTGTGCTATTTTGGAATATCACAGTTCACATCATAAATTTTATTAATTTGTAAAATCAGATGGTTAGTCTGTTATGAACTTCACTATAGCTAGTTTGTATTATAATTTCCACAGCTAGAATCACACTTTTCTAAAGAGCTTTATCTGTTCTGTGAAATGTTCAAAAACTCTTGGCCTTGGAAATATTTTCATATATGAAGTGTTTTTTTTTTTTTTTTTTTTAAACACTTCCAGCTTGGTTTATCTCTCAAAACTAAGATTCTGTAGTCATTTGTCCAAAAGTTAAATAGGAAAGAAACAAAAATGGTAACAAGCTTTCTCTTTCAAATCCTACCCACACATTTTGTCATTTCCCCTCTATTAACTCTGTCCTAGGGTTGAGAAGCAAACAGCTTCCTGAACTCTCATTAACATACTGTGCTGAAGTTTGGACTCTGGCTGCAGCTTGTTAAATTTATTGACTAGAAGTCCCTTGAGCTATGGAAAACTCTGACTTACTACTGTTTGAGAGATGCCACGTATAGTCAACTGAAGCTTTTTACTTTCTACCATTTTTCCCATGAACAATTTATCTTACCTATTTTTCCTTAAAAGAAAAGAAAAACACTTATTACAATATACTGGTTGTTTCATTTGCTTAAAATATACAAACATAAAGGAGAGATGGCTCAGGAGAAGCTCCAGGGATGCATCTACTGCAAAGCCATCTGAGGAATTAACCAAAGACTGTAAATTTGGACAGATTGTTCTTTGGCTGCAGCGAGCCCTATACTGGAGCTAGTGAGTCAGTACAAAGATTTGTTTTCTAAAAACCTTAATACTTCTTTTCTGCAAGAAAGCCCTGAAGTGTGGATGGTCAATCTATTTTTGAACCTGGATGTAAAGTAAACAAGAAAGCAAAGGAATAACAACAATAAAGTATCCTCAGAAGTCTGATTTATTTTTCACAATACATAGGAATGTGGGTTTGTTCTTGCCTCTACTAACATTAGAACCTACACCCCTCGCCTACCAAGAAGGGGACTGGGGAAGTTGGGGTGCTCTCTTCTTGATGGGCCAGCCTCTGCTCTCAAGCACTACAAAGGAATGGTTGGGTTAGCTTACTCAGAATGGTAGAGTCCTGGGGATAGTGGCAGAGAGTGAGTGGCTGGGATAGGTGTATTGACGTAACTGCTTCTCTAAACATATTTTTTACATTGGAACCTACAGAATGGACCATACAGAGCAGGGGTCCCCAACCTTTTTGATACCAGGGACTGGTTTCATGGAAGGAAATTTTTCCATGAACTGGAGAGGTGGGGGATGGTTGCAGATGATTCAAGTGCATTGCATTTATTGTGCACTTATTTATATTATTATTACATCAGCTCTACCTCTGATCACCAGACATGAGATCCCAGATGCTGGGGACCCCTGATGTAGAATAAATTAAGGCCAGACTTCAAATACACAGAAACTAATTTTGTCACCTGTTTCTCATGTTTGATTTATGATCCTCAGAGATATTATTGTTTATTTTTTATTTATCCTATATGTATATTCACACCCCCCCCGCCGTTTATACCTTAGTTTTCATCTGTGTCCTTGCCATATGTGCAGAAATGAAGGCATGTTTTTAAGTCTTCACTGGCCAATTTGATTGGTAATTCTTTGCCAAGTTCTGAAGTTATTTAAGTCAGTACCCAATATTTTAATATGGAAAATTGTCATTAAAAAATTCTGATCTGTTTTTAAAAAAACAGATTATTTCAAAATGCTGAGTTTATATTCTCACATGGCAACAATTGCCTGGGTTGAGGAGGCTGATTTTTTTATTTAGGGCTGAGTTCACAAACCAGTGTACCAATATCTTCATTTGCAGCTCTCAGTAGATTTGGTAAGAATGACTAAGCAGTATTTTATGGTTCCAGGCAGTTACATTGGTCTAAAAGGGCAAATGCTTTCAGGAAATTGAACTAGAGAAGTTTGCACTGGCAGCATGGACTTCAAATAAAGGAGTTGATTTAAATAAAATTTCTTCCTCCCTCCCTTTCTTTCTTTCTCCTTCCTTCGTTCCTCCCTCTTTTCCTCCCTGCCTTCCTTCCTACTTTTCAAAAACATAACAAGGCTCTTCTGTGTCCATGATTTCCTACTAGAATGGCAAAGGCAGTGGTAGGTCAAACACATATATATGTGTTCATATTCATGTAAGTAACTATATAAACTATGATTGGAGCAAGAAGAAAAATCTGTAAGGTGTAGTAACAATTTAATGATGTAGCCTCAGTCACACTGAAATATTAGATGACTCTTTTACAATGTAGCATTTAAGGCAAATCTAGGAAAAAAGCAGTAGCTTTTCAGGTAAACACTGGACAGTAGATCATTTCTTTTTTTTTTTTTTTTAAATTGATGTATAGTTGATTTGGAGCTGCTCTTATAGATCAAAAATAAAGAATTTGCCTACCATTGCCTGCCAATGCAGGAGACGTGGATTTGATCCCTGGCTCGGGAAGACCCAACTAGAGAAGGAAATGGCAACCCACTCCAGTATTCTTGCCTGGAGAATCCCATGGGCAAAGGAACCTGGCAGGCTACAGTCCATGGGGTCACAAAAGTGTCAGATACAATTTAGTGACTAAATAACAAATAGTTGATTTACAAAGTTTCAGGTGTACCAACAAAGTGATTCAGTGTGTTTCTTTTCCCAGATTGTTTTCCACTGTAGGTTATTATAAGATATTGAATATAGTTCTCTACGCTGCACAGTAGGTCCTTGTTGTTTATCTGTATTTATATAGTAGTGTGTATCTGTTAACCCCAAATTTCTGATTTATACCTCCCCTTTCATAACCATAAATTTTGTGTTCTATGTTTATGTGTTTATTTCCACTTTGTAAATAAGTTCATTTGTATCATTTTTTAAGATTCCACATACAAATGATGTCATATGAATGTCTTTCGGTGTCTTATTTACTTCACTTAATATCATTATTTCTAGGACTGTCCCTGTTACTACAAATGACATCATTTTTCATAGCTGAGTAATATTCCATTGTGTATATACACAACTACATCATCTTTATCCAATCATCTGTTGTTGGACATTTAGGTTGCTTCTATGTCTTGTTCTTGTAAATAGTGCAGCAGTGAATATTGCGGTGCATGCACCTTTCTGAAGGAGACTTTTCATTAATAGAAATAGTAGGCATTACACAGCAAAGGATGTAGCTCAGAAGGAGTTTTGAAAGGTTGCTGTGACTGATGTGTCATGAGCAAAATAATGGCACAACTGGGATTGTCACATAAAATGCAGGACACTAGGCTAAATTCAAATTTCAGGTAACAATGGATAATTAAATTTCTGAGCATGAGACCCATTGTTTATCTGGAAACTTAGACATGCCCTGAGACTGGAGAGAAAGAGAACAGCCAGGTGAGGCAACAAGTTGGAAATTACTTTAAGAACTTTTGTTTTCAGTTCAGCAAGAATGGGTTTGAGCAGGTGAAAGATGGGACAGTTTATGATTTAAAAATTTCACTCTTCTGCTCTATTTAGAGTGGACCAAAGGGGTAAGAATGGAAGCAGAAAGACAGTAACAGGGTTGTTGACAGAATTCAGTTAAAAAAATGAGGTGTCAGCCTGGCACTGTGGCAGTAGCAATGCAGGAAAGTGGTTTGAATGTAGATATTTTGTGGAAATACATACAATCAGGAAGGCTTGGATGAGTGGCAAAGAGGAGATGAAATCATCAAAGATGGTTCTGGTGGGAGGATAAAGGGACCATACACTAAAATGTAGATATGCCAATTTTTGGAAAATGTTTGAAAGGGAATTTTCAAAAGTTAATACTTGTCTACATTAAATTTGGGATGCTCATAAGATGTTCAAGTATAAATGTCAGGTTGGCAGATGGATATGTAGGTCTGAGGCTGAAAAAAGTGCTCTGGGCTAAAAATATAAATATGTCTTCAGTCAGATTATAATAGAACAGACATAACAGATTTGCTATTTTGTTTGGCTTGCTTAACTCACTATTCCGATTACTTCTTTCTGGGAATGTACCTTGTACTTTTGATGGATAATTGGGAAGCAATCTGGTGTAGTCTGGAAAATATTTAAAGAAACATTTCATAGGGTGAGTTATCATAAAAATGGCAATCTGTTCTCTCTTGAATTTTCCTTTCTTTCTGTTTCCAAAGGTGATCACCTAAACTTGTTCTTCCATGTGGGAGAGAATGGCAGCCCACATGCTACCGCATTGTCTCCTAGCATGCGTGGACCAGGGCCTCGGGCTGATTATTCCTGGGGTAGTGTGCAAGGCTGCTTGAAGGAGGGAGAGCCAGGATATTTGTATATTTTTAGACGTTTTTTTGAAAATCCAGGTCAAAAATCATCAGAAAGTAAATGAAAGAATTTGAGAGCAATTTCAGGGGATTGATAGAACCTTAAAGCTAATTGAACATGAACTCTAAGGGCAGAGGATGATTTGAGAGTTAGTCTTGTGGTTTTTCTTTTTTTTAGTCTTGGGGTTTTTCTTCCACACATTATAGAGCTAAAACACAGAGCATTTCTCAGTTATTTCTAGCACTAACTCAGGCAAAAAGGCTAGCTAGCTAATGGAAAATGTCAGAGGTAAAATTCAGGAATTTCTGAAAGCTCTGGATGCAGCTGTTGGATCTAGAGATATAATGGAATCCAGGGAGCCTGGGTATTGCATTATCTCACACATGGAGACAAACAGCTGTCTTTATGTATCATTTTTTGAAATCGTAGGAGATATGCCATTAATTAAGATCTCTTAGTTTAGGAACAATCGTGGACATGAGACCTTGAAATTAGGGAAAATTAAAAATGGTGAAAGTGGCATTTGTGCATGCTAAGATGCTTTATGTCCAACTCTTTGTGAGCCTGTGGACAGTAGCCCACCAGGCTCCTCTCTTCATGGGATTCTCCAGGCAAGAATGCTGGAGTGAGTCGTCATGCCCTTCTCCAGGGGATCTTTCCAACCCAGGAATCGAACTCGTGTCTCATGTCTCCTGCATTGACAGCTGAGTTTTTTACCAATAGTGTCACCTGGGAAAGGCAGGATAATAGGATATAGTGAAGAAGCAACTCACTGAAGTAGCTAATGGGAAGAAAGGATTCATGCTGATTCTTTGAGATGAGCTTATATGCACACATACTTTAAAATAATACTGGTAATAGCAGTAATGATAATAATAATGGTAATAATGATGACAATGTAGACAGTTTTACAGTTTTTTATTCTAATATGGCTCTTACTACACCTCTACAACATTCAAAATAATGTTACACCCTTTCTTATATGATCCTTATTGTAAAATGTGGGTATTGTCTCATCATTAAATTTAGACTTAATGAAGAAACCTCTAGAGCTAGCCTATTCATATATATTTGATTTAGAAACGGCAAGTTTGATGTTGTATCAAACAATTGACAGATAGTTTGATCAATATGGATAGTTGATTCAATGGCTAGTTGGATGGATAGTTGGTTCAATGGTTTCCCAAGTGGCACAAAAATCTGCCTGCCAATGCAGGAGATGTAAGAGACCTGGTTTGCTAAGATTCCTGGATTGCTAAGATCCCCTGGAGGAGGAAATGGCAATCAACTCCAATATTCTTGCCTGGAAAATTCCATGGACAGAAGAGCCTAGAGGGTTAAAGGCTTGCAAACAGTCGGACACAGCATGCTCACACACCAGTTGGTTCAATATATCAGTTGTAGGGAATAAGATTCAGCATTTTATGAAATTCTACAGGTGTTTCTGTTATAGTTTGTGTAAATTTATATAGACTGAAAGTAACACAAAATCAGGGTTGATTTCTGTTAATGAATTGTTGTCCAATTTATGAGAATTATTGATTTGACCCTATTTCCTTGTATTTCAATTCAAGGAGCAACAAATGTGGCTTGAAGGCACATTATCAAACTTCTGGTGCTGTTTTAGATTGTATTAGTAGTTTTCTGCATCATGTCTCTTTTTTAAATAATAAGTAAATAATACTTGACCTGCTTCCTGAGAAATCTGTATGCAGGTCAAGAAGAAACAGTTAGAACTGGATATGGAACAACAGACTGGTTCCAAATCAGGAAAGGAGTACATCAAGGCTATATATTGTCACCCTGCTTACTTAACTTATATGCAGAGGAGATCATGCAAAATACTGGGCTGGATGAAGCACAGCTGGAAACAAGATGGCTGGGAAAAATATCAATAACCTGAGATATGCAGATGACACCACCCTTATGGCAGAAAGTGAAGAACTAAAGAGCCTCTTGATGAAAGTGAAAGAAGAGAGTGAAAAAGTTGGCTTAAAGCTCAATATTCAGAAAACTAAGATCATGGCATCTGGTCCCATCACTTCGTGGCAAATAGGTGGGGAAACAGTGGAAATAGTGACAAACTTTATTTTTTTGGGCTCCGAAATCACTGCAGATGGTGACTGTAGCCATGAAATGAAAAGACGCTTGTTCCTTGGAAGAAAAGTTATGACCAACCTAGACAGCATATTAAAAAGCAGAGACATTACTTTGCCAACAAAGGTCCATCTAGTCAAAGCTATGGTTTTTCCAGTAGTCATGTATGGATGTGAGAGTTGGACTATAAAGAAAGCTGAGCACCAAAGAACTGATGCTTTTGAAGTGTGGTGTTGGAGAAGACTCTTGAGAGTCCCTTGGACTACAAGGAGATCCAACCTGTCCATCCTAAAGGGAATCAGTCCTAAATATTCATTGGAAGGACTGATGCTGAAGGTGAAACTCCAATACTTTGGCTATCTGATGCGAAGAACTGACTGTTTTGAAAAAAGACCCTGATGCTGGGAAAGATTGAAGGCAGGAAGAGATGTGGATGGCAGAGGATGAGTTTGTTGGATGGCATCACTGACTTGATGGACATGAGTTTGAATAGGCTGAAGGTGCTGGTGACAGACAGGGACGCCTGCCATGCTGCAGTCCCTGGGGTAGCAAACAGTCAGACACAACTGAGCAACTGAACTGATAAATCTACCATTTGTTGGTCGCTTCCCATACTCTGTGAATGTTAATGCTCACAATATTCTGCTAGATATGCATTATGATTGCAGTTTTATATATGGTGATGGAGCTGAAAAAGGACCTGGGTAGAAAGTGGGTGCGTGGCGGCCCTGGCGTGTGCTTTGCTTTCAGGTGGGTGGTCAGCCTGGAACATTCCTTAATGGTGCACTCAAGTGTTCCTTAACAGTGCCACACTTTCTCCTTTTTACTCATTTCTGCTCAGGCTGGGAATAGACTTGTGTGGCCCCTGTTTGTCCTGGGACATCTTTGCAGAATTGTCACTGTCCTGTGGAAGAGGGGGGCTTCCCTGGTATCTCAACTGGTAAAGAATCTGCCTGCAGTGCAGGAGACCCTATTTTGATTCCTGGGTTGGGAAGATCCCTGGAGAAGGAATAGGCTACCCACTCCAGTATTCTTCGGCTTCCCAGGTGGCTCAGACGGTAAAGAATCTGCCTGTAATGTTGGAGACTGGAATTCAGTCCCTGTGTGGTGAAGATCCCCTGGAAAAGGGCATGGCAACCCACTACAGTATGCTTGCCTGGAGAATCCCCATAGACAGAGGAGCCTGGTGGGCTACAGCCCTTGGGATCGCAAAGAAAACAGGCTGAGTGAGTAAACAACAGAAGGGGCAGAGACCAGAATTATTTTTTTTTTAATTTTAATTTTTATTTATTTATTTTTATTAGTTGGAGGCTAATTACTTCACAACATTTCAGTGGGTTTTGTCATACATTGACATGAATCAGCCATGGAGTTACATGTATTCCCCATCCCGATCCCCCCTCCCACCTCCCTCTCCACCCGATTCCTCTGGGTCTTCCCAGTGCACCAGGCCGGAGCACTTGTCTCATGCATCCCACCTGGGCTGGTGATCTGTTTCACTATAGATAATATACATGCTGTTCTTTCGAAACATCCCACCCTCACCTTCTCCCACAGAGTTCAAAACTCTGTTCTGTACTTCTGTGCAGAGACCAGAATTAGAATGCATGTCTATTTGTCTTTGTAGCCTGAGGTTTGCTGGCTTGCTTGTTTGTTTTCTGTATAGTGTTAGAATCTGTTTCTAATATAAACTATACTTTTTTAATAGTGTAGTAAATTGTAAATCATTTTATAGATATTACCTAATTTATCTTCACAACAACACCATGGGCTAAGTTTGCTAGCTAAACCAACATTAAGATTCTGCTTTGAGATCTGAGTTTAAATCCCTTTCTCAAGTTCAAATATTTGCGTTTAAATTTAAATTCAGTTTAAATTCTGGTCTTCTAATGTCTTTTTTATCTTTTCTTGAAGACAGAGCACCTACTTTGTACAAAGAACTAGAGAAATATAAAGATACAGAAAGTGCTGCCCAGAAGTAATAAAGGGGCTTCTGCATGTAGGTAAGACTTACATACTTTTGATTAACAATGCTAGAAAATGCTCTATATGCATAAAGACAGAAAAAGCAATAGATGTTCAGAAGGAAAAACATGTGTTTGTGAGTGTGAGAGTGTGTTTATGTGATCAGAGAGGTAGAACTTGAGCTGATTCTTTAAAGAAGGGTAGCATTTGACAGAAATGAGTGTCTGTTGTAAATTAGGTATAGGAAAAGAGATGAGTGGTATCTGTGTGGCAAACGGCTTTTATCTTTGGTTATCCTCCCTGGCAATAAAATTAAACAAAACCTCCACAAAGTTTGAGAGGAATCTCCAGTGAGTCATTCTTCTCAGGTTTAAATACTTCTCAGAGGTTCAGTAGGTTTGTTTGTTTGCTTGTTTTTTCCCTTTTCAGAATAAGTTTTCTTTTGTAATTACGCAGACAGTGATTTTAAAGCATCTGCCAAAAGATTCAAAATAATTGTTTACTTTTGCTTTTCATTACTTGTCATGTAAATGAAATAGACCTGAGGTCAAATCACTCAGTGTTTTAAGACTATAAGCTTTTCCTCAGCATTTCACTTCCTTGTATTAGGCTTGTGTTCTTTTCCTTTCAATGATTAAACTTACCATTTTGAAAAATTTGAGCACCTTTTGCTCACAACCCACCAGTCATCACTGGAAGGTGTTTCTTATTTTCTAGCAAGATGATTTTTTTTTTCCTGAAAAAGAGTATATGTAACTAGACTATAATTATAATTATTTTAACAAATTTGAAGTTTTAGTTTTGCTCTTTCACTCATCTTCAGATTTTTGATAATTATAAGCCCAGAAAAATAAAACTTTTTCTTAGATAATGATCATTATCTAAGCTATCAAGAAATCTCCTTATTTACCAGTGTCCCCACCCGCAAAAAAAAAGATTTTTAAAAATATTTCCATAGCAGCAGGCATTCATTTTTGTCAAGTTATGGTAACAAAGGAGAACATTTGAAATTAAACAAGTTTACCTATATTCACAGTATCTTCATTTTATTTTAACTGTTTTTCCTCCCAGTTTTGGTCATTTCATTCTCTTTCCATCCGTCCACACACACGCACATGCACACACACACAAATACATGGTGAAAACATTCTTCCTGCTTTGAGTACTGTTTGTGACGATTTCAGTGTCATAAAAAATGTTTTTTTTGACTTCCTACATACTATTCATAATTTTATTTTTTTTGTTTTGCTCTGCTAAATTATTTGCTAATTATTGAACAAGATATCAACATATGTTTTCTTTTATTCCTGTTTCTCTTCCTCTTTTGGTTGTAACTTCTCTTCTGGTCTTTGCTCATCTCTGGTAGATTGAGACAGAATTAAAAAGAATAGAGCTTATCTAAACAGGAATACTTAAGCAGGACACCTTATGCCCAAGACCAAACCTCTGCAAGTATGAATATGGCATTCAATAGTATCACTTGTGAAAGTTTCTAAGTCCTCATTCCTTTAACCTGAGGAGAGCTGGTGGCAGAAAGCAAATTGCTGTTGAAATCAGGTTACCTGAGTCTAAATTCTGACTCTGCATGCACCAGCTGCATTTGGTTTGCACACGACATGATACGTCAACTCTCTGGGCCTTGACTTCCTTATCTGTAAATGCAAGTGGTTAGATTTCTAAAATGCCGTGCATATAAGACAGACAAAGGATAGAGGAAAGAGTCTGAAATGCCGTATTTCTCTAACAAAAACGAAGAACGGGATTGGTTTTATGGCCTTTTTAATGCATGATACTGGCTATATACTAAGTGGAAAACAAAAACTAGGCTGGTGAAGATTTAGAGTTGTTAGCCGATGATTGCTTCAGATTGAGACTCTGTAGAGAAGTCACATATAACTGTACACTCCATTAGAGCTTTAAATGGTGCGAGGCAGTCTGACTGAATAGAAATCAACTAAGAGAGGATGAATGGGGTAGAACAGGTTTACTGGTTCTGCATCATTGTATTTCCGCATTGCATCTTGTCAACTAGCTAAAGGGAATAGTTCTCATTTCTTTTCAATACTCTTGCATCTTAATTATGCTGTTATGAATCGAGAATCCTGTTCTTTCACACAGATGTCTGCTACCTCACTTTAGTAGTCTTGAAAAGAATAACTGAAATGTGCTACTGAGGTTGACATAGGAACAGATTAATACATTTACTTATTACATTAAACTGTTATTGTCATATGCTGGCAAAAGATATATTGGTGGATTCCCTCCTATTTATTTCTTCCCCTTCCTTTTGAAATTCTGTTTGAGTTGAATCAATTAGCATTATGGGATTGAAGATGTTTTAAAAAAGGTTGGCTGATGATTTTTCTGTCATCAGAAAAATGTTTGTTTGCTTGTTGTTTTACCACTGATGTCAGATTTCACATATGGCACTCTCAAAAATTAGGAAGGTGAGAAAAAATGGTGATTTAATGGAAAGAAAGAATATGAGTTCCTGGATCTATCTACATTTTACTGGGTGTGTCTTCTGTTATGTGTATCTTCTAAACTCAGTTTGTAAATGATTTTCAGTACAGAAATGATGAGGATGATCTAAACTAATTTGCAGAGCTTCTTGAGTATATCAAAATAGGGAAATGGAGGTAAATGTGTTTTATATAAATGACAGTACGTGTGTGAAGAGGACCTCTTACCATCACTGATCATCTTTTAACATACCCATTTGTATGAGGCGGTATTGTTGTTGCTGCTGGTCAGTTGCTCAGTCATGTCTGACTCTTTTGCAAGCTCACGGACGGCAGCATGCCAGGCCTCGGTGTCCCTCGCCATCTCCCAGGGGTTGCCCAAGTTCATGTCCATTGCACTGGTGATACCATCCAGCCATTTCTTCCTCTGACATCCTCTTCTCCTGCTTTCAATCTTTCCTAGGATCAAGGACTTTTCCAATGGGTCAGCTGTTTGCATCAGGTGCCCAATATACCTACCTTTAATAACAGTACAACAAAAATCTCTGTTTATTGAGTAGATAACCTCTTTATCTATTTGTTACAAATGCTATGTATGATAAGCTGATTTATTTTTTGGTACAGGGATTGATCATCATTTAATTTACTGAAAAGTTCTTCTGTACTGTGGTTGTGGAAAGCACTTCTCTTACACTGTCTAAGTACTTAGTGAGGCTAATTTCTTGAATATCACATACAAGTAACTGGCGGGTTTAGGACTGAAACACCCATAGGTCTGGTTCCTATGTTGCTGATGTTGCTGCTGCCACGTCCTGTGGCATGTTACTTCCTGACCTGATCCCGTCTCTATCCACTATTTACTCACCTGATGCTGAAACCTACTTACCCTGCTTTTCAAAGGTCATAACTCTAGTTCAGTGAACTGATAGTCTAAAAGAGAAATGGATTGCAGTAAAGATGGAAACAGACTCAAACATTACGTACATGTTAGGATGACCTCATTTTAGGTGGGAAACAAGGACAAATGTGTATTATTTAAAAATGTGGTATCAGTAAGGCATTTGGCATACATTTAAGGCAAGGGATATCAGTAAAAAGAGGATATGCTTGTGGCAAAGGCTTAGTTTCGGACATTAAGTGCCCTAGAAGCAGAAACCCTGGTTTGAATGTGTGTGGCTTTGCACAGGTCATTTAACCTCTGTAAAGCACTCAGTTTCTTCATTTGTAAAGTGGGTGTTTAGAAATATTTTCTGCATTATAGTGATATTGTCAGATCATCTGAGAATAAGAGGTCACAATACCAAGGAGTAAAGAGAAATTTTCACCCAATGGGGAAATGGAATTTCCATGTTAAAATATCCTTGTACATATTTTTGGATTTATTTTCAAGTCTAGATTTAGATACTTTGCCTTTGTTTTATGTTGGCAGTGACTGCCTCTATTAAACAGTGGCATTAACATTTTTGTTTTTATGTGTGCAAAGCATCTCTTATGGAAACAAAATTAAACCATGGTTCAGCTCCACCCAGAAATGTCATGTTGCTTCCATTAGCAAGCTATAGTAAAATGTTTGGAAGATATCAATAATGGATTACGATATAAATATTTATTTGGTGCGATGAGGTAGTTACTTTCCATCAAGCTGGGGACATGCAAAATTGAATAGATACTGCCACTAAACAGGACTTTGATTAAGTGGCTGTAGCACAATCCTCCAATATTAAACAAATACCATCTTTAAGACTGTTGTAGATAAAGTGTATTTTGGAATTTTGGTGACAGCAAAAGTCTCTCTAATAACATATATGTTATTTCAATGGATTATGAACACAGTATGGCTTCATTAATATCCGTATTTTTCCAAGTTTACACAGTGGATAGAAAAAAATGAGAAACATATGCCTGTGTAGTAAGTGCCTAGATATTTTGGAAATAAAAAGGTAAGATACTGAATATGTTTGTCCCATAAATAATTGTCATATTAAGGCATTGCCATCAATTTGAATGTTTCTTTTTTTTTTTGGCTGCTTGATTTTTCCTTCTGAGAAACTATATTAAGAAAGATAGGTACTCAAAACACTCTCCGACATAAATCACAGCAAGATCCTCTATGACCCACCTCCCAGAATATTGGAAATAAAAGCAAAACTAAACAAATGGGACCTAATGAAACTTAAAAGTTTTTGCACTACAAAGGAAACTATAAGCAAGGTGAAAAGACAGCCCTCAGATTGGGAGAAAATAATAGCAAATGAAGCAACAGACAAAGGATTAATCTCAAAAATATACAAGCAACTCCTGCAGCTCAATTCCAGAAAAATAAATGACCCAATAAAAAAATGGGCCAAAGAACTAAACAGACATTTCTCCAAAGAAGACATACAGATGGCTAACAAACACATGAAAAGATGCTCAACATCACTCATTATTAGAGAAATGCAAATCAAAACCACAATGAGGTACCATTACACACCAGTCAGGATGGCTGCTATCCAAAAGTCTACAAGCAATAAATGCTGGAGAGGGTGTGGAGAAAAGGGAACCCTCTTACACTGTTGGTGGGAATGCAAACTAGTACAGCCGCTATGGAAAACAGTGTGGAGATTTCTTAAAAAACTGGAAATAGAACTGCCATATGACCCAGCAATACCACTTCTGGGCATACACACTGAGGAAACCAGATCTGAAAGAGACACGTGCACCCCAATGTTCATCGCAGCACTGTTTATAATAGCCAGGACATGGAAGCAACCTAGATGCCCATCAGCAGATGAATGGATAAGGAAGCTGTGGTACATATACACCATGGAATATTACTCAGCCATTAAAAAGAATTCATTTGAACCAGTCCTAATGAGATGGAGGAAGCTGGAGCCCATTATACAGAGTGAAGTAAGCCAGAAAGATAAAGAACATTACAGCATACTAACACATATATATGGAATTTAGAAAGGTGATAACGATAACCCTATATGCAAAACAGAAAAAGAGACACAGACATACAGAACAGACTTTTGAACTCTGTGGGAGAATGGGAGGGTGGGATATTTCAAAAGAACAGCATGTATACTATCTATGGTGAAACAGATCACCAGCCCAGGTGGGATGCATGAGACAAGTGCTCCGGCCTGGTGCACTGGGAAGACCCAGAGGAATCTGGTGGAGAGGGAGGTGGGAGGGGGGATCGGGATTGGGAATACATGTAAATCCATGGCTGATTCATATCAATGTATGACAAAACCCACTGGAAAAAAAAAAAAAAAAAAAGAAAGATAGGTACTTCCAAAACAATGTGGAAATTCTGTTTTAGTAGCCTTTTAGAGTTAAGCTGCATATGTACAATAGTTGTAATAAGAACTTAAGCACAAACATATCTCTAAACTGCTGTATAAATTCCTTAGAAGATAAAAGATGTCACATCTGGATCAAAAACCTTTTTATGGAGTGAATCCACAACTAAACCATCCCTTATCTTTTCCCTAAAGATTATCACAGGCAAATGATGTAAGCTGTTTTAATATCACAAAGATTCTGTAGGCAATATCTTTTTGCTACCGCCTCAGTAGTGGGTATTTTATTGAACGCTAAGCACTTTACAAATATGAACTTATATAAAACTTATTGCAAAACTGTTAAAAACTACTTACTCCAAGCTTGGAGATAGGGCAAAATGATTATTCCTTGATTTTTAAAATTTCATGCTAGATTTTTTTCAATAAACCCATCTGAGCATCATCTGACACATGCAGAATGTAACTTTGTTTGGCTAACAATCAATGACTGATAAATGTACAGATGGTTTATGGCTTTTTTAGGTTAGAAGTTGACTTACAGTAATTAACAAGTTCGTATGCTTTAATAGCGCTGGAGATATATCAACTCCAAAGGTAATATATTTTTATAGCTCTGTTGAAATTTAACCTAGCAAACACTACATCAGTTTACAATTTTACTTCAACATTCCTCTGTAGCTACTTTATCTTTCTGCTGATTTCTTCATAAAAATGTTGTTAGGTAATACTTTATCAAGTGCTAACTAGGACTTTGCTGGAGGATGTTATCCCTTTAGCTATTATACTTATACTGGTATTATCCTCATTTTGTAGGTGGTGAAATTGTAGCCATCTGAACTAACTTGTCCAAATTCAAGCAGCTAGGAAGGAGCTACAGTTGGGATTTAAGTTCATGTGCTTTCTCTTTAAAGTATATATTTTCTTTACCATAAGGAATTTGGCCTTTCTCATTTGCCAAGATTTTTATTAATTATACTCTCTCTCTCCACATGTGAACAACAAGCAAATCCCTAATCTTTTCATGCAACACACGAGGCATTAATTGCAGTCCTCTGTGTACAAATGCTTGCTATGGCCTTTAGCCTTCCCCCCAACAAAATAGTTATGGAGAGCTAGTCAATGCAAACACATTGAACTATGGTGTACTTCAATTTGGGTCTCAAGAACTTTTTGTGTAGTGGGAACAAGCATCTTATTAATCATCAAAGGATTTCTAACAGCTTGAGATCACATGTTCTGCTTAATAGAACTAAGTTTGTGGTGAGACAGTATGTCTTTGAATGGTGAAGGAATTGTTTCTAACTTAAATCTCATTTGAAATGACAATTACAAAACCTAAGAACAAGGCGGATGGTCCAGAAAGGCATTAACAGTTGTTATGGGAGTGGCTCCTGGAATTCAGTTTGGTAGCTCAGAGGTAATCAGGACTACTGTATAACTGATTGATCAGTTATCATGATATTTGTAGCTAACTGAAAAGTCCTGTATATTCTCAGATGGGTTTATTGAAAATACCAGTATAAGGGAACATTTCATGTAAAGATAGGCTCAGTAAAGAACAGAAATGGTATGGACCTAAAAGAAGCAGAAGACATTAAGAAGAGGTGGCAAGAATACACAGAAGAACTATACAAAAAAGATTTTCATGACCCAGATAGTCACGACGGTGTGATCACTCACCTAGAGCCAGACATCCTGGAATGTGAAGTCAAGTGGGCCTTAGGAAGCATCACTATGAACAAAGCTAGGGGAGGGGATGGCATTCCAGTTGAGTGATTTCAAATCCTAAAAGATGATGCTGTGAAAGTATTGCACTCAATATGTTAGCAAATTTGGAAAACTCAGCAGTGGCCACAGGACTGGAAAAGGTCAGCATTCATTTCAATCCCAAAGAAAGGCAATGCCAAAGAATGCTCAAGCTACTTTACAATTGCACTCATCACACATACTAGTAAAGTAATGCTCAAAATTCTCCAAGCCAGGCTTCAACAGTACATGAACTGTGAACTTGGCAGATGTTCAAGCTGGTTTTAGAAAAGGCAGAGGAACCAGAAATCAAATTGCCAGCATCTGTTGGATCATCAAAAAAGCAAGAGAGTTCCAGAAAAACATCTATTTCTGCTTTATTGACTATGCCAAAGCCTTTGACTGTGTGGATCACAATAAACTGTGGAAAATTCTGAAAGAGATGGGAATACCAGACCACCTGACCTGCCTCTTGAGAAATCTGTATGCAGGTCAAGAAGCAACAGTTAGAACTGGAAATGGAAACACAGACTGGTTCAAAATAGGAAAAGGAGTACGTCAAGGCTGTATATTGTCACCCTGCTTATTTAACTTATATGCAGAGTACGTCATGAGAAACGCTGGGCTGGAGGAAGCACAAGCTGGAATCATGATTGCTGGAGAAAAAAAATCAATAACCTCAAATAAGCAGATGACACCAACCTTACAGAAGAAAGTGAAGAACTAAAGAGCATCTCGATGAAAGTGAAAGAGGACAGTGAAAAAGTTGGCTTAAAACTCAACATTCAGAAAACTAAGATCATGGTATCTGGTCCCATAACTTCATGGCAGATAGATGGGGAAACAGTGGCAGACTTTATTTGGGGGGGCTCCAAAATCACTGCAGATGGTGACTGCAGCAGTGAAATTAAAAGACTCTTGCTCCTTGAAAGAAAAGTTATGACCAACCTAGACAGCATATTAAAAAGCAGAGACATTACTTTGCCAACAGAGGTCTGACTAGTCAAGGCTATGGTTTTTCCAGTAGTCATGTAATGGATGTGAGAGTTGGACTATAAAGAAAGTTGAGTGCTGAAGAATTGATGCTTTTGAACTGTGGTATTGGGGAAGACTCTTGAGAGTCCCTTGTCCTGAAAGGAGATCCAACCAGTCCATCCTAAAGAAAATCAGTCCTAAATATTAATTGAAAGGACTGATGCTGAAGGTGAAACTCCAGTACTTTGACCACTTGATGCAAAGAACTGACTCATTTGAAAAGACCCTAATGCTAGAAAAGATTGAGGGCAGGAGGAGAAGTGGACGACAGAGGATGAGATGGTTGGATGGCATGACCGACTCAATGGACATGAGTTTGAGTAAACTCCAGGAGTTGGTGATGGACAGGGAGGCCTGGTGTGCTGCAGTCAATGGGGTCACAAAGATTCGGACATGACTGAGCCACTGACCTGTTACTGAAAATTCCTGTGTTTGTTTTCGAGTAAACTTCAGGTGATTGGGACCAGTCAGTGCCCAGGAGTGTTTGGCAACCTTAAAGGATTAAGATCTCTGCAAATGTAAGATTAAAGTCTCCCTGTGCCAGGAGAGAACTGTTTTTCACAGAGAGTATAGTTTTGGAAGTTTTGCTTTCTATATTACACTGATGGAGAAAGAAGAGAATTAAAGAGAAATGGATGAGGTCACAACATACTGACCTTGGTACTCTAAGCTGACCAGTTCTAAGAATATTCATTATATGTGGTGCCATAAGAGGTGGTTCAGATTTGAGATATGGTCTAACTCACCTTACGAGATTTAAGTTTATCACTTTGACCTGAATTCCTCTCTTGTTCTGAAGCAGAGGAGGATAAAAAGACAATTCCCCAAAGGGGTTTTCACAATTGTCTAAAGGTCAAGCATTCACAGTCTGTCTTACTGAGCAAGGTTATAGGAATCTCATATCAATAAAAGGAGTTCAGAGTAGGTTTCACCAGGGTCAGGACCAGAGCAGTGTGTGTTTGGAGGGCAGTTATGGCCATGTGTGTGTGTGTGCTAAGTTGCTTCAGTCATGTCTGACTCTGCAATGCTATGGACTCTAGCCCACCAGGCTCCTTTCTGTCCATGGGACTCTCCAGGCAAGGATACTGGAGTTGGTTGCCATACCCTCCTCCAGGGGATCTTCCTGACCCAAGGGTTGAGCCCCAGGCTCTTCCATCTCCTGCGTTGGCAGGTGGATTCTTTACCACTAGTGCCACCTGGGAAGCCCAGTTATGCCTATGAGCATCCTTATATTTCTGGTAACATGTGAGTTAAAACACTGTGTAGACGTATGAGGAAGAAACAGCTGAATTGAGCTTGCCTTTCTTGCTATCAAAGTAATTCAGTTTGCAAATTATATGAAATAAACTTTGCTTCGGCTGCATCCTTATGATTATGGTATATGCTAAATTCTAAATGCTTCCCATTTGAGTTCAAAACTTAGACTTGTGTATCTTAAGTGTCACTCAAGAGTTAAGCCATTTTCTTCTTTTTAGATAAACATTATTTGTCTTTTAAAGAAATAGTTCAAAAACACATTGATTTAAACATTTTTCCCCCTTTTTAGAATGCTAACACATCTTGTTGTTGCTGTTGCTTAATCGCTGAGTGGTTTGGGGCTCTTTTGTGAGATCCACAGCCCCCCAGGCTCCTCACTCCATGGGATTTTCCAGGCAAGAATACTGAAGTGGATTGCCGTATCCTTTTCCTGGGGGGTCTTCCTGACCCAAGGATCGAACCCATGCCTCCTGCATTGACAGATGGATTCTTTACTGCTTAGCCACCAGGGAAGCCCCCCAAAACATTGATTTCTAAAATTCCTGACCATGCAAGAGAATTTTTTCAATATTCTTAATCAGCATTATTTATTTGGATACCACTTTTTGTTTTGTGGTGAATCATTGATGAATTAACGCACCCTTTGGAGGTATATCCACTCTACCACATCAAAGGCACAGGGATTGCACCCAAGTTCTCATAATCAGCACTCTGGCTTTCTGAGTTTATTTTTGAGCTGGAAAAAGATATTCATATTTCATTAACTACTAAGACTGTCATGTGTTTCTGCATTTCAAAGAGAAACTGTTATCATGTTTTGTTCTCAGTGACCGAAGCGTTCAAACCTTTTGGGTGTATTCGTGTGTAATGTGCCATTATCTCAAAAGCTTCAGGCCTGGTGGGACATTGAGCTGAAACTGGACATTTGTTTCCACTCTGCTTATTCTTGTATAACACATGTGCACAGAGTTGGAAAAAAAAAGTGGTATATGTTTAATGTGGGCGCTGAAGAATTCTTAGTTTTTCAGTTTAAAACAAAGGGAAAGGGATCCCAAATGGAAGACCACACATCCAAGATGACAGGAAAATATTTCCATTTTAAAATCTCCCCAGAGATCACATAGCAGGAACCAGAGAACAGATTTTCATTATTGGAAAACACTTTACTTGTGGTTTATAAATCTTTCTCTTAAATTTTTTTTTTTTACCCATTGTCCAAATATGAGAAGGAAGTAATTTGGCTTAGTAGGAATTCATTTCAGAAGATTTGAACTTAGTTGATTGCATACTCTGTGTGGGTAAATAGTGGGATATAGTTTCTATTAATCTTTTATGAAAATGTATCCACATAAAAGCAGAAGAATGGCAACTTTTCTTGGTATTTATCATTTTGTGCTTGGACCCACATGTTAAGTGGGATATAAACACTTTTGGAGATAATGATAAGGGAATATTAAGCTCTCATATTAGGAGTGGTTGAGAGAACTGAGATAGATTAGAGAAGATATGATTGCTATCTTCAACTGTGTTAAGAATTGTCACAGAGAAGAGGGATTAAACTCATTATGTATCGCCCTCCAGAAGATGAGAGCTTGGAGAAATAAGTAGAAGCCATAGGGAGTTAAGTTTCAGCTCAATAGAAGCAAAAATATTGAGTCCAAATTACCTAAGGAAGGAAGGCTGCCTCTGTAGGGTTTGTGCACTGGATCAGTGGACAAGTGTATAAGGATTTGCATCACTTGCAAGGGCTGCTCTACAATGGCATGGAGTATTGAATGAGTAGTTGGAATGAGTGTGCTACTTTGATTCTGTAATATATTGCTTTAGTCAATATTTGTATGACAAGTTTAACTAAAATTTGAGTCAGATTGTTTTTTCTTAAATAACAACAACCTATGATATTCTTGGATACTTTACTTCATTTGCTGCAAAAGGAATAAACCCATAGTGCAGTGTAGACTACAGAAGATATATCTGCACCTTTATGCTAAGGGTAGAATCCTTGAACATAACAAGTAGATAAAACTTTTGGAATCATTGAGTTCAGCCTGTTAATTGTACAAATGAGAACATTGAGGCTTAAAGGTGTGGTGTGACTGGCAAAAAGTTTACAGAATTAAATGTGGGGTTGGCGCAGAAAAGAAGAGTTCATATTCCTAGTTAGATCCTTTTATACTGCAAGAATTGAAAAGGATGTGTGCTCTGTGCTGGAATGCTACCAGCAGTCGCAAGAATAAAGTTACTAAAAAAGCTTAATTCTTTTGAACCCTGACTCTGTGTGTGTGTGGTTTTATGTGTGTAAGCTTGCTTACTGATCAACTTGAGCTGTTTTACCTCAGGTTTTTTTCTCCAATTGCTGTAACTGGTGCTAAGATCTTTGCCCCATTCTTTATATTTAGTAGGTCCTTAATTCTGGAAACTCTTAGAGCTCCATTAAACAACACTTTTTATAGCTTTCTGATTCAAATGTGGCCAAATATGAGGATAGTGTTTTAATATGCAGGGAGGTGGAATTTCTTTGTCGAGTCTTATTATGGATGTCAATATGACTCTCCAGGTATCTGCCACACCCTAAATTTCCAAACACACATACACACACAAATAATATTTTATAAGGATAGGTATCCAACTGCATGGAAAAGTTATTTGAATATGTATTATTACCAAAGAAGGAAGGCTAAAGTTGTATCCTGTCAAGGGCATATTGAGTTATGACCAAAACACACCAGAATTCTACAACTCTGTCAAATGGAATTTTGCGGCTGATTAGACCAAATATTAGCTTACATACCTGTTTTTTTTTGTTTTTTTTTTTTTTTGCTTTGTGCTTTGTTAGTGAAGTGTATATATAGCTAGAAGAGGTGATCATATTCATCAACAAAATTGAAGAAAATTTAACTGTTGCAATGGATTCACACAAATATCTCAGTAAGTGGGAAATCTGCTGGTTTTATTTCCTCTCTTGGTAGTTATGAGACTAAACCACTACCAAGGTTTCCCTCTTTTGTATACTTCTCTGTGTATGGCTTAGTTTTCAGAGTAGGTTAGAACCATTTTATTTTTTAATATCTGCAACTTAATACCTGCCAAATATTGACCATTCAGTGGGCTCATTCCTGCTTTAATTGGCCACTTGCTTCTTTTATTCTGAGAAAACAAGAGACCAATTGCACCTGCATTGAGCCTGATGGAAATTCAGAAAAGGAATATTTTAACAGTTCTGTTTTGGTGTGTGGTTCATCCTTCACAGGAATAAAGCAGTGACATTGTCACACTGCAATGTGTAACAATATATTTGTGATTAGTTTGCTTGTTTTTTAAATGTAAATTTTGTTGTAAAATGCAAGGTGATTTAACTCCAGTAACTCAGTGAATTTGTTCTTTGAATTTAAAAGGCATAATCAAAAGACTTTTCTCTAGGTTGATAATGCAAACTCATTGATGTGCAAGCTTAACCTTGAATATGTGGAAAAATAAGGAAACAAGTATAAAGCAATTAGTTTACATACACAAGAGAAAGGAAGAGCTGGTGCAATAAAGAGTGTGATTTTGATCCTAGGAAAAATATTACAGATAAAGGTTGAATAATCTTATTTGGATTATTATGTGTGTGTGTGTATTCTTTTTTTCTGGCTATGTAGGTTAGATTAAAATACAGTACATTTTAGTCAGAACCCTGAAATTTTTCCCTCTGATATATTTATTAATAAAAAGGAGAATGTAGTTTAGATTGATTAAGTCCAAGAAGCATGATCATTTTACAGAGAGATAAAGAGATATAAGTCATTTGGGGTAGATGGGGGTTGTCATCATATTGGCAAGTATATTTTGTTTGCTAAAGAGACGAGATTGTGTTACATTGTTCCATCTGAATTATTTTTATACCTCTCATTGTCTAAAAGAGAAAGTCCATTTTGCTAATTTGTCAATCAAGATCCCTCATTCTCTGGCTACTGCCCAATTCTCCAATATTCTCTTTCATCAATACTTCCTGTGGGTATTATAATCCAGGAGTGAAAAGCTGTTTGTACACATCTAGCTATTCTTCGATTCTGTGCCTTTGAGTGATGCTGAAACAAGCCAAGGAATGCCAAGGATTTTCAGGAGTTACCGCAAGTTCCAAAATCACTGTGAATGGTGACTGCAGCCATGAAATTAAAAGATGTTTGCTCTTTGAAAGAAAATATATGACAAACCTAGGCAGAATACTAAAAAGCAGATACATCACTTTGATGACAAAGGTCTATATATTCAAAGTTATGGGTTTTCCATTAGTTATGTATGGATGTGAGAGTTGGACCATAAAGAATGCTGAGTGCTGAAGAACTGATGCTTTTGAACTGTGGTGGGAATTAAGGAAGAGGAAGTAGATAAACACCCAAGAGTTCCTGCTTTTTACATCTTGTCTGAAATTCTTCTTCCCAACTGCACAGGTTTATCATATTCTACCTTTTACATAATTTCATATGATGTTTTCACCAAATGTTGCTCCACTTTCTCTTGAGAGTCCCCTGGACAGCAAAGAGATCAAATCTGTCCATCTTAAAGGAAATCAACACAGAAAATTCATTGAAGAACTGATGCTGAAACTCCAATATTTTGGCCACTTGATGTGAAGAGCTGACTCATTGGAAAAGACCCTGATGCAGGAAAATATTGAGGGCAGGAGAAGAATGGGATGACAGAGGATGAGATGGTTGGATAGCATCACCGACTCAATGGACATGAGTTTGAGTCAACTCCGGGATTTGGTGATGGCCAGGGAGGCCTGGCGTGCTGCAGTCCATGGGGTTACAAAGAGTCGGACACGACTGAGAGATTGAACTGGACTGATGTAGGGATGTGTCTGAAACCACATCTACAGTGGCTGCCCAGCTCCGTTTTGATTTTTGATAATATGTCATCAAACCCAAAAAAGACAAAGCCACTAATGACACAGGGATTTCATGAATGACATTTTGAACTACCCAACCAAATTAAGAATCCTGAACAACTTAAGAGCTTGTTGAAGAACTTAAAGCATATCACAACCCCACTCTTGGTTTTTGCCTTGATGCCTTATTTTACTGGCAAAGTTCTGGATTTAGTTTTTCCACAAGGCCTTAATGCAATGGTCATATCTTTGATTTGATAGGAAATAATGTTATCTTTCAAACTCAAAATTAGTTGGCTTTATATGTCTTCTAAATTTGGCTAAAATTTACCTGTTTCCTTATTGCATCTGTCTCTTGAAATTTTTTTGTCAAAAGAAGCTGGTAAAAAAAAAATTAGAGGTAGCAAATGAAAACCCAAGAGTTCATGACTTTTACATCCTGTCTGAAGTTCCTCTCCCCAACTCTGCAGGTTTATCATATAGTCTACCCTTTACCTAATCTCATATGATGTTTTCACCAAATGTTATTCCAGTATATAGCATAGGTTGTCACTTTACTTTTTCAGTTTTTTTTTTTACCACATTTCTCACCATTTTTCTAGCCTCCTATAATTGTTTCCTTGCTTACAGTTACCTGGTCCAAAATCCAGTGCTTCATATTTTAGATTTTTTGTTACAGCAGGAACACATTCTGGTCAATGTATACACTGGTTCACTTTTGCCTCAATAATGTTATTTAACAAACCACTCCATGACTTGGTGACTTAAAACACAATCATGTATACTTGTGGGATATCTGGGAAATCTGCTGGTAAACTTTATTTTTTACTTCAAGACAAGTTGAGTACAAGTCTGGTGTCTCTCCTTCTTGTATCAGTGGGCCACCCAGGATTTATCCTTTTCATGGGAAAAGATAGCAGTGTGAGATATCATGTTCAACTTCTGTTATATTTGAAGACTCTGTTGGAAAATGTCTGGTAATAACTTTTGGAAAACGGTTATGTATGGCCTGTTTAAGAATATTTTTCTTCAAAGAGATTCTAATGTTGCTTCTAATCATATGGTTGGTGTCCAATCAGGAAGTGCTCTAAATTAGATCTTTGTCTTGAGGTGTCTTGAATTACTTGGATAGTAGGAGTGAAGGTCCAAAGCTAAATGAGTAATAATAAAAAACTTATGGGAAAGACATTTTCTTTCTGCCCACAACAAAGGCCAGGACACGTATCGCCTCCATCTTACATTGCAACATGGTTTTTTTTTTTTTTTTTTCTTTTTCTAATGCAGAATTGAATATTGCTTCATAAAATTTTTGAGTGATTTCTCCCTCTTCCTTTCTAGTTCATAATTCTTGTCACCTCACACTTCTAGAACCAGTAATTAAGCTCTATTTTACCTTTCCAGTTATATAATCAGTTATAATTGCCTAATTTTAGTTGATATAAATTACAATACCTTGACAGCATGTTTTATATTGATTTGTTTACCAATTCCCAATGCAATTTTAAACTTCTGTATTGGGAAAATAAATTCTGAGTTTGACTTATAGCAGGAATTTCCTGGAAGTTGGTATCTCAAAGGAAGTTTGGAAAATTGGGTTACAATTGACTTCATATTAAAGGTTGCCCATTTTCTTCCCAGGGAAAATCAGGTAAATCATTCTCAAAAATGTAGAGTCTAAAAAAAAAAATGTAGAGTCTAAAAATCCTTATCTGAGTCTATTTGCAAATATCTCTAAGGCTATTTTAATAGTATTCCAGGATATTAAAAAAAAAAAATCCCTGAATCTGGTAACTTTAAAACAAACTTATTTTAGATGCCAAATGAATTAAATACTTTCTCTACTTTTAGTAGAACTGTTTCCTTTTTATTTGCATTATATCATTTCCTTAGGAAAAAGATTCAAAAGCTCCTATGTTTATAGCTAAGCTAAATATATCTCTATTTAAAAAGCATCTTTTCTCATAATGTAACCTTAGTTTGGGTTAATGGAATCATACTTTCAGAGGAATCTGAATAAAGATTAGAGAAGCATTTTATGAGCTAAGTTTGGAAGTGTTTCATGTAATCAGTTCTAGCTGAGTTATGGTAATTTTTGCTTGATTTCTTATTGAATTTTGTGCTTCTTAAAAGTAAACATAATACTCAAGGATCTTTTTTTTTTTTTTTTTTTACTGCCTATACTAGTCTATATTTTTTCTTTCTTTTTTTTTTTTTTTTTTTTATTAGTTGGAGGCTAATTACTTCACAACATTTCAGTGGGTTTTGTCATACATTGATATGAATCAGCCATAGATTTACACTTATTCCCCATCCCGATCCCCCCTCCCATCTCCCTCTCCACCCGATTCCTCTGGGTCTTTCCAGTGCACCAGGCCGGAGCACCTGTCTCATGCATCCCACCTGGGCTGGTGATCTGTTTCACCATAGATAGTATACATGCTGTTCTTTTGAAACATCCCACCCTCACCTTCTCCCACAGAGTTCAAAAGTCTGTTCTGTATTTCTGTGTCTCTTTTTCTGTTTTGCATATAGGGTTATCGTTACCATCTTTCTAAATTCCATATATATGTGTTAGTATGCTGTAATGTTCTTTATCTTTCTGGCTTACTTCACTCTGTATAAGGGGCTCCAGTTTCATCCATCTCATTAGGACTGGTTCAAATGAATTCTTTTTGACGGCTGAGTAAAATTCCATGGTGTATATGTACCACAGCTTCCTTATCCATTCATCTGCTGATGGGCATCTAGGTTGCTTCCATGTCCTGGCTATTATAAACAGTGCTGCGATGAACATTGGGGTGCATGTGTCTCTTTCAGATCTGGTTTCCTCAGTGTGTATGCCCAGAAGTGGTATTGCTGGGTCATATGGCAGTTCTATTTCCAGTTTTTTAAGAAATCTCCACACTGTTTTCCATAGTGGCTGTACTAGTTTGCATTCCCACCAACAGTGTAAGAGGGTTCCCTTTTCTCCACACCCTCTCCAGCATTTATTGCTTGTAGACTTTTGGATAGCAGCCATCCTGACTGGTGTGTAATGGTACCTCATTGTGGTTTTGATTTGCATTTCTCTAATAATGAGTGATGTTGAGCATCTTTTCATGTGTTTGTTAGCCATCTGTATGTCTTCTTTGGAGAAATGTCTGTTTAGTTCTCTGGCCCATTTTTTGATTGGGTCATTTATTTTTCTGGAATTGAGCTGCAGGAGTTGCTTGTATATTTTTGAGATTAATCCTTT
This sequence comes from Cervus elaphus, assembly GCF_910594005.1. Lineage (NCBI taxonomy): Eukaryota > Metazoa > Chordata > Mammalia > Artiodactyla > Cervidae > Cervus > Cervus elaphus. Next base: position 29,110,338 of record NC_057833.1, on the reverse strand, counting down.
GTCTGTTTCTTCATTTGCTATTATTTTCTCCCAATCTGAGGGCTGTCTTTTCACCTTACTTATAGTTTCTTTTGTAGTGCAAAAGCTTTTAAGTTTCATTAGATCCCATTTGTTTAGTTTTGCTTTTATTTCCAATATTCTGGGAGGTGGGTCATAGAGGATCTTGCTGTGATTTATGTCGGAGAGTGTTTTGCCTATGTTCTCCTCTAGGAGTTTTATAGTTTCTGGTCTTACATTTAGATCTTTAATCCATTTTGAGTTTATTTTTGTGTATGGTGTTAGAAAGTGTTCTAGTTTCATTCTTTTGCAAGTGGTTGACCAGTTTTCCCAGCACCACTTGTTAAAGAGGTTGTCTTTTTTCCATTGTATATCTTTGCCTCCTTTGTCAAAGATAAGGTGTCCATAGGTTCGTAATAGATATCTATTGGTCTTTGTAAAATGTGTAGACAAATTAGGAAAGATACTCTAAATGTCTCATCTCTAAAGGTCTGACTAGGTTCTATAGTGGCATGAAAGTGAAAGTCACTCAGTCGTGTCTGACTCTTTGCAACCCCATGGATTATACAGTCCATGGAATTCTCCAGGCCAGAATACTGGAGTGGGTAACCTTTTCCTTCTCCAGAGGATCTTCCCAACCCAGGGATTAAACCCAGGTCTCCCACCTTACAGGCGGATTCTTTACCCTCTGAGCCATAAGGTAAGACCTGTAGTGGCATAGTAGAAAAAAAAAATCACATCTGTTCCTTTATATAGTAGCATTATATTTAATCATTAACCCACTGCAAGATGGGGAATAAGATTCCTTATATTATTTTGAGCAGGTAAATTTGGTATTCAAATGCTGAAGTTCAGTTCTCTCCATCATATATACAAAACTGACCCTTTGAATATTTAAAGGTTTTAAAAATTATTATTATTTTAACTATTTATATTAAAATACACTTTTTCAGGTTTAAAGGTTGCTTTTGTTATTTTACTTAAAGCTTATTTTGATTATTTTAACTATTTGTATTAAAATAAACTTTTTTGGATTTTGGCAATGAGTTAAATGGGAAGATTTAGACAAAAACGAACAGATGTATTGAGCTTAATTGTACTGACCTTCACTTTTGTATCAGCAAATTTTATAAAATAGGACATTTGAGGATAATGTGACTATGCTATATGAATCATTAACAAAAATTAGTGGCAATGCTCCTGATAACTATTTGTGGTCATATTCACAAAAGAGAAATACATGGTTATTTAAAAACACAAGCATCTCTTAATCTAAAGTAGTAATTCTACTAAGTGACCTAAATAATAATCCCAATGGTACATATATTCTCCTAATTGGGAAAGGAGTACGTCAAGGATGAATATTGCCACCCTGCTTATTTAACTTATATGCAGAGCACATCACATGAGATGCTGGGCTGGATGAAGCACAAGCAGGAATCAAGACTGCCAGGAGAAATATCAATAACCTTAGATATGCAGATGACACCACCCTTATGGAAGAAAGTGAAAAAAAACTAAAGAGCCTCTTGATGAAAGTGAAGGAGGAGAGTGAAAAAGTTGGCTTAAAACTCAACATTCAAACAACTAAGACCATGCTATCTGGTCCCATCACTTCATAGCAAATAGATGAGGAAACAGTGGAAACAGTGTCAGACTTTATTTTTCGGGGCTCCAAAATCACTGCAGATGGTGACTGCAGCCATGAAATTAAAAGATGCTTACTCCTTGGAAAGAAAGTTATGACCAATCTAGATAGCATATTAAAAAGCAGAGATGTTACTTTGCCAACAAAGGTCTGTCTGGTCAAGGCTATGGTTTTTCCAGTGGTCATGTATGGATGTGAGAGTTGGACTGTGAAGAAAGCTGAGCGCTAAAAAATTGATGCTTTTGAACTGCGGTGTTGGAGAAGACTCTTGGGAGTCCATTGAACTGCAAGGAGATCCAACCAGTCCATCCTAAAGGAGATCAGTCCTGGGTGTTCATTGGAAGGACTGATGCTGAAGCTGAAACTCCAATACTTTGGCCACCTCATGCGAAGAATTGACTCATTTGAAAAGACCCTGATCCTGGGAAAGATTGAGGGCAGGAGGAGAAGGGGGTGACAGAGGATGAGATGGCTGGATGGCATCACCGACTCGATGGACATGAGTTTGAATAAACTCTGGGAGTTGGTGATGGACAGGGAGGCCTGACTTGCTGCAATTCATGGGGTTGCAAAGAGTCGGACATGACTGAGCAACTGAACTGAACTGAACAGATTATAAAATAAAATTAAAATCTTCTATTTACGATAGTATGAAAACCATCTCCTTAAAGGTATGTGAGACTTGTGCATTGAAACCTGTAAAATATTATTGAGAGAATAAATAAATTTATTTAGATAAATAAATATAACGTTTACCTTGCTAAGGATTGAATGACTCAATATTATACAGATGACAGTGCTACCAAAATTCAGCTGTAGTCCTGATACAGTGCCAGAGTAAATTCCAGAAGATTTTCTTTCTTTGAGAGTTTGAGTTAATATGCATATATATCAAAATTGACAAGTAGATGTTAAAATTTATTATAAATTCAAAGGACATAAAGAGCCAAAACTATACTAAAAAAGAACAAATCAGAGATTTGTATTGGTAAATTCTTGAAACATCATAAAAGAATGAAATTAAGATGCTGCGATACCAGTACAAGGATGAACAAATAATGAAATAGAGATTGTATGTAAATATTCACTTGATGAATAGCAAAGTGCCACTGCTCTTCAGTTGGAAAAGAAGGTTTTTTTCCAGTAAGTAATGTTGAATCAATTGGCTAATCATATGGGAACCACTGAAACTTAATCTACTAAACTTAATGTCTACACAAAACTCAATCACAAGTGGTTTATATATATGAATGCATAAAGTAAATAAGAACGTTTCCGTAAAATGTATAGAGGAATATTTTTGGAGCTTCAGAGTAGGTATAACTTTTTTACATAGTACACAAAAAAAGCACTGATCATATGAGAAAGGGTAGATAAATTGGATTTAATTAAAAGTAGAAACTTCTGTTTACTAAAAGACACCATTAAGACAATAAAAATGCAAGCCACACACTAGGAAAACATATTGGATATATAGAATTCACAAAGGAATTCCATAGAGAATGCAGAGAGCATCTATAAGTCAATTTAAAAGGACAAAAACCCAAAAGTGAGCAAAAATCTTTGAATCACTTCAGTTCAGTCACTAGGTCGTGTCCAAATCTTTGCAACCCCATGAACTGCAGCACGCCAGGCCTCCCTGTATATTACCAACACGCAGAGTTTACTCAAACTCGTGATATTGAGTTGGTGATGACATTCAACCATCTCATCCTCTGTCGTCCCCTTCTCCCATTTTCAGTATGTCCCAGCATCAGTGTCTTTTCAAATGGGTCAGCTCTTCGCATCAGGTGGCCAGAGATTGGAGTTTCAGCTTCAGCATCAGTCCTTCCAATGAATATTCAGGACTGATTTCCTTTAGGATGGACTGGTTGGATCTCCTTGCAGTCCAAGGGACACTCAAGAGTCTTCTCCAACACCACAGTTCAAAAGCATCAATTCTTTGGCACTCAGCTTTCTTTATAGTCCAACTCTCACACCCACACATGACTAATGGAAAAACCATAGCCTTGACTAGGCAGACCTTTGTTGGCAAAGTAACATCTCTGCTTTTTTAATATGCTGTCTAAATTGATCATAACTTTCCTTCCAAGGCGTAAGCGTCTTTTAATTTCATGGCGGCAGTTACCATCTGCAGTGATTTTGGAGCCCCCAAAAATAAAGTCTGACACTGTTTCCACTGTTTCCTCATCTATTTGCCATGAAGTGATGGGACCAGATACCATGATCTTAGTTGTTTGAATGTTGAGTTTTAAGCCAACTTTTTACTCTCCTCTTTCACTATCATCAAGAGTCTCATTAGTTCTTCTTCACTTTCTGCCATAACGGTGGTGTCATCTGCATAACTGAGGTTATTGACATTTCTCCTGGCAATCTTGATTCCAGCCTGTGCTTCATCCAACCCAGCTTTTCTCATGATGTACGCTGCATATAAGTTAAATAAGCAGGTTGACAATATACAGCCTTGATGTATGCCTTTCCTGATTTGGAACCAGTCTGTTGTTCCATGTCCAGTTCTAACTGTTGCTTCTTGACCTGCATACAGATTTCTTAGGAGGCAGGTCAGGTGGTCTGGTATTCCTGTCTCTTTCAGAATTTACCACAGTTTATTGTGATCCACACAGTCAAAGACTTTGGCATAGTCAATAAAGCAGAAGTAGATGTTTTTCTGGAACTCTCTTGCTTTTTTGATGATCCATCGGATGTTGGCAATTTGATCTCTGGTTCCTCTGCCTTTTCTAAAACCAGCTTGAACATCTGGAAGTTCACAGTTCATATATCATTGAAATCTGGTTTGGAGAATTTTGAGCATTACTTTACTAGCGTGTGAGATGAGTGCAATTGTTCAGTAATTTGAGCATTCTTTGGCACTGCCTTTCTTTGGGATTGGAATGAAAACTGACCTTTTCCAGTCCTGTGGCCATTGCTGAGTTTTCCAAATTTGCTGGCTTATTGAGTGCATCACTTTCACAGCATGATTTTTTAGGATTTGAAATAGCTCAACTGGAATTCCATCACCTCCACTAGCTTTGTTCATAGTGATGCTTCCTAAGGCTCACTTGACTTCACATTCCAGGATGTCTGGCTCTAGGTGAGTGATCACACCATCATGATTATATGGGTTGTGAAGATCTTTTTTGTATAGTTCTTCTGTGTATTCTTGTCACCTCTTCTTAATCTTCTGCCTCTGTTAGGTCCATACCATTTTTGTCCTTTATTGAGCCCATCTTCACGTGAAATATTCCCTTGGTATCTCTAATTTTCTTGAGGAGATCTCTAGTCTTTTCCATTCTATTTTTTCCCTCTATTTCTTTATACTGATCACTGAGGAAGGCTTTCTTATCACTCTTTGCTGCTCTTTGGAACTCTGCATTCAAATGGGTATATTTTCCTTTTCTCCTTTGCTTTTCACTTCTCTTCTTTTCAGAGCTATTTGTAAGGCCTCCTCAGACAGCCATTTTGCTTTTTGCATTTCTTTTTCTTGAGGATGGTGTTGATCACTGTCTCCTATATGTTATGAACCTCTGTCCATAGTTCATCAGGCACTCTATCAGATCTAGTCCCTTAAATTTATTTCTCACTTCCACTGTCTAATCATAAGGGATTTGATTTAGGTTATACCTGAATGGTCTAGTGGTTTCCCCTTTCTTTAGTTTAAGTCTGAATTTGGCAATAAGGAGTTCATGATCTGAGCCACAGTCAGCTTTGGTCTTGTTTTTCCCTACTGTATAGGGTTTCTCCATCTTTGGCTTCAAGGAATATAATCAATCTGATTTCAGTATTTGACCATCTGGTGATGTGCATGTGTAGAGTCTTCTCTTGTGTTGTTGGAAGAGGGTGTTTGTATGACCAGTGTGTTCTCTTGGCAAAAATCTACTAACTTTGTCCTGCTTCATTCTGTACTCTAAGGCTAATTTTACCTGTTACTCCAGGTGTTTATTGACTTCCTACTTTTGCATTCCAGTCCCCTATAATGAAAAGACATTTTTTTTTTTAGGTGTTAGTTTTAAAAGGTCTTGTAGGTCTTCATAAAACCATTCAACTTCAGCTTCTTCAGCATTACTGGTTGGGGCATAAAGTTGGATTACCATGATATTGAATGGTTTGCCTTGGAAATGAACAGAGATCATTCTGTTGTTTTTGAGATTTCATCCAAGTACTGCATTTCAGACTCTTTTGTTGAGTATGATGACTACATTTCTTCTAAGGGATTCTTGAGTATTCACCCATTCCAGTCGATTTTAGTTCCCTGATTCCTAAAATGTTGACGTTCACTCTTCCCATCTCCTGTTTGACCACTTCCAATTTACCCTGATTCATGGACCTAACATTCCAGGTTCCTAAGCATTATTGCTCTTTTCAGCTTTGGACCTTGCTTCCATCACCAATCACATCAACAACTGGGTGTTCTTTTTGCTTTGGCTTCGTCACTTCATTCTTTTGGAGTTATTTCTCCACTGATCTCCAGTAGCATATTCAGCACCTACCTACTTGGGGAGTTCATATTTCAGTGTCCTATCTTTTTACCTTTTCATACTGTTCAATTTAAAAAGAAAAAACCCAAAAGTGAGCAGAAATCTTTGAATAGACAGTTCTAAATATTCCAGATGTTCAAATTGTCACTTCACATATAAAAAGCTGCTTTAATTTGTTAGTAATAAAGAAAATGCAAATTAAAACCACATTGCAACATGTATACATACTCAATATAATGGCCCAAATTAAAGAGCCTAACAGTATCAAATGCTCATAGGGCATTATATTTTTATGCATTATACATTATACCTTCTAGATTCTAGTTGGAATGTGAATTGGCAAAATCACTTTCAATTCAGTTCAGTTCAGTTACTCAGTTGTGTCCAAATCCTTGTGACCCCATGGACCTCAGCATGCCAGGCTTCCCTGTCCATCACCAACAAAATCAACTTAGAAAATTCTTTAGCAGTGTCTACCAAATCCAAATACTTTTACTCTATGATCAAGCAAATCTACTTTTATGTATCTGCCTAGGAAAACTAGTGCATATGTACAAAGGAAGATATGTATTAGTATATTGCTGGCAGTTTTATTCATAATAGTCTAAAAATAGAAGCCACCCAAATGAGCAACAAATGGACTTTACATTTCATGCAAAAATGGGCACAATAAAAGACAGAAATGGTATGGACATAACAGAAGCAGAAGATATTAAGAAAAGGTGGCAAGAATACACAGAAGAACTATACAAAATCATCCTAGTGACCCAGATAACCACGATGGTATGATCATTCACTTAGAGCCAGACATCCTGGAGTCTGAAGTCAAGTGGGCCTTAGGAAGCATCACTACAAACAAAGCTAGTGGAGGTGATGGAATTCCAGCTAAGCTGGATACTGTTAAAGTGCTGCACTTAATATGCCCCCAGATTTGGAAAACTCAGCAGTGGCCACAGGACTGGAAAAGGTCAGTTTTCATTCCAATCTCAAAGAAAGGCAATGCCAAAGAATGCTCAAACCACTGCACAATTGTACTCATCTCACATGCTAGCAAAGTAATGCTCAAAATTCTCCAAGCCAGGCTTCAAAAATATGTGAACGGTGAACTTCCAGATGTTCAAGCTGGTTTTAGAAAAGGCAGAGGAACCAGAGATCAAATTGCCAATATCTGTTGGATCACAGAAAAAGCAAGAGAGTTCCAGAAAAACATCTTCTGCTTTATTGACTACACCAGAACCTTGTGTGGATCACCACAAACTATGGAAAATTCTTCAAGAGATGGAAATACCAGATCACCATACCTACCTCCTGAGAAATCTGTATGTACGTCAAGAAGCAACAGTTAGTACTGGGCTTGGAACAACAGACTGGTTCCAAATCGGAAAAGGAGTACAACACAGCTGTATATTGTCACCCTTGTATATTGGCATGCTGCAGTCCATGGGGTCACAAAAAGTCAGTTACGACTGGGTGACTGAACAACAATTGTATGAATGCTGTAGGACAATATCTTTATTTGTTTTTTATATATTATTCATGTGAAAAGTATTATTAGTATAAGCCTATTACAGCTTGAGTACTATATAACTCATTGTGTTTGTTGGGTACCTAGGCTAACTTTGTTGGACTTAGGAACAAATTGGATTTATGAGTGCACTGTCAGAGCAGAACTCATTTATAATAGGGTACTTTTTGTACTCCCTTTTTGTGTCTTACATCTTGAGTTAAAAATAAAAATGATATTTGAGTGACTTTCTATTTTATTCAGAATAATCCAAATATTTCACTAGGATCCCAAAATTCCTACATAATCTAGTCTGTAGATACGTCTCTGACTTACCACTCTCCACCTAACTAGGAGAGAGTGTCTCTAGAGGCTGTGCACATGTGTGTGCTTCGTCTTGTCTGGCTCTTTGCAATCCCATGGATTGCAGCCCACCAGGCCCCTCTGTCCATGGAATTCTCCATGCAAGAATACTGGGGTAGGTAGCCAACCTTGGGCCAATTAAATTCTGTCTTTCAGAAGTTTGGAATTGGAACAAGCAAAGTAGACATTGAACTAGTGAATACAGGTATAGAAGCTACAAAACTGGCCTGAGGAAAGAGGAAAAACAGGGACAGGCACAGAAAGACCAATCAATTCCATAAATAAAATATAAAAGTGTGCCCTCACCTCCCAATAAACTATGAACATGGAGACATAGACTTTTGTTAATATAGAAAAGCTCTCAGGGTCCTACCTCTGAGGCAAAAGCAGTTCTCAAAGGAGGAGGAGACAGGAAACATGTATTACCCATATAATTAAAATTGATGGTGATGGTATTCTACATTTTCTGTTGTGACCTTTGTGTTCATATACGGATTCTCTCATTCACTTTTACCTTTGTACCTGTCTCAGGCGTGCTGATGTCCCCTAGAGGATCTTCTATTAGCACAACTTCTTCATTTTAAGTCATAATGATCATTTACATTCTGATCAGATTGCTCCCCAATCTGTGAGAAAAGTCTTTTTTCTTTCTTTTGTATTTTATTTATATTTTTCTTTTTTATTTTAAATTGAAGTACATTTGATACAGTATCATGTTAATTCCAGGTGTATAGCACAGTGATTTAGTTACATATATATATGTGTATACATATATATTCTTTTTCTGATTCTTTTTCTTCATAGATTATTACAAATTTATCTATCCCCTTCCCCCTTTTGTAAACATGAATTTGTTTTCTATGTCTATGAGTCTCAGAAAAAACTTTTTTTTTCTAATTATTATGGTTATTTGGAAGCCGTATAAAGCTGAAGTATATAAGGATTCTTATTCTTGAGGTGGTCACAAGGTGGTGGACAGACAAGAAATCCTACAGTTGCAATTTATATGTAAGGTGAATGGAGATAACTCTGTTCTTATTGCCAAGTGCCATCTACCTAGGGGCACAGCAAAGCATGAAAAGTGCAACCAATTCGTCATGTATACATATACAGCAATATAACACAATTACATAACATAAATAAGCTGTTTCTGTATTTTTGTTTAACCGTAGTTGGTTTGCTTTTCATTTAAAGAGAAATATGTGATCTCTGTGTAGAAGTATAAGGCTTAACTTTGTAGATACACAGCACATGAAATAAATAGTATTTGTCTATAGTTTGTACTGTGTGAATGTGTACAGGTTTTTAATGACAAGGTATTTTAATGTTCAGTAGTGTTAATAGATAGTATTTTTATTAATTCTGTAACAAACATCAGAAAAGTTGTGTGCATAGGGCAAATAACATTTTTTTTTCTGACCTATTTGAGATTAACTTACCAACCTGATGCCCTATAACATTCCAATACTTAACGCTACAAAGAAGGACAGTATTTAATTGTATTTAGTAGCACATAGGAGGAGCCTGATGGGCTACTGTCCATGGGGTCACATAGACTGGACACAACTGACGTGACTTAGCACACACGGATAACATTTAGAATCAGTATTTTGTCTTATAAACAAGCACATTCTCTTATATAACTGTAACCATTAAATCCAGAAAGTTAGTTTTTGCCCTCAAGTACTCAGGTCTCATTCCAATTTTGCCTGTTTCCCTAATAATGTACTTTATAAATGACAAAGGAATCCAGTTCAGAATCAGTCATTGCATTTAGTTGTCAGTCTCACACTATCTGCAGCGGTTCTTCAATCTTACCTTGATTACATGGCTTCAACATTTTTGAGGATTAAAGTCTAGTTGTCTTGTGCAATAGCCCTCAATATGCAGTTGTCTGATGTTTCCTCGTATTTAAATTCAAGTTGTTCCTCATAGGCAGGAGTGTTACAGAAATAATGTTGTGTTTCTCTCATTGTATCCTATTTGGCGGCATATAGTTTCAAGTTGTTCCATTACTGATGGTGTTCACTTGAATCTCTTGTTTACAATCATATATGTCAGATAACTGAATTTTAAAGTTACTTCAGTTTATCTGTTTATTTTTGAAATTAAGTGCTTAGGAGGTTACTATGAATCAATGAAAATACCCCTTTCTTTTCAAACTGTTAATGAATTTATTTTTTTTATAACATGGATTCTCAGTTTCCATTTTTTTGTTCAATGGGTCATAATCCAACGATGTGTGTATGTGTCTTAGTTGCTCAGTTGTGTCTGACTTTGTGACCCCATGGACTGTAACACTCCAGGTTCCTCTGTCCATGGAATTCTTCAGGCAAGAATACTAGAGAGGGTTGCCATTTCCTTCTGTAGGGGATAATCCACTGATATTTATCATTTATCCTGAATCTCAAATTATTTCTGGATGTGATCAATTTGAACTCATTTAAACTAGCTGTTCTCTCCTTTTTTACATGTTCCCATTGCTCTTTGAGCACTTTTTTCCTAAAATAAAAATATGTTTCAGGTGTACTTTCCCTGTCTCAAACCTGGAATAACCTATTTCTCCAAGGAGCTTTGATTATTTTCATTGCTCTTGTATATATTCGTTCTCCCATCACTGCCTTTACAAACTCCCTTCTGTGGATGCTGTCCTTGCCCAGCTCAGCCTCTGGATCTCCATTCCTGGATCTCCCCTCCCAGTTTTGTGGGGTCACTCATTCCCCTGCTCAACAGACTCCTCTGACGTTGTCTGACTCTCACTCCCCAAGCCATGCTGCTCTTCCGCCGTGACACATCCTTACTCTGTATAGCCTCTGACATCCCACTCTGGACCATTGAGGCAACCCCTTTTTTTCCCCCATTATAGACATTTACCCTGCTTTAGCCGTTAAATAGCTTTAAAATTTAAATGCTCAGAATAGGAAGACTTCAAATTGTTCTATGTAGTATAAAAGTATACTATACTTTTAACTGATCAGTGAGAATTTTGTGGGCCTTTTAGGAGATAAGAATGCTCTGTTGGCACAGTGTAAGGGAAAAAGAAGCAGAAGACAGGATTCTTATTCTCAAGGAGCTTTTCAGGGTAATTGGAGAGACAAGACAACTCATTTTATCTTTAGAATAATTCTGTAAGGCAGAGATTAGTATCCTTATCTGAGCATAGCTATTAAGAATATGAACTTATTTTCTTTGAGGGGATAATTTCTCAGCAGTTTTGGAATACTATAAATGGAACTGAAGATTAAAAACTAATGTGAAAAACTGAGATGCTAAGCAAATTCTAGAAAGTCACAATGACAAATTACACTTCTTTTTCTCTGACTTTTTTCTCCATTTAGAATGAGTGAATAGCATAGATGATATCCTTTAGGGAAATAAAATCATATTAATTTACATCATTAAAATACTACTGGGAACCCAATAAACCAAGAAAAAACCTTCCAGCATAATAATTCCATAAACAGGCCAACTGTTTTCAAATTACAAATAGGGTATCAGACCACATTGATGCCTTTCTTTTGTGTATTAGAGAAATTTTTCTGATTATGAATGTTAAAAACTGGATATAGAATCTAAGATAAATCTCATGCATTTACAATTCGAATGGGCATGAGGGTAGGAAGAAAGAAATATGAATACAATGCTAACCTATCAGATGAGAAAGGCAGCAAGTTGTGATTATGGTAGTTGGGTCTGTTCTGTTGCCTGTAACAAAAACAAACAAAAACCCTGAAACCACTTTGATAAACTGAGGAGTATACTGACTTATGTAACCAAGAATTACAGATGCAAAAATGTAAATGACTAGAAGCAGAACCTTCATTTCACTAGAGGTTTTTGTTTTTTCCTGGCCTCTCTGTATACTACCTTAATCATCTTCTACCACTAACCACTTTTCAACATATAATTATGGATGGATCACTGGAAGTACAGCTTCAGCTTTATATAGCTTCATTACCAGAGAAGAAGAGGCTTTTACCCTCAGCAATGCTTGGGAAAAATTCAGAGGAAGAACTATAGATGGGTAGAAATCTATCACATATTTGTAATCCAATTTCTGCCCCATAGGATTGGAGCAGAGATACTACATTTTCATGTGCTCATCTCTGGAGTGTGGGTAATAAATAGTATCACTAATTGAAGCTCCTGTTAGAACCAGTGATGAATGTGTAAGCGAAGTAGTTCCCCCTGGGAAGGCAGGATCGCCTAGACCTGAGTGCTGAGGGGTTACTGTGAGCTGGGAAGCCATGTTTATCCATATTTACTGTAATTTCTGAATGAGTCATTGCAAATTCAGTCTGAACAAAGGTAATCTAACTTGATGGGTAAGGCATCATCATTTGGTGACTTTAGGTAGCATAGTTCAGTTCAGTTCAGTAGCTCAGTCATGTCCGACTCTTTGCGAACCCATGAACTGCAGCACGCCAGGCCTCCCTGCCCATCACCAACTCCTGGAGTTTGCTCATACTCATGTCCATCGAGTCGATGATACCATCAAACCATCTCATCCTCTGTCATCCCCTTCTCTTCCTCCTGCCCTCAATCTTTCCCAGCATCAGGGTCTTTTCAAATGAGTCAGCTCTTCGCATGAGGTGGCCAAAGTATTGGAGTTTCAGCTTCAACATCAGTCCTTCCAATGAACACCCAGGACTGATCTCCTTTAGGATGGACTGGTTGGATCTCCTTGCAGTCCAAGGGTCTCTCAAGAGTCTTCTCCAACACCACAATTCAAAAGCATCAATTCTTCGGGGCTCAGCTTTCTTTATAGTCCAACTCTCACATCCATACATGACTACTGGAAAAACCATAGCCTTGACTAGATGGACCTTTGTTGGCATAGATACACAGCTATTCAGGGAATGAATTCACAGCACTTGGTGATTAGTCTGTTTGGAATACTTGTCCAGCTGGCAGCTGGGGGCATGGGTCAGCATACTGTTTACTCCATTGATATATATGTATAATGAAAAGTGCTAAATAGGAAAAATATATGAGATATAGGAAATCTATCAACTAAGTGATAAACTTAACAGACATAAAAAATAAATACAAAGATATATAATATCTAATGGAATGATAGTAACATGTGTCTAGTACCAGATGAGAAGGAATTAAAATATGAAAATAATAAAAATATAGGAAAATTGTAAAGTCCAACACCATAATGAAAGACGTTAGCTACAGTCTGTGTGGAATACTAGATCCAAATTGGAAAGGAGAATTAGGCAGTGGTGTGTCTTGAATCTGGGAGAGACTGATTAAGAGCGTCACCTGTGTCATCTATGTAGTGAGAAGTCACTTGGTAACTACAGCTTTGTGTCTTCTGCCCTTATCCAAATATTCAGTTTCCATGTGTAAATTTAGTGGGATTTTTAAATAAGAATCCCAGAGCAGCCAGGATAAAATTGTTTTAGCAAACAATTGCAAATTACCTAAAGCCTCCCAGTTGGCTCAGTGGTAAAGAATCTGCATGCAATACCCGGATGGAGATGATCCCCTGGAGGAGGACATGGCAACCCACTCCAGTATTCTTGCCTGGAGAATCCCGTGGACAGAGAGGAGCCTGGCGGGCTACAGTCCCCAAGGTCACAAAGAGTCGGACACTACTGAAGCCCCAACTGAGCACATACATTAGCCCAAGCAAAGAAATAGAAGAAACAATAATGAAAGGAGAGATCAGAACTGAAAAGTACAACTGAAATAAAAAATCTTAGTAAATGATGTCAACAACAGAATGGAGAGAAGAGGGGGACAGTTAGCAAAGTCTGAGACAGAACAATAGAAGTTACTCAATCTGAAAAACAGAGAGGGAGTAGATAAAAAATAAATGAAGAAATTCAGAGACATGATGGACCATAACGAAAGAAGCAATATTCATGTCGTGAGAGTCCCAAAAGAGGAGGATAAAGAGTGCAGAGCTGAAAATGCAATAAAAAAAAAATAACAGTTGAAAGATTTCCAAATGTGTGAAAAGGGAAAAACAAAAAACAAACCTAAAGAAGTTACAAATTTATGTCTGAGCAAAACCCAAACTGAATAAATTCAAACAAATCCATGCCAATACAAAATTATAATTACATTTCTGAAAACTAAAGACAAACAAAAATTTACTGAGCAACCACCAAAAAAAAAAAAAAAAAAAAAAGAAGAAGAAGAAGAAGAAGAACCTTACATATAATGGAAAGGAAATTCAGAAGATATTGAATTTCTTACCTAAAACAGGTGAGAATGAAGTGTTACCAAATGTTTGAAGTGCTGAAAGAAAAGAACAGCCAATACAGAGTTTTATAGATGGAGATTTCCTTTAGCAATGAAAGGGGAAATTAAAAAACAAAATAGAACTGTGTCAAATGAAGGAAAACTAATTGAATTTCTTTCCAGCAGACTTACTCTAATAAAGGTTAAAGGAAGTTTATAAACAAAAAAGAATATCAGAAAGGAGAGTTATGTTAGGCCAAAGTACAGGTAAATGCAGTAGATGATGCATCTCATCTTGAGTGTTTTAAGTAGTGTTTGACAATTGAAGAAAATTTATAATGCTGACTGATGTGGTTCCAGATGTATCTGGGCTTCCCAGGTGGCTCAAATGTAAAGAATCTGTCTAGCAATGCAGGAGATACAGGAGATGTGTGTTCGATCCCTGCATAGGGAAGATTCCCCTGGAGGAGGAAATGACAACTCACTCCAATATTCTTGTCTGGAAGATTCCATGGACAGAAGGGCCTGGTGGGCTACAGTCCATGGGTTTGCAATGAGTTAGACATGACTGAGTGAGCAAGTGATAATGATGTTATATGGTTCTAGATGTATCTACAGAAAATATTCTAAATAGAGGAGAGGAAATGGATATAAAGGGAAGTAAATTTTGAACATTAGGTATAACTAGTAAAAATGATAACATTTATAGTCCATGGTAAGTTATGTATATGTGGTGTAATTCTTAATTACTTAAAATGGTATGAGAAGAAATATGCTCAAAAACACTCAAGAAAAATAAAATGGAATTTTAAAAATAGGTTCAAATAAATCATGATAGGGTAGGAAAAAGAAAGTAGAGAAACAAAAGCATAGTGAAGAAACAGAAAACAAAAAATAACTTGGCATATTTGAACCAACTATATGCTATCTATAAGAAATTCACTTCTGAAAGGCAAAAAAAGAAATTTGCTTCCATTAACAATACAGGCAGTTTAAAAGCAAAAGTGTAGAACTAGATGTATCATACCAAACAAAACAGAGAAAATTAACATAGTACTTGGAAAAACTACTATTAATGAAACAAGAGATATACAATAGACGCTGTGAAAGTGCTGCACTCAATATGCCAGCAAATTTGGAAAACTCAGCAGTGGCCACAGGACTGGAAAAGGTCAGTTTTCATTCCAATCCCTAAGAAAGGCAATCCCAAAGAATACTCAAACTACCGCACAATTGCACTCATCTCACACGCTAGTAAAGTAATGCTCAAAATTCTCCAAGCCAGGCTTCAGCAATACGTGAACCGAGAACTTCCAGATGTTCAAGCTGGTTTTAGAAAAGGCAGAGGAACCAGAGATCAAATTGCCAATATCTGCTGGATCATCGAAAAAGCAAGAGTGTTCCAGAAAACCATCTATTTCTGCTTTATTGACTATGCCAAAGCCTTTGACTGTGTGGATCACAATAAACTGTGGAAAATTCTGAAAGAGATGGGAATACCAGACCACCTGACCTGCCTCTTGAGAAACCTGTATGCAGGAAGCAACTGTTAGAACTGGACATGGAACAACAGACTGGTTCCAAATAGGAAAAGGAGTACATCAAGGCTGTATATTGTCACCCGGCCTACTTAATTTCTATGCAGAGTACATCATGAGAAATGCTGGGCTGGATGAAGAACAAGCTGGAATCAAGATTGCTGGAGAAAAAATCAATAACCTCAGATATGCAGATGACACCACTGTTATGGCAGAAAGTAAAGAAGAACTAAAGACCCTCTTGATGAAAGTGAAAGAGGAGAGTGAAAAAGTTGGCTTAAAGCTCAGCATTCAGAAAACAAAGATCATGGTATCTGGTCCCATCACTTCATGTCAAATAGACAGGGAAACCGTGGAAGTAGTGGCAGACTTTATTTTTTGTGGCTCCAAAATCACTGCAGATGGTTACTGCAGCCATGAAATTAAAAGATGCTTACTCCTTGGAAGGAAAGTTATGAACAACCTAGGCAACATATTAAAAAGCAGAGACATTACTTTGCCAACAAAGGTCGATCTAGTCAAAGCTATGGTTTTTCCAGTAGTCATGTATGGATGTGACAGTTGGACTATAACGATAGCTGAGTGCCAAAGAATTGATGCTTTTGAACTGTGGTGTTGGAGAAGACTCTTGAGAGCCCCTTGGACTGCAAGGGTATCCAACCAGTCCATCCTAAATGAGATCTGTCCTGAGTGTTCATTGGAAGGACAGATGTTGAAGCTGGAATTCCAATACTTTGGCCACCTGATGTGGAGAGCTGACTCATTTGAAAAGACCCAGATGCTGGGAAAGACTGAAGGCTGGAGAAGAAGGGGATGACAAAGGTTGAGATGTTTGGATGGCATCACCAACTCAACGGACATGAGTTTGGGTAAACTCCAGGAGTTGGTGATGGACAAGGAGACCTGGCATGCTGCAGTCCATTGGTTGCAAAGAATCAGAAGTGACTGAGTGACTGAACTGAACTTAACTCAGTGATGGATGCATCTCAGCATCTTGCCACCCCCATTGCTCTTAGGATGAAGCTGGAATTGCCTCATGTGACTGACTAGGCCTGGCATGAGGTGATCTGTCTCACCAGCCTCCTCACAGGCTGCTCTAATCTTCTGCAGACAGGCTGACCAATCACCATCTTTTTATTCCCTCTAACAGAGCTTTTTCTTCTCCTCAAGGCCTTTGTAATGGCAAAGTTATAGAGATAATTAAATTAAATGAAGCCATGAGGATAGGCTCTAATATAATAGGACTGATATTCTTGTATGAAGAGGAAACTGGGACACAGACTCACATAGAGTAAAGACCCGTGCAAAGATACAGGGAGAAGATGGCTATGTGCAAGCCGGAGAGAGAAACCTCAGAAGAAGCCAGCTCTGCTGACACTTTGATCTTGGACTGCCAGACTCTGGAGCTGCGAGAAAATGAACAATTTAATTGTAACAAGGACAACATAGATAAATAGCCTTTTCATTGACGAAAACATACAGATTGCAAGTAAGCAAATTAAAAGATGTTCAACATCGTGAACCATTATGGAAACGTTAATTAAAATGCCAATGAGATTTTGCTACACATGTATCAGAATAGCTAAAATAAAAAACACTGACAATGCCAAATGCTGACATGGATGTGCAACAAGTTGATCACTCATACATTGCTGTTGAGAATGTGAAATAGTTTGGCCATGGTGGGAAACTTTTTTTTCTCTTTCTTAAACTAAATGTGTAATTACCGCAAAACCCAGTGATGCATTGCTGAGTATTTATTTCAGAGAAATAAAGAATTATGCTCACACAAGAAGTATGTACACAAAGTTTGTAGGAACTTTATTCATAATAGCCAAAAATTAGATCCAACCCAGTTGCCCTTCAATTTGTGTATGTTAGAACAGTGTTATAGTCATACAATGAGATATTGCTGCTGCTGCTGCTGCTAAATCACTTCAGTCGTGTCTGACTCTGTGCGAACCCATAGACGGCAGCCCACCAGGCTCCCCCATCTCTGGGATTCTCCAGGCAAGAACACTGGAGTGGGTTGCCATTTCCTTCTCCAATGCATGAAAGTGAAAAGTGAAAGTGAAGTCGCTCAGTCGTGTCCGACTCTTTGCGATCCCATGGACTGCAGCCTACCAGGCTTCTCTGTTCATGGGATTTTCCAGGCAAGAGTACTGGAGTGGGGTGCCATTGCCTTTTCCGACAATGAGATACTAGTCATCAGTAAAAACAAATGAGCTATTGATACATGCAATAACCTGAATGAATCCCCAGGGAATTTGGAAGGGTGAAAAAAAAGCCTATCTCATAAGGTTACACACTGTATCATTCCATTATATAATATTCTTGAGGTGACAAATTTATAGCAATGGAGGAGATATCAGTGGTTCCAGTAGTTGGAGAAAGTGTAAGAGAAGTGAGTATGATTATAAAATGGACCCTTGTGCTGATAAAAATGTCCTATGTTCTGGTTTATCAATATCAGTGTCTTGGTTGAGATAGTTGTTATTGTTTGGGAGATGTTAACATTGAGACAAACTTCCTTTTCTGCCTTACAGGCCATTTTCTGTTTTATTTCAACACTTGAAGATTTATGATTAGGGCATTCTCTCTGTTGCAATAGTATTTTTGATAAGATCTTTCCTTATCTAAGTGCCATTTTGCTTTAATTTGATAGCCATTTTGGCAGCTGAAGACTCTCAATTTCAGAAAGACAGAAGAAACAGCTTAGATAATAGCCTGACCTTTCATATAATTGGGAAAATTTGATAGGGAAATTATTTGCCCCATCCCTCCCTCTTGTTTACTTAAAATCATCATCTGGACCCAAGTATGTAAAATTATCATCTGGTCCCAATTAAAGTAATCAAATTATGGAGGGCCAAGAGAGGGAAACCATTTCAAATTTTGGCAGGTTCTAACAAAATATCAAACTAGAAATAGAACCATAAGCCAAGTTTTATATTTTGCAATTTAGTGGGCATATCATCAAACCCACTGCATGCTCATTCTTGATCTCAGCTGCTACTGCAAATTAGCTTACAAATATTTTCTTCACTTTGGTCAGGATTGACTAGGGGTCAAAGAGTCTTCACCTGTAGGGGAAAAGCTTCAATGCCTATATTTCAGCCATCTGGGAAATCAAGAAACTTAACTAAAAGATGCTAAATTTTAGTTTGAAAGCAATTTATGAAAATGTAGACACTGGTCAATTCATATAAACATGATCTTAAATCAATCAGTAATAGAAGATTTATTATAAGAAGCACACTAATTTGTCATCTCCAGGGACTTCACTGTTGGCTCAGCAGTAAAGAATCTGCCTGCAATGCAGGAGATGCAAGAGTCATGGGTTTGCTCTCTGGGTTGGAAAGATCCCTGGAGAAGGGCTTGGCACCCCATTCTGGTATTCTTCCCTGGAGAATCCATGGACAGAGGAGCCTGGCAGGCTACAGTCTGTAGGGTCTCAAAGAGTCAGACTCAACTGAAGCTACTGAGCACATATGGGCATCGCAGTTGTGAATTCATGTGAAATGTCATCAAACCACTGAAAGTAGGCTAAAATTTATATGGACACAGGGAGACGTTGTGCAGTCTTTGACTACATTTCCTGCTTTGTGGTTTCTTCTGGCAAATTTCAAGGGTGCCATCTGAAGGAAACTGTATTTACTCAACAGAGATCAGATTCCATTTTGCCCAACTTAAATTTCAAAGAACTCAGTGAGGCTTATATTC
Organism: Cervus elaphus; assembly: GCF_910594005.1. NCBI lineage: Eukaryota > Metazoa > Chordata > Mammalia > Artiodactyla > Cervidae > Cervus > Cervus elaphus. The sequence continues at coordinate 29,090,892 of NC_057833.1, read as the reverse complement.
TATTCATCGAGGGGGTGATCTGGTTCAGGTCAGAATTTTTAACATCGAAATTAGACCAGTTCAGTTCAGTTCAGTCCCTTAGTCATGTCCAACGCTTTGGATCCCATGGACTGCAGCACGCCAGGCTTCTCTGTCCATCACCAACCACCGGAGATTGCTCAAACTCATGTCCATAGAGTCGGTGATGCCATCCAACCATTTTATCCTCTTTAAATTTCTCTGCACTTTTACTAAATCCTTCCTCCAACTTTTTTTCCTACACTACTTCTTCTCATCAGGCAAAAAAAACCCTCTAAACCTAAAACATCCTTTCATCACCCATCTCTATCAAAATCTTTCATCTTTTTTATGGAAGTTTAGAAGTAATAGTAACACTACTACTTCTTTCATATGCATACTTTTAAAGGACTTAAAAAATATACTTAGGGATACATGAGAGAGGACAAAAGAGAAGGAAACACAGGGAAATACAGCTGATATATAATAAATGCTTTGAGTTTTTTTGCTTTTATTATTTCATCTAGAATGCTAGTATTTTATATATTTTCCTGCAATTTGCTGTTTTCATTCAATAGTATTTTTGGAATTTCCTGTTTCATGCCTCCATTGGGTCTATGGTACCTTGTTTTTCCCAGAACTTATCTCTCATTGACAGATTCTTGTAATTTCTTTCTCCAGATACAGCCCCTGTCTCAAATTTGACACAAGGTCACAACCTTAGTCCCCAGTGACCTTGATTTACTTCCTATCTATGTTACCTGTCCCCCTAGAGGAGGAAACGGCAACCCACTCCAGTATCTTTGGCTGGAAAATCCCATGGACAAAGGAGCCTCGTGGACTACAGTCCATAGGGTTGCAAAGAGTCAGACATGACTGAAGTGACTGAGTACACATGTTACCCGTCCTGTAGACTTTCCATGGCTTCTTCAACAATACAAAATGTGTTTGCAGCGTATATGTTGTACCTTCTTCTTTGGTATTATAAATATATAATAAGGAAGTGAATGCCCTTCTAATGAAATCAGACCTTTAGAGTATTCATGCACTAAAACATCTGCTGAGCTATGATATCTATACCATTTTTATCCCTTTGATTATATTCAATTGAAAATTCCCATGAAATCTTAAGTAACTTTATAAAATAGATGAGATTTTCAAAGGGACTAGTTTTCATATGCATTGCATTCACTTGGGTGCTGAGAAAATGTCATAACAAGAATGGAGAGGTTTTTTTTTTGCTTAACTTGACAGTTTTGCCTTTCTACAGGAAGATCTCAGTACAATTTTTTTCTTTTTAGTTTTATTATGTTTTTAATTAAAAAGGGTAAAGAATTACCTTGGTATTTTGCCATCCCAAATATTGTGAATAAAACTTATATCCAACATTCTTTGAGATATTAGAACATTCTGATCAATTATTTAAAAGGGAGTTATTAATTTCAAAGGTCAGAACTTTCCAATAAGCTTGGCATTTCTAGACTATATTAGAAAAATAAAACTGGAAAAAGAGGATCCAGTGGAATAAATTTTCAAATAATCAGACTCCCAAAAGATAGATTGATGTAAATTAATTAATATAAAATATAAAATAAGGAAATACATAAATTTTCATGCTATAGGAAATTAAATGGCTAACCTTTCACTATCCAGTTCTAAACAATTGCTATTCAAAGTTGCTTATTTTTAGTAAATATTTTAACCTTGTCAATTTTTGAGATCTATTTGACTGTTTTTCAAGAGACTATGGTAAATACTGAAGTATGATGATATGACAGTGTATTGCACAAGACCTGCCATAGACTAGATACTTGCATAAAAAGACTTCTTAGGAGGGCACTGAGAGTCTCTCTACACCCATAAAAACTCTTTCACAAATGTTCCAAGAAGTCTAATGAGGCTATCATTAGCATCAAGCTTTAAAGTGAAAGCCTAGTCCCAAGAGGACTATTGTGGGAGCTACATTTCCCTGGATAGAGAAGCAGGGGCTATTGTGTGTGTGTGTGTGTGTGTGTGTGTGTGTATAATTATAGATCAGATAACTTATAGCTACTCCTTTGGAAAGTACACTTAGTTCTGAGAGAGAGAAATGGAAAATATTGGCAAGTTTTATTGGCAGGAAGATCAGAACGAGTTTGACATGGCTCCTAGAGGGCTTGCTCAGGATAATTCCTCCATGGGCCAGGAGGCCACAGAATGACTGGTAGTGGCCTTGAATATGTGCGTGTACATGGGGAGGTACGGGTGGGGACAGGGCTCTGAGACACCATGGCAAAATGTGGGCAGGGAGACTTGAAGATCCATTTCATTTTGTCACATGTGCCCTCAGATTGGTATTGGAATTTACTAAAAACTTTCAGAGGAAAATGACACATATATTTCAATCTAGTTCTTAGACATGGAGAAGGCAATGGCACCCCACTCCAGTACTCTTGCCTGGAAAATCCCATGGATGGAGGAGCCTGGTGGGCTGCAGTCCCTGGGGTTGCTAAGAGTTGGACAGGACTTCACTTTCACTTTCACTTTTCACTTTCATGCATTGGAGAAGGAAATGGCAACCCACTCCAGTGTTCTTGCCTGGAGAATCCCAGGGATGGCGGAGCTTGGTGGGCTGCCGTCTATGGGGTTGCACAGAGTCGGACACGACTGAAGCGACTTAGCAGCAGCAGCAGCAGCTCTTAGACACAGCAGTGAGAGTGGAGACAGAGAATGGCATAAATAGTTCAAAACTATTGTCTAAGATATGAGGTGATAAAGGATATCACAGTGACCCAAAATGCATTTTTTAAATTGAGGCATTTAACTAAATGCTTTAATTTAGACATTTAAGTTTTAAATTTTCCATAGAGACACAAAGTATCTAGAGTAGTAATATTTGATTAGGGGGAATAAAAATTATATATAATTGTTGGTTGATTTTGTTACATATTTTCTTCTATAGAATCAGTGGCTGCCAGGTGGCAAACATTTACAAGTTCATTGCTAGAACTGCACAAATATGCAAATGCTCTAAACGATTTTTAATAAAACCATTCTATTAACATGTTGAAAATAAAATTATGTTAATAAAGGAGTATTATGCTTTAATTTAAATTTTTAATTTTCTTTAAATCACTTTAACTTATGAGCTCAAGCTTGTGGCTTTTGTTTCAGAATTTGGAGATTTTAAGCACTATACAGGTGATGGCTTTTCTTTTTAAAATCTTTTTTAGAATTCCTTTATTATAATATAACATATATGTAAAAGTTTATATACCAGACTCTCTGTAGCCGGTAGAGTTTTCTCAAACTGCATATACTTGTGTAAAATATACAATCTATTTTATCACTTCTACTATTGATTGATGTTTGAGTAGTTTCAAGTTCAGAGCTAGCTTAATTTGTGCTGCTATAAGCATTGTAGTATTTGTCTTTAAGAAAACAGGTGTATGCAATTCTGTTAGTTATATACCTGTATGTAGAATTGTTGGGTCATAGCTTATTCCTATGTTTGGAGGTAGCTCCAAACACTTCTCTAAATTTTTTTGTTGTACCAAATTATTCTACCAACTGATACATCCTGTCAATATCATAGCAGAATTGTGGTTGTTCCAAAGCTTTCTAATAGAATTTTGGAATTTTTGTCCTTTTCATTTTATCTGTACTCTAGTCAAATGACCCATTGCCTTTTATTCAAAACACCATATTTTCTTCCTCTGTATTTCAATTTCTCCTTGGATTCCTGGAAGCTGTTCTCTTCCCTGGAGAGTTTATCTATTCATACACAAATAGCACAGTCTTAATTACTTCAGTTTTACAATAGATCTTAATTTCAGATATTCCTTTTGCTTCATTTTTTTCTTAAATATTTTTCAACCGTTCTTGACTTTTGCATATGCTTATAAATTTAAAAATCAGCTAGTAAATTTCTGCATAAAAGCATCAATGAAAGTTTTAAAAAATTTACATCACACTGTATATACAGATCAATTAAATAAATTGATATCTTTAAGTTATTTGGTTTTACAAAGTAAGAACCTAGTTTAACTTTTTGTTTATTTAATTTTTTAATCTTGTTTCAGTTTCTCATTTTTGACAGCTATATTTCTGTTGTTGTTGTTGTTCAGTTGCTAAGTTGTGCCCAACTCTTTGTGACCCCCATGGAGTGCAACACACCAGGCTTCCCTGTCCTTCATCATTTCCTAGAGTTTGTTCAAACTCTTGTCTATTGAGTTAGTGATGCCATTCAGCCATCTCATCATCTGTCACTCCCTTCTCCTCCTGCCCTCAATCTTTCCCAGCATCAGGGGCTTTTCCAATGAATCGGCTCTTCACATCAGGTGGCCAAAGTATTGGAGCTGAATATTTGCTTTAAAAATACTATTGTAAAATATATTTTTTAATTTATAATTTCTGTTACTGGTATGTAGAGTTAGTATTTTTTATATATTGTCTTTATATACAACTACCTTGATAAATTTATTTCCATCACTTTGGACTTTTTAAACCACATTTTCTGTAGCAATTTTGTGACCGTTTCGCCTTTTGGCCTACTGAACAGACTAGGTCACCCAGTAGAGTTTTTAATAGAAGTGGTCATGATGAAATGCAAATCTGAGTTCTTGTTCGTGGAGCTGAAGAATGAGCTTTGCAAACATGCAAATACTCATGATAGCAAGCAAACAGGATTTGTTTCAGAGAGAAAGTACAAAGCTCTCAGCATAGAGAGGGTGTAAAGTGCTCTGAAAAGCTGAGACTTACAGCAGTTTATATCATTGCTAGTACTGATTTGTACACATTTGATTGGTTCTTACTTTTAACATATGTCATTTCTAACCAATCAGCCTAAAGGTCATGATGTTTAACTTGACATTTTTATGGCTTCTTTTGATCCTTGGATTCTTAGTTTTCTTAGACATGAAGTCACCATCCTTGCCATTTTCTCATGACCCCCAGCCATTTTACAATGGACCAGATGTATGGGCTAAAGATTAATGATCACTAATTATTTTTCCCTCAGGCATATGGAACAAAAGTTAATCACTACCCGCTCCTGGATCTGAGTGCTGATTATTTATTGGACCAGATACATAAAGGTATGTTTTAGGTTAATGGAGCGGTGTATTTATTGAAACAGACCAAGGTCTCAGAGTTCCTACACTAACAGCCTAACAATTTCTACCTCAATGTAGGTGTCCTTTTTTGGTTAGGTTGACAGAAATTTAATCAGCTGATGTAAAAAAGAGTTGAGCCAAAATGAGGATTATAACGCAAGAAGAGCATCTCAGAAAGCTCTGAGAACTGTTTCATCTGTTAGAAGTCAAGACACAATTTATATAAGATTTTTGAGACAGACTGTACATTTAATGACATATTATTGATAATTAACATAATCTAGATTTAAGCTCCATGGTGGTGAGTCATGTGATTGTTTTCAAGCTCAAGAAGGAAGGTTATCATTAAGGAGTTGTCTTGTTGATGCTAAAAAATATTAGTGTTTATGGATGAGCAGATATTCCTGCCAATAGGGAAGCTTTGTTCAATGCAGATACACAATGTACAGTGGGGGGAAAGGGGAGGCCAAAGGACAGAGAAGAATATTTTATGTTCAAATTTTTCTCATCTTGCCATAAATATGAATTTTATATCACAATTCTAATCTCCAGAGAAAGTATTCAACATTTTACCATTGACTATGAGGTTTGCTATTGGCTATTCCCCGCACCCCACCCCCATGGGTATTCTTTATCACACTGAGATGTCTGTCTTCTACTCCAAGTTTCCTAAGATAATTTTTCAAAGTCATGAATTTGTTACCAAATGCAAGTTTGTGTGCCTGATGTGTAGTGAGGTCAAACAGACTGAAACATGAGCGTTTGGATCAGAGAAAGGTTTATTGAAGGACCAAGCAAGGAGAACTGGTGGCTTGTGGTCAAAAATCCCAAGCTCCCTGATGGTTTAGGATTGAGGCAAAATTTGGGGTAAGGACTGCAAGGTGTGTGACGTTCTTCTGATTGGTCGGTGGTGAGGTAACAGGAGTTAACTGCCTCTTTATAATGCTGCTCCTCATTAGGGAGGATGCCCACAACTTTTCTCTTCAGGTGTGTGTCTCTGCCTTGCTTCTGTCTTAACTAAATGAGCATTTCTCTGTGTGCTCTCCCACATGTTGTGCTGTGTCTATAATAATGAACTTTGTACCTGTTTTTAGAGTTTTTCCCTCTTTGAAACATTCTTGCTATCAAATGGCGGCAAGAGCCAGAGGCATTTTGCTTCTGTCTTGTAGCACTTGCTGGTCTAGTGGCTAGGATTTCTAGTTTTCATCCAGGCTGTGTGTGCTAAGTCGCTTCAATTGCATCTGACTCTTTGTGACTCCATGGACTATAGCCCACCAGGCTCCTCTGTCCATGGGATTTCCCAGGCAAAAATACTGGAATGGGTTGCCTTTCCCTTCTCCAGTGGATATTCCTGACCCAGGGATCAAACCCAGATCTCCTGCATTGCAAGCAGATTCCTCATCCAGGCTACCTAGGTTCAATTCCTGGGTAGGGAACTAAGATCTTGCTTCAAGTCACTGCTTACTGCTCTCTCCTTGAGATCAGAAAGACAGAATGGAAACAGGAAATTGCTAAGATGTTAGTGCTTCTGTTTGAATTTTAAGGCAGTTATTTACAGGCAATAGTCATAGTGATGATTTTGCAAAATAATCTGTACGGGATTTTGCAGTAAGATTTTGAAACCTGTATCTTGATTTCAAGAAAAACGGAAAAAAATGCTAACTGCAGTTTGGAATTTATGTTTACCTATTGCTTTTCTTTGAAAATGTTACTAAATGTTTGGGCTTTTAAGTTCTCTGTCCTTCTCTTTTCCCATTTGAAAAACGTGGATAATAACAATATCTTTCTCACAGTAATACTTTGAGATAAAATGAATTAATACATGTAAATGTGTGCACCTGGCATATACACTATGCTCAATTTATGATATAAATCATTATTTTTATTAGCTATATTTAGTGTCATAAATTCCTAAGGGCAAAAATGAGTGTTTCATAATATTTAATTTTATTTGTCCATTTTAATAATTTTTTTTTTTTACCAAATCACTGATAAATAATATGAAAATGAATAAATGAAATGTGTATATGGGGAACTCTGCATTAAAAATAAGATCTCTTCAGTGTTAAATACAGAAAAGAAATAAAAGACCCATAAATTATTTCCACATTTATAGACTATGTTGTCTGACTCAAATAAGAATTCTGTGCAATTGTGTCTTTATGTTGTGTCTCTTTATATCTTCTGATTCTCATTTTCCTTAAGTCAAGGGTCAAAACAATCAAGGTTTATGTTAAAAAATTAGATGTAGTGAATTTGAAATTAATATTTAAACTAACAAATACTGTGTTATTGTGGTTCCTTTAATTTGCTTTTGTAAATCCCATGGTATAAAAGAGAGAATAAACCTCTGGGCCCAAAGATAGCAATAGGTTGTAAATTATTTGCATCTTTAACTTTCTCTATGTTGTGTCAACAAATGGGCAAAATAACTCAGACAATTAGAAATTCTTAGGACCTTTTAGAACTAACACGCAAAAAAGATGTCCTTTTCATTATAGGGGACTGGATGCAAAAGTAGGAAGTCAAGAAACACCTGGAATAACAGGCAAATTTGGACTTGGAGTACAGAATGAGGCAGGGCAAAGGCTAATAGAGTTTTGCCAAGAGAATGCACTGGTCATAGCAAACACCCTCTTCCAACAACACAAGAGAAGACTCTACACATGGATATCACCCAGATGGTCAGCACTGAAATCAGATTGATTATATTCTTTGCAGCCAAAGATGGAGAAGCTCTATACAGTCAGCAAAATCAAGACTGGGAGCTGACTGTGGCTCAGATCATGAACTCCTTATTGCCAAATTCAGACTTAAACTGAAGAAAGTAGGGAAAACCACTAGACCATTCAGGTATGACCTAAATCAAATCCCTTATGACTATACAGTGGAGGTGAGAAATAGATTTAAGGGACTAGATCTGATAGAGTGCCTGATGAACTATGGACGGAGGTTCGTGACATTGTACAGGAGACAGGGATCAAGACCATCCCCATGGAAAAAAAATGCAAAAAGGCAAAATATCTGTGAAAAGAAGAGAAGTGAAAAGCAAAGGAGAAAAGGAAAGATATTCCCATTTGAATGCAGAGTTCCAAAGAATAGCCAGGAGATATAAGAAAGCCTTCCTCAGTGATCAATGCAAAGAAATAGAGGAAAACAACAAACTGGGAAAGACTAGAGATCTCTTCAAGAAAATTAGAGATATCAAGGGAACATTTCAGGCAAAGATGGGTTTGATAAAGGACAGAAATGGTATGGACCTAACAGAAGCAGAAGATATTAAGAAGAGGTGGCAAGAATACACAGAAGAATTGTACAAAAAAGATCTTCACGACCCAGATAATCACAATGGTGTGATCACTCACCTAGAGTCAGACATCCTGGAATGTGAAGTCAAGTGGGCCTTAGAAAGCATTACTACGAACAAAGCTAGTGGATGCGATGGAATTCCAGTTGAGCTATTTCAAATTCTGAAAGGTGATGCTGTGAAAGTGCTGCACTCAATATGCCAGCAAATTTGGAAAACTCAGCTGTGGCCACAAGACTGGAAAAGGTCAGTTTTCATTCCAATCCCTAAGAAAGGCAATCCCAAGAATGCTCAAACTACCACACAATTGCACTCATCTCATACGCTAGTAAAGTAATGCTCAAAATTTTCCAAGCCAGGCTTCAGCAATACGTGAACTGAGAACTTCCAGATGTTCAAGCTGGTTTTAGAAAAGGCAGAGGAACCAGAGATCAAATTGCCAATATCTGCTGGATCATTGAAAAAGCAAGAGAGTTCCAGAAAAACATCTATTTCTGTTTTATTGACTATGCCAAAGCCTTGACTGTGTGGACCACAATAAACTGTGGGAAATTCTTCAAGAGATGGGAATACCAGACCACCTGACCTGCTTTCTGAGAAATCTGTACAGGTCAAGAAACAACAGTTAGAACTGGACGTGGAAAAACAGACTGGTTCCAAATAGGAAAAGGAGTACATCAAGGCTGTATATTGTCACTCTGCTTATTTGACTTATATGCAGAGTACATCATGAGAAACTCTGGGCTGGAAGAAGCACAAGCTGGAATCAAGATTTCTGGGAGAAAACTAAGATCACGGCATGTGATCCCATCACCTCATGGGAAATAGATGCGGAGACAGTGGAAACAGTGTCAGACTTCATTTTTTGGGTTCCAAAATTACTGCGGATGGTGACTGCAGCCATGAAATTAAAAGACGCTTACTCCTTGGAAGGAAAGTTATGACCAACTGAGATAGCATATTAAAAAGCAGAGACATTACTTTGCCAACAAATGTCCATCTGGTCAAGGCCATGGTTTTTCCAGATGTGAGTGATGGACTGTGAAGAAAGCTAAGCACTGAAAAATTGATGCTTTTGAACTGTGGTGTTGGAGAAGACTCTTGAGAGCCCCTTGGACTACAAGGAGATCCAACCAGTCCATCCTAAAGGAGATAAGTCCTGGGTGTTCATTGGAAGGACTGATGCTGAAGTTGAAACTCCAGTACTTTGGTCACCTCATGTGAAGAGCTGATTCATTGGAAAAGACCCTGATGCTGGGAAAGATTGAGGGCAGGAGGAGAAGGGGGCGACAGAGGATGAGATGCTGGATGGCATCACCAACTCGATGGGTGTGAGTTTGAGTAAACTCCGGGTGTTGGTGATGGACAGGGAGGCTGGTGTCTTGTGGTTCATGGGGTCACAAATAGTCGGACACGACTGAGCAACTGAACTGAACTGATCTCTTGGGGTAACCATTAACTCCACCATAGAGCCACCAGAACTTACACAGGACTGGGGAAACAGACTCTTGGAAGGCACAAACAAAACCTTGTGCACACCAAGACCCAGAAGAAAGGAGCAGTGACCCCACAAGAGACTGACCCAGACTTGCCCATGAGTGTCCAGGAGTCTCTGGCAGAGACCTGGGTTGGTGTCGCCTGCTGCAGGGTCTAGGGCACTGAGTGCAACAGTGCATGCCTGGGACCTCTTGAAAGAGGTCACCATAATCTTCATTACCTCTACCATAGTTTGGCCTCAGATCAAATAACAGGGAGGGAACACAGCCCCACCCATTAACAAAATTGGATTAAAGATTTACTGAGCATGACCCACCCATCAGAACAAAACCCAGTTTCTCCCTCAGTCAGTCTCTCCCATCAGGAAGCTTCCATAAGGCTCTTATCTATCTATAAGAGGGCAGACAGAAAACCACAATCACAGAAAACTAATCTGATCACCTGGACCACAGTCTTGCCTAACTCAAAGAAACTAGGAGCCATGTTCTGTAGGGCCACCCAAGATGGACGGGCCATGGTGGAGCGTTCTGGCAAAACATGGTCCACTGGAGAAGTAAATGACAAACCACTTCAGTATTCTTGCCTTGAGAACCCCATGAACAGTATGAAAAGAAAAAAAAGATACTGAAAGATGAACTACCCATGTTGGTAGGTGCCCAATGTGCTACTGGAGATCAGTGGAGAACTAACTCCAGAAAGAATGAAAAGATGGAGCCAAAGCGAAAACAGCACCCAGTTGTTGATGTGACTGATGACGGAAGTAAAGTCTGATGCTGTAAAGAACAATATTGCATAGGAACCAGGAATGTCAGGTCCAGGAATCAAGGTAAATTGGAAGTGGTCAAACAGTAGATGGCAAGAATGAATATCGACATTTTAGGGATCAGTGAACTAAAATGGTGGGATGGCATTACCAACTCAATGGACATGAGTCTGAGTAACCCCAAGAGCTGATGATGGACAGGGAGGCCTGGAGTGCTGCAGCCCATGGGGTCGCAAAGAGTTGGACATGACTGAGCGACTGAATTGAACTGAACTGAACTAAAATGGACTGGAATGGGTGATTTTAACTCAGATGATCATTATATCTACTACTTTGGGCAAGATTCCCATAGATGAAATGGAGTAGCCATCATAGTCAACAAAACAGCCGACATGAAATACTTGGATGCAATCTCAAAAATGACAGAATGATCTCTGTTTGTTTCCAAGGCAAACCGTTCAATATCACAGTAATCCAAGTCCATGCTCCAACCAGCAATGCTGAAGAAGCTGAAGTTGAACAGTTCTATGAAGACCTACAAGAACTTTTAGAACTAACATGCACAAAAGATGTCTGTTTCATTATAGGGGACTGGAATGCAAAAGTAGCAAGAGATACCTGGAGTAACAGGCAAAATTGGCCTTGGAGTACAAAATGAAGTAGGTCAAAATCTAACAGAGTTTTGCCAAGAGAACACACTGGTCATAGCAAACACTCTTTTTCAACAATGCAAGAGAAGACTCTACACATGCACATCACCAGATGGTCAACACCAAAATCAGGTTGATTGTATTCTTTGCAGCAAAAGATGGAGAATCCCTATATAGTCTACAAAAATAAGACCGGGAACTGACTGTGGCTCGGATCATGAACTCCTCATTGCCAAATTAAGGCTTAATTGAAGAAAGTAGGGAACACCACTAGACCATTCAAGTATGACCTAAATAAATCACTTACAATTATACAGTGAAAGGGACAAATAGATACAAGGGATTAGATAGACAGAGTGCCTGAAGAACTATGGACAGAGGTTTGTGACATTGTACAGTAGGCAGTGATCAAGACCATCCCCAAGAAAAGAAATGGAAAAAGGCAAAATGGTTGTCTGAAGAGGCCTTCCAAATACCTCGGAAGAGAAGAGAGGCTAAGGGCAAAGGAAAAAAGGAAAGATATACCTATTTGAATGCAGAATTCCAACAAATAGTAAGGAGATATAAGAAAGCCTTTCTCAGTGACCAATGCAAAGAAACCAAGGAAAGCAACAGAATGGGAAAGACTAGAGATCTCTTCAAGAATATTAGAGATACTAAAGGAACACTTCATGCAAAGATGAGCACAGTAAAGGACAGAAATGGTATGGACCTAACAGAAGCAGAAGATATTAAGAAAAGGTGGCAAGAATACACAGAAGAACGGGACAAAAAAGATCTTCATGACCCAGATAATCACGATGGTGTGATCACTCACCTAAAGCCAGACATCCTGGAATGTGAAGTCAAGTGGGCCTTAGGAAGCATCACTACTAACAAAACTAGTGAAGGTGATAGAATTCCAGTTGAGCTATTTCAAATCCTAAAAGATGATGATGTGAAAGTGCTGCACTCAATATGCCGGCAAATCTGGAAAACTCAGCAGTGGCCACGGGGCTGGAAAAGGTCAGTTTTCATTCCAATCCCAACGAAAGGCAATGCCAAAGAATGGTCAACCTACCACACAATTGCACTCATTTCACACCTAGCAAAGTAATGCTAAAAATTTTCCAAGCCAGGCTTCAACAGTACATGAACCGTGAACTTCCAGATGATCAAGCTGGATTTAGAAAAGGCAGAGGAACCAGTGATCAAATTGTCAACATCTGTTGGATCATCAAAAAAGCAAGAGAGTTCCAGAAAAACATTATTTCTGCTTTATTGACTATTGCAAAGCCTTTGATGTTGTAGATCACATAAAACTGGAAAATTCTTCAAGAGATGGGAATACCAGACCACCTTACCAGCCTCCTGAGAAATCTGTATGCAGGTCAAGAAGCAGCAGTTAGAACTGGACATGGAACAACAGACTGGTTCCAAATAGTAAAAGGATTACTTCAAGGCTGTATATTGTCACCCTGCTTATTTAACTTATATGTAGAGTACATCATGCGGAATGCCAGGTTGGATGAAGCACAAACTAGACTCAAGACTGCGGGGAGAAATGTGAATAACAGATATGCAGATGAAACCACCCTTGAAGCAGAAAGTGAAGAGGAACTAAAGAGTCTCTTGATGAAAGTGAAAGAGGACAGTGAAACAGCTGGCTTACAATGCAACATTCAGAAAATGAAGATCATGGCATCCAGTCCGATCACATCATGACAAATAGATGGGTAAACAATAGAAACAGTGACAGACTTCATTTTGGGGGGGGTCCAAAATCACTGCAGATGGTGACTGCAGTCATGAAATTAAAAGATGCTTGCTCCTTGGAAGAAAAGCTATGACCAGCCTAGGCAGCATATTAAAAAGCAGAGACATTTCTTTGCCAACAAAGAAATGTCTAGTCAAAGCTATGGTTTTTCTAGTAGTCATGTGTGGATGTGAGAGTTGGACTATTGAGAGTCCCTTGGACTGCACAGGGATCCAACCAGTCCATCCTAAAGGAAATCAATCCTAAATATTCATTGGAAGGACTGATGCTAAAGCTGAAATTCCAATACTTTGGCCACCTGATGTGAAGAACTGACTCACTGGAAAAGACCCTGAAACTGGGAAAGATTGAATGTGGGAGGAAAAGGGGATGACAGAAGATGAGCTGGTTGGATGGCATCACCGACTTGATGGACATGAGTTTGAGTAAGCTCCAGGAGCTGGTGATGGTTAGGGAAGCCTGGTGTGCTGCAGTCCATGGGGTCACAAATAGCTGGACAGGACTGAGCCACTGAACTGATATTGACATCTCTTGAGGATTTGTCTCTGACTGGATAGTGGAGATGGCATGAATGATTAGATTTCTTTTTAAAAAGAGGCCATTTTTCAAGATTTTTTTTCTTTTTTTTTTTGTATGACCTTGATGTCTTTCTCCAAATCTTGCATTGGTTTGTTCTAGACAGAGTTCAATAATGGAGTAACAGAGGTTTAAATCTCTATTGCTCACTGTAGCAATTATGTTGTTATAGATCCCTTTCAGTTCTAGAAAAGAAGCAAATAATTTTTCAATAGTGGAGCTCAAAGAATAGGAAGAAAAATTTCACATCATAAAGTAGTTTGTGTTTATTATGTCGTCCAAAAAAGGTTATTCTTTGGAAAATAGATATTATCTTTAATAGCCACAGGAGTTATCTATAAAATAATAGGGAACACTTGAACAACTAGACAAAGTAAGAATATATGTATGCTACCAAATATTAAATGAGAGAAAAACTATGCTTTACTGGACTTTGAATTCAATTCATTTGAACAAATTCTATGAAAATATGATATCCTGCCATTCAAGGACAGATTATTGTGTGACCTGGGAACAGATAGAATTTTTCTCTGGGAACAATTTTTTTTTGCATAAAATTGCAGAAAAGAGTTGCATAAATCTCAGCTACCCATGAGGTAGCTATTTATTGTGTTTCCTCTTTGGCTTTTATCTTATTCTGGCTGATAGAGCTGCATATTATGTTTTGTTTCTTTAAGCAAATGTTTACCCTTTCATTTTATATTTTGAGAGGAATGAAGGAATTAAGTCAGATGGGCATTTCATTGAAATGTACTAATATTGATAGAATGAAAAAAATATTTAGCAATTTTCTCTGAGATGTGTGTTCCTCTAAGTGACTGTGGGTGCTCCTGTTTGCTAAATGAAAATGAACACATAGAATCCATCCTGATATTTGTTGGATATCTTTTATTTAAAAACCAGAAATCAGCAAAATTGGTTTCACTATAACAAGTGACTCAATGAAAAATTAATCAGGTGATCTAAGAAAGAAATGGAAAATTTTCTTCAAGCAAAATTGAGAATCATAACCCAGGAATAGCCCCTCAGAAAACTCTAAGAATAGTTCTGCATAGTCAAAGCAGAGTCATACACGTTATTTGAGACAGGGGGCTATACATTAGATGTATTATCGACAGTTTATATTATCCAGATTTGAATGTACAAAGTGATGGGTCATTGTGACACCCTTACAAGATCAAGAAGAAATGCAGCCTTTAAAGAGTTATCTTGATGGTGGTAGGAGAATGTTGCTCTTTAAGGCTGAGCAGGAGTTTCTGCTGATGGGGGAGGTTTGGTCAACGTGTAATGCAGACACACAATGCACAGTAGAGGGGATAGAGGAGGACAAAGAGATGAGGCAAAATTTTATGTCTAATTTTTTTCTTGTATTGCCATTTAATGTAGATTTTATTTCACAGAAATAACCTAAAACTACCTCTGCCTCATATGTAAATTAACTTTAAATATCTTTTTGAAAGTCGTTAGCTTGTATTGTGTTTTTGGTGCAAATAGAACACGTGAGTCATATGAAGTCTTGCTAAGTTATTACTTTTGAATGAAAAATGCTGTATGTACAGATGAATAGCTACAAACCTGCTTTAAAAAATAAAACTCCATCAGAAAATAAAAAAAAAAATAATGATAGAAGCATAGTCAGAGACTTCAGATTCTAGCAAACTCAAGTTTCTTTATTCTGCTAGTTGTAATATTGCCTATTATGATCACATTCTATTAGGCATGTCATTTTGCTCGTCAATTTTTCTCTACCTCAAATAGTTCCTGGTGCATAATGGATATTCCATTTACAACTATTGAAAAAAAATTTAAACAGTCATATTGTAATGGAAGTCCTTAAACCTATTTCCCTTTGAAGAAAACAATATTCAGTGCAGCCAACTTATAACATATTTGATTCCCTAAGTACATTGTAATGTTTACCCTTTCTTTAAGAATCTTACTTGTGTAATTCAAAACTGCACATTAGCTTTCAAACACATGACCAGCATCTGTTTTCACATTTGAAATGTCAACTAAATATTACATCAGATTATTGCTTTATTTTAATTAAAACTTTTTAAATTACAATTTATTTTAAATGTATATTCACATGAAGCTGTAAAAATGATAGAATTCCTATGTATTCTTTTCCTAGTTGTTTCCTATGGCAATATCTTGTGAAACTATAGTATATTATCACAATCAGGATATTGGCCTCAATGTAGTCCAGACACAGAACATTTCCATCACCACAAAGATCTTTCATGTTACCTTTTAGCACCATACCCATTTCACTCACAGTCACCCTGTTTTTGATCCCCTGGAAACTACTAATCTATTCTCCATTTCTATTTCTCCACACAAAAATGCATCCTTTCAAAGAGTGTTTTATTAGTGCAATCATATAGAATATAACCTGCTATATATATTTTTCTCACTTATGATATCTGTGAAACTGCACAGGACCTTGTGGGACCCTCCCAGATACAAAAGCCTTTCCATATCCTCCATTTCTTGTTTGCAGAAAAATAGATTTCTGGGACTTCCCTGCCAGTCCAGTGGTTAAGACTGCACTTTCAATGCAAGGAGCATGAATTTGATCCCTGGTCAGGGAACTAAATCCACATGTCATACAGCATGTCCATTTTAAAAAAACAAAAATAGAAAAATAGACTTCAGCCTCCAGCCTTTCCTTGAGTTCTAAAGGGGAGATTTAAACAGTTGCTAATTAGGGAGAGAATGCAGAGATAAAGAGCAATCAAGGAACAATAGTAGAGCAATAAGGCATTTCTCTGGTTCCTCCTCAATGGATATTTTGTTGTTGTTCAGTCTCTCCCTGACTCTTTGTGACCCCATGGACTGCAGCACATCAGGATTCCCTTCCTTCACCATCCTCTGGGGCTTGTTCAAACTCATGTCCATTGAGTTGGTGTCAATAGACGTTGATGCCCTCCATCTTTCTCCTTGTGCATTCAGTCATTACCAGCATCAGGGTCTTTTCCAATGAGTCAGCTCTTCGCATCAGGTGGCCAATGTATTGGAGCTTCAGCTTCAGCACCAGTCCTTCCAATGAATATTCAGGGTTAATTTCATTTAGAATTGACTTTGATCTCCTTGCAGTCCAAGGGACTCTCAAGAATCTTCTCCAACACCACAGTTCAAAAGCATCAATTCTTCAGAGCTCAGCCCTCCTTATGGTCCAACTCTCACATCCATACATGACTACTGGAAAAACTACATCTTTGACTGTATGGACCTTTTTTGGTAAAGTAATGTCTCTGCTTTTTAATATTCTGTCTAATTTGGTCATAGCTTTTCTTCCAAGGAGCAAATGTCTTTTAATTCATGGCTGCAGTCACCATCTGCAGTGACTTTGGAGCTCAAGAAAAAAAAGTCTGTCACTCTTTCCATTGTTTCCCATCTATTTGCCATGAAGTGATGAGACTAGATATCATGATCTTAATTTTTTGAATGTGGAGTTTAAAGCCAACTTTTTCACTCTCCTCTTTCACTTTCATCAAGAGGCTCTTTAGTTCTTCTTTGCTTTCTGCCATAAGGGTGGTGTCATCTGCATATCTGAGATTATTGCTATTTCTCTTAGCAGTCTTGATTACAGTTTGTGCTTCATCTAACCCATCATTTCACATGATGTACTCTGCATATAAGTTAAATAAGCAGGGTGACAATATATAGCCTTGATGTACTCCTTTCCCAATTTGGAACCAATCTGTTGTTCCGTGTCTGGTTCTAACTGTTGCTTTTTGACCTGCATACAGATTTCTCAGGAGTCAGGAAAGGTGGTCTGGTATTCCCATCTCTTGAAGGATTTTCCACTTTTTTTTTTTTTTTTTTGGATGCACACAGTTAGAGGCTTTTGCATAGTCAGTGAAGCAGAAGTAGATATTTCTCTGGAATTCTGTTTTTCCTACGATCCAACGAACATTGACAATTTGATCTCTGGTTCCTCTGGCTTTTCTAAATCCAGCTCAAACACCTGGAAGTTATCCGTTCATGTACTGTTGAAACCTAGCTTGGAAAATTTTGAATATTACTTTGCTAGCATATGAAATGAGTGCCATTGTGTGGTAGTTTGAAGATTCATTGACTTTCTTTAGGATTGAAATGAAAATTGATCTTTTCCAGTCCTGTGGCTACTGAGTTTTCCAAATTTGCTGGCATGTTGAGTGCAGCACTTTCAGAGGCATCATCTTTTAAGATTTGAAATAGCTCATCTGGAATTCTGTCACCTCCACTAGAGATATAATCAAGGGATATAGTCATTAATAAATCTTTCAGTCCTATAGAAACTAAGGCCCCCACCCATTCAGGAGATGGTAACTTCAGACTGAGAACAAGATTCTTGGATCACTGCTTTGTTACCTCACCACCAGTGAATCAGAAGAAAGCCACACATCCTGCAGCCCTCCAAATTTGTCTTTAGAAATTCTTCCCTTCAAACCATGAGGAAGTTAGAGGTTTTTGAGGAGAAGCCATCCATTCTTCTTGCCTGGTCCTTGCCTGGCAGTAAACTTTTCTCTGCTCCAAACTCCAACATTTCAGTTTGTTTGGCCTCATTGTAAGTTGGGCATACAAACTTGGGTTCAGAAACATCTGGAAATTTGCCATGTCATTGTTTATATCAATAGTTTATTCCTTTTTATTGCTGAGTAATTTTGCATAGTATGGAGGTACCACAGTTTGTTTAACCAAACACCCAGTGAAGGACATCTGATTTGTTTTTAGACTATTACAAATAAAGCTTCTATACATTTTCTGTACAGGCTTTTTGTATCACCATTAGTTTTCATTTCTCTAGGATAAATGCCTAGGAAAGCAATGGTTGTATGATAATGACTGTTTAGTTTTTTAAATAAATGCTGTTTTCCAGACTGGCTCTTCCAATTTACATTCCCAACAGAGATGTACGTGATCAAATTGCCCTGTACCCATGTCAGCATTTGGCATTGACAGTATTTTTTATTTTAGCCATTTAATAAGTGTGTAGTGATATCCCATTGGGATGTAATTAGCATTTCTCTAATTGAGGTTACCCATAGCTCAGCATAAAAAGAATCCACCTGGAGTGCAGGAGGCACAGGAGATGTGGGTTAGATCCCTGACTCAGGAAGATCCCCTGAAGAAGGAAATGGAAACCCACTCCAGTATTCTTGTCTGGAAAATCCCATGGACAGAGGAGCCTGGTGGGCTACAGTCAAATTGGCCACAAAGAGTCAAACATGACTGAGTAACTATGCACAAACAAAAAAACACAAGTCACCATTAGTATATCCTCTTTTGTGAAATACATATGTGAGTATTTCTAACTGAATTTTTCTAACTGGATTTTGTGTATTTAACTACTGAGTTTTGAGAGTTTATCAAGTATTCTAAATTTTAGCCCTTTTTTAAGATTATGTGCTTTGCATTTATTCTCCACCAGTCTATAAATTCCTCTTTTCTTGCTCTAAACAGTCTTTCACAGAAGAAAATTTTAAAATTTTGCTGAATTCCGATTTATCACTTTTTCCTTTTATGTACTGCGTTGATGTCAGATCTAAGAGCTCTTTGCCTAGCCCTAGATCACAAAGATTATCTTTTATTTTTTCTAAAAATTATATGCTTTGCATTTATGTTTGCAATTCATTTTGAGTTAATTTTTGTATAGATTTGAGACTCAGATTAAATTTAATTTTGGGTGGGCATATGAATGTACAATTGTAGCAGTACCATTATTTGAAAAATCTATCTTTCCTCCATTGAATAGCTCGTGAACACTAATAAAAAACTTGTTGGATATATTTGTGTGAGTCATTGTTGTTCTGTCACTAAGTTGTGTCTGACTCTTTGAGATCTGATGAGCTGCAGCATGCCAGGCTTCCCTGTCCTTCACTATCTCCCTGAGTTTGCTCAAAGTCATGTCCATTGAGACAATGATGCTGTCCACCCATCTCATCCTCTGTCACCCCCTTCTTCTCTTGCCCTTAAACTTTTCCAGCATCAGGGTCTTTTGCAGTGGGTTGGCTCTTCACATCAAGTGGCCAAAATATTGGAGTTTCAGCTTCAGCGTCAGTTCTTCCAATGAATATTCAAGGTTGTAGTCATTTAGGATTGACTGGTTTGATCTTTTTGTTGTCAAAGGGAATCACAAGAGTCTTCTCCAGTACCACAGTTTGAAGGCATCAGTTCTTCGGCACTCAACCTTCCTTATGGTCCAAACTCACATCTACTAGAAAAACCACAGCTTTGACACTATGGAGCTTTGTTGGCAAAGTGATATCTCTGCTTTCTAATATACTGTTTAGGTTTCCCATAACTATTCTTCCAACAACCAAACGTCTTTTAATTGTGTGGCTTCCGTCACTGTCCACAGTGATTTTGGAGCTCAAGAAAATAAAATCTGTCACTAATTTCCATGTTTTCCCTATCTATTTGCCATGAAGTGATGGGACCAGATGCCATGATCTTCATTTTTTGAATGTTGAATTTTAAGCCAGCTTTTTCACTCTCTTCTTTCACCTTCATGAAGAGGCTCTTTAGTTTCTCTTCACTTCTTGCCGTTAAGGTGGTGTCATCTGTGTATCTGAGGTTGTTGATATTTTTCCTGACAGTCTTTTATTCAGGCTTGTGCTTCCTCCAGCCTGGCATTTCACATGATATATTCTGCATATAAATTAACAATCAGGGTGACATTGTACAGTCTTGATGTACTTACTCCATTCCCAATTTTGAACCATCCATTGTTCCATGTCCAGTTCTAACTTTTGCTTCTTGACATGCATACAGGTTTCTCAGTAGACAGATAAGGTGGTCTGGTATTTCTATCGCTTTAAGAATTTTCCACAGTTTGTTGTATTTCACACAGTCAAATGCTTTAGTGTAGTCAGTGAAGCAGAAATAGATGATTTTCTGGAATTCTCTTGCTTTTTCTTTGATATAACAGATGTTGACAATTTGATCTCTGGTTACTCTGCATTTTCTAAATCCAATTGTACGTATGGAAGTTCTTGGTTCACATACTGTTGGAGAATAGATTGAAGGATTTTGAGCCATTATCTTGCTATCATGTGAAATGAGTGCAACTGTGTAGTATTTGAACATTCTTTGGCATGGCCCTTCTTTGCAATTGTAATTAAAACTGACCTTTTCCAGTCCTATGGCCTCTGTTGAGTTTTCAAATTTGCCAGCATATTAAACCAGTATTATCTTTTAGGATTTGATATTGCTCAGATGGCATTCCATCACATCCACTAAGTTTGTTCATATTGACGCTGCCTAAGACCCACTTGATTTCACACTCCAGGATGTCTGGCTCTAGATGAGTGACCACACCATCATGGTTATCTGAGTTACTAAGACCTTTTTTTGTGCAGTTCCTTTCTGTGTTCTTACCACCTCCTCTTAATCTCTTCTGCTTCTGTTAGATCCTTATTGTTTCTGTCCTTTATTTGGGTCTACTTCTAGGTTTTCTATGTTACATTGACTGATAATTGTATCTCTGTATCAGTATGAAGTGGTCCTGATTATTACATCTATATCATAAATCTCAAAATGAAGTAGACTATTTACTACGACTTTTTTCTTTTCCAAAATTGCTATAGCAATTTTAGTTCTTTTGCATTTCCATATATGTTTTAGAAGAGTCTTTTCTGTATTTACAAATAATCTTGCTGGGATTTTGAAAGTAAAGATGTTAAACCTGTACAGCAATTTGGTGAGAATTGATGTCTTAACTGTGTTGCATCTTCTGATTCATTAACATCATATTTATCCATTTATTTAATTAAAAATTTTCATTAGCATTTTTAATGATCAGTATACAGATTTTGTGCATGATTTATTAGATGTACATGTTATTTCATTTCTTTTTGAGTGATTACAAATTTACTGCATTTTTAATTTTGTTTTTTATGTATGTATCCATTGGGAATATATAGAATACAACTGAGTTTTTAAATATATATCTTACATCCTTATCTTACATGCCACCTTGCCTAACTTAGTTGTTAATTATTGATTTTTCTTGTGGATTCCTTAGAATATTTTACATAGACAACTATGCACCAGAAAAGAACAACATTTTTAATCCCTTTCTCATGTGTAGGTCCTTGTTTGCTTTATTGCCTTATTTTGATAGCTTAAATTTCAGGTTTTATTTTCTGTAAGAATGTTGAGAGCAGACATCCACGAATTGTTCCCAGTCTTAGAAAGCATTAAGTTTTCCTGCATTAGATGTGATGTTAACTTTTTTTTTTTGTATATATGTTTTTTATTAAGTTGAGGAAGTTCTCCTCTATAACATGTGCATAACATGAAATTTATCATTGCTTTTTCTTCATAGTTTTATATGATTATGTGATTTTTATCCTCCAGTTCATTGATTTGACAGATTACATTGATTAGATTTTGAATATTGAACTAGCTTTTCATCCTTGGAATAAACTGCACTTGGTCACAGTATAGAATTCTTTCTATATGCTGCTGAATTCTTCTTACTAATATTTTGTCAAGAAATTTTTCATTTATACTCAGGAGAGATATTGGAGTTCTCTATTTTCTGTTTTTTTGAAAGAGATTACATAGAATTAGTGATAATTCTTTAAGTATTTGGTAGAGTTCTCCATTGAAAATTTCTGAGCATAAAGATTAATTTTTCTGGGAATTTTTGAATTATGAATTAAATTTCCTTTTGTTAAAGGATTATATAAATTATTTCATACTGGAAATGCTGTAGTAGTTTTTGTTTTCAGAAATTAGTCCATTTAACCTAAATTGTGAAACTTGTATGTGTGGATTTGTTAATAATATTTTATTATATTATCACTTCTCGACCTTTTGACTAAGATCAAGTTAGTATTCTGTTATATTTTTTCTTTTTTTTTTTTATCATTTTTTATATTAGGAGTGTATAGTGATCTTATTTTATTCCTGAAATTGGTACTTGCATCATCTCTCTGTTGGTTTGCTTGAAGTTTGGCAGTTGTTGATTTGTTCAACATATACTCCTTTTCATTATCTCTTATTTTGATTTTCAGTTTTTTTTCAAAAGCAAAAAAATTGCTATTGTTTCTTTTC
Organism: Cervus elaphus; assembly: GCF_910594005.1. NCBI lineage: Eukaryota > Metazoa > Chordata > Mammalia > Artiodactyla > Cervidae > Cervus > Cervus elaphus. The sequence continues at coordinate 29,068,202 of NC_057833.1, read as the reverse complement.
TCCTGCTTGCTTTGGGTTTACTTTGGTTTCCTTGATTCTGCCAGTGGAAGTTTAGATTACTGATTTGAGACTCTTCTATTTTCCAGTGTAAGCATTGTGCTATCAGTTTTTCTCTCAGTTCTGCTTTAGCTGTGCTTAATCTTCGCATCAAAGTTGTTAATTTTCAAATTATGATGCCATATTTTTATATTACCTTAGTTCAATTAATCTTTAAATTTGTGTTGAAATTTTTAGATATTTGTTGTGTAGTTTCTAAATTTTTAGAAGTTTTTTTTATTGTGTTTCTCTTATCATTTGACTCCATTGTGTTTGGGGAACACACTTTATGATTTCAATTCTTTAAAAATTTTTTTTGAGGTTTGTTTTATAGCCCAGGATTTAGTTTGTTTTTGGTGTATGTTCTGTGGACACGAATAAAACTTGTGTTCTACACTAGTTGTGTGGACTGCTCTATAAGGGTGAATCAGATACTGCTGTTTGGTAGTGTTTTTAAGGTGTTTTATACTCTTTCTGATTTTATGTTTAGTTCTACTAAGTTTAGGAGAAGAATGTTAATGTCTCCAGTAATAAATGTGTATTCGTCTATTTCTCCTTTCAGTCCTATACATGCTTCATATTTTTGCTCATTTCTTGTTTGATGCACATACATTTAGGATTGTTGTCTTCTTGGTGGATTGATCATCTTATCATTATGTAATATCCTTCTCTATCTCCAGCATTTCCCTTTGTTCTGAAGTTTACATTGCCAGACATTAATATATTCATAACTTCTATCTTTGATTTGTTATCTATTTCTATCTTTTTTTTCCATTTATTTTTATTAGTTGGAGGCTAATTACTCTACAATATTGTAGTGGTTTTTGTCATACATTGACATGAGTCAGCCATGGATTTACATATTTCTATCTTTTTAACATGCCTAAATTGTTATATTTGAAGTGAGTTTCCTATAGATAACAGATAGCTGGTTCATGTTTATTAATCCACTCTGACAATTTCTGTGTTTTATCTAGTATATTTAAACAATTTACATTTAATGTAATTATTGATATATTGAGCCTATAGTTTGCCATACTACTTTTGTTTTCTGTTTGCTTACAGTTTTTTTGTTCATTTGTTTTCTTTATCCTATCTGCCTGTGGCTTAGTTGAATAATTTCTTAGGATTTCATTTTTATCTTTAGTGTTTTTGAGGGTATCTCACTTACAGTTTTTTTCAATGGTTGATATACGTTTCATAGTACATATGTATATGTAACTTTATCAAAGTCTACTTGATATAATTTTACTAAATAGAGCAAAGTATATAAATCTTATCTCCTTATATATCTTTTTACTTTCCTTATTTAGGATATAATTTTCTACATCTAGAATCTCATCAGTGTTACAATTGTTGCTCTGATCACCAAATACCGTTAAGAACACTCAAGATGAGAAGAATCATCTATTGCATCCACTCACTGTTTTGCTTTGTTTGTCCTTTCTGCCTTCCTATGTTTTAAGGCTTCTTCTTTTATAGTTTCCTTTCTGTTTATAGAACTTCCTTTAGTCATTTCTTAGGGTAGATATACTGGGAACACACACTGATAATATTCCTTCAATTGAACATGTCTTGATTTCTCCTTCATTCCTGAAGGATATTTTCATTGGATATAGGATGCTGGGTTGACAGTTCTTTTCTTTTGGTACTGAAAACATTTTATATCACTTTCTTCTGAGCTCAGTAGTTTGTGGTGAGAAATCTGCTATAATTAGAATTGTTGTTTTCTCCTGTAAGTACGATGACACTTCTCTGTCACTTCTTTTTAAGATTCTCTTTTCATTTTTAGTTTTCAAGAGTTTGACCGTGATGTGTATTGGTATGCATTTCTTTGAAAGAAGAATTTTAATTAAGCTTTTTTCTGTTTATATCTATTGGCATTTTAGGGTTACCAGTTTTTTCAGCTCTAAATATGGGATGTAGGAGACAAAACAAAACCTATGGAAACTTTGTATCTTGGATCCCATGGCCCTTGACCAGACTGCTTTCTTCAACTCCTCTTTCAGGGTCTTCTATGTTTATTTTACATTTATTGTCTATTTTACATATATTGTTTTTAATTATGCATAGCAGGAGGAATAAAAAGAAGCAAATCCACTACCCCATTTTTTTTTTTTCTGGAAATATGCTCATCTGTGCTTAAGCATGAGAGTTAAATACTTCCACAGATTAAGAACGAATTTCCTCCATTAATGGACAGTTAGTCACTATTGGAAGGACTAATGCTGAAGCTGAAGCTCCAATATTTGGCCACCTGGTGCGAAGAACTGATTCATTGGTAAAGACTTTGATGCTGGGAAAGATTAAGGGCAGGAGGAGAAGGGGACAATAGAGGATGAGATAGGTGGATGGCATCACTGACTCGATGGACATGAGTTTGAACAAGCTCTGGGAGTTGGTTTTGGACAGGGAGGCCTGGTGTGCGGCAGTCCATGGGGTTGCAAAGAGTTGGATACAACTGAGTGACTGAACTTAACTGAGTCACTAGGACTTTAGTGCTTACAGATTGTTACATAAAATTTCAAGATGTTTTTGAGGACAGGACAAAAGATACTGACCCTTGGATAAATGAAAGGCAGAATGCTCTGTTACTTGTCACTCCAAAGAGGAGAAAGCTGCCAGGCAGGACCACACAGGGCGTTGTGACAGAGATAGCACAACAGCAAAGGTAGCTACAGCATCAACTTATGCATGGCAAGTGAGAAGTACTTCGCTGGGTTCCCTGGGTTCTTAATTTGAATTAGGGTAGGTTGGCTAATTTGAATGATTTCCTGGGCTCTAGGGCCAAGGGACTGTCCTTATTTGTTTGATTCTTGGCTTTAGTGCCTTAAGCCAGGTATGTGCACAATAGTCTAGAGTGTGAAGACTTGATAAAGAAGTGATTGAAGTGTATCCTCAATAAGTTGTACAAGATTAGCCAGGATCTCCAACTCTAGCCAGACCTCAACACTGAGTTGAGACCATATTTTTTTAACTGTATTTCAAGGACCCATCTAGTTCAGTAGCAGGAAATAATGTCCAGTAATTAGTTGTGGTTTCTTGTTGAAAATACCATTGTGTACAGCAGAGATGACGATTGTCACTACATTTATGGCTTCTTTATTTTTCTACCCATTTATTTATTTATTGGTATTCACAGTTATTTGGCCTTTGTGTTATAATACATTTTCACATACAGGAGAAAAAACTGTTTAATTCCTTCCTTTGTTCCCAAGATTACCAGGATATAACTGTTGCAGCTTTAATAGAAAACTTAATATAAGGAAAGCTTATGATGAGGTCTAGTCTGCTCTGAAAGGCATTAGAAAATGAAATTAAGAGTAAAATTAAAGTATATTATTACTTGAATGTTTCCATTAATCACAATTCTCCTTGACTCTCACTGAATAATGATAGTTCTTTACTGAGTAACTTCCACTTGTGAAAACCTCTTGAAATGCTGTTTGAATAGTGACAGGACTTGTTTGTTTTTCTTATTTTGTATTGAGGACTTGGAAAATAAATTTAAATGTAGAGTTCTCCAAGTGTCACTCTCTTATCTGTGTAGTTAAAAAGGCTGTATTTTATAAAAGATGGTCATATCATTTAAATTGTCATTATTAATAAATCTGTTGACCATAAGTTAACTCTTAGAGAATGACATACAGTTAATTGAGTTGGCCAGAGAAAATAGATTGGTTGTACAGGGGCCCTTGTCATTGGTAGCTGCACATGTTGCTTTTGATTGTATTTGTACAATTGCTGGAGCAACCTTGAATTTCAAGCCCCCCCCCCCTTTTTAAAATTGTCAAGCCCATAAAGGTTTGTATTGGCCACTCATTGTTCAGTTACCCCATACAAAATTGTTCTGAAGGCCAAAACTATTGATGTGGGCCAAAATGGCTCAAAGCTGTCAAAATGAATATTTTTTGTGAAGTATATGGCATGCAAATGCTAAAGGAAAGAGGTTAAAAAAAACCAAACAAACCCCAATCCCAATAAAGCCTAAGAAAATGTTGAGAATAGATGCTAGTACCACCTTCTTTCTGGCCACCTTTCTCTTCTCATTACTCTTTGCCTTCCTAAAAACTTTTTCTTAAAATATTATGATAATATTAGCAGTGATCAGTACGTTAGCATGAAGAAGTGTATAATTGTAAAAGACTATTGCCAGATGGATGTATGATTTGTACAGAAAAAAATTCTGTAGACTTCAGGAGGAGCGATGAAATGGATCTCTCTGAAGTCCTAGAGAAATCAGATATGCTTAAAAAAAAAAGTCTATACCATACTGTAGAAAGTGTTCTTTATTTCTCTATCCAGGGAATTAGATTTTTTTCTGATGTAAAGCTTATTTTTGAAAAAAAGCTTCACTGGGAATTGCTTCTAATGAAGGAATGTTGTTGCTGGTTTTCAGTTCCTAAGTTGTCTCTGACTCTTCCTGACCCCATTGACTGAAACATGCCAGGCTTCCCTGTTCTTCGCTATCTCCTGGAGTTTGCTCGAACTCATGTCCATTGAGTCAGTGATGCCATCCAACAGTCTTATCCTCTGTCATCCCCTTATTCTGAAGGAATAAGATAAGTTTGTGGAAAATTTTGAAACTCTATTAAAATGTTAAGCATCAAACCCACATCTCTTGTGTTTTCTGTTTTAGCAGGTGTATTCTTTACCACTGAGACACCTGAGTTACCAGTCAAGAACCTAGAAGTCTAAATTAGAGGAGCATTTGCCTTCTGAGACTTGCTTCTGGAATATGTTTGCTACCCAATTTTCAGAATTATAAGAATTGCTGTTTTAGTCATTTTGAGGGTGGTGTAAAGTCTGTGTAATATAACGATTAAGATTAATGATCTGAAAAGGTAAGAATTACTAAAAACTCTCCTGCACACCATGCATGAATAACACATTGATTTGTTTTTAATGTTACTCAGCATTTAAACTTCTATACCATCTTTTTGAATATTGCAGGAATAAAGGGGTCCAAACCCGATACTTAATGTTTTCAAGCATAGCCAAATTATTGTAGCGCCATGAAAACAGTGCATTACAATTGTGTATTTCCAGAACTATCCAGGAACTATTTTGCTGTCTCAATCTGGAGTGTTTTTTTTTTTTTTTTTGTAATTGAAAAGCAAGTACAAAAACAAATAAAACCAGTTGTGCCTTTTATAATGTGGAGCCAGATGTTTCTAAGTTTTAAGGTATTCTGATGGCAAGTTAAAGCTTGCTGATGTTTGACCTCAGTCTCAGCCTTTGATGGGTGATAGAAATCCTTACTTAGGGCACAGTGAGAAGGGACAGTTTTACTCCCATGAGGCTGAGAGTTTAAATCCATACTGTGTTTGGCCCATACTGATTTCTCAGCTACTATCATTCTAGGTTTCCTGTTTCATGATGCACAGTGAAATGGAAAGGGATGTGGTACTGTGGGATAGCATCGCTACTGAAAAATTCAGACATGCAGGCACAAGGCATAAATATTGACACCGCCACTGTAAATGCTACCTTTATGCTCCAAGTTTAGCAGAGATTACAAATGTGAGAACCAAAATGCCAAATGGTTTCATGTAATTGTTTAATACTGATGAACAGATTTTAAAATGATATACATGAACCCTTACTACATAATATTGCTCAGTAAAATGTTCCTAATTATTGATTTTATCATGTTACTTCCTAAATCAAATACTTTAAATAATTCTTCTCATGTCCTGTAGGTATACACTGTAGCATCTTAGAAAGAGCAGAGACTGTGGGATCTATGGATGATAAACTTGTGTTCTTACTTACCTAGGTATTTGAAGCAACAGAGCTTACAAGGTCTCAGAGTTTAAATTTTCTTATTTATAAAATTGGAAATACTGTCCTACCTTGTCCAGAGTGTTGTGATGAGGGCTAATATAGATAACATTGTCAACTCCTAGTTGTGTTTCAGCACAGAACATTAAAAACACATAATATTCAGTTCAGTTCAGTTCAGTTGCTCAGTCGTGTCCTACTCTTTGCGACCCCATGGACTGCAGCACGCCAGGCCTCCCTGTCCATCACCAACTCCCGGAGTTTACTCAAACTCATGCTCATCTAGTCGGTGACGCCATCCAGCCATCTCATCCTCTGTCGTCCCCTTATCCTCCTGCCCCCAATCCCTCCCAGCATCAGGGTCTTTTCCAATGAGTCAACTCTTTGCATGAGGTGGCCAAAGTCCTGGAGTTTCAGCTTCAGCATCAGTCCTTCCAATAAACACCCAGGACTGATTTCCTTTAGGATGGACTGGTTGGATCTCCTTGCAGTCCAAGGGACTCTCAAGAGTCTTCTCCAACACCACAGTTTAAAAGCATCAATTTTTCGGCGCTCAGCTTTCTTCACAGTCCAACTCTCACATCCATACATGACCACTGGAAAAACCATAGTCTTGACCAGACAGACCTTTGTTGGCAAAGTAATGTTTCTGCTTTTTAATCTGCTATCTAGGTTGGTCATAACTTTCCTTCCAAGGAGTAAGTGTCTTTTAATTTCATGGCTGCATTCACCATCTGTAGTGATTTTGGAGCCCAAAAAAATGAAGTCTGACACACTGTTTCTACTGTCTCCCCGTCTATTTCCCATGAAGTGATGGGACCAGATGCCATAATCTTAGTTTTCTGAATGTTGAGCTTTAAGCCAACTTTTTCACTCTCCTCTTTCACTTTCATCAAGAGGCTTTTTAGTTCCTCTTCACTTTCTTCCATAAGGGTGGTGTCATCTGCATATCTGAGGTTATTGATATTTCTCCCAGCAATCTTGATTCCAGCTTGTGCTTCTTCCAGCCCAGCGTTTCTCATGATGTACTCTGCATATAAGTTAAATAAGCAGGGTGACAATATACAACCTTGACGCATACATAATATTACCTTATTGCAATTTGTTTTACTCTTGCCTTTAGTGAAAATTTTGCCCAATTGAAAGGCCAAACCACATATCATTATTACTTTAGCTTGCATTTATGTAACTATTGTGAGTGTTGCTTTTTCCCTTTTCATATGTGACTGGCATGACTATATATATATATATATATATATATATATATTTAATTTTCCTGTTCATGATTTTCCCTATTCTTATGACTTGTTTTCATTATAGATGTTGATCTGTACTCTATTCATTTTTTATCATGTCCCTTTTTATTTTACTTGGATTATTTCATTTAAAACATCTTAAGGTTTGAAGTAGCCAACTCTGTGGTGGTGGTTTAGTCACTAAGTCACGTTGACACTTGTGACCCCTAACCCAGCAGCCTCCTCTGTCCATGAGATTTTCCAAGCAAGGGTACTGGAGTGGGTTGCCATTTCCTTCTCCGAGTCAACTTTATATAACTCATTTATTTATCATATCTGCTTATAGTTTCATTATCATAAAGAAATTTCCATACCCCAGCTGTATATATAACTACATAACTTGTTTTTATTCTTTTTTTTTTGTTTTTTTTTTTTTTGTTTTCTTTTTATTCTTTTATAGGCTTTCATATATTTAATTCTTTAAGCACCTGGAATATATTTGAATGTACTGGGTGTATGGTAGATCTTTTTTTCCCTGTTTCAACAAGTTTTAGTTTGTTAATTGGATAAATTACTTTCCTTTATTGGTTGTAGTAACATGTTTATCATACACTAAATTCCTATGTAGCTAGTATGATAATTTCATTTAGCAAGGGCTTCTGTCATCACACAGGGTATCTGATGTAACCTTTAGGTAAGGGGCAAATGGCAGCACTGTTGGTTTTTCCCCATCTTGCTTGTCATTGATTGGTACGTGCTTTTTCTTCCAGTAGACTACAGGGTAGCAGTTGGCCATCAGTGATGAGGGAAGAATGTGATACCCTCTTCCACATCTTCTGGATGTTATTTTCTCTATTATTCATGAGACCTTATCTAGTATACATCAGGCAGTGCTTAAGCATTCTTCATATTGAGTTGGCCAGAAAGTTCATTTGGGTTTTTCATCTTAACATCTTACAGAAAAAACTGAATGGATCTTTTGACCAGCCCAATAAAAGAAGTTATAAAGTACTGATACTGTACAGAGCTGGGGCTAGAGATGTGATGTGCCGTGAACTGCTTTACTGTCTCCCCCTGCATAAGGAATTCGGTCCCTAGCCTAGCCTGGTGAAGGAAGTGTCACAGAGTCACCCGCACCCCTGGTGTCTCTTCCAAACAGCTTCCTTAGTTACTATTCTTTTCTCTTCCCTTTCTTTCTGTGATTTCTTCCTTTAGGCTCCTGCTCTTCATTTTTATTTTTCTGTTATATTATGGTAGCTCATCCATTCCAAAAAGAATAATCAAATCTCAGTATCTTTGAATTTTGCAGGTTTTACATCCTCAACTTATGAATTTCAGTGACTTTTCTCTTTAGCCTAGTTTAGTGTAGCTCTTCAGAGGACAGTCAGATTTGTGTAGGACATAGAAGCTGACTCATTTGAAAGGACCCTGATGCTGGGAAAGATTGAGGGCGGGAGGAGAAGGGGACAACAGAGAATGAGATGGTTGGATGGCATCTCCGACTCAATGGACATGAGTTTGGGTAAACTCTGGGAGTTGGTGATGGACAGGAAGGCCTGGTGTGCTGCAGTTCATGGGGTCGCAAAGAGTCGGACATGACTAAGTGGCTGAACTGAACTGAACTAGAAGGCAAAGAGGTGAATTCTGACCCTTAAATAGGACTTTCCAACCTGGCATGGCTTATTCTCCTCTATTAGATTTAAATTTTTACTTTAATAAAGTTTTGTTGAAACTGTTTAATTCCTCCAAGAATTAACCCTCATGCAGAAAAACACAGTTATTATAAAAAGTGCTTTTGTTGCCTGTGTTTCTGGTGACATATCCATAAAATCATCACCAAGGCCAAAGTAAGATGGTAGGCACTAGACCGGCTGTGAGGAGATACCGCACATACAAGGGCAAAGGAGAAGCCCTAGCAAGATGGTGAAAGTGAAGTCACTCAGTCATGTCTGACTCTTTGTGATCCTATGGACTGTAGCCTACCAGTCTCCTCTGTCCATGGGGTTTTCCAGGCAAGAAGTAGGAGAGGTGAATTTGCATTTAGAATCAAACCTATTCCCACCAGAGATGCAAAGAAGGTTCAGACAAACCTTGTATACTCCAGGACCCAGCGATGCCACAGAGACAGAGACAGAGACAGAACTGTGTTTGAGCATCTCCTGAGGAGGTATGGGTCAACAATGGACTGCCCCAGGGACAGGGGCTCTGCGTGCAGCAGACCTGGGTTTGGCATAAGCCCTCTTGGTAGAGGTCAGCATTAACCCTACGAGAGAGCTGCCAGAACTTACACAGGACTAGGAAATAGACTCTTGGAGGGCACAAGCAGAACCTTGCACACCAGGACCCAGGAGAAAGGAGCAGTGACTCCACAAGAGACTGACCCAGACTTGCCTGTGAGTGTCCAGGAGTCTCCGCAGAGGCGTGGGTCCGTGGTGGCCTGCAGCAGGGGTGGACTGAGTGTGGCAGTGCACGCATGGGACCTTCTGAAGGAGGTCCATTACCTTCATCACCTCCATCATAGTTTGGCCCCAGGTGAATAGCAGGGAGGGAACACAGCTCCACCCATCAACAGAAAATTGGATTAAAGATTTACTGAGCATGGCCCTGCCCATCAGAACAAAACTCAGTTTCCCACTGTCAGTCTCTCCCATCAGGAAGCTTCCATAAGGCTCTTATCCTTCTCCATCAGAGGGCAGAAAGACAGAAAAACCACAACCACAGAAAACTAACCAATCTAATCACATGGACCACAGCCATGTCTAAGTCAATGAAACTATGAGCCATGCCATGTAGGACCACCCAAGATGGAAGGGTGATGGTGGAGAGTTCTGATAAAATGTGGTCCACTGGAGAAGGGAAAGGCAAACTCCTTCAGTATTCTTGCCTTGAGAACCCCATGAACAGTATGAAAAGGCAAAACTATAGAACACTGACGGAGAAGGCAATGGCACCCCACTCCAGTACTCTTGCCTGGAAAATCCCATGGATGGAGGAGCCTGGTAGGCTGCAGTCCATGGGGGTCGCTAAGTGTCAGACACGACTAAGCAACTTCACTTTCACTTTTCACTTTCACTCACTGGAGAAGGAAACAGCAACCCACTCCAGTGTTCTTGCCTGGAGAATCCCAGAGATGGGGGAGCCTGGTGGGCTGACATCTATGGTGTCGCACAGAGTCGGACACGACTGAAGTGGCTTAGCAGCAGCAGCAGCAGCATAGGACATTGAAAGAAGAACTACCCAGGTCAGTAGGTGCCCAATATGCTACTAGAGATCAGTGGAGAAATAACTCCAGAAAGAATGAAGAGATGGAGCTGAAGCAAAAACAACACCCAGTTATGGATGTGACTGGTGATGGAAGTAAAGTCTGATGCTATAAAGAACAATATTGCATAGGAACCTGGAGTATTAGGTCCATGAATCAAGGCAAATTGGAAGTGGTCAAACAGGAGATGACAAAAGTGAACGTCGACATTTAGGAATCAGTGAAATAAAATGGACTGGAATGGGTGCATTTAACTCAGATGACCATTATATCTACTATTGTGGGCAAGAATCCCTTAGAAGAAATGGAGTAGCCATATTAGTCAACAAAAGATTCTGAAATGCAGTACTTGGATGCAATCTCAAAAACAAGAGAATGATCTCTGTTCATTTCCAAGGCAAACCATTCAATATCATGGTAATCCAAGTCTATGCCCCAGCCAATAATGCTGAAGCAGCTGAAGTTAAGTGGTTCTATGAAGACCTACAAGACCTTTTAGAACTAACACACAAGAAAGATGTCCTTTTCTTTATAGGGGACTGGAATGCAAAAGTAGGAAGTTAAGAATAACCTGAATTAGCAGGCAAATTTGGCCATGGAGTACAAAATGAAGCAGGGCAAAAGCTAACAGAGTTTTGTCAAGAGAACGCACTGGTCATAGCAAACACCCTCTTCCAACAACCCAAGAGAAGAGTCTATACATGGACATCACCAGATGGTCAATACCGAAATCAGATTAATTATGTTCTTTGCAGCCAAAGATGGAGAAGCTCCATAGATTTAACAAAAACAAGACCAGGAGCTGCCTCTGGCTCAGATCATGAACACTTTATTGTCAAATTCAGGCTTAAAATGAAGAAAGGAGGGAAAACTACTAGACCATTCAGGTATGACCTAAATCAATTCCTTTATGATTAGACAGTTGAGGTGAGAAATAGATTTAAGAGACTAGATCTGATTAGACAGAGTGTCTGATGAACTATGGATGGAGGTTCATGACATTGTACAGGAGATAGGGATCAAGACCATCCCCAAGGGAAAAAAAAATGCAAAAAAGGAAAATGGCTGTCTGAGGAGGCCTTACAAATATCTGTGAAAAGAAAAGAAGTGAAAAGCAAATGAGAAAAGGAAAGATATACCCATTTGAATGCAGAGTTCCAAAGAATAGCAAGGAGAGATAAGGAAGCCTTCCTCAGTGATCAGTACAAAGAAATAGAGGAAAACAATAGAATGGGAAAGACTAGAGATCTCTTCAAGAAAATTAGAGATACCAAGGGAATATTTCATGCAAAGATGGGCTCAAAAAAGGACAGAAATGGTATGGACCTAACAGAAGCAGAAGATATTAAGAAGAGGTGGGAAGAATACACAGGAGAACTGTACAAAAAGATCTTCATGACTCAGATAACCACGATGGTGTGGTCACTCACCTAGAGTCAGACATTCTGGAATGTGAAGTCAAATGGGCCTTAGGAAGCATCACTATGAACAAAGTTAACGGAAGTGATGGAATTCCAGTTGAACTATTTCAAATTCTAAAGGATGATGCTGTGAATGTGCTGCACTCAATATGCCAGCAAATTTGGAAAACTCGCCCTTGGCCATCGGACTGGAAAAGTTCAGTTTTCATTCCAATCCTTAAGAAAGGCAATGCCAAAGAATACTCAAACTACCTCACAATTGTACTCATCTTACCTGCTAGGAAAGCAACACTCAAAATTCTTTAAGCCAGGCTTCAATAATATGTGAACTGAGAACTTCCAGATGTTCAAGCTGGTTTTAGAAAAGGCAGAGGAATCGGAGGTCAAATTACCAACATCTTCTGGTTCATCGAAAAAGCAAGATAGTTCCAGAAAAACATCTTTTTCTGCTTTATTGACTGTGCCAAAGCCTTTGACTCTGTGGATCACAACAAACTGTGCAATATTCTTCAAGAGATGGGAATACCAGACCACCTGACCTGCCTCTTGAAAAATCTGTATGCAGGTCAGGAAGCAATAGTTAGAACTGGACATGGAACAACAGACTGAATCCAAATAGGGGTAGGAGTATGTCGAGGCTGTATATTGTCACCCTGCTTATTTAACTTACATGCAGAGTGCATCATGAGAAATGTTGGGCTGGATGAAGCAAAAGCTGGAATCAAGATTGCCAGAAGAAATATCAGTAACCTCAGATATGCAGATGACACCACCCTTATGGCAGAAAGTGAAGAACTAATGAGCCTCATGAAAGAGGAGAGTGAAAAATTTGGCTTAAAGCTCAACATTCAGAAAACTAAGATCATGGCATCCACTCCATCACTTCATGGCAAATAGATGGGGAAACAGTGGAAACAGTAGCAGACTTTATTTTTTTAGATTGCAAAATCACTGCAGATGGTGACTGCAGCCATGAAATTAAAAGACACTCCTTGGCAGGAAAGTTATGATCAACCTAGACAGCATATTACAAAGTAGAGTCATTACTTTACTAACAAAGGTCCACCTAGTCAAGGCTATGGGTTTTCTAGTAGTCATGTATGGATGTGTGTGTTGGATTATAAGGAAACAGAGCCGAAGAGTTGATGCTTTTGAACTGTGGTGTTGAAGAAGACTCTTGAGAGTCTCTTGGACTGCAAGGAGATCCAACCAGTCCATCCTAAAGGAGATCAGCCCTCAGTGTTCATTGGAAGGACATATGTTAAAGCTGAAACTCCAATACTTTTGGCCACCTGATGCAAAGAGCTGACTCATTGGAAAAGACCCTAATGCTGGGAAAGATTGAAGGCAAGGGAAGAAGAAAGGAATGACAGTGGATGAGATGGTTGGATGGCATCACTGACTCAATGGACATGAGTTTGGGTATACTCCGGGAGCTGGTGATAGACAGGGTGGCCTGGCGTGCTGCAGTCCATGGGGTGGCAACGAGTAGGACATGACTGAGCGACTGAACTAAACTGAAGACCAAAGTTACGAAGCTTTTCCCCTGTTTTCTTCTAGGAGTTTTAAATTCCACGTTTAATATTTAAGTTTTTAATTTATTTTGAGTCAATTTTTGTGTATCGTATAAAATCAAGTCCAATCTCATTCTTCTGCATGCAGATATTCAGTTTTTTCAACCTCACTTGTCGAAAAGACTGTTCTTTCCCTACTCTGTATTACTGACATTCTTGTTGAAAATCTGTGACCATATAGCTGTGGAATAATTTCTGGGCTCTTTTTTATGTTTTATTGGTGTGTTAGTCTATATGCCTGTCTTACTGCTAATTCATACTTTTATTTAGTTTTGCTTTGTAATTAATTTTGTAAAAAATGTGTGATGCATCTAGCTGTCCTTTCTCAACACTGATTTGTTTACTTTGGATCTTTTGCAGCTCCATGTGAATTTTAACACTGCTTTTTCTATTTCTAAAAAATTTCCTTTGGAACTTTGCTGTGGATTGCATTGAATCCATGGATTGTTTTGAGCAGTATAGTTATTTTAACACTATTAAGTCCTCCAATCCATGAACATGAAATGTCTTTCTGTTTTTTTTTTTTTGTCTTCTTTAATTTCTTTCATTATTTTTTTTTAGTTTTCAGTATCCAAGTCTTTCTCTTAGTTTATTTCTAAGTATGTATTCTTTTTGGTGCTATTTTAAATGGGATTATTCTACCTAATTTCCTTTTCACATCATTTACTATTAATATATAGAAATAAAACTGAGTTTTGTATGTTCAAATAGGGCTTTACTCTATGTTTCCTATAAAGGAGCCAGCTGAAATGGGTGGTTTGCCTGTGAAAGGCATTTCCCAAAGCCACCATTGTCTATTATTTACCCAGTAATAAGCTTTCTCCTATACTTGCCCTGTAAAGAGAGAAGAGGGAGTGATGGGAGAGGAAATCAAGAGAGCAATGAGCTACCATTGAAGTAATAATCTTATAATACATCTTGATAATGGGTGCACAAAATAATTGGAGCTAAACTACAGATGCTCACACATACAGTTCAAAGCTATGGTTGCTTGATGCCGAGATACAAAGTCTAGTCCCCAGGGAAGGAGCTTGGTGGGGGAAGGAGCTTGCTGGTGCCACTCATTGCTCGGATGGGTGCTGCCTCTATAATGACTCACTGCTAAACAAGTGTTGAGTGCTATATTTGTTTTTCACCTTGGATTTCTTTCAGTTTGTGGAAACAGGCACTTATGTAATTTTTTTGGAGAAGTGAGTTGATATAAGTCTATCAAGTCAATGTGTGGTTCTCTTAAACTTTCAAAATGTTATATATGTTAATTATTTCTCAAAGTTGGGAAAAAAGCATAAAGAATGAATAGCAGTCAATGAACACTAATTACAAAAAAGTAGTTTCTATCATACTCATTTTAAAAACTATTTTCTGAATGTCATTTTTCTAGGCAATTTTATTCACATCGTTGATTCATTCATGTAAATAGTTTGAGAATGTTATTTTCTTCCATCAACTAAGGATAAACTAAGACAGTAGAGCTTCTAATTAAACTGGTAAGCCAACAAAAACAAGTTTTTTTTCAAATGTAAGGAAATTCTATAATCAAAAGTGAAAAAAAAATTGTCTAAAGATTGAACAGACATTTCTCCAAAGAAGATATACAAATGACCAACAGGCATATTAAAAAGCAATTAACATCACTAATCTTCAGGGAAATGTAAATCAAAACTAATGAGATATCACATCACACCTGTTAGGATGCCTACTATTGAAATGACAAAGACAATAGTGCTGGCAAGAATGTAGAGAAATTGAAGCACTCATACATTGTCAGTGGGAATGCAAAATGGCATAGCCACTATAAAACACACAGTATATAGATGCTTCAAGAATAAAAAGAGAACTGTCATATAACCCAGCAATCCTACTGCTAAGAATTTATCCAAAATAATTGAAATAAGGATCCCAAAGAAATGTTGACACTCCAGTGTTCATTGCAACATTATTCATAACAGCCAAGTTATGGAAACAGCCTAAGGATCCTTTGGATAAGTAGATAAAGAAAATGTAGCTTATATACAGTGGAATATTATTAAGCCTTGAAAAAGGATGAAATCTTGCAATATGTGACAACATGGCTTTGAAGCCATTGTGCTTTGAAGCCATGAAATAAGCCTATCATAGGAGGGCGAATATCACATATACATATATGTAGTAGCTAAAACAGTCAGTTTCACAGAATCAAAAGGTAGAATACTGGCTGCCAGGCACTGGGAGGGTGGTGAATTGGGGATTTGAAATGCGGAATATTGTAAAATGGGGAGTTGCTGATCAGAGGGCATAAGTCTCAGTTACTCAAGACAAATAAGATCTAGTTATCTAGGTATCTGCTGTACAACACTGTTTCTATAACAATAGAAGTAATTTTATGAAGAGGGTAGATCTATGTTAAGTGTTCTTATAACAATAAAATTAAATTTTAAAAAATGAGTGTAGTAATCTTTGGTGTTTGAACATAGGGTTCTTCAAGAAGTAATTAAGTTAAAATGAGGATATGAGAATGGACCTAATCCAATATCAACTGGTGTCCTTAAAAAGAGGGTATTAGGACACAGATAAACATAGGCAAGAAGAGAAACTTAAGAAAATCCAACCATATTGACACCTTGATCTTGCACTTCTACTCCAGAGCTGTGAAAACATAAATATTTGCTGTTTAAGCAACTAGTCTATGATATTTTATTTCAGAATCCCTAGCAAACTAATATACTTACTTTATTTCTATTTACTTCACCTGAATAGTGACCTGCATTTAGTACATATTTGGTAAAATTTAATTTGAAGTTGGTAGCTTCTAAAAATTTACCAACATACTTTTGTAAATCTGAAATATACTCATACCCTTATAATTATGACTTTTTAAGTATTAAATGCAAAAGACTGTCTTGATCTAATTGGGTTTCTTTAAAAATGTTTTTTATAAAATACCAACCCTAATTTAATAATCTATTTGTTTATCTTCCTCATTAGTCATCCAGATGCTAGTGAAACCAATTTTTTATGGAATCCATAGATGAAAAATATCTCAGAAATGTAATTAATGGATAAGTGTGTGATCTTCTCGGGAGTCCCTTAAATGATGAACACCTGTCTTGTCGTTAGCTTAACAGGCTCTCATTATGAAGAGTATCAACAAAATGATAATTGGTGGCATTTTTTATCATACCATTGAACTAGTGGGAATACTGTAGTAATGAGTAATTGACATTTACCTTGTTCTAAGATGCTTTCTCTTAATAGAACAGAGACATAATGGTAACTTTTCTCCCTGATGTAGAAATTACTTTGTCGACAGTGACTTTGGTAACTATCACTTAAAAACCATTGCATGCAGATTATTAAGTTAATACCTTCATTTATAGCTACCAAAGCAAAAGAAGAATGGAAAATAAATCTAAAAACATTAATGCCAATTTGCTGCAGCATACACAGAGGAGTAATGACTACTTGCTGAAACTTAGAAGCATTTTTTATTTTAGTTGTACTCTTTATTTCATTGTGTGTCTTCTCATTGTTAAATCAGACTGATGTGTGGATCATGAAATTCCTCCACTCTCACATTTGTCAATAATTTTTTCTCCAGTGGGTAATTTATTTTATGTATTTACATCAGTGATTTAATTTCCTTATCTATCACCTATCTATATATATTCCTTCAACAAGTATTTGCCAAGTGTAGAATGAATATTTGGGAAAACATAAAGCAACTTTGGCAATTCTTTAACCTCTGAGGGTGAGGAAGGGACATCCACAACAGAAGCATAAAATAGTGCAAAGTTTTGTTTGATATCCACCCTGTTCTCTGTTTAAGCATCTGCAATTTTAACTCTAGATCTGCATGGTATCTTCTACCACATGGCTGCATAGCACCTCCCAATACGAATTCCCCTCCTGGACTTATTCTTGACATATTATACTCTAGAAATGCACTGTCCAATGTAGGAGCCACTTGCCACATATAGCCATTCAAATTTAAATTAATAGCATTAAAAATACATTTCCTTGTTGACACTAGACACATCAAAAGAATATAAAAGTCATATGTGACTTCCATATTGAACAATGCAGATGGGCATTTCTATTCTCATAAAAAGCTCTATTGGAAAGTAATAATCTATAACTTCTCTGTTCTTCTCCAGTCTCCAATCAAAATTCAGCAAAGCTCTTTCCTGGCCTCTTGATAACTTATTCCTCTGCTTTGCATGTTATCTAATGGAAAAATTATGCTTAGATGCTAATTATTTAAGAGGTATAATATTAAACTTTCTAAAGAGCTTTGGTACAGCCCTGTTATACAGAAATTAAATAACAATTTTAATTAATTAAATTTTATTATGGAAAATTATAGATAAGTGATAAAAAACTGTCAGGTTAACACAAGTTGATTTTTCTTATTTTGCAATGCAAAGTAAGTATAAGAGTCTGAGGAAGTCATGACTTATATTTTCCAAAATGATAAAGGAAAAATCATAACATAAAATTTATTATGAGAAATTATTCAAAAAGCAAGAAACAAGCAAATGTAAAGGCAGAATTCCTTAAAGACATCATGCTTCTGAATTTGAGGAAGTAAAAAGTGATAAAAATATTCATCAAATGTTTAAAATCATTGATAATGGTAATTGAATTTTGCAAAGTATAAAACAAAATTTTATTTAATGCATTATATACTCTTTCTTTTTAATCTATTATGTATTGATTACTTTTATAAAAGCAGGGTTTTTTTTTTTTAAGTCAGCTGAAATTTTCTTTTAATTGAAGACCCAAGGGACAAGAAGCTCCTTTGTGTTACAGTACATAACATATGGCTCTTATACAGAGTAAAATAGACACCAGGGAGTCGAGTGTTTATACCAGCGCTAGACTCTTACTGTAGCAGGCAAAAAGTGAGGCAGGATTTCCCTTAGTGGCATGGAGATTGTAATACATCTTTACATGCAATAAGTTCTTTGGTAGACTTAATCATTTGGTGGAATTACAGAATTTGCAAAGGAAAGTAGCAGTAAAATATTTCATGTAAAATTTGGGCACAGTACTTATTATATGCTCTTTATACAGACTTCATAAAAACGTCAATCCTCCTAAACTTTTAAGTAGAACCTCAAAACTCACCCATTAACTTCTGTCTTCAAACACGTACAAAAATAAGATAAAGGAGGGCAGATAATGAGTTTTTAAAATACGTTTCATGATGTTTCCAGTAACTGATCTGAAGGATGTGGAACTCTGAAATCCTGGACGGCTGCCATTTTCTCCTCTGCAGTCTCCTCCCAAGCACATCTTTCAGGCACCATTTTGGAATTGCTACCTAATATATCTTAAATTAAGCACATAAATAATGATGGCAATAATTTTCAACTACTACTACATATAATATCCTCGATATCATATACCCTATTACATATGAAGAACACAGGCTTTGAATGGTAAAAGTAAATTACTTACTACAAAAAAGAAAAACCCATGATGTTGAGGAAGGAGCATCAACCCACCTTGATTTATCTACACAGGGCCCACTATGTCCAAGTCCAAGGAATGTTGGGATTGGTTTGTTCTACCTTCTGTGCAGTGAGCGCTCTTCCGTCAAGAAGTGTTGTTCTCAAGTGGTTTGTGTTTTGATTTTAGCAGACACCAAAACTGCTGAGACAGTATTTTCCTTTGAAAACCAGAAACTTGTTCCCACTGTGGAGCCAGGATTCAAGCATTTTAATATTCTTTGGGCGACTTAGAAGATTAGTGTTGTAATCATGTAATTACACGTGAGGTTATTTCCCTTAAACCATCTGCACTGCTACAGTTCTGAACTCATCCTAGAGAGATTTGAGATAAATAAGATCATAACTCTTGCCCCATAGTCTCTACAGAGTTGTGAGTTCTAAATCTTCTCACATGCTTGTGGTAGCTACCTCCTCCCAGAATTCTTCCTATCCCGGATATTGTAGCTGATTTTTGTTGTTGCTTATAGCTGGGCTTCCTGTCTCCTCTTTGACTTCTCAGATCTGCAATCTATGAAACTGATGCTATATATTACATTCTCTTCCTTTGAAATTCCTAGTGATTTCTGTTTTTCTACTAAGTCATGGTTGATTTGGAAAGATTGGAAAGATTATATTCTTTCTCTCCACAATGGAAGTATATTCACTACACAATGGAAAGATTATATTCTCTTCTTCAAAGTTTTACACGTTCAGTGTTTGCAATAGGAAGAAAACAACGTGTGTGTGTGTGTGTGTGTGTGTGTGTATGTGTGTGTGTTTTGCAGTGGTTTTTATGCTTAGTGCCAGTTATCCAAGTATGAATCTATGGTATTGTTTACATGATCACCACACTCTTTGTTAGTGGAATTGGGCTCCTTGAGAAAATTGGTTTGTGGAGGTCAAATATAAAGGCAGCCATTCTTAGGGAAAATCAAATCATAGTCGATTGTGGTGATACGTGCTAAGTCAATAATGGTGCCAGAGACAATATCATAGTAGAAGTTTCTTAAGAGTGCTTTGTCTTCCAGGGAAGGGCAGTTAGGCACTGTTCAACAGGCCTTTATACAATTCATCCAGAAAAACAGCTTTACTTGTTTATTTCTAGGTTTTCATTTTAAAATACTCTCTCTGGAATAAAGTTTGTAAAGAGAAGCTCATCTATATTTTGTAATTATCCTCAGAACATATTTTCCTATATAAAGCAACAAAAGATAGAAAGCAGGAGCCCCAACCATAAAATATGTGACAAAAAAGGAAAGGTATGAAGGAGACAAAAAAAAATTCTGCCTCTCATGTTTGATTCATTTGGATGAAGTAATGCTTTATTCAGAAGGGTAAATAATCTCTGACTCTTCTATAGGCAGAGGTGAGATTTATGGTTTGAACTTGCTCGATGGTTGTCATTGGTAGTATTTTGACTTGAAGTTTGTAGTTATAGTAATTTGGCCCTTGGTGTAAGTAATTCCAGCTGTACTCTAAGGCTCTATGGAGGTGACTTAGAAAAGTGAAGAAAGAATTTTGCAGACTGAATGATAATTAACTCCTTAATGCTCTATGTCTCTGGTCCTTGATTTAAATAAAGTCAAATTGTATAGATGGTGACATGGATCAATTTGTATTAGTCTTATTGTTTGAAAGTTCTCATTACCCTTGAATAGAAGGTAAGTGAGAAGTTATATAATCTTGTTGACAATTAAGACAATGGGACATTTTAAGTTCAGTTTTAAGGAGGGTATTAAAATAAAGTTGGAGTGGCCTACCAGGTTGATAGATATTCTAACCAGGTCTTAAAATGAAGGCTGGTTATGTTCATCCTGAAGATACATAAGAAAGAAAGAAAACAGATGTCTTCAGACTTTTTCTACACGCTCACTGAAAGAGATGCCCATAATTACATGTGGTCTTAGAAGGAAGAGTTAGAATCAAAAGGCATAATATTAGAGCAATGGATTTTCAACTAAAACAAAAATAATTTTCCTAATAAATTGAAGTGCTAATATTCATGAATGAAATACATTGTCTTACAAGAAATTTAGTTTCTGAGCATTACAAAATTTTAACAAGGAGGAAAATAAATTTCAGGAGCACTTTTATTTTTTAAAGTTGAGAATGTAATATACCCCAAATAAAGATTTTAATATTCTCTCTCCTCTTTTGTAGCATAATCCATCCCTTTCAAGTCTCATATCAGTAAATATACTTTTATCTCTATGAACCTATTTAAGCCATCTCTCATATAGATTACCTACTTAAAAAAAAAGCAAAAACATTCTTACCATTTTTACTGACTGAAAAATTTTTAAAAGAATATTTGATGATACTTAAAAGTTACATGAAATTCAAATTTCCAAGTCTGTAAATAAAGTTTTATTCCAGTCCAGCCAAGCTCATTTATTATATATTGTCTATGAATGTATTATCTGCTACAATGGCAGAACTGACTAGTCATTATCTTCCGGCCCACTACAACAAAGGCTTGCTGATCCCTTATCTAGACCATTCAAACGGCTTTTTTGTTAGTCTCCTGGCTTCTATCTTTGAGCACAATATCTGTTCTGGACATGGCCAGCAAAGTAATTTTTCAAAAATGTAAATAAGGTCATTTTTGTTCCCCTGTTTAAATTCTCCAGTGGCTTTCTGTTGAACTTGGGATAAATTTAATACTCCGTATCAGGACTTATGAGGCCTTACAAGATCTGACCTTGCATACCTAGAGATTTTGCTTCTCATTGTACCATCCTCTCCTTCATTCATTAAAATCTAGGATGTTGATACTCCATCAATTTCTAAAGCGTGACAAAATGTCAGGCTTACTCTTCATGAAGCCTTTGCCTACTCCTCCTTCTGACTAAAAGGTACTTATCTGACCATTGATCAAGAGATGTTTTCTTATACTTCAGTTTGCAGCATAAAATGTGACCTTGTCTCATGTCTTAATATATAATTTTCACCACTCTCCCCATCTTTATCATGTTACCTTCTTTTATTGTAAATTTTACATTAATTATTATCATTGCCTCACCCACACATTAACTTGCAGTTAGCTTAAGCAGATAAACAGTCTATATATCTCTAATGTTTTTGACAGCTGCTGGTGTTCAACAGTTGTTAAATGAATGTTCTCACATTACTATTGCATTGCTTATATTATTATTCCTAAGGCCCTGAATTAGATACTATGGTACGGCCTTTGCTGTAAATAGGGAAAAATGATGTAAAGATGGATATCTCCAGGAATCTAAAGTCTGTCTTCCCTGGTGGCTCAATGGTAAAGAATCTGCTTGCCAATGCAGGAGACACAGGTTCCATCCCTGGTCTGGGAAGATCCCACATGCTGTGGAGCAGCTAAGCTAGTGCACCATGACTGTTGACTATTTAGCCTGTGCTCTAGGGCCTGGGGGCCACAACACTGAGCTCATGCACCACAGCTACTGACTCATGTGCCCCAGAGCCTGGCTCCTCAGCAGGAGAGGCCACCACAGTGAGAAGCCCGCACACTGCAACAGGGACCTGCTCTCTGCAACTAGAGAAAAGCCTACACAGCAACAGACCTAGCACAGTCAAAAATAAAGAAAGAACATTTAAAAATGCATAAGTCTGTCTGAGAAAAACGTGTTTGCCAACCTCTAAAATCAGTAAGTCACACAATAAAGGGGCTGCATGGCTTGAGGGATAAGACTTTTGGAGTCAGACTGCAGGAGTTTGATGCCCAGGGGCACCAACTGTTAGCTTTGGGATCTAGAACAATTGATGTGACTTTTTTGTGCTCAATTATTAAATCTGTACAATGGAGGAAAAAGTATCTTTCTCATGGATGGTTTGTAGATAATTGTGTTAATAAATGTAAAAAAGTTCGTTCTGGCACATAAGAAAAACTGCATCAATGTCGGTTGAGTAAGAAATTGAGTTGCTAAGAGTCCATTTTGGGTACCCAGCCCAGGAAGTCTTGCCTGTACTAACAGCTTGTTGTTTATTGAAGGACTCTAGGGAAGTTTGCTGATAAAGATGCATTGTGATTAACATTGTTTCTAGGAAGATGAATAGGTTGCAAAGAAAAGTTAGGAGAGAGATCCACAGTTAAAGGAAGAGTGGCTTCAGCATTGGTTTAAAGAAAAAGTAATGAGAAGCAAACTTAGAAAGTGGAAAGATGAGACAGGAAAGCAGAGGGCTTATAGAGCTGGAGTTAATCATATCTGAGTTTGAATCAGGGAGGTCTTCCCTATTGTGTGATCAAGAGCAAGTATTCTCTGAATCTTCTCTGTTTCTTCACTTCAGATATCTTCTCTATGGTGCCACTTAGAGGGTTAAATGATAATTTGCAGAAAATGCTTCATATAGTTCTAAATGAAAATATATGCCAAGAACGGTGGTATTGGTGGGGGTACTTGATAGTACCCTATTGCTATCATTTTCTTATCATATGAATAATATTGGGGAGGTAGATGAAAAGATTTGGCAACTCATTAGCTAGAGTGAGTTATAGAGAAAGTGTGAGTCACATATAAGTCAGCTTTAACATTTCTAGACTACATCCCAGGAGAAAAGTGGTCCTGTTAATTGAGATAGGAAGCCAGGAAAGGGAAATGATTTAGAGAGAGACTTCCATGGAGCCACATCTTGAAATACAGAGTAGAGATTTGGCCAATAGAAAAAGTTGGGGGATTTCTTTCTTGGATGATGGGGGAGGAAATTTACTGAATTAAATGAGCTGTCCCATCATGAAAGAGGGGAGAAATAGGAAAAACAAAACAGGATTTAGGAGAAAGATTATGTTAAAAGAGTAGCAGAAAAATAGGTAAGAGTGGAGAACAAGGAGTACAGAGCAAGGTTAAGGAGTAGAAAAGAATGAAGTGCGGTGTTTTTGAAAGTCACGGAGAGTTTGTGGAAGGAAACAGTGATCCGCGAAGGGGTTGCAGAAGATAAGACTGAGGACAGTCTGTGAAGATGTCAGAATTCGTGATGGACACCTGAGAGTCTACTGAGTGAACTGTAGGTGGGAAGTCATGTCCACTAAGAATATAGAGTTTGAAAATAGCTGCCTAATGAGAAGGACATATTTAGACATTTATCATCATTTAACGTAATTATCATGAAAGATCTGCAGTTTAACACTCATTCCTAGAGAGAGCAAGCTTCTATTTTTGAAGAGACGGCCATCAAAGATTCTTTTGGAAGTTAGGTATGCTTGAGGATTAAATTATCAGGTTTATAAGTGATCTGAACTTGAGTATTCTGAAATGGAACTGGACTCTGATGAGAGGGCATAGCAGAAAAGAATTTTGTCTTCATCAGGTATTAGCCAGATAAATTTGGGTAAGTTGCCTAACCTTTATGAGGCCCTTTCATCATCTAAAAATTGGAATCCTATCATTTCCTTCTTGGCAGGCATGAAAATAGAGCACACCAAATTTTTGAATGCTGGCATAGATGTAAGGTTGTTTTTATCTGCCTCTCTGGGCTCTCAGCAAGCCTCCTGCCTGGGTACATTTTTTACATATAAGGTAAAGTTAGTTAGACTAAAGTCAGTTCTGTGAAGGCTACGACTCACTGATAAGAAACATTTTGATTAATGTCCCAATTTCTACTAAAGGCGCAACTCTCCTTCCAGTCACTCATCTTCAAAGCTTCGTCATTGTTCACTTTTCTTCCTCAGAATAATAAATTGTCTAATTTGTAGTTGTTCATAATGCAGGTTTAGAGTCAGAAAGTATGAATTCACATCCTGCCTCCACTTATCACTACTTATGAGAGCTTGCACGAGTTGTTAAACCTCTTGGAATCTCCATTTCCTCATTGGAAAGATATAGATGACATTTCTACTCATGATTACAGCTTAGTGATAATAATGTATAGTGCTTAGTCCAGGACTTGGCATATAGTGCTGTTGTGAATCGTTATGTTATGTCTGACTCTGTCATATTCCACGGACTGCAGCTCATCATTCTTCCCTGTCCTCTACTACCTCCCAGAGTTTGCTCAAGTTCATGTCCATTGAGTCAGTGATGTCATCTAAATAGCTCATCCTCTGCCACCCTCTTCTCCTTTTGACTTCAATCTTTTCCAGTATCAGGGTCTTTTCCAATGAGTCAACTCTTCGTATCAGGCAGTCAAAGTAGTAGAGCTTCAGCTTTAATATCAGTCCATCCAATGAGTATTCAGGATTGATTTACTTTAGGATTGACTGGTTTAATCTCCTTGCAGTCTAAGGAGGTCTCAACAGTCTTATCCAGCATCACAATTTGAAAGCACCAATAGATTCAATAAATGTTAGTTACCATGTTAATATTAGTGTCATCATATGTTAAGGGTTTTCCATGATATCTTGCTCCTCATTCTCCTCTGTGCTCAACTATAACTTGCATAGACTTTCCTAATAAATTACTAAACATGTGTCCATCTTTAATTCACCATTTCAACTGATCACCCCTACTAACTTGCTGGTATACTCCAAACTTTGAAGCACAGTGCTGTTAATGTCATTATACTGCTAACTACCCTTGGTTTCCTGTAGGATATGTAGCAATTTTAAGATCACATTTATTGCTCTCCTCTATGATTCTCTGTCTTTCTAACTTTACTTTTTTCTGTTCCATTTTCTGGATCTGATGCTGACACCACGTGAACTACTCATTCCTCTGAGAATTGCCAGCTGTCTACTACTGTTAATGGGAACATTGTACATAATCATTAAATCTAGTTTCTCATACTAACTGAAGATCAAAATAAATCTGGGCCTGTTCTCATGCGGAATTATCCTAGAAGGACATATGTCATGCATCTTTATTATATTCTTTTTTTTAAATCAAAGTTTATATTACTGAGGACTATAATTACTTTCAGAAACATCTCTTGTCCTTGTACTGGAACTATATTAGGAAAACACTGGAAAAGAAAAACAATCATTTCAAGATAATTCACATTTTAATGGCTCTATTAAACACTACATTAATAGCTTATTTAAATTGATTTGCACACTTGAAGACATATTTTTAGATGAGAAAAATGTGTTTGATTGCTTTCTGACATTGAGGAGAATGTTTCATACAGGAGCAAATGATTCTTTGTGTTGATAAACATGTGTTGATTTATAAAAATAGTAAGAAATTATAATCAATGTAAAGGAATCATCTATAAAATTTTTGAAACAATATTAACTGCATTTTTTATTCTAAGATATTTGTTGTTCACTATTTAAAGAATCTTATAGCGCTGGTGAGGGATAGAGAGTTCTGGCATGCTGCTGTCCATGAGTTTGCAAAGAGTTGGACATGACTTGGTAACTGAACAACAATAACAAAGTAACTACTGAAGAATTTAGAAGTAAATACAAAATTATTGGATATAGATACTACAAGTTTTAGTGGCCACTAGAATCAACTTTATCTTTTTAAAGTAGAGAAATATATGCAAACTTATTTTTTGTTTTCTAAAGGTTAATCTGTACAGCTTTGTGTTAAAAATAGTTTATTCTGCATTTTGATGAAAAGAGAGAAACTTTCCCGGGATACGCAGTTTATGCTTGCATTTTTATCTAATCAGGCAAACAATTTTAATTAATTCAGACAGTTGCCTCTATGGTGTCTATGCCCTTTAGGGACTCTTTCATTACACATGCAAATGTGTTCCTAAAATAATGAGAATGTCATTATCTTGCTTTATTCATTTAGCTGGTCAGGCAGAGAACAAAAAAATCATTTGATGGTGAGGTAATTCTTTTAATATACGGTAATGACATTAACTTTGGTATTTCTCTGTCTCATTTTCTTGATCATTCTCAAACAATGCTCCCCTGTGCAAGACAGTGAAGGTGACGAGGGCAAGGATGCCAAGAAAACAGTAACTGAGAATCGTTATATTTCACACCGTCAAAACATAGATTGGGACTTACTTAAATTGCATTTGTTAGAGAGTAAGTTCCTGCCAGTCTAAGCATGTAAATTGCATAAAAAAATACTAGTTTAAGAAACTAGGCATTTTAATAAAGAGTTTAATTTTTAAAATTTTAATCAGCTTTCTAACTATGAAATTTATTGCTATTATTCTTAGAAAAAGACACCCACTATGGAGATGAGTAATGTCTAGTGTATTGGGTCCCTTCTGGTCCACTAAATATGAGAATTTGTGGAAAAAATTTTTTGTCACAATGCAGAACTTCCTCATGAAAAGTTACTCCAATGCAATGCTTGATACCTCATTTACACATTCATTTATTTGCTAAAATTTCCCTGTGTGCTTATCATGTGCCAGAGGTGGAAAACAAATATAGAAACTAGTCCAATAGAGTTCATGTTATCATAACAATCTAAGTAATGAGTGTACGAAGGAGAAAACCAAATATTTAGGCATAGGAAGCAGAGTGTACAGAGCCTAAAGAGAGTATCATCCATCTGGGGAACTGCTACAAATTACTGAAACCTGGATATCAGCTACAGACAATGCTGCAGAAATGCCTTGTATGCAGAGCTTTGATTTTTATTTTCTTATAGTGAGAGACAGACATCAAATATTGAAAAAATTACTGTGAAATAAAAGTTTCAGTGGAGGATGGGGCTATTTCAACTCAGTTGTTCTCTTCCTAGCATACCTAATACAATCATAAAATTAAGCATGTCCCAGAAAGGATAGGCTACCCACTCCTTTATTCTGGCCTGGAGAATTCCATGGACTATACAGTCCATGGGGTCTCAAAGAGTCGGATACGACTGAGCTACTTTCACACGCACACAAACCAAACACATCATCTATTTCAAAACAGTAGCCTCTGCCCTTTAGCCCTGGCTTCATCACCCCACACCTGAATGGCTACAGTCATGGTTATTTAATCTCTTTGACCAGTCTTAAGACTATTCTTCACGCTATACCTAGACTAGTTGTCCTAAAGTTCTATGATTTTATAGCTCATTCGTATCCTTCACATCAAGTCGGAATGTCTGTATATCAGGAAGCTTCACAATCTGTCCCTATTTAAGCTTTTAAGCCCCATCAGTTACCATTCTCCCAGAATCTTTATGTGCCATCCACCCAAGTGTCCAATTTTCTTAAGCAGCATTTGCTATCATCCCTTCATTTTCATATAATGTATATGTGGTATTTATTCCATGGTTAATCCTCTCTCCCCATGGAAAACTCTTTTCTTTCAAGCCTCAAGTATTGTTCCTAAATGAAGTCTTCTCTGATAGCCAAAGACAGACATGGTCCCTCTCTACTTGGAGGCCTCACAGTATTTACAATTTTCCTTAATTACAGTGTTGTAATATTTTGTTGATGTTTATACGTTTGCCTCTCCCAACCACGGTCCAGACTTCAAGGATATAGAAATCATATCTTCCATTCTCCGCAGTTCCTGGTATAGTATTTGGCTCCTGCTGCTGCTGCTGCTGCTAGGTGGCATCAGTCGTGTCCGACTCTGTGTGACCCCATAGACGGCAGCCCACCAGGCTCCGCCGTCCCTGGGATTCTCCAGGCAAGAACACTGGAGTGGGTTGCCATTTCCATCTCCAATGCACGAAAATGAAAAGTGAAAGTGAAGTCGCTCAGTCGTGTCTGACTCTTAGTGACCCCATGGACTGCAGCCCACCAGGCTTCTCCATCCATGGGATTTTCCAGGCAAGAGTACTGAAGTGGGTGCCATTGCCTTCTCCGATACTGGCTCCTACTAGATGCTAAATAAATGTGAACAAAGTATATAGCACATAAAAATAAAATTTTACCTGTGTTATCAAGTGCTGGTTTTGTGAAGTATTTTAATTACAGGGGGCTTCCCAGGTGGCTCAGCAGTACAGAATCCACCTGCGATGGAGGAGACGTGGGCAGAACCCCTGGCTCAAGTAGATCCCTGGGGGAATTAAATGGCCACCCACTCCAGTATTCTTGCCTGGGAAATCCCATGGACAGAGGAGTCTGATGGGCCATAGTCATGGGTCACAAAAGAGTCAGCTATATCTTAGTGACTTAACAGCAGCATGATTTCAGGTGTAGAGACTGAGGCTCAGAGATATTTGACTTGTCCTTTGTTACATTGCTAGTAATTAGCTGAGCTGGGAAACAAAATCAGGCTTTCTAATAACAAAACATACATTTTTCAAATCTTAATATATTTTTCTTGGTAAATCAATGATATTCAGAAGAATGTTTAATGTTTACAAGAAATTGTATTTAAAGCAGGGAATTTCTTTTTTCTTGGTATGAACTAAGGTATATTTTTATGATGTGAGACTGTGCAATTAGTCTGATTGAGGATCAAGAATGAAACTTTGGAGTGTCCCTGAAGAATTAAGATCTTTACTGAATTTTAGCTGAATTAAGGCCTTATTCTTTCGTTCACTGCATGCGTGCTCAGTCATGTCTAACTCTTTGCAACCTCATGAACTGTAGCCCACCAGCCTCCACTGTCGATGGGATTTACTGAAGTGGGTTGCCATTTCCTTCTTCAGGCTATCTTCCAGACCCAAGGCTGGAACCTGCATCTCCTGCATCTTATTGCATTGGCAGGCAGATTCTTTACCACTGAGCCACCTGGGAAGCCCAAAGAATTAAGATCTTTATTGAATTTTACCTGAATTAAGGCCTTATTCTTGCTTAGGTTATCACTTTTTCCCCCCAAAGGCATGATTTCCTCAAATTGCACATAGGTGGCTTATACCTCCTTGTCAGATATACTGAGGTACTGAGGGTAATAAAAATTTTTAAATGTCAGAAATTGTTGCATTTTTATTTGATATTAAATGCATTTGTATTTGATAATTGGATGTCAGCACTACCTATCTTTCAGACACCAAAAACCTTATAAAAGTGGTCCAACAAAATTTCTTCTTTGAGATGGTTTCCTAGTCATGTCCATTGCATTTGGCTTTTATTTGGGGGCATTTTTTAGTCTGTCCCCTTTAAAATTCTAAGAGCAAGAAACATTTGCAACACAAACAGAAAATCAGTTGACCATGCCTCTCTGTTGCTTAATGATGCTTTGTTTAGAGGGAAAAGAAGAAAGAAAATTAACGCCTTTGACTGATTTTTTTCTTTAGTTATCCTCACACTTTAGGTTCATTATAAAAATCAATTAAGTCTAACAAACAAAAAGGGAAACCCCTGATTTTGGCAGCATCATACCAGTGAAACTTGTGGGTTAAGATGGAAGTTTCTAAAACATCAAACCATGAAGATTTAACATGTATCCCTAGCATATTCACTTTTATTTGACAAAAATTTAAACATAGATTTAAAACATTTTATAGAAGTAGGTGGGCTTCCCTGGTGACTGAAATGATAAAGAATCTGTCTGCAATGCAGGAGACCCAGGTTCAATCTCTGGGTGGGGAAGATTCCCTGGAGTAGGAAATGGCAATATACTCTAGTATTTTTACCTGAAGGATCCCATAGACAGGGGAAGCTGGTGGGCTACAGTCCATGGGATTGCAAAGAGTTAGACATGACTGAATGACTAACACACACACACATAGAATTGAGTTGAATTTTCAGTTTATAAATAAAGGGAGAGGAGGAACAATAAAAAAAAGCAAGCAACAAGTCAGCAGAAGATGTGCCAGAGAGAATTTTTCACAGATGAAAATGAGGGAAGGCAAAGTGTTAGGTCCAAGTCATGGGAAACTTAGTGAGTGTTTTCACTAAAATTGTCGGACTTTCAAGGATTACTTTGCATATCCTTGTTCTACCCTTTATTTGGTTTAAGCCTTTGTTGGTAGTTTTGGCTATCGTGATCATAAAATATTATGTTGAAATTTGGAAGCACAAATTTCCCCAATAGTGATAAACTGGTGCTAAAAGTATTTGATTCATCACAAGCATTTTTTTATTGTTCCATTGAAATGAATTATTCAATAATTATGGGCATAATACACAGGATAACTACATTTTCTTTTGTGATAACAGCCTTTCTAAAGGCATCTATTAAAGCCAAGCTAATAAAAGCAACACAGGATTATAGAACCATACATTTGCAAAAAAAATCTTTTAATTAAACTTCATAAGGGTGTGATGAATTAAAAGGCATATATTTGCATTTATTTTTCCTCAAAAAGCACACTTCAGTGAAGTGATTTTTGAAGAGGTTTTAACTAAGGAAAAATATAAGATGGCAGAGAAATTAAATTCAAACAAAGAACCACTTCAAGTTCACTTTCCACTTCCATCATTTCTGTGATTTAAAAGCCTATTGATCTGGTGTTTATCTCTATCAAATTCCAGTTGTTTCAGAGATCTGATTTTGTTATTGAACTTACTCACTTGGTAAATGTCTAAAGTACAGCTCTCCTAATGCAAGTCTCTTAATGAATGATTCTTGCTCTATCTATTTGGCTGTGCTGTATTTGGAATCTGTTGAAATGGGAGGAAAAATGCAAATACACAGAGCCATATGGTATCAAATATAGGTAATACCTACATGCATATTGGATTGAGCTTCTTTTGCTCAATCTTTTTCTTTTCTTTGACAGTCTGCAATAGCTGATTCAACTGGTAGAACTGATAGTCTAGCAGTTGGAACAAACCAGGACAAAAACAGCAAGTGTGTTTACTTTACTTGCTAGTTTTAGTTCCATTAAAAATAAAGAAAAGGCTAGTTACCTAGTTTTTTGGCATATTGTGAATGAATGAAATTTAAACAAAATATAATAGACAATGTTATGGATAACACATTGGGATTAAACAGATAAATACATTTGTGTTCCTTGCAGAGATATGATAGGGCCTGTTAACATGAAAATTGAGTTTACCTCTCTTAGATCTAGAGTGGATCCCTCTTAATTCACTAATTACTTGAAAAAAAAAAAAAAATGAAAGAAAGCCAAAAGACTAAAGCCAAAAGCCAAAGCCAAAAGAAAATGACCAGGAGAAGGAATCCAGTGGGTAGCATATAAAACACGACAGGCAGATGTGAGAACTTTCAAGCTATATTAAAATATCATCTCCAAATATTCAGACTGCTGTCACCTCTGTCATCTATGTTCTTGGATTTGATCCATCAGAACTTTCTTCCTCTGGGGTGGAGTAGAGGGAGAGAGTGGCACTGAATGAATACTCCCTAGAGGTAACAGTAAGACATGGCATTGACCTCTATTGGCATAACTTGTCTTTTCCTTTGCTTCTAACAAAGCTGTAAATCCTTTGTTCCTAATTTACAGATTTGAAATTCATGAGCTTTGCAACATCTTCACATCAGGACAAATAACCCCCCTGCTGTTGAAATCACTTGCATAATTTATATCTTTCAAAATTGGAATTGCATCATTGCCTCCTGTGTAATTATCCTGTAGTCAAGCCTTTCACCTCATTGAAAGGTCTTTATTTTTTCTGATTCATAAGCATTTCTACACTTTCATTGGGCATATTTGTAAACCTTGGGATATGACAGTATCTGTTCTTATCTGTATAATAGTATAGAAGTTTAGCTATGTACAGACTATGTTCAAATTTAAAGTCAATCTGTTTGCAAATGTTACTTATGTACCGATTTATGTTGAAAATAATTAGCTAGTGAACTTTCCAAAAATATTATCAATACTGAATAGAAAATCATTTTTAACTATGAGTTTGTCATTTATGCTTCCCAAAAGTCAATATTTCTGTGCTAAAATTATTATATTATAAAATTTCTTATTTGTGAATATCTTTCTAATTGGAAAATAGTCTGTCACTGTTTCCATTGTTTCCCCATCTATTTGCCATGAGGTAATGGGACCAGATGCCATGATCTTTGTTTTTTGAATATTTAGTTTTAAGCCAACTATTTCACTCTCCTCTTTCACTTTCATCAAGAGGCTCTTCAGTTCCTCTTTGCTTTCTGTCATAAGGATGGTGTTATCTACATATTTGAGGTTATTGATGTTTCTCCTGGCAATCTTGATTCCAGCTTGTGCTTCATCCACCCTGGCATTCTGCATGATGTACTCTGATTTAACTGATATAAGTTAAATAAGCAGGGTGACAATATACAGCCTTTATGTACTCCTTCCTAATTTGGAACAAGTTGGTTGTTCCATGTCCAGTTCTAACTGTTGCTTCTTGACCTGCATACACGTTTCTCAGAAGACAGGTAAGGTGATCTAGTATTCCCATCTCTAAGAACTTTCCACATTTTATTGTGACCCATGCAGCCAAAGGCTTTAGCATAGTCAATGAAGCAGAAGTAGATGATTTTCTGGAATTCGCTTGTTTTATCTATGATCCAACAGATGTTGGCAATTTGATCTCTGGTTTCTCTGCCTTTTCTGAATCCAGCTTGAACATTTGAAGTTTTCAGTTCATTGAAAGCCTAGCTTAGGGCTTTTGAATATTACTTTGCTAGTGTGTGAAATGTACTGTTTACTCAATAAATATTTTTTGGTTTGTTTAGCAAATTTTGGTATATCAAAACAGCTAGATATCATTTATCATGTAAAGAAAATTGTGATGATGATGCTATTTTAGAGCCTAGTTTGATCTACCTTAGTAATTTTCATTGGCATATAACATCCTTGAAAGATGAACATCTGACCTTTTCTTAAAGATAACATTGAGTAGCAGGTCATTTGAAATGTGCTTACTCATTTTAGGTCAGTAGTTCTTTCATCAAGACCATTTTCCATTCTTTGAAACATCATAGAATGAGTCTAAATTATCCTTTGAGAGTCCTTCAAATGTTTGAAGGCAGCCATAATTCTTCCTCTATCTCCTCTTTAGGTTAAACATCCTAAGTTTTTTTCCCTATTGTCAAATGATATCCAGATCTCCATTCTCTTTTAACAATTTATTCAATTATTTGAGAAAAAATAGGAAATGGGAAAACACAGATATTTCCAATGGTTTATATACACTTTTTATTCATTTTTCCTATTGGGAATATGTGTAAATGAAAAAATGAAGTATTCTCTTCTGCCTTTTCATTTTGCCTCTCACAGGTAACCATAGCCAACAGTTTGAGTTGAATTCTTCCATAACATTAGCTTTGCTTATTCTCACATGTGTATACACACATACACACAGACAACCTAGGATGCATTTTGGAGCTGTGTTCTATTTCAAAGAAAAAAGATAACTTGCTATAATGTCACTATTCCATTCTTTCTCCCACAAAACCATCATTAGCTATGGTCCTCTTAGCTCTTATTTGTCAGTGAATCTCTTAAAATGTTGCACATGGGACTAAATATAAATTCAGATATGATTCACTTTTATTAAGCATTTACTAGATGCCAGGCACTATATTTGTTACCTAAAATATTATTTTAATTCTAAAAATATTATATGAGATAGATAGTATTCTCATTTTACACATATATATGTCTGTGCTTTGCTGTGCTTAGTCGCTCAGTCATCTCTTACTCTTTGCGATCCCATGGGCTGTAGCCCATCAGGTTCCTCTGTCCTTGGGAATTCTCTAGGCAAGAATAATGAAGTGGGTTGCCATGCTCTCCTCCTGGAGATCTTCGCAACCCAGGGATTGAACCCAGGTCTCCTGCATTGCAGGCAGATTCTTTACCAACTGAGCCACCAGGGAAACCCAAATATGTCTAAAGAGATGAATTAAATTGTTCAAGATCATTCATAGGTACTTGAAGACCTGTGTATTTGTTTGCTTATTTATACTCCAAGTTGATTCAGAAGGTGTTTCAGAACTTTTTTCAGGATACACACATACAACCATATAGATTAGATACAGAAAATAGAAAAAAGAAACAAGAAGAAATAATCAAAATTAAGAAAAGGAAGTTAAATCAAGAATGAGGCTAGTAAAAAAATGAAATTGATGTACTTGCTATAAAATGGTCACAGATATGATACAGATATTCTTAATGAATATGAGACAATGGCCAGTGATTAGGTTAATAAAATCAATACAATAAAACAAAAAGTCAAATTATTTTTAAATATACTACTAGACTTGGCACTAAAAATGCATTAAAAAAAAGAATAAAAAGTTTCTGCAGTATTCTCAAAAAAAAAAAAAAGACAGGAATATGAGGAGATGAACATTTTCATAAAAGATGTAACATTAAATTTCATAGGGTATTTTTATAGTGTCTCTTGATAGGATCAATGTTGACATCAAACCTGGATTAAAAAGGCAGTTCTCTAGGAAACCAAGAGAACTTGGTTATGCTCTTGATACCCAGAGTTCTATTTGTTTATTTCATTACTAGATCAGTGGTAAAGTTCAGAACATCCAGAGAAATAAATGGATTGCAAGTCTTTCTAGTAATATGTATATATACTGTAATTGAACTTTAGGTAATCATAGATAATCATAGGGTAAGTGGTTAAAAATCATGTGTCACTACAAGGACAGCTATTATACTTGTGTGTTAAATATAGACCTTAGACCTTGGAGTGGAATTGTGATAAATCTGTATTATTTCACCTCCAACACTCTTTCTAGGCTGTCTGTAAATGTAGACTTCACGGTGCAGAGACAGAGGGATAATTATTTGAATTGATCTGGCAATTATGCTTCCATTAATATTGACTAAGTTTATTATGAGTAGTTAAATATGCCCAACCTAAATTACTTCTCTCCTGTTTTATTTCTACTACTTCTTCCAAGCCTTATTCCCCAAGGAAAAAAAATCCAGCATTGGTCCCCATTGTCATTTCCCAGAGACCAAGAAACAAGCAGTAGGTGACTATCATAAAATGTCATAGTAAGTGGATATTTCTGGGTCCACAAATCTCCAAAAAAAAGAATATGTCTTGAGGGAATGGAAAATGAACTGCTGAAGTCATTCTGCATTTTTTAGCAGGAATATCATTGCCAGGCTTGACAAGTCAGAATGTGTAAACTCTCCTACATTATGGATCCCTGTTGGTGATAGCAGCAGCAAGAAATCTTATGTAAACCAGACCTTTCCTGTAAATGAAGTGACATGGTTTTTATTGAAATTAGCCCCAAATGCTGCCAGTAGCTGTTGTTCTTGGAGAGAATGGTGACTGTGGGATAGACTAGAATTGTTTTTCTCTTTTGCAGATAGCATAGGAGCAGCTCATCTTCGTCAGCTGGTTGGACACAGAAACTGGCAAGACAGATCTGAAATGAGGTAAGAATCAGGCTTCATGTGGAACATGCCTGTAATAGGAGGCCTTAGTGGTGGTTATGGGGACCAAAGAGGACTGAAGACAAAGGCTTTGACTCTATAGCTAGGCACTTTCTGGGCTGGTGGGATTAGCTGGCAGGTAGAAAGGAAACTAGGATGCTGCTAAGATAGGCTGAACTGAGCAAGGCCAACCTTGTTCTACTGCCAAACAACTAAACTTTTGAAATCAAATTAGCCTCCCTCCAGTAAATATAAATATTGAAACGAAAGTTTTTAAAAATTCAAATTTTGGGTTTTTGTGTTTATTCAGTTCACAGACCATGAGTACTTTGAGTGCGACAAAGAATAAATGAAACTATTGGAAAGTGTTAAACTAAATCTCATTTTGACTTTTGTTACTTTTGAAGGTGTTTATAGACAAATTCTAATTGATCTAATCAGATTAAAAGTTAAAGGAGACAAATTTCTGTTAGAAATGTTGACAGAAGATTGGGTCTTAATTCTGTTTAGAAGCAGTTTCTAATTCTTAAGCTGATACCATATAACTGTGGCTGTCTCTTCACTTTCTGGACTTCAGGTTTCTCTTTCTTTGAATGTAAGTTTGTATTAGTCTGCCTCCAAGAACTCTCCCAGGAGCACATTTTATGTCTATATATATAAAGCTACTATTTTTTTTAATATAGAGAGATTTATTTCTACTCACATCTTCAATTTTATATCTTAAATAACAGATGATAATTTTCCTCAAATCCGTCTGTCAGTTGGGATTACTGACTCCCAGCAACATTTACTAGCAGAGGACATGACTTGTTAGACCTTAAGAAATCCAGAGAATGTTGAGATTACTTTAATCTCCCTGTTGTGAACAACCAAGCTAAGGCATATTGATTCACTTTATGGCTCTCTCCTCATCATGCTGTTTTATATTTTCATCTCTAAAGGTACAAAAATTCAGTTGAAATATATTACCTGCATAAATAACAAAAATGAAAAACTAGACATAATTAATAGTTTTTATTTAACATTTTGTTTTCTGTGCACATTAACAACTATGATGATGCTCATTTTTCTCTTTATGGTCCAGGCACTGGAAGATAGACATTTTACAACTCTCTGTCTGCCTTATGATGTCTTTGATATTTACAATATAGGAAAGACTGTAATTTTCTTGTAATCAAAAACTGCTGTTATTTTTCCCGTTAGAGAACTGTATTGATGCCCAAACTGAGCAATGCATGCTCTGTATCTGAGTAGTCTGCATAAAGTTTACAACACATCACTATAAAATTAAGGCATCCACCAGAATATTTTGTAATTTGGGAAACTTTTATATTTACTTAATGCATTTCATCTGAAACTCTGATCTCAATACATTGAAATGTAGACATCATTCACATTACCCCTATGTTGAATTGTGCTTTATGTACAATATTACTTTGTTTCAAACAATGCAGTAGAAAAAGATTTTAAGAAAGCTAATAATCAAAAGTTACTTTAAAAGGAAAAATGAATATGTTTTAGTAATTAAAGTGAAGTGAAAGTCACTCAGTCATGTCCAACCCTTTGCGACCCCATGGACTATACAATTCATGGAATTCTCCAGGCCAGAAGACTGGAGTGGTAGCCTTTCCCTTCTCCAGAAGATCTTCTCAACCCAGGGATTAAAGAAATAGAGGAACACAATAGAATGGGAAAGACTAGACATCTCTTCAAGAAAACTAGAGATACCAAGGGGACATTTTTGCAAAGATGGGCACAGTAAAGGAAAGAGATGGTATAGACCTAACAGAAGCAGAAGATATTAAAAAGAGGTGGCAAGAATACACAGAAGAACTATACAAAAAAGATCTTTGTGACCCAGATAACCACAATGGTGTGGTCACTCTCCTAGAGCCAGACATCCTACAGTGTGAAGTCAAGTGGGCCCTAGAAACCATCACTATGAACAAAGCTAGTGGAGGTGATGGAATTCCAGCTGAGCTATTTCAAATGCTAGAAGATGATTCTGTTAAAGTGCTGCACTCAATATGCCAGCATATGGAAAACTCAGCAGTGGTCATAGGACTGGAAAAGATCAGTTTTCATTCCAATCTCAAAGAAAGGCAATGGCAAAGAATGCTCAAACTACTGCACAATTGCACTCAATTCACACACTAGGAAAGTAATGCTCAAAATTCTCCAAGCCAAGCTTCAATAGTACATGAGTCATGAACTTCCAGATGTTCAAGCTGGATTTAGAAAAGGCAGAGGAACCAGATCAAATTACCAACATCTGTTGGATCATAGAAAAAGCAAGGGAATTCCAGAAAAACATCTACTTCTGCTTTATTGACTACACCAAAGCTTTTGACTGTGTGTATCACAACAAACTGTGGAAAATTCTTCAAGAGATGGGAATACCAGACCACCTGACCTGTCTCCTGAGAAACCTGTATGCAGGTCAAGATGCAATAGTTAGCACTGAATATGGAACAACAGCCTGGTTCCAAATAGGGAAAGGCATATGTCAAGGCTGTATATTGTCACCCTGCTTATTTAACTTATATGCAGAGTACATCATGAGAAATGCTGGTCTGGATGAAGCCCAAGCTGGAATCAAGATTGCCGGGAGAAATATCAATAACCTCAGATATGCAGATAACACCACCCGTATGGCAGAGAGTGAAGAGGAACTGAAGAGCCTCTTGATGAAAATGAAAGAGGCAAATGAAAAAGCTGGCTTAAAACTCATCATTCAAAAAACTAAGATCATGGCATCTGGTCCCATCACTTCATGGCAAATAGATGGGGAAACAGTGGAAACAGTGACAGACTTTATTTTCTTGATCTCCAAAATCACTGCCGATGGTGACTGCAGCCATGAAATTAAAAGACGCTTGCTCCTTGGAAGAAAGACTGTGACCAAACTAGACAGCATATTAAAAAGCAGAGACATAACTTTGTGGCAAAGGTCCATCTAGTTAAAGTTATGGTTTTTCCAGTAGTCATGTATGGATGTGAAAGTTGGATAATAAAGAAACCTGAGTGTTGAAGAATTGATTCTTTTGAACTGCGGTGTTGGAGCATACTCTTGAGAGTCTCTTGGACAGGAAGGAGATCAATCCAGTCAATCCTAGAGGAAATCAGTCCTGAATATTCATTGGAGGGACTGATCCTGAAAGTGAAACTCTAATACTTCGGCCACCTGATGCAAAGAACTGACTCATTGGAAAAGATCCTGATGCTGGGAAAGATTGAAGGCAGGAGGAGAAGGGACAACAGAGGATGAGATGGTTGGATGGCATCACCGACTCAATGGACATGAGTTTGAGTAAGCTCCAGGAGTTGGTGATGGACATGGAAGCCTGGTGTGCTGCAGTCCATGGGGTCACAGAGTCAGACACGAATTGATGACTTAACTGAACTGAACTAGTAATTAACATTTATATTTTTAGATATTTTAAAGGTGGACAATTGGCTAGAAAGTCAAAGATGAAATATCTATTTTAGGTTAATGGATAGTAACTATAAAATAGCAGAGCTCTCTTTTTTGTTTTAAAATTTTTATTGTAGTATAGTTGATTTACAATGTTGTGACACTTTGTTCTGTACAGCAAAGGGAATTAGTTATACACATATACATATCCAATTTTTAAGATTCTTTTCCCATATTGATCATACAGAGTATTGAGTAGAGTTCCCTCTGCTATACAGTAGGTCCTTATTAGTTATCTATGTTATATATAGTATTGTGTGTCTGTCAATCACAATTTCCAATTCATCCCTCCCCTCAGTAACTGGGCTTCCCTGATAGCTCAGTTGGTAAAGAATCCACCTGCAATGCAGGAGACCCCAGTTCGATTCCCGGGTTGGAAATATCCCCTGGAGAAGGGATAGGCTGCCCACTCCAGTATTCTTGGGCTTCCCTTGTGGCTCAGCTGCTAAAGAATCCACCTGCAGTGTGGGAGACCTGGGACTGATCCCTGGGTTGGGAAGATCCCTTGGAGGAGGAGATGGCTACCCACTCCAGTTTCTGGCCTGGAGAATCCCATGAACTGTATAGTCCATGGTGTCCCAAATAGTTGGACGTGACTGAGATACTTTCACTCAATAACCCTAAGATGGTTTCCTACATCTGTAACTCTTTTCTGTTTTGTAAATAAGTTCATTTGTACCATATTTTAAAAAGATCCACATGTAAATGGTGCATGTTAAGTCACTTCCTTTGTATCCAACTCTTTGTGACTCAATGTACTGTAGCCCGCTGGTCTCCTCTGTCCATGGGATTCTCTAGGCAATAATACTGAAGTGGGTTGCTGTGCCCTCCTCCAGGAGATCTTCCTGACCCATGTATCAAACCCAGTACTCTTACATCTCCTTCACAGGCAGGCAAGTTCTTTACCACTAGCAGCATGGTATCATACGATATTTGTCCTTCTCTCTCTGATTTACTTCACTCAGAATGAGAATCTCTAGATCCATTCATGTTGCTGGAAATGGTGTTATTTCATTATGTACCACATCGTCTTTATCCATTGCTGTGTCTAGAGACATTTATGTTGCTTTCATGTCCTGGCTATTGTAAATAGTGTTACAATGAACACTGGGGTGCATTACCTTTTTGAATTGTGGTTTTCTCTGA
This sequence comes from Cervus elaphus, assembly GCF_910594005.1. NCBI lineage: Eukaryota > Metazoa > Chordata > Mammalia > Artiodactyla > Cervidae > Cervus > Cervus elaphus. Next base: position 29,027,777 of record NC_057833.1, on the reverse strand, counting down.
GTATATGCCCAGGAGTGGGATTGTTGGATCATACGGTAGCTCTGTTTTTAGCTTGATAAGGAACCTCTATATTATTCTCCACTGTGGCTGTACCAATTTCCAACAGTGTAGAAGGGTTGCCTTTTCTTCACACCTTCTCCAGAATTTATTGTTGATAGATTTTTTGATGATGGTGATTCTGGTGGGTATGAGGTGATACTTCATTAAATTTTTGATTTGCATTTCTCTAATAATGAGTGATGTTGAGCATTTTTTTGATGTGTTTTTTTAGCTATCTGTATATCTTTTTTAGAGAAATGTCACTTCAGATCTTCTGCCCATTAAAATATTAAAAAAATTTTTTTTTTTTTTTTAGTTATGTTTGGCTGCACTGGGTCTTTGTTGCTATATGCAGGCTTTCTCTAGTTGCAGCAAGCAGGGGTTACTCTGTGGTTGCAGTGCTCGGGCTTATTACAGAGTCTTCTCTTGTGGAGCATGGCCTCCAGAGTGCATGGGCTTCAGTAGTTGTGGTGCATGGTCTCGGTAATTGTGATTTACAGGCTCTAAATGCAGGTTCAGTAGTTATGGCTCACAGACTCTGTTGCTCCATGGCATGTGAGATCTTCCCGGGCCAGGGATCAAACTGGTGTCTTCTGCATTGCAAGTCAGACTCTTAACCATTGGACCACCAGAGAAGCCCCTAGCCCATTTTTTATTGTTTTTTGTTCTTGATATTGAGCTATATGAGCTGTTTATATATTTTGGAGATTATGCTTTGTTGGTTACTTCATTTGCAAGTATTTTCTACCATTCTGTGGGTTGTCTTTTTGTTTTGCTTATGGTTTTCTTTGCTGTGAAAAAGCTTTTATGTTTAATTAGGACCTGTTTATTTTTGTTTGTATTTTTATTACTCTAGGAGGTGGGTCGCAAAAGATCTTGCTGTGATTTATGTCAGAGAGTGTTCTTCCTATGTTTTGCTCTAAGAGTTTTATAGTATCCAGCTTTACACTTGTCTTTAATCCATTTTGAGTTTATTTCAATGTACAGTTTTACCTTTGAATTTGATAAAGTTTCAGGATACAAAATTAATATACATAATTCTCTTGTATTCTTATATACTAACAATAAGATATCAGAAAAAGAAATTAAAGAAACAGTCTCATTTACCATTGTATCAGCATAGGACTTCCCTTGTGGTCCAGTGGCCAAGACTCCAAGATCCCAATTGAGAGGGCTTGGGTTTGACCCCTGGTCAGGGAACTAGATCCCACATGCTGCAACTAAAAGATCCGGCATGCTTCAAAGAAGATCAAAGAGCCCATATGCTGCAACTAAGATCTGGCACAGTCAAATAAGTAAATAAATATTTAACAACAAATAAAACCCAAATAATAAAATGCTTGGGGGTAAATCTACCTAAGGAGTCAAAAAACCTGTACTCAGAAAGCTATAGAAAACTGATGAAAGAACTTAAAGATGACACAAACAGATGGAGACAGAGATATACTATGATCTTGGACTGGAAAAATCAGTATTATCAAAATGACTGTACTATCCAAAGCAATCTACAGATTCAATGCTATCCCTATCAAATTACCAATGGCATTTTTCACAGAATTAGAATTTTTATTTTACATTTGTATGAAGCACAAAAGACCCCAAATAGCCAAAGAAATATTGAAAAAGAAAAATGGAGCTGGAGGCATCAAACTCCCTGACTTCAGATTATGCAATAAAACTACAGTTATTAAACTGTCTGATACTGGTTCAGAAACAGAAATATAAATCAATGGAACAGGATAGAAAATTCAGAGATAAATCCACGCACCTGTGGTCAACCAATCTATGACAAGGAGGCAAGAATATATAATGGGGAAAAGAGGTCTCTTCAATAAGTGGTGCTGGGAAAACTAGACAACTACATGCAAAAAATGAAATGAGAGCTCTTTTCTATCAATAAACAATGTTCATGTAATTTTTTAAAAATCAGTGGTCATATTCACTCAAAAATACTTTACTATGATGTCCATGAGTGGTATATAAAAATATGCACATGATTGCGGTATGACTTCCTTTTAAGAATTTTACACTAACCTGGGAAATATTTAAAAACCACTGAATATAAAGATCCATCTGTTGGATCATTGAAAAAGCAAGAGAGTTCCAGAAAAAACATCTACTTCTGCTTTATTGACTATGCCAAAGCTTTTGACTGTGTGGATCACAACAAACTGGAAAATTCTTCAAGAGATGGGAATACCAGATCACCTGACCTGCCTACTGAGAAATCTGTATGCAGGTCAAGAAGCAACAGTTAGACTGGACATGGAACAACAGACTGGTTCCAAATCAGGAAAGGCATACATCAAGGCTGTATATTGTCACCCTGCTTATTTAACCTATATGCAGAGTACATTATGAGAAATGCTGGGCTGGATGAAGCACAAGCTGGAATCAAGATTGCCGGGAGAAATATTAACAACCTCAGATATGCAGATGACACCATCCTTATGGCAGAAAGTAAAGAAGAACTAAAGAGCTTCTTGATGAAAGTGAAAGACGAGAGTGAAAAAGTTGGCTAAAACCTCAACATTCAGAAAACTAAGATCATGACATATGGTCCCATCACTTCATGGCAAATAGATGGGGAGACAGTGGAAACAGTGGCAGATTTATTTTTGGGGGCTCCAAAATCACTGCAGATGGTGACTGCAACCATGAAATTAAAAGAGACTTGCTCCTTGAAAGAAAAGCTATGACCAACCTAGACAGCATATTAAAAAGCAGAGACATTACTTTGCCAACAAAGGTCTGTCTAGTCAAAGCTATGGTTTTTCCAGTAGTCATATACGGATGTGAGAGTTGGACTATAAAGTAAGTTGAGTGCAAAAGAATTGATGCTTTTGAACTGTGGTGTTGGAGAAGACTCTTGAGAGTCCCTTGGACTGCAAGGAGATCCAACCAGTCCATCCTAAAGGAAATCTATCCTGAATATTCATTGGAAGGACTGATGTTGAAGCTGAAACTCCAATACTTTGGCCACCTGATGTGAATAACTGACTCATTGGAAAAGACCCTGATGCTGGGAAAGATTGAAGGTGGGAGGAGAAGGGGACAACAGAGTATAGATGGTTGGATGGCATCACCGACTTAATGGACATGAGTTTGAGTAAACTCGGGGAGTTGGTGATGGACAGGGAGGCCTGGCGTGCTGCAGTCCATGGGGTCACAAAGAGTCTGAAATGACTGAGTGACTTAACTGAACTGAACTTAACTGAAAAAGAAAAAGAGTCAGAAAAAGTAAATGCCAAGAAGAAATGCAATAATTATTTTTTTAAAGAAGATGAAAATATTTTTGATTAGAAGAAGCCTCAGTGGAAGAGGTGTCCTGTGAGTTAATCAATGAAAGAAAAGTAAGGTTTTAGTAGGTAGAGTTGAGAGGCTAAGTGTTGTGTTTTATTTAGATACAATAGAGTTCAGAGGTCTATGAGAACAGGGCATATCCAGAGAATAAGTTAAATGTGAATGATCAATGGTTCAGATGAATTGATAGATGGAGTGAGAGATAGCCCCTAAAAAATCAAGATAAAACCATGGAAAGTAATCAAACTATCAGAGGAATTAGAATTTTACTCTTTAGAAGAAAGAGACAAATTAAAGTTTTTTCCAAAGGGGACTTTGTGGTTCATCCTTCATTTTAGAAAAATAATAGAGCAGTAGTTTGTAAAAGTATTTAAGACAATAAATTCAATGACATATTTCAAAAAGATAAATAAATATTACAACATCAGATTGACTTTTATATTAACTGTTTTACATATTTTTTAAAAATTTGGGAATGCTCTCAGTTTATAAGTTGATAGATTATTGAAACTTTAAAATCTGTGTTTTAATTTATAAGAAGAATATTTAAAATATTTTTGGAAAACTGAACACTGACATAAACATTTATAGAAGAAAAGAAAGCAATAGTAGATGCTGTAGACCATGTCCCAGTTACAACATACAAACACGATTAATTGAGAAAAAAGTTGTTTTAAAAGCACTGGAGGGAAAACCATGGAAGCAGAGAAGATTAAATGAATGGAAATTCCAGTCATTTCCTTCTCTGTGATCATTTCTAGGCTCAAATTGGGCTGGCAATTGGGAGTGCCAAAGCAGAAGAATTGGCTTCCCTGGTGGCTCAGATGGTAAAGAACCTGCCTGCAATGCAGGAAACCTGGGTTCAGTCCTTGGGTCATGAAGGTCCCCTGAAGAAGAAAATGGCAACCCACTTCAGTATTCTTGCCTGGGAAATCCCATGGACAGAGGAGCCTGGTGGGCTACAGTCCATGGGGGTCACAAGAGTTGGGCACAACTTAGCAACTAACAAGCAGAGGAATGTTACTAGACAGAGATTATAAACCAGCAATGATTCTGTTTGCTGAGAGCAACATGGAAAATGTTTGATCTTTAAAAGATCTGAAAGGCCTTTTGTTTTCTTCCCATCCGCTTGTTGAAGGCTGGATCATGTAGGCTGTAGGGGGCTTAAAAATGTTGAAATTGAAATGTCCTGTGGTCTTCCATTATTTAGGAAAACAAATCCTAATTCAGGGATGTGCCTGTCTCAAACTCATGACTGGTCACCTTTTTGAAATACTTGCCAAACTTTAAAGTAGTGTGGCATGTGGTAAAACAAAGAGCGAAGCTCAAAACCTCTGAAAGAAATTTTAAATTTCTCACAAACATTCTGTCTAAGCAGTCTGAGATGACCAGGCTCTTATCAAAAACATGGAAAGGAAAAGCCTGAGATACAGGAAAGAACTAGAAACCCTTTGGGTCTTACTCCCTGGTGCTCATCCAATCTGCCTAAAAGAGGGAAGCAGAAGCCCTGAGTTGTTTACTGTTTGGGGAAATTGTGAATAAAATTACTATGAATATTTGTAGACAAGTCTTTGTGTAAACATGGTTTTTCATTTCTTTTAGAGAAACATCTAGAAATGAGGTTGGTGGTCCATGTGGTAAATGTGTATCCAACTTTATAAGAAATTGCAACCCGTTTTCTAAACTGTCTATATCACATTTCATTTATATTAGAAATATTTAAAATTTCTAGCTGTTTTGAATTCTTGCCAATACTTGATATAATTATGTGTTAATATTAGCCATTCTCATAGAGATATATTGGCCTCTTTGTACAGCAAATTTTTGCTCGCCTACCCCCAGCATCTGTCTTTTTTATTTTCACCCTTCAAAAAAAAATTTACTGGAGTATAGTTGACTTACAATGTTGTGTTAGTTTCAGGTGTACATCAGAGTGATTCAGTTATACATACACATATATTCATTCTTTTTCAGATTCTTTACCCATATCACCTTCTTAACAATGTTTTATAAAATCCAAAATTAAAAAAATACTATTAACTCCAGCTTACCCATTTTCACTTTTATGATCATTTCTTTTTGTGATACATCAAATAAAATAAATAAAACAACATTAGAGTAAGAAGGCAATACAAGTGGGAGAAAATATTTGCAATATATGTTTCCAATATATGAATCATATTCCAAATGTATAAAGGGTTCCTACAAGTCACTAAGAAAAGGAAAACCCAATAGAAAAAAGTGGTCCAAAATATGAAAAAATATTTTTTAAAAGTGATAGCCAAATGGCTGATATTCACCTGAAGAGATGGAAGCTCAATTTCATTAGTAACTAGGGAAATGTAAATTAAAACTGCAATGGGATACTACATACTTAACAGAATGATTGAACTGCAAACAAAACAAAAGCCAGGCAGAAGCATGCGGAGTGTTAGCAAGGATGCAGAGCGGATGGAACACTGATGCCCTGCTGATGGTAGTGTACATTGGTAAACTCCTTTAGAAAACCTCTTGCGAACATGTGCTAAGGCTCAACACATACAGACTCTATCGTCCGGCAATTCCTTTCCCGTGCAAATGCCCATAGGGATGCTTACATACATTCTCCCAAAGATGTGTAATAAAATGGTCATAGCAATATTATTGAAAACAAACCAAACTGAAAAATACCTGAATTTACATCTGTTGTTCCAATATGGAAAAATAAAATGTGCCATAATTACATAGTAATGAGAATCAGCAATTTACAACTGCACACAGTATGTGTAAACCTCACAAGTATAATGGTGAGTTGAAGAGGCCAGACACAAATTTAGACTCTGAATCCATTTCCATCAGAATGAAAACAGAAACACTGATTTAAGTTGCTAGAAGTCAAGCTGGTATTAAAATCTGATGTGTGGGTGGGTGTTGTTTACATGGCTGTGTTAAGTTTGCAAAAATGTAGCTAATTGCACTATTATGATATATGAATTTACTTTTATGTATATTTTTCAATGCATTTTAAAACTAACTCAAATACTTCCTCATATAAAAAATAACAAGACAACAAGATAAAGATCCTAGAATATTAACCCCACTGTGTATTTATCTTCAATAATTTTAATCTTCTGTATTTAAATTTGATAACAAATTGAATGTCTAAATCAAAGATTAGCATTCAAATAAATAGTAATAGTGTTTGATAAATGATTCACATACATAGATTTAAAAACTCTTAGCAAAATGGGTTTATTTTATCTTAAAATAGAATATTACTTATAAAAATTTCATACCAAAACCATTGTTCTTTTCTTGATTCAGTTAATATTATGTCATTGTTGTTATTAGAAAAATTATAAATTAACACACTTTTCTTTACCTCATCAAGAAAGAGGCAAAACAGACCTCCAGGACTTGCAGACTAATTACATTGCCCTGCTTTTATTTTTTGTGCTATTTTGAACTGGGACTGGGGAAAAATTACAAGGAGTATTACCATTTATCTGTCTGAAATAGCACTTCATTATTAAATCTATCTTTCTAACTTTGCTTTACAGTACTTCTAGTTTGTTCCTATTCATTGTTTTGACTTTTTTCTTTTTTGTCTGTTTACTGAGTCCCTCCCAAACACACTACAATGTGAAAATTACATCAGTGTAGGAGCTTTGTGTTGGGTAGTATTATCTTAACCCAAAGAACAAGGTCTGTCATGAATAAGCAACTCAAATATTTGTTGAATATAAGAATAACTATTAATCCAGATTAATGTATTTCAAACTTGAAGTTCCTCCCTCTTTTTCCTTTTTTAGTCATGCTGTAGTGTTGACAATTGTATTAAGATTTAATCTAACATTTTACCAAAAAATGTGGGCAGAAGTTGTTTCCTGACTTAAAAATGCATAAAAATACAATTCTGTTTTATTAAAGCAGGACATATAAAATTTGTCATTATTTGTATTTAAAAATATGTATATAATTTGTTCTAGCAATTCATTTGGAAAATTTAACATTATATTAGTGACTGACTTCTATTAAAATGTAACCTTCTAAAGGTGGTTAGTCTAAAATTTGGAGAAATTGTTTTTGAAATTGTGTTTTACCCTCTACCTGAAAAATAATTCTGCCTAAAAGTTATCTGCTTGCATGCTGAACATAATAAAAAGATTTTTAGATTGAATACATTACCCCTAAAGTGTCAGGATAACAGACATTCCTTCACTGCCTTTCATGTTGCTCATAGTAACTTGTATTTAATTGTTGAACAAGGCAAAATATAAGTCACAGACTATTTGTGTTGGGAAAAAAAAATCAATTCTGGAATTTCAGGCAAGGTGATGTTTTCTTAAGAAATTGATATGATTGAAATAGATGACTGAATATGTGTTGGGGAATAAAGTAGTGTGTTAAACCATCCTTTGAATGTCACTTAAAAGTGAAAAGTCACTGATTTTTTTAAAGACACAGTTTTTGAGGACATAATACAATTAATGGATATACTGCTTAACCTTGGTTTCAGTAATTACTTTTTTAGATCTGTTATCCATTTGAGGAGATCAATCTATCATATATGTTAGTGAAAGAGTAGAATAAAAAATACTTTGAAATTTGTGTATATATTGTTGTTGTTTAGTCACTCAGTTGTGTCTGACCTTTTGCCCCCGCCATGGATTGTAGCTCGCCAGGCTCCTCTGTACATGGAATTTTCCAGGCAAGAATCATTGGCAGGCAGATTTTTTACTACTGAGCCACCTGGGAAGCCCATCTGTAACTATAGCATAGTACAATAATTGAATGTGGTCAAGATGCATATTCCTCAAGAAAAGATAAGTCAATTTGCAGTAAGACTACTTAGAGAGTGTGTAATACAGTCTAGGAATATTACAAAAATCAGTTTAAAGAATAGTGTATTCCTTCTAAATATTGACTTTTTCTCATTTAAACAACAGTGTTCTCTAGACTGGCTGGATAACTGAATATAGAAAGTTTTACTGTAGGACCAAGGTGTCCATAAAGCTTATATAAAAAGAGAAAGTTCTCCCCACAAAAAACAAAATTTCATGATTAACCAAGAGTCAAGGATATGGGCAAGCATTAATCTGTGGAGACATATGGTGGTTGCAAGTTATTGCCTCTTACTCTGGATTTGATGGCTAAATACCTTTGGCAGGAGACTAATTTCTGACTAACGATTTATGAGTGCCATTCTATGCTCAGTCGCTCGGTCACATCCGACTCTACAACCCCATGGACTGTAGCCTGTCAGGCTTCTCTATTCATGGGGATTCTCCAGGAAAAAATTCTGGAGTGGGTTGCCATGCCCTTCTCCAGGGGATCTTCCCAACCCAGGAATGGAATCCAGGTCTCCTGAATTGCAGGTGGATTCTTTGCCAGCTAAGCCACCAGGGAAGCCCAAGAATACTGGAGTGGGTAGCCTATCCCTTCTCCAGGGGATCTTCCCCACCCAGGAATTGAACCGGGGTCTCTTACATTGTAGGTGGATTCTTTACCAGCTGACCTACCAGGGAAGCACCATGATTTATGAGTAGATGATGCTAACTGACAGGAGAAGTTGAGTATTGACAAATTCCTATATACATTTTATGGTAGTCATGCGGGCACAGCAATTGAGTGTTCCTTCAAGAAAAAACTTGGCCTTCTAGCTGCAAAGAATGTAGTTACCCATCACCCTACATCACAGAAGCTTCAGGATTCACCTCTTTTTTTTTTTTTTTTTCCTGGTGGGTCCAACGTCTTCCTGGTCAGCCACAAACCAATAACCATGCATGATAGGGGCAATAGAGCCAGACTTGTTCAATCTAATGGAGTACAACTATAATGGTAAGCCTTATTAATTCTTAACTAGACTGGCTAAGGACTTCCCTGGTGGCTCAGACAATAAAGAATTTGCCTGCAATGCTAGAGACCCACGTTTGATCCCTGAAATGGGAAGATCCCCTGGAGAAGGGAATTGCTACCCACTCCCGTAGTCTTGCCTGGAGAATTCCATGGACAGAGGAGCTTGACATACTACAGTCCATGGAGTCGAAGAGAGTTGGACTCAACTGAATGACTAACACTTTCACACTTCCAGACTGATTAAAACTTAGTCAAGATCTGCATACAGTCCTCCCTGCCCAATCCTGCTTTCTCTTGACATTCCTTTCACAGGTGTTAGATCTACATCATGGTCTGAACACTTTCTCTGTCCAATCCTACTTCCTCTCCCTTTTATTTTATTTCTCATTAAAGTATAGTTAATTTGCACTTTCCCTTTTATTTTTCATAGTCATTGCCTCTCCTCCCCAATCTTCTCATATTCGTCGCTTCATTCTATCTTCTGTTTCTTGCTAAAAATACATAAATTTGCACTCATATATTTTATTTAGGGCTGTTTCATATTGTGATTGTTATGTCAAATGCCTGATAGCATGAAAATTCTATCCTTTCTGTCTTGTTTACCATGCTTCTGGCAGCAACTGTATATATGTATTTTGGTTCTAAACCTGTATGTAGTGCTGCAGTAATCTATGTGTTGCGCTGTGCTAGACTGTTTATACCCCAGCTAGCCTAGATCAGTGGCTATCTCTCCTAGTTTCATAATGTAATCACTTGAGCAACCTATAAATAAATTGATGCCAAAATCCCGTACTAGAGATTCCTATATATCAAAGATTGGTTCAGAGTGGAACCAAGGTTAAGAAACATAATTTCAGTGTTGAGAAAGTAGACTGTCTGGCTCTTACCTCACAAATCCACATCCTGATTTTAGCCTTAGAATTTCATTATCCTTTAGCAAGGTACACGGAAAGGCAAACACAGAAGTAAGCATTTTCGTCAATCTCTGCCCATTTAAACTGGCAATGTAGCAATCTCTGCTACATTTAAGTCTCTGCCCTAATAAAATCTCACAAGCTAGAGCTGAGTCTCAGTTTTTGTATTTTCAAATGGCATATTGTTGGCTTGTATCAGAAGTACTAATTAGTAGAGACTGTGAACTCCTCCAAAGGTGGGATGATGCCATTAAAACTGCTGATCGGATGCCAGGAAACATAATACAAGCTTTGGAAAAATTGATCTCTCCATATCAACATGAACTTTTCTTATTATTAAACAACAATAAAATAGCAATTTTTTCTTTTTATGTCATTTACTGTTGTGCTTAAATCTCAACATTTTATTTGGTTTTATTTTTCTATTTTTAGTTTGTACCCATGATTTCATGTTACCTCAGGCACTTTTAATTAAATAAATACTAAATTAAAAGACAAGGCTTAACTATGAGCACAAATCAAAATGATCCCAGTCCTCAGAATCTCAGCTCAAGCCATCATTTCCTGGTTTGTTTACTACTGGTGCCCATCAATACCAGAACAAGTACAGACCCCACTGTCACGCTAAGCTTGTGTAGTTTAATTAAAAGGAAGAAATCTGCATCTTAATATGTAAAAGCTATTCATAATAATGGGTGATAATGGGATGTTTATTAGCATATCAACAATTAAAAATTATTTGCCACTTACTCTTTTTTCAAGTTTATATGGTATAATTTACATGCTAATTTTATATTAGGAATAAGACTTGACAAATTGCTGTTAGAATACAGAGATTATAGTGATGGTTCTTTTAACTAATTCAATTTTATTAAACAATAATACACTGAAGATGAATAATTTAAAAGAGAATAAAGCAAACATTTTTATAAGACATACTGCCACTCAATTTTGTATAGTTTTGTGTTATGAAACATAGTATGAATATAAATACGGAAAACAAATTTTAGAGGAAATTTCTGCCTCCAGCTGTTACACTTTGTCGGATGGATTAGTTGGGCATGGTATGTAAACAGACATACTATTTCCTGTCTCTGGAGATTCAATATGGTTTTTCTGCAATTTATTTTTCATTAATAAAAGTACTGGCTATAGAAATTTAATTGGCCTATTGAGTCAAGATAAGGAGTATTTTTGTAAAATTCTACAAGTACTTTCTTTCACCTAATGAATAAAGGCCAAAACATACTGCTGACATGCTGCTGCTGCTAAGTCACTTCAGTCGTGTCCGACTCTGTGCGACCCCATAGCCGGCAGCCCACCAGGCTCCGCCGTCCCTGGGATTCTCCAGGCAAGAACACTGGAGTGGGTTGCCATTTCCTTCTCCAATGCATGAAGGTGAAAAGTGAAAGTGAAGTCATTCAGTCGTGTCCAGCTCTTCGAGACCCCATGGACTGCAGCCTACCAGGCTCCTCCGTCCATGGGATTTTCCAGGCAAGAGAACTGAAGTGGGGTGCCATTGCCTTCTCCACTGCTGACATGTTGGTAGCTAAATTTATTTGGCTTAGTACACCATGTGCTCTGTCAGCAATAATTAATACTGTTATGTCTCAGTTTAGGTGGAGGATAAAGGTCACAAACAATGGACAATCAAAGGCGGCAGTGATTCTATTTTTAACCTGAACAGTATTTTTAAATAATTCAATTAGCTGTCCTGTTTAAAAACTGGGACATTTCACATAAAATAAATCAGAATCTGGCTTTTCTTGAAAAAGCAAAAGATTTCAAAGTGCTACATCCACGTTCATCCCGGGAAACAGAGTGGAGCCAAGTATGCTTGTCTTTTTTTTTTTTTCTTCAAATAATGAAACAAGTTATCCTACCTGTTACAAGAAAGATTCAGTGAAAGTTTACAGAGAGACAGACGAACTGTCTTCAGAAAGAATTCTTCCTCATGAATACTACCAGTGGCAAAAAAGTTGCCCCTTGTAAGAAAAAATTTCACTTCCTGAAGAAATTTTGGTTGGAGGCCTTCAGTTCAGTTCAGTTCAGTCGCTCAGTCAGGTCCGACTCTTTGCGAAACCATGAATCGCAGCACCCAGGCCTCCCTGTTCATCATCAACTCCCAGAATTTACTCAAACTCATGTCCATCGAGTCGGTGATGCCATCCAACCATCTCATCCTCTGTCGTCCCCTTCTCCTCCTGCCCTCAATCCCTCCCAGCATCAGGGTCTTTTCCAATGAGTCAGCTCTTAGCATCAGGTGGCCAAAGTATTGGAGTTTCAGCTTCAACATCAGTCCTTCCAATGAACACCCAGGACTGATCTCCTTTAGGATGGACAGGTTGGATCTCCTTGCAGTCCAAGGGACTCTCAAGAGTCTTCTCCAACACCACAGTTCAAAACCATCAATTCTTCGTCACTCAGCTTTCTTCACAGTCCAACTCTCACATCCATACATGAGCACTGGAAAAACCGTGGCCTTGACCAGAAGGACCTTTGTTGGCAAAGTAATGTCTTTGCTTTTTAATATGCTATCTAGGTTGCTCATAACTTTCCTTCCAAGGAGTAAGTGTCTTTTAATTGGAGGCCTTAAGTCTTATATTTTATCGTGTCTCTTTCTCCCTAACAGATAGGAAACTCAAAGCCAATGTGAACACCTGAAAGTCTCTCAAAACCTTTCTGAAAAATTTTCCTAAACCAAAAACAATTATCATTTTTCTTCTAGATGCCTAAAGTGACAAACTCAAGGTCATATAAGTATAAGCTTATAAAATTTGTCTTTGTCTGACTTATTTAACTTAGCATAATGTACTCCAAGTCCATCTGTGTTGTTAAAAGTAGCAAAATTTCATTTTCTTTGTTTATGACTAATATTCCACTGTATATATGTACCACATCTTCTTTATTCATTCCTCTTTTGATAGACATTTATTTAGGTGGCTTCCATGTTCTGGCTGTTGTAAATGGTGCTGTAATGAGGATCAGACTGAATGTATCTTTTCGAATTATGGTTTTCTCTGGATTTATGCCCAGGAGTGGGATCATGAGGTAGCTATATTTTTAATTTTTTAAGGACTCTTAGTGGCTATTCTCCATAGTGACTGCACCAACTTACATTCCCACCAATAGTGTTAGAGGATTCCCTTTTCTCCACAACTTCCCCAGCATTAGTAATTTGAAGACATTTTGATGATGGCTAGTCTGACTGACATGAGGTGATGTCTCATTGTAGTTTTGATTTACAGTTCTATAATAATTATATTGAACATGTTTTCATGTGTTTGGCTATCTGTATGTCTTCTTTGGAGAAATGTCTATTTAGATATTCTGCCCATTATTTCATTTGGTCTTTTTTTTTATATTAATCTGCATGAGCTATTTATATATCTTGGAGATTAATGCCTTGATGGTTGCTTCATTGGCAAATAGAGTTGTCTTTGTTTATAGTTTCCTTTGCTGTGCTCCTTTTTTTCCTAATGAGTGTGGCTATATGTTTATTAGTTTTGTTTATCGTTTCAACCAGCTTTTAGTTTCATTGATCTTTTCCCTAACTTTTTTTAGTCTCTATTTTAATTTCTGCTCTAATGTTTAATATTTCTTTCCTTCTACTAACTTTGGGTTTTGTTTGTTTTTCTTTCTGTGGTTGCTTTAGGTGTAAACTTACATTGGTATTTGAGGTTTTTCCTGAGGTAAGCTTGTATCACTATAAGCTCCTCTTTTAGAACTGCTTTTGCTGCATTCCTTGGGCTTCCCTGGGTGGCTCAGATGGTAAAGAATCTGCCTGCAAAACAGGAGACCCAGGTTTGGTCCCTGGTTGGGAAGATCCCCTGGAGAAGGGATGTCAACCTACTCCAGTATACTTGCCTGAAGAATTCCATGGATAAAGGAGCCAGGCAGGTTACAGTCCATTGGGCTGCAAAGAGTTGGATGCGACTGAATGACTTCCACTGTACTCACTATACCATATAGGTTTTGGATCATTGTGTTTTTGCTTAACTTGTCTCTAGATGATTTTTTTTTAATTTCCTCTTTGATTTCTAGAGATTCAGTATCCATATGGTTTGAATGGATCCAACCAATGATCCATTGATTGTTTAGTAGCATATTGTTTATGCCATACTCTTCTAAGTCATTAGATTAGAAAACAAAAGATTAACATGTGTTACTAGCCTCAACTTAGGTGATGCAATTGCATCTTTCTAAATCAATCCTCAAATTAAGATCTTCAGATGACATAAAATTTCATCATTGGAAAACAACCACAATGTAACTATAATGGAAAAATACTATATAATTAAAACAAAATTTGATAGAAACAAAAATCAGTAGACATTTAATATTTATTATTTCTCAATATTGATAAAGTAAACAAGAACCGTTTATCTATGTCTAGTAGTTGACTTTGAAGCTGGCAAATTTTAGCTAATGTCTCATGCTGTTGTATTCATTTAAGCTTTCAAATTGGTTGAAAGCTTTTGGTAGTATCTTCAGTATTTAATCTTTGCAATTATTAAATGATTATTCTCTGTAAATTAAGAAGAAATAAAGCTTTTGAATGTCCTTTGTTTGAAACTCTGCAGGTGAAAATTATAGCAATTATTCTATTTCCTAGATTCCTAAGACTTGTTTTTCTTTAGTCAAGGTAACATTGTCTAAAAATTAATCAGTCAACTTCCTTTTCTTTGAGGCATCTTACAGATGCCATTGTATTTTTTCTCTCAGCCACTATTTCGTGGCTTCTTATTTGGGTCATATTTTAACATATATAGAACATGGCATGATATCTGTAAAATTGGTATTGAAAATTATATTCTTCAAAGTAAAAGATTTTTTAAATATTTACAAATAAATAGATTTAAATGTTCTATGCCTTTCCTTCTTAATGTCTATCTGTTACTTCTAGCTTAATATTGCAATTATATGAATCCATAGAGGAAATTTTAAAAATGAAACAGTGTCAATAAAATACATTGTTGTAGTAAAGGTTTAGATTTGTGTATGTAAATCCCACAAAGCTAAAAAAATGTTGTCCATTATGCTCTACTATGGCCCTCTTTCTTTAAAAATAGCTTTGTACTCACTTATGTCTGACGCATTAGTATAGATCTGACTTACAGATCATCAGTGGGAACTTTATACTTATCCTTAGTGGTGTATGGAACTAACTATAATATTGACTGTTGGACAAAATAACAAGGAAACATTTGAGCTAATAATTTGCAGTGTACTAAGACCAAAACTTCCCTAGAGGCATCTTGTACCATCTTGTCTAAATTATTATAGTAAATATATTACTTGATGGTCTAAACCTGGTTTTTCAAATTACATGTCCTGGTGGAAAACTGGTAAGGGCCTTATGTTGACCATCAACCTCTCAGTAAACATGAAACTGAGACCACTTGTATTTATCTTGGTGATCTGTGATGTGTAGATGAAGTTTGTCCTGTGTGACTGAAAGGACTTTATAAGCTATGCTTGGATGCCTCAAACCTGCCTGGTCTTTTCTTTCTCTTGACATATTGTATCCTTTGTCTTTATTAAAGGGCTACATTTATATGCAGAGTGGTATGTCATGAGTGTCTGCATTTTCTAACCCTCTGTATTTGCTGCAATGTATGACTTCATTAAAAGAATCCAAGAATTGACTGGTCTGAGAACTGACCTTCACAAGATTGTTTGGCTTCTCCAAGTACCAAGTTTGCTTTTCTTAAATCATTTTTAATATTTTCGTAATAGTTTTGATGACTATATTAAACACGCTTGAAGTTCTTCCAAGTAAATGTTCATGTAATGCATGTTCCCTCCCTAGTTATAAAAGCTGTGAATTTAGATAATGTTGACTTTGTCTGTTTTCCCCATCGGTGGGGTCAATGTTCTGAAAACAGCCAAGGTTAGAATAACAGTCAAGTCAACTACAAATGCTACAATCTGAATCAGTTTATAAAAGTCGACAGAGGGGTAAGCACCATAATATCCCAGTATAGAATTCAATTGGCAGAACAGTTGACACAACCTGGTTTGAAACTTGATTTATTTATTCTGTATAACCACAACACAGGAAGAAATAGCTGGCGTGACCACTCCCACAAAGTTCTCCATCTTGCATGACCCAGGGCATCCAATAAAGACACAAAAACTTCATATGTTCTCAGTCACTGTTCTCTATCTGAACCGCTCTCTCATCCTGCTTCCTTCCCTTTCTCTTTGTTGTAATCACAAGAATTTAAATCTCTATCACCTATATGTGCTCAAGTTTCATGCTGACTGACACATTAATCTGATGACTTTTCGTGGTTTCCTAATCTTATTGGTTCTATCCATTCTATTTATTTTGATTTAATCAAAATAACACATAAACATGGTCAAAAAGGCTAAAAAGTCAAATTATATTAACTTCATTATGTTCAATAGCAAGCCATGGCTTCATCTTTTCCTACTCCTGATTCTTACTACTGAGGTGGTTTCAACTGCTTTTAGCTAGTTCTCTTTTTTTTTAACTTTTGTTTTAAGTGACACATTGATACAAATATTTCTTGAATCTTTCAGTTTTACACATTCGTTACTGAATTAAAAGTGATAATCGTAAGAAATTAGCTGTCTTATAACCCTCATTTCAGCACACACTAATGCACACATTTCCTTCTGCCATTTCATTCCATCCTACCAATGTAATTAGAACATCATTTTGCTTAATTACTTACCTTTGGCTATATAACCTTTTCCAAAGCTAACCTACTAAAGAACTATAATTATCTGAAAGGGAGGATGAATGAAACAGAGACCTAAGGCAGAAATCAGCTAGGTGTTTTCCATCTCCATTTCTCTTTTCTTCCTGAGCACAGAACTGGACTACCTCCCCCCACCTCCTGTGCTTTCAGTTAGTTGAGTTGACATGTCTGTGTTTAAGAGAAAGGAATGGATAAAAGTGATGTAAATCACTTTGCAGCTTGCCACACACAGTCCTTCCCACTCTTTTCCTTTTATATAAGCTTAAGACAAGTTTAGAAATCTTAGAAACAACCAGTTTTTGGTTGTTGGCCGAGTCTTGAGAAGGAGATTACTGTGACTGAGGAGGAGAGTTGAATATCAATCAGGAGCACCAATTTCAAGTCAATATGCTGAATTTTAGGTTTTGTCTGTTGCAGATTTGTTAGGTAATACTTGCTATACTCTAAGCACTTTTTATGCACTGTACATGTATTAATGTAATCTGCTAACAAACTTATTAGATGACTATTTTCATTTTACTGAAAAGGAATCTCGGAAAGTTAAAAAAACAGAACTTCTTCACCTGATAACTGGTGAAGCTAGACTTTTGCTTCTTGTGTTCTGATCCCAAGTCTAGCTTTATTATATTTCTTTCTAAAGAAAGATTCTAGGGACAGATCTTTGGGTCTTCTGATTGCAAGCTCGTCTTAATATTTGCTGGCAATTCCTTTGTTACTACTTGCCTCAGAATTTCATTTGTCCTAGAGAGTGGAAGAACTTGAAATAGGTAGTGATCCTAAAGATCTATGCAATACTAAACCCATTCTGCCTTCTGAAACTTTATATTGGAGAAGCAGAGTTACTTTCTTCTGAAGGTGAATCTGGATATATTAAAATGACTTTGTTGGCATTCACAAAGCTGGAAAGAGAAATTCAGTGGGATTCAAGATGTTCTCTAAACACAGTCAAGAAAGAAAATTTGAAAAGAGGTCAGTGATGTACATAGTAATATTTTACTGTGTCAGAGTTCATATTATGACCCCACACACTCATAACAGCAATCACATTTCCTGTGCAACAATCATAATAATACCAGCACTTCATGGACAACAAAGTGCTTCCTCATACCTGGCTTCATTTAGGCCACCTAATAAAACTGTGAGATAATATTTTTCATTACCATGTTAAGGATACACATTTTATTGATGTATAACACATATGCATGAAGTGCATATTTTGGAAGTATAGAACACAATGGATTTCCACATGAAAACATTGATATAGCAGTCACTCAGAATGGGAAAAGAAAGGTTTACAACACAATAGAAACCATGATGTCCTTCCTGGTTACTCACCTTCTCCAAATATAACTACTCTCCAAATATAATGACTTTTGGCACTGCACATTAGTTTTGTCTGATTTAAAATTTTATTTTTATATTTGGAATATAATTTTATATCTGGAATCAAGTTGTTTATATTCTTTTGTGTCTCACTTTTTTACTCCCAGATTAATCTATGTTTTTGCATATAGCTATATAGAACATTTGAATTATTAGGTAGTATTCCATTGCATAAATATACAATATTTATACATATAAATACATATACATATGTATACATATACATAAATATACAATACATATACAATGATTCATTTATCTGTCTTTAATTTGATGGTATTTATACTGTTTCCAGTTTTTTTTATTATAGTTGTGCTTCTGGAACCTCCATCTACATGTATTTTGATGAATATGCATATACATTTCTATTAATGTTTTTATTAACATTACATTATATTAACATTATATATATTAATATAATATATATTATATAATGTATATAATATATATATTAATGTTATATATAACATTATGTTATATATAACATTAATATATATATATTAATATAACATTATATTAACATACATAACAAAACATTCTATTAAGTTTTTATCTTTGAGTTGAATTGCCCTGTCAAGAGTTGGGTATGTGTTCAAACATAGTAGATTGTGTCAAAAAAAGTTCTACAGTGATTGTGTAGTATTAATATATACTAAAATCAGCAATATATGAGCACTAACACTTGTTATTCTTTTTCTAAATCCTTTTTTTTAATTAAAAATATTACTAGAGTATATTTGCTTTACAATATTATATTTGTTTCTGCTGTACACCAAAGCAAATCAGTGATGCATATATATGCATCTCCTCATTTTTAGATTTGCTTCCCATTTAGGTCACCACAGAGCCCTGAGCAGAGTTCCCTGTGCTATACACTAGTTTTCTAGTAGTTATCTATTTTATACATAGTATATATATGTCAATCCCAATCTCCCAATTCATTGCACTCCTCACTCCCTCCTTGGTATCCATAAGTTTGTTCCTTTCATCTGTGTCTCTGTTTCTGCTTTGCAAATAAATAAATCTATAATATATTTTTAGATTTCATGTATAAACAATATTATACAATATTTGCTTTTCTTTTACAGACCTACTTCTCTCAGTATGACAGTCTCTAGTTCTACCCACATCTCTGCAAATGACATTATTCCCTTCCTTTTGATGACTGAATAGTAGTCCATTGTATATATGTGCATCTTCTTTATTCATTCCTCTGCTGATGGACATTTAGGTTGCTTCCATGTCCTGGGTATTGTAAACAGTGCTGCAATGAACATTGGGATGTACGTATCTTTTTCAGTTACCTTTTTTTTTTTTTTTTCTGGATATGTGCCCAGGCATGGGATTGCTGGGCCATGTGTTAATTCTATTTTTATTTTTTTGAGGAACCTCCATACTGTTTTCCACAGTGGCTGCACCAATTTATATATCCAACAACAGGGTAGGAGGGTTCCCTTTTCTCCATATCCACTCCAGCATTTATTGTTCATAAACTTTTTGATGATGCCCATTCTGACTGGATTGAGTTGTACCTCCTCAGACTTTTGCTTTGTATTTCTCTAATACTTAACAATACTGAGCATCTTTTCATGTGTTGTTGGCCATTTTCATATCTTCTTTGGAGAAAAGTGTATCTAGTTCTTCTTCCAATTTTCTGATTGACTTTTTAAAAATATTAAGCTGTGTGAGCTGTTTGTATATTATAGATATTAATCCTTTGTTAGTAGCATTGTTTGCGAATATAGTCTCCCATTCTGTAGGTTGTCTTTTTGTTTTATTTATAGTTTCTTTGGTTGTGCAAAAGCTTTTAAGTTTAAATAGGTCTCATTTATTTTTGCTTTTATTTTTATAACTCTAGGAGACAGATACAAAAAATACTGCTGCCGTATAAGTCGAAGAGTGTTCTGTCTATATTTTCCTCTAGGAGTTTAATAGTATTTGGTCTTATATTTAGGTCCTTAGTCCTCTTGAGTTTATTTTTGTATATGATGCTAGATAATGTCCTAATTTCATTTTTTGCATGTTGCCATCCTGTTTACCCAGAATCACTTATTAAAAGAGACTGTCTTTTCTTCATTGTATATTCTTGCCTTCTTTGTTACAAGTTAATTGACCATAAGTGTGTGGGTTTATTTCTGGGCTTGCTCAACTGTTCCATTGACCTAAGTGCTTTTGTGCCAGTACCTTATTGTTTTGATGACTATTGGTTTGTAGTATAGTCTGAATTTAGGGAACATGATTCCTCCAGCTTTGTTCTTCTTTCTCAAGGTTATTTTGGCTATTTTGGATCTTTCATGTTTCCATACAAATAAAATTTTTGTTCTATGAAAAATGCCATTGCTGATTTGATAGGAATTGCATTGAATCTGTACATTGCTTTGGGTAGTATGGTCATTTTAACAATGGGGATACTTTAACAATATTGATATACAGTAATCTGTTGCATTTCCATACACTAACAATGAAATATCAGAAAGAGAAATTAAGGAAATAATCCCATTTACCATCACATCAAAAAGAATGAAATACATAAGGATAAACCTACCTAAGAAGACAAAAAACTTGTATTCCCAAAACTGTAAGATACTGATGAAAGAAATTGTAAATGACACGAAAATATGGAAAGATATATTGTGTTCTTGGGGTTCTTGTTCCCCCCCCCCCCGCCCCTGGCCAAAATATTGATTATAAACTTATAATCACAGTCAGACACAGAAAACTAGAATAATTGGTGGTAATGTGGAAATTGAGAAACAGTAATATTAAACCAATGAAATCACTTCTGCCATTTGAGGGATGGAGTGTGGAGAAAAGGGAACCCTCCTACACTGTTAGTGGGAATGCAAATTGGGCAGGGAGGGAGGGATAAATTAGGAATTTGGAATTAACATGTACAAACTACTATATAGTATATAGTATTATATGTATATAAATAATAAAATTTATAATGAACACGAACTTGCTTTATAACATAGAGAACTGTATTAACTTATTAACTGTATTAACTGTATGTATATATACATGTATATATAAAACTATATATATTGTTTCCCTATGGAAAACAGTATGGAGGTTCATTTAAAAACTAAAATCAGAGCTGCCATATGATGCTGCAAGTCCATTCCTCGGTATCTATGTGTAAATGCTAAGTTGCTTTGGTTTTGTCCAACTCTTTGCAACCCTTGGACTGTAGCCCTCCAGTCTCTTGTTCATGGGATTCTCCAGGCAAGAATACTGGAGTGGGTTGCTCTGCCCTTCTCCAGGGATCTTCCCAACCCAGAGATTGAAGCCATGGTTCTTATGTCTCCTGAATAATTTAAATTAAAAAAGACACATATACCACAGTGTTCATAGCAGGACTGTTTATAATAGCCAGCACATGCAAACAACCTGTGTCCATTGACAGATGAATGGGGAAATAAAGTAGCATACATATGCAATGGAATATATAGTCCTTAGGAATTAGTTTAGTTCTAAACCTAATTCAGGTGTCAAGAATCCACAATCAAGCCAAAGCAGTTAATGCTTCCACTGCAAATGGCTCTTTATTCTGAAGGAGCTGAAGGATTCCAAATATTAGGAGCCCACTAAATGGGTGGGATCAATTTGCATCTAAACCCATGTTGTAATAAATTCCATGGAATATAAAAAAAAGAAGCAAATAAACAAAATATTGTCCATATTAGAGTGAAAGAAAAATTAAGAAGATAAATATAATGTATTGTGATGTGAAACTTCTGATGTTATTTTTTTTCAGGAGAGAACAGAGAATAAATCTTAAAGAGAAATCAGCTCTCTGTCTCCCAGATCACTTGTGAATCCTTTTAAATGCATGAATAGCTTCCTAACCACATCAGTGTTATTTTTAAAATTTAGACAATGAACTTGAATCATTTTCAGATGGCAAGTCTTTTACTAAAACAAGAAAAAAGTATGAATCCAGAGGGATATTATGACCCACTAACAGTAGGACACAGACCTACATTGAATAATAATTTAGAGCTATTACTAGGATAATTAGGAAGCCAATCTTCTGCCAGAAGGGTGAGACCTTGGCTTCTCAATTTATTAAAAAGCAGACTCTGATCTGTGAATGAGAAGAACACTTAGTTCACTAATACCATAACCCCAACATCTGCCTGCCATAAAAAGATAATGTTTTAGTATAAATTAATTTCAATTCTTCAGGTAGCTCAGGTTTTATCAGACAATTATACATCATTGACATTCATGTTCATACTGTATTACAACTTTAAATGTTTCCTGATGTTTGTTAAACAACAGATATTATGGGAAAAAGCATTTTAGGAAAATAATTTTTTGTCTTACTTAGAGTTTTTATATACAATATCACCAGATTTTACTGTGCTTCATTTATAAGAGCATAGTAAAATTCTGAATCAAGCTAATATATCAATGTGGGTGTATAAAAACCACCATCACAATCACACTGAGCCCTTGTGAAAAGAATTCACATGGTTCACTTTGCCAAGACTTCCCACTCTACTTAGAGATCAGTAAGTTCACTTTTTCCTCTCCATATTTCTACTTTGCCCAAACACTGATTTTCGTTTCTGAAAGCAGAGCTTCTCTAAGAATCAAGTCAACTCTTTCCACGGGCTAACTTAACATGGAGAGAGGCTATACCTAATGATTATAACTGATGCCCTCCCCCTCATGCCCAATCACCCCTGCATCTTAGTACATTTCATGGTAGAGATAGCAATTCAAATGCCCTGATTTTCTTTCTATCAATAAAGAGATTTTAATGGCAAGATAGAGCTAGAACATTTTGTTTTTTCTTTAGCTTTCAGACTAATATTATCAAAACTAATGTTTGAATAAGTACTCTTAATTTCCTTGAAAATAGTTTTGTAGGTGTTGTTATTATATTCTTGCACTTTTATTTATAATTAGAGAAATTATGAAATTAGATAGATATCTAACCCAGCAATCAAAATACCCAGTTTAACTCAGAGTGCCACTGTATTCTTTGACCTTGGACAGCTGGTCAGATCTTTTGGGACATTATTTTTCTCTTTATCCAAGTGGAACATTTGAATTAGTAGATCTCTAAATTGCCTGCAAGCTATAAAGTTCTACAAATTCTTATTAAAAGTAAAGGATATGAAATGATTTTAGTATTACACTATGCTGGCTTGATTTCTGTTCTTTTTCTTTTTAAATTTTTCTGCAAATGTTAAAGGTTACTTTTCATTTATAGGTATTAAAAATTATTGACTATCTATCTTACACTCAATAACTTGTATGTCCCATTTCCCCACCCCTGTTTCTCCTCCTGCCCTCCCCACTGGTAACCACTAGTTTGTTTTCTATATCTGTGTCTGCTTTTAAAAATATATATTCTCTAGTCTATTGTATTTTTTAGAATCCACATTGATATCACATAGTAATTTGTCTTTCTCTATCTGACTTATTTTACTAAGCACAATGTCCTCCAAGTTCATCCATATTGATGCAAAAGGAAAAAGAAAATTCATCCTTTTTTATGGCTGAGTAGTATTTCACTGCACATGTATATACATACATATATGGATGTGTTTGTGTGAGTATGCCATATCTTCTTTATACATTTATCTGTTGATGAACACTAATGTTGCTTCCATATCTTGGCAACTACAAATAATACTGCTATGAACAATGGGGGTGCCTATATTTTTTTGAATTACTATTTTGTTTTTTTCAGACAGGTACCCAAGAGTATATTTGCTTGGTCATATGGTAGTTCTGTTTTTAGATTTTTGAGAAACCTTCATACCATTTTCCACAGCAGCTGCACCAATTTGCAGTCCTACCAACAATGCACAAAGAGTCCCTTTTCTTCAATATCCTTGCCAACTTTTGTTATTTGCATTCTTTTTGGTGACAGACATCCTGACAGGTGTGAGGTGATATCTCATTGTGGTTTTGATTTGTATTTCCCTGATAATTAGTGATGTTGAGCTCTTTTCATGTTCCTGCTGGCCATCTGTATGGCTTCTTTGGAAAAATGTCTATTCAGTTCTGCCAATATTTTAATCAGGCTTTTTTTGATGTTGATTTATGTGAACTGTTTTTATATGATGGACATTAATCCCGTATCTGTCAAGTCATTTTCAAATATTTTCTCCCATTCTGTAGGTTGTCTCTTTGTTTCATTGATGGTTTCCTTTGCTGTGCAAAAGCTTTTACATTTATTTAGGTTCCATTTGTTGTTTTCTTTTTTTTTTTTGCTTTTGTTTCCTTTAAGAGATATATCCAAAAATATTGCTGCTATTTATGTCAAAGAGTGTACTGGCTATGTTTTTCTCTAAGAGTTTTATAGTGCCCAGTATTACATTTAATCCATTTTGAGTTTATCTTTGTATATGGTGTTAGAGAATGTTTTAATTTCATTTTTTATATGCTGCCATCCAGTTTTCCCAGAACAACTTATTAAAGAGACTGTATTTTCTCCATTGTATATTCTTGCTTTCTTTGTTATAAATTAATTGACCGTAAGTGTGTGGATTTATTTTTGTATTCTGTATCCTGTTCCATTGAGCTGTGTGTTTGTTTTTCTGCTAGACCATATTGTTTTGAAGACTACAGCTCTATAATGTAGTCTGAAATCAGGGACCCTGATTCCTTCAAATTTATGTTTCCTCAAGATTATTTTGGCTATTTGGGGTCTTTTGTGTTTCCATACAAATTTTAAAATTATTTGTTTAGTTTGTGAAATATGCCATTGGTAATTGGATATGAGTTGCACTGAATCTGTAGGTTACTTTGGATAGTGTATTTGTTTTAATGATATTTTAACATATTTTGTATTAATTTCTATTTTTTATAAATGTGAGTGAAAAATTTGATTGATACATTATGGCCAAATGGTGATGTTCTAAGAAACAATTATTGAGGTAATAATATCTTAGAAGGCCTCTTCCATGTATACATATTATTAAACTTTGTTTGATTTTCTTCTGTTTAAAAAAAAGAAAATTAGGACATAATTGAAGAAAATTCAAAATAGCCATCATGCCATCTAAAGATATGACAAGTTTCTGGTTACTAAGTGCACTTAAACAACACAGGAAGCGGTGCTCATAAAATAAAGTTTTAAATCAAGCTTCCCAAAGCAGTTAGTACAAGTAAATTAATGTATTAGATGAAAATAATTTCCCCCTTGTCATATAGACACCAGTATGAAACTATTGTTAGCTACTTATTTAAAATGACAGTGCTACAGTCCTGCTACTAGGTTGTAAAAATTATTGCTTGTATGTATTTTGTGTATGTATAATTTATGATTCAATTATATTTCATACACAAAATAAATTTTAATGTTTATTCTTAAAATTGATGGCATTTAACATGGTCTATAGAAGCAATTTCACCCTTCAAAAGGAAAATAAAAGCATATAACTTTAAGGTGGTAACTGAAATGCAGGTTAGGAAAGTGTTTAAAGGAACGGAGGTAGATTTACAGAAACTGCTGCTGCTGCTAAGTCACTTCAGTTGTGTCCAACTCTGTGTGATCCCATAGATGGCAGCCCACCAGGCTCCTCCATCCATGGGATTTTCCAGGTGAGAGTACTGGAATGGGTTGCCATTGTTTTCTCCAGATTTATAGGAGAAGGCCCTAGATTTGTATGTTTTCCTTTTATGTTCCATAACTCTTCCTATTCTCTATCATTATATTGATCATTAATGCCTACTTTATAATATTGATTTATTTATGCTACTAGTAAACAATATTCCCAGTGTCTTACCCTTTAAATAATACTTTTACATGAAAGGCAATATATATGGTTACTTGTATTACAGATTTAGTTGTCAATTAGTCTCCTGCTCCTATTTATGAACTTGGAGATGATTAGCTTGATAGTTAATATTTTTTAGGAATGTGCTCAACATAGTAATGTGCCTCGATCCTGTGGCAAATGCAGGTTTTTGCCTTGGTGATCTGAGGTACCAATATGTTTGCTTTAGTCTTTGAAATGTGGTCCTAGGAGTAGAAATTTGACTGATGAGGAAGGTTCAGTTCAGTTCAGTTCAGTCGCTCAGTCGTGTCTGACTCTTTGCGACCCCATGAATCGCAGCAGCCAGGCCTCCCTGTCCATCACCAACTCCAGGAGTTTACTCAAACCCATGTCCATCGAGTTGGTGATGCCATCCAGCCATCTCATCCTCTGTCATCCCCTTCTCCTCCTGCCCCCAATCCCTCTCAGCATCAGGGTCTTTCCCAATGAGTCAACTCTTTACATGATGAGGAAGGTAGGGGGAGGATAATAAAAATATTTTACAAAAAGTTATCCTTGAGATGTTCTGAAACTTTGTCTGTCTCAGAAATGACTTAATATCCTTGGAACCTTAAATCACACCCCCAAATACAGAAATAACTTGATTAGTAATTCTCTTGTACTTAATGATATCATTAGTCAGTGTAGACTACCATAGACATTGGCTGACTGCTTACTGGGTGGTTCACATTATAGAAATTTTCTCTAGACACCCCACCACATAAATGATTCTTTAAGCTGAATTATAAAGCCATTCACTAAAATATAAGAGTTAAAAGAGTATTACATTTTGATATCATAAAAATATTAATAGCACTTTGAAATATTGTGTGTCATGTACTATATTCTGCATTTTTGATATATACCTTTAAATCTCAAGACAGTACTTGAAAGAGGTTATCTTGCCCCTATTTTACCAATTTTGAAGCTGAATTTTATGAACTTTTTAGTAACTGTTGCATGGCTAACTGGCTGAAAAATAAATGTAATGCCCCAAATCTGTGTAATCCAAAGCCTATCCTTGATACAACAAACCGTCTTGATAGTGTCTTCCTACTTCATTTTCAGCTCCTGACAGTAACTATTATTTGAAATTGATGTCAGGTAATGAAGGGGAAATGCACCTTATTGCGAGTTCTGAATCATCTTGAAATGTTCACAACTATGTTACAATTAGAAGCTATAATAAAATTATTTCTGATATAAAGTTAGATTGAAACCTTTGTCTTGTCTTCAGTTCAGTTCAGTCACTCAGTCATGTCTGACTCTTTAGGACCACATGGACTACAGCACACCAGGCCTCCCTGTCCATCACCAACTCCCAGAGCTTACTCCAACTCATGTCCATCGCATTGGTGATGCCATCCAACCATCTCATCCTCTGTTGTCCCCTTCTCCTGCTTTCAACCTTTCCCAGCGTCAGGGTCTTTTCCAATGGGTCAGTTCTTTGCATCAGGTGGCCAAAGTATTGGAGCTTCAGCTTCAGCATCAGTCCTTCCAATGAACATTCAGGGCTTATTTCCTTTATGACTGACTGGTTTGATCTCCTTGCAGTCCAAGGGACTCTCAAGAGTCTTCTCTAATACCACAGTTCAAAAGCATCAATTTTTCAATGCTCAGCTTTCTTTATAGTCCAACTCTCACATCCATACATGACTACTGGAAAAACCATGGCTTTGACTCTATAGACCTTCGTTGGCAAAGTGATGTCTCTGCTTTTTAATATGCTGTCTAGGTTGGTCATGGCTTTTCTTCCAAGGAGCAAGCATCTTTTAATTTCATGGCTGCAGTCACCATCTGCAATGATTTTGGAGCCCCCCAAAATAAAGTCTGTTCACTGATTCCATTGTTTCCCCATTTATTTGCCATGAAGTGACAGGACCAGATGACATGATCTTAGTTTTCGAATGTTGAGTTTTAATCCAGCTTTTCCACATTCATCAAGAGGCTCTTTAGTTCCTCTTTACTTTCTGCCATAAGGGTGGTGGTCAGATGCATGTCTGAGGTTATGATATTTCTCCCGGCAACTTTGATTCCAGCTTGTGCTTCATCCAGCATGACATTTCTCATGAAATCCTCTGCATATAAGTTAAATAAGCAGGGTGACAATATACAGCCTTGATGTACCCCTTTCCTGATTTGAAACCAGTCTGTTGTTCCATGTCCAGTTCCAACTGTTGCTTCTTGACCTGCATACAGATTTCTCAGGAGGCAGGTCAGGTGGTCTGGTATTCCCATCTCTTGAAGAATTTTCTAGTTTGTTGTGATCCTCACAGTCTTGTCTTAGCTACACGCTATTTCATGAACATGACCTTACATCTCAACATACACATACAAATATTACTAACGGAGAGGAAAAAAAATAAAAAGTGGATGTAAAATGTATTTATTGAATGTTACTGAAGTAAATATTTCTGTTCAAATGCTATGGTACAACTTACCAATAGGCACAATATCTGGTTCTCCTCTACTTTCAGTTATCTGGAAAATTCCTTTTCTCTACCCCTTTGAGTATAGGAATATACATATGACTAGTTCTGCTTCTAAAACATGGTATTGGATTTCCTGAGCAATGTAGTTACCAGCGCTCAATTCCTGACTCCTCTCATCTCTGCCTTCACAAACCCTGAAACCTCATAGTGAGATGGCGGTATCGCGAGATCATGCCTACACCATCCTTCTGGGTGCCTGAGTGATCACTGATGAGCCCAGTCTTCTGATGAAACGTGGCATGAGCCAAATAAAAGCTGATACATGATATTTTCACATGCTACATAACACTTCAATAAATATATAAGGCTTCCAAAAGGCCAATGTGGGATGTGCCTATTTTAACTTTGATACTATGTATTTTATAGTCCTTTGCCTGAGTAACCCTGAATTAGGAAAAAACCAAAACAGCTCAAGCTTTATATAGTCCAATTCTGAATGTCACTCCTCCACAAAAGGATAAACTAGGAAAATCTTTAGGGAATTTTCCTGTTCAAATGATATTTTCTGCTCTGGAATGAAACTAGATGAAATGAGACAATGTCTTCTGTACTAACATGAATCAATCAAAAAGTAAAACAAAAAATAAAAACAGAGGTGAAGAAAACACATTTTATCTCAATGAATTCATCTCAATTCTGTGCCCAACTTCTACTCAATGCTTTTCCATAATAACATACTGTGAGTTGTGTTTTGATGTCCCAATAGGTAGTGAAAACATTTCTTGTCCTTAGTAGCTTAAGAAAAAGAAAACACTTTAGAAATTATCCTAAACTTCATGTTCTTAAAGAAACAACTTTTATTGCCATAGATATTATTTTGGCACTGAGAATGCCAGAGAAAATTCATAAATTTGGATCTTAGATTTATTTGTTGAGAGAATTAAATTCAGAATGTAAAAGATTTGGACATATAATTAATTTTTATTGTTGTTTTTAACATTTGTGAACATTTAATAATTTACATTCTGTCATTTGCTTTTCTAATGTCACATATTTAGTGTTAAGCAGTATTATCTAATCATTATGATATAAAGCAACTTCACTTTACTTATCAAATTAAGTAATGACAGTGTATTTCTCTCAAAGTGTAATGAAAAATTGTTGCATTATTTGTAAGGACATAAACTGCATTGTTAATATATTTATCTGCATTCATATATGTGCGGATTTTTCTCCATTAAAAAAATGCCAGCAAGAATAAAAATATCATCCATAAATGATGGTACAATAAAATGAGATGTGGAAGAGAAATATTTAAAGGGAATTAAGTGAATATAAACAGTAAAAGATGGCATATAGTAACTATCTCTATAAAATGTATGATCAAACTATTAAAATATTTCTTTGTACATTTTATTTTTGCTCTGAAAATAGTAACAGCTATTTCACACTGGTCATTGAAGATAATTTTTTAAAAGGTAAGTGTGCGTGTTGGAAGAAAAAATATCTATATTCAAATTTGCTTGCAACCTACTGTACTCACTTCTCCAAATGAAGTCAGCACAATTAATATAATCTTATTATTATGCAGGAGGAAAGTCACCTCAATATCAAAGGATGAAAGCTAATATAAATTATGATTCAAACACTAGGGCAATTTTAATATTTAGTGACTTCAGTTCATTTTACATGATTGTTCACAAATTATCATTTGTGTCCATGTCCATAGGTGACCAATTCTATCTATTAAATACAGTTCTATCATGCTACAATTCTTCTATCTTGTTGCTATATTTTAGGCATTAATAATTATACAGTGTTATGCCTCTGGAAAGATGATGATGTTTTTATTTGTATGAAATCATAGCAGTAAATAAGTTACACAAAAAATAGACAAGTTGTTAATTACTTATGGTGTCTTTGTCAGTTTAAATTTTTCTATCTCAGGCTGTTTTGTTTCTTTTTAAAGCTTTGTTACAGTTAGAAGCTGGAAAATAACAATTTTCAGTTATCTTTTGAAATCATGCAACATTATGAAAAAAATTATCCTTTCCATTGAATTGCACACCTATTAAATATATATGCAATTCAATGGAAAGGATAAAATATATATTTCATCTTAGTCCACTTTTCCTGGCATAGAGCTCCTAAAATCCTTGGAATTTCCAAAGGATGAGAGCCACAAAGTTGTCTTTTTGTTTTATAAATAATGTGGCGTTTGGGCTGTACCTAAGGATGGGGGCTGGTTGCACAGAGACCCAAGCCTGTGATCAGAAGTTTGAATCCCCTTTCCCCCTCTGCCTTCTCCTGTGACCTCTGGGGACTTAGGGATGTGATATGGGCTGGAGGTTAAATTGACAATCAGTGAACAGTGACTTAAGCAATCATGCCTATGTAAAGAAGCCACTGTAAAGATCCTCAAAGCAAAGAGATGGGAGAGCTTCTGGACTGCTGAACATGTGAAGACTTGGGAAAAGTGGTACTTTTGAATAGGGCGGGGAAGCTCCATGTCTTTCTTTCCACACCCCTTGTTCTGTACATCTCTTCCATCTGGCTATTTCTGATGAGTTATATCCTTTTATAATAGACTGGTAATCTAGTAAGTAAAATATTTTCCTGAGTCTGTGAGCTACTCTAGCAGATTAACAAATTCAAGGAGGGGAGTCTCTAGAACCTCCCAACTATTGCCAGTCTGCCAGAAGGACAGGTGGTAAGCTGGACCTGCCACTGACATCTGATGTTGGGAGTGAGGGTTGTCTTGTAGGACTGAGCCCTTAACCTATGGGATTCAAGGCTATATCCAGGTAGAGTGTGTCAAAATTGAGTTGAACTGTGGGAAACGCTGCTGGTACTGGAAAATTACTTCTTTGTGGCAAACCCCCACCCCAAACCATAGACTTTAGAATAGAGGCACAGGGATTATTCATACCTTTGACCTTTTATGCAACGATTTCAAATATATCTTAATAATAAGATCTGTACATTTTAATTATATTTTTGTACATTTTCATAGGCCATGCCTGGGAAACTGATTCAGAAGGTCTAAAATGGGACCCAATTATCTGAAATTCTTTTAAAAAAGATATCCAGGTGATTCAGATCATTACTAGATTTGAAACAACTCTTCTATACAGGGATGAGGCAGAGAAAGAAAACTACATATCTGTATGCCAGGAGGGTTCAGTGATAAATATCAATCATTTATATCACAGTTTATTGTTTTGACAATTATGCTTTTGAGTAAATACAAAGGCATAGCAATGATAAGTACGAGCAGAAGAACAAATATATTTTGGGGTGTATATATATAGGATTCCCTTGGTGGCTCACTGGTAAAGAATCCACAAACCAGGAGACCAGGTTTGATCTCTGGGTTGGAAAGATCTCCTGGAGAGGGAAATGGCAACCTACTCCCATGTTTTTGTCTGGAAAATCCCATGGACTGATTTTTTAGTTAACTTTTTTCTTTTCCATTATGGTTTATTATTACAGGATATTGAGTATTACTCCCTATGCTATACAGCAGGATCATTCATTTATCCATTTTTATCTGCAGTCCCAAAATCAATCCAGCTCAGTCCTTAGCCCCTCTCCATTTTGATTTAGAGGAGTTACCCGAAAGCCTCAGCCAGGCTCTGTGCTAAGCAAGCTCTTTGTGAAAGTTAACCTCCAAGCAAAACTAATCAACTAGATAAGGTACTGCTTCATTTTGGCCAGAGAAAAACCCAATTTAGATATATATCCTCAAATCATATAATTTGTATGAGCAGTAAGATTTCAGTTGGGTCACTTCATACCTTACTTCTCTTTGATATTATAGGATTTTTCTTTGGTGGCACAATAACATCATCACTTACCTACTTATGAACACTGGTCTGGACACTTCCTATTCCACTATAGTTTATAGAAACCTTCAATATATTCCTCTTTTTTACTGTGTAATTTTACTTTAAAATAGTTGCAGCTGATAGTCATCTCATCTCTGCTGAGGGATTTTATGTCTGCAATCAGCAAAAACAAGATTTGAAAGGACATGTTCCAAAGGTCAGAAGGAAGGATCCCCCTGTCCCTGGAGATTAGGACTGGAAAAGACTTCCATTTTCTGATTTATTCTAATTTTACTTTTTATGAAAATTTTTATAATCATAGGAAACAATAAAGATATTTTCATTTTTAAAAAGAGTTTACTGAACATAAAATGTGGCCATGAATTCCTAATGTGCCTGAAAATAGTCATTGGCAAAACAGTGACATAGTAAATTATCAAGGAATTATTTGGATTTAATCTTTGCATAAGTTTCTAATTGTTATATACACTTGAAACTTAAATAGAGGGATTAGTGTTATTTTTCAAATATGTAACACTTTAATAGAATTTAATGGTTTAATTATACTATATATGTAATATTTTCAATTTATTAAATTTTATTGCTTTTATGAAATAATCTATGTGATATAAGGGAATGATAAAATTTGAAGACAGAAGTTTGAGTTATATCACTTTTTTAATGGCTAAAAAGGAAAGCTTTCATTCTTTTATAATTTACCCAGAAGGCCGATTTGCAAGGTAGTTTTATTGTACTTTCTTAGAGATGAAGACATTTCACATTAATCTATGTTCTAAAATATGTTAGTGTCTTGAATGCTAAAGACATATCCAGTTTAACTCTTGAAGCTGAAACTTCCGTTGTACTGGAAGACTTTGTAATTTAAATATGAAAATTAATTCATAAATCTTTTTATATTTATAGCAGCACTACCAGAGCTTATCAAAATTGGACCATCCTATGAAACTATGAATGAGTCTTAAAATATGATCTAATATTCATAACACTAGAGACAAATGTAAATGGTGAGACAAACTTCATCTTTTTATTATTAGAGATGTGTTGTTTTATAGTAACTTTTTCTTGTAGATTTTGTCTTTTCATCTCATAACTGCTCTAACAAAAGAATTGTGTCATCAATTTTAGTATATTCCATTATTCATGTAAAAACATAGCAAATTCAATATGCAGAGTAGAAACCATCCAGGAAAGTTTAATATTACTAACATTCTCTTCTATGAAATATACATACTGATTTTATCTTTTGATCATGATATTTGTTCAAAACATTATTTATTATAACAGATTTTAAAATTATTAAATAAAAATATTTGAGATGAAAATAGAAGATAATTTCCTTGAAGTATTTATAGTTAGTAAAATCCCTAAAGGAACAAATGCACTGATGAATTTTTATACAAGTTTTTAAGGTTACCCTCCTCTAAGAGTTATTACAAATATTGGCTATGTTTCCCATGTTGTACAATATAGCCTTATAGCCTGTCTTACACCTAATAGTTTCTACCTCCCCTTCCTCACCACCATACTGTCCTTCCCTTTTCACTGGTTTGTTCTCTGTATCTGTGGTTCTGCTCTGTCTTTTTTATTATATTCACTAGTTTGTTGTGTGTGTGTTTTTTCTTTTTAGATTCCACGCATAATTTGTCTCATATGGTATTTGTCTTTATCTGTCCGAATTAGTTCACTTAGCATAATGCCCTCCAAGTTCATCCATGTTGCTGTAAATTGTATTATTTCATTGTTTGTTTGCTTTTTTAATGACTGACTTGTATTCCCACTTACATGCAATGGAATACACCTTCATCAACTCATCTGGATACTTAAATTGCTTCCATATCTTGGCAATTATAAACAAAGCTGCTATGAACATTGATGCATGTATCTTTGGAATTAGTGTTTTTTAAATATATACCCAAGAGTCAAATTCCTAAGCCATATGGCAGTACTGATTTTTTTTTAATGAACTAGATTATACTATAAATAAAAATGTTCAAATACAAAGTATACTGTGATAAGTCAGAAAATAAATCATTACATTTTCAAACTGGAAGGTAAATTTTAGGTGTGCTAATTACCCTTCTCATTTTATAGCTGAAAATAATAGAATCTCATGAAAAGTTAAACTGCTTGACCAAATTTTACTAATTGAATACATCTAATTAGACTCTAAGTGTTGTGTTTAAAGTTTTTTTAGACTTAATATTTATTCTTATTATAATATGTTTAAGGGGCTCAAAATTTTACAGATATTATTTATTTATATTAAAAATAGTGATAATGTAACGGTCATTTATTCATTGTGCAAAACTTTATTATGTTCCTGTTATTTGCCAAGTACTCTACAAGACCTTAAACCAACATTACAGAACAAAGCAGTCAAGTTCCCTACTCTCATAAGATAGATAATAAAACGGTGAGCAAACAAAGTAATTTCCAAGTTATAATGATAACAACAACAACAAAAAAAACACATGGCCATATGCCAGAAAGTGACTAGAATGTGGTCAGCTATGACCTTTGAGCTAAGGTATGAAAAATGAGAGAGCTAACATTAAAAAGATATTGTGCTAAAGAGTTCAAGAGGAGAAAATAGGAGGGGCAGCAGCTCCAGAAAAAATATGCTTGAGTGTTTGAGAAACATACATGAATGCCAGAGCATAGGAAAGTGAAATGAGCCCCAGCTTATGGAATTAGTAAGGAATTTAAATTCAAATGCAAATGACAGTTGTTGGAAAATTAAATGTAGGGAACTAATATGCTCTGATTTCCATTTTGAGAATTGCTTGTAGATAATAATTGCCAGAATATAACTGAACTGAACTGAACTGTACTAATACTGTGGTTTGTATCAAACTAATCCTACAATTGTAAAACCTGATGGAACACTCAGTTCAGTTCAGTTCAGTCGCTCAGCCATGTCCAACTCTTTGAGACCCCATGGATGTCAGCACACCAGGCTTCCCTGTCCATCACCAACTCCCAGAGCTTATTCAAACTCATGTCCATTGAGTTGGTAATGCCATCCAACCATCTCATCCTCTGTTATCCCCTTCTCCTCCCGCCTTCAATCTTTCCCAGCATCCGGGTCTTTTCAAAATGAGTCAGTTCTTCACATCAGGTGGCCAAAGTATTGAAGTTTCAGCTTCAGCATCAGTACTTCCAAAGAATATTCAGGACTGATTTCCTTTAGCATTGACTGGTTGGATCTCCTTGTAGGCCAAGGGACTCTCAAGAGTCTTCTCCAACACCACAGTTCAAAAGCATCAATTCTTTGGCGCTCAGCTTTCTTTATACTCCAACTCTCATATCCATTCATGACTACTGGAAAAATCATAGCTTTGACTAGATGGACTTTTATTGGCAAAGTAATGTCTCTGCTTTTTATGTTTTCTGGGTTGGTCATAGCTTTTCTTCCAAGGAGCAAGCGTCTTTTAATTTCATGGCTGCAGTCACCATCTGGAGTGACTGGAGTGATTTTGGAGCATCAAAGAATAAAGTCTGTCACTGTTTCCACTGTTTCCCCATCTATTTGCCATGAAGTGACTGAGACCAGACACCATGATCTTAGTTTTCTGAATGTCGAGTTTTGAGCCAACTTTTTCACTCTCCTCTTTCACTTTCATCAAGAGGCTCTCTAGTTCTTCTTCGCTTTCTGCCATAATGGTGGTGTCATCTGCATATCTGAGGTTATTGATATTTCTCCTGGCAATCCTGATTCCAGTTTGTGCTTCATCCAGTCTGGCATTTCACATGATGTACTCTGCATATAAGTTAAAAAAAACAGGGTGACAATATACAGCAACTACTACTGCATCAATGACCATTTGAAAACATCACAGAGTACGAAAGCCACAAGGACTTCACTGGACATGATCCCAGATAAAAGGGAAATGCCCTGAGATAAACCAATATTTCTCCCCATATTTATTTTTTAGGGTATTTGCTGATTCCCAGTACAGGGGAATACAGGCCAAGTAGGGGAAGGAGGAATTGATATTGCACAGAGAAAATGCTAAGATTTAAACAGTCTATATAATCATTTTTGTGGTGATTAGTAATTCATGAGCTTATGTATAGGAGAAAGTACAAATACACAAAAGAAATGTTACTAAACATAACCCTCATAACAGAGAAATTTTCAAAAAATTGTGACAGTACATTCTTAAATTCTTTGTCAATAAACTTGAAAATCCAGATGAAATGAGTAGCTTTAGGAAAATACAATTTCCTAAAGAGATAGAAATTTTTAAAAGACAGTTTCTATTTTAGAAAATGTACAGAAATTTATAGGAGAGCCCTCTCATCAATCCATTAGTCTCAGATGAGCATGTATGGTAATATAAAACTTAAAGATCAGAAAATACCAATTTTCAAATTCTAATTGTTATAAACTGCCCAGGGTATCCAAAATAAGGAAACTTATAAATTTTTTTTCATGAAATGTATATAAAATTAAACAGGACTCAGAGAGATTGCATGTGGAAACAAAAGAAAATTACTGCCTCATCTTTATTCTGATAAATCTTAATTTATTAGTGAATAAAATCCAATTGGCAATAAAAAATATCATACTGTAAATAAAGTGATTTGGGCAGAAATTCAAGGGTTACTAAATACTGAAAAATATTTCCATCATATTGGGGAGAAATTCATGTAGTAACATTCACACATAGAGCTATTTGACATTATTGAATACCCATCCATGATTAGAAAATGTCTCAATAATGTAGGAATTGATGGATATTTGTTTAATGTGATTTAATATTTATTAATATATCAGTCCAAAACCAGTGTTTTAATGGGAAAACACAAGAGGTTCCTTAATAAAGTCAGAAACACAACTAGGAAAAGTAGTATAGCCACTGATATGTAACATTGATTTTGAGACATTAAGCAATTCAATTTGAACACAAAAAGTGGTATATAGTAGGTCCTTGTTGTTTACCTAGTTTATATATAGTAGTGCATGTATGTCAAACTTGATTTATCTCTCCCTTCCCACCCCCCCAACATCCCTTTTGGTACCCAGAAGCTTGTTTTTTATGTCTGTGAGTCTGTTTCTGTTCCATAGGTAACTTTATTTGTGTCATATTTTAGATTCCACATATAAGTGGTATCATATATTTGTCTTTGACTTGCTTCACTTAACTGATAATCTCTAGGTTCATCCATGTTGCTGACAATACCATTATTTCATTCTTTTTGTGGCCGAGTAATATTCCATTGTGTGTGTTTGTGTGTGTGTGTGTGTGTGTGTATCACATCTTCCTTGTCCATTTATCTGTTGATAGACATTTTGGTCACTTCCAGGTCCTGGCTGTTGTAAACAGTGCTTCACTGAATATTGGGGAGCATGTATCTTTTTGAATTAGAGTTTTCTCTGGATATATATTCAGGAGTGGAATTACTGGATCATGTGGTAACTCTTGTTTTTAGTTTTTATGGACCCTTTGAACTGCTCTCCAGAGTTGTTGTTTAGTCATTAAGTCATGTCAGACTCTTTTGCAACCCCTTGGACTATAGCCTGCCAGGCTCTTCTGTCCATAGAATTTCCCAGTGGCTGTACCAATTTACATTCCCACCAAGAGTGTAAGAAAGTTTCCTTTTCTCCACACCCTCTCCAGTATTTATTATTTGTAGACTTTTTAATGGCACTCATTCTGACTGGTGTGAGGTGATTCCTTGTTGTAGTTTTGAGTTTCATTTCTCTAATAACTAGCAATATTATCATAGTTATTAATTATTAATAATTATACAATGTAAAATAATAATCCTGAGATATTATTTCTCATGTATCAAATAGTCAAAAATTCAAAAGCTGTAATATATATTATTTTGGTAAAAATGTGAGAAAATAGGCATTTCATAAACTTTGCTGGTGGGAATGCAAAATGGTTTAATCTCTATAAATATATATATGATCATCTAGTCAAATAGCCTATGCCTTTATCATCAGATACAGGAAGATATATTGAGTAAAATAAAACGTCAAATATTACTTTGACCAGGAACAATAAAGGTAGGAAGAGGTATGAACCCACCTGATTAAATTAGCATACAGTGGGATACAGTGGGATAAACAACGTAATCTTAGCATACAGTGGGATAAACAATGTAATAAGCTCCATGAAGTCATATAGCAGGAAGTATAAGGCCACATCTTGAAAGGACTTTTGTCTGTAAAATGGAGCCTGAATATCATCTAGCCCCTTGATTTAACTAACTGCTTTCGGAAAGTATAGCAGCTGTAGGAATAAGCAACAGACATGTTGAGAGGGAAAAATCAGTCAATATAGATGTTAGAAGTTCTGGAGGAGATATATCCTAGTTTATCCAGTGAAACAATGGACAAAATGTGGTAAATAGTTGTAAAATAAAAGAGATTGAGGAGATATTTCAATGACATGAACTGTGTAGAACTTGTTTGCATTCTGACAAATCAGAGAAAGCAACTCTGAAAAGACATTTTCGGGTAGCTAAGAAGTGTTAACATGAACTGAATATTAGGTGATATTTAGGAATTATTAGTATTGCTAATGTACCAATGGCATGATGGTTATGTGAAAATACACTCATACCAAAGTTTTTATTAGTGAAATAAGAGGAAGTCTGTGGTTTGCTTTTTAGTGGGAAAAAGAGATTAGGTAAATGTGGAGATATTTTGATAATTATTGACTATGGGTAATGGGTATAAAATGGTTTGTCTTATCAGACTCTGTTCTTGGTGTGGTTTTGGAAAGTTGCATGATAATTTAAACTTACTAGGCCTGATTTGTGGGGGTAGTGGGTACATGACATTGGTTTAAGTGATTTGGAATAGGATGATAAAAATGGATGGAGAAAAGTAAGTATGGGATATAATTTGGGAGCTCTAACAAGATAGGCTAATGAATTAATGAAGGCATTAAGGAAAAGAAAGAAATCAGATATGTCTCACAAATCTAAGGAAAGATTATGTGGAAAATATTTGTCTGTTCAAGGAAGAGTTCGAAGGAATATGGAATCAACTGAGTGAAGAGAGTTTACACTAGCATGGATAAGACTACTGGGAGAGAATATTAATAAAAGAGAAGAGAGAGAACACAGCCAAGGACATAGTAATTTTAGAGGTCTCTTGAAACAGAAGGAATAAGGAGTTGCCAATGACATCAACTGTGCCAAGAGACAAAAAGTGTATAAGAAGATCTGAGGATCACTAAGGAATCAAATAAAATGTGGTTAGAAAAATCAAATTTGTATTTTGGCAGCATGGAGGCTATTGATGTCCTAACGAATGACAGCTTCGCAGACTTGATTATTCCTCTTGAAAAATATAACACTGTGTGAGAGTGACCTGATAGGCAGAGAGTTGTGCCTATGACCTTTAAGGTCATTGAAGACATTCATAATATGCTTTCACTTCTGTATCCTCCAGTGGTTAAGATATTACTTTCATGTGATTAGATTTCCTGAAATTAGTTTTACCTTTGATCCTGTTTCTAAAAGCTCTAATATTCTGAATACTGGACAAGATACCTGGTCATGGAAATAAGGCCTATGATCTTTCTAGACTGACAGGAGATTTTAACAAATTAGGAGGGAGAGAACTGAAAACTGTCATTCTCATTAAAAGTTGCATCTTATTTTCTATTAAGAGCAGATTTTAAAGTAGATTAAATGGAAGGAAATGCCTCAGGAGTAATCCTTGTTTTTTATTTTTAATATACAGGGAGAATTCATCCTTTTGATTTATTTTCTCTTCCCCATGTGTCACAACTTCTCTTGACTGTCTTAACTTTTGAACTGGCATATTGCACTCTAAATTAAGAACTTTCCCTAGTATATTTGGCCATATTTTTAGTGGCTGCTGACAGTTTTTTAACTCTGATAATGCAACAGTCTCTTTTATGATTTTATTACTACTCTGGTCTTCTGTGAACTTAGGGGTCTGATTGTATAAAAATGTTTATTGCATAAAACAAAATTGACATTGTATCTTTAATATCATCCAATACCAAGTCCTTGTTCAAACTTATCTATCTAAAAGTGCTGGATATATATTTTAACGATTTGAAAATAGGGAGAAGGCTTTGTGAATCATTACTTAAAATAAGAACTTTCTCTTCCATAGCTATAATATCATTGTCACAATTGAGAAAAGTAACAATAATCCCATAATAGCTAATATACTATTTCCAAATTTTCTCAGTTTTTATAAGACTATAAGAATATATTTTATAGTTTTTATGTCTTTGACCAGAAGGTAACATAACTTTTAGAATGTTATGGCCATATTGGCACCTAAGGGAGGGTGGAAAGCATAGCTGAGTGACCATGTTCTCATCTGACACTTAAAATGTTCTGTTTGCAAAGAGAATGAAAAATAGACAGTAAGGGACAGTCCATGGTCTTTATCCCTGGGGTAAATAGGGAAAGATAATAAGAGAAACTGCACAACAAAAAATATCATATATTTTGTTGACAGAAAGTCAATCTGGTAACCCAAGTTCATGATAAGTTGGACTTCTTCACCCTATGAAGTAGTGAAAATAGGGATTTAAAATTACTTGAAAATAAAGGACAAAGATGTATGTGGACATGACCAGGATTG
Organism: Cervus elaphus; assembly: GCF_910594005.1. Taxonomy (NCBI): domain Eukaryota; kingdom Metazoa; phylum Chordata; class Mammalia; order Artiodactyla; family Cervidae; genus Cervus; species Cervus elaphus. The sequence continues at coordinate 28,986,918 of NC_057833.1, read as the reverse complement.
TAATAATTTTACAAATGAAGTATATTTTGTTGAATTTCTAGATTGGATCATGCCCACTTATAAGAATTCCGTCTAAGAATTTTGCTATCACAAAGTCCCAGATCACTAGAGCTAAATCAAATCAGCTAAGAATGATACTTCCTCAATCATTTTGTACTTGGTCACTTAGAACAAGTGAGAAACAACTCAGCCAGAACAGTTTCACTCTATTCCTATTAGTGCCTTTGCATCTGAGGAGAACCTATGACCAGTGGCACTCTGGGCCTTACTTAATAAGCCAGTGGGAAATATGACCCATTTACAATACAGTTTCCTGCTTTTTATTCCTTTCGCATCTCTGTATCCTTCATTAGAACCTCCTTTTTTTTTTTTTTTTTTTTGGTAACAAAAAGAAAAATTGAAAACATTTCCCCTAAAATCAGGAACAAGACAAGGGTGCCCACTCTCACCACTACTATTCAACATAGTTTTGGAAGTTTTGGCCACAGCAATCAGAGCAGAAAAAGACATAAAAGGAATCCAGATAGGAAAGAAGAAGTGAAACTCTCACTGTTTGCACATGACATGATCCTCTACATACAAAACCCTAAAGACTCTACTAGAAAATTACTAGAGCTAATCAATGAATATAATAAATTTGCAGGATATAAAATTAACACACAGAAATCCCTTGTATTCCTATACACTAACAGTGAGGAAACAGGAAGAGAAATTAAGGAAACAATACCATTCACCATTGCAACAAAAATAATAAAATATTTAGGAGTATATCTACCTAAAGAAACAAAAGACCTATACATCAAAAACTATAAAACACTGATGAAAGAAATCAAAGAGGACACAAATAGATGGAGAAATATACCGTGTTCACGGATTGGAAGAATCAATATTGTCAAAATGACTATACTACCCAAAGCAATCTGTAGATTCAATGCAATCCCTATCAAGCTACCAATGGTATTCTTCACAGAACTAGAACAAATAATATCACAATTTGTATGGAAATACAAAAAACCTCGAATAGCCAAAGCAATCTTGAGAAAGAAGAATGGAACTGGAGGAATCAACCTGCCTGACTTCAGGCTCTACTACAAAGCCACAGTCATCAAGACAGTATGGTACTGGCACAAAGACAGAAATATAGATCAATGGAACAGAATAGAAAGCCCAGAGATAAATCCACATACCTATGGACACCTTATCTTCAACAAAGGAGGCAAGAATATACAAGGGAGAAAAGACAACCTCTTTAACAAGTGGTGCTGGGAAAACTGGTCAACCACTTGTAAAAGAATGAAACTAAAACACTTTCTAACACCATACACAAAAATAAACTCAAAATGGATTAAAGATCTAAATGTGAGACCAGAAACTGTAAAACTCCTAGAGGAGAACATAGGCAAAACACTCTCCGACATAAATCACAGCAAGATCCTCTATGACCCACCTCCCAGAATATTGGAAATAAAAGCAAAAATAAACAAATGGGACCTAATTAAACTTAAAAGCTTTTGCACAGCAAAGGAAACTATAAGCAAGGTGAAAAGACAGCCTTCAGAATGGGAGAAAATAATAGCAAATGAAGAAACAGACAAAGGATTAATCTCAAAAATATACAAGCAACTCCTGCAGCTCAATTCCAGAAAAATAAATGACCCAATCAAAAAATGGGCCAAAGAACTAAACAGACATTTCTCCAAAGAAGACATACAGATGGCTAACAAACACATGAAAAGATGCTCAACATCACTCATTATCAGAGAAATGCAAATCAAAACCTCAATGAGGTACCATTACACACCAGTCAGAATGGCTGCTATCCAAAAGTCTACAAGCAATAAATGCTGGAGAGGGTGTGGAGAAAATGGAACCCTCTTACACTGTTGGTGGGAATGCAAACTAGTACAGCCACTCTGGAGAACAGTGTGGAGATTCCTTAAAAAACTGGAAATAGAACTGCCATACGACCCAGCAATCCCACTCCTGGGCATACACACTGAGGAAACCAGATCTGAAAGACACATGTATACCCCAATGTTCATCACAGCACTGTTTATAATAGCCAGGACATGGAAGCAACCTAGATGCCCATCAGCATACGAATGGATAAGGAAGCTGTGGTACATATACACTATGGAATATTACTCAGCCATTAAAAAGAATTCATTTGAATCAGTTCTAATGAGATGGATGAAACCGGAGCCCATTATACAGAGTGAAGTAAGCCAGAAAGATAAAGACCAATACAGTATACTAACACATATATATGCAATTTAAAAAGATGGTAACGATAACCTTATATGCAAAACAGAAAAAGAGACACAGATGTACAGAACAGACTTTTAGACTCTGTGGGAGAAGGCGAGGGTGGGATGTTCAGAGAGAACAGCATTGAAACAAGTATACTATCAAGGGTGAAACAGATCACCAGCCCAGGTTGGATGCATGAGACAAGTGCTTGGGGCTGGTGCACTGGGAAGACCCAGAGAGATGAGATGGAGAGGGAGGCGGGAGGTGGGGATCGGGAAGGGGAACACATGTAAATCCATGGCTGATTCATGTCAATGTATGGCAAATACCACTACAATATTGTAAAGTAATTAGCCTCCAACTAATAAAAATAAATGGAAAAAAAAAAAAAAAAAAAAACCACTTGACTAGTCCAAATTTCGAACCAGACTAGAGATCTCTGTGAGGAGTGGGTTTATGGTCCCTTAAAAAAAAAAAAAAAAAAAAAAAATCCCTTTATATTCTACACCATCACCATCTCATTTAATTAGATTTAGATTTAATTTAATCTTCCAGTGACAGGAAAACTGTCTGAAGCTTGCTCATCTCTTGAAGTTAGGGTTCATTTCCCATCTTACAAGGTCTATATATGTTTGTGTGATTACATGAACTAATCAGTTCCTCCTATTCTTACTGCAGATACTTTTTCCCCTTAGATGCATCAGCCTAACAATTCCCTAAACCTCTGTTTATATAAAAAAAAAATAAATAAAAGTGAGTATAGTTATACCTACACACAAGTATTTGAAGGGATATAGTAAATATCTTATGTGTCAACAGGTCTTTATGTCCTTACCTATGTGCTATTTTGGAGTTCTTATAAAATATTTAGAAAAATCAGATTTCCTCCTAAAATTAAATTATAAACTTGAGACATAATGAACTAGAGCTTAGGTAACTTAATTATTCAATTCATTTGTTGAAACACCGTAGCTCCTAAGTCTTGTGGTTAGAATGTGTCTCCAAGTGAACGTATTGGAAAATCTGAAGAAAATGTGTGTCAACTCGAAGATTGGCTTATAACCTAAAGAGGCAATGAATGAAGAGAGAATTACAAAGCAAATGTTGCCAATGCCCAAATACACCCTTCCTAAGAGAAGGAGGTATTAGCAAATTGATTTTTAATATTTCCAACCCCATTAACAAAACTATCATAAATGTAAGATAACTTGCATCTGACAATTCTGGGCTTATGATGTTAAAATTCAGTTTATCTAATTCTCTGTTTTACTGATTTCATATTTAACTCCAAGCTTTCAAATGTTGATTGGCTTCCCATATATCTTGCTATGGCAGTAATTTGCATACATGTGATGTTTATACTTCTCACTGACAATGAACATACTGACATTCTGATATCCTTTAATGTCAACCCACTCCAGTATTCTTGCCTGGAGAATCCCATGGAAGGAGGAGCCTGGTGGGCTACAGCCCACAGGGTCGCAAAGAGTCAGACACAACTGAGCGACTTCACTTTTACCTTTTCACTTTTTATATAACAAGAACCAGTCTTTTGGGTACTGACCACTTTGCACCTGACGAGAATACCCCCCTGAACCTTTAAAGTGGAGAGTACACCTGAAATGTTTAAACCATTGAGGTTCACCCTGGTCCAGCCCAGCTGCAAAAATACTTTGCTATGTTTTACAAATTAGAGTGCTCATTTTAATCACCAAGGGAACTTTTAGAAAATAATTTAAGAAAGAAATAAATGTGTGTACCTGTGGTCTTCCCAGGTGGCACTAGTGGTAAAGAAGCTGCTTGCCAATGAGAGAGACATAAGAGAGGCTTGTTTAATTCCTGGATGGGGAAGATCCCCTGGAGAAAGACATGGCAACCCATTCCAGTATTCGTACCTGGAGAATCCCCTGGACAGAGGAGACTGGCAGGCTACAAGTCCATAGGGTCGCAAAGAGTTGGACATGACTGAAGCGACTTAGCATGCACCCAAGACTTACCAAAGTAGAAGAGTTGTAGGTAGAATCTAAGAATCTCTAACCTATAAAAATCACCCTAAGTCATTCTGATGTGGTTAATCTAACAATAGGTCAGTGACAGATATTTGTAAAACCATTGTGACAATGCTATTCTGCTGCAATTGCCATGTGTACATTCTCAAGAAATTTCTGCTCTTCTTAGGCAAATTCCATACGCATGTGCCTCAGTTTTAGAACGTATATATATAAATATATAAATGAAAAAAATATATATAAATGATATGAATGTATATATGTTCAGCAGTTTTCACTTATATAACTGATACTTATCTCCAGACTCTGTATATAATCAATTCCCACAGTGATTTTAAATAAGATTGACTCCCAAAACATTATTTGTTTAAAATGTTTATTGTTATAGCATTTTAAAGATTACTTTCCATTTACAGTTATTACAAATTATCAGCTATATTCCCTGTGTTGCACAACACATCCTTATGCCCAATTTTGTGCCTCCCACTCCCCCACCCCTAATGGCTCCTCCCACACTCCCTACTGGTAACTACTAATTTGTTCTCTTTGTGAGTCCACTTCTCTTTTATTATATTCACTAGTTTGATGTATTTTTTAGATTCCACTTACAAGTAAAGAGATATGGCATTTGTCTTCTCTGTCTGACTTCACTTAGAATCAGTTCAGTTCAGTTCAGTCTCTCAGTCATGTCCAAGTCTTTGTGACCCCGTGGACTGCAGCACGCCAGACCTTTCTGTCCACCACCAACTCTCAGAGTTGTTCAACCTTATGTCCATTGAGTGAGTGATGTCATCCAACAGTCTCATCCTCTGTTGTCCCCTTCTCCTCCTGCCTTAAATCTTTCCCAGCATCAGGGTCTTTTGAAATGAGTCAGTTCTTTGCATCAGGTGGCCAAAGTATTGGAGTTTCAGCTTCAGCATCAGTCCTTCCAATGAATATTCAGAACTAATTTCCCTTAGGATGGACTGGTAGTGTCTCCTTGCAGTCCAAGGGACTCTCAAGAGGAGTCTTCTCCAACACCACAGTTCAAAAGCATCAATTCAGCTTTTTATATAGTCTAACTTTCACATCCATTCATGACTACTGGAAAAACCATAGCCTTGACTAGACAGACCTTTGTTGGCAAAGTAATGTCTCTGCTTTTTAATAAGCTGTCTAGGTTGGTCATAACTTTTCTTCCAAGGAGCAAGTTTCTTTTAGTTTCATGGCTGCAGTCACCATCTGCAGTGATCTTGGAGCCCCCAAAATGAAGTCTGTCACTGTTTCCACTGTTTCCCCATCTATTTGCCATGAAGTGATGGGTCCAGATGCCATGATCTTAGTTTTCTGAAAGTTGAGTTTTAAGCCAACTTTTTCTCTCTCCTCTTCCACTTTTATCAAGAAGCTCTTTAGTTCTTCGCTTTCTGCTATAAGGATGGTGTCCTCTGCATATCTAAGGTTATTGATATTTCTCCTGGCAATCTTGATTCCAGCTTATGCTTCATCCAGTCCAGCATTTCGCATGATGTACTCTGCATATAAGTTAAATAAGCATGGTGACAATATACAGCCTTGATGTACTTCTTCCCCTATTTGGAGCCAGTCTGTTGTTCCATGTCCAGTTCTAATTGTTGCTTCTTGATTTGCATACAGATTTCTCAGGAGGCAGGTCAGGTGGTCTGGTATTCCCATCTCTTGAAGAAATTTCCACAGTTTGTTATGATCCACACAGTCAAAGGCTTTGCCATAGTCAATAAAGCAGAAGTAGAAGTTTTTCTGGAACTCTCTTGCTTTTTCAATGATGCAGCAGATGTTGGCAATTTGATCTCTGGCTCCTCTGCCTTTTCTAAATCCAGTTTGAACATCTGGAAGTTCATTGTTCACATACTGTTGAAGCCTGGCTTGGAGAATTTGTAGTATATCTTAACACAAAGATAATTGTTAAACTATGGCTACAGTGACTTAATATCATATCCTTTGGACAATCTTCTATAAATATTTCATCCATCAGTCAAATAATGTTTATAGAATACATATATGTTGTATAGATGCTGTCACTAGGTGCAGTTTATTCTTGTACTGCTTCAATTGATATATTCATGGATTAATCTAGGCAGTATTTGAATAAAAATAGTACTGGCAAGATTGATAAGTATGAGGGAAGAGCAGTGGCACAGTGCCCAAAAGTTCAAAGGAGAGAGAGAGATCTCTTCTAGTTTATGGGGTCATAGATTAATGGAGTAGATGGTGACATACAAACCGAGCTGCATTCTTGGGAAGGTTTTGGCATGTGGAGGGGTGATCTCAGGAAGGGAAGAAGATGTCCTATTCAGAAAAATTAAACAAATCAAAGGGGGATAAGGTGAAGGGAGGAGAGTGAAAGGAGAAAACAAGACCAATGGGGGTGGATAAAGAATTGTTCATAAAACCATTAGATAATTCTAATTGCCTTGCTGGGGCACTGTTTTAAAAATTATTATTATAATTTTTGTGGAGGTCTAGAGAGTTGCTGAAAGTGCCTCAGAAAACAGAGCAGGGGAGGATTCCAAATAGCCAAACAAGCAGAGCCACTATCTGGGTTTCAATTAGAGAAGCTCATCTATATTCCCTCACTTCCTTCCCGCCTGCCCCCCCCCCTTTTGTTTTTTCTCTTTTGGTGAAGAGAAGCAGCTCTGGTTTAAAGTAGTAGAAATACTACTTAAATTTAAGGAAAAAAGAAAGGATAATTGGTGAGCAAAGAGACTAGAGACAGGACAGGATTGTAGCTGGGCTTCAGGAAATTAAATTAAGGTTTGGAATATTTCTAGAACATACCTATTTCTTTTGCTTCACATAGATGCTTGTGATATGTGACACATGATTATTTGTATTTTTCAAATAGTTCACATCAGATTGGCATGACTGTCTGCCACTTCCTTCATCTTGCATCTCAACTCATGGCATCACTATTAGAGAATAACTACATTTCCTACCAAGGTCCTATTTGAAACATACCAAGAAAAAAAAATTTTTTTATGCATCAGGTTTCTCACCCTGGACCAATTAATTGGGATGGGAGGGGAGTAGAGTATAAAAGAAGCTGCCTCATCTATTGCTCTTCTCATTCTCACTCAATCCATTCTATCTATACTGAAATTCTCTCTGTCCTTAGACTTGCCAAGCTGGCACCTACCTTAGGGCTGAAATTCGTGAGTCTCTCTGCCTGCAACATCAGACACTAGGAAATGGGAAAGTAATAGAGTTGAATATTTGCAATGCTTCATGGAAATTTCAGAGCCATGCGTCTGAAAGGTAGATCATGATTAAATTAGAGAAATTATTATTATGTTGTTGCTGATCGTCAGTCACTAAGTCATGTCCAACTCTTTGTGAGCCCATGAATTGCAGCACACCAGACTTCCCTGTCTTCACTATCTCTTGCAGTTTGCTCAGATTCACATCCATTGAGTCAGTGGTTCTAACCATCTCATCCTCTGCCACCCTCTTCTCTTCCGCCTTCAATATTTCCCAACATCAGGGTCTTTTCCAATGAGTTGGCTCTTCACATTAGGTGGCCAAAGTATTAGAGCTTCAGCTTCAGCATCAGTCCCTACAATGAATATTCAGGGTTGATTTCCTTTAGGATTGACTGGTTTGATCTCCTTGCTGTCCAAGGGACTCTCAAGAGTCTTCTGCAGCACCACAATTTGAAGGCATCAATTCGTTAACTCTCAGCCTTCTTTGGCCCAACTCTCACATCCATACATGACTACTGTAAAAAAACCATATCTTTGATTATGTTGACCTTTGTTAACAAAGTAATGTCTTTTCTTTATGATACTCTGTCTAGGTTTGTTGTAGCTTTCTTTCCAAGGAGCAAACATATTTTAATTTCATGGCAGCAGTCACCATATGCAGTGATTTTGAAGCCCAAGAAAATAAAATGTGTTACTGCTTTCATTTTTTTCCCTTTCTGTCTTCCATAAAGTGATGGGACTGGATCTCATGATCTTAGTTTTTGAATGTTGAGTTTTAACCCAGCTTTTTCACTCTCCTCTTTCACCTTCATCAAGAGGCTCTTTAGCACTTTTTGTCATTAGAGTGGTATCATCTGCCTGTCTGAGGTTGTTGATATTTTTCCCGGCAATCTTGATTCCAGCTTGTGATTCATTCAGCCTGACATTTTGCATGGTGTATCTTGCATATAAATTAAATAGCAGGGTGAAAAATATACAGCATTGTTGTAATCCTTTCCCAATTTTGAGCCAGCCCATTGTTCCATGCAAGATTCTAACTGTTGCTTCTTGATCCACATAGAGATTTCTTAGGAGGCAGATAAGGTGGCCTGGTATTCACATATCGTTTAAGAATTTCCCACAGTTTGTTGTGTTCTACACAGGCACAGTCTTTAGTGTAGTCAGTGAAGCAGAAGTAGTTGTTTTTACAGAATTCCCTTGCTTTCTCTATGAGCCAGTGAATGTTGGCAATTTGACCTCCGGTTCCTTTGCCCTTTCTAAACCCAGCTTGAACATCTGGAAGTTCTCCATTCACATACTACTGAAGCCTAGCTTGAAGTATTTTGAACATAACCTTACTAGCTGCAAAATGAACACAATTTTGAGTAATTTGTAGTAATGCTTCCTAATGCCCACTTGATTTCACACTCCAGGATGTCTGGCTCTAGGTGAATGACCATCATTATCTGGGTTATCTGTGTCATTAAGACATTGTTTCTGTAGTTCTTCTCTGTATTCTTGACACCTCTTCTTAATCTCTTCTGATTCCTTTGGGGCCATATCATGTCTGTCCTTTATTGTGCCCATCTTTGCGTGGAATGTTCCCTTGGTATCTCTAATTTTCTTGAAGACATCTCTAGTCTTTCCCATTCTATTATTTCCCTCTATTTCTTTGCATTGATTACTGAGGAATGCTTTCTTATCTCACCTTGCTATTTTTGGTACTCTGCATTCAGATGGGTATATCCTTCCATTTTACTCTTTTCTTTTGCTTCTCTTCTTTCTTCAGCTATTTGTAAGGGCTCCTCAAACCACTTTGCCTTCTTGCATCTCTTTTTCTTTGAAATAGTTTTGGCCACTGACTTCTATACAGTGTTATGAATATCTGTCCATAGTTCTTCAGGCACTCTGTCTACCAGATCTAACCCCTTGAATCTATTCATCACCTCCACTGTATAATGATGAGATTTGATTTAGATCATACCTGATTTCCCTACTAGTTTTCCCTACTTTTTCTTAAATTTAAGCCTGAATTTTGCAATAAGTAGCTTATGATCTGAGCCACAGTTAGCTCCAGATCTTGTCTGTGCTGACTGTATAGAGCTTCTCCATCTTCAGCTGCAAAGAATATAATCAATCTGATTTCAGTATTGACCATCTGGTGATGTCCATGTGTAGAGTCACCCCTTGTGTTGTTTGAAAAACATTTTTGCTATGATCAGTGTATTCTATTGAACAAATTCTACTAACCTTTACTTCATTTTGTACTCTAAGGCCAAACTTGCTTGTTACTCCAAGTATCTGTTTACTTCCTACTTTTTCATGACATTACTGTATGGTGTAACAGTACTGTATGATGTATAGGCTTCAGCAATACATGAACTATGAACTTCCAGATGTTCAAGCTGGTTTTACAAAAGGCAGAGGAACCAGAGATCAAATTGCCAACATCCGTTGGATCATCAAAAAAGCAAGAGAGTTCCAGAAAAACATCTATTTCTGTTTTATTGACTATGCCAAAGCCTTTGACTGTGTGGATCACAATAAACTGTGGAAAATTCTGAAAGAGATGGGAATACTAGACTACCTGACCTGCCTCTTGAGAAACCTGTATGCAGGTCAGGAAGCAACAGTTAGAACTGGACATGGAACAACAGACTGGTTCCAAATAGGAAAAGGAGTATGTTAAGGCTGTATATTGTCACCCTGCTTATTTAACTTATATGCAGAGTACATCATGAGAAACGATGGCCTGGAAGAAGCACAAGCTGGAATCTAGATTGCCAGGAGATTTATGTCCTTACCTATGTGCTATTTTGGAGTTCTTATAAAATATTTAGAAAAATCAGATTTCCTCCTAAAATTAAATTATAAACTTGTGACATAATGAACTAGAGCTTAGGTAACTTAATTAATTCAATTAATTCATTGAAACACTGTAGCTCCTAAGTCTTATGGTTGGAATGTGTCTTAAGTGAATGTATTGGAAAATCTGAAGAAAATGTGTGTCAACTCGAAGATTGGCTTATAACCTAAAGAGGCAATGAATGAAGAGAGAATTACAAAGCAAATGTTGCCAATGCCCAAATACACCCTTCCTAGGAGAAGGAGGTATTAGCAAATTGATTTTGAATATTTCCAACCCCATTAGCAAAACTATCATAATATCAATAACCTCAGATACACGGATGACACCACCCTTATGGCAGAAAGTAAAGAAGAACTGAAGAGTCTCTTGATGAAAGTGAAAGAAGAGAGTGAAAAAGTTGGCTTAAAACACAACATTCAGAAAACTAAGATCATGGCATCTGGACCCATCACTTCATGGCAAATAGATGGGGAAACAGTGGCTGACTTTATTTTTCTGGGCTCCAAAATCACTGCAGATGGTGATTGCAGCCATGAAATTAAAAGATGCTTACTCCTTGGAAGTAAAGTTATGACCAACCTAGACAGCATATTAAAAAGCAGAGACATTACTTTGCCAACAAAGGTCTGTCTAGTCAAGGCTATGGTTTTTCCAGTAGTCATGAATGGATGTGAGAATTGGACTATAAAGAAAGTTGAGTGCTGGAGAATTGATGCTTTTGAACTGTGGTGTTGGAGAAGACTGTTGAGAGTCCCTTGGACTGCAAGGAGATCCAACCAGTCTGTCCTAAAGGAGGTCAGTCCTGGGTGTTCATGGGAAGGACTGATGTTGAAGCTGAAACTCCAGTACTTTGACCATCTGATGCAAAGAACTGACCCATTGGAAAAGACCCTGATGCTGGGAAAGACTGAGGGACGGAGGAGAAGGAAACAACAAAGGATGAGATGGTTGGATGGCATCACTGACTCGATGGACGTGGGTTTGGGTGGACTCCAGGAATTGGTGATCGACAGGGAGGCCTGGCATGCTGCGGTTTGTGGGGTCACAAGGAGTCGGACACGACTTAGCGACTGAACTGAACTGTATGGCGAAAAGGACATCTTTTTTTTGGTGTTAATTCTAGAATATATTATAGGTCCTCATAGGACCATTCAGTTTCAGCTTCTTCTGCATCAGTGGTTGGGGCACAGACTTGGATGACTGTGAAATTGAATGGTTTGCCTTGGAAACAAATCGAGATCATTCTGTCTTTTTTGAGATTGCTCCCAAGTACAGCATTTTGGGCTCTTTTTTTGACTATGAGGTCTACTCCATTTCTTCTAAGGGATTCCTGCCCACAGTAATAGATGTAATGGTCATCGGAATTAAATTTGCCCGTTCCCATCTTATTTTAGTTCACTGATTCCTAAGATGTCGATGTTCACACTTGCCATCTCCTGCTTAACCATGTCAAAGAAACACCAGACAGCAGAAAGTCAGTCTAGCCTGATAACAGTTTTGGTGGCTAAGAAGGCACTATTGCTGAATTTTTATTTCTGACCCTGTAGTTAGTCTCTTGATACTATATCATTAATACTTTCTCAACTCTCCGTGGATTTTCCCATCACTTCTACTAGATTTGAAATTCCGAAGAGGAGCAAAATTTTCACCCTGTTAGGTTTCAGGCCATTCCCTACCTTAGATGGGCTGAAACAAAGTGGGAATCAGGAACTTCTGTTTTACTGAGCCTCATAAAACAGGAAATTTCCCCAAAAGAATAATCCTCAAATTTTGGGTAGTAAAGAAAAAGACAGATATGGCTAAAATCCTTTCCTATTGTAGTTTTCCAACTCCTTAAACATAGTAGCGAAATTAAAAAGCCACAATCAAATTGAAATTGAGTTAAAATCTGACTTATATGTCAATTGTGGTACTAAGTTAGGTTCTTCAGTTCAGTTCAGTTCAGTCGCTCAGTCATGTCCGACTCTTTGCAACCCCATGAATCACAGCACGCCAGGCCTCCTTGTCTATCACAAACTCCTGGAGTTTACTCAAACTCATGTCTATCCAGTCGGTGATGCCATCCAGCCATCTCATCCTCTGTCATCCCCTTCTCCTCCTGCCCCCAGTCCCTCCCAGTATCAGGGTCTTTTCCAATGAGTCATCTCTTTGCATGAGGTGGCCAAAGTATTGGAGTTTCAGCTTCAGCATCAGTCCTTCCAATGAACACCCAGGACTTACCTCCTTCAGGATGGATTGGTTGGATCTCCTTGCAGTCCAAGGGTCTCTCAAGAGTCTTCTCTAACATCACAGTTCAAAAGCATCAATTTTTCAGCTTTCTTTACAGTCCAACTCTCACATTCATACATGATCACTGGAAAAACCATAGCCTTGACCAAACAGACTTACCCTCATATTTGCAACATTTGATTCATTTAATTTTGATATTCAATAATAATTGTTATGCTATATTTTAGCAAAATGTGTTACCCATTTCAGAGAAAGCAATGGCAACCCACTCCAGTACTCTTGCCTGGAACATCCCATGGACAGAGGAGCCTGGTAGCCTGCAGTCCATAGGGTCATTAAGAGTCAGACGCGACTGAATGACTTCACTTTCACTTTTCACTTTCATGCATTGGAGAAGGAAATGGCAACCCACTCCAGTGTTCTTGCCTAGAGAATCCCAGGGGCGGGGGAGCCTGGTGGGCTGCCGTCTATGGGGTTGCACAGAGTTGGACACGACTGAAGCGACTTAGCAGCAGCAGCAGTTACCCATTTAATACTATTTTTATTTTCATAAAACATTATAAGAGCTGTTCTATTAAAAAAAATCCCGATTTTTAATTTCAGCCTTAAAAAGTCCCCTATGAAATATCTCACCTCTGAAAACAGAATACAAAAATGTAAATCACGAAACATATTCTTAATTTCCTTGTATTAGACTATCAAGTTTCTCTTGGTCTTGAGAGATTCATTAGTTTCCCAAAGTCTATATTGTTAGACTTTCCACAGGAGACTCTCAGATTCCAGTAATCAGAGCTCATGGCCAAGTCTTTTCTGAAAACTTCCTGCAGAATATTTGAAAGGCCATTAACATGCAGTGCATTGAGCCGCTTCAGGGTTTGCAACTGTATTGGAGAAACAGAGAACAACTTATACAATTCCTCTGGGGTGTGTATAAATCTCTTCAACTCCTCATGTGTATCCTGTATTAATAACCAAAACCAAGCAGGATGGAGCAATCGTAAAAGAAAGAGAACATTAATCTTTTTTCTTTTCTAAACATTTCTCCCACTTCCACAGTTTCCAAATCTCCATTCTACAGTAAATGTAAAACCTTTTTGCTGGATGCTTCACACATTTTGCTGCTTTTTGTTTTTTTCTTAAAGATGTGTCTTATGAATTATTTAACAGTTCATAATATTTTGACCCATACCGTCTTTTCGTTAGTGCTATTTGTCAGTACACATCTTCTCCACTATGTGTTGTGTGTCTTCTGTGTTTAAGATGCCAAAAGTCAGGTGTTCTTCTGCCTCTTAGATACCCCGGGCAGTAGTCAGATGGTCCTTGACATGGACCTTGGCATTTCTTGCCCATTTTTCTTGGTTGCTTCTCCTATTTTCCAATCCTTGATGCCAAACAGCAGCTGTTTTTGCCTCTCCTGTTTAACTCCCAGATTAAATTTGTTTTCCCAGTGTCATTACCTATTCAATAATGAACTGAAGTTTTTCCATTAAACCCAGTTTTTCACTCTAATCCCAGATGTGACTAACACAGCCACCTGGTTCTCTCAAAGTGACACCACTAATATTGGCCTTAAATGATTGTCTTGTTTATCCTCCCTAAGGGATCTGTACATCTAATTTTCTTTCTCAAAAGAACCTCAGCATTATTAATCTAGTGGAAGAATGGATGTGTATTCTCCTTTTTCATGTAATTACAGCTTCACATTTTCATGAATTGACTATAAGTATCTTGATAAAAACCTACAAGAAGATAAATTCCTCAAGATTTTTAGGTTTATTTTTCTTTTACTGCTTAGTAAATAATATTTACTTAAGATTATGAAATGATACAAAACTATATTTGGGGCATCATAAATTTATGAAATGCTGAGTATGGAACATAAATGCGATGAGAATCTTCCTAACTTCTGCCACCTCCTCAGTAAGGCAGAAATGGCTGAGGTAGATGCCAAACCCACCCACTATCTTCTGTGCTTACAATTGCAAAATATTCTCTCATTTTTTAAATATAATTTTGAATTCTAATTGCACAAATTTCATCTACTGTATAACTTGATTTATACTATCTTAATTTTTAAAAATTTTCCCCTGAGTGAAAATGAGTTATTCTTGCTATACACAGTTTTGTATCATGCTTAGAACTTCTAATGTCAAAAGTCAAACCACTATTTTATGGACATCTGAGGAAAACAGAAAATAAATGTCCCTTTTTTGAAAATTAACCAATTTCAGAAATGTGAGAAAAAAAAAGATAACCAATTTCAGGAAAATTTGCTATGTAACAAACCACTCAAAATTCAGTGGTTTAAAACAGCAAGCACTTATCTTTCACAAACAGTCAGGTCTTCTGAGGACCACCTGATCCAGGCTGGGTTTTACTTGGTGATTCTCTGGTTCCAGCTTAGTTCTGAAGGGCAACTGATCTGCTGGCTCAGTTTGTTTTAGTTCCACATGTCTCTTATTCTTCTCATGGGATCAGGCACCAGTTGGGGTTCATCCCTATCATGGTGACAGCAGAAGTACAAGAAATGGAGGCATTTTACAAGCTTCATATTGTATCATGTCTGCTGAGATTTTATTGATATGCAAACTCAGTGGCCAAGGAAGAGCTTAGGGGTGGGTGAGAAACTCCACTTACCCCAAAAGCTACAGCAAAGCTGCTTGACAAATGGAGTCCATACAGGAAGAGGTGAAGAACTTGGCCCGTTATTGAAATGTAGCAAGCCACTTATAATGTGTGGGTTTTTTAAAATATTTTATTGGAATATAGTTGCTTTACAATGTTGTGTTAGTTTCTGCTTTATAGCAAAGTGAATCAACTGTACATATACATATATCCCCTCTTTTTTGGATTTCCTTTCCATTTAGGTCACCACAGAGCATTGAGTAGAGTTCCCTGTGCTATACACCATTTATAATGTTGAAAAATGTATATATATACCTCTTTCTATAGCTATATCTACTTACCCATCTATAATTTATCAGCAACTGCTTATAGTAAATATGACTTTATTCTGTTGAAAAGCTATTTGTATTGGTTCTTAAGAAAGTGAGATGAACCCTGGATCATAGAAATTTACTCATTAGTAATTAGGGTAAAACTAAAGGGGAAACACATATCCTAAGTTGTTCACCACATTTCCATACACCAATCTGTTTGTAATATAACTAAATGCAAGTCTTTAGAGAACTATCCTATAGGCAAAAAGGAATTGGCAAACAGAACAAATAGGTAAACAGTAATAATCAAAGGGATCAGTCTGAACTGTTTAAATGACATCATTACATACCTATGTGTTTCTTTATATAAATAGTGAATGTGAGTGCAGCTTTTAATTTTCTTTCTCCTTTCCCATTTATCTTCTCCATCAGGCATGCAAATGAAAGCCCTGTAGAAAAATTAACTTTGTGATAATGATTACTATTTCTTGTGCCCTGCTATGTGTTAAGGTGTTTTATAAGTCATTTTACATAATTATCTCTATTTTTTCAACAAAACAGTGGGGTAGGTATTATTATTATTGTTACTTTACAGCAATGATACTAAGGCATGAGAGTTTAACTTGCCCAGAGTCTTAGCAAAGAATAAGAATAGAATTCATACTTAAGATAGTCTAACTCAAATACATATATATATATATATATATATATATATGTATATATATTCACCCATCAGTGAATATGTATATATATTCACCCATCAGTGAATGTAAAATGAGGTCCATAGCTGCTGTGCCATAATGGGGGCAGGACGACATATGTTTGTTATCAAACATTCCACTTAGATCTCTTTCGGGACTCCTTTGCTCAATTTTAGTGCTGGCAGCCCTAATGGGAAGAAACCATGATGACCAAGGGCTCAGAGGTACAGGTTCATAGCACCAAGTCAGCCGCCGAGACTAGAAGCCCTAGGTGATACTAAGGGGACTAGACGGTGCAGAGGCACACGATAATCATCTCTCGGCAGTGGGCAGTGGCAGTGTCATAGGCTGCTTTTCCTTCACTGACCTTCTTCTACTAAGTTTCTCCAGGAAAGTAGGTCCATCAGGATATCCATGCCAAGGTGAATCTGACTTAACAAGAGGTGAAAAGTGGTAGAAACTCTGATGTGCCATGTAGATACCCCTTCAGTGATGTATGTGTTGCCCCAGCTGCTGAAAGTGCTATTGGTAGATAAGCTTCAACACTCAGCTCCTGCAGGGCTTTGACTTAGTTGAAATGAGTCACCTTGCCTATAGTCACTTCCTTCTACAAGACGGTCCATATCCAGTGACTGATTGAATTAGGAGTGTGAGGCCTGACCATTACAGCTCAGGCCTCCTGAAGAGCTCCTCTTGCTGCGGGGCTCACCAGGGGTTAATCTGAGACTGTTGTCACAACTTGACTTCTTGCGCTTCACATTCCTCTTTCCTTCTCCTCCTCCATGAGTGTTCATCCAAAGGAACTCTAGTAAACACCTCAAACAGTAAACACCATCTCAGAGTCTGTTTTCTGGGAGTCCACTCTGGCAAACACAAACATTTCTGCAAAAACATGCTGCAATGTGTGGTACTCCCATCTTCAAGTTTATATGGGGTTAGGAAATGTCTTTTCCAAAGAAACAACAAAGGCTCTTTGTACTTGGCTTTCTTGAAATATATTCCTAAATATAGTGCAAAAGGACTTTTTCACAGCCCAAAACTTTGCCTTTGGGGTTGCTTTATATTTTTACCTCTGAAATGATGAAAGCAGTTTTCCATAAGAAAGGAATTGCTCTTCCTCAAAAATGAATTGATTCACTTCTGTTATTAAGAATTACCTGCTCTTATACTGATGAGCCTAATACACCTAGAGTGGTGGTTCTATTGTGGTTGATGAAGGTAAAAGTTTAAGTGAAAGTTGGTCAGTCATGTTTGACTCTTTGCAACCCCATGGACTGTAACCCACCAGTATCCTCTGTCCATGGAATTCTCCAGGCAAGAATATTGGAGTGGGTAGCCAATCCCTTCTCCAGAGGATCTTCCCAACCCAGGGATTGCACCCAGATCTCCTGCACTGGCAGGCAGATTCTTCACCATCTGAGCCACAAGGGCAGAGAAGCCTGTGGTGGCTCAGACGGTTGATGGAGACCCATTAACTATTTGAGAATAAACCCAACTGGTGTGCCTGAAAATTCTTTTTGAAAGCATATAAATTGGACCAGAGGAAATAAAGACTGTGGTGAGAGCCTACTTAGGAAGTAATCCTGATCAAATAGTATTAGTTTATTTAATAATATTTGTGGGCACCCCTGGAGATACACTCAGAGTAGGAATGAGAATGTTTGAAGATCAGTGCCTTCTCCTTGGCTCTGATCTGTGTAATACTGAAGACACTGAGATCTCATCAACAATTTGAATCAACATTACATAATTTGAAAAAACAAAACAAAATTAAATGCTCAACGTTAATTTTTATAATTTTATTTTGAGATTTAATTGTTTCCTCCTATTCAACATTTTTTAAAAGTTAGGATTTGAGCATTGCATTAGCTGAGCAAATCTATGCCTAGAGAAAGGAGAATTTGTTAAACCTAACAGGCAAAATTGATAGCGACCGTCTGTCTCATTTAATAAAATTACTTGATTTTTCTTCCATGGCCACTATTAATAAAGTCATTAGGAAAAAAGATGTGGAACTAAGCACCTGGAAATGAATTTCATGTGCTTTGATGGGATCACAATTTCCTAAAATATTTTCCCCATTTTTTAAATTTAAATTCTTTGCAATTTTCCAGCCTATCATGGTTCAGTAATACTATAGGGAAAAAGTTTTTTCTTTCTGCTTTTTTTGTCCTGTGGTTAAATTGGTAAGTAAAGAGACAACAATATACCTTTGGGACTAAACCCTGAATAGTAGCAGGGAAGAGAAAAATATGAGAACTCTAGGAGGGGAAGATGAGGCATCTTAAGAGAAATTGGAATTTTATACATAGAAGGATCTAAATGCTATAAGTGGTAATAAAAATTGTCAAGTGTTGCTAATTGAAGTAATCATCAAAATATGTGGACTTCATAACAATGAATATTAATAGGTTTTATTGTCTACCATCAAGAGATAGAATTATTAATATTTTACAATAGCTGGTTGATTATACATATGTTTAAATGAGGTCACTTTAAATAAGGTAAATTGAGGACTTCCCTGGTAGCTCAGCTGGTAAAGAATCCGCTTGTAATGCAGGAGACCCCAGTTTGATTCCTGGGTCAGGAAGATCTGCTGGAGAAGGGATAGACCTTGGTGGCTTAGCTGGTAAAGAATTCACCTGCAAAGTGGGAGACCAGGGTTTGATTCCTGGGTTGGGGAGATCTGCTGGAGAAAGGAACGGCTACCCATTCCAGTATTCTGGCCTGGAGAAGTCCATGGACTGTATAGTCCATGGGGTTGCAAAGAGTCAGACATGACAGAACGACTTTCACTTTAAATAAAACCAGATTTTGTCCAATAATAATCAATTTCAGTTTATGAAATCTTTGAAAAGAGAAGAAAGCAAGAGGAAAAGAGTATCTTAGCATTATGTTGCTACCATATCATCAACTTAGGATTTTTTTCATCATGGTGTCTATCAAAATATCATTCCTTTATATTACCTCTTCACAAGAAGAAATCTGTCATTGTCCAGATATGTTAATGACTATACAAGATTTTGAGCAAAATAAAATATCAATTTCACTCAATCCATATATGTTAGACACAAAGGAAAATAATTCCTTCAACAAAAAAAATAAATGTCTTTATAGGACTGTTATGTTAATCACTACCATAATTAACACTGAATCTGAAAGGGAAGTTTATTAGTGTTTTACATTATGGATATGAATATTTACTTTATATTCCAAATTATCCTATTTATACATCACATTTGAATTACTTTATATTTTATCTGAGAAAATGGATAAAAAGTGGGATCAGGTATACACATAAAACAATAGATCTAGGAAAGTCCAGGCAGTAGCTATGACAAAAGGATTGGCCTCGAGGCTTGCAGAATAGCCATAGAAAATTGAATACTTTCTTCATTGCTTCTAGAAAGGGTCTGTCTGATATAAGTTTGAGGAGTGTTTAATTATCTCTGCCTCTCCTATCAGGATTTGTCTATTTTTTGATTAATAGAGAACAGCAGTCTTCCAGATATTCATTTTCCCTCAGAAATGCCAACACCATGCCCTACAAGAAATTTGGAAACTGAACACTTCTTCAAATAGATTCTTTGTTATTGGTTTAATAAATGTAGAATCTCTTCAAAATATTCAAGTTGGTTTCAGTTAAAAATGAACTTTTATATGTGATTTGTGCTGAGTTGGGGAGTGTTTTTTTTTTTGCAGTTGCAGTGTTGTTGTGAGCATTGAAATATCGTTTGAAGTTGTTTTCAATTTGAGAAAGAAAGGGTCATTAATTTGGAATTGTTCTCACTTGAGGAAACTCAAAATGTTCAAAACACTGTTGTTGAATAGCAAATCTGAGAATAGCTTTCCCAAATTTAAATCACAACATTCACCATTAGCTTACTAGATATGAAGTAAAATATGTTCAGGACAATGAAACCCAATAAGAATTATCTTGAATTGGGAGGAATTTGAATATGAAGGAAATTTGGAATCAGAAGGAAGAGTTTTGGTTATATAATTGTGTAGGGAAGGATGATGGTGTTTTGCTTATTTTTGTCTGTGATCTTGCCATGTCTTCACTAAACTTATAGTGTCTTCATGCTGTTTTCAGTTGCTCAGTTGTGTCCAACTCTAGGTAACTCTGCAGCATGCCAGGCTTCTCTGTCCTTCACTCTCTCCTGGAGTTTGCACAAACTCATGTCCACTGAATCGATGATGCCATCCAACCATCTTATCCTCTGTTGTCCCCTTCTCCATGTGCCCTCAATCATTCCCAGCATCAGGATCTTTTCCAGTGAATCAGCTCTCCACATCAGGTGGTCAGGGTATTGGAGCTTTAGCTTCACCATTTTTTCTTCCAATGAATATTCAGTGTTGATTTCCTTTAGTATTGACTGGTTTGATCTCCTTGAAGTCCAAGGGACTCTCAAGAGTCACCGCCAGCACCATAGTTTGAAAGCATCAATTCTTCAGCACTCACATTTCTTTATGGTTCAACTCTCACATCTGTACATGACTACTGGGAAAACCATATCTTTGACTAGACAGACTTTTGTTGGCAAAGTGATGTTTCTTCTTGTTAATATGCTGCTTAGTTTTGTCATAGCTTTTCTTCCAAGGAGTAAGCATCTTTTAATCTCATGGCTGCAGTCACCTTCTACAGTGATTTTGGAGCCCAAGAAAATAATTTGTTGTTGCTTCCACTTCTTCTCCTTTCATTTGCCATGAAGTGATGGGATGTCTTCATAGAGCTTTATAAAAATTGTGCATTATTGAGGCTCAGAAATTTCATTGACAATAATTTACTTTTGAGTGTTTATCTTCTAATATTTTTCTTTTCATTTTCTCTTGTATCAATACCATTCATAAATCAATTCCATGAGAAATCCTTCTGGATTATTTCATCTTTACAGTAAGTTAGTTCTTCACTGATGAACATTTTTTGGACTTTGGTGTAGGAAAAAAGCAGAATAATTTATAAGCCATCAGGAATATTTCTTAGGACACAAAATTCAGTGTGAATGAGGTTGTTTGTGTCCTCATGACTAAGATAAAGACAGAATAGCTTGTATAGAGTAACTTGGGGATTTGTATAAAGAATATGAGGGTTTTCTCCATATTCAAGAACAACTACAGCTGAATCATTAGTTTGAGACCCTAGCATCTCTCTTTTCAAAACTTTCCCAAGCGATCTGAGGCAGAGTGAAAGCTGAGAATCAGTATTTTAGTTTTCTTTCTCACTAAATGAGATTGTCAAGTAAAGGGCTGCTCAAACTGTAGTTTTATCTACTTTTGATGCTTTCTGGGGAAAATGTTAGCTCTCCAGGCTCAGTAAACATGGCTCAGTCTTGTTTATTCTTCTTCTATCTAGAAATAAACTGTTAGGTTCCCAGCAAGATTAAGTGGAAAATACAAATTGTGCCTGTATGTCTGCTGTCCTCCCATCTGCACAACCTCCCCCACTGTTAATAAGCCACAATGGGTGGTGCATTTTTTTTTTTTAACAATTGGTGAACCTACATGATATTAAGTCTCTTTTGAGGAGGGAAGATTGGCTGCTTTTTTAGCATTTATATGTTGCATTTCTTCTTGTCTGAAAACAATAAGAAAATCACATGGCCATTTATAGGCAGAATGTTTTGGAAAGAGCAATATTAGGAATTGAACCAATGGTCAATCAGGTGTACACTATGTCCCCTACATACAGACCTTCAAGTTGTGAACTTTTAAAGATGTGAGTGTGCCCCTGTATGCAAGCTGTTGTACTGTACTATTGTACTTTTCAAAGTACCATAGTGTAAGATTAAAAATATATTCTTTATTTTTTATTTGTTTTTATACATTATTTGTGTGAAAAGTATTATAATTTTTTTATAGTATACTACCATATAGTCTGATTGTGTTAGGTACCTAGGCTAACTCTGTTGGACTTACAAACAAATTGGACTCATGAACGTGCTCTAGAATGGAACTTGTTCATATGTAGGGGACTTGCTATATTCCTCTATGTCTCAAAGCCCGCCTGTGCTTTTATGTGAGACCACTGTCATAAAGATTGTCACCAGTCTCATAGAGGCAGCTAGGTCAATAACAAAGGATACTGAACCATTCAGGAAATTTACAGACTAATCTGTAAATGTCACTCCAGCAGGAATTGATCATCAGGATACTTTTTCTCAGATAACATTTTCCTAGTGTTGTTATTTTCCTCATCCTACTGGCAGCTCAGTTCCTTTGGTCTGCCCTGTGGCCTTGAGAATGGCACGTTTCCATTGACAGAGCATTTTGTCTTTAAAATTGGAATGAGGAAGGAACCCTGAGTCTGTCTTCTAGGTTAGTATATGCCATTAGCATTTCCATGAGGTACAGTTGTTATTACTTGTCTCAGTTGGATTATATATTCTGTTAACTTTTGTGATGTAATTGGATCATTCAATTATAGTTCATAGTTTCAGATCAAAATAGGCTGATAATATGAACAACCTTGGAGAAGGAAATGGCAACCCACTCCCGTATTCTTGCCTGGAAGATTCCATGAGCAGAGGAGCCTGGTGGGTTACAGTTCATGGGGTTGCATACAGCGGGACACTGAGTGACTGAGTGCACAGCGCATGGACAACTTACAGTAATTTAAATATTGGATGAGACTTCAAATCCCTGCTGAAAACAGAAATACTTCTGTCAATTCTAATTTTGCCATCAGCTTAACAAAGGGTAACATGAAAAATTACAAAAATATATTAAAAATACTGGTACATTTAATAGCATTTTGAAAATACAGTATTTAGCTTAAATATTGATGTTTTAAAAGTTGAATTGTATTTCAACTTAATACTTGAAAATATCTTGTCATAAGTTACTGAGTTAAGTGATACATTTACATTGTATTAACATAGACATTAATTATAATACACCATGCCACAACCCTGTTATAGCAGTGTGTAATATAATATAGATGAGGCTCTAATGTGGTCTATTCATGTTTCTAGTGATACATGCATGCTACCAGGAATACCCACAGAAAAATGATATGATACACAATAAAACTTTTAAGTCAGTGTTAGCCATACCCAGTCCCTAGACTGCCATAATTTATTAACTGAAGCAGTGTGATAATTTTTAATATTTAAATTCTGAAATATTAACATTTAATATGCTTTTTATGGACAATTCATTATATTGTCTAATGGCCAACTAAAAACTAAATATTTTGAAGTATAAAGTAATAGCATGTTAAGAAAATATTTATGACTTGAAATAGAAAATTGAACATTACCTTGTCTCTCAACCCCAAGTATACATTATAGTATTACTACATGGGTGGAGGTGGGGAAGAACAAGATGGTGGAGGAGTAGTTGGACGTGGAGTACATCTCTCTCCATGAATACATCAGGAATTCACTTCAGACACAGAAGTGAATGCAGAACACCAGCTGAAAGTGGACAGGAGTACCTGACCAGTGGAAAAGAATATATAGACCCACGCAAAACTCGGGGGGATGAACAGAAAAAGGGGGAAAAACAGGAGTTTTAATAGGACTGGACCTGCCCTTGGCAGGTGGGGGAACTGAAGTAGGGGTCCAATCCCCACATCAGGGCAATTGTCTGAGTAAGAAGAGAAACAGTTAAGGCTGGGAGTGGAACAGCTGATCTGTGGCAGCCTAAATGGAATGAGAGACAGTCCTTGCTGCAGCCATACATACCCCAGATGGCGCAGTGGCTGGGAGCTGAAGTTTAGGGATTGTGGCGCTATCCCCCGGTGAGGGCTGCTGTTGACTGCAGAAAAATAGATTGAAGGAATGTGAGGGAGGAGATTGTGCTGAGAAATGCCTGTGGAGGAGAGCCGGGCAGCCATGGAAGCAAGGCAATACTGCTGAGTCATGCATAGGGCGTGGAGCCATCACCATAGCCTCTCTCCCCCCACACACCAGCATTGGCCGCTGAACAATAGAGAGGCTGGCCCATCAATGCCTGATGGCACTGAACTACAGAGTAGGACCCCACCCAGGGTGCCCCTTTAAGTGCCTGATGTGCCGATCTACAGAGTAGGACCCCAGCCAGGGGGGCCCCCTCTATGTGCCTGATGGGGGCCCCCTCTATGTGCCTGATGCCAAACAACAGTGAAGTATCACAGGCAAGGAAGCACTCTAAAGGCCTAAATGGGCAGAACTACAGAGAAAGAAAGGCCAAAGAGGCCTTCTGATCGCCAGCTACAAGAGTTTAGGGAAAAGACTCTGATAGGGCCATAATTCCTGCAGTGGAGGCAGTCCGTGTCCCAGCATAGTTGGTACCACCAGGGTCCCCAAAGCCAAGCAGCTGCCCCACCTTCACATTCAACTCTCACTGGGGCAGAGATGTCACAGGCAAAAAGGTCTTGTGCCTCTGCGTGTTGGGTCACTTTGGTAGCGTCTGACTCTTTGCAACCCTGTAGACTGTGGCCTGCCACGCTTCTCTGTCAGGGAGGGAGTTTCTCCAGGCAGGAATACTGAGCATATTGGCCAATACTGCTTGCCATACCCTTCTAGAGCACTGTATTTCCTGCTGCCCTAGCCGCCAACTCCCCTGAGTACCTGGTGCTGCCAGAACCCCTGTGACCCAAGCAGCTGCATCACCTCCACACCTGGCCTTCACAGGGGTAAACCCAAGTCCTCCAGGGCAGCCTCAGGAGCAAACCCCAGTGGATGATCCGCATGCAGAGGTGGAAATAAAACCACCATTGAAACCCAGGGGCAGTGTGTCTAAGGAGGAAGACCCAAACCCTCCTACCAGCTCTACAAGCTGCAGATCAAATCCACATGATTAACTGGTCAGACTCTGTGTCTATGGAAAATATAAAAGGTCACTGAGAGCACCCACAAAAGAAAATGCACTAGTTCTGATAGCTGTGGATATTGGCGGCAAGAACACAGAGGAGCAGGATCATATTAGAATCTGAGCTGCCCTCACAGTAGGTCCAGGGATCAGCACAGTGTTGGAGGGCATCCTAGGGAGGTGAGGTGGACTGTGACTTCCAGCGAGGGAAAGGACACTGACTGCAGTGACTCAAGAAAAACATTTATTATTTTTATGTTTTGACTTGTTCTGTAGATTCTTTTGGATGTTTTTTTCTTTTTCCCCACCTTATTTCCCCCCTCTGTTGTAGTTGTCAATTTTATTGGCACTATGAAATCTAATTAAGCTTTTGAGTTTTTTTTTCTTAGTCACATTTTTTCTTGTTGTTATAAACCTCTGTCTCTACATTGGGCTTTTGCAGTTCTGAGGAGTTTTCCTTTTTCTTTTTCTCTCTCTTTTTTAAATTTTAGCTTTTAATTTTTAAAAATCTATTATTATTTTCTACATTTATTTCTTTGTTTGCTTTTCCTACTGTTCTTTTCCCCTTACAGTTAATCTTTAATATATATAAATCTCCTTTATCTACCTCTATTTAACTTTGCATATCTATTCTTTCTTTTCTTTCCTCTTAACATATTTGTTAGTTTTATTTTCATTGCTTTATTCCCCAGTTGGCACCTTGTTTAATTTTGTTTTACAGTTTGTGCTTTAGTTATTCTTGTTCTGGTAGACATAATTTTTGGTTCCCTTTGTTTGCCAGGTCAATCTATTGTACTATATTTTTGCTGGAATGTTTTCATCTTGCTTATGGGTGTATATGTATATATTCAGTCACACTTTTTATTGTTGTTATAAACCTCTGCCTGTACATTGGGCCTTTGCAGTTCTGTGGAGTTTTCCTTTTTTTTTTCTTTCTTCTTCCATGTCTTTTCTTTTCTCTTTTTTATAATTTTAATTTTTTAAAACCTATTATATTTTTTTCTACATTTACTTGTTTGTTTGCCTTTCCTACTGTTCTTTTCCCCTTGCAGTTAACCTTTAATGTATATAAACCTCCTTCATCTACCTCTAGTTAACTTTGCATATCTATTTTTTCTTTTCTTTCTTCTCTTTCCCCTCAACATATTTGTTAGTTTTATTTTCATTGCTTTATTCCCCAATTGGCACCTTGCTTTAGTTCTGTTTTCCAGTTTATGCTTACATTAGTTTTGTTCTAGTAGATGTAATTTTTGCTTTCCTTTGTTTCTGGGTCAATCTATTGTACTTTATTTTTGTTGGACTATTATGATTTTGCTTATGGGTGTATATGTATATGTGTATATTCAGTCACACTTTTTATTGTTGTTATAAACCTCTGCCTCTACATTGTGCCTTTGCAGTTCTGTGGAGTTTTCCTTTCTTCTTTCTCCCCCTCCCCCTTTTTTTTCTCTTTTTTATAATTTTAATTTTTTAAAACCTATTATATTTTTTCTACATTTATTCCTTTGTTTGCCTTTCTTACTGCTCTTTTTCCCTTGTAGTTAACCTTTAATGTATATAAATTTTCTTCATCTACCTCTATTTAATTTTGCATATCTATTCTTTCTTTCTTTCATTTCCTCTTAACATATTTGTTAATTTTGTTTTCATTGCTTTATTCCCTACTTGGCACCTTGCTTTAGTTTTGTTTTCCACTTTGTAATTTAGTTAGTTTCATTCTTAACTGGTAAATATAATTTTTGATTTCCTTTGTTCACTGGGTCAATCTATTATACTTTATTTTTGTTGGACTGTTTTTACTTTGGTCATGGGTGTATATGTATATTCCATTAATTATTATTTGCCTGACTTTGTAACTGCCATTTGTCTGGGTCGTCTTTGGTTTCTCATTTTTGGATATTTGTTTTAATCTCCCTTAATGCCATAACAAATGACTTGTGGAATCTTCGTTCCTGACCAGAGATCAAGCCCTGAGCCTTTGGAGTGGGAGCACTGACTCCAAGACCCTATCCTACCAGAGAACTAACCCTAGGGGGTATCAAATAGTGAGAAATCACAGAAAGGAAACCGATTGAATACAAGACCCAGCATCACTTAACCACCAGTAGTACACTGTGCAGGACGCCTCATCTAAACAACAAACAAAACAAAAATACAAACCAAATCATCAGTAGACAAGATTACCACCTCACTCAGCTCTTGCCCATCAAAGGAAAAACAAACAAAAAAACCCTCAGCACAAATCTCACCCTGTACAAAGCTTACACAAACCACTGGACCAAACTTAAGAGGGAAGAAACCAAAAGGTAGAAAGAATTCAATCCTGAAGCCTGAGAAAAGGAGACGTCAAACACAGTAAGTTAAAAAATAATAATAATGAAAAGGCAGAGAAATACCACACAAATGAAGGAACAAACTAGAAACACAAAAGTCCAAATAAATGAAGAGGAAATAGGCAAACTACCTGAAAAAGAATTCAGAATAATGATAGTAAAGGTAATCAAAAACCTTGAAAACAAAATGGAGAAAAATGCAAGAATCAATTAACAAAGTCCTAGAAGAAGTAAAGAATAAGCATGCAGAGACAAACAATACAATTACTGAAATTAAAAATACTCTAAAAATATATATACTCTAGAAGGAATCAATAGCAAAATATCTGAAACAGCAAAATGAATCAGTGAGCTGGAACATAAAATGGTGGACATAACTTCTGAAGAGCATAATAAAGTAGAAAAAATGGAAAGAACTAAGGATAGTCTCAGAGACCTCTGGGACAATGTCAAATGTTCCAACATTCAAATTATAGGGGTTAGTTATGTGGATTAAATGCTCCAACCAAAAGACTTAGACTAGCTGAAAGGATATGAAAACAAGACCCAAATATATGCTGTCTACAAGAAACCTACTTCAGAACCTACTTCAGACCTAAAGACATATATAGACTGAAAGTGAGAGGATGGAAAAATATATTCTATGCAAATGGAAAGCAAAAGAAACCTGGAGTAGCAATCCTCATATCAGACAAAATAGACCTTAAAATAAAGCATAATACAAGAGATAAGGAAGGACACTACATAAAGATAAAGAGATCAATCCAAGAGGAAAACATAACGATTATAAATATCTATGCACCCAACATAGACACTATGAAAGACATCAAAGACAACATAAACAGATGGAGAGATATTCCATGTTTCTGGGTAGGAAGAATCACTGTTGTGAAAATGACTATACTACCAAATGCAGTCTACAGATTCAATGAGATCCCTATCAGATTCCCAATGGCATTTTTCACTGAACTGGAACAAAAGATCTCACAATTCATATGGAAACACAAAAGACCCTGAATAGCCAAAGCAGTCTTAAGAAAGAAGAATGGAGCTGTAGGAATCAACTTTCTTGACTTCAGATTATACCTCAAAGCTACAGGCATCATGACAGTATGGAACTGGCACAAATCCAGAAATATAGACCAATGGAACAAGATAGAAAGCCCAGAAATAAACCCAATGAATACCATATTTTTGACAAAGGAGGGAAGAATATACAATGGGGCAAAGACAGCCTCTTCAATAAATGGTGCTGGGGAAACTGGACACCTACATGTAAAAGAATAAAACCAGAACACTTCCTAACACCATACACAAAGATAAGCTCCAAATGGATTAAAGACCTAAATGTAAGACCAGAAAATATAAAACTCTTAGAGGAAAACATAGGCAGAACACTCAGTGACATAAATCAAAGCAAGATCCTCTATGACCAACCTCCTAGAGTAACAGAAATAAAAACAAAAGTAAACAATTGGGATCTGATTAAATTTAAAAGCTTTTGCACAGCAAAGGAAACTATAAGCGAGGTGAAAAGACAACCCTAAGAATGGGAGAAAATAATAGCAAATGAAACAACTGACAAAGGATTAATTTCCAAAATACACAAGCAGATCATAGAACTCAATGCTAGAAAAACAAAACCCAATCAAAAAGTGGGGAAAAGACCTAAACAGACATTTCTCCAAAGCAGACATACACATGGCTAACAAACACATGAAAAGATGGTCAACATCACTCTTTATTAGAGAAATGCAAATCAAAACCACAATAAGATATCACCTCACACTGGTCAGAATGGCCATCATCCAGAAGTCTACAAACAATAAATGCTGGAGAAGGTGTGGAGAAAAGGGAATGCTCTTGCACTGTTGGTGGGAATGTAAATTGATATGGCCACTATGGAATGCAGTATGGAGATACCTTAAAAAGCTAGGAATAAAACTACCACCTGGCCCAGCAGTCCCACCCCAGTGCATATACCCTAAGGAAACCAAAACTGAAAAATACACATGTATCCCATTATTCATTGAAGCACTATTTACAATAGCTAGAACATGGAAGCAACCTAGATGACCATTGACAGATGAATGGATAAAGAAGTTGTGGTACAGATACACAATGGATTTATTACTCAGGCATAAAAAAAGGACGCATTTGAGTCAGTTCTGATGATGTGGATGAACCTAGAACCTATTATACCGAGCAAAGTGAGTCAGAAAAAGAAAGATACATATCGTATTCTAACGCACATATACGGGAATCTAGAAAAATGGTACTGAAGAATTTATTTACAGGGCAGCAATAGAGAAACAGACATAGAGAACATAGTTATGGACATGGGGAGAGGGGAGGAGAGGGTGAGATATATGCAAACAGTAACATGGAAACTTACATTGCCATATGTTAAATAGATAACCAACAGGAATTTGCTGTATGGCTCGGGAAGCTCAAACAGGGGCTCTGTATCAACCTAGAGGGGTGGGGTGGGGAGGGAGATGGGGGGAGGCTCAAACAGGAGGGGATATATTTATACCTATGGTTGATTCATGTTGAGGTCTGACAGAAAATGACAAAATTCTGTAAAGCAATTATCCTTCAATTAAAAAAAAAAAAGGAAAAGAAAATATACAGGGGTGGGTGCCTTCAGAGTCCAGCTGATAATCTCTAAGGACTGGTGCCCAACATTAACACTTTTTAAGCCTCCACCAGTGTGTACCCAGGCTTGGCAATCTTAGATTTAGAGAAACACAGCTTACTTTTTCAGCAATGTTTTCGATGAACTAGAGATTTCCTTGCTGATTTTTTTTTTCCTTGCTGAAGAAATGAGGTTGGTTTCACTTGCAAATAAGCTAATTTCAGAGATAGCCCCTTCTCTCAGTAGCCACAGAGTTTAAGTTATTAATTTTTCTGTGCTTCCTATTCTTGATCTGTAAAATAAGATTTTCTTAAGTGAAATATTAAATCTTTTCAGCTTTGAATTTCTAGATTTTAAAGCCATTAAAGAAAGAAGCTACTCTTCAATCTGGAACTGATTAATCTCTGAAATCAATTACCTCATCAGTAAGTGAAATTATTTATTGTGACATTACTATTCTATTAGATAAGCTGGTCTTCTGCAGATATATTTTTGTTATGGTAAAAAATATCAAAGAGAAAACCAAAGTAAAAATATTATTATCTAGAAAATTCACATCAAAATCATTAACATTTGCCCAAATTTCCAAAAATAAAATTTTCATTCCCTTTTAAATATCTTCAATCTCTTTAAAATGTTGTTTTCTCAATTTGTCACATGTGTGAAGCCTGACTATAAAAGTAGGATAGGGACAAATTTCACTATAGAAATGTTTTCCTTGTAAAATGGAACAAATTCAATCTTGATCCTGCTATTAATACAAAAAATAAAAAAGGAATCTATGTTGAGAAACCTCTAATAGACCTTCAAAAATTTATTCACAAAAATTATTCTTTAAGAAATATCTGTATTGCACTCTGTTGGCACTGAGGATGGAGAAGAGAGTGTAGTAATGTGGTACCACTTTTCAAGTTGTGAAGGACACAGAAAATTATACATGTTTTTGTAACTCCAAAAGAGATATTAACAATATGATTTGGAACAACAGTGGATGTAATGATAAACAGACTCTGAGTTAGAGAAGATAAAGAAGTAATTTAGCAGGAAAAAAAAAAAAAAAAACCACATTGTGGACAGAAGGAAGTAATGGTATAAGAAATGAAGATTTCAACAGATGTAAGCAAGCCTCTAGGTTTAAGTCAGATGGTAGGGTCACTTGGTGCTTGTACAAAAAAAATAGGTTGTCCTTATGTTTCTAATATTGCTTTTCTCCCCACAGATATTGAGATGAGGTTTCCTACTTCTCTTTTGCCTCTTTTATACCTAAAGTAGAAAACTTGATGGCAACCTTCTCCAGTGTCAGAAGCAACAAATGTTCTGATTTGTTCTCAGCATATATTAGTTTTGCTTTACTAGAACTTCATATAAGTAAAATCATACAATACGTGTCCTTTGTATTTGTTGTCCAGTGCTCAGCATGCTGTTCCTGAGATGCATCCATGTTGTTGCATGGAGTATGTTCCCTTTTATTGTTGCCTAAGTAAGTAAGTAAGTAAGTGTTTGTTGCTCAGTCGTGCCTGACTCTGCGACCC
This sequence comes from Cervus elaphus, assembly GCF_910594005.1. Taxonomy (NCBI): domain Eukaryota; kingdom Metazoa; phylum Chordata; class Mammalia; order Artiodactyla; family Cervidae; genus Cervus; species Cervus elaphus. Next base: position 28,955,428 of record NC_057833.1, on the reverse strand, counting down.
CATGGACTACAGCCCACCAGACTCCTCTGTCCATGAGATTTTCCAGGCAAGGATACTGGACTGGGTTGCCATTTTCTTCTCCAGGGGATCTTCCCAACCCAGGGATCGAACCCGGATCTCCTGCAGTGCAGGCAGATTCTTTACTGACTGAGCTACAAGGGAAGTGCAAATGAAGGTGTATGATTACATCAGTGTTTTCTTAAATCCATTTCCTATTGATGGACACAGAATAACAGGGATAATTTTCACATTTGGACTACTATGAATGCATTTATAAACACTGGTATACATGTATATTTCTTGAGTGCTTTGTTTGGAAAAATGTCAGTAAATTGAATTTCTGAGCCATAAGGTAAGATTATTTTAGTTTTATAAGAAGCTACTAGACATTTGCCAAATGGGTATATAATTTTAGATTCCCATCAATAACATAAGTTATTTATGTGCAACTGCACATTACTCAGTGTGATTTTAATAGCTTGCTTCTTATTTTGTGCTGTTATATAGTTCAGTTCTACAGATGTCAAAAGCTCATTGAGCTTATGACAATACATTGTTATTCTTTTTGATTTAAACAATTATCTTTCAAAGAAATATTTAAAAAGGAGAGAAAGCTGTTACATATTTGCTCACATAATTGCCATTTCTGGAAATCTTCATTCCTTTGTGCAAGTTTCCACCTGGGATCATTTGCCTTCATCCCAAAGAGATTTTGACTTATAATAGAGGTTTGATGGTGAAAAATCCTCTCTTTTTGTTTGTCTGGAAAGGTCTTAGTTCACATTCATTTGTGAAGGGTATTTTTATTGGACATAGAATTTTTTTCCCCCAGTTTGCAAGTTTCTGCTAAGAAGCCTGGCATCATTCTTATATTTCTTTCTCTGTGCCTAATTTATCTCTTTTGTCTAAATGATTTTCCAATATTTTTATAATTGTTTTTCTGTAGTTTGATTATGATATTATGATCTGCTTTGGTTTGGTTTTCTTTTTATTTATCCTATTTGTGGCTTTATAATTTACTTGGATTCTTAGTTCATGAGTTTCATCAGTGTTGACAAAATTTTTGGCATCATTTTCCCGAATATTTTTCTGTCCTCTTTCAGGGAAATCTAAATACTCATATATTTAACCACTTGATTCTGTCCCATAAGGTTTTGTTTATTTGTTCTCAGTTTTTAAAAGCTTCTCTATGTATTAGTAACAACCTTCCAGAACTCTGATCTCTGGATCCTTAAGTTGGTAGCAGCCTTCCTCCTCTTAGTGTTCAATCCCTTACCTGGTAAACCTTGCTGGCAGTTCCCTCCAGGTGGAAAGCTTTGGGAAACCATTGGCTTTATCATTATATTTCCCCAACTCTCAGAGGTTATGGCCCTTCATTGAATGTTGGAAAACAGTTGTTTCATATATTTTGTCCTGTTTTCTGGTATTTACAGCATGAGGGTACATCCTGTTAACCATATCAGAATGAAAAATCTATTTTAGTTTACATGGTTTGAAATCATATCAAATGTATTTTAGGAAAAAAAGATAAAGATAAAGATATTGTAAAAGTTATTTAGTGATTTGCAAGATAATAGAAAAATATAGTTTGATCTCTGCCCTCAGCTCTTAGTATAGAATTCTTAAAGCCCTTGTAATTAGCTATGGGATAAGAGTAGTAGGGGCATCTTTTGTCCTAATATTTGGTCTTTGACATGGAGTTCCTAAATCCCTTAAAATTTCCTGGGTGATAGCAGTGTCACTGTTCTAATGATGGGACTCTTGGTGGGCTCCTGAATAGAGGCTGATCAACAGAAAGACCAAGCCATGATTAGAGCCCTGGAACTATCATCCCTCCCACCCACCCTTCTCCAGAGGTGGAAATGGAGTTATCAATTGATCAAGCCTACTTGATGAAGCTGTCATACAAATTTGAATAGTATAAGATTTGGAGAGCTTCCAAGTTGGTGTACACATACATGTACCAGAAAGTGGATGCACCCAGCTACACTGGGGCAGAAGCTTCTGCACATGGAACTCTCCCAGACCTCACCCTTTGTGTCTCTTTGTCTGGATATTTATCTGTATGCTTTATCATATTATTATATAATAAGCTAGTAGCATAAGTAAATTTTCCTAAGTTCCATGAGCTGTTTAGCAAATAAATCTGAAAGGGAAGAGTTCCTAGAAACCTCTGATTTATAGGTCAGTTAGACAGCTGTGGGTAAGCTTGGGACCTACTACTTGTGATTGGCTTCTTAAGTAAAGACAGTCTTGTGGGACTGAGCCATTAACCTGTGAAACTTGCCACTATCTCCAAGAAGATAGTGTCGGAATTGAGCTAAAGTTGAGGACAACCAGCTGATGTCACCAAGAAGGGCTTGGTGTGGGAAAATCCCTTACACATCTGGTATCAGAAATGTTGAGAGTGTGTAGTAGTGTGAAAGTATAGGAGGAAACGCTGGAAACTAAGCTCCCCCAACTCACAGCCACACTGTCCCTCTGTGTTTATAACTCACATGTGACTACAAGTAAATTTACGTTAAGGTTAAGGACTTCTCAGATGAAAAAACAGCCTGCAGCTTTGTTCAAGCAGCCGGGAGGATTCCTGAATTGACAATCATAATTGAAAATGCTGGGTAGCATCTGAAATAGGCATAGAAGACCTCTTCCATAAGACATATCAAGGATGAATTAAAAAATTAGACAAAAATATAAAATGGGAAACATCTTCAGCCATTTGAAGCAGGTCAAAGAAGTTGATTGAGCTGTAAGAGAATAGTGTTAATCTAATAAACTCAGTTATAATAATACTACTAATAAAGAAATTGATGCAGAATTCTTTCCCTGCTGAGCCATTGGGGAAGCTCACAATAATAAAGAAATTGATATATACTTGTATACTGTTTGTAGATTATAAAAAAGTTTTACATTCATAACATCATTTTATTCAAATAATCTATGAGGGAGGTAAGGCAAAATTATCTTCAATTCCAGGATAAAATTTTTGGTAATTAATGTCAGTCGTTGGCATACAGGAGAAAAAACATATACTTTGCTTTAGACAAAACTGTATTTGCATTTACACTATGGCAGTTTCTGTATAAATATCAATTTCACTATCTGAAAAAAATGAAGTTAAAACAGCTATAAAATAGGAAGTTTTGATCCAACTGTTTTAACTTGATGTTTTGACTGAGTCCAAGACAAAATTTATTATGGATGAAAAGCTAAATGAAGAAATACATCTTGCTGGCATAACAGAAACTTGAAAACATTTATTTGGGTAAAATTCGATTTCATAAAACAAATAATCTCAGAACAACGTGGAGCTTAAAATACAGGCTGTAATGAAAGTATATTGAAAAATTCAATTGTATTTAAAAAAATTTAAGTGAAAGTGAAGTCGCTCAGTCGTGTCCCAATCTTTGCGACCCCATAGACCGTAGCCTGCAGCAGGCTCCTCCGTCCATGGGATTTTCTAGGCAAGAGTACTGGAGTGGGTTGCCATTTCCTTCTCCAGGGAATCTTCCTGACCCAGGGATCAAACCCAGGTCTCCCGCATTGTAGACAGACGCTTTGCTGTCTGAGCCACCAGGGAAGTCAGAAAAAAATTTAAATTAGCAAAAATTTACAGGAGAAAAAATAGACGAGAGAAATAGTAGCTAGAGTAATTTAAAATAGGAGTTATTGTAGGTAAAATTAGTATGAACCAAAATTGATTTACAATCATAGACATTATTGTGATATTCCTAATTAGAATAGTAAAAATAAACAATAAATTGCGATTTATGTTTGCTGTATTGAATATACTTCACTAATTAATTTAGCATATCACTGTTTGCTCTGGACAATTGTTTCTCAATAAAAGGTCTTTGGTAGTATAATTGTCACTATTTTTTTTCTATTCATAAGTATAAAGTTAAAAAAATAAACCTTCTGCTTCACTACAGCAGGTCAAAAGTTTTATACCGTAAAGCCTTCTATATGGGAGTGTTATGAATAAATAAGTATAATATCCATAAAGCATATTATGTGTACTTTAGTGCTTGGGAAAGGAAGCAAAAAATAAATGTGATTTTTAAATTAGAATATCTAGTGTATATCTGACTTAATCATGTCAATTCTGCTTGTGAACAAGTTGATTAACATGTTCAAGTTTTCCCCACAATAAAACGGGAATAATTTTAATAGTGATTTTGTAAGAAGGAGTGCAGTAGATAGTGCATATATACATATTTTTTAATTGAAGTATAGTTGATTTACAATGTTGTGTTATTTCTAGTGTAGATCAAAGTGATTCAGTTATATATTATTTTCCATTATGATTTAGTGCACAACACTGAATATATTTCCAGTGCTATACAGCAGTACCTTATTGTTTATCTAGTTTTGTATAGTGGTTTCTATCCGGTAATCCTCAAGCTCCAAATTTATCCTTCCTTCCTTCTTTTCCCCTTTGGGAGCCATAAATTTGTTTTCTATATGAGTCTGTTTCTGTTTTGTAAGTAAGTTCATTTGTATCATATTTTAGACTCCACATATGTAATATCATATGGTATCTGTCTGTTTTTTGCTTTCTTTACTTATGATGACAATCTCTAGGTCAATACCGTTCAGTTCAGTTGCTCTTTGTGACCCCACGGACTGTAGCATGCAAGGCTTCCCTGTCCATTACCAACTCCTGGAGCAGACTCAAACTCATGTTCATTGAATTGGTGATGCCGTCCATCCATCCCATCCTCTGTTGTCCCCTTCTACCCGTGCCTTCAATCTTTCCCATCATCAGGATCTTTTCCAGTGAGTTAGTTCTTTGCCATCAGGTGGCCAAAGTATTGAAGCTTCATCTTCAGCATCAGTACTTCCAATGAATATTCAGGACTGATTTCCTTTAGGATTTAGACTGGACTCCTTGCAGTCCAAAGGACTCTCAAGAGTCTTCTCCAACACCATGGTTCAAAAGCATCAATTCTTCGGCACTCAGCTTTCTTTGTAGTACAAATCTTGATTCCACATAGCTACAAGAAAAACCAAAGGCTTGACTAGACGGACCTTTGTTGGCAAAGTTATGTCTCTGCTTTTTTTTTTTTTTTTTTTTGTCTCTGCTTTTTAATAAGCTGTCTAGGTTGGTCATAGCTCTTCTTCCAAGGAGTAAGCATATTTTAGTTTCATGGCTACAGTCACCATCTGCAGTGATTTTGGAACCCCCAAAAATAAAGTCTCTCATTGTTTCCATTGGCTCCCATATATTTGCTGTGAAGTGAAGGGACCGGATGCCATGATCTTAGTTTTCTGAATGTTGTTTTAACCCAGGTTTTTCATTCTCCTCTTTCACTTTCAGCAAAAGGCTTTTTAGTTCTTTACTTTCTGCCATAAGGGTAGTGTCATCTGTGTATCTGAGGTTATTGATGTTTCTCCGGGCAGACTTGATTCCATCTTGTGCTTCCTCCAGCCTGCCATTTCACATGATGTACTCTGCATATAAGTTAAATAAGCAGGGTGACAATAAGCAGTATGACAGCCTTGACATACTCCTTTCCTGATATGGAGCCAGTCTGTTTTTCCATGTCCAGTTCTAACTGTTGCTTCTTGACCTGCATACAGATTTCTCAAGAGGCAGGTCAGGTGGTCTGGTATTCTCATCTCTTGAAGAATTTTTCACAGTTTATTGTGATCCACACAGTCAAGGGTTTTGTCATAGTCAATGAAGCAGAAGTAGATGTTTTTCTGGAACTCTCTTGCTTTTTTGATGATCCAGTGGATGTTGGCAATTTGACCTCTGGTTCTTCTGCCTTTTCTAAATCCAGCTGGAACATCTGGAAGTTCACAGTTCATGTACTCTTGAAGCCTGGCTTGAAGATTGAACATTACTTTGCTAGCATTACATTACTACTACACCCTGTAGGGGAAACAATGGAAACAGTGAGAAACTTTATTTTGGGGGGCTCCAAAATCACTACAGATGGTAACTTCAGCCATGAAATTAAAAGACACTTGATCCTTGGAAAAGAAGTTATGACCAACCTAGACAGTATATTAAAAAGCAGAGACATTACTTTGCCAACAAATGTCCATCTAGTCAAAGGTATGGTTTTTCCAGTAGTCATGTATGGAAGTGAGAGTTTTACTATGAAGAAAGTTGAGGGCCAAAGAATTGATGCTTTTGCACTATGGTGTTGGAGAAGACTCTTGAGAGTCCTTTGGACTGCAAGGAGATACAGCCAATCCATCCTAAAGATCAGTGCTGAATATTCATTGGAAGGACTGATGCTGAAGCTGAAGCTCCAGTACTTTGGCCACATGATGTGAAGAACTGACTCATTTGAAAAGACCCTAAGGCTGGGAAAGATTGAAGGCAGGAGGAGAAGAGGATGAGATGGTTGGATGGCATCACCATCTCGATGAACATGAGTTTGTGTAAGCTCCAGGAGTTGGTGATGCGACAGGGAAGCCTGGTGTGCTGTAGTCCATGGGGTCACAAAGAGTCTGGCATAATTGAGCGACTGAATTGAACTGAACTTGAACATTCTTTGGCATTGCCTTTCTTTGGGATTGGAATGAATACTGACCTTTTCCAGACCTGTGGCTACTGCTGAGTTTTCCAAATTTGCTGGCATATTGAGTGCAGCACTTTCACAGCATAATCTTTTAGGATTTGAAATAGTTAAACTGGAATTCCATCACCTCCATTAGCTTTGTTCATAGTGATGCTTCCTAAGGCCCATTTGACTTTGCATTACAGGATGTCTGGCTCTAGATGAGTGATCACACTGTTATGGTTACCTGAGTCATGAAGATCTTTTCTGTATAGTTCTTCTGTGTATTCTTGCCACCTCTTCTTAATATCTTCTGCTTCTTTTATGTCTATACCATTTCTGTCCTTTATTGTGCCCATCTTTGCATGAAATGTTCCCTTGGTATCTCTAATTTTCTTGAAGACATCTCTAGTCTTTCCCATTCTATTATTTTCCTCTATTTCTTTGCATTGATCACCAATGAAGTCTTTTTTTTTTTATCTCTCCTTGCTATTCTTTGGAACTCTGCATTCAAATGAGTATGTCTTTCCTTTTTTCCTTTGCCTTTAGCTTCTCTTCTTTTCTCAGCTATTTGTAAGGCCTCTTCAGATAACCATTTTGCCTTTTTGCATTTCTTTTTCTTGGGGATGGTCTTGATCACTGCCTCCTGTACAATGTCACGAACATTGTAGGTCCATCCATTTTGCTGTAAATGACATTATTTCATTCTTTTTTATGGCTGTGTATTATTCCATTATGTATATATAACATATTCTTTATCCATTCATCTGTCTGTGTACATTTGTATTATTGGGTAGCATTTAAAATTCACCTTATTATTACTATTATTGTGTTATTGTTTGAGAAATCACAACTGTACAATGATCTTGATCATGATTAAACTACCCATGAATCAGTTCCTGGAAATAGTGACTAAAATATTTGTATGTTTTTGTACCAATAGGATAGTTGTGTTAACTTTTGTAACTTTACTGTGATCCTCTTTTTTGGTAGAAGAAATATAATTTTGTTCTTAGGAGTGTCTTGCCTATTCTCGGTCATTTTATTGCCACAGAATTTTTAGAATCAGCTTGAAAAACTACAAATACACAAGCACACAAACTCTCAGAGTTTTTAGATTTGAATGGAGACTTCTAGATTAATTTAGGAAGAATAGATATCTTTAGAAATACCAATTTTTCTATACCTTTAACCTGGTATATTTAGGTGTTCTTTATTTTATCTCCATAAAAATTTCTGATTCTCTCTTGAGAACTCATATGCACCTTTTGTTGGATTCATTCTAAGATATTCATATTTTGATATTTTATGCTATTGTAGGTGACATTTTTAAAAGATGTTTTCATTGATTGATATTATACAGTGATATGATTATAAATGTATCTTCATATCAGGCACACTTGCTAATTCCTTCTTTGTAATAATTTATGGGTAGATTCCTCTGTATTTTCTACATACATCATCATGTCAGCTAGAAAAAAAAAAAGTTAGGTTTTTTTTTTTCTTCCTTTCCAGTTCTCAAATGTTTTACTTATTTTTGTAGGTTTAGTGAACTGACCAGGCATTTAGGAGACCATTGAATACAAAAGGAAGTAGCAGATATCATTGTCTTGTGCCTAGTCTGAAGAGTACATTTTCAGTATTTTACCTAGTTAGTTTGCCACTTGATGGAAGAAGACAAGTGATATGGTTAATATTATAATGGGAAATAATTACATTAAATTTTAGAGCTATAGCTGTAGCCTTCATCTTATTGAGGAAATTCCTGTCTTTTCCTAGATTGCTAGCATGAAATACTATCTCTCATTATAATATTGAACATTTGCTTTGTCTTCTTCTATTAAGTGGCAAACTAACTGGAATAATTTATATGTGATGTTAACCTAATAGTGTATTGAATAAACTCATCTTTGTTTAGAATATTTAGTTTACTGTAGATTTTGTTTCTTAATATTTTGCTTAGAATTTTTACATCTACTTTCATTAATTAGTTTGGGTTATACGTTTCTTTCTTGTAGTATCCTTGTTAAGTTTTGAATCAAGGTTATTTTAGCCACAACAAAATAAGATTGAAAATGTATTATCATTTTCTAATATACTGAAATTTTGTGTTAAATTGGCATTATTTCTCTATTTCTTTGTTGAATTTGCCAGTGAGGTCATGGGGGCCCAGGATTTTCTTTGTAAGAAAGTTTGAAATCATGTTTAATTTCTTTTATAGACAGTGGACTATTTGGTTTTACTAGTTCTTTCTTGCACATATTTTTAATATTATGTTTTTCTAAAGTTATTCATGTCATCTAAATTTGAAAAATTATAATTTTCAAGGTAATTTACTACCTTTTTACTTTAATTTACCTTTTTACTACCTGTTTGATTTTAGTGACAACTACTTTTTCATTTATTGTTAGTCAATCAATCGTGTCCAACTTTTTGTGACCCCATGGACTGTAGCCTGCCAGGCTCCTCAGTCCACAGGATTCTCCAGGCAAGAATACTGGAGTGGGTTGCCATTTCCTTCTCCAGACTTTTTCATTTAGGTTATAGATTATTTATGCCTTCAACCACCCTCCAATCCTTTTAAAAATCATTCTGTCAGATTTTTAGTATTTATTTTTAGCCTTCTCAAACTATTAACAATTTAATGTATTATCTCAATTATATCTTTTCAATTTATTATTTTCAGGTTTTTTCTGTATTATCTCTTCTTTTGCCTTTTAGAGTTGATTTTGCTGTTCCAAATTCTTGAGACAAATACTTAGCTCTTGATAATAAATAACATTCCTTGTTTCCTATTACTCAGCTTTAAGTCTATAAATCTTCCTCTATTACTGTTTCAACTATATTCTCAGATTTTTACACATAATATTTTTGTTATCAATTAGTTCAAAACATTTTTAATCTCTATTATTTCTTCATTTAGTCGAGTTTAAATAGGGCTTAGAAAATATCAGCGCTTTTCTAGTTGTCATTTGTTATAGCTGTCCAGTTAAATTACTTTGTTGTCAGAGAACATATTCTGCATTTTATCAGTTCTTTAAAAATTGTAGAGTTTTTCCTTTTAATGAATGAAAACAGTGTAAATTTTGTAAGCATTACTTTCTTCCTTGACACCAGAGCATGTCCTTAACTTGAGGTGTGTCATGTTCCTACATAAACTTATTAGTTCAGTGTTGCCAATTGTGTATTTTAACACAAAAGCATATTTTTATGATAAATATTTTCAAAAACCAAGGAAGGGAAAAAAGTAGCATCATTTTACATATCTGTAAAATTCTTTCATGTCTCTTTGAATTTAAAGTCTCATGTCTGTTTCTATATTCAGTCTGTTGCAATATGTTGTTTTAGTTAAAGTGTATGAAGAAAATCTGGCTTCATACAGATATGCAGTTGGAAAACAGTGAAAGTTGTGGCTACACTGAAAAGTCTTAGAATGACCAGGGATTGTCAGACCACATTTTGAGAAACCTTGTCCTAGTTCAATTATCTTGGTGAATTTGGTAAAACAGTGATTTTCTAATTGTTTTATTTTTTTCTAGTGTTGAAGAATCCTTTGTATTTTCTTTTAATGCCTGATTTCTTTAATTTTGGATTGTCCATGTCTGTTTCAACACTAGAATCTTCTATCATGTCTAGTCACTTTTGTTTTTAACCTAATCTAATCCTTTTTAGGTTATTATTTTTTTCAAATTATTTCTTGAGCTCATTTACCTCTCTTTCATGTTATTCTCATTTCTAACTTTTTTCAAATCTTGATTTATTTTATTTCACTATTGATTCTATTTTTTCCCATAATCTCAGTGTTCTTTGGCTTCTCTGATGGCTAAGAATCCAGCTGCCAATGCAGGAAACATGGGTTCCATCCCTGGTCAGGAGGATCACCTGTGGAAGGGAATGGTTACCCACTCCAGTATTCTTGCCTGAAGAATTCCATGGACAGAGGAACCTGGTGGGCTACAGTCCATGAGGTCCCCCAAAGAGTCGGACATGACTGATTGACTAGTACTTTCACTTTCACATGCTAAACCCTATCTTAGGAATGTCCATTGTGTTACAACTTAACACTGAAAAATTGGTCTTTTGTTTATTTTTAATGCTAGAATTTCTGACACCTGTTTTCTCTCATTCTTTCCTCAGGTAGCATCAGAATTTTCCTTTCTTATACCCACAGTTTTTTCTATTTTTAATTTAATTTGTGTCTTACTTCCAGTTGATTCATCCCAGTGTGGCTTACTCTTTTCGTTGAATATTTCAATAGCTATCCTGTCCAAGATCACGAGTCATGCTCAGTCCTTCCCAAAGACCCAATGAATCACCTATTAATTTTAATTGTTGCCCTGAGATCCACCTGTCAAGTTCTTTACTCCCAGTGGGGTGATCTTGTTTGCAGTGGGAAGTACTTCTCGGCTGGGTTTCCCAGCCCTTAGGTTACTAGCCCTTGTCTCCATTTGCTCACACGTGGCTGCCGTGCTGCTGGTTTGACCCGGTATCATCGCATACCCAGGATAGAGCTGCAGATTCACCTGGTCTTACTTGGGCATATTATTTTCAGCTTCTTGTTCTACTGTCTGAGTTTCTATATCCTTTTTAAAAAAGAAGGTTTGACGAGATCTTTAAAACTATTTATTTGGCATCATTCTTTGACCTCTTTCTTTCACTCTGGGTGACTGGAAATTGTCTGGTATTTCATTCTGCCATTAAGCATTGAAACTTCTCTCTTACTGCATTTACAAAATAATTTGAAATTCTCAATTGGTAAGTAACTAATATGAATTGTCCTTACACAAAGCATTGGAAGCTGGAGCTCTTGGAGAGAAGGACAGGAGTGGATTTTATTAGCGTAGCCTGATCACCTCCTTTCCCGGTTTACGTCTGCCTGTCAAAAACCTGGCCAGGTCTCCAATTTAGTCTCTTCAAGGGAAACAAATATTTCATCATATGATATTTATCAATTTCAGAAGCATTTACCTGATCAAGTGCTACATATAAGTCTTATTTGTGATTTTCTAAAAGAGGAGACCTCTGTGAAATAAGCATTCAGTCTGTAAAATATACAAACATCATCCCATTTTTAGACATTGGAAATATATTAAATATACTTATGTATGTAACACAAATATATGTGTAATGTGATTTTCTAAAATAAAATTAAAGTCTCCTTTGTATTCACAATGCTACTAAAATAATAATAATAATAATAATAATAAAAATTACTGAGAGCCTTGAGATCCAATGTTACCCTACAGAACCATGTTCTCCAGTCTCGCTTTAGAGATGATCACATACTCTAAAATTCAGCATTTGCAAACCTAGGTATGTTCCCTACAGAAAATCTTATATGTGTAAAAGGAGAATGGAGGATATAAATTTTATATTTAATAGATAATTCAAGATGCTTTTCCAAAGTGCTTTAAAAAATATATGCTGTTGCCAGCAATGTACAGGAATTCTTTTGCTATATATCTTTGCTTGTACTTGGTATTTTCTTACAAATTTTTTCTTCATTGTTAAATTATCATTTTCCTAATTACTATTGACTATGTATTTTTTCCCTGTGATGGTTGGCTGTTTGTTTTAGTGAGCCAGTTAGAAGAAAATCATCAGGTTTAAGGCACACAGTGGTGGAGATAGGTAACACTGGGGGCTCCACAGTGGGCCTTACAATGAGCAAAGCCGTCCACTCACATATGCACTGCGTTCCCCTGGCGTCCTTCCCCACCCCATAGTATAATTTTGAATTCACTACAGCTTTCATTTTATGTGCAAACTTTCTTGGGCTTTCCTCCTTTGTTCTATTCTGACATCTTACTAGAGTGATTGTTATTTCCAACCTAAGGGTCCTCTGATATCCTTTATCCTTTTACGGTTCGGACAGTTTCAATCACTACTTCATAACAAACTAGAAGTTTTATTTTAAATGCACTATAATGAATAGATATATCAGGCACATTTCTAGACCCAAACCTCAGGCATTTCTTCTGAGTACCAGTTTAAGTTTCTGCCAAAAGTTCCAGTCTGTGTATATTTATTTTCCAATACAGGCCATATTATCTGAGCCATCAGATACCAAAAGCTTAGTAGGATTGCCTATGCTCTCCAGAGCATAATTTCCTCTGGAAAATTTTCCTCTCTGAAAAATTTTAAGCATGCTTCTGAACAGGCATCCTCCCATTCAAATTCAGATTCTTTTTAGTGACTTTGTTAATTGGGCCAAAAGATCTCTAGATAAGAAATATGCTTTCACCAAAACCCCCCAAACCTATCTGTCTCTCAGCTTCTTGATTCCCACCTTGGTCTCTGGGAAACAGTAGCTTGTTTCTCACAACTTAATAAATGGTTCTTAATACTCCAGCTCTTGCAGTCCTCTGGGTTGTCAAATACAGTTGCACCCTGAATTTTAACTGGTTGTATTAGCTACAAAAGGATGACTGGTCATAAGTCCTTTTGTATGTCTTTCCCCAAGTCAGTTATCATGGCATCAATGATGCAGTGTCCTCACTTGCTCTTAAGTTTTATCAGTACAATTTTGCCTTGCTAGATAGTGACAAAATAAGTAGACAGCATCAAATATCAGAAGAAATAAATTAACCCTAAAGATGGACACCCTATTTGAACATCAGCTACACCAAATAAGGCATACTATTGCAAATAAGTACGTGGAAAGATGCTCAACCTCATTAGTTTTTACAAGAGTGCAGATTAAAACCACTATAAAATACTACCACATTCCTATTTAACTGGTTAAAAAACGAAATTGTGATCATTTCTTTTCTGATGAGAAAATGAAGTAAGTAGAGCTTTCATACACTATGAATTGGAATGAAAAATAATGCAACCACTTTGTTGGTGAGTTTAGCATGTTCTTTAAAAATCCATATTCTACTATTGTTGTGACTTAGTCAGTCACCAAGTCGCGTCTGACTCTTTGTGACCCCATGGACTGCAGCATGCCAGTCTCCCCTGTCCTTCACTATCTCGTGGAGTTTATTAAGATTCATGTCCATTGAGTCAGTGATGCTATCTAACCAACTCACTCTCTGCTGCCTCCTTCTCCATTTGCCTTTCATCTTTCCCGGAATCAGGGCCTTTTCCAATGAGTCAGCCCTTCACATCAGGTGGCCAAAGTGTTGGAACTTCAGCTTCAGCATCAGTCCTTCCAATGACTATTCAGGGTTGATTTCCTTTAGGATTGACTGGTTGGATCTCCCTGCAATCCAAGCGACTCTCAGGAGTCTTCTCAACACCACAATTCAAAAGCATCAATTCTTCAGCGCTCAGCCTTCTTTATGGTCCAACTCTCACATGCATACATGACTACTAGAAAAACCATAGCTTTGACTATATGGACCTTTGCTGGTAAAGTGATATCTCTGCTTTTTAATACACTGTCTAGGTTGGTCATAGCTTTCTTTCCAAGGAGCAAGCATCTCTTAATTTCATGGCTGCAGTCACTGTCCATGGTGATTTTGGAGCCCAAGAAAATAAAATCTGTTACTGCAACTGCATAATGAAATATCACAAAAAAATATTTTAATGAATTTTTGATAAATGCTGTAATGTGAATTTCAAAATAATTATGTTGAGTGAATATAGCCAACCATACAAAAAGTATTTTGTATGATTTCATTCATATAAAATTCTAGAAAATGCAAACTAATCTATAATGGATGAAAGGTCCTTGGTTGCTGCTTTTGTGGGTGCAGGGAGAAATGGAAGAGAGGGATTCCCAATGAGGAAACTTTGCAAAGTGATGGTTATTTTCACTCCCTTGATTATAGCAACTATCTTTCATTTGTATACATATGTGGTATTTATAAAATTGTACACTGTAAACAGGCACAGTTTATTGTATCTCAGTTATACTCAACAAACTTATTTTTAAAACATTCCACAGCAACCATTCTTTAGTCAGAACATCACTGTCTAATTTCTCTGCTGGAATTGTAATTTCTCTCCTGTATAACTCAATCTGTGATATCAAAGAAGGCTTGAGCATTTAGCATGGCTGATTAAAACTGAGTGAACGGTGAATTTAGATAATATACCCTTTGAAATGGAAAGGGCAAAGTGCTTCATTCACATATTTATCCTTATGTGTATTCAGGTGATAACAGATAATTTATTCCTCTGTCAGTTCACACCTCCTACATCCTCTTATCTCACAATCTTACTTGCAAGACCTTCAGATAAGCATCATCAACTCCTATGGAGCACACACTAAGGGGTAGACCATAAGCACTATATAAAGCAACCTTGAAAATATATTGCAACCACCCCTAAAACTAGAGGTTTTGAAGTCAATTTTGAAATCAACAGTAATATTTTCATCTTATGTTGATAGATAATTTTAGAATTAACAATATGCTTTTCACATATATGTTTTAAAAAGCCAAGATGAGAGTATGATTTATTAGTCTTTTGGCTATTTTTCATTGCAGAGATTCTGTCTTCTGTGTTGATAGCTATGGAGATTGATATATCTGAATCAAGGTAGGAAAACTTTTCTTGTTTGCTAAACACTAAACCAATTGTAGGTGGCACTGGTGGTAAGGAAACCACCTGCCAATGCAGGAGGCACAAGAGATGTGGATTCAGTCCCTGGCCCAGAAGATCCCCTGGAGGCATGGCAACTCACTCTAGTATTCTTGCCTGAAGAATTCCATGGACAGAGGAACCTGGCCTGCTACAGTTGATGAGATCACAGTCAGATATGACAAGCAAAGCAAGCAAGAAGTGACAAACACTAAACCAACTATAGTAGATACTATTTACCTTATTTTTATTTTTAATTGTGGTAAAATTCACAAAACATAATACTGACCATATAGTTTTAATGTATAGTTTAGTAGTATGAAGTACATTCACATTATTGTGCAGCCAATCTCTGGAACTCTTCATCTTGTAAAAATTAAACACGGTACCCATTAAAGACCTCTCTATTCCTTCTTCCACCCAGCCTCTGGCAACCACCATTCTAATTTGTCTCTATGAAATCGAGTACTCTAGATATCATATATAGGTAGAATCATATCATATTTGCTGGTTTGCTACTAGTTTATTTCACTTAACCTAATGTCCTCAGGTTTCATTCATGATGTAGCATGTAATAATTCTGGAAATGGATGAAATAAAGCATTTTCCACACATTGTACTGTTTCAGTTAACATTTTTTTGGCCGATAGTTTCTCAAAAGAAGAGTATATTTTTGCACAAAGAGGATATGAACTAAGTGACCTAATAGTACAATGTGTGTGAAAATAGGTTGATTTTTTTTCCTGAGGTTTTGTTTATATTGACCTATGGCAGGATAAAATAGGAAGCAGGGATAGCTGCTTGTGGTCATTTTAAAGATGAACTTATACTTAGTACTTGGGAACAATCTAAGGTCTTGGAGATGGTTATACATTGTTATGAGCTTTGTCACAGCAAATCTAATGTTTCAAATTGTGTATATTTTAAACCTGGACAATTCCTATTCTGGATTATAGCACAGACTGAGCCACTTTGTAATCCACACATTTGATATTCTTGGAATCACTAGTTGAAGGCTTAATAGCATATGTACTCACTCTCACATGACTTGAAATCTTTAAGTTGGGGTCCTGACTATAAAGCACAGTATCCTTCTGATATTTTATATTCTGTCAGTTGACTGAAAGACTGGGTTAAGGCAGAGATTTTTTCATTTTTAATGAAACTGTACTACCCAAACCTAAATCTGGAGTGTGCAGATAAAACATGATATATTTCCCATAAAAGATCAATTTTCTTACATCACAATGCCACTGATAAATGTTTAGGTTTATTTTCTTTAAGTGAATTATTCATTATAAAAAGATGTTTAAAATTTAAGATTTTCACCTAGCTATTTTCAAAGTGAGTTCTCTGAAGGATTTATTATTTTACATGTGTGTGCACCATCATATTTAATATCTATGTCTCCATTAATTTTTGTGATATAATTTCATATCTTATAAATACAACACTATCTCCCAATAAAAGCATTAAAATTCACAGCCTGCAGAAAATGAAAATACAGTGTTAAAAATCATGGGCAAGATATTATGCCTTAAACAAACCATCCAGATAAAACCTAAGCTATTTTATTCAAGATAGTAAATAACCTAATGCCTTCATTAACCTTTATTCCTTTTCACTAGCAGTCTTGGAACCTTGGCTCTGAGCTGAGCCCAGCAGGTTACCCATGAGGTGACATTTTAGAGATTGGCAAAGCTGTGCCCTCAGTTTCAGGGCACACTATCTCGAGTTTTTGTCTTTCACAGCAGGAGAAAGCCTCTCTCTGGATCCCTTTGTCCTTTTGAAAATAAACTTGAATGTGTGTACATGTAAATGCACGAATGTAAGGAATTTCTGCCAATGTGAAAAACATTTACCCACTTTTTAGTTTAAGATACAAGACTGAGTATGTCAGGTAGTTGAAAAAATATCTTAAACCAAATTCAACCAAAGAAAGAACTTAAAATACAAATCTTTGAGAATTCCTTAGAGTGTGCATTTTATTCCATAAAGATGGAAAATGTACTTAAGTAAAACTTTTCCTGGTTTGTCATTTGTTCTAATAATGTAAAGGGTTGTTTATAGAAAATAGATAAGCTAGATGTGGTATTTACAAAAGCCAGAGTATAATGTGGTACTTGGAAATGATAAAGATGTACACATAATAGCAAGTTCAGATCTTAATAACATACAAATGAATTAAAGAAAGAGAGATTTACATGCATAACAAAGTAGCACACATGTTAATTAACAAACATCCACTCAAAATAACAATACACATGTTTAGAAAGGCACAGAATAAAGCAATATATAATAAACAGTTTAGAATTGTTTCCTAAGTTGAAAGGCAGATAAAAGCAGACGGCTGACTGGCTGGCTGGATAGATAGGTAGGCAGATAAACAAAACGAGAGAAGAATCTTTGTGGACCAGATGGTATGTGCCATAATGCAAAAATTTTAATTAATTCAGATGTCTTCCTATGAGATCCAAAGAAAAAATTCCAGTGTAAATTGAATTTCAAAAGTATTTGAAGCTGTCTTCCTTTCTTTCATTCTCTATAAATACTGATGTATTAATAAATAAATAAGCCACTTCAAATAGGTAAAATTATAAAATAAGAAGTTATTATTTCTGAGGTCATCTCTGAATATTTTCTTCGCTTCTATGAATTTAGGGTCAAGAGCATGTGTCTGGTTCTCTTCCCAGATGCCATAGTTCAATAAACTCTTTAGGATTGTTGTGACATAACCTAAAATCTTCTCAGGAATAATTGGAACAGCAGAACAAAGGAAACAAAAGAAGAAATTAATCACATTTATGTAATATCTAATGTATAGTATTCCACCATGTATTTTGACTATATATACACATATATTTATATATGTAGATTTATTTTTCATATATTTAAAGTCCTTTTCTGTACCAGAGATTTGCTTTGGGAATATCACAGTAAACAATGCAAATTCCATGTCCCTTTGAAGTTTATTTCTATAGGGAGACCAACAATATCCCCAAATAAGTCTATAACATGATGTAGTAGTAAGTGCTATAAAACAAAAAGTAAATAGTGAGAAGTTATCATTTCTAACAGAGAAGCTGTCTTTATAGAGAGATAAAGGCGAGGTTCTTTGAGAAGGTGACATTTGAGCAGAGCCCTAATGACACAAAATTCCTGAAGCGGTCAATAATTTATGGAATCAAGATGCAAATGTGGTTCTTTAGTATAAAAGTCATGTATTAATAGATTGGGTTTTCTGACAGCAAATTCAGGTATACAAATAATTGCTTTTCTCTAATTCAACATCAATTCTCTTTTGAGCAGACATTTGACATGACAGTAGCAAATAGCTTAGTAAATTATAGGATAGCAGTTATTTATTATAAATAAATAAATATAAATTATAAATAAATATATAAACTATTATAGGATAGCAGTTATTTATTCAGTAATGAACTGAATTAAGTCAGTTCAGTACTGTAATCACTCTGACATTCTTCATTCTTTCCTTCTCCTCTTCCATTGCTCAGATAGGATTTATCTGAGCAATGATGGTGGTCGAGTTGTGGTGGGACAGCATTGTAGTTCCAGGTGGGTTAAATAAAAGCATGTGGTCCACAAATGCTCCATGCTGAAAAGTGAAAGTGCTAGTCACTCAGTTGTGTCTGACTCTTTGTGACCCCCAAGGACTGTAGCCTGCCAGCCAGCTCTGTCCGTGGGATTCTCCAGGCAAGAATATTGGAGTGGGTTGCCATGCCCTCCTCCAGAGGAATCTTCCAGACCCAGGAACTGAACCCAGGTCTCCCACATTGCAAGCAGATTCTTTACCATTTGAGCCACAAGGGAAGCCCATGTTCCATGCTGGCACCGTCTAAAGTGTACAAATATGCCCAAACTATTGCATGGTCATCCTTCCATAATGAACTCCTCTGTTCTATTTTCCTGCCTGGTGTCTGACCATATGGTGAATGCCTTCTCCTGCTGTATCCCCTGGTCATGGACACAGAACTCTCTCAGAGTTTTCTGTTTGCTTGCTTATGACCTCCCAGGCATAGGAAATGTTAGACTGAGATTCAAGCCTGACTCTCAGTACCAGTTCAAGCCCTTGGTATGTGAATACTCATCTCTCTTCTATGTTTCTTCTTTTACTATTTTTATTGGAGTATAGCTGACATATAATGTTGTGTTAGTTTAAGGTGTACAATAAAGTGAATTATTTATACATATACATATATCCACTCTTCTATAGACTTCCCCATAGTGTTAGTTGCTCAGTTGTGTCTGACTCTTTGCAACCTCATAGACTGTAGCCTGCCAGAATCCTCAGTCCAAGGAATTCTCCAGGCAAGAATACTGCAGTGGGTTGCCATTTCCTTCTCCAAGAGATTGTCCCAGCCCAGAGATTGAACCCACATCTCCTGCATTGCAGGTGGATTCTTTGACCATCAGAACCACCAGGGAAACCATCTTTTTCCTATAGATGTCATTACATAATATTGAATGGAATTTCCTGTGCTACCCAGTAGGTCCTAGTTATTATCTATTTTATATGTAGTAGTGTGTATATGTTAATCCCAGTCTTCCAATTTATCCCTCTCTCCTTTCCTCATAGGTAACTCTAGGTTTAGTTTGCACATCTGTGACTCTATTTCTCTTTTGTAAATAAGTTGATTTTACCTTTTTTTTTTAGATTTCACATGCAAATGGTATCATATATTTGTCTTCATCTGTCTGACTTACTTCACTCTTCCTAGTTCCTTTACTGTGAGGGAAAGGGGAGTCCTTTAAGCTTTCCCCTTCTCAATTTTCCTGGTTGGAAAGGGGCAATATCAACCTCTAATCTTGTATATGAACATTTTCAGGAGGTTCTAGTACCATTCCCTTTCCCTTAAAGTTAATAAGGAAGGCAGGATATATGACTTATCCTGTTGCCAACCATTGTTAACAATTTTTCTTCCACTTTGTTTCCTTCTGCCGCTTGGAAAATCTTTAGTCAGAAGGACAGTGGAAGAACCACCTCAGCAAATAATCCTTCTGTCTTGTTTTATTATCAGCTTTAACTTGAGAGTTGAGCAATTATGTGTTAATTCTTCGGTGGCAATGCTCTCTGGAGGACAGAGCCCCTCAGGGCTGAGGAAAACGGACTTGAGAAACAAGTGAAGCTTGGAAAGTGGATGAGTGAATATTTCACAGAGTTTTCAAGGTGCAAATTTTAAACAGCCTCAAACCCTCAGGTCGTGAAATGTACAAAATTCCATAGAAAATATACAAAATATTATCCAGTGAAGGAAGGTCTGTTTCTACAAATAGACATTTCTGTGAAGCCAGGAAGAAAGCAAGACATAATCTGAGGCTGTGAGTGCCGCAGGAGGATGCAAGTAGCAAAGAGCTGGGAACTGTTGACCAAGTCTTAGGTCTATTCAGGAGGGGAGTCAGCTTAGCAAACCCTCCACCTGGGAAACCCTCCTGGGCCTGGGAAAAGGGTGAACTGGCACAAACCCCACTATGCCTGCAATAAGGTAATACCATTTTCCCAAGTCCTTGTTCAGTTGGGGATTAAAATACAATAAAGTTAATTAGGTGTCTTTGGGTCTGAGTTATGCTACATGCATTGTCTGAATATTTGTACCCACATAACTATAAAGGTAATTGCATTGGTAACACCACTCTGTCTCTGACTAGAGCAAATGGAAACCTGATAAAACATCCTCAAGTCCCAAAGGAAAGTATGCAATGAGAGTAAATAAAATGAAAAAAAAAAAAAAGAAGTATATATGGGTAAATATGATAAAACTTACTATCTAGAAAAAGTTGACTATCTATAAAAAGTAATAATAACATATAAATTGTAGAGATTTTTAAAAGGTCACAATTAAATTGCAAGACAATAATAGCATGTAAGCTGGAAGAGGTTAAAGAGTTTAGGATCCTTAAGTTGTTTAGAAAGCAGATAAAGAAATTGTTCATATTTAATCTTTTAAGTTAGGCTTGTGTGTTAAAATTTCAAGGCTAACGACACACACATGCACATACATAAGCAGAACTATTTTTCTAATTATTTAAAAAAGTTGTTTGAGAGAGAGGATAAAAGTAGAAGTAGAGATAAAACAGTTTTGTATTAACACAAAATAAAATATGAAGTACAGGGAAAAATAAATGAGGTAATCAATAAATAGCAAGAGTAGTGTAAAAATAAACCTAAATATATATCTGTACTTATATAAATAAATATATTTAGACATTGAGTTTTAAAAGCTTCAATTACTTTTTAGCAGAATACTCCTGAAATACAAAGACTGATAAAAGTACAAAGTGAAAATTTGCGAAAAGAAATTATCACCAGATAAGAAGGTGATAATAGAACTTAAAGCTGGCATAAATTAGTGATACCATTTACATAACACAGAAATTAAAGGAAAAAATGAACACACATTTGCACATTTACTGAAAGAATATAATTGTGTATTTTGTGATTTAAGACTACTGATATCACCTTTGGACACAAATCAAAACCACTAGATATGTCTTCCCTCAACTAAAATGGTTTACTTTAAGAAAAGCTAATTGTGTTCCAGGTCCATGTTTATTATCGTCGATAGGCAGTGCTACATGTCTGCTTCACCTCTTGCTCATAATATGATTTTTAAACAGGCATAAATAATGTTCAGTTCCTCAGATCATCCAGAGTAGTAATCTTGCCTCTAGTATTAATTAATTGGTGGCTTGTAAAGTTAAGAGGCACACTTTCATTTATGTAAATATTCTGTTTCAATTACTCTGTTATAGTGGAACTGTGAATAGCTTAGTTATAAGAAGAAAACAAGATGCACTTTAATTAGCACATTCAGGTCTAACTATGTCAGGCTTTCCTGGTGGCTCAGTGGTAAAGAATCAGCCTGCCAATGCAGGAGATATGGATTCAAGCCCGGGGTTGGGAAGATCCCCAGAGGAGGAGATGGCAAACCACTCCAGTATTCCTGCCTGGGAAATCCCATGGACAGAGGAGCCTAGTGGGCTACAGAACATGCTGTCACAGGAGTTGGATATGACTTAGTGACTAAACAACCACCACAAAAGGTGAATATATCTGAGCCATAGATGTTGATCTCTCCAAGGTTTAAGGAGCTTTTCATTTGCATTAAAAGAAATCAATGGCATAATCAATATACTGCTTAAATATCTGGGCCAACCCTAATTCAAGGGTTGTAAATCATTTATAGAAAATGAGGTAAGGTATGGCTAGAACCTCCCAGAATCGGATGGGAATGGAATATTTCTTCATTTGACTACCTATTTGATTTCATTCATCAGAGATTGGTGGGTTTTGTCAAATAGCTCTTTTGCATATTTTGCTAGTTTATTAGGTTACTATATTAGATTATACATAAGTATTCCATTTTGGTGGGTCCTGATATAAGTGATATTGTTTTAATTTTCAAACTCCACCTGTCCATTGTCAGTATGATGATTCTGCCCTCCTGCTCAGTTGCCTCAGTCATCCCTGACTCTTTGCGACCCTATGGATTCTAGCTCGGCAGGCTCCTCTGCCCATGGGGTTTCCCAAGCAAGAATACTGGAATGGGTTGCCATGCCCTTCTCCAGGGGATCTTCCTGACCCAGGGATCGAGTCAGGGTCTCTTACATCTGCATTGCAGGAAAGAGATTGATTTTTGTATATTAACCTTGTTTTCAGAAACCTTGCTATAATCACTTGTTAGTTGCAGGAGGGTTTTTTTTTTTTTTTTTTTTTGGTCAGTTCTTAATGGATTTTCTACATAGATGATCATGTCATCTGTGAACATAGACAATTTTATTTCCTTCTTATCAATCTATATCCCTTCCTTCCCTTCCTTTAACTCCCCACTCCCTTCTTCCCTCCCCTCCTCCCCCTTTCCTCCTCTCTTCTCCTCTCCTCTTCCCTTTCCTTTCCTTAGTGTTTTAGCTAGTACTTCTCATGCTAGATTGAAAAAAAGTCCTGAGAGGGGACATCCTTACCTTGTTTCTTATCTTAGTGGGAAAACGTCGTTTCTCACAATTAAGAATGTTAGTTGTAGGTATTTTGTAGATAGTCTTTATCAAGTTAAGTTTTCCTTTATTCCTAATTTACTCAGAATTTTTACCAAGAATAAATGCTTTATTTTGTCAAATGCTTTTTCCGCATCTATTGCTATGGTTATGTAATTTTTATTTTTTAGTCTGTTGATAGGATGGATTACTTTAACTGACTTTTGAATATTAAAATGGCCTTGAATACTTGGGATAAATCCCACTGGGTTTTGGTGTATAATTTTTTTTATACTTTTTTGGATTTAATTTGTTTATATTTTGTTGAGAATTTTACATTTATGTTCATGAAATATATCGATCTGCAGTTTTCTTTTCTTTTTTTTTTTTTAATTTTTTTATTAGTTGGAGGCTAATTACTTCACAACATTTCAGTGGGTTTTGTCATACATTGATATGAATCAGCCATAGATTTACACTTATTCCCCATCCCGATCCCCCCTCCCATCTCCCTCTCCACCAGATTCCTCTGGGTCTTCCCAGTGCACCAGGCCGGAGCACTTGTCTCATGCATCCAACCT
The DNA here is from genome assembly GCF_910594005.1 of Cervus elaphus. Lineage (NCBI taxonomy): Eukaryota > Metazoa > Chordata > Mammalia > Artiodactyla > Cervidae > Cervus > Cervus elaphus. The sequence goes on along the minus strand of NC_057833.1, from coordinate 28,931,811 downwards.
GGGCTGGTGATCTGTTTCACCATAGATAGTATACATGCTGTTCTTTTGAAACATCCCACCCTCACCTTCTCCCACAGAGTTCAAAAGTCTGTTCTGTATTTCTGTGTCTCTTTTTCTGTTTTGCATATAGGGTTATCGTTAACATCTTTCTAAATTCCATATATATGTGTTAGTATGCTGTAATGTTCTTTATCTTTCTGGCTTACTTCACTCTGTATAAGGGGCTCCAGTTTCATCCATCTCATTAGGACTGGTTCAAATGAATTCTTTTTGACGGCTGAGTAAAATTCCATGGTGTATATGTACCACAGCTTCCTTATCCATTCATCTGCTGATGGGCATCTAGGTTGCTTCCATGTCCTGGCTATTATAAACAGTGCTGCGATGAACATTGGGGTGCATGTGTCTCTTTCAGATCTGGTTTCCTCAGTGTGTATGCCCAGAAGTGGTATTGCTGGGTCATATGGCAGTTCTATTTCCAGTTTTTTAAGGAATCTCCACACTGTTTTCCATAGTGGCTGTACTAGTTTGCATTCCCACCAACAGTGTAAGAGGGTTCCCTTTTCTCCACACCCTCTCCAGCATTTATTGCTTGTAGACTTTTGGATAGCAGCCATCCTGACTGGTGTGTAATGGTACCTCATTGTGGTTTTGATTTGCATTTCTCTAATAATGAGTGATGTTGAGCACCTTTTCATGTGTTTGTTAGCCATCTGTATGTCTTCTTTGGAGAAATGTCTGTTTAGTTCTCTGGCCCATTTTTTGATTGGGTCATTTATTTTTCTGGAATTGAGCTGCAGGAGTTGCTTGTATATTTTTGAGATTAATCCTTTGTCTGTTTCTTCATTTGCTATTATTTTCTCCCAATCTGACGGCTGTCTTTTCACCTTACTTATAGTTTCTTTTGTAGTGCAAAAGCTTTTAAGTTTCATTAGATCCCATTTGTTTAGTTTTGCTTTTATTTCCAATATTCTGGGAGGTGGGTCATAGAGGATCTTGCTGTGATTTATGTCGGAGAGTGTTTTGCCTATGTTCTCCTCTAGGAGTTTTATAGTTTCTGGTCTTACATTTAGATCTTTAATCCATTTTGAGTTAATTTTTGTGTATGGTGTTAGAAAGTGTTCTAGTTTCATTCTTTTGCAAGTGGTTGACCAGTTTTCCCAGCACCACTTGTTAAAGAGGTTGTCTTTTTTCCATTGTATATCCTTGCCTCCTTTGTCAAAGATAAGGTGTCCATAGGTTCGTGGATTTATCTCTGGGCTTTCTATTCTGTTCCATTGGTCTATATTTCTGTCTTTGTGCCAGTACCACACTGTCTTGATGACTGTGGCTTTGTAGTAGAGTCTGAAGTCAGGCAGGTTGATTCCTCCAGTTCCATTCTTCTTTTTCAAGATTACTTTGGCTATTCGAGGTTTTTTGTATTTCCATACAAATTGTGAAATTCTTTGGTCTAGTTCTGTGAAAAATACCGTTGGTAGCTTGATAGGGATTGCATTGAATCTATAGATTGCTTTGGGTAGAATAGCCATTTTGACAATATTGATTCTTCCAATCCATGAACACGGTATGTTTCTCCATCTGTTTGTGTCCTGTTTGATTTCTTTCATCAGTGTTTTATAGTTTTCTATGTATAGGTCTTTTGTTTCTTTAGGTAGATATACTCCTAAGTATTTTATTCTTTTTGTTGCAATGGTGAATGGTATTGTTTCCTTAATTTCTCTTTCTGTTTTTTCATTGTTAGTATATAGGAATGCAAGGGATTTCTGTGTGTTAATTTTATATCCTGCAACTTTACTATATTCGTTGATTAGTTCTAGTAATTTTCTGGTAGAGTCTTTAGGGTTTTCTATATAGAGGATCATGTCATCTGCAAACAGTGAGAGTTTCACTTCTTCTTTTCCTATCTGGATTCCTTTTGCTTCTTTTTCTGCTCTGATTGCTGTGGCCAAAACTTCCAACACTATGTTGAACAGTAGTGGTGAGAGTGGGCACCCTTGTCTTGTTCCTGATTTCAGGGGAAATGCTTTCAATTTTTCACCATTGAGGGTGATGCTTGCTGTGGGTTTGTCATATATAGCTTTTATTATGTTGAGGTATGTTCCTTCTATTCCTGCTTTTTGGAGAGTTTTAATCATAAATGAGTGTTGAATTTTGTCAAAGGCTTTCTCTGCATCTATTGAGATAATCATATGGTTTTTATCTTTCAATTTGTTAATGTGGTGTATTACATTGATTGATTTGCGGATATTGAAGAATCCTTGCATTCCTGGGATAAAGCCCACTTGGTCGCGGTGTATGATTTTTTTAATATGTTGTTGGATTCTGTTTGCTAGAATTTTGTTAAGGATTTTTGCATCTATGTTCATCAGTGATATTGGCCTGTAGTTTTCTTTTTTTGTGGCATCTTTGTCAGGTTTTGGAATTAGGGTGATGGTGGCCTCATAGAATGAGTTTGGAAGTTTACCTTCTTCTGCAATTTTCTGGAAGAGTTTGAGTAAGGTAGGTGTTAGCTCTTCTCTAAATTTTTGGTAGAATTCAGCTGTGAAGCCATCTGGTCCTGGGCTTTTGTTTGCTGGAAGATTTTTGATTACACTTTCGATTTCCTTGCCTGTGATGGGTCTGTTAAGATCTTCTATTTCTTCCTGGTTCAGTTTTGGAAAGTTATACTTTTCTAAGAATTTGTCCATTTCATCCAAGTTGTCCATTTTATTGGCATAGAGCTGCTGGTAGTAGTCTCTTATGATCCTTTGTATTTCAGTGTTGTCTGTTGTGATCTCTCCATTTTCATTTCTAATTTTGTTAATTTGGTTCTTCTCTCTTTGTTTCTTAATGAGTCTTGCTAATGGTTTGTCAATTTTGTTTATTTTTTCAAAAAACCAGCTTTTAGCTTTGTTGATTTTTGCTATGGTCTCTTTAGTTTCTTTTTCTTTTTTTTTTTTTTTTAATTTATTTATTTATTTTTTTAAATTTTTTTATTAGTTGGAGGCTAATTACTTCACAACATTTCAGTGGGTTTTGTCATACATTGATATGAATCAGCAATTTCTTTCCTTCTGCTAACCCTGGGGTTCTTCATTTCTTCCTTCTCTAATTGCTTTAGGTGTAGAGTTAGGTTATTTATTTGGCTTTTTTCTTGTTTCTTGATGTAAGCCTGTAATGCTATGAACCTTCCCCTTAGCACTGCTTTTACAGTGTCCCATAGGTTTTGGGTTGTTGTGTTTTCATTTTCATTCATTTCTATACATATTTTGATTTCTTTTTTGATTTCTTCTATGATTTGTTGGTTATTCAGAAGCGTGTTATTTAGCCTCCAGGTGTTTGAATTTTTAACAATTTTTTTCCTGTAATTGAGATCTAATCTTACTGCACTGTGGTCAGAAAAGATGACTGGAATGATTTCAATTTTTTTGAATTTTCCAAGACTAGATTTATGGCCCAGGATGTGATCTATTCTGGAGAAGGTTCCGTGTGCACTTGAGAAAAAGGTGAAGTTGATTGTTTTGGGGTGAAATGTCCTATAGATATCAATTAGGTCTAGCTGGTCCATTGTGTCATTTAAAGTTTGTGTTTCCTTGTTAATTTTCTGTTTAGTTGATCTATCCATAGTTGTGAGTGGGGTATTAAAGTCTCCCACTATTATTGTGTTACTATTAATTTCCTCTTTCATACTCGTTAGTGTTTGCCGTACATATTGCGGTGCTCCTATGTTGGGTGCATATATATTTATAATTGTTATATCTTCTTCTTGGATTGATCCTTTGATCATTATGTAGTGTCCTTCTTTGTCTCTTTTCACAGCTTTTATTTGAAAGTCTATTTTATCTGATATGAGTATTGCGACTCCTGCTTTCTTTTGGTCTCCATTTGCATGAAATATTTTTTTCCAGCCCTTCACTTTTAGTCTGTATGTGTCTCTTGTTTTGAGGTGGGTCTCTTGTAGACAGCATATATGGGGGTCTTGTTTTTGTATCCATTCAGCCAATCTTTGTCTTTTGGTTGGGGCATTCAACCCATTTACATTTAAGGTAATTATTGATAGGTGTGGTCCCGTTGCCATTTACTTTGTTGTTTTGGGTTCACGTTTATACAACCTTTCTGCATTTCCTGTCTAGAGAAGATCCTTTAGCATTTGTTGAAGAGCTGGTTTGGTGGTGCTGAATTCTCTCAGCTTTTGCTTATCTGTAAAGCTTTTGAGTTCTCCTTCATATCTGAATGAGATCCTTGCTGGATACAGTAATCTAGGTTGTAGGTTATTCTCTTTCATTACTTTCAGGACGTCCTGTCATTCCCTTCTGGCCTGGAGGGTTTCTATTGATAGGTCAGCTGTTATCCTTATGGGAATCCCTTTGTGTGTTATTTGTTGTTTTTCCCTTGCTGCTTTTAATATTTGTTCTTTGTGTTTGATCTTTGTTAGTTTGATTAATATGTGTCTTGGGGTGTTTCGCCTTGGGTTTATCCTGTTTGGGACTCTCTGGGTTTCTTGGACTTGAGTGGCTATTTCCTTCCCCATTTTAGGGAAGTTTTCAGCTATTATCTCCTCGAGTATTTTCTCATGGCCTTTCTTTTTGTCTTCTTCTTCTGGAACTCCTATGATTCGAATGTTGGGGCGTTTCACAGTGTCCCAGAGGTCCCTGAGGTTGTCCTCATTTCTTTTGATCCTTTTTTCTTTTTTCCTCTCTGCTTCATTTATTTCCACCATTTTATCTTCTACCTCACTTATCCTATCTTCTGCCTCCGTTATTCTACTCTTGGTTCCCTCCAAAGTGTTTTTGATCTCATTCATTGCATTGTTCATTTTTAATTGACTCTTTTTTATTTCTTCTAGGTCTTTATTAAACAATTCTTGTATCTTTTCAATCTTTGTCTCCAGGCTATTTATCTGTAACTCCATTTTGTTTTCAAGATTTTGGATCATTTTTATTATCATTATTCTAAATTCTTTTTCAGGTAGATTCCCTATCTCCTCCTCTTTTGTTTGACTTGGTGGGCATTTTTCATGTTCCTTTACCTGTTGGGTATTTCTTTGCCTTTTCATCTTGTTTAGATTGCTGTGTCTGGAGTGGACTTTCTGTATTCTGGAGGTCTGTGGTTCCTTTTTATTGTGGAGGATTTACCCAGTGGGTGGGGTTAGACGATTGGCTTGTCAAGGTTTCCCGGTTAGGGAAGCTTGCGTCAGTGTACTGGTGCGTGGAACTTGATTTCTTCTTTTTGGAGAGCAATGGAGTGCCCAGTAATGAGTTTTGAGATGGGTCTATGTGTTAGGTGTCACCTTGGGCAGCCTGTATGTTGACATTCGGGGCTATGTTCCTGTGTTGCTGGAGAATTTGCGTGGTATGTCTTGCTCTAAAACTTACTGGCTCTTGGGTGGTGGTTGGTTTCAGTGTAGGTATGGAGGCTTTTGGACGGTCACTTATTGCTTAAAGTTCCATGTAGTCAGGAGTTTTCTGGTGTTCTCATATTTTTGTTCTGTTTTGATTTTAGGGTAGTCTCAGTCTTATAAAATAAGTTAGGAAGAATTCCCTTTGTATCTATTCTTTGAAGAAGGTTGTGGAGAATTTGTATAATTTCATCCTTGAAAGTTTGGTAGAATTCACCAGCAAACTCATGACTCATCAGTGACTTGATGCTTTGTCTTTTGGAAGGCTATTATTTATTGCTTAAATGCATTTAATAGATTTAGACCTATTTAGGATGTTTACTTCTGTGAGTTTTGGAAATTGTGTCTTTCAAGAAGTTGGTCCATATCAACTGGGTTAGCGAAGTTGTGACCATAGAGTTGTTCATAATATTCCTTTATTATTCTTTTCATGTGCATCTTTTCATGATATCTTTTGATGTCACCTCTTTCATTTCTGATATTAGTAATTTGTGTATCAACTCTCTTTCAGCATGGCTAGAGGTTTGTCAATTTTGTTGCTCTTTTTAAAGAATCAGCTTTTAATCAGCTTTTTGTTTCACTGACTTTCTCTATTGATTGCCTGTTTTGAATCTTATTGATTTCTGCATTCATTCTTATTATTTCTTTCCTTCTGCTTAGTTTGAATTTAATTTGCTCTTCTTTTTCTTATTTCCTTAGGTGGAGACCTAGATGATTAACTTTCTATTTTTCTTCTCTTCTAACATATGTGTTCAATGCTATAAATGTCCTTTTAAGTATTGCTTTCAATTTATCCCACAAAATTTGATGTTTCATTTTCATTTAGTTAAAAAATACTGTTTGATTTTTCATGATATTTCTTCATTGTCCCATTATTTAGAAATGTATTTTTCAATCTCCACTATTTTGTAAGAAATCTCTCTGTTATTGATTTCCAGTTTAATTCCATTGTAGTCTAAGAAAAGGCATTGTATAATTTCTATTCTGATTTTCTGACTTCTGTGTTTTGTCCATTTCTGAGACAGGAGTGTTGAAGTCACCAGCTATGCTAATGAATTCATTTATTCCTCCTTGTAGTTCTATCATTTTTTGTCTCATGTAATTTGAAATTTTGTTATTAAAAATTATGTCTTCTGTAGAACTGACTCCAGTATCATTATGTAATATCCTTCTTTATCCCTGATAACTTTCCTTGCTTTGGCTGAAATTAACATGGTGCTATGTTACTTCAGTTGTGTCCAACTCTGCGACCCTATGTGCTGTAGCTTTCCAGGCGCCTCTGTCCATGGGATTCTCCAGGCAAAAATACTGGAGTGGATTGTCATGCACTTCTCTAGGGCATCTTCCCAACACAGGGATCAAACGCACATCTCTTTATGTCTCCTGCACCGGCAGTGGGTTCTTTACCTCTAGCACCACCTGGAAAGCCCTAACATAGCCACTTCGGCTTATTTTCTGTTAGTGTTATCATATTTTCTCCATCCTGTTACTTTTAATCTTTATGTCTATATATTGAAAGTGAGTTTCTTGTAGAAAGCATATCATTGTGTCTTGTTTGTTGATTCACTCTTTTAATTGACACATATAGATCATTAATGTTCAAAATCATCATTGTTATGATTGGATCAGTATTTTCCATATTTGTTACTCTTAGGTAGTGTGAATACCTGTAATAACAAAGTGACCCTAATTCATTCCTTCTGTCTCTTGTAATGTTGCTATAATTCACTTCACTTACATATAAGCGTACATAAACAGATATAATATATATACATAAACAGATATATATATAATAGTTTATAGCTCTGTTTATGTATATAAACAAATATATATATGTACATATATATATATATAAGAGAACCATTTCTTTATATATTTTGCCTTTTTTTTTTCCCTTTCAATTGTTTCAAATGAAGGGGACATTTGAAGTTCCTTCCAGATCTTGTCTGCAAGTAGAATAACAAGAATTATTTCTCTTATGAAAGTCAGAGGAAAACAATAATTTGGAGAGAGGAAGGGGTGTTTGTTCATGAGTAATCTTTGCTAGGTTTAACTGAATGCAATAAAACTTTGGTCAGATATTAGTATTGATGTATATCAATAAAAATCGATATATGCAATTTTTTTTAATTTGCAATTTTAATCCAGTAATTGGATCACCTTTATGAATTTTAATATAGATAATTATTTTGTGCTTTGAATAAATGCTTTCTATTATACTTTCATCCTGGAGAAAGAAATGCAACTCACTCCAGTATTCTTGCCTGGAAAATCCCATGGTCAGAGGAGTCTAGCAGGCTATAGTCCATGGGGTCGCAAAGAGGTGGACACGGCAGTGACTGAGCATATACTGTCATTGCTCTTCAGCCAAAGACACTGAAAATACACTTACAGTTGAATAAATTTATTTTGTTTCTCCTGAAAAGTAGGGAGAGACACACAATGGGAAAGTGTCTCAGTGAGAGGCTGTAATTGCTAAAGACTCAAGGAAGAAAGGCTTTGATTGAATTATATATATATATACATATATATATATATAAAAATATATATATCATATCATCTTTAAAGCAGGAGAAATAAATTGAGGTTAAATTTGTAATTGGTAAGAGGTAGCACTCATAAATGTCAGGGTTGGGATATTTGGTCTCTTTTTGTGGTAAAGATAATAATTATTTCATTATGATAATCAGCCATAAGTTTGAAATTCTTTTGTTTTTGTCTTAATTTATCAGCATAACAGATTTACCTTGTCTGATGTTGATGTTCTTTGAAAGTATGTATGTTCAACAGAAGAAAACCAGTGTCTAGCTGTGAGTGCCAGGCCAGTAACCAGATGTTGAAGGTTGTTTTGCTCTTTCTCATTGTCATGCTGTGAAAGGCAGCATGATAGAGTGGCAAGAATCCTGCATTGGTATCCGCAGTATTTGCATTGCCATCACCATTCTTTTGTCATCAGTGGGTCCTTGGACATGTAAACTAAAATTTCTGTGTCTTAGTGTCTAGTTTCCCTTAGGCAACAATTCTGGGTCTAACTCTATAAAATTAGAGAGTTAGGCTTAATGACTCCTAAAGTCGTTCCCATTTCTTGCATTCTATAAATGAGACTTTTTATAAAAGCTAACAGAATTCCATTGTGAAATGTTGAATAAAATAAAACCATCAGGGAGTTTTATTTACTGTTTCTTTAGATATAAGCTTTATAGTAAAGATAAAAGGTCTCTATGCTCTGTTTATAGCTTCCTGATCTCAGGAAATAAGTCAATGAATAAAGCTGTCCCTTATTTCATCCTTTCCTACAATGCCAATAGTTATACTTCATTTCATTCAGTGACTCTGAAAATAATAAAATTCATTTTTCCTTTTAATGGGAAACAGTATATTACAAATAAATCTTTTCATTTCTTTTCCCTACAATCTCAAATCAATATGTCTTATGGGTAATTTTTTGTATAGTATGTTTTATGGCTGAGTTTATAAATAAGACAGAAAATGTTCAGAATTTTAGAATTATAGTCATCACTAGGATCTATATTTTTGTCTTTTTCTTCTGTGTGACTAGCCATTGCTGGTAGAGCCTCACATTTTAGTAACGAATCCTTTAGAAATGTTTTACAACTAGGTAATCTAAAAGGAGAGAAGGCATTTGGTTTGTTTGTTCTCACACTGGTTTTCCATGAAGGTTCTGTTTTTTGTTGAAAGTCACTGGGATATCTCTTATCTGTCTCTTAACTGGCATTTTGCTATAATGTGGTGTGAAATATTGTTAATAGACAATGTCTCTTTATGTGTGTTAGAGTCTTCTTCGTATGTTTATCTAAATACATAACCCAAGCTGCTAAGTCAAAGTATGTTTCCTTTTACATGTATAAATCCTCTATAAATGGATCAGTCTGTGACTAGATCAAGGGCTACCTGTCTGTCTAGTATGGATCTTTTGTAGATTGACAGATGACCTTGCTTCATCTGTCTGCTCCTAGGAGAATTATAGGCTTGATGTACAACGATACAATGAGAGTCTGACCTATTAAGTAAACAGTTAGAATCTGCTTAGATTTATCTTTTAGCATAAATATTAACAAAATGAGCTAAGATTTACATAGAGTTCTTTAATGAAAGAGACACATGGGCATGTGATAACTTAGCTATAAATATATTAGAGAAATAAATATACAGTTTAGCATATGATTTATTAAGTTCAAATAAATATACATTTTTTTCAGCATTCCTGGCTTTACTATTCTCTCTTTTTTAGAACAGATTAGTAATAAAATATGGAAGGTCAGGACAAGATGTGGTGACATTTATCCTTTGAAATTTATAGTTTGTTTCATAGAAAAACCATTCTGCATTGTTTTTAACCTCAAGTGTATTATTATCTCAATAGTGATCTTAGTATTCCAGGGAATCAACATATATATGAGGGTCCCTTAAAAGAGCTATAATGTATAAGATGTTAAATATTAAAATTATGAAAAACTAAGAATTTCTAAAAGGAAACAATCAAGCATCATCATATAATAATAAAATATGAATTTTCTGAGATAATTCTTTCTTTTCAGAATTTTATTCCTTTCTTAAAGTGTTATATTATGTTTAAAATTCAATATCTATGTCTTTGCAGTGCTTTTTAAAAATTTATTTTAATTTTTATATAATATTAAAGTATAGCTGATTGACAATGATGTACAGTTATAAGTGTGCAATGTAATTATTTCATTATATCTCTACAAATATAATCTTTTTTTTAAATTCTTTTCCCATTTAGGTTATTACAGAATATTGAACTGAGTTCCTGCACTATAAGGTATGTCCTTGTTGGTTATCAACTTTAAATGTAAAGTGTATACATATGAATCTCAAACTCTTGATATATCCCCTCCCTTCTCCTCTGGTAACCAAAAATTCATTCTCTAAGTCTGTGAGTGCTTCAGTTTTATAAATAAGGTCATTTATTTATATATATTTTTAGATTCTGCATACAAGTTATATCATACGATATTTGTCTTTGTCTGACATCCTTCACTTACTGTGATAATCACCAAGCCCACATATGTTGGTGCAAATGACATTATTTCATTATATTTAATGGCTGAATTGTATTTCATTGTATACATGAACCACATATTATTGTAAAAATCTAAACGTGTGGTTGATTTCTCCCTTTTAGACTGTGGTTACACACAAATGCAGAAAGCCATAGTTATACGTGAACATGTCCATACATAAATGAATTCACAGTTCAGTTCAGTTCAGTCACTCAGTCATGTCTGACTCTTTGTGACCCCATGAACTGCAGCACTCCAGGCCTCCCTGTCCATCACCAACTCCCGGAGTCCACCCAAACCCATGTCCATTGAGCCGGTAATGCCATCCAACCATCTCATCCTCTATCGTCCCCTTCTCCTCCTGCCCTCAATCTTTCCCAGCATCAGGGTCTTTTCAAATGAGTCAGTTCTTCGCATCAGGTGGCCAAAGTATTGGAGTTTCAGTTTCAGCATCAGTCCTTCCAATGAATATTCAGGACTGATTTCCTTTAGGATGGACTGGCTGGATCTCCTTGCAGACCAAGGGACTCTCAAGAGTTTTCTCCAACACCACAGTTCAAAACCATCAATTTTTCAGTGTTCAGGTTTCTTTATAGTCCAACTCTCACATCCATACAGGACCACTGGAAAAACCATAGCCTTGAATAGAAGGACCTTTGTTGACAAAGTAATGTCTCTGCTTTTCAATATGCTATCTAGGTTGGTCATAACTTTCCTTCCAACGAGTAAGCGTCTTTTAATTTCATGGCTGCAGTCACCATCTGCAGTGATTTTGGAGCCCAGAAAAATAAAGTCAGTCACTGTTTCCACAGTTTCCCCATCTATATGCCATGAAGTGATGGGACTGGATGCCATGATCTTAGTTTTCTGAATGTTGAGCGTTAAGTCAACTTTTTCACTCTCCACTTTCACTTTCATCAAGAGGCTCTTTAGTTCTTCATTTTCTGCCATAAGAGTGGTGTCATTTGTCTATCTGAGATTATTGAGATTTGTCCTGGCAATCTTGATTCCAGCTTGTGCTTCCTCTAGCCCAGTGTTTCTCACGATGTACTCTGTATAGAAGTTAAATAAGCAGGGTGACAATCTATAGCCTTGACTTACTCCTTTTCTTATTTGGAACCAGTCTGTTGTTCCATGTCCAGTTCTAACTGTTGCTTCCTGACCTGCATACAGGTTTCTCAAGAGGCAGGTCAGGTGGTCTGGTATTCCCACCTCTTTCAGAATTTTCCACAGTTTATTGTGATCCACACAGTCAAGGGCTTTGGCATAGTCAATAAAGCAGAAATAGATGTTTTTCTGGAATTCTCTTGTTTTTTGGATGATCCAGCAGACATTGCCAGTTTGATCTGTGGTTCCTCTGCCTTTTCTAAAACCAGCATGAACATCTGTAAGTTCACAGTTCACATATTGCTGAAGCCTTGCTTGGAGAATTTTGAGCATTACTTTACTAGCGTGTGAGATAAATGCAATTGTGTGGTAGTGTGAGCATTCTTTGGCATTGCCTTTCTTACGGATTGGAATGAAAACTGACCATTTCCAGTCCTGTGGCCACTGCTGAGTTTTCCAAATTTGCTGGCATATTGAGTGCAGCATTTTCACAGCATCATCTTTTAGGATTTGATATAGCTCAACTGGAAACCCATCACCTCCACTAGCTTTGTTCATAGTGATACTTCCTAAGGCCCATTTGACTTCACATTCTAGGATGTCTGGTTCTAAGTGAGTGATCACACCATTGTGATTATCTGGGTTGTGAAGATCTTTTTTGTACAGTTCTTCTGTGTATTCTTGTCACCTCTTCTTAATATCTTCTGCTTCTGTTAGGTCCCTACCATTTTGGTCCTTTATTGAGCCCATCTTTGTATGAAATGTTCCCTTGGTCTCTCTAAGTTTCTTGAAGTCATTTCTAGTCTTTCCCATTCCTTTGTTTTCCTCTATTTCTTTTTATTAATCCCTGAGGAAGGCTTTCTTATCTCTCCTTGCTGTTCTTTGGAACTCTGCATTCAAATGGGTACATCTTTCCTTTTCTCCTTTGCCTTTTGCTTCCCTTTTTTTCACAGCTTTTTAAGGCCTCCTCAGGCAGCTATTTTGCTTTTTTTTTGCATTTCTTTTTCTTGGGAATGGTCTTGATTCCTGTCTCCTGTACAAAGTCACAAATCTCCATCCATAGTTCATCATGCACTCTGTCTATCAGATTTAGTCCCTTAAACCTCTTTCTCACTTCCACTGTATAGTCATAAGGGATTTGATTTAGGTCATACCTGAATGGTCTAGTGGTTTTCTCCACTTTCTTCAATTTAAGTCTGAATTTAGCAATAAGGAATTCATGATTTGAGCCACAGTCATCTCCTGGTCTTGTTTTTGCTGACTGTATAGAGCTTCTCCATCTTTGACTGCAAAGAATATAATCAATCTGATGTCGGTGTTGACCATCTGGTGATATCCATGTGTAGAGTCTTTTCTTGTGTTTTTGGAAGAGGGTGTCCGCTATGACCAGTGCATTCTCTTGGCACAACTCTATTAGCCTTTGTCCTGCTTCATTCTGTACTCCTAGGCCAAACTAGCCTGTTACTCCAGGTGTTTCTTGACTTCCTACTTTTACATTCCAGTCTCCTATAATGAAAAGGACATCTTTTTTGGGTGTTAGTTCTAGAAGGTCTTGAATTCACAAAGGAGGTGAAATTTGAAGTGCATTTTAAATGATGAAGATGAAAGTAACAAAGGGAGAACATAGAGCTTTTGAGGGAGAAGAACTTTATAAATGAAAGCACAGAATTAGGAGCTTTTGCCTTGAATATGAAGGAGGGTGAAAAAAGTAGCCTAGAGGGTGCAAAGGTATTATATATTGGGGAGAGACAGGAAATAAAGTTGAATAGTTGAAACAATACTAATGTTTGAAAGCCTTTCAAAGCTGAGTTTAATCTTATAGAATAAATATTACATTGTTATCTCTACTCCATGAGCAAGATACAGTTACAGTGAGGAAAAATGTCTTTCCTCAACTGCCAGGGGAAATGTGGGTTGTACAAATTCAGGTGCACAAGGAGGAAACCGGCATGACAAAGTAGGCACAGGGCAATGTTTTGAGATTTTTAGTTTAAGCTATCATGAGAAATTTACTTAAAGCACTCTCAGTTTCAACTTTCTCATCTATAAAATCTAGGTAATTGTAGTAATACTACCTTCTTCATGATATAATGTTCAAATTTGAGAAGTACGTTTTAAAAATACTTTGTAGAAGAATAATTCTTATTATTCTACTTTAGTTATTTATTTTTCAATTAAAAACAGTAAAAAATCTAGATGTGTTTGATAACAGCCTGACACGAGGTGACACACAAAAGGACTGCTTGAATCTGAAGAAATATGATTTTCCTTTTTTATGGTGAATAACTTCCAGGCTCTTTCCAGTTCTTTCAGTTCTCCCAGCAGCACAAGTGCCTAGGGATCTTCAGCTGTGAAAGCCCATTTGCCAAAGCTATGCCTTGCTTTTTAACTGCAGTTTAGGGAGGGATTCAGTGTAAGTTTAGGACTTGGTAACTGAAGGGCATGAGGGAAAGAAAAGCACCTCAGAAGACCCAGAGGAATTGGGTGGAGAGGGAGGTGGGAGAGGGGATCGGGATGGGGAATACATGTAAATCTATGGCTGATTCCTGTCAATGTATGGCAAAAACCACTACAATATTGTAAAGTAATTAGCCTCCAACTAATAAATGAAAAAAAAAAAAAAAAGCACCAAAACTAGCTCTTTTCTTATTTCAAATTCTGGAAGAATAAAGCTGCTTTTACAAAAAAATAAAAACAGAAGTGTCATAGGACAGAGAAACAGTTTGTGCAATAAAAATGAGTGTGTTCAGTTTTAAATAAGACATGCTCCGTTGTGGACATGTTGAGAGCTGCTGGTGTGACATCTAAGTGAAGATGGTCTATAGCTCATTCTACACACAGCCTGTTGTAAAACAGAGTGGGCTGGCCTGCACACAGATTTTTGACGGAAGAGGAAGTAGAATAAATTAAAGATGGGAAAGTATATGGAGAATGATGAAAACAAAAACAAAACAAAAATGTAATCTAAAAATTTTTTTACATGTGTGAATTTTATTTTTTATGGAAGTATAGTTGATTTTAATATTTCAATGAAATGATTCAGTATTATATATATTTATATATGTATTTTTTTGAAAAGAGTAAGTACTCAATGGAGTTATATAACAGAGAGTTCAAGAAAGATGAAGATATTTAGTTAGAAATATTTTTATTTGTTTAGAAAAAATTAATCTTAAAAAAGCAGCCTCACTGCAGAAGAGGATTAGGGATGGGAGATTCATAAAAACAGAACAACAAAAACAAGGAAAACAACACTAGAATGGTTCAAAAACTGGCCCAGGAATCAGGAAAATCTGTGTTGCAAGGGTGGCTTCTTATAAAAGTTTGTTTATGTCACACATATGGAGTGGGGAAGGTAACTGTGATTAGAGGCCTCAGGAAAAACAAAGCTGGATACTCAATGGAGGAATTTGGAGAGAGAAAATTGGTAAGAAACAAGGATCTCAGGAGCAATTCAATGTTAGGTTGTATGTTAGTCACTCAGTCATCCCTTTGCAACCCAAGGACTGTAGCCCACCAGGCTCCTCTGTCTATGGAATTTTCCAGGCAAGAATACTGGAGTAGGTTGCCATTTCCTCTTCCAGGGCATCTTCCCGGCCCAGGGTTGAGCCTGTGTCTCCTGTGTCTCCTGCATTGCAGGTAGATTCTTTAGCCACATGTTGTGAAGTAAAAAACTCTGATTCTCAACAGAGATGTGATCTTGCCCACTTTAAGACAATAGATTTAGTATTTCAAAAGTAGTTTTTTGAGCTTCCCCCCTAGCACTCAAGTTTCCAGAATGTCTCTGAAGACAGTGTGAACTCCGATAGAAAAATTAATTCATCTAATTTCTAAAAAATGCTAATGGGAAATTTGTGGTGCCTATGAAACATGGAGAGAAAGAAACAGTTTTGAGGATTCACTAGAAAATCAGTATGCTTAATATCTCTGAGATCAAATCAATGAGCCAATATCAACATGGAAATTTTTGTTGCAGAAAGGCAATATGATACAGCAAAATAATTCTGAGATTAGAAAGACCTGAATTGAATTCTGGCTTTGCTATTTGGAGAGTATTTCAAAGTCTGTTTATTTCTTCAGCTCTTAAAGGACATGTTAGTTCATAACAAGAGTTTTCTCAGGATTTAACCTGACAATACATGTCAGAATGCTTTATGAATGCTAAAGCACTGTACAATTTAAAAGTGTTGGAATTACTGATATTATTATTATCATATAGATGACAGTAGATAAATATTTGACTCCTATTTGAAGACCTTAGTATTTAAAAAGTAAGTCACTAGTAGTAATGTAAATGAGAATTGAAATGAAGTCATTTGGAGAAGACACAAGGATTATTGATCAGGAAATTCTTCCTCTGAGCAAACAGAGGAGTTAATCTCCCTGCCACTGAGCAGAAAAAAACCCAGCATTCACTTGAGCAGACATGATGGTCTATAATATTTCAGTGAAGAGCTTTATTTGCATTAGAACATGCAACTAGAGATAAAAAGAGTCAGGATTTAATAAGTTTGTGTGTGTGCTAAGTTGCTTTAGTCATGTCCGACTCTTTGTGATCCTGTGAACTATAGCCCACCAGGCTCCTCTGTCCATGAGATTCTCCAGGCAAGAATACTGGAGTGGATTGCCATGCTCTCCTCCAGGGGATCTTGCCAGTCCAGGGATCAAGCCTCACATCTCTTGTATCTCATGCATTGGCAGGTGGAGTCTTTACCACTAGTGCCACCTGGGAAATCCCTTAATAAGTATATCTGTATCATTTTACATATATTTCTATATTTGATATATTAAAAGACCATGAAGTATTGATACCACACAGGAGATAGCTAACATACTCAAAATAATCCAAATCAAGTGTTGAAAGTCATTTGTACCAGCTCGATTATGTTCATTGCTTTCATATTTGGGTTATACACAAATTAAGTGGCAGGGGGGTGGGAGGACCTTTTTAACTATGTTTTCGCACATGATTCTCTAATGAAATTTTTCTGTTTTAAAAGCAAAGTGTGAAGGGTGATGAAAAATGGATACTGTATAATAATGTGGAATGGAGGAGATCCTAGGACAAGGGAAATGAAACACCACCAAACACACCAAAGTTTGGTCTTTATCCAAAGAAGGTGATATTGTGTAGACAATGGCAATGGAAGGAATTCCTCTTATGAATTCTTTCTGGAAAAACAAATAATTCATTCCAATTAGTACTGCTTCCAGTTAGGCCAACTGAAAAACAGCACTTGATGAAAGCACCTGGGATTAGTCAACAGAAAATATATAATCTTCCGCCAGGATAACATAAGACCATGACTGCATGTTTCTTTGATACCAGGCAATAACTGTTACAGCTTAGCTGATTCATTGGCTGTATTCACCAGTTATTGCACCTTCAGATTTCCATTTATTTTGGTCTTTATACAAAATTCTCTTAATGGAAAAAAATTCCATTCCCTGGAAGACTGTAAAAGGCACCTGAAACTGTTGTTTTCTCAAGACAATAAAACATTTTAGGAAGATGGAATTATGAAGCTCCCTGAAAACTGGCAGAAGGTGGTGGAAAGAACAGTGAATACATAGTTCAATTATGTTCTTGGTGAAAATGAAAAATGTCTTTTATTTTTACTTAAAAACCTGAAGGAACTTTTGGGTCAACCAAATAATGCTATTATTGTCTCCATTTTACACATGAGGAAACTGAGGGGAAGAAATTTTTAAAAAATGGTCCTAGTTTTTCAAAGAAGTAGTATAATATAGTTTCCTAATTCCAATCTACTCTTCTTAAAAAGAAAGCCTATGGTCTTTCCAGTATTCCTAGAAAGCTTAAAGTGCTTTCCTTTAGCGCCGTCCTTAAAGTGCCTTCACTTTTTTGGTGAGGGTGGATGGTAGCTCGCAGGTAACCTTTCTCTTAGAGGTGGCAAGAACCCGTCTCTTATTTCTTGGAGAAATGAGTGAAGCAAAGGTTGCAGCTGACTGAAACATTACTGGAATTTGAGAACTTGTCTTATTTCCTCCTCCTCCTCCTTCCCCTCCTGATGTTTCTTCCTCAACTATTAATACTAGCTTCTCTTTGGGAATCTGTGTGCCAGAGACCCACTCATTCTCATTACCTGCCTCCACCCCCCACCACACACACAAGTGACCAAATCTTAGTCACTCTATGAATTTTAGGAAGTCTCTACCTCATCACAGTATATACGGCAAGATCGCACTCTCCTATGGATGTGTAGTGTAAGCTGTGGTGTAGGGATTTTTTGTTGTTGTTGGGGAGAGCTCATAATAAACATGTTACAGCCCCCCAAATTATAAATAATAGCCTAAGTTCTACAGCACAGAACTGAGGTTTTTAAATACTTTTCTGATGTTTGCTTTAAGTTGTTATCCTTCAAATATGTGTCTCATCTAATTCTGGATTTATTTAAACACATGAGGTTTTCCTATGCTCCTGATAATTCATGTATATAAAACTTTCTTTTTCCTTAAATGGTTCTGTTTTAAAAAGAAATTATGTTGGAGAATAGTTGATTTAAAATGCTGTGTTAGTTTTTGTTGTACATCAAAGTGAATCACTAATACACTTACATATATTTACATTTATACATTTACATATATTAAAAAACTATTTTTTAGATTCCTTTCCTATATAGGTCATTACAGAGTATTAAGTAGAGTTCCTTGTATTATACAGTAAATTCTTATTAATTATCTATTTTATATAGAGCAGTGTGTATGTGTCAATGCCAAGCTCTAAATTTACTCCCCCTTCTCCCCTGTTAACCATAAATTTTGCTTTTTTATCTGTGACTTTTCTTTTTGTAAATAAGTTCATTTGTACCACTTTTTAGATTTCTCAGGTAAGTGATATCATATGATATTTGTCCTTTTCTGTCTGACTTACTTCACTCATTGTGACAATCTCTGGGTCCATCCATGTTGCTGATGATGGCCTTATTCCATTCTTTTCTGTGACTGGGTAATATTCCATTATACACACACACGTACATACATACACACACACACACACACACACACCATCTTCTTTATCCATTCCTCTATCAGTGGGCATTCAGGTTGCTTCCATGTCCTACGAATGTAAATTGGTACAAATGTTATGGAGAAAAGTATTCCTAAGTCACTTCAGTCATGTCCAACTATTTGCGACCCAATGAACGGTAGCCCACCAGGCTTCTCTGTCCATGGGATTCAGCAGACAAGAATACTGGAGTGGGTTGCCGTGCCCTCCTCCAGAGGGAAAACAGTATGAAGGTTCCTTAAAAAACTAAAAATGGAGCTACCATATGATCCAGGAATCCCACCCCTGGCATATACCAAGAGAAAACCATAATTTGTAAAGATACATGCACTCTGATGTTCACTGTAGTGCTATTTACAGTGACCTTAAATGGTCTTGATTGAATGTACTAAATATATTATTGCATCCTCCTGTGGCCTCTGGCAGTAAGAGTTGAGGAAAGAAGTAGCAAGATTTCTCTCTTCTATCTGTACATTTGATAAGAATATTCTGATATTCTTAAACAGAATATCTATAAGCCAAGAAAAAAATCATTTAAAGTTTGAGCAATTATTAACCTTTGGAAAGGAGTCCAAGGAAAAAAATGCAAATGATCTCCTTTCAACCTCATCCAGATAACTTCCTAGCCAGAAATAAGAGAGTTGAATAAAAAGAAAATAGTGGGTAAAAGCATAATATATACTAAAATATAGTATCTCAGAGTCCAAACAAGTTGTATAGACAGATTTCATAAGTACTTATTCAATGGAATTAAATTTGTACTTCTCTGTATAAAAATCACTTGGTAATTAATTCAGTTAAGATGAAAACATTTCAAAACATTTTTAGTTCTAATAAAAATATCCCATTCTGTTCAAGATTTTAGATATATTTATGTCATCACTAATATTCTTAAACAGTTTTATTGCATATTTGCTTCATATTTACTTGGTAGTAGCTCTATCAGGAATTTCCATAATTGAGTTTTACCTTGCAAAATTCACTTTTAATTTGTGCTAACTCAGAAATAAGTGAATGAGTGACAGAGGAATATGCCTTTGCAAGTAGGAAGCAATATTGTTAATTTCTCCCAGAGGAACAGTCAACTATGCCACAAATGGCTAAATAATTAGAATGAAAAGATAAAGAATTCACACACCTGTTGTTAGTAATATGCCAGGTGAGTTTTATTATCAAAAGCTGTTTTCCTGGAATTAACACAAACAAAACTGGCTATTTTTGAAGAAAAGATATGGATAAACAGTCAAGTAACCAAATATAAAAAACATATACTGTATATGTTTTATGTATCTGCTAGACTGTTTTTTAGGTTCCAGTGACAAAAAACCTCTCTGATTCCTTCCCTTTTCAAAGAGTATAGAGAAAAGTTTTTTAAAGCTTTCTTTTCTTCTCTATATAAATCTCAATCAAATTAGCCACCAAAGTATTAACTGATCATCTACTAAGGAACCGATAGTCCTGAAGGAATTTCAGACTTTTTCAAACAGCCTCTGGTTCTAAATTCTACTAATTAATCTGTGTTTACTAACAGTCTTTGGTAAAAATTCAGAAATATAAAAGAACTAATTTATCATTGACTTGCTTTATTTTTAGTGATATATGTATATCAAATAGATATATATGCATAATATATATATATAAATGTAATATGTTAAACATTAACATTATTGAGACTATTATATTACTTAAATATTATGTAATACAATACAAATACATATTTATGGGCACATAATTTCATATGTTGAAGAAGGAAATGGCAACCTACTCCAGTATTCTTGCCTGGAAGATCCCACGGAGAGGGGAGCCTGGAGGGTTACAGTCCATGGAGTCTCAAAGAGTCAGACAAGCCTTAGTGACTAAACAACTACTTTACATGTGTACACATAATTCTAAATAATATTCCTAACTAAAGAAATGTATATCATGTTTCTTGAAAAATAAGATATTTCAGATGACTGGACTTGCTAATGCTTCAGAGCTATTATGATTGTTGTTATCAATTTGCACAGAAACCTCATGAAAGTAGTAGAGCCCCAGCATAAAGAGAAGGTCCAAATAGGGGTCCTATTTTCTCCCTGCTGGTCATCTTCTCAAACTATGCTTCTGCTGACATTAGGCAAATAGATTGCCGGATATGTCTCCAGCAAAGATGAATTAATTCAGAATCAGCAGAAAATTACAGTTCAGTATCTGCAACCATGACAAGCTATGTGCAAATGCCTTCACATCAAGGGAAGGGGGACACTTTTTATGGAAAGGAAAAGGAAGTTGAGAGGGTCTACTAAACAAAAACTTAGTGGCCTTTCATTCTCTGAAAGAGCAGGAGTCTTTCTTCTTCTCATTGGGATCACCTATGTCTGTCTCAAGGCATGAAAACTTCTCTTTTGGTCATCCAACTTTATTTAATGTGAGGTTAAAGTTTTTATACTTCCTTTCTCCTGCTTTCAGCTATTATCATTCGTACATGTGAGATTCAATTTTTGTTTTCTCCTGTTGCTCTGCTCAAAAGTAGGTGGATGCAGAATAGGAAAGCTACAAGTTCCCTCCGCCTATCTAATTTGTAATGCACAGTAACTGCTTCCTCTGTCTAACATGCCTACAAATGCATGAAAACATATTTTATAACAGAATCTCAGAAGAAAACAAAATAAAACAAAATATGTGTGTAACTCTGAGAAATGTGATAAATCATGAACTTTTGTGGTACATGGGAAAAGACTAAATAAAATTTGAGATATGGTGCAGTTTCTTCTTCTATAGCATCAACACCAGATTTTACAGTTGCTGAGATAGAAAGGGAAAAAAAAAAAAAAAAAAAGGTAAGCTATGTATAATTTACCAGGGCTGATTGTGTGTTGAGTCCCGAATTCTGAAACCATTAAAATAACTCTAGATACTATCTCCACCTAATTGCCAACATTCCACATTCTTATAACAACACTCTTCCACTCCCCACATACCTGCTGACTGGCTCTGCAATTTTTTTAACTTGTGGGAATAAAGCTCACTTCTCCAAAAGAATTGCCTTTCTTTGGTATCTTTACCACAATGAATATACCTTCACAGAATCAGTTCAGTTCAGTTCAGTCACTCAATCACATCTGACTCTTTGTGAACCCATGTACTGCAGCACGCCAGGCTTCCCTGTCCATCACCAACTCCTGGAGCTTGCTCAGACTCAGATCTGTCCAGTCGGTGATGCCATCCAACCATCTCATCCTCTGTCATCCCCTTCTCCTCCTGCCTTCAGTCTTTCCCAACATCAGGGTCTTTTCCAACGGATCAGTTCTTCACATCAGGTGGCCAAAGTATTGGAGTTTCAGCTTCAGCATCAGTCTTTCCAATGAATATTCAGGACTGATTTCCTTCAGGATGGACTGGTTGGATCTCCTTGCAGTCCAACGGACTCTCAAGAGTCTTCTCCAACACCACAGTTCAAAAGCATCAATTTTTCAGCTCTCAGCTTTCTTTATGGTCCAACTCTCCCATCCATACATGACTACTGGAAAACCATAGCTTTGACTCTATAGACCTTTGTTGGCAAAGTAATGTCTCTGCTTTTTAATATGCTGCCTAGGTTGGTCATAGCTTTTCTTCCAAGCACTAAGCATCTTTTAATTTCATGGCTGCGGAATAGCCTACTACATATCCAAAGAGAAAATGTGTGAATATTTTTCACTTAAGGCATATCACCAGGTTAAGATCTAGTTTCTCAGGCATGGTTATTCATGTATCTGTACTATGTAACACAGTACTCTTGCTTTTTTTAATGACTCTTCTCTCAAGCTATTCAACATGTACCTATAAAAACAATGTAAGCCTCAGTATTTTAAGATGATAAAGCTAAATATAAAATTCAATTTAAAATTTTATAATTTCACTTCAGTATGTGTTAATACTAGGAAGGATCTACTTATTCTAAAACAAACAAAACAAAAGCAAAGCCAATTTGGTATTAGCAAATTAATAAACTGAACAGCACTCTTTAACCTATTTACCGTTCCATTATGTAGTTTCACTTAGTGTCTGGTTAATTTCATACCCATGCAAAATGTAGTATCTACATGTATTCAGTCAAAAAGTATACATGATATTTTATATCTGAAACTAAGATTGATTTTAATGTTAAATAGATTAAATATTAATTTGAATAATTTTATATTTTATTTTAATCATTATTATAAACAACCTAATTGTTTACATTGCAAATGTATATTTGAATAATGTTCCTTAAAGGACATTTTAAGTTAATGAATATTAAAAAAGACTAAGAAGATAATTTGAATGAATCTTAAAAGTCTTTAAATAATTTAGCTTTGAAAATTTATCTCTCTAACTCATTCCAAAAGAGGAAAAGGATACCAGCTTTTTCTTCTAGAAAGGGTCATTATTCAAATAGAGTAAAATACAATTCTTCACCAGAAATTCCAACTTTTCAATTTATGCAAAGCTGGTTATTGAATCTCCACAATCCATTTAGTAAAAATAAGGCTATACTAAACACTATTGAACTTAATTGTTCCTACCCACTATGAACAGAAAACTAGAGAATTTAATTAGCACTAATACTCCTAATTGGAGAAGGAAATGGCAACCCACTCCAGTATTCTTGCCAGGAGAATCCCATGGATGGAGGAATCTGGTGGGCTACAGTCCATGGGGATGCAAAGAGTAGGACATGACTGAGTGACTGAGTGAGTGTGAATACTCTTAATTGCAGAATAAGGAAAGCAAATTAATATTTGTTGATTTTTCCAGGTGCTCACACTTAATTTTTTATCTGCTTAAAACAAGTTTGTACAGTACATATTACTTTCCAAATAAAGATAAAACATCTGAGATTCAGAAAGAGTATATGATTTGCCTGATATTACAAAGCAATTATATAGCACATCTATTATCAAACTATGTCTGCCTGTAACCCTGTAAACCCTGTAAACCCTGACTCATTCCTAATGTACTACCTCATTCTTAGTGTAATTAATCATGCACTACCTTGAAATTGTATTCAACTTTCTTGTGCAGGTTGTCGTTTCAGGTGGGCTATAAGATTCTCAAGACCATGAGCATGGGATTCCAAAACAGTTAACTTTGAAGTATGGGGGTCGAATTTTAATTGTCAGTTACTGACAAGCAGCAAATTTCTTTGAACCTCATTTTACTGATTCCTGAAATGGAATTATGGTCTTTATCCTGATGAATTGTCAGTTTAGTTGGTCCTCTTTATCTGTGGGGTCCACAACCACAGATTCAATTAATCTCTTGTTGAGTTGGTTGAACTCTCAGATTCAGAGTCCTTGGTTATGAAGGGCCAGCACAAATGCAACATGTTAGGGATTTCAGCATCCCTGTATTTTTGTATCCACAAGGGATCTGGAACCAATCCCTTGACTATACCTTGGGAAGACTGTATTAGTGAATATGAATACTTAACTTCCTATTTAACAAATATTCACTGCCAATAAGACCAATTCCATTCTTATTTCTTATGCATTTTTGACTTTACTTTTATTTCTCATTGAATCTATTTCCTGTCCCAAGGTTTATTCCACTTCTAGAACTTCATATTTCCCCTAGGTGTTTGATCTTACCTCATAGCTTTAGAGACACTTCTAGATTAGCTGAGTTCCATATTTCATGTATTAAACTGCCTACTTGAAATTTCCATTTGAATAACCAATGTGTCAAAATCAACATATCTGGCATACAGTTCTTTATTTTGGAGTCTGTAATTAATTTTACCCTAGCCTTTGCCGACCTCAATAAATTATACTTCTATCTACCTACCTCTTCAAGGCAAGAACCTAGGAGTCATCATGATTCCTTCCTTTAACTCACAATCCCACACATCCTACCCAACAGCAAGTCTCATTTGCCTACTGACAAAATGTATACCTCAATTCATTCAATTCTCTCTACTTCTATGAACTTTAGAATTGATCACTTCTGGTCTATATGACCAAAGTAGCTTCCTGACAAGTCTGTTCTTCCCACTTGCATACTTGTTACTCGTTGACTATACCCAAAAGCCAGAAAGATCCTGTAAAGATGTAAAGTGTATGACCTTACTCTGCAAGAAGAAAAAGCCAAACTTCTCATCCTACCCTACTTGGCTCTGAAGACATGGTTTCTGCTTATTTTCTCCCTTACTATATTTCAGTCACACTATTTTTTAGGCTGTTTCCTAAGTAACCAAACTCATTTCTACCATCAAAATTTGACATTAGCAACTGTCTTTAACTTGAACATTCTCTTGCAGATTCTCTACAGCTCTTTATAGAACAAGGTTTCTTCTTACCTGGTATGTCTCAACTCCATATTAACTCTAACAAGTCCTTTTTCCATGATCCCATCAAATGTATAACTTACCTGAGACCATTTCTTATAGCACCCTTCTTTATTTCATTCCTAATATTTATTACTATTAGATTATCCATTTTCTGCTTGTATATGTTATTTGAATATAAAATAATACAGTTTGTGAGAGCAAGGATTTTTATACATTATTTGCTGCCATATTGCCAAATGTCTAGAATATTTCTTGGTGTATACTGGTTCTCAGTGAACATTTATTGAACAAATGAATGGATGGGTAAAGAAGTGGTGCATTTATTCATAGATGATTAAAAAAAAAAAGGCTAAAGGAGTTTCAAAAACCCTAACCAGAAAAGTTAAGAATAAACAGAGTTAATGCAAATAGGTGACCACAAATTGTAAAGTACTATATTCTGAGACTTAATATTTCTAGTTCTCCCAGGTCCTGGCTAAATGATCTATTTCCTGTGCTTTCAGAAATCAAAATCTGCTTGGGTCAAGATTTAAAATCTTGTACTTCACCTCTTATTACCTTTTACATTTCAGTTTATATCTTTAAAGGAAAATGACAAATCCTTTTTGGTCTCAGACTACATTAAAACTAATGACTTCCCACCTCAGGGTGGGGTGATATCCAGCTCAGAAGGCAAGTGGTATGACAGAAAAAGAGGTGACACTTTCAGTATGAATTTTTTTTCTTCTTTTTTTTTTAAAGTATTTATTTATTTGGCTGCCCTGGGTCTTAGTTTTGACATTCGAACTCTTAGTTGCGGCATGTGGGATCTAGTTCCTTGACCAGGGATTGAACCCAGGCCCCCTGTGTTGGGAGCATGGAGTCTTTAGCCACTGGACTACCAGGAAAGTCCCATCAGTATGAATTTTTAAGCACATTCTAGTTGAGAAGGATGTTAATGGGATAAAAACACTGAAAAAACCCTGAAGTTAATTCAGGAAGAAGACAGAAAGATATTCTTAAAATCAACATTTTCTTTGAGTAACATGAAATAGAATATTAATTTTAATTATTGTATATTATTAAATAGTAAGTATACAATAAAGGAATGTTCAAACTACTGACAATTGCACTCATTTCACACACTAGCAAAGGAATGCTCAAAATTCTCCAAGCTAGGCTTCAACAGTACGTAAACTGAGAACTTCCAGATGTTCAAGCTGGTTTTAGAAAAGGTAGAAGAACCAGAGATCAAACTGCCAACATCTGTTGGATTATAGAAAAAGCAAGAGAATTCCAGAAAAAAACATCTACTTCTGCTTATTGACTATGCCAAAGCCACTGACTGTGTGGATCACAACAAACTGTGGAAAATTCTTTAAGAGATGGGAATACCAGACCACCTGACCTGCCTCCTGAGAAATCTGTATGTAGGTCAAGTAGTAACAGTTAGACCCAGACATGGAACAACAGACTGGTTCCAAATTAGGAAAGGAGTATATCAAGGTTGTATATTGTCACCCTGTTTATTTAATGTATATGTAGAGTACATTGTGAAATGCCAGGCTGGATGAAGCTCAAGCAGTAATCAAGATTTCTGAGAGAAATGTTAATAACCTCAGATTTTCAGATGACACCACCCTTATGGCAGAAAGAAAGAGGAACTGAAGAGCCTCTTGAAAAAACTGAAAGAGGAGTGTGAAAAAGCGGGGTTAAAACTCAACATCCAGAAAACTAAGATTATGGCATCCAATCCCATCACTTCATGGCAAATAAATGGGGACACAACGGAAACAGTGACAGACTTTATTTGCTTGGGCTCCAAAATCACTGCAGATGGTGACTACAGTCATAAAGTTAAAAGATGCTTGCTCCTTGGAAAAAAGCTATGACCTACCTAGACAGCATATTAAAAAGCAGAGACATTACTTTGTCAACAAAGATCCATCTAGTCAAAGATATGGTTTTTCCAGTAGTCATATATGGATCTGAGAGTTGGATCATAAAGAAGGCTGAGCACTGAAGAATTGATGCTTTTAACTCTGTTGTTGGAAAAGATTCTTGAGAGTCCCTTGGACTGCAAGGAGATCCAACCAGTCCCTCCTAAAGGAAATCAGTCCTGAATATTCACTGGAAGGACTGATGCTAAAGCTCCGATACTTTGGTCACATGATATGAAGAGCTGGCTCCTTAGAAAAGACCCTGATGCTGGGAAACATTGAAAGCAGGAGAAGGGGAAGACAGAGGATGAGATGGCTTGATGACATCACCACCTCAATGGACATGAGTTTGAGCAAGCTCTGGGAGTTGGCAATGGACAGAGAAGCCTGGCATGCTGCAGTCCATGGGGTCACAAAGAGTTGGACATGATTGAATGACTGAATAACAACAAAATAGTAAATATAATTAATTTGTTTTTGCTGGGAAATAGGGTGGTATAATAAGTGTGGCTTTAATGAAGTTAACTCTTACTGGTTTGTTTCTATGTTTTATTCTTCATTCATGTGGCAATTATCTACAAAGTGTTTACTGTAAGAATAGTAATAGCTGACATTTATTGTAAGTTCATTCTTTCTAGACATTGTTCTAAGTATATTTTTAATGAACTGACTCATTCTGTCCTCTTAAAAATCTGTGAGATCAGTATGCTTCTAATGTCATTTTTTGACTTGGAATCTGAAGCAGAAGAAAATAATTAGTCTTAAATCACATATATATTAAATGGCAGAGTCTGAATTCTGGCTGCAAATTTTACCACATCTTTATTATATCAGAGCAGTGATAGAGGATATACTTGTTCTGCTTTCAAAGAATTTAATCTCTAAAAAGAAGTTAAAAGTGTTTAAAGTGTAGAATATTCAGTAGAAAGTCCCAAGGGATATAGAACAAGGAACAGCAAGGAGATATCAAAGATGATAATGCCTTCAAGGGCCTCACCTTGGATCGGAAGTGAAAGTAAAAGTCACTCAGTCATGTCTGACTCTTTGTGACCCCATGGACTATACAGTCGTTGGAATTTTCCAGGCCAGAATACTGGAGTGGGTATCCTTTCCCTTCTCCAGGGGGTCTTCCCAACCCATGGATTAAACCAAGGTCTCCCACATTGCAGGGGGATTCTTTACCGACTGAGCTATCAAGGATAGTTAAGGGAATGTCAATAAATGCAGATGTATGGCAATCAAGCCAAAGAAAGGGTTAAACACTATATTAGCATTGTGTAGCAATCATGATGGAAGCTTAGGAGAGAAGGTAATCTGTCTTCCAACATGTGCAGAGAATAGTAGATAAAGGTTTATTGGGCCTTGAAAGAAAAGTAGATGATTCCAAGTAACTGGGGGCATATAGGACAAAGGGAAAAAGCCAAGAAAAGTGAGTACTAAGAAGAAATAAAAGGTCAGATGGAGCATGAGGTGGCCAGGCCTGTCTTAGAATAGCAGGGACTTGAATTTGCTGACACATGGAAGATGGGGTGGATGTCTGTTTCAGTGAAGAGCCTTAGCCTTTAGAAAAGAGGCTCATTAAGGGAAAGAGAGGAAATGCTCTTCACTTTTCCTCAGTGAAAATTCTCAGCCAATCACAAACTATTTTTATAAAAAGAAGTAAAGTGAAGTGAAATCTTTCAGTTGTGTCCGATTCTTTGCGACCCCATGGACCGTTGCCTACCAGGCTTCTCCGCCCATGGGATTTTCCAGGCAAGGGTACTGGAGTGGGTTGCCATATCCTTCTCCAGGGGATCTTCCCAACCCAGGAATCGAAGCCAGGTCTCCTGCATCGCAGACAGACGCTTTAAGGGGTTTGTCAAAACATGAGTCCTTAGTAATAGCGATTACTATGGATCACCCTCTATATTATATTCAATCATTTTCATTCATTCAGCCATTTAGTCTTTTCAAGCCACTTGGAATCACATGTTGGGCTTGAGGCAGTCTTTCTTCAATTAGTGCCCACTTGTGACTCCCTAGGTTGCAGAATAAATTAGCACACCTGGGTCACAATGTAGAGAATAACTATTTGTCCTTGGAAGTCAAATATAATTACCATCTCAGTACTTCCTATAAAGGCTTCTACCAGCCAATGTCCCCTCAAGGTCAACTTGAGTGACTCCTTTTTCATGTGCTTATGACGTGTCCTCCACCCCTTTCATAGTGCTTATCATGTTGTGTCAGGGTCAATTTTTGTGCATTTTCTCCCACTGTTTTGTGATTTCCCCAAGAAAGAGCAGTGTACACTCTGAATCCTTGCATCCAGAACATGGAATAGTGCTTTGACATATATCTGGCATCCAATAACTGTGTGTTAAATTGAATCGAACTAAATTGATATTCCCATAGGTAGACAGTTTCAGTGTTTGGCACATCATAGGCACAATTAGTTTTTTAAATTAGTATTTTGAGTATAATTACTTATATTTTTAACCACATTATCTAAGCTGGAAACGAATCATTTGAGACAGTAGATGGGGGCAATTCAGGCTACAGAAATTACCTAATGGATTTTGCTGATAACATTAGAGGCTAGCAATTCCAGTTCATAATTATATGATGCTTAGAGTGAAGTTGAATAAATACAGGGAATCATAACCTTAGGAGGCATAAGAAAATGAGCCAAGAGTCTGATAGAGAAGTATATGTAATTATGTTTTTAAAAAGAAACTGATACACTGAGAATCAAACCAAAGAAATGAAAAGCTTACTTCCAATTAGTAATACAACTCAGTATTCTGCATTACCTAAGGACTTTGGGGTTAAGAGTAGGTAATTCTTAGAATGACTTAGCAATATTATAGTGTCATATAAATTCATTGAAGAAAGTGAAAGTAAAGTCTAGGGAAGAGGATGTAATCCTAGCAGTATATTAAGATGCTAGACATTATACTCAAAATTATACAAGGACTAAAGGCTGATATATAGGCTTCCCTGCTGGCTCCAGTGGTAAAGAATCTGCCTACCAATGCAAGGGATGTGTGTTCAATTCCTGGGTCAGGAAGATCCCCTGGAGAAGGAATTCTCCACTATTCTTGTCTGGAAAATCCCAAGGACAGAGAAGCCAGGTGGGATACAGTCCAGGGGGGGGTCACAGAAGAGTGAGACATGACTTAGTGACTAAATGACAACAACAAAAGGCTGATATATTTGAGCCATAGGTGTTGATATCTCCAAGATTTAAGGAACTTTTCATTGAAAGTAAAAGAAAAAATGGCAAATTTGATATACTACTTGAATATCTGGACCAATCCTAACTCAAGTGTTGTAAATAATTTATAACAAATGAAGTAAGGTATGGCTTGGCCTCCCAGAATATTGTCACTCTTCTTTCTCTAAATGTCCAGTCATGGCTTCAACAGATTTCCGTTGGAAGTCTAATAGATTCAGTTAGTATCAACATAACATTTGCTGAAGTGGAATATTCTAACATGATTGTTAATTTTCTCAGGATTTTCTCTATGATTTAATCCTGGAATGAAGAGAGGCTCCTGCTTATGCTGAATCCTGAGCTTAGACAGCAGCAGGGACCCTAGGTGCAGTAGGCCTGGGTATGGTACAAGCCCTCTTGGAGGAGGTTACCACTAACCCACCATAGAGCCACCAGAACTTACACAGGACTGGGGATACAGACTCTGGGAGGGCACAAACAGAACCTTATGTGCGCCAGGACTCAGGAGAGTGGAACAGTGATCCCACAAGAGACTGAATCAGACTTGCCATTGAGTGTCTAGGAGTCTCTGGCAGAAGCATGGGTCAGTGGTGGCCTGCTGCAGGGGTGGGGGCACTGAGCGTAGCAGTGTGTACATGGGACCTTTTGAAGGAGGTCACCATTATCTTCATTACCACCACTATAGTTTGGCCTCAGGTCAAATAACAGGGAGGGAACACAGCCCTGCCCTTCAACAGAAAATTGGATTAAAGATTTATTGAGTATGGCACCACCCATCAGAACAAGACCCAGTTACCCCCTCATCTGTCTCTCCCATCAGGAAGCTTCCATAAGCCTCTGATCCTTCTCCATCAGAGGGCAGATGACTGAAAACCACAATCACGGAAAACTAACCAATCTGATCACATGGACCACAGCCTTGTCTAACTCAATGAAACTATGAGCTATGCCATGTAGGGTGATCCAAGATGTATGGGTCATGGTGGAGAATTCTGACAAAACGTGGTTCACTGGAAAAGGGAATGTCAAACCAATTCAGTATTCTTGCCGTGAGAACCCCATAAACAGTATGAAAAGGCAAAAAGATAGGACACTGAAAGTTGAACCCCCCAAGTTGGTAGGTGCCCAATATGCTACTGGAGATCAGTGGAGAACTAAATCCAGAAAGAATGAAGAGACAGAACCAAAGTAAAAACAACAGCAAGTCGTGGATGTGACTGGTGTTGGAAGTAAAGACTGATGTAACAGCAATATTGCATAGGAACCAGGAATGTTAGGTCCATGAATCAAGGCAAATTGGAAGTGGTCAAACAGGAGATGGCAAGAATGAATGTCGACATTTTAGAACTCAGTGAACTAAAATGGACTGTAAAGGGTGAATTTACTCAGATGACCACTATATCTACTACTGTGGGCAAGAATCCTTTAGAAGAAATGGAGTAGCCATATTAGCCAACAAAAGAGTCCAAAATGCAGTACTTGGATGCAGTCTCAAAATTGACAGAATGATCTCTGTTCATTTCCAAGGCAAACCGTTCAATATCACAGTAATCCAAGTCCTTGCCCGGACCAATAAAGCTGAAGAAGCTGAAGCTGAATGGTTCTATGAAGACCTATAAGACCTTCTAGAACTAACATGCAGAAAAAAAGATGTCCTTTACATTATAGGGGACTGGAATGCAAAAGTAGGAAGTCAAGAAATACCTGGAGTAAATTTGGCCTTGAAGTACAGAATGAAGCAGGCAAAGGCTAACAAAGTTTTGCTAAGAGAATGCACTGGTCATAGCAAATATCCTCTTCCAATAACACAAGAGAAGATGCTACACATGGACATCATCAGATGGTCAGATTGATTATACTCTTTGCAGCGAAAGACGGAGAAGCTCTATATAGTCACCAAAAACAAGACTGGGAGCTAACTGTGGCTCAGATCAGGAATTCCTTATTGCCAAATTCAGACGTAAATTGAAGAAAGTAGGGAAAGCCACTAGACCATTGAGGTATGACCTAAAATCCCTTATGACTATACAGTGCAAGTGACAAATAGAGTCAAGGGATTAAATCTCATGGACAGAGTGCCTGAAGAACTATGGATGAAGGTTCCTGACATTGTCCAGGAGCCAGTGATCAAGACCCATCCCCAAGAAAACGAAATTCAAAAAGGCAAAATAGTTGTCTGAGGAGGCCTTACAAATAGCTGAGAAAAGAAGACAAGCTAAAAGTAAAGGACAAAAGGAAAGATATTCCCATTTGAATGCAGAGTTACAAAGAATAGCAAGGGGAGATAAGAAAGCCTTCATCAGTGATCAGTGCAAATAAATAGAGGAAAACAATAGAATGGGAAAGACTAGAGATCTCTTCAAGAAAAGTAGAGATACCAAGGGAGATTTTCATGCAAAGATGGCCACAATAAAGGACAGAAATGGTAGAGACCTAACAGAAGCAGAAGATAGTAAGAAGATGTGGCAAGAATACACAGAAGAACTATACAAAAAAGATCTTCATGACCCAGATAATCACGATGGTGTGATCACTCACCTAGAGCCAGACATCCTGGAAAACAAAGTCAAACGGGCCTTAAGCATTACTATGAACAAAGCTAGTGGAGGTGTTGAAATTACAGTTGAGCTATTTCAAATCCTGAAAGATGATGCTGTGAAAGTGCTGCACTCAATATGCCAGCAAATTTGGAAAACTCAGCAGTGGCCACAGGACTGGAAAATTTCAGTTTTTATTGCAATCCCAAAGAAAGGCAATGCCAAAGAATGCTCAGATACTGTGCAATTGTACTCATCTCACATGCTAGGAAAGTAATGCTCAAAATTCTACAATATAGGCTTCCACAGTACATGAAGTGAGAACTTCCAGATGTTCAAGCTGGTTTTAGAAAAGGCAGAGGAACCAGAGATCAAATTGCCAACATCTGCTGGATCATCAAAAAAGCAAGAGAGTTCCAGAAAAACATCTACTTCTGCTTTACTTACTATAACAAAACCTTTGACTATGTGGATCACAATAAACTATGGAAAATTCTGAGAGAGATGGGAATACCAGACCACCTGTCCTGCCTCCTGAGAAATCTGCATGCAGGACAAGAAGCAGCAGTTAGAACTGGACATGGAACAACAGACTGGTTCCAAATCAGGAAAGGAGTAGGTCAAGGCTGTATATTGACACCCTGCTTATTTAACTTATATACAGAGTGCATCATGAGAAATCCTGGGTTGGGTGAAACACAAGCTGGAATCAACTTTGCTGGGAGAAATATCATTAACCTCAGATATGCAAATGACACCACCCTGATGGCAGAAAGTGAAGAGGAGCTAAAGAGCCTCTTGATGAAAGTGAAAGAGGAGAGTGAAAAAGTTGGCTTAAAGCTCAACATTCAGAAAACTAAGATCATGACATCTGACTCCCTCTCTTCATGGTAAATAGATGGGGAAATGGTGGAAACAATGAGAGACTATTTTCTTGGGCTCCAAAATCACTGCATATTGTGGCTGCAGCCTTGAAATTAAAAGATGGCTATTCCTTGGAAGAAAAGTTATGATCAACCTAGACAGCTTATTAAAAAGCAGACATTAGTTTGCCAATAAAGGTTCCTCTCGTCAAAGCTATGGTTTTTCCAGTAGTCATGTATGGATGTGAGAGTTGGGCTGTAAAGAAAGCTGAGTACCAAGGAATTGATGCTTTTGAACTATGGTGTTGGAGAAGACTCTTGAGAGTCCCTTGGACTGCAAGGAAATCCAACCAGTCCATCTTAAGGAAATCAGTCCTGAATATTCATTGAAAGGACTGATGCTGAAGCTGAAACTCCAATACTTTGGCCACCTGATGTGGAGAACTGACTCATTTGAAAAGATCCTTATGCCTCTAAGGATTGAACATGGAAGGAGAAGAGGATGACAGAGGATGAGACGATTGAATGGCATCACTGAATCAATGGACATGAGTTTGAGTAATCTGCAGGAGTTGGTGATGGACAGTGAGGCCTGGCGTGCTGCAGCCCTTTGGATTGCAGAGTCAGAGATGACTGAGCAATTGAACTGAACTGAACTGAGCATGGACATATACTTCTGAGTCCTGTAACTTGCTCGATCTTTCATGTTGTGCAAGTTTTAAAAGTGGCTAAATACCTTTCTTATACGAAAAAGAATGATGATAATGTCTTATACTGTGGTTATTAACGGATATCTGATACCTTAGTTTTAATACCAATTAAGCCTAATATTCTGGTATGTAGTAGGTGCTTCAGATCCATCTGATCTTTCTCCCTTCCTTATTTGAGGGAACTGCCTTGAGATTGGGATTTACTACTAATATCAAGGTTTATAAAGGTGCTACTCTCAAATGCTTAGGGTGATCCTGCTCCCACATTTTCTATGCATCATAGGGCTGAGCTATCTTTTGTTACATTTCTCTTTGTACTTATCATTTGGGAAAGATGGAGTGAATCTTAGGAAAATTCTCTCATTTTGTTAAACTTTCTTTCTCAGTGATCAAAATGTGTTAGTTGTTCAGTCATGTCCTGCTCTTTGCAATCTCATGGACTGTAACCTGCGAGGCTGCTCTGTCCATGGAAATCTCCAGGCAAGAATACTGGAATGGGTAGCCATTCCCTTCTCCTGGGGATATTCCCAACCCAGGGGTTGAACCCAGGTTTCCTGCATTGCAGGTGGATTCTTTACAGACTGACTTACCAGGGAAGCTGAATGATTTGCAGATGCTAATAAAAATTAAAACCTAGTCACACTATTTTCAATTTGCAGGCAGGGGCTGTGGGGGCTATAACTGGCAGCTAAGTTGAAACAAGAAAGTCTCTAGGTTCTATTTTTATTTCTCTTTAGGTCTGTATCTTGCTACTAAGCCTGTGATGTTTTTAGAAAGTAGACTGAATCAGAGACAACAAAAAACTCTCTAACTGCTACAAAATTTGACACTGGGAGTATGATTCTCACTTGCACTAGTGACCTAGAAATGACAATTTTGTGTATGCCAAGAATTCTTTTTCTGTCATCAAACAGAAAATAAAATAACTCTACAGGTATGGATTCTTTTATGTTTGCTTTGTTTTGTTACCCATCAAGGAACAGAAGATACAGAAGATAAATAGTGTGATTTGTTTCTTAGTTTTAAAAACACTGCAAAGAATATTAATTTGAATTTTTAATTTCAAATTTAATTTTAAAGAATCATTTTTAGGAGTAGATAAATGATCATGCCAGATCTAGTTCTTTCTTATCCTTATTCAATAAAGTCAATTTATAATGCATTCATTTAACTATCAATGAATTGCTTTACTTAAGACATAAAATTTTTAACATTTAAAAAATTCAATTTCTTAACATGCCATTATGTTTAATCAGCTCTGGCTTTATTAACAATTTTAATAGTATGTTAAATACATTTAAATTAAAAATTAATGATAAATTAATTAGAATTATTCTCATGAGCAAGGTTTCTGTCACATTCCTGAGTAAAAAAGAAGAGTGTGAGAACCATCTCACTTGACTTGGCAGCATAAAAATTATATAAGGAACACTCAGTTTAGATGAAGAAGACCTTGTTTCTTCTGCCTCCACCATTACTGTCTGTTTGGTATTGGTCAAGTCATTTAAAATTTATAAAAACAACCATGTTAATTTCAGTGCTCTCTACCTCACATGATTTCCTATAAATATAAAAATATGATCTATGGGAACACAGTTTAATTTGTCTTCATTTTTGTGTCCCCATGGACTGTGGTCCACCAGTCTCCTCTGCCCATGGGATTGTCCAGGAAAAGTATTGGGAGTGGGTTGCCATTTCCTTCTCCAGGGGATCTTCCCAACCCAGGGATCAAATCCAGGTCTCTTACACTGCAGGCATATTCTTTACTGTCTGAGCTACCAGGGAAGCCCCTTTAATTTGCAATTTATGTAAATGTTAAGTAATTACTTTTGTGATTGTTTCCAAGTATAGACTCAAATTACCTTTGTTATTGAGTATTCTAACACCTGAATTTTTATTTCACAAATGGAAATCCAATCAGTTCTCTGCAGAGCATGATAGACTCATGGGCTTTTTTGGCATATACGTTAGATTTATCTGTA
This sequence comes from Cervus elaphus, assembly GCF_910594005.1. Taxonomy (NCBI): domain Eukaryota; kingdom Metazoa; phylum Chordata; class Mammalia; order Artiodactyla; family Cervidae; genus Cervus; species Cervus elaphus. The sequence goes on along the minus strand of NC_057833.1, from coordinate 28,895,741 downwards.
TCAGTGTACTCTTCATAGGGGCCATTAAGTACTGTTAGCTGAAAAAGAAGAGACTGTGAAACGTTATATAATACATAGCCAATATTTTGTATCTATTGCTTTATTTTTCCTTTCTATTATTTATTTAACATTTACCTCTACTTTGTGTAAAAGCAGTATTAATGATAGTATATAATACTGTATAATACAATATTATAGCTCCTGGAGTTAATGGAATGGTGCTAAGAGAAAAACTAAACCTTTCAAATATCATACAGTATAGTACTACTACTTTCCTAACAGGAAGGCACATTCACAAAATAATTTTATTGCATATAGAGTACTTGAATTTGGATTTTATAATCACTCAAAATGGGATTTTGGAGCCCCCAAAAATAAAGTCTGACACTGTTTCCACTGTTTCCCCATCTATTTGCCATGAAGTGATGGGACCAGATGCCATGATCTTAGTTTTCTGAATGTTGAGCTTTAAGCCAACTTTTTCACTCCCCTCTTTCACTTTCATCAAGAGGCTTTTTAGTTCCTCTTCACTTTCTGCCATAAGGGTGGTGTCATCTGCATATCTGAGGTTATTGATATTTCTCCTGGCAATCTTGATTCCAGCTTGTGCTTCATCCAGCCCAGCATTTCTCATGACGTACTCTGCATATAAGTTAAATAAGCATGGTGACATTATACAGCCTTGACGTACTCCTTTTCCTATTTGGAACCAGTCTGTCGTTCCATGTCCAGTTCTAACTGTTGCCTCCTGACCTGCATACAGGTTTCTCAAGAGGCAGGTCAGGTGGTCTGGTATTCCCATCTCTCTCAGAATTTTCCATAGTTTATTGTTATCCACACAGTCAAAGACTTTGGTATAGTCAATAAAGCAGAAATAGATGCTTTTCTGGAACTCTCTTGCTTTTTTGATGATCCAGCAGATGTTGGCAATTTGATCTCTGGTTCCTCTGCCTTTTCTAAAACCAGCTTGAACATCTGGAAGTTCATGGTTCACGTATTGCTGAAGCCTGGCTTGGATAATTTTGAGCATTACTTTACTATCAATTACCTAGGGTCAATCAGTCAATTATTTGATAAGCCTAGATTGGTCATTTTTTAGTTATTTAGGAATAGTAATGTAGCCATGAGTTCCAGGAAACACACTCACTCAGAAGAACAATACAGATAGTGGGGTGCAGTTTATTATACTGGCAGGCCCAAGGCAGAGTCTTCTTAGCCAAGGACCCCGACCAATTTTTGTGAAAACCTTATATACCCTAAGTGTGCATGCCCAAACCCACCTCCCCAAATTCCCTGAAACTAGTCTGAACAACAACAACAACATAAAGATACAATCAAAGTTAGCCCGTGATTCATATTCCTTAAGCCTAGGTAGTTAACAGTGGACAATTATCAATAGGCCTGTGGTCATACCCCAATAAGCATAATAGAATGTATGATTCTATTCAGTTACACAGATAATTAGGATATTCTTTTAGGCAATGGAGAGCCCTGGGGCCCTTCCTTCTGGGGGCGTGGTTTTCCAGTTGGTATTTCCATAGATACTAGTCATATAGCTCAAAGTCCACAGTCCGGCCCAAGATGGAGTCTTGTTTTCAAGATAAAGTCTGTTCTATTTCTTCCTTCAGTAAAATCTCAAATATCCATTTATTCTTCTACTATAGACAGCCAATCTTAACTTGAGCTATTAACTTGATAAAAATCAGCCAATAAACCATACCACTAACTACAGGTGAGTAACTTTCACTGAAAGGATGGGTTATTCACTAACAGTAGTATCCTAACTTTTCAAGTCACATGTAGTACTATGTGGTACTTTGAAACTCTTTGAGTTTCTCAAAAACTGTCTTTAGACCTAGCAATTCACTAGTTTCTTGGGAAGACTTAAAGATAAGCTATCTTCTGATAGTATAATTTATCTGATTCAAAACAAGAAAATATATTAAAGCTGATCAACTCACGATGGCATAATCTAAGTACCAAAATAAAAGATTCAGAAAAAAATACCACAGGGTGGCATAGATAGACGTATGCATTCTTTTTCTGTCAGGCACTTGAAGGAAGATATTCTTGTATATGCTTCTATCTGAGACTATCGCTAGATTTTTTAACAGATTGCATTTGTATAACCCTAATTCCAGAAAGCCACCTCTAATTCATTTCTAACTTTCTTTTTTTTTTTTTTTCCTAACTTTCTTTCTCCAATGATTCTTTATACAGAAATGCATCTGGATTCCATCTGGAAACCACTGCCCTATGTATGTAGTCATGTAGAATGAAAAGTTTGGGAAAGTTTAATGAAGTAGCCAGGTTTCCTAGGTGGCGCTAGTGGTAAAAAGCCCACCTGCCAATGCAGGAGATATAAGAGACCAGGAAGATCTGCTGGAGGAGGGCAGGAGGCAGGCTGTAAATTATTTACATTTTACGTGAGTTGGAAACAGTGGGTGAGACATTCTGCACACAAGTTCAGGTTTGCAAAATTATATGAATAATGAGGGTAAGTGTTAACTTGCCCAATATTGATTTCTTATAGGATGACCTCCCAAATGGATAGAGATGGCCTCACAAAGTGAAGAATATTTTGCGAGTTGAAAACATCTTATGAAAAATATACAAGTAAGTGCAAAGGTCTGTCAATTTGATATTGACGGATCACATCAGTGCTAAAAATCACTCATAAGTGTTTTAGTCACTCAGTCATGTCTGACTCTCTGTGACCCCATAGACTGTAGCTCACCAGGCTCCTCTGTCCATGGAATTCTCCTGGCATGAATACTGGAGTGGGTAACCATGCCATGCCAAGTAGCCACAATCACAAAACTCGGACTAAAGACTTCGATCAAGCCAGAGAAGGGATTGTTTACCCCAGCCATGAATGGTGCATTGGCAGAATAGTTATGGAAGTACTGAATTGTTAGGAGAAGATTCCTATCTAGATCTTGATTACCTTAGGGAAGGAGCTGATTCTTCCCCTGACACTCAACTGGCTGAATAATTGTATACAGCCACAGAGCAAAATAGACAATAGGAAACCATGCACTGCTCCTATCTCCCAGAGTTTTCTCCCAATAAACATGGTTCTAGGACTATTGTTGGTATTGTCTACAATGCCAACATTGTTTCTTTAACCAATAACAATTACAACGGTACATTTCAAGAATGGATGGAAAATGTTTTTAGAGCAGAGACTTCCTATTTGATTGCACAGAGATAGAACTTTACATATAAAGTGATGCAATAAGTCATTGTTTATTATGAATTTAGCCTGCAGATACATATAAGAATGTTCTTGTAATGAACTCTCATGGTTGAACCTCACACACACACACTTTATTCAACAACAAATTTTAAGATATGCAATTTTCCTATCAGGGCTTCCCAGGTGTCTCAGTAGTAAAGAATCCGCCTGCCAATATAGGAGATGTGGGTTCAATCCACGGGTTGGGAAGATCTCCTGGAGGAGGAAATGGCAACCCACTTCAGCATTCTTGCCTTGGAAATCCCATGGACAGAGGAGCCTGACAGGCAACAGTCCATGGAGTTGCAAAAGAGTCAGACATAATTTACTAACACAGCAGCAACAACACAGATTTTCCTTTCCATTATAGGATTGGGGATGAAGGATATTTATGATGATATTTCACTTTATAAGAGGTATGATTTTGAAGTTACTAAGTAACGTGTGCCCTGGCCTTTTTCTTCTCTCTTCTACAAATTTTGATGTAGAAAGATTAAAAATGCAGTTAATTAGGGTGTAGATATATGTGTATGTATGCAGATATGTCTATATAGATAAATATACTTGTTCCTCATTGAATTTTTAATTTAAATCATATTTTGCATTTTAAAATCTTATGTGATTAGTTTTGCACAATTATTTATTTTTATTATATTTATATATTTTAATTGGTTGATGATTACTTTACAATATTGGATTCATTTCTGTCATACATCAACATGAATTAACCATAGTACATTTATACATATGTACATATTGTACATATATAACAATTGTACAAATGTCTCCTCCCTGTTGAATCTCCCTCCCACCTCCCGCCCATTCCAACTCCTCTAGGTTATTACAGAGACCCAATTTGAGTTCCTTGAGTCATACAGAAAATTCCAATTGACTCTCTCTCTACATATGTTAGTGTATATGCTTCCATGCTACTCTCTTCATTCAGTTTCCTATTTTCTGCTTATACTTTCAAGTTTGTATTCTATTTCCCCAAGTCAGTTTAGTTCAGTTGCTCAGTCATGTCTGATTCTTTGCAACCCCATGAACTTCAGCACACTCGGCTTCTCTGTCACCAACTCCTGAAGCTTGCTCAAACTCTTGTCCATCAAGTTGGTGATGCCACCCAACCATCTCATCCTCTGTTGTCCCCTTCTCCACCTACCTTCAATCTTTCCCAGCATCATGGTCTTTTCTAATGAGTCAGCTCTTTGAATCAGGTGGCCAAAGTATTGGAGATTCAACTTCAGCATTAGTCCTTCCAATGAATATTCAGGATTGGTTTTCTTTAGAATTGACTGGTTTGATTTCCTTGCAGTCCAAGGGACTCTCAAGAGTCTTCTCCAATAGTGAAGTCACTCAGTCGTGTCCGAGTCTTTGTGACCCCATGGACTGTAGCCCACCAGGCTCCCCCGTCCACGGAATTTTCTAGGCAAGAGTACTGGAGTGGGTTGTCATTTCCTTCTCCAGGGGATCTTCCCAAACCAGGGATCGAACCCAGGTCTCCCGCATTGTGGGCAAATGCTTTACCATCTGAGCCACCAGGGAATCCCATACCACAGTCCAAAAACATCAATTCTTTGGCGCTTTCTTTATGGTCCAACTCTCACATCCATACAGATCAGTTCAGTTCAGTCGCTCAGTAGTGTCCGACTCTTTGCGACCCCATGAATCGCAGCACGCTAGGCCTCCCTCCATCACAAACTCCTGGAGTTTACTCAAACACATGTTCATTTAGTTGGTGATGCAATCCAGTCATCTCATCCTCTGTCGTCCCCTTCTCTTCCTGCCCCCAATCCCTCCCAGCGTTAGGGTCTTTTCCAATGAGTCAACTCTTCGCATGACGTGGCCAAAGTATTGGAGTTTCAGCTTCAGCATCTGTCCTTCCAATGAGCTCTCAGGACTGATCTGCTTTAGGATGGACTGGTTGGATCTCCTTGCAGTCCAAGGGACTCTCAAGAGTCTTCTCCAACACCACATCCATACATGACTACTGGAAAAATCATAACTTTGACTGAACAGACCTTTGTTGGCAATGTAATGTCTCTGCTTTTTAATATGCTGTCTAGGTAGGTCATAGCTTTTCTTCCAAGGAGCAAGCGTCTTTTAATATTATGACTGCAGTCACCATCTGCAGTGATTTTCGTGTCCAAGAAAACAAAGTCTGTCTCTGTTTCCATTGTTTCCCCATCTGTTTGCCAGGAAGTGGTGGGACTGGATACCATTATCTTCATTTTTTGAATGTTGAGTTTTAAGCCAACTTTTTCACTCTCCTCTTTCACTTTCATCAAGAGGTTTTTCATTTCTTCTTCACTTTCTGCCATAAGAGTGGTCTCATCTGCATATCTGAGGTTATTGATATATCTCCCCGCAATCTTGATTCCTGCTTGTGCTTCATCCAGCCTGACATTTACATGATGTACTCTGTGTATAAGCTAAATAATATTGATTTCCCTAAATGGTAGTAAGCATAGTTTTAAAAAATAGTTGTCTTTGTTGGCTAGCAGACATTTGGCCATGCCAAAAGTTCCTTGCAATTTGGCCCTACCCAAAATGTCCATGAGCATATTTAGTCTATGCCAAATGGATTGAGATAGGACTGAATATCAAGGACCTTTTGACATAGACCAAATTTGTTATAATATTTTGGACAGGACCAAACACCTTTCAATACTGTAGTCTCTGTAGATCTAATTCTGTGTTTATCTAGACAGAATTTGTTTTGTTTTTCCATGGTGTTTTGGACATATCTGACCAAGGATCATATTAAAGTGTATTAACAGTTTGAAAGTTTTGAGAATTCACAAATTTGTGAATTTGGATTGCAAACCTGTGAAAGAACTGGCTCTCAGGGGTAGGTCTTTCCACCTTTGCTTTCTTTACCAACAAAGTATATTTACATCTTTTAATTTCTTACTTATGAGTAAAAAATGAAAAGTTTGTGAACAAAGACAACTGATGTATGCTAAGTATTCCACTCATCTATATTGGCTTTGATCATTAAGATTTACAGAATTTATGGACTATTTGAAAGTCAGGTAAATTTAGGTAAGATGCTTTTTTCTATATTTTATTTGCCCAAAGTTCAGAGAAATTGAGGTAAAATTGTAAGATCTAATAACAAATAGGTTGGATGGGAAACAAGCCATAAACACCTGAATTGTCAATTCAGAAATTACAAATATTAATAAATTGGCTATAGAGTATCATTAAAGTTTGTATAGTTTTTTGTTTTACTATTAGAGCAAAATAAGAAGTCTTTCTAAGATTATTCTACCAACAATGGATTCAAGTGTTTTAATTATTTATGCAAATATGTAGACAAGTAGATCACTAGAGTTCTATCATAAGTCAGATGAGAAAGAAAGAGTTTGAACGAAGATAGTAGTACTAAGAACAAATAGGAAGGGCCAGTCTGAGAATCATTGCAGGATTTGAATGAAAAGGACTTAGCAAATGATAGGACCAGAAAAGGGCAGAGTTAGAGATATTATATTATAGTTAACATCTATCATCAATAGCAAACTATGGCTTGAATTGCTAAGCATCACCTGTACCGTTAAAACTTCTTTATTATTGTAAGGTATAGTTCGGGCCGAGGCAGAAAAAAGGAGAGACGACCTCAACGAAGTAAGTTACCTTTATTCAGGCAAGGAGGGGCGACAGTCGGCCTAATGGCCAGGCTGAGCGCAAGAGGGATTAGAGAGACTTCAGATTTAAAGGGAGGTTTGTGGAAGCATATTTAAAGGGAGGTTTAAGGAACATGTTAGTCAGGTGAGGAAGTTTTGGATATTCCTTAGTTGAGATGGCATTTGTAGTTGGGCAGGGGGTGATAAGTCTCTGGCAGATGTAGGGGGTGGAAGGTTTCTTGGCAAAGGGTGATAAGTCCCAGATAGATACAACTGGCCTGTCTAGTTTAGGTCCCAGTTTATGTCCCAGGGCGGGACCTAAAGTTAGGTTTTGTTTTCTCCCAAGTTAGATGATTCACCAAGGGCCTTTGAGACTGTTGTTTTCTTTTCTAGGCCCAAAGACTCCTTCAATTATCAACTCATCAAAATTAAAGGCAACTAGGAAGACAAGTGATAACAGAATAGCAGTTATTTTGAAGAAATTAATTACTTTTAAAAGGCTTGGAGTAGAAAACATCAAGAGCTATTTTCTGTTTTCCAATCTCACACAATATATTGTGTGTGTGTATATATATGTATGTACATACATATATATATATAACCCAGCATGAAGATAAATACAGTCTTTGGATTTGATGTTTATTCCTTTTACTTAATCACTAATTGTTAGCAAGCATCAAATATACATAAACATTATGAAATATAGGGTAAGGAACTACATGTTGAAAGTCTAGTCAAAACAAATTTCCTCAATTGAATTTGCAAAATTTTGAATTATCATTATGATTCCCTCTACTTCCACTTTACCTGCAAAGATAAGATTTGGACATACCAAAGATTAGAACTTCTTAACAGGATAAAATGGGAGGAAAAAAATGAAAAACCCTATAAAATTTTTCCCTACCTTGTAAAACAGCTGCTGCTGCTAACTGCTTCAATTTATGGTTGAATAAAAATTAAATACATGTTACCCTGAATAAAATTTTTCAATTACATGAAATGAATAGACCATGATGACAGAATAAGCTTCCAATACTAACCACACTGATACATAGACAAAATAAATTATTTGTATTATTTTATTGTCTTTCATTTGTATTTTAAGACAGAGTCCACATATTAGCAATATAGGAAGCTGAATATTTTTAATACCAACTTTTGATTATGTGATAAGTTAATCAGAGTGGTAATACACATGTACCCTTAATATGACTGGAAGTAACAGATTGACTATATATACAGACATACATACACACACAAACATCCTTTGTGCCTTTGTTTTCTCTTTTGTATTTAACTATCATATGGCTTGTGACAACCTAGGAAAAGTGAAATGATTTTTCTTACTAACTGCAAATACAGTAATATTTATTAAATGTGAATCAAATATATTTAATATTTGCATGTTATATGAAAACTCTTCTTTGCTCTACAACTTCAGCCTGTGACTTGACCTCTTAATTTTAAGTGTAGAATTCTGTCCTATTTCAATAAATTCAGTCTAGCAGTTGTATGTCCTAATACTTTTGGTAAAATTACTGTTACTGCTATTTTAATTACAACATGTCTTGGTGTGTTCCTTCTTGGTTTCATCCTGGATGGGACTCCTGAAATTAAGCCCCACAGACCTCCAAAGCCAAATGCTCTTCAGACTCATCTTCCTGGACTCAAGAGCCTGACATAGGTTCCAAACTTGAACTCCTGTTATTCTCTAGTTTATAGGTCACTCACCTGGGGATAGGAGATTTGATTATATCACAAGTCCACCTCTCTTATCCACCTAACTGTGGTTTCTCTTAATGTTTTTCTTGGTAGATTCTTCTGGTAGATCTCAGTCTTTTTTCATAAGGTGGTTATTCTGCAAGATAGTAATGATTTTGGTATACTCATAAGAGGAAATGGGTTCAAAGTCATTCTTTGCCATCTTGGCCCAGTCTCTAGTTACTGTCCAATTTGTAATTTCAACCTCAGAATTTTCTCTCCTACTGGATATTTTCTTTGATTTTGTTGCTGTTTGATTTGGTTTGCAAGCAAGTGCCTCTGCTTTCTTGAGTGAAGGCCTATCTAGGGAAAGAAAATTTGTGAAGCTAGATATTGTTTGGGTTCTTCCCACCTTTTGGTCTCAAGTATTGTTGGTATAAATGTCTTATCTGTGGGGTGACATGGAATAAGAGACTTGTCCAGTGTCTTTCTTCCATTTGGTACAAATAACAGTTGTCTGGGAATTTTGGCATACCTGACCCACGTGGTTTTCTTGGGCAGGATCCAATTTCACTTCACCAGTCCTTAAAGGATCCATGGGAGACAAATGCCTTTCCCTTTATCCCCAGCCAGTTCTTCCCCATGCCTCACCACCTTGATGGCTGCAGTTATCAGACTTGAATAAGTAAGCATCAAGACAAACCAAGTGTTTCTTCCTCAACTGTGTGCTCCCACTCCCAGAGCCCACAGGATCCAGCTGAGCACTCCTGTGCAAACACCCATTTCGAAACTAGCACATAGGTGACTCCATAATTTTCCTTCTATGCAAAATATACTGTGACTTTTTTATAGTCAGCAAAGGGCATTTTGGCAAGTCTCAAGCTTAAGAAATGCCTGGATGAGAAAACTGAGGACAAGTTCTACAGATCTTCTTTCAGATTTCCCTAAATTGTCAGGGGATATCTATTGAGTATCTTTCATTACGTTGTACTGCAGAACTGAGAAACAGGTTAGATAGACAATGCGTCTTAAACCACCAGGAAAGCTCATCTGTCTCATTGAACATTCTATGGTACCGTTTTCACTGCAAATAGGTTGGAAACAATTCAGTTTTTCAGTTTGATTAAATGCCACTGTTGTTAATGCTGTTCTTGTAGGAAACCTGCAATGATTTGACCGGTAAAGAGTGTGAAGAAGAAAAAAAAAAGCCAACTGGTGGTCTTACTTAACATGTAGCACCATGTTGCAAATGCTTTTGAAATCAGTATATATTCAGCTACATTCTGTCTTTATGTGATGAATGATTATATTAAAATTATTCCCTGTTACCTTAATATACCATTACATTTCTCTGGTATAGATTATTACTATGATTTTTGAAAATGTGCACTTTACTTTAAGAAGATATAGCCATCAGTTGCCCAGTTTTCTTACTTAAACATATTTCAAAGTTCCTGCTGGGTGCTAGCCAAGTTATTTTCAAGATTCTGATTATTACCTCATATTTGAATTTATATTACCCTTCAAACTGACCTTTGCCATAAGAAGCAGCTCTGATTTGGAAAAGTGTACTTTGTTAAATCTCATTTTTTATTTAATATCTCAAAAGCTATAGCTTTCTACAAATTACTGATCTTGCTTTTGGAAAGAAATACAAAAGTTTCAAAGTCACTTTGGGAACTTTAAAAGAATAATTTTGTAATTTTCCATTTATAATTTAAAATAGTTAAAGTTCACACTGTGACATATGTAACTTTTGTGTTACTTTAAAGCTCCTATAAAGATTTTGTCAAGTTCATCATATATACCATGATAGATACATATGTAGCTTTATATATTAATCAATTAAATCAGTAATTCAGAGAAATATTTTAGTACTTTAATTTTTACATTTAGTCAATTCAAAATTAATATAATATTTGTCATTTAAAAAATACATTGTCATCTTGTTTAAAACAAATGACCAAGAATGGGATTAGCTGTTCATGTATTTCTTACAAAGGCATTTTTGCTCACCTCTGTCACAGCCCTGAAGCCCCTGATTTAAATACCTCCATAACTCCAATTCTGACATCAGCCACCCTCCACGTGCAACTCCTGTTACCACCTCTGTCACATAACAAGATGAGAAATATGGAGTCTGTTGGCTTTTGATAGTCATAGAAACTTGGAGTTTAGGTCTTATCAATGAAGTGAAAGTGAAATTGAAAGTCTCTCCGTTGCGTCCAACTCTTTGTGACCCCATGGACTATACAGGCCATGGAACTCTTCAGGCCAGAATACTGGAGTGGGTAGCCTTTCCCTTCTCCAGGGGATCTTCCCAACCCAGGGATCAAACCCAGCCTCCTGCATTGTACGTGGATTTTTTACCAGCTGAGCCACAAGGGAAGCCCAAGAATACTGGAGTGGGTAGCCTATTCCTTCTTCAGTGGATCTTGCAAACTCAGGAATGGAACTGGGGTCTCCTGCATTGCAGGCAGATTCTTTACCAACTGAGCAAGCAGGTCTTATCAATATTGGTTGTAAGTCAGAATTATAGAGCACTGTCTGAAAAATCATCCGAAATTGTAAAATAAGGCAAAAAGTGAATGATATGTCATTTCAAAGTTGTACTAAGGCAAAGAGACTGAAAATAATTTAGGGTAATATCCCTTGGAGGAGGGCATGGCAACCCACTCCTGTATTCTTGCCAGGAGAATCCCATGTTCAGAGGAGCCTGGCAGGCTACAGTCCATTGGGTGGCAAAGAGTTGGATATGACTGAAGCAATTTAGTACTAGTACTACTTAATTTGATTCATCATTTACCACTGATTAAACTAGCAGACATGTTGAAGTTATAAGTTAGCTTGTAGACTTCTGTCCAGTAGAGATATAAATAATTTTTGTTCTGTGGAATACCGTAACTACAAAGATTTTGTTTCATAGCTCTGCTGGATAGTAACTAATTGTGTAACCTACTCAGTGAACTTAACATCCTATAAATAGACTAGACTCTCAGATACTTTTTGAGTCAGTCATATTGTCATTTTACTGAAACTCTCATGAATTAATGAGTTAAATAATATTTTAGCATTTTTTTTTCTATATTTGCTTGAGAATCATTAGGTTAAGCTATTTTAAATATGTACTTTAAGCTATTTTAAATATGAAACATTTGAAATATTTGGATATCTGAGCCATATTTCAGGTTTCCCGGTTTGGAAACTAGTACACCAGAGTTCATGTATTTTCTAGGGAAATATTAAGGAAACTCATCAATGTGACAAAGTCTATCCAGATTGCGTTTTGTGTTCTACCAGTACCTAGTTGATGCTTCAGCCTTGTTAAAGGCTCCAGGTAGTTTGCCTTTCCTCATCTTAGAGACCATCCGAAGACTACTTCCTGTTAGTCTTCTCTTATGCCCAGCAACTGCAGCTCAGAAAGTACCACTTACCTACATCTTGCAATCTGATATTTTATTCACATTTGTATTGTAATGCAAATTTAGTGAATGTTTCACTTTCATTAAACTATCATCACTCCGACAGAGGACCTATCCTAGTCATTTGTGTTTAGATGTCTCCTAGTTCACTGGCAAGAAGAGAATATGTACACAATGAAAGTATACTAATACAGTAACCCAAAAATGAAGGAAAAATGAAAGAGTACCTTAACAATGGAGGGGAAATTATCATACTAGCCCTAAAGCAAATAAGTCAAGCTGATAAAAAGAGGGTAAAAGTTGTGTTGCAAGCACGTAGGATGGAAAAGAATAATACAATGATTGGCCAAATCAGGAATGACTTTGCATATAGGGTTACTAAAATTTTTCAGTTAGAAGAACTGACTTTATTTTATTTTATTTTTTTAAATTTATTTATTTATTTTTGTTTTAGTTGGAGGCTAATTACTTCACAACATTTCAGTGGGTTTTGTCATACATTGTTGCGCAATCGGTTAGCGCGCGGTACTTATATGGCAGAAGAACTGACTTTAGTATCTTTACGTAAGTTCCAAATGCTTTGCTTTGTGAAATTATAAAAGCTTTAATCCAAGTAAATTGTTTAATGGTCTAAAACTTCACCCAAGTCAGCATACTGTATACTGTTTTGCTGCCTAACATTATCCACAAACCTTAAAGCATGTGCAAATACACAGCAAATGTGTTCCTTGCTACCTTTTGAGATTTATTGAAAAAATAATTTTCAGCTATACTACAGTTTGGATTGTATGAAGAACTTCATTTCTCAGTTTAACTCCTAATATGGAATAAAACGTCCTTTTTTTCAATCCCTCCCTTGAGGGAATATTTCAGATTCACTGAAGAAGTAGGAGATAAAAGAGGCAGACAAACTTTTTGTAGAATTTTTTCAAAGGGAAATTTATTTTTGAAAGTATGAGGGCTTTTTTTTTTTTTCTCTTTAAGTTCATGTGAATTGTGTTCCTTTTCTGTGTCAGAATCCTGACCTGCTCCTGTGTTGTGCCTTACTTTTTTTCCACAGCCCTTTCTGCTTTCCTTTCATCTTTCTCCTTGTTAAGCTGTATCTTCTGTGCAGGATTAGACCTGAAGGTTTTAACATTTTATTTTAGTTTTTCTTAAATCAAGTGGGGTTGCAATCAGGTACCTGTTTGGAGAGGTAAGGAATAAAAGAAAGGAGTAAAGGGAAGGCCATGCTGGGAAGAAAGACCAAAATAGGAGCAAAGAGAAGGTGAAGCCCTGCTAGCAATTAACACGGTGTGTCCTTTTCACTTTAGGATCTAGAGAAATGTTTGGTGAAATAAAGGAAAAGACTCATAAGCTACATCTGAACTTTTTATTCACCTACTTTTTTTTTTTTTGCATGAAAAATATCTCACTTAATGGGATAGAGATTTGAACTCTGCTTTAGAAGTAATAAAGGCCTAGACCAAAGCTTTTAGAAATAACTGGAAAGAACAATAGCAGTAACAACAACAACAAAAAAAACAAACTTCTGGAAAATTCAATAGTGAGCTCCAATTAGATAAATCTTCTAAAGTTTATTTCTCTAAACTGTTATAATAGACAAGTAAATATTCATACTCCACATTGGATGTTCATCTTCATTTTCTTAGGATTCTGTCTCTCACTTATATTCTGTAATCTGAAACTGTTTGACTTAATTCAATTTTTTTTTGTGTGTTTGTTTAATGAGAGAGGAAGGACATGCATCTTACCTTTGCTTTGTTTGCACATTGAACTGTTGACCCATTAACCTTCCCTGTTTTCTTGAATTTTTGATTGGTAGACTAGATTGCAACAATTCTTCAACTCTCCTCTTCAGAAGGATGGAATTTATTTATTAATTAAAGACAAATCTGATCCTGGTTTCACCTTGATAATCAGATGCACTCTGGGAGGCCTATTAGAATTAGATTTCAATTGGCTGATTAGGATACTATTGAGACAGGAAATTTTAAAATACTATACTTAGAAATGGGTCAGGAGAAAAAAGGAAATATATTTCTCTATTGAAGGAAACAAAAGAGTCTTAATCAAGAGTTGTTTTCCCTGCTTCTTCCTGAATAATAACTAGGGAACTTCATCAGCAATTAAATCTACTTTATTCTTTATTTTTTTTTAACTTTTGTATATATGTTTGAAACCTAACTCTGAAAAGCTTGTGAAAACTACCATCGTAGAAAACAGTGGTGTTCTGTTATATCACAGATACAAGCACAGAACAAGCACAAAAATAGAGGAATCAGAATGGTTAGAAAGTTGGCATGTTGTCTAGAACCTTCCATTTTTCTCTGCCTAAGAAGGGAGTTGCTACCAGCTGTTAAACTGAACTGATTAGAGAGTATTTGTATTTTCAATAGACTTGTCCTATTCCTCATTATTGTAGAAATGGTAGATCCCTTGAATAGGCTTATTGAAACACCTAGATCCTCCAGATACATGCTGAACTTTCATGATATGGGGTGTCTTGTGATAGTCCTGAGACAAACTTAGTCTTATGCATGTGGGCTAGTTGTGCAAATTGGTTGGCAAGTGGAGAGCAATCCTCACTCACTGTCCAGCATCTGCGGCTCAGGGTGGTGTCATTTTATTCTACCTATTCTCTGCACAGTAACATGTTTAAGTGACAAAATCCTGTGGTTTTAAGAGAAAATGGACTCCTAAAAATCAATCACTTTTTCTGTGTTTAAAAATGAAATCTCACAGGAATAAAAAAAGGATAACTTTTATTTAGGTAAAAGGGATTTTGGAAAAATAAAAAATAGAATATTGAATTTGCTCTAGTTCTGATATGGAAATGACAGATATTCCATAAATTTTATATGCAAACAAAAGTGAGGGGCAGAGAGGGAAAGAGAATGGTATTTATAAAATTACCATTCACTTCAAACAACACAACTGTTTTCAGTCTGCTTTAAAAGGAACTATTGAAATTTGAAAAAAAAAATGGCTTCATGAGATTTATAAATAATGTTATTTTGTATACATAGAATATTTATTTGTCTCAAAGGATCACTAAATATTTTCAGTTAAACTTCATATCATAGAAGTAGTGTAATTTTTTAATAGTCTTAGTAGACTTGGGGCTTTAGTCAAGTATATAACCTTTGTGTATGCCAAGTATTTATTGCATTTTCATACACATGCATGTATTTTTAAAAAAAATTAATTTTGAATTGAGATAAAAGTGATTAACCATGTTGTGGTACTTTCAGGTGAATAGCAGGTGAGCAGCAAAGGGACTCAGCCATACACATACATGCATCCATCTCCTCAAATTCCCCTCCCATCCAGGCTGCCACGTAACACTGCATGCATATATTTTAATTGAAAATATTACAGCTTATTGTTGTTGTTCAATCACTCAGTCATGTCTGACTCTTTGCAACCCCATGGACTGCAGCAAACCACACCTCCCTGTCCATCACCAACTCCCAGAATTTACTCAAACTCATGTCCATTGAGTCGGTGATGCCATCCAACCTTGTCATCCTCCGTCGTCCCCTTCTCCTCCCACTTTCAATCTTTCCCAGCATCAGGGTCTTTTCAAGTGAGTCAGTTCTTCGCATCAGGTGGCCAAAGTATTGGAGTTTCAGCTTCAGCCTCAGTCCTTCCAATGAACATCCAGGACTGATCTCCTTCAGGATGAACTGGTTGGATCTCCTTTGCAGTCCAAGGGACTCTCGAGTCTTCGCCAACACCACAGTTCAAAAGCATCAATTCTTTGAGCTCAGCTTTCTTTATAGTCCAACTCTCACATCCATACATGACTACTGGAAAAACCATAGCCTTGACTAGACAGACCTTTGTTGGCAAAGTAATGTCTCTGCTTTTTAATATGCTGTCTAGGTTGGTCATAACTTTTCTTCCAAGGAATAGGTGTCTTTTAATTTCATGGTTGCAGCACCATCTGCAGTCATTTTGGAGCCCCCCCAAAATAAAGTCTGACACTGTTTCCACTGTCTGCCCATCTATTTCCCATGAGGTGATGGGACCAGATGCCATGATCTTAGTTTTCTGAATGTTGCGCTTTAAGCCAACTTTTTCACTCTCCTCTTTCACTTTCATCAAGAGGCTCTTTAGTTCTTTGCTTTCTGCTCTAAGGGTGGTGTCATTTGCCTATCTGAGATTATTGAGATTTGTCCTGGCAATCTTGATTCCAACTTGTGCAACAATAATGTTAATACTTTCATATTGCTTGATTGAGACATACCCAAGAGAACTCCACAATAAATTCAGCAGTTTTAAAGTAAACTTACATTTTTATCATAATGACAGATACATTGGCAAATAGTATATTGTTCAATAGTATATTAAGCAAAGGGTAACTTTAATCAATTTACAAAGCCATGGCTCCCCCTAATAGTTGGTTAGGCCCCCAGATATCCATTGTTTTGGAAGATAAATAAATCCATTATACCACTTTTGTCATTTGATTATTAAAATTGGTCGGCAATTTTATGTTACTTTGCCTGCATTCTAATGAGGCAAGCCACCCTACTGAAGAGGAGTTGTGTGTTGGTGAAAACCTATATATTTTTTGTTTGTTTGTTTGTTTGTTTTGAAAACCTATATTAAAGAACTCTAATGCCTATTACACAGTGAACTTCTGAAAGCTGTGACAGTAGCCTATGAGAGGAGCTGGTGAGCTTTCCAGCCACATTCTCAAAGATGTGCACAGTGGCCAATGTGAAAGTCCCTTTATCCATCATGCCATTCACCATGAAATCTGGTTGAGTAGATTTCATCATCTCCACAAAGTTCTTGCTGCTGCAAAAGTGGTTAACTTGTGAACCCTCAATATCTAATGTGGACTTTGCTCACATTCCCTCCAGGATTTTTGTGTTATAATATTATTTTTGTTTCAAAAGCAAGTACGTTTTCTGTTCCAAGCTATCATCTGGTGAATAAATAACCAAGCTTTTTCTCCACATATTTATATCAATAACAGCATATTTTTATTGTCATAAACAAAAAGGAAAAATCTTGAACTAAATGTATATTTTTTTCCAAATGCAACTCTCAAACTTTAGACACAAAGATAATCTTGCATAATCTCATTTAACAACATTATGAGCACACCGTGATACAAATTACCACACTGCTAACTCAGACAGATAGAAACTGCGTGTGTGTGTGTCCCCATATGTGTGTTTGTGCTCATTTTTACCTACTATTATAGTACTGTAGAAGTTGCTGAGTAAGGTACCACAGTAAAATTATGCACTTTTAAATAACCAAAAAAAAAAAAAAAAATCACAAGAAATTCTTAGTAGTCCACAGGTCACCAGAATCTTTAACATGCCTTATTTAGCCACTGATTTTGATAACTAAATTGAATCAGTTTGCCTATAATATACTTTACAAAACTCAAGAATGGACCAAGTATAAGAATGAAAGTATTCCTAAGACAAGAATGGCAAACGTTGACAATTTAAAAAATGATAGAAAGTACTTCGGGACTCACATGCTTCTGCTTGTATTTTAAAATTTCCAAAATAAAAACTTGTCCCATCAACCAATTCTATACCATTTTAGATGATAGTAATCTGTTTTTACCAATCTAGATAGCATATTAAAAAGCAGAGACATTACTTTGCCAACAAAGGTCCATCTAGTCAAGGCTATGGTTTTTCCAGTGGTCATGTATCGATGTGAGAGTTGGACTGCAACTCTTCAGACTGTGAAGAAAACTGAGCACCAAAAAATTGATGCTTTTGAACTGTGGTGTTGGAGAAGACTCTTGAGAGTCCCTTGGACTGCAAGGAGATCCAACCAGTCCACCCTAAAGGAGATCAGTCCTGGGTGTTCATTGGAAGGACTGATGCTGAAGCTGAAACTCCAATACTTTGGCTACCTCATGCGAAGAATTGACTCATTGGAAAAGACCCTGATGCTGGGAGGGATTGGGGGCAGGGGGAGAAGGGGACGACAGAGGATGAGATGGCTGGATGGCATCACCGACTTGATGGGCATGGGTTTGTGTAGGCTCCAGGAGTTGGTGATGGACAGGGAGGCCTGGAGTGCTGCAATTTGTGGGGTTGCAAAGAGTCGGACATGACTGAGCGACTGAACTGTACTGAACACAGTGAAAGGCTTTAGTGCAGTTAATGAAGCAGAAGCAGATGTGTTTCTCAGATTATCTTGCTTCTCCTATGATCCAATGGATGTTTGCAATTTGACCTCTGGTTCCTCTACCTTTTCTAAATCCAACTTGTACATCTGGAAGTTCTCAGTTCACGTACTGTTGAAACCTATCTTGAAGGATTTTGAGCATTTGTCTTCTATGTCTATGAGTCTGTTTCTGTTTTGTAAATAAGCTATTTTGTATCATATTTTTAGATTTCACATGTAAGTAAAGTCATATATTTGTCTTTCCTTGTCTGACTTACTTCCGTTTATGACTGAACTGAACTGAATCTGTTTTGAAAGACAACAAGGAATCATGGAGAAAATGTTTATGGCTTCAGTACTAAACAGACCTCTATAAGGTTAGACATTCAGCAACATTTAAGCCTGAACTAATAAACAAAAATGAAAGTAATCTAGGAAAGTGTAATGGAGATGGTAGAAGCTAAGTAATGGATACATCAGATAACAGTTTAGTAAGTTATCGATAGCATATGAGAATATTAACATTTTCATTTATTGATTTCTTTGACTACCTGTATGACTGGCATGTTTAGCCCAAACTACTTTCTGATAATACCACCTAAATCTTAATTAAATTGGTCTCATATACAACTATTAAATATGTCTAATTTAAGTATAGATTATAGTGCTCAAAGGAAAGTTTATACATAGAAATTTTAAAGCAGACAGGAAGATGCCAAAATAAATTTGGCTAAAAATTATTCTGGTGAGTCTCACAGAATAGAAAGTTATGTGAGGTTATTTGCATAAAAATTAAGACAAAATCTTATGTAAAGAATATTTATAGAGGAACAAATTTAACTCTTGAGAACTATCTTATTTTCTTTTAGAAATTCATTCCATATTTAAATAATAATGTTGATCTGAAATATTCATCAACAGATAATTTATGATTGGGTTATTTATTCAGATAATATTATTTTACTTGTGAAACTGAAAAAAGAGGCATATTTATGGTAGTTGCACAGATTATGATTTTGTACCCATCTCCTGTAGCTTTAATACAACATTAAAATATCTTTTCACCCCAAATATTGCACATACGAATAATCGATCTGATTGTTTGTAAAACACTTAGAGAACATTAATCAGTTGTTTATATGCTTGTGTTTGAAACACAAACTTGCTAACTAATTTAATTATTATAGTTAACCTGTAATCTAGGCATATAGAGTTAGGATATGAGTGAAGTGGATGTGACATGAACTGATTCTAGGCAATTATAACACCTTTATTGTTATATTGTCATCATCTGAAATTATTCATCAGATATGTTTATTTGATGAGCTAGGGCTTAACAGGTATTGCTTCATAAACTCAATCCAATATGTAAAGATCACATTAATTAAGCAAGATATTGTTAGGTAGTTTTCCATTGTTCAGATATACCATAGTAACAACTTCTTGGTGAACAATTTCCAATCTCACTGAGGAGTAAAATCTGAAACTCTTACCATGGCACATAAACTGTTTAATCTGTCACTTTCCTATTTTCCTGATCTTATGCCACTCTCCAAAATACCCATTATGGAAGACATGAATTTGGGAGTCATCAGCATAGGTGATAATGGTGACTTAAGTTAACCTAGGAATGATTGTAGAAAGCAAAGAGAAGAGATCCAAGGACTAAGTCCTGAGAACCTTAAACATTTGGAGATCAAGGAGATAAGAGACACTAGCAAAAATGATCGAAAGATCATGACCTAAAAGCAAAGTAGGTTTGCTGGAAGCCAGAGGAAAAAATGTATTTAAAGAGGAGAGTGACTAGTTGTGTTAAATGTTGCTGGTAAGTCATTTAAGATAAGAGTTGAAAATTAAACTCTGAATATAGCAATGTGGAGGATTTCGTTGAGCCTGCTAACAAAAGTGTCAGTGGAGAAGTGAGAAATATTTATTTGAATCAGTTTAATAGATAATGAATAAGAAATCTTTTGATATTGTAGTGGAAAGAGGAAAAATTATTTAAGCATTGAAAGGGAGACAGATGATGCTGTCTCGGGCACAGTTACAGGAGTTGACCTTAGTGAGTATAGGAATAGGGCATTCATAGTAATAGAATGAAAGGTACAGATTACGGGCACAGTTGAAGGTAAATGGATAGACATGGTGTTATACCACTCATAAAAGTCCTCCTGTTTTTCTACTGGAACTATTACTTTGTTATATCCTTTATTTTTTTATAAAGTTATGTTTTTAGAAGCCCCTCACATAGCTCTGAGGAATGATTCCAGAATGGTAAGGAAGGAATGAGGATATAGGGTTTTTTGCTGAAAAAAAAAAAAAAAAACCAAACAAACATATAGTCCAACATCAAAAGGTTACTGTAAGTGACAAAAAACAGACATCGCAAGTTAAAGATTTTACTGCTTTTGTATATGTGGGGAGATGCAAGAATCTTTGTTTGTTGCTCAGTCACTAAGTCATATCCGACTCTTTGCGACCCCATGAACTATAGCATATCATGCTTCCCTGTTTCGCTATCTCCTGAAGTTTGCTGAAACTCGTCCATTGAAGTCATTGATGCCATCCAACCATCTCCTCCTCTGTTGCCTCCTTCTCCTCTTGCCCTCAATCATTCCCAGCATCAGGGTGTTTTCCAATGAGTTGACTCTTCGCATCAGCTGGCCAAAGTATTGGAAATTCAGCTTCAGCCTCAGTCCTTCCAATGAATATTGAAAGATGGTTTCTCTTAGGATTGCCTGTTTCATTTTCTTGCTGTCCAAGGGACTTTCAAGAGTCTTCTTTAGCACTACAGTTTGAAATCATCAGTTCTTTGGCACTCAGCGTTTTTTATGGTCCAATGCTGACATTGGTACATAACTACTGGAAAAACAATAGCTTTGACTATGCAAACCTTTGTTGGCAAAGTTATGTCTTTGCTTTTCTTAATATGCTGTCTAGGTTTGTTATAGTTTTTCTTCCAAGGAGCAAGCGTATTTTAATTTCATGGCTGCAGTCACCATCCACAGAGATTTTGGAGCCCAATAAAATAAAATCTGTCACTGTTTCCACTGTTTCCACATTTATTTGCCATGAAGTAATGGGACTGGATGCTATGATCTTAGTTTTTTGAATGTTGAGTTTTAATCCAGCTTTTTCACACTCCTCTTTCACCTTCATCAAGAGGCTCTTAGTTCCCTCAGCTTTCCGCTACTAAAGTAGTATCATCTGCATATCTGAGGTTGTTGATGAATCTGGCCTCATTTAAATTATTCCTTTGAAATGTATCTTAACTATCTATGGCCGGTGTCCGTTTTATTCTCCATCCTGAATTCCCTTCAGGGAACACCAATAGGGGCAGCTGCAGTGTCTGATGACTTGATGACCAGCAACATTCCTTGTTTATGGAAATGGGAAATGTCAGGCAAAATATTATGTCCTCAGATTAAACACACACACACAGACACACATGCACACGTTTCTACTATGGCTTTTTAACATTCAATTCTCTTAAAGTTTTAACTAGCATCAGGACTGAGGGGGTTTTGCTTAGAATAATGAATCTATAGGCTATAGGTCTACAGTCCTATAGAAAATTATTCAAATAAACCTAACAATTATAAGTAATTAAACAAGAATGCCTTAATTTTGTCAAAGTTTGAAAATAGTGCTTGAATATTATTAGATTGTTCTCTTCAATTGTAATTAATTTTTCCTGTTGACTCTGGGTTGCTTCACAATGGAGCTTTGAAATGGAAAGATACTTGCATGGCAGCATATTTGCCCAGCTGTGCTGTAATTGTCTTAAATGTGAGCTGATGAAAGAAAAACAATAAAATACTTTGTCCACAACCCAGATGCTGAAAATGAGACAGGTCAGAGCAAGAATGACATTGAGAGTAAAAGCATAACCCATTCCAAACTGGATAAGTAGGACATTTGTATTTAACATGAGACATTCTATCACAAACTATACTGAGGATAACTGTGGTGGCTAAAGGTTAAGGCCTAAAACAAAATTCAGAGAGAATTTCAAATTATCACACTTTTAATTCCTTCTATGGTATAGATTAATTTTATGTCTATTATTTTTGTTTTTTCTTTTTAAAAAGAAAGAAAACAGAGGTTTCCTTTAGATAAAAAGTCTAGATGAAATAATATTATTCTTTTTTATAACCACTTTTAAAATTGAAGTATATTTAATGTATAACGTTGTGTTAGTTTCAGGTATACAACAAAATGATTCATTTATATATATATTATATATTCTTTTTTCAAGTAATTTTCCATTATCTGTTATTATAAGACATTAATTTTAGTTCCCTGTGCTATACAGTGTATTCTTATTTATCTATTTCATATATAATACTGTATATATGTTAATCTCAAACTCCTAATTTATCTCTCCTCTTCCCCTTGCTACACCCTTGTTGCTCAGTTATTCAGTTGTGTATGACTCTGCAGCCCCATGGACTGCAGCACACCAGGCTTCCCTGTCCTCCACTGCTTCCCAAAGTTTGCTCAAACTCATGTCCATTGAATTGGTGATGCCATCCAACCATCTCATCCTCTGTCATCCCCTTTTCCTCCTGCCTTCAATCTTTCCCAGCATCAGGGTCTTTTCAAATGAGTCAGCTCTTCACCTCAGGTGGTCAACATATTGGAGCTGCAGCTTCAGCACCAGTCCTTCCAATGAATATTCAGGACTGATTTCCTTTAGGATGGACTGCTAGGATCTCCTTGCAGTCCACAGGACTCTCAAGAGTCTTCTCCAACACCACAGTTCAAAAGCATCAGTTCTTCAGCGCGCAGTCAGTTTTATGGTCCAACTCTCACATCCATACATGACTACTGGAAAAACCATAGCTTTGACTGTATGGACCTTTGTTGGCAAAGTAATGTCTCTGTTTTTTAATAAGCTGTCTAGGTTGCTCATAGATTTTTTCCAAGGAGGAAACGTCTTTAATTTCATGGTGGCAATCACCATCTGCAGTGATTTGGAGCCCCCCAAAATAAAGTCTGTCACTGTTTCCATTGTTTCCCCATCTATGTGCCATGAAGTGATGGGACCAGATGCCATGATCTTAGTTTTTTGAATGCTGAGTTTTAAGCCAGCTTTTCCACCTTAATTAAGAGGTTCTTAATTTCTCTTTGCTATCTGCCAGTAAGGTGATATTATCTGCATATTTGAGTTTATTTATATTAACCCCAGCAATCTTGATTCTAACTTGAGCTACATTCAGGCATTTTGCCTGATGTACTCTGCATATAAGTTAAATAAGCAGGGTGAAAATATACAGCCTGACTTACTCCTTTCCTGATTTTCAACCAGTCTCTTGGTCTACGTCTGGTTCTAATTGTTGCTTGTTGACTTGCATACAGGTTTCTTAGAAGGCAGGTAAGGTGGTCTGATAATACCATCTCTAAGACTTTTCCACAGTTTATTATGATCTACATGGTTCCAAATAGGAAAAGGAGTACGCCAAGGCTGTATACTTATTTAACTTATATGCAGAATACATCATGAGAAACCCTAGGCTGGAAGAAGCACAAGCTGGAATCAAGATTGCTGGGAGAAATATCAATAACCTCAGATATACAAATGACACCACCCTTATGGCAGAAAGTGAAGAGGAACTAGAAAGCCTCTTGATGAAAGAGAAGGAGAAGAGTGAAAAAGTTGGCTTAAAGCTCAACATTCAGAAAACTAAGACCACTGCATCTGGTCCCATCACTTCATGGGAAATAGATGGGAAAACAGTGGAAACAGTGTTTATTTTTTTGGGCTCCAAAATCATGGCAGATGGTGATTGCAACCATGAAATTAAAAGACACTTACTCCTTGGAAGGAAAGTTATGACCAACCTAGATAGCATGTTTAAAAACAGAGACATTGCCAACAAAGATTCATCAAGTCAAGGCTATGGTTTTTCCAGTGGTCATGTATGGATGTGAAAATTGGACTGTGAAGAAAGCTGAGCACCGAAAAATTGATGCTTTTGAGCTGTTGTGTTGGAGAAGACTCTTGAGAGTCCCTTGGACTGCAAGGAGATCCAACCAGTCCACCCTAAAGGAGATCAGTCCTGGGTGTTCATTGGAAGGACTGATGCTGAAGCTGAAACTCCAGGACTTTGGCCACCTCATGCAAAGAGTTGACTCATTGGAAAAGACCCTGATGCTGGGAGGGATTGGGGGCAGGAGGAGAAGGGGACGACAGAGGATGAGATGGCTGGATGGCATCACCGACTTGATGGGCATGGGTTTGTGTAGGCTCCAGGAGTTGGTGATGGACAGGGAGGCCTGGAGTGCTGCAATTTGTGGGGTTGCAAAGAGTCGGACATGACTGAGCGACTGAACTGTACTGAACACAGTGAAAGGCTTTAGTGCAGTTAATGAAGCAGAAGTAGATGTGTTTCTCAGATTATCTTGCTTCTCCTATGATCCAATGGATGTTTGCAATTTGACCTCTGGTTCCTCTACCTTTTCTAAATCCAACTTGTACATCTGGAAGTTCTCAGTTCACGTACTGTTGAAACCTATCTTGAAGGATTTTGAGCATTTGTCTTCTATGTCTATGAGTCTGTTTCTGTTTTGTAAATAAGCTATTTTGTATCATATTTTTAGATTTCACATGTAAGTAAAGTCATATATTTGTCTTTCCTTGTCTGACTTATTTCCATTTATGAATGTAGGTCCATCCATGTTGTTGCAAATGACATTAGTTCATTCTTTTTTATGGCTGAGTAATATTCTACACACACACACACACACACACACACACACACATATACTATATCTTGATCCATTCATCTCTCACTGGACATTTAGATTGCTTTCATGTCTTGGCTATTGTAAATAGTATTATTATGAGCATTGGAGTGCATGTATCTTTTGAATATAGAGTTTTTTCTCAATATATACCCAGGAGTGGGATTACTGGATCAGATGGTAGTTACATTTTTACTTTTTTAAGCAATCTCCATACTGTTCTCCATAATGGCCGTACCAACATTCCTACCTACAGTGTAGGATGTTTTCTTTTTGTCCACCGTCTCTGGAGTATTTATTATTTTTAGATTTTTTGATGATGGCCAGTCTGACCAATGTGAGGTGATACCTCATTGTAGTTTTGATTTGCACTTCTCTAAAAATTGAGTTATATTGAACATCTTACTATGTGCCTATTGATCATCTGTATGTCTTCTTGGAGAAATGTCTATTTACGTCTTCTTCCAAATTTTATTCCTTAGTTGTTAGAATTTTATAAACTTTACATTAAATATGATATTAAAATAACAGATTTTTTAAAGGATATATTTTTAAAAAACATGGTCATTTTGTATAGGACATGCAATTCAAATAATTACCCACCTGATACCTCCCTAGCACCCTTTAAGTGTTAGCTTTCTCTAAGGCTGAATATTAGCATCCCCTTGGGAATTTAGGAACAAAACAAAAATTCTAGACCAGACTTCTCATTTAATTGGTCTACCATAGGGCCTAGACATTAGTATTTTTAAAATTCCTCCCCCAGCCCAGATGGTTCTAATGTACAGCATGAATTTGGAGAAAATCTGCTTCTAAATCCGTCCATATCTCAGCTGCTCTTCATAATGCTCTAAATTGTTGGGCCTCTGCTTATTTAGTTTCTTGGTATTGTCTTAAATTTCAAGGTTACCTCTTGTAAATGCCAAGCTTTCCTTAGTACCATGGTGATATATAGAAAGACTACTTTATCCATCCTTCCCCCCTCAAAAAAAACCAAAGTGGATTTATTTGAAATTTCTAAAAGGAATTACCATGTAAAACAAGAAGAGTATAATCTGTTCCTAGAAAGAAAGATAATGTATAAACTGTTCAGAGACAATATGTTTATGGATGAACCTGAATTTCAAACTTTGCTTTCATATGGTGATTTTATCCCCCTTTTCAACCAGATACTAGCTCTTTTCAGATTTCTGGATGTAAATACTATCTGTTCCATTTGGATATTTAAATTCCCATCAGTGGTTTTTTTCCTGTGATTCATTCTCCTACTTCTGCCCAGGCAGTCCACAGTATGCAATATTCTTCAGAAATATTATGCCTCATAGTTAAATAACTCCTGAATACAATCACAGGTAGCTGCAATATTTAGAAACAGGATTAGTTGAGTTACAGAGACCCAGAATATAGTTGCTTAAATAGTATCATCATTCATTTCTTTCTCCTATAAATATAGGGATATATGACAACTGGGCTTCCTTGGTAGCTCAGCTGGAAAAGAATCTGCCTGCAGCGCAGGAGACCCTGGTTTGATTCCTGGGTTGGAAAGTTCTCCTGGAGAAGGGATAGGCTACCTGTCCCAGTATGCTTGGGCTTCCAGGGTGGCTCAGATGGTTAAGAATCTGCCTGCAATGTGGAAGACCTGGGTTTGATCCCTGGACTGGTAAGATACCCTGGAGGAGGGCATGGCAACCCACTCCAGTATTCTTGCCTGGAGAATCCCCATGGACAGAGGAGCCTAGTGGGGCTACAGTCCACAGGATTGCAAAGAATTGGACACAACTGAGCAACAAAGCGCCTATGACAACTACAAGGTCTCTGGGATCCAAACTACTTGTCAATTTCTATCTTCTGTATTTAGGGAACAGCTGTTAATGCATGATCCACAATGAAATTCTAGTCATTATATTCAGCAGGATGGAAGAAAAGAATACTTTCTGCCTAATGGAACTTCTACTTGCCTTTAGTTTTCAAGTATTTGACTTCATGCCCACAGCACAATAAGAAAAGTTGGAAAATGTAGTCTTTATTGCAAATAATAAGATGTCCAGGCCAAAGAAAATGAGAATTCTTTGAGAAAGAAAATAGTTGCTAACATCAGCAGCTAGGGGTCTTTGTCCCAGAAAATTCAGCATAGCAAGCCAAAGTAGGATTTGAAATTAAGGGTAAGCAAAGCACTTTAGAATAGATTTTGATTCTATGAAAACAATCTCTTTCAAGGCCCCTCCACCATAGTAGGGTGAAAGTGTGCATGGAAGATAGGATGTATGCCACTCAGGGACCACTTTAGGACCCAGGAACTTATTTCCCCAAGCAGTAGGAATCTGTTGTCTATGGATTGCTTGCAGCCAAGTCCTTCTTTGGGGCTTTTCTTTGACTAATGGAGTTGCCTCATCCACAGTTAGATCTCTGGCTCTGTTGACAGTGCATGTCTGATCATTAGTCACTGTAGAGGTAAAAAGATCTGCCAGATGCTTCAATTCTGGACAACTCTGTCACACCATCCAGGCTCCCAAATTCCACGGTGGGGTGGACTTAGGCCACTGTTGCAGCTTCATTTCAATGAAGATTCTCCTACTATACAATCCTGAATTTCTCACTTCCTGCTAGGTATTTTCTTTGAAAGCACTCAGTAAACCTGTGCATGTGAATCTCTGTCACAGAGATGTTTCCAAGAACCAAGTCGAAGAGAGTTGATACCAGGATTGGTCTTAGCTGGTTCATCAGCATGACAGGCATGAGGGCCTCATGTGGACAGAAAGTGGAGTACCACTAGCCTGTGACCTGCTCTATTGGTACCACTGAAATGCTGCATTTCCTCTGAGAAGAACTGAAATGGCACATTCTTAGAAAGGAATGACTGAAAAGTGCAATGTATCATACTTTTGAGAAGTTTTGGAAAAGAAGAAATTTTAAGGACTGTGGAATCATTGACAGTCACTGGAGAAAAGTGCATTAGAGAAAAGACAGTAAAAATCTGAGGGCAACTACTTATCAATTTAAGGTGATGTTAAAACTCACAGATTCTCCTTACCAGAATATATAGAGTTTTTCAGCTTCTCTAGCAAGAAGACAGAACAATCTGAGGATTGGGCCCAGGACTTAAATATGTAAGGAAAGTAGAAATCCTATGAAATTCTAATTCTCAGCTGTATCAGTTCTGTTACGCCAAGGCCAGGTTCCGAATAAATCCTGAGTCTTGGGACGAATACATTTAAATCAATTCAGTTCAGTCACTCAGTCGTGTCCAACTCTTTGCGACCCCATGGACTGCAGCACGCCATGCCTCCCTGTCCATCGCTAACTCCCGGAGTTTACTCAAACTCAAGTCCATTGAGTCAGTGATGCCATCCAACCATCTCATCATATTTGGGTAGATGAACTAAAAAATCTTATAATTCCAGTTATCTCTAAACTCCCTAGACCAGTCAAAATGCTTAACCCATATTAAAGGTTAGTGTTCCCCCTGGTTTGAAGACAGTACAGATGTCTCCTCAGCTTTCTAGTCTCTGCCCCCGTGTTATAGCCCTTCTCTACTCCTCACCTCATCTCCCAGGCATAATACAAATAACTGGGGTGAAGTTAAAATGTAACATGGCTGGAGAAGTGCTGGTCTGTCAAGGGAATAAATGGAAAACCTACTAAATTTGCTAAATGTGATAGCAAACACATATGATGAGAACCAGGAAAGTATGAATGAGTCTGGATTGCGAAGACTTTAGATTAAGACAGGTAAAACTTAAAGTTGAATAGGGAAGAGAGTGTTAAAATGAGAACACCCTTTCATGATATAAAAGTTAATAACTTTATTTCCAAAGGACCTTAGGAAATGGTGCTAATATGTTACTAAGATATCCCTTAAAAGCTTGGTAAAAGAGATGGCCCAAATTAAGTGAAGTAGTGTTGTGTGATAGACAAAGATGAAGAGATCAAAAGGCTCAGAGTAGTGGGTAGGCTAGAGTCGATATACTGTTAAGATTGGAGAAGTCATCATTGGCTTCTTATATCAGTGAAGAACCAAAGGATCCTTCATTTACCAATGTGATAAGAGAACGAGCACTGTTGAGATGCACATGAGGAACTGTTCAGGTCAGAACTGACCATAAGAAATACTGTTACACAACTGGGCTTTCTTTTTTTTTTTTTTTGCATTTCCCCTTATCCTTTTCTTTTCTTTTTTTTTTTTTTTAATTTTTTTATTAGTTGGAGGCTAATTACTTCACAACATTTCAGTGGGTTTTGTCATACATTGATATGAATCAGCCATAGATTTACACTTATTCCCCATCCCGATCCCCCCTCCCATCTCCCTCTCCACCCGATTCCTCTGGGTCTTCCCAGTGCACCAGGCCCAAGCACTTGTCTCATGCATCCCACCTGGGCTGGTGATCTGTTTCACCATAGATAGTATACATGCTGTTCTTTTGAAACATCCCACCCTCACCTTCTCCCACAGAGTTCAAAAGTCTGTTCTGTATTTCTGTGTCTCTTTTTCTGTTTTGCATATAGGGTTATCGTTACCATCTTTCTAAATTCCATATATATGTGTTAGTATGCTGTAATGTTCTTTATCTTTTTGGCTTACTTCACTCTGTATAAGGGGCTCCAGTTTCATCCATCTCATTAGGACTGGTTCAAATGAATTCTTTTTGGCGGCTGAGTAAAATTCCATAGTGTATATGTACCACAGCTTCCTTATCCATTCATCTGCTGATGGGCATCTAGGTTGCTTCCATGTCCTGGCTATTATAAACAGTGCTGCGATGAACATTGGGGTGCATGTGTCTCTTTCAGATCTGGTTTCCTCAGTGTGTATGCCCAGAAGTGGTATTGCTGGGTCATATGGCAGTTCTATTTCCAGTTTTTTAAGGAATCTCCACACTGTTTTCCATAGTGGCTGTACTAGTTTGCATTCCCACCAACAGTGTAAGAGGGTTCCCTTTTCTCCACAGCCTCTCCAGCATTTATTGCTTGTAGACTTTTGGATAGCAGCCATCCTGACTGGTGTGTAATGGTACCTCATTGTGGTTTTGATTTGCATTTCTCTAATAATGAGTGATGTTGAGCACCTTTTCATAATAGTAATAGCAATGGGATTAATAGCATTTGGAAATAATAGGCACCATATTGAGTTGCTGAATCATCAGAAGAAATGTGATCATAATTATTGTAAAGGGTGACAAAATGGCATCTAGTGAAGGTGTACTGATTTTCAGAAGGCTATGGATACAAATGTAGTTAATAGGACACAATGCTCTTAAGAGCAGAATAGATGGACAGCCAGTAAGAATATTGGGTGTTCAGAATTCCGAACAATAGAAATACATAAGACTTTTTTCAGTTTCTTGACCTAATGTGATTCTGTGACTCAGAGACCACTGTCCAAAGAAGAGGCAGAATCCCCTTGAGAAAGGACTCCAGGATACCCAAAGAATATATAGTAATAATTCCCCAAGGCCTTTTCAAAAGTACTTACGACAGTGCATGCAGATAACTGTATAATAGAGGTCAAGGACTGATGTGTACAGCATCTAAGTTGACATTAATACCTGGACTTGAGGCATCAGTATGATCTCCTTTTACCTCCATTAGAGTGAAGTTGGATGGAGTATAGGTAATAAATGGAGTCCTGACTCTTGTCTGGTTCTCAATGATTGTACTGGGGTCTGTGAACTCATGTGGAAGTAATTTCCTGGTCTTCAAATATGTAATTCAGTGAATATACTTGGTAGTTGGCAGAACCCTTGCAATGGTCCATTAGCTTTTAAGAGTTGTTATAGTGTGATGAGCCAAGAGGAGGCAGCTGAAACAATCCCTTCTCCTGGCCAAGATAGTATAAATCAATATCAATTTCCAGGGGACATAGCAGAGATTAGTTCCATCCTAAATTATCTAAAGGATGCAAAGGGTTGATCCTCATACTATTCTCATTCAATTCATAATCTAGCATCTACAGAAGAAAATGGATCTTGGCAAATGACAAGCTGATAGCTGACTATCACAACCTCAACCAAATAGTAGCCCTGCTTGTAGCTACTATGCCAAATATGGTACCTTTGTGAGAGAAGATTAACTCAGGAATGCAGTCATGATCAAGTAAAAATGTTTTATTCATCCTTTTCAAGAGAAATGATCAAAAATTTTATATTTATATTTATGTGGAACAAACAAGAAACTGTATTTAGCTTCTGCTCCAAGGTTATGTTAAGTCTTATGCCTTAACTCAGAAGAGGCCTGGACCATCTGGACTTTTCTTAGGAGACAAAGCTCGTCTACTATTTTGATGACATTAAGTTAATTAAACAAGATGAGCAAGACATGGAAAGTATATTAGAGATTTTGGTAAGTTTGTGTATGCCCCAGAAGTGAGAGAACCCTGTATTGTTTCAAGGGCCTGAAGGGTATAAAGGCCTGGGGCATTCCAGGAAAACCTCCCCCCAAAAGGACAAAATTATCACAATTCATATTTTCCACACCTAAGAGGGAAGTAAAACACTTGGAAGTCCACATCAAATTCTGGAAGTAGCCTATGCCATACTTCAGAATTTGAGGATATAGCTCCTTTTCCTTCCCACCCCAGTCAAGACAATCAAACATGTCTTCAGACATGGCCCAATGTCTGCTGGAAGGCAGAATTTTCCCTGATTGAGAACCATAGCTCTAGAGCTATCTGTAATGGGGAAAAGCACTATGTGGGTTTAAGACAAACATCAAATCATAAGAAAGACCTGTGGGGGTTGAGTATGAAGACGTGCTGTCTGCAGCAGAGATATACATCATTTAAAAGAGACCCCTGCTGAAAAAGACTCTAAGCAGTAAATATCATGATGATCAACATTCATGTTGATATATGACAGAAACCACACAACACTGTAAAGAAATTATCTTTCAATTGAAAATAAATAAAATTTAAAAAAATAACTAAAAAAAATCAAACCACCATGCACCCAAAACTTCTCTTGTTCTGGGTGTGACAGGTCCACAAAATTATGAGATTTGACTGAGATGAGATACATGTGGGGTCAAAAAGCATTAGAACAATGAGCTGCACAGATATTCCAAACCCTATGCTACCCAACACTATTCTTCTGTACCTCTTCCTCAGTTCATTCTATGGCCACGAGGGGAACTACTCATAACCAGCTGATGGAGGAGGAAGAAAGTGGAAATCGGTTAATAGATTAGTTGGTTCAGTTAAACACAGCAGAAAGTGAACTGCTGCTGCACTGCAGTCCTACTTAGGAGTAGAACTGAACAGGGCTAAAGTGGTCAATTCATATTTAACATAGTTACTAAAGCGATTTAATTTGAGAAAGGTTTTTCATCAGATACTCCAGGGAAACTGTAGCCATTACTTGATAACACATACAAAATTAACTCAAAATGAATCATAAACTTAAACATAAAGTCTAGATCTACAAAATCTCTAAAGAAAATATGTGACACCTTTATAATGTTTAGCGAAGCAAGATTTCTTACATAAAGCATAAAAAGCACAAATCATAAAATAAAATTAAACATTATAAAAACTAAGAATATCTGTTCTTTAAAATATGTAATCCTAAGATGAAAAGGCAAGCAACAAAGACATATATTTACAACAGTTATATCTGACAAAGAATCTGATATATGAATACAAAATGAATGCTTGCAATTTGATACTAAGAAAGCAAACTGCAATAAATAAATGGGTAAAAGATTTAAACAAATCTTTCAAAAAGAAAGATATACTTGTTGAATAAACATATAAAATATATTAAGCATAATATTTCATCAGAAAAATGCAAATTAGTTATCACAGAACATTCATCAGAATGGCTCAAATTAAAAGGCTAATGATGTCAAAAGTTGATAGGATGTGGAGCATTTGGAACTACATTTTATATTGGAGAAATTATGAAGTAGTTGTAAAGTTAAAAAAAGCAATATTTCAATTAGAAAAAAACAAACAAAAATAAATAAAATAAAATATACAACTTAAAAAAAATAAAGCACTTTCAAAAACACTTTGGAAATTTTGTTATATGTACTTGTAACAGAGCCAGTACTTATCTTCTACTTGTTTAAACAAGAGAAGCAAAAACGTGTTTCAAACAAATACTTGTGCATGAATATTTATGACATCTTTATTCTCAAAATCCAAAACGAGGAACAATGTAAATGTTCATTCAGTGACTGTATTAAGAATGTATTA
This sequence comes from Cervus elaphus, assembly GCF_910594005.1. Classification (NCBI taxonomy): domain Eukaryota; kingdom Metazoa; phylum Chordata; class Mammalia; order Artiodactyla; family Cervidae; genus Cervus; species Cervus elaphus. Next base: position 28,862,663 of record NC_057833.1, on the reverse strand, counting down.
ATGCAGTTAAATGTTACCCAGGAAAAAAGCAATTACTGGTATGTAAACAACACATGTGAATCTCAAAATCGTCTTGCTTAGTAAAAAGGGTCAGACATAAAACAGAAGATGTGATAGGGTTTCACTTATACAAAATCTTAGAACACTACTTAAGATGGATAGTTCATCTAGTGATTAAATGTAAAAATACAATATTTCCAGAGCAAAATATGAACAATAGTTTTACAAATTCTATTTCTTATGATTCCTTCCCTGAGTGTTTCTATGTGTGTTTTGATCTCTGTTAGTTGGTGAGTTTCTTGAGAATAGGAAAACTTAATGTATGCTTCTCATTGTCCACTAACTTACCTAATATAATCCTATACTGATATTGATGATCACTAGATACTTTTAGTTGGGTTAATTTGCTTTACATACTATGATTATCCCCAAAATATTCCATGCTTCTTTTAACAGATGTTAATTTTCTTTCAGTTTGGGAATATTATTAAGTGCAAAGAGGAGATTAACTGTTACATTAGCGACCGTTTAGCAGGAGAGCAGAAGGTAGAAGTTAGGTGTTAGTGAGGTATAATTGTAGCTCACAGTGTGAGTGTTAATTGAATGTTATTGCTAATACCACAGTTATAACAGTAAAGTCACTTGTTAAGTGTAGAAACAACGTGATTAGGAAGCCAAAGCAGTGAATTAAAACAGGCAAGTAATGGAGGGTCTTGTTAGTACACCATCATTTTTTTTTTTTTTCCCAAAGAACTAAAATGGAATGTTCTAAGCCCTAGACAAGGAGGTAAAATATTTGTTGTGTTCAAGTTAACTGTTTTAAACTTTACGTTGGAAGAGAATATTGGAGTTAAATGAAGGATTTAATATTAAATATTGAATGAATTTTCTCTCTGAAAGGCAGTTACCACTCATAACTGTTGATTGAAATATTCTAGCACTTGATAAGTCTTGAAATTGTTGACTCAAATTTATTCTTTTAAATGTTTGTTTTGATGGATCATCTCCTAGTGGAACAAGTTTATATGAATATAAATTCATATAGATGAATATAGTTTTCATTCATATTAACCCCATACTTGTTGATAAAAATTGAGGAGATAATGCTCAATTTGAAATAATGGACTCCTTCAGAAAATAGAGATTAAGGCAAATGTAAATAATTTTATCAATGGATAAGAATTATGAAATAAAATCCAGAAAACATGCCTTGTTTATTTCACCAGTTACACATGAAACCATGATGATTATATACACTTTCTGATTTCTATTCTGTTCTCTCTGTTTCTAGGTATAGGGTGTAAATAGTGTTTTCATATGTCATGTAGAAGTCAGAATTAGTCATTTTTAGCATATGTGGGAGTCATATGTATGGTCATGCTTGAGGCATTTGCCTGCCAAAGCAAATGTAGAAATTCAATATTCTCTCTTAACAGTATACTAGTATAAAAAAACTCTTTATTATTTGATTCAAAAGGAGAGGTTCTCTGCACATAAAAGCTAGAATCAGAGTATCACTAGAGATGAGCACTTCTTTTTGTGGATGTAGAAGAGACTAAAGCTAACAAATCTCTCTTTCATGCTCCATCATCTCCTTTCTGTCTTTCTTTTATTCATTCTCTTTCTCATCTTGCTCTTTCTTGCATCATTAAAAAATGAATTTTAGATAGCAATGAAAATGACTTAATATAAAATTATCAAAATAGATGGTTGATGGGATTCAGTAGAGGGAAAGTAAACATAGTTCTATTATAAAGATGGTAGGGAACTAACAAACTAATGTGTATCACAGTAACCAGAAATACTAACAAGATACTCTTCCCCATTAATGCATTTAGAGCACCTGTATTTTCTACCCATGTATTCAAAGAGATGTTGACTGACTTATGTTTGGAATGATGTAATGTCAATTCACTCAGTAAAGAGGAAAGGTATATGTCAAAGGGGGACATGATAGGTGGAAAAACTAATTTTCTGTGTTTCAGACCCTAATTTTCACAAAATACAATATTTATAACATTTTTAGAATAGCTGTTTGAAGTCCTCTGGGTGCTATGGCAGCCTATATGACTGAAAGTTTTTTTTTTCTTTAAACATTCCTTAAGATACCAGATAAAAGTTAATTTAGAAATTCTGTTTTAGAAGTTAGAATTCTATAAAAATCACAAGTGGAACAAATACTTTGAGTCTGATCCCATCTTTAGATTTTGAGCCCCTGAAGAGCTTGAATTGAATCCAGTCTTAATTTCCTCTCATCACTAGCACAGGACTTACATGTAATAATGTGAAATAAATATTGGTTTGATTAAAATGTAGCAGACTCTTTGTTTTATTTAGTTTATTCTCTCATAAATGCAAACTGAGTGCTACACACAGATACTTAAAAGTTGTTAGATTCTTCCTGGAGGGAGAAGTACTTTTGTGATCTTAGGTATGGGTCTATTAGGAGGGGGAAAAGAAGAAAAGTAAGAAATTAAACAGTTGCATAATATATAGATATATGTGTGAATCTATCTGTATATCTGCACATGTATATTTAAAAAATTTCTTGTTTGATATATCCATGACAGCAGACACTGTTAGTTGCCTACCCAATATCTATTCTCCCTATCTTCTACAGCTAACAAAAATAATTCTTTCAGAGGCCCAAGTTGTCTGAGGAAAAACTAAAACTTGTATTCCCAGAATGTCTTGCAACTCATGGTCCTCATGCAAGTCAATTCTAACAAATAAGATAAAAAGAAGCATTATGGATGAACTATTATTATTAATTTAAAAAAAAAGATATAACCAGCCAACATGTGCCTCTGTCCTTCTGCTTTTTGCCTCCTGGTGGAATACCAGTCATTCTTCATGTGTGAGGGACAGAAGCCAAAGTAAAAAGGCCCCGAGTTCCTGAAGAAGCCAAAAATGGATCCAAAATTCTAGACCAGTACTGTTTACTTCTAGACTTATTTTATATGAAAAATATATACCCTAATTTGAATAACAGATTAGGAAGTTTTTTGTAGCCTGCAGCTGAATGCAACCTATACAATACATTAGCCTCTGGCTCAGAAGAGACTTAGGAGCATACAGATACGTAAAACAATATTATAAATAGTTTAAGGGGGTGAATGGAAAAAATAACATGGGCAAAATGATGAGTTTCCACATAAAGTCATTTCAGGAGGGAACAAAATGGTCATAAAGTTTTGTTAGAAGAGGCTCACAAGTTTGACTGAGTTTTCTAGGAGTCAGAACCAAAATAGAAGCATGCTCATAGTCCCATGGCTAAAGGAAAGCAATTGTATAGCTAAAGTCCAGGTATTCCTGATGCTTTGGTTCTAAAGTGGAATAGGTTGAGAAGGACCTGATATACAGAAAGGCAGGGTAGGGAGTAAACTGGTGGAGTGTTTAAGTAACAGTGAGAGAGTAATCACAGTGGTAACGGTCAGCCACTTTCTGCTCCGCTGTGTCAGAAATGTGAAATCAATTCTGAAGTTACCTGGTAGTGTAAGAAATCTCACCCAACTGTAAAACAGTAAATTATTGGTTAAGGCTTTGATATAAACCTACTTCTTAAATCGTGAAACCCATTTATATATTATGGTGAGTGTAGGACCTCCGTGGGATATTCATGGCCCATCTATGTATATGACTTTGATAGTGCCAAGTAATTTTTTGAGTCTTAAATAATTTTCAGACTTTTAAAAAACAATAAACCCACAAAACTAATCTAGCTTCTACTAGGGAGCAGTGGGAGTCTTTGAGGCAATGCTTATCCTATTTTAGGAAAATTGCATGACAGACACCTGATCAAATTCAGGTCAGAGATATAAGATTGGGTGACAGAAAACGATATGAGACAAGGAAACACATTTGAAAGAAAACTTGGTAACTCCTTTCTCAGCACTTTCACATATTGTTAGGCTTCTAGGGCACTATGAAAAGGCAAGGTTCTTGTTCTTTCTGCATTTCAATACAGTGCCTTACAGATAGACTTGTATGATAGAATTTCTAGTGATTTCTACTTTTTCCTCCCTTCGTTTTATTACTTTTTAAAAAATTTACCATGATACATTGCACTAATTAAACTCAGCTAAGGTCTGATGGCTTGTCAGGATGAGAGAAATCTTTATGATAAAAATATGTAAAGCTATTTATACTAGACATGCCTTTTCTTCTAAATTCTTGGTGTTTGAGTTATAACCGAGATGAGATACTTTTGTTTTTCTCTCTGCTTTAATGAGTGCTCTACACCATTTGTAGCACACAGGATTGCACTGTTTCCCAATTAGGAAAGTATACAGGATGCAAGGCTTATTGTTATTCTACACATAATTGAGCCATGCATCTTCTACCATCATCATGGTTTTATTCCCTCAGAGATGCTCATTATCATGCATAGCTTTTGCTTTTTTGGAAGACTCAAGAATGTCCTTTGGGGGTTGAACCTCAAAGTAACTTGACATCCTCTTTAACTTTTATGGCAACTAAAGCATTGAGCTTTCTTACTCTGAGGAGTTGTGTCAAATTGTTATCATTTCTTTCTTTCTCCATCCATTTGTTAATACAATCTTAAATTATTAGGAGACCAGAAAAAGTGAGACGAAAACCAAAAGAAGTCATCTAGGTTTTGAATATATTTTTAATGTGTGTCTAAGTAAGAAGAGTAGATGCTTTTGAACTGTGGTGCTAAAGAAGACTCTTGAGAGTCCATCCTAAAGGAAATCAGTCCTGAATATTCATTGGAAAGACTGATGTTGAAGCTGAAACTCCAATACTTTGGCCACCTGATGCAAAGAACTAACTCATTTGAAAAGACCCAGATGTTGGGAAAGATTGAAGGCAAGAGGAGAAGGGGACGACAGAGGATGAGATGGTTGAATGGCATCACTGACTTTATGGACATGAGTTTGAGTAAGCTCTAGGAGTTGGTGATGGACAGGGAAGCCTGGAGTGCTACAGTCCATGGGGTTGCAAATAGTCGGACATGACTGAGTGACTGAACTGAACTGAACTGAAGTAGGAATAGCAATTTTTTTTTTCTCTCATGAACTAAGAAGTAGGTGTTCTATTGCAACAAACCTTTAGTACTTCATTAAAGAAAAAATAAATAACCATTTAGTTTTGTTATTTCTGAGAATTTGAAGCCTGAGAGATGTGTTGGTGGTGACTGAGATTACCTGTTTTATTTTATAGATGAAGTTGCAAGAACCAAAAGAGAGTTGAAGACACCAAAATTCGCAAAAAAAAAAAAAAAAAAAAACCAAAAAAATTAAAACCACAGACTGTTTTTCTAGGCTAACTGTGTCTAATGCATGTTACAGGATGCTAAAATGTTTCAAAATATATGAGTATTTAACACTGGTTGGGCAGAGAGAATTATCCAGATTTCATCCCTTTGCAGACCATCCTTCAGATCATCTGAATATGGTTTTCCTCATTCTCAAATGCTTGCTCATTCTTCATCACTTAACACATTGTTTCACATACTAGTATGATCATCAGAATCCCATAGGACCTGTCATATCATGCTTCTTATTCAATATTCAAACACATAATGACCCATAATTGCCCACAGAATGTGTTTTCATTGGAAGACCACTGGGATGGACCTTTTTTCTTCTTTCTGGATTGTATGTTGGAAAATCTCTGATCAGTCTTTTCCCAAAACATACCACTCCTCCTTTGTTTGGATTGTAAGTGTGCTGTCCTAAGTCATCTTATGAGATGTCCACCCAAGGGGAAGTGTGAGCCATTCATTAGGACCAAAGGGCTACTTGGAGTGTATGGTAGTATATAAAGAAATGATTGTGACTTTTACCAGTGCCAGAGGTGGCCTTGAAATGAAGTAATTGGTGGCCTGCTTGACTTAGAAAAAGTCTTTGTAAGCTAATTCATTTTAGCTAATCACACAGCTATGAATCATATTTATAATTGTGGAATAGATACACAAGTGTACATCTATATCCACTCAGATCTCCACTGCATCTCTGGAAATTGGAGATCCATGTGTTCCAGTTCAGAGTAGTGTCGCACTTATTTAATCATAGGTCGGTCTCTGAAAGTAATATTAAAATAACTCAAAGTCTTTACTTTTATTCTTGAATAAGTTAAAAGAGGATTCAAAAGATACAATTAACATAGTTAAAACTCCTTCATTTCTTTTCCCCTTGATTCTTTAGTTCCCTAAAGCCCTCTAAAATTCTTAATCCACAAGCAAATCTTCATATTCATGCCATTTTTTATTTTTCTCAGATAATTTCATTTTCTTGATCACTTTTGTCCCCATCAGAACACCTAATCATACCCATGACGCATCCTCACAGCCAACATTATGTTAACCTATGGAGCTCTCAGCAGCTCATTTCTGGGAGAAGTAGACTTTAATGTTTGCTGCCTTTTTTTTTTTTTACCAAAATGAGCCCTATCTGCTTCCCTTCCCTTGTAAAATTCTGCAGAATTTGGGAATACATGATTGTTGTGTTAATAATTGTACATATATATAAAATATATATATACATATATTATTTAGTATTTCTAATTTTAAACATTTAGTGTAAAAAATACATACAATGAAACATAAAACAATATACATTACTACCAGCCAATGCTAAATAAAATTACCAGATCATTGTGTCTTTTTTTCCAGTCATATATAGATATATTTTTTCAATACATATGATACAATAACAGGATTTGGATTATGTTGTATGTAAAAATTTTTAGTTACAGTTATTCTGTGATAATGTTTTTCTAAGTACATTTTAAATGTCTCTGTAAAATGTGATTTTTAAAATGCTAGTGTTACATTTTATTATCTGAATATACCATAATTTTTAAACCATTCTCAGATATGTGGACATATATGTGAATAAACCATATTCAAATGAAATGAATCTTAGCAGTTTCCATTTTATAGAAAGAACAATCTGATTTCAATATCTGAGAGATTTACAAATACTTTTGAAAACTGTTTAGAACCTTCAACGAACCAAAGATACTTTCAACTTCAAGAGAAAATGTTTGGTTGTAGAATGAAACTGGCTTGGGTCCAGTTAAATATTCTTTTAAGTTACTTAGAGTAAGTCAAGGTGTCACTTCCTCTATCCCAGTGGAGGAAATATAAAGTTATTAATGTCAAATTTTTTAAATTACATTTTAGTTTCAACTTGCAAAGTTCTTTTTTAAATTTTGTTTTCATGATAACCATAAGTATATGCTCATCAGAAGATATTTTATGCTCACTGTAATCATTCAATTACTTCATCAATCTAATGCAGACAGTACTTACCTTTCATGGTAATTTTATTCAGTATTTTTCAGTCCAGACACACTAATAACACATTTTTTTAAACAAATGAAATTGAAACAGGCAGTGAAAAGAGGCTAAATCTGATGAAATTTTTAAGTAAATGCTGACTTCGATATCCAATTTATTTAGTCAACAAGAGGGCAATTGACAGGCGAAAAGAAAAATAATGTTTTAATCAGATTCTAAATTCATAGCTTAGCTCTGTGACAGAAGATCCCAAATAGTGCAGAATGATACTTTTCCTTCTCTGAGCCTCTTACTGAAGAAGCATTAAAAGTTGCAACTGTTTACCTTCCTTGTAACCTTGTAAAATTGGCACAGTCCATACTTTTCTGCTAAAGGAACTAAACAACCAAGAGGTTAAAATCATAGTATAAAGAAAAATGACACCAAGCATAGCCAAGATAAATTTTATACTATCTGATGCCAGTCTTGGTGAAGAAAAAATGCTATTTTGATAACAAAGACACTGATGGTGTCAAAGGTCAACAACCGTAGCTAATAATGTTCCTCTAATAATGATGATAATAGCAATAGCACTCAAGACAAAAGATTATCATGAATGGGAAAGTTTGAGTTTCAAAATTCATCACCATCATTAATTAAGATGTGGGAGTTTACTCAAGCAGCACCTCAGAAGCAGCCCAAATATCTGACTGTGGCTGCTCCATCACAGCTCAGGCCCCAGAGCATGCCAAGAATCCATGTGGGGTCTACCTGCCTGTCGAGTGATTCCACAGCAGAGCAGGGGCAGCAGAAACTGAGGGCAAGGACTGACACTAAGAAAATGAAGGAACTTGCGCCCAAGCCTGTTGGAGTGGAGTCATGGAGGCCTGCACCAGCAGGACATTGGACCTCTGTCTGTGGCTGACATGAGCCCAGTAGTGGAGGTTCTTCAGCACTCCCTCATGGCGAAGCAAGGATCCTGGTGTGGGTAGAGGGAAATACACATACTCAAAGGGAGCAAAGCCAGCTCAGCTGACCCTCAGGACGTCTGCTCCTTGCCTGTGAGGTGGGTGACAGCAACTGAGTGGAGAGGAAGTCCTACCTCACACCCGGTGCCTCCTTTAGGCCATTTACCCCACCTGGTAGACTCCACCCACCAAGCTGAGAGCCGCCAGTGCATCCTGGGAAAGATGCGACTTGTCTCCACTTCTAATCCAGCTCTCCCACCGGGGGAAATGAACACAGCCCACACAGGGATGCTTCCATATAAGATCACCCTTTCAGGACTGCAGTAGGCAACTTTTCACCTACAGGCATAGAGGCACAGAAAATTAAACAAAACAAGAAGGCTATTGTCAATTGAAAGAGCAAGAGAAAAGCTCTGGAAAAAAAAGGTTGAATCAGAAATAATTTACCAGATAAATAATTCAAAGCATTGTTAATAAATAGGTTAACTAACTCAGGAAAAATAATGGATATACACACTGAACACTTTAATAAGGAAGTAGAAAATATGAAAAAGAGCCAATCAGAGATGTAGAATTCAATAACAAAAAACAAAACAAAACAAGTGGAATGAATAGCAGGCTAAGCAATATGGAAGAACACATAAGTGTCCCTGATCTTAGAGAAAAGCTTTTATGTTTATACTGTCTGTATTATATTAGTTAAGTGTGAGCTTGTCATATATGGCTTTTATTACAATGAGGTATGTTCATTTTAGGCTTCCCTGATGGCTCAGTTGGTAAAGAATTCACCTGCAATGCAGGAGACCTTGTTTTGATTCCTGGGTCGGTAAGATCCGCTGGAGAAGGGAAAGGCTACCCACTCCAGTGTTCTTGGGTTTCCCTGGTGGCTCAGATGGTAAAAAATCTGCCTGCAGTGTGGGAGACCTTGGTTTAAGCCCTGGGTTGGAAAGATCCCCTGGAGAAGGAAAAGGCTAGCCACTCCAATATTCTAACTTGGAGAATTCCAAGGATTGTATAGTACATGTGGTCGCAAAGAGTCAGACATGACTGAGCGACTTTCACTTTCACATGCTCATTTTATGCCAAAAACTCAGCAGTGGCCACAATATTGGAAAAGGTCAGTTTTCATTCCAATCCCTAAGAAAGGCAATGCCAAAGAATGTTCAAACTACTGCGCAGTTGCACTCATCTCACACGTTAGTAAAGTAATGCTCAAAATTCTCCAAGCCAAGCTTCAGCAACATGTGAACCATTAACTTCCAGATGTCCAAGCTGGTTTTAGAAAAGGCAGAGGAACCAGAGATCAAATTGCCAACATCCTGTGGATCATCGAAAAAGCACAAGAGTTCCAGAAAAACATCTATTTCTACTTTAATGACTATGCCAAAGCCTTTGACTGTGCAGATCACAAAAAACTGTGGAAAAATCTGAAAGAGATGGGAATACCAGACCACCTGATCTGCCTCTAAGAAATCTGTATGCAGGTCAGAAAGCAACAGTTAGAACTGGACATAGAACAACAGACTGGCTAAATAGGAAAATAAGTACATTAAGACTGTATTGTCACCGTACTTATTTAACTTATATGCAGAGTACATCATGAGAATGCTGGACTGGATGAAGCACAAGCTGGAAACAAGATTGCTGGGAGAAATATCAATAACCTCAGATATGCAGATGACACCACCCTTATGGCAGAAAGTGAAGAGGAACTAAAAAGCCTCTTGATGAAAGTGAAAGAGGAGAGTGAAAAAGTTGGTTTAAAGCTTAACATTCAGAAAACTAAGATCATGATATCTGGTCCCATCACTTCATGGGAAATATATGGAGAAGCAGTGGAAATAGTGGCAGACTTTATTTTGGGGGGCTCCAAAATCACTGCAGATGGTGATTGCAGCCATGAAATTAAAAGATGCTTACTCCTTAAAAAAAAGTTATGACCAACCTAGATAGCATATTAAAAAGCAGAGACATTACTTTGCCAACAAAGGTCTATCTAGTCAAGGCTATGGTTTTTCCAGTGGTCATGTATGGATGTGAGAGCTGGACAATAAAGAAAGCTGAGCACCAAAGAATTGATGCTTTTGACCTGTGGTGTTGGAGAAGACTCTTGAGAGTCCCTTGGACTGCAAGGAGATCCAACCTGTCCGTCCTAAGGAAATCAGTCCTATGTTCATTGGAAGGACTGGTGCTGAAGCTGAAACTCCAATACTTTGGCCACCTGATATGAAGAGTGGACTCATTTGAAAAGACTCTTATGCTGGGAAAGATTAAAGGTGCGAGGAGACGGGGATAACAGAAGATGAGATGGTTGTATGGCTTCACCAACTCAATGGACATGAGTTTGGGTAAACTCCAGGAGCTGGTGATGGAGAGGGAGGCCTGGCATGCTGCACTCCATGGGGTCACAAAGAGTCGGACACGACTGAGTGACTGAACTGAACTATTGAGAGTTTTTATCATAAAAGTATATCAAATCTTATTAAATATTTTTTCATCTATTCTGATATCATATTTTTAGACTTCATTTTCTTAATGTGATATAACATCTATTAATTTGCATATGTTAAAATATCTTCACATTCTGGGAATAAATTTCACTTGATCATGTTGTATAATCCTTTAATGGGCTTTTGAATTTAATTTGCTAATATTTTGTTGAGAATTTTTTATTCTATTTTAATTATCAATACTGATCTGTAGCTTTCTTCCCATTTGGGTGATGCTGGATGCTATGCTTCTAGGTTTAATAGGGTTGCTATCTCATCTTCTTGCCTGGGCCATAATCTGTGCTCAGCAGACAGGCAGGGCCATAGTCTGGACTTTGCTGCAATATGGTACCATAGTCTGGGGATTGAGGTTGTTCAGTGTCACTGTTTGAGCTCTCTGGCTAGGCAGGATCAGTGGCTATGTTCAACAGTTGGGCAGGGCTGCTGGCTTTGCTGTGCCTAAGCCGGGCTGTAGAATGGGTTTTGTGGCTAACTGAGGTTCTCTATTTAGATTTTTGGGTCTCCAGTGGCTGCTGTTTGATAGGAATGCTGACTTGCTTCCCTGCTCAGGTGGGCCAGAAGGTAGGTTCTGAGCCTGCCTGGCACCTCAGGCCACACTTCTTGGAGATGGGTGGATGGGGCAAGTGTGGAACTAGAAGATATGCTACATAGTTGGGCAAGGCTTCAAACTTGCCTTCTGGCCCAGGTGGGGTCATAGAATAGGCTCCATTGCCAGTGTGGCCTGTTGGCTTGATCCCACGTCAGGCATACCTGCCAACTGAGCTCCTTGGCCAGATGGAGCTACCAGTTAAACTCTAGAAATTGACAAAATTCTGGCTAGGATCTCTGCTTTGATGCTGCTAGTAGAAATGCAGTTGGCCAAGATCCAAGTGCCGGTTTCTCTGAGCCCTGTCTCCCCTCTTCTGTCTCAGTCTGATCTGCAGTTATCCAGCTCTCAGATTTCCCCAGTGAACTAACTCCAAGGTGCAAGACCCAGCAGGTCTTTTCCAGGAAGAATCCTGCAATAATGGGTAAGCTAGATGCATGTCTTGGGCTCTCTTTCTTCCACTGGAAAATACATAGGCTTGATGTGAGTTATTCCAGTCTGGGAGAGGACATTCAGAATGAAATTACACTTATTATACTTCTAATGTGGTCCTTCTCTGTCTCTTTGCTCCAAAAGAGGCTTCTGCTTCACCTCAGGTACTGGGATTTGCACAAAGGTGTGTTATCTGTGGATAATCGTTTGTTGGTCTTCCTGTGAGGGAGACTGAAGCCAGGAATTACCTATTTTGCCACCTTGATGACATCATTCCCCTTTGACTAAAATTTATTTCCTATCAATTTTCTTATTTCATATTCTTTCAACCAGATCTTGAAATAATAATTTGTTGTTCAGTTCAGTCACTCAGTTGTGTCTGACTCTTTGTGACCCCATGAACCTCAGCACGCCAGGTCTCCCTGTCCATCACCAACTCCCAGAGTTCACACAAACCCACGTCCATTGAGTCGGTGATGCCATCCAACCATCTCATCCTCTGTCGTCCCCTTCTTCTCCTGCCCTCAATCTTTCCCAGCATCAGGGTCTTTTCAAATGAGTCAGCTTAATAAACATTTAGGTTAATGGTTCTCAATTCCAGGACCAAGTAGTTGTATTTCTTTTACTCAAAGATCTCTCCCTTAAGTTAGTTATGCTTTATTTTTTTGTCTGTGGTTTTCCTTTTTTTTCTGGAAAATCTAAGGTTCTCAGCTCTAAATAGAACAGAGACTTTCTCTCAGGATCTAAAAGTAAGTTATAAAATCAACATTTTAGATAGTTTTGGAATCTTGACTTTAAAAGATTAATACTGTTTCTAGCACATCTAACCTCTCCTCCTACCTTTAGGAAAAATAAATAAATATGTACTCAAAGGAAAAAATGTGAAATGCGAAGTCTTTGATATATTTCTTAGCTGGTCTTTTTGGATGATAGAAGATTGTTTTAGCCCTACCTGTGTTATTTACATACCTATGACACATTGAGTGTGAGTGGAGAATATATCTTTTATGTATGAGCAGCATGGGTCAATATATGTGCAATGCTTGAATAATGTTCTCCCAAAACTCCTTTCTATCCAGAACCACAAAGTGCAATCTTATTTGAAAATAGGGTCTTTATAGATGTAGTTAAGTTTGGATGAAGCTACACTGGATTAGGTGGATCCTAAATCAAATGGCTGATCTCCTTATAAAAAAAGAGGAAAGGCACTCCGTCATAGACAAAAGCCATGTAAAGATGGAGGCAGAGAAGGAAACGATGCAGATACTAGTCAAATGTTGGCCAAGATTTTCAGAAGCTAGGAAGAAGGAGGAAAGGATCCTTACCTAAGGCCTTCAGTAGGGAGTTTGGTGTCTGTTGACACATTGATTTCCGACTTTCAGTTTCCAGAACTATGAAAGTAAAAATATCTGTTGTTTTTAGTCTCCGAGTTTGTAGTATTTCATAACAGCAGCCCTGGGGATCTAAGAGTGCGTTCTGTAACCTTTTGTCTGTCATGGATCGGAACCTATGGAGATTGCTCTTAATAACCTTCCCATCCAGACAAAAATAATGTTTTTTTTTTTTTACTTCTCAAGTTTACCCACTTAAGTAAGCTGAAATTTATTCAGAGTCAATAATATTTATAGTGTATTGCAATAAGTTATATTTCTTTACATATTCTTTCTAGAAAATAGTTACAACTTCTCCTTGACATGAGCTATATTACTTCCATATATCCAGAGGCAATCAATGAGTGTTTGAAGAAAAATAAGAGAAGTGGGGAGTAAAACAAGAAGGAAAAGGATAGAGGAGAAAGGCGAGGAAGGAAGGAAGAAGAAAGGAAAAATTTGAGAACTTTAATATTGCCACCATTTGACTTGAAGATTGTCAGAACTACTTGAAAACTTTAAGTTACATAGGAGGAAATCTCCCCACAAGCATTGAAATAGGATAAAGACCAGAAGTGAGGATAAATATTGAATTATATTAACAAGAGTAAATATTATTGACTCATCATGTGCAAGGTACTGTGTTAGGTATTGGTCATGAGTTATGCTTAAACCTTGCAGCAAACTCCTGAGGCAGCTACAGGTGTTGCTGTCATCAGGGCATCTAAATCCCAGATGTAGAAAATGGCAAGGTGGGCATTTAAGCCCAAGACAGCAGCAATTCACAGCCCTTTTCTCGACACTTCTATTACATCTCCAAACCTGTGCTAGGAAGGACACCATCCTTTGTTTCTATGGCCTTCTTACTTACTTTGTTCTATGGTCTCTTGATTTTGTTCTCCTTTGGTTCTCTCATGCCAGCTACTGGGCAGACTTTTCCACTGTAAAATTTTTTGCTCATTTTTCCACTTATTTATTTCTCATCCTCATTGCTAGCAAGACATGTCCCTCCTCATTAGAATCAAATGTGAATGAGAATTTTACTGTCTCCTGAGTCATTCATGTCTACAAACTCTCAAGCCTATTTCCTTTCCAATTCTGATCCTTGGAACTGAGAAAGACACTAATATTAAAACAATAGGGACAGCAAATGCCAAGCAATAGCAACGATATTACCATAAAAATGGTCCTCAAGCTTTTTACCTATCATGAATCTTTTGAAAAGGAATAATTCAACAAATTTGAGCATTAGAAGTCCTTTCTTTTCACACTTGGCTCTCTTTGTGAATTCTACAGCAAATTTATGTAACTCCAAAATATGTTTATTGCTAAATGGCAAATTCAAGCTGGAAAGTTAATTTTAAGCATATGCTAAAAGTCCCTATATTATTCTTTTGATGACACTTAAATTGCATATTGACCACATCATCTTGGGGGGGGGGCTGGGGAATGATACTGACAACTATATTCAGACTGAAACCATATTGGAACAACACACTCTTAGAGAGAAAAACGGCATAGTCTGTGAGCCAAAAAGAGAAATACAAAAATGTGCAGCCATTTTTAAAAAGAGATTAATTATATCCAACTTCATATATCTTAGCAAATTGTTTTTAAGCTATTATATAGTGGCTAAAGCTTAAACGGTGCAAGAGATACTGGCTTTAACTCAGAGTAGGCACCACTGTCTCTGAATGTGTTTTTTTAAGAACAATTTCAAATTTTCCATAAATAAGTACAAGATCGTTTTCATTTTGAAAATGACTGAACAGTCTAGAAACAGAGATACCACTTTTCATTGTGGTTAAACCCAAGTTGAGCAGTTTCCACAAAGTTTATAATAATCAGCCTTTCTTTTTAAGCATTTCTGTACAGTTAATCAGTACATCAGGAGAGATTTCATTTCTACTTAAAGTTTAGTTATGTAAATAAGCATAATGGACAGAGATCAGAGAGTTGTTAACTATCATATGAAAATTTTAAAGAGGAGTAAATTAGAAAAAAATGTTTATTGCTTATTTGCATTTTCTGAGGGAATATGCTGCAGTTTCTCTTGCCTCACTTATTATGAGGCTTAATAATTAGCTCCAGTGTAATTAACTGTTAAATCAAGAAAATAAAACCAGCTTTGCTGATGAGAAATTTAAGTAGTGCTGTACAAAACATCATTTCCTTAAATTATACAAATACTTGCTATCTTTCATTCATATTTTCAGTTATATGTATCCATTTTGGAGACATGACAGTTTAATAAATTAAGGATCTTAAAATATTAAGCATTAATGTTAATACTTCTATGGCATGGTATATTTTTGTTGTTAAAATTGTTTCTAGATAAAGCATTTTATTGATAAAATTTCAATGTTATATATTTTCCAAGGGCCCTTCCAAAACAGTGTATAATGACAAAATTAAAATGTGAGGTGATTTGTCTTCTAGATATTTTAAAAACAAGATACTGTCATCTATAATAGAAAGCAAAGTAAAAAAATCAAAGAAAAAGGAAAGAAATATGTCTTAGTTTCCTCCAAATGTAATTAGATACATTAAAATTAAAAATGTTTCATCAGAAGACACCATTAATATGTGAAAATAAAGAGTAGGAGAAGATTTATGTAAGGACATGGTAAGATGTACAAAGTACTTTATACTTGAACAGTTGAAGAATTCATTCAAGTCAACAAGGAAAAAATATGACACAGTTAAAATTAAAAGCACAGAATACTTGAATCGGCACTTCATACAAAAGGATACCCAAATGGTCAATAAACATTAAAAGATGTTCACTAGCTATCAGGGAAATGAAATTGAAAACCACAGAATCACAGACAGTTCCACCTATTGGTGAGTAACTGGAACACATATAAGGCTAGTAGAAATACGAACTGGGCAACACTTTAGAAAAATGACTGTCTCTCTCTACTGGAGTATACTAAATGACTTAGCAGTTCCACTCATATAACCAAAAGAAGTTCATTCACATATGTAAAAAATGATGTTTGAAACTGTCAATAGTATTATTCTTCATGATAGTCATAAATGTCTATCAAAATAAGAATAGGTAAATGTTTGGTTTTATTCAAACAATGAAATGCAAAACTATTGCTCCACATAAAGTATGGATGACTTTTACAAACATAGCATTGACTAAAAGAAGCTAGGCACAAAGAGAACATGTATGTATGTTAGTGAGACTGTTTCTTGATCCGGGGGCTAGTTACATAAGTGTGTTCATATCATGAAGTGTTACTGAGCTTATGATTTATATACTTTTCTGCGTGTAATTTATACTTCAATAAAAAAGCTAAAAGTGAAATAAAACATCAAGTAGCAAAATGGTATTTCAGGGAAAATAAACCTAGTAGAAAATTTCATTTTGGGTGGATATTAAGAAATATTAGAATTATCCATGATCATGAGGTCAAACCCACACATAAAGAAACACAATTTTTTGGTAGTCTTTAGTCTTTAGGCAATAAAGAGGCAGAATAACTTCATGGAAGGTCATAGCTTAAGAGTTAAACATACCTAGGAAAGAATCCTAATTTCAAAACTTTTTTTAGCAATATGATTTTAAGCAAGGAGGCATTTAGACATTAATGAATTGGTGATAATAATGCCTACCTTAAAAGATTTTGCTAAGGATTAGAGATAAGTTTAATTTATAGTTCTTGTCATACAATATTGCTCAATATATGGTATATTAAAAATAAAAACTTTATAGATATCACCTTTTATATATGCAAACCAAAGTCCAAGGATATGAATAAAAGATATGTTCAAGGATAAGAATAAACAAATGGAGTCACAGGAAAAGAAAGCTTAAAGAAATAAGGAAATAGAGGAATTTGTTATTAGACCACAATATCTTAGAAAATTCCCTTTGTATTTGTTAGAAAATTTCATCAATTTCAAGTGTGCATGAATTAGGAAGGAAAATCCTATAAATAATGATCTAGTAATTATCTTATTTATTTGCCTAATTTACTGCAAATATAAACATTTTTTGTTAAAGACTTAATTGGCAGGCCGTTTCTTTACTGCTAGCAGCACCTGGAAAGCCCAATAGTCTTTAAACCACAGAAGAAAAACTAGAATATCATTGAATGAGTTTTGTTGCCTCTTGCAATGTTTATCATTTTATATTATTAGAGTTTTAAAATGAAGTACCAAGAAACTCTTTATTTTACCCAAAGTTAGGAGAATATAAGCAGTGGTCCTTATAGAAACTTAGGCTGGGACATGAATGGACCCTGAAAATTCATGTGTAATATAAATCTATATAAAGCACATAAGCTTTTAAATAACAGAATACATATTTTAGAAGATGTTATTCATAATGGTAGCTAAGATGTATCATCTTCCCATAGTTTAAGTTGACTGAAATGGTTGTGAACAATATTAAAATTTAAAAGGATGTGATTGTCAAAAACTATGTCTTGTATATTAATAAAACAGAAAAACCTAATATTGTGACACTTATATCAATGATGACAGTTCTGTTATCTTAGTATAAAAGCAACTATAGAAAACATGTAAACAAACGGATGTCCCTATGTTCCAATACATTTTTTTATAGAAACAGGAGATGGAACATATTTAGCCCACAGACCATAGTTTTCTGAACCTTGCCTTAGGGCATTATGGTCATAGCTGAAGCTGGGTTGCTCCTACTTTTGGGGTATTTGCCAGTTGGAAGGATGGATAAAATGAGAATGGGAACTGTCCTATGGACCATTGCTAGAAGTAGCACATATCGCTTCTCCTCATATTGAACTGGAGGAAATCAGTCATATGTAGTTGCAGTGAAAGCTAAAACAATGTAATGTTGAGTAGATTTGTTCCTCCTGCAATTCTATTGGTGTGGAGAAAGTGGAATGAAATTTGGTGGGGTCCTAATAGCCTCTGTCACCCGAGGAAAGCCTAATTGCCTGAGTTCCAGTGTTAGCTTTGCACCCTACTGCTGTAATATTTATGTAACTTTTTTATATGCTTGTTCATAAACTGGGGTAAATAATAGAACCCACTCATAGATTTATGGTGAAGAGTAAATGTCACCACATTTAAAGAATTTTGAATGCTTTGAAACAATGCTTCAAATTACTGTCACTCAGTCGTGTCTGACTCTTTGCCACCCCATGGACCACAGCATGCCAGGCTTCCCTGTCCTT
Organism: Cervus elaphus; assembly: GCF_910594005.1. Classification (NCBI taxonomy): domain Eukaryota; kingdom Metazoa; phylum Chordata; class Mammalia; order Artiodactyla; family Cervidae; genus Cervus; species Cervus elaphus. The sequence continues at coordinate 28,844,380 of NC_057833.1, read as the reverse complement.
CACCAACTCCTGGAACTTGCTCAACCTCATGTCCGTCAAGTCAGTGATGCCATCCAACCTTCTCATCCTCTGTCCCTTTCTCCTCCTGCCTTCAGTCTTTCCCAGCTTCAGGGTCTTTTCCAGTGAGTCAGTTCTTCGGATCAGGTAGCCAAATTATGGGAGTTTCGGCTTCAGCATCGGTCCTTCCAATGAATATTCAGGACTGATTTCCTTTCGGGTTGACAGGTTGGATCTCCTTGCAGTCCAAGGGACTTTCAAGAGTCTTCTTTAGCACCACAGTTCAAAAGCATCAATTCTTTAGTGCTCAGCTTTCAGAAATACATTATATATATATATATATGTATATATATATGTATATATATGTATATGTATAAAGAAACTCTCACATCCATACCTGACTACTGGAAAAACCATAGCTTTGACTACATGGACCTTTTTCAGTAGAGTAATGCCTCTGCTTTTTAATATGCTGTCTAGGTTGGTCATAGCTTTTCTTCAAAGAAGAAAGTTTCTTTAAATTTCATGGCTGCAGTCACCACCTGCAGTGATTTTGGAGCCCAAGAAAATAAAGTCTGTCACTGTTTCCATTGTTTTCTCATCTATTTGCCATGAAGTGATTGTTACATCACTAGAGATAATATTAATTTCTATTTAATAGATTGATAAACAGAGGTTCAATTTTGAGTACTTTGTTTAATATCACATATCTAATAGATGGCAGACCAAAAATGAAACCAGATCTTTCTGATTGCATACTTTCGCTACACCAAACAATGAGCACAGAAAAAGGACACCAATGAAACAAGAATGTTTGCAATTTTTAAAAGATAGGTGGTGTTATAGCATATTTGCGTGTTGACTGGGTTGACCTATTAGGAAGGTAAATAATAATGGCAACGGAGTAGAGAAAGGTAATTCCAGAGGAATTCCTTCTTGAATTGGCGAGTAGGTTGTGATTAAGTCCATAAGCACATCTTGACCATAGATAGACATGCAAATATGTATGTATGTATGTGTGTATATATATATATATACATCTTGACCATAGATAGACATGCAAATATGTATATATATATATATATATATATATATGTATGTATGTGTGTGTGTGTGTGTGTGTATATATATATATATATATTATATATATGGTTGCAAGCAGGAGAAAGTACGTGAATTTTAGATGTAGGAAGGTTAATAGGGTGTGGTGTCTGGTGGTGGTAGCATAAAAAAGTTCCCTTCTAGTAGCTTTTACTTTTATCTAGCTTTTTTAGAAGTACAACTGACAAAATTGTAAGATCTTTAAAGTGTACAACTTGATTATTTCATCATGAAAGAATTCACTCCATTAAGTTATCTATTATTTCTTATTTATTTTGGTAAAAACATTTAAGTTCTACTCTCAGGAAATTTCAATTATATGAGTATTATTAATTATGGGCTTCCATTACAGCTCAGCTGGTAAAGAATCTGCCTGCCATGCTGGAGACCTGGGTTTGATCCCTGGATTGGGTAGATCCCCTGGAGAAGGGAAAGGCTAGTCACTCAAGTATTCTGGCCTGGAGAATTCCATGGACTACAGTCCATGGGGTCACAAAGACTCAGACACCACTGAGTGACTTTCACAGGCACAGACACACCTACATTATCAATTATAGTCACCATGTTATGCATTAGATCCTCAAGGCCTTATTCATCTTATAACTGAAAGTTTGTGCCTTTTCACCAACCTCTTTATATTTCCCTTATCCCTCATTCCCTGGCAATTGCTTTTCTTGTTAAGTCACAAAGTCGTGTCTGACTCTTTTGTGACTTGTCTGCCAGGCTACTCTGTCCATGGCATTTCCCAAGCAAGAATACTGGAATGAGTTGCCATTTCCTTTTCCAGGGGGTCTTCCAGACCCAGGGATTGAACCCATGTCTACTGCAATGGCTGGCGGCTTCTCTACTACTGAAAACACCCTGTGTGTGTGTGTGTGTGTGTGTGTGTGTGTGTTTAATATTCCATGTGTAACTGATACCATGGCATACTTGTCTTTCTCTGTATGGCCTTTTTACACAATGTAATGCCTTCCAGTTTTATTCATGTTGTTGCAATTATAGAATTCCTTCTTGTTTTAGAGTTGAGTGTATTCCCCTGTGTGTGTTTGTGTGGGAGTGATACAGTGTTCCTTTAACCATTTATTCATTGATAGATACATGCATGCATGCTCAGTCGCTTCAGTCATGTCTGACACTTTGTGACCTCATGAACTGTAGCCTGTCAGGCTCCTCTATTCATGGGGATTCTTCAGGCAAGAATGCTGGGGTGGGTTACCATTCCTCTCTGCAGAGGATCTTCCTGACCCAGGGACGGAACCCGGGTCTCCTGCATGGCAGATGGATTCTTTACCACTGAGCCATCTGCTGCTGCTGCTGCTAAGTCACTTCTGTTGTGTCCAACTCTGTGCAACCCCATATACGGCAGCCCACCAGGCTCCCCCATCCCTGGGATTCTCCAGGCAAGAACAATGGAGTGGGTTGCCATTTCCTTCTCCAATGCATGAAAGTGAGAAGTGAAAGTGAAGTTGCTCAGTCGTGTCCGACTCTTAGCGACCCCATGGACTCCAGCCTACCAGGCTCCTCCGTCCATGGGATTTTCCAGGCAAGAGCACTGGAGTGGGGTGCCATTGCCTTCTCCAACTGAGCCACCTGGGAAGCCCTTATTCATTGATGGACACCTAGTTTTTTTCCATACCTGGGCTATTGTGAATAATGCTACTATAAACGTGGGGGTACAGATTTCTCTTCAAGATAATGATTTTATTTCCTTTGGCTATGTACCCAGAAGTAGATTTAATTAATCATATGTTGGTTCTATTTTAATTTATTGAGGAAGCCTCATACTATTTTTCATATTGCTGTACCCATTTACATTCCCACCAACAGTGTACAAGGGTTCCTTTTCATTTGCTTGCCAACATTTGTTATCTCTTTTTTTGTTTTGATAATAGACATTGTAACAGATATGAAATAATATGTTGCTCTGGTTTTGATTTTTGTTTCCTTGATAATTAGTAAAATTAAGCATTTCCCATTACCTTTTGGTCATTTGTATGTCTTCATAGGAAAAATGCCATATTTAGATCCTTTGCCATTTATTTCATTGATTAGTTTTTTGCTATTGAGTTGCATGAGATCCTTGTATATTTAAAAATGTTAACTCCTTATCAGATATATGGTTGCAAATATTACCTCTCATTCTGTAGGTTGCATTTTAATTCCATTAATCATCTTCTTTGCTATGAAGAAGCTTTTTAGTTTGTTGAAGTCCCACTTGTTTATTTTCTCCTTTTTATTTTCTCCTTTTCTGCTTTCATTTCTGGTGGCAAATTCAAAAATTCATCGCTAAAACTAAAGTCAAGGAGATTATTTACTATATTTTTTACTAGGAATTTTTCAGTTTCAGAGCTTTCATTCAAGTCTTTATTCCAATTTGAGTTGCTTTTTTAATATGGTGTATGATAGGGTATAATACATTTTTTTACATGTATGTATCCAGTTTTCCCCAACATTGTCTATTGAAGAGACTGTTCTATCCTGATTTTATGTTCTTAGCTCCTTTTTCAGAAATTATTGATTATATATGCATGAATTTATTTCTGGGCTCTCTATTATGTTACATTGATCTATACATCTGTTTTTAGGCCAATGTCTTAATCTTTTGCTTTGTTTTGATTTTTTTGTTGTTGCTGTTGTTGTTGTTATTGTTTGTGTACATTTTTCCTGCCTTTACTTACTGTTTCATTTACTATAGCTTTTAGCAGAGTTTGAAATCAGAAAGTTCGATGCCTTCAAATTTGTTCCTCTTTCTCAAGATTGTTTTGGCTATTTGGAAATTTTGTGGTGACATGAAATTTTAGGATTTCTTCATATTCCTATGAGAAATGTCCTTGGAGTTTTTGTAGAAATTGCATTGAATCTGTAGATTGCTTCAGTTAGGATGGACATTTTAAAAATAGTAATTCTCCTAATCCATGAACACAATATCTTTTCCTTTGTTTCTTCAATTTATTTCATCAGTATTTGATAGTTTTCAGTATGCATATCTTTCACTTCCTTGGTTAGATTGTTTCCTAACTATTTTATTCTCTTTGATGTTATTGTAAATGAGAATGTTTTTCTTAATTTTGCTTTTTGATAATTTGTTGTTTTGCATGTTGATTTTATGTCCTACAATTTATTGAAATTGTTTATTAGTTCTAAGATTTTTGGTGGTATCTTTAGGGTTTTTGTATATAAGATTATGTCATCTGCAGATAGAGAAAATTTGTCTTCTTCCTTTCTGATTTGAATGCCTTTTTTTTTTTTCTTTACCTATACTAATTGTTCTGGATAAGATTTCCAGTACTATGCCAAGTAAAAGTGATGAGAGTAGGCATACTTGTCTTTGGTCCTAACCTTAGAAGGAAAGGCTTCAGCTTTTCACCATTTAATATTATGTTAACTGTGGGCTTATCATATGTTGCCTCTGTTATATTTAGATACATTCTATCTAAACTCAGTTCTGTGAGAGTTTTTATTATGAAAGGATATTTTATTTTATAAAATGCTTTTTCTATATGTATTCAAATGATCCTATGATTTTTTTTTTGTTTTATTTGTTAATGTGGTATACCACATTTTTTGATTTGCTGATATTGAATTATCCTTGCATCCCTGGAATATATTACAAAATCATTTTGTAGACATTTACTTGCTTAGCACACCAGGTAACAGGGTCATAATGAGGAGAATGGAGCATTGTTAAAGGCATGAGAAAATGGTATTAAAGATTTTCTCTGAGGGCAGAAGTATATTTAGACAACAACAACAAAAAAAATGTAGATAGAATCTAGGCTGCATTAAGTGCCAAGTAATTGGTCTATTTTTAAAGAACATAGCATCAATATAATTTTGAATTTTTCCCCACCCAAGTCAACTGCCAAAATGCAAATATAAGAGAGAGAGATAATTGATTAACAAGGTTTGCGGTTTCACTAAGTGGTTATCAGGAGACAGGATCATATAGAGCTAGAGTTCATGCAAAATAAATTAGTCTAAAAATGGGCCACAGAAACAATGCTGAGTAGTAAGGGATTGGAGGCTATAGAAGAGTGATAAATAGTAACAAGCTAGTAGAATCAAATGAAATTTTATTTAGGGTATAGTGAGGGCAAAGGATTGTACTACTTGGGGAAGAAGAGCTAGTAAACGGGAAAGATAAAGAGTTGTATTCAGATGAGATGTTGAAAGTGAGATGGTGGGAGAGGTCTGTTGACAGTAATTGTGGTATCTGTGCTTGCGGCAGCGAGGATTGAGGAAGCGTGGCGGATAAGATCAGAGGGAGAGGGCATCCAGAAAGCAGGAGGAGCTCAAACACTACTGGGATAGGTAACATGGATATTGAAATTGCTAATAGTTAGAGAGGTGTTGAAGAGAATAACAGTAGATAGGTGCTAAAATATTCAAGGAATTAGAAGCAGTGATCAGTCGACTTGATGATTGCAACAAGGAAGGACTGAAGCTATAGATCTCTGGTAATGACTGTACTGTAATTGTATCTGTGTGTCTTGTGTTTTCTTTTCTTCTTTTGTCAAGTATTAAGTGAATAAAAATCATTTAGTATGAATAGCAATGATTTTCATAATTGAAAACAACAGACAGGAAGGTCTGTGGAGTTCATTTCCTATAGTTCAAAAAAAGTCACAATAGAAGCAATTAAGTTTATATAGTGAGAGGACACATTTGAAATAAAGCTAACGAATTGACCTTCATTTAAGAAATGTTTTGATAATTGCACTTAAATGGCTTAAAAATGCACTGGTCTCAGCTATATGTTAGTGACTGAGAGCAGCATGCAATTCCTAAAGATGTGCAGAAGTAAAAACAAATGTAACTTGTGAAAAAGTCACATTATATACAAACACATTGGCAATGGACTTTGCATGTGCAAACTTTAGTTCTGTATAACTATAGATAAGAAATCTACAACATTTAATATTTATGAAATTCAATGCAAATCCAACTAACACAACGATATAAACATTAAACAACAGTATACAAGGAATAAATTTGGTTGTCCGCAAAACATATAAGAGTTAGAAAATATTAAGGTACCATTTGGAGAGAATGATTCTGATTTTAAATCATGTTTAGTGTTTCAGCACACTAAAGGCTGTATATAAAGGCCTAAGCACACTTAGGCTCTGTATATATATCACTAAAACATTAGGTTATTTTAATTGACCAAGAACTAGATTGACTACATTTTAAACTGAATTTCTAAATTTACTTAGTTACAGACTTCACAAAACCGTAAAATGGAAAAAGGATTATTATTTCTACCTCTGTATGCTTAAGGAGCAGAAAGGCTTAGGAAATCATGTTAATATAATAAAGCGAGCAGAAGCAACAAGTCTGAGGATCCTTGATATTTAATGTCATGAAAAGACAGAAAAATAAGGAGTAAGACCTTGAGGCTCAGGTCAGGAGCACAGGAAAGCCCAATGATATAACTAAGGCAAAGTGGGATTTTTAATGCCAGCCACATAAATTGGTGTGTAGCAATGGCCAGAATGGATTTCATAAAGTCAAAGGAAATAAGGGGTCCAGCTTTACTGTTTTGATATGTACCAGGAAACTGAGGAGGCATGTATTGCTAAAAGTTAATAATATTTTATTAAACTGAGGACACTTTAGGACTTAGGTATTAAGAAAGTCTATCCTTTACATATATGGCTTTTCTTCTAAACCATTGCTGGCTTTCTGATGTTTATGAGAGGGTTAGCCACTCTTTCAAGGCTTGCTTATTTTAACAAGGAAAGAGTAATAGCAATTAAGAGGAAAGTGACTGAGCCCTTTTACCTTGATCAATATTTTTTTAAAGAGCCTTATTGAGATATAACACTGAGCCATTATTCAACCATTTAAAACATGTGAAGTGAAGTGAAAATTGCTCAGTTGTGTCCCACTCTTTGTGATCCCATGAACTAAACAGTCCATGGAATTCTCCAGGCCAGAATACTGGAGCGGGTAGCCTTTACCTTCTCCTGGGGATCTTCCCAACCCAGGGATTGAACCATGGTCTCCTGCACTGCAGGCAGATTCTTTACCAACTGAGTTATCCAGGGAGTGGTTTTTAGTATATTCACAGAGGTGTTCAGTGATTTTAGATTTATTTGAGTCATCTCCAAAACAAACCAGGTACTCACTAGCAGTCTATCACCATTCTTCCCATCCTCAGCTCATCAACCACCAATCTACTTTCTATCTATATAGATTTTCTTATTCTGGTCACTTTATAGAAATATGGTTGAAAAAGTTCTCTTCTATTTCAAGTGTGCCAAGTTTTCCTCTTTCTATAAAAGGCATTAGTTTATCACATGCTTTCTAGGTATCTACTGATATGATCATGTTGTTGTTCTTTATTTCTGTTAACCAAAATTTTCAGAAATGAAGATCTAATTGAGATAAAGAGGCATTTACTTAGGATTTGTTAGTACTGCAGCCTCAGAGACACAGATTCAAGAAGCACATAAATTGTGTCATGTGGGAAAGCGTGAATGTGTCAGTTGCTCAGTTGTGTCCAACTCTTTGCAACCCCATGGACTGTAGCCAGCCGGGCTCCTCTGTTCATGGAATTCTCCAGGCAAGAATATTGGAGTCGGTAGCCATTCCTTCTCCAGGGATCTTCCCAACCTAGGGATCAAACCCAGGTCTCCCACATTTCAGACAGATTCTTTACCATCTGAGCCACCAGGTGTCAGACTACAAAATAGAGGAAGCTTATAAAGACAAAGCCTGCAAAGCCACAGTTAGTTACATAAAGTCTTTGCCAGGAATTATGATTGCAACCGGCATGAAGTAAGGGTGCTTATTAAATAGAGGATGGTTTAAGGTCTAAAAACTTATGTAGATGCAGTGGAGGGTGGGAAGGGTAACTCTGAGACCACAAGGTTGCAGCTAGGAGATGTTGTTCTAAATGACTGGTGATGTCTTTGGGAGGTCATTGTTTGATGCAGTTCAGAAAATTCACATTCTTAGTGGTGCAGAAACATTTCTGAGACCAGATGTTCAATGGCCACCCGATGACGTTTTGTATGCCTAATTATGATTACTCCATTGTAGTTTTGAATTTGTCATCATTCCATTTCTATGGCATTTTGCATTAATGGATTTTTGGATGTTAAAAACAGCCTTGCACTCCTGAGCTAAGCCCTACTTGGTTATGGCATATAATTCTTTTTAATATGCTTATAGATTTGGATTCCTACTATTTATTGAGGATTTTTTATCCATCATCATAAGAGATATTGGTTTGTAGTTTTGTTTTCTTTGATTTTGGAATCAGGTTAATGCAGGCCTTATAGAGTAAGTTGGAAAATATTTTCTCTTCTATTTTTGGGAAAGAAGTGGTGAAGGATTTGTGTTTATTCTTTAACTTTTTGGTAAAAGTCCTAAGTGAAGCCACCTGAGTCTGAATTTTTCTTAGTGAGAATTTTTAAATTATGAATTCAATCTCTTTTCATTTTATGTATTTATTCTTTGGTTTTTTCCCTCTAGTGTCAATGCTTTTGTTTTTGTTTTTTTTTTTTTTTTTTTAATTTTTCCTCTATAGTAACTTTTAGTAAATTTGCATTTTTCTAGGAATTTATCCCCTTCATCTAAGCGGCCTAATTTTTTGGTAAACAAATGTTCATAGTGTTGCCTTGTAAAGTTTGTTCATTTTTGTAAGTTTGGTAGTGACTTTCCCTCTTTCATTCCTTATTTCACTAATTGACCACCCACCTTCTCATTGTTGCTAAAGATTTGTGAATTTTTTTTAGTTTTTACAAAGAGACAACTTTTGGCTTTATTTTTCTCAATTTTTTTTTTCTATTATCTACACATTTCTGTTCCATTTATTAGTATTTCCTTTGTTTTTTTTAAAAATAAGATATTGAAGTCTTCAACTTGCTGTTGTTAAATTATCTATGGTGGTTTAGTGCCTAAGTCGTGTCCAACTCTTGTAACCCCATGGACTGTAGCCCGCCAGGCTCCTCCATCCATGGGATCTCCCAGGCAAGAATACTGGAGTGGGTTGCCATTTCCTTCTCCAGGGGATCTTCCTGACTCAGGGATCATACCTGCATCTCCTGCATTGCAGGCATATTCTTTACCACTGAGCCACTCGGGAAGCCAAATTATCTATATTTCCTACAGTTTCTTTAGTTTTTCATTCATATAGTCTTATTATATGCACACACATGTATAACTGATAGATCTTCATGATACACTGATTATTTTATCATTATAAAATTCACCTCATTATTTCTAATAGCACTTTCTCTGTTACAGTCTTTTATGTGATATTAGTCACCCCACCTGTTTAATCATCATTAGTCATATGGTACAATCAATTTTTCTATTGTTTATCTTCAACCTATTTCTTTAAAATGTCTCTCATAGACAACATCAATTTGGATCTTATTTCTTTTTTAGTGTAATAACTTTGACAATCTCTGCTTTTTGATTTATATAATCCATTCATATTTAATATTATTAATATGTTTATATATGTCTATCATTTTGATTTTTGTCCTTTATGTCTCCTATCATTTTTTGTATTTCTATTCCTTCTTTACTACCTTCTTTCACATGATAATATGTTCTAGTGTAATTGTTAACTCATTTAATGATTTTTAAAATTTTGTTACTCTTTTTTATTTTGATGAACATTTTAAAGAAGCTTTTTATATTTATAGAAAAGAATGTAAAGATAGTATAGAGTTCCCAAATACTCCACCCCCGCTTTTTATATTATTAGTATCTTACATTAGTATGGTACATTTGTCAAAATTAGTGAACCAAGTGTGATGCATTATTGGTAACTAAGTACATACTTTATTAAAGTTTCCTTAGTTTTTACCTAATTTTTCTGCTGTTCCAGGACCCCATCAAGAATGTAACATTATATTTCTCATATATTCTAGGTTACTCTTTGTTTTCACAATTTCTCAGACTTTCCTTATTTTTGATGACCTGGACAAATTGAAGATTATTTGACATTTTGTAAAATGTTCTTCTAGTGGAAACTGTCTGATTATTATTATTAAATTGTGTTCCTGTGATTTTGAAAGGAAGATGAGAGAAGTAGTACATAGTTTTCATCCCATCATATCAAAGATCCATACTATCAACATTGCTTATCACTCTTGGTGTTGACCTTCATCATCTTGCTGAGGTTGTCAGGTTTTTCTACTGTAAAGTTACTCTTTTTTTGTCTTTCTGTACTTTACTTCTTGAAATGAGGTTATCATGTGCAGCTCACATTTAAATGGGAGTATTGCTCCATATCCTTGAGGTCAAAGTATTTGCATAAATTATTTGGAATTTTTCTACATGGAATATTTGTCTCTTCTTTGCCATTTATTTATTTATTAAATAGTTTATCAGGATGGACTCATGAATATTTATATATACTTTGTTATAATCCTGTACTACTTTTGTTATTCAAAGTGTTTCATCCTTGGCCTTTGGGAGTTCTTTAGTTAACTGTTGTGTCCCCTTGACAAATTCCATCATTGTAGGGGTTGTTGATAGTGGTGACAGCAGTAATAGTTTAAATACTCTCTTACTTTATGACCTTGCGATGTATTGCAGGATAATCTGCATATCTCCTTTCTCAGTCCTAAAATAAACTATTACTCCAAGGAACCATAGTGCCTTTTATTTAAAAGTAGTATTAGAGATCATGACTTGCTTGCCAGGAGGACTCAATGCTACTAGGGTATTATGCTTTCTAGGCACTCACAGTTGACAAAGAAATGTATGTTTTTGTACTAATTTGTGGTTGTGCACATATCTGTAATATTTCTGTATGTAACCATCATTGACTCAAAGGACACAAGTTTGCACAAACTCTGGGAGATAGTGAAGGACAGAAAAGTCTGGTGTGCTGCACTCCATGGGATCACAAAGAGTTGGACACAACTGAGTGACTGAACAAAAGCAGCAAACCATTTGTATCTATATTAAGTGACATATGAATTTACAGTAGCCTCTAACTCTAATCCATTACTGTACAGATAATTCTAATCTTCTCTCCTTATATATCTGTAAACTCCCACTCCAATAATTAGAAACCTCGATCCCACTCCATTTGCTTGAAAGTTCATTTTATTTTACATGTATAGCAGTATTAATTATGTTTTTCTTTTTCTACTGCTATATGATGAAAGCTTCTCAGTTTCCCCTTAAAGTAAGTAATATTATTCCCATTTTCAGGTAAGAAAATTGAGGCTTGGGGAACTTAATTCATTTACCAGAGGTGCAGTGTTTATGAAATTAAAAGTAGGATTCACACCTAGAAATAACTTATTACAAAACCTACCAAGAGCTTCAAACTCCTGCTATTGGGAATATAGCTATGATTCCACTTACTGGTTAATGAAATCCCATGCGTCTACCAGTTTAATGGAGTAGGCCTAGGGTGAAGAACCTCTACCTCAGTGAGCAACAATCTGGAGTACATCAGAAAATGTCTCTCTTGGCTACAAGCATTAAGTAAGGATTTCTTAGAAAAGAGAAGCCAGTGGAGCCAGGGGGAGACTGGACAGGACTGAGGGGACGAGTAGGGAAGGCAAGTCAAGAGAGAAAACGCTCCATATATGGTACAATGTGAGAAGCCGCTGGAACGGTGGCTGCGCTGTGCTGGAGTGTCACCTGGGCAGTGCTGGAGCAACTTTGAGGAGATGTCCCAAGTCCAAGGGCAAAGGAAAAGTCCCAGACTGACAGTAAGAGGGGAAAATTAGCGTTTAATCAAACCCCATTCCCGCCAGAGACACTCAGAGGGCTCAAACAAACCTTGTGTGCACCAGGACCCAGGGACTCCATAGAGCCCGAGACAGAACTGTGTTTGAGTGTCTCTTGGAGGACACAAACAGAACCTTGAGCACACCAGGACCCAGGAAAAAGGAGCAGTGACCCAACAAGAGACCGACCAAGATTTGCCTGGGAGTGTCCAGGAGTCTCCAGCAGGAGGTGTGGGTCGGGCAGGGCCTACTGCAGGGCTGCGGGTGCTGAGTATAGCAGTACGTGCATGGGATCTTTTGAAGGAGGTCACCATTGTCTTCATTACCTGCACCATAGTTTCAGTTCAGTTCAGTTCAGTCCAGTCGCTCAGTCATGTCTGACTCTTTGAGACCCCATGAATCGCAGCACGCCAGGCCTCCCTGTCCATCACCAACTCCCGGAGTTTACTCAGACTCATGTCCATCGAGTCGGTAATGTCATCCAGCCATCTCATCCTCAGTCGTCCCCTTCTCCTCATGCCCTCAATCCCTCCCAGCATCAGGGTTTTTTCCAATGAGTCAACTCTTCACATCAGGTGGCGAAAGTATTGGAGTTTCAGCTTTAACATCAGCCCTTCCAATGAATACCCAGGACTGATCTCCTTTAGGATGGACTGGCTGGATCCCCTTGCAGTCCAAGGGATCTCAACAGTCTTCTCCAACACCACAGTTCAAAAGCATCAATTGGTCTGTGCTCAGCTTTCTTTCTAGTCCAACTCTCACATCCATACATGACCACTGGAAAAACCATAGCCTTGACTAGATCGACCTTTGTTGGCAAAGTGATGTCTCTGCTTTTTAATATGCTATCCAGGTTGGTCATAACTTTCCTTCCAAGGAGTAAGCATCTTTTAATTTCAAGGCTACAATCACCATCTGCAGTGATTTTGGAGCCCCAAAAAATAAAGTCTGACACTGCTTCCACTGTTTCCCCGTCTATTTCCCATGAGGTGATGGGACCAATTGCCATGATCTTAGTTTTCTGAATGTTGAGCTTTAAGCCAACTTTTTCACTCTCCTCTTTCACTTTCATCAAGAGGCTTTTTAGTTCCTCTTCACTTTCTGCCATAAGTGTGATGTCATCTGCATATCTGAGGGTATTGATAATTCTCCCAGCAATCTTGATTCCAGCTTGTGTTTCTTCCAGCCCAGGGTTTCTCATGATGTACTCTGAATATAAGTTAAATAAGCAGGGTGACAATATACAGCCTTGATGTACTCCTTTTCCTATTTGGAACCAGTCTGTTGTTCCATGTCCAGTTCTAACTGTTGCTTCCTGACCTGCATATAGGTTTCTCAAGAGGCAGGTCAGGGTTCTGGTATTCCCATCTCTTTCAGAATTTTCCAGTTTATTGTGGTCCACAAAGTCAAAGGCATTGGCATAGTCAATAAAGCAGAAATAGATGTTTTTCTGGAACTCTCTTGCTTTTTCAATGATCCAGCAGATGTTGGCAATTTGATCTGTGGTTCCTCTGCCTTTTCTAAAACCAGCTTGAACATCTGGAAGTTCTCAGTTCACTTATTTCTGAGGACTGGCTTGGAGAATTTTGAGCATTATTTTACTAGCGTGTGAGATGAGTGCAATTGTGCGGTAGTTTAAGCATTCTTTGGCATTGCCTTTCTTTGGGATTGGAATGAAAACTGACCTTTTCCAGTCTTGTGGCTACTGCTGAGTTTTCCAAATTTGCTGGCATATTGAGCGCAGTACTTTCACAGCATCATCTTTTAGGATTTGAAATAGCTCAGCTGGAAATCCACCACCTCCAATAGCTTTGTTCGTAGTGATGTTTCCTAAGGCCCACTTGACTTCACTATCCTTGATGTCTGGTTCTAGGTGAGTCATCACACCATCGTGTTTATCTGGGTCATGAAGATCTTTTTTGTACAGTTCTTCTGTGTATTCTTGCCACCTCTTCCTAATATCTTCTGGTTCTGTTAGGTCCATACCATTTCTGTTCTTTATTGAATCCATTTTTAGATAAAATGTTCCCTTGGAATCTCTAATTTTCTTGAAGAGATCTCTAGTCTTTCCCATTCTATTGTTTTCCTCTCTTTCTTTGCACTGATTGATGAGGAAGGCTTTCTTATCTCTCCTTGCTATTCTTTGGAATTCTGCATTCAAATGGGAATATCTTTCCTTTTCTCCTTTGCTTTTCACTTCTCTTCTTTTCATAGCTATTTGTAAGGCCTCCTCAGACAACCATTTTGCTTTTTTCCATTTCTTATTCTTAGGGATGTTCTTGATTCCTGTCTCCTGTACATTGTCAGGAACCTCCGTTCATAGTTCATCAGGCACTCTGTCTATCTGATCTAGTGTCTTAAATCTACTTCACACTTCCACTGTATTGTCATAATGGATTTGATTTAGGTCATACCTAAATGGTCCTGTGGTTTTCTACACTTTCTTCAACTTCAGTCTAAATTTGGCAATAAGGAGTTCATAATCTGAGCCACAGTCAACTCCTGGTTTTGTTTTTGGTGACTGTATAGAACTTCTCCATCTTTGGGTGCAAATAATATAATCGATCTGATTTTGGTGTTGACCATCTGGTGATGTCCATGTGTAGAGTCTTCTCTTGTGTTGTTGGAAGAGGGTGTTTGCTATGACCACTGCATTCTCTTGGCAGAACTCTATTAGCCTTTTCCCTGCTTCATTCTCTACCCCAAGCCCAAATTTGCCTGTTACTCCAGGTGTTTCTTGACTTCCTACTTTTGCATTCCAGTCCCTTATAGTGAAAAGGGCATCTTTTTTGGATGTTGGTTCTAGAAGGTCTTGTAGGTCTTCATAGAACTGTTCAACTTCAGCTTCTTCAGACTAGAGATCTCTTCAGGAAAATTAGAGATACCAAGAACATTTCATGCAAAGATGAGGACAATAAAGGACAGAAATGTTATCAACCTAACAGAAGCAGAAGTTATTAAGAAGAGGTTGCAAGAATACACAGAGTAACTATACTAAAAACTCTTCATGACCCAGATAATCACAGTGTTATGATCATTCACCTTGAGCCAGACATCCTGGAATGTGAAGTCAAGTGGGCCTTAGGAAGCATCACTACGAACAAAGTTAGTGGAAGTGATGGAATTCCAGCTGAGCTATTTCAAATCCTAAAAGATGATGCTGTGAAAAAGCCACACTCAATATTCCAGCAAACTTGGAAAATTCAGCAGTGGCCACAGGACTGGAAAAGGTCAGTTTTCATTCAAATCCCAAGGAAAAGCAATGCCGAAGAATGCTCAAACTACTGCACAATTGCACTCATCTCTCATGCTAGTAAAATAATGCTCAAAATTCTCCAAGCCAGGCTTCAATAGTACATTAACTGTGAACTTCCAGATGTTCAAGCTGGATTTAGAAAAGGCAGAGGAACCACAGATCAAATTGCCAACATCCAATGGCTCATTGAAAATGCAGAGTTTTCCAGAAAAACATCTATTTCCAGAAATATCTATTTCAATAAAGCATTAAAGCCTCTTACTGTGTGGATTACAACAATGTGTGGAGAATTCTTAAACAGATGGGAATTCCAGACCACCTGACCTGCCTCTTGAGAAATCTGTATGCAGGTTAGGAAGCAACAGTTAGAACTGAACATGGAACAACAGACTGTTTTTGAAATGGGAAAGGAGTATATCAAGTCTTATATTTTTACCCTGCTTATTTAACTTACATGCAGAGGGCATCATGTGAAATGCCAGGCTGTATGAAGCACAAACTGGAATTAAGATTGCCATGAGAAATATCAGTAACCTCAGATATGCAGATGACACAACACTTATGGCAGAAAGTGAAGAACTAAAGATGAAATAACTCTTGAACAAAATGAAAGAGGAGAGTGAAAAAGTTTGCTTAAAACTGAACATTCAGAAAACTAAGATCATGGCATCTGGTCCCATCACTTCACGCCAAATAGATGGGGAAAGAGGGGAAACACTGACAGTCTTTATTTTTCTGGGCTCCTAAATCACTGAAGCTGTTGACTGTAGCCATGAAATTGAAAGATGCTTACTCCCTGGAAGAAAAGCTATGACCATCCTAGATAGCATATTTAAAAAACAGTACATTACTTTGCCACAAAGGTCTGCCAAGTCAAAGCTGTGGTTTTTCCACTAGTCATGTATGGTTGTGAGAGTTGGACTCTAAAGAATGCTGAGCACCAAAGAATTGATGCTTTTGATTTTGTGGTGTTAGAGAAGACTCTTGAGAGTCTCTTGGACTGCAAGGAGATCCAGCCAGTCCATCCTAAAGGACATCAGTCCTGCATATTCACTGGAAGGACTGATATAAGCTAAAACTCCAATACTTTGGCCATCTGATGGGAAGAACCAACTCATTTGAAATGACCCTGATGCTGGGAAAGGTTGAAGGTGGGAGGAGAAGGGGACAACAGAGGAAGAGATGGTTGGATGGCATCACTGACTCAATGGACATGAGTTTTAGTAAACTCTGGGAGTTGGTGATGGACAGGGAGGCTTGGCAGCTGTAGTCCATGGGGTCACAAAGAGTCAGACACAATTAAGCTACTGAACTGAACTGAACTGAGAAACCCAATAGGCTTAATTCTATTAGGTAAATTATGAAATGGCTGACATTTGACTCTTTTTGATTTATAAAACAACCATTTCATTTAGCTCAACCCATACATTCCTGGCAACATGTGGAGGGTAAATGGGCCATTTTTCTATTTTAAAGCTAATTAGTTGATAAAGATAGAACAAATGGGACTGTTTTCCAGAAAGTGATATCCATTTTGTATCTTGCCCCCTACCCTTATTTAACCCCAAGAATAATAATCTTAAGAAAATCTTCTCTTTAAGATACAGATTTTCTTTCAAAGAGCATTGCTGCCTCATGCTCTTCCTCTAGAGGCTCTTCCTCTAGACTGGGTGGCCTCTGCATGCATGGTCAGGTCTTTTTACTGGTTGGGGCCACCCCAGATCCAGAGCTGCACTATGAGAGGGCCAGCACAGTCTCTCAGCTTAGGCTGCAGAGCAGGGCAAGGAGCCACAGGAAACCCAGCAGACCCTGCAGCAGAGCTCTCTGCACCCTCCCTCAAGTGCAAACCTGACTTGAGCTCTCCTCACATGCACAGTCCAGGCTTCCTACAGCCCTTCTGTTGGTCTCAGCTGTCCTCTGAACAGCAGAGGGGCTGGTCTCCCCTGTGTAGGACCTCAGGACTGGGGCATCCAATTTGTGGCTTTTACCGCTCCTTCCCCAGAGCAGGTGTATATCCATCCCTCCCCACTCCACATTATCTCCCTTTTCTTCTGAGTCCCCTCCCAGGGGCACAGGTCCTGACCCAATCACTTCCTCCCCTTACTACCCAATTGCCTGTGTATTTTTCTTACAGCCTTGGTTGTCCGAGTCCTTTTGCGAGTTTCCACATGTATATGTACTTTTTCCACATGTATATGTACTTTTGATGTGTTCATGGTTGGAGGTGAGCTCCATAGTCTTTTACTCCGCTAACTTGAGCCAAACCCTTAACCTGTGTCTTTTGATGGATGGATAAAGAAAATGTGATAGATATACATATAATGAAATATTATTTAGTCATTCAAAAGAAAGAAATCCTGCCATTTGTAACAACGTGGATAAAGCTTGAGAGTGTTATGCTAAGTGAAGAAAGACAAATAATATATGATCTCACTTACATGTGGAATTCAAAAACGGATCTTTAGAAACAGAGAATAGATTGAAGGTTGTCAGGAGCTAGGGGTGGGGGGAAAAATGACGGGGGTCAAACTTCCAGTTAGCTATAAAATGAGTAAGTTAAAAGATCTAATGTATAGCCTGGTGACTATAGTTAACAATACTACATTGTATACCTTGCTAAGAGAGTAGATTTTAAATATATTCAGCTTGTGCCATCCCATAAAGTAACTAAGTGAGGTAATGAATGTGTTAACTTTATTTTGGTAATCATTTTGCAGTATTTTTTATTTGAGATCATCACATTGTATATCATGAACTTACAAAATTTTAAGTCAATTATACCTCAATAAAGTTGGGAAAAAATGAATAAGAGTTTAGTATGAAAGAGAAAGACAGGAAGATGGAGAAATAAAGATCTTTCTCTCTCTCCCTTTCTTTTTTTCTTCTGAGGTTTTCCTCATCCCTAGCTTCTTCCCTCATCCCTAATATCCTGACAATCTAACTTCAATTTCTCCATAAACTTCAGTTCCCTGGACTACAGAGATGCTGAGACCACAGCAAATTTCACCACATCTGACAAATGTGACTCTGCATTTTGTCCAGGCCACTTTAAGAGCAGCTTCTATTTCTCTTAAGGATTCCTTTATTATGTACCGAATATCTCTGAGTCTTTTATCAAGAGTTGGTTCCATAAAGCTGGAATGTCTTCTACTTTGTTTGCATTTGTCTCTGTTATTCTTCATAAAAGTAAGAAATTCCAAGTGAAACATTTGGAATATTCCCCATGCCACTCTCAATTTTTCTATCTCTTTCTATCTCTTTAAGCAACAGTGATTTTTACAATCAGTGAAATGGATGTGCCTTTCTTCCCTAAAATGATGAACAGTGCCTATGATATTAATTACTTAAATCATCATCATTTAGTGAAATATTCTATCAATGTTTATTGATCTTTATTTAGTGGCAGGTCCCCTGTGTAGGATCTCAGAAATGGGGCATCCAATTTGTGGTTTTTACCACTCCTTCCCCAGAGCGGGTGTATATCCATCCCTCCCAGCCATGTTATCTCCCTTTTCCTCTGAGTCCCCTCCCAGGGGCACAAGTCCTGACCCAATAGCTTTCTTCCCTTCCTACCCAATTACCTGGGTGTTTTTCTTTTCTTTTTTTTTTTTTTTTCTGGGTGTTTTTCTTATAGCGTTGGTTGTCCAGGGGTCCTTTTGCCATTTTCCAGTTGGTTTTCAAAGAGAATTTTTCCACATGTATATGCACTTTTGATGTGTACAGAAGTACTACTTCTTCTCCCAATGTGTGTATAACATATAGTTAGACAATTTTTTAAATTGCATTGTGATTCTTAGTTAAAAAACATGTCCTCTGCTTTGATGACTGCCTAGTTTTAGAAAGAAATTATAGTATCCAATATGATCCTTCACAGAGTTTATGGGAGAGGTATAAAACAGTATTGTCATTTTCACTGAAAATTAATGTGCTCTTTAGAGCAAGATATTGTAGTACCACCTCTGCATTGCAAAATAGGGCATTTACACACAGATGCAAACTCTCAAAACAACTAGCCTCAAGGTTAAAGAACACGCTGATGCTAAGGGAATAAGCAGAAAGTGTTATGGAGTACTGCTTGGGGGGGGGGGAATATATATATATATATATACATACACACACACACATAAAAGTGAAAGTCACTCAATCATGTCTGACTCTTTGAGACCCCATGGACTATACAGTTGATGGAACTCTCCAGGCCAGAATACTAGAGTGGGTTGCCATGCCCTGCTCCAGGGGATCTTCCCAACCCAGAGATCAAACCCAGGTCTCCCGCACTGCAGGCGGATTCTTCACCAGCTTAGCCACAAGGGAAGCTACAAGGGAACAGTTCACAGGGAGTGAACTGTTGACCCACATTCTCATTGAGAACAGAAAGGAATGAATTGCCAGGTGCTAATTATGCTCTTGGTGCTTTTCCAAGAAAGGATAAATGATTACTAATTGATTACAATTCAGAAGAGAAAAATGCCTTTGGTATTGGCAATTCATAAATTCAATATTGTTTGGAGTTTCTGGTTTTGCTGCTAAGTCGCTTCAGTCCTGTCCGGCTTAGTGCGACCCCATAGAGGGCAGCCCACCAGGCTCCCCCGTCCCTGGGATTCTCCAGGCAAGAACACTGGAGTGGGTTGCCATTTCCTTCTCCTGTTTGGAGTTAGAATACGTGTTAGAACTCAGATCATGGAAACATATGTAAGAGGGAGCTGCTTCTAGTTACCTGGCTCCTTGAATGACTGCAGTGGACAATTATCATTGTTAACTCATAACAGACATATTGTGAGAGCAAAACATGAATTAATTTTGTGATAAAAGACCAACAATTCATGTTGTTACTGTAGCATAACCAGGTTTACTCAGACTAATTTATGCCAGAGGTTAAATTGGCTCCATTAGTCCAAATGAAAGCGTGTTTGTTTGGCAAACATTTTTGTTGATGTTTTTGTTTTCGACTCAGAACCTAAGAAAGATTTTAGGCAAATAGTTAGCCACTAAGTTACTTGCCTGAGGTTGCTTCCTAAAAGCTAATAGGGGGGTAAGTAGTGATTGAAAATTTTCTAGTCCCTCTGAGTTCTTTGTTAATTTTATATTGGTATTAGACTATTACATGAGTATTAATATTATTATCCAAGTTTTTGTGAAAAATAGAGTTTAATGTAACAGATTAAAGGTAATGAATGTAGTGTGTGGCCGCTTTAGTTTGTGGGTTAACCCAAAGGCTGAATCAGTCATGGTGTTCCAGCAAGTTTCCCTTTCCTCTCCTGAATGATCATTTTTAACTCTGAACATTCTATTTTCAGATATATACCCAGTTATACCCCCATCTTAAAATACGATAAAATGCAATCTCAACTACCTTTCTACTTCTGGTTGTAGTCCTGCTCATCTCCTTCCTTGTAAAGCAAAACTCCTTGAAGAAGTAGTCTATTCCAGCTGCTCCTCATCCTTTCTTTTTTTGAACCTGGTCCAATCCTGCAAAAGTGTTCTTGTCAGTGTAACCTGATTACCCTCCCACAGCCTGCTGCTCTATCAGTCTTTCACATCTTAGTTAATAACAACTCCATTTCTCTTGATGTGTAGCCTGAAGAACTTGATGCCATTCTTGACTGTTTTATTTTGTACATACTCCACGTCCAATCTATCATTAAATAATTTTTCCTCTATTGCTAAAATACATCCAAAATCCAATCGTGTCTACACTGCTTCCAATATTCTACCTGAGTCCACACTTTTCTTATATATTGTTTGCTTTTAAGCAATAGCTTCCTAACCGGCATTTCTGATTCTGCTATGCCTCCTAAAGTCTATTTTTAATTCAGCTGCCAGAGTAACTTAGATCATGTTATATTTCTGCTCGAAAAACCGTGAATGACTTCTTATATCATTCACATTGAAAATCTAAGCCCACAGTGATGTGTAAAGCTGTATATAGTTGACAACTTTGAACCTGAGTTATTTTATTTTCTACTACTCACTCTGTCTTGTTTGTTTCATTTTAGTTGTCTGGGCCTCATTGTCTCTGTTCAAAAACCATCCCAGGTACCTCCTGCCTCAGAGAATACCTTTGCATTTTCTGTTGTCTCTTTTGGGAATGCTCTTCTCTGATATTTGTGTAATCTACCCTTCATTAATTGTATTCCTTTAAGTAAATGTGATCTTTTCAGTGAGACCTGCCTCATTACTTCATCTGTATAAGAATCTCCATTCCCACATCAACAATTTTTTAAATTAATTAATTTTTAATTTTGGCTGCACTGGGTCTTCATTATGGGCTTCCCTGGTGGCTCAGAGGTTAAAGCATTAAAGGGTCTTCATTGCTTTGTGTGGGCTTTCTCTAGTTGCAGCAAGCACGGGTTGCTCTCTAGTTGCAGCAGGCACGGGTTGCTCTCTCTCTAGTTGCAACAAGCATGGGTTACTCTCTAGTTGCGGCAAGCACGGGTTGCTCTCTCTCTAGTTGCGGCAAGCACGGGTTACTCTCCAGTTGCAGCAAGCACCGGTTGCTCTCTAGTTGCGGCAAGCACGGGTTACTCTCTCTCTAGTTGCGGCAAGCACGGGTTACTCTCTAGTTGCGGCAAGCACGGGTTACTCTCTCTCTAGTTGCGGCAAGCATGGGTTACTCTCTAGTTGCGGCAAGCACGGGTTACTCTCTCTCTAGTTGCGGCAAGCACGGGTTACTCTCTCTCTAGTTGCGGCAAGCACGGGTTACTCTCTCTCTAGTTGCAACAAGCACGGGTTACTCTCCAGTTGCAGCAAGCACCGGTTGCTCTCTAGTTGCGGCAAGCACGGGTTACTCTCTCTCTAGTTGCGGCAAGCACGGGTTACTCTCTCTCTAGTTGCGGCAAGCACGGGTTACTCTCTCTCTAGTTGCAACAAGCACGGGTTACTCTCCAGTTGCAGCAAGCACCGGTTGCTCTCTAGTTGCGGCAAGCACGGGTTACTCTCTCTCTAGTTGCGGCAAGCACGGGTTACTCTCTAGTTGCAGCAAGCACCGGTTGCTCTCTAGTTGCGGCAAGCACGGGTTACTCTCTCTCTAGTTGCAGCAAGCATGGGTTGCTCTCTAGCTGCAGTGCCCGGGCTTCTCTTGTTGCATAGCAGGGGCTCTAAGACATGCGGCTTCACCGCACGTGGAATCTTCCCAGATGACGGATCAAACTTGTGTCCCCTGCGTGGGCAGGTGGATTCTTATCTACTGCACCCCCAGGGAAGTCCCCATGTCAACAATTTCTCGCCCTCTTTTCAATTTTGTTCTGCTCCTTACAACTTATTATATGCATCCCTATATACAGCTCTTTTTCTTTTTATTCAATCTTTTTGCAAGGTAGAATGTAAGCCCCATTAAGTGCTTACAGATTTTGTATGCTTTTACTGATATACTATTATTGTCTAGAAGAATGCTTATTTATTGAATTATTTAATTAAGGGCTTGACCCCTACTTTCAAATTATGTGCTAGCTAGTAATATACAAGGATGGTGATGCATGTCTCTCTCAAGAAGCTTCCTTTGTTTGTTGTCCCCTTCCCCTGGAAAAATGATTGAGATAAGCTACTCCTTCTAAGGCATCTGTTTATGAACATAAGGAAAGAGTTAGCATTTATTGCTCAATCAAGGTTCAATGCTATTCTTTTATCCCCATCATTAGTTGCTTACAATTTAAGATGATATGATGAATAAAAATGGAAGACCAATATAGATTCTTATTATAAAAATGTAATTCAAGTATTCAGATTAGCAAATTGCAATAGCTTGGGTTCAAATGTGACAATTAATGATTACATTACCTTAGTTTTCACAATGCAATTATCAATATTAAAATGATTACTATATAAAGCAGATCCTTCAATTACTCTCATGTGTTTTCTTTTGCTTCCTATTCAAGAAACTAATAAGAAGAACCAAAACTAAGGATTAATATAATTTGACCTAATTAAAACTCTGTCATCAACTTTAATATTAAGGTGTGAATGAAAATTCTTGATAACACAAAATAAAAACCAGGCCAGAAAACGTTGGCCAATTTTTACTAATTTCAACCCCAAATTCTTCTCCTTTTATTTTTTTTACCTAACTCTGTTTGTGTTTTAACTCCCAGCCTGAATTTCTTAAAACATAATTCATATGTTTATTATGCTTTCAAAATACCTTCTAACTTTATAGTCAATGAGAGCAATCCAATTATTGCTGTTACTCTTTTGATTTCCTTAGGATTTTCTCATCAGTTTTCTTCTCATAACTCAGTATCAACTGGCCTGCCCTAAACTGTAAACTTTCAAAGTAATGATAACCTTATTAAACCAAAAAAGGTCTCATGTTGGAACTTCCCAAGGTGCTGTTTGGTAAAATATGATCCCTTTTTATTTTTGTTCTCTCTCTGCCCTCATGAGATTCATTACACTGAGTTTTATACCTACTCCAAGCAAACAATCAAAGAACTATTCTCCAGTGACTTCCAGCTTAGTTTTTCTTTTATTCTTCATAATGTTTATTGAATGGCATATGTTCCTCATCTCTCTGAATCTACAGTACAGTAAATTTATGTTATCAGTAAACTAAACCAGACGTTAATGGTAAAATTATTTTGACTCAGATTATATTTCTCACATACCTCTGATTTGCCATCATCATAAAACTCATTTATGTGGATTATAAAAGTGGCTCTCATGATGAATTATGTAAAGCTCTACTTACCAGTCAAGAAAAAAATGCCATTTATATGCATTTCACTTGCTCTCTTCAGCTGAAATTATTCTTCTTTCCATTGTTATCAGATTTCATAAAATATTTGTTGAAAATCCATATTCAGTGTATAACATATATATATTTTGTAGTTCTCATACTGTCTTTCAGGGCCTTATGGCTTGATTTCTGCTGTATATCTTTTAAAAATTCACTATTTTCTTGGCATTTTAAACACAAACAAAACACTTTGAAAGGATATCCACCATCTCTCTTACAATCAGATTTCATTGTTGTTGCTGTTTCTATGTTGCTGCTGTTTTCTGTCCCCATTTTTGCTAGGAAGTGGGAATGTTTGACACAGAGACAGCCCTGATTCCTATGCTAATAACTTAGAATTTCCCCTGAGCATATTCTTTCTACATGCGGGATTATTTTACTGAATAACTTTTACTGAAATCATGCCAAGGCACTCCAAATGGTTTCAGTAGGAAATTTCTCTTTTCTTAGCCAGTTCTATAGACTGAGCTGTAGAACTAAAGACTGGTCTTACATCTACCCATCTTTAGCATGATTGAAACCAATTTGACACCCCCTGGTTAGCAAGAAGTTTCTCATTAAATGACAAGATAAATTCAATATATAGAGGTATGTCTGTCAACCCACAGAAGTGGCACTGTAGTATTTAATCAATGTAGTATTTCTGGCAGAAGTCTATGGAAAATATTTTGGCATTCAGTGTGGGGGAAATTAATATACAGGGTCAAAAAAAGTTACACTTTTTCTTCCACATATCAAGAAACAGCCATGTTTGGAGAGTAGAAATGAACAAATTAAATGAAAAAGCTATATAGAAAGAAAATTAGTGCTAAAACAACTTATGAGTTTGGATAATTAGGAAAAATCAGCTAAACAATAATGAATGTTAATATACATAAGAATTTAGTGATTCAGGAATAACAAAGTCTAATCTTCTTGTTATGTCTAAGTAATTTTATTTATGTTATTTAACCCCTGTCCTGTATCATGTAAGTTTCTTAAATCTCTGTCAAACAAAAATTTCAAGGGAGATCATGATGTCTGGATTTTGCAGGACAATGTATCAAAGAGGCAGTCTGTATAGAATCTTCTTTAAGTACTCAGTAGAGTAATGATTACTGAATATGTCTGAGGAAACTAGCTAAGGCTAGGAAAAGAACCATCTAAATTATAAGAAGGAATATTGTTCAGGATTTTAAAATACCAAGAACAGTGCCTATTTCAACCAGTCAGACTGGAAAAACTTATTAAAATATGGAGCATTGAGTAAAGTACTCAGGAATGCCTAACCTCAGTAGTGGAGGGTAGTTAGCCCTAGATTGACCTCTACTTCTAATCAGTCGAAAGAAAAATAAAAGCAAGATCCAAACCTATCAGATTGTATCCACATGTCAGAACAAAGCTAAAGAATGGTAGAGATACAAAAACAGCCAGAACCCAACAAGGTAAAGTTCACAGTTCTGTACATCCAATGAAAGACAATCAGGCATGCAAAGAAGCAGTAAAACATGACTCAGAAGGAGGAGAATAATCATTCCTTTGTTTGAAAACTGATATAGATGTTAGAATTAGCAGACAAGGACACTGAAAAAATGTGTTATAACTTCCATATGTTCAAAAAGTAAACAAATTGAAGCTGTAAAAATAGACTCCATTTGAACTTTTTGAAGTGACAATAAAAATTTCTAAAAAATGACACTGAACAGGATGAACAGCAGGTTAGACGTAGGATAAGAAAATGAGTTGGTGGGTACAGTGTTAGCTGCTCAGTCGTGTCCACCTCTTTGAGACCCCATGGACTGTAGCCCGCCAGGCTCCTTTGTCCATGGGATTCTCCAGGCAAGAATACTGGAGTGGGTTGCCATTTCCTCCTCCATATGGGTATAGTAGACTTCTCTAAACCTTAGGATTGGCCAGGCCTCAGGAAGGAGCTCTTGTCCTAGCCCTGTCTTTTGTAAGTACACAGAGGTGGAGGAAAGGATTCCCTGAGAGTCTGAGGATCTTCACCCCTAACCCCCTCAGACATTTTTATCAGCAGGAAGGGAGCAAGAGGACACTCCCTAGCAAGAGGCAAAAGATTTTTCTGAGCTTATTGTTTTCAAATTAAGCCCTTGACTCTCCTGTTCTCCACAGCTAACAGGCATTCTCTCTTTCTCTTTGCCAACAACTAAATTTACCTGTCAGTGACACAGCAAAAATAAAAAAAAGAACAATTAAAGGAAAAAGAGTGAACTGTGGGAATATTTCAAACATGCTAATATATATGTAACTGGAGACCTTAAATATGAGAAGTAGTACATAAAAATATTTAAATATTTTCTGAAAATTTCCCAAATCTGATATAAATTATACAACCACAGATCCCTAAAACACAAGAAAAAAAAAAAAAATGAAAGTACCCAAGGTATACTGTAATCAAACTTTTAAGATATAATCTTACAAGCAGCCAGAGAGGAAAAAAGAGGAAAGAATTCTTAATGCAAATTAATAGACTGGTCAACAGAAAATCACTAAAAAAAAAAAAAAAGAAAGAAAAAGAAAATCACTTTGGATAGACAGCACTTGAACCCTCCACCCAATGACATTAAAACATTCAAATATGCAGGAATCATTTTTTAACATAAAGCATTTTTTTTGTCCTCAAAAGAAGATCAGCACATTTAAAAGCATTTAGTCATAGAATGTGTTTTCTTTAATAAAATTAAAAAAATGAGATGAAATTAGAAATCAAAAAATATATCTGGAAAATTCTCAAGTAGTTGGAAACTAAATAGCATACTTCTGAGGGGAAAAAATCAGAAAATACATTGAACTGAGAAAATTTAAAAACTAAATGTGTCAAGATTTTTGGAATGCAGCTAATATAGCACTTACAGGAAATATATAACACTAGATGTCTATATTAGAAAAGAAGAAAGTCTCAAATTGATTACCTCAGCATTAAGCAATCAGAAAGAGTACAACAAATAAAATCCAAGGGAAGCAGAAGAAAGAAAACAAACAAAAAAAGAAATCAGAAGGAGAGAGAAAATGAGGGGAAAAAAGAGTGAAAATTAACAGAAATCAAAGGCTGACTTTTTGGGAAGATTAACAAATTTTGGTGAACTTCTAGCTGGACTAATTTGGGAAAAAATATATATAAGAAAGCAGTATCAGGAATGAATGAAGCAAAATCACTCTAGATTTCATGTATGCTAAAAAAAAAAAAGGTAATATTATAAGCAATTTTATACCAATATATCCCACAACTTGGGCTTTCCTGGTGGCTCAGTGGTAAAGAATCCTTCTGCCAATGCAGGAGATGCAGATTCGATCCCTGGGTCCAGAAGATTTTCTGGAAAAGGAAATGGCAACCCACTCCAGTATTCTTGCCTGGGAAATCCCAGGCAGAGGAGCCTGTGGTATACAGTGCATGGGGTCACAAAAGAGTCAGACATGATTTAGCAACTAAACAACAACAATAGTAACAAAATCCCACAATTAAGATTAAATGGCTAAATTTCTTGAAAAAGACAAGGGTGACTTAAGAAGAAATAAAGTCCCAAAGCCCTATATCTATTAAAAAATGAAAAAGAATTTGTAGTTAAAAGCCTTCCACAAAGGAAAACTCCAGGCCCAGAAGGCTTCATTAGTACATTCTACCAAATATTTATGAAAAAAAAAAATAATAATAATACTAACACTGAATAAGCTCTCCCAGAAGTTGAAGAAGAGGAAATTCTTCTCATATCATTCTATGGGTCTAGTATTATTTTGATACCAAAACCAGAAGAGGATATTAAGAGAAAACTACTGAACAATATCCATAATGAATCTAGATGAGAAAATATTTTAACAAATATTAACAGACTAAGCACAATAATGCATAGAAAGATAATACATGATGAGACTAAGTTGGATTTATCCTAAGAATGCATGGCTAATTATTCCAAAATCAATGTACTAATTCACTGCATAACATATTAAAAAATAGAAGTTTTATGAAAATTTCAAATATATAGAAAATATATTTAATGAAAAGTTTTCAGGAAGTAAAAATATAAGAGAACTTTCCTATCTTAATAAAAGTAATTTATAAAAAACTTATGCCCAATATCATACTTAAGACTGAAAGAATGAATGTTTTCCCTGTAAAGTAAAAATAAAATAAAATAAAATAGCAAGAATTTCTGCTCTCACACTGCTATTCAACATTGCATTGAAAACTTTAACCAATGTAATATGCCAGGAAAATAATGAAAGGCATAGAGATTTAGAAGGAAGAAACAAAATTATATTTAATAGCAAATTGCCAGTCATATGTGTCAAATATGACGGAAGCTGCAAAGAAGCAGAAGAATTAAAGTGAGTTTAGCAAATGTTATAGGATATAAGATCAACACACAATAGTGTTAATAGTAGCAAAGAATAATACAAAATTAATTTTTTTGTATTTTGTTTATTTATAGTTCCCTGACCAGGGGTTGAAACTATGGCCCCTGCAGTGGAAGATTAGAACCTTAAACACTGGATTGCCAGGGAAATTCCCAAGAAATCAAAATTTTTTGAAGTTACCATTTATACCAAAATAAAAAAAAAAATAAGTACTGAGGGATAAAATTTAACCCAAACTTATAAGAGCTCTACATTGAAAACTACAAAATATTTTTGAATTTAAAAGACCACAATAAATGGAGAATGTGTGTTTTGGGACCCAAAATTCAATGTTGCTAATTTGTCAGTTCTCTATAAATTTATGTAAAGGTTGAATGCAATATGGTTAAAATTCTGAGTATATTCAATTTAATCATCATTAAATTGACAAGCTAACTCTAAACTTCATATGGAAGTTTAGAAAAAAAAATCTTTGAAAACAGTAATAGGTTTAATATGTCTACTGCCTCTACTACACATCGCCAGTATTACTGCCTGGAAAATCCCATGGACAGAGGAGCCTGGCATGCGATAGTCCATGGGGTCACAAAAGCCAACCATGACTCAGCAATTAAACAACATCAACAATATACATCATATTTTACACTGTGCATTTTAAATATATGCAGCTAGTTGTATGTTGATTATACCTCAGTAAAGTTATTAAGAGACCACAGTATTTATTTCATATTAGTTCTTCTTAACTTCAAAATCCTATGCTAGAGAAATATTTAGAGTTCTGCCAAAGCTCGGAACATATAAAGAATTTGTTTTCTTACATGATGCTCCAATACTCTGACAGAGCTATGTTTGGGTTGTTCTGTGGTTCACTTGGATTTAAAAACCTTATGTGGTAAATGCCATGATTGAGTGAATAAGTATAAATTCATGATTTTGTTTCAAATGAGAATCTGAAAAACATTATTTTTCAACTTAAAAATTTAAGAAGAAAAATCTGTTTTCTTTTTACTTTATCATTATGACTAACAAATAAAAGAACTTCCACTTAACCTCCAATTTCCTTAAATGTATTTGTGTGTGTATATATATATGTGTGTGTGTTTGTGTGTAGATAAGATACAAATGGACAAACACATGCATATTATATACACATGTATGTACATATGCATATAGATATAAATAGACACCTGTATATCTATACACATATATGCACATGTTACTATATATTTATACACACACACACATACACATGTATATCCTGGAAAAGGGAATGGCAACCCACTCCAGTATTCTTGCCTGGAGAATTCCATGGACAGAGGAGCCTGGAGGGCTGCAGTCTGTGGGAATACAGAGTCAGACATGATTGAGTGATTAAGCATGCACACACCCACCCACACACACACACACACATTTATATATGTATTCACACACATTTATGTTACAAAACAGATCTAATTTTCAAAAAGAAACTAAATTTTAAAATTAGTTTTTATTTAGTTTTTATTTTGCCTACATTCTTTGCTTGTAAATATAATGGCAAAAAGAAGTGTTCAGTTTTTCTTTTTCACCCTTTGGCTTCCCCTCAAATATTTGCTGTCTTTACTTGATGACCGTGGTTCTCACAGTGAGGAAATCTCTAATGAAAGCTCCTGTTTTTATAGTGCTTTTTGAATCTACCATGCATTTGAGCCACTGTAACGTACTTGGTGGGTTTGAATTTTCCCCTGAACACATCACAAACAGAACAGATTAGTTTCTATGACTGAAGTATTGCTTGTGTTAAGTATCTCTTTAGTCTTCCTGCAACTCTGGTGCCAAGAAGAAGAGAATGTAATATTTTCATGTGCTTTATTTTAATTGAATCAGCCGCAAGAACAAAATACTTTTTTAGATTGAGTGAGAATTGCTGCCTTGGTTCCAATTCATTGCTTTGTAACCAAATAGCTCTTCTTGGTCTCGATTTATTGTATTTCTACCTCCATGTGGAAGAATTTTATAGTCAGTCTTCCTTGGGACATTGGCTGCTGAACTCTTTCACTGACACTCTTCTCATTAGGCTACTGAGAAAATTAAATAGATTCTATCAGTCTCTTTCCTAACATTCTGGTGATATTTTATGGACTATGGGCTGAGAGTGAGGAAATTTAACTGTAACTTCTAAGAACTAACTTCCCATTAAGGGAACAAAATATTTTCTGTTTCTTGTCAGGGTGGATGTGGTGGAAAGAAGGCCTTCATCCCCTGTGAGCAAGATTAAAGTCCCAAACTTGACCCTAGAGATGTCCTTCCTAGCACATTATCTACCACTTTTTAAAACAAATATGAAAGAGCCAAATATTCCCTAATTAGTGTTAATATGTACCCTAGGCTTTAATCAGCAGTAACTCTGAGGTCAGCATTT
Source organism: Cervus elaphus (assembly GCF_910594005.1). NCBI lineage: Eukaryota > Metazoa > Chordata > Mammalia > Artiodactyla > Cervidae > Cervus > Cervus elaphus. The sequence continues at coordinate 28,813,829 of NC_057833.1, read as the reverse complement.
ATAATCACGTTTGAGAACGGGGCACTTGGATCAGACTTTTCCTGCCTGGGAATCAGGCATAGAATCCACAGGCTTTGGAGTCAGAAATCCCACTCTCCACACATCCCTTTGCCACTTTCTATGTCTACCATCATGGACAAAGTCATCAATTTCTCTGAATGCAAGTGTATTCTTCTGTGATACGTATGGGTTAATGTTAATTATTTTAGATAGAGAACAAGCTAAAGTTAGTGTGCTGTCACAAAGAGATACAGAAACATGATGACTTAAGTGAGAAATTTATTTCTCTCTCATGAAAACAGTCCAGGACTGATGAGGAGGCTTTGTAAACTTTAACACATGGCTTCTATTGCGAGGCTAGGGTTAAGGCTGGTGATCATCATTTCTAGTCAGTGGAAGGTGAAGGGAGAGTGAGGGTAAGCAGCTTCTCTGCTGAGTTTGTTGCCTGGAATATACAATCAGTGTTGTTATTTCTTCCCCACTGGCCAGGGCTTGGCCACAGGCAAACACGCGTATGAGTCTGAGAGAATGTGTTCCCAACTGGTAGGCCATGTGCCGAGCTAAAACTTGGAGGGACCTTTCTTTAAAAGAAAGAGATAAGAATGTATGCTAGAGAACAATGAACAAACTCTAATGTTAAAATATGCAGGCAACAAGATTTAAGAGGTATTGTCTGAAACCAGGTTAGGTATAAGGCATGTTGAAATAAATGTCATTAAATGCTCAAGTATTTTAAATAATGGAATAATCATTTAATCTATACTTGTAGATTAAATAAAATAATTATTTGATCAGACACCTCCCAGAATCTGAATCAGACAAAGGAGCTTTGTCAGATGGGGTGACCTTTCCTTGGCTTCTCCCAAACTAGTGACTTCATGTCCACCTGAGCCAAAAAATGAAAGATATTCTCTATGACCTAGAAGAGATCCAGGGAAAGTTACAAGAAAATTTCATGCAGCAAGGGGCCCTTGAAGAACAAATGCAGATTGAACTCCCGGAAGCTCCATCTTCTTCCTCATGCTCACTGCCTGACCAGAGCCACCTTGCACCCAAAAGGGTTTCCTCATCTGCTTGATAGACCATCAGTCCAAACTTTGACCTTGGGAGCGTCTCTTATAATCTGAAGGTGTCCACAGATCACCGGACAGTCACTGTATCTCACTTCCCACACTCCTGACCCTGGAGTCCTGAGAGGCTTGCCTCCAGCCAAGCCTTATGTTTCCAGGCCCTGTCTTCTGGGCAGCAGTACTGGGAAGTGGACACTCAGCATTGTAGCCACTGGACAGTTGGGGTGACCTTGTGGAGGGATGAAGCAAAGCCAGATCCTGGGAAGGACCACAGACTCTTGATGTATAGAGTGGAAAGGGACCAGCCAGCTCTCTGCATGGGGCACAGTCAAGGAAACTGTCCTCAGCTCACACAGACCTAGTGTGGTGGACATCTGGCTAGACCTCGGGGAGGGAAAGCTTGCCATTTATTCTGTGGCTGATCCAGCGAAGCCTCTGTTTGAGCGCCCAGTCTCAGCCTCTTTTCCTCTGCACCCTGCCTTCTGCTGTATGACTTATACCCTGGAAATTCTCTGACTATAAAGCAAATGAACATGTAAACATTCCCTGGGTGTTAAAACATATTGCTCTCCCAGTCTCTCAGCCTTCAACTTCCCAGGAGGTGCTAGTGATAAAGAATCAGTCTGCCAATGCAGGAGAACTAAGAGATGTGGGTTTGATCCCTGGGTTGGGAGGTTCCCCTGGAGGAGGAAGTGGCAACCCACTCCAGTATTCTTGCCTGGAAAACCCCATGGAGAGAGGAGCCTGGAGGGCTACAGTCCAGGGGTCACAGAGAGTCGGACACAACTAAAGTGACTTAGCACACAGCATGCTTGTAAATAGAAGCTTTTAGAAGTTTCTTTATTAAAGTTTTAGAAAATACATCCATGTGTTTTTTTCTATCTGCTAAAGCAAATGTTTAAATTGAAGAACTTGAACAAGTTTAATTGTGTCAGTTTTCACAATTAGCAAAGACAGAGGTAAACACAAAATAACCAAAGAGTAGGACACACTTACATAAGAGATTTTCAACTGTTTTAGACTGTAATGTAGCAAATAATACAGTTTGAAACAAAATTGTATAGCATCAAGATGGACATCAATTTTAGAATTGGAAAAGTATCATTTGGGATTCCAGGTCAATCTCTTTTACTAGCAGTGTAGTCTAAAAGCAAGTATTTTTCCTTTTAAGGACAGTATTAATTTTTAAAAAACATATATAGATGTATACAATAAACACTCATACACCCACCACTAACAATAATAACACTCTTTTTCTATTTAAATTTGATCTTATCAATCCCCTTGAACAAATAAAAAGAGACTGCAAAATTGAGTTCCTTTTATACTCCTTTAGCCAGCTATTGTGATTTGTATATAGCTATTATGATTTGTATATAGCCTATTATGTATTTTGAGACTTATTTTGCATGTATACCTATGTATCTTATATATGTTGTTGTTCAGTCACTAAGTTGTGTCCAACACATTGAGACCCCGCACACCAAGCCTCCTATCTCCTGGAATTTGTGCAAACTCATGTCCATTGAGTTGGTGATACCATCCAATCATCTCATCCTCTGTTGTCCCCTTCTTCTCTTGCCCTCAATCTTTCCAGCATCAAGATCTTTTCCATTATGTATCTTGTATATGAAAATATGTGTATCTATCTTTGTTTGATGTTCTCTTTTTCTCTACCTGTTTCTCACTGAGCATTTTTTAAAATGTCTTTTTCCTGTTGATGTGTGGGTATCATAATTAATCAAATATCTAATGCTTTTCTCTATCATATATGTTGCAAATATGTTTTCTGTGTTTTTCACTTCATTTAAAATTTTCTTGTGATACCTTGCTCTACAGTTTTATTTTTTATTTGACACAGACGAAAGGATTTTCTTTTTGCTTATAAACATGTTCATTTGTTTTTAAAAGACATTTTTCCTACTCTGAGGCTATAAAATAATCTTCCATAGGTTCTTTTAAAAAACGATTTAATCTTTAATCCATCTGGAATTTATTTTTTATGAGGTGTGATAAAGCAGTCTAATTTTATTTTTCCATATGGATAGCTAATTATTACAACACTATTTATTGAAATTTTCACCACTTCCTATTCTATTTCCTTTTCTTACATACTTTCTCTTCTCTTCTCAAGTCCATACCATTCCTCCACCTTCCCTTTTACAGCCATTCCCCTTATCTATCTTTTGCTTCTTTCCTATTGCTTTCTCCTCCTTCTCCCTCTTTGTGACTTCTTCCTTTTTGTTTTCATAATAATAATATTATGTAATTAGTGGATGTACCAAGTTAAAATACCAAATAAAATAATAAGTGTAAATAAATAAGCTACAATAATAGGCAAACCAATAATTATTCCCTCCAAAGTTCAACAAAGGTACCCATTGTTGATTTACTTTTTATACAGTAGATTTTTATTAAGCGTCTATTAGGTTGAAGGCACTAGGGATTCCAAAGTGAACAAAATAGAGAAGATCTCCAGCCTAAAGATGTTTAAAGACACACATGCAAAGATCAAAACCTCTTTATTAAGATAGGTACAGTTTTTAGAAGCAGTTAACTTGTCACCTCCAATGCATTTTCAAGAGTTACAGATGAATAAATGCTATATAAATATATATAATTGTTAAAAATATATGTAAATGTTTATATGTGGTATACAATATTTTGCTATATAATAAATGCATAACATAAATATGTGAAATGATCATATATATATATATATATATATAACAATACAGATATACTTCTATATAGGAGTATGTGAACCATAAACTTCCAGATGTTCAAGCAGGACTTAGAAAAGGCAGAAAAACCAGAGATCACATTGCCAACATCCATTGGATCATTGAAAAAGCAAGAGAGTTCTAGAAAAACTTCTGCTTTATTGACTACATCAAAGCTTTTGACTGTGTGGATCACAACAAACAATGGAAAATTCTTCAAGAGATGGGAATACCAGACCACTTGACTTGCCTCCTGAGAGATCTGTGTGCAGGTCAAGAAGCAACAGTTAGAACTGGACGTGGAACAACAGACTGGTTCCAAATAGGAAAAGGAATACATCAAGGCTGTGTATTGTCACCCTGCTTATTTAACTTGTATGCAGAGTACATCATGAGAAATGCTGGGCTGGATGAAACACAAGCTAGAATCAAGATTGCTGGGAGAAATAACAATAACCTCAGATATGCAGATGACACCATCCTTATGGCAGAAAGTGAAGAACTAAAGAGCCTCTTGAAAGTGAAAGAGGAGAGTGAAAAAGTTGGCTTAAAGCTCAACATTCAGAAAACTAAGATCATGGCATCTGGTCCTATCACTTCATGGCAAATAGATGGGGAAATAGTGACAGAGTTTATTTTGGGGGGCTCCAAAATCACTGCATATGGTGACTGCAGCCATGAAATTAAAAGGCACTTGCTCCTTAGAAGAAAAGTTATGACCAACCTGGATAGCATATTAAAAAGCAGAGACATTACTTTGCCAACAAAGGTCCATTCAGTCAAAACTATGGTTTTTAAAATAGTCATTTATGGATGTAATAGTTGGACTATAAAGAAAGCTGAGCACCAAAGAATTGATGCTTTTGAACTGCGGTGTTGCAGAAGACTCTTGAGAGTCCCTTGGACTACAAGGAGATCCAACCAGTCCATCCTAAAGATCAGTCCTGAGTGTTCATTGAAAGGACTGATGTTAAAGCTGAAACTCCAATACTTTGGCTACGTGATGTGAAGAGCTGACTCATTTGAAAAGACTCTGATGCTTTGAAAGACTGAAGGCGTGAGAAGAAGGGGATGAAAGAGGATGAGATGGTTGAATGGCATCACCGATTCAATGAGTAGGAGTTTGAGTAAGCTCTGGGAGTTGGTGATGGACAGGGATGCCTGGAGTGTTGCAGTCCATGGGGTCACAAAGAGTTGGACACAACTGAGTGACTGAACTGAACTATTTGTAAATATAAATTTTTATTATAGTCTGGGATGTAGTTAAACATTTATTTTAAAAGAAATAAGACTTTTGTGGCTCCCAGGTGGCCACATAAGCGTTAAAGAATCTGCATGCCCATGCAGGAAACTTGTGTTTACTCCCTGGGTTGGGGCGATCCCCTGGAGGAGGAAATGGCAACTCACTCCAATATTCTTGCATGGGAAATACCATGGACAAAGGAGCCTTATGGGCTGTAGTCCATGGATTTGCAAACAGTCAGACATGGCTAAGGCACACACATACAAATAAGACTTTGACATGCTCTTGCCTGTTTTAAAGACCTAATTTCCCCAAATGAAGAATGTAAAAACCAGTCTGAATTCAGGTTCCTAATCTTGTAATAAAGACTGATCACATTATTCTCCCATTCTAGGTGATAATAGTATATTGAGTTACTTTCAACCTTATAAAAATTATAATTATTTTGAATGGAAATATATGTGTCTGACACCAGTAATAATCCACAGCTAAGATATTTCTTCAGAGTACATAAAGTACCATTATGTATATTAAACAAATAAGCTAGATCTTATCTCAGGGAATTAAAGAAATATCAACTTGAATGTTGATATCACTACCCTTTGCAGTACTTGGCTAACTCTGACAGCCCACTTTATCTCTCAGTGGCTATAATATACAAAGTTCATCTTTCCTTGCAGAAATATGTTGGTCTGTCTTCCCTGAGGCTGCATACACCTGTAATAATTTTTGGATATTTTTAAGAGCCAAAAATAGATTTTGGTGAAACAATCAAAGCATGACTTAATTTGATAGAACAATGAAAGAAGAAAAAAAGGAGCAGGAGATGAACTATATTTAAAGGCATAAGTGGAAAACCTCACCCCATTATTGAAAAGACACCTGAATTTTATTCTTTAAAGATTATAATGTTATCAGACCACTTTTAGAAATTTTAAGTTGTAGTAGTTCCCCGCTTAGTCTCCATTTCACTACAGCGATTGCAGTTACCCACAATCAACCCATGATCCAAAACTACTGAATAAAAAATTTCAGATATAAAAAATGCATGCATTTTAAATTGTCTGCCATTCTGAGTAGCATGAGGGAATCTCACATTATCCTTCTCCTTCCTGCTCAGGACTAGGATGAAATCATCCCTTTATTCAGAGTATTTAAGTTGTACAGGATCCTTGCCTTGTTAGTATGTATAGACAAAACTGTACGACATATAAAGTTTGGTACTATCCCTGATTTTAGGTATCCACTGGAGCCTTTAAATGAATGACCTGTAGATAAGAGGCGACTATTCAGTTAATATCAGTCAAATTCTGACCCTGGAGATATTACTTGTACTTTGTAGACCAGTCTGGCTTCTTGGCAAATCTCATGTGATTTTTTTAGTTAAAAAGAAAAAAAAGAAAGAAAAGAAAAGATAAATACTTTTGCTAGATCCTTAGTCCTTATGGCTTGTCAATTTGCTTAATATTAGCTTAAATTCATTTATATATGTTAATAAATACTTTCAATTATTTTATATATCAGACTTTAAATTTGGTTTAAATAAATAAGAAATAACTGGTTCAGATCAGTAAGAAATAATCTTTGACCAACTTCTTGTAATTTAAACCAAAAAGAAAAAGCCGCTTATAAGAAAAAAACAGAATTAATTGCAAGAAGTATTGTGATATTAGTTTGTTTGAAGTTAGTATGATTAAGATTTGTAAACTTACTTGAACAAGTTAGAGAAGGTGACTATTGAGCTTTGAAACAAAAGATGATTTATGTTCATCAGAGGCCAATTTGGGATACAGTGGAAACAAAATTAGAAATAAGCATTTTCACACAGAACTATGTTTTCTGAGCAAAGGTACACAGGTATACATTAGCCCAGGATATACAAAGACCTGTAAGAATTGTATTATTATTGTTTTAATGGCAAGGCAATAAGGATACAGGAGTAACCCTGCTAAAAGCTATAATGGATAAAACCAGTATTATGATCTCAGGAAAACTTGAGTACCTAAGCAATCAAAATAACTTTATCTTGAAACTTGAAATGTTTAAATGAGATAATAACATTCTTAGACACATGCATAAATCAGTCAGCATTTAGGAAATAATTGCAGAAGTTCATTTTGAGAAATAGTGAGAATCTAATCATGTGCAGTGTAAATGGATATGGAGAAGATGTTTCTGATGTAAGCAGTAATAAAGATTGAATTGGCAGGTTTCTATTAGATACAGGGATATGAGGGAATATAGTCAGAGGAGACCCATTCACTGACATAAAGCATATAGTAATTACACAAAGAAGGGTTTGTGAGAGATAAAGAATTGTGTGTAGGAAAAAACTCAATCTGAAGGGTAGGGTAGCAGATAGTTAGATGATTCTGCTAAAATTGGGACTTCAGGAAGTTTGATGGACAAAACTGAAAATAAGATTGAGTAACATGTTTGCAAGGATTTGACTAATGTTTCAGTAAAATATAAACCAAGCCAACAAACTACCATTATCTAAACATGATAGGTTTCTGAACATTAGTATTGGTAATTGGGAAAAAATACTGTGGATGTTATTAGTGTAAAGACTCAAAGTTTGCAATAGTAGTGGTATTATCACAAGAAGGTATTTGCAAAATGTGTATATTTTCATTTATTGAAATGATTAGCAGCACATCATACTTCAGTGGATAGTGGTCAGAGAAACTAGACAACATACAAGGTTCACAATTGACCTACACAGCATAGAATTATCTCATAGCCTGCACCCATTTTGAATGTCCCCTAGATTTTCATGGAACTGAAAACCTGGTTTAAAGCATTTTGGCCTAGAATTTTACTCCACATTACAAAAAATAAAATTTATTTTTTATATATTTTAATGTTGACAGAATTTGCAGAAATGCTACTAACTTGCAAATAGAGAGAGAGGTATATTTTTTGTTCAAAAGTTTACAAGAATTGTTCATTATTTCATAAAATTGTATCAGTGTGGTTTTAAAATTGCTTTCATGACTTAGCTGTGTCAGTCTGCATTTGTAGCTATGATTTTTTTCAGTGATTCTACACATATTTGTATTATGTGGCTCATTTGTTATGTTTTCTAGAAGTGTTATGTCCTAACATTTGCATAGTGGTGATTTAGTCACTAAGTTGTGTCTGACTCTTGTGACCCTATCTATGGACTGTAAACCACCAGGCTCCTTAGTCCATGGGATTTCCTAGGCAAGATTACTGGAGTATGTTGCCATTTCCTTCTCAAGGGGATTGTCCCAACCCAGGGATCAAACCCAGGTCTCCTTCATTGCAGGCAGATTCTTTACCAACTGAGCCATCAGGGAAGCCCAACATTTGCATGATGAAATATATATTATATAATTATAAATTATTTTCTTTCATTACATCTTTATATTATAGTTTGGTAATTGCAATGCTTGTTTTTAAGATTATGTATGTAACTTATTTGCTCCATGTATTTCATGAAAGATAGTAAAGATGGCAAAAAAAAAAGTGCTCAAAAATCATAGGTTTAAACACATTAGTTAGAAATTACCATATGCGATAATGTGTATGGAACATAAAAATTTAGTAGTCTCTTTCGTCCACATTTTATCATTCAATATGCATACCTCTGTATAAGGTAGACAGGGTAACCATTATTTTTAATTCTCTTTTTCACTATTGGAATCAGGCTGAACAGGATCTCAGGACACATCAGTGATCATACAAAATTAATAAATGCATTCAGAATCAGAATCCAGGTCTTTTTTGCTTCAACACTGAACTTATACCTCAACTATGTTGTAGTGAACAGACACTCTTTGATAATAATTTTCTTCTTTTTATTGCTAGAAGCTTCTTGCATATAAATTGTTGTCCACTGTTAGGTCATTTCAAGCTTTCTTCAGACTCAAATACGGCACAGAACTTTTCATTCCCTATTGTACTTTTATACAAATGTGCATCTTTACTAATAAAGTGGACTTGAATATTGAGGCAATATTCTGAAAGTTTCAAAGCAAGAACAAAACAAACACAAGCACACCCAGGATTTTAGCCTTAATTGTCTAGATGTTTCAAATCAAGGCAATAGTCTGGCACTAATTTTTTTTTTTTTCCTAATCCTGACTTGTTCTGGTAATTGCCACGAACACTTCATTTCATTTTCTTTCTATCTACTTAAGTCTGGGTAGCTTTCTGCCTACTGTTATCAGCCAATGTTCTGATGGAATAGATGATGTATAGTGGCAGTAAAGGACACGCTGATTGCCTCTAATGAATGGGCTTTGTGATTGTGGGTTTCCGACTGAACCTTTAAGACTAAAAGCCTGTTCAGGCCGTGCCTGAATAGCAATAGCACTGTGGTAAGATTTTTTTCCCTGCTGTTGACTAAAAGCTTTTATCCTGAAAAGACTTCACCTCTTCATGCTAAATAAATGTTGAAACATTTAATGGAGAAATTATAAATTTTTTTGGAATAATAGAAGAAAACATATTATAAAACCCAAAAGCTTGTCCAGAACTACAAATTTAGTTGAATGGCTGATACATTTGGATTTCTGAAGTTTTTTATTAAAGTAAATGACAACAGATTCAGATATATACTTCCAGATTTCAGAAATGCATTTAAGCCAATTATTAGTTGCTGGAAAAATTTTTGGCTAATCCTGAATATATTAAACAGATATCTTTAAAAAAATTTAGTCTCTGAGTAGGAGGTTAAGAAGCATGTCAAGTTAGCATACTTAGCAGATAAATATTTCAGAAATTATGCATAATAATAGCATTCTCACCAAAATTTATCAACATTCAAATTTCTCTTTATATTATTTTTCCTTCTAGTTCCCTTTCCTTATCCTTCTTTTCCTTTCTTCTTCCCTCTGTTCCCTCTATCTTTTTTTTTCTAGACTTACACTCCACCAATTTTAGTAACATTTGAAGGCAAGAATCATCATGTGCCATATTTTAAAAGAAACAAATAGAAAAGTTCCATGGGAAATAGCTAGTATGGTGAACTTGAAATGAAGACATGGTGGAATAGCCTTGCCAATTTTTATCTTTTTCACTAGGTTATATTTTCATCATTATAATGGATGAAGTGGATGTATGTAATGGATGAATGGATGTAAGACATCAGTGTATCTTATATAATCTGTTATGTTTATAAAATCAAGTGACATTTGGAGCTCTAAGAGGGTAAACTAGGCAGGTGGGTGAAGTCAAATAAGAGATCACAGCCATGGCAAACTTTATTTTGGAGAAAGTTCCAGTGTGATTAGGGTTGGTCTACCATACACTTGACTTGATTTCCATTCTAAATATAAATATTCCAAATTTTTGCATCTTTCAATAATGGAAAATGTTTTATTTACAATTGCTTATGCTGGGACATTTTCCTCAGTACTAGCTTTTTTAAATCTGAGTCTCATTTCAGGACCTCTTGAAATATTAATAGTAATGCCAGCATATAAATACTGAGACAAAATCTGTCTTTGTAACTTCCTTTTAACTGATATTATTCTTTAGTTTTCATTTTAGCAATCTTTTTTTTTTACAAATTCATAATATTCAAAGATATTTGATTACATCAAGTTAGAAACCAAATGATTAACAATGTTGATTATTATTGTTTCCTTGAATCATCATGTTTTCTTAGTATGAGGCTGTTCTTGAATGAGAAAATGCTGAGTAGAATTAACATTTTGACATGAAGTATATAACAGTTTAACCATGTGTATACATACCAGATAATTTTTGTCTTTATGCATTTTTTTAGTCATATGCATATAGCTGGTTATATATTTTATTTGTTTATTAACATTACAACATAAAAGTTGATGATTCTTTCTGGTGCAAAGTTAAAATATCAAAAAATATTTTTGTGAAGACTGTAGGGAATAGGAAGATGAGTAGAAATCTTGTTAGCATCAATATTCTTGACTACAAAAAAAAATCAATCACAAAGAATGTCTGGGCTTGTAGGACAATGATGACTCCCTGATTTTGAATTTCTCTATAAATCCTTCACCAAAACAGTACAATCAACAAGAAAATCAAATAAAACAGTAAAGATATAAACAATACAATAGAAGAACTAAAATACTACAACTTTTTAGTTACTTATAAGTATAGAAATAAATCAAATTCTCATAAAACTCCTGTTACCTATTGCTCTAATCTTAAAAGACTTAAAAGACTCTGTGAAATCAGAATAGATACCTGAATAACTTAGATGATGGATGGATAAAACTAATCCAAACTAGGAAAGATTCAAAATTAAATATTAGTATACTAAAACCGGTTGGGACTTGGTAATCACAACTCTCACTCTAGGGAAGAGTTTGAAAGTGAGTAGGGCTATTAGAAGTAGACACAGAGAAACATCACCTCTAAGGCAGAATCAGATGTATACAGAGGGGGCTGATCCTCTTGGACTGGTGGATTTCAAGGGAAAAAAAAAAACGGAAATAATGTAGGAAAATAAGGATCCCATAGAAATGAAAAGAAATAAGACATGCCAGTCATCTCTCTACAACAACCAATAAGGCATCCATAAAAGAAACTGAACATAATAGATCAGAAATGGCAGAATGGGATATTCTCATAATGAAAACCCTGTTGAAGAAAGTAGGTCATGCCATATAAAACTACTGGGAAAAAAATCAATAGATGCAAATCCACATGTGTCTGGTAATTAAACTTCTACAAGCTACCCTCAAAAAAGGAAGAGAAGAGAATTGCAATATATCAGTCCAAACTGAGTTTAAGATCCTTAAATAAAGACGTGGTAATAAAGATCTGCTAATGAAAATTCTCTGCCAAAACAAAACAAAGCAAGCAAGCAAACAAACAAAAAAACAAGCTAATGGTAATTATATTACAACACTCCAAATATAATTGCAAATGCTCAACAGGATGTGAAGAATTGTGAACAGAAATAAAGATAAATAAAATGTGAATTGTTTGAAATTGTGAAAGAAATAGAGAAAAAATAAATCAGAAGTAAAGCTTAATTTACTAAATGCCTAAAGTGGAATTTATTTAAATGAAAATGTAATAAGGGGCTCTAAAAAAAGCAGGGTAATTACCAAGAAAATAAAAATAAAGACTAAGTAAGGGCCAGGTACAAATTTGTTTGAAGTGGAAGATAGTCAAGAAAGAACTAACATCTGTACAATTAGTATCTCAGAACCATATTAAATCAATAGAAAATAATTGACATTTAAAACTATAATCCAGTATTTAATCATAGCTCCTTAAGATATGTGGATTTTTCTTGCAAGTGTATAGAGTTCTGATGAAAAATATTTTAAGTTAGTGAATATAAAATAAGATGCTTAGACATTCAGAGAAACCTGAAGAAAACTTTAGAAGACTAAAAGTGCTGTAATTTTTGAATTACCATTTTGTTCTGATTTTCTTTGACTATTAGTAATAAAAATGGCAAGTGGAAAAATGAATTATTTCTGCATTGCATGGACACTTTAAAAGCATTTTCTCATTTAATCATTATAATAATCCTATCATTGTCATTATTTTCATTGTGCAGATGGAAACTGAGGTTTAGAGGGCTTAATAAGAGTTGGGATTTTTATATAATTTATTTTTTATTTCAAATTAGTTGATTTTAAAAACTAAAAAGTCTTCTCTTTCAAGAATGGAAAGGTTAAGAAATGAAATATTCAGAAATTATTTTTCCTATCTCTTTTTTCACTGGCAAAGAATGAAAGTGTACATACAAGCTTTTGTGCTGTGCTGATATGCTGAAGGTATAGCTTTTAGCTGCTAGATAATTTATTCAGTTCAGTTGCTCAGTCGTGTCTGACTCTTTGCGACTCCATGGACTACAGCACACTAGGCCTCCCTGTCCACCACCAACTCCCGGAGTTCACCCAAACCCAATGATGCCAAACAACCATCTCATCCTCTGTCATCTCCCTCTCCTCCCACCTTCAATCTCTCCCAGCATCAGGGTCTTTTTCAAATGAGTCAGCTCTTCACATCAGGTGGCCAAAGTATTGAAGTTTCAGCTTCAAAATCAGTCCTTCCCATGAACACCCAGAACTGATCTCCTTTAGGATGGACAGGCTGGATCTCCTTACAGTTCAAGTGACTCTCAAGAGTCTTCTCCAACACCACAGTTCAAAAGCATCAATTCTTCGGTGCTCAGCTTTCTTCGTAGTCCAACTCTCATATCCATACATGACTACTGGAAAAACCATAGCCTTAACTAAACAGACCTTTGTTGGCAAAGTAATGTCTCTGCTTTTTAATATGCTGTCTAGGTTGATCATAACTTTACTTTCAAGGAGCAAGTGTCTTTTAATTTCATGGCTGCAGTCACCATCTTCAGTGCTTTTGGAGCCCCCCAAAAATAAAGTCTGTCACTGTTTCCACTGTTTCCCCGTCTAATTTATTATATGTTAATATATCTTACATCTTCTGATTTGAAAGTGAAAAAAGACACACCCTGATTAGAATTTCTATGGCAGTTCTATATAGATTTTACATTATTTCCAGATAATTATTTGAACTTATCTCACTTTGTTTTCTATTTCCTGCTTTCTCTTTTCAGAGAGGTAATTTCTTATAAAAATAACACCTAATTACAAAGACTAGTACATTTGAGCTTCTCTAAAACTTTTAATTCTTCCACTTTTATTTCTCTTCTTGCTCTTCAAAGCAGCTTTATTTGTTCACCAATCAGCTCAAAGTGTCTTTATACTATCAATCAATCATAAATATTTTTAGCTTTAAAAATTAATGTCTTAATATTAAATGTTAGGGACTGTTTGTAAATTTCTATTTTCTTTTTACCCTTTCCTATCATATTGGATTCCTAAATTTGACAAAAATAATACTAGAAGTAAAATTTGTCTTGTTTTAATTCTTTTTTATAAGAATAAAAATAAATAGGACTTTGTTAGTTATATTTAATCAAAATTGATTCTAACCATTAGAAAAAAAATGAGTTAGGCAGAAGCTCAACTGGTATAATTCTATGTTTTGTATTCTTTTTTGAGTCATGCTCCTCTAATTTTATCTTTTAGGCAGTATATACCCACTCAGCTAGAGTTTTTCTTTTGAGACTATAGAGAGAGATCACAGCACTCTCTGCTAAGCTATCTCAATGGCTTCCCAGCTTGAAAAGGGAAAGGGAAGTCGCTCAGTCGTGCCTGACTCTTTGCAACCCCATGAACAGTAGCCTGCACCAAGCTCCTCCATCCATGGGATTTTCTAGGCAAGAATACTGGAGTGGGTTGCCATTTCCTTCTCCAGGGAATCTTCCCGACCCAGGAAACGAACCCAGGTCTCCTGCATTTTAGACAGACACGTCTGAGCCACCAGGCAAGTCCCAGCTTGAAGAGAAGTCTAATAACTCCTGTTTAGCCTCAAGGTCCTGCAAAATCTTCCCATTCTCCAGCTAAACTTATTCTGACCTGCCTCACCCTTCTCTTGGTCTTAATCATTTTGCCACACCCATACAGACCTCATTACTAGGCTGGCTTTTGACTACACTTTTCTGATTGAAGGTAGCCCTTCCCCACTCTTCCCCTCCTGTGTGCAGTGGAACAGCCCCTTCCTGGGAAACTCATCCTCAGCTGAAATATTGTTACCCTAATTTATTAATTGTAGCTAGAGCATATAATGTTGCTGTCTTATTGAGAATGAAGGGCCTGTGCTATCTTTCTTGTTTCTTTGTGGGATTTCCTGCTGATCTGCTTGCCTTTATTCCAAACTGAATTTAAGCCCCACCTTTATTAATTGTTACATTCTTTTTATCTGTTCCCCTTATTTAAGAAAGCTTGGAGGTTTGTGAACCAGTAAAGTGTAGCTTTTCCTTGTTCATGGTTTATATAGCTCCTATCCAATGTGAACTGGATTAGAAATCAAATATACTGCACCAGATTAAATTGCCTCACTCTTCTTTGTCTTCAATAATTCTGCAAGAATGTCATCTAAAAAGAAATATATTAATTGGACAGACAAAGAGAGCAATTTCTATGTTAATGTAGCTTTGCTTTGAAAGCTTGAACACTCAGTTTGACCCTTTGAAAAACATTTTTAGTATTTTCAAAATTGGATTAATCATATTTATATCCAAACAGAATTATGAGAATGAAATCATTATAAAACTGCAAGTAGAAAGTTTAGGTCTATGGACAGTAATTGTTTCTCAAAATAAAACAGAAAAGGAAAAATCCAAGATCTCAAACACTCAAGAGATTTTCTATATATACTTTTTTTTTTAACCAAGACTATCAAAAGCTAATTGTATTTTGAGCTGCTGGGCCTTTGGTGAAAATATTGACAACTATATCTTGTAGATATTAATTTTCAATTTAGGTTTGGGACAATGGAAAAGACTACTGGCAGATGAAATTTTAACTAATTTCTATTTTCATGTTAGTTAATATCATGTAAGTGATTAGCTGCCAGTTGTCCTGAGAGGCAGTTGAAACCACAAGACTCTATCAGTATATACAAGATAGTCACACTCCTTAATAGGGTGGCATATCTGAATAGGTCATAGAAGTGGCTAAAGACAAAGAAGGGAAAAGCTCATGAAAATAGAACAAAGGAAGGTCCGAGGACTGGAGTGAGAGAGATGTCAGGGGAGTGTGTAATTTCCTTGGTTCTGTCTCGGTGCAACAAAAATTTGAAGTGACAGACCAGTGTTACACCCCTCGAATGGACCAGTGTTACAGCTCTGTGTTAGGATTCAGTTTTGTTTAGAAAGTAAAGGAAAATACATCCTCGAGGCATGAGGGCATGCCAACCCAAAAGGCGAAAAGAGGAGAGGTCCCAATGCTTCTAGACTTCCTCCTTTTGTACATTTGTCTCCTCTCCCCGAGCCTGCCCTATGTAAACTGGGCTAGCCAGGAGGACTGTTTGTTTTACCTGAGGTCCTCACTCCAGTCCTCGGACCTTCCTTTGTACTATTTTCACCTGCTTTTCTCTTCTTTGTCTTTCAGCCACTGCCATTTTGCACTCCTTTTTCCTATTCTAACTACCTAATATTTCTAACCTATACAACTGTATGTATATAAGCACTGTGCGGGGGGTGGGAGGGGGAATTCATGACACTCTGAGAGAGGCTTTGGTAGATTGTAAAAATGGCTATAAACAAATGCATTCATGCCCTTATAATGTGTCATTGCACGTCTTTTCATCAAGAGGTAGATCCTAATTTTCACCAAAGTGGATCATATGCTTTACTTTGGCAAAAAGCCTTTAACAAATATGATGCAAGGAGAGGCTTGAGAAACATTTTCTCATTAAGATTTTCTCTATCCTCCTATGTTCACTGTATCATTATTTACAATAGTTGAGAAATGGAAGCAACCTAAGTGCCCGTCAGGCTTCCCTGGTGGCTTAGGCAGGAAAGCATCTGCCTGTAATGCAGGGGACCTGGGTTCGATCCCTGGGTCAGAAAGATCCCCTGGAGAAGGAAATGGCAACCCACTCCTATACTCTTGCCTGGAAAATCCCATGGACAGAGGATCCTGGTAGGCTATAGTCCATGGGGTCACAGAGAGTCAAACGCGACTGGGTGACTTTACTTTCACTTTCAAGTGTCCATCAAAAGACAAATGGACAAAGGAAAATAAATGTAATGAAATATTGTTTATCCATAATAAAGGAGAAAATCTAGGCCAAAGCCCCAGTTGGTAGCAGAGGCAGTGGCTGATCACACAGATGTGACTGAACCCAGCTGAAAGCAGCAGAAGAAACACACATCTAAGCCCAGCTCCAAATAATGACTCACAGAATCATAAGTTAAGGAACTGATTTCTCCTAAACCACAAAGTTTTGTTATGCATTGAAAGCTAGCTGAAGTAGAGCATGCTGAGTGGGTTGATTTGTAGTTGTTCAGTCATGTCCAAATCTTTGTGACCCCATGGACTGTAGTCCACCAGTCTCTTCTGTCGATGGAATTCTCCAGGCAAGAGTACTGGAATGGGTAGCTATTCCCTTCTCCAGTGGACCTTCCTGACCCAGGGATCAGACCTGCGTCCCCTGCATTGCAGGCAGATTCTTTACCATCTGAGCCACCAAGGAAGCCCAGGGAAGCCCCAGTAGAGCATGTTCAGTTCAGTCCAGTCGCTCAGTCGTGTCTGACTCTTCGTGACCCCATGGACTGCAGCACGCCAGGCTTCCCTGTCCATTAACTCCTGGAGCTTACTCAAACTCATGTCCATTGAGTCGGTGATGCCATCCAACCATCTCATCCTCTGTCATCCCCTTCTCCTCCCACCTTCAATCTTTCCCAACACCTTTTCCAATAAGTCAGCTCTTCGTATCAGGTGGCCAACGTATTGGAGTTTCAGCTTCAGCATCAGTCCTTCCGAAGAATACTCAAGACTGATTTCCTTCAGGGGCATGTTAGGGGGACTTGATTTAACCTGTAGAATCCTGGGGGCTTTTCTGAGGAAAGTGTCTAAAGAATGAATAGAAGAGAGTCAACCAAAGAATGGAAGGGGGAATATATTCAGACAGAGGTAAAAGCATGTGTGAAATGAGAAAAAACTTGATATACTTGAGAAAATAGAAGGATGAAAATTTTCTTTCTTCAGATTTTACATTGTTCCAGAATCTCAATGCTTTCTTCATTCTGCTCCCCTATATATACAACCTCAGACATGAGTTTTAATACTTAGGTTTCTATCTCATTTTCTGTTTGTCCAGCAGACAAAATCTCCAGATTCTCTACCACTAGGTTGCTCTTATTTTTATCATGATCTTTCCAAAGGATTGCAATGTTCCGCTGACCTTGAGTTGGCTGGTTAGGTTCCTGCTACTTGTTGATAACATTTCTGATGCACATTTCTTAACCTGGCTTGGAAAACTGGCATTCCTAGATTCCCTTCTCTACAATTTCTCATACCACTGCACTGCAGAAGTCTGTATGGAAAAGGTCATTGTGAAAGATGGTCATTCAGATAAGTAGTTTGATAGATGATCAATTGATCAATGATAAATAAATAATTAATAGAGAGATAGATGTTAGATAGGTAGGTAGATGGATAGATATGGACAATTAGATAAAAACAGCAGGTTAGAACATCTATAATGTAATCCCATTTTTATAAAAAAACAAAATAATATTATAAGCAACCCATGTACTTACAGACATGCACACATATATACATCATACATAGCAGAGGTTCCTTCTCTTATATAGTCCCAGAATTATAATTCTGTTTTCTATACTTCTGTATTGTTTGAATACATTGATTTAAATTTTCTATGTAAGACTCACTCAGGATGTGTGTGTGTGTATGTGTGTGTGTGTGTGTATGTG
The DNA here is from genome assembly GCF_910594005.1 of Cervus elaphus. Lineage (NCBI taxonomy): Eukaryota > Metazoa > Chordata > Mammalia > Artiodactyla > Cervidae > Cervus > Cervus elaphus. The sequence goes on along the minus strand of NC_057833.1, from coordinate 28,795,505 downwards.
TATTTTAGTTAAATTGGCTGCTGAGATATAAACCAAAAAGGTACATTTACCTTGGCCAGCTAATGAAGATTCATGTCAGGCACTTATATTTATGGCAAAGAGTAGCAGAGTTGACAGGGCTTGAAGATGCCAATTTATGTGAGTCAATATCAAGAGAGATGAACTAGTTAAAATCTGAGTGTGGTATTTACACAATTTGCAGCATACCGCCCATGAAACCTTAATAGTCTCACTGGATTATAAGTGTTTTATTATAAAAATCTATGCCTACAAATGAATTCTTTCTGTTTTTCTAAAACAAAAGTAGATAAAGACTAATTCAAATATGCTTCTTTAAGTTAAATGTTGCTATGATTGAATTTTTGTCCCTGTAAAGAGGGAGCAGGTAACATAGGAATATGACTGAATATTTTGCTTTACACTTTTTTTTGTTTTTGTTTTTCTTAATGGAGCCAAAGTAAAAAAATATAAAAAGCAAAAGTCATAGTTTTCAGCATCTCTCTCCCTTATATGTAGACATGTAAGAAATATGCTTAACAAATGCTCATGCATCTGATCACATTAAAATTACCTCTCATTGTGAGGTTGTAAAGCAGGTGTTATTATCCTCCCTGTTTTTATAGTTGTAGAATCCAAGGGTCAGCATTAAAGGGCTTATCTAGGGTTACACACTGGGTCAGTTGACTGAGTTTTTGCAAAATCAATAAAATAATTCTTTGGGTAAGTTTAAATTATTCCCCCAGGGACAATTTCAACTGGAGACATATTTCTTTTCATGAATAGCTTCTTTACAGGACAGGTTAGTACACGGGACAGTTTTATTACAAAGTATTTGGTCAAACTAAATTTGATTATCTAGATGACTAAGTAGCCATTTATTGTAGGTAAAGATTTTAGATAATATGAAAAGGTCAGGTAAGAGCTGAAATATGTAAATTTTGTGTTACCATTCATTTATGTCAACTATTTCTTCATTATGTGTGGAGAATTTGGAGTTGATTTCTGTCATAACACTCAGGCAGTATGAGAGTATTTCATTTTATATTGATGAAATCAATAGAAGTTCAGGCTTTCTTTACAGGATAACCATCTTCAAGCATCTAAATTGTTTTACAGATTTTTATTACTCATACTTTTCAACAGCCTTGTGAATATGTGAACAATATTAACTCAAAATGTAAACAGGGAAGAAATATCTTAGGCATAACAAGTTAAATGACTCCTCATATATAGAGATTTTTATATTCCTCACAGCTTCATGAATTATTAGTTTAAAATTATACTGTTGACTTTCTTCTGTGCCCTCTGTTTGTTATTAAATACCTTATGTGGGTTTAATACTGATTACAATTCTGGAAAAAATGCAGGAATAAAAATTTTATATCAGATCATAGCATAAATTCATTTTATCAGGTATTTTTATTTTTTAACAAAAAGTCTGCATGTGTAATATAATTAAAATACTTTGTTGATCTCTGAGGATTAAGTTTTCATGTAATTCATTTTATTTAATTTAGAAGTTATGCTCATTTGTATGACTTTTCATAAATATCTCACTTGTATGAATAGTTTAGGAGTTGAAATAAATACTAAAGAGTTAAAATTTTCCACCAAATCAGGGCTATCTAGATCTGGTTGTTAGTTAAGAAACACATTTATTTTCACTGGGTCTTCTCTTTCCATCAACCCTTATTAGTAGGCATTACTACTAATTGCAAAATATAAATATAGGGGAAATAAGTTGACATGTTTCAAATCTAATACAACCTCTGCTATGCAGCTGACTTAAGAAATAGTGCAAATAATAAGTTTTTTTCCTATGTACAATTATGTATAATAAATTAGGAGAAACACTAAACAAATAATATTGATATTTTTCTTTTTAAGCATCTTGATCAAATAACAAATCTCTTGATAAACTTTGATGAGTCTAACTGAGAAACAGATGTTTTGGGCAACTGACTTCCAAATACATGTTTTTATGGTTTGATGTTCAAGGAAGGGATGCTACTGGGGATAGCCATTGTTGAGAGAAAGAGCAAACAAGAAAAGGAGATGAGAAGGCAAGAAGGAAACAATGAAAATAATAGTGGCCATGTGCTTCTCTACTATCTGTAGGAGCAAAGAATAGTGTTACAACATTGCAGGGTGAAAAATGACCTTGAGAATCCTGAGGAAGTAGACTATATCCTAGAAAGGTTCTGAATGAGAGCATCATCCCCAATGCCTGCAAAGAACTCAGAGGCAGGGCTCTAACACTGCATCAGAGTGATGGTAGAGGCTTGGCCAACAGGGTGATCCATGGGCAGTGTTGGCAGAGGGCATCAGAAGCAGGGTTGGGCAAAATGCCTCCCTCAAATGGCTCAGAGGAAGCTGATTTCAAGTAGGCTGAAACAGAAAGGCACATTGTTCTTGTTCAGTTGCTAAGTTGTGTCCAACTCTGTACAACCCCATGGACTGAAAGCACTGTAGGCCTCATCCCTCACCATCTCCCAGAATTTGCCCAAGTTCATGTCATTGAATTGGTCATGCTATCCAACCATCTCATCAAAGGCACATATACATGTCTTTCATTCAGCAAATATTTGTTGAGCATCAGTCATTAGGATTGTACTTGTTTCTGAACCCAAACAAGTTGGGTTCTTGTTGAGACTGCCCCTAGAGAATCCCAAACATAACTATAGACACCTTTTTTTGCTAGGCCTATTCAAATTCTATGTGTGGTAGCATTATAGAAACCAGCAAAATGATTTCCTGATTTTAAGGTTAGCTCATTTATTCCTAAGAATGTTGTGTAAGTTGTCAGTGATCCTTTACTTACAATTGAACTGATGACCCAACTTTCCCCAAGAGATTGTCAGGATGAATTCCTTCATGCCTTACATTTCTAATTACCTCACTTATATAAAAAATCCTAATGTGAGGATTCCTCTTCCCAGTTCCATACCACTTGGAATAATTTGCCTTACTCAATTTCGATCCCCTGCTCCTTTCCTGAGTTTTCTTTCTGATGGCTAATGATCATTAACAACAGCAAAGACCTCTATATCCTTAACTGTATCTCTGAAGCTTTCCTTCCCACCCCGGACAAAATCTGCTCCGCGTTGATGCCTCCCTGTCAAATGAAAAGCCTTCACATGTTCCTTGTCTTTCACAGTCTGTGTACCTTTGTCCTGGCATCAGGATACAAATCCTCCTTGCCCTCTGTTGCTTCCTTCAATCAATTTCTTGATTTCTAAAGCCCAGGGTTTTAGACAGCCATTTCTTTCAACTTCCCCATCAACTTCTCTCCCCTTGTTCATTGCCAGCTTTCCCACTACTATAATCAAATTCTTGGCAACTTCACCACTCACACGGATGATCCTTCCAAAACCTTCATCTCTCAGTCCTTTCATCTTTTCTCCTCCATATCATGTCATCCACACTGTCACAGATACAGTAATTGCATCAAATGTAAAACTTCCAAATATCCTTCCTTGTTGCCACTTTCCCGTCTTCTAGCTTGTGTCCTTTAGTAGTTCTGTAGCATTTTCTTCCACTTCACAGAGAGCTCTAATATGTTACCTATCACTTTCTTATGCTCACTAAGTGTGTCTTCATGTTCCCTTTTATAACTATAAAATCTATTGTTTACTTAAATGTCCCTACAAACCCTCTACTTTCATTGCTTCTTCCTTGTTTGAATATGAATGGTAAAAACCAAGCTAATGTTAAAGGTAATTTTCTATTACCTTTGTGCCTGAGTTTAAGATGATGAATATTTCTAAAGAAGAACACACACACTCCATGACTACCTCAAATTAAATTTATGTTTCAACATATATGTTCTGGGGAGGCACACAAACATTCAGTTCATAACAAACCCTGACCTTCCAACCAGAAACAGGCTGGGACACACGGACCATAGTCCTTGCAACATATTCACACACCTGCAACCTGAAGCAGAGTTGGCTGGCTAACCTGAAGATCTGAAATGTAAAGTAGAACTACTTTAGCTAAACTAAAGACACATCAACCAAAAATAAATGCCTCTTGTTTTGTACCCTGAGCCCTCTAGCTTTCTGAGATTCTCTGTGTTAAGTTATATCCATACAGCAAGTTCACCCCTGAACATTGCATTGGTATGGTCTCAAGTGACCAGAACTCAAGTACTCAAGAGTCTTATGCTTTCAGGATTGAAATCTAGATGCTATTTTTGAGTATTTTCACCTTCACTCTGCATCCAAAGGGTCATATACTCCTGCTTATTCTTTTGCACTCCTTAAAATCACCATGTCAAATTGTAAGATTACCTCGGAGTTTTCACTCAGGTTTCCCTTATATCCTGTGACTTTATTTTCTTTAGCCACCTCCCCACATTTTGTTCTCTCAAAGTAATTCAAATTCATGCCCTGTATGCTAGATTGCAGCTTTTTCTAATTTTTCTTCCTATCCCCAAATCATTTAAACATCATTTTCTTCTCTTTAAATCATTAAAGCTCAGCTCTTTCAAAACAAAGCCATGTTAATCTAATTATTTCTGTATCTCAGGGAGTAAATTAATAGATATTTTGTTTATGGCTGCTATGTTCAGGGTTTTATGCTAGCTTTTTCAGGAGTACTGAAATATATGAAACATAGTCCATGACTTCATTTACAGTTAGGTTTCAGAGACAAGTCACAGTTCAAAACCACAGAACAGGATAGTATAAGATAGGCACCTGATGGGATGGCTAAGTGGTCCTACCATGGTGCCATAGCTGGTCTGTATATATCATGTTTCAGCCACTTTTAAAAATCATCTTTCCAATAATGTTGATGTTGCGTATGTACTAGAGGGGGGAAAATCATTTGAATTTAGAATGCTGTCCACTTAAATTATATGAAATTTTGTCGAAAATGGAAGTCAGAAAATGCTGAAATATAAAGGTATATATATTAGCACCACTCTATGAAACACAAATTAAAAAAAATAAAATTTTTCCCTTCACTCACATGCGGGTAACTGATATTTATAGGAACTTGACATTTTAATATATAGTCTCTATTTAGTAAAATGGGAATAATAAAATTCAGTATCTGCATTGGCAGGGCTTTAAAATCAATTTAATCTTTATAAAGTAATTTAATAAAAATATTAGTCCATTAGAGCTGTAAATAATTACTGGTTACATGTTTTTATCATGGATTTTTATTAAAAAACAAAATAATCATTTTTGTTTCCTTTAAAAACAAAATAATCACTCTTTTAGTGAGCCTTATAATTAAAAAAATAGTTATTTCAGATATGAATACTGACTTCTATGATGAGTATGCATAATTCCATATTATATCCATCATTCATTTTTTTCTTATTGTTTTACAGTCATTTAAGTTAATCCAACATTTGTGTGTATAACTAAGAGGCCCAATGAGCCAGAACAGATTTTAAGACCTTGTTGCCCCTTTAACTGAGAAGTCAGTTTGACACTATTTCCTTAAGGAAATAATCAACAGATTTGCAAAACAACAGACAGCATCAAGTTTTACTGCTGGTCCTGAATTACAATATTAAATTTTGTGTTAAAAAAGGTATTAGGCACACAGTCTTCTGGAATAACCATCATCATTACATCATATTGCTTTCAATTTGAATTAGCATATAAATGAACAAAGATGGCCAACCATGTAGCCAAGATGAAATTTGCCATCTTAAGTATTTAGTTGCCTTGGAAGCAGATTGTATAAAATGTAAACTGGTATGCTTAGATGTTGATATTTGTTTGTTTGGAAATTTAGAATTCTCATGTTAGTCTTAGGATAGCAGAGACACACAGAGCAATTACCTAAGTTTTCCCAATAGATTTTTGAACACATGTTCAAAAGATGTCAGAGAACTAAGCAAGTAGAAACGATGGGCATTCCTGGTTCAGTGGACAAATACACAGGGATATGAAACAAAATGGTACATTATAGTAACTATAGCCTTACCACTGTAGCTGGTTTACCACCAGCTATAGTCATGTGAAGAAAAAGCCCTGACAAAATACAGAGCAAGAATTGGTGGGATGGTCTATGGAGAATGGAAATCATTGCAAGTAATCAGTCATGCAAACATAGAATCCTATCTGCATTATCAGGAGGCTGACATCAGTAGCAATGGGCAGACAAAGAACAGAATCAGAGGGATAAACTAAATTAGAATGTCAGAGAAATAATCTAAGTGAGAGATGATGCAAGTTTGAACCAAAACTTGAATGTTGGAGATGGAGGAGGAATATCTTTACTTATACAGAACATAGTGTGATTAGAATCTTTTGGACTTGGAAATGGATGAAATGTGGCAGTAGAATGAGAAAGAGAATAAATACAAGACAATTACCCAAATTCGGGATGAAACAGGATTAACCTTTGGTAGTAATTGAGCTAAGGAGAAGAACAGAGAAGCCAGTTAGTCTGAAGTACTTCCTTTCTGATCTGCTGAGGGAACATCCAGATGTGACACCCATGAGTGGTTCTCATAGGGATGGTCTACTCCAGGCCTGAAGTCATTGACTTGGGTATCAGCACACGGTGATTCAATCCTTAGGTGGTTGCCATCATCTAAGATTGTGCAAAGCGGGAGTAAAATAGACCAAGAACAGGATCCTTAGACCCGCTAACATTTAAGAAGGACCTGGAAAAAACGAATTCACAGAGGTGACTTAGAAGGAATCATTAGAGAAGCATAATCAGAAGGAGGATAGGGGGAGATTCCTAAAATCTAACCCAAAAGATGAGGGAGAGGTTCAGAGGAAGGAATGGACATTAATGTCAAAGACCACCAGATAAGGGCTTCCCAAGTGGCGCTAGTGGTAAGGAACCCACCCACAAAGGCAGGAGACATAAGAGATATGGGTTCGATCCCTGTGTTGGGATGATCCCCTGGAGAAGGGCATGGCAACCCACTCCAGTATTCTTGCCTGGAAAATCCCATGGACAGAGGAGCTTGGCAGTCTATGGTTCACAGGGTCACGAAGAGTTGGGACACAACTGAAGTGACTTATCACATGCACGCATGCACACACACAACGTGAAGACAGAAATAATCCACTGAATTAACTAACTAAGAAGTAATTGATACATTTTACAAGAGATGTTTTAATGGATACTCAGATATGGGAACCTGATTTCAGGGCCTCACAGCATAAGCAGAAAGACAGGAAAAAGACTGAGTGTAGTTTGTGTTGACCTGACTATGTGCTGTACTTAGCCGCTCATTCATGTCTGACTCTTTGCTATCACATAGACTGCAGCCCACCAGGCTCCGTCCTTGGGAGTTGACATGACTATAAAAGAAGATAAAATAGAATTCTCCAGGCCAGAATACTGGAGTAGGTAGCCTTCCCTTCTCCAGGGGATCGTCCCAATCCAGGGATCAAACCCAGATCTCCCACATTGCAGGCAGATTCTTAACCAGCTCAGCCACAAGGAAAGCCCAAGAATACTGGAGTGGGTAGCCTATCCCTTCTCCAGCAGATCTTCCAGACCCAGGAATCAAACTGGGGTCTCCTGCAATGCAGGCAGATTCTTTACCAACCGAGCTATGTAGGAAGCCCATGACTATTTATTATAGTATGGATGTATTTTATTGATCACCCCCACAATAATGAACGCTTAGCTTGTTTTCAACTTTTGATATTGAAAGTTGTACTTTAAAAATAGAGTCTTTTATCTAAGAAAGAAAGGAGGATTGAATACAGATAAAGGTGTTGTTTTATCCCTGCTTTATTGAGATATCATTGACAATTACATTGGTGGACATATTATTTTATTAATTTTATTATAGGTTATCTTAATTTTCCCCCTCATGTTACTCTGTATTACAGGGTAGAAGAACACCCTCTCTTGGTTCTGGAATTTTCCCCCTTTGAGTCTTTGTTTTTCAGTCACTAAGTCATGTCCAGCTCTTTGTGACCCATGGACTGTACCATGCCAGGCTCCCCTGTTCTTCACTATCTCCTGTAGTTTGCTCAGATTCATGCTCATTGAGTTGGTGATGCTATCTAACCATCTCATCCTCTGCCGCCTCCTTTCCCTTTGGCCTTCAATCTTTCCCAGCATCGAGGTCTTTTCCAGTGAGTAGGCTTTTCACATCAGGTGGCCAAATTATTGGAGCTTCAGCTTTAGCATCAGTCCTTCTAATGAATATCCAGGGTTGATTTCCTTTAGGGTTGACTGGTTTGATTTCCTTGCAGTTCAAGGGACTTTCAAGAGTCTTCTCCAGCACCACAGTTCAAAACCATCAATTCTTTGGCACTCAGCCTTCCTTATGGTTCAACTGTCCAGGTGGTACTAGTGGTAAAGAACCTGCCTGCCAATGCAGGAGACATAAGAGATACAAGTTCATTCCCTGGGTCAGGAAGATCTTCTGGAGGAGGACATGGCAACCCACTCCAGTATTCTTGCCTAGAGAGTACCATGGACAGAGGAGCCTGGCAGGCTATGGTCCATAGGCTCACAAAGAGTCAGACACAACTGAACTAACTTAGAATGCACACACTGGAAGAGCTATAGCTTTGACACTACACCCTTTTGTTGGCAAAGTGATGCCTCTGCTTCTTAATTCACTGTCTAGGTTTGTCATAGCTTTCCTTCAGGGAGCAAGCATCTTTTAATTTCAAGGCTGCAGTCAAAGTCTACAGTGATTTTGGAGTCCAAGAAAATAAAGTCTGTCACTCTTTCCACTTTTCCCCCTTTGAACCTAGGAACAGGAAAAGACACATGTCATTTCAGTATTAAGCCTCTGTTTATGAACCTCATAAAAGGCCTGAGCAAGGGTTGCAGTCCTACAGACTTCTTCCCAGAGTGTCTCTTTTCAAATTTGTAAGGCTTTTCTGAGCCAGGATATAACCTGTCCATCTGCCAATGTGTGGGTTTTGGAGAACATTTCTTTCTTTAGTCTGTGCCCTGGCTCTGCCCACATGTATTTATTCACCTGCCTACTCCTTTTCCTCCAGGGGAGAGTTCTCAGTAATGATTCCTCTAGTCTTTGATCGGTTTTGCCTTTCTAACACACAGTTTCATATACTTTTTCACAAAGTGGTCTCACTAGTGTCATGACATTTGGAGAGCCCGCATAGGAGAAATCAAGCTGTTTCTACTGTTTTTATTTTCCATTTACTTGATCTGATGTTTAAGCAATCAGCCAAATTCTGTTAGGCAACTGTTTTACAGAATTCCATTGAGTGAGATGATGATAGAATTCCAAGCACCATAATTTTCTAAATCTATTTTTTAATGAGATTTTTTTTGTAGGGAAGACAGCCATAATAAAACAAATTATTACCTAGAAAGAAAAAGTCACAGTTTGATCATTTCAAAGGCATCGAAAGGAGGCAAAAATCTCTAAATATAATTTTGAAGATTATATATTATTAGTGAAATCTTTTCATGCATCAATAAAATTAATTAAAATCTGAATGCTAAGCAGAAAAGCAATTCTATCATTTCAATAACTGTTGAATGTTAGTATTAGTAACATAAAGCTTCATAGTATCTTTCATCTAACCATATTAAACTTTTAAACCCTATGTAGTTTGTTGTTTGCTTTCTGTCCTGAAATTTCTGCTTTTTTTGAAATTAGCATTGTCCTTGGTTCCCTTCCTAGGAGCAAGGCTCAGACATTTGAATCTCAGAAACAATAAAATAAGAACAATAAATATAGTGTGAGGTGAAGAAATGACCATAGCTGAGCACATTTGGAATATTTCTCCTGTCCTATATCACTGGTTCACAGGAGTTTTTTGTTAAGTGGAAGAATGAATGATGAAATTGTGTAAGACATTTTGTGTATACTTTTTGACTATAAAATGAGGACTATAGAAAATCCTCATTGTCTGGGAATTTATCGTATGAATTTTAGCAAATGGAGAGTGGGATATGGCAGAAAATTGTCCGTAAAAACATTTGTTTAAAAATTAGTTCTTGTTTTGAAAAAGCTAGACATGAACATTTTTTTCTACTCACTTTCAATTTTTAGACCTTGCTTTATTTTCCTTTTTATTTTTAATTATGTAAAATATTTAAATTGTTCTGCAGTCAAAGCCATAAAGCAAGTTTAGTCCTGTAAGTTTCACTTACGTGATTAGTTTCTCACTCATACTGCTTACATAATTATTGTTTGTTTTTTTATTCTAATGTCCTTTTTCTTAGAAAATATAAGCAAATCAAGATATGCATACACATGTGGTGGCATTAGTGTTAAAGAACCCACCTACCAATGCAAGAGACATAATGAGACAGGGGTTCAGTCCCTGGCTCGGGAAGATTCCCTGGAGGAGGATATGGCAACCCACTCCAGTGTTCTTTCCTGGAGAATCCCATGGACAGAGGAGCCTGGAGGGCTACAGTCATTAGGGTCTCAAAGAGTCATACAGGACTGAAACGACTTAGCATCCATGCACACATACAGACATATATGTTTCTCTTTCAAATGTAAAAGATGTTTTTGTATGAAGAACCTATGAAAATTTCACCTTTCTTAGAAATTATTCCTATGACCAGTATATAAAGAGCTTTCTCAATCCTTTTTTTATATATTCATAATAATTCATTTAAAGATAAATCAGATTTTATTTCACCAGTTCATACTGATAAAATAGAGGTACTATCAATCTTTAGTTATTATAAAGAAAGTCACAATATTCTATGTATGTGTCTTGATTTATTGTTGCTAGCGTATCTAGAGATAGATTGCTAGAAGTAGAAGGGATAAAAGGTAGATGCATGAGCAATTTTGATAAATCATACAAAATTCGTCTCTAAAGAGGTTATATTTGAATTCCAACTAATGATAGCCACTTAAAACAGCTTATTTTTTGTGTGTCTGGCACTGTTTTAAATTTGAGCTATATTTTGTGGTAATCCTGAGGATCTAAATTTTTTCTTCTTCTGGCAAGGATTTTGGTTTTTTTCCGAAGCTGCTATTGATTGCTTTTCACTTTCAAAGTTCTGGACATAATGGAGTCTAGGATTAAATACCAACTCCTACCCTAAAGCACAAAGCATAGAATTCCATTTTTATTCAGGTGTATGCATGTGTCTAAAAAGCAAACCCATCTTTCAGGTAATGTAAACCTCACTACTTCTTTTGTTTAGAGCTTTATGTTTTTTTTTAAAAAGGGAAAGGGTAGATTTCCAAGGCTTTCTAGAAAGTCCAGAGGAGTTTTGCAAATGTTTATTTACTGTAATTTATCCACAATCTAGATGTACTTTGCAGAATGACCTTTGGGTTGAATCTGTTCTGCTGTGGTACTGGAAGTAAAAATTATATTTTTAAAATTATATTTTTAGAAGACTTTTTTCCTTTGCTTCTTTATTTGAGGTCTTAAGCTCTTTCTCATTCTCAAAATTGTGTTTTTCATTTCGGTTAATTAATCTTGACAGAGAATATTTGTCTGTGTGTTTTATAATGATGATTTTAATATTCCTAGGTATGTTTATTAGTTCTACTCTTTATGGTTCATCCAGCTCCTGGATTTATTTGTTGTTTATCCTTTATAATCTAGTCATATTTATAATATTTATAATTTTTAAGTTGAATACTTATTTCTCTCATGTTTAATAAGTAAACTGTTTAGAACTGATTATTTATTCTAATTACAGATTTGGCTATACCCCATACACTATTATATGTATTACTTTCATTGAATTCAATTATTTAAATAAGTTATCATTTATAAGAATTTCTAAAAGTGAATATTTATGTGTGTGAGTTGCAATGTTTCATATCTTTATGCTACTACTTTCTAGTTTTATTACAGTTTGGCCAAAATATGTGACTTATAGGGTTGATTATTCAGATGTATTGAGGGTTCAGATATGTGAAAGCAATGTAATCAAAATTTGGTAATGTTCCAGGGGTAATAAAAGATAATTATTCTCTGTACTCTGCTTATATAACTCAGATTCACTATGGATATATCAGCCTAAACTTTCTCACTGTACCAATGACCTGCATCCCTCTGCAGGGCCTTTTGTCCTGTATGGTAGTTGATTAGTTACTATAACAGTCCATTACCAAATCTTTGATCCAGTGAGGCTGAGAACATGGGCTCTACTACTTTAGGAATAGAATTTCTCTATTTAATTTCTTCTTGAGGACTAGGAAGCCACTGTGCCAAAATGTTTATGTATTCAAGATATTTTTCTCTTTGGTCCAGCTTCCTTATGAGGTACATCATAGGGCCATTTTCAGCTTGATGCCATAAAGCCTTTAGAGGTAAATTCTTTGCACCTGGGATGTTTTCTATTCAAGGGGGTCAGTTGCTTTTGGAAAGTCTAAAGTAGCTGCAGATGCATGCTGTGTGCTGTTCCAAGAAAAGTGGCATTTATCTTAATGTAGGTCTGTCTTTAGTGTAAGCATCCAAACACACCCTGTCAAAAAGAAAATGCTAGGTGTAGGGCATTTGGGCCCAATTGTGCTCTGTTTGTATCCTGTGGCTTAAGTACCATCTTCTCAGGAAGGTCAGTTGTGGATAGATTTGTGCTATTCCTTTCAATCTGATCCTATTTTCATTTTATATGGAAAAAATTCTCAAAGTTGTCTTTTCTGAATAATATCTTCCCTTATATTAGCTTTCCTTCACTTTTATAGACCTTTGATCATTTAAGTCAGGATTTCAGAAACACCAGATGTCACGTGAGACACCATTTTTTTTTTCTTTAGCAATCTCTTGAGTCATTTTTACAAGCATTGTGGGGCTGGTTGATATTTTAAAATCACCCCCCCCCAACATCCAAATAACTTAAGTTGGTCTACCAACCTACAGGTACGATTTAACTTTGTAAAGATTACAATAGCAAGGATACGTATAGTGGACCAAGAAGTATGGGCAATTGAAATAGAGTTAGATTTCATAGAATGAAAGAGAGGATAAAAAAACTTGCCCCTAGCTTATCTTTATCTATACTTACTAAATTGGGAATGTTCAAATTAATCAGAATTTCAAATACCTGGAAGTCCACAGGTACTGAAGTTTTTATTACTTTCTCAAGATATTTTGCTAATTGGGCATTTTAGTAGAGACTGGAATTCAATTAGCATTTTTAAATCAATGTCTTCTACTTTATTTCTGTTTCAAAACCTCAGTGAATAATAGCTAATGAGAAAGAATGGCTACAGTGCATTTCCCTATTTCAGAAATCAGAGGATGCAAAGGGGCAAATCTTTTTTTTTTTTCATTTATTTTTATAATGGCTAATTACTTTACAATATTGTAGTGGTTTTTGTCATACAGTGACATGAATCACCCATGGATTTACATGTATTCCCCATCCCAATCCCCCCTTCCACCTCCCTCTCCACCCGATTAATCTGTAAGATGTTTATGATACTGAGGGTACTGAAGACGTACAACATTTTTTGATGCACCAAGTCAAAGTTCTACATGAAAATTATCAGGTAGTACTTTCATATTTTAAGCTAAAATGGTACATAGTAAGTAGATAATAGGTAGGTAGATAGAGCAATATTGTAAAAGCAATATTGCACAGGAACCTGGAATGTTAGGTTCATGAATCAAAGCAAATTGGAAGTCAAACAGGAGCTGGCTAGAGTGAATACTGACATTTCAGGAATCAGTGAACTAGAATGGACTGGAATGGGTGAATTTAACTCAGATGACCATTATATCTACTACTGTGGGCAAGAATCCCTTAGAAGAAATGAAGTAGCCCTCATAGTCAACAGAAGAGTCTGAAATGCAGCACTTGGATGCCATCTCGAAAAAGACAGAATGATCTTGCTCATTTCCAAGGCAAATCATTCAATATCACAGTAATCCAAGTCTATGCCCCAACCAGCAATGCTGAAGAAACTGAAGTTGAACAATTTTATGAAGACCTAAAAGACCTTTCAGAACTAACACCCCCCAAAAGATGTCCTTTTTATAATAGGGGACTGGAATGCAAAAGTAGGACATCAAGAGATACCTGGAGTAACAGGCAAATTTGGCCTTGGCGAAAAAAATGAAATAGGTCAAAGGCTAACAGAGTTTTGCCAAGAGAACACACTGGTCACAGTAAACACGCTCTTCCAACAACACAGGAGAAGACTCCACATGGACATCACCAGATGGTCAATACTGAAATCTGATTGATTATATTCTTTGCAGCCAAGATGAAAAAGCTCCATACAGTCAGCAAAAACAAGAAAGGGAGCTGACTGTGGCTCAGATCATAAGCTCCTTGTTGCTAAATTCAGAATTAAATTGAAGAAAGTAGAGAAAACCACTAGACATTTCAGGTATGACCTAAATCAAATCATGTATGATTATACAGTAGAAGTGAGAAATAGATTCAAAGGATTAGATCTGATTGAGTGCCTGATGAACTATGGACAGAGGTTCGTGATTTTGTACAGGAGGCAGTGATCAAGACCATCACAAGAAAAAGAAATGGGTAAAGGCAAAATGGTGGTTCGAGGAGGCTTTACAAATAGGTGAGAAAAGAAGAGAAGCTAAAGGCAAAAGAGAAAAGGAAAGATATACCCATTTGAATGCAGCGTTCCAAAGAATAGCAAGGGGAGATAAGAAAGCCTTCCTCAGTGTTCAATGTGAAGAAATAGGGGAAAAAAATAGACTGGGAAAGACTAGAGATTGCTTCAAGAGAATTAGAGATACCAAGGGAACATTTTGAGCAAAGATGGGTGCAATAAAGGACAGAAGTGGAATGGACCTAACAGAAACAGAAGATATTAAGAAGAGGTGGCAAGAATACACAGAAGAACTATACAAAAAAAGATCTTCATGATCCAGATAGCCACGATGCTGTGATCCCTCATCTAGAGTCAGGCATCCTGGAATGTGAAGTCAAGTGGGCCTTAGGAAGCATCACTATGAACAAAGCTAGTGGAGGTGAGGGAATTCCAGTTGAGCTATTCAAATCATAAAAGATGATGCTGTGCAAGTGCTGCACTCAGTATGCCAGCAAATTTGGAAAACTCAGCAGTGGCCACAGGACTGGAAAAGGTCAGTTTTCATTCCAACCCCAAAGAAAGGCAATGCCAAAGAATGCTCAATCTACCACATGATTGCACTTGTCTCACACGCTTGCAAAGTAATGCTCAAAATTCTCCAAGCCAGGCTTCAACAGTACATGAACTATGAACTTCCAGATGTTTAAGCTGGACTTAACAGAGGAACCAGAGATCAAATTGCCAACATTCGCTGGATCATCAAAAAAGCAAGAGAGTTCCAGAAAAACATCAACATCTGCTTTATTGACTGTGCCAAAGCCTTTGACTGTGTGGATCACACCAAACTGTGAAAAATTCTGAAAGAGATGGGAATACCAGACCACCTGACCTGCCTCTGAGAAATCTGTATGCAGGTCAAGAAGCAGCAGTTAGAACTGGACATGAAACAACAGACTGGTTCCAAATCAGGAAAGGAATACATCAAGGCAGTATATATTGTCACCCTGCTTATTTAACTTACTTGCAGAGTACATCATGCAAAATGCTGGGCTGGATGAAGCACAAGCTGGAGTCAAGATTGCCGGGAGTAATACTAATAACTTCTCAGATATGCAGATGACACCACCCTTATGGCAGAAAGTGAAGAAGAACTTAAGAGCCTCTTGATGAAAGTGAAAGAGGAGAGTGAAAAAGTTGGCTTAAAACTCAACATTCAAAAAACTAAGATCATGGCATCCGGCCCCATCACTTAATGGCAAATAGAGAGGGAAACAATGGAAACAGTGAGAAACTTTATTTTCTTGGGCTCCAAAATCACTGAAGGTGGTGACTTGAGCCATGAAATTTAAAGATACTTGCTCCTTGGAAGAAAAACTATGACCAACCAATATGACAGCATATTAAAAAACAGAGACAACAAAGGTCCATCTAGACAAAGCTATGGTTTTTCTACTAGTCATGTATAGATGTGAAAGTTGAAATATAAAGAAAGCTGAGCACCAAAGTATTGATCCTTTTGAACTGTGGTGTTGGAGAAGACTCTTGAGTCTCTTGGACTTCAAGGAGATCCAATCAGTCCATCCTAAAGGAAATCACTCCTGAATATTCATTGGAAGGACTGATGCTGAAGCTGAAACTCCAGTACGTTGGTCACCTGAGGTGAAGAACTGACTCATTGGAAAAGACCCTAGTGCTGGGAAAGATTGATGGCAGGAGTAGAAGGGGATGAGAGAGGATGAAATGGTTGGATGACATCACTGACTTGGTGGACATGACTTTGAGTAAGCTCTGGGAGTTGGTAATGGACAAGGAAGCCTAGTGCTGCAGTCCATGGGTTCACAAGAGTTAGACATGACTGAGCGACTGAACTGAACTGAACTGAGGTAGATAGATAGATAGCCAGGGCTTATAAGCTATGTCAGCCCCTCAGTCGTATCTAACTCTTTGAGAACCCCATGGCCTGTAGCCCTCCAGTCTCCTATCCCATGGAATTCTTCAGCCCAGAATACTGGAGCAGGTAGCCATGCCCTTCTCCAGGGGATCTTCCTAACCCAGGGATTGAACTTGGGTCTCCTGCATTGCAGGCAGATTCTTTATTGTCTGATCCAGCAGGGAAGCCTTGAATATCTTCAATTATATACATACTTGGTTGACTTTAGAGCACTGGACTATTGTACCATATGTTTCCTTGTGTAATTTTATATGATCTATATATATACATATATCTTATTTTATGTTTATATATATTATTTATATATATAAAATAAATTCTATTTATTATATATTATATATATTTATATATATTATATATATAATTTTATTTTATATATTCATTTTATTTTTATATTTATTTTATTTTATATTTATTATATATATAATTTATATATAATATATATTTATGTTTATATATATTTTATTTATAGAATATATATATATAATCTTTTTGTCTCCACAAAATTTTTCTGCTACAGCAAATAAGAGTAAGAAACCAAACTTGTTCAACTGCAAGAGTAGACCTAGGGTATTGATGAAAGGAAACTGACTCTGCTTTAAATATTCTTTATTTGCTTAAAATTATTCACATAATTTTGTAGCCAAAGCTGGCATTCTGTTTTCCCCCTTAAGGCAAAAAAAAAAAAAAAAATGCTGTCTTATAGCAAAATACTCATTTAAACAGAAGGAAGATGATGATAAGAACTTCAGCTAAGGGAGCCAGTCAGGTTTCAGAGTCCCTTTATAACAGACTTTTCCACATGCTGAAAGTGAAACCTGATGCAGGATAGAATGCTTCCTCTAGGTAGAACAGCATGCATTGAGTCATAACTCCCATCATTTTCTCACTGTAAATCCATGAGAATACACTAAAATCACTTATATTCAGTTTCCTCATATGTACATTAGAAGGATAACCAGATCTCCCTCTGAGGTCTGTTGTTAGAAGAGCATTACTGACATTGGTAGGTAAGTACCAACATCCAGAAATGTTCTTCATGCTTAAAGGCACAGATCGGCTGATCAATCTTATCCTGAGCATCCACCTATTTCAAAGCCCTGGTGTTAGAAGGTCATAGACAGATATATATAATCATAAGTTTTATTTATATTTCAGATGAGCTTCAAAAGTTATTGGTCACCAATAACTGACATATCTGATTGACGTTCAGTTGGAGAACAATGGTATTTATATTGATAATCATATAAGTCAGAAGAACTCGATAACTATAGGTGCCATACACTTGACAAATGATAATATCATTGCTGCAAAATACAACTGCCAGAAAATATGTCAGTGTTAGTTTGGTAAGCCTGGGAGATTTGGGATTCTGGGCCATGGCTAATGAAAGTTAAAAGACTTGTGACCAAAATAGAGGCCATTTGAATAACAGCAGTGTTTGGCAATGCATACTACACTCTCCTGTAAGGATGCTGGTGATCTTTAATATGGTGATAACAAAACTGATTACTCTTACAACAGATGTTTTATAACTTTTAGAAATAAATTTTCATCTCAAGAATATTTTGGAGAAGTAAATGGCAAACCACTCCAGTGTCCTGGAGAATCCCAGGGACAGAGGAGGCTGGTGGGCTGCCATCTATAGGGTTGCACAGAGTCAGACATGACTGAAGCGACTTAGCAGCAGCAGCAGCAAAGAATATTTTGATTGCATTTTTCTACTCACTGTTTTAAACCCTTCTTCAATGTTAAGACAAAATTGTCTTTATCTTTTATATTTTATTTTGCTGTTGGAAAAACATGTGAAACAATATTTTATCAAGGTTTCCCTAACTTATATTCTAGTTCAATAAATAGCTTTAGAGAATATCACACCTGTAAGTACAAATACTTTGAACAATAAGATAAGTTAGTAAAATAAATATGGGAAAAAATAAAGATATTTTTAAAAGTCCCTACATCAAACAGGTTCATGAATTTTATCTGCATAAAAAGATACGCTGTAAAGAAAATGTATCAAGATGTTACTAACTTTAAAAAATTCTTGAAATTTTCCTCAGGAAAAATCATAGGTGATAACATTAAAATAAGCAATATATTTTATGAAATGGGTGTGTGTGTGCTCATTTGCTCAGCTGTGTCTGACTCTTTGTGACCCCCTGGATTGTAACCCACCGGGCTCCTGTGTCCATGGAATTTTCTAAGCAAGAACACTGGAATGGGATGCCATTTCTTTCTCCAGGATATCTTTCTGACCCAGTGATCAAACACACATATCCTATATTGGCAGGCAGATTCTTTACCACTGAGCCACCTGGGAAGCCCCATTCCATGAAATAAGCAAATCCTTATTAGCATTTCTAAACCCTACTTCTCACTTGTTTTAATGCTGAGGTTATTATTTAGATAATAAATTATGATGTTGTCAATTAAAAATATTATATTATTCCATTCATTTCTCTTTCCTGCCCACCCCCAAAGATGTGTCACATATAGATGGTAGAAAAGCTGTTGCCATATCTAGGTTGTATGTGTTTGTTTGTTTTTTTTTTTTCATAGCCACTTAATGATTTGACAGATGGATATAAAACAAAATGGTCTGACTCTCACATTTTGGTGAGAGTCCAGGAATATGAACATTTCTTCATATAACCATGACAATAAATATGCTGCATTCAAGTCACATTCATTGTAACTGGATAGAAGAATTCTCTCTGAGTACATAGACCAAAGTTCAGGCAGGCCTGCATGGTTATATCTTATAGTAGTCAATAATAGTAGTAATTGGTATACTATCAATTATAGTAGTCAGCAAGAAGAAATACAAAATTTTCTATGAACATATTGGCTTTTTGGCACACAGTAGTCCCATATTCTCTGAATGTTAAAGTAAATAAACCTATTTATGTAAGTTGCAAAGAGCTGTTTCTCTTATGGCTATTGACATATGAATACATAAACCCTTGGGAGATTAAATATATAGTCTCATTCTCAAAAATATAAAATTAAGAATAAAAACAAAAAAAAATAAGAATAAAAAATAATTTGTTCCACATGTAGGCTCATCTATTCTTTAATGATGTAGCCAATAAATCAAAGTACAGCTTCCTCATTAAAAAAGTAATCAGCATGGTCCCAACATTTGCAAAATGTAAGCGTCAGAAATCTAATGTAAGAGTGATTTTAAAAAAACAAATTTTGCAAGTTTGAATCAATTCTGGTCTTTTAAGAAGTTAAACATTTAAATAATTAGTTTACAAGCCCTTGTAGTTTAGATATGCAGTCACTTTACAAACATTGATACAAATAAAAAATACAGATGTTTTAATATATATATGCATAAAACAGCACTCTTCTTTCACAAATATGAAAAGTAAGGAAAAACCAACTCATATAAAAATAAATTAAAAAAAACAAAACAAACAAAAAAAATTAAAATAACAAAAATGTAAGATAATTATATACTTGTTTTTTTAATTTACTTTTTAATTTAAGGAAAATTGCTTTACAGTATTGATTTTTATGGTACAACAAAGTGAATCAACCATAGTTTTATATATATACACACACACACACATATATATACATACATACATCCTTTCCCTTTTGAGCCTCCATCCCTCCCCCACCAGTTCCACCCTCTAGATCATCACAGAGCACCAGGCTGAGCTCCCTCTGCTATATAGCAACTTCTCATCAGCTGTCTGGGCTTCCCAGGTGGCATTAGTGTTAAAGAATCCACCTGCCAATGCAGGAGATGCAAAGGACGCCAGCTTGATCTTTGCATCAGGAAGATACCCTGGAGCAGGAAATGGCAACCCCATCCAGTATTCTTGTTTGGAAAATCCCATGGGCTACAGGCCATGGGGCTGCAAAGAGTTGGACATGACTGAGCAACTTAGCACACATACACCAGCTATCTATTTCACACATGATAGTATATATATGTTGATGTTATTTTCTCCAAAAGCACCACTCTCTCTTTCCCCCACTGTGTTCACAAGTCCATTCCCTACATCTGCATCTCCATTCCTTCCCTGCAAATAGGTTTGTAAATACCATTTTTCTTGATTTCCATATACATGCATTAGTATGTAATACTTTTTACTCTTTCTGACTTACTTCACTCTGTATAACAGGCTCTAGGTTTATCTACCTCACTCCAATGGATTCAACTTTTTTATTTTTTATTAAAATAAAAAGATATAGTTACTATTTCTGTTGAGTTACAACCCAAAGTTGATATTTTAAGATTCTCAGTTCATTTCAGTTGCTCAGTTGTGTCCGACTCTTTGTGACCCCATGGACTTCAGCATGCCAGTCTTCCCTGTCCATCACCAACACCCGTAGCTTGTCATGTCCATCAAGTTGGTGATGTCATCCAACCATCTCATCCTCTCTCATCCCCTTCTCTTCCCACCTTCAACCTTTCCCAGCATCAGGGTCTTTTCAAATAAGTCAGTTCTTTGCATAGGTGGCCAAAGTGCTAGAAGTTCAGCTTCAGCATCAGTCCTTCCAATGAATATTCAGAACTGATTTCCTTTAGGATTGACTGGTTTGATCTCCTTGCTGCCCAAGGGACTCTCAAGAGTCTTCTCCAACACCAGAGTTCAAAAGCATCAGTTCTTCAGGGCTCAGCTTTCTTTAAGATTCTCAGAAAGAGATAATTCTAATGTATATGAGAGAGAGAGAAAAAATAAGGAATGTTAAAAACAAGCTAAAATCTCTGACAGTCACATTAATAAGGTAAGAGTAAAGTTGTCACAAGCTATGGCCACTTACTGAACAGCAGGATGGGCCAGTCTACCAAGAAAGTTTCTACTACTGGCCAGTACTCAAGTCCGAACAACTATGTTCAGACCTACAAGAAGGATGATGCTGAAGAGAACACCTTATGTTTTGAAAAATGTTTCGATAACTTGAAAGTTCTCTTACAACTCTACATTTCATAGCAGACTTTAAAATGTCAAAAGAGCTAAACTTGTTTACATAGACTATGTATTTAAATACTGTAATCAGCATCCTCATTTGATATCTATTTTATTTTTAGTTGTACCAGAACCAATGTGTGCTTCCCTGACAGCTCAGTTTGTAAGGAATCTGCATGCAATGCAGAAGGCCCTGGTTCGATTCCCAGGTTAGGAAGACCTGCTGGAGTAGGGAAAGGCTACCCACTCCAGTATTCTGGCCTGGAGAATTAGTGGACTGTCTAGTTCATGGGGTCACAAAGAGTCTGAAATGACTGAGTGACTTTAAGAAGAAGATAACCAATGTAGTCATCAATAGGATCAAATATGACCAAAACTGGCATGAAATGCACACTTAGGAAATGTTCAGATGAGTAACTTCAATTCCAAATTAGACCATTCCATTATACAAAATAAAAATATGCTTTGACTATCAAGGAGATTTCAAAATTGTCCTAAACCATAGGACATAGGGAAAATATACTTTGAATATTTAGATGATATAGCAATTCCACCATAGTAGACAAAGACATATGTCATGGTTCCACTCACAGACAATCTGAAATTTTTATTAATGGCCAATACTCAAGTCTCAAATATATTTTAATTAAAAGTAGGTTAGGTAAAATTGGCCTTAAAATTAATTTTTCCTACTCAATTTGAAATTCTAAGTGACTTAAAAAAAAAACAAACCCTTTAAACCTAAAGTATAAAGTACTTTTTACCACACCAAATCTATTTAGTATGTCTAAGTTAGAAATTCTCTAAAAAATTCACCTAAATAAATGGAGATATTGTCTTGTCTTCCCTTGTGTGCATGCTAAGTCATTTCAGTTGTGCCTGGCTCATTACAACCCCATGGACTGTAATCTGCCAGGCTTATCTCCCCGTATGTTATCTTAAATAGTCAATGCACTCAATCAATAAAAATTTCTTATTTAAATTAGAAAAATTTACTAATGTTTATTTTACTTATTTTATTTTATATCAAAATAAATGAATCAGTCAGCAATAAATGGATCTTCAATTCAGTTCAGTTCAGTCGCTTGGTCATGTCTGACTCTTTGCGACCCCGTGAATCAAAGCACGCCAGGCCTCCCTGTCCATTACCAACTCCTGGAGTTTACCCAAATTCATGTCCATTGAGTCAGTCATGCCATCCAGCCACCTCATCCTCTGTCGTCCCCTTCTCCTCCTGCCCCCAGTTGCTCCCATAATCAGGGTCTTTTCCAATGAGTAAGCTCTTCAAATCAGGTGGCCAAAATATTGGATTTTCAGTTTCAGCATCAGCCCTTCCAATGGACAACCAGGACTGATCTCCTTTACAATGGACTGGTTGGATCTCCTTGCAGTCCAAGGGACTCTCAAGAGTCTTCTCCAACACCACAGTTCAAAAGCATCAATTTTTCGGTGCTTTCTTCACAGTCCAACTCTCACATCCATACATGACCACTGGAAAAACCATAGCCTTGACTAGACAGGTGGCAAAGTAATGTCTCTGCTTTTTAATATGCTATCTAGGTTGGTCACAACTTTCCTTCCAAGGAGTAAGCGTCTTTTAATTTCATGGCTGCAGTGACTTTGGAGCCCCCCAAAATAAAGTCTGACACTGTTTCCCCATCTATTTCCCATGAAGTGAAGGGGCCAGATACCATGATCTTAGTTTTCTGAATGTTGAGCTTTAAGCCAACTTTTTCACTCTCCTCTTTCACTTTCATCAAGAGGCTTTTTAGTTCCTCTTCACCTTGTGCCATAGGGTGGTGTCATCTGCATATCTGAGGTCATTGGTATTTCTTCCAGCAATCTTGATTCCAGCTTGTGTTTCTTCCAGCCCAGGGTTTCTCATGATGTTCTCTGCATAGAAGTTAAATAAGCAGGGTGACAATATACAGCCTTGGCATACTCCTTTTCCTATTTGGAACCAGTCTGTTGTTCCATGTCCAGTTCTAACTGCTGCTTTCTGACACGCATACAGGTTTCTCAAGAGGCAGGTCAGATGGTCTGGTATTCCCATCTCTTTCAGAAGTTTCCATAGTTTATTTTGATCCACAGACTCAAGGTCTTTGGCATAGTCAATAAAGCAGAAATAGATGTTTTTCTGGAACTCTCTTGCTTTTTTGATGATCCAGCGAATGTTGGGAATTTGATCTCTGGTTCCTCTGCCTTTTCTAAAACCAGCTTGAATACCTGGAAGTTCACGGTTCATGTATTGCTGAAGCCTGGCTTGGAGAATTTTGAGCATTACTTTACTTGCGTGTGAGATGAGTGCAATTGTGTGATAGTTTGAGCATTCTTTGGCATTGCCCTTCTTTGGGATTGGAATGAAAACTGACCTCTTCCAGTCCTGTGGCCACTGCTGAGTTTTCCAAATTTGCTGGCATATTGAGTGCAGCACTTTCACAGCATCACCTTTCAGGATTTGAAATGGCTCAACTGGAATTCCATTACATCCACTAGCTTTGTTCGTAGCGATGTTTTCTAAGGCCCACTTGACTTCACATTCCAGGATGTCTGGCTCTAGGTGAGTGATCACACCATCGTGATTATCTGGGTCGTGAAGATCTTTTTTGTACAGTTCTTCTGTGTACTCTTGCCACCTCTTCTTATTATCTTCTGCTTCTGTTAGGTCCATACCATTTCTGTCCTTTATTGTGCCCATCTTTGCATGAAATGTTCCCTTGGTATATCTAATTTTCTTGAAGAGATCTCTAGTCTTTCCCATTCTTTTGTTTTCCTCTATTTCTTTGCATTGATTGCTGAGGAAGGCTTTCTTATCTCTCCTTGTTATTCCTTGGAACTCTGCATTCAAATGGGAATATCTTGCATTTTCTCCTTTGCTTTTCGCTTCTCTTCTTTTCACAGCTATTTGTAAGGCCTTCTCAGACAGCCATTTTGCTTTTTTGCATTTCTTTTCCATGGGGATGATCTTGATCCCTGTCTCCTGTACAATGTCATGAACCTCTGTCCATAGTTCATCAGGCACTCTGTCTATCAGATTTTGTCTCTTAAATCTATTTTTCACTTCCACTGTATAATCATAAGGGATTTGATTTAGTTCATACCTGAATGGTCTAGTGGTTTTCCCTACTTTCTTCAGTTTAAGTCTGAATTTGGCAATAAGGAGTTCATGATCTGAGCCACAGTCAGCTCCCAGTTTTGTTTTTACTGACTGTTAGAGCTTCTCCATCTTTGGCTGCAAAGAATATAATCAATCTGATTTTGGTGTTGACCATCTGGTGATATCCATGTGTAGAGGCTTCTCTTGTGTTTTTGGAAGAGGGTGTTTGCTATGACCAGTGCATTCTCTTGGCAAAACTCCATTAGCCTTTGCCCTGCTTCATTCTGTACTCCAAGTCCAAATTTGCCTGTTATTCCAGGTGTTTCTTGACTTCCTACTTTGCATTCCAGTCCCCTATAATGAAAAGGAAATCTTTTTCGGTGTTAGTTCTAAAAGGCCCTGTAGATCTTCATAGAACTGTTCAACTTCAGCTTCTTCAGTGTTACTGGTTGGGGCATAGGCTTGGATTACTGTGGTTTTGAAATGTTGCGTTGGAAAGGAACAGAGATCATTCTCTTGTTTTTGAGATTGCATCCAAGTACTGTATTCGGACTCTTTTGTTGACCATGATGGCTACTCCATTTCTTCTAACGGATTCCTGCCCACAATAGTAGATATAATGGTCATCTGAGTTAAAATTCACCCATTCCAGTCCATTTTAGTTCGCTGATTCCTAGAATGTCGACATTCACTCTTGTCATCCCCTGTTTGACCACTTCCAATATGCCTTGAATCATGGACCTAACATTCCAGGTTCCTATGCAATATTGCTCTTTACAGCATCAGACCTTGCTTCTATCACCAGTCACATCCACAACTGGGTGTTGTTTTTTTCTTTGGCTCCATCCCTTCATTCTTTCTGGAGTTATTTCTCCACTGATCTCCAGTAGCATATTGGGCATCTACCGACCTGGGGAGTTCATCTTTCAGTGTCCTATCTTGTGCCCTTTTCATACTGTTCATGGGGTTCTCAAGACAAGAATACTGAAGTGGTTTGCCATTCCCTTCTCCAGTGGACCACATTCTGTCCGACCTCTCCACCATGACCCGTCCATCTTGGGTGGCCCCACACGGCATGGCTTAGTTTCATTGAGTTAGACAAGGCTGTGGTCCTGTGATCAGATTGGCTAGTTTTCTGTGATTGTGGTTTCAGTCTGTCTGCCCTCTGATGCCCTCTCGCAACACCTACTGTCTTACTTGGGTTTCTTTTACCTTGGATGTGGGGTATCTCTTCATGGCTGCTTCAGCAAAGCGCAGCTGCTGCTCCTTACCTTGGATGAGGGGTATCTCCTCATGGCCACCCCTCCTGACCTTGAATGTGGAGTAGCTCATCTGGGCCCTCCTGCACCCACACAGCCACAGCTCTTTGGACGTGGGGTAGCTCCTCCCAGCCGCTTCTGCGTGGTCGCAGCCTGGCACTCTCTGTCGTCTCCCCTGACTTTGGGCGAGGGGTAGAGCCTCTCCGCCACACTTCTGCGCAGTGCCTGCGATGGACCACACAGAAATGGATATTCGGGTTCCCATAAATATTTTTTGATTCTTAAAAGGACTTCTTTCCTTTAGGCAGGAATTTAGAAATAAACAAACAAACAAAAAACAAACAAACTTGGGATTCTAAATAGCCTATGTTCTTGTTGTTGTTCCATTGCCAAGTTGTGTCTAACTCTTTGCAACTCATGGACTTTTGCAACACACCAGGCCTCCCTGTCCTTCACCATCTCCCAGAGTTTGCCCAAGTTCATGTCCATTGCATTGGTGATGCCATCCAACCATCTCATCCTCTGTTGCCTTCTCCTTCTGCCTTCAATCTTTCCCAGCATCAGTGTCTTTTCCAATGAGTCAGCTCGTCACATTAGGTGGCCAAAGTATTGGAGCTTCAGCTTAAACATCAGTCCTTACAATGAGTATTCATGATTGGTTTCCTTTTTGATTGACTGGTTTGATCTTCTTGCTGTCCAAGGGACTCTCAAGAGTCTTCTCCAGCATCATAGTTTGAAAGCATCAGTTCTTCGGTGCTATGCCTTCTTTATGGTCCAAGACTCTCACATCCATACCTATCTATTGGAAAGACCATAGCTTTGACTATAAGGACCTTTATCGACAAAGTGATGTCTTTGCTTTTCAATACACCATCCAGGTTTGTCAGCTTTGTCATGGTTTGTAAGTGTGCAAAATCACAAAGACCAATTAAAAGTCAACAACAAATTAATATAAAATCATATACAGAGCAAGATTACTGATCTATCTTTCCAAATAAACAATCACTAGGTAAATTAAAGAACACTATTACATTTTGCTTTGTAATTTTTATTTCTAGTTTAAAAATTACTGAGAAGGAAATGAAAAAATAAAATCATCTTTTAATTTCTGCACTTTGCATTTAGAGTCAGTGTCTCAGCTCTCCCTGAAGACTCCTTTTCCTGATACTGTTCTTTTATCCCACTGTCTTATAGGTTTAAACCCCACAGATTCATTGTTTAAACACTCATATGCCAAAGACTCAACTGTTTTGTTTTCAAACTTTGAATTCTCTAAGGACTCCAGACTCAGTGTTATAATACATAAATAATATAATGTTCTATAATATGTGATGTTAATAACTTTCTTCTTCTTAAACTCCTTCACTTGCTTGATGAAAGTCACGCTACCTGTCTCTTTTCTTAAAAAGCTCTTAAGTTATCTAAACCCTGCTATCCTTTTTGGCCTTTTCATAAATTATCCCCCAACCTGTATATATATTTGTCTACTTTCTGTTCAGTGTGATAACACATATCAAAGACATTCTAACTTAATGGCTTTTCTTTTGCTATTAACTTTATTTTGCCTTTCATGATGTTCTCCCAATCTTTGTGTGGCTATTTTTCCTTTATCATTAAGATTCCAGTTTAAATGTCACCACTTCAAAGAGATCATCTTATTCTACAATACATGATTCTGGTTTAATTCTCTGCTCTCAGCTTTTATGTCTTATTGATATATTTTCAAGTATTCATATTTGGGGAACTTGGGTGGAGAAGGAGATGTTTTCAGTTTTACTTTGTTTATTTCAAAGCATCTCTAGGATTGTTGGACCAAAGTCTCAATAAATATTCATTGATTGATTAGTAGCTATTATTAATTGCATTTCAATTTCTAATTCCAAAGAACATATGACTATTTTTTCCAACTAATTTATTTCATGCTTAGCTTTCATACTTATTCTTCTTCCATTCATTCATTCAACAAGTGTGTATTACATGTCTGCCTTTATAATATGTAAGACAGGTCTCTCTAAATTTTCAAGTTGCTGCTTCAACCCAAGGTTGTGAAATTGAAAAACAAATGCGAAGAAATGAAATTAGTTTTTGTGCTAGTTTTTCCCCTCTCTTGAAATACTACATTATTTTTTCTTTCTTTTAATCTCTAGCCACTCAAGCTTCAGCTAAGTTTCAAAGAGCTAAAACTGCCTTCAAGAATAATTTATTTTAAGGTCATGCCTGACCAGCTCCATTCACATAGGAGATGTCAGTTATGTTCTTTACAATTTTCTTTGGGAGATTTGACATGTACTACTGATATGCAAATTATATATTTAGTTTTGGAATTAAAATAATATGGGGTGCATATTTGCTTTTTTGAGCAACTATCAATTTTTTTCAACCAGCATCTCCATATTTCATGAACAGTGACTTTTCCAGTGTACATTTATATTAAAACTCTTGCTTACTTAACCCAGTTCTTTAATTCTTTATTTCATTGATATTTAGATGTCTGGAATATTTCAGACATTACCTGACAAAATATTTTAAGTAGGTTGTTGTGGAAATGTGGACTTGAGACATGTACAACCCCCAGTGCAAATCAATAGGTTGGAGAATTTGTCTAACCATTTGTAATAAAATATAGCAACTGAGATAAATAGAATTATGACTTTATTCTTGGAATGAAAATTAAATATGGAGAGAGTTTAAATAAAAGATTTTAAGAGTATGTACATGACAGAAGAGGAATGGATCTAGGAAAAGTTATACTGGGATAAATATCTATTTGTCATCTTACTAACTCATGGGAACCTGTTTAGTTAGAGTATTAGATCACTTCTCAAACAGCACTTTTGTGTTTAGGGAAACATATCCACTTTTCAGATATAATACCTTGAAGAAAGCAAAGAACTAAATAGTAAACATTTAAACATTTCATGAAGCACAGTGGGACATAAATATTAAAAGTACTCATGAACTCATGATTACAGATAAAGCAAATTTGAAATGAAATATTTACCTTTATTACTAGTTATAGGTCTGTACCTACAGAACATTTAAATAAATCAATCAATTTATTATAAAGTACCAAGCAACTTGATTTCCATTTGTTGCTACTGTTGTTGTTATTTTATTAACCAAACTGACTCTTTTTGGTCTGAATCAATTTATTTTCTTGCTGTTGTGTAGAAACATTCTTAATGTTGGCTATGGGCATTCAATGGCAAAACAAACAACAAAACTGAGAAGAAAAATGACTGTAGCACAGATTTTAAGAAACATATTTTCCTGCTCACTGATCTCCTTTTATCTTCTGCCCATATGCTTCTGTGCTGCAGTTTTATCTCTTCCACACTTACGGACTGCTTTGGCAGGGGAAATGAATTCTGATGAGACAGTCTTGGTAACACTCCAGAACATTTCTAAGTTCAGATAGCAAACATAGGACCTGCATTGCTATGTGTTGCAAGGATTTAACCTCTGCTTGTCAACTCTCTCTGACTTGTTTGCTTGTTTATCATGATTTTATGACGTGTGTTTGTAATACTCAGTGATTCAATTCTGTTGTTACTTTTGACAGATTTTTGACCAAACCATGAACTCATTTTTAAAAATTCACCATTTTGGGCTTGGAGGAAGATAGAAATGTATGTATCATGGAAATATATGCAAAGAAAGTACTTTTCAAGTACCTATAGGACCAGATAAAGTGCAGCCATGCAAGGTAAGTCATGTAATGCCAACAATAGTAATAGTACTAGTAGCATATTCACCCCTGATTAGCCACAAAAGGGAATCTTGTTTTATTTCTTCTCTCAACATGATGCTTTATGCAAATAATTTGCATATATTAGTAAGTCAGTGGGTTGCAGCTTTTCAGACTGAATACAAAATGTGTCATCTCCCATGTTAAAAATACATATACTTGTATCTATATATACATTTGGACAGTTCTAAGTAATAGACAGTAATATTACTGCCACACCCTTCTCTCTCTTGCTCTGTCTATCTATGTCTCTGTTTTTCTCTCTCTCAAAATTTCTCCCTCTCTCTCTTTTCTCTCTCTTACTGTCTTTGGAACCACTGTTCTGCTTACACAACAGACTCTCATTCCTGCTCCAACTACAGTTGTTCTGGTAGAAATAATAGAAGAAGAGTTGGAAGAAGTAACATTTATTTCAACAAACCTTTGTGAAGTGTGTACAAGGTGCCAGGTACTAAGCTCTTCCATTCATCTGTTCATATTAACCATGATGGAAATACGAATAGCAATGACAGACATTTCTCATAAAACTTAAATAATTATGCCGTCATCGTTGTCTTTCATATGATACTAATTTGCATTTTGTGAAGCTACAAAGTTACACATTAATATGCAAGATCTTTCCCTATGTTACAGTTTTGTTCCGTATGTGGAGACCTCATCAGTCTTTTTTTCATTTTTCTGTTTGAGTTGCAACTATATAAAGAAATTTAAGGTTGCGTGGCACTGGAGTGACTTTGAGGAGATACTCCAAGTCCAAGGGCAAAGAAGAAGCCCCAGCAAGATGGTATGGGGGCAAAATCACGTTTAGAATCAAGCCCCATAACCAGCAGAGATACTTAGAGAGCTCAAACATACTTTGTGCGCACTGGGGCCCAGAGACCCCACAGAGACTGAGACAGAACTGTGTTTGAGAGTCTCCTCAGGAGGTACAGGTCAGAAGTGGACTGCTGCAGGGGCGGGGGCTCTGGGTGCAGCAGACCTGGGTATGGGATAAGCCCTCTTGGAGGAGGCAACCGTTAACCCCACCATAGAGATGCCAGAACTCACACAGGACTGGAGAAAAAGACACTTGGAGGGCATGAACAGAACCTGTGTGCACCAGGACCCAGGAGAAAGGAGCAGTGACCCCACAAGAGACTGAATGAGACTTGCCCATGAGTGTCCAGGAATCTTGGTGAAGGCATGGGTCAGCAGTGGCCTGCTGCAGGGTTGGGGGCACCGAGTGTAGCAGTGCTTGCATGGGACCTTTTGTTTGTTTGTTTGTTTTTCTTTTTTTTTCAGTGGGTTTTGTCATACATTGATATGAATCAGCCATAGAGTTACACGTATTCCCCATCCTGATCCCCCCTCCCACCTCCCTCTCCACCCGATTCTTCTGGGTCTTATATGCAAAGCATGGGACCTTTTGAAGGAGGTCGCCATTATCTTCATTATCTCCACCACAGTTTGGCCTCAGACCAAATAAAAGGGAGGGAACACAACCCACCCTTCAACAGAAAATTGGATTAAAGGTTTACAGAGCATGATCCCACCCATCAGAACAAGACCCATTTTCCCCCTCAGTCAGTCTCTCCCAACAGGAAGCTTCCATAAGCCATTTACTTTCTCCATCACAGGGTAGACATACTGAAAACCACAGTCACAGAAAATCTGATCACATGGACCACAGCCTCTTCTAACTTAATGGAATGAGTTATGACTCATGCAATGTAGGGCCACCAAGATGGACGGGTCATGGTAGAGGGTTCTGACAAAACAGGGTCCACTGGAGAAGGGAATGGCAAACCACTTTAGTATTCTTGCCTTGAGAACCCCGTGAACAGTATGAAAAGGCAAAAAGACAGGACATGGAAAGATGAACTCCCCAGGTCAGTAGGTGCCCAATATGCTACTGGAGATCAATGGAGAAATAACTCCAGAAAGAAGGAAGAGACAGAGCTAAAGCAAAAACAACACCCAGTTGTGGATGTGACTGGTGATGGAAGTAAGGTCCAATGTTGTAAAGGGCAATATTACATAGAAACCTGGGATGTTAGGTCCATGAATCAAGGCAAATTGTAAGTGGTCGAACATGATGTGGCAAGAGTGAACGTTGACACTTTAGGAATCGTCAAACTAAAATAGATTGGAATGGGTGAACTTAACTTAGATGACCATTATATCTAATACCATGGGCAAGAATCCATTAGAATTAATGGAGTAGCTCTCATAGTCAAAAAAAGTGACAACAAAAGAATTTTTAATCCAATTTTCTATTGAAGGGTGGGGATGTGTTCCCTCCCTTCTATTTGGATGCAATCTCAAAAACTACAGAATGATCTCTGTTCCTTTCCAAGGCAAACCATTAAATATCATGGTAATCCAAGTCTATACCCAGACCAGTTATGCTGAAGAAGCTGAAGCTGAATGGGTCTATGAAGACCTCCAAGACCTTCTAGAACTAACACCCAAAAAAGAATTCCTTTTCATTAGAGGGGACTGGAATGAAAAGATAGGAAGTCAAGAAATGCCTGGAGTTACAGGCAAATTTGGCCTTGGAATACAGAATGCAGCAGGGCAAAGGCTAATAGTTTTGCCAAGAGAACGCTCTGGTCATAGCAAACACCCTCTTCCAACAACACAAGAGAAGACCCTTCACATGGACATCACCAGATGGTCAATACTGAAATCAGATTGATTATATTCTTTGCAACCAAAGATAAAGAGGCTCTATACAGTCAGAAAAAAACAAGATCAGGAGTTGATTGTGGCTCATTATGAACTTCTTATTGCCAAATTTAGACTTAAATTGAAGAAAGTAGGGAAAACTGCTAGGCCATCGGGTATGACCTAAATCAAATCCCTTATGATTATACAGTGGAAAGGACAAATAGATTCAAGGGATTAGATCTGATAGACAGAGTGCTTGAAGAACTATGGACAGAGGTTCGTGACATTGTACAGGAGACAGGGATCAAGACCACCACAAGAAAAAGAAATGCAAAAAGGCAAAATGGTTGTCTGAGGAGGCCTCACAAAAATCTATGTAATGAAGAGAAGGGAAAAGCAAAGGAGAAAAGGAAAGATCTACCCATTTGAATACAGAGTGCCAAAGGAGAGTAAGGAGAGATATGAAAGACTTCCTCAGTGATTAATGCCAAGAAATAGAAGAAAACAATAGAATGGGAAAGACTAAAGATCTCTTCAAGAAAATGAAATATACAAGGGGACTTTTCATGCAAAGATGGGCACAATAAAGGACAGAAATGGTATGGACTTAAAAGAAGCAGAAGATATTAACAAGAGGTGGCAAGAGTACACAGAAGAACTACACACACACAAAGATCTTCATGACCCAGATAATCACGATGGTGTGATCACTCACCTAGAGACAGACATCCTGGACAGGGAAGTCAAGTGGGCCTTAGGAAGCAGCACTACAAACAAAGCTAGTAGAGGTGATGGAATTCCAGTTGAGCTATTTCAAATCCTGAAAGATGATGCTGTGAAAGTGCTGCACTCAATATGCCAGAAAATTTGGAAAACTCAGCAGTGGCCACAGGACTGGAAAAAGTCAGTTTTCATTCCAACCCCAAAGAAAGGCAATGCCAAAGAATGCTCAAACCACTGCACATTTGCACTCATCTCACACACTAGCAAATTAATGCTCAAAATTCTCCAAGCCCAGCTTCAACAGTACATGAACTGAGAACTTCCAGATGTTCAATCTGGATTTAGAAAAGGCAGAGGAATCAGAGATCAAATTGCCAACATCCTTTGGATCACTGAAAAAGCAAGAGAGTTCCAGAAAAGCATGTACTTCAGCTTTATTGACTGTGCCAAAGACTGTGATTGTGTGGGTCACAACAAACTGGAGAACTCTGAAAGAAATGGGAATACCAGATCACCTGACCTGCCTCCTGAGAAATCTGTATGTAGGTCAGGAAGCAACAGTTAGAACTGGGCATAGAACAACATACTGTTTCCTAATTGGGAAAGGAGTATGTCAAGGCTGTATATTGTCACCCTGCTTATTTAACTTATATTTAGAGTACATCATGAGAAATGCTTGGCTAGATTAAGAACAAGCTGGAATTAAGATTCCCAGGAGAAATATCAGTAACCTCAGATATGTAGATGACATCACCCTTTTGGCATAAAAGAAAGAACTAAAGAGCCTCTTGATGAAAGTGAAAGAGGAGAGTGAAAAAGTTGGCTTAAAGCTCAACACTCAGAAAACTAATGTCATGGTATCTTGTCCCATCACTTCATGGCTAACAAATGGTAATCAATGAAAACAGTGACAGACTTTATTTTCTTGGGCTGAAAAAATCACTGCAGATGTTGCCTGCAGCCATGAAATTAGAAGATGTTTTCTCCTTGGAAGAAAAGTTATGACCAACCTAAACAGCATTTTAAAAAGCAGAGACATTACTTTGCCAACAAAGGTCTATAGAGTTCAAAGCTATGGTTTTTCCAGTAGTCATGTATGGATGTGAGAGTTGGACTATAAAGAAGGCTGAGCACTGAAGAATTGATGCTTTTGAACTGTGGTGTTGGAGAAGACTGCTGAGAGTCCCTTGGACTGCAAGGAGATCCAACCAGTCCATCCTAAAGGAGATCAGTCCTGAATATTCATTGGATGGACCCATGCTGAAGCTGAAACTCCAATACTTTGGCCACCTGATATAAAGAACTGACTCATTTGAAAAGACCCTGATGCTGCAAAAGATTGAAGATGGGAGGAGAAGGGGTGATAGAAGATGAGATTGTTAGATGGCATCACTGACTCAATGGACATGAGTTTGAGTAAACTCCAGGAGTTGGTGATGGACAGGGAGGTCTGGCATGCTGCAGTCCATGGGGTCACAAAGATCCGTACATGACAGAGTGACTGAACTGAAGGAAATTTATCTCATTAATGGAGAACTTGGAGACTTAAGATAAGCAAATATTTGTGCAATTTAGCCATTCCTTTTGTTCTTTTTAAAAATCTTCTCAGATTTTATCTCTTTGAGAATGTGGCTGTTATTCCGTGCTCACTCTCTCTCTCTCTCTCTCTTTTTTTTTTCAGGGAAATTCTTAACATTGATGAGCATGTATAAAACTTTATTGGTTGTAATAAACAATTTCTTTTCAAAGAATTAATTGAGTAGTAGCATATTTTGTTTAGAGCTAGCACAACTTTATTTATATAATTGCTAAAATTTTAGAATCATAGTTTGTTTCATGGTAAATAAGAGAAATGTGAGAAACCCTATAGATGATGAGAACTGTTCTCCTGGGAACTCATCGTACACATTGTTCTGATACATCAGTTTTTGTGAGAAAGGGTGTGGTTTATTCTGTGGCTATTGTGTGTCACAATTCTTTCTTTTCCTTGGTCTTTAAGTACATGAAAAATGAATATATATGGATCAAATTCATCAAAAGAAAGGCATTAAGGTGGAGTCTAGAAGGCTTTCAAATGCGAATCTTCCAACTCTTTTCTCCTGTGGATTCAAGACAGCATAAACTCTCAAGCATTGATGTGTGATGACAGGGACAGGTAATTGCCAACCTCAGGAGCTGACCCAAGGCTTAGCGTTCTGAAGCATTTATTGGAGCTTCATCAGGTAGGCATGATTAATTGCTCATATGAGTGATCTCCTGGTGAGGGGTATATTAGCAATGACTCTAGTGTGGGATTGCTCATAAGAATAAAGTTGTATGCAGGATTTACACTCCTTTAATCTGATCTCAGGTTATCTCCTCCTAAAATGATTCTCTGGTTCCTTTTATCTGGGCTTAGGTGGTCTTTTTTGTAATGAAGAATGCTAACATCTTACATTTTTTTGGGGGAGGGGGGTTAGCTCTATAAAGAGTTCAAAGATACTGATATGTGTAACCCTAGAGGCAGAACCAATATGCTCCCCAAAAGCTGCATTATTTTTTCTTGGCTGATTCTCCCTTGTTTCTGCATCCCCTCCCTTCCCTGATTCAGTTCAGCTCAGTCGCTCAGTCATGTCCGACTCTTTATGACCCCATGAATCGCAGCACACCAGGCCTCCCTGTCCATTACCAACTCCTGGCATTTACTCAAACTCATGTCCATTGAGTCGGTGATGCCATCCAGCCATCTCATCCTCTGTCGTCCTCTTCTCCTCCTGCCCCCAATCCCTCCCAGCATCAGAGTCTTTTCCAATGGCTTCCTCTTCGCATGAGGTGGCCAAAGTATTGGAGTTTCAGCTTCAACATCAGTCCTTCCAGGACTGATCTCCCAGTCCTGGAACACCCAGGACTGATCTCCTTTAGGATGGACTGATTGGATCTCCTTGCAGTCCAAGGGACTGTCAAGAGTCTTCTACAACACCACAATTCAAAAGCATCAATTCCTCCACACTCAGCTTTCTTTAGAGTTCAACTCTCACATCCATACATGACTACTGGAAAAACCATAGCTTTGACTAGACAGACCTTTGTTGGCAAAGTAATGTCTCTGCTTTTTAATATGCTGTCTAGGTTGGTTATAGTTTTTCTTCCAAGGAGCAAGCATCTTTTAATCTCATGGATGCAGTCACCATCTGCAGTGATTTTGGAGTGCCCTCCCCCCCCATGAAATCTGTCACTGTTTCCATTGTTTCCCCATCTATTTGTCATGATTGATGGGACCAGATGCAATGATCTTAGTTTTTTGAATGTTGTGTTTTAAGCCAGCTTTTTCACTCTCTGTCATTTTCATCAAATGGCTCTTTAGTTCTTCACTTTCTGCCCTAAGGGTGGTTTCATCTGCATATCTGAGGTTATTGTCCTGGCAATTTTGATTCTAGTTTGTGCTTCATCCAGACTGGCATTTCACATGTTGTACTCTGCATATAGGTTAAATAAGCAGGGTGACAATATACAACCTTGAAGTACCCCTTTTCCTATTTGGAACCAGTCTGTTATTCCACGTCCAGGTCTAACTATTGCTTCTTGACCTGCATACAGATTTCTCAGGAGGTTGGTAAGGGGGTCTTTTATTCCCATATCTTGAAGAATTTTCCACAGTTTGATGTGATCTACATAGTCAAAGGCTTTGTTGTAATCAATAATGCAGAAGTAGATGTTTTTCTGGAATTCTTTTGCTTTTTCTATGATCCAACATGGTGAACTCCGGGAGTTGGTGATGAACAGGGAGGCCTGGTGTGCTGCGGTCATGGAGTCGCAAAGAGTCGGACACAACTGAGTGAGTGAACTGAACTGAACTGAAATTCTTTTTTGGTCTCACATGAACTAATTTTATAAAGCAAAACCTTAAAGAATTAAAATGTTTCCAAATACTTTAATTTTGTCCCAGAACAAATCTCAAGAATAAGAATAAAAATTATTCAATATGCAATAAGGTAAAATATAGAATATTCTATAGAATATAAAATATGAAATGTTTTACAATCAATCAAAAATCACCAGGTATTCAAAGAAACAGGAAATAAAACCTGCAATTATGAGAAAAGTCACATATTCAAAAATGACACAGAAATAACTCAGAGTATAGTATTAGCAGACAAGTATAGTCATTTTAATGTAGCATTTTAAGTTATTTTAACAAGTTCATTCTTGAACATTTAACTTGTGTTCAAGAAGCTAAAATCTTAGCTTATGATAAAAATCTTAAGTCCACATATCTAAGCAGTTCAACACACCCAAAGTATAAGAAGTGTTAAAAGAAAAAAAAAACTATATCAAGGTATATGGAAATCAAATTTCTTAAAAAACCATTTAAAAAACAAAAGTCTTAAACACAACCAGAGGGGAAAATAGACAAATCACATTCAAAGAAACAAAGATAAGAATGTCAGCAGACTTCTTTTTGTGAATAATATAAGCCAGAGACAGAAGAGTAACAAGGGACTTAAAAAAAGATCTGTCAACCTGATATTTTATACTCAGTGAAAATGTTTTTAAAAATACTTGAAAAGTACAGGTTTATTTAGTCATGCAGAAGCAAAGTAATTCATAAACATTATACCTGCACTGTAGCAAATTTATACATTGCTTCATATAACAAACTGTTATCTCAAATTGGATCATAGACTTAAGATAAAACCTAAAATATACAACTTCTGGAAGGAAAAAGAGAAAATCTTTGTGTCATGGTTGGAAAGTACTTCTTAGGTAAGACACTGACACCACAATGCATTAAAAATTTTGATGTCACAAAAATTAAATATCTTCTTCAAAATATACCATTAAGAGAATAAAGAGGCAAACTAAAGACTGGAAAATATTTTCAAATCACATATCTGATAAAGAACTTACATCTGGAATATAGAAATAGTTCACAAATCCAATAGAGAATGATCAACCCATTCAAAAAAACAAATAAGCATAAGATTACAACAAACTCCCCCAGTAAAGAAGATAAATGAATGTCTAATAAGTACATGAACAGTGCTCACATCATTGGATAAGATATACATGAAAATTAAAGCCAAAATCAGGTATACCTACAATCCTATTAAAATGTGTATGTTAAAAAGACTTACCTTATCAATTGTTTATTAGAAGGCAGAGTTATTAGAACTTCCATAGATTGCTGGTACAAAGGAAAAAAAATATACAACTCATTTGAAAAATAATTTGGTGGTTTAAAGAAAATATATACCTTTTAAGCATTTTACTACTAGGTATTTATAATAGAAAAAGGAAATAAATGGCCCTACAAAGACTTACTTATGAATCTTTATGGCAGCTTTATTTTTAACAGCCCAAAGCTGGGAACCAAATCAAAAGTCCATCAGTAGGTAAATGGATAAAATTTATTTTTAAAAAATAAAACAGACTACTAAACAGTTAAAAAAGGAAAAGAATTTCAACATGTGTTGAAAACTAAGACCTTGGACTAAATTTAATCCATAACCTGTTTTTGTGTGGCCTACAACGTAAGAATGTTATTTACATTTTAAGATTTATAAATAAGCAAAGAAGAATATTCAACAGAAAACTTAAAGGCCTAACAAAACATTACTATACAAATTTTGTTAAAAAAAAAAAAATTGTTGACCCCTGCACTATAACATCCTCTTAAATTCTCATAGTGGTTTCAGTTCAGTTCAGTTCAGTCACTCAGTCGTGTCCAACTCTTTGTGACCTCATGAATTTCAGCACACCAGGCCTCCCTGTCCATCACCAACTCCTGGAGTTTACCCAAACTCATGTCCATCCAGTCAGTGATACCATCCTGCCATCTCATCCTCTGTCATCCTCTTCTCCTCCTGCTCCCAATCCCTCCCAGCATCAGGGTCTTTCCAGTGAGTCAACACTTCGCATGAGGTGGCCA
The DNA here is from genome assembly GCF_910594005.1 of Cervus elaphus. Taxonomy (NCBI): domain Eukaryota; kingdom Metazoa; phylum Chordata; class Mammalia; order Artiodactyla; family Cervidae; genus Cervus; species Cervus elaphus. The sequence continues at coordinate 28,756,823 of NC_057833.1, read as the reverse complement.
AGGTACTGGAGTTTCAGCTTCAGCATCAGTCCTTCCAATGAATACCCAGGACTGATCTCCTTTAGGATGGACTGGTTGGATCTCCTTGCAGTCCAAGGGACTCTCAAGGGTCTTCTCCAACACCACAGTTCAAATGCATCAATTCTTTGGCACTCAGCTTTCTTTATAGTCCAACTCTCACATCCATACATGACCACTGGAAAAACCATAGCCTTGACTAGACAAAGTAATGTCTCTGCTTTTTAGTATGCTATCTAGGTTGGTCATAACTTTCCTTCCAAGGAGTAAGCGTCTTTTAATTTCATGGCTGCAATCACCATCTGCAGTGATTTTGCAACCCCAAAAAATAAAGTATGACACTATTTCCACTGTTTCCCCATCTATTTACCATGAAGTGATGGGACCAGATGCCATTTTCTTAGTTTTCTGAATGTTGAGCTTTAAGCCAACTTTTTCACTCTCCTCTTTCACTTTCATCAAGAGGATTTTTAGTTCCTCTTAATTTTCTGCCATAAGGGTGGTATAGTCTGCATATCTGAGATTATTGATATTTCTTCCAGCATTCTTCATTCCATCTTGTGCTTCTTCCAGCCCAGGGTTTCCCATGATGTTCTCTGCATAGAAGTTAAATAAGCAGGGTGTCAATATACAGCCTTGACGTATTCCTTTTCCTATTTGGAACCAGTCTGTTGTTCCATGTCCAGTTCTAACTGTTGCTTCCTGACATGCATACAGGTTTCTCAAGAGGCAGGTCAGGTGGTCTGGTATTCCCATCTCTTTCAGAATTTTCCACAGTTTATTGTGATCCACATAGTCAAAGGCTTTGGCGTAGTCAATGAAGCAGAAATAGATGTTTTTCTGGAACTCTCTTTCTTTTTTGATGATCCAGCGAATGTTGGCAATTTGATCTCTTGTTCCTCTGCCTTTTCTAAAACCAGCTTGAATACCTGAAAGTTCACGGTTCACGTATTGCTGAAGCCTGGCTTGGAGAATTTTGAGCATTACTTTACTTGCGTGTGAGATGAGTGCAATGTGTGGTAGTTTGAGCATTCTTTGGGATTGCCTTTCTTAGGGATTGGAATGAAAATGGACCTTTTCCAGTCTTGTGGCCACTGCTGAGTTTTCCAAATTTGCTGGCATATTGAGTGCAGCATTTTCAAAGCATCATCTTTCAGGATTTGAAATAGCTCAACTGGAATTCCATCACCTCCACTAGCTTTGTTTGTAGTGATTCTTCCTAAAGCCCACTTGACTTCACAATCCAGTGTGTCTGGCTCTAGGTGAGTGATCACACCATTGTGATTATCTGGGTCGTGAAGATCTTTTTTGTATAGTTCTTCTGTGTACTCTTGCACCTCGTCTTAATATCTTCTGCTTCTGTTAGGTCCATACCATTTCTGTCCTTTATTGTGCCCATCTTTGCATGAAATGTTCCCTTGGTATTTCTAATTTTCTTGAAGAGATCTCTAGACTTTCCCATCTGTTGTTTTCCTCTATTTCTTTGCATTGATTGCTGAGGAAGGCTTTCTTATCTCTCCTTGCCATTCTTTGGAACTCTGCATTCAAATGGGAATATATTTCCTTTTCTCCTTTGCTTTTCGCTTCTCTTCTTTTCACAGCTATTTGAAAGTCCTCCTCAGACAGCCATTTTGCTTTTTTGCATTTCTTTTCCATGGGGATGGTCTTGATCCCTGTCTCCTGTACAATGTCATGAACCTCTGTCCATAGTTCATCAAGCACTCTGTCTATCAGATTTTGTCTCTTAAATCTATTTTTCACTTCCACTGTATAATCATAAGTGATTTGATTTAGATCATACCTGAGTGGTCTAATGGTTTTCCCTACTCTCTTCAGTTTAAGTCTGAATTTGGCAATAAGGAGTTCATGATCTGAGCCACAGTCAGCTCCTGGTCTTGTTTTTGCTAACTGTATAGAGCTTCTCCGTCTTTGGCTGCAAAGAATAAAATCAATCTGATTTCAGTGTTGACCATCTGGCGATGTCCATGTGAAGGGTCTTCTCTTGTGTTTTTGGAAGAGGGTGTTTGCTATGACCAGAGCGTTCTCTTGGCAAAACTCTTTTAACCTTTGCCCTGCTTCATTCTGTACTCTAAGGCCAAATTTCCTTGTTACTCCAGGTGTTTCTTGACTTCCTACTTTTGCATTCCAGTCCCAAGTAATGAAAAGGACATCTTTTTTGGTTGTTGGTTCTAAAAGTTCTTGTAGGTCTTCATAGAACCGTTCAATTTCAGCTTCTTCAGCATTACTGGCTGTGGTATAGACTTGGATTACTGAGATATTGAACAGTTTGCCTTGGAATTTTTATAGTTGTTTAGAAATCCCTTATTCTCATATTTAGAAAATGTCGTTTCCCATAATCTCATGAAGTAGGCAGTTAAGTAAAAAAAACTACAGAGTTTGTTATCTGTTACAAATTCACCACTTCTGAAAGACTTTAATATCTTCCCAATATCTTCATACAAAGTTCCAAATCATCAGCAGAGCTTAAAATGTCTCTTATGACCTGATCCTTACTTAACCTTCTAGTCTTGTTGGTGGCCAATTCTTACTATTCTCCAGCAAATATGGACACTTTTTAGAGCATAGGAAAGCTGCTTACTGTATTAATTCAAATAAATTAATCCTCCAGATAATGAGTATTAACAAATAAAGGCATATCAGGGTCAATTCATCAGGAAGACATAAAAAATCATAACTGCGTGTGAACCTAATAATAGAGCATCAAAATAGACGGGGCAAAAGTGGCCAGAAGTGAAAGGAGACATAAAGAAATCAACATTACAGTTGGAAATTAAATACTGCCTTTTTCATAACTGATAGAACAATATTACAGAGAATCAGCAAAGGCATTGGATTTTTGAATGCACTGTATTTTCAGAAACAGTGAAAATGTAACATAAATTCTGTAGGACTTAATTACTTAATTGTCTACTTCATTAGATTATGGGAGGTGACATTATCTAAATATAACTATTATAAATTTCCAAACTCAAAAAAGGCGCACATGCCTTTTTTTTTTTTGCAGATAATTTCTTCCCAACCTATTTTTCTAGAATAACTTTAACTTATACTTTTCAATATCAATGTATATTTTGTATATTCATATATACATATGCATGTATTTATGTATATATATCGACCTTATTTTATTTTAATCAATTGCAAGCTGTGGCAAAGTAGCAGAATATCAAAGAGAAGGAAAACAGAATGAAAGTCAATATACCCAATATGCCTACCTAAACTTCTGTTTAAAGAAACTCCTTGCAGTACACTTGAAAATCATTACTTTTGGTTTCCTTAACCTCTCCCTAAATCAAAATTTAGCTCCAACCTAATTTTATTCTCTTTTCCCTAAAGCACTCATCTCAGGTCCTTTGATCTCAGAATACTTATTAAATTCTGTGTATATTTCTATTACATTTATTTTGTTCATGAAAGTGTCCTAAATATGACCATATAAAATTATAACTGCACTTCTCAGAAAGTTATACAAGTGCAGGTTCACAAATATTCAGTTTTTATATTCTACTTCATATTTCCTCTTGTTTGCCTCTTTTTGAGCAGACCACTAAGAAAGATACTCTATAACTATGGCCAGTTTGTAAATGGCATTAAGAAAGGATGTGCTTTCCCGCCTAAAGGGTCTGACCTGGCATTTTTTTCTTGATAGACAAGATGATTTTCTGAAAGATTAAGAAGAAATCAGTTAAAAGTAGGTAGAGTATTCATAGCATCTCTGGATTGTACCTACTTACAGTTTCTAAAAACTAGCATAACTCAGGGAATGCAATAATTCTCATATTGCTCTAATAATTTGGTCTGTACATGCAGTAATACAGGCAAGAACTTCAAAATCCAGAAAGGTATGGACAGATTGAAGTTGTCCAGCATCCTTGAGACCATTTGGGAACCACTAGTGACATAAAACTTTGGTTTTAATGTTTCCATGGGCCCCACCCAAGTTAAGGAATCTGAATAGACTGAATAAACAAACAAAAAAAGGTCTGGAAGGCAAACTTGGTGAAAGAATTAAGTAGGAAAAGCAAAAAGAAAAACTTTTCCTCAAATTGTATCGATAAGCAAGATTTAACATTTTTTTTTTTAACAAGTTTATCCTCATGTAAGTTCCAGGTCTAAATTCATAACACTCATGTCTTCTAGAAATTCTTCAGCTGAGAATATGTTTTCAGCTGAGAATTCATAGATTATTAGTGCCCTCAGACTTCTGAGAGAAACAAATAGAAATTACCCCAAAGACCTCAAAAAATTCATCAAATAATGATTTTTTTTTTCAGTCACAACACATGTGGTTGTTGTTCAGTTGCTAAGTCGTGTCCAACTTTTTGTGACCCCATGGACTACAGCATTCTAAGCTTCCCTAAGGAGATAGTGTCCTTCACTATCTCCCAGAGTTTTCTCAAATTCATGTCCACTGAGTCAGTGATGCTATCTAATCATGTCATCCTCTGCTGCCCTCTTCTCCTTTTGCCTTCTGTCTTTCTCAGTATTGGGTCTTTTCCAGTGAGTTGACTGATCACATCATGTGGTCAAAGTATTGGAATTCAGCATCAGTCTCTTCAATGAATATTCAAGTTTGATTTCCTTAGTATTGACTGTGTTTGATCTTCTCATGGTCCAAGAGACTCTCATGAGTCTTCTCCAGCACCACACTTTGAAAGCATCAATTCTTCAGCTCTTAGTCTTCTTAATGGTCCAACTCTCATAGCTGTACATGACTACTGGAAAAGCCATAGCTTTGACTATATAGACCTTTGTCAGCAAAGTGATGTCTGGTTTTTAATATGCAGTCTAGGTTTGTCATAGCTTTCCTTTCAATAAGCAAGCATCTTTTAATTTCATTGCTGCAGTCACCATCTGAAGTGATTTTGGAACCCAAGAAAAAAATATCTGTCAATGCTTCCCACTCCTCCCCTATTTGCCATGAAGTGATGGAACCAGATGCCATGATCTTAATTTTTTGAATGCTGTTTTTTTTTTTTTTTTTTTTTTTTTTTGAGTGTTGTGTTTTAAGCCAACTTTTCTGCTCTCCTCTTTCACCCTCATCAAGAGGCTCTTTAATTCCTCTTCTCTTTGATATCATCTTCGTCTGAGCTTATTGATATTTCTCCCAACAATCTTGTTTCCAGCTTGTGATTCATCCAGTCCAGCATTTTGCATGATGTACTCTGTATATAAGTTAAGTAAATAAGGTGACAATATACAGCCTTGTTGTACTCCTTTCCCAATTTTGAACCAGTCAGTTGACCCATGTAAGTTTCTAGCTGTTGCTTCTTGACCTACATATAGGTTTCTCAGGAGACAGGTAAGGTAGTCTGGTATTCCCATCTCTTAAAGAATTTTCCACAATTTGTTGTGATTCACACAGTCAAAGGCTTTAGTATAGTCAATGAAGCAAAAGTAGATGTTTTTCTGTAATTCCCTTGCTTTCTCTGTGATCCAATGAATGTTAGCAATCTCTGGTTCCGCTGCCTTTTCTAAACCCAGCTTGTATATCTGGAAGTTCTTGATTCACATACTGCTGAAGCATGCCAGGCTCCTCTGTTCATGAGATTTTTCAGGCAAGAATACTGGAAGGGGTTGCCATTTCCTCCTCCAGGGAATCTCCCTGATCCAGGGATTGAATCCTGCATCTCCTATGTTTCTTGCATTGAAGGCAGATTTTTTACCCAGCAAGCCATCAGGGAAGCCCCTAACATATATAGTATGTTATTAAAAACAAGCATTAATGATCAAGAAAAGAAACAAACAATAGAATGAGATATATGAATTCAAATATTAGTATTATTCAGATCCAGAAAATAAATGTTTAAGTATTAGTAAAAGTAGAAGTAGACATCAATAGAGAGATAAATAAGCAGAGTATAAAATACGAATAGGCAAATGGCCAATTAAAAACCACTGGTCTTTCCCACAGGTGCCCCGAGTCATGGAGTGAACTGCAGTGGTGGCAGTAGAGGTGTTAAAAACCCTCAGCAAAATATCTTTCTAACCCTAAAAATAGAAAAATGGAGACCTTGTGATTTGTGAGTTGTGAAACTACAATTATTTTTTGCTCTGTTTCGAGGAGGGAGAAGTCTTTCCCAGAGGGTATCCCTAGTACTGCGACACTGCATTAGTAGACAGAGGGCTGAAATTCTGAGAGAAACCCGTCTTTTAGAGCAGCAAACCAGAAAAGCAGTCCCTGGAAGTCAGAGAGTGTGGGCAAAGCAGATCTCCTAATTAAGTGTGTGAACCACACAAGTTCAATTTACCCCTGAGTTGGGCAAATATGAGACAGATTCAAAGCAGTATAGAAAAAACCTTGGAATATATTCTGATATTAGAATCACTGCCCCAGCAACTGAGACAGAGCTCTCAATCTAAACCTAATCATGCAAATTGCTAAAGAGACTGGTGAGTGATCAGAAGATTTTAAACAAGACCCAGAGTCTTCACAACATACTAAAATTGTCTGAGACACAATCCGAAATTCATCCACATGAATGAACCAGGAAAATTCTTAAGGGAAAGGATTGTCAACAGATGCCAATGTTAAGATATTCCATATGGTGGAGATATCAGAGAGAAACTTTAAAGCAGCTATTTTAATCATGCTTCACAAGATAAAATATATGCCCTTAAATGAAAGATAAGAAAGAAATTCTAAGAAAAGGAATAAAGAAAACTGTAAAAGAAGAGAACAAATGGAAATGTGGCAAATATTTAAAATTATCTGTGATACTGTGATACTGCAAACTATAAAACATTACCAAGAAAAACTGAAGATCTAAATAAATAGAAATATTCCTGGACTGGAAGATTCAAATTTAAGACATATTTTTTTCCCAAATTGAAAATATAAATTATCTAGGATAGACAAAATAATTTTTAAAAAGAACAAAATTGGAGGACTTCAACTAGCAGATTTAAAGAATCTCTAAAGTCACTGTGATTAAGAAAATATGGAATTATCAAAAAGATATTTAGGTCAGTGAGAGAGAACTGGTGATTCAGAGATAGATTCACGTGTATCTGGAGCTAGGAAAACTATATATTTATATGGAGAAAATAAATTTTGACTCTTGTCTCATTGTTGTATATAAAAATTGAGATGTATCATTGACCTTGTGGTGAAAACTAAAAAAATAGCATTCTTGAAAGGAATCATAGGAGAAAATCCTTGCAACACTAGAATAAGCAAGCATTTCTTGTATTAGATATGCAGGAAACACACACCGAGAAAATTAATGAATTGAACTTTGTCACAAATAAGAACAATTTCCCTTTGAAAGATTTTGAAAACAAAACAAAGGGATGAAAACAACAACAACAACAACAAAGAATGGGAAAAAATTGCAATACAAATATCTGTCAAATACTTGTATCCAGAATGCATAAAGAATTCTTGCAACACAAGAATAACGTGAATAGCCCAATTTAAAAATAGAATATTAAAACAGACACTTCACAAAAGAATGTATATTTATGACAAATAGGCACTTGAAAAGATGTTCAGCACCTTTAGTCATCAGGAAAATGCAAAGTTATACCACAATGAGAATGTCTATATATCCATCAGAATAACTGCATATTAAAACCTGATGATAACAAGTGTTGATGAAGATGGGTAGCAACTAGAACTCTCATATACACTGGGTGAAGTATAAAGTGGTATCATCACTTTGGTAAACGTTTTGGTTAGAATATGTAGTTAAACACATACCTACCACATAGCCCGGTCATTCCATTTCTAGGTACTTCCCAAGGAGAGTGGTTTGTCAACCAGTCTTCTCCCAGGGTTAATATAAGGTCATAATATCTTTGCAGAGATACAAGCAACTGAGTTTAGAACTTTGTTAGGAGACAATGCCGAGCCTTTTTACATTTTTGAAATTAATTATACCTTAAGATTAAAATATGATATTTTATTATAGATTTTTAAGGCTTTTTCTTTTGATTTTAAAGATCTTGGGAAACAGTTTATAGAACAAATTTTGTAAGGCAATATATGATATAAGAACATAGAAAATTTTATTTTTACCTATGATTTTTACTCTAAAAAATAAACATTACCAGTTACATTCTTATTATTTCATACAGTTTTAAGCATTTTAAAATATGAGATAAAATCAATAAAAATAAAGATTTTTATTATTCCTTATTATTTTAGAATAAATGTGAGATCATAAAAGCTTTTTTCAAAACTTCAGCATTACCCGTTACATTTTCTCTTGTTATTTTAGGTACTTCCTTTTCTTCACTAGTTTCACTTTTTTTTTTTTTAATGCAAAAGTTTCCAATGAACAATTTCTAATAGACCTAACAGATATACAGCATCTTGTTAAAAATTCATGCCGGCCAGAATATTAGAAGGTCAGAAAATGCCTTTGAATTTATGCCATGGTCTTTTAGATAATTCATTCAGGTTTTAAAAGGGAAATTCCTCATTAAGTAAAGGACCTAATGCTTATTAATTTATATGCTTAAGCAAGGGGCACCACTAATTCATTTATTAAATATCAGAGACCGTATGCTTTCACCCCTTGTCCTAGCTTATTGATTAATTGCTTTAAGTCAATACAGATGAAAGCAAAGGGGGAAAACAGTAACCTGGGTGAGTTGCTGATCTTCTTTTTAAACCTAATGAAAGATGGCACTTTTTTATATTCCTGTGCACAAAGCTCAGATGATGAAGTTCAAAATTAGTTTTCTCGTATAACTGAATTTTTCAATCCTTGATCAATGTGATGCAGTCACTTAGATGCAATGAAAATGATATGCAGAAATTTAGGAAGTGAATGGAATGGAAGCCATAATGGAAGCAGACTGTGGAATGCCAGAGTCCATGTCCAGATTGAACACGTTCCTCACGGACACAGATAATTCAACAGAACATATTGCTCAAACATGTTAGCTAGAGATAATACATGCCTAGAGGATAAGGGGGTGAAGCAGAAAGGAAGGAACTGTTTGGTTAGGTGATGTTGAGGAATATTGGGTAAAACATAGATGTAGATAAGGAGAGAAAGGGAAAAAGGGAGAGAGATGTACATATACATATGCATACACACACACATATTTCCTTCGTGGTTGGTTGGCAGGTTGTATGTGCATTTTTTTGTTTGTTTGTTTGTTTTGTCTGTGTTTATCATTTAAGTTACTTTCCCAGCAAGCAGAAGAAAGACATGGCCTAAGTTGAACAGAGTTGGGATATAGTTGTATATCTTGTAGCTCACAGACTTGACAAAGATGGAGAATAGGCTTGAAAAATACAGAAGCTAGGGTCTAGATAGTAAGAACTTATTAAGAATCCTGTCGGGGAACCACCATGGAATGCATGAGCTCCAACTGTCTTTCAGTCAATTGTTTCAGCCCTTGAGTCTTTCAAGTTAAGATGGAAAAACCATAGGAGATAGAATTCACTTGGCTAGTTTAGGTTACATCTGGTGTTTTTATACATAAAGGGCTCCTTTGGTTTATAATTCCACCAGGACTACACATAATCAAGGAGAAGTAACTTCAGGGAAGAGATCAAGGTACTGTTTTCCAAAGAAAGGTAACTCTTGATAACTATAAAATATAATAAAACTCACTACAATGCAGGATTCCCAAGAATATTTTTATACCTATTGTTTCCAAAGTTTATTTGATCTTGACACTTTGTGAGGTTTTATTTACATAAATATTTTTCAGAGCATCAGTGTAACAAATAATGTTTTAGGATACAGCCTGTGGGAAGCCAGACTTACTAGCACAGCACCAGTGATCAGACTACATTGTTAGTAGAGGACATTTATTTACCTGATATGACTCAGTGCGGTTTTTATAAAAGATTTTTTAAGTGTTTTGGGTACTATGTTTTATGCATAACTATGTGCAAGTGCAAGTGAGTAGGAGAGTCAAATTGTCTTATTCTGCTCCAGTTATTATAACAAAATACTATGGCCTAGGTGGATGAAACCACTGATTTTGTCACAGTTATGGAGGGAAGGAAGTCCAGGATCAAGGTGCTGGCAGATTTGGTATCTGGTTAGGTCTTGCATTCTGTCTCATAAACAAATTCCTTACTATGTCCTTACATTGTCTTTCCTCAGTGCCCAAACATTAGGGGAGTGGGCTGGAGGCAGAGAAAGCTCTCAGGTCTCTTTCTGTTTTTATAAGGGCATCAATTCCATCATGAAGACACCATCCACATGACCTCATCTATACCTATCTCCCAAAGACCTCATCTACAAATACTATAACATTGCAGGTTAGGGTTTCAAGATAAGAGTTTTGAGGGAACAGAGGCATTCATTCCCTAATAAAAATATTCTAGATTATTATGTGAAAAAGGAAAGAAATTTCATTTTATAGGACTTTTTACCAAATGTTAGATTGTTGCAATGGAGAAGGAAATGGCATCTGCTCCAGTACTCTTGCCTCAGAAATCCCATGGACAGAGGAGCCTGGTAGGCTACAGTCCATGGGGTCGCTAAGAGTCGGACACAACTGAGCGACTTCCCTTTCAGTTTTCACTTTCATGCATTGGAGAAGGAAATGGCAGCCCACTCCAGTGTTCTTGCCTGGAGAATCCCAGGGACAGAGGAGCCTGGTGGGCTGCCATCTATGGGGTCACACAGAGTCGGACACGACTGAAGCGACTTAGCAGCAGCAGCAGGTTAGTAGAGTAAGAGAAGATGACATTTCAATACGACATTTTTTTTTATTTTCAGTGAGCTCATGCGACACCCACTTGTCAAGCTTTTTCACCTTTCCAATTTGCTTCAAATATCAAATGACCATAGAATGGTTGATGTTGAGTTCTTCAGCAACTTCTCATGTAGTTGTGAGAGGATCGGCTTCAATGATCCTCTCAATTGGTTGTTCTCAACTTCCAATGACTGTCCACTGTGCTTCTCATCTTGAAGGCCCTCATCTCCTTTGCAAAACTTTTTGAACCACCACTGCACTGTATGTTCCTTAGCAGTTCCTGGGTCAAATGTATTGTTGAGGTTGTGAGTTGTCTTGGCTGTTTTAAGACCCATTTTGAACTTGGATAAGAAAATCACTCAAATTTGCTTTTTGTCTAACATAATTTTCTTGACCTAAAATAAGTATAAAATAAATAGCAAGTAATGTTATTAGGAAGGAAACATTGAGAAATGTACATTAAAGTGATGTATAACATAACCACACATATTAAGGATATATTCCAATATCAAAGGGCAAATTTCAACAATGCAAAATCACAATTACTTTTGCACTAATCTATTATGTATCTTCCACACTTGTTAAATAGATACTCAAAAGGAGAGGTAGTTTAAACAACGAAAGCAATAGTTATTAAGATTTATGAATCTTTTCTGAGAGCTAGGTCTATGTTAAGCACTATACATTCATTATTTTATTTAGTTATCACAACAATCCAATATTGTTATTCATATTATAATTTTATAGATGAGAAAATAGAAACAAAAAAGTAGCATGCCCAATCACATAGCTAATAAAAGAGAATAACAGAAGGGCTTTATTTTTGTGTATATATAAAATATATCTTATTTCATTGTTCATACTTTCTCATTTATTTAAATAATGTATAGTGAACACTTACTGAAATGTACAAATACTTTTAAATACTTAAAAATTAACTATTTTGCTTAGAATATTTGTTTAACTGTTGAGTTTCATGGCAGAAACTTTGGCTATTTACAAAAGTAACAGAAAAAAAAAAAAAACACCTCATCTAAATGAGTGTAAATATTGTTATGGCTTTTGGCATATACTTCTTTCACCTGATTTAATAGCCTTTAAAAACATGCAATCCCAAAGAATGCTCAAGCTACCACACAGTTGCACTCATCTCACACGCTAGTAAAGTAATGCTCAAAATTCTCCAAGCCAGGCTTCAGCAATACGTGAACCGTGAACTTCCAGATGTTCAAACTGGCTTTAGAAAAGGCAGAGGAACCAGAGATCAAATTGCCAACATCCTCTGGATCATCAAAAAAGCAAGAGAGTTCCAGAAAAACATCTATTTCTGCTTTATTGACTATGCCAAAGCCCTCGACTGTGTGGATCATGATAAACTGTGGAAAATTCTGAAAGAGATGGGAATACCAGACCACCTGACCTGCCTCATGAGAAACCTGTATGCAGGTCAGAAAGCAACAGTTAGAACTGGACATGGAACAACAGACTGGTTCCAAATAGGAAAAGGAATACGTCAAGGCTGTGTATTGTCACCCTGCTTATTTAACTTCTATGCAGAGTACATCATGAGAAACGCTGGGCTGGATGAAGTACAAGCTGGAATCAAGATTGCCGGGAGAAATATCAATAACCTCAGATATGCAGATGACACCACCCTTATGGCAGAAAGTGAAGAGGAAATAAGGAGCCTCTTGATGAAAGTGAAAGAGGAGAGTGAAAAAGTTGGCTTAAAGCTCAACATTCAGAAAACTAAGATCATGGCATCTGGTCCCATCACCTCATGGGAAATAGATGGGCAGACAGTGGAAATAGTGTCAGACTTTATTTTTGGGTGCTCCAAAATCACTGCAGATTGTGACTGCAGCCATGAAATTAAAAGACGCTTACTCCTTGGAAGGAAAGTTATGACCAACCTGGATAGCATATTAAAAAGTAGAGACATTACTTTGCCAACAAAGGTCCATCTGGTCAAGGCTATGGTTTTTCCAGTGGTCATGTATGGATGTGAGAGCTGGACTGTGAAGAAAGCTGAGCGCTGAAAAACTGATGCTTTTAAACTGTGGTGTTGGAGAAGACTGCTGAGAGTCCCTTGGACTGCAAGGAGATCCAACCAGTCCATCCTAAAGGATATCAGTCCTGGGTGTTCATTGGAAGGACTGATGCTGAAGCTGAAACTCCAGTACTTTGGCCACCTGATGTAAAGAGTTGACTCATTGGAAAAGACCCTGATGCTGGGAGGGATTGGGGGCAGAAGGAGAAGGGGACGACAGAGGATGAGATGGCTGGATGGCATCACCGAGTCAAAGGGCATGAGTTTGAGTAAACTCTGGGAATTTGTGATGGATAGGGAGGCCTGGCGTGCTGTGATTCATGGGGTCACAAAGAGTCGGACACGGCTGAGAGACTGAACTGAACTGAACTGAAAAACATACAAAATTAAATATGTGCAACTGACACCTCTGTAAAGATTATGGTTAATTTATTTTATAATCACATCTCAGGCATTTTTATGAGAATTGGGTGAATTTAAATCTGATGTGGGATATAGATCTTTCACTCATTCAATTTGATTATGGTCAGGAGGTTCTGAGCCATGCAAAGAGCAGTTATTCCCTGCTTAGTTTACTAAGGCAATATTTATACATAGTTATCCACAATTTGAAGAGTTTATGAAAGGAAATGCCAAAGCTTACTTCTCTTTTACAGTGTGTTTGCAGGCTTCAAAATTAAAGTTGTTAAGAAGTTATTTTCAACAATCACATTTCATTCATTCATTCAAAGAAAGAAAAACTTGCTTAAGGCCATAACTTCTGAAGCTATTTTTGTGATAGACTAATACATTCTAATAGAACTTAAAACACTCTGCTGGATGGCAAATATGAATTGTTTATAAGAGTAGAAAATATACTTTTTACCTTATTTTTTTTACTTTTTAAAAACATTTTACCTTTTATATGCACACATACATGACTCCTACTTTAGACATGCAGTTAAGACTGAATTGCTTATGATTTGAAAGTTGACAATCCATATTAAATTCATACTGCAAGCCAGAAAATACATTTCCACATCTCTCATACTCTCTGTGACCATTTGAAATATAATAGAGATGGAGAATGTTATAAATAGATAAGTTGGGAATATATAACTATTTTCTTCAAGAAAAACCAATTGTCCATATTAGGAGAAGATTAGAAGCTCCTCCTCTTCATGCATCACAGCCGTGTGGTGAAAGGGCTTGTGTAACTCAATGAAGCTATGAGCTATGCTGTGCAAGGCCACCCAGGACAGATGGGTCATAGAGAAGAGTTCTGACAAAACATGGCCCACTGAAGGAGAAAATGGCAACCCATTCCAGTATTTTTGCTGCGAGAACCCCGTGAACAGTATGAAAGGGCAAAAACATAAAACACTGGAAGATGAGCCCCCAGCTCAAAAGGTGTCCAATATACTACTGGGAAAGAACAAAAGGTCATTACTAATAGTTCCAGAAAGAATGAAGCAGCAGGTCCAAAGAGGAAGCAACACTGGGGTTTGGATGTGTCTGGTGGTGAAAATAATGTCCACTGCTGTGAAGAACAATATTGCATAGGAACCTGGAATGTTAGGTCCATGAATCAAGGTAAATTGGATGTGGTCAAGCAGGAGATGGCAAGAGTGAACACTGGCATCTTAGGAATCAGTGAACTAAAATAAAATGGGAATGGGTAAATTTAATTCAGATGACCATTATATCTACTATTGTGGGTAAGAATCCCTTAGAAGAAATGGAGTAGCCGTCATAGACAGCAAAAGAGTTTGACATGCAGTACTTGGGTATGATCTCAAAATCGACAGAATGATCTTGGTTTGTTTCCAAGGCAAACCATTCAACATCACAGTAATCCAAGTTTATGCCCCAATCACTAATGTTGAAGAAGCTGAATGAAGTTGATTGGTTCTATGAAGACCTACAACACCTTCCAAAATTCACACCAAAAAAAGAAAATATGTCCTTTTCATCATGGTAGAATGAAATGCAAAGATAGGAAGTTAAGAGATAGCCAGAATAATAGGCAAGCTTGGCCTTGTTCATTTTGAGTACAAAATGAAGCAGGACAAAGGCTAACATAGTAAAAGCAGAGACATCACTTTTGTTGACAAAAGTCTGTAGTGTCAAAGCTATGGTTTTTCCAGAAGTCATGTATGGATGTGAGAGTTGGACCATAAAGAAGGCTGAATACTAAACAATAGATACTTTCAAACTGTGGTGCTGGAGAAGACTCTTGCGCATCCTTTGGACAGCAAGGAGACCAAACCAGTCAATCCTTAAAGAAATCAACACTGAATATTCATCAGAAGGACCAATGCTGCAGCTGAAGTTCCTGTACTCTGGCCACCTTTTCCAATGAAGAGCTGACTCATTGGGAAAGACCTTGATGCTGGGAAAGATTGAAGGCAAAAGAAGAAAGAGGTGGCAGAGGATGAGATGATTGGATGGCATCACCAACTCTATGGACATTAATTTGAGCAAACTCCAGGAGACAGTGGAGTACAGGGAAGCCAAGTGTGCTGCAGTCCATGGGATCACAAAGAGGTGGACACAAATTAATGACTGAAAACCAAAAAATAAAACAAACCCCTACTCTAATTCCATTTCGGATATTAAGTACTTTCCTAGTCTTAAACAGATTGCTTGGTCCCCTGAATCAGTGTTAAATGAATGGCAGACCTGTAAGGAAGCTAAGGGGAAACTCTGCCCAAAATTTTACCACATTGCCAGCACCCAGACTTCACTGTTTCTTAAATGAAGTCATTCTCTTTGGTTGGAAAATTTCAGTTGCAAGAGATGTCCTTACCTTAAGGACAAGCCATCATTGCATGGCAACAGTTTGAGGTTTGATTTGAGGTTAGTTCTTGACTGAACAATGTTTTTTTTACTTGTGTTTAACATACACACTTAATTTCCAAGTTAAAAACCTTATTTATCTTATTCATTCTTTTTGGACAGACTTGTTTATCATGACCTTAAAAAAATTAGCATCCAAAATTTCAAATCCTGTATGACTTACACAGAACAAGAGCAAAATATATCCTGATACTGTGACTACTCTTCTGATTGGGGCTTCCCAGGTGGTGCTCAGTTCAGTTCAGTTCATTCCCTCAGTCGTGTCCCACTGTTTGTGACCCCATGAACCGCAGCACGCCAGGCCTCCCTGTCCATCACAAATTCCCAGAGTTTACTCAAACTCATGCCCATCGACTCGGTGATGCCATCCAGCCATCTCATCCTCTGTCGTCCCCTTCTCCTCCTGCCCCCAATCCCTCCCAGCATCAGGGTTTTTCCAATGAGTCAACTCTTTACATCAGGTGGCCAAAGTACTGGAGTTTCAGCTTCAGCATCAGTCCTTCCAATGAGCACCCAGGACTGATCTCCTTGTGGATGGACTGGTTGGATCTCCTTGCAGTCCAAGGGACTCTCAGCAGTCTTCTCCAACACCACAGTTCAAAAGCATCAGTTTTTCAGTGCTCAGCTTTCTTCACAGTCCAGCTCTCACATCCATACATGACCACTGTATGGAAAAACCATAGCCTTGACCAGATGGACCTTTGTTGGCAAAGTAATGTCTCTGCTTTTTAATATGCTATCCAGGTTGGTCATAACTTTCCTTCCAAGGAGTAAGCGTCTTTTAATTTCATGGCTGCAGTCACAATCTGCAGTGATTTTGGAGCACCCAAAAATAAAGTCTGACACTATTTCCACTGTCTGCCCATCTATTTCCCATGAGGTGATGGGACCAGATGCCATGATCTTAGTTTTCTGAATGTTGAGCTTTAAGCCAACTTTTTCACTCTCCTCTTTCACTTTCATCAAGAGGCTCCTTATTTCCTCTTCACTTTCTGCCATAAGGGTGGTGTCATCTGCATATCTGAGGTTATTGATATTTCTCCCGGCAATCTTGATTCCAGCTTGTACTTCATCCAGCCCAGCGTTTCTCATGATGTACTCTGCATAGAAGTTAAATAAGCAGGGTGACAATACACAGCCTTGACGTATTCCTTTTCCTATTTGGAACCAGTCTGTTGTTCCATGTCCAGTTCTAACTGTTGCTTTCTGACCTGCATACAGGTTTCTCATGAGGCAGGTCAGGTGGTCTGGTATTCCCATCTCTTTCAGAATTTTCCACAGTTTATCATGATCCACACAGTCGAAGGCTTTGGCATAGTCAATAAAGCAGAAATAGATGTTTTTCTGGAACTCTCTTGCTTTTTTGATGATCCAGAGGATGTTGGCAATTTGATCTCTGGTTCCTCTGCCTTTTCTAAAGCCAGCTTGAATACCTGGAAGTTCACGGTTCACGTATTGTTGAAGCCTGGCTGGGAGAATTTTGAACATTACTTTACTAGTGTGTGAGATGAGTGCAATTGTGTGATAGTTTGAGCATTCTTTGGGATAGCCTTTCTTAGGGATTGGAATGAAAACTGACCTTTTCCAGTCCTGTGGCCACTGCTGAGTTTTCCAAATTTGCTGGCATATTGAGTGCAGCACTTTCACAGCATCATCTTTCAGGATTTGAAATAGCTCAACTGGAATTCCATCACCTCCACTAGCTTTGTTGGTAGTGATGCTTTCTAAGGCCCACTTGACTTCACATTCCAGGATGTCTGGCTCTAGGTGAGTGATCACACCATTGTGATTATCTGAGTCATGAAGATCTTTTTTGTACACTTCTTCTGTGTATTCCCTGTTCGTTTCCAAGGCAAACCATTCAATATCATGGTAATCCAAGCCTATGCCCCAAGCAGTAACACTGAAGAAGCTGAAGTTGAACAGTTCTATGAAGACCTACAAGACCTTTTAGAACCTGCACCCCAAAAAGATGTCCTTTTCATTATAGGGGACTGGGATGCAAAAGTAGGAAGTCAAGAAACACCTGGAGTAACAGGCAAATTTGGCCTTGGAGTACGGAATGAAGCAGGGCAAAGGCTAATGGAGTTTTTCCAAGAGAACACACTGGTCATAGCAAACACCCTCTTCCAACAACACAAGAGAAGACTCTACACATGGATATCACCAGATGGCCAATACCGAAATCAGATTGATTATATTCTTTGCAGCCAAAGATGGAGAAGCTCTATACAGTCACCAAAACAAGACCGGGAGCTGACTGTGGCTCAGATCAGGAACTCCTTATTGCCAAATTCAGACTTAAACTGAAGAGAGTAGGGAAAACCTCTAGACCATTCAGGAATGACCTAAATCAAATCCCTTATGAATATACAATGGAAGTGAGAAATAGATTTAAGAGACTGGATCTGATAGAGGGCTTGATGAACTATGGACAGAGGTTTATGACATTGTACAGGAGACAGGGATCAAGACCATCCCCATGGAAAAGAAATGCAAAAAGGCAAAATGGTTGTCTGAGGAGGCCTTACAAATAGCTGTGAAATGAAGAGAAGCGAAAAGCAAAGGAGAAAAGGAAAGATATTCCCATTTGAACGCAGAATTCCAAAGAATAGCAAGGAGAGATAAGAAAGCCTTTCTCAGCGATCAATGCAAAGAAATAGAGGAAAACAACAGAATGGAAAGACTAGAGATCTCCTCAAGAAAATTAGAGATACCAAGGGAACATTTCATGCAAAGATGGGCTCAATAAAGGACAGAAATGGTATGGACCTAACAGAAGCAGAAGATATTAAGAAGAGGTGGCAAGAATACATAGGTGGTGCTAGTGCTAATGAATCCACATGCCAATACAGGAGATGCAAGGGTTGGGTTTAATGCTTGGGTCGGGAACATCACCTGGAGTAGGAAATGGAAACCTGTTCCAGTATTCTTGCCTGGGAAATTCCATGAACAGAGGAGCCTGGTGCGTTACAGTTCATGCGGTTGCAGAGTGGACATGACTGAGAGACTGAGCAGGCCTTCTGATGCAGCTAAACTCACATTAGGGAGGGTTTTTTTGTTTTAATAACCATAATACTCCAATGTATCATATTGAACATGCAAGCTACTAAATTCCTACATCTTTTAATACATATATTGCTAAATTGCAAGACTATTATCCTGTCCTTTCATAGCCAAATCTTAACTCAGAAACAAGGAGTCAACTTGTTCCCTGTATTAAACATTATCATCACTATATCAGTATAAGTCTGTTTTGAAAGCAGACCTTTGTTGTGCTGAATGTTATCGGTTGTTCATAATATTATGTCATCATAGCTTTTACAAGTCCGTGTCCTGTTCACATCGTTGATAAAGATTTTTCAATTGTCAAATTAGAGGATTAGCCTTTGTATAGGATGAACTTTATTTCTGTCATACACACAGATACATTTCACACACACTTTAGATACACTTTGGATAGTAGTTTAACTAGATCAAAATCAAACTATTAATACTTTTATTGTCATGGTTAAATGCCTTGGTGAAATCAGTATTCAGCATATCTGTGATCTTGCATCAACGATTAGTCTGCAAATTGTATCAGAATATGAAATGAAGTTCAGTCTTAGTATTAAATAATTCATTTTTGAAGCGCCCTCAAACAATTTGCTAAATAATCTACTCCATTACATGTGTTGTTCTGGAGCAGAGTTCTCAGTCTTGGCTACACATTAGAATCACCTGGGAAGCTGGGGTGTATGCAGATACCCAGGCCCCACCCAGACCAACTGAATCTGCAGCTCTGCTAGGGGACCCTGAGAATGGGTTAATTTATAAAAACTCCCCAGGTGCTTCTGGTAGTTTCTATGGCATGCCTACCTCAAGCAAGCCATAATACTCAGTTGTTCAATTTGACTTTAGCTGAACTTCATTTCATGTGATACACTGACTTAAGTCATTATTAATTGAATAATTATATGATGTTAATTAAATGATGTCAAATCATTCCCTTTTCAATTATAAACTTATAATCATCAAGAAGGATGCCTCAGTTTGGTAATAGCATTTGTTAATGTGTTTCAGTAACACAAATATTCCCTTAAAAAAAAAAAAAAGGATCATGATGTAGCATTTTGGCAGTCAGGTGGTGTATCTAGAAAGAATTTTAAAACATGGGTTTGAGTTCATTATATTCATCATGACATTTCTGTTAGTAGTAAGGGATATATATGGTTTCCATTTATAGAAGTAATCAAAACATTCTTTTAAAAAACAAATCCTAATGGGGCTTCCCCGGTGGCTCAGTGGTGAAGTATCCACCTGCCAATGCAGGAGTCACAAGTTCGATCCCTGATCTGAGATGATCTCACATGCTGTGGAGTAACGAAGCCCATGCACCACACCTGCTGAGCCTGTGCTCTATAGCCCTGAGGCCACAACCGCTGGAGCCCATGAGCCCCAGAACCCGTGCTCCACAATAGGAGAAGCCACAACAATGAGACGCCTCAGCACTGCAGCGAGAGAGTAGCCCCCACTTGCCACAATTAGAGAAAAGCTTGCACAGCAACAAAGACCCAGCACAGTCATAAATAAATAAAGTACAATTATATTTAAAAAAAAACACAACAAATCCTAATATGGATGGTATGCAGAAATGATCATGATGGAGTTATGGAATGGACTAAGAGTGAAGAAATAGTATTTTAAACTTTCTAGAATATACTCAATTACCTATTCTTTTAGAAATGCTATGATGATATTTTTCATGTCTTCTTTCTTTAGGCTTTCTCAAACTTGCACTCTGAATATTTCCTACATACTACTTAGTAAACTTGTAAGTCATTCACCATGCAGGGCTGGAGACAAGTCTTTTGAAAAGATCCTAGTTCTTGCTTAGCAGCTTATCTTCCGTGTTGGTTTACAATGTCTTTGGTCATCAGATGTTAGCGCCACAAATCAAATATTGATACTGTTTTTGTCTCAACTCAATAAGCTTCTTAATCATGTTTGATTTTTTTTTTTTTTTGCTGTTGATAAATCAAAGTAGAAATTGCATAATTCTACTTTGTCTTCTGTATCTTTCTTATCTTGCGAGTTTGTGTTTTCTTGTGTTCACTCTAGCACTGAATGTAAAAGTTCTCTGGTACTTTTTAGTATTATTTTTAAAATTTAGTATATTTTAGAATTTAGGTTACTATAGGGTTATGCCACTATTTTAAATCAGATTATTTAAATATAGCACTTTTGTATATATATTTTTTTCCTTTTTAGTTTTAATTTTGATTTTTTTCATACAGTCTACTAACCAAAAGGAAGTTTCATATCTTAAATCTTATCTTGCAGATCATCCTAGAAAGTAGTCTTGATTTATACATTAAGAAAATGAGAGCACAGAAACTACTAATTAAAAAGCATGCTATATGCCCCAGAGGAAAGTAAAAAAGTTGGTCTAAAGCTCAACATACAGAAAACAAAGATCATGGCATCTGGTCCCATCCCTTCATGGCAAATAGATGGAGAAACAATGGAAACAGTGCAGACTTTATTTTGTGGGGTTCCAAAATCACTGCAGATTGTGACTGAAGCCATGAAATAAAAAGACGCTTACAAATGGGTTCCAAATAGGAAAAGGAGTATGTCAAGGCTGTATATTGTCACCCTGCTTATTTAACTTATATGCAGAGTACATCATAAGAAACGCTGGGCTGGGTGAAGTACAAGCTGGAATCAAGATTACCAGGAGAAATATCAATAACCTCAGATATGCAGATGACACCACCCTTATGGCAGAAAGTGAAGAGGAACTAAGGGCCTCTTGATGAAAGAGGAGAGTGAAAAAGTTGGCTTAGAGTTCAACATTCTGAAAACTAAGATCATGGCATCCAGTCCCATCACTCCATGGCAATTAGATGTGGAAACAGTGGAAACAGTGTCAGACTTTATTTTTTGGGGCTCCAAAATCACTGCAGATGGTGATTGCAGCCATGAAATTAAAAGACGCTTACTCCTTGGAAGGAAAGCTATGACCAACCTAGACAGCATATTAAAAAGCAGAGACATTACTTTGCCAACAAAGGTCCATCTGGTCAAGGCTATGGTTTTTCCAGTAGTCATGTATGGATGTGAGGGTTGGACTACAAAGAAAGCTGAGAGCGGAAGAATTGATGCTTTTGAACTGTGGTGTTTGAGAAGACTCTTGAGAGTCCCTTGGACTGCAAGGAGATCCAACCAGTATATCCTATAGGAAATCAATCCTGGGTATTCATTGGAAGGACTGATGTTGAAGCTGAAACTCCAATACTTTGACGACCTCATGTGAAGAGCTGACTCATTTGAAAAGACCATGATGCTGGGAAAGATTGAGGGCAGGAGGAGAAGGGGATGACAGAGGACCAGATGGTTAGATGGCATCACCAGCTCAATGGACATGGGTTTGGGTGGACTCTGGCAGTTGATGATGGACAGGGAAGTCTGGTGTGCTGCGGTTCATGGGGTCGCAAAGAGTCAGACACTACAGAGTGACTGAACTGAACTGAACTGAACTGAACTCCTTGGAAGAAAAGTTATGACCAACCTAGGCAGCATATTAAAAAACAGAGACATTACTTTGCCAACAAAGGTCCATCTAGTCAAAGCTATGGTTTTTCCAGTAGTCATGTATGAATGTAAATGTTGGACTGTAAAGAAAGCTGAACACTGAAGAACTGATGCTTTTGAACTGTGGTGTTGGAGAAGACTCTTGAGAGCCCCTTGAACTTCAAGGAGATCCAACCAGTCCATCCTAAAGGAAATCAGTCCTGAATATTCTTTGGAAGGACTGATGTTGAAGCTGAAACTCCAATACCTTGGCCACCTGATGCAAAGAGCTGACTCATTTGAAAAGACCCTGATGCTGGCAAAGATTGAGGGTGGGAGAAGGGGATGACAGAGGATGAGATGGTTGGATGGCATCACCAACTCAATGGGCATGATTTTGAGTAGGCTCTGGGAGTTGGTGATGGACAGGGAGGCCTGGCATGCTGTGGTTCATGGGGTCGCAAAGAGTCGGACACGACTGTGTAATTGAATTGAACTGAAATGATATGCCCCACACTATGACAAGCATTTTACTAAGTCCTTTGTTATTGCACCTAATACCCAAAAAAAAAAAAAAGAAAGAAAGAAAAGGAAAAGAAAAACAAATAAAATATCTATAAGGTAGATATTATTTTCTTTCCATTCTGTGGGTGAAAAAAACAAACAAACAAAAGCTCATGAAAAGAACCTGCAATGATTATCAGTTATTAGTTGTCAGATTTAGGATATATATCCTGTGTTATTCTGTAACTCCAACTCATAGTTACTAGAGTTACTTCCACCTCAGTATTATGAAATAATGTAGTTGAAACACAACTAGAAAACTAGATACCATGCCTGCATTCTTTTTGTTGTTGTTATTGTTTAATCTCCATGTGTTTGTGTTTCTTACAGTTTTTTTATTATAATTGATAACTAGTCTCATAGCGTTGTGGTCAGAGAAGATGCTTGAAATTATTTCAATTTTCTTAAATTTATTGAGGTTTGATTTGTGACCCAAGATGTGGTCTATCCTGGAGAATGTTCCATGTGCACTTGCGAAGAAGGTGTATTCTCCTGCATTTGGATAGAATGTCCTGAAGATATCAATGAGATCCATCTCATCTAATGTATCATTTAAGCCATGTTTTTCCTTATTAATTTTCTGTTTTGATGATCTGTCCATTGGTGTGAGTGGGGCGTTTGTCTCCTACTATTATTATGTTACTGTCAATTTTTCTTTTTATGAATGTTAGTGTTTATCTTATGCATTGAGGTGCTCCTATGTTGGATGCATAGTTATTTACAATTGTTATGTCTTCCTCGTGTATTAATCCCTTGATCATTATGTAGTATCCTTCCTTATCTCTTGTAATCTTCTTTATTTTAAGGTCTATTTTGTCAGATATGAGGATTGCTACTCCAGCTTTATTTTGCTTCCCATTTGCATGGAATATATTTTTCCATCCTCTCACTTTCAGTCTATATGTGTCTTGAGGTCTGAAGTCAGTTTCTTGTAGACAGCATGCATATTGGTCTTCTTTTTGTATCCATTCAACCAGTCTGTGTCTTTTGGTTGGAGCATTTAATCTACTTACATTTAAAGTAATTATTGATATATATGTTCCTATTTTTATTTGCTTAATTGTTTGGGGTTGATTTTGTAGATCTTTTTTCTTCTCTTGTATTTCTTGATTATTTTAGTCCCTTTATATTTGTTGTAAAGCTGGTATGGTGGTTCTGAATTCTCTTAACTTTTGCTTTTCTGAAAAGCTTTTTATTTCTCCATCAATTTTTAATGAGATCCTTACTGGGTACAGTAATTTTGGTTGTAGATTTTTCCTTTTCAGTACCTTAAATATATCCTGCCATTCCCTTCTGGCCTGCAGACTTTCTGCTGAAAATCAGTTAAGTGTATGGGGTTTCCCTTGTGTGTTACATGTTGCTTCTCCCTTGCTGCTTTTAATATTCTTTCTTTGTGTTTAGTCTTTGTTAGTTTGATTAGTATATGTCTTGGTGTGTTTCTCCTTGGGTTTATCCTGTATGGGACTCTTTCTGCCTCTTGGACTTGATTGACTATTTCCTTTTCAAATTTTCAACTATAATCTCTTCAAAAATTTTCGCATACCCTTTCTTTTTTCTCTCCTTTTTCTGGGACCCCTATAATTTGAATGTTGGTGCATTTGATATTGTCCCAGAGGTCTCTGAGACTATCCTTAGTTCTTTTCATTCTTTTTACTTTATTCTGCTCTTCAGAAGTTATTTCCACCATTTTATTTTCCAGCTCACTGATTCATTCTTCTGCTTCATATATTTTGCTATTGATACCTTCTAGAGTATTTTTAATTTCACTAATTGTATTGTTTGTCTCTGTATGTTTATTCTTTAATTCTTCTAGGACTTTGTTAATTGATTCTTGCATTTTCTCCATTTTTCTTTCAAGGATTTCGATCATCTTTACTATCATTATTCTGAATTCCTTTTCAGGTAGTTTACCTATTTCCTCTTCATTTTTTTGGACATTTGTGTTTCTAGTTTGTTCCATCAATGGTGTAGCATTTCTCTGCCTTTTCATTATTATTATTATTATTATTTTAACTTATTGTGTGTGAGGTCTCCTTTTCCCAGGCTTCAGTGTTGAATTCTTTCTTCATTCTGGTTTCTGCTCTCCTAAGGTTCATCCAGTGGTTTGTGTAAGGTTCCTATAGGGTGAGATTTGTGCTGAGTTTTTGTTTGTTTTTCCTCAGATGGGCAATGCTGAGTGAGGTGGTAGTCCTGTCTTCTGATGACTGGATTTGTAGTTTTGTTTTGTTTGTTGTTTAGATGCACAGGGTGCTACTGCTGGATGCTGGGTCTTGTATTCAAGTGGTTTCCTTTCTGTGAGATTTCACTATTTGACACTCCCTAGGGTTTATTCTCTGGTAGTCTAGGGTCATGGGTCACTCCAAAGGCTCAGGGCTTGATCTCCAGATCAAATTTAAAAGATGTTGTGATGCTCATTGCCATTGAAGGAGTCCATATGGGATGAAGAAGCACTGTGGGAAGAGTCCATGAGTAGCCACCATGTTTTGGGTCTGTCAGATAATTGAGTTCAAGCTCACTACGCTTGCCACACGACCGGCCAATGAATCTGAGAGATGAGGTGTTGAGGCAAGGAAAAGACTTTAATTGGGAAGCCAGCAGACAGAGAAGATAGCAGGATAGCACCTCAAAACAACCATCTTTCAGGCTTGCATTCTTGTATACTTGCAATCAAGTATACTCATTGATTTCTAACTTCAACAGGAAGTTTCATGTACAGCCACAGTAGTTTGCTTTGATGTTTTCTCTGTTTTCTCATTATAGTAATTCATGATTAATTTTTTTTAATCTCAAGTATTCATGAAGCTATATTACTACCTAGAGCAGAATTTTCCAGCTTTCATGCATTGCCACTTTGTGCTGGATAGCTATTTATTGGAGCAGGGGGTTGTAGGATGCTGAGCAGTATCCTTGGCCTCTACCCCCTAGATGCTGGTAGTATCCCAAAGTTGTGACACTGAAAATGTGTTCAGACACACACGGATATCATGGAGGTGGCAGGCAAAACTGCCCCTGGATAAGAACCATTGCTCCGGAAGTTTGCATCACAGGATCATATCTTTTTCCTTTCCCTAAAGTCATTTTCTATGCTCATAAATCCTTAGTTTTAGAGTAGCCCAATTCTGTTCTTGGGCAATTAGAGACTTTTAGAGGCATGAGAAAAATTTTAAAGTTATCATTTACAAATCACCTTCTCCACTTTTTTTTTCTCCATATGACATGAAAAGATCTTCTTATTTCTTTCTAAAATATTTGAAAGAGAAAATTACTATCATGACCAAATAATTCAGGAATTTATAATATATTGGCCTTTCTTCAGATGGAATTCCTAGATAAACTCTATCACTAAGACCTTTTCCACTTTTCTTGTTTTGTGACCTTTCATAGGAAATTGTTGTCGTTGGTTGGGCAAAAGTGGCATATTTTTTAAACAAAATGCCTTTGATATCTTTCTTCACTAATAAAGTTAATTTACAAATAATTATTTATAATCGACATAAAATCTGGCTCATTTTTATTCAGATTTTTCCTCCTAAACATGTTATAACTTTCATTATAGCAATTTAGATCTGTGTTTCACCCCATAGTTGCCTTCATGTTAATATTTCTTTTTATCTCATTACACTTAATCTCAGTATTATTATTTAAAAGTATAAAGACATTTAGTTTCACTCTAAACACACATTAAATTTTCCTTAGAATAGTATCTACACCACTGTTTTTTTTCTCTGTATTTTAATTGATATGGGCTTCCCTGGTGGCTCAGAGGATAAAGCGTCTGCCTGCAATGTGGGAGGCCCGGTTTCGATCCCTGGATTGGGAAGATCCCTTAGAGAAGGAAATGGCAACCCACTCCAGTGTTCTTGCCTGGAGAATCCCGTGGACAGAGGAGCCTGGTGGGCTACAGTCCATGGGGTCGCAAAGAGTTGGACATGACTGAACGACTTCACACACATCATATTATTTATTATGGACCTTTCTTCAGGCATTTGCTGTCCCTTTTAAGATTTAAGAATCTTCTTGATTTGTCAGTGAATGTCCTGAAAAATATGCCCGCTATGGACTTAGAAGATATACTTTGTACTGCAGGAGAAAGTGATTTTGTTAGCATAATCCTGGTCCAAAAAACCAAATCCTGTTCTTTGATTCCACTAATGCAACCAGCTGTTCATTTTTCATATCTCTTTTCTCTTCCAAATTTATGACCTTCAAGTTGGGGGAAAAGATGAAAACACCACCTGGACTCCATACCCCTCAGTTCCTTACATAATATTTGAAAAGTGGTAGTGATGGACTCATGGTTTGTTGTTGTTTGTTTATTTTTTAACTCCAGTGTTAATCTCATGTGTGTCAGCCCAACAGGGTAAAAGGTTAATGAAATTTTTTGTTCTTAAGTGTGGGGAAAAACTCTCTCACATCTTACTCACAGATTCCAAAATGAAAGCCTAGCACCCGAACAACTGGTAAGTCATGACGCTATTGCCCTTTGAAGGGAAATCATCTATCTTTATATTTGATGATTTCTTACAAGTACCCTTCAAATTTGGCAAATTTTCCAGATTTTTGCATTGTTATGTCAGATATGGAGTATTAGCTATTTGAAAAAGTTGA
Organism: Cervus elaphus; assembly: GCF_910594005.1. Lineage (NCBI taxonomy): Eukaryota > Metazoa > Chordata > Mammalia > Artiodactyla > Cervidae > Cervus > Cervus elaphus. The sequence continues at coordinate 28,729,495 of NC_057833.1, read as the reverse complement.
ATTTACTCTTGCTACATCTTCAGATGCCATAGAACTCAAATGATTAAGAGAAATCTGTTAGATTTTTTCTCCTTTGTAAATATTTTGAAACTTTGATTTTCTTCAAATTATTAGGTATCTCTTTTATCAAAAACTTTCTCTTACAATTATTTCTCTATCCTCTCTAACTAAACTGATCCTAAGTGATTATTTAACCAGGTCATTTGCTTTTTATTTTTCTCCAAATAATATGTCCAACTTCCATTTATGAAACTTTCTATTGGAACTTCTCAGACGGTAGGAAAAAGTTTACATAAAGCCAAGAGCTATTTGGAAATGATTCCTTACTACTCTTTACATCCATATACACATTACTTTACAACTCCTCCAAAAATATTTCTTTCATCCATTCACACTGCACATATATTTCATCACAGTTCTAAACTCTGAGTATTTGACTGAAAACAACATTACCAGGACCATACTCTTGTGGTGCTTACCTTAGTGTAAGGGGAGGCAGAGAGAGGGCAAAATTCAATTCAATACATACAATAATTTCACATAGTGATGAACCTATGTAGAAAGTGAAATAGGGTTATATGTAGGAGAAAGGTGGCAGATCTTTGCATGCCTTGAAGATAACTTGGCCACGTCTGTCTTACTTTTGGCTCATGCAAATGCACAAGCATGTGGGCTAGTAGCACACCTTACCCTGATTCTGGAACAGTCACTCATCCTTGAATAGCAGCAAATAACTCCAGAACATCAAATTGGAGCTGAATTTGTATTATATTTATTTGCTTACTATTCCTGAGAACTATTTCAGACATTGGAATAGATATAAAATGTATACATACCCAAAAATAAAGGTAAATATCCCAGTCATTAAGAAAATAGATTTTGGTATTAGAAAAGAAAAAAAAAGAGTTTGATTTCCAGAGTGGCTGGAGGTTAGCTTTGAATTTGAGCAAATGTACTTACCTGGAGCCTCAGTTACCTCACCTATAAATTACAGCAATCCTGTGAGCAGTCTGTGTCATAGCTTTGGAATCAGAATAAAATGTAATATGTAACCAAAAGCAAATAACTGAATACCCAGCATAGGACAGCAAAATTATGAGTTATCTCTCTCTCTCTTTTTTTTTTTTTGATGGGGCTTGGGGTAAAGTGTTATCTCTTATTTCTATTCATTTTTGCTATGGTGCTACTTGATCTAGAAAAATTTTAAGACTGTAATGTTTATTTGTGGTAACAATAGCATGTTGACTTTTCTAGCATAGTCCACAGTTTTTAAACTTTATTCCATTTTAAAACTATCAAGCCTGGCTTAGTTTCCCTTGGTTTTCTGTTTGAAAAATAGGAATAAATTATAGATACTTCAAATATACTGTGCTCTGTGTGTTGATAAATAGACCTTGTTTTTCCTGCTTTCTTGGCTGGCGGTACCATCTTCTGTACTGATGATTTAGAAGCCAGATGCAGAGCAATTTGAGATGTAGATGCCTCATACTGTGAAGCAATTATTGCCCTAGAGGCTCTTATCCTGCCTGTTTATAATTTTGTTATAAAGCAAACAAACTTTTTACTGTGGAATATTCATCAACCTGTAGCAACAGAATCATTAAAGATGCAAATTTACATGACCATATTGGTAGACATGTTGTAAGGGTCTGCATCATAGCATTAATGGTAACAAACAAAATCTAGGATTTTCTCCAAACACATTTATTATTGATGGAAGCTTATTTGCCAGTCCCCTGTTTTGTTTTTGTTGCTCAAAATGCAGGGGAAAAATTTTTCAGGGAAAGGTTATGAGGCAAAAACCTAGATAACTCAATTGAAGTATTTAAAATCCTAAACAAAGAGTCTTGGAAGTAATCTACTAAGAAAAAAAAGAGAGAGAGAGAGAGAGAGGAGTATATATAGTTGTATATAAAAGAGATGCTGGTATTGATAGGGGAAGGAAATGGGATTGAGGTGAACGATAAGTCAGTGTTCGGCCACATAACATCTGTTCATGTCCTATCCCTGAAAATAAAGATATGCACTGAGAATATTTTGATTATCTTTCTGCCTAACACCCAAGTAACAACAAGAATTGTGCATAGAATTTTATAGTGTCATCAAGTAAGTACACCACCAACTTTACTGTTAGAGGAAAAAAAAACCATTCATTTTAAAGGGAAAGAGGAAGTCTGGATTTCCTTTTAACTTCTGAATAAAAAGAAAAAAAAAATACCTCAGGGAGAACTACAATTCAATTTCACTTTTTAATACCCATGTTTGTAAAATATCAATGAAACTGAAAGAGGAGAGGACTCTGTTAGACTGGATAACACAGACTTTTTTTTTTTAATACAATACGATTATATGTTTATATTTTCTACTGCCTCTGAGAGCATCAACAGCTCTCTGAGTGAGAGAATAGGCTTTCTTTTGTAAGTTTCGTTTTGAAGGAGAATAAAATATGCTATACATTCAGATTTCAATTTTTTTCACTTTATCAAAGTGCCAAGGCACTCTTTTTATGAGTGATCTCTTCAAAACTCCTAACATAAAAATTTTTTTAAAAAGTTTATACTCCTGGATGGAAAATATTGGACTAATCATTAAATGAAAAAGGCAACATCAGCAAAGTCAAAACGTCTTAATGTCAACTAGACAACACAAGAAGAATATTTAAACATGAGTGAACAACTTGCTTCTCTGGTATTCATTCATCATGAGGAAAAGGAAAGGGGGTGGAATCAGTAAGGAAATAATGAAGAAAATATGTCTAAACATTTTTATTTTTCATCTACAACATTTCCTGCTGATCAAGCTGGCCCCTATGGATGCCTAATGAGAAGAAAATGAAGATAGAAGTGCTAGAAAAAAAAATGTAAGAGGTTTGCCTCCTTTTCATTAGAATGTACCATGGGAATATAAAAATAGAGGAGAAATGAGATTTAACATCTTTATAACTTCAAATGATTTGTTACTTCAAAAAGAAATAACAAAGTTCTGGCTTGTTAGAAGCTTGGAAGTCACCACTCTATCTTAACAACCAAATACTGAAAAATCAACTCATGTTAGAGGTGTAAGAAAGTTAGGTCAGAGTAAAAGAGCTGCCCCCAAATTTACAGACAGACTGATGGGCAAAAACAGAGAATCACAACCTACTGAAGAAAAAGCCATGCACTAAAACCTCCCGAGAAGACAGTGCTGGGGTAGGGAAAACTGAACTGTATTTCATGAATTGCTAGAGGCTCAGTGTGGAAAACTCTGAGAGTAAAATCTTCAATGACACCCAGGCACTGGGAAGTCATCCGCTTTTCTGAGTTTTGGAGCTTACTAGGTTCTCACTGGAGAAGGAAACGGCCCCCCACTCCAGTACTCTTGCCTGGAAAATCCCATGGATGGAGGAGCCTGGTAGGCTGCGATCCATGGGGTCACTAAGAGTGGGACACGACTTCACTTTCACTTTCACTTTTCACTTTCATGCCTTGGAGAAGGAAATGGCAACCCACTCCAGTGTTCTTGCCTGGAGAATCCCAGGGATGGGGGAGTCTGGTGGGCTGACATTTATAGGGTGCACAGAGTCGGACACGACTGAAGTGACTTAGAAGCAGCAGCAACAGGTTCTCACAGTGAATATCAGGTTAAAAATCCCCTCATACTTTTGCAGTAGGGAGAAAAACAAAAGCATGTTGAAATTCTGCAGAGCATTCTGTATTTCTTAACAAGGTCTGACCTCAGGGAGGTGATTTAGCCTGAGGGTTACCTGTTGTAGCCTTGGAGTATGGAATGAAGCAGGGCAAAGGCTAATAGAGTTTTGCCAAGAAAACACACTGGTCATAGCAAACACCCTCTTCCAACAACACAAGAGAAGATTCTACACATGGACATCACCAGATGGTCAATGCCAAAATCAGATTGATTATATTCTTTGCAGCCAAAGATGGAGAAGCTCTATACAGTAAGCAAAAACAAGACTGGGAGCTGACTGTGGCTCAGATCATGAACTCCTTATTGCCAAAATCAGACTGAAATTAAAGAAAGTAGGGAAAAACACTAGACTATTCAGGTATGACCTAAATCAAATCCCTTATAACTATACAGTGGAAGTGAGAAATAGATTTAAGGGACTAGATTTGATAGACAGAGTGCCTGATGAACTATGGACAGAGGTTCATGACATTGTGAAGGAGACAGGGATCAAGATCATCCCCATGGAAAATAAATGCAAAAAGGCAAATGGTTCTCTAAGGAAGACTTACAAATAGCTGTGATAAAAAGAGAAGTGAAAAGCAAAAGAGAAAAGGAAAGATACACCCATTTGAATGCAGAGTTCCAAAGAATAGTAAGGAGAGATAAGAAAGGCTTCCTCAGTGATCAATGCAAGGAAATAGAGGAAAACAACTGAATGGGAAAGACTAGAGATCTCTTCAAGAAAATTAGAGATACCAAGTGAGCATTTCATGCAAATATTCATGAAGACAGAAATGGTATGGACCTAACACAAGCAGAAGATATTAAGAAGAGGTTGCAAGAATACACAGAAGAGCTGTAAAAAAAGATCTTAACGATCCAGATAATCTCAATGGTGTGATCACTCACCTAGAGTCAGACACACTGGAATGTGAAATCAAGTGGGCCTTAGGAAGCTTAATTATAAACAAAGCTGGTGGAGATGAAATTCCAGTTGAGCTATTTCAAATCCTAAAAGATGATGCTGTGAAAGTGGTGCACTCAATATGCCAGCAAATTTGGAAAACTCAGCAGTGGCCACAGGACTGGAAAAGGCCAGTTTTCATTTCAATCCCAAAGAAAGGCAATCTCAAAGAATGCTCAAACTACCACACAATTACACTTATCTCACATGCTAGTAAAGTAATGCTCAAAATTCTCCAAGCCAGGCTTCAGCAATACGTGAACTGTGAACTTTCATATGTTCAAGTTGGATTTAGAAAAGGCAGAGTAACCAGAGATCAAATTGCCAATATCTGCTGGATCATTGAAAAAGCAAGAGTGTTCCAGAAAAACATCTATTTCTGCTTTATTGACTAACCCAAAGCCTTTGACTATGTGGATCACAATAAATTGTGGAAAATTCTGAAAGACATGGGAATACCAGACCACCTGACCTGCCTCTTGAGAAACCTGTATTCAGGTCAGAAAGCAACAGTTAGAACTGAACATGGAACAACAGACTGGTTCCAAATAGGAAAAGGAGTACGTCAAGGCTGTATATTGTCACCTGCTTGTTTAAATTATATGCAGAGTACATCATGGAAAAAGCTGGGCTGAAGGAAGCACAAGCTAGAATCAAGATTGCTGGGAGAAATATCAATAACTTCAGATATGCAGATGACACCACCTTTATGGCAGAAAGTGAAGAACTAAAGAGCCTCTTGATAAAAGTGGAAGAGGAGAGAGAAAAAGTTGGCTTAAAGTTTAACATTCAGAAAACTAAGAAAATGGCATCTAGTCCCATCACTTCATGGCAAATAGATGGAGAAACAGTAGAAAGAGTGTCAGATTTTATTTTTTGGGGCTCCAAAATCACTGCAGATGGTGACTGTAGTCATGAAATTAAAAGACATTTACTCCTTGGAAGGAAAGTTATCGCCAACCTAGACAGCATATTATAAAGCAAAGACATTACTTTGCCAACAAAGGTCCATCTAGTCAAGGCTATGGCTTTTCCAGTAATCATATTTGGATGTGAGAGTTGGACTATAAAGAAAGCTGAGCATGGAAGAATTGATGCTTTTGAACTGTGGTGTTGAAGACTGTTGAGAGTCCCTTGGACTGCAAGGAAATCCAACCAGCCCATCGTAAAGGAGTTCAGTCCTGGGTGTTCATTGGAAGGACTGATGCTGAAGCTGAAACTCCAGTACTTTGGCCACCTGATGAGAAGAGCTGACTCATTGGAAAAGACCCTGATGTTGGGAGGGATTACGGGCAGGAGGAGAAGGAGATGACCGAGGATTAGGTGGCTGGATGGCATCACCAACTGGATGGACATGAGTTTGAGTAATCTTCAGGAGTTGGTGATGGTTAGGGAAGCCTGGCGTGCTATGATTCATGGTTTTGCAAAGAGTCAGACTCGACTGAGTGACTGAACTGAATTGAACTTGCTGTAGTTTTTTCAGAGCCTCACTGACATGGGGCTATTGAAATACCCAACTCCACATAATAAGTTCAATTCAATTCAGTCGATCAGTCCTGTCCCAATCTTTGCAAAACCATGGACTGCAACACACTAGGCTTCCCTGTCCATCACCAACTTCCAGAGCCTACTCAAACTCATGTCCATTGAGTTGGTGATGCCATCCAACCATCTCATCCTCTCTCATCCCCTTCTCCTCCTTCCTTCAATCTTTCCCAGCATGAGGGTGTTTGGAAATAAGTCAGTTCTTCATATCAGGTGGCCACAGTATTGTAGTTTCAGCTTCAGCATCAGTCCTTCCAGTGAATATTCATGACTCATTTCCTTTAGAATGGACTGGTTTGATCTCCTTGCAGTCCAAGGGACTCTCAAGAGTCTTCAACACTACACTTCAAAATAATCAATTCTTTGGTGCTCAGCTTTCCTTATAGTCCAGCTCTACACCCATACATGACTACTGGAAAAACCACAGCTTTAACTAGACAGACCTTTGTTGGCAAAGTAATGTCTCTTCTTTTTAATATGCTGTCAAGGTTGGTCATAACTTTTCTTCCGAGGAACAAGTGTCTTTTAATTTCATGGCTGCAGTCACCATCTGCAGTGATTTTGGAGCCCCCCAAACTGAAGTCTGTCACTGTTTCCATTGTTTCCCCATCCATTTGCCATGAAAGGATGGAACTGGATGCCATGATCTTCGTTTTCTGAATGTTGAGTTTTAAGCCAACATTTTCACTCTCCTCTTTGACTTTCATCAATAGGCCCTTAGTTCTTCTTTACCTTATGCCAAAGGGTGGTGCCATATGCATGTCTGAGGTTATGGATATTTCTCCTGGCAATCTTGATTCCAGCTGGTGTTTCTTCGATCCCAGTATTTCTCATGACGTCCTCTGCATATGAGTTAAATAAGCATGGTGACAATATACAGCCTTGACATACTTCTTTCCTGATTTGAAACCAGTCTGTTGTTCCAGGTCTAACTGTTGCTTCTTGACCTGCATACAGATTTCTCAGGAGGCAGGTCAGGGGGTCTGGTATTCCCATCTTGAAGATTTTCCAGTCTGTTGAGATCCACACAATCAAAGGTTTTGGCACAGTCAATAAATCAGAACAAGGTGTTTTTCTGGAAAACTCTTGCTTTTTTGATGATCCAGTGGATGTTGGCAATTTGATCTCTGGTTCCTCTGCCTTTTCTAAATCCAGCTTGAACATCCAGAAGTTCTCAGTTCATGTACCTTTGAAGCCTTGCTTGGAGAATTTTGAGCATTACTTTGCTAGTGTATGAGATGAATGTAAATGTGTGGAAGTTTGAACATTCTTTGGCATTGCCATTTTTGGGGATTGGAATGAAAACTTATGTTTTCCAGTCCTGTGACCACTGCTGAGTTTTCTAAATTTGCTGGCATACTGAGTGCAGCACTTTCACAGCATCATCTTTTAGGGTTTGAAATAGCTCAACTGGAATTCCATCACCTCCACCAGCTTTGTTTATAGTGATGCTTCCTAAGGCCCACTTGACTTTCCATTCCAGTGTGTCTGGCTCTAGGTGAGTGATCACACCATCGTGGTTATCTGGGTCATGAAGATCTTTTGTGTATTGTTCTTCAGTGTATTCTTGCCAGCTCTTCTTAATATCTTCTGCTTCTTTTAGGGCCATACCATTTTTGTCCTTTATTGTGCCCATCATTGCATGAAATATTCTTTTGATATCTCTAATTTTCTTGAAGAGATCTCTAGTCTTTCATATTCTATTGTTTTCCTCTGTTTTTTATTTTTTGCATTGATCTCTGAGGAGGGCTTTCTTATTGCTCCTTGCTATTCTTTGGAACTCTGCATTCAAATGGGAATATCTTTCCTATTCTCCTTTGCTTTTTGCTTCTCTTCTTTTCACAGCTATTTGTAAGGCCTCCTCAGACAGCCATTTTGCTTTTTTGCATTTATTTTTCTTAGGGATGGTCTGATCCCTGTCTCCTTACAGTGCCACGAACCTCTGTCCATAGTTCATCAGGCACTCTGTCTATTAGATCTAGTCCCTTAAATCTATTTCTCACTTCCACTGTATAGTTATAAGGGATTTGATTTAGGTCATACCTGAATGGTCTAGTGGTTTTCCCTACTTTCTTCAATTTAAGTCGGTTTTGGTAATAAGGAGTTCATGATCTGAGCCACAGTCAGCTCCTGGTACTGTTTTTGCTGACTGTATAGAGTTTCTCCATCCTTGACTGCAAAGAATACAATCAATTTGATTTTGGTGTTGACCATCTGGTGATGTCCATGTGTAGTCTTCTCTTGTGTTGTTGGACAAGGATGATTGCTATGATCAGTGTGTTCTCTTGGCAAAACTCTGTTAGCCTTCAACCTGCTTCATTTTGTACTCAAATGCCAAATTTGCCTGTTTCTTCAGGTATCTCTTGTTTTCCTGCTTTTACATTCTGGTTCCCTTTAATGAAAAGGACATCTTTTTGGGGTGTTATTTCTAGAAGGTCTTGTAGGTCTCCATAGAACCATTCAGCTTCAGCTTCTTCAGCATTGCTGCTTGGGGCATGCACTTGGATTACTGTGATATTGAATGGTTTGCCTTGGAAATGAGCAGAGATCATTCTGTCGTATTTGAGATTGAATCCAAGTACTGCATTTTGGACTCCATGTTGACTATTATGGCTTCTCCATTTCTTGTAAGGGATTCTTGTCCACAAGAGTAGATATAATGGTCATCTGAGTTAAATTCACCCATTCCAGTCCATTTTAGTTCACTGTTTCCTAGAATGTCGATGTTCACTCTAGCCAGCTCCTGTTAGACCACTTCCAATATGCCTTGATTCATGGGCCTAACATTCCAGGTTCCTATGCAATATTGCTGTTTACAGCATCGGACCTTGCTTCCATAACCAGTCACATCCACAGCTGGGTGTTGTTTTTGCTTTGGCTCCATCTCTTCATTCTTTCTGGAGTTATTTCTCCACTGATCTCCAGTAGCACATTGGACATCTACCAACCTGGAGATTTCATCTTTCAGTATCCTATCATTTTGCCTTTTCATACTGTTCATGGGGTTCTCAAGGCAGGAATAGTGAAATGGTTTGCTATTCCCTTCTCCAGGAGACCACATTTTGTCAGAACTCTCCACCATGGCCCATCCATCTTGAGTGGCCCATGTAGCAAAGAAGAGAAATACCTGCTTCCTGTGTACTCTAGCCACCCTGTCTCCTGTCCTCTTCAGTAGATTGTAGGCAAGGGGGGGTGTTGGGGCAGATTGGAGAGGACTGAGATGCAAATGTGAGGTTCACACTTAGTCTAAAGACAGAGGCTCACCGAGAGACTGAGACCTGATCATAGGGCTGTGAATGCTTCCTGCTCCCCACAGATTATCACCACATTACTAAGGTCAACTTACATTTCCTTTTCCCTAGTAAGCCATGCCTATCAAGAAAAAAATCACAAGTCATATTAAAAGGCAAAAGACACTCAGTCCAAAGAGACAAAGCAGGGATCAGAACCAGCTTCAGACATTACAGGGATGTTAGAAGTATCAGACCAGGAAATTTTTTAAAAAGCAATAATTACTATACTAAGTAATGGATAAAGTAAGCAACATGCAAGAACAGATGGATTATATAAGCGAAAAAAAAAGATGGAAATTTTAAGAGCCAAAATAAATACGATAGATCAAAAACAGCATAACAGATATGAACAATGATTTTAATGGCTTCTGAATAAACTGACACAACTGAGGAAAGATTCTATGATAACATCTTGATATTGAGATAACATCTCAATAACATCTTGATAACATCTTGATAACATCTCAATAGAATTCTCCAAGGATGAGAAGCAAACAGACCCATAAATGAAGATCCTGGAATATCCAAGAAATGTGGGAGAACTATAAAAGTTGTAACATGTACATGTTGGGAGTACCAGGGGAGAAGATAGAGAGGAAGAAGCAAGAGAAATATTTGAAATAATAAGGACTCATAATTTTCCCAAATTAATGACACCAGTCCACAGACCCAGGAAACTCAGAGAATGCCAAGCAGGATAAATGTAAAAAAATCTGTAACTGACATATCCTTTTCAAACTATAGAAAATAAAAGAAAAAGAAAAAATTCCTAAAAGAAGCCAGAGTGGGAAGGAAAACATCTTACCTACAAAGAACCAAGATAAGAATTGTATCTAACTTTAATTCAGAAATTACTGTGCAAGCAAGGAGTGGCATGAAATATTTAAGATGTTAAGAGAAATAAAACCCACCAGCCTAGAATTCTGTACCCTGAAAAGTTATCCTTCAAAAGTAAAGAAGAAAAAACTTTCTTAGATACACAAAAATTGAGGGATTTTTATTGCCAATAGACCTGCCTTTTGAGAAATTCTAATAGAATTTTAAGGAGAAGGAAAATAATTAAGATGAGAAACATGTGTCTACATAAAGAAAGGAAGAGCACTGGAGAGGTAATAAGTGAAGGTAACGTAAAGTGTTTATTTTTGTATCTTAATTGATTAATAAATATCAACAATGTATATATACACAGTAGCTAAGTGTTTATAAGTATACACACTCATGTATACTTTTATATAAGTGAAATGGAGGACCAAAATGATGCAAAGGATAGAAGGAAGAAATTAGGACTATTTTGTTATTATAACATAAATACATTATCTGTGAAGTGGTATAGTATTATTTTTAAATTGATCTGGATTAGTTGTGTTTATTACAAACTCTAGAGTGACAACTGAAAAAGTATAACTGATATACTAAGAAAAGAGAAAATTTAGTCATAAGGAAACTTCCACATCTTCATAAAGAATACCTATAAAACTCTGCAGCTCACTACATATTATTGGTTAAAAACTTGAAGCTTTTCCAGGAAGGTTAAAAACAATGCAAAGATATCCCCACCCACCACTTCTTTTCCATATTGTATCACAAATCCTGGCTAATGCAGTAAGATAAGAAAAGGAAACAAAGGGTTTAAAAACTGAGGGGGGGAAAAAAAGTAAAACTGTGGAGATAACGTGGTGATTTATGGAGAAAATCTGAAAGAATAGCAGAAAAAATCCTGAAACTAATAATCTATTATAGCAAAGTGGAATACACAGTTAATATACAAAATTCAGTTTTTCTCCTATATACCAAAAATAAACAAGTGAAATTAAGAATACACTTTACATTAGTACCCTCCAAATGAAATACATAGGCATAAATCTATGAAAATACAAGATCTGTATGAGGAAAACTACAAAACCATGGTGAACGAAATAGGAGAAGAACTACATAAATGGGGAGATGGTCCTTTTCATGGTATAAATATTCAATATTGTAAAGATGTCTGTTCTTCCCACTTGATTTCTAGATTTAGTGAAATCCCAAGCAAAATCCTAAAAAGCTCCTTTGTGGATATTGACAAAGTGATTATAAAGGTTTTTGAGAGGCAAAAGGCCCAGAATAGTCAATACAATATTGAAGAATAAGAAAGTTGGAGGACTGATACTACCCAACTTCAAACCATTTTATAAAGCTGCAGTAATCAAGAGAATGTGGTATTGGAGAAATAGACAGATTCAGGGAACATAATAGTCTAAAGCTAGGTATATAATTGCCTGATCATTGAAGAAGTAGCAAAGGCAATACAATGGAGCAAATATAGTCTTTTCACCAAATGGTCCTGAAACAACTGTATACCCACATACAGAAAAGCTAATCACAGACTTTACATTCTTAAAAACAAAAACAAAAATAACTCAAAATAGATCACAGAAGTAAATGTAAAACAGAAAACTATAAAGCTCCTAGAAGATGACATAGGAGAAAATCTACTTAACTTTGGGTTTGGTGATGACCTTTTAGATATAATATCAAAGGCATAATCCATGATAGAAAAAATGGATAAGATGGACTTTATTGAAATTTTATGTTTTGTGTAAGATTGTTAAGAGAATGACAGGCTACAGGCTGGAAGAAAACATATGCAAAACACATATCTAATAAATGACTTGTAGCCAACATATGGAAAGGATTCTCAAACTCAACAAAAGAAAATAAACAACCTGATTACAACTGGGCCAAAGATCTGAACAGAAATATATTCAAAGAAGATATATAGATTTCAAATATTCCTGTGAAGAGATACTATATATATTATCAAGGAAATGCAAAATAAGACAATGAGATTTTGCCATATACCTATAAGAATGGCCAAAATCCAGAACACTGACATCAAATTTTAGCAGTCTTGTAGAGAGCAACAGAATCTTTCCTTCATTGCTGGTTGAAATGAAAAATGGTGCACTTTGAAACAGTCTGACAGTTTCTTACAAAACTAATCATACTCTTACCGTGCTATTCAGTAATTGTCCTGGGTATTTACCCAAAGAAGTTGAAGGTTTATGTCCATACTAATACCTACTAATTCAATGGCACCCCACTCCAGTACTCTTGCCTGGAGAGTCCCATGGACGGAGGAGCCTGATGGGCTACAGTCTGTGGGGTTGCAAAGAGTCGGACACGACTGAGAGACTTCACTTTCACTTTTCACTTTCATGCACTGGAGAAGGAAATGGCAACCCACTCCAGTGTTCTTGCCTGGAGAATCCCAGGGACGGGGGAGCCTGGTGGGCTGCCGTCCATGGGGTCGCAAAGAGTCGGACACGACTGACGGGACTTAGCAGCAGCAATACCTACTAAGTGGATATTTTCAATAACTTTATTATAATTTCCTGAACTTGGAGTCAATCAGGTATATTTTAGTAGGTGAATGAATCAATAGACTGGTACACCCAAACAACAGAATATTATTCAGTGCTGAAAAGAAATGAGCTGTCAATCCATTAAAAGGTATAGAGGATACTTAAATACATTTTACTTAAAGAAGCTAATCTTAAAAGACCACAAACTGTTTCATTCCAAGTATACCACATTCTGGAAAGACAAAACTATGGAAGACAATTTTTTTTAAAAAAAGTGGTTACCAGTGGTTGGGAGGAAAGAGGGACAAATAGGTGAAGCTCAAAGTTGTTTTTTGTTTGTTTGTTTCATGGCTGTGAAGCTACTTTGTATGATACTGTGTGGTGGCTATATGTCATTATAAATTTATCAAAACCCATAGAATGTACAACACCAAGAGGAAGCCCTAATGTAAACTATGGTCTCTGGGTGATAATGATGTGTCAATGTAGACTGGATTTTAACAAATGTACTGCTCTAGTGGAGAATATTGATAATGGGGGCATGTGTGGGTGCGAGAAGAATATGGGAAATGTCTGTACTACTCTCTTAATACTGTATTAACAAAAAACTACTTTAAAATAGTCTGTTTAAAATTAGGGGGGCTTATTGAAGTAATTACTTCACAAATATGTAAGTTAAACCTTATATATTTACATAACCCTCATGTCATGTGCCTTAAACTTAAATTGGTATATGTCAATTATATCTCAATAAAATTAGGGGAAAAATGTGGAGAAAGAATTATACCAGTCTTGCTCTAAATCTTGATAGATATTAATCCACATGTTCTGTGCTGAGTTTACATCAAAGGCCAACCATAAATTCTCATGGGATACCAATCCACTTGCTGAGATTATTTAAACCATTCTGATCTATTTTTATTGTTGTCATTTCCCCGTTTGTAGAATCAGGTCTGAAATGAATGAATAATGAGCCTTTCAGGAAAGTCAGACATAGAGAGTTCCTTCTGGCTCACCTGGGACAAAATTCACCATTTCTTTTCCTATTTTTTTTTTTTTTAATGAGCTATACGCACTAAGAATCCCACTTAAATGGAGAACTGAGAATCTCTGAAGAAAAGCAACTATTCAGGACTTCTAATTAAAAATGCTATAGATCTTTTCAATGTCAGTGTTACAACACGCTAGGAAAACTGCTGTTCACCAAGCTGTAAAAAAGTCCTGAAATTGATTTGATATTTTAATATGTCCTATCAGGAATGGTGACTGATCAGAGATTTTGCCTTACTTACAAATTCATAATTTAATGAATACTGGCAGAAGACTTGAGACCCCTAGGTCAGAGACAAAACGGATGGCATTAGTCACTGCATAGCCAGAGCCAGAGTATCATTGTGAGTTTCCTGGCATTCCAGTTCTCTCTGGGCAACATGACGAGAGCCAAGTGATGCCAGAACATCAGGCAGGTGGGATATATCAGATCTTCGTGAATATCTTTGTATAACTGCAGAGATTTCACAGACACGCAGATGTCTGAGCAACAGTCCTTAAAGTGTTGCCCGGAATAAGCAGCATTGATGTCTTCTGAGAACTTGTTACAAATGCAAATTTTCTAGCTTCAGCCCAGACTTAGAGAATCAGAAACTCTAGGGTTGGAGCCCAGCAATCTGTATTATTTTAGCAACAAATCTCCAAATGATTCTTTTTTTTTTTTTTTTTAATGCACTAAAATTTGAGAATTATTAAAGGAAGAACACAAAAAGCTTGATTTATAAACTCATAAAACAATGGTTCTGTTAATGTTTTACAAGATACTACCTTTGCTAGAATAATTGCCAGAGCTATAACTTGAGTATGTGTTTCATTTATCCATTCATTTTTCATCATCTATATACTGTTAAACTCAGTCACTATTAAATACTTAGCATATACAAGATAATATTTTTGTGTGTGTGCTTAGGACACAGCAGAGAAAAAAAAAACGGTAACAGGTATGAAATGTCACATACTCAAATTCAAAGTAACAAGTAATTATAACTTATGCTGCTGCTGCTGCTGCTAAGTCGCTTCAGTCGTGTCCGACTCTGTGCAACCCCATAAACGGCAGCCCACCAGACTCCCCCGTCCCTGGGATTCTCCAGGCAAGAACACTGGAGTGGATTGTCATTTCCATCTCCAATGCATGAAAGTGAAAAGTGAAAGTGAAGTCACTCAGTCGTGTTCGACTCTTTGCGACCCCTTGGATTGCAGCCTACCAGGCTCCTCCGTCCGTGGGATTTTCCAGGCAAGAGTACTGGAGTGCGGTGCCATTGCCTTCTCCGAATTTTAACTTATACACAATAACAAATAAGTGAATAGTTTTTACCGACGCTTAGTACACATTAAGATCACCTGGAAAGCTTGACTCAGTTCCACGCAAAGCCAATTAAATTAGAAATTTGGGGTTGTGACACTAAGTTCCCCACGTGATTCCAATGCAAGCCAAAGTGAGGAACCAATCACTGATGTTGATTATCTCATTTAAATAGCATAAACGACCTTAATTACTGAATTTGATTATTGACATCCTCTGCAGTGAGATATTAACAAATGGTCAGCCTTTAGTCCCAGTATTTTCATGTTGATAACATTAGTGCCTATGTGCCTCCATCCCCCTAGATTTTTTCCAAGAAAATCCAAACATTCTATCCAAAAATAGGCACCTTGGGGAGTCAAAGAAATATTTCTTGTTTCTGACATCAAATATGTCAGTCGATTTACATTAAGTTCAAATATCTCTTTTTAGAATCTTTAAACTTAAAATAAAGATACATATCTAAAGAGAGGAGAGATAAGATTTAAAAGAAATTTTTCCAAAGCTTCTTTTTTTTTTTTCTTCCTTATGTGACACTAGAAAATGAAATAAGAAAGTAAGAAATAATGTGAAAATTGAATGAACTTAAAGGGGATTCACATTGGAAAGGAAATGAAGCTATGATTTGAGATCCCTTCTGGAAAATTTACCTTTAGAATATCTAAGAAATAATTAACCATTTGAAATATAGAAAAGATTTTAAGAGATTGTTTATGCAAGTAGTGATGAAAGCACTACTCATGGGGTAAGAACATGCTAATTTATTCCCAGTCCTGCCTCTTATGCATTAGACAGATTTGAAAAATCTTGTACATGCTTCCTGACCTGAAGGATTCTGTCAGGCATTCCTTATTTCAATATCAGTGATCTGTTGTCATAGTTGTACTACATGGTAAACAACCACAGAACCTTAGTGGCATACAACAATGATTTATTAAGATAATGAGTTTGAAATTCAGAGATTTCAGGTAGGTGGTTCAGGTTTCAACTAGGCTTGCACACATGTCTGAGAATCAGATGGCTATAAGGCTGGGGCATCTGACTATAGGCGGAAATGGCAGAGCTCTGTTCCACACTCTTCCCCATCATCTCTGGCAGGCTAGCTGAAGCATCTTCTCATGGCGAAGGCAGATGAGAAAGAGCGGGAGTACATGCCAGTGCTTTACAAGCCTTAAGCCAAATGGAAGATCACTATAAAGTTATATGACAGAGTTCATGGGTATAGGGAAGGGGGAAGAACTTGGAATTGTTTTTGCAATCTACCACAATTCACACTCCATCATAATTATTCTTGTTCCTTCCACATGTAAAATATATTCACCCATCCCCAGACCTTCATCCATCATTTTAAAATTCAGGATTGTGTAAGGTTTCTTTTGATCAGGAGGTTTGTGAGTGAAAAAGAGTATGAGAGAGATATAGCAATCAATCACTGGTCAAAAGTCATTCTGGAATTCTGGGCAAATATTGCCAGATACAAAGTTGCTAGGCTGTTGATTGATGAATTCAGAGGAAAATGTGAATAGATGTATGTAAAATGTATTTAAAAAAATAGAGATAGGAGGGGTCAAAAAATAGTCTTTAGGGAGAATAGTCAGAATGCTGTTTAATAATAGATTTGCTATTAATTATACAGTGCCTATTGTAACTGTAATTTAAAACCTTATTTTTTATGAATACATTTTTAAAAATTTCAATAAAGCCTTTTGGTAGAAACTTATTTTTTAAAAAAATGAAAATACATGTTTCAATGAAAAAAAAGTACCAGCTTTTCATTTTGCAAATTTGATAATGAATGTTTAACAAAGGATAGATGTCAGAATTTTACATTTTTCAGGATGATTTCATATCTTCCTTGGTAGCTCAGACAGTGAAGAATCTGCCTCCAATGCAGCAGCCTCAGGAAATGCAGGTTTGATTCCTGGGTTGGCAAGATCCCCTAGAAAAGGGAATGGCTGCCCACTCCAGTATCTTGTCTGGAGAATTCCATGGACAGAGCCTGGTGGTCAACAGTCAAACACAACAGAGCAACTAACACTTTCAGTTTCTTTTCACGGTATTAGTGATTCTATACAAACTGTAATAGCAGGAGAAAATTTGATTAAAAACTATCATCATATTCTATACAAAAATTATATTAAAAATGATAACTGAAATGCCAGTTTAATGCCTGTAGATTTAAAAAATGTATTTACATATTTCATTATGAAGCCTGATTTTTCACTTATCTTCAATTCAGTTCAATTGCTCACACATGTACGACTCTGTGACTCCATGGACTGCAGCATGCCAGGCTTCCCTGTCCATCACCAACTCCCAGAGATGGCCAAAACTCATGTCCACTGAGTCAGTGATGCCATCCAACCATCTCATCCTCTGTCGTCCCCTTCTCCTCCCACCTTCAATATTTCTCAGCATCAGGATCGTTTCAAATGAGTCAGTTCTTCACATCAGGTGGCCAAAGAATTGGAGTTTCAGCTTCAGCATCAGTCCTTCCAATGAATATTCAGGACTGATTTTCTTTAGGATGGACTGGTTGGATCTCCTTGTGGTCCAAGGGACTCTCAACAGTCTTCTTCAACACCACAGTTCAAAAACATCAGTGCTCAGCTTTCGTTATAATCTAATTCTCACATCCATACATGACTACTGGAAAAATCATAGCTTTGACTAGATGAACCTTTGTTGGCAAAGTATTGTCTCTGCTTTTTAATAAGCTGTCTAGGTTGGCCATAACTTTTCTTCCAAGGAGCAAGTGCCTTTTAATTTGTGGCTGCAGTCACCATCTGCAGTGATTTTGGAGCCCCCCAAAATAAAGTCTGTCACTGTTTCCACTGTTTGCCCATCTATTTGCCATGAAGTGATGGGACCGGATGCCATGATCTTAGTTTTCTGAATGTTGAGTTTTAAGCCAACTTTTTCACCCTCTTCTTTTACTTTCATCAAGATGCGATTTAGTCTTTCTTTGCTTTTTTCCATAAGGGTGATGTCATCTGCATATCTGAGGTTATTGATATTTCTCCCAGCAATCTTGATTTCCACCTTGTGCTTCATCCAGCCTCTCATTTCTCATGATATACTCTGCATGTAAGTTAAATAAACAGCATGACAATATACAGCCTTGACATACTCCTTTCCCTATTTGGAGCCAGTCTATTGTTCTATGTCCAGTTCCAGCTGTTGCTTCTTGACCTGCATGCAGGTTTTTCAGGTGGCAGGTCAGGTGGTCTGGTATGCCCATCTTTTGAAGAATCTTCCAGTTTGTTGCGATCCACACAGTCAAAGGCTTTGGTGTAGTCGATAAAGCAGAAGTAGATGTTTTTCTGGAACTCTGTTGCTTTTTTCAATGATCCAGAGGATGTTAGTAACTTGATGTCTTGTTCCTCTGCCTTTTCTAAATCCAGCTTGAACATCTGGAAGTTCACGGTTCCCGTACTGTTGAAGCATGGTTTGGAGAATTTTGAGCATTACTTTGCTAGTGTGTGGGATGAGTGCAATTGTGCAGCAGTTTGGGCATTTTTTGGCATTGCCTTTCTTTGAGATTGGAATGAAAACTGACCTTTTCCCGTCCTGTGGAAAGTGTCATTTACATTAAACCATGGTTTTTTATTTTGGGAAATACATTTAATCAATTTGTCTTCCAAGCTTTCTTTTGAACCTAGAAAGGTGAAGCAATAGTTTTTAACAATTTGGTTCAATTATGAGAAAGAACTTTTTAAAAGTCAAATTATATCATTTTACTTTTTTTAAGTGTCATTAGATAGTTTAAAAAGACAAATTAATTCTGAGAAGAGTTTGATTTTTTCCATCAAGTAATAAAGAATCAAAACAAAATTTCTAGAAATTAATTTTTCAACTATAGCACCTGATAATATTGTGAAAAATACTGCAAATTTAGTTAAAATTCTTAATACTTAGGATAAAATAATTTACCATGAAAAAAAAACAAGGTTGCGAAGAAGAGGGTCCATACTGAAGAAAATAAATTATTCTTAATAATTAAGAAGCCAAATGAGTGAAAATGTACTTTGGATTGTGGTTTTAGTATAAATCATTATTCTGTCTATAGAAGTGATAATGCTATACTAAGCAAATCAGAAACTAATTTTTAAGATTTATTAATATTTATACACAGTTATTGGAGAAGGAAATGGCAACCCACTCCAGTATTCTTGCCTAAATAATCCCGTGGACAGAGGAGCCTGGTGGGCTGCTGTCCATAGGGTCGCCCAAAGTCAGACATGACTAAAGTGACTTAGCATGCATGCATGCATTGGAGAAGGAAATGGCAACCCACTCCAGTATTTTTGCCTGGAGAATCCCAGGGACAGAGGAGCCTGGTGGGCTGCCGTGTATGGGGTCTCACAGAGTTGGACACGACTGAAGAGACTTAGCAGCAGCAGCAGCATATACCGTTATATATGTGGAGGCTTTCCTGTTGGCTCAGCAAGTAAAAAATCCACCTGGCATGCTATGTATGTCTGTGCATAGTTTTATACAGGTCAGTAAAGTTCAGTTACTCAGTCATGTTTGACTCTTTATGACCCGATGGACTGCAGCATGCCAGGCCACCCTGTCCATCACCAACTCCCAGAGTTCACTCAAACTCATGTCCATTGAGTCAGTGATGCCATCCAACCATCTCATCCTGTGTCATCCCCTTCCCATCCTGCCTTCAATCTTTCCCAGCATCAGGGTCTTTTTCGAATGAGTCAGTTCTTCACATTCAGGTGGCCAAAGTACTGGAGTTTCAGTTTATACATATATCCATATAAAGTTAAATAATCATATGTAGACATTAAGACCAGAGTAGACAATGGCAACCCACTCCAGTACTCTTGCCTGGAGAATCCCAGGGACAGGGAGACTGGTGGGCTGCCGTCTATGGGGTCACACAGGGTTGGACACGACTGAAGTGACTTAGCAGCAGCAGCAGTCATTAAGACATGGACTTCCCCGTAGCTCAAATGGTAAAGAAACTGCCTGCGATGCAGGAGACCAGGAAGTTCCTCTGGAGAAGGGAATGACAATCCACTCCAGTATTCTTGCCTGGAGAACTGCATGGATAGAGAAGCCTGGTGGGCTACAGTCTGTGGGGTCGCAAACAGTCGGACACAACTGAGCGACTAATACATACACAGACATTAAGACAAATAAAAATGGAAAGAAGTTGTCATCAGCAGATTTTATTTGAAGGGTATACTCTAACAGACAAGTCATCATAGATTAAAAGCAGGAAGATATGATTTAAAAAGTACAAATAAAGGTCAAATATATGTGTTTGTTGTTCAGTCGTGTCCAACTCTTTACAACCACATGGACTATAGCCTTCCAGACTGCTCTGTCAATGGAATTCCTCAGGAAAGCATACTGGAGTGGGTAGCCATTCCCTTCTTCAGGGGATCTTCCCAACCAGGGATCAAACCCGGTTTCCTTCATTGCAGGTAGATTCTTTACCATCTGAACCACCAAATAAATAATGGCTATCTAAAATAATAGTAATGATAATTTTGGTTTTTAAATAATATATACATACATGTATACATTATATTAGCATAAAGATGGATGGTAGTCATTGAAAGTAAAGTATTCAAAAGTCTTTATGTTATCATGGAAATGGTAAAAGTATAATTTTTAAGTCTTTAATAGTTCTGTATAACATTTTGTATTATCTTTGGTTTTCTCTATAGTGAAAGTAAAATGTTTCACTAAGATAATAAAATAAAAAATCCAAAAGGTTATAATAATACTTAACCCAAAAGAAAGAATAAAAGGAGTCAAAGAGTAATCTTGAATATTTGGGACAAATAAAAATCAGAAGCAAGTCTGTACAGTTAAACTCTAACATTTCAGTAATTACATTAAATGTAAACACTTTAAATATTCCAACTGAAAGGCAAAGATTATGCAGATGAATTAAAGAAAACAACCTATTTGCTGCTTTAAAAGAAAATTCTTAAATACTAAGGAAATGTGAAAATTGAAAATAGATATATATGCAAGCCAGCACTAACCAAAAAATAACTGGTTTCGCTGTAGTGGTATCAGGTAAGTGAAAAGCATCAGTTGTTCAGTTGCATTCAACTCTCTGTGACCCCCATGAACTGTAGTCCACCAGGCTCCTGTCCATGGAATTCTCTAGGCAAGAATACTGGAGTGGGTAGCCATTCCCTTCCCCATGTGATATTCCTGCCCCAGGGATCCACCTGGGGTTTCCTGCATTGCAGGCAGATTCCTTACTGTCTGACCCACCAGGAAAGCCCATCAGGTAAGGTAAGCTTTCAAGCAGAAAGTATTACTGGAGACAAAGAGAACATTTTATAGTAACAAAATGATCAGTCCACTAAGAACACTTAACAATTTTTAATTTATGTGTTACTACTATCATAGTCTCAAAATACATAATGCAAGAATTAAAAGAACCATAAGGGGAAATAGATAAATACACACATTGAAGAGTTTTAACAGTCTTCTCTCAGTGAATATAAATATAGGAAAAAATGTTTTATAAACAGACCTACTATATATTTTCCATTTTATAACTTGTTTTAGCTTTTAAGCTTTAAATTTATCATTTATGAGCCATTTGCCAAAACTTAAGTAAGTACAATGAGCCAGACTAAGATATAGAAGGAAAAATGAATCCTTTTCTTTAAGGAACTCACAAAAGAATGGGTAGATACAATATAAATAGATTATTGCATTACAGAATAGCAGAGTTTACCTCACAATGGAGGTATGGGAAAGAAGATGTAGGATTCAGAAAATGTACTTAACTTTATCTTGAAATGTGAAGGACAATTTCAAGAGTGAACACAGCTCTGAAAGAACACTAAACCCCTTCAAGAAGGGACATTGTTTCTCATTCATTTTGCACTATCAGTGTCTAGCACATCTGAGAACAGTTTTTCACCTGAAAAACAGAATAAAGAATGCTCCAGGCAGATACATGTTGCCAAGAGAGAGCAAAGGACCTGCTGGTTCTGTGCAGGTTTTATGGAGCCAAAAAGAGATTAGATAGGAAAGGGAAGTTGGAAGCTAGGTGTGAAGTAATTCAGATGACCATGACCTCTGTAAGACTTGAGGTTCTTCCTGAAAATAACAAAAGGCAACAAAACACTTCAGTTATCTCTTTTTGATAGAAAGATTTTATAGTTCAAGTGTGAAAAAAAAGAGGGTCACTTATCTATCAACTATTGACCCGAGAAGAATTTGTGGAAATATTGAGTATTGTCTTGTAGAGCTTAAGAAGGTAGTTTTATAGGTCTGTTTAAAATGTTCTCTATTTGGAAATGCCAGCATATTCCTTTTGTGCAGTTATTTAAATGATATGAAACATTTTTATGTATCATATGTAAGCCAAATTTTTGACTGAAATTGTTTGCTATAATTGTTTGAACAACAAATATATTAAACATGGTCTGATTCAGAGCTTGTACATACTTGTCTTAAAGCTAAATGTGGATTCAAAAGAAAACTGATACCTAGGGCAAATATCATCCTAAAAAGATATTTTAGAAGAACATTATACCTTGATTTTACTTTTACTAGTATAGGCTTTCTGGTAAATAATGTGGTTTTTAATTAAATGACTGATTTTTATCCAAGTAATATATTATATCTGTTTTAACATAAATAATTGCAAAACTATCACTGAAAAAATGAGTCCACCTAGAGTTAAATAAAAGTTAAGTAAAAGTCATCGGTGACGTGAAGTTAAAAATATACCAAAATCTTAACCAATAGAGAGGAAATATACTTTAACACAGGAATGTCTTTTGAAGAAAGATTTTAAAGGAAATATTTTAAACTATTCCATATTAAAGGAATATATATAAAAATCACTACCTGGATTATAATTGATGAAGTCACATGTAATGAAAAATTTTGACAGTATTAAATTTTGTGGTTAATTGGAAATTTTCCAAACATCTGCAAAGATCTACAAAGTTATTAGAGTCAGGTATATTTATACATGTGATGGAGTTCAAGGCATGTTACCCCCATATACGGCAGTTTCCCATATTGAATTTAAAGTTGAAAGAGTTTGAGAAGCAGGAAGTGGGTTTTGACCTCCTCCCCATCTACCCTTTTTCACTGAAACAGGTCATAAAACTCTCCTATGAGAGAAAGCCTGTCTATACCAAAGAAAGGAGAATCCTTGTCTCTGAAGACAAATAGACACAAAGGAGGATCCTAACAAACAGGACTTTGTAAGTTTCCCCCAGTTTACTGCATTTACTTCTTACTCCTTAACCTGCCATATTTACTACTGCCCACTCTTCATCAAGGATTTCCCTGGTGGCTCAGATGGTGAAGAATCTGCCTACAATATAGGAGACTGAAGTTCGATTGTTGGGTCAGGAAAATCCCTGGAGAAGGAAGTGGCAACCCATTCCAGTATTCTTGCCTGAAGAATTCCATGGAAGAGGAGCCTGACAATGACAAACACTTTCACTTTCACTCTTCATCAAACAGCATAAAAATACACAGGTCTAACTGTTTCTAAAGAGAGTCTTATTTCCTCATGAAGGCTACTGGGTCATGTAAAACTTATGCTAAATAAATTTGTAAGTTTTTCTCCTGTCAATTTGACACTAAAAGGATTGAGAAAAAATTTCCTGCCCTGTACATAAAGAAACATGTATAATGGGGAAGAGGATAAGAACATGTACCAAAAAAGAATATCAAAATTAACCAAACAGTTTTGAAAATAATGTTACATTTAATTCTGGTCATAAATTGTGACTGCATCCTATAAATATATTAATGCTTCTTATAATGGGATATTTGGGCTTCCCTGGTAGCTCAGATAGTAAAGAATCTGCCAGCAATGTGGGAGACCTGGGTTCGATACATGGGTTGGGAAGATTCCCTGGAGAAGGGAATGGCAACCCACTCCAGTGTTCTTGCCTGGAGAGTCCCCATGAATTGAAGAGCCTAGCGGGCTGCAATCCATGGGGTCGCAAACAGTCGGACACGACTGAGCGACTAAGCACGTAATAGTATATTTAATTACCTGATAAACTGTAATGGCTACTTTGCATCAAAAGTCAATAATCTATAACTTTTAAGTTTCCTAAATATGCATTTACAGGATACACTATAACAGCTCTAAGACTTTTTAGTCTATTGGACCATTGATATGAAATTTACAAAATCATTAAATACGTATTTACATGATAGACCGGAAAAACTTTTACATTAAATCAGTGATCTGTTTCTTCAAAATGCTTAAGAGAATATTTACAAAAGATCAGGTTTTTCCTTCTTCTTCTTTTTTTTTTTCCAAACAACTCTCAGTATGTGTTTCCTTTCATGCAGAAGAGTTATGTCCTGTTTGTCGTTAATGTGTGAATTTAATGGGCCTGGTGGAGATATCATACTAGTAGGACAATATCTCCTTGTGTAAATAAACAAAAATGCATATTTATCTGAGAAACCATAAAACCCAGATTTGGGTCCATCACTTTTGTCCCTCAACATACTACTCCTTCACTCACACACTAAAAAAAATCCAGCTAATCAATATTCACGAAACTATTTAAGCATTCATATATACCCCTGCCTGTGTCCCATCAAATTGTCTTTCTTGGAAATCCTTTTGGGACATTATTTTTATGTTTAGTTATCTAATATTTAATTATGATTTATGTTATAAATATTTCTTTGTCTGTCACCATTGGATTGTTTCTTTGACATCTGCATTATTTGTTGCCAGGCCCTATCTTAACTAAATGATAAATAATTATTTGCTATATCTTTTTGTTATATTAAAATACTTTTAGCAAATTACCAACAATTGTCCCCATATCAATTTAATTTTCTTGTATTAAATTGTTCAAAATGCCAACCTGACACTTTGTGGTAGAAAATGTAGAACTACTTTTTTTGTTGTTGCCGGTAATAATAAATATGGAGCGAGAAGATTCTACTTTCTTTTATTTTTAAATGAGAATGTTAAATTAGTGTGACTGGTTAAAAGACGTACATTATTCTTTATTTCAGGTGGGATTTTGGTGACTCCATATGTTCTAAAAAGCTTTAGGAAGGGGCCACATAACACAGTGTATTTTGCTTGCTGGCTTTTTTTCTTTCAGTCATAATTCACTGAAAAGGTTTACTGTTTACTTTTTAAAATCTGTTGAAGGTTTTTGAAATATATCAGAAGTTCTCTTTATTGTGTTATGAGTTGGATCCATAGTAAGACAGGAAGTAAAGATAAGGCCAGAAAAATTTTTCTTAACATTTTTCATAGTAAAAGCATTTATTTGTATTTGAACACCTAAATCATTATACTATATACATAGGAAATTTCATTTATACTATTTTACACTGAAATTTTATTCCTCTTATTATTTTTCAATATCAGCTAATGGAATTATTTTGGCATTCAAAAATTTAATGCGGAAAATGATCCGGCCACTTGAAGATTTTTGTGTCTTTTGTTTTCTTTCTGAGTTACAGTAACATCCGTCACAATTAGGAAGGCTTGGGAATTAAATGCATAAACCAATTTTCAATAGTGCTTTAAAAATAAAACTGTTTTTTTAGAATGTATAAATAAGTTTAATTAGGCCTCTGAATTTCTAGAGGCAGAACTGCTGATCTTTTGAACTGTCTGTTGATAAGCGTCTTGAAGCAGGTCAAAATTTGCCATGTAATTATTTGGCAGTATTCCTTCCTGTACATGCATTTTGGAAAAGTGTAAATTTGACTCTTATTTCTCCTCCTCTGGGTGGTAATAGAACTTGTAGCATTTGAGAAATGTGTTACATTTCTGTCAGTCAGGACCTTCTTGTCTCTATTTTATTTCAACTCTACTAAGGAAAATAAATGTGGCCATTCTGTTTCCAATTACAAAAACATTTCTACCATGGTTATGCAGCTACTTTTTTCATTCTTACTGCATAGTTTCATTTCCATTTTAAAAATTACTTTCTTTCGTGTTCTGGTAGGCATGCCAGAAAACCAGGAATGGAAATAAAAGAAGTTAGTTCATCTAAATTATAATCCTAAAAAACGATAATTGCATTTCCATCAATTCTCTTTTCTTGTGAATTTAAGGGGGGTGGATTCAATCTATGGTAGGCTGATGCTTAGACCTGTCCAGTATCTATGGTTTGTCTCTTACACATAAGCAGTTCACCAATCCTTGGGTGGATTCAGCATAAAAGTAGACCATTACCTTAAACCAGAAAAGGATTTTTTAAAGTACTTTGCTTTCTGCTGATAAAGGAATTCTAAGACTTTAAATCCTGCATTATTTATGTACTACACAGCCCATGAAGAAAATGATCTGCCATAGTATTAAGGATGAGATAATAAATTCTTTAGCTTTAAGGTAACAAAATAAAAAGGCGATGACCTTTAACTAATAATCTCCTGCAAGAAAGGTCAATAACTGCCAGGGAAAAAGACAGGTTTTAAGTCTGTTACTGAATTTTAAAAAATCAAACTTTGAAAAGGTTTTGTTATATTTTGTCAAATAGAAAATAGGTATGAAGTTACATTGAATATTAATAAAGTATTTAGTGGTGCATATTTTAGTGATCGAATTTAAGAATTCAGATAGTAAACCATGATCAGCTCAGTTCAGTTTAGTTCAGTCACTCAGTCATGTCCGACTCTTTGCGACCCCATGAATCGCAGCACGCCAGGCCTCCCTGTCCATCACCAACTCCCGGAGTTTACTCAAACTCATGTCCGTCGAGTTGGTGATGCCATCCAGCCATCTCATCCTCTGTCATCCCCTTCTCCTCCTGCCCCCAATCCCTCCCAGCATCAGGGTCTTTTCCAATGAGTCAACTCTTCACAGGAGGTGGCCAAAGTATTGGAGTTTCAGCTTCAACATCAGTCCTTTCAATGAACACCCAGGACTGATCTTCTTCAGGATGGACTGGTTGGATCCCCTTGCAGTCCAAGGGACTCTCAAGAGTCTTCTCCAACACCACAGTTCAAAAGCATCAATTTTTTGGCACTCAGCTTTCTTCACAGTCCAGCTCTCACACCCATACATGACTACTGGAAAAACCGTAGCCTTGACTAGATGGACCTTTGTTGGCAAAGTAATGTCTCTGCTTTTTAATATGCTATCTATGTTGGATATTAAAAATAATTAAAATTACAAGAATAAAAGGAAAGAACCTTAAAAATAATCTAAAGATTTTTCAGACTAGAAAAAATACTCAGCACAAACCAGGATTAGGTAACAATTTAGGA
Source organism: Cervus elaphus (assembly GCF_910594005.1). Taxonomy (NCBI): domain Eukaryota; kingdom Metazoa; phylum Chordata; class Mammalia; order Artiodactyla; family Cervidae; genus Cervus; species Cervus elaphus. Next base: position 28,702,105 of record NC_057833.1, on the reverse strand, counting down.
ATTTATGAATCTACATTAAGAAGCAAACAGACTCATATTCAATTAGATTTCTTTCATATCAATAGAAAATTTCCATTTCTAAAAGTTGGTATAACTATCATTACAAATGTAAGAACCAAAATTGGTTTTAAATTTTAAACATTTAAGTCACTTTGAAATGTTTGATGGTTTAAAGGAATATGTTCTTAAAGCAAAATAAAAACCTTATGTGGTCATTTGAATGGCAAGCTATACCACATGAGCTCCTGTGTGACCTAAAATGAAGAAACAAACTTAACCATGAGAGTTTCAAATAGATACGGAACCTATCATTTTGAAAACTTTTCTGTCTTTTCAAAGATATGTTAACAATACCATATTAATGTTCTTCAATAATTAAACAACATAGACTCATTCAGCAGATTCCCACCTAAATTCAATACCAGACCAGACACACTGCTTTCTTACACTACAAACAAGAAATATGTTAACTCAAAATATTATCCCTTTTTTTTATGGAATCTGATATGATAGTCTATACTGAATTTATTGTTCATCTAACTTGAAAACTCCTTTTGAATGCCTGTTAATATTTATTTCCCTATGTCTTACAAATATTTGTAGATTGATTTATTACAAATGTTGATAATATGTTTAATTTGTAGGATTACCTTACAACTTTAATATTTTACTAATTATTATTTTATTTATCCTTTTGATTAAAATACCATCTTTTCCAAATTTTATTTCTAGAGTTTATTATCAGCACAAAACAAATATACTGTTTTTAATATTAATTATTAATGAATCCATATTACAATATTCTCCTATATTTTTATTCTGAAGGTTTTGGGGGTTCCTGTTTGCAAAAATCATACTTAAAAATTATATTCTGTCTATATTTATGTTTACATATGTGAGATCATATTACCTCTTTTCTAGTCCCATAAAGTTGAAATTAATCAGATTTCCATCTTTTCTACTGTTGAATATAGCTTAAATAGTAGTTAAAGATTTACAAATCAATTAAATATCAGATAGCATTCAGTTGTGAAAAGTGTCAGGTGCCCATGCCTGTTTTAAGGTTGATCTTTAGTCATTTTCTCATTTGTTAAGGCCTTTTTGAGTTTTGTTTTTTTTTACATCTTCTTGAGTTTATTTTAGTAATTTAAATTTAGCTAGAAAGCCACTCCTTTTCTTTAGACTTTCAAATTTGTGTTGAGAGAGTTAAGCAGAGTGTTTCCAGTGTAGTTTATGGTACATCTTCATTTGTATGACTGTATAGTTTCTCTCCTCTTCCTTTCATCGTGAGGTCATTTGTGATTTATCTGTTTTCTTTATCTCTTTAAAAAAATTACATTAACAAAATTTTGTACGAATTTTTTCTTTCCTACCTTATTAGTTTCAGCTTTGTGTGTATATTTTCCTTTCCTTTTTGTTTGTTTTTTTTAAATAAGTGAAATAAATCTTTTAACATTTTCCCATCAGTACAAATTTCACTGTGAACCACAATTATGGTATCATAAGTGAAACTTTTCATTTCTTTCAATGGATTATAATCTTTGTTTCTATTTTAATCTAAATTACATGTGATGAAATGCTTAATTTCCAGTGATTCAGAAGTTATATTTAATTGTACTTGACTATCTTCAGAAAATAAAAGCTATATAATGGTATAATGGCTTTTTTTTTTTTGGCTTGGTAAGATATATTTTTTAATCAAAATAAGTGATTGACTTTTACTTTGTCAAATTTTCACTGAAGTACAGTATATATATGAAAATGCACAAATTATTAATACAGAATTGTCAGCCATTTGAGATGGCTATTCTCTTGCTCTCTGTACTTCCCTGCTCAACGAGTTCCTGCTTCACTCACCTGATTATCCAGTCTTTTTAATTATAGGGCTTAATCAGTGACTGCCTGCAGTCTTCTGCCCTCTGCTGCAGCTGCTGGTTTCCCTGGAAATTGACAAGTAAACCTGGCCATCACTTCCTCCTATAAATGGTAGCTTCTTTCTCGCCAAGTAGTAAAGTCTGCTGCCACGTCCTGCTCACTGCCTGCCCCACATGGTATGATGTTGCTCCAGGACACTTTGTGTAAGAGTTCGCCTTTACAGTAAGTCATTGATGTCTCTTTCACTGTCTAGGTTCTTTCTTCCATCTTGAGGCTGGGTAACTATAAGGCTTGAAGGCCTCCTGGGTGATACCTAATGATACAGCTCAAAGCAACAATCCAGAAGTTGCCTTTGAGCTACCCCAAATCTCCACCCTAAATGCCAGAGGTAACTATTAACCTGGCTTCTATACCGTAATTTAGTTTTGCCTGACTTTGAACTTTATATTAAAAGAAGGATACAGGATATCTTTCTTAATGATTATTCCCTCATATTTATTATATTAGTAAGATTAATCTATGCTGTTTTATGTTATTATAGCTTGTTCATTATTACTATTGAAATATACAGGGTTTTGCTGTTGGAATATATCCCAGTTTATTATCCTTTCTAGTATAGATAGATGTTTGGTTTTTTCCCCAGCTTAGAATGATTACAAAAGTGATCTTCTAAATAATCTTATATGTGTATTTTGGTACTCATGTGCATTCATCCTTTTAAATTAATATTTAGAAGTGAACTTTCTGGGTGACAAATGTCCAACTATAGTTGACTATCTCAAGCAGCTTTACAAAATAGTTATTTTTGTTCTCATAGCAATGTATGCGTTCCTCTTGCTCCTTATCCTCAACAATATTGATATTGTCAATCTTAATTTTAGCCATTGTAGTAGTATGTAGATGTATAAAACTTTGGGCTTCATTTGCTTTTTCCTTCTTATCCATGATGTTAAGAACTTTTTCATAGTTTTATTAACTATGTGGATATACTTATTGTGGAGGATGTGTTCAAGTTTGTTCCCTAGTTTTTGTACTGAATTGACTGTCTTTCTTCAGTAATGGGTAGGAGTTTGTTATTTATCCCTGGCAGAAACACCATTAGATACATAAACTGCAAGTAGCTTCTCTTATTCTGACTGGTTTTTTTATTCTCTTCTTTGTAATAGCTTTTTAATTAAACCTTTTTATTTTGAAATAATTGTACATATTCCCATGAAGTTCTAAGAAATAATAGAGTATCGCATGTACTCCACACTCAGTTTCCCCTTTGGTAATGCTTTGAAGAACTATAGAATAATAACATATCTGGATATTAGCATAGACACAATCAAAATACAGAACATTTCCATTGCCACAAAGATCTTTAATGTTTTCCTTATATAGCCACACCCACTTCCCCTCCCTCTAGGCCCTCTTTATCTAAGGACAACAAGTAATCTTTTCTCCATTTTTATAATTTTGTCATTTCAAGAATGTTCTGAAAGTTGGATCATACATGATGTAATATTTTGAGTTTGGCTTTTTTCATATGATACATTTTTCTGAATATTCATTTAGGTTGTTATGTGCCAATAGTTCACTTAATTTTATTGCTGAGTGGCATTTCATGGTATATTTGTACCACAGTTTTATTTTTTAAATCATTAGCCCATTATTGAAAGATATCTGTGGTTGTTTCCAGTTTGGAGATATTAAAAACAAAGCTACTATTTGTATCCCTATACAGGTTTTGTTTGTTTGAGGGGATTGTAAGTATTCATTTCTCTGAGATAAATACCCAGGGGTGAATTACTGGGTTGGGTGTAGTTGCATATTTACTTTTTTAAAGGAAATTGCTAAATAATTTTCCGGTGTGGCTAAATATTGTTTTATATTTTGCATTCCTACAACAATGCATGAGTGATCTAGTTTATCTGCATCCTTGCTAACACTGTATATTTGGTCAATATTTTCTAGTCTTTCTGATAGATATATAATAATATCTAATTGTGGTTTTAGTTTGCATTTCCCTAATGGCTAATAATTTTGAGCACGTTTTAATGTATTTAACCTTTGTATACTATTAATACCTTCAGTAAAATATCTTTTCACATCTTTTGCTCATTTTTTATGTGTGTGTGTATATATATATATATATATTATATATATATATACATACATATACATACATATATATATATATACATACATATACATACATATATATATATATATATATATGTATTTTACTCTTGAGTTTTGAGAATTTTTATATTTGAGATACTGGTCCTAATCAGGTATGTGGTTTGGCAATGTCTTTTCGTATTCTAAAGCTACTTTCTCATCCTATTAACAGGATCTATTACAGAGAAAAATTTTACGGTTTTGACAAGGGGCAGCTTATCAGTATTTCTATATGTGAATGATGCTTTGGTACCAATTCCAAGGACTCTTTGCCTAGTCCTAAATTTTAAAGATATTCCTCCTTTTTCCCAAAAGTTTTATAGTTTTATGTTATAAATTTAAGTCCAAGGTCTTTTTGTTCAGGGAATGATATTTCTTCCCCTATGGATGTCCAGCTGCTTCAGTATCATTTGTTGAAAAAGTAATCTTTCCTTCATTGAATTACTTTGTTATCTTTGTAAAAAACTATTTGAATGTTTATGGGGGTCTGTTTCTGGGTATTCTGTGTTCTCTTGACCTGTATATCTAGTTCTCTACCAGTACCACAAAGTCAAGGCTTCTACAGGGCTGGCTTCTGCCAGAGGGCCCAGGGGAGGGTCTGTCTCACTTTCAACTTCTGGTGGCTGCTAGCATCCCTTGGCTTGTGGCTGCACTACTCCAGTCTCTGCACTCATTGTCACCTTGCTTTCTGGGCTGCTGTCATCAAAATCTTCTCTGTATTCATCTTGTTAAGATACTTGTGCTTATATTTAGGGACCACTTGAGTAATTCAGGAGAATCTCCCCATCTCAAGATAGTGAACTTCTTTGCAAAGTTCCACTTGGCTTACATTATAACATGCACAGTTTCCAGGGCTTAAAATCTGGATATCTTTGAGGGTCATCATTTTACATACCACATGGAGTATGATTTGCATATTATATGATTAACTCATTTTGAGTGTGAAATTCCATGATTTTTAGCAAATTTGAGTTGTACAACAATAAGCACAATTTAATTAGAACATTTCCTTTACTTCAAGAAAAAAGTGTATGCCAGTTTGCAGTTATTCTTTCTCCCTGCCTCCAGTGCCAGACTCTTATCAATCACTAATCTACTTCTTTCACTATAGATTTAGATATTTATTTTAAAAATTTATTTTATTGACATACAATTTGTTTACAATGTGTTTTAATTTCTGCAGTACAGCAAAGTGATTCAGTTATATATGTGTATGTATATATTCTTTTTCATGTTCTTTTCCATTATGGTTTATCTCAGGATATTGAATATAGTTCCCTACGCTCTAAGTAGAACCTTGTTATTTAATTATTCTCTATATAATAGGTTGTATCTGCTAGTACCATACTCCCAACCTATTCTACTCACCTCTCCCTTGGCAACAAGTCTGTTCTCTACATCTATAAGTCTGTTTAGGTTTCATAGATAAGTTCATTTGTGTCTTATTTTAGATTCCACATATAAGTGTAATTGTATGGTATTTGTCTTTCTCTTTCTGACTTGTTTCACTTAGCATGATAATCTCTATTTGCATTTTTGTGGCTGCAAGTGGCATTATTTTATTCTTTTTTATGGATGAGCAGTGCTCCAATGTATATATTTACCACTTCTTCGTTTACTCATCTGTCAATGGACATTTGGGTTGTTTTCATGTCTTTGGCTATTGTGACTAGTGCTGCTATGAACATAGAGGTGCATGTAACTTTGAATCATAGTTTTGTCTAGATATATGTCCAAGGGTGGGATTGCAGGATCATATGTTAACTCTACTTTAGTTTTTTTAGGAACCACCATACTGTTTTCTGTAGTGCCAACACCAATGTACATTCCCACCGACAGTGTATGCGAGTTCCCTTTTCTCCACACCGTCTCTAGCATATGTTATTTGTAGACTTTTTTATGATAGCCATTCTGACTGATGTGAGGTCATACCTCACTAGTTTTGATTTTCATTTCTCTAATAATTAGTGATGTTGAGTATCTGTCTCTTCATGTGGTATGTCTTCTTTGGAGAAATACCTGTTTAGGTCTTCTGTCCATTTTTTTATTTCGTTGCTTGGATTTTTATTGAGTTGTGTGAGCTATTTGTCTATTTTAGAAATGAACAAATTTAGCTATTTTTATATGAACTTTCCATATAAATGCAATCATATCATATATGTTATCATATGTGTTACCTTTATGTCTGGCTTCTTTCACTTAGCATAACATTTTGAAAGTCATTCATGTTACATTATGTTTCAGTAGCCTTTCTATTTTACTGATATTCTCTTGTGTGGATACATCGTATTTTGTCCATCCCATTCACCATTGATAGACATTTGCATAGTTTTCACTTTTTTCCCCATTATTTAAAATGCTCATGTGAACATTTAACGTACAAGTTTACATTGTAGTAATGTACGATCCCCAAATCTCAGTGAGCTATAGCCCCAATGGTTTATTTTTTTATCACTTTTCACACTGCCATATCTAGGATGCAGCTTGCTCCACATTGTCTTTATTCCAGAATCCAGGCTGACAGAGTAAACCCTAACAAGCCCATGTTGTGGCAAAGGAATAAAAAGGCAGGTGGACGATGAGCTGGCTCCTAAAACTTCTACTCAGAAATCACACATTTTACTTTATATACATGTCATTAACCAAAATATCACAGCGCCTCTCCTTACATCAAAGAGGCAAGGAAATACAATCCTCCTACTAGGAAGGAGAACAAATATATAACCACAAACGTGTGAGCCACATAAACTATCTTACCTAGCAAAATTATAACACTAATTGAAAATTAATTCTTCTCTCAATTTTCATGCATACAATGATTGAATGAACTATAATTCCTTCTAATAAAGGAGTGTTAGGAAGCTTTAGAAAGAATGAGAAGTATATCTATGAACTGATGTGAAATGATTTCAGATATATATTGTGAAAACAAAGCAAACTGTACATTGTGAAAAGAAAATACTAAATTGTATCTACTATACAGTATCTTTTATGTAAGAAAAAAGGAATATAAGAAATTATTCTTTCATTCACTTATCTGTGCAAAAGAAATGTGAGCCTGATAAGCCAGAACTAATCAGATTGATTATCTGAAGATGTAGGTGGGTATAGGTTAGAAAGTATTAAGGAAATGATAATGTTTCAATAAGGATGAAGGGAGAATGGATCTTCTATATTTGTTTGCCACTATGACATTTATAACCATTGAAATGGTTCACATTTCACAATAAAAAATATTCTAAGTCAACTAGGAGGTGGGAGAAACCTAAAATGCACTACAAAGAATAGCATGTCAATTTACTTGTATCATAAATGAGTAACATAAGCAAAACTAAGTAGTTGGGAAGAAAGCAACTAAACTAACTTTGGAAAACAGAATTTCAGCTGTACAGTGTAAAGCTAAATACAAAGGTACTGTACACAAATATGCTCTATTTAGTAGCCCCGCCCCCCACCATAAGGGATGTGGAATAGCAATTCTGAAACTACTTAATGACTTTAAAATGATTAAGTAAATCCATTTTGAACAATGAGAGGTAGGTTTTTCACTATGGGGGAAATAAGTGACACATATTGAAAGGGAGAATGCTAAAATAAAACTGGAGCATTAAATCAGAATCAGAGGTGTCAGTATGAACGCATGGCTGTATACATATATAAAGACATATTATATAGAAATAAATCATAGGTTTCCTAGCTCTGTCCACTGACACGGCCTTCAAGTAATGTGTACAATTAACAACCAGATTTTGGTTTCTAAATACCATTTATTAATAAAAGGAAGGAGGGATCGTTGGAAAAATGACTTATTCCAGAATTGAGGCAGGGAAAATACATGAGTTTGAAATATGTTGTGATTCCAAAAAGTGAATAAGTCCCCAAGAAAGGATTGAGGCATGTTGGGATAACCTGAAGGAGCCAATAGCCAAAAATGGAACAGTTTGATCAGCAGTGTAGATATAGTATTTCATTAATATAATATTTCATTGTATTTAGTTCAGTTCAGTCTCTCAGTCATGTCCGACTCTTTGCGACCCCATGGACTGCAACACGTCAGGCCTCCCTGTCCATCACCAACTCCTGGAGTCCACCCAAACTCAGGTCCATTAAGTCGGTGATGCCATCCAGCCATCTCATCCTCTGTCGTCCCCTTCTCCTCCTGCCCTCAATCTTTCCCAGCATCAGGGTCTTTTCAAATGAGTCAGCTCTTCGCATGAGGTGGCCAAAGTATTAGAGTTTCAGCTTCAACATCAGTCCTTCCAATGAACACTCAGGACTGATCTTCTTTAGGATGGACTGGTTGGATCTCCTTGCAGTCCAAGGGACTCTCAAGAGTCTTTTCCAACACCACAGTTAAAAAGCATCATTGTATTCCATAGAATATATTCTATGTACTACTTATTTTATATATTATGTGCATTTTATATACTTATATCCTTCAGATATAAATAATTGACTAAATAAATGTGAGAATTAGAAGCAAGAATCATTGAAAGATGATGCTAAAGTTAGTGGGCAAAGTTATGATGGTATATCGGGATCTATGATTAGACTCAAAATATCCCCCACATATGTTCTTTCTGCAAGGATGGAAGTAGCAATTTTATAGTGGAGAAATCTGGCAGACACCAGTTAAAACAAGCAATTAAAGTCAGGGTCACAACTAGTAAGTGATGTTGATATCATATACCCCCTCAAATGATGGCCTGAAAAGGGTGCAACTTCATTCATATGGTATTTTTGGCAAAAAAAAAAATACCTTAATCTAATCCTTACAAAACACCAGACAGATTCAAATTCAGAGACTCTCTACAAAATAAATGCCCAGTAGCATCAAAGTTGTATAAGACAAACAAAACAAACAAATATTATGGAACTGAGACAGACTGTAGGAGACTAACAGGAGACAACAACTAAGTGCAAGGTGGGATCCTGCGTTAGAGCCTCTTCACATTCTCGGTATGTGCTCCTATAGGGCTGAACCTGACTGAAGAAGCACTCTGACGAGCCCCCTTTTAAGATTCAAGACCAGGAACCTCAGGTGTACTTTGAATACTGTGCAATAATCATACCATGTTCCTTCATTCATTTACTCCCTCACCTGCCTCGATGAACATTTCACCTTATTCTCTCCTCATCTAAAATACTCTACTTCCTCTTACTCTTTATTCTCATTTTATCATCTTGTCCCAGCTGGTTCAAGTGGTAAAGAACCCGCCTGCCAGTGCAAGAGTGTAAGCGACTCAGGTTTGATCCTTGGGTCGGGGAGATCCCCTGGAGGAGGCCGTAGCAACCCACTCCAGGATTCTTGCCTGGAGAATCCCTTGAATAGAGGAGCCTGGCGGGCTACAGTCAATAGGGTTGCAAAGAGTCAGACACGACTGAAGTGACTTAGCACACACACAGGCTGTTTCACTAGGAAAATCAAAGTAATCAGAAAAAAACTCCCAATGTTATAACTTGGCACCTGCTATCATCTGGTCTCATATGGTGGCTGCTTTTTTGTTACTAAAGTTGAACTGATTATGATCCTATTTAATGCCAAATATTTCTCTCATAGTATAAAATTCATTTCTTCTTACCTCTCTAGTGCATCATTACAACTTTTCCATTTCATTCCTGTATCATTGTTTTCTCTCTCTGCTGCATCCTTGTTATGAGACATTGTCTTGCTAATTTGCCTTAAAAAATCATGTTGACACAGTCACTCCTCTATTTTTCTGCTCCACTTTACAGCTAAATCCCTTGGAAGTATTGTCAATATTTTTCCTTTCCTCTGCCCATTGTCCATTGAATCCACTCCAATATTGATTTTGTACCTAGCACTCCATTAAACTTCTTCTTATCATGTCAGCAGTAACCTCTACATTGCTAAATCCAATACTCAATTAATAGCTATTGTAATACTTGACCTGTTAGCAATCAAGTCAATCTGCCTTCACACTTAAGAACTTTTTTTCTTTTTTTGGACTGACTTTCTAAAAGTACAAAATTATAGTTTTCATCCAGTGTCACTCCTAAAGTCAAACTTTAGGGTGCCCTATATTCAATCCTTCAGGCTTTTCTTTTCTATATTTATATCACTCTATAGATGTTCTCATTCAGCTATATGTACTTAAATATTATCCATATGCTAATGATTCCCAAAGATATATCTCTGGCCAGGACCTTTCCTTTGAATTCCAGTCCAGTATATCACCGACTGCCTACCCAATATTTTAGATATCAAATAGATATCTGAAAGCTAGCATGTCCATTCTCTTACTCCTCCAAGCCCACTTTATCTAGTGCCATTCTGATTCCAGTTATTATCAGCTTCATATTTCCAGTTAGACAAATTGAAAAACTTGAAGTCATGTTTGAATCTTCTCTTTTTCTCACACCCCAAATCCTACTCATCAGTAAATCATGTTTGATTTTACCATTTCTTACCACCTACTATTCTAGTGGAAATTACCAGAACTTACATTATGCCAAGAGCCTCCTGATTTTCCTGAGCCTGACTTTCACATCTACCACCTGTTTCTACACTGTACAGAAATCATTTCTTTTAAGTTATAAGTTAGATTGTATCACTTTTAGTTAAACCTTCCAATATTTTTAGATTTCATTTAGGAAAAAAATCAGAGATCATCAAATGACATAAAAACCATATATATCCTCAACTTACTATCTCTTTCACTTCATCAACTACTGTACTGTCTTTGCTCTCACTGGCCTTCTTGCTGTTCCTTGAATCTATTAGGCACAAGTCTTAAGATTAACTGCTTATTACTTTTCAAAAGGATTTCTCCCGTGTATCTTCATGACTCCTTTCATCACCTTCCTAAAGAACTTATCAGAGATATGGCCATTCCCTTTTAATTTTCAGCCCTTCTAACACAGCGCTTTGTGCTCCTTAAACTAACAATATATGCTCTAACAAAATAATAATATTGTATTTGACATGTTTATTAAAAGTCCTTCCTTTACCTGCAATAGAATGTAAGATTAATGAGGATTGTTTATGTATTCCCTATTGTTTCTCTACCATGTGAAATAGTACAAAGTAGGTGCTCAGTAAATATTTAATCACTGTATAAATGAAAAATCTCAGCTTCAACATCAGTAACATAGAATGATTTATGGCTGAGCTTTCTTTCCAGATAAACCGAATGTTCTTTTTAAGATACAAAACATTGAACAAATGAGTGATAGTAGTATATTCTTCAACAGCTATGAATGTAATCTTCTGAAATAGCTTATTCATTATTTTCTCTTTAGACCAAAAATATGTCTCATGGATGTGGATGACATAATGCAAAAGACTAAAATCAATAGCTCATTCTTTAAAGACTTTTCCAAACACTATTCACTTTCAAATATTAAAAATCCTATTTTAATTGAGCTTATATGAAATGAAGTTATCCTTCAAGAGAAGAATATGGCCAGTAAGAATTTCATTCCAAATAAGATCATGTTTGTTGGTTCTAGGGGTTACGATGTGTACCTAACCCCTACGTTAGGATGTGTGTTCATGTGTGAAAGTGTCATTAGTCACTCAGTCGTGTCTGACTCTGCAAGTCCATGGACTGTAGCCCATCAGGCACCTCTGTCCATGAAATTCTCTGGGCAAGAATACTGGAGTGGGTTGCCATGCCCTCCTCTAGGGGAATCTTCCTGACCCAGGGATCGAACCTGGGTTTCCTGCATTGCAGGCACACTCTTAAGCATCTGAACCACTTGGGAAGCCCAGGTTAGGGGACAGCTTTCAGCTAACCTAAAAGACTAGGATGTGGCTTTTGAAAAGCCACAATTCAAACCAACCACTAATGATAAAAGTAGACATTCTTTTTTCAAAATTACTTTATTACTTTGTACCTTCTCTCTTTTCTTGTTTTACTTTTATGTATATATCAAGATCAAACAGACCTACCCATGGTATTTCTTACCTTCACAGTTACTTTAGGATAGATAAATATCCAAAGCCATATAGTTTTCTTTTCAGTAAAAAAAGAGAAAACTTTTAGTCCTTGAAGATTTACATTTTTTGATAGTGTTAGAATACAATTTTGTATTGCTAGTAGTAGCTTACCAATTATTTTCTTAAAGTCTTTAAAGATTTCTCAAACTACAGCAAAGGCACTTAGACTGCAGAGACATGAAAATGTATAAAAGAGCCAACTGCTGGCTGTAGGCAAATCTCAATTTAGTATGTGAAAAGGAGCATTGTGACAATCGATGTACTGAAGAAGATAAAAGAGTAGTCACTAAGTAGCACAGCTTTAATGAACTGACCCAGAGTATAAAAAGATAATTAGACTCATAATTAGAGAACAGTAATTCATACCTGAAATTATATGGAGTTTTTGGTTGAATTGATGCAATACTTGAAATGCAATCCAACGTTCACTGTCGTTGTGAGCAAGATAAGACCTAAAACTTCTTCCCTCAGAAGCAGCACTGACTTTGAAAGGTGCCCTGTGTAAGAGCTCATTTTTAAAAACAAAAATTTTAGTTCCCAGGTATTAGCAGTTGAGCTAACAGTAGAAATTGGCCTGTTCCTTCTACCCTGCAAATATCAATACTTTCTGCTATGGAGTATCTTAAATATCCAGTGAGACAGCTTGAAAGTGCACCAAAGTTAAAAATGTCCATTTTCATAGGGCAAAGTCATTTAGTAGACATCATAAATGGTATAATGAATTAGAGAAATCCAGGTTGTTCCTACTGAAATCACTTGAGCCTAACATGAAGTTCACTCTGATACCAAATCATTCCTAGGAGCTCAGAGAAAAATTTCGAAGAATGTGCAGGCTGTTTGGGGCAACAAAATTACTATTAGCAATTAATGGATAGAGGTGATCCCATTTTCACACCTGAAATAAAACCACCAAATAATTAGATTTTGCTTTTAACATGTTCTTCATACCCAGCTGATTTTTTGTTTCTTATCTCCTATTTCTATTCTCTGTTTCATTCTGCTAAATGTGTGATTCCATAATTAAGCCAACGTCCCCTGAGTTCCTACTATGTGCCAGGCACACAGATCAGTAAATTATGAAGCATGTGTTTTCACAGGGATCTTTACTAACTCCATATATCTATTACTATGGGGCACTTCACACTGTTCATTGTTTATGATGATTAATACACTCAATGCTCACAGCAACCTATGGGTGCAGGTTATTTGACCATCATTTTATAAACAAGAAAACATCACATCAGAAAGTGTAGAGCTGGCTTTAAGCCCAGGCTTCCTGATGCAATGACAAGCCTCTCACTGGCTGAGTTACCACACTCTTTCACCATGGACCTTCTACATTCCCCACCTTCAGAGCTACTCCATGTTGTTTAGTTTATCCACAAAGCTTCACCCTTTTGTCCTTGATAATGAGCTGATGGTGAGCTCCAGCATTGAACCTGCTTTCTCTCTACAATAGTTTCTATTTGTTTCAACTATACAGATCACTTTCTAAAGCTCTTGAAAATCTTCAGTCTCTGCTAGAGAATACAGGAATCACTAACAGAGGAGCTGGTTAGAATCCTTCAAGGAGGCAGCAAGAGGAAGGAAGGGAAGTATGACCTTTAAGTGAGAAAGAAACAGCTGAGACAGGTAGGGATGAGAAACATGACTCAAAGGCTGGGACAGGATAGAGAAAAGATCTTTGTAGTGACATTTTGCAGGTGTTCCATTGTATCTTAAGCAGATCTGGATTATAAACATGAGAAAGATAAAGTCAGATTTTTTTTTTTAAGAAAAAACAATGACTGCATTCTGTTTGTACTTGTCTTCAGCATGTGCTTCAGAGTGGACACAGAATGTTATTAAATCCAAGAAAAAAAATAAATATGAATTTATCTATTTTGGGTATTGCTCAGTAGAGCCAGAAATCCAAACCGGTATATGTTGTAGGACTCTGTCACAGGCTCTGAAAGGAGCGATGAAATATATGTCTGATGGCCTCAGTGTTTTTCTGAACAACTCTGTGTGAGGCAGTAACCATGTTGATTTCTTAGATTGTACAACTGTTTCTGCCAGGCAAAGAGAATCAGGAAGAAGAATGATTCTCCCATTTAAGTCTTAGTAGAGCATATTTTGGCATATAAAGAGAATAATAATAATAATAATAAAACAATATGCTATACAGGCTAAAGTTTAAGAGCCATGGGCTTTTAAAAAAGATATTTTATTGAAATATAATTGATTTATTAGGTTGGTGCAAACGTAATTTCAGTATCAGGCCATTAATTTTAAATCATTATAACTAGGCTTAAACACATCTTTATTAAGCAAAATAGGAACCATCACAATCAACAAAATTTTTCCAACAAGAAATAAATTTATTTATTCCTGTAGCATAAAAATCTGTGGATGAACTCTTGGAAAGCATTTTCTGCCTCCTGCTGGTTGTGAAAGCATTTTCCCTGCAAAAAGTTGTTGAGATGCTTGAAGAAGTAGTAATGAGTTGGCAAGAGGCCAGGTGGATATAGCAGATGAGGCAAAAGTTTATAGACCCACTCATTCAACATTTGAAACATTGGTTGTGCGATGGGCAGTTGGGTGTTATCATGGAAAAAAATTGGGCCCATTCTGTTAATCAATGCCAGCTGCAGGTGTTGCAGTTTTTGGTTCATTACATCAATTTGCTGAGCTCCTTCTCAGGTGTAATGGTTTCACTGAAATTCAGAGAGTTGTAGTGGATCAGACTGGCAGCAGACCACCAAACAGTGACCATGATCTTTTTTTGTGAAAGTTTGACTTTGGAAAGTGCTTGAAGGTTCTTTTCGCTCCAGTCACTGAGCTGGTCATTGCCAGTTGTCACATAAAATTCACTTTTCATGGCACACCACAATCTGATTGAGAAATGGTCTGTTGTTATTGCATACAATAAGAAAAGATGACACTTCAAAATAACAATTTTTCTTTTATTTTTGGTCAGCTCATGAGACACCCATTTATCAAGCTTTTTCACCTTTCCAATTTGCTTCAAATGCCAAGTGACCATAGAATGGTTGACATTGAGTTCTTTGGCAACTTCTCATGTAGCTGTAAGAAGATCAGCTTCGATGCTGGCTCTCAATTTTCGCTGTCAACTTCTGATGGCCAGTCACTACACTCCTCATCTTCAAGGCTCTCATCTCCTTTGCAAAACTTTCTGAACCACAAAGTTCCTTATGTTCCTTAGCAGTTCCTGGGCCAAATGTGTTATTGATGTTGCGAGTTGTCTCCACTATTTTACGGCCAGTTTTTAACTAGAGTTGCTAAATGTACTTTTTGTCTAACATCATTTCCATAGTCTAAAGTAAATATAAAATACCCAGGCAACTAATAGTCATTAGCAACAAAACATAAAATGAGAATGCATATTAAAATGATGTATAGCATAATCATATTTAAGAATGTATCCCAATATCAAGTGGCTAAGTTCAACATTGCAAAAGCACAATTACTTTTGCACCAACATAATACAATGCTGTGTTAATTTTTGCTATACATCAAACTGATTTAGTTATACATATATGTACATATAGATAGAGATTATTTTTCAAATTCTTTTTCATTATGTTTTATCACAGGATATTGAATATATTCCCAGTGCAATATAGTAAGACATTGTTGTTTTTCCATTCTATATGTAATAGTTTACATAAGAACTTTTTAAAAAATATTTTTTAACTTGGGCCTGGTGCACTGGGAAGACCCAGAGGAATTGGGTGGAGAGGGAGGTGGGAGGGGGGATCGGGATGGGGAATAGTTGTAAATCCATGGTTGATTCATGTCAATGTATGACTAAAAACACTACAATATTGTAAAGTAATTAGCCTCCAAATAATAAAAATAAATGAAAAAAAAATCTTTTTTAAGTTTATTTTTTAGATTTATTTTTGATTTGGGGGAAAATTGCTTTACAATGTTGTGTTGGTTTCTGCCATACATCAATGCAACTCAGCCATAATTATACATATATCACCTCCCTCTTGAACCTCCCTCCCCTCCTCTTATTCCACCCCTCTAGATCATCACAGAGCACTAGGCTGGGCTCCCTATGTTTAAAAGCAACTTCTCGCCAGCTATCTATTTTACACATGATAGTCTACCTACATCAATGCTACTTTCTCCATTTGTCCCACCCTCTTCTTCTGCCACTGTGTCCACAAGCCCATTCTCTATATCTAAGTCTCCATTCCCTCCTTGGAAATAGGCTCATGAGTACCATTTTTCTTGATTCCATATATCTAAATTAATATATGATATTTATTTTTCTCTTTCTGACTTATATCACTCTGCATAACAGAGAGCCATGCATTTTTGAGCAGACCTAACTATTCTGAATTTGTATTTTAGTAGTAGATTGAAAAGCTGGCTAAGGATGCAAGCTTTAGAATTGGAATATGGGTTCAAATCTGGTCTCTGCTGCTTACTAGATGAGTCCTCTCAGTTACACAGTTGACCTGTGAAAGCCTTGCCTACACCATCCATAAAATAAACACAACATTCCCTATTAGAATAAATAGAACATTGATGGTAAAACATCAGAAAGAGTCCCTAACTCACAGCAGACAATCAATAGTAGCTTTTTAAATTTTATGTCATAATGGCAGGAACTTGTATAAACTTTTAAAGTTCTAATTAAAAGGAAGAGAAGAGAGGAATAAAAGATCTCAATTTAGAATTCCAAAGCTTCTCAGAATTTCTTCAGTGAAGGCTAGGTTTGTTTTCTCTGGAGTTTGAGTAGCCACATGAGACCTGCAGTGGACTGAACCTCAGCAACACCATGTCAGGATGGGTTCAACTCCATGACACATATGAGATCAACGTTGGCTCCCTCAGGGTAGGTACCCACCTCAGGGACATTTCTGAGGCCTCTGGAATTTTTGATGTCACCAAGCTGAGCTAGACATACACACACAACACTCCATGGGGAAAAAGGTAAAACTTTGTGTTTTTGACAAGGAAAGTGGAATGATGTTAAATCTTTGCTAGTTCCACTTAAGTTAAGACACAGCCCTCACAGCCCCTAGTTCTCTAAACTATAAAACCTTCAACCTCTGCCAACAATGCTTATAAATTGTGACACATCTCACAGCACCCATTAGCAATCTTCAGTGTTAAATTGGTACTTTCAAGGTGATAAGTGCCTTTCTAGCCCGTGAAAGAGCATCCACTTTCTTTTCCACTTAGAAGTGAACTGGAGGTATTTTTATTGTTGCTGAGTTTTCATGTGTTACCAAACTACTGGAGAATCCCCTGCAAAGTACTCTGCCTGAAACTTCTTGCTAACAGTGTGTGAGGAAACAGTCTTAACACTTGAATCTTCATTCCCACATCAACTCAAATAATCATTATTTTAAGTCATTTCAACTGCATCCAAAGAATGTAAATGTATCACAGACTTTATTACAGTAGTTCCCCCTTTTCCAGAGGGAATACAGTCCAAGATTAACAGCAAAACTAATAATAAAATAATAATAACAAAACAGAGCAGTTACAACAATAAACTATAGTAAGAATTATATGAATGTTATCTTTCTCTCAAAATATTACTATAGGGTTGTACTTACTTTTCTTCTTTTTGTGATGAGATGCGTACATGGTGAGATGAAATCAAGTGAATGACATAGGCATTGTGATGCAGTGTTAGGCTACTGTTGACCTTCTGACCATACATCTGAAGGGGGGTCATCTGCTTGGGGTGGTCCTGGATCACCCAGTATGATGATGTTGACAGTTGGATGTTAGTGACAGATGATGTTGATGGCTGGGGATCCTAGGCAGAATGGAGTGGCACAGTGGGAGATTTCATCACTGTACTCAGAATGGTGGTGTGCACAATTTAAACATTTATGATTTGTTTATTTCTAGAATTTTCCATTTCATATTTTCAGACTGTAGTTGATTGCAGGCAACTGAAGCCACATGAAGAGAAACTGGGTGTATATGTATGGGATCTGAGAGGTGATTATCTTCAAAGTGAGAAACAGGCTTTTTTGTTGTTCAGTCACTAAGTTGTCTCTGACTCTTTGTGAATGGAGTTATTGGAGACCAAAAATTTCTTGACACTGATTCATGCAATAAGATAGAGTTGTTCCCTTAAGAGCATAAAGACTTGCTGTTGGTACTTGCAGTTTAATATCAGTACTTTTCTATAAATAAAATTACAATGCTTTTGATAATAATTTTACTAAAAAATTATCAGGTAAAATGGAAAGATAGTATAAGTTCAGGGGCAACTAAGATTGTAAGGGGACTTTTCATCATCAGTATTGGAATAAGAGAGAAAGAAAATGATGAGCAAGAGGCCCAGTAAAAATATGAAAGTTATATATGCTTTCAGGAATGTGGCCAAGATTTACAGAAAATTATTTGTGTACCTACGCATGTCATCAGACCTGTGGAAGAAAATAATATGTAGTCTGCAAATACAAAAAGAGTTGGCAAAGAAAGTTAACAAGTCTAGCATATATGTAGTAATAGGTAAATAAAAGAGAAATAGGAGTGAAAATAAAAATAAGACACTAAAGATTGGATGAAGAAAGTTAATGACAATGGAATAATGCATCAATGAGAAATTACTAATGAAGGTGAAAAAAAGTCCATAAATAAATGTACTAGTATTCAGAACATTTTCAATTTTAACCTCAGGTATCAAATGCAGTTAAAAAAAGAGTAATATAATACAGGGACTTAAGAGTTAGCCTAGGTACAAAACTTTAATTCTATTGAAAGGTTGTTGCTGAACGATAAGATGTGGGATTCTTGGCCTCTGGAGGAGACGAATTCAATCCAGGGCCAGAGATGAGGCTGGATCGCTCAGAGCTTTTGTGTAATAAAGTTTTATTAAAGCACAAAGGAGATAGAGAAAGCTTCTGACATAGGCTTCAGAAGGGGGCAAAAGCCTACCCCCCTTTGCTAGTGTTAGCAATGGAGTTATATACTCTTCAATGAATCCAAAGAATGTCTGGAGGTTGTAAAGACCTCACCAGACCTACTCCCATAATTTACATTTTAAGATAACAGAGTTGGCCAGAAGGTTTAATCCAAAGATTGTCCTCAGGCAGGATACATCCTTGTAAAGACCAGACCTACTCCCATAATTTATGTTTTAAGATAACAGAATTAGCCAGAGGGTTTAATCCAAAGACTGTCCTCAGGCAGGGTACATTATTGTTATATAGTCACTCACAATCTGTTAGTGGAAAGAAAGGAATGTCAATAGCTTAAGACAACATTTCCATAAGAAAAAGAAATGTATTGGTTAACTCAAGGTTTGAGAGTAGTTAGCTTCAGGTGAGACCAGGTGTCATGGCAATACAGCATTTTAAGAGAAACCTCCTTTTAAATTTGTATAGAGAAGGAAAAACATATCCCTGGTTTGTTTCCTCCTGCTGCTTCAGAGAAATAAAAATGTCTGGCACTTGCAGCCTATTTCCTCCATTTGGAGACCCCTGGCCTTCCTGCCTGTTACCCTCTCACTATTTTAAAGAGGGGAATGGAGGCAAAAGACAACTAAAATTCCCTTAATGAGAAAGTAATTTGGTGTTACTTATTGGATATGAGAGTTGGACTATAAAGAAAGCTGAGCACTGAAGAATTGATGCATTTGAACTGTGGTGTTGGAGAAGACTCTTGAGAGTCCCTTGGACTACAAGGAGATCCAATCAGTCCATCCTAAAAGAGATCAGTCCTGAGTGTTCAGTGGAAGAACTGATGTTGAAGCTGAAACTCCAATACTTTGGCCACCTGATGTGAAGAACTGACTTATTTGAAAAGACCCTGATGTTGGGAAAGGTTGAAGGTGGGAGGAGAAGGGGATGACAGAGAATGAGATGGTTGGATGGCAACATCAACTTAATGGACATGAGTCTGAGTAAACTCCGAGAGCTGGTCATGGACAGGGAGGTCTGTCGTGTTGCAGTCCATGGGGTCACAAAGAGTCCGTCACGACTGAGCGACTCAACTGAATTGAATTGATTGGATACAACGTCTGTATCAGATATTATAGAATGTTCTAAATAACATTGAAATACACAAAAGTGATGCACTTTTCTGCAAGGTTCAAGATTAAGAAATTAGAAAACATTTTCCTTGCTGAGGTTACTGTATAAGTTATCATCATCACATTATGTAGTTGCCCAGTCATGTCCAACTATTTGCAACCCCTTGGTCTGTCAGGCTCCCCTATCCATGGGATTCTCCAGGCAAGAATACTGGAGTGGGTTGCCAGTTCCTTCTCCAGGGGACCTATCTTCCTGACCCAGGGATCGAATCCTGGTCTCCCTCATTGCAATCAGATTCTCTACCATCTGAGCCACCAGGGATTATAGTGGTTTTTACTAAGCATACGTTACTTGCTTCCCTGATGGCTCAGTGGTAAAGAATCTGCCTGCCAACATAGGAGACATGGGTTCGATCTTTGGGTCCAGAAGATCCCTGGAGAAGGAAATGGCAACCTACTCCATTATTCTTGCTTAGAAAATCCCATGGACAGAGGAGCCTTTTGGGCTGTAGTCCATGGAGTCAAAAAGAGTCAGACACAACTAAGCAGCTGAACACACACACACATTCATAGGACAGACTGAAACAAAGAAGTTAAGACACGCTAAAAGCACACAGTTTGCAAGGGCTTGAAGTAAAATTAATGTCTGTTTGACTTTGGATCACTCAGTTTTTGAACATGTGTGGCTGGAGGGAATTTGTATATGTAGTTGGGAGAGTTATTTACATGATAAATATTATGTTATTACTTCCATATCTTTCTACTTATTCCTAAGTTAACTCATATATTTATTACCCTAGCTCCATTTTAGAGAAAGACTGAGTTAAAACATAGTTTAAAGTAGATAATATCAAGCTAAATGATAAAAAGATAAAACATTAAATCTCTCTAGATAAACTGTAAGTTCCTTAAAATCATTTTATATTCCTTTGTCTGTTTCTATAATAGGTAGACTAGTATAAAATGCAAAAGATAGCTTCCATAAACCGTCATTAAATAAATTATACTAGTCATTCTTATTAAATTTCCAAAGGCTGCCATATATAGAACTGATAAAATCAATCTCCAGTGATTACCAAAATAAATAATAATAAGACTCAGGGAGAAGATTGAAAATTAATGAAAACCTGATAAAATAAACCTGTATGATAGATTGATAATAACAGTTAACATTTATTGATCTTTACATTGTGCCTGGCATTATTCTAAGAATTTTACACTGATTAACCCCTTTAAATCTGCATTACAATCATGTAAAGAATAAAGAAAACCATTATTATTAAATTACCAATATTCAATGTTTTTTTCAATAAACTTTTGTTTTCAAATAGCCTTAGATTTACAGAAAAGGAGTATAGATTTCTCACAAATCTCTCACCAAATTTGTCTTAATATTAACATTTTACTTCAATTTGTGTATTAGTCAGGGTTCTCCAGGGAAACAGATCAATAGGGTACATATATACATGCAACATATGTATCTATATGTTTATGTATTTATCTATTATGAAGAATTGGCTCATGTGAATCTGGAGGCTGAGAAGTCCCATCAACTGCCATCTGCAAGCTCAAGACCCAGAAGAGCTACTTGTGCAAATCCCAATCTAAGTACAGAAAAAGAGCCAGATCCTACTTCAAAAACAACTGGGCAGGGAGCGAATTCTCTTACTCTGCCTTTTATTTTATCCAGACCTCCTGAGAATTGGATGGGACCCATAAGCGTGGAAGGATCATCTGCTTTACTATTGATTTTTATGTAAATCTAATCTTGAAATAACTTCACCAACATACACAGAAAAATATTTAACCAAATTTCTAGACACCTTGTGTTCCAGTCAAGTTGACACATAAAATTAATCATCACAGAAATTTAACATCACATAAATGTTATATTTTTCACATTCAGTGAACCAATGCTGATATAGTAATAACACTATGATGTTGGAGAAGACTCTTGAGAGTCCCTTGGACTGCAAGGAGATCAAACAAGTCTATCCTAAAGGAAATCAGTTCTGAATACTCACTGGAAGGACTGATGCTGAAGCTGAAGCTCCAGTACTTTGGCCACCTGATGTGAGGAACTGGCTGTTTGGAAAAGACCCTGATGATGGGAAATATTGAAGGCAGGAGGAGATGGGGACGATGGAGGATGAGATGGTTGGATGGTATCCTGATTTGATGGACATGAGTTTGAGCAAGCTCCAGGGGTTGGTGAAGGACAGGGCAGCCTGTCATGCTGCATTCCACGGGGTCGCAAACAGTCGGACATGACTGAGTGACTGAAATGAACTGAAAGTTTATACTTGACTCAGATTTACTTAGTTTTTACCTAATGTTCTTTTTCAATTCCAAAATCTAATCCAGGATACCACATTTCATTACTTACTATATCTCCTTAGGTTTCCCTTGGCTTCAACAGTATCTCTGACTTACCTCATTTTTAGTGAACTTGACAATTTTGAGGAGTACTGGTCAGGTGTTCTGTTTTATACCCTATTCTTGGAATTTGTTTCATGCTTTTTTCATTATTAAACTGAGATTATGGTTTGTTGAGAGGAAGATCACAGAAGTAAAGTGTCATTCATTCATCATATGAAAGGTACATTATTTTAAAATGACTTACCACTGTTGATCACCTAGCTGAGGTATAGTGTTTTCAGGTTTCTTTTTGAAGAAAATTTGCAAGTCAGTGCATCAGAATAGTTCCATAAATTATTTGAGATTTTTCTACATGAAAGAGTTGCCTATTCTCCACCATTCATTTATTAATTCAATCATTTATTTATATCACTTTTGGACTGATGTTATTACTTTATGTTGTTGTTTAGTCACTAAGTTGTGTTCGACTCTTTGCAGCCCCAAGGACTGCAGCATGCCAGGCTTCCCTGTCCTTTACCATCTCCTGTATTTTGCTCAAACTCATGTCCATTGAGTCAGGGATGCCTTTCAAACATCTCATCCTCTGTTACCCACTTCACCTGTCTTTCCTACCATGAGTCTTTTCCAGTGACTCAGTTCTTCACATCAGGTGGCCAACGTATTGGAGCTTCAGCTTCAGCATTGATCCTTCCAATGAATATTTAGAGTTGATTTCCTTTATAAATGACTGGTTTGATCTCCTTGCTGTCCAAGGGACTCTCAAGAGTCTTCTGCAGCAGCACAATTCAAAAGTATCGATTCTTTAGCACTCAGCCTTCTTTCTGGCCCAACTCTCACATCCATACATGACTACTGGAAAAACTATAGGTTTAAATATAGGGAGCTTTGTTGGTAAGTGATGTCTCTGCTTTTTAATACACTGTCTAGGTTTGTCATAACTTTATATTTATATTTACTTTATACTTTATGTTAAAATCTGATCCTACTTTATTTTATTACTCAAATTGTTCTAGCTCTGGGGATTTGGAATTCTTCTTTAAGTTGACTCCTCTGTACTTTACCTGGAAGAAAAACCTATAAAAGTATAGCCTTCTCCTATGACTGCTGATCCTGGGAGTTTCTCAATTCTCATACTAGTCCATACACAGCCACTCCTAATTCATCCACAGTATCATTTAAGTATTCCTCTCAGTTGTTTGCCTCAATAACTTTTGCTCCAGGTAAGCAGCTCTGATCTCTGGCTCTCCAGATGAATCTGTCTCTCCAGATTTTAGTACAGTGGTTTGCCCTGCAACTTTAGAACCACAACGGGTACAAAAAAAGTAATCACTTTTCAGTCTGTTTAACTTTTTCTAGTTGTGAGGACAGGCGTGTGGCCTCAGCTTTTTACATGTCAAAGTTGAAACATGAAGGGGTGGACTACCTTTAACCTCATATTATCACCCCCTTTTTACAGGTGGTGAAATTAAAGAGCTCACATAACTTGCCCAAGGTTATGCTCTGAGAATTACTGAGTCAAAGGCATGATCTTAACCACTGTGGTGCACTATCTCTATATTACATAAAACTATTAAAGATGTGAATAAAATCATGTTGGAGCAACATATGGGAGTAATTATCTTTAGGGATTAACTCTATAATAGGCAGCCTTATGAATGAGGTAACATGAGCTACTGCAGAGAATGAGGAATTTGCCAGACATAGAGGGTGGGGACTTCTAGGCAAAGGAACAACAGGTATAAAGGCATAGAGACATTGAAAAGAATGTGATCTGTTCAGATTCAGTTACTGAAGTAGAGGATATATGTTCAGGACACTGATAAATCTGGGGACAGGCCTTGCCCTTGTGAAGGACAGCTAATGGCTGTGCACAAAATGAAGTCTTTTAAAATGAAGGATTCACTAGAAAGATGGCCCACAGGAGGTAAGAGATAGTAGCAAGAATTTAGTTAAGAGACTTTAACTGAGTTAAGAATAAAACACAAGGGATGTGTGTTTACATACTTGATAACTTATGTGCAATGTTTGATTACTTCTGGATAAAACAAAAATAGCAAACCACAATCTCTCAAGAGGCCAATTCAAATCTCTCCAAGCTCTCTCTGTTGCTAATTAAAGTTCTCATCAGTACACAGCACCTAGGGTAGGTGAACTTATTTCCAAATCACAAATAGACTCAGAGACTTTGAAAGCAAATTTATGGATACCAAAGCAGGAGGAGGGATGAATTAGGAGTTTGGGGTTAACATAAACACACTACAATAAGTAAAATAAATAATCACCATGGACCTACTGTATAGCACAGGGACTCGACTCAGTATTCTGTAATAACCTATATGGGAAAAGAATCTGAAAAGGAGTGGACATATGTTTATGTATAACTGAATCACTTTATTGCACACCTGAAACTAACATGATGGCATAAACCAACTATTGTTGTTGTTGTTGCTTAGTTGCTAAGTTATGTCAAACTCTTTTGCAGTCCCATGGACTGTAGCCTGTCAGACTCCTCTGTCCATGACATTTCCCAGGCAAGAATACTGGAGTGGGTATCCATTTCCTTCTCAAGGGGATCTTCCTGACCCAGAGATTGAATTCATGTCTCCTGCATTGCAGGCAGATTCTTTACTATTGAACCACCAGAGAAACCCAACTATTCTTCAATATAAAATAACATTTAAATTTAAATAAAAAATAAAAATAGAGTTCTCATCAGTATATGGCACCTAGGGCAGATGGCCTTCATGAGACATTTTATCCATATTGTGAGTACCGACATCACAGGGATTTGAATTCATGTCATGCTACTGTTTAATATTTAGATCACATAATTATTACTTTTAAGTAATTTTAAAAATAATTTATTTACATATTTGTTTTTGGCTGGGCTGGGTCTTCATTGCTGCATACAGGTTTTCTCTAGTTGCAGTTGAGTCGGGGCTACACTTTGTTGTGGTGCACCCACTTCTCATTATGGTAACTTCTCTTGTCTCAGAGCACAGGCTCTAGGCACACAGGCTTCAGTAGTTGCAGCCCTTGGGCTACAGTAGTTGCGGCATAGGGGCTCATAAGATGTGGCTCGAAGGACCTAGAGTGCACTGGTCCCAGTAATTGTAGTGCACAGGCTTTAGTTGCCTGTGGTGTGTGGGATCTTTCCAGATGGGATCAAATCCATGTTCCCTGCATTAGCAGGCGACGTGCATCATCCACTGCACCACCAGGGAAGTTCACATTATTATTATTTTTATAAAAACAGGTCCTGTTACTAAAACCATACTTGTAATAAAAAAATAACAGGTATCAAAGTCTCAAAATATTCCTATAGAAAGATGGTTGAACATAGTTATAATTCCAGGGAAAGCAATTTAAACAAACAATAGGCAATATACTTTTAAGGCATCTTCTTTCACCCAAGCATGCTTGTTTTGAATATGACTTAGGATAACCACCAAGATTCATGTAAGGTGGAATTTGTCTTTACCTTTTTCTCTAAATTCTATGAGTTTTAAAACTGTTTGTGCACCCCTTAGCAATGTTCTTCTAAACTACTTTTCTGTGAACAATTTATAGCAAATGGAAATTTGTGTTATCAACTGACCACTATATTGATATTCATTTTTGTCCATGATGTTCTTACTAGTTCCTATTAACATTATAGAGTTTATCTATATATCCATGCTTACTTCAAAAATTAAAACTGAGAGGAAATACAATTGTAACCTTCTTTTCTGCCAGCCTTTATCAGGAAATATAATACGTAAAAAGCCAACCAAGCAACCAACAAAAAGAACAAACAAAAAACTTAAAGGAAGGTAATTGCTTAAATAATTAAATAGTAAATACCAGTGCTCCTACCTTCTGGTGTTCAAAATCTAGGCTAGTTAGGATGGTAGCTAACTCATTCCCTTTCCATGTGTTTAGTTACTCAGCTGTGTCTGACTCTTTGTGACCCCATGGACTGTAGCCCACCAGGCTCCTCTGTTCCTGGGATTCTCCAGGGAAGAATACTGGAGTGGGTTGCCAAGCCCTCCTCCAGGGGATCTTCCCAACCCAGATATCAAACCCAGGTCTCCTGCATTGCAGGCAGATTCTTTACCATCTGAGTCATCAGGGAAACCCATTCATTCATTCTCCATTGTCACCAATTTGAATCGGGAAACAATTCCATATAATAATTTCAAACATATTTCATTGCATGATTCTCCAACATTATAACAAAAGGAGTTGGGAGGAGGAATTAGGCTGGGCCGAAAGTAGACTGCCTGGTCATTATTCCCTAGGACTAGAATTGTCTGAGTGAGGGATTCTGATCCTAAGTTTACAGAGACAATGAAACCAAGGATGAAAAACTAAAGCTAGGTTAGAAGCCAGAATTAGTAACTCATAGAAGGGAGGCAAAATGAATAACCAAACCAAAATAAAGTAGTTGGGAACAAATAAATATGAAGAACAGGAATACAGCAATGATAAAATTGGGGGATAAAGAAAGAAAGAAAAAAAAAGAGTTATCTATCAAGTAACAAACTTTAAAAAACCTAGCATCAAATTCAAATATGAAAAGTTAAAAATTGCTCCATTCTCTGTACATCTCTGTCTTTGTCTCTGTCCCTGTTCCAGGTTGGGTATATGTGGGAAGATGCTCTTTGCCGTGTGACCTAGTCAAAGCTCAGAGAAAACAGGATTTCAGGCTCCACTGGACTAGCAAGACTAGATACACAATCACCATCAAATAAACCAGTTCTACTAGCAATGTAAAATTTAATTAGTTTGTGTGCGCTCAGTTGTGTTTGACTTTTTGTGACCCCCACGGACTATAGTTCACCAGGCTCCTCTGTCCATGGAATTTTCCAGGTAAGAATACTGGAGTGGGTTGCTATTTCCTTCTCCAGGGGATTTTCCTGACCCAGGGATCAAACCTATGTCTCTTGCATCTCCAGCTTTAGCAGGCAGGCTCTTTACCAGGTGAGCCAATGGGGAAGCCCTTTGTAAATAACCAGTTAATTTCAGTGAAATAACAACCAAAAAAAAAAAAACCCATGATGCCAAAAAAGTCTCAAATGTCCATGAACAATGTTGTGATGTATAAATAGTTTTAAACAAGTTTTAAACTAGTCTCAAAGCATCATTTTATTACCTAGTGTGAAATAAGTTTGACTGTTGAATAGTAAAGTTTCTTCAATGACTACTATATAAAATCTACAGCATAATATATAATGCATTCATTGAATAAAAATATTGAGTATGTCAAATATTAAATAGATTAATGAGGTTGATTCCAGGAAATTCAGATACATTCAAGGAAAGCATCCAAATTAAGAAAGGAAATGGTAAAGGAAAAGTCATAAAAAATTTAAAGAGGTATGAACGTAATGGGTCAAGCAGTCTTTATCTGCTCAGAGGATTTTGCAAGAATAAACCTATTAAAAGAATAAATTTACTGCAAATCTCATCCTTACAGTTTCTGTAGTTAGAATGAAACTCATTTAAATGAATATTTGATAAATGCATAAATGAATAAAGATGAATGAATAAATGAATGAAAAGAGAACATAAATACTAAATGGTAGAAATTAAATGAATAATTCTCTTGAATAAATCAACTTCACTGGAGTTTGCCAGCATTCTATGTAGACCCATACTATCTAAAATGGTAATTCTGAATGGATCATGTTAATGAATTTCTCTCCACAAGAAGTATATAAATTTATGGCTGTAATCAATATACTCTAAATACACTTCATTTAGTACTCTGTTCTTTAAGTACCTTAAACATTAAATGATATATTTTTTTCATTGAGTTAGATTATTCACCATTTCTTTCAATAATTTTTTAACATTGAGGTTACTTATGGTCCTGGGAATAGGAGGGATCCTTCTCCATGTGTTTTCTTCTCAGAACATTAAACATATTAGCCTAATTACTCCCCTCTTACTACCAGTCTTAATCTTCTGGAACATTTCCAATTGTCCTTTCTATAGTGAATTTTGGGTTAGGTCAACACAAACCATATTGAATCCCAGTCAGGCTGGCTTGTAGAATTTAGGGTAAGGCAATGTTTTGTGTTTGTCTTCTGAATAGCTAAGAATATATACACACACACACACATATGTATATATGTAAATTCCTAATATTTTAAAAGGAGAATTGTACATAAAAAGCACTGATCTTCCTACCATGAAGAAAGATGACTAGAATTTTTGCAAAATAAAACTTGTGAATATTTTATTAACAAGAAGGGTTTTATACATTTAAGTTTCTGGAGAAAAATCATCTCTTGATGGACAAAGTTCTCAGATCCTGCTCAAATGGATAGCTAAGCCTCATTCATCTGGGATTAGAAGAGTGATTATGTTTAATTCAGCCAGTATTTTTTATATTCATGAAAAATGTGGACAATTAAAAAGATAATCCTCTTCTTTTAAACTTTCAATCTTAAACAGTTAATTTACTTACACTACCAATTCTTTTGAAATAGTGCAAAGGTAAATGTTAGCCTGAGTCACTCTGAATTATTGCCAAATCCAAATTAGTGGGCTCTAAACTCTTAAAATTTTTAATTCTGTTTTTAAAATAAAAATTCTCACAAGGATCTAATTATTAATCCAGTAAATTAGCAGGTATGTACTTTTGGAAAATATACCAAATTAACTCAAGGGAAACTTTGTCCCTGTGCCAAATCTGCAGTTGGCTCACTGTACAATTTCAAACATATTTTATAGCTTTTATCTAATCTTCTAAATGCAGAATTATCTATATATTTTAAAAGCATTTTTCATTTGTTTTTTAAAATTGTATTTATTTATTCTAATAAAATTAATACATACAAAGGAAATATATCATGTATATTTGAAATACATAATGATAATATTATTATTAATTTCCTTAAATACCCCCTAACTCAATAACTAGAGCATTTCAAATGCTCATGCATTCTCACATGTATCACCCACCCCTAGCCCTTTTCCTTGACTCCTCCATGTTTATCTTTCTGTTGTTTTGGAAATAGTCTTATAATAGATCTTTTTATCCCTAAAAGTTATTTTTCTTGCTTTTTACTTACACAAAAGTAATACGCTATATGTAATTTTCTGAGACCCATTTTCAGTCAAATTATTTTTTGAACACAACACTATCTATAGTATATTACTTCTTACTTTGAAATATATTTCATTTTCTAAATATGTTATCTTGCCTTTTGAGCAAATATATTTTGGTGGTTTTCCTAATTCTTTCTTCTTTCATTTAGCGCATATTTATTGAACACCTACTAGCTGCTAGCTAGCTACTCTTTCAGTAGAAAACATACACACACACACACACACACATACAATTCCCTGATCCTCATGGAGTTATATTCTAATAAGGATAAACATCTTTATTTGTGAAATTTGTGGCGCCATTATCAAAATATTCCATTTAATAAGATAATACAAATATTAATATTTTATTAATATTAAAATACTTTACCTGTGGCTAATTGCAGAGTCCGACTCGACTGAGCGACTGAACTGAACTGAACACAATTTAATTTCAATCAGTAGTACATAATAGTTGATAAGCATCCTCTACAAATTTTGGTAATGCCAGGCTGTATACATCTTTCATCTAAGGATGAAAATAGTAGTAAATTTCAGTTTTCATTTTTTAATTATAGGTGAGGCTGAACAACCATTTTATGCTTACTCATTACTCATATATATATTTTTTAAACTGTGTTTATGTCTTAACCCTCTTTTCTTATTGTCTTCTTAATGTTGATTTGTGAGAGTTCCTTATGCATTTCTAGGTAATAATTCTTTTTTGAAAATATATTCTAATTTTTTCATGAAGTCTTTTGGTAAACAGAAGTTCTTAATTTTTAAGTAGATGAATTGGCTAAAATTTTAGGATAGGTTTCTTTGTAAGTTGTTAAGGAACTTCTTCCCAATTCAAAAGTTATAAAGATATTCTTTTATTTGTTTAAGTATTTCAAAGTTTTGTCTCAATGTCTTTATTCCATCTGGAATAGATTTTTGTATGCAGAGTTGTTGTTGTTCAGTCGCTCAGTCATGTCTGACTCATTGCAACCTCATGGACTGCAGCACGCCAGGCTGCCCTGTACTTCACAATCTCCCAGAGATTACTTGAACTCATGTCCATTGAGTCGGTGATGCCATCCAACCCTCTTGTCCTCTGTCATCCCCTTCTGCTCCTGCCTTCAGTCTTTCCCAGCATAAGGGTCTTTTCTAATGAGTCAGCTCTTCGCATCAGGCAGCCAAAGTACTGGAATTTCAGCTTCAGCATCAGTCCTTCCAATGACTATTTAGCATTGATTTCCTTTAGGATGGACTGGTTTGATCTCCTTGCAGTCCAAAGGACTCTCAAGAGTCTTCTCCAACACCATAGTTCAAAAGCATCAATCCTTTGGTGCCTTCTTTATAGTTCAACTCTCACATCCGTGTATGACTACTGAAAAACCATAGCTTTGTCCATACGGACTTATATTGGCAAAATAATATTTCTGCTTTTTGATACACTGTCTAGGTTTGTCATAGCTTTTCTTCCAAGGAGCAAATATCTTTTAATATCATGGCTGCAGTCACCATCTGCAGTGATTTTGGAGCCCAAGAAAATAATGTCTGTCATCATTTCCATTGTTTCCCCATCTATTTGCTATGAAGTGTTGGGACCAGATGCCATGACCTTAGCTTTTTGAATGTTGAGTTTTAAGCCAGCTTTTTCATTCTCCTCTTTCACCTTCATGAAGAGGCTCATTAGTTCTTCTTTGCTTTCTGCCATAAGGGTGGTGTCATCTGCTTATCTGAGATTACTGATATTTCTCTCGGCAATCTTGATTCCAGTTTGTGCTTCATCCAGCCTAGTATGTTTCATGGTGTACTCTGCATATAAGTTAAATAAGCAGCATGACAATATACAGCCTTGATGTACTCCTGTCCCACTTTTGAACCAGTCTGTTGTGCCATGTCTGGTTCTAACTAGTGTTCCTTGACCTGCATATAGGTCTCTCAGGAGGCAGGTAAGGTGGTCTGGTATCTCTTTAAAAATTTTCTCTTTAAGAATTTTTGTGATCCACACAGTCAAAGGTTTTAGTGTAGTCAATGAAGTAGAAGTAGATGTGTGAACATTTAATTTTATTTTATTTTTCTATGTGGATATGAATTATTTCAGTACTATTTAGCAGAATGATTTATGCCATCCCCAGGAACTTTTAAAATCATCCTTTTTGAATATCAAGATTCTGATAAATTGTGTGTGTTCAGTCACTCGATTGTGTCTGACTCTTTGTGTTCCTATGGACTGTAGTAGCCCGCCAAACTCCTCTGTCCGTGGAATTTTCCATGCAAAAGTATTGGAGTGAGTTGCCATTTCCTCCTCCAGGGGACTTACTGGACCTTGAGATCAAACCCTGTCTCTAGCATCTCCTGCATTGACAGGAAGATACTTTTACTATTGTACCACCTTGAAGCCCCTTTAAAAAATTATGTTGGTTAATTTTTCTGTCATTTTCTTCCTCAAATGAAAGTAAATGTTGACATTATTGACACTGGGTAGGGAAAGTAATCTCATCTTGCTCTTTTTCAAGATTATCTTGTCTATTCTTAGCATGTTGCTTTGCCATCTGTAGAAAAATATTTCAGAAAATTTTATTTGATTTACATTGAATCCATAGATAGATTTGGGGAGACTTTATTGCCACTATGATAGATATGTTAACTTCTCCGTGAACTTTTATCAATTTTTCTTTATATATATTAGCTAATTTATTAGATTCATCTGAGTTTGAAATGATTATATTTTCTTGAATTTGTCAAAATGTAATGATGATTTTTGGCCCTAATAATGCTTTTGTCCTTAGTTAATTTAATGCATGTGTATTAAGTGTTCAGTAAATACTAGGAATTTGAGATGCAAAATAAGGTAATAAAGCATCACACACTTGGACCATTTCAAGAGTTTCTTTGAGGATGAGTCCTTTGTTTGCTGGGCATGTAGCAAAGGAGTTTGAACACATCACTTCAAGATATGCAGCTCTGGCAGAATGACTGTTTTGATTTAAAGGCAATTGAGAAAAAACAAATATAAGAAAAACATTCTGATCTTTTTCCTCTTTTGAAAAGCACGAGTTAGAATTCCCAAAGATGTCCTCCCTATACTAGAAAAATAACATTCTTGTCATTAAGAAGGAAAAGTTGAGACTAAGAGACTTCTATACAAACCAGACTTTGTTAAAAATAATTCCTTTCTTATCTTCCTTCAGCCTCCCCATACAGTTTACATGGGCTTCCCTTGTAGCTCAGTGGTAAAGAGTCCTCCTGCCAATGCAGGAGACACAAATTCAGTCCCTGGGATGGGAAGATGTCCGGGAGAAAGAAATGGCAACCTACTCCAGTATTCTTGACTGGGAAATCCCAAGGACAGAGGAGCCTGGCAAGCTATATAGTCCATGGGGTCACAAAGAGTCAGACACGACTGGACTGAACAACAAAAAGTGTGGTTTACTTACTTTTCCACAATTGCCTCTGTTCAACCTAATATAAAAGCATCCAGGTTTCACCATTTCTTTGGGGTCTTCATTCCTTGTGAAGGATCCCATATCACATAAACCTACATTAAATAAATGTGTATGCCTTTCTTCTGTTGATGGCTTATATCAGTTTAATTCTCAGACTCCATCAAGAAAAAAAAAAAAAAAAACTCTAAGAGATTAAGGGTAAGATATTGCCTCTCCTGAAGTAGTGAAAAATATTTCAGGAATCCAAATCATAAGAGGCCTTAATAGCCTTGTTAGGAAGACCAATCTTGCATGAAAACTGTTCTTGTCTGGCTTGGCTGTGCCTGCGTAACCTGCCACTGCAGATGTGATCAGGGGTCATTTCACTGAGTCTTCTCTGTTTATCCCCAAAATCAGTTCAGTATTATTAGATGACCTTTCTGCATTGTATAATTTCCACTTTCATAATAGGAATTTTCTTAACAAAACCGGATTTCCTTCAAGACTCACAATACTCAATAGAGCTCATGTACTGCTCTCTCTCCCATTTCCAAAGGTCATTCTTCAGTTCAGCTCAGTTCAGCCCCTCAGTCACGTCCGAATCTTTGTGACCTGATGTACTACAACACACCAGACTTCCCTGTCCATCACCAACTCCCAGAGCTTACTCAAATTCAAGTCCTTAGAGTCGGTGATGCCATCCAACCATTTCATCCTCTGTCGTCCCCTTCTCCTTCAGTCATTCCCTCCATCTTTACCAATGAGTTGGTTCTTCTCATCAGGTTGCCAAAGTACCGGAGTTTCAGCTTCAGCATCAATCCTTCCAATGAATATTCAGGACTGATCTCCTTTAGGATGGGCTGGCTGGATCTCCTTGCAGTCCAAGGGACTCTCAAGAGTCTTCTCCAACAACACAGTTCAGAAGCATCAGTTCTTTGCACTCAACTTTCTATAGTCCAACTCTCACATCCATACATGACTACCGGAAAAACCATATCTTTGACTGGATGGACATTTGTTGGCAAAGTAATGTCTCTGCATTTTAATATAATATCTAGGTTGGTCATATCTTTTCTTCCAAGGGGCAAGTGTCTTTTAATTTCATAGGTTCAGTCACCATCTGCAGTGATTTTCCACAGTTTGTTGTGATCCACACGGTCAAAGACTTTGGTATAGCCAATAAAGCAGATGTTTTTCTGGAACTCTCTTGCCTTTTTGATGATCCAGTGGATGTTGGCAATTTGATCTCTTGTTCCTCTGTCTTTTTTAAATCCAGCTTGAACATCTGGAAGTTCACAGTGCACAAACTCTTGAAGCCTGGCTTGGAGAGTTTTCAGCATTACCTTCCTAGCATGTGAAATGAATGCAATTGTGCAGTAGTTTAAACATTCTTTGGCATTGCCCTTCTTTGGGATTGTAATAAACTGACCTTTTCCAATCCCGTGGCCACTGCTGAATTTTCCTTTCCTGGCATATTGAGTGCAGCACTTTCACAGCATCATCTTTCAGGATTTGAAATAGCTCAACTGGAATGCCATCACCTCCGCTAGCTTTGTTCATAATGATGCTTCCTAAGGCCAACTTGACTCTTTGTTCCAGGATGTCTGGCTCTATGTGAGTGATCACACCATTGTGATTATTTGGGTCATGGAGGTCTTTTTTATATAATTCTTTTGTGTATTCTTGCCACCTCTTCTTAATATCTTTTGCTCCTGTTAGGTGTATATCATTTCAGTCCTTTATTGTGCCCAACTTTGCATGAAATGTTCTTTTGGTATCTCTAATTTTCTTGAAGAGATCTTTAGTCTTTCCCATTCTATTTTTTTCCTCTGTTTCTTTGCATTGATAACTGAAGAAGGCTTTCTCGTCTCTCCTTGCTATTCTTTGGAACTCTGTATTTAAATGGGTATGTTTTTCCTTTTCTCCCTTGCGTTTCACATCTTTTCTTTTCTCAGCTATTTGTAAGGCCTCCTTGGACAACCATTTTGTCTTTTTGCATTTCTTTTTCTTGGGGATGGTCTTGGTCACTGCCTTCTGTACAATGTCACAAACCTCTGTCCATAGCTCTTTAGGCACTCTGTCTATCGGATCTAATCAGATCTAAAATAAGGTCATTTTTATAGGCTTAAAATCAGTTGTCTCTTTAGACAGTCATTGGTTAAAAAATGAGCATTGATTCAATTTAGGTCAATGCAACTGGTGAGGTTTCCTTCTAGAAGGGAATTTTCTGTTCTGAAATTACCTAGTGTATGGATGGTAGAGAACTTTGTTCTTCTTCTGAATTTTGTTTTAACCAAATTTAAGATCTGGAGTTACTATAATAACTGTAACTGACTTGAGATGAAAGGATATGAAGAGGAGCAGAGCAAGGAGAACCATACAGAAATGGGACAGGGATCATTAAAGCCAAACTTTTGAGCCAAACTTATCTTTGAATTTCTGGTTTTTAAGTGCAGCCCAGTGATACAAGACCCTGGTGCTGGGAAAGATTAAAGGCAGGAGGAGAAGGGGATGACAGAGGATGAGGTGGTTGGATGGCATCACTGACTCAATGGACATGGGTTTGGGTGGATTCCGGGAGTTGGTGATGGACAGGGAGGCCTGGTGTGCTGCGGTTGATTTGGTTGCAAAGGGTCGGACATGACTGAGACTGAACTGAGTGATACAATGAAACATAACTAAAGACTTGGAGTTCATGTGCATTCTTGTCTCTCAGCACTGTACCGGGGTGAGTTTGGGACCACCTGCTCCCTGCTTCTGCCCAGCATCCATGGCCATCTTCCATCCTGGCCAGGGTTGGGCCCAGAGACAGGGATGCTTGAAGTCTGGCTCAAGAAGTTTTAGGACAACACCCTAAACATCTGCAAGAGTCTCATGGATTTCTCTGTCCCCAGGAGGAAGTGGTGCATGATATGAAATAGAAAAATTGGAAAGCATATGCCATAAATAGGAAAACCATATAAGAAAGGGAAAACTATCTTTTCTGTTTTTTTGTTCTTTTTTTAAACAATGAGCATAACATTTTCATTGGCAATGGGCCCTACAAATTATGTATCTGGCCTCAGTAATCATTTGAATAGCACCTGAAGTCATCCAATGCGAAATAGCAGGTTCTGTGTCCACCTACCTCATAATAACCAAATGAGATCCAGGTGTAGACAGCAGGGCCTGCCTTCAGGTTCAGCCATGAGGTTGCCATTCACACAGTACATTAAATGAACAGCACTTGAATGGCACCCCCTGGAGTTATATAACATTTACAAACCTGTTTACAGAAAAGAATCCTTACCCAGAAAAACAAGAACAACAATTCTAAAACTAGAAAAATTGCTTTCATATACTTTCTTTTCAAGATTCCTTTGAAAAGTGATGCATTTAGTTTTATTTAATTGAGAAGTTTCTTTTTGGCCTTTAAGTTGTAAATAGAATTGTTCTAGTATTCTTTACATCTTGAAGTTATTATGATTTATTGTCATTTATTGCTAATACTGAAGTACATTAAATATTTTTGTGAGTATAGCAGATAAACCTTAACAAGAGTTACTTTTCATCATGATCATTTAACAACTGAGAAATTCAGTGCCATGAGAATTAAATTCTTGTCTCTTTATTTTTATCTGTTTGTTTTCAATAGTTCATCCATGGATTTCTAATATTTTGTATTTGAGGATGTTTAAAGTTCAGTATTTTTACCTACATATGAAATACATTTCCTCATTCTAGTAATTAAGATTTTTATGATCAGTTTAAGGAGAAAAGTTTATTAAATTATTCTAAAATCTATATATTCTCCCCAAATCAGGAAGACCAGACACTAACCAAAAAACCCCTCTGTTTCTTTATGCAAAAGCAGTTTTTGTAAAGTAAATATACTATAGTTGTATAGTTTAAGTAGGCAAGTGAAAAAAAATTGTAGCATCTTTGATATTAAAAAGAGAGAAAAAGATAGATAGATCTCAGGAGAGTAGTCCTTAAGCCTTGCTGACTTCTCTGCTATGAATCAACTTGGAACTGGAGCATGTTAGCAGTATTTGAAATATATAAAGTGCTTTCCACATGATATATGTTAATTGAACTAGAGTCTCATCTCACATAACTTAATTGGAGAATGATAAAGGTCATTAAATTTCACGATGGCTATGCGGATAATATATAGAATGATAGAAAGACAGGACCACAAGAAAATGTGAAACCTGGAGCAAGGAAAGCAGAATGTATTCTGTTTGGAGGTTTTACCAATAACTGTGTAAGTAATCAAGGAAAGTGCATAGCTAATATTTCCCTTCCCACTCTTGATGCCTCCTTTGAATTTCTTATATCTTGAGGGATGGTATCAACCATCCTTTCTTTTCTGCAGAGAGTAAGTAAACTTTTTCCATGAATAAAATAAGTCTTCTTAAACAGTATATCTGGAAGAAGAAAATAGACATTATTTTTGATATATCAAAAAAGCTGGATTAAATTTGATTTTAAAAAATGGGTATTTATAGGAAGGCATATACAGTTTAGACTAGAACAACTCAGAATTATTGAAATTTACACACAGCTTAAGTTTAGTTTGTCTCTGTTTCCCCATTGTTTGGAATAATGTGTATAGAAACATAATCTACAGGCAACAAAGCACATGATTGACATCTTTTCTAAGAGCTAAACACTTTTTTTGAGCTCTTACACTTGGTTATGAGAATTCAGCATTTATTTATGCATTTCATAAATCTCAGTAAGTTTAAAGAATTCTGCGCTGAACTCAAATAGAGCCACCTTCACCACGTCTGTCTCTTTAGGCACTTTTATATTCAGGTACTTCACATAAAAGGAAATCAGAGTAAGAGATTAAAACCCCTAATGTTCCGATCCAAAAGTTAAAAAATAAATAAGCATGAAGAAATAAGTCCCAACCATAGTTTCCTATTAAACTCTTCAAAGTGTAGATATAAAACTGATTTAGAAGAATTTCTGTTAAAGCCTTTCAAAATACACCATTTGTGACACATTCAGTCTTTTTAGGTCACTGATTTTTAAAATTATTTTTGTTATGAGAACACTTCATAGTCAATTGGAAACTTCATTTGGGAAGGGATCATAGCTGTCTTGTTCAGCTTTATGGACTAGAGATCAACCAATTCCTGAATGAATGAATCCATCTTTATTGAAAATATAGATTTGCTCGTTAAATAACAGAATGATAGTATTATAACAATACTCCCTTGAAAACTTAAATTTAAATGCAATAATAGGAGTATATAACAAATAGATATGTTCATTTAAACTTGAAAAACAGAGGAATGTTGATATCTCAGTTTGATGTTTGTGAAAACTAATCCAGCAGGAATATGAACATTGTTAGTTTCGACATTTCCCTATTTTGTGGTTATTTTAATTTAGCAGAAGTTTGCTAATATAGAATAAGATCTACTCTGAAAATATGATTGAGTGCACTTTTTAATTTATAAAATAAAAGACTTCTATCATACCAACAGAGCCAAAATTACTTTTTTCTTCTTTCTTTAAAAAAAGGAAAAATAGAGTATAGTTGATTTATGATGTGTTAGTTTCAGGCGTACAGTAA
Organism: Cervus elaphus; assembly: GCF_910594005.1. NCBI lineage: Eukaryota > Metazoa > Chordata > Mammalia > Artiodactyla > Cervidae > Cervus > Cervus elaphus. Next base: position 28,663,646 of record NC_057833.1, on the reverse strand, counting down.
AGTGAATCAGTTATACTTGGATCCACTCTTTTTCAGATTTCCTTCTCATTTAGGTCACCACAGAAAGTGTCTCCTTTTTTTTTTTCTTATGTGTGTGTATGGTGTTAGAGAGTGTTTTAATTTCATTCTTTTACATAGAGCTGTTCAGTTTTCCCAGCACCATTTACTGAAGAAACTGTCTTTTCTCCATTGTATGTCCTTGCCTCCTTTGTCATAGATGAGTTGATCATAATTGCATGCATTTATTTCTGGGCTTTCTGTCCTAGTTCATTGATCTATATTTATGTTTTTGTGCCATTACCAAACTGTTTTGATTACTGTAGCTTTGAGACCCCGAATAACCAAAGCAATCTTGAGAAAGACCAGAGCTGGAGGAACCAGGCTACCTGTCATCAGACTATACCACAGAAGTTCTTTTAAAATGACTGCACTTTTAATCTGGTTCCCAAATACTAATTTACATTTTTCCACTAAGCGGACTTAGTCTTTGAGAAAACTTTTAAGCAAGATATATCTTTCAAATTATTAATGAAGCATATAAAGGGCATCAAGGGACGTAAGTCTCTGTCTGTTCAGGATGTTTCTTACATGAAAAGTCAGCAGAATTTCCACAGCTCAACTGCCATTTAGTCAGCTTTTTTAAGAAAAGTGTTGATGTTTAAACTCTTTTATGGGTGCCAAGATTCACTATTTAAATATTCAACTTTAAAACGATTGCCAGAACATGACACAGTGCTATTTCCCTTCTCTTGTGAGTATGTTTGATTTATAAAATTAAACTAAGTTAAAAGTGAGGCATATTTTTGCCAGAATTTCATTAGACAAGCAGATACTTCACATCAAACTTGTGTAATATATTTTGCACTTATCAATGCTTCAGGTAAAATTCTTACATTTTTCAGTCATGGTATCCGTGTAGAAAATGTCTTTTAAAATGCACCGAAAGAGGGAAATATTTTAATGTCATTTCTATTAAAGTATAGAAATCTGCTTATCAGTTTCCTGACCTGATTCTTTACACATTCAGAAAGTCTCAGAACTCTAAGAGAGGACTACATTTTCTTTATTATTAGGTCTGCCAAAGATTAGACTTTATGTAATTACCTAAACAAAAAAAAAACTAGTTAATTACTGCAATATAATTTCAAGCCTTCTATATAAATCCCATTCCTTCTTATTTAAATAACATTTCTATATGCAAATTCATAGGATTTAATAAGCATATCCCCTGGGGAAGGAAATAACTATTCCAGTATTCTTGCCTGGAAAATCCCATGGACAGAGGAGTCTGGTGGGCAGTATCTCATGGGGTTGCAAAGCATCACACACAACTGAGCAACTGAGAATAATAAGCACATAGTCAAAATTATTTTAGCCACTGCTCTGATTAAGATCCTTTTCCTCTCTGATTCAGATATAAGTCATATTCAAACTCCACTTCCTTGATTGCCTTTATTGTCTTCCCTACTTGGAATGACATGGCATTTTCATTCATCAATTTATCTTTCTAAGAACTTGATCACTTTATGCTTCTGCTCTGGTCCTGGTTTGATTTCAGTCTGTCAGTTCCCATACAGCTTCCATTGTGTACCACCTGTAACTTTGGGCAAGTTACTTGAGTTTCTATCCTTCAATTTTTTATCTATAAAACAGAAATGAGCAAAGTATATACTCATAAGATTATTGTAAGGATTACATGAACTAAATACATAAAGCATTTATGCATAGCAAGCTTCAAGCCTTTTATTACCCTTAGAACAGGTTTCATTGTTCTTTTCTCCAAAATCTGCACCTTTTTACACTGCCCTTTCCTTTCGATGACTACTTACGGGATTTCTGTGTTGTGGTATACAGTCTGTTACTTAATCATGAATTCATTTCTTTTAGTGAGTCTTGTTTCATCAAGGCAGTTGCAACACCCTTGAAGATAACCCATCTGTGTTAGCTGGTTGGCATTATACAATGTTTGGCCACAAACATCCTTGATAATTTAAAATAATACCCTACAAATAAAAGAAGCAGTAGTTATTATCATAACAAAAATAGCTAGCATTCATTAAATTATTATTGCAACTGTAATGCTTTTACATTCACTGTCTTTTTAAATCCATATAATATTCTGAAATAGATCCTATTTTCACATCTATCTTACAATGAAGGAACTGAGAAATGGGCAGGTGGAGTGTCTTTCTCAAGATTACATAACTACCAGTAAGTGTCCTTATCATCATCATCTTTGGTGGGCTGATAGGGGCTGCCTGGCCCAAAAGCACAAGACACGTCTGTCTTCCTCACAGCCCCAGAGCTTCACATTCTTATTGCATGAACTCTTCATTCTTATTTCTATACTTCTGTCCAATCAGTTCCACGTAGCACTGCGTGTTCCATGTTCAATTTCCTATAGCACTGGGGAGAAGGATGGTGACTAGAAATATTTGAAGCCTGTCTCCCTGTGGAATCGCTATAGAGTTCTTTTTTTTTTTCTTTTTCTGTTCAATTAAAGAAATGTAAATAGACTGGAGTCTGTCAACACCATATAAATCTTAATCTAAATTGGATTTTTAAAATTGTAATTGCTTTTCATTATATTTGTATAGCAATTGCTTCATTAATATGAATGTCTTCCAGGTTTTATTTTCTAACTCCTTAACAAGAACTTGTCATAGAATAAAATAGTCAATTTCACAGAATACTGGATTTGGATAAGAGTTTAGAGACTCTCAGTCCCATATATTTTGTCAATGATGAAATCAGAGCTTAAAGAGGGGTCTTTCCCATGTACCTTAGTTAGGCTGACAGATACTGCAGATATTGCAATAGCGATTCAAAAATACAGCAACTACAAAAACATCACTTTTTCTTCTCTCTTTTCTGTGGAAGCCCTTATGTGAAAGGCTGAGATCATCAGGGAATCTCTGCTTCTCTTGTCAGAGAGTCAGATTTTTTTTCTTTGTTGCTCTCAACTCTCCTATAGAATTTTCATATCGTGCATGATTAGAGGCTGAGACACTGCCTTGGCACATTTACCGACAGGAAAAGGGAAAGAGAAGTGGCAGAAGTGTTCTACATCTAAAAGCCAAGATCCAAAGACACATGACACATCCACTCGTAGTCTGTGGGCAAGTTTAATCAGAGACTCATACCTGACTGCAGATGAGACTACAGAGTGAATTCTATGTGGGCAGCCCTGGGAGAGTTTGGGGACTATGGTGACAGGGAAGCTGGACTTTGGTGAACACCTGCAGGTCCCACCAGCTGACATAGAAAATGTGGATGGAAGACGTATACTGCCAAAATCATTTGCACTACTTTATGTTGAATAAATATATAATGCTAATGTTTTACAGAGTATTTGTCTAATTTTATTTTCTTACTTACATATAGTTGTTGTACTAGTGCTATTTGTTTCCTATTGCAACTTATGATAATAAAAAATATTGTGTTTGTCAAAACTGTTCTATAACTTCCGGTCAGTTGATGTGGTAGGGAGACATGATGTGGTTGACTTTTTAAATTGTAATAAAAGTGCACACATACAAAGAACATATGCATATTATAATCAGAGCCTTTTGAATTGAGGTAGAGAATAAAGGTATTTGAGTGTTTATACCATTAATATCATCAGAGTTTTTGAGTTACAGATCACAAGATGAGGAATCCTTTCATGAGGGTTGCAAGAAAAAGTTCAGTGGTAACCATGGTGAGGTAGGTTATCTACACTTGGATTAACACCCCATCAGGAATCAAAATCAGAAGACTGCTTTATTCATACCTTTATCATTTTTATAACAGCAATTCTATATGATGCCTTGATTTTACAATAAAATCTAATTAGAATTAAATTTAAGAAGTTCAAAGTTAGATAATTATTTGCATTCGATTTCTATAACTGTAACAAATTGATCTAAAACTTCTAGCACAAAAGCTGTTGCTTGTTGTGTTATATACAGTTACACAATGGTAGAAGATAAAATGCAGTTAGATCCATTTGGCTCATTCCTTCATATATATTTATTAGCTGGAACAAACATTTGGAATATAACTCAGGAGACTCCAGAATTTGTCATTTGGCCCATGATCCCTACTTTAAATTGCCTAAAATTTACTTATCGAAAATAACTGATTTTATTTTTTTTACATTGTTCAGTATCCATATGGTACATAAAGAGAACTGGGTACATCAAAGTATCATAATCAGGGAATTCTATGTAATTCTGGGATTATACATTACTTCTACAGAAAATGTATCTTTGAAATATAAAGAGTAGCAACAATACTGTCATAAAATGGTTGATTATTGTCCACATTGCTCAGAGATTTATAAATTAGAAGATCTGGGATGATGAATTCTAAATAAATATTTGTCCAATGAATGTTGATTCTTAAAGATGCATTCATGTATGACTGACTTGTTCATCTATGGATATTAACTGTTTAAAGTTCTGGAATCTGAGTGATTTGAATTTGAATCCAAGTTTAGTCACTTATATGTTATGTGAGTTTTTTAGTTAAGTTCAGTTCAGTCGTGTCCAACTCTTTGCAACCCCCACAGGCTGCAGCACACCAGGCTTCCCTGTCCATCACCAACAACCTGAGCTTGCTTAAACTCATGTCCATTGAGTCAGTGATGCCATCCAACCATCTCATCCTCTGCTGCCCCCTTCTCCTCTTGCCTTCAGTCTTTCCCAACATCAGGGTCTTTTCAAATGAGTCAGCTCTTCGCATCAGGTGGCCAAAGTATTGCAGCTTCAGCTTCAGCAACAGTCCTTCCAATGAATATTTAGGACTGATTTCCTTTAGGATTAACTGGTTTGATCTCCTTACTGTCCAAGGGACTCTCAAGAGTCTTCTCCAACACCACAGTTCAAAGCATCAATTCGGCACTCAGCCTTCTTTATGATCCAGCTCTCATATCCATACATGACTACCGGAAAAACCATAGCTTTGACTAGGCAGACCTTTGTCAGCAAAGTAATATCTCTGCTTTATAATATGCTGTCTAGGTTTGTCATAACTTTTCTTTCAAGGAGCAAGCATCTTTTAATTTCATGGCTGCAGTCACCATCTGCAGTGATTTTCAAGCCTTAGAAAATAAAGTCTCTCACTGTTTTCCATTGTTTCCCTATTTGCTATAAAGTGAAGCAACTGGATTCTATGACCTTAGTATTTTGAATGCTGAGTTTTAAGCTGACTTTTTCTCTCTCCTCTTTCACTTTCATCAAGAGGCTCCTTAGTTCCTCTTCACTTTCTACTACAGGGTGGTTTTGTCTGCATATCTGAGGTTATTGATATTTCTCCCCGCAATCTTGATTTCAGCTTGTGCTTCATCAGCCTGGCATTTTGAATGATGTACTCTGCATATAAGTTAAATAAGCAGGGTGACCATATACAGCCTTGATGTACTCCTTTCTCAACATGGAACCAGTCTGTTGTTCCATGTCTGGTTCTAATTGTTGCTTCTTGACCTGCATAAAGATTTCCCAGGAGGCAGGTAAGGTGGTCTGGTATTCCCATCTCTTTAAGAATTTTCCACACAGTCAAATCTTCCACACTGTGATCCACAGAGTCAAAGGCTTTAGCAGAGTCAATGAAGCAGAAGTAGATTTTTTTCCTGGAATTATCTTCCTTTTTCTATGATTCAACAGGTGTTGGCAATTTGATTTCTGGGTCCTCTGTCTTTTCTAAATTCAGATTGAACATCTGGACATTCTCTGTTCACATACCGTTGAAACTTAGCTTGGTGAGAATTTTGAGCTTTACTTTGCTAGCGTGTGAGATGAGTGCAGTTGTGCAGTAATTTGAACAGTCTTTGGCATTGCCTTTCTTTGGGATTGGAATGAAAACTGGCCTTTTCCAGTCCTGTTAATTTATATAAATTCTCAGGTTCTCAGATTTCTGCTGTTGATAATAGGAAAATAAATGCTTGTGAGATAATGACTTAAATCCTCCAATTTAGTTTGTGTGCAAAGACTCGGTCTAAGATAAATATTTATAGTTTATGGTTTTTCTTTGGAACTATTGTGTCTTAGCAGTTGTTCAGTTCACTAGATGTGCTATTAAAACAGTATAACTGATTCAACAGTTTCACTCAGGTGCAGGTTTGCCTAATGTTTCAGATCTCCTGCAATAACCTAGAAAAAAATAAATAAGGGAATCCAGAGGTTACACTAGTTATATAGTTGTTAGGAGCAGACTCCATAGTGACTTGAAGTGACTTTCTTAATTGTAATTTCCCCATTTTTCATTATACTTGAGTCTTAAATTATAACTGACTACCTTCCTTAAATTCTTCAGGACAGGTCTCATGCTGACCTTGAAGTAAATATAAAGAAGAAAGCAGATGTTAAATCTCTTCCTCACCTAAAATACAAATAAGAACAATACATGAGAAAATAAAATCAGCTGTGCTCCCTAAAGCCCTGTTTTTCCTCATACTTTTTTTGTAAATTTTTATAGATGTTTTTCACACATTTTAAAACAGTACTCATCCTAGATTTTACACATCACATAACCTGACAAAACTGTTAAAATATAATTTTATAGCTATCTACTGCATAAATTTAGATTATATGTATGCTCACATTTCTTTCATTCTTAAGAGAGTCCACTGGAATTATTTGAAAGATGTCCACTGCTGCTGTTACCCACCCCTCCCATGACTGTTTAAGAATCTGAGGCTTAAACCAAAAACAAGAAGGCAGAATCCTGCTTCTAAACACCAGCCAGGAAGCTCACTGCTTATGTTTTTGATCATGATCTCACAGTGAGATAGTATTAATTTGGAACAGCCTAGTTCTTTGTGCATTTTCATAATCTGTAAAGAGCCCTTGATGATTGACTTCAGTGCCTAAGCTCAAGGGTGCCCCAGGTTTGGGACTGCATTCACAATTCTCTTAGTTTATGATTTACAGACACAGTGCTAGGTAGGTTGAGTTCTGAAGACCTAAGCCTCTCTCAACAGAACGTTAGGGTGATACATTATTAATACATTAGCCTAATCACTGGTTTACACTCTCCTTTCCTTGTGGGATTGTTTTTAAGGGTCTTGGTCAGGCTATGCCAGTTACCTTCAATGAATTCCTACCTTTGAAAGTCAAGAATAACGAATTGGGAAATTTAGGTGAATTGAATCAATTCCACTTCAGATTTGCACTCCAGAGGCTTTTTAGAATAATAACACCTTTTGAATCAAAATAAATGTTATTATACATTTTACCTTGGTAAATGGCACATTTTGTCACATTTTATTTGAATTCTGTGTAGGAAATATTTAAATAATAAATACTATTAAGTCTTTGAAGGGATATAAATTCCTCAAATCTGAAAGTAGTTAAGAATTAGATTATTTCAAAACTGGTAGATAATTAGGTTTTAAACTACATTTCTTCTATTAAATCAGGGTGTTTTCACAGGAACTGTAAATAGAGATATTGTAATTTTTATCAGATTTAAAAAAGAATCTCTTTACCTCGAGAATGGGTTGGATTTTATGCCCCAGTTCTAATAAATCTAATCTATCATAAGTGACAGTATGTGATTTCTGAGGCTAAGTCCTAAAAAGCACTGTGGCTACCCCATTGCTCTTTCTCTTAGATGGTTACTTCTGGGTGGATCCAGGTGCATTGTCATAAGGTACTCAATCAGACCTGTGGAGAGAACCACATAGTACAGAACTGATGCTTTCTGCCAGTAGCCAATAGAGAAGTGAAGCTTCTCACTGATAGCTACATGAGTGAACCATTCTACAAGTAGATGGTCCAGCCTCAGTCAAACCTACAGATGACAGCAACTTAAGGGCATCTTAACTGCAATTTCGCAAGAGATCTCTAGTTAAGAACCAGATCACTAAGCCACTCACACATTTTTTAACCATATGCACTATGAGATCATAAATGTTAATTGTTTTAAACTGCTAAATTCATGAGCAACTTTTCATGTAGTAATAGATAATATCATCTTCAAGAAGTCATTCCTTCCACTGATTTCTACCACTCTCTAATTACTTATTTTGAATTTTGATAAATAAATTAGCTGACCAAATGCTTGTCCAGAATTTTTTTTATTCAGAATTATTTTCTACATTCTGTGTATTAAATTCTCTAGCAGGAGATTTAGCTTGCATATACATATGGCATTGGACCTTTGCTTGTCCTGCCTCAAACACATCTATACTGCAGATGAACTGGAGAGAATTCAATAAGTTGTCATAGACTTGTGGCATCAGAATAACCTTAAAGGGCAAACTAATCCAGCCTCAATTAAGTAACCAATGCATAAGCTAGAACATCCATTTCATCACTCATCAACTGTATTTGAACTCACAGTATCCAAAGAACAGGCTTCTGTCTTCAGAGAGCTATAAATTTCAGAAAATCTTCTTTTATATTAAGTGCTTGACCCTTTCAATTGAGCTTATGTTTTGAGGGTAGCCATATAGAACAAGTCTAGTCTCTTAAAAAAAATCAACTCTTCCTTTTAAAACTCAAAAATGCAAACCTATCTTAACTCTAATATTAATGAGTTCATTTTCCTATTTATTTATTCAACAAAAACAACTTATGCAACAAAATCTTATTGGATCTCTACCAAATATAAGTCACTATGATAGAAATTGTTTACAACTCAACAATGTATTCAAACACGTTGTAGTCAAGAAAGGAAGGTAATATATGGAATTCAAATCATTGTATTAATTGTGATCATTGTAATAAGGTAATACAAACACAAACTGTTTTTCACTATGAAGGAAAGAGTTAATATGTTAGAGTTGAGACTGCTGACTTCAGGAAACTCTTCTAGTGTGGCTGGCATCTGGGAAGTTGGATTTTTGGAGTTCTCCCACCATTCCCAGAACTATACAGTAGTTCACTCTGCTTAAACTGTTTGTGTAAAAAATACAGTTTATGCTGACCACCTGCTTTCCTTCCAGGAAGCTGGAAATTCAGTACATGCTAGGCCAAGGGTGCTTATGTGACTAATCCCCAATAAAAACCCTAGGCAATTAGTCTTTAATGAACTTCTCTGGTAACAATAGTTCACACACGTTCTTACATTCATTGCTGGAGGAATTAAGCATGTCTCATGTGAGTCACTGGGACAGCACTTTTAGAAGCTTCAGTCTGATTTCATGTGAAATGTGTCCCTTGTGCCTTTTAGTTTTACTGATTTTGCTTTGTATCTTTGAACCGAGCTGACACTTCATTTTTATTTTTATACTGTCGTATGAAAACAACAAAGTTGGGATGAAAAAATAAGAAGGGACAGTCACCAAGCAGAACATTGGGGATCTATATGTGTTCACTTTTAGGTACTAAAAAGGAAAACTAGAGATACACCTTCAGGGCAAATGATAGTTGATGAAAGAATGTTTGAGTCACTGTGCCTAAATCAAAGCTCTGACCTATGCCAACTCTATTTTTTTCTTTCCTTAATGTCCTTAAGTAAGTGCTTCATTCAACAGAAATGCCTTCGTAACTATAAACTATGAACTATTTCTGTTTACTTATCTGTAAAGATAGTTAATAATAGCATCTACTCTGATAAGTTTATTCTGAATATTAACTACAAAATGAATATGAAGTATGTTGAACATCACTGTTTCTGGAACATCATGAGAGTTCAATAAATGTGAATTATTTATTACCATAGAAAATAGGAGAGGCTTCCCTGGTGGCTTAGATGGTAAAGAATCTTCCTGCAACACGACACTAGGTTCAATCCCTGTGTCAGGAAGATACCCTGGAGAAGAGAAAGGCAGCCCACTCCAGTATTCTTGCCTTTGACTTTGTGGATCACAACAAACTGCAGAATATTCTTAAAGAGATGGGAATACCAAACCATATTGTCTGCCTCCTAAGAAACATGTATATATGGGATAAGAAGCAACAGGTAGAACTGGGCATGGAACAATAGACTAGTTCAAAATTGGGAAAAGAGTATGTCAAGGCTGTATGTTGTCACCCTGCTTGTTTAACTTTTATGCAGAGTACATCATATCAAGTGCTAGGCTGGATGACTCACAAGCTGGAATCAAGATTGCCAGAAGAACTATCAACAACCTCAGATGTGCAGATGATACCACTTTAGTGGCAGAAAGTGTAGAGGAACTAAAGAGCCTCTTGATGAAGGTAAAAGAGGAGAATAAAAAAGCTGGCCTAAAACTCAACATTCAAAGATGAAGGTCATGGCAATCTAGTCCTATCACTTCATGGCAAATAGGTGGGGGAAAAGTGGAGACAATGTCAGATTTCATATTCTTGGTCTTCAAAATCAATGCAGACATTGACTGCAGGTACAAAATTAAAAGATGCTTACTCCTTGGAAGAAAAGCTATGACAAAACTAGACAGCATACTAAAAAACAGAGACATCACTTTATGGACAAAGGTCCATCTAGTCAAAGCTATGCTTTTTCCAGTAGTCATGTATGGATGTGAGAGTTGGAGCATAAAGAATGCTGAGTATTGAAGAATTGATTCCTTTGAACTGTGGTATTGGAGAAGACTCTTGTGAGTCCCTTGGAGAGCAAGGAGATCAGACCAGTCAATCCTAAAGGAAATCAGTCCTGAATATACATTGAAAGGACTGACGCTGAAGCTGAAGCTCCAATTCTTTGGCCACCTGATGCAAAGACCTGACTCATTTGAAAAGACCCTGATACTGGGAAAGATTGAAGGCAGGAGGAGAAGGCGGTGACAGAGGATGAGATGTTTAGATGACATCACTGACTCAATGGATATGAGTTTGAGCAAACTCAGGGAGATGAAGGACAGGGAAACCTGGCGTACTGCAGTTCATATGGTCACAAAGAGTGGACATGACGTAGTGACTGAACAACAGCATAAAAAATAGAAAAGAAATAAAAAAATTTCTTCAAAATATCAGAGAAACTAAAAGAATAGGGAAAAATATAAAACAGCTGAATAAGACATAAAAGATTAAAAAGGTGGAAAATAAGCTGGTAGGACTCAGTAGTTCAAAAAAAGAATGAAAAAGTAGTTATGGCAATTCCCTGGTGGTCCAGTGGTTAAAATTTAGCACTCAATGCTGAGGCCCAGGTTCAATCCTGTTTGGGAAACTATGATCCTCCAAGCTGAGAGGTGCCACCCCCCAAAATATAATAATAATAATAATAATAAAAGCAACAGCAACTACACAAAATAATGCAAATATTAGAGAAATAAAGAATCAGCCTGAGGAAATCATCAAAGTATTAAAAGACAAAGAACACAAATTTTTTAAAAAGGCAGACAATGATGGCTGTGAAAGATATGCAAATGGATTCTAACACATGCACAATTATGCTCCTGAAAAAGAAAATAGAAAACCAATAAAATCTATACTCAAATGGAATAAATGACAATTTTCTTTAAACAGTGAAAACATTTTATTTTACCTGAAATAAAAATTTGAGGGGCAAAAAGATCCACATAGTAACCAAATATAAGATGTATCTTAATGAAATTAAACTGAACTTCAGGAATAAAGAATCCTGTCATTAGTCAAGTGAGAAACAGAAAAGAACAAGAAATATACATTGTTGTTGAACCATTGTTTAAGAAATTTGAAGGCAAAACAGAAAATACTAAAGAAATTTACACCTTTCTAAGTTCCCCTGATTAAAAGGCAACAATCAAGCATTCTCAAGTTTGCCAGAATTTGGTTGCTCTAGTGGTAAAGAACCTTCCCTCCAATGCAGGAGACATAAAAGACACTAGTTCAGTCCCTGGGTTGGGTAGCTTTGACTAAATGGACCTTTGTCGGTAAAGTAATGCTTCTGCTTTTAATATGCTGTCTAGGTTTGTCATAGCTTTTCTTCCAAGGTGCAAGCATCTTTTAATTTCATGGCTGCAATCACCATCTGCAGTGATTTTGGAGCCCAAGAAAGTAGTCTCTCACTGTTTCCATCGTTTCCCTGTCTATTTGCCATGAAGTGATGGGACCAGATGCCACGATTTTAGGTTTTTGAATGTTGAGTTTTAAGCCAACTTTTTCACTCTCCTCTTTCACTTTCCTCAAGAAGCTCTTTAGTTCTTCTTCACTTTCTGTCATAAGGGTGGTGTCATCTACATATCTGAGGTTATTGATATTTCTCCTGGCAATCCCGATCCCAGTTTGTGCTTCATCCAGCCTGGCATTTCTCATGATGTACTTTACACAAAAGTTAAATACCCTCTGAATACATCCTCTATGCCTCTGAATCTTTAATTCTTATGTTTTTAGTTTATTTTCTTTTTAATATGTCATCTGGAAACTGTCTTAATTTCATCTTTCTGGCCTTCCTTTTGGTTTTTCATCAACATTTTTAATTTCTAAAAGAATTATCTTACTGACAACATTTATTTAAATATTTTATTTTAAATTTCCTTTCATCCATATCTTTACTCTTTCTTACTGTGGTTCTTTTGGTCATGACAGTCATTCTCATTTGTTCTATGGGCTTTTCTCAAATAAAAATGCTTTGTCAATTTATTTTTTAAAAATGAATCTCTAGATCAATTGATATTGTTATCTGCAATGAATTTTCTTCCTCATTGTATGGGTAAGTTTGTTTATTTGTTTTCCCCAATGCTACCTCTTCCTTAAATGAGAGCTCTAATCCGGAGCTCTGCTTCAATGGGACGATTTATGCATTGGCTTCGGACATTACTTTGAGTAAGGGAGCAGGCCAACTGGATGGGCCGTACTCCTTGAATGTCACAACAAATACCCACTGCTCTTTAAAAGCTTAGACAGTGGTCTTTCACCTCTTCAGTTCAGTTCAGTCACTCAGTCAGCTCTTCCTTGAGGTTAAACACAGGGTAATAGTTGAACTGGGACTGAAAGCTGTTCCAGAACTAATCAAAATTGGGCCCTGTAGGACTAGTTTTGATCTTCACATACTCTTCAATATTTTGAGTATGACATCACCCTTTCAATCTTACCTACCTCTTTGCTGAACTTTTTTAATGCCCACCTTCTTAAAATTTAGGACAATGTTTGGTTTATTTTCTTTGTAGCTATTTTTATAGAGGAATAATCAACATTTATATTAGATTTAGGCATACAACATTCAATGTTTGTGTACACTGAGAAATGGTCACCACAATAAGTCTAGATGCCATCTGTCACCATATAAAGTTACAAAATTTTTTCTTGTGATGAGCGCTTTTAATATTTACTGTTTTAGCAACTTTTCAGTATGCAATACAAAGTTATTGGCTATATTCACCATGGTATATATTACATCTTTTTATTTATGTATTCAATAACTTAAAATCTGTACCTCTTGACCACCCCTATCCAGTTTTGCTCATCCACCAGCCCCCCTCTTCTCTGGAAACTATCAGTTTGTTCTCTTAATCTCTGGGTTTATTTTGTTTTGTTTTACTTGTTTATTTTGATTTTGTTTTTAGATTCCACAAATATTTGATATCATATGGTATCTGTCTTTTTCCTTGCATGATATTCTCAAGGTCTATTTATGTCATCAAAATGTCAAGATTTCAAAATTAAACCTCAATAAGAAATCACTTCATAGATTTAGAATGGCTATTCTGTTTTAATAAAAGGGACAAGAAATAACAAGTGCTGGCAAGAATGTAGATAAAAAGGTACCCTCATGAACTGCTGGTAGGATGTAAACTGGAGCAGCCACTACAGAAAGCAATATGGATGTCCCTAACAAATGTAAAAATAAAACTGTCATATAATCCAGCAATTTTACTTCTTCCAAAAATTTATTCTAATAAAATAAAAACAGTAATTTGAAAAGCTATGTATACACTTGTATGTTTATTACAGCATTTTTACAGTATTAAAGTTATGGAAAAACTGCAGTGCCTATCAATGGATGAATGGATAAAGAAGATGTGGCACATATCTGTAGTGAAATACTTCTCAGCCATAAAAATGAATAAAATCTCAGTATATATTCTTCATAAATAAAAAGGTAAACAAAAACATGATTTCAGTGCATATGAAATCATTTCTCCTATTTTTTTCAAGGAGACAAGGAAAACGTGTATATTTTCTATATCTGCACATACTTGACATTTATTTTTATTCATATTTATACATACATTCTTGTTTTGAATTTGTATTTTCTTTTTAGATACAATATGTTCACTTTAAAAAGGGTTAACTTAGAATAGTTTCTTAGATTTAAGACTAGTCAGTGTAGGTAAATTAGATATATAGCCAATAAATTTTTCAAGAAGATTAGTAGGTGCATTGAAGAATAAAATATTAGCAATTGGTTCATTAAATAAGCTTTTTTGAAACTCTTATGATTTATTACTATAGTCTGTATTTGAGATTAGTATTACATATTTGAAATAAAATTGCAAAGAAATTCCTCAATCATACTAGTTCTATATCTGATGCCAATAATAACACTAACACTTTTCAAAATATTAATCTTTTTCTCAGGACATTTTTATAGGTTCCATTCATTTACTTTATCCTTAGATTTTCTTATTTTTTCTCCTTGAGAGTTTATAGATTCCTTCTTTCACAGAGAAGTCATTTGATGGGCCCATTTTTCAACTTTACTTTTGTTTTCCTTGCATCAGTAGTAGAGTCATCATTATTCTCATCACCAAGATCTAGTTCACTATCTTATAAGAACAATATTCTTCACACTCAATTTTGGATATTTGCTTTTTCTTGTTGGTGTTCTCAGTAGGCATATCCTCATTTGTTGGAAATGAAAATTCATTCTTTCCCATACATGAATTATTATTTATCTCATTAATATAGCTTGGTTACCATTTTTTCCTTCATCATTACAACTAAGACACTTACTTCTCTGTTATTTTTATGGTTTTAATTAATGACTATGCATCCTAAGTATTTCTGGTATTTCCTGGTATTAAATATACAGGTAGCACAAAGAAACATACTACCCAATAAAAGTAATGTGTAAATAAACTTCACCCCTAAGAGATCCTGAATTTGCAGAGGATAATAACTTTATTGAATTTATTCTTTTTATTTAAATGAAACCAAAAGCACGCCAAACATAACATTTACTAAAGCTTTATCCATTCCCCACAATACAACATAACAATTTCTCTAGCATATCAGAGATTTTATGAACAATGCACTTTCTTTAACTCTGTTAAAGAAAAAAAAATAAGTACATTCACTTTGATGAAATTGAACTAGCATCAAGATCTAAAATGAGAATGAGTAGGGAAACAATAATTTTATGGTGTCTAAAATAGCAGCTTTAAAAGCAGAACATTCAACCAGGCAAATTGATTCCACCATCTTCTGCTCTGGCATAGTCTAACATGTTTGTAACCTAGTCTCTTGGTTGCTCATACCAACTAAAAGATGCAATTAACTACCCTAGAAGAGATATTTGATAATGTAAGAAAGATGACGTGAACTTGCTGCATTTAACTATAGCACAGTGCTTCTGGTGATCCTCTGCAAAATATTATCCATGTGCTCTAGAGTAATAGGCATTTATAAAAAGAAATGTTTCTATGATTCCAAGGATAAGATTCCCAAAGGGTATGAGGTTGAGTGCTTAAGAAACCCTGCAATTTCACGATACAAAATTGGGAAGAGGAGAGAACTGGAGAGCCATGAAACACACACACATACACTTCTGTCAGTCAAGTTCTCTAGTGGAGAAATAATTTTGTAATGTGGCAGAGTCAAAAAGATTACTGACTAATCTTCTTAAAAGTGTAAAGAAAGTATAGTTTTGTGTGCAGGTCAGTCATCCAAAAACAGTTCCTTTTATTGGAAATATGAGACAAAATGTTTGTTGATACTATGCAGATATAAATAGAAAAAGATTATGTTACAGAGATTTTAAGTAGGAGAAGAGAGCTAATTCTTTAACAATATATACTATATCATTATTACTGATCTGAACTTTTCATACAAGATGATACTCTTCACACTATTGTCTGCAATAGTTTTTCAAGTTATCTAAATTTTCCCAACAATATAATCATGCTGTACTCTTCTACTTAATTTTAGTAACTAGTCTTTAAGGTTCTGAATGTGGGATCTAGAAACATAATTATCAGAATACCTCCTTTCATAATTGTGAATAACATGGGTAAATGTGGTAGAATGAGCATGTTATTAGGTAAATTTGTAATTGCCTAATGCTTACATTCAAGTAGTGCTAAATAGTGGACAGATGGCTGACAAGAAAGTGACTTTCACTGCACACTATACAATATGTCCTCAGTTCTGACCTATCAATATATATTTCCAACTTGAATAATAACCTTGCTAGTAGATATTTCAAATATCACAAAGCTGAGAAAGATAGTTTATGTTTTAGCTGACAGTATTGAGATGCTTTTGAACTGAGGTGTTGGAGAAAACTCTTGAGAGTCCCTTGGACTGTAAGGAGATCCAACCAGTCCATCCTAAAGATCAGTCCTGGGTACTCATTGGAAGGACTGATGTTGAAGCTGAAACTCCAGTACTTTGGCCACCTGATGCGAACTGCCGACTCATTTAAAAAGACCCTAATGCTGGGAAAGATTGAGGGCGGGAGGAGAGGGGATGACAGAGGTTGAGATGGTTGGATGGCATCACCGACTCAGTGGACAAGAGTTTGGGTAAAGTCCAGGAGTTGGTGATGGACAGGGAGGCCTGTGTGCTGCGGTTCATGGGGTCACAAAGAGTTGGACATGACTGAGCGATTGAACTGAGCTGAATTGAATTCCAAATGAATCAAATCCAATAATGTTAAAAATATTATAATAAAACAACTTATGTTTGAGAAAGTGTATTATGATCTAGGGAGAAAAGTATGACAATAGTTAAGAAGAAGAAAAATGGGATGCTGTTTTTGGCTGACTGAAAGCTCAAGTTAGGGTATATTACCTCTGTATTAAATATATATCAGCACCATTATATTGAACACTGGGAATAAAAATTCTAAGGGTTTATTGACAGATTAAAGACTTTACCAGAAGATAGAAAATAATATTGATTAATTTATTCAACAGAGATGCTATGAGTCCCTATTGTGTAATACATAAATCTTATGGTAAAATAGTATGGGTAGGGAAAGATATTAGATAGTTAATTAAATTTAGCATGGAAACTGTCAAAATAATTATAGTCTATTCTAACAGTCTATTGGGCTTCCCAGGTGGCACAGTGGTAAAGAATCCTCCTGACAATGCGAGAGATGTAAGAGACATGAGTTCAATCCCTGGGTTGGGAAGCTCTCTGAAGTAGGAAATGGCAACCTACTCCAGTATTCTTACCTGGAAAGTTCCATAGAGTACCTTGGTGGGCTATAGTCCATGAGATCGCAAAGCGTTGGACATGACTGAGCATGCATGCACAAAAGCACACATAACCATATATTATATAAAGTCCTAAATTACTTTAGTTTATGAGATTATGTGGCATTCCCTCCAACCTGCTGGAAGGTTAGTCCGGAAATTCTGGTTTCCATGTTGAGTCTGTCTTTATGAAGTGTAAATCTTTCACCATTTACTTTAATGGTGTTTTAATGGTAAATGATTCTATTGATTCAATTTATGGCAATGTTGACATGCAGAGAAACCAGTGGTTTGACACTTGCATCTAACAAATGTCATCCAACGCAGGACCTCACTTCAGAGCAAATGAGACTGAGGGAGAAGGAAATGTGGAATAGTGAGTAACATTGGAGGTAGAAGTGGTGCTATGGACACAGAGGGCTTTCTTTTCAGGGGTTTAAAGTATTGAAGAATGAGTCATTTGAGGGTAAAGCCTTCATGAAGAAGGTGCTCATTGGTACCTTATAGAAATTATCCAACAGCCTGGAACAGACTTCACTCCTTAAGTCTGATGAATAATAGCACATGTTTTATGACATCAGGAGGTTTCACAGTTTAAATATATAATTGTTACATTTACTTTTTTACTACTTTCCCCCCCATTTATCAAACTACCTTTTAAAATCTTTTTTGGAAGTTCTGTATTAGGTTATGCTATATAATATTTTCCTCTATTGTTTAGAATGAGTGCAGTACAAAATTCAGTGAGAAATAACTAGCAGGTGTTAATTAAACTTATATAATATAACCTATGAATTCATGTAAACAGTCACCACCCATGTAGAGATGTGTTATTTCACTATTTGCTTAGAGTGGCTAAGATACAAGTACACTACCATAGGTTCTGTCTATGTAAGGCACCACACACTCTTCCCTCAGAATATCTTCACATGGGCTCCCTGGTACCTCCGTTGGTACAGAATTCTCCTGCAATATGCAGACCTGGGTTCAATCCCTGGGTTGGGAAGATCCCCTTGGAGGAGGGAATGGCAACCCACTCCAGCATTCTTGCCTGGAGAATCCCCATGGATAGAAGAGCCTGGCGGGCTATAGCCATGGGGCTGCAAAGAGTCTGACATGACTGAGTGACTAAGCATATATATATATATATATATATATATGTGACCACACAAAATATGATTAGTGTGAGGGAGTCACTGATAGTCCTTACCCTAAATATTAGCAAAGTCTAACATTTATCTAAATTTAGAATTTTTAGATGTCTACATAAATAATATTGTCCTCCTGAATTTTATCCACCATCACACCTGCAGAACACCTGGGGAGAAGGTGTACTGTGCTCTCTGCCTGTATCACAGCCTCAAGTACTTGGGGATATCACTCTTAGAAACAGCCGTGATTTTATGAGAGCCACTCTTATAGCCTATCTTCTGCAGAAAAGCACAAACATAGTTGATTAGCTGTCACATTAGACTGAGCTGTGAATATAATTTACTATATATTGAGCATATTGTAATAGAATTAGATTTTTTTTTTTTTCTGTTCTTAAAATCAAGGGAAACCTGTGCTTTCCCAGAACGGATTTGTTTCTATCTTATGAACACTGGTTTCCTCTGTTTGCTTTTGCAACATGTAAGCAAAGAAAAGATAGGAATTTTTGATCAAACTCTGGCATTCTACTGTTAAGCATTATGAAAACATTTTCACACATTGTTTGCCCATGGCTTATCTATGTTCCATCTGTTACTCAGATCCTTTTTTTTATTTAGTTTGTCCTTTAGTATTACACTTATTTTTTTATAAATAATGACATAACTTTATGGAAGATAGAAAACAGGGAGTGAAAGAGAGATGATAACCATGATTGCAGACCACCAATGAAAACATAATTACTATTATAGTAATTGAGGTGAGAAGAAGTTCTAAGGAATGACAAATATACCTTACTTATTAATGACACTTAATAGTTCTTACTGGGCTTTCCAGGTGGCTCAGTGGTAAAGAATTTGCCTGCCAAGCAGGAGACACAGGTTCAATCCTCGGGTCAGGAAGATCCCCCACTGAAGGAAACAGCGATCCACTCCAGCATTCTTGCCTGGGAAATCTCACGGACAGAGGAGCCTGGTACGTGGCAGCCCATGGGGTTGCAAAAAAGTCGGACATGACTTAGTGACTAAACAACTAAACAAAGTGGTTCTTATTATTAAAATGTTGTTTATTTGAAAATTCTCAGGAAAAATATATGATACATGATGTATGTATATGATGTAAAATACAGAAAATGTAACATACATATATAGCTGCACATATACACATGAATACAATGTGTAGTTATGTGTAATATATTATACAATTACTAATATATGATCATAATACATTATAATATATAAGCCATAATATATAATACATATATGTGTGTGTGTGTGCTAAATCGCTTCAGTCAAGTCTGATGTCTTGTGACCCTGTGGACTGCAGCCCACCAGGCTCCCCTGTCCATGGGATTTTCTAGGCAAGATCACTTGAGTAGGTTGCCATTTCCTCTTCCAGGGGATCTTCCTAACCCAGGGATTGAACCAGCATCACTTATGTGTCCTGCATTTGCAGGCAGATTCTTTACCACTAGAGGCACCTGGGAAGCCCTACAAATGTAATACATTATAGCATAATATATATGTACAGTATAGTATCTCTCTCCACTAAAGTATACTGTGTATGGGTTGGTGTGTGTGTGTTTGTATATACATTTTTCATGGCTACCTGAACTGTGTTTAATAAAATGATAGAGAAAGCAGTGTACATATAGGAACTTGGGGTTTAGGGGAATACTCCAACAATGTAGTCTGAAAGAATTGACTATTGTGTGAAATGAAGCTGGGAAAAACAATAACTGAAGGTATAAATCAGATACTTTTCAGCATAGCAATTTTGTTATGGTCTCCAGTTCTAAATATTTTTCTAATCTTTATTATTATTTCTTGTTTGACCCATAAGTTATCTAAAGATGCTTTTCCCCTAAGTGGATCCTTTCTTCTTCTTTTCTCTTTGTTATTCATTTTTAACCTAATTGTATGCTAATCAAATGAAATTTTTCTGTAACAAATTTTTAAAGTTTAATGAGATGTTTTATAACTATATACTTACAACTATATATTGTATATGTTTATCACCATATTTATATCACATATTGTATGTATATTTGTAAATGTATATGTATAAAATATAACGTGTATATTTATATACACGTAGATAGATATAGATTTATATCTTTTATATTTTTATATTTTCATTAAATTAAATCTGTTAATATGATGGTAAATTTCTGGTTATGTCCTTACAGTCTTGTTAATTTTTCCTTAGACTACACAAAGTTTATTTCTGCTTATATATCATTCTGATCCAAAGCTTTTATCATTATGTATTTATGCTTTTAATGCCATACAATGCTTTAGCCATAAAATTCATTTTGCCTGATATTAATATGGCTACAACCATCATTTGGTTAATTCTGCTTTGCATATTTCCCATTTATGTCTGTTTCTTACACTTTTTTTTTAACCCCTGTGAATTAGGGGTTAAAGCATTATTTTAAATCCTTTTTGACAATTTTCATCTCTACTTGTAGTTTTTATCTCTTTATATTTATTGTGATTTCAAGTATATATGGTTTATTCCTGTCATCAATTTGGGGCTTTCTATTTGCTTAGCATTTTTGTGAGTTTTGGTCTACTTGCTTTCCTTCTTTTAAAAAAAAAAAATTAGTATAGTTGATTTACAGTTGTGCTCATTATTTTTAACTCAGATTGCATGCTGAACAAAAGTGTGAACCGGCCCTGATGAAAAACTCAGATCCTTTTTGCATCCATAATACAAAAATATGATTAACATCAAAAAATGCTCTACACAGGTAATTTTAGAATTCTCAAAGTAATTATCTGATACTAAAAATTATTTTTTTCAGATAGTATCACAGTGCTAATAATCACTACCATGATTACGTTAACTTTAAGATGATACAATATGAATTATCCATTTCTTGATTCTTAAAGCAAATGAGTTGTAAACCCTACCCTCTTGTTTGACAAATTAACAGACAGTTTTTCTACTGAAATGGTTCATTAATATTAAGGAATTGGAATTTCAGCTTCCTAAATGAGACTTCAAAAAATAAAAAAAGTCACAAAACTTATCTTCATCCAACTATTACAGTACAACATCTTATAAGACATGCTATAAAGTATAAATCATTTCTGTCTGTTCTTTCCTCAGTTTTTACCATTTTCATGAAGACTATTCCTTTAATGAATAGTTTCCATTATTTTGAAGGTATGGATTCTTTGAAAATTGACTCAATGGACTCTTCATAAACCTATTTGCTTTTTATTGCCCTTATTGGGAATTCCTTCAGTTTATTTGGATGTTTTTAATTTTTATTTTATATTGGAGCATTGTTGACTGACAATGTTATGTTAGTTTCAGATGTATAGGAATTCATTCAGTTATACATATATATTTATTTTTCTCTTTCAAATTATTTTCCCATTTGGGTTATTACAGAACACTGAACAGAGTTCCATGTGTGTACGGTATACTTTTATTGGTTATCTATTTTAAATATAGCAATGTGTACATGTCAGTTCAAAACTCCCAATCTATTCCTCACCTCCACTCTTCCCCACTGGTAACCACAAGTTCATTTTCAAAGTCTGTGAGTCTGTTTTGTAAATAAGTTCATTTATATCATTTTTTTTTAGATTCTGCATAAAAGCTATATCATTTTTGTCTTTCTCTGTCTGACTTACATCACTTAGTATGATAACCTCCGGGTCCTTCCATGTTGCTGCAGATGATATTATTTCTTTCTTTCTAGTGGTTGAGAAATATTCCATAGTATAAATGTATCACATCTTTATCCATTCCTTTTTCGGTGGACATTTAGGTTGTTTCCATGTCTTTGCTATTATAAAAGCACTACAATGAACAATAGGGTGCATATGTCCTTTCAAACCATGTTCTTTTCTAGGTATATGCCCAGGAGTGGGATTTCTGGATCATATGATAGTTCTGTTTTTAGTTTTTTAAGGACACTTCATGCTCTTCTCCAAGGTGGCTGTAACAGTTCACATTCCCACCAACAGTGTAGGAAGATTCCCTTTTCACCACATCATCTGCAGCATTTATTCTTTGCAGACATTTTGGTGATGGCCACTCTGACTGGCATGAAAGAATATCTCATTTTAGTTTTTATTTGCATTTATCTAATAATTAGCAATGTTGAGCATCTTTTCATGTGCTTTTTGGCCATCTTTGTGGAGAAATGTCACTTTAGGTCTTCTGACCATTTTTTGATTGGGTTGTTAGTGTGTTTTTTTTTTTTGTTTGTTTGTTTTGTTTTTTTAATGTTGAGTTGCATGAGTTGTATGTAAATTTTGGAGATTAATCCCTTGTTGGTTGCATCATTTGCAAATATTTTCTCCCACTCTGTGGGTTGTCTTTTCATTTTGTTGATGATTTTCTTTGCTGTGAAAAATCTTTTTAGTTTAATTAGGTCCTATTTGTTTAGTTTTATTTTTATTTCCATTACTCTAGAAGACAGGTTGAAAAAGATCTTGTTGTGATTTATGTCAAAGAATATTCAGCCTATATTTTTCCTCTAAGAGTTTTATAGTACCCGATCTTGTATTTGGGTCTTTATTCTTCAGCTTGTTGATGTGGTATAGCATATTGATTGATTTGTGAATATTGAAAAATCTTTGCATCCCTGGGATTAATCCAATTTGATCATGGCTTGCCAGTATTTTGTTGAGGATTTTTGTGTCTATGTTCATCAGTGACGTTGACTTGTAATTGTCTTTTTTTTTTTTTTTCTGTATCTTTGTCTGGTTTGGTATCAGAGTGATGGTGACATCATAACACAAGTTTGAGAGTGTTTCTTCCTCTGCAATTTTCTGGAAGAATTTCAGAAGAAGAGGTGTTCACTCTTCTCTAAATGTTTGATAGAATTTGCCTGTGAAGCCGTCTGGTCCTGGACTTTTGTTTGTGGCGAGTTTTTTAACCACAGTTTCAATTTCTGTAATTATGATAGGTCTGTTCATATTTCCTATTTCCTCCTGGTGGAGTCTTCAGAGATTGTACCTTTCTAAGAATTTGACCATTTCTTCTAGGCTGTCCATTTTCTTGGCATAGAGTTGCTTGTAGTAGTTTCTCATGATCCTTTGTATTTCTGTGGTGTCCATTGCAACTTCTCATTTTCAATTGTATTAATTTGAATCCTCTCCCTCTTTTTCTTGATGAGTCTGGCTAAAGGTTTATCAATTTTGTTTATATTAAATTTATAATAATCATATCTTCTTCTTGGATTGATCCCTTGATCATTATGTAGTGTCCTTCTTTGTCTCTTGTAACAGTTTATTTCAAAGTCTATTTTGTCTGATATGAGTATTGTTACTCCAGCTTTCCTTTGATTTTCATTTGTATGGAATTTTTTTTTTCCCCAATCCCCTCACTTCCAGTCTGTATGTATTCCTAGATCTGTACATGTTCCTAAGTTTATCTTATTCTTTGGTTGGAGCACTTAATTCATTTGTATTTAAGGTAATTATTGATATGTATATTTCTATTATCATTTTCTTACTTGTTTTAGATTTGTTTTTGTAGGGGCTTATTTAGGGGACTGCTGTTTGCTCAGTAAGACTTCAAGCATCCTATCTGCTGATGGGTGGGGCTGTGTTCCCATCCTGTTGGTTGTTTGGCCTGAGGCATCCCAACACTGAACTCTACAGGCTATTGGGTAGGACCAGGTCTTGGTGAAAAATGGAGGCCTCATAGGATGGCTCATGCCGATGAGTACTCTCTAGAATTACTACCACCAGTGTCTTTGCCCCTGCAGTGAGCCACGGTTGTCCCTGTATCTCTGCAAGAGGCCCTCTAGGACTAGCAGGTCAGTCTGGCACAGGTTTTTTATGAGGTCACCACTTTTTTCCCTGGGACCTAGTTATCACAAGACTGTGGTGCCCTTCAAGAGAGGAGTTTCTGTTTCCCCCAGTCCTGTGGAATTCCTGCAAGTTCCACAGACCTTCAAAGCCAGATTCTCTAGGGGCTCTTCCTCATATTGCCAGAACACCCCCACCCAAGCTGGGGAGCCTAATGTGGGGCTCAAAGTTTTCACTCCTGTGGGAGAATTTCTGTTGTGTAGTTGTTTTCCAGTTTGTGGGTCACCTACTTGGCATGTATAGGTTTTAATTATGCCTCTCCTACCATCTCACTGTGCATTTTTCTTTGTTTTTGTATGTAGGATATCTTTTTTGGTAGGTTCCACAGTGGTTTTGGATTTTTTTTCCCCCCTTTGGTCAATGGTTGTTCAGCAGTTAGTTGTGATTTTATTGTTTCCATAAGAAGAAGTGAGTTCATGTTTTTCTACTCTGCCATTTTATCTCCAAGCCTACTTGTTTTCCTTTAGACTGGAGTTTTATTTGTATCACTCATTTGGAAACTAAATAATAAACTTACTTCTTTCTGCAATTTCCTGGCTTTTCCTCTTCTTCAGAGTGGTTTTCATTCTAGCTTAATCTTCTACTGAGATTATAGCCTTTTGAGTTTCCAGTTTTGGAAGGAGATTGCTTATTTGTTTTTATCTTTGTATTGAACATAGGCTTGTTTGCTTCTTCCTAACACCCTTGCCTATCCATCAAAACTGAATTTCAAGGTTACCAAATTTCAGAGATCCATAGGCCTAACTCCATATATACAGAAAAAAAGGCATATCTTCTTCACTTTATAGCTCCAGAAGATTCATTTCTAAAGATTTAATTTTTAAAAATTGTGTTATTTTTAAAAATCCTTCTTTGATTATTTTCAATGGGTCAGTTGTCATGTTTCCCACAATTCTAGAAAGTAAGTCACTTAGAGGAGTTTGAGAAGATTAAAGAAAATTTCCAGTACAGACTGTGAAGAATAATATTACAATGATCTGTAGAATGTACTTATTCCTTCATGTTCTATTTCTAGAGTTCCAGGAGTGAATATTTTTCCTTTGAAATTTTTTAGTATTGTATTCCTTTTGATAGGATTTGTATAGATTCTAATTAACTATGTTTCAAAATCTTTTTCTTTCCTCTTTAAAAGAAACCTTTTATCTTTAAATCTTTAAACCTTCAAATCTGTAAGATTTTTATTGCTGTGTCTCATCCTGATTTCTTTTCTAGCTCAGATGCTCCCTGTTTATTTGATAAGAAAAATACCTGATCTGAGCCTAGCAAGTGGTCTTTAAAAATTCAATTAGCTTTCTTTAATGTATTTCATGCATTTATAGCATCAAAGAACCACATTACTGCAAATTAATTTTGAGAATGGTTTTTGCTACTGTTCTTATATCTAGGAGAGGATAAAAAGTCAATTTCAACTCAATTTGCTTTTTGTATATTCCAGATGATGTGTTATTTTTAAATTTAAAAATGAAATCCTTTATAGCATGTTTATATTTTGAGTGAAGACAAGCAGGTGAAATGGGTTTAAGACTATTTGCAAATATTTTGCTGTAATTTAACACTGTAAACATATTTTCATTCTATTTAGCCTTTTACAATAGAAAATGTAATAACATCTGTGAATGGCAATGACAATAATGGCATACATTGTTATTATTTTATAAAATTTGATCCTAAATATTTACATTAGCGCTGAAAATATAGGAACAAACGAGTCCAAATTATACCTATCACAACATGAGGTTGCATTATCCAGGCCCAAATAAAATTGAATGCTTACAGTCATCTATGAATTCAATTTGGAGATGAATGAGGAGAGGGGAAGTCTCAAGTCCAATATTGTTGGAAAGAAGTCACACTGAGTTTGCTTTAAGAAGACATTAGAATGATTGAATATGGACTCTAGAAACCTCAATTATCTAAAAACTAGCAAATACATATGAATATATATAAAATACCATTCTATGACAATCAGTTTAGGAAAGACTCATATTCTTGTGTCCCATGTCCTGGATTTCAAAAATGCATAATTTGATTTCTGTCAGAGTCCTGCATAATAGCAACCTTATCCCTATAGGAATGAAAAATGTTTCCTCCGGTGGTCAGAGAATAAAAGATTTCTTTGTTCTGCGGGCTCCCAAGGTGTTTTGCTAACAAACAGAGAGGAGGAGGTAAACAAGGGCTGTGGGCCACTTCAAAACTACGAGTGGGCATCAAAATCCACTGGATTTGGAGCAGATAGTTCTCACTCAAAAATCTTTGACACTAGATCAGTATAAATATTTACCTTGGGGGATGCTCAAGCGTACACTTAGAAATGGACAGGACAAAATTGGGAAGAATGATGAAATATATGGGTGGATTATTATCCCAGTTGCCTCTCACACCTCAGTTTGGCACAGTGAGCCCTGAGAGCATGGTGGGTTTATTATGTGGGAAGCCAGGAATGCCTACAATAAGGGAACTGAGCTAGGAGCTAGTAGAAGATTTTGTGGGATTTTGCTACATTAATTTAAAAAAGAAAATTCAAATAAGAAATAGAAAAATCAGGCTGGTATTAACATAACAAGGAAATTTGCATGACTTTTGTAAATCTCAGTTCAGTTCAGTCACTCAGTTCTGACTCTCCGTGACCCCATGGACTGCAGCACACCAGGCTTCCCTGTCCATCACCAACTGCTGGAGCTTGCTCAAATTCATGTTCATTGAGTCGGTGATACCATCCAACCATGTCATTCTCTGTTGTCCCCTTCTCCTCTTGCCTTCAATCTTTCCCAGCATCAGGGTCTTCTAATGAGTCAGTTCTTCTCATCAGGTGGCCAAAGTATTGGAGCTTCAGCTTTAGCATCAGTCTTTCCAATGAGTATTCAGGACTGATTTCCTTTAGGACTGACTGGTTTGATCTCCTTGCAGTCCAAAGGACTCTCAAAAACCTTCTCCAACACCACAGTTTAAAAGCATCAATTGATCAGTGCTCAGCTTTCTTTATAGTCCAACTCTCACATTCATACATGACTAATGGAAAATCCATAGCTTGCCTATATGGACCTTTGTAAGTCTAAACAAATATAAATATACTTTTGCAACTTTAGTAGGCATCATAAAATTATTTTAATAAAATCTCCTTTATATAATATTTTAATTATAAATTATTTTAATTATAATATAAATTGAATTTATCTATGCTCTCTTCTTCTACTTCCCCTCCTACCTAATTATCCTGCGTAAAACAGTTGGTTTCATTCAATTAACATGTGTTAGAATAGCGATTCCCAAACTTTTTGGTATCAGGGACCAGTTTCCTGGAAGACAATTTTTCCACAGATAAGAGGAGTGGGGTGGTTTAGGGATGGTTCAAGCGCATTATATTTATTGTGCACTTTGTTTCTATTATTATTACATTTTCATATATAATGAAATAATTGTACAACTCACCATAATGTAAATCAGTAGGAATCCTGAGCTTGTTTTCCTGCAAGTATACGGCCCCATCTGAGGGTGATGGGAGAGTGATAGAAGCAGCTATAAATATAGATAAAGCTTCACTTGTTCACGTGTCACTCATTTCCTACTGTGCAGAGTGGTTCCTAACAGGCCATGGACCAGTAATGGCCCATGTCCTGAGGGTGGGGACCCCTGCCTTAGATGTTTTACAGTCGTTTCTGTGTGTGCACTTATGTCCATGTCCAGCTCTTCTCACATTAGCAGTGTTTTCCATGATTTCCTAAGCTCCTGATCAATAATAGAATAGAAAATAAATGTGCAAAATAAAATACTAGAGAAGCAGGAGGAAGGCAAGATTGTGGTAAAGAAACAGGTTAGGAAAAAAAAAAAAAAAAAAAAAGAAACAGGTTAGGTAAATGAGTGACAAAAAGGAATCATAGGGTGACAGTCAGGGAGGAATAGAGCCCTGTGAAATAGGCATGGCTTCAGTCTAAAAGCAGCCATACTATGTATAAACTTAACTCATGTTTTAAAAAGAAAATAATATAAATATTTGTCTTTTCCCTCTGTCAAAAAACTAATAAAGAATAAAGCAAACATACGGTATTTTTTTTTAATATTAAGCTGTTTTGTAATTACCTACATTCCTTCCCTTCTTGCTTCGGGCAAATTAAAAGGTTATTATGTATTTCATGGATGAATACATAATACAAAAAATGTCTTTATCTGTAGATAAAAATGTGTGACATTATTAGTATTTACTTATCTGGCTGAATTTGTTCTAATGTAATTAAGCAGAATAGATTTATTTATTCTAAATGCATCATACTTGTGGCTCTGTATGGTATTCTCTCGGAGAAGGCAATGGCAACTCACTCCAATACTCTTGCCTGGAAAATCCATAGATGGAGGAGCCTGGTAGGCTGCAGTCCATGGGGTAGCAAAGAGTCAGACACGACTGAGCTACTTCATTTTCACTTTTCACTTTCATGCACTGGAAAAGGACATGGCAACCCACTCCAGTGTTCTTGCCTGGAGAATCCCAGGGGCAGCAGAGCCTGGTGGGATGCTGTCTATGGGGTCACACAGAGTCGGACACGACTGAAGCATCTTAGCAGCAGCAGCAGCAGCGTGGTATTCTCTAGGTCCTTGATTTAAAAAAAGCATGTCTACATTTTTAAAAACTGTTTACCAGTTGAGCACATTCCAAAGGAATGCATATTGCCAGCAGCTGAAACAATGAATTAGGTTTTCAACCATTCACATTGCTGCCTTGCTGCTGCCAGGAACATGCCCACTGCTGGAGAACTTTTCCCAATTGGCACATGGAGAGTCATTGTTGAATTAGAATCTCTTGTAAGATAAAAGTACAGGTAAAAATCACATCCAGTTTATTGTGGGGAAAAAAAAAAACTTTTCTTTACACTCTTCTGATTTAATTTGATATGCTTTCATATATTCAGTAAAACATTTGGTTTAATTTTCTCATCATTCACATTTAAGTCTGATAACCATGCATCAAACTGATGAAATCTGACCAATTGGACCTGTTCTCCCTAAATCTTCTCCTTATTGCCTATAATACCCACAGTAACTCTCCTTTTACAACACTATGTGTAACTCTCTTCTATAAGGTTCTAGGATTCATTGATGAGTCCTCAAGAGATGAGAAGACACAATTCAGGAAGAAAATTAAGAAGTAAAACCCCAGACTTCCCATACTAGTTTCAACCATGCTTGGCTTATTTTTTGTGTATTGTAGTTCCATAAAAATTCTGTTATATCTTTAAAGATACATATAATGAGCTGAAAATTAAATAACCTGAGAAACATTTTAAAATAAACACACTCAAGATTTCTATTGAAATGCAAATGTTAGGTAGGAAGGATATGATATCCTGTTGAACATCACTTAAGAACCCCTTAACAGGAATAATTTGATCACATTGGATACCATCAACTAGCAAAGACTTGACACAAACTGTCATTTTTTATTTCAGGCAAAGAAAGGTTCAAAGTTTTTCATCCACCCCATTTTCAGGAGTGTGACTTTTGCTTAGGAATCATAAGCAGCCAGGAGATAAAATAGAGAAAGAGAAAAGAAGCAGGAAAATAACATATAAAATTTACATATTAGTAGATTAGTTTCCTAGGGCTGTCAAAACAGAGTATCATAAACTGGGTGAATTAAAACAACGGAAACTTGTTTCGCATACTCTTAGCTACAAGTCTGAACTAGGGTGTGAGCAAGGCCATGGTTCCTCTGACATCTGTAGGGGATTCAGATGTACTTGACTCTTCCTAGATTTTGGTGGTTTGCTAGACGCCTTGGGCATTCCTTGGCTAGCAGCTGCGTAACTCCAATTTATGACTTCAGCATCACATAATGATCTTTCATGTCTGTATCTTTACATGGCCATCTCGTTGTAAGGCTAACAGTCATGTTGAATTAGATAACCCACTCTATTTCAGTATGAGCTCATCTTAACTATTATATCGGTCATTATTTCTAAACATCACATTCTGAGGTACTGGGCAATTCAGATTTCTTCTGGGATGGGGAAAAGAATAGAATTCAATTCATAGCATCTGAGTTCAGCAAACTCTCCATGGGCCAAACAGAGCCACTGTTTTTATAAATAAAATTGTATTGTAACACAGTCTACCAATTATTTTATAGCTGTCTATGACTGCTTTCATGCTGCATTGGTAGAGCTGAATAATTGTGATAAAGAACTTAAGCCTCCTGAAAATCTATACATTTAATATCTAATATTTTGAACAAAAAGCTTGCTGTCTCCTGCATTAGACTAAAATCATCCTTCTTTTTGTTAACATGCAACTGACATTGAAAAAGAGCGACAGACAGATGGACAGGCTATTGGTTGAACTAAAACACATTGCCATATATTTTTTAGCTCCTTCCATCAAAAGATGGGGTCTACTTTCCACCCCTTGAACCTGGACGAAAATTGCAATCTGTTTTGACTAGGAGAATGTGGCAGATGATGCTGTCTGAGATGTTCATTCTAGGCCTCAGTGGATTTTCCAGCTTCCTCCTACTGTAAGGATTCTTCCTTTGCAAAGCCTTGACTAGACTCCTGGATGATGATGAGGACTAAATCTAATAATGAAGAAAGAGAGAGGGATTGACCAATATCCATCAACAGCATTCTGGATATTGAGTGGAGGGGGGGGGTCTTAAGTCCATCAGCCCTGGCCAGCCCTCTGGATGTCTACAGGTGAAGGGCTACATGAAGAGAAATCATCAGAGGAACCACCCAGCTGAGCACGTATCAAACCCAAAGACTTATGAAAAGCAATAAATCATCATTGTCTTAAAGATCAGTTTTGGATGGATTTGTTATACAGTAAGAGGTAATGGGCTCTTTTCCAATGAGTCAGCTCTTTGCATCAGATGACCAAAGTACTAGAACTTCAGCATCTATCCTTCCAATGAATATTCAAGGTTGATCTCACTTAGGATTGACTGGTTTGGAAAAGACCCTGATGCTGGGAAGGATTGAAAGTAAAAGGAAAAGAGGGTGGCAGAGGATGCAATGATTAGATAGCATCACCAACTCAAAGGATATGAACTTGAGCAAACTCCAAGAGATAGTGGAGGATGAGGGAGCCTGGTTCGTGGGGTCACAAAGAGTCAGACACAACTTAGTAACTGAACAACAACATACTAGGTAACAGAAGAGAAACACTAAAACTGTGTGAATAAGGTTTTTTTTTTTTTTTTTTTTTTGAACTTGTCTGAGTGTGAATTATATTAGCTACCTCCTTGGCAGTATTGAGATAAACAGAAATATCTTGCTATAACTCCCCCAGAGTTTGCTGTCCCTTCGGGAAATGTATGCTTCAGTTTCCATCTCTCCTCAGTTTTAAATCTGACATTGTCTTCTTTTGTGTAGTTCACTAACTTCTTTAATACAGCATGCCAAAAATGGTGATACTTCTGGTATATAAAGTAAAACCTAAGGTTGTTTATTTAAGTTAATTTTTGTGTAGTGTAATTTGTCTGAATAAGATAATAAAATAATTCCATTTTACACTGATGTGCTATGACCCAGCACTTAATTTTGTTTTAATATAATTTTAGCAAAAAGCATAGGGGCCATGGTACTGCATGCATTTTTGTGTACAGAATTGAAAAAAATCCACTTATATGCTCTCATATGCTTTACTCAATGTGAAGTATATCAGCTATGGATAATGTCCCATTTAAAATATCTCATTAAAAAGAGATGAAGCTGTAGTAATTTTTCAATAGAAGAAAGAATGTCACTTACATACTATCCCCCAAGACACATATTTAACCATGAATATTTACAGAGATTTCAACTATTTAGTTGTTATTCTTCTTTCTGCCTCCATATGAAAGATTTTTATAGAAGAAATTTATACAAATGGATGGTCTTTTGTTTGTATGTGTTTTCTTTTCTTTTTTTCTTTTTAAGTAGTCAGATGCTTGGCTAGTTTTATTGAATATACTATAGGGAACACTAACTGCAAACATAAAATACATGTTCTTAAATTAGACATAGAAGACTTTTCCTGCTTTTATTGAAGCTACAATATATCATGGCAAAGGCTTTGTTTGAGACAACTTGAAAGTTACTGTGACCTAATGAAGACAAAGGACATGGGGGATGCAAAACCTGTTAATACAGAAATAAGTCAGTGCTGCCCATTTTAGATGCAAGAAAGTATCTTGTTTAAGTGTTCACAGAGAGCAGGAAGGGGGTGAAATGACTAATATCTATTCTATCCCAGTCCTGAAAGCACTTGTAAAGTCCACACTTTGCTAAGACTCACAAATCTTGAATGTTAATACTGAGAATAAAGACAGCTGTAACTACAATTTGAAAGTGCCCATCTCTGTAACAGACTCAGTAACATTCTTTTAACTGCTTTCATGCTTGGCTTTGTATTTTTATTTCTCATTTCCCAATATATGCTATATTTTTCCACTTGCTTGTAAACTTTGTTTTATTAGATAATAATAAAAAGAAAATGGAGGAAAAGGCCAATCTTTTATTGGAATAAAACTATCCAAGTTAATTCTACTCTAAATCCTAGCAGTACTCAACTATAGGAAATTGAAAGGAACATACAGCATCTAACAAAATGCTAACTGATTACTAATGAATTAAGAAGGAATAAAGTTCTAATAGGAAACCACAGAGCTCTTCTGTGTACAAATCCACTCTACAGCCCCTCAGTTACCGTAATTTTTTAACCAGCAAGTGGGTAACCACCGCATAACACAGCTAGATTAAGGGAGTTTATTTTAGCCATATACTTGGTTTGTTTGTTTACATTAATTTTGCATGTGACTAAATTCATCCTTTGAATATGAAGACATATATTTTATCTGCACCGAAATTTTTCCTTCAAATCATTGTACCACTTTTCCTACACTCTCAGCCAGTCTGTGCAGGGTACCATTCACACAGACAATATAGAATTATCTGCACTTGCATTCTGGTAGTCCTGGTGTTTGGACAGGATTGACTTCATTGCCAACTCCAGTGGTGGAGTGCTGATTGTCTTAGACCAAGCAGAACTTATCAACTTACTAGACAGAGTGACTTTTTCAAAGATAGACTTTCAAGCCAGTCAGAGACAATAAGATGTGATATTTTCTTGAGGATTTTTTTAGGTGAGATCAACTTTCTCTCGTCCCGTAGAAGTATAAGATACCAGCTTGAAGTTGCTCATGGTCTCCAAAAAGTCAGCAAAGGAGAATACCTAGAGGAAGTGAAGAAAAATACCATAAATGCATTGATTTCTGGAGGACGAAATGGCAACCCACTCCAGTATTCTTGCCTGGAGAATTCCATGGACAGAAAACCTGGTGGGCTACAGTCCATGGGGTCACAAAAAGTCTGACATGACTGAGGCGATTTAGCAGCAGCAGCATTGCTTTAGTTCTGAATTGATTATGCTGGAGTGTGCTGTGTTGACTTTAATAAGCCAAGCACATTTCTCAAAATATTCTTCTTTTATGGCTCTGGGTTAGAGCTGGTAAAAAAGGAACTTTCACAGCATTTTGAAGGCATAAACGAAGCAGCAACTGTCAGAAGGTCATTGTGGTCAAACATGATGCTATATAGGCTCAGAGGTGTCTAGTCAGTCCCAGCTTGTCCTTCTTCTCCATTCACTATAAGACAGTCTTCCTGAATTGTAGCTCTGATGATTAATAGGAGCCCTAATCCAGATCCTTGGACTCAAATCCACAGAGGCGGTAACTACCCAGGGACAACAGGTTCTCATAGATCTCTTCACTGTTCTCCCTTTATGGTTCCATTGTGATTACTGAACATGCTTGGATTATCAGCTTTTCCCTGAAAGTTCTTACTTGTTCAACTATGCAGGGCTTCAAGCCTAAACCCCATTTCAGACCATTATTTCCCCAGCTTCTCCCATACTTCTGATAAGTTTAATTCTATAATATCTTATTTGTATTGTATTCATACTGGCTCTGCTTCCTTCACTGATACAGATTTCAGTAGTGAAAGTGGACTTAATTGGTTTCTTTAGGACAATTTGAAGAAAGAAAATGATAAATTATGATTTCAGAACTTTAAATGTCTTTAAAAAAAAAAACTGCATAAGTAATCAGAAAAAGTTTAAGACCTTCCTTGAAGCAATACACTCAGACCCAAGCAACTGGGGCCCTTCGCTTGGGCCCTGAATATCAGAGGTTCCACAGATTAGTATACCTTACTTAAAAATTACTGGTTTTCCCCAGAATACAGTTATCCTATATGGGTTCCTCGTGCTACATGTACAATTTTTTCTAAGTATCCCTTCAGTTTCTAGAACTGTCTTGTGCTATTGAGGATAGGGAGGGCTATCTAGGCAGAGCACTCCAAACGTAATCTAAGATCTTCATGGGTCCTAGCTCTGATTTTTACCACTTGGAATGATGGCCAAACTTTTACTTCATGAAGGAATCAACCTTGAACTCCTTATCTGGGCTTCTCTTCCATACAGGTGTAATCTGATCACTTTCCCTGGCTAGAACAGTAGTTAATTTACAGTCCACTGTTTTGTGTAAAGTTGCACCAGCTGAATGGTACTGACATCCTGATTTTGTACTATACTCACTCAGGTTGGACACAGGACAAATTTAGGGCTCTGGGCTATCCACATTCCTTCACTGACCCTTGGGATGAACCACATCTCTGGGTCCATGTGTCAACTCTCACTTGGGCATGTATTGACTACACTGCTCTC
This sequence comes from Cervus elaphus, assembly GCF_910594005.1. Classification (NCBI taxonomy): domain Eukaryota; kingdom Metazoa; phylum Chordata; class Mammalia; order Artiodactyla; family Cervidae; genus Cervus; species Cervus elaphus. Next base: position 28,628,717 of record NC_057833.1, on the reverse strand, counting down.
TCTTGTCTGTATCATTGATAAGAGCAGTGATACATACCCAATAGTGACACTCAACATGGTCACCCTTACCTTCCACAGGTTCCACACCACATATAAAGTATTTTGTCCAGAGTATATATACCTATGATATTCACAAATTATCAAGACGATTGTCTTGCAATACCAATGGACCTTTCTGATTGATATCTTCTGTTGCCTCCAATTGATGTGGCTATGTTATATTTTCTTAGATCAGTCTTAAGAACTAACAGGTAATGGGCAGAAACTCTATGTGAATGAAAGCCTTCACCTCAGTTCATCCCAAGGCCTTACCTATCCTTGCTGTTATCAGTTTGTGAAAAGCAAGAAGTCTTGAGAAGATACAGTCGGACGATGAGCTGTTTTTTTTTCTTTGTTTTTACTATAAAATTCCAAATGGTAAATTTAATGAGACCAAATATTAAATATCATTTTCCTGTATACTTTGGTTGAGACTTGCACTTGTGGTCATCATAAACACAACATAGCAATCAGTTAGGGGAGAGTCCCTGGAAGTCAGTATTCATGGACAACCGTAGGAGTGTTGCAGTGTCATGAGTAACAATGTATTATAAAAAGCATTGAATAAATGGTGTTAGGGAATTGAAACAATGAAAACAGATTTTGAAGAGCCATGGTATTTTGAGTCCACTTAGTATTTTTTAATATTGATGATCATAGTTGTAATTTCTAAGATCCTGACTTATTTTTATAACAACCATTCAACTTATTTCCATAAAAGCCATTTTCAATACAAAAAATATAACATTACTTCTTATAATGAAGGAGTAGAAAACAAATATCTTTAATAGATATCAAAAGTTTAAATCAAAACTATTTAATTATAGCAGAAATATTCACTTTTTAATGAAATCTGTTCAATGTTAATTATTTTTATAAATATAAAAACTTCAACATTTTGGCACTCAATGTCTAGCAAATTGCCAATATAAATAATTAATATTGGCCTTACAATATTAAAGTCAGACCAAAATATATATAAACATATGAGTAACATAAGAAACATTTCACAGTCACAAATATTTTAAATACCTTTAGAACCACAAGTTAAAACAGAAAGAGAAGCAAGAAAAAGAGCACTTGGCAGTGTACTTTTATTATGCAAGATTCTATTACACTTGGAGAAGGCAATGGCACCCCACTCCAGTACTCTTGCATGGAAAATCCCATGGACAGAGGAGCCTGGTAGGCTGCAGTCCATGGGGTCCCTAAGAGTCGGACACGACTGAGTGACTTCACTTTTACTTTCACTTTTCACTTTCATGCATTGGAGAAGGAAATGGCAACCCACTCCAGTGTTCTTGCCTGGAGAATCCCAGGGATGGGAGCCTGGTGGGCTGCCGTCTATGGGGTCGCACAGAGGCAGAGGACATGACTGAAGTGACTTAGCAGCAGCAGCAGCAGCTATGACATTCATGATATCTGTGAGCTAGAATTGACATAACATTGGTTTTTTTTCTTTTCTGTTACCGAAGTGATTTTATAGCTGAAATCCTTACCTCACTTAAAAAAAGAGTCTGTCACTGGTATACACAAATTTCACTGTGTGTAGGCATACAACCATGACTTTTGAGAGCACAGAACACAAGATATATTGAAGTTTCTATGATCTAATACTTAATACGCAGCAGGATTGGTGGGTACTCTAATGTGGAGCATCCTTTAAAGTATGGAATCATGGTTCCAATTCTAAGAGTTGGCTTTTAAATTTTAGCTTTCCTGAATTATTTGGTATCAGTGAGATGTTTTGTTACACTTGCAGTTGACACAGTGTGGACCTAATTGTGTTGTTCAATAGCACAGATCCCAGGTGCAATCTCCTTGTATTCATAGAGAATAGAAACACTAGAAGTATTTTTCCTGTAAATTCTTATTTGGTATTTTAAGTTCCCAAGGGCAAAGTCCTAGATCAATAGTGCTGATGGTCTGAGTATATTATGAGTCTGTGTTTTTCCAATTCATAATCCATCTCAATTTTAGCGCTTCAGAATTTGTTGGGGGAGAGGAAGAAAGAGTGGGCCCAATCAACTCCATTAGGATCAGGATCATAGATCCTGATCATAGAACATAGAGATAGATAGATAGGCAGATAAATATATATGTGTGTGTGTGTATACATATATATGTGTGTGTACATACATATATGTATATAAATCTACACAAATATTTCTGTTCTGATATGATATTTGATTTTAAAGGCATTAAATATGATGATTGTAGATTGCAACTTGATATATTAATAATTCCCATAATTCATTTTAATAACTATCCTACTGTATGTGAGATTTCATTTGAAGTAAAAGTTTTGAAGTTGTAAAAAGTGCCAGAAAGCAAGATATCTACTTTATGGATGTGTTATTTACCCTGCTGGGAAAGTTTTGATTATTTTATGGAGAGCCTTCTCCAGCAGAGCTTACACTTTGAAAATTTATGATGGAGCTTCACACTCTACAAACTTTCCCAGATTTTGGTTAAATTAAGAGGCCTTCTGGACAGCTTTATCATAAAAGCTGCATACAAGGCTATTTTACAACCTTGCCAGGTACAGTAAAGAGACACAAAGTTTCGGTGATATGGAAGCAGGAATTATTTCACCAAGCTATAGATCCCATAAGTGAAGTTTAGGTCTATGAATAAGTTCCCCAATGTCTTAATTTTAGATGGTATGGGGCTGTGAAAACATTTTGAACCTTTTATGAACACTCTTGAACACAGTGTCCTTCTATTAAGACCAGATTTCTTTACAACTTCAAGACTGAATGTCGTTTTTTAATAATTGAAGCCAAAAGATCAATATGAAGCTTTTCAAAATGCCCAGAAGTAGCTGATCTAAGTGGAGAAGGTAATGGCACCCCACTCCAGTATCTTGCCTGGAAAATCCCACGAATGGAGGAGCCTGGTAGGCTGCCATCTATGGGGTCTCTAGAAGTCGGACACGACTGAGCAACTTCACTTTCATTTTTCACTTTCCTGCTGTGGAGAAGGAAATGGCAACCCACTCCAGTGTTCTTGCCTGGAGAATCCCAGGGATGGGGGAGCCTGGTGGGCTGCCATCTATGGGGTCTCACGGAGTTGGACATGACTGAAGCGGCTAGCTGCAGCAGCAGCAGCAGCTGATCTAAGCAGAATATGCTGACTTTTTAAGATGGATTCTGCATTTAATTGTTTGGTCCTATTTAACCTGCATCCTGCTTCTGTTGTCTTAATCTTTGTTAGTTTCAGTTTCCTAATCTCTGTAATTTTTTTGTTTTAATTAGAGGATAATTTCTTTACAATGTTGTGTTCATTTCTGCTGTACAATGAAGTGAATCAGCTATGTATATATATTACATATACCCTCTCCCTCATAGACCTCCCTCCCCCCCACCCAACCCACCCCTCTAGGTCACCCCTCTAGAACACCCAGTTTAACTCACTGTATTATACACCAGGTTCCCATTAGCTATCCATTTTACATGTGGTAATGTATTTATGCCAAACCTAATCTCCCAATTCATCCCACCCTCTCATTAACCCCCTGTGTCCACACATCCCTTCCCTACATCTGCATTTCTCTTCCTGCCCTGCATAAATGTGGTAAATATATATAATGGAATATTGCATATGTGCTCAGTTGTTCAGTCTTGTCCGACTCTTTGTGACTGTATGGACTGCAGCTTGCTAGGCTTTTCTATCTATGCAATTTTTCCAGTCAAGAATACTGGAATGGGTCACTATTTCCTACTCCAGGAGATCTTCCCGACCCAAGGATCGAACCCATGTCTCATGTCTCTGCACTGGCAGGCAGATTCTTTATCACTCTCACTGCCTGGGAAGTCCATAATGAAATGTTACTCAGTCATAAAATGAAATGAGGCTGGGTCATCTGTAGAGGTATGGATGAACTTAGAGTTCAGAGTAAAGTAAGAGAAAGAGAAAAACAAATATCATATATTATCACATGTATATGTGAAATCTAGAAGAATGGCACAGATGTAATGGGTTTTTAAATAAGATCTCATATAATTGTTGTAATGATTGATATAATGCCTGTAAGCTGATTAATAAGATAATGCTTGTAAAGCCAAAAATATATTACCTGGTACATGGTAAGCACTTAATATAGTTTTTCAGTTATTGACAGGTTTAAAGATAGTATGTGCAAAACACTGGTTGAATAGCTGTGTAATTTACCCATACTATTTCATTGTCTCACTTTTTAAACATTTGTCTTAATAAATACAAATTTGATACATGAAAAATGGCATGGGCTTCACATGCTACAGACATAATGGTGAAAGTGACCTCTAATTTTTCTTATGACCTCAAGATTCCATAAAAATTTAATCTATAATTCAGAAACATTAGTTGCTGCATTGAGTTCACCAAAGAAAGAATATATTTCCAGGAAAGGTCAGGGTAAGAAATATAGATATTACCTATATATAGACTAAAATATGATAAACTAGAAGGATGTCATCAAATATGGATTGTCTGGTCTGTAACATATAAAAGATGTGTCTAAATATGAAAAGGAAAGGTTTCAAAAGATAAGAAAAATTTTAAAAGGGAAGATTTAGTCAGTCTTAGTATATCATTCAAAATAATGCTTTAAATTACATGCATTCAAATTAGTGTTTTTGAGAAAGAAGGTAGTAGGGAGAGGAGTTAAAGATGAAAAGAAAGTACATGTAGTCACAGTTCTAGTTAATTTTTTGCTGCAAGTAGGCAGACTCCTAACTAAATAGCTTCTAGCTATATATATATACATATATACACACACACACACATAAACCCTGTTTATTTTATTAGCAGAAACAGGCATTCAAACTCTTCTTTAAAAACTATTAACCCTACAAAGTGTTATTATTCCCATCATACTACAAAAGATACAAAGGCTCAAGAAAGAAATTATCTAGTGATACATGGATTATATATGGAGCCACCAGGATTTAAACTGAAATCTGTTTGAAAATCCATGCTCTTTCCACAGCATTATGCTGCCTTTCCTGGAAAGTGAGTACCAGCTGGGCAAATATCACACCTCGATTTGTGTTTTTCTTTGTTTTACTGTCATCTAAGACAGTGCTTTAGCAAATTACACGTACTCATTTGGAATTCTGTTGAAAGAACAAAATGAAACAATGAAGAATTTCAGTGACAAAAATCTCACTGCCTAAAAGGCATTTATTTCCACGTTCATATAATTTTAAATGTTCAAAATTCTCTGACATTGGATAATGGACTAAAGTAAATTGCACTATGAAATTTCTTTTTGCTCCCTTAGGGTAGGAAACATGTCTTATTTTGCCTTGTTTCTCCAACCATAGTGACTGGAATTTCAATGAATGTTTCTTGAGTCAACGAAAAGATTTATAGGTGGGTTAGAGAGCCAAGTAAGCATAGTGATGAATTTCACATTTGGGACATTGTATAGATATTTTTGGATGCAAATGTGCAGCATATGTTTCTACTTACACTGCAGAAAGTCTTCAATATAATTGTATATTAACAACTACTAATATAAATAAGTGAAAATTACGTACTGCTTAATGTTCATTAGTAAAAATAAAATTCCTCATCTCTATTTTTAGTTCTTTTCACTATATTGTAATTTATTTTGATCATAAGATCTTCACCCAAAGTAGCTGTCATAAATAAATAGTGTTTAAATTATCAAAGAATTAAACTAAAGAAGAAATATAGAAAAATAGGGACAGTTTTCTTTTTATTAAGATCATTACAATCACTAACACGATGTGATTTGTGGTCTTAATAAGAATAGTAGCCTGCAGTAGGCTACAAGCAAAAATATAGGTATAGGGGAAACACAGTTTGTTGAACCACACACAATTTACATTGAACTAGATGAGATTATGATACTTGGTCACATTTACCTATAAAAACAACAATTTCATATGGTTGAATAGAAAAATGAAGGACACTTTGTTGTTTTTGTTGTTCCTTAGTCTCCTAGGGTTAGAGCTGTAAAAATGGAGTCTAAGTTTTGTTGTAGAGATTAAAGGACTGTTGGAGCATAGTGAAAATTCAATAAATAGTAGCTATTATTTTTATTAGTAATAAGTTAGAACTTTAGCTATTATGTTGTTGAAAGCATACTTTTATTGTGTTAAGGAGCTAGCCTCCTACTATTGATCTTTTTCTAAAATATATTGTACATTATGCTCACGCTGCTCTTCAGATGTTCTGAATATGAACTAATCCAGATAGTGAAGAGCGTAGACCTGACCAAAGTTTAGTGTTTGACTTTCTTTTCTAAATATCACAAACACACACGCAAAAAAAATTTCCTTCAGGAAAATTCTTGAGAAGAAGCCCAAGAGACTTCTTGCTCAATTTTTTTCCAAACAAAACCTCTACACCTTTCAAAATTCGTTTCAGATATACTCCCAAGGAGCACAATTGTCTGATCTGCACCTTGAATGGGTTATAAGCCGTGCTGACCTATATTGTGTATGCCGAGCATGGATCTTTCCAGGATGTCAACAGAAGTTTTGTACATAACACTGGTTCAGAATGTACAAGAGAAATCTGCATAGCAGAGGAGTAAATGGATATTTTCTTTTTTTTTATTTTAAATGATGCCAGTACTTCTAATTTTTCAAGTGTCAAGAAAATAAAATAATAATGGCACTATGAAGTATAATTTTGCAACTGCATTAAACTGAAAATCAGTTATGAAGTCCAATCATATAAGAAAAATTTTCAGATTGGAAAAGTAAGAATGCCCTTGACCTAATTAAGCCATCATCAGCATAGTAATTTAGAGTTAGTTTGCTATTTGTCCCTCTGTTTTTCTTTCTACATTTACCAAGAATATCACCCAGTGGTATGTTCTGTTTTTATTTGCCAAGCACTGATTTATATGTCACCCTTTATCCATATAAGTGCCCCAGGTTGTGCTAGTGGTAAAGAATCTGCCTGCTGATGCAGGAGACACTAGTGACTTGGGTTCGACCCCTGGGTTGGGAAGATCCCCTGGATGAGGAAATCCACTCCAGTGTTCTTGCCTGGAGAATCCTATGGACAGAGGAGACTGGTGGGCTACATGCATGGGGTCACAAAAGAATTGGACAAGACTGAGCATGCATGTACTACTTTATCCTTTTTTTTTTTTCATTTTTTTACATAATATCTTTCTTTTTTTTCCCCTCAATACAGGGTTCTGTATAACACGTGGAAGATACTACATAGAAACTCCTTTCTTGGCATCTGGCTCTATTCTGCCAAAGTAAGTTGTCCTGGGAATTACTTTGAAGTTCTTTCTTTTACTCTTCAATCGATTTTCCCCCAAAATGTCAGCTTTTCCCTCTAAACCACATCCTTAGTGGCTGTCAGCTTCTGAAAAAAATATGGGAAGTGGCACTTAATACCACAGTTACCTGCAAGATCCCTGAAGCCAGACAGGATCAGGCTTTAGTGTCTCAAACCTGCAGTATGGAATGGCAGCTCTGTTGCCTGGGTCACTTGCTAAGGACAGAAAAGGAAAAAAAAAAGAAAAAATGTACTCGAAGAGTTGCATGTCACAAGGAAGCAAAGCTGTCAAGTACAAACAGAACTGAAAACAGCATTTTGCAGAACCAGAAATCACTGCTTGAAAATAAGACACATGGCTGTAAGCAGGCTCTCACAGTTGGGTGGTGAGCTGTCTTCAACCACAGACTGGAATTATCTGCACATCAGATGGACCAAGGCCATTTTATGCTTAGTCAAGGAAACTGGGGCCTGAAGGAATACTCAAGGAAAAATTTTTTAAAAGACTTAAGAGTCATAAAATACTTTAAGTGTGAATGCAATTTTAGTTTTTCCAGAGATATCTACATTTTAACCACAATTACATGTTTTATGTAAACCTTAATTGAAGGAGCCTTTGAGTTAATCCATTATCATGCATTATCACTAGGGTAGGGATCTGAACAAGGAGACGGAACTGTTAAATTAACCTAATACCAGATTGTCAGTTCTGGGAGGTACAAGCTTCATTTACTTGATCTATGAGAATGATTATATGTTAGAACAGATGAGGGCCGGAGGGATTCTAGACTCCAACCCTATCACTTTTTTTGGAAGAAGATGAAAAAATTGAGGACGAGACTTGAAATGACAGGAGAGAGAAACAAACTGAAATTCCTGCCCTAAGGATAGTGTCCACAGCCACTTTCATGCTTGTAGTCAAATGTTCAACTTTAGCCTTCTAAAACAGTTTCTCTCTGCTATTCTGTTTGCTATTTTGAGACTCATAAGTAGAGAGAAATGTTGCCTATAGTTAATATATCATATTATGAGTATACGTTGGTATTATAATTATATATGTAAAGCCATAGATGTGGTTATATATCATATATGACTAATATTTTAACACAATGTACTCGGGGTTTTTTAAATCTATCTACTCATACATATACATAGCTATACACATGTGTGCCTGTATATATGTGTGTGTCTATATGTGTGTATATAGGACATAAGATAGTTTCATCGGTTCCATGAGCTCTTTCTGTTTCCAACCTCACATCCGTGTAAGGTTAGGTTTTCATCATGCACATCAATTAAAAACAACATACACAACAGGTGGAATTCAGAAGCAGGTATGAGAATCCAAAGAGATTTGCAAAACTGTAAGACCACTACCTTTATTAAATATGTTATTTTGGAAAGTTTAGTGTTTTAGTAGCAATATGCTAGTTATATGAACATGAAATATATTTTATTTAGTTTAAAATGAATAAGTAAATATTTAAACTGTTTTAGTATCTACTATAATAACCACCGGCAGAAGCGCACCGGCTGTGACGGACCGCACAGAGGCGTGGCCGTGAGGAGCTACCCCTCGCCCAAGGTCAGGGGCGGCGCCCAGAGCGCCAGGCTGCGACAGTGCAGGAGAGGCGCAGAGGAGCTTCCCCACGTCCGAGGTCAGGGGCGGCGGCCGAGAGGAGCTACCACACACCCGAGGTCAGGGGTGGTTTGGGCAATCCCAAAGAGTTGCTCAAACTGCCGCACAATTGCACTCATCTCACACGCTAGTAAAGTAATGCTAAGAATTCTCCAAGCCAGGCTTCAGCAATACGTGAACCGTGAACTTCAGGTGTTCAAGCTGGTTTTGGAAAAGGCAGAGGAACCAGAGATCAAATTGCCAACATCCACTGGATTGTAGAAAAAGCAAGAGAGTTCTAGAAAAACATCTACATCTGCTTTATTGACAACGCCAAAACCTTCGACTGTGTGGATCACAATAAACTTGTGGAAAATTCTGAAAGAGATGGGAATACCTGCCTCGAGAAATCTGTATGCAGGTCAGGAAGCAATAGTTAGAACTGGACATGGAACAACAGACTGGTTTCAAATAGGAAAAGGAGTATGCCAAGGTTGTATATTGTCACCCTGCTTATTTAACCTATATGCAGAGTACATCATGAGAAACGCTGGACTGAATGAAGCACAAGCTAGAATCAAGATTGCCAGGAGAAATATCAATAACCTTAGATATGAAGATGACACCGCCCTTATGGCCGAAAGTGAAGAGGAACTAAAAAGCCTTTTTTTTTATTTATTTATTTATTTTTTTTGTCATACATTGATATGAATCAGCCATAGATTTAAGAAAGTGAAAGAGAAGAGTGAAAAAGTTGGCTTAAAGCTCAACATTCAGAAAACTAAGATCATGGTATCTGGTCCCATCACCTCATGGGAAATAGATGGGGAGACAGTGGAAACAGTGTCAGACTTTAGTTTTTTGGGCTCCAAAATCACTGCAGATGGTGACTGCAGCCATGAAATTAAAAGACGCTTACTCCTTGGAAGGAAAGTTATGACCAACCTAGACAGAATATTAAAAAGCAGAGACATTACTTTGCCAACAAAGGTCCGTCTGGTCAAGGCTATGGTTTTTCCAGTGAGAGTTGGACTGTGAGGAAAGCTGAGCGCCAAAAAATTGATGCTTTTGAACTGTGGCGTTGGAGAAGACTCTTGAGAGTCCCTTGGACTACAAGGAGATCCAACCAGTCCATCCTAAAGGAGATCAGTCCTGGGTGTTCATTGGAAGGACTGATGTTGAAGCTGAAACTCCAATATTTTGGCCACCTCATGCGAAGAGTTGACTCACTGGAAAAGACCCTGATGCTGGGAGGGATTGGGGGCAGGAGGAGAAGGGGACGACAGAGGATGAGATGGCTGGATGGCATCACCAAGTCGATGGGCATGAGTTTGAGTGAATTCCAGGAGTTGGTGACGGACAGGGAGGCCTGGTGTGCTGCGATTCATGGGGTAGCAAAGAGTCGGACAGGACTGAGCAACTGAACTGAACTGAACTGATAACCACCACCTATAGATATAAACCATATTAACAAAAACATCTTTGGGATTCTCAATAATTTGTACCAGTGTAAAGAGTTCCTGAGAAAAAACATTTTGGGACCCTCTGGACTAAACAATTATCCATAAGGTAACTTAGAGTTCTGGGCATGGGAAGGTCTTATACTGAATAATGACTAGTTACCCTGAAGTTCCTGGTTTTGAAGGGTTTGAGAGAGGTCAACTAACATAACCATGCAGAACATAGAAGACTGAGGTGTACACAGAGAAGAAATAAATGAGGACCAGGCGGCAATAAGTCTTCCCAGGTAGAGCTGGTGGTAAAGAACCTGCCTGGCAATGCAGGAGACTAAGAGATGCAGGTTCAGTCCCTGAGTTGGGAAGATCCCTTGGAGAAGGGCACAGCTACCCACTCCAGCCTTCTTGCCTGAAGAGTCCCATGGACAGAGGAGCCTGCTGCCAGTCTATAGGGTGACAAAGAATTAGGCACAACTGAAGCGACTTAGCACACAGGGGGCAATGATAGACCAGAAATGTATCAAGGGCATGAGCAGAAAATAGACTGGAAGGAGCGCAGGCCCAGAAGCAACACCAGAACAGACAGGGTCCCCGGGTCGGTGAGCAGTGGCCACTCCCTTCCCATTATGGAGTATCTGGAGAGAAAATGAGCTTCTATGTTCCCTTGAGACAATTTCGTCTACAGGGATGTCTGAATGTATGGCCACTGCACTGACACTGTCTCCAGCTCTTTCTTATTTTCTTATGTATCTGCAAACTGAAGGAGGAGTTGAAGAAAGTCATTATAACAGGCAGTCCTATGACTTTTCTGATCACTCTTGAGAGAAGAGAAAGTCTTAGAATCACTTTCAACAGCAAACATAGTCTCAATGACATGGCTGACAAAGATAAAACCTAGTTACATATAATGACCAGAACTCCAACTAGATTTGAAGGTAAATCACCTCTTCCCTCCTTTGCTTGCCAGCTGGAGACCTTGGAGCAGCGTCCTGGGACAGGCATTGGGCTCTTTCTCTCCTTACCCACCCTTATGGTGCCTCCTTGCTTTGCAGGCAAATGCCTGCCTTTTCTCTCTCCATTGCTACTGCAGAGCTTCTAGTGTTAAGGGATTTATCTTCTCTGAGCCTGGCAAATATTGACAGCTGATTCATGCGGAGGCATTTTTGTGGATTTGCTGGAGATTTTCTGGCTGAGTCTCTCTAATTCTGACTTTCTTCAGGTATACCATACCGTGTTTAGTCAGTCATTCATGCCCAACTCTTTGGAACCCCAGAGACTGTAGCTTACCAGGCTTCTCTGTCCATGAGGATTCTCCAGGCAAGAATACTGGAGTGTGCTGCCATGCCCTCCTCCAAGGGATCTTCCCAACCCAGGAATCGAACCCAGGTATCTTCCATTGCAGGTGGATTCTTTACCATCCGAGCTACCAGGGAAGCCCCTTCATGTACACAGAACATCTTAAATTGGCCATATAATTACTGTCTCCACCTCTGCTCCCAAGAGTCTATCCAAAAGCTGACCAAGGTCCCCTGAGGTTACTTCAGATTGAAATTTATGGACAGTTTCCATGTCTAGTCTCCTGTCATCAAAGTACAGTTACAGGCTGCTGTGATGAAAGCTTCAGATACGTTATGTGTGTGTATATAGGTGAGGAGGCCAAAACTGCAATGACTACTTTCAAAGAAATCCTCTTTACCTCTTTGGCCTTTATCTGTTGCTGTTCAGTCACTCAGTTGTGTCCAACTCTTTGTGACTCCATGGTCTGCAGTATGCCAGGCTTTCCTGTCTTTCACCAACTTACTCTCTTGCTCAAACTCATGTCCATTGAGTCAATGATGCCATCCAACTATCTCATCCTCCGTCACCCCCTTCTCCTCCTGCCCTCAGTCTTCCCCAGCATCAGGGTCTTTTCCAATGAGTCTGTTCTTTACATCAGGTGGTCAAAGTATTGGACCTGATTTACTACTGCTAATAGTAACAGGGTTCAAAGTCATATAACTAGTTTCTGGCAATTTAATTTAATACTTTGAAAAAAAAGAAAAAACACGCACCTCTTTTGGAGTGAAGCATCTATTATAGATTGATGCCTTAGTTGAAACTTTCCAATTTAAGGCCCTGTTGCACATCCTGGTAATGAGCTCCCTTTAATTGAAGAAATCTGCTTTTCTTTGCAACATGAAAGAGCCTTTTAACATTAAATGTCTTATGGTGTTACATATAAGAAGTACACTTAGCATTATGACCCAATATGTGCATAAACATAAATATTTATGAATTTATACACACCCCCAAAAGTTTCTCAAGATCTTCTAATTCTCTCAAATTTTATTCTTTTTTTTTTGTTTTGTTTTTGAAACTAAGCTATTTATTTTTTTGTCTTAATCTATGTATCACAAAAGGAAGCGATGACACACCTTAATTGGAACCTGTTTTTATCTGATACATTCTTTTGAAAAGTTTCTGCTAAGATCTCATAAAGCAAGGTTCTTCATATTTCTGAAGGCAGTATTCGTTATGTTTACTTTAATAAAGTTTTCTCCCAAAAGATTTATTTGTTGCATTTAAAATACAAAAACAAATGCACAGATCCAGATATTGAACCACACATACTTATCTACACATATATTATTTAGACCTACTTAAACCCATCTGTATATTCTAGTGTATCTACCTATAACATCTCTTGAATAAAAAAAGCAACATATCTTTTAAGAAACAAACTTGGTTATTAGTAACACTGCCATCTGGAAGGATATTTCACAGGAACAGGAGAATTAACCAAGTATAAATCCAGTATGTTTACCTGAACTTCTTAAAGACGTCTACAGGAATAGATGAACCTACCAATCAAAGTCTTTGGGCCCAACAACTCTAAAAGAAAGGAATTATGAGAAGATATTTTTATAAAGTTAATTACATCCTAAGAGATTATTCTCATTTGGTTTTTAAAGAAGAGACTTTATCTTATCGAACAGCATAGTATTTCTAAGTCTTATTTTCTATGAAATTGTAATAGGCAACTGTATCTGTTAAAACTGGTCACCAAAAAAAAGTATACTAAACTGATGACTAACAAAGATAACCAACTTTTAACACTTTGTTAGAAGCAGTTTAAGAAAAAACAGTTCTTCAGGAGAAAAGCAGAAATTTTAGACTTGCCAGATACAGAATACATGATGTCTCTGAACAGACATCCTCCTGATTGTGGAGACAAAGTTATAACAGCTTCTTTGTTCTAGAATGTCACCTACCTCACATGAAGACCATAGGATACTAGGGCTCAGATGCCCAAACATCGCTATTCCAGGCACAGAACTTTCTCAGTGCCTAGTCCCATAATTGGGAACACACACACATACACAAGAGAGATATGGGTCATTATCAAAATCAGATTTATATTAATGGCATCACAGTAGCAACACAAAATGTACTGTCTCATTTCCATAGGAAAGATTATATGTACACTATACACTTAAGTCTTGAAATGTGGATCTCCAAAACATTCAATTCAATAATCAATGAGTTTGCTGAGGGTCCCACACCGTCAAATCCTAATTCAGCAGAACAAAAGCCCCTCCTTGGCTGCCAAGCGCTGGCGATGGACTTTGTCTTGCTGCAGCTCTTCATGATTTGGATGCCAGAGTTTCATAATGATCCTTTCAATGTTGAGAGCATATACGGTATGGGTAGGAATGACTTCCCTGTGTACCTGTAAAGCTTCAAAAAGGTCGTACATGTTCACTGGAGGCAGAGACGTGGGCAGTGTGTCCCCAGAACACGCCAGCAGGAGGGCCGCCTGCTGCTCAGCATCATCAGGGGGCGGGTGGGACGCTGGGTTCTGACCGGCACAAGGAGCAGAGAAGGCTGGAGGGCTTTCTATTAAGCTGTTATAAGCTACTACACTATTCTTCAGGTATGGCTGTGGAGTCACATTACTACCAAAGGCATATTTAAAATGACCATCACGTAATCGGTAAGCTTTCCTTCTTGACACAACTGATGTCAGTATATCTTTAAGGTGATTCTCCACCGCGTAGACCACAGCTGAGACAGCCTCCTCAGTGACATTGTCCAGCCCGTGTTCGTAGGCAGTCACTATCATTCTCCCTTCAAGCTGACCCCGAGTAGGAAGCATCATTGTGTGCGAACAAAGTTTCAAGTCATCGTCATCCTGGGGATCCTTTGCCACAAACTGCTGGGCTCCTGAGAGGGGATTTTGAGGCTGGAATCTATGATCAAATTTCTGACGAACAGAAGAAAGCTTTTTCTTTCCCTTTGGCTTTCCAGGTTTGGCTGCAGAACCCCCTGTCCAGGGTAAAGATCCAGCACCCTCTGGTGTAGACACCAAAATCTGACAACGCGTGAGAATAGCCAGGAGGAAATCGTTGTGAGAATGGACATTATCCTGTGTGAGAAGTCTATGAGCTTCAAGGTCAAACTCTTCTTTGCTGATCTTCTGCTTGAACCACAGCTTTAAGTTAGCCCAGTATTGTTTCACGTTGTCCCCCAGGGCCTCGCTCAAGTTCTTCTTCGCCGCCTCCAGCTCGCTCACAAAGGTCGCCATTGCTCCCCACGTATCAGCCCGACCTCAGACGTCCTCAAATTTTATTCTTATCACAATTTTTCTTAGCCCTTATTGTGAATTTTTATTTCTGAACTCTTTATTTTTCCTCTTAATAAAAATATTTCCCTTTTATCCTTCTACAGTGAGCCATTGTTTCAACTTCAAGCCACAGTAAAAATAAATAAATAAATAAATTGGGAAAAATGTTCCTGTCTTTGACCAAATCATAATTACCAATATAATAGATTTTAGGGAGAAATTAACCTTTCCTTTCAGAGTTATGAGAGACCTTATAGTCCAGGAGGCAGCCTGAAAACAGTATTTAAAAGAGTGGATTTTGGGAGAAAGTGAAAATGAAAGTTGCTCAGTTAAGTCTGACTCTTTGTGACCCCATGGGCTATGTAGTCCATGAAATTCTCCAGGTCAGAATAGTGGAGTGAGTAGCTGTTCCCTTCTCCAGGGGATCTTCCCAACCCAGGGAGCTAACCTGAAATGATAGCTGTTGTACATCTTAAATATCTACCTTTGGAAGAATTATTCTTTTATCCCAACCATGTCAATTCTGCTTAAGTATTTTGCTAAGATATGATGGTACATTTTTCTAGGGAGAAGGGAAAAGTCTAAGTCCAATAATGCAATAAAATGAGTGACCTGTGAAGGATTGTATAAAGAAATGTCTTACTAGCAATGGACAAAAAAAATTCAGAAGAAATTGGGACCCATGAGAGCCACTATTTTTATTTCATGATTATTCCTAAAATCAATTCTGCTTATGTGGAAGTGTGGGCAAAAAAAGAACTGATGTATTTACCCACAACCTACTCAAGGTCAAAGGCTGTATTAGAATATGTTGGCACATCAATAGGCATCTTTTACTCCATCTAATAATTTTAACAGTTTTTAAAGGCTTTTGTAATAAGTACCCAGACCTGTTGGCTTAAGTCACAGAAATTTCTATTCTCATGTTTTTGAAGATCAGAAGTTTGAGACTGACATACCAGCAGGCTGGCTTCTTCTGAGGTTTCTTTTCTTGGTTTGTTGATGGATGTGTCTTCTCCCTGTGTCTTTGTTTGGTTTTCCCTCTGTGTCTTTCTTTTGTCCTAACCTCTTCTTATAACAACACTGGTCCTATTGGGTTAGCACCCACCCTTTAGATCTTGTTTTAACCTAATTACCTCTTTATAGACCTTACTGCCAAATACATTCACATCCAAAGGTTACTGGGGGTTAGGGCTTCAATATAGAAATTGGGCTGGGGAGCGATACAGTTCAGCTCACAACACTGCTCTAGTTATAGACTTCTACTAACCTGACTGAGCGACTTTCACTTTCACTATCCTGCTACCTGCTAAAGATGTTGGCGCCTGAATCATAATATTTATTTTTTCCTCCTTTCTGCCATCAACATGAATATCTTCAAGATTCAGGTAGACAATGGCTCTATCTCAGCCACCATCTACATACTTCATATAAGTAGTTCACTTCTATTATCAACCTCTAATTGTCGAGTCCAGCTCAACAACACAGGTTCCTGAAAGCGTGGTGCAGCGAAAGAATGAGAAACACTCAAGGGCGTTACAACTCAAGAAAGTTACAGGGGAACAACACCCCCATGAGGTGAAGGTGCCCAAACTGATCTCGAGTCTACTTTGTTATACTTTTTGAGACTTACTTGCTAATGTTTACATAAGCATAGCAGGCTAAGCAGCCCTCAATGATAATCCTGTGCAGTTAACATTTAACATTTTTGTATCCCTGATTTTCTGCCTCAAGTACAAAGACCCCGTTAATCTTTATGTGCCTCCCAGGCACCAAAGATAGGAACAGTCTGTTGATGGTTTTCCATCTCCAGGCGTACATCCTGCTTTCAAGATGTTTTTTGTTCCTTCTTGGATTCCTTCAGGAGTCAAATACTGGAATCCTGTCCTCTCAGCAAGATTTTTTATCTTTTGCCAGGCCTTTTAGCAGGCCTGTCTCCTATACCTAATGGTAGCATTTATATCCATGTCACCACTGCACTCATATTTCATTGCCTACTGTGTCACCAAGTCTTCCCACTCTTTTAATTCTCTCAAACTTTGTACTTATCATACCTATTATCAACCTTCATTGTGATTCTTTTTAACTCTTTTTAAGATCTCTCTTTTTTAACTCTTTTTCTGGCAAAATAAATCCCCTTCTTTTAATTTCTTCTTTACTGAGCCATTAATTTGTCTTCAAACCAGAGGAAAACATAAATCAGACAAAAATTTCCTATCTCTTCTTCCACATGTAACTGTTGAGTATGTGTATTTTCTATTGCTGCATAACAGGTTACCACAAATTAAGTACATAAATCAAAAATTATGAGTTTAGAGCTTTCATGAGTCTGTAGTCCATGTGAGAGTTAACTGGATCCTCTTCTGGGGTCTCACAAGGTTCAAATTAAGGTGTCGGTGCCTGTGTGCGTGCTAAGTTGCTTCAGTTGTGTCTGACTCTTTGTGACCCTGTGGACTGGATCCCGCCAAGTGCCTCTGTCCATGAGATTCTCCAGACAAGAGTTCCGGAGTGGGTTGCCATGCCCGCCTCCAGGGAATCTTCCCCACCCAGGGATAGAACTCGTGTCTCTTACGTCTCCTGCATCGGCAGACAGGTTCTTTACCACTAGTGCCATCCGGGAAGCCCAGACCTGCAATCTCTTCTGAGGCTTAGCATTCTCTTGCAAACATTAAGGGAGGGAAAAATTAATTTCCTTACTGTTCTGATTGAAGTTTTTGCTTGTTCTTGCTAGCTATGAACTAGGGCCTGCTCTCAGCCTCGGAAGGCCTTCCTTCAGTTCTTTGCCTTGTGGCCTCTTTCTCTTTATCATATCAGTTTACTTCATCTTTGATGCCCATAGAAGAATGTCTCTCTGTCACTTCATCTTCTTCTAGAGGGCTGACCTGTTTAGATTAAGCCGACCAAAGATATTATTTAAATCAAGGTTTTAAATCAAAGTCAACTGATCAGTAACCTAATAAGGGGAATATCTCACCATATTCACTCTTCTGGGATTTTAAAGGGCATATAGATCAGAGGATAAGAATCTCGGAGTCTAGCTTAGAATTCTGGCTACCCCAAGACAGTTGGAGAGCATCATACAACTACGTGACCCCAAGAACTTCAAACTCATGATATCCAAAAATTGATTCTATCCTCAACAGAGTCAGACATGACTGAGGTGACTTAGCATGCATGCATGTAGCATGCATCTTATTCAAATTAATTTTTTTGTGACTAAGAGCTGAATAAGTATGTGCTTAATGTATTAAGAAAAGGAATAAGTGTTGTATTGTGATTCAGAAAAAAAAAGATCTTATTTGTACTCTAAGCTTTGATTTTCCTTCAAACTCTCTCCAATTCTAACATTAAATGACAATGTAATTGTACATCTTTAATAAAAGAAAAACTGCCTCTTGAAATAAGAAAATTCATACCCTTGAAAGTTACTTTTATAACTTGTTAGGTTAGTTTGTATTTCCAGTAGAGAATATAAACATGAAAAACAGGTCTCATTGTAAAATAATCATTGGAGAACAAGAATTGTAATATTATTATGCTACAAATTATTTATGGACTTGTTATGTTACAGTGAGAGAGAAGCAGTGTATAGTCATCAACTAATCTGCAAGAATTCATTAACACCCTTACGCTGTTTTATAATTTATATTTTGATTAACCTCCTTACACAGTTTTGGAATGTATAGTTTGTGTATATAGTATATAATATAATCTAGGAGTGTGTGTATATATATATTATATATTTATAATAATATATTAATTAATATATTATATTATTATTTGGGGCAAGGTCTATGTCTTATTCATCTTTGTCTTCTTAGCACCAAATAAAATACCTAGAACAAGGAAATTATTATTATTGAATAAAATAAGAGATTGACTCATGAGTAATCTGATGTACAGAACACTGAAACAAAGCTTGCAAAGGTAAGATATGTTCTTAGGTCATAATTTTCAAAAACATTTGGAAATGTAGAAAGAACAGTCCAGAAGATGTTAGTGCTAAAAATGCAGGCTTGAGATATATCCGTGAAGGTAGGTTTGCTTGTACATATAAATTAGGGCTAATACTACAATTAACTTTGATCCTTTTTACCCCAAGTCCTTTGCAGAGTCCTTTTTTATCCCACATCCTATATGCTTCTGTCTTGAATTTTTTGGCATTAATTTAGCTCCCAGTCTCCATTTTCTTACCATTCAAATTTTCAAAACCCATACACTACTGTATAACTCAGTTCCCACTTTAAATAGTGAAGAAACACCTTGATAAAAGTTTAAACAGTATTGAGTTTTCACTTTTGAAAATTAAAATTTTGGTTTAGACACACTTACACTTGTGCCTCTATTTTTTAAGCATTTTAAAAATTTAAGTATAGTTAATTTTCAGCATCATGTTAGTTTTAGGAGGATGGCAAAGTAAGTCAGACGTGTGTGTGTATATTCTTTTCCAGATTATTTTCTGTTATAGCTTATTACATGATAATGAATATAGTTCCATGTGCTATATAGTAGGGTCTTGTTATCTATTTTTTATATAGTAATATGTATATGCTAATACCAAACTCCTAATTTCTCCCTTCCCCTCCCCCACTATCTTTTTTGATAACATAAGTTTGATTTCTATGTCTGTGAATCTATTTCTGTTTTATAAGTTTAGTTCAGTTCTCTTCAGTCACTCAGCCATGTGCAGCTCTTTGTGACCCCATGGACCGCAGCACGCCTGGCCTCCCTGTCCATCACCAACTCCCAGAGTTTATTCACACTCATATCCATTGAGTTGGTGATGCCATCCAACCATCTCATCCTCTGTTGTCCCCTGTGGCCACTGATGAATTTTCCAAATTTTCTGGCATATTGAGTGCAGCACTTTCACAGCATCATCTTTTAGGATTTGAAATAGCTCAACTGGAATTCCACCACCTCTGCTAGCTTTGTTCATAGTGACGCTTCCTAAGGCCCACTTGACTTTACATTCCAGGTGATTCCAGGTGATTATCTGAGTCGTGAAGACATTTTTTGTACAGTTCTTCTGTGTATTCTTGCCATCTCTTCTTAATATCTTCTGCTTCTGTTAGGTCTGCTAGGTCTGTTAGGTCTGTATAGTAGGTCTGTTAGGTTTGTATAATACATGTGGTCACAAAGAGTCAGACATGACTGAGTGACTTTCACTTTCACATGTTCATTTTATGCCAAAAACTCAGCAGTGGCCAGAGGATTGGAAAAGGTCAGTTTTCATTCCAATCCCTAAGAAAGGCAATGCCAAAGAATGCTCAAACAACAGCACAATTGCACTCATCTCACACGCTACTAAAGTAATGCTCAAAATTCTCCAAGCCAGGCTTCAACAATACATGAACCGTGAACTTCCAGATGTTCAAGCTGGTTTTAGAAAAGGCAGAGGAACCAGAGATCAAATTGCCAACATCTGCTGGATTGTAGAAAAAGCAAAAGAGTTCCAGAAAAACATCTATTTCTGCTTTATTGACTATGCCAAGCATTTGACTGTGTGGATCACAATAAACTGTGGAAAATTCTGAAAGAGATGGGAATACCAGACCACCTGACCTGCCTCTTGAGAAACCTGTATGCAGGTCAGGAAGCAACAGTTAGAACTGGACGTGGAACAACAGACTGGTTCCAACTAGGAAAAGGAGTATGTCAAGGCTGTATATTGTCACCCTGCTTATTTAACTTATGTGCAGAGTACATCATGAGAAATGCTGGGCTGGATGAAGCAAAGGCTGGAACCAAGATTGCTGGGAGAACTATCAATAACCTCAGATATGCAGATGACACCACCCTTATGGAAGAAAGTGAAGAACTAAAGAGCCTCTTCATGAAAATGAAGGGGGAGAGTGAAAAAGTTGGCTTATAGCTCAACATTCAGAAAATGAAGATCATGGCATCTGATCCCATCACTCCATGGGAAATAGATGGAGAAACAGTGGAAACAGTGGCAGACTTTCTTTTCTGGGGCTCCAAAATAACTCAAAATGGTGACTGCAGCCATGAAATAAAAAGACACTTACTCCTTGGAAGAAAAGCTGAATCAAAACAGATAATCAATAGACATTAACAACATGGTAAAAATAATGTTAGAATTATAAAGATCTTGAAGCAACCAGCATAAAAATGCTTCTATAAGAATTTATGAACAGGGTACAAACAAATGCAAATACAGAAAGTCTCAGCAAAGAACTAGAAATGTTTGACCACTAAATAGAAGATATGAAAATCCAAATATAAATTTTAGAACCATAAAATATAATAATTAAAATTAAGTGATTAGATTCAGTTAAAAATTAGAACATATAAGTATTTTTGGAATACAGCTAAAACAGTGCTGAGAGGGACATTTATAGCACTAAATGTACGTATCAGAGAGGACAAAAAGTCTTAAATTGATAATTAAGCCCCTCCTTGAAAACCTATATAAATAAAGGCAAAATGAACCCAAAGCAAGGATACTGAGAAACTAGATCACTCATACATTTCTGGTGGGAGTAAAAAATTTTACAGCTACTCTGGAAAAAAATTCAGCAGTTTCTTAATAAATTAAACATTCAACTACCATCCAACCCAGCAATTTCACTTCTGTGCCTTACTCCAGAGATATGAAAACTTATGTTCACACAAAATCTGTACATGAATGTTACAGTAGCTGCATTTGTACAAGGCCAACATTAGTAAAACACAGATGTGATTCAACTGGTGAATGGTTAAACAAACTCTAGCACATTCAAGCCACATAACCTAGCTCAGCAATAAAAAGCAATGAACTATTGGTACACATAACAACTTGGACAGATCTCCACTCTGAGTAATACACTGAGTTAAAAAAAAAAGTCCCTATATATAGGTTATATATGATATGATACAATTTATATAACACTTTAAAAATGATTAAAATTGTAGAAATAATAAACAGCTTTCTGGTTAACAAAATTTAAGACCTGAAGAAACTGTAAATGGCAATATGCAAGATGCTTGTGATGATGGAAAATTCTATACCTTGACAACTCAATGTCAGTATCTTGATTGTGGCATTGTTTTGTACAAGTTTGAACTGCATGGCTCTACTTGTATATAAATTTATTCAATAAATGTTTAGTAAATATCCATGGTCGGTTGAATCCTGGGATACAGAACCTCAGATAGGGAGGGCCAACTCTAAATTCATACATGGATTTTTGACTCTGAAGGTGGTGGGCAGCTCTAGTCCTCTTGGGTTGTTCATGTGTAAACTGTAGTTTTAAAATGTTGTTGTGGGTGCTCACTTCGGCAGCACATATACTAAAATTAGAATGATACAGAGAAGATTAGCATGGCCCCTGCACAAGGATGACATGCAAATTCGTGAAGTGTTCCATAGTTTTAGGTTCAAAAGGGAGGGGATATATGTATACCTATGGCTAATTCATGTTGAGGTTTGACAGATAACAACAAAATTCTGTAAAGCAATTATCCTTCAATAAAAAAAATAAATTAAAAACAAAGAAAAAAATGTTACTGTTGGGGAAACTGGGTAAAAGGTACTTGGAAATTCTTTGTATTATATCTTAAAATTGCAGGTGAGTCTCTAACTATCTCAAAATATCATTTTGCTTAAGACCATACTGTTAGTTCTTTCAGTCACTGACAAACTTTAAGGGAATCAAAAGGTGTAAGTATGAGTTTCTTAAAGTAAGACTCCCTTGGCATTATGCCAGAATTCCAGATGAAAGTCGTTGATTAGTAAAGCAAGTTTTCAGTGGTTGAGTGATGATTTGATGAGATATTATTTGGTGAGAGGATCCAGGTATTCCCAAATTCCCTTCAGACAATCACTCCATATCCCCATTGAATTTCCAAAGGAACTGCCTACACATAGAAAACACAGGGCAAAGATACCATTTTACTCAGGGGCAAAGTAGCTTAATACTTCCCAATCCTGAGCTCAGGCAAATTTAGGAAGAAGAATATAGATTAGGAGGAGGCTTACTAAATGGGGCCTCTCTCTTAATCCTTTAATTAGATTTTGAGATCATTATCATTTTAGTTAAACATTAAAGCAATGATGAGCATACACAAGGAACTGTGAACCCCTGAAGAGAGGAGACAGGGAGAAGGCATGACCATGAACTTTAAATGAACAGTGATCCTGCTTCCAGTAAACGTGACTGATGTCTGGTTCAAGACTTGAATAGCCACCTAACATGTACACTGCTTTATTTCAAGTAGATAACCAACAGTGACCTACTGCATAACACAGGGAATTCTGCTTCATATTTTTTGATAACTGTAATCAATATTGCTGGGAGAAATATCAATAACCTCAGATATGCAGATAACACCACCCTTATAGCAGAAAGTGAAGAAGAACTAAAGAGCCTCTTGATGAAAGTGAAAGAGGAGAGTGAAAAAGTTGGCTTAAAGCTCAACATTTAGAAAACTAAGATCATGGCATCTGGTCCCATCACCTCATGGGAAATAGATGGGGACACAGTGGAAACAGTGGCTGACTTTATTTTTCTGGGCTTCAAAATCACTGCAGATGGTGAGTGCAGCAATGAAATTAAAAGATGCTTACTCCTTGGAAGTAAAGTTATGACCAACCTAGACAGCATATTAAAAAGCAGAGACATTACTTTGCCAACAAAGGTCCGTCTGGTCCAGGCTATGGTTTTTCCAGTAGTCATGTATGGATGTGACAGTGGGACTAGAAAGAAAGCTGAGAGCTGAAGAATTGATGCTTTTGAACTGTGGTGTTGGAAAAGGCTCTTGAGAGTCCCTTGGACTGCAAGGAGATCCAACCAGTCCATCCTAAAGGAGATCAGTCCTGGGTATTCATTGGAAGGACTGATGTTGAAGCTGAAACTCCAATACTTTGGCCACCTGATGTGAAGAACTGACTCATTTGAAAAGATCCTGATGCTGGGAAAGATTGGAGGCAGGAGGAGAATGGGACGACAGAGGATGAGGTGGTTGGATGGCATCACCGACTCAATGGACATGGGTCTGGGTGGACTATGGGAGTTGGTGATGGACAGGGAGGCCTGGCGTGCTGCGGTTCATGGGGTCGCAGAGTCAGACACAATTGAGCGACTGAGCTGAACTGATCTGAATGGGAAAAGAGTTTGAAAGAGAAAATATACATGTGTATGTGTAATTGAGTCACTTTGCTGTACACCAGAAACTAACACAAGTGTTATTCAACTATGCTCCAATATAAAATAAAAAAGAGATAAGTAAATTGCTATTTGACAATGCGGGAAAAACTAGGGCATAGGTCAGGTGAGAGTTCCTGTAAAGTTTGTTCCTGACAATCACATTTGGAATAATTTGACCAGAATTTTCACTTACGATCAGGGCATTTTGCATCAGTTAGACAAAATGATATAAGAAGGATTAAAACATCTAAGGCCTAATTATGCTTTCATTACTCAATTACTGTAGTGTGTACTTGTAATTCAGCACTTCTCCTCCTCCAAATGTCTTATCATCTGGGAGTATTACATCATACAAGGAGTAATCAAAATACTTAAAGCATCTGCATGGATGAGCAGGGTACAGCAATATCATTCCTGAGCAGAGTTCAGTGGAGCCATTTAGGAACTCAGGCAATGTCTAGTGGTAGTGATGCCAAAAACAGGTCAGACAGGCCCGACAGACCTCGTGAGACAGGCCTAAGAGTTTATCTAGGCCCTGCTTTTCTCC
Source organism: Cervus elaphus (assembly GCF_910594005.1). NCBI lineage: Eukaryota > Metazoa > Chordata > Mammalia > Artiodactyla > Cervidae > Cervus > Cervus elaphus. The sequence continues at coordinate 28,604,050 of NC_057833.1, read as the reverse complement.
TGTTTTCTCTGCCCATTCTGAAAGCTGGTTCTCCAGACCTCTTGTTGATATCTTTCCCAGCCCATGTTTGCTAGACGAATTTACTCTCTGAGTAGGTTAACCTGAAATGTTTCTGTTGTTTAGAACCAAGAATACTGAATGGCACTATTAAGTACAGGAGGGGTAATGAATGTTCAAAGAATTTGAAATTAGTTATCTTGCCTATTTGGGCCTGAAAATAAACATAATCCTGCTGGGTTTCAGGAATATAATTCTGGCAGACTATAACTTGAAAGGATGGATTTTCTAATTAAATTATCAATGGTGTACTCCCAAAATAAATTGTCCTTTGAAAGCAAATCTGTATAACACTGAGCTGCTTCTGCTTTGGAACAGCAAAAATAGAATTCAAGAATGATGGAGTCCATTGACTATTTTTTAGGACAACAGGCAGCTTAAAAAAGAGAATGGCAAGCTCAAAAATCCTAAATTCTTACTGCACATTCTAAATCCCCATATTTTCTATGATCATATTACAGCTATAGTTGCAGGCCTGCAGGAGCCAAGAATCAAATGCAAAATTTGAATCTATACTTTGCCAAATTGTACCATCCATTGATTTCAGTTAATCATCAGATCTCTTCCGGGAAAATTAGAGCTTTGATTAGAGTAAAACAGAAATCTAAGAACTGGTGTTGGGCCAAAATAGGAAAGATTCAGATTACCCTGTTCATACTGACCCCCAAGCCCACAGGGCAACCCCCTTGCTATTTGAAGCCCTTTTTCTCTTGGTTGTAACTCTTTTTCCTTGCTTATAGATGCTGCAAGTCCTTAATCTAAAGAAGCTATTTCTTAAAAAAAAAAAAAATCTTCATTGCTTATCTCTTACATTTTATTATTTCTAGATTTTTTACTTTTACCTATTTATAAGTATGATAAGACATTCAATGTTCTGAAATAATTATTGCTAGTTCTAACAGCAATAATCTGGAAATATTTAATTATATAGCTTGCTGACCAAAACCTGAACTCAATGAAAATACACACCAAATGAAGTTTTGAAATAAAATATCTTTCTTGAATTAAGATAATTTTCTTGGTATAACAGAATTCAAAGATTCCATAATTAGAAATGCTAGAGAATATTTATCATGTGTGACTTACTCTTTTGTGTTTGCTTGTTTTTACTATATACCCCATGAAAGTCCATGAAAGGTGATGAGAGGCATGCCAAAGCTCTGAAAAGTGCTTTGATAGCTGTTTTTCATTTTGTTTTTCACTTTAGTTTTTTTAATAAACACTATATATTCGTGGGAGAATATAATGTTGACATGAGCTTGCTGATAAGAATCTGAGGCAAAGCGGACATGTTATGATGAGATGATGAAAGTATTTGTGATAATTAAAATGGTCATAGATTTTTGATAGTTGGTAACTGGTTATAGAGTTTCATAGAATCACGATATATGTACAGTACACTAAAGCTTGTATTACTTAGGGTAAGACAGACTGTGAAAATATGTACCAAGTACAACCACATCTCACACCAAATATATGCACAAATATATAATCCTCAACACTCAAAAAATTTATTTCTTTCCCAAATAACAATTATAAATGGTTCCAGGATAGAGGTTGAAGAAGGAAGACATAGATACTACAGAGCTGTTCAGTAATCCAGGATGATGGTGACTCTGCCAACCTCAACATGCAGCTTCCATGGGGGATCCTGGGATACTCCCAAAGGGAAAAGAATATGAAGGAGTGAGAGGTTTTTATGAGCCAGATCTAGAAGTGGTAGACAGCCTTTAAAGTAACATTCAGTTGACTAGAATTCTGTCATGTGGCCACATGCGGTTGCAGGAAGCAAAACTGTAAACTTGCTGTGGTCCAGGGGAGAAAAGGATGCCTATTTTGGTGAACAGCTAGCAGGTTTTTTTTGTTTTTTTAATAAAAGCTTTATGAGAGAAGCTAATAGAATCGTAATGTTAGACTGTTGCAGCCATTCATCCCAATTCTCATATATATCTGAAAGCATTATCAAGCCCCAGGTCTATTACACTTTGAGGGAGCCACGACTCATTGGGAAACATTCTGAAATTGCATCAAATATATGCTTGGTGAATATTTCTCCCATCTTTTCTCAGAGATCAGTAACTATTTACAAAGGAACTGTACTATACTGGGAGATAGGAAATATCCAAATCTTTTGGAAAATTTTTTTAATTAATTTTTTTTTTAATTGGAGGATAACTGCTTTACAGAATTTTGTTGTTTTCTGTCAAACGTCAATACAACAAAGAATAGTGGATATTAATCAGAGCTGGATGCCTCCTTAGTCATGAGAGTGAGTATACATAAGACAAAATTGCCTTATACTAAACTCTAGAATTCTTTTTTGAAATACAATGTGAGAAAAAGAGAACCGTGGATATTGAACAACTAAGGGGGTAGATGGCAGTGAACATTTGTTTTGGTCTTCCTAGCATCCAAATATCCTTCTTATTTGATTGGACCTCAAGAAAGTTTAATGTCAAGGCCCTTCTTTCCACAGTGTAAGACAGATGGGGCAGAGAGTCTCTTTTACAGTTTTCTAATACTTGTGGTGGGGCTATGTGACATAGGCTCAGTCTATCAGATGTTCTAGCATAGAATTTTGGATTTTTAGGGTTTGACATGAGGCTCAGAGGAGACAACAATTATTCACACTGTAGGGTATACAGATTAAGAGGTATGATGTGTACACATGAAACTCATATAATGTTATAAATCAGTATTACCTCAACTAAAAAATATGTATTCAGTGAGGATCTTTGGTATGGTTAAGAGCTTATGAGTTAAACTAGAGCTATTAGAGACTGTTTCTGATATGATTTTGCTGTACACTTCTTTCCTTATTTTCTGACATTGGTTCCCCAATACTTTTGTCAATTCTGTGAATGCTAAAAGTATTCCTTATATACATTTCCTTTCTGTTTAAATTGGTCAGATATGGTTTTTGTTTCTTAGAAATACAAAGCCCCATTAAAAAACACCACCACCAAACAACAACAAAATATTTACTCATTAGTTAGGATGAAGGAATCATTTGGAAAACATGTTTCAGAAGGATGACTATTGCTAAAGAAGATTACTTTCTTTAGCAATAATGTTAAAATTATAAAATTAATGTTAATATAAAAATCTGGTATAAAGATGATACATGAAGAAAAGCAAAGAAAAAAATTGAGATTCTAGTTAATAAATTGAAGAAAGGAAATTATTTATTTTAATTTAACTCAAAATATCTTTGTATTTACCTTTTGTCAGTCACCCTGCTAGGTTTTTATTATTATGATAGCTTATATAATAGTCATGTAGTCATGATAACTACATGAGTTTCACGCTATCACTATTTTAAAGACAAGCAAATGATTTGATAGTTTTGTGACTTCTTATGGTTTTCTGGGTGATAATGGAATCAGGGGCATGATTTTTGACCTTAGTTCAGAATCTGCCTTTTTTTTTTCATTGAAATTTCATAAGACTCCCAAAATGAAATATTTTGCTGCGATGACTAATGTGGCAGACTGATTGCATTAACTATCCCAATAGTAGTCTCTGTATATGCTTTGAAATAATACTTTTCAGCAACTTCCATCAAGATGGAAGTCTATTTCATATCCCTTAGATCAAAGATTAACATATATTTTTCTGATCCATAAAATGTGGCAAAAAATGACATTCATTAGCCATTTTATTCAACTCACTAGTCATTTTAATCAAGTCATTAATCTTAACCAAACTTGGTCAAGAGACTTTGCACATATCTTTTCTCCCTTGGACGGGGTGACCATCATTTGAACAAATTTGAGGCAACACAAGAACAGCTAGACTATCCCCCAAGACCCTTCCACCTAACCACAAATATATAAGTGAGCCCAGGATAGATCAGGCAAGCTCAGAGCACTTAGCCAACTCACAAATTCATGAGAAATAATGAGTGGTAGTTGTTTTAAGCCACTGAGTTTTAGAGTGACTTCTTACCCAGTAATAGTTAACTAATACAAGCAATAATATTTAGTATTCAAGAAGGCTTTAAAATACTATTACGCTTATTGAATCAACAAAGCAAGTTTATAGCCTCTGCAGTGTGAATGTTGTGAATTAAATACATTGACTCTATTACTCAAATACATTGAGTTTTGGCATTCTATGAAAAAATATGTTTCTGTAAGATTATAATTAATCAAAAATAATTGAAGTAGTGGAATTAATTTAGAGGATTAAGATACTTTTATATTTCCTTGATTAAATTTAAATATATATATATATGTATAAAGAGAGAGAGAGAGAGTACAGGTCTTCTTGGGTCAGGATCAAAGGAAGAATTAATACAGTCCATCTGACAACAGAAATATTAGGAAGTGCTAATATTTATTGAGTGCTTACCCTGAGCCAGGCTCTATGTAAGTACTTAGTTTTCTTTCTCATTTTTAACCCTCAGTGACACCCAATCTGTACGTTCTACAGGGAATCCATACATCCTCAGGGTCTAGTCTGATTAAAGGTAAACCCACAGAGCATGAGCTGTCACAACTCATCAGAATCAGTTTGCAGACTGCCAATACACAAAGCTGTCCTAGGGGTAGCAGCTGCAGCTGTGGCAACACCTGTGAAACTCATTGAGCGACTTAGAGTCAGCAGGCTGAAGTTTCTACAGTGAATTTTTCATGGAGAAGGTAGTATGGAGATTTCTGGAGTTCGTTAAAGGGGTTTCCAGTTTTCCTGAAAGGCTGAAGAAACAGCTTCAGAAGGATATTCAATTGAGAGTCTTCTTCCTAGGTCTGAGGAAACCGCACTACTGTTTAATGAAGTCCTAAGCTAAGACGAGTGGCCACTGGAGGAAACAGTTGTTTCAAAACAGAACTTACCCTCTGTTCACGGTTGTCTTCTTTAGAATCATCTGGGGAATGTGTTTTAAAATGCAGATTGGTGAGCTCAGCCCCCTGCAGCTTCTATTTAATATTCTGAGATTGAAATTAGGAATTTGTATTTGTAATAAGTATCCTCACTGAGCTTTACAGTTAAGCAAATTTGGGAAACACTGCTTGAGTGATGTGGGAGTTAGAACATCCAGATCTGCAGCAGGCAGCAAGGGAGGGTGTAAATAAGAAGCAGGTTTTCCAGATTGAAGCAGTAAAACCACAGGCAAAACTGAACAGATTAGAAATAGGGGATTGTGTGAAACAAAGGGCAAGTATTTATAGCCCAAGGAGTACTTGAGAAACAACTGATCTCATACTTTTCTGTGTGATCTAAGTTAATGATTAATTCATTCATTCTTCATATACTAAGTCTTAATGTGGATCAGGCACCAATCTGGGTTTGCTGAACTAAATGATTTGTTATAAATTACCCCATCTCCAAGTGTGCCACAGTCTAATAAGAGGAATAGATATGCAAACAGTAATTAAACAACCTCATAGTTTTGATATTGTGATAGAAGTGCAAACAAAATGAGAGGGAAGTAGAAAAGGGAATCACTAACTTTTGGGGGGAAAAGGAGAGGTCATGAAAGACGTTAGTGAAACTTAATCTTGAAGGATGAGTAAGAGTTGACCCATGGCAAAGGAGATGAAGGTCATCTGAAGCAGAGGGAACAAGTATATGAAAAGCCATTTAAAGAATCAGACATTTTGAGTGAAGGCTAATGAAACCCATTATGGCTAGAGAGTAGAGTCCAGAGAGGAGTGCAGAAACCAAGGAAATTAGGGTCAGGTAGTAAAGCATCTCATAATCTTACTCTTAAGAAATCTGGAAATTATCCAAACTTTTATGAAGATTCAAGTCAGCCATCTAGGTATCTTTTTTAACAGAAAAATAATTATCAGTTTTATTTTTAAAAACACTTTCTACGTTTAATACAGCACATACACCATATGGGGCTTTTCCCCATATGGTGGCGCTAGTGGTAAATAACCCTCTTGCCTATAAAGGAGACATAAAAGATAAGGGTTTGATCCCTGAGTTGGGAAGATCCCCTGAAGGAGGGCATGGCAACCCACTCCAGTATTCTTGCCTGGAAAATCCCGTGAACAGAGGGCTACAGTCCATAGGGTCACAAAAAGTCAGACGTGACTAAAGTGACTTAGCATTCAGGCACACGTGCGCTATATACCTTCAGTATATGCTACAGATTGAATGCAACAAAATGATATGTCGACACTCTAACCATCAATGTGATGGGGTTTGGAAGTGAGGTCTTTGACAGATAATTGGGTTTAGATGAGGTTGTGCCCCCCAAGATAGGATGAGTGGCTTTATAAGAAGAAAGACCAGAGGTCCCCGTTTCTCTGCAAAGGGGGTACAAACTCTCAAAGAAGATGGTGATCTCTAGGCCAGTAAAACAGCTAACACCTGCCAAACCCTTTGATCTTGGACTACCCAGAACCATGAGAAATGAATATTTATTGTTTATGCCAACCAGGTTATGGCTTGTTATGGCAAATCAAGCTAAAACAAGGTGCAAATCCACTGTTTACATTTCTGTGTGTTGGAAACATGTGCAGATGGTAGGATGGGGAGAAGCCAGAAGAAGAATTTAGAAAGCCGAAGACTGCTTTGACCTTAGAAGTCAGGTTTAGAAGCCTATTTTTGCAGCCTGTATGCTTATAGGTCGTTGCAGCATTATATCGAGAGATTTGAAAGGTACTGTAATTTTCCACCCCTCAGCTTGTCTAATTTGTAGCTAATCACTGTGACTTGAGTGAGATAAAGGTATATGTGAAAAATTAGGGTGCCACAGAAAGAGAATTGGGAAGTAAAACTGGGAAAATATGTATTAAAGTAGGATAATATTAAATATAAGTACCAATCAAATTAGGTAAATGCATGTTAGGTGAACCAGATTGTCTTATGGTGAGGACCAGTATAGCTGTGACACTCATCATACTTTAGTTGTTGATCTTTCCACTATTTTCACTCTTACATGTACATTTGCATTTGAAGGGCCATCTATAAGGGTTTTATTTCCATCTTACAGTACTCCCAGTGTCAAGATTCATGAGGTCAGATGTAAAGATAAATTTGTTGGTTAAGCTGCTCTCTCCTAAGGGCAAGGAACTCAATCATTTTTTTTTTTTTTCATACTGACCTTGTCTTGTCTGGAGATGAATCAATGAATCAAGTAAGGAATAGTAAATCATGAATAAATGATTTATGCTTGGCTTGATCAAATATGATAGATTGCTTGGGTTCCTGACTATTACTGTGTATAAAGATTTATATAATATACAAGTGACTGTAGACTGGAGAAAAAAACTGAGTTTTCTCCAAGGATATAATCCTATGTAATACTTTAAATGTTATTCCAAGTGATCAGTTCAATAAGACTTTTTTAAAAGTAATTAACACATTCTTCCTTAGTTTTGTTCTTTCTCCTTTTTTTTTCCTTTTTAGCCATAATTCAACATCAATAATTCAGCATCAATAATATAATACCAATAATTCCAAATCAGTTTGGCAATGGATTTTTCTTTTTAATTAATTTTTATTGGAGAATAGTTGCTTAACAATGTTGTGTTAGTTTATGCTGTAAAGTGAATCAGATATATGTAAAGTGAATCAGATATATGTATAGTAAAGTGAATCAGTAAAGTGAATCAGATATATGTATACATACATCATCTTTTTTTGGGATTTCCTTCCCATTTAGGTCACTACAGAGCCCTGAGTTGCCTGAGCTATACAGGAGGTTCTCATTAGTTATCTATTCTATACATAGTGCCAATAGTGTATATATGTCCATCCCAGTCTCCCAATTCATTCCACTCCCTATGCCCACCTTGGTATCTATATGTTTCCCCTCTAAATCCATGTCTCTATTTCTGTTTTGCAAATAAGGTTTTCTATTCCATTTTTCTAGATTCCACATATATGCATCGGTAATGGATCTTTTCTTACTGATCTACTCACTCAAATTTCTGGAAAATTCTCTACAGTCTTTGACCAGCAATAAACTAAGAATACATTTACTATAGTCAGTGATGAACTAAGAGATGAAAGATTGAATCTCCTCTGGATAAGTTCTCATATGCCAAATATTTCTGAGATGAGGAGGGAGAGATGGGAAGGAGATAACAAGGCTATGGAAAGGAGATTTCAAGGCATCCCAAGAAAGCAAGGCTAATTCAGCTTTTCAGGCTAACACCTCCTAAAGATGATCCATCTGATTTACCAACTTGTATTGCATAATTTTTCATGTGAGCATTTTAGAAGAATAAATTGGGAGTTGACTGATGAACGACTACTCTGAAATTGGGAATGTACATCACACAGAGTGTATTAGAAGCAGAGGTTTGGGATGGGAAATATTTTGCTTTCCCTGGAAATTGAAATGACTATAATTCTTCATAAATGTTATTACATAATGAAAAGCACTATATGCCATGAAAGTTGCTGTCATCAACAAAGTAGAAATAATGGCAACGGTTTGAACTGTGTGCTTGGCAATCTGAGTATCCTGTAAAATCATCTCTCTTGATCTTAAAAAAATATGTGAGCAGTAGTCAGTGTAAAATAGAAATCCACATACTATGCAAATTTTTATGCTATGTTATAAAGAATCAAAGAATAAAAAAGTGTTTTTAATGTCTTAACCACACCTTTATAATTTCTACTGGGTTAATTAATTTGACAGGGTATGTTAAATGTATTCTATGCTGTACACCCTAAGAGAATAAAAAATATCCAGGCAAAGGTAGATGCAGAGGGGCTTAAGAAAGCACATTATATTGATGAAATCCAGAGATGTCATAAGAAAGAGCACTGGAGATATTTCTAGCCTATTCCAAAGGAGAACATTTGACCCTGCTTTATGTAGATCATATAAATATACTTTGCTCTGCAGAATAATAAGTAAAGTTTGTTTGCTTGTTTGTTTTCCACAGTCTTTTCTGAGGCTTTATTTTCTTTTTGATATTCTCATATTTCAAATTCCATTCTGAGCACTTATATGAATTTCTAACTTTTGAAGGCCATTTCATTTTGAGGTTCTCAGGCTCTTTAAAATTTTCATATCAGCAAGGAAGATGCAAAGAATATATCAAAAACCATATAAAATAATTAACAGGGTTGTGCTTAGTCACTTAAGTCATGTCTGACTATTTGTGACCCTATGGACCATAAGCCAGAGAGCTCCTCTGTCCATGGGATTCTTCAGGCAAGAACACTGGGGTGGGTTGCCCTGCCTTCCTCCAGGGGATCTTCCCAACCCAGGGATCGGACCTGTGTCTCCTGTGTCTCTTGCATTGCAGGGGGACTAATTACCCACTAAGCCACGTTGGAAGCCTAATTAACCAGCTTAAGTAAGCAAAATTCTGTGACTTCAAAGATTCTTGCCCCCTGATAAACACATCCCTGGGTTTCCCTCACAGCTCAGTTGGCAAGAATCTGCCTGCAATGCAGGAGACCCCAGATAGATTACTGGGTTGGGAAGGTCTGCTGGAGAAGGGATAGGCTACCCACTCCAGTTTTCTTGGGCTTCCCTTGTGGCTCAGCTGGTAAAGAATCTGCCTGCAATATGGCAGACCTGGGTTTGATCCTTGGGTTGGGAAGATCCCCTCCACTCAAGTATTCTGGCCTAGAGAATTCCATGGACTGTATAGTCCATGGGGTCCAAAGAGTCGGATATGACTAAGAAACTTTCACTTTTTCAAACACATTCATTGAATGCAGGCACTACCTGTGAGTATGATGGAGGTCACTCTCATGATTAGTTTACTTACATAGCAAAAGGTGAAGGGATGTTGCAAATGTAATTAAGGTCTCTGATCAGTTTTACCTTGAGTTAATCAAAAGGGGATCTTACCAAATCAAGTGAGTTCTTTACCTTTAAAAGACAGATTAGTCTTTCCTCGAGTTCAGAGACATTTTCACACAGGCCTTGCAAAGACAAACTACCCCTGAGTGATACAGCTGCAAGGAAGTGAATTCTGCAAATAATCCCATGGGCTTGGAAGAGGACCCCACACTGCAAATGACACTGTAGCCCTGGCTGACATCTTATTGCAGCTGCGTGAGACCCTGAGCAGTGGACCCACCTAAGTTGTATCTGGGGCTTCCCTGGTAACTAAGTGGTAAAGAATCTGCCTGCTAATGCAGGAGACCTGGTTCAATCCCAGAGTTGGAAAAATCCCCTAGAGAAGGAAATGGCAGCCCACTCCAATATTCTTGCCTGGAGAATCCCAGGGACAGAGGAGCTTGGTGGGCTACAGTCCATAGGGTCACAAAAGAGACATAACTTAGTGACTAAACAATAACAACAAAGTTGTATCTGGACTACTGACCTACAGAAACTATAAGATGAAACAAAGTTGTATCTGGACTATTGACCTACAGAAACTATGAGATGATAAATTATTGTTTTAAGCTGCAAAGTTTATTGTGATTTGCTTATATCTGTAGAAAACTCACTAAAGGATATAAGGAATGTGTATAGTTATATCAACATCAATACCAATCTCTGTGAAAGTGAGAAGTGAAAGTCGTTCAGTTGTGTCTGACTCTTTGTGACCCCATGGACTATAGAGTCCATGGAATTCTCCAGGCAGGAATATTGGAGTGGGTAGCCTATTCCTTCTTCTAGTGGATCTTCCTGACCCAGGGAGCGAACCAGGGTCTCCTGAATTGAGGCCGATTCTTTACCAACTGACTGATCTCTGTAGATATCTGTATATAGCTATAAGTAGATTTATTTTAAGGAATTGGCTTATGCAATTTGAAGCCTGAGAGACCTAAGATTTGCAGTGGGGACCCAAGATTGCTGATAGTGTAAATTCTAGTCCAGGTCTGAGTTTAAAGGTAGAAAACTGATATCCCACTTAGAGACAGTCAGGCAAAGAGAGGGCTTTCTCTCTTAATTGTTTTTATTCTATTCAAGCTTCCAACAGATTGGATGAAGCCACTCACATTGAGGAGTGCTTTACTTAGTCTATCAATTCAAAAGTTAATCTTATCTAGACACGCCTTCACAGACACATCCAAAATATCTTTTAACCAAATATCTGTGCACTCCATGTCTCAGTTAAACTGACACATAAATTAATCATTACAAGAGATAACAAAAGGAATAACTTTATGTAAATACTACATTTCCTGTAGATCTTCTTTAAGATAAAATCCAATGCATGGCATAAGATGAATGAGAAATTTAAAAGTTTGGCTGCAGCTCTAATAGTTTATTCCATTCTTTTTTATATTAATATTTATTTTAGGCTTTCTATACTTAATATTTTTTAATACAATGCCCATTCATTGCTTCAAAGAAACAAGTTACTGAATAACTAATATTGGGCATAAGTGTCTATGGGTCAAACCAAGGTTAGGCACTGTTTTCCCGTTCTTCAAAGCATTAAAAAACACTGCATGTGTTATTTTAAAAAAAATTTTGGCCACACCCCATGGCATATGGGATCTTAGTTCCCCAACCAGGGGTTAAAGCCACACCTCCTGCATTGGAAAGCAGCATCTTAACCACAGGACCACCAGAGAAGTCCCTGTATGTATTATTTAATTTAAACAAATTTGAATACTTACTAGGTGCAAAATAATGTGCTATGTACCATGAGTAATATAAAGAAGAGTTGACAGAAGCATTAGTCCTAAGAAATAATATCTGATGGGAACAGAGCAGACAATACCATAAATAGGTTAGAGTAAAAATCTTATGAGATTATGGGAAAGGAAGCGATCAGTTCTATGGGGGAAGATCTGTTCTAATGGAGATTATAGTTTCCAGAGAAAACAGAATTTAAAATCAATATTGAAACATAGGACTTTGAAGTGTTGGATTATGGTAAAGTTTATTACATTAATAGATAATTATTAATAGATAATATGAACAGGCCATGCCTGCTGTAAATACTTTTCAGAGCACAGGGACATTAAAATAGTAAGGCATTTGGACTTGGAAAACTTGTCTATATATCAGTTTGTGCACTTATGATCAAGCTTAACTTTTCTGAGCCCAAGATTTCCTGACAATAAAATGGGATAATATTAAAACCTGCATTCATGTTGTGGCAATAAAATGAGATTATGTGATTAATTTGATTAAAATAAAAATTTACTTTGCCAATTACTGTTTCCCAATGCCTTCTGTCAAGTCCCCATCAACAGCTGAGAAAGGGGCTCTCTAAAGGATATTTCTGTGTGATTATATATATACCTATATATTTTTCACTTATTAAAACAATCTCACTTCAGTTGAGACTTTGTTTTAAAAAATTCAACCTTATATTTTATTGAAAGATTTCCCTTTCTCCCGAGCACACAGACTTTTGGCTCCAACAGTGTCGAGCAAAAAGGGGAGAAAGGAGAAGGTCGGCCAGAATCTCCCAGTTTCTCTTTTTCTTCTCAGGTCCTGGGACAAGGCAGAGAGATTATAAAATGATCAACCCATAAAGAGAGGACAAGGATCATTTTCTACAAAATTTTAATAGTCTTTAGGAAGGTTGTAATGTGTTTTTTCCTTTTGACTTATTGTATATTTGTATGCATGTTCTTTTTTGTTCTCATAAATGTTTGAATTGGAATTTCTTGAACTCTTAGCACATGGATTCTGAAAAGAAGTGTGGAGGGCCCCTGGTGGTTTTCCAGGTTTCAGGTTCAAGGGCTCCAAGTTCCCCTTCTACATCAATAGATTGTTTCCTTCTGATAATATGGGACGACTAAGTACACACTCTGAATCTCAGAACCCATCTTGGTTCATAAGGGCTTATAACCTCCAGCCCGGTTCTTCCTGATTTCCTCATGGGCTCAGATCTTGTCGTTCTTTTTTTTCCCCCTGATGTTTTCTGAGCTCTGCCTCCTCTGACTCCCGTGAAAAATTTTCAAGCCCCAGTCTCTCATCCTCCCTCCAGCACTTACACTCTGTTCTGTCTCAGCTAAGCTCCACACTTACCTCTGAGGAAAGGCTTTCCTACTCTTTTGAGTGTGAATATTTTCCAGAGATTTCTGAGGTCTTCCATTAGCTAGTCCCTTTTATAGTCCCCTTTTTGCTCCAAGTATCATTTCAATTTCCTGTTTGGGGTTCCTGCCAGCCTGTGACTTTGTTCAATTTGGAGCTTGTAAGTTTTCTTAAGTTTGCAAGTTTGAACTCAACATTCAAGAAATGAAGATTATGGCATCCGGTCCCATCACTTCATGGCAAATAGATGGGGAAACAATGGAAACAGTGACGGACTTTATTTTCTTGTGCTGCAAAATCACTGCAGATGGTGGCTGCAGCCATGAAATTAAAAGACACTTGCTCCTTGGAAGAAAAGCTGTGACCAACCTAAACAGCATATTAAAAAGCAGAGACATTACTTTGCCAACAAAGGTCTGTCTAGTCAAGCCAACTAGACAGTAGTCTAGTTTTTCCAGTAGTTATGTATGGATGAGAGAGTTGAACCATGAGGAAAGCTGAACACTGAAGAATTAATGCTTTTGAACTGTGGTTTTGGATAAGACTCTTGAGAGTCCCTTGGACTGCAAGAAGATTCAACCAGTCAATCCTATAAGGGGTCGCACAGAGTCGGACATGACTGAAGCGACTTAGCAGCAGCAGCAGCATTCATTGGAAGGACTGATGCTGAAGCTGAACCTCCAGTACTTTGGCCATTTGATGCAAAGAGCTGACTCATTGGTAAAGACTCTGATGCTGAGAAAGATTGAGGGCAGGAGGAGAAGGGGACCACAGAGGATGAGATGGTTGGATGGTATCACCGACTCAATGGACATGAGTTTGAGTAAACTCTGGGAGTTGGTGATGGACAGGGAGGCCTGGCATGCTACAGTCCATGGGGTTGCAAAGAGTCGGACACAATTGAACTGAATCTATATTCTAACCCAATACTTACACATGACTGAGCTACTGAGCTGAACTGAAGTTTTCTTCAAGTTGAAATAAACCTAAGATCATGTGTGCTTTCTATTTTTATTTATTTTTTTCCAGAAGGATGTGAGGATATTCAAGTCTAAGCTGTTGCATGCTTTCTAATGGAAGCACTATTTTCACTGAATTTTATGACTGCAGCATTCTTATATAGGTCTCAAATTTTTAAACATATTTAATATAACACTCCAATATGCTTACTTTCGGTAGTTGAAATCCTCTTTAAGACCTTGTTGCCTCTAATTTTTGAAGACTTAGGTAGTGAAACCCTTGGTAATTATTAGTCAAATCCATTTCACCTGCCTTCACCAATCAAAGTTGTTTTCATTGCTCCTATGAAAGACTTGCATGTCCTCTACTTGGAAGTAATCTAAACAATGAAATGTTTGCCGGAGTTGTTTTTCAGGAATTTCAGGTCATCTTCATCATGTTGGAGCTGAGCGGCTTAAACTGAATAAGGCCACCAAACCTCCAACTAGGCATGCAGAAGTGTTTACTCTGTGATATTTTGACATAAGAGTGTCAAAAACTCCAGCCTCAGATCTTCTGTGTGCCTTCATTCTAGACCATGCCGAGGCCTGTAGCCTAGCTACACTTGTGCCGAACCACAATTACCACACCTTTTTCCAATCACCTTTCCCTATGCTCACCATGCCTTGGACTGCCCTGCTTCTTTATTGGCTATCTTAGAAATAATCCCCCTTGCCTTTGAGGAGACAGCCCTGAGATTGGTCTTCTTGTCTCCTCGGTTGGCTGCCTTGTGAATAAACATTCTCTTTGCTGCAAACCATGGTGTTTTAGCATTTTGACTTGCTGCATGTTGTACAAATGAATCTGGGTTCCATCACAGTAGATTCGTTGTCCAGGAATAGACAAGAAGGTGAGTTTGTAAAAATGATGAAACTCCATGGTGTGCAGGTAAGGACCATCTTGGTCTGAGCATGGCTACTTTCCTGTGTCTCTGGAATGGGCAAGCCTCTAGAATGTTTTTTGGTCTCTCTGACCGAAGTTTCTTTACTCGCGTCTTAAAGGTAGAAACAGATACCCTAGTGAGGCTGTGTGGACAAAGATGAGGAAATGTATGCAGCTGTGGTGGTCCTCCATTTAGCTATTTAGTTTCTCCTGGTTCTCCTCTAGCTCTGATTTTCCTTAATGAGGTTATAAAGGCCACCTGTTTTGATAATTTTTTTTTCTATGCATTCTTGAATTTCTCATGTTTGCTGACTTCCATTCAGGAAGTCTCTTCCAGCTTAGCTTTTTTTTTTTTTTAATCATACATTTCTGTCATTTTGTGGGGATACAATGTGGATCACAAAGGCTATCATGTATTTTTAGATCTCTGCCTTTAGCTGGAAATCAATGTTTTCTTGACTTTTCAACATTTTGGTCACATTCCTCTGGATAAAGTCTGGTTTATCTTTTAAATTGCTGCACAGTACTGAATAAAACATTCTATTTGCTCTATCATGAAAAATATGTGAGCCATCACCTTCCTTGGCCATTAAATTCCTATGAATTCAGTATAAAATTAATACATTTTGAGAGTCATCATATTCACTCTAATAGAAATTAAATCAATTAACACCAGAAGTTCTTTTAAAATGCTATTTTTATAGATAGTATTGATGTTAAGCTAAACATTCTGTCTTATACTTGTGCAGTTGAATTTTTGATCTATTTCACTTCTTTATCCCGGTCTTTTTGAATTTTATTTGTTTCCCAGTTTATTACCTAGCACTTCCTGCTTTCATATAAATTATGATCAATATGACCAAAGCTAAAAATAACTTTTTCAAAGGACCACTGAATTTTTTTGTTGAATATATAGTTCACATACTAAATAATTTTAGGGATAAATTTTAAAATTTTATTAGTTTAAGTACTTTTCTAGAGGAGTTATTCATTCAATAAATATTTATTGAGCACCAAGTTAAGCTTAAGATATTAGAGACAGACAAAGTCAAATAGACTCTCACAGAGTTTTTTGGTGAGAGGAGAGGACTATTGTTACCAACAAACATACATTTCAGAACCATATCAGTGAAAGATTATTGTTTAGCCAAGAATTAAATAAGATGATTTGAGAGACAGTACTGAAGTGGCTACTTTAGATCTGCTGTTCCTGATAAATAATTTTTTGTGCTAAGGGCAGTTTTGGATACTAAAAAGATGGCCTCAGGAACATGTAACTTGAAAAAAGTTCCTGAATAATTTTTAGCTGCAGCCTTTCATACACCAGGGTGTCCTAAAAAGACTAAGACTTCAAAATAAAATTTCACCAAGGATCCCTAGCCAGTTGAGCTGCTAGGTAACCTAAGGAAGTGCGAATTACAGTTCCCAGATGAGCTGATGGTATTATATAAATATTATAAGTTTTATGCTTATTTTGATTATGAACAAAATACTTCCCATTTTACCTTAAATGATCTAAAAAGTTTCATCTTAGGGGAATTGAGGCAATAGTATAGATGTAGGTGTTTTGTTTTTGTTTTTCTGCAAATAACTGCTTTAGCAAAAATTGAGTTAATAGCTTCAAATCTATATACTTCCCACTTGCCTCAAGTTCTAGTGTTGTTTCAAATTGTTATTCTAGAATTGCTCACAGGTGGTCTTTGTTTCAGATCCTTTACTTACAACATTATTCTTTTAAATTTATATTTTTTTCCATCTTAATGTCTCTGTAACATCCCTTCCATTCCATAATTTTTACTCATTATCTGATCTTGGGAAAAATATGCATTTTTACTCACTATCAGTTGTAGAAACTGATGTTTCTTTATAGAACAACTTGAAAATAACTGTTGAAATTTAGGGTTCATGAAGATCTTCCATTTTAAAATGGCAGATTAAACATAACTTTTTTTCCCCTTATCATATTAAAGCCCCATAAAAATGACAAAAACCTAGCAGAAGCATAAAAGCAGTGAAATTTTATAATAATGAATATGATAGGGCTAATGCATTCCTGAACAATGGTTTTCCACACACTTCCCTAAAGTAGAAAAAGGAGGAATTTTTTTCTTTCTTCCTAAGGAAAAGTGCAGAAACATCTGCCTGTGAGATTGGAGGCCCCTTTTGTGCTGATTTTAAAGGAATATAGACATTCTTCTCTCACCACCTCTCCCATGAGGAGCACTATAAAACTCAGTTTAACTAACAACTTAACTAGTCATGTGGGACAGAACATTCCCTGGGCCTCTTGAAATTTTCAAGCACATAGAAGTGTGTTTCTCTTCCCTTTTCCAGACAGGAAGACCATCCAGACTGTTCTCAGCAGCTTCTTTTTTCTTCTAATCATTCACTGAAGGAATACATATGAGGCATTTGGGATAAAATGGTGAGTAAACAAAACACTGATGCTGTCTTCATGAAATCTACATTCTAACAGGGGGAACCAATCACACACACAGAAATATAAAATTACTAAACTCCATGACAGAAATGGGAATTTCTATGTTGCTATGGGAACAAACAATAGGAGTATTTGATATGTTTGATATGTTCTGAAACAATTTCATAATAAGGTGAAAATCTAACTGTAACCTGGAGGATGTACAAAAGGAGCTAACTAAGGTAACGGCATTCCCAGTAGTGACAACAGTCTGCATAATGCACTGTGCCAGGAAGGTGCTGTGAAAGTCCAAGATTATAATAAAAAGCCAATGATTAGACATGTATAAGGTAACGTAAGACATGTGTGTTGGTTAAGTTTACGTGTCACCTTGACTGGTCCACAGGATCCTCAGGTATGTGGTTAAACTTTATTTCTGGGTATGTCTGTGACAGTGTTTCTGGAAGAAATTAGCATTTGAATTAATGGACTGAATAAAGTAAATGGCCCTCTCCAATGTGGGTGGGCATTATCCAATTTCTGGAGAATCTGAATAGAACAGAAATGTAGAGGGAAGGTGAGTTCACTTTCTGCCCAACTGACTAAGCTGGAACATAAATCTTATATATAAGAAATAACAATTTAACATGAACATGTACAAAAATGTTATTTCTTGCATATAAAGACCTTAAATAGCAAATATTCTTGAAAAGAGAGTCCTCAACAAAAACGATCACAAAATGTGTTGAAATGCCATGGAGAACATTCCCCAAACACAAGATTTCTAAATAGGACTATTTCACTTAGCCATAATGTTCTTGAGAGCCATCCATGATTGTGTAATAGATCAATAATTTGCTACTTTTTATTCCTAGATAGTAATCCATTGTAGAGTTATTCCATAGTGTGCTGTATCATTTCAACAGTTCATGGACATTTGAGTTGTATTCAGTTTATGAAAAATTACTTTATGAACAGAAGTAAATGTTTTGTCAGGGAATAAGTTTTTATGTCTCTTGAATAATTACACTGGGGCAGGATTTTTGGGTCACATGGTATATATAGTTATAAAAGATTGTTGAATTGTTTCCCAGAGTGGCTGTAGCATTTTGTCTTTCCACCAGTAGTGTGTGAGAGTTTAAGTTGTTTCATATCCTTGTGAAATTTTCGTATTGCTATTCTTTGTCCAGAGGTAACACATTATGGCTTATTTGAACTAATTTTGCATTCATAATTCTTCTTTGGTGACATATCTGCTCAAATTTTTTGCTCACTGTTTTAATTGTTGGTTTTGTTTTTATTATTGAGGTATGAGTTGTTTATATATTCTGAATGAGCTTCTTTATCAGATTGTCTTTGCAAATAATTTCTCCCAATATTTGGCTTGCCTTTTCTCTTTCTTAAAAATACCTTTGAAAAGCAAAGTATTAAATACTGGTAAGTTCAATTTGTTTAAACAACAAATTGGTTTGTGTTTTCTGTTTTTTATCAAGTAAATCACTGCTTATTTTATGGTCACAAAGATTTTCCATGTTTTCTTCTGAAAGTTTTTAGTTGCTCCTCTTATATTTGAGTCTATAATACATGTCAGGTTAATTTTTGTATATTGTATGAGATATAAGTCAAGGTTCATTTGTATCAATCTGTATGTTATTTCTGCTCTGTTAGTATAGTGAAATATGTTGCCTTTTAAAAATGTTAAAGCATTTTATGTTTCTAAAATAATCCCTGATTAATTTTCATATTATTTTAAAATATCACTGTATTTAATCTACTAAACTTTTTCAAGGATTTTGAGTATATATTCATTTTATAGTTTTTATTGTGTGTTATATTTCTGCTTGTTTATGTTGCTGAGAAACTGTGGGCCTCATAGTGTAGCTTAGTGTTTCCTCTGTGGTTTCTAAAAAAGTTTGTCTAAAATGTGTGTTATTTCTTCCCTAAATGTTTTTCTAAAATTCAAGTGAATTCAGGTAGTTCTGGTGCTTCTTTGTGAAATTAAAAAAAAAAAAAATTCTTTAAGAGGATTTAGGTTACTTATGTTTTTCTTGAGGAAAGAATGGTATTTTATGTCTTGCAAAAAACATTTCCATTTCTTCTAACTTTTAAAAGTCGTTAAAACAAAATTTCTTTTTCCTATCTATAGGCATGTTTTTAAAGAATATGATTAAGCTATTGTTGAGTGGAATATTCTATAAATGTCAATTAGGTCAAGTTGATGCATTTTAAGGAATATTATATCCTCTTGATGAGACTACCACTTTATCACTTTGAAATGCCCTTTTTATTATTTAAGTATGGTTAATTTACAATATTACATTCATTTGAGGTATACAACATAGTGGTTCAATATTTTTATAGATTGTATTCCATTTAAAGTTATTGTTAAGTAGTTAGAATAGGAAACAGGAGTCCAGAATGGCGGTGGCTAAAAGACAAGGAAGAGAAAAGCCCACAAAAATAGAACAAAAGAAGGTCTGAGTACGGAGTGAGGACCTCGAGTAGAACAAACAACACTCCTGGCTAGCCCAATTTACATAGGGCAGGCCCAGGGGTAGAAAAAAACATATAAAAAGAGGAACCAAAGGGCTGGGGGTCTCTCTCTCTCTCCCCCGCATACTGGGGTGTTCTTCTCTTTGCGTCTACACACCCTCATGCCTCGAGGGTGGATTTTCCTGCTGTTATCTAAATAAAATAGGGCTGTAACACGGGGCTGTAACACTAATTTGTCTAAGAGCTAATTCCGTTCTTCCATGAATGGAACCATGTATCCGTTCAAGACCTGAGAGCTATAACGGTCTGTCCAAGACCCAAGAGCTGTGACATGCCGAGGGCTTTAATGTCCGTCACTCCAAATCTTTGTTGTGACGAGACAGAACCGAGGAACATACACTTGCCTGACATCTGTCCTGAAGCCGGCCATTTTCCTATGGTGTAATCACTGGTAACCACTAGTTTGTTTTTCATATTTCAGTCTGTATTTGCTTTGTTATTCACATTAGGTTTTTTTTTTAATTCCATGTAAAATTGATAGCACATAGTTTTAATATTAGTCTTTTTCTGACTTATTTCACTAAGCATAATATTCTTTAGAACCATCCATGTTGTTGTAAATGACAGAATTTTATTCTGTTTAGGATTGAGTAATATGACAATTATATGTGTGTGTGTGTATAAATATGTATATATATATGTATATATAACATGTCTTCTTTATCTGTGAATGGACATGGGTTGCTAGCATATTATAGCTCTTGTAAATAGTGCTGCTATGAAAATTGGGATGCATGTATCTTTTTGAATTAGTGGTTTCCATTTTCTTTGCATATATACTCAGGAATGAAAATTCTGGATCATATGGTTATTCTTTGTTTTTAATTTTTTTAGGAACCTCTGTACTAATTGCCATAGTGAGTGTGCCAATTTACAGTCCCACCAACTGTATACAGGAGGTCACTTTTCTCTGCATCCTTGCCAACATTTTTATTTGTAGACTTCTTGGTGATAACCATTATGACAGGTGTGAATGATATCTCATTGTAGATTTGATTTTCATCTCACTAATAATAAGCATTAGTGAGCATCTTTCCCTGTGCTTGTTAGCCATCTGTAATGCTTTTTATGGGAAAAAAATATTTATTCAAATCTTCTCCCTTTTTAAAAAAAATGGGTTGTTTTTTGTTTTTGATATTGAGTTGTATCAGTTGTTTATATATTTTGAAACTTAATCTGTTATCAGTCATTTCAGTTGAAAATATTTTCTCTAACTCACAAATTAGTCTTTTTGTTTTATTGACAGTTTCCTTTGCTATGGAAAAGCTTTTAAATTTAACTAGGTCCTCTTTATTTTTTCTTTGGTTTCCTTTGCCTTAGGAAATCAATCAAATAAATAAATAAAAATGTTACCAAAATTCATAT
The DNA here is from genome assembly GCF_910594005.1 of Cervus elaphus. Taxonomy (NCBI): domain Eukaryota; kingdom Metazoa; phylum Chordata; class Mammalia; order Artiodactyla; family Cervidae; genus Cervus; species Cervus elaphus. The sequence goes on along the minus strand of NC_057833.1, from coordinate 28,582,904 downwards.
TAGGGTGTTCTGTCTCTGTTTTCTTTTATGGTTTTACGTCATACATTTAGGTCTAGACTCCATTTCAAGTTCATTTTTGTATAATGTGATATTGCCATCTCATTCTTTTAAATATAGTTGTTGTTTCCCCAGGACTACTTCTTGAAGGGACTGTCTTTTCTCAATTGTATATTCTTGCCTCCTTTATTGTAAATTAATTGACCATAGATGTATGAGACCTTTTTTTTAAATTTTATTTTTCTGGGCTGTATATTCTGTTCCATTGGTCTACAAGTTTGTTTTTCTGCCAGTACCATACCATTTTGAGTAATGTAGCTTTTTAGTATGGTCTGAAGTCAGGGAGTGTGATACCTACAGCTTTATTATTATTATTTTTTTTTTTCTTAAGATTACTTTCTCTATTTGGAACCTTTTGTGGTTCTGTATAAATTTTAGGATTATTTATTTTAGTTCTGTGGAAGATGTCATGGGTGTTTTGATTGGGAGTGCATTAAATTTGTGGATTCCTTTTGGTAGTATGGACATTTTAACAATATTAATTATTCTACTCCAAGAGCATGAGATATCTTTCCATCTCTTTCTATTGCCTTCAGTTTTATAGTTTTTAATTTACAGGTCTTTCACATACTTTGTTAGGCATATTCCTAGGTATTTTTTTCCTTTAGATGCAATTTTAAGTGATTTTCCTTGTTTGTTTTCTATAATGTTTCATTATTATTATATAGAAAAGCAACAAATTTCTGTACAGTATTCTTGTATCCATAAATTTTACTGAATTCATTTATTCTAATAGTTTTCTGGTAGAAATTTTATGGTTTTCTATATGCAGTAACATGCTGTCTACAAAGACTGACAATTTTACTTATTCTCTTTGAATATGGATACCATTTTATTTGTTTTTCTTATCCAATTTCTGTGGCCAGGTCTTCTAATATTATGTTAAATAGAAATGGAAAGAGTGGGCATCCTTATCCCTGATTTTAAAGTCTTATTCCTGAATCCTTATTCGTGAGTCCTGAATCCGACTTATTCCTGATTTTAAAGGAAAGGCTTTTAGCTTTTCACCACAGAGTATGATGTAAGCTGTGGGTTTGTCACAATGGCCTTTACTATGTTGAAATATGTTCCCTCTATACCAGCTGTATGGTCTTTAAAAAGACCAGCAAATTTGGAAAACTCAGCAGTAGCCACAGGACTGAAAATGGTCAGTTTTCATTTCAATCCCTAAGAAAGGCAATCCCAAAGAATGCTCAAACAACAGCACAGTTGCACTCATCTCACACGCTAGTAAAGTAATGCTCAAAATTCTCCAAGCCAGGCTTCAGCAATACATGAACCATGAACTTCCAGATGTTCAATCTGGTTTTACAAAAGGCAGAGGAACCAGAGATCAAATTGCCAATATCCACTGGATCATCAAAAAAGCAAGAGAGTTCCAGAAAATCATCTACATCTGCTTTATTGACTACGCCAAAGCCTTTGACTGTGTGGATCACAATAAACTGTGGAAAATTCTGAAAGAGATGGGAATACCAGACCACCTGACCTGCCTCTTGAGAAACCAGTATACAGGTAGGAAGCAACAGTTAGAACTGGACATGAAAAAACAGACTGGTTCCAAATAGGAAAAGGAGTACGTCAAGGCTGTATATTGTCACTCTGCTTATTTAACTTATATGCAGAGAACATCATGAGAAACGCTGGGCTGGAAGAAGCACAAGCTGGAATCAAGATTGCCGGGAGAAATATCAATAACCTCGGTTATGCAGATGACAACACCCTTATGGCAGAAAGTGAAGAAGAACTAAAGATCCTCTTCATGAAAGTGAAACAGGAGAGTGAAAAAGTTGGCTTAAAAAACTCAACATTCAGAAAACTAAGATCATGGTATCTGGTCCCATCACTTCATGGGAAATAGATGGGGAAACAGTCGAAAACAGTGACAGACTTTTTTTCTGGGCTCCTAAATCACTGCAAATGGTGATGGCAGCCATGAAATTAAAAGAAGCTTACTCCTTGGAAGGAAAGCTATGACCAACCTAGACAGCATATTAAAAAGCAGAGATGTTACTTTGTCAACAAAGGTCCTCTAGTCAAGGTTATGTATGGATGTGAGAGTTGGACTAGAAAGAAAGCTGAGCACCAAAGAATTGATGCTTTTGAACTGTGGTGTTGGAGAAGATTTTTGAGAGTCCCTTGGACTGCAAGGAGATCCAACCAGTCCATCCTAAAGGAGATCAGTCCTGGGTGTTCATTGGAAGGACTGATGCTGAAGCTGAAACTCCAATACTTTGGCCACCTCATGCGAAGAGTGGACTCATTGGAAAAGACCCTGATACTGGGAGGGATTGAGGGTAGGAGGAGAAGGGGACGACAGACGATGAGATGGCTGGATGGGATCACCAACTCGATGGACATGAGTTTGAGTAAACTCCGGGAGCTGGTGATGGGCAGGGAGGCCTGGTGTGCTGCGATTCATGGGGTCGCAAAGAATTGGACACGACTGAGCAACTGAACTGAACTGATACCATTCTGTGATGAATTTTTATCATGAATGGATGTTTAAATTTGTCAGATGGTTTTTCTGTATCTATTCAGATGATTGTGTGATTTTTACTCTTTTATTTATCATATTTATTTATTTGCAAATGTTAAAACTTACTTGCATCCCTGGAATAAATCCCATTTGGTAGTTTTATATGATCCCTATTATGTATTTTGGCTTGCTAATATCTTATTGAGAATTTTTGCACCTGCATTCATCAAAGTTATTGGCTTCTACTTTTCTTTCTTTGTATTGTCTTTGTCTGCTTTTGGTCTCAGGAGGGCCTTGTAGAATGAATTTGGAAGCTTTCTATTCTCTTCAGTTCTTTGAAATAGTTTAGGAAAGATGGGTATTAGCTATTCTTGATGTATTCAGTGGGGTTTCCATGATTGCTCAGTGGTAAAGAATATACCTGCCACTGCAGGAGATGTGGGTCCAATCCATGGGTTGGCAAGATCCCCTGGAGAAAGAAAAGACAACCCACTCCAGTATTATTGCCTGGGAAATACCATGGATAGAGGAGGTTGGTCAGTTATAGTCCATGGGCTCTCAAAATAGTCAGATATGTCTTAGCAACTAAACAACAATAGCAGTATATTTGATGGAATTCAAAAATTCCATTCCATTATTCTCCTATGAAGTCATAAGCTCTTGGGTTTTTGTTTGCCAGAATTTTTTGTTTTGGTTTTATTACTATTATTGCAATTCAATCTTACCTGTAGTGATCAGTCTGTTTGAATTGTCTCTTTCTTCCTGATTTAGTCATGGCATGTAGTATCTTCTCAGAAATGTGTTCATTTGTTCTAGGTTGTCCAATTCTTTGTCATATACCCATTCATAGTATTGTCTTATGACTTTTTGTATCTCTTTTGTATATCTTGTTATTTCTGATCTTTTGTGAAATTCCTTTATTTCTTAGTTTTTGCTTTAAGGGCTATTTCACGTAAGATTAGAGAGCTGCTTAGTTTCCTTTTAATTTTTGTCATAATGTATTTTTCCCATTCTTTTTACTTTAACCGATATGTGTTTTCATATTTAAAGTTGGTTCTTTTATTCAGCATATAGTTTGGCTTTGCTTTTTAACCACTATGACAATCTTGGGTTTCCCTGGTAGGTCACTTGGTAAAGAATCTGCCTGCAATGAAATAACAATCTTTGACTTTGAACTGTTTAGAATATTTACAACCAATGAAATTATTAATATTTAATTTAGGTATGGCATGTGGTTTTTTTTTTTGGTTTGTGTTATACTCTCTGATACTATCTCTTCTGTTGCCAAATTTTGGATTGAACATTTGTTTTTGATTCTATTTTTATCTCCAATTTTTTTAACCTATATATTTTTATTGTTGTTTTTTACAATGTTTTTAATATCTATTTTACTTGTTGCACTCAAACCTCAAATAATATTATGGCATTTTATATAGACTTTATATTCCTTTAAAAAATATATTTCCATTCTCCCTAGCACCCTGTGTTCAGTTCAGTTCAGTTCAGTCGCTCAGTCGTGTCCGACTCTTTGCAACCTCATGGACTGCAGCACGCCAGGCCTCCCCGTCCATCACCAACTCCCGGAGCTTACCCAAACTCATGTTCATTGAGTCAGTGATGCCATCCAACCATCTCATCTCTGTCATTCCCTTCTCCTCCTGTCTTCAATATTTCCCAACATCAGGATCTTTTCAAATGATTCAGCTCTTCAAAACAGGTGGTCAAAATATTGGAGTTTCAGCTTCAACATCAGTTCTCCCAATGAACACCCAGGACTGATTTCTTTTAGGATGGACTGGTTGGATCTCTTTGCAGTTCAAGGGACTCTCAAGAGTCTTCTCCAACACCACAGTTCAAAAAATCAATTCTTCTGCACTCAGTTTTCTTTCTAGTCCAACTCTCACATCCATACATAACTACTAGAAAAACCATAGCCTTGACTAGACGAACCTTTGTAGACAAACTAATACCTCTGTGTTTTAATATGCTGTCAGGCCAGTCATAACTTTCCTTCCAAGGAGTAAGCTTCTTTTAATTTCATGGCTTCAATCACCAACTGCAGTGATTTTGGAGCCCAGAAAAATAGTCAGCCACTGTTTCCACTGTTTCCCCATCTATTTGCCATGAAGTGATCGGACCAGATGCCATGATCTTAGTTTTCAGAATGTTGAGCTTTAAGCCAACTTTTTCACTCTCCTCTTTCACTTTCATCAAGAGGCTCTTTAGTTCTTCTTCACTTTCTGCCATAAGGGTGTTGTCATCTGCATAACTGAGGTTATTGATATTTCTCCCGTCAATCTTGATTCCAGCTCATGCTTCATTCAGCCCAGTGTTTCTCATGATGTACTCTGCATATAAGTTAAATAAGCAGGGTGATAATATACAGTCTTGACATACTCCTTTTTCTATTTGGAACCAGTCTGTTGTTCCATGTCCAGTTCTAACTGTTGCTTCCTGACCTGCATATAGGTTTCTCAAGAGGCAGGTCAGGTGGTCTGGTTTTCCCATCTCTTTCAGAATTTTCCACAATTTATTGTGATCCACACAGTCAAAGACTTTGGCATAGTCAATAAAGCAAAAGTAGATGTTTTTCTGGAACTCTCTTGCTTTTTCAAAGATTCAGCAGATGTTGACAATTTGATCTCTGGTTCCTCTGCCTTTTCTAAAACCAGCTTGAACATCTGGAAGTTCATGGTTCACGTATTGCTGGCTTAGAGAATTTTGAGCATTACTTTGCTAGTGTGTGAGATGAGTATAATTGTGTGGTAGTTTGAGCATTCTTTGGGATTGTCTTTCTTAGGGATTGGAATGAAAACTGACCTTTTCCAGTCTTGTGGCCACTGCTGAGTTTTCCAAATTTGCTGGCATATTGAGTGCAACACTTTCACAGCATCATCTTTTAGGATTTGAAATAGCTCAAGTGGAATTCCATTGCCTCCACTAGCTTTGTTCATAGTGATACTCTCTAAGGCCCACTTGATTTCACATTCCAGGATGCCTGGATCTAGGTGAGTGATCACATCATCATGATTATCTGGGTCGTGAAGATCTTTTTTGTATAGTTCTTTGTATTTTTGCCACCTCTTCTTAATATCTTCTGCTTCTGTTAGGTCCAAATCGTTTCTGTCCTTTATTGAGCCCATCTTTGCATGAAATGTTCCCTTGGTATCTCTGATTTTCTTGAAGAGATCTCTAGTCTTTCATATTCTATTGTTTTCCTCTGTTTCTTTGCATTGATCTCTGAGGAAGGCTTTCTTATCGCTCTTTGCTATTCTTTGGAACTCTGCATTCAAATGGGTATATCTTTCCTTTTCTGCTTTGCTTTTTGCTTCTCTTCTTTTCACAGCTATTTGTAAGGCCTCCTAAGACAGCCATTTTGCTTTTTTGCATTTCTTTTTCTTGGGGATGGTCTGATCCCTGTCTCCTGTACAGTGTCATGAACATCTGTCCATAGTTCATCAGGCACTCTGTCTATCAGATCTAGTCCCTTAAATCTATTTCTCACTCCACTGTATAGTCAGAAGGGATTTGATTTAGGTTATACCTGAATGGTCTAGTTGTTTTCCCCACTTTTCTTCAATTTAAGTCTGAATTTGGCAATAAGGAGTTAGTGATTTGAGCCACAGTCAGCTCCCTTTCTTGTTTTTGCTGACTGTGTAGAGCTTCTGCATCTTTGGCTGCAAAGAATATAAACAGTCTGATTTTGATGTTGACCATCTGGTGATTCCCACATGTAGAGTCTTCTCTTGTGTTGCTGGAAGTGGGTGTTTGCTATGACCAGTGCGTTCTCTTGGCACAAATCTATTAGCCTTTGCCTGCTCATTCTGTACTGCAAGGCCAAATTTGCCTGTTACTCCAGGTAGCTCTTGACTTCCTACTTTTATATTCCAAAAGATATACAATGGAAAAAAGACAACCTCTTTAACAAGTGGTGCTGGGAAAACTGGTCAACCACTTATAAAAGAATGAAACTAGAACACTTTCTAACACCATACACAAAAATAAACTCAAAATGGATTAAAGATCTAAATATAAGACCAGAAACTATAAAACTCCTAGAGGAGAACATAGGCAAAACACTCTCCGACATAAATCACAGCAAGATCCTCTATGACCCACCTCCCAGAATATTGGAAATAAAAGCAAAACTAAACAAATGGGACCTAATGAAACTTAAAAGCTTTTGCACTACAAAGGAAACTATAAGTAAGGTGAAAAGACAGCCCTCAGATTGGGAGAAAATAATAGCAAATGAAGAAACAGACAAAGGATTAATCTCAAAAATATACAAGCAACTCCTGAAGCTCAACTCCAGAAAAATAAATGACCCAATCAAAAAATGGGCCAGAGAACTAAACAGACATTTCTCCAAAGAAGACATACAGATGGCTAACAAACACATGAAAAGATGCTCAACATCACTCATTATTAGAGAAATGCAAATCAAAACCACAATGAGGTACCATTACACGCCAGTCAGGATGGCTACTATCCAAAAGTCTACAAGCAATAAATGCTGGAGAGGGTGTGGAGAAAAGGGAACCCTCTTACACTGTTGGTGGGAATGCAAACTAGTACAGCCGCTATGGAAAACAGTGTGGAGATTTCTTAAAAAACTGGAAATAGAACTGCCATATGACCCAGCAATACCACTTCTGGGCATACACACTGGGGAAACCAGATCTGAAAGAGACACGTGCACCCCAATGTTCATCGCATTACTGTTTATAATAGCCAGGACATGGAAGCAACCTAGATGCCCATCAGCAGATGAATGGATAAGGAAGCTGTGGTACATATACACCATGGAATATTACTCAGCCATTAAAAAGAATTCATTTGAACCAGTCCTAATGAGATGGATGAAGCTGGAGCCCATTATACAGAGTGAAGTAAGCCAGAAAGATAAAGAACATTACAGCATACTAACACATATATATGGAATTTAGAAAGGTGATAACGATAACCCTATATGCAAAACAGAAAAAGAGACACAGAAATACAGAACAGACTTTTGAACTCTGTGGGAGAATGTGAGGGTGGGATATTTCAAAAGAACAGCATGTATACTATCTATGGTGAAACAGATCACCAGCCCAGGTTGGATGCATGAGACAAGTGCTCGGGCCTGGTGCACTGGGAAGACCCAGAGGAATCGGGTGGAGAGGGAGGTGGGAGGGGGGATCGGGATTGGGAATACATGTAAATCCATGGCTGATTCATATCAATGTATGACAAAACCCACTGGAAAAAAAAATAATAAAAAAAAAAAAGAAAGAAAAAGACATCTTTTGGGGGTGTTAGTTCTAAAAGGTCATGTAAGTCTTCATAGCACCGTTCAACTTCTTCAGCGTTACTGGTTGTGGCATAGACTTGGATTATCATGATATTGAATTGTTTGCCTTGGAAATGAGCAGAAATCATTCTGTCAATTTTGAGATTGCATCCAAATACTGCATTTCAGACTCTTTTGTTGACTATGATGGCTACTCCATTTCTTCTAAGGGATTCCTGCCCACAGTAGTAGATATAATGGTCATCTGGGTTAAATTCTCCCACTCCAGTCCATCTTAGTTCGCTGATTCCTAGAATGTCAACTTTCACTCTTGCCATCTTCTGTTTGACCACTTCCAATTTGCCTTGATTCATGGACCTAACATTCCAGGTTCCTATGCAATATTGCTCTTTACAGCATCGGACCTTGCTTCTATCACCAGTCAAGCACCCTGTGTGAGTTTTAATATATTTTATAATTTTTATATAAACTTCAGAATATTATTTATTACTTTAAAGAGTCAGTTATTATATAAAAATATTAAGAATAAGAAAAAAGCTTTGTATTTACCTTCTCATTTACAATTTCTGGCATTCTTTATTCTTTTGGGTAGATCCAAATTGCCATCTGTTATCACATCTTCTCCCTAAAAGTACTTTCTTTATCATTTTAGTACATATCCACTGACAATGAATTTTGCCAGCTTTTCTATATTTGAAAATTTATTTTCATTTTTCAAATATGTACTTATTTTAGAATCCTGGATTGACAATTTTTTAATTGAAAGTTTCTTTCTGTACTTCAGTGATGCTGTTCCCTTATCTTCTGCTTAGCATAGGTTGGTTTAGAAAGGATTCTGTAATATTTAATCTTGTGATTTATGTAGCATGTCTTAGTTCTCCAACTGCTTTTAAAACTTTTTCATTATCGTTAATTTTTGCCAATTTGTTTATGATGTGGTTTAGTGTGTGTTTTCTATGTTTATCTCATTTGTGGATTATTTACTTTTTGAAATATAAGTCTACAGTTTTCATCATTTGATAAATGTTGGTCATCATTTCATTGTTTCTACAAACATCTCCACCTGCTCCCCATGTTTCTTCTCCTTCTGTACCACCAGCTGCATGTTCTGCTATATTAGACTATATTAGACTTAGAGGTCACAGTTGTTCTGTTTATCTCTCTCTTTCAGTACTTGTCATTCCTCTCTCTACTTTGTTTTGAGTAGATTATAATGCAAGTTTTTTATTTCATTTTTGCCTTCAGTATGTAATTTACTATTAGCCCTTTGAGTGTGAGTGTGTGTGTATACTTTTTCTCCATATTTCTAGAAGTTTAATTTATGCATTTTTAAAATTTTTATTGGATTATAATTGCTTTAAATTGTGTTAGTTTCTGCTGTACAATGAAGTGAATCAGTCAAAGACATACATATATCCCCTCCCTCTTGGACCCCCTGTCCACCTGGCCCCCATCTCATCCATTTAGGTCATCACAGAGCACCAAACTGAGCCTCCTGTGCACCATAGGAGGTTCCCACTAGCTGTCTTTTTACACATGGCAGTGTATACATGTCAATCCTAATCTCTCAACTTTATCCTTTCTCACCTTCATGCTGTTTCCACATATTCATTCTCTACATCTGTGTTTCTATATCTGCCCTGCAAATTTGTTTATCAGTACTATTTTTCTAGACTCCACATAGACGCATTAATAAAAACATTTTTTTTTTCTCTTTCTGACTTATTTCACTCTGTATGACATTCTCCAGGTTCCCCACATCTCTAAAAGTGACTCTATTTCATTCCTTTTAATGGCTGAGTAATACCCCATTGTATATATCTACCACATCTTTATCCATTCACTTTTCATTTGGCTTTTAGGATGTTTCCATATCCTGTCTGTTGTATATAGTGCTGCAAGGAACACTGGAGTACACATGCTCTTTTGAATTATGGTTTCCTCCGGGTATATGCCAACAGTGGGACCGCCAAGTCATATGGTAGTTCTGCATTTAGTTTTTAAGGAACCTCCATACTATTCTCCACATTGATTGTATCAATGTGTATTCCCTGCAAGAGGATTCCCATTTCTCTACCCTCTTTCCAGCATTTATTGTTTGAAGATTTTTTGATGATAGTCATTCTTGCCAGTGTGAGGTGATACCTCACTGTAGTTTTAATTTTCATTTCTCTGTTAACTAGCAATATTGAACACCTTTTCAGGTGCTTCTTGGCCAACTGTATGTATTCTTTGGAGAGATGTCTATTTAAGTCTTCCAACAGCGTGCTGCGATTCATGGGGTCGCAAAGAGTCGGACACGACTGAGTGATTGAACTGAACTGAACTGAACCATTTTTTAATTGGGTTGTATGTTTGTTTTTGATTCTGAGCTTCTTGAGCTGTTTGTATAGTTTGGAGATTAATCCTTTATCCATTGTTTTGTTTACAAATGTTTTATTCCATTCTAAGGATTGTGTTTTTGTCTTGTTTATGGTTTCCTTTGCTGTGTAAAAGCTTTTAAGTTTAATTAGATAGCATTTGTTTATTTTTGTTTCTATTTTCATTACTCAGAAGCTGGGTCTAGAAAGATCTTGCTGTGGTTTATGTCAAAGAGCGTCTTTCCTATGTTTTCCCCTAAGAGTTTTTCAGTGTCTGGTCTTACATTTAGGTCTTTAATCCATTTTGAGTTTATTTTTGTGTTTGGTATTAGGTAGTGTTCTAAGTTTATTCTCTTGCATGTTGCTGTCCAGCTTTCCCAGTACTACTTATGAAGAGGCTGTCTTTTCTCCTTTGGCCTTCTTTGTCATAGATTAGGTAGTGGCTCAGATGGTAAAGAATCTGCCTGCAATGCAGGAGACCTGGGTTCAATCCCTGGGTTGGGAAGATTCCCTGTAAAAGGGAACAGCTACCCACTCCAGTATTCTGGCTTGGAGAATTCCATGGATAAGAGGAGCCTGGTGGGCTACAGTTCATTGGTCACTAAGAGTCAGACATGATTGAGCTGCTTTCACTTCCACTTTTTGGGTGCCAGAGGTACATGGGTTAATCTCTAGGCTTTCTGTTCTGTGTCACTGGTCTATATTTTTGTTTTGGTGCCAGTACCATGTTGTCTTGATTACTGTACCTTCGTGGTATAGTTTGAAGTCAGGGAGCCTAATTCCTCTAGCTCCATTTTTCTTTCTCAAGATTACTTTGGCATTTCAGGGTTTTTCTTTGGTATTTCCATGCAAATTGTGTGTGTGTGTGGGGGGGATTGTTTTAATTCCATGAAGAATGCCATTGGTAATTTGATGGTATTTGCATTGAATCTTAGATTGCTTTGGATTTCATATTCCTTTTCACAATCTTGATTCTTCCAATCCAAGAACATGGTATATTTCTCCATTTGTGTTATCCCTGATTTCTTTCATCAGTGTTTTATAATTTTCTGAGTACAGGTCTTTTACCTTTTTAGGTTGGTTTATTCTTAGATATTTTACTCCTTTTGTTGCAATGGTAAATGGGATTATTTCCTTTATTTCTCTTTCTGCTCTTTCACTGTTAGTGTATAGGAATGCAAGAAATTTCTATGCATTAATTTTATATCCTGAAACTTTACCAAATTCATTGATTAGCTCTGGTAGTTTTCTGGTGGCATCTCTAGGATTTCACATGTATAGTATGTCATCTGCAAGCAGTGACAATTTTACTACTTCTTTTACAATTTGTATTTTTTTTTTTATTTCTTCTCTGACTGCAGGGATAGGATCAAAAATACTATGTTGAATAAGAATGGTGATAATGGACATCCTTGTCTTATTTCTTATCTTAGGGGAAATGCTCTGAGTTTTTCACCATTGAGAATGATGTTTGCTGTGAGTTTGTCATATATGACCTGTATTATGTTGCGGTAGATTCCCTCTATGCCCACTATCTGGAGAATTTTTTTATTATAAATGGATGTTGAATTTTGTAAAAAAACTTTTTCTGCACCTACTGAAATGATAATGTGGTTGTTATTCTTTAATTTGTTAATATGCTGTATCACCTCAGTTGCTTTTGTGTATATTGAAGAATTGCATTCCTGGAATCAATCCCAGTTGATCATGGTGTATGGTCCTCATAATGTTGTTGGCTTCTGTTTGCTAGTGTTTTGTTGAGGATTTTTGAGTCAATTTTCATCAGTAATATTCATCTGTAAATTTTGTGTGTGTGTGATATCTTTGTCTGGTTTTCATAATAGTGGTCACATAAAATGAGTTTGGGAGTGTTCCTCTGCAAACTTTTAGAAGATTTTGAGAAGGATAGGTGTGATCTCTTCTTTCAATGTTTGATAGAATTCTCCTATGAAGTCATCTGGTCCTGGATTTCTGTTTATTGGAAGATTTTTAATTACAGTTTCAATATCATTAGTTGTGATTTGTCTGTTTCTGTTTTATAATTCTTCCTGGTTCAGTCTTGGAAAGTTGTATCCTTCCAACAATTTGTTCATTTCTTCTAGGCTGTCCATTTTTTTGGCATGTAGTTGTTTGTAGTAGTCTCTTATGAATCTTCACATTCCTGTGGTGTCAGTTGTAATTTCTCCTTTTTCATTTCTAATTTTATTGAGTTCTCTCCCCTTTTTTCTTTAGGAGTCTGGATAAAGGTTTATCAATTTTGTGTATCTTCTCAACTTTTACTTTTATTGATCTTTGCTATTATTTTTCTTCATTTCTGCTCTCATCTTTATGATTTCTTTCCTTCTACTGACTCTGGATTTTATTTGATTTTCTTTCTCTAGCTGCTTTAAGTGTAAGGTTAGATTGTTTATTTAAGACTTTTCTTGTTTCTTAATTGATTTTCTTTCTCTAGCTGCTTTAAGTGTAAGGTTAGATTGTTTATTTAAGACTTTTCTTGTTTCTTAATTGATTTTCTTTCTCTAGCTGCTTTAAGTGTAAGGTTAGATTGTTTATTTAAGACTTTTCTTGTTTCTTAAGGTGAGGTTGACTTGCTATAATCTTCCCTCCTAGAACTGCTTTAGCTCTGTATAATAGGTTTTGAATCATTGTGTTTTTGTTGTCATTTATTTCTATATATTTTTTATTTTCTCTTTAATTTCTTCAGTGATTTCTTGGTCATTTAGCAGCACACTATTTAGCTTCCATGTGTTTATGTTTTTTATAGATTTTTTTAAAAAATTCTAATCTCGTAGCGTTGTGGTTAGAAAAGACACTTGATATGATTTCAGCTTTCTTGAATTTTCTGAGGTTTGATTTGTTACCCAAAATGTGAACTGTCCTGGAGAATGTTTCATGTGCCCTTGAGAAGAAAGTGTATTCTGTCACTTCCAGGTGGAATGTCCTATAAATATCAGTTAAACTTATCTGGTCTATTGTGTCATTTAAAGCTTGTGTTTCCTTAGTTATTTTCTGTTCATTGATGTAAGTGGGGTATTAAAGTCCCCACTATTACTGTGTTACTGTCGATTCCCCTTTTATAGTTCTTAACATCTGCCATATGTATTGAGGTGTGCCTATATTGAGTGAAAAAATATGTATAATCATTATATCTTCTTGTATTGATCCCTTTGTTATGAGCTTGTTGTGATATTGATCCCTTATGTTGTGAATTTCCTCACCTTTTCTAACAGTCTTTATTTTGAAGTCTATTTTATCTGATATGATTATTGCTATTCCAGCTTTCTTTTGATTTCCATTTGCATGGAATATCTTTTTCTATACTCTCACTTTCAGTCTGTATGTGTCCCTAGATCTGAAGTGGTATATGTAAGCAGCATATACAAGGGTCTTGTTTTTGTATACATTGAGCTAGTCTATGTCTTTTGGTTGGTGGCATTTAATCCATTTATATTTAATGTAATTATTGATAGGTATGTTTCTGTTACCTTTTTCTTGATTCTTTTGTGTTTGACTTTGTGGTTCTTTTTCTTGTGTTTCCTGCCTAGAGAAGTTCCTTTAACATTGGCTGTAAAGCTGGTTTGGGGTGCTGAATTCTCTTAGCTTTTGCTTGTCTGTAAAGCTTTTGATTTCTCTGTCGATTCTGAATGAGATCTTTCCTGGGTACAGTAATCTTTGTTGTAGGTTTTTTCCTTTAATCACTTTAAATGTATCCTGCCCCTCCATTCTGGCCTGCACAGCTTCTGCTGAAAAATCAGCTGATAGCCTTATGGGGATTACGTTGCATATTATTTTTTTCTTTTTCCTTGTTGTTTGTAATATTTTTTCTTTGAACTTAATTTCTGTTAGTTTGGTTAGCATGTATCTCAGTGTATTTCTCCTAGGGTTTATCCTTTATGGGATTCTCTGTGCCTCCTGGACTTGGGTGGCTATTTTCTTTCCCATGCGAGGGAAGTTTTTGACTATAATCTCTTTGGATATTTTCTTAGTCCCTTTCTTTTTCTTTTCTTCTTATAGGACCCTTATAACTCAAACATTAGTTCATTTAGCATTGTCTTAGAGTTTCCTGAAACTTTCTTCAATTCTTTTCATTCTTTTTTCTTTATTCTTTCTTTCTTTTAGATGAAACAAAGATGAATATTTTTAGTGATAAAGAGTACAGTTCACAAAGAAGATAGACATCATAAACCATTAGACACCTAAAACAAAAATCAGAAGAAATATAAGAGAAAAGAAAATATATAATCATAGTGAGGCATATTATCATTTCTCTGAGAGTATTTTATCAAGTGAATAAAAAATAAGATAGGAGCATCTTGAATGATGTCATTAATAATTTAAATAAAATATATTTATATTTAATTTATATTACTCATATCCTACAGAAATATATTTAAAATTTTGTATCTTATACATTGTTATTAGATGTCAATAGCACATTTTAAAAAACTGGCAAAAAGATAAACATTACTAAATTTCAAAAGGTAAAATTCTTTTTTGTGTGTGATTCAGTTATCTATATAGACAGAAATTATTTTTTTAATTATTTTCCATTATAGATTATTACAAGATATTTACCATATTTCCCTGTGCTATACATTAATCTTCATTGCTTTTTGCATATCTATTTTTTTTAGATTAGAAATCTAACATTCTATATATACTAAGTCAAACAAGTGGAACCAAAACATCATAAATTTTGTAGTTAGGCAAAAATTCATAAGTTTTCTAAAATATATATTAATACATATTATATATACATGTATACAAAAGCTTTTATATTACACTTGATGAAGGCTTGAGAAAACACATCAGAAAAAAGACATGGAGATATTCAAAAGCAACTGAATATGAAATAAAAAAAGTGAAACAAGCTAGATAAAAATAAAAGTTCCTCATATAGTCCAATGTTTTTAAACCTGGCTGCTCATTAGAAACATATCTGGAGCTCTGGCAAAAAAAAAAAAAAAAAAAAATAGTATTTGGCCCTTTGTATTTCTCAAAAAATTTCCAAGATAATTCTGATATGCATCTGGATTTTAAAAAGTGATTACAGGCTTTTCTATTAAATGGTAGTTTTGGTGATATAGAATTCTATTATTTTTCTGTTGAACAATTATGATACAATGGTATTAAGTGACTAATAGTTACATAATCACAATAATAAAGATGTTTATCAGTTTTCACAATCAATAGCTTGACAAAAAATAAAAGATAATTACAAGCCATGATGGGAACATAATTAACCTAACAATATAAGATTATTACATACAGTTTCAGGGGTCAGGAAGAGTGATGTGGTAAGTGGAAGTGCATACATGCACATGTTTTCATTTGCTCAGCCAGTCTATGTCTTTTGGTTGGTGCGTTTAATCTATTTACATTTAAGTTAATTATCAACATGAATGATTCTATTACTGTTTTCTTAATGGTTTTGGGTTTATTTTCTGTAGGTAAATCATTTATTTCCTTCTCTTGTTTCCTGTCTAGAGAAATGCCTTTAGCATTTATGGCAAGGCTGCTTTGGTGGTGCTGAATTCTTTTAAGGTTTGCTTGTCTGGAAAGATTTTGATTTCTCCATCAAATCTGAAGGAGAATCTTGCTGGGTAGAGCATTCTTGGTTGTAGCTTCTTTTTCATCACTTTAAACATATCATGCCATTCCCTTCTGGCTTGTAGATTTTCTGTTGTAAAATCAGTTGGTAGCCTGATAAGAGTTCCCTTGCATGCTATTTGTCATTTTTCCCTGGTTGCTTTTAATATTTTATCTCTGTCTTTAATTGTTGTCAGTTTGACTACTATGTGTCTTGGTGTGTTCCTCCTTGGGTTTATCCTGCCTGGGGCTCTCCATGATTCCTGAACTTGGTTGATTATTTCCTTTCCCATGTTAGAAAATGTTTCAGCTATTATCTCATCAAGTATTTTCTCAGGCCCTTTCTCTCTTTCCTCTCCTTCTGGGAACCCTATAATGCAAATATTTATTTGTTTAATGTTGTTTTAGAGGTCTCTTAGGCTGTCTTCATTTCTTTTCATTCTTTTTTCTATATTCTGTTCTGTGGCAGTGATTTCCACCATTCTACCCTCCAGGTGATTTATTCTTTCTTCTGCCTCAGTTATTCTGCTATGGATTCCTTCTAGTGTGTTACTCATCTCTGTTTGTTTGCTTTTTATTTCCTCCAGGTCTTTAGTAAACACTTCTTGCATCTTCTCAATCTTTGCCTCCATTCTTTATCTGAATCCTGATTCATCTTTGCTATCATTATTCTGAACTCTTTTTCTGAAGGGTTGCCTGTCTCCACTTAATTTAGTTGTTTTTCTGGGGCTTTATCTTGTTCTTTCATCTGGAACATAACTTTCTGCTTTTTTCATGTTGATTAGCTGTTTCTAATGTGCTTTTGTTTTGGTGACTGTGGGATTGTGGTTTTTGCTTCTTCTGTCTGCCCTCTGATGGATGAAGGTAAGAGGCATGTGTCAGCTTCCTGGAAGGAGGGACTTTTTGTCTTTCTTCGGTCACTCAGCTGTGCCTGACTCTTTGCAACTCCATGGACTGCAGCATGCCGTTTTGTGTGTGTTGTTCTTTGTTCACTCATATAGTTAAATTACTAATTATTAGTTTAACCCTTTTGATTTTAGCTTGATTCAGAAGTGTCCAGAGCAGCCTTTGACCTAGCAGTAGTTTTGCTTACTACTAAGGAGATATCCAAGGACTTGGGTAAAGTACTTGAAAGGATATTATTATACAGCTTCTCTCTGCTGGTCCAAACCCAGAGCTTATTCAGACTCCTGTTTACTGGTTGTTCTTTGAGCAGCTTCCTAATAGCCCACCCTACATATTCAAGTGAAGATTCCTATCTTCAGATATAGAAAGCTCTCTTTGTCCAATATCCACTCTCTGTTATTCTCTTCTTTGTATTTGATCAACTTACTGCCTTTGGGCAGTAAGCAGGGCAATTATAGGGCTCACCTGACTTACTTGTCTTCCTTCAGGCATCTTATTTCTAGATTGCCTATTGTCTAATGTCCAGGAAAACATTTGTTTCATATAGCTTGCCCTGTTTTCTAGTTTATAGTAGGAGGGTAATTTTCAAAACAGTTGACTTCTTTTCTTTTTACATTTTATTATTTATTAGTGAAGTATAGATAATTTACAATATTGAGTTTAGTTTCAGATGTACAGAAAAGTTAATATTTTAAAAATGTGAGAACTTGTTGATTCATTTATTATTGTTGTTGGTCTTCCTGGATTGATATTTGTTTTTTTCCTTCTCTGCTATATTGGCTTTCCAGCTACATATGCATATTTTTTTCTGGGAAAAGCAACTTCTTACATTCATTTAGCGGCCTCTTATTTTTCATTTTTAAAGAACTTTCCTTGCTTTATTATTATGTTATATTATAGTTATTTTTTGTGAAAATAATATCTTATCACATTATCATACACATTAACAATTTAAGGAAGTTCTCTTTTCTTTGAATAATTTTCATGCTTTAAAATTCCCTTTGCTTTAAATACTTATGTCTCCTGTAATGCATGGCAGAAGAAATGTTGGCATTAAATAAGATGGTGGCAGTGGAGATGGAGAAGTATCAGTTTGGGGCTGTATTTTGCAACAAAGCCAATTCAACTGGCTGGTAGATTGGAAGTAGGAAGTAAGGGAAATAAAAGGATCAAAGAAGATTCCTAGTTTTAGTAAGAGAATCCAGAGTATTTACTATCACAAGGAAGAATTTTGAAGAAGAGCAATTTGGGCAAAAAAATATAACTGTAGTGAAATTCTATCTGTAAGCACTTAGGATGTCAGTGAATTCCTTCTAATAATGCCTCTTCCTTTATAAGATTAGTACAGACAAAGGAGGAAAGAGCAAATGAATTGGGTTTAAAAAATTGTGTTCTTTAGAAAGACGTATTAGGGTAGTGGTTATAAGTGTGGGTTCCAGGATCAGACCGCCTTATTAGAAATGTGTTACTTCAAAAATTTTATTTAGAAAACCAGTGAGAATTCCACAACGCACACACATGTATCCACCACCCAAACTGACTAGGGAGGATGTAAAGAAATGAGAAGAAAATCTGTTATAACTCTCCTCCATTTTATTGTATGTGCTTCAGTTCCTTTTTCTGTTTAAAAAAAAAAAAAGAAAGCAATAAAACAAAACCGTTATAGTGTTCTCTGTACCCCTATCCTTACCACTGTTTCCCTCCTACCATGAATCAAATTATTTACTTTTCAGTCTGTATTTTTATACTTTGAATACACGTTAGTCATAGGTATATAATTTTGTACATTTAAATTTTACTTTATGGTTAGAATCATATGCATATTATTCTGCAGAATATACATATGCATAGTACATATTATTTTTTCAAAATTTTTGCGTGTAGCATATGTATGCCTGGCACAATTGTAAGCCCCTGAAAAATGTCCGCTGTCATACGGGAACGATGTTGGAGATAAGAATGAAGGAGGAAACAGACAGAACAGGCTCCATCTTGAAAGCAGGACTCCATCTTGGGCCGGACTGTGGACTTTGAGCTGTATGTCCAGTATCTATGGAGACGCCATACCAACTGGAAAACCAGGCCCCTGGAAGAAAGAGCCCCAGGGCTTGTACCTAGACTCTCCATTGCCTAAAAGAATACCCTAAATATCTGTGTAACCAGATAGAATCATACATTCTATTATGCTTATTGGGGTATGACCACAGACCTATTGATAATTGTCCACTGTTAACTACCTAGGCTTAAGGCATATGAATCATGGGTTATCTTTGTATGTTTGTTTTCCTTTGTACAGACTAGTTTCAGGGAATTTGGGGAGGTGGGTTTGTGCATGTACACTTAGGGTATATAAGGTTTTCACAAAAACTGGTCAGGGTCCTTGGCTAAGAGGAGAATCTGCTTTGGGCCTGCTGGTGTAATAAACTGCACTCCACTATCTACACTGTCCTTCTGAGTGAGTCTGTTTCCCAGAACACATGACTACAAAAAGAACACCCTGCTTTAGCCTTAATGAGACTGAAGGAAGGCCCAGTGAGTTAGCTATGTAGACTGAACATTTGGTGCCTTTAAGCCATCTCTGCTCTGTCAATATCCTTGTGACAAATTACACTATTGGGAGTCCCTCTGAATCTAGTATTGCCAATAGTTAATCTGAAGTGTTATATTTTATTTGGCTGTGAAATCCTAGAAGAGTGATCCCCAACCTTTTTGTTACCACGAATTGGTCTCATAGAAGACAATTTTTCCACGGACTAGGGCTGGGGTTGAGGAATGGTTCAGATGGTAATGCAAGCGATGGGGAGCTGCAGATGAAGATTCACTAGCTTGTCTGCTACTCACCTCCTTATGTGCTGCCAGATTCCTGGCCACGGACCAGTACAGGGGTTTTGGGACCCCTGTTCTAGAAAGTAAAACAGTGTTAATCATCTTTATATCTCCAGCCCTTAATGCAGTATCTTGCCTAGAATAGGCTCTCTGTCAATATTTGCTGAATGAGTAAATGAGTGAAATCTGCTAATCATGCAATAGAGATCCCTTAGCAATAAAGAACTGGCATTTTCTAGTGTATATTTGAGGGAGCAAAACTCCTTAGCATTAGAGTTGATACAAATGCTGTTACTTGATGTTAGAGCCTGGCATAGATTTTAAAGCTAAATGGCCTAAAACAAGGTCTGCATGTTTGAGAAAAGAATGGAAGGCAAAAAAGAAAAAGATGATAAAATCTTACAGTGTGTTTCTGATCAAGGCTTATTTCTGTTTGGGTGTAATATACAATACAGATAAATAAACAAAAATAAATTGCACAATTGTACTCATCTCACACATCTAGTAAAGTAATGCTCAAAATATTCCAAGCCAGGATTCAACAATACATGAACTGTGAACTTCCCGATGTTCAATATGGATTTAGAAAAGGCAGAGGAACCAGAGATCAAACTGGCAACATTTGCTGGATCATTGAAAAAGCAAGAGAGCTCCAGAAAAACATCTACTTCTGCTTTACTGACTATGCCAAACCCTTTGACTGTGTGGATCACAGTAAACAGAGGAAAATTCTGAAGGAGATGGGAATACCAGACCACCAGACCTGACTCTGCAGAAATTTGTATGCAGGTCAGGAAGCAACAGTTAGAACTGGACATGGAACAACAGACTGGTTCCAAATAGGAAAAGGAGTACATCAAGGCTGTATATTTTCACCATGCTTGTTTAACTTATATGCAGAGTACATCATGAGAAACGCTGGGCTGGAGGAAGCACACACTGGAATCAAGATTGCTGGGAGAAATATCAATAACCTCAGATATGGAGAAGACACCACCCTTATGGCAGAAAGTGAAGAAGAACTAAAGAGCCTCTTGATAAAAGTG
The DNA here is from genome assembly GCF_910594005.1 of Cervus elaphus. Classification (NCBI taxonomy): domain Eukaryota; kingdom Metazoa; phylum Chordata; class Mammalia; order Artiodactyla; family Cervidae; genus Cervus; species Cervus elaphus. The sequence continues at coordinate 28,562,345 of NC_057833.1, read as the reverse complement.
AAAGAGGAGAGTGAAAAAGTTGGCTTAAAGCTCAACATTCAGAAAACTTAGATCATGGCATCAGGTCCCATCACTTTATGGCAAATGGATTGGGAAACAGTGGCAGACTTACTTTTTTGGGGCTTCAAAATCACTGCAGATGGTGACTTGCAGCCACGAAATTAAATGACACTTTCTCCTTGGAAGAAAATTTATGACCAATCTGCTGCTGCTAAGTCACTTCAGTCATGTCTGACACTGTGCGACCCCATCCCTGGGATTCTCCAGGCAAGAACACTGGAGTGGGTTGCGATTTCCTTCTCCAATCTACACAGCATATTAAAAAGCAGAGACATCACTTTGCCAACAAAGGTCTGTCTAGTCAAAGCTATGGTTTTTCCAGTGGTCATGTATGGATGTGAGAGTTGGACTATAAACAAAGCTGAGCACCAAAGAATTGATGCTTTTTGGTGTTGGAGAAGACTCTTGAGAGTCCCTTGGACTGCAAGGAGATCCAACCAGTCCAACCTAAAGGAAATCAGTCCTGAATATTCATTGGAAGGACTGATGCTGAAGCTGAAATTCCAATACTTTGGCCACCTGATGCAAAGAACTGACTCATTTGAAAAGACCCTGATGCTGGGAAAGATTGAAGGTGGGAGGAGAAGGGGAGGACAGAGGATGAGATGGCTGGATGGCACCACCGACTCAATGAACATGAGTTTGAGTAAACTCCAGGAGTTGGTGATGGACAGGGAGGCCTGGCGTGCTGCAGTCCATGGGGTCGCAAAGAGTCAGACACAACTGAGAGACTGAACTGAAAGATAATTCATTACTAATACAGACTAACAACTAATTCATTTTGTATATTCATAACAAAACACAGTATAACAATGATTTTCACCTGTATTTAATATTTGTAAATGGGCATTTTAAATATTACTGTGTCACTGCACATACACATTACATTTATGAATCAGAAAATATTCCTTAATAGATGCCTTCATTTCATAGTATTCAACTATGTGCAAATATTTAAACAACTAAAATATAAAATATTTACCTGTATTCTTAATGGATATGATGTACCAATCCATTTTTTTGTCACTCCAAATCACAATATACTTTTCTAAGTAAACCATATATCAAGTCATGTGAATAGTACATAAAATGTTGTAAAATAAAATCACAATTGGGTTAAATATAAAAAGCACTAGATTCTTGGTGGACATCCACATATTATAGAAATTAGGCATTCAACCCTATATAGTAATTAAGAAACTAGAGACACATGCCTCTAAATCAATCATCCAAAATCAGTCACAACAAAGACACTAATAATTAATTTCTTTACAATGAAAACATTTCCAAATCACAGATGTAATCTACTTTGAATAATATTTAACACTGTAACAGTTCAGTGCAATTTAATAATTGGGGCACCCCTTGAGAGAGATTTATTTTTTAATCAAACAAATTTAAATGAAGAAATTGTGCTCCAATTTTACCCAAAGTTAATTTCTAAATCTTTATAAATATTCTGCTTGTCACCATTCTTTTAAGGTTATATTTTTTATTTATTTTTATTATTTTTTATTATACAATTAAGAAATTTTACTCATTATAAAATTTCATGTATCTAAATATTGCTATACTGATGACATGGCTGAAACTATTTCATGTTCCATATTAACATTCCAAACACATATGAAGCTATCATCAATGATGTGCTGATTTTTCTAGATGTCTATAAAAGCAAATTAGCCCCTTAAAGTGTCTTAGAAAGCTTTTTTTCTTTTCTGAATACAACTGCATTCATATTCTACAAGTAGCAAGTCTGAATATGTGGGAAATATTTGCCATTAAACCTTCCTATGTGAAATGTAAATACAAAATCACCTAATAGAGTCCTATCTCAGCTTCTAATTGGAATTATGTATAACATCTTTGGAATATAATTATGTGAGCTACACTTAACCATCTGGGCACTTTGTTTACTGCAGACAAATTGCAATGGTGTAGTAAAATATGTTGTTTCTTATTAAACAGGTATGACAAATTTGTCTTTATAGAGAAATAGCATTTTCTCTGACTTTCAGAATAAGGTGGTCACTCGCAGCAGCTTGATATAAAAGGTAGACAAGTCAACATTAATAAAATACTATCACATATACTGAAAGCACGATTTAACAATGGCTAACAATTTCAGAAGATAAAACACTCCAAGGAGTGTCCACCTGTGTTATTATTATGTTGAATAAATAGTCTTTGAACAAATTAGAGAGCTAAACTTACTGAGCAGGCCAGATAATTAAATAATTACACATTTTGATTGAAAAAAAGATGTAGTTCATTAAAACAGAGACTCTAACTTCATTTCTGTAGCTAAGCTTCTGTTCCAATGCCAAGTTTGTACTTTAATTAGAACAAAAGACCAACATTAACTTCGATACAACATAATAATTCATAATAATGATTGTATATTAATCTCTTGAGCTTGCTGGAATATAGCACATGACATATGGCATGGTACAGGCACCTGTGTGATCCTTTTGGGACTGAGGTGGTGCATATTAATTAGCCCCTGGAAAATAAAATCTGCTTCCTTCTGAGAAAAGCTACTTCAGTGCTTATTGGCTTAAGACATCAAAGGGATTCGAAAGAATGTTGTTAGGTTCTGCCTACACATGTTAGAGCTTTGTCTAGATGTAGGCTCTGCATCTAGAATCAACTGCAATTAGCTGAGTTAATTCTTGACAGAGCCTGCTTAAGAAATTAGAGTAGTCATACATTTCTTTGGCCTTGATGACTGTATTTTGTCTAAAAAAAATAAAAATTGCCATCTTGGTTACACAAAACTGCAAAACTTTTTTTTAAATTTATTTATTTTACTTTACAACATTGCATAACTATTTTAATTCAAATACAAAATAATCTAACCAGAACATATTAAAATTTGAAGTAGCTTTATCTTGAATGTTACCTGAAAGTGCCTCAATTTAATCCTTTGCCTTGTAAATTCAGATACCACTTGAGTATGAGATTCTAAATGTCTTTAAGAAATATGCCATCTCACAATCAGCCAGCTCTGAAGATTCTTGATGGCCCCAGGAGTGCTCAAGGCACTTCAGTGTACATCTTTGAAGGATAATGGAATGGTATTATGGAAATAAAATTCTGGCTGATTAACAGATAAATGTACATTGAAAAGACTAGATACTAAAATTAGTTTCTCATAGTTAAAAAAAAAAAGCCTGATCCCATTGCTAGAGTATATCTAAAAAGGGAAAACAGAACTGAGTGAGCACTGTGGTGACCAAAATAGGCTATGTTTAAAAATTTTCTTTTGCAACTCCTCTTTTAAATTTACCTCACTTGAAATTCTAAACTGCATAAGATAAACCCACTTAACTGAAAAGTATTTACACTTGATGGGGTGCTTAAAACTCTTGGAAGTTTAAGTTCTTTCTAAAGCAATTCTAATGAGTCTTTTTTAAGCTAGCAATATAAACTCAAGCAAGAAATACAAATTTACTAGTGCACCTAGGCAGAATATTTCTTTGCTCAAATATCACATGTCTATTTTTTCTCCTGTGTTGCATCCATGCTCCTGTAATGGAACTGTTAGGTTGCTGATCTATCTTTTGGGATGTATAGACCCATTTGCCTTCCACTCAACACATGGATTGGCAGTTTAAAATATAATTCTATCGAGGGAACTTGTAGTTAAGACACATTTAAATGGTCCTTTAACCATTCTGGTTTAAACCTTTAAACCAGATGACAATGCAATATCAGTGAAAAAGTTTAGTTTTTGGAGTAATTAATCACACATACCACAGAATGTCTCATGAGGACACTTTTGGCGAGGTCTACCAATTACGAAAATAGTTTTTCATTTCAGGCAAAGATGCTGACTGTAATAAAAGATGCTGATGGTAACAAATCATTTTATTTTCATAACACCTATCTTTGCAATGGAGAAACCTATTGTATGCTATACATTTAAAAAGTACATGTAATTTAAAATACATGTAATTTAAAAAGTCAATTAGTTATTCTGAGATTTAAGTATGATACAAAACTGAGGTTGTAAGTCCCAGCACTTGGTCTTCCCCCGTCAACTAGTTGTCATGATATTCTACAATGGTAGACTTATTTTTGTGCTCTTATTTACCTACTTATTTTTGTGCTCTTATTTACTTATCTTCTAATTTACCTACATATGTCCACCATTGTTGGGGTGGGCTACCATCATGAGGAATAATGTTGTTGGTTTCTTCAGACTCCTTAGTTCAACCAGTGAAGTGGCAGATGACATAGTCTGATCAGTTGTGCAGTAATACATTAAAAATTTCAATAATGTCACTTTCTGTAACTGATTCTTAACTTTCTGTGACACCCAGCATGAAGAACACAGGTCTGGAACCCAGGGGGCCCAGCAGAGACACATACATCAATCATCTTTATTAGCTATGGAACTTTGGGCAGTCACTCAACTAAATTTCCTCATCTTTTAAAATAAGTTGGCATGAGGAGTCAATTAGAAAAAAAAAGTACATTAAATTGAGAAATGTGCCTGACTTGTAGCAGGCACAGACTTAGATTCATCTGGGGCCTTTTCTGAGAAATACAATGGTTACTCTCTCTTTCTTTAAAATGCCATTATTAGCAAAGCTAGAAGTATCTCCTATTATTGTGACCCTTCAATTTTTTTAGTATGTAGCCACATGATGTTTTCTCAGGAGGACCCAGGATTATTGATGTAGATGAGAAATCATTAAGCATAAGGATCATTTGGGAAATCTTGCTAAAAATATAGATTCCTAGGCTCCCTTCCCCAAAAACCACATTTTGAGAAATACAGATTTAAACTGCCAATTTAATGTAGGGGAAAATGCTCTCTTATAAAAGTATTTTGCTTAATACCCTTCTTCCTGAGCACTGGTATCATATAGAGACTCTCTCTACTTTCCCACAAGTACACAGGCTTGTGCCCTTTGCGTGAACTCCCTGGGACAGTTCTACTTGTTAGGTATATTGAGAGAATGAACTGGTCCCTAATTGAAAAAGCAGTGCTTCCAGCCCATCCAGCATCTGATATAATGACTAGTTACCTAGAATATAATGGAAAAGACCATTTAGAACTCTGTTATATGAGAAAACAAACAAGCTTAAATTTTAGCTGCCCTTCTGCTACTAACTAAAACTGTGACTCTCCCCCAATTCCTTGACCACTTTGTCTGCAGTTACTGTACCTGATGGGGGTGCTGATGCTTTCCCTGACTGAAGGTAATAGTCTCAGACTTGAATCAGAGTGTCTTAGGCTTTTTTTTTTTTACTCTGGAATCTGTGCTTTTTTTACAAAGAGCGGTATTCCAGGTGTACCCTGCCTGAACCTAAATTGCAGTGGTCCACATCTGCCACCTTTTCTTGGGGGAATAATCATTTATGATTCATTATGGACTGGCACAATGCTATGTATGAAGGGTGGTGAGAAGTACCAGGCACCCAGATATTTCAGCAGTGATTTAACCTAACTACCAATTCATTGAAAATACTTATTAATAACTTGCATAGGATTTTATTTACTTGGATCGTTAGGGGAAAATTTAAATGACATAAATTTCAAGGAACCCTGAGGTAATCAGACTATAGCAGTAATGTTTCTAGTTAAGAGGTTCATTTCAGTCAAAGATGAGCAGCATTTACAGAATTGGTGGATATCTGTTTCAATTATAACTCAATTTCTTAACATAATCTCTTAAATAGGCTAATAAAAACATGTTTGTCCATAATTAACTTCAGTTTCTGAGTATCAAATATCATATGATTTAGAAGTAATAAGTACAGAATATTGAGACTTTGATCTGTGCAGTGTGGGTTAGCTAAATACACAATTTTTCAACAAAAATGTGCAAACACAAATATTCATGTTCTCAACTCTATTGGAGTCTAAAGGAGTGAATTTACTTAGGATTTTGTTCTAAAATGATAAACTACCAAATCGATAATTATTTGTCTTTGTCTATTTTAAACCCAGCTCCAAAGGAAGAATTAAAATGAACACACTGAAATTTAATTCACTATTTCTGATCCCTTGGTACAGGGATTCTATTATTTGACCTGACCCAAATCTGTATGTGTATTCCTCTTGCCTCTTTTCTCCTCTTTTTCTGTGGAAGGAGAGAGGGTACTGACACCAAGGCATGTGGGAGTTTGGTTCTTTAGCCCCTTCCTGTAGCCACTTCTCAACATGGCAAATACTTTCAGACAAACACATGCATTGGTTAGAAATATATATTGTAAGGCAGTTTCCTTTCTTATGTAAAATATGTGCACACAAGCAATTCATTGAAACTGAGTTTCTGCTTGAATTACCTAGCTAATTGCTTCTATTCTCTTCTTTGCCTTGAGCACATAAACATTACTTATAGTAAGAACAGCTGACCCTTATAAATCAGTTAATCAATGCTGACAATTCTTTCCCTTTAACTTCAGTTTTCCTTTAAACTAAGATTAGGTGTATGTTCATTCATACACATAAAAGATTTAGACCTATAGGCACTATTTGTGAAGTTGCTTTGGAGGTGTGTGATAGGGACATGTGTTTGAATGTTGTGTTAGAGAAAAATAAACCACATGAAATACTCTGAAGATATGCTTCCTTAGAGAAATTGCTTTATCCAATACTAAATCAATTTCTAAAGGTAAGCTCAGACTTTAAACACTTAATGGGATTCTGTGGTTTGGGGAATAGTGAATACTAAGGCCATTCAGTGGCCTTAGTATGGAAAGCTTCATTTTCAACATGAGCGAGGAACTGAAGCATGGGAAAGATACACTCTTAAAGTAATAAAGTATTTTCTGCCTAAAAGTAGAAGCATGAATATATTATGTGTTGTCATCTCAATCACAAGTAAGGATAGAGAAGAAAAAAAAAGGTTTTTCATAGAATTAAGGAGCTTTTCTGTTGATCAAAACAACTATTTCATTCATCAGAAGTCCTTTTTGCTAGTGGCAGAAATAGCAATTTGATACTTTTTAAGATATTTTGGGTTTTCAAAGAGAAACTTTGCTACTTTCCTGTGGAAATTATATGGTATTCTGAGAAAACTGCCTTTCAGAAAGGAGTTTCAGAAAAGATACATGAATGAGGAGCAAAGTGAGATGCTTTCATTTTAAAGTAGCTCTATTTCAGTGCTTCCAACAGAAACAACACAGGAAGAAATACATATTTTCTCCCTCATAAGACATATATCACTCCTGAAATTTTTACAAAATCAACTGAGACAAATTAGGGGTTTCAAAGCTAGTCACCTTATAAGTGGTTAGGAAAAAAATTTACAATTAAATTGCTCTGTGCAGCTACCTTGCAATTTTCCCCTGGAATGTTTATGGCTCTTTTTTTTCAATTAATACTTAAAAAAATACATTTTCATAACCAGTGTATTACTACATCTAGTTGTGTTATAAACAGGCACTTCATTTCATAAAATAGACACATTCAAAGTGGTTTTCGTCAACCAATCACTCAGTCAGAATACTTGTTGTTCATATTGAATATTTGATAGTGAAAGTTAATCTGAAACCATATCAACTGTCCATTTCTATTACAGAAGCTAGGTCACTAAAGCTCTAACACAGGTAATCATTTCTATTCCTACATGTTTTATCCATAGGAACAAAGACTGTCCAGAACGTCTTTGAAATTTTTTCCCCAAATATTTTATATATATATATAGAAAAATACAGCAGATTTCTTTTTAATAGATAAATCTTAAGTATTATTTTCAATAACTTGCTTTTACATAATCAGAAATCTAGATATAAGAAAAATATTAAATGTGCAAAATGCTCTTTTTACACGTACATCAAAAAATACAAAGGAAGAATAGCTTTATACTTATATAAAAAGCCATTGAGGGGAAAAAGTCTTCCATGTCAGAAAATCTGGTGAGATTAGAGCTTTTTCTTGAGGAATTGTAAACAAACTTTTTAAAATGCTGAGAGTTTTCTCAGTTCTTTCCAACTAAGACACTCTCGAACACATCAAGTCCCGCTTTGAAGTAAACCTGAGCTGCATTAATGCTATTCAACACCTCTGACAGGGCTTCTTGAAGGGTCTCATTTGATGCAAGTGACTTGCAGCGCTCCCAAGCCTCCAGGAGTATTGAAAACTGGCTTGTCTTCCCATCAAGGTGGTATAGGATATTTCTGAAAATAAATAAATAAATAAATAAAAAACACAGAATGAATAAATGTTTTAGGCACCATGCTATTTTTGTATCAAACATTGTAAAAAATATTTTCAAGAAACAGTGATGCTTTAAATAATTGAAATAATTATGAGAATACAATATTATCATTTTGAGGCCACTATTGAATGAATGGATTTGGACATTGATCATCAAAAGTTCCCTCTAGTGATGAGAGATATAGAACTAGACAGTATGTACCTCCTGATGGAAGTACACAATACTATCAATGAAATAAAGTATTTTTGCTAAAAAAAGAAAAACAAACAAAAAAACCCACTGAATCTGATGAAGCTTCTAATTGCTCATAAACACAAGGGACAGAAAATATAAAAATAATACTGCAGTGTGTCATCAGCAAAATACTGTGAAAAATTCTATAGGACAAATGGCCCAGTTTATTCAATGACCAAATTATAACAAGAAATGGGTGACAGAGGAACTACTAGACCAGGGTTTCTTAGCCTTTCACTATTGACTTTTGTTGGGGGTTGGGGCTGAGGTAGATAGTTCTTTATTGTGGCAGCAGTCCTGTGCATTGAAGGATATTTAGCACTATCCCTGACCTCTACCCACTGGGTACCAGTAACACCCCTCCTGTGGTTGTCCCAGTTAATTTGAACTACTTACTGTACCAGAATACCATCGACTGGGTGGCTTAAGCAATAAGCATTTATTTTTCACAGTTTTGAAAGCTAATCCCAAGATCAGCGTGCCAGTATAAACAGATTGTCGGTGAGGGGCCTCTCCCTGGCCTATTGCATGCAGACAGAGGGATCCCATGTCTTCTCTTCTTTTTGTAAGGGCTTTAATCCCATAATGAGGGCCCCACCTGTATAACCGAACCTAAGTTGAATTAGGTTCTCCAAAATATAGCCCCATTGAGGTTAAGATTTTAATGCATGTCTTTATACTGGGAAGACACAAACATTCAGTTCATAGCTGTTTTACAAACCAAAAGTGTCTCCAGACTGCCAAAATTGTCCCTTACAAGGCAAAATTGCCCCCAGTTGAAAGCTGCTGCTTTAGATTACAAGAAACAACAACCCATGTATATCTGTAAAGTACAAATTTTCTAGGTCTTTATTCAAACAATTTTAAAAATGAGAACTAGTATAAAAGTTAATTAAGGATTTGTTAATATTAACAAACAATATTTTAGGTATGATAATGGTATTATCAGTATATTTTCTTAACTTCTAGAAATACATATAGTAATATTTGTGAATGAAAAGTTACTACAGTTAAAATTTGCTTCTAAATATTTGGAAGGAAAAAAGGAGAGTGGAACTTTGGACATCACAGGTAGAATAAGATTGACCATTAGCTAATAATTGTTGAAATGGGTAATGTATTCATTATCCTGTTCTCTTTCTTTGTATGTGTTTGACATTTAGAATATCTTCTCATAAGTGTAGAGTATGTAATATGATGGTGCTTTGAAATTTATCCTAATATCTGAGAAAGAGGTATTTGGCCTTGGGCAGGTCTAAAGAGATTCCTTTTATTAGTTGATAAGTAGAAAGAGATGCATTTTGGTAGAGAGGAATGGATTATTGCATCATTTGACTTATTTCCAAAAAAAAAAAAAACCTATCTGAGCTAGCTGAAATTCCATGCTCTAATATGAGAGGCAAATATATAAATAATTAAAATAAGGTCGTTGATTGTCATGCTAGACATGTAAAGTCTAGTGATAACAGATGAAGGATTGCCACTGGCAAAGTTTATCATGGAGAATACTTCATCTTGAAGGATGATGGAAACTACCAGCTATAAGGGCAAAAGAAAGGAAATAAGCTAGAAAGTGGATATAACACCATATGCAGGAGGAATTAGCATATGCAGAGGTATGGATTTATAAGACAGCTTACTATTCTTAGTGGATCAGTGCCAGTGCTTCTGTATGATCAGGGCACAAGGCCAGAGTGGGCAGCTATAGAAGAGTTGGGAGAGCAAGCCATTGGCCACATCATACCAGGCCTTCCATACCAAGCTAAGGAGGTTATACTTTTTCTTATGGGCAGTAGGAAACTAATGAAAGTTTTTAAGAAAGAAAGAAAGTTTATTTGACTTTATTTTGGTATAGTTACTTTGGTTATAATACAAAACCTAGAGAACCACTTACTGCAGATGAGCAGTGAACAAAGATGTCAGTGACGCTAGTGGTAAAGAATCCACCTGCCAATAAAGGAGACACAAGAGATGCAGGTTTGATCCCTGTGTCAGAAAGATCCCCTGGAGAGGAAATGGCCACCCACTCCAGTATTCTTGCCTGAGAAATTCCATGGTCAGAGAAGCGTAGTGGACTACAGTCCATGGGGTCGCAAAGAGTCAGACATGATTGATCAAATGGAGCAAGGATGCATGTTAAGTTTGAGATGGTGGAGCAAGGGCCACAGCATAAGATTTAGTTAATTTATAATTATCCCTAGTACTGACCTAGTGGAGAAGGGATAGGCTACTCACTCCAGTATTCTTGGTCGTTCCTTGTGGCTCAGCAGGTAAAGAATCCTCCTGCAATGTAGGAGGCCTGGGTTCAATCCCTAGGTTGGGAAGATCCCCTGAAGAAGGGAAAGGCTACCCACTCCAGTATTCTGGCCTGGAGAATTCCATGGACTGTATAGTCCATGGGGTCAGAAAGAGTTGGACATGACTGAGCGACTTTCACTCACTAGCACTGATCTCAGTTTTAGATAGAATTCTGGATCATTGTTTCCTAGCTGATCAAGACTCCACTACTTGAGCCTCTCCTGAACTTCATAAACTCAATAATGAAGCCTATAATGTTAGTGCAAATTACATCAATTAGGTTATTTTGCATTCTCCTGTACTCCGGTGGTGAATGGACATTGAAATCTGCTTACTCACTCATGACAGAACCCTACAAGTTATCTCTTTTCCTTAAGTATCCAACTGGTCTCTGAAGATACTCACTCTTCCATCTTTTTCATGTCTTTTTGTCTCTTATTGGGCCCTGATCCCAATATTTTCAAGGATAAATTATGATATCATTGCTTTACATGTTTGAGTTGAGAAATATGTTACTTTATCAAGTCTATATATGTTACTTTATCAAGACCAACCTAGACACCATATTAAAAAACAGAGACATTACTTTGCCAGCAATGGTCTGTCTAGTCAAAGTTATGGTTTTTCCAATAGTCATGTATGAATGTGAGAGTTGAATTATAAAGAAAGCTGAGCACTGAAGAATTGATGCTTTTGAACTGTGGTGTTGGAGAAGACTCTTGAGAGTCCCTTGGACTTCAGTGAGATACAACCAATCCATCCTAATGGGAATCAGTACTGAGTATTCATTGGAAGGACTGATGCTGAAGCTGAAACTCCAATGCTTTGGCCACCTGATGTGAACAGTTGACTCTTTAACTCTTCTGTTTAACCCTCATCCAGAGGCTCTTTAGTTCCTCTTCCCTTTCTGCCATTAGAGTGGTGTCATCTGCATTTCAGAGGTATGCAGATGATACCACTTTGTATTAAGGAAATTTGTAGTCATAAAACTTTGTATTAAGAACATATATTCTCTCTAGATATGGGAGGGGAAAAAAAAAACATCTTCCAAATGGAGAGGCAAGTTGGTCATGAGCAATGCTTTAGCTATGAGAAAGGAAATGGCAACCCACTCCAGTATCCTTGCCTGGAAAACTCTGTGGACAGAGGAGCCTTGGTAGGCTATAGTCCATGGGTTCGCAAAGAGTCGGACATGACTGAGCAACTTCACATACCCTGAGAAAAATGTGGATTCAGTTTACAAGGAGAATATTCCTTGAAATAGAGATTTCCGTCTTGCTATTTCCACAACCTTCATAAAATTAAAGAACTTTTCAGAAGAAGCCACTGTGCTGTGTTAAAATAATCATGTAAAAATATGTATATACATAGACTTATGTATACATGTGTTTTATGAGTAAAAGTTTTTACTATATAAAACTGACAAAATAATGAAAATTAGCAAAACACCTAATGGAAGTTTCCCTAAACATTCATTTTATATTATTAAGTTGGTGGGGGGGGGGTGTGTGGCTAAAAAACCCTGCTAATACAGAGGAACCTTGATACAAGCATGGAATTTTCCCAGAAGAAGATGAAACTGCTTCAGACAGTCATATGTATTCTCCTACATGACAGAGGCTATACACAAGTCACAATTTTCATGTTAACATAATCCTTAATTGCCATAGAAAAAGGAGTGGATTTTAGTGTCAGGATACCTGTCAAACATTTTTAAATTCACAGTAAACCATTTAGATAAATTGATATATAAAAATTGGTTTAGTGTTTTGACAATAAAAGTAGTTTAAAATATATTTTAATTAATCATTTAAAAAAGTATTCATTGTAGACAACTTATACCGCTTTACTACTAAGGGTTACTAAGTTAGTGTAAGAAAAATATTTTATCATCTCATTAATATTCATAGTTTTGAATTCTCTTCCTCTACTTTATTAGTTTCATGTTTAATTATAAATCATTTAATGGCAAATATATTTCTGGAATTTAAGAGTGCAAAAATATTTTCAAAAGCTGTACCAAATACTTCCATTCCTTGAGGGTATGCTATTCAGCATGCTGACAAAGATATTGTAATCATTGTTATTCAGAGCTGCCCTTTAAATGAGTTGTACCATTGCAATTAATACATTATGGGAAATACGTTTAATGATTTGGGTGCTGTTATAGTGACTATTCCACATATTCAAAGCCCACTAGCATGAAATATATTCCTAAATACACATTCTATGGTTATTAAATGTTAAATGTTATTAATATTCAGTTTAATGATAATATATTAATAAAACATGCTCATAAAGGTTATAGGATTAATCCTTCAATGACAGTTCATTTAAGCACGAGCACAATCTCTAATATATTTACATAAAACTTCAGCCATAACTAGTATAAAATATTGAGAAGAGAGATAGTGTGGAAGAATAAAAATTCACAGTAGATAAAATGTTTAGGTCTAAGTACAATACATACAACACTGTGGTTTTTAAAAAACTGGAAAGCAATACATATAATCCTTAAAGACCAATGCAATGGAATCTGCAATGTGCCAACATTTGCTTTTTTCTAACTTGTAAGCAGCTCAGTAATACTTTTGTAATGACTGTAAACAAGCCATGTGCATAGAAATGAGTCCTTTTTGGTTTGTGAAAATTCTACAGGGAGCTAAACACACTTTCCATATGCTACATGATTCAAGTAGTAGGCTGTGGCAGCTATTATGTAAGATAAACACTCATATCCATTTCGAGCCAAACTGGATACAGATCAGCTTAAAACTACAGACACTTAGATTCTGGTTGAAGATAAGTGACTAGTATTCTTTCATCATAGTTTAAGAGAGAAACTTCATGTAGGGTTGTTGCTGACTTAAGGAAATTGATCTTTATTATAGTAGAATTTATTTTTTACTTTGATAGATTGTTTTACCTTAAATTGAGGAAAACAAAAATACCTTCTTTAAGCTTTCATGAGAAGGATAATTTCACCTATTGATTTTTCAGAAGCAGCTTATCTTTTTACTAGTTCTCTTTTGCATACTAAAAACCATTTAGCTTTCTGCTAACAGAAAATAAAGTTCAGTATTTGTAGATCTTTTCCCAAAATGTATCATCACATTATTTTTGTTGTATTATTTGAATGGAAGACCAAAAAAAAAAAAAAAACACACACACAAAACCCAGCCACATATGTGTCTATATACTTCTTAGTTCTGAGACATTTCTTACATATTCATTCATTGGTTAAGTACCCTTGGGGAGCAAAACTGCTACTATATCATGTTTTTAGTATGCAAGTTATTCTTACCTTTGAAAATATTTCAATTAGATCAGTGTTTGTTATGGAAGCTTCTAAGCCAAAAGGTCTTTTTTTTTCCCATTTATTTTTATTAGTTGGAGGCTAATTACTTTACAATATTGTAGTGGTTTTTGTCATACATTGACATGAATCAGCCATGGATTTACATGTATTCCTCATCCCGATCCCCCCTCCCACCTCCCTCTCCACCTGATCCCTCTGGGTCTTCCCAGTGCACCAGGCCCGAGCACTTGTCTCATGCATCCAACCTGGGCTGGTGATCTGTTTCACCCTAGATAATATACGTTTCGATGCTGTTCTCTAGAAACATCCCACCCTCGCCTTCTCCCCCAGAGTCCAAAAGTCTCTTCTGTACATCTGTGTTTCTTATATTCTCATGTTATATGACCAAAATTGAACCTCAATTAAATGGAGTTAAAAAATGTCAACAGTATGCATCAGAATATTCAAATATGTTTCTCCTTCTCATGTATAGAATCATATTTTTCAGATTAGGAAAGACTTGGAATTAACCAACAGCCAGTCAAAAGGCACATGTCTTGTAGGAAAATAGAGTGGAAAGAAAGTGAGAAAATACCCTTGAAGAGTTTCAATGTCAAGAGTCTGTTCTTTACAACCACAAGGAGTTACATGCCTTATTGAACCATTCCTGTTCTTAAACCTGCTTTAGTTCAATTCAGAAGTTTCCTGGCAGAAAGAATGGACTGTGTTATTAATTCAATAAATCACCATCCTATTTGCATACACATAACATGCATTTCAGTATGGCATGTAGAGACATCAGACCTAATTAAAATATTACTTAATTGAAATCATTTTAGTAGTTATCATGTTTAAAATAACATTAATTCCACCCTCATGCCTATCTTCTCTCATCTGTAACAATTTGGATCTTATAAATGTAATTCATACAGTCATCCTGACCCACACACAACACAAAGAGACTACTAAAAGGAAAGTGTAATGCATTATTGATGACACTAATGAAATTACAACACACATCACTCATTTTAATGGGTCTGTTTCAATGACATATCACGGTGACCAGGAAAGTGCAGTGCCAAACTCAGAAACCTAATTAATAACTCCCAGCAGCATCAGTGAAGGAGATGAAGCATCTTTACTCAACTGACAAATCTTTTCCACTCAGCTAAAGCAAAGGAAAACTGAAGAAAATGAATTTTGAAACAAAGGCATCTAAAGTCTTCATGAGTCATTTCCTTGCGTGTGAATTAGCAAATTAATGATGGAAATGATGACTCTCTTTCAAATGTTCCTTTTATATTCATAAATGCACAAAGGATGCCACCCATTCTAAATGTGAATTAATATTCATTAGACCCCATGTCGAGAAAGTCCTAAATGAAATCACACTAAATAATAAGTCATGTCTTTTAAAATTGACTGGGTATGCATGTGGAATGCAGAAAGAAAAGGTCAGTTCGGTACCTCACAATTGTTGCTAACTCTTTTTAGGGATTATATGAGTTGTACTCCATAATTAACAGTGGATTACTGTATTTATATCAACATTAGAAAATATTATGTGACTTGGATACTCTATCCATGAGAAGTCACAGAATACCTGGCTATACTATTTATAGTACAAATGTCCATTCAGCTAAATTTCAATATGGTCTATACTAGCAAAAGCATCAATGAGAATTAAGGCCATTGTTGATACTGTCAAGCCGTAAATTCACTTTGCAGAAAACTGAGGCAGAAAAACATGTGTGGTAGATTGTTTGTTTGCAAAAATGGCTACAGTTGTTCTCCCTGTATGCAGGCTGCTTCAAAAAGTGACTGCAGTTCTTTCCAACAAGAGGTGGGGTCTACAATCAAGAAATGGGCCAAAGAACTAAACAGACATTTCTCCAAAGAAGACATACAGATGGCTAACAAACACATGAAAAGATGCTCAACATCACTCATTATCAGAGAAATGCAAATCAAAACCACAATGAGGTACCATCTCACGCTGGTCAGAATGGCTGCTATCCAAAAGTCTACAAGCAATAAATGCTGGAGAGGGTGTGGAGAAAAGGGAACCCTCTTACACTGTTGGTGGAATGCAAACTAGTACAGCCACTATGGAGAACAGTGTGGACATTCCTTAAAAAGCTGGAAATAGAACTGCCATACAACCCAGCAATCCCACTGCTGGGCACACACACCAAGGAAACCAGAATTGAAAGGGACACGTGTACCCCAATGTTCATCGCAGCACTGTTTATAATAGCCAGGACATGGAAGCAACCTGGAGGTCCACCGGCAGACAAACAGATAACAAAGCTGTGGTACATATACACAATGGAATATTACTCAGCTATTAAAAAGAATGTATTTGAATCAGTTCTAATGAGGTGGACGAAACTGGAGCCTATTATACAGAATGAAGTAAGTCAGAAAGATAAACACCAATACAGTATATTAACGCATATATATGGAATTTAGAAAGAGAGTAAGAATGACCCTACATGTGAGACAGCAAAAGAGAGACAGATGTAAAGAACAGACTTTTGGACTCTGGAGGGGGGAAGGCAAGGGTGGGATGATTTGAGAGAATAGCATTGAAACATGTATATTACCACATGTGAAATAGATCGCCAGTCCAGGTTTGATACACGAGACAGGGAGCTCAGGGTCAGTGCACTGGGATGACCCTGAGGGATGGTGTGGGAAGGGAGGCAGGAAGGGGGTCCAGGATGGGGGACACATGTACACCCATGGCTGATTCATGTCAATGTATGGCAAAAACCACCACAATATTGTAAAGTAATTAGCCTCCAATCAAATGTATCCTGAATAATCTTATTGATTATATAGCTATTAAAAATAGACCATATATTCCTTAATAACTATAGATACAATTTTATTTGACTGAAAGGATTTAGAGAATTCATTCAGTTGACATTTGAAATAGACTGTATTAAGGTAAAAAATGCATTATTCCTCTTGAATAGAAAGCACCTTATTCAGTATGATTTGAAAACTTAAAAACCGATAGAACATTAAAATGTTCACTAAATTTTAGCTAGAAGAAAAAAATAAGGACCAAGTAGAATAACTGATCTACTGAAGCTCTGAATGATGATCACAGAGGTTGAAGGTATTTAATGAAGGAATGTACTAATGTAAAATTAGTCATAAACACTTGAAAGATTACGTTTCACATTTTATAGAATTGTTATATGTGTTATTAAACATTCACTTTGAAAGTGTAACAAAAAATAATATTTTAAAGGAACTCTGTTCCTTAGCTGTGTAAATTTGCTCACAATTTATTTTTGTATTATATCTATATTATTGCTTGTCTAAGGAAACAGGAATGCTGTGTTTCTACCAGTAAACAAATGGATCCCAAAACAATTTGCTATGAAAATATTTAAAAAATAAAATGATCTGATTTTGAAATACTATTAAATTTTCCAAAATCCAAGTACCAGATAGGCAAATTTCTATTTTTTATGTTGAAATTGACCATTAAAAAAATTAGATTGTGAGTAAATAGTAGAAATATCAGTCCTTTGCTTTGGGAATTCAAAAACAATAGGCATTCACCTGTGCTCTCAGCCATGGGTGTCAGAGGGTTGAAGAGGGTCCCCAGGTACCTAACTCAAAGAAGGTGTACATTTGGTTTTATCAGTCAAAGTTATTTATATCTAATTTGAGAAAAAACATACATTTTTTGATAGTGGGTACATACATAAATATACTACTACATGTAAATGTAATGGTTTACAGAAAAACATTGAGAATGTGGCAGTAACCAAGGGAAGCTGAGTATCATAGAGCACCAAGTTTCTGCTATAGCAGCATATTTAGGACATTGACATTTCAGATACTCCCACTGTGACCCCTTCCCTAAGAATACTTCAGCACCACTGCAACTTTGCTGCCTCTTAACATTTGCTCTGTCATTGCCAGAATCTTGATCCACAAGTAGCATGAATAATCTTGAACTGCTCGTACATCTTTGCCTCACTTCTTTCAGATATGAAGTCCTGGGAGAGCTCATCCAACTGGCTGAACTTAGGTCATGTGCCTGTAATCTAGGAAGAAAATACCTAGATTCAGTCACCTGTGGAGGAGCTAAGCCCTACTTTCCACCAAGCTCATTATAAGGAATTTCCCACTTATAGGAAACAAAGACATTTTTTTTTAATTTAAAAAATTTGAAACCAGAACTCAATATCGACTATGTTAGTGATGGGAAGGGAGAGTGTATTTCCACAGGGTTCTCTTGGAATTATGCTGCAAATTGCTGTTCTACTATATTGCAGTTTTCCCCTTCATGTTAAATGTTTGCAAGTACTCCTGTAATATGGCGGCAGTGTTTATCAAATTGAGTATGTACAAGAATAAGCTGAGGCATTTTAAAAACTGCTCAAGGGATTCAGATGCAATGAGTCTGGGATACCTCATCGGAGTACACATTTTCATCCTGTGCTCCCTTACTTAAACCTGCTGGGTGACACCCATGCATACTCAGCAACTCCCTCCAGTGAGTTTTATATTTACCAAGAGGTCTTGGTTTGGCCTCAAACTAGCTTCTTCCAGTGACATGTTATTATCTACGGAATTACATGATTTATTTAACATTATGATAAATAATGACATATTGAGTGTGAAAGAATCATTCCTGTGAAACTGAACCTGAATGTGTTGGAAAGATTCACAAAGATTAAGTGACACAATGGGAGTGTTGTTGAATTATATGTAAAGAGATAACTGAACATATCATTAGCAGGGGAGCAGGGAACTATAGTGACAATGGAGAAAGAATCTGCATTTAGATTGTTTTGCAAATGCCTATTTATTTCTCCAAAATGAAAAAGCTGAAATTGGAAATCTCAGATGATGTATCGTTAGTGTGTGTGGCTTAAACAGGAAAGTAAATCTAGAATTC
The DNA here is from genome assembly GCF_910594005.1 of Cervus elaphus. NCBI lineage: Eukaryota > Metazoa > Chordata > Mammalia > Artiodactyla > Cervidae > Cervus > Cervus elaphus. Next base: position 28,543,351 of record NC_057833.1, on the reverse strand, counting down.
CAATTCGCATAACAGAACTCAAAGAAAAATCCTTGGTCCTATATCAAAAGATTGGTGATGAAGTTTTGAGTTAAAAATAAACTGCTTTTTCTATCATTTGACCATTTACTGGTTCTGACTGTGTCAGATGAAGGAATGTTTGCCCTTTGGGTATTAGTCAGAACTTTACTGTTAAGAACTATAAAGACATAGGTATCATCTTGAGTTTCAACCATTATGGACCGGTCATTGTGACTTAAAGTATGAGGTTGACAATGGATTGGACTATTTCAGGATCCAAAATAAAAGGTTTTTCATGATTTAGATTCCTATGTATAGACCTCACTTAGATGTTTTAGCCCATTCTCTTAGTAATAATTTATAAATTTCTTGAATTAATCAGTGGATGTATAAACCAAACTGTCAAAATCAAAGGAGAAAGTCATAATTATTTGGCTTTGCTAATTAGAGTATAATCAACCCGAGTAATCCCTTCTAAATTGTATATTCTAAATTCTCTAGTTTTCCTCTTTATGGATCAAAATTTTTTAAAAAATTAAGTTTTCCTTTCGCTTGCTGCTCTAGACTGTGTGATCTCTGAGCAATGACCCAATATATAAATAATCCATTAAATTATACTAAAAAATTAGAATTTATGGGCATTTTTCATAAATAACTCTGTTGTTGGATATTTAGTTCTTTTGCAAGATATATTAGTAAGTATAAACGTCTGAAATACAAATTACTTTTTAAAGTAATTGACTTTATTCAGTGAATAATGTTAATCTGTAGTTACCTTTCTTGAAGACTGATATTTAGTATATGCAAAAAATAGTACATTCAGTTTTTAACTGAACCATTTTGGGAGCTATGGCCCTAAATATAGAAGAAAAGTAATTGGTTATTTCACTGCAGATCTGGATATAAGTCATCTTGAAATTTTGTTCTATCCTTAATGAATGTTCTGGCAGACATATTAATCCAATATTTTAAAAAACAACATCACTAAGTGAATCCTGAGCCATATAAAAACAAGGCATTTAGTAGTAGGTATGTCTAAATTGTGTAAATGTCAGATAGTCTGTGAGGTGGTTGTTTAATTTCATAAAGTACATTAAGATGATTAAATCACATGATTTTAAAGAGTTTTGATATTTTTAATACCTAGATAAGACAGATTCAAAACAGTCTACATTTGGATGGAAAATAGAAGAATATAGCAATTACTATACTAATCTCATCATACCTCAGAAAATCTAAGAATTTTTAAGTATAAGTTGATAGAAATTAAGGAACAATAATTACCTTGACAGCTCAATTTATGAAATACTTATTAAGCACCGAGAACTATATGGAATACAAATGAATTACAAGAGTGGTCTCAGTTCCAAAGAGATTTTGCATTTTGAGTTAAGTGGGAAGAGTAGAGTTTCAGAGCTATTGTCTTTTGCATATGAGGCTAACATAGTAAAACAAAACAAACCCTGATATTCAAAAAGTCTACCAATTTTCTTGCCCGCAAAGACCTCAAAATGAAAAAAAATTTAATAACTGTATATTTTATATTCCGCTGGTGGCTCAGACAGTAAAGAGTCTGCCTGCAATGCAGGAGACCTGGGTTCAATCCCTGGGTTGGGAAGATCCCCTGAAGATGGGCATGACAACCCACGCCAGGATTCGTGCCTGGAGAATCCCATGGACAGAGGAGACTGGCGGGTTACAGTCCATAGGCTGCAAAGAGTCAGACAAGACTGAAGTGACTTAGCACACAGACCCACCCCCATACAGTCAGTGAACTTTGCTTTTCCTCTTCAATGGAATTTAAAAATAATTCACTTTCTAATGAAGATAAGTTCTAGTGAGAACAATTACTATTGGTAGTATTGAGCAGCTATAGATAAATGAAGACTTTGAGGATTAAACTACACTAGTTTTGCCCTCCTGTGCTTTTATTAATGCATGAAGTATCAACTCAGAGAAAATCTTACATCTGAAGATAATGTGGAAACATTTCTTTTTATTCTTGCTGTCTAAGTATTTATCACTTGTCTATACATTTTATATATGTGTGCATGTGAATACATATGTGTGTATTCATAAATGTATGTGTGTAGATAGATATGTAATTTGTGCCACACTGGATGATGAAGAAAAAAGTCTAAATTTTATATCTACCTCCTATATCATATAACTGAATAGTAAGCTGGTTGTTATAGTATAAAATATTACATTTATTAGTAATATAAATCAGTAAGGATAAAAGACAATGAAAACTAAACAAATGTATTGTGTTCTAAGAGATAAAGGTCTAATTATGTTGTTTTATGGGCACCGGGGTAATTATGTAAAGATAGAAATTCCCATGTTACTTACAGGCTGTGGAAGATTTCCATAACAGCCTATCTTGATATCTGTTCTTAAATCACACTCTTTTCTCCAATTAAAGGGTCATCTCCAAATCTTAACCCTTATTATATTTGTTTTATCAAAATAGGACTTTATTTACCGAAACTCTGATTACATTAGTAATCACCCTACTTGCGTAGTGTGAGGTTAACTTAGATATCTAAGTTTATATGCTTACTGTTTCTTTGCCCTACTGCGTGAGGAAGAGCAATTTAAAGAAGCTAAATGTTTGAAAAGAAAACATGAATCACATTTAAGAAGAAATTATAGGAACTTTCCTGGTGGTCTAATGGTTAAGACTATGCTGCCATTGCGGGGGGCGTGGGTTAGATCCTTGGTCAAGGGAACTAAGAACCCATATGCCACATGTCTCTGTCCAAAAAAAAAAAAAAAAATCCAGCCCAGCATGTCAACTCTGATTTAATAAACAGTAAAAAAGAAACTATAAAAAGTAATTTCAACAACAAAGAAAAATGAAAAAATATGAAAGAAATACTAAATGATCAGTATAAAAATCTTGTCCGAGTCTAAAATCCATGCTGTTTCTCAGGATACTAGTTAGTCTTCTTTCCTATCACCACCACTGCATAGCTCTGTGATACATGGCACATTAAAGTTACTTAATTTCTTTGAGATTTTTCTTCCTTACTGGTAAAATGGGAAGTATTATTTACAGTCTAGAGTTTTTGCAGTAATTAGCTAAAATATCTAAAGTGCTTAAGTTGGGCCTGGCGTATACAATAAATACTTTATAAATAGTAGCTATTCTTATTTTTTCAGCTTTTAAAATTTTATATTGGAGTGTAGTTGACTTATGATGTTGTGTTAGTTTCAGGTGTATAGCAAAGTGATTCAGTTACACATATATATGTAGATACCTATTACTTTTCAATTTTTTTTAAATGGTAGCTATTGTTATTACTTTAAATTTCTGGGTTTTCCTTCCTTGGACACATATTATCTCCTCCCCTTAATTCTCATCTAACTCTGTCCTTAATACAACAGAGCTGTGAGATCATCAAATAGCTTCTCATACACGCTAGAGTTCATCGAAAAGGAAGTTTTAGGGAACAAGGGAAAGACAGCTTCTAAGGGTTTGCCAAGAATATATCACCTCTTGCAAGTACCTGTACCAGTAAACCATCTGCCTTTTAATTATCAAAAATAACACCCATTCACTTTGCTGTATACATACAACATATATGTATATGAATGACTGTTTAAAAAGGTGTTTTTCAGGTCAGAATAGTCACATGGCTGGTAGGGACAATACATGGATACACACGTGTATGTGCAAATGTTTTGCTAAACTGTGTTTTAGACTATTAGAAAAAAATGTATCTTGGTCCATTGGTAGATTAAAAAAGCAGATTCTTTTTACTTGTAATGCTTAGAGGATTATGGTAAATCAATGAATAAAAGTTCTATATTTTCTGATTTGATATATGTGAGGAAATCCAGCTACTGAATCTGTGAGGTACTAATGAGAGCACAGGTTTCTTATGGTCTGGAGAACCAGAACACAAATTTGATGAATTTCAGAAAGGAACACACCCCTCATGTTTTGTCAACAACTGAAGGCAAACTTTGTTGATTTACCTCAGTGCAACATAGCATGGTTTCATCATGTTACTGTTTAAACACCATTGTACTCTTTGGAGGATACTTGTCTCTCAGGCAGAACTCCTCAAGAACAGTGTTTCTTGTTCACTGTGGATTTCGCCAGGTGTCTAACAAGTAGATATGGAATAAATTTGATGGTATAAATTTATAATGGTGAAAATAATTGCTAATATTTGTAGGTAATTTAATGTATTGTAGGAAATATGCCACCCAAACATACCACTTTAGCATAAGAATTATTTTTTAATTGCCTTTGCTTTTTGCTTCTCTTCTTTTCCCAGCTATTTGTAAGGCCTCCTCAGACAGCCATTTTGCTTTTTTCATTTCTTTTCCTTGGGGATGGTCTTGATCCCTGTCTCTTGTACATTGTCACAAATCTCTGTTTATAGTTCATCAGGCACTCTGTCTATCAGATCTAGTCCCTTAAATCTATTTCTCACTTCCACTGTATAGTCATAAGGGATTTGATTTAGATCATAACTGAATGGTCTCGTGGTTTTCTCCACTTTCTTCAATTTCAATCTGAATTTGCCTTAGGAATGTTATAGGAGTTTGTTTTTTCTTTTAATTATATTTATGTATTTATAAATGATTAATGATTCCTTTATAATTTTGGTTTGATTTCTGCCATATACCAACATGAATGAGCCATAGGTGTGCATATGCCCCCTCCCTCTTGAACCTTCCTCCCTCCTTCCGCCCTTCCCCCTGCCCCCAGGCTGTTACAGAGTCCTGGTTTGAGTTCCCTGAGTCACAGAGCACATTTCCACTGGCTATTTTACATAGGGTAGTGCATATGCTTCCAGTTTAGCATAAGAATTATTATGATCTGAAAACAATTGAGAAACAGTAGACAGAAAGCTATCTTCCCCTAACTCTTCATCACTAGAGATGAATCTATATTCTCATCAGCCCAGAGACACCATCAAGAGGAATGTACATAACAAATCTTACTAAAATAGCCCTCATCAATTTTTAGCTTCCCCCAAATATTTCCATCCTTCTAAATATACCCATCAAAAAAGCAAGAGAGTTCCAGAAAAACATCTACATCTGCTTTATTGACTAGGCCAAAGCCTTCGACTGTGTGGATCACAATAAACTGTGGAAAATTCTGAAAGAGATGGGAATACCAGACCACCTGACCTGCCTCTTGAGAAACCTGTATGCAGGTCAGGAAGCAACAGTTAGAACTGGACATGGAACAACAGACTGGTTCCATATAGGAAAAGGAGTAGGTCAAGGCTGTATACTGTCACCCTGCTTATTTAACTTATATGCAGAGTGCATCATGAGAAACGCTGGGTGGGAAGAAGCACAAGCTGGAATCAAGATTGCCAAGAGAACTATCAATAACCTCAGATATGCAGATGACACCACCCTTATGGCAGAGAGTGAAGAGGAACTGAAAAGCCTCTTGAAGAAAGTGAAAGAGGAGAGTGAAAAAGTTGGCTTAAAGCTTAACATTCAGAAAACTAAGATCATGGCATCTGGTTCCATCACCTCATGGGAGATAGATGGGGAGACGGTGGAAACGGTGTCAGACTTTATTTTTGGGGGCTCCCAAATCACTGCAGATGGTGATTGCAGCAATGAAATTAAAAGATGCTTACTCCTTGTAAGGAAAGTTATGACCAACCTAGATAGCATATTAAAAAGCAGAGACATTACTTTGCCAACAAAGGTCCGTCTGGTCAAGGCTATGGTTTTTCAAGTGGTCATGTATGGATGTGAGAGTTGGACTGTGAAGAAAGCTGAATGCCAAAAAACTGATGCTTTTGAACTATGGTGTTAGAGAAGACTCTTGAGAGTCCCTTGGACTGCAAGGAGATCCAACCAGTTCATCGTAAAGGAGATCAGTTCTGGGTGTTCATTGGAAGGACTGATGCTGAAGCTGAAACTCCAGTACTTTGGCCACCTCATGCGAAGAGTTGACTCATTGGAAAAGACCCTGATGCTGGGAGGGATTGGGGGCAGGAGAAGAAGGGGGCAACAGAGGATGAGATGGCTGGATGGCATCACCGACTCGATGGGCATGAGTTTGAGTAAACTCCGGGAGTTGGTGATGGACAGGGAGGCCTGGCGTGCTGCGATTCATGGGGTCACAAAGAGTCGGACACGACTGAGCGACTGAACTGGACTGAAATATACTCTTCCCCACAGTGTGCTGCCCTTGGAAGGCTATAACTTTCTTGTTGGGCTTGTCATTTCTCTGTAAATTCATTGTTCTTTTTTTTTTTTTTTCAGTTTTATAGAATAGTTGATAATGTTGTGTTAGTTTCTTCTTTGCAGCAGAATGACTTGTTACACCCGCCATCGACATATATAAGTGCTTTCTTTTTCATATTCTTTTCCATTACCGTTTGTAACAAGATATTGAATATAGTTCCCTGTGCTATACTTTATTATTTGTCCTATATACAATAGTTTGCCTCTGATAATCCTAAATTACCAATATTTCCCTCCCCTACCCACCCACTACTTGGCAACTACAAGTCTGTTCTCTAGTCTGTGAGTCTGTTTTTGTTTTGTGGATGTGTTCCTTTTTGCCTTATTTTAGATGCCATATATAAGTGATATCATGTGGTATTTGTCTTTTTCTTATTTCACTTAGTATGATAATCTCCAGTTGTATCCATGTTGTTGCAAATGGCATCATTTCATTCTTTTTTAGGAGTGACTAGTATTCCACTGTATATGTGTACCATATCTTCCTTATCCATTCATCTATTGATGAACATTTAAGTTCCTTTTATGTCTTACCTTAATGTAAATAGTGCTACTATGAACATAGGGGTGCAAGTATCTTTAAAATTATGGGTTTGTCTGAGTATATACCCAGGAGTGGGATTGCTGGATCATTTGGCAACTCTAGTTTTATGTGGAAATTTCACACAGTTTTCTAGAGTGGCTACACTAATTTGTATTCTCAACAACAGCATAAGTGGGTTCTCTTTTCTTCACACCCTCTCTAGAATCTGTTATTTACAGAGTTTTTTTTGATGGCCATTCTGACCTATGTGAGGTGGAACCTCATTGCAGTTTTGATTTGCATTTCTCTGATAACTAGCGATATTGAGCATCTTTCCATGTGCCTGTTGACCATCTGGATGTCTTCTTTGGAGAAATGTCCACTTAGGTATTTCACCCATTTTTTGATAGGGTTGTTTGTTATTACTGAGTTGCATAAGCTACTTGTATATTTTGCAAATTAAGTCCTAGTCAGCATCATTTGCAAATATTTTCTCCCAGTTTATAGGTTGTCTTTTCATTTTTTAATGGTTACCTTTGCTGTGCAAAAGCTTGTTTTTAGTTAAGCCCCATTTTTTTTTTTTTTTTTTGCCTTTATTTCTATTGCCTTGATGACTCACATAAGAAAGCGTTGGTAGAATTTATGTTAGGGAATGTTTTGCCTGCATTCTTTTATAGGAGGTTTATAGTATCTTCTACTTAGGTCTTTAAGTCATTTTGAGTTTGTTTTTGTTTATGGAGTGATGGTGTATTCTAACTTCACTGATTTACCAGCAACTAACTTTCCAAACACCATTTGCTGAAGAGACTGTTTTTCCCCATTGTATATTCTTGTCTCCTTTGTTGAAATTAATTGTCCATAAGTGTGTGGGTTCATTTCTGGGCTCTCTATTCTATTCTATTGTTCCATATGTCTTTGTGCCAATACCATGCTGTTTTGATTACTGTAGCATTCTAGTAATGCCTGAAGTCTGGGAATATTATGACTCCTGATTTGTTCTTTTTTTTTTTTTCCAGCATTGCTGTGGCAATTCTAGTTCTTTCATGGTTAAATATAAATTCTTTTTCTGTGAAAAATGTCACTGGTTATTTAATAGGGATTGCATTAAATATGCAGATTGCTTTGGCACTGTGGCCATTTTAACAACATTAATTCTTCCAATTCAAGAGCATGGAATATATTTAAATTTTTTATCATCTTTAATTTTCTTTATTAATGTTTTGTAGTGCTCAGCACGTAAATCCTCCTTGGTGAAGTTTATTTGATATGACTTTAAAAGGGATCATTTGTTTACATTCCCTTTCTGATACCTTGTAGCTCAGCTGGTAAAGAATCTGCCTGCAATGCAGGAGACCCTGGTTCAGTTCCTGGGTTGGGAAGATTCCTTGCAGAAGGGAATGACTACCCACTCCAGTATTTTGGCCTGGAGAATTCCATGCACTATATATACATGGGGTCCCAAGAGTTGGACACGACCAAGCGACTTTCACTTTTTCTGATATTTTGTTGTTAGTGTAAAGAAATGCAAACAATTTCTGTGTGTCAGTCTTGTATCTTGTTACCTTTTGAATTTTTTGATCAGTTCTAGTAGTTTTTGTGTGGGGTTTTAGAGTTTTCTATAGATATAGTATCATGTCACCTGTTTGTAAAGATAATTTTACCTCTCCCTACCATTTTGAATACCTATAATTTATTCTCTATTTGCTGTGCTTAGAACTTCCAATGCTATGCTGAAGAGTAGCAGTGAGAATGGGCATTCTTATTCCAGATTTTAGAGGGCAGGTGTTCAGCTTTTCACCATTGAGTTTTATATTGTATGTGCATTTTGTCATAAATAGCTTAGCATCACATTGATTGATTTGTGTATGTTGAATCATCCTTGTGATCCTAGGATGAATCCAACTAGTTTGTGGTATATGGGATTTTTTTATGTGTTGCTGGATTTGTTTTGTGAATAACTTGTTGAGAATTTTTGCATCTATATTCATCAAAGATATTGATCTATAAATTTTTGGTAGTTCTTTTGTCTGAGGCTATCAGGGTGATGCAGATTTTATAGTGTCTTTGGAAGTGTTCCTTAGTCTTTAGCCTTTTGGAAGAGATTGAGTTCTTTGCATGTGTGCTAGGTATCCTCTGTAAAGCCCTCTGATCTTAGACTTTTGTTTGTAGGAAGTTTTATTTTTTTTTTCATTACAGATTCTATTTCATTTCTGGTAATTGATCTTTTCAAATTATTTATTTCTTCTTGATTCAAACTTGGTGGGCTCTATGTTTCTAGAAACTTGTCCATTTCTTCAAGGTTTACAAATTTATTGGTATACAATTGTTTATAATATTCTCTTTTTTTTTTTGTATTTCTGCATTATCTATTGTGATTTCTCCTCTTTCTTTTCTTTTTATTTTTGCTTTTATTAGAGTATGATTGCTTTCCACTTTTGTGCTAGTTTCTACTGTACAACAAAGTGAATCAGCTATGTGTAGATATCTATCCCCTCCCTCTTAGACCTCCCTCCCAATCCCCACCTAATTCCACCCATCCAATGCCCACAGAGCATGGAGCTGAGCTCCACATGCTATAAATCAAGTCCCCACTAGTTATCTATTTTACATATGATAGCTTGTATATGTCAATCCTAATCAACCAATTCATACTACGTTCCCCTTCCCTGCCTGTGTCTACATGTCTTTCCTGTATATCTGTGTCTCTATTGTTGTTCAGTCACCAAGTTGTGTCCAACTCTTCACCATCTCAAGGACTACAGTATGCCAGGTTTCTCTGTCCTCACCATCTCCCAGAGTTTGCCCAAGTTCACATCCAGTGAATCGGTGATGCCATCCAACCATCTCATCCTTTGTTGCCCTTTTCTCCTTCTACCTTCTGTTTTTCCCAGGGTCTTTTCCAGTGAGTTCAGCTGTTCACATCAGATGGGCAAAGTATTGAAGCTTCAGCTTCAGCATCAGCCCCTCCAAAGAGCATTCAGGGTTGATTTCCTTTAGGATTGACTGGTTTGATCTTGCTGTCAAAGCATCGTCTCCAACAGCACAGTTTAAAAGCATCATTTCTTAGCAGTCAGCCCTTAATGGGCCAGCCCCCTCACATCCATACGTGACTACCGGAAAGACCATAACCTTGACTATATGGATCTTTGTCAGCAAGGTGATGTCTTTGCGTTTTAACACACTAAGTTTGTCTTAGCTTCCCCACCAAGAAGCAATCATCTTCTAGTTTCATGGCTGTAGTAACCTTCTGCAGTGATTTTAGAGCCCAAGAAGAGGAAATCTGTCACTGCTTCCACCTTTTCCCCATCTATTTGTCATAAAGTGATGGGATGGCTATGACCTTCATTTTTGAAATATTGAGTTTTAAGATAACTTTTTCATTCTCCTCCTTCACCTTCATCAAGAGGCTCTTTAGTTCCTCTTTGCTTTCTGCCATTAGAGTGGTATCATCCCCATATCTGAGGTTGTTGCTATTTCTCCTGTCAATCTTGATTCCAGCTTGTAACTCATCCAGCCCAGCATTTCACATGATGTGATCTGCATATAAGTTAAATAAAGAGAGTGACAATGAATAGTCTTGTACTCCTTTCTCAATTCTGAACCAGTCAGTTGTTCCATACAGGGTTCTAACTTGCTTCTTGACCTGTATTCAGGTTTCACAGGAGACAGGTAAGATGACATGGTATTCCCATCTCTTTAAGACTTTTCCACACTTTGTTATGATCCACACTGTCAGAGGCTTTAGTGTAGTCAATGAAACAGAGGTAGATGTTTTTCTGGAATGCCTTTGCTTTCTCTATGATCCAGTAAATGGTGGCAATTTGATCTCTGGTTTCTCTGCTCTTTCTAAACCCAGCTTGAACATCTGGAAGTTCTCTGTTCACGTAATACTGAAGCCTAGCTTGGAGGACTTTCAGCATGACCTTACTAGCATGGGAGATGAGTGCAATTGTTCAGTGATTTGAACACTTTCTTAAGTACTGCCCTTCTTGGGAATTGAAATGAGGATTGACCTTTTCCAGTCCTGTGGCCACTGCTGGGTTTTCCCAGATTTGCTGACATTATTGAGTGCAGCACATAAATAGCATCATCTTTTAGGATTTTAAATAGCTCTGCTGAAATTCCATCACCTCCACTGGCTTTATTGGCAGCAGTGTTTCTTAAAGCACACTTGACTTCACAGAATGTGTCTGGTTCTGAGTGAGTGACTATACCATCATGGTTATCTGGATCATTAAAGCTCTTTTTTGTACAATTCTTCTGTATATTCTTTCCATCTCCTCTTGATCTTGTCTGCTTCTGTTATGTCTTTACAATTTCTGTCCTTTATTGTGCCCTTCTTAGGATGAAATGTTCCTTTGATATTTCCAATTTTCATGAAGAATCTCTAGTCTTACCTTTTCTGTTGTTTTCCTCTATTTCTTTGCACTGTTCATTGAAGAAGGCCTTCTTGACTTTCCCTGCTATTCTCTGGAACTCTGGATTTAGTTGGGTGTACCTTGCCCTTTCACCTTTGCTTTTTGCCTCCCTTCTTTCCTCAGCTATTTGTAAAGCCTCCTCAGATAATCACTTTTCCTTCTTGCATTTCTTTTACTTTGGGATGGTTTTGTTCGCTGCCTCCTGTCCAATATTATGGACCTCTGTCCATAGTTCTTCAGGCACTCTGTTTACTATATCTAATGCCTTGAATCTATTCATCACTTCTACTATATATTCATAGGGGATTTGATTTAAGTCACACCTGACTGGCCTAGTGATTTCCCCTGCTTTCTTTAGATTAAGCTTGAATTTTGCTACAGGGAGGTGATGATCTGAGCTATAGTCAGCTCCAGGTCTTATTTATATTGACTGTATATAGCTTCTCCATCTTCAGCTACAAAGAATATAATCAATCTGATTTCAGTACTGACCATTTGGTGATGTCCATGTGTAAAGTCATCTCTTCCATTGTTGAAAAAGAGTTTGCTTGGACCAGTGCATTCTCTTGGCAGAATTCTGTTAGCCTTTGCCCTGCTTCATTTTGTACTCCAAGGGCAAACTTGTCTGTCACTTCAGGTATCTCTTGACTTCCTAATTTGCATTCCAATCCCCTATGATGAAAATGATATCTTTGTTTTGCTGTTAGTTCTAAGAGGTCTAGGTCTTCACAGGACCATTCAACTTCAGCTTCTTCAACATCAGTGGTTGGGCATAGACTTGAATTACTGTGATATTGAATGGCTTGCGTTGGAAATGAACCGAGATCATTGTCATTTTTAAGGTTGTACCCAACTACTTCATTTCGGACTCTGGTTGATTATGAGGGCTACTCCATTTCTTCTATGGGATTATTGCTTCCAGTAGTAGATATAATGGTCATCTGAATTCAATTCACCCATTCCTGTCCATTTTAGTTCACTGATTCCTAAGATGGTAGTGTTTATTCTTACCATCTCCTGCTTGCCGACATCTAATTTACCTTGATTCATGGACCTAACATTCCAGATTCCTATGCATTACTGTTCATTATTGCATCGGATTTTGCTTTCATCACCATATACATCCATAGCTGAGTGTCACTTCTGCTTTGGTCCAGCCACTACATTTTTTCTGGAGCTATTAGTAGTTGTCCTCTGCTCTTCCCCAGTAGCATATTGTACACTTTCCAACCTGGGGGTGGGGGTGGGGGCTTATCTTTTGGTGTCATAGCATTTTGCCATTTTATATAGTTCATGGGGTTCTCATGGCTAGTACAGTGGAGTGGTTTGCCATTCCCTCCTCCGGTGGATCACATTTTATCAGAACTCTCCACCATGACCCATCCATCTTGGGTGGCCCTACACAGCATTTCTCATAGCTTCACTGAGTTACACATTGAGTTCCACAAAGCCCCTTCACAATGACAAGGCAGTGATCCATGTCTCTATGCCTGTATTACAAAACAGCTCATTTGTACAATTTTTTACTGTACAGATATGTGTTTATGTATTACACACACACACACACACACACACACATACACACACACACATATATATAATGTTTTTTTCTCTTTCATTTCTTATTTTGCTTATTTGGGTCTTCTCTCTTTTCTTCATAGTGAGCCTGGCCAGAGATTTATCAGTTTTGTTAACCTTTTCAAAGAATCAGTTCTTGTTTTTATTGATTTTTTTTCCCTATGACTTTTTAAATCTCTATTTCCTCTCTGATCTTCATTATCTCCTTTTTTCTGCTGACACCTTGTCCCTTTCTAATTTTGCTTGCTCTTCTTTTTCTAATTCTTTTAGGTGATAGGTTAGGTTGTTTATTTGAGATTTTTCATATTTCTTGAAAAATATCTGTATCACTATGAACTTCCTTCTAAGAACTGCTTTGTTCCACCCCATAGATATTTTACAGTTGTGCTTTAATTGTCATTTGCCTCAATGTATTTTTTGCCTTCTTCTTTGATGTCATCGTTGACCCATTGGTTTATAGTAGCATGTTGTTTGGTGGCTCAATGGTCAGGAATTTGACTGCCAGTGTAGGGGACACAGGTTCAATACTACAGCTGGGGATATCCCCTGGAGAAGGAAATGGCAAACCACTACAGTATTCTTGCCTAGAAAATACAATGGATAGAGGAGCCTGGTGGATTACAGTGCATGGGGTTGCAGTTGGGCATGACTTAGAGATTAAACAACAACAACAACAACATGAAGCGTGTTGTTTAGTCTCTGTGTAACTTTTTTTCTTATTTCTTTTCTTTTTTTTTTTTTTTGTGATTGATTTCTAATTTCACTCCATTGTGACCAGAAAAGATTCTTGAAATAATTTCTGTACTCTTAAACTTGTTCAGGCTTATTTTGTGCCCTAGTAAGTGGTCAGTCCTAAAGAATGTTCCATGGGCACTTGAAAAGAATGTGTATTCTTCTGTTTTTGGATGTAATGTCCTGAAAATATAAATTAGTCTAACTGTTCTAATGTATCATTTAGGGTCTCTGTTGCCTTATTGATTGTCTGGAAGAACTGTCCATTGACAAGAGTGAGGTATAAATATCTCCTACTATTATTGTATTTCTGTCAGTTTCTCCCTTTCTGTCCATTAGTATTTATTTTTATGTTTTTGGATGCTCCTATATCGGGTGCATATATACTGATAAGTATAATATCCTCTCCTTATATTGATCCTTTTATCACTATATAACGTCCTTCTTTCCATGGAGAAGGAAATGACATCCTACTCCAATATTCTTGCCTGGGAAATCCCATGGACAGAGGAGTCTGGTGGGCTATGGTCCATGTGGTCACAAAGAGTTGGAAATGACTGAAGTGACTAAGCAAGCAAGTATACACTGTCCTTCTTTATATTTGTTTATAGCCTTTGAGTTAAAGCCTATTTTGTCTGATATGAGCATTTTGACCCAGGCATTCTTATCATTTCCATTTGCATGAAATATCTGTCCATCCTCCCACTTCAATCTATGTGTTTCCTTTATCCTGAAGTGGGTCTTTTATAGGTATCATATTGTAGACTCTGTTTTTAGTTAAATCCAACCTACCACTCTGTGCCTTTTGATTGGAACATTTAGTCCATTGATACTTAAATTACTTATTGATAGATATGTATTTATTGCCATTTTAAGCCTTGTCTCCCCATTTATTTTTTATTTCTTCTTTATCCCTTTCTGTTTTTCCTTTTGTGGGTTAATGGTTTTCCTTCTATTATACTTATGTTCTCTTCATTTTGGTTTTAGTGAATCTATTGTATGTTTTTGATTTGTGGTTACCTTGTTTTTCAAATATGAAAAAGAACTCCTTATATATCTACTTGCCTTAGACTAGTAGTCTTATAAGCTCAAGCACATTCTTGGAGGAAAATTATCTATGTTTTCTAACACTCCTCCATCACATTTTATAATTTTGACGTCCTCTTTTGCATCTTCACATTCATTCTTATACTGTTCATTTTGGTAATCATCACCTTCACAGAATATTATTTTAATTCTGTGTACCGGCTTATTTGAGCTTCCCAAGCAGCACAGTGATAAAGAATCCACCTGCCAATACAGGAGATGCCAGAGACATGGATTTTATTCCTGGGTCTGGAAGATCCCCTAGAGCAGGAAAGACTGGAGCAACCCACTCCAGTATTCTTGCCTGGCAAATCCCATGGGCAGAGGAGCCTACTGGGTTATAGTCCATGGGGTCACAAAGAGTTGGACGTTACTGAGCATGCACACATGCATGCACTGGCTTATTTAAGTGATTTACTTTCCAATAGTAATTTTTGCTTTCCTATAGATTCTTATTTTTTATTTAGAGGAGATCTTTCCATATTTCCTTTAGGATAGGTTTAGCATTGCTGTATTCTTTTAGTTTTTGATTGTCTAAGTAATTCTTTATCTCTCCTTCTATTCTAAATGATTTTCTTGCTGGGCTGAGTATCCTAGTTTGCACATTTTTCCCTTTTAGCAGGACTTTGAATAAATCTTTCCACTTCTATCTGGCCTGCAATGTTTCAATAGAAAACTCAACTGATAGTCTCATGGGAATTCCCTTGTAGTTCTTTGTTTTTCTTTTGCTGCCTTTACAATCTTTTGCTATTTTTATCATATGTCTTGGTGTAGATCTGTTTGGGGGTATCTTGTTCTGAGCCCTCTGTGCTTCCTGTATCTGGATATGTTTTCTTCTTTAGGTTTGGCAAGTTTTCCATTTGGCATACTTTATGTTATACAATAGGTCTCATAATTGCTTTCATTTTTTTCCCCTTTAAGTTTCTACCTGCTGTTCTAAATAGGTGATTTTCATTATTTATCTTCTAGATCACTTATTCTTCTACATTGTTCACCCTGCTATTCATAGCCTTTAGTTCAACTTTCATCTCATCAAGTGAATTGTCTAATTTTTTTGGCCCCTCCTGGTTTCCAGTTCTTTTTCATAGTATTCTGCATTTCTGTTGATAGTTTTCCTTTATTCCTTCAGTATTTTCATTATCTCCTGTTTGAACTTTGTGTCTATTATAGTGAAGAGGTCTGTTTCATTGTTGTTCTTCTAGGGATATTCTCTCAATCATGTTTTTGCTGTTCACATACATTTAAAAATTTTAATTTTGTTGGATTATCATTGATTTACAATATTATTAGTTTCAGCAAAGTGATTTAGTTAAATAATACATATACATATATTCAATATTTTTTATATCCTTTTCTCATAATTGGAAATATTTCCCCTGTTGCTTCTATTCTTTTACTTATATTTCTCTTGCTCTATAAGTTTAGGAGAAATATTTATCTACTGTGATATTAGAGGGCTATTTTTATGTGGCTAAACCCATGTGTACCCAGCATGGATTTAATATTTTTTGGTGCAAGGGCTGTTTGAGAATGGATTCTTGCCACCTCATTCCTGGTGTATACTCCTATCCCCTTGATAGGAGGTGTGACTGATGTGGTGACCAGAGCCCATACTGGATATTGAGCTGGGCTTCCTCTTTGTTCTGTGGTTGTCACTGCTCTGTTAGGAGTAGGATATGCCCCCTAGTTGGAGTAGAAGCCCCCAAATTATTTTCAGAGGTGTGTTTCTAATCTGGCACGTGAGGTAGGCAGGATTGGAGCACTCTTAGCGGGAGTGGAACCACTGAATATTTCTGCACTGGAGCTGTTCACCTATGAGTGTGCTCTGTTGTGCCACCCTTTACCCGTTGTGCAGGCTCACAAAATCCACTTTTGTTGGCACTGCCCTTGGCCCCACCTCAACTGTGAATGCTGGCAGCCGGCCCTAGTGTCATTCAGGCTTTATTTTCAGAGGGCCACCAACTCAGGTCCACTGAACTGAGGTCTCTGGACCATAGTAGTAGTCATGCATCTAGGCCCCACTGTGGGAGCTAGGGAGGTGGCTCCAATGCTAACCCGACCCAGTCCCAAAGCGTATGTGCCCACAAAGCCCAGAGCTACTAAGGCTAGACCTATCCCTGCCACAGGACCATCCATTGTCCTTTCAGATACTTCACAAACACTGAATTTACAAAACTGGTAGCTAAGTTGTAAATTTCTGGTTCAGGCCACCATGAGGAGAGGTTTCATTCTGCTTCGTGAGTCACATGGTCCCTGGGAACTCAGCTGTGATTTCAACCCCACCTCTGCCTGCAGGCAGCCCACCGGCAGCTGCTCCCAGCGTTGCAGAGGCGGTGGCTGTGGCAAGCAAGCCAGCCTGGGCGGGAACGCCTCCTGGGGCCTGCAGAGGCAGGGGCCGGCGGTTGCTTAAGGAGACTGCAATGGCGGCCCTGCCCAGAGGGGAGGAACCTCTCCTCTCCTTCAGCTCCCCCCCAAGGGCACAGGACTCATTCTGCTTCCTCTTTGGTTGTTTGTTTTTTTTTTCCCCTCTCTCTGGTCCTAATTAATTATGTGGAGACCTTTCTTGTCCTTTCAGGTATCTGAAGTCTTTTGTTAGTGTTCTGTGGGTGCTCTGTGAATATTGTTAAATTTGTAGATGTATTATTGATGCATTTGTAAGAAGAAGTTAGTTTGACATCCTACTACTTCACCATCTTGATTACAATCCACCCATTGCTCTTCTTTAAGATGCTATAAAAATACAAGTTCTGACCACCCCTTTGAGTTACTCATCACTGAGTTTCTCTTCTGTGGACATGTGCTTCATGTGTTAATCAACTGTTTGTTTTTCTCTTGTTAATCTAACTTTATACATCTAGTTTGCAGGGTCCCAGTTAGTGAACCTAGGAGATAGAAGAAAAGTTGTTTTTTCCCCTCACTACAATATGCTGAGCAATATTCTAAGCATTTTGCATATTCTAGCACATTTAACCCTTAAAACAACTTAATGCAACATATACCATTAGTGCTCAGCTGCCAAGTCGTGTCTGACTCTTTGCAACCTCATGAACTGTAACCCACCAGGCTCAGACTTTGTCCATGGGATTTCCTAGGCAAGAATACTGGAGTGGGTTGCCATTTCCTTCTCAAATACCATTAGTAATACCCACTTTACAGAGAAAGGAAAAGGCATAGAGAGATAAGGCAGTCTAACATCACATAGCACTTAAGTAGGAGAGGCAATATTTAGAAAAGCAAATGGTTGAAAGTATTTTGAGTATCAGTCTCTATTTTGGGACTTATATTAAAATCATGTTTCAGCTAGTACTAAACTTGAAACTCAGGACTGGTAGATACAAAAGTTCCAAAGAAATAACAAAATGAATTTTTCCAAACTGCCATAAAACAGAAAACCCCAAACTTATAATAATTCATGGCACTGGCAATAAGAAAATAGTAAATAAAATTTTCTCCCTACTCCAATAATGATTTCCTTTAAAAAAAAAAAAAATCAAGTAAGATGGTAAGAAATACTTGCCTGAGGATGTTTTCTAACAAAAGAGGGAGGTGATCACATATACTAAGTACTTCACCCACTGTGAACACTTAAAATTTGTGTCTCTCTTTTTTTAATTATCAAATTTTATCTAGACATAACAGTTAAATAAATGTTATAGCATAGTTACATATACTCCAAATATGAGACCTGTACTCATTTTTCATGAGTGTTTTCTTTTTTTCTTAAACTACAGTTGATTTACAATATTGTGTTAGTTTCAGGCATATGGGATACTGATTCAGTTATTTTTTCCTTAATCCATTGTAGGCTACTGTAAGATACTGAATATAATTTCCTGTGCTATACAGTAATTCCTTGTTACTTATCTATTTTTGTATAATAATTTGTATCTATTAACCCCATACTCCTAATTTGTCCCTGCCCCATCTCTCTGCTTTGATAAATATGTTTTATTTGTATTACTTTTTAGATTTCACATAAAAGTAGAATCTATATTTGTCTTTGATATATAATATTCTCTAGGTCCATCCATATTGCTGCAGATGACAACATTCTTTTTTATGACTGAGTAACATTTCACTGTATACATATACCACATCTTATTAAGCCAATCATCTGCTGATGGGAACTTAGGTTGTTTCCATGTCTTGGCTATAGCAAAGAGTGCTGCTGGGAACATTGGGGTGCATGTATCTTTTTGAGTTAATGTTCTTGTTTTTCCCACATATATTCCCACAAGCAAGTTTGCTGGATCATATACATGGTAGTCGTACTTTTATTTTTTGAAGGAACCTCCATACCATTTTACATAGTGGCTGTACCAATTTACATTCCCACCAGCAGTGTATGATGGTTCCTTTTTCTACATATCCTGTCCAGCATTTATTATGTGTAGACATTTTCAAGATAGCTATTCTGACCAACGAGAGGCAGTACCTCATTGTGGCTTTAACTTGCATTTCTCTAATAATGAGCAATATTGAGCATCATTTTATATGTCTGTCTGTCATCTATTTATCTTTCTTGGAAAAGTGTCTGTTTAGGACTTCTGCCCACTTTGGGATTGAGCTTTTTGGTTTTTTCAATATTAAGTTTTCTGAGCTGTTTGTATATATTGGATATTAACCCCTTATTGTTCACACCATTTGCAAATATATTCTCCCATTCTGTGGACTGTCTTTTCATTTTGTTGATAGTTTTCTTTGATGTGCAAAAGATTTTACATTTGTTTAGGTACCATTAGTTTATATTTGCTTTTATTTCCTTTGAGCTGGAAGACACAACTAAGAAAATATTTCTACAATTTGTCTGAGAATGTTTTGTCTATAATTTTATTCTGGGTTTTTTCTAAATGGAATTTCTTTTTACCTTTCTCTTTCTGATATTTCATTATTAGTGTAAAGAAATGCAACACATATCTGTAAATTAGTATTGTATCCTATTACATTACTGAATTCATTTATTAGTTCTAATAATTTTCCTTTGGGTCTTTTTGCTGTTATTATTATTTTTAAACTGGGGCATAATTAATGTACAATATTATAAAAAGTTGGGACTTCCCAGGTGGCTCAGTGGTAAAGAATCTGCCTGCCAATATAGGAGACGTGGGTTCGATCCCTGGATAGGGAAGATCCCTTGGAGAAGGAAATGGCAACCCACTCGAGTATTCTTGCCTGGAAAATCCAATGAACATCGGAGCCTGGTGGGTACAAGTCCATGAGGTTGCAAAGAGTCAGACAGAACTTAGCGACTAAACAGCAACATTATATAAATTACAGGTGTACAACATGGTGATTCAGAATTTTTAAAGGTTATATTCCATTTATAGTTATTATAAAATATTGGCTATATACCCTATGTTGTACAACATATTCTTGTAACTTATTTTATTAATAATTGGTTGCACCACTTAATCCCCGACCTTATCATGCCCCCACCACTGGTAACCACTAGATTGTTATCTGTATCTGTGAGTTTGTTTCCTTCCTGTTAAAACTCACTAGTCTGTTTTAATTTTTAGATTCTGCATATAAGTGATCATACAGTATTGTCTTCTCTGACTTATTTCACTTAGCATAATGCACTTCCAGTTCAACCATACCTTTGTAAATGGCAAAATTTTATTCTTTTTTATGGCTCTGTAGTATTCCATTGTACATGTGTGTTTGTGTATAATATATAGCTCTCTCTATATATATATACACATATACCACATTTTCTTTATCCATTCATTGCTTGATAGATAAATTGGGTAGTTCCATATCTTTGCAACTGTAAATAATACTGATATAAACATTGAAATGCATGTGTCTTTTTGAACTGGTTTTTTCATATGTGTATATAAAGTGAAAGTGAAAGTCACTCAATCATGTCTGACTCTTTCTGACCCCATAGAGCATAGCCCACCAGGCTCCTCAGTCCATGGAAGTCTCCAGGCAAGAATACTGGAGTGGGTAGCCATTCCTTTCTCCAGGGTTCCTGACCCAGAGATCAAACTCTGGGGCACTGCAGACAGATTCTTTGCCATCTGAGCCACATACTCAGGAGTATAATTTCTGGATCATACTGTAGTTCTGTTTTCAGCTTTTTGAGAAATCTCCATTCTATTTTCCACAGTGGCTGCACTAATTTATATTCCCACCAACAACGTATGGGCATATTCTTTTTCCCATAGCCTTGTCAACATTTGTATTTTGTGTTCTATTTGATGATAGCCATTCTGACAGGTGTAAGGTGATATATCATTGTGTGTTGAATATATTTTCATATGCTTGTTAGCCATCTCAATGTCTTCTTCGGGAAAATGTCTATTCAGGTCTTTGACACATCATGAGAAATGCTGGGCTGGAGGAAGCACAAGCTGGAATCAAGATTGACGGGATAAATATCAATAACCTCAGATATGCAGATGACACCACCCTTATGTCATAAAGTGAAGAAGAACTAAAGAGCCTCTTGATAAAAGTGAAAGAGGAGAGTGAAAAAGTTGGCTTAAAGCTCAACATTCAGAAAACTAAGATCATGGCATCTGGTCCCATCACTTCATGGCAAATAGATGGGAAAACAGTGGAAACAGTGGTTGACTTTATTTTTCTGGACTCCCAAATCACTGCAAATGGTGATTGCAGCCATGAAATTAAAAGACACTTACTCCTTGGAAGGAAAGTTATGACCAACCTAGACAGTATATTAAAAAGCAGAGACATTACTTTCTCAGCAAAAGCCTGTCTAGTCAAGGCTATAGTTTTTCCAGTAGTCATGTATGGACATGAGAGTTGGAGTATAAAGAAAGCTGAGTGCTGAAGAATTGATGCTTTTGAACTGTGGTGTTGGAGAAGACTCTTGAGAGTCCCTTGGACTGCAAGGAGATCCACCCAGTTCATCCTAAAGGAGATCAGTCCTGGGTGTTCATTGGAAGGACTGAGGTTGAAGCTGAAACTCCAATATTTGGCCACCTGATGCGAAGAGCTGACTCATTTGAAAAGACCCTGATGTTGGGAAAGATTGAAGGTGGGAGGAGAAGGGGATGGCAGAGGATGAGATGGCTGGATGGCATCACCGACTCGATGGACATGAGTTTGGGCAAACTCCAGGTGTTGGTGATGGACAGGGAGGCCTGGCATGCTGTGGTTCATGGGGTCGCAAAGAGTCGGACACGACTGAGCAACTGAACTGAACTGAACACATTAATTGGGCTGTTTGTGTTTTTTGATGTTCACTCGTAAGAGCTGTTCATGTATTTTTTTTTTCATTTATTTTTATTAGTTGGAGGCTAATTACTTTACAATATTGTAGTGCTTTTTGCCATACATTGACATGAATCAGCCATGGATTTACATGTGTTCCCAATCATACACACCGAGGAAACCAGATCTGAAAGAGACACGTGCACCCCAATGTTTATTGCAGCACTGTTTATAATAGCCAGGACATGGAAGCAACCTAGATGTTCATGTATTTTAGATATTAACTCCTTATTGGTCATATTTATTATCAAAGACTTTGGATTGTTGTCTTTTTCAGTTTTCTTCTGGTTCTAGGCATTTTTTTTTTTTCATTTCCTCTTTGATTTCTTCAGTGATCCATTGATCCTTTAGTAGTATATTGTTTAGCCTCCACATGTTTGTGTTTTTTTGCAGCTTTTTCCCCTTGTAGTTTGTTTTTAATCTCATAGCTTTGCAGTTGGAAGTGATGTTTCATATGACTTAAGAAAATAGAAATTTACCAAAGAATTTTTTGTGTCCCTGTATGTGATCTCTCCTGGAGAATGTTATATTTGCACTTGAAAAGAATGTGTATCTCCAAAGAAGACATACAGATGGCTAACAAACACATGAAAAGATGCTCAACATCACTCATTATCAGAGAAATGCAAATCAAAACCACAATGAGGTACCATTACATGCCAGTCAGGATGGCTGCTATCCAAAAGTCTACAAGCAATAAATGCTAGAGAGGGTGTGGAGAAAAGGGAACCCTCTTACACTGTTGGTGGGAATGCAAACTAGTACAGCCGCTATGGAAAACAGTGTGGAGATTTCTTAAAAAACTGGAAATAGAACTGCCATATGACCCAGCAATACCACTTCTGGGCATACACACTGGGGAAACCAGATCTGAAAGAGACACGTGCACCCCAATGTTCATCGCAGCACTGTTTATAATTGCCAGGACATGGAAGCAACTTAGATGCCCATCAGCAGATGAATGGATAAGGAAGCTGTGGTACATATACACCATGGAATATTACTCGGCCGTTAAAAAGAATTCATTTGAATCAGTCCTAATGAGATGGATGAAACTGGAGCCCCTTATACAGAGTGAAGTAAGCCAGAAAGATAAAGAACATTACAGCATACTAACACATATATATGGAATTTAGAAAGATGGTAACGATAACCCTATATGCAAAACAGAAAAAGAGACACAGACATACAGAACAGACTTTTGAACTCTGTGGGAGAAGGTGAGGGTGGGATATTTCAAAAGAACAGCATGTATACTATCTATGGTGAAACAGATCACCAGCCCAGGTGGGATGCATGAGACAAGTGCTCGGGCCTGGTGCACTGGGAAGACCCAGAAGAATCGGGTGGAGAGGGAGGTGGGAAGGGGGATCGGGATGGGGAATATGTGTAAATCTATGGCTGATTCATATCAATGTATGACAAAACCCACTGAAATGTTGTGAAGTAATTAGCCTCCAACTAATAAAAAAAAAAAAAAAGAACGTGTATTCTGCTGCTTTCAGATGTAATGTTCTATGTGTGTATGTGTATTATGTTAATTTGATGTAATATGTCATTTAAGGGCAGTGCTCCTTTATTGACTTCTGTCTGGATGATATGTCCATTGAGGTAGGTAGGGTGTTATAGTTCCCTATTATTTGTGTCTTATTGTCAGTTTCTCCCCTTTTGTTTATTTGCTTTGTGCATTTAGGTGCTCCTATGCTGGGTGTAAATATGTTTACAATTGTTGTATAGTCTTCTTGGATTGATTCTTCGATCATTATATAATGCCTCCTTTGTCTCTTGTAACAGTCTTTAAAGTCTATTTTGTCTGATATGAGTATTGCTACCATATCTTCTTTGGATTTCCATTTGCACGGGATAGTTTTTATCATGCTATCACTTTCTGTCTCTGTGTGTCATTGGATCTGAAATAAGTTTTACAGACTCTCTTGACTCCATATATGTGGGTCTTAATTTTGTATCCATTCATCCACTCTATGTCTTTTGATTGGGTCATTTAGTTCATTTATATGTATGGTAATTATGTGTGTGTTCTTCTTTCCATTTTATTAATTATTTTGAGGTTATTTTCGTTCCTTTGTTCATCTTTTGTTCTCTTGATAACCATTTTGATTTGATAACCATCTTTAATGTTATGTTTGAATTCCTTTTTCTCTTTTATTTGTGTATCTATTATAGTTCGTGGTTACCATGAGTTTTTTGAATAGCAGTCTATATAGACATATGATTGTTCTAAGTTGCTGATCTCTTACTTTCAACACTTTCAAACGTGTTTTAATAACCCTACATTTCAACACTTTCAAACGTGTTTTAATAACCCTACATATTCTCCTCCCCTCATGATTCCTGTTTTAGATATTGTATATTACACCTAATTGTTTTGTGTATCTCTTAAGTGATTGTTGTAGACATAGATGATTTTACTACTTTTGCCTTTTAACTTTCCTACTAGCTTTGGCTATAAATGGTATCCAAACTTTATGTTTGTCCTTATTCATTAGCTTTTTAACTTTGTAATTTTTATGTTTCTAGTTGTGGCCTCTTCTTTTTTTGCCTGGAAGAGTTCCTTTAACACTTGTTATAAAGCTGGCTTGGTGGTGCTGAACTATTTTATCCTTTGCTTGCCTGTAAATCTTTTTATCTTTCCATGAAATCTGAAGAAGAGACTTGCTTGGTAGAATATATTTCGTTGTAGACTCTTGCGTCTCATAACCTTAAGTATATTGTGCCACTCTTTTCTGACCTACAGAATTTCCGCTGTAAAACAATCAATGTATAGCCTTTGGAAGTTCGTTTGTATGCTCCTTGTTGCTTTTCCCTTGCTGCTTTTACCCTTATCACATTATCTTTAATTTTTGAGGTTTTAATTATAATGTGTCTCACTGTATTCCTCTTTGAGGTAATTCTGTACAGGAATGTGTACCTCCCAGATTTGAATATCTGTTTCCTTTCCTAGGTTGGAGGAGTTTTCAGGTAATATGTCTTCAAATATATTCTCAGGCCCTTTCTCTCTCTCTTTTCCTACTAGGATGCCTGTAATGTGAATGTTAGTGCACCAGATATTATCCCAGAGGTGCCTTAAACCATCCTTATTTCTTTTCATTCTTTTTTTTTTCCTGTTCAGTAGCAATGATTTACACTACTCTTATCTTTCAGCTCACTGATCATTCCTCTGTATTATTTAATCTTCTTGAATGTTTTCTCTGGATAGGACTTCCAATATCATGTTGAGCAGAAGTGGTGAGAGTGCCCATCTCTGTCTTGTTCCTCAATTTAGTAGAAGTACCATTGAGTATTATGTGGACTTTGGAATGTTGTAAATGGCTTTTATAGTTTTATGATGTGTTTCTTCTAAACCCACTTTGATAAGAATTTTTATCATGAATGGATGTTGAATTTTGTCAAATGATTTTTCTGTGGTTACTGAGATGATCATGTGGTTTCTGGTTATGTTAATGTCATGTATTATATTAATTTACATATGTTTAACTATCTTTGAGATCCTGGAATCAATCCAACTCGGTCATGGTATATATTTAATATATTTAAATATATTAATATATTTTAATATATTGTTGGATTCACTTTGCTAATATTTGTTGAGGATTTTTGCATCTATACTGATCAAAAATATGAGCTTGTAATTTTCTTTATTTGGTAGTATCTTTGTCTGCTTTAGTATCTGCATGATGATTGCCTCATATAAAGAATGTCAGAGTGTTTCCACATCTTCAGTTGTTTGGAATAGTTTGAGAATATTCAGTATCAGTTCTTCTTTGTATGTTTGGTAGAATTCCCCGGTGACGCTGTTTCCAATGGTTTCTAGTATGTAACTTTTATTCTTAAATTTTACTTGTTCTATATTTGTCATCTACTGTCACAGGTACCAAAAATAGCATCATGAAAATAATTCGACATAGAAAGAATTTCTTTTTTAAAAAAAGAAAAAGAGACCTCTTAGAAGTTTTATAAGACTATCCTGCTGTGAGCCAATCAATTATATATTTCATCTACAAGATGTAGGATCCCTGGGAACATCTAGTGTAACATTTTTCAATCAAATTATGAATATATATATGTAATTTTTAATTTGGCTCCATTAAACTAAGGAAAAAACAGGTGAATTAATTTTAGTCTACTTACTTAATATCATTTCAATATGAATCAGTATAAAATTACTAATATGATAGTTTTCACTTCATTTCAACATGAATCAGTACAAAATTACTAATGTGATATTTTTCACTTCATTTTTTTCATAAAGCCTTAAAATCCAGTGTATATACTTTTTATATCTCAACTTGAACTAATTACATTGCAGGTTACAACTGCCACCAATTGCTTGTGGCTACCATGTGGGACAGCATAGATAAGGAGGTTTAGATCACATAATTATGAATTATTTTTAAATAAAATAGCTAATTGTTAAAATAAAAAAAAAACTTTATTTAAGATTCTTTTTATTTCCCTATGAACAAACCCGTGATTCAAAGTCATTTCTACTTTACTGTGTTGTTAGGTTCTGTATAGATATCTGATAAGAGATTAGGAAGAAGGAAGACTTTTTTTTTTTTTTAATGATTGTTAAAAGATATTCCTAAGCTTAATAGTTAATTTTTTACTATTCATGAAGTCAAGTGCTGCTGCTACTGCTAAGTTACTTCAATTGTGTCCAACTCTGTGTGACCCCATCCCTGGGATTCTCCAGGCAAGAACACTGGAGTGGGTTGCCATTTCCTTCTCCAATGCATAAAAGTGAAAAGTGAAAGTGAAGTCGCTCAGTCATGTCTGACTCTTCGTGACCCCATGGATTGCAGCCTACCAGGCTCCTCCATCTGTGGGATTTTCCAGGCAAGAGTACTGGACTGGGGGGGCCATTGCCTTCTCCAATGAAGTCAAGTATTTGGGGCTAAAAACTATGTGGTGTATAGACAGATGACTTTTTTGAGTTATGAGATGGCTAACAGTTAGCTTACCCTAACTTTCACTGGCTAGCATTTTAATAGGAAAAAAAACAGACTGACAAATACTTACAATCTTGTTAAAAAGAACTTTGAAGATATCCTTCAACAGCTGGGGCTTCCCTGGTGGCTCAGATGGTAAAGAATCTGCCTGCCATGCAGGAGGCCTGGGTTCAATCCCTGGGTCAGGAAGATCCTCTGGAGAAGGAAATGTCTACCCACTCCAGTATTCTTGCCTGGAGAATTCTGTGAACTGAGGAGTCTGGCGGCCTACATTCCATGGGGTCTCAGAGTCAGCTACTACTGAGCAACTAACACATCCACTTCACTTTCCTACAGCTAAGGCCTTGGCATCACATAATTCAAGAAAGAGTAAGGATAAATGACCATATTATAAAACCCTGGAATAATGGTGTATGTTAGAAATGTTGACAGATCTTTAATTGTAGCAGCACAAAATGTGCTGCTCTATGTACCATACATCATTGATAAATAGGAATTTAGGATGCAGTTTTCTCCCTTGACCTTCAAGCTCCAATTGTGTTTTGACAATCAAGAGCCTGCAGATAATATAATTTACAATCTGTGAAAAGAGACTGTGTGGACACAATGAACTGCATATATGTTACATGGGGAAAAGGGAGATATTAATATACAGTTGATCTCATAGCCTCAAAGTCAGCCAACCTTACACACAAAATTCACTGATGTTAACATGTCACTTTTTAGTCAGTGTCCAATGGCTAATGTTTACTCTTAGGTCTTTTACTTATGATCCTATAACACAGGCTAATTTTAGAACTTCAGACTCTAGTGAGTCTTTAGGTCTCCAAGTTTTCTCAGCAAACATTTTTCTGATTATTATCACTACAGGATGAACACCCCTGACCTACACAAAGGTAAAAATGTACCCTCCTTTTCCAGAAAGAGAAAGCTGAGACAAGGATAAGTTTGTTTATGTATAGTAATACTCTGAGGCTGTGCTTCTGGAACATAGTAATCAAACTGAAATAAACTAAAATAGCACCTGCACAGAAAAATAATTACAACAAAGCCCAGAAGACTGCCTATGGAAGGAGATAATACTGAATAACTGAGGCAGTCACCAGCAACTAGACACAATGACATCAATTAGAAGTAACCAATAAAAGCAAAGGAGTAAAAAAGGAACTAACATAACACTGAACCATTCATTCATTTTCAAGCAGCAAAGCATCTACAGTTAGTTCAGTTCAGTTCAGTTCTGTCATCAGTTGTGTCCAACTCTTTATGACCCCATCGACTGCAGCATGCCAGGCCTCCCTGTCCATAACCAACTCCAAGAGTTTACTCAAACTCATGTCCACTGAGTCGATGATGCCATCCAACCATCTGATCCTCTGTCGTCCCCTTCTCCTTCAATATTTCCCAACATCAGGGTCTTTTCCAATGAGTCAGTTCTTCTCATCAGGTAGACAAAGTATTGGAGTTTCAGCTTCAGCATCTATCCTTCCAATGAATATTCAGGACTGATTTCCTTTAGGATGGACTGGTTGAATCTCCTTGCTGTCCAAGGGACTCTCAAGTCTTTTCCAACACCATAGTCCAAAAGCATCAATTCTTTGGTGCTCAGCTTTCTTATAGTTCAGCTCTAACATCCATACATGACAGTTATTTAGTCTTGGGGCAAATGACTCACTAGTCTTTAAGGGCTTTGTTATATTAGGAGAGAATGCATAACTTTGATGACTTTCAATTGGCAAGGGAATGCTAAACATTGTTAAAATGCTTTTGAGAAACAAACTGATACCTTTTAGAAAGGTTTTCTTGAGAAATGCCCTTCCAGTCTCATCTCAAATGAACCAAACTCTTGCCTAATTTATAGACTCTATTGAAGTATCACTTCCCTCATGATGCCTACCCAGCTAAAGAGATCAAAACAAAACCTCTCACTCCTCATAACTAAAACTTTGGTCCTTTCCTAGGATATATTACTTTTAGCCTTATTTGATATTTATTTTTGGAGATATTTTGTATCTATATAAGATTATAAGTAAAGTAATGCTCAAAATTCTCCAAGCCAGGCTTCAGCAATACGTGAACCGTGAACTTCCAGATCTTCAAGCTGGTTTTAGAAAAGGCAGAGGAACCAGAGATCAAATTGCCAATACCCACTGGATCATTGAAAAAGCAAGAGAGTTCCAGAAAAACATCTATTTCTGCTTTATTGACTAGGCCAAAGCCTTCGACTGTGTGGATCACAATAAACTGTGGAAAATTCTGAAAGAGATGGGAATACCAGACCACCTGACCTGCCTCATGAGAAACCTGTATGCAGGTCAGGAAGCAACAGTTAGAACTGCACATGGAACAACAGACTGGTTCCAAATAGGAAAAGGAGTACGTCAAGGCTGTATATTGTCACTCTGCTTATTTACCTTATATGCAGAGTGCATCATGAGAAACGCTGAGCTAGAAGAAGCACAAGCTGGAATCAAGATTGACGGGATAAATAGCAATAACCTCAGATATGCAGATGACACCACCCTTATGGCAGAGAGTGAAGAAAAGCCTCTTGAAGAAAGTGAAAGAGGAGAGTGAAAAAGTTGGCTTAAAGCTCAACATTCAGAAAACTAAGATCATGGCATCTGGTCCCATCACCTCATGGGAAATAGATGGGGAGATAGTGGAAACAGTGCCAGACTTTATTTTTTTGGGCTCCAAAATCACTGCAGATGGTGACTGCAGCCATGAAATTAAAAGACGCTTACTCCTTGGAAGGAAAGTTATGACCAACCTAGATAGCATATTAAAAAGCAGAGACATTACTTTGCCTACAAAGGTCTGTCTGGTCAAGGCTATGGTTTTTCCAGCGGTCATATATGGGTGTGAGAGTTGGACTGTGAAGAAAGCTGAGCACCGAAAAATTGATGCTTTTGAACTGTGGTGTTGGAGAAGACTCTTGAGAGTCCCTTGGACTGCAAGGAGATCCAACCAGTCCATCCTAAAGGAGATTAGTCCTGGTGTTCATTGGAAGGACTGATGCTGAAGCTGAAACCCCAATACTTTGGCCAACTCACGCAAAGAGTTGACTCATTGGAAAAGACCCTGATGCTGGGAGGGATTGGGGGCAGGAAGAGAAGGGGATGACAGAGGATGAGATGGCTGGATGGCATCACTGACTCAATGGGCATAAGTTTGAGTAAACTCTGGGAGTTGATGATGGACAGGGAGGCCTGGCGTGCTGCGATTCATGGGGTCGCAAAGAGTCGGACATGACTAAGCAACTGAACTGAACTGAACTGAAGTTTATAAGGACAGAAGAAACACTAAAATTACCATAGTGGCAATAATAGCAGGAAGAGACTACTATCTATAGAACTAGGAAGCAGAAAAGTTGGAACTAGTAAAATTTAGAAGTTTGAAGGAGGTGTCCTACGAAGCTGAAACACAGACCTGTGAAGAGGTATTACTGCTCAGATGTTATCAATATCTGAGCTTGACGATGCGATCGTGTGACATTGGGGCCCAGATCTGTGAGAAAGGGACTCTACTCAACCAGTGCTGGTGTCCCTGAGTATTATGAGGTTGGTTTAGATAATGTTGGAAAAAGTGCAAATCAGAATTAACTACTGCTACCAAGGGAACTGTCACTACCAGAGAGAAGCGTTGCAACAGTAGCAATGACAGGAAAAGCAAAGAGACACAGGAAGAAAGTACAAACAGGAGGAAGCACCTGTATATTCATACCAGCACTATCCACAATAGTCAAGACATGAAAACAACCTAAATGTCCACTGATAGTAGAATGGCTAAAGAAGATGTGGTACATATATAAGATGGAATATTACTTAACCATAAGAAAGAATGAAATAATGTCATTTGGAGCAACATGCATAACCTCATGGACCTAGAGGTTATCATACTAAGTGAAGTAAGTCAGATAAAGACAAATATCTTATAATATTACTTACATGCAGAACCTAAAATGTGACACAAATGAACCTATCTATGAAACAGAAACAGACACAGAGGCCAGACTGGTGATAGCCAAGAGGGAGAGGGATTAGAAGAGGAATGGATTGGGGGTTTGGGATTAGTAGATTCAAGCTGGCATATAAAGAATGGATAAACAAGGTCTTATTGTATAGTACAGGGAACAATATTCAATATCTTGTGATAAACCACAATGAAAAGAACATGTAAAATATTGTATATATATATATATAACTGTATCACTTTGCTATACAGCAGAAATAAATACAACATTGTAAATCAACTATGCAACACAAATATATTTGAAAAAATGATGATAGTTTAACGATCTAAATGTACCAGGATTCCCCAGAGAAGAGCCAATAGGATGAATGAACAGATGGATAGATAAGCAGATAGGTGGATATATAAGCAGATAGGTAGGTAGATAGGAATAAGATGCCCTCTTCATTATAGGGGACTGAAATGCAAAAGTAGGAAGTCAAGAGCTACCTGGAGTAACAGGCAAATTTGGACTTGGAGTACAGAATGAAGCAGGGCAAAGGCTAACAGAGTTTTGCCAAGAGAACACACTGGTAATAGCAAACACCCTTTTCCAACAACACAAGAGAAGACTCTATATGTGGACATCACCAGATAGTCAATACCAAAATCAGATTGATTATATTCTTTGCAGCCAAAGATGGAGAAGCTCTATGCAGTCAGAAAAAATAAGAACAGGAGCTGATTGTAGCTCAGATCATAAATTCCTTATTGCCAAATTGAGACTTAAATTGAAGAAAGTAGGGGGAAACACTAGACCATTCAGGTATGACCTAAATCAAATCCCTTACAATTATACAGTGGAAGTGACAAATAGATTCAAGGGATTAGATCTGATAGACAGATGCCTGAAGAACTATGGATGGGGGTTCATGACATTGTACAGGAGGCAGGGATCAAGACCATCCCCAAGAAAAAGAAATGCAGAAAAGCAAAATGGTTGACTGAGGAGGCCTTACAAATAGCTGAGAAAGGAAGAGACATGAAAGGCAAAGGAGAAAAGGAAAGATATTGGCATTTGAATGCAGAGTTTCAATGAATAGCAAGGAGAGATAAGAAAGCCTTCCTCAGTGACCAATGCAAAGAAATAGAGGAAACAACAGAATGGGAAAGACTAGAGATCTCTTCAAGAAAATGAGAGATACTAAAGGAGTATATCATGCAAAGATGGGCTCAATAACAGATGGAAATGGTATAGACCTAACAGAAGCAGGAGATATTAAGAAGAGGTGGCAAGAATACACAGAAGAACTGTACAGAAAAGATCTTCATGACTCAGATAATCACAATGGTGTGATGACTCAGCTAGAGCCGGACATCCTGGAATGTGAAGTTAAGCAAGCCTTAGGAAGCATCACTATGAACAAAGCTAGTGGAGGTGATGTAATTCCAGTTGAGCTATTTCAAATCCTAAGAGATGATGCTGTTAAAGTGCTGCACTCAATATGCCAGCAAATTTGGAAAACTCAGCAGTGGCCACAGGACTGGAAAAGGTCAGCTTTCATTCCAATCCCAAAGAAAGGCAATGCCAAAGAATGTTCAAACTACCGCACAATTGCACTCATCTCACATGCTAGCAAAGTAATTTTTAAAATTCTCCAAGTGAGGCTTCAACAGTACGTGAACTGAGCACTTCCAGATGTTCAAGCTGGATTTAGAAAAGATAGAGGAACCAGAGACCAAATTGCCAACATCCATTGGATCATTGAAAAAGCAACAGAGTTCCAGAAAAACATCTACTTCTGCTTTATTTGACCTCAAGGTGGTCCACCCAGTCAATCCTAAAGGAAATCAGTCCTGAATATTCAATGGAAGCACTGATGCTGAAGCTGAAACTCTAGTACTTTGGCCACCTGATGTGAAGAACTGACTAACTGGAGAAGATCCTGATGCTGGGAAAAATTGAAGGCGGGAGGAAAAGGGGATGACAGAGGATGAGATGGTCAGATGGCATCACTGACTCAATGGATATGAGTTTGAGTAGGCTCCGGGGGTTGGTCATGGACAGGGAAACTTGGTGTGCTGCAGCCCATGGGGTTGCAAAGAGTCGGACACCACTGGTGAATGAACTGAGATAGATAGGAAGGTAGAAGATAGATAGACTTAAAGAAATTGATTCCTGAGGTTGTGAAGTCTTGGAAGTCCAAAATCCATAGGGTAGGAAGACTGGCTATCAGGCAAGGGTGGACATTGCAGTCTTAAATCTGAAATTTGTAAGCCCAGCAGTAGGCTGGGAATTAGGATAGATTTCTATACCATGGTCTTGAGGCAGAATTCCTTCTTTGTCCCTACAACATGTTTTTGCTCTAAAGGACCTCAACTGATTTGATGAATCCCATTCACATTATCAAGAATAATATCCTTTAATGAAAGTCAACTGATTGTAAATTTTAATCACATAGGGCCTGCATAGCAATGTATTAAACTTTAGTATTTGACCAAACAACTGGGAAGCATAGACTAGACAAGTTGATATATAAAATTTATCACTGGAGACCATATCAATAGAAGTATGAATGGAGAGAAGAAGATGAATTTGTAACAATTTAGAGGTAGAATCTATAGAACTTGTCAATGGATTAAATGCAAGGGTATACAATAGGGAGGAAATCAAGAATTATAGGCTTCTCATATGAACAAAAGATTTTAACCATTATGATCTGGACTAGATGAGTTTCTGTTTTCTAATAGAGGTTGTGCTGATTTCAGCTCAAATACTATGACTGACAAGGTAAGAATACTTGTGGTAAGCACTTTAAGTGGCTAATTAATATTGGGAAGAAATTCCGTTTGTATCTGCTTGCTTATATTTGGCTAATCCTAATATAGAATAAAAATTCACCTTACCTTCTTTTTCTCACCCAGAAATAATTACATGTAAATAATAATCTGCTGTTTATACAATAATGTGAAATGGAAGGAAGCAGGGCCAAATATTTTTGGAAGGAACAGCCTTCATATGTGCCAGTTAAAGTGTCTCCAATTTTTTTTTTTTTTATTCCTAATCATAGTAGGACTTATTTTCTAGTCAAAGCTTACATATGCTCCACCAGGGAGTTTGGAAGATACGCTGTCTCAATCTAATTTTACATAGCATCATTCAAAACCAATAAAATGCAGCCTTGTCAAATACAAAAGTTAAAGAGCAAAGAAAATAATATATGCTCTAAATATTAAGTATCTTGTCTGCAAGTTGCTGGAAATTCTCTTTGTTCTCAATTATCTCCTTTTCTTAACTATTAACTGTGAAATTAAATAGAGAGTTCTGAAAAAATGGTAGACATTTTCAAAAGGCTGGGTCATAGTGCCAGGTTTTCCTTTCTAAAGGAGAATATTGAATGGATAAAGAAAAAATTATTCCAAAGTTAATATTAAGAATTTTAAAAAATAGGAAAATGCTTTCCTAGATTAATTTCTGGAGATAGATGAATACATTTCTTTCATTTTATTTCAGAAAATGTTTGTTTTCCTGTTTATATATTTATTACTATAAGTCACAAGTGAAAGTTTTGATAACCCTTAAACTCAGATTTCTTCAAACCTTTAACTGATTAATTTTGTATCAAATTTAGAGTTAGTTCAGTTCAGTTCAGTAGCTCAGTCGTGTCTGACTCTTTGCGACCCCATGAATCGCAGCATGCCAGGCCTCCCTGTCCATCACAAACTCCCGGAGTTTACTCAAACTCATGCCCATCGACTCGGTGATGCCATCCAGCCATCTCATCCTCTGTCATCCCCTTCTCCTCCTGCCCCCAATCCCTCCCAGCATCAGGGTCTTTTCCAATGAGTCAACTCTTCGCATGAGGTGGCCAAAGTATTGGAGTTTCAACTTCAGCATCAGTCCTTCCAACACCCTGGACTGATCTCCTTTAGGATGGACTGGTTGGATCTCCTTGCAGTCCAAGGGACTCTCAAGAGTCTTCTCCAACACCACAGTTCAAAAGCATCAATTTTCGGCACTCAGCTTTCTTCACAGTCCAACTCTCACATCCATACATGACCACTGGAAAAACCATAGCCTTGACCAGACAGACCTTTGTTGGCAAAGTAATGTCTCTGCTTTTTAATATGCTATCTAGGTTGGTCATAACTTTCCCTCCAAAGAGTAAGCGTCTTTTAATTTCATGGCTGCAGTCACCATCTGCAGTGATTTTGGAACCCCCAAAAATAAAGTCTGACACTGTTTCCACTGTAGGTTTTGTCAAATTTCAGTGACCTCAACTCATTAGCGTTTTATATTTGAAATACTTCTAAATTAATGAAATTTCCTCTACATAATCAAAAATTTTGTGATTATCATTTAATTCATTAATCTCATAAATTTTGGTAACTTTCTCTATTTATGTACAGTCATCCCTGGATATCCATGGGGGATTGTATCCAGGATCCCTCATAAGTACCAACAGTCACCCGAGTCCTTTATGCAAAATGGATTCATATTTGCATGATAGTAGTACTCTTGACTGGAAAATCCCATGGAAGGAGGAGCCTGCTGGGCTGCAGTCCATGGGGTCGCTAAGAGTCGGACACAACTGAGCGACTTCACTTTCACTTTTCACTTTCATGCATTGGAGAAGGAAGTGGCAACCCACTCCAGTGTTCTTGCCTGGAGAATCCCAGGGACGGGGGAGCCTGGTGGGCTGCCGTCTCTGGGTTCGCATAGAGTCGGCCACGACTGAAGTGACTTAGCAGCAGCAGCAGCAGCAGCAGTATAACCAAGGTTGGCTGACTTTATATATGTACATCCCCAGATACTGAAATCAGATTGATTTAACTCTTTGCTGTTAAAGATGGAGAAGCTCTATATAGTCAGCAGAAACAAGACCAGGAGCTGACTGTGGCTCAAATCATGAGCTCCTTATTGCAAAATTCAGGCTTAAAATGAAGAAAGTAGGAAAAACCACTAGGCCATTCAGGTATGACCTAAATCATATGCCTTATGATTATACAATGGAAGTGAGAAATAGACTTAAAGGTTTGATCTGATAGAGTGAATGAAGAACTATGGATGAACGTTTGTAACACTGTACGGGAGGCGGTGACCAAAACCATCACCAAGAGGAAGAAATGCAAAAAGGAAAATGATTGTCTGAAGAGGCCTCAAAAAGAGCTAAGAAAGGAAGAGAAGAAAAAGGCAAAGGAGAAAAGGAAATATATACCCATCTGATTGCAGAGTTCCAAAGAATAGAGAGGAGAGATAAGAAAGCCTTCTAATAAGTGAACGATACAAAGAACAAGAAGAAAACAATAGAATGGGAAAGACTGGAGATCTCTTTAAGAAAATTAGAGATATTAAGGGAATATTTCATGCAAAATGGGCTCAATAAAGGGCAGAAAAGGTATAGACTTAACAGAAAAAGAAGATATTAAGAAGAGGTGACAAGAATACACAGAAGAACCGTACAAAAAAAAGGTCTTAATGATCCAGATAACCACAATGGTGTGAACACTCAATCTAGAGCCAGTCATCCTGGAATGTGAAATCAAGTGGGCCTTAGGAAGAATTACTACAAACAAAGCTATTGGAGGTGAATTATAGCTTTGTCCAGATGTGTGCCCAGGAATGGGATTGCTGGATCATATGGTAGTTCTGCTTTTAGTTGTTCAAGGAACCTCCATACCATTTTCCATCGTAGCTGTACCAGTTGACATTCCCAACAACAGTATAAGAGGATTCACTTTTCTCCATAATCTATCCAGCATTTGTAGATTTTTGATGATGGCCATTCTGACAAGTGTGAGGTAATAACTTCAGTGTAGCTTTGATTTGCATTTCTGTAACAATTAGCAATGCTGAGCATCTTTTAATGTGCCTCTCAGCCATCTATATGTGCTCTTTGGAGAAATGTCTATTTAGGTATTCTGCCCATCTTTTGTTTGTTTATTTGTTTGTTTGTTTTGATATTGAGCTGCATGAGCTGGTTGTAAATTTTGGAAATTAATCCCTTGCCAGTTGTGTGATTTGCAAATATTTTCTACCATTTTGTGGGTTGTCTTTTGGTTTTGTTTATGCTTTCTCTTGCTGTGCAAAAGCTTTTGAGTTTAATTAGGTCCCTTATACTTATTTTGCTTTTATTTCTATTGCATTGGGATAATGGCCTATGTTCTTTTATAGGAGTCTTATATTGTCATGTCTTATATTTAAGCTTTTAAGCCATTTTGAGTTTATTTTTGTATCATATCATTTTAATTCTCCCCACTTCTTTCATTACTTCTACAATTCCTTTTTCAAATAGCAGACAAGGATGGATGAATGAACAAATGAATGGATGAATGAATAGATAGATAAAATTATTACCCTCTGCTTAGAATCATATTAAAATATACTGAAAATAACATCTAACCTCCTTCTTCATGATTCTAGGGCCTTGTCTATTTCTAATCTAAACCCAAGTTGCTCTCTCCCAAGCCATTTGGATACCTTAACAGAAAAAGTCCTGTTTCTTCTAGACACTTATAAAACTTTGTGTTTTTTCTAAACAATTATAAAGTTTATAATTACATATTTATTTTGTTGTTTGCTTATTTTCTTTCTCCCAACTAAAGGGTAAAGTCCACAAGGTAAAGTCAATATTTACATTTTTGAGCCCTGTATTCTGAGTACCTGGCAGAGTTCTCCACTCCAGTACTCTTGCCTGGAAAATCCCATGGACGGAGGAGCCTGGTAGGCTGCAATCCATGGGGTCGCGAAGAGTCAGACATGACTGAGTGACTTCACTTTCACTTTTCACTTTTATGCATTGGCGAAGGAAATGGCAACCCACTCCATTGTTCTTGACTGGAGAATCCCAGGGATGGGGTCGCAGAGAGTCGGACACGACTGAAGTGACTTAGCAGTAGTAGGCAGAGTTCTGGCATTTGGTGGACACTAAGCATTTGCTGAATTAATAAATGCAATGAAATCAGCAGTTATCCTAGATAAGTATTTTGAAAAAGTGGCATGGATTTCTAGCTCACAGATAAGAAAAACAGTAAAATTAACACAAGAATCAAATGAAATACAAGAAACAAGGTTTCACCGAACCCATAGGCATCAGTCTTACAACCGAGGTCTGAGTAGTGACAAAGGATTAAGTGTCTATTTTTCATGCAATAACATATATTCTGTTTTTGCTTCTCTTTATTGGGTTGAGAGGATTATTTTATTCATTTGGACTTTTTTTTTTAATCTCCATTTTGTCTTCTGTGAGGCTACTACAAATATGGTCATGAATTTAATTTGA
Source organism: Cervus elaphus (assembly GCF_910594005.1). Taxonomy (NCBI): domain Eukaryota; kingdom Metazoa; phylum Chordata; class Mammalia; order Artiodactyla; family Cervidae; genus Cervus; species Cervus elaphus. The sequence continues at coordinate 28,505,325 of NC_057833.1, read as the reverse complement.
AAATAAAATTTAGAAAGGCTGCAACTAGATTTTATAATTTACCAATTTGTAGCATTTACCATCTCTGTTAACTTTGGGAAACTTTTAATTTTCTGAACTTTAGAGTCCTTATCTGCAAAATGGGGAAAATATCTACCTGGGTGAATGACTGAAAAATCAGTAACAATGTATTGAGAGAGCCAGAGGTGAAACTGAATTTTCTATAAATGCTCAGGGAGAGTACGTCAGAGGAAAAGAGGAAGTGTTTTAAAGCCAGAAAGTCTTGGGTAAAACTCCTAGTTCCAACAGTTATTAGGTGTGTTGCTTGAAGATCAGAGATAGGCAGCAAGTGTATTAAATGCCTGACTTTAATTTTTACCATACTTATAGGCAGTATCCTTGAGTCTTTATAATCTCTGCTTGACAGAAAATGTATTATAAATTGAACACTCCCAATAAAATCTGGGCTATACCTCCATCATGACCATCATCACCAATTGCAGAATAACACAGATCCCAGCTCATTTAAGATCTGGAGGGAACAGCATGAAGGATCAAGTTGACTTTTCTGGATAAAGGGGTCAACAAATGCTTTCATGGCACAAAAAAGGATACACAGTTAAGTCAATCATCACAGGATTTAGAAGGCAGAAGATGAAGTGAAACTCTACTTTCTAACAATGGTTGTAGGCAGGCAGATGGCAGATATAAGAGTCACAGAGTTTCCCAGAGAGCTCCTAAAAATCACCTGCTTCAAAGCTGCAAGGACCGGGACTGTCATTGACGGTTTTCTTTCAGCTCTGATAATTCCTGATTTCATACATCACAATGGAAACTTCCTTGACTTCTATATCTCTAACACTTCCAATGGACACACAAACCTCAAATTCTTTCTATTCAGACTTTTCCTACTTTGAATCCTTACATTGCCTTCTAGTTTCCTCAGTGAAAATTGTCTAATAAATATAGATTGGAAGGAAATGCTAGAATCCCACCATATGTAATCTGAGGGTGTGCTGTATTGTCTAATTAGGGTTACACCAAGCATATATCAAATTATATATTATATTTAGTTCTCATTAGAGACTCTAGGATGAGTAATTCTCATTTCATCCTTATAAATCTTATATATTTTCAAGTTAATGTCATCTCAGTATGGCTATAAATTCACAACTCTCCCCCCGCATTTTTTTCTTCTTTAGTTAAAAATGTTGTACTTTGGCAACCTTAGTAAGCAAACTGGGTAAGCAGCACATTAAAGGTAGTCATTGACAAACTCATGAAGACTCTTGAGGTGACCATGGGGTAGGGGGAACTTTTGTGTCTCCCCACCACCTCAACTAGAGTAACTCATGTAGGCTTTCATTTGAACAAAAGATTCCACTGGAATTGCATACAGGAATAAATATGTGCTTTACAGGATCATGTCAATAGGCTCTCACTTGCTTCTTTATGTGTTTCTCATTATGATATCAGTTCAGTGCAGTTCAGTTCAGTCCCTCAGTTGTGCTCGACTCTTTGTAACCCCATGAATCTCAGCACGCCAGGCCTCCTTGTCCATCACAAACTCCTGGAGTTTACTTGAACTCATGCCCATCGAGTCAGTGATGCCATCCAGCCATCTCATCCTCTGTCATCCCCTTCTCCTCTTGCCCCCAATCCCTCCCAGCATCAGGGTCTTTTCCAATGAGTCAACTCTTCACATGAGGTGGCCAAAGTATTGGAGTTTCAGCTTCAGCATCAGTCCTTCCAATGAACACCCAGTACTGATCTCTTTTTTTTTTTTTTTTTGGAGCATTACACATGCATTTTATTTTATTTTATTTTATTTTTTTTATTAGTTGGAGGCTAATTACTTCACAACATTTCAGTGGGTTTTGTCATACATTGATATGAATCAGCCATAGATTTACACTTATTCCCCATCCCGATCCCCCCCTCCCACCTCCCTCTCCACCCGATTCCTCTGGGTCTTCCCAGTGCACCAGGCCCGAGCACTTGTCTCATGCATCCCACCTGGGCTGGTGATCTGTTTCACCATAGATAGTACACATGCTGTTCTTTTGAAATATCCCACCCTCACACTCTCCCACAGAGTTCAAAAGTCTGTTCTGTATTTCTGTGTCTCTTTTTCTGTTTTGCATATAGGGTTATCATTACCATCTTTCTAAATTCCATATATATGTGTTAGTATGCTGTAATGTTCTTTATCTTTCTGGCTTACTTCACTCTGTATAAGGGGCTCCAGTTTCATCCATCTCATTAGGACTGGTTCAAATGAATTCTTTTTAACGGCTGAGTAATATTCCATGGTGTATATGTACCACAGCTTCCTTATCCATTCGTCTGCTGATGGGCATCTAGGTTGCTTCCATGATCTCCTTTAGGATGGACTGGTTGGATCTCCTTGCAGTCCAAGGGACTCTCAAGAGTCTTCTCCAATACCACAGTTCAAAAGCATCAATTTTTCGGCGTTCAGGCTTCTTCACAGTCCAACTCTCACATCCATCCATGACCACTGGAAAAGCCATAGCCTTGACTAGACGGATCTTTGTTGACAAAGTAATGTCTCTGCTCTTCAATATGCTGTCTAGGTTGGTCATAACTTTCCTTCCAAGGAGTAAGCTTCTTTTAATTTCATGGCTGCAATCACCATCTGCAGTGATTTTGGAGCTCAAAAAAATAAAGTCAGCCACTGTTTCCACTGTCTCCCCATCTATTTCCCATGAGGTGATGGGACCGGATGCCATGATCTTAGTTTTCTGAATGTTGAGCTTTAAGCCAACTTTTTCACTCTCCTCTTTCACTTTCATCAAGAGGCTTTTTAGTTCCTCTTCACTCGCTGCCATAAGGGTGGTGCCATCTGTATATCTGAGGTTATTGATATTTCTCCCATCAATCTTGATTCCAGCTTGTGCTTCTTCCAGCCCAGCGTTTCTCATGATGTACTCTGCATATAAGTTAAATAAGCAGGGTGACAATATATAGCCTTGACGTACTCCTTTTCCTAATTGGAACCAGTCTGTTGTTCCATGTCCAGTTCTAACTGTTGCTTCCTGACCTGCATACAGGTTTCTCAAGAGGCAGGTCAGGTGGTCTGGTATTCCCATCTCTTTCAGAATTTTCCACAGTTTATTGTGATCCACACAGTCAAAGGCTTTGGCATAGTCAATAAAGCAGAAATAGATGTTTTTCTGGAACTCTCTTGCTTTTTCGATGATCCAATAGATGTTGGCAATTTGATCTCTGGTTCCTCTGCTTTTCTAAAACCAGGTTGAACATCCGGAAGTTCATAGTTCACGTATTGCTGAAGCCTGGCTTGGAAAATTTTGAGCATTACCTTACTAGCGTGTGAGATGAGTGCAACTGTGCTGTAGTTTGAGCATTCTTTGGCATTGCCTTTCTTTGAGATTGGAATGAAAACTGACCTTTGCCAGTCCTGTGGCCACTGCTGAGTTTTCCAAATTTGCTGGCATATTGAGTGCAACACTTTCACTGCATCATCTTTCAGGATTTGAAATAGCTCAACTGGAATTCCATCACCTTCACTAGCTTTACTCATAGTGATGCTTTATAAGTCCCACTTGACTTCACATTCCAGGATGTCTGGCTCTAGGTGAGTGCTCACACCATCGTGATTACCTGAGTAGTGAAGATCTTTTTTGTACAGTTCTTCTGTGTATTCTTGTCACCTCGTCTTAATATCTTCTGCTTCTGTTAGGTCTCTACCATTTCTGTCCTTTATTGAGCCCATCTTTGCATGAAATGTTCCCTTGGTATCTTTAATTTTCTTGAAGAGATCTCTATGCTATACCTGCTCCATATTTTGTGTGTATGTGTGATATAAAGATTTATTTGTTATAAAAAAGTAAATGTTGTTACTAATAATCTAGTTATTGGCAATATGATCCCTGAGCATTTGACCTACTAAAAATATGATCTATATAGCAATCAAGTATTTTAGTTTCATTATGTAGAAAAATAAAGTGTTTAGTGTTTCAGTGGGTACAAAGAAAATATCAACCACAATCCTCTCTCTTAATTTTCCTTATTGTTATTCACTTCCTCAGTCATGTCCAAATATCTGTGACACCATGGACTGCAGCACACCAGGTTTCACTGTCCTTCACTGTCTCCCAGAGTTTGCTCAAACTCATGTCCATTGAGTTGATGATGCCATCCAACCATCTCATCCTCTGTCACCCCCTCCTCCTCCTGCCCTCAATCTTTTCCAGCATCAGGTCTTTTACAGTGATGGCTCTTCACATCAGATGGCCAAAGTTTTGGAGCTTCAGAATCAGTCCTTCCAACAAACATTCAGGGTTGATTTCCTTTCGGATTGACTGGTTTGATCTCCTTGCTACTCACAGGACTCTCAAGAGTCTTCTCTAGCACCACAGTTCAAAGGCATCAATTCTTTAGTGCTCAGCCTTCTTCGGTCCAACTCTCACATCCATATATGACTACTGGAAAAACCATAGCTTTGATTAGATGGGCCTTTGTTGGTGAACTCATGTCTTTGCTTTTTAATACTCTGTCTAGGACTGTCATAGCTTTTCTTCCAAGGAGCAAGTATCTTTTAAATTTATGGCTGCAGTCACCATCTGCAGTGATTTTGGAGCTCAAGAAAATAAAGTCTGTCACTGTTACCATTGTTTCCCCATCTATTTGCCATGAAGTGTTGGGACCAGATGCCATGATCTTAGTTTTTTGAATGTTAAGTTTTAAGCCAACTTTTTCTCTCTCCTCTTTCACCTTCAACAAGAGGCTCTTTAGCTCCTCTTCACTTTCTGCCATTAGGGTGGTATCATCTGCCTACCTGAGATTATTGGTATTTCTGCTAGAAATCTTGATTCCAGTTTATGATTCATGCAGCCTGGCACTTCACATGATGTACTCTGCATATCAGTTATATAAGCAGGGTGACAATATACAGCCTTGACATACTCCTTTACCAGTTTGGGACCAGTCCATTTTTCCATCTGGTTTTTTTTTTTTTTTTAATTTTATTTATTTATTTATTTATTTATTTTTTCATTATTTTTTTTTTCCAGTGGGTTTTGTCATACATTGATATGAATCAGCCATGGATTTACATGTATTCCCAATCCCGATCCCCCCTCCCACCTCCCTCTCCACCCGATTCCTCTGGGTCTTCCCAGTGCACCAGGCCGGAGCACTTGTCTCATGCATCCCACCTGGGCTGGTGATCTGTTTCACCATAGATAGTATACATGCTGTTCTTTTGAAATATCCCACCCTCACATTCTCCCACAGAGTTCAAAAGTCTGTTCTGTATGTCTGTGTCTCTTTTTCTGTTTTGCATATAGGGTTTTCGTTATCACCTTTCTAAATTCCATATATATGTGTTAGTATGATGTAATGTTCTTTATCTTTCTGGCTTACTTCACTCTGTATAATGGGCTCCAGCTTCATCCATCTCATTAGGACTGGTTCAAATGAATTCTTTTTAATGGCTGAGTAATATTCCATGGTGTATATGTACCACAGCTTCCTTATCCATTCATCTGCTGATGGGCATCTAGGTTGCTTCCATGTCCTGGCTATTATAAACAGTGCTGCGATGAACACTGGGGTGCACGTGCCTCTTTCAGATCTGGTTTCCTCAGTGTGTATGCCCAGGAGTGGGATTGCTGGGTCATATGGCAGTTCTATTTCCAGTTTTTTAAGAAATCTCCACACTGTTTTCCATAGCGGCTGTACTAGTTTGCATTCCCACCAACAGTGTAAGAGGGTTCCCTTTTCTCCACACCCTCTCTAGCATTTATTGCTTGTAGACTTTTGGATAGCAGCCATCCTGACTGGCGTGTAATGGTACCTCATTGTGGTTTTGATTTGCATTTCTCTAATAATGAGTGATGTTGAGCATCTTTTCATGTGTTTGTTAGCCATCTGTATGTCTTCTTTGGAGAAATGTCTGTTTAGTTCTTTGGCCCATTTTTTGATTGGGTCATTTATTTTTCTGGAATTGAGCTGCAGGAGTTGCTTGTATATTTTTGAGATTAATCCTTTGTCTGTTTCTTCATTTGCTATTATTTTCTCCCAATCTGAGGGCTGTCTTTTCACCTTACTTATAGTTTCCTTTGTAGTGCAAAAGCTTTTAAGTTTCATTAGGTCCCATTTGTTTAGTTTTGCTTTTATTTCCAATATTCTGGGAGGTGGGTCATAGAGGATCTTGCTGTGATTTATGTCGGAGAGTGTTTTGCCTATGTTCTCCTCTAGGAGTTTTATAGTTTCTGGTCTTACATTTAGATCTTTAATCCATTTTGAGTTTATTTTTGTGTATGGTGTTAGAAAGTGTTCTAGTTTCATTCTTTTATAAGTGGTTGACCAGTTTTCCCAGCACCACTTGTTAAAGAGGTTGTCTTTTTTCCATTGTATATCCTTGCCTCCTTTGTCAAAGATAAGGTGTCCATAGGTTCATGGATTTATCTCTGGGCTTTCTATTCTGTTCCATTGATGTATATTTCTGTCTTTGTGCCAGTACCATACTGTCTTGATGACTGTGGCTTTGTAGTAGAGTCTGAAGTCAGGCAGGTTGATTCCTCCAGTTCCATTCTTCTTTCTCAAGATTACTTTGGCTATTCGAGGTTTTTTGTATTTCCATACAAATCTTGACCTTCATACAGGTTCTCAGGAGACGGGGTAAGGTGGTTTAGTATTCCCACCTCTTTAAGAATTTTCCACAGTTTGTTGTAATCCACATAGTCAAAGGCTTTAGCTTAGTCAATGAAGCAGAAATAGACTTTTTTTCTGGAATTCTCCTGCTTTTATTATGACCCAAAGGATGTTGACCTCTGGTTCCTCTACCTTTTATTGAATCATTATTTTCCTTGAATCACATTAAATCAGCAAGAAATGTATACCTATGAATGTTAAGATATGTTGTACTTGATGATAGATAACATATGTGATATGATTAAGGAGAGAGAAACAAATGTCAAAACATTTAACAAGGTTTCTTGAAGCATCTAGATTTTGTTATTTTTTCCCTCATTGAAATAATTATTTCAAAAATTATTTAAAAAAAAAAAACCAGAATGCTATAAATACTTTCTCAACTGATATCTCCATTATCTTAGATAGTTTGTTTTTTCTTACTTAATTGATTAAAAGAATGAATGTCATGGAAATTTAAGTGACTTATAGGATTATTTGGTTAGTGGCCCTTTTAAATCTAAACCCATGTCTCTAAATTCCTATTCTAGTGATTCCTCCTCTATGTTATTCAATTATTTATATAAAAACATTTGTAACTATGACATTAGCAGACAGAAGTCCCTCTTTTAATTGCATCTAAGGTTTATGAAAACATGATAGATTAGTCAATATTTTGGGTCAAGATAACTTGATTTACTTGGACAATAGGGCATCTTCCCCCTGCCTGCCCCCAGAACTAGGGATAAATTTGATGTTTAACAATTGTCCTTTGACAACCATCAGGGTTAGAGGATATAATTCTGCAAATGTAGAACAAATGAAACTTAAGCCTTTATGCAAATTGGACCTATTTCACACACGGCTACATTTGCATTTGCACTAGAATCTAACTAAATTTATTAGTGACTTCTGAGCACACCAAGTATAATTTGGATCAAATATATGCAGTACTATCTAGTAGACAGAACAGTGCTTTTCAATAAAACAAGCCAGGTTCAAATCCCTTTTTTGCCACACATTAACCTTTCCTATGCTTCAGTTTTCTTAACCATATAAAGGGGACAAGAGACCAATCTTGCAATTTTGTTAGAAGTGTTACAAATAAATATATGACAATGTTCAGCTTAGTGCCTGGTACAAAGTTAATCCTTCTGTGTGAAAAATACTATAGTTACTACTCATCTTAATGTTATTAAATACACCATGAAGTCACAGCTCACCCTGAGACACCCAAGGCAATGTGTCTTGACTTGTAAAAGCACACCAGTAAATTTTTCTCACTTTAGATGGAATAAAACCTCAAACCTGAAAGAGATATTTTTATAAAATCCCACCAGTTGAGCACACATGGATTTCTATTTTGAAACTAGCAGGCTGGATCTCAGACTAATTAGCCTGATAATGTAGTCATTGTCAATTGAAATTTTTTAAGCAAGTGTTTCAATGTCTAATCAAATTGCAGTGAACATTATCTGTCACAATGGGATACGCTCTTTGTTTTAATAATAACAAAATGAGTTACTGGGGGTAAAAAAAAGGCTGGCATTTCAGTATGTTAATTAGGTTCTTTTAAAATTTGTCGGTCTTTTAAAAATTTTTTTACTCCTTTCAGTAGAAACTTAAAAAATATGAAAGGGATACATAATTACCAAGCTAGTACATATATTTATTCATAAAAGGGTAAAAGGGGATGTATATAATGATCAGGTCTTCTTTATTGTGTAGATTATAAAAGTGTATTCATATATAGATTCTTTTGTGCAAGTAGCTGCTATTATAAATATTTTAAAAGCATTATGGTAATTCTTAATCACTAGTTATTTTTCTCATAGTCTAAAAAAATCAGAGGCATTGCTGATAGAATTAATGACAAGAGAAACAATAGTGGGATTTTAGCTCCATTCATACCACCCACACCTTGCTGAAAGAAAAAGTACAACTGGAATAAAGTGGTTATTATTCCAATCAAACATTTAACACGAGGTTCTGTTAGTACTTATATAACTAACTCTAATTAAAACACCATGAAAACTGTGTAATGAGATCACTGTTATCCTGAAATATTTGAGGGCGAATGAGGTTGGGTCTCGGTGTCTTAAAATTCCTAAAATCAAATGTATGTCTGGAGCATGTAGCTGAAAACCTGATCATAGAGTCCCTGAAAAACTGTTTTAATAGTTTTTTCTACTGTCATTGATTGCCCAAGTGTAAGCCAGATCTACGATCCTTCAAAAGCAAAGTTTTGGGAGATTATGTGTTTGAAAAGTACTTTTAATGGATTGCTTGCTCTGTTTATTCTTGTCTCAAGACAGAAGCATCTTGATATTTACATTGCTATTTTCCTGCTTTAAAGGATGCTAACAAAAATTATCTTGGCATAGATTGACTTGAAACTGTCCTCTGAACTTTCCCCAAGGCCATTCTGGCTAGCCTGGAAAGGATTTCTCTTATTATGAAGCTGCTTTCAGGACACAAAGCCAGAGACCTACACACATGCACAGGCTGTCATTCAAATTTCAAATGGGTGTTTTCCCAAAACTCCTGATTAAAACCATTGTTTGGAACACAGAAGCATCTTCTTAAAGCATTATTATAAAGGTAGTTGCTTAGAGAGCTCCTAAAAGATTATATAGGGGTTTCCCAGGTGCCTCAGTGATAAAGAATCCGCCTGCCAATGCAGGAGACACACTTTCAATCCCTGATCTGAGAAGATCCCCTGGAGAAGGAAATGGCAACCCACTCCAGTATTCTTGACTGGAAAAACCCCATGGACAGAGGAGCCTCGTGGGCTATAATCCAGGGTGTTGCAAAGAGTTGGGCATTGCTTAGCAACTGAACAGCAACAGATTAGGGTGTAGCTGAAATACCCTGTATTTAGAAATAACAATAGGACAATACTGCAGCAAACCAATAGTTTTGCTTTAAAGGAAATAATTAGCCTTTAATTTATTTTGAATGGTGGTGCTTGAGGATATTCACTTTCCTAGCATCCTATTTCTGTTTGGCAGTCAGCATTAAACACTGACTCCTGTTGGCTTCCTTCTCAGTTCCCCATACCTTCCAATCAAAACCAGTGCAATACAAATGCAGTGGGTGGGTCTCTGCTTCTCCTCACCAGAGCAACACCAAATTTTCTATCCTTTGGTAAAATAACCTGATAATACCACCTGATCCCTGTAAATAGTGCAGGCAAGTGTGTGTGTGTGTGTGTGTGTGTGTGTGTGTGTGTGTGTGTAACACATAATGGGGAGGGAGAGAGGGAAACCTTTAGTAACTTTACTACTTAAGTGCTGTCTCCTTAAATGTATAAAGAGACTAAACATGGAATTTTATGCAGATGATTTATCCAGTGTATGAATTGGGATAATGGAATATAAGGTCACACTGATAAATTTTGCACTCATATATTGGAATTGCCAATTAATAGAAAATGTTTGCCAATCATTTTTTTTTGCTGGGAGCAATGTTCAGTCAGTTCAGTCACTCAGTCATGTTCAACTCTTTGTGACCCCAGGGACTGCAGCACGCCAGGCCTCCCTGTCCATCACCAACTCCCGGAGTTTACTCAAACACATGTCCATTGAGTTAGTGATGCCATCCAACCACCTCATCCTCTGTTGTCCCCTTCTCCTCCTGCCCTCAATCTTTTCCAGAATCAGGGTCTTTTCAAATGCATCAGTTCTTCATGTCAGGTGGCCAAAGTATTGGAGTTTCAGCTTCAGCATCAGTCCTTCCCATGAATATTCAGGACTGATTTCCTTTAGGATGGACTGGTTTGATCTCCTTGCAGTCCAAGGGACTCTCAAGAGTCTTCTCCAACACCACAGTTCAAAAGCATCAACTCTTCGGTGCTGAGCTTTGTTTATAGTCCAACTCTCACATCCATACATGATTACTGGAAAAACCATAGCTTTGGCTATACAGACCTTTCATGGCAAAGTGATGTCTCTGCTTTCTAATACTCTTCCTAGGTTTGTCATACCTTTTTTCCAAGGAGCAAGCGTCTTTTAATTTCATGGCTGCAGTCACTCTCCACTGATTTTGGAGCCCCCAAAAATAAAATCACTCAATGTTTCCACTTTTCCCCCTCTATTTGCCCTTGTATTTGAAGTGATGGGACCAGATGCCATGATCTTAGTTTTTTGAATGTTGAGTTTTAAGCCAGCTTTGCACTCTCCTCTTTCACTTTCATCAAGAGGTTCTACTGTTCCTCTTATCTTTCTGCAATTAACGGTGGTATCATTTGCATATCTGAGGTTATTGATATTTCTCCTGGCAATCTTGATTCCAGCTTGTTCATCATCCAGCCCTGCATTCCTCATGATGTACTCTGCATAGAAGTTAAATAAGCAAGGTGACAATATACAGCTTTGACATACTGCTATTCAAATTTTGAACCAGTCTTTTGTTCCACATATGGTTCTAACTGTTGCTTCTTGACCTGCATTCAGTTTTCTCAGGAGACAGGTAAAGTGGTCTGGTATTCTCAACTCTTGAAGAATTTTCCAGTTTGTTGTGATCCACACAGTCAAAGGCTTTAGCATAGTCAGTGAAGAAGACGTTGATTTTTTTTTTTTAATCCCCTTACTTTTTCTCTGATCCAATGGATGTTGGCAATTTGATCTCTGGTTCTTCTGCCTTTTCTAAACCCAGCCTGTACATCTGAAAGCTCTGGGTTCACATATTGTTGAAGCCTAACCTGAAGGATTCAGAGCATTAGCTTGCTAACATATGAAATGAGCACATTTGTGTGGTACTTTGGACATTCATTGACATTGCCCTTCTTTGAGATTGGAATGAAAACTGTCCTTTTCCAGTCCTGTGGCCACTGCTGAGTTTTCCAAATTTGCAGGCATATTGAGTGTAGCACTTCCACAGCATCATCTTCCAGGATTTGAAATAGCTCAACTGGAATTCCATCACCACTACTAGCTTTGCTCGTAGTGATGCTTCCTGAGGCCCATCTGACTTCACATTCCAGGATGTCTGGCTCCAGGTGAGTGATCACACCATCATGGTTATGTGGGTCATTAAGACTTTTTTTGTACAGTTCTGTGTATTCTTGCCACCTCTTCTTAATCTCTTCTGCTTGTTAGGTCCACACTGGTTCTGTTCTTTTTTGTGCCCACCTTTGCATGAAATGTTCCCTTAGCATCTCTAATTTTCTTAAAGTGACCCCTAGTCTTTCCCATTCTATTGTTTCCTTCTATTTCTTTGCATTGTTCACTTAAGAAGCCTTTGTTATCTCTCCTTACCATTCTTTGGAATTCTGCATTCAATTGGGTATGTAGTTCCTTTTCTCCTATGCCTTTCACTCCTCTTCTTTTCTTGGCTATCCCTAAGGCCTCCTAGATAACCACTTTGCTTTCTTGCATTTCTTTTTCTTGGGTAGGATTTTAGTGACTGCTTCCTATACAGTGGTATGTACCTCTGTCCATAGTTCTTCAGGCACTCTGTCTACCAGATCTAGTCCCTTGAATCAATTTGTCACTTCCACTGTATAATCATGTGTGATTTGATTCAGGTCATACCTGATGGCCTAGTGGTTTTGCCTACTTTGTTCAATTTGAGCCTGAATTTTGCAATAAGGAGCAGATGATGTGAGTCAGCTCCAAGTCTTGTTTTTGCTGACTGTAGAGAGCTTCTTCATCCTTAGCTGCAAAGCATGTAATCAGTCTGATTCTGATATCGACCATCTGGTGACATCCATGTGTAGAGTCTTCTCTTGTGTTGTTGGAAGAGGATGATTGCTATGACCAGTGCATTCTCTTGGAAAAAATCTGCTAGCCTTTGTCCTGCTTCATTTTGAACTCCAAGGTCAAAATTTCCTGTTACTCCAGGTATCTCTTGACTCCCTTCTTTTGTATTTCAATCCCCTATAATGAAAAAGACATATTTATTTTTGTGTTAATTCTAGGAGGTCTTGTAAGTCTTTATGGAACCATTCAACTTTAGCTTCTTTGGCATTAGTGGTTGAGGCATAGACTTGGATTACTGTGATATTGAATGCTTTGCCTTGGAAACAAACAGAGATCATTCTGTCATCTTTCAGATTGCACCCAAGTACTATATTTCAGACTCTTTTGTTGACTACGAGGGCTACTCCAGTTTTTCTAAGGGATTCTTTCCCACTGTAGTGGATATAATGGTCTTCTGAATTAAATTCACCCATTCCTGTCCATTTTAGTTTACTGATTTCTAAAATATCATTCTTGCTATCTCCTGTTTGATCACATTCAATTTACCTTGATTCATGGACTTAACATTCCAGGTTCCTATACAATACTGTTCTTTACAGTATCAAACTGTACTTTCACCACCAGACATATCCATAACTGGGCATCCTTTCTGCTTTGGCTCAGCCTCTTCATTCTTTCTGAAGCTATTTCTCTGCTCTTCCTCTGTAGCATATTAGACACCTAATATGTGTTCTTCTTTCAGTGTCATATCTTTTTGCTTTTTCATACTGTACATGGGGTTCTCAAGGCAGGGATACTGATTTGGTTTGTCATTCCCTTCTCCAGTGGACTACATTTTACCAGGCCCTAACTATCATGGGGAATAGATGGGGAAACAGTGGAAACAGTGTCAGACTTTATTTTGGGGGGCTCCAAAATCACTGCAGATGGTGATTGCAGCCTTGAAATTAGAAGACGTTTACTCCTTGGAAGGAAAATTATGACCAACCTAGATAGCATATTAAAGAGCAGAGACATTACTTTGCCAACAAAGGTCCGTCTAGTCAAGGCTATGGTTTTTCCAGTGGTCATGTATGGATGTGAGAGTTGGACTGTGAAGAAGGCTGAGCACTGAAGAATTGATGGTTTTGAACTGTGGTGTTGGAGAAGACTCTTGAGAGTCCCTTGGACTGCAAGGAGATCCAGCCAGTCCATCCTAAAGGAGATCAGTCCTGGGTGTTCATTGGAAGGACTGATGCTGAAGCCGAAACTCCAATACTTTTGCCACCTCATGTGAAGAGTTGACTCATCTGAAAAGACCCTGATGCTAGGAGGGATTGGGGGCAGGAAGAGAAGGGGACGACAGAGGATGAGATGGCTGGATGGCATCACCGACTTGAAGGGCATGAGTTTGAGTAAACTACAGGAGTTTGTGATGGACAGGGAGGCCTGGCGTGCTGCGATTCATGGGGTTGCAAAGAGTCAGACATGATTGAGCTGAACTGAACTGAACTGAACTAGCAGGGACATGCCCTTCAGCCACCCCACATAGCTGGATGACATGCCCGGCGCCCTGGTTGTCCCACTACTGAGCCTTGTTGACCAGCTGTTGGATGTTGCTCAGCACCATGGGGGCTGAGGCAGTAGCCCTGCCTTTAGTTTTTGTCAGTTTGATTACTGTGCATATAGGCATGTTCCTTCTTGTATTTATCCTGTCTGGGACTTTCTGCTTCCTGGATTTAGTTGACTATTTCCTATCCCATGCTGGGGGACTTTTGTTTATAATCTCTTCACATATTTTCTCAGGTTCTTTCTCCTTTGGGACCCCCCCTATAACACAAAGTTTGTGAGATTTAACCCCTGTGCCTCTGCAGGAGATCCTCTAGTACTAGCAGGTAGGTCTGGCCCATGCTCTTATGAGGCTACTTCTTTTTCCCCTGGATCCTTATGTGCATGAGATTTTGTGTGGACCTTCCAAAAGTGGAGTTTCTGTTTCCCCCAGTCCTGTGGGATTCCTGTGACCAAATACCACTGGTCTTCAAAGCCAAATTCCCTGGAAGCTCCTTTTCCTATTGCTAGAACCCTAAGCCATGGAATCTGACATGGAGTTCAGAACTTTCACTCCTGTGGGAGAACTTCTGTGGCATAATTATTTTCCAGTTTGTTCATCACCCACCTGGTGAGTATGAGATTTGATTTTATTGCAGTTACTCCTCTCCTACCGACTTATGGCTGCTTGTCTTTGGATATAGGATATCTTTTTTGGTAGGTTCCAACCTTTATTTTCCTGATGGTTGTTCAACAGTTAGTGATTCTCCTGTTTTCATAAAAATGAAGTGAGCTTTTGTCTTTCTCCTCCATCATCTGTTTCCATCTCCAGTAGAGGTATTCTAAATCATGTAAGAAGCTGAGAAAAATCCCTTGGTGGTTGTGGCAGGAAAAAAGTTAAATATCAGGAAATTCTCCAGAATCTTCTCTATCAAAAAGCCCTAATCTCCAGACAAAAAGCTTTGCCAGGGTGAAAGATTTTGTCCAAGGGTAATTACTGTGATATTATTGCAACTTGGGGAAGAGAATTTCACCTCTCTCAAGCCTTCCTGTTTCATCATAGGATTAGCAATTCCGCTCTTACATCTTTACCCAAGAGATAATCCAAAGTTTTATGGCAAAGGAAGAAAGGCAATTCAATGGGAAAGAATAGTTTATTTTTCTACAAATAGTGCTGGCACAAGATATCCACATGCAAAAATAATGAATCTAGACAGTGATCTCATACCTTTCACAAAAATTAATTGGAAATGGATTAGTGACCTAAATATAAAACACCAACTATAAAATACCTAGAAGACAACATAGGAGAAAAATCTAGGTGTGACTCTGGATTTGATGGTGGGCTGTTAGATATAATACCAAAAGAATAATCGATAAAAAAATTGATAAGTTAGATTTCATTAAAATTTAAAACTTCTGCTCTGCAACTGTCACTCTTAAAAAAAATATTTGCAGCATTCATACCTGATAAAGCTTTAGAATCTAAAATATAAAAAGAAATCTTAAAAACTCAACAGTAAGGAAACATATAACTCAAAAGATAGGGAAAAGATATGAACAAACACCTCACCAAAGAAGGTATACAGATAAAAAGTAAATATATAAAATGATGCTCAACATCATATGTCATTAGAGAATTTCAGTTGAAAACAATGGGATAACATTATCCATCTCCTATAATGAATGAACTTCACAATACTGACAACAGCAAATGCTAATGAGGAAGTGGAGCAACCAAAAGTCTTCCTTATTGTTAGTAGGAATGCAACACGGTACTGCCAGTTTGGAAGGCAGTTTGGCAGTTTGTTACAAAACTATACAAAGGCTTATCATATGATCCAGCAGTTGTGCTTCTTGGTATTTACCCAAATGAGTTGAAAATGTACATCTGCACAAGAACCTGCCTGCAGATGTACATTACAACTTAGTTCATAATTGTGAAAATTAGAAAGCAACTAAAATGTCCTCCAATTGGTGTATAGATTAACAAACTAGTACATCTGTGCAATGGAATATTGTTCAGTGATAAAGAGAAATTAATGTGGAAGAAAAAAATTCATATTGCTTAGTCGTGAGGCCTAAATGAAAAGGTTACATGCTGTATGATTGAAACTATATGACTTGGAGACAGTAAAAAGATCAGTGATTGCCAGAGGTGGAGGGAGGGATAGGTGGAACACAGAATTTTTTAGGGCAGAGAAACTATTCTGTATGATACTGCAATGATCCTGAAACAGTGGCTGTGTGCCATTAAACACTTGTCAAAATCCATAGAATGTAAAGAACAAACAAAAATGAATCCTAATATAAACTATGAACTTTAGTTAATAATACATCAACATTGCTTCATCAACTGTAACACATGTACTACACTGCTATAAGATATTAATAACAGGGAACTATGTGTTGGGAGCTGAGGGAACTGTTTGTGCCTCTGAAGGATTGTATGAGAACTCTGTCCTTTCTGCTCAATTTTCCTCTAAACCTAAAACAACTCTATTTTTTACAAATATATATTTTATTGGAGAATGTATAGATCACTGGATTGTACTGCTTAGTCCACCTTTGCTGAGAACTATAGGGAGCTAAAAGGAATCCAACAACAAAACACAGATGCCACAATATATCATCTGCAGATATGCCGATTCCCTAGAGCAGGAAAGCAGTCCATATTAGAGCTATAATTAGAACTCTAAAAAAGAAGGAGGGAGAGAGAAGATTAAGAAGTCTTAAGAAAATACATAATCTCCTCCTTACTCATGGGCAACAAGTTAGATCTTGAATTGCTGAATTTTGATAGTAGTAATATTTCTGCAATATTTTGTAGTTTTCAACACGCTTTCACTTAGGTGGTCCCTGATCATATACATCATTGTGTCTGCTCCCCACTGCCTACCAATCTCAGTACCTCTGGAGCTCTTAGCACCTTTTCATTACACCACTACAGTCTATCATTGTGTTCTTTCTTATACCTCTTCCTCAGGATTGGTAGGATTCCCCTTGACTGTAGAGTTTGGGAGGGTTAATGCAGTGAAGGTGCATTAAATCAGATTTTTAGAGGAAAAGGACTTTGGAAGTTACTTTTCTTAACAGATTTCCATACAGTTACATGGAGAGCAAAGATACTGAGTGCCTTAACTAACTGGCTGGAGAAATGGGCAGATAGGAGACTCTTTCTAATACTCAACCCTGGTTCATTTGCCTAGCTCCATGTGAACCCTAAAATAAAATTCCCACAGCCACTGGTTGGTTAAATTTTCCCATTCTTCCTTAAAACCATCTCCCAAATTGGATTTGCTTTTCATTCCTGACAACAACATGCCAAATCATATTCTCACCATTTCATGCGTTTCTTAAATCCACAGTTTCCCTAACTTCCCAGCTCCAGGGCACCCTATTTGGAAGACCAGATAAGTTAACACAGGTTTGTTAATAGTGTCTTTTGTGTAAAAAAATAAAGCCCAAAGCTCTCAACAGAGCATGCATGGAACTCTATCACTTGGTTCCTTCCTACGTTTCCATAATCATGAACCAAAGAGCAGTTCAAAAGACTCCACTTTCTGTGCTTCACTCCCCAGCACACCACACACAACTTCTCCTTGTGTCTCTCTATTCACTCTATCCTTCCCTTTGTTAGTTAGTTTGGACTGCTATAACAGGACACTATATACTGAGTGAGTTATAAACATCACAAATATTATTTCCCATAGTTCTGGAGGCTGAGAAGTCCAAGATCAAGGTGCCAGCAGACTCCATGTCTGGCTAGAGGTTGCTTGGTGAACTATAGATGACTCTGTCTTCACGTAGCGGTATGGGTGAAGGAGGGTTCTTTTGTAAGGGTGCTAATCCCACTTACGAGAGTCCTCATGTGGCTCAGAGGTTAAAGTGTCTGCCTGCAATGCGGGAGACCCAGGTTTGATCCCTGGGTCAGGAAGATCCCCTGAAGAAGGAAATGGCAACCCACTCTAGTATTCTTGCCTGGAGAATCCCATGGATGGAGGAGAATGGTAGGCTACAGTCCATGGGTCTGTACACGGACACGACTAAGCAACTTCACTTTCACTTTCACTTTTCAAGACCTAATTATCTCCTAAAGGCCCCATCTCCAAATATTATCATTAGGTCTCAACACACAAATTTTGGGAGGACACAAACATTCAGTCTATAGCACTCCCAAATTTATCGGGTATCCTACCATTCCCTGAAGACCAGATAAATTTTTCCCTTCCTCTGTAAATTTTCTGACTGCCAGAAGGTAATTTCTCTCTTCTGTGAATCCCAACAGCACACTTTACCTGTAGCATTCATTGAGTACTTTGCATAAATATTCAGGAAATTTATTATGATTTATATATTTTACCTCTTGAATTAAACTCCTTGAAGGTAGAGATCTTATATTGCTGGTTTTCTCCTCTAGTTACTGTGGGAAGCTAGTGGAGCTCCTAGAGGTGTAAGGAACTCCAGTAGCACAGACAGATTTGGGGACCTCAGTCTACAATCCTGAAGAACCTCTGAGAGAACCAGGCAGGAAAAACTGGACATTGTTCTGAGGCCTCAGAAATCAGGAAGCACACATTAGAGGATCACTGCTCTCAAGTGTTCATGGCAACTGAGAGGCAAAGAGTAGATTAAAGAGCCTCCCCACTTGTGCTCACGGTGACCCGATGGCCCAGCGACAGCTTCTGCTCCTGCTACCTGGGAACAAGATGCAGAATGAGTCGTGGAGGCTCCATGCATCCCAGGGGAGCCCAGTCCACCCTGATGGACTTTAGGAAATCATGAGACACATTGAGGCATGTAGGATCTTAGTTTCCTGACCAGGAGTCGAACCTGCACCCCTACAGTGGGAGTGCGGAGTCTTAGCCACTGGACCTCCAGGGAAGTCCCTCTAATGGTAGATTTAAAAAGAATATTGTTCCAGTGATAGAGTTGGCTGGGAGGCAACAGCAGTAATCTAGGACAGAGACCATCAAGATAGGAAGTAAGACAGAGATGGCAGGATGAGAGAAAAGGGACACACCAGGGAGATACTTAGGACGTGAACTGCCAGACACTGGCATCCCGGAGTTTCAGTGGCATCACCTGTTGCATGGACATGAGCTTGGACTGACTATACCATAATCAGGGATGTCAGTTGTCCATCGAACACAGACTTCCTGCTAACCCAAAGTCCTGATGTGTAGTGCTTGGTAACTTCAAGCTACAAAGGGCTTGACAATCAGCTGGCAAAATTCCTGATGTTTTTAATGTTTCTTGTGTGGGCCAGAACAACAGAGCTCTGGCACATCACTGACTTGAATTCAGTATCAAGCAATCCAGTTTTCAGTTCACTTAAATTTTATTCCTTTTATCCTTCCTTCTTTGAATCTGTTGACTATCTGTTTTTTTGCCATTTCTTCTAAGAATGACTCTGAAAGCCATTCCTAGGATTTTATGGACCTGGAGAAGAGAAGACACTGGATGTACACTGGACATATATTACAGTGGGCATAGGACAATGTACACTGTGTGTGCACTGCACATCATACTGCCCTGTGTACACTGGACATACACTGGAGTACATAGCACTGTACGCTGGTCTACACTGAAGTGTACACTGGACAGATGGTGGGCTGTACACTGGAATCCCAGGGGAAAAGGAGCCTGGTGGGCTGCCGTCTCTGGGGTCGCACAGAGTCGGACACGACTGAAGCGACTTAGCAGCAGCAGCAGCAGCTTACCTGTCTCCTGAGAATCCTGTATATGGGTCAAGAAGCAACAGTTAGAACAACTGATTGGTTCGAAATTGAGAAAGGAGTATGGCAAAGCTGTTTATTGTCACGCTGTTTATTGAACTTATGGGAGCACATCATGGGAAATGCCAGGCTGGAAGAGTTACAATTTGGAATCAAGATTGCTGGGAGAAATACCAACAACCTCAGATATGCCAGTTTAATGGAAAAAAACAAAGGGGAACTAGGAGCCCCTTGATGAGGGTGAAAGATGAGTGAAAACATTGGCTTTAAACTCAGTACTAAAACAAACAAACAAACAAACAAAAAAACTAAGACCATGGCATCCAGCCCCATCACTTCATGGCAAATAGAAGGGGGAAAGGTGGAAGCAGTGACATATTTCCTCTTTTAGGCTCTAAAATCACTGTAGAAGTAACTACAGCCATGGAATTAAAAGACACCTACTCCTTGGAAGAAAAGTTATGACAAATCTAGACAGCATATTAAAAAGCAAAAAAAAAAAAAGTCACATAGCCAAGGCCATGGTCTTTCCAGTAGACATGTACAGATGTGGGAGTTGGACCATAAGAAAGGCAGAGCACCAAAGAATTGGTGCCTTCGAACTCTGGTGCTGGAGAAGATTCGTGGGAGTCCTTTGGACTGCAAGGAGACCAAACCAGTCAATCCTAAAGGAAATCAACCCTGAATATTCATTTGAATGATTGATGCTAAAGCTGAAGCTCCAATACTTTGGCCACCTGATGTGAAGAGCTGACTCATTGGAAAAGACCCTGAGGCTTGGAAAGTTCGAAGGCAGAAAGAGAACTTGTGATTAAGGGTGAGATGGTTGGATGGCATCACCGATTCAATGGATGTCAATTTAGGCAAACTCTGGGAGATGGTGAAGGACAGGGAGGCCTGGGATGCTGCAGTCCGTGAAGTTGCAGAGAGTGACACAACTTGCAATGACTGAACAACAATAACTCAAAACCAAAAGCCCCAAAAGTGAACTTGGTATAAATGTATGTTTTTATACTCATAACTAATGTTTTTCAAGGAGAAAATTTGGGGATAAACATTTGTAAAGAAGTTATCGTAATAGAGTTCAGGGAACATTACAAAACAAAACAAAACAAAAATCCTCCCAAGAAACAACAGTCAAGGATCAGAGGGCTTCACAGGTAAGTCCTACCACACAGTTAGAGGAGATTTAGCACCTATCCTTCTGAAGCTAACAGCTATTTTTTCTGAAGTATTTCAAAATATTGCAGAGGAAGGAACACTTTCAAACACATTCTGTGAAGCCACCACCACTCTGATGCCAAAACCAGACAAAGATGCCACAGAAAAGCACAGGTTAATATCACTGATGAATATAGATATAAAAATCCTCAACAAAATACTAGCAAACTGAATCCAACAATATGTTAAAATTGTTACACTCCATGATCAAGTGGGATCCCAGGGCTGCAAACTTTTTCAAACTACAGTGAGATCTGCAGGTCAAAACTACAATGAGATATCACCTCACACGGGTCAGAATGGCCATCATCAAAACAGCTACAAACAGTCAATGCTGGAGAAGATGTGGAGAAAAGGGAACCCTCCTGCACTCTTGGTGGGAATGAACATTGGTTCAGACACTATAGAGAACCATATGAAGGTTCCTTAAGAAACTAAAAATAAATCCAGCATATGATACAGCAGTCCCACTCCTGAACATATATATCTGGAAGAAACCATGATTTGAACGGATACACACACCCCATGTTCATTGCAGTGTTGTTTACAATAGCCAAGACATGGAAGCCACCACATCTGTCCATTGACAGAGTAATAGAAAAAGAAGATGTGGTCCATATGTACAATGGAATATTTCTCAGCCATTAAAAAGACTGAAATAATGCCATTTGTAGCAACATGGATGTACCTGGAGATTATCATACTCATTAAATGTCAGACAAACACATATATCTATGATGTCACTTAAATGTGGAATCTAAAAAAATGATACAAACTGACTTATTTACTGAACAAACTGCATAACCTAGGTCACGGTGCTCAATACTCTCTAACAACCTAAGTACGAAAGAGTTTGGAAAAGATGTGACTGAAATATGATTGAATCAATTTGATGTACACCAGAAATGAACAGTCTGTTAATCAACTATTCTCCAACATAAAGTAAAATTAAAAAAAAAAAAAAAACATTTTATTAGTAAAGTGAGAGACACGATATTCTCTGAAATCTGCTTTACTATTTTGGCAAGTCATTTAGCATTCTTGAGCCCAGTTTCCTCATCTGTAAAATGGAGACCCTAAGAATATCTGATGCATTGACCATTTAGCCAGGATTAAATTAATTAATGCATGGAATGGGTTTAACATAGTATCTAAGACATATTAAGTAGTCAATGAATGTTACCAATTTAAAAAAATTAAAATGCTTTATTTTTGGAAACTGTACTTGCCCTCTTTGTTTCATTTCTACCATTTCTGAGAACCAGAAAAACAAGTATGTGCTTGTGTGATCCTCTAAGAGATTAAATTGAATATGACAATGTTTTATTAAAGTATTTGTTAAAATTGTGAAAGTATTTTCAGAAATCACTCTGTTGTGGTGATTTAACCAAATATGTCCCATAACCTGGTTTTTGCAACATTCCTATAAATTCCTCTCCCCCTGAAAATTTTGCTGTTGTTGTTCAGTCACTAAGTCATGTCCAACTCTTTGCAACCCCATGGACTGTAGTACACCAAGCTCCTTTGTCCTCTACTATCTCTGGGACTTTGCAAAAATTCATGTCTATTGAGTTGGTTATTAAACATATTTAATTCCCTCTTAAAATGTAAATAGTTTCTAGAATTAAACACAAAGTTGTAAACATGGACTTACTAGGATAAAAACATAGGCTTATCTCCTGATTCAGTACTTCTCCCAATGCAACCTACAATACATTTAGTTTTTCAGTAGCTATACCTCATTTGATTCATATTGAATTTAATGTAAAAATTCTTAGTCATTTTCTAGATGATACCGCTAACTAGTATCATGTGCTATGGTCTGTTAAATCACTTCAATCATGTCCGACTCTTCGCAACCCCATGGACTATAGCCCGCCAGGCTCCTCTGTCCATGGAATTCTCCAGGCAAGAATACTGGAGTGTGTTGCCATTCTCTCTCCAGCAAATCTTCCCAACCTAGGGATCAAACCCTTGTCTCTTATGTCTCCTGCATTGACAGGCAGGTTCTTTATCACTAGCATCATCTGGGAAGCCCAACTAGTAGTTTCATAGATATAGATAATATCCATATCTACAAATAATATCAATATCTACAGATATAAAGTTTTCTTTATTCACCGTATATGCAGTTGAACTTTGCTTTGAGCAGAGAATGAGCCTCAAATTGTAGATAAAATAACTACTTCACATTAAAGACAAACAAACAAACAAAAAAACAGTCTTATGTTCACAGAAGGTACATATCATATTCTGAAAGTTAAACACAAATATTTCATTAAGAGGCATGAAAATACCAAATGTGAGCAAACTTCCTACCTGTAAAACCCTGGGGGTGCATGCTGCACTAGGAAGCTCTTCTCCATGTCCTGGAGAATGTCATTCAGCATCCGCACACGGATGGGAGCTCTTTCCTTGGGGTCATTAGCAGGACGCATCTCATCTGACTGAAAGAATTCAGCACTCTCCCGCAGGCGTGAGGCCAGGGCTAGCAGTTGAGGGGTGTTGGTTTGATCACCTGGTAAAGATAAGTAGGCCAATCATAGATCAGAACATCTCAAAGGCACAATATAAACATTTTATAATCATGATGTCAAAAGGAAGATTCGCCATCAATTCAACTTTTAAAATCTTTCCACCAAAAATATTCTAATACATTCTACTAAGAGTATTAAATTTATTATTACCGTGTGTTAGTCACTCAGTCATATCTGCCTCTTTTGGAAACCCATGAACTGTAGCCCACCAGGCTTCTCTGCCCATAGGATTCTCCAGGCAAGAGTATTGGAATGGGTTGCCATTTCCTTCTCCAGGGAATTTTCCCAACCTAGGGATCAAACCCAGGTCTCCTGCATTGTAAGCAGATTCTTTACCATCTGAGCCACCAAGGAAACCCACTGCTGATAATAATACCACCAGTAAATAGAAACTGATTGTTGAAAGAATGCAACCTTCTCAACGCTGTCAAGCCATTTGACACAAGACACTTCACACAATTATCTCATTTAATATTCACCAAACCTTGTATTGGCATGTTCATTCCATAGAAGCTGAGAGTTACGGTAAGCAAAGTGCCATAGATCATCAAGCAAGTAAGTGACAGGTAAGAATTAGAAGCCTGATCTTTCTGACTCAAAAATTCATGCTCTTAATGGAATATCCTGTGTTTCAAGGGAAAAAAAATTGTAAAAGGAATTATCTTCTCTTCTGAGAATATGAAATATGTTACCCTACACTGTTATGTGTCTACTGGGGTCTTTTTGCTTTACTAGAGTATTCCTGTAATTTGAAGCTGAAATACACCTTTGATCTGAAAATACACTAAAATCTATCCTATGTAATGTTTGTATTGTTTTCCTTTTGAGATGATTTTTGTTTGTTTTTCTATCTGTTTATGTAACTTACTGGAAGTCATTCTGATATGAATCTTGGTAGCAAAAGGATCAAAGGATGTTCCTTTGACTAAGGGAAAGGCATATAGAAATTATGTTACCAAATCCTAGAATCAGACCACTTGAGTTCAAATCCCTGCTCTACCACATAGTATAATAGCTTTGTGATGCTGGGTTATTTTGCCTCAATGTCCTCATGGGCAATGAACATATAGTAGTACTTGCTTTATAGATTTTTTTCATGAGAGTTAAATAATTAATACTTGTAAAGTACTCCCCAACAGGTAAGTAGTTCCTAGCTGGTGCTTAAACTTCTTTAAAAAGCATTCTCTTATCATGCCATGGGGGGCCTTCCATCATCTTCCAGATAGCCCCACCATTAGAGGCAGACTTTGACACCATTGACTATTGCCTCACCGCTTCTCAGCCTAACTACAGCTGTCAACATACTGAAATCAACCTGGTAAATCTCAACTGACAATCCTGACAGCATGGCATTAAGATAAGTAGATGGAAGACTGAAAAGAGACCTCATGGAATCTTCGCCTGGGAAAGCCTCTGCAAAAGGAAAGGCCACAAAGGAACTCTTTCTCCAAGTGAAGTCTAAGGTAAGGATCACCAGCTTCCAAAGAACCTGGGTTTTGTGAAAATGCAGATTCCTAGACCTTCTGAATTTCTCTAGGGCCCAGGAATCACAATTTCAACATGCTAGTCAGACTATTCCTTATATCTTAATGTTTCAAAAGCACTGTAGAGAGGTTATGTGCTAAGAAAATGAAAAGTAGATTAGAATCATAACTGTAGTATAAAATATGTCTGTCACAGAATTATTAATACCAACCTTTAACATAGTGATCTTTATTTCCTCTCACCTTCATTTGATGTGAATGATTTTATATGTCAATTTCATTATAACCCAGCATAGTTCTGACACTCAGTAATTGTTTACTGACTAAATAAAGTAGACTCAATACTTTTAGAAAAACATCTAATAAAAAATATAATAAAAAATGGCAACTAAAGAAATAATAAAGAAATAAGTGATTTTTATAAAGGCTGCAACAAAAGAGCTTTCTCTGTAGCTCTCTGTTCAGTGAAATTAACAATATGAATAAAATCAGTTATAGGAGTTCACAGGGTTTGGGCATTTGATATTTTCAATGTGTGTTCCACATTAACTAGTAATCTTGCTTGATTTCAAAACATAACTTGAGGATGCAAGCAGATATTTTTGCTCATTGAGAATATCCAGCCTCTTAAGAGACAATATTAATAATGACAATTTATGAAGATATGGTTTCTCTTAAATTATTAAATTATCATAATATTAACATGGAAAACCTATAGGTGATATCTTTTTGCACAAGGAAAGAAAAAGAAGGATAAAGGCACATTTGGATTATACTAGAATTGAAAGACTGAACAACAGAGCAAACTAGTTTCACATCCTTAAGAGTCTTCCATTTAAGAAAGAAAAATCTCTTCTGATCTAACATACACCAAAGAATTGAAGACATTACCACTGAATCAAGTGAGACAAATTGTACCATTCTACCTTATTTGGCCTTAAATGAATTTATCTTTCATGATGGTGCAGGTAGAGAAAATTGACAGCTTTAGGAACTAGTTGGTTTCAGAAAGGACCCTGATAGTGGAAACCTGCCACCACGGCTTACCCTGTGCATTACTTCAAGGATATGAGGTTACAGATTGAAAAGTAGCTTTACTCCCAGAGGTTCACTCAATCATTTTGATATATAACTGATGTTCCAAAGATTCCTAATAGCCATTTCTATGATCCCAAATGATTGTCTTTTGTGATCCTTAGGATGAATACCTGAATGCCAGCTCTGTGTGGGAAGAGATCTTTCTGTTTCATTCACTGTCATTAGGTGTCATTGCCCAGCACTTAAAACTGTGCCTGACAAACCACAATGAATGTATGAATTATATATTGTGATCATAGCATCTGCAATATTTTAGCTTTATCTTCATTGTCTCTCTTTTCCTTGACTGAAAAGAACCCCACACAAACAGCAAATATGTTTTCTCTCTTTGTATCTCTGTACCTTAGCACAATACCTGATATATGGCAGTCATTTATTAAAAATCTTGTTGAGTATATATTGAATTGTAAACTCCAGGAGTTGGTGATGGACAGGGAGACCTGGCGTGCTGCGATTCATGGGGTCGCAGAGAGTCGGACACGACTGAGCGACTGAACTGAACTGAACTGAACTGAACTGAAGATAATGTCTTATTTGAGATACAGTATTATATTGAATTATGTCTACAAAATCATTCAGAAAGATATTTAGTGCATGATGAACATCAACAAGTGATATTTCTTTTCCTTTCTTACTAAATATCAATAATAGTTGCATAAAAGGGAACAAAAATTAAAAAGTTATTTTAGGGTAAATATAGGTTAAATTAAACTAAATAGAATTTAAATTCTACTGATAACTACCCCCAAAACTAAGACTATAAAAAAACAAAAAACAAAACAAAAAAAACTTTATTTAAGGCACAATGAATGCCAGAGAACTAATTGAGGTTCTTAACAGTTCGGGTTTAATAATCCTTTTGACCAAACAAAATGAACTGGGAGTTAGAGATTTCTGTCAGGATAGATACAATTAGCCTGAAGTTTCACATAATATATGGCATCTGAAGACCAGGGCTTGGTATAAAGAAAATATAAGAGCCTGGTTTGTTTAATTACAATCAATGTGGACATGAACAGATTATTTAATATTGATGTTTTCCAGCTTCCTTGGGGAAATGGTCATTTTACTTTCTACGTATTTAAGTCACTGTATAAACACAAGTTACTCTTGGTATTATCAGAGCACATAAACTAAATACAAATTAGTACCAACTCGTTTGCTCCAGGCATGCACAAAATACTTAAATGGCTTTGCTAATGATTTTATTCTCATAGACATTATTTCTTATCATTTCCCCCAACTCATGCATCCCCTCCCTGCTACTGTATCACACTTCTCCCCTTATCCACTTTCATAAGGATTCCCAATTTTATTTTGCAGTGCCTCTGAATCTGGAGCTAATTTTTCTTTCCATGGGCTGGCATCCCAAACCTCTGAAGAACAAGGAAAGGTGTATTATAAAGGGTAAAAGACTTAGGGAGTGATCAAGATGGCAGAGTAGTAGGACATGAAGCTCACCTTCTCCCACAAATATATCAAAAATACATCTATATGTAGAACGATCCTCACAGAATATCTACTGAACATTGGAAGAAGACTTCAGACTACTGAAGGACCAAGGAAATCTCCATGTAACCAGGTACGAAAAAAGATTAAAAAAAAAAAAAAAAGGAGTTGGGTCACAAGCTGTGCCCCTCGGAAAGAGCTGTGAAAGAGGAAAGGTTCCTTCACCTAGAGAAGCCCTTCACCATCAGGAAGGTTGGCTGGGACAGAAGCGGGGCTTCTGAGCCTCAGAGGAGGGCACGGCAGCCTGTCAGTGGCAGCCAGAGCAGGGGGAACACTGCCCAGATGGTGCCCTGCCCCGCACTCCCCAGCCTGACACGCGCGTCTGCCAGTGCTGGAGGGTGATGGATGCTGGAACTTGGGCTTCAGGGATCAGACCTGGGGAAAGGATTGAGGTTGACTATGTTGAGACAGACTGAGGGAGTGGGAATCCTGTGAAACTGTGGCTGGTGGCTATACGAAGAGGAAACCTGGACCACCTTATAGGCCAGTCACCATCGTTTGGAGGGCATGGGGAGAATGAGGTAAGATTGTAGCCTTTCCCCCCGTGCCTACAGAGGGCAGGACACTGCCTTTGTTGGCTCCAAAGGGGGATGCCAAGAGTGGTCACAGGTCACCAGTGTCTCCTTCCTAGACTCCAGGAGTGGTCACAAGGTATACCCACTCCCACTGCATGCCCAGGGGTGTGCCTAAACTGCCACCATTGAGAACCTCAGGACTGGGCACTGGTCACTGCATCTGCTTAACTCTTATCAAGGGGATAACAATCAGCTCACACTGAGGAAAGAGAAGACAGGCTACTGTACTAAAAACAGCCCTTGCATCAAATATACTAAACCTAAACAAGCTACACAGGAACAGCCCCACACATAAATAGCCCTCCAAAACCATAGTAGATAATTATTTCTCCTAAACTCACAGAGTAGGAGAAATGTAAGGAAAATGAAGAAGCAAAAGCACTACTCCCAGTTAAAAGACCAAGAGAGTTCCCCTGAAAGAACAAATGGTGAAACAGACCTCTTCAGTCTAATACACTGGTTTCTAAAAGGAGACAATGAGAATACTGAAGGAATTAAGAAAGTGTATCAAGAGAAATTCAGACTATTGTGGAAAAAAAAAGGAACTAGAAACTATAATAGGAACCAAGAAAAATTAGAAAATTCATTTGCAGAGACAGAAGCTGAGCTGAAGGCAATGGATAGCAGAATGAATAATGCAGAAGAATGAACAAGTGACCTGAAAGATAGAATAATGGAAATCACCCAATAAGGAAAGAAGATAGAAAGCCAAATTAATAAAAAGAAAATTAAAGCAATATGAAAGATCTATGAGATAATATAAAGCATGCAGACCTATGCTTAATAGGGATTCCAGAAGAGAAGAAGAGATCAAAAATATATTTAAATAAATAATGACTGAACACTTCCTAAACCTAAAGAAGGAAACAAATATCGAGGAAGCAGAGAAGGTCCCAAACAGACCTACAACAAGACATATTATAATTAAAGCTTGGAAAAGTTAAAGAGAGTATTCTAAAGGCAACAAGATAAAAACAAAAGAGTTTATTACAAGGGAAACCCCATAAGACTATCAGGTGACTTCTCCTCAAAAATGTTGTAGGCCAGAATGGAGTGGGCAAGATACACTCAAAATCCTGAAAGGGAACAATCTGCAACCTAGGATACTCTACCAGCAAGGTTATCATTTAGAATAGGAAGAGAGATAAAGAATTTCTCAGACAAGCAAAACTATTCTAAAGGAAATACTGAAAGGTCTTTCTCTAAATATAAAATAAGAAAGAATTTACAGGGAAGAGAAAATTACAATTGGAAAATAAAACACTTAAGTCAGTACAAAGATTAAAAAAATCAAATTTTCTGTGAAAGTAATGATAATCACAATAAACAGCAAAAGGACGAACATAAAGATATAAGAGAGGACATCAAAATCATAAAATATGGGGGCGGGGGGAGTAAGAAAATACAGGGTATTTTCCTCCCTAAAATGTGTTTGAGACTATATGACTAACAGTCTAGGGCAAGTAGATATAGTAAGGGATTAACATAATCGAAAAACAGGGTAATCAAAAATCAAAAATATACAATAAATTCACTAAAACCAAAAAGAAAAGAACATAAGTATAATACAAAAGAAAATCATTAAACCACAAAAGAAAAAAGGGACAGAGAAGAAATGTAAAGTCGATGGAAAAACAAAGCTCAAAATGGCAATAAATACATACTTATCAATAATTACCTTAAATGTCAATGTACTAAATGCTCCAAGCAAAACACACAGAATAGCATATTGGATAAAAAAGAAAGAAAGAAAGAAAGAAAAAGCAAGAGTCTACAAAGTGCTGCCTACAAGAGATCCACTTTAGGGCAAAGGACACACAAAGATTAAAAGTGATGAAATGGAAAAAGATGTTTCGAACAGAAATGAGATGAGATCAGGGGTTTCAGTACTCATGTCAGACAAAATAGACTTTAAAACAAAGCCCATAAGGAAAGATAAAGAAGGACACTATATAATGATAAAAGAATCAATACAAGAAGAGGATTTTATGCTGATTAATATAAACCTAATATGAGTACCCAAATATATGAAACAATACTAATAAACATAAAGGGATAAACTGAAAGCAACACAGTAAATAGTAGGAGATCATAACACCTCACTTACATCAATGGACAGATCTTAGAGACAGAGATTCAGTAAGGCAACAGATTCTAAATGATACAATAGAACAGTTAGACCTAATTATATTTTCAGGACATTACATCCAAAAAAGCAAAATACAAATTCTTTTCAAGTGCACATGGGAGATTCTCTAGGATTGACCACTTACTAGTGTACAAAACAATCATCAACAAATTTAAGAATATACAAATTATCTCAAGCATCTTTTCTGATCAGAATGGTATGAAACTAGAAATCAACCACAGAAAAAGAAATGAGAAAAAAGCAATTACATGGAGACTAAAAACATCATGCTAAAAAACTATCAAGTCAATGATGAAATCAAAGAGAAAATTTAAAACACTTTGAGACATATGACAATGAAAACACAGCCGTACAAAATCTATGGTGTGCAGCAAAAACTGTTCTTAGAGGGAAGTTCATAGTGAAACAGGTCTTCCTCAAAAAAACAGGAAAAATCTCAAATGAACAAGCCTATCACTTAAAATAACTTGAAAAAGAATCAGCAAAAACACAAGTTGCAGAATGAAGGAAATAATAAAGATCAGAGAGGAAATAAATTAAGATCAAAAATAGAAAAAAATTCAATAAAACCAAGAGCTGGTTATCTATAAGGATAAACAAGATTGGCAAGTCTCTGGCCAGGCTTACCAAGAAGGTAAGGAGAGAATTCAGATAAACAAAATAAGATATGAAGGAGACATTAACTGATACTTCAGAAATACAAAAAAAAAAAATAATAAGGAAATATTATGAACACATATATATGTAAAAAATCTGACAAGCTAGAAGAAATGGGCAAGTTTCTAGACATACACAGCTTACCAAAATTGAATCAAGAATGCATGATTTGAACAGACTGATCATTAAAAGTCAAATAGAATCTGTAATTTAAAAACTCCCATTGCCAATTTGTTGTATGACTCAGGGAACTCAAACAGGAATTCTGTAACAACCTAGAGGCGTGGGATGGGGAGGGAGGTTCAAGAGGGAGGGGACCTATGTATTATATCCATGGCTGATTCATGTTGAGGTTTGGCAGAAACCAACACAATTCTGTAAAGCAAATATCCTTCAATTATAAAAATAAACTAAAAAAAAAAAACTCCCTATAAATAAAAGTCCAAAACCAGATGACTTTACAGGTAAATTCTGCCAAACATTCAAAGAAGAACTTATACTAATCCTTCTCAAACTCTTCCAAAATATTGAAGAGGAAGGAACACTCCCAAGGATACCAAAACCAAAGACATCACCAAAAAATAAAATTACAGGCCAATATCTTTGAAAAATATAGATGTAAAAATTCTCAACAAAATATTAGCAAACTGAATCCAACAACACATAAAAAAGATCACATACAAAAACCAAGTAGGATACATTCCACATTCATAGGAGGATTAAACATCCACAAATAAATCAATGTGATACATTACATAAACAAAAATCACATGATCACCTCAATACATGCTGAAAAAGCCTTTGAAAAAATTCAATATCCATTCATGACAAAAGCTCTTAACAAAGTGGATACAGAGGAAATGCATCTCAAGATAGTAAAAGCTACTTATGACAAACCCACAGCCAATATAATACTAAATGATAAAAATTCCAGATTCTCACTAAAATCTAGAATGAGACAAGAAGACCCAATCTCACTTCTTCTATCAATGTAGTATTGAAAGACAGCTACAACAGTCAGAAAAATGAATAAATAAATATGCCCAAATTGGAAGGGAAGAGGTGAAATCATCACTATAAGTAGATGATATGATATTATATATAGAAAACCCTAAAGTCTCCATGCAAAAACTAGTAGAACTGATCAACAAATTCAACAAGGTAACAGGATAAAAGATTAACATACAGAAATCAATTCATTTCTTTACAGTAACAATGAAATATCAGAAAGGAAATGTAAACCAAAAAAAAAAAAAGAAGTCAAAAAAATAAACACTTAATAAACCTCACCAAGTAGGAGAAAGACGTCTATGCAGAGAACTATAAAACATTTACAAAGGAAATTTAAGATGATTCAAAGAAATGGAAATATATCCCAGTTTTAGAAGAAATAATATTGCAATGTTGTTAAAATGACCATACTACCCAAAGCAATCTATAGACTTAATATGTGTGTGTGTGTGTCCAACTCTTTACATCTCCATGGACTGTAGTCCACTGGGCTCCTCTGTCCATGGAATTCTCCAGGCAAGAATACTGGAGTGGGTTGCCATTCCCTTCTTCAGGGGATTTTCCTGATCCAGGGATCAAACTCAGGTCTCCTTTATTGCAAGCAGATTTTTTACCATCTGAGCCACAAGGGAAGCCCATACGGACTTAACATGATCCCTGTCAAATTACTGATAACAGTTTTCACAGAGCTGGATGGGGAGAGAGGTGGGAGGGGGGATCAGGATGGGGAACACATGTAAATCCATGGCTAATTCATGTCAATGTATGGCAAAAACCACTACAATATTGTAAAGTAATTAGCCTCCAACTAATAAAAATAAATGAAAAAAAAATTATATGGAAACATAAAAAACCAGAATTTCCAACACAATGCCGGGAAAAAAACAAAAAAAAAACAAGAGGCATAACCCTTCCAGACTTCAGACAATACTACAAAGCTACCATAATCAAAATAGTGGTGCAAGAACAGACATATGGATCAATGAAACAGAATAGAGACCCCAGAAATAAACCCACACCCCTATGGTCAATTAATCTTTGACAAATGAGGGCAGGGGGATACAATAGGGAAAAGACGATCTCTTCAGAAAGTAGTGTTGGGAAAGTTGGATAGCCACATGTAAATCAATAAAGTTAAAACATACACTCTCACCATACACAAAAATAAACTTAAAATGATTGAACATAACACTCCTAGAAATTCCTAAGATTCCTAGAAGAGAACATAGGCAAAACATTGTCTGAGGTAAATCTTACCTAAATCTTACCAATGTTATTTTTTAGGTCAGTCCCCAAAGTAATAAAAATAAACAAATGGGACTTTATCAAAGTTACAAACTTTTGCACAGCAGGAAAACCATAAACAAAATGAAAAGAAATCCTACAGACAGATATTACTGTTTAGTTGCTAAGCCCTGTCTGACTCTTTTTTGACCCCATGGTTGTAGTCTGCCAGTCTCCTCTGTCCATAGGATTATCCAACTGAGGTGGGTTGCTGTTTCCTTCTCCAGCAGATTTTCCCAACCCAGGGATTGAACCCATAACTCCTGCATTAGGAGGGAGATTCTTTACCACTGAGCTGCAAGGGAAGCCTGCTGGGGTCCTTTAATGGACCGGAACCTGGTGGTAGGAAGTCGACAATAAGAAAGTAAAAGAGAGAAAGAGGCTGATAGTCCCTGGTTTACGCAGAGGACCAATAAAGCCCTTGACACAGGACTTGCATTGCTCATGAAGGCACCAGGCGCCCCCTCGAGGGGGTGAAGGCACAAAGTGCCTTCTGGAGAGGGTCTTAGAAGCCCGGGCAGGAAAGTGAGCATGACGGGTCTCCATGCTCCAGAGAAACAGCCAGAAAAAAAGAGAGAGAGAGAAAGAGAGAAACAGAAAAGACACGGGGACCTAAGCTCTGATGGAGCAAAGGTGCTTTAATGATTTTTCTATGAGTATATATAGGCTGTGGTACAAGAGACTTCTTTTGGGAATGATAGAGATCAGAGAACCAAATGTACAGCAACCGTTACCAAGGGAACAAGGGGTAAGGTTAGTCACAAGGTCAGGAGACAATCCATATCTCAAGAAAAGGGAGCAAGACTAAGCAATTTTGTCAAAAAGAGAATGTTTACTAAAGGAGACCCAAGCCTGCCTCACACAATGACCTCATCCCTGGGAGCAGCGTGCTGTTCCGCTTGAAGAGGGACAAAGGGCTCATGAGAGACAGCACGTAGGAATCCTCCCATCAAACACTCCCTGACAGAAGCCCATCCTACAGACTATATTTGCAAATGATGAGACTGAAAAGGGTTTAATTTACAAGTATACAAACAGTTCATACAACTCAACAACAAAAGAAAAGAACTCAGCTGAAAATGGGCAGAAGACATAAATAGACATTTCTCGACACTGGCCACAGGACTGAAAAGGTCAGTTTTCATTCCAATCCCAAAGGGCAATGCCAAAGAATGTTCAAACTACCACACGATTGCTCTTGTTTCACATATTGGCAAGTTAATGCTCAAAATGCTTCCAGTTGGCTTCAGTAACAAGTGAACTGAGAACTTCCAGATGTTCAACCTGGATTTAGGAAAAGCAGAGAAACCAGAGATCAAATTGCAAACATCCATTGGCTCATAGAGCTTCCCTGGTGGCTCAGCTAGTAAATAATCTGCCTGCAATGCAGGACATCTGGGTTCAATCTCTGGGTAGGGAAGATCCCCTGGAAAAGGGAGAATCCCCTGGAGAATTCCATAGACTGTATAGTCCAGGGGATCACAGAGGCAGACATGATTGAGCAGAGCAACTTTCACTTCACATTAGATCATAGAAAAAGCAAGGGAAATCCAGAAAAATATCTGATTCATTAACTATGCTAAAGCCTTTGACTATGAGGATTACAACAAACTGTGGAAAATTCTTCAAGAGATGTAAATATCAGACAATCTAATCTGCTCCCTGAGAAACCTGTATGCAGGTCATGAAGCAACAGTTAGAATCAGACATGGAACAACAGACTGTTTCAAAATTGGGAAAGGAGTATGTCAAGGCTGTATATTGTCACCTTGTTTATTTAATTTATATGCAGAGTACTTCATGTGAAATGTTGGACTGGATGAAGCACAAGCTGGAATCAAGATTGCCGGGAGAAATATCAATAACCTCAGATATGCAGATGACACCACCCTTATGGCAGAAAGTGAAGAAGAACTAAAGAGTTTCTTGATAAAAGTGAAAGAGGAGGGTGAAAACGCTGGTTTAAGACTCAACATTAAAAAACTAAGATCATGGAATCTGGTCCCATCACTTCATGGCAAATAGAAGGGGAAAATATAGAAGTAGAGACAGACTTTATTTTCTGGGCTCTAAAATCACAGTTCTCCCACTGTTGCAAAAGTTCTAGGGCTCACATCAGATTTCCCAAGCTGGGGATCCAGCTAAGGGACTGAGAACCCGCAGGAAATTTGACTTCAAAGGCCAGTGGGATTTTATTACAGAACTTCCATAGGACTGGGGAAATAGACTGTTGGAGGGCACAGACAAAACCTTGTGCATACAGGACCGAGGGAAAAGGAACAGTGATCCCACAAGAGACTGAGCCAGACTTGCTTGTGAGTGTCCAGGATTCTCCAGCTGAGGCATGGGTTGACAGTGGCCTGATGTGGGATCAGGGGCACTGAATACAACAGACCTGGCATAAGTTGTTTTGAAGGAGGTAACCATCATCTCTACCATAGTTTGGCCTCAGATCTAACTACAGGGAGGGAACACAGCCCCACCCATCAACATAAAATTGGATTAAGATTTGCTGAGTATGTCCCCACCCATCAGAGCAAGACCCAGATACACAGTTACAGAAAACTAACCAAACTGATCCCTTGGATCACAGCCTTGTATAACTCAGTGAAACTCTGAGCCATGTGGTGTAGGGTAAACCAAGGTGGATGGGTCATGGTGGAGAGTTCTGACAAAATGTAGTCCACTGGAGAAGGGAATGGCAAACCAGTTCAGTATCCTTGCCTTGAGAACCCCATGAACAGTATGAAAAGGCAAAAAGATATGACACTGAAAGATGAATTCCCCAGGTCGGTAGGTGCCCAGTATGCTACTGGAGAAGAGTGAGAAATAGCTCCAGAAAGAACGCAGAGGCTGAGCCAAAACAAAAACAACACTCAGCTGTGGATGTGATTGGTAATGGAAATAAACTCCAATGCTGTAAACAACAGTATTGCATAGGAACCTGGAATTTTAGGTCCATGAATCAAGGTAAATTGGAAGTGGTCAAACAAGAGATGGCAAGGTTGAACATCAACATTTTAGGAATCAGTAAACTAAAATGCACCAGAATGGGCAAATTTAATTCAGATTACTATATGTTTACTACTGTGGGCAAGAACTCCTTAAAAGAAATGGAATAGCCTTCATTGTCAACAAATGAGTCTGAAATTCTGTACATGGGTGCACTCTCAAAAATGACAGAATGATCTCTGTTCATTTCCAAGGAAAACCATTCAATATCACAGTAATCCAAGTCTATGCCTTAACCACTAATGCCAAAGAAGCTAAAGTTGAATGGTTCTATGAAGACCCACAAGACCTTCTAAAACTAACACCAAAAAAAGATGTTCTTTTCATCATAGGGGATAGAATGCAAAAGTAGGAAGTCAAGTGCTACCGGGAATAATAGGCAAGTTTGGCCTTGGACTATGAAAATAAAGCAAGGCAAAGGCTAACAGATTTTTGCCAACAGGGTATGCTGGCCATAGCAAACACATTCTTTCAACAATACAAGAAAAGACTCTACACATGGACATCACCAGATGGCCAATACCAAAATCATATTGATAATATTCTTTGCAGCTGAAGATGGAGAAGTTCTGTACAGTCAGCAAAAATAAGACCAGAATCTGACTGTGGATCAGATCATGAACACATGATTGCAAAAATTAGACTTAAATTGAAGAAAGTAGGGAAAACCACTCAACCATCTAGGTATGACCTAAATCAAATCCCTTATGTGTATATATCCCTTATGAGAAATACATTCAAGGCATTAGATCTGATAGATAGAGTGTCTAAAGAACTATGGATGGAGGTTCTTAACACTGTGCAGCAGGGGGTGATCAATACCATCCCCAAGAAGAAGAAATGCAAAAAGGCAAAATGGTTGTCTGAGGAAGCCTTACAAATAGCTGAAAAAAAGAAGAGAAGTGAAGGGCAGAGGAGAAAAGGAAAAATATACCTGTTTGAAAGTAGAATTCCAAATAAACTGTTATGTCAGAAAGGAAAGAGAAGCTGAATATCTTCTTGATGAAAGTGAAACAGAAGAGTGAAAAAGCTGGCTTAAATCTCAACACTCAAAAGACTAAGATCATGGCATTTTGTCCCATCACTTCATGGAAAATAGATGAGGAGACAATGGAAGCAGTGAGAGACTTTATTTTCATGGTCTCCAAAATCACTGCAGATGGTGACTGCTGCCATGAAATTAAAAGACACTTGCTCCTTGGAAGAAAAGCTATGACAAACCTAGACAGCATGTTAAAAAGCAGAAATATTACTTTGCCAATAAATATCCATGCAGTCAAATCTATGGTTTTTCAAGTACTCATGTTTAGATGTGAGAGTTGGGCCATAAAGAAAGTTGACCACCAAAGAATTGGTGATTTTAAACTCTGGTGTTAGAGAAGACTCTGAGAGTCCCTTATAGCAGAGATCCAATTAGTCAATACTAAAGGAAATCAGTCCTGGATATTCATTGGAAAGACTGACACTGAATCTGAATCTCCAATACTTTGGCCACCTGATGTGAGGAACTGACTCATTTGAAAAGACCCTGATGCTTGGAAAGGCTGAAGGCAGGAGGAGAAGGGGATGACAGAGGATGAGATGGTTGGATGGCATCACCGACTCAATGGACATGAGTTTGGGCAAGCTCTGGAAGTTGTTGATGGACAGGGAAGCCTGACATGCTGCAGTCCATTGGGTCCCAAAAAGTCGGACATGACTAAGCAACTGAAATGAACTGAAAATCACTACAGATGTTGACTGCGGCCAAAAAATTAATAGATGCTTAGTTCTTAGAAGAAAAACTATGACAAACCTAGACATCATTTTAAATGCAGAGACATCACTTTGTAGACAAAGTTCCATCTAGTCAAAGCTAAGGTTTTTCCAGTAGTCATGTACTGATGTGAGAGTAGGACCATAAAGAATACTGAGGTCAAAGAGTTGATGCTTTGGAACTGTGGTGCTGGAGAAGACTCTTGAGAGTCCCTTGGGCAGCAAGGAGATCAAGCCAGTCAATCCTAAAGGAAATCAACACTGAATATTCATTGGAAGGACTGATGCTAAAGCTGAAGCTCCAAAACTGATGCAAAGAGGCTACTCATTGGGAAAGACCCTGAAGCTGGGAAAGATTGAGGGTAGGAGGAGAAGGGGGTGGTGGAGGATGAGATAGTTGGATGACATCATCGACTCAATGGACATGAATTTGAGCAAACTCTGGGTGATAGGGAAGGACAGAGGAGCCTGGCATGATGCAGTCCATGCAGTTGCAAATAGTCGACACAACTATTTGAACAACTGAACAACAGCAACAACCAAAGTAATACAAATGGTCAAAAGTTAGATGATAAAATGCTCAATATCATCAATTATGAAAGAAATGCAAATCAAGACTAAAATGAAGTATCACCTCACACTTGTCAGAATGGCCATGATTAAAAAGTGTACAAATAACAAGTGCTGGAGAGGATGTGGAGAAAAGGGGACCATGCTACACTGTGTGTGGAAACATAAATTGGTGCAGCCACTGTGGAAAACGGTTTGAAGGTTTCTCAGACAACTAAAAATAGAGTTGCCATATGATACAGCAATCCCACTCCTGGTCATATACCTAGACAAAAATAAAATTTATAAAGATATATGCACTCCTATCTTCATAGCAGCATTACTCACAATAGCCAAAACATGGAAACAACCGAAATGTCTGCTAACAGATGAATGGATGTTTCACATATGTAGAATGGGATACTACTCAGCCATAAAAAGACAAAATTATGCCATTCACAGCAATATGGATGGACCTAGTCAGAAAGAGAAACACATGTATCATATGATATCACTTATATGTGAAATCTAAAATACGACACAAATGAAAATAATTATGAAACAGAATCAGAATCACAAACATAGAGAATAGACTAGTGTTTGCCAGAGGAGTGAGGGGTAGAAGAGTGATGGATTGGGAGTTTGAGATTAACATATAGAACCTAATATAAATAGAATGGATAAACAATAATGCTCTACTGTATAGTATAAGGAACATTACTGAATATACTGATAAACCATAATGGAAAATGATATGAAAACAACTGTATGTGTGTGTGTGTGTGTGTGTGTGTGTATAACTGAGTCACTGCTGCATAGCAGTAGTTAATACAACATTGTAAATCATCTATATTTCTATAAAAAATACAGAACTAGACAATCAACCTTTTTTTTTCTTTCTACTTCTTAACTATTATTTTTTAAATTTATTTATTTTAATTGGAGGCTAGTTACAATATTGTGGTGGTTTTTGCCATACATTGACATGAATCAGCCATGGATGTATATGTGTCCCCCATCCTGAAGCCCCCACCTACCTCCCTTCCCACTCTGGGTTGTCCCAGAGCACTGGCTTTGAGTTCCCTGCTTCATGCATTGAACTTGCACAGGTCATCTGTTTCACATATGGAATATATATGTTTCAATGCTATTCTCTCAAATCATCCCACCCTCACCTTCTCCCACACAGTCCACAAGTCTGTTCTTTATATTTGTGTCTCTTTTGCCGTCTTGAATATAGGGTTATTTTTAACTGTCTTTCTAAATTCCATATATATGCATTAATATACTGTACTGATGTTTCTCTTTCTGACTTACTTCACTCTGTATAATACAATCAACCATTAAAATTGACCCTTTTATATCTTTGCTCTTGGTGAAAAGCCAACCATTAGTAAGTTTTTACAGCATGGCAGAACATAATGATTTGTGATAAATATTGAAAAAAACCTTAATATAGTATAAAATTTTTGAGACTACCTATTAAAAGTATCTTGATGAAAAAAAAAAAGTATCTTGATGTTATTCAAGAGGTAATTGAAATGTACTTCTAAATTTCAAATGAAAACAGTTTGCATTTTTTCCTCCATTTCTATGCAAAATACAAATATATTTTCACCAACTACTTATTGAGTCCTATTTTGTGTGCTGTTTTATAAGTACTGGTTCTGTAAGACATATAAAATTAAATATCTAGTTTAATAAATTCCTAACCTAGTTAGAAATAACCCAAAAACAGGGAATAAATAAATATGAAGTGAAATAAATGCTCTTAAAGATGAAGGAATACATCATTGTGTATAACAATATTCTAATTAGATCCCAGGGAAGAAGTGAAACTTGAGAGATCATGAAATTACACAGAAACCGATCTCTAATGGAACTTTTAAAAGTCTGGAATAGGTAGTTACCTATATTAAAGCAGTTGAGGTAGGGTGTTCCATCCAGAAATAACAATATTGATTAGTCTTCCCTCATTTCCCTCAGTCCTCATCCTTCTAGAGGATGAACCCACATCTAACTTAAACCCTTCCATTTTTCCAGGTTTGTGCAGAAAGGACAGGACTGGATATTATAATCAGTATTAATATTAAGTGAAGAGGAAGAAGGAAGAGCGAAGGAAGGAGGAATTACCAGCCAGTGGATATAGAGATGGATACTGAGATCTAGACAAGTCACTTCAGGAGAACCTAAAATATACTGGAGGAAGTAGACCCCTACTCCTCAGAGAGTCCCCTGCTTCTAGCCAACAATCACCCTATGCTCTTCTCCCCAGTCAGAAGGCAACACGGGGTAGTGGGAGGGCAGAGGCCTTGGAATCTGATGGACCTATATTCCAGTCCTAAATCTACCACATAGATGCATACACCCAAGTAAGACTCAAAACCCCTCCTAGGCAATTTCTTAATCTCTAAATTGGTCATAATACTCAGAGGAACCAGAAATCAAATTGCCATATCTGCTGGATCATCAAAAAAGCAAGAGAGTACCAGAAAAACATCTATTTCTGCTTTATTGACTATGCCAAAGTCTTCGATTGTGTGGATCACAATAAACTGTGGAAAATTCTGAAAGAGATGGGAATACCAGACCACCTGACCTGCCTCTTGAGAAACCTGAATGCAGGTCAGGAAGCAACAGTTAGAACTGCACATGGAACAACAGACTGGTTCCAAATAGGAAAAGGAGTATGTCAAGGCTGTATATTGTCACTCTGCTTATTTAACTTATATGCAGAGTATATCATGAGAAACGCTGGGCTGGAAGAAGCATAAGCTGGAATCAAGATTGCCGGGAGAAATATCAATAACCTCAGATATGCAGATGACACCATCCTTATGGCAGAAAGTGAAGAGGAACTAAAAAGCCTCTTGATAAAAGTGAAAGAGGAGAGTGAAAAGCTTGGCTTAAAGCTCAACATTCAGAAAACTAAGATCATGGCATCTGGTCCCATCACCTCATGGGAAATAGATGGGGAAACAGTGGAAACAGTGTCAGATTTTATTTCTGGGGGCTCCAAAATCACTGCAGATGGTGATTGCAGCCTTGAAATTAAAAGATGCTTACTCCTTGGAAGGAAAGTTATGACCAACCTAGATAGCATATTAAAAAGCAGAAACATTACTTTGCCAACAAAGGTCCGTCCAGTCAAGGCTATAGTTTTTCCAGTGGTCATGTATGGATGTGAGAGTTGGACTGTGAAGAAAGCTGAGTGCTGAAAAATTGATGCTTTTGAACTGTGGTGTTGGAGAAGACTCTTGAGAGTCCCTTGGACTGCAAGGAGATCCAGCCAGAACATCCTAAAGGAGATCAGTCCTGGGTGTTCATTGGAAGGACTGATGGTGAAACTGAAACTCCAGTACTTTGGCCAGCTCATGCGAAGAGTTGACTCATTGGAAAAGACCCCGATTCTGGGAGGGATTGGGGGCAGAAGGAGAAGGGGACGACAGAGGATGAGATGGCTGGATGGCATCACCGACTCGATGGGCATGAGTTTGAGTAGACTCCGGGAGCTGGTGATGGACAGGGAGGCTTGGCGTGCTGCGATTCATGGGGTCGCAAAGACTGAGCGACTGAACTGAACTCAGCTCAGCCCATGAGGTTAGAGTAAGGTTAAATGTCACAAAGAACGTAAGGCTCTTAGCACGTTACTTGGGTTTTAGGGAGTGACCCCTAAAGTGGCAAGGTGCTTCCCAGAAAATGTGTTCTTGGTATAGGATCCTAAAATACCTTCCAACAATAGATCAGACGCTTAAAGTTATTTAATACACGTCCTACCTAAATAACCTTAAAGTTATTTAATACACATCTCAGGCTTCTTGGTATGAACTATAACTACAGGGCTGACTACACCCCTTGAGCCTACAGATGTTCCAACCTGCCAGGGTCTGAGACCAGCACAAACAACCTCTTATCCTGTAGCACTTCATACCTTGATGAGTTTCTGCTTGGCAGAAACCCATGTGTATTACGTCTGTTCTGCAGTCACCTGAACAAATTTATAATTGTCTTGTTTTAAATAATGATTTTACTGCCTACTATTGTGGCCTCTCAAGTTTCATACTTCAAAAAGTTTTAGTTTATTTCCATCTTTTGGTTCTGCTTTGTGGCTGTACTTTTAAAAACCTACTCAATTTCATTTTTAATTAAGAATGAAATGTACTGGTCATATTCTAAAACTATATTTTTATATCAAACTAACATAGCCTTTTACTTTAATAGTATTTCACAGTATCTCTTCTTCTACAGATTGAGCTTATCACAATTTTAAAGGTGCTAATAATTGCACAATCACAGCTTAGATTTCACTGATTTATAGTGCTAAGAAAAAGTATGATTTATGTTCTGCATAACACAGCAGTTAAAGCAGAATAGATTATTTGGTGGGGGGGATGCATGCTACTTAACGTTGTCTTAAAAATATCTTGTGGCATCACTAAAGAGAAGAAAAGAAATTTCCAATATGATTTCAGCCAAGGGAAACAACAGTCCTTTATTATCTTACATTTTCTATTCTTCGTGCTGCCTTCTTTAGTATGAATCACAATGAAACATCTCAGCTGGTTATTTAAAGAAGTTAAACAAACAAAA
This sequence comes from Cervus elaphus, assembly GCF_910594005.1. NCBI lineage: Eukaryota > Metazoa > Chordata > Mammalia > Artiodactyla > Cervidae > Cervus > Cervus elaphus. The sequence goes on along the minus strand of NC_057833.1, from coordinate 28,462,270 downwards.
ATGCAGGTAGAGAAAGAAGTGTGAGAGCCAGTTCATTGCTGATACTCAAATAATCTAACATTGATTTTACAGTGCATAAATAAAAGGATATTATTTTCAAAATGCAATATGCTAAGACAATGGATAATTATTTCTGAACTGAATACAGTAGAAATTCTTTTTGAAAAGATGCCAAAGTGGCAGGTTTAGAAGAATCAGGTGGGCCACTTTTTAAAACAGAAGCAACACATTCTAAAGATTCAGTTCCGTTCAGTTCAGTCGCTCAGTCCTGTTCAACTCTTTGCGACCCCATGAACCGCAGCACGCCAGGCCTCCCTGTCCATCACCAACACCTGGAGTTTACCCAAACTCATGTCCATTGAGTCGGTGCTGCCATTCAACCATCTCATCCTCTGTCATTCCCTTCTCCTGCCCTCTAAAGATTATCTTGCATTCAAATATTATGCAAAAAATCCAGGTAGCCAAGGCAGATGGATATCTAGCAAGACTTTCCATATATTGCATTGAGTGGGTTCTCCCAACAGCGTCTGTCTGCCTAGCACAGAAATTGAACCAGAGGCTCTTTTTATGGCTCACAGATGTGGCCACTGCATTATGCTTGCAATTACATGTTCTGGTTATTGGTGGCTCTGGAAGAGTGAGCACAAGTTTTCTTGAATGAATTAAATTAATGTGTGGTTTATTTTTTATCACTCTTTTCCTGAGGCAGAAAGTTGGAGTTTTATATTTAATAACACATGTGAGTTTAATTATGCTTTGACTAAACCAAGAAACTAAAAAAGAAAAGGCTTTAATAAAAATTAATCAACATGAGGGCAGGGTACTTTATGCTCTATTACAAGCTATGATTAAAAGTATCTTTAAAAAAAGTGACTTTGTAAGTGTTGCCAGTGAAGCAACACTTAAAGCCTAGTGGATTGTAGTGCTATCCTGTCACGGATACAAGGTTTTATCCTAAAACTACCCTTAGAAAACAAATTCACAATATTATTACAAGCTCATTATTGTGATGAGAGACTAGTAAAAATGATACTAAGTCATTAATATATTTCAGTCAATGTAGTGACACATGTGAAAAGAAACCTTCAAGCAGATTTGGATGAAGTATTCAGAGCAGGGAAGAAAATGATGATCACAAAAGAAAGCTGTATGAATAGCAAAAAATTGTGAGATGGGTAAAACTGAGCAAAGAAAGTATACCTTTGAGGAAAGCAAAGGAGACACCATATTTAGGATAATAATTAAGGAACATGAGTTCAAAGAGAAATGAGGAGAAAGAAAATCTAATTTCAGGAGACAAACACTGACATTTTAGAAACGATCAGATTTATTGCAGTCCCAGATGTCTCACATTCTTTTTTAGGATGAGGTGTGGCATATTAATAAATGAAATGCAATCTGTAATATAGTTATGTAATCAGAATCCATACAAAAATATAATGGAGATTGAAACTAAACACATTTTTTCCTAGGAATTTACACCCCCCAATGAATGACTAATCTCTTATCAATATTCTCTACCAATTTGGTTAAGCAATGTAAGACACTTCTCAGAGAATGTTTTTTTTTTTTTTTTTTAATTTTTTTATTAGTTGGAGGCTAATTACTTCACAACATTTCAGTGGGTTTTGTCATACATTGATATGAATCAGCCATAGATTTACACTTATTCCCCATCCCGATCCCCCCTCCCATCTCCCTCTCCACCCGATTCCTCTGGGTCTTCCCAGTGCACCAGGCCGGAGCACTTGTCTCATGCATCCCACCTGGGCTGGTGATCTGTTTCACCATAGATAGTATACATGCTGTTCTTTTGAAACATCCCACCCTCACCTTCTCCCACAGAGTTCAAAAGTCTGTTCTGTACTTCTGTGTCTCTTTTTCCGTTTTGCATATAGGGTTATCGTTATCACCTTTCTAAATTCCATATATATGTGTTAGTATGCTGTAATGTTCTTTATCTTTCTGGCTTACTTCACTCTGTATAAGGGGCTCCAGTTTCATCCATCTCATTAGGACTGGTTCAAATGAGTTCTTTTTGACGGCTGAGTAAAATTCCATGGTGTATATGTACCACAGCTTCCTTATCCATTCATCTGCTGATGGGCATCTAGGTTGCTTCCATGTCCTGGCTATTATAAACAGTGCTGCGATGAACATTGGGGTGCATGTGTCTCTTTCAGATCTGGTTTCCCCAGTGTGTATGCCCAGAAGTGGTATTGCTGGGTCATATGGCAGTTCTATTTCCAGTTTTTTAAGGAATCTCCACACTGTTTTCCATAGTGGCTGTACTAGTTTGCATTCCCACCAACAGTGTAAGAGGGTTCCCTTTTCTCCACACCCTCTCCAGCATTTATTGCTTGTAGACTTTTGGATAGCAGCCATCCTGACTGGCGTGTAATGGTACCTCATTGTGGTTTTGATTTGCATTTCTCTAATAATGAGTGACGTTGAGCACCTTTTCATGTGTTTGTTAGCCATCTGTATGTCTTCTTTGGAGAAATGTCTGTTTAGTTCTTTGGCCCACTTTATGATTGGGTCATTTATTTTTCTGGAATTGAGCTGCAGGAGTTGCTTGTATATTTTTGAGATTAATCCTTTGTCTGTTTCTTCATTTGCTATTATTTTCTCCCAATCTGACGGCTGTCTTTTCACCTTACTTATAGTTTCTTTTGTAGTGCAAAAGCTTTTAAGTTTCATTAGATCCCATTTGTTTAGTTTTGCTTTTATTTCCAATATTCTGGGAGGTGGGTCATAGAGGATCTTGCTGTGATTTATGTCGGAGAGTGTTTTGCCTATGTTCTCCTCTAGGAGTTTTATAGTTTCTGGTCTTACATTTAGATCTTTAATCCATTTTGAGTTTATTTTTGTGTATGGTGTTAGAAAGTGTTCTAGTTTCATTCTTTTGCAAGTGGTTGACCAGTTTTCCCAGCACCACTTGTTAAAGAGGTTGTCTTTTTTCCATTGTATATCCTTGCCTCCTTTGTCAAAGATAAGGTGTCCATAGGTTCGTGGATTTATCTCTGGGCTTTCTATTCTGTTCCATTGGTCTATATTTCTGTCTTTGTGCCAGTACCACACTGTCTTGATGACTGTGGCTTTGTAGTAGAGTCTGAAGTCAGGCAGGTTGATTCCTCCAGTTCCATTCTTCTTTTTCAAGATTACTTTGGCTATTCGAGGTTTTTTGTATTTCCATACAAATTGTGAAATTCTTTGGTCTAGTTCTGTGAAAAATACCGTTGGTAGCTTGATAGGGATTGCATTGAATCTATAGATTGCTTTGGGTAGAATAGCCATTTTGACAATATTGATTCTTCCAATCCATGAACACGGTATGTTTCTCCATCTGTTTGTGTCCTCTTTGATTTCTTTCATCAGTGTTTTATAGTTTTCTATGTATAGGTCTTTTGTTTCTTTAGGTAGATATACTCCTAAGTATTTTATTCTTTTTGTTGCAATGGTGAATGGTATTGTTTCCTTAATTTCTCTTTCTGTTTTTTCATTGTTAGTATATAGGAATGCAAGGGATTTCTGTGTGTTAATTTTATATCCTGCAACTTTACTATATTCATTGATTAGTTCTAGTAATTTTCTGGTAGAGTCTTTAGGGTTTTCTATATAGAGGATCATGTCATCTGCAAACAGTGAGAGTTTCACTTCTTCTTTTCCTATCTGGATTCCTTTTGCTTCTTTTTCTGCTCTGATTGCTGTGGCCAAAACTTCCAACACTATGTTGAACAGTAGTGGTGAGAGTGGGCACCCTTGTCTTGTTCCTGATTTCAGGGGAAATGCTTTCAATTTTTCACCATTGAGGGTGATGCTTGCTGTGGGTTTGTCATATATAGCTTTTATTATGTTGAGGTATGTTCCTTCTATTCCTGCTTTTTGGAGAGTTTTAATCATAAATGAGTGTTGAATTTTGTCAAAGGCTTTCTCTGCATCTATTGAGATAATCATATGGTTTTTATCTTTCAATTTGTTAATGTGGTGTATTACATTGATTGATTTGCGGATATTGAAGAATCCTTGCATTCCTGGGATAAAGCCCACTTGGTCGTGGTGTATGATTTTTTTAATATGTTGTTGGATTCTGTTTGCTAGAATTTTGTTAAGGATTTTTGCATCTATGTTCATCAGTGGTATTGGCCTGTAGTTTTCTTTTTTTGTGGCATCTTTGTCAGGTTTTGGAATTAGGGTGATGGTGGCCTCATAGAATGAGTTTGGAAGTTTACCTTCTTCTGCAATTTTCTGGAAGAGTTTGAGTAAGGTAGGTGTTAGCTCTTCTCTAAATTTTTGGTAGAATTCAGCTGTGAAGCCATCTGGTCCTGGGCTTTTGTTTGCTGGAAGATTTTTGATTACAGTTTCGATTTCCTTGCCTGTGATGGGTCTGTTAAGATCTTCTATTTCTTCCTGGTTCAGTTTTGGAAAGTTATACTTTTCTAAGATTTTGTCCATTTCATCCAAGTTGTCCATTTTATTGGCATAGAGCTGCTGGTAGTAGTCTCTTATGATCCTTTGTATTTCAGTGTTGTCTGTTGTGATCTCTCCATTTTCATTTCTAATTTTGTTAATTTGGTTCTTCTCTCTTTGTTTCTTAATGAGTCTTGCTAATGGTTTGTCAATTTTGTTTATTTTTTCAAAAAACCAGCTTTTAGCTTTGTTGATTTTTGCTATGGTCTCTTTAGTTTCTATTGCATTTATTTCTGCCTTAATTTTTAAGATTTCTTTCCTTCTGCTAACCCTGGGGTTCTTCATTTCTTCCTTCTCTAATTGCTTTAGGTGTAGAGTTAGGTTATTTATTTGGCTTTTTTCTTGTTTCTTGATGTAAGCCTGTAATGCTATGAACCTTCCCCTTAGCACTGCTTTTACAGTGTCCCATAGGTTTTGGGTTGTTGTGTTTTCATTTTCATTCATTTCTATACATATTTTGATTTCTTTTTTGATTTCTTCTATGATTTGTTGGTTATTCAGAAGCGTGTTCTTTAGCCTCCAGGTGTTTGAATTTTTAACAATTTTTTTTCCTGTAATTGAGATCTAATCTTACTGCACTGTGGTCAGAAAAGATGACTGGAATGATTTCAATTTTTTTGAATTTTCCAAGACTAGATTTATGGCCCAGGATGTGATCTATTCTGGAGAAGGTTCCGTGTGCACTTGAGAAAAAGGTGAAGTTGCTTGTTTTGGGGTGAAATGTCCTATAGATATCAATTAGGTCTAGCTGGTCCATTGTGTCATTTAAAGTTTGTGTTTCCTTGTTAATTTTCTGTTTAGTTGATGTATCCATAGTTGTGAGTGGGGTATTAAAGTCTCCCACTATTATTGTGTTACTATTAATTTCCTCTTTCATACTCATTAGTGTTTGCCGTACATATTGCGGTGCTCCTGTGTTGGGTGCATATATATTTATAATTGTTATATCTTCTTCTTGGATTGATCCTTTGATCATTATGTAGTGTCCTTCTTTGTCTCTTTTCACAGCCTTTATTTGAAAGTCTATTTTATCTGATATGAGTATTGCGACTCCTGCTTTCTTTTGGTCTCCATTTGCATGAAATATTTTTTTCCAGCCCTTCACTTTTAGTCTGTATGTGTCTCTTGTTTTGAGGTGGGTCTCTTGTAGACAGCATATATGGGGGTCTTGTTTTTGTATCCATTCAGTCAATCTTTGTCTTTTGGTTGGGGCATTCAACCCATTTACATTTAAGGTAATTATTGATAGGTGTGGTCCCGTTGCCATTTACTTTGTTGTTTTGGGTTCACGTTTATACAACCTTTCTGCATTTCCTGTCTAGAGAAGATCCTTTAGCATTTGTTGAAGAGCTGGTTTGGTGGTGCTGAATTCTCTCAGCTTTTGCTTATCTGTAAAGCTTTTGAGTTCTCCTTCATATCTGAATGAGATCCTTGCTGGATACAGTAATCTAGGTTGTAGGTTATTCTCTTTCATTACTTTCAGGACGTCCTGCCATTCCCTTCTGGCCTGGAGGGTTTCTATTGATAGGTCAGCTGTTATCCTTATGGGAATCCCTTTGTGTGTTATTTGCTGTTTTTCCCTTGCTGCTTTTAATATTTGTTCTTTGTGTTTGATCTTTGTTAGTTTGATTAATATGTGTCTTGGGGTGTTTCGCCTTGGGTTTATCCTGTTTGGGACTCTCTGGGTTTCTTGGACTTGAGTGGCTATTTCCTTCCCCATTTTAGGGAAGTTTTCAGCTATTATCTCCTCGAGTATTTTCTCATGGCCTTTCTTTTTGTCTTCTTCTTCTGGGACTCCTATGATTCGAATGTTGGGGCGTTTCACAGTGTCCCAGAGGTCCCTGAGGTTGTCCTCATTTCTTTTGATCCTTTTTTCTTTTTTCCTCTCTGCTTCATTTATTTCCACCATTTTATCTTCTACCTCACTTATCCTATCTTCTGCCTCCGTTATTCTACTCTTGGTTCCCTCCAAAGTGTTTTTGATCTCATTCATTGCATTGTTCATTTTTAATTGACTCTTTTTTATTTCTTCTAGGTCTTTATTAAACAATTCTTGTATCTTTTCAATCTTTGTCTCCAGGCTATTTATCTGTAACTCCATTTTGTTTTCAAGATTTTGGATCATTTTTATTATCATTATTCTAAATTCTTTTTCAGGTAGATTCCCTATCTCCTCCTCTTTTGTTTGACTTGGTGGGCATTTTTCATGTTCCTTTACCTGTTGGGTATTTCTTTGCCTTTTCATCTTGTTTAGATTGCTGTGTCTGGAGTGGACTTTCTGTATTCTGGAGGTCTGTGGTTCCTTTTTATTGTGGAGGATTTACCCAGTGGGTGGGGTTAGACGATTGGCTTGTCAAGGTTTCCCGGTTAGGGAAGCTTGCGTCAGTGTACTGGTGCGTGGAACTTGATTTCTTCTTTTTGGAGAGCAATGGAGTGCCCAGTAATGAGTTTTGAGATGGGTCTATGTGTTAGGTGTCACCTTGGGCAGTCTGTATGTTGACATTCGGGGCTATGTTCCTGTGTTGCTGGAGAATTTGCGTGGTATGTCTTGCTCTAAAACTTACTGGCTCTTGGGTGGTGGTTGGTTTCAGTGTAGGTATGGAGGCTTTTGGACGGTCACTTATTGCTTAAAGTTCCATGTAGTCAGGAGTTTTCTGGTGTTCTCAGGTTTTGGGCTTAAGTTTCCTGCCTCTGGATTTCAGTTTTATTCTTCCTGTAGTCTCAGGACTTCTCCAACTATACAGCACTGATAATAAAACTTCTAGGTTAATGGCGAAAAGATTCTCCCCTGTTAGGGACACCCAGAGAGGTTCACAGAGTTACATGAACAGGAGAAAAGGGAGGAGGGAGATAGAGATGAGCAGGAGGAGAAAAAGGGGGACTCAAGAGGAGAGAGACAGATCTACGCAGCTGTCTGTTCCCAGAGTGTTCTCCGTATCTCAGACACCTACAAGGATTCACAGAATTGGATTGGGAAGAGAAGGGGAAAGGAGGAAATAGAGGTGTTCTGAGGTAGAAAACAGAGAGTCAAGATTGGGAGAGAATAATCTTCGGTTTAAAGATAGGGCTTCTCTTTTTTTTTTTTTTTTTTTGGTAAGGTTATAGTGTAGTGAAAATGAAAATGAAGAGTAGTGGAGGAGTACTAGAGGACTTTAAAAGAAATAAGAGAAAAAGAAAAATAGAAAATAAAAGAGAAAACGGAAAGGAAAAAAAAGAAGAAAAAAGAAAAAAAAGAAAAAGAAAAAAAAGGAAAAAAAAACAAAAAAAAAAAGAAAGAAAGAAAAAAAAAAAATTTTTTTTCCCCCTAATTAAAAAAATCGTAAAAATCTATGTAAATGAAAGTTAAGGAGTAATGGGGGAGTAATAGGGAATTTTAAAGGAAAATAAAAGAGAAAAAATAAAAAAGAAAAAATATAAAAAGAAAAAAAAATTTTTTTTTTTTTCCTTACTTAGAAAAAAAAAAGTAAAAATATATCTAGGAGTTTCTCTGGAGCTGCTGCGGTCAGTGTGGGTTCGGCTCAGTTTCAGATAGCTCCTCGTTCCAGCTTACACTTCTCGATATCTACAGGGCCCTTCCGGTGAAGTCGGTGTTTTCTACAGGGATTTTAATCTGTTGCACCAGTCCCTTCTGAAGCGGTTCCCTTTGTTTATTTGGCTTCTGTTTGCCGGTCTCTTCAGAGCCTCATTTCCGCCCTGACACAGGCGGGCGGAGGTGGGCTCTTATTCAGTTAGCTAGTTCCCTTGCGCTGCTGGGAGGGGCTGACGCTGCGGGGATGGGCTGGCGCTGCGGGGCGGGGCTGACGCTGCGAGGAGGGGCTGGCCCTGCGGGGGCGGGCTGGCGCTGCTGGGAGGGGCTGACGCTGCTTTCTCCGTCTGCCGCTGCTCAGGCTCCCGGCTGTTCTATATGGAGCGCGCCCCGCGCTGCGCTAGGTTCCAGCCCTCGGGTGTTACACAAAAGCGCGGAAGGAAAAGCTGCGCCTGCTCTCTGTGCCTTCCCCGTCAGAGCGGTCCAGGCAGCCAGGGGCTTGGTGGGCGCACTATCCCCAGGTGTGGCACACTCCCTTCCGCGGACCCAGTCTCAGTTTCCGCTGACGCCAGTCGGGTGCGCGCGCCTTCCGCCCTCTGCGTCCCCAGCCCCAGTCCCCGCCCGCGCCGGTCGGGTGCCTGCGCCCTGTGTCTCGCCGCGACCTTCCCCTCCCCCCTGCCTCCTGCCTCCGGCGGGGCTGGGCGGGTCCGCAGCCTGCGACCTCTTCTTGGGACTTTCTCCGTCCCTTTGTTCTGCGAACGGCCGGCAGTGTGTTCCGGCCGGTTAATTTTCTCTCTTTTGGTCTCCCACAGTTCAAGTTGGCACCTCACAGAAGCTCCCTCCGATTGTCCTCAGGGCACTCAGGCCCGGACCCTAGCCCAAGCAAGGCCGCCTAAGACTCCCTTCCCGGACAGGTCTCCGTCCTTAGCTCTTTTGTCTCACTTTTTATCTTTTATATTTTGTCCTACCTCCTTTCGAAGACAATGGTCTGCTTTTCTGGGCGCCTGATGACCTCAGCTAGCGATCAGAAGTTGTTTTGTGAGGTTTGCTCTGCATTCAGTTATTCTTTTGATGAATTTGTAGGAGAGAAAGTGGTCTCCCCGTCCTACTCCTCCGCCATCTTGGCTCCTCCCTCAGAGAATGTTTTTAAGTCCTTGTCACACCAAAAACTCAGCTCCAGAAATGCTAGTTCAGACCACTGCTGATCTGGCTTGGTTCAGAATTCCCCTGGAAACATAATCTTTCCCTGGAAATATTTGGATTTTAGATGATCTGCTTCAGGTTTCTCAGGGAGAACACAGAACAAGGCATCTACCCTTTACTATCTATAGGCTGGTCCAGAGTTTGAATTGGTAGTCATTAAAACCAAGACTGGATATAGAGAGACTGAGGATGTGATCATGCAATTTATAAAGTGCACACTTATTTGCAAATTGGGAAATTTGTCTTACATTACTCAGAAAGGAACACACACACACACAAAAACACATTATACAGGTCCCAATCACTTGGGACTGTAGTAAAGAACCAGCGTAACAAGTGAAAATATGAAACTAAAAATATAAAAGAAATCATAGAGCTTGCCTCAGTGGCATCATCACGTTGAAATACTATCCCTCCTCCTAAAATGAAGTGATTGATGCTAATGAATTATCAAAGCTTATAAAGAAACAAACAAACAAAAAAGTCAGATCAAATCAACATTGTTAGTATTTCAAAAAGCAGCGGAAAAGCTGCCAACAACCATTTCACATTAAGTGAGACAATCAGAGGTGGCAACAAGCCACACAGTTCGAAATTGTGTTTCCTGTTGGGTCTGGCTGGCACTAAATGTGTACATAGCCAGATCAAATGAAAATGATTTTTACTTTATTTGGTCATTTGTAGTTTTTATAATCATGCTAAATAATTAACATCCAGAATTCTGGCAAAGAAAACAAAAAGCATCAGAATTACACAGTTGTTAATTCTTTTGAAGTGCTAATTTGCATTAAAAAAGTAAATAAAGTGAGAAACTATAAACTTAAAGTATCAGAATTATATAGTTGCTAATTATTTTGAAGCACTATTTTTGCATTAAAAGTGGATAAGTGAGAAACTGCAAACTTAGTAAGGTCATCAAGTGCTTACTCTTTAATTGGCTTCCAGGTTCAACGGTATGGTAAGTTTAACTTTACTTATTCCTTACACCCTTCTTTGCCCCCATAAACTAGTACCATTGGCTTGTGTGTGCATTTTTTGAACATACTTTTATTTGTCATAAATACATCTGATGCATGTCAGTTATCTTATCAGTCACTATTTATACTATATCCCCATGCACCAACCATGTTATAAATATTCATCCTCTATTATGTGCTTGGCATTGACCAAATATTAAGAGCCAAGGTCACTCAGTCAAAATGAGCTTTCAAGAACCATCTAATAAATCAACTCAAACAAATTATTCACTGGTAAATTATCCTTCTTTCTGGGGGTTGTGAGAAGGATAGAGAATGGTCTGCTGCTACCGTAAACTAGTGTAATAAATAAACAAGATGGCTGGTTGTCAAGGGGTAAAAATTACACCGTTGAAAATGCAATCAGGCTTCAGAGACCTTCATACTTAAACTCTGCAGTAAGGAGAAACAGTATTTTATAGTTCAGTCTTGAAGGTCATTTTTTTTAAACTGTAATTGAGAACTTAAGACTAATCACCATTAACTGCCATAGAAATATAAGAAAATATATCAACAATTAAAGCTTGTATCAAGTGATAAAACTATATGTTTCATTTAACATGGTATAGAAACCCTGTTTAGCTAGTGAAATCATCTAACATTGTAGCTAAAATTGAAACTGAAATGTTTACTTAGTTGTTGATAAGTATGTCCATTAGTCATGCATTAGAACATTAAAATATCCTATTTTAAAACTAAGGTTATAACCAAAGTAGTCAAAATAGAATAAGTAAACCAAATTGCCTACAATTTAGCAAACATTTAAATAATCTCTTACTATGATTCAAATAATTCAAATAGTTTTGAATCCTGATAACAAAAAAAATGTATAGCTTAAAGGTGACTACTCATATCCCTTTGATCAAATAGTTATAGCCAGGTCATGGTAAAGGAATAATTTTTGCCTATTTTGGGGGTTACATTTTGCTTTGTTTTGCTTTGTGTTTTTAGTATGGGTGTATCTCAAGTCTGGCCACATCTTTCTGAGTGAAAGTGACAGGGAGACCCAGGAGTTTCACATCAAAAGAAGCAAAACTCAAAAATAACCAATAACCAAAGAAGAGACAGTCTGATATAACAGCAAGAAGCCAAAATGCTCCTGGCTCATCCAACTGAGAGCCTGAGATTTTCAAGCGGGTCTTTTTCTAGACTTTGTCATGTCTGGCTTGCAGTGGAAATCACTGTAGAATGACTGGAGTTTCATCTTGTCCTGTTGTTTCCCTTGTACTGACATGCTTTTAGATATAGCTATCAAAGAAAGGATTAGTAACCTGGCCTATTCTCAGACTGTTTTCTTTACCTTTTTGCCTCAACTGAAACCCGGCTCTCCACTATTGACAATGCTCCCGTCACATCACCATTCAGCAGTAGCTCTCTTTTCTCCCAGGCCCTCTATACCACTAGCCATAGGAGAACAATATGAAGTGTCTTTATGTCCCGGCTCATTCTCTGAAGATTTTACCTCCTGGTTCAATCGCTGTTTCTTGTACAATTTACTCCTGTCTTAGCTCTTGATAATATCAATATCCACATAGACACAGTCTGGCCTCTTTTTCCATAGCTCTTTTCCCCTGTTGATCAGCTACCACCCTTCCATGGTCCTGCCTCAACCCTGACACTGTCATTACCAGTATCTGCACTCGTTTTATGATCAGATTTTCAACAATTCCAATTGCGGGTCTTTTCCGCGTACTTTTTCTAATTCTTTGGATTGACAATAAATTAGGTCTATCGATCCTCCGTTCTTTGTGCTCACTCTCATTGTATCCTTACTTTATTCCACACCCAGTTCAGGTATGTCGGTCCATCAGTATGAGCACTCCTTGTCAGACACTCTCACTCCCATTTGTCCTAACCTTATCTAGCTCATTTTCCCCCTCCCAGCAAAGCCCCAGCTCTGATTAAATCCAAATCTACCTGTTCTATGCCTGAATCCCCAGCTGAAGGCTGGGAAAAGTACACAATTATGCTGAATTATCTCACTTAAAGGCTTCCCTGATGACTCAGATGGTAAAGAAACTACCTGCACTGCAGGAGACCTGGGTTCGATCCCTGGGTTGGGAAGATCCCCTGGAGGCGGGCATGGCAACCTACTCCAGTATTCTTGCCTGGAGAATCCCATGAACAGAGGAACCTGGTGGGCTACAGTCCATGGAGTCACAAAGAGTCGGACACGACTGAGCGACTAAGCACAGCGCATAGCACATCTCACTTAAAACGTTTCTTCTGAATGCTTAATGGGGCTTCCCTGGTGGCTCAGATGGTAAAGCGTCTGCCCGCAGTGCGGACAACCCGGGTTCATTTCCTGGGTTGGGAAGATCCCCTGGAGAAGGAAATGGCTACCCACTCCAGTACTCTTGCCTGGAAAATTCCATGGACTGAGGAGCCTGGTAGGCTACAATCCATGGGGTCGCAAAGAGTCGGACACGACTGAGTTACTTCACTTTCACTTTCACTTAATGGTGCCCAAGACTAATCCCTCCTTCACTTTCCCAAGCAACTATTGTATTGTTTGTTACAATCGAAGAGGTTGACAAGAGTTCCCAGCACCACATTTACTTACCCCATATGATAATGCTCTGTGTTCCTTCACATTTTTATGGATGTTTATCACTAAGGCAACATTCTCCATCTTATGCTGCTTCTTCAATAAAAACATTCTAGCAATTCTCATTTCACTTTCTTCAAAAACTCAAAGAATTGAATTTTTTCAATTCTCCTTTCATCTTAATCAAATCCTCACTCTCCATCAGATCATTCTCATCAAAATAAAAACATGCTAACTGGTTTCAACTCCAAGCTTTCCATCTACCAGCACCAGTCCCCAATTTATCACTTCATTTTCTTTTGAAGCCATCTAATCAGACTATTTTGTATACCACTCTACTAAAATTGCTTTTGGTAAGATCACCAGTGACCTCCAAATTGCTCAATCTAGCTATCAGTACTTGGTCATCACTTTTCTTAACCTGTAGTAGTATTTGATGGAGTGGATCCCTCCTTCCTCTCTCAAAGCTTTTATTCCCTTGGCTTCAAGATATCACATTCACCCAGTTTGTCTCTTATCCTTTGTCTCCCTCTCAGTCTCTGTCTCAGATTCCCCTTCTGTTCCTAATTTCTAAATGTAGACATGCCCAGAAATCATAAGCCTTTTCTGTCCTCTGCTGCTGCTGCGCTGTGCTCCGTCCTGTCTGATTCTCTGTGACCCTATGGACTGTAGCCCGCCAGGCTCCTCTGACCATGGAATTCTCCAGGCAAGAATATTGGAGTTGGGTGCCGTGCCCTCCCCCAGGGGATCTTCCCAACCCAGGGCTCCAACTCTTGCACCTCCTGCATTGGCAGGTGGATTTTTCACCACTGCGCCACCTAGGAAGCCCTTTCTGTCCTCTATCTGCACTCGATTAGAAATCTCATCTGGCACACCTCTCACTTATATATTCCCAGACCTAATCTCTCCATTGTGCCCTGGATACAGGGCAGTTATGTTATGCTCTGTAACACTTAATGCAAATTTACTCCAAAGTGATTGATATTAGAGAACAATTTGAGCATAAAGCTAATTTAAAAATTGCTTTGACTTATGGCAGTTTTGTTCTACCATGTACATATGTTTCTTAGCAGTAGAAATTTTAATTTTGTTTTGTTTATTTATCTAGAGGCTGGGTTTTATGTTTTGGTTTTCTGGTCATATAACCATGCCAGGAATACCATGGATAGTCAATAAATATTTGTTAAATGAATGAATAAATGGGTTCAGGAGATCTTGTAAAGTCTGAGGGATATATGCAAACTGTTTTGTACAAGTGCAATTTTCTGAAGAAAGAAACAGTACTTTCCTGTATTTTAAAAGAGATTCCTAACTACCTGCCCACACACACACAAAGAAAAAAAAAACAGTCATTCTAAGAATGACTCATTAGGACTTTTTTCTGACCCTCAGAGGTAGACTACATTATTTAAAACACTCATATAGAAATAATAATGCTAAAATATTACTTACAGATTTTAAAAGTACACCCAAATGTTTAAAAAATAATAGAATTTGGATCTCAAAATGGCAGCATTGCTACTGTTTTTGGTTTTGCTGGCTTTGTTTAATTTTAAAAATATATCTTCATATCTTTATTACAAAGGTATTAAACATTTATTATAGATCTAAACTCAGAAAAGCAACCTGTAAATCATTTATAATTCTATCGCACAGTGTTACTATTTCACAGTATACTCCTTGAGGCTCATTTCTATGCATGAGAGTTATTCTTTATAGATGGACAAATCTTCTTGTAATACAAATAAGTCTCCTCCATTTGTTCTCTGCAAGTTTTAAGTATAATATGCAATACCAACTGAATTTTTTAAAGTATGAAAATGAGAACTAAGGAAAAAGCAAAACAGTCTACAGAACAAATAAAATAGATGGTTAAAAGAAATCCTTGCAAAGAATATATTATTCACAGAAGTTTTTAACCCTTTATTTATGCTTATGCTGTTCTTATTTTGTAAAATACCATATACTTGGTTACTCAGTCTCTACAAAATATTACAGAAATAGAAAATTTTAAACAGAGGACAAAGTGACTGCTACAGGTCGTCATACTGACAACAATAAAATGAAGCTTGACAAAATAGAAAAAAATAGACAAGCTTAAATATCCCCAGTGTAGAGCAATATGAGGCCATTTAGTATGGGAGTAAAAGGCCCTAAATAGCTCAATTGCTCCAAGGTCACAGTTTTACAGCCAATATAATAGAAGTCATAAGAATCACTGAGGGGAAAAAATATTTTATTGTGGTACTCTCTGGATTAAGAACCAATCCAGGTAGTCAAAATTTTTAAAGCATTACAGCTTTAGATACTATAACTGTTTGGCTCTTTAGACTGACCCATTTTCCAAGAATGACTGCTTAAATACCATAGTGAAAATATTTGCTTTTATATTGAGAAACGCATGTTTACAAATGATATGGTAGTAAGATGTGTGGCTCAAAAAGAAGGAGGGTGCACTTTTAAATTATTTACAACACTGTCCTTTGTATTTGGGGAATGGAGATAAACTAAAAGTTTTGTTGAAAGGTTTATATATAGAAAAAGGGAAAATAAAGGTAATTATTAGGGTGATATTAAAAATTCTAGAAAGAGATATATTCAAACATGAAGCAACTGAAATAGAGACTACGGAAATAATTCCCTAGTTTCCTCCTTGTCAGCCTTAATCTATAATGAGCCAATACTTCAATCAAATGGACCCAGCCCATACCTCACAGAAACCAATCTCAAAACACAAACTTTCAACCAAGATTGTTTGAACTGACTGAATATTAGGCATGTGGTAGTTTAATCGCTAAGTCGTGTCCAACTCTTTCGACCCCATGAACTGTAGCCCAACAGGCTCCTCCGTCCATGAGATTTTCCAGGAAAGGATACTGCAGTGGGTTGCCATGCCCTTCTCCAGGGGATCTTCCCGACTCAGAGATCAAACCCAGGTCTCCTGCATTGCAGGCAGAATCTTTACCAACCTCATTCTTATTGACATGGCAGCCAACATTCTTCTAAGCCCTTCTCAAGGTTATCCTCTATATGTAAGAAAGTGCCACATTATTATACCTAGTGAAATAGTTGTTGACTTTATACCTGTTGAAAATTAGTTGAACATTTTCATTTCCTAAAATTACTATAATTCAAAGAAAAATTACCTTTAAGGCTGTTTTGAACTTCTAAAGCTATATCGAGAGCATTAAAGGGCAGAACTGGTTCGTTGGCAATTTGCAAAATCACTTCTCCTGAGAGCTGAAAGAAAAAGAAAAAAAAAAAAACACTAGAATTTAGCATTAAGGGTTTTTGTTTGTTTTTCATTATTTCATGCAATTTTATACTCTTTTCTAGAGCAAAAAAAAAAAAGGGGGAAATTTATTTTTATAAAATTTCTTTTTTTTTAAACCTTTTTAAAAATTGTTGTCTTTCTGTAAAGAAAAATAAAGTCCTCAGTAGATTTTCCATGTCTCAGAATAGTGTAAGGAGATATAATATTTTCTTTCTTTTGGGCTAAAATATTAAGAAATAGTTTCCCTAGTTGAAGGAGTTGTTAAATGTAAACTTTAAAACAATTTCTTATAAAACAATTCAGAATGTCACATGATAAAACCATCAAGAGGAACAACTGCAAATCAATAGCTGGTTATAGGAGCGAGGAAAATTCTCAGACAAAATTAATGATCAGTTAAGTGCATGTAAGATATAATTTTTAAAATCCTTTTAAATCCACATACTTCATGCTTTACTATATTCGTAATCAGTTTTCCAAACTTTATCAAAACTAATACCATTTATATATCTCTGAGATCAACATTTAAATTAAATTATAAAAATATAAAAATTTAAATGACATTCTCTAAACTCACACCTGGAATTTTCACACATACATATGTTTCTACCACTGCACTCCAAAACTGGGTCTGAAAACCAACATATGCAATACAGCTGAACTAGCATCTGCTTAATAGACTGAACAAGTCATATGCATTTTTATACATCTCTAAGGAACTTAGGGCTGGCGGCAAATGCCATTGTTACTCTCCACCCCCTCAAGTGATATTTAATATTTACCTGGGCTTAACAAATGTCCCTACATCTCTTTTAACCCTGAAGCTGGCACATAGGGAAATTTGACTGTGTTGATGTTATTAATGCACTATGAAATTTTGTTAATGAATGAAAACATTGTCTTGTGAAACTACACCGGGGAAATGAGCACACTAATTTGAGACAATAAAGAACATATAAAAGAAGCAACCTACAAGGAGAATGTGATGTTAAATATTCAAATCTACACATTTAACAAGGGTCAAATTCCATTTAATATTTAAAAGTTATATTTCCCAGTTGTTTGCACAATTTGTATCATAATGAAAGTACAGCTTGAGGAAATGTATTTCTTAGGAACAGGAAAGGAAAATACCTTTGAGATCCCTTTATTTCTTTGAGATATTTTTCTCCCAATGTAACAACCACTTCTCCCCTAATGTCTCAAGTATTGTGCAGCATTTTATCCTCAGTATATGATCACAAACATCCTAGGAAACTGCCTACTTTGACTATGCTGTTAGCTATTCAGGAAAAAAAGCATTATATACAATACGTTGATATGAATCCTGTTTCTACCCCACTCCACCCCTTAAAACCAATGTTTGGAAATAAATTATTTGTAAAAGGAATGTTTAAAGAAGATTAAGAGGCATTATGGTCTCTTTTCTCCAATTTGCATTGGAGGATAGAAACTATGGAACAGACATGTTTTGTTTACATTTTTGGAATCTGAAAACCACACATTACAGAAGATTAAAATAAAAGAATTGGAAGAGAGGAGAAAGGCAACTTCTTCTTGTGCTGCTGGAGAAAGCTGTTTTGTTTTGGGTCTTTTCAGTCATTTGGCAGCTAGAACAACTGGAATATAAACCAGCCACCTTGCTATGTCTCAAAAAGAAGCTGGCAACAAATACTGGGACTTCCAAGGCACCTGACCCACCATGGAATTCTTCAGGTAAACAGGCTTTATTTGCATCTTCAATCACATGAAGGAGATTTGTACATGCTGTGCCATGCAGTGAGCAGAGACAAACCATACCCTTTTTGTGGATTCTGGAACTCATTTTCATTCAGGCATGACAATGTAACTTTCCTTTACATTTAAATAAGGCTCCTTTCTTTTCAAAGTGCTTTATATACATTTTGTTATCTCATTTAATTATCTTGCCAAGCCTAGAGGCAGAATCAGTTCAGATCAGTTCAGTTGGTCAGTGTATCCAACTCTTTATGACGCTATGGACTGTAGCATGCCAGACTTCCCAGTCCATCACCAGCACCCGGAGCTTGCTCAAACTCATGTCCATCAAGTTGGTGATGCCATCTAACCATCTCATCCTCTGTCATCCCCTTCTCCTTATGCCTTCAATCTGTCCCAGCATCAGGGTCTTTTCAAATGAGTCAGTTCTTCACATCAGGTGGCCTAAATTATTGGAACTTCAGCTTCAGCATCAGGCCTTCCAATGAATATTCAGAACTGATATCATTTAGGATTGACTGGTCGATCTCCTTGCTGTCCAAGGGACTCTCAAGAGTCCTCTCCAACTCCACAGCTCAAAAGCACCAATACTTTGAGGCTGAACTTTCTTTTTGCTGCAATTCTCTAATCCATACATGACTACTGGAAAAACCATAGCTTTGAATATGTGGACTTTTGTTGGCAAAGTAATGTCTCTGCTTTTCAATATGCTGTCTAGGTTTATCTTAGCTGTTTTCTCCAAGGAGCAAGTGTCTTTTAATTTCATGGCTGCAGTCATCATCTGCAGTGATTTTGGGGGCCAAGAAAATAAAGTCTGTCACTGGTTCCAATTTTTCCCCATCTATTTGCCATGAAGTGATGGAACCAGATGCCATGATCTTGGTTTTTTTGAATGTTTAGTTTTAAGTCAATTTTTTTCACTCTTCTCTTTCACTTTCATCAAAAGGCTCTTAAGTTCCTCTTAGTTTTCTGCCATGAGGGTGGCATAATTGTCATATCTGAGGTTATTGATATTTCTCCTGGCAATCTTGATTCCATCTTGTGCTTGATCCAATCCGGCATTTCACATGAAGTACTCTCGATATAAATTAAATAAACAAGGTGACAATATACAGCCTTGATATCCTCCTTTCCCAATTTTGAACTAGTCCATGGTTCCATGTCCAATTCTAACCATTGATTTCTGACCTGCATACAGATTTCTCAGGAGGCAGGTAAGGTGGTCTGTTCTGTATTCCCATTTCTTTAAGAATTTTCCACATTTTGTTGTGATCCACACAGTCAAAGGCTTGAGCATAGTCAATGAAGCAGAAGTAGATGTTTTTCTGGAATTCTCTTGCTGATCCAACAGATGTTGGCAATTTGATCTCTGGTTCCTCTGCCTTTTCTAAGTCCAGCTTGAATATCTGGAAGTTCTTGGTTCACATACTGTTGAAACTTAGCTTGGGAAATTTTGAGCATCACTTTGGTAGCATGTGCGATGAGTACAACTGTGCCATAGTTTGAACCTTCTTTGGCATTACTCTTCTTTGGGATTGGAATGAAAAGTGACCATTTCTAGTCCTGTAGCCACTGCTGAGTTTTCCAAATTTTCTCTCATATTGAGTGCAGCACTTTAACAGAATCATCTTTTAGGATTTGAAATAGCTCAACTGGAATTCCATCACCTCCACTAGCTTTGTTCCTAGTGATGCTTCCTAACGTCAACTTGATTCTGCACTCCAAGACGTCTGGCTCTAGGTGAGTGATCACACCATCATGGTTATATGGGTATATTTAAGATCTTTTTTTTTGCATAGTTCTGTGGATTCTTGCCACCTCTTCTTTATGTCTTCTGTTTCTGTTAGGTCCATACCATTCCTGTCCTTTATTATGCCCATCTTTGCATGAAAAGTTCCCTTGGTATCTCTAATTTTCTTGAAGAGCTCTCTAGTCTTTCCCATTCTATTGCTTTCCTCTATTTCTTTGCAACTGATCACTTAGGAAGTGTTTCTTATTGCTCCTAGCTATTCCTTGGAACTCTGCATTCAGATAGATATATTTTTCCTTTTCTCCTTTACCTTTCACTTCTCTTCTTTCCTCAGCTATTTGTCAGACCTTCTCAGATAGTGGAGGAATTAATCCTATATTGAAAACATTGAGTATAAGCCTTACTAGGTTTCAGTTAAGATAGTAACATAGGAGGTTCCTGAACTCCCCTCCTCCCACAGATACATTGAGTCTACAGCTATACATGAAACAATTCCCTATGGAAAAGTAAAATCCAGAAATTAGATGAAATGACCCTGGCACATTGGGGGAACAACAATAAAAAAACACATTGAAATGAATAACAAAGCCTAAGACATGCTCTTGCTATAAACTCCACCCCATCACAGTGATATACAATAGGAAAGGAACTCAGAAGTCTCAATTTCTCCATGAAGAGAGAAATGTTAAGACCCAACATCTAAAGGCTCAACTTTTAAGACTTCCAAGCAAGGGACAAAATATCAAGCCCTGAAAGACAAAAGGCTTCTGTCCACATAGCATACAACACTACAGCCAACAAAGAAATGGTACCTAATGGACTCAAGAGGACTCACTGCAGTTCCCCACCTCAGGCTCAGTACAGAGGAAAAATGCCCATCATCCAGCCTTTACCTGAAGAGGTCTTATTGAATACTTTAAAAGTTGCTGCCTGCAGGTCACATCTCTAATTTAGCCCTAGGGACACAACTCAATCATCAGTGGAGAACAGGGAAGCCAATTGAAAGAGATACCCATCTGAATGCAGAGTTCCAGAGAATAGCAAGGAGAGATAAGAAAACCTTTTTAAGTGAACAGTGCAAGTAAATACAATACTATGAAGGAAAAAAAAAAACAACAACACAAACAATAGATTGGGAAAGACTAGAGATCTCTTCAAGAAAATTAGAGATATCAAGGGAACATTTCCTGCAATGATAGGCACAATAAAGGACAGAAAGAGCATGAACCTAACAGAAGCAAAAGATATTAAGAAAAGTTGGCAAGAATACACAGAAGAACTATACAAAAAAGATCTTAATGACCCAGATAACCACAATGATGTGATCACTCACCTGGAACCAGACATCCTAGCATGTGAAGTCAAGTGTGCTTGGGAATCATCACTACGAACAAAGCTAGAGGAAGTGACAAAATACCAACTGAGCAATTTCAAATCCTAAAAGATGATGCTGTGGAAGTGCTGCACTCAGTATGCCAGCAAATTTGGAAAACTCAGCAGTGACTACAGGACTAGAAAAGGTAAGTTTCCATTACAATCCCAAAGAAGGGTAATGCCAGAGAAGGTTCAAACCACTGCACCATTGCAATCATCTCACACTCTAGCAAGGTAGTGCTCGACATCCTTCTAGCTAGGCTTCAGAAGTACGTGAACCTAGAACTTCCAGATATGCAAGCTGGATTTAGAAAAGGCAGAGGAACCAGAGATCAAATTCCCAACATCCATCGGCTCAGACAAGAAGCAAGAAAACTCCAGAAAAAATATTTATTTCTGCTTCATTGACTACGCTAAAGCCTTTGACTGTGTAGATCACAGCAAACTGTGGAAAATTCTTAGAGATGGGAATACCAGACCACCATACCTGCCTCCTGTGAAATCTGTATGCAGGTCAAGAAGCAACAGTTAGAACCAGACATGAACAATGGACAGATTCAAAATTGGGAAAGGATTATTTTAAGGGCTGTATATTGTCACCCTGACTATTTAACTTATACGCAGAGTACATCATGCAAAATGCTGGACTGGATGATGCTCAAGCTGGAATCAAGATTGCTGGACAAATATCAACAACCACAGACATGCAGATGATACAACCTTTATGGCAGAAAGCAAAAAGGAAATTAAAGAGCCTCTTGAAGGAGGTGAAAGAGGAGTGTGAACAAGTTGGCTTAAGACTCAACATTCAAAAAACCAAGATCATGGCATCTGATCCCATCACTTCATGGCAACTAGATGGGGAAACAGTGGAAATAGTGGCTGACTTTATTTTCTTGGGCTCCAAAATCACTGTGGACTGTGACTACAGTCATGAAATTAAAAGACACTTGCTCCTTGGAAGAAAAACAATGATAAACCTAGACAGCATGTTTAAAAACAGAGTCATTTCTTTTCTGACAAAGGTCTGTATAGTCAAAGCTATGGCTTTTCCACTAGTCATGTATGGATGTGAGTCCTGGACAATAAAAAAGGCTGAACACTGAATTGTTGCCTTTGAACTGTGGTGTTGGAGAAGACTTGAGAGTCCCTTGGACTGCAAGGATATCAAACCTGTCAATGCCAAAGGAGATTAACCCTGAATATTCACTGGAAGGACTTACACTGAAACTGAAGCTCCAATACTTTGCCACCTTATGCAAAGAACTGACTCATTGGAAAAGACACTGATACTGGGAAAGATTGAGGGCAGGAGGAAAGGGGACCACAGGAGATGAGATAATTGGATGGCATCACCGACTCAATGGACATGAGTTTGAGCAAAGTCTGGAGATGGTGAAGGACAGGGAAGCCTGGCAAGCTGCAGTCCATGGAGTCACAAAGAATTTGACATGACTGAGTGACTGAACAACAACAATAGATTGCATCTCAGCATCCTCCCTGTAGTCCTCCCAAACCACTGAGACCTCTCTAGAAGCAGCTTCTGGACACACATCTGGCACCATGGCTTTTGCAACTGCCACTCAGGGGACACACCCCTCAATTATTTAGCTGTTACCAGCTGGACTTGCATTTATAGGTCTCACAGGACTGAAACAAATAGAGAAACACTTTTAACTGTGCTCAGCACAGAAGAAGACTGAAATGTCCATCACTTAGTTTTTCCCTGGAAGAGGTTTATTTGCAAAATCTTCAGTCTGAGAGTCTGACTTCTAATTAGCCTGCATCTAGGTGTTGACTGAGATCTTCCTGTCTGGGACACTAACAAGTATTAGCATATCCTCAACTACTGGAAGTCACTTTAAG
Organism: Cervus elaphus; assembly: GCF_910594005.1. Lineage (NCBI taxonomy): Eukaryota > Metazoa > Chordata > Mammalia > Artiodactyla > Cervidae > Cervus > Cervus elaphus. The sequence continues at coordinate 28,439,506 of NC_057833.1, read as the reverse complement.
AAGAAAAGGAAAGAAAAAAAGCAAGAAGCTTGGACAATCACAAAGGTTGAGATACAACCAAGACATAAAGCTGGGCTAGATGATAAGTTTTATGTCCTACATGAGACCATTCCTTAAGAATAAGAGTGGCTGTTTTATCTGATGCACAGAAACCAACAGAGTCAAAGAAAATGAAGAAACAAAAAAAGAAGTTCCAAAAAAAGAACAAGATAAAACTTTATTTACAGACTTTATGGAAATGAAGATAAGTGATTTGCTTGAGAAGCATTCAAAGTAATACCATAAATTTCCTCACCAAAGTCAGGAGAACAGTACATTAACATAATGATAATTTCAATAAAGAGAGAGAAAATATAAGGAAATCCAAAGAGTAATCACAGAACTGAAGAATACAATAACTGAACAGAAAAACTCAGTAGAGGGTTCAGCAGAAAACTAGATGAAGAGGAGCAAAGAATCAATGAACTTGGAGACAGAACAGTGGAATCCATCCAATTAGAGGACCAAAAAGGAAAACAAAAATAATGAAAAAGAGTTAAAAATAGTTTAAGGACATATGGGATACCACCAAACACATTAATATTTGCTTTATATAAGTCCTGAAGAAGAATAAAGTGAGAAAGGCTGATTCAAAGAAATAATGGCTATACCTGAAAGTAACACAATATTATAAATCAACTATACTTCAACTAAACAAACAAAAAACAAATAGAAATAGAATTAGATCACTTAAAAAAAAAAAAAGAAAAGGTAAAAGAAAAAAAAAATATGAAAGAGAAAAAGGAAAAAGAAAGAAAAGAGAAAGAGAAAATTTCCCTCTCCTGGGGAAGGAAACAGACATCTAGATCTACAAATCCTAGGTAGTTCCAAGTGAGATGAATCCAAATAGACCTACATTGAAACACATCAAAATTAAATTGCAGATTTAAAGACAAGGTGTAGCGGGGTTCTCTATCCTAATTTTAACAATAAATATATTGTTCAGGTCAAAACTCCATAAGGAAACATTGGACTGAGACTACACATTGGGCAAGATGTACCTAATACACATTTGTAGAACATTCTGTCCAACAGCAATAGAATATCATTTCTTTTCAAGTGCACATGAAACATGTTCCAAGATAGATCATATGTTAGGTCACAAAACAAATCTTAATGAATTAGAAAAGACTGAAATCCTATTCAGCAACTTTTTCAGCCACAAAGATATGAAACTGGAATTCAATGACATGAAGAAAACTGAGAAATTCACAAATATGTCATGATTTGGGATGGTGAAGCATCTCATTGACTCAGTCAACTAAGGTCTGTGATATCAGCAACTGTGTGATCCTTGACAGCAAGAGCTGTGTGTGTGTGCATGTGTGTGTGTGTTTGGGGGTGGGGGTGGGGGTTCCTTAGTAGCTGCAAGGACTATTGGTATCTCAGCAACAAAAGACCAGGGTGGTCGCAAGAGCTAAAATCTGTGGTGTATATATGCTCAAATGCAGAGCTGGCTGCAGGTGTCTGCATGATGGCAAGGACTAGCTACAGGCACACCCACATTGGCAAGGGCCTACAGCAGTGGCTAGGGGCAACTCTGGGTGAATGAGCAGCAGCAGGACTCACGTGGTTATAAAGACTAGTTGCAGTCTTGTGCACCATAGTGGGGGTCAGTGACAGAAAGTCTAAGTCATGGTATGCATGTTTGATGATAGGGGCTACTTAAAAGACAGATAGTGATACAGATCTGGGTTAGGAGTCAGGACTGGCTTCCAGTACAGGAGCAGCAGTGGGGTCCTTGGTTGTCAGCATGTACCATATGGCTGCAGGGGCCAGCCATGGGTGGGTACATGACAGTGGAGAATGATCCTGGGAGTTCGGGCCAGTGGCGTGTGAGTTCATGGCTACACAGGGGCTAGCTGCTTACATGAGTGAAGGGGCAGGCCAGTGACAGGAGTTGGGGTCAGCCCATTGGACAGTGCCCTGAAAGGCTGGGGAAGCTGGTCACTCACTCTGTTCTCTATTTTCATACCAAAAAAAAAACTCTCTCTGGCCAGGAAGTTGTCTGTTGGCTCTGAACAGTGCTGGTCTGGTGGACGGAATGATACTGTACAGACAAAATGTGTTATTTGTGTGTGGTTATTCTCAGGTTATTTTGCTCTGCTATGCACTAAACCTTCTTAAGTAGACTCCTGAGGTTTCCCAGAGCTATTTTCATTCTTGCATTGAATTGTCTACTTGTTGTCTTTGTGGGAAGATCGAGGTTGGTGTCTCCTACTCTGCCGTCTTCTTGACAGCATTCCCCTGAACTCTCTGACACTCCATTATAAATGAGTTCACAGGCACACCATCTGCCTCAAGATCCCCATGTCCTTCTTTCTTCACTCCAGATTGTCCTACATCTGACCAGAGATTAAAAGAAGAATACATTAGACTGAAAAGAAAATTATGGAAGTAAAAGTGTTCAAAAAAATAAAAAGGTTGTACTAAGAAATGAGTTAATGAACACCATGTTGCAAAAGTTTTCCCGTCTTATTAAATACTATTGACATCTCTATAGTTAGTGGTTTCATTGATGTTAGGCAAGATTAGGTTGTTGAAAGAAAATAATTACTCATGGAGCCTTCTCTTAGATTGTGTTGTGTTAGTTGCTCAGTCGTGTCTGACTCTTTGAGACCCCATAGACTATAACCCACCAGGCTCATCTGTCCATGGGATTCTCTGGCAAGAATGCTGGAGTGGGTTGCCATTTCCTTCTCCATCTCTTAGATTATAAAGGTAATAATGGAAAATAAGTTATCCTGATAAAAATTTCTCCTTCAGCTTGAAATAGTTTTGGTTGTATTTTAAGGTTCAAAACAGTGTTTTTAAAACTTAATAAAGGAAAATACATGTATACATACACCTTCTTTTTTCTTAAACTTTGTAAATAACAAACAGTTGCCTTGTTGGAAGGTATGTTTATAGTTTCTGACTTTGTCACAAATCTTTCCTTTACTCATCAGTCTAGAAAGACAGACAAAGATATTTATTTACTGAACTCTAAATATATAGACTAGGGTCATTCTCCCCCTAACTCTACTCACGTATTGTATCTCATAGACCAGTATGATAACTGCATTGACAGTAAATATTTTAAATGAATTTACTACTTAATACATGAATAGTGCAATTAGACATAAATAGGTTCACTAAAATAATTACCATAGAATACCATGGTTTCATAATGTAATTTCTTCTTAGTTATAAGCAGAGATACTCAGTAAATGTGTGGTTTGTTCCATTTATATAATTTTCAATTAAAGTAACCATAGCTTATACTTCATCCCTAAATCATTAGTTAAACTATCATTGTGAGATTGGTTTTATGTCTTCAATCAGACTTAGAATGTAGTATCGCCACACTCTGAAAAGGAATGCTGTGAAATAATCCTAACACCTGTTTTACAGGTTAGTGTGAGAAAGAAATTGAGAGAGACTGGGTTGTTATGACATGGTGTGACATAATATGACAAACAGTAGATGAAACATGAACCACCCCACTACTAGTTATTGAACCTTTATTGTGCAATCATTTCTGTGCTATGAAGGAGGAAAGAGGAATGTAAGACAGTTTTTCCCCTTAAAACTTACTTTACTGTTAGAGACAAGTCTTACCACTTTCACAAAATGTGAAAAAAGAAATTAACAATATAAAATTATCACACATGAATCTCTTTTTCTCTAGAAAACACCATTTTCTACTCCACTTTTTAAAATTTTATTTATCTTTTTATTAAAGGATAATTGCAATAGAGAATTTCATTGTTTTCTGTCAAACCTCAACATGAATCAGCCATAGATATGCATATAACCCCTCCCTTTTGAACCTATACCACCCTGAATGTGCCAGATCTCATCTACTCCACTTTTAAGACACCATAGGCTTATTCCCTATGTATATTTGTGGGGTTCAAGCATCTTGAGTGTAAATGGGGAAAGATATTCCAGACAAGGGGAATAAAATGGGCAAAAACCCCTGGGGTAGAAAGAAGCATAGACTTTTTACAGAAGCGTGAAACAATCAGCATGAATGAAGTGGAGTTCTTGGTTAGTGGGAAGGAAGTTTGTAAATGGGATGGAATGGAGAGTTTGAAAACGCTAAAACTCAACCAAGGCATATGGTCACAATTCAGTGATCTGAAGGGAATCCTCCCCGCTTCCCTCCTCTTTTGAAGCAGAGGCATCATCTGATCAATTACGTCCTGCTGAGCATTTTCATAGAGCAATTTTGTGCTGCATGATGCCCTTCAGGCTGCTATGTTCAACTGAAGCGACATGACTTATTTATATCCCTTTCTAATATAATGCAAAGTCCCCCTATTTAGCAATGAATGCCCTGTGGATAAAAAACTTCAGGGCAGATGGCCATAGGCAAGGGGACTCAGAGGGTCTCCCTGGAGATAAGCAGAACTTCCCAGTCCCCAGAACTCCTTCCTAGGCCTGGGATGTCAACAGGGGAGAGGAAGCAAAGACATACTCTTGATACACCCAGCAAGTTTAACTAACAAAAGGGGAAATTAAATAGTATTGTTAAATTACCATTTATGTTTAGGGATAAGATGGCAAGAGTGACGTCAACATTTTAGGAATCATTGAATAGAAATGGATGGGAATGGGTGAATTTAATTCAGATGACCATTATATCAACCACTGTGGGCAAGAAACCCTTAGAAAGAATGGATCGGTCCTCATAGTCAACAAAAGAGTCCGAAATACAGTACTTGGGTGCAATCTCAGAAATGACAAAATGATCTCTGTTCAGTTCCAGGGCAAACCTTTCAACATCACAGTAATTCAAGTCTATGCCACAATCACTAATGCGGAAAGAGCTGAAGTTGAATGGTTCTACAAAGACCTACAAGACCTCCTGTAACTAACAGCAAAAAAAGATGTCCTTTTCAACATGGGGGACTGGAATGCAAAAGTAGGAAGTCAAGAGATATCTGAAGTAACAGTCAAGTTTGGCATTGGAGTATAAAATGAAGCAGGGCAAAGGCTAACAGTGTTGCCAAGCTAATGCACTAGTCATAGCAAACACCTTCTTCCAACAAAACAAGGGATGACTCTATACCTGGATGTCACCAGAGGGTCAATGATGGTATCAGATTGATTATATTCTTTGTAGCCAAAGATGGAGAAGCTCTCTACAATCAGCAAAAACAAGACTGGGAGCTGACTGTGGCTCAGATCATGAACTCCTTACTGCAAAATTCAGCCTTAAATTGAACAAAGCAGGGAAAAGCACTAGGAGATTCAGGTGTAACCTAAATCAAATCCATTAGGATTATACAGTGGAGGTGACAAATAGATTCAAGGGACTACATCTTGTAGACAGAGTGCCTGAAGAACTAGGGACAGATGTTCCTACCATTGTACAGAAGGTGGTGACTAAAAACATTCCCAAGAAAAAGAAGTGCAAGAGGCAAAGTGATTATTTAAGGAGGCCTTACAAATTGCTGAGAAAATAAGCAAAAGGCAAAGGAGAAAGTGATAGTTACGCTCAACCCAACAGTTCCAGAGAATAGGAGAGATAAGAAAGCCTTCCTAAGTGAACAGTGCAAATAAATAGAGGGAAACAATAAAATGGGAAAGACTAAAGATCTCCTTAAGAAAATTGAAGATAACAAGGGAATATTTCATGCAAAGATGGGCACAATAAAGGACGGAAAAAGTATGAACATAAGAAGCAGAAGATATTGAGAAGAGGTGACAAGAATACATGGAAGAACTGTACAAAAACTATATCTGGATGGCCACAATGCTGTGAACACTCACCTAGAGTCAGACATCCTGGAGTCTGAAATCAAGTGAGCCTTAGGAAGCATCACTACAAACTAAGCTAGTGGAGGTGATGGAATTCCAGCTGAGCTATTTCAAACCCTAAAAGATGATGCTGTTAAAGTGCTGTACTCAATACACCAGCAAATTTGGAAAACTCAGCAGTGGCCACAGGGCTAGAAAGGTCAGTTTTCATTGCAATCGCAAAGAAGGGCAATGCCAAAGGATGTTCCAACTACCGCACAATTATACTCATTTCACATACTAGCAAGATAATGCTCAAAATCCTTCCAGCTAAGCTTCAACAGTACATGAACTGAGAACTTCCAGATGTTCTAGTTGGATTTAGAAAAGGCAGAGGAACCAGAGATTAAATTGCCAACATCTGTTGGATCATAGAAAAAACAAGGGAATTCCAGAAAAATATCTACTTCTGCTTCAATGACTATGCTAAAGCCTTTGACTGTGTGAATCACAACAAACTGTGGAAGATTCTTAAAGAGATGGGAATACCAGACCACCTTACCTGCCTCCCGAGAAACGTGTATTCTGGTCAAAAAGCAACAGTTAGAACCAGATGTGGAACAACAGGCTGGCTCCAAATTGTGAAAGGAGTACATCAAGGCTGTATTGTCCCCTGCTTATTTAACTTATACACAGAGTACATTACGTGAAATGCCAGGGTGGATGATGCTGAAGCTGGAATCAAGATTGCTGGAGAAAATATAAATAACCTCATGTAGGTAGATGATACCACTTTAATGGCAGAAAGTGGAAAGTAACTAAAGAACCTCTTGATGAAAGTGAAAGAAGAGAGTGAAAAAGTGGGCTTAAAACTCAACATTCAGAAAACTAAGATCATGGCATCCTATCCTATCATTTCATGACCAATGCTGCTGCTGCTAGGTCGCTTCAGTAGTGTCTGACTCTGTGCGACCCCATAGACGGCAGCCCACCAGGCTCCCCCATCCCTGAGATTCTCCAGGCAAGAACACTGGAGTGGGTTGCCATTTCCTTCTCCAATGCATGAAATTGAAAAGTGAAAGTGAAGTCACTCAGTTGTGTCCGACTCTTAGCGACCCCATGGACCGCAGCCTACCAGGCTCCTCCGTCCATGGGATTTTCCAGGCAAGAGTACTGGAGTGGGGTGCCATTGCCTTCTCCGTCATGACCAATAGATGCGGACAAAATGGAAACAGTGACAGACTTTATTTTCTTGGGCTCCAACATCACTGTAGACAATGACTATAGTCATGAAATTAAATGATGCTTGCTCCTTGGAAGAAAAGCTATGGCAAATCTAGACAGCACATTAAAAAACAGAGACATCACTTTGCCAACAAAGGTCCATATAGTCAAAGCTGTGGTTTTCTCAGTAGTCATGTAGAGATGTGAGAGTTGGACCATAAAGAATGCTGAGCACCAAAGAATTGATGCTTTTGAACTGTGGTACTGAAGAAGACACCTGTGAGTCCCTTTTACTGTAAGGCGATCAAACCAGTCAATCTTAAAGGAAATCAACCCTGAATGTTCATTGGAAGGTCTGAATCTGAAACTCCAATACTTTGCCCACCTGATGCAAAGAGCCGACTCATTAGAAAAGATCCTGATGCTGGGAAAGATTGAAGGCAGGAGAAGAAGGGGACAACAGAAGATGAGATGCTTGTATGCCATCACTGATTCAATGGATATGAGTTTAAGCAAACTCCAGGAGATAGTGAAGGATAGGGAGCCTGGTGTGCTGCCATCTACGGGTTTGCAGAGTCTGACATTTCTGTGCAACTGAACAACAACAAAATTGAGGGGTGCATCAAAAAGGATAAAAGCTGATCTCTAAACTCCATCCCAGATGTACCCAGGATAGTTCACAGATATGCTACAAAAATAACCACAGTGACTTTTCCAACTCTTATTTTGTCTCTTAAATTGATAAAGTGATAAAGGTGTGTATTTGTGTGTGTGTGTGTGTGTGTGTGTATTTACAAACACACACTAACCACTTATAAATGCCAGGATATTAAAGAACCAAGAAGGTCACCTCTTCTGGCAAGAAACTACTTGGCGTGGAATACAAACTCCCTGATTCTATCCTCTTTTCTTGCCTCTGCTCCTGATGGAAGCCCATCTCCTCTGTGTTCGCAGTCTAAATTCTGACCATGCAAGTCTATATGAACCTTACTTTGCCTTCTCCCAGAAGGCTTGACATAAGATTTGAGTGCAAGTAGTTCACTGAGAGGTGAAGGTAACTGAATGAGGGGACACAAGAAAGAGAAGATGGTCAATAGAAGGCATATGATCAAGTCACCTACCATTTTGGTTGACCAGAGCTTAACTTTGTTGGAGTAAACCTGAGAGCCAGTCTAAGATAGATTCCTCAGAATTTCTCTTAAAAAATTAAGAGTAAGGGAAGTACTTTCCTGGGGACCCAGTGGCTAAGATTCTGCACTCCTAATGCAGGGGGTACTGGTTTGATCGCTGGTTGGGGAACTAAAGATCCTGCATCCGCATGGCAGAGCCAAAAATATAAAATAAAATAAAAATAAATAATAGTTTTACAAAAGAGTAAAGGAGCTGAGTATTGATTCCTCAGCTCTCATCAGTCATTGGATGAGGGTAGCTTCATGGAGATGTTAGATCTTTAACTGTCTGAACTGTTGTCTGTGGTTGAAGAAAGACTTAAGCAAAGAAACAGAAATCTATTGCTAAAATAGAATGCTTGCTTCCTATTCCCAGAACACAAAAGTATCTGATATAATTTTTGTCAATGGTAAGTTATCTTTACTCTTTTAGTGATTGTTACCAACCATTTCTTATTAAACTGTAGCAGAGAAAACACATCTACAGATTATATTGGAAAGAACCAAGACATTGGCATTTTTAATGATTACTTTTTAGTGCATTTGGTCATGTTTTGACTCTATAATTCAGCTGTATTTTATGTTAGTCATGTTGCTCTTAGAGAGGACCACTGTATGTTGATATGTCTTAAATCATTGAAGAAAAGACACTTTAAGATACCAACTTTTATTTTATACGGGGTGGCAAAGAGTCAGACATGACTGAGTGACTTAACTGAACTGATGCTTGGTAGCAATTTGAAGAGAACTATATGTGGTGACTGACAAATTAAAATTTAATTTTCTTTATTATATTCACTAATAACTAACTTCAACACAATATTAATAATAATAATAGCAGGTAACTTTCATGAGTTATTGCTATATGTCAGGCTTTATTCTAAATATTTACATGAATTAATTTAATTCTCACAATAGCCTTATTCTATTTTACAGATGAGAAAACAGAGACACTGCTCAATTAAATAACTTTCCCAAGGCCACCTGGGTAGAAATTCTGAGATTTGAGGCCAAATATTCTGGCTGCAGAATGTGGACTCTTCCATTAAATTACATTTTTTTTACTTCTTTCCAAATCCCTCTGAACTTGGAGATATTCAACAAACTAACAAATCAGGAATGCCAGTGGCCACTAAGCTAACATTTACCAAACCTGAATATGTGATTCTAAGAAATCATCAAGGACTGATTACACCCATCAGGCATACTTAAAATCAAGACCACAAGTAGTTCTATCAGAAATTGTAACTTTTGACACTTGTCAATTCTCAGGCTTTCCTGAACCTAGAGAAATGGATGCAGAGATTTATGAAATGAAAAAAGAAAATCTAAGATGTTCTTAGCAAATTATTTTCTCATTTTCCTTACAATAAATAGCATTGATTAGGTAACAATCAAAGCAGCTAGAAGAGCATGGGTAATAAACACGGAGGATCAGGTTGTACACATAACAACTGGTATTTTTTTAAGGAGACTGTAAATTATTATTTCTCCAACTTTGATTTCTTTGAGAGAGGTTCTTAGAACGAAGTTAGTTTAAAACTAATGTGTGTGCACGTGCCAAGTCACTTCAGTCCTGTTTGACTCTTTGTGACCCTAGTGACTCTTTGTGTCCTTGGGATTCTCCAAGCAAGAATACTGGAGTACGTTGCCATGCCCTCCTCTAGGGAATCTTCCCAACCGAGGGATTGAATCCATGTCTCTTATATCTCCTGTATTGGCAAGTGGGTTCTTTACCACTAGGGCCATCTCAAAAGCCCAAAGCTAACATGAACATTTACCAAATGGTTATCAGTAATCACCCATCCACCCATATTTATACAGCTTGAGGACATTTATAGTATCAAAATCAATATATACTGGGCATTGCTAATATGTCAGAGACTGTGTTAGCTGCTGGAGATTTGCAGGCTTTTCTCATGAAAGGAAATATATATTGACTATAGTATTTAATAGTAAAATGTTATGTGATGCTATGAAAAAATATTTAGGGATGCTAATGCATCTGAGGGAATCAGGAAATGCTTCCTTGAGAAAATTTCTTCTCTGAGAAAGGCACTGTGCTGGACTGTATATCCTATAGGAGAAATCAGAAGCAGATTTGATGCAAAGCATGTGCTCTAACATCAGTTTACACAGAGTTGCTTAGTTGCATTTTACAAATATTCACCATAATAATAAAATTAAAAAGTTAAAAATATATTTTATTATTTACCTTACATATATTTCATGAAATTTTCTTTGAAAGAAAAATTCATGGCTTTCAGTAGTCAAAGCTAGCTACCCTCCCTCATCTCTCCTCATATCTCTAACACAACAGAAATCAAGTTCTATTGTTGTAGATACTACTAACAACTCTGGTGTGGCAAACAGGGAGGGGTTGTTTATTTTTAAAAGTGTAATTGTATGTTTATTAAATCATGAACTTTGCAAATTATCTGAAGTCATTAATCATGGAAAGAAAGATTAGAGAATTGATTTAGCAGAGTTTGTACTAATGCAAAAGAAACATACATCAAATATACATAATACAATAAGATGGAGACCAAAGATTTCCTACTTATAGCTTATTTTTAGAGACTGAATTTTCAGAGCATAATGCTGGAAATCTGCACATGCAAAACAATGTGGTTTTAGTTTGCACTTTAAGAACTTAATAAAACAGTGCTTCCAGTAAAGGATAAAGACAATATTTCTTCCTAATACCCAATCATTAAAGAAAGGACATGTTGGTGATAATGGTTTCAATTTCATATAAAGTCAATTATTTAGTTAATAGATTAACATTATCATTTTGGCATAAATTATTAAAAATTTCCTCTTATATGTCCTAATTAAAAACCCAGCAAAAAATAAACTATTCTACTCTAGATTTGGACATCGAGTAAAATTTTATTTTTGTAATAATATTTTAAAAACATTATTCTACTTTTTTTTACAAAAATACCAACATAGGGATACAATGACATCATATTTCTATAATATAGTGTCAGTAAGGGCAATAGACAAACACAGAGATATGAGAATGAAAAAATAAACTTTTCTTTTGAACTTTCCCTGGTGGCTCACACAGTGAAGAGTCTGCCTGCAGGGCCAGAGACCCAGGTTCAGTCCCTGGCTTGGGATGATCCCCTGGAGAAGGAAATGGCAAACCACTCCAGCATTCTTGCCTGGAAAATCCCATGGACAGAGGAGCCTGGCAAACTACAGCCCATAGGGTCGCAAAGAGTCAGATACAACTGAGCAACTTCGCTTGTCTTTCTTTCAAACTTGCTGTTTCTACTTAGAGATGCTTTGAATGATGGCCAAAATATTTATATGTGACCCTTACTATATGCAAGTATATTATTAAAGCAGTTTATTTTCTGGCTATAAATGCAATAAATGTTGTAGACTACAAACTACCAAGTGAGACTTGACTTTGTAAAAATAGTGAAAGAAACAGGACAGAGTTAAATCCTTTGATTTGAGATTATATGCAGGACAAGTTTCTTATACCAACTTTCTCTGACCTAGACGTTATTATTCAGTTGAATCCAAATATAAATATATGTAAATATGAGCTTGCACAAAGAGAACACATAGTCTAGCTCTAGAATATCCATGATTTTTCTTTCTTTACATGTTGCTCAGTGATAGACAGGGCTCTTATAGCTCCTTGATTTGCAAATATCCCAGGATGTCCTCTAGACATGTCCTCTAGATGTTCTGTTCATCCCAGAACAACACAGAACAACATTTCAAGAATTTTTTAATATTATTTTTAACAGGTGATATTGAGGCAGGAGGTAGAAGTCCCGCTTCCCAGGGTAAAGTGATTGGAGATTCATTCCCTGTGGACCGAGACTCCAAGACGAGAATAACAGGGCAATTAAGAGAGCAGGCTGGGCTCTGCCCAGACCACATATTTCTTATTTTTGAAGTCAGGAGACCTGCTCAACCACATATGCACAGAAGGCTCCTTGGAAGTCAAAGGGGAGTGACATTTAGAGGTGCTCTACCCATAGCCCTCTTTGATAGAATCCATCTTGGCTAAGAGATGCATTTGCACACACGGGAGGACCCTGAGATATACCAAATATGGACTATGAACAAGGCAAATCAAAATGACTGGCCAAAGGAATCCCAAAAGAAATGGCCCTTAAAATTAATTCCAACTGCCACGAGGGTATGACTCAGCACCTCTCTCTTCCTGAGTCTGCCTGTGTGTCTGTCCACATGCACTGTGCTCCTTTTCCCTCCTAATAAATACTTGTTTCACCACTTTCCATCATTGTGGGAATTCTTTTCTGCAAAGCCAAAAAGCCAGGGCCTTGTCACTGACCACTGGTCTGGTGGCTAGGACTTGCTGCTTTCACTGCCGTGACCTGGCCTCAGTCTCTGGCTGAAAACCCAAGCCCCACTTCAAGCCATTGCAGACTGAGGCCACCCAGGATCAATATGATCTTTAATTTTATAATTAACTTTAGAACACTTCATCTTAGAGATATTTATTTTGTATAAGTGCTTATATAAAGCATCTAGAATTCAAGAGCCCTGGGTTAAATGCTAACAATGTGAAGCAGTTCTTGTAGTTAAGGTGTTTATGATTGGAAGCCAAGATATTAGTAAAACAAAAAGGGCATACAAAGTGATGTGACTAAACGGTCAAATGAGTAAAGCAGTGACAAAAAAAAAAAAAAAAGACATGGCCATTATGGATGACAATAGCCCAGAAACATTTCCTGAAGATTCCACTTCTGTTGGGCCTTAAAGAAAGCAGACAATTTAGAGAGGTATGGAAATTTGAAGGCAGCACTTCTCAGCAAGACGAAAGGCAAATGCAAGTCCTGATTCCAAATACTAAGTCTGTTTTCAGGGAAGAAGGGTACTTAACTTTAAAGGCGAAAAGGAAAATAAAATCTGAGAAGATTTTATTTTAAGAGACCTCTGTCCTTGTCAATGAGTTTTTTTATAACGGAGGAAGTTATTACATTTATACTGAGATGCCTTGATAACTTCAAAAAAAACTTTTTTTTAAAAATCAACAGTATGTGATTAATAAGGAATTAACCTGGAAAAAAGCTGATACCATTCTAAAGCCTGATCTGGAATGGTAAAAATAGGGATGTTTTCATTTCTTCATTTCACCCAATAGTCGGCAATTTGTGTTTCCATGTTGCCAGCATCAACTAAAGTCAGTACTGGAATGTACGTTGTTAAAAACACAAAGGCTTTTAATTTAGAATGTATAGATTTAATCCTTGCATCTCTATGGGTCTCAGTTTCCTTGGGTCTGTAGGACCTTACTCTCTAAAATTCAACCGCAATATTCTCTTGAATTTTAAACTCATGGTTCATTATTGAGGTGTACTGAGAGTGTTGAGGGACTCAATCTAATAACAAAAATTGGGGCTGTCTAAAGAGCTTAATGTGACTATTTTGTAGAACCCGAAGTGAATTTTAACCAACCACTGTGTTTGCCACAACAAATTCCACGTTTCATGAGCAGCACACTCCCACAGATACTATGAATGTATTAGGGAACCATGGACTGAAACCATTTATCTTGGCCAGGCATGAAAATAACCACTTGCATAAGCTGTCTCACAACAGGAGGTGCTAGTAAGGAACACAGAACTGACAAGCTGCTGCCAAAACCAACCAGAAGAATTTGGGAGGAATCAAAAAGAGGGAGGAGGTGCCAGCCCATAATGTGTCCTGCCAACCTCCCAGAAACCCTTACTCTGGGATCCATCTTGACTGAGAGATGAATTTGTCACCAGGAAGGGCCCTGAGCTGGACCAAATATGGGCATGAGTAAGATGACTGGCTAGAGACAACCCAGAAACCAATCCCATCTCCATAAAACCTGAGGTCGTGAGCCACAAGACAGAGCAATTCTCCCTTAACTTGCTGCTCTCTGCTTGAGCATCACTTTCCAATAAAGTCCTTTACTTTATTAGTACATGTGTCTTAGAAAATTTCATTTCCTAGTGTTAGACAAGAGCCTACTCTAGGCCCTTGAAGGGGTCTCTCTTTGGTAATGAACTGAGCAGTCTCTTCCACAAGGAGAGTTTGTGTGAAGGCCGGGGTTCAGCAAAGCCTGCCACGATTTGCTGGTTGAGATGCAGGGGGAGGCATCTTCCCCCAGGCCTCAGGAGTCCTTTTTCCTTTGCTCTCTAAAGTTTGTGCTATCTTTATGTTTTTAGTTCCTCAGAGAAAATAGGAACATTATACTACCCATCACTGAATAACATTTCTTTTCACTCCTTGTGAAGAAACGAGAGAGATGATATGGTAAATTAATGGGTTTTCCAAGTTTCAAAGGAGGGTAAAGGAAAGGAGTCTTAACTGAAAGTCTGTGTGCCAGACCCTTCATTAATACAGTGAATACATGGTTTCATTTAATTTTACCAGGAAACCTGACAGATTTCATTTAGCAATGATGCTAAAAATGTAGATTGAAGCAAAGCTGTGAAGGGCCTGGTGGGTTACAGAAAAGAATTCAGGCTTTGTATTGCAAACCAGAGTATCTTGGTGTCTGGTTTATCTGCATAAGAATCACTCATGAAACTTTTTAAACTGCAAATTCACCACCATGTTCCTCTACTCACACAAGATTCTAACTCAGTTGATCTGCAGAGAGATGCTAGAATTCACCATTATAAAATAAGCTCAACTGCTGATTCTGATGCAGGTGGTTCAGAGATCAAACTTTGAGAACTAGAACTATATAAAGTAAAACCCAATAAAGGATGTTTGTATGACTTGATTAGATTTATTAATACACACACACACACACACACACACACACACACACATATGTATAAACTTCCCTGATTGCTCAGACTATAAAGAATTTGCCTGCAATGCAGGAGACCCTGGTTCAATCCTTTGATCAGGAAGATCACTGGAGATGGGAATGGCAAGCCAGTACAGTATTCTTGCCTGGAGAATTCAAAGACAGAGTAGTCCGGCGGGCTCTTTGGGGTCACAAAGAGCCGGACATGACTAAGCAACTAACACACACACACACACACACACACACACACACACATGTCTATAATGTTACCAAATGTCTATATAGAAAAATCTTGAAATATGAATGAGACACCATAATTGGTTCATAGCAAAGTACATACATAAATAGGGTTTCCCTTGTGACACAGCTGGTAAAGAATCCACCTGTGATGCGGGGGACCTGGGTTTGATTCCTGGGTTAGGCAGATCTCCTGGAGAAGGGAAAGGCTACCCACTCCAGTATTCTGGCCTGGAGAATTCCATGGACTGTATAGTCCATGGGGTTGCACAGAGTTGGACACGACTGGGTGACTTTCACTTTCACTTTCATACATAAATAAGAGGACCCATAAAAAGACATTTAACAAACTTAAGAACAAAGCAATAAAGGCAATTCTGAAAGGCTTATTATATCATTAAGTTAATTTTGAATAATAGGAAAGATGTATTGAGTAATAGAAATACAGGTGTCTCCATTTAAAAATGTCATTTATTTAGTGGAAAATGGCATTAAAAGAGGCAATAGGTAGTAATGTGCCTATTTATTTTTAATTTCATGTATGATTAAGTTGCTAAAACTGTATAACTTTTAAAGAAGACAACAGAATCAATTGTCCCTCCATTCAACTTATTTAGAAGATTGGGGACATAAATTGGGTCAGGCTGTAGTGAATGTTCTCATTTATGTAGGTAGATCAAGAGGTTCTGAGATTTTATTATTTCAGATATGTATTATGGCATTCATGTAATAAGTAAAATTGCTCTATATGCCTGCATTTCGTAATGGAAAATATTAACTGCTAGGCAACATATTTTGTGAAATATATAATTTAAATACATATTTATAAGTAACAAAACTCATCCCCAAAAGGTCAAATATTTTTCATAAACTTACAGAGCAGCGAGTGGTGAAAGAAATCTTAGCTGTTTGATCTTTACATCTCAATTTGCAGATAAGGAAACAGTGGTGGAAGATTGAAATGATTTGCTTAACATCACACAGCTGGTTAGAGGCAAAACTAGAACTGGGATTAAGATCTTCAAACTCTCAGTACATTGCTTTTTACATGACAAATGCTAGAAGTAGCATCTAAGTCATGTGTGTATTTGTGTGTGTGTGTGTGTGTGATGAAAACATGGAGGAAGACTGGCAACCTTGGTAAGCAAACCATATACCCAAGAAATATACAGATGATAGTGGGCTATTAAAATTGTCCATTGCATTATTGTGGCACATCTAGTCTAATGCATTAAAAATTATCTCCCTAATCCATTATTCTCTAAATCCTCTAGAAGTAAACTGACATTCCTCTTTAGGGCATCAGAATCTCTCATCTACTCTCCTATCTAGTCACCCCAACTCCCATGCTAATTTTTGTCCTATGCTAATTTATCCTCAGTTTCTCTGTATCCTTAGATAATCTCCAATCTCTCAGTTTCTGCAAAAAGTCTGTTAAAAATCCTACATTGTGGTTGTGGGTATATTGATTCCATCCAACAGTCTGATAATTTTTATTTAGTATATATACTGACTGGTACTAATGAGAGGGTAACAGACAGGAAGGCCAGTGGTCTCCAAAGGGGGAAAATAGGCTGCAAGTGTCAGACATTTTTTATCTCTCTTAAGTGGCAGGAGGAAACAAACTACAAGTGTTAAAATTTTTTCCCCTTCTCTATACAAATTTAAAAAGAACTTTCTCTTAAAATTCTATGTTGCTATGACGACCCCTGGCTCCACCTGAACTTAACTTTTCTCAAACCTTGAGCTAACCAATATGTTTTTCTTATGGAAATGTTTGTCTTAAGCTAAGTTAAAGAACTATGTATTTACCCTAGACTCTGTCTTCAAGTCTGTCTTGACTTCTGCCTAAGACTCAGAACCCACTGGAAAAAACCAGTATGTTTTACTCATGCAAATGTTCTCTTAAGCTATGTTAAAGAGACTTGTATTTGCTTGAAAATCTGCCTTTCTTCAAGATTCATGTCAATCATTTTATGGTCCTGACACTCACCTTGTGCCAATATTATATCAAAATGCATGTTGTGGGTGTGGGGCCTGGTGCCATTCTCTGAGTTCTGAGACATTTCCTTTCTCTAATTAGCAGACTTCAAGTATCTATATAACATCCGGCTAAAAACTAGAAGGGGGGCACGCTTTCTGCCCCCTGCTGATGTCTATGTCAGAAATTTTCTCTTATCTCTTTTATACTTTAATATATACTTTAATAAAAGTTTATCACACAAAAGCTCTGAGTGATCAAGCCTCGTCACTAGCCCCGGATTGAATTCATCTCCTCCAGAGGCCAAGAACTCCCACGTCTTTCATGCTTCAGCAACAAACTTTCACTAACATTTTGGAATTCTGTATCTTCCTAAATAATTATTCCTTTTATCTTTATGAGATAATCCTCATTAGATAAACCTCTACATTTGAGCTGTAAATTCTATTTGATCTTCTGCTGATAATCCTACATAAATTTTCATTGTTTAATATTTGATATACTGTTTTTATTTAAAAACTCTCTTTACTTTCAGGTTTTCTGTCTCAATATTTTGTCTAACTTGAAATTAGCAAATAATTGCATTTCTTATTAAAAAATCATGTCTGACAAATTTTGTTTCAACTGATTAACCTGTTTATAGTTACTATAACTACAAACATATTTGCATTTTTTTAATTGTCTCATTCTGTGTTTTCTAGACATAATTTTCACTGAGTTTTCTTTGTTCTCTTTCCTATCTCTTCTTTCTTTATTAAAATCTGGCTTCTTGTTTACACTCATAATACTAACCATCATCCTTGAGGCCCATGACCACGTGGTCCTCAAATTCACTTTGAACCAGTCTCACTTTAAGTCACTTTCATTTCCCAGGACATTCTAAGGTCTTCCCTGCCTTTACAAATTTGCCTATGATTTTCCCGCTAATGAAAGTTCTCTATTTCCAATTATTTGCTGAGCTGACTCCTTTTCATCCTTTAAGCTTCGGTTTAATTTTGAGCTTCTTAGTCAAGATTCCATGTAGAATTCTTTCTCCTTCCCCCAAAATTCTTCTGAGTTCTCTGTTTATTACATATATAGAGCTTTTTATTACTATATTTCTATAGTTAGTTATTTATTTTTGTCATCATTAATTATATATCAGTTCTTTTAAAAATTATTCATTTAAATTGGAGGCTAATTACTTTACAATATTGTAGTGGTTTTGTCACACATTGACATGAATCCGCCATGGGTGTACATGTGTCCCCCATTCTGAACCCCGCTCCCACCTCCCTCCCCATCCCATCCCTCAGGATCATCCCAGTGCACTGGCCCTGAGCGCCCTGCCTCATGCATTGAACATGGACTGGTGATCTATTTCACATATGGCAATATACATGTTTCCATGCTATTCTCTCAAATCATCCCACCCTCACCTTCTCCCACAGAGCCCAAAATCTGTTATTTATATCTGTGTCTCTTTTACTGTCTCACATATAGGGTCATCGTTGCCCTCTTCCTAAATTCAATATACATGCGTTAATATACTGTATTGGTGTTTTTCTTTCTGACTTACTTCACTGTATATAATAGGCTCCAGTTTTATCCACCTTATTAGAACTGATTCAAATGCATTCTTTTTAATAGCTGAGTAATATTCCATTGTGTATATGTACCACTGCTTTCTTATCCATTCATCTACTGATGGACATCTATGTTGCTTCCATGTCCTAGCTATTGTAAGCAGTGCTGCGATGAATATTGGGGTACATGTGTCTCTTTCAATTCTCGTTTCCTTGGTGTCTATGCCCAGCAGTGGGATTGCTGGGTCATATGGCAGTTCTATTTCCAGTTTTCTAAGGAATCTCCACACTGTTCTCCATAGCGGCTGTACTAGTTTGCATTCCCACCAACAGTGTAAGAGGGTTCCCTTTTCTCCACACCCTCTCCAGCATTTATTGCTTGTAGACTTTTGAATAGCAGCCATTCTGACTGGCATGAGATGGTACCTCACTGTGGTTTTGATTTGCATTTCTCTGATAATGAGTGATGTTGAGCATCTTTTCATGTGTTTGTTAGCCATCTGTATGTCTTCTTTGGAGAAATGTCTGTTTAGTTCTTTGGCCCATTTTTTGATTGGCTCATTTATTTTTCTGGAATTGAGCTGCATGAGCTGCTTGTATATTTTTGAAATTAACTCTGTCAGTTACTTCATTTGCTATTATTTTCTCCCATTCTCTAGGCTGTCTTTTCACCTTGCTTACAGTTTCTTTCATTGCACAAAAGCTTTTAAGTTTAATTAGGTCCCTTTTGTTTATTTTTGCTTTTATTTCTCAGGGAGGTGGGTCATAGAGGGTCTTGCTGTGATTTATGTCAGAGAGTTTTCTGCCTATGTTTTCCTCTAGTAGTTTTATAGTTTCTGGTCTTACATTTAGATCTTCAATCCATTTTGAGTTTATTTTTGTTTATGGTGTTAGAAATATATATCAGTTCTTTAAAGGCAACTGTCCACTATATACCCAGTACCTTCCACAGTTCATTCACTCTTTACAATAAATGATAAAGGAACATTCATTTAATGAATAAAGGATTTGTAAAACTAGTCATGTCTATACTCCAAATATTTCAGTATCCATTGTATAGTCATATGCTTAATTTTTTTAATTAATTAATTTATTTTAATTGGAGGCTAATTACAATATTGGGGCAGCTTTTGCCATACAGCGACATGAGTCAGCCATGGGTGTACATGTGTCCCCCTCTTCTTGAATGCCCCTCCCACCTCCTTCCCTAACCCATCCCTCTGGGTTGTCCCAGAGCACCACCTTTGAATGCCCTGCTTCATGCATCGAACTTGCACTGGTCATCTATTTTACATATGGTAATGAAATTTTTGACTCCAACATTCTTTGATCAATTACCACCATGTTGCAAAGGAAAAACATATAAAATCATTATAAGATTATTTTGAAATGTCTATGGAAAAAAAGAAAAAAAACCATAGTACCATACATATAGGTAACAATTAGAGATAAATCAAGGAAAAATATGAGGTTTTGAAGACATTACTATTGAATTAAGCATTTTAAACATCACCTAAAGGGAATTCATGTGTGATTCAACAGAACAGAATAGAACAAACACTGGGGTGAAAATGGATTCTAATGCGGTTCTGTCATTACCCATGTGTCTTTAAAACTAATTCTCCAGGCCTTGTTTTTGGGATTTTGTTTTATTTTTAACTTCATGCAGGATGATGTGAGTAATTTATCTAAAACCAAGGAAAGGATTTATAAATAATTAAGGCACTGTTACTATTAACAATAATATAAAGAGTCTGGAATAAATCCGATCATTCTTAAATATTAGTAACTACTTTTAATATGAATAGATAATTGAGACAAGAGAAAATACTGATTGTTTTAAAAGCCTGATTTGAACAGAATGTCAAAGTTGTTTAGGAACTCTTTTACCAAAGATTAAATAACATCATAAATACATCTAAAATGCTAACCTTCCTCAAAAAAAAATCTCTGTACTAGAAGCCATGAAATCATGTTAAATATATTTTAGCAGCCAATTCCATATGCATACAATTATAGAATTTTTATTTCAAGACAGTAGAAGACATTTTCAAGAATAAATGGAATTACTTATTTTTAAGCAACCAAAGTCTGTGAATCAAATCACAAGCTGCCAGGAATATTTTATTCTATTCTTCTAAGCAAAAACAATATGTATGTTTTTAAATGAATCAAATTTAAAATCATTGATTAAAGATATATTAGGTGGGCAAGTAAAAAACTTGAAAAGCTATCTTACTTTAAATTGTTGTAGTTGGTACCTACTAAGCATTTTACCAAATCACAACAACATTGAGATTACTTATCTGTGAATCTTAACTTTGTCATTATCACCTTACAGGAAATCTACCAATTCAGAGTTTATATATGAAAATGAAACCAATGTTTCACTTCTAATTTCAGACTGTAGGAGAAATAAATTCATACATTAAGTTGCATTTGAATTGCTTTCCTATTAAATCACAATTCATACAGCTTTTAGATTAAGACCAATGATTTTGAGACTTTATTAATTACCTCACAAGCTACAGTCATGGACTAGGTTATGCTGCAATAACAAATTAACCTGTAAATCTCAGTGGTTTAGCACAATATTTGTCAATGGGGTTTCTACCTCATATCATCACTTGTCCTTAGGACTGCTAAAGGTCTGTGGTATGTGGGGAAGCACACAAATGGATGATGAGCAGTAAAAGGCCTTACCAACCAGACCCGTGTTTGAGCACCAGCTATGCTAATTCTCAGCTATGAAACACTTAGATAATTTTCAGCAATTATGGACAGGGAGGCCTGGAGTGCTACGGTTCATGGGGTCGCAAAGAGTTGGACATGACTGAGCAACTGAACTGATAACCTCTTCAAGCTCCAACACTGTCATTCATAACTAGAATATACTTCTTGTCTTTAAAAGTTAAATGAGACAGTATATACCATGTGCTTATCTTTATACTTAGTATTGTGTTAGCATTTTGGAGAGATGCGATATGTTTCCCTAAAATGTTAAAAAGTAGAAAAATAGATACTAAGGAAGAAGAAGAAAGATATGGTTAAAACAGAAAAAAAAAAAAAAACTGCTTTTTTGCTTCCAAAGGGTGACTCAGGAGTTCATGAGTCAATATGGGTTTTGAACAGTGTCAGAGCCTAGTAATTTTAATAACAAATATATATACACTTAGATATGGGCTTCCCTGGTGGTTCAGATGGTAAGGAATCTCCCTGCAATGCGGGAGACCTGGGTTTGATCCCTGGAAGAGGGAACCGCTAACCACTCCAGTATATTGGCCTGGAGAATTTCATGGACTGTAGTCCATGGGGTCGCAAAGAGTCTGACACAACTGAGCGACTTTCACTTTTCTTTCATATATATATGTGTGTGTGTGCATGTGTGCGTGTGTGTGTGTGCATACACACAATACTCTCAAGAGTCACTTGGACAGCAAAGAGATCAAACCAGTCAGTCCTAAAGGAAATAAACTCTGAATATTCATTGGAAGGACTGATGCTGAAGCCAAAGCTCCAATAATTTGGCCACCTGATGCAAAGAAGCAACTCACTGGAAAAGACCCTGATGCTGGGAAAGATTGAGGGCAGGAGGAGAAGGGGGTGACAACAGATGAGACAGTTGGATGGCATCACCGACTCAATTGACATGAGCTTGAGTAAATTCCAGGATATGGGGAAAGACAGGGAAGCCTGGTGTGCTGCAGTCCATGGGGTTGCAGAGTCAGACACGACTGAGCAACTGAACCACAAAAACACAGGACCAAATCTTTTCTATATCTTTTCTTGTTTCCTTAGAAGTCAGCTTACTGTACCTATTGTATAGTACTTACTGTATGTGTACTTACTATAATACTCACTGTAATAACTTTTCAGCAGAACTTTATTAGACTTAAAGGTTTGTACCTTAAAAAACATGACTGACAAATGTCAGTGATTATGGAAAGTAACCATAATGGGCACAAATGCACATATAAAACCATATTAGAAAAATAAATATCTGTGAGCAGCCTCTTTCCTGTTGAGTCCAGAGACCAATGGTACTTTTTCCTTTATTAAAGGTACTGCTGCTGCTGCTAAGTCACGTCAGTGTGTCCAACTCTGTGCGACCCCATAGACGGCAGCCCACCAGGCTCCCCCATCCCTGGGATTCTCCAGGCAAGAACACTGGAGTGGGTTGCCATTTCCTTCTCCAATGCATGAAAGTGAAAAGTGAAAGTGAAGTCGCTCAGTCGTGTCCGACTCTTAGCCACCCCATGGACTGTAGCCTACCAGGCTCCTCCATCCATGGGATTCTCCAGGCAAGAGTACTGGAGTGGGGTGCCATTGCCTTCTCCAATTAGGCTGTCCCATGTTGACTTTTGAACGGAAGCAAACAAGTCTGTTTCTTAGAACCTCTTTAAACTTTCATTTGCCTCACTCTTAAGATTTCCTACATTTAAACTCCGACTTCATCACAGCAAGAAAGAGACAAAAATTGCAATTTAATGTTTTATGTATTCTTTTTATACTGATAGCATGAGATGGAAAGTGTATTTCAATGTTGCCCTGCAGATTGATGACACAAATGTAAGTCACTGATTTTAATGAACTGTCAATCAACATGGAAGGAAGGAAGCGATTTAAGTTAAACCTTTTAACTAGCTTTTACACATGCATATAATAAATTATTTGATAAAATTCTGTAAGTATTGTTTTCATTTCTTGATAGTAACATCTGATGTAGGCATAATTCATTTTTATACATTTACTGGAAAAAATGAGCATTTCTCCATAAAGTCAAACTGTGTATCAAGGTAGTATTTTGGATACCTTATCATTATGACAAATGGATCATCAGTTCAGTTCAGTTCAGTTGCTCAGTCATGTCTGACTCTTTGCGACCCCATGAATTGCAGCATGCCAGGCCTCCCTGTCCATCACAAACTGCCGGAGTTTACTCAAACTCATGCCCATCGAGTCGGTGATGGCATTCAGCCATCTCATCCTCTGCCGTCCCCTTCTCCTCCTGCCCCCAATCCCTCCCAGCATCAGGGTCTTCTCCAATGAGTCAACTCTTTGCACGAGGTGGCCAAAGTATTGGAGTTTCAGCTTCAGCCTCAGTCCTTTCAATGAACACTCAGGACTGATCTCCTTTAGAATGGACTGGTTGGATCTCCTTGCAGTCCAAGGGACTCTCAAGAGTTTTCTCCAACACCACAGTTCAAAAGCATCAATTTTTCGGAGCTCAGCCTTCTTCACAGTCTAACTCTCACATCCATACATGACCACTGGAATAACCATAACCTTGACCAGACGGATCTTTGTTGGCAAAGTAATGTCTCTGCTTTTTAATATGCTGTCTAGGTTGGTCATAACTTTCCTTCCAAGGAGTAAGTGTCTTTTAATTTCATGGCTGCAATCACCATCTGTAGTGATTTTGGAGCCCCCAAAAATATAGTCTGACACTGTTTCCACTGTTTCCCCATCTATTTCCCATGGATTGATGGGACCAGATGCCATGATCATAGTTTTCTGAATGTTGAGCTTTAAGCCAACTTTTTCACTCTCCTCTTTCACTTTCATCAAGAGGCTTTTTAGTTCATCTTCACTTTCTGCCATAAGGGTGGTGTCTTATATGCTTTTTCTGAAGAAAAACATGTAGTGCAGCTTTCAAAAAAGCAAACCTTTTGTGAATGTATATTCCTTTATATTGAAAGACACTTGATTAAAGTTGAATGCTGTATCTTAGCTGCCTGGAGACAATGTACATTGAAATTGCATTTGAAATAAACTTTAAAATAAATGCTAACCACTATTTAAAAAATACTGAAAGCTTTGTTTACCTAATGATAAATAAGAATATAACATTTTACCTTGTAATATTTCTCATAACTCTAATAATTCTGATTTTGTCTGGAACAACAATGAAAAAAGAAGCAACAATTAACCTCATCAAAATATTACCTAGACAAATACCTTAAACTAAAGATAAATGTTATGAAAAAGGAAAAAAAATAAGGTCAGTGGGCTATGGATTATTTGTGTAAGTTCTCTCTGTATATGAGACACCCTAACTTCTGAAGCTCATCTCCAACTAATTATAAGTCTGACTGGCAGAGATGGTTGTCTTTTTTGAATAAATGAAAAATTTTTAAATCCACCAGCAACATTAAATCATAACCTGATTAAGACATATAATGTAATCACTTGAAATTTTTCCATTAATTTTAAGCCCTGTGGTCATTATCCAGTAAACCATATTGCAGGCTTGAAAAAAAAAATAGATTCTTTGAATGATGACTCAAAGTATGATTCTGATAGCATTTCCCTAATCACTAACCATTATTGAAATGAAGTTGGTTTAATTGAACCTGTAAAAGAGATTGCATTTTCTAATCATACTCATCTGTAGATGCTTCTTATTCAAAGGAAGGAAGCCATGTGTATTTTTGAGTACCCTTAATAAAAATAATGCATATAATCTTAGATATATTCCCCCTTTGTAGTTATTCTCAAGTGATTATGACCTTTCTGTGTTTTTTATGTTTTTTTTTTTTATTCTATGTCTGCATAGTCAATATTTACATTTGGCATTGAGAACAGAGAAATTTACATTGGCAGAGAAATTTGAAGGTAATTCTATTGAAATTAATACCTATACTGATAATCACTTAACTAATATGTTCATATATTTGAGGTAAAATAAAATTCTATCAGAGTGAAATAATGCATAGGCACAGAAATTCATAGAAACATCAAGAATAATTCTGAGTTATTTTCATTCTTGAGCAACAAAAGTAATAAAATTATGAAATAATATTAGCCTATCAACTCCATGCACATAAAACCTTTTTATAAAGAGTACAACTGTACAAAGAACATAATAAATAAGATACTTTAAAATAATTGTGAGGATATACTACTACTGATTACTCAACAAAGAAGGTAAGAACATACAATGGAGAAAAGACAGTCTCTTCAGCAGGTGGTGTTGGAAAAGCTGGACAGTCGTGTGTAGATCAATGAAGTTAGAATGCTCCCTCACATCACACACAAAAATAAACTTAAAATGACTTAAAGACTTTAATATAAGACATAACACCATAAAACTAGAAGAAAACATAGGCAAAACATTCTCTGATACAAAACATAGCAACATTTTCTTGGGTCAGTCTCCTAAGGCAATAGAAATAAAAGCCAAAAAAACAAATGGAACCTAATCAAACTGACAAGTTTTATACAGCAAAGGAAACCATAAAAAAAAAGACCACCTACAGATTGGGAGAAAATATTTGCAAATAATGCAACCAACAAGAGCTTAATCTTCAAAATATACAAACAGCTCATACAACTCAACAACAAAAAAACAACCCAATCAAAAAGTGAGCAGAAGACTTAAATAGACATTTCTCCAAAAAAGACATACAGATGGCCAATACATATGAAAAGATGTTCAATGTCTCTAATTAATAGAAAAATGCAAATCAAAACAACAATGAGGTATCACCTCACACTAGTCGGAATGTCCATCATTAAAAAGTATACAAATAATAAATGCTTGAGATACTATGGAGAAAAGGGAGCCCTTTTACATTGCTGCTGGGGATGTAAATTGGTGAATGCACATGTACACCTATGGCTGATCCATGTCGACATATGGCAAAACCCACAATATTGTACAGTAGTTAGTCTCCAATTAAAATAAATAAATTAATTTTAAAAATAAATAAAGTTGCCATATTATTCTGCAATCTCACTCCTGGGCACATATCCAACAAAAACTCTAATTCAAAAAGATACATGCACCTCAATATTCATAGCAGCTCTATTTACAATAGCCAAGACATGGAAGCAACCTAGATGTCCATTTACAGACAAAGGAACAGAAAAGATATGGTACATATATACAATGGAATATTACTAAGCCATAAAAGGAATAAATTTGAGTCACTACCAATCAATTTGGTAGTGAGGTGGATGAACCTAGAGCCTGTTATACAGGGTGAAGTAAGTCAGAAAGAGAAAAATAAAGATTGTGTCTTAATGCATATATATGGAACCTAGAAAAATAGTACTGTTGAACATATTTGCTGGGAAGGAATGGAGATGCAGATGTAAAGACAGACTTTTGAATATAGTAGGGGAAGGAGAGGGTAGGAGGAATTGATATAGTAGCATTGACATATATACACCATCATGTGTAAAAGAGCTAGCTAGTGGGAAGCTGCTATATAACACAGGGAGCCCAGACCAGTGCTCTGTGATGACCTAGAGAAGTGGGAGGAAGGATCTATATGTGTGTGTGTGTGTGTGTGTGTGTGTGTGTGTGTGTGTATATATATATATATATATAAAACTATGGCTGACTCACATTGTTTTATTGCAGAAACCAATACAACATTGTAAAGCAATCATCCTCCAATTTAAAAATAAATTTTACAAATGGTGTTGAGACAGAAGAATATTTATGTATATATTTCATTATTTTTACATGTATATATCTATATATTTACACATACACATATATTGGTAATACATATATATACTAGAGGCTACTGACTTATCCAATAGAAATATTTCTGGAGAATATATTTGCCATATACTTATGCAGGGACATCATAATCTTAGAAATAAGTGGATTTAATATCAATGTTAACTTGATCACCAATGTCCATCTGGCTTCTTCTCTTGTCCCACATCATACTATCCTCTTCTTCAAAATGATTATCTAAATACTAAGTACTACAACCTTGGCCATCCTATTTATTCCCCTTACTTTTATCCACTTCAAAACAAAAATATTCAGAGGGAAGTATTTCACCTCGTAATGGTTTTTATTTACCCGGCATTCGTACTTGCTGACTTCCCTGTAATTTCAATGTAAACAGAGGATATCATTCTGAAAATATATCTTCTATCTACTTCCTAGATTCCTTCCCCTACTGCTTTACCAGTGATCTCTTTGAATTGTCAATATCTCTTCCTACTGAATCTTTTCTATCACTTTTGGAACAAGTTCAAATATTTCCCAACTTAAACAACAACAATTTTTAAACAGTAACAGAAAAATAAGCAAGAATTCATTAGTCCCCTCCCTGTCTCCTTCTGGGCCAAACTTCTTGAAAGAACTATTAAACTCACAGCCTTGATTTCCTCACTTCACCTATTCCTTGACTCACTTCATCAGATTTCCAACCTTACTATTGATACCATTTTGGTCAAGGTCACTGGTGACTCTGATAAATCCAGTGGTTCTTTACATAGCTTTTGGTACCTTTCTGGAGAAGAAAATGGCAACCCACTCCAGTATTCTTGCCCAGAAAATCCCTTGGATGGAGGAGCTTGGTAGGCTATAGTCCACAGGGTCGCAAAGAGTCAGACAAGACTGAGCAACTTCACTTTGACTTCATCTTCCTGAAATGAGTTTTTCTTGGTTTCTGTGACTGCTAGCTCTGGATTTACCTTCTATCTCTTAGATCCTTCTTCAATCCGTTTTGCTGAGGCCTTTGTTTTCACATCTACCCAATGTTAATAATATTATTAATAACATTAATGATAATGTTAATAATTCTTCCAGACAAATTCACTAGGTAATTTCACTGCCATGTTTTAAAATGTAAATTACAAAGAGAATAACTGCCAAGTCTATTATCTCCAGCTCAAAGTTCTATCTTGAGGCTCAGATGAGTACATACAATAGTATACTGGACATATCCACTGCAGACTTCACAGGAACATCAAACACTATGTCAAGATCTAAACTTACACTGCATAACTTTATTTAAAAATGAAGATGTCCAATTGCTAAGTTTCCCTGTTTACCTAGCTAGGATATCTTGTAATGATCCTACATCCAATTCTGGGGTATTTTTAAAATATCATTTATGGTTATGATTAGTATATATAAAGAGCATAAAATATAAAGCTATTTGTATTAGTCCAATTATACACACATAAACACCCACCATGATTACCTCTGTAAACCCTTACACTGCTGGTAGAATAATCACTATCTGAAAACCTTCTAAAGGTGATCTATACTAATGAGTAATACATTCTGAAGCAAATTATCTTGGTACTAACAATTTTTGAGGGGTCCTAGAGCATAGAAAAAAGATGTATGGAAGTCCTTGTAGGACTGGTGGAGATCTTGAAAGGAAAAATCTTGAATGAAAAGAGTCACCTCAAGAACCCACACTTCTGACTATCAATTATGTATTAAATTAGTGTATAAAAATTCCAGATAAGCCATTCAAAGTAGAGCAGCTCCTACCTTGGGGAAAAAATCAATTTTGGGTAGGGAAGTACTTTTCCTCTGATATCTGCTTATATCCACCTTGTCTGCTCTTGTCCTATAACTCCAGTCATACAGTTCTTCTCCTCCAAAGATTTTTTTTTTTTTAATTCTCTGGGTATAAAGGATAGGAAAAAAAACTGAAAAAAATAGTGAATCTGTTTTAGAGAGTCATAAACCTACTGTCTAGCTTTTGCTCTGGTCCTAAATAGCCTTAGGAGAAATGCAGTATGGAAGAACTATGAAGAATTGTAGTCAGAGTTTTTAATCAATGTACATCAAATCTGTTTCTCCTATTTTTTTCTTAACTCAGGAACCCACCATCTACCCAGTTGTTAGAGGCAAAACCTAGAAATTTTGACTCTATGTTATCCATCATTCTTAAAATAGGACGGAGATATTGACCTGTTTTATTTTTATGTCCCCAGCACCTCAAACAGTGGATAGAATAAGCCAACACAAAATAAATATTTTAAAATAAGTCCATTACTTAATGTTTATTGAATTTGGCCATTTCTCTTAATTTTTTCTGCCATTAATCTAATTCAGGCCACTGCTACCATTCATCTGACCCCAGTATCTACTTTCTAACCAGTCTCCCTGGATTCATTCTCATCACTTTCCAATCCATTCTTTATATTGCAGTAGGATAACCTTTTCAAAATGCAAGTCTAATATTATTTCATCATTCTTTAAAACTTGTCAGGGTTTCCTTTCCTTCCTAGGATAATGTCTAAACCTATTAACATGTCTTCATATGTCTTCTTACTTCTATAGCATTAGCTCTTGAATCTGTTTTATGTCTTGATCTCTATTCCTAGACATATTGAATTTCTTTTCTTTTCTTAGTGGGCTAACTCTCTCTCACCTCTGGAATTTACCCACAACCTTGCACTTGCCTTTAATACTCCCCCCCCTCTTTTATTTCACTTTAGGACATCATTTCATGGCTTCATTTGACACCACTGTTTTCTAGAAAGTGTTTCCTAAAACCTAGGATAGGCACCTATTCTATATTCTCCCTTAGGCCTACATTTTTTCTATCAAAGCAATCAGCACACTCGCTACAATTTTTAATTCACTGTGAGCTTTTAATTGTGAGCTTCATGGCAGCATCTGCTGTTTCCATTGTACATCTCCTGAACTTTAATATTTCAGGGAAATCTCTGCTACTAGGAAAATTTTAAATAGTATTTGAATAAATGAATTATTTCATTTCATCCTTATAATACCACCACAAATATATGTCTCTCTTTAGTCTACATACAAAGAAACTAGGACTCACAGAAGTCAAAAAAATTTAAAAGATGTGTCAATTACTTGCTATGTGATATTCAAGTCAGTTTCGTGTTCTTGATACTTAGTTTTGTCATCAATATACTAGAAGCAAATAAACCTTGCCTTGACATGGGTGACATACTTTGAAATGAAAAAGGTAAATGTCTAGAACAATGGTCCACAGGTAAATCTAATCTACTCCCTGTTTGTATATGAACTGTGAGCTAAGAATGGCCTTACAAATTTTAAAGAAGAATTTCATAATATATTAAAAATCATACAATATTTAAATTTCACTCTCCCCATAAATAAAGTTTCATTGGAACACTACTACATTTACTCAACGTACCCATTGTACTTTGCTTTAGTGCCAACAGACTTTGATAGTTACAACAGATCTATGTGGCTCACAAAGCCAAAATATTTACTTTCTGATAATGGTCTAGAAAAATGCCTGTAGGCACTCAATTATGTGCCTGTAATTTTTAATATTGTTTTTAATAATAAAGAGACAAGTGGCTTCCTAGTATAAGTATATACTAGGAAGTATATAAGTTTTCTTTCTTCCATCTGGAATGTCTTTCTACTTCAAGCCCTGATTTGCCTTTTAAAAAATATTCCTCATCCAGAAGATGGTCTCAGCACTAACCCTCTGACAGAGTTGCTCCTTCCTTCTTTGCTCCCATAGTCCTTTGTGCATAAAACATTCACATATTTCATCAGAGTTAAATGAAATTTCTGATTACACATGGAGTCCAGATTTCAAAACAAATTCTAGGGCTCAATCAGCTTATTCTTTTTTTCTTTTCTGGCCATGTCATGTGGTATGTGGGATCTTAGTTCCCTGGTCAGGGATGGAACCTGGCCACCTGAAGTGGAAGCAGGGTCTTAACCAGGGATCCTCATTCAGCTTTGACACTTGGATATCAAGGAGAATATTAGCAAACAGATCTGTCCAAGTAAGATGGGGCTATATGAGCATGATTAGTAATCTTTAAAGTCATTACAATTCCTACCTTTAAAGAATTAGGGAAACAAAAACTCAGATCAGTGCAGAGCAAATGACTATATGGGGAAGATTTTGTATTGAAAATCTGTGACTAGTTAGGATACATCTGGGATTTAGATGAAGAACAGAGGCCAGAAAAGAAAAGGAATTCAGAAAGTGAAGGGGGAAAAAAGGCACATAGATGCTCGTTTCATACTTTTTATTATATTGGGAAAAGACTACCTGTGGAAAAAATATTTTAGCCTATTTGTATGTCATAAAGATCAGTTAAATGGCTCGGAGCCGGGGGCGGGGGCTGTTTTGTCAGAAGTACTATTACAAGCATGGCATAGAAAGTGTTGTTTCAGGAATTCATAGGATAGGAGTAAATTTTAGAAATTATATCTTCTAGGCCCTTTCAAATGTTTGCATCTAATGTTGCACAGAATGCAGAGCTCCAGAGAATAGCAAGGAGAGATAAGGAAGCCTTCTTAAATGAACAGTGCAAAGAATTAGAGGAAAACAATAGAATGGGAAAGACTAGAGATCTCTTCAAGAAAATTGGAGATATCAAGAGAGTAGTTCATGAAAGAATGGGCATGGTAAAGGACAGAAACAGTAAGGACCTAACAGAAACAGAAGAGATTAAAAAGAGGTAGTAAGAATACAGAGAATAACTATTAAAGAAAAAAAAAGTCTTAATAACCAGATAGCAATGATGGTGTGATCACTCACATCCTGGAGTGTGAAGTTAAGTGGGCCTTAGCAAGCAATACTATGAACAAAGCTAGGGGAGCTGATGGAATTCCAGCTGAGCTATTTAAAATATTCTAAACAATGATGCTATTAAAGTACTATACTTGATGATTCACGTGTCAGCAAACTTGGAAAACTCAGGAGTGACCACAGGACTGGAAAAGTCAGTTTTCATTTTAATTCCAAAGAAGGACAGTGCCAAAGAATGTTCAAAATACCATACAGTTACACTCATTTCATATGCTAGTAAGGTTATGCTCAAAATCCTTCAAGCTAGTCTTCAGTAATATGTGAACCAAGAACTTCAAGATGTATAAGCTGGGTTTCAAAGAGGCAGAGGAATCAGAGATCAAATTGCTAACCCTGTTGGACTATGGAGATAGCAAGAAAGTTCCAGAAAAAACATCAAGTTCTGCTTCATTGACTGTATTAAAGCCTTTGTATAGACCACAACAAACTGTGGAAAGTCCTTAAAGAGTTGGGAATAGCTGCCCACCTTACCTGTCTGCCGAGAAACCTGTGGGTGGGTCAAGAAGCGACAATTAGAACTGAACATGGAACAATGGACTGGTTCAAAATTGGGAAAGGAGTATACATCAAGGATGTATATTGTCACCCTGCTTATTTAACTTATATGCAGAGTACATCATAAGAAATGTCAATCTGGATGAATCACAAGCTGGAATCAAGATTTCCAGGAGAAATATCAACAACCTCAGATACGCAGATTTTTTCCTAAAGGAAAAAAAAGAGAGAGAGAGAGAGAGAGAACTAAAGAATCTCTTGTTGGGGGTGAAAGAGACTGAAAAAGTTGGCTTGAAACTGAACATTCAAAAAACTAAGATCATGGCATCTGGCCCCATCACTTCATGGCAAATAGACGGGGGAACAATGGAACCAGTGACAGGCTTTATTTTCTTGTGCTCCAAAATCACTGAAGACAGTGATTGCAGTCATGAAAATTAAGATTCTTGCTCCTTTGAAGAAAAGCTATGATATACCTAGACAGCATATTAAAAAGCAAAAACATCATTTTGCCAACAAAGGTCTGTATACTCAAAGCTATGGTTTTTCCAATAGTCATGTATGGCTGTGAGAGTTAGACCATAGAGCAGGCTGAGTACCAAAGAATTGATGCCTTTGAACTGTGGTGCTGAAAAAGACTCTTGAGAGTCCCCTGAATTACAAGGAAATCAAACCAGTCAATTCTAAAGGAAATCAACCCTGAGTACTCACTGGAAGGACTGTTGCTGAAGCTAAAGCTCTAATACTTTGGCCACCTGCTGTGAAGAGCAAATGGAGTCAGTCATAAAATGTTAGTCATGACTTTGGACAGCAACAACAAACAAATTTTGCACAGAGGACAGAGGAAACCCTTCCTCACAGCGTAGAGCTCTCTTTCAAGTAACAATATCTTATATTTATGGAGTACTTAGTTTATTGCAAGGACTGTGCTAAGAATTTTAGAATTTTACATTAAGCTTATTAGTGAGTTTAATCCTCACAACAATTCTAAGAGGCAAATATGATTCTATCCCCATTTTGTAGAAGGAAGGAGAGACATACAGAGAAAGAAAATATCTTGCATATGTCTTAACACTGAGACATATTGAGTCATGATTCAAGAATTGACAATTTGGTTTGAAATCAGTGCTCTTAAACTCCATACCAGTGGGAGTCCCCAGAGGTCTTATTAAAGCACAAATTTCTGGCATTACCTAGAACTTTAGATTCAGTCTGGGATTGAGTTCTATAATTTGTGTCTAAGGTAGTCCCTGGTAATGCTGACGCTGCTGGCTCTCAGACAATAATCTGGAACCCTTAAGACCACTGCCTGATTTTAAGCCAATATTCCATTTACTCATAAAGAAATTTTTTCTTCACTGTATTTTGGTACTTTTCCCATCCCTCCTATGTGGTGATAATCATTGTATTGCAGAAGCTTCTTCATAAAAGATGGATAACATCCAACCAGGTTTACTGGCTTCTGGAATCAACTAGTCATTTCTAGAATATGACATTCTCACCCATTTAGTGGAAAGAATCATGATTCTGTGAAACATTTTTCATGGAAGAAAGTGGAATCATGATTCCACTCCCTAAAACATTATACATAACCCCCACTAATCCAAGAACCTCAGATACTGCTAATTGTAAAAATTAATATTTATAAACATTTATTTCACTCTGATACTCAGAGCATAAGTTAAAATTTACAGAAAAATTTAACATATATTATTATACATAATCCTCACAACTGTGTGAAGTTGGGTATTTTTATTCCATTTTGCTCATGAGAAAAATGGAAGCCTGAAAGAAATAAACATTTGCAAGGTCACAGATATGAGAACTGGCAGAGCTGGACTATAAAGTCAATCAGATTTCAACTCTGTGAAATCCTTGCTTGTTTGAGAACCTCAAATTGTCTGACTTCCAAATCTTACATATGGGGGAAAGAGACCACAAATTATATTGTTAAAGAACATGGGCTTTGGAGACAGCTGTTGAGGGCAAATTCCCACTTTCCCCATTTTCTAACTCCCAAGCTCTATAACTAACCTAGGATAAATAACTTATCTTCTCTACATCTCAGTTTCCTCATCAATAACAGCACTTAGTAAGTTTACCATGTAGAATAAAGAATACATGAGTATACTGAGCACATAGTACATGGAACACATTTAAAAAATAAATTCCTTGTTAGGATTTGTGTGATCTTGGCAGGCACTTTATGACCAGGATAACCTTATGACCCACAACAGCACTTAATGAGTTATTTCTGGGCCCCTTGAGGACCCTAGAAATTAACATAATTAGGGGCTAAAATTGGACCAGATGGTATTTTATAAAAGACTGGAATTAGTTTCAGAGACTCTTAGGGAAAAAACATTTAGAAAAGGAAGGTGTTTTCTATTCACAGAGCTACTAGCCATCAAAATGTTTTTCTTCCTTAATTCAAGAATCCAAACTCTTTTATTTTTTTCAGTATTAACAGGGTCAGAATCTCATTCAAGCCTGGGCCTGAAGCTCCAAAGGAAACTCGAGTCAATTAATTATTTAGAAGAACTCATATAGAGTACTATAAATGGTCACATTTTAAGAAAATGATATAAAATGTGTTCATCCCGTCAAGTAGAAAGATGAAAAAAGAAAAAAAAAAAGATGTATATGAGTTGATTTATTTAGCTCTCAGCAACTTAGGTTAAGTAATAAGGAAAAGAAGGTTCTTAAAGAAAGCATTAATTATAGTACAGATATTGAAGACTGTCCAGTTTCTCCCTAGACTTGTAGAAAATGCCAAAGCCATCAGACTTATAACACCTTGGAGAATCTCTAGACAGTTTGATGGACCTCCTGAATTATTTTATAATTACGCTGCTTGTTCCCAAGTTTTAACGATTCACTTGCAAAAGAAATTTCTCTTCACATTAAAAAAATATGTTCATGAGCTGAGAAAACAGGATTCCAAGAATGCTTTAAATTCAGGGGTTATTTATAAGAAAAATTCTGTGAGTGCTAGTGCATTTTGATTGAGTATTATTCTAATCCTAAATTAGATCTCCAATGGAATATCTTTCTAAACTTTCAGAAGACAGTCAATCATGAAACTAAACTTAATTAAGATAATTTATACAACAGATAAAACACAGTAAGCATATTGCACAGATTATTTCATAGCATTTCAGTAGAACACTATCCTCTTCTAGTTATGAGAAATGTCTCATACCCACTTATATTTTGTGTTATTTTCTTTTCTTCAGTGTACTCCTATTTAGATTTAAATTCACAATCTAAAGATCTACTCTTCCTACCCATAACAATATAGTCTTCTGGAGATTTTTCTTTTTCATGTGCTGACAATTTAATTTACAGTATGTACTTAGCTAGTAAGAGAACTTCTTTAAGTACTTGAAATAGTATGAATTACTGCTTTTTCCCCCCCTTAGATTCATCCTTTGACCACTGAGAAAAGTTTAGTTCTTAGAAGTGTGGGGTTTTAATATTAGTAACATTTTGATAACTTTTATCAGGATCATTCATGGAATAGATGAAAAATTCTATTATGTATCTTACAGAGAACTATAACTGAAATTCAAAGGCCACATTTATTTGATATATTTAATGTAGTACTTTTCAGTTCAGTTCAGTCGCTTAGTCATGTCCGACCCTTTGCAACCCCATGAGTCGCAGCACACCAGGCCTCCCTGTCCATCACCAACTCCCGGAGTTTACTCAAGCTCAGGTCCATTGAGTCAGTGATGGCATCCAGCCATCTCATCCTCTGTCATCCCCTTCTCCTCCTGCCCCTGATCCTTCCCAGCATCAGGGTCTTTTCCAATGAGTCAGCTCTTCCCATGAGGTGGCCAAAGTATTGGAGTTTCAGCTTCAACATCAGTCCTTCCAATGAACACCCAGGAATGATCTCCTCTAGGATGGACTGGTTGGATCTTCTTGCAGTCCAAGGGACTCTCAAGAGTCTTCTCCAACACCACAGTTTAAAAGCACCAATTCTTCGGTGCTCAGCTTTCTTCACAGTCCAAATCTCACATCCATACATGACCACTGGAAAAACCAAAGACTTGACTAGACGGACCTTTGTTGGCAAAGTAATGTCTCTGCTTTTTAATATGTTATCTAGGTTGGTCATAACTTTCCTTCCAAGGAGTGTCTTTTAATTTCATGGCTGCATTCACCATCTGCAGTGATTTTGGAGCCCGAAAAATAAAGTCTGACACTGGTTCCACTGTCTCCCCATCTATTTCCCATGAAGTGATGGGACCAGATGCCATGATCTTAGTTTTCTGAATGTTGAGCTTTAAGCCAAGCTTTTCACTCTCCTCTTTCACTTTCATCAAGAGGCTCCTTAGTTCTTCTTCAGTTCCTGCCATAAGGATGGTGTCATCTGCATATCTGAGGTTATTGATATTTCTCCCAGCAATCTTGATTCCAGCTTGTGCTTCATCCAGCCCAGTGTCTCTCATGATGTAGTCTGTATATAAGTTAAATAAGCATGGTGACAATATACAGCCTTGATGTACTCCTTTTCCTATTTAGAACCAGTCTGTTGTTCTATGTCCAGTTCTAACTGTTGCTTCCTGACTTGCATACAGGTTTCTCAGGGGGCAGGTCAGGTGGTCTGGTTTTCCCATCTCTTTCAGAATTTTCCACAATTTATTATGATCCACACAATCAAAGGCTTTGGCATAGTCAATAAAACAGAAATAGATGTTTTTCTGGAATCCTCTTGCTTTTTTGATGATCCAGAGGATGTTGGCAATTTGATCTCTGGTTCCTCTGCCTTTTCTAAAACCAGCTTGAGCATCTGGAAGTTCACAGTTCACATATTGCTGAAGCCTTGCTTAGAGAATATTAAGCATTACCTTACTAGCATGTGAGATGAGTGCAATTGTGTGGTAGTTTGAGCATTCTTTTGCATTGCCTTTCTTTGGGATTGGAATGAAAAGTGACCATTTCCAGTCCTGTGGCCACTGCTGAGTTTTCCAAATTTTCTGGCATATTGAGTGCAGCACCTTCACAGCATCATCTTTCAGGATTTGAAATAGCTCAACTGGAATTCCATCACCTCCACTAGCTTTGTTCATTGTGATGCTTTCTAAGGCCCACTTGACTTCACATTCCAGGATGTCTGGCTCTAGGTGAGTGATCACTCCATTGTGATTATATGGGTCATGAAGATCTTTTTTGTACAGTTCTTCTGTGTACTCTTGCCACCTCTTCTTATTATCTTCTGCTTCTGTTAGGTCCATACCATTTCTGTCCTTTATTGTGCCCATCTTTGCATGAAATGTTCCCTTGGTAACTCTAATTTTCTTGAAAAGATCTCTAGTCTTTCCCATTCTGTCATTTTCCTCTATTTCTTTGCACTGATCACTGAGGAAGGCTTTCTTATCTCTCCTTGCTGTTCTTTGGAACTCTGCATTCAAATGGGAATATCTTTCCTTTTCTCCTTTGCTTTTCACTTCTCTTCTTTTCACAGATATTTGTAAGGTCTCCTCAGACAGCCATTTTGCTTTTTTGCATTTCTTTTCCATGGGGATGGTCTTGATCACTGTCTCCTGTACAATGTCATGAACCTCTGTCCATAGTTCATCAGACACTCTGTCTATCAGATCTAGTCCCTTAAATATATCTCTCACTTCCACTGTATAATCATAAGGGATTTGATTTAGGTCATACCTGAATGATCTAGTGGTTATCCCTACTTTCTTCAGTTTAAGTCTGAATTTGATTATAAGGAGTTCATGATCTGAGCCACAGTCAGTTCCCGGTCTTGTTTTTGCTGACTGTATAGAGCTTCTCCATCTTTGGCTGCAAAGAATATAATCAATCTGATTTCAGTGTAGTACTTTTAGTCAAGTATTTTTTGTTATTCTGTATCTTTGTGGGTAGTGATTATGTTTTTATTCTTTTTCCTGTCTTTCATGAGGCCTAGTAAACTTTCAATGTAATAAGGCCTCTGTAAAGATATTTTTATTGAACAATTTGGCAACAAAATAAAATCAGCACACTTAAGCTACTTTGAAAGAAACACTAACATTAACTCTATCTTCCAAATTTTTTACTGAGGATTTCATGTAAAGATATATGAGTAAGTGAGTGCATGCTCAGTTGTGTCTGACTCTTTGCAACCCTGTGGACCATAGCCTGCCAGACTCTGTCCATGGGATTTTGCAGGCAAGAATACTAGAATGGGTTGCCTTTCCTTTTCCAGGGGATGTTCCTGACCCACAGATCAAATCCATGTCTCTGGCATCTCCTTCCTGCACTGGCAGAAGGATTCTTTACCACTAGCACCACCTGGGAAGCCCCAGGTGATATATGGGATCGTCACGGATTGTCATTTGTGAATAACAGCATCTTTTGTGCTTTGTGACCTACAGATAGAGAATATCAAAACTTTGACACCAGAACTCTATAAAGTACTGCTAGAACAGAATTACAAGATTAGCTTTGTATTTCCTTTTTTAGTGCCATTTTATAAGACCATTTATTATCTTGTTAAATGTTAGAACTAGCATATTTGACATATTCATAATTTATTTTCTCAAGGAAAAGAACCTCAGAGGAAACTGTAAATAAATACTGGAGATTTGGAGGGTCTAATAAATTTAGCTGAATACATTAGCTCTGATGACAGTTAAATTCCATTATTCAGGAAATTGAAATTGGATAAATTAGTGTGGTGTTCACTTAGTTTTCAAAAACAGAAGCATATAATAAAATTGAAGAACATACAATTTGCAAACAAAAAGAGAATTTTAATATATAGTTAATATTACCTAAATGCAGATGTAATTCAATTATAATAATCCTATCACATTAAGTACAGTTTTGGAAATTTGAAATGCAAATGGAAAAACTATTTACCAGAAAAATTGGACTTCAAAGACAATTTTTGTTTCTTTTTCTACAAATACAGTCATGATATTAACATTATAATTGTTTCTAATAGGCTTCCATTGGTGTTGGCTTCTGCTGCTGTTTCTTTCTGC
Source organism: Cervus elaphus (assembly GCF_910594005.1). Classification (NCBI taxonomy): domain Eukaryota; kingdom Metazoa; phylum Chordata; class Mammalia; order Artiodactyla; family Cervidae; genus Cervus; species Cervus elaphus. The sequence continues at coordinate 28,399,968 of NC_057833.1, read as the reverse complement.
TTGATACACCTAATATAGTAGAATCATAGTGAATTAGCCAATTGCAGTTTTTCCTAAGTCTACAAGCACAATTTTTCACTGGAATACATGGTATTTCTGGTAAACAAATATGTGAAATCATCTGCTGATTACAGGCACACAAGGGATAGTAGAGACATGTCTGTAATGAGAGGCTGAATATACAGATAATGTTTGGGCTATATGTAAAAAAGAACTCTAATCCACAACCTGCAACAACAAGACAGGATGTCAACCCACAAGTTCTATAACACACAACATCAGAACAGCCAAATTTTACCAAAACTGACAGATTCTCTAATTTTGCCCCCATTCCCAACACAGAACCTGTCAGAAAAAGTCAAATATTCTTCACTCACCTGTTTACGATGCCCTGCTTCTAGCTAGCCTTTCTGCAATTTCCCATGCTTACAGCTTCCAACTAGAGCATATGCAAAGCCTTCCCTTTTCCCCACTATAGACCTTTGCTACTCTTTTGTCTGCCTTAGAGCATCTGCCAAAGACAAGTGATGAAGTTTCATTCCCTTGCTCTAGTAAGCTCTGAGCAAATAGTCCTTACTCATTCTCACTTATTTCCACAGTAGTAATCTTCCATGACCCACACTGCTTAGTCTGGAGCACCCTAAAGTCCTCAGGACGGCTCCTCTTACACGCTCCTTTTTGCCTTTCCACTGCAGCAAGCGAAACAGTATTGCATGTTCAAAGATATAGTCAACACCACAGATTAAGACTCAACAACTACTCCACTGCTCTTACCTATTTTTCAAGATGAATATGTATTTCATATTAAAAAAAAGGACACTTATCAACCAACATTGTTCCATCACTGTTGTGTCCTACTCTTTGTGACCCCATGGACTGCAGCATGCCAGGCTTTCCTGTCCTTCACTGTCTCCCAGAATTTGCTCAAACGCATGTCCATTGAGTCATCCTCTGTCATTAATTAAATACAAACAAGAATGAGTTAGGAAGAATGATGAAACACAAACTGGATCTTTATAATGTCTTCATCCAGGAAGTCAGGAAAAGTGATGAGATTTGTTTAAGGTTCCTCTAAAACCCTATGATTCCTTACATTTTCTTAATACTTCCAGATAGCCTCCCGAAGCAACTTTAGGTAGTAAAGTTTCTGACTTTTAAAATGTCATATATATTGCAAAGCTCATATTCATCGTAAAGAGCAGCAAGATCTTGAATACTTATCTGATTCTTCTCTGAGTTTTAGAACAGCTTTGTTAGAACAATTTTGGTGATGCTTTTTCTAAAGGAAAATCAGTCTTTAAATTTTCTAGCTTTTTCCTCTGAACACATAAGATTTTACGATCTTAAATCTCATTCATGGAAGTTTCCTGAGCTTTTTCTGAACTCATCTTCTACTGGCCAGACAGCAATATTGATCTTTCTTAAATTTATTTCAATCAACTACCTCAGTTGAAGTCAAGGGAAAACTTATCAGTTAGCATTTTTTAAAAAAACAGTCTTATTTTTAGACACAAGTAACATGTTTGAATAAACATAATCCAATCTATAATATTTGTAATGAAACAAAGCCTTCACAGACACCATCATTTATGCTCTCAAAATAATACTATAGTACACAATGTTGGTTGCAAATATAATCAATCTGTTTCTGGAAAATTTAAATGATAGATTTTATCTCTAGAAGCAAAATCCCAAAATGCAATTTGGAAATCATAAAAGTTTACTATCTATGGTATTCTAACTGGACTATAGAAAGTGCTATTCTGCTAAGTCTTTGAATCTCCTGTCCTCTGACATTACAAGTACAACATTGTTTAAAATGTCTTAAAACCAAGTATTAAAGGATTTGGCATTTATCAATTATTTAAAAGGATCTATTACAATAATGGCTATACTAGGAAAAAATCCTATGTTAGGCACCATAGGGTATAAAAATATCTTTCTAATTGTCACTCGGTGACACTCAATGAACATACGGATATGTACACGTGTATGTGTGTGTCTGTGTGTTTATCCCAACCCTGTACTTAATTTATCTAATTCCAGAAAGGGCAAAGAATATGTATTTAATAATACTTGTTGAATAAAAGTGATTTATGATAGATAAAAGCTTAAGAGTATTAATCTCCTGGAAAATAATTATATTATGTGGATCTATACCCTCTCAAGTAGATATGGAGGACAGAGCTATAAGGGGTAGGAGCAACTTGCAGGCTCTCAATGGGAGATTACAGCTACACTCTCGAATAAAGGACTAATGTCCTGCATTACTCCTGGAGAAAGATAAAAGTTAGTGAATGCATCTCATGTATTATTAGCACACCTCAGAACTCCAGTATTCTTGCCTGGGAAATCCCATGGACAGAGAACCCTGGCAGGCTCCAGTTCATGGGGTGGCAAAGAGTCAGACACGACTGAGCAACTACACAATTAGCACACCTAGGCATAGAAATACTCAAGAAAACTACTTTTACTCCCTTTATGCATTATCTGTAAGGTTATAGAAAAAAAAATCTCAAAGACTCTATTCAGAACAATTATATGTATATACACATACATATACATATATGCATGCATGCAAGTATAAGGATGTATACATAAATACACATATTTCTTTATGTGAATGAAGAATATGTGGGCCCTCTGGTTTAGTCTCTAAGTCATGTCCCACTCTTGTGATCCCATGGACAGTAGCCTACCAGGTTTCCCTGTCCACGGGATTATACAGGCAAGAATACTGGAGTGTGTAGCCATTTCCTTCTCCAGAGTTCTTCCTAACCCAGCGATCGAATCCCGGTTTCCTGTATTGCAGGCAGATTCTTTGCTGACTGAGCCATCAGAGAAGTCTTAATTTCCTGAATTTGTAACTAGTGGATTCAAATTAGATCCTTCTAGCAAGAATTTGCACAGCTGGAGACTGGGCATTTTGCCACAATATTTCTTTCTTGAAATGATCCTGCTCTTTAGCCATACAATTTAATAATAAAAGCAAAATTTGAAAATGTGAAAAAAGCTTATATTTGGGGGGAGATTTTACAGAACATTTTTCTACAGAATCATTTGGGTTCCAGAAACGAGAAACTTTAGAGTCTAACAATTCAAAATTTGAGCTTCATGTATTGTTGTATATTTCTGAATCACTCATTTTGTGTGTTTAGTCCTCATTTTAGCATTTCTTGCAGTATTATATGCACATATTTCAAGCAATATTTGAATTAATGAAAATTTAGTGCTTTATGGTCTTTGAGGCCAAATATTATTTGACCAAATGCTTTGTTCTCATGGAGATTATGGAACTAAAGGATCACATATTCATGTGAATAAATGGTTATGTCTGTCTCTTAAGTAACTGCCATGGAACTCATGGAATTAACTCATGGAAGATGCCACCAAATATTTCCAAAGTCCACATATTTTAATTTTTAATGAATTTGTCTAAATATATGATATCAGAAAAGCTGTCTTGACTTTACTCTTAAAGAATATACAACTTATATTCCTCTTTTCAGGCACCTGGTCAACAGAATCATCAGAATCAATTTTCTTACATTCTACTTTCATAGATTCTTTCTTGATGTGTTTGTATATATATAAAATACTGCCTTGTTTCCCCCGCCCCCCATTGGTGAGACTTTCTGTTATTTTTCAAATTCAGTTCAGAACTTAGCTTGGAGACAATTATGATTTACAGGATTATGAGATTAAAATGGTGGACAGGTTAGTTTTGGAGCAAATTTTACTTTCTAACCCATCCAGTGGCCACTGCTGAGTTTTCCAAATTTGCTGGCATATTGAGTGCAGCACTTTCAAAGCATCACCTTTCAGGATTTGAAATAGCTTAACTGGAATTCCATCATCTCCACTAGCTTTGTTCATTGTGATGCTTTCTAAGGCCCACTTGACTTCACATTCTAGGATGTCTGGCTCTAGGTGAGTGATCACACCATCGTGATTATCTGGGTCGTGAAGATCTATTTTGTACAGTTCTTCTGTGCATTCTTGCCACCTCTTCTTAATATCTTCTACTTCTGTTAGGTCCATACCATTTCTGTTCTTTATCAAACCAATCCTCACATGAAATGTTCCCTTGGTATCTCTAATTTTCTTGAAGAGATCTCTAGTCTTTCCCATTCTGTTGTTTTCCTCTATTTATTTGCATTGATAGCTGAGGAAGGCTTTCTTATCTCTCCTTGCTATTCTTTGGAACTCTGCATTCAAATGGGAATATCTTTCCCTTTCTCCTTTGCTTTTCACTTCTCTTCTTTTCACAGCTATTTGTAAGGCCTCCTCAGACAGCCATTCTCCCTTTTTGCATTTCTTTTCCATGAAGATGGTCTTGATCACTGTCTCCTGTACAATGTCAGGAAATGGTCAGTTTTCATTCCAATTCCAAAGAAAGGCAATGCCAAAGAATGCTCAAACTACCACACAATTGCACTCATCTCACACGTTAGTAAAGTAATGCTCAAAATTCTCCAAGCCAGGCTTCAGCAATACGTTAACCGTGAATTTCCAGATGTTCAAGCTGGTTTTAGAAAAGGCAGAGGAACCAGAAATCAAATTGCCAACATCTATTGGATCATCGAAAAAGCAAAAGAGTTCCAGATAAACATTTATCTCTGCTTTATTGACTATGCCAAAGCCTTTGACTGTGTAGATCACAATAAACTGTGGAAACTTCTGAAAGAGATGGGCATACCAGACCACCTGACCTGCCTCTTGAGAAACCTATATGCAGGTCAGGAAGCAACAGTTAGAACTGCACATGGAACAACAGACTGTTCCAAATAGGAAAAGGAGTACGTCAAGGCTGTATAATGTCACCCTGCTTATTTAACTTATATGCAGTGTACATCATGAGAAACGCTGAGCTGGAAGAAGCACAAGCTGGAATCAAGATTGCCAGGAGAAATATCAATAACCTCAGATATGCAGATGACACCACCCTTATGGCAGAAAGTGAAGAGGAATTAAAAACCTCTTGTTGAAAGTGAAAGAGGAGAGTGAAAAAGTTGGCTTAAAGCTCAACATTCAGAAAACTAAGATCATGGCATCTGGTCCCATCACTTCATGGGAAATAGATGGGGAGACAGTGGAAACAGTGGCAGACTTTATTTTTGGGGGCTCCCAAATCACTGCAGATGGTGATTGCAGCCATGAAATTAAAAGACGCTTACTCCTTGGAAGGAAAGTTATGACCAACCTAGATAGCATATTAAAAAGCAGAGATATTTGCCAACAAAGTTCTGTCTGTTCAAGGCTATGGTTTTTCCAGTGGTCATGTATGGATGTGAGAGTTGGACTGTGAAGAAAGCTGAGTGCTGAAAAATTGATGCTTTTGAACTGAGAGTCCATCCTAAAGGAGATCAGTCCTGGGTGTTCATTGGAAGCACTGATGCTGAAGCTGAAACTCCAGTACTTTGGCCACCTCATGCAAAGAGTTGACTTATTGGAGAAGACCCTGATGCTGGGAGGGATTGGGGGCAGGAGGAGAAGGGGATGACAGAGGATGAGATGGCTGAATGGCATCACCGACTCAATGGACATGAATTTGAGTAAACTCCAGGAGTTGGTGATGGACAGGGAGGCCTAGCGTGCTGCAACTCATGGGGTCGCAAAGAGTCGGAAATGACCTAGCGACTGAACTGAACTTACTTTCTATTCCAGTGTTTGCCCACAACTCAAAGTCACTTTCTACATCTGAAAATCTGAAAGAACAATACATCTTCACATGCAATGTTTTGCACAACTTTAGCACCAGCACACTGTAACTGGTTGTTCAGCGGAAAGTAACTAGTAAGCCCTATCTGTAAAACATGGATTAAAAAAAAATCCTATTTTGTGAAAATAGGATCCTCTATATCCTCCTCTAAGGTATGGGAGGAATCACATCTGTGAGCATTCTGCTGCTCCTATAGTCCAGCTGTGCAAGCTCAAGAGGGCATAAACTACAGAGACCTAGTTTGAGCCTTCTTTTCTCATAATATCTAAATTCTGTAGCATTTGTGGTGCTAGTGCAGTCTTAAGATTGATTGATGTATCCCAAATGCTCCTGGGCAGGATAGAATCCATCAATGAGACCAGTAGGCCACCTCCTTAAAAGAATATCTCAAGTTCATCATCTAGCCCTAGCCAACATACTTTTCCAATTTGACTCCCCCTCCCCTATTTTTCCCCTTTATATCCATTACAGCCCAGTGAAACTACCCATTTGTGTGGCCCACAAACACATCCTGTGTATCCACATCGCTGGGCTTTGCTAACTCTCTTTCCTTTATCTGGAGTGCCAATTACCTCAATTATTCCCTAAATCTTTTCTCTCAAGACCCATCACTTCCAAATGATCCCCCAACCTGGGGTGAGAGGAAGACTTCTTGCCCTGAATTCTCATTTATTTAGACTTGCTTTGTAACACTGATTCATTTCTCACTCTATTACAGTCTTGTATGTATGTCAGCTTCCTTCAAGGATACACACCTCTGCATAGCTTCTAGCAATGCACTCTGTATATGCTAGATGCTCAGTAAGACCTATTAAATCAATGTTAATATATGTCCCTGAGAACACTGGATCAGAGTAGTTTTCTGAGAATTTGGGGATTAATCTGAATATTTCTCACTCTTTCTATAAAAACTAATTGCTAAACTAGAAAATGTTCCAATATTCTCTTCAGAGGCAGACCTCCAATCAAGATCAGGTAATAACACAAGTAATGCCATTTATTTTCTATTTTTGCAAACCTAGTGTGATGGTCAGTTATTAGCCTCATCCTTTTTATAAATTTTTTAAAGTAGACCATTATATTACCATTTTAATTTCCACAGGGACCACTGGGCTATTATGACCAATAAAATGTATCAGCCTCTATGGAGTACTAAATATTATTATGTTTAATGATTATTAATTTGAGACATATATCATTGTTTATTACTCAAAGGATATTGTAAAATTATCTCCCATACATGTAAATCTGTTTTGGGAACTATTGTACCATTCTAAGGAATCATTTTTTAAAATTATTTTATCCATTTTTTCTCAGAGCTATTGCTGAAAAGATGGTGTCTGCTCATTAGAGTAGCTTTGATACTGAAAGGAAAAACAGCACTAATTGTACCTGCACAGATTAAAGAGGGTAATAACTGTGCCTACAGAAGTGAGGCATATGTCCCTAGACTAAAAATGCAGTGCACTTTTTTCAGCAAGCATTCTTTTAAACATCGCTATGAAGATAACAACAGATGCTGGAAAGTAAACTTCAACAAAATTGCAACGTGGAGTCTACAGTTTGAGAGTATTTTGATGGAAGAAGTAGGAAAACAGAAAAATCTCTATTCTAAATCTGAAGCGATCTTGTTGGAAACTATGATTTATGCATAATTGAAAAACAAGCACTCTAGATAAAATTGCAAGTGTTCATTGTACAAAAATGCTCAATTATTCTAGAGACTAGATTTTTTTTAAGGCATCTATATGGATGTCACCATAAGCATGTCAAATTAGACAATGTAACACGGCAAGCTCCTGAAAGTCTAAGAGCAGTGAAGTCGAAAATGCTCATTAAAAACAGAGCTCTGAATCTAATTTTATGTTTACCAATTACATTGTTGAAAGGCCCCAAAATCTTCACTGCCATACTACTAGGAGAGACCTATCATTGGATTAAATAATTTATTTAACTGAATTCCTGTTTCTATATCCATAAAATCTGATAGATGAAATGGGAGATTGAAGAGGACTAAATTCATTTATGGATTAATGACAAAGGACTCAAAGATGAAAAAGCAAACAAAAGCCCCTAAAGTCAAGATATCACTTTTTGTTTCAAATATAGACACTTACAGAGCTATCGGAAAGGTTGTTACCCCTCCCTCTGCAATGTTAATTCCTTCCATATCTCCAGAAAGCCACTATAGCATGCAAAATAGATACACCAAGACAAAGTATATAGTATTGGAATTCCCTAAGAATTAATTTACTATGAATGTCCTAAAATGCACTAAAACTCATTTTTCCAACAGAACAATAACAATATACAGCCTGTATACCATATTCTTCTACCACTTTTCAGAAATCTGTTCACACCAAGGATTCATTACTGCTGTCAAGAATATGTCTTGTATATACACCATTCTAAATTTTATGATTTATTTATGAGTCACTTTTTGACTTCTTAGACATACTTTCATTGCTGAAAGTAAAATACTTTCTCTATTAAATAAAGAAACTGATTTTTTTTTAGAATGAAGAAATAAATACACTGTTCAAGTGGATTAAGTTTTAACTTTACATTGGGTTATGTTTGCTATATCTATTGGAACAAGTGAAAATTTATAGAATATGAACTAAGAGCTTTATTATTTATTCATGGAAGATTTATTTGAATTTGTTTTCTTTGACTTACCAAAAGAACTTCTAGACATATTTCTTACAAGTTTTTTTTTTAAATTCCTACAAATCCCTATATAAAACATATTTCTTGGAGAAGGAAATGGCAACCCTCTCCAGTACTCTTGCCTGGAAAATCCCATGGACCAAGGAGCCTAGTAGGCTACAGTCCATGGGGTCGCAAAGAGTCGGACACAAGTGAGCAACTTCACTTCACTTCATGGCAAAATGTCTTGTGTGAAATATGTTTTTCTTAATTTCCATGAAACAACATTCTGCAGTCTAATAAAACTTTTATCTACTGTACATAGAAAACATAAAAAAAAAAACATATTTCTCCACAGTAATATTTTTATATGACCTAAATATGCTACTATGGCATCAGTTATTTCTCCTAAAAACAGAATAACCTGATTAAAATATTGGTTTTTACAACACAGATATTAAATAAGTGATATTATTATAGCTTCATAAAATTGCCAAAATTTCTGAAAAAGTTTATGTCATAGCAGAAGATTAAATTCTATAAGATGATACAAAGAAAACTGATAATCTATGTAATATTCTTTTTTAGTGAAGGTAATAAATCATATCAATTTGTTGGCTTAAGAATACAATTACGGGAGTTTCAAGAGGGAGGGGATATATGTATACCCATGGCTGATTCATGATGAGGTTAGACAGAAAACAACAAAATTCTGTAAAGCAATTATCCTTCAAAATTTAATTAATTAATTAAAAAAGAATATAAATAGGTATTATATGTAATTCAGCATAGGTCTTATTTATAAAATTATCATAGATTACTATATCCAATATATATTTTAGTTGGACAATAAACCTAGTTTTATAAGCTATTTTACTTTTTTCTTACAAAGATAAGCATGCCAAAGAAAACTTGGAAAATACAGAAAAGGAAAAAGCAAAAAAAAAAAAGCAAAAAAAAGCATTACAGTTTCCCCACAACCTTCATTCTTAAATCTACCTCAGATTCTTTATTCAATAGTTATAAGTATGTTTTGTGTATCATACTGTCTATATTTCAATTTAAATTTTTATTTATCTTCATATATTTACAATTTTATTGGAAAAGATGTTTAATCCAATGAACTTTAAATAATTCAGCATTTTGAAGTTCATCATGGACCGGAAAAACATTAAAAACAGTATTAAATGCCCAGAATTAATTGCCAATAACCATCATTTTTCCTCTTCTATTTTTTCCTAATCAATTGACTAAACAACTCTAAGTGATGGGGAATCACAGCATGCATTGTATATACTAATTTAACATCTGGCTTTGATTTAACATTCTTAATAGTTTCCCTTTGTTTACCATTCCATGTCCATTCTTTCCTAACTTTAATTTCATCTTTTTGCATTATACATATAAAACAATCTTTTATTATTTCTGGGGAAATGTAGACAATACCTTTTTGTTTTCAGTTATTAATTTGGTATTAAGTATAGAAAATCTTGAAGCAGGCAATAAAAATGATGCAGTGACTGTGCTTGCAAAGGGCATGTTACTTTGTTAACTTGATCTCAAAACTTACAGGTTATCCGTATCTGATTTTTAAAAACACAAAACTCTAAGGGGCTGCTTTGTTTGGGGTTCAGCGTTATTGTTTTCTGTTTATTTTCCTTTAGTAATCCAATCTAATGCTATGTAAGTAAGACAATGATTTGGATACATTTTTTTGAAAAGGTGTATTTTGAAATTTTGAACATTTTTTTCCAGGATTGCCTCTATTTACCACTCCTTTAAAATGTGCCTACTATTCAATATCAAGAATTTATCCATCAGCCTCTATATTGAATCCTACAAGGCAATATCAAATCATTTTTAAATTATTTCTCCCTTTCTTCTTAAAATATGAATGTCTGTTGAAGCCACCAGCAAAGATAAAGTATAATGTGGTGACAAATTAGATAACTTTAGATTAAAATCTTATTTCTTGAAAAGGAAAGTCCTCATAAGTTTTTTGTGAAAAAAAATTCTTTCACTTTGCTAAGGATGTTTCTTTATTATTTTATTTCACATTTTTCTGTGTGCTTGGTTGTTTGCCCTCATTGCTGCTTTTCTGTGATTTCTTAAACTTACTTGAAGTGAGAGTTACTCAGTCCTGTCCGACTCTGCGACCCCATAGACTGTAGTCCATGGAATTCTCCAGGCCAGAATACTGGAGTGGGTAGCCTTTCCCTTCTCCAGGGGATCTTCCCAACCCAGGGATCAAACCCGGGTTTCCCGCATTGCAGGCGTATTCTTTACCAGCTGAGCTGAAAGGGTAGCCTAAGGATACTAGAGTGAGTAGACTATCCCTTCTCCAGCGGATCTTCCCGACCCAGGGATCATATCAGCACTATTATTTTTGTTTCCTGTAGATATCAACCTATACAATTAGGAAAGGGATGTAAATTAGTAACATAAAAACTGATAAGAAGAAAATAGAGGATAAGGTTTTATTTTATTTTTTTTATTACTTTTTTTTTTTTTTTTTTTTTAGTTGGAGGCTAATTACTTCACAACATTTCAGTGGGTTTTGTCATACATTGACATGAATCAGCCATGGAGTTACATGTATTCCCCATCCCGATCCCCCCTCCCACCTCCCTCTCCACCCAACTCCTCTGTGTCTTCCCAGTGCACCAGGCCCGAGCACTTGTCTCATGCATCCCACCTGGGCTGGTGATCTGTTTCACTATAGATAATATGAGGATAAGGTTTTAAACTGGAAAACCTAGTATCAATTTAAAAATATTATAACAGATAAAAATCTCAGTAACACCTTTAGTTATGAAATTAATACATTCATATGATATGAAGCTCTCTCTATATATACATAAATATATATAACAAAATATACATGTACATATAAAATAGCAGCTCTACATATATACACACACATAAAACACAACCAATTACAACATACAATGAAAGCAATGACTACCTATAAAAGGAAAGAAAAAGTGCCTAGGGATAAATTTAATAAGAAATGTGCAGTACCTATGAGAAAAGAACTTATTATGGTACTGAAGGGCACAAAAGAAGATTTGTACACATGAAAGATTTGCCAGATTCTTGTGAAAAAAATAAAAATAAAAATAAGATTAGCATCATAAAGGCATCCTTTCAATCTAAGGTAACAACAGGTTTCAGGTGCCACCAACAAAACTAGCAAGTTTGGTTCTGGTTTTGCTTTTATATAACTACATATGATTTTCAAATTAGTTAAAAAAAAAAAAAAAAAGCAAACTAGCCAGAAAAAAACACTGAAAATGAAGGCAATATAGAGACTATTTTTACTAGATATTAAAACCTATTATCAACACTCCATATTCTAAAATTTTAATTAGATGAAAACTAAAAGTTCAGAAAGCGTTATATTTTTAGACACCCACACAATCTTTTTAAAAGATAAAGGTAGTACCTTAATCCAATTTAATGTCTTAAACTTTATATACCAAAGTAAACAAGGCTTCTTTTTTTTTTTCTACTTCCTAGTATTCTTTTCTCTAGATAAATGAAGGTGTCTAAATCTGGTAGCATTTTAGAATAACTTGGATATCCAGAAAGACATACATTTTCCTCAAGGCATTGGAATAGGTCTGAACTGTGACCAAAGAAGCTGAATTGAAAGTCTCCCCATGGAAATTACATTCTTCATTGAGGTGGAGAAACGGGTACAGATATGAAACTGTACATCTGTAAGGTACAGCTAAATAATTCAGAAAAATGATGCTTATGTTCTGAGTTCCCTATCTCTGAACCAGTTCATACTGTGGGTTAAAGTATTTGAGGTTATACAGCTATACAATCTTACCCATCTCAGGATCTCATATTTTCCATTTCACATTTTCAGTAAGTTGAAATACTCAGCCCTCAATTTGTTGTTTGCCTTATAGTTGTCAGATCATTTTCCCTCAAGATTTGTCATTTTTATCTGCAACCACTGGTATGAGGAAAGGCAACATTAAAATCACCATGCCAAAATAGGAAACACAGACGCACACTAAAGGCAATAAAGTCTTGGGATTCACTCACTGAAAGTTGTTCATAAGGTAGAGATTTTCCAAATAAACCATATGATTTGAGTCCATAACATGCATTTTTATCCCCTTTATGTTGCTTATCTATTTATTCTGAGTTGTAGTTGAGAGAAGGGAGCCATATCATAGTGTATAAGTATGTTTTAGAGTCAATTTGGCTTCAGCATTAATCCTGTCACACAAATTATGTGCAAAATGTGGACAAGCACCTTAACTCCTCCGACCCTCAATTTCCTCATTTGTTAAATGTAGGTAACAATATTTATTATAGAAATGTCTAAAGGCTAAATAAAATAATGTATGTAAAGTGGGTAATTCATAGCAGTGACTCAATAAATGTAATTATTAATATTACAAGTGATTCAAGCACAAGTATAAAGGCATATTTCAAAGGTAACTCATGGATCAATAATGAGTTTTTCAAACATGAGATCTTGAAAAATTGCTAACAAAGAAGAATTGATATTGGAAATATTTAAGATCTTATAGAGAAAATACAGTTTGAGAACTATGATAATCAGAAAATCCATAAAAACCCTTATCACCATTTTTCACTAAAATAAAATAAGACAGCTTGTTAGGCAGAACACTATGAATAATGCTTTTAGACACCCTGAATTATTAATGTAATTAATTGTCATTTATCATCATTCAGTTGCTAGGCTCTTTTCTCAGTCTCTTCCTTCTGTAATTCCAAAGAGATTTTTAAACATTTATTTTCTTAATTCAGAGGATGTTGTGCATATTGAGACTCCCAGATACTCCCATATTTGGCTATCCAAATTTTCACTATCATTCTGATTTCATGGCTCAGGGTTCTTGAATCCTGTCTCCTAGGTTTTATCACAATCCAGGAAGCAATGTAATTTGAACAGCTGAGATAAAGCAAAACACAGAAATAGTAACAGTAACAACTTGGGGTGATTTTTATTAAACATCTTTGGTATAACCAATAGGTTTTTCTCAAGTTTGCTACATGATAATAAGTTTATAGCCATGATGCATGCCTTATTTTCCTTTTACAACTTATCCTCTCAATTCTTAATAGATATAGAAATATAGCTTAAAGGCCCTGGATAGTTACCCTACTCTTCCTCAATTTCTGTAGAGACTCAATACTGTATTTTACCTTTCATATTCACAGCCAAATTTTTAAGTTGGCCCAATATGAGAGACTGTAGGAATTCTGGAGTAAAAATTCTCCCAGATCTCATGAAAAACTAGCAGAATCAAGCCTTCTGTGTATATTTATCTATATTCTCTGTGTATTTTGTGTACATACTAAAATTCCTCCCAATCATAATTGAAGGTATAGGAAGTATTACTAACGTCCCAAGGCATTCTGAAGGGCATATAATGTATTTGCTTAACAATGCAATTATATTCGGTTAGTAATAACTCCAAAGATAGAAGTACAATTTAAAAAATAAAAAGGAGGTCAAGGTGATAGAAGAGAGTATAAATACTCTTGGAATATAGCTAATAATATCTATTGGATAAAAAGTCATCTCAAAGTTGCAGGTCCTTTTAGCCTGAAGCATATGGAGATTTTGCAAAAGGCCACAGTAAAGAACATGAATGCCACAACAACAAATCTCTAAATATCAGGATTCATTACAACTTTTCCTCATCAAGAACAAAAGAAAGTTTAAGTCTATTTATCCTATAAATTGCATTAAGTAGCAGCAGGATTCATTAGGAATGTTTGCAGTGGGTGGGAAGGATTTTGTATTTAGCAGATAACCATGCGATAAGTATGGTTTGACCAAGCATATAACAGAAATCTCATGTGAGGAGTCTGGTTAAAAACTTTTGCATTATTTTTCAGGCCCAACCCTTGGCAATCACAAAGGCTTTCTCTGGTAGGCCTCATGGGGGAAGGCTGATCTTCCCATTGGAGACATAGGGCACAGCCAGTGTGCTGCTGTCCTGAAGGGAGCTGTACTCTCGGCCTCAGGCCCCCTTACCAGTCATTCTCTTTGCATATTTGCATCCTTAGCCCAGGTGTCTTTACTCCTAGGCCTCTGAATCTGAGGCTCTGAACACAGGTCTTCTTCAAGAGCCTTGGCTGAGATCTACTGGTTGGGTGAGGTAGAGTATGGAATGGGGGAAAGGAAAAGAGAGAACCTGAAGACACTATTCCTCTCTCTAAGTGAGAGTATTTCTCTCTCTCAGCTCTTCCTGCTTTCCCTCTTCTGGACCACAAGGCCCATAAGAATTCCCAAGCCGTTTCTTCTGGGCTCCCTCAACAGTGAGACCCTCCTACACCTGTGCTAATCCACCTGACCCTTGACCAATGCCCCCATTTCATGGAGGAAAATAGGACAAAGGAGTCAGCACTCTACCTGATTTTAGGCTCTTACTTTTATCACCATAGTAAGTGATTAAATGCTTGTCTTTAATTTTTAGCTTGTTTCCTTAATTGGCTTCTCCAATACTTAACAGTTCATCTCTGTCTCTCCCATCTCAGTTAAGCTCCTGGCAATATGTTATCATAAAAGTCTATAATACTACTCAATAATCTTGCTTTTCATTCAACACAAAAATACAGTTAACCTCTAAAAATGATGTCTAATTTCTTGCAGAAAAAGGAACACATATTGAGAAAATAACTACTAGTGAAAAACATTGTTTGGGTTAATTTCACAACTTCGAGAAAAAGTTTTCATTAATTTCTCATCCTAGGGAACCCATAGAGTCTTCATAATGATAGTTTATTTCATTCTTCACAGCAAAACTTTTATATAGGATTGTAGCCTTAGGACTCCTAAACACACAGAACACTAATTTGTACTTTGATACTATGTGTTTCTTTTCAAAGTTATATATGACAAATACTGAGGGAATTCGGTCCATGGAGAGTATCAGCTCTGGACTCAATGTTCTGACCCTATTTATTTGTTAGACCCGTAATCTAGGACCAGCCAGTAATCACACCTGACTCTTCTACATCAAAGATTCCTAGGAAGATCAGATGCAGCTACTCTGTAAACTGCTACATGTTCTCATCTGAATTTCTATTATTCATTAAGATGTGCATAAACAATAACAGATTTAATGGATATTAGCAACAGTACATTTGATGTCACTTGGCCATAACGGCATAATATCTACCTCATAGATGTTTTATCAGATTAAAATGCTAATGCAATAAACTCAAAATGGATTAAATATCTAAATGTAAGATCAGAAACTGTATAACTCCTAGAGGAAAACATAGGCAGAACACTCTCTGACATAAATCACAGCAAGATCCTCTATGACCCATATCCCAGAATAATGGAAATAAAAGCAAAAATAAACGAATGAGACCTAATTAAACTTAAAAGCTTTTGCACAATGAAGGAAACTACAGCAAGGTGAAAAGACAGCCTCCAGAATGGGAGAAAGTAATAGCAAATTAAACAACTAACAAAGAATTAATCTCAAAAATATACAAGCAGCTCATGTAGCTCAATACCAGAAAAATAAGTGACCCAATCAAAATATGGGCCAAAGAACTAAACAGACATTTCTCCAGAGAAGACATACAGATGGCTAACAAACACATGAAAATATGCTCAACATCACTCATTATCAGAGAAATGCAAATCAATTCCAAATGAGGTACGATCTCACAACAGTCAGAATGGCTGCCATCAAAAAATCTACAAGCAATAAATGCTGGAGAGGGTGTGGAGAAAAGGGAACCCTCTTACATTGTTGGTGGGAATGCAAACTAGAACAGCCACTATGGTGAACAGGGTGGAGATTCCTTACAAAACTGGAAATAGAACTGCCATACAACCCAGCAATCCCATTCCTGGGTATACACACCGAGGAAACCAGAATTGAAAAGAGAGACATGTACCCCAGGGTTCACTGCAGCACTGTTTACAATAGCCATGACATGGAAGCAGCAACCTAGATGCCCATCAGCGGATGAATGGATAAGAAAGCTGTGGTACATGTACACGATGGGATATTACTCAGCGATTAAAAAGAACACATTTGAATCAGTTCTAATGAGGGGGATGAAACTGGAGCCTATTATACAGAGTAAAGTAAGTCAGAAAGAAACACACAAATACAGTACATTAACACATATATATGGAATTCAGAAAGATGGTAACGATGACCTTATATGCAGACAGCAAAAGAGACACAGATATAAAGAACAGACTTTTGGACTCTGTGGGAGAAGGTGAAGGTGGGATGATTTGAGCAAATAGCATTGAAACATGTATATTACCATATGTGAAACAGATCACCAGTCCAAGTTTGATGCATAAAACAGGGTACTCAAAGCCAGTGCACTGGGACAACCCAGAGGGATGGGAAAGGGACAAAAGTGTGAGGGAGGTTCGGGTTGGGGGAACATATGTATACCCATGTCTGGTTCACGTCAATGTATGGCAAAAACTACCACAAATTATAAAGTAATTAGCCTCCTATTAAAATAAATAATTAATTTAAAAAAAAGAAAAAAATACTAATACATGGGTGACACTTGGAATAGTGAACAGAATGTAGCTCATCATGCTCCATGTATTGATCACTGCACTACCATCTCCACCATCAACATTTCCTTATTAATATATCTACAGGGTAAGTGGAACACACTCAGAAGGAAATATAATTTAGAAGGATCTATGGTTAGTAATCACTGGTTAATAAGATTATTTTTTCTTTTGCAAATCTCTAGAAATTTTATAATCAGATCATTATTATCATTCAAAGTATAATTTATCCTTCTGGAAAATACTGCTGCTGCTGCTAAGTCACTTCAGTCATGTCCGACTCTGTGTGACCCCATAGATGGCAGCCCACCAGGCTCCCCCGTCCCTGGGATTCTCCAGGCAAGAGCACTGGAGTGGGTTGCCATTTCCTTCTCCAATGCATGAAAGTGAAAAGTGAAAGTGAAGTCGCTCAGTCGCGTCTGACTCTTAGTGACCCCATGGACTGCAGTCTACCAGGCTCCTCCGTCCATGGGATTTTCCATGCAAGAGTACTGGAGTCGGGTACCATTGCCTTCTCCATCTGGAAAATACTAGGAATACTCAAACTAGTTATGAAACATACTATCACAGAAAATCCATTGTAATCAATAAATGAGAAAGTGATTATATTTCACTTTTAAAAGTTTATTATAATTTACAATATCCAACTTTATCATCTGCTTTATTTACCAAACTACTTATTTAGTAAGAAAGCTATGACAAACCTAGACAACTTATTAAAAAGCAAAGACATCACTTTGTTGACAAAAGTTTTATAGTCAAAGTTATGGTTTTTCCAGTAGTCATGTGCAGCTGTGCGAGTTGGACCATAAAAAAGGTTGAACTCTGAAGAATTGATGCTTTCAAACTGTGGTGCTGGTGAAAGTTTCCTTGGACTGCAAGGGGGTCAAGTCAGTCAATCTTAAATGAAATCAACCCTAAATATTCATTGGAAGGACTGATGCTGAAGCTGAAGCTCCAATCCTTTGGCCACCTGATGCAGAGTAGACTTACTGGGAAAGACTCTAATGCTGGGAA
Source organism: Cervus elaphus (assembly GCF_910594005.1). Lineage (NCBI taxonomy): Eukaryota > Metazoa > Chordata > Mammalia > Artiodactyla > Cervidae > Cervus > Cervus elaphus. The sequence goes on along the minus strand of NC_057833.1, from coordinate 28,382,017 downwards.
AGATTGAGGGCAGGAGGAGAAGTGGGTGACAGAGGACGAGGTGGTTGGATGGTATCACTAACTCAATGGACATAAGTTTGAATTGAGCAAACTCTGGGAGATATTGAAGGACAGGGAAGCCTGGACTGCTCAGTCTAGTTGGACACAACTGGGCTACTGAACGACAAATCTAGTATGCATTCTTACCTCAGACTTGCATTGTTTTGCCTGTTGCCTTTGGAGATTATCAACATAAATATGGAAATGTAATTCTGACAGAATTTTACTTCATTTCAGTTAAGTTTCTATATTTCAACTTAGCCACTGAACAACAACCACAGAAAATTCATAATCTATAAATGAGAAAGTGATTATGTTTCACTTTGAAAATTTTATTATAATATCCAACTTTACCATTTGCTTTATTTACCAAACTACTTATTTGGTGATTATCTACTTTATTTACCAAATTACATTTATTTACTCCAGATTGCTTGTTACTCTATTTATAGATTCACTTTTCTACTATATAGATATCAAGGTGTCAATTTTATACTATATAGGAGCTTGTGATAGCTTCATTAGAGAAAATTTTTCTCTGGCATAGAGCAAATCACTTATCTAGAATGAGATTCAAACTCTGGCTCTGCCAACTCATAACTTTGTAACTTAGACAAGTTACTTGAACTCTTAAGATTTTATTTCCTCATATGAAATAAGAATAATAAAGGTTTAAATGCCATGTGATAGAGTGGATTATTGTTTGTTTTGACAATATTTTGCGATATAGATATAGCCACTGATACTATGGGATTGGCCCAAAAGTTTGTTCATATTTTTTTGGTAAGACCTTATGGAAAAATCCAAATGAAGTTTTGGCCAATCCAAATGAAGTTTGATGCTTTCAGTTTTGTTTTCTGGAGACCTAATAAATTCTCATGCTTGGGCTCCCTATCAACATTCTATTCAGCTATGGTCCAGCAAACACACAGGTATTATACTCAGCTCATTGATATTTATATTGATTTACTGGAGATCTTTTCTTTTTGATTTTGTTATGCTTCCCCAAAGGCATTACATATTCAGCTCATATCTATATCTACATATCTATATCTATATAAATATATATAATATCAGACAAGATAAATAAAATGTAGATTAAAAGTAACCAACTAAATATAAGGAATCTGCTTTTTTAAAAGAAATTCTTGAAGTGGCTATGCACTGATTTTTAAAATGTCAATTTTTAAACAATTTTTGTGTTTGTACTTTCAAATACTATTTTTTCTTTGTCTCCACTCTCTTCTGGGACTTTTTTGGGGTAGATATCAAATTTCTGCAAATTATTATAACTGCTTTATCATATTTATTTTCTCTTCATCTCTCAGTGCTATATTCTAGATTAATGCCTCAGTGCTGACCTCCAATTCATTAATTCTTTCTACAACAGGGTCTAGTCAAATGCAAAATTTATTGGACTTTTAAAATTTCAAGGCTATATTTGTATTCCTGAATTTCATCAGCACTATTTTCCTGTTAGTTTACATTAATCCATTTCGCTCTTGAATTTAGAATAAACATATATATGATAAATTTAAATAATAATTTTTCAATAGAGAATTTATGTTCTAGATGTTTTTCACCTGGTCTTTCTTATAATCAGAAATTCTGAAATTAAGAAATTTATTTCTCCTCATTTGGAATTTGTGTTTCTAGGTTGAAGTTTACTTAAGTGATATGTTTTGATTTTATTTTTCTCTCTTTGTTGATTTATTTTTGTCCAATGATATTATAGTTGTTGCCATATAAACCTGACCTGAGTTATGGCATTTTGGCACATTTGTTCCATAAGTTGTTGGAAAAATCAATATTGGACTCAATCTCAAAGCTAACAGATAATTTGGTTCAGTTACTAACTTCTTTAGGTATATGACTTATTGAAAGCTATAACTACATGTGAAAATGACAACAGAGTTTTATTTATTTTTTTTAACATAATTTAACTTGAAACAGAGTTCCACATCAGGCTTTGTCTTCAAATATTGAGTCAGGGTTTGATCCCTTACAATAGTTCCATCTTCAGTTATTTACACCTCATGGGTGATGCACACTAAACTCCTCATTGCCAATGCAAAGAAATTCACTTTTTAGTTTAGAAAACTATTTCATATTTTATCTGATGTTGTGTGTTTGGAATAAAGGAATAAAAAATGAAAGCTGAGCCACTATGAACAAAAATACTGGGTACTTTTGTAACATTTCTTTTAGAATCATCTAAGAAAACAGACAAATGCATGATATAACCTTGAAACTTTATAATAAAAACTCATACACGTTTTGACCAAGAAAATATCTTATTATGGATTACTTAATTTATTATAGTATTAAATATATTTAAATTCTAATATTTAGAAAGTATAAAAGTGATTTGAACTAATTTTTCCACTAAAATTAGAAATACTCTGAAGAATGTATAAAGGAGATTTCTGAGTCATGACATATTTCTAAGCTTTAAACTGAAAGATAGTGACTTTACATATCCAGAGAAACTTATACTTATTTTGTAAATATTTGTTATCCATTTAAAAATATTATTCATAATTCTCAAATTTATTGAGATATACTAACAGTGTAAAGCAGATGATAAAACTGAGAATAAGAATAAATTTAGATAAGGATTATAAAGGATGTTCTTTATTGAACAGTCACTGATGCATGCATATTATATGATTCTTGCATAGAGAAGTTTAAGCTAATGCGTAAAGAACTTGGTTCTGGAATCCAAAAGTCCTGGAAGTGAATCCAGGCTTTGATATTCAGTAGCTGTGTGGCCCTGGCTCAGAAATGTGGCAATTTTCAATCCAAGTTTCCTTATTTGTAATATGGGGATACTGGTTAGATATAACCAGATATAACTTACATGAATATATAAGGTCTAAACAGGATCAAGCGTGTGAAACACAGAACACTGGCCTAAGATTAGATAAAATATTATTTTGATAAATGAAGTAAATTAATATACAATTTGCTCTCCTTTAACATGGTGGAAACCTCTACTGATATTTACATTTCTAAGTGTTAATACACATACATCTTTCTCTCACTGGCACTAGACCAGGAGCTCTTCAAAAAAAGGAGATATTTGAATCTCCATGGCCCCAAACAGAGTCTAGAACAGGTAAATAAATGAAGAGAAAGCACATTTCTTTAGAGAGCCCCCAAACAGAAACAAAATGTATTCACAAAAACAATGACATTTTCTATGCAGTCAAAACTGCCATAGCACATTTTTTAGTGTAACAGTGAAAGGTATTTTAAAGATACCCAACTATCAAAAGATCATGGCTTTCCTGAAATGAGGTGTTAGGGTTAAAATACCTTTGAACCAATAATATGTCAAAGCAATTACTATAAACCTCAGGGCACTTCTGGGCTCTTCAAAGTGCTCAAAGATTTGGTACAGGTGATGAAAATTTTATCCAAAGGTAAGGAGAATCTTTTCTCCTCACCATTTTTGTTTCCTTTTTCAGGCAGGTGAAGATTTGTGTGAAATTATCCTATTTTGTCACCTTCTGTCTATCAACTATACTGTACAATCTTCAGTTGTCTGAACGCAAGTTCCAAATTCTATTTCTACTTATTTGTTATACTCTTCACCAAAAATCTTTGCTCAAATTGGGTTTCTGAAATGCAGGACATAGGCGATTTTCAGGGTAAGAAAATCGCTAGTAAATACAGCCTTCCCTCACTTCTTAGGCGAGACAATGGCTGATGTTAATGGAGTTAGTTGTTTGCTTCTCATGGGTAAAATGGATTTTGTATTGATTGGTTTGACTCAGAATATGGTATTCTAATTAAGATTGCTAAAAAGAACTATAGAATTAAACCCTGAGTTAAAACAAGCTGTGATGAAAATGGCATACAGATATGTATACTCTTCTAAAATTCACAAGCAATTCCACACTATGGACAATGTTTCTAGTTCATTCTCAATAAGACTATCCAGAGGAATTAGTGGGCTTTAGATGATAAAAATCACATTTTACTACTATATTTTTCTTACTTTAGAATCATTTGTTCATCAGGCATTAGCCTACCTCAAATCTTACCCCCTTTTATAAAAGAAATGTGTTTTACCAGGTGCATTCCTCCAAAAACAACTACTCAGACCTATAGAAGTAGACAGAGCACACATCTCTCTCAGAACTGACTAGAGAGATCCCCTGTTGTGCTCTCTTCTGTTAAATGATAGGGTTGTAATCATACAGACCGTATCACTGGATCGGGAGGCAGGGGGAGGTAATAAACCACTCTTTTTCTATTGAACTTATTTGTATTTTGTCAAATATCAAGTATTAGCTGAATATTGTTTTCCCCACTAAAAGAAACTCTTTTATACTTCCAAAGATTAAAAAAAAATACATTTTGAAGGGATCAAAAATCAAATATGAAACCTAACTTACCTAGGTGAGAGACACACCTTAACTGAAATTGCAACAATGCTGTAACTTTGTTGGTTAGGGGCTGGGCTACCAGGTTCTAACACTTTGAACCTTCCAAATTCCCCAGGAAATGCCTATGAGGCTGTTTTTCAATCGAATCTAATTTAACTATGAATATATAGAGACAGCTGAAGACTGCCTTGCCTACTCAGGTAGAGACCTGAGGCAATTGTCAGAGTTATTCAAGCAGAAAAATTTCCTACTGAGGAAGAGATAATATTTGCTTGAACTATTCAGATTGGCCATCTATAATAATTAAATTCATTAACTCACTCCCTCACTTTGCCTAGGAAGACACCATCTTATTGCTATTAAAAATATACACACAAAGCATCTCAAATACTTTTAAGTGAGTTTGCAAAACACTTCATTGATTACTTGTAAATAAGTTCACAGGTTTAATGAACTATAATACCCAGAGAATTAGATGAGGGAGTTCCCAGATGGGTCAGTAAAGATGGGAGAAAGAAGAATAAACCATAACAATACCTTTTCTGGTTTTCTAAGATCTATACCCCTATCCTAGCAACCTGCTGTAGGTGAAGCTTTTACTTACACACACACACACACACACACACACACACACACACACACACTCACTATTATACCACTCATCAGCTACCAGAAATACGTATTCAAAATTCAACACATTTTAATGATTTAGTAATTGTGATAATAAAGTCAGTGATCCTTCAACTTTAAAGGCAATGAGCAGGCTTCTTCAAACATAAAAGAATTTACAGAACAAAGTACTGATAAACCCCTTCTAAAACAATAAAAGGACATTATTTATTTCTAGTTCTTGTCTTGCTATTGTTCAGTTAAGCCTACCCCCAAACCCCCTCAAGGCTTCAATGTTACCACAGCCACTTCCAGGGAGTCATTGCACTCAGTTCTCTCCAGCTTCTTCCTCACCAACCAAACCAGTGATAATGTGTTTGCCTACTCAGGTAACCAAGATTATAGGCAGTATATATGGTTTGATGAACCATGATTAGGAGGCAGTTAGGGAAAGCTTTTTGTTTAAAAAAAAAAAAAAAAGTGAGGAAATATCCCACGTACAAGAGAAACCCAAGTAAGATAGTAGGTGCTGAGAGGGCATCAGAGGACAGACAGACTGAAACCACAATCACAGAAAACTAGCCAATCTGATCACAGGACTACAGTCTTGTCTAACTCAATGAAACTAAGCCATGCCGTGTGGGGCCACCCAAGACAGACAGATCATGGTGTAGAAGTCTGACAGAATGTGGTCCACTGGAGAAGGGAATGGCAAACCACTTCAGTATTCTTGCCTTGAGAACCCCATGAACAGTACGAAAAGGCAAAAAGATGGGTTTTTTTCATCTTTCAATGAAGACCTACAAGGTCTTCTAGAACTAACACTCCAAAAAAGATGTCCTTTTCATTATAGGGAATTGGAATGCAAAAGTAAGAAGCCAAGAAACACCTGGAGTAACAGGCAAATTTGGCCTTGGAGTACAGAATGGAGCAGGGCAAAGGCTAATAGAGTTTTGCCAAGAGAACACACTGGTCATAGCAAACACCCTCTTCCAACAATATAAGAGAAAACTACACATGGATATCACCAGATACCCAACACCAAAATCAGATTGATTACATTCTTTTCAGCCAAAGATGGAGAAGCTCTACAGTCAGCAAATACAAGACCAGGAGCTGACTGTGGCTCTTATCATGAACTCCTTATTGCCAAATTCAGACTTAAATTGAAGAAAGTGGGGAAAACCACTAGACCATTCAGCTATGACCTAAATCAAATCCCTTATGATTATACAGTGCAAGTGAGAAATAGATTTAAGGGACTAGATCTGATAGATAAAGTGCCTGATGAACTATGGACGGAGGTTCACGACATTGTACAGGAGACATGGATCAAGACCCTCCCCAAGAAAAAGAAATGCAAAAAGGCAAAATGGCTGTCTGACGAAGCCTTACAAATAGCTGTGAAAAGAAGAGAAGTGAGAAGCAAAGGAGAAAAGGAAAGATATAAATATCTGAATGCAGAGTTCAAAAGAATAGCAAGGAGAGATAGGAAAGCCTTCCTCAGGGATCAATGCAAAGAAATAGAGGAAAACAACAGAATGGAAAGACTAGAGATCTCTTCAAGAAAATAGAGATACCGAGAGAATATTTGATGCAAATATGGGTTAAATAAAGGACAGAAATGGTATGGACCTAATAGGAGCAGAAGATATTAAGAAGAGCTGGAAAGAATACACAGAAGAACTGTACAAAAAGATTTCCACCACCCAGATAATCATGATGGTGTGGTCACTCACATTCACCTAGAGCCAGACATCCTGGAATGTGAAGTCAAGTGGGCCTTAGAAAGCATCACTACAGACAAAGCTGGTGGAGGTGATGGATTTCCAGTTGAGCTATTTCAAATCCTGAAAGATGATGCTGTGAAAGTGCTGCACTCAATATGTCAGCAAACTTGGAAAACTCAGCAGGGGTCACAGGACTGGAAAAGGTCAGTTTTCATTCCAATCACAAAGAGGGACAATACCAAAGAATGCTCAAACTACCACACAATTGTACTCATCTCACACGCTAGTAAAGTAATGCTCAAAATTCTCCAAGCCAGGCTTCAGCAATATGTGAACTGTGAACTTCCAGATGTTAAAGCTGGTTTTAGAAAAGGCAGAGGAACCAGAGATCAAATTGCCAACATCCACTGGATCTTTGCAAAAGCAAGAGCATTTCAGAAAAACATCTATTTCAGCTTTATTGACTATGTCAAAGCCTTCAACTGTGTGGATCACAATAAATTGTGGAAAACTCTGAAAAGGAATACCAGACCACCTGACCTGCCTCTTGAGAAACCTGTATGCAGATCAGGAAGCAACAGTTAGAACTGAATATGGAACAACAGACTGGTTCCAAATAGGAAAAGGAGTACGTCAAGGCTGTATATTGTCACCCTGCTTATTTAACTTATATGCAGAGTACATCATGAGAAATGCTGGGCTGAAAGAAGCACAAGCAGAATCAAGATTGCCAGGAGAAATATCAATAACCTCAGATATGCAGATGACACCACCCTTATGGCAGAAAATGAAGAACTTAAGAGCCTCTTGATGAAAGTGAAAGAAGAGAGTGAAAAAGTTGGCTTTAAGCTCAACATTCAGAAAACTAAGATCATGGCATCCAGTCCCATCACTTCATGGGAAATAGATGGGAGATAGTGGAAAGAGTTGTGACTTCATTTTTGGGGGGCTCCAAAATCACTGCAGATGGTGATTGCATCCATGATATTAAAAGACGCTCACTCCTTGGAAGGAAAGTTATGACTAACCTAGACAGTATATTAAAAAGGAGAGACATTACTTTGTCAACAAAGGCCTGTCTATTCAAGGCTATGTTTTTTTTAGTAGTCATGTATAGATGTGAGAGTTGGACTATAAAGAAAGCTGAGCACCAAAGAATTGATGCTTCTGAACTATGGTGTTGGAGAAGGCTCTGAGAGTCCTTCCGACTGCAAGGAGATTCAGCAGTTGAACCTAAAGGCCTGGGTGTTCATTGGAAGGACTGATGTTGAAGCTGAAACTCCAATACTTTGGCCACCTGATGCGAAGAAGTGACTCATCTGAAAAGACCTTGATGCTGGGAAAGATTGAGGGCAGGAGGAGAAGGGGACAACAGAAGATGAGATGGTTGGATGGCATCACTGACTCAATGGACATGGGTTTGGGTGAACCTGGGAGTTGGTGATGGACAGGGAGGCCTGGCGTGCTGTGGTTCATGTGGTCACAAAGATTCAGACACGACTGAGCAACTGAACTGAACTGAGGGAGAGCCTCTATCTGGAAATAAGTATAGGAACTCTGGAGAGAAACAGATTAAAAAGAACAGGAATTTTTATGAGATGCCTAAATTTGAGAAGATTTGTGGGCAAGAGCATATTAATTTGGCCACTAATAGCACAATAGGTGGAGAAGGCAATGGCACCCCACTCCAGTACTCTTGCCTGGAGAATCCCATGGATGGAGGAGCCTGGTGGGCTGTCGTCTATGGGGTCGCACAGAGTCAGCCACGACTGAAATGACTTAGCAGCAGCAGCAGCACAATAGGTGGAAGCATACCGCAGAAGTAAGGAAATTGCAGTTAGAGGTAATAATTGTCCAAGTCAAAGTGTTAGTTGTTAGTCGTGTCTGACTCTTTGTGACCCCTGGGCTGTATCCTCTGTCTAAGGGATTTCCCAGGCAAGAATACTGGAGTGGGTTGCCGTTCCCTTCTCCAGGGGATCTCCCCAATCTAGGGGTTTAACTGGCGTCTCCTGCACTGGAAGGTGGATTCTTCACCATCTGAGCCAACAGAGAAACCCAATAACTGCCCAAAACCAGTTTTGAATTTCTCTGAAGCAAACTACCCTGTATATGTCTTAGAAATTATAAGACAGCTTTACTGAAACCCCCTGTTGTTCAAACACAGGGGTCTTCAGCTGCTCTGAATAGGTAGGATATAATTGGATGAACTCAAATGGATTCAAGCAAACTTCTTACGTACTGCCTACCATCGTCCTCACTGATCATCATCTTGGTGCTGCGTCAAGTCAGAAAGTAGCCAACAGTAAACCAAGCCGCTGGTGAATACTATACAACCTATTGCTTATAGTCTACTTGCATCTTCGGTGATCCTCACAAGGGCATTTGGAGAGAGGTCTGGAAAACTGTATTGCAACTCCAAGAAAAATGATATTTAGTGTGTGAGAAAAATCAAACTAAGGACAACAACCTGCATTTTTCTTGATGAAGCATATGGAATGCTTGATGTGGGCTTTTACCCCATATAAGATTATATATTGTTAGGATCTGATAGGCAAGGCCTAGTATAGAATCCAACTTGGCCAAAAAAGTAAGACTGCTTCCTGAAGACTGCCTGAAACATTTTATTCATATAAATACTAGTCCACTAGAATAAAAACCACAATATTCTTCAGATTGTGGATGTATATAATGACACATGCAAGGAAGAAGATCTTAATGGAAACCAATGGAAGAGAACTTGAGGGAGAAGGAAGATAAAACTATTGTTTTTGTTGAAACCAAAGATGTGATGTGCATATCTGACTAAAGGGAAGAGAGTGGCCTGTCTTGAGTATTCCTGATGACAAGACTTCCAATGAACATGACTGGGTCCTAAATTTTCAAACATGGATAAGTTCCTATTCTGATTGGTCCAGATAGGATTTTCAGAGGATTGGATGTGGAAGATGTGAAAGTTTTCATCAATAATAACTATGCAACTCCTCAGACGGAGAAGGCAATGGCACCCCACTCCAGTACTCTTGCCTGGAAAATCCTATGGAGGAGCCTGGTAGGCTGCAGTCCATGGGGTCGCGAAGAGTTGGACATGACTGAGCGACTTCACTTTCACTTTTCACTTTCATGCACTGGAGAAGGAAATGGCAACCCACTCCAGTGTTCTTGCCTGGAGAATCCCAGGGACGGCGGAGCCTAGTGGGCTGCCGTCTATGGGGTCGCACAGAGTTGGACACGACTGAAGCGACTTAGCAGCAGCAGCAGCAGCCGCAGCAACTCCTTGGAGGGTTATATTCCTCTAACTGGAAGAGTGACTCAGTACTACAATGCTTTCTTCACATCTAATCATATAAAGGAAGTAAGTGACCTTATGTCTGCTTCATGAAGCCAGTCAAGCAAATCATCCCAAGTTGCTTCAGTTGATCAAAGACAGTTGTTCATGTCATTCTAAGGACAGAGGAATGGGCCCAATGGCAAAATGGAATATTTCAAATATGTACATTATAACTGATAGGCATATGCATATGCTACTAACTATGGCTGCACCTTGATTGGTATCTAGTGCCAATAGGATAGTTTCAATAAGGCTTTGAAAGTATATGTAGATGTCTGTTGTCCATAACTGCTCTTTATACTGTCATATAAAATATTTATTTTAAAAAGCAGAAATGACTGCAACATGGCAGTATTTTAATTCACTTTTTTGCTATTTAAGTGGGAAATATCTCTACATTTCTGAAACACATTTAGTGGGTTTTTTTGTACTAGAAAATACAGGTTGTATTCCTACAAAAGTTAGTGTATAGTACTGTAAAATATAAGAATTCAATGCAATACCAAATTTTAAAAAAATTTGAAGACTGAATTGAGTGTGATATATATATATTAATATATATATAATATATATTATAGATATTATAGATACATAAAATAAAATGCCATGTAAAATGTATTTAAATTTAAATTACCTACATTTTTAAACTATAAAATAAATATCCAACTAAATAAGAATACTCAAAATACTCAAAAACACTCAGAAATAAAGCAACTGTAGTGATAAAACTGGTGTTAAGCATTAACCTTGATTGCTTTTTAAAAAAATTTAAATGGATTCAATGCTTAACCTTTTCAATTAAAAAATCTATAAATTACTATTATAAAATAAAATATAGTCTTGATAGTATAAATAACAAAGAATAAATAAGTATTAGCAATCAAGGTTCAGGACTCAGGAGTAAGGTGTAGTTACTACAACATCTTATAAGCAGAAATTTACTGGATGTCATTTTAAGTTTAAACAGGTAATAAAAAGAGCACAATGAATCCAAGATCTCAGATTTTTTCAGGATCTTTTTTTTCTCTGTACATAGTAGAGCTTCTTCAGAATCTAATACATATTATGAGTGAGTGAGTGAGTAACAGTCGCTCAGTTGTGTCCAACTCTGTGACCCCAAGGACTATACAATCCATGGATTCTCCAGGCCAAAATACTGGAGTGGGTAGTGTTTCCCTTCTCTAGGAGATCTTCCCAACCCAGAAATAGAACTGGGGTCTCCCACATTGCAGGCAGATTCTTTACCAGCAGAGCTACCAGGGGAGCCCCAATATGTATTATATTGAAACAAAATTAAATGTATACTTTTCTTAATATTGCAATTAAATAATTATTTAATTAAAATAATCTATTCACCTCCATTCATCCAGCTCTGTCTTCCAACTGTATATATGCATTGAGAAACTATTAAAATAATATTTATAAGATATTAACAATGGTTATTGGGAATGTGGGATTTGGGTTAACTTTTAACAATTTTAATCTTTATATCTCTCTGTATTGATTCAAATTATTATACAGTTGACTCTTGAATAACCTGGGGATTAGAGACGCCAAACATCTGAGCAGTTCAAAGTTTGTTTACAACTTTAGTCAGCCCTCCACATGTAGGGTTCCTCCTCCATCTGAGGTTGCTCTGCATCCAAGGGTCTGTGTCCTTAGTTCAACCAAACTGGAATCATGTAATACTATAGTATTTACTATTAAAACAAAAGAAAGAAAAATCCATGTACAAGTGGACCCATACAGTTCAAACCCATGTTGTTAAATGTCAATTGTAGTAAGAATCTTTCAGAAGTTATTTTTGCAACACTGGTTTCCATGAGAAGAGGAATTGGGTGATTGGGGTACATGGATACAAGGAAACTATTCCCAATCTACCCCTTCATAATGTTAGATTTGAATCTTGTGAATATCTTAGCAATTGATAAAAACAAATTAAGTTAATCTTATTTTAGTGATTTTATCAAATTTACACAGACAGAGGATTTAAAAAGTTAAACATAAAGCCCTCAACAAAACTTATGATAACATAAATCCACAAGACCGAGAAATGTATAGAGTTTGTTTTTCCATGAATATTATATAGTTATCCACCTCCAACCACTTTGAAGATTATGCTCTGATTTCCCTTTTACTCAGGAGGCAAAGCATCTTCCACTTCAAAATAAAATGGTTTTGTAACATGAAGATGTCGTAAATTGTTTAAAGAGCTATGTAAAAGTTTTATTCTTAGAAAAAATATAATTTAGTCTGCCTGCTAAAGGGATACTTGTTGTGGGCAACACAGAGTTAGAAGGTGATGACAGAAGTGAGTCAGCTGGACACAGAATAAACAATAAAGAAGTATTAAAAGAAAAGCAACTATATAAGATATTCACATTCAATATAAAAAATTAAACATATTCCCACAAGACTCGTTAATACTCATAAAATAACCAGGGCTTGAAGTACCAAATTAACACATAACTGAGATCTAAGGAGGATGACTAAGTTTGAATCTTAGAATTTTAACAAAATAATATGTAAATAAAAGTTTATATATCTCAGAATAGCTTTATACATTACATTTTATATAAATTTAAAAAATGCTACAATTACAAGTCCATTAGCAGATTTATAAAATCTAGTACAGTCATAAACCATGGCAATAAATCCTAAATTAGAAATAGTTTTGACTTACAAATATGTTGTGTGCACTTTAAGGATAAAAGTGACATATTCATACATCAGTATTTTTTGGACACGAGCCATTTTGAGTTGATAAGCCCTACTCTCTCATTTCAGGTCAAAGTTCTGATTTATGAATCCTAACTGATTCTTTCATCTATTGCTAGTTCAGTCTTTTGAAGTTCAAATTTTATTATGAGCTAAATAAGAGGTTATGCAATATTTTCCCTATCTTTATTCTGAAGAAAAAGAAAAAAATATCCACTCTACTTCTTTTGCTCAGGTACTAAGAGTAAGCAGTCTTGTTCAGCAAGATTTTCATTTAAAAGCACCAATAGATTATTTTTCTCCATAGAACCCACAGGATAAATGGGGGCTTCCCACTATTGAGAAGATATTTCTACAGAAGAAAAACAAAATAAAGGCAGAATCTGTATTTATGCATCGTACTTATTATGGCGCTTATAATTTAGTCAGGTGGCTCAGGCAGTAAAGTGTCTGCCTGCAATGCGGGAGACCTGGGTTCAATCCCTGGGTTGGGAAGAACCCCTGGAGAAGGAAATGGCAACCCACTCCAGTACTCTTGCCTGGAAAATCCCAAGGACGGAGGAGCCTGGCAGGCTACAGTCCATGCGGTCACAGAGTCAGACACGACTGAGCGTTTTCACTTTCTAATATTCGTGAATGGAGTTAAGAAGGAAACATGTTTCTGGCAGTTTCAAACAAGCACCATAAAGAAGCCAGCACAATTTCTAAAAATGATTTAACTGACTCAATTTCAAGTCCTAATTCAGCAACATTTCCCTCCCTCAGAAATTCCTGTTCCACCAGCTTGAGTAATTAAAGTCATGTGTAAATTCTGAAATATCAGTGTTCTAAACATAGAAAAATGTGATCTCTTTCAGTAACATTTTAATAAAAGAAATCATAGATTAAAACCTTAGCATTGCTAGACATTGTACTGGAAATGAAAAAAAAAAATACAAAATCATGAGAAATGATCTAAGAATAAATTTTTGCATTGTAATAATATTGTAACACAATAATAAACTGAAATAATTTAATCTCCCTAAGCATTAATATTTTCAATGATTTATTCCAGAAAAAAATGAGAGAAAAACATTTTTTAAAGATTAGTAAAATCACCCACATTCTGGTTGATCTTAAAGTAGGTTGAATTTTGGAGACACAATTTTCTCTTTAAAAATTAAAAAAAAAATAGTAACTTTATATAATTTGAATTTTTCTAGCAAGAAATTCTCTAAGTAATTGTAAAATAATTTAGCTATTTATTCCTAGCAAGCTCAAAACCTTTTAGAGTCTTCTCTAAAATGGTTTTTAAAATTGGGATACAAATCTCCAAGGATAGGCTTATGTAAGATTCCAAGTGATTAACTCCTTTGAACAAACAAGAAACCAAACCAAAATAGCTAAGATTCTCTCAAACTGGAATCTAAATATATGTGATATTTCTTCATTATCTCAATGTAAAACAATAGATAGCTCATGTTAATAATTACTTTGACAACAAATTCCAGGATATCTGAGATTATCATTAAGAGATTAGACAGCAGATGCTAACAACTTAAACTAAAAACCATTAAACAAATTCATACAAAAAATAGTATTATTAGGCAAGCATAAGCTTTTTTCTTCAATTAATTTAAAAGCTTATGCTGTAAACATTTTTCAGGGATTTCAGAAAATAGTTCAGAGCAAATTTACCTTCCAAAAAATGGAATTAATATTTTACAGAAACTTAAAATGTAAATGAAAGGGAAAAAATGCTCAAATTATTATTTTCATTTCCTCAATAAAACTTAAAATTCACAGGTATTAAAATGTGAGTCACTGTTACAAATTGATTCTTTTCTTTAAAACAAAAATATAATGCTTTCCCAGGAGACATATTTAAAACATTTTTCTATATTTTAATTTTTATTTTTTTTTACAACTAGAGACCACTCATTTCTCATGAGATCAAAATAAGCTAGTTTTCATATGAATCAGAAATATTCAAAATTGCTCTTTAATTGTATTTAATGCCCCCAGTGATCTGAAATTAATATGCCTTTTAAGTATATTTTTATTTATAATGTTCTTCAAGCATAAAACTTTAAAATAGCAATGTTTATAAAGAAACAACATTTTCCAAAAATGCTGGACAACTTTGTATGTATAGCCTAAAGTGCCATGGGTCAAGAACCATCAGAGGTGTCTCCATTTTACATTAAACAAAACTTTTGTGTTTTGCAAGATTTTTAAAATTTTGTTAATGGAGAACAAATATATGAATATAAAATCTCCTTGAATGTGTTGCTAGTTTTGATTAAAACAAAACTATATAATTTTAAAAGTCAATTTAATGAAGTTAATTTAGTTAGTCTTAAACTTCACCTCCTAATCTTTATGTCAGTCATTGACTGACTTATACTTTTTACTTTGAAGTGGTTGTTGCTGATTGTCCCATTTTTGATTATGAGCATAGACTCTGGGGTCAGATTATCTGGGTTTAAATCCTAGCTTTGCCACTTGCTGGCTCAGTCATCCGGGTCAGTTACTACCTTCCAGACTATGCCTCTCTTTCTTCATCTATAAAATGGTGGTGACAATGAGAGCTTACTTCACAAAGTTGTTAAAGGAAATGAATCGATACACAGTGAACAGTGCCAAGTACATGGTAAGCTCTACATAAGTGTTTAATTTTATTATTTAATTTTTATATACTGTTATGAAATTATCATCAAGCACTGAGAAGGACTTTTGATAAAACAAACTAGTCTCCATTATTCAAATGAATGGTGTGCTTTATTGTTATCAGCTGAGAAATTATGCATTTATCTCATACCACTACTAATCAAAAAAACATTTTAGATTTTCTTCTTTGAAGGTACCTTTGGAGTCATTCCAAAAACAAATAAGAAAATTATCTCATTACTGCTAGTGCTGCAAACAATATCTCCTAAATTGATCATCCAATGTAGTCATCAGACATGAACTTAAAATATTCATGTTAAAAACAATAACAAAACTTGAGTTTACTGGATATTTTATATGCCAAGTATGTTCCAGTTATAGTTTCATTTGATTAATTTTGACCAATTCGAAATGTCCAAAATGGACATTCTGAAAGCTTGGAAGGTGATTTCAACATAAAAAGCCACAAAAGCTTTTGCATTATGATACAACTCATGTCGAGGTAACCACTGGGGCTAAGAAAAGCATAACTCTCTGGATGGCACATATTATCATATTTTGGTTAAAATAGATTGTTACATGATTTCAAAGTCATCAGTCATTAAGCATTTTTAATTAACAAGTAATTCCTAACTAGCAATGAATAAAAAACAAAAATAACCCATACTTAGTTTAGGCGACACTTATCTTCTTATTTAACTGCTTCAGGGATTTAGAAAAGCATCAGGGAATATGTGGCAATGAGATATGCTTTGGTTGTAATGACTCTCAGTGGACTGTAATAATCTGTTCTCTTAAATCTTTGGTTAAGTCTCCCAAAGTAAAAAAAATTAAGCCTCTGTTACCCATTGGTTAAATGGAGATTATACTCACCAAAAATAATGAATATAAAACACAGCATGCCCTGCCTAGTACATCATAATATATAATAAATGCTATTGATAAATGTTGGCTATTAATGGTCATAAAATTTGCATCTGAAAAAAATATAAAAAAACAAAGATGTAAGATTGCTTTGTTTTTTTGCTGTTGTTTTACTGCATTCAAGACCTTCTTGGTCTTTATTCATTATTCCAAGTGGAAAACTGAGGCAGTGCAGTAGTTTTGTCAAAAGAAAAAAATATCATCTTTGTGTACAAATGCTACTGTCATTGCTATCAAGGAAAAACCTGATGAGGAAAAATCAGTTGTTGCAAAGAAGACAGCAGTGGTGAGAAAAAGACAGAAATCTTATTAAGATTTGTATATAGAAATAAACAATATAAAGTTATAGGAATGGCTTGAAGTAACATTTTCTGCCGTCACTAATGTCTCCTTGTATATATGACTGCTGTTATTTATTCTTTGGTCACTTAAACAAGACCAAAAGTCATTCACATGTAGTGAATGCTATTCTTAAGGTTATCATAATAGAGAAAACAATAGCTCATAAAAAAAGATTTGTGGCCATGGCATAAAACTTATCAAATGCCACAATGGTTCTCTGATAGCTACATAAGCCAAACTTAAAGAATATTATAGCATTTTAGTAACTCTAGCAGCAGCAAAAGTTCACTATAAGAATAAAGGGGCTAAAACGACTAAGGTAATCAGTTTTTTCTATCTCTCTGGGCAAATATTAGAATAATATGCTCCAACCAGAGGTCATGTATTGCCTAATGAAATAGTTGATCTGAAGAGAGGGTAATTTTTACCAGTTGAAGGACAGCATAGTATTAAACCAATGAAATTACTGCAGTCTTGTGATGCTTTGAAATGATGGGTGGTCTTTCCACGGTGCAAGCTGGACATTCCAGTATGCAGCAAATGCCCAACAATTAGTCAAAGCACAAATGAGCTGTGTTAATATGACTCATCTTTAAATAGACACCAATGTAGATTTCAAGGTTATCAAAACAAATAAATCCAACACTTCAAATAGATCCTCTAGTGTTGCCTCATGACAGACTCACAGGTAGAATGAAAAATACATCCTCAAGTCTAACTTCAACCTTTTGTATCTGAAAAAACAGATATTTGGGGTTATGTGAGCACTGAGGACACCATTAGTGAAAACCAAGTCATACATTTTCTAACTTGAAATGCAGTATTGTTCTGGCTGCTAAATCTGAAACTACTTACACAAAATGTATGATATTAGATCTTTGTTACCTGCAGTCTCTGTGCTTGCATCCATAACAATAGCACTGATGCTCTAGGAAATTAAGAGGTTGATACCTCAGCAATAGAGCAAAACCCCATACTTTCTGTCTCATCTCTGAACTCAGGCAAATAATAAATAGTTCTCTAGTTCACAGACAAGAACATCTACTGAACTGCTAAACAATATGACAAATTGGACCTTTCTTCATATGTTCATTTTCTGAAGTATTGGATTTTGAAGTATCTGACCCAGAGAAATTAAATCAATTTAACCCCTTCAGATTTCCCTCCTCTTACTTGCCAACACAGACATAAGATTCAAAAAATCTTTATGTAAATTTGAAAATGTTTACATACCTTGAAAACATTTGAAAAACTAGGGTTAGGAGTTGGAAAATAGATCAATTAACTCAATCACTGTCATTTTAATTAGATGCTAATATATTTTAGAACTTATTAGTAATATTGGGGCTTCCCATGTGGTGCTAGTGGTAAAGAATCCACTGCCAATGAAGGAGACAAGAGACGCTGGTTCGATCCCTGGGTTGGGAAGATCTCCTGGAGAAGAAAATGGCAACCCACTCCACTATTCTTGCCTAGAGAATCTCATGGACAGAGAAGCCTGGTGGGCTACAGTCCATAGGGTCATCAGAAATATCAGTAACCTCAGATATGCAGATGACACCACCCTTCTGGCAGAAAGCGAATAGGAACTAAAGAGCTTCTTGATGAAAGTGAAAGAGAAGACTGAAAAAACTGGCTTAAAACTCAACATTCAAAAAACTAAGATCATGGCATCCAATCCCATCACTTCATGGCAAATAGATGGGGAACCAATGGAAACAGTGACAAATTTTATTTTCTTGGGCTCCAAAAATCACTGCAGATGGTAACTGCAGCCATGAAATTAAGAGACACTTGCTCCTTGGAAGAAAAACTATGACCAACCTAGACAAAGTATTAAAAAGCAGAGACATTAGTTTGCCAACAAAGGTCCCTACAGTTAAAGCTATGGTTTTTCTACTAGCCATGTACGGATGTGAAAGTAGGACCATAAAGAAAGCTGAGTGCCGAAGAATTGATGCTTTTGAACTGTGGTGTTGGAAAAGACTGTTGAGAGTCCCTTGGACTGAAAAGAGATGAAACTATTCAATCCTGAAGGAAGTCAGTCCTGAATATCCACTGGAAGGACTGAAGCTGAAACTCCAATACTTTGGCCACCTGATGCGAAGCACTGACTCATTTGAAAAGACCCTGATGCTGGGAAATATTGAGGGCAGGAGGAGAAGGGGGCAACAGACAATGAGATGGTTAGATGGCATCACCAACTCAATGGACATGAGTTTGAGCAAGCTCCAGGAGTTAGTGATGGACAGGGAAGCCTGCCGTGCTACAGTCCACAGGGTCACAAAGAGTCAGACACGACTGAATGACTGACTGATGGTACATGGTACATAAAAATGATGCCTTTCATTTAAATGTCAAACCAGGTTTTCTTGCTAGATTGGTGCCTGGATGTGCACAGGCACAAGTGCCTGGCACTTGAAAGAACCACCTCTCATCTCCTGGTTAGAACTGTTTGTTCAGAAAATGTCGCCTCTATGTTATAAGCACTGAAATAGAGACAATAAACTCACATGCTCTAAACACGACCAATAACCACATCAAATACCTGAGGAGAATTTTCCAGAAACAGTACCTTGAACATATGGTACTCAGGTTTCTATGTAGGAACCTGAGTCCTCATCTTAGTTCTATCCCCTCACTCTGAACTTCATTTTGATTTTTCAATCTATAAAATCAGGTAGCTTAGACCAGATGGCCTCCAAGTGTCATTCCAATTCTTTCTGAAACACATAAATACAGGAAAAGGCAGTTTTGAATTGTGGGGGGGAAAAGTTCTGGTTTCACATGATCTGGATGCTGTTCTTAGTACTTGTAGTAGCCAGTTTTATGATTTTGAACAAAGTTCTTAACATTTCTAAATTTCAGTGTTCTCATCTGTAAAGCGGGGATACCACCAAATGTATCCATGTCAAATGCTCATTCTGGTGAACAAGATTGTGAAAATGATACGTTAAAACATTAAAAAAAATGTTAAGATACCACCATAATGAATTGGAAAGGATTATGTTTATTGTGTTAGGATTGATTGACTAATGTCAGAATTTATTCTAGCATTTGAATTTTCTGAGACTGAAAATGTGAAACATAGGAACAAAGGTTTCTATTTGTAATCTGTGTTTCTGGGCATTTAAGACTTAACCCTAGTTTATAATTCTAACTTAAAAGATTTCCAAGATTTTTAAGAATTTCTATAAATTTACATTTTTATGATGGGAAATTATAATTTAAATCCATAAAAAGTTAGTTTGAATTCATGAAATATATATGTATTCAAAAGGATATATACTTTCAAATTAACATGAGTGTTGACAAATAGTTGATTTAAAATATGGACCTGTATGCTCTATGACGCCTTGCCTGTAATCTTGATTACACCCTTTTCACTTTCTTATTGTAAGTTTCAAATTCCACTGAGTTTATATCATGAACTTTGATGGATGAGCTAGACTGTTGTGTCTGTCTGGGCAGGTGTGAGATAAATTGCTGGGCAGGCTATGATCTTTGGGCAAATTACTCTCCTTGACTACAATATATATCGATGAGATGTGTCAGTGTTCATATACACACTTGTCAGTTGCATTACCCAGGTGATGAAAATACAAGTTAAGGGACCATCAGAATGAAGGGGGAGAAATTCACTATGTCATAGGAAATTAGTAAAAGAACCATCACCTTAAACTAGAAATATAATGAGGTAGAACCTTTGGTAGGTTTTGATAGGGGAAAAAATTCAAACCACTTAGTCAAGTGTAAGTAATTCTACTTTTTCATCTCCATCCAAATTTAGTTTTACTTAATACAAATGAAAATGAACATGACAATAATTTAGGGTGTTTTTAGTGGGAAGGAGCAGGTAAAAGATTTATAATTTTAATTCAATAAACTTAGCCATTCGTTCAAACTAAAAACTGTTTTATTGTTTTGTGTTTAATACAAAGAAAAATCATTGATTCATTAGCCCTATTAATGAGATCTTTAGAAATAACTAATATTTTATTCAGAATCCTTTCAGCAGATGTATCATCTATGCATTAGGAGTAAGGCACTGCCCCAGGCACTGAGGATTAATGTATAAGATTTTAAAAAAGGGTCTTCTTAATGAAGCTTGCTTTGTATAAAATAGTTCATGCTTGATGAAAGCATGAATTAATCTTGGATTCAAGATACAGAATATCAGACATGCCATACACAAAATTTATCTATATCAAAGAAAAAAGCAAATTTCATGAAGAAGCCAGATGATTCCCAATAATTTTGTGTTTTAGCACACTAACTCCTAACTGATACCATTGTATTCCCTAAAATTTAAAAGAAATTCCTGATTCTAACATTACTCAAAAAGTAGCAGAAGATATGTATGCCTATTACCATGCTTGATAATCTGTGCTCCTATCATTTAGATAGATAATATTAAAAATTCTGTTTTGTTCTGATAATTATGCAAATTTCTTATATCACAAATGTTATAGAAAACTATGATATTATTTGGCATTATTTGTCTTGGTGATAATTAAGAATAATATAACTGTTCCTGTTATGCAAATAACTCCAAAATGAAGACACAAAACCTTTTGGAAGATTTTCAGAAGGTCTCATATAGTATCATGATAATATTTTTAGTCACTACAAGATTAATTTTGTATGTTGTCTTGATCCAGGTAGACCCTACTCATAGTCCTAATTTGTGTTCGGCAGTACCCAGCTGGAAAGTGAATTTAGTTTCCTTGGAAACATGCTGACTTACAGAAAATTAAAAGACAAGGAACCCACAAGCTAAATATAGAAATCTAGCTCCTATTGGTTAGATATTTGAGTGGGATACAGTAATGTCAAGATCAAACTAAGTTTTATAAAATAATGAATTCAGACTTCCCTGGTAGCTCAGTTGCAAGGAATCCATGTGCTAATGCAGGAGACATGGGTTGGATCCCTGACTTGGGAAGATCGTACACGCCACAGAGCCACTAAGCCTGTGAACCACAACTATTAAGACTGTGCTCTGGAGCCCAGAAGGCACAACGAATGAGCCCAGAAGGCACAACGAATGAGCCCATGTTCTACAACTCTTGAAGCTTGTGCACCCTAGAGCCCATGAGCCACAACAAGAGAAACCACTGAAATGAGAAGCTGTGCACTGCAACTAGAGAAAAGCCTGAACAGCAGTGAAGATCCAGCAGAGTCAAAAAACAACTAAATTTTTTTAAAAGTTTATAATGAATTCTTCTATTTTTAAGTGTCTTAAGCTTCTAAGCAAGACTTTATTAACTGAATAAATTGAAGAGTGAATTTAATCAATTTAATTGTACACAGTTGAAGGTCTGCTATTGTATTACTTACAACATATTGAACTTATCAGTGAGATCTACTGATTTCTATACAATTTTCTCTACAGTGATCCAACATTCCAATAGCTACAAAAATAAGCAATGGGAAATCAGAGAAATTTGAGAAAGTGTGAAATAGATTAACTGTTGCTAATAACCAAGAATTAATACTTTATTAAGTATACTTGTACCATGTGTAAGGGATAAGATGGTCTGGTTTTAAAAATCTAAACAAAACAATGAATTTTTCTTAAAGTGCTATTATGATCTGATAACCCATAAAGAAAAGTCACATACTCACTGAGAAATATTAATTTTCCCATTGGCTTTTCTTTTCATGGTCAAACTTTGGGGAAATAAAAATATTAAAGTCTCTATAAGTAAATATACGTGCATGGATGCTAAGTCGCTTTAGTCATGTTCAACTCTTGGCAGCCCTATCGACTGTACCCAGCCACACTCCTCTGTTCATGGGATTCTTCAGGTAAGAATACTGTAGTGGGTTGCCATGCCCTTCTCCAGGGGATCTTCCCGACCCAGGGATTGAAACAGCATCTCTTATGTCTCCTACACTGGCAGGCAAGTTCTTTACCACTAGTGCCACCTGGGAAGCTATAAACCAATATTTATTATTATGTGTGAGGCATATGATCTTCAAAACAACCATAGTTGTTAGATATTATTATCATCAACTTACAGATAAAGGAACAAGGAATTTGAGAGTTTAACTAAATTTCTCAAAGTGGCACAATTACTTAATAGTGGACCTAGGATTAAAAATCAAACTGCATCCAGAGCATTATCATCCACACTCTTCAGCCTTAGTTTTGTAAATCTAGACTATAGCAAATAAAGTGTGTGTGTGTGTGTGTGTGTGTGTGTGTATTGGGTGTGAAGGAATAGAATCTGTTTAAAGAACATGCCTGCATGCTCAGACATGTCAAACTCTTTGTGACCCTATGGACCGTAGCCCACCAAGTTCCTCTGTCCATGGGATTCTCCAGACAAGAATACTGGAATAGTTTGCCATTTACTCCTCCAGGAAACTGACCCAGAGATTGAACCTGATCTCCTGCATTGGCAGGTGGATTCTTTATCATTGAGCCACCAGAGAAGCCCTTAAACAGAATAAGGAAAATGATAATCCCTTTGAAAAATAATTATTGTAAGATATTCTTGGAAATATTGTTTTGGAAATTTTGAAGTTAAAAGAAGTCAGGAATGCAACTCTACTTTAAAAAAATAATAATATGTTTAATTCAAATTACAATGAATTTTCAAAATCAAACATTCATACATTTTCTAAGGTCTGTATTCTATTTTTGCATACTGGAAATTATATATATCTAAACAAATTATAAAATCATAAGAAACATTGCTGAGTTTAGAAAACTTCTGATTATTGCTCCCTGTTTTGCGAAGAAAAAGCAAAACTATCATACTCAGCTACTATACTGTTGCATATTTTACCTATTCATCTCTAACACTCTTTAGTTTTTCTCAGTACCAACTAACCACAATCCCTACTTGAACAGAAGAAAGCAAGATAAGGAAGTACCAGAGTTTCAATCTAAAAAGTTATATATCATTCTTAAGGACTAGTAAGTAAGCTTATCAGAGTGTTCCCCCTCAAATCAATATATATATATATACATATATATATATATATTTTTTTTCCTTTAGAGTAATTAGCTGCATTTTCGGAAGTCCTATGAAAATCTGAAGAGATGCATTAAGGGTCCTCTCATTAAGTCACATAACCCACAGCAACTCATGCATTTGGATTATATAATCTATAGCAACAGCAGCAAGTATGGAATGCATATATGAAAAACATCTTTGAGGTTATCATGACATGACAAAAGGTTAGCTTCATTCAGTTGAGCAGTCCAACTGCAGAGAGTAATTTTAAAATCCAGAATCCTGAAATGTTTATGATTAATCACTTACCTCCAAAGAATCACAAATTTTATCCTTGAGTAATAAGAGAAAAATTATATATATATATATAACATATAAATATACAAATCATATGTCTCTTTCAAATAAAAATATACATATTTTTTAAAATTATGATTGTTTTCCTCCTTAATACTTATTGAATTCCCTGGCAGAGATTTGAACCTGGCAACACCATTAAAGAAAAAAATTCTAAAGTGCTAATTACAATAAGTAAATGAATATTCCTTTCTGACATCACTTTCTCCCTTCATCCAAAGCTCAATCAGTATCAACTTAGGAAACATTACTCTGTTTAGAGGAAATCCTGATAATTCATTTTAATACCTTCATTCTGAAAACTAGGCAAATATTATTAAAAAAACATAGTAAAACAAAAATTCTATGATTTACCAAAAATGGAATGCTATTTATACATTTCTCTGACATCCGTCTCATATTTGAAGACCTACAGTTGACTTTAGTTCATAATCTACAGTGGTTAAATATCAAATAGTTTGTTAAGATTCCACTATTATTTATCCACTTAAATAACTATGCAAATAGCATGTTCATAAAATGTTGTTGTTCAGTAACTAAGTCTTGTCAGACTCTTTTGCAACACCATGGACTGTAGCTCATCAGGCTCTTCTGTCCTTGAGATTTCCCAGGCAAGAGTACTGGAGTGGGTTGCCATTTTCTTCTCTAGGGAATCTTCCCTACCCAGGGATCGAACTAGCGCCTCTTGTATCTCCTGCATTGGCAGGCAGATTCTCTATCAATGAGCCACCTGGCAAGCCCCATGTTCATAAATACAGTGTCCTTTAACGAGACACAGTGTTTTGGAAATCTTAGGCAAGTTAGAATGACGAAATAAAAGGGGACTTGAATTCCGCCGGTTGGGGGGAAATGCTGGCGTTCTGAGGTAGATATCTTTGAACTTCTACTCATATACCTTTGAATAGAGAAATTATGCCAGTGTCTGATTTTGGCAGGACATCAGAGAATGGCATAATCTAATTTTGGATTATTCTAATTAATTATTAGATTATCACTAGCAACTAATTTTGGCAGGAAACAAAACAGATGGTAGTCAAACTCTCAAATGGCTATTACCCCTAAAGAAAACACCCTTATGTGATACTTTTTTGGTTGAGAAGGCATGGTATACAGCACAATTAATAGTATGCCAGAGTCAAAGTCAGTGCTTTGGAAGTTCAAACTCAGATGGAGAATTAACTAGCCTTGCAACGTTAGCCAGATGAGCCATTTTCAAACCCTGTATTTCAGCCCCCCGTCAATGCAGGAGACTAAGAGACACAGGTTTGATCCCTGGGTCTAAAAGATCCCCTGGAGAAGGTCATAGCAACCCACTCCAGTATTCCTGCCAGGAGAATCCTATGGACAGAGGAGCCTGGCGGGCTACAGTCCCCAGGGTTGCAGGGTTGGACGCAACTGAAGCGACATAGCACTCACGCACATAGGTAAATTAGGTAGTTGGAATGGACAATTTCTAAAGCCCCTTTCAATGGACATAGAACATCAGTAGCAAGACATTAACCAGCTATAAATTTAAACATCTCTAGAAGTCATTAGCCAAACCTCAAAAAGAGAAAATAGGAAAATAACGATAGTCTAAAGCAATATGTTAATATGATCTGACACTTTAAGGTACTTTAAAATGACTTTTTTTTTGTTTTTTTTTTTTTTATGTACCACTGAAGTGCCGTTTGTTTCATAATACTGAACTCTGAAATACCGCTATATACTTTTGGGTAAGAGGAAATCTCCCTTGCTCATGTTTCATTGATCTCTAAAAATGATTTTCAAAAACAGATTTTTCTCAGCACACACAAAGAACATAGCATAAAACCCAAGATTACAACAGTATATGTTTCTCACTATCTAGGAAGAAACACACATAACATTATAATGATTTTGCACTGTCTAACTAATTCTAGGAAACAAAGATATTAGTGCATATACATAGCTATAATGATAGTATAGAATAATAAATACTATACTATATATAATATGTACTGTACTACTATATATATTTATCAATATGTATAACCCAATAAAATACTGGAAAGCAGCATCACATATTAAAATAATGGTCTTTTTTCCAATAAAGTGACATTTTGTTTTTTCTTTCTTCTGTTTCCCAATAGCAAGAATGGCATGAGTTTGACTATGAGCTTCCTTGCCAGTTTTGATACTAATGATTAGGCATCTTGATACTAGACTGTAATTCTCTGTGTCCACTTGAGCTAAGCTTACAACTCTAAAAGTTTGTGGTAAAAATATTTTTCCCATATTTATTGCTGACAAGTATTCCAGGAATAAAAAATTCACATTTTTAAGTGTACAATACCATAAAAATCATATATATTATACACACACACACACATATATATATATATATCTCATATGCATCACATCCTTACAATCACATATAAAGTCATAGTCTAGAGGTGATTTTTTTTTCCTTTTCAAAGATGAAAAAATGTGAGCAATGATATATTATTATTGTGTTACATTTTAACAGCTAATTTCATTTGTGAAATCCAAAGCTCTCATATGCTCTCTGCTGGGGTGGAGAGAGGGGAGGGAGTTGCTGCCAACCAATTTAAAAATCCTCCTCAGTTTAACCTCATACACAAAATAAAGAATATCTTAACTATTTCATCAATACTTGCATGGCATTTTTGCTTCATTGTCACCCCATATCAATGACAGGCCATGTTGATGTCTGAAACAGTGATATTAGATCGCCTAGGCTTTACAGTTCATGAGAGTGGAAACTCATTGAAATTAACTAACTCTTTCAAAATGCTCTTAGGCATTTTGTATGATTATTTTCATCTTAGTGAGCTATTCAATTATTAAATGAAAAAAGACAAACAGGCTGGCACCACATTGAAATTTGAGATATAATGTCCATCTCATTGTTTTTGTCCATGAGCCATAAAGCTTTCATGTCATGAGCAAACATGGCAATCAAACCCAGAAAAAGTGTTTTGCTTCTCAAGAGCAAGCTTCTTTCTGGGTTTTGTTTGTTTGCTTTGCTTTGTACAACACATTAAAAAAAAATCTATTGAATAGAAAATTAATTGTGTGTGTTGGTTGTACAGTCATTTGACTATTAACTTGCTGAAGGACTCATACTAATATTTAATATAAAGGAAAGACTGTGATAAAAAAAAAAGAACCTGAAACTATCAGAGAGCTATAACTGGATGGTAAGAAATGGATTGGAAACATTTCAAATATATGCATTATGGCAAGGTGAGTTTCCATTATTGAAGAGTTAAAAACATATTTATACCTTAAAAATCTAGTGGGTTGTGGTAAAGGATTTATATAAATCCTTAACAATATGTGAACCCCTGTTTCTGTTATACTGTTCCTATAAATCCCAAGTGACTGCTGCTGTCCTATCTTTAAATAATAGGAATCCTCTAAACTCTTTTTTTTCCCTCCGGCTTAGCTGTGATAAGACCCTCTCTAAAATGAATTAGAGTGAAACCAACCAGTCACTTCCCACAAAAGTTCATGCTGGCAGATTCTATCATTTAATCATTAAGTTCTATAAGTTTGTTCAAGTTCATAACATTGAATAAAAAGACTTAAATCATATAACAAATAGTTGACATGTGCTGCCTTCTTATATTGCCCTTGAAACTTACTTTGATGTGCTCATTATATTCAAAACAACACTTTTGTTGTTGGTTTTGTCATTATGCTTAGTCACTGATTCAATAATTATCTTCAATTATGGAAGAAAATTATATTTAACTAAAGTCAGTGCAATTTTAAATTATTTACATGTATGAATTAAACAATATGTTAAAGAACTATTTTCCAGGAATGAAAGAAGAGAACATATTTAATACTAAAAGACTATATAAATAAAGCTACAATGCTACAAACATTGTAAAACTTCTATCACTACTTTGGAAACATTCTCAACAATGTGGTTGAAGTCATCCATATTTTAGAGATGAGGAGATAAATTCAGAAAAATTAGGTAACCTAGACAGCATCACTCAGCTAGCCTGAAAATAAGCTAGGATTTGAATACAGGACATGACTGAGCAACTAACACCCTCTTTTTTTTTTTTCGAATAGAGGATTTTCTCATTTTTCCAATAGTTCAGGCATTTTCATCTATACCATGATGCAACACCCACTCTCTCACAAATGAAATGAGTGTGTATGTCAGGTGATCTAGATCTCTTTTCTTTGAAAAGAGAAGAGATAAAGGCTTCACACAGAGAAAAACTAAGAAATATAAGTCCTCTAGGGTAAAATTATGACCAACCTAGATAGCCTATTATAAAGCAGAGACATTACTTTGCCAACAAAGGTCTGTCTAGTCAAGGCTATGGTTTTTTCAGTGGTCATGTATGGATGTAACAGTTAGACTGTGAAGAAAGCTGAGCGCCAGAGAACTGATGGTTTTGAACTGTGGTGTTGGAGAAGACTCTTGAGAGTCCCTTGGACTGCAAGGAGAGCCAACCAGTGCGTCTTAGAGGAGATCAGTCCTGAGTGTTCATTGGAAGGACTGATGCTGAAGCTGAAACTCCAACACTTTGGCCACCTCATGCGAAGAGCTGACTTATTGGAAAATACCCTGATGCTGGGAGGGAGTGGGGGCAAGAGGAGAAGGGGACGACAGAGGATGAGATGGCTGGATGGCATCACCAACTCGATGGACATGAGTTTGAGTAAACTCGTGATGGACAGGGAGGCCTGGCATGCTGCGATTCATGGGGTCACAAAGAGTTGGACATGACTGAGCGACTGAACTGAACTGAGGGTAAAATAATATTTACAGAGAATTCTTCCCTGAAAGCAGAAGGGTTAGAGACAACACATAAATGAGTTCCAGAAATCAAAGATCATTTCAAGGGGATAATAGGATTAAATCTTACTGAAAACTGGCAAGAATTTGACTTGATACTACTGAAATGATAGAGGGACACTAAATGTATAGAGTTATACATCCATCTCCACAATTCAATTTTAGAATATTTCCAACATGTCCCCTCTTCCCATAGTCCCCTGGAGTCTCACTGGTAATCAGTCCCAATCCCACCCCAGCCACAGGAAAACTCTGTTCTCTTTCTCTATAAATGTGTTTCATCTAAACACTTCATATAAATAAAATCACACAATATGTAGCCTTTGGTATCTGGTTTCTCTCATTTAGCATAATGTTTTTGAGGTTCATCCATGTTGAAGTCATATACTAGTATTTCACAGTTTTTATACTGAATACTGCTTACTTGCATGGATATACCACATTTTATTTATCTGCTTGCCAGATCTAGATTGTTCATAGTGTCAGGTTATTCTAAATAATGCTGCTATGAACATTCATGTGCATATCTTTCTGTGAACACGGTTTTCATTTAGAGGAGTATATCCCTAATAGTGAAATTATTATGTCATAAGGTAAGTTTGTGTGTAATTTGTCAAGAAACTACCAAACTGCCTTCCAAAATAGCTATACTATTGTGCATTGAGAGGACTTTAATTATTTTGTCCATAATTAAATATTTTAAAGTTGTGTGCTAAAATTATCAGTAGATTTCCTTTGAGTATCTAAAATTTAAGTGACACACATACTATTATGGACTAAATGATTTGTTCCCCCAAACTTATACATTAAAACCTTAACCCATGGTGCATCTATATTTGGAGATAGGGCTTGTAAGGAATTAATTAGGTTAAATGAGGTCATAAGCTTGCAGTCCTGATTAGATGGGATTAGTGTCCTAAGAAAAGATACCAAACCACCAAGAAAATGAAAACACAACCTACTGAATGAGAGAAAATATTTTAAAGCCATTTTTTGATAAAGGGATAATATCCAAGATATATAAAGTACTCATACAACTCAATAACAAAAAATCCAAAAACTTTCAAAGAAAATATATAGATGGCCAATGGGTGCATGAAAATGTGCTTAATAACACCAATCACAAGGGAAATGCAAATCAAAAAACACAATTAGATTGTCACATCACATCTATTAGAGTGGCTGTTATCAAAAAGACAAAAAATAGCAAGAGAAATGCAAACTAAAGCTATGATAAGATATATCACCTCCCACCAGCCAAAATGGCTATCATCAAAAACTCCATAAACAATAAATGCTGAAGAAGGTGTGGAGAGAAGGGAGCCTTCCTACTCTATCAGTGAGAATATAAATTGGTACAATCACTATGCTTTTGAACGTGGTGTTAGACAGACTTGAGAGTCCCTTGGACTGCAAGAAGATCAAATTAGTTAATCCTAAAGGAAATCAGTCCTGAATATTCATTGGAAGGACTGATGCTGAGGTTGAAACTCCAATGCTTCGGTCACATGATGCAAAGAACTGACTCATTGGAAAAGACCCTGATGCTGGGAAAGATGGAAGGCAGGAGGAAAAGGGGATTACAAAGGATGAGATGGTTGAATGGCATCACTGAGTCAATAGACATGAGTTTGCGCAAGCCCCAGAATTGGTGATGGACAGGGAAGCCTGGCGTGCTGCAGTCCATGGGGTTGCAAAGAGTTGGGCATGACTGAGCGACTGAACTGAACTGACAACCACTATGGAGAATAGTATGGAGGTTCCTTAAAAAATAAAAACAGAACTAATGTATGACCCTGTAATTCCATTTCTGGGCATATATCTGGAAAAAAACATGATCTGAAAGGATACATGCGCCCCAAAATTAATTGCAGCAATGTTTAAAATAGCCAAGACATGGAAGCAACCTAGATGGCTATCCATAGAAGAAGAGATAAAGAACATGTGGTATGCAATGGAATATTATTCAATCATCAAAAGAAGGAAATAATGACATTTGCAGCAACAAAGATGGACCTAGAATTGTCATACTGAGTAAAGCAAGTCAGAGAAAGAGAAGTATTGTATGACATCCCTTATATGTGGAATCTAAAAATATAAATGAGACAAATTAACTTATTTAGAAACCTGAAACAGACTCTTTAGAATTTATGGATAGTTAGAGAGTTTGGAATGGACATGTACACACTGCTATATTCAAAATTGATAACCAGTGACATCCTATAGAGCACATAGAACTCTGCCCCTTGTTATGTGGTAACATGGATGGGAGGGGAGTTTGGGAGAGAGTGGACATATGTATACAGAAGACTGAGTCCCTTGGCTGTCCACCTGAAACTATCACAACAGTTAATTGACTATGTGTGTGCTCAGTCGCTCAGTTGTGTCTAACTCTTTGCAATGGCATGGACTGAAGCCTGCCGGGCTTCTTTGCCCATGGGGATTCTCCAGGCAAGAATACTGAAGGGGGTTGCCATGCCCTCCTTTGTGGGTTCTTCCCAACCCAGGGATCAAACCCAGGTCTGCCGCATTGCACACAGATTCTTTACCGTCTGAGCCACCAGGGAAGCCTAATTAGCTATACTTTAGTACATTATAAAAAGTTTTTTTTAAAAAGTGTCGGTGAGGATGTGGATAAAAGAAAACCCTTGTGGACTTCTGGTAAGACTATACATTAGTGCAGCTACTATGGAAAACAGTATGGAGGCTCCTCAAAAAATTAAATTAGAACTACCTGATGATTCAGCAATCCTACTTCCAGGTAATTATCTAAAGGGAAATAACCCACTGATCTGAAAAGATGCATGCACCCACACATTCCTGGCAGCATTATTTACAGTAGCCAAACACAGAAACAATCTAAATATCCATCAATGGATGAATAGATAAAGAAGATGTGATACATACATTGTGGAAAATTATTTGACCACAAAAGAGAATGAAATCTTGTCATTTGTGACAGCATAAATGAAATTCGAGGGCATCATGCTAAATTAAATAAGTCAGAAAAGAACAATAAATATCATATGATCTCACTTATATGCAGAATCTAAAAAACAAACAAACAAACAAAATATATACACACAAAATGAGTCCATGGATAGAGGGAACAGATTGGAAGAAGCTTGAGGCTGTGGCTAGGGTGACAAAATGGGTGAAGGAAGTCACAAGGTACTCATTTCTAGTTAAAAAGTGAATAAATCATGGGAATGTAATGTAAAGCATGGTAACTTATAGTTAGCAACATTATACTGTATATTTGAAAGTAGCTAGGAGAATGGATCTTGGAGAAAAAAAACTATATATGGTAATTGATGCTAACTGAACTTACTGTGGTAATCATTTAACAACATTAAAACATAAAATATTAAGTATCAAATAACAAATATCGAATCATTATATTGTACATCTGAAATGAATATAATGTTTTACCAACTATAATTTAAAAAGGAGAAAGAGACTCACTGCCTTTCTTTCTCAACAGGCATGTACTGAGGAAAGGCCCTATAAGATCACAGTGAGATGGGGAAACCCAAACCAAGGAAGAAAGTTCATGCTGGCCCCTTGATCTTCTTCCAAGCCACCAAAGCTGTGGGCAAGTATGTTATTTAAGCCACCCAGTCTTTGGTGTTGTGTTTTTGCAGCTTGGGAAACTAATGCATATACCAACCATTTATTCATGGCCACTAAAAGGATAGCTGAGAGCTAGGCAGGTATCTGAACTCCAGGGAAGAATCCTTCACTGAAGGCCTCTGAAACAACCAGTGAGATCTGGAGTCTGGATAGTCTTCAGAAACATGAGTACTGGACTATATCATGTGTTTCCTTTGTTATATTTCTTTCACAGAGCTGTCTTAAGTATAAATAATTGCAGACAGTCTTTGAATTGAAGAGATGATGGTATTGAGGTTGGAGGACAGGATACAGTGAGTTAAAAGATTATAAAATAAATTGCTGATGCTATATCCTCAGTTGTGGTCCATCTGTAGTTTTTTTTTTTTTTTTTTAGAAATTATCTTGTTTTCACAGGCATCCAACTCACTAATTATATGCAAACAATAAGAATCAAACTTCTGCCAAAAGAATTAGCTCTGGAGCCAACAGCAACTTACTTTGGCATGACAGATGTATTCACTAGCATTAAAAACATTTAATTTTTTTATTCCTGAATTAAATGCTTGTAACTAGTTTCCAAAAGGGACAAGTAAAGATATGAAGACAGAAGACAAGTAACCCTAGGCAAAGCATTTGATCCTTATTATTAGGAAAATAAAGCTTAACCTCATTATTTTTGAGTTGGAGTTTATAAAGAAAATTAAAAAGAATACTTTAAGTTGCAGTGCTTTCATGAGATACAATGACTTAGCAATGATGGTTTGAAATAGAGTGTTTGGATCTAAGGAAAGTTCTCTGGAGTACATGTGGATTGGACTAGATGTCCAAGAGTAGAATTAAGAGTCAGTTGATGTGACTATTTTTGCTTGAAAGCATTTGCCAGCAAAATATAAAAGTTTAAAATGTATGTGACATTGGCATATCTTCAAAAGTAAAGTATTCTTTATAATTCATAATGACTAATGTATGGAAGAAAGTGAGGAAAAGAAAATTATCTGAACTTTAGAATTCCTCATTTGAATTGTTGTCAAAAAGAGTACTATGGTTCCAAACTCCTTCAGCTATTTATTTTAAATATAAATAATATCGAGATTTTAAGTTGGGCTCACTCATACCATGAACTTTTACATATATTACATAATTTTTCATGTACTAGATCCTCCCTAAAGATTCTACTATATATGTATTCTTTACTTATTTTTCTTTCTTTTTTTTTTTTAAATTTTTATTTATTTATTTATTTTTTTTGTCATACATTGATATGAATCAGCCATAGATTTACACGTATTCCCCATCCCGATCCCCCCTCCCACCTCCCTCTCCACCCGATTCCTCTGGGTCTTCCCAGTGCACCAGGCCCGAGCATTTGTCTCATGCATCCCACCTGGGCTGGTGATCTGTTTCACCATAAATAGTATACATGCTGTTCTTTTGAAATATCCCACCCTCACATTCTCCCACAGAGTTCAAAAGTCTGTTCTGTATTTCTGTGTCTCTTTTTCCGTTTTGCATATAGGGTTATCGTTACCTTCTTTCTAAATTCCATATATATGTGTTAGTATGCTGTAATGTTCCTTATCTTTCTGGCTTACTTCACTCTGTATAAGGGGCTCCAGTTTCATCCATCTCATTAGGACTGATTCAAATGAATTCTTTTTAACGGCTGAGTAATCCACGGACCTATGGACACCTTATCTTTGACAAAGGAGGCAAGGATATACAATGGAAAAAAGACAACCTCTTTAACAAGTGGTGCTGGGATAACTGGTCAACCACTTGTAAAGGAATGAAACTAGAACACTTTCTAACACCATACACAAAAATAAACTCAAAATGGATTAAAGATCTAAATGTAAGACCAGAAACTATAAAACTCCTAGAGGAAAACATAGGTAAAACACTCTCCGACATAAATCACAGCAAGATCCTCTATGACCCACCTCCCAGAATATTGGAAATAAAAGCAAAACTAAACAAATGGGACCTAATGAAACTTAAAAGCTTTTGCACTACAAAGGAAACTATAAGTAAGGTGAAAAGACAGCCCTCAGATTGGGAGAAAATAATAGCAAATGAAGAAACAGACAAAGGATTAATCTCAAAAATATACAAGCAACTCCTGCAGCTCAATTCCAGAAAAATAAATGACCCAATCAAAAAATGGGCCAAAGAACTAAACAGACATTTCTCCAAAGAAGACATACAGATGGCTAACAAACACATGAAAAGATGCTCAACATCACTCATTATTAGAGAAATGCAAATCAAAACCACAATGAGGTACCATTACTCGCCAGTCAGGATGGCTGCTATCCAAAAGTCTACAAGCAATAAATGCTGGAGAGGGTGTGGAGAAAAGGGAACCCTCTTACACTGTTGGTGGGAATGCAAACTAGTACAGCCACTATGGAAAACAGTGTGGAGATTCCTTAAAAAACTGGAAATAGAACTGCCATATGACCCAGCAATCCCACTTCTGGGCATACACACTGAGGAAACCAGATCTGAAAGAGACACGTGCACCCCAGTGTTCATCGCAGCACTGTTTATAATAGCCAGGACATGGAAGCAACCTAGATGCCCATCAGCAGATGAATGGATAAGGAAGCTGTGGTACATTTACTTATTTTTCACAGATGAGAAAATCAAGAGCAAAAAGGAAAACAAGAGAAACTATGACAATTTTCTAGTGACAATACAATGACTGTGGAATGAAGAAAAACCAGAGCCTATGATAAATGTTAGTAATTATTCCTCCTCGCCCACTCCCTCCATGCTTTAATTGTGCTCTCAGAAAAGTACCTAAAGCAAATATGCTCCACCTCTAGTCATGTGAATTGGGATATGACAACTCCCTACGAGACAGAACAGAAAGACAAAACATGACTTTAGGGTTCACCACTTTGTGGTGAATGTTATTACAGAGCTCTGCTGGGGGTACACCGGAGCTAGACCAGATCAACATTATAAAAGTAATTGCTTTGTCTATGATCGCTCTAAGGGAGATCCGTAGACAATAAAATACACAGCCCTACCAAGTGCAGGAAATGACAGCCACTGCCTAGAGACTTACTTTTTGCCATGATGCCATAGTAACTGTCAGAGACGTCTCCTGGATGGTGATCTAAGTGCTGCGAAGGCCCATATCACCCAGACACTTCTTACGTTTATACAGAGCTCCAGGTGCAAGTTAAGCTGAAAGTTAGTTACACAGTCGTGTCCAACTCTTTGCTATCCCAGGGACTATAGCCCCCCAGGCTGCTCTGTCCATGGAATTCTCCAGGCAAGAGTACTGGAGTGGGCTGCCATTTCCTTCTCCAGCCCTTCACAAACATTACGTGGAATCAGAGTGCTTCTCAGTGAATTGTGCCTCTTTCTGAAGCCTAAGTAGTAAATACAGCAACCGAAGTTTGCCTATCAGATCTTAATTGTCACAAACATGGTTATACTCTCCAGTCCTCTTTGTAAGGTAATTTTTTTTTTGAAAACTGCAACATGAAATTCGGTAATCAGAGATTTAAAGTGAATTTAAGTGTCTCCAAGACAAAACAGTGGGAAAATAATATGCATATAGTTGTTACAGCCCTTACCGTCTAACTCACCAGGGAAGCCCACAGAAAAAAATTAAAGACATCCATATTGAGCAAGAACTCTTAACTGACAGATTTTATTTTCTTGTGACTGTAGCCATGAAATTAAAGGACCCTTGTTCTTTGGAAGGAAAGCTATGACAAACCCAGAAAGTGTACTAAAAAGCAAAGATACCACTTTGCGAACAAAGGTCTACCTAGTTAAAGCTATGGATTTTTCAGTTGTCATATACAGATATGAGAGTTGGACCATAAAGAAGGCTGGGCACTGAATAATTAATACTTTCAAATTATGGTGCTAGAGAAAACTCTTCAGAGTTGCTTGGACTGCAAGGAGATCAAAGGAATAAATCCTAAAGGAAATCAATCCTGAATATTCATTGGAAGGACTGATGCAGAAGCTGAATCTGCAACACATTGGCCACCTGATGAGAAGAGCTGGCTGACTGGAAAATATCCTGATTCTGGGAAAGACCAAAGGTGAAAGTAGAAGGAGACTGCAGAGGATGAGATGGGTAAATAGCATTACTGACTCAGTGGACAAGAATTTGAGCAAACTCCAAAAGATAGTGGAGGACAGAGGGGCCTGGTGTGTTGCAGTCCATGTGGTCGCTAAAAGTCAGAAATGATTTATTGACTGAATAACAACAACCAATGTCACTGTATTTCTGCATAGTGTTTCTTTTTGAGAGCTTAAATGATACCAAAGAAAAGTATCCCCTTTCCCTTTTATTATACATGTCAGACTTATAGAAACAATTTTCAAGGTGCACACACTATATCACATTTAATAATGTTTGTGAGTCTGCCCTTTTGAATTTTTAATAAATGGTATGTAAAATTCATATTCATATTCAAAATAACATATTTTGACTATGTTAAATTTCTACTCAAATTTAAGTGCCAATTGCCTTTAAAAACAAAATATATTAACATAAATTTTGAAGATTTGTGATGAACATTTTATAGAACTAAATACTGTTCATTTTAACTGTTGTATAATATAAAGATATAAGTAATGTCATAATTACAGCTTTTTAAAGAGACTAAGTGGAGGAACATGTTTTCATTTTACATGGATGTGTGCGTGTTTATGTGTACCACTATATTTTGACCTTCTTCAGAGAAAAAATTTAATAAGAGGGTACAATCAAATATTATTAGAAACATAGGAAACCAAATTATTTCATATAAGATTAATCCATAGCTATGGATTAGAAGTTTATTACACTATAAGAACTTTTCATAGATAAAATTATAAATTACTTTGAGTTATCTTCTGAAAAAATCAGTTCAAGGATACAGAAAATAATATTAGCATCTATTTATAGTGTCCTTTCACTGCAAGTGCAAAAAGGCCTTATTTTATATTATCTCATTCAATCTAACAGAATTTTTATTGCTTTTTCTCTGGAATGAAGTTCCTGAAAATCATTATAGTAGGGGATTTCATTTTTATGTGTTTATAAGACATTTGCAATTTTGTATAATAATAGAAGATCTTAACTTCAGTGTATGGAATGAATTGTGAAAAAGAATCTTATCCTTAAACCTTACTTTACACTAGTAATTGTGTTACATATGACATTATCTTGAGTACTTAGAAACATGTTATTTTAAAAATATTAGTTCTGAAGTATTTCAAAATGAAATCACTTTTAAATATAGCAACATATTCAAAATATCTTTAAAATGCATTAATACAATTTTGACACTTGGGGATATAAGCATCATTTTAAAGTTTCGGAACATAAAAAAAAATAAAGTGAACTAAAGCAAAGTTTAAAAGGCAAAACCAAAAAATTACATAGCTAACATATTTATATTTATAATTACATGCAAATTAATTTTAAGCTAGACTTCTAATTTAACATTCTACAAATTTAACAAATATTCATTACATTAGAGTGGATCCTCTCTTTGCACATTCTTCTCCTATTTTCTTCACTTAATCATTGTCAGACCATTGATCCAATTACTACTCAGAGGAGTCAGCTCCACTGTCTGGGGCTGCTTACTGCCAAATGAAAATCAATAGAATCACCCATCATTCTCTATTCTGAAGAATGTGAGTATTGATTTTGAAAACCCCCAATCTACTGGTTTTAGAATATGGTTCATACTGTCTTGGGAGCTCCCTTCCTCTTACCAGCAATATGATGCATCACAAGGTCCTATCTATCAACTGACCCTCATCCTTCAGTCTGATTCCCACCATTACTCTGCTCTCTGGCTTCCTTCTGCCTCACTCTTTTTCTTCTCCCTATTATACCAGGGAATTCTTCCAGATACTTTAAGTCAAAAACTCAAAAATTATTTTTCCAGCCCTACTTTCATTCTAATTGTAATAATTCTCCATGCTTTCTGTGAGTCTCAGCCCAATGTATATTTAAAGTGAAGTCACTCAGTCATGTCCAACTCTTTGCAACCCCATGGACCTTAGCCCACCAGGCTTCTCCATCCATGGGATTCTCCAGGCAAGAATACTGGAGTGGGTTGCCATTTAGACATATATTTTTAAGATCTCTGTCTCCCATAGGCTCTCAGCAGTATGAGAGCAATCATTCCTCTTTTACTTACTGTTGTATCCTTTGTAACTCTACTAGCATGTTTGGGGTTTATTAGATTCATATGATGAATTTTAATAAAGATTTCTGTACATTTTTTTTACTTTTTGCATAAAAAACAGTATGATACAGAAAAACACTGGGAAAACACATTTTCTTATGGATTTTTCCCCTGGATGTAAATAAATGCTGAGTCAGAATTTTTGAAAGAATGAATGGGATTGGAGCTTGACTGAGTCCAGTTTCAGCTACACATCTGTTGCAGTCTTGATCATTACATCTATGAGTTGCATAAATTCTACAAAATGAATTACTTAAAGGATGACTTTTATTTTAGCACTAGAAATCTTTCAAACAAGGATATTCAATTATTTGCTATTGTCATTACTATATTTGATGCTAGTAACATGATAATCTTCTGAGATCAATAGTATTGAATCAAGCCAATATTTATTGGACAAGTATATATTGCTTTTAATTCCAGAAAAATTTAAATATCCAAGAAAAGCACTTGTAGAATATGACAAGCTAATCTTTTTTTTTTTAATATAGGCTTACCAGGTAGCACTAGTGGTAAAGAACCTGCCTGCCAATGCAGGAGGTATAAGAGACGTAGGTTCGATCCCTGGGTCGGGAAGATGCCCTGGAGCAGGGCATGGCAGCCCACTCCAGTATTCCTGCCTGGAGAATCCCACGGACAGAGGAGTCTGGCAGGCTACATTCCATGAGGTCACAAAGAGTCGGACATGACTGAAGTGACTTATCTCACTCAACGTAGATTGTCATTGTGCGAGGACAAATGTGTGATACATGGATGGAAGAACAAGGGTGAGAATAGTCAAGATATTTTACAGAAGAATTAAGTATGGCATACAAAATATAAGACAGAAAGTCTTATTTAAAGACATAAAACTAAAACAGTATTGTGCTTGTAACCAGATGGACAAACAGAATACATTTGAAAAACAAAACTATACAAATACCGAAACCTGATGTATGACAGAGTTTTATTTTATATCATTAGGAAAGGATGGAATTCTCAATAAATTACATTGAGAACAGAAATTGTGACACTATCTAAATCATCAAAATCATTATCATCATCATGATTATAGTATATTAAAAGTTTAAAAGTTAAAGAAAAAATTACAAAGGTTTCTAAGGTAGTATAAGAATATTTTCTCAGGGTAGTGACCCTATAGACACTAAATTTAAAGGAAGAGATTGCTAAAGTAGATTATACTGAAACAAAGAACTGTTCATCAATAAATAAATAAAAAGGAAATAAAAGCCAAAATCTGGGAGAAAATGTTTGCAACACAACATAACTGACAACAAGCTCATTGCCAAGATATATAAATATCTCCTAAGAATCAATAAATAGACAACACATTTTTTATAAAAGGCAATGATTGTAATAAGCACTTAGAAAACATACTTAAAAGCATTGAGACAACTGAAATGGTCAATAGACATATATAAAAGTGTTCAACTTCTTGGAAATCAGAGAAATGTATATAATTTAAATCAAAATTAGGCAGCACTTATATATATGTCAGATTAGCAAAAATAAAGGAAAAAAGCGAGTCTGGTGGAAGAATGTGTTAAAAGAGCAAGGTCACACATGGTTGTAAGAACTGAGATGACCTTAGTCCACTCAGCTATCAGCACAGAAAACTAAGGTGACTGGTATCATAATAACTATTCCAAGAGATACTTGCTTATGAAGATAAGGCTTTAAGCTAAAAAAAAAAAAAAGGCTTTAAGCTGATAAACAACTTTGCTCCAAGAAATTTCTGTGAACCAACACGTACAGACAAAGAGCATGCTTGTCTATGCAGACACTTCTCCTCTCTGGACAATATGTTGCTCACTTAGACAAACAGCTTATGAATCAAGCAATTCTCTTATCACTGTGTCTACCAATCAATCCTAAACTATTGCCATTTTTCCCATTAATGGTTATTTCTCTCAATTAAAACCTTTAGAACTCAAGCCTGGGCATTCAAGTCTCCTGTTAATATAAATATTTTCCTCAGAATACTCCTTCTTGAGATACTGTTAATACTAAGATTCACTCAAGGTGATGTCCTTCCTTTAAATTAGTGTAATAAACTTTGCTTCAGCAGTAGACTATTCTAGTGGTCTTTGGGGGATTCGGAGTCAACTATTCTAGTAAAGGGCTTCATTAGGAGCTCAGATGGTAAAGCATCTGTCTGCAATGCAGGAGACCTGAGTTCAATCCCTGGGTCTGGAAGATTCACTAGAGAAGGATATGGCAACCCACTCCAGTATTCTTGCCTGGAGAATCCATGGACAGTGGATCCTGGTGGGCTATGGTCCATGGGGTCACAAAGAGTCACACATGACTGCACAACTAACACACACTAGTAATTTAGCATCATCAACAAAGCTACAATATTAATACACTTATGTACCAGTAAATCCATTCCTGGGTATATATACTAGAGAAAATCATAGATTGAGACCTGTGCAAAAAAAATATTCTTAATAGTTGTTGGAAGCAATCCAAATGCTCATCAATAGTAAAGCAATGCATAGACAGATTTAGCATATTTATGCAATGGAAAGTTTTACAGTTATGAAAATAAACTACAGGGATACCTACAGATGTAAGTAGAGAGGTTTTAGCTTGGGAGGAGAGTGCTTATGTCAGGCGCAGCATCGGAATGTATATCTGCATAATTTAGAAGATAAATTGGAAACTGGTGAGGAAGTGACCTGTTACCTATGCCCACCTTTCATATGAAATTGTCCCTATTGGTGTGGATGAGAAGAAGCCTTGAACAGAGAGAAAGCAACCATATTGTTTTAGTTTATTTCCCTGTTGTGCTGTAAACTGCTTTTTTAGTCATTTGTTCAAAAAATGATCAAACAGACCCAGAGATAAAGCAGGAGACAAAGCAAACCTAGTCCCTGCCCTCGGGGAACTACATTCTAGTGGAGGGAAGACAAATAAAATAATAAAGGCTAAATTAGGGATGTAGAGAAAAAAGAGAAAGAATTTTAAGTCAGAAAAAGTAAGGACTTTGAAGAAAAAGCTGTGTGAGAAGGCAGGGGTGAGCATGCATGCATTCTCAGGCAGTCATGTCTGACTCTTTGTAACCCCATCGACTATAGCTTGCCAGGCTACCCTGTCCATGGAATTTTTCAGGCAAGAGTACTGGACTGTGGTTGCCATTTTCCTCTTCCAGGGAATGAGGAAGGATGTTATTTTATATAAGGTACTTGGGAAAGGTCTCAGAAACAAAGAGATACTTAAACGGAGACCTGAAGGAAGCATAGGAATGAGCCACATGGATATTCAAGAGAAGAGTCCTCTACACAAAATTGTGTGTGTGCTAAGTCACTTCAGTGGTGTCTCTTTGCAACGCATTGGTTCGTAACCCATCAGGTTCCTCTGTCTATGGGGATTCTCCAGGCAAGAAAACTGAACTTAGTTGCCATGGCCTCTTCCAGAGGATCTTCCCACCCAGGGATCGAAAAAACAACTTGTATGTCTCCTTCATTGGCAAGCAGATTCTTTACCACTAGCAACTTGGGAAGCCCTTTAGACAAAGGTAGCCTTGAAGAAGAAACATACTGCATTGTTTGAAGAACAGTAAAGAGTCCAGTGGAGCTTGAGAAGAAGTGGGAGATGAAGTCAGAAAAGTCTTGGGTTTAAATTTTTGACCAATAAGGGGGTAAACTCTTCCCCCTTCTTTACCTAACTTTCATGAGACCTTTCTGTCAGTTCCATGGAAATAAGAAAACTGCTGTCTATTAAAATGGCCAACCGGATGCATCTATGTGTTGGCTCTTTCTCTGCTCTTGCTTGAGGTCTTTTAATGCACTGCCAAAACTTCTTTCACATCCCTTATCATATCACTAATTAAATCATATTGTAGTTTTTCTGATTGTCTATATTTCTCAATAGATTTTAAATTCTGTGATAACAAAAACCATATATCTATGCATGCACACACACATATCTTATCTTACTGACCACTGCATTATCTTAGAGCAAAATATGCATACATACTTAATAAATACTGAATGCATGAGAATATATTCTTCAAATGAATTATGGGTAAGATACTGAATGCTATTATGAATAGAGAAACTTTTCTTGTTTACTGAGGCTATTTATGAAAAAAGCATTGAAATGATGATACTCTCTAGAAATTTGAATCAACCACATGTGGTCTATGCATATTTCACCAAGTTACTCAGTCTCTCTCAAACTCAGATTTCTTCTCTGTACAATGAAAATAGTATTTAATGCAGAGTGAATGAAGATGAGAAGAGTGAGAAGCTTATCTACCTGTAAGCTTATTATAAGATAAAAAGAGAGCACATGTATAATGAACAAATAATAATCTTATGCTCCACATTTGAAGCTTTAACATGAGAAGTATAGAGGCAACACTGAATAGTTGCATTTCTTCACAGTTAAGAGTGCTGATAAATTAACATAACTGGAATTTTCTCTCAACCTGATATCACTTTTCCACATCATTTACAGCCTGTCACTTTTTTGATAATAATATATTAATCATCTTTTATTGTGCATCTATGGGTAATCTATGGAGAAGGAAATGGCAACCCACTCCAGTGTTCTTGCCTGGAGGATCCGAGGGACAGGGGTGCCTGGTGGGCTGCCGTCTAAGGGGTCGCACAGAGTTGGACACGAATGAAGCGACTCAGCAGCAGCAGCATGGGTAATCTACATGAAAAATGATTCTTACCAGCTGACAGAAAGAAGAAATGTTACCAAGAGAGGTTCAGTAAAGCCCATATTGTTCCAAAAACCAATAACTTTCTTTTCTTGTTTGAAAATGGTTTTATTATTTCCCCAAGTCATCTGACATAAAACTTGCATTTTTTTCCTATTCTGAAATAACTCTGCTTTCTAAGATTCTCATCAATCTTGTGTTCATGCATTTATTACTTGGTCTTATATCCCCTTAGTGTGGTCATTCTGGGATACCCATCTGCCTTCATACCCTGCTTCCACTGAGTTA
Source organism: Cervus elaphus (assembly GCF_910594005.1). Taxonomy (NCBI): domain Eukaryota; kingdom Metazoa; phylum Chordata; class Mammalia; order Artiodactyla; family Cervidae; genus Cervus; species Cervus elaphus. Next base: position 28,338,356 of record NC_057833.1, on the reverse strand, counting down.
TCTCTACTCTAGATTAGCCAAAATTATTAATAAAAGCAGCTATGATGAACCATCATTACTTGCTCTTTGTTAGTTTCATTCTTCCAAACCAGGGGTTTTTAAAACATCCACTGTTAGTCTCAGAAAATGTTGATATTGGAGAGAACTTTAAAATATCCAAGAAGTGAAATGTTAAAAAAATAAAAAACACTAATTATGCATAAAGAGAACTATTGAGTTTATCAAACACAAAAAATGTTCTCCATTCTTTCCATGTTTAAAACAGATCACTTTTTTCAATATCCTGTGCTAAAACATAATGGAAAAGAATATGAATAATAATGAATATATATATATATAATTGAATCACTTTTCTGTACATCTGAAATTAACATCACATTGTAAATCAACTATACTTAAATAAAATAAATTTTAAAGAAAAGATGACTTTTAAGAGTATCACTTGCAAAAACTGCTATAGGCAATACTAGTTTGATAAGTCAGCTTGAACAGGTGAAGGAGTCTATAGGCCCAATTGTTTGAGAGAGAAGCTCCATGCAATTCTTAATTCTCTTACTTAATTGTGACCCCCAACCTCCACTGTATTAGTGCAAACATGATGCTTATGCTGAAGCTGAAGCAGGGTGCAGAGTACCTGCTAATAAATGGATCTTCAGAGAAAAAGAGATTCTAGTTATTTAATCGAACCTTTAACAACTCATTAATATAACTGATTAGTGAAAGCCATAGGTTAGGTGTTATGGTGCATTCAAAGGTGGGACAGAAGGGATAAATAACATTTCAAAAATTATAGTCTATTAGAGAAAATAAGGTACATTTATGAACAATTGTAACTCACTACAAAGCTGCCTACATGTTAATGACTGACATAGTGGATATTTTATTATATTTTCTGTTTAGGGGTTTTCTTTGATAGAGTCCTTTGTAAGATAACTGAATGCCATGCATATACTTAGATTCTCATTCTTGTTAAATTTCTTCAAATAATACATTTTTATTAATCTGTTTAAGTTTCTTGAAAATGGTTGCATAATTTATTTTGAAAGTAAAATGGTTTGAATTTAATTGTAGAAGTAGCTATATACAAAGCTAATGCACTTGGATCCCAAAATTAGTACCGAGACAATCTGTGTCTCTGTTCCCAATTGAGCAAATACAGCCATCTCATGGCAACCTTTAAAACTTTAGACACAAGATCCCAAGGCACAGTGGCCATATTTCCAAACACAACTTGGCGAAAAACAGCTTGATTTCGTAATTAACTCATTGAAATAAGGAAAATCTGAAAATGGCAGCTAGCTTGTCCCTAGGGTATTCTGAAGGGCATGAATAAAATAAATGTGAACCATTTCATTAGGGTATCTGAATCTATCTGGATCTTTGCTGAGGAAGTAAACAGGGTAAAAAATGTGAAAAGAAATAGCACATTCTCTCTTAACTTTTCATTGATTTGGGAATTAGTTACTTAGATCAAATAAATATCTTTATGGCATATAAATTAGGTGGCACTTAGGAGTTGTGATGAATATTTTTCTAATAAATTTCTTGTATTTAGATAAAATTTTTCATGGTTTGAGTTAATAATGAAAGATACACTAATTAAATACTTTGTTCATTAGCAGATTCTTTACCGACTGAGCCGAGGGAAGCCCAATGTATTTTACATTTTTTTTTTACATTTGCCATGTCTTCTGAAGTTTTCTGATACACTTTAACACCTTTTCAATGTAACTCTTTATTCCATGTCACACATTTCTCTTATATACTTCCTCTTTCCTTTATGTACTAAACTTGTTAATACAACCTGAACAAATAAGAATTAATGTCATATCTCTACAGGCTCCTAAATATGCATCTCTAATATTTCAATCTTTAATTCTATAAAATACATTATTACTAATATTTCAGCACTTAATAAAAATGTATAGTTGAACATAAATTGAATGTTAGTATTTTTTCCTTTTGTCAAAATTGACAAGGAGAAATTTTAGGATTTGTAAACTATTGCTAAAATTGGAATTCTATAGTTTTATTCAGTAGACTGATCACTGATAGCCATGCCTGATATCAAATATCTCTTAGACTGAGACATAAGAAATCAAATCAAGGAGTGAATAAATGCCAACAGGAAAAATGAACAACTGTTAGAGTGAATATTGTTTCAATATTTATATGGTTATTTCATTTCATTGGCAATCACAGAGTATTGGTTGAAGTCTGCATCAATATTGAAATGGAGAAATAATAATAAGTCTAAATGAATTAATTACCACTTGTTTAGTAAACAAAATCTTTCAAAGATGAAGTTCTTGGGTAAGCGATAAAATGAAATAGAAATACCCTGCTATACACAGAAGAATACATTCAGATGTTTCTATCATTGACAAGAATAACAACTCTTTAAGGGAAGGAAGGGGTTGTAACTTAAAATAGTTTATATTTTTAAGACTGTCTCATATCATAAATATGTTACCTTCTAAAAAACTTAGTTGTTTTGAGGGTACTTCAATTTGTGTGTTCACTTACAGAGCTTCTCACAGCGGGGCTTCTTAAATCAGTGATTCCTTGAAGGGTCTAAGGGTCTAGTCACCTCCTTAAAAGTAGAGGGTCATAACTGATAAGCATTTTAGATCCAGGTTGGCCAATAGGTTTAGCTCATATGTTGAATCCAATCAATACATAATGGCTGTCCAAGATGATGCATTAGGAAAGACTCTGATGATGATTTCCTTAGGATGGCTACCCATGGGACAGGAAAAGTGATTTACTTCATGAATACAGTGAATTTCTTATTTTCTTAACTCCATTAATACTTCATCAGATGCAGTGAAACTGGGAGTAAATGCATTAGCCAAACTCATCTTGTGACTATTTCCCACCTGCATTTCACTCTTTTTTTTCCTCCCTCATCTCCTGTTGCCTTTCAGGTGGTTACAATGACTAGACAGATCAAAGTAATAGCAACTTAACAGAAATGCTTCCATGGCTTAGCACCAATCTTGCCTTTTCTGAAATACTAATTCTTATTAATTTGTAGATAAAAACATTGCTATAATTGGTAGCAGATTTGATGGTTGTCTTTGAAACATTATTGCTACTCTGCAATTTATACTGTTTTGTATCAGCCACATATTGTAAATGGGATTGACTTCAGTTTCAACTGAAAGAAAGATTATTCTAAGCTAATCAGGGTAACTTCAAACCCTTTTCCATTGTGATCAGTTTATGTAAACCAGGCCTAATCCAGTCAGCATATTAATTACCCTATTCACAAATGTAAGATCAATTTAGAATAATAAGATTTCCCCCTCCACCAGCACCCCAAAGCTTTCTAGAAAGTAGCATCATTGCTGTCCTGAAAAATTCACCAGAAAAGAAATCTTCTCCTACTCTGACAGAGTTATGAATAGATATGATACTAAAAACTGCTATCAGGATTATTGTAGCATGGCTAAACCCTTTGACTGTGTGGACCATAACAAGCTGTGGAAAATTCTTAAAAAGCTGGGAGTATAAGACCACTTTACCTATCTCCTGAGAAACCTGTATGCAGGTCAAGAAGCAGTTGTTAGAACCAGACATGGAACAACAGACTGGTTTAAAATTGGGAAAGGAGTATGTCAAGGCTGTATATTGTCACCTTGCTTCTTTACCCTATATGCAGAGTACATTATATGAAATGCTGGGCTGGATGAAGCACAAGCTGGAATCAACATTGCTGGGAGAAATATCAATAACCTCAGATATTCAGATGATACCACTCTTGTAACAGAAATTGAAGAGGAACTAAACAGCCTCTTGATGAATGTGAAAGAGGAGATTGTGAAAAAGATGACTTAAAACCCATCATTCAAAAATCAAAGATCATGGCATCTGGTTCCATCACTTCATGGCAAATAGAGAGGGAGAAAATGGAAACAATGACAGACTTTATTTTCTTGGGCTCCAAAATCAGTGCAGACAGTGACTGCAGCCATGAAATTAAAAGACACATACTCCTTGGAAGAAAATCTATCACGAACCTAGATAGTGTGTTAAAAAGAGAGACATTACTTTGCCAACCATGGTCCATGTAGTCAAAGCTATGGTTTTTACAGTAGTCATGTACGGATGTGACAGCTGGACCATAAAGAAGGCTGAGTGCCAAAGAATTGATGCCTTTGAACTGTGGTGCTGGAGAAGACTCTTGAGAATCCCTTGAACAGCAAGGAGATCAAACTAGTCAGTCCTAAAGGAAGTCAACCCTGAATCTTCATTGGAAGGATTGATGCTGAAGCTGAAGCTCCAATACTTTGGCCACCTGATGCAAAGAACTGACTCATTGGAAAAGACTCTGATGCTGGGGAAGATAGAAGGCAGGAGGAGAAAGAGATGACAGGGGATGAGATGATTGGATGGCATCACCGAGTCAATGGACATGAGCTTGAGAAAACTTTTGGAGCTAGTGAAGGACATGGAAGCCTGGCATCCTGCTGTCCATGGCGTCTCAAAGAGTAGGACATGACTTAGTTACTGAACAACAAGAACTCCACTGGTAAGAAGTACAGTGTAGAGAAGGACAGAGCTGAGAGGATAAGAGATAAGTAGATCTGTTTTCTGCCTGAAGAATGCCTCTTCTAGACTTTTCAATTGCATGAGAAAAATAGAATTATTTTATTTTTATTAAACATTTATACATGGGTATTTATTAATAGTAAATGAAAACCTTCTGATATGTACCTTTTTAAGTTTTGATGCAAATGTTTTTAAAACAGATTACCCTCTCTCCTGTTTTCTTTAAAGTCAGTAAATATATGGATCACAATTCTGTTTCTTGATAACTCAGAAACATAATTGTGATTGTTCTTTATTATTTTATTTTTGAATACAGAAATATGACTATTTGAACCTCCACTAGGCTCACTAGAGCCACTAGAACCTCCACTCCTCAAGGCTGCTGTAATTTCAAATGCAATTAAGTCCTGAATCTTGATTTTTTAATTGAAATATTAAGTCAAAGTAAACATTGTTTATCTATCACAATGCCCTTCAAACAAAAAATTGTTTGATTCCTTTAAATCTAATTCTTTGCTCAGTTACTGAAATTCAATTCAATGTCATAAAAATTTTCGTACTTGTGGAATACATTCATTCTATCCTAAAATACCAGTTACTATGAACTCTTTAAGACAGATATTGGATAACTGAAATTATGACTCTACTAGATGGTAAAAAAAGACAGCTATTTTTGACATTTTCTATATCACACCAACAGCAGAAGAATTTACAGGTCCAAAGATTATTTTTTTTTTAGAAATACAGCAGATATTCAGGTTTCCCTGGAGAAGAAGGTGTACATACATACATATGTAATTCACTGTTTTCTAAGGAATAATACTGAGAGAAATTAGCACTGAGAGACTGTATCATTGATAAATTAATCCCACATTGTATGTGTGTGTGATGTGTGTCTGTGCACACGTGTGCAGGCATGAGGGGATCTTTTATTATAGTCACCCAAAGGAGCAGTGGGTATTGTCCCCATAACATTTCAATATCATGAACAAAGTTCATTATAACAGACTCCAATACACTGCCCAGAATCTTCTTGCTTGTTGTGTTATATTAGATATTTTTTAATAAGTGATCATTGCCTAGGGATTTTAACTTTTTTATTATACAGAGTCTCTGTGTCAATAGCACTTTTTGGAAGGACATTTGACCTGTCTACCGGAGCTGATTTGTTGTGCATCAACTACTCTGCCCTTTGCCTCTTAATTCTACAGTCCTTTGAAAATGATGTTGTCCGAGAATGGTATGACAAGACAAAGAACCTCTTATTAAAAGTGAGGAAAAATGCAGAAATTAACATTAAAATTCACTATCTACATATTAACAGATTTCTGAAATAAGAAGGGCTTGTGTTTAAAGCATACAACATTAAGTTATCACCAAAAAAGTTACTTTTAGGCTACTGCTTCTGGAAATCTATTAGCTCATGAATACAACATGTCTCCAGTATTGCAGGACACTTCCTAAAGTTGGCTCACTGCCTTTAAAAGACTCATAGTATGCAGGTGATCACAGTGCTTCCTATTCTGACTTATATTAATAGCGTATTTATATTCTGTAACAAATATATGCCAAAATCAGTTTTATGTATATATACATACATATATATATATATACACTCAGAGAATAGCAGTTTTTCCAGTTATTTCTATCTTCATATGCAGTAATAACTTCTAATATGTTGGAGCAGAATACTTATACTTTGATGAATAACTTCTTTTTAAAAAAGGAGTCAAATTTTGACAAGTTTATATTGTGTAATAATTTGCTTTGGAGTAATAAAAGTGAAAAAGAAAAACATAATAAATATAAGGCATGACTTTAGAAACTATAATATTTGCACAGTATAATGGAAAACGATAAACCAAATCTCTCTAGGCAAGAGGAAATATAGAGAGTACACTCTCCAACTTTAGTAAATGAAGGTATTGAGTTTAATTACACATTTATAAAGAAAATACACACCTGTAATATTTCCCACTCAAAGTATAAGAAGTTGGTTTAATATCACATCATCTCCCTTGAGTAGTTCTAACCAGAATTCTTTGTTACAAAGTACAATCTCTGCATTGAAAATACTTATTTGGTATATTTTCTGGTTTAGCTCATGGCATAAACACATAGAGTATAGATCTCTATGGAGACATTTGGCATCTAGTAACAATAATTTTATACAGCAGAAAAAAAAAATCCAGAGTTTTTGAAGATAAAAACAAAAGCTTTAAATACGCAGCTTCAAAATAACCTCAGATATACACATAAACAGGATTAAAGAATATCATTTTGTTTGTTCTACTAAATAGGATACAATAATCTCATATTTTATCCAAATAATGTATCAAAACATTAGAGGTACTTGGAAGACAATCAGATTTGCTCATTTGGATTAGAAATCATAGCCAGGTTTTCTAAGCATTTAAAGAACTACACCAGAAATTCTATTAGCTCATGAATACAACATGCCTTTGAAATTCAAGAAAATGAATAAAAAATATTTGGTCTCATCCTTTTCCTCTTACTTTATACAAGACTATGGAGCTATATTTTTAAGCTAGAGCTGAGAATTCTATCTCAAGAGAAATAAAATCATTCTGTATTTTAGTTTGCCTCTATATTCTTTAGTTACAAGTAGGGTTTTTTAAGTTTTTAGCTACCATGCTATAAGAATCAGTATTATAACAACTGATACAACTATAGTTTAATAATGACATTTAAAGATACCTGTAGATTCACATTTTCAAATCTTGTTTTTAAAATTAAACCATGGAATGTTTCAGGCAAGAACAATGATGTGGGTTGCCATTCCATTCTCCAGGGTGTCTTCCCATCCCAGGGATAGAACCTGTGTCTCCAGTATTGCAGGTGGGTTCTTTGCCTGCTAAGTCATCTGGGAAGCCCCCGTTAGCAGACTATGACTCCATTAATCAAAGTGATTCTGGTTAATAATTTCTAAATGAAGATAAACAGTCAAATGTAATTAATATTAACAGAAATGGTTAAAATTTTGAATTATTTAAATATTTTTTATCACTGAGGACACAACCATTAGCCTTTATGCACATGACTGCAAAACTGAGCTTAAATTCATAGCTCTAAGTAAGAGCAAATGCAACTATATTGATAGAATATAAACTATAAGAATTATTGCCTTAAGTTTTAGGATTTACATAAAAACTGCCTTACTCTGCAATGCAATCTCACTATGACACTTTCTCTCTATATATAATGGAAATAAATATTATATGACTCTTACTGTTTTCTCTTGGGACATTGTCCAAATAATTTCAGTAAAAGATTGTATTTTGACATCAATAAAAAAGAAGAAATGTATATCCATTTAAGAATATTTTGAAACCATATACTACTAATAATATATTAATATTACATAATGTATACTAATTAAGAATAAAAGAACTTTTTGTTTTTTTACTTAAATAAGGTGGGAGAAACAATGAAAGAATAAGTTGATATTTCTGGAGGAAGCTCATAAGCAGAATTAGGTCATTTGCTGGTTTCCATGGTACTACATGTATAAAGTATTTTTCTGTTTTATTGAATGCACCATTCATACTCAGAGGTTTTAAAATATAACATGGAAAATTTAGGGTTCCAGAAGAAAAGCACTATTAATTCAATAATATTATAGATAGTACATTTTCTCTGACACTCAAATGCTCTATATTCACATTTGATTTTAAAGCTCTTGTCTTGTAAACATAGCTATAGTGTTTTTGTCTTGTTTAAAATACAAGCCATCATTCATCATTTATTGAATATCTATTATGGCAAAATTTTAGCAATAAAATGATGACAAAATATATTAAATCCCCAAATATATAAAATAAATGTGCTTTGTCGCTCAATCATGTCTGATTCTTTGTGACACCATGGACCATAGCCTGGCAGGCTCCTCTGTCCATGGGATTCTCCAAGCAAGAATTGGAGTGGGTTGCCATTTCCTAGAGGGTGTTATATCAAGTAAAAGTAGATCAAAGTAAGGGATATCAAGATGTGTGGAGCTTTATATGGAACCTATTTGTGGATAATAGGAGAGAACAGAGGATCAGGCATAAATGAAGTGAAAAACAATTTTAAATGTCCAAATAATTGATTCAAAAGTTATAGTGAACGAGGGAATATATTTCTTCTCCAGTAAAAGAAAAAAAAATTGTAAAAATACACAACATGAAATTTACCATCTTAACTGCTTTTAGATGTATAGTTCAGTGGTATTAAATATATTCATGATGTATAATCATCACCACTATCCATCTCCATATCTCTTTTCATGTTTTGAAACTGAAACTCTATACCCAATTAAATAGTAACTTCCACTCCATCTCCCCTCTTGCTTCTGAAAAACCATTCTGCCTTCTGTCTCTCTGATTACAACGTCTTCTAGGAGTCTCGTGTAAGTGGAATCATACAGTATTTTTCTTTTTGTGACTGACTTATTTTACTTAACATAGTGCCCTCAAGGTTTATTCATGTCGTAACAAATGTCAGAGTTTCTTATCTTTTAGAAGTTGAATAATATTCTATTGTATGTACACACCACAGGTTGCTTATCCATTCATCTGTCTATGGGCACTTAGGTCGATTCCATATTTAATTAATTTGAATAATGCTATTGATACTATCGATATGGAGTAAACAAATATCTCTTTAAGATGCCACTTTCAATTCCTTGGGGTATATACCCGGAAGTGGAACTGGTGGATCACGTAGTAACTCTGTTTTTAAATTTTTGAGTTTTCCACAGCAGTACTACTATTTGGCATTGCCACCAATAGTTTGCAGGGGTTCTGATTACTCCAGATCCTCACCAACACTTGTTATTTTCTGCTTTGTTTTGTCTCTTGATGTTAGCCATTTTAATGGGTGCAAGGTGGTGGGTGGATATGCTTTTGAACATTTCTTCCCTCTTATAGTATTGTCTCCCTGTAGATTCCATGGAACATTCTACCTTGGATCATTAGTCCTCTCCATTTTGCAGTTGGTCCTCATTATGAGTACTGTCTGGGTAACACCATCTGAATCATCAGTGATGATCAAAATGCTCCATAACATATGCTACTCAATGCCGTAGTCACTAGCCATATGTAATCACTAAACATGAGAATTGTGGTTAATGAGATGGAAAAAACAAAACCCTAATCTAATATGATTTATTTTAATTAAATTTAAATCAACCTGTGACTAGTGGTGATTATATCAGATAATGCATTTCTAGATCCTAATTCTGAACTCAAACCTCACATGTCCCACTGCTTCCTTTGAATGTCTTATAGCATCCAAAATTCCACATATCCAACATCAAACTCATTATCACTTTTTTCAGGCCAGCCCACAATTTAATTAGTTCAATAACACTAACTTTGTCCAAGATAGAACTATTCAAATGATCCTTTACTATTCATTCTGCTTCATGTTTCATATCTAGTAAATCATGTATCCTGTCATTTAGTCTTATAAATGACTTTCAAATCTACCTTCTGTTTTCTAAAATACATAACATCATTTCTCACATATTACCAACAACAACCGGCTCTTTAAAGAACTCTTGGGGGAAATTCATTGATATTAAGATAAAATTGGGATTCTTAAATTCCTCAAACATCAATTCTCTGGTGAATTCTTCAAATCTCTTGTGCTGTGCCTAATCACTCAGTCATGCCTGACTCTTTGCGATCCCATGGACTGTAGCCTGCGAGGTTCCTCTGTCCATCAGGATTCTCCAAGCAAGAACACTGGAGTGGGTTGCCATACGCTCCCGTCCAGGTGGTCATCCCAACCCAGGGATCAAATTCAGGTCTCCTGCATTGCAGGCAGATTCTTTCCTCTCTGAGCCACCAGGGAAGCTGGAATCTCTTAGCCAGAGGTAAAATCTCTTAGAGCTAAAAGCGTCATCCTCCCCTCTCCCATTCTTTATCCATATTACTATCATATTGTTTAGTAATTATATTGAAATATTTTGCTTACCTTGGACCCACTCCTGTATGTAAATTGTTTTGTAATTTAAGTGTTTTGCTACATCCTTGGCTTATAATAAGCTACAATTAATAGAATGCTTAGATAACTAATAGCATTTTATCAGCTATGTTAAAGATTTAGAAATATAATGAGAAAATTCTTAAGTGTAGAAGGAGAAATAAGCCTATTTCAAAAGATAAATCCATGGTGATTTTTATTCATTTATTTAAAGATTAAGCAGCTAAGATTTATATTGGCATTTCATTTATGTTTAGTCTCTGGAAGAATTAGTTTGGCTTCTATGATAAATTAAAAAAAAACAAATGCTATTTTTAAGGTAATTATAGAGGATAAGAAAAACATCTTCAACATTGATGTAAGATGTGTCCCCTCGGCGGGTTTTATACTGTACCACTTGACTGTAGCTGAAGCCATGATAAATTATATATTTTGGCATCAACAGTGAGCCCCATTTATTATTTTCTTAGGTTTTATGCTTTATAACAAAAAGAAAAATTCCAAGATAAATTCAAACTTGTAAAACACTTCTTTTTTTAAAAAAGAACTACAGGATACATTGGAAAACCAGGATTCAACTCACAACTCACATCCCATGTATAAGTGTCATTTATTTATTATTTGTCTTAATTCAAAAAAGCACCAATGATAAATTCGTAACTTTTTAATACTTAGAAATTTTAATTTAATTTGACATAAATTATATTTGTGAAAAGAAAGGTCTAGAGTGCAGTTAATTTGGAAAAAAATAACAGATTGTATTACATGAATATTTGTATAAGATATATGTATTTATTGTATTTATTTAATTAGATAACATTAAATACATAACTGTGTTATAGTGGTGTGTATCAAGTTAAAATTTCCGCTGGGAGAATAAGGACTAGTATCTTCAATATTTCCATTACTTCTGATTTCTTGAAAATGGTTTAGTAGTGATATAATATCAATAATAGCTGTGCTTTATCATTTTACAAAGTGTTCCTCAGATTTCATATTATTTCCATAATTGGCAGTAACAGAATTTATACCTATCTGTAACTTTTTTGTTAAAAATCCAGTGCTATTATAATAATATACTACTATGTGAAATAGTAGTATACCAAACATGTGATATACTCTGATAATACCACTATTATCGCTACTAAAACAAAATATTCTAAAGACCTCAACCCTTCACAAATGAAATTTTATACTCCATTTGTACACATTAACTTGTTAATATATTCTCAGCATTTAATTAATTAATTTAGTTATATATTTTCATGTCTAATTATTGTTTATTTTCACATTGTATAACACAAGGAATATAACCCATATTTTATAACAACTATAAATAGAGTAAAATCTTTAAAATTTTGAATTACTATTGTATACATATAACTTACATAATACTGCATCAACTATACCTCAATTAGAAAAAGAATTGATTTTTTAATATAATCATCAGTTATTGGTCTGTTTGATTTTGATAGAATTGCTTATCTTAGTCCATAGTAAAATAATAGGAGGTACTTAAAATCCTTTCTAGTATACTCTAAAAATGAATATATATAGATTTCTCTTGAATGGCTATTTTCCTTTCCTCCATTTGCTAACTGAAAGAACAAAACCTCAACTTTTTCATGAATACATTCCTCTCTTACCTTGGTAATGGTCTCATGAAGATTGAAAAAAGGATCCATTTCTTCAATTTTAGTTGCATGTTTAGGAAAAAGAGCCTCAGAGAGAAAACTTGGACCCTGTGGAAAACCAGAAAATAAGCATTTTAAACTCTTCATTGATTTTGTTTTTCAAGTGCTTACTGGATTTTCTTTAAAGCTACAAAAAGACTCTAAATTTTGTCAAGGTTTCTGTTGACTGTTGAGTTTCATTCTACTGATCTAATTAATCATGAGATATTCATAAACTAAAATAAGCAGATTCTATAACTCAACATTATTTGTATTTATCAAAGGATGTTTTCTTTCTCAGAAAATATCATTATTTGCATTTCATAAAAAGGGGTGGGGGACGAATTGCAAACTTATTACAGAGTAAGATACCTTGACTGCAAAACCATATCTGAAACCCCTTTCAGATATGGTTTTGCAATTTAATTCTTTAAGCAAGCATTAAATTCTATGCTTAAAGGCTAGTAGAACGGAATGCTTTTGAATGAAACAAAGTCTTGGCAACGAGGTGCATAATATTATAAATATTACAAAACTTCAAAACTATAGTAAGATATATTTCAGATAGAATGAACTCATGAGGTTATGTGTTGCCGATAATGTATAAGATGTTGTATGAGACACTTAGAGTTAAGATGGTTGAAATAAATCAAGATACTGTATTAATTATTTTGTACTTGCAGGTATACATAAAATTCAGATTGCAAGAAGTCATAGGGGGCTGATAGTCCATTATGGTCTAAATATTTATTGCCCTCCCCCCAATTCATATGCTGAAATACTAATCTCCAAAGTAACGGTATGAGGAGGTGGGGCCTTAAGGATGTGATTAGATCATGAGGATTCTCTTCTCATAATTGGGATTAGTGTCCTTATAAAAGAGACCTCACAGAGCTCCTTAGTCCTTTATATGAGATAAAACAAGAATTCTGCCACCTGGCAGAGGGCCTTTACTGACCATCAGTTCAGTTCAGTTCAGTTCAGTCACTCAGTCGTGTCCGACTCTTTGTGACCCCATGGACTTCAGCAAGCCAGGACTTCCTATACATCAACAACTCCCGGAGTTTACTCGAACTCATGTCCATTGAGTCGGTGATGCCATCCAACCATCTCATCTTCTGTCGTCCCCTTCTTCTGCCCTCAATCTTTCCTTGCATCAGGCTCTTTACAAATGAGTCAGCTCTTCACATCAGATGGCCAAAATATTGGAGTTTCAGCTTCAACATCAGTCTTTCCAATGAACACTCAGGATCTCCTTTAGGATGGACTGGATGGATGTCCTTGCAGTCCAAGGTATTCTCAAGAGTCTTCTCCAACACCACAGTTCAAAAGCATCAATTCTTTGGTGCAATTCTTTGGTTCTTTCTTTATAGTCCAACTCTCACATCCATACTTGACTACTAGAAAAAACATAGCCTTGACTAGACAGACTTTTGTTGACAAAGCAATGTCTCTGCTTTTTAATATGCTGTCTAGGTTGGTCATAACTTTCCTTTCAAGGAGTAAGCGTCTTTTAATTGCATGGCTGCAATCACCATCTGCAGTGATTTTGGAGCCCCCCAAAATAAAGTCTGACACTGTTTCCACTGTTTCCCCATCTATTTGCTATGAAGTGATGGGACCAGATGCTATGATCTTAGTTTTCTGAATGTTGAGCTTTAAGCCAACTTTTTCACTCTCCTCTTTCACTTTCATCAAGAGGCTCTTAGTTCTTCCTCACTTTCTGCCACAAGGGTGGTGCCATCTGCCTATCTGAGGTTATTGATATTTCTCCTGGCAATCTTGATTCCCGCTTGTGCTTCATCCAGCCCAGTGTTTCTCATGATGTTCTATGCATATAAGTTAAATAAGCAGGGTGGCAATATACAGCCTTGAGGAACTCCTTTCCTGATTTGGAACCAGTCTGTTGTTCCATGTCCAGTTCTAACTGTTGCTTCCTGACCTGCATACAGCTTTCTCAAGAGGCAGGTCAGGTACTCTGGTATTCCCATCTCTAAGAATTTTCCACAGTTTGTGGTGATCCACATAGTCAAAGTCTTTGGCATAGTCAATGAAGCAGAAATAAATATTTTTCTGAAACTTTCTTGCTTTTTCGATGATCCAACAGATGTTGGCAATTTGACCTCTGGTTTCTCTGCCTTTTCTAAAACCAAGTTGAAAATCTGGTTGTTCATGGTTTATGTATTGTTGAAGCCTGGTTTGGAAAATTTTGAACATTACTTTACTAGGGTGTGAGATGAGCGCAATTGTGCAATAGTTTGAGCATTATTTGACGTTACCTTTCTTAGGGATTGGAATAAAAACTGACCTTTTCCAGTCCTGTGGCCACTGCTGAGCTTTCCAAATTTGCTGGCATATTGAGTGCAGCACTTTCACAGCATCATCTTTTAGGATTTGAAATAGTTCAACTGGAATTCCAACACCTCCACTAGCTTTGTTTATAGTGATACTACCCAACCATGCTGGCACTCTAATCTTGAACTTCCAGCCTCCAGAACTTAAGAAATAAATTTCTGTTGTTTATAAGCCACTCAGTCTCTGATACTTTGTTATAGCAGCTGAAATTGTTATAGCAGCTAAGACACTACCTCAATGCTCTTGTAGTTATTAACATTGTAAGTATATTATGGAATTATTATTATCTACATATAAGTTTTATTTGAAAGCCTGAAGTAACTATAGCTAACTTGTCTAGAAAAAATATGTCTTAGGACAGGATATAAGTACTTATGAAGATGATAGATAGAAAAAAGCAAGATGGTAGATAGGTAAGTTTTTAAAATTTTATCATGGGAATGAGATTAAATCTAGTCTATACCAACAATGACCACACAGGGTAACAAATTTTATTTGAATTCTGTTAAAACTATTTATTAGGTCAATCCAGCAGTAGAACAAATTACTTTGGAATCTATCAATGGTGGGAAAGAAAGTTAGGATGATATAGTTGATAGACTCGGAAACCATACAGATGAGAAGCAAAACCAACATAATTAAAAGTCTCTATATGTTAAATAATTCCGTGATCAAGCATATTCTTCACTCCTTATTTTGAACAATACTATACTTTTTTTTTTAAGTTAATTCATTGTTTGCTCTAGCATACATGCATTTTTGGATTAGACCACGAATCAATCAGTAAGAGTTTACCTATCAAGGCTAATAGCTTATTTATCAAAACTTGTTTATGTTCCTCTCCTCATTTTGCTTGCCATTCTAAAACTAATTTTAGAAACTACCCAGTTCCGACCAGCACTCCACTTTTTAAGACCTGCCATAAAACCACACAACTGAGGCTTACAATAAACCATAAATGTTCTCTCCTAACCTCCCCTCCCCCCATTCTAAGAGACTACTAAGATTCTCTGTTATGGGTTGAATAACTCATATGTTGAAGTCCTAGCCTTTAGTACCTCAGAACATGGTCTGATTGGGAAATAAGTCATTGCATATATAATTAAATTAGAATGAGGTTATATTGGAGTAAAGTGGATCCCTACCACAATATGATTAGTGTCATTACATAAAAAAGGAAATTTAGAGACAAATTTGTAGACAGGGAGTGAGCCATGTGAACATGAAGGCAGAGATTGGAGCTATGTGTCTACAAGCCAAAGAAGTACAAAGAGTGCCCCAAAAGCACCAGAAGCTAGGCAACGGACTTGGAACCGATTCTCTGTCACAGACTTCAGAAGAAACTAACTCTGATAACACCTTGAACTGTCAAGACAATATATTTATGTTGTTTAAGTCACTCAATCTCTAATGCTTTATTATTCAGGCCTAGGAAACCAATAAACTCAGTAAAGGTGGTATTCTTCTTTACTACAATAAGTATAATACATTTAATTTTGTCTATCAATTGGGTTTTGTTTTGGTATTTTGGGCAGTCAATATAGAATCAGGTTAAAATTTTGATTTGCCATAGTTCTGTGGCATCTTAATCTCTAAA
Organism: Cervus elaphus; assembly: GCF_910594005.1. Lineage (NCBI taxonomy): Eukaryota > Metazoa > Chordata > Mammalia > Artiodactyla > Cervidae > Cervus > Cervus elaphus. The sequence continues at coordinate 28,322,189 of NC_057833.1, read as the reverse complement.
GGATTAGTTACAGAGGCTAAGAAATTTTGGAGATTTACATACTTCACAGAGATGTTGTGAACAGTCAAAGCCTGCTAATAGGAAACACTATGTTAATGGCATTGATGACATTGCTAAAAACAATACATATCATAATAATAATGATGAGAGTGGTAATGATGTGTTAGTGATTATGGTAGGATGCTGAACTAAAGAAAATCCAAAGACTCTATGATCCTCAGAGAAAGTGTACAATTTGCATGGAGATATCTTTGAATTGATTTTAGTGAAAGTATGACATGGAAAATTTGTGGCATTCATTGTCATTTAATAATTTAACTTGAAGTCCTTAAAAAGTTTTCCCCAAGAGTAGTTGTAAATAAACTTCTTAAATTAATTTTATCTTATTAGTATATTTAAGACTTCATAAATAGCACAAAATTAAAATACCTGCAAGCCTCAAACTGGATGATCCCATAAGAATATAAATTGGGAATTATAATTAATGAGGTTTTATTGAACTTTCAATTATTCAAAAGCAGAACATATTGATTTAAATCATCCATATATGTCTTATTCTCTAATATAACTCCCTTCTCTATCTTGTTCCTTCACCTGCCTCTTACATATGATTCATATCATTCTTTCTTTCTAGTGCATTTTTTAAATCATTTAAAAAAATATGCTTCTAACACTTACTATATGTCAAGTACTACACTAAATACAGAATATAGTCCTTAACCTCATGGAGTTTAATTTAATGGGATTTGAGTCCATAATAGATCAAACATCACTGTCTGAAAATATTAAGACACTACCATTCTTTTTCATGTATATATGAATGTAATAATCATCATTTATGAACAAGTTTTTGCATATCCTGACATAAAAAAGTAATGAAAAGATTTTTTAAAACAGGATATATTCATTGTGAAAGTTTTCCCTGCTATCACATTAACTGTGAGTGATGGCTGTTTGATAGTAGCTCCCGTCTGTTGATGAAGAGAGGGAAGTAAAACAGCCTTAACCATTTAGAGAGCACTTCTGTTTAGAAAAATTCATTGATAGACTGAAATGAAGAAGTAAACCAAGATATGCAAAACTTACTTGTGTAGGTATGGAGATCATAGTAAAAATACTACATAAGAAGGGATAGTGATAAGAAAAGGCTATCCAGGATCTCGTTTGAAATTCAGTTCTTCTCCCCAGTCTCTAACTTAAACGTCCTTTCTGTAACATTTAACAATATTCAACATACCTTCCTTCTTTCAACTCTTTTGCCTAAAGTCCATGATTTGACTCTGCTATTTCTCTATGTATAATTTTCTACCTATAACTGGATTCTCTTTTCATTTTTGAGCCTTTAATGTTTCTAGGTGGTCTGTACAGTCTTCTATTTTCACAGACTACCTAGGTGGTTTGGTCTACTTTTCTGGCTTCAACAACCAATCTCAGATTGATAGTTCCCAAAACTTTAGCTAAATTCTTGCTTTTAGCTCATCATTTTTTTCTGCAAGATCTTTCAGACACATCAACTCATAGTCCAAATCATGAGCATATGTTCCTCCACTGTCACCTTCATTTCTTATCTCGGATAATAGCATAATACCCACATTTTGCCCAAATGTGAAATTGTATGCTATACCCAATTCCAGTTTGTTTCACCCTTAGTACCTCAGAACTACACTAGCCACTTTCCTTCTAATCCATAGGTTTAGACAATTCTCTATAATTTCTTATTTGCTGCCATAATACAGTTACTTATTACTTCCACCCAAACTATGGCCCTTATTGTCTGTAGATGCAAGTCCAAATTCATTAGTATATTTCACAACCTACCTTCTTTCATCTTTAAACAAGTCTTTCTTTCCCTTAAGCTCATTTGCATGATTTCCATACAGCTGCTGGTTAAGTCACAGCAGTTGATTTATCCGACCTTAAATCTATCCTTACCTTTACTATCTCTGTCCCATTGTGCCATTTCTTCAGCCTGGAGTGTTTTTTCTTTCTTTTTCTTTATCTGTTTATCAGGCTTCTTTCTATAATTGTTTTTCTTGATCCTTGAAAACCCATCAGAATTCATATTTTTTCCTGTCATCTTTTCCTATCATTTTGTATTTGATTTTTACTTATCATTTATTATATTTTTGTTATAGTTCTGTTTTTATCACTATGACACAAACCTTTTAAGACTAGAGATTCTCTTCTTATTAAAATAGTCTAAAACTGTCAGGCAAACTTGAGTAATTAATCTCTCAGAAATTTCCTCTACAAAGTTGAAATGTAAATATATTTGCCCTCCTAATCCGAGAAAGTTTATGTCAGGATCAAGCAAAATAACAAATCATATAAATACTCAGTAAGGAGAAAAGGACTACACTAATACTGGATGGTTTTTTATTTTTATCATGCTTGCCAGGAATTGCTTTTCTATATAACCAAGAGTCAGGGTTTTGAAATTTAAACTACTAAAATTTTGCATTTGCATACTAAATAGCATCACTGACTCATTCCACATGAATTTGAGCAAACTCTGGGAGAGAGTGAAGGACAAAGGAGCCTGGTGTACTGCAGTCCATGGTGTTGCAAAGAATCGGACATGCTTTAGTGACTGAACAACGGCAACATACACACATTCCCTCCTTGTTGAGCCTCCCTCCCTGGCCCCACCCCAGCTCCTACCATCACAGAGCCCGGAGCCGAGCTCCCTCTGTTACACGGCAGGTTCCCGCTAGTTATCTATTTTACACCTGGTAGGATATGCCAATGTTACTCTCTTAACTCATCCCCCACCCTGCTTCTCCAGCAGTGTCCACAAGTTCATCCTCCTCGTCTGTGTCTCTATTTCTGTCATGCAAATAGGTTCAGCAGTAGCACTGAGATTTTTGCTGACATTAAACAAGATGCACAGCCCAATGCCTGGCACATGGTGAAACAAAAGAGCCATTCTTTCCAGCCTCTTCTCTCTTGATATTCTCATGACCAGATTTCCCTTTCTTGTTTCCTTCCCTTTATGAAGATAGTGAAGGACAAAGGAGCCTGGCATACTGTAGTCCATGGGGTCATGAGCTGGACATAAATTAATGACTCAACAACAACAACACCAAAACAACAAAAATGTGAAACTTCTCTTTTAAAGTCTACAGTTGCTAAAGTTTGAAAACCATTTCTGTAGGTGATAGGAAATCCCTGGAGGGTTTTGTAGAGAGTAAGTGATATTTTCTTTTTTTTTTTTTAATTATTTTTTATTTATTTATTTTTTTTATTAGTTGGAGGCTAATTACTTCACAACATTTCAGTGGGTTTTGTCATACATTGATATGAATCAGTCATAGATTTACACTTATTCACCATCCCGATCCCCCCTCCCACCTCCCTCTCCACCCGATTCCTCTGGGTCTTCCCAGTACACCAGGCCCGAGCACTTGTCTCATGCATCCAACCTGGGCTGGTGATCTGTTTCACCATAGATAGTATACATGCTGTTCTTTTGAAACATCCCACCCTCACATTCTCCCACAGAGTTCAAAAGTCTGTTCTGTATTTCTGTGTCTCTTTTTCTGTTTTGCATATAGGGTTATCGTTACCATCTTTCTAAATTCCATATATATGTGTTAGTATGCTGTAATGTTCTTTATCTTTCTGGCTTACTTCACTCTGTATAATGGGCTCCAGCTTCATCCATCTCATTAGAACTGATTCAAATGAATTCTTTTTAACGGCTGAGTAATATTCCATGGTGTATATGTACCACAGCTTCCTTATCCATTCATCTGCTGATGGGCATCTAGGTTGCTTCCATGTCCTGGCTATTATAAACAGTGCTGCGATGAACACTGGGGTGCACGTGCCTCTTTCAGATCTGGTTTCCTCAGTGTGTATGCCCAGGAGTGGGATTGCTGGGTCATATGGCAGTTCTATTTCCAGTTTTTTAAGGAATCTCCACACTGTTTTCCATAGTGGCTGTACTAGTTTGCATTCCCACCAACAGTGTAAGAGGGTTCCCTTTTCTCCACACCCTCTCCAGCATTTATTGCTTATAGACTTTTGGATAACAGCCATCCTGACTGGCGTGTAATGGTACCTCATTGTGGTTTTGATTTGCATTTCTCTAATAATGAGTGATGTTGAGCATCTTTTCATGTGTTTGTTAGCCATCTGTATGTCTTCTTTGGAGAAATATCTGTTTAGTTCTTTGGCCCATTTTTTGATTGGGTCATTTATTTTTCTGGAATTGAGCTTCAGGAGTTGCTTGTATATTTTTGAGATTAATCCTTTGTCTGTTGCTTCATTTGCTATTATTTTCTCCCAATCTGAAGGCTGTCTTTTCACCTTACTTACAGTTTCCTTTGTAGTGCAAAAGCTTTTAAGTTTCATTAGGTCCCATTTGTTTAGTTTTGCTTTTATTTCCAATATTCTGGGAGGTGGGTCATAGAGGATCTTGCTGTGATTTATGTCGGAGAGTGTTTTGCCTATGTTCTCCTCTAGGAGTTTTATAGTTTCTGGTCTTACATTTAGATCTTTAATCCATTTTGAGTTTATTTTTGTGAGAGTAAGTGATATTTTCAAGTGTGCATTCAGGATAGGGATACACTGATACATATGTGGGGGATACATTTAAGAGAGAAATTGTGGAAACAGGGAGTACAGACAGAAGGCTATTTCAGTAACAAACTGAGAAAGAGTCAGAGGTTAAGCCAGGACAGTGGAAAGAGAAATAGAGAGGAATAGATATGTTTGATAAATGTTTGAGATAAAATTGGTAATACTTTTCAGTTAATTGGATTAGAAACCTTAAAAAGGGGTCAAGATTGCAAGTATTTCTAGATTTGATAAAATGAGTGATAAACATTGGAGGTGATGTGTTTGTGGATATCCATATGATGTTACCCAGTAAACGAGTGATTGTATCATTCAAGACCAATTTGGTTCAAGATTAAATTGTGAACTAAAGATGATAATACTTTGAGAAGCATGTACATGGTAATTGAAATGTAAAGTGGACCACATGTAGCCTTAGAAGTATACTGAGTGTAGCCACAGATATCTGAATGACAATTGACATTGATTATCAGTGGCATCTCTGAATGACATTGATATTTAAGTGGTGGAAGAATAAAAAGACGACCCATGAAGACATTATAGATGGAATCATCAGAGAAATGTAAAGATAACCATGTGAGTGTGAGTTCATGGGAGTCAAAAAGATAAAGACTGCTTAGGAAGTAACAATCTATTATCAATGCTTCAAAGGAAGTGAAGAAATACAATTAGATAAAAATTATTAATTGGAAATAGAATTTCAGAGACTCCTGGTGTTCTTTGGTGGTGGTGGCAGGGTGGGTTTCTCTGTGGATTCATGAATACAGGAGACAATGCAATCAGTTGAGAGAATAAATTTCAGAAGAAAAAAGAGGAATTATCAGTTATGAACTAACTACATTATTCTCTCTGGAAAATAAAATTAGGCTGGAAAGTTGGAAAAACTGACCAGTAACTCTAGAGAGTAAACAAATCAAGGAAGAGTGTATTTGTTGTGTTTTAGACATGACTAAGGTGGATATATTTTTAATTTAAGAGAAAGCATGCAGAAGATAGAGATTTTTTAAAATGCCAGAAAATTTTGGGGAAATAAACAGATCACAGTCTTAAAGGAAAGGAATTCAAAGCTCCCTAAAATTACCCAGAAATTAGAATTGTTAGTATATAGCCATTGATTAAAAAAAAGATGAAACGAGGGCAGGTTATATATATATAGTGGAAGACAATGTTAGCATGCAGACAGAGGTGAAGAAAATTAAAAAAAAAACAAACTCAAATTTTATGTATAATTCAATTTTAACCTGAATTGAATTGACTAAATTTTAACTCACTACCATGCCAAAATATACCCTCTGCATTTTTATCCAGAAATAGCCATTTAAAATATTTAGTCCATGTAGATTTAGTGGGTGTTGAACTAGACAAAATCATTGTGCACACACTTTAAAATATATATATATATATATATAGTTGGCAGTTAATAAGCATGACCTGGAATGAAAAAGATAGAATCAGCACTTTCTGTATAGAAGCACCCTATACATAACCACCTAATTTAATCCACATACTTACCTTTAAGGTAGAAACTAGTGTTACTCTCTCTTTACCAGTGGAATGGACAACCAGTGCACTTCAGACATTAGCACAAGATTGTACCATACATAAATGGTAGAGCTAGATTTGAACCCATGTTTCCTTGACTCCGTAGCCCACACTTCCATTCCTATGTCACACACTTCCTCCTCATTGCCAAAGTTCTTCCAGTCTAAGGTTCTGTGCGTTTGCACTTAAGTAAGAAAAGTTGTTTCCCTCACTTCTTGTTCCAATTTACTCCAAGTTCTAGTCTACTCTGTAAGCAGCATAAACACTATGCACAGTTTAAAGGATATAATCAAAGACTCCCTGCTTAAACTAAATAAAGTTGATTCTAAAAAGTCCTATGTGCACCTTACTCATTGCAATATTCTCTTTTCTGCAATCAGAGAATATACACATCAATACTTAAATTTAATATATGAAATTAAAACACTTGCTAGCTTTGAATGGCACTGACATTTAAACATTCATAACATGCTGGGCTGACAAAAAAGGTAATTAGAGCCATAATTTTTGAAATATAGCATTCACATCACTATTCAAAGTAAAACAGACCTGAGATAATGCAGAGTCTAAATAGAAGTGTAACAATCCAAAGGTCAAACATGGAATATCGGGACACTATTTTTTTAATTCATTTTTTTTTTTCATTTCAATTATTTTTTCAAGTCCTTAGATGGTCCATAGCATTGGCTTTATTGAAAATATTCAAGGCACCTTCATAGTTCTATTCATATTGATTTAGCATCCTAATTTGAGACTTGAATCAGACATTAGCAATCTTAATTCAACCCAAATATAAAAAGCGAAACTTGGAAAATTCAAGTGATTAAATAATTTTTACAAAGTCACAAAATATCTATTACAAAACCAACACTAAATTTGGCTCTGTGTGTTTTGTAAACATTTTGCTTTGCTTGAAAAGTACTTTTGAATGGGGATGATAATTGTAACACGAGTCTTAAAATGTGAAATTTTTCATTTAATTCATATTTATTTTTGAAGTTCTTATATGTCAACAAAATACTTTTATGGGACCTGGTTTTCATATTTTAGACTTTCTTCAAGCTCACCTGCTTTACATATTTTGCCTCCTTTCCTCTCTTAATCATTAAATGTGTGCCTATCTTACCTATTAATTAATACATACTATGAATCATGCACAAGCTGGAATCAAGATTGCTGGGATAAATATCAATAACCTCAGATATGCAGATGACACCACCCTTATGGCAGAGAGTGAAGAGGAACTAAAAAGCCTCTTGATGAAAGCGAAAGAGGAGAGTGAAAAAGTTGGCTTAAAGCGCAACATTCAGAAAACTAAGGTCATGGCATCTGGTCCCATCACCTCATGGGAAATAGATGGGGAGAAAGTGGAAACAGTGGCAGACTTTATTTTTTTGAGCTCCAAAATCACTGCAGATGGTGATTGCAGCCATGAAATTAAAAGACGCTTACTTCTTGGAAGGAAAGTTATGACCAACCTAAATAGCATATTGAAAAGCAGAGACATTACTTTGCCAACAAAGGTCCATCTGGTCCAGGCTATGGTTTTTCCAGTGGTCATGTATGGATATGAGAGTTGGACTGTGAAGAAAGTTGAGTGCTGAAAAATTGATGCTTTTGAACTGTGGTGTTGGAGAAGACTCTTGAAATTCCCTTGGACTACAAGGAGATCCAACCAGTCCATCCTAAAGGAGATCAGTCCTGGGTGTTCATTGGAAGGACTGATGCTGAAGCTGAAACTCCAATACTTTGGCCACCTCATGCGAAGAGTTGACTCATTGAAAAAGACCCTGATGCTGGGAAAGATTGAGGACAGGAGGAGAAGGGGACGACAGAGGATGAGATGGCTGGATGGCATCACCAACTCAATGGGCATGAGTTTGAGTAAACTCCGGGAGTTGGTGATGGACAGGGAGGCCTGGTGTGCTGTGATTCATGGGATCTCAAAGAGTCGGACATGACTGAGCGACTGAACTGACTGATTGACTGATGAATCGTTAATTAAATAGTCTGTGCTTACATTTTATTTGGTTTTGTTATTCACATCATACCTGAAGGCAGGGAACGCTAAGCTACAGCAACAAAGAGCCAAATAATAAAAGGTGCTCCAAGCAGAGTATTTCACAAATTAAGGCACTGTTATTATAAATACCTTAGATAATATCTTGATGCTAAATAATATGTTGATGATAAATAGTTAAGAATTAAAGCTAAGTGCATGTGGTAGTGGTTATTTAGTCACTAAGACGCCTCTGACTCTTGCAACCCCATGGAATACAGCCCACCAGGCTCCTCTGTCCATGGGATTTCCCAGGCAAGAATACTGGAGTGGGTTGACATTTCCTAAGTGTATGGAGAGGGAAAACTATTTTCTTAATAAACATTAATTATTCCATTTGGTAAAACAAAATGGTGTTTGCTGCTTCCAGATCTGTGCTGTCATTATGGATAGAAGAACATGTGACAATCCCACATTAAGAGCAGGCTCATTGGGAAGAATACTGCAAAGGTTGTATTAAAAAGTTAATGAGAAATAACTAGATCCAAAGTATGATTTATCAGCCCTGCAATGTCTAGGATCTCTATGAAGAGTTGCCATTAACTCTATGAGAGGCTACCCTGGTAGCTCAGCATTAAGGAATCCTGCAGCCAATGCCAGAGATATGAGTTCAGTCCCCGGGTTGGCAAGATCTCCTGCAGAAGGAAATAGCAACCCATTCCAGTATTCTTGCCTGGGAAATCCCATGGTCTAATAGGCTACTGTCCATGGGGTCGCAAAGGGTTGGACAGACTTAGTGACCAAACAACAACACATTAACTCTATAAATGAGTTATAAGAAATAACTTATCTCTTTTTACATCCTATCCCTAAACTTCCATTAGAATTCTTTTGTTTCTTGTTTATCTTCAGCAAAGTAAGAGGGAGGAGCAATCAACTTGCTGATACTTGCTATCACTCCGCAGAGGCACCAATGCAGCATAGTTTCACAGTAGGAAGGAAAAATTATATATTATTATATATTGTTGTATTTTCTATTCACTTCTAGTCAAGAGTTCTCTGCTCTGATGCCCTATTGCACATACTTTCAAAAAATAAATATAATACAATATCAGTTTATAAAACAGAAAGATGTCTGAAAAATCAGCAGCAGGCTCTTCACTGTCCGTATCTATAATTAGTGACTTTTGCATCCTGGGTTCATTCCCTGAGACTTTTATAGGTGATTCCTTTCTCGCCTCTTCTAGCTTTTGGATTGTGGCTACATAACTCAATATTTCTGCCTCTCATCTTTATGTGACCTTGACCTCTGTGTGTCTTCTCTTTTGTCTGTGGTAGAGATACTCGCCATTGGATTGAGAGCTCAACCAGATAATTCAAGATGATTTTATATCAATCCCATAGTTCAGTTGCATCTGCACAGACTCTTTTCTTCATAAATGGTCACATTCACAGGTCCTAGGTACATATGGTTTTGAGGACCACTTCACCATATTACTATTGCTATCCTCTTGTCTTCAATGGGAGTTCTATACTGAAGCAATGGATAGTGTTTCTAACACAAGAACTCAAGGTTTCCATTCTAATTCAGACTTCATTCTTGCTCCTCCTCTTTTCAAGAACAACCATAAAATTGAAGGATTTATACATCTGTGAAATAACTTCAGGTGAGGCACACACTGAAACTGTTCTAATTTAGTGGTCATAAATTAGCTACAAATTAAATGAGTTATCTGGTTAGGAAGGTGTTTATATAGATACGTAGGTGTGTGTGAGCTCTCAGTCACTAAGTCATATATGACTTTGCAGCCTCCTGGACTGTAGCCCTCCAGTCTCCTCTATCCATGGGATTTCCCAGGCAAGAATACTGGAATGAGTGGTCAATTCCTCGATCTCCCGATCCAGGGATCAAACTTGTGTCTCCTCCTATGGCAGGCAGATTCTTTACCACTGAGACACCTGGGAAGCCCTTATACAGATACACAATTGTCAAACCATATTTTAAGTGTGCATTTTATTTTGTATAAATTTTATCTTAAAGGAAAGCAGCCTACATAGATAAGGGACATTTTTATCATCTTAAAGAAAGAAATGTTTTCTTGCCTTTCTTCTAGTAAATTGTGAAATATTATAAAATTGCTCATAATATCATCTTTTAATCATTTTAATAGGGTCTGAGGTTATGTCTCTTCTTTAATCCATCATGCTGCTAATTTTTGTATCATTTCTTGATATTTATAATCATTTAAAATCCTTTGCAATCATTTAAAATTCTGACTGTTGTCATCTTACCTCTATTATTTCTTAAAAATATATTCTACATTTTAAAGTTTTCTGCTGCTTGAACACACTTTTAAAAAAAATATGTAGCCACAGTTATTTAAGATCAGAAAAGTGGTGTTATCACTACCCTTATCTTATAAATAAGTACTGAGATTCAGAGAAGTTACCTATCTAGATTCTGCTTGTGAGTGGTACAACCTAGATTGGAGTTCAGATCTTCATCTTCAGTCTGCTACTACTACATTTCATACCCCTGCATTTCAAATGCCCATGTCAAGGTAGACTAGCAATCAGCCTTAGATATTAAAGAAGATACTATAGAAATTGCAAGGCAAAAATAAGAAGTGTTTGGTTTAGTATAAAACTAAATTGAATAGAGATAATTTAAGGTTTAAAAATTCATGATAAAATTCTACACATAAATCACCTACTGTTGAACTGTTTTATAGTACTTGTTGAGTGAACAGAGCCACAGACAATCTCCTTTACTTAGTTTTCTTGTCTCTACCCTTTCCAAGGCTAAGCTAAATGAATATTTTATATATATGGCTTTTATTAGTGACATGAATTAAGTATTTCCTAGTATCCATAGAAAAGGGAGGTAAAGGTCATGTATAGTTTCAAAAATAACATTTTATGAATTCAAAAATTGTTACTGAATAATACCAGAAAATTTCAAGGAGTTACAGAACAAACATGTTTATACACCATATTTTCATCTTTAATTCTCCTGAAACTGAAACTTAAAATAAAATCTTAAAGCTTTAAGTGTGTAAGAGGAATATTAAAACAAAGCCTATCTAGAGAACTGTGAATTCAATAATGGTGATTTTGGTAGTATCATTTACCGAGTGCCTACTATGTATTGTATTGTCAGGAAGTGAATGCTCATGTATTTTTGCATGGCTAGGATTTTCTGAGCAAATTTTACTGGAACCTTGTATTAAATGACAAGCCTCAGAAGTGAAATAATTACTAAATAGTGAAAGAAACCTGAAGACATTCACCTTTCTGGAAATATGTGTCTACTCTTTTAAGGGAATAAAACCCATAACCCTGGGAATACACTATTATATGACATTCATAACATTGCAAAAGGTATGTAATACATCTCAGTGGGAATCCATTGAGTTGAAATAAATGGCAGCTTCTAATTTTTCCTGTTTGTTTGTTTTGTTTTGTCTTAAGGTACTTAATTGGTAAATTTAAAGTTGGCATTCTCTTAGACGCGTGGGAGGGAGACTCAAGAAGGAAGGGATATCTGTACACTTATAGCTGACTCATACTGCTGCACAGCAGAAACGAACATAACATTGTAAAGCAGTTATACACCAATTAAAAATAAATTAAAAAAAAAGAGATTTTTAGAAATGCAGAAGTTCTGGTCCCTCTCTAGTCCCTAAATCAGAACCTGTATTTTAGTAAGAACTCCAAGTAATTTGTATGCACACACGAAAATCTGACATGTACTGGTCTAAATAAGAAGAAATTTAGGAAGCATAACAGTGGATTTAACTGCATCTTGACTTGAAACTATCAGTTGCAAGAGATATTTGGGGGACAACTAAGGAAAACTGAATATAGATTACTAGATTATAGTAAGAAATTATGATTATTCTGCTTGGTATGATAATGATGCTGTGATTTTGTAGGAGAGTGTCCTGAAAATTTTAGGGATACATACTTAAGTATTTAGGAGTGAAATCTCATGTCTGTATTTTACTTCAAAGTATTTCAACAAGAAAAAATAGTGGATGAAGCAGATATATATCAAATGTTGTGCGTGTTGTGTGTTAGTCACTCAGTTGTGTCTGACTCTTTGTGACCCCATGGACTGTAGCCCACCAGGCTCCTTTGTCCATGGGATTCTCCAGGCAAGAATACTGAATGGGTTGCCATTCCCTTCTCCAGGGGAGTCTCCCTGACCCAGGGATCGAAGCCAGGTCTCTCACAGTGGAGGCAAATTCTTTGTCACTGAGCCACCAGGGAAGCCCATATAGCAAAATGTTAGCAACTGTTAAGTGTAGGTGATGGATATGCAAGTGTCCATTATGAAAAATTTGTATAATAAAAACTAGAAATAAAAAAATTAAGTTGGCAGAGTCTCAACATGTTTTTTATGATTGATATCATTTATCCTAAAAAATATTTTAATCTGAGAAATACTGATTATATGTTATGGGCTCTTTCATCATGTGAGTTTTAGAGATTAAAATGTTGATTTTCAGTACACTTATTCAATTTTTCTGAGTACCTTGTGTGAGAACTGAAATCTCACTATGGTCAACTGACTCTTAAACATGCAATTATATTTAAAACACTATATCGGATCAGACAATTCTACTATTTCAATAATATACAGCCTAAGAAGCTTAGTAGGCACATTCACTACTTCAAAACAATAATTAAACTACTTATGTGAAACACTTTTATACAGAAGTAATAGCTACACAGCAAAATGTCAAGATAATACAGATTTCCTGATTGGTAGGAAGCTTACCAGAATTTTCAATATATATGCTAAATACTGCTTAGCAGAAGGTCAGAACACCCTCGGCATTTGAATATAATCTGATCATGAAAGAGGACTTGTAATTTAAGCCAGAGTTTCTAAACATTTTAAAACCAAGTACCACTTAAAAATAAATATTAAATATCTTGACTGTTTCAAAGATTCTGGCATGCCTTGTCTGTGTGGGTCAAGTATTAAGGAGTGATGTGGAGAAGTTACACTACCCTTGAGAATCACTGGTAAGCAAAAGATACAGGCTTATACATAGATTTTTACTCAAAGTGAAAAAAAAAATCTATAGATAGTTATACTATAAAATATAGGAAGTTATGTCAATCCTTGAGTTCTGTAACAGACATTGAAAAAGATGTTTTATGTATTATGAATAATCCTAGTATAGGACACAGCAAATATTATTTCAGCTAGGGCTTCCCAGATGGAGCTGGTGGTAAAGAATCTGCCTGCCAATGCAGGAGAGACAAGAGATGCAGGGTCTGGAAGATCGCCTGGAGGAGGAAATGGCACCTAATCCACTAGCTCAGTCAGTACAGAATCCGCCTGCAACGCAGGGGACCTGGGTTCAATCCTTGGGTGAGGAAGATCCCCTGGAGAAGGACATAGCAACCCACTCCATATTCTTGCCTGGAGGACTCCAGTACAGAGGAGACCAACAGGCTACAGTCCATGGAGTCGCAAGAGTAGGACACGACTTAGCGACTAAATCACCACCACCCATATTCCTTGCCTGGAAAATTCCATGTACAGAGAAGCCTGGTGGGCTACAGTCCATGGATCATGAAGAGTTAGATGTGACTAAGTGACTGAGTACAGCACAGCACAGTTCTCATAAAATTCCTATCAAGTAGATACTATCATTATTCCACTTAATAGATGAAGAAAAATCTCTTATCCAAGGAGTAAAGCTGAGAAATGAACCCAGGCAATATCTGTTCTCTTATCTTTTCTCTTATAGGCATATAAAACACACTGCCTATAAAATATAATATAGTATTGACTTATATGGTATTGAGAGCCTTTACAGATAAGAAAAAATGAAATCCATGTTCATCTTGTATACATTGCATAAATGAATAAAATATACATATGTGTGTAATGTAATTTAAAATCTTTCCATGCCCTGAACTTCTCTTACCCTGTAAATTCATCTCTTAAGTAATTTTCAATTTACTATTCTATCATATTTTAATTTTTAGATAGGATATATGAAACGAAAACTTTCCTAAATATTTTGGATCCTTATACTAATTTAGACACTAAAAATTTTGTCTCCATTTTTGCATGAAGTTTAAATAACCTCAGAGTAAAAGAGGCAATACTATAACCTCAAGTAATTGAATGTTTAGCTGAGCACTGTGTTCTTTTCAGCTTGCAGACATAGATGGTTCCCTTAAACATCATTTGCACTTATAGGTGATTATAAATTTCATAGTCACTTAGCTGGAGTCCTGGAGCAAGTTCCAGGAGGAGCTGCTATGGATGAAGGAAAGGCACACACAGGACTCAGAACAGCAACTATTTATCAACTCTTCTAACACTTATTTCAGATGTAACTGGCTTAGCTCTCCTTGTGCAGGCTGACTCCACCTGGGGGTAGGGTACGGCAGCCAATGGCGCTGTAACACAATTAACGTCCTGGGTATCACTGAGATTTCAAGACATACAAAAACTGAGTTGCAAGATAGAAAAAGAAACATTGGTATTTGCAGATCTTGGAGGGAAAGAAGTTTTCTCAATAGTGAAGAATCCAAACTTTAATATGGTCTTTAGTAAAACCTGGTCTCCCTGGTAAGGTCTTGAGTCAATTTAACAACATAATTTCTTGGAGGTCAGAGCCTGTTAGCCTCCTGAAAAGTTTTCTGTTGAACAGTCAGTCAGTGCTTTTCTCAGAGCTGTTATTTAATCAACTATGAAAGAAATGAGGGATTTAAAGGTCTTAGAGTTAAGGGCAAAAGAATCTAAACATCAGGTTAAGAAGAAACAAATACATTATTCAAATCCTGCGAGAGATACTGTAGTCCTTCAAAGTCCCTTTGCTAGAAATAGGAAGAGATTACCTTTATAGTCATGACCTCATGTTCCATAATCTGGGTGAAAACACCTGGGGAAATTAAACCTGGAATATTATCCTATCTGAAATTTTGTGATTCATTCTATTTCTCTTATTATTAGTTTAAAATCTTTCCATGTGTGTGTCAAATACTAAGTCCAATGTAGGTTAAATAGTGGAAAGACCAGAGAGGCTCAATGCAGGAAATGATTAGCTATTTAAAGCTCTCCCAGTCTGTCTCCCTACTTCCCCTTTTTCTAGCCCACATCTTTGGTCTTTCATTTAACATATGAATGACTTCACATTAATACAGTCAGATAACCCTGGGCAAATTATGTATTTCTATTCCTGTTACTACTTGCTAAAGGCTTAATGAAAGTCTTTATTTCCCTATGTATCCCAAGGAGCACAGGTAGATTTAATTTCAAGGACTGAAAATGATTTTTGGAATATCTTTAGTTTGAGGCAATGTTTCTCTTTAGCTACACATATTCGTTTTAATCATTCAACCCATTTATTCATGTGGAAATCAATAAAGACACCAGATTAATTCTATTAATTCACTAAAGCAAAAATCCTATTTAATTGAATAAATAAATGTTAAAGAAAAGAGCTACTATTTTAGCCCCAGTGGATTAAACATGTA
Organism: Cervus elaphus; assembly: GCF_910594005.1. NCBI lineage: Eukaryota > Metazoa > Chordata > Mammalia > Artiodactyla > Cervidae > Cervus > Cervus elaphus. The sequence continues at coordinate 28,306,558 of NC_057833.1, read as the reverse complement.
TGCTACATTTGTCTCTTAATAAAAGTCTCTGAAGATGATTCTAAGCTTGAATTCAAAATATATCCAACCTTCAACACAAAACAGACCTTTTCCTTTGTGATTAAAGTATAGAGAAAGAAAATATGCTTTTGGTTGATTTCTGATAACATCTTTTCTTAATTTTCATTTGAGAATAATCGGTTATTTTGATTCCCCTCCTCCTTCATCCTCATTCAAAGACAGTGAAATTAAAAAGACATTGATGTTTTCCTTTTCAAAAAATGGATCACTTCCGATTCAGATTCTATTGGATATTAAAATTCCAGACTTAAGACTAATTGCTTCCTTTCTTATTAATTTGGACCCAATTTTCAGCTGCCCTCAGGTCACTCAATGGTAATTAATTGATTTATGAATCAACTGAAGAGGAATTCAGATTGCAAAAAAGAGAGAGAGAAACTGTTTTTCTTTAAATTTATGACCAGCATTTTTTAAATGACTCAATTCTAAGTTTTTATAGTCATAATTAAGCATAGTTCACATTTGTTAAGTTATTTTTAGAGAAGTTGAATGTTCAAATTTAATTTTTATTTTATATTATTTATTATTTGCCTTAGAGTAAGAGTTTTAATCAAAGTACACATACACTAAATAATTAGTAAGTTATTCCACTGTTATTTGATAGAATAACTGAATGTGAAGGGCTACAGTAATTCTCACCAACCTCTCAATACAGGCAGTGTGGTAAACCAGGCTACATAGGAATTTTGAACATAGGTTTGAATTTTGACTCTCTTACTTAATATGGTGACTTTGAACAGGCAGTTTAGTTCTCTGACACTGCTTCTTATGAGTATTTTGGAATTAATATAATGCACACAGAATGATGACACCACCCTTATGGCAGAAAGTGAAGAAGAATTAAAGAGTCTCTTGATGAAAGTGAAAGAGGAGAGTGAAAAAGTTGGCTTAAAGAGCAACATTCAGGAAAGATCATGGCATCCGGTCCCATCACTTCATGGCAAATAGATGGGGAAACAGTGGAAATAGTGGAAAGACTATTTTTCTGGGCTCCAAAATCACTGCAGATGGTGATTGCAGCCATTAAAAGACGCTTACTCCTTGGGAAGAAAGTTATGACCAACCTAGATAGCATATTAAAAAGCAGAGACATTACTTTGTCAACAAAGGTCCATCTAGTCAAGGCAATGGTATTTCCAGTAGTCATGTATGGATGTGAGAGTTGGACTATAAAGAAAGCTGAGCGCCAAAGAATTGATGCTTTTGAACTGTGGTGTTAGAGAAGACTCTTGAGACTCCCTTGGACTGCAAGGGGAGCCAATGAGTCCATCCTAAAGGAGATCAGTCCTGGGTGTTCATTGGAAGGACTGATGTTGAAGCTGAAACTCCAATACTTTTTCCACCTGAAGTGAAGAGCTGACTCATTTGAAAAGACCCTGATGCTGGGAAAGATTGAGGGTAGGAGGAGAAGGGGACGACAGAGGATGAGATATTTGCATGACATCACCGACTCAATGGACATGGGTTTGGGTAAATTCCGGGAGTTGGTGATGGACAGGGAGGCCTGGTGTGCTGCAGTTCATGGGGTCGCAAAGGGTCAGACACAACTGAGTGACTGAACTGAACATAGAATATCATTGTATACTGTTATTGTAGTTATGTATTAATAACATAATAACAAAGGAGAAAAGGGAAGATATACCCATTTGAATGCAGAGTTCCAAAGAATAGCAAGGAGAGATAATAAAGCCTTTCTCAGTGATAAATGCAAAGAAATAGAGGGAAAAAATAGAATGAGGAAGACTAGAAATCTCTTCAAGAAAATTAGAGATGCCAAGGGAACATTTCATGTGCAAAGATGGTCACAATAAAGGATGGAAATTGTGTGACCCTAACAGAAGCAAAAGATATTAAGAAGAGGTGGCAAGAATACACAGGCAGAACTATACAAAAAAGATCTTCATGACTCAGATAACCACAAGGGTGTGATCACTTACCTAGAGTCAGACATCCTGGAATGTGAAGTCAAGTGGGCTTTAGGAAGCATCACTATGAACAAAGCTAGTGGAGATGATGGAATTCCAGTTGAGCTATTTCAAATCCTAAAAGATGATGTTGCAAAAGTGCTGCACTCATATGCCAGCAAATCTGGAAAACTCAACAGTGGCTACAGGACTGGAAAAGATCAGTTTTCATCCTAATCCCAAAGAAAGGCAATGCCAAAGAATTTTCAAACTATTGCACAATTGCAATCAACTCACACACTAGTAAAGTAATGCTCAAAATTCTCCAAGCCAGGCTTTAACAGTAAGTGAACTGTGAAATTCCAGTTCTTGAAGCTGGATTTATAAAAGGCAGAAGAACCAGAGATCAAATTGCCAACAGCCACTGGATCATCAAAGAGGCAACAGTTTCAGAAAAAACATCTACTTTTGTTTTATTGACTACGCCAAAGACTTTGACTGTGTGGATCACAACAAACTGTGGAAAATTCTTAAAGAGATGGGAATACCAGACCACCCACCCTGTCTTCTGAGAAATCTCTATGCAGGTCAAGAAGCAATAGTTAGAACTGGATATGGAACAACAGACTGCTTCCAAACCGGGAAAGGAGTACGTCAAGGTTGTATATTGTCAGCCTGCTTATTTAGCATATATGCAGAATACATCATGAGAAACGCTGGGCTGGATGAAGCACAAGCTGGAATCAAAATTGCTGGGAGAAATATAAATAACCTCAGATATGCAGATGCCACCACCCTTATGTTAGAAAGCAAAGAGGAACTAAAGAGCTTCTTGATGAAAGTGAAAGAGCAGAGTGAAAAAGTTGGCTTAAAACTCAGCGTTCAGAAAACTAAGATCATGGCATCCAGTCCCATCACTTCATGGCAAATAGATGGGGAAACAATGGAAACAGTGAGAGTTTATTTTTTTGAGCTCCAAAATCATTGCCAATGGTGAGTGCAGCCATGAAATTAAAAGACACTTGCTCCTTGGGGAAAAAAACTATGACAAACCTAGACAGCATATTAAAAAGCATAGACATTACTTTACCAACAAAGGTCCATCTAGTGAAAGCTATGGTTTTTCCAGAGTAGTCATATATGAATGCAAGAGTTGGAATATAAAGAAAGCTGAGCACCAAAGAATTGATGCTTTTGAACTGTGGTGTTGGAGAAGACTCTTGAGAGTCCCTTGGACCGCAAGGAGATCCAACCAGTCAATCCTATAGGGAATCATTCCTGAACACTCTGTTGAAGCTGAAACTCCAATACTTTGGCCACCTGATGCGAAGAACTGATTCATTTGAAAAGACCCTGGTGCTGGGAAGGATTGAAAGTGGGAGGAGAAGGGGACTACAGAGGATGAGATGGTTGGATGGCATCACTGATGTGATGGACATGAGTTTGAGTAGGCTCCTGGAGTTGGTGATATACAGGGAAGGTTGGGGCACTACAGTCCATGGTGTCTCAATGAGTCCGACACAACTGAGTGACTGAACTGAACTAATAGCATACTTTTACACATATATTAATAATAATTATATATTATAATTCAGGAGCTTCCCTGTTGGCTCAGATGGTAGAGAATCCATGAAATGCAGGAGACCCAGGTTCAATCCCTAGATCAGGAATATCCCCTGGAGAAGGAAATGGCAACCCACTCCAGTATTCCTGCCTGGAGAATTCAATGGACAGAGGAACCCGGTGGACTATAGTCCATTGAATCACAAAGAGTCAGACAGGACTGAGCAACTACCACTTTCACTTTCATTCACTATTCAGGATTATTAACCTAGATATTAACAATTAGCTGAAAGATAGCAGCTGCTAAATAAATTCTAGTAATTATTATTATATTAATGTGTTCATTAAACTCTGTTTCTCCATTGGTTAGTATGACTTCACACACACTAACACATGTTTATTTGAGCTTAATATCTTTTTATCTTTATTAGAATCATAAATGACCAAACATTTCATACAAAAGGGGAAAAGTTGGAGTTTTCAAGTCCTCAAAACTGTCCAGACTAGTTTGGAGGATTTTTATACATCATTTGAGAATTAAAAATTCTAGTTAGCAAATACTAATACTTGATTCTAAGACAGGTAGCTAGAAGACAAAGGCTATTAGAGTTACCTGCGTGGCCATAGACATATACCATAAATATTTTCATGCTTTCTTCCCTCATTTGTAACAGTTTAACAAATGTTTATTGGGTTACATTCATGCACTAAGAGTAAAACAGAGTCATTAACACTGAGAAGCAAATGGGAGGAGAGAAGAAGGTGGTAAGTGAAGAGGAAAAGTTCAATATTTACATAACCTCCTGATCTTTCTGCCTCTGTAACTCAGCTTGCTCCTTGCAAAGTCTAGATCATGTAGGTCTCAGAAAGTGGAGACTCACAATACTAGGAACTGGAGCTTTTCTCACTCACCCTGTCCTGTTCTTTGCAATCGTCCTAGCCCCTGCAAACCCACAAACCCACTTAATCATGCCTGTTCATAAATAAAAACTCTGTAACCTCTTTGTTCGGGGCTCAGAGCTTGGAGTGTTAACTCCTCTGGGTCCGATGGCGTAATAAACCTGAGTTCTCCAACTCTCTTTGTGTGGTGCTTGGTTTCTTGATTACTGGTTTCTGCAACATAAGTACACAAAAATGTGTCTAAATGTGTATACATGCATTTGTGTGTGGAGAGAGAAATAGAAGATAAAGTTTACATCAGTACATAATCTAGAGAGAAAGATATATACACCTCTATGCATATATTCAGCTAACAGTAGGCTTACATAACATGTGTTATATAAATATGGCATGTTTTGTTATGCATTTATGAAGAAATAAACTTTGCTTAAATAAACTAAATGACAAAATAGAGTCATGCACAGGATGCTAATTCCAAATAATGGATTGGGGTTTCAGAGAAAGCATCCTGCAGAAGTACTTTCTTAGCTTAATCTTGAAAGATGCCACACAGTCAGGAAGGAAGTTGGTTAGCATATTGCACGCAAAGGGCAGAGAATGCTCAGTAGCAGACAGATGAAGAACTCCTTACTCTGTGACTGGATACTCTTAATAGCTTGGTGTTAATTGGCTAAAATGTTCGAGTTGGGAAGTGCCAAGGACATGAGGAAATGGAAGATCATTGAGGATCTTATACAATGCCAAGGTACCCAGATTCTACTTTGAAGATAATCAGGAGACATCTTTACAGTTTTAAACACGGAGTAAGGACGTTTGACTAGATTATTTCAATGGCATCTCAGTTCAAATACTATATTTTATGATCGTATCAGAGGTATAGTACCCGGAAGACTTTTTTCAAAGCTATTTGTATAAACTCACTTTAAAAATAAATATAACAGAAACTCATAGACATATATATTTACCATTTTTATAAATTATGTCTTGGCTATAATGTGGTTATAAGCTAAAATCTAAGTATTATGCTTTACAATTTATGAGTGTATGCTGGAAAAGATACTTGTTAAACAGAACAGTTCCAGCCATGAAAGAAGCCATATTTGATTTAAAAACTGTCAATGGTTTTATGATTGCACTTCAATAATGCAAACTATCACCAACAAAATGTGAAGATAAAATCCATTTACAGCAGAAGTCATCATAGCTCATTCTCTACAAGACAAAGCTCCTTTTCTATGTTAGCCTCACTGCTGTCACAGAATTTTGTTTGTACCTTTGCTGGGACATTTAGTAATGTCCAAAACCTGTAATCCAGCTCAGTGATGATTATCTTAGTCTTTATGCCTATAATTATCCCTCTTCTATAATGATATGCCATCAGATTGTATAATGTTTGAAGAATAACTCTCACTTCCTCATTTACCGAGAAAGAGGAAACACTGATAAAAATCTGCTTCCACTGGATGACCTTCTATGATTTCCTGTTTATAAATTAAAGGAGTCTTTAAATTACTAATGTGGTAAATAGACAATAGCAAAATTTCAACCAGTGTATATTTAGTAACAATTTTTATAAATTATTTTTCAGTCTTAAATTTAGAATTAGTATTTCAGAACTGGAAAGGACATTAGGAAATAGTCAGGAGAGTCCTTCTTTTTACATCTGAAGCATAAATATGGTGACTTATTTACCCAGTATAAAGAGAACTCAGAAAAAAAAAAAAGAACTCAGTAGGGGGGCATTTGGAAATAGACTTGTTAAGAGAAAAATGCTTGTTTGAGTCACCATATTGCCATATCATACCACCATGTAACTTTTCTAAATGCCTATCAAAGTTGTCAGTCACTAACAACATAAAAATGCCCAGTGACTTTTAGTAAAAAGAAGATGGAAAGAATATGTAAATCAATTTTCTCACAGCTATGCTACATAGCATCTAGATTTCTGTCCATGGCTAGGTTCATGCACTTTAATGAGATATTTTAAAAAATGCTGAGAAGAGGAACAAAACTCTAGCAATATATTTACTATAATGGTATTCCCTCAAACAGAAGAAGCATGCACACAAAAAGCAAATACCCACACGCACATGTGAGTGAAGGACAAGGGTAAAAAGAAAGCATATGAATGCACTCCACTTCTTTAATAAAGTTAATATAATATCTATGCATATTAACTTCATGTAAATATTTCCTGTGCTCCCTTTACTGGAATCACTAAATTTTAAACAGAGGTCATTTGTTAATTGAAAATCCTTGAAAACCCCTTTCTTCCCCCTACTGGCTAACTCTGATTGTCACAATGAGGCCAAAGTCAGGGTTCAATCCCCATGTGGTCTAACAGGCTTGTCACTGAAAACATTTCCTCTCTGGGTATCCATTGTTATTGCAGATCTCGAAAATATGCACTGCTCTCCAAAAGGGAAATTCAATCAACACAGGAAAATGGCTTAGTACAGATGATCACCACTCCTAGAAAAACCAACTCACATGAGGCCTTGGATCAATAGAATTATCTTTTGGTCTATGGATTTGGTGATGACAGAGAGTTGCAGTACACATCAGAATTTACTTTGCTTTGTAATTATTTTAAAAATAACGAGTTAATGACATGTACAAACTTTCAGTTAAGCATAATGGCCAAATGGCAGTATTTGTGAGTTTTACTATTATGTCACTCTGGAAACCATTCACCCTTTGCACAGAACAGACATTCAGTAAACTTGTGATGAGAAAATAAAGAGTCATTAGAATTTTCATGAATTCACTATAAAGTCTATAATATTATTAAATCAACCTATGTTTAAAAGACTTATTTAAAAGAAAAATTTCACTCCCCTCCAAGACTGCTATAAAAATGCTTAAATGATTGTCTCATTATGCATTCAAGTGGTATGCCAAAGCCTGGGGAAGCATGAAGGAGAAAGAAACACTGAGAGAGAAGATAAAAAGAAAAGCAGAACAAAAATAATTCTTGTGTCTGCACTGCAGGAGCACTCTTTCTTTATAGAATGGATTCCCCTTTCAATAAATAAAGCACTGGGCAGAGACTCACTTTGCAGATGAACCGCTTGTAATAAATTATACATTCTGGAATTTTAAAAAATATAGAAAATGTGAACTTAGGAAAAATGGTACTGATATATCTTAAGAGATTAGAAGGAGAATAATACTTTAATAAGAGAATATTTTTAGTAAATTACCTCATAGCCCACAGTCTAATAATACAAAGCATATCTTTCATTAAATGAAAAACATATAGACAAGCAAAAAAAAAAAGAGAGAGAAAAACCTAAAAGTATTTGCAGGACATGACACATGAGTCTACCTGTTCTGGAATCAATAGAGATGAAAAGAGAATTCTCTTCCAGGCTTTGCTTCCAGCATAGTTGGACAAAATCTTTACTTAGCATTATTGCACTTCAGTTGCCAATTAATGTGTGACTCTTAGATTTTATTTTCTAAATTTCTCAGATTTTAGATTTGGTATTCCCATTCCTCACTGCCTGCTGCCCCCCACACACATTTCACCTGCTCTTCTGATTCTAACCAGTAGAGTTATTATTATAGTTAGAATTATTCAGAGAGCTACTAAAATTCACTGATGCCTGGGCCCCATCCAGAACAATTAAATCAGCATCACAAGATTGACCTTAAGAGATACATTTTAACAAAATCTCTTTAAATGAGAATCAACCTCTTCCCTCTTTGTGGAGGCGTGATTGGGAAGAAAGGCATAATTACAGGTTTTAATATATACTAGTTTGTAACAAGTTTGAACTGCATGGCAGCTGTTACCTGATTTTATAACACCTTAAAATTATTTTCTTATCTTGGGAAGTAATACATAATAAAAATATGAGATAATATGTTGAACTTTCTATCCTGCCTTTACTTGAAAGAGATAGTGTTAGTCAGTCATTTGTGTCAGACTCTTTGAGACCCCATGGACTGTAGCCCACCAGGCTCCTCTGTCCATGGGATTCTCCAGTCAAGAATACTGGAATGGGTTGCCATTTCCTTCTCCAGAGGATCTTTCTGACCCAGGAATTTAACCTGGGTCTCCCACATTCCAAGCAGATTCTTCACCATCTGAGCCACCAGGGAAGCCCTTTACTTCTATAGCCTCTGTTACCATTGTCAGCAAAATAGAGATGAGGCTCTATTTGGTGTGTACATGTGAATCCATCAAGGAGTACACACATGTGATTCTATTGCAAAGTATGAGTGGAAGAGAGTTTTCAATAACAAAAACACTAATTTAGCAGAGTGGAGGTAAAAAGTATAATTAGAAATTAAATCCATACTGCTATCATCCATGCAGAAAACTGAGAAAACATTTGAGAAAAATACAATAAAATTTGAGAACAGAAACAGGATAATAGGTGAACTCTTATACTATTAGTTCTTTCCATTTTCAACAACACACATGCACTATTTTTATAAATAAGAACCCTTGAATTGAAAAAAAGTATATAGCCTAAGTTTTTGTGGAACTCTCAGCTGAAAGACGTTTGGCTAAAAGTCAGAATTTTCCTCGGGCTCATAAAAGAAGCCTAACTTCACAAAACACCTGCTTCCTCTCCTCTGTGTAATTTCTTTTTATATTCATGGAGTGAGCTGCAATTCAATAGCTTTTGTGGCCTTCTTCTCTTTTCTCCCCATTTGGTGTGGCACGAAAGACATTAAAAAAAAAACAACAACAATATAAACAACTCAATTGCTTGTTAAATTTTATGTTAAGGATATGCACTGACCCAGCAAAATCACATAGACAGCCAGAAATGCTGTTGAAATTGAAGTATCCCTGCCCTCCTATTTGTTGTTTACAGAGAAAGCAAGTAGTGACCTGAAATTACTTTGCTCTTCTCTGACACTTCAGCTAGAGGAACCAAACCAGGAAAAAGGAATGGAAGTATGTCAGGTTTTTCTATGCCGTTCTATTTATCTCAAGTAGAGCAAACTATAATGAGGATTAAGAACAAATTCAACAGAGTCAGTTCATGTAACTGAATGTAATGTGTGCTCAGTCGCTCATTGTGTCTGACTCTTCGTGACCCCATGGACTGTAGCCCACTAGGCCCCTCTGTCCATGGAATCTCCCAGGCAAGAATACTGGAGTGGGTTGCTATTTGCTCCCTCAGAGGATCTTCCCAACTTAGAAATCAAATCCGTGTCTCCTGAGTCTCCTATATTGGTAGGCGGGTTCTTTTACTGCTGATCCACCTGGGAAGTTCTAGCTGAATGTAGGCTGGGATTAACAAACAATAGCCTCTTGGGCTCTGTGACCTCTTGGGTCACAGCATCACAGTACCTCTCCCTGCAAGGAAGACCTTTTAGGAAACATCCAGTGGTTTCAGCAGCAATGAGTTCTGGAATGTCATTCTTCGAGTACTATGAAGATTTTAGCTGAATTCACTTGAAAGGAAAATATCTTTGTTCTGAATATGACAAAAAAGAACTCCTTTTGTTATTGCCTTTCCCCTAATTTTTTTTTTTCCCCCCTGATGAGCCAGCAACAAAATAGTTTTCCTGTCAGGAAAAAAAAAAATTTTTTTCCAATTAACCCAATCCTGCTTAGACCATCAGAAAGGGAAACCATTACTTGCTCGTCCTCCAAACAGTAAGACACTTCTTCCCTCTGGCTTTGTTTCTCAAGCAACCTTTACTAAAATCCTAGTTACAGTACCCACTTCTAAGCAAGGTGCGGGGACATGAAACATTCTGAGGAGTTCTTCATCAGATTTTTGACGTTTTAAAAAGAAGTAACTCAACACTCTTTGGAACTGAAAGGCTTTTTTGTTGTTGTTGTTGTTCTGTTCCTCTTCAGCCTTTTCTTTCTGTTCTTTTGGGATAAAGAAAATATAATGGCAACTTAAGAAACAGTTTATAGAACTTGCTAAGAGGATTGGATTGCTAAGTTCCAACCTTGGAGAACACGGTCCTGGATTTAAGTGCTCTTTTCTGTCATCCTGGTGAGGACAAATTTTCCTTTGGATTCTCTTTCACCAAGAGATACTGAGCAATAGTAAAGTAAAATGCTTTTATTCACCCTGAGGATATGTTCTAATGATATGATTTGTAATTCAATACTATGTTATTGAAACATATGTTAAGAAACATACAGATAATACAAGCTGTAATCATTTCACAACATCAAAAATGGGAAGCAATGGGCAGTGTTGTAAAATTATAACTAAATGTTGGTTAAAACACATGGGTGAATAACAAGCAATATACATCATAGGTGTTTTGAGGCTGAGAAGAAAATGATGGTTAGAGAAGGTGGTTGGGTGAAGCAGAGATCAGACTTATAATTTTATTAGAAAAGAAGGCACAAGAGCCTATCTTTTCAGTTCAATTCAGTTGCTCTCAGTTGCTCGGTTGTGTCTGACTCTTTGCAACCCCATGGACTGCAGCACACCAGGCTTCCCTGTCTATCACCAACTCCTGGAGTTTGCTCAAACTCATGTCCATTGAGTCGGTGATGACATCCAATCATCTCATCCTCTGTCGACCCCTTCTCCTCCCACCTTCAATCTTTCCCAGCATCAACGTCTTTTCCAATGAGCCAGTTCTTCTCATCAGGTGACCAAAGTATTGGAGCTTCAGTTTCAGCATCAGTCCTTCCAATGAATATTCAGGGCTGATTTCTTATAGGATTGACTGGTTTGATCTCCTTGCAGTCCAAGAGATTCTCAAGAGTCTTCTCCAACACTACAGTTCAAAAGCATCAAATCTTTGGTGCTCAGTTTTCTCTATGGTCCAACTCTCACAACCGTACATGACTACTAGAAAAACCATAGCTTTGACTATATGGGCATTTGTTGACAAAATACTATCTCTGCTTTTTAATATGCTGTCTAGGTTTCTTATAGCTTTTCTCCCAAGGAGCAAGTGTCTTTCAATTTCATGACCACAGTTACCATCTGCAGTGATTTTGGAGCCCAAGAAAATAAAGTCTGTCACTGTTTCCATTGTTTCTTCATGTATTTCCCATGAAATGATGGGACCAGATGCCATGATCTTAGTTTTTTGAATTTTGAGTTTTAAGCCAACTTTTTCATGCTCCTCTTTCACTTTCATTAAGAGACTCTTTAGATCCTCTTTGCTTTCTGCCATAAGAGTGGTGTCATCTGCATATCTGAGGTTGTTGACATTTCTCCCAGCAATATTGATTCCTTCCAGCTTGTGCTTTATCCAGATTGGCATTTCACATGATGTACTCTGCATATAAGTTAAATAAGCAGGCTGACAAATCAGCCTTGATGTACTCCTTTCCCAATTTTGAACAGGTCTGTTGTCCAAGTCTGGCTCTAAATGTTGCTTCCTGACCTGCATACAGGTTTGTCAAGAGGCAGGTAAGGTGGTCTGGTATTCCCGTTTCATTAAGAATATTCCACAGTTTGTTGTGATTCACACTGTCAAAGGCTTTAGCTTTTGAGTTTAGACTTTGTATAGAATATAGATAACCTGAACATTACTTAGACAAGACACTAACGAGTCCTCACTAAGGGAAGAAGAAGAAAAGAGCAAAGTTTCTGTTGACACTGATGTCTCAAATAGATGACTGAACAGATCTCTGCTGATTCTGAGTCACATCCGTTTGGATGGGAACTACCAAAAAAATAAAAAGAAATTTCTATTGGTGAGGATATGAAGAAAGTGAAAAGTATGCTGTATGGAAAAAGTAAACTTTTCTGCACTGTTTATGGGGTATAAAATTGTACAGTTAATTAAAAATAGAATAACCATATGATCAAACAATTCCAATTCTAGGTATATGTCCAAAGTTTTGCCTTAAAGAGATACACTTATGTTCATAGCATTATTCATAATAGCTAGAATGTGAATGGAAAAGTAAAATATATATATGTACAATAAAATATTATTCAGCTTCAGGAAGACAGGAGATTCTGAGATTTGCTACAACATGGATAAACCTTGAGGACACTATGCTAAATTAAATAAGCCAATCACAAAAAGAAAAATACTATATGATTCCTCTTATGTGAGGTTCCTAGAGCAGTCACAATCATAAGAGAAAGCAGAATGGGTTGCCAGAAGGGAAGGGGGAAAGGGAATAGGGAATTACTGATTAATGGGTAAAAAATTTCAGTTTTAAAAGGTGAAAACAGTTATGGAGACGGACGGTGGTGACGGTTACACAACCATACAAATGCATATAATATTGCTCAATTGTATAAATAAAAATGGTTAAGATTGTAAATTTTATGTCATGTGTATTTTACCACCATGAAAAAATTGAAAATAATGTAGATCTTTTAAAAAAGACAAACATTCTGTAAATGGTATGGACTGATGGTACTAAAAGGCATAACAACAAAACACAGCCCCTGAATCTAGATTAGTCCCTGTTCTAGAAAAAAATAAAAACTATAAACTATATTATTGGGTTAATTGAAAAACCTAGAATGGGAAAAAGATATCAGATAAAAATAATTTTATTAATGTTAAATTTACTGAAGTTGATACTGTATTAAGCTATGTAAAAGAATATTCCTGTTTTGGGGAAACACACAAAGAGAATTAAAGGTAAAAAGACATACGTAGCTCACTCTAACACATTTCAGCTATATATAGAAATATATGTATTTATCTAACTATATATAGATAACATTATATCTATATCAATATCTACATATAGAGAAGTAGAGAGAGAATAAATGATTGATAAATAGGGAAAAGTGTTAACAATAGGTGATTCTGAGGAAAGAGTATGTTTCTGTATTAGCATTTGTATTTTATTCTTATCTTTCTACTCTCTTCTTCAATAGTTAATGTATATAGATAAGATTATCTATCCAATATGCTACTGGAGAAGAACAGAGAAATAGCTCCAGAAGGAATGAGGAGGCTGAGCCAAAGCAGAAACAAGGCCCAGTTGTGGATATGACTGGTGGTGAAAGTAAACTCCGATGCTGTAAAGTACGATATTGAATAAGAACTTAGAGTGTTAGGTCCATGAATCAAGGTAAATTGGAAATGGTCAAACAGGGGATGGCAAGAGTGAATGTAGACATTCTAGGAATCATTGAACTAAAATGGTCTGGAATGGATGAATTTAATTCAGATGACCATTATATCTACTACTCTGGGCAAGAATCCCTTAGAAGAAACGGAGTAGCCCTCATAGTCAACCAAAGAGTCCAAAACGCAGTACTTGGGTGCAATCTCAAAAACAGCAGAACAATCTCGGTTCATTTCCAAGGCAAACCTTTCAATATCATAGTAATCCAAGTCTATGCCTCAACCAGTAATGCTGAAGAAACTGAAGCTGAATGGCTCTATGAAGACCTATAAGACCTTCTAGAACTAACACCCCCCAAAAAATGTCCTTTTCATCATAGGGGACCGGAATGCAAATGTATTAAGTCAAGAGATACCTACTCAGAGCAAGCATCCTCTTACAGCTACAAGAGATGACTCTACACATGGGCATCACCAGATGGTCACTATCAAAATCAGATTGATTCTTTAGAGCTAAAGATGGAGAAGCTCTATAAAGTCAGCAAAAAGAAGACTTGGAGATAACTGTGGCTCAGATCATGAATTCCTTATTGCCAGATTCAGAACTGAACTGAAGAAAGTAGGAAAAACCACTAGGCCATTCAGGTATGACCAAAACCAAATCCCTTATGATTATACACTGGAGTTGACAAATAGATTCAAGGGGATAAATCTGATAGATAGAGTGCCTGAAGAACTATGGACAGAGGTTCATGACACTGTACAGCAGGTGGTGATCAAGACCATCCCCAAGAAAAAGAAATGCAAAAAGGCAAAATGGTTGTCTGAGGAGGCCTTACACATAGCTGATAAATGAAGAGAAGCTAAAGACAAAGTAGAAAAGGAAAGATATTTCTATCTGAGTTCCAGAGAATAGCAAAGAGAAATAAGAAAGCCTTTTTAAGTGAACAGTGCAAAAGAAATAGAGAAAAACAATAGAATGGGAAAGACTAAAGATCTCTTCAAGAAATTTAGAGATACCAAGGTGGAATTTTATGCAAAAATGGGCTCAATAAAGGACAGAAATGGTAGGGACCTAACAGAAGCAGAAGATATTAAGAAGAGGTGGCAAAAATACACAAAAGAACTATACAAAAAAGATCTTCATGACCCAGATAATCACAATAGCGTGATCACTCACCTAGAGTCAGACATCCTGGAATGTGAAGTCAAGTGGGCCTTAGGAAGCATCCCTATGAACAAAGCTAGTGAAGGTGATGGAATTCCAGTTGAAACTATTTTAAATCCTAAAAGATGATGCTGTGAAAGTGCTGCACTCAATATGAGAGCAAATTTGGAAAACTAAGTGGCCACAGGACTGGAATAGGTCAGTTTTCATTCTAATTCTAAAGAAGGGCAATGCCAAAGAATGTTCAAACTACCGCACAATTGCACTAATTTCATATGCTAGGAAAATCATACTCAAAATTCTCCAAGCTAAGTTTCAACAGTATGTGAACTGAGAAATTCCAGATGTAAAATCTGATTTTAGAAAAAACAGAGGAACTAGAGATCAAATTGACAACGTCAGTTGGATCATAGAAAGAAACAAGAGGATTCCAGGAAAACATCTACATCTGTTTCATTGACTGTTCTAAATACTTTAACCATGCATATCACAACAAAATGTGCAAAATTCTTAATGAGATGGGAATATCAGACCACCTTACCTGCCTACTGCAAAACCTGTATACAGGTCAAGAAGCAACAGTTAGAACTGGACATGGAACAACAGACTGGTTCCAAATTGGCAAAGGAGTACATCAAGGCTGTATATTGTCACCCTGCTTATTTAACTTATATACAGAGTACATCAAGGAACATTTAGGGCTGGATGAAGCACAAACTGGAATCAAGATTGCTGGGAGAAATATCAATAACCTCAGATATGCAGATGATACCACCTTATGGCAGAAAGTAAAGAAGAACTAAAGAGCCTCTTCATTAAGGTGAAAGAGTGAAAAAGCTGGCTTAAAACTCTACATTCAAAAAATGAAGGTCAAGGCATCTGCTCTCATCAGTTCATGACAAATGGATAGGGAAACAATAGAAACAGTGACAGACTTTATTTTCTCGGGCTCCAAAATCACTGCAAATGGTGACTGCAGCCATGAAACTAAAAGATGTTTGCTCTTTGAAAGAAAAAGTATGACAAATCTAGACAGCATATTAAAAAGCAGAGATGTTACTTTGCCAACAAAGGTCCATCTAATCAAAGTTATGGTTTTTCCAGTAGTCATGTATCAATGTGAAATTTGGACCATAAAGAAGGCTGACAGCTTAAGAATTGATACTTTTGAACTGGTTGGAGAATACCCTTGAAAACCCCTTGGACTGCAGGAAGATCAAATCAGTCAATCCTACAGGAACATGTCAATCCCAAACTCACAGTTTATTCTTTACCCACCTCCTTCCCACCACCACAAGTATGTTCTCTCAGCCTGTGAGTCTGTTTCTGTTTTGTAAATATGTTCATTTGTATCATTTTTTTTTAGATTCTATATATATGTGATAATATGCAATATTTCTCTGAGAAAGACTGATCTTAATTTCTTTAAGTCAAAAATTCTATATCGTAATTACTTCTTATAAGTACTTTACAACAGAGCTATTGCTATATATCTTTACTAAAAGTTTAGCTTTATAGCTAAAGATGTTAAAGATGTTATCAATGCTCTGATATTTAGTTGTGGCATTTGGTGTTTCTGGAAGGTATTAAATTTATGTGTTAAGGAATTAAACTCTCCTTTTAACCAACGGACCAGATACTGTCATTTAATCAACTAATCTCAATTTGACCTAGAACAGTAAATATCTCTAAGGATGATAATATGATTTATTCACTATGTTCAATCTATTCAAGGTATTTTAAGAGTAAAAAAGTCTAAAATGCCAGAATCTGACATTCTTCATGTGAGTGTATTGCTATGAACTTAAAACTTGCCCCCAATCCCGATATTCAGTGCTCCTGACACTTGCATTATATTCAATAACTGTATCAAAATAAACTGTGACTTTTTACATTGTGTCCAACATCACAGAAGTAAAAATAACAAAATACTTTTTACCATTTGGTAAGAAAATGTGAAGAAGAGCCTTTACTTTGCCAAGTACATAGATAAGACTTTAGAAGTAATTTTAAAATATGTATTTTACATTTTTGATATTAAATAATTTCCTATTGTTTCAATTTTAATTATTTTGAAACATTATAAGTAACAGTTTTGCAAACTTTTATAAGAATACTAAAATGGATTTTAAAAGTAAACATCAGGTACCTAAAAAATCAATAAAAAATATTAGAAGGCAATTTAAGGTGTGAAATAAAAATGCTGCCTCTGTGTAGCCATATGCCTAAATTTTTCCTTCCTGAGAGGAAAAAAAAAAAAAAAAGCACTCTTTGTTCAACACAGATTTTTCTGTATCATAATTAGAAATGCAGATGGGAAGTTTAAATTAGGCAATGGTTGACAGGAGGAAAAACATTTGCTTTAAAACTGTTGGGAGTGATTTCAAGTTCATATCCTTTGAAATGAAACAAGGTCCATTTGTCACAGAGTGTAATACAATGGCACATGATTTGATTGGTTGGCTCAAGCTTGGTTAAGACTAAAATGCATGTGTGAGACAAAACGCAAATGAAGAACAGATAGTGGTAAGGGATGCTCAGAAAAAAATGAATTTGTTTTACATTTCCAGAAGCTAACGTATTAAGGCTTTTCAAATCTCCATGAACTCATCTAATACTTTTCTGTGATGGTTTTTACCTTAAAAAGGAAACATCTGCTATGCAGTGAGATGTGATTCTTTCAGAATTCAAAATTATCTATACATATGTGCATATATCATACATTCAAAATTGAGTGTCTTGAGACACAAGGGATAAATATATATATTTTTTTGAGTCTCTCTCTCTCTATATATATATAGTATATATATATATATATATATATATATATATATATAAGTAAGACATATCTATTTCTCTGAGCTTATCTTCCTAGCCAGGGACATATAACTGAGAAGCCTATAAATAATTCTTCAAAGTAATTAGAAATATTGGTGTAAATCCTTAAGACATGTACAGTTATTTAAGTTTTTATATTTTAAATTGCATATGGTATACATGGTATTTATTTTTACTGAAATTAAATATTTGGAACTATGGAATATGACTTTGCCTGCTCTTATACAACTGATATGGGCCTAAGATTTGCATTCATAAAATGATTAAATAATAGTGTCTAATTTAAACTTCACTTTCAATTATTCATGTGATATTAAGTGAAGACAATTTTATTAAACTCTTCCTTTAATGATGTTGATTTGTTCACACAATCATGGGTAGTCATCAAAATAAAAGTACTGGTATGGTCAAATAAAGCCTAGGTTACTAAAAAGAACATTGTTAATAATAAAGCTACATATGCTCTACCTTCATTAATTGAAGGAGTGTATTTAAATATTACATTTATAGATTCTCTGTCTTGCATGATGGTGTTTACAGATAATTTCTGCTCCTGATTTACAATCAGCAACTAGATAAAGCATATAAGAACTAAACAAGTTTACAACAGTAGCTTCGCTTGCAGTGCATCCTTAATTATTGCTTGGGTTCTGACTCTTGCTTTGTGACCTGACTGAATCATTTCTGTTCTCTCAGTTACTGAATTAACTTCTCTTCTTCCTCCTTTCCTCCTCTGATTCTAATTCAGATACTTTTTTCTAATCACACATCAGAGCAGTAATTAGCTTTATTTACTACACCTTTGAACTTCTGATTTTAGTTATCCTGATAATTTTATGTATTTTTCTGAATCATATGCTAATACTATTTTTTATTAATTTATACATTAAAAAATCTATTAACCTTGTGCTATAAAGATGAACTGGATTCACACACAGATATCAACTTCCCACTCTATTACCCCATAGTTATAAATACTACTTTTAGTTCCTGCATGTCTCTAAATATTTACCTTCAAAACTCAAAAGTATTTAAATCTCTATTTTTGTTACATCAGCAATTAACTATATCTTAATCCCTCCCCCTACAAGAATAATACCTTAGTGGATCTATGCCTTTTTCATCTCCAATTTTGACACAAACAAGATTTCTATTGTTTCCATTCTGTTATATGACCATAATTATTTATATAGATTTACTCTAAAACTTGAAAACCAGTCAACAGCATGTATAACATTTTGACTACATAACTTGTTCACCACAGAGCCTAACTGGATGTCAGAATTATGTATGTTTTGACCAGTAAGACATAAAACCCCATTCCTCTGAAAATAGCCTTCATATAGATTTTCCTTTCTGACTTATTGATCAGAATTGAGATACACTTTAGTCAGCTTCATATTTTGATCATATTTTAGCTTTTGTTTTAGTTTTGTTTTACCAACTAGAATTTCTTAATTTTTTCTTCCTATGGAGTGAATAAACATTTTTTGTCTGCATATTCCCAATATCTGTCAGATTATTACATAATCATTGCTTGAAATTGATTCCATTCTTCAAGTCCACAGATTTCATATTCTACTTTAAAGTGAAGCTTCATATTTGAACCAAAACTTACATATGTGGATTTTGGGTTTTCCCAGTGTTTCCAGGAAATACTTGCTTTCTATATTTCTTTGTACCCTTCCTGCTGCCTCAGTACTTCTGCTTCTAACTGTACCACTTGGGTTTTCTGCATGGCTACAGAGCCAAACTTCCATTTCTACCATCTCTTCCCTTTTGGATTCTACACCATCTTTTATCTCGTTTTTCTCCTCATTTGGTTGAATAACATCTTAAAAGTAATTTTCTAGGAATGTGTATACATGAGAGAGAAGCTTTGTGAGCTCATGCAATGGAGAGGTCTTGATTCTGTTTACCCAGTTGATTGGTAGAAGGTCTGAGTTTAGTATTCTAGGTTGAAAATAATTTTCTCTAACACCTTTAAAGGTATTTTCCCATTTTCTACTCCTCTCCTGAGTTGCTGAGGTGAATTCTCTGCCAGCCTTAATCTCATCCTTTTGTAGGGATTGTGCTCTTAATTACATTATTTGTTCATTT
Organism: Cervus elaphus; assembly: GCF_910594005.1. Lineage (NCBI taxonomy): Eukaryota > Metazoa > Chordata > Mammalia > Artiodactyla > Cervidae > Cervus > Cervus elaphus. The sequence goes on along the minus strand of NC_057833.1, from coordinate 28,287,034 downwards.
ATTTTTAAACTTTGGAAGTCTTTGGGTTACCTATGTTTCTTGTGAAAACAACACATTAGATATAGTAAAATAAGATTACTGGAGAAGGGTCAGTTTACATGTTATTAAGATAAGAAAACTACGTATACTGTGAAATTTCAGATGTACCTAAAGATTGGCATGATCTTCTCCTTCTAAAACCATTTCCAGTACTGATCAAGCATGGTACATAAATATGCCCATAACTAAGTCAATTATTTGGAAAAGGACACAAGTATTTTTTAAAGTTCCTGAAAATATCCCAATTAATTTTTTTTAAAATATCCCAGGGGGAAAAAAAAAAGATTAGGTTAATTTACTAGCATTTGCTCAGTGCCTTAGCCAATGTATTAAGCACTGGAGATACACAACTAAATTTAAAACATCTTTACTAAACATAACAAAATGAAAAGACAACCCTCAGAATAGGAGAAAATATTTGTAAATGACATTACTGACAAGGGATTAGCCTCTAAAATTTATAAACAGTTTATGATGCTTAACAACATCAAAACCAACAACCCAATTGAAAAATAGGCAGAAGATCTAAATGGTACATTTCTCCAAAGACATACAGATGGCTGAAGGGTACATGAAAATATATTAAACATTGCTAGTGATTAGAGAAATGCAAATCAAAACTACAAGATAACATCTCACACCAGTCAGAATGGCTATCATCAAAAAAATCCATAAACAATAAATGCTGAACAGGGTGTGGAGAGAAGGGAACCCTCCTACACTGTTGGTGGAAATGTACAGTCACTGTGGACAATAGTATGAAGGTTCCTTTAAAAATTAAAAACAGAACTACCACTTGACCCTGAAATCCCACTCCTGTGCATATATCTGGAGAAAAACATGATACAAAAGGATACATGCCCCTGGATGTTCATTACAGCTCTGTTTACAATAGCCAAGAGAAGGAAGCAACCTAAATGTCATGAGAGAAGAACAAATCAAAAAAAAAAAAAAAAAAAAGTGGCACATATATAGAATGAAATATTACTCAGCCATTAAAAAGAATGAAACAGTGCCACTGTGATAATCAGACTGAAAATTTACTGAGCATTTATGCACCAGGAAGTATGTAAAGCTCTCTCTCTTTAAATGTATTATAAATACTCATTCCACCCAGTGATTCTTAGGTGCAGGTGATTTTGTCCTGCAGGGGACATATAGCAATATATGTAGACATTTTTGGTTGTCACCACTGAGGAAAGGTTTACTATATTGTCATCCAGTAAACAGAGGCCAGAGATGTTGCTAAACATTCTTGAAAGCACAGGAATGTCCTCCATGACAAAGAATTGGCACAAAATATCCTGGTATTGAGGTTGAAAAACTCTGATATAATATTCAACGTCATTGTGAGGCAGGTATCATTTTAACATATATTTTATAGATGAGAAGCATATAGCTACAAAATATTAGCTTGCATATGCTAACAGGTCAGTTAGAAAAAGACTGAGATTCAAATCCAGAGAGCCTGACTCCAAAAGTCACACTGTCATATTCAATATATAAACTCATTCCCACTAAAAGAGCTTACTTTAGCTCTTTACTGTAGCTAGCATTAGAGATGTATTTTTACACTGCTGGTTAGGTATGAGACAATAGAAAATCTCAACTTTCATGTCCATAGTACCATTTTTCCTCAAAGATTAATGGAGCCAAAGTCCCAACAAGAAAGGAAATGACTTAATTGTTGATAAGTAAACATTCACTGTATTCAAAGTTCAAGTATGTTGTACTCTTTACTTTTGTAGAGATAGGAAACCTGCTTTGAAAAGTGCTAATGAGAGTTGAAAGTTACCTTCAAGAAGTTATGCATATTTCAAAAGAAATAAAAGTCATTATGCATTCTCTCTAAAGAGGATACAATCTCAAACTGTCAAAACCCTAAACTCTTCTACATATATTACATATAAATGCCATCTTTTAAAAACCTCTTTCCATTTTTTCTTCTAAATTAGCTTAGTGGGCCATGGTTTTACAGTGTCTTGCTCTGGCCTGTGAATAATGTGACAGATAATTTTTCCACTTCTTCTTCCCTGTAGTTAAGTTTGACTGAAGATATGGAAAACAACTTTTATGACTTAGGTGGTAAAAATAAATGTTCTGTTAGCTGTACTGAGCTAGGTTCTGGACAGCCAGCATAAAATATTGCATGCTGAATTTATAACTGCCAATAAATAATTTAAAAAACTAGGGGCATTTTAAACTAATGTACATTAAATATTTTCTCAAAATAAATTGATAATGTTAGTAATAATCTCAATATACCTGTCATATTACTGAACAGCAAGTTTCTTAACATCAAAAAATTATTACACTTGGATGTGTTCAAAAGATAAACAGCAAATAAATAACATTCAAAACTAGGAAGAACTCATTTTAAAGATTAATTCTTTACAGTAAAGAACATGGCAACATTCAAAATGTGTCATCATGATAATAATCTATTCCTATTTCTACAATGGATAAGTTCAGCCCTTGTGCAAGAGGCTGTGATTGCAAACAACACAAAAATTCTCTCTAAGACAGTATAATTTAGCTTCGTTTAGTTTATAATGATCATGATTAAATCTAAACTATTATAAGCAAGCCACCATCTGGAACCATAGCAAATCAAGATTCTATTTTCTATGATGACCAATCATGGAAAGCTTATGCAGACTTCTACTTTGCAATATTGTATAGTAATGTGATTAGATAATCATGCAGACCAATGAACCCAGCTAACTGGAACATAAACAAATGTAGTGTGTCACTTGGAAATACTTCAGTTTTTTATCAGAGCCTTCTGACCAAAACTGCTAAAGTTATTTTAAAAGAACAGGAGTGAAATTTGATATCAAATTTGATATTCTGAATCTATACAGAAAGATATAAAAGAGGGGAGGGAAGTATGGAAATGTGGACATTTTATATGTGATTCATAGCAGCAATTAAGTACTTTCAGAAATAAATGAATAGCAACGTAGTCAAGTGAGAATTTACAAACTGATTTCTTTTGCAGGTGACCTTATGCGAAACAGTCTTTGCAAATGATCACGTTACAATGAGGTCATCAGGGTGAGCTCTAATCCAGTATGACTGTGTCATTATTAAAAGGGGAAATTTGAACACAATGGCAGAAACAGGGAGAACCCCACATAAAGATTGGAATTATGCTGCCACAAGCATAGGAAATATAAAGATTGCCAGCAAACTAACAGAAGCTAGGAGAGAAACCTGAGAAGTTAGGAGAGAAACATGAAACAGACTCTTCTTCCTAGCCCCCAGAATAAACTAACCCTGTCTACTGACACCTCAATCATGATTTTTAACATCCAGAACTGAGATAATACATTTCCATTGTTTAAGCCATCTAATTGGTGGCACTTTGTTATGGCAGCATCAAGAAACTAACATACTGTGTCATTAGGGATTCATCAATTTTTTATGGTTCTATATCCTAGGTAAAAACGCACTATGCAAAGATGCTTAGGAAAAAAATCTGTCTCCTTAACTAGCATAATATACTACTAGGAAAATAAGAAAATATAAGTAACGTCAAGGCATTACCCTGTTAGATGTCATGAGGATGATAAAAACAATAGTTGTGGTTCAGGAAAAGTTTATGTTATTTACAGGACCATTAAGATTTGTTCACTGGAAAATGTGGACTGTTGTTTTGCGAGGGAGAGGAATGAGAAGGAGGGGCATAATCAAAGCAGAATTTTAGGAGGTTAGTTTTTGAGTAGTTTGCAGAATTAAAACTGCAAACTGGGAGGGAGGAAAAGCTCCAAACTAGGAGACCAAAGTCCAGATGTGCTGAAATAATGAATGAATGGTTTGAATTAGTCATCAATCATGAGATTAAATGATAGCAATGAAATAAATTATTTCAGAATACAGAAAAAAATGAGTTCAGCATAGAATGACTGGCAAAAATGAGAGAAGAATAGATAGAAGTGTAAAGAAGAAAATAGTCAATGATAATTTCAAGAATTAGAGCTTGGAGATAATCAGTGAGGACCTACCGTGTAGACAGGGAACTATCCTCAATAATTTATAGTGGAAAATAATCTGAAAAAGAATATTTCTATATATGTATAACTGAATCACTTTGTTGTATAGCTGAAACTAACATAACATTGCTAATCAACTACATTTCAATTAAAAAAAAAAAAACAGATCCACTAGAAATAAATAAGAATTAGAGCTTAGGTAGATGGGCTTATGACTATAAGTTCTGGGTAGGTGGTATCACTAGAAGTCTGGATTCTGAAAGTAAAGGATATTATTTATAGATGGCTTCATGAATTGATGATTGAAACTGAGTCTAAACATGACTATGGAAGGCCTGTACTTCTGATACTGTTACTTTGACCTCTGCAGAGGCACAGGGGATTGTAGACTTGTAAGATCTGCTCTCTGCTGAATTTTCTCTCTGATTTATCATTTGACAGGTACAGTCTCAATTTTATTTTTCCTCCATAGTACTCTTGAGATTTATTTTATCTATGGTGTGTGAATCTGTATTTCATAAAGTGTCCAAGAATCTATGACAATGTTAAAAAAATTAAATATATATGTAAACTCTAAGGAAGTAAAACTAATAAAATTTTTAAATGAATTGCTGTTTACTATGGCTCAGATATCCCTCTTATCTACAGGAATCATTTGGCACTGAGCCCTGGCTTCTTTTTATTGTCATTCATTTGTTTATGCTCATGGATGAGCCTTGATGCTCAAAAGATTATGAATCCCTCGAACACTATGGTTTGAGCCATAGCTATACATGTTCTTAATGCATAACAGGGTGTTCTGTACATAGTTTGTGCTCAGTTAAACTTAACTGATGATGATGATTAATATTTTTAAGGAAGCAAAGCCTCAAATTCCTTTCCTGATACCATGTTTGTCCCTTTCTGTAATTCCCTTTCTCTGAAATATTTCTTACAAAAATAAACATGTCTAACATGTTTTTAGGAAACTTATAGACTTACAAATCTGGTATTTCTTTTAGCATCAGAATTATGTCTTCTATTTAAAATAAGCCAAATTCCATTCCTTATTTTCAGAGAAATGCTTTATAAATATTATATATGCAAGCATAGATAGAACCCATTAATAAAATAGACAAAACAAAGATATCATGAATAGCACAGAAATTCAGAAAACTATATCTTCCACCTCCCACACTAACCCCTACCCACCCACCCATTCACCCTCTATGAAGTGTCATTTTTTTATATGGCACTTCTTGAAAAATGACATCAGGGAATGATAGAGTGCAGTGTGGTACAAGTCTATTTTTCTGTTGCCTTACAGGTTAATCATAGCATAGTAACAGCACCAGCTATTTTGAAGGGGTGACATGCCCACTAGACAGAGACATTAATCATGCTCTGGGGCTCTTAACAACATGCACCCTCTCACCATCGCTAAGCACACACATATACTTTTGTTCAGTACTAAAGGCAAATACCTATAAGTTTAAGATTATGACCCTGGAATCATTAAATGCTGATTTATGTATATGTTTAACTGCATTTCTTTTCATTGACCCCTCTCTCCCATCCTCTCAGGATCTATTATGACATTATTGAAGGAACAAAAATATACTGCATCATTACAGTAGTGAAATAACATATTGGAACTATTGCACAAGGCAATCTCTGACACCTGTCAACCAAGTTGTCACACATTTTCTAGCTTCAGTAATCCAAGTGCTTTAAAGCTTCTAGAAGTTCATCCTTCAAAATGTATGTTGATTTGCAGAAAGACTCATGTCTCAGCAAACTTTAAAACATACTCCTTTATAAATATCATCCTGTGACTGATTATTAAATAAATTATAAAATTTATCCTGTCTTGGACTGGATCCTTCATTAACACTTGTACTATATTATTTGTTTTAGAAAGTGGATTTAATTATCTTGATATATGTCAGCATACTCATTTCCAAATACAGACTCTACATTGGATATCCTTAAAAATATTTTCATCACTCAGTAAATTAATATTGAATAAGTTAACATAAGAGAAATCAAAACAGCGGGATAACAAAGTTACCTAGAGATTGGTAAAGATAATAAACTGTGGAAAATTCTGAAAGAGATGGGAATACCAGACCACCTGACCTGCCTCCTGAGAAAGCTGTATGCAGGTCAGGAAGCCACAGTTAGAACTGGACATGGAACAACAGACTCGTTTCAAATAGGAAAAGGAGTACATCAAGACTGTATATTGTCACCCTGCTTATTTAACTTATATGCAGAGAACATCATGAGATACGCTGCACTGGGAGAAGCACAAGCTGGAATCAAGATTGCCAGGAGAAATATCAATAACCTCAGATATGCAGACGACACCACCCTTATGGCAGAAAGTGAAGAAGAACTAATGAACCTCTTGATGAAAATGAAGGAGAGTGAAAAAGTTGGCTTAAAGCTCAACATTCAGAAAACTAAGATTATGGCATCTGGTCCCATCACTTCATGGGAAATAGATGGGGAGACAGTAGAAACAGTGTGTCAGACTTCATTTTTTTGGGCTCCAAAATCACTGCAGATGGTGATTGCAGCCATGAAATTAAAAGACTCTTACTCCTTGGAAGGAAATTATGACCAACCTAGACAGCATATTAAAAAGCAGAGACATTACTTTGCCAGCAAAGGTCTATCTAGTCGAGGCTATGGTTTTTCCAGTAGTCATGTATGGATGTGAGAGTTGGACTGTGAAGAAAGCTGAGCACCAGAGAATTGATGCTTTTGAACTGTGGTGTTGGAGAAGACTCTTGAGAGTCCCTTGGACTACAAGGAGATCCAACCAGTCCATCCTAAAGGAGATCAGTCCTGGGTGTTCATTGGAAGGACTGATGCTGAAGCTTGAAATTCCAGTACTTTTGCCATCTCATGCGAAGAGCTAACTCATTTGAAAGGACCCTGATGCGGGGAAAGATTGAGCGCAGGAGGAGAAGGGGATGACAGAGGATGAGATGGCAGGATGGCATCACTGACTTGATGGACATGGGTTTGAGTAAACTCCGGGAGTTGGTGATGGACAGGGAGGCCTGGCGTGCTGTGGTTCATGGGGTCACAAAGAGTCAGACATGACTGAGAGATTGAACTGAACTGGTAAAGATATTTTTAATGCATAATGTTAGCAAGGGTGAGATTAAAAACATGCTAATATTCTTCCATAATGGTTTTGAAATGTGCCATCATTTAGGAAGGTTCTTTTAAGTATGTGGCTTAAAGCATTCATACTTTGACCCAAACTTTATGCCTAGAAATAACATCCCAAAAGAACTAGAAAGAGGAACAAACATTGAGTTTAAAACTGTTCCACAAAATATTATCTATAATAACAAATCAATGCAAAAAAATATATCCAATAATAGGGGAACAGTTGCATTAATTGTAATACAATTATATTATGGATTATTAGGTTCTATTATCATTTTTATATATTACTAACTTTGGCTTGCTAATATTTGGTTGAGGATTTTTACATCTATATTCACAAGATATATTAGCCTGTAACTTTCTTTTTTTCTAGTATCTTTTTCCAGTTTTGGTATCAGGATAATGACATTCTCTACAATGAATTTCTAAAATGATCTCTACATGAGTTGCTTGTATATTTTTGAGATTAATCCTTTGTCTGTTTCTTCATTTGCTATTATTTTCTCCCATTCTGAAGGCTGTCTTTTCACATTGCTTAAAGTTTCTATTGTTGTGCAAAAGCTTTTAAGTTTCATTAGGTCCCATTTGTTTATTTTTGCTTTTATTTCCAATATTCTGGGAGGTGGTCATAGAGGATCTTGCTGTGATTTATGTTGGAGAGTGTTTTGCCTATGTTCTCCTCTAGGAGTTTTATAGTTTCTGGTCTTACATTTAGATCTTTAATCCATTTTGAGTTTATTTTTGTGTATGGTGTTAGAAAGTGTTCTAGTTTCATTCTTTTACAAGTGGTTGACCAGTTTTCCCAGCATCACTTGTTAGAGAGGTTGTCTTCTTTCCATTGTATATCCTTGCCTCCTTTGTCAAATATAAGGTGTCCGTAGGTTCGTGGATTTATCTCTGGGCTTTCTATTCTGTTCCATTGATCTATATTTCTGTCTTTGTGCCAGTACCATACTGTCTTGATGACTGTGGCTTTGTAGTAGAGCCTGAAGTCAGGCAGGTTGATTCCTCCAGTTCCATTCTTCTTTCTTAAGATTGCTTTGGCTCTTCGAGGTTCTCCTGCAGCTCAATTCCAGAAAAATAAATGACCCAATCAAAAAATGTCCAAAGATCTAAACAGATATTTCTCCAAAGAAGACATACAGATGGCTAACAAACACATGAAAAGATGCTCAACATCACTCATTATTAGAGAAATGCAAATCAAAACCTCAATGAGGTACCACTACATGCCAGTCAGAATGGCTGCTACCCAAAAGTCTACAAGCAATAAATGCTGGAGAGGATGTGGAGAAAAGGGAACCCTCTTACACTGTTGGTGGGAATGCAAACTAGTACAGCCGCTATGGAGAACAGTGTGGAGATTGCTTAAAAAACTGGAAATAGAACTGCCATATGACCCAGCAATTCCACTCCTGGGCATACATACCAAGGAAACCAGATCTGAAAGAGACACATGTACCGCAATGTTCACCGCAGCACTGTTTATAATAGCCAGGACATGGAAGCAACCTAGATGCCCATCAGCAGACGAGTGGATAAGGAAGCTGTGGTACATATACACCATGGAATATTACTCAGCCATTAAAAAGAATTCATTTGAATCAGTTCTAATGAGATGGATGAAACTGGAGCCCATTATACAGAGTGAAGTAAGCCAGAAAGATAAAGACCAATACAGTATACTAATGCATATATATGGAATTTTAAAAGACGGTAATAATAACCCTATATGCAAAACAGAAAAAGAGACACAGATGTACAGAACAGACTTTTAGACTCTGTGGGAGAAGGCGAGGGTGGGATATTCTGAGAGAACAGCATTGAAACAAGTATACTATCAAGTGTGAAACAGATCACCAGCCCAGGTTGGATGCATGAGACAAGTGCTCAGGCCTGGTGCACTGGGAAGACCCAGAGGGATGGGATGGAGAGGGAGGTGGGAGGGGGGATCGGGATGGGGAACACATGTAAATCCATGGCTGTTTCATGTCAGTGTATGGGAAAAACCACTACAATAATAAATAAAATAAAATAAAATAAATAAAATGATCTCTACAATGAATGTAACAACAGACTGGTTCCAAATTGGGAAAGGAGTACATCAAGGCTGTATATTGTCACCCTGATTATTTAACTTATATGCAGAGTACATCACGTCAAATGCCAGGCTGGATGAAGCACAAGCTGGAATCAAGATTGCCAGGAGAAATATCAAGAACCTCAGATATGCAGATGACACCACCTTATGGCAGAAAGTGAAGAAGAACTAGAGCCTCTTGATGAAAGTGAAAGAGGAGAGTGAAAAAGTTGGCTTAAAACTCAGCATTCAGAAAACTAAGATCATGGCATCTGGTCCCATCACTTCATGGCAAATAGGTGGGGAAACAGTGGAAACAGTAACAGACTTTATTTTCTTGGGCTCCAAAATCACTGCAGATGGTGACTGCAGTCATGAAATTAAGATGCTTGCTCCTTGGAAGAAAAGCTATAACCAACCTAGGTAGCATATTAAAAAGCAGAGACATTACTTTGCCAGCAAAGTCCGTCTAGTCAAAGCTATGGTCTCTCTAGTAGTCTTGTATGGATGTGAGAGTTGGACTATAAGAAAGCTGAACGCTGAAGAATTAATGCTTTTGAACTGTGGTGTTGAAGACTCTTGTACTGAGTGCCTTGGATTGCAAGGAGATCCAACAAGTCAATCCTAAGGGAAATCAGTCCTGAATATTCATTGGAAAGACTGATGCTGAATCTGAAACTCCAGTACTTTGGCTACCTGATGAGATAAACTGACTCATTTGAAAAGACCCTGATGCTGGGGAAGATTGAATGTGGGAGGAGAAGGGGATGACAGAGGATGAGATGGTTGGTTGGCATCACTGACTCAATGGACATGAGTTTGAGTAAGTTCCAGGTGTTGGTGATGGACAGGGAAGCCTAGCGTGCTGCAGTCCATGGGGTCGCAAAGAGTCAGACATGACTGAGCAACTGAACTGACTGACTGACTGACTAACAATGAATTTCAGAGTGTTCTCTCTGATGGGTTATTATTTTATAAAACAACTTGAGAAATTTCATTAATATCTTAAATAAGAACAATATATACATAGCATGATTAACATTTGATTAGAAATAAGAAGGAAGGAAGAAAAGAAGAGGAATTATGGTTTGTAAGCATACATGTGTGTTCAGTTGCTCTCTTTGTGGCCCTATTGACTACAGCCTGTGAGGCTCCTCTGTCCATGGAATTTTCCAGGCAAGAACACTGGAACAGGTCACTATTTCATCCTCCAGGGGATCTTCCGAACCCAGGGATCAAACCCATGTCTCTTGTGTCTGCTGCACTGGCAAGTGGATTCTTTACCACTAGTACCATATGGGAAGCCTCCTTGTAAACTCACAGTAGATATTATCAAAATATTAATTTTTAACAATGTGTCCATTCACAAATGTAACATTACCAATAACTATGTTTCAATCAAAGAGTAGAACTATTTTTGCTTTCTAGTATAATAATTTATATTATGCTACATCTTGTTTCTCTTGTCAGATATAAGCAAAAGAACTGTGACTACTAAGAAAATATAAGAAAACTGAAGTAATTCTGACTAAATTCTTAACTAACATCCCTTAGTTTCTTTCCAGTTTTCTGACTTGTATCTTAGCTCAGAATTTATATTTGCCTCAATAAGAATCAAGCACAGAAAGTCTAATGATCCTCTGTTTAAAAATATCCAAGTATATTTTTGCTCAAAATATTGCTCAAATCTCCTTCTGCAAGAGCACCAAAATTACCACTAGCTGTTGAACAACCATCAACAGAAGGATGCTGGAACTCACCTAAAAAAGATATCCCCTGTCCAAAGACAAAGGAGAAGCTGAAACACGGTGGTAGGAGGGGCACAATCAGAATAAAATCAAATCTCGTCCCTGCCAGATGGGCAGATCACAAACTAGACACCACTACTGAAGAAATTCTCCCACTGTTCTCCCACAGAACTGAAGGTTTTGGCCCTTATGTCCAGAGGTAGGGTCTGAACTCATGAGCCTATAGACTCCAGGGCTGGGTCATATCAGGGCAAATAGCTAACAGGGAGGGAGCACAGCTTCCCAGCCTGGGTATCTGGCAAAAGGACTAGGAATCCTCAGGGAACCTGACTTTGAAGACCAGCAGGATTCGATTACAAGACTTCCATAAGACTAGAAACACCACACTTGGAGGGCAAAAGCAAATTCTTGTATGCACCAGGACCCAGAGGAAATTGAGCAGTGACTCCATAGGAGACTGAACCAGACCTACCTGCTAGTATTGGAGAGTCTCCTGTGGCGGCAAGGGTTGCCAGTGGCTTGCTATGGGGATGGGGGTGGTCCTTTGAGCGAGCCCTCTTGGAGGCTGTTATTAACCTTACCATAGAGCCTATAGACTCCAGGGCTGAGTCACATCAGGACAAATAACTAACAGGGAGGGAGCGCAGCCCCACCTATCACAGACAATGCGATTAAAATTTTACTGAGCATGACTCTGTCCACCAGGGCAAATCTCAGTTCTTCCCACCACCAGTTCCTCCAATCAGGAAGCTTACACAAGACTCTTAATGTCTTCCACTGGGGGACAGATAGAAGAAACAAGAAGAACTTCAATCCCACAGCTGCCAGAAAAAAGCCACATCACAGAAAGTTGATCTAAACGAAAAGTCAGAGGCATATGTTCTAGATGAAGGGACAAGATAAAACCCCAGAACACCAACTAAATGAAGTGGAGATAGGCAATCTTCCAGAAAAAGAATTCAGAATAATGATATTAAAGATGATCCAAGATCTCAAAAAAAGAATGGAGAAGATGTAAGAGATGCTTACCAAAGACCTAGAAGAACTAAAGAACAAACAGAGATGAACAATACAGTAGAATGAATCAATAGCAGAACAACTGAGGCAGAAGAATGGATAAGTGACTTGGAAGTCAAAATGGTGGAAATCACTGCTGCAAAACAGATTATAGTAACAAGACTGGGAAAAAAAAAATGAAGATAACCTAAGTTATGGGACAACATTAAACACACCAATGTTCACATTACAGGGGTCCCAGAAGGAGACAAGAGACAGGACCTGAGAAAATATTTAAAGAGATGATAGTTCAAAACTTTCCTAACATTAGAAAGGAAATAGTCAACCAAGTCCAGGAAGCACAGAGAGTCCTAGGCAGGATGAACTCAAGGAAGAACACACTGAGACACACAGTAATGAAATTGACAACAACAACAAAAAATGCTGAAAGGAAGAAGGGAGAAATAACAAATAGCATACAAGGGAATTCCCATAAAGTTAGAATTAAACATACCAACCAAAATACATAGACTGGCTGGGTGGATGAAAGCATGTCCATGTACACATTTCCACTTACTACATCACTCTACTTAACCCCTCAAATTGCACATAACTATTTTATACTGTTAGGTCAATCTTGTTTCCATTATGGCCTGTAATTGCAATTATCTTTTATTTTTTCTGGCTATTGACTGTGAAAACTGGTACTGTTTACTATTATCATTATGTAACTGTTTTAATACCATTGTATCATGATTGCTCAACAAAATATAATAGATTTCTATATCACTATAACTACCATGGAGTATGAAAACCTGTAACCATTTTTTAAAATTCAGATGTACATTAGAATTATCCTGTAATCATTTGAAAAAATACAAATGCCAAGGTATTGCTTTTTTTCTCCAAATTTCCAGATGTGAATTTGATGAGCAGCCATGTTTAAAAACAACTGGACTATATGATGATCTTTTATCAAGTTTGTTTCACTTTCTCTATTTAATATTCAGTGCTCTCATTTCATTTAGTTTATGTTTTTCAATTTATCCATCTCTTTTTTGTTGTCATTCTTTCTAAGGCCTTTATCAAGCATAGTATAAAAGCTTAATATATAGTATGCATAATATATACACTTTTGAAAGCTTATGAATTTTTGCTTAGCAAAAAAATTTATAATATTTTGGTTCCACTTGTTTGACTAAGTATGAATAGAATCCTAGATTTATAACTTATATTCATTTAAAACTCTGATATAGTTCCATTCATTCTCATACCTAGTATTACTAATAAATATCTGGAAAGCTTATTATTTTAGTGATTTTTTAAAAATTTGAATGAGGATTGAAATTATAATCCAATTCTGAGACTATAAAAAAATATTATGTGGTTTATAAAAAAAAGAACCGGAAATTAACATGTGACACATTATTACGGCAGAAATGGCAACCCACTCCAGTATTCTTACCTGAAAAATTCCATAGACTGAGGAAACTGGCAGCTACAGTCCACAGGGTCACAAAGAGTTGGATATAACTGAGCACACACATACACAGTATCATTAACTAAAGGACGGATTTTCTTCAAATTTCACAAAGTTTTATATTAGTGCTCATTATTTGCTTTCATACCTTATTCAAGATTCCAAATTGTATTTTGTTGCATTGAGAAGCTTCAGCTGTATGCAACAAATTATAAAAAATCCTCTTTTCATTTTTATTCTGTTACAAATATTTTCTAATTTTCCTTGTGATGGCTTCTTAGACATAATCATCATTTAAAAGTGGATATCTAATTTCCAAATACCTACAGTATTAATTAATAAACATAATTTTAAAAATTGTCAAAATTAAAGAATGGATGTTCTGTGACTGTATGTAACTTACTAGAAGAGATAAGTTACAATCAAAAATCAAAATAAAATTTATTAGGCAACCAGAAAATGGTCTAGTCTATAAACAGATAATAAAAATGCCAAATCATCAATTTCTTCTTTGTCTTGCTTCTTCGCAAATCTCTCCACATCTTTGTTTTTATCTCAAAGAGATAAAATTCCTTGAATAAAAAGTTCTATACTTCTTTTTGTCTCTAGTAATTGCCTAAGTACATAAGAAAATGCAGATGTTCTAATAATGTTTATCTCTTCTTTGGTTGATTAATATAGGACCAGTTGATAAGTACAAACCTGACAAACTCAAAAATCTAAAAATTTTACAGCAGGAGCCAACACAACATTGCAAAGCAATTATTCTCCAATAAAAATAAATTAATTAATTTAAAAAGTTTTTTTAATTTAATGTAAAGTTTTTTTAAAAGTAATTAGCCTCCAACTAATAAAAATAAATGAAAAAAAAAGTTTTTTTAAATATTACTGAAAATATTTTGGTATGCATACACACACCATTTGGGCTCATAACACACACAGTCTTACAAGCTTCTCTTAGTACACGGTCATAATCTTTAAAGTGAAATAAATGGCAGAGAGTTAGCACTTGAAATTTTCTCAGTTTGTTCAAGGTTCTATCATGTATTCCTTTGTTTAGAAAAGTGTTCTTAAATTAATGCTTGCTTTAAAACACACCTCCCAGACACTGTCTCCTTAACTGAAGACTCTTCATTTTGACAACTTCATACTTCTTTTCATGCCTCTTTAAGCTTGAAACTTTGGAATGTATTTTCAATCATACTGTGGAATCATATTGCTGTAGTGAGTACCTCATAGGCTCAAGTTCACAACCACTGAATAGCTACACCTTTTAGAACCTAGGTTAGGCCAACACCAAGCTGATACTGCCAATGATCTTATATTATTTGGTTCCATCTTTAGTTTTCTTAGCAACTTATTTTAGGGTACAGACTCAAGGCATTTGAGCAGGTTTATTCAAGAATACTTATCGATCCTACACCAGGGCTTTCGGTAGTTTGGCATACCTAAAGTTCAGGGTCTAGACTTTAGTTATTTTCATTTCCAAGGTCTCTAGGTCTTAAATCAACACAGACAGATGTGTCCACTCATGGTCTATGACTTCCTTTCTGGATCAAGTCATAGTTACCCTGAACTCTAGAATCTCTGAATTCCCTACTCAGATGACTCCAGATTTGCTTCCAGTGATTTGGCAGCCCTTTTCTTAAGGTCCATCACCTCCAGGGAAGACTGCTTCCACTGTGTGATCATAGACCTAGGGAGTAAGTGAGGATCAGCTGTTTATGGCTGTTGTGGACTGTGCTCAAAAGTGCAGACTGGGGTGTTCACACACACATACATGAGGCCCTTCATGGTATGGGACAGAGTCAGGGTGGGCAGAGAAAGAAGAGTAGGCCAAGGATCAAAGATCAGAGGCTGAGGAACCACTTCTTCCTCTGTCATCACATTTTGGCACAGGATTCTCAGGAGTCTAAAAACACTATATTCAAAACTTCCTGATAACTTTAGATATGTATTTGTCAAATCATGAGGAAAGGGCATTTTTACTTAAGGGTACTTTTTCAGTTTGAGTTATAACATTTAAATATTTAGTGTTAACCCTATAGCATAATGGTGTCTGTTTATACAAATGCTTCTTTGTGTTAGGGGAAAACCAGGCCACGACCTCATCTGTAAGTAAGTTACAGGCATCAGTCAGTTGAAATACACTAAGTTTCAGAGTTGACTAAAATACTGAAGGTAAAGAAAGCGGGGAGGGGGAAAACAGAGTAAGAGTAAAAATTTTATATAAAAGGCAAGGGATGAAAGAAGAATGAAAGGACATGAAGAAAAAGACCATATATGCAGGAAAAGGGGAAAGAAGACAGGCTATAAAGGAGAGAGAAGTTAAGAAAATAGATGAAAGAAAGAAGGAAACATACAGAAAGGGAAATTAGAAGAGAAGGAGGAGCTGTATATAGAAGTGACTTGCTAGGAATAGGAAGAATTAAGTCTGTGCTTTTTTCAACTCCTCAGTCAAGTACCATACCCCTCTAAGCTCCTCTCTCCAGAGGAATGGATTACACCACCTGGGTTTAATGACCACTCTTGCTCTAAATGTAAGTGAATCTATAAGTGCTTCTTTTCCATCATCCCATCAGAGAAAGTCAGGGTCAGACACATCTCTAGAACCAACACTCTTAGGGACTATCCATTCACCAAAGAGGCCTCTGATTTCACTGTGACCACTTGGATTGTCCACAATCACCCCGAATTTGTGGGAGTCTGCAAACCAATGACTGTCAATAGAGCAACAATCCTAACCTGTGCTGTGTGGCCAGTACAGGAAGATGTGCCCGGAACTGAACCTCACTATTCTGCCATTATCCACATCCTAATCAGACTTTATTGTTTCAAAGACTAGTCTCAGCAATATTAACACAAATTTCTTTTAATTCAACTTTCATATATACACTTATATACATACGTGTGTGTCTATGTATAAGTTAGAAATTATCTTTAAACATGGAGCATGTGCAAATTTCCTAATGTTAAGAATTACTGATAAATAAAAATAAATGACAAGCTATTAATTTAAAGAAAAACTGTAAGTGACCTTGTGCATAAAGCTACACTTTATGCTTTCACTACTTTTGCCCACTTACCAGTACCACGGAAACACTACACTATTTAGACGTAAAACGTTCTTCACTGATATGAGAAAACTGGGTCAGAATAATTTCGGTGCTAAAACTATTGACAAGAGGCTGTCACAATGAGAATACTGATTAACACTTTGTTCTCTTTCAGAATTCTCTCCATTCAATTACAGTCACAGGGACAGAAGCCTCATGAAAAGAGAAGACAACTGAAAGCTCTCTTGAGACTAACACAAAAGCCAGAACTTTCGTAAGGAAGCAGTAACGAACTTTATAAGCTAAGTGGCCTTGACTTCATTTCATGTTTTTATTTTTTTAACATTTATGAGACTTCAAGGCCATTGTTGTATCTTTACTTGTAGTTTCTATAGAAACATGTGCTTATTTAAAAAATAAATAAATAACCTTCTGTGTGAGACATTATAAGCTATGAAACAGAAAAGATTTACAATTCCTGATGCAAATAAAATATCAGATTGGCCAAAAGTTTCATTCGTTTTTTTCTGTAACATCTTATGTAAAAACTCAAACAGACACTTTAGCCACTGAATAGTATGAAGAAGGTGTAGAAAGAATGGAGAAGAAAATTGATTCATGACCCTAGTCACCACAGTTATATGAGCTCTAGATATTTCATTCTGAAATTTATAGTTAGAGCATATGGGTACCAATATTGTTCTTAACATTTTAATTACTCATTTAAAAAAGTCACCTAATTAGTTCCCCAAATGGTTTTAGATGTCAAAACATTATCCTTAAAGAAATGTGACGCTATCATTGAAATTAGAAGAGACAAACTTGTCCACCACCTCATCTTCCAAAATTACCTTGGAAATAAAATTAGGAAACAGAAGATAGGACAACATATTTAAAGTTATTGGCCTTCACATTAAGTGGACAATTAAAATATCATTTTACAAAGAAAGAACAGACAAGCAAAACCATATTCAGTTTTTGTTTTTAAAATTTAGGAAACAATGGTCATGTTTAGAGTAGTTTGATTTTACCAGATTTTTCCTCTACTGCTTTTTAATCCATTCACTTATATTTGTTTGAATTGTAAACTTTGGGTAGCTTAGAATCTAATTTTAGACTCTTTTGTAGAAAACATATAAACTATTTTAAGTGAACACTAATATTAGTTTTGTCATGACAGTCAAATTAAGGGTCCTTTTAAATCTCATTAAGAAATATGACCCACTTGCAGTTGCCTAACTTTGAGTTTTCAAATCTGAAATGCTTAGAATTTTTGCAAAGGAAGCTACGAAAAATAAGAATGAAGTTTCATAGCATTGCTCTGTATGCTGAAAGTAGTGGGAGGAGGAGGAGGAGTAGGTAGCATTTGTGCTAGCGCGCTAAGACTCTTTCTGACCACATGGACTGTGGCCCATGAGATTTTCTAGGCAAGAATACTGTAGTAGGTTGCCCTTGCCTACTCCAGGGGTTCTTCCCGAGTCAGAGATCAAATCGGTTGTGACAGATGGGAAGCATTTTAGAACTAACTCATTTTCTCTTAAAAAAAAAAAAAAATCTTGTGAAAGAGCGTAAGAGTGGGGAAGAGAGTCCAGAAATCTATTGCTAGAGTGTCAGGTTTGAATCCTAATTCCATCAGTTGATATGTGTGATGTTGGCCAAGTTACCTGACCACTTTGTACTTCAGTTTTATCTTTAATGAAAGTAGTAGTACTTTAGTGAAGTGCTAGTTATAAGGACACAGATTCAATTAAATAAATATGTTTAAAGGATTTAGAGCAAAACAATGTCTACCATAAATGTTACATCAGTATTTGTTAAACGTAACTTTGCTTGATACCACCCTGCCTCTATCACCTCTCTCTACATTAGGGGCTGTCTCAGTCAATATGATTTGTCCCACTAAATCGGCAGGTTAATTTTCCAGAAGATGGTTCAAATATGCAATCAGTAAAACAAACCAAAAAAACTGTGCATGTAAAATATTATATGTTAATTTAAAACCTGCACATGTATGTTTGTTGGCCAATATTTTGATGTAAAGCCAAGGCCTTTTCTCTGAATACTGATCTGTTGAATAAAGTTCTATTATTTTTCTCTTGTGTCATATATTATGTACCTTTCATGTTGCCTTTGATTTAAAGTAGAATTATTAAAGACATTTTTGAAGTATACTGAGCATGGAATGCATTTAGATGACTACAGTTCCCCCAATTTTGAGAGTTGCCTTGACCATTCCACACCAATTCATTATTAACAACATGCTTTTTAGAATGATACAACTACAAGTTTCTAAGAAATAATTGTTTTTATTCTTATGATTCATAATCTTATGTAACAAAGTACCTCATTATTAAAAACAAATGCAAAGGCATAGATAGGTCTAAGAATATAGCTGACTCCAGGCAAGCATACCATTGAAAAAGAGAATAGGGTGTGCAAAAATTCAGGAAGGACCTCCCTACAATAAGCTTCAAGGATCCTTGAGCATTAATCATTATGTTTTAAGGGAATGCAAACTGTCAGTTAATCCCACAAATTTGTTAACTGGATGTCAGTTAAGACAAATCCTACTATACTGACTTTACTTGATAGTTTATATGTCTGTGTGCATGCATGCTCAGTTGTGTCCAACTCTTTGCGACCCCATAGACTGTAGCCCACCAAACTCCTCTCTTCATGGGATTTTCCTGGCACAAACACAGGAATAGATTGTCATATATATCTGAGTCCCAATCTAAACCATGGCTGCTGTGAGGAAAGGAGGGTATTTTTAAAATTCATCTTTGCATGTCTAACATAGTGCTGGATTACTGCAAATGCTTAATAACTTCTTGCTAAATTAATGAACATGTTAGAATGGGCCAGTATCTGAATAAATCACCTCTGGAGTTGCCCTATATTCTTAACTCATATGCTGCCAAATTTACAATTTAGTTTACCATTAAACTTATTGTAAGTAGTATCATTGAAATTATCAAAAACTTCATTATAAAAAAAAAATCCCTCATAACAGGCATGATCACAAGACTATTTCTAAAAACAGCATTAGAGTTGAAATATGTGCATATGTGATATATTTTGATCCAGTGATTGTAGGCATTCAGAATAAATGTTCTTATTTAGAAATCCAAGTAAGGACAATCGCTAGGGGAAATCTGTCCTCCTCGCAGTCATTTCAGAATATTAGACAATTTGAAATATAATCTTTTGAATTATCCATTTGAGTCTTAACAGTTTATCCATTTTTTGTTTTTTCAATATCTGTCTCATATTTCAATTTCTGTGTTTACTCCTCAGGCTCTTGGAAGCATACAGCAACTTTAATAGCACTCCCTCTGTGACAGGCATTTCATATACTGTACAATCAAAGCTTTTCCAGCCTGCTCTATAACTGTTGATTTGTTGATTGTGGTTTAACTCTCCCTTCTAAAAGAAGGCTTCCAAGAAGCAGAATTCTTTGTAGAGTCACAGTTTATGAGAGTGTTATATTCCCTACTTCGTGCTGTTTATCATGTGGATGGGATGGCAATACTCAAAGATGACCAGAAAAGATAAACACAGGTTAATAAAGAATCATAGTTCAAATCCTTGAACAGGGCAAAGATGAACAGCTAGTCAATATTATAAAAACTAAAGTACGGTTATCCCTCAGTATCTGTTGACACACTCACCCATGGATCCCAAAATGCACAGATGTTCAAGCCCCTTATATAAAATGACACAGTGGAAATTGACTCTCCAGATCCACAGGTTCTGCATGTGGAGACAGAGGGCAAACTGTAGAATAGTTTAATCAAGGCCATTCCCTCAAATCAGTATCCCTCCAAATGTGGTTCGGAGACCTGAAAGTGACACTGAGCCTAATCTATTTTCATAATGATAGTAACATTACATGTCTTTTTCACTTTCATTTTCATGCTACATTCACAAGTGTATAGGGTATAGAAAGTTCATTAATATAGCTCCAGATTCCACACTGGAACTAACCTTCAGGAAACTAATATCTGCCATTTCAGTATAAAAGAGAAATGTCTGTCATTATATGACCATTTATCATTCATGTATTTCTAGCAAAACAATATGTTACAACAAAATGCAGAAACAGATATGAGAGTTGAGCTATCTGTTATAGTATTAAGTCACATTAAAGAGACTGACAAAATATAAAATAGTGCACTCTTCTCATTTGTGTTTTCTTCTCTTGGGAAATATAATTATTTTTATAAAAATAAGCTATTTATATTCATTTAAATGTATTGATATTTTTAAAGCAATAATAAATACTATATATTTTTCTTCCGTTTTCACTTCTAACATGGTAAATATTAATATCTGCATGTATTAGTGCACTCAATATCTCAGCAAATTTGGAAAACACTGCAGTGGCCACAGGACTGGGAAAGGCCAATTTTCATTATGATCCCAAAGAAGGGCAATGCCAAAGAATGTTCAAACTACTGCACAATTGCACTAATTTCACATGCTAATAATGTATTGCTCAAAATCCTTCAAACTAGGCTTCAGCAGTATGTTAACTGAGAACTTGCAGATGTACAAGCTGGATTTAGAAAAGGCAAAGGAACCAGAAATCAAATTGCCAACATCCATTGGATCACAGGAAAAACAAGGGAATTCAGATAAACATCTACTTCTGCTTCACTGACTATATTAAAGCCTTTGACTGTGTGAATCACAACAAACTGGAAAATTCTTGAAAATATGGTATTACCAGACCACCTTATCTGTCTCCTGAGAAACCTGTATGCAGGTCAAGAAGCAAGAGTTAGAACCTGACATGGAACAACAGACTGGTTCCAAATTGGGAAAGGAGTACATCAAGGCTGTATATTGTCACCCTGCTTATTTAATTTATATGCAGAGTACATCATAACTATTTGGTTTCTAAAGTCAAAAGATTTTAATTGACTTTTGAACTTCTATTGCCTATTAACATAACAATGACAGTGACTAAGTTCCCAACAAAAATCTCTAATTTAAGTAATGTAAGTTTTTTTCAACTTAGTGCAGTAGAATAAAACATAATCAATATGTAAACTATGAGCTTTTTTGCTCCAAAATATGTATGTATGCATTGCATCTGTATTGCATCTGCACAAATAATTATTTATATCCCATACAATCACCTTAAAGTTCTCTTTCTCACACACACACACATTCATGCTTCTGTATATCAGTTTAAGAATTAGAATTGATATCAAACTCATCTAACTTAAAAGGAATTAAGAAGAGTTTCCAAATACCTATGCTACTTGATTTTCATTTGCTGGGTTACCAAGAGATACTGAAACAATTGTGCAAACATCTCTGCTATATAAAAGCTGTAAAAGCCCTTTATCTCGTTATAATTTAAATGTTAAATGCTCCATTATAGAGGTAAATTGGGTTTAAAATAGAATTTTTCAAGCAGAAGAGCAAAAAATGTAAGGTCAAACGGAGTGAAGAACCAGAGCTTCAAATTGTGGTATAAAACTTGTTAGGGCACGGATTGATCTATTGATATACTAAGAAAGTCAGACCCTCTGACATGCCCTATAGAGAGTAAATATACTGAACTGGAACAAAAATTATATGAAACAGCTGTTAAGTGACAGAAGAAATGTGCATTGGACCACCAGCTTGTCATAAATATTGCACTCTTAATCAGAAAACATCTGTCTTTTCATTTCCTTTTCAGTAATCTCTGCATTGTATTTAATCTGTGTAAAATGCTTCTTCTAACAGGTGCAACAATGTTTATAAAGTGGAAACCTTATTTAAATGAAGTTTACAACTAGAGACGTTTCAATTAACAAGGCGATATCTTATGAGGTGGAATAATGCTGACATTTGGCAAAGCCACAGATTGCTTTTCATTGGTAAAATTTAACTATTGTAAAATTAGAGTATAGATGCCAAGAAAAGCATAAAGATGAAAGGTATTTCAAGCAATCTATGCAATAAATGAACTTCCAGAGAAACTACAGGGAAAACTTACTGGTGGGAATGTGGATAGTATGAAGTATTGGGAGTATTTATTATAAAATGTCATATTTCATAAAAAAAATGTTAGAACTAATAATGTTCAATATCTTCCCCCAAAGTGGTATCTACAGCACTAGTCTACTTTCCTACAGGTAGTTTTTCTCTTATTATCACTACTTGTGGAAACTGAATATAATAGATTCATAATGAATCTTGCTGGATTAAAAATCCTGTCAGAAATTCTGAGACTTGCATTATAATCATCTAAATAAATTATAAATAAATAATTTCTTTAAAAACATGAGTATAATGTTAGTATATTTAGAATGCATATACAATTTTTAAAGTGAAAGGGACTGTAGCTTTAACTTCTTTTACTCAAAATGCAAAAATACTGAGCACAAAGGTAGCGAACTCTGTTTCTACAGCCTCCAGGCAGGTAATAGATGTGATAGGAGTCTGGTGAAAAATATGGCCCTTTAGGCTGATGGATCATTCATTTCCTAAGTTTTGGTAGAAAGAGGTGTTGAAGAAATATTCTTAATATTGTAATTGTAATGCACAATTTAGCCAATTGTTTCCATGGCAAAAGGAATCCATTGCTTCCAAAAATTCAAGTTTTCAATAAAGCTCAGAACAAACAAAAGATATCTGTGGACTGGATCTTTTCCTTGGGCTACAAATTTGTAAACTTTAATGTAATAGTTGAGGATTATTATAATAGTTGAGGATTACTGTTAAAGAGATCTAAGATAAACTTCTACCTTGGCCATTTATTAGCTTTATGATCTTGGATAAGCTACTTGATCTTAAGCTCCATTTCATCCTCAGCAAAAAAAAAAAAAAAAAGCCAGTAATAAAAGGTGACTCATAGGAATATTTTAAATGATAAGTGAGATAAAGTAATATACCTCAGTTGCTAAATTGCATCCAACACTTTGCAACCCCATAGACAGTAGCCTGCCAAGCTCCTTTGTCCATGGAATTTTCCAAGCAAAAATAGTGTAGTGGATTGCCATTTCCTTCTGCAAGGTAATTTAAAATATTTCCTATTGTAAAACTATTTAGCAAAGCAAGTATTCAATAAGTGATAGACATTACATATTATATTACACATATACATATAGCATATTATGCAACACATAAACATAATATATATATTATCTTAATTGCATGGGAAAAGCTCTAATTTCCTTATCTGCTTTTACTAATTGACATAAGATAAATATTCTTTAAAGCATGGATAAAGTCTTTCAATATTTATAATTCCTCTTAATAACTGCATACAAATATTTATTATAGGTTAACACAGAAAGCAAAGGCTATTATCTGTTCTTTGGATAGTTCACCATACAAAATTGTCTCATCTCAAGCTTTTGCATTTTGTAAGGGACAAATACATTAAATTTTTTTTCCACACTAAAGCAATATAAACAGGGTCATTAGTTATAAAACACAGAAGATTCTCTTTTAATTACATTTTTTTGGAGACTAATACAGTAGAAAATATTTTGATGATGGGAGTTAGACATTCGGTGTATAATCTGAAAAACTGATTAGCTCATTCAGACTAAGCCAGTTTTAGGGGATAAACTTTAGCCTGAGGATTTTGTTGTTTAGTCACTAAGTCCTGTCGGACTCATTTGCCACCCTATGTAGCAGTGAGTTCCTGGGGAGTTTCACATTATAATGGTACCTTCAGAGAACCTGGGCTCCCCTGATGGCTTGGATGGTAAAGAATCTGCCTGTAATGTGGGAGATTCAAGTTCGATCTCTGGGGTGGGAAGATCTCCTGGAAGAGGGAACAGCAACCACAAGGGACTTCCCTGGTGGCTCAGATGGTAAAGCGTCTGTCCACAATGTGGGAGACCCGGGTTTGATCCCTGGGTTGGGAAGATCCCCTGGAGAAAGAAATGGCAGCCCACTCCAGTACTCTTGCCTGGAAAATCCCATGGACAGAGGGGCCTGGTGGGCTACAGTCCATGAAGTTGCAGAGTCGGACACGACTGAGTGACTCCACCACCACCACCACCAGTATTCTTGCCTGGAGAACTCCATGGACAGAGAAGCCTGATGGGCTACAGTCCATGGGGTCGCAAAGAGTCAGACATGACTGAGAGACTAACACCCAACCTCAGAGAATTTCCCTGGGTCCTGTTTCCAAATTTCCTCCCATGACCCCCTCAGATTTTCCAATTCATCATAACCCACCTAGTCAGCCTTAGAAGTATGCTTTTCTTAATGATTAGCAAACTCCTCCCTCCCACTAATGTCTTATCAAAAAAGTTTTGAAACTCCCCCACCAATGTGTAAGTCAGATAATAATAATTCTGATGGTAGCTATGGGTAATGGAGCCTTACTATATACTTAATGTTAGCCAAGCCCCTGACATGCATGGTATGCATTTAATCTTTACCATGGCTCTATAGAGGCTTCCCTGGTGGCTCAGTGCTAAAGAATCTGACTGTCAAGCAGGAGACGCGAGTTCCATCTTTGAGTCAAAAGATCCCTTGGAGAAGGAAATGGCAACCCACTCCAGTACTCATGCCTGCAGAAGCCCAGGGACAGAGGAGCCTGGTGGGCTACAGTCCCTGGGGTTTCAAAAGAGTTGGACACAACTTTGAGACTAAACAACAACAATGGCTCTATAGATTCTGTATATATACCAAGGTTCTCTCATCTATAAAAAACAGTTATTAAAGAAGTTAAATCGTGTCTAGAACTTGAATCCAAAGTCAAAGTGAAAGTCACTCAGTCGTATCTGATTCTTTGTGGCCCCATGCACTATACAGTCCACGGAATTCTCCAGGCCAGAATACTGGAGTGGGTAGCCTTTCTCTTCTCCAGGGGATCTTCTCAACCTAGGGATTGAACCATAGTCTCCTGCATTGCAGGCGGATTCTTTACCAATTAGGCTATCAGGGAAGCCCCCAAAGACAAGTACAGTCTCATTACTAAGGCTATACTATATTGCCTCTCTAAATTGTTGGCTTAAACTCAACCTGCATGAATTAAACATATATTGAATAAAAGTTTTCTTTCAATGTGTTAACATGACAGGAGCTGGATGGGCTGGGATGGGATGGAGGGTGATAAAAAGATGTTAAAATGTGTCAACTAGGAAAATTAAAAATGAGTTAATTTTTTAATTCATCAATTTCATTAAAGTATATATAGTGGGCTTGGAATGAGAAAAGATACCTCTATACATGTACCCCATTTTCAAATAGCATTTGAAAATTTAATTTTAAAAAGCATAAATCACAGTGATTGCTTTTCCACTACCCAAGAATTCATATACAATAGGAGTCATCCAGAATTTCTCCCTCCAAGAATATAAGTTGTTAGTGATCATTTGTAAGTGTCTACTGGTGGCTCAGATGGTAAAGAATCCACATGAAATGCAGGAGACCAGGGTGCTATCCCTGGGTTGGGAAAATCCCCTGGAGAACGGAAGAGCTATTCACTCCAGTATTCTTGCCTTCATGGACAGAGGAGCCTGATAGGCTACAGTCCATGGAGTTGCAAAGAGTCAGACACAAATGAGTGACTAATATACACACAGATACAAACTGAGGAAATGAAGGCTGAGGATAGAGGTCTGCAGAGAAACAACAAAGATCACTTTAGCAAAAACTATCAGACATTAGGAGATTGCATTTCTGATACTGAGCCTATAAAAATACAATTTAGATACAACTTTTTAGGAACATCTGTAACTGAAAAACAAACAAGGCTTCGTTTTCCAGTCACGGTTTTGTTAATGAAATAATTACTTCAAGAAGGCCACCCCAGAGGCTTTCAAATGCCTCCCAGCAAAGAAGGGATAATCTTGCAAAAGAAGGAATAATCTTTCGGTAGGTTTGGATCTACAGAGCAACAGTTTCCTGTGACATAACTCTGAGAAAGATAAAAAGGCTTAAGGTACAACAGAAGAATGAACACAATTAAGGTGAATCAGGCCTCTGTGATATCCTTTGGGAGAAAACTTTCTGTCCTCATGAGAAAAACGTAGTATCTTTTTAGGCAAGGAAACTATTGACAAATTTTGCAAAGCTACTCCACAAGACTCACATTAATATACAGCAGGTGAAATGTACTTTCCCTTGGGCAATGAGAGGAGAATCTATTGCATATGTCATCTGTTTCTGTGAATACTGAAGATTACAATTATGTTTTGATGTTAATCCAACAACTGCACATTTTTTGTTGAGAATCAAGCTGCGAAAATGTGAGTGACAGTATAAATCTTTTTAAATTGAATTCAGCACTATTGAAAAGAGCTGATGTTTTCAAATATTCTTACAAAGCCTCTGAACAACAAGAATAATTTCTAAATGAAACCACATTTTAGAGTAACCTACTTGGTAAGCAAGATGAATAGCCAAGATAAAATAAAATCCTGCATGTCTGCTATATATGGAGTGTGTGTTTTGCATTTCTGTAAGCACTCACGTCTAATGTTTTGATGTCCTCATAAGTAAACCTCACGGTGGGAACTCCAAGGTGGTTGATGAAATAATCAGCATCATCCTGCATCTGCTCAGAACTGATATTCGTTTCTGGGCACTGACCTCTTCTGGGACAATTGAACTTATTTTTCTGAAAAAAAATAATTTAAATTGTTAGCACACACTATACTTCTTAGGTCATTCCTAAACCAATGCTATTCGACACATGGGCCAGTATGAGCAGTATCAATGATACCCAGGAACCTATCTGAAATATGAACTACAAATGCTTAGACGACACCAACACCCTCCCAAGTGGGAACCTTTGAGAATGAAGTTCAGAAATCTTTGTACCAGCATTCTTTTATGAGGCTCATGCTCACTGGAGAGTGACTTTAGCACTGGCCTAGATCAAGCTTAGCCCATTGTTGTGGCTGCGAAAGCATTTTTATTATGTTGTTGCTGCTAAGTCACGTCAGTCATGTCCGACTCTTTAAGATCCCATGGCCTGTCCTGCTAGTCTCCTCTGTCCAAGGGATTCTCCAGGCAAGAATACTGAAGTGGTTTGCCATGCTCTCCTCCAGGGGATCTTGACCCAGGGATCAAACCCACAGCTCTTATGTCTCCGGCATTGGTAGCTGAATTCTGTATACTAGCATTAACCGGGCTTCCCTGGAAGCTCAGCTGGTAAAGAATTGCCAGCAATGCAAGAGACCCCGGTTCCATTCCTGGGTCAGGAAGATCCCCTGGAGAAGGGAGAGAGTAACCACTCCAGTGCTCTTGGGCTTTCCCGGTGGCTTAGAAAGGGTTAGCTGGAAAAAATAATCTGCCAGCAATGTGGGATACCTGCGTTTGACCCCTGGATTGGGAAGATCCCCTGGAGAAGGGAACAGCTACCCACTCTAATATTCTTGCCTAGAAAATTTCATGGACAGAGGAGCCTGGCAGGCTACTGTCCGCGGGATGGCAAAGAATTGGATACCACTGATTAACTTTCATTTTCACCTGGGAATAGATTTATTATAAAGTTTAATGACTCATTAAAAGAGAATGTAGACAAAAACCACTACAATATTGTAAAGTAATTAGCCTCCAACTAATAAAAATAAACAAACAAAAAAAAAGAAATTAAAAAAAAAGAGAGAATGTAGAGTCCCTCAAAGGTTTAATTTTGTCTTTTTTAAAGTTTTCCCACAAATATAAAGGATGGTTTGGTAGGATATAATTCTATTCTTAAAATGCTTTTTTGGAAAACCACAGAAAATAAAGTTCCTCCATTTCTTATTCAAAACTTATCCCCACATGTCTTATGAGTATATACCAAATACCATGGGCCAAAGAGAACCAAAAAGCTAAGTGCAACCTCTAGGGAAATAAAAAATGATGGACTATTATTTCTTAAACTAAGAGTTGTCTATCATGTAAAACAAATGACAGTAACTATACAAAAATGAAACAAAAAAAATCAAAATCCAGTTAAATAAGGGTTCTTGTAACTATTATTGATTTAAAATGTCTTCTTCAAAACAATTTCCAAATATCTAGAATATTTCTGTGATGCTGTTGTCTCGAGTGTGAAATGTGGAAGAATACCAGTCTCTTCACCAGGATTCATAAGGGGAATGAGACAACAGTGTGAGAACATCACATCTAATACGAGGCAAAAAGTATGTATTTGGTGCAAATTTGCCATTGAATTGGCACATCGACCCTTCAGTCCCTTCCTATGTTTCTTTGGCATGATATAATTTTGGAAACACTCTTAAATATAACCTATCAAAAGCTTTAGAAGTATGCATTTTAATATTCAGAAACTGAGTTATTCCAACTTTTTTCAGCTACAGTGCTAGATCCTTCAAACATATAATAATGTTTCAATACTTATTTATTTTTCGAGGTACTAATAGAGGGAGGGGACATACATACACCTATGGTTAATTCATGTTGATACATGACAGAAATCAAACCAATATTGTAAACCAATCAATTAAAAATAAATAGATATCAAAAAAAGAAAGATATTTGCAACAAACTTTAAATCAATTAAAACAGAAAGTTGGTGTAAGGATTTATAACCTAGGCAAGGTTTCAGCTTCACTTCATTTACAAATATCTTGGGTAATTAGATAGTACCAGGTGATGCTAGAGGTGAAGAATCCACCTGCCAATACATGAGAGCTGAGAGAGGCAGCTTCCATCCCTGGGTTGGGAAGATCCCCCTGCAGTAGGAAATGGTGACCCACTCCAGTATTCTTGCCTCAAAAATCCCATGGACTTTTTAAGGAACTACAGGAGCCTGGCAGCTACAGAGAGTTGGGCACGACTGAGCAAAACAGCTAACCACTAAGCACTAGGTAACTAAGCACTTTGGGAATAAAAAGTAATGAGTGTTCTAGTATACAGTGCAATGAGAAACCTCATGCTTTTTATGGTGACCTCCCCACCACACACACACCGATTCCTTTAAAAGCTTAATTTTCTGAAAAGATAATTAATCCTCTTTCACTCCTTCATACACTCCTGGGGCCAAGACTCCTAGAGGTTTAATATCAACTGGGAGACTTTAAGGAAAATCTTGATTATTCCCAAAGAAGAGCTACCCTTAAGTACTGGAACATGAAAAGTGAAGAGACCACTTAACATCCTGTAAGAAATCCCAAGTATTTCTGAGAGATCCAGGTAACTGTGAAGGTAATTGTTGCACCAGAATAGACTTATTTCTAATTGAATTTGATTGCACTGAGCAGTCAAGACACTCACCAGTGTCCCGTGACTAATGTCTCCCAGTTTGCCTGCTTCACTCATTCAAATGTACAGAGTGGTGACTGGAGGCATTTGAATTTGGGAAACCTAGGTTGTTGCACCCTTTTATGTTATTAATAGGCTTTGATGGAATCTAGTCTCTTTTCAGACTCTAGCCAATAAAATTAAAATGTATTTTTTAAGTGGTCTACTTTCCCTTTACTGCAGCAACATCTACATGTCTTGGAGATAGCACACATACCCTGTTCATCATCAATGAAAATATAGGTTTGGCCTTTGTTTCATTTTGTATACATAATTCTTACATCCACTCTAAATATCAGTCATGCTCCTTAGACAGAATTTTTTTCTCAATAGGCATGGATAAAAATTGACATCTTTCAATTCCATGAGCTGTCTGTAAAAATTGTTTTTAATTAAAGTTTTAAAAATAATAGTGGTTTTAAATGTTGATATCACTTTTACTCAGTTATCATTGTTATAGTTTCCCTCTCACAAAAAGTAATAATTTCCCATATATGCAAGTTCCTAAAATGGGAGAGATGACCAGCTCCAACCAATGCTTACATCCTTTGTTTTATCTAACAATTACTCAAAGCACAATTCTTGTTTTGCCTCAGTCTTTTACTGAACCCAAGCATTCATCCCAAAACCAGAACAGATTCTGTAGTCTTTCTCCTTTTTCCATGGTTAATCCCATTGCATTTAATATTTTCATTGCAGTCTATTTCTGTGATTTCTTCTAGCTACATCATTGCTTTCATGTTTCGTGTTTTTCAGGCAAATAAAACAAGTAATATCCAGCCTTCAGGATCACATTTCCTAAAATGTTTCTGCATCCTTTCCCCTCCTCTGGCTTGCTTTACTTCACCAATCTATTGAAAAGCCTACATCTTTTCCCTAAAAGTTTGTATTGCCACCTCTCTCATACATAAACTCTTTTGTAAACCAACTCCAAGATGTCAATGGGGTGAATATTATCAGAACTGTTTTTAAATTATGTTTTGACAGTTAAGATCTCTTAAATCACATCTCTGGTACTAATATGGACTATTTAGGTAGGGAGAACAGAGTGCAGAATAATAGGCTTGCATGGCCCAAGGTGTAGCTAGGCCTGATAGCTGAAGGCACTAGACTATTGAGTCTCCTGTCAAAATAAAGCCCAAATGAAGAGTAAAAGATTCAAGAAAATCAACCCAAGATTGGAAGATCAGGGGTGACACAGAGTTCCCTCAGGAGCTTTCCTGGGGCCTATCCTTTATCGACTGAGTTTCCCTGTAAAAGCTTGTGGAGAGCTTATCTGGCCAGCCCTTGTCTGTCTCCCCTAGCACCTTATTTTCTACCACCTACTCTCTTATGATTTAACCAAGGATGAGAGGCAGACCTATAGGATCCTCAAGCCTATGTTTATTTTTTTCTTTTGTTCCTAACTAGTTTCAGAGTAAAATAGGGTTAAAAAGAACCCAATTTTCAGATTGAATCATCTAGGGATTTCCCTTAAGAGGAAAACATTCCTGGCACACAAAACCTTTCCTCTAAATCTTTTTATTATTCACTACTTTAAATTCTAGGCCAAACTCACAGACCTGAAGTGATCCTAAATCTGTATTCTAATTTAATATAAATTGTTTTCCCTCACAGCAGTGAAGTGGATTGTAATGGATCCATATCAGGTACCAGATGCTGATCTCAACCTCTAAAAGCACCACTATCTGAGAGGAAAGTAGAAAATGTTTTTCCTTCACTTTTCTAGAAGTTAGCCACCACAAGTGAGAGAAGATTGGTAACAAATTTGTACAGATCAATATTTTTTTAAATTTATTTACAAAGCTGAATAAATACAAATTAAATATTTCCTTCAAGGAGTTAAAAATGTTTCACACTTAATGTTTGATATCAGACATGTTTATTCCAGTTTATAAAGTAAGCAAGTTCAGACAAAAGCCATGATTATGTCATGTTTAATTTCCTATCACTAGTCTGTTGACCTGAAATGAAATCATAACCTCAATCCTAAATCAGTATGCTCTTTGCAAGTATACTTTTAAGCTGAAAGGAATAACTTAATAGTAGAATATTATATAAGTGAACTATAAATACATTAAGTCAACATTTGCATTAGTTGAATAGCAATACCAAGACATGCTGACAGGTGTCTAAAGTATTTGAAAATATGTTTAATAATTCAAACATCTTATTTCTGCTTTCCCTTGCTTACATACTCACCCTACATACTTAAGAAATCTAAGATGACCACTTACTCAAACAGCAAAAAAAAAGCATTACATTCAAAATTAAAGTACTGCATTCTACATATTAGAATAAAATTAAGTCACTTTATATTCATTCAGCATTATTTTGTAATTTTAATTGGGCAAAAGCAACTTATCATTCTGATTTTCACAAAGTATAAAAATGTTGAAATTGTGATAATGATGTCTATGATATTTTAAAAATGATTTTTTTATAGGCACTAGGATGGTTAATTTTATGTGTTAACTTGTCTCAGACATGAGGTGCCCAGATATTTGCTCAATATTATTCTGGGAATTCCTTTAAGGGTGATTTTAGATGAAATTTTCATTTGAATTGGTAGATTGATTAAAGCAGATTGCCCTCCCTAATGTGGATGGTCCTAATTCAATCAATTTAAGGTCTAAATAGAACAAAAAGCAGACCATCCCACCAGTTAGGAAGAACTCCTCCTCCCTGACTGCCTTGAACTGGGACATGGATCTTTTCTTTTTCTGTATTCAGCTGAAACATCAGTTCTTATTGGGTCTCAAGTCTCCTGGTATTTGGGCCAGAACTTACACCAGCAGTTCTCTTGGGTCTCCAACTGGCCAACTGCAGATCTTGGGACCCTAGAGAACTCTGACTTATACGGACACTCTTAGATGCTTGGTCAACCTATTTGTATAAGAAATTTCAATCAGAACTAGTGAAAAATTAAACTTTAATCATACTGAGAAGAACATTTTGTTGTTGTCGTTTGATCAACTGAAAGCGGTTTCACACAATTTTGTTATATTTTTAACTTCATAATTTATAAACATGATCCCAGGCAACATGAACACATAAACAGGTGAGGAATCATAGAGAAAGGAGTATATTTTGAAATTGGAAAGAATCTAAAAATCTTAAAGCCCCAAGGTGATTATCCTGAGCTCCGCAGAAAGAATTTAGATCAATTAGACTAATGGACCAAAAAAAAAAAAAAAAAGCATTTTTATATTCACTTAATTCTAACTGAAATTTAACATTTCACTCAGCTGTGACGATACCATAAAACCAATAGTATTAGCATTATCTGTGACTTTGTGAACTAAATGGAATCAGGCATTTTCATCTCACATTTCAGTTGTTGTATAAGCTCACCACTAATTTTCAAAGAAGAAAGTTATGAGATACTTTGCTGAATTTTGATATTTAATGTGTCTTAATTTTTAAATGTTTATATAATACTAAAACATGGACTTTCATATCTAGTTAACTGCACTTTGATACAATTGGTTTCTTTTGTCATCCTGTGTATTTAAATATAAGCATTTTATAATATTATTTCTGAGAATGAGTCTATATAGGATTTACCAGCCTTTCAAATGTTCCATAGGGGAGATATACCCTTGCAAAACAGTTTCATCTTACAAATTAGAAAACTGAGGCTTCCAAATCAACAGATCTTGTGCTCCAAAATCATTGTGGATGGTGACTGCAGCCATGAAATTAAAAGACACTTGCTCCTTGGAAGGAAAGCTATGATAAACCTAGACAGCATATTAAAAAGCAGACATCATTTTGCTGACAGAGGTCCATAGAGTCAAAGCTATGGTTTTTCCAGTAGTTATGTACAGATGTGAGAGTTGGGCCATAAAGAAAGGTGAACACTGAAAACTTGATGCTTTTGAACTGTGGTGCTAGAGAAGACTTTTGAGAGTCCCTTGAACTGCAAGAAGATCAAACCAACCAGTTCTAAAGGAAATCAACCCTGAATATTCATTGGAAGGACTGATGCTGAAGCTGAAGCTCCAGTACTCTGGCCACCTGATGTAGAGAGCTGACTCAATGGAAAAGACCCTGTTACTGGGAAAGATTGAAGGTAGGAGGAAAACGGATCAACAGAGGATGAGATGGTTGGGTGGCATCACTGACTCAATGGACATGACTGCACAAACTCTGGGAGATAGTGAAGGACAGGGAAGACTGGTGTGTTGCAGTTTATGGGGTTGCAAGAGTCAGACATGATTTAGTGACTAACAACAACAGCAAATCAACAGAGCCAGGATTTGATTTCAGGTCTTCTCACTCCAAATGTAATGCTTTTTCTTCTCTATCATGTTTGCACATGCAGCATACAGACAACATTAATGTACTAACCTTAAATTTTTTCTTCCTAGGATTCTAGGATTTTTGTTTTAAGTCATATTCAATTACTGGATGTAATTGTAACAAACTGTACCTGTGGCAACTCTTCAATGCTTCGCTATTGTGTGTATCATGTGTTCTTTATTTATTTAGCTTGTATTTTTATGCCAGTATGTTAAGTTGCTATTTAGGAAGCAATTCTTAATAATGAATTACAGAACTCCTCTAATAATCTTTGAGATACTAACTTTCTTTAGTATTTTAAACTAGAAAGTTGTTATTCTTAACATCAGCATCTGATAATGAGTTCTTTATACATAAAATATACTTTCAAGATGGAAAACCTATTTTTAAAAAATCAATAGATACATTGGCATGCCTTTTAAAAATGTTAAATTGAGTAGGGGAAAAATAGCTTTTTAGTTTAAAATGGCAATTTTCAACTCATAAAATGGAACTTTGAAAATCTCCCATATCTCAAAGTTTCTGCAAAGGTTTTACAACCTACTCCCATGGTGTTAATCAAGTATTTTCAGCCTTAAAAGTTGAATGATCACTATTCCTCTCGTATACTCAAGTAGAATTGGTAAACTGAAAAACGCACTCTAATTCTTGTTCTGTTAGATTTTTCAACCACAATCTTGTTATTGAATGCAGAAAAATATAACTTTACATTTGAAATAATTCAAACTGTATTTAAAATATATGCATGAGCTAATGAATGCTTTAAAGACCACTCTGTGAAGGTGCAAATGGAAAAGAATAAAGACATTTGTCCTTGTTTTTAGTGTAACTTCTAACTTATAGCCTCATCCATGCCAAACTCTATTTCTTTTCTCCTTCCACTTCCCTGACCAACTTCACCTCCCTGGCCAAGAGACACATAAGGCAGGAGACCTATTTCTCTTTTATTTCTCTCTATTTAAGGCTTTGTGATGCAATAAAAACAAGTATGTTATTTTAAAACTATAAAGATATCAACCCTTCAGCCACTCTGTTGGGTTTAAATAAAGATCTCAACCAATAGGAGGCTTCACTCATGGTCCAGTGGTTGACAGTCTGCCCTGCAATGCAGGGGATGTGGTTTGATCCCTGGGGGAATTAATATCCCACATCCCTGTATGAAATAAACTGGTGGACCATGACTAGAGAGCTGGCTTGCTTCAACTACTGAAACCTGCACCCTCTGGAACACACATGTCACAACTACTTAGCCCACAGTATGACTAGAGAGTCTATGCACTGTGATGAAAGGTCATGAGGGTCACAACTAAGATTACCCAAGGTGGCCAAATAAATAAATTAAAAAAAAAATCTCAACTAATGAAATAGTATCTACTCTATGCTATCTTATACCACAATACATTCCAGATGAACCCATTTTTTAAATATAAGAATCTAAATGATAAAAGTGGAACAATAAATTAGAACCATAAGTAGAATGGTTCTCTAAAAAGGTAGAACCATAAACAGTAGAAGATAATTTTAATAATCTTATTAGAATATGAAAGACAAACTCAAAACACAAAAAAGATTGACTAGTCCAACTACACAAAATTGTAACTATTCTGGATGACAAAATTTACCATAAACAGGAATAATTGAAAATGTAGAAGGAAAATAGTTACAATTTATTCTACAGGCAAATGGCTAATATCTGTAATGGATAAAGAAAAAAGACTGAAAAGTAAAAAAAAATAGTCAATGAATATTAACTCACATGTCATAGTAATAAATACTTATAAATGGCTTATATATATAAATACATATAAAGTGTCTTTTATAATTACTTTACAGAAAACTTTGACAAGTTTGATTTTGATTATAGATTGCATTGGAGAGGATGTGGAAATTCCGGTGCCTCATATATTGTTGAAGAAAAAACTAAGACAAATTTTATGAAGGTTAAATAAATGATATTAGATTTATTCAAAGGAAAAACATGCTGCCTTGAGAAAATGAAGGTACTCTTGCAAATGGAGAAAACAATCTCTAAGACAAATTTTATATACTTAATATAAAAAATTATAAGATTATATGCCATTGTCATTTGTGTTTTATTTTTGAAAGTAAAATTTTAAAGAAGTGTATGTATATACTCTATTTCAGCTGACCCTCTGTACCTGTGGATGTACTTTGCCATTTCATATAAGGGATTTGAGTATCCTCAGATTTTGGTATAGGATGAGGATGGGGGGAGGCTGTCATGGAACCAATCTCTGCAGATACTGAGGGGCAACTACATATGCAAATAATATTTGCCTCTGGGGAGAGGTACTGGCGGGAGAAAAAGGCTTAGGAGAAAGACTTCTCATTGTCTACCTGTTTATTACTTCTGAATTTTCAATCTGTGATTGAATCATCTGCCCCCCTGCCCAAACTACAAGTTCCAAATCCCCTCTGAACTTACGTTCTAGGTTCCCAATTCTAAGATCCCCTTGATTGTAAGAAACATCAATTTTAAAACAGATTTTCTTGAATAGTATAGGAAAGAAAGAAACCACTAACAAGCAGCTCACAGTTTCAGAAATGTTAACATTTTATAGAATGTCCATGCCTAGACAGATGGGATATTTAGAGTTGTATTGCTGGCAACCATTTAATATAAGAAGGTCAATTTAGGATTATCAAAAATGTATGAAGCATTGGGGAGGAGACAAATGACAGTAACTGCCATTTCAGTTTAATAGGGAAGAAAAGGTTCAAATACAGAGGATTTGGGAATAGATACAACAACATTAGACCCTTGATGAGGTAGGGGGGTCACCAAAGTAGGCATTCTAAATAACCAGGAGGATACTGGGAGAGAAAAGAGAGACAAAGACAGCAGGGAAAACTGAAAAAACTCCATTCATTTAATAATTATGATTTCCTTAAGGACAATTCTTGCTTACGTGGTTTGTGTGTGTTTATATTTTCTAGACACATACCAAATGATGATCAAAATATGTTAAAGACGGACTATCTCACTTATTACAAACAGACATTTACAGAAGGATTTATCATTTACAAACAGACATATTATAGTGAAACCCTGTGAAATGGATAAAATAAATATTATTATCCCATATTGCGGACTAAAAGCTTTGCTATCCTCTAAAGATGTAAGGATAGCAAATGGAACAACATTCAGGGGTTTCTAACTTAGTTTTTATGTTACCTCCCTCCCCCACCTACTCCCATCTCTTGGCCAGTGTCTTTTCCCTCAAGCTTAACTAACGCGATAAAGAAGGAGTACAGAATCTGTACATAAAATGCCTGTGGCCTGCTGACTAAACAACTAAATTAAAATCACTTTTCAGTTTGAGAGAAATAGAGACTTAAAGTAGCAGATGCAAAGACTCCATAGACCCCTTAGTCACTTTGGAATTTCTGTAATATGTTTGCAGATGGTCACTGCAATAGCTAAGCCTATTTCTTCATGAAATACAAACTATATATAGAATGACAACCTCAGAGCTCTTTCAAAAATGGTACTCTGATTATATCTGAATGAAACTGTGCGCATATTGAAAAGGTAAAGCAGAACCATCCAAATTGACCTTTGGCCAACATACAGGATGAACGCACATTCCTCTTGGGTACAATTCCTATAGGACCATTAATGACCAAAAGGATCAAAATATAGATTTTATGTCTCAGTGAAGGATAACAATTCTGGCTTCACAGTGCTGTTCTACGCTGAGGAATTGGCTGACATAACATAACTTCAGCTATTATTTCACCAGCCTTCTTGAGGTTTGTCTTAAATAGCTTCTCCTAGCCTTACAGGCAATGCTGTTTTAAATAATCCAATGTCAGCATTTTAGTGATATATTCCAGCTGCCAGGCATTAAAAAAAAAATAACTGAAAAACCTAACCAGTTTTCAATTCAACATTAACTGTCTCAGGCTGCAAATATTTTTAATGAAATATTTAAACAAAATTATCCACAGATGAAACAAACCCTATATGCAAAACAGAAAAAGAGACACAGAAATACAGAACAGACTTTTGAACTTTGTGGGAGAATGTGAGGGTGGGATATTTCAAAAGAACAGCATGTATACTATCTATGGTGAAACAGATCACCAGCCCAGGTGGGATGCATGAGACAAGTGCTCCGGCCTGGTGCACTGGGAAGACCCAGAGGAATCGGGTGGAGAGGGAGGTGGGAGGGGGGATCGGGATTGGGAATACATGTAAATCCATGGCTGATTCATATCAATGTATGACAAAACCCACTGGAAAAAAAAAAATTAAAAAAAAATTAAAAAAAAAAACTTTATTCAAAAAAAAAATCTGACATTTCAAAAAAAGTACAGCCAAAAGCAAGAAAACAGTTGGAAATACTCTGCATATGTTTAGCATCATTTAGTAGACAGCAGGAGAAAGTTTGCAATCCTCTCTATGACCAGGGTTATGGGGCAGCTGTAAGTCAGGAGGGTGCTTTCTGGTTTTTTAGTGGTAATTCGTTTAATTTTAGGAGGACACAGGGAGAAAAAGCTGAAAAATGCAGACTTGGCAAGCAGGAGGGCAAAAGGATGTGGGTGGCAAACCATCACATATTACCATTTCAAGCAAGTGAAATGCTGAGTGTGAGAAATCGGGAAAAGGAAACAACACCATTAGCAGTACTATGTCTAACACTGAGGATGATAACATCATGGCGTAACCTTAAAGCCCAGGGCCAAAATATCTGCTAGCCTAGGGATGCTTTTGCTAGAATGAGTCCATCAGAGAGTAGCCACCGTGTGTCTAAGGAGCACTGAGCATAGGGCACCTAGACACCCCCCATGACTGTCACCCCCAGGCCCATCCCCATATGTGAATTTTCTTTGCACCATACATAGACCCATTGCTTTGGTCAGCATGTACCAGAAAGTCTTATACTTATATCACTGTTTTAACTTAATTCTTCTTTGTATTTTTTCTGTCCCTTCTACATGTTTTCCTGAAGGCACAGAATTTGTTTAGTCCATCTTTCTGTTGATCCCATATTGATCAGCACAGTAAAATAAGTAAAAATGAAGTCAGTCCTGGCATATCAGTCTTTTCCAATGGGATAGAATCATAATGGAGAAGAAAAGAGATACACAAACATCATATGGCTTAGCCTAGGTTTGGACCTGAAAATTAATGGACTCAGAATGCCAAAGATGCCGCAAGAAGTTTGAGGTTGACTTCAGGTAATTCCATAAGTCACACTTACATTGCAGCACATTCTGTCTCTTAATCCCTTAATGGGCAAAATTTGCTTTCAAGTAAACAATATATCCTATTAGCTCCTGCAGGAAATCAATAAGTATGTGCTAATATCAAAAAGTACATTGTGTTGAGTAGGTACTTGAGATACAT
Source organism: Cervus elaphus (assembly GCF_910594005.1). Taxonomy (NCBI): domain Eukaryota; kingdom Metazoa; phylum Chordata; class Mammalia; order Artiodactyla; family Cervidae; genus Cervus; species Cervus elaphus. The sequence goes on along the minus strand of NC_057833.1, from coordinate 28,247,575 downwards.
ATTAAAGAATGATCAAAACATGACCCATAAATGCATTGTATGTAGACAGGCAATTTTGCATTCTCCTTTAAAAAACACTGCTTTTTAAAGTATGACTTTTCAGCCGTATGACTTTAGAGCAGTTACTTAACTTCCTAATGCTTTGAATTTATCAAATGTAAGAAAAGAAAATGTGTACTATGTGAAGTGGTTGACAGGAGTACATTAAATAATGCATGCAAATCACTCAGCACCTAGTCTATCAAAAGTACTTAGTACATAACTATTACCATTATGAATTATCATCACTACTAAAGTAACAGACAAATGCCCACATAGCCTATATTTTTGTCAATGTATCCCCTCCCAAATTTACTTAAAACTGTAATTTCTCCTGCCTTCTAAGATGTGGATTGCTCACATTTAGAAAGTTAAGTTTTTTCACAATTATTTAATTCACTTTTTCCTAATGAACTTTGGTGGACTTTGGTTTTAAAGAAGGCTCTTTACATATTATTTGTTTTCTTTTCCCCATTCAAGTTAATTTATTTGAATTTTATGAGTTAGTTCATGCGATGTAGTAGGATTTTTATTGCTTAATTTTTCCATGTGAAATGTTTTACAAATATTAAATATTACAAAGTATATTCCCCTTTTGATATTTCAAACAATGAAAGGCTTTTTTAGATAGCCTTACCTCAAGTAAAAAAGCCTTTCATTGTTTGAAATATCAAAAGGGGAATATACTTTATAATATTTAATATTTGTAAAACATTTCACATGGAAAAATTAAGCAATAAAAATCCTACTTGAGGTAAGGCTATGTAACGGAGAAAGCAATGGCACCCCACTCCAGTACTCTTGCCTGGAAAATCCCATGGACGGAGGAGCCTGGTAGGCTGCAGTCCATGGGGTCGCTAAGAGTCGGACACGACTGAGCGACTTCACTTTCACTTTTCACTTTCATGCATTGGAGAAGGAAATGGCAACTGACTCCAGTGTTCTTGCCTGGAGAATCCCAGGGATGGGGGAGCCTGGTGGGCTGCCGTCTATGGGGTTGCATAGAGTCGGACATGACTGAAGCGACTTAGCAGCAGCAGCAGCAGCAAGGCTATGTACAACATGATTATCTATATCTGAGAAATGATAGAATATTATTACATATTTTTTCATTCAGTATTAAGTATTTTTTATTAGCATTTTAAATTTTCTTAAATTTTCCTTTAACAAAACTATTATTTTCTTAAAGAATAATTCTTAACAATATATAATGACAGAAATTGTTATGTGGTTACAGCCTGCATAAACTTGTGATACTTTTTATTAAAATATAAGTTGGATCAAGATAAGACTGTGAAAGAAAAAATACTTTAAAAGCATAATACTTAATTCTCAATTTTGTAATCCCAATGCTGTGATTCCAAAGAAGTCAGCTTTTAGAATTCACCTTGAAAAAACCCTCTTCCCCACATCTGGAACTAAGAGCACTTAGAAATAGAACTTGATAAGAGACAGTGTATTGGAGTTGACATTTTGTAGATAGACACAAAAAGCACACAAATGACTATTTAGCATGCCCTCCTGCCATCTGTGACCTTGACATCCCACTTGGATGTAAAATAGGTACTTCAAACTTAACTCATCAACGATTAAATTCTACATTATGCTAAATGAAATAAGCTCGTCACAAATGGACAAATATTTTATGATTCCACTTACATGAGCACTATGGATTAGATTGTCCCCCCAAACACATATTGAAACCCTAACCTCAAATATGACTGTATTTAGAGATAGGGCTGGTGTGGAATGAGTAAAGGTTAAATGAGGTCATAAGGGTGGGGCCCTAATAGATTTGGTGACCTTAAGAGAAGAGAAAGAGACACCAAAACTTTCTCCAGCATAGAAAGACACAGCAAGATAGGAAGAGCGATCTCACCAGGAACCAGCACCTTGACCTTGGACATTTCAGCTTCCAGAACAGTGAGTAGTAAATATGTGTGGTTTAAACCACTCAGTATACAGTAGTTTGTTTATAGCTGAACAACCAGATTAATATAATGAAGGATCTAGGGTAGTCAAATTCATAGACACAAAAAATAGAACAGTGGTTGCCAGGGACTAGGGGGAGGGGGAAATTGGGGTGTTGTTTAATGGATACAGAATTTCAGTTTTGCAGGGTAAAAAACTGTGGAGACTGGTTGCACAACAATATGAATATACTCAACACTACTGAACTATACTGAACTAGTATATAGTATACACTATATACTATACACTGAACTATATAACACTATACCAATTAATATGGTAAATATTATGTATAGTGTATCTCACTATATAATTAAAATTTTAATAATAATATATCAAAGAAATAAACTATTGATTTCCTCTCAAATTAGCTTTTTCCCCAGTGTTCCATATCTCCAAATACAGTTCCAATATTCATTCAGTTATTCACCTCAAATTTTTAGGTTATTCTGTATTATACATCTCCTTTTGTCCCTTAAATGTAATCTAGTGTCTATCAAATTTTAGCATGCAAGAGATCACCTGGAAAGCTTGCTACAACATGGATTGGTGGGCCCTACTCCCACACTTGTGAATCAGTAGGTCTGAGGTGGGTTTCAAGAAACAAATGCATAGACCTCAATGTCCATAGCAATACTATTTACAATAGCCAAGACATGGAAGCAGCCCAAGTGTCTATATATATATATAAACACATACATACATATATAAATGCACTATGTATATACACATATATATATGCAACAGAATATTACTCAGCCATAAAAATGAAATAATTTGCAGCATGAATGGACCAAGAGATTATCATACTATGTAAACAAAGTTAGAGAAAGACAAATACCATAAGATATCACAGACACAGAAAATCAATTTATGGTTAACAAAGGGGAAAGGGAGGAGGGGGCAAAGTTAGGAGTCTGGGATTAACAGATATACACTACTCTATATAAAACAGAAAACCAATAAGAACCTATTGTATAGTATAGGGAACTATATTTAATATGAAACAGAATCTAAAAAAGAATTCATGTATGTATATATGTGTGTTTGTGTATGTATCTGAATCACTTTACTGCACAGCTAAAATTAACACAATGTCTTAAGATCAGTTTCAATTAAAAAAATAAAAATAAAAGTATTCAAACTTGGCTCCTATCTGAAGAAAAAACAGAAACATGTGCATAGATGGGAAGTGTGGGATAAGAGATTTAAGAATTAAAATAAATTACTACTATTAAAGCTGGGAAAGATTGAAGGCATGGAGAGAAGGGGATGATAGAGGATGAGATGGTTGTGCTAGGTAGTTAGGGAAAAGGAGTCCAGAATGGCGGTGGCTAAAAGACCTGGAAGGGAAAAGCCTGCGAAAATAGAACAGAGGAAGGTCCAAGGACCAGAGTGAGAACCTCAGGTAAAACAAACAGCACTCCTGGCTGGCCCAATTTACATAGGAAAGGCCCAGGGAGAAAGAAACATATAAAAAGAGGAGCCAAAGCTAGCTTTCTCTCTCCCCCGCACGCTAGGGCGCTCTTCTCTTCGCGTCTTTGGGTCGACGTGTCCTCATGCCTCGAAGATGGATTTTCCTGCTATTATCTAAATAAAATAGAGCTGTAACACTGATTTATCTGAGCTAAAACACAGTCCGATCGAGACCTGAGAGCTATAACACGGTCTGTCCAAGACCCAAGAGCTGTGACACGCCGAGGGGGCTTTAGTGTCCGTCACTCCAAATCTTTGTTGTGATGAGACAAAAACCGAGGAGCATACACTCGCCTGACAGTTGGATGGCATCACCGACTTGATGGACATGAGTTTGAGTAAACTCCGGGAGTTGGTGATGGACAGGGAGGCCTGGTGTGCTGAGTTTCATGGGGTCGCAAAGAGTCGGACAGGACTGAGCGACTGAACTGAACTGATTATGAAAGCAGATTTTTTTAATATTAAAAAAGTTTACAAGATAGTTCTTAAAGTTCAGAAGAACAAAATGTTGATCAAAAATAATAAACTTTACTTCCCAAAGTCTAACTTTTTTTCTTTTTGCCTATATGTTTGGCATTCAGTGAAATGATGCCAATTCCAAATGGACTAACTGAATGAAATAATTTCATAAAGAAATTGACTGCCTGGAGTAGTTTCTACCATTTGAAATTGAAAGTATATCCTTTTCTTTTCTTTTTTTCTTTTTTTAAGTATTGGTTCTGAGAGCCAAGTTTTAAAAGTATATTATCTTATTCTTTAAGGGCTTTATACTTTATACAAATTTTGACCCATATGCTTTTCATATATTTTCATACCCTTTTGAGGTAATTAGAGAATTAGAACTATCTGACGAATATATTGATATACAAAGAAGTAAGCAATTGCCAAGAATTATTTACGTAATAAGTAATAGAGACTCTGGTAGAAACCAATTCCTATTACAGGTTGGTTTGGTATTTTTTTTCCCCTTCTTCATGACTTGTCAAAAGATTTTTATTTGTTTTCTTCATGTTTTATTTTTCTTCCCAGGTGCAGCTTCAGAATGTTTTGCCCTAATCAAAATTTGGGGGCTTTTTGGTGAATGTGTGTTAAGGAGGAAGCAGGAAATGAGCTTTTATCACTACTTATACTTATGCTGCTCTGTTTTGATCATGTTAATAAATGCCAAGGTGACTGCTGGCCTGAGCCTGTGCCCTTAGCTCTGCTGTCCGTTGCCATTGGCCTCAGTTGCATCAGGATAACTTTTCTTAAAGATTACTACTCAGAAGTTAAAAGATATTAAAAAAAAAAAAAACTGAGAGTGTTTTTTTTTTTAAGTCAATTCAGTTCAGATCTCAAACATTAAAGAGAATGTGAAATTTTCCATTAACCATCCTGGAGCTCAGAGACTATAAACCTAGCATGACACTAAAAATTAGGCAACAAGGTACTCCTCTTTCAAATAATATTCAGAATGATTAGTTTTCATCTCTCAGGGTCGTCTACAAGACACATGCCAGTAAGTAATCACAAACACTTGCAAAAAGAGGTTAGCAAAAATGTAATAATATGCACCCACTGGTATCTGAAAGAGAGGCAGGGGTTTTCAACTATAGATACTACTAGCTATAAGTTTCTTTTATGATAACTGAACACTGTGGGGGATAGATAAATTGCTAAAAGGGTCACTTTGTCAATGAAGTTTGGGTTTTTGTTTCAAATACATGGAGTTAAATAGTGATGCATTTCCTTGTTCTGACATAGAACAACAACTTAAAAAAAAAAAACAAAAAAAAAACTAAGAAAACATTCCATTCTTTTCTGCTGTAAATTTTCCTCTCCAATTTTCCACCCTTGAAAGTCTAAAACTCCTTTCCTTTTTCTTGCCACTTCTGTACAAATTTATTGTCCTCTGTAAAGATGCTGCATAAGCCCAAATCCTAACCACTCCTTTGAGTTACTCATCACAAAGTACAGTGTATGTACAATGCACATATTAATAATTTTCTTTTGTATTTCTCTTGTTAATCTGTCTTTTGTTCAGTCTAATTTGCAGGGTCCCAGTGAGGAACCTGGGACCTCACTGGGAGTGAGGTAGTAGAAGAAGAAAAAGTAGAAGAAAAGCTTATTTCTCATCTCCTACAAATGAATCAGTTGATACTAATTTTTTTTAATAGAAACATTCTTGAAAAGAAAAATTAGATATATTTAAAGAGGATTATGCAAATTCTTATATGATTACATAATGAGCCTAATTTTTCAGCTGTAATATCCGGTACCATTACCACAGGGGAACAGCTTCTCTCATTAAAACATAAAGAGTTCCCAAGGAAATGAATCATATTTTAGAGTTTTGCTTTTTGAAGCAAGTAAAATTTTACAATGTCAAATATTTACAAAAACCTTAAAGTGAAAGTTGCTCAGTCATGTCTGACTCTTTGTGACCCCATGGACTATACAGTCCATGGAATTCTCCAGGCCAGGAAACTGGAGTGGGTAGCTTTCCCCTTCCCAACCCAGGGATCAAACCCAGGTCTCCCGCTTTGCTGGGGGAGTGGGGCGGGGAGTGGCAGGATTCTTTACCAGCTGAACCACAAGGGAAGCCCAAGAATACTGGCGTGGATAGCCTATCCTTTCTCCAGGGGATCTTCTGGATCCAGGAATCGAACCAGGGCCTCCTGCATTGCAGGCAGATTCCTTACTAACTGAGCTGTCAGGGAAGCCTTAAGTAGCATATAATTAGGAAATAAGCTATGTGGTTCTCTATGTAAGTGAAACAGCTATACAAAGAAAGAAAAGATACTTGCTGGAGATAGCTGTTTGGGAGGATTTCATGGAGAAGCCACAACTCAAGATCATATAGAAGGATTTGGAGCTCAAGGAAAGTAAAAAGGATCCGAGAAACATCTGGGAGAAACTTTTTTTCAAGGAACTTTAAAATGTTTTCATCCCTCATGACTTGCTTTTTTAGGACATTCTAACTGTAAAATATCCTAATTTCAATCATTTGGCCTAGAGCCAAGATAATACAGGATTGCAAGGAAATTTATTTTTTTTTTTTTAAGGAAATTTGTACTCTTCAGATTCTTATATATACATTCATTTTGGAAGTTTGAAATGCCCCAACTGGAATGTAATTGGTCAGGATATATCCAGAATTTATATAGATTCTTTTTAGGATTTTAGCACATTTATTCAGCATCTGCTATATTAAATAACAACGATTTTGATATTTCTATTTACTTTCTGGGGCCTCAATTACCTTAGCAAATACAAACTGAGCTATAAGCATAAATGGGAGGTAATTATTCAGACATAAACCTGGATATTTCATGAGCTGCCAAGATGTCATTCCATACATTGAATGCTTTGAAAAGCAAGAAAGTAAAAGGAAAGCTTACATCTTTAAGAGCAGATTTAATTTTGTGCCATTTGATTCAGATCATAAAACTTTAAATAATGATAAAGTATATAATAAATAAAACCAATTTGGCACTAGCCCATATATTTTAAAGTGCACCTATTTAAAATTAAATTCATTATATTGAACCATATTCCCCACTGAATCAAGCAATTAATTCCAGGAATTTCTGAAATATCACCAGTATATATTTAAATCCTCACCTGTGAAAAATGATAAAATGCATTATGTTCATCAGTGTATGTTTCTAACTCAATAAAGTGGAAAAAAGAGGAAAATTTAATATATTGTATAATGCATGCTTTATATCTTATTATATTTTTATTAAATATTTAGTTGCTAACATAGCACAATAAGACTGTACGGTGAGAGCACACATATTAATAGAACATTTCTTTAACAACTTATAAAAAAGACATGCAGATTTTGACAAGAACATAATATAGTAAATCTCAGTAATATGAAAGCGTAGCTGTATATTTCAACATAAAATGAATGTTCAACATTTTAAAATAGCAGTAGTGGGAATAAAGTAATTTAATAGGCAGAATTGCCCCTAGCAATTTGTAAACTACTGAAAATTTGCATGTAAAATTTAATACCCTATTTTCTTTTTCACTAGAGGCTTTATTGAAGAGAGAAGAAACGAGCAAATATGAAGAAATATGAAGAAATCATGCACTAGTGAGTATATTGTTCTTCTAGAAACTTCAAAGAAAGGAATGACAACAATTTTACCCTGTTACATTTCCAATGCACTTCATATTTCTACCTAACAAAATTTTCTTAACCATCATTCTAATGCTTGCTTTTGCATTACACTTACAAAAAGTTTGGTTATAAACTGTATTACTCTAATATATTGTGTATAACTGTTTTTACATAGTTGAAAAATTTTGCACAGTTTATATATACACATATAATTTTAAGCTAATAAATAATACCATGAAAATCACTAGCATAACAATATATGACCATAAAAATCCCACATTTACCACAAAACAGAATTAGTACACTAGGGTACATCTAGGAGAAGAATACCATCCTATACAGATTTTGTCATATATACAATGATACAGCAGATAATTCACGAAGACAGGTAATGCTTCCCAATTTCAATGAGATCCTTAATCGTATGAGAAAAGATTTAAAGACTACAAATTGTTAAAGAAAAATATGAAGCCAGAAAATGTTGTCTCTTTTATATCTCCAATTAACCAAAAATAAGGGATCTGGCCAGGAATTACAGAAGACAGTGTATTTCTAGTTGCTGTTGTTCTTACTTAGGCTAAGTCCTCCCTACACTACAACATTGACACTCCTGTGAAACCCTAGGTTGCTGGGACCTCATTGTCTCTGCTCCCAGGACAATCACTCCTTAAGTGTCTCTCTCATCCCTAGGTGAAGAAACTCATCATTAGCACTTTTTCTGAGTTGCCTGGTTCAGATCATTAAACTTTCAAGTATTGCCCACAGTTAAGCAAAATTCACCACCGTCTCACCAAATCCACCAATAAGTAAGTAGCAAGAACACACACACGCAAACACACATACACACACAATATCTCTCCAAATGGATTCTAAGTCCAAATTTTTTTTTTTTTCAGATTCAATTCTTAATTATTTCAAATGAAACCTTCACCAAAAAACCCATTTGAGGAAAGCCTGGAATTCTTCAATATCAATTCTCCTCTATTTTGAAAAGCCATTGCTATTGAACCAATCCGGTGCCTGTGTTTCTTCCAAAGGAGGTGACACTAGTCAAATGATTTAGAAATGTGTGAGCTTCCCCTAGAATGGCATGTACCCAGAGAGTTAGGCTTAACAGGACGTTTCTGTATTTGTTGCCTTATTTGAACTTTCTGCTCCAGAGATACTAAAGTAATAACCACTCACAACTAGAGATTCTTGTTCTTTGCCCTTATTGTTTATCCCAAATATGTTTCTGAGATCACAGCAATCTACTCTGTTCAAGAAGATTAAAAACATAATAAAGATCTATCCTAAACTCTCCCAATATAGGGCCTATAATCATATTTTGCTGTCATAAAGAATTAGAGTATCAATCAATAGCTTTAAGATTTGTTTATTTTATCAGTAAAAAACTTAGTTATATTCACTGCCATATACAGGACCTATAAGCACAAACGTATACTATTTGCTTTCATGTTCAGTCACACCTAGCCAAACCATTATTTATTTTGTCTTAGAATCTACCTACTTCCATATATTTTGAAATAGAAAACTGATGCCCCTCTTCCCCATTTCTCTTTTTTTCCTAAAGGTAATTTCTATTTGCCTTTTTATATCCAGATTTCCAGGGGAGTCAATTCAGCTACTGTAGACTAAGTTTATACCAAATGTCCTACTGTGTTTTGCAGAGCCTCCTGAATACTTCTTCAAGATCATGTTGACAGTATGGTTTCTGACCATTCTGCCCAAATTGTCAAGGGCTATCTGTTGACCTCCCCTCTGACAAAAGCTCATAGCAAGATAAAATCAAAAGAAGACTTGGATTTAAATCCATATTGGTGATATTACCTTTAAATAATTATATCAAAAGAGAATACAATTTGGGGAAAATTATCCAATGTTACATAGTACACAAAATATTTTTATCAGTATAAAGTATTTTATCATGGGCTTGGTAGCTCCATTATTATTGTTACTATTTTTAACTTTTAAGTGAAAGAAAAATAATTTATGCTACAAATATGAATTTTAAATTGCTTAAAAGAAGACATTTAAATTGCTTAAAACATTACCTGAGCTCTTCAGAGTATATCTCAGTCTCTAGAATGGTATAAGAACAGGGAGAACTGGCTCTCAGTCTGAACCTAGATTAAAATGGAAGAGAAATCCCCAGAATTGCTTTAATTACTCAGAACTACCCTGTCAAAGTGGGAAACTGCTCTTATAGAAACAATTTAGGCCTGTCTGATGGATTTTCAAGGCTCCAAATGCAAGAGTGCCTTAGGTCCAGACCTGTAATTCTCAACTAATTTTCAAACTCCAGTATATTTATTAGTAACAAGAACTCATTAGGCAAAAGGAAAGCTTTTCAAAATCTCCAGAGGGAAAGAACAGAACAGTACAGGTAGACTTAAAAGTGTCCATCTTATTATACTTTTACTTAAACCTTTAAAGCTGATAAGTTTCTTCCAGTTTTAAGTCACTGACCTAGACCACCATAGCTGTGGGAAATAAAGTATTAAACAGAGTGCTGTGGCTAACAGGAAACTTTGATATTTAATGATTTATACCTTTAAGTATTACTGATGAATTCAACTGGAATAATAAGTCCCATTTGGGAGGAAGATTGAAGACAGAGTAATCCAAAGATATCAAAGATATCTACAAAGTAATCAGAGATATCTACATTATAATTGAAGAGGGAAGTTAAAAATGCTGGGATATATTTAGATGATACAGAGTTACAATCATTTGTCAAAGACTTTATAAAAATCAAATGTGTTCTACCATAAAATCGTCTTCAAATTAGACATACTGTGTAAAATAAATATTATCTAACATGGGAAAAATAGATAGCTATACTGTATAAAAAAGAAGCTGTGCTCTAATTTGTGTCAGCTATTTATATAGAAGCAAATATAATAATTTACCTCGAAAAACCCAGAAGTGTAAAATAAAATTTTCTTTACAGATGACATTCCTAAAATTTCAAACCTACTAGAAACATGTTAAAAAAAAAAGTCCCAATCTCATTTACTCTAAGGAATGTATATAGGACATGACGTTCCACTGAAAGAAAATTACATGTTTAATTTTGGCAAGAGGGTTATGTTTAGGTCATTTGGGAATGTTCTTAAAAGTTTTTTCCAATTAAAACTTCCTCTGTCATTTGCCAGCTCTGCATCTTTGGGTGGAGTGCTTTAACTTATGTCTTTCTTGATCACTAAATGAGATTAATAAAAATATTTCCTAGCATTAATTTCAGGATTAAAATGCATGGTAAGAAGATAATTTATAATGCATATCAATAAAAAATGCATGCTAAAGACGTTTAAGTCTTATCTGACTCTTTGCGACCCCATGGACTGTAGCTCGCCAGCCTCCTCTGTCCATGGGATTCTCCAGACAAGAAAGAATACCGGAGCGGGTTGCCATGTCCTTCTCCGGGGGATCTTCCTGACCCAGGGACTGAACCCGCTTCTCTTTCATCTCCTGCATTGGCAGGCGGGTTCTTTCTCACTAGCGCCACCTAGGAAGCCCCAAACGTAAGCTGTTCTAATTGTTTTTGTTAACAAAAGTAAAATCAAATACCTGATACATAATTTCTTTCATGGAAAAAAAAAAAAATCCATATCTCTGTCACACAAAGAGACACAATTTAGAGCTGCAAATGGATCCTAGTAGTTCACAAAGCTCCATATCAAACTTTGTCCTACATTTAATAACTTCCCAGAGAAATCATTACACATCTTAAAAGACACTAGGAGAGAAAAAGGATGATTCACGGGGTAATAGTAACCAATGAATTTCTTTAAACTACACAGTAAGTATTCAAGAGTTCAAAACTGTTAAAGAGCCCATTAGTTTTCCTATATTAATCAGAAAATAAGGACAATCACTTATTTAGCACCTTGCATTTCTCAAAATGTGCTCATGTTATTATCTCTATTGAATGTTACAATAATTTATAATCTATAAGTCGTGAAAACTTAAGTTCTTTGAGGACTGTCTCTATATTGTCAACACTTAACATGAAATAGATATTCAATAAATGTATGAAAAGATAATTAGCTCTAATTATGAATATTAGTTTACAAGAAGAATGAGAAATCAAATGTTCTACATGTTATGGCTAATAGTGCATTAGAGATTTCAAATTCATATTCTCTGATTCTCTCCAAACAATTGTACTGTCACTGAAAGCAGAAAAGGAATTTATCGCTATTAAAACAAATTAGATAAGGAGTCATAGTGAACAATCAAATTGTATAGGGACAAATGTATAAGAAATTCATAGGTATAGCATACACATGGAATATTTACAATGCTAAAAATAATTTCAGGAATAGATTTAATACCCATAGTAGTACATAAATTAAATATAAATAAATTATAATGCCAGTTAAAGGAAAATAACCCAATGGTTAGATATGTAAGTAGAACATTCACATCAGACTACAGGACCAAAAAAAAAAAAAACTACAATATGGAAGGGGGGAAAAAAAAAACCATCTCCAAAATTTTCATGTATTGAATACCAAAAATCCATTTAAGCTCTACTATAAATTTATTAAAAAGATATTAATTCAAAAGGAGAGCAGAGCTCAATTTTCCTAGATTGCTAGAAATCCAGATAGCTAGCAATTTGGGGGAACACAGTGCAAGTATTCCCTTGCCTAGGATGTGTTGAGAGTAACAAGCAGTATAAATGTTAAAATCACCCTATGAGCCATTGAGTCCATTAATTTCCAACTATGAGTCACTACCAACTCATCCTTTAAAACTATAGTAAAATATTACCCCCTCAGGGAGCATTAATCACATCTTCCTTTGTACATTTATTCCTTCTTTTAGACTTCTCACCACATTGTACCAATACCAAATCATTACAGAGCGTTAGCCTTGAAAGCCACAGCCAGGACTATTCATATCTGAATCTCCAGTGTCTAGCACTGTGCTCCTTGGTAGTCACTTATAGCAATCGTTTACCATGCTATTCAAATATTCCAAAGACATCTGTAAAGCCTTCCCCTATCCATCTAGCTGGAAGCATTACTCAGCAGATCACAGTGCCTTAGGACTTAATCCACCAGTCATTGCCTCCTTCACTTAAATCTCTCTGTGCTGTAATTACAGTTATAGTATCTGTGTTTCATTTGCCTTGGGCTTCCCTTGTAGCTCGGCTGGTAAAGAATCTGCTTGCAATACGGGAAACCTGGGTTCAATCCCAGGCTAGGGAAGATCCTCTGGAGAAGGGAGAGGCTACCCACTCCAGTATTCTGGCCTGGAGAATTCCATGGACTGTATAGACCATGGGGTCGCAGAGTCAGATACAACTGAGTGACTTTCACTTTCACTTTCTTTCCTTAATCTGCCTTACCAAAGTACCATCCACTTGAGTGCAGAGGCCTGTGTTATTTCTGTCTGTATCCTATGCAGCAGAAATTGCTCTGTCTTACAGACAGAAAGTGCATGGTACAGATTTTGTTAAATTCACCAGTAAATATATAATGTAAGAGTTAATACATAAAATAAGGTTTGAAAATGCAACAACTAAATAACTATGCTTAAATATCAAAGAGGTAAATCTTTTATGTCCATATCTATCAGAACGCTGATGTATTCAGAACACTAACATTCTTATTTGTATAAGTTGGCATTTAATAGCTTGGTTCAACTTTTATTAAACTAACAAGCCCTAGAATGCAAAATACACGTTAAAATACAAACTCAGGCTCGCTAGCATCAGGACAGCATGACAATAAATATTTAACATTACAGTAACAGAGAATGTTTTGCATGCCAGATTCAATGCTTTTAGCAGTTTATCTCTTATTAAACAACCAAAGAAGCAACAACATTATTCAAGCTGGAAAGTATCTGCAAACACTAGCAACAATGTTGGATAATTTATAAGAAAAATATAATAGGAAAAGCAAACATAGAAACTGTGGAAATCATTCATGTCTTGACAAGAATGAAGTCTTCACTTTTAGGTATCTGAAATTTTAAGAAATTTGCCATCACTATTAAATATGTAACAACCTGGATACAAATCTAATACTTTAACTTGACCAATAAGCACTACCAATGAATGGCTACTCTAGGACTGTTCTCATCATTGGACTTGCTTAGAGGATATCCTTTTAATTCTGGACTTTTGCTACTTACTAGCTGAGTGAGACTATATAAGTCATGTAAGCCCTCTAATTCTGTTTTCTGCCAAATCAAAATAATGATGCATCTTTGGCCTCTCTCATAATGGTGTTAAAGAATCTAGTTAGCATATGGAAACCTCTTAAATATTTTTATTTGCCATGCAAATATTTTAAAATATTATTATTGACATTATTACTATTATTGGTAATAGGGAAATCATCCTACCTAAAATAATCTTCACATTGCTTGTAAGTCTGTCCTTGGATATTAATTTGTTTGGAGGTAAGACTTGTCAGAGATAACTTGACTGAACACTAAGTCATGCAAGCGTCTTGGATGGGACCAAGCGAAAAGGTAATTTCAGAAGATGGACAGACTAGAGTATAGGCAGAACTGACGTGGCTAGATGAACACTGGCTAGATGATACACTGGAGTTGAGTAGGACATGATTACTAAGGGAAATAAGAAAGGTATTCGAGGGTGTAAAAATGAAAAAACAGGATAAAAGAGGGAGAGAGAACAAAGAGAAGAAGGGTACTGAAAGTTTATATCATAGAGAAACATGAAATACAATTCTGATTCCTTCTAATTTCAAGTGGAGAATAAGACAGTGTACAAATGGCTTCTATGGAAAGAAAGTAATAGCATATCATGTAATTATTGTAGAGGTTCAATAGTTTAGTGTCTATATGTGCTAGAAAAGGGACATAAGAAAGATTCCTTGAAGAAGGTAAGGGAAGGTTATTTTTGAGAATGATGTCCACCTGTGTTCACATATCCTAACAATTAAAACTCAGAACTGAAGGCATTTGTGTCAACATGGCTTAACTATTGGCTACAGAAAATTCTTATTAGGAATATAAGGCTCTAAGCCAGTAAAGTAACATTACTGTTTGCTTCAGGAATTTTTTGCAAATCAATTTATTGGGACAAATAACTTGCTCATTAGGGTAAATAGCATGTTCAGCAAAAATAAGCTACTCATAAGTTTATTAATACCTTCACTTTGTTTTTCTAGCAATCCACAAGTTATTCTAGCTTATCCAATGTCAACCATTTCTGCACTTGAAAGACCTGTTCTAACTCATGTGAGCCCAGACTGAAAATGATGAACTTTATCTAAGCCCTGTCCTCCCATTCTTTTCTGGAAATCCTCCATGCCTATTTTTAATTAAAAACAGGTGTCAAGAATACACAGACATATAGAAAAAGATCTTTATGACCCAGGTAATCACAATGGTGTGATCACTCACCTAGAGCCAGAAATCCTGGTATACAAAGTTCAGTGGACCTTAGGAAGCATCACTACAAACAAAGCTAGTGGAGGTAATAGAATTCCAGTTGATCTATTTCAAATACTAAAACATATTGCTGTGAATGTGCTGCACTCAATAAGTTATCAAATTTGGAAAACAGCAGTGGCTATAGGACTGGAAAAGGTCAATTTTCATTCTAATCCCAAAGAAAGGCAATACCAAAGAATGCTCAAACTATCACACAATTGCACTCATCTCACACTAGCAAAGTAATGCTCAAAATTCTCCAAGCCAGGCTTCAACAGTACGTGAACTGTGAACTTCCAGATGTTCAAGCTGGATTTAGGAAAGGCAGAGGAACCAGAGATCAAATTGACAACATCCATCAGATCATCTAAAAAGCAAGAGAGTTGCAGAAAAAATCTACTCCTGCTTTATTGACTATGCCAAAGATTTTGACTATGTGAGTCACAACAGACTGGAAAATTCTTCAAGAGATGGGAACACAAGACCACCTGATCTGCCTCCTGAGAAATATGATTGCAGGTCAAGAAGCAACAGTTAGAACCAGACATGGAAAAACAGACTGGTTCCAAATAGGGAAAGGAGTACATCAAGGCTGTATATTGTCACCCTGCTTATGTAACTTATCCAGAGTACATCATGTGAAATGGCTGGGCTCAGTGAAGCACAAGCTGGAATCAAGATTGCTGGGAGAAATATCAATAACCTCAGATATGCAGATGACACCATCCCTTATGGCAGAAAGCAAAGAAAGCCTCTTGATGAAAGTGACAGAGGAGAGTGAAGAGGTTGGCTTAAAATTTGACGTTCAAAAAATGAAGATCATGGCATCTGTTCCCATCACTTCATGGCAAATAGATGGGGAAACAATGAAAAGAGTGAGAGACTTTATTTTTCTGGACTCCAAAATCACTGCAGATGGTGATTGCAGCCATGAAATTAAAAGATTCTTGCTCCTTGGAAGAAAAGCTATGACAAACCTAGACAGCATACTAAAAAGTAGAGACATTACTTTGTCAACAAAGGTTCATCTAATCAAAGCTATGGTTTTTCCAGTAGTCATGTATGGATGTGAGAGTTGAACTATAAAGAAAGCTGGGCACCGAAGAATTGATGCTTTTGAACTGTGGTGTTGGAGAAGACTCTTGAGAGTTCCTTGGACTGCAAGGAGATCCAACCAGTCCATCTTAAAGGAAATCAGTTGTGACTATTCACTGGAAGGACTGACGTTGAAGCTGAAACTCTAATACTTTGGCCACCTGATATGAAGAAATGACTCATTGGAAAAGAGCTTGATGCTGGTGAAGATAGAAGGCAGGAGAAGGGGATGACAGGGGATAAGATGGTTGGATGGCATCACTGACTCAATGGACATGGGTTTGAGCAAGCTCCGGAAATTCATGATGGACAAGGAAGCCTGCCTGGCGTGGTGCAGTCCATAGAGTTGCAAAGAGTAGGACACGACTAAGCCACTGAACTGAACTCAACTCAACCCTTTTAAGGGTGTCCTCAGAAAGGACTAACCACAAAGGACTACCCTGCAGTCAGGTATTCAGAGATCCCACTGCCTCCACCCTTCTTCATGGTTCCCTCTTCATTTGCCTCTATAAAAAACCTCAGGTTTTCTCATTCTTCTTTGACACATTCCTTGTTAATAAAAGTTATCCATATTGCAACACCTAATAAAACTGTCTCCTCAATTTCTTGATGGCTTTTGTGTTTAACACCCCCAAACACTATAAACATCCTCCTCTATCTCACATTCTGAAACACTGTTAACAGTCAAGGTAGTACTTTTTTCTCACTGTGGAGGTCTAATAAACTGAGTTTTGTTTGATCCACAAGTCATCCTTGTATTTTTGTGATTTAGCTGCCAACATGGTTAAGGTAAGCCTTCAAAGATACAAGAGGGGTTTGAGTTCACAGTGATACACAATAGGGGGAGAGGTGGGAAGGCAGAGGGAAAGGGAAGTATGAGGTAGATAAAAATGTATGTGCAACAGTGAGTGGCTTCTGTTTGGAAACTAAACATTTCAGGGAATCTGGTTGAAATGAAATACATGTAAGAGGTTTTCTGGTGATAGAGATGGAAAAATAGCTTGAAACAATATCACAGAAGACCTTAAATGATGCCAACTTGAAAAATATACCAGGGAGTGAGGGATCATGAAATTTTAACAGAAATTTTACCTCTGTCTAGTCCTGTAACCCATTTTCTTTGGTTCATCCTTTTTCCAGGTCACTTAAAGAACAGGACATTTGAGGACATTTTGAGAACACAACTGAATGGAACTGCCTTACCAAAATATTCCAGAGTTAATGAATATTGAATTTTACAGGATTTTCTTTAGACCTACTACATTCTGACTGTATACATCTGGGAATATAGTTGAAATTCTGTGTGAATGTATCCTTCTGTGTCTAGAAATCCCCTAGGTTCACTCAAACTGTGGAACAACAAAAGTACTTTTCTCCTGTTTGAGAGAACACTTGTGAAATGTGGTGGTGTTTGATGACCTTTAATTCAAAGCCCCTGCAGGAACAATCACTTCCTGTCACAAGTCCCTGCTTCCCCCTCATCATGTCCTTAAATCTTTTTTGGGGATTGGACATGACTAACAGTGGCTTCCTTTCAAAAGAAGATTAAAAACCAGGCATAAACACTGGCCTTAGGAAATCTGGAAGAAAATAAAAAGAAGTCTAGTCTAGACTCTATTGCACATTTTTCTGTTTCAGTTCAGTTGGTCAGTCCTGTCCAAGTCTTTGTGACCCCCATGGACTGCAACATGCCAGGCTTCCCTATCCATCACCAACTCCCAGAGTTTACTCAAACTCATGTTCATCTAGTTGTTGATGCCAACCAGCCATCTCATCCTCTGTCGTCCCCTTCTCCTCCCGCCTTCTATCTTTCCCAGCATCAGAGTCTCTTCCAATGTTCTTCGCATCAGGTGGCCAAAGTGTTGAAACTTCAGCTTCAGCATTAGTCCTTCCAATGAATAATCAGGACTGATTTCCTTTAGGATTGACTGGTTGGATCATTTGGAGATTAAATATAAGTAAAATCAGTTAAAAACATAGATCTGGCTGTTAGAGTTTGTTTCTGCAACCTGACTGGTAATTTAGATGGACAAAACTGAAGATATTTTAAAGTCATCATCTCAAGGTTTTTGCCTGGTCAGTCAGGTCAGCTTGGAGGGCTTACCCCCCATCCTCACAAGTCACATTCTTCTCGAGGTTTCCTCACTTAAAGGCAATACCACCAGTGGGTTTCTATTGCATTTTCTATCATTTTCTTCACCAACTTATCTATTTCTTGGTTTATTTATCCAGTATACCTGCCTCCAATCCTGACTTAATTGCATTTGTAATAAACTTTAAAAATTATTTTCTTTCTAAAGATACCTTTAGATCTTTGAGTCTATCAAAATAATACCACTGAGGCTAAGTGTCTGACATTTTCACTTATTCAACAGTTGCCCCAGTTTAGATGGTACTACTACTCATTCATCCTGTTGCTTAGCCCAAAAACTGTATATAGACACTTCTCTTTCTCCTATGTTTAGTATTACATTTATCTGCAAAGCCTCTCCCTCATCCAAACAGCCATTGTTTCTCCCGTTCCCACTGCAATGACTTCCTTGCTACCTCTCCTCACAGAACCTCTTATTCTTTGCCAAAATGAGCTTTTAAAAAAAATGGTATCAGGCCATGTCAATCATCAGCTTAAAACTCTACAGTGACTTCTCCTCTTGCTTAGAATGAAATCCGAGCTCTTTGCCGTGGCTTCTAAAGTCCTACATGATCTGTGCCCTATGCTCCCTTTGATCTTGTCATTACTGCTTTGGGCATTTAGTCATTATGCCCTAGCTCTTCAGCCTCCTTGTTCTCCCCCAATACATTCTCACACCAGGGCCTTTGGGTTTTGTTTCCTTTTTGCAGAGACATTTCCACAATGATCAATTGCTCAGTTCGTTCTGATTTCTGCTAAAATGTCATTTCCCTAAAAAGGCCTTTCTGGGTGATACTGAAATAATACTCTTTACAATTACTAATATCTCCTGACCTACTTTATCTTCCTTCCTAGCATGTATGTCTGCAATCTGAAACCAAAATAATTTCCTATTCCTGTGTTAAACATCTTGGGAAATGCATATTTTCCTAACCCTGTACTAAAATAATTCTGGAATCAAATTTATACTTGTGCTAAATAATTCTATGGTGAAGTGTATTTTTTTCTTCTATTTGAGAGAAAGCAAAATGACTTCATTGCTTACTTGAGGAAATATCTGCTCATGAGCGGCTTGAGGGAGTCATAAACAGCTTAGTTATCAAGTTTTACTTTAAGACTGTCACCTCACTGTGTCCTTCAGTTCAAAGTAATTCTGTCACAGATTCTCTTCAATGTCAACCAGCTCATCATGTGGCAAGACTCACCTTAACGAACCCGCTTTTCTTGTGTCTCTTGCATTGCAGGCAGATTCTTTACCACTGAGCCACCAGGGAAAGCCTAAAATTATTCAGTTCAATCCTAAATCTGATAAACATTAGAACATTTCCCATTTTGAAGCCAAATTATGGTTCTGTTAAGGTGGTATTCAACTTTAATATAGAAATTCAATGGACTTAATTTTGCTAGATGAAAAGTCATCCCCCCCCCCCCCGCCATGGTATTTTGGAGAACTGCCAGTTAATAATTCTGGAGGTTCCACCAATATCCCATTGAAAACTTGTGACTGAAAGCTCTAGGCTGCCAGACTCAGACTAAAATTTCCAGAATGTTCTCTGAGGTTCCTATTTTTCCAGCAGCAATAGTGAGGTAGGTCTGAATTTTTTTTAAATGATCTTCCAAATACTATGTTTGTCTCCTAAAAATGAAGAACAATTATAAATCTTTAATCAGTTAGAAAATTACCATCCTTAGTTAAAAAAAAAATACAAACTATCTTCTTTTTTTTTTTTTTTTTGCCAGTTCTTGTCACATTCTGTTGCGACTCTATGCAACCCAAATAATTTTGTCTTTGAACCATGAGTCAACAGTCAATATGGTTTACTGTCCACTTGAATAGAAGATGTAATCTCCTTTACCAATTACATTCATCTCCCTTGCTAGAAAGGTCATGTGTAAAATCCTGCATGCTAGGCTTCAGCATTATGAAAACCTAGAAATTTCAGAGTCCAAGCTGGGTTTGGAAAAGGAAGAGGAACTAGAGATCAAATTGCCAACATTCACTAGATCATGGAGAAGGCAAGGGAATTGCAGAAAAACATCTATTTCTGTTTCATTGTCTATGCTAAAGCCTTGAACTATGTGGATCATAACAAACTGTGGAAAGCTCTTAAAGAGATAGGAATACCAGACTATCTTACCTGTCTCTTGAGAATCCTGTATACTGGTCTAGAAGCAACAGTTAACACCCTGTATGGAACAACTGACTGGTTCAAGACTGAGAAAGGAATACAACAGGGCTGTCTGCTGTCACCCTGTTTGTTTAACCTGTACACTGAGCACATCATGAGAAATGCCGGGCTGGATAAGTTACAAACTGGAATTAAGATAGGCAGGAGAAACACCAACAACCTCATATACATGGGTGATACCGGTCTAATGGCAGAAAGCAAAGAGGAACTAAAGAGCCTCTTGAGGGTGAAGGTGGGGAGTGAAACTGCTGGCTTAAAAGTAAATATTAAAAAAAAGAAAAAAACTAAGATTATGATATCTGGCCTCATTACTTCGTGGCAAAAAGAAGGGGAAAAAGTGGAAGTGGTGACAGATTTCCTCTTCTTGGGCTCTAAAATCACTGCAGATGGTGACTGCAGCCATGAAATCAGAAGACAGTTGCTTTTTGGCAGGAAAGCTGTGACAGACTTAGTGTGTTTAAAAGCAGAGATGTTACTCTGCCAACAAAGATCCTCATAGTTAAGGCTATGGTCTTCCCAATGGTCATGTATGGTTGTGAGAGCTGGATCATAAAGAAGGCAGAATGGCAAAGAATTGATGTCTTCAAACTGTGGTGCTGGAGAAGACTCTTGAAAGTCCCTAGGAGAGTAAGGAGATCAAACTCGTCAATGTTAAGGGAAATCAATCCTGAATACTTGTTGGAAGGACTGAGGCTGAAGCTGAAGCTCCAGGACTTTGGTCATCTAATGCAAAGAACTGACCCATTGGAAAAGTCTCTGATGCTAGAGAAGATTGAGGGCAGAAGGAGAAGAGGGCATCAGAGGATGAGATGGCTGGATGGCATCACTGATGCAATGGATGTGAACTTGGGCAGACTTTGTGAGATGGTGAGGGACAGGGAGGCCTGCTGTGCTGCAGTCCACGAGGTCCCAGAGAGTTGGACATGACTGCGTGACTGAACAAGAAGAAGAAGCTCTTTAAGACTAGTAGTGAAACCAAGCAGGACCCTATAGGGATCCTTGGAATAGAAGACAACCAAACAGTTGCTAATAAGGGAAGGGAGGGGAATGCAGAGACAAAGAAGGAGCAGCCAAGAAACAACAATGCAGTCTTGAGGGAGGGTCTCGGTTCTGCCTCAAGGGATACCTATAACACTGCATCTGAGCTCTTTACCAAACTAAAAGTGAAGTCAGTCAGTTGTGCCCAACTCTTGGTGACCCCATGGACTGCAGGCCCAAGAGGCTGACCCAGACTTTCCTATGAGTGTTCAGGAGTCTAGGGGGGAGGTGTGGGTCAGTGATGGGTTGTTGCAGGGTTGGGGGAACTAGGTGTAGCAGCGCCTGCATGGGATCTTTTGAAGGAGTTCACCATTATCTTCATAATCTCCACTACAGTTTGGCCCCAGGTAAATAACAGGGCATGGACCATGAACTCCTTATTGCTAAATTCAGACTTAAACTGAAGAAAGTGGGGAAAACCACTACCACTCAGGTATGACCTAAATCAAATCCCTTATGACTATATAGTGGAAGTGAGAAATAGATTTAAGGGACTGGATCTGATGGACAGAGCGCCTGATGAATTATGGATGGAGGTTCGTGACATTGTGCAGGAGACAGGGATCAAGACCATCCCCAAGGAAAAGAAATGAAAAAAGCAAAATGGCTATCCGAGGAGGCCTTACAAATAGCTGTGAAAAGAAGAGAAGCAAAAAGCAAAGGAGAAAAGGAAAGATATACCCATTTGAATGCAGAGCTCCAAAGAATAGCAAGGAGATATAAGAAAGCCTTCCTCAGCAGTCAATGCAAAGAAATAGAGGAAAACAATAGAATGGGGAAGACTAGAGATATCCTCAAGAAAATTAGAGATACCAAAAGAACATTTCAAGCAAAATGGGCATAATAAAGGACAGAAATGGGATGGACCTAACAGAAGCAGAAGATATTAAGAAGAGATGGCAAGAATACACAGAAGAACTGTACAGAAAAGATCTTCATGACCCAGATAATCATGATGGTATGATCACTCCCATTCACCTAAAGCCAGACATCCTAGAATGTGAAGTCAGGTGGGCCTTAGAAAGCATCACTACGAACAAAACTAATGGAGGTGATGGAATTCTAGTCAAGCTATTTCAAATCCTAAAAGATGATGCTGTGAAAGTGCTGCACTCAATATATCAGCAAATTTGGAAAACTCAGCAGTGGCCATACGACTGGAAAAGGTCAGCTTTCTTTCCAGTCACAAAGAAAGTCAATGCCAATGAATGCTCAAACTACCACACAATTGCACTCATCTCACACACTAGTAAAATAATGTTCAAAATTCTCCAAGCCAGGCTTCAGCAGTATGTGAACCGTGAACTTCCAGATGTTCAAGCTGGATTTAGAAAAGGCAGAGGAACCAGAGATCTAATTGCCAACATCTGCTGGATTATTGAAAAAGCAAGAGAGTTCCAGAAAAACATTTATTTCTGCTTTATTGACTATGCCAAAGCCTTCGACTGTGTGGATCACAATAAACTGTGGAAAATTCTGAAAGAGATAGGAATACCAGACCACCTGACCTGCCTCTTGAGAAACCTGTATGCAGGTCAGGAAGCAACAGTTAGAACTGGACATGGAACAACAGACTGGTTCCAAATAGGGAAAGGAATACGTCAAGGCCATATATTGTCACCTTGCTTATTTAACCTATATGCAGAGTACATCATGAGAAACGCTGGGCTGGATGAAATACAAGCTGGAATCAAGATTTCCAGGAGAAATATAAATAACCTCAGATATGCAGATGACACCACCTTATGGCAGAAAGTGAAAAACTAAAGAGCCTCTTGATGAAAGTGAAAGAGGAGAGTAAGAAAGTTGGCTTAAAGCTCAACATTCAGAAAACTAAGATCATGGCATCTGGTCCCATCTCTTCATGGGAAATAGATGAGGACACAGTGGAAACAGTGGCTGACTTTATTTTCTTGGGCTCCAAGATCACTGCAGATGGTGATTGCAGCCATGAAATTAAGAGACGCTGGCTCCTTGGAAGGAAAGTTACAACCAACTTAGACAGCATATTAAAAAGCAGAGACATTACTTTGCCAACAAAGTTCCATCAAGTCAAGGCTATGGTTTTTCCAGTAGTCATGTATGGATGTGAGTTGGACTATAAAGAAAGCTGAGCACTGAAGAATTGATGCTTTTGAACTGTGGTGCTAGAGAAGACTCTTGAGAGTCCCTTGGACTTCAAGAAGATCCAACCTGTCCATCCTAAAGGAAATCAGTCCTGAATATTCATTGGAAGGACTGATGTTGAAGCTGAAACTCCAATACTTTGGCCACTTGATGCAAAGAGCTGACTCATTTGAAAAGACCCTGATGCTGGGAAAGATTGAAGGCAGGAGGAGAAGGGGATGACAGAGAATGAGATGGCTGGATGGCATCACTGACTCAATGGTCGTGAGTTTGGGTAAACTCCGGGAGTTGGTGATGGACAGGGAGGCCTGGCATCTGCAGTTCATGGGGTCACATAGAGTCGGACACAGCTGAGCAACTGAACTGAACTGAACTGAAACAGGAAGTTTAATATCTGTTTGTTTAGATATCAGTAAACAGACAAAGCCTCTCTTTAGGAGAGAACCTTCCATGTTCTGCCCTAAACTCATCATTGATGCTATATCTTCTTTCAACAAATATGGTACGGTCATATAACCTTATTACCATATTATCATAATGAGATCCTGCCTACAACATCTAAATTTTTACTTTAGGACTCTAATGGCAGTGTATGCATGCTCAGTTGCTCAGTCATATCCAGTTCTTTTCAACCCCATGGACTGTAGCCCACCAGATTCCTCTGACCATGAGATTCTCCAGACAATAATACTGGAATGGGTTGCATTTTCTTCTCCAGCTAATGGCAGAGGACCTTTCTAAGGTATGTTTCTTCTGCTGGTTCTTTAAGTAAGTACTAATACAATTTTTTTTCATGTAGTTGTATGATATTTTTAAAGCTGCTGCTGTTTTATGATTGATAATTAACGTTGTTATTTGTTTACTAGAACACCAAGGCATGATTGTAAAAATTCAATACAACATTTAATTCGTTATCTAACTGTCCTAAACCTAGTGTGGACATAGAGAAATATATAATCTTTCTGAAATCAACACCTGCTGTTCTCTCACACACACACAAAACAAAAACAAATCTCAATGCTACTATAGCATGGTACAGTGACATAATAAATTGACAGTTTTATAGGCTGCATTCTGCCTATTGCCAAAAGTACCACTGATTTATTTTAATATACAAAATATAGTTGGAGAAGCAGCAATGTTCAAGGAGTTTTACTTTACCACTCAGCTTAATATTACTGAATAAATTACATGTAATCTCAATTTTTCATGTCTAAAATGATAGCAAAACAACAACAAAAAAGGAAAATAAAAGCAAAAATGAATAGAACAATAGTAACAGTAACAATTCTTGTAAAATATTTCACAGATGCAAATGCAAATCATCTAACCCAGAATATGGATCACTTAGTATGATGAATAAAACACATTTTAATTTTTAGCAAGATAAAATGAGTAAAGAGCAGAGGTCTACTTTTAAACTCTCTAATGAATTTGAGCAAATTCTGGGAGATAGTGAAGGACAGAGGAACCTGGTGTGCTGCAGTCCATGGGGTCACAAAGAGTTGGACATGACCTAGTGACTAAACAACAATAAATACCTAGGCCCCTAGATATACTCTTAAAAAGAACCTATCTTTTAATTTCTTTGAATAGTAATTACTTAGCATGTATTTACTACATGCAAATACCTCAGTCTCAGCTTTACACTAAAATTAGGCTGTGTGACTAAGATTTCTATATATTGTCCCATTTAATTGTCACACTCATCTTAAAAGAAATTAGTACTTACTTGCTTTCAATGGTGAGAAAATTAAGAATCATTTGTTAGTCAATATGCTTATGGTTAAAAAGCTACTAAGTGGTACCTACCTGATGTAAACCATGTTCATCTGCTCTTTCAATTCCAATATATTTTCCCCCAAATATTATTCCATTGATTAGATGAAACAGAAAGTAGCTTTTTTTTTGATACCCTACTATTTGCCAAGTACATGGCTAGTTATTCGGTTTTTATTTTAAGCATTCTTGAAGGGCTCCCTATTGTCCTTGGATTTTTATAGAAAATGGAATTGAGGTTCACAGAGATCAGTAAGTGATACATGACCAATAAGTGAAAGCCAAAATTCAAACTCAGATCTGCCTTCTTCCAAAATTCATGTACAGATGGTGTGAACAGTGAAAAAAGTTGGGGTTTTGGAGTCAGGATGATCTGGGATACAATATCAGGTTTGCCATCTGTCAACTCTATTAAACCTTATTGGGCCTCAGTTTGGGCTCCTAAAAATGAGCATATTAACTGCATTTCTCATAAGTTTGTTGAGAGAATGAAATGAGATATATACACTTACAGATTGCTTAAGAGCTAGTACATTTAAAAGTAATTATTATATTACTGGCCTCAGGAAGGGGTGAAGCTGTAAGGACTGGGATGAACTAAAATTTATTCCCAGGCTTCTAACTTGAAAAACAGGTGGTTCCATTTTCCAAATTAAAAATATATACTCCTATAATACACAAATATGTCATGTTTTTTTCCTGTTCATATGCCTTTGTCACCTCTGAACAGGGACTCATATATGACATGACACACCAGTATCTCCCACAACTAACACCCACTGGAAATGGACAGACCAGTCATCATTGGAAATGGACAGACCAGTCATCATTTTCATTTCTGGAATTGGAGATTAAGACATCAAAAGTGTGGCTAGTCATAGTTACAGGTACGGGGGGGTGGGATGTAAGGCTTTTTAAACTACTAGCTTATAGTCATTTTTAACTGTGTACCTTCTGTTAAAGAAATATAGAAAGGCAACTCCTGAGAGTAGCAGGAAAATAAAACAGAAATGCAGAGTTAAGCTGAGATGAGAGAAATGAAGGAACACGTAGGAAGAAGAAGCACATGGTTGATAACCTGTCAAGTTTCTGACATGTCAGACTATTTCCTAAAACTGAGTTTCTTGAAATTGTTATCTATCCTTTACAACAAATGTTTTCATTTATGCTAACTCGACGTGATACTTGTGGTAACCAATCTCTAAACAAGGGCAAAATATGAAATATGTGGACACTGCAGTTTTCCCCTTGACATTTGATTTATTATTCGCTGTTACACAGTAGTCTTGTGACTGGATGAGACTGCTTTCCCACAGTTTAAGTCATGGATCCTGACAAGTTGAAGAACTTGCCTTAGCTACAAGTGACGGAAACAGCCAGCCACTTTCCCTTGGCTAAGAAGTTTTTTAGGGGTTTGGAGAAAAGTCTCTTGCTCTATGGAAAGAACTCTTTGAAAGATTTGCCTTCTTTCTTTTTGGACAATTTGAATGAAGAAATAAAACCTAGAACTATTGTGACTATTGTGTAACTTTCAAAGAAGCCTATTTGGGACCAAAGCTGACTCTCAAAGAAACACAGAGCCAAAAAATCCTAAAGAAAGAGAACCAAATCAGCTTTTCCCAGGTCTATAGTTCTAACTACTTCTGAGCCAATAGATCTCCTTTATTGTTTAAACAGCCAGTTCAGCTGGGGCTTTTGTTCCTTGAAATGAAAGCATCCTGGCTGGTACAGGAGAGAGGAATGAGGAGTGGGGAGATATAAAACAATGAAGTCATCTTGGAACAAGTTGAATATGACAATCTTGTAGAATATCCAGGTGGAGATGTCCAGTGTCCTGTTGGATATGCAGCTTTGGAGTTCACTGGAGAGATCAAAGATAGCAGTATAAATTGGGGAGGTCATTTGCATAAAGGTGAGAACCAAAGCCCTTGGTATCACTGCAATCATCCAGAGAGGACATATTTAGCACTGATTGTCTGCTGTTTTCTTTTAGTCACCAGTATAACTTGGCTCAGACAAAACCTACTTGAAATATTATTATTATTATTTTTAAATCAGTTTCACTTGCATTTGAAATGCAAGAACCATCTAAAAATTAAAAATCTTGGAACTCACAGAAATTCTACTCAGTGAAGTTGCTCAGTCATGTCCAACTCTTTGCGGTCCCACAGACTGTAGCCTACCAGGCTCCTCCATCCATGGAATTTTCCAGGCAAGAGTACTGGAGTGGGTTGCCATTTCCTTCTCCAGGGGATCTTCCGACCCAGGGATCGAACTCAGGTCTCCCAAGTTGCAGGCAGACGCTTTACCATCTGAGCTATCAGGGAAGCCTAGCAAGAAATATGAAGTTATTTGAATTGTTTTTCAGAATGATGTGCTGAGTTTAATGCTAGAAGTTTTCTCATACTTCTAGCATTAAATAGAAGGATGTAAATATAAGGATTTGAGCACAAAGAATGAATATTACTTTTTCTATTACTGTTTACCAGAAGTACAATTTGCAGAAATAAGTTTTACCTGGCATTTCATTTTTCCCAATTTACTCAATTTTGAATTTTATGCTAAATACATTGCTGTTGTTGTTTAGTTACTACATTTAGTCCAACTCTGTGCAACCCCATGGATAGGAGCCTGCCAGAATCCACTGTCCATGGGATTTACCAGGCAAGAATATTGAAGTGGGCTGCCATATCCTTCTCCAGGGGATCATCCCAACCCAGGGATCAAACCTGAATTTCTTGCATTGGCAGGTGGATTCTACCACTCAGTCACCTGGGAAGCCCATATCTATCTATACCAAAGCAATAAAAATGATTATAAAGTTTCCACAGAGCTTATTTTGGAAGAAAGGCTGATTTCTGCTTGCTTCTTATAATCTCTGAATGTATATAAGAAAAACAGTTTTTTAAGAAAAATATTTGACTGATAGAACCCATATATTTTCTTTATTGCTAGCATGAATGTTAGATCAGAGACATAAGCAGCACTACAAGCACTGGAGAAGAAATCGGGAAAAAAAAAAAAAAAAACACTGAAAGAGAAAATGGAGGAGGGATTAAAAATAAAAGTTGAGGGGGAAAGTTTACAAAATAATATAGTTACTTTCTCATAACAGAAATTTCTGGCGATGTCTTTATGATGAAAACAAAACCAAGGGCATTTTGAGCAGCAGAGAAAATCAATATAAAAATCAACTCTCAAAATAACCTTCTACTTTCTAAAGATCTTAATTTTGATATGTAAAATTGACATTTTAAATCATCCATTTGAATGTGTTTTAAACCAGGCATCTTGCCTTTGGCTTAAGTGAAAATTGCCCCATTTAGTACCAAATCCTCTATGTGGAAATTCTGAAAACCTGTTAAAATCTCCCAGATAAATCTACCTTGGTTTATTTGCATTGTTTTGTTTTTTGTCTCTCCTACAGGCTCCCTGTGGAGTTCTAGTTATGTTTCCGAGGGCTTGCAGAAATAATTAAACCTAAGAACTTCAATTTCCTTATTACTAAAAAGAAGGAATTAGATTAATACCTTCCCCCCGCCCCCAAGAAGGAATTATCCCTTGAAAATCAGAACCTCTAGAGGTCACTGGATGGGTATCAACCAGATTCTGAACCTATGAGTCTTTAACCGCTTAGGGAGCCAATGATATCATTATAACTATTACAAGAATATGAGCGTAAAGGCTTATCTATAAAATAAGTCAATTTATAACATGAGTACTATTGTTTTTCAATTGTGTGATATACATGTATATATAGTACATGTAATAATTTATAGATAACATATTATGTGAAGGATATTATAAAATGCTTTGGGGATTTACAATATACAAATTTTATGATTTAATAAATAATGTTAAATAATAAATATTTAAGTTTAAACAAAAATTATTATTATTTAAAAATAATAGTAGAAGACACTTACTCCTTGGAAGGAAAGTAATGACCAACCTAGACAGCATATTAAAAAGCAGACACATTACTTTGCCAACAAAGGTCCGTCTAGTCAAGGCTATGGTTTTTCCAGTGGTCATGTATGGATGTGAGAGTTGGACTGTAAAAAAAGCTGAGCACCGAAGAATTGATGCTTTTGAACTGTGGTGTCGGAGAAGACTCTTGAGAGTCCCTTGGACTGCAAGAAGATCCAACCAGTCCATCCTAAAGGAAATCAGTCCTGGGAGTTCATTGGAAGGACTGATGTTGAAGCTGAAACTCCAATACTTTGGCCACCTGATGCGAAGAGCTGACTCATTTGAAAAGACCCCGATGCTGGGAAAGATTGAGGGCAGGAGAAGAAGGGGATGACAGAGGATGAGATGGTTAGATGGCATTACCAACTCAATGGACATGAGCTTCGGTAAACTCCGGGAGTTGGTGATGGACAGGGAGGTCTGGTGTCCTGCGGTTCATGGGGTCACAAAGAGTCGGACACCACTGAGCAAATGAACTGAACTGAAAAACAATAGATTCAGCACATATCATGTATTATGGCATGGAGATAGTAGAATACTGCCTATCTCAGTGATTTGGAACTACTGCTAAATCACTCAGAATAGTATTTTTGTACTATCTTGAATCATCTATTTTACTGGTGGAATCAGAATTTAGAGGGAGGTGAAAGAAGATTAGAGACCAATCCAATAGTCTTAATTTATTATTTACTTTCTCAAGTATATTTTGTCTAGCTGAGTAATTAATAGTATTTGATTATAAGAAAATAGGGTCTGGGTGGGTAATCAGTCATACAAGGAGGTTATTACCTATTCACCATTAACTGGGATTATAACCAGGTAACTAACTGTCCACCTATACCTACAGCTTCGGTTGATGGGCCCATCAACCATCAGTTCAGTTCAGTTCAGCTCAGTCACTCAGTGGTGTCTGACTCCTTGCCACCCCATGAACTGCAGCACGCTAGGCCTCCCTGTCCATCACTAACTCCTGGAGTTTACCGAAACTCATGTCCATTGAGTTGGTAATGCCATCTAACCATCTCACCCTCTGTCGTCCCCTTCTTCTCCTGCCCTCAATCTTTCCCAGGATCAGGGTCTTTTCAAATGAGTCAGCTCTTTGCATCAGGTGACCAAAATATTGGAGTTCCAGCTTCAACATCCGTCCTTCCAATAAACACCCAGGACCAATCTCCTTTAGGATGGACTGGTTGGATCTCCCTGCAGCCCAAGGGACTCTCAAGAGTCTTCTCTGACACTACAGTTCCAAAGCAGCAATTCTTTGGAGCTCAGCTTTCTTAATAGTCCAACTCTCAACATCCATACATGACTACTGGAAAAGCCATAGCCTTGACTAGCAGACCTTTGTTGGCAAAGTTGATTTTTCTTAACTCGCAGTAATCTTTGATGTTCAGACTGCCTGCCTTCTTTGTTGCAAATGTATATAGTCTAACTCCTCCTCCCAATTCCTTGGAGAAGTTTTCTCAATGCTACTGAGATGCAGTCTCCCAGACTCAGTGTCCTAAACATTCCCACCAAATAAAATAACTCTCTACTTTCAGGTTGTGACTCTTTTTTTTAGTCAACATGTGTCTCCTTGAATAATTCATTTCTGAATGTTAGACAAGAGCTCCCTTTTGGGCCCTGGAAACTGTCCCCTTTCTTGCAGCAAGTTAGTAGGTGTGGAGAAATGGGAGGTGGTATAAAGTAGAGAATAAGAGAATAATAAAATTCTTGGGTTCTACCCCAGCTAATTCTGAGCTTTGTCCTGCTTATATTTATTAAAATGACCTGGATCAGTTTTCTTATTAAGTGAATAGATTACACACAAGTAGAAAAATGTTGACTAACGGGAATGTTAAAAGACCATGGTAAATTGGATAATTTATAATTTATCAAAAACAACCAGAATAAATTTCAAAGGCAATTGGAAGTCCAGCAAATTTATGTACCTATTATATATAATATATGTATGGCCACTTGATACAAATTTAGGAATATCAAGGAATTTAGTATTCTGTTTTGGGAGTCCTCACTCACATTTAGAGGCCAGAAATCCCCAAGGGCAGTGACATTTTGTGTTCATTGATGTGAATGGCAGTAAGTTTTTGTAGCTCCTTGGAGGAGGGCATGGCTTGCCTGGAGAATCACATGGACAGATGAGCTTGGTGGGTTGCGGTCCATAGAGTTGAACAGAGTCAGACACAACTAAAGCAACTTAGCAGGCACACAGCACATAGTTAATTTAAAATGTTGTGTTAGTTTCAAGTGTACATTTTAGTACATGTTTATTTTAAAAAAATCATTATTTAAGTGGAGCTGTGTGGTTCAAATTCATGTTATTCAAAGGTCAACTGTATTTATTTTTTTGTGTTAAGTTTTATAATTCACAGGACTTTTAAATGTATCCTTTACTTCATTCAAAGGAAAAAATGTAGATTATATTAAAAATTGCTTATGATAAAGATAACAAAAACTTATGTTACAAAGTAAAGGCCTAGGAAAAATAGAATACTAAAGTGAAGCCAGAGTCAGATTATTATCCAAACTACAATAGAAGTTAAGTGTATATCTTCCTAATGATCCAAACAAAAAGGAAACAAGACTAATTCCACCTCACATTATCCATTGATGATATCCAGAGCTGATTTTCCTAGAACTGAGACCTGAAAGGAAAACTGTAGGCCGATAAAGACAAAATCATTGTGTGATGACAGTCCATTCACATAAAATTACATTCCAGGGACAGAGTTCTGTAACATGCCTTGAAACTGAGGGACAACATCATGCCAAGAAACAAGTTCAATAAAGTAGAAACTAAAATAATGAGTTTGAGTACTTATGCTTTTTTTTTTTAATCTTAATCTTGAGTGGGGAGATATAGAATAATCAATTATCTACAGTAAGTTCTCTCAGCAGTGGTACTGCCATTTTAGGTGCAGTAATCTTTTGTTGCAGGGACTATAGAAGGTTTAGCAGCATCTCTGTTCTCATATTACATGCCAGAAAAGACCTCCCATTCCCTAGTTGTAATGACCAAAAACAATTTGACATGTTTCCTGGGGCACAAAATCACCCTCATTGGAGATACACTGCTCTAGAGTATTAATTCCCACTTTATGGTGGACTCACAGACCCCTTATCTATTCAAAGCTATGGATTCTTTAACCAAAAACAGACCTGTGTGGACATAAGACGAAAATGCACATGTAATGTTCAGGGTACATGGACCCTCTGCTATCTCTCTCATTTAAAGGAAGAGTGGATTGAATGTCTTTCAGACACTTTCATGAACATTTATTTCTTGAAACTCAATCTCATATACAATTGTGTGGTTTTAAGGAATATTTGGAGATACTGAAAAAGATTGTTCATAGGATAGCTGAAATGAGAGGAAAGAATTCTTTAACTAAAGATCTCCAAAATTTATTTCCAAAATTAAGATCAAAATAACTTGGATTATTACACCCCACCTCCCCCTGCCCCGGGGAAGGTAAGGTATATTCTAAATAGTAAAATCCATGGCTATGTTCTAATTGTGTACTGAGAAGACAAAACACTGCAAGTGAGATCAGACAGAAGGGAAAGTATTTACTGAAATCTATTGTACTTTAATTTGCTGCTTTTACACAACAAGCAATCTTTCACTGTTTAATTTGACAGACGGCCTAATCTCTGTGATTTGAGTGGGCTGATTCATCTTGTGGTTCTAGTAAAGATTATGTTGCCACAAGCAATGTCATTCCAGAGTATACCATCTCCTTGGCCCAGAGATTATTTAAGATGTGTTATATGACTTCAACTGAGTCCTAAGTAGTCAGCCTGAGCAGTTGAGGAAATTTTCTCCTGCTGTGTGTCCTAAGCCAAAGCTGCTGATGCTGGTATTCGTCACTACATTGAGAGCCTGCCACAAATGCTTCTGAGTATTTATGATGTGCAGAGGTGGCTAAAGCAACCAGAGTTACTTCTCTCCGTGTGAGCAAGAGGAAATAAACACAGAAATTTAAAAATATAATTTCAAATACTGATGAGTATTTAATAAGAGAGAATAATGGAAAGATGTAGAAATCTACATCTCCAAATTCCTGAGATTTTTAGTTTAAAACTTTTAATTATTCAATCAATGATTTCATTTTTTTTGTTAGTATGAAAGTTCAATGCATTCTTGATAGCATGCTCTAAAGGGAAATAATATTAGAAAATTATTAAATAATGACCTAGTCTTTAAAAGCAGGAAAATGTTTATTTTTTCATTACTAATACTGTCCTGAAGATTTTCCTATTTCATAAAAATCTACTGCCAACTATTTCTCTCTGTATTCATTTCCTGGGGCTGCTATAACAAAATACCATAAAATATGTGGTTTAAAACAGTAGAAATGGGACTTCCCTAGTGGCACAGTGGGTAAGAATTCACCTGCCAATACAGTGGACATGAGTTTGATCCCTGGTCCAGGAAGATCCCACATGCCTCGGGCAACGAAAGCCCATGCACCACACTATTGGAGCCCACATGCTTTCGGGCCTGTGAGCCACAACTGTTGAGCCTCTGTGTTGCAACTACCCAGCTTGCATGCTGCAACTACTTAAGCCTGTGAGCTTAGAGCCTGTGCTCCACAGCAAGAGAAGTCACCGCCAAAGTGAAGCCAGTACACTGCAGTTAGAAAGCAGCCCCCACTCTCCACAACTAGAGAAAGCCTGCAGCCATGAAGACCCAGTGCAATAAATAAATAAATTTTAAGAACTAGAAATGTGGATCCTTCTTCCACTCTTCCAGGGTTTCTGGTAGATGCCTATGATCCTTGCTATTCTTTGGTTTGTAGATACATCACTCTAATCTTCTTCATGTCTTTACATGGCCTTTTCTTTGTGTGTTACTGTGTCCAAAATTCCCTTTTCACAAGGACACCTGTCATTGGCCTAAAGCACTATGATTTCATCTTAACTTGATTATATCTGCAAAGACCCTAATTCCAAAGAAGGTCATATTCACCAACATTAGAAGTTGGGACTTGAATATAACTCTCAGGGGGATATAATCTAACCCATTATACCTTGTATAGATCCTAGGCATTTAGTACCAAAAGATATAACAATATACTCACAGAATAAAACAATGAAAACAAAAATGCTAGAATTAAAACTGATTAGCTTATGTGTATTTTGAGCAATAAAATCTACTTATTTTGAGAATTATAAAAATACACAAATGATGATTAATCACAGTATTTCTTCCAAAGATACAATGGCATTTCTTTTTTGACTCAAGTTAAAATAGCATTATTTGGTTAGATTATAAAAAAACATATTCACTTAAAAATTGTTCATAAAATTTAAAAGGGAAAACCCATAATCTCTGAGACAAAGATATTATAAATATTTTATTATACTTCATATATCACTCTAGTTATATTAGCTTTTAATTTATGTTTCCAGATTTTTGCACTGGAAATATTGTGAAACTGATGTTTAGATTTTGTTGTTACTGAACCATTCTGAGTCTGTGTAATCTAGAAATCACAAGGGAAAGTATTAAAATTTTATATGATGGACAACAACCATCTTTCACTGCAAAATTGCTAACCAACCATGAAATTTTAGATCCTCACCATGATTCTCATTTCAGCTCCAGTGGTAGACACTTTTTAAAGTGGGCCTTTCTCTCTTTGTTTCTTAATGAGTCTTGCTAATGGTTTGTCAATTTTGTTCACCATTCACCATTGCAACAAAAAGAATAAAATACTTAGGAGTACATCTACCTAAAGAAACAAAGGACCTATACATAGAAAACTATAAAACACTGATGAAAGAACTCAAAGAGGACACAAACAGATGGAGAAACATACCGTGTTCATGGATTGGAAGAATCAATATTGTCAAAATGGCTATTCTACCCAAAGCAATCTATAGATTCAATGCAATCCCTATCAAGCTACCAACGGTATTTTTCACAGAACTAGACCAAAGAATTTCACAATTTGTATGGAAATACAAAAAACCTCGAATAGCCAAAGTAATCTTGAGAAAGAAGAATGGAACTGGAGGAATCAACCTGCCTGACTTCAGACTCTACTACAAAGCCACAGTCATCAAGACAGTGTGGTACTGGCACAAAGACAGAAATATAGACCAATGGAACAGAATAGAAAGCCCAGAGATAAATCCACGAACCTATGGACACCTTATCTTTGACAAAGGAGGCAAGGATATACAATGGAAAAAAGACAACCTCTTTAACAAGTGGTGCTGGGAAAACTGGTCAACCACTTGTAAAAGAATGAAACTAGAACACTTTCTAACACCATACACAAAAATAAACTCAAAATGGATTAAAGATCTAAATGTAAGACCAGAAACTATAAAACTCCTAGAGGAGAACATAGGCAAAACACTCTCCGACATAAATCACAGCAAGATCCTCTATGACCCACCTCCCAGAATATTGGAAATAAAAGCAAAACTAAACAAACGGGATCTAATGAAACTTAAAAGCTTTTGCACTACAAAAGAAACTATAAGTAAGGTGAAAAGACAGCCCTCAGATTGGGAGAAAATAATAGCAAATGAAGAAACAGACAAAGGATTAATCTCAAAAATATACAAGCAACTCCTGCAGCTCAATTCCAGAAAAATAAATGACCCAATCAAAAAATGGGCCAGAGAACTAAACAGACATTTCTCCAAAGAAGACATACAGATGGCTAACAAACACATGAAAAGGTGCTCAACATCACTCATTATTATAGAAATGCAAATCAAAACCACAATGAGGTACCATTACACACCAGTCAGGATGGCTGCTATCCAAAAGTCTACAAGCAATAAATGCTGGAGAGGGTGTGGAGAAAAGGGAACCCTCTTACACTGTTGGTGGGCATGCAAACTAGTACAGCCACTATGGAAAACAGTGTGGAGATTCCTTAAAAAACTGGAAATAGAACTGCCATATGACCCAGCAATACCACTTCTGGGCATACACACTGAGGAAACCAGATCTGAAAGAGACATATGCACCCCAGTGTTCATCGCAGCACTGTTTATAATAGCCAGGACATGGAAGCAACCTAGATGCCCATCAGCAGATGAATGGATAAGGAAGCTGTGGTACATATACACCATGGAATATTACTCAGCCATCAAAAAGAATTCATTTGAACCAGTCCTAATGAGATGGATGAAACTGGAGCCCCTTATACAGAGTGAAGTAAGCCAGAAAGATAAAGAACATTACAGCATACTAACACATATATATGGAATTTAGAAAGATGGTAACGATAACCCTATATGCAAAACAGAAAAAGAGACACAGAAATACAGAACAGACTTTTGAACTCTGTGGGAGAAGGTGAGGGTGGGATGTTTCAAAAGAACAGCATGTATACTATCTATGGTGAAACAGATCACCAGCCCAGGTGGGATGCATGAGACAAGTGCTCGGGCCTGGTACACTGGGAAGACCCAGAGGAATCGGGTGGAGAGGGAGGTGGGAGGGGGGATCGGGATGGGGAATAAGTGTAAATCTATGGCTGATTCATATCAATGTATGACAAAACCCACTGAAATGTTGTGAAGTAATTAGCCTCCAACTAATAAAAAAATTAAAAAAAAAATAAATAAAGTGGGCCTTTCTTTTTTGGACAGCTCAACATGTCAAAGTTCTTCATTTACACTCTTTTTAAATATCCCCCACTAGTCCTTGTTCTGCCTTCTTAAACTGAAATAATACATTTACTCCCTTTGTAATATTGAGGGACAGTTATCTACCTTAAGTCTTTTCTTTCTTTTAAGATTAATTACTTCAATTATATTTCACATAATGCAACTTCAGATGCATTTACTTTCTCACTTTCTTCTGGTTATATGGTCCATTCTTCAAAACTCATGCAAATTCTCTAGGGATGGTGTGACACCTGCAGTGAAAAGTGGAGTAACAATCATCTGTATTCCTTTCTCTAAAGTTTATTAATGCAAATTAAGGTAAATTTAGTCTTTTAATGGTAATGTAACACTGTTGATTCATATTTAGCTTGCTGCCAAATAGAATCTCTAGAGTTTTTCCACATGTGATATTTGTAAGACATCTCTCCTCCAATCTATTATAATGGGAATTAGCATTGGTAAGGATAATTAAAATCCACAGATAATGCTCCAGTTATATGTTATCCATTAATCTAAACTCTTTCTACAATTAAACCTCTACAGAATCACTAAAAAGTATAAAAATGGATTGGTTTGGAATTTGGTGTCTTTAATTGCATACCCTAGTACATTGGTCAAAAGTTAAGCAGAAATTCAGAGATAATAGAAAAGCTATAAGTGTGCTGTGGATAACCTTATTGATAATAACAAAAAGCACTGCATTTTAATATTTTGAACTCTTAGTATTTTAAAGTTCATACATTATCTTTCCTTTTAAAGCATTTTAGTAATATACTCCATTTTTCAATTTGGCTGATAGAAATTCATCCTATTTAAAAAATGGTTTCACCATTGTGGTTGATATACAAGTCTGATCATTTACATTTTCTTTTTTTTTTTTTTTTATGAAGTCTGCTTTATTTCTTTTTTTTAAATTTTTTTAAATTTTTTTATTAGTTGGAGGCTAATTACTTCACAACATTTCAGTGGGTTTTGTCATACATTGATATGAATCAGCCATAGATTTACACGTATTCCCCATCCCGATCCCCCCTCCCACCTCCCTCTCCACCCGATTCCTCTGGGTCTTCCCAGTGCACCAGGCCCGAGCACTTGTCTCATGCATCCCACCTGGGCTGGTGATCTGTTTCACCATAGATAGTATACATTCTGTTCCTTTGAAAATAGATACTTACATCATGTTGTCTGTTTTTTAATTCAATGATGTTAATTCAATAATTTGTTAATTATTGAATGCCTTATATGTATCAGGTCTGTCTCTCTCTTGCAATCCAACACACTTCCATGTGTATTTGTATAAATATGGCTATTTGTTTGGCTATACTTAATAAGGGAACATAAAAGTAAAAAATACAAAGGAATTAAAGGCACTATTTCCTCCTGTGATCTGCTTTATGGATTGCCTCCCAATTGATTGACAACTCATTAAAGATCATGATTGAGTGGAGTTTGTGATGGGAGTTTGTGATGGACAGGGAGGCCTGGTGTCACAAGAGTCGGACGCAACTGAGCGACTGAACTGAACTGAACTGAAAGAGCATGAAGCTCATGAATTTGGTTCTTAGTTTTGTCATTGTCTGTTTAATTTCTAGATAGTAACTACTTTTTTTATATTAATGATATAATATCATTAAATTTTCATATTTAAATTTAGAAAAAATACCATAAATAGCAAATTAATAATAAAGGTGCTTATATGTAGCATGATACATACCAAAACTTTTAGTTTTAATTCTGCAATTTTCTGTTATCAGAAAGATGTCAGAAAAATTTGTATAAATTGACAAAAATAAAGAAGAAAACGTTTTTTGTGTCTTCTCTTTTTAGCCCTGCTATACACTAAGGTATGTTTAGAGACTGCTGCTGCTAAGTCACTTCAGTCGTGTCCGACCCTGTGCGACCCCATAAGACAGCAGCCCACCAGGCTCCCCCGTCCCTGGGATTTTCAAGGCAAGAACACTGGAGTGGGTTTCCATTTCCTTCTCCAATGTGTGAAAGTGAAGTTGTTCAGTCGTGTCCGACTCGTAGCGACCCGATGGACTGCAGCCTACCAGGCTCCTCGGTCCATGGGATTTTCCAGGCAAGAGAACTGGAGTGGGGTGCCATTGCCTTCTCCAATGTTTAGAGACTACTAAGGCATACAATTATGAAAAAAAAATTGTTTAAACCCATAGTTGCATGTCATCCTGTAATATATTGTTATAAGAGTCATTGAAGTCCATTTATCTACTTACTGATAAATTATGTTAGTTAATATGAGCCATTAAAATATTAAGATTATAGATTGAGAGAGTGGAAATTTTAGAAGAAACATAAGGGAGGGACATGAGATTATTTTTAGTGTCACTAAAAATAATATTGATATAAATACAAGCCCAGAGGTATTCCATTATGCTCTATAAGAGTCTTGAAGAGTGTTTAAAGAAGAGAAATAGCTGCAGATATATGCATATAAGACTTAACTAAATATTTGTATTATCTCCAAATGTGGCACATGCCAGGTGAGAAAGACTAGTATTTTCATGATAAACTGACAAAGATGGTGAGAAAATTACTTAAAACAACTTAGAGTTAACAGAAGTGATAATAGCAAGCAGATGTCCAGATTTAGGAAAGAGGGACAGTGAAAGAAGATATTGAGTCCTCTTGTCTTGATATTAGAAAATTGTAAAACTGAATAAAAGCTCACAATAGAAAGGAAGTGATCATAGGAAGCATCCAGAGTTCACACTTTGTGCATTTTCAAACTATGAAGATAATCTTCAAGGTCTTGTTCTGTCTCCAAACTGGTATTCAAAATACCTATGGGCAAATAAATTGCTCAAAGAATATTTTTTCTTTCAGAGTTTCAGGTTCATGACTACCATCTCGGGAAGAGGGATTTGCTCACCTAATCCTACGCCTCTTAATTAGAAACTCTTTAAAAAGCGTGCATATTTGAATCACACTGGTACTACGCAGTAGTTTGCATAGCTTATTGCAAAATCGCATCTCACACATATCCATACATTAAGCTTGATGTCAGCTCTTTTGCACTCCTCAGACAGTAAGTTCTCCTTGTTAAGGTAACCAGGGAAACAGCCTTGTTTCTCAGCCTGAGGAGATGTGGGCTCACATCTAAACAAAAGATATACTATAAGGATATCTTGTTGCTGTGAGATGCAGATATATATCTACATATGCATTTATGTTTATTTATTTTATTGCTCCATAGGCCATCTAGATATTTATTCTTAGTGAAGAGCCACTGCTTAATAGAGACTATACTCTCAGGAAAAATCTTAATAGAAAATAGCAAACTGCCAGCTGCTGGCATCTATCTACGTGAAGAGAAATAAGATTTACAGCTTTTTTCATCCCTTTCATTACTAACTCTACCTCTCATTTTGATCTGATTTTCCTCCTTTCATTCACCTATAATCTTGCCTTTGGCAACTGCCACAGACTGCTTGCTTTTGTGACCAGTTTTTTTCATTCATTTTCTCCTTTACCAGCAGTGCTTTCACAAAGACAAGAAAATTCTAACTGCCTGTAATAGAAAACCACCCTGAATTCTACTTTATTCACGAACCTCCCTCCCACCTGTACTGTGCATATATTTTCATCAGAAGAGGGGATTTCACAGAAACTACCAGATAAAAAGCAAGATCAAAAATCAAGGTTTGATAGCGATAACATTCAGTCATTTTCAGAGCAACATGACTTAACATTTAGATCTTCAAGTAATGAATTCAAAGGTTTACAATCAGAAATGCATGGAAAGCAACTAATTACAAGTTATTAAGAAATTAATTTAATTACAAGTACCACTGAATCACTCAACTATCATTCTGCAGTTACTACATTCATCTTAACCATGACCCCATACAACCTGAAATTGACCACCTTATTCCTGAAAAGAGTGACATAGCAGTCACTTATAAATTCTGATAATCAAAATATTTAGAAAAGGCATCAAGGTTTCTATCTGTTCAATGAAACCCATCTGAATTGCCCTGTGATTGGTTCACTGCTCTCATCCTGTTCTCAAGCCTAGCTTTGTCTTCATCTTTTTTTCTTTTTTTTTTTGTTTTATTTTCTTACCCTTTGGAATGGTGGCTCTGCCTAAGAGCACCTTGTATAGATTTCTCTGCTAAACCTGACAGGC
Organism: Cervus elaphus; assembly: GCF_910594005.1. Classification (NCBI taxonomy): domain Eukaryota; kingdom Metazoa; phylum Chordata; class Mammalia; order Artiodactyla; family Cervidae; genus Cervus; species Cervus elaphus. The sequence goes on along the minus strand of NC_057833.1, from coordinate 28,206,437 downwards.
ATTCTTGATCTTGAAAAAAACACTTATAACATTTTGTATAATTCTGTAATTGTGTTGATCACTAAAGTCCAGCTTTCTGAAGCCCTAGGAATCCAGGATGCCACACTCTGCAGGGTATTGTAGTACAACCATGACATCTTGAGATGGCTACTATAAATGAGATTTTTGTTGTTGAAAAGAATAATAGTGAAAAAAATACTTCCTTTTTATGTATATTCAATTAATTTTCCCCAAATATGGCTAAAATAGGTTAGCCATAGTATTGCCATAGTAAACAGAATTAAACTATGCTTTATCAGAACATGCAAATTGCTGGATTATACTAATCTCTAGACCAGAACAGAACTTTTGGCAAAGATGAAAATGTTCTTCTGTCCAGCAGGGCAGCCATTGTCATATGTGACTACTAAGCACTTGAAAAATGGCTAATATGACTGAGGAAATTAATTATTTTATTTTTATTAATTTAAATTTAAACTTAAAAATCCACATGCAGCCAGCATACACTATCAAACAGTTAAAATCTAGACTGTATTTTCTTTTAGGGCTTTATCTTGTTCTTTTTATCTCTAGGATTGTGGCTGGCACATATACAAAACAGGTTGCATTAATAATATTTATTGAATTAGTAAGCAAGTGAATTATGTACTATGAGATTAGCTTCTAACTTGCAGGAAAACTGAAATAATAAGTGCACAGAAACTAGGACAGAGCATAGCGCTCAGAACAGTGCATTCAATAAGTAATGGCTACATGTATATTTTAGAGTAGCTTCCTGTAAAGTTGCTTCTGAATATGGTCTTTCACTCTGCAATGAAAGCAGAAGTCTGCACAATAGATGAACTCAGCAAACTAGACAATAGCACTTCAACTTTGAATTTCAAAGAATGTGAGTTCAGGGTCTGCTGACCCAAGAAACAAAGGCAAATTGTTTGTCTCTGCTGGCCAACCTTTCAGGTCTCACCAAGGAACACTGCTCAAAGTAGAAGAAACATGCAGAGGCAGGTGCTATATTTTTCTTGGAAGTGACAGCAGATAATATCTCGTTTGAAAGAGGACTGGTCCTCTCAAGAAAATTGTACAGTAGTTCAATCCTTGCTCAAGAGCATTTTTTTACCACATTGACACCACCATCAACTCTTGCTTTATCTTTTGTCTTCTGTCTTTCATATGATAAAAATAATTGTAGAAAAGCAGATTTGTTATCTGAAGTTTTTATTTCTTTCTTTAAAGTACTAAAAAAAGTTAGATTCTATCTTACTAGGATTTGCTTTTCCTCATAAAATCTCAAATAAAAGAAATGAAAGAACTTTGGGGAAGTTAACCATGCTACAATAATGCCATGTATTAATATTAGAAGTATTTTAAAAGTTCAGTTATTCTTTTATAAATTGTTGATATCACTGACCCTTTTAGAGCTATCACAGACTCAAACCAGAATCATTAACATTTAACAAAAGGCCTAATTTCTCATGAAAATTTCCCCAAAGTCTGAGGAAACTATTTCTTAAACCAATTAGTAGACAGGAACCCAAAGCTTAATCCAGACAAAATTGAACACTTCCTGGGTTGAAACCTGACTGTAACGAGTACTGGTTCTCCACACAGTAGGTTCCTGACATTTGTAATTTCCTTCTGTATTTGAATTAATTTAATGTAGAAGCACAAATTCAGTCCCTGAGGTTTATAGCCACGTTTATGGCTCTAGCAGAATCTATGAGATCAGAAGGAAGTCACATGATTCTGTTGCTAGCTGAGTAAACCGTGGGCTGGATGATGAGCCAGAGCTCTGCATCAGTTTAACAGGGCTGCCACTACAAAGCCACAGACTGGGCAACTCACACAACAGAAATCCATTTTCTCATAGCTCTGGAGACTGGAAGTCCAAGATCAAGGTGTCATCAAGTTTGGCTCTTCTGAGAGCTCTCCCTTGGCCTTGCAGGTGGCTACCTTCTTTCTATGTCTTTGCAAGGTCTTTCCTCTGTGTGAGGCCATCCCTGATGCCTCCTTGTACCAACTTTCCTCTGATAAGGACACCAGTCAAATGGGATTAGGACCTACCCTAACACTGTCTTAATTGCTCCTTTAAAGGCCCATTCCAGTCTCATAATCTGAGGTACCCTTGAAATCAACTCTTTTGCTCCTTTTCTGTTTGCCCATTTCTGTTCCCCTCTAACCTTAAAAGAACCTAATTATAGGAATGAGATCACTAGGCAGTTTAACCTAACACCTGACTATGCTTTCCTGAATGCACACTATGCCTAATCTGTTGATTGTTTTCCAAGATAAAAAGAAGGAAGAATGAAGAATCAAACAGTTAAGAAACAATTAGCTCTCTACTCCCAATAGCCCCCAAAGGAGTCCTGCAGGCAGATCGCACAGGAAAGATAGCTTCTGAAAATAGAGTCAGTCAATTTTCCTTCAATGGAGAACAATGCAGAACCCAACCTCCTGCTTCAGTGATTCTTTCCCCTATTTTTCCCTCCAGAAACTGTTACGGCTGAGCAGAATCTTCAGAGTTGGTCTCTGGACACAAATCTACTTCTCCCCAGACTGCTATCTTTTCTGATTAAAGTACCTTTCCTTTCTACTGACACTTGTCTCACAAATCATTGATCTTTGAGTGCACGTGCATGCTAAGTCGCTCCAGTCATGTCCAACCCTTTGCAACCTTATGGCCTACAGCCTGCCAGGCTCCTATGTCCATGGGATTCTCTAACCAAGAATACTGGAATGAGTTGCCATGTCCTTCTCCAGGGGATCTTCCTGACCCAGGGATTGAATCTGCATCTCTCACATCCCCTGCATTAGCAGGAAGGTTCCCTACTGCTAGCGCCACCATGACAAGCAGCCAAACCTGAGTTCAGTAACACTGGGGGTGGCTTCAACATATCAATTTATGGAGGGGAGGGCACAATTCAACCCAAAACAGTTGCTCATAGTCTCTTTTGAGCATACAGTGAGATTAAATCATGATTAACTTGGGTCAAGATATCTAGAAACCACCAATGTGGAAGTGACTGGCCTTCTAACCATGTGTCCACTTGACTTTCCTTATTTTATTATTTTCTGTGACACTATCAAACTCACACACTCTTTTGAATTTAGCGTCTTAAACTAATTGTTGAGAGAAGGGTGGGAAGAGAAAGAGAGAAAGATTCTAGCTATGATACAAGCCCAGTCTCTCTTTATCAGGGAAAATCTATGGAATGATAATAATTAATATTTGTAGGGTCTTAACTAAGTGGTAGATAGTCTGCTGAGAGTTGTGGATATATTAAATCCATTTATCCTTCATAAGGCACCTCTTATGTTGGAAACAATATCACCTGATTTTATGAGTGCAGAAAGGAGGCACAGAGCTACTAAATGGGCTTGAACTTGAACTTGGATTTCAACCCAATTAGCCTGTATCTATAGTACATGTAATAGCAGGTTTTAGTGTCAAATCCTGGTTGATTTCTAAGTTCTGTCACTTTCTGCCTGTTATTCTGTTAAACAAGTGTTTTAACTTTAGAGTGCCTACTATAAAAGTGTCTAATTTACAGAGTTGTTGCAAAACTGAGCTAATATTTAGGGAAAAACTTTGAAAATTGCAAACTCATCAAAAATACTAGTTATTATTTTTTCATCATTTCCAAATAGTTGATACAACAGAATCAGCAGGTCATAACATTCTTATTGGGAGCCTTACAGATTTACTCAGTGCTGCCACAGAGAAACTAGTCATGACAGACCTGACTGAAATGTTCCATGTACATGGAAATGAATGAAACTGAGGCACAGAAGGAAACTCACATTCCAGTTCACTCATTCATCTATCATTCATTCATGAATTCATTCAATATTTAAATATCTAGTCTATATCTTTAAAAAAGCTAAAATATAAAATCAAGAGGTTCAAATAGATTAAAAAAAAGACCTGTAACTAATACAACATAATTATTAGTAAAAAGAGAACTATTCATAATATACAGAGAAAAGAAGCAATTTATTTTGTTCTGATGGCAAAGGAATGATAGTAAGTACAGCAGGTGACATTGAAGGATGAGTGAGATATCTTTAAAGGAGAAGAGTGAGACATTCACACTGGGATCACTTCTGCTGCTTTTTAGTTGCTAAGTCATGTCTGACTCCTTTGCAACCCCATGGACTGTAGCCTGCCTTTCATGGGATTTCCCAGGCAAGATATGCTTGAGTGAGTTGCCATTTCCTTCTGCAGAGGATCTTCCTGACCCAGGGATCAAACTCATGTCTTCTGCTTGGCAAGTGGATTCTTTACTACTGAACCATGTGCAAAGCTCCTTGGGATCATTACCTGCATCATTAAAGGGCAAAGCTTATTCCTGAGCTAGCAAGTCACTCATACAAATTCAACTGTAGGATGTCCAGATGGGTCCCGGTCTGGTAGGGAAGCTAAGGATGGCTATGTTAAAGCTGGAGATACAGGACATAAATGCCATATTACTGACAAGAAATACTGCACTATATAGAAAGAGGCAAACAATAGATGTTTTGCTCACAGGTCTCTGTTCTTAAAGACAATCTAGTGTCAATATTTGGAAAACCCTAAGAATGTTACAAATAGATTCAAAAGAACTAATTAAGATGATTTTGCAGCAGTATAAATAAGCTATCAAGAGGTTATGAATTACTGCAGTGGAATTTAAAAATGGAGACTAATTAATAGATTTAGAGTCACTTTGAAGTAAATTAATGGAACATACTGACTGATTAGATAAGGAAAAGAAAAAGTATGAACCATATGGATTTGTAGTCCAAATGATTGGATTACTAGCATTTTCAACCTACTGTTAACATCTAGACTGCTAGCTATGGGGTTAAGTGAATCAATGGCCCATTAACTGAGAGAATATATTGAGAAAGAGTATGAAGTTTGAGTATACATAGATGGAAGGGAAATAGACATTTATTCAACTGGAACTGAGGTACCTGGAAATATTCAAGTAGGTAAATATTCAGTAGGCACCAAAGAGACAGGTTCAGGTGACTTCCAGGATTTCATGGTAGGTGACAACATAGGAGATAAGAGCTCACCTAGCCAGAGGTGAAAGTAGGAAACCATGGTTTTGTGCATGTGCATGAGTGTTGAAGGGAAACACTTAAGGGAAAAATATGGACTTGATTGGTGAAGCAGGAAGAGAAATAATAAAGAATGCTTTATAATCCAAATGATGAGAGATTCAGAGCAGTCTGAAAGGTTAAGAATTGAAAAGAGATATCTGAATGTCCCCTATTGACCCTTGTGAGAGCTAAGATATTCCTGTCTACCCTTTCCAATGCAAAAGCAACTTTCATTCAGTAGCAAAAGTGTAAATTAGATCATAGTGGGAAGAGTGAATCAAAGGCCTCAAAATGGACAAAGTTAGTATGAAAATTTCTTCAGATGTCTGGAAGATTAGAGAGGATAAAAAAAGGGCAGTGTCACAGTGAGAAGCAGCACTGAAAGATTTGTTTGATTTTTGTCTTGTGTGTTTATTTTCTGAGGGTGATGAAAACAGCCTATAAAATGTCTGTTTTCAGGCTGATAGGAAAGATCCAGTGAAGAAGAAAACAACTCGAGATATGAGAGAAGAGGGAATTGTGAAGTCCTGATGAACGACGGTGTGACAACAGAAGCTGTCATCACAGCAAGTGGGGCTAAAAGTCTCAGGAACCTTATGACCCAAAACACATGAATAACAAGATAAAGAATACTTCTTTTAAACCAAAATGTTTATTCATGGTGACTATACCTTAACATACAACTGTGAAGTAGTCCAAGAGATTATATCTCATAGGTCTCTGCGTATACTTTGAAGAGAGCACTGCATTTTTAAACTTAGTTAATGCTTTCCTGTAACTTTTATACTCCTGGAAGTGCGCTTTCCCCCTCACTATCTCAGTAATGTGTGACTGAGATGAATAAAAACTTGCTAAATTAAAGCACGTAGAAGAGTTTGCATTTTTCAATCCATATTTCAATATGACTTTTTCACAGCAAGGGTATATGCTCCTGAAAGGCTGATAACATATTTTATCTTTTAAAATTATTAGATCAAACATTTAGAGAATGAGAGTTGATAGTTCCTAAATGTTATACAATAGTATCTAAAATGAACATAAATTGCATGAACTTACAAGCTTTCATCTATTAGAGGACGACCTTTGGAAATTACTTTTGCCACAATAAAACTAAACCTTCCAGGATGATGCATGTGTGGTGCATTAAGTGAGAAGTGTTTACATGACACATGCTGCAAAAGATAAATTGGAAGATTGGCCAAAGCAGCACTCCATATCTACTTTTTTTTTTCATTCACCTGAGTGAAAGGGAATGAAATATCTGTGTCAGAGTAATCTTTATGTGCTATAGTTTATAATGTTTTTGTGCCTTAAGGTAAAAGAAGGTAGCTATAGCAGTAGTCAGAATTCCTGGATCAAAAGGGAGCCTGGTCATAAGTGACCCAACTTCTGCTGTGGTCTAAGCCAGTCAGTTGGTTTTCATGCCCCCTGATTAACTTCTCTGTGATTCCAATCACCAGAGCCCAGGAGGACAAGGAGGCTCTAACATCTATAAAAATGTAATGACAGATGTATTTGGGCATTAAGTCTAAAATAAATAAAGAAAACTTATTAGCTACATAGATCTCTCTCATACCCGTACTCTACACCGCAGACTTTGCTTTCTCTCCTCATTTTCTCCTTCTCAGAGGAAGAGGTGTACAATCTGCTCATCAAGGTAAACTCCTCCTGCCATGATATTGAATACATTTTTCTATCATCCCTTTAGGTCCTTGCTACATTTACTCTCTGATGCCTTTCTTGCAACTTCAGTTTCTTTTTCTTTGGAATACAAATCCTCAGGCTACATCAATCTCAGACCTATTTTCTAAACAAAATCAAACCACAACACCACAAAAAACATCTTCCCTATACTTTGCTGTTCCCACAAGTGATGTCTGTTCTCTTTATCTTTTGCTGTGAAAAAACCATAGTGTTTTAAAATAAAAATTTATTCTTATCACTCATGGTTCTGTGAGTTGACTGAGTTCTGCTGTGCAATATTCACTCGGGTTTTTGTGTCATTTGAGTCAGGTTGGGAATATAGTCCTAATCACACACATTTCTGGTCTGGTTTCTCTCTTAAAACATACTATCCTCATGGTTTCCTCACACACAGCAGTCACAATATAACTGCACTTCTTACATGGTGACTGGATTCCTTCAGGACGAATATTCTGAGATGGAAAGTGAGAGTAGGATCCAGCTCTTAAGAGGAGAAATGTCAAAGAATTTACAGCCACCTTTAATTTGCACATATGTATTTTCACTTTCCTTCACTGCAACAATTCTTGTAATAATCCTAAATTTTTGCTGCTGTTGTGTCCCCCTTACTCATTTCTATCATCCACACACTTATAGCTACCATCCATTGAGAACTTGTAATTTGCCAGTCACTAGGTTAAGTACTTTTGAAGATAGCCTCAAGTAAAATCTATACAGGAGATACAATTACTATTATAATCTCTATTTAAGCATGAGTAAATAGAGCCTTTGGAGAAGGAAATGGCAACCCACTCCAGTATTCCTGCCTGGAAAATCCCATGGACAGAGCAGCCTGGCAGGCTACAGTCCATGGGGTCACAAAGAGTCGTACACAACTGAGCGACTAACAAACACACACACAAATAAAGCCTTAGAGCTTTTAAGATTCTTATCCATGATCACAAAAATTTCTGCTTAGTAGCCCGGCTAGGAATTTAAGACCTCTCTATTCTCTCTCCAGTTCAGTTCAGTTCAGTCACTCAGTCATGTCCGACTCTTTGCGACCCCATGAATCGCAGCTTGCCAGGCCTCCCTGTCCATCACCAACTCCCGGAGTTTACTCAAACTCATGTCCATGGAGTTGGTGATGCCATCCAGCCATCTCATCCTCTGTTGTCCCCTTCTCCTCCTGACCCCAATCCCTCCCAGCATCAGGGTCTTTTCCAATGGGTCAACTCTTCACATGAGGTGGCCAAAGTATTCAAGTTTTAGCTTCAGCATCAGTCCTTCCAATGAACACCCAGGATTGATCTCCTTTAGGATGGACTGGCTGGATCTCCTTGCAGTCCAAGGCACTCTCAAGAGTCTTCTCCAACACCACAGTTCAAAAGCATCAATTCTTCGGTGCTCAGCCTTCTTCACAGTCCAACTGTCACATCCATACATGACCACTTGAAAAACCATAGCCTTGACTAGATGGTGTTGACTTTGTTGACAAAGTAATGTCTCTGCTTTTTAATATGCTGTCTAGGTTGGTCATAACTTTCCCTCCAAGGAGTAAGCATCTTTTAATTTCTTGGCTGTAATCACCATCTGCAGTGATTTTGGAGCCCAAAAAAATAAAGTCTGACACTGTTTCCACTGTTTCCCCATCTATTTCCCATGAAGTGATAGGACCAGATGCCATGATCTTAGTTTTCTGAATGTTGAGCTTTAAGCCAACTTTTTCGCTCTCCTCTTTCACTTTCATCAAGAGGTTTTTTAGTTCCTCTTCACTCTCTGCCATAAGGGTGGTGTCATCTGCATATTGAGGTTTTTGGTATTTCTCCCGGCAATCTTGATTCCAGCTTGTGCTTCTTTCAGCCCAGCGTGTCTCATCCTGTGCTCTTCATATAAGTTAAATAAGCAGGGTGACAATACACAGCCTTGATGTACTCCTTTTCCTACTCGGAACCAGTCTATTGTTCCATGTCCAGTTCTAACTGTTGCTTCCTGACCTGCATACAGGTTTCTCAAGAGGCAGGTCAGGTGGTCTGGTATTCCTATCTCTTTCAGAATTTTCCACAGTTTATTGCGATCCACACAGTCAAAGGCTTTGGCATAGTCAATAAAGCAGAAATAGATGTTTATATGGAACTCTCTTGCTTTTTCAATAATCCAGCAGATGTTGGCAATTTGATCTCTGGTTCCTCTGCCTTTTCTAAAACCAGCTTGAACATCTGGAAGTTCACAGTTCATGTACTGTTGAAGCAGTGGGTCTACTGGGTCATATGGCAGTTCTATTTCCAGTTTTTTAAGGAATCCCCACACTGTTCTCCATAGTGGCCATACTAGTTTGCATTTCCACTGACAGTGTCTGGGGGTTCCATTTTCTCCACACTCTCTCCAGCATTTATTGTTTGTGCACTTTTTGATAGCAACCATTCTGACTGTGGTTAGATGGTACCTCATTATGGTTTTGATTTGCATTTCTCTGATAATGAGAGATGTTGAACATCTTTTCATGTGTTTGTTAGCCATCTGTATGTCTTCTTTGGAGAAATGTCTGTTTAGTTCTTTGGCCCATTTTTTGATTGGGTCATTTATTTTTCTGGAATTGAGCTGCATGAGCTGCTTGTATATTTTTGAGATTAATTCTTTTTCAGTTGCTTCCTTTGTTGTTATTTTCTCCCAATCTGAAGTCTGTATTTTCACCTTGCTTATAGCATGCTTCATTGTGCAAAAGGTTTTAAGTTTAACTAGGTCCTATTTGTTTATTTTTGCTTTTATTTCCATTACTCTGGAAGGTGGGTCATAGAGGATCTTGCTGTGATTTATGTCAGAGAGTGTTTTGCCTATATTTTCCTCTAGGAGTTTTATAGTTTCTGGTCTTACATTTAGATCTTTAATCCATTTTGAGTTTATTTTTGTGTATGGTGTTAGAAAGTGTTCTAGTTTTATTCTTTTACAAGTGGTTGACCAGTTTTCCCAGCACCACTTGTTAAAGAGATTGTCTTTTCTCCATTGTATATTCTTGCCTCCTTTGTCAAAGATGAGGTGTCCATAGGTGCATGGATTTATCTCTGGGCTTTCTATTTTGTTTCATTGATCTATATTTCTGTCTTTATGCCAATACCATACTGTCTTGATGACTGTAACTTTGTAGTAATAGTCGGAAGTCAGGCAGGTTGACTCCTCCAGTTCCATTCTTCTTTTTGAAGGTTGCTTTGGCTATTTGAGGTTTGTTTTTATATTTCCATACAAATCATGAAATTATTTGTTCTAGTTCTGTTAAAAATACCGTTAATAGCTTGACAGGGATTGCATTGAATCTGTAGATCATTTGGAGAGTATACTCAATTTCACTATGTTGATTTCCTCAATCCATGAACATGGTATATTTCCCCATCTATTTGTGTCATCTTTGATTTCTTTCATCAGTGTTTTGTAGTTTTCTATATACAGGTCTTTTGTTTCTTTAGGTATATATATTTATTCCTAACTATTTTGTTCTTTTCATTGCAATGGTGAATGGGATTATTTCCTTAATTTCTCTTTCTGCTTTCTCATAGTTAGTGTATAGGAATGCAAAGGATTTTTGTGTATTAGTTTTATATCTTGAAACTTTACTATATTCATTGGTTAGCTCTAGTAATTTTCTGGTGGTGTCTTTAGGGTTTTCTATGTAGAGGATCATGTCATCTGCAAACAGTAAAAGTTTTACTTCTTCTTTTCCAATCTGGATTCCTTTTATTTCTTTTTCTTTTTTGATTGCTGTGGCTAAAACTTCCAAAACTATGTTGAATAGTACTGGTGAGAGTGGGCACCCTTGCCTTGTTCCTGACTTTAGTGGGAATGCTTTCAGTTTTTCACCATTGAGTATAATTTTTGCTGTGTGTTTATCATATATGGCTTTTATTATGTTACTCCTATGAGGTATGTTCCTTTTATGCCTGCTTTCTGAAGAGTTTTTTTTTTCTTTTTATCATAAATCAGTGTTGAATTTTGTCAAAGGTTTTCTCTGCATCTATTGAGATAATCATAAGGTTTTTGTCTTTCAATTTGTTAATATAGTGTATCACATTGATTGATTTGCAAATATTGAAAAATCCTTGCATCCCTGGGATAAAGTCCAGTTGGTCATGATGTAGATCTTTTTAACATGTTGTTGGATTCTGTTTGCTAGAATTTTGTTGAGGATTTTTGTGTCTATGTTCATCAGTCATATTGGCCAGTTTTTTTGGTGGCATCTGTGGTTTCAGTATTAGGGTGATGGTGGCTTCACAGAATGAGTTTGGGAGTTTAGCTTCCTCTGCAATTTTCTGGAAGAACTTGAGTAGGACTAGGTTTTAGCTTTTCTCTGAATTTTTGGTAGAATTCACCTGTGAAGCCATCTGGTCCTAGGCTTTTGTTTGTTGGAAGATTTTTGATTACAGTTTCAATTTCCATGCTTGTGATGAATACCAGTAGCTTTCTCTCAGCCCCTTCTTTGGTGTAGCTGTGGCTATTGATCCTGGCAACTCATCTGTCTTCTTGGAATGCTTTTCAGTTAGTTTCAGTGATAGTATTTGATTTTGAGTCTTCTTTTATATACTTAATGATCATTTTTCTTATAATCTCATAAAGTTCACAGTTTTAGCAACCATTTCTCTACCCACGTGACTTCTAATATTTTATATTTAGCATTCATCTTTCTCTTAAACTCAAGTTCCATTGTTTCAAGCATTTTGTTGCTCATTTCTACACAAGGGTTCTTCCTTCATTTAAACCTAACATGTCTCTGAAGTATTCTTTTCATTCTCAAACTGCCTATTAACCTTTTTCTCATATGCCTTATTTCTGACAATGGGCACTATCACACTCTGGGTCACTGGGCTCAAAATGTTGGTTTTTGAGGCAGATACTTATTTTTTGCCTGTCTTATACCTTCTCTTTTTGGGAAACCCTGTCTCTTAGTCCAAGGACTTCTAAAGAGGTTGATCCAAATTCTAGTTCCTGGGGTGGACATCTAACCTAAACTGAGTGATTCAGAACCATTTTCTACTTTTTTCACTGAAACATATGTTAAGATACTCCTTTTTGTTGGAGATTTTCAGGCCTTTAGGATGATGTAATTCTGAAGGCCAGGCACCATCTTCATCACCATATATATGGACTCTACCTGAAGATGAAGCCAATCAGAGAAAGTGAATTTGAGAAACAGTAAAAGATAGAATGTCTTGACTCAAATATGTGAACCAATGAATCCTCATTTTTGTTTAAGCAAGTTGAGTTGGCCTCCTGTCACTTACAATCTACAGAGTCCTGGATTGATGCCACTGTGATTACATTTGACTCTTGTTCTCTTATCCAATTTCTATTAATTCTATCCCTATACAATTCTCTTCTGTGTATTATCACAGCTACCACTCTAGTTCAAAACTTCATCATCTTTCATCTAAAGTAAAGCAATAGCCACCCACCTCCCACAGAACTTCACTGTTTCAATCAATCTTATTCACTACTGCAAGAATGATCCTTTAAAATTGGGAGTTTTTGATTTGTCAAGCTTCTTAGCTTGTCATTCAAGGCCATTCACAGTCTGTCTGTATTTTTCTGTAGAGACTTATCTACCAATTCATTATATTAAGTAGTAGAATGCAGTGCTTAAAAGCACAGATTCTAGAGCCAGATTCTTGAGCTTAAGTCTTTTATCTGCCATTACTCAGCTATGTAAGCTGATCAAATTTCTTATCTTCTCTGTGCATCAGTTTCTCCATCTATAAAATGGAGTTAATGGGACCACTCCATGATGTTACTATGAAGAATAAAGTAATTAAAAGTACTAAAGTACTTTGGACATACTTGAGATATAAAAATTGTTATCTATTACTTTTAATATTGTTATCATGATTTAGTTTTCATTATAAGACAGGCTTATATAATATATTATATATAATATAATATAAATATAATACTCAGAGAAGAGTATTATATTTTCCCTTCTCTTTCTCTTTTTAGTAGCCCTTGTACCTAATGCATTCTGATTCACAGCAGGGCCCAACTAGAAGTTGAATGGATAAATAAATGGAAAGGAAGATAGGAAAGAAGGAAGAAAATTTCTGCTCTTTCTAAACAAAACTCCCCAAGAACATCTGCATCCATCCTTCTACTTTTGTGCCTTTATGCACACTGTATCCTTGGCCTAAGATATTATTTTCCTCCAGGATTATATACAGAATACTGTTCATCCATGAGTGCTTATTCAAACACTCCCTTCTTGACTAATTGTCTTACATCCTTCTATACAGATATAAATGGAATTCCCCCCACAATCATTCTGATTTATCTAGACCTCTCTAATGGCACATATTTTTCCCTACTTTGCATTAGAGTTATTTATGTATACACATTACACATTCTTTTTAAAGATTAATGATTATAGGAAATACAAGAAGGATTATTTTTGCAGTATTTCATAACACCTATCATAGGGTCTTGGGTGGTTAACACTTTCAATATTTATTTATGTGTTATTATATATGACTATAATACATATGCAGACAAGTGATTTATTACTAGTAAGAATAAATAAGGATATGTCAATACTGAAGTTCTAATGGGACTAGGAGAAAGAAATGTTGCAATACTAGTGAAACAAATGAGCTGAAGGCTTTAGAATCAACCAATTCAGATGAGACCAACACAGACCAGCACCTGCAAAATTGGCTTTATCTGTTTACCGTGAAGAAAAGACATAGCAGGCTTACTACAAATATAAGAAAATCAAACTTCAGAAGGTCATGTACACACTGTTATATTTAAAATGGATAACCAACAAAGATCTATTATACAGTATGGATGCACACACACACACACAACACTAGCATACAACTCTAAAAAATTGACTTATGGCATAATAAAAGTATAGCTGATATAGGCAATAATTTGGACAGTAATTGATGAAATGGGCAAAATTAAATAACACAGGGTACTTGATCATCTGGAAACGAAGAGTAAGAATCACCTACTGCTGCTACTGCTAAGTCACTTCAGTCGTGTCCGACTCTGTGTGACCCCATCCCTGGGATTCTCCAGGCAAGAACACTGGAGTGGGTTGCCATTTCCTTCTCCAATGCATAAAAGTGAAAAGTGAAAGTGAAGTGGCTCAGTCATGTCTGACTCTTCGTGACCCCATGGACTGCAGCCTACCAGCCTCCTCCATCCATGGGATTTTCCAGGCGAGAGTACTGGAGTGGGGTGCCATTGCCTTCTCCGAATAATCACCTAGGAATACACTAAAGGTTCACATCTCAGGTTCTCAATCATGGACTTTTTTAAGTCTATCAATCATACAACTCTGGCTGTGAACCCCTAACTCGTTAGTTAGGTGCAAAATATACCAGCTAAATCTAAAGAACTAAGATGATAAATAAGTCAAGTTCAGAGAAAGAGAGAGTAGAATGGTTGGTTGTTGGCACCTGGTGGGTGAGGGGAATAGGAGACTGATAAAAGAGTAGAAAATTTCAGTTATAAGATAAATAAGAACTGAGGCTCTAATATAACTATGGTTGATAACACTGAATTGTATAATTAAAAAAAATTAAAAGAAGATAAGTATGTGAGGTGGTGTATATGTTAATTCAATAGTGGGGATCCTTCTGTGCTGTATACATCTACGAAATCATTGCATCATACACTCTAAGTATTTTACAATTTGATTTCAACATAGCTAAACTAAGTTAAAATAGGAATAACAACAGAGTTTAGAAAACAAATTTAAACCCACAGATTAAATCTTTCTTTCTTTGAGAAAAAAAGGATGTCCAAAACTGGAATGATTATACTTTGATTTGCTTAATTTTTAGGGTGTTAAAGCATTAAGAGACTCTCATGAAATTTTTGAGGCATTTAGTTTTTTAAGTTTGTAATTAAAGTTGAAATGTTTGATGAAATCTCAATAGATATATGCTTATTTTATTATTATATTAGTAGCATATTAATAATTAGAAAATGCTAAAATAAAAAAAATGGAAAATTAGACAAAGTATAAATGGTAGTATTCCTATCTTTGCACTAAGGATTCTTTAATATTAATGACTATCACAAACTGAAGTATGAATTATCCACTAATGAATCATAGCTTAAATGTTTGCTGTTAATCTGCATTACACAAATAGTAAAACATGAAGAAAATACATTGTAACTAATTAGTCTCTCTAGAAGGAAAGCTTTCTTGGAAATAAGAAAGAAACTGGTAATTCTTTCTTAGGATGCTACATTTCGGTTGTATAATCACTGAAAAGAAAACCCTTAAGTAAAACTAATAATGAAAGAATTCACAGAAAGCCTCCAAGACATACTCCACCACAATTGTATAGTTTGCTAGGCCATCCTAATCACCTCATTTTAATTTATTTTTATTTAAAGACCCTATCTCTAAATGCAGTCACATTCTGAGGCACTGTAGTTTAGCACCTCAGTATACTAATCTTGTAAGGACACAATTCAATCCCATAACAATAACAAAATGGTTTTATTTTATTCTATTGGTAAGAAATTGCTTTTCTTATAATGCTCCTAAATATAGACTGGTTGGAAGGACAAATTCATACATTATTTTTAAAAAGTCTAGTAAGTATATGTATTCACAATAGTCATGTAAAGATAGAAATGCAAAATCATATATATTCAGATGAGCCTAACTCAAGACAGACTCTGAATTTTACATCCTACACTGTACTACAAATAACCCCCAAGATGTTTTCCATATGTGTGTGCACCCAATTGCTTCAGTAGTGTCCGACTCTGTGACCCAGTGGACTGTAGCCTGCCAGGCTCCTCTGTTCATGGGATTCTCCAGGCAAGAATACTGGAGTGAGTTGCTATGCCCTCCTCTAGGAGATCGTCCTGACACAGGGATCGAACCCCTGGCTCCTGCGTTGCAGGTGGATTCTTTACCAATGAGCTCCAAGGAAGTCCCAAAATATTAATTTTAATCATCTTTTTTTTTTCTCATTTACAAAGCTTTCTTAAACAGAGGATTAAGGTTCTCATAGCTTGTCATTTGCCACTCTATCAAGACTTCCTCAGTTTGCAATCATACATTATTCTTAGTGTACAAACTGTCCCTGCTTCTCTGGAAGGATTTGGCCACATGTATCAAAATTAAGTTGTTCCAGAAATCCTACTCCTGGGAATCTGTCCTATTGATATACTGTCCTTGAATAAGAAGATGCAACTACAGAGCCTTTTTTACAATATTGTTTGTAATAGCAAAAGATCGATATCACTTAAGAGTCCACAAAAGACAAATTAAATAAACACATAATAACCACACATGAGAATATTTTACAGCTGAAAAAAGAATGAAGAATTCATTTTGCATCAGCAAAGTTGCCCAAGATATATTAGTAAGTGAAAAAGACAAGGTGTACAGGAGTTCGCTTGAAAGTTTGTATATGTTTCTGTATGTGTGTATAATTATTTGTAGTTGATTAAAATTTTCTGAAAATACACAAAAAATACTGATAAAGGGTTTATCTGTATAAAAAGGATGAGGGGAAGAAATAGGAGCAAAATTTTTCATCAAAATCTTTTACATTGTTTGATTTTGAATCATGCAAACATATTACTTCCTGAAGAAAGCAGCAATTTAAAAAATAGCTTCATTTGCTATTAGAGCAGATGAAAAATTGTAAATTTCAGGTAAGATGTAAATATATTTGATTTTCCCTCAGAGAATCCTATTTTATATTTTGGATCCTTGTGCCTTTTACAGTTTAACATTTGTCTTAGAAGACTCAAACTGGTTTGGTCAGTAAATTATATAGTAATCTTATTTTTTGAGCATCTTACCATGTGCCCAGCACATTGTTGAGGCAATAAGCCCCTTTTGATTAGTTGATTTTCATTTATTATGGTAAAGTTCACATAAAATTCACCATTCAAACTAACTTAAAATATAAAATTTTGTAGCATTTAATACATTTACAGTGTTATATAAATATCATCACTATTTAGTTCCAGAACATTTTCATCTCCTCAATAATTTTTTTGTTTAATGTAGGAACTCTTTTGCTATATCATATATTTAGATAGAGAAAAAGAGAAATAGCAGGGATTCTTAGAGTCCTTATGTGTGAAATTTATAACAGAGGGACTAAAAATGTCTTGATACGAACAGATAAAACAGCTAAAGGATAGTACAGTGTTGGCTATTTCACTGAATTTCATTACAAATCTTAAGTCTATGTCAGTGACTGGGAAAATCATCTAAGAAATAAAACTCAAGCTTTAGTAAGAGAAATTACTAAGGCTTCTCTAAAAGAATATTATCAAATTCCACAAATAGTAGTTTTCATTACTTATATTCAGATTCAACGGGGAAAAGGAAAGGAAATAAAAACTCTTGAGGGCCTACCATGTTCCAACAATCCTTGGCAGGTTTACCCCATATGTTGTCTAATCATCCTCACATTAAATACATAATACAGATATTATAAAACGATTTTATAGATGAGGAAATGGACTTTTATAAGACCAAGTGGTTTGTCAAAGGTGACACAATCAATATGATGGAGCTGAAAGTCAAACCTGATCCTCTAATTGTACGTTAAAAGCTGTTTTCAGTTTACCAGACATGAAATATAATAGCAATCAGATTCAGGTTATTCTCAGATGAAAAAGTCATATATACATACTGCATCCTACTCCAAAGCTATAAGAAGGAGCTTATACAATAGATTTGGCAATTTCCTATGAAGAAAAATCTTATAAAACTAAAATCAGGAAAGTCATGTTAAACATTCCTCCACTGCTTTATAAAGTATTTGGTTAGGGATTGGTGCTAACCTTTCTTTTATGTAATAATCACAGCATATGAAAGGAAGGGAAATGCTTCTTATATGTTGTACAGAAATATTTCCATTTATCATATAAGCCACCATAAATTTAATAACTTCACTATAAAAAGAGTAAAAATTATTTTTGTTATGTGTTCATATATAATTGAGAAAAACTTCATAATTACCAATACAGAAATTCAAATATATTTTTACATAGATTTTAGTTCATCTCCATTCAGTGAAAAGAAATGTATTAGAAAAACTAATGAACAAGTAATCTAGATAAATCCATTAGAAGGTAATCCAGTATGTTTTAGGAAGGTATTCTCAAACTTCTTGCTATTTCTTAGAAAATCACCCCCAATAACTCTAAGGATATTGAGAAAACACTTGTATTTAACTTATAAGTTGCAATTTAATTATAATTACAATTATAATTTGTAATCTGTATGCAGGTCAGGAAGCAACAGTTAGAACTGAACATGGAACAACAGACTAGTTCCAAATAGGAAAAGGAGTACGTCAAGGGTGTATATTGTCACCCTGCTTGTTTAACTTACATGCAGAGTACATCATGAGAAACGCTGGGCTGGAAGAAGCACAAGCTGGAATCAAGATTGCTGGGATAAATATCAATAACCTCAGATATGCAGATGACACCACCCTTATGGCAGAAAGTGAAGAAGAACTAAAGATCCTCTTGATGAAAGTGAAAGAGGAGAGTGAAAAAGTTGGCTTAAAGCTCAACATTCAGAAAACTAAGATCATGGCATCTGGTCCTATCACTTCATGGGAAATAGATGGGGAAACAGTGGAAACAGTGGTTGACTTTATTTTTCTGGGCTCCAAAATCACTGCAGATGGTGATTACAGCCATGAAATTAAAAGACGCTTACTCCTTGGAAGGAAAGTTATGACCAACCTAGACAGCATATTAAAAAGCAGAGACATTACTTTGCCAACAAAGGACCGTCTAGTTAAGGCTATGGTGTTTTCAGTGGTCATGTATGAATGTGAGAATTGGACTATAAAGAAAGCTTAGCACTGAAGAATTGATGCTTTTGAACTGTGGTGTTGGAGAAGACTCTCGAGAGTCCCTTAGACTGCAAGGAGATCCTACCAGTCCATCGTAAAGGAGATCAGTCCTGGGTGTTCATTGGAAAGACTGATGTTGAAGCTGAAACTCCAATACTTTGGCCACCTGATGCGAGGAGCTGATTCATTTGAAAAGACTCTGATGCTGGGAAAGATTGAAGGTAGGAGGAGAAGGGGACGACAGAGGATGAGATGGTTGGATGGCATCACTGACTCAATGGACATGGGTTTGGGTAGACCCTGAGAGTTGGTGATGGACAGGGAGGCCTGGTGTGCTGCGGTTTGAACGAGCGCCTGAACTGAACTGAACAATTGCAATTAAACCATTTCCTTCCATATAATAATCAAGACATACTCCATTATTAAATATTATATATTAGAAAATAATGTTTTAAAGAGTACCTCAAATGAAAACTTACTATATACAGAAAAATCACACATAAATGTTATAGGCTAGGACAGTTTAAATGGAAAGTCATATCATGTTTCTAATATAATAAAATAGATTGCTTAGTACAACTGAGATAAGAACTTATTTAGTGAAAAGATAAATTTCCAGTCTGAAGTAGAATCAACTAAAAGAGAAATTACTGAGAAAAGTAAAGGAGGTAAGATATTGTATTTTTTAACTACTATGTTATTTGGAAATTCTAAATCCTATTTTCAGTGGAATAATCAAAATCTGATGTTCAGAATCCCAGTAAGAACTAAAAATTTTGCAACTAGTGGGATGCTAAGCTAGTCATTAAAAACTGTCTTTAAAATTATGCATACTTATCTATTTCAGGAGAGAAATATCATTTATAAAATGTTTGAACATGATTTCTCCAGTATAAACTCTCTGCTATTCCAATTAATAGCAAATAAAGGAAGCTCATCATTGTCAATTCACCATAAGATCCACAGAATATTAAAACAAGTAAAAGAAAATTTATTGAAGTCAAAGAATCTTAAGTTTCTTCAGGGCTATACTGTGTGTTTTGTTTTGTTTTGCTTGTTCCCTTTGATTTCTAGTCCTGAGGATCTGGGTAAACCTCAATATTACAAAGTTAAAATACACACACACACACACGCCCCCCAAAGGAAAAAACCCATAAATAAGTAAGCTTGCATTTATACTTGAAAGCCAACTCATCAGTTTTGTCACATTGTATAGAATTCATAAAAACTGTTTTAACATACATCATTATGTCCCAGGAAATCCACTTTATTTTCTCAAACCACAACTCTCATGAAATTTAGATGTAAAGAAAAAAGTAGGTTAGTTTTCTTACTTCATTTTTGTTGTTGTTTAATGACATCTAATTCAACCACAGACTAAACTGCCATGAATGATAAAATATTTATGTAAAAAACAAACTAAAGTTTCTTGATCTCTATAATGTAAACATGATTCTCTGAGGACCTAAAATAATGGTATACACTACTATAAGAGAATATTTAGAGACTGTAACCATTAGTGAGTAGAAATTGAAGTAAAAGTTATGAACATAATTTGGACTAAGACAAAAATAGGGAAACAGGGATAGTCTTTCTAGAAGTTATGTGTCCAAGCAATTTAATTTAAATCAGGAAATATTCTTAGAAGCTATCCAGCCCAAAGTTTCTCATTTTAATGGTTGAGAAACTGAATAGCAGAAAAATTACTCTTAAATTTATGTGTAGAGTCAATGAATAGCAATAATCAAAAATTGATTCCAGATTATAGAGTAGTCTCTCTATTTTTTTACTCCTTCTTGAATGGTGAATTCCAAAAGGTAGAGTTCCCATCTAGAATTCTGAAATAAATTCAAGAAAAGAGAGTCATGGCATGGACAAATGTTTGCTTTTATTCTCCCTAGTTTATCACATTTTATAGCTTGCATTGGTCACTATAATTTTATCAGACTTCAAAGAGAAATGAGTAGATCTTCATGTTCTTTATACTTCCAAGCTCCCAGCATCTAGCAAATGATTTGTACCTGATATATAAAGAATTTCAAAAGGATTAAAAATATTTTCTAGAGAAGGTAAGCATAAAACTAATGTAAGTGGTTTAGACTAAGATATATCGCCAATTTATGACAAACTTTCCTGTCTAAGCAACAATTTCAAATATATACTACAGAAGGTCAATCAGTTATTTGAAAAATAAATCTTTCATTTCACATTTCTAAATATCACTTGCACACCAAAAATAACAGAATGCTTTCTGTGGGAGAGACCCTATACAAAGTACTTTCCAAATATTTGCAAGTATTGTTTGCTAACGAAACAAACAATTAATCTCCAATTTACAGAGGAGTAAACCTCAAGCTGAAATGTGGTTTGCACTGACTCTTTGACTTGTGGTTATAAATCACATTTATCTATACAGTATAAATATTTTAAAATATAAGATTACCCTTTCTAATTAAAACAAAATTTTGAGAACTTTATAACATGGTAGGTATTTTTACAAAATTAACTTTAAGGAAAAACAAAAACAGTAATGATCTTGGGAATTTAGATTAGGCATTTGGCATTTGAAAACCATCCACTTCAGCCATCTGCTGTAACCATGTGATTTAAGGACCACTGTCTACCCTGACACTATTTCATGTGTGTTAGTCGCTCAGTCTTGTCTGACTCTTTATGACCTCATGAACTGTAGCCTACCAGGCTCCTCTGTCCATGGACGTCTCCAGACAAGAATACTAGAGTTTGTTGCCATTTCCTCCTCCAGGGGATTTTCCCAATCCAGGGATCAAAACCATGTCTCCTTCACTGGCAGGTGGAGTCTTTATCTCTGAGCCACCAGGAAATTTCATAAATATTTACAATTTGCAAAAGAAATCCAAAGGTTTTATGAAATAGAATTTTATCTGAGTGACTGTGACTGCAAATCAATATTAATGAAGAAAAATGTGGAAGATTTTTCACTGTTAGTAAGCACCAGGTTATTAGAAATTTTGTAGAAAGTGAATTCTGTAAATGTGTGAACTTCTTAAGGACTGAAAAGATTAGTAAGGTTTCTGTTCATCTGTTTACCAGATATTTACTGTTTTCCTGCTGTGTACAAGGTGGTGTAATGTGTTAGTTAAGGGACGGGCTCTAAGAAAAACTGTCTGGTTTTGTATCCCATGTATATGGGCTGTGTGATCTTGGGCAAATTATTTAATTTTGCATTTTAAATTTCTCATCAGTAGAACAAGGCTGCAATAATATTTACCTGATAGAGTTGAGAGCTTAGCCATGTATCTGGTACATTCTGAGCATTCTCTAAGTGTTAACTATTACCTTAAAGCCATCACGGAGTGAGAAATCCAAAGATAAAACTGGCATGCTCCCAGTTGAAGTTGCTCAGTCGTGTCCGACACTTTGCGGCCCCATGGACTGTAGCCTATAAGACTTCATCTGTGGGATTTTCCAGGCAAGAGTACCAGAGTGGATTGCCATTTCCTTCTCCAGGGGATCTTGCCGACTCAGGGATCAAACCCAGGTCTCCCGCATTGCAGGGAGACGCTTTATCCCCTGAGCCACCAGGAAAGCCAAGGAGATTAGGTTAATTTGCAAATTAAGATAATAACTGCATGTAAATGATAATATAGAAAAACATATTGGGTGGGAAAGAAAATACCAAACATAGAAAAAATAAAATAAATCTTGTTCTAACATTTTTTGATATAAATTGCAGAAATTAAAAGATATGATAAATTACAAATATTAGCAAATTATAATATAGGTCCTTAAAATTGCCAGAAGCTCAGCCAACCTTTGATCTAAACGATGTTTAATCAATGAACTCTGATAGACCTCTAAATTTTAGTGTGATCTAGTCTGGTGTCATCTATTTATTTTGGTATTTAGTTACATTGCATCTTGGTTTTACTTTTTTTAATTTATCCATTATTTATGTATATTATTTCATAATAATAACTATGGCAGAGGCTTCCTAAGAGTAGATATTGGTGTCAAACAGCTTTTGCTCCATCATAATATAGGTCATTTAAATATTAAAGTCTGCCATGAATGAGGTTAAATAATTTACAGAGAGAAGTCAGTGAATCATAAGTAAAATACATAACTGGAAGATGATTATCTAGAATCAGTCACCAGTACACTGAATGACAAATTGGGTGATTAAAAGTAACATAAAGCCACTTTATGCAAAAACATGTCAGGTTAACCATATTTGAGTATCTCTTCTCCCTCCTGAGAAACAACTAAAATGAGGGGAGAAAAAAAAAAGCAACTATTAAGAACTCTCAACGACAAGGAGAAAAAAGAGACGAGAAGGGAGAGAAAGCAAGTGAATGATTAGCAAATAATTTAATGGGGAAAGAAATCACAATCAAGTGTGTGTAAAGAGGGTACAAGCAAAGAGAGTTGATTCACCAAGGAGAAACCCAAATGCAGGCCATGAAGGACCCAGGATAGCACAGGTTAAGAGTGAGCCTGAGTTGGGAAATGGGAATATTCTGAAGGTCTGTATATGGAAAGTCACCACTCAAGCTACTCTTGACCCCACTCCCATACAGAAATTGTTAACATCCAGGCTCCCACCTTTCAGCTAGAAGGGTGAATATTTGTTCTCTGGAGAAATGAAGAACAGGATAATGTCTTGACACCCATGGACACCAGGCACAGTACAAAATGGGGTAAGTCTTATATCTTAAGTTTAAATGGAGAAGTAAAAACTTCCAGACATGTGAGAAAAAAAATTGCAACATGATAGAGTGACATAAACTAACAAGGAAAAAAAAAATGGTAGAAAGCCCAGATAATATACAGACTAGATGAAAATATCAAAAAAGCTAGACAAAATCATCAAAAAGATGAAATAATAACAATCGGAAAAATATTGTGTCTGATTAAAAACAAGAGAAAAGATAAGCTATGAAAAAGAAACAACTAGAGGAAATCACCATGAAAAAATTCAAAAATGGTTCTTCAAGATAATGAGAGGCTATCTCCCAGAAATCAGATTTTTAAAAAATGACCAAGATGGGAAATAGTCTTTAAAACAATAATGAGAAATAGAGGAACAACCTATGTCTCTCAGAGCCAAATAGGAAAGGTTTCAGATAAGAAGAACAAAGGAAGTAGAGAAGTAAAGCTATCAAAGAGAAAGTAGAAGGATTCACCAGAAAGGAAGGGCATAACTAAAAGGCATATCTGTTGTCTAATCCAATCTGTTGAGAAATATCCTCATGAAGGGACACTTAGTTTAAGAACACCAAGAATAAACATGCTACAAGATCGCAAAAAAAAAAAAAAAAAGTTACTTTAATAGGAAAACAACCAGAATGAACCTATTCTAAACGGCAATGCTGGATTCCAAAACATAATGAAGACATGACTTCAAAATTCTGACTGAAGGTAATCTCCAAGCTAAGTTGTATACTAAATCAAGCTAATAATCACAGGTAGGGACAAATTTTTTTTTTTTTTAAGTTTAAACATTCAGAAGTTCAAGAAGTTTATCATGCTGCTGCTGTTGCTGAGTTGTTTCAGCCATGTCCAACTCTTTGGGACCCCAAGGACTGTAGCCCACCAGGCTCCTCTGTCCATGGGGATTCTCCAGGCAAGATTACTGGAGTGGGTTGCCATGCCCTCCTCCAGGGGATCTTCCCAAGCCAGGGATGGAGTCTCTTACATCTCCAGCACTGGTAGGCAGGTTCTTTTACCACTAGCGCCACCTAGGAAGCTCAGATTTTTTTCATATATGCATGCTTTCTTTCAAAGCTATTCTTAGATGTCCTCCAGCAAAATACAGTAATAAACTATGATTTAAAAAGATATAATATTGCTTATACAAAGAATCCAAAAGAGAAGAGCAACAATAAGAAATCTCAGGTTGAAACTATGCAGCTGGTCTAGTGAGGAATTGTTCCAGATTAAAGTAGATGACAGAAGACTTCAAGAGGAAAAAAATATATATATTGCAAGTCTTAGCAAAATAAAGCCTTTGGAAAAGTCTGTTATACATTTTCAGTAACAATATGCATAGACTATCAAAAGCTTCCTCCATGGAAAAAACACACCAACTAAAAAGAATCTATTATACTTTAAGTCTTCAAAATTTCTGAAGTGAGAAGAAACCACAGATAAATGTATGAAGTCCTGTGGCATCTGACAGCCAGGGCCAGTAGATGATAGATCCATGGGACATAATGAGGGATCCCAATCATCAAGGATTGCCTTGTGGGTGTGGGTAAAAGGGCTTAACCCTGTTCTTCTGCTCTCAGGAATACCAATTTGGAACATCTTTTTTGTGTTTTTTTTCCCATAGTGAAAAAAACATAGATTCTTGGAGCTGGGATATACTGTACCTATGTTGTATTCTGAGGCAATGTTCATACCTGGAAATGAAGAAACTTACCTTCCATTCATCTCTGGCCTGTGAGTGACCACAGAGCTGTTGAAATTTTCTAGAAACCCAACTCACAGGACAAATTTAAAATTTCTTTGATCTTCTAAAGTTAAAGGCTTATTTAAAAAGATCAAATATAATACATGCCTAAAATGAAGCAGCAGAGTTGCTCTGCTATTCTGATTGCTGGAAATCTAATTGCTGAATTATGCACAAAGATACATATATAAGGATATTTATCACCACCAATAAGAGAAAAAATTAAAAGAGTTTAAATGCTTCAAAATATGTATAAATTATCAATTATGAAATACAAATTAATGGAAAATATCTGATATATTAAATTTAAAAATCAAGGTATTAAGCAATATATATAACATGTAGAAGCTTTGTGAAAGCTACATATATGTATGTGTTCATATGCATGTATACATATATATATATATATTTGGACTAACATTAGAAAAAGCCCCCAAATGGTGAAGTTATAAATAATTTTTAATTTTTGTCAGTTTATATGTATTTTTAGGTTTGTCAATAGGAAGCATTTAATATTTTAAACATAAGACTTAAAAAGTATTTTATGTTATATAAAAGATAAGAGAGATAGGAAGAAATTATACCAGGAATTCCATATTGATCCTACTTATTACAAAAATTAATATCTGAAATGTTTAGTTTCTAAGAACACGAGGAAAACTAAATATATTGTACTATCTTCATTCTGTGTGTGCATGCCCATCTATCAATCTGTCACTATCCGTCTATATCACAAATAATCTCAGAGTTTTGACAAGAGTTTGTAATGGAGCCTCCAATAAAAGATGCAAAGCCAACATAATGGCAAATTTGTACTAGTAGACTGAAAAAGAACTGCGTTTATAATACTGGGGACTATTACGTATACTGGTCATTGGGGAAAAAACACAGACATAATGTTTTGTAAGGGAAATGCTTGGAGTACTCTAAGTTTGGCCTGGGAATACAAAATGAAGCCGTCAAAAACTAACAGAGTTTCGCCAAGAGAATGCACTGGTCACAGCAAACACCCTCTTCAAACAACACAAGAGACGACTCTACACATGGATATCACCAGATGGTCAGTACTAAAATCAGATTAATTGTATTCTTTGCAGCAGAAGATGGAGAAGCTCTATACAGTCAGCAAAAACAAGACCTGGTGCTGACTGGCTCAGATCATGAACTCCTCATTACAAATTTCAGGCAAATTGAAGAAAGTAGGTAAAACCACTAGGCCATAGGTATGACCTAAATCAAATCCTTTATGATTATACAGTGGAAGTGACAAATAGATTCAAGGGATTAGATCTGACAGACCGAGTCCCTGAAGAACTATGGATGGAGGTCCGTGACGTTGTACAGGAGGTGGTGATCACAATCATCCCCAAGAAACAGAAACTAGAAAAGGTAAAATGGTTTTCTGAGGAGGCCTTAACAAATAGCTGAGAAAAGAAGAGAAGAGAAAGGCAAAGGAGAAAAGGAAAGAATATCCAACTGAATGAAAAATTCAAAGAATAACAAGGAGAGATAAGAAAGTCTTCCTCAGTGAACAATGTAAAGAAGTAGAGGGAAAAAATAGAATGGGAAAGATCAGAGATCTCTTCAAGAAAATTACAGGTACCAAGAGAACATTTCATGCAAAGATGGGCACAATAAAGGACAGAAACAGTATGGACCTAACAGACGCAGAAGATATTAACAAGAGGTGGCAAGAATACACAGAAGACACTCACCTAGAGCCAGACATCTTGGAGTACAAGGTAAAGTGGGCCTTAGGAAGCATCACTACAGACAAAGCTAGGGAATGTGATGGAATTTCAGCTGAGTTATTTTAAATTCTAAAAGATGATGCTGTTAAAGTGCTGCACTCAATATGACAACAAATTTGGAAAACTCAGCAGTGGCCACAGAACTGGAAAAGATCAGTTTTCATTCCATTCCCAAAGAAGGGCAATGCCAAAGAATGTTCGAACTACCACACAATTGCATTGATTTTACAAGCTAGCCAAGTAATGCTCAAAATTCTCCAAGTCAGGCTTCAATAGTATGTGAAGCAAGAATCCAGATGTGCAAGCTGGATTTAAAAAAGGCAGAGGAACCACAGATCAAATTGCCAACATCTGTGGGCTCATAGAAAAAGCAAGAGAGTTCTAGAAAAACATCTACTTCTGCTTCACTGACTACACTAAAGCCTTTGATTGTGTGAATCACAACAAACTGGAAAATTCTTAAAGAGATGAGAATACCAGACCAGCTACCTGCCTCCTGAGAAACCTGTATGCAGATCAAGAACAGACTGGTTCAAAACTGGGAAAGTAATATGACAAAAACTATATATTATCACCCTGCTTATTTAACCTATATGCAGAGTACATCATGCAAAATGCTGAATGAAGCTCAAGCTGGAATCAAGATTTCTGCGATAAATATCAATAATCTCAGATATGCAGATGACACCACCCTTATGGCAGAAAGCAAAGAGGAACTAAAGAGCCTCTTTATGAAGGTGAAAGAGAAGAGTGAAAAAGCTGGCTTAAAATTCAACATTCAGAAAACTAAGATCATGGCATCCACTCCCATCATTTCATAGCAAATAGATGGGGAAACAATGCAAACAGTGACAGACTTTATTTTCTTGGGCTCCAAAATCACTGCAGATGGTGACTGCAGCAATGAAATTAAAAGACACTAGCTCCTTGGAAGAAAAGCTATGATAAACCTAGACAGTATATTAAAAAGCAGAGACATTACTTTGCCAACAAAGGTCCATGTGGTCAAAGGCATGGTTTTTCCAATAGTCATGTATGGATGTGAGAGTTGGACCATAAGTAAGGCCAAGAACCGAAGAAATTATGCTTTTGAACTATGGTGTTGGAGAAGACTCTAGAGAGTCCCTTGGACTGTAAGGAGATCAAACCAGTCAATCCTATAGGAAATCAACTCTGACTATTCATTGGAAGGAGTGATGCTGAGGCTGAAGTTCCAATACCTTGGCCACCTGATGCAAAGAGCAGAACTGACTCTTTGGAAAAGATCCTGATGCTGGGAAAGATTGAAGGCAGGAGGAGAAGGGGATGACAGATGTTGACATGATTGGATGGCATCACCAACTCAATGGACATGAGCTTGCAAAAACCTCAGGAGGCTGTGATGGACAGGAAAGCCTGGTGTGCTACAGTCCACAGGATCAGAAGTAGTCAGACACAACTGAGCAACTGAACAAGTGATACCCTATAGACCTAATTCAAGTGCCCTGTGAGATCTCAGCTTTAATGGATATAACATTAAATTGAAATTTTGTAAATATAAAAATAAAGTGTGCTATGGAGGGCAAAATTGAATGGTTAAGTTGCCTTGCTTTCTGGTGAACTGCTGTAATGTGGGAATTGACCTTGATGATCTTGGGTAGTAAATGGTCAAGATGACCCATAGATGAATATTTCAAGTAGTATGTGTCCCTAAGGGTGGACTACGTTTTGATTGCATTATCCCTGTTTCATTAGAGTTCTGACACTTCAGTCTTGTTTTTAAGGTAAGCTGAATCCAAATAATACAAATGAAATTTTATAGAAAGACAGCAATTTTTTCTTAATAAAGGGGAAATATCTTAATTACATCTTCTGATTATAAAATTAATGTCTTTACTACCAAAACTCAGAAAGTAGAGGAAGGTAGAAAATAGGAAGAAAGCCACCAACAATCTAATGGCCCTACTGCAGTTATTTAAGTGCATACAACATCTAGTTATTAACATTTTTAAAGGGTATACAGATATAAAAATTCATATAAATATGTATATACAAAAAGTATGTGTAAGTTATATGGGGTAACATATACACATACCTTTGATATGAGCTATTTTTTACTTTAAAAATACATCATGAAGTTATTTTTTTATATAAACAAAATTATAACTATAGCATCTTAATGGTTTCAATGAAAGAAAGTCATATATTCTAGTTATCAGTCATGTAGATGAAAACATAATGTTTAATTATGCAAATAAAGGGGAATAGATGGTCTTCCTGCCCTATTGTATTATTTTTTAAAGGCATTATTTAGTAGTATAATAGCATTTTATTCAGAAATATATGCATACCTCTACACTGATATTAAGTATGATGAACATATATAATTTACATCTGTGTATGAATATGTGTGTATATTCATGTGTGCTTTTGCAAATCATGCTTAGGTTTAAATTTATGTGATCATTCTTTGAATGCTTGGAATTATTATGAGCAAATCAGTACACAGGCTTCCCTCAGAATATTCTTTCTCTGCCAAAAGCACTGGTATGTTGGCACAACTGTCAAACATTTGCAATCATCATCCATTATGTAGGTATCATCTCTCCCTTTGAATGGCATTTACCATCTTACCTGATTAGCATTTCATACTCCATATGTCTTAATGTCTTCTTTTCTTTCTAAGACACTTTAAGGACAATGATAAAAAGTGGAATACAGATGAAAAGTATCCTGTCTCTCAAAGCCACAAATTCAACTTCAAGGGCTTCATTTCAGCACATTTCAGAGCTGCCTGATTGACTACTCCATATACTAAAGAATGAGTGGCAATTGAGGCCAATCATGCTGAACTAAAAGGAGTTGTGGAAGGAAAAACTTTTGATGTAGAGTTCAACTGTAAGAGATAAACAATATTATTCTACATTAAGAGCCAGCATTTTCTCATCTCATAGCTCAAAAGAAAATTTTACCCTGGAAATTCTTTTGAAAAATCCTTATTATACAGCCTGCATTAAACAAGTTATGTAAGCCTGATATTTGATGTATTTTTATAACTATTGCACAACTTTATTCAAAGGTCCAAATGTGACCTTGCATGGGAACTCCATTCTAGACAATGGATAACTTTGCTGAGGTTTGAAAACATCATTTCTGAGTTTTGTGATTGTAAATTAATTTATACATGTTTCTGGTCATAGCTTTTAGTCAAGGTGATTCCTAACCATTTTTCATATTATGGTACTCACTTTAAAAATGATGATTTTTAGATATCTGCCCTAAATGTTGGTGATTGCCCACAGTTGGAAACTGAATTTTAGGTACAGAGGCCTTCCCTGGTCACTCAGGTAACCCATGGACAGCATGGCAGGTGGCATGGATCGACAGACAGAAAATTTTGCTCCACAAGGATCTTCATATTGCAGGGAGCTTATAGTGCCTTGCCCACAGCTAATCAGTATGATAGCAATGTGGGAAATGATCTTGTTATTCAACAAAGCAAATTTTATTTAAAGGAAACCATAAAACAACTAGAAGTAGGCATTTGGAAAAATGTTTAAATATCAGACGGTTTTACAAATAAACCCTAAAGTCAGAATATTACAAGGGCAAAAGTTAAAAATCACAACTACATAAAAATTTATAATGTCATATACTTCAAATGGAGACAAAAATAACACACAAAAGAGATAAAAACAAGCTTTATATATAAGCATATAAGACAAACATACTAATAGAAAACTGGGAAAACAACATTTACTGAGATGAAATAGAAATAAGATATGATGAAAATGAAAGGTATAAATAAATTAATAATCAAACGGGACAAATAGAACAGTGAATTACATCCTACTATTAATTGATTAAATAGGATACTACTCAATTTGATCAATGGTTTTGGAAAACATATACTCATATTTTATTGATGAAATTACTACTGCAAAATTTCGGGGGACAATATTTATACAAAATCTTAAATAGCTGCATACCCTTTGACTAGCCATACCAGTTATAAGAATTTTACTCTGGGCAGAATGAATGATATACTAATTTACATATACGAAATATTTATAAAAATAAAAATTCAAAACAAAATATACAAAAATAAGACAGTGGTTAAATAATACATTGTCTATCTATAGGTTGTACTATGTTTCTATATAATCATTTAAAAGGACCCAGAGGGATCGGGTAGAGAGGGAGGTGGGAGGGGGGATCGGGATGGGGAATACACGTAAATCCATGGCTGATTCATGTCAATGTATGACAAAAACCACTACAATATTGTAAAGTAATTAGCCTCCAACTAATAAAAATAAATGGAAAAAAAAAGTGTCCTTCCAACACCCCCCAAAAAAAAGATCATATAGCATTATTCTTATAAATATTTTAAAAATAAATATTTAGAACTAAAAATTATTTTGTAAATAATAATAGATATAAATACAAAGAGATACACATACCTTAATAACCTAGAAGTTTATATACCAATATTTTATAGCAGTTTGGATGGTGGAATTGTTTCTTAATTATGTTTGAGTTCCTAATTCATATTTGAATCAGGTATTTTTTGTGTAAAATAAATAAACTGACAAATTTTAAAGCTTTTTTGTTTTCTTTTTAAGAAGTATCTGATGGCAGATTAACAGACAATATTTTTTATAGGCCCCTGAACATTATCTATGGATATATATTTTTAATTGTCTCAGAACTTATGGTTTGGCCATGACTTAATGAAGCAGATCCAGAATCAGATCAGAGTCTGTAATTAACTGTGATTATTTCTGATATGTTCTTAAAAGCAAGAGGCAATTTTGAATTTACAATATCTCAAAGTCTTAATTGAGATTCATAACTATCCAATCCAATATTTCTTGAGCATGCATTACATATGAGATATTGTGTTATCTATCATGGGGCTAAATGAAGAAAAAACAAGTTTCTAGCCTCAAGACATTTATAGACTGGCAGAAGAAATACTACATGCATCACAAGACAAACTATGATAAATGCCATGTAAAAGTTCCCAATAAAATGAGTTTAGAGAGAGGAGAGATAATTTTCTGAAATGACCTTCAGGAATCATAAAATTTAATTATTTTCAGCAATTTATACTTACTAAGGCAAGAGATAATACTTAGTCATTTTAGGAACTCTGCAACAAAATGGGCATAATATTAAAGGATTTTTTGTTTACCTTCCATTATTCAGAAAATTAAATTACCGGAACACTTCATTCTCCAAAATTCCAGCTAATTAAGGCTTTATTTCTAAGGGCATAGGAACATATTTTCTCCATCATTAGGCTTAATTTTATTATTCTTAATTTCATCTCATTATCTAGAGCAAGATGAGTTAATGTTATCTTTCATGATTACTTCTATACATTTAAACTAATTAAAATGTTTTCCAATACTTTGATTCCATCTTATTTTTTTCTATATAAAAATAAAACTGCCAGTGCCAGAAAATAAAACTGTCGATAATTTCCTCCAATATTCCTTTGTCTAAACCCAAATCTGAGGGGAAAATTTTGTTCACCCATCAAATTTTTGCAAGTTCATGTAATAAAATTAAAATAATATAACTTAAAACTATGGAATGACTGAAACATTATCTTTCAATTTAAAAAATCTCATTTTGTGTGTGTGTGTATGAGAGGGAGAAAGAGAGAGAAAGGGAGGAAGAAGGGGCTGAGAGTTATCTTTGAGTGACTTTTGTGAATAGGTAATTTTTCTCCTTTAAAACAGAAAAACTAAATTTCTAATGTGATAAAGAATATAACAGCTAAAATACTAATAGTAAAAACAAAATAAAAAAGTTATTATTTTGATAAAGAACACATCAGGGACTTCCCTGGTGGCTCAGTGGTAAAAAAAATCTATCTGCCAGAGGAGGAGATGAAGTTTCGATCCCTGATCTAGGAGGAACCCATATTCCACAGAACAACTAAGTTCATGCATCATGACTACTGAGCCTCTGCCCTAGAGCCCAGGAACCACAGCTCCTGAGCCCTCATGCCATAGCTACTGAAGCCCTCGCACCCTAGAGTCTGTGCTCAACAACAAGAAAAGCCACCTCAATGAGAAAGCCACATACTGCAACTAGAGAGTACCCCGGCTCGTCGCAACTAGAGAAAAGCCCACGTAGCAATGAAGATACAACACAACTAATAAATAAATAAATAAAATTATTAAAAACAAAAACAAAAAACTTTTCATGTCAATTACTGGTAGTAATTTTGGTGCAAAAAGCTCACATTTGCTGCAAATGTGAATCTCTTGCCATTGCACCCTCATGCAAAGATATTTTCTCAGTGTATGAGGGTGCTAATAGTAGGATATTTTCAACAAATGTGAAATTTTAGAAGTGGAAGGAACTTTCAGAAATCACATTCTTATTCAATGCAGAAATGTCTCCTATGACCATTTCATTGGGTGGTAGCAAATATTCAGATAAATTCTGGATCAGGATCTGAAATGTAACTTAACAGATCCAGAGTATTTAAAGAAATTTATAGAAAAAACATTCTGTTATTCAGCAAGATAAATTACAGGTTTCAAGAGAATTATTCGTTTTTAGGTATCCTTATGTTAGAGATAATATTTGTTTTACTGTTTCCAATTTAAAGATCTTTCTGTTTCATGAAGGTGATATAAACAAGGCTATGGAATATCTTTGATTTTGTTTTTTCTCTAATCATCTTCCTAGATCATTATAAGCAGAGAGATATTTTTTTCCTCTTTAATAAAACATAAGGCAGATTTCTTTTTTCTGAGTTTTGCCAACTTTTCTTAGAAGGTGGATGTTGGTATCATATATAATCACTAGTTTATCAGAGAAAACTGGTGTCCAGACTTAGTGGGTGGCAGGGTTTTTTGTTTTTTTGATACTCACAAATCCTAGTTGATGACCATACTTTATCACACATAATGGCAAGACTGAATTTATACATTTAAGGATAGGCATCTGTAACAGAAATTCAAAATAATGCTTCAGTTCAGTTCAGCTCACTAGCTCAGTCATGTCTGACTCTGTGACCCCATGGACTGCAGCACACCAGGCTTCCCTGTCCATCACCAATTCCCGGAGCTTGCTAAAACTCATGTCTATCAAGTTGGTTATGCCATCCAACCATCTCATCCTCTGTTGCCCCCTTCCCCTCCAGCCTTCAATCTTTCCCAGCATCAGTGTCTTCAGTCATTCTTCACATCAGGAGGCCAAAGTATTGAAGTTTCAGCTTCATCATCAGTCCTGCCAATGAATATTCAGACTGACTTCCTTTAGGATTGACTGGTTTGAGTCCAAGGGACTCTCAAGAGTCTTCTCCAACACCATAGTTCAAAAGCATTAATTCTTCAGTGCTCAGCTTTCTTTATAGTCCAACTCTGACATG
This sequence comes from Cervus elaphus, assembly GCF_910594005.1. NCBI lineage: Eukaryota > Metazoa > Chordata > Mammalia > Artiodactyla > Cervidae > Cervus > Cervus elaphus. The sequence goes on along the minus strand of NC_057833.1, from coordinate 28,172,270 downwards.
CATACATGACTACTGGAAAAACCATAACTTTGACTAGATGGACCTTTGCTGGCAAAGTAAGGTCTGCTTTTTAATATGCTGTCTAGGTTGGTCATTGCTTTTCTTCCAAGGAGCAAGTGTCTTTTAATTTCATTGCTGCCGTCACCATCTGCAGTGATTTTGGAACCCCAAAAATAAAGTCTGTCTCTGTTTCCATTGTTTCCCTATCTATTTGCCATGAAGTGATGGGACCAGATGCCATGATCTTAGTTTTCTGAATGTTGAGTTTTAGGCAACTTTTTCACTCTCCTCTTTTACCTTCATCAAGAGGCTTTTTAGCTCCTCTTCACTTTCTGCCATAAGGGTGGTGTCATCTGCATATCTGAGGTTATTGATATTTCTCCCGGCAATCTTGATACCAGTTTGTGCTTCATCCAGCCCAGCGTTTCTCATGATGTACTCTGCATATACGTTAAATAAGCAGGGTGACAATATACAGCCTTGATGTACTCCTTTTCCTATTTGGAACCAGTCTGTTGTTCCATGTCCAGTTCTAACTGTTGCTCCCTGACCTGCATCCAAATTTCTCAAGAGGCAGGTCAGGTGGTCTGGTATTCCCATCTCTTTAAGAATTTTCCAGAGTTTGTTGTGATCCACACAGTCAAAGGCTTTGGCATAGTCAATAAAGCAGAGGTACATATTTTTCTGGAACTCTCTTGCTTTTTTGATGATCCAAAAAATGCTGACATATTGATCTCTGATTCCTCTGCCTTTTCTAAATCCAGCTTGAACATCTGGAAGTTCTCGGTTCACATACTGCTGAAGCCAGTCATCTCAGTAATCATCAATATTACCTGATTGACTCTATTTAAATCTTCTACTACCTAAGCACATAAAAAGTATTTGCAGTCGGGTTCCTTGAAGACTGTGAAGGTTGAAAGTAGTGATATGAATCTTACTGTCTTTAACCTCACCTCATTATGCAAGCAAGTAGGTTCCTTATCTGTTCATTAGTACAGTCTAGGGTTATCTATGAGTAGTATCCATGGTGCCAAACAGTGCCTTCCACAATGAAGTAATAAGGCAGCAATAATAATAAAAGAGCCAAAAAATGAGTGAAGAAAAAAATTCCTTTTTTAAAATTTCCACTGAATGGGATCTACCTGGTGAATGTTAACCCTTTTATCATTTTACAGGAAAAAGGACTGATTTGATATTGGAGGGAGAACTTTTTATCATCCAGTCATAATGATTTCTTATTCTATTCAGAAAGATGATTAAATTAGGATTAAAAGACTTTTTTTTTGTTCCTCTTCTTGGAATTTCCATTTCTATTAAATAAAATCAACTGATTTCCTCAAACTGCAACTTATTCACATAAAAAATATTCATTGATTTTTTTTACATAAGCTATTCTTTTAAGAAAAAGTTTTCAGAGACAAATTTGTTTTTTTCCTATGAATGAACTAGCATTAAATAACTGTTTCCAACATATAAATGGTACACTATTGAACTGAATTGTAAATTCACTTGTGTGTTCAATTTTGCTTCCTTGTCAAGAAAAAAGTGAAGCTAGAGAGGCAATACTTTGTCCAAACATGTTTAACCTTACCAAGGTGGGTAAGGTAAATACCTTGGTAAATACCATGGTTTTTGAGCCTAGAAGTCAATGATAATTACTAACTGTGAGACCTGAGATTTCAAAACTCATATATTTCCTAGTTGAATGGGGTGGGGTGGAGAGGGGTGGGATGGATGGACCATCATGTTTCTTCCAATTGAAATGGAGGCCATGTTGAGGCTTTGCAAGTAAAATAAGAAGAAAATGAGTTTAGATGTAAACACACACACACACACACACACACACACTTATTACTGAAACAGAGCAGACTCAATGGGGCGCTCTCTGGTTCAAATACTTCTCTGCTTCTTTTTTATAGTAAGTAGGCTTCAATCAGCCTTCCTGACCTTCCCGGAGTTCGAAAGGAACTGGGGAACTGTGCTACTTGGGAACTGTACAGATTCAAACCGCTGCTAAACAGCTAAATGAAGAAATGCAGAAGCAAAGGAGGAGCAGTCAAGAAACAGAAGTGCTGCCTTGGGACAGAGTCCTGGTTTCTCTTGAAGGAATATACATAACAGTAGCTTTGAGTTTCTCTGAAGGAACAGAGTCAACAAGAGTCCCAAATGCAGTACTTGGATGCAATCTCAAAAACAACAGGATGATCTCTGGTCTTTTCCAAGACAATGCATTCAGTATCACGGCAATCCAAGTCTATGCCACAACAAGTTATGCTGAAGAGGCTGAAGTTGAACGGTTCTATGAAGACCTACAAGAACTTCTAGAACTAACACTGCAAAAAGATATCCTGTTCATTATAGGGACTGGAATGCAAAAATAGGAAGTCAAGAAACACTTGGAGTAACAGGCAAATTTGACCTTGGAGTACAAAATGAAGCAGGGCAAAGGCTAATAGAGTTTTGCCAAGAGAACGCACTGGTCATAGTAAACACCCTCTTCCAACAACATAAGAGAAGACTCTACACATGGACATCACCAGATGGTCAACACTGAAATCAGTTGATTATTTTCTTTGCAGCCCAAGATGGAGAAACTCTATACAGTCAGCAAAAAAAGACCAGGAGTGGACTGTGGCTCAGATCATGAATTCCTTATTGCCAAATTCAGACTTAAATTCAAGAAAGTAGGGAAAACCACTACATCATTCAGGTATGACCTAAATCAAATCCCTTACAAATATACAGTGGAAGTGAGAAATAGATTTAAGGGACTAGATCTGATAGAGAGAGTGCCTGATGACTGATGGATGGAAAAGTTTGTGACATTGTACAGGAGACAGGGATCAACCCTCCCCAAGAAATAGAAATGCAAAAAGGCAAAATGGCTGCCTGAGGAGGCCTTACATATAGCTGTGAAAAGAAAAGAAGTGAAAAGCAAAGGAGAAAAGGAAAGAGATACCCATTTGAATGCAGAGTTCCAAAGAATAGCCAGGAGAGATAAGAAAGCCTTCCTCAGTGATCAGTGCAAAGAAATAAAGGAAAACAATAGAATGAGATAGACTGGAGATCTCTTCAAGAAAATTAGAGCTACCAAGGGAACATTTCATGCAAAGATGAGCCCAATAAAGGACAGAAATGGGATGGACCTAATAGAAGCAGAGATACTAAGAAGAGATGGCAAGAATACACAGAAGAACTATACAAAAAAGATCTTCACGACCCAGATAATCACGATGGTGTGATCACTCACCTAGAGCCAGGCATCCTGGAATGCGAAGTCAAGTGGGCCTTAGGAAGCATCACTATGAACAAAGCTAGTGGAGGTAATGGAATTCCAGTTGAGCTATTTCAAATCCTGAAAGATGATGCTGTGAAAGTGCTGCACTCAATATGCCAGCAAATTTGGAAAACTCAGCAGTGGCCACTGGACTGGAAAATGTCAGCTTTCATTCCAGTCCTAAAGAAAGGCAATGCCAAAATACACAAACTACCACACAATTGCACTCATCTCACACGCTAGTAAAATAATGCTCAAAATTCGCCAAGCCAGGCTTCAACAATACCTGAACTGTGAACTTCCAGATGTTCAAGCTGGTTTTACTAATTTTTTTTTATTTCTTGCATATTTATTTCTTTTTTAAAATTAATTCATTTTTTTTTAATTGAAGGCTAATTACTTTACAATATTGTAGTGATTTTTGCCATACATTGACATGAATCAACCATGGGTGAACATGTGTTCCACATCTGGAACCCCCTCTGACCTCCCTCCCCATCCCATTCCTCAGAGTCATCCCAGTGCACTGGCCCTGAGCATGTCTCATGTATCGAACCTGGACTGGTGATCTATTTCACATATGGTAATACACATCTTTCAATGCTATTCTCTCAAATCATCCCACCCTCATCTTCTCCCACAGAGGCCAAAAGTCTGTTCTTTATATCTGTGTCTCTTTTGCTTTCTCGCATATAGGGTCATAATTACCGTCTTTCTAAATTTCATATATATGTGTTAATATAATACATTGGTTTTTTTTTTCTGATTTACTTCACTCTGTATAATAGGCTCCTGTTTCATCCACCTCATTAGAACTGATTCAAATGCATTCCTTTTAATAGCTGAGTAATATTCCATTGTGTATATGTACCACTGCTTTCTTATCCATTCATCAGTTGATGGACATCTAGGTTGCTTCCAAGTCCTGGCTATTGTAAACAGTGCTGCAATGAACTTTGGGATACACATGTTTCTTTCAAGTCTGGTTTCCTTGGTGTGTATACCCAGCAGTGGGATTGCTGGGTCATATGGCAGTACTATTTCCAGTTTCTTAAGGAATCTTCACACTGTTCTCCATAGCGGCTGTACTAGTTTGCATTCCCACCAACCGTGTTGGAGGGTTCCCTTTTCTCCACACTCTCTCCAGCATTTATTGCTTGTAGACTTTTTGATAGCAGCCATCCTGACTGGTGTGTAATGGTACCCCATTGTGGTTTTGATTTGCATTTCTCTGATAATGAGTGATGTTGAGCATCTTTCCATGTGTTTGTTAGCCATCTGTATATCTTCTTTGGAGAAATGTCTGTTTAGTTCTTTGGCCCATTTTTTGATTGGGTCATTTATGTTTCTGGAATTGAGCTGCATGAGCTGCTTGTATATTTTTGAGATTAATTCTTTTTCAGTTGCTTCATTTGCTATTATTTTTCCCATTCTGAAGGCTGTCTTTTCACCTTGCTTATAGTATACTTCACTGTGCAAAAGGTTTGAAGTTCAATTAGGTCCCATTTTTTAATTTTTGTTTTTATTTCCATTACTCTTGGAGGTGGGTCATAGAGGATCCTGCTGTGATTTATGTCAGAGAGTGTTTTGCCTATGTTTCCCTCTAGGAGTTTTATAGTTTCTGGTCTTATATTTAGATCTTTAATCATTTTGAGTTTATTTTTGTGTATGGTGTCAGAAAGTATTCTAGTTTCATTCTTTTACAGGTGGTTGACCAGTTTTCCCAGCACCACTTGTTAAAGAGATTGTCTTCTCTCCATTGTATATTCTTGCCTCCTTTGTCAAAAATAAGGTGTCCGTAGGTGCATGGATTTATCTTTGGGATTTCTATTTTGTTCCGTTGATCTATATTTCTGTCTTTGTGACAGTAAAAACAGTGTCTTGATGACTGTAGCTTTGTAGTATAGTCTGAAGTCAGGCAGGTTGATTCCTCTTGTAACATTCTTCTTTCTAGATTGCTTTGGCTATTCGAAGCTTTTTGCATTTCCATACAAATTGTGAAATTATTTGTTCTAGTTCTGTAAAAAATACCATTGATAGTCAAGCTGGTTTTAGAAAAGGCAGAAAACCAGACACCAAATTGCCAATATCAACTGGATCTTCAAAAAAGCAAGAGAGTTCCAGGAAAATATCTACATCTGTTTTATTGACTATGCCAAAGCCTTTGACTGTGTGGAAAATTCTGAAAGAGATGAGATTACCAGACCACCTGATCTGCCTCTTGAGAAATCTATATGCAGGTCAAGAAGCAACAGTTAGAACTGGACATGGAACAACAGACTGGTTCCAAAAAGGAAATGGAGTATGTCAAGGCTTTATATTTTCACCCTGCTTATTTGGATATCATGAGAAACACTGGGCTGGATGAAGCACAAGCTGGAATCAAGATTGCTGGGAGAAAGGTCAATAACCTCAGATATGTAGATGACACCACCCTTATGGAAGAAAGCGAAGAACTAAAGAGCTTATTGATGAAAGTGAAAATGGAGAGTGAAAAAGTTGGCTTAAAGCTCAACATTCAGAAAACTAATATCATGGCATCCAGTCTCATCACTTCATGGTAAATACATGCGGAAACATTGGAAACAGTGACAGACTTTATTTTCTTGGGCTCCAAAATCCCTACAGATGGTGACCACAGCCATGAAAATAATAAACACTTGCTCCTTGGAAGGAACATTATGACCAACCTAGGCAGCATATTAAAAATCAGAGACATTACTTTGCCAACAAAGCTGTGTCTAGTCAACTGTAGTCATGTATGGATGTGAGAATTGGACTATAAAGAAAGCTGAGCACCAAAGAATTTATGCTTTGCACTATGGTGTTAGGGAAGACTCTTGAGAGTCCTTTGGATGGCAAAGAGATCCAACCAGTCTGTCCCAAAGGAGATCAGTCCTGAATGTTCACTGGAAGGACTGAGGTTGAAGCTGAAACTCCAATATTTTGGTCACCTGATGTGAAAACCTGTCTCATTTTTAAAGACCCTGATGCTGGGAAAGATTGAAGGCAGGAGGAGAATGGCACAACAGACGATGAGATGTTTGGATGGCATCACTAACTTAATGGACAAGAGTTTATTTAAACTCCAGGAATTGGTGATGGACAGGGGTGCCTGGCCTGTTGCAGTCCATGGGATCTCAAAGAGTCAGACATGACCGAGTGACTGAACTGAATTGAACTGAACTGAAGGAGCTAGTAACCCCACCAACATGGAGGTTGAAACTTTAGACTGAGTACAAGATACCTGGAGCACTGTCCTTTTACCTCACCACCAACCAATCAGATGAAATTCATACATGCTATAGCCATCACCATAAATTTTTCCTATAAAAACTTCCTAAAACCCATCATGAAGTTCAGGGTTTCTCAGCATAAGCAACCCATTTTCCTTGTTTGGCACAGCAATAATTTAAGCCTTTTCTATTCCAAACTCCAACATTTTAGTTTGTTTGAACTGTCTGTGCATCAGACACATGAACTTGTATTCCATAACATCATCACAATAATAAGATGAATATGCTTTGGGGAAAATAATCTATTAGCAATAATAAATAAGTCATTTTAAAGGATAATAATTTTTCTTTTAAAGCAAGCACTCATTTGTGCATAAAAAGGGGAGGTTTCGTCTTCATGGAACATGCCTTGTGTTGAAGGGACTTGTGTAACTCAACGTAGCTATGAGTCATGCCATGCAGGGTCACCCAAGATAGACAGGTCATAGTGGATATTTCTGATAAGACAAGATCCAATGCAGGAGAGAATGGCAAACAACCCAAGTATACTTGCTGTGAGAACCCCATAATCTATATAAAATGGAAAAAAAAAGATAAAAAAGATGAGTTCCCCAGGTTGGAAGGTATCCAATATGCTACTTGGAAATAGCAGAGTAGCATATAAGACAAACCATCCTAAGAAAAAAGAAAATAAAGATGACAAAGTGATTATATGAGAAGGCTTTATAAGTAGCTGAAGAAAGAAGAGAAGTGAAAAGCAAGGGAGAAAGGGAAAGGTACACCCAACTAAATGCAGAGTTCCAGATAATAGCAAAGGGAGACAAGAAGTCTTTCTTCATTGAAAAAATGCAAATAAATAGAGGAAAATAACCAAAGGGAAAAGACTGGAGATCTCTTTAAGAAAATTGGGAATAGCAAAGGAACAGTATGTCAGGGGAGTGTGCAATTTCCTCAGCTCTGTCTCGCTGCAGCAAAGATTTGAAATGGCAGGCCAGTGTTACAGCTCAGTTACAGCTCAGAGTCTTATTCAGCAAAGAACAGTATACCCTTGAAGGAGTTCCAGAAAAACATCTACTTCTGCTTTATTGACTATGCCAAAGCCTTTGACTGTGTGGATCACAACAAACTGGAAAATTCTTAAAGAGATGGGAATACCATACTATCTTACCTGAGTCCTGAGAAACCTGTATGCAGGCCAAGAAGCAACAGTCAAAATCGGACATGGAACCATGGACTGGTTCAAAACTGGGAAAGGAGTATATGAAGGCTGTATATTGTCAACCTGCTTATTTAACTTCTATGCAGAGTACATCATGCAAAAAGCCAGGCTGGATGAAGCAAAAGCTGGAATGAAGATTGCTGGGAGAAATAAAAATAATCTTAGATATGCAGATGACACCACTCAAGGCAGAAAGTGAAAATGAACTGAGGAGCCTCTGATGAAAGTGAAAGAGGAGAGTGAGTAAGCTGGCTTAAAACTCAACATTCCGCAAACTAAAATCACAACAGCTGATCCCATTGCCTCATGGAAAATAGATGGGGAAACAATGGAAACAGTGACAGACTTTATTTTCTTGGGCTCCAAAATCCCTGCAGATGGTGACTGTGGCCATGCAATTAAAAGACACTTTCTCCTTGGAATAAAAACTATGACCAACCTAGACAGTATATTAAAAAGCAGACACATTACTTTACTGAAAATGGTCCATCTAGTCAAAGCTATGGTTTTCCAGCAGTTTATGTATGGATGTGAGAGTTGGACCATAAAGAAAGCTGAGCAGTGAAGAATTGAGACTTTTGAACTGTGGTACTGGAGAAGACTCTTAAGAGTTCCTTGAACTGCAAGGAGATTGACAGCAACCAGTCAATCCTAAATGATTCAACTGCAATAATTGATGGCAACCAGTCAATCCTAAAGGAAATCAGTCCTGAATAGTCATTGGAAGGACTGATGCTGAAGCTGAAACTCCCATAGTTTGGCCACCTGATGTGAATGGCTGACTCATTTGAAAAGACCCTGATGCTGGGAAAAATTGAAGGCAGGAGGAGAAGGGGATGACAGAGATATGATGGTTGGATGGCATCAAAAACTCAATGGACATGAGTTTGAGCAGGCTCCAGGAGTTGGTGATAGACTGGGAAGCCTGGCATGCTGCAGTCCATGGGGTCACAAAGAGTCAGACTTGACTGAGCCACTGAAGCAAAGTGAAGTGAGACATGAGGGTGGGCCAACCCCAAATGAGAGGTCTCAGTCCGTCCTGACTTCCTCTTTTATATGTTTTGTCTCCTCCAAGCTGAGCCTGCCCTACAAATCGGGCTAGTCAGGAAGAGGGTGTATTTGTTCCACCTGAGGTTCTCATTCTGGCCCGTGGATATTCTTTTGTTCCATTTTCATGTGTTTTTCCCTCTTTGTCTTTTAGCCAATGCCATTTTGACTCTTTTCCTATTGTAAATACCTAACAATTTCATCCAAAAATGGGCATGATAAAGGACCGAAACAGTAAACACCTAATAGAAGCAGAAGAGATCAAGAAGAGATAGAAATAAAGATAGAATAACTGAACAAAAATTATCTTAATGACCCAGATCACCATGATGGTAAGCTCTGAGAGTTGGTGATGGACAGGGAGGCCTGGCATGCTGCAGTCCATGGGGTCACACAGAATCGGACACGACTGAGCAACTGAACTGAACTGAACTGAACCACGAGGGTGTGGTCACTCACCCAGAGCCAGACATTCTGGAATGTGAAATCAAGTGGGCCTTAGGAAGCACTGCTGTCAATAAAACTAATAGAGGTTATGGAATTCCAGCAGAGCTATTTAAAATCCTAAAAGATGATGCTATCAAAGTGCTCCATTCAATATATCAGCAAATTTGGAAAACCCAGCTGTGGCCTAGGCCTGGAAAAGGTTAATCTTCATCTCAGTTCCCAAGAAGGGTAATACTAAAGAATGTTCAAACCACTGAACAACTGTACTCATTTCCCATGCTAGTCAGATTATGCTCAAAATCCTACAGACTAGGCTTCAGCATTAGATGAACTGAGAATTTCCAGTTGTCCAAGCTAGGTTTAGAAGAGGCAGAGGTACCAGAGATCAAATTGCCAACATTTGCTGGATCATAGAGAAAGCAAGTGAATTCCAGAAAAATATCTACCTCTGTTTTCTTGACTATGCTAAAGCCTTTGACTGTGTGGGTCATAAGAAAATGTGGAAAACTCTTAAAAAGATGGGAATACCAGACCACCTTATCTGTCTCCTGATAAATCTGCATACTCATCAAGAAGCAAGAATTATAACCTTGTATGGAGCAACCAACTAGTTCAGGATTGAGAAAGGAGTATATCAAGGCTGTTTGTTGTCACCCTGTTTATTTAACTTATACACAGAGCACATCATGAGAAATGCTGGGCTGGATGAGTTACAAGCTGGAATCAAGATTGCTGGGAGAAGGATCAACAACCTCAGATATGCAGATATCACTCTAATGGCAGAAAGCAAAGAATAACTAAAGAACCTCTTGATGAGGGTAAAGGAGGAGAGTGAAAAAGCCAACTTAAAATTTAATTAAAAAAAAAAAAAAAACTAAGACCATGGCATCTGACCTCATCACTTGGCAAATAGAAGGGGAAAAAGTGGAAGCGGTGACAGATTTCCTCTCCTTGGGCTCTAAAATCATGGCGGATGGTGACTGCAGCAATGGAATTAGAAGATGGTTGTTTCTTGGCAGGAAAGCTATGACAAACCTAGACCGTGTGTTAAAAAGCAAAGACATCACTTTTCCAGCAAAGGTCCATACAGTCAAGGCTATGGTCTTCCCAGTACTCACATATGGTTGTGAGACTGGACCGTAAAGAAGGAAGATAGCCAAAGAATCGATGTTGTCAAATTGTGGTGATAGAGGAGACTTTTGAGAGTCCCCTGGACAGCAAGGGAATCAAACCAGTTAATACTAAAGGAAATCACCTGAATATTCATTGGAAGGACTGATGCTTGAAGTTGAAGCTCCAACACTTTGGCCATCTGATGTGAAGAGTTGACTCATTGGAAAAGACCCTGATGCTGGGAAAAATTGAAGGCAGAAGGAGAAGAGGGAAACAGAGGATGAGATGGTTGGATGGCATCACCTATGCAATGGACATAAACTCGGGCAAACTCTGGGAGATGGTGAGGGACAGGGAAGGCTGGTGTGCTGCAATCCATGGCATTGCAGTCAGACACGACTTGACAACTGAACAACAACAAGATATTTAAAAGATATTTTTGAAATTATTTACATTAACAAAGTCATCTGAAAAATTAATGTGTGAAATATATTTAACTTATTAGGTTTCTCAGGCCACAAACAATAGGATATAAATTAACTATGATTAATTTCTATAAAAGGAAATTGACTGGAAAATTGTCTGAAACTTCCAGAATGAATGAGTAAAGCTGAAGGCAATGTTTGGAAAGAACAAATAACTATAGCATCTCTGGAGTCCCAGGGAGTGGCAATTATAAAATATTCTCAGAGCCTGGACAGATTGGTTTAAAGCCGATCACCATACTTGTAATATTTTCTATCAAATATCTTAAGTGTGCAGTCTTGATTTGAATTCCTAAATACAATGTGATATTTACCCAGCTATTCATCTATAATGTAACAAGTGTTACCTGCTTCCTTATTTTGGTGGGGGATGAGGGAGTCTTCATTTCCTTGTAGGGGAGCAAAGTTTGCCACCCCAAAATTTGTTTCTTTTGCATGAGGATTATTTTAGGCTGGTTACTTTAAGAAACAAGACTCAGGAAGAATGTTTGACCTTTCCTCTATTATACTTAAAAAATTGAGATAGACGACCTGCTCTAGGAAGGCAGCTATCACCATTATATAAATATAATATAAAATGAGCTAGGTTTGATAGACAGGGAGAAACCTAGCAAAGTCTATTTGATTTTGTAATCAATACTGTAAAAAAATACAGTGTTCCATTGTTTCTATGTGGCTCAGCACAGCAAACATTTATTTACCAAACATTTACTCTCTTCCTTTATTTTTTTAAATATTTATTTATTTGGCTTCACCATGTCTTAGTTGTGGTATGTGGGATCCATTTTCCCAACCAGGGATTGAACTGAGGTCCTCTGCATTGGGAGTGTCGAGTCTTAGCCACTGGCTCACCAGGGAAGTCCCTCCCCTTTCCTTTGAAGTCCAAGATCCCCACTTACTTCTCCTAAGTCCTGGGTGACATACATACCTCATTTTACCTATCTTTAGAATCTCTCATATTATGTGGATTACCTATACAATCATAATTAAATATATTTTTTAACCTTTTAGTTTGTCTCATGTCAATTTAATTATTAGGCCAGCAGGGAAACTAAACAATGATAGGGGAAAATTTTTCCAACCCCAAATTTTCCATAACATCTTTTCAGTTATCTATTGCCACATTTATCCTGCTTTTAATGGCACTTTAGATAGAAATAATTATTTATGTTTCAAATGAGAAAAAATATCCAACTAAAACAATAAAGGGAATCCATTACTTTCTTAACTGAAAGTATGAATGTTTGAAACAATAGAACCAGCAGCTTAAATATTATCACAAAGGATCTGATTCCTCTGTCTCTCTGACCACTCTTCCATGCTCTAGCCTGGCCCTCAGAGTCCACATTTTTGACTCTTAGTAACTAGTTTACCTGCTATAGTAGTAAAATTAAAATTGCTATTAAAGTTTCACTATACATCATCAAGGGAAAGATGTCTTTCCTAGTCTTTCCTAGTAGCTTCAAAGGTAAGAAAAAGCTCCTATTTACTCAAAGACAGTCAATGCCCTACCTCTAGGGGTGAAGGTCTAGATGAGCCCACACACATCATCTGGATGAGGATGGAACAAGATCTTGGTCCCAGCAAAATCTGGGTATCATTTCCCCAGAAGAGGGGGAGTTAGTAAAAGCAAGCAAACAAACAACAACAACAACAAAACAACCACATTTTTTAAAAAACATACTGACTTAGAGACTATAACATCTTCTTATAGTAGTTTCATACAGAACAATGTTCTGCTTTTAAAATGAGAGTTATATTTTATTTTGTAAAGGAATAGGAAATCAATTTATTCCATCTAATTTCATTATTTTCCTCAACAATTTCCATACCTATCTTACTTCTAATAATTCATAGTATGTGTAGCCATTTCTACTCTTGGAAAAGAAATGTGAGATTTACCTTATTTCACATAAGACACTATGGTAATGACTTTGGTCCCTGATGACATGTCATCTGCTGGATTCAGATCAGTGATCCAGAAATGAAAAGTTCTAGCCAGTATTGTCCAGTGTTTTAAATTTCATAAGTCAACAACTAATTTAGGGTTTTCTGTTTTAAATTACAATTTCTTGAGGTAACTTTTGCCTTCTTTATACATACATGATTATTTTTCCCTTTTCTAGTCTTCTTGGATATGGACAATAAAAATAAGCTCCATGGTTATACATGTCTGTGACAACTATATGTCAGTTTAATTATTTTCACTTACTCAGTCTATGTAAATATATGTGGCTTGATTCCCATTAAGTGTTCTAACTATAACCCATTCTTACTTGAGATAAGAGTGGTAAAATTATTTTCACAATAGCATTACTGAATCTGCCAAAATGTTCTCTTAATGTATTTTTTCCTAAATATTTTTATATTATCTTTATAAAATCCAATCACTTTAATAAATGTAATTTTTCATTCTTCCTCAATGATAGTACAAATATGAGTTACTTTATTTTTCATTCTTCCTCAATGATAATACAAATATGAGTTGTTACTTTATCTCTAGATGAATAGCTGCCTGGTCTGTTAATTCTCATCCATTGTGGCCTTAGGAAAATCCACAGGGAAATCACTCAGTCATTTTATTCCCACACCAATAGCCATTGTCATCAGCAGTTCAGACGGTTTCTTCAGTATAAGTCCTACTTTTAACCAATATCAGTGTTATTCTATATGACTAAGCCCTCTGACTCTCCCATTCAAGTAAGAGCTGTGCCAACAGGAAATTTGGTCTCACTACAAAACAGTTGTCATAAACTTTATGTCTTATTGCATACTTTTCCAATGTTTCATCAGTAGAAAGATAAAATTCTGTACAGCAGATATGGAGAATGTGGCTTTAAACACAATCTCAAAGGTAAATAATCTTAAAATGGCCCTGTTTCTCTGGCCTAAAATCTGTTTGAAAGTGAAAAAAAAATGTGACAGAAAAATAAGACATTTTCACTTTATAACTTTCTGGCTTTGTAAGAAACTTTAAAATTTCAAATTCAAAGAACATAATTTCTTTTAAATTTCATAAGTCAACAACTAATTTAGGGTTTTCTGTTTTAAATTACAATTTAAATTACAATGGAGGTTTTATTTGCAACAGACATATGTGTGTGGGCATACACACACACACACATACACATACACCAGTCAAATAGTAAACCTATCAGGGAAACTATTTCTAAGTAATATTTAGTATTTCCACAAACATTGATCAAATAATAGAATGCTAGTTTGTCCTCATTTTGTCTATATAATCTAAATTATAGCCAAATTTAAAACTAGTATAAAGAGAGTCCTAGGATTTCAAATTAATTCATGCTTCCTCTCTAATTCATATTATGCCTGCCTACAATCTTTGATTAATTTCACTTTAAAAAAGTAACAAAAGAAATCATTAATTATGCCAAATGTTCAAAGAAACATCTTTGATGTAAAATTAAACAAAAGTTGAAGTATTTCAGTGAAGAGAAATGTTTTTCTGACAAGCTGATATCTCAGCTATTCATGCTATTAAACATTATGCCATTTTCTATTTCAATAATGTTGGCTTTATCATGTTACTTTCTTCTTGGCATTTACATTTCAGTAGTATTTGATTTAGTTTGGACTATTAACACTTTTACTTAAACTGGTGCTAATCTTTCCCAGACTACAGAGGTAGTTGATACAATATCTTGCTAAAGGGTGAAGGAAATAAAAGAAATACTTAAAAAACATGTATTTCCAATGAAAACAAACAAACAAAAAAACATGTATTGTTAACAATCCTAGGTATGACAGACATTCTCTATACCTTGACAGCAAACAATTTACCATATCCAAATTAAATACATTTTCTACTACCTATAGACTTACAAGTAAACTCTTCTCTTAAAATGTATCTTTAGACTAACTTGTATATTCACTGTCTAAATTTGTCAAAGAAGATTATTTGAAACAAATTCTGAAAATTAGTAATAAAATGTGTGCAGATTCTAGAAAGGGGCTTAGTCTTTCTGGGCTTATGGGTTATTATGCGTGTCAGAGAGAGCCGTTGCCAGAACTCACTCAATATAAAGGCTTTGTGGATATACTGGACTAATGATCAAGCTTAGAACTGAGGCACTTGCAGAAAGGAAAAATTTGCCCTTAATTCCCTAGATAATATAACAGATGAGCAATAAAAAGCTCCATTCAATCATAGAGAAACTGCTGGAGAGGCTACTATATACGAGGCACTGATATGAAAACATCGTGATCAAAACAGACAAGTATCCCTACAAGTCCTCACACACCTTTTATTTCAGAGGTGAGAGATTGACAGTCAATAAAGAGATCATATAGGATGCTATAAGTGCTATGGCTTTGTACAGGGTAAGGGACTCAGTAGTGTTGGGGTGGAAGTTCAAACTTAAATAAGGTACTAAGAAAGACCAGGACCACAGCAATGAGCAGAGGGGATGGGAGTAGGAGATGGGATCAGTTAAGTAAGGAGGTTAGATTTTATAGGAGCTCTTAGGTCATTATGAAGACCAGTTTTTACCCAGAATGAGATGAGAAGCAGAGCACAGCATAGTCTGAGTTAGGTTTTGAAGGATCACTGTGGTTGATATTCTGATAACAGACTGGGGGAAAGGAGCCAGAGAAAGAAGATGTGTGATCATTTAGGAGGCTGTTGAAATCATTGTAGACAGGACAAGAGTGTATAAAAAATAGTGAGATGTGGTTGCAATCTGGATATATATATATACACACACACACACACACACACACTTATGGAGGAGGAGAAGAAAGAGTGGTTTTATTATTTGGGTAGGCAAAGGGGGAACACTGTAGGATAGTGGCTCAAGAATTGTGCCCTCCTTCTGGTTATTTACTGATTGTAGAGCTAACAAGACTTTCTACTGAAGTGTATGGACAGTAAAAGATCAGGGGAGAAATAACGGATGACTAAACAATCATTTTAGTTTGTTTAGATTGTTTTTGGCCTAAACAATCGAGACAGTGTTAAGATGTTTGAGACTAGATAAGAGACTGGCTCCAACTATTGACAAGAACAGAGTTTGGTAAAGAAATAATACCATTTACCATTGCATCAAAAACAATAACTAGGAGTAAACATACCTAAGAGCCTCTTGATAAAGGTGAAAGAGGAGAGTGAAAAAGATGGCTTAAAATTCAACATTTGAAAAACTAAGGTCATGGTATAATGGTCCCATCACATCATGGCAAATAGATGAGGAAACAAAGGAAACAGTGACAGACTTATTTTCTTGGGCTCCAAAATCACTGTGGATGGTGACTGCAGTCATGAAATTAAGAGACACATGCTCCTTGGAAGAAAAGTTATGACAAACACAGACAGCGTATTAAAAAATAGAGACATCATTTTGCTGACAAAGGTTCATAGAGTCAAAGCTATGGTTTTTCCAGTAGTCATGTACAAATGTGAGAGTTGGAGAATTAAGAAGGCTGATCACTGAAGAATTGATGCTTTCAAACTGTGGTGCTGGAGAAGCATCTTGAAAGCCCCTTGGACAGCAAGGAAATCAAACCAGTCAATCCTAAGGGAAATCAACCCTGAATATTCATTGGAAGGACTGATGCTGAAGTTCCAATACTTTGGCTACTTGATACAAAGAGCCAACTCATTGGAAAAGACCCTGATGCTGGGAAAGATTGAAGGCAGGAGGAGAAGGGGACAACAGAAGATGACATGGTTACATGGCGTTACCGAGTCAATGGACATGAGTTCAAGCAAACTCCAGGAGATTGTGAAGGACAGGGAAGCCTGGTGTGCTGTAGTCCATGGGGTCACAAAGAGTCAGACATGACTGAACAACAGCAACAAAGGAGGCAAAGGATCTGTACACTGAAACTATAAGACACTGGTGAAAGAAATAGAAGATGACACAAACAGATGGAAACATATACCATGTCCTTGGTTTGCAAGAATCAATACTGTCAAAATAACTGTACTATCCAAGGCAATCTACAGATTCAATACAATCCCTATGAAATTGCCAATGGAATTTTTCACAGACCTTGAACAGAAAAAAGCTTAAAATTTATATGCAGCTACAAAAGACCCCAAATAGCCAAGCAATATTGAGAAAGAAAAAAAGAGCTGTTGGAATCAGGTTCCTTAACCTCAGACTATACTACAAAGCTATAGTAATCAACACAGTATAGTATTGGCATAAAACCAGAGATAAGTATCAATGGAACAGGATAGAAAACCCAGAAATAGACCCAAGTACCTATGGTCAATTAATCTACAACAAAGAAGGCAAGACTGTACAATGGAGAAAAGACAATCTCTTCAATAAGTGGTGCTGGAAAAACTGGACAGCTAGATGTAAAAAAAAAAAAAAAAGGAAAGAAATTAGAACACTCTTTAACACTATGCAAAGAATAAACTCAAAGTGGGTTAAAACCTAAATGTAAGACCAGACATTATAAAAGTCTTAGAGGAAAAGATAGGGAGAACACTCTTGACACAAATTGGAGCAATATCTTTTTTAGATCCATCATCTCCTACAGTAATGGAAATGAAAACAAAAATAAACAAATGTGACCTAATTAAACTCAAAACTTATGCATAGCAAAGGAAACCATAAGCAAAACAAAAAGATAACTCACAGAATCAGAGAAAATATTTGCAAACAAGGCAACCAACAAGGGAGTTATCTCCAAAATATGCAAACACCTCATGTGGCTAAATATCAAAAAAATTTAAAACCCAATCAAAAAATAGGCAGAACACTTAAATAGAAGTTTCTCCAAAGAAGGCATACAGATGGCAAAGATGTATATGAAAGGATGCTCAAATCACTACTTGTTAGAGCAATACAAATCAAAACTACCTCACACCAGTGAGAAGGGCCATGATCAAAATGTCTACAAAAAATAAATGCTGGGGAGGGTATTGAGGAAAGAGAACTCTCTTACACTGTTAGTGGGACTATAAATTGGCACAGACACTATGGAGAACAGCATGAACATTCCTTCAAAAACTAAAAATAGAGTTACCATATGATCCAGCAGTCTCACTCCTAGGCATATATGGTTCAAAAGGATACATGCATATCTGTGTTCATAGCAGCATTATTTACAATAGCCAAGACATGGAAACATCTTAATGCTCACTGATAGATGAATGGCTAAAGAAGATGTGGTACATATACACAATGGAATATTACTCAGCCAAAAAAGAATGAATGCCATTTGCAGCAACATAGATGGACCTAGAGATTGTCATACTGGGTGAAGTAAGTCAGACAAAGACAAATATCTGATATTGCTTATAAATGGGATCTTCAAAAATGATACAAATGTACTTAATTATAAAACAGAAATAGAGTCACAGATGTAGAAAACAAACATGGTTACCAGGGAGGAGAATGAGTTGGAGGGATAAATAGGGAAATGGGGATTGACATACACACACTACTACACATAAAATAGATAACTTATACAGACTTACTGGATAGCACAGGTAACTCTACCCAGTACTCTGCAATGGCCAATATTGGAAAAGAATATTTTTAAAAAGTGGATATATGTATATGTATAGCTGTTTTACTTTGTTGTACACCTGAAACTAATAAAACATTATAAATCAAATATACTCCAATAAAAAATAAAACAAAATAAAAACCTACTGTATAGCACAGGTGTGCTGTGTTATGCTTAGTCGATTGGTCCTGTTTGAGTCTTTGCGACCCCATGGACTGCAGCCCACCAGGCTCCTCTGTTCATGGTGATTCTCCAGGCAAGAATACTGGAGTGGGTTGCCATGCCCTCCTCCAGGGGATCTTCCCAACCCAGGGATTGAACCCAGGTCTCCTGCATTGCAGCTGGATTCTTTTCCAACTGAGCCACCAGGGAAGGCCAAGAATACTGAAGTGGGTAGCCTATCCCTTCTCCAGGGGATCTTCACAACCCAGGAATCAAATTGGGGTCTCCTGCATAGCAGGCAGATTCTTTACCAGCTGAGCTACTAGGGAAGCCCATATGGCACCCATAACTGCTCCATATTCTGTAATAACCTCAATGGGAAAATAATTTTTAAAAAATAGATATTTGTACATGTATAACTGAATCACTTTGCTGAACACATGAAACTAACACAAGATTGTTAATCAGCTATCCTTCAATATAAAATAAAAATTAAATAAGAAGAGAGTTTGATGTAGCAATCTGTATTATGCCACTCACCTTGTTTCTAAATCAGAACCCAGGGAAACATTTGCCAAATCTAAGAGCTTTCATTCTGAGGAATTACAGAGAATGAGTGAGGCCTCCCTCTTGGGAAACTACTAAAGAACCATAACCACAGAACTTGAAGGTGGAACTCCACACACATCCTGAAGACTGCCAAAGGCATCAGGAGGATAAATGTGAACTTTGAAAGCCACAACAGGTTCACCATTCAGAAAGCCAACAGCAGTGATGGAATAAGGAGAGACACCATCTGGGCAATGAAAGTCCCCCAAGTCATGGTACACAAGTCTAAGTGGAGAACAGATCTAGAGAGTGCATGGTAGGGATGGGCCTTAGAGAAGAACCTTCTCTTTAGCCTCTGCCCTTCAAGAAGCAATGTAAGAAGGCCAAGAATCTGGCACCTGAGTCTAATTCTGAGGAGTGGAGTAAACCTAATACGTTATTACCTCTTGATTTTACCATGATCTGTTTTGATCTGGTTTTGTTATGGGAAAATAGATTCATAAGCTTTGCAATTTTGAAAGGTGCCTTATTCATGTTAATTTTATTAAATAAGGAAACTATTAGACTGAGGCGGCTTTAATGCCTTAGGAGCCTACAAAAGCAAACTGTAACCTAAATCTGAAACGTCTCAAGTTTAAGAAATGAATTTTTAACTTTAAGACAATTTTTAAGAAAATGAATCACAGCCAACTAGGTTTTCTCAAAGAATGTAGCCAGTTTAGCTGTAATGAATCAAGTAATGGTCTTACTTTCCTTCTGCCTCTTCTCTATAAGACCTGCTGATAGCTCCTCTTTGTGCCCTAACCACTTCTGGTTTGATGCTACCTGATTTAAATTGGTCTTTGCTCAAAACACTCTTTAAACTTTTTAATGTGCATTGGTTTATTTTTTAAACAGACACAATCTTTTTCTATCCCCACAATAACTTGTTGGAGAAAGTAAGAAACGCAGTACTTAGATGCAATCTCAAACATGACCGAATTATCTCTGTTCGTTTCCAAGGCAAATCATTCAATATCTCAGTAATCCAAGTCTATGCCTCGACCAGTAATGCTGAAGAAGCTGAAGTTGAAGGGTTCTATGAAGACCTACAAGAACTTCTAGAACTAACACTGCAAAAAGATATCCTGTTCATTATAGGAAATGGAATGCAAAAGTAGGAAGTCAAGAAACACCTGGAGTAACAGGCAAATTTGACCTTGGAGTATGGAATGAAGTAGGGCAAACGCTAATAGAGTTTTCCCAAGAGAATGTGCTGGTCATATAACAAACACCCTCTTCCAACAACACAAGAGAAGATTCTACACATGGACATCACCAGATGGTCAACACTGAAATCAGCTGATTATTTTCTTTGCAGCCCAAGATGGAGAAGCTCGATGCAGTCAGCAAAAACAAGACCAGGAGTGGACTGTGGCTCAGATCATGAATTCCTTATTGCCAAATTCAGACTTAAATTCAAGAAAGTAGGGAAAACCACTAGATCATTCAGGCACGACCTAAATCAAATCCCTTATGATTACACAGTGGAAGTGAGAAATAGATGCAAGGAATTAGACCTGATAGAGTGGCAGAAGAACTATGGACAGAGGTTTGTGACACTGTACAGGAGGCAGGGATCAAGATCATCCTCATTTTCCTCAAGGAAAATAAATGCAAAAAGGCAAAATGGCTGTCTGAGGAGGGCTTACAAATAGCTGTGAATAGAAGAGAAGTGGAAAGCAAAGGAGAAAAGGAAACATATACCCATTTGAATGCAGAATTCCAAAGAATAGCGGGAGAGATAAGAAAGCCTTCCTCAGTGATCAGTGCAAATAAATAGAGGAGGACAATAGAATGGGAAAGTTTAGCGATCTCTTCAAGAAAATTAGAGTTATCAAGGGAACATTTCATGCAAAGACGGGCATAATAAAGGATAGAAATGATATGGAACTAACAGAAGCAGAAGACATTAACAGAGGTAGCAAGAATACACAGAAGAACTATACAAAAAAGATCTTCATGACCCAGATAATCACAATGGTGTGATCACTCACCTACAGCCAGGCATCCAGGAATGCGAAGTCAAGTGGGCCTTAAAAAGCATCACTATGAACAAAGCTAGTGGAGGTGATGGAATTCCAGTTGAGCTATTTCAAATCCTGAAAGATGATGCTGTGAAAGTGCTGCACTCAATATGCCAGCAAATTTGGAAAACTCAGCAGTGGCCACAGGACTGGAAAAGGTCAGTTTTCATTTTAATCCCTAGGAAAGGCAATGCCAAAGAATGCTCAAACTACCACAAAATGCACTCATCTCACACACTATTAAAGTAATACTCAAAATTCTCCAAGCCAGGCTTCAACAGTATGTGAACCGTGAACTTCCAGATGTTCAAGCTGGATTTAGAAAAGGTAGAGGAGCCAGAGATAAAATTGCCAACATCTGTTGGATCATCAAAAAAGCAAGAGTTCCAGAAAAACATCTATTTCTGCTTTATTGACTATGCCAAAGCCTTCGACTGTGTAGATCACAATAAACTGTGGAAAATTCTGAAAGAGATGGGAATACCAGACCACCTGATGCCTCTTGAGAAATCTGTATGCAGGTCAGGAAGCAAAATTTAGAACTGGACGTGGAACAACAGACTGGTTCCAAATAGGAAAAGGAGTACATCAAGGCTGTATATTGTCACCCTGTTTATTTAACTTATATGCGAAGTATATCATGAGAAACACTTGGCTGGTGGAAGCACAAACTGGAATCAAGATAGCTGGGAGAAATATAAATAACCTCAGATATGCAGATGCCATCTTTATGGCAGAAAGTGAAGAAGAACTGGAGCCTCTTGATTAAAGTGAAAGAGGAGAGTGAAAAAGTTGGCTTAAAATTCAACATTCAGAAAAGTAAGCTCATGGTATCCAGTTCCATCACGTCATGGCAAAAAGATGGGGAAACAGTTGAAAGAGTGACAGACTTTATTTTTGGGGTTCCAATATCACTGCAGATGGTGACTGCAGCCATGAGATTAAAAGATGCTTCCTCCTTGGAAGGAAAGTTCTGACCACCCTAGAGAGCATATTAAAAAGAAGAAACATTACTTTGCCAACAAAGGTCCATATAGTCAAAGCTATGGTTTTTCCAGTGGTCATGTATGGATGTGAGAGTTGGACTGTGAAGAAAGCTGAGAGCCGAAGTATAGATGCTTTTGAACTATGGTGTTGGAGAAGACTCTTGAGTTCCTTGGACTGCAAGGAGATCCAACCAGTCAATCCTGAAGGAAATCAGTCCTGAATATTCATTGGAAGGACTGATACTGAAGTTGAAACTCCAATACTTTGGCCACCTGATGTGAAGAACTGACTCATTTGAAAAGACTCTGATGCTGGGAAACATTGAAGGCAGGAAGAGAAGGGGACAACAGAGGATGAGATGGCTGGATGGTATCACCAACTCAATGGACATGAGTCTGAGTAAACTCCGGGAGTTGGTGATGGACAGGGAGGCCTGGAGTGCTGCAGTCCATTGGGTTGCAAAGAGTTGGACAATACTGAGCGACTGAACTGAACTGAATTTAAGACAATGTTAATCTCTTCCTTATTTTACAAACTGATGAAGCAAACAAACCAAACTAAAGCTGAGAGAGACTGACCACTTGACTAAGTATCACAAAGCTAATAAATCATCAAGCCAGAAATGGTCTTTCTAGACAAGCACATAGGCATTAATATCATGATCCCTGTATTGCCTGTTGCCCTTCATCCTTAACTAATGCAACTGGCAAAGCCAAGAACCATTAACACAACTGGTAGTCAAATTTCAACTTAGAATTAGTCTATACAGACAAAAAGCACCTCTAACAGGAACAGTAATCAGCAGTCTATTTTCTTAGCAGAGAGCCACACAGTGGTTTCAAACTTTCAACCTCTTCTCATCATGTGACAATAAGGAAAAGAAAAATATTGACTATTTATGCTGCTGGTTAAAGATGGCAATCTAAATGATGGAATTTGCTTTTCATAATCTAGTTGTTAGCCATAGTTCTTATTAATATTTGGACTAATTAGGCTCAGTTCTAATCAATACCAAATGAACACACAGTCTATGAAAATAACCTAAATCACTACATATTTTTGTTTTTACTGGACACATCACCATATGCATCAATAGTAGAATATTTTAAGAATGAGTTGGACACTATCAAGACATTATTTTCTTTGCTAAAATGTAAATAAAGTTTTTAATAAAACACAAAGAGTAGTCTCGATTGAGTACACAGGATCCTTAATTTAAAGCATACAGTATCACTCAAGTGGCATTTTAGTTGTAATGACAGCACTTTTATAACATGATTAAAATATATCTTGTAAATATAATTTACACTAGTTGCGTAGTATTTGCAAATAATTATGTCTTCCAAGAGACACTTTGTGATTTGAAAATATTAACTATTACAATGTTACTCAAACTGTGAACTCTTTTCATAAATATGTATATTTTATGAATACAATTATTATTTTTTTTCTAACTGGGTTTCCCTGACAGATGAACTTGTAAAATAACAGGAAACATTTTATTCTTTGTGCACTTGTGTTCACTATTCACAGTTAAAGGACTCATAACCAGTATTTTTCTTTTAATTTCACTGTTGCCCAACTAAAGCTTTTGGTCGAGAAGTGGTCCTCCTGCTGAACTATCTTGTTCCTCAATGCATCTCCGTGCCTAAGAGACCCAGTTAGCCATGGTTTTACTCTGTTTGCAAGACTGACTGCTCTGTGTGAAGTCCATCTGGCTGTAATTTACATGTCTGCCAGTCTAATCTCATTACTAGCAACTCTGTGTAGCAAAACTAGATTGTACCTTTAGTACAGTTGGAATCCCAAAATTATAGAGTTATTTAAAGGACACAATGAAATAATAATATATAAGCCTATGCTTAGTATAGGACATGCTTAATAAATATTTATTTTCCTTTCTATTCTTCTCAGCAGAAGTCTGCACTGTTTTTCAGGACTCAGTGCAGACTTTCAGTTACCCTAGTGCATGCTCAGTTTTGTCTTCCCTAGATAGTTCATTGCTGTCAACATATGACACCTGTGTTTGAATGAATGTTCCTCAGCAACCCCATCCTGAAAAACCAAATGCATTCCTTTGAGATTATTTTTTAAAAGTAAATAGTCCTGGAATCCTAGCCCTGAGGGTGACTGACTGAGTTGAGGTCTAGTGTGGCTATCAAATCAGTAATAAAAGTGAGAGAAAATTTTAAATGGTAGATAAGGAGGGGATTGATTTTTAAAATCCTTGAAAGGAAGAAAAAGAGATAGAAAAATGAGAAAAGATGATTTATGAAGTAATCTGTAAAGAACAGGTTTAAAGGGCATACAGGAAAATAAAAGTAGATGAAAAAGCAAAACGGAAATCAACTCCAACTAAATTTCTTTGTTGCCTGGAACGTAGCTTCCTGGGTGAATGCTTCCAAAGAATGATTGCCTGTCTGTGTTATGGCATTTCTCCAAAAATCGTTTCTATGTATCTCTAATAGAATAAAATGTAACTGATAAGATACTGAGGTTAAGAATACATATTACCTATAATGCAACAACTTGATTTATAAATATTTTGTTCACCTAGCACCATTTCCTAGGGACATTTGTTCCTCAAGTAATTATTTTGTGTATTTATAATATCCTGATCCTTTGTCTCAGGTATGTTTATTTTAAGGAACAATGTCTAAATGAAGTGTGCACATCTAATTTGTATGTCCATGTTCAAATATATTATTGAAATGAGCAGAGAAGTTTTCAAATAAAATGCCACTCCTTACATCTAGTAAAATGCATAAGGAAATTAGAAAAGATTCAGAAAATAACTAAAAGTATTACGTGTCAATCTCAAAGGTTATATTAAATATCTAGCTATGCTTTCCTCATAAAATTCCCTAAGATCAACATCAGAATGTCATTCAAATAGATTATGAGTCTGATCTAAATTTACTGTTTATTTTTTAGGCTGAAAGGGATCATTAATCTCAAATTAAACTAATAGGCTAGTGAACATGCAGACAAGAATAAGTTGCTTTTAAGGAAACAATGAATCTTTAAGAACAACTATCTTTTTAAAAGCAACAAAACGAGCTTTTGAGAAATTTCTGAAAATGTCACATGACAATTTACACAGCACTCTGAAAGATTTCTTCAAAGGGAGCTAAAAGTTGTAATTTTATAATAAATGCTCTTCAATACACTGACAGATTAAAGGACCATTCCATAGACCATGGTCTTCTTTGTCAACTGCACAGATTTCCTGAGTTACTTAGAAAAGCTTTTGGCTAAATAAACTCTATGACTTCAGTCCATGATCACAATTTTGAAGCTAACATTTTTTATGATTTTATCTTTTGAGATACATTTGGTGATTGGAAATTTGATACTGAATACCAGCCTCTTGAACAGTTCAGATTTAAGGAGTCTCCTGTGCAAAGTGAAAAATTCACTGAATACAAAATTATTGCAATTTTAACAGACTTAGAAGCTAATGATTACTTTCACATTCATGCTGAGATTTTCTAGATGTTGGCTAATATGTGTCCCTTAGATAAGTATATTTTATTTTCTATAATTCTTTCTTATTGAAAAGTGAATAACATTTTTTTTCTCAACAGTATTTTCAGCATTTTTTGCTTAGCCTGAACACTATTATATCAGAAATTCTGTATTTCTAAGCAAGAGATGGACCTTTTAGAGTTTTTGTGTTTTTTTTAGGATTTACACTTAGTACATTTATAATGGTAATCCAAACCCAAAGGTGAGTACTGTTCTGGTTTCTTTCACTGTATATTGGTTGTATAAATGGAATTTTACAAATGTGCTCTTGGGCCTGGCTTCTTTGGCAAGTCATAACATTTTAAGATTCATCCGAAGTTTGTATATGTCAATAGACTCTTCCTTTTTTATTACTAAGTATGAGTAAACCACATTTGGCTTAACTGTTCCCCTAATAATAGACATTTTGGTTGTTTCCAGTTTGGTCTATTATGAATAAAGTTACCATGAACATATTTGTTCATGTCTTGCTATTTTCCATTTCTCTTGGATAAACACCTACTCTTGGGAATGCTGGGTATTGTGGCTGGTATATGTTCCTTTGCCAAACTAATTTTTCAAGAGATAGTACCATTTTATTTGATTTCCAGTGAAGTATGAAGTATTGCTCCAAAGCCCTGTCAATATGGTATTAATAGCCTTTTTAATTTTAGCCATTATAGCAGGTATCTATAAAATTTAAAAAAATATGTATCTATCACCTTGCCCATTAAATGTCAATTATATTTACCTTTGGTGTGCTATTTCTCCCTGCAGATCATTTCCTTTCAGTGCGAAGAAATTATTTTAAAATTTCTGCATGGAAAAGAGTTAACAGTTGGCTTAGTAGGCCTGGGTGCCTTAAATCCAGAAAATTCTCAGAAATGCTGTTCTTAAGGACTGGCCTTTGGACACTACAGAGAGATGAGCTCTGAGCCCTTGGCAGAGTCCATCTGCTAAGAGTATTTTTAAGTCACAGACTCTAAGAGTTTATGCTAACAATGTGATTTATGGTAAGCTCCATGCTGAGATTTGATTCCTGATGGGACTCTCATGATTCTTCTATGTCTAGCAGCCAGTACTCCAAAGCAAGCATGATCTCTCTGTTTTGCAGCTTAAATGCCACTTTTAATTTGCCTTGTTTTGCTTTTCTCTAGTCTTGTGCCTTGTTTTCTGAACTTCAGGAGATTTCTTTTTGCCCTGCTGCCCTGCTCTAAACTTCAATAGCTACTTCCTTGTACTTATTGAAGACTTAGGGTACCCAGGATAGATTTCTCTTAGTTTACCTACTTTCCCCGTGTATCTTTAGCCACCACTGTGTACACAGTAAAATGCTGGATGCCTCAAAGGAATCTTTCTCAGATATCCTTCTTTGCCCCTGGCCTGCTACTTCTTTATGTTCAGTGCAGATCAGAAGCACTTCAGAGGCAGTTCTCTGAGCAAACCTGACCGAGCTTTCAGCTCCTGCTTCTTGTACTTGGTGAACTCCTTGTGTGTTTCAGAGATTTCTCACAGTTAATTTGCCCTGCCTCCAGCCTCTGGTGTCCTACCTGGCACTCTCAGTGAAGACCCATGGGGAAGAGTCGGTGGCTTATTCTGGCTTTGTGGATAAGGCTATTGGGATTCTGACTCATCAAGCCATCCCAGTTCAGTTCAGTTCAATTCAGTCACTCAGTCCTGTCTGACTCTTTGCGACCCCATGAATCGCAGCGCGCTAGGCCTCCCTGTCCATCACCAACCCCCGGAGTTTACTCAAACCCATGTCCATCGAGTTGGTGATGCCATCCAACCATCTCACCCTCTGTCATCCCCTTCTCTTTCTGCCCCCAATCCCTCCCAGCATCAGGGCTTTCCAATCAGTCAACCCTTCGCATGAGGTGGCCAAAGGATTGGAGTTTCAGCTTCAGCATCAGTCCTTCCAATAAACACCCAGGACTGATCTCCTTTAGGATGGACTGGTTGGATCTCCTTGCAGTCCAGGGGACTCTCAAGAGTCTTCTCCAACACCATAGTTCAAAAGCATCAATTTTTCAGCACTCAGCTTTCTTTACAGTCCAAATCTCACACCCATACATGGCCACTGGAAAAACCATAGTCTTGACCAGACAGACCTTTGTTGGCAAAGTAATGTCTCTGCTTTTCAATATGCTGTCTAGGTTGCTCATAACTTTCCTTCCAAGGAGTAAGTGCCTTTTAATTTCATGGCTGCAGTCACCATCTGCGGTGATTTTGGAACTCAAAAAAATAAAGCCTGACACTGTTTTCACTGTTTCCCCATCTATTTCCCATGAAGTGATGGAACCAGATGCCAAGATCTTAGATTTCTGAATGCTAAGCTTTAAGCCAACTTTTTCACTCTCATCTTTCAATTTCATCAAGAGGCTTTTTAGTTCACCTTCACTTTTTGCCATAAGGGTGGTGTCTTCTGCATATAAGAGGTTATTGATATTTCTCCCGGCAATCTTGATTCTAGCTTATGCTTCTTCCAGCCCAGCGTTTCTCATCATGTACCTTGCATATAAATTAAATAAGCAGGGTGACAATATACAGCCTTGACATACTCCTTTTCCTATTTGGAACCAGTCTGTTGTTCCATGTCCAGTTATAACTGTTGCTCCGTGACCTGCATACAGGTTTCTCAAGAGGCAGGTCAGGTGGTCTGGTATTCCCATCTCTTTCTGAATTTTCCACAGTTTATTGTGATCTACACAGTCGAAGGCTTTGGTGTAGTCAATAAAGCAGAAATAAATGTTTTTCTGGAATTCTCTTGCTTTTTGATGATCCAGCAGATGTTGGCAATTTGCTCTCTTGTTCCTCTGCCTTTTCTAAAACCAGCTTGAACATCTGGAAGTTCACGGTTCACGTATTGCTGAAGCCTGGCTTGGAGAATTTTGAGCATTACTTTACTAGCGTGTGAGATGAGTGCAATTGTGTGGTAGTTTGAGCATTCTTTGGCATTGCCTTTCCTAGGGATTGAAATGAAAACTGACCTTTTCCAGTCCTGTGGCCACTGCTGAGTTTTCCAAATTTGCTGGCATATTGAGTGCAGCACTTTCACAGCATCATCTTTCAGGATTTGAAATAGCTCAACTGGAATTCCATCACCTCCACTAGCTTTGTTCATAGTGATGCTTTTTAAGGCCCACTGGACTTCACATTCCAGGATGTCTGTCTCTAGGTGAGTGAAATAGAGGAAAACAACAGAATGGGAAAGACTAGAGATCTCTTCAAGAAAATCAGAGATATCAAGGGAATATTTCACACAAAGATGGGTTTGATAAAAGGACAGAAATGGCATGGACCTAACAGAAGCAGAAGATATCAAGAAGAGGTGGCAAGAATACACAGAAGAACTATACAAAAAATATCTTCACAACCCAGATAATCACAATGGTGTGATCACTCACCTAGACCCAGGCCATCCCAAGGGGTCTGCAAAAAGTTCATTTGAAGTTTTTCTGATTTTTCCTTATCCATGATACCTTCTCATCTTGTCATTCTGTCATAAGTCCTACAAAGGCCTTATCACATTCTGCATTTCAGTGTATTTAGGCTCATTTGCATCTTAGATCTCTAAAAGATTTTTTAAAACTATGCGTTTGTAACACGTATCACTCATTTTCATTTTAGACTGGGAGCAAGGAAATGGCAACCCACTCCAGTACTCTTGCCTGGAAAATTCCATGGATGGAGGAGCCTGGTGGGCTACAGTCCATGGGGTCACAGAAAGTCAGACATGACTAAGCAACTTCACTTCACTTTAGTGGTCCTCTGCAACTCTGTACATTTTAAGTGGAAGCAAAAAGTCCTGTACAATGCTTTACTTAATAAAAAGAGAACATGTAAGAAATGAAGTATCTTTCCATTTATTGATTAAGATATAGTATTTAATGATCTCTACCTGCCAGATACAGGAAATACAGCATTGAAGTCCAAATCTTTCAAGGAGTTTACATTCTATTGGGGGGAAAAGTAATAAACAAAACAGCTAGTTATATAATATGTTAATGATATGTGCTAGAGAGAAAAATAAGGAACACTAAAGGAGATATAAAATGTCAGGACTGTGTTTCATACTTCGAATGTTGGGACCAGGAATTTCTCACTCAGAAGGTGATTTTAAGTACATATCTGAAGGAAAAGATAATGCTGAAAATCTATGACCCTTTTTTATTAGAAAACTGGGCATTGGACAGCTGCATCTGCTATATCTTAGGAACTTCTCTTTGATGTACATAGTTGTTTCCCCAAACCTTCCAACAATGCAATCCTCTCCTCACACAATCAGGCGCAGACAACATAAATTAAACAGCAATATATATACTACCATGCTTGATTTTCATATTTGCAAATAATTTTTAAAAAGACATTAAAACACAATGCTGTGAAAGACTCTTTATAAGAATAGGTGCTCTGATACACTGCTAGGATGTTATAAACCAATAACCTTTGACCCAGATAGTTCATATTGTCAGGCAAGTGTATTCTCCTTGGTTCTGTCTCAACAAAAATTTGAAGCAATGGATGTTAGAGTCCTCAGGGTGTCATAGCTCTGGGACAGACCATGTTATAGCTCTCGGGTCTTGAGCAGACCATGTTATAGCTCTTAGACAGATCAGTGTTACAGCTCCATGTCATAGCACAATTTTATTTAGAAAATAGCAGGAAAATACGTCCTCGAGGAGCGAGGGCATGCTGACCCAAAGACGCAAAGAGAAGAGAGGGAGAGGGGAGCCCCGGCCCTTTGGCTCCTCTTTTATATGTCCCCTTCCCCGCCCCGGGCCTGCCTTCTGTAAATTGGGCTAGCCAGGAGTGCTGTGTGGTATCTGAGGTCCTCACTCCAGTCCTCGGACCTTCCTTTGTTCTATTTTCGCGGCTTTTCCCTTCCTTGTCTTTTAGCCACCTCCATTTTGGACTCCTCTTTCCTATTCTAACCACCTAACAATATTATGGGATTGATTCTTAGAAAGTCTAAGATTCGCTGCTGCACGACTAGAGACTGGGAAGCTAATGATCACGTTGCAACTTGCTGAGACCTAGCTGCCACCACGCACATGCATGCCTGCAATTAGTAAGGTGAATATAACCCAGCACCTGTTTCTGCTGTGACAGGACAGTCACAGAAGTGGGGGCTGGCACTGTCTGCCTGGTAAACAGAGCACATTTCTTGTATTTATGGCTGCAGTGATGTGGTCCTAGTCAATAACTTTTAGCTCTCTGGATTTTAGTCAATATACTCATTTCTAGGCGAACAATCTGGGCAGGAGCTTCTTGATCCCCAAGCTTTCTGGTCATGCAGAGGCAGCAGCACCCTTGGAAGGTCTCTATGATCATGCTCTTCTGTGAGTCATGCCTGGAAGGCCTAGAGATGGCTCTTGCAGGCCTTGCAAAGGCTTCACAACAACTAATTCCCCATCAAAACCTTCTTCTGCTTAAAAAGAACTCCTTCTGTTACTGCAATTGTCTAATGATAAAGCAACTCATTGGAAAAGGGCAAGGGGTTTGTACAACTATGTGTATAATAATAGCATGGCTAAAATTTAAAATAATAATATATAAAAGTTTAAAGAGGCAACTGGTTAACAAATGGTCATACAGAAATGCAATAAAATAATATAGATCCATTAACTAAAGGTATTTATTTTGAAAAAAATTCAAACTTACAGAGAAATTTTAAGTATATTACAATGAATTTCCATGTAGTACTTACTTTCATCTATATTCACTCATGTACCAATCGTATTACTATATGTATTTTGAACTGTAAACTATTTATAAAATATGGAGAGAAGAAGTACAGAGAATCTCCTTTTGGTAACAATATATCTACATGCATTATATATTTTTCTTTTTTGTTGTTATAGCGTTATCTACATGTGTTATACAAAGAAAAATATTCTTAGTGGTTTTCTCCAGATAGATAAGTTATAGATGACTGATTGCACTTTTATTTTTGCCCCTGTGAAATGGTCTACAAAGAACACTTTTTTTTTCCTTCAGTTGTTAAGTCATGTCTGACTCTTTTGTGACCCTATGAACTGTAGCCTGCTAGGCTCCTCTGACCATGGGATTTTCCAGGCAAGAATACTAGAATGGGTTGCCATTTCCTTTTCCAGAGGATTTTTCTGACCCAGGGATCAAATCCCCCATCTCCTGCATTAGCAGTTAGATTCTTTACCACTGTGCTACCAGGGAAGCTCCCCACAAAGAACACAATACAGTAATTAAAGGTGCTACATTAGTTTTCAGGGAGTCCCTTGTAATTAGTAGAGTTCTTTCATCAAATTCCTTTTTTGAGGATAGAATGAAAATGTCAATCACTTTGTGGATCTTTACCAAGCTAGAGCATACACTTCTTTATACAATACCTTATCATTTTATTAACCTATAATTACCTACTGAACATTATTGAAATGTGCTTAATTTTTTGAATGATACTTTATATACAGCTAGAAAAATGTCATTTCAAAGATGACTGAACTTCATGTAAAACATAATTTATAAATTAATATCCTTCATTCAATCTCTGAAATTTTCAAGTGAAATAATTCTGTATTACTTTACTTGAAAAAAAAGGTGCTGTGGAAAGAGGTACCAGTTTTGATGCTGTGATTTTAAATTACTTTTCTTTATTATCCTCTCTAAATCCATGTCTATTTCAATTTTAAATCTAGGCTACTGCCATCTTTAACTCTTTTTGTAGTTACTATTGACTGCCACAGATAAAGGACTTGGCACTGCTTCAGGGTGAGATGGTTATCACAGATGAATAACTGCAGCATTCCACCATGTATATTTACCTAAACCACTTGGAAAATAGTTGTAAACATCAACACTGGCCTTAAAATTATCAGGGTCTCATATTCACCAACTGTTATTATACATGGCTTAGAGATTAAGAGCCAGAATTTCTCAAGGCACAACGTAGATAAATAAACAATAAATATGAAAGCTAACAGCCTAGAAACAAGCAGAGCCTAAGAAACCAACTGCAGGTTTTCTTATACACTATGATGCCAAACAAATAAGTCAACACAAAGGGTGAATTCACAAGAAGTGAGTTATTATGAAAATTAAGATTGGCTGGAACCACCTCCCATAGAAATGTTTGAGCTTCCGTCACAACATCTGCAGTGTTTGAGAACTTTAAGATAATTCATCCTACCTGAGAATTCTTCCTTAGGCTGAACTGAAATGATTTCTTTATTCCTTGGAGACATACAGAAAATTGCCTCAGGAAGATTGTTGTTTCAGAGTTAAAATAGCTTAATTTCTTCTGCTGTTCAATTTCTTTTATCACCCTGGTCTTAAAATTATAACTTTGCAACTGAAAATATAGTTAACAGTAGTAACTGTGGAGAGATTAGTGTCAAATTGTAAGATACTTAAGGCTATGAATTTGCAGGTGAAATTCCAGATCAAAGGGAAGGAATAATCAGTGCCTCCAAGTCTTATCAGCACTGAATATAGACATGCTTTTTTGGAAAAGTGTATGCAAATTGTAGATCTTGCCATTTGAAGACATTCATTTTCAAAGTGAAGAGATTGAACCCTTATGTAAGTTTCTGTAAAAATTCCAACTTTTAGGTGCATATAAAGTTTGCTTAAAGCAGCACCTGTGGCCATTTTCACAAGACACCTGTAGGAAAAAGGCTCAAAAATAAAACAACACACACTGGAAAATATTAATTCAAAAGAAAGTTCATTTACACACTATTTGTTTAAACATTTATTTAACATTATTATTATATCAGTTTCCTTGTTTCAAAGAACCATTTTTTCAGTCAAAACATTTGTTTTGACTTTTACCAAGAGCTTATTTAGTTTTTCATTTTAGAATTTTTTCTTTCAAATTTCTAAATTATATATTTTTAAAATGTACAAATTGAGGATGTGATGTGTATATACATTTCCAAGATTGAGATAATTAACACATCTATCATCTTACATAATTAATATAGATAACTTTGATGTGTTTGATGAGAATACTTAAATACTCTAAAAAATTTTAAGCCCACAATACTGCATTACTGTAAGAACCACCCTCTATATCATATCCTCAGAATTTATTTGAAAAATTTGTGGCTTTGACTGACACAAACTCACTTCCCTCTCTCGTAGATCCTGACAGACACCAATTTTATTCTTCTGCTTTTATGAATTCTCTCTTTTATTTTTTTAAGACTTCTCATGTAAGTGATACCAAAGAATATTTGTCTTTCTCTTTCTGGCTTATTCACTTAGCAAAATGCCCTCCAGATTGATGCTGTTGTTGCGAATGGCAGGCTTTCTTTCTTCTTTTATGGCTGAATCATATCCCATTTTATGTATTGATACAGCACATTTTTAATCAATTACGATATGTACATTTTTTTAATCCATTCACCTGATGATGGGCATTGAAATTGTCTTCATATCTTGGCTACTGTAAATAATGCTTATGAATGTAGGAGTGCAGATTTCTCTCAGAGATACTGATTTCATTTATTGAACATCCAGGAATAGGATCACTAGATCACATGGTAGTTCAATTTTTAATTTTTGAGGTAGTGAATTACTATTTTCCATAATGGCTATATAATTTTACTTCCACCACTACCATATAGGAGTTTCCTTTTTTCTCACATTCTCATCAATATTGTTGCTCACTATCTTTTTTTTTTTTATAATAGCTGTCCTAACAAGTGTGAGGAGATACTGTGCTTTCAGTTTGCATTTACTTGATATTAGTTGATGTTGCCTATGATTTTTATATCTTATCCAAGAAATTATTGCCAAGATTAATGTCAAGAATATTTTTACCTATGTTTTCTTTCAGGATTTTGGTTTCGGGTCTTATATTTAAGTCTTTGATCTGTCTTGAGTTAATTTTTATAAGAAGTGTAAGATAGGGGTCCAACTTCATGGTTTTGCATTTGAATATCCAATTTTCCCAACACCATTTATTGAAGAGACTGTTCTTTCTTCATTACATGTTCTTGGCTCCCTTATCAAAAGTTAGGTTACCACAAATAAATTGGTTTACATCTGGACTCTATCCTGTTCTACTAGCTTATGGGCCTGTTTCTATGCAAGTACCACACCATTTTGATTATTTTTTTTTTTTTAATTTTTTTATTAGTTGGAGGCTAATTACTTCACAACATTTCAGTGGGTTTTGTCATACATTGATATGAATCAGCCATAGATTTACACTTATTCCCCATCCCGATCCCCCCTCCCACCTCCCTCTCCACCCGATTCCTCTGGGTCTTCCCAGTGCACCAGGCCGGAGCACTTGTCTCATGCATCCCACCTGGGCTGGTGATCTGTTTCACCATAGATAGTATACATGCTGTTCTTTTGAAACATCCCACCCTCACCTTCTCCCACAGAGTTCAAAAGTCTGTTCTGTATTTCTGTGTCTCTTTTTCTGTTTTGCATATAGGGTTATCGTTACCATCTTTCTAAATTCCATATATATGTGTTAGTATGCTGTAATGTTCTTTATCTTTCTGGCTTACTTCACTCTGTATAAGGGGCTCCAGTTTCATCCATCTCATTAGGACTGGTTCAAATGAATTCCTTTTGACGTATGACTTGAAATTAGGCAGTATGATACCTTTTGTGGTTTCATACAAATGTACAGTAGTTTTTGTTTTGTTTTTTTCCCATAGGAAACATGCTACTTGATAGAGATTTCATTAACTCTGTGGATCATTTTAGGTAGTATGGGCATTTTAACAATACTAATTCTTCCAATTCAAGAACATTGAATATCTTTCTATTTAGTTGTGTATTCTTCTACCTTTTTTCATCAAGCTCTTATAGTTTTCAGTGTACAGGTCTTTCCCCTCTTTGGTTAAATTTATTCCTAAATACTTTACTGTTTTCAATGCTATCCTAAATGGCATTACTTTTTAGATTTCTCTTTCAGATAATTTGTATTTAATGCACAGAAACAAATTACTTTATTAAAGAACTACGCAAAACAATGTCCAAACATATCAACAATATTTTGTCAATAGAATACAAAATTGCTTAACATGCCACTTGAGAAAGAACAAGTGAAAATACGTAAACAACCTAGACTCCACTGATGGATGAATGGATAAAGAAGATGTGATGTATGTATAATAAAGAAGGACAAACCTGACTTCATATCGAATCAATACCTTTAGTTCTAACCCTGGTACTCTGTCGCCTGTGTTTAGTCATGCTTGCTCTGCATCTTTGTAAAAAAATGTTGCCTATAGCCTGAAATAATACATCATGGCCCATTCTCAATGCTCTGACCTTTAAGAGTATAACTCTTTTCCATTCTTATAGAGATACAAAATATCCAGAATAGAAAATAACAATTATATTATTGAAAGCTTATAGGAACATTGTGATCAGACCCATGTACAGAGCTGCAAGAACAAATGAGTTCGCATTTTAATATTCCCTTCCCTTTTAGCATAAATAAGCCTAAATTCTAACTTGAGAAAGTGGGTTCTTTGGGACACTAGTCCACCATCTTCTCAGTCCATTGACTTTTCAAATACAATTTGTATACCTTGCCCCAACAACTTCTCTCTCAATTTCTTGGCCAGTCATGTGGCAAGCAGTATAAATTTGGACTTGGTGACATACATACACAATGGAATATTACTCAACCACAAAAATGTCATGATATTTGTGACAACATGGATGAAACCTGAAGCTATTACACTAAGTGAAATAAGTCAGACAAAGAAAGATAAATACCATATGATTTCATTCATATGTTGAACCTAAAAGAATAAAACCAGTGAAAAAAAAATAAAATAAAAAGAAACTCACAGATACAGAGATCAGATTAGTGGTTACCAGAGAGGAAGGAGGTTGGCAGGTGGGTGAAATGAGTGAGGGGGTCAACTCTATGGGAAAAGATGACAACTGCAATTGCAGTGGTGAACACTATGTAGTACATACAAATGTTGAATTATAATGCTGCATATCTGAATGACATGTACTTAGAAAGAGAAATAACAAATCAAAAAAGCATAACTACTCAATTTATCAAAGGTAAGCATGTGCCAATAGATTATACAATTACCCCAGTACTTATATTTGAAAAGTGATTAAAAAAAACAATAAGCCCATGTTTGTTTAAACCAATTTTATTACTCATAAATATTCTACATAAAATGTCATGTGTCAGAATGGTAAAGCATTAATTATTATTGTGGTTGCTATGCAGATTATTAACTGATGGTATAAGTGGTAGGTCTTTAAAACAGATTAAATATCAGATGGGAAAAATAATTCAGCAGAGCAAATTTTACTTTTTTTAAACTAACATGTATAGCTCTGCATTAAAGATGCCGTGTAAGTGAAACAATTTTATGTAACTTGTCAAAAATGATGATTTACTAATAACTCTCCTCAGTAATCTGCCTGAAATGCAGGAGACCTGGATTTGATCCCTGGGTTGGGAAGATCCCCTAGAGGAGGGCATGGCAACCCACTCCAATATTCTTGCCTGGAGAATGCCCACGGACAGAGGAGCCTGGCAGGCTGCAGTCCATGAGGTCGCTAAGAGTCAGATACAACTAAATGACTAAGCATAGTCACTAAGCATAGCTCCTCAGTAAAATGGCCTTTCCTTTGAGTCCTGTAGAGGTCTAGTGTCCAAAAAGTCACAGGCAATAAGTCAGCTCTAGCCATTTTAAAAATGTGATGTTTATTCTGATTGTATAAATATGTTCAATCTAAATTTCTTAATACCTCAATTTGTTTGCACTGGTCTTTGGCTATATAGTTCACATATTTAAATCAACTGCCTTCTGAAATTCAGGGTTTTAGCCAGAATCTCAGTAAGACTTCCCTTGATATCTAGATTTAAATAAAAAGGGATTTACAAATTGTCAGCGTATCCTGAACAGAAAACCTTGTAAAACAGTAATAAACTGGAGGAATTGCTTGGTGTTAACACAAAGTAAACCTTGTAAACCTAGGAGATAGATAAACCTGCCAATAGAATCACAATTTTAAATGTGAGACTTTATTGAAGTGGTAAATTAGCGGAAGAAAGGGTTTTAAATCAGTTTATTGGTCTTTATGGTCACTTAAGTTGACTACTTGTAGCCGAAACTGCAGAAAGGAAGATAAATTAAGTAGAATCCACTAAAAAGAGTTGGAATTCATAGTGAACAGAGTGCAAAATATGTCTACTTAAAAAATAAAAGATAAAAACAAAAATTACACCATGTGTCATAAAAGACAAGTCAGTGCAAGAATATTTCAGAGTCAATTTAACTCATATTTTAAAGAAAGAAGAATAGAAAATAAGTTTTGTTTCAGTACTGTCCATCACAATTATCAACAACAGAGAGAAAAAG
Organism: Cervus elaphus; assembly: GCF_910594005.1. Classification (NCBI taxonomy): domain Eukaryota; kingdom Metazoa; phylum Chordata; class Mammalia; order Artiodactyla; family Cervidae; genus Cervus; species Cervus elaphus. The sequence goes on along the minus strand of NC_057833.1, from coordinate 28,134,343 downwards.
ACAGCTATTTCAATTCTACCACCCTATCTTCTGTACTCAACCACTGTGCATTTTGGTCAGTAAAAGGGACTAAATTATGTCCTATCCAAACTGAGGTTGAAATCTAATCTCCAGTGTGACTGTAATTGGAGACAAGGCCTTCAAGAAAGTAATTGAAAGTGAAAATGTTAGTCGCTCAGTCATATCCAACTCTTTGCTACCCCACAGACAGTAGCCTGCCAGGCTCCTCTGTCTGGGGAATTTTCCAGGCAAGAACACTGGAGTGGGTAGCCTTGCCCTTCTCGAGGGGATCTTCCCAACCCAGGGATCAAACCCAGGTTTCCCACATCTGAGCCCAAGAAGTTAATTAAGGTTAAATGAGATCATAAGGTGGATGCTCTAATTCAACAGGACAATTGTTTTTATAAAAGGAGAAAGATATACCAGGAATGGGTACATTCTGATGAAAAGGCCATTTGAGGCCACAGTGAGTAGGAGACTGGCTGCAAATCAAGCAAACAGGCTTGAGGAGAATCAATGCTACCTGCAGCTTATCTTGGACTTCCAACTTTCAGAACTGTGAGAAAATAAATTTCTGTTTTTTAAGATACCTAATCTATGGTATTTTGTTATGACTGCCCTAGCAAACTAGGGTTTTATTTTATTTTATTTTTAATTCTAGCATGTATATGCTTATATTCAAGACAAAAACTGTTCACCAATAACTCTGTTACTGAAAATCAGGGTCCTCTTAACTGAAGAATTGAACCAATAAGCTTCTGCAGCTAATATATCTCTTGTGCATTGTTTTTATATTATATAGAATAGGGGCATGGTCAGGCAGAAGGCAAACAGCACTTCGGCAGTCAGTAACAACCACACAAGTACCATGGCAGACATAATTGTGGCAGTCCAGTGCCCCTCAACACAAGACGAAAAGAGCAGAAGCGTAACAACATTACACTTGATTTGGTGGTGGAAATAGGAAACATCAGTTTGTGTGATCTGAAAAGAAGCACTGGTAGTTCAATAAAAGAGTTTGTTTTCATGATCAAAATACAGATGTCTGAAAAGACAGATACTGAGTACATTCAAACTTTGTGCCATGGTTATTTAATGAATAATTTTGAATTAACTCAATGATTTCTTTCCTGTGTACCCCAGTATACACATATCACAATCACCCCTACATTTTAGTTAGTCATACATGTCTTATATGGTAAAATCCTAAACTCCTGGGCAAGAGAGGCACTTCATCTACTTATGATGTGCCCTACACAACTGAAGCAATTGTATGTAGTTGGGTTCTCTATAAATATTAATCACATGATAGAACTCTGAAACAGACTGGGGATATCCACAATGAAATCATACTGTAGTTTGATTCTGGGCTCAATCCTCTAATGAATTTAGTTGAAATTAAATATATGTACTATATTTTCTGGTGTGCAGTTTTTGGTATATAAAAAATAAGACATATTAAAAAACACATCCTACAAATAAGTCTTTGCTACTTTTTCAGGCTTTTTAAAAAATCACTGTCTATTCCGTGGACAGTTAAAAAATTGATGTGATTGTTTAGTTTTGATCAGGTTTGCAAGCTTCTGGCAGATACTTCAAAAGGAACATTTAAGCAGAACATATCTAGATTGACTACTTTCATATATATGGATGCTTCAGGCTTCCTCAAAATAACTTCTTAGAATTTTCAACGCTATTTACTTGAGAGTCGCAGAACACTGGCTAATACATGAATGATCAAATTCTGCTTTTCTAAAGGCAAAAATCAATACTTTCTGTGATCTATGAAAGATTATTTCAAAAAAACAAAGGTTAAATAGCAATATATATGGAGAAAGAGCATATGCTTGTGTTGTATCCTAATATTTAAAACTACTATTTGGTAAGAAATCTTATCTTCAATTTCATAACCTATTTTGCATGAAGGCAACTGCTTATCATTAATAAAAAGTCAATGACCTTACATCCTTTACTAAATGTTTAAGGGGTCAGTTGACTTTTTTTTTTCAAGAAAGAGCTTTTTTCTAAGAAAATGTATCTTACAAAGGGTCTTTTATTCCCTATTTATTCAGGGGACCTGGGTATGGGGACTTCACTCATCTCCACAGAACATTCTATAGTTGCCAGAAGAATGAAAAACATATATGTAATAAAGACTCAAATGTTTGTGGACAACATAGTGGGTTATAAAGTTATTAAATGCTCCTTAAGCATCAATACTAGATTTAAACTAAGTTCACCAGTTTTACACAATAAGATATAGGAACAATAAATGCTGTACAAAAGATTTACAAAGAGAAACTGATAAAAAATTAATACAGCGATTAATAAGAGCGTGAAAAGTCACACCACAGACTGGGAGAATAATTCACAATATATAACCAACAAAAGACTTGTATCGAGAATATAGAAAGAACTGACAAATTGATAAGAAAAAGAATAAGTGAGAAGGTGTTCAATATTAGTAATCATCAGAGAAATTAAAATTAAAACCTCCAAATATACCACCATACATTCATGAGAATGATAGAACCAAATGTTGGGGATGACCTGGAGCAACTGCGACATTCAAACATTCATGCTGGTGGAGGTGTCACTGGTATAAGTCCTTTAGAAAACCTGTCGGGCAGTGTCAACTAAAGTTAAACACAAGGCAACCTGATGACCTAGCAATTCCACTTCTATATAAATATTCAAGAAAAAGGAGTACACACATTTTACCAACCCATGAGAATAATAACAACTAACTCATTATAGCTGAAAACTGGAAACAGTCATATAAATCCAAATGACCATCAACCACAGAGTCAAAATTAGGAGATTCACATCTGAATCCTTTAAGGTACCATGCAGATGAGTTTTTTTTTTTTTAACTAAAAGTTAATTTGTAACTATTTTACTAGATTTTTATCAAAAATCCTTTGTTTCATATGACTGACATACTTTTGTGATGTCTATAATACACACTTTAGCATTACTATTACAGGAAAATATTTTTAAATTATTTCCCTATATTTTTCAGAATAAAATGTCAATATTAAGTAAAACATTAATATGATATGAATATTTTCACAAAAGACAGGTAATTTATCATTAAAAAATACATATATTTATTTTTTAAATGGAAAATTTAAATAAATATTAATATTTATTTTGTAATTTTTTGTTTTTAAATTCTCACACTTATAAGCTTATTTTAAGTGAACTAATGATTTTTACTTTATAAAAATATTTATTACACAAAAGAACAGAAAAGCATATTTAAAATAGCTACAAAAGTTCCAGAAAAAGTTGACCATATAAAAACCTTGGCTATTGCTCCTTATTACCGCTTGATGTGTAAGTCATTGGCAAATTATTGCTACTTTCAGAAGACAAAATAATTTGTTAGTTACCAGCATTTTAGCTTAGAAAAATTAAGTACTTTGAAATTATTTTTTCAAGCTATAATGAAAATTTCCAAATAAACCCAAAAGAAGAGAGATCAGAGCAGTACAATGAACTCTCATGTTGCAATTACCCAACCTTGGTAGCTATCAACTTTCTTATTGTTCCTTGGGCAATTTTTTAAAAATCAAGTTTTCAAGAATCCCAGGAAAATCCTTTAAACACTGCACCGAATTAAGATTAAAAAAGATTTCTGAATCTTTGAAAGATTCCATCATTTAGGATGGAATCATTCCTTTCACTTAGGATGATTTAGTTCAACTTTATTGGGCTAACCCCAGGGAAATAGTTTATTTTCTCAAACCAAAGTTAGAATATCAAACCAGAGTCCAAAGTTACTGCATTCATCCTAATCATGACTCACTGTTTCCTTAATGGTCTAGCAAGATGTTGTAGAACTGCTGGCACATGTAACAACATGCATAGATCTTAAAAATCATTATGCTATGGAAAAGACACAACACACAAATGGCAGCATACCGTATGATTCCTTTTTTTACGGTATTTTGAAAGACAAAATTACAAGGGACAGAAGTCAGATCAGTGTTTACCAGGAACTGGAGATGAAGGGAGGAGACTGAATACAAAGGGATTTGATGGGACTTTTGTGAGTGATAGGAATTCTGTATAGCTTGATTGTGGTGGTGCTTCAATAAATATATATATTTGTCAAGAAGCATCAAGCTGTACACACAAGAGGGGAGAATATTATAAGCATAAATTATACCTCATTTTACCTAGTAAGTCTTAAATAAAAACAAACAAACAAAAATCCTTACTAAACTGTCTGATGGATGACGTATAGAGAAGTCTACTATCTTTCTTGATTGGAATAACACATTACTAACGAAGTTTAAGCTGTTTAAGATGTTTGATTTAGGAAAACCTTTTCATATTTTTGGTATTCATCAAGGTTCTAATTCAATAAAATAGTCTGTACTGTGTCTTTTTTTCCTTAAATAAATGCAGTAATAATAAATGCATTAATTATTTAAAATTATTTAAAAATAATATTATTTATTATTAAATAAATTTAATAAATTAATTAAATTTATTAAATAAAATTATTTAAAAATAATAAATACATTAATTATTTTAAAATTCCACCTAACAGATTGATGTCCACCACATGAACTTAGCAAGGTCTTCAAGAATTTGTACTTGCTATACAAGATTACTCAATTCTATACATTCTTTTGTCATCTTCAATCTAGTCAGCATGCTTTCTTTATAGAAAATATTGCTCCATGTTGAATCACTCTGAATGTGTTCTGTTGCTTAATTGGGTAGGGGGAGGTGAAGTTGTACTGGATTATATGGGACATGACATTTGTATATGGTAAGGATTTAAATAAACTAATGAAATATAAAGATACTAAAGACTGATAAAATATTTTTGTCTTTGTAAGTGAAGTTAAATTATGTCCTGATGTTACAATTAAGTTCTTTCTTTGAAAGGAGCATTTTAAATATTTCTTTTATATGCCACTGGCACCCCACTCCAGTGCTCTAGCCTGGAAAATCCCATGGATGGAGGAGCCTGGGGGGCTGCAGTCCATGGGGTCGCGAAGAGTCGGACACGACTGAGCAACTCCACTTTCACTTTTCACTTTCATGCATTGGAGAAGGAAATGGCAACCCACTCCAGTGTTCTTGCCTGGAGAATCCCAGGGACGGGGGAGCCTGGTGGACTGCTGTCTATGGGGTCACATAGAGTTGGACATGACTGAAGTGACTTAGCAGCAGCAGCAGCAGCAGAGTTATATTAATTAAATCATACACTTTATTGAGGATTGTTTCCTTTGTTTTTTTTGACTTTTATATTTTTAAGGTACTTATATATCTTAAAGAAAAATGTGACATTAAAATTTTGTATACAAATATACAGTGAATTATCATATTTGTTCTATATTAATAGCATAAATATATATAGGTAAGTAAACCCCACTATTTTAGATTATGCCATGGTTTGTTTGAACTTATGATAATCCTACCCTTCCAAATTATTCTATAGAACACACACACAGACACAGCTCAACTCAAAGAAGTTTTCTTTCACTACAGATTCCTGTTCATTCTTAGGTTAGTATTAATATAATTATTTTCAAATATAGAACAAAATGTTTCCTCTACCAACAAATAAGGATGTACATCTGCCATTATTGGAAATCATGCCATATCCTCAGACTTTTAGGTTAGATTGTAAACTATTTCACAGCTGTCTATTATAAGATGTACAAAGACATTTTAAATAATATCATATTTGCAGACTTTTTTTAGAGTTAATATTAGTATAGGTAGATAGTTCTAAGGACTATAAAGTCCTTAACAGTTTATTTATTTTTGTATATTAATTTAAGTGATTACATATCTTTAAAGATTCTTAAATAGGAAAATTGTAATACAAGAGAAGGAAAAGACATCATTTTTAAACTAACTGGATATTAGAGCTCATAATTTCTTCTTCCTGTTAACCCACTTACTCAGGAATATCTTAACTTCCTAAGAGAGACATCTACAACTGACTCTCCTCTTGAGCCTTTTTTCCCAGGTGTTTAAGAAAGTCAGAGAATTGGAAGCAGTAAAAGGGCAGGAGGGACTCACTTACAGATCTGGATATGATTTAGGACATACACATTGACGTTTACCGCTGCTGCTAAGTCGTTTCAGTCGTGTCCGACTCTGTGAGACCCCATAGATGGCAGCCCACCAGGCTCCCCCGTCCCTGGGATTCTCCAGGCAAGAACACTGGAGTGGGTTGCCATTTCCTCCTCCAATGCATGAAAGTGAAAAGTGAAAGTGAAGTTGCTTAGTCATGTCCGACTCTCAGCGACCCCATGGACTGCAGCCTACCAGGCTCCTCTAACTATGGGATTTTCCAGACAAGAGTACTGGAGTGGGGTGCCATTGTCTTCTCTGACATTGAGGTTTAGCTGATCTTAAATGTACAGATTTATCTATTTCATCTTTCATAATGTCTTCATTATTATACTACATATGGAAATGTCAATGAAACCTATTAAACTAGAAAATACTTCATGAAAGTTATAAGGTGTTAGTTTGCATTACATTTCAAACAAGAATTAAGGCTAATTCAAACCACTGTTCATTCCCTCTCTCTTTTTCTAATTCAGTGTCTGTGATACTGCAAACTCTGTGGACATCTAAAAGGTCATTTTCTAATACATATCATTAGCCCTTGGAATCGGGAGGAAGCCACCCTAGAGTAGTGGCATGATTGCTTTCATTTCTAGACATAACACATGTCATCTGGGTGAAAGTCATAGAAAGAGTATAGAAACAAAAGTGTGAATTCTACCCATATAAGAGGAAATATGTTCCAAAAATTTATTCAAAACAGATGAGAAGTAACTAAATTTAAAAATAAATAAATAGATAACTATAGTAAGACATTATCACAAACTGCATGAATTTTTTTCAAGGTACTTTTAGGAAAAAATACAATTTCTTTTTCCATAATTTTTTTTTTTCAAACAATACTTTCCAAGTATCTTGAATCAAGTTCTCATTATATTCTAGGAATAAGACACAGGTCCTGCTATGAGGAGGCTTACCCCATGGTTGAAAACATAGAAGAGGACCCACATTTACTCAAAACATAACTGAAGAAGAAATCCCCAAGTAACCAAGTTTATCACAACATGCCAAAATTGGCAGAATTGGGACTTTAAGCACTAAATTCAATTTTTAAGAAATAAATGTACATTTTTACACACATTCTCTATAGATGTATAATTCACACCTACAACTATAACCATAAAAGTGTAGTAAATAAAGAATTTCAGAACATAGGACATCGGTTGAAGAGACGACGATAAAAAGTCAGGAATAAATCATTCCTTAAAACACTTATGGATAGTTTCATGTATATTTAAAAAAAATAAAAATATTAAGAAATGCCAGATTATGGAGAAAAAGGCAGTTTTACAAAATCATTTTATGAAAGTGGTTCATCTTACCTCAGCTACCAGTTGCTGAAGAGATGGTGAAGCAACAGAGTGGAGACTTGAGTTACCCCTTACAGGACTGTGGAGACTAATGTAAGCCACAACATTTCTCTGCAGAACCTTCTTGAAATCCTGAAATTTTAAAAAAAAAAAAGAAAAGAAAGAAAAATATTTCTTTAAGATAAATAAAAGTGACATATTCCACTTTACCAGTTACATGTTGAAAAATAAACACATCCTACTTAAAATCATTACCTTGCATAATACTTTATATTTTGTATTTAAAGCGATCTCTTACTACTTAAGAGTACTCAAGGATCATAAATGTATTTTAAATAACAGTAGTAAGGGTAGTATTTAAATATTTAAATATAATATTTAAAATGCATTTTAAATAAGTATACGCCTTATTGTATATTCATACAATATACAACACAATATTTTAAAGCATGTTCATGTCCCTCAAAAATGTAAAAGTTTAAGAGAAAAATATCCTTGTATGGTTTATATAGTATGAGATTCAACTTCAGAATACAGGATGGAATATTTGCTCTAGGACAGCATTTAATTTTATAGACTTTGAACTAGAGAACAGACATGGATAAATCACTTCAGTGTTTAATAAAACCAGTCCTTTCCTTTGGAGTGTTGAGCTACATTTTGCACGAAGTGGCTCTTTATTCTGAACAAAATAGGGAATAATACAATTGTGGCCCTGCACACATTACCTGAAATAAAACCTGATGCATTTCACCCATAAACTAGCATAAAATGATTCAGTAGATTAGTTATTCCACTTCTCTGCTAAACCCAAATTCCAAAAATTGAAGACCACTGATCCTATTGATAAGTTACCACTAAGAAGCCCTTCTGTTATTTTCTTCCTTTTCCTACACAAATATTTAATGAGTAATTATCACGGTGGTAGTTCTATAGGAATAGCCTAAAAATTATATTACTTCATGCCTTAAAAATATTTTTTTCTTCTTCCAACACTATCAGATGAAAGTCTGCAAAGGCTTATATACCCAGCATATCAATATTATTCCTAGTTTATGTTGAAAATTCAGTTACACCTCTGTAAAATAAGTGAAAAGATACTTCATTTAAAAATAAATATTTTGAATAGAAATGATAAACTTTAAGCTTAAGTACTCTGCTTTACACATAATGTTATCAAAAATGTTCATTATTACACAAGATCTATAAAAAATAAAAAACAGCTTCTATTAACATACTACCACACTGATAATGTCTATAAGTCAGTCCATTTAATTCTCATGAGAACCTCATAACATAGACATTAGTACACTTTTAGGAGGAATCAAGCCTTGGAGAAATTACTCTTGCCTAAGATCACATGTTCTATTGTACAGAAGATTTGAACTCTGATTTCTTTGATTGCAAAATCTATATTATTTCCATAATAGCCTGAGATGAAGATTCTTCACAGGAGAGATGGTACTTTTTTTTAAAGAACCTATTTAGTAGAATGTCATAATTCTCTTCAAGGATCAAAAGCAGTATTGAGTCAAATATCTAATAACTCTATCATTACAAATTCCATCTGACCAATATAGCCTAATCCTTTTAATTATAACTCTGTATTTCAAGGGGATCCTGAGCAAAACAAAATTAGAAAGGGCATTATGACCTGTCAACAAGTGCTTTCCTCACTCATCTTCATTAGGGAATGTATTTAGTGCACAAATTGGTTTCATCTAAAAGAAAAAAGTCTTCCATTTTCACAAAAAGTAGACTTGATAAGAGTAGACAGAACAGGAAAACTAACAGTTTTCTAAATTCCTCCTCAACCCGATTGTTACAAAAATGCTCCATGGACTATACTGACATAATCGAAGATACAGTAGTTTACAATAGTACGGGCTAATAGTATGGGCTAATTAAATTATACAGTATTCATTATTTTCTTCATTATACATTTTTGTTCATCTAGTCATGGAAAAAGCCAGAAGTGATTAGGTGTATAATTATTTGTCAAATATGCATATACACATAAATACTTTAAGACAGAGGTCTCTAACCTTTTTGAATAGGAAGAGCATTTTCTATAAGAAACATTTTTTTCCTATGGACCCTTACAATATAACAGTTGTATTTTTAGTATCTGTTGTTTGAGAAAGTATAAAATGACCAAAAGGTACAACAGAGTCTATAAATAAAATATTTTATTAACTACAAAAAATATTTATGTAATGTGAAAATATAATTGATCACACACATAAAAGGTCACAATACTGAATTAATTTATGGTTACCATGCATGATGCTCAAATAAATTCAAGCACTATTTGCAATATACTTCCCCATGGAGAGGGGTTAATGATATTTAGAAATTTAAGTTAGGAACTACTATTGTTGCACAAGCCTACTTTGAGAACACAACTTAGAAATATGTGTGCCAAGTTAGAATTAAAATGAATTGACTGAAAATTATTATGGAAAAGGCTGCATAAAATACTGGAAAAATTTTTTTGAAAGAATCTTAAAGATATTTTCTTAAAATGTGCCTTATTGCTACAGGAAAACTAAAACATAGCTTTCTTTGTGATAAAAATTTTCTGAAATACTAAAATCAGCCCATATCACATATGTACTCCCCAAATTGTTTTTTAAATTGTTTATATCCTTAAAGTAAAGAATTTAGAATAGAAGTTTGAGAGATTGCTTTACTAATACATTTTCCATCTTACTAAAAAGTTGTCAGCTTTAAAAGATTCTGTCAGCAATGGAATTTATTTGAATTAGTCTTCTTGAGTAATGGGAAAAAAAAATCATACCACTAATTTCAATACAGAAAGGCATTTTGATTTCCAATGTAGGAATCTTGATAAACTTTACAACTGTAAAATTTTTCTCATTTTGAAACCTCTTTCCCTCAAATTAAAAAAGATGTTTGCTAGCTTCATTTGTATACCTTTTTGATTATTTTTTGATAGCCAATAGACATTTTGTGTATTTTTGAGCGATTAAATGAAAAATGAAACAAGAATTTCTCACTATATATTTGGGATTTTTTTCCTCTAAAGCTGAAGTAGTAAGCAAACTAGAATATCAAATGTTTTTATTTTTCCTAGTTAAACTTACGTAGGTTTTTTTAAATCCTTATTTCTGTTAAAATTCTTTTTATAAAATCATAAAAGTAAATAGAAAATCTAAAAGTTTTATGATCTGTTTATTGCTGTAAATGTGGAATAAATCCAAAGTTGTTATATTCCATCAAAAACTGTATTTGTGAGACACAGACATATCAGATGCATTTAAAAATTTATTCCAGTTGTATTCTAACTGTAATCCATTGCACACAAGATTTCATTTGAACAAAGGCTGGGTGGTCCTTTAGTTGCTAAGTTGTGTCTGACTTGCAACCCTATGGACTATATAGCCTGCCAGGCCTCTCTGTCCATGGGATTCTCCAGACGAGAATACTGGAGTGGGTTGCCATTTCCTTCTCCAAAACAAAGGCTACCTAAGGTAGTTAGGCAAGTAGGCAGGTAAGTAGATAGGTAGAGATGCAAGTAGGAAAGAAGGAGCAGGGAGATAGGGATGTAAGAATAGGAGGAAGGATTGATGGGAGGGAGAAAACAAGGCAGAAAAAAGGAAACTGCTGTTTGGAGTCCAATCTATCTATTGTTTAGGTAAGATACAATGCCAGGTTACTACACATTTAGCACATAAGATTGTTTCCTAACTTCAGAAAATTGCTAGAAGGTTTATAAAAAAAAAGGTAGTGGTATGTATCACTTGATCACTCCTTATCCAGTGCCTGTCAATCTAATGATTGACATAATAACCAGGTAAACCCCAATGCAGGTATATAAGAGTCCATAGGTCTGGTAGCAACAAGAAAAAGATAGCTGCAGACCACACACAATTCACTGTGGTCTAAATCTAACTCCTTAGCATTCTAAGGGGTGATCTCAGCAAGTGAGCATATAGCACACTCTGGTTGAGATGCACATTCCTGTTAATGGCTTCATCAGTTTGACTTTGTCTACTCTAGTCCAGAGAGCAAGAGAGCGAGAGATAGAGAGCATGACAGTGCAATTATGAGAGCAAGACACAATAATTAATGTACATTTACCTCTCCCCATTCATAGGAGCCAATATTTCCAAAAGCTGTTCCTCCCCATGAGCAGAAAACGATAGTACGGTCTGGTCTCCACCCTCTCTTAACTCGTAACATCAAGGCCCGGATAAAAGTTGTGATGATGGCCGTGCTGCTGGCCCATTCTTGTCTATTATAACTGTGAGCCGTGTGATGATGGCTGCCAACTATGACATAACGGTCTGGAAATGGAAGGAAGAGCCACTGAAACATAAACCTTAACAATAAGTTTAATGACATTTACATAATCCTATTGCACAACCAAGCAACAATTATGCAAAATTATTCTAATAATTAGGACTACTTTAACATTTTTCACCCACTGTCTTGATTCACACATCTGTGTATATCAAAGCAGAGGCAGCTGCTGAACTCAATTATGAATCCAAAGCTTAGATCCATATTACTGTCCTCTGCAACATGCATATTAATTAATGAAGTACACAAATATGCCACAATGAAAACCTTATCTAACATTTTTCCAGAATCATAGTGGGAAGTGCCCTATAAACAATGTGTATATGCTCAGTAAATATAAATGAACTATTCTTACATTTGACGGAACAATTATTCAGTCACTGTAAATGTTAAAAATGTGGTACTTATGTAGGAATTTTGCAATAAATGAAGTATTTAGGGAATCAGCTTTCATTCCAACTTGTAGTTTTAACCCCTCTCTTTTCCGTGATGGAAAAAAAAAAAAAAACATCATCAAAAGTCATCCAACTATTCTCTTTTCACGTATTTTATTTCATAGAATCATACAAAATTGATTAGGTACATTACTAGAAAGGTCTCCATGACACATGGATGGGTTCTGAACAACATACTGACTATTGTCAGTAATAAGGTAGACTACAAATGCATCTCCAGAGTTTCCGCTGATTTTGTTGTCGGTGGATGTTGTTGGCACACATCTAAATTTACTTGAGCAAGTAGCCCTATAATTTGTGCAAAAACGTTTTTCTTCATTAAGTGTCATTTTCTGAGCAGATGTTCCATAGCATGATGGTTAAGTGTGCAGAGTTTAAGGACTTCCTGCTTGGGATGGAATCCAGGGTATTTGACTTACTAGTTGTATGACCTTGCCAAGCTTGTTCAAGTGCTCATGACTTAACTTCTTCAACCATAAAATGGGTATAAAATAGAGCCTACATCATTTCTTTTTAATTTTATTTATTTTTAGAAGTTTTATTAGAATATGGTTGCTTTACAATGTTATGTTAGTTTCTACAATACAATAAAGTGAATCAATTATATGTATACCTATATCCCCTTTCTTAGATTTCCATCCCATTTAGGTTATCACAGAGCACAGAATAAAGATCCTGTGCTATACAGTAGATTCTTATTATCTATTAGATATAGATATAGATATATCCTCTTGGTATCCATATTTATTCTCTATAATTGTGTCTCTATTTCCATTCAGTTGTTTGGAGTTTTAAATAAGTAAAGCACTTTCAATAGCGCCTGACACAAAGTAAGTACTACACATGTGTGGAATGAGTAAATCACCTCTTGGCTTCATGGCATCAAAAAGCTACTTTACAGGAAACATTACTGAGTGAAGCAATTTTAGTTTTCCTCACTGACATTGGAACCAACAATGAATTTAATCCATCAACGTGTGTTAAAATTTAATTAATGGTATATGTAGTATGACTGCTCAGACAGTAAAGAATCTGCCTGTAATGCAGGAGACCTGGGTTCAGTCCCTGGGTCAGGAAGATGCCTTGGAGAAGGGAATGGCAACTCACTCCAGTATTCTTGACTGGAGAACCCTATGGACAGAGCAGGCTGGTGGGCTACAGTACATAAGGTCTCAAAGAGTTGGACATTGCTGAACGACTGACACACACATATGGTTTGCCTGCAATGTTGAATTGATTCACTCATCTCTCAGATATGTATAAAAATTCTGTTTGGAATTGTCTGTGTTCTAGATAAGCGGTGAGTGTTAGTTGCTCAGTTACATCTGACCATTTACAACCCCATTGACTGCATCCCGCCTGGCTCCTCTGTCCATGGAATCATCCAGGCCAGAATACTGGAGTGGGTTGCCATTATCTTTTCCAGGGGACCTTCCCAACCCAGGAAGAGAACTCAGGTCTCCTGTATTGCATGCAGATTCTTTACCATCTGAGCTTCCAGGGAAACCTGCATTCTAGATAAACCATATGTAGAAAACTAAATACTAATTGATGCCATTTATCATTTTCAGAGTCATTAAATAAAGAAAGCATGTGAATGATCAATATTTTTGTCTAAAGTACAAATAAAAGTGAGAAACATATTATACATTAAGGAATACTATTAATTAAACTGAGTTTAAAAACTTTGTGTTTTTTTCTACATTGAGTGTCAATAAGGAAAGCTTTTCTATCCTAAATCTAGTATAATTCAGTACAATATTTTCTTCAAAAATAACTAAGAAATGTAGCAATGATGATAAATATTTCTAATACTTCAATTAGAGATTGTTATGATGGAAATTTACTGAAATGGTTGAAATGCAACAGCAACAATCCCCAAAATCAGTTATATCTTGCATTTAAAGATACTATAATCAGAGGTTGTTCAATATTGCTACTGTAAGGAAATCAAACAGAAGATGCCTGAGAATGTTTAGAGGTGGCTGGCAGGAAACTTGGCAGGGATGTAAAACTTGATCTCAAAATTCCCTGAGTTAGCAATTATGGGGTCAGTTTGACTAACATAACGGAGACAGATAATTCTCCAAAAAGAACTTGAGTAAATAACCCTACCAAATAAATAGAAGTGGTACAAATGTACTAAAAGACTTGCACTCTATATTGTATGTAACAGGCACCACAGAGAGTGATGTCATTCAGTCTCACAATGTATTCAGAAGTGTTGATGTTAATTAGATAATTAATGTATTTGTGAGTTATTTTCACTTCTTTAGCCTATACAGCATCATCTGAAGGTTCCATAAGAGCCCATAACAAGGTATAAAACTATTTAAAATTTAGCCAGGTGAACTTTTTCATAAGCATTTTCAAAGCCTAAAGCCACACAAACATTAGGCAGATTAGGGATGGGACACAGACTAACACTGAAATATTTGAAACCAAAACTTATATTAAAAAAACCAATAAAACTAAAATACTTCATTTTTTTTAAAAAGGTCTTTATAAAAATAAAATCTTCAATGATGTTATAGTGAATAAAAGAAAAACAATGACTTCTGCAGCTTTCACTCAAAGGTACATGCCAGTTTAACAAATCTAAACTCCGCTTTTTCTGTTGTTTCCCCTCTTACTATCTTTAGTATGATTTATCTTTGAAGAGATTTAGTATGAAATAGAATAAAGACCTGTTTTTTGCTTTTGTATATCACCCATTCCTTAAAGTAGCATGAACCTAATTACCTCTAAAGCAGGACATTTAACTATGATATTGTTACAGAGCATTTGTGATATGTAAGACAGGATTCCCTGGAGCTCAGACAGTAAAGAATTCGCCTGTCAATGCAGGAGACCCGGGTTCAACCCCTGGGTCAGGAAAAGACCATGGAGAAAGAAATGGTAACCCACTCCAGTATTCTTGCCTAAAGAATTTCATGGACAGAGGAAACTGACGGGCTATAGTCCATGGAGTCGTAAAGAGTTGGACACGACTGAGCGACTAACACACTATATAAGATGTAGATTATAAATACTTGGGTCTACTTACCTGGAAATGTCAAACCCTTTAAATATCCAACAACATTAGTAACTGTTTCAAACTTTGTGACTGTTTGAATTTTCATGTTGACAATTCTTTCCTCTGCAAAAAAAAAAAAAAAGCAAAAACAAAACTAAAATACACTTATTTTTCTAAATTCTGCTGTTTTAATTTTTCTTGAAGCATCCAAATTTATTTATACAATATCCAAACAATTGAATTTTTCTAGGTAACAAATGCCACACTTTTTGGCAAATATGCATTGGAAAGTTTGTGTAGACAATTTTAGGTGCTTATTATACAATGATGACTAAGATACAATTACTAGCTTCGTAGAACTGTAGGGCCATAAAAGGGCTGTTTTATTTATTTATTTATTTTTAAAATTTATTTTAATTGGAGGCTAATTACTTTACAAAATTGTGGTGGTGTTTGCCATACTTTCACATGAATTAGCCATGAGTGTACATGTGTTCCCCATCCTCACCCTCACACCCACCTCCCTCCCAAAAGGGCAATTTTAAACTTCATATTAAAAACTGCATGGGGTTCAACAGGAAAACACACAGAACAAGATCTCAAGGATATGTGGGCAATGCTATTTAAACAATAATAATAATAATAATCAGATAAAAATATTTCCAAACAATTTTAAATACTTGCCTAGCTTCAAAACAAAATTGCATGTGGAAATAATTTAACCTTTTCTCTTTGATTCATTGCTACATTGCCACTTTGAAAACTGGAAAGCATTACACAAATTAAAAGAATAAAGATTTTTGAAGCTACAAGTATTTTTCAAATATTGGAGTTCTGTACTTATGTTTATATGTCTCTCACCTCTCTTCTAAATCTCTGCCAACTTCTCTGTCTCTTTAAGTTTTTCTATTCATGCTTGATAGTAAAAGATTTGACAACAAAGCAAAGACACCAATCAGAAAGGACTACAGTCACAGTCCTGAAGGGATCTTTGAGGGTCTTTGATGGATCACAAGTGTTAATCCTGTATCTGATGGATCCTGGGAAGTCTGAGGACTGGGGCGGTAGGGAGGAAGAAAGTACTGGTAGAAAGGTAGTTTCCCTAGGAGACATTCTAGGGCGGCCAAGTAAAAGTGTTGGGGTGGGGGTGACAATAAGAAAGCAGCTAATGCAAAGGAGGGGTTTCTCTCACCGCTCAGTAAGGGGTAAAGGATCTGCCTGCCAATGCAGGAAGCGTGGGTTTGATCTTTGGATATGGAAGAACTTCTGGAAGAGGAAATGGCAACCCACTCCAGTGTTCTTTTTTATATATATTTATATAATTTTATTTATTCATTTATTGGCTATACTGGGTCTTCATTGGTGTCTGGGCTTTTCTCTAGTTGCAGCAAGTGGGGGCTAGGCTCTAGTCGTGGTGCACTTCTCACTGCAGTGGCTTCTGCTCTTGCTAAGCATAGGCCCTAGGGTGCTCAGGCTGCAGGAGTTTCAGATCCTCGGCTCCAAGCCCAGGCTCAATAGTTCTGGCACACGGGCTAAGTTGCTCCGCAACATGTGGGATCTTCCCCGACCAGGTATTGAACCTGTGTCTCCTGCATTGGCTGTCAGATTCTTTACCACTGAGCCACCAGGGAAGCCCTCCACTCCAGTATTCTTGTCTGGAAAATCTTGTGGACAGTGGAGCCAGAGGGCAACAGTGCATGGGGTTGTAAAACAGTCAGACCCAACTAAGTTTAAAAAAAAAATTGCAAGACAGACACACTTTGCTGACAAGCCTTCAAATTGAACTTCTTACTGCCAGATGAAACTATTATGACAAATAAGTTGCTTCTTTCTTTGTAGTATGAAAGTGAGAGTGTTAGTCACTCAGTTGTGTCCGACTCTCTGCGACCCCATGGACAGTAGCCCACCAGACTCCTCTGTCCATAGAATTGTCCAGGCAAGAGTACTGGAGTGGGCTGCCATCCCCTTCTCCAGGGGATCTTCCTGACCCAGGGATTGAACCTGGGTCTCCCACATTGCAGGAAGATTCTTTATCTGAGATTCTCTGAGATTCCTTATCTCAGATTCTTTATCTGAGCCACTAGGGAAGCCCGAAATACTGGAGCGGGTTACCATTTCTTCCTCTAGGGGATCTTCCCAATCCAGGGGTCCGACCTGTGTCTCCTGCACTTCTTTACCACTGAGCTACTTTGAATGTGCCAAAGTAACAGCTCAAATAGAAAATCACTACACTAAAAAAATTATAACTAAAACAAGAGTAAAGAGACTTGAAGAGAATACCTGAGTGTCTCATATACGAAAAAAGGAAATCTGCTTAGAACTGAGCATCGTGGCTCTAATTAAGGAGCTACACGTTTTTGTTTACTTTTTAAAATCGGTATACTTTGTTTTTATAGAGCAGTTTCAAAAATACAGACTAGATGCATGAGACAAGTGCTCGGGGCTGGTGCACTGGGATGACCCAGAGGGATGGGATGGGGAGGGAGGTGGGAGGGGAGTTCAGGATGGGGAACACATGTAAATCCATGGCTGATTCATGTCAATGTATGGTAAAAACCACTACAATATTGTAAAGTAATTAGCCTCCAACTAATAAAAATAAATGAAAAAAAAAAATACAAACAGAGCAGAAAATACAGGATTCCCAAATATCCTTTCTCTCCTGCCTCTATTTGGCATCTTGCATTGCATGCATGCATGCTCAGTTGCATCCAGTTCTTTGTGACTCTATGGACTGTGATCCATCAGGAACATCTTTCATTAGCATAATCAATACCTGTTACCATTAATGAGACAATATTAATAAGTCCATAAATTCCATAAATCACATTGTTTTACTTGTTGTACTGTGTATTCTATGGGTTTTGACATAAGCAGAATGACAGGTATGCACCATTATAATATCATACAAAATAATTTCATTGCCCTAAAATTTTTCTGTGCTGTACCTATTTATTTTTCACTCTCTCCCTTCCTCTTAAGCTCCTGGCAACCACTGATCTTTTAAACGTCTCTACAGTTTTGCCTTTTCCAAAACATGATAGAGTTGGAATCATATGTTTGTTTTTAACATTTAATTCCCTGTTCTAGTTTTGTTCCAAACAGTTCAGATAAATGAACTTTAGATGAGGGAGTCATGACCTTATAGTTGTTGTTTTTAATATTTTTATTTTATTTTTGGGTTAGATACAGCTGAAGAATCATCTCTTGTTTCCTAGATTCAATATTAACTTTTTTCAAGTTCAGCAGTAAGACACCTGACAGTATGTACAAATGTACTGCAAACTGCTTGAAATATTACCTTATGATATAGTGACTTACAATTTATAATACCATTGACACACAAACATACTAATTCTTCCCTGTGGCTCAGACCTTAAAGACCTGCCTGCAATGCAGGAGACCTGGGTTTGATCCCTGGGTCTGGAAGATCCTTTGGAGAAGTAGTGGGAACCCATCCCAGTATTCCTGCCTGGAGAATTCTATGCACAGAGGAGCCTGGCAGCTACAGTCCATCGGGTTGCAAAGAGGACATGACTCAGTGACTCACACACACACTCACTCACTCATTCACTCACTCACATACTAATTCTCACTGGATCGTTTTTTGTTTTTCCACGAAACATTAGTGAAGCAGTTTCATTAATGTTAATATTGAGTTCCAATTTATACATGGATTTGTTTTTATCTTTGATAATATAACTCATTTTAACAGGGTCATACTGTTTTAATCAGCAGAAATTTGTCATGACTGAAATACTGGGTCCACTACCACCACTACCATCACCACTACCAGAATCACCATCATCATCTAATTTAACTATTCAATTTGGGGGAAATTTCCAAGCCTATTTTTATGAAAACTTTTACATTAGTTTGTCATGTGCCATGAAAAGACATTTCAGGATTTCATTAGTATTACATTAAATTAGCGAACCCATTTGAGAAAATTATATCTTTTATCTATTAGGGTATACTTCTCAATTTATTTCAGTTGATTTTATTTCTTTTAAAAAGTTTTGTATTTTTATTTATAAAAGATTTGCATGATTATCAAATTATTTTAAGTTTTCCCTGCTATAGTAAAAAAATATAGTGTTTAAAATTATTTTACAATGTATAAGCATGCTATTTAATTGCATATGTTAGTCTTATAAAATGCCCTCTTGTTACTCTTCTATAGGTTTTAATAGTTAATCTGTTTTCATTTTTGTTAATTTCACTGAGATACATACCAAAAATAGTTTTGTTTTTTCCCTTTAAATCTTTATAACTTATCTACTGTTCTCAACATTTTTTCTAGGACTGCCAGTGCACTGTGGGATGGCGGTAGTAAAAGCAGCATTCTTTGGTCCTTGTCTTGTCTTCTTCACTACAAATGTTTCTATAACTGTATTTTTTAAGTTATTTGCTACAGCTTTCTGGGAAATTACCTTTAAAAGTAAGATCACTTTTATATCTTCCTTTGCTAAGAGGTTTTAGCATAAACAGATATTGAATCATCTTTTGAGATTAACTGCAAGTCTTTTCACATTACAACATTAAAAAAAAAAATGCTTATATTCCTGGATTTAGCCCTTCTTGGTCATGATATTTTTTGTGTGTGTTTGGTTACTAATACTTTTAGAATATATGCATATATAAGTGACATTAATAATTTTACTTCTCTATTTTTTCCTGTCTGATTTTGATATGTAGATTATATTCTCACAAATATTTAGGGATCTTTTCATTGATTCTGTAAGAGTTATTCAGCACAAATTAACCATTTTACAAAGGAGAGGTAGTTTTAGTATATAAAACTATTTGGTACTGGTAATTTTTGTGTGTGTTGCAGGGAGAAGTACATTTTCACTCATTGTATATTTTCATTTTATTTCATTTAATATTTTCAAATTATTATTATTAATCAATATAAGCAAATTGATTCTTATGTTTATTTCTTTTAAATGTATCTAATTGTTCATTTTATTCTTGTTCTTCAAAAAATCATTCATTTATCTATGACTTTGCTTCCTCTTCTATTTCTAACATCAATTTACTTAGTCTATTTTTTTTAATCTTTTCATCAAGTTTACTATAGTTAATTTATTAGAATTTCAAGGAAACAGTTTTAGGGTTTATGGATCCTCAATCATTTTTCTTTATTTCTTGCTACAATATTATATTCTATGCTTATTAGTGGGTGTGTTAAGTTTTCCCTAATGTATTCTCTGTGTGTATGTGTGTTTAACTTAAATTCTTAAGTTAAGATGTTTAGCTCATTTCCTTTCAATTGTTACACATGTCCTTAAGGCCACAGATTTTCTTTTTTTTTTTTTAATTTGTATAGCATTTTATTATTTGCAAAGTACATTAACATCAACCATCTCATTTTACAGTTTCCTACCTGGAATGTATTTTGAGGAAGTAATTGCCTCACACTTTGGAGAAAGAACTGTGAACGGGACAGGCTTAAGTGACATATCCAAGGTTACAGGGAAAAGGAAGAGCAGAGGTGGGCCACCTGAATCTCTTTACCCAATGGAGTGCTGGCCCAGAGACAGCAAATGGTTTCATGATACCCAGTGGGTGAAACTGAAGAATGATACTCCTCTTTACTATTTTTTCTTGGAAGTACATTTCTTTCAGAAACATGTCCAGTGTAACCTGGGTAGCATTATATAGAAATATGTAAGGATTAAATTTACTACTATATAGCATATATTTTTTATTATTTATTTTAAATGAGTATTAAAATTATTTTTGAGTACTTATTACATTAGTACATTAAGTACACTAAGTACACTATTATTTTTAATGAGTACTAATAAATACCCACCCACTGGGTAAAACCTCCACAATAAAAAGGAACCACAGACCTCCAGAATACAGAAAGCCCACTCCAGACACAGCAATCTAAACAAGATGAAAAGGCAAAGAAATACCCAACAGGTAAAGGAACATGAAAAATGCCCACCAAGTCAAACAAAAGAGGAGGAGATATGGAATCTACCTGAAAAAGAATTTAGAATAATGATAATAAAAATGATCCAAAAAAAACAAAAAAAAGATTCAAAATTTTGAAAACAAAATGGAGTTACAGATAAATAGCCTGGAGACAAAGATTGAAAAGATGCAAATAATGTTTAATAAAGACCTAGAAGAAATAAAAAAGAGTCAATTAAAAATGAATAATGCAATGAATGAGATCAAAAACACTCTGGAGGGAACAAAGAGTAGAATAACGGAGGCAGAAGATAGGATAAGTGAGGTAGAAGATAAAATGGTGGAAATAAATGAAGCAGAGAGGAAAAAAGAAAAAAGGATCAAAAGAAATGAGGACAACCTCAGGGACCTCTGGGACAATGTGAAACGCCCCAACATAGATTTTCTATGTAGCTGAAGTACATTAATTTTGATATATGGTGTTATTATCTCACAAATTCTAACATTTTTAAACTTCTATGATAATTATTTCTATAATAAATGTATTAGTCCAAAGAATTTTCAAAATATTCAAATACATGGTATGGGTTACTGCTTTAATACTGATGTTTAGCTTAATTTACTTAATGAAATGAAAGCAAGGTCTATATGCTGATAATTTGATTTTATGTGAGATTTATTTTGTGACACTGGCAGGCTATTATAAATGATAAATAGAGACTAAACATTTTTATAAATGTTCCATATAAAGAATGTGCATTCCCTATTACATAGTTACAGCATTTCATTCATAGGTCCAGTAAATCAAGCTTGAAAATTGTGTAGCTCTAATTTCACTGTTCTACATACTTTCTCTGTCAATTATTGAGACATTTTATAGTTTCCCATACGATGTTAATTTATCAATTTATCTTGACATTCTTATATTTTTTGACTAGTTACATGTATGCAAGCTTGGAATTGCTACTATTCCCTGATTTCTATAGGGATTTATATAGATTATTTAGAATGGGCTTCCCTGGTAACTCAGCTGGTAAAGAATCTGCATGCAATGCAGGAGACCCTGGTTCTATTCCTGGGTTGGGAAGATCTGCCGGTGAAGCAATAGGCTACCCACTCCAGTATTCTTGGGCTTCCCTGGTGGCTTAGCTGGTAAAGAATCAGCCTGCAATGTGGGAGACCTGTATTCGATCCCTGAATTGGGAAGATCCCCTGGAGAAGGTATCACTGTGTTTGTATGTATAGGGCTTCCCTAGTAGCTCAGCTGGTAAAGAATCCGCCAATTCCTGGGTTGAGAGGATCCCCTGGAGAAGGAAACAGCTACCCACTCCAGTATTCTGGCCTGGAGAATTCCATGGATTCTATAGTCCATGGGGTCTCAAATAACAATTATTCTTTACATCATTTCTATCCCAATTATACCCTAAAGCTTCCCCCCACATTAATACAATTATTCCATATTTCTTTTGCTTAGTATTTCTCCACTACATATTTTCCCAGCATTGCCTTTGTTTTTACCAGGCATCCCAGGGGGCATCTCTGGCTTGGATACAATTTTTATGTTAATATTTTGGCTTTGTGTTTCTATATTACAATATTAGTAAAAATTCTAAGCCAGGATTTTTTATTTCTAAAGTCATTTAAATTTTTATTTTTATTTTTTATCCAGAGCTCAAGCAGAAGAAAGCTTTTCTTCATCAGTAGGAGGATTCCTTTCCAGTTTTCCCACGTCAATGCCATGGTCCTGGTTTTACACAGATGTTAGTTATAACTCTTTGCTCCCTATAGCTCCATAACCATGTCCTTGTTCCCATGTGAGTTCTATGTTCCCACTCTAATTTACCTAATTCACTGGGACCCATAACCTTTCCCAACACCTGGAAATTATACAGTCAATTTTTCTGTTTATTTCCCTGATTTTTCATTCTGTCTTTGTGTTTCCTTCTGGACATTTTACTTTTTTTTTTTTTTGATAGATGCTTTCAAAAACATTTCTTCTTATATTTCATACAGAGTTCCTAGACACTTGCATGGACAGATTTCAAATTATTTTACCTGCCCTCTTCTACATCCTGAAGTGTAACTTATTTAAAAGAAACATAGAGGTCTGAGAAAGTAAAGACAATTTCTTTTACAAGGATGCTAAGATTACATTGGTTCTTTCCAGCTGAGAGAAGGACTTCCTTATGAGTCACAGGCCCAAGATCAGGTCCAAATAATGGCATGCAACATACCAAAACACTGCCTTTCATTTACTTAGGTACAACCCAACATATGATGTCGATCCTAATAATGTTGTTTCATAATAGACCATACCCATGTCTAAAAGCAAATGTTCACATAGCCTGTTTTCCTTCACTAAAATCAGTACTATGATCACACTCTCCATTTTAATGATAAATATCAGTAAAATCTTAGATAAACTTTCATATTCATAGCACATCTATTGCTGTTGGCATTGCTAATTTAAATACCCATTGGTAAAGCAATACTACTCTTCATAGCAATAACACTGGCAATCTTGTGCTTTGGAATTTATCCTACAAGGATAATTGAACTCTTTGCAGTATAATTTTAATAGCAATTACAGACAACAACATAGATTTCCTAAACAGGGAAATTACTTAGAAAATTGCAATAAAATGTGAGACTGTTAAAATGTAAAATACTATGTAGAAACATAGATACACTATAAATGAAAAGAACACAATACAAAGAGATACACATGATGACTTAACTTAGCATTTATGGGCATGTTTAGAAAGAGAGATTAATAAATGAAGCATAACCTGGGTTAGGAAGAGACATCTCTCCAAAGAAGACAAACAGATGGCCAAGAGGCACAGGAAAAAATTTTCAACATCACTAATTACTTAAAAATGCAAATTGAAACTACAATGAAATATCACTTCACACCAGTCAGAAAAGCCATCATCAAAAAATCTGTGAGCAATAAATGCTAGAGAAGGTATGGAGAGAAGGGAAACTTCCTACACTTGGTACAACCAATGGAGAAGTTGGTATGGAAGATCCTTTAAAAAACTAAAAATAGACCACCACATGATCTTGCAATCCCTTTCCTGGGCATGAATCTGGAGAAATACATGGTTCAAAAGGATACTATGCACCCCAATGTTTGTTATAGAGCTATTTACAACATCCAAGTCATGGAAGCAACCTAGATGTCCATTAACAGATGAATGGATAAAGATGATGTGGTATATTTTTACAATGGATTATTCAGCAGTTAAAAAGAATGTAATAATGCCATTTGTATCTAGATAGACCCGAAGATTATCATACTAAGTGAAGTAAGTCAGACAGAGATAGACATATATGCTATTTCTTATATGTGGAATCTAAAAAATAATAATAATAATAATAATAGAGTGAACTTATTTACAAAGCAGAAATAGAAAATGAGCTTATGGTTACCAGGGGGGATTGTGGAGGGAGAGATAGATTGAATGTTTGGGATTTACATGTACACACTCCTATATTTAAAATAAAATGCTTTTCCATGAAAAAAAAATTAGGAAACATGGAAAAGGCAAGATCATATAAAGATAAGTAAACAAAACATAGACAAAAACAGACTGAAGACCCCATAGGTGATTTAGATACATGAGTTACATGAGAGGGTTCAACTATAAAAAGTACTTATAATTTGTGTTGTTTTCTGAATGTAAGATTTATTTATTTATTTATTTTGAATGTAAGATTTAAATGAAAATGTTTAAAAGCTAAAATTGTTTGACCTAATGACCAGTGACTTAGTTCAGAAAGATATTTATCCATAAAATACAATCCATTAAAAGCATAAAATCTATTTTTTTAAAAAAATTTATGTAGTTTTAATTGAATTGTGCTATAAATGTAAAATGCACACCAGACTTTGAGGTCTTAGAATAAAAAAAAGAATAAATTATTTCATTACTAAGCATGCATACGGATGGCAATAGAGAGATAATATTTTGGATACCTTAAATTAAATAAAATGCAATATCAAAATTTAAAAAAAAAACCTAAAAAAATTTGGATTAGGAAGTCCTGCCTTTATCAGTTGGGATGTTGGAATCTTGACCTGTGGACTATAAGGGAAGTACCAAGAGAGCTCTTCTTTAAAGGAGATAGCCAACTGATAAAAGTGGAAGGAATGCGGACTTAGAAGGTAACCATTGGCATCTTGGCAATGACTAGTTGGGCAGGAAACATCAGTGAAATTGAAACTAGTAGATAAAGGTAGAAATGGTGGGGGTAAGATGTTTGTGTGATTGCAAATGCTTATTGATTACTCTAAAAAAAAGAATAAAGAGTAACTTTGATGAGATCTAGTGGGCACCACTTTAATCAAGTGATTAAAGGTAGCTTTACCAGTTATGGAACAAATTAATATCAGCTATGAGAAAAACACAGTCTCACTTCCATAACATTACTGCCAATGATTCAGAGTCTGAACTTATTCACAAGAAACATCAGATAAAACTAGGCTGGGGAACACTCTGAAGATAACTGGCACTTAAGCTTTAAAGGAGATAAAGTAACAGAAAAAAAAAAAAGTAGAAACTATTCCAGATTGAAGGAAATTTGAGACTTGATAACTTCAAGACATGAGTCTAGTTTAGATCTATTTGATATTTAGGACACTATTGGGACAATGACAAAAACTGAATGGGGCCTTGGAGTGCATGTAGAAATGCGTCTACAAAGAACTTTTCTTTGTGCTATTCTTGCAACTTTTCTATAAGTTTGAATGTATTTCAAAATAATAAAAATACTTTTGAAATTAGAAAATCCTGGGGAACCTTTAGATGCAGTTTGTTATTTGAAAAGTTAGAGCATATATATATGTGTATACATTACTACTTTAAGATAACATTTCCAGCTCACGTTTACTAAATGTTTTCTGTCTTTCATATTCCATAGCTGGATGGCAGCTTTACATTTGATATGTGGAGTTCAAAAGATTTCAAGATGACAAAAATGTGTTCCACTCAGAGAACATTTGTATTCAAATAGGGTGAGGAATGTCAGAGCTAAAAGACATAAAAGCATCTGCCTCTCTCCAGCCCTTAATTTAATCATGTTGCAGGAAAAATTATCTGCTACAGAAATTTTATTCCAGTGATAATTTTGTCTTGCATTTTTGTTGCTGTTATGAACTGATTCTCAGTCATCTTCTTCCCCAATAGCTAACAAAGCTTCATCTCCACCTGCACTGTAAGCTTACCCAGTATTTAGGAAAAATTCCAACATCATTTAGAGAGATTTGGGCACTAACAATTGCTGCTAACTTTTGACTTCCAGCTGCAATGATTAACCATTTGTTTGTTTCTAAGATAAAGTTCTTCCTAGAGATCCTAATTTTAGTTGAATATTTGTCTCATTCTGTGTACCCATCTCTCTCTCTTGGCTACCTGAACTTAGAATTTCTTGGGTTGGGCTCTAAATTATTGTTTCAATTTTCTTGCATCCCAAGAAATGGAATCTGCTCTAGAATCATAGTTTTGATTACTGAGACTTTGTAATCTTCTAAAATACTTCCTAAATACCAACTGTTTCCCTGACTATCTGAGTATAAAATGCTTCTGGATTATATACCGTCATAAAATATACCATACCCATGGTGGGTATTCCCTTTTTTTACATGGGATTTTCCTGTTGTCAAGGGTATTTTTGAACTGACACTAGAGACTGGATATTATATGTTCTAGACAAAAAGTCTTATTTTAAATGTTTATCAATTGATATAGCATACACTGATAAATCAGAAAGGATTGGCAGCAAGTAACTAGAATATCCACACTAATGTATACAAACTGATAATTGGACCTGTCCTAAACACCATGTTCTTCCTGCCATATTGAACTTTTCTCAGGAATTGAATTTCCAATAGATCCGTCAGTAAGTGCAGGCTTATGCAAAGGGGTAATTCCAGTCTTAGGACCCAGCTCCGTCCTTCGTGACTCACCTCACATGAATCAATGGGACTTGCCTTACCGTGTCCTGGATACTGACAAAAGCATCAGCCTTAAGAAAATGTACTTTTTTTTTTCCTAAACACACTGAGTGTTCTATTATAAACCCTAAGAATTAATTTCACATTTATAGGAATTAGAATTAGTTGAATACAAATCACAAAGAAGCATCCCACATCAAGATGATAAGACTCATGCAGGACAAGTGACTTGGTCTCACAGACAAGTGAGTGTAAAAAGAAGAAAAGGAGGATCATACTACATTAGAAGAAATATGATTTTTAGGTCTAGACTGGATATTGGTTTGAATAAACCCACTATGCAAAGACTAGGGTGATTAGTAAAACTTAATGTAGTCTGTACATTAAGAAAGATTAAATTTCCTATCATGATGAAGTAGAGATACTTAATTTTCAAAATAAATTCCATAGTGTGAGGTATGATCTCATTTGGTTATATAACATATTTATATATAAATCTAGATGAATGTATAGCAAGGTATTGATAGTTATAATTATTGGGTATTAGGAATGTGTTCTAGATTAAATTGTGTCCCTTAAAATTCATATGTTGAAGCCCTCAATTCCAATCTGGCTGTATTGGAAAGGAAGGAAACAGAACATTTAAAGAGAAAATTGAAGTTAAGAGAGATCCTAAGAATGGTACCCTAATCTGATTGGATTGGGGGTCTTAAAGGAAAAGGGAGAGACATAAGAGATCTGTTACTCTCTGTGTGTGTACACAGAGGAAAGGCCATGTGAGGACTCAGAGGAAGGAAGTCCTCTATAAACCAGGGAGAGAACTCTGACCAGAATCCAAATTCTCTGGCACTTTAAGTTGGGAATTCCCAGCTCCAGAACTGTGAGAAAATAAATGTCTGTTGTCTAATACATTCAGTCTGTTGTATCTTATTATGCAAGCCTAAAATGACTAACAAAAAATATAATCTGTTTGCATATTTTTGCTTATCTATTTTCTAACTCAGTAAATAGTAACCAGATTGTAATAACAGAGATCACATTTGAAAAGAAAAAAATATGCATGAATACTCCCAAAATATGTTTTAGTACTATAAAAATTTGGTTCTGAAAAAGCAAGACTAGCAAACATATTAAACAGAAACTATTTGCTTGGTCTCTTTTACCACAAACTTTTAGGCAATAGTAGCTAACCCATGTCTTTAGTGAACACACAAACATAGATAAATCCATGTATGTATGTACTCTTGTGAGCTTGCAAGCACTTGGAAAAAAAAATAAAGTTTAATTAAATATTATTATTTTAACTAGCAAAAGTATCTAAACTGGAAAATATTTTGAAGAATGTAAACACCAGGAACCTCTTGAGAAACCTGTATGCAGGTCAGGAAGCAACAGTTAGAACTGGACATGGAACAACAGACTGGTTCCAAATAGGAAAAGGAGTATGTCAAGGCTGTATATTGTCACCCTGCTTGTTTAATTTACATGCAGAGTACATCATGAGAAACACTGGGCTGGATGAAGCACAAGCTGGAATCAAGACTGCCAGGATAAATATCAACAACCTCAGATACACAGATGACACCACCCTAATGGCAGAAAGTGAAGAACTAAAGAGCCTCTTGATGAAAGTGAAAGAGGAGAGTGAAATAGTTGGCTTAAAGCTCAACATTCAGAAAACTAAGATCATGTCATCCAGTCCCATCACATCATGGCAAATAGATGGGGAAACAGTGGAAACAGTGGCAGAGTTTATTTCTGGGGGCTCCAAGATCACTGCAGACGGCGACTGCAGCCATGAAATTAAAAGGCACTTACTCCTTGGAAGGAAAGTTATGACCAACCTAGACAGCATATTAAAAAGCAGAGACATTACTTTGCCAAGAAATGTCCATCTAGCCAAGGCTATGGTTTTTCCAGTGGTCATGTATGGATGTGAGAGTTGGACTATAAAGAAAGCTGAGCACCAAAGAATTGATGCTTTTGAACTGTGGTGTTGGAGAAGACTCTTGAGAGTCCCTTGGACTGCAAGGAGATCCAACCAGCCCATCCTAAAGATCAGTCCTGAGTGTTCATTGAAAGGATTGATGTTGAAGCTGAAACTTCAATACTTTGGCCACCTGATATGAATAGCTGACATTGGAAAAGACCCTGATGCTGGGAAAGATTGAAGGCAGGAGGAGAAGTTGACGACAGAGGATGAGATGGCTGGATGGCATCACTGACTCAATGGACATGAGTTTGGGTAAACTCCGGTAGTTGGTGATAGACAGGGAGGCCTAGCAGGCTGCAGTCCATGGGGTTGCAAAGAGTCAGACACAACTGAGCGACTGAACTGAACTGAAACACCAGGAAAAAATAGCTTTCACCTTCTTTGTATCTAAGAGTGAAAACTAACATATTTTTATACATATTTCAGCCTGAACAGTCTACATATCACAAATCATCATATTAGTCAGCAGGCTAGTCATCTGTAATACTCCATGCTGCATATTTTCTATTTGTCCTTCCGGATCTGTGTTCATTCTTTAACCAGCTCTCTGACCCAGGAAGCTAACCTCTGTAGAGTACATCTACCTGACTACTTTACACTTGGCTCCAAGCTGATTTTAGCAAATGGAAAACATCAAGTGAGAGAGAAAGATTATTTTCCATCACCTTTCTGACTGGTCACTTGCTGGCAGTAACTGTATTCCATAGCTGAAATCCACAGCTTCAACAGGCCAGCCTCTCCTGAAGCTAAAATACTTGCCAGTTCCTGTAACTACTTTCTTTTTTTGCCACTTCAGGTTTCATTTCAGTTCAATCGCTTAGCCATGTCTGACTCTTTGCGACCCCGTGGACTGCAGCATGCCAGTCTTCCAAGTCCATCACCAACTACCGGAGCTTGCTCAAACTCATGTCCATCGAGTCAGTGATGCCATCAAACCATCTCATTCTCTGTCATCCCCCTCTCCTCCTGCCTTCAATCTTTCGCAGCATCAGGGTCTTTTCCAATGAGTCAGTTCTTTGCATCAGGTGGCCAAAGTATTGGAGCTTCAGCTTCAGCATCTGTCCTTCCAATGAATATTCAGGACTGATTTCCTTTAGGATGGACTGGTTGGAACTCCTTGCAGTCCAAGGGACTCTCGAGTCTTCTCCAACACCACAGTTCAAAAGCATCAATTCTTTGGCTTTCAACTTTCATTATGGTCCAACCCTTACATCCATACATGACTACAGGAAAAAACATAACTTTGACTAGATGGACCTTTGTCAGCAAAGCAATGTCTCTGCTTCTTAATATGCTGTCTAGGTTTGTCATAGCTTTTCTTTCAAGGAGCAAACATCTTATAATTTCATGGCTGCAGTCACCATCTGAAGTGATTTTGGAGCCCAAGAAAATAAAGTCTGTCAGTGCTTCCATTGTTTCCCCAGCTATTTGCCTTTGAAGTGATGGGACCAGATGCTATAATCTTTGCTTTTGAATGTTGAGTTTTAAGCCAGCTTTTTCATTCTCCTCTTTCACTTTCATCAAGAGACTCTTTAGTTTCTCTTCACTTTCTGCCATTAGGGTGGTGTCATCTGCCTATCTGAAGTTATTGATATTTCTCCTGGCAATCTTGATTCCAGCTTGTGCTCATCTAGCCCAGTGTTTCTCATAACGTACTCTGCATAGAATTTAAATAAAAAGGGTATATAGACTTGACATACTCCTTTCCCAATTTAGAACCAGTCATTGCTCCATGTCCGGTTCTAACTATTGCTTCTTGACCTGCATACAGATTTCTCAGGAGGCAGATAAATGGTCTGGTATTCCCATCTCTTGAAGAATTTTCCACAGTTTGTTGTGATCCCCACAGTCAAGGGTTTTGGCATCGTCTGTAAAGCAGAAGTAGATGTTTTTCTGGAAGTCTCTTGCTTTTTCTTCACTTCTTCACTTTAGGTTTAGAAGGAATAATAACTAGTCATCCCTTTTCTGTTTCCATTTTCATTCTCCATAGGCCCCTAACTAAATTTCCTTGGATTGCACAGTTTAGTGCATCATTGATTTCCTGATGACAGCCTGATTTATACGTTGAGCAACTTGGGTATTTTCACTGAGTCATTCATTTGTGTTGCCAGGAAAGAAATGAGAGTAGGGTGCCTTTTCTAGTAACATGGTGGGCTCAGATGTTCAGACCAGCTCTCCCATTAAACATAATTTAAAATGCTGAATAAAATATGTAACAAATCTTGTTAATGGCATCTACGTTCTAGCAAGAAAGTAAGGAATTACTAGATGAAAATATAGGTTGTGATGGGAACCCAGATAAGTAAAGTAATAAAGCTGAGGGAAATGTATTAAACCTGGAGAACTTTTTAGTTTTGATAGCTTTGTGGGCTACAAAGGTCAGAAGAAAAGCCCCTGGGCCTCTCCAAGCTGGAGAGAAGAAAGTATTTCCAAAAAAGAGACTCTTCCTCCATGAAGTAGGAATCCTAAAGGACGGCTCTTCCCACTCCCTCCCAAGAGATGTACCACAGAGCAGAGCAGGAGAGGAGATACCCAAGAAGGAATAATACTAGGGTAACTCTAAAAGAATACAAAAAGTATTGATAACTTCTAAAAGAGTAGAGGAAAAAATATTATGGAAAAATATAAGACTAAAAGGAGATACAAAATAAAAGGAAAATATGTGGTACAAAGTAGAAACCCAAATCAAGGTGAAAAATATAAGCATAAATATGTTAGTAATAACATTAAATATAATGGATTAGATGCTCCAGATAAAAGATTGGATTGCACATAAAATACAAATCATTTGCTTTTTTTCGGCATGCTAAAAAAAGACACAGAAAGGTTGAAAGTAAGAAATGATATAGCATAAAGACACTGACTGAAAAAAAAAACTTAAAAGCTAAAGTAGCTAAATTAGTATCAGGTCAAATCAAATTAGATATAAAGATAACTTTATCTAATAATTGTTTTAGCCAACCTGGAATATTTGATATATTTGAATTTATAAACACCTAAGAAGTGACTACAAAATATATAAATCAAAAATTAATAGAACTACAAGATAAAATAAATACTTACTGTGGGAGATTGTAGTGCTCAAAATAAGATGCAAAATATTTGAATGACCTAAGATGCTTGGTTTAAATAGACATGTATAACACTCTACACCTGACATTTATATAGTACACACTGTTTTTACAGTCTCACGGGACATTGAATATGTACTGGATTATAAAGGAAACCAGAAAGAATTGAAATAATATAGAAATAAAGTAGAAACAATACATTCTAACAAAAATTCACATTGCTTATCTCTTCCTCAGAAAAGTATGATATCCCCATACTACATGGCATACATTAATAACTTCCTGGAGAAGGAAATAGCAACCCACTCCAGTATTCTTGCCTGGAGAATCCCACGGACAAAGGAGCCTGGTGGGCAACAGTCGATGGGGTTGCAAAGAGTCGGACACGACTGAGCGACTCACACATACAAAGCATAGCAGAGAGAGTCAGGGCACTTCCAACCAGAGTAGAATTCCAAAGGGTGCTGCATAGAGGAGGTGGCACTTACATGGAGTTTTAGAGGAATTTGTGGCTTTACAACTTGCAAGACATATGTGGATAATACTGAATAAAATAATGGTGAAAAACTAGACACATGAAGGGAATGGCAGGACATAGACCCAGAAAGGCATTCAGAAATCTCTGGCAGTTTCTAGAATAGTAAATAACAATGGTCACCCATTGTGGAAAAAAGGATTATGAAAAATGATCTTCAAAATATAAAGGTAGGGTATGCTGTGATGGGTTTATATATAAACTTCAGAGTTTAGTTGGAACTTCCATAATTTGGAAGGAGTGACATGTACTTAAATGACATGTGATAAGAATGCAAGACCCTCTAAAAACTGCTGAGGAATCATTAAAAGTTAGAAAATACTTGTTAAAGGAATTGTCTTTAAGTCTTCCTGGCAAACAACCAAACAAAACTCTAGACTGGATCCAAGCTAAATCATTTCCCAAAATCAAAGCTGTCAGGATGGAAAGCTGGAAACTCGATAAGTTCTGCTAAATGACAGATCTGTGTCACCCTCTGTAAACCCAACCTGTACTCCCTGGGAAACAGAGACATGACTGTACTTTCTGTGGACTTTGGACAATAGGTTTCCCACCTATGTTCACTCTGTTTAAGACCCTTGATGAACAGACCTTCAAAGTGATTTCTGAAGCTTTTTCTTCCTTTTGTCTGAGGACTTCAGACTGGCAGCTCATCAAGGCTGATCTTTAGTTCTGTAGATTGCTCTGTTGTCAGCTTCCTGCTCAGACTCCTAGGTTCACTGTGCAACTGGCAGCTTGAAGAGGCATAAAATTGGGGTATCACCAGTATAGTTTAGTGATTCCTAACATCTAGCTTGCATCTGTCACAAGATCTATCAGTCTTTCCTACAGCAGTCTATCTAGCTCACTGAATTCTTTAAAGAGTGGCCATCATACCTATATGAATGCTTTGTAGGAGTTGTCTGAATAAATTATATTTTTCCTCATGTTCTTCTAGATATTTTCCTCCATATTGATGGCTAGAAGCTATTAAAGCCCATGCTGCTCTAAAATAAGCTTTCAATTCTCTTTTACTTCAGATCTACTGGGGAATTCTCTTCTACAAAGTCTCCAAAAGCCAAGCCACACCATATCACATCCAAAGTGAAAGTGTCAGTCACTCAGTTATGTCCGATTCTTTTGACCCCATGAACTGTAGCCCACCAGGCTCCTCTGTCCATGGCATTTTCCAGGCAAGAATACTAGAGTGGGCAGCTATTCCCATCCAAACTATCCCATTGTCTACTTCACATACATATACACACATGCACACACACACAGATCAAGACATTTTTTTTTTTTTACCTGAATAGCACAACGTACTCCTGAATCTTTCACATACAGCAGCACTGGCTACACTGAACAATATGATTAGTCTCAGATGCAAAAAACAACAATGCTAGACTTATTTTTACTAACATTTTTTGTTAGTGGATGTCTCCTCAAAAGCTAATTTGTATTATTTGCCAAAAAATTGTAAAATGACCAAAGTTTTTAGATAATATTTTCAGTACATCTTTTTACACTACTGTTCAAGAAATGACAATAATGCATACTTTAATTTAACAAATCAGAAATATAGATCTTCAAAATTCATTTTAGGTGTATAAGAATTATAAACATAATCAGAAGAGATTAAATTCTTCTGATAAAAATATTTTGAACAAAGAACATATAAAATTATGAATACCGAAATAAGAGTTACATATAGTTATGTATGTGTGAAGATATATGATCTGAAGATATATGATCCAAATTTACTTAGATCCAAATTTACT
This sequence comes from Cervus elaphus, assembly GCF_910594005.1. NCBI lineage: Eukaryota > Metazoa > Chordata > Mammalia > Artiodactyla > Cervidae > Cervus > Cervus elaphus. The sequence goes on along the minus strand of NC_057833.1, from coordinate 28,099,888 downwards.
AATGATGCTAAGTTTTATGCATCATAGTAAGTCATTTTCTTCTATTTATCAAAAGTAATTTAAACATATTAAAATATTTCTTTTAACATGATTAAGGCTTTCCACTCTGTATTATACTAATGGATTTTATACTTTCTCATCTAATTTTTTTTTCACTGCAGTCATGGTTTTTAATGACAAGCTCAGATTGATATATGAAAATTCAAATTCCCAGCTATTGATTGACTCTCAAGGACAAAGATTGACAATATATAATCAGTGAGTAAGACCTACAGAAAATAAGGTCATGGGAAATTAAATGGCATCAATATCTAATTATTTAGTCAATGCAAAAAAATCTGTTTTTCTTCTGCTTGTTTTTCTATCCCTTATATAATTTTCTTAGTTCTCCCAGGACTTGCCATATAAATAACATCCTCTTCACTACACTTTGCTGAGCCTGTTATATGCATGCAGAAATTCTTTAGTTTAGTATAAGTTTTACAGTATCAGTGGCATGACTTTTGTTTATAAGTAACTGAAAATCAAACAAATAAGTTGACATTTAAAAAGGTAATGTATCGGCATATATATGGCTAATTCAGTAGCTATGGCTTCAGACAAGGCTTTATTTAGGTATCAAATGATGTGGACAAGAGTTAGTCTGTCTCTCACACTCTCTCTCTTTACATTATTCATCTACCCCTTCCTCACCTTGGTTCCATTGCCAGGTATTATGCCCTCAAGGTCCTCAGAAGGACCAAAGTATCCCAGAGTTATATGATTTCTTATTCAGTTCTACCATTAAAATTAGCCATTGCTCAAAGTCCAGAGATTGAGTCATGTCTCTGGCCAAGTTTGCATCATCCTTGAACCAGCTGTCATTACATGGTTGATGTGATAAGCTGATAGACTTGAGGCAATCAGGATCTCCTTCTACAGATTAAGACAGGAGGGACTCTGACTGTTTATTGAATAAACCAATCAATTAAATCTGGACTTAAGTCTGATCTTTTCAACGTCTGATGCTTTTCTTACAAGGAAATTATTAGTATAGTGTTAATTACATATTTTAGCAAATAGAGCTCATTATCAAATTTGGGGGCTAAGACTAGAAGATAGAAAAAGCTAAACAAAAAGCTTCTCAAGAACTTCTTTCCTATTTTGAGGACGAAGTCTTAGCATTGTTTTCTATAGTTCCTACTATGTTCAATCAATAATCAGTTTAAGAGGTTCTCAATCTACAGAACTTTAAAAAACCTGTCTCTAAGAAAGGGCAATTCTGAATGCATTCAGGGCCTTTTTAAAAGTTTTTTAGGCTTTTTCAAAACATATTTTATTTTTTTATGCTTTTGTTGTCAGGAGAAAACAAATGAGATAAAACATGGGTATCTGAGCCTCTGGGTCTGGACACCAAAGGGACCCCTCAAGTTGAATTTCACAGCCAACTAGATACAAAATTAACAATATATAAAGAGAGTCTCTCCTTTAGAAGTCTAATGCTGAGGCTGGAGGCAGAAATAAGATGCAGCCCATGACTTTCCTCCCACCACAGGTAGCTTAACTACTTCAGTTTTATCCTGTGTGGTCCAACTAGGCCTGACAAACTGCTCTGCAGTATAAGAAGCATCTCTCCAGCAACGATGCGTAAAGACAGAGGGATTTTTTAGTCAATTGCAGGAATTAGGCTTTAATGCTTTCTACTAAAAGACTTCATACCACAGATAGCTGACTGCTATCCACTGAATCTTGGCAGGCAACAAGCCTGCTGAAGCTGAAACTGAGAACTGATGTTAAGCAGATTTTCATGAATGTACAAAATGCTTTATTTGTAAAGCTGCTTTTCTTACTTGCAGTTCAAAATTCTTTTCTTCTTTTTTTAATCTCTCAGCTTGGTCAACTCTCAATCTTTATAGAATTACTTTCGAAAAGCCAGAGAAGAGAAAAAGAAGCTCATATCAACAAAAATGTTTTTGTTTTTTTTTGAGAAAGAATAATCCTAAACATGCAATCAAACATTAAAATTGATCATGGGCCTTATAAAAACTATAAGACACACAGAAAGACATTAAATACTTTACCATTATTTGGAAGTTCTAGAGGGCTACAGGCACCGTTTGTGGTTCTATCCTTTGGCAAAGAGATGAGTTTTGCAACAAGAGATGCTGAAATGGGCTGCACTAGTAGAGAGGTGAGGTTTGATCGGTTTTGTCTAAAGCTTCCATCTGTATTCAAAAGAGAAAAACAGAATCCTTAGCAAACAGAAATTAAAGACACTTGAAGAGCAGGTTTTCTATAATAAGTATTTAAATGATGAGTGGTAAGTTTTTTTTTTAACTCATTTGTGTGTTTACTCCTTAGTTATACTGTCTCCTTGTTAAAAATGATTTGAGATACTTGATAAGAAAAATTCAGTCCAAATAGCATTATGTAACCTAGTTCATGACGGCAGATTGTACAGAGGTGTTTACTTCCATTCGCTACTGAAATGACAGCAAAGGGATAGAAAAGCATCAATCCACAGGGGCAAAGAGAAGAGGAGACACACTAGTAGTAAGACACTAGAAGTTGGAAAGCAGATGAGTGTCAACCGATACGACAGACCAAGGAGAACAAAACCTAAGCCGGCAGAGTGAAGAAGCTGAAAAGCAATGCAGTTGTATCATAGAACCCAGAGAGACTTGAGAACTGACAATATCAGCTACCTATTAAAAAGGGGGTAAAGGAAGGGCTGAAAACAGCAGGGCTTGGTCAAATTCTGATTGTGAAGGAGTCTCTCCTCCTGAACCCCTCACTCATTCAGTCAATATGAACAGCGCCTGGTCCTCCTTCCAGCAGAGACTGTAGGTGGGACACTGAACAGGGAGATGCCAGACACAGGGAAGGGTATCTCCGATCCTTTAAATGGGATGGTGCGATGGTTGCTAAGACCCTTCAGATGCCTTGTTCTCATTGGTGCACAGAATCCTTCGTTCCAGGTGTGTGCCTGTGTGCATGCTAAGTAGTAGCTTCCGTCATGTCCCATTCTTTGTGACCCCATGGCCAGGCTCCTCTGTCCATGGAATTATCCAGATAAGAATACTGGAGTGGGTTGTCATTTCCTCCTCTAGGGAATCTTCCTGACCAGGGATTGAACCTGCATCTCTTGTGTCTCCTGCATTGGCAAGCAAATTCTTTGCTACTGAGCCACCTGGGAAGCCCCATAGAAATGTAAACAGTGACTTTTTAATACAAAAATAAACATCATTCTTCAGGAAAAAAGAAAAAAGGGAAAATGTCAGGGTTGAGGGAACATGGAAACCTATGAAAGAAAATGAAATCTTTATATCTTTCATAGTGGTAAGTCAATATAATGGATACAACTGAAAAATGAGTTCAACTCTTAAACATACTCTTGAGAGGCAGTGAGATAAATATGAAAAATAGGTAACAACCAAAAATGTTGAAAGCATTTTAGTGCTTGCTTTGGGGATATAGACAAAGCAGAGAGAAACACAGGGAAGGATGAGAGAAGGTGATACATTTTTATAAATGTGTCTAAGCTTTGTAGAAATTTCTATTTATATTCATCTATAACTTTGAAAAAATAAAAATTAAATGAAAATAAGGAGAAAAACAACTATGGTAACACAAGCAAGAGAAAATTACACAAGTATTCAGAATAAATAGAATGAAAAGAACAAACTCCACATAAGGGAAAAAACTAAAACAAAAAATACATTTTTATTCAGTTTATATTATTTATACTGACTCAGAAAGTGAAATACACAACAGAATGACTATCAGGCAGCCAATAATGTTTGTGAACGCAGAGCTGTATTTTTCAGAACTTTTATTAGAGAAAATCATTGCCACAGGTTTTCTCAGAATTTAATTTGATAGGACTGCAGGGGGTGCAGAACTCGAGAATACTGGTATCCAGGCTCCAGGAGGCAGATTATTAATGACACAATATGATATGGAAGCCTTTCCTTGATTTATCATCAGGAAAACCACAAGGCTAAAACATATTTAGCTGTGGCAGCCACAGAAGTCATGGCTTTGAAGAAAAAGTAGTAAGATTTAAGCTTAGGATCAGTTTTGTTGTATAAACACAAAGCTGGTCTCATAACTTAGTACTCCTTTTTATATGGCTATACGACCAAGCATTTTGACCATAACATAGTTCATTGCTTCCTAACCATGTTCATGTCAAAGTATCAAGACTGGACACGTAATTCACAAGACCAGAGCAAAATGACACTGTGGGAACTCTCCATCAAAAAAGTAGGAAGGACTTCAACACGGCAATAGCAGGGAACTGAATCAAGTGCGTGTCTTTCTGAGTGTGGGTTTTACGCCCATGAATCAAGCCCTGCGTGGTTCACACAGAAGATGTAAGCAGCCATGCAACCAGTTGAGGGCAACTGAAGGGGACTTTCAGGCCAAAAGGAAGCTGCTGTCCCAAGTCGCTGTTGCTCCTTGCTGGTGCTCTAAGGCACCAGTGTGGCCCACTCAGCAAGCCAGCTGGGAGGTCCTCCTGATGTAGCCATCTCACTTTGGCTCTCCCAGCATGCATTTCCTCCCTCAGCCATTGCCTTCGAAACTTCCAGTGTGTAGGGACAATGAGACAGTATTTGCAACAAATGTACAATCTGTTATTTTGCAGTTTTCATGGATGTTAGGTGCTAACATGTTGCTAACACAAAATGAAACTTCTTGAAATGTTGTGTGATTCACCTCTCCTCAATTCAGATACTGAACTTCCAAACTGAACTTGCCATTCAAAGCCCTTCACAATCTCAGACCTGATATTTCCAACATTATTTCCTACCATCCCTCTCCATATATCTTATGCTAATACTTAAACTGTCCCCATGCATATTCTGTGATTTATATCCTCCATGTTTTGCTTAAGCCATTTCTTCCACTTTACTTGCTTCTCTTATGTATCACGTGTCTGCACATGTCTGAAATATACATTTCCTCTAAAGCTTAACTCATTTCTATAAGAAACTTTCTCTGACACCTTCAGTTCTATGTGATTTATCTGCATTTTTTTTTCAGTGCTTGGCATTTCTAATTACCAGATCACTATGCAAAAACACATTGATTGTCTCCTCTAAACTCCTTAAAGAAAAGGAGCAAGTCTTTCCCATCATTACATAACACACAATACCCAGCACATTGCCAGGATCATAACAAGAGCTCAGTAATTAATGGAGTAAGGAAAGGAAAGGAAAGGAAAGGAAAAGGAAAGAAAAGGAAGAAGGCAGGGAGGGAGGAATGAATTAACAATTCCTTGAAAAATAATTCAATGTCCCTATCTTACTGGTTTTCTAAATGTCTATAAATTGGAGCAGAGGTACAACTGAAAACTAATTAGAATTCTATTAATTCTATGCTTGTTATATATTAGTGCTTTCTTGTAAGCTAACTACTTTCAAAACCTTCAAAACCTACCCACCCCCATCAACTCACTAATTAACTGCTCTGGGTTACAAAAAGTATTTATATAAATAAAATTATTTTTGAGATAAAAAATAAAAATAAATAACTACATTCCTTTTTTTCTCCAGAATGTTCTATTAAGCATCTGAAACAATGCATTTAAAAGTTAAATATGAATGAAGCCTAAACAGTAATTGAACAAACCAACATCTTTGATTTTCTTGTATTGCATGACTAATAGACTTGCATTAGTTTTGAAATATCTGAAGTAAGTGGTTCATTAATTTTTTACCTTCAGCTTAATGGAAATTTGACAAACAGTTCATTTCAAAGAGCAGGTACTAAAAGAAGGACTTTACAGGAGGACACTAACAGTAAATTACAGATGAAAGTTATTTAAAAAAAACTATTTTGTTGAAGAACTAAGAGAATTTAATCTACTTATATGATTAAGAATAAAACCAAACACATGTACCATTTTTTCTCAGTTATATTTTAAAACACTTATAAACTATAAGAATCCATTCGATGTGAGCTGAAAATCAGATGGATTATGTACCTTGACACAAAAAGTACCATCCAGGAAATGCATGACATTATATTTTAGCACTTTAACTTTCAGATTGTGGCATTTATATCATACCTTGTACATTTTGTATGCTCAATAAAGACTGACGCTAAGTTTTATTTTAGTAGGTATCTAGTTCTCTCTTCACTTTATGAACTCTTTGTAACCCAAATAAAGATCCAAATTCATCCTTCTCATTCAATAATCCAGTCCTGAATACAATGCCACATGCATACAGCAGAAAGAAGAAACTGGATATACAGAGTCCCAAAATTGACTCCATCACTGACTCACTGCTTGAAAAAGAACAAATAAATAATTTCACTATGAGAAGACTGTCATCCCATCTACTACATCTGAACAACGCAGGTAAGACTGACGGGTTGTGATTACATGATTGACTGAAATAAAAACAATACATGAGCTCAGAGGCCTAGAGCCAAACCACAGTGGCTGAAATTTAGAAGTGAGGTTAAAAATTAGTAAAATGGTTTCTGATTGTACATATTTACATATGTAGGCTCTTCATTATGCTTTTTCAAATCTTTGGTGCCCACTTCAAGCCCATCTGTATATAAAGAATATATGTTAGCTGTGTGTGTGGTGAGATGTAATTCTTTTAAACTCAAATGAAATGTTTGTGTATACTGCAAATGCCAATCACCTGGGAATCAGGAAAGATAACCCTTAAGAGACCAGAAATCTTCGACACTGGGATCCTCAGAATTAAAGCATTAAGAGGAGAGATGAGGTAAAGAATATACTGATAAATAAAATAAAAAGGGCCTTGTGTGGCTCAGACATGAGAATATGCTGCCTTTGAGGAGGACAGCATGACTTCCAAATTGAGGCGTGTAACCCCACCCTCAGCACCTGACCATGTGTGTGTATATCCGTGCTACATGATGTAATAACCATAGACCCTATGCTACTGCTGCTGCTGCTAAGTCGCTTCAGCCGTGTCCGACTCAGCTGCGTCCGACTCTGTGCGGCCCCATAGACGGCAGCCCACCAGGCTCCTCTATCCATGGGACTCTCCAGGCAAGAACACTATAGATCCTTCTTACTCAGTGCATAGACTTCAGACAAGCAGCATGGGTAGGATTCCTTAGGTGGCTCAGTTGGTAAAGAATCTGCCTACAATGCAAGAGACCCAGGCTGGATCCCTGGGTAGGGAAGATCCCTTGGAGAAAAGAATGGCAGCTCTCTCTAGTATTCTTGCCTAGAAAATTCCATGGGCACAGGAGCCTGACAGGCTACAGTCCATGGAGTCACAAAGAGTCGGGCTTAACTGAGCGACTAAACCATCACCACCACTCAGCCCTTCTGAATCAAAATGTGAAGCCTAACAAGATTCCCCAGGTGATTTATACGCACATTAGATAAGCAATGACCTACCATCATCACATATTTATCTGTTGCATAATTTATATAATTTTCATAGCAAAGAAGATATAAAACAAAGCAAGATGAAGTGGATGAAGAATAATAGACTATGTTTGCTTATTTTACCCTAGATTAAGGATGACAGAGTCTGATTATATTAATAAACTCCAAACAATTTTCTCAGAAAGTCTCCTTCAGAATGTGTAACAAGTCTGTGCATAGGCTAGCACTAAATAGTAACTTCCAATTGGACTGACAGCATTTTTTTTTCTTTTGGTTCTGACCTTTTCTTAAAGATAAATTTGGTGATGTAAAGATCAAAACTATATTTACAGCACTGTATTTCAGTCATGAATAAATATTAAAATAGCTAACTGATTTGACTTTCTTTTCTTCATTTTTAACTATTCTAATTCATTATAGTAAAAAACTGACAAATTGAAAGTGTAAATACTTCCCACTTGCCAGACAACCAAGCAAAGAGCTTAAAAAGCAGAGATTTTAAAAATACATTTTGTGCTACACTTTTATGAAGAAGACTCAAATATCAAATGAACAAGCTGATATCAGCAATATTATCCCAGAATATTTGATTTGACTTTCTCTGGAGGACTGCCATTTTCACAGAAATCGGACCATTAAATAACTGTCATGAATGCTTTTTCACTTTTATCATAGCTTCTTAAATTTACAGTTATTTCCGTGAGATGACCAGTGCACTAAATTGGCTAGTCATTTTGTTATCCTTGTAAATGCAGCTGATCCTTTATTATTTCAATATCTCATAACCTACTGGTTATGAATATCACCATCTTCCTTCAAACTAGTCAAGTTCAGCACTGTGTTGTTCAGGCTATTGATAAAAATGAAATACTTAACATTTAAATGTGCTTTGTGCTATACAAGTTCTCAGAGCACATCCATGTTCTGTGTATACATCCAAGCATATACACACCTACATATATGAACATACACACATGTATATTTATTTTTAAGGATATAGGGTTTGTGTTACTGACAGCTACTCTCATAATTAAAGTGAAAGTGCTTATTTCATTGTTATTGTCGTTCAGTCACTCAGTCATGTCTGACACTTTGTGACCCCGTGGACTGTAGCAGGCCACACTTCCCTGTCCTTTACCACCTTCCAGAGCTTGCTCAGACTCATGTCCATTGAGTCAGTGATGCCATCCAATTATCTTGTGCTCTGTCATCCCCTTCTCCTCTGGCCTTTAATATTTCTCAGCATCATGGTCTTTTCTAATGAGTTGGCCAAAATATTGGAGTTTCAGCATCAGTCCTTCCAATGAATATGCAGGATTGATTTCCTTTAGGATTGTCTCATTTGATCTCCTTGCAGTCCAAGAGACTCTCAAGAGTCTTCTCCAAAACCACAGTTTGAAAACAGCAATTCTTTGGTGCTCGGCCTTCTTTATGATCCAACTCTCACACCATACATGATTCCTGGAAAACCATAGCTTTAATTACATGGACCTTTGTTGGCAAAGTAATGTCTCTGCTTTTTATTACACTGCCTAGGTTTGTCATCACTTTCCTTCTAAGCTGCAAGTGTCTTAATTTTATGGCTGCAGTCACCATCTGCATTGATTTTAGAGACCAAGAAAATAAAGTCTGTCACTGTTTTCATTGTTTCCCCATCAATTTGCCATGAAGTGATGGGACCAGATGCCAAGATCTTAGTTTTTTGAATGTTGAGCTTTAAGCCTCTTTCACCTTCATCAAGAGGCTCTTTAGCTCCTCTTCACTTTCTGCCATAAGAATGGTGTCATCTGTGTATCTGAAATTATTGATATTTCTCCCAGCAATCTTGATTCCAGCTTGCACTTCATCCAGCCCAGCATTTTGTATGATGTACTCTGCATATAAGTTAAAGAAGCAGGGTGATAGTATACAGACTTGACGTACTCCTTTCCCAATTTTGAACCAGTTCCTTGTTCCATGTCCAGTTCTAACTGTTGCATCTTGATCAGCATAGAGGTTTTTCAGGCTGCAGGTAAGGTGGTCTGGTATTCTCATCTCTTTTAAGAATTTTCTGCAGTTTGTTGTGATCTACATGGTCAAAGGCTTTAGCATAGTCAATGAAACAGAAGTAAATATTTTTCTGGAATTCGCTTTTTCTTTAAGCCCAGAGCTAATAATTACACAACAAGACAACTCATCTTGCTCAAGGTTATGTTTTTCCTTAAACTCTGTACTAATGATTATATAAAAACAATGTATCTCATTCAAGGACATGTTTCTCCTTAAGCTATGGCTTTTTCAGTAGTCATGTATGGATGTGAGAGTTGAACCATAAAGAAAGTTGAGTGCCGAAGAATTGATGCTTTTGAACTGTGGTGTTGGAGAAGACTCTTGAGTGTCCCTTGGACTATAAGGAGATCCAACCAGTCCATTCTAAAGGACATCAGTCCTGAATACTCACTGGAAGGACTGATGCTGAAGCTGAAGCTCCAATACTTTGGCCACTTGATGCAAAGAACTGATTCATTGAAAAAGATCCTGATGCTGGGAAAGATTGAAGGCAGGAGGAGAAGGGGATCACAGATGAGATGATTTGATGGCATCGCTGACTCGATGGATATAAGTTTGAGCAAGCTTCAGGAGTTGGTGATGGACAGGGAAGCCTGGCATGCTGTACTCCATGGGGTCGAAAACAGTCAGACAGGACTGACTAAACTGAACTGAACTGAAAAACCTTCTGAATAATCATTTTATCTTACAATGTTTGTTGTGGTAATGGGTCTAGTAAGACATTTCTATGTTAGTTCTAATCCTGTTATCTTAAGATGTATGTTGTGAGAGTGGATCTGCTAAGACCTTTGTATTGTTAGTAACCAATTGAAAAAGTATATAAGGCCTTGATGAGACTAGCAGGTGGGGCACTCTCCCCTGCCCCAACTTGTGATGTCTACGTAAGAAGCTTTTTTCTATCCCCTTTTCACTGTAATAAAACTGCTACAAAAAGCTCTGAGTGATCAAGCCTCATCTATAGTCCTGAAGTTAAATTCTCTTCTTTGGAGTTCACAAATCTGACAGCGTTCACCATAAGCTGTCAATTCCATAATTATAACATTATAGAGTTTGTCAATTCTAAATTATTCTACTGCTATCAAAATCTTCATGAATAAATTTGTACATTAATTGACTTTATACCCATGAGTGTTTCTACAAGGTTACTACAGATAAATCGATTTGGGGTAAGAGAATATGTAATTTTTTTTTTTTTTGGTTGCTCATGGCATGTGGGATCTTGATTTCCTGATCAGGGATCCAACTCACATCTATCAACCTGCATGGAGTTTTAACAACTGCACAGCTGGGGAAGTCTGAGAATACGTATATTTTTAATTTTATAAAACCTTGGTAAAATGTCCTGCAAATCGGCTATACACATTTTCAGTATGTAGAATACAGAATAGAACTCATATTCCCTATCCTCATCAAACTTCTAAGCAAAAGAAACCATATATGTGAAAGTCCTGAATTATGAAAGAACACGGTGTATTGGAGGAAGCATGAGATTAAGCATGACTGAAGTGATGTAAAAGAAGTCACGAAATCATGAAAAATCTTAGGACATGAAAAAGATCTTGTCTTTATTTTAAAAGAAATGTAATCAATTAAGTTTCTCTGTACTCTCTAGGGCATTCGTGGAAAAGCGAGAAAATTGAAAAATACAGAAATGTCAAAGGAATGATAACATATATGATACATACACATCCATATCTTTATGATCTACAAGTCTTCTTTACCACCTCCAGTCCTACTGCCCGCTCTCCAACCCTCTCCAAAGGAACTAATATCATGAATTTGGTTTGGTTAAGCTCTTTGAACACATGCTCTGTATTTTAATGTTACCCTAATCAATCAAAACAGATAAATCTCAAAACATGTTGAGTGGGGAAAGAGACAAATGCAAATAAATATATATGCATTTTATTGAGTATCCTATACAAAACCATAATGGAAAAGAATTTAAAAAAGAATATATATATGTGTGTGTATATATATATATATATATATATATATATATATATATATATAAGTGAATCACTTTGCTGTATAGTAGAAATGAACACAACATTGTATATCAACTATAGTTCAATAAAAGAAAAGAAAAAACTAAACACACACACACTTGTGTATGTGGCTTATGCAAATTAAAAAATTATATAAAATTTTTATATAGAAGAGTGTGGCATAATCAGATCTGGGGTTTTGAAAGCTCATTAATAATTTGTCAGAGAACGAATTGCAAACCGTAGAGAGGAAAGAGTGAGATCAGTTAGCAGGTAGCTGCAGTTGGCTAGACGAAAATTAACATTACCTTGGATCATGGTCCCTCATAGCTCAGTTGGTAAAGAATCTGCCTGCAATGCAGGAAACCCCGGTTCGATTCCTGGGTCAGGAAGATCACCTGGAGAAGGGATAGGCTACCCACTCCTGTATTCTTGGGCTTCCCCTGTGGCTCAGCTGGTAAAGAAACTGCCCACAATGCGGGAGACCTGGGTTCAATCCCTGGGTTGGGAAGATCCCCTGGAGAAGGGAAAAGCTACCCACTCCAATATTCTGGCCTGGAGAATTCCATGGACTGGGTCGCAAAGAGTCGGACACGACTGAGCAACTTTCACTTCACTTGATCATGGTGGAGACAGTGAAGATGGGGAACAACTGAAAGATTTAGAACTTATGTAGGAGGTAGAACTGCCAAGACTAATTGGAAATATAAAGGAATCGAAAGAGTCGTAAAAGTCTAGAAAACTTTTGGATTGAGGGTGCAGCTCAATTCTCGCTCCACAAGCTTAGCTAACTCTAACTGAACTCCTCCCCCCACCAACTCCCCCTCACCGCCACCCACACACAGCCATCCACTGTAATATCTCTCTGCCTTCCTGCTCCAGTATAAATTTTCTGAATTGAAGAGAAGATTTTGTTTTGCTGGATGACAAGCAATAGTAATTGGTCTAGGGATATTGAAAGTGCATTTTGCTCTTATGAAATAAAGTCTGAAATCTTTGAGAAAATGCATACTTTGACACAGCAATAATTCATTTTTTATTTCAGTATTATAAATCAGAGAATTTTTATTTCTTATTTTTCAAAAAACACCTTTCTTGAAACTCTCCTTACTCTAAGTACATGCTAAAGTTAACAACTGTGTCACTGAAGTCAAGTTGCAAGCCATTATAGACTCTATGATCAAATAATCTGGCAGCTTCTGGAAGAGAAAGATGCAGAGTATAGAGCTGGAAATCTTGGGGATGCTAGAAATATTATATATCTAAACCTTACCGATGCTTACACCATAGGCATGAAACATTTGGTAATTTTATATTTCAGACTAGTGACCTTTATGTTCTTCATTATAAACACAATTTTTTTAAGTGAAAAAGATTGGGTCAGGAAAAAATGCTCCATATAAACACATAGGAAGAGATAATATGTGAGTATTACAAGTCCACATCTCTACAAAAATAAGAATTTATATAATACTGTATAAGAGTATCAATATAATGGCATAAGGAACATTAAGCAGTATTTGAATATAGGTGAAAGTCAGTTGAATTACTTGAATGTTTTTGTACCTGAGATGAATGGTATAGAACTAGACAAATTTAGATAATATGTCTATTGGAAAAGGCTAAATAAATGATGATCAGTCTGTAAAACAAGAAATCTAATATTTTTCAGAGTATGAAATGTACATCAAACAAAATGATGAGCTATTCAAAGACAGAAACAAAATTATTTCAAGTATTGAATATCAAGTAAACTGTCACCTTCCAGTGTTGTGGAAATAAACTTGTAATGTTCTGGAAGTTTGGCAACATGAATGTTTTTATAATTTTATTGCTTGAAAGTTATATATGTATATATATGGTATGCATATATGGTCTGTATCTGCCTAGGATCAGCAATTACAATAATATATGGGGGAAAGGGAGTAAATTATTTAATAAGTATATCAGTGTTTCAAAAACGCAAAAAATTATTTTTTACAACTTTATTTTATATTCTAATTCCATAAATTTAAGGTATTCAGGGTGCTTAAGTGCTGAATTCACAAATACTATTGCACTATGTTAAGTGAGAATCAACCCCAGAAAACTACTTGAAATAATTTCTTTCATCCATGTTGTTAATTTTAAAAAATAGGTTTTCAGGAGTTTTTTCCCTAAGTTGATTCAGCAGATAGATCCTTTCTGAGCCTTAAAGTGATAAAGCAGGTGGTGAGCAGTACATAGTTAAGGAGGAAGCTCATCAGTCACTTTTTTTTCTTTTTTTTTTTTTCTGTCATAAGCCTTACAGGACCAGAAGTTAGGATTGGGGGCCTTAAATGCCTGATGGAGTTCAAAACCAGTCTGGCAATCTTTCAAAACTAATTACCTCCTAAAACTCATCTCAGGTCTGAACAGGGCATCACACCATCACAAAGTTGTTCAGGTCACAGAGTCAATGCATCCCCTATCCAGGGATGGTTTCTATCTTCACAAAATGTGGCACAGTTCCTGATATCCTGTCAGCTGCACAGATGCTATTAGAATGATTCAGCTGCTAATTATTTTTAAAGCAGCAAATGTGTATAAAGATGGGAAGTTGAGGGGAAAGAAAAGCATTGTCAGTAGAAATGATACATGCATGTTCCTTATGCCAGAGATATTGTACACTGAGCTCTGTGAGTGAGAAAGGGTAAGGTGGGAATATTATTTTATCATAGTTGAGGTTGGCTTACTTTGTAATTGCAATCACAGATTCAAACAGTAATTACCTTAAAACCAATGGTCATAAATACTGTAATACCACCGAGCTGTGTGCCCTCTTGCAGATATATGTATGCATACTCATTTAAGTCTATGTGTGTGAGTGCATGGGGATGAATCTACATGTAAAGTAAAAGAACATGGGAAGGAGGAATTGATAAAATCCCCATTTTCAGTGGGCCTAACATTATAGAGGTGTAATAAAGACAAAATATAAGTCATTGCGGAGCCACAATAGTCTTCACTTGGCCACTGAACATCAGAAGTAGCGTTTCAGTCCTCTGTGACAGACCTTATGCCCTCTCATACTCCAGAAGACAAAAGTCTGATGTTGTAGACTTCCATTCAACTGTATCAGTCTCAGAACTCATCCCCACCATGACGACGAACATTTTTTCCCTCAACAGTAAATCAAGCGGTTGAGTCAGAGGATGATTTAAATGCATCTTTATTCTAATGACTATAATATTTTTAGTATTTCCACTATTAGTTATAATACAGATGATTCTATGTCTTTTTTTCAAAATTATCTAAAAATTACTGAAAAACATTATTGTCAACAAGATAGAAGTCATGCTATGTCATATAATGCAGTTTTATAAGATTTTATCTGAATTCTTATGATCTGTCATGCTAAAATCACAACTACAAACTGAAATGAGAATCATGGATTCAAAGGCCTGTGGGGCCAACTTATAACAAAAATGTGTGAATCAGGACCTCTCTAGGGTATGAAAAAATGGTAAGGCCAGGGGCAACTCAAGTCCAGAAATAGCACTACAGCATCAGTGCTCTTTTTCTATTTCAAGACAGCAATGACAAATAACATATTGACAGTCAACCAAAACACCTCTATGGACCAGATCTGGTTTTAAGTTGATAGTTATGCAGTAACATATTTTTCTAATGAACATTTTATGCAGTTTTCTTATAGTTCTAAACACTCAAAGCAAAAGAAGAAAGGCCCTGAGGATCTGGTCACTTGCACTGCTCACAAAAGCCAAGTCTCAGGGTCAGTTATTTCCTCACAAAATTTCAGATCTTGTTTCTGACAGTGGGTTTGCAATTTCTTCGCCTAAGTTCATAATATTTACCAAAGAAATTTTATCCAGGCTGTTACAATTAATGTAGTAGATTATCATGGAAAAAATATTCAGATCCTGGGAAAAATGAAGCAGTGATAAAAGCACCCAGAGAAGGTACACAAGAACAAAAGGAGAATATGTTGACATAATTTTATTCCCTAATATTTCACAAGTCTGTTTAAGTATACACTTGAATCAAAATCAATGCTTCCTGAGACAGGCACACATTTGTTCTATAATTTGCACTACATTGGAAGAAAGGAACACTGGATAATTTTCTCCAGGAGCCGTTCAATGCACAATTCTTAGACAATCACTTCATAATTTAACCTGCCTTTGGGCTTTTGTGACTTTTTAAAAATTTTTTGAGAAATATGAAACAGAGGGCAATCATTAGAATGACTGCCACACTGACTTGTTACTATGATAAATCTAATTCAATTCATCCAAATCTTTCAAGACGAGAATTTCAAGAACCCTCTTTATATAGAACAGAAAAGAAGGCTGTTTGAGCAGAGATGGAACCTCTCCCAGTTAATCCCCCTCTTCCATACCCATGAGCAATATGTATGATGGTTATGAGAATTCACTCTGAAACTAGACTGCTTTGACTTTGGATCCAGCTCTGACATTGAACAGCTGTGTGAACTAGAGGAATTTATGTAATCTCTCTGTGCATCTGTGACTTCAAATCTTTAAAAACAAAATAAAAAATGGTATGATCACCATTGCAGGTAGAAGGTTTAGTCCATTAGATACAGGTGAGCTAAGACAGAGAGGCATTCAGTCACCTCCCATTGCTCTCAACAGTGCAAAAATTCAAGTGTCTTTGAGTCCTAACACAAGCTAGAAAACTATAACAATTTAATTTGAGTGCCTGGAGCTGAACTATTGTATAGTCTCTCCTTTTTCAAACCATATCAAACCAAGTGGAAAAAATAGACTACTCTGATCTATGTTGTCCTTTCTTTCCTATTATTTGCCCTCTCACTATGAACATCACTGTCACTGACCCCACTGTTTTTCAGCAACCAACACCAATTAGGCTATTATGTACCAATCACTCCTGAATTCAAAATGAAGCCTGGTACACCATCTTCCATGGGTAATGAGAAAGTGAACAACCAAAGCAATATTACAGATTTCATATATAGTTCTTTCATGTGCTGCATTGCTCAGAGGGAGAAAAATGGTGCCTACCATTCAACCTTATAAAGTTTCCACTTCTAGGGCCTTTAGTGAGGGATAATAAACATTCAATGCACGTTAGAAATACAACCCAACCATGTATTACTTGCACAACAGCTCATATTGAATCTATAACCATGTATCACCCAGTAATCTGACAAAAGTGAAACACCTTAAAAAAAGAAAAAGAAGAAGAATTTAGCTGGGTAATTTACCAGATGCTTCAAATCAGAAAATGTGTCTGCTACCTAGGAAAGGGTTCTTGCATCATCCTAGAGGCTCTTCAAATTGAAGTCTGGTGCTGAGCAAATAGGGAGAAGGCAACGGCACCCAACTCCAGTATTCTTGCCTAGAAAGTCCCATGGATGGAAGAGCCTGGTAGGCTGCAGTCCATGGGGTCGCGAAGAGTCGGACACAACTGAGTGACTTCACTTTAACTTTTCACTTTCATGCATTGGAGAAGGAAATGGTTACCCACTCCAGTGTTCTTGCCTGGAGAATCCCAGGGGTGGAGGAACCTGGTGGGCTGACGTCTATGGGGTCACACAGAGTCGGACACGACTGAAGTGACTTAGCAGCAGCAGCAGCAGCTGAGTAAATAAAGGCTATTCAATCTTTACAGATTTTCCAAAATATTCAAAAGGTAATTTTATTCATACTCACAATAGTTTTATTTATCTCTTCTTGTATCACATGTTTTAGTTCACTTCTCCTGATTCTCCCCCAAATCTTGCCAAATCTAGCCAATCCAGAACACCCAATGCACTTTTCTGACCCTCCCCTTTTACAATTTTTTTCTATTTTAGTTCCTTTTACCATAAATCCCCACCATATCCAATAAGAATCAAGCAAATTCTGAAACTCTAAGTACTCAAGTTCATCCATTAAGCTGATCTGCATTAAAGGCTCAGGAGCCCATGTTGTTGTTGTTGTTGAGCTGCTCAGTCATGTCCTATTCTTTGTGACCCCATGGACTGTAGCACACCACACTTCCCTGTCCTTCACCACCTCCCGGAGTTTGCTCAAACTAATGTCAATTGAGTTGGTGATGTCATCCAACCAGCTCATCCTCTGTTGTCCCTCCTCTTCCTGCTTTCAATCTTTCTGAGCACTACGATCTTTTCTAATGAGTCGGCTCTTCACATTGGGAGACCAAAGTATTGAAACTTCAGTTTTATCATCAGTCCTTCCAATGAGTATTCAATATTGATTTCCTTTAGGATTGATTCATTTGATCTCCTTCCAGTTTCAAGTCTTCTCCAACACCACAGTTCAAAAGCATCAATTCTTTGGTGCTCAGCCTTCTTTATGGTCCAGCTCTCACATCCATACATGATTACTGGAAAAAACATAGCTTTGACTAGATGGATCTTTGTTAGCAAAGGTCAACTTTGGTCCAATTAGGTCCAGTGTCTCTAATTTTTAATATGCTGTCTAGGTTGGTCATAGCTCTTCTTCCAAGGAGCAAGCATCTTTTAATTTCATGGCTGCAGTCACCATCTGCAGTGATTTTGGAGCCCCCCAAAAGAAAGTCTGTCACTGTTTCAACTGTTTCCCCATCTATTTGCCATGAAGTGATGGGACCGGATGCCATGATCTTAGCTGATTGAAAGTTGAGTTTTAAGCTTTTTCAGTCTTCTCTTTCACCTTCATGAAGAGGCTGTTTCATTTCTCTTTGCTTTTTGCCATAAGGGTGGTGCCATCTGCATATCCTGAGGCTATTGATATTTCTCCCTTTATTCTTGATTCCAGCCTGTGTTTCATCCAGCCTGGAATAGCACATGATATACTCTGCATATAAGTTAAATAACCAGGGTGACAATATACAGTCTTGACCTACTCCTTTCCCAGTTTGGAACCAGTCTGCTGTTCCATGTCCAATTCTAACGGTTGTTTTTTGACCTGCATATAGGTTTCTCAGGAGGCAAGTAAAGTGGTTTGGTATTGCCATCTCTTTAAGGATTTTCCAGTTTTATGTGATCCACACACAGGCTTTAGTATAATCAATGAAGCAAATCTTTTCTGGAATTTTCTTGCTTTTTCTATGATCCAGTGGATGTCGGCAATTTGATCTCTGGTTCCTCTGCCTTTTCCAAATCCAGTGTGAACATCTGGAAGTTCTTGGTTCACGTACTGTTGAAGTCTAGCTTGGAGAATTTTGAGTATTGCTTTGCTAGCATGTGAAATGAGAGTAATTGTGTGGTAGCTTGAAGATTCTTTGGCATTGTCTTTCTTTGGGATTGGAATGAAACTGATCTTTTCCCATCTGTGGCCACTGTTGAGTTTTCCAAATTTGCTGGCATATAGAGTGCAGCATTTTAACAGCATCATCTTTCAGGATTTGAAATAGGACAGATAGACTTCTATCACCTCCACTAGCTTTGTCCGTAGTGATGCTTCCTAAGACCCACTTGACTTCACATTCCAGGATGTCTGGCTCTAGGAGAGTGATCACATCATCCTGACTATCTGGATTGTGAAGATCTTTTTTGTACAGTTCTTCTGTGTATTCTTGCCACTTCTTCTTAATATCTTCTGCTTCTGTTAGGTCCGTACCATTTCTGTCCTTTATTGTGCCCTTCTTTGCATGAAATGTTCCCTTCATATCTCTAATTTTCTTGAAGAGATCTCTAGTCTTTCCGATTCTATTGTTTTCTTCTATTTCTTTGCATTAATCACTGAGGAAGGCTCTCTTATCTCTCCTTGCTATTCTTTGGAACTCTGCATTCAGATGGGTATATCTTTCCTTTTCTCTTTTACCTTTAGCTTCTCTTCTTTTCTCAACTATTTGTAAGGCCTCTTCAGACAATATTTTTTCCTTCTTGCATTTCTTTTTCTTGGGGATGGTTTTGATCACTGCCTCCTCTACAATGTTATGAACCTTTGTTCATGGTTCTTCAGGCACTCTGTCTATCAGATCTAATCCCTTGGATCTCTTTGTCACTTCCACTATATAATCATATGGGATTTTGTTTAGGGTACACCTGAGTGGCTAGTGGTTTTCCTTACTTTATTGAATTTAAGTCTGAATTTAGCAATAAGGAGCTCAAGATCTGAGCCACACTCAGCTCCCAGTTTTGTTTTTGCCAACTGTATAGAACTTCTCCTTCTTTGGCTGCAAAGATTATTTCATTACATTACATCATATCTCTTGCCTTCTCGCAAACTAACATAAATTTCTGGTCTAAATATTGGCTAACACCAGTTTACCCAACTCTTAAATGCTGCAAAGCTTCATCCTTGTGTGTACCCCCATGTAAGCCCTTACTTGTGTGCATGTTAATTTGCTACAGCCGTGTTTGACTCTTTGTGACCCTAAGGACTGTAGCCTACCAGTCTCCTTTTTCCATGGAATTTTCCAGACATGGAGTTGTTATTTCCTCCTCCAGGGATCTTTCCAGGGTTAGAACTAGTGTCTCTTATGTCTCCTGCATTGTCAGGTGGGTTCTTTACCACTAGCGCCACCTGGGAAGCCCACATAAGTCCTTATTTTCACACTAATGTATCTGACTCTGCTGTAATTCCCTTTTCTCTTTCTGCTCACTGACTAGAGTATAAACATCCTGAGGGTTCATTCACTAGTGTATTGCCACAGCTTAACACACTGCATAGTTAAAAGTAGGGGTTAAGTGAGTATTTTTTGAATGAATGTTCATATCAATGTTCAAGTAACTGTTCTATCTAATCATAAGCCTAAAACTCATGACTCATGATAAACACTTACAATCACAAAATGCTAAAAATGAAGACACAGATGGCCTTATCTCTCTGTTTCCATGGTTCTCTCTCAAGCTAAAGCATTCTGCCATGTTCCCTAGTATACATAATAATATTTCATTATTTAATTAAATTTGAATAAAATGTATTTATTAGCTTCATCTAATGCATTATAAAAACAGTCATATTTGGTTTTACATTAAAGAGAGTAGAAAATAACACTCATTTACAAATCAGGATCTGTACCTTCTGACTTTAAAAGAGCATGCAGATTATGTGGACTACAATTTCATTTTTTAAGATAGTACATAAGAATCATCTTTGTTAATCATTTATGAATTTACATTAATCATTGCTAATGTAATTTGGGTTCTACCCTTCCAATCAGTTTATTCAAAGATATTGATCACAGATATGACACAGGCTCAGAAAAAGCTAGAAAATCTTTCCCATATCCAAAAATATTTTTCTTCTATGTTTTGATATATAAATTCATGATTTATATCAATAAAGTGAAATTATTTGTGGCACAGGGCCCTAAAATATAAATTACCAACATTTTTTCCCCTGAGGCAAATATGATTGTTCATCTTTATATCTTTGGTTATGTGGCCATGGAATATATTCTAAAGTTTGCAAACATTCAGTTAAAGAAGAGTTTTTATTATATTAAAAAGTTTTGATTAATGTGATGTTAAGCAAGGTACTATGCTTCTTTTGATGATTTTACAGGACATAAGCTAGTATTGAATTATACTGTAAGTTGAAATCTGGTGTTTCCTATAATTGAATTATTATTTACATAATTATAAGGATATATTTGTATAAACATTTTAATCACTTTAGATCACATAGATGTAATTACTTCAAAGACAAAATCCATTGCTATACTTCAGGTAGAGAGTGGTCATCATTAATAACACGTTCTAGAAAGGTATTTTGGGAATAGGATCCTTTTGCTCCAAAAAATAGTACTACAATTGATATAAGCTTTACCTCACAGAATTTACATTTATAAATTTGCCATTTTAAGTGAAAATATAGATGTATAATGCAGTGTTATTATTCTGATACTGACAAATATTTTCTTAATTCTATTTTAGAAGAGTAGTTGGTTATATGAGAACTGATTCCCTCTTTCATGTAACTCTAAATGTTTCTTTTCTCTTGTATTCATGATTTGTCTACTCCAAGACTAAAGCATTTCAAGAACATAAACATTTGGAAATAAACTATAGAGTATATCAAAAGGGAAACAAACTAACAGGCAGATAAAATATTTCATTTATTCTTTACATTGAGGAGCATAGTCTAGAATCATAACTGGAATAATTGGCCATCTGCACACTACATGTATGATAAGGAAAGCAATCCTCTTCAGAGGCATTCCCCTGAGAAGCTTCCTATCTCACATCTGAAGTGTATGAACATTGGAATGATTTGCATGGTTTCTTGTTTTAGAAAAAGTATAGCTTGCATTTTTTAAGAGACAGCAAATAAATTGTGTAGAGATGTTCTGTCTGCTTTGTGGTTGATGTGAAAGTATGAAACCATTAATTTACAATAAAATTCTTCTTGCCAGACTGTGATGAGAACATATTATTTTATGAGATTGGTTAGATAAAAGGCAGAAAATCAAGTGTGTTATTTAACTCTTGCTCTTCTGGTATAGATGCTAGATTAAATGAGCTATCTATATGAAGCACTTTTCAGCTCTTCATGGTTTCTTGTGTATTTTCTGTTGTTGAAAGGGTCACACTGACACAAGAAAGGGACAGCTATCTGGATTCCAGAGAGCAACATCTGCTTTGTATTCTGTCTCTAAAGTGACCCTGGGAAGTTCTCTTTTGCAGTCTTAAACTCATCCTATATACACTGTTTTAGGATTACCATTTCTAAGATTTTGATTCCAAACTTGGCCACGAGCAATCATTTAAATAAGCACACAGTTTCTTCCAAAATGTGTTTCAAAATAACTTATGGCACTTTATAATCCTGATAGTAATTTAATAGAAATCTTTCACATCTTTATATTGAAAGAGACTCTGTTTTTACATGGTTACTTCTATATTTTAGGTGACTATTCCATTGTAATTATAGATAAGTTCTTCATACTTGGGATGGGTAACATTAAAGATTTCAATAAGTTTTCTTCCTAGTGTATTATTTTTCTTAAAAAATATTAAAATTATTTTTACTGTTAATTATGTATAGAATTGTGATGAAAAATTTACTCTAGTATCTTGCTGTAGTGTTAGTGTCTCTTCAGAGAAGATACATGTAGAAGAAAAAAAGATACACTTGGAAGAGATTTCTAGACATATACCATGGAAAAAAAAAATTCCTCAGCTAATAAGCTACAGATTGATCATCAAGAATTATCTGCACAGAACTCTAGTCAGAAATACTCTTATTAATTCTACCTCTGAATTTATATTTATGAGAGGTTTCTTAAAGAAGAGTTCTATTCCTATAACTTGAACATAATCAATTTGTTTTGGATTTACATTTCATCAAAGTATTTTATGAAATGAAACGTGAATTCACATCCAAAAAAAAAAAACGATTAGGATAATGCTTTGTCTATTCTCTAAGGTGATATTTTTAAGTGTATTGAAAGGTTATCTCACTAAATAACATCTTCTTTGAAGTCACAGTACAGGTTGTAATGTCACAACAAGACACAGTATAGTACTAAGGGCCCAGTTAATAAATGAGGGTGTTTTCAAGGATAAAATGATGTCTCAGTCCTTGTATATAGGACTTCAAAAAGCAGTATGCATAGTCATCTTTTTAAAGCACTTCCATGATAAGGGAGATAAAATAAAAATTCAAGATTATTCATTCTGGCCTAATTTTTGGCCAAAATTCTTTCTAGTTTCTGCACTTAACTCTTCCTAACAATCCAATGATGTAATATCATATGCTGAGCTACATGTCAAGGACCATTTGGGTGGCTCTTAGGCAATATCAGGAATATTTCCTAGAAGAGGTAGGAAATGAATTGGATCATTAATTATTAGAAAATAAAAAAGTCCAAGAAGTTATTCCAGAACAACAACAGATCCTTGTATAACACCTCTATTTAACTGCATTTTGGTGGCAGATGGGTTGGGGTGGAAACAGGGAGTCAGTAGAAGACCTAGGAGGAGAGAGAAAATAAAAAACATCCAGCCTCATGGCTGTAGCTAGTCAGTGAATTAACGAGCTTCACAGTGGCCAGAAAAACCAAGGTCTTTGACTAGGGCATGTGAAATGAACCAGTGAGCTGAAGAGGGTTTGGCAGATCTGAAGAGAACAGCAACCCCACAAAGAAGGGAGAAACCGATCTCTGAAAAGGACAATGATGGATTCATTGGAACAAGAAATAAACCACTATAGGATGAGGAGCACAGCAGTGTCTCATGACTGGTCAGTGGGCAGAATATCAGAGATGATCTATGAAGCAATGACTCGAATTATTCTCTTTACCTACAAGTGGTTTCGAATGATTCTGGATTTGGTAGAATTTTTTATGCAAAATGCAAGTTTCAAACTGTAAAGAAAATGTGAATGAAAGAGATGACTCTAGACAAAAGAATCAACATCATTAAATGGCTATCATGGGAAAAAAAGGTGTGAAAAGGGAGTGTGGTAAGCAGCCAAGTTAACTGAGATCACCATGTGTGTTGCAGATTAAGATTAGAATTATAGAGTGATTATTGTGCTGGGCCCTGTATGACAGATAAGTGGGGAGGATATTAAATAAATACTGGGCACTTGGAAAGGGTTTTGAGCAGAGAATTGGTACCATAAAAGTGGATTTTAGAAATATTGATCTGAGAGTGCTATGCAGAGAAGCACAGATCTGTAAAAGGGAACACAATTAAAACAACACAAATAGATTATATTTTTGCCAGACACAGAGTTTAGTACTTAGTATATATTATTTCATACCATTTCCATATTTTATACATGACAATACATCTATTCAAACTAGTTATTGTTACTTTTGTTTTATGGAAATGATTCAAAAGCTCAGAAACTTAGGGATGCTTAATAGCTGGTAAGCAACAGAAGTGGACTCAGGAGTCTGGTTCTTTTAGACTCTAAGGTCCTGCAGTTTCTCAACAAGAAGTAATATCTGCATGAAAAAAAAGAGAGAGAGAGAGAGAGAAAGGTCTCTGGAAGCAGAAAGGTGAAGGTTCACATGAAAATTCTCCACATGACTGCAAAACAGCAAAACATTGAACAGAGTCATGACAATAAGGTAACAGAGTAAGCAACTAAGGTCTCAATTCTGGATGTATAGAAGAATGAAAGTCCTATTAACCACCCAGAGTCAAAAGGAAAAGTGTCCCTGAAGTAAAGAGAGGTCAGAATATTCTAAACAATTATATTTAGCATTTGGATTCTTGGGACAGTTATTACTATAGAGGCTTTATAAATAAAATAAGAAATCCTTCTCATCTGCTCACATTACAGTCAGTTGAGTTCTGAACACTACAAGTGCCTACACAATGACATCCTAAAACTATAGTCTCCCAGGCCATAAAAAGAGGACAAAAGCTGTCAGATATCCAGCCCATAGAAAGGCTTTAGGATTAATGAGAGTGACCATAAAGTGCTTTGAGCTCCACAGAAGAACAGGCACAATACAAATGAGCCACATTATACCAGTGACAAATACTATCCATATACTGTCCAAGAGAATTGAAAAAAAAATGCACTGTCCTGTTGCTCCTTCTGATACTGTATACCATCCTACCATCACTTCTTTTAATTCTTTTGAGGTTTCCCTGAGAGGGAAAGAAAAATATTTCTGCTTCATGCCCAACGTATGGAGTTTGCTGGGATACACAAATTAGAGAGATAATAGGACAGTCTATACCCACTTTCTCATAGTACCTTTGGAATAAAAAGAATTTAAAAGAGCAACACACTTGGAAGGTGGCTTCTAATAACACATGAATCATATGAAAGCTAGATGGCTATTTTTAGAATGTTTTTATATGAAAGTCATTATTATTTTTTTAGTACAAAAGAAGACACCAACTACCTTCTGCATGAATTCAGGATTTATTTGAACTATTTGAAATTTCAAAATTATTTCAAGTTTCAATTAAAAAAATCAATGACATGCTAGATTTATAAGATCCCTTAGTATATCTCTACAATCTATACTGATCCAGCATTGACCTTAATATTCACTAGTTTTCCATAAGCAATAAATTCTAAAAAGATTATCTAATGTCACTCTAATGCCATATCATAATACAAAGCTTCAATAGTCTAAATCTGTTTTAGTTATCAACAAAAAATGCATAGATTCTTTAAATATAGTTGCAATAAATTTTCATGAATTCACTTCTATGCTAATATTCTAGGTTTAGCAATTTATATAATATTGAGATCGGAAAAACACAGTGGGGAAATAATAATATGTAGAGAAAAGAATTAGTTACTCATTGAGCCTATCTCTGGATAATTGAAAAGTAACTAAGATATAAGATGATAGTATTGGTGAGACTCATCATACTAATTTTAGCTGTATGACAAACTGGAGTTTTATATATAATCTAGTTAATAAAATAAGTGGGAATCAGAACCCATATAATGAAAGAGTCTCTTTAACAATGAGATTGAAATCTCTAAGTTCTGTATGGCATATTTTCAATTAGAGTATATTTTAAAGTACTATCATTGAAACTTTTACAGTTTTAATTGCTTTCAAGTTCCCAAATTAACATACATGTAAATGTTAACATATGCATGTATACATTCAGACACAAATATACACATAGTTTCATATATAACAAAAATAAATTACATTATAGTTTTCTAAAACATGCAGATTAATTACTGGAAAATTGTTTAATTTAAAATGGTGGTTCTCAGAAGCATAATTTAAATATCAAAAACTATAAAATCAGAATACTGAAGATAATATATTTCATAGAATGATAATCTCTGTTTCTCTTCTGGGGCTGATAGGTGACTTTATCAATTCTTAATTATCTAAATAAAATACATTAATGCATTTTTATTACAAAAACAAGGACATTGTAAATAAAGCTAAGGGTCATTCTGACCATGCCCCACATTTCAAGCCTCCATACCAATACCCCCAGCATATCTTAAACTTTGTAATACTAATATTTTCACACATTCAAATTTTAAACTAGCTACATAACATTTTTTTCCTTTCTTTTACTTAAAAGATATTGTAATATACTTATCATTGTGGAATTTTTTTTGCACTTAACAGTCCTTAAAGATTTTTTTTCATGGAAGTTTGCAGAGATGTATTTTACTCTTTTTGGATACTGCACAGTATTCTGAGAGGGTTAATTCCTAGGTAGGTTGATAATGAGTCCAGGGCCCTCAAGGAGGAGAAAGGGACAAACTTTTTTTCCACGGTCCTTCATCTTAGTCACTATTTGTAAGGCTTCCCCAGACAACCATTTTGTCTTTTTGCATTTCTTTTACTTGGGGATGGTTTTGATCACTGCCTCCTGTACAATGTTACGAACCTCTGTCCATAGTTCTTCAGGCACTCTATCAGGTCTAATCCTTTGAATTTATTTGTCACGTCCACTATATAATCATAAGGGATTTGATTTAGGTCATACATGAGTGGCCTAGTGATTTTCCTTACCATCTTCAATATAAGTCTGAATTTGGTGATAAGGAGTTCCCCAGTCAGGTCCTGATCCTGTTTTTGCTGACTGTATAGAGCTTCTCCATCTTTGGCTACAAAGATTATAATCAGTCTGATTTCAGTATTGATCAGTTGGTGATGTCCATGTGTAGAGTTGTCTCTTGTGTTGTTGGAACAGGGTGTTTCTACAACCAATGTGTTCTTTTAGCAAAACTATGTTAGCCTTTGCCCTGCTTCATTTTATACTCCAAGGCCAAACTTGCCTGTTACTTCAGGTATCTCTTGACTTCCTACTTTTGAATTCCAATCCCCTGTGCTGAAAAGGACATCTTTTTTGGGGGTGTTAATTCTAGAAGGTCTTGCAGGTCTTCATAGAACTGTTCAACTCTTTTGGCATTAGTGGTTGGGGCATAGACTGGTATTACTGTGATATTGAGTGGTTTGCCTTAGAAATGAACAGAGATCATTCTAATGTTTTTGAGATTGCACCCAAGTACTGCATTTTGGACTCTTTTGTTGACTATGATGGCTACTCCATTTCTTCTAAGGGATTCTTGCCCACAGTAGTAGGTACAATGGTCTTTCCCCAATTCCGGGCCATTTTAGTTCACTGGTTCCTAAAATGTCAATGTTCACTCTTGCCATCTCCTGTTTGATCACTTCCAATTTACCTTGATTCATGGACCTAACATTCCAGGTTCCTATGCAATATTGTTCTCTTTAACACTGGACTTTACTTCTACCACCAGACACATCCACAACTGGGCATTATTTTTGCTTTGGTTCAGCTTCTTCTTTCTTTCTGGAGCTACTTCTCTGCTCTTCTCCAGTAGCATATTGGGCACCCACCAACCTGAGGAGTTCATCTTTCAGTGAGCCCATAAGGCCAGACATATTTTCCTATAGCTGGTGGAGGACAGCAGAAATGCAACCTCAAATTATAACAGTTTGGCATAAGGATTATTTTGAGTTGAATGCAACTGAGAAGAAGCTAATACCAAAAACAAAAACAAAAACCTCTCTGCCCTTCTCTTTGCTTAAAAGCAGGACATAAATTTGTAAAGGTATCCACCCTCTCCTGTCTACTGAAAAGGACAGAAGTTAATTACCAAAAACAACTCTAGATTTTTATCAGCTCAAAGATGGCACCAGAGGGATCTACATAACTAGCTAGCGTTTGTCTTCCATTATGTACTACATTATACTGTCTATCCCACATTTTGTCTCTTTTACAAATTCAAAATCCTTATCCTTTGTCAACTGAATACCATGTATTGCTCTTTCATTAAGATGCCATATAAGCCCAAGTTCTATTTTTAGTTATTCATCACCCAGGTCTTCCTTGTGTATGCACCATGTCTGTGTTAACAAGCTTCTGTTTGTTTTTCTCTTGTTAATCTCTTCTGTCAGTCTAATTTACAAGGCCCCAAGGAAACCCAAGAGGGTAGAGGAAAAAAATTGTGTTTCCTCCTCTACACTGGCTTTCAATACTCAGATGTTTTATCTAATCATAACGTTTATAAGACATTGTCATTGTTAACATCATTATTAGTAATCATCATCAGGGTTTTTGTAACAGGTAGAATTAGATATACATTATACACTGAAACTTTTTTCTTGTCAGACAGGTCTAAAGTGCCTTTAAAAAGAACTGATATTATAACCTCATTTTACATATGTTCCTTCTTCCTTATTTTGATATTCTATTTAGAATTTCAATAGTACCAGTGAGTTAGAGCTTCTGTGGGGGTGTGGAGATCTAATGGGTTTATGTTTAATAGAAATTTGAGAACTGAGATAATTATTGAATTGGCTTTCTTCAACTCATTATCCTACTCAGTAGAAGTTAATGTATCCTCACAATATTAATTGAACCAAAACAGGTTTTTTTTTTTAATTTGAAGGCATCATATATTTCAGCTGACAGCACAGTGATGATAAGTTTAAAATGTAAAAGTGACTATAATACTAATTTTTATTCCAAGATTATTGAATTAAATAATTTATGGCCAATGAATAATGGTGCTAATTATATCCAGTTTTAGAATTATTCAATAATTATTTACTCTCCTCTGCTTCTGAGTAATTAATTAGAGCAGATACATCTTAGTTCATGTTGCCTTGTCTCATAAAAAGGACTTAGCATTATTTATTGGACATTTTAGAAATCACTATGTTTTGGACAGTTTTGGTGACTGCCTAGGTTATTTTCTTTTTTTCCTACATTTTGCCTGCTAATTTTCTAACTAAAACTTCTTCACTGCCATTCATTATTCAGCTAGATTCTAATTCTACTAAATTCATTAAGTTTTTGTTGTTGTTGTTGTTGTTTTACTTAATGCACCACAGAGGGGTGGGGAGGACTGCTTAGCACTCTGTAAAGTCCTACTTAATACTGATTTACCCCTGGGTTTTACATTTTTAAATCTTTTGTATTTCAAAGAATATTATTGATCATTAAATGCACCAATTTAAGCAACACAAATTCATATACTTATTTGTTTTCACACAATATCATTCATGTACATTCATGTATTGAGTCACAAGCACAATTTTCACACTTTTTTCATAGTCGTCTCATTTAATGCATTCTCTCCTGCATAGCTGAAGTCTTAAATTATTTAAAAATCATGTAATAAGAACTGCTTGAGTGAAGAAGAGAGATATAGGAGCTAATTTTCATGCTAGCCATAACTTTGTTCTTTTGTTGAGTTTATAAGTGTTTAGCTAAGTGTATACAGTTATGGAAACTGTATATCATTGAGAAGACTCAGCATTTTATTACACCTAACGTTTTCAAAAATTCAGGCCTTTCTCATTTTTAATATCAGTAATCTTGTCACTAGCACAATATTTCTTATATTACCTCACCTTTGTCATTAGGATAGATTCCAAAGTTATTTAAGCAAAGACATTGTCTCTAGTAACAAACTACTGATTCAATTACTATAATACTAAATGCTCTCCTCAGATGCAAATTATGTTTCAAAATTAATTAATTTTGTTATACCTAATTGAGAGAACTAGTAATTTGGAAAAAAGTCCACATATATACACTTTAAAAATGTATCTGCACCATTTTCTATTTCATTTCTCATCACCATACTGTATTGCACACACACATGCTTCAGTTGTGTCTGACTCTTTGCGACCCTATGGACTGTAGCCCTCCAGGCTCCTCTGTCCAAGGGATTCTCCAGGCAAGAATACTGGAGTGGGTTGCCAAGACCTTCTTCAGGGGATCTTCCTGACCCAGGGATAGAACCTGCATATCTTGCATCTCCTGCATTGGCAGGTGGATTCTTTACAACTAGTGCCACCTGGGAAGCCTTCCAGAAGTCACTGGAAGAATACATTTGTAAAAGTTCTCTGCACTTGTTAATTTATTTGCCTGAAATATATTCTTGATTGGAAAAATTTTTCTAAGGGTGTAAACATCTTTATGTTTCTGACCATGTATTGCCTTTCATCTAGTCTTCTAAAAGGATTATATTTATTCACAATAACAATAATTTAGCATATACACTTTAGAAACAACTTTATCAAAATTGAATGTTGAGATTTTTTTCCCCTTAGTTTTGTTTTGTATTACTTTGTGCTATTTTGGCAGTTTTAAAAAGCTATTTCAAGGCTGGATAGAATTGTATGAGTTCATGTCTTGGGAGGGTTTTTGCTTAGGTTTTAGTTTGTTTTAGTATTTCTCATTGTGTTATTGTTTTCATGCATTTTCTGTATAAATTGTGGTTGAGCTATTTTACTCTGTTAGCAATATTAGATTCTATTTCACTTTATCTTATCATTAAAAATATATGTGTGTGTAAACATGGGTCCATTGATCTGCATTTACACAAGTGTTTAGAGAGAAAAGCTAAAGAACCAAGAGAGAAAAGTTTATTTAATAATTATCATCCCATAAGAAAACTTTTCTACTTAAAAGGCCTTCCTTTTGATGAGGTGTAATGTTCATCATTTATTCTAACTTAACTCTGCTCACTGTCCCAAAAGGAGAACTCATCAATATTCAATCTCTAAAACTTTTCCCATACCTTTTTTCCTTAGCCAAGTGAACTGTAAGCATTTTCGTGCATAACTTCACTATATATTTTTATCTTGTAACTCTGTAGATCTTTTACTTTAACCAGTTTTGAACTTGGATCTACACTAAAATCAAGACCTCTTTAATGTTTGCTCTTTTGATATATCTGTACCTATCGACTCATAGTTACCAGAGTCAAAGGAGTATTACTTTAACACATTACAAAGCCATGTTTTGAATAATGTATTTTTGACTAAAACCTGCACTGAAATGTCAGCCTTTTTTCTGACTTGTCACAATAAAGAAAAGACTGTTTGCTTCAAGTTTTGGGGAAAAGCCTTTGCTTTTGAGGATGTTCACTTCATCAATTAAAGTATATACCTTACTTATATAAGTCTGTTGATCAGAAACCAAAAAATATTTCAAGGTTTATTAACTATACATAAGCAGTTAATAAGTAGATCACATGTGTGTTAAATATAGATGGAACAAGATGGACAGACCAAGAGATAGCTGATATTTGAAAGGCATTAAATACACATAAGGCATCTGTGTACTAAATATTCATATACTAAAAATATATGAGCACTTAATATTTATTAAGTCCTTAATTCTGCTAGTTATTGCTCGCAAGGATTTGGGGTCCAAGTGTCCTCTGCCTTAGAAACACAGAATCACTGACCGCTCAGCAGGCTAATAGGAAAGCTACCAGTATTAGGCAGGCATATTTCCCCCTGTGTCCTTCCCATCGAATAAATGTATACCACATCCCCTTCATGGGCCTCTTGCTTGAAACCTAACTCTGAGGAAAGCTGATGTGACAGAGAGATAAGGCATATGAACATTGTGTACATCAGAATTCAGGTATTGTGGCCTTTCTAGCCTGCCTGAACTCTACCCTGAGAATATTAACCTATCCCATATTTATCCTCCTTGCTTCTCCTTATGTGTTTAAATTGATTTAAAAAAAAAAAAAAAAAAACATGTGATTGAGCAATTTAATTTGTGAGGCTCTCTGTTTTCTGACCACTGGGATAGTTTGCCTTATGGTATAATTGGAGGCTACTTTTTATGTAAGGTAATTTGTTTAAAGGAAAAGTTTCATTTCAGATAGTGATCACAACCTAACAATTAGCATATGCATGTGTGTGTGTGTGTGTGTGCCCAATTGTGTCTAACTCTTTGCAACCCCATGGACTGTAGCCTGTCAGGCTTCTGCTCTGTGGAATTTTCCAGGCAAGAAGACTGGAGTGGGTTACCATTACGGTCTCCAAAGAATCTTCCCAACCCAGGGATTGAACTCACATCTCCTGCATTGGCAGGTGGATGCTTTGGGTTTTTAATTACAAATAAATTATATATTTACTAGGTATACCAGTAACTAGTAATTCCCACTACTTGAAACAATCAGATGCTGAATTTTAAGAATGGCCAAAGTTTATAAAGAATTTGATGACAGAAAAATGAAGCGTGCCTGTGTTTTCCAAGAATTAACTTGGGTCTCTTCTTGTTGTGAAAGAGCTGACTCATCAATGGGAATAGTCACAACACCTTTCAAGGAACTCTTCCTTCATATTTTAATGTTTAATAAGGAGAATGCCAACCAATGAGTTATTTAAATTAGCTCACTTCTTGGAAAGAATAATCAACATCTAAGAGAATACCCCCATCCTAAAGATAGCAAACCAAACTACCACTCTGCTTGATGGAACTGTTCTTTAGTGAATAGCTGTCCAAACACAGATGATTTATTTTTTCCTACTTTGTCATTTGATACACAAATAAAAAACTCCCTATCATAAAGACCAATTTAAGTAAATGTCTCCAACATCTATTCACCTATTGAGTATTTTGCTTATTTGAGCAATATAAATTTCAACACACAAAGAATTATATGAACTATACACAGACACAATCTCTTTTGTGTCATCCTTTGCATAAAAAGGGGAAAGCAAAAACTGTAAGGATTTAAAGAGTGTTCTAACAGTTGTTCAGACATCAACCTAAAGTTCAAGTTAAAAGTGATTTAAATACAAGGAAAATGTCTTGAATTCAGACAGTCAGATGACTTTTACCAGTATCAGAATTTAGACAGACTTTGGGCAGAGCCTTGGGCATTTAGAAGAAGCTTGCTATTATAAATCATTGTTTGCAGAACTCTTCTTGTCTTTTAGAATCTGGCCATGTGAACTCATCATTAGGCTCTGATCTTTCCTGCACTTGGAATTTTTAGATCAATCTCTGACTTCTTGCCCACAATCTTCTATAGCCCCACACAATTAGTTCTACTGGTGGCTCTGACAATCAGTTTTCTTACAGTTGAGCAAGTCATTGACCAATTAGTCAGTGATATTACAAAGTGATTTTAAAAATAACTCATTAACAAAGAAAATTCATCACTTTGTTCCTGACTTTTGGACATATTAACCTAAGACTACTTTTCAGACAGACACAGTCATATTCCATGCTACCCCCCCAGCCCCCACCATGGTCATCAAATGAAACTGCTTCCCATTAAACATTCTCTGATTACGAGCACATCTTCTGGCTTGCTTTTTCAACTTCTCTCCTATAAATTATTAGTTTTTTTAATCACATGTTAGAGATCCCCCAATTCCTTCAGCTCATATTATATTTCACTTCAATTTTTTTTACCCCTAAAATATCTCATCAATATCCAGTCCTTTAATTTGAACATAGGTGAAGTAACTCAAATTTTACCCCCAGTCTACACTCTCCTCTGAATTCCAGACTGATGGAATTCCCCTCTTTCCCTGAATATTTGCAGGTATCATACTACACATCCACAGTAAAAGAAGGAAGAGCATAACACAAAGCTTCTCCTCTTCCTGTAGTCCCTTCTTAGTTCAGGCTTCTCACTGTAGCCATGTACCTGGAATCCTAAACTCTAAACTGTCCCACTTACCTTGCCCCGCCGCCCCCCCCCCCCCAACCCCTGTCCTATCATATAGCATGCTTGTGTCACTCTTTGCAAAGACAGAAAGGGTTTCATTAATTTACTCCACTTGCCCCAAGTTTGTTCCACCTATAGGATAATAGCCTATTTTATTTACTCTGCATCTGAGAAACCTGTCAAGTTTAAGTGAAGGCCTGATTATGCCTCAGATGATCTGTTGCTTCTATTACTCATGATACCACATGGATATCTTTAAATCCTATATCTATTTGTGAAATTATTTGACTGACCATCTTATTCCTTAGACAGGAAGCTCCATGAGACAGGGATGCTGTGTATTTTGCCCAGTGTTTTCCAGTACTTTAACAAAATGCCTACAATGAGCAGGTAATCAGAAATATTTGTCAAGTAAACTAGCAAATGAGAGTGGGGGAAGACTCTCATTTCCTGAATGTTCTAGCACTGTTCCACATCACGTGGTATCCATGCAGGCTTTCTCTGTGCTTGCTTCTGGTGGCTTACAACTCAGCTGTTTGGGATCTTTTAAATCAAACAAGAGATAATTTCCAAAGAGACCCAAATTTAAAAAATGTCATGATTCAAACAGTATATGTGCATGAGAGCAAATGAAAGGAACAGTTGCGCTTATGATGAAAAGCAACTGACTCCAATCCCTTTTGTTCCCCAAACCCACTTCCACAGTCACTTTCTTCAAATGTCCCTCCTTTAGAGTGTTTCTGGTACTTACATTCACAGCACTATTTCTAGATTTATCAAATATTTGAATAATATAAATTGATTTCTTGATATTTAAAAAATGAGAATTTAATTTACCCAACCCATCCCCATTTCCTTTCAAACTTTAACATATACAATTATGCTGAGTTCTAATTTTAAATAATATCTGGCCCTTTACATTTCAGCAGTATCTTTTGTCTTCCTTTTGAAAAATACCTTTTATTTTTTAAATTGTGCAATTCACAGTTTTACTCTTATATTTTGCATTTCCCAAAAGGATGCATTAACAAATGTATAATCTGATTATGTTCTAGTGTTCCTTCTGCAAGTTTACACATTAAAATATGCCTAAAAACAAGAGAAAACTTGCTCCCAAAGTGAACTGGTTAAGATATATTCAATAGGTCATGTACATTTACTTTTTTATAAATGAAAAATGTTAACCTATGTAAAGTAATATATTTATAAATCATCCGAAAAATTTGGTAGTTACTTGGGACAAAGAAGGTAAAATAAAAAAAGGAAAAACTTCTGACTTGATTAAATAAAGCTAAATTATGCCTTGGTTTGCTATAGTTTTACTTTATACATTACCTCACAAATTATAAATCTTACTTGAACTTAAATTTAACATAGATATAGAATTTCACTAGCAAGATGAGTCAAAAGTCTAGGTGAGATTCACCAACCTAAGAATTCATTAAGACAAATTACTCAAAGTAACAGTTGCAAATATTTTTAGAAGTAAAAATAGACATTTCTAAATCAATAACATTTTAGATAATTTTTGTAAGAAGTAAATAGTTGGATAGTTCAAGCTATATTTTTTGTTTCCTCCCTTATCTTTAAAGTAAAAGAGTAGAAAATAATAATGTAAAGTAATTAGCCTCCAACTAATAAAAATAAATGGAAAAAAAAATCTGTAATGACCTTTGGAAATTTGAAATGACTTTGGATACCTTTATGACCATAGGATTAGGGTTTGAAAGAATTTTGCATTTATAATTAAATATCTAACATTGACATTCAGAATTCACAGAAGACAACTTAGATTCACATAGAAAAAGTATCTTCATATGCAACTAAATTATTTGAGAAAATAGAACATTTTATATTCAGAAAATAGAATGCACATATAACTTAAAATAAGAAATTTAATGTAAACAAGAAAACTAAATTTTGATTGACAAAGATGTGTGGGCACATTGTAAATATCTATAAACAAAATCATATAAAATGAGGCTTGTTCTTGCTTGTGAATAAATTTACACTTCTATAGAAACTCAATAATACATTAACCCAAATTTTCCCAATTCTTTTAATTTTTAATTATTTGACTATTTTATGAGAAGTATTTGATGCTCAACATAATATCTCTAAAGACAATTATTCAAATAAGGGCCCCCAAAAGAGTAGAGGCACATTTTTAAATTTAATAATGGCAATACAAAGTCATTAAGTAGATAGTACATTTTATATTCAAATAAATAAACCAGATTGACCTATTTACCATAAGGCAGTCACTATGATTATTCAAATGGTATCAATAGTCTATTCATTCTGGAACATTCTGTACATTCTTGTTTACTATAGCTTTTTGAAATCTATCAGAATGGGTTCCAAATCTTATCCAGATCCTTTATCATTTCAAACAAAGGTGTCAATAAATGGTCATCCCATGGCAGTTAGAATGTTATTCCAATTATGATATTTAAACCATTTAAGTTAGTTTTAATATTTTTAAGTTTTTGTGGCTTACTGTACAAAATTGAGGGAAGAAGTCACAAATTAAATATTAAACAATGTTCAATCATCAAATCACTAGGAGGTAAACTAAAATTCTTGGCAAACTGTAAAAATAGCATTCTATAAGGAGATCCTAACATACTTCTTTTAGATTCTCGTTACAATGCTTAAAACTAGGACTGACAGACAACTTAGGCCTTAAGAACAAGACCAAAGGAACTTATGCATGGAATCAATTGGACACTTACTATGACTTATTGATAGAAAATAAACCAAATTGCCAATTTTATGCATTTAGCTTTAGAAATACAATCTATATTATTCAGAAACTATTATTCTTCAATTGCCTCTCTCTAAAGCAAGTAAGGTAGTTATCTCACTTCTTTGCTCCTTACCAAATATCTTTTCCTCTATATTAACTATGAAAATATAATTCCTAAAAAATGAGAAGAAAAAGGGAAAATGATATTGCATTATACTTTTTCCTGGGTAAATGTGCAGAAAATAAAAGGACACATCATAGAAACAGTACTTACTGAGGTTTGTAGTGTAGAAGTACATATGTAAAGCATATAGAATGTTTTACTTAGGATAAGATTTTATGAACACCAGGTAGCTAGAACATAAGAAGATTCTATAGAATGTCGTCTTTAGCCTGGATTTTAATTGGTTCTCAGTATATAAACAAATAAAATGTGTAAATAATTTCTAGTATCAAGAATAAAGTATAAAAGAATGTTCCACAAAATATTTATGTTTAATATCACTAAGAAAATATTAAAATATAGGGTCATCAGCAGATTACATGAAACAACACTCACAAATGATTTAGTATAAGACCTGATAGCTTAAGCATATAGATGGTGCTTAGCGAAGATTCTTACTGTTGTTAGTTATTTCTCCAACAAAATATATGTAAAGAAATTACTAAGGTATTAGAATTAATAAATTTTAATGTATGCAAAATAAATTAGACAGAAAATATTAACACATTTAATTATGCATAAGAAATTATCATGAAGTCCACAGAGTTTTTAAACAACATTAATAATTTATAGCAAAGTTTCATACTTGCAAATATTTTATGTAAAGCTTAAAATCATCTCAGCAAGTTAAAGTTTTGGCATACTTACTAATGATCAGGGGTGTTAGACTACTGTTATATGTCCTACTAAAAATTAGCTCAATAAAGCATACATGAGTCCTCTTTTTATTAGCTTAAAATTATGTATTTGCTTGAACAAAATCACTTAATATTTTTTACATTAAGTTGTGAATGAATCATATAACAATAACTTGTCAAAGAAATAAAGTTATAAATCAAAGCACAGGAAATGATCACAGAAAAAGAAATCTCCAAGTTACTTTTATTTTTTAAAAGGTTCTTAAAGTTGCATTGTAAATCTTAAATAATACAACTTTATATTGCTAATGCAAACATGTTATACAAGGTTAAAATGAATCAAAATGAGTGTAGCTATACATGCACGAGTTAAAGTAAAATTAAGCCTCACGGATAGAGCTGGATATTGGTGATTGTGTAGATTGTAATATCAAGTAATAACATTTTTTTTTAAATCCATTTTCTCTTTCAACTCATCTAATTTGCCTAGTGAAATAATAAAAGGCACAATAAAATTAAAATATTTTCCAGGAAACACACTTCATTCAAATATAAATTTAAGTGATTAACCACTATTCTCAGTAAATATGATATTCCCAGAAGTATGCGCTGTCAAAATAATTTATCCTGTGGCAAGGATAGTAGTGAAGTGTTGATGGTCCTTGATATACGAAGTCATCTTCTACCTAGCTCAGATGTAGCTTGGAATGAAATTCCATTTAAAAGTGTAACCTTAGATTTTCTCAGCATTTTACAGGAGCAAGAATAAAGGATTTTACATTATATTAATACATTTCTCTAACTCATCATATCTATTACTCTTATCTTTAGATTGAAGATCTTATGTCACTTGTTAAGCACTTAAATCTAGTTCTGTCCTACGTGTCCAGCCACTAACAGATTAGATGCACTGCCAGTCGGCACACAGACACTTGCTGACCTTCTCCATTACTTGCCCTGACTGTGCTCTTGTTTATAGGAATACTTAAACTCACATGGCTTTTGCAAATGATCCTTCTTGGTAAGTTGTAACTATTACATGCTTGGAAACACACGTGAGGTGACAATAATTTAGCAATTAAGAAGCATCTTAATTGCCAGATTGCCAGAAAATGACTCCCAGGTAACTGGTGAGAAATTGTGGTTTTACTGATTTCAGACTGGGTCCCAGAAATCAAATGAGATAGTCTGGTTTTCACTGTCTACTCTCCAAAATGATTGAGAATGTATAATTAAATTTATGATTATACAGAAATGTACCAACATGGTTAAAGAAACCTGTATTTGGTAAAAGAGTAGGCTTGCCCCTTATTACTGCTATTCCAAGGACCAGAAAGGATGCTAGGAACATGCTTGACACTTTATAAACATTTGTTGCATAAACAAATATGTGAAAGTTAAAAATTAATGAGCTCATAGAATAGTCTCCAATTTTGGTTCCGTTCTAATATTGGATGTACTTGGGAATTTTTAATAATTAAATTTTTGTGGCAGACCATTATTTTGAATGATGCCAATGATATCTGGTAAATTCTTTAAAAATTATTCTCCTCCACCAAATTCAATAAAAATTGAAAGGGAAGATATATATCCCTCATCATTAGTGATTTTAGTAGACATTTCATACTTTATTTTTGTCAAAAATAACTCAAATACTATCTTATTTTCCTTCTTTTGTTTCAGTAATCAACAATACTGATTGTTCTGAAATTTTAAGGGCAACTTATTGACCAGTAAAATAAAATGGGAAATAAAAAGTATATTTGGTAGTGTAAAATTTACTGATATCTATTTTAGATGCAAATGTTTTTAATGTTTTGTTTGCTTGTTTGTTGGCATATGTACCTGGCGTCCACTCAAAGTATGAAATGGATACCCACACACTGGCCTGACTCGACATTTTGTGACAATGAGTAAAATCATCTCCTGGACTTTTACAAAAACAGTTTACTGAGCTGCAAGGGACAGTTCATTTCTGGATGCCTCTATTGCACAGCTTCAAAAAGAAAAGAAAGACTCTGAGATGGTAAAAAGTCTAGCACATGTCATTCAGGATGGAGAGAGTTGTGGAGTATACACAGAAGAGTGAGTGAAAGCAAAGAAAGAAAAAAAATATATCTCACAGAAATTACCTGTGGGAAGTAACTCATTCACAGGAAACCTCTTATCCTACTTCAATATTCAGTGCTATGAGGACATATACACACACATATGTTCATGAGCCAAAGCAAACCAAAATCAAAGCGTAAACCAAAAAATAGTGTGTGAGGCAACTTTATAAGAGTGCGGACACATTCATTTGTTCATTCCAAAGCTATTCATAAAGGATTTACAATTTTCAGGCTCTTTTTGCCAAGTGCTAGAGATATAATCATGGTATTGACCTTTCCCAGAGAGCTTACAGACAAATAGCGTAAATCAACTGCTTAGACCATGGAGCGTTAAGTCCAATCAAAGAGGAATGCAAAGGGTGCTGAAAGGGTCAGTTTATTCAGAGCTGAAGAACAGCGAGCAACATATGACAAAGGGCTTCCAAGGAGATGCTCAAACCCAATCTTAAAGAAGTGACCATTTGGTGGTATGAATTCAAATGATGCTGGGAACAGCATATTGGAAAGACACTGACGTGAGAAACAGGATGACATCTCTGAGAACTGCTAATAGTACTGTATGGCTGGAACAAATAACATAGATGTATCTAAATAATTACAGACTATAAACGTATTGTGGCTCAGACGGTTAAGAATCTGCCTGAATTTCAGGAGAACTGGGTGTGATCCCTGAGTTGGGAAGATCCCCTGAGAAGAAAATGGCAATCCACTCCAGTACTCTTGCCTGGTGAGCTGCATGGACAGAGGAGCCTGGCGGGCTATAGTCCATGGAGTCAGAAAGAGTCGGACATGACCAAGTGACTAACA
This sequence comes from Cervus elaphus, assembly GCF_910594005.1. Lineage (NCBI taxonomy): Eukaryota > Metazoa > Chordata > Mammalia > Artiodactyla > Cervidae > Cervus > Cervus elaphus. The sequence goes on along the minus strand of NC_057833.1, from coordinate 28,059,635 downwards.
CTTTCACTTTTCACCATATAAGGAGGAGGTAAGTAGGACTCAAATGAAAATGACATTGTTTACTAATTTGAGAAGTTTTAGTCATTTTAGTAAGCAGTGGGGAGTCAATCAAAGATTGCAAACAGGTAATTTACAATGATCATTCCAAAAGAGTTTCTCAGAAAAAGAACTGAAGGAGACCCAAACAAGAGGCAGGGAGAAATGTGGTCTTCTTGATTCAAAGAATTGCTCCATAGCAATCAGTTCATTTTTATGATGCAGGTATGATTTGCTTTCTTAAAAAGTCATCATCCATCACATTAATTTTGTCAATTTGCTTTTTATTGGCTTTGTAGTTTTGCTTATATTTAATATGCAAATTATACTTGGTTTTATATTTTTCCAGCTGGATCCCCTTCAGTTCCTCATATCCCACACTCACCTCTAAGTTAAAGATCAACTGTACCTGAAAACTTTATGTATATTAAGAAGATACAATATATTTTCTACCAACATACTGATTCACATTTAGCACCAGGATTATAAGTATTCAGAAATCAAAGGATACATGTTAGAAAGGTTTGAATAAGAAAGAGAAGTCATTGCATGAGTAGTTTATCTCCTGCCACCAAAATAAACTATATTAAAAGCTGATTCTCCTCAAATACTCGGGATTTTCTACTGGATCTTTATTCTTAGAATGCTAGGAGGTGTACCAAGAAACCACTATACCCTAGGAAAGTGACACTGGAGAAGGCAATGGCATCCCACTCCAGTACTCTTCCCTGGAAAATCCCATGGACGGAGGAGCCTGGTAGGCTGCAGTCCATGGGGTCGCTAAGAGTCGGACACGACTGAGCGACTTCACTTTCACTTTTCACTTTCATGCATTGGAGAAGGAAATGACAACCCACTCCAGTGTTCTTGCCTGGAGAATCCCAGGGACGGGGGAGCCTGGTGGGCTGCCGGCTATGGGGTCACACAGAGTTGGACACAACTGAAGCGACTTAGCAGCAGCAGCAGCCAGAAAGAGACACACATAATAAGGCATTCTTACTTCAAACAGGACCAGTTGAATCTCAGAATGAGATATTTATGATATATGTGGGTTTATATATGTGTGTGTATACATATACACATTTTTAAGTGTAAATCTCCCATATAAATGGATATCTAATAAAAAGATAAGCTATGACTTCAAAAATAACTAGAATTTTGGGGCAAGAATTTTTTAAAAAAGAGAAACCACCCAGGCACTAATAGATGTCTCTAACTAGGACAGGATTTGTTGGCTACTATTTAAAGCAAAATGTTTCCTCTTTTCCAAAGTACATATAGAAAAATTTAATATTGACATACTAGAGCAAACACATGTGTCTGCTTCTGGCCAGAGATGACAAATGAGGATTTCCGGTATCTTAGTTTCCAAGTGACCCCTGAGTGCTGGAACATTAACTCCTATATTTAATGTACCCATTTCGACCTACTAATGTATCTTAGTGTTTTGGTTTGGAAGCTGTACCTTTAGAGACTCTAGAGCTGAGAATGGAGACCATGCCAGAAATCTGCTGACTCTAGGAAAAGGATAGATGCGTTGTACACAAGCTGCTTGGCTTATCTAACTCTAAGTTGATAAAACTGCATATGCCTCCAGCAGAAGAGTCAGGCACAGAGACAGCATAATTTTTCCATCCAAATGCCAACTGCTTGACTAATAATGGCTAATTGGAGAATTTTGTTTTGATAAACAATCTCAGGCTTTGTCTAGGCACAATCAGATATAATACTGGATTGATTAATGACATCAACCATGAGTGAAGTAGAAGGCAGCAGCGCTATTAGCTTACCCAGAACATAAAGTTGCTTATACAACATATATTCTGCAACCCTTTCTTTGAGATAATTTTATGAATTGAAGCACAGGCTTTATATCCTAGATTTGTTGTATGATTTGAGTTACAAATAATTTAGGTGACAAACCTACATGTATCTCTTTCTATTCATCAGGTAATCTCCAGCTGATTTTACTTCCATTTATCTTTGACTTTAAAGTAGAGATTGATAAGTAACCTCACAACAGGACACAAAAGAACATAGCCTTGGTGCTAGAGGAAGCTGGATGTGTACACTTTTCCTGTGAGCTCTGCACAAGAGCTTCTGCAACACAAAAGAAATCCCAAGACCAGTGTTAACAAATCCTTGGTCCTCTACTCGTTGACTCAGGGAGATGGACAGCAATACCTTGAAAATCCCTCATTGCTGTGGCTTAGGAGAAGCAGATCAAATTATCCATGATGAAATAATGTCCAAGAATTTATAGGAATAATGCAGGTTAATCATATTTTTCTCTTTTAAAATTCACATATACAAACTTCTTTCAAGTATTTACTTAATGTTCAGCCCAGACCCCTTTCAAGTAAAGAAAGGGAATGATATTTCACTTGTTTGAAAACATGAAAATCAGCCCTTTTATCTTTTAAATAAAAATAACTTTGCTTCTAACAAGCTTGATAGCTGGAACACATCAATTGACAGACTAGAATAACATCTCTTTAGAGATTTGTCACTTTTAATGCTAAATTAACTGCTAAGGCATTACTATAAAAAGCCAGATGAAATAATAAAAAAGAGATACATCAATAGGAAAATGGGGAAAGGAATGAACAGTCTGGTCACAGATCAAGAAATACAAACATCCACCTTGCTAGTCATCAAAGAAACACATATCAAAATGAAACATCATTGGAAATGTTTAAAATAAAATGAATTGGAATTCAGGGGAGCAGGTACTTTCCCATGGGGGTATAATCTTTCTTAGAGGCTAGTAATATAAAGTATTAATACAAAATACTTTTAAGGGTCATATATTTCAATCCAGCAGTGTCTTTACTAAAAATGTACCTTAAGAACACTTTATGCAAAGGCCTTGCTTATAATTTTCTTAATTCTCTCTATGAAAGTAACTTAATTTTAAAGCAGGTTATAGAGTTTGAGAACATCACAATGTAAACTATTCAGCACTTTCCTCATGTGAGCACTCAGGCTGCAAAGGCTGCATGAAGAATAGAGGCAATGAGTGCTTGCAAAAGACAGAAACAATAAAAGCAGCAGAAGCATCAAGGATTGACTGAAAGTGTCCTGGACTTCAACCTCACACTCTGCTGAGGATCAGGTCTGGGGCTATCCTTTTACTCCCTTCTGTGTCTCTAATTAGTGGTGGGGTTCCATCACTGGAAGATCTAATTTGCATGTGCTCCTATGGCACAGAGAATTTGTCCTCAGTGAAAGAGCTCAGTCGATACCACCTCTACACAAGAAACATCAGTAACATACTTCCCCTCACACCAACTGAATAAACTTTCTCACTGAAATAGTTAACAGGAAATAAAACGCAAAGAGCCAACTCATTGGAAAAGACCCTGATGCTGGGAGGAGAAGGGAGTGACAGAGGATGAGATGGTTGGATGGTACCACAAAGAAATGGATATGAGTTTGAGCAAATTCCACGAAATAGTGAAGGGCAGGGAAGCCTGGCGTGCTGCCGTCCACGGGGTCGCAAATATTTGGACATGACTGAGCGACTGAACAACAAAGCTATAATTTGTTTGGGAGAGTGATAACTTCAAGAACATCCAGTTCAACAACCGTGAGTGAGAAGCAAGACTAAAACAGTAAACTGGCTTGACTATCGTTACACAACTCATTGTTAATAACATGGGCAGGTTATCAACTTGAGAGTTCAGGGAAATTCTTAGTCAAATCCCATCACAAGAAACACAGTCCCCTAACCTTCACCATAAAGTTAATGCTCTGCCCCTTTCTCATGGCTTGTGAGACTATAAACAGTAAATTGTGACTTTGTCCTTTATACTTACAAAAGTCATCTGGAGATATGTATGCACATTGTGCAGAAAGCTAAAGAATACATATTACATCAAATAGAATTAGTAATGCCACAGAATGCTCATGAGGATCTCTCTCTCCAGGAGTTGTACCTGCTTAATGTTGTCATCAGAAAATAAGGAAAGATTTATCCCAGATTTATGAATCTGTTATCAACCAGGTAATAAAGTATGACTGGATGTCAGTATGTTCAGCATTTCTGTTTTGAGGAGAGACCAACGGGATCAGAAACACACATACACCCCATGAAGCTGTGACCCCAACACGACATCGAAGACTGAATCTTGGGCACATTTTTCTGTTACAGTTGTACCCCCACACTCCCCTATACACACCTCTCCAAAACAGAGAGTCCACAGCTGTTAAGAAATACAGAAAAGGATTTAGAAATGGAGGTGAGAACAATGAGAGCATCTCGCTAACAAAGAATTGAAACAATAAATATAGCTTAGCACTGTCTTAGATAACAAAATATATATATATATATAGAAAAATAATTTGACTAGAATCTATGTCTTTGTGTCCCCAAACTTACATTTCAGAGTTTTTAAAAAGGAGTTTAAACTAGGCCTCCTGCCCTGGATATTTACAGCTTGTTTGAACCAATAGGTTTAGAAGAATAATTCAAAATAAAGTTAATTCAGATGAAGCTTGGATCCCACTTGGAAGGCTTTTCTGAATTTTGAGGCATTCACTCTGGTATTTTCATGTCATGTTTAACCTTAGAATCATCACATCTGCTCATCAGGTCTCTGGGATTTCTTTCCCTTCTTGCTATGCAGAGACATGCTCATAGGAACCCTTCAGTGCTCAAGGAGGCTAAGGAAAGCAAGGGCTGTGAGTCAGGTGGCTTTCATACAATAAAATGATGGTGTGGACTAAATAGATAATTCTGGTTTCTCCTTCACAAAGTACTGATCACTCTTAATGCCATGATGATATGAACATGTCACTGGGTGGCAAGCATCATATTATTTTAAAACATGTAAAAGTGTCACTCAGTCGTGTCTGTTTGCAACCCCGTGAACTGTAGCCCACCAGGATCTCCTGTCCATGGGATTTTCCAGGTGAGAATACTGGAGTGGGTAGCCATTCCCTTCTCCAGGGGATCTTCCTGACCCAGAGATCAAACCTGGGTCTCTCATATCACAGGCAGATTCTTTACCGTCTGAGTCACCAGGGAAGCCTCAAAACATATAAGATGGGTCTCAAATGCAGTCAGTAAATGTAAGCACAGCCATGGGATTCTTGCTCTTTTAGAGCATGACAATAGTTGCTTTGGAAATTAGAGTAAGAAAAAAATCTATTATTATTCGGTGATACTTGCTTTAATCTACCTGGTCTAATGACTAAGTCTGAAGTTTATACTGGGAGAAGAATTATTTATCCAGAAGAAAAGAAGGCAATGAAACGTTAGTGGTGTATCTCTTGAAAACAAAAGACAACATGGGGTGTATATGTATCTTTGTGTGTGTGTTTTTTAAATACACTGAATGTTACTTATCAAATATTGGTCATATTAAAATCTTGGCACTTTGTAGCGAGACTGCAATACCTAAGTTGCATGAATCCATTAAGGCAGTAAGAAATCACACACTAAAATGCCAGTTAAAGTTCTGCAAATGATATTAAAAGATATAATTTGATATATAGAAAGCATACTTTTAAAATCAAAGAATTCATCATAAAGTATTTATTTCAGGTATTATTTTTCTGGTTGCCTGTAACCCAAGGATGTTTACTTCTAAAATAAAAGTCTTTCCTAACTTCTGGCTGAGGGGTAAAAGTAAAGCCCATTTACCTAACTTTGGAGAGGTCCAGAATTCTGTGACTTTTTTTGTTTTCAGAAGAAAATAATTCTCAGGTGACAGAGGGAAAAGCATATATAAGAAGAAAAACCTATTGTCAATAAATGGTTTAATAATCCTTAAGCTGAAGATTACTAACCTTCAGACTAAAATCCTAGATGGCTGAAATTTATAAAATCAAATCAAATGAATTTGGCAAATATGTATTGACCTCCTACTGTGTGCCAGGTAATGAGGTAGGATCTAGTCTAAAAGAAGCTGGTCACAGTTTCAATAGTTAAAGACCATTTAACTACTAGAGGTTAAATGGAAATAAACATAGGTCTGGAAATAAAGAGACCTCTTCATGTATCTGAGCTTAACTTGAGTCTTTTCCTGATGTTAATGTTTTTATATTAGAAGAAAAAAAAAGACTACATGGATTTTAAAAATATATTTAGAATATGTTTGCCAGAACACAGAAAACCAGTAAAATAATTGTCACCAAAATTATGCAGTAATTTTATGGCTAATGTTTACTAAGACGTAAGACTTTTTTGTGTGCCAAATACTGCTCTAAATACTCTATATGATTTATCTCATTTAGTCCTCACATTAACCTCTTCAGTAAGGTAATGTTAAACATAGTATTACACTTAAAACAATATGCAGCACAGAGATTTTTCAGTCAGTAATGAATGGATAAATTATCCCCATATAAAAAGGAGAAGCTGATTTGGTGGTTTCTCTTGGTCAAAGTCATTCAGTTTGCAGGAGTTCAAGCTTTAGTTTAGTATGGTAAACACCATGTTAGAAGCAAACACATATTCACTTGGGAGTAGTGAGAAAGACTCCCTAACCTAGACTGGGGAGGAGAAGAAGGTCACAAAGAAGATGAAACTTCTTATTACTTCTTCCCAAATCAGGGAATCTGTGCATTTGTTACGCTGTGTTCCGATGATCTACTGGTATGTCATCTTCCCTAATTAAACTGTCAGTCTCCTGAAGTCTTTAATGTGTCTTAATCCAGCGTTATTTTTCTAATGCCTCAGGGTGTATCTTGTACAGTGTAGGTAGCAGAGAAGATTTTGCTGACTGAATAAACGACAAGGAGAGTGCCTTTGATTAACCAATAGGTCAAATCTGCACTGAATGGTGGCCCAGCTTTGGGGATATTTTCTGATACTTGATTGAAAATAAAAGACAGTGAATGAATATTGTGACTTACAACATCATTGTGTTTTACCCTGTATGTGTAAGGTCAGGAGACATATTAATCTTTCTTAAAAATTCATCTTTCATATTACATATGATTACCTAGGAAGATGGTCATGAAAGAAAAGATATTTGTCACATATAGGGCTTTTATTTTATGACTGAATAGCAAGACTCTATTGCTATTCATCAGCAAATAAAATTTATCCATATACCCACGGTGAGTTGTTTATTGAATACAGAAAGATTAATTTTAGCTTGTTTTGGCAGGGGAAAATGAACAACATGCTTTGTTTGTTCCAATGCTTGGTAATAGGCAAAGCAACAAAGGAACCCAAACAGAAAGAGTCCATGTATTTCTTAGGAGTCAGAGGTTAAGAACTGGTTCATACTGCCCATAAAATATAATACAGAGAAGCTTAGTATGAGACTGGCAGGTGTTATTATTGTAGCAACGTATACTATCTGGAAGTAATGGTCTTTTTCACAAGTAGGTTCAGCTGTGATTGTTATCTTGCATAACCAAAGATTACACAGACATCATTTGAAGTAACTACATGTTAAGTAATTTATACTTAACAACATTAAATGAAAGTGTCATCTGAAGTTTTTCCTTGATCTTTGCTGAAAATACATCCCAGGCATGTAGTCATCTTGAATTCTTTATCTCACAATAATGGAACAGTTTTCTAGCAACTCAAGGCCATTGTTTCTAAGAATCCCTAAAGGACTACATCCTTAATGTACTGCCCTCTTTCCATCACTCTATTTTAATTTGCTAAAGGAGAATTCTAAAGAAATCTGGCTACACTTATCTACAGCATAGCATTTTGTGGGAATGACCATCTCTTCAGGGCTTGATGATAAAGATGAGTACAGTATAATGTAGGTCATAGAAAATACTAGGTTTTCTAAGGCTACAGAAGACAGTAAGTAACATAGCTGTCAGTTTATAGACCTGTGCACAACTCTAGTTTCAGTTTTTTAATATATTTTGTAAAACACTGTGCCTCTAAGTCAGTATCGCACCTCATCTTTTTGCTTTGTGTGTGTGTGTGTGAGCATGTCTTGTTTTTTATAAAAATCTTAACAGCTTTCTAAAAGAACCAAAATGAAATGGATTTGCTTAAAAAAAATCCAAAGAGATATGCACTACTTTTCCTTTACCTCAAAATAGCAAAGAGCATATTGGCTCTCTACTTCATGGGTATCTTCAAAATAAACTTTAAAATTCTACCCCCACAACATTCCCTGAAGATATAGAAATCAAGATTCAGGACAGAAGACAAACCGAGAGACAGTATATACGAAAGACAGTTTGTACTCTAAAAAAAAATATTAAGGTCATGAAAAACCAATAACATTTTAAAAAGGCTGACACTTTCTTCCAAAAGAGTGCTGAGAATGGAGAGACAGCTCTAAAGGATGTTTTTAGGATAACTGTCAAAATGTGAGGATGGTCAGCAGGTTGACCAAGAGTATTATATCAGTATTAAAATTTCCTGATCTGATCATCAAAATGTAGTTGTATAAAAGAATGCCTTTGTGTTAGGAAAAACACAATGAACTACGTAGGATAGAAAGTGAATGTGTCTGCAACTTACTGGCAGGTTATTGAGACAATTAGCTCAAATAATTTAGAGAGAAAATGTGCTTGAGAGAGTATAAAGACTGAGCATACAATGATTAAACAAATGGGGCAAAATGTTAACAACTGGTGAATCTAACTAAATGGTATGCATTTTGTGACATTCTTGAAAACCTCTTGTATAATGAAAATTTCATGAAAAAATGATAGACAAATTTATAGTAGTAAAATTTAAATGAGTGTTACCCCACAATCATAATAATTTATATATTACCTTGTTTTTGCATGGTCATGAGCCATTAATAAAGCTTCCAAAAATTCTAATTTATTTGACATTATCACTGGAACAAACCTAAGACTACAGATGTCCTTAGCCCCATTTTAAAGACAGAGAAACAGAACTACTTTAACTCTTCAGCATGAAAGCCTTTGATTTGTAGTCCTTTCTGAAGTAACCACACCACAAACTGTGCAAATTGCCCTCATTTAGGCCATGAAGGCAAGCCTGTGGTTTGTCCTATGCTCACTAACCAGCTGTCAAGCTGGAAGAATTTGGGTGGTTGCAGATGAGTAAGCAGCTCTATAATTTAGAATCAATCTTCTAAGCTGTCTTGTCTCTGTTCTCATAGCATGCTATTGGTTTTCATTCCAAAGCTGTGCTAGCTCTTCTTGGCATGATCGATAGTGCAGGTGCAGAGTTTTAGGAAAGAAACAATAGGAAACTCTATTGGCTTATGCTGCATTATAAACAAAAAATGGAAGAAAAAAATCAGTGTGAGACAAGTAGAATAGAGAAAATCATTAGGGAAATAAATTTCATTTTCATGCTTTCAAGAATTACATCAAAGACTACATATTCTACTGGAAAAGGTATAGGTGTTCTTTGGGGAGAGAAAGCAAAAAAGAAGGGAGGGTCTAAGAATGCATATTTCCAAAATTCTTATCTCAAGAGAGTATAAGACTTGTCTTCTGAATTGAGAAAACTTTTCTTTATTTAAAATTACTTGATGTATCTTGGATTCTTTGTGTATGAGGGCAGATGTAAGAGAATAAAGTTCTCCATGTTAACACTTTTTAAAAATATTACTCTATTCTATTAAGTAGTAATCTAGTATTAGTCTCTAACATTGCATGCAATTCAGTGGCTATACAGGTAATCCACTGAGCGTCAGGTAGAAAAAAATATATATCCAGGTGGATAGATAGATGGATATGGAATAGTTTGTTTTCATATAATATATTAATACAATAGTAATGGAATATGAATTACATACTAATGTAATAGCATGCAATATTTTATTTACTTACATAAATTTATATATGTGCATGTGTTGAGGATACTTGGTCAATAAACAAATGGAATACTCATAATGTATTTTGGAGACCACAGTTTTAGCATTCTTAAGTAGTGTTTGCTATTAAAGTGAAATAAAGAACACTAAAATTTAACATTAAATATGTAAGTCTAAGTGTTACACAAATAAAAAATTAATAAATAGAAACTTCAAGTAAATAGAGTTAGGAGACCAGAAACTGAAGTTCTTATACTCTGCAACAGTAGCAGAGCCCAACAGGAAGAAGACATCTCTTCATTCCTGGCAAGGACTCAGTCAATGAAAAGCCCTGAACTCTTTGTTTACTGCGGCCCTCACAACTTCCCTTCCATCCCCATAAAAACTTCTCCTTCCCTTGCCATTTTAAGGGGGGTGGGGAGCCAGGGGATGGGGGGTGGCTTGCTTATGGCTCACCAAGGTTATAGACCCCAAACTGTAATTCTCTGTTGATTTCAGATAAACCTGTCTTGGATGGAGAATATCTAGCAGTCTATTTATTTCAGTTCAACACTGTGGTGACCAATATAGCAACCAGAAAGGACTCCCAACTGTTCCAGCATTGGTGAGGAAACAGGTGTTGTACCCACAGTTGAGCCCCTTATCCTTACCACTTTTCTTGCTAATTCTGGATTTTTGAAAGTGCATCTTCTCACTGGATTCAAGTTTCCACCCTCTTTGCATGTGAAGCTGTCCAGGTTTTGTTTGGGGGGTGTCTAAGCTTTTATATTTTTGGCTAAGGCCTTATTCTCTGTGCAAGCATTAATTTGAAACTTTGGTCTGATTTTCAGATATGTCTGATTTAGTTGAAGATGATTAAAAATATCTTCAGCCCATTTCTTCAGAAACAGGGACTGCTTCACCGAAACTATGTCCATTTTCCAGCCTTCAGTAGATTCCTTTGGAATACGGTATTCCCTGGATACTAGCTGAAAAGCCATCAGTCTGGCTTTTCTCATTTCTTAGAATTGGCTGGTATAGCTTACAAGCTGTTTAAACTGAGTTGTTTGAGCTGTTTTAATATTGTTCTTTAACTCTAGAGCAAAACCATCTAGGAAAGAGGATCTCAGTTGTCTGAACACTTTGTGAGAGCACCCCACAACAGGGATGCTGGCATATTTTATATTTAAAACCAATGGTCCTTCTTCATGTGCATTTCTAATTAAATGGGCCACCCTGACCAAAGGCAATTTAGAATTCAATGACCATGATGAGGAACTTTTGAAATCCCCAACTCAATATTCTTAAAATTGAACTGGACAAAAACAGCTCAAAAATTTCCAGAATTGAGTGGAATACTTATGTCAATTTGGATTTTGAGCCTTATCTTCAGGAGTCTAAAATGACCTCTCTGTCAAATAAGATTTTAGGGAACTGAAATGAAGTGAAGTGAAAGTCGCTCAGCCGTGTCTGACTTTTTGTGGCAACATGGACTACACAGTCCATGGAACTCTCTGGGCCAGAATACTGGAGTAGGTAGCCTTTCCCTTCTCCAAGGGATCTTCCTAACCCAGGGACGAACCCAGGTCTCCCACATTGCAGGCGGATTCTTTACCAGCTGAGCCACAACATAGGTCAGTTAGGTTCAGTCGCTCAGTCATGTCCAACTCTTTGTGAACTCATGAACTGCAGCACACCAGGCCTGCTTGTCCATCACCAACTCCCAGAGCCAACTCAAACTCATGTGCATTGAGTCGGTGATGTCATCCAATCATCTCATCCTCTGATGCCCTCTTCTCTTCTAGCCTTCAATCCTTCCCAGCATTAAGGTCTTTTCCAGTGAGTCAGCTCTTCGCATCAGGTGGCCAAAGTATTGGAGTTTCAGCTTTAATATCAGTCTTTCCAATGTATATCCAGGACTGATTTCCTTTAGGATGGACTGGTTGGATCTCCTTGCAATCCAAGGGACTCTCAAGAGTCTTCTCCAACACCACAGTTCAAAACACCAAAGTTCAACACCACAGTTCTCCAACAGTTCAAAAGCACCAATTCTTTGGCTCCAGCTTTCTTTATAGTCCAACTCTCACATTCATATATGACTACTGGAAAAACCATAGCCTTGACTAGATGGACCTTTTTTGGCAAAGTGATGTTTCTGCTTTTTATTTTTTTTTTCCATTTATTTTTATTAGTTGGAGGCTAATTACTTTACAATATTGTAGTGGTTTTTGTCATACATTGGATGCATGAGACAAGTGCTCAGGCCTGGTGCACTGGGAAGACCCAGAGGGATCGGGTGGAGAGGGAGGTGGGAGGGGGGATCGGGATGGGGAATACACGTAAATCCATGGCTGATTCATGTCAATGTTTCTGCTTTTTAATATGCTGTCTAGGTTGGTCATAACTTTCCTTCCAAGGAGTAAGCGTCTTTTAATTTCATGTCTGCAGTCACCATCTGCAGTGATTTTGGAGCCCAAGAAAATAAAGTCTGTCACTGTTTCCCCATCTATTTGCCATGAAGTGATGGACCAGATGCCATGATCATAGTCTTCTGAATGTTGAGCTTTAAGTCAACTGTTTCACTCTCCTCTTTTATCAAGAGGCTCTTTAGTTCTTCTTCACTTTCTGCCATAAGGGTGGTATCATCTGCCTATCTGAAACTCTGGATGTTTCCTCCAGCAATCTTGATTCCAGCTTCTGCTTCATCCAGCCCACCATTTCTCATGATGTATTCTGCATATAAGTTAAATAAGCAGGGTGACAATATACAGCCTTGACATACTCCTTTTCCTATTTGGAACCAGTCTGTTGTTCCATGTCAGTTCTAACTGTTGCTTCCTGACCTGCATACAGATTTCTTAAGAGGTAGGTTAGGTGGCCTGGTATTCCCATCTCTTTAAGAATTTTCCACAGTTTATTGTGATCCACACAGTCAAAGGCTTTGGCATAGTCAATAAAGCAGAAGTAGATTTTTTCTGCAACTCTGTTGCTTTTTAGATGATTCAACGGATGTTGGCAATTTGATCTCTGGTTCCTCTGCCTTTTCTAAATCCAGCTTGAATATATGGAAGTTCACAGTTCACTTTCTATGAAGCCTTGCTTGGAGAATTTTGAGCATTACTTTACAGCATGAGATGAGTGCAATTGTGTGGTAGTTTGAGCACTCTTTGGCATTGCCTTTCGTAGGGATTGGAATGAAAACTGACCTTTTCCAGTCCTGTGGCCACTGCTGAGTTTTCCAAATTTGCTGGCATATTGAGTGCAGCATGTTCACAGCATTACCTTTATAATTTCCTACAAACTTCCTTCTAATTTCTTACAAATCCTGCAGGCTTATCTGGAGGATATAAAGTTCCTTAGAGGTTCTACTTTATTACAATATGTGGGTGATTTGCCTCTTTGATCTCTTTCTCAAACCTCCTCACAGAAGACAGAATCCACTTGCCAAAACATTTAGCCTTAAATAGACGCAATGTTCCCAAAGAAAAACTGCAGTTTGCCCAATCCCAGATTTAATATTTATGGTGCCTGATATCAAAACAAGGGTTACATCTGGATCCAGATAGGCTTCATTGTGTTGTATGTTTTCCCAAACCCAAAACTAAACACCAATTGTGAGGTTTTCTCAGGTTAGTTGGTTACAGCCAAAACTGAATTCCAATTTCTCTTTTATGGCAAAACCTCTATATATTTTACAAAATAATAACCAGCCCAATAATATGGTAAGTACCAAATGACATAGCCAAGGAGGCCTTAAAGTAATCTGTGAAGAATCCACATCCCCCTGGGCATCTTAATTATTAGATTCCCATTTTCTTGTTTGTATCTGAAAAGGAAGGAAACGCTCTTTGGGTACTACCCAAAATCCTGGGGAGGAGCATCAACCCAAAGGGTATGATAGCCAGCAAAAGGACCTTGGAGCCTGAGGATACCCTCCCTGTGTTAAAGTCATTACATGCATTGCTTTTTTGGTTAAGGTCACAGAGAAAACCATTGTGTGATCTTTTATAATCACTTACATGCCACACAAGGTAGACGCCCTCCTGAATTCTCATCGCATTCAATATTTCTCAGCCAGTCACCTCACCTCCTAGTTTGTCTTTTTGTTAACTGTTCCTCATGTAACTCTTCTAAATTGTAGTAACCTTAACCCTGCTACTCTTCTTCCCTCCATTACCAACAAAAGCCCTCAGGACTGTTTAACGTTGACAGATCACCTCCTGGCTCCACATAATGATCTATAGGAAACTCCTCTGGGTCATGCTGACTTCTCATGGTTCACTGATCACTCCTATTTTAAAGTTGACAGTGGCATATATTGTGCTGGGTATGCTATTACAACTCCTTTTCACATTATTGAGGCAGCCCCTTTACCTAAGGCTACTTCAGCCCAACAGGCTGAGATATATGCTCTTACTTGGGGTTGTACTTTAGCTGAGAGCAAAATTGCTAATATTTCTATTGGTAGTAGGTATGGTTTTCAAGTCATTTACAGTTTTTGGATGTTGTAGAAGAAACAGGCCTTCCTTACTTTCTATAGAAATAAAATTTTAAACAGATTCTATGTTCAGGAATTATTGGATGCAATACTTTACCTGCTGCTTTAGCTATTATTAAGATTCCCAGACATTTCTGACTATCCAGAAGCTAAGGAAAACTAGCTTACTGACATTTCCACAAGTAATGCTGCTGTGAAAGGGACTGATAGCAGCCAAAGCTCTGTCATGATACAAAGGAATATTTCTGCAAAGGATAAGTTAGAAAATTTGGCTAGAAAAAACTTAGAATTAGCCTTAGAAGAGGAAAAGATCAAGATTGGAAATTCAACAATTGTTGGTTTTATAAAAAACACAGTTCTTGATTGGACCAAATAATAACCCATTTCTACTGGATACTGTAAAATTACCACTCCTCACCAATCTACATGCATTAAATTATTATCCTCCTGACAAAACAATAACCTTCATGAATCAGCATTAGTGAAACATTAAGAAGGCCACAAAAATGCCTTCCTCACTTGCCCCACAAAGTACAACATCAGGAAGCCTGTTGATACTGTTCCCAGATATTTTCCACTACCTAATGGACCATTAGAGATCTAGCAAATGAATTTCACAGAACTTCCTCTGTCTCGTGGATATAAATATGTTTTAGGGTTGATCTGTAATGTTTTCACATTGGAATGAAACACTCTACTGCCTTTTTTTTCAAAAATCCTTTTAGAAAAGATTATCCCTCCATGAAGGCCTCCTCTCAAACTTCATAGTGATTAAGGAACATATTTTACTGACTGTTTTGACAAGTCTGTGTTTTTCGGTCAGTTTATAACACTTTTACTGATTTAGTGGAATGCGCTAAGGGCATTAAGACGCAGTGCAATCTGTAGAAACTCTCCAAATACCTTGGGCAAAAGCATAACCATTGGTCTTTCAGAATCTGAGATCTACCCCTTTTAAACTCATAAACTCTCAACCTTTGAGACAGTCACAGGATGCCCAATGCATTTGAATCTTGATTCTTTTGACCCATAACTGATAAAAGGAAAGAGATTCCAATACTGCAAAGGCCTAACTGCTTCTATTAAAAATAACCATGTTCTGGTAGAGCAATCTTTTCACAGTGAGCTCTCAGGAGATGAAGACCTTAAGCATCACACCTTGTAATGTGGAAATTTCACCTACTGGAAAAGACATCTCCAGAAGAACTCCCTACAACCTTACTGGACAGGCACATATCAGGTACTGCTAACCTATTCTTGTACTACCAAACTCCAATGAATAGACTCTTGGATTCACATGATAAATCTAAAGAAAGCATCACATCTTGACTGGAACTGTACTTCCTCTGGTGGCCTGAAAATAAAAATTTCCTGCAATTGAATCATATGATATCTTAGGAGACAGATTTCCCAAGATATTGAGACAAGGCCTGTTAGAAGTTTGTTACCAAAGCTTTGATAATGATGTAATGTTTCAGATGTTCTCCAATGTCTATGATGTTGATAACATATGGACTTTAGATAAAACGTACCTGGGTATTCTCCTTCCTACCCCTCCTTATTACTCAGTAGGTTTCTAATCTGCTTACCTTCCCTCCAACAGAGGCTGAGATGGTTGGATGGCATCACCAACTCAATGGACATGAGTTTGAGCAAACTCTGGGAGATGGTGAAGGACAAAGAAAATTGATGTGCTGTTGTTGTCCATAGGGTCACAAAGAGTTGGACATGACTGAGTGACTGAACCACAAAACTTGCCACCCCAAAATGTGCCTCTTTGGCTTAGGAAACAATTTAAGATATTTTTAAGAAACAGAAGACTGGGAAGTTTTCTTGTTTTCTCCCCTTAATGCCTGAGATAGTTTAGATAAAGATCCTATTCCTGGAGCTATCACCAGAGGTATCTGCAAATACTAAGGGCTAAGAGAAGTGGGCAAAATGCTACAAATACTAAGGGCTAAGAGAAGTGGGCAAAATGTGGCAGGGCCAAGAGATCAGAGTCCATTCTGTGTCCCAGTGTATGAGCAGGGCTCAGAAAAATTTGTTGCCAAACATTTGCTTTTCTTTCTCCATGAGAATTGTCTTTCTCCCTGCTTTGAAGTTGAAAACCACTACCCCTAACATTTTTTGTCTTTAGCTGAAGGTGGTACTCAAGGTGAGGATTTTGACCATTTTGTCAATTTACTCCCTTTCCCTGGATCTCTCATGTGTACAATCAAAACATTATTTGATTTTCTCTTGTTAATCAGTCTCAAATCAATTTAATTCTTAGACCACTAGACGGACTTAGAAAAAATTTCTTCTTCCTCAACACCTATTTATTTTGGTAGTAACTAACTGAGTAGTTGAGGTTTGTTTTGTTTTTTTTTTTTTCTCTCTTGCTTGTGTGCACTGTGATTGCATTTATGCTGAGAGTTTGTCTGTAGTAAAGAAATTCTCTGCCTGAAATCACCAACTGTATTCTTTTTACTATAATGGCAAATATTCCTACTCTGTATTCTCTTAGTTACTGTGAAAATAGTTTCCTGTTTTGAATGTGAGTTGGATAAAGATCTTTGTTGGTATTCTAAAATCTCCTAATTTTATTGAAGATATTTATCCCTTATTTGTTTGAGCAGTCATCCTGGAATGTTATATTTGAAAATTTGAAGAGTACCTGCAGTTTGGAAAGAAGTGTTGTTTCCTTGATGAATCTGACCACAATATTATAACTTAGGTTTCAAGTTTCTTTGGTTCTTCCAT
This sequence comes from Cervus elaphus, assembly GCF_910594005.1. NCBI lineage: Eukaryota > Metazoa > Chordata > Mammalia > Artiodactyla > Cervidae > Cervus > Cervus elaphus. The sequence goes on along the minus strand of NC_057833.1, from coordinate 28,042,652 downwards.
TAACAAAAGTATGAGTTGAGATGTACCCTTTAGCCCTACATTTTATATAAATATAAAGTTTTAAATTTATGCATTGCAGATTAATAGGAATTATTCATTCTTTCACTGTTAAATCAGAATTTCTCTCAATTTGTTTGTACAATGAAACATCATTGTTATTATCAATTTTATTTTCCATGGGAGAATATTCAGTAGATATAAGCAGGAAATGCAGTGTTCTTTTCTCTCATTAGGTAAAAGACAGACAAAAAAAAAAGGAATCTCTCATTGTCACCCTGCTCATTTAATTTATATGCAGAGTACATCATGAGAAATGCTGGGCTGGATGAAGCACAAGCTGGAATCAAGACTGCTGGGAGAAATATCAATAACCTCAGATATGCAAATGGCATCATCCTTATAGCAGAAAGTGAAGAAGAACTAAAGAGCCTCTTGATGAAAGTGAAAGAGGAGAGTGAAAAATTGGATTAAAGCTCAACATTCAGAAAACTAAGATCATGGCATCCAGTCCCATCACTTCATGACAAATCAATGGGGAAACAGTGGAAACAGTGACTGACTTTATTTTTTGGAGCTCCAATATCACTGCAGATCATGACTGCAGCTATGAAATTAAAAGATGCTTACTACTTGGAAGGAAAGTTATGACCAACCTAGATAGCATATTAAACAGCAGAGACAATACTTTGTCAACAAAAGTCCATCTAGTCAAGGTTGTGGTTTTTCCAGTGGTCATGTATGGATGTGAGAGTTGGACTATAAAGAAAGCTGAGTGCTGAAGAATTGATGCTTTTGAACTGTGGTGTTGGAGAGGACTCTTGAGAGTCCCTTGGTGTGCAAGGAGATCCAACCCATCCATCCTAAAGGAGCTAAGTCCTGGGTGTTCATTGGAAGGACTGATGTTGAAACTTCAATACTTTGGCTACCTGATGCGAAGAGCTGACTCATTGGAAAAGACCCTGATGCTGGGAAAGATTGAAGGCAGGAGGAAAAGGGGGCGACAGAGGATAAGATGGCTAGATGGCATCACCAACTCAATGGACATGAGTTAGGGTAAACTCCAGGAGTTGGTGATGGACAGGGAGGCCTGGCATGCTGCGGTTCACGGGGTCGCAAAGAGTCAGACACGACTGAGCGACTGAACTGAACTGAACTGAACATGATCTCATCTAAATCTTGTTGAACAGACTATGGCCAAGCAGAGAGCAAGCGTCAAACTAGGCATCTCCCACCAAGTCACATCTCTTCATACTCAGGAGGACACTTTAATTGTGGTCACTGAATGACCATTACTAATCTGATTAATCTGTCAAGCTCTAAGCTCCTATTTCATTATTTTACTTTTGAGTATATTAAGAGAAAACATTGATGGGTATAAATAGATCACATTAGTGTAAATGAAATAGCATCCATTAACTTCTGTTCAAAGCATAAGTACAAGAAAATACAAAAAGGAAAAGAGATACTACTTATTATCATAAATGTCACTCAAATTTTCCCAATCTGCTAGTAAATTTGATTTTTGCTTCATCTATCTTAAAATAGAAAGAAATCCTCAATACTAAATTCCGTTATGAAATCATACACATATTAATATTCTGCATAGATCTCTGACTTTACCCAAAAAAAGATATAATTTATATATATAATGTAAATATATAGATTATCTATTATTCAGATATATTTAAATAATTTCTTTAGTTATTTATGATTATTTATGTAGTATTAAATAGGAAAAAAGATATATTAGCAACTCCTCCATAAAAGAGGTTAATATGATGTTTTGAATTTTAAAAAAAGCTACTAAACCTGTTTTGGTAATCATTCACAAATTAATACCATTCCATATATATAGATCATACCTTGCAAACAAATCTTATCTTAACAGATAGAATATGTAACTTCAATGTGCCATAGGGAACTTTGCTGACTCTATGACAAGTATAAAATTTTGTGACATTTCATTCTTATAAAAATTTCACTATAGAAAATTTCTATGTATAAACAGGTAAAAAGAGAACACATCAATAAAACTCCAGGTATCCACTGCCCAGCCTCACAAACTCACCAGTTTGAGAGCATTCTGTTTTTCATCTATACCCTAGCTAACAGGATTCTTTTGAAGAAAATCCTACATATTCTTTTACTTCAGCTTTCAGTCATGTCTGACTCTTTGCAATCCCATAGACTCCCTATAGATCCACTATAGCTTGTCTCTCCATGGAATTCTCCAGGCAAGAATACTGGGGTCTGTAGCCATTCCCTTCTCCAGGGGAAATATTTCATGGTATGTATCACTGAACAGAAGGACTTTCTCTATTACAACTGTGATACTATTATGCCACCATGAAAAACTTAAGATAATACCTAATATAAATTTGCTCTTTCTTGACTGTTTCTTTGATTGAATCAGAATCCTGAAGTTCATTTTGGTCCACACATTGCATTTGGTTGACAGATCATTCGTCTCTTTCATTCTATAGGTGGCCCTCCCTCTCTTAAGTATCCTTCTCCTTCTCCCCATTCTTTCCTATTAATGTCCATTGTTGCTTACTGCCTAGATTCATTATTTCATTGGGGGACTACAAAATAGCAATATTTTAAATCTATCATTTTTCTTCACATATTAGCTAGAATATTTTAAAAAGAAGAAAATTCTGTGACCCAGTTTTTTAATAAATTCCAGTTAAATGCTGAAGTATTTCTTCCATTTACTCATTTTCAGGCTGAATACTTGGTTTTCTAGCAACCTCTGATGGTCCCCAACAGACTCATATTTTTAGTATCATTATGTATTTGAGAGTGTTTCACTTTAGAATATGTGAAACTCATTCAATTTTAGTTATCTTAGGGTAAAAAATTAAACCAAGACCATACTTGTGGTTGAAAAAGAATAAAATTAAAATTCTAGAAGATTTGCTCAATATACAAAACTTAGACTAGTTCCTTAAACTCTCTAAGACTCCATGTCTGCTTCACAGGGTAATTATGACAATTAAGGCAGTCAGTGAGTGGAAAGAGCAGGGGCCTGGACTACCAGGCTCAGAAATGTTTACTGTTTAAAACCAGATGACATTCGTGAATTCCAACATTTCTTACTACTGAACATACAGTTTGTGTTTAAAAGTAGACAATCCCCACTCTTTAGAAAGCTAATAGTACTAATAAATAGGCAATACATAAAATGGAATATAATTCCACTACATTTTATTTCTAAAGATCTACAATGTTTCATCTGTTTATGATGTGCCAACATGTATGCCAAACACTTTATATGATCTACCCTACTCATGTATTCATTGAAAGTGCATATTAATAAGTTACATTTGAGAATATCTAGTCTGGTTAGAAAGACCAAGTGACACTTAATTTTATACTGATGTCTTAGTTAACCTTAGACCTTGGGGTCCAAGGGTCCTTCAGGACTTTAGGGTCCCTGAAATCCCTAGAGGATTTGTGAACAGCTCCAGGAGACCCGCCATCCTTCTGAATTTATCTGTGTGTATGCACATTTTTTCCAGAGGGACTCTGTATAATTTTAACCAAAATTTGAAGGGAAACCACAATCTCCCAAAAGAATCAATCAATATCTGGGTTAATCAACAAAAGTTTGATGAAGACATTGAAAATTGAGAATTTATTTGATTTTATTTGTGCAAACATTTCACAGATCTACCTGATATTAGAGGCAGTAGCTAGCCTCTTTTCTTTGGAGATGTATATATATATATATATACACATACACACACAGATATATATAGATATATATATATATATGCATGTGTGCATGCGTGCTCAGTCACTTCAGTCATGCCTGACTCTTTGAGACCCCATGGACTGTAGCCCACCAGACTTCTCTGTCCATGGGATTTTCCTGGAAAGAATATCAGAGTGGGTCTCCATGCACTCCTCCAGGGGATCTTCCTGACTCAGGGATGGAACCTGCATCTCCTGTGTCTCCTGCATTGCAGGGAGATTCTTTACTGTTTGAGTCATTGGGAAAAGCCCCTAATATGCATGACTTTATATATAAAAATTATAGAACCTCAAATATATCTTCTACCTAAGTTGTAAGATACCTTTATGATGCCAAATAAGACTCAGTCACAGATATTGCTAGATGTTATAAAATCTAGACCTGAAGTTTCAGTAGGTATACCTCTGTCAATGCAATAAATACAAAAATCTGTTGCATTTAACTGTGAAAGAAATCTTTATATCAGATAATAAATATTTCTGAGGAAAATATAATCACTATTATATAATAAGATGTTAAATAAATACCATTCATTTTAATATATGTGCTTGGTAAGAATACTAGGAATAAACTAAGATTAATTTTTCCCACCATCTCTAACAATGAACTTCATAATAGACACAGAATACTGCTGATGATTTTCTTGTCTAACTTTTTTACAGTATTCTTACCAATTTTAGTCAGTTTCAGAAATATTATTGGTGCTATTTGAACTGTTTTTTTTTAAATAAGTTGGCCATTTTTAAATTTAACTCTGTGTCCTTCATCCGAGACTCTATCTATAATTCTTAGAAGTAAACCACAATACCAGACATTTGCTACTGATAGATTTTCAATGCCAATTTATTGACAGTTTTAATACTATATTCTAAGGACAGATCATTCTTTTACTAAAACACACACATACACACAAACCTTTTTGCCTTGATGGGTATTCTATTTCATTTCTGCTTAATGGTACTTTTTATCACTCTGTTCATTAGGATAGTCATCCTGGAACCATAAACACCCTAAATGAAATGCCGTGGGGGACAGATTTCCAATATTTCTAATTAAACATACTGTTGACCATAAGCTAATTAGAGTAAGCAACTCTTTGGCACAGTACAAAAACTATAAAATATAAATTACTAGGATTAAAGATAGTGTGCTCATTGAAACTTTATCAGGTTATATAAGGTAGGTTTACAGTGAATCCAAGATAATATTGAGTTGCATTTGTTTCAATGGGATATAATTTGTTTTTAATTATCTATTTCCTGTCAAAGACCACCCTTGGCAGAGTCAATATTAAGATCCAAGAAGGAACAGACAGTGCTACTACAATCCCCACCTCTCTTTGCCCCCTCTTTATCTCTGTAAGTTAAATGGAAAATTGAAATACTATCTCACTAATATAAGCAACATTTAAACATTCATCTAAGTCACTTGTATGGTTTTTTTTTTTTCCTCCCTGCTTAAATGAATCTATTTTGTTTTCTGTTGAAGAGGTCATTGCTCTTGTCCAGGGTGAGGAGTAATACTAGAAAATGAATGTATACTCATCCTTTTTTACATTTTTCTAGACAATAACTGAATAAGTCTTTTCTATTTTAACTTGAGAATGCAATTCTAGAATACATTGTCTCAACCTGAAAACTAAAAGTTAACCCTTTGGAAAATAAAAGGATGGAAGAAGGGCAAATTCTGGCCATAGAGGTCAGGTCAAAGAACAGGCCTAATTTGTCAGGAGCATTTCCTACAAGGCACGAGGAAGAATATGTTTGTCTCAAGCTACAATCAAAGTCTTTAACTGAATTCTAAAGCAGAATGAAACTTTTGAGATATAACAGTCAACTTAGAACTATATAGAAAGTCAAACAGAAATAGTTAATAGTAATTCTGAAGTTAGTAGGGAATTAAAGAATAAGATTTATGCATTCAGAGTCCTTTGTGGCAATTTATTGAAAAAGGCACACACAAAAATAAGGACTTTTCATATAAGACATGAAAGTACATAAGCAATGTTGAATGGAAAAGTACACCACTGCCCAACCCAGAGGGAATCACTGTGAAAAGAAATGGGGCTTAATTTCCTTTATATTTTTCCATTAAATACACACATCCATATATGCACATGCATATGTGCATGTGTATGTGCTTTTATCACTTGAAAATTATTATAATGATCTTCATCTTGTCTTTCTGACTTGATTATATCATGAACATATTTAATAGTTGGAAAGAATTTACTTCTTACTCCTTTAAATAACTGTTAACATTCTACAGGATGGCTCTAACAGAAATATTCCCTTTAGTGGACATTCATTTTATTATTTAATTATTTATTTATTTTTTGGACATTCATTTTAGATCTTTCAAAAGCACATGGAACAGAAGGAGTTCAATCCAACAGTGTTGTTGTATATTTTTGTTTTTCTAATTTATTTTATCTATATGTGATATCAAAAGTACCTGTGAACTTTTCTTAGGGCTGCAGGAACCAAGTGAGTGACACAAATTTTTATAGAAATATTGAGATTCATTTATGTCAAGGCACCCTTTGGGCAGTAAAGCCACCTAACTACCCCCAAGAGACAAAGACATTTCTAGGATCTGAGTCTTCTTCCCATTCCATAGAGTAGTGAGTGAACCTTAAGGCCTTCTTTGCAACCTGTGTACCCCTCTCCAATTTGGTGATTCCAGAGGGAATTGGAAGGGAGTGAGAATAATGAATACAGACTTACGACACCATCTGACCATCATCCCCCCCTATAGTTTAGAAAACCAGATTTCCTCAAGTGCAGAAGAAAATATAATGAAAAAATTATAAACATGAATATGGCTCATTAGATTAAGATTTCTTCAAAATTAATCATTCCATAGGAAACAATTTCAGTGAGAAAGAAGAAGCCACAGTCAATGGAAGAAATAAAACCAAATATTTGCATTTTCAAAATAAGAAAATCAATAAATGTAGAAAACTGTAGTCTAATGAAACCATTATTCATAGTTAGAAAAGTTGAGACATATATTTAAATATGTGATGTATAATCATTAGAGAAGTATATAGGGATCAAAGAAGTCAAAACTGATTCAATAAATACAAAGCATAATAAATCTCCATCTTTCTTCTTTCTCCTTTCTTCTTCAATAAAAAATAATAAAAAAGTAAATAGTAATAACAATAAGGAGGAGAGGGAGAGAGAAAGCAGGGGAGGGGGAGGGGGCATAGGAGAAAAAAAGATTTGTCTGGTAGATACATAGAAATTTTTAAAAATATACTGATTGAAGTATAGTGAATAAAACAGTTACATATCAATTAGAGCTCATAGAACAAAAGTGTATTCAAAGTTGGTTGAACAAAGATTCTCAAAGTTTACTATCAATAAAAGAATTATTAAAAGAAATGTAAGACCTTCTAGAGAACAAGATGGCAGAGGAATAGTGGACATGGAGTACATATCTCTCCATGGATACATGAGGAATATACTTCAGACACAGAAGTGCATGCAGAACACCAGCTGAGAGCAGAAAGGAGTACCTGACCAGCAGAAAAGAATATATAACATGACGCAAAACTCCGTAGGACAAAGGAACTAGGAGGGAAAACAGGAGTGTTAGTAGGACTGGACCTGCCCTCTGTGGGTGGGGAAACTGAAGCAGAGGTCTGATCCCCACACTGGGGCAACTGTTTGAGTCAGAGGAGAAACATTTAAGGCTGAGAGTGAAACAGCTGATCCGTGGCAGCCTAAATGGAATGAGAATCAGACAGTCCTTGCCACAGCCATCCATACCCCAGACAGAGAAGCAGGTCCCCTACAAGATGCAGCAGCTGGGAGCTGGAGTTTAGGGATTGTGGAGCAATTGCATGTTGACTGTAGAGAGAAGGATCGAGGGGTTGAGAGGGAGGAGATTATGGTGGGAACTGCCTATGAAGGAAAACTAGGCAGCCATGGAAGCAAGGTGATATTGCTGAGTCATGCATAGTGGGTGGAGCCATCACCATAGCCTCTCTCACAACACACCAGCATCTGAACAATAGAGTAGGCAGCTGAACAACAGAGAGGCTGGCCCATCAGATGCCTGATGCACTGAACTACAGAGTAGGACCCCACCCAGGGTGCCCCTTTAAGTGTCTGATGTACCAATTTACAGAGTAGGACCCCATCCAGGGTGGCCCCTCTATGTGCCTGATGCACCAAACAACAGAGAAGGACCCCAGGCAAGGGAGCCCTCTAATTGAACAGGAGAAGCTATACAGAAAGACTGGCCAAAGAGGCTCCTCATCTCCAGCTACAAGAAGCTCAAAAAAAGACTCTGATAGGTCCATAACTCCTGAGGCAGAGGCAGTCTGTGTCCCAACAAATTTGACACTGCCAGGGTCCCTGCAAGCCAAGCAGCTGCACCAACCTCACACTCAACTCTCACTGGGGAAGAGCTGCCACAGGCAAAACAATTCTCCTGTCTATGCACACAGGGTTGCTTCAGTGGTGTCCAACTTTCTGTGACCCTGTAGACTATGGCCTGCCAGACTTCTCTGTCGGGGGATTCTCCAGGCAAGTATACTGGAGTGCATTGGCCAATACTAGCTGTCATACCCTTCCAGAGCACTATATTTCCTTTTGGAAATATTTCCTATTGCCAGAACCCCTCGACTCAAGCAGCTGCACCACCTCCATATGTGGCCCTCACAGGGGCAAACCAAAGTCCTCCAGGGCAGTCTTAGGAGCAAACCCTAGTGGATGATCCACATGCAGAGGTGGAAATAAAACCACAGTTGAAATCCAGAGCCAGTGTGGCTAAGGAAGACCAAAAATTTTGCCACCAGCTATACAAGCTGCAGATTAAGTCCACACAATCAACTAGGCAGATGCTGTGTCTATGGAATATAAAAGGACATTGAGAGCTCCCAAAAAAGAAAATGCACTAGTTCTGATAGCTGTGGACAATGGAGTCAAGAACACACAGAAATAGGACCAGATCAGAATCTGAGCTGCCCCCACAGCAGTCCCAAAGATCAGCAAAGTGTTGGAGGGCATCACCCCACTCACATCAATGGACAAATCATCAAAACATAACATTAATAAGGAAATGCAAGTCTTAACTGATATATTAGATGAGATGGATCTCATTGATATCTTTAGGACATTCCATCTGAATGCAAAAGAATACACCTTCCTCTCAAGTGCACATGGAACATTCTACAGGATAGGTCACATCTTGGGTCACAAAACAAACCTCAGTAAATTTAAGAAGATTGAAACTGTATCAAACATCTTAGTTGATCACAATGCTGATACTAGATATCAACTACAAGGAAAAAACAAATAACAAAAAAACTGTAAGAAACACAAACACATGGAGAGTAAACAATACATTTCTAAATAACCAACAGGTTACTGCAAGAAATCAAAGAGAAATAAAAAAAAAATTCTAGAAACAAATGACAATGAAAACATGACAATTCAAAACCTATGGGATGCAATAAAAGCAGTTCTAAGAGATAAGTTTATAGCAATACAATCCTACCTCAAGAAATACATCAAATAGAAGCATCAAATAGAAACCAAATACATCAAATAGAAACATCTATTTGAGAAACATCAAATAGACAAGCTAATTTTACACCTAAAACAACTGGAAAAAGAAGAACCAAAAACCCCCAAAATTAGCAGAAGGAAATAAATCATAAAGATCAGAGCAGAAATAAGTGAAAAATAAATGAAAGAAACAATAGTAAAGATTAATAAAACTAAAAGCTGTTTCTTTGAGAAGATAATCAAAATTTACAAACCTTTAGCCATACTCACCAAGAAAAAAAGAGAAAATAATAAAATCAACAAAATTAGAAATGAAAAAGGAGAGGTTACAACAGACAATGAAGAAATATAAAGTATTATAACAGACTATTATGAACAACTCTACGGCAATAAAATGGATAACCTGTAAGAAATAGATTCTTAGAAAAATTTAGTCTTCCAAGATTAAACCAGGAAGAAATAGAAATTACAGAAAACCCAATTATAAGCACTGAAATTAAAGCTGTGATCAAAAATCTCCCAAAAAACAAAAGCCCAAGACTAGATGGCTTCACAGGAGAATTCTATCAAACATTTAGAGAAGAGTTAAAGCCTATCCTTCTAAAACTCTTTCAAAAAATTAAAGAGAAATGAACACTTTCAAACTCATTCTACAAGGCCACCATTACCCTGATACCAAACCAGACAAAGACAAAACAAAAATATAATAATAATAAAACTACAGGCCAATATCACTGATCAACATAGATGCATAAATCTGCAGGAAAATTTTAGCAAACAGAATTCAGCAACACATCAAAAAGTTCATACACACTGATCAAGTTGGGTTTACTCCAGCAATGGAAAGATTCTTCAATACATGCAAATCAACCAATATGATATACCATATTAACAAATTGAAAGATAAAAACCATATGATAATTTCAATAGATGCAGAAAAAGCCTTTGACAAAATTCACCATCATTTATTATTGAAACTCTTCAAAAAATAGGCATAGAAGGAACCTAACTTCAACATAGTAAAGGCCATATATAATAAGCCTACAGCAAACATTATTCTCAATGGTGAAAAACTGAAAGCATTCCCCCTAAGATCAGGAACAACACAAGGGTGTCCACTCTCACCACTATTATTCAACATAGTTCTGGAAGTCCTAGCTACAGCAATCAGAGAAGAAAAAGAAACAAAAGGAATCCAGATTGAAAAAGAAGTAAAGCTCTCACTGTTTGCAGATGACATGATACTGTAGATAGAAAACACTAAAGATAGTATCAGAAAATTACTAGAGCTAATCAGTGAATTTAGCAAAGTTGCAGGATACAAAATTAATACATAGAAATCACTTGCATTTCTATATACTAACAATGAAAAATCAAAAAGAGAAATTAAGGAATCAACCCCATTCACCACTGCAACAAAAAGAATTAAATATCTAGGAATAAACTTACCTAAGGAGACAGAAGAACTGTACACATAAAATTATAAGAAACTAATGAAAGAAATCAAAGACAGCATAAACAAATGGAGAGATATTCCATGTTCCTGGTTAGAAAGAATTAATAGTGTGAAAATGACTGTACTACCAAAAGCAATCTACAGATTCAATGCGATCTCTATCAAATTACCAATGACATTTTCACAGAACTAGAACAAATAATGTCACAATTCATATGGAAATACAAAAGACCCTGAATAGAGAAAGCAGTCTTGAGAAAGAAGGACGGTGCTGGAGGAATTCACCTTCCTGACTTCAGATTATACTACAAAGCTACAGTCATTGAGACAGTATGATACTGGCACAAAAACAGAAATATAGACAAATGGAACAAGATAGAAAGCCCAGAAATAAACCCATGCACCTATGGGTATCTTATTTTTGACAAAGGAGGCAAGAATATATAACGGGGCAAAGATAGCTTCTTCAACAAATGGTACTGGGAAAACTGGACAGCTACATGTAAAAGAATGAAATTAGAACACTTCCTAACACCATACACAAAGATAAACTCAAAATGGATTAAATTAAGACCAGGAACTATAAAACTCTGAGAGGAAAACATAGGCGGAACAGTTGATGACATAAGCAAGATCCTCTATGACCCATCTCCTAGAGTAATGGAAATAAAAACAAAAGTAAACAAGTCGGACCTGATTAAATTTAAAAGCTTTTGCACAGCAAAAGCTAAACAAGATAAAAAGACAACCCTCAGAGTGGGAGAAAATAATAACAAACAAAACAACTGACAAAGTATTAATTTCCAAAATACACAAGCAGCTCATACAACTCAATACCAGAAAACAAACAACCCAATCAAAAAGTGGAAAAAAGACCTGAACAGACATTTCTCCAAAAATGACATACATATGACTAACAAACATGAAAAGATGCTCAGCATCACTCATTATTAGAGAAATACAAATCAGAACTACAATGAGATATCACATCACAACAGTCAGAATGGCCATCATCAAAAAGTCTAGAAACAGTAAATGCAGGAAAGAGTGTGGAGTAAAGGGAATGCTCTTGCATTGTTGGTGGGAATGTAAATTGATACAGCCACTATGGAAGATGGTATGGAGATTCCTTAAAAAACTAGGAGTAAAACCACCACATGACCCAGCAATCCCACTCCTAGGCATATACCCCAAGGAACCCAAAATTGAAAAAAAAAGACATGTATCCCATTGTTCATTGCAGCACTATTTAGAATAGCTAGAACATGGAAGCAACCTAGATGTCCATCGACAGATGAATGGATAAAGAAGTTGTGGTACATATACATAATGGAATATTACTCAGCCTTAAAAAGGAATGCATTTGAGTCAGTTATGAGGAGGTGGATGTACCTAAAACCTAGTATACAGAGTGAAGTAAGTAAGAAAGAGAAAGGTAAACATTGTATGCTAACACATATCATGGAATCTAGAAAAATGGTACTGAAGAATTTATTTACAGGACAGCAAAGGAGAAACAGACATAGAAAATAGACTTATGGACATGGGGAAAGGGGAGGAGAGGGTGAGATGTATGGAAAGAATAACATTTAAACTTATATTACCATGTGTAAAATAGATACCCAACAGGAATTTGCTGTATGGCTCAGGAAACTCAAACAGAGGCTCTGTATCAGCCTTGAGGGTAGACTGGGGAGGTCTATGGAAGGGAAGTTTGACAGAAAACAACAAAATTCTGTAAAGCAATTATCCTTTAATAAAAAAAATATATAAAAAAATAATGTAATATATTGATCTAATGACCCAGATAACCACAATGGTGCGATCACTCATATAGAGCCAAACATCTTAGAGCGTGATGTCAAGTAGGGCTTAGGAAGCATCTCAACAAGCAAAACTAGCAGAGGTGATGGAATTCCAGTTGAGCTGTTTCAAATCCTAAACGATGATGCTGTGAAAGTGCTGCCCTCAATATGCCAGCAAATTTGGAAAACTCAGCAGAGGCCACAGGACTGGAAAAGGTCAGTTTTCATTCCAATCCTAAAGAAAGGCAATGCCAAAGAATGTTCAAACTACCACACAATTGATTCCTAGCAAACTAATGCTCAAAATACTCCAAGCTAGGCTTCAACAGTGCATGTACCAAGAACTTCCAGATGTTCAGGCTTGATTTAGAAAAGGCAGATGAAACAGAGATCAAATTGCCAACATCCATGGAATCATAGAAAAAGCTAGAAAATTCCAGAAAAACACCTACTTTTGTTTCGTTGACTACACTAAAGCCTTTGACTCTGTGGATCACAATAAACTGCAGAAAATTCTTAAAGAATTAGAATTCCAGACCACCTGACCTGCCATCTTATTCAACTTAAATGCAGAGCATATCATGCAAAATTTTGGGCTAGATGAAGCACAAGCTGGAATCAAGATTTCTGGGAGAAATATCAGTAACCTCAGATATGCAGATGACACCACCCTAATGGCAGAAAGTAAAGAGGAACTAAAGAGCTTCTTGATGAAGGTGAAAGAGAAGAGTGAAAAATTTGGCTTAAAACTTAACATTCAAAAAACTAAGATCATGACATCTGGTTCCATCACTTCATGGCATATAGATGGGGAAACAGTGGAAACAGTGACAGACTTTATTTTCTTGGGTTCCAAATTCACGGCAGATGGTGACTACAGCCGTTAAATTAAAAGATCTTTGCTCCTCAGAAGAAAATCTATGACAAACCTAGACAACATTTTAAAAAACAGAGACATCATTTTGCCGATAAAGCTCTGTCTAGTCAAAGCCGTGTTTTTTTTCTAGTAGCCATGTATGGATGTGAGAGTTGGACCATAAAGAAGGCTAAGTGCTGAATAATTGATTCTTTAACTGTGGTGTTGGAGAAGACTCCTGAGAGTCCCTTGGACTGCAAGGAGATCAAACCAGTAAATCCTAAAGGAAATCAACCCTGAATATTCACTGGAGGAACTGATGCTGAAGCTGAAGCTCCAAAAGTTTGGCCTCTTGATGCAAAGAGGAGAGTGAAAATGTTGGTTTAAAACTCAACATTCAGAAAACTAAGACGATGGCATCTGGTCCCATCACTTCATGGCAAATAGATGGGGAAGCAATGGAAACAGTGACAGACTTTATTTCGGGGGGCTCCAAAATCACCTCAGATGGTGATTGCAGCCATGAAATTAAAAGACGCTTACTCCTTGCAAGAAAAATTATGACCAACTTAGACAGAGACATTACTTTGCCAACAAAGTAGGTCTGTCTAGTCAAAGCTATGGTTCTTCCAATAGTCATATATGGATGTGAGGGCTGGGCTATAAAGAAAGCTGAACGCCAAAGAATTGATGCTTTTGAACTGTCGTGTTGGAGAAGAGTCTTGAGAGTCCCTTGGACTGCAAGGAGATCCAACCAGTCCATCCTAAAGGAAATCAGTGCTGAATATTTATTGGAAGGACTGATGCTGAAGCTGAAACTCCAATACTTTTGGCCGAAGTATTGACTCATTGGAAAAGACCCTGGTGCTGGGAAAGATTGAAGGCCAGAGGAGAAGGGGACGCAGAGGACGAGATGGTTGGATGGCATCATGACTCAATGGACATGAGTTTGAGTAAACTCCATGAGTTAATGACGGACAGGGAAGCCTGGCGTGCTGCAGTCATGGGGTTGCAAAGAATAAGACACGACTGAGTGACTGAACTGAACTTAACTGAACTGTTGGAAAGAGCTGACTCATTAGAAAAGACCCTGATGCTGGGAAAGATGGAAGGTAGGAGGAGAAGGGGATGACAGAGGATGAGATGGGTTGGATGGCATCACACACTCAATGGACATTAGTTTGAGCAAGCTCTGAGAGATGGTGGAGGACAGGGAAGTCTGGGGTGCTACAGTCCATGGGGTCAAGAAAGCTGGACATGACTGAAAAACAAATATACTGAATTCTTGAGATAAGTGACACAGTATTATTAAAGGCAATATACTAAACCACACAAAACAAATAAGAGGTATTTGTGACCTCCTGCTTACCAGAAAGCAAATACCTAAGTATGGGAGAAGAGAATCAGGATTGCAGCTTCTCATTAGCTATTCGTAGATCAATGGGGAGGTGGTTAGCAGAGACTGAAATAGCAGAGTCTAAGAAAAGGTGTCAGTGATTTTTCTTCATTCCTTCAGCTCAACTCCTTTCAGTTTATTACCCTTGGTATTTTCACATTAATATAGAAAAATTTTTTAAATGCTAGGAATGGATTTAGCTGAGAGAAGCTTCACATTAAGAACTCTAGTTTATTGAAATTAATTTAAAAATACCTTCTTTGATTTTGTATACTTATTTCAATTGATAAGTTCTTAATCAAGAAAGTGACATGTATATTATATGCTACTTTTTATGCATTACACAAGCTAACCTAGTTTTTGGCAATGATCACAGAAGTTAAAGAACTTGACAAAATCATTCTTGATATAAAAAGGAAGCATTTGGCCTAATCACAGAAAATATTACAGAAAATAAATATTTCCTTCACAAATTCATCATTTGATATTTGCCACATGGCAAAACAAAATAAAGCTAACAAACTGATAACTTGCTAGATGCAAAACATTTTGAGAGGCATTTTATAGAGTCAACTCTTCTTGTGTCTCACAGTTCTGTATAAGATGAAGCACAGACTGCCTTTGTTCTAGGCTATCATTTCAAGGATGTTTATATAGTAGACTGACAGGGAAAACAGAAAAATATCTTTCTCTCAAGCTTTAATGTTCCCCTTGGGTGACACAACCCATTGTGTGGGCTGATGTTACCTGTCCCTCTTCATGTCACCTTGAACAAATTGGGAACTGGGCAAGAAGCAAAGGAAAATGCTGATATTCTGGCAACTGCAACTGTGGTAAGTAATAGTCCTCTGTCTCTGACTGAGGAGGCCTGTGTCTTCTGCCAGCATCCATGAAACTGTCAGGCTCATTCGTTAGCTGGAAAGGAAGGCAGAATCCCAGACCCTTCACAGCTCTTAGAAACATATAAAACAGAACTGCTATCTTTAAAAGGAGGATCACTCTACTTACGGAGACTACTTACGGAATAAAGCAGAGCATGGGTGTGTGCTAAGTCGCTTCTGTTTTGTCCAACTCTGTGCAACCCTATGGAATGTAGTCTGCTAGGCTTTTCTGCCCATGGAATTCTACAGGGAAAAATACTGTAGTGGGTTGATTCTGGAGGAAGCAATACTGGAGGAGAGCTTCCTGACCTGGGGATCTAGCCCACATCTCATGTCTCCTGCATTGGCAAGTGGGTTCTTTACCACTAAGGTCACCTGGGAAACCCAAATCAGAGCATACATATAAAAAAATAAAACATTTAATAGTGCATAAAATTTGATCCAAAATTGGTATGTAAAATTTGATACTACATTGTTGGGGCAATGTAGAATTGTGTATTCATTTTGGAAAGCAGTTTGAATGTTCTTCAAGAAATTCAAACATAGAATTATTTTAATATGATCTAGCAATTCCACTCCTTGATAACCAAGAGAATTCAAAACATGTATCCACACACAAAAGGAATTATACATCAATGTTAATATTAGCATTATTCATAATAGCCATAAAGCAGAAAAAAGTCTATCAGATAATGAATGGATAACCAAATATGGGATGTTCATATAATAGAAAATTATTTGGCAATAAAAAGGAATAAAATATCTATACATGCTACCATATGTATCAGGCTTCCCTGGTGGCTCAGATGGTAAAGCGTCCGCCTGCAATGTGGGAGACCCGGGTTCAATCCCTGGGTTGGGGAGATCCTCGGGAGAAGGAAATGGCAACCCACTCCAGTACTCTTGCCTGGAAAATCCCGTGGACGGAGGAGCCTGGTAGGTTACAGTCCATGGGGTTGCAAAGAGTCGGACACAACTGAGCGACTTCATTTTCACTTTCTTTCACAATGTGTATTGTGTATGATATTAGATTATACTGAGAGAAACCAGTCATAATAGACAATATATTTTATTATACCTTTCACATATATTATATGGTTTTATATTATTCCATTTATATGAAATGTCCAGAATAGAGAAATACATAGAATTAGAAAGTAAGCTAGCAGTCTTCCCTGGCCCCTCTCTTAAAAATTGGGTTAGTTTCTTCCCAAGTGATTCATAAGCCTCTGTATTTATTTATATTGTGTATCTTCTACACAGTGCTACAAATGCCTTTAATACTCTAAACAAATTGAGTATTGAGGCTGTTTCATGGTATGTTGTTAAATCTTCAGTATTTAGAACCATTCATTCATTCAATACATAGTTTTGAGTAGCCACTATATAGCAAGCAATAAGCACAGCATAAACAGATCAAGACTTCTGCCTTGTAGAATTTAGATTCTAATAGTGTATACAGTAAATTCTAAATAAGTTATTTAATAAATGAATTAAGGTGAAAAATATTTTTAACTTTTGAATTAACTGACAATCCATAAAAGAATGACTATATTTAAAAGAAAATGCTAAATGGAAGTGAACAATTTGTCTTTTTGAGTTTGTACTTATCAGAGTCTAACAGATTGACTAATAATTTTGACCAACACATGGATGTCAACCTTCCTAATAAATTTATTCCATCACACAGTATTAAAAGCATCATTTTAGTTTTAATTAATCCTATTCACAAATATGATAAGAAGCATTCAAGCCATTAAAATAAATATTATAACCCAGAGGCAAAATAAAAATCTACTCAGATTATCTGCATAATTAAACTTTTATTACCTCTAAAATAACAAAACATGTTAAGGGTGCATTCATTACTTACTTATAAAGTAATCTAGTTAGGGACTCATAAATATCCTATTAAAATTAATGATAGCACTAACTGATTTAATACAATATGTAAAATCACAATTGTTTCAGCATTTATCATGACATAATGATGTTTCATCTACAGTGATGAAGCCAATGTACGTATGCAATCCATTAAGTGTATTTTGTTAACTTGAAGATACTCCTGATTAGCCATACCTTATGTAGTAAAATAAGATTTGCATATTGGAATTAATTAATTTTTCTATAACCTGCTATAATTGGGAAATGGATTAAATGAACTTTATGGCTCTTTTAAATCTACAATCAATGACTCTATAAATTCAGTTGAGCGGATTTGTCCTGTATGTTCTCACATTTTAGAAGCAGATATTAAAAACTAGTTTATGGTGGGGAGAAAGGGAGGTCCAAGAAGTTTGGTTAATATTAGACTTTAAAAGTTAAATAGGTTAATTTATTGAATGATTTCTCAGATCTTTATCATCCTGACAGATTCTCAAGTAGGAGAACTCCAAGAGAGTATCTAGCTCCTTTCCACTATACGATTCTTTTCTTCTTTTAAACATAAAGACTTTCCACAGAACTCACTTTGGTGCACTGCTTATTCATTTGAAAAATTTCATAGTAGAAAGTATTGAACATAAATCTTTTACAATATTTATTCTCTTTAGACTATAATACATTTAAACTTCAACAGATATGGTTTTATGATTTATACCGGAAGTCGGCAAACTTCTGTAAAAGCAAGAAAGTAAGTAATTTTGTTGGACATATGGTCTCTGATATGACTACTCAACTGAGTTGTATCACAGACATTGATACAACTGTATAGCTCTATCAAAGCAGCCATAGACATTAAGTAAATGGATGGGCATAGTTATGTTAGAATAAAACTTATTTTCAAAACAAGAAATGCTCCATACTTTGCCAATCTCTGTTTCAGATAGTGGAAATTGACTCCAAAATAAAATTTAAATATGTTGTGACAAACTATATTAAGCTACATGTTGATGGCTTAGAACAAATTAATTATGGTTCTATTTAATTTAGATTTCAGACCTTAAAATACCCTTTTGAAGAAATCAATCTTAATTTTACATGTTTTGCTCAAAAGGTGATACTTTCTTGTAAACAGGGTTCATTGCATTGTTGGGATATTGGTCTTTTCTGCATTTAGTAAAGAACAGGAGAACAGATGGCAACATTTTATATTAAAGGTTAATATATTCCAAGTTTGATGTACAGTAGGTTTAAGAGTTCCCATCATGTTCCCAAAACATCGTATTAAAAAAAAAAAAGATTCTTGTCTACAAATGTTTATTTCACAAGCAAGAGAATTTTTGCCTTAGACCACCTGGCATGTGTTTACTCTTCAAACTCTTCAATTTTTAAAGATGTGTGAAATAATGTCATATTGTTCCCTGAACCATTTGAAAAGATTTCTTCACGTTTGACTTCATTTATTTATCTTCTAGGTAGGACTATTTTATTGAACCATTTTCAGCTCTTATCCAAACAGCATGCTTTTATCCTGGAAGGTGGAAAAATATAACAGTACTTCAGTTCTCTAAGGCGCTCTCCTCCTGCAGTACTGAGATCTTAAATTAAGAGCTGAAAGCATTTAGGATTTTGTATCAAAGATAGAACAGGACACAGCAGTTAGTCCAAGAGAAGGGCAAGTGAGCAATATGGCAGTAAGTGGGTTAATAGAAAAACTAGGGCACTGAGGATCATCCTTCAAAATAGAGCAATCTGATCATACTGACAGGTGCCATTGAGATTCTCACAATTGGACTGTTGCTGGCAGTATCCAATGCCATTCTCACTGTCCCAAATCTGTGGTCATCTGTTGCTTCACAAAGGAGACAGATGCTAGACACTTACACTCTGCTATTCTTTGAACTGTATTCTCACTAAATTTTACAAAACAATTATTTTCTATGACAAAAAGTGAAGTTATTTTTAACCATTTAAACACACCATTTATTAATATATATTTTGCATGCTCTTATTCAAGACAACTGAAAAAGGATTTATACTACTTACACTCTAAAATATTATTCATATAGATATTGTGTAAACGAGTATACTGGGAAATTAAAATGCATTTTCTGTTAGAGTACTTAAAATGTATTGAAAAAATTATAATTAAAATTGGTGGATTTATTTTAGAAGAAGGTTGCTATGAAGCAATAACAATAAATATAATCATTTTGAAATTTAATTATAAGGTTTCATATACTTGAGAAATTGTTAAATGAAAATATTTTTAGAAAAATTGTTAAAATGCTAAATCTATTTATTATTATAGTTATGTACAATGGAAGAATAGATCTTGCATTTGTCTGCTTTTTTCTCTTCAACTAAAATGTGGATTTTCAAATGAAAATAAAATAACTGTACTGCATAAAAATCAACTATAAACACATGAATGTCTTAAATCACTACCTGGGAAAAGAAGTTCATCAACAAAATTACCTTAAGAATGTGTAAGAAAAAATTTACTAAACCTTATAATTTTTGAAAGCATCTAACAATAGATACATGATTATATTTTATTAAACTGACTTAAAATACAAGATGCTGGCAAGTATGTCTATGCTGAAACAAAATATAGGTAGTTTAGTATAAAATTTAGTTTTTTTTTTTAGTCAGAAGAGTTTATTTATTTATTTATTTATTTATTTTTTACTAGTTGGAGGCTAATTACTTTACAATTTTGTAGTGGTTTTTGTCATACATTGACATGAATCAGCCATGGATTTACATGTATTCCCCATCCTGATCCCCCCTCCCACCTCCCTCTCTACCTATTCCCTCTGGGTCTTCCCAGTGCTTGGATTTTTTTTAAAACATTCTCTGTAATTTTAAAAATGAGGGATTCTGATAAGTAATGGCTTATATGGTCAAGGGCAAATTGTATTAATTCAATATCTTTTATCTGTCTTAAGAAATATTGTATAGAAAAAAGATGGAGATTTAAAAAAAAACATTGCTTAAAATTTCATAATTTAATAGTATTTACATTTCATAGGACTGGAAAAAGGTCAGTTTTCATTACAATCCCAAAGAAGGGCAATGCCAAAAATGTTCAAAGTACTGCACAATTGCATTCATTTCACATGCTAGCATAGTAATGCTCAAAATCCTTCAAGATAAGCTTCAATAGTATGTGAACCAAGAACTTTCAGATGTACAACTGGATGTAGAAAAGGCAGAGAAACCAAAGATCAAATTGCCAACATCCGTTGGATCATAGAAAAAGCAAGGGAATTCCCAAAAAACATCTACTTCTGCTTCATTGATTATACCAAAGCCTATGACTGTGTGGATCACAACAAACTGTGGAAAATTCTTCAAGAGATAGGAATACCAGAGGCAGGAATACCTTACCTGCCTTCTGAGAAATCTGTATGTGTGTCAAGAAGCAACAGTTAGAACCAGACATGGAACAACAGACTGGTTCCAATCAGGAAAAGAGTACATCAATGCTGTATATTGTCACCCTGCTTATTTAACATTTATGCAGTGTCCATCATGCTAAATGCTGGGCTGCATGAAGCACAATCTGGAATCAAGATTGCTGAGAGAAATATGAACAACCTCAAATATGCAGATGACACCACCCTAATGGCAGAAAGCAAAGTGGAACTAAAGAGTTTCTTGATGAAGGTGAAAGAGGAGAGTGAAAAAGCTGTCTTGAAACTCTACATTCAAAAAACTAAGATCTTGACATCTGGTCCCATCAGGTCACGGCAAATAGATGGGGAAACAATAGAAACAGTGACAGACTTTATTTTCTTGGGCTCCATAATCACTACAGATGGTGACTGCAACCATGAAACTAAAAGATGCTTGCTCCTTGGAAGAAAATCTATGACAAACCTAGACAGCATATTAAAAAGTAGAAATATCACTTGGCTGACAAAGGTCCATCTAGTCAAATCTATGGTTCTTCCAGTAATCATGTATGGCTCTGAGAGTTGGACAATAAAAAAGGCTAAGCACTAAAGAATTGGTGCTTTGAACTGTGGTGTTGGAGAAGACTCTTGAGAGTCCCTTTGCAAGGACATCAAACCAGTCAATTCTAAAGGAAATTAATCTTGAATATTCGTTATTCTAGAAGCTGAAGCTGATGTGAAGGGTCAGCTAATTAGAAAAGACCCTGATGCTGGGAAAGACAAAGAGCAAGAGGTGAAGGGTGTGACAGAAGATGAGAGGACTCAATGGACATTGCTGACTCAATGGACATGTGTTTGAGCGATAGTGAAGGACAGGAAGTCTGGCATGCTGACGTTCATGGGGTCGCAAAGAGTCAGACACAACTGAACGACTGAGCAACAACAACATTTCATTAGGTACAGTGTCCTGATGCAGAATCCCTATACGCCCAAAATGGAAAACACAGGCAGCAAGAAATACAGTTAAATTGGATGTTTAGTTCAGTTCAGTCGCTCAGTCATGTCCGACTCCGTGATCCCATGGACTGCAGCACACCAGGCTTCCCTGTCCATCACCAACTCCCAGAGTCGCTCAAACTCATGTCCATTGAGTCAGTGATGACATCCAATCATCCCATCTATAACTGAATAATGTCTTCAGTACTTTCATAATACATGTAAAGTTTTACATAAAGGTCTCCAGTGTATTTTTAAATGTATAATTTCTGACTATCTAGAAAGAAGAGATTGATTTATACAATAGAAAATGAACTCATTTTGAAAGAATCTAACTGTCCTTTAAAAAATTGTAAAACTATTCAAATGGTATATTAAAATGATGCTGTAGATACTATACATAGGGAGTTCAGCAAGAAATTTGACATTTTCTTGTTATGTGATAACTTTGTAGAAACAATAGAAAACTGACTTAACTGATAAAGCAATAAGGAAAATTTCTATCTTATTGAATGCTGGTGTTGTCAAACCTGGAGAAAGGCCTCTATTGCTGTGGTTCTTAGACTGTGGAGAAAAAGGGAAATAAATGCACATCAGAAACACAGAGACTGCTTTTCAAAATATACATGTCAGGACCACTTTGTTGAGCAACAACACAACCATAAATTTATATACAGAAAATGTCAGAGCTTTAAATGTTCACTGGTAAAAATAATTTAAAATATATAAATAATGAAGAAATATATCAGGTTGATGAGTTTTGCAGATATAACATTGCTACAATTTCTATTCTCCCCAAACTGCTTTATACATTTAACACGACTCCTATCAAAATCCTACTGGGCGATGTTACAGAAGCTTATGCTGCCCGTTGAAGGGGATTAAGAAGCTATCATAATTTTAAAAGATAAAAAGAAATTTGGAGCACTATCATTTCAAGACTTACTGCAAAGTCAGTATAATCAACATAGTTACACTGCTGTAAGAATAAACAAACAAAAGACTAAAATAGAGTCAGAATAGAGTCCAGTTAATATACTGACCCTTATATAATCAATTAATTTTCAATAACAGTGCAAGGTGAGTAAATGAGAAAAGCAAAAGCACCAAATCCTGTTGGCTGACTTAATAATCATGAGGAAAATAAAAATACAAATTTTTGTATTTTTACTGTTTACAATAAATATTTACTGTATTTGAATATAAGATGTTCAAAATCATTGATTCTCAGTGAAATACAAATTAAAACTGCAGTAAGCACAAAAATACTAGAATTTTAAAACAAAAACTGATGATATGAGTGTTTCAAAGATGTGGGATAAGAAGACTAACATTACCGGTGGGAGTGGTAATATGGTGAAATCACTATGAAAGTCAGATTGGTATTTTATTATAAAAAGTTAAACATACATTTTCTATATGACTGAGCAATTCCACTCCTCAGCATTTGCTAGGAGAACAAAACCTGTGTTTTTACAAAAATACTTTTATAGGAGCATTCACCTCAAGTTGATTCAAAATAGCGTCAAAGTGGAAATAATCAATATGCCAATCATTAAGAGGATGGATAAGCAAACAGTGATACTTTATAGAATGAAATATATGTTGAGCAATAATCAGAAATGAATTAATGAAACACATATTAATGATACACATACCAACACGGATTTTAAAAACACACCATGCAAAAGATGCTAGGCATGAAAGAATACGAAGTTCCACAAACTTCTGGAGTAGACCAAATAAATTTGCAGTGATGGAAATCTGATCAGTAGTTTCCTAGGACAGGTGGTGGTGGGATTGAGAGGAAAAGAGCATGAGAGAACTTTTGGGGTGACAAAAATATTTGATATCTTGTTAGTAGTGGTGGCTACACAATTGTGTACATTTGACAAAGCTCAACAGTTTTTACATTTAAAATAGTTGTATTTTATCACATGTAAATAACACCTCAGTAAAATTGATTAAAATACAAATGTGGGAGAGGGTAATCCTATTTTTGGTTCATTCCATGTGAAAAATTTCAGAGGGCTTTGGCTGATGGCATGTTCAATTTGATTCAGTTACCAAAAATATTTGTAAATGAGAGGTTGCCTGATTAGAAATGCAATAACTTGGAACAAGAGTTTGAACCTAAGTGTCATTTTTAGGTCCAGCTCTGGGTGCTATACTTTCAGAAGGCACTTGAAACCTTGGGAAGATGATGACATTTTTCATGAGGGATCTAAAAAAGAAGGTTCAAAGTAGTTGGAATTGCTTCTAGCTTGAGAAAGAGAAGAGAGAATTTGGGATCTTGCAGATGTTCTAGAATACTTAAACATTAATGTGGTAGAGACCTCTTGATGCTATGATTTTCCCCTCTTTGTTAATAAAATCTCAGTTTCATTGTGTATGATAATGTGCCCAGATATAAAAATTCTCTTCTCAACCATTTTAGCTAAAGCCAATGAGATTTAAGCAAAAAGCATTGGGCAGAACTTTAAAGAAAGACCCTTGAAAGATCAGCAGATTTTGTGGACGTATTTATTTCTTCCTTCTCTGTCCACGCGGAATAGTGAAGTTAAGGCTATAGCCTCAGCCTCCATCAGCAACCATGAGGAAAAGGCAATGACTTTGGGTCTAATATTGTTGTGATATCAAATTAACACCAAACTTTCTACCAGGCTTCTCATTTTTGTTAAAAAGCAATCTCACATTTGGATAAACCACTGGTGACAAGTTTCTGTCAAATGGAGAGAACATAGAACCCCTAACAGACACTAGGGAGCTATGAAGAGTGCACAGATAAATTTACTTTGACTTCAGAAGGCAGAGTTTGAGTGAGTGAATGATAGACAGTTAAGTATTTGGTCAATAAAAGGAAAAATTCAGATGAGATCAGGCAGGTTCAGGGTGGTACGGCTGTAGACAAGAAAAAAAAAAAAATCATACTGGAGCTTTATAACAACTGAACCAGTCTGCTAACAATGTATTGACCACTCAATACAGCAGAGGCCATGGGGCAACATGTTAAATGAGGTCTACCTTTAAAGCTGTGGATGAAAACTATGTGAGCTAATTCCTAAGGGCTATTCCTTTAAATTTTATGATACTATGGCTGAGCTTTTTTTAGACTAATTGCATTTGCCTATTTCATGTTGTGACAAGAATTTGGCCTAAGGAAGTAAAACTCTTTTACCTCAGTGTGGTGATATTTCTTCTAAAAATTATTAGGAAACTAGAGGGAACATTTCTGTGAATATAGTTTTCTAAAGGTCACATAAAACTTCCAGGTATAACAGATTCTGAAAGATGAATGATAGCCACTTTAGTGGTTATCAAATCATTTTCAAAGGACTTGTGTAGCACACAGAATGGTTTCTAAATAATATTATTCATAATGTTAATTGATAGTCCCTTCAGAATTCTAAATTCAGCATTTTACAAAGCTTTACAAATGAAGGGGAATTTTTAGGTAGAGCTAAATACAGAAAAAGAAGCAAATTACCACAAAATGACTATACCTATTATCATTTAAAACTCTGTTAATATTGTCTAAGCTAAATTATCCTTTTGGGATACTCCATGCCATAATTTCCAAACCATCCTTCACCTTATAATGGTAAATGTGGCCCAAGGATTCTCATTTTTAATCAACAGTGTTGTCAGACATTTCAATGATGCTAGACATAATAATATTATGACATTCAGGGCCAGAGAGCAAGGAGTCCCTACTTACTTTCAGTTGAAAGCAAAGAGGTTCTCAAAAGCTGTCAGCATTTCTCCTTTATGTTCTGAAAGCTGCCTGAACTTGTCAGTTAGCTTTCGTGGCACTTTTATTGAAATAATGCAAGGGGGAAAAAAAAGTTATTATGGCGTTCACGCTTTTAAATGTCATTCTTTTGTAATAGGGTAGAAATGTCACAAGACCATAGAATGCTGGAATCAGAAGAGTGTTATCATTAAATCCAGTACCTCCATCCTACTGAGAAGGAAAGCTGGCGGGGGTCAGAGGACCTATCCAAGCCATACACCTAAGTCAATAACAGAGCAGTTCTAAAAATAGCATGTGACTCTGAGCACCACTGGTCATCTTGCTCTTAACAGGCAAATGAAGAAAACTAATTTTTACACAACCCTCTCTATTTTTGACAATAATTATAAATTCTGGTCCCCTTTTCAACATTAAAGCATAAGATTAGAAGTAGCTATAGATAATAATATTTTCAATTTTATGTAGAATTTTATGGTTCATAAGTACATTTTCTAAAACAAGTTTCCAATAGTTCATTTTCTTACATGGGTGCTTTAAAAAGAACTAAAGCCCCAAAATCCATTTTATTAAAATTTTATATTTAAAATCATAGGTAAGAAAATGGAAGATTTCTCTCATTATCTTTGCTCTCCTACTAACATAGCAACTAGATAAACGATTTCCCAGAGAAATGGATAAAATCACTTAAGATAAAACATTTTTTCCCCATTCTGTTCAGGGTTAACACTGAAATATGTCTGAATGTCGAAATAATCATTCTTTTATCCTTTATAGTCAGGCTTATTTTGTGCAGTGGCAACATGATCAGACAAGCAGCTCTCAGATGACATGTGACAATATTAAATTCAATCTTAGCAAGCAGCTCCTCAATTTCACACTTATGCTAGCTGGATTAACCCAATTATTTTTAGGAGGTTAAGGGAAACTGCGTTTGGAGAACATCATCCTTCAGAGACCAGGAGCTAGGATTTTGTTGTCTCATAAAGAATTTTATGGAGTTGAAAGGATAAGTTATTTATTTATTAAATTTTAGTACAAATCAGATGAAGAGTTTTGAAGGAAGTAGATAGGATTCCCTAAAAATGCTCTATGAGTTTTTCACCTTGATCCTCAGAAATGTGTGAAACTTGGAACTTTCATTTAGCATACCTGTCAGGTAAAATATTTCCAGCATACCAGTTTTAGGCTCCTGGTTCTAGGAAAGAAGATATATACATACATATAGATACAGATATAGATATAGATGGATAGAGAGAGAGAGAGAGAGAGAGAGAGACGCTACCATCGTTAAAAAGCCAAAACCTAACCAAAACCAGAGATTCAAAGTTTATAAAATATAACCATTTTCATTATAGTAGATTTCAAGTTCATTAGACATTTTAAAAAAATATAACAAATTCCTTTTAAAATGTATCACAAAGCCTCAACCCTGATGCTAAACATATCTTTATCTTATATCTCAGATATTTTTGACTTATCAACTTCAAATGTTCTATCTCATGTCACACAGAAATATACTCACTTTCAGGCATGGTATTGTGATTTTTTAGATTGAGAAGGATGACCATACAACATGTTATTTTGACTTGCTGGAATAAAGACAATTCATAAAATCTAATTAACATAAATTCGTCAGGGGTCATGGATGATATAGGTCATGGCTAATTTAAGATTTATGAAAACAGAATAGGATTTAGAACCACAAGATTTGCATTCTGCCTCCTCTATTTACTAGTGGTGTAGCCTTAGGTGATGTACTATTACTATGAATCAGGATCAGCATTTCCTATTCTGTAAAATGGGGATAATGGCACTTTCTGAGGTTTTGCAAAAATTAAACCAAGTAATGAAATTATGTGATCTGTAGGAATACCATGTCAATATCAATTTTATATTAACATATAAAAACAAGTCTGCACAGTAACTCATTACTATAAATAGTCCACATGCACACCTTTTTCTTTGTGTTCTAGACTAAAATCAGCAATTCCTGCAAACATTCATGCATAATTTTCAGATACACTTCCTTTACTTTTCTTCTTAAATACAGTGGTAATGATATGTGATCAACTATATCATCCATCTAATTGTCCCAGAATAAATTTCTGAGTAGTGAATGGAATAAATCATATGGAAGGCAGTGCTGTACAAAACATAATTTTCCTGTAGCAGTTTGAGAGAAAGATTATTTTAGTGAACTGAAAATATAAGATTTTCCAGCAGAAATACATTTTCTCTATATTACCAGATGGAGTCATGGAGGATGTTAAGTCAAAAATAGTTGCCAAATATCATCAGTTTAATGTTTTCTCCCATCTAAAGTACGCATCCTTATTCTGAGATAACAAGTGCATTATTATACAAACTTTGTTGTCATAAAAGCTTAAATTATAATGATATCAATATCAATGTACAATTTACCCCAAATGTAAGACATTACTTTCATCTACCTTTTTCTACTTGGCTCAAAAGATTTGCTTTGCCTTCACAATTGGAAATTAGGACTATGTTAATTAGGTAAGAAGGAACTTATGGAGGTAGGCATGCTTTAGGGACATCAAATGTGGGTCTCAGCTGCTGCACTCCAAAAATAATTTCCTCCACTATAGGCTGTGTGTTATGTGACTCAGTTCAGTTCAGTCGCTCAGTCATGTCTGATTCTTTGCAACTCCATGGACTACAGTTACGTGACTCAAAGGGTTTACTAAAACTCGTAAATAGTCTAAACAAGAATTTAAAGGACAGGGTGTAACTGTTAATTATCACTCCCAAATCCACAACCCAAGACAATTTTATCACTATGCTACTTCTAACCAATTTCTTAGAACCTTGACTCTGCTCCATTTCTCTTGCCATCTTTCCTTTTTCTTCTTCTTCTCTCCCCCCACTATCACATTCTCTTCCTTTGATTTTTAATCTTCATCATTAATGGTGTTAAAATGGAATCACTCTTTTGGATTTGCTTTATGCATAGGGATAGAGATTTATACTTCCTGATCTTAAGAAAAAAGAGATGAATAGGCCTTTCATATTTTTTAAGGAAAAAAAAAAAAGGATATGAGAGAGAAAGTAAGAGAGGATGTGTGTCCATTGATTTCTCTATACTACCCCCTCTTTGAAACAGTAAACCTAACTGCGTAGATAAATTTGAGCACACTCCAGGAGACAGTGATGGACAGGGAAGCCTAGCATGCTGCCGTCATAAAGAGTCTACATGACTTAGTCACTGAAAAACAAATGCATAGAGTGCTCAAGGGGAAGTTTTCTCTCTGCTCCTCTTAACACAAAGTCATGTTCCCTTAGAAATACAGTCAGCAAAAAAAAAAAAAAACATGCACACACTGTAACTGTTTCAAATCACAAGGGAGTGATGATGAAAATGCATTTGTGCTAATGCCCAAAATATTCAAGTCAAATGTCAAATCAATCTTCAGTTGGTTTCTTAACTAAGGAACTGATTTCTAATAGGACATTTCAACATGCATTATTTTCCATGGCTACACTTTTATTTTCTGAATCTATTTGAAAGATTACACAGCTCAAGAAATTACACTGAGCTAGAATTACAGCAATATTCTAGTTATTGAGAGACATATTAAAGATCCTCTAGTTTGTTATTAGATTCTCTACTACTCTTATAACACAGACATCTTAAAGAACAGAAGAAAACGCTATTAATTTCATGAGAAAATAAAACAGATTTTCCAGACTTAAATAATAAAAAAGAAAATTATTTGACATGAGGGTATATATATGTGTGTGTGTGTGTGTGTGTTCAGTTGGACATGAAAAATAATATTTTACCACTTGGAAGTTGATAGAGAGACAGAAGATATCTACTTAAACATATACATTTTTAGGTATGTATGTGAGATATATATACATGGATACATTTATCTGTCTATATCTATCTATCTAGAGAGAAAAAGAGAGAGTTCTATCTCAGAAAGAAAAGAAAATCTACTTGACAAGCTCTTCTTCCCCTATGGCCATGAACAGATTCCAGTTATATTTGTGATATTTTATTTTTAAAGATAAGGGCAAGAATAAGGTCAGCAGGCATTTGATGATAAGCTACAACATAAAATAAACAAAGGAAACAAAATAATAATGCATAGAAATAAAGACATTACACAGAAAGAAAATAATAGGAAAATGCACAGTTAAGATGAACACTATAGAAACATTTCTACATTTATTAAAGAGAGTGTATTTGATAAAAATGTATCAGAATTGAAGAACAGCTCCTAGAAATTAAAAACATGACAGCAGAAACAAAAATTAAGTAAAAATTTGAGCCAAAGTTGAGAAATATTCTAGAGGTAGAACCAAACAAGCAAACAGAGATGGATATAAAGAAGAAAAGAAAATTAGAAGTTAGAGTAGGTAGTCAAATATGTAACACAGTGTAAGAAAATAGGAGCAAATAAAACAAAGCAAATTATGTTAGGAAATAAATATTTAAGAAATTTTCCCTAAACTAAAGAACACATATTTTCAGATTGAAAACACCCACTGACAGAATCCAAAAACACATTAAAAGAATACTACATCATGACCAAGTGGGGTTTATCCCAGGGATGCAAAGATTCTTCAATATAGGCAAATCAATTGATGTGATATGCCGTATTGACAAATTGAGAGATAAAAACCAGATGATCATCTCAATAGATGCAGAGAAAGCCTACAACAAAATTCAATACCCATTATGATAAAAGCTCTCCAGAAAGTAGGCATAGAGGGAACATACCTCAGCATAATAAAGGTCATATACAACAAACCCACAGCAAACATTATTCTCAATGAAGAAAACCTGAAAGCATTTCCTCTGAGATCAGGAACAAGACAAGGGTGCCCACTCTCAAAATTAATATCCAATACATTTTTGGAAGTCCTAGCCACAGCAATCAGAGAAGAAAAAGAAAAAGAATTCAGATTGGAAAAGAAGAAGTAAAATTCTTTACTGTTTGCAGTTGACATGAGAGTATAGATAGAAAATCCTAAAATGCACCAAGAAATTACTAGAGTGAATCAATGAATTAAGTAAGGTCACAGGATATAAAATTAATACATAAGAAATCCCTTGCATTTCCTATACACTAACAACAAAAAGTCAGAGAAATTAAGGAAACAATCCCATTCACCATTGCAATAAAAAGAATAAAATATCTATGAATAAACCTACCTAAAGAGACAGAAGACCTGTATGCAGAAAACTGTAAGACAGTGATGAAAGACATCAAAGATGACACAAATAGATGGAGAGATATACCATGTTTTGCACTGGAGAAATTAACATTGTCAAAATGACTGTACTACCCAAAGCTTCCCTAGTGGATCAGTTGGTAAAGAATCTGCTGGCAATGCAGGAGATCCAGGTTCGACTCCTGGGTTGGGAAGACCTCCTGGAGAAGGGAATGGCAACTCACTCCAGTACTCTTGCCTGGAGAATTCCATGGACAAAGGAGCCAGGCTGGCTATAGTCCATGGGATTTCAAAGAGTCAGACATGACTGTGTGACTGTCACTTTCTTTTCACCCAAATCGAAAAATTCAATGTAATCCCTCTCAAATTACCAACGGCATTTTCCAAAGAACTATAACGAAAAAATTTCACAATTCATATGGAAACACAAAAGACTCCAAATAGCCAAAACAATTTTGAGACAGAAAAAGAGAGCTAAAGAAATCAACATCCCTGACTTCAGACTATACTAGAAAGTTACAGTCATCAAGAAAATATAGTACTGGCACAAAAACAGAAACACAGACAAATGGAACAAGATAGAAAGCCCAGAGATAAACCCATGCACATATGGGCACCTTATTTTTGACAAAGGAGGCAAGAATATACAATGGGTAAAAGACAGCCTCTTCAATAAATGATGCCAGGAAAACTGGAGAGTGTACATGTAAAAAAATGAAATTAGAACACTTTTAAAACCATACATAAAAATAAGCTCAAGATGAATTAAAGACTTAAATGTAAGGAGGGAAACTATAAAGCTCTTAAGAGGAAAACATAAGCAGTACACTCTTTGACATAAATTGCAACAACAATATTCTCTCTGACCCACCTCCTAGACTAATGGAAATAAAAGGAAAACTAAGCAAATAGGACCTAATAAAACTGAAGATCTTTTTCACAGCAAAGGAAATCATAAACAAAATGAAAAGATAACCCTCAGAATAGGAGAAAATAATTGCGAATGAAGCAACTGAGAAAGGATTAATCTCCAAAATATATAAGCAGATCATATAGCTCAATATCAGAAAAAAGCAACCCAATCAAAACAATGGGCAGAAAAACAAATGGACAGAAACCTAAACAAACATTTCTCTAATGAATACATAGAGATGGCCAATAAACACATGAAAAGATGCTAAAAATCACTCATTATTAGAGAAATATAGATCAAAACTACAATGAGGTACACCTTATGCCAGTCAGAATAGCCATCTACAACAAATCTACAAACAATAAAAGCTGGATAGGATGTGGAGAAAAGAGAACCCTCCTACAATACTGGTGGGAATGCAAACTGATATAGCCATTATGGAAAACAGTGTGGAGATTCCTTAAAAAACTAGGAGTAAATCTATCATATGACCCAGCAATCCCACCACTGGGCACATACCCTGAGAAAACCACAATTCCCAAACACACATGTTGCTGTTGTTCAGTTGCCCAGTTGTGTCTGACTCTTTGCAACCCCAGGGGCCGCAGCAGCCCAGGCCTACCTGTGCCTCACCATTTCCCAAAGTTTTACCAAGCTCATGTCCATTGAATCAGTACAACACCTCAAGGCTCTTTGCAGCAATATTTACAATAGCCACGGAGAAGGAAATTATTATTCCATTCTTGCCTGGGAAATCCCATGGACAGAGGAATGTAGTGGGCTATAGTCCATGGCATTGCAAAGAGCTGGGCATGACTGAGCAACTAAACAACAACAAAACCAAGGCCATGGAAGCAACCTAGATGTCCACTGACAGTGAATGGATAAAGGAGATGTGGCACATACACACAATGGACTATTATTTAGGCATAACAAGGAAGGGGTTTGAGTCCGTCCTAGTGAGGTGGATGAACCTACAGTGTGAAGTAAGTTGGGAAGAGAAAAACAGGTATCATATATTAATGCATATATATGGAATCTAGACAATGGTACTGATGAACCTAGTAGAATGGACTTGTGGACACAGTGGGGGAAGGTGAAGGTAGGGTGAATTGAGAGAGTAGAATTGACATATATAGATTATCATGTGCAAAATAGTTAATAGGAAGTTCCTTTTTATCACAGGGAGCCCAGCTGGGCAGTCTGTGATGATCTAGAAGTATGGGATGGGGGAGAGGAGGGAGGTTCAAGAGGGAGGGCATATGCATATAATGATGATTGATTCTAGCTGTTGTATGGCAGAAACCAACACAAATTTGTAAAGTAATTTTTACATGAATAAAAGAAATAAACAAACCACACACACAAAAAAAGAAACATTCACTGAGAGATGAAGGGGATATAATGGGAAAATGATCCATACAAAAGCACATCATTATATATGTATAAAATAAAAATTCTAAAAGTTTCCTGGGATAACAAGTGGCAGAATAGGTCAACCTGTAGAAAGGATGGGGAATTAAAATAATACTGAACTTTTTAATAGAAGCACTGTAACATGAAAAGCATTATAAAATTCTGAAGCAAAATTACTTCTAACAAAATTATACCTAGTCAAAATACTAGCCAAGAATATGGCTAAATAAAGATATCTTCAAACATGTAATGCCTCAATATTTTTGTTTCCTACACACTATTTCCCAGGAGATACTCGAGAATATTTTCCTTCAAAATTAAGTAACCAAACAGGAATAATTAGACCCAGGAAAAGAAGCAAGAAGAACAAGGCAAAGGAATGATTAGGCTGATTATAAAAAGGAAACGATTAAGACAAAGAGAATGAAAGATTGACATACTCCAAAAGGATGTCTCCAAGAAAAAAGAATGGAGTTGAGGCATCATCTAATTAATCTGTACAAATCTAGAGATTTTATAGTAGTCTTTAAAAGTTTGGAAAATAATTTAAGATAATCACTTAGAAAACAAGACAAATTAAAAAACAAAGCAATTAAAAAGTCTTACAAGAAATTCATATAAATAGATTAAACAGTGACTGATCTGTGACTAATGATTGCCTAATCACAAAAACATTAAATACTGATTTATTTAGAACTGAGAAATAAATGGGAAGATACAAAGTGAAATATGGAGTGTATGTTGGTTATGTAAAGAAGTCCAGTCATCTCCTTTCTTAAGAAGATGCTAATTCAACATTCACAAAATAGTAGCATGAAAAGAGAGCTAAATGACAAATGATACAGTTAAAGTAACATAAAGTGGCTCCATTTACCAAGTGCGCTGGGGATTCAGAAGAGGTAGGATAACAAATCGCTCTCTCCTGCTTCCTCTCCCTTCCCCTTCTCACATCCCTCCTCTTTTTCTTCCTTCCTTTCTGGTCCTAAGCTTTATCATTCTATTTACTTAATGCACAACTATTAATAAAGAAAAAATTAAAGATAAACTCACATAGTATTTAATTTAATGATATGTCTCTATTTTATATAAATTACTGTTTTATGTTTTGAGAAATCTGGTGTTCTATCGTTACACAGTAAACATGCAAAAGGGAACAGAGATTTGGCATCAGGCATTGGTGAATATTTTACTGTTAAGATATTGAATAAAAGGCACATAATACTTGCAAATAAGAATTTTCCAACTTGATCAAACTGAATTAAGAGTTTCATTATTTCTATCTCCATCAGTTAGTCAGTACATGGAAGGCATAAACTGAATTTCAGTTATTATCATTCAGTATTTTTTACTAGCCACACTTAGCATAATGAAGTGGTTTGCTGTTACTGTCATTGTTTTAATTGGATAATCATGGCATACTTGTCCAAGATGATCTTGGAAAAATTCATTAATTCAATTGGCTTTTTGTCCTTGGCAAAAAAAGCATGTGCTGTTTCCCTAAGGTGATTGGTTTGCAGGGTGGGGGTGGGGGGTCATTTTAGTAAGCTGGATAATTGTTAACTAATTGTTGTAAATGATTTTTGTGTATTGGCAAGACTTGAATATTTAAGGGTAATGGGCTTAACTGAGTAGGAGATTGCTACTTTGGAGTTTATACAATAACTACTGATGTCCATTTACTGCTTGCAATAAGCACTGGTGGACAGGATTTAAATCTGCATTTTCAATATTTTAAAAAATGATTGCTTTCTTCAGTGAGAAGTTAACAGACCCTGGCAAAAGGAACAGACCCTGTGTATGGCTGACTTATATTTTCTTGGGTTGTTACTTAAAGGGAATTTTGCATTTCTCATAGCACTTGATACCTGGTGGGGTTCACTCTCTTCTAAGACTAGTTATCCCAATGGCACAGTTCTATACCTGTTTAAACTACTGTGTCAAATTTGGGAGAATAAATGTGTTTTCTGTTGTGCTCCAATCTTGCACTTATCTCTTGAAGATGTGGGATTTAGGGTAACCACTATCAGCAATAAAAAGCATGTTTGCTGGACTATCACTTTGTCTTATCAATGAACTATTACTTCACTGTGCTGGGAGCACACAAGAGTAGGGTAGCAGAATATAATACAGAGGAAAATTGAGCTTACTTCCCACTTTTGGAAAACATTCTAAAATACTGCTACACCTAATTCACATGAAAGAGAATAACATTCAGTCCCTTTCACAGGTTAAAAGACAATAAATAGCTCAACCTCTAGGTTGTACTCATCCTTATTGGGGCCACCTTCTTTAGCTTTATTAGGGTATTTATCTTGTTGATTTTCAAATAAGAATAAACTGACTTCCTCAGTTCAGTTCAGTTGCTCAGTTGTGTCTGACTCTTTGCGACCCCATGGATTGCAGCATGCCAGGCCTCCCTGTCCATCACCAACTCCTGGAGCTTGCTCAAACTCATGTCCATTGAGTCAGTGATGCAACCATCTCATCATCTGTCATCCCCTTTTCCTCACGCCTTCAATCTTTTCCAGCATCAGGGTCTTTTCCAAGGAGACAGTTCTTCGCATCAGGTGGCCAAAGTATTGGAGTTTCAGCTTAAACATCAGTCCTTCCAATTAATATTCAGGACTGAAATCCTTTAGGATGGACTGGTTGGATCTCCTTGCAATCCAAGGGGCTCTCAAGAGTCTTCAACACCACAGTTCATCAATTCTTCAGTGCTCAGCTTTCTTTATAGTCCAATTCTCACATCGATATATGACTACTGGAAAAACCATAGCTTTGACTAGATGGACCTTTTTTGGCAAAGTAATGTCTATGCTTTTAAATATACTATCTAGGTTGGTCATAGCTTTTCTTCCAAGGAGCAAGCGTCTTTTAATTTCATGGCTGCAGTCACCATCGGCAGTGATTTTGCAACCCCCATAAATAAAGTCTCACACTATTTCCATTGTTTCCCCATTTATTTGCCGTGAAGTGATGGGACTGGACGCCACAATCTTAGCTTTTTGAATGTTAAGTTTTAAGCCAGCTTTTTCACCCTCCTGTTTCACTTTCAAGAGGCTCTTTAGTTCTTCACTTTCTGCCATAAGGGTGGTGTCATCTGCATATCTGAGGTTATTGATATTTCTCCTCATCAATCTTGGTTCCAGCCTTTGCTTCTTTCAGCCCAGCATTTCCCATGATGTACTCTGCATATAAGTTAAATAAGCAGGGTGACAATATACAGCCTTTATGTACTCCTTTCCCTATTCAGAACCAGTCTATTGTTTCATGTCCAGTTCTAACTGTTGCTTCTTGACCTGCATACAGGTTTCTCAGGAGGCAGGTAAGGTGGTCTGGTATTCCCATCTCTTTCAGAATTTTCCACAGTTTGTTGTGATTCTCGCAGTCAAAGGCTTTGGCCTAATCAATAAACCAGAAGTTGATGATTTTCTGGAATTCTCTTGCTTTTCCAATGATCCAACAGGTGTTGGCAATTTGATCTCTGGTTCCTCTGCCTTTTCTAAATCCAACTTGATCATCTGGAAGTTCACAGTTCATGTACTATTGAAGCCTCACTTGGGGAATTTTGAGCATTACTTTGCTAATGTATAAGATGAATGCAATTGTGCGGTAGTTTGAACATTCTTTTGCATTGCCTTTCTTTGAGATTGGAATGAAAACTGTTCTTTCCCAGTCCTGTGGCCTCTGCTGAGTTTTTCAAATTTGCTGGCATATTGAATGCAGCACTGTAACAGCATCATCTTTTAGAATTTGAAATAGTTCAACTTTCTAACCCAGTGATTTAATCAAAGTTCCTATGTCAATCATTATTTCTGTAAAGAATGAAAAATCCAAAATGCTACCATAATTACATGAAAACAAAACATAATTTGGATATTCTGAGTCATGGTATTAAAGTTAGAAGGATAAGGAAGAAATGATTGTACATTAAAACTAAAAAAAAAAAAAACAACGAAAGAAAAACCAACTATATAAGTGTGTATCCAGAAAGGGAGTTACAGAATGAACCCACCAGTAGGAATCTAATAGTAGGCAAAATCACCAGTTCACTTCTATTGCTTAGTTCTAAGAACCTTATGAAAATGAAGCATTTTGAACTATACTTCACATGAGAATATTGTGGTTTTCACATTCAAAGACATGCATTTCAGATCTCAAAGTTCTTTTCCTTCGATATGACTGTCTATATTAAACCCATCTGCTGGCCAGGCCAGGTTGCCCTTAGGGGCAACTCCCACATGCCAGGCTCTCCTAGACATTGTAGGAGACCCTGGTCCCTCTAGCATTTCCCAGGCTTCCATGTCAGCCAGTGTCTGGCACTGATGTCTTTCCTCTAGGTTTCCTTACCATCCCCCACTGAGCTTTTCAGTTGTGCCTGCCTCCATAAAATTCTTTTAAGAAGCCTGTTTGTTTAAAGCACTTAAAATAGATCCTCTCCAAACCCCACCACTAGACCTTTATTGATATAGCCACAGTGGTACCTGGTGTGTGTGTGTGTGTGTGTGTGTGTGTGTGTGTGTGTGTGTGGTACCTGGTGTGTGTGTGTGTGTGTGTGTGTGTGTGTGTGGTACCTGGTGTGTGTGTGTGTGTGTGTGTGTGTGTGTGGTACCTGGTGTGTGTGTGTGTGTGTGTGTGTGTATTTTTTTCCCCTAATGTTAAGAAGCCAGAAAATGCATCATCATTTATATTACTTTACTTCTGCCAGAATCACAAGTCAGGCTGAAAATTGTGAGCAATTCAATAACTGTATGTTTGTTGTGAATACTGTACACTAAACTTGTTAGCAGGAAGGATGGCATATTGGTAAGACTGCTGCTGACCTCAAACATTAGAATTCTTACAAAAATATGACATCTAATAGGACAGACAGAAAAATCAGTAGAACAATTCTTTCTTATAAGGAAGAAAATGTTCTGTTTAATTATAATTTACAGCCTATCTATAATTGCAGGTTTTCAGCATAAAGATAAGGGATGATCCTTATCTTTCAGAGAGAATGAAAAAGAAAAATAATGTAGTAAGAGTGTTGGCAGAAGCTTAATTTTGATTTTCCTAAGAAAAATCCCTTTTCTCCTATAATTTCTTAGTTGTCCTTGACAAATGTAACCAACTTTAGATGAATCAAGCCTAAATAATTCAGCAGCATGGCCTGTCACTTTTCCTCAATTGATCTTTGTGACCTATTCCTTAGTGTAGGTTACTTTTCTCATTTTTCAAAGAGTAAGAAGAAAATGGATTCCATGTGGGTGGAATATGTCTATTAAAGCAAGCCAAGTGGAATAAAAAAATAGCAGAGAGAGGATATAAAAATGTTTAAAGGATTATTTCTCACTTTAAAAAGAGAAGAATCCATCACTCACTGAGAGTAAAGTGAGATGATTGACTAGGAAAGTAATGTGGTTTGAAAATACCCTGAGTCGAGAGACTTCATAGTAGACCCGAGAGGCTGGAGGTATTGGGGCCATTCAGCTCCCTCAAGGGGACCCCATTCTTTCACATTCTGCCTCCAGAAAAAAATAAGAGCAGTAATAACATTATGAGCATGCTCACAGCTCTCACGTTACAGTGGACCATTTCAGCAGCAAGGGCTCAGTGAGAAATGAAGTTAGTGGTTCCAAAAACATGCCTGCCCAAGAACTCACACCTGTTACAGGTCACTTTCTCAGTGGCTTCAAATTCTTTATGCCTCTCCCCTCTTCCCACCTCCTTTTCAACATGCACTAAGCTCCCCAGTTTGTCTTACCATGTTGTTTAGTTGCTAAGTTGTATCCAACTCTTTTGTGACCCCGGTGGATTGTAGTCCACCAGGCTCCTCCGTCTATGGAATTTCCCAGGCAAGAATATTGGAGTGGGTTGCCATTTCCTTCTCCAGGGAGTCTTCTCTACTCAGGGATGGAACCCACGTCTCCTGTATTGCAGGTAGGTTCTTTATTCGCTAAGCCACCAGGAAAGCCCTTGTCTTACCATAATGTAATGCTAATTATAACTGCTTAAGACTCTTCCATGGGCTTTCCCTGTGGCTCAGACAGTAAAGAATCTGCCTACAATGCAGGAGACCCAGGTCTGATCTCTGGGTTGGGAAGATCCCCTAGAGAAGGGAATGGCTACCTACTTCAGTATTTGTGCCTGGAGAACTCCATGGACAGAGGAGACAGGAAGGCTACAGTCCATGGGGTCTCAAAGAGTCAGACAGGACTGAGTGACTAACACACACACATACACACACAAGACTCTTTAATGGCTCCTGATGCTTCTACCTTTAATGTGAACGAAATGGCATTTTCTTTCTTTTGGAGCAAAAGGTTTTATATGCCATAGACATTCCTTAAAATTCTAATAGTCAAGTTCCAAGGATTTCTGTTACATCAGGGTCTTAAGGACTTTGCTCTTTTCTTAGTTTTACAGGCCACTCCTCTCAACATCAGTTCAGTGCAGAGATGAGAAGCCACTTGGGAGATACTGTTTGGGTTCTTCTCCATTAGTTTCCAAGATCCTGGATCAAACAGACATTATGTCCCTATTACAACTACTGTTGCTATCCAGAATAGGGAGTTCTCACTCCACCCTACTCAGGCTGTTATGATGCTCAATAATTTCACACTTTTCCTACTTCTGATTATTATTTCCCATCATGGGGACAATCTTTCTATTGTCTCCCTATGTTTTTGTCAAGTTCTTGCTTATATTTTACTGGTCACATTAGGTAACACTTCTAGTAACTACTGTAGTCACCAAAATTAAGTTGTTAATTATTCTCTATTCCATTTCAGGTTCAATAACAATGATAAGAGCTATCATTTACTGAACTCACAATGGGGTTCAACAAGGGTTAACAAGGCATTGTCTTAAAGCTTTATTTACATGAAATCTTCCTGGCCACCTTCTCCAGCGGATTTCGCTGTTATCATTA
Source organism: Cervus elaphus (assembly GCF_910594005.1). NCBI lineage: Eukaryota > Metazoa > Chordata > Mammalia > Artiodactyla > Cervidae > Cervus > Cervus elaphus. Next base: position 28,002,500 of record NC_057833.1, on the reverse strand, counting down.
CCATAGAAGAGAACCCAGGATGGCTGTTTTAACAGATTCTGAGTGCCAAGTATTCTAAAACTGGATTAAAATCCTGGTTTCTGAAGTCCAAACTTGAACTCTTACAAATTTGGATACCTAGTATCTCGTGACACTTTAACCATTTCAAAGTCAGTGGGGGTGGATACAGTGGCATGATCCTTTCCCATGTCTTCTGTAGTGTCTACAATACTGATCCTTATGAATTTATTGACTGATGGATTGAAGGGACATCTAACTTATTTTATAATTAATATTTTATTGTGCCCTAGAAGTGCATTATACCCAAAAGAAATATATGCAAAATTTAAATAATTCAAATCCAATTAACAAATGTTTTCTGTTTCAAAAACCCAAGCCTTTATACTACCCAAAGCAATCTATAGATTCAATGCAATCCCTATCAACCTACCAATGGTATTTTTCACAGAACTACAACAAATAATTTCACAATTTGTATGGAAATTCAAAAAATCTCGAATAGTCAAAGTAATCTTGAGAAAGAAGAATGTAACTGGAGGAATCAACCTGCCTGACTTCGAACTATACTACAAAGCCACCGTCATCAAGACAGTATGGTACTGGCACAAAGACAGAAATATACATCAATGGAACAGAATAGAAAGCCCAGAGATAAATCCATGAACCTATGGACACCTTATCTTCGACAAAGGAGGCAAGGATATACAATGGAAAAAAGACAACCTCTTTAACAAGTGGTGCTGGGAAAACTGGTCAACCACTTGTAAAAGAATGAAACTAGAACACTTTCTAACACCATACACAAAAATAAACTCAAAATGGATTAAAGATCTAAATGTAAGACCAGAAACTATAGAACTCCTAGAAGAGAACATAGGCAAAACACTCTCCGACATAAATCACAGCAAGATCCTCTATGACCCACCTCCCAGAATATTGGAAATAAAAGCAAAAATAAACAAATGGGACCTAATGAAACTTAAAAGCTTTTGCACAACAAAGGAAACTATAAGCAAGGTGAAAAGACAGCCCTCAGATTGGGAGAAAATAATAGCAAACGAAGCAACAGACAAAGGATTAATCTCAAGAATATACAAGCAATTCCTGCAGCTCAATTCCAGAAAAATAAATGACCCAATCAAAAAATGGGCCAAAGAACTAAACAGACATTTCTCCAAAGAAAACATACAGATGGCTAACAAACACATGAAAAGATGCTCAACATCACTCATTATCAGAGAAATGCAAATCAAAACCACAATGAGGTACCATTACATGCCAGTCAGGATGGCTGCTATCCAAAAGTCTACAAGCAATAAATGCTGGAGAGGGTGTGGAGAAAAGGGAACCCTCTTACACTGTTGGTGGGAATGCAAACTAGTACAGCCACTATGGAGAACAGTGTGGAGATTTCTTAAAAAACTGGAAATAGAACTGCCATATGACCCAGCAATCCCACTTCTGGGCATACACACTGAGGAAACCAGATCTGAAAGAGACACGTGCACCCCAATGTTCATCGCAGCACTGTTTATAATAGCCAGGACATGGAAGCAACCTAGATGCCCATCAGCAGATGAATGGATAAGGAAGCTATGGTACATATACACCATGGAATATTACTTAGCCATTAAAAAGAATTCATTTGAATCAGTTCTAATGAGATGGATGAAACTGGAGCCCATTATACAGAGTGAAGTAGGCCAGAAAGATAAAGACCATTACAGTATACTAACACATATATATGGAATTTAGAAAGATGGTGATGATAACCCTATATGCAAAACAGAAAAAGAGACACAGATGTACAGAACAGACTTTTGGACTCTGTGGGAGAAGGCGAGGGTGGGATGTTTCTAGAGAACAGCATCAAAACATGTATATTATCTAGGGTGAAACAGATCACCAGCCCATGTTGGATGCACGAGACAAGTGCTCGGGCCTGGTGCACTGGGAAGACCCAGGGGGATCGGGTAGAGAGGGAGGTGGGAGGGGGGATCGGGATGGGGAATACGTGTAAATCCATGGCTGATTCATGTCAATGAAATTTTGTCAATGACAAAAACCACTACAATATTGTAAAGTAATTAGCTTCCAACTAATAAAAATAAAAAAAATTTTTAAAAAAACCAAGCCTTAAGGTACAGAAAAATATATATGTGACTGAATCATCTCTGAAAAAGAATTGTCAATATTTTTTTCTTGGGAGGTGTCAATAATTTTAATGTAACTAGACCCTAAAAATAAAGATTTTTCTCCCTACTATTCCCTGATTGTTAATGTTATTATTAAGATTTTATCATATTCCTGTTATCAGTTGTAAGTATATAAGGTAATTCCATTTCATGCATTTTTCACCTTAATCTTGGTGAAAAAGCAAACAACCTACAATAAATTTCAGAATATCATTTAGTTTGCTAAATAATAGCAATTTCCACATAATTTAAATTTAAGATTGGATTAAATTACACATCTAATCCCTTCTGATCTCAGTGTTGGTCATAATCAAGGTGTCATTGGTAAGATACATTATTGTTGCTTCTTCCATTGGATCATTTTCTCTAAAAATGTTTTACTAGACTTTTAATGTATGAGTGGAAATGAAAGCTAAAGAAAGGGGATGGGACACAGTTCTAAAATGAGCTATGGTCCTGTTGAAGATTGTAAGAGTGAATTACTTTCCTAATTTTAATGTTGGCAACAGCTTATAAGGATGCATGTTGCCAATGTTTTACACATATGAAGCAAACCTCCCATCTATTGGGCAATTCTAAGTGATGAAATTTCCATATGATTCTTGGTCATCATGAAGGCATATCCTTGGTAGTTATCATTTAGCTTTTTCACAAACACAGAAGTTATTTTGCATACTAAGCAGTTTGACAAAATATGTTGAGTGAAAAACTGCTGTATTTGAAAACTAGATTAGAGGGAATTTGATGTTTCCAAATAAGTGGTTGTTAGATTTCAAATCATTTTCTTCCAAGCCAGCTTGAAAATCAATACAACTTAAATTTTCTTGGAAATATTTTAAGTTTTCATGACATTGAAAACAATAGTAGGACAACTGGCTAAAAAGCAAGAAACCAGCTCTATTACTTTGTAGCTTTGTGACCTTGGGTAAACTACATAGATTTGATACATCTTAGTCTTCTCACTTTCTGAAATTCTCTAAAGTCATAACAACCTCTAATAAATTACTTGTACAGAAAGCTATGTTGTTTTATTTAATTTTTTAAAGAATCTTGAATAGCAAAAACATAAAGTAAATATATATAGAATGGATATTTATATTCTTATTCAAATTTTCTGAAATTAAAAGTAGAGAATCGGATTCTTTAAACTTGGAATGAAATACATCAGGATTGTAAATGAATAATAGCACAAAGTCACACACACACACACTTACACACACGCTGTGTCTTAAAAGAAAATAACAGAAACTCTGCATCATTTTTTTGAATTAGTGTGAATGCCCTATCTTTGAGTTCATTGATTTCAAGAAAACAATAGCTGGAGAAATAATGACTATCTGCTTGAGTCCAAGCATGCCAGGAATAAGTGGCAGGTTTAACAGTTATCTGTGAAAGCTCATATTGGACTACAACTTCTGTGTCTTTTAGTTTTCTGACATACACACAGAAATGTAATGCAGCAAAATTTTGACAGAGATAAAACATTTTCTTTTCACTTTTCACATCATGTCTTTGCACTCCTTTCAGGCAGTTACTCAATTCTCTCAGTTCCATCCTCAGTCCCATAACAAATCTTGAGCTTCACTCCTTTGCTAAAATGCTCCCTAGTAAGGTATTATTTATTGAGAGTGTGCATGTTTTCCCTATCAAGACTCTGAAGGCACTAAGGACAGACTTTGAATGGCAGCACGTTATATCCTATGACTGAAAGAAAGGAAACTATTTGATGTACCTCAAGTAATAAGGTAAGGAACTTGAAGAAATGCTCTCAAACTACCTTAACTGCGGACTAAATTTCTTGCAATCAGAATTTGGGGGTAGTGAATTTGTCATATGAGGTCTCAGTAGAGTGTACATTAGGATTCTTTTGTGTAGTAAAGAATCTGAGTCCAGTTTTAGATGTTATTGAGAGCTTTTAATCTTTATCCCTCCTTCTTGCCTTCAGCCCTGCAGGTGGACAAACTGTCTAGAAACCCCAGTGCTCCCCTCTTTGGTGCTGGAAGTTCAAGCCATGCACAGGAACCTTCAGCCTGGCCACATCCCTTAATCACAAAAAAATAAAACAACAACAACAACAAAAAACAAACCAATCTCCCTTCCTTGCTCTTCAAGCTATTGCAGACCTTGTGAGCTACTTGCAGGGCTTCCTTTCTGCAGAATGCCTCTTTCTACAAATAATAAACCTCATACCCTCTTGGGGCATCGATGGCATCACTAACCTTAAACTCAGGACAAAATTGGTTAAGGAGGGCCCATCCTGTTACTGAAGACTATCTGCAATGCCTTGCTAGTCCTGATAAAACTGATAAAGATTCACTGGAGTGTCTCATTTATTCCCCTGAAGCAGTATCTTTAAGATGAGGGAAGCACATCCCCCACTCTCCAGTGGCTAACTGGGAATTTCCTGGAGAAACTCCAGTTGTTATTTTCCCTCCACTCTCCCTACTCCTCCTCATCATTTAGCATATTCCCATCATTCCTCCAATTCCATTGTTTGTTTAGAGAAGCTGCACCAGATTCATTCATACTCTGTTATCCTCTCACTCCTATTGTAGTCTCCCTGAAATCTCGGCACATAGGCAAATTCAGGAGCATGTCAGACAATCCAGTGTGGAGACAATCCCTGCCATCAATGTTTTATATAACTTCCTTCCTCATACCTTATATTCAACTTTTCTTCTTCTATTACTTAAAGTAAAAGATCAAACTTTTGACTTATTCAACATTTTAAATCTATAACACTAGCTAATGGTATATGAGAAAATAATATTTGTATATGGAAAACATCTGTTTTGATGCTAACTTCCCTGGTGGCTCAGACGGTAAGGAGTCTGCCTGCAATGCAAGAGACCTGGGTTCGATCCCTGGGTTGGGAAGATCTCCTGCAGAAGGAAATGGCAACCCACTTCAGTATTCTTGCCTGGAAAATTCCATGGATGGAGGAACCTGGCAGGCTACAGTCCATGGGGTCGCAGAGAGTTGGCCATGACTGAGCAACTTCACTCAAGAGTGTGTAGTGTATAAACTTAGAATTATTCATGTATAAACTTGCAATTATACATATAAATATGCTTCTAATTTTTCACTATACACATGTGCATATTTATATGGTTATGGGGTATTTATTTCATTATGTATTGTTATTTTTAAACAACAGAAAACTACCCTAGATAAAATTAATAAAATGAATGGAGTTTCGCCAAATAACCCACTGCTTATTACATTTCATCTACAAGGCCTCGAAAAGTAAGGCTCACTGAAGTCATTATATGAGGCAACCTGTACAATTTACAGGTTTGTAGCATATTTACTGAACATATTAAATCACACTTCCAGCTGTGTGTGATTCACATTTTATTGTTTCAAAGCTACTCTTTTTTTTTCCTCCTCAGGAAAACTATTTATATGCTAAGTTATTCTAAGTTCATCTATTTCTATTCTTAATTAAAAAAAAAAAAATACCAGGGCTGTCTGTGTGTTAAAGTACCCATTTTGAGAAAAAGGAAGGATTGGATTCCTAGTAGTGTATTTACAATTTACAGTTGTTTATTTTAGGATTTTAGAGATTCAATAAAAAGCAAGCTATTTTTTGAGAAGGAGATATTTTTCCAGAGGCAGATGAGGTAACAAGAAAAATAAACAGAAGAAACAGTCTGCTCTAACCCTTGGCTCTCCCACACTGTGTCTCAAATTGTTAAATTGAGAGACTCTTTCCTAGGAGTATGGGTGATCCATCTTTCCATCCATCCAATATTTATATTCCAGACACTGTGCCAGGAACGTGAAAGACAAAGATGAAAAACACAATTCAGTCTGTGTCCTCCAAGGCCTGGGAAGTTGAGCCTGAGATTTCCTCTTCCACTTGAACCCTGCATATGCTGCTGCTGCAAAGTCATTTCAGTCGTGTCCGACTCTGTGCGACCCCATAGACGGCAGCCCACCAGGCTCCCCCGTCCCTGGGATTCTCCAGGCAAGAATACTGGAGTGGGTTGCCATTTCCTTCTCCAATGTATGGAATTGAAAAGTGAAAGTGAAGTCACTCAGTCATGTCCGACTCTTAGCGACCCCATGGACTGCAGCTTACCAGGCTCCTCCATCCATGGGATTTTCCAGGCAAGAGTACTGGAGTGGGACGCCATTGCCTTCTCCACTGCATGTGCTAACCAACACCTAATATGAAAGGAAACCAACAAATAGGTAGGAGGTCCCTAACCTTGATTTCAAGACTCACCAGATTCTCACACAGTTTAAAAGAAAGAAGTACACTGCTACATGGTAGCAATATGAACCCATGGGGTTTTCTTCCCCAGTAGAGAAATAATGAACCTCCATCTCTCCAAACTTTCTTCCGTTCACATCCACAAACACACTTAACAGAGGAATAAAAAGCAAAAAATAAGTTAGAGCAAGTGGTGCCTATCCTCTCAAAGAACCATACTTTATAAATGCAGACTCTTCACAGAAGCCTTAAATGACATGATACAGCTCCTGAGACAAAAACAGCACCTGCCCGTAATATGGCCCACATGCCACTTCCCTCTTAACTCTTTTTTAAAAAGCTATATATGAGTGTCCCTTTAAGTACTTTTACAGAAAAAAATATAAATGTTAATAATGTATATCTATTTGGTAATATTAAAAGTGATGTTTTGTTGTGTTTTCTAAATATCATAAACTGTTTTTCTCCAACAGTACTTTGAAATGTTAAGGAAAAAACAAAACAAAACTTGTAATAAGTTCAATTATATACTCTAAAAAATAAGATAGATTGATGTCCTCACCTCCAGTATCTCTGAATAGAGTCTTTGAAGATGTAATTAAGATATTTAAATTAAGATGAAGTCATGCTAGATTAACATGGGTCCTGAATCTAGTCACTGTAAAGATAGACACATCCACACACAGAAGGAAGACAGCCATGTAAAGCTGGAAGCAGAAACCGGAGCAACGCATCTGAAAGCAAAGGGACCCCTAGGATTACTGGAAATGACCAGAAGCTAGGAAGACACAAGGCAGGATCGTCCTCTAGTAGTTGAGAGGGAGTGTGGCCCCACTGATACTTTGGTTTTTAACTTCTAGCCTCCATAACTCTGAGAGAATAAATTTCTGCTGTTGTAAGCCACCTAAGTTTGTTGTACTTTGTTACAACAGCCTTTGAAAACTAATGCGAAGGTCTATGATAATCCTCCACAAATATCCTTCTTTAAATTAGGAACACCACTGAGTAAGGATATAGATTTAGTAGCCAGAACTGGGCTTTTGAAAGCTGCATTGGTCTCTTTAAGACAGCAGGTCCCTTACTGTGTATGTGCTGTGTATTAACCTAAAATAATTCTTTTTCATTTCTTTAATGAAATTCTAACATAAAGCCATGATGAAGAATATGGACCAAAATATCTTCTTTGTTTTCTTAGTACTCCTACTGCTGCTCCATGAATACGTGCTGATGAGGGAGCTACGATCAAGAGGACAGTGCCTACTTCCTTTCCTCTGCCCCCTAAACACAACTGCATGCCTGTGTGGTGTACTCTTGTAAAAACGAAAAGTAACTGTCTCTATTCCTGTTTCCCGCCTCGGTGCTTTGAGTATAATATGAAGTCCTAGGATGTAGATCTAGTATATTTGGTTTTAAATACTCCATGTAAGTGCATAGTCAATAGTCAATTTACATAGTATCAATTCCCTTTATAAAATACACGGCATAAATCTGCTTTACCAGCTAGTAGATCCTGGGCTAGCCAGTTGGAAAGAGATTAGACAATCCAGCGCCTGTTTGGCTGAATTCATCACTTGACAAAAGGGAGAGGTGTCAGCAGTATTTGTTGAAAGCTGAAAATTAATGCTGAGGGTGGCTTAACAAGCCCTGAGTCACCAGTTTCCCCGTTTTCAGGCGCTGCTGTTGGAAGGCGGCCCAGGACAGTGGCAGCGTCCCAGTCTCTGGAGGCAGGGGCTGCTTGTGAGCAAGTGGCATGCCGTCTCTGCCCTCATTTTCCTCAGTTATACAATTTTGACAATAATACCTGTGATTAACAATAATACTTGTCTTGTAAGACTAAATCTGTATAAAAGCCCAACACAGTCTTTGACATTTAATAGGTGGTCAATACATTGTAATCATTATTGTCGATACTGTTTTTGTTTTTCAAAGTGGTCATTCGGTTCCTGTAAGATGTTCAGTTTCTTGCTTGGATTCAAATAAGGGGGGCACACTTTCTGCTTCTAACAAGCTATTGAAACTTGAGCAAGTCATTTAAACCTCTTGCACTGGGTTTCCTCATCTGTGAAATGAGATAGTTGGGGTAGATTTGTGACAGCCCTCACAGTGCATGTTTTTGAGAGCACAAAGGAACTGAAAAATGCATTTTTTTTACCCCTGTCATTTGGTCTTAAGAGTCATTGAGCCATCTTGACTGATTTGTTAACCACTCACGTATATAACATACATAATGTTGACTCCACTAGAGTAGGTAAAGGAAACCTTTAGTTCTCACTAGGCATATCTTTTGTGAGGTGAATATGCATTTTGATTGAAAGAAAAAAAATTCCATTGTCTGGGTGGAATAAAGTGTTTGGGGAAGATGAGCAGGAAAAATAGAATATGGAATATATATAATCCCATTAGGTAAAATAATATAGGTACGTACATGTGCAGACATAGACACATATTTATATATATGTAACTACATTATAAAGATGCATAAAAGGGTGGCCATTAGGTATCCTTGGAAGTTATCTAAGTGTGGTAGAACTGCAGAAGGTCTTAACTTTCTTCCTTATATTTTATATACTGTTTGAATTTGTATAATGAACATATTTTATTTATATATACAGAAAAATGTGATATAATTACATCCTTGAGATCAGAAAAAGATGTACACATTAAACCCAAATATGCAAAAGTGAGCAGCTTGAATTTTTAATTTTATTGCAGGTGATACATACGTTCTCATCCATTTTCTTTGTCCCTGGACAATTGGAAGAACAGATTTGCCAATTAAATAAATCTCAGTCTGTTTCCTTTACACTATTTTAGGGAGGGTAAATTTTCAAACATGGTATTTGTTTCAACAAGAAGCTTTTTACTGTCCTTGCAGGAAAGTAGACCTGGTATCCTATGTAGATCATGTTAGGATCTTCTAGCATTTTGCAGACCTCAACAGCAATTTCTGTAGTTGGTTATTAAATATTAGACTGACAACTGGTATCAAGTCAGTGAATGCCAACAATTTACATAAACTCTCCCCCAACGCTACTGTAAAGCTCACATTTCATTTAAGAATTGATCTCACCCCAATCTGATGGTGTACATTTGCTAGCTCAGTCAGTCAGCTTAGGCTGCCCATGGAAGGTTCTCTGTGATGGTGCTGTAGGTTCACAGGGTGTCCTGTGCCAGTCAATAGATTCAAAACTATCACACTCCATATCTCCATGGTGGTTCTATTCTAAGCTGCATAAATGATGAGGAAAACTTCTCAGAGCCCCCAGTCTTCTGGGTCTTCTCTTTGCCAAATACAACAAGCTGCTATTCCCCTTCCACTGTGATCACCATATGGGATCAAGCTGGAGTAGCACTACTACTAAAATGCAGAAAGCCAACAGCACCATTCTAGAGCTTACTCTGTCGCTTTCTCTCTCCTTCCTAACCAGAAAGGTTCTTTCTGTCTCCTCCCTAACATCATATGTTTGTTCTCCAGGAAGAGGCATTTGATACTCTCATTTCCTGGATCCATTATGGTAGAGAGGGTACTGGGAGAGAAACCGACCTCAAAAGGAAGATATATCAAAGGTATTTTTAAATATCCTGATATATTTGAAGAGATGCATGCACCCCAATAATGGCAGCATTATATACCATTGCCAAGACATGGAAATGACACTTAGGTGTTTTATCCATTCATCGACAGATAGATGGATAAAGACAATATCATACATATATACAATGGAATAGTACTCAGTCATAAAAGAGAATGAAATAATGTCATTTCCAGCCATAAGGATGGTCTTGGAAGACATCATGCTAAGCAAAGTAAATCACACACAGAAAGACAAATACTAAATGATTTACTTAGATATGGAATCTAAAAAAAAAATCTAACAAACTAGTGAATATAACAAAAATGAAGCAGCTTACCAATGTAGAGAACAAGCTAGTGGTTACAAGTGAGGGGGGAGCAATATAGGAGTGGGGGAGTGGAAGTTACAAACTATTGGGTGTAAGATAGGCTCAAGTATGTATTGTACAACATGGCGGATATAGCCAATATTTTAAAATAATTGTAAATAGAAACTAGACTTTAAAAATTGTATAGGAAAAAAAAGTCTCTTTGGAAATGTATCTCTGATTGTTTTCTTACTATTAGAGGATTTTTTTCACCTTTACTCTTTGAGCTTAACAGCTATCTACACATAATCCTAATAATTCTTTAAAACATATACTAAAAGAAAAAAATTTAAATCCCCCTCATACATCTCTTTAATAATATTTAAATTAACATTCACTGAGTACTTTCTCAGGGTCAGCTATATAACTGATCATGATAGAGTATAATATTGAAGAACAGAATCTATGAAGTACTAGTAATTTAGGAAAGTTACTCAATGAGTAACTATGCCTGAGTTTCAGTATATTTCTTTCTTTCTTTCTTTCTTTTTTTTACAGAATGTTGGCAATGCTATCTGACTAGCTAGTTACTTTGGCTACATAATGTGGTGAATAAGGGCTTAGATTTTGGACTCAAAGTACTTAAATTCAAGCTCTAATTCTCTGCTTATTACCTATGTAATTTGGGAGAAACCTATTTAATCTCTTTTTACTTCATTTTCTTCAACTATAAAGTGAGTATTACTATACCAATAATAATGAAAATACCTACCACATAAACTGTGAGATTCAGAGTAAACACTTGTACAACATTTATAACAGTGCTTAGTGTAAAATAAGTGTTCAAGAAGTTGTTTTTCTGAATTGTTGGAATATTAGAGGATAAAAAATTAATATGAGATAAAGTATTGAGAGGTTTTTTTCAGACAGTAAAGAACCTGCCTGCAATACAGGAGACCCGGGTCAATCCCTGGGTTGGAAAGATCCCCTGGAGAAGGGAATGGCAAACCACTCCAGTATTCGTGTCTGGATAATTTCATGGACAGAGGTGCCTGACGGGCTACAGTCCATAAGGGCAGAAAGAGTCGAATATGACTGAATGATTAACACTTTCACTTTCATTAATAGTAGTCGCTGATATATTTAAAAAATCTAGCTTATTATGCTGCCAGTATTAATAATACGCTATCCATATCTACTTCTCCAATATTTCTGGATAAGCCAGGAAAGGTTGTTTATCTATGCAATATATTCACATGTCGATAATCATCAAGTAAATAATACAAACTAAAGTACAAAGATGTAAACATTACCAAAACTATAAGTCATGGTGAAACTATTTCCACCTTCAAGTTAACCCTTTCAAGTAGAAGAGAAGGAACGAAGAAGGGAAAATGTTTGGCAGAAGACAAGTTTCTCATAACCACACCTACAGAGTCGCTTTGGGCAGAGTAAGCATACTTGACCAATGACATCATACCCGGTGGGACATGGGTGTGGCTGACTGCCCTTTCCACTGCGGAATTCCAGGACTACTGCAGAGTTGAAGCAGATTAAGTAAATCAAAAAACCTGTTCGCAAAGAGAAGTGATGATGCTCCTGCACTTGGCAAAGAAAGTGCCAAATATAATGGGATCCACCTGGACATCAACACGTAAATACTTCAACCTTTTTCTTCAGCACTAATGGAAATTTTCTCAACTTTATAAAAGCAGTTCATGATCATGAGTGAGCCTGACAGAGAAAATAACAGCTTGTCAGTATTAAAGCTGGTGCACAACCGGGTTTATGAGACAGAAACAGAGTTACTCCAAAATTGAAATAAGCTCCGGAATCTTGCAGCACAGAAGGAATTTTTCTTTTTTAACCAAACTGGTTTAATCACCTTCCCCTTGCCTTTTACAGATAAAAATGTAGGTTACTCTAATAGTGTTCCATTCATTATCTCTTCTCATTCAATTTGTTATCCTCTCTCTTTCCTGCCCTTCTATGGTCCCCTTTCATTTTTAATACTTTTTAACAGAAAGACTACTGTTAACACTGCATATTCTCATTAACAGTTCCATTTGTTCAATCTCTTCTCTTCTGCCCACATGTTTGCAGTTTGATGAGTGGAAAGAAAGGAGAAACCCAACCAACCACATGCAGCCTCCAGGCAGACGTGGAAAAGATCCATACAAGATGCTTGAAAGGCCAGGTGACTCAGTGAACTAAACAGCACTGTGGGAGCTTAGATTGTACAAGGGTCTTCCTTGCCTTGCTTAATTTCTGTAATTTAATCTTTCCTTAATTTTTTGTTGTTTTGGGTTGTCCAATTGGATCTTCAAAACATTTTAGAAAATTACTTCCGGTATTGTAATTAATAGCAAAGTACTCTAACAATTGTATAATTTGTTAAGAAAAATAATATGGAAATGTGACTTCCCGGGAGTGACAGGGTGGTAAAGAATCACCTGCCAATGCAGGAGACACAATAGATGTAGTTTTGATCCCTGGGTCAGGAAGACCCTCTGGAGCAGGAAGTGGCAATCTGCTCCAGTATTCTTGCCTGGAAGATTCCATGTCAAGAGGGGCCTAGATAGGGCTACAATCCATGAGGTCACGAAGAGCCAGATATGACTATGCGACTGAACACAAGCACAACAAGCAATGACTCTAGAATTTGTTAAGAAAAATAATACGGAAATGGGCCATCGGTGGAGAGAAACAGAGTTCTAATTCATTCAATCTCAATTTTTTCTTCTGTACAATGAAGAAATTCTACAAACCTCAGGGTATGCATGCCTGAAAGTTATTTGTCATGAGAAAACTGAAAAAGAATAGTGATTGTTATTTATTAACACAATTCTACCAGAGTCTTTCATGCTTATGAGAGAAAATGTGTAGTTAAAATTATAAAGCTGTACTTCAATCTGGGGCATGCACAAGAAATACCATGCTCAACTTCATTGCACTAAACACATACATGTGACTGATTGGTACCATGTTGTATTGGACTTTTCCAAAGGGATTAAAGAATAAGGCACAGCTTCATTCACCCAGGGTGATTAAATTCAGGCATGATGAAAAGCTCTACCTGACGACAATAGCTGTGAAGTTTTGATTAAACACCAAAATAGAAGACAAACAAAAATCATAGAGTCTTTAGATAGAATGGAAAATATTTTTCTCTAAATTTATTATTATTTCTCTGGCCTTTCCTGTTGTGCATAATTTAGTAAATCAGAGTCGCTCTTCCAGTTTGGTTTGAATGGCTATCTTGGGGAATTAACCATAAAATATCCAGAGTACTTACTTAGACTTATTTTGCTTTAGAGGATCTCTGTATTATTTGGGAAGGTGGGGTTAGTTTCAAAGATCTCTTTGTATCAATGTGTGTGTGCTCAGTCGCTCAGTCATGTCCAACTCTTTGCAACCCCATGGAATGTAGTCCACCAGGCTTCTTTGTCCATGGAATTTCCCAGGCAAAAATACTGGAGTAGGTTGCCATTTCCTTCTCCAGGGAATCTCCCCTACCCAGGGATCAAACCCACATCTCCTGCATTTGAAGGCAGATTCTTTGCCACTGTGCCACCTGGGAGGCCCCATATGTCAATAACTCTGCATTTACAGTTGATTCTAAAACAAAGAATGAGTTAGGGATGCTGCTTCTCGCCATGCAGTTCAAAATCTGCATATAACTTTACAGTCAGTCCTCTGTGTCTGTGGCTTGGCATCTGTGGAGTCAACCAACCAGAGATAGTGTAGTACTACATATTTGTGTAGTAATGCATATTTAATACATAATGCATTAATACATATTTGTTGAAAAAAATCCACATATTCAATATAAGTGGACCTGAGCAGTTCAAACCTGTGTTGCCATACATTTTATATATGTATATATATATATATATATATATATATATATATGCATATATATATATTATATGTGACCTGTGTATTGTTATACATACACACATGGGATCTGTGTGTGTGTGTGTGTGTGTGTGTGTGTGTGTATCCGAAGAGAATACCAATATTTTCCAAGAAAAAATATTTATTTTGGAACAACAAAAAATGATTGCCATCAACTTTCATAGGTCCCCACTGCATAGAGAACAAAATACTGCCTCTAGGATCAAATGTACTGTGGTCTGGCTCCAACCATCGTTCCATACTCATCTCTCACAACTCCTTATCGTCTGGTCCACAATCACAAAGTACCTGTTTCACTTATCACAGTACTTGTGTAACTGTTCACCTGGAATCTATCTCATGCATAGAATTTAGATGTATTTCTTTTTATAGTCAGTAATACTTCTCTTTCCCAAAACCTTACATCCAAAAATTTGATCATCTTCTGTACACTTTTCAAAATTTAGTCCAAACTTCATTTGGAAATGCAAGGTAACCAGAATACTCAAAACAAGGACAAAGCTAAAGGACTGATGCAAAGTACAAAACCTACAGTAATCAAGAGAGCATGGTATTGGCACAAGGATAGACACATAGTTCAACACATGCACAAGTGAGAATACATACATAAGTCCTTATATCTCTGCATAATTTATTATCAACAAGAATGCCAAGATATTCCACAGGGAAAACAGTCTTCAACAAATGGTAGTGAAAAGCTGGATATACACATTCATAAGAATAAATGTGGACCCCTACATCACACCAATTCCAAAAATTAACCCCAAATTAATCAGAGACCTAAATGTGACAGCCAAAATTGTAACACTCTTAGAAGAAAACTTGGGTGTATATCTTCATACCCTTGAACCAAGCAATGGTTTCTTAGATATGGCACTAAAAGCACAGCAGTTAAAAGGGGAAAAAAGATAAATTGGATTCCATAAAAAGTAAACTTTTGTGCAAAGGACACTATTAAGACAGTGAAAAAAATGTACAGAATAGGAAAAAGCATTTGTGTATCAAATACTGATAAAGAATTCATACCAATTGTCAGTGAAAAAAATAGATACAGGGAAAAAAAGAAAAAAGAAAAATAGGCCTACCCACTCTGGGTCTTTAGCTTCTTGAAAAAGGAGTCTCTTCTTTTGCCTCCATATGCTTCACTTATCATAGTCACTTGAGCAATGTTTATTGACTGGATAAAGGACGGCACTCTCAGGGCATATAAATATATCTTGAGAAAAGGAAGAATCCATGATCATGGGTATTTGTACTTTTTCTTTACTTCAGCAATCCCAAAAGTTTGCTGACAAGCATCTTGAATGGTGTGACTGAGCTTGGTTCTATAATCCAAGGGCCACTTAAAGAAACTAAACTAGCACAATGCTACTCCTAAACTCCCTGCTGAGATTGCCTCCTCTATGTAGAACTAAGACAGAATTGTTCACCTGTTCTAGGTCCTAAAAGGAATTCTTTGAGTAAGAGAAGGTCAGAATACCAGCATACATTACCTCAGACCCTGAGAGCTGCTCTACCATAAGACAGAAGTAAACACGGCATACATTTAGATTCTGCACAGCTCACTCATCCATGGCCTTGTTCACCATTTTGATATAAATCACCTGGCCATCCCTGCACTGAAAAGTGTGGCCTAAGAGTCATCACAATCTACCCTATTATATTCAAATGCAATTTACAGTAATCCTAATTATATCTTATTTATAATAGGATAGGCTTAATATCTTAGGCTGTCATATCTACAAAATGTACCGCATTTCTCTTATGTCTTATATTGAATTACCTGAAAGAAAGTGCAAGTGTTGGGGGCTCAGTTGTGTTCGACCCTTTGTGACCCTGTGAACTGTAGCCTGTCAGTCTTTGCCCATGGACTTCTCCAGGCAAGAATACTGGAGTGGGTTGCCATTTCCTTCTCCAGGGGATCTTCCTGACACAGAGATCGAACCTTGGTCTCCTGTATCACAGGTGAATTTTTTACTATCTGAGCCAACAGGGAAGCCCAATGAACTACGTATTACATGGTAATACATATTTTGAATTGTATTTACCAAAATGATCTCTATCCTATAGTTTGTTCTAGTTTAGAGAAAGTAAAAAAATTAGAGATTTAGCAGGGATTGCCTAATATCATATGCCGCAAATTTGAAACTCACAAAAAGCTAAACATATTGTCTACATAATTTAATTAAAGACTTAAATAGTGATGTGCTGGGGTTACAATTCTTTCAGAAAATGATACAATTCTTTGATCAAATATTATGTCAGTGTCCATATTTTAACATTTCCTTATTAGTTCTGAAATCTTTTCCCCCAAGAGAATGTTATCCCTGAAATTATATTCTTCTTTTACTTCTGGACATAGAGTCTAACCAGATAGGCAGTAGATACATACCTTCAGAAAGAAAGTCTTAATCTGGTTTCCATTCTTCTATGAGGAGTTATCTAAAAATATTTTTTCAAAGGGATTCATAAAACTTCTAAAATTATTATATTTAAAATTATGTTATTATTTACAGTTTTTTGGAAAGAGGATAGTATAACTCTCAGAGCTGTCATCGATCAGGTCATATAATTATTGTCACATATATCATGCCCATTCTCATTAATAATATTCACTCTTTTATTCAAGAACAGCGTGTACACAGCATAAAGCTATACACCATAAGGGATTAAAGGCAAATGTAAGTTAATGTTTATAGACTCAGGTATGCAATCATGCATCTGAAGAAATGAGTCTGTTGCTTTCTCATTTTTTATATGGAACAGAGTGCATTCCTGACCTCTAAGATTCCTTCCCGTGTGAGAAATCTAAATTTGTGATTCATTATTCACATGTATCAATGGAGATTAAAAAAAGAGAGAGAGAAAAAATAAACAACACAGAACCTCTGCACCTTTTCACATACACTCAGCCAACTGAACCTGACAATTCCAAGCTGGAAGATACCTCAGTCCAACCCCCTCAGTTCACACAGCCTCTCTTTCTTTTGATTAGTGACTGTAGTCAATGTGTGATGTGGCTGTCACTATTTGCAACATTGACTCTGAGATTTAACTTCATCCTCCTGGAGTTTGCAGAACAATGGCTTTGAACTGTATGCCAGCCCAGCCTGCCAGCACAACCATGCCCCAATGCCTCCGGGTCTCTCTGTTTTGCCCGGGGCTCTCCTCGAGGCTCTGTGTCAGGGAATCTTTCAAACTCCTCCTGCCCTCTTTCTAGTTCCCAGGCTTCCAATCTGTACAACACCAGCACAGTTCTGGGCTGCCTTCCCTCGCCTTTGTGAATCACCCTGTCCAGTGTATCCGAGGTAATGACTCAGTTCTTCCACCAAACCCCCTCTTCACCTTGGTTGACTTGACAGTACCCTGAAATCTCAGCCCCAGAGCAGGTATGACATGGATCTGGAATTTATCTAAGGGGAACCCGAAAAGCCTTGTACTCCTGTCCATGTTTTAGTGCCTGAGAATTACCTGGAACCTAAAATTCTTCATATCATTAATAGTTCTAGGAACTCAGTCTCTTCCCCGCCCCCCCATTTCTCTGCCTCTCCTAAATTGATAACCTGCCCAGCACCTCTGTTCTTATAGAACAGGGGCCCTGTTATGATTTTTAATTTCTTCATGGAACTGGACTCTTTGGCAGAACCCCAATCCTGAGGTTCCCCAATTTCCAAGCTCCTTACCATCTACAAAGGCTGCCCTTTCCGCAGGACTCCACAGGACTCCTGCGGCCCACAGGACTCCATGTAGAGTTGTTGCCTTTAGCAGGCCTTGAAAGAAAGCTTAGAATCACAAACAATAAAAGGACAACATGAAAAATGTAAGATTAACCATCACTAGTTTAAAAATGAACCAGCTCTTTCCCATCACAGGACTTTCTTTCAAGTGTCCTCCCTTAGCGATAGCTGAACACAGGCTGTCCCACCCTTCTTTAAGAACATTTCTTCCTTCTCTAGCTCCCACCATAGAATCACACTTCTCACATAGCTTTGTGAATCTAAAAACTCATTATATGTGTTACAAGTGCAGGGGCAGTGAAAGGCCAGTTTTGTTTATGAAGGACCAGGAATAGCTTTTAGGCAAGAGTCTACACCCTTCTCTCATAAGGGCTAAGGTCAAGGCTAGGGTACTGGGCTCTTCCCAGTTATATGAATTTGTTCAAGTGATAACATTATCAAGTCATAAGCTGAAAAATGTTCAATTCAGTTCAGTTGCTCAGTTGTGTCAGACTCTTTGCAACCCCATGGACTGCAGCACACCAGGCTTTCCTGTCCATCACCATCTCCTGGAGCTTACTCAAACTCATATCCATTGAGTCAGGGATGCCATCCAAACATCTCATCCTCCATTGTCCCCTTCTCCTTCTGCCTTCAGTCTTTCCCAGCATAAGGATCTTTTCCAAGGAGTCAGCTCTTCGCATCAGGTGGCCAAAATATTGAAATTTCAGCTTCGACATCAGTCCTTCCAATGAATATTCAGGACTGATTTCCTTCAGGATGGACTGGTTGGAACTCCTTGCTGTCCAAGGGACTCTCAAGAGTCTTCTCCAACACCATAGTTCAAAAGCATCAATTCTTTGACTCTCAGCTTTCTTTATAGTCCAACTCTCACATCCATACATGACTACTGGAAAAAACAATAGTTTTGACTAGACAGACCTTTGTTGGCAAAGTAATGTCTCTGCTTTTTAATATGCTGTCTAGGTTGGTCATAACTTTTAATTCCAAGGAGCAAGTGTCCTTTCATTTCAAGGCTGCAGTCACCATCTGCAGTGATTTTGGAGCCCCCAAAAATAAACTCTGCCACCATTTCCCCATCTATTTGCCATGAAGTGATGGGACCAGATGCCATGATCTTAGTTTTCTGAATGTTGAGCTTTAAGCCAACTTTTTCACTCTCCTCTTTCACTTTCATCAAGCAGCTCTTAAGTTCCTCTTCGCTTTCTGCCATAAGGATGGTGTCATCTGCATATCTGAGGTTATTGATATTTCTCCCGGCAATCCTGATTCCAGCTTATGCTTCATCCAGCCTGGCATTTTGTATAATGTACTCTGCATATAAGCTAAACAAGCTAGATTACAATATACAGCCTTGATGTACTCCTTTCCTGATTTGGAACCAGTCTGTTGTTCCATGTCCATTTCTAACTGTTGCTTCTTGACCTGCATACAGATTCCTCAGGAAGCAGGTCAGGCATCTCTTGAAGAGTTTTCCACAGTTTGCTGTGATCCACACAGTCAAAGGCTTTGGCATAGTCAATAAAGCAGAAGTAGATGTTTATCTGGAACTCTAGTGCTTTTTTGATGATCCAACCAATGTTTGCAATTTGATCTCTGGTTCCTCTGCTTTTTTTAATTCCAGCTTGAACTGGAAGTTCACAGTTTAGGTACTGTTGAAGTCTGACTTGAAGAATTTCAAGCATTATTTTGCTAGCATGTGAGATGAGTGCAATTGCTGAAAAAATTAACTTACATCTAATCAGGAAGAGAGACTAATGAGCTACTGTAATAGATGTTGAATTCTGCATTTTTTGTTTTTCTCTTTAAGATGACAACAATAGCGGCATGTAGAAATTGTATCTCTTTCCTCTGTTCTTTTTTTCATGATAAAATCAAAGAAGATTTTTTTTTAATTTCCCCTTGTATTGCTAGGGTTGCAATAACAAAATATCATAGACTGAGTGACTTAAGCAGCAGAAGGTTATATATTCTCATAGTTTTATAGGCTAGAAGTCTAAGATCAAGGTATCTGCAGGGCTGATTTCTTCAGAGGCTTTTCTCCTTAGCTTGTCGATGGCCATCTTCCTGTGTCTTTTGTGCTTGTTTGTGTCCTATCTCCTCTTTTTAGAACATCAAGCATATTGCATTTGGGTCCACCCTAGTACCCTCTTTATAACTTAGTTACCTCTTTGAAGACCCTCTCTCTAAATACATTCTGAAGTACTATATCTTACTAGGAGTTAGTACTTCATCATAAGAATTTGCGGGGGGGATACATTTCAGGCTGCAACACCTCTTAACTAAATATATATATCACCTGGATTCTATCATCAAGTATATTGGAAAATCCAAGTTTTAATCTAAATAGTAGTCATCTTTTTTTTAAAAAAAGCATGCATGCTCGGTTGTGTCCAACTCTGTAACACTGTGGACTCTAACCCACCAAGCTCCTTTGTCCATGAAATTTTCCCAGTAAGAATACCAGAGTGGGTTGCCATTTCCTATTCCAGGTGATCTTTCTGACCCAGGGATCAAACCCGTGTCTCTTGCATCTCTTGTGTTGGCAGACCGATTCTTCTACCACTGTACCACCTGGGAAACCCAAAGTCATCATGACACCCAGTAAATACCTGTTGCCTTACATAGTTATTCATAGCAACCCCTTTTATTCTCAAAAGTGTCCTGGTTGGTCTATGTATGATATAATTACCTTGAGTCTAAAGATAGTTTCTTGGTTTTATCCAGTTTTCACTAGTATACTAAAAGCCATCCTAGGAAAACCAGTATCACTGAGTAAGGTTACTAAAGAGGGACCTGGCCTGTGCTTACTTGATTTAATACTCATCAGAGCTTCTCTGAATATTGAAATGACTAAGACTTTCACAGAGATACCATGGTAGCAACTCAAGTATGTTCATAGATCAGGTGAATACGTCAATGAGATGTGTTCTAGAACTAACTGCCTTAAAAAGCACATTATCTTTTTAGACTATTGCATGAAAATACGTACATCTGGATTATCTTAAAAACTCATTTGATCATTTTTCCCAAGATAAAATTGCATTTTCTATTCTGTCACTGAAATAAGAAAAAATCACCTGAGGGACTGGTTAGAGAGGCTGTTTACAAGTTTTGTTCGAATTTGTGTTTTAAAAAACAGATTTTTTAATGTGGTTAGCAATGAACCAGAATGTATCATGCTGAGTAAAAGCTTAGTTGGGATATACTGATTTTCCCGGCTCTAGACTATACCAAAAATTCAATTACAAATCTAATTGCAACTTTAATTGTTAAACAATCAACCAGATGATTTCTGTGTTGCTTGTCGTTTTGTTTCCCGCTGCCTCACAAGCAGGTGTACTGCAGGTGTTACCTTTGCCATCACAGGTGACATAATCAGCACCGCCCTTTCCTGGTTTCTGTATTCCTTTTGACACCGTATCCTATGCTACAAGGTCTGCAAGAGCTGAGGTGCAAGCCATACATCTCTAGGTAAGAACGTAAAATGGGAAGGATTTGTGGCAGGAAGTGGAAGGGGCAGGTGCTGCAGGCCAGTGATTCCACTGAAGATTTGACTGAATAATAATCCTGCCAGATGCGCTCCTCAAAAATGAACTACATGGCCAAATACATTTTAGAAACTTTCTTGACTAGAGTGTTTTTGGAATTTTATAAAACATATTACAATGACAGTAGGTTTAAAATTTATATAGTTAAAAAAAAAACCCCGAGTAGCTTAGATTAACCCTTCATTTTCTTAACATTTACTAAATATATATTTTTAATATTATCAAGTCCAAATCCTGAGGAATTAATGAGAAGGGTAGGGAGAAAAGAGAAGAAAGGCTTGCAGGAACTCCTATGCTTAATAGGAAGCTATGAGGGTATTTCATAATCCTATAGGGGTGTAAGCCCATGAATCACAATCTTTATGAATATACAGGTGGTGTTGCTTCATGTTACTCAGGTATCTAGGAAAGAAGGATCATTACCTGACTTATTTCCACCAGACAGAGCTAGTTTTACATGCAAAAGAGGTTCCAAAGTCAGGTTTTTAAGCAGTCCACATTTACACTCCTCAAAAGTCTGACACTGAGAAGGTTATCTCTCAAAAAAACATAATATTCCAAAGATTTAATTTTTCAATTCTCACTGAAAAATTTAGGGCCAAGTGGCTGTTGATAGGCAAAACACAAATAGAGCACATTTTTTTTTCATCCAAGATGCATCCTTCAAATGAAATCATATGGGACTGAAATTTACAATGCCAGCAGTTTGAAGCAAATGCAATAACACTTTAAAGTAGCATTACAAGATTTATTTTTACATACTTAAAATTCAAAAACTCTTCAGAGAATACTGGAAATGGAAAATGTTTACTTTAGGAGCACTCAACTATGTTTTGGTTCAACACTAAACCATAAAAGAATTCATGAAGCATCCCCAACATGTGGTTCTTAGAGTCTGCTTAGTAAATAGATTTTAAATAATTCAAGTGGTAAAAAAGACAAACAATCTTCAGTTCTCATGATTATATACAGAAACAGTCTCATGGATGATCTAAAACAGCAGATAACCACCAGAGTTTGTATAAAATCACATTGTTTTAGATAGTTACTCTGTAGTGTTCATCCAGTAGACTGTTCCTTAATGATGGAAGTCCTTTATAATAGCCCCATGTGGCTACTGAGCATGTGAAATAAAAACACCATGACTACATTTTATGTTTTATTTAATTTTAATTAGTTTAATTTAAAATTAAATGGCCATACAGGGCTATTGGCTGCTATAATATACAGTGTCTCTAGTGCTTCTAACTCATGACGAAGAATGGAATTAAAGCCAGATTTCTGTGGTGGACATAGTAATAGCCTCTTCAGATGTTCCATGGTAACGTTCCATCCTGTCAAGGAACATTCTGTCAACCTGCTGCTATGAGGCCTGTGAACATACAGCCACCAGCTGTTAAGATTTCAAAGTTGTCCTTAGTCACTGGAATCACTTTGCCAAGTGGAATACCATTCTTGGGGAAGCACACACATCCAAAGACTGATTTCAAAAGAGGCATACGAGTCTGTCCATGTGATCCACTAATGGTCAATCCTGATAGACGGTCTGTTCCCAGTGGTGGCAACTGTTCAGTCCACCTCTGCCCCATTCCCAATGCACTCCCCCTCTTTCCCACAAGCGTTCATCTCTAGTAATAATTCTGCCAAGTAAACTCTGTCAGTGCCTGCTTTTGGAGAACCCATCCATCGGCAATCCCTAAGAATCAATACAAATGTTTAGAATAACAGCTAAATAAAAATAATAATAATACCTCTAGTTTACTCTCTCCACTGTTAGTCAAAATAGTTACTTAAAGTCCTTTCCAAAGAAATTAGGCAAGAAAGATAAATCAAAGACATCTGGATCGGAGAGAAAGAAGTAAAAGTGTCTCTGTTACAGATGTGTACTGTGCTAAGTCACTTCAGTCGTGTCTGATTCTTTTCTATCCCATGGATTGTAGCCCTCCAGGCTCCTCTGTCCAAGGGATTTCCCAGGCAGGAATACTGGAGTGGGTTGCCATTTCCTTCTCCAGGGGATCTTCCCAACCCAGGGATCAAGTCCATGTCTCCTGCATTGGAAGGCATGTTCTTTACTGCTGAGCAACCAGGGAAGGCCTTGTTGCAGATGGATATCTATATCCATCACTTAAAACTTCTCCAAAAGACTGTTACAATTAATAAAGTTATTCAATAAAGTTATAGAATATAAAATGAATATTGAAAAATCAGTTGTGTTTCTACACACTACCAATAAACTACTGGAAAAAAATTCCATTTACAAAAGCTTCAAAAAGAAAATAAACACTTAGAAATAAAGATCTATATTCTGAAAGCTATAAGGCACTGATAAAAGGAATGGAAAGAAATATAGAAAGACACAAATCAATAAAAAGTTATCCCACTTTCTTGGATTAGAATAATTAGTATTGCTAAAATATCCACAATACCCAAAGCAATCTACAGATTCAATGCAATCCCTGTAAAAATTCTAATGGCATTTTTCACAGAAATAGAAGAAAGAACACTTAAATTTGCATGGTACCACAAATAATCCGAAATAATCAAAGCAATCTTGAATAAAGAAGAGCAATCCTGAGGGATCATATGCTCTGATTTCAAACTATATTACAAAGCCATAGTAATCAACACAGTATGATACTGGCATAAAATTAGATACTTAGATCAATGGGACAGAATAGAGAGTCCAAAAATAAGCACACATCCATAAAGTCAATTTATAACAATGGAGCCAAGAATAACAATGGGGGAAGAGTAGTCTTCCCAATAAGTGATGCCGGGAAAATTAGATATCCATATACAAAAGAATGAAACTGGACTTCTGCTGTAAGCATCACCTGCAAAAGTTAACTGAAAATTTTAAAAAAGACTTGAACACAAGACATGAAAATGTACAACAATTAGCAGGTAAATATCTTTACAATGGTGTTTGCACTGATTTTTCGGATTTGACACTGAAAGCAAAGGCAATGCAAACAAAAATAAATAAATGGAATCACATCAAATTAAAAAGCCTTGCACAACAAAAGAAATCTGCCAACAGAACAAAAAGGCTATATATTGAATAAGAGAAATATTTAAAAACATATATCTGGTAAGGAGTGAAATTCAAAATATATAAGGAACTCATACAATTCAATAGCAGATAAAGAAAAAAAAAGTCTGACTAAAAATGACAGAAGACATCAAGCAACATTTTTCTAAAGAAGACAGATGTGAGGTCAATAGGTATATGGCTAGATGTGCAGCATCACTAATTATTAGGGAAATGTAAATCAAAACCACAAATATGATATCATCTCATACCTGCTAGAATGGCTATTATCAAAAAGAAAAGAAATGTGTTGATGAGGATGTGGAGAAAAGGCAACTCTCATATACTGTTAGTGGAAATGTAAACTGATTTAGCCACTATAAGAAACAATATGGAAGCCCCTAAAAAATTAAAAAATATGATGACCATCTGATATAGCAATCTCAATTCTGTATATATATCACAAGGCAACAAAGCAATATTTTGAAAAGAGATTTCTATTCCTATGCTCATTGCAGCAAGATTTACAATAGTCAAATTACAGAAACCACCTAAGTTTCAGTATAAATTGAAAATAGTGTTGAGGGGAAAAAAAGACTGCTATTGTTTTTGTGTTCCCTTAATCACTCAGTATTGAATGCAAAAATAGACTATATTGACTGTTATAATTTCACATATAACATTAGTTATATTAATGATATTTTCTCTAAAAAAGTTTAATTTAGTCAATAGGAAAATCTCTACATACTGTAGTTTATAGATTCTGACCATAGCAGATAAAAAAAGCATGAACACTGGCTGGAAAGGGTGAAATTAAGTGTGATGATCAGCATGATATATGATTTCTCAGGTTTACTTCTAGTGTTTTACATCTGCTATGCTCAGCTAAGTTCCTTGAAAAGGTGGGTTGTTCTCATGATAGTAACAACAATTTGAATCTTTGAGAAAGCTAATATGATGCTTCTATTTTACAATTTAAAGCTATCAAATATAAAGTCTAAAAAAGTTCATAAAGTGACAAGTTGTGAATATATTCCTCTAAAATAATTCACATAAATTAGTGGTTGAAAAATAAAACTCAGGGTCTTTAGTTCTCATTGTTGTTGTTGACTGTCCTACTTTCTTTGGTTAGTTGATTCATTGTTCAGTTTATTTATAATATGCAATTTCCATTTTTATATGTAAGTGTACAAAACTACTCTTAAAACTGGCAACTGCAAACAATTTAATCTAAGTTTGTTCTGAGGTTATATTGATACAGTCTAAACCTATAGGTAAGTTTTATAATTTTACTATCATATTTTATATTTCAACTTCAACATTACCCCGCCCCCAAGCATACGTTGAATGTGTCAGGAAAACAAAGTCAAACTTTGTTCATCATTAAATTTGAATCATAGATCTGATACCACACCAACCTGCAAATATCATTTGTCTAAATTTTATAGTTGATGCCAAATTATACAGTGGAATTTCGATTACGTTAGACGTTAGATAACCTTGGATTTAAAGGTGATTATGTTAGTCAAATCATTGATTGAGGCCAAGTTTCTCTAAGGATCAGTTTATTTACCTATCAAGTTGGGCCAGTAAAAGCTGTCTTGTTGAAAGACGTTATAAAGAATAAGTACCAAAAACATGTCAAACTAATTCTATCACTGTTTCGATTAACTTCTTATATGCACTGTAACAGAAATGTATTTGTAAATTATTTTTTAAAGCAGTGGACTTTATTATCCTCTTAGAATCCCCAATTTTTGTGAAAACTGATTCTTAAAGCAAACAAAAAAAAACTGATCATCTCTATTGACAGAATGTGTGTTAATTTAAAATAGCAAGTTCATAGTACAATAAAAAGTAAAGAACATTTTGAGTAACTAGTACATTACATGGTAGACTAATTTCCTAAGAATAATAATCAATCGAAAATGTCTCTGAAGACTATAATCTTAGACTTTTCAACAAAGAGTTGGAGATTTTCAATTTTTTGGAACCAAGAAATCCATGGAAACATATAATCATTATATTAAATAAAATTTAGATTTTTTAAAGGAGTAGCTTGAATTTAAATAGTCTACTTTTTCAATATGTTGCAAATTAAACTTCCTAAAAATATTCACATTGCTTAATAATGAGCCACTGTTTGAGTGGATCTAAGAATCAAGCTGAACAATATGTCATGTAAACAAGAAGCCTTTAGGACATGTACAAGAACCACCAGTTACAGTAAAATAGTAAGAACACAGACACTTTTATTTTTTGCCAACTAAATGACAAGGCACTCCATGCTGTGAAAATCTAACACTCTGCTTTGACAACTAGGCACATATTTATGTTTTCTGCTATTCTAGTTCAGCATTGTCTCAGCTGATTTAGTGCCAACTCAAGTCAGTCTTTCAACATTTGTCCAGGTAACTGGACCAAGAACATCTGGTGAAGACTTGTCACAAATTACAGTGATATTCTTTATTCTTTGAATGGTTTTGGTCGGCAGAGGTGATGCTGAGCAGAGTAAGTAAACAACGCACAGATCCACTGAATTGTAACACTGGGAATATTAAATAAACTGTGTCGTTTGATGCACTTCACTAGAGTGAAATGACTGAAACGATTTTCCTCTCCAGAATTTACAACAAAAAGAAAAGCAAAATACGATTATAACAAATAGAGAACAGGGCACAGGTATAAAGCTTTAAATCAGGATAGATTTTAGGAATTAAGGTATAAGGAGAATCAAGTCTAAGTCCAGATAAAAGAAGTATCTTGGGTTTCAATTAAGTAGTAGTCCAGAGATTAACCAGGCAGTTATCTTAAGATCATAGTAAATTTAAAGTCAACTTTGTAACTTACAGAGTTTTCCGAAGATACATTGTTAAGGGAAATACTATGGAAAGAAAACAGATTTCTAATTCTTAATACTATTTCTAGTCTTTGAGATGTCAGATAATCTTAATACTTAGAAATTGGGATAGGATTTTCTTTTCTTTCAGCATAATGAAAATGGAATACTCCTTAATGATATCAATTTCTCACTTCTCTATTTTAAAGCTCACCCCATAGCTTTTTTATTCCCTCCATTTCGAGCCAAACCTTATGCCCCCAATTAATGATTTTAAGACAAGCACATTTTTTATTATAACTAATCACAGATATTATAATAATAACCAGTTACTGTAAATGTCAGTTCTTATGCCTCATTTATCTGAGTCCGAGATAATGTGATCAAGTTTCTTTTGCCTCAATTTTGAGAATAAAACTGTGCTATTTATACCCTAAAGCCTCTTAGAATTTTAAAAGTATATAGTTTCAGGGAATGAACTTTGCTTGAATTACAGTTTAATGCATTAAAACACTCCTGACAAGTTGGTGGAAGCAGTTATGATAAAGTCAGATAGTTTGAACATTCAATCTTTGAAATATTTAATAAATTATGAAAGGAATTAAGAGATTAGATTAGATTCTGATATCCTAATATCATATATGGAGTTTCAAAGCTGTTTGAATCAATGCAAACTCTGATATTTTGAATAGTAAAAGAGATGTAAGAGAGTTGACAAAAGCATTTAAGGAGGAAAAACTGTATGCAAGTGCTTTTTCTTTAGGAAAAGGAGTTTTAACTAGGTTAATTAAAATTAGGATAAAACCCAGGATCAGAATCATCAGACAATCAATCAGGGACCTAGAGATTATCATACTAAGTAAAGTGAGACAGAAAAAGACTAAAATTATGTGATCTAATTTATTTGAAGAATCTAATAAAAACGATAAAATGAACTTCTTACAAAACAAAACAGACTCACACATCTGGAAATCAAACTTATGGTTACCAAGGGTGAAACATGGGATGAAGTGATAAATAAGGAGATTGGGATTGACATATACCCACTGCTATATGTAAAATAGATAGCTAACAAGGACCTACTATATAGCGAAATGAACTCTACTCAATATTCTGTAATAAACCATATGAGAAGAGAGTCTGAAAAAGAATGGATATATATAATTCACTTTGTTGTACACTTGAAATTAACACAGCTATGTAAATCAATTATACTTCAATAAAAAGTTTAAAAAAAGAATAACTTGTCCACTCAACAAATATTTACTAATAGCCTATTGAGTACAAAAATTTGATTGAGGATTAGGAATACACATGTTCCCCAGTCCTGACTGGTGTGAGGCAGCAATACAAGATGATGTGAGAGAATACGATGGTGCCACAAAATTTAGGTCAATAGCCACAGTGCTCCAACTCAGATGTGGTAGATAAAGGATGCAAAGGTTCTCTGGCTCAGGGGCTCTCAAAATTCAGTTGTATCAGAATTACTAAAAATGTGTTAGGGATAATTGGGACACTTCCTCAGAGTTTCTATTTAATTATGAGGTGGAGACCAGAATTTTGCATCCTCTTACAATCTTGTGAGATACGTATTAGTGTAATGCTTTTTATTGTGAAGAGAATAAGACAGAGCAGTTAATTAATATGCCAAATGAAGCTAAAACCTCATTCATATTAAAAAGAATGATGAATCATTTTCTGTATTACAGGGACAAGGATTGTTTTAAAACTTTTACTCTCTTCTCTTATTCTACAATAATCAAGAAATATTTGGATATGCAACAGGCTCACTGAGCAGAACTATCTTACAAGATGGCCAAGCATTTGTTTGAACAATCAATTTGGATCATACATTGTAGCAAAATGCATCAACATTTTTGTTTTAAAAAAAGTACTTAAACTGATGTAAAATTGTGGCATGCTTCCCAGAAATAAAAGGGAATGAACTCCTAATAAATAAATATCACAGACATTATTTTGAGCAAAAGAATCTGCAAGCAATAGAATATATACTTCATGTTTCCAATTATATGAATTTCTAAAATTCTGTACCAATCTTGAGACTGGTGGTTAGCTAGGTTTGGTGATGAAGAGTTACTCTGAAGTGACCCAGAGAACTTTTGGAGATGATGGGAATGTTCTTATACTAAATAGGAATGGAAAGTACATGGCTGTATCCTTTTGCCCATTAAGATATTTCTATTTCAATTTATAAAAATTTTATTTGAAAAAATAAAGGGTTATATGGAGCGTGAGAGGATATACAGACAAAACAAAAATAGTAGAATAATTGATTAAACTGGTTGAGATATATGGAAGGTTCATTTTACTATTCTTTTTTTTCCATTTATTTTATTTTATTTTTATTTTTATTAGTTGGAGGATAATTACTTTACAATATTGTAGTGGTTTTTGCCATACACTGACATGAATCAGCCATGGATTCACATTTACTATTCTTTTTATTTTGTATGTATTAAAAAAAAAAAACAGAGTTCAAAATAGCAGTGTGGGAAGATACCTTCTCTCAGACACACATCAACTGTACAATGACACATGGAATAAATCTCATGAAAAGGGACCGAACACTGGATGTATGAAGACTCCACAACAAAGTGTAAAGGACAGTTTTAAGATGAGTAGGAAAGGTAGAGATATGATTTCATCAAGGGAAAAAAAAATCATTTCAGAAAACCACAAACACATGGATCTTTAACCTGAGAAACAAGGGATCAAGCTCCATATCAACCCTCCCAACCCTGAGATCCTGCAAAGGAGAAATAAACCCACAAAATATCTGGCTTTGAAAACTAATGAGACGTATGTGCAAGAAAGCTACAGAATGCTAGGGAATGAAAAACCTTTTGTTAAAGGGCTTGTACACAGACTAACTTGATCTGAAAATCAGCACAAAACCCATGAACTATAGGTAAAGGGGACCCACTTCCTAATCCTGAAGTTAATGTTGCGGAGGAGGAAGCTAGCTGGGATGCTGCTCCCTGGGGACTGAGATACTGATGGAGACCATTTTGTCATCCCAGACTACTTTGGTAATGTCAGCATTGAAGAGCAGTATTTTGGAATTCTCTCCATAAACTGTTAGAGACAGTGGGCATGGACCCACTGAGAGTCCTTTCTCTTCCAGCACCTAAGTCAGACCTCAGAAAAAATCTAAGGAAGAGTCCTGCTCACCAGTGTCCCACAGAAGCTACAAGACCCTCAGCTATTGCAAAGGCAAATCCCACATGACAGCATACTGTAGCAGCCACCACTGGGCTCCACCAAAGGAGGAAGATGCAGAGTCCATACAGGTGGCACTCCTTGATATCTGGCTCTGGAGTCAAAGCAGGATTGTATGTCTGAGCCTCACAAGATATCTCCTAAATAAGATTACTCCTTTAAGACTGGGAGAGATAGTTAACCTAATATATAAAATTAGAGAATTAGACAAATTAAGGGAAAAGAGGACTATGTTCAAATTGAAAGAACAAAACAAAATCTCAGAAAAAAAACTAAAAACAACAGAGTTAAGCAACCTGCTGATAATGATTTAAAAGTAATGGTCAAGAATGATGCTTCACTGAATGTGGAAAAACAATGGATGAACAGAATGAAAGCTTCAACAAGGAGACAGAGAATATAAGAAGGTATCAAGAGAAGTTATAACAGAGCAGAAGAATTTACTAGAGGGATTAAACACCAGAGAGAAGGACAGATCACTCAGCTGGAAGATAAAACAATAGAACTCAGTCAGAGCTGCAAAATTAAAGAATAATTTTTAAAAAAAGAAAATAGGGACTTTTGAAACAACAATGATGAGGATAATATTTATATTATTATAGGGGTCCCAGGAAGAAAAGTGAGAGAAAAAGCCAGAAAAATTATTTAGGGAAATAGTGGTTGAAAATTCTCTAATCCAGGGAAGAAAACAGACATCAGATCCAGAAAGCCCAGAGAGTTCCAAATAGCATCAACCAAAAAAGATACATAAGAAGATACATTAAAATTGTAAAAGTTAAGGATAAAGAGAAATTTCTAAAGCAGCAAGAGAACACAACTTGATATATACAAGGGAAATCCCATAAGAATATCTGTAGATTTTTCAGCAAGAACCTTACATGCCAGAAGGAAGTGGTATGCTATATCCATTGTGCAGAAAGGGATAAAACCTACAACCCAAAATTCTCTATCCAGCAAAGTTAACATTCAGAATTGAAGGAGAGGTCAAGGCTGTACCAGCTAAGCAAAAACTAAAGGATTTCATCTACACTACACTGGTCCTGCAAGAAATATTAAAGGGATTTCTTTAAGCTGAAAAGAAATGGCATTAGTTAATATGAAAATTTATGAAAGAAAAAAAAAAACCTTATTGGAAAAGGTAAATATATAGCAAAGTTCATAAAATAATTGTTAATAAGGCATATATAAGAATTATAAGAAAAAAGTAGTAAAATTAGCTAAAATTACAATAATTAAAGGACACATAAAATACAGATGTAAAATGCATCATCAAAAATATAAAATGTGCTGGGGAAGTAGAAAGACAAAGTTTTGAAATGTGTTTAAATTTAAGTTGCTACCAACTTAAAACAAGCAACTCACAAGAATGTTATATGTGAACTTCACAGTAACCCAAGGGGGGCAAAAAATTATCGCAAGTATACAAAGGAAAATGAGAAATAAATCTAAATATAACACTAAAGAAAACATCCAATACACACAGAAAGAAAGAAAAAGAAAAAGGATAACAAAATCACAATAAATATATGTGTGTGTGCGCGCTTAGTCATGTCTGACTCTTTGTGACCCCATGGACTATAGCCTGCCAGGCTCCTCTCTCCATGGGGATTTTCCAGGCAAGAATATGGGAGAGGGTTGCCATACCCTATTCCAGGGGATCTTCCCATAACAGGGATCAAACCCAGGTTTCCCACATTGAAGGCAGATTCTTTACTGTCTGAGCCATGAGGAGAGTCTAATAATACTAGAGTGGGTAGCCTATCCCTTTCCCAAGGGATCTTCCTGACCCAGGAATTGACCTAGGGTTTCCTGCATTGCTGGTGGATTCTTCACCAGTTGAGCTACCAGGGAAGCCCCAATGTACATACCCATCAGTAATTACTTAAAATGCAAACAAACTAAAGGAACTAATCAAAAGATGGAGTGGGAGAATGGATAAAAGACAGGGCCCATCTATTTGCTGCCAACAAGAGACTCACTTTAGAAGAAAGGACACACCCAGACAGAAAGTGAAGGAATGGAAAAAATATATTTCATGCACATAGAAATGAAAAGAAAACTGCAGTAGCTATTCTCATATCAGACAAATATAGCTTTTAACACAAAGACTGTAAGAAATGACATAGAAGAGCATCACATGATGATAAAAAGGTAAATCCAGCAGGAAAATACATAAACCCAACAGAAGAGCAACATTCAGAAAACTAAGATAGTGACATCTGGTCCCATCACTTCATGGCAGATAGATGGGGAAACAATGGAAACAGTGACAGGACTTTATTTTGGGGGGGCTCCAAAATCATTGCAGATGGTGACTGCGGCCATGAAATTAAAAGATGCTTGCTCCTTGGAAGAAAAGCTATGACCAACATAGACAGCATATTAAAAAGCAAAGACATTACTTCACCAGCAAAGGTCTGTGTAGTCAAAGCTAGCATTTTTCCAGTAGTGATGTATGGATGTGAGTGTTGGACTATAAAGAAAGCTGAGCACCAAAGAATTGATACCTTTGAACTCTGGTGTTGGAGAAGACTCTTGAGAGTCTCTTGGACAGCAAGTAGATCCAACCAGTCCATCCTAAAGGAAATCAGTCCTGAATATTCATTGGTGGGACTGATGCTAAAGCTGAAACTCCAGTACTTTGGCCACCTGATGTGAAGAACTGACTCATTGGAAAAGACCATGATGCTCTGAAAGATTGAAGATGGGAAGAGAATGTAATGACAGAGGATGAGATGGTTGGATGGCATCACCGACTCAATGGACATGCATTTGAGTAAACTCCAGGAGTTGGTGATGGATAGGGAAGCCTGGCATGCTGCAGTCCATGGGGTCGTAAAGAGTCAGACACTACTGAGCAAATGAACTGAACTGAACAGAAGAGCACCAAGATATAAAAACAAGTATTAATGGTCTTAAGGGAGAATTTGAAAGCAAAACAATAATAGTAGGGGACTTTAACCCCCTAGTTACCTTAATGAATATATCATCCAGACGGGGAAAAAAAATCAATCCTAAAACATTAAATTTAAATAATACATTAGATAAGATGAACTTAATAGATATAGAGCATTCCATCCAAAAGCAAAAGAATATACATTCTTCTTAAGTACACATGGAACGTTTTCTAGGGGAGATCACATGTTAGGTCACAAACTGCATTTCAATAAATTGAAGAAAAACTTTCTCCAACTGTCACGATATAAAACTATAAATCAATCAACAAGGAAAAAAGAAAAAGAAAACGACAAAAATGTGGAGATTAAAAATATGTTACTGAACAACTAAGGGATCTTTGAAGAAAGCAAAAAAAAAAAATTAGAAGCAAATGAATACAGAAATACAACATATCAAAACCTATGGAATTCAACAAAAAAATTGTTCTAAAAGGGAAGCTCATAGTAATTCAGGCTTCCATCAAGAAACAACTACAAAAATACCAAATAAACAATCTAACTTTACACCTAAAGGAACTAGGAAAAAAATAAGAATAAATGAAGCTCACAATTAGTGGAAAGAAGAGAATAATAAAGATCAGACCAAAGTAATACAAAGAGAGACAAAAAGTAAAGTGGGAAAGATCAATGAGACTAAGAGCTGGTGATTGGAAAAGATAAAATCTACAAACCTTTAGCTAGACTAACCAAAAAAAAAAAAAAAAGAAGAAGAAAGAAAATAAAGAGGATACAAATAAATAAAATAAAAAATGAAAGATAAGTTACAAATGTAACCACATAAATTTGAAGGATAAAATGATAATACTACTAATAATTAAATGCCAACAGTTTGACAGCCATGGATAAATTCCTAGAAACATGAAATCTTCCAAGACTGAATAATAAAGAAACAGGAAATCTGAACAGAAATTACCAACAAGGAGATTGAAACACGAATTAGAAAATCTCACAAGAAACAAAAGCTGAGGACCAGAGAGATGGCTTCATTGGCAAACTCTACAAAACACTCAAAGAAAATTTAATACTTTTATTCTTTTCTCAACATTAACACAAAATATTCAAAGATGACTTACTTTTCTTCCAAAAATTGAGGAGGAGGAAAACATTCCAAAGCATTTGACAAAGCCAATATTTCCCTAATACTAAAAAAAGACAAGGACACCACAAAAAATGAAACATGCATGCCACTATCACTAATATCTATAGACGCAAAAATCTTCAACAAATTATTAGCAAATCAAATCCAACAAAACATTAGAAAATTGTGCATTTTGATCAAGTGGGACTTATTCCAGGGAAGCAAGGGTGATTCAACATCTACAAAAAAACCCATGTAATACATCACATTAACAAAATGAAGAATCAGAATTATACGATCATCTCAACAGATGCAGAAAAAGCATTTGACAAAATACAACCCTCTTTTAACTGCCAATAAAGTGGGTATAGAGGGAATATACCTCAAATACTAAAGGCCATGTGTGACAAATACACAGCTAATAACATAGTCAGTGATGAAAAATTAACAGTTTTTCCCATAAAATCAGAAACAGGGATGCCCACTCTTGCCACTTTTATTCAACATAGTAATGAAAGTACTAGCTACAGCAATTAAGCAAGGAAAGAAATAAAATCATCTCAAATCTGATCAGAGAAAAAAAAAACTGTCTTATAATATAATGAAATATAATGTCATCTGCAGATGACATTGTATTATACAAAGAAAATCCTAAATACTCTAACAAAAAGATGTGAGAATTAAAAAATAAATTCATTAAAGCTACATTAAAAAATCAATATGCAGAAAGCTGTGACATTTCTATACATTAATAATAAACTATCAGAAACAGAAGTTAAGAAAGCAATCTCATTTATAATTCAGTTCAGTTCAGATGCTCAGTTGTGTCCAGCTCTTTGCAACCCCACGGACCACAGCATTCCAGGCCTCCCTGTCCATCACCAACTCCCAGAGCTTACTCAAACTCATGTCCATCGAGTCAGTGATGCCATCTAACCATCTCATCATCTGTCGTCCCCTTCCCCTCTGGCCTTCAATCTTTCCCAGCATCAGGGTCTTTTCAAATGACTCAGCTCTTAGCATCAGGTGGCCAAAGTATTGGAGTTTCAGCTTCAGCATCAGTCTTTCTAATGAATATTCAGGACTTATTTCCTTTAGGATGAGCTGGTTGGATCTCCTTGCAGTCCAAGGGCCTCTCAAGAGTCTTCTCCAACACCACAGTTCAAAAGCATCAATTCTTTGGTGCCCAGCTTTCTTTATAGTCCAACTCTCACATCCATACATGACTACTGGAAAAATCATAGCTTTGACTAGATGGACTTTGTTGGCAAAGTAATTGTCAGGGAATGTTTGACAGGAGGATTCCTACGTGCTGTCTCTCATGAGTCCTTTGTCCTTCTTCAAGCAGAACAGCACACTGCTCCCAGGGACTGAGGTCATTGTGTGAGGCAGGCTTGGGTCTCCTTTAGTAAACATTCTCCTTAGGACAAAACTGCTTAGTCTCATTCCCCTTTCTTGAGATATGGATTGTGTCCTGACCTTGTGACTAACATTACCCCTTGTTCCCTTGGTAACGGTTGCTGTACTTTTGGTTTTCTGAGCTGTATCTTTCCTGAAAGAAGTTTCTTGTACCACAGCCTATATATACT
This sequence comes from Cervus elaphus, assembly GCF_910594005.1. NCBI lineage: Eukaryota > Metazoa > Chordata > Mammalia > Artiodactyla > Cervidae > Cervus > Cervus elaphus. The sequence continues at coordinate 27,966,264 of NC_057833.1, read as the reverse complement.
CATAGGAAAATCATTAAAGCACCTTTGCTTCATCAGAGCTTAGGTCCCCGGGTCTTTTTTGTCTCTCTTTCTCTCTTTCTATCTCTTTTTCTGGCTGACTCTCTGGAGCGTGGAGACCCGTCGTGCTCACTTTTCTGCCCGGGCTTCTAAGACCCCCTCGAGAGGGCGCCTGGTGCCTTCGTGAGTGATGCAAGTCCTGTGTCAAAGACTTTATTGGTCCTCTGCGTAAACCAAGGGATATCAGCCTCTTTCTCTCTTTCAGTTTCTTATCGTCGACTCCATACCACCAGTTTCCGGTCCATTAAAGGACCCCAACAGTAATGTCTCTGCTTTTTAATATGCTGTCTAGGTTGGTCATAGCTTTTCTTTTAAGGAGCAAGCGTCTTTTAATTTCATTGTTGCAGTCACCATCTGCAGTGATTTTGGAGCCCAAACTAATAAAATCACTCACTGTTTCCATTGTTTCCCCATCTATTTGCCATGAAGTGATGGGAACAGATGCCATGAAGTTGGTTTTCTGAATGATAAGTTTTAAGCCAACTTTTTCACTCTCTTCTTTCACCAAAAGGCTCTTTAATTCTTCTTCCCTTTCTGTCATAAGGGTAGTGTCATCTGCATATCTGAGGTTATTGATATTTCTCCATGCACTCTTGATTCCAGCTTGTGCTTCATCCAGCCCCATATTTGCATGATGTACTCTGCATATAGTTTAAATAGTGGGGTAATAATATACAGCCTTGATGTACTCCTTTCCCAATTTGGAACCATTTACAATTACAATTTACATCAGAATAATACTTAGGGAATAAATTTATCCAAGTATGTGAAGGATTTGTACACTGAAAACTATAAGACGTTGATGAAATAATAAGACATAAATTGATGAAAAAATATTCTGTGCTCATAGATTGGAAAAATTAATATTGTTAAGATGCCCATACTATGCAAAGCAATCTGCATATTCAGTGCAATTTATATCAAAATTCCAGTGGCATATTTCACAGAAATAGAGCAAAGAATTCAAAAATTTATATGAAAACATACACACAAATAACCAATCAAAACAGTATGATACTGACACAAAACCACACACAGAGGTCAATGGAACAGAACTGAGATCTCAAAACTAAACCCATACATATATGTACAATCAATTTACAACAAAGGATCAAAGAACAAACAATGGGTTAAGTATAGTTTCTGTGACAAATGGTGTGGGGAAAACTGAACACTCACCAGCAGAAGAATCTTACACCATATATAAAAATTAACTCAAAAAAAAAAAATTAACTCAAAATGCATTAAGAACTTGAATATAAAACCTAAACCATAAAATTCCTTAGAGAAAATATTGGCAGTAACCTCACTAACCTCAGTCATATTATTATTATTATGTCTTTTGTTGATCTGCTCCAAAAGCAAAGGAACCAAAAATGAAAATAAACAAAAGGGACCATGTTGAACTAAAAAGATACTGGACATAAAAGAAACCATCATCAAAATGAAAAGACAACCCACTGAATGGAGATTTTTGCAAATCATGTAACTGATAAGGGGTTAATATCCAAAATATATAAATGACCCATGCGACACAACAATACAGAAAACAAACAACTAAAGTAAAAAATGGGCAGAGGGTCTAAATATTTGCATACTTTATTCGCCACATTTTTTTGAGTTGAAGTTATTTCAAATTAAAAATTATTTTAAAAAAATCATGCTAGATTTCTCAAGACAATGGCCAGCACTTTGCTAGAGATGACTGAATTCTACACGTATTAAATGACCTAAGTCAAAAATATGTAAATAGTAACTGCTGCCAATGAGGCAATTTACCAGCTTACGCAAAGTGTTCATCCAGCATCTGCTTTTCAGTAGCATTGCAGAACACTGCTTTGCAGCAGTTAGCTGCTACATGCAACCTCCTGAAACTGAGGCATTACAACCCAAGGCAATCAGAACATTTGCAAATGAGAGGGCTTAACTGACGTTTTTGGTGAGGTGTGAGAATTGTAGATGGATACCTATTAATTTTAACTTGAAAATTGCAATAATGAGAGTGAACTGTAAAAACTACAGAACAATGAGTTCCCAGAGAAAATTCTTGCATGGATAATTAAAGGGGTGTTTTAGTAGACAAAGTAGGACTTAATAAACCCAACAAAATTCATAAAATTCTAACTCATATTTGACTTAATTTGCTTCCTTCTTGGAGAAAGTTATTAATTGATTTGTGAGGTTAATTATATACAAAGGGAAGTTAGACTTAAGAAAGATGTTTTTAGTCTTTCGTTATATCTTGTGAAAAACAAAGAAAAATATTGATGGGACACTTGGATAATTACATGAATTTTTTGTCAGCTTCATTCCTGACTGAAATATCACTATTAATGGGTTAGTATCACCCTGGAAGGAGGTTCAAAAAGCATTTCCCCTGCCAAGCAGCTTGTATATACAGAATATTTGTCAATGACCCATTAGACAGAAGTTCAATGATGCAGTGAGCACCTGCCAAAATCACATTAGTTTCTCTTTGCCACATGAACCCCACTGTAATGAACACAGCTTGCTGGGAAAGAAAAGGATGTTCGATGCAAAATAGCCATGTCTATGCTGCCAAGGGGCTGGACAAACAAATGAGATCCCTTCTTTTAGGGAGCCAGACAGTTTGATCATGTCAACTCTAGTCCTATCCAGCATAATTTCCCATAGCTTCAGGGCTTCCCTGATAGCTCAGTTTGTAAAGAATCTGCCTGCAACGCAGGAGACCCCAGTTTGATTCCTGGGTTGGGAAGATCCCCTGGAGAAGGGATAGGCTACCCACTCCAGTATTCTTGGGCTTCCCTTGTGGCTCAGTTGGTAAAGAATTCACCTGCTATGTGGGAGACCTGGGTTCAATCCCTGTGTTGGGAAGATCCTCTGGAGAAAGGAAAGGCTACCCACTCCAGTATTCTGGCCTGGAGAATACCATGAACAAAGAATCAAACACAACTTAGCAACTTTCTCTTTCATTTTTCACAAACACCTAACTCGAGCATGTGTACCCCTAGACTCTGGGCTTCAAGTTATGACAAGTCCAAAGTCATAGACATTTCATGCTTCTAGGTAGATGCATGTGTTTTCTACCTACATGGAGTACTTGTCTCACATGGTGTTAATTTATCTTATCAGTCCATCAATAACACTTAAAATGTTTTCTCTCTGTTTACAATACTGTAAGTTATTGAGACAAAAATCTATAATAGACCTTTTCAAGTTTTATTCTGAGGTGGTTGATAATTTTGAGAGGATAAAATATTCATTTTTTGAAATATGAAGTTGTAAGAATTCTCCAACTTTAATTTTTTTAAATTACTTTAGGTAACATGTACTTATAAATTACAGCCTTATAATGCTTACAAGAATAATAAGGATTAATAGAAAACTTACCAATACTTGGATAACCGGGTGTAGAAGGGTCTCCTCCTGGATTCAGTGACACCATGAAGGTATTATAGCTAAGATTTGCAGTCTTTGGTAAATCACAAGGATCAATATATAGAAGAACACCTCCAAATCCAGTCTTTTCCAATAAGGAAAGCTGAAAGAGAAGAACAAATTGTTAAAAATATTTTCATATGCGTTATTAGTTCATATACTGCCGCTTTATAAAGTCACTACAATTAGATGACTCTCTTTACTGCTTTTATTTTCTTCTAAAATAAGCACATTTCAGATATCCTCATTATCAAATCTTAGAGTTATCCTACTGGCTTCTTCCTTTTTCCTCTATTCAACAATATTCAAGCTGCATTCCTATAATGTTTATATTTTATTCCAATGTCTGTATTTAGAATTTCTTCACTTTTCAGTTGTCCACATATATCTAGAAGTTTGCGCTTCTGCGAGGGCAACAAAAGATCTACCACAGACAGAGTTTCATTGCAAAAGAAGAACTGTTCTGACCACTATCATGTCCTTTCTAAGAGCAGAAGACACCTACAGGACCTTGATATATTTCCTCTGGGACTGAGCCTGTCACCCCAGTTGCTAAAATGTTGAAATACTTTCACACTGGCAAACAGCCACTGCCCTGATGCTCCTGAGAGCTCCCACTGTACTAGTCCTTCTGGTCTCTGCCCTGAATGTTCCAGCTAGATGTCTAAGACAGAGCAACTAATGGGCATATACATAACCAAATGAGGGGCCTTCTCCTGAATGGACAGGTTCTGTCTCTGTCATTAAATACTTTGAAAATAGCCCGATTATTTCATATGAACATATTTCACTCAAAGGTTCCTCTCTGTTCTTCTTTACTAATAGAGAAGTAAGAATAGGCAGATGAACTTGTCATTCCAGGTTCTCTTGTTTTAACTTGTTAAACTATATTTTTAGGGCAAAGAACTTACTAATCTTTGCATGACTACCATGATTTGCACAGTAATGATCATGATTTGCTAGACCTGTTCCTTTCCCACTAAGGAGGAAAAGTAATTAGGGGGCGCTAGGGAATAGTGGAGATTATGACGAAGTCATATTGAGTATAGACAGCTGCTGTTCATTGTGTGACTCTTATTAACACCTATATTTCACTTCCCAGTTGCTGCTTCTGTTGTTTATTGAGTTTTACAGTAGACTAAGCAAGGCTTCCCAGGTGACTCAGTAGTAAAAGAAAAAAAAAATCTTTCTGCCAATGCAGGAGACAGACATTGGAGATGTGGGTTTGATCCATGGGTCAGGAATATCCCCTGGAGAAGGGAATGGCAACCTACTCCAGTATTCTTGCTTGCAAAACCTCATGGATAAAGGAGCCTGGTAGGTTATAGTCTATGGGGTTGCAAAGAATCTGACATGACTGAATATGCATGCAAGAAAGGCATCAATTGTGTCTCAAACTGGACTACACCAGAAGGGTAGGAATCAAGCTTATCTTTTGTATCTTTTGTCTGTACATTTTGTATATAGCAGGCACATAGGAGGCATTTAAGACATTAAATAAAAGAACAAATGACACACATGCTGATGTGGCACAACAACCACTTAAAGCAAAGCAAGCCCTGAGAAAAGATTTGGGATGTACTTCAATTAGAAAAATAAAACATGTGAATATAATTATAACTACATACAGGAAATAACATGTAGAAAAATAAATGATGCTTGATGTAAATATTCTACAGTAATTGCATCTTTCCAACTCCTTTAAAAACATTCTGTATTTTTCCATTTAAAAAAAATAATGAACAAGAATGAATTTTTATAATAAGGATAAAAACCTAACATTGAGAACCAAAAATAAGTATAGTTGACTCACATGTATACTTTCTATAAGAAACTAATCTGATCACACTGCTATTTTTACCCACCAATGTTTTACTGAAGATGGGTAAAGGATTCAGGGGGAGAGGAAGAATGAGAGAGAGAACAAAAGAAAAAATGCATGTGAATAAGAGGGCCACTCCAAGCCAGGCTTCAGCAATACATGAACTGAGAACTTCCAGATGTTCAAGCTGGTTTTAGAAAAGGCAGAGGAACCAGAGATCAAATTGCCAACATCTGCTGGATCATCGAAAAAGCAAGAGAGTTCCAGAAAAACATCTATTTCTGCTTTATTGACTATGCAAAAGCATTCAACTGTGTGGATCACAATAAACTGTGGAAAATTCTGAAGGAGATGGGAATACCAGACCACCTGACCTGCCTCTTGAGAAACCTGTATGCAGGTCAGGAGGCAACAGTTAGAACTGGACATGGAACAACATACTGGTTCCAAATAGGAAAAGGAGTATGTCAAGGCTATATATTGTCACCCTGCTTATTTAACTTATATGCAGAGTACATCATGAGAAACGCTGGGCTGGAAGAAGCATAAGCTGGAATCAAGATTGCCGGGAGAAATATCAATACCCTCAGATATGCAGATGACATCACACTTATGGCAGAAAGTGAAGAGGAACTAAAAAGCCTCTTGATGAAAGTGAAAGAGGAGAGTGAAAAAGTTGGCTTAAAGTGCAACATTCAGAAAACTAAGATCATGGTATCTGGTCCCATCACCTTATGGGAAATAGATGGGGAGATAGTGGAAACAGTGTCAGACTTTATTTTTGGGGGCTCCAAAATCACTGCCGATGGTGACTGCAGCCATGAAATTAAGAGATGCTTACTCCTTGGAAGGAAAATTATGACCAACCTAGACAGCATATTAAAAAGCAGAGACATTACTTTGCCAACAAAGGTCTGTCTAGTCAAAGCTATGGTTTCTCCAGTGGTCATGTATGGATGTGAGAGTTGGACTGTGAAGAAAGCTGAGTGCCAAAAAACTGATGCTTTTAAACTGTGGTGTTGGAGAAGACTCTTGAGAGTCCCTTGGACTGCAAGGAGATCCAACCAGTCCATCCTAAAGGAGATCAGTCCTGGGTGTTCATTGAAAGGACTGATGCTGAAGCTGAAACTCCAATACTTTGGCCACCTCATGTGAAGAGTTGACTCATTGGAAAAGACCCTGATGCTGGGAGGGATTGGGGTAGAAAGAGAAGGGGACAACAGAGGATGAGATGGCTGGATGGCATCACTGACTCGATGGGCATGAGTTTGAGTAAACTCCGGGAGTTTGTGATGGACAGGGAGGCCTGGCGTGCTGCGATTCATGGGGTCGCAAAGATTCGGACATGACTGAGCGACTGAACTGAACTGAACTGAAGAGGGCCAGATATAACACTGACTCTTCAAATTCTCAGATTGAAGTCCTTAGAGGAGGCTTCTAATGTTTAGATGCTGAAACTACTATTCTCAAAAAGAATAGTCAATGAAACAATTTTGAATGTTCTGCTTACTACAGGAGAAAATATCAAGAAAAAAAATGAATGTCTCTAGAAAGCAATTTTTAAAAATATTAGAAATTACTTATTTTATTACCAAACCAAATTGTGACCATTAGTGAGAAAGAGATGCACATCAACAAAACAAACAAACAAAAAAAAACAGTAAAAAGCAATTCCATTATCTTACGTGTCAAGCGGCAGCAAATATTAACATGCTGATGTTTCTAGATACCTTTATTAGGGCTTATGCACATTCATACATATATTTACAAAATACCTATGAAAAACATTATTTTGCAATATTTCTTTTTCATTTAGTATATACTAAACATATGTCCATGTTGATAAGTACACTTATGTATCACTTTAATAGATATATACTATATATGAGTGATATAAGTAATTCATATAAAATGTCCATCAAATATTAGTAAAGAACTCCTGATTGTTGATCAAATTATTTTAAAAAATGATATTACAAACTTCCTTATAGCTGTATCATTGCACAAATACCTGTTTTAATGAAATATATTTTCACATGTAGATTTTTGAGGTCAAGGTACTACTGTTTTTTACGATTTTTAAAATAAAATAGTTTCCTTCCAGAAAAGCTATTAAAAGTTATTTTCTTACCAACAGTATATATGAACATTCGTTGCCTATCATTATCACCAATACTGAATATAATTACTTTTCCAAAGATATTTGTCAATATGGCCAAATTTTAGTTCTCCAAAAAATTTTCATTATTAATGAAGTTAAATGGATATTTGTTTGTGATTTTGGTCCACATTATCTTTCCTCCTGAAAAATTAACCTGCTTGTGAAAAACTATTTTTACAATTCCTAGGCCATTTATCCATTCATAAATACCTAATAAGTGTCATTGTCATACAGGTAATTGGGATAAGTGGATTATGGAGGTTAAGGAGGACAATGTCTTTGCTTTTAGGAAGCTGAGTTTACCAGTGGAATGATGGATAGTTTTCACTTTGAGTTGTTGCTGTTGAGTCACTGAGTTGTGTCCACGTCTTTGTGACCCCATAGACTACAGCACACCAGGCATCCCTGTCCTCCACTATCTCCCAGAGTTTGCTCCAGTTCATGTCCATTGAGTCTAAGATGCCATCAACCATCTCATTCTCTGTCGCCCCCTTCCCCTCCTGCCTTCAATCTTTCCCAGCATCAGGGTCTTTTCTAATGAGTCAGCTCTTGCATCAGATGGCCAAAGGATTGGAGCTTCAGCTTCAGCATCAGTCCTTCCAGTGAATATTCAGGACTGATTTCCCTTAGGATTGACTGGTTTGATCTCCTTGCTGTCCAGGGACTCTCAAGGGTCTTCTCCAGGACCAAAATTTGAGAGCATCAATTCTTTGGCACTCAGCCTTCTTTATGTTGCAACTCTCACATCTGTACATGACTACTGGATAAAACCATAGCTTTGACATAACGGACCTTTGTTGACAGAGTAATGTCTCTGCTTTTCAATACACAGTCCAGGTTTGTATAGGTTTCCTTCCAAGGATCAAGTGTCTTTTAATTTCATGGCTGCAGTCACCATCTGGAGTGATTTTGGAGCCCAAGAAAATAAAGTCTGCCTCTGTTTCCATTGTTTCCCCATCTATTTGCCATGAAGTGATTGGTTCAGATGCCATGATCTTAGTTACTTGAATGTTGAGTTTTAAGCCAGCTTTTTCACTGTCCTCTTTCACGTTCATCAAGAGGCTCTTTAGTTTCTCTTCACTTTCTGTCGTTAGAGTGGTATCATCTGCATATCTGAAGTTTTGATAGTTCTTCTGGAAATCTTGATTCCAGGTTGTGATTCATTCAGCCCAGAATTTTGCCTGATGTATTCTGCATATAAGTTAGGTGACAACAAGCAAAGTGACAATGTACAGCCTTCTCATACTCCTTTCACAATTTTTAACCAGTCAGGTGTTCCACGTCCAGTTCTAACTTGCTTCTTGATCTGTACAGGTTTCTTGGGAGACAGATAAGGTGGTCTGGTATTCCCATCTCTTTAATAATTTTCCACAGTCTGTTGTAATCCACACAAAGTGAAAGAAGTGAAAGTGAAGTCACTCAGTCGTGTCTGACTCTTTGCGACCCCATGGACTGTAGCCTACTACACTCCCCTGTCCATGGGATTTTTCAGGCAAGAATACTGGAATGGGTTGCCATTTTCTTCTCCAGGGGATCTTCCTGACTCAGGGATTGAACCCGGGTCTCCTGCATTGTAGGCAGACGCTTTACTTTCTGAGCCACAAGGGAATCCACACAAAGGCTTTAGCATTTAGTATTTAGTCCATGAAGCAGAAGCACTTGTTTTTCTGGAATTCACTTGCTTTTTCCTATTATCCAGTGGATGTTGGCAATTCAATCTCTCGCTCCTCTGCCTTTTCTAAACCCAGCTTGTATATGTGGAAGTTCTCAATGTATGTACTGCTGAAGCCTAGCTTGAAGGATTTTGAAAATAACCTTACTAGCATGTGAAATGAGTGCAATTTTATGGTAGTCTGAACATTATTTGGCACTGTCCCTCTTTGGGATTGGAATGGAAACTGACCTTTTCCAGTCCTGAAAAAGTGGCCACTGCTGAGTATTCCAAATATGCTAACATAATGAGTGCAGCACTTTAATAGCATTTCACCTTGACTGCTAACTCCAGTAACTGGCAAGGAATGAACAGCAGGAAAAGAATGTGAGGATAGCCTCAGCATCAGTGGAAAGTGATTCTATGAGAGATCATTGTTTTGGACAAAGAAAGGGAATGGTGACGCACAGTAATTTTTTTTAAATCTGTTGATACTGCTTTAGTGGCATATCAAATATGTTCAAAAATATTTTCTAAAAATATAAATATGATAATAATTTAATGTTTATGAAACTTAGTGGTTAAATTTATTTCAGTCAAAAATCACATGGAAGAGTTACATGTTTTTCTTTTCTGATTATACTAGGTAGTATGTTGAGATCCCTTTTATAAGGAATATATATCATGATATACTTCTATACCTCATGGCCAATTATGAAGCAAAGTAGTTTAATAGAAATCTATCTTTGATTAGAGAGGATTACCTCCCTACACCCTTGAAGAGACAGTTTTATATATGAACCAACCTCCTCTTCCTGTCCTCTGCATACAATAGTTGGACCTGAAGTGGACACCTCTTTGATTTTGTCAAATCTGGTTTCTGACTCCACCCCTCACTGGCCATCATGCTGCTGCTGCACAGAGCTCTTAAATAATTAGTTTAATTCAGTGACTCAATTTTCGAGATTGTCTATTGCTGGATTTCCAATAACATTGACAACAGAAGAAACTGTTTACATTATATCAAATTTTAAAAATGTTCCTTTGCATTGTTATCATTACATTTTGAAGCTAATGACATGGAGGTTGCCTAAATGCTCAAAATATCTCCCATTTTGGTGAGATTATATTTCTAACAACACATTCTAAGAATGAAACCAGATTTCACTGTGCTATTTGATGGCAAACTGTCCCTTGGCGCACAGGGGAAAGTTATTAGCTCTGCGTAGTACCTCTCATAGCTTGAGACCTAAACTGATGATTATACTGGGGTTCTGATACCTGAAAAGATAGGGCGAGTGTCAAGCCAAGATGCTTGACATTAAACTTCAACTGTCTTTTGCTTCTCTTTCTCAAGTATATATCTGATAAGTTTGGGGTCCTTAGTTCTTGTAAACTAAGACAACATTTGACATAAATAGGGCCAATCAGAACTTAGAATGGAGACACCAAAAATGAGTCAGGCAGAGGGTGTTAGGCCTGAGTGTTGTATGGTGACCAAGAAGCAGGTCACAGCCTCTGGCTAACGTGGTCCACTGACCCACAAGGCTATGTCACCTTGGAGGGGCACCGTTTCCTAATTAATACAAATCACCATACGAGCAAATAGCTTCTCTATTCAGAACTAATTGTCAGACATGTACAGACTAGTTTTTTTAGAATGTAGAAATCATGAACCTTGCCAAGGAAACTGACAACTAAAAAGGAGGAGGAAGTCAGAGAAAATAGAAATGAAAATAGGCAAGAGAGAAAATGCCACACACAGACCTCATGTCCAGCTGTGCGCCTTTCACTTGGACTGGATGAGATTTCCTCCCTTTCTCTGAGAATGCTTCTGTTATTTGCCAATAAACCAATTCAAAACCAAGACAATGGAAAACACATGAGACTGGGATGCAGTACTGGATTTTGGTACCAACTCTAACACTAATAACTATGTGATAACTCATAATCTTTCCAGCGTTGGCTTCACCATCCATAAAATGCAAGAATTGAACAATATTTTCCTCAAACATTCATTCTTTCTTAATTTAAAAAACAAGTAGTCTTATACTATGATTTTAAAAATGTTTATTGAGACATTTATTGTACTTTCAAATATGTTGTCATATATGAAACTTGCTTTCAAACTATTGGTTGGGAATACCCTCTCCAAAGACAAAACATTTTCTAAGCATCACAGAGATGTGTGAGGTAGTTTTTATGATTTATTCTAATATATATTATAAATATTTTAATCTCATATTAAACTTCTATTAGATATGGAATATAAGGAAAATCAAAATACTTAGAATCTATATATTGAAACTCTAAGTTACTGAATTGATTTCCTTCGAAGTACTAATTTAAATCATTTACTAATTTAAATAGTACATTGTGAAGTGTTAATTTCATCTTTAAAGTTATTTCTAAGTCCCTTCACTGTTCACCTGAGGCTATTACAGCATTGTTAATTGCCTATACCCCAATACAAAATGAAACACTTAAAAAAATACTATATCACAGTGTTTACACTCAAAAAGATATATATGAAGATTGCAATAAATCACACAGGATTAAATGAAGACAATTCAATGAAGCTATTAATACTCTGTTTAAATTGGAAATATTTCTACTCTAATATGTACTTCAACCAATATTTTATTTTCAGGAAACAAGTTACATATCACATAAATTTACAGATTATGTTTATTCAAAATGTCTACAGCTTCCAAATCACAAGCTTCCCACTCCCTTTTGTTTAACTGAAAGAACCACTAAGTGCCAAGCCAACACAATTCTTAACCAAGTTTTCATGGGTGCTAAAATATCAACATGCATGAGGTATCTGAGATAGATGCTAGAGTAGTAATTGAGAAGTGGTCCTTTGTAACTTTGAGACATTTTTCTTTTTCTTTATAGAGTAAGCCAACTTCCTTCAATCTATGTCATGGCTTCACATTATTGAAGCATTTATAATGCCCCAAATCTCCAAGGTGAAATTTCATTAGTATTATTTTTTCAGCCTCAGTGATTAAAAATGATCTGATGGAAAAATTTAGTAGCACTAGATTTTGACTTGCTTTTAGACAGTAGCCTCATAGCTTCATTTTGTATCCCTAGTGCTTGATATATTGCCTGGTAACTATTGATATTTCTACTGTTGAGTTATTGAATAAATTAGTGTATATATCAATGAATGAATGAAAGAAAGAAAAACATAGTGCACTCAGGTACAAATGTATTAAGTGAGTGTTATTTTGCTCTATGGTTTCCATCCACTGGCTGGAAAACTTATGCCATAAATTTTGCTATGGTATCTTATATATATCCATTAGAATGTGAGTATAAGTATTAAGCCATCTTGTTTCTGAACTTTAAAAAAAACTCAACAAAATATATTGTCTTTTTATACTTCTGTAAAATACATATTAAAATTGGTCTATTTCATTTGACTTTGTTTTGTATTGTTTTGCTATCTAAGAGTAGCAATAAGGAGTAGAGATTAGGCACCAGAGATTTAAACATATGAATTTGTCTTATTGACAGTGTCTTAGAGATAAAATGTCTTTGATCAAGAAATATAATCTCGCATTCCTTGCTGTGAACTATGTTAATACATTTCTCCTTGTGTATAGTATATAAAGCTCTCTGTTGCCAAATAACCACCTCTGAGATAAATGGCACTACAAATCCGTGGGCAGGACACAACAATCATACTGAACAAACCTTACAAAATGCAAAGCTCCTTGGAAATCACTTATTCAGGGGTCATAGTCTAGAACCTGAAAATGGTCCAATAGTATTATATTCCCATTGTCTTGGATGGACAGCATATGGGAACAGGGTGGCTGCATGGTGTTCAGATATTCAGGAAACAATCATTCAAAGAAAATCAAAGCCAGAGAGTAAAAGAGACAGGACCGTGATCTGATTCCTACCACTTAACTTCAGTACTTATTGACATCTACTCTTACTTTCAATCAAAACCCCTTTTCTATTTCGGGAGGAGGATGCTGTTGCTATTGTCGTTTCGAAAATACCCTCCTTCACAGTGTCCATCAAGGGAATACTGGCTGAATTCTGCAGCTAGACTCTAATCCATTTACAGATGCTCTTAAACTGTCAGCTCACCCTTCTGAGCCCACTGAACGTCAGTTGTGCTCTCTATTTTCACTGGTCACAATGCAGAAGATCTCTGAACGACCACCTGGTATCAAGAACCAAAGGAGGAAGCTTATGGTTTTCTTTGTACGTTAACCTCTTCAAAATACTGGTTCACTCAGTCCTAATGAGATGGATGAAGCTGGAGCCCATTATACAGAGTGAAGTAAGCCAGAAAGATAAAGAACATTACAGCATACTAACACATATATATGGAATTTAGAAAGGTGATAACGATAACCCTATATGCAAAACAGAAAAAGAGACACAGAAATACAGAACAGACTTTTGAACTTTGTGGGAGAATGTGAGGGTGGGATATTTCAAAAGAACAGCATGTATACTATCTATGGTGAAACAGATCACCAGCCCAGGTGGGATGCATGAGACAAGTGCTCGGGCCTGGTGCACTGGGAAGACCCAGAGGAATCGGGTGGAGAGGGAGGTGGGAGGGGGGATCGGGATTGGGAATACATGTAAATCCATGGCTGATTCATATCAATGTATGACAAAACCCACTGGAAAAAAAAAATAATAATAAAAATAAATAAATAAATAAAAGAAAAAAAAAAAATACTGGTTCACTATCAGAACCATTCCTCTGGCCTCCACAGCTATAAATGTTTCTTGAGCCTTCATGTAGAAAAGAACAAGGGTGACAAAGGAGACAAATTTGGTTTGAGAGATAAAATTAAGATCTGTTATATGGTGTCCCCGAAAGATTTGTAAGTTTAAGTTCTAACCCCCAGCATACCTCAGAGTGTAACTACATTTGAAAATAGAAACTTTAAAGGGGCAACAAAGGTTAAATGAGGTCACATGGGTGGGCTCTACTCCAATATGACTAATGTCCTTATAAGAAGAGGGAAAAAAAAAAAAAAAAGAGGGAAAAACAGAGGTCTATGTGCAGAGAGTGATAAAACAAAACAAAAACAAACAAACAAAAAAAACCACAAGGACACAGCAAGAAAGTGGCAATCAGCAAGCCAAGAAGTGAGGCCTCGGGGGAGACTGACCCTGTCAACACCTTCAGCTTAAATTGTCAGCCTCCAGAACTGTGAGAAAATAAATTTGTGTTTAGACATGCAGCCTGGAGTATTTTGTTATAGCAGCCCTGGCAAATTAATACTTTCACATGAGACAAATATCTGCCAAACTTTATATATAGATTCAGGAAAATCATGTAATTAGAATCTAGGTCTTCTGAGTCTAGGTCTTCTTAGGCCAAATGATCAAGTACTGACTATGCACCTACTATAAGCCCGATACTGTCTCACAAGATATTTGCTGATTTTTATTCAAAGCATCTGATATATCATTTCAATTCCCATTATTGTGAAATTGTGACTCAGGAAGGTGAAGAGACTGACCTGGTACGTGGTAAAGTGTGTGTGGTGTGTTAGTCACTCAGTCTTGTCTGACTCTTTGTGACCCCGTGGACTATAACCCACCAGGCTTCTCTGTCCATGGGATTCTCCAGGCAAACATAGTGGAGTGGATAACCATTCCCTTCTCCAGGGGATCGTCCCCACTCAGGAATCGAACCCAGGTCTCCAGCATTGCAGGCAGATTATTTACCATCTGAGCCACTAGGAAAGCCCAATAAGTGGTAATTCCAAGGATCAAACTAGACTTTTCCAAATTCAAGTCTAACAATCTTTCCATTAAAGCATACCTTTTCTATTATACATCCATCCTTTACAAAGACAAATAGACTGGCCAAAGGGTGAATTTATTAAAGATGTCAAATGCTTCTTGCATGATCTGCTTTCTGAGAAGATACTAAAATCAATACTGTGTGAATTATATGCCTATTTATTTAGATTGCTAAGAAGACCTGGATTTTTACAAGGGGCATAGTGGGGATTCATACATATTAAAACAATAAAATGTGGACATTTTACACTAAAGATTCATGGCTATTATAACATAAGAATAAACTTTTAGAAACCATGAACTAACATTACTTAGCACATTCTTACTCATTAAATTAAATAGTTCTGGAATATGTGAAAAATAAAAACACTGAACACAGGTGTTCATTTCTTAAGTGTAAATTTTGACTTCAGGGCTCAGATTTTATGTTATTCTTTCTTCTTGAAACTGTTTCCCCCTACTAATAGATCTGTTATTTGGTCCTTTAATTATGTATTGTATTGTTAGGATGCCATCAAAGAGATTCACAAGATTCCTGTTTGCTTTGTCAAAAGTATTTCAGAAATAAGCTCATCTTTCTTATTTTTTTTAAAGACAATTATGGTGAGGAATATTCACTGTAATCAGATGAGTACATCCAAGGCATAATCACAGCATTTTTTTCTGATTTCTCTGAACACTGTTACTTGGATTTCAAATTGCTTTACTTGATGTATCCAAAGTTACTTAAATAATTCTAGAAGATTAATAGGAAGCAATGATCTCCTTTTGCGAGGAAAAAAAAAAAAACCTGAAACTATTCAGAAAGTGAAGCCTGTTGTCAGAGTTCTAAAAAGGATTCTCAACTTTTACCATTACATCACAGAAGAGGGAAAGAAGGAAGGAAGTAGGCAAGGAAAGAAGAAAGGGAGAAAGGTAGGGATGGAGGCAAGATGCCCTATATTATAAAGTATTCTCACACATAATTATTTATTGCACTTTAAAGCTCTGTGTGCTGCAGTCTGTGAGGTTGCAGAGACGGATACAACTGAGGAGCTCAACAACAACAAACATCTCCTTTGGTCTGTGAAAAATTCTCATCTCACAAATGAAGTATTCATGAGATAAAGATGATTATATCAAGATCACATAGCTAATTCTCAGATTTCAGACTAAAGGAATGTGTACTCATAATTTATTTTCCTCTGTTTCTCCCATTAAATCATATTGCTTTCAAATAAGGAAAAAAGTGTGACTGCATTTTTGTTTGTTTGTTTGTATCTTTAAAGGTCATATTACATTATTTGACAGCCATTGCAATATTTGCTGCATGGAAGAAGTCTGATTTATTTTTTTTTTGAATTTTTAAAAATATGATGTTATTTTCCCAACTGTAGCTTCAAAATTTTGAAGAGAATTCTGTAATTTATTTTCCCCTTCTTCATTTTTACTATCCATTGTGGATCCACATGTGTAGTATGGATCCATTAATCCAGGTAGGCTCTAGGTTGAAAATACAATGGTAGAGTGGAGATTAGCAAGGTTTCAGGTGAAGAATACAATGATAGAGTGAGGACCAGCAAGTATTAACCTAAATTGTCTTATTTTCAGGGAGAAGAATTTGAGACTGAAAGAGGATACACAGTGGCCAGGGTCTTTCCCTCTGTATAGGTGGTTCATGAATGCTACATAACGTGTGAAGGTTTTTATTTTCTTTTGTTTTTCAACAGAATGATAAGAAAGAAGAGAATGTGGAGAATGAACCAGGTGGATAGTTGAGGAAATGTCATCTCTTTGCTTTTTCTTTTCTTTTTTTTTTTCTTTTTGTATTTTCTTTTCTTTTTGTTTTTCAAGGGAATGATAAGGAAGAAGAGAAGGTGGAGAATGAACCAGGTGGATAATTGAGGAAATGTAATTTTGCTTGGTCCTTGGAAGAAAAGCTATGACAAACCTAGACAGCATATTAAAAAGCAGAGGCATTACTTTGCTGACAGAGGTCCATATAGCCAAAGCTATGGTTTTTCCAGTAGTCATGTATGGATGTGAGAGTTGGACCATAAAGAAAGCTGAGCACTGAAGAATTCATGCTTTTGAACTGTGGTGTTGGAGAAGACTCTTGAGAGTCCCTTGGACTTCAAGGAGATCAAACCAGTCCATCCTAAAGGAAATAAGTCCTAATATTCATTGGAAGGACTGATGTTGAAGCTGAAGCTACAATACCTTGGCCACCTGATGAGAAGAGGTGACTAACTAGAAAAGACCCTGATGCTGAGAAAGATTGAAGGCAGGAGGAGAAGGGGTGACAGAGGATGAGGTGGTTGGATGGCATCACTGACTTGATGAACATTGTGAGTTAGTGATGGACAGGGGAGCCTGGCGTGCTGGTGTCCATGGAGTCAGACACGACCGAGTGACTGAACTCAATTTCTTTGCAACTGTCTGCAATTAGGGAATGGTATTGGGGAGTAAACAAAAACAAACTGGTTAATCTGGAAAAATATTTTTCTTGATGTAAAATGATGAAATTTAATTAATTCATTTCCCAAAGTAAACATTTAAGTAATTTTAAAATCCTCTTTCATTGCCATTCACTTATTAGCAGGCTGTTTGCTATCTGTTGTATGCTAGATTGTAGAACTGTGAATAAAAAAATTCTAAAAAACCCCATGTTATATTGTTTTTCCAAACTGCATTAGGCCTTTAAAATTTGTATAATCTCATTATTTAAAATATTAGCTTGTATCTTTAAAAATTAGGATATGATTATTACATTTTCCTTACCTATCAAGGAAACATTATTTTTGTTATCCTATTATTTTTTTCTCAGTTAAACAAAAAAGTCTACTCTTAACCATTCCTGATATTAATTCATTTACTTATATAAAACCTGACATTTCAGCCAGGTACAGAATTTGTAATCAGATGCAAACAGCTGAGGGATATTCTTATTCCAGGACAAATTAAAGGATTATAGATATGTAGATCCTTTATAACTTAGATATATTTTAAGAGGCAAATCTGATGCATATGTCTTACAGATAATTTAATTGCAATAGAAATAACTTCCATATTATTCTTTCTCACGTCACTAATTAGAAAGATTTATAGTTGTCAAGAAAGAATCAGGGTATATGTCTCTTGTCCATGCAGTTTATAGATCATCACTTGCTGTCTCTGCAATCCTGTCTGGAAGAAATTGACAATGACTTCTTACAGTGCAAACCCATCAGGGGTCACAGCCACAGTTTCCATTTCCCTGACCCTGCAAAGGCTTTTGATTTTCTTGAGAATCACTTTTACTTTTGAGTAAATAAAAAATATCTGTATGTCATTCAGATTTCAGATATTTTTAAAATATGTAAGATATCAAAGGTGTATCTGACTCTGAGTTACCTTTTGATAACTGTAGGTAAGTGTTAGCAAGTGTTAGTCGCCCAGTTGTGCCTGGCTCTTTGAGACCCCATGGACTGCAGCCCACCAGGCTCTTCTGTCCATGAGATTTTCCAGCAAGGATACTGGGATGGGTTGCCATTTCCTTCTCCAGAGGATCTTCCAGACCCAGGGATCGAACCTGGGTCTCCTGCACTGCAGGCAGATTCTTTACTGACTGAGCTACAAGGGAAGCCCTTGATAACTGTAATACCTGTTAAATCAATCTGCTACATTTTTCATTACCTTATATGAGATACATCATCATGACTGAGGTCACTATTGCAAACTTCCCTCACTTTTTTCACTTGCTTTTAGTAATATATTAAGACAAAATGATGGGCAGGAACATGTCCAGTTTAATGCCTGAGTGCATGGAAAAAATTATGATACTATGGATGTACTGTTTCTGCTTAGCTCCACTGTGATGTACAGCATTATTATACCATTGAACCAAAAAGACAAAACAGAAACAAGTGTGGAAAACTGGAAAAGGAAAACACATTATTGCAACTGTCCTTATGGTTCATGGCTTCTTTCCACATGGTTCATTATTCTCTCACAAGAGAACGCTTTCCTATTTAGAAATATCTATCTCATATGAAAATACCTACTTTTTATTGAAGCAATAGTTAAGCAAAAGTGATTTTTAAGCCATCAAATCTACTTTCCTAGGCATTTCTAGACTCTTTAGAAGCTATTGTGTACATCAAATAGGAGTAAATAATTACTTTACTTTGTTTTCTCTTTTAATTGAATAAGTTTTGCTCATGTTGTAACAGGTTTATTTAAAAGTGAAAGTAATTTGCTATAGAACAGCAGGTTTTATAAATGGAAATTTCTACAACAGAACATTGTGAGGTGTTTAAATATTAACCAGACATATTGCTCACTCTCTACACTAAATTTCAGAAACTTAATACAAATTAAGTACATATTTTATTGCTGGATCTTGCTTACCAGTGCTAAGAAATCCACAATGTTCAATTCTAATTAAAAATGAAATTGAACTGCAATTCCCTGGAAACAAGGGCTGATCAGACTCAATAAGCTTTACTTAATTTATTTCAGAAACAAAATAATTGAATTGTTTCATATGCAAAGAAAAAAATGCTTGCATTGTTACTGAAATGCATGCTTCCAAGTCTTTTGCAATTGTATTATATTTTCTATTCTTCACAGTGATTACATATCTTATATGTATGTTTCAAGATATTTAAGGATACAAGAATATATCATATCTTTATTATTCACATCTGGAGAAATATCAATAACCTCAGATATGCAGATGGCACCACCCTTATGGCAGATAGCAAAGAAGAACTGAATAGCCTGTTCATGAAAGTGAAAGAGGAGAGTGAAAAAGCTGACTTAAAACTACATTCAAGAAACTAAGATCATGGCATCCGATATCACTACTTCATGGCAAATAGGTGGGGAAACAATGGGAATCGTTACAGATTTTATTTTCTTGGGCTCCAAAATCACTGCAGATGGTGACTGCAGCCATGACATTAAAAGATGCTTGCTCCTTGGAAGAAAAACTATGACCAACCTAGGCAGCATATTAAAAAGCAGAGACATTACTTTGCCAACAAAGTCCATCTAGTCAAAGTTACAGTCTTTCCAGTAGTCACATCTGAATGTGAGAGTTGGCCCATAAAAAAGGCTGAGTGCCAAAGAATTGATGCTTTTGAACTGTGGTGTTGGAGACTCTTGAGAATCCCTTGGACTGCAAGGAGATCCAACCAATCAACCCCAAAGGAAATTAGTCCTGAATATTCATTGGTAGGACTGATGCTGAAGCTGAAGCTCCAGTACTTTGGCAACCTGATGCAAAGAAGTGACTCATTGTAAGAGAAACTGATGCTGGGAAAGACTGAAGGCAGGAGAAGGGGATGACAGAGGATGAGATGGTTGGATGGCATCAGCCACTCAATGGACATGAGTTTGAGCAAGCTCTGGGAGATGGCGATGGCCAGGGAGGCCTGGCATGCTGCAGTGTACTGGGTCACAAAGAGTTAGACACGACTGAGCGACTGAACTGAATTGACTGAGGGTTGCAGCCTACATTATATACCTAAACTTTTTTTTTTTTAATTTTCAAAGCAATATAAAGAAAATTATTATTTTTCATAATATTTCTTAAATTGGATTAGTATTTTTTAAAAAGAATTTTCCCAAATGCTTAGCTAATGTTATTTGTCACAACTACTCCGGGAGATTTTTGAAAGTACTCTCATTATCATTCTTATTTGCATTTGGTTTTTATTTCTTCTACTTCAGAAAACTGTCTCAGTGAGGTGTGATTTTTCCTATGATTCTAGATTGTAGATTGTAATAGTGAGAATAGAAACAATGATTTTAACTAGTAGGAAAACTGGAAAAAAAAAAAAAAAACTGAACATGAATGTAGGACTGTTGAGCAAAGTGCAGAGCAAGTGTTTCCTTACTTCCCTCTGTGTTTTCAATTGTTTCAGATCACAATGGGCCCAACATATCTAAGCTCAGAAATGAACATCTTTAGAAACAGTGTTCTTTGGAGATGAAGTGGGATTAAGGAGCATGACTTCAGAGTAGTCCTAGACAATAACTCTGTGCAACCTGGATTTTTACATAAGAATAGACATTGCAATAATTGGAATGGCCCAGTAATGCAATAAAGATAAGACTTCATCATGAGACAGAGTTTATGAAGGAGAAATGTCCAGAATTGAGCCAAAGTTTATCTAAATCGATTTCTCTAATAATACTTTCCTTCTATAGATCAAATAATACATGAAAATATTTTGAAAGATATGTACAAAATAGTATCAGTGTTATCATTAATACTACAATATTCTTTTTATTAGAACATCTCAAAGATGTTAATAGATTAAAAAAAAATTCATGTAATAAAGTTGTATGAACACACCAAATCAGAAAATAAAAAAATAAAGATGGCAATGAACATTAAGACAGAATAAAAAAAAAAAAAACATAAGAAATTTTACCCTGAAAGGTAAAGAATGAATTGTTCCATTAAATACCCTTACTATATCTATATCTGGTTTTTTTTTTTAACAAGAAACTTTCTTGAAGCAAGACAAGATTGGGAAAAAATACCCACAAAGAGATGCCTGTCAAATTAAAAAAGGAAGAAGAGTAAAATTCATATAAACTATCTGAAATTAAAAACAATTTAAATTAAGATTTGGAAGCATTTATTTCTCTAATGTTGTAGGCATTTTTTAGGTGTATGAGCAAGTTAATTATTTTGTTTCAGAAAGAAATTAAGTAAATTAGATTAAATAATAAAAATATACACTATAGAATTATAAAACATCAAAGAAATAGATAAAGGATGTGACCCAAAGTTAAAAATGAAATAACACAATGACAAAATGAAAATACAGTATAACACATGCAATATAGAGCCCTACAAACAATTATATGAGAGACCTGCTGCTACTGCTGCTAAGTCACTTCAGTCGTGTCTGACTCTGTGTGACCCCATCCCTGGGATTCTCCAGGCAAGAACACTGGAGTGGGTTGCCATTTCCTTCTCCAATGCATGCATGCTAAGTCACTTTAGTCGTGCCCGACTCTGTGTGACCCTATGGACAGCAGCCCACCAGGCTCCGCCGTCCACAGGATTCTCCAGGCAAGAACACTGGAATGGATTGCCATTTCCTTCTCCATGAGAGACCTACCTCTTTCAGAATTGGAAAAATTTCAAAAGCTATAAAATGTAAGAGTATATAGGAATTAGATAATTAACTAATGAACTTGAGATAGAGAATTACATTTTTCACAGAGCACATGTATACCCATGAACAATTTAACATGAACTTTGTCATGATGAAAGTCTTTTAAAAGTTCTAAAAACTAGAATTTTATTGGTCATATATTTACCATAATCCAATCAATTTGAAATTAACAGTAAAACCATGAACAAAATTCATTTATACCCAAATCACTGGATCACAAAGGAAGTGAAAAGCAGAAAGTAAAATGCATAGCAATGAAACTTTTGGGAAATGATATAACTGAATAGCTAACAATTTATAGTTCATGTGGTTTATTGAGGAACTTAGTTATATGTAAATAAGTTAGTAAAAGAAACATAATTAATTAGGAAGAGGAATTATTTAACATAAAACAGAGAGCAATGAACTGGAAAACAAAAAATTTGAAAAGCATATAATTTTTTTTTAATATATGGATCTGAAGCACCAGTTGCACATTGTAATATCTGAAAATATTAAATGGAACAAATTCATCACAACTGACAGCATGTTGAAGGCTGTGGCATCTGGATAAATTAAATATTTCAAAATTCGCCTGACCACGTCCCTAGACTAGGATCAGACAAAGTATCCAGCAGTGGAGCATCTGGCCCAGCAGCTGCCAAGCACGCCCTCAGAGTAGAAATGAGCACTGGCTTCACTTGGAAACTAAAGCAGAAAATGCCAAGGGAAAGGGCCTTAATAAAGCCAACAATGGGCAGAAACAATGCAAAATTAATATTGAAATCAGTACAGGCATGTGCCATTTTGTCTCAATTACAAAAGTCAAATCTGCAAAGCATGGAGTCATATCAGACATTTACAAAGGGTAGCGAGTTTTGAATATTTAGATCATAAACATTTGGACATACTAATATACATTTGTAACCTCTCTGAAGACATTTTTGAAAATAAAGGAGGGTCAGAATTTCTTTTATATCCACAGAGTTGAAGAGAAGGAGATTCACTAACAGGTTCATTTCTATAAACCAAAAAGCTCACAAAGGACATGCATGTGAAAGGACTCAGACAGCAAGTAGTAACTCCCATGGGGCAGCGTTTCTCTTCAACTTCCCCTTCTCTCCCTTGGTGGACAAATAGTAATATATATATATATAATCCTTACAGACTCACAGTGAATACTCTTTCTTAAAACTATCAAAAGCAAAATAAGACAAAATCACTATCTGTATTTGGTTGTATAGTATGCCTGATCTTACTATCATCTTAATATAGAAAAATAATTTCTAATTCAGCGAAGCTATTGATGAAGATGTCCTTTGGGTCACTGACATATAATTTTACAGGTATTTCAGGGACAAAATGAAAAGCTCCTTACAGAGCCATAGCCTGCACTCCACTGCAGCCCTACTGGCATCATAACTAACGTTCAGAAAGGAGTAGAGCAGAGCAAAGCAGTAGATAAATCATACAAACACATGAATGAGAAACTACACCATTTCAGACCTGAAAAAACTTTCACAGAATCTGCTACTGTTCTCACGTGCATTTAGTGAAAAATATCAGAATGATTGCTAGCTTCTCCAGTGTTTTGATCCCTAAAGAACACATAAAAATGGGTATGGAGGCCAAGTCATTTACTGTGTGAGGTAGTTTAAGAGAAATTACAATCATCTAATTTCTATGCAAAATCCTGAAAGGAAACAAATAATATATAACCATGAGATTATTTGATAGAGATCCATGTCATGGCTTGGTATATATTGGGTTGACCAAACTTTTCCTTAGGATTTTCCATTAGATGGTATGAAGTGAAGTGAAGTGAAGTCACTCAGTCATGTCCAACTCTTTGTGACCCCATCAACTGTAGCCTACCAGGCTCCTCCATTCATGGGAATTTTCAGGCAAGAGTACTGGAGTGGGTTGCCTTTTCCTTCTCCAGTAAATAAATAGAACAGTTCTCATATTTCAGATCCCAATCTGGTTTTCCTATTTTTGTAACCCTTAAAATACTGGGTTGGTCGTATTCAACCCAGTATTATAGGGGTTACAAATATAGAAAAACAAGGTTGGGATCTGAAATATGAGAACTGTTCTATTTATTTATATTTTTGGATGGTATACTTGTTCACACTACGCAAATCTCAAAAGCTTTTTTAAGCAGGAAGCTAGTTCCAACAGACTTAAAAACTGTATAATTGCTATACAACCAATTTATTGGTTTCTAAGTTTTACCTTTAGAAAGGAAATATCACCATTTATTACTTGCCCATATCCCAGATCTTCCCTGGTAGCTCAGCTGGTAAAGAATCTGCCTGCAATATGGGAGACCTGGGTTTGATACCTGGGTTGGGAAGAGCCCTTAGAGAAGGGAACAGGCTACCTACTCCAGTATTCTGGCCTGGAGAATTCCATGGACTGTACAGTCCATGGGGTCACAAAGAGTCAGACAGGACTGAGTGACTGTCACTTTCACTTGGCATACACTTTGCAGTTGGATATACACAATAACACAGAAGGAAGGGTGCTATTAATTTTCTCATACAAATGTGGACTGAGGGCAAAAGTTTAAGTAACTTGCCTAGTCTCTTAGAACAAAGTGGTAAAATTGAGAAAAGAACTATGTCTATCTTCAAAACCCATTTCTTTTTCATCATTCTGTATGACATAGGGCCTCTTGAATATTTTTAAAAAGATATGATTTCCATCTAAACTTACATCTACAGATTATTCACAATACCTATCAATGTCATTTATTTAATAAATTTCTTATTGCTTTTAATATGTCCTTTTAGTTAGTTTTGAAATATAATTTTCCCTTTCTCTTGCCCTCCTTTAATTTTCTTACATCCTTTCATTTGTTAATTCTACTTAAAAATATTTATAAATATAGATATATATAATATGTGAGAGAGAGACAGACAAGACAGATACAAAGACAGAAAGGAAGAGACAGATATTGACTCAATTTAAGTAGTAGACCCACTGCCCTAGTATTTACAAAATATCTCTTTGCTACATGCCATTTTCTAAATAATACATCAATTATGAGTATTTTGAGTAATACAAAATAATACACAAAAAGTCTTTACCTTTTTACAATGTATGCTATATTAACTCAGCCTATATATGGGAATTAATTTATATATTATTTATATTTTCTTAAAGGAAGTATATATTAAACATTACGTATTCAGTTCAGTTCAATTACTCAGTCAGGTCCGACTCTTTGCGACCCCATGCTTGCAGCACACCAGGCATCCCTGTCCATCACCAACTCCCAGAGCCTACTCAAACTCATGTCTATTGAATTGGTGATGCCATCCAACCAACTCATCCTCTGTCATCCCCTTCTCCTCCAGCCTTCAATCTTTCCCAGCTACAAGGTCTTTTCAAATGAGTCAGTTCTTCACATCAGGTGGCCAAAGTACTGGAGTTTCACCTTCAACATCAGTCCTTCTAATGAATTTTTAGGACTAATTTTCTTTAGAATAAACTGGTTGGATCTCCTTGCTGCCCAAGGGACTCTCAAGAGTCTTCTCCAACACCACAGTTCAAAAGCATCAATTCTTCGGCACTCAGCTTTCTTTTTTTTTTTTTTTTTTCAGCTTTCTTTATAGTCCAACTTTCACATCCTTACATGACTACTGGAAAACCATAGCTTTGACTAGACAGACCTTTTTTGGCAATGTCTCTGCTTTTTAATATGCTGTCTAGGTTGGTCATAACTTTTCTTCCAAGGAGTAAGCGTCTCTTAATCTCATGGCACAGTAACCATCTGCAGTGATTTTTGAGCCCAGAAAAATAAAGTCAGCCACTGTTTCCAGTTTCCCCATCTATTTGCCATGAAGTGATGGGACCAGATGTCACGATCTTAGTTTTCTGAATGTTGAGCTTTAAGCCAACTTTTTGACTCTCCTCTTTCAATTTCATCAAGAGGCTCTTTAATTCTTCACTTTCTGCCATAAGGGTGGTGTCATCTGCATATGTGAGGTTATTGATAGTTTTCCCCGTCAATCTTGGTTCCAGCCTTTGCTTCTTTCAGCCCAGCATTTCCTATGATATACTCTGCATATAAGTTAAATAAGCAGGGTGACTATAGCCTTGAAGCACTCCTTTCCCTATTCAGAACCAGTCTGTTGTTCCATGTCCAGTTCTAACTGTTGCTTCCTGACCCGAATACAGATTTCTCAAGAGACAGGTCAGGTGGTCTGGTATTCCCATCTCTTCCAGAATTTTCACAGTTTATTGTGATCAACAAAGTCAAAGGCTTTGGCGTAGTCAATAAAGCAGCAATAGATGTTTTTCTTTAACTCTTTCTTAAACTTTCTTAAAGGAAGTATATATTAAACATTATATATTTCACATAGTAAAAAAAAAATGCTTATTGAAAAAGTTTACTACCCTCAAGAGCAGTTACTGAAATGTGATTATTATTTTAAAATCCCTTAAGCTTCAGCTAGACTATCATTAATTAAGGAAGGCAAATGAAAAAGGCCTAAAAGTTAATCCACTGAAATACATAATACATGTCAGTAAAATAAATATTTGCTTTTGATTCATTCTTGTCCTTCATTCAGCTAAAAAATACTATTAATTTACTTATTTCTCATCTAAGTATTACTTAATTTCTAGTACATGGTTCAAAGTGTACCTCTTTGAATACTGATGTAGTTAATAGCTTAAGCTCAGCAGAAAAAAAAAATAGAGAATTATAGATTGAAGAACTCAGAGTGCTTAAATAATAACCCACATTTAAAAATGAGAAATTATTTGTTGCTCCTCTTACCTTAAGATTGATTACTTCTTTCTGCATCCTCATGATCAAATTCATTCTATACTTTATCTTCTTAAAGTAAATTGAACTATCCTTCACACCTCTTGCTAACAGCTGGACAGCCACAGGAGTAGATTTAATCAGTTAAAGATGTTCCCTCACTGGAAAGGCAACTGGATTTACCATATCTGCCATCTTTCTTGTATTTTGTCTCAATTCAGATTCAAAGCAAAGAGCCTCAGACTGTGAAAGCATCAACATTATTGAGTAATCTACAGTGAACATCCACTGTGGCTGGTGTTATAATTTAGAGTTAAATGCCATTCTCTACTTAACAAAAGGGGACGATTATTTTGATCGAGTAGAAATTCATCATTCACATTCTTTCAGTAGTTATCAACCCTGCCAAAAATTCTCTATTTCAGTAATTATTTTCTTTCTATTTTCTCTTTTTCACCCATCCTTATGCATCAATAGCCTAAATCACAGCTAATTGAATATGTGCTTCAGTACAAGTTTTCATATTCAGTGAAATAGAAATGTGTAATAGAGAAATTGGATTAATGGTATTTTACGAATGCAAAGCAGAAAAGACAGCCGCATGCATTTTTGAAGTAGCATCTAAGCCATTCCACATACTTTGCTAAAGCTTATACTTCTGTCATTATTCTGATAAGATTGACTTAAAACTTAACCTCAATAAATAGATATATAAATGTGCTTCATTTCACTTGTACTTAGAAATGTTCCAGTGCCCAGCCCCAAAGGTAGTTTAAAAGAAACACAAAGATTTAACAACAACAAAAGGAATAAACAGTGGTTTGTGCCTCATTAAGGTATAAAGTATTTCACAAAAATGCAGTTTTCATATAAATGCAAGTTGATCTTTTAAGTCTTAAAACTGCTTTTCTAGTTAAAGGATTTAGCCTTGTGCTGATTTAAAAGTTTCCACTGTTTCCCCATCTAGTGGAAACAGTGGTTGACTTTATTTTTCTGGGCTCCAAAATCACTGCAGATGGTGACTGCAGCCATGAAATTAAAAGATGCTTACTCCTTGGAAGGAAAGTTATGACCAACCTAGACAGCATATTAAAAAGCAGAGACATTACTTTGTCAACAAAGGTCCGTCTAGTCAAGGCTATGGTTTTTCCAGTGGTCATGTATGGATTTCAGAGTTGGACTATAAAGAAAGCTGAGCACCGAAGAATTGATGCTTTTGTACTGTGGTGTTGGAGAAGTCTTGAGAGTCCCTTGGACTGCAAGGAGATCCAACCAGTCCATCCTAAAGGAGATCAGTCCTGGGTGTTCATTGGAAAGACTGATGTTGAAGCTGAAACTCCAATACTTTGGCCACCTGATGTGAAGCACTGACTCATTTGAAAAGACCCTGATGCTGGGAAAGATTGAGGGCAGGAGGAGAAGGGGACGACAGAGGATGAGATAGTTGGATGGCATCACCGACTCAATGAACATGGGTTTGGGGAGACTCTGGCAGTTGGTGATGGACAGGGAGGCCTGACGTGCTGAGGTTCACGAGGTCACAAAGAGTCGGACATGACTGAACAACTGAACTGAACTGATTTAAATGACCCCAGTATAGAAATGCAGAACATGTAACTGGAGAAAGAGCTCAACTTACAGAAGGTCAGGACTTTGGAAAGCAAAGGCTGAGAAACAGGATGTACCAGAAGAAGTGGGCATAGAGTGATGTGGGAGGTGGCAGGGAAAGGGGCATTCAAACAAAGATTTGAAAATCCTACAGCTTTTTAGATTTAAGACTGGACAGCAAGAACTCCAGAAATATCATAAAGTCCAAAAGGGATTACAAGAATGTTTTTATTCTGTACTTTTGTGATATTGTTGTTTTATGTTTTTCTTTTTAATTTATTCTTTTATTGAAGGATAATTGCTTTACAGAATTTTATTGTTTTCTATCAAACCACGGGGTGGGATGAGGAGGGAGATGGGAGGGAGGTTCAAAACGGAGGGGATATATGTATACCTATGGCTGATTCAGGTTGAGGTTTGCCAGAAATTGACAAAATTCTGTAAAGATATTGTTGTTTTAAAGGGTAAGGAAATTAATTCTCAGAGGTCTGTTGATGGAGCTTTATCATTCTTAGGAAGACTGATCTGCACAAAACCACAACTACAATGCAATAATCTGAGCTCAAAAGCAGTGAAATAAATGAAAGTGTCTACTCAAATATCATGTCTAAGAATTTATAGTATCAAAACAAGCTTTCAAGTCCGTCCAGTCCATTGCTCATTAAGGTCATCAGTCAGAGGTGTTTTACCAGGAGTTGATTTCAAATGGGCAACAGTTTCATTACAAACTTACAAAGAGCCCAACAAGATAATGAAAAATGTCTGGTTGAATATAAGCATTTTGCTGTTTTGTTCCCACCAAGTCTTATTTTAAAACATTGTAAAATGAAAATGCATTATTCATAAACTTAGCTATCATTCAACATGTACTTATTGTGGATCCACTATATACTACGCAATGTTCTAGGGTTTAGGATACAGCAATTAGCAAATACTGACTGCATTTCCAGCTACTTTTTCAAAGGGAGACGATGTGTTCATGGGCATTACATTTTTAGAATCCATCATGTGTGACAATGTCAGATTTTTACATAGAAGAAATTATTTATCATGTAAAAGGAATAAAGCATACATTAGTTTTCTGCAAGATAAGTGAGTTAATCAACATTATTATGAATATAACAAGATGCGGCAGAGAAGCCAATTCTGACTCCATGTTGGAAACTGTTCCTTTGACTTGCTTTTGTTATTATAATCACACATAATAGCCTGCCTCAGAGGGCCCTGACATTCTCCCCCAACTATAAACTAACATGCTTTTTTTTCAGCTCATAGGTAATCTGACCCTGCCCACCTGTGAATGGAAGAGATTAACACACCTCTCCCAAAGGTTGGCCATTCCCAGAGATGTTTTGCAAGACCAAAGACCCTTTCATTAACTTCTCCATTGCCTCTCCCTCCCTTTCATTTTACTCACCCACTGCCTCTCCCTCTTTGTTCTACTTCTTGACTTCAGTTCTCCTTGCCTCTTTCTCTGGCTCTGTTAAAGAAACTGGCTTCCAAACCCTGACAAGGTGGCTACTTGAAACTTTAGTCTACCATCTTCTCAGTCAGCCAGCTTTCCAAATAAAAGTCATATCCTTTGCCTCGACATCTCTTCTCTCAGATTCATTGTCTGTCATGCTGCTAGCAGAGCAAGCATGGACTTGGTAACAAAAATACAATAAATCAAATGCACAAGTGGATACATGTTAACATCAATATCAGGATTCAATAAACAGACTACAGTAAGGGCAGACATGCTACCCTATAAGCAATATGGGACAATTTTAAAATGTGAATTACCCATGGTTAGTAAGCAACACCAAAAATATAAGGTTATATTTGAAAATGTAATAAAAATGACTAAAAATTGGAGAGAATATGATAAAGATATACTATCCAAATTATGGACTTCCCAAGTGGCACGGTGGTAAAAAATTCACCTGCCAATGCAGGAGACGCAAGAGAAGCAGGCTTGATCCCTGGATTGGGAAGATCCCCTGGAGCAGAAAATGAAAATCTACTCCAGAATTCTTGCCTGGGAAATCCCATGGACAGAGGCACCTGGCAGGCTACAGTCTACAGGGTCACAAGGAGTCAGACATGATAGAGCACACATCCAAAGCAGACAAATAGAAAAAAGCAATTTGGCCAGATAAATCACATTTGTTTAAGATCAAATAGCCGGTTCATGAACACGATTTTATAAAGTGATTCATCAACATGTGTTCTCATTTCTTGTTTGTAGAAAAGGCTTTAGTCCCTTAGGCCTCTCCTGAGTTCCAAAGAGCATACTAGAGCACTTAAGTAATTAGGGGAATGAGGAAACACAGAAACAAAGAAAGAGCAGTCAAGCAAGAAACTATGGATAGATTAACAATGCTGCTGCTGCTGCTAAGTCACTTCAGTCGTGTCCGACTCTGTGCGACCCTATAGACGGCAGCCCACCAGCCTCCCCCATCCCTGGGATTCTCCAGGCAAGAACACTGGAGTGTGTAACCATTTCCTTCTCCAATGCATGAAAGTGAGAAGTGAAAGTGAAGTCGCTCAGTCATGTCCGACTCTTAGCGATCCCAGGGACGGCAGCCTACCAGGCTTCTCCATCCATGGGATTTTCCAGGCAAGAGTACTGGAGTGGGGTGCCACTGCCTCAGAGGTAAAACAGAGTCATAATTCCTCCTAAAAGGGTATACATAACAATTTGATGCATATCTTCGAGTTGTTCTGCAGAATCTAAGGCTCTCCCACCCCCATCCAGGTAGATGACTGTGACAACAGGCTGACCACAGCTTGCAGATTCAAGACTGGTTGGAACCAGAAGATTGATGATTGAAACTCCCAAAACATCACGCCAGTTTACCTTATCACCAACCAATAAGAAATTCAGACACCTTGCCCTTCTTATTCTATAAATGGCCTTTAGAAACCCTTCCCTGAAAGCCACGGAGGAGTTCAGGTCTTTGAGCATAAGCTGCCCGTTGTCCTTACAGACAAATGCCCTGGTAGAAATATTCCTTCACCACAACCCAGTTTCAGTAGGTTGCTTTGGTTCAGTAACAACTGCAACTTAAGACACAACATTCATGGAAATGAAAGAATATCTTAATTTGAAGATTTTGTTCTGGTGATCACAGCTGGTATATATATATATATATATATATATATATATATTTTTTTTTTTTTCTGATGTACTAATAAAGTTAAATAAGAAGTTAGGACTACTGTGTTGAACACAATTTTCTGCCATCTTTTTGCTGAAAATTGTTTTTTTTTTTTTTTTTTTTAGACCAGAATCCAGTAGCTATTTCCTGCAGGGCCACATAGTAAATATTTTAGGCTTTGCAGGTCATATGGTCTCCATTGCAACTACTTTTATCTGCTATAGTCGCACAAAACATAGATAATACCTATATGCCACTAATTGTATTCTAATAAAACTTTCTTTGCAAAAATAGACTGTGAGCTGGATTTGTCCCATGGCCACAGTATGCTTACCCCTGCTCTAGAGCCCATCTGTGGCCCTTTATGTAAGCCTGGATAGGGAATTATTGAAGAGAACTGATAGCCTTTAAGAAAAATCTAATCTTGTCCTTCCCCTTCTGCATTAGCCTACCCGCTGTTGCAGTGAAAAAGAAAAACAAAAAAAAAAAAGAATGAATTTTCCCTTCTCTTTCCTGAGAAGGAAGAAGAGAACAGTGAGCAGGCCTGCACATTCCCAGTTTTTACTTCAACCGTTCCTAATCTGTAATCTGTAAGTAAATTTGCTTTTCTGCCCCCTATCTCTGCATAAGTTACATTCTGCACCTATTGTCTTTTGACTGTATGCTAAATACATTCTGTGTCTGGTGCTCACCTTCACATCTTCCCATTGTAGTTTTCTTTTTATATATCAGATAGAAGACCAGGGAGCACTGGATTGCCAGACTCCATTACTGGGTTACTGTTGCCAGCCTATGACTATTGTTGAAACAATGCAAGAGAAAAAAGACAAGATCCCAACACCTCTGCTTCTCATCACTGATCCGTGACTGTAAGCCCTCATCTTATATGAGCCCCTAGACTCCTCATGGTTCAGGGTAGAGCACAGTTCTTGAAGCATGAGGCTACTGTGTTGCTCTCTCTGCTGGCTGAGAATTAAAGCCACCTTTCTACTTCCTCCAAATTCTGTCTCCGTAATTTTTATTTGGCTTTGACAGGCAGAGAAAGCAAAGATTTTGGCCTGCAATACCACCTGTCAGGAAAAGTAGTAGCTCATTCTTTGAAATGTAGAGAATGAAGTCCCTTCATTTTCTCTGGTAAGCCTCTGAGAAGCAATAGTAGGTCCAGTGACATCCTACTCAAATTCTTAATACAATGTATTGCAATTATTTTTATTAGTTTGCCTTTTACTGTGAGCACATTCAAAATATATTGTGGAAATTTACAGAAAAATAAAAAATAAAAAATTAACAGGATATGAGAAATAAACAAATCTTCTAAGAGGAAGACAGAAATATTCCTTCTGGACATTAAATCTGAGCTTCCGTTGATCAGAGGGGGGAAGAAAAAAACACAGGGCTGTATTAGTAACTTAAGCAGAAGGGCACATCCGAGTTACTTGGGAAACTGTTTAAACATATAAATGGCTAAGACCATCTTGGCTGAGATCTGGTTTTGGAAGCCTGTGGTGAGATACAACTATGCTTCAAACCCTCATGATCAATTGCTTTCATGGTGTGCATAATCTAACACATAATTTCTTACAGAGGTATTTTCAGCATTTTGGGTAGAACAGCTCTTCCTCTAACAGGACTGTCCCAGTCAATGTAGAACATAGGATCTTTGCCTTTGGCCATTTAATACCTGTTGCGAATCCTAGCCATTACAACAGTTGAAAATGTTCTCACATATTTCAGATGGGATGCTGCTTATAGGCTATTGCTCCAAGGAATACAAAAATAAGTTAGTTACAGACTGTGTCCTCAGAGAGCTAATGGTGGATTTAATATTGTAGTCAGGAAAGAGACACAGATATGATAAAGGCCCTTATGAGAGAACACAGAAAATGTTCCCAAACAGGTAGATAAGTTAAAGAAAACTTCCTGTGAGAGCTAAGGCTAAACTAAACCTGAAAGCATTTGGTCACTGGGAGCGTGCGTTCCAAACAGAGGACACAGCATGAGCAAAGATCCAAAAGCAAGACCAGCATGAGTGTGCATGAGGATTATGATCAGTTAAATTCTGATTGATAAACAAGTATGAGGCAGAGAATGGTCAAATTATGAATGTCTTTAAATGACTGTTTTAAGACTTCAGATTTGTCCCAAATGTGTTTGAGAATCATAGAAGAGTGTGAATGTATGTGTGAGGAGGTGGAATTGAAAGATTTTCATCAGGGAATCATCAGTGTCAGATGGTGTTTCTTAGATATTGCTCTTGCAGCCACAGAGAGGGTATGTGTAAATGAAAAGAGGACTCAAGCCAAGGAAAGCTATGCTTATGAAGTAGAAGCACAGATGGAGAGGACAGGAGGATTAAAGACTTGTGGTTATAAATTGCAAGCCTTGGCAGTTTTTTGTACTAGGGGATGAAAGTAATCTGAAAAATCAAAGGTGACATTGATTTCTAAACTTGTGTAAGGAGATATATTGCTCTACTACTCAAGATGCAAAAAAAAAAAAAAAAAAAAAAAAAAAGTAGCAAGGGCATGGGGAAGAAGTGAGTTCACATTTGTCCATGCTGAGTTAACCTGCCTCTTAAACATCTAATCGGAGTTGTCCAGCACTCATTGAGCTGGACTGTGACGGACAACCTTGTTTTCCAGACTACTGTAAAGTCAAGACTAGTCCACTCCTGGATGGAGCATTTAAAATTCCCCTTTAACATGTAGTGATTACAAATGATCAGATAATTCATTTTCACAATATATTATCAGTACAGGATAATCTATCAATATAGTTTCCAGTTCCTGAATTTCTGGAAATATACAATAATGTCAATATTTACTGAACACTTATTCTGTGCCAGAGACTCTTCTATATGACTACATAGATTCTTATGTAATCCTCATGGCAACCCCATGAGAAAGGCTCTGTTATTATCTAGTCTTATTTTAAAGATGAATAAACAGAAGCAGAGAAGGTAAGTATATTCTCACTTCTACTTAGTCACAAAGATATTAACAGGAAACCATGTTGATCCAACATGGTAAACTTCAGAGGGTCTACCACAGTATAGCAATACACATGCTTGGCAGACCATCCATTAATCCTAGTATTTAAATCTCCTACAATAGCATCAAATATTTTCAATGCTCTTGACACTACCGTCCATGCCCATACTTCTTTACAAATCGCTGTTAGAAGGTTCTCTATAGATTGTTATATGAAGTGAAGTAAGTTAGAAAAAGAGAAATAAGGTATACTATCCCTTATATGCAGAATCTAAAAATAAATGATACAAATGAACTTGTATACAAACTAGTATAGACTTAGAGAACAACCTTATGGTTACCAGGGGTTAATGTGAGGGGAAGAGATAGGGAGTTTGGGATGGATATGTACACACTGCTATATTTAAAATGGATAACCAAAGATGTTTGCTCCTTGGAAGAAAAGCTATGGCAAACCTAGACAACATATTAAAAAGTAGAAACATCATTTTGCCAACACAGGTCAGTATGGTTAAAACTATGATTTTTTTCAGTAGTAACATACAGATGTGCAAGTTGGACCATAAAGAAGGCTGAGCACCAAAGAATGGATGCTTTCAAATTGTGGTGCTAGAGAAGACTCCTGAGAGTCCCTTGAACAGCAAGGAGATCAAACCAGTCAATCCTAAAAGAAATCAACCTTGAATATTCATTGGAAGGACTGATGCTCAAGCTGAAGCTCTAATACTTTGGCCATCTGACGCAAAGAGCCAACCCATTGGAAAAGACCCTGATGCCAGGAGAGACTGAGGGCAGGAGGAAAAGGGGGCAACAGAGGATGATATGGTTGGATAGCATCAATGACACAATGGACATGAGTTTGAGCAAACTCTGAGAAATAGTGAAGGACAGGGAAGCCTGGGGTGCTGCAGTCCATGGGGTCACAAAGAGCTGGACACCACTTAGCGCCTGAACATCAGAAACAACAGTGCCTACTGTATAGTAGGGAGCTCTGGTCAATTATACATGGCATCCTGGATGGAGATAAATTTGGGAGAGAATGGATACACGTATATATATGGCTAAGCCCCTTTGCTCTCCACCTGAAACTACCACAACATTGTTAATCAGCTATACTCCAATATAAAATAAGTTAAAACAGAAGTCTCTCTATAACATTATTTTCATAAATTATTTCTATTTTCACAAAAGGATTTTTATGAAACCTCATCCAGTGGTTATCAATATGAGGTTTAGAGTTCAACAGACTTGGGTTTGAATATTGGCTTTGCAACTTACAAGCTAGATAAACTTGAATAGGTTGCCATAAGTCCTCAGAGTCATAAATCCTATCTATAGGTAACTGGAAAGATTATGTAATAAGCCAAAAATTCACATTTTTTCTTTTTTTTAGGTTGTTTTGGTGCCCTAAGCACCTTCTGTTCCACTGGCTCTGTTTCAGGTCTTTAGGTACTTCTCCAGAATACTATTCTCACTCACCCCACCAAATTCCTTGGCTAACATTTCATTTCCTTGGGCTCTTCCCTATTGCCTACTGCCACCTTCCTTTTGCTGGAGGTGCTCAATCTGGCGTGGTCTGGCAACGCTCTATAGTAGCCCCTTTGTGACCCCCTTTGACTTCATGATCTGAAAATCAAAGGCCCAGTCAAGTGTAGCTCTGTGTACAGCTTGAGCTATCAGACTTTAGGTCACATGTTAAGTTATTCAAGAAAATGTTCTATCTTGGAAAACATACATACACTCAGGAAAGACAATTAGTTTGCTGTTTTCCCCTATATTACTAGTGATAACAAAATCTACTAATTACTAACCACTTGCTATGTGACCTGCAGTGGACTTCAAATACACTATCTCCAAACAAATTCATGCAATGTATATCATTCAGTCTACTCAGAAGGCATGATGAAGCTCAGAGCTGTGGCTAAATAGCTCTGGCTATCTGATGTCTGCTATACAACTCTTTCTCTGCAATGCCCACCTGCATGTAGGAACAAGATCCAATCCAAGAAAATTGATCAGGGTTTCAGTCTGGATATGATTGTATATTTCTCTGCTGGACTGAATACAATCACAAGGAGACTAAATTTTTTCACAATAGTAACAAAGTCCTCTTTTTTTCTATCTCCCTGGACTCTTGCACCTGGCCTACCATTTTAATAATCAATGAACATTTGTTCAATGGATGACTGAACTATCAAAGTGAATCTGATGAATCTAGAATAAACCTGGGTGTCAAAAGAAGATTATTTATGTCCCAACTCACAATCAGATGTCTGACTATGTGTTTGCAGAGGCTCAATTTGTATTCCATTGACAGATAGTAACATCTAGTGAAAATAACTATTCACGGTTCAAAGTTTGATTAAGTATTTTGTGCCTAGTGGCAAGCTCAGTAGCTAGCAAATAAGCCAAAGTCTGGTGACTTACTCAAACGACAAAAGCATCAAAGAAGAATATATGATGAGGAAGAGAAAGGTAGCACATTTTAATATGTGTGAATGAAGTCAATGCAGATTCTGTTATTCAAATGGTGTTTGCTGAATAATTTCATAAAACTTCCTTCAAGGCTGATAGATAAAGTATATTAGAGACTAATAAAAGATTTAAGATAATTTAGAAATTGTATTTGCCTTGTATGGATGATAAATGTACCATTATTAGTATATGTTCTTAAAACATGTATAAATAACATTTATCCTCAGTCTTTTAACCACCAAGTCACATTTACTACGCTGGGTGCTTACAGCTTTAGAACTCTGTTAGATGTTTTAAATGTGATTGTTTTCAGTTGTGTTGCTTTGTGGGTCCATTTTCCTCTCTTCATTATGCCACTGCATAAATGTCACTATATTATAGATATCCTATCTACATGAAATTTTATGAAGAGTCAGGACCCTTCATGCCTTGACATGAAGTTCCTATGTATCACACTTCCAAAGCAGCCTAAAATCATCATCATATTCCTCTAGTATTTTATATATAACATGTTATTTTATAAACCATTACACTTTGTCCTGTTTAAATTATTTCCAGTGTGATTAACACATATAACTCCGGGCAAGGGTAGGTATCTATGAGTTGGAATAAATTATTTAGTCAATTAATACTTACATTCACTTACAAGATTAGATATGCAATGTTTAATTACTTGGTATATCTTCTCTTTAATAAATCAGTATTCAAAGATAAAGTCATTTATCATTTTCATTAGAGCAATATATACAAATAAGTAATAGAACATTGTAAACAGGAAAAAGTCTAATTTAGGTCAAATCAATTGCTACTTCAATATGCTTGTATTTGAAAGAAACAACAAGCATTCAGTGAATACTTATAAAAGTTTAGGATTCAGAGCAAATCAGTAGTTTTGTTTGGCTCTGAAACAAACTCAACGTAAAATTATTTTCTATTAAATTACTGCTTAATTGACATTCATATTGATAAACCAAACAGGTATATTTATAAATTATTTTCAGTCTAAAGCAAATTAGCAGCAGTGAAGAAATGGAAGAACAGTTCACTATAGTGATTATGTGTGTGTATATATATATTTTAATATGCATATTAATTGGCATATTCATTTTAAGGACTGATGCTGAAGTTCCAATACTTTGGCCACCTGACATGAGGAGCTGACGCATTAGAGAGGATCCTAATTCTCGGAAACATTGAGGGCAGGAGGAGAAGGGGGCTACAGAGGTTGAGATGGATGGATGGCATCACTGACTCAATGGACATAAGTTTGAGCAAACTCCCAGAGATAGTGAAGGACAAGGAAGCCTGGGGGTGCTGCGGTCCCTGGGGTTACAAAGAGTCAGATATGATGTAATGACTGAACAATATATTAATATGCATATATATAAGAATAAATAACACTAGCTGTGTTGCATAAAGAAATTTATATAATTTTTTCCAACAAAATTTTTGTTTCGTGGAAATAATCATAGTGGTAGGTTCAAGATCAAGATTCTTATTCTTCATTGCAAGTGAAGGCATATATTGAGGATTTCTTTCACTAAGAAGACAAGATGTGGAAATCTTGGAAAAGTCTATGTGATTTAACACTGGTTATTCACTAGTTACAGTGAGACTTGCAGGGCTTCATTTTACATACATTATATTCTGAATAAGATTTATTGAGATGTAATTTCTACAATATAAAAATGTACTAGTTTTTGTGTATTTCAATGAGTTTTTAAAAATATATATGCCTATTTATCCACCTCCAATATCAAAGTATCAAATACAATGTTTATTGCCCCAAATATAGAATATTTCCATCACCCACAAACATTTTCTTATTTTCCTTTGCTATCAATCCCCAAATTATCAATTTTTGTAACCACCAATCTACTTTCTCCATAAATTAGATTTGATATTTTCTAAATTGAAATAAGTAGAACTATAGAGTGTGTACTCTTTCAAATGTCCTTTTGATCAGCTATTTTTTTAGGTTGCATTATTGCTTATGTCAATAGTTTGCTCCTGTTTATTGTAGAGTAATATCCCAATTTTTTCTGGACTCTACCCACTGACCTATACGTATAGCCTTACAACAGTACCACACTATTTGACTACAATAATTTTACAGAAATCTTGAAAACAGGTGGTACAAATATTTCAAACTCAATTATTTTTAATCTAATATATATACTTATTTGAAACAACAGAATATCAGCTTATTCCTTAAAAACTAAAAATTCAGAGATTTTTTTTTAAATAATGGATATTTAAAATAACAAATATGAAATGAAATGACTAAAGATGTTCATTTTCTATCTGTTTTTTTCTTTTTTTTTTCTGTTTCCAACCAGTTTGGGATCTATGTGCTTGTGGCCTGCAGATAGTCAGCATTTTCTACCATGGGTGGGACTCACGGCTCCTGCAGAACAACTCAAAGATATGCATCAGATTGCTGTGTATAGCCCTTCAGAAGGAACCAGAAATATGCGGCTCTATTGTTCTAATCATCAACTGCTTGAACCTACTCTTTGGAACTAGGGGAGATACAGGAGACTAAAGCTTTTTTTTCCCCCCACAAACAAGGGACACTAAGCAGCTTTTATACCTTTTAAATTTTGCTTGATTTCAGTGCCCTATTTTCCTTGATACTCCTCAATCCTGAGGGTAATAGGGGTGGGACAAGAAAGGGAATAAAGTTTTGGATAGAGAGGTCAGAGGAAGCCCAGGAGGGAAACTCAGTTTCTAGGGGACTTGGTTTCAATATCATGAAATTTAACCAGTTATGAAAAATTATTCAAAAATCTCAAACATATGAGGTGATCTAGAGAAACACTATATGTTTTTATAATATTCTTATGCTGTGTTTTAAGTCATTTGAAATGACATGCCTCTTAGACTTTATTTATTTATGAAATGAAATGACTAAAAATGTTCATTTTCTTGCTAATTATAAGCATAAGCAATTAAAATTTTAGTATTATAAATAAGGGCTAAAAGTCTTACATAAAGGTTATAAAAATTATCTAAGTCACAATTTAGAAATAATCACAAGTATATTCATCTTTAAGCATTCGGTTTTCTACACTATCCTTATTTTGTCATGCTTGATTCCAAGAGACCTGAAATTACTCTGCAAAATTATTCTGCATGATTAAGAATACTCTAAGACCTAGCATATCCACTCTTAAGTTTATACTCAGCAGATATTAGCATGTAAGTTCACCAAAAGAAATGTACTTGAATCCTTATAACAGTACCATTCATAATAGTTCCCAAATGGAAACAACCCAAATAGTAACCAACTGTAGCATTAATAAACAGACTGTGGTATATATTAGTATAATGAAGATTTTACAACAACATGCATGAGTGATGGCACACAATAACAATGTGGGTAAATCACTCTCACAAATATTCAGCAAAATAATGCAGGCAGTGAGGGTATATACTGCTAATTCCTTTTACTATAGTTCAAAAACAGAAAAATAAGACTCTGTTATTAGCAGTGTGGACAGTTGTTCCTGGGGCTCAGTGACTAAAATGGGCTATAAGGATGGCCTCTGGGATGCTGGCAACACAGGCATATCAACTTTATTAAAGTTATTTATCAGTGGGTCTAAGATGTATGCACATTTTTCTCTCTCCATGTATATGTGTGTATGGTACTTCCATAAAATTTTTATTAAAATTTTTAATTATTTAAGAATAAAAAACTTAGAAAATGTTTGTCTGTTTGTTTTTTTCCAGAATGACTTATTAGGTCTTTTCATGTAAATTATTTAATTATGCCTTCAGTTCAGTTCAGTCGCTCAGTCATGTCCAACTCTTGGTGACTCCATGAACCTCAGCACGCCAGGCCTCCCTGTCCATCACCAACTCCTAGAGTTTACTCAAACTCATGTCCTTTGAGTTAGTGATGCCATCCAACCATCTCATCCTCTTTTGTCACCCTTTCCTCCTGCCCTCAATTTTTCCCAGCATCAGGGTCTTTTCAAATGAGTCAATTCTTCGCATCAGGTGGCCAAAGGATTGGAGTTTCAGCTTCAGCATCAGTCCTTCCACTGAACACCCAGGACTGATCACCTTTAGGAAGGATTGGTTGGATCTCCTCACAGTTCAAGGGACTCTCAAGAGTCCTCTTCAACACCACAGTTCAAAAGCATCAATTCTTTGATGCTCAGCTTTCTTTATAGTCCAACTCTCACATCCATACATGACCACTGGAAAAACCATAGCCTTGACTAGAAGGATCTTTGTTGACAAAGTAATGTCTTAGCTCTTTAATATGCTGTCTAGGTTGGTCATAACTTTCCTTCCAAGGAGAAAGCGTCTTTTAATTTCATGGCTGCAATCACCATCTGCAGTGATTTTGGAGCCCCCAAAAATAAAGTCACCCACTGTTTCCACTGTTTCCCCATCTATTTGCCATGAAGTGATGGGATGAGATGCCATGATCTTAGTTTTCTGAATGTTAAGCTTTAAGCCGACTTTTTCACTCTCCTGTTTCACTTTCATCAAGAGACTCTTTAGTTCTTCATTTTCTGCCATAAGGGTGATGTCATCTGCATATCTGAGGTTATTGGTATTCCTCTCAACAATCTTGATTCCAGCTTGTGCTTCTTCCAGTCCAGTGTTTCTCATAATGTACTCTGAATATAAGTTAAATAAGCAGGGTGACAATATACAGCCTTGATGTACTCCTTTTCCTATTCGGAACCAGTCTGTGGTTCCATGTTCAGTTCTAACTGTTACTTCCTGATCTGCATACAGGTTTCTCAAGAGGCAGGTCAGGTGGTCTCGTATTCCCAAAGCTTTCAGAAGTTTGCACAGTTTATTGTGATCCACACAGTCAAAGGCTTTGGAATAGTCAATAAAGCAGAAGTAGATGTTTTTCTGGAACTCCGTTGCTCTTTCCATGATCCAGTGGATGTTGGCAATTTGATCTCTGGTTTCTCTGACTTTTCTAAAACCAGCTTGAACATCTGGAAGTTCACGGTTCATATGTTACTGAAGCCTGGCTTGGAGAAAATTGACAGTAACTTTACTAGTGTGTGAGATGAGTGCAATTGTGTGATAGTTTGAGCATTCTTTGGCATTGCCTTTCTTTGGGATTAGAATGAAAACTGACCTTTTCCAGTCCTGTGGCCACTGCTGAGTTTTCCAAGTTTGCTGACATATTGAGTGCAGCACTTTCACAGCATCATCTTTCAGGATTTGAAATAGCTCAACTGGAATTCCATCACCTCCACTAGCTTTGTTCACAGTGATGCTTCCTATTGCCCATTTGACTTCACATTCCAGGATGTCTGGCTCTAGGTGAGTGATCACATCATCATTATTATCT
The DNA here is from genome assembly GCF_910594005.1 of Cervus elaphus. Classification (NCBI taxonomy): domain Eukaryota; kingdom Metazoa; phylum Chordata; class Mammalia; order Artiodactyla; family Cervidae; genus Cervus; species Cervus elaphus. The sequence goes on along the minus strand of NC_057833.1, from coordinate 27,923,893 downwards.
GGGTTGTGAAGATCTTTTTTGTATAGTTCTTCTGTGTATTCTTGCCACCTATTCTTAGTATCTTCTGCTTCTGTTAGGTCCATACCATTTCTGTCCTTTATTGAGCCCATCTTTGCATGAAATGTTCCCTCTAATTTTCTTGAAGAGACCTCTAGTCTTTAAGTTTCATTCAAATTAGAAAGGAGGAAATAAAATTGTCTCTCTGCAGATGACAAGATGCAATGTATAGTAAAGATTCCACTCAAAAAAACTGTTTGAACTGATAAATTCAGTAAATTTTCAGGGTATAAAATCAGTATGCAAAAATCAGTAGCATTTCTAGACACTAAAAATGAACTATCTGAAAGAGAATAAGGAAAACAATCCCATTTATAATAGTATCAAAACAATAAGATACATCAGAATAAATTTAACCAAAAATGGTAAATCTGCACTCTCAAAATCATAAGAAAGGAACTGAAGAGACACAAATAAATGGAAAGATATACCCTGTGTGTAGATTAGAGGAATTAAAATTGCTAAAATGTCTATACTGCCAAAAGGGATTTACAAACTCAGTGCAATCCCTATCAAAATTTGGATGGCATTTTTCACAAAAATAGAAAGGAATAATCCTAAAATTCTTTGTGGAATCACAAAGACTTCAAATTGTCAAAGCAATTTTGAGAAAGTACAAAGCTGGAGCTGTCACACTTCTGATTTCAAACTATATTACAAAACATGGTAATCAAAACATAATACTGGCATAAAAATTGACATATTGATCAATGGAATAGAATTAGGAGTTCAAAAATAATAATGCCATGCGTATATAGTCAAAATATTTCAACAAAGGAGCCAAGACTATATGATTGGAAAAGAATAGACTCAATAAATTGTGCTAAGAAAACTGGACAGCCACATTCAAAATAATTTAAATGGACTCTTGTCTTACACAATCCACAAAATCAATCCAAAATGGATTAAAGATGAATGTAAAACCTGAAATCATAAATCCCTAGAAGACACAGGAGGTATACTCCTTGGCATCAGTCCTGGAAACACACACACACACACACATATCCTGGAAATGTGTGTGTGTGTGTATTTAGATATATTAAATACATATATTTAAATTAAATATTAAATTAAATGCTTAAATTAAATATATTTGATTAATATTTAAATATTTAAGTTAAATATATTTAAATTAAATCAAATTAAATATATATATTTAATTTGAACCAAAAACAAAGGCAACAAAAGCAAAAATAAACAAGCAGAACTATATTAAACTAAATAGGAACAGCGAAAGAACCTATTAACAAAAGGAAAAAGCATGGGAGAAAATTTTGCAAACTGTATCTCTGATAAGAATTAAATATCAAAAATACACAAAGAACTCATGCAACTTCATAGCAGAAAAAAATGAAAAACACAACCAAATTAAAAAATAGACAAAAGACCTGAACAGACCTTTTTCCAAGGTGACATACTGATGACCAAATAGATATATGAAAAGATGCTCAACATCACTAATCATCAGTAAAATCCAAATCAAAACCACAGTGAGATATTATCTTACATTCGATAGGATGTCTCTTACCAAAAAGCAAAGATATAACAAATGCTGGTGGTGATGTGAAGATAAGGGAACTCATGTACTGTTGTTGAGAATATAAATTGGTAGAGCACTATGAAAACCTGTACAGCCAATCCTAAAAAAGTTAAAAACAGAACTACCATGTAACACAGTAGTCCAACTTCTGAGTATATATTCAAAGGAAAAATGATCACTGTCTCAGAGAAATATCTGTATTCCCACATCCATTTCAACATTATTCACAAATATCAAGACATGGAAACAACCTAAGTGGTCATTAATAAATGAATGAATAAAGCAAATGTGGTGTGTATACACACACACACACACATGTATATACACATTTATGCATATATATACACATATGAAGTATATACATATATATGGGGGGGGGGAGACAGAGAGAAAATTATTTGCCTTAAGAAAAGAATGAATAAGCCAGAAAAAGACAAATAGTGCATGGTATCACATATATGAAATCTAGAATAATAATAATAACAAAAGTAAATATGTGAGGAGAGTTCACCTAGACATCAACAGTCTTTGAGGACTGTGACATTTATCAAGCCAGTACAAGTTTCTAAATGAACATGTAAGCATTTCTAAGATGTTAAAAAAACCAGTTCAGTTAAAAATCTGGAAAATTTGTCTAAATAACTTCCTGAATTTACTGAGTAGATATTCTGACATATATAGTTGTATCTTGCTTCTTCTTAAATACTATTAGCCTTCTAGGTGGGTGGAGGGCTTACGTTTATTTTTAAAAATTGACAAACATAAATCAGAGGAACTGGTTCAGATTTGAGGGAAAAAGTCTCAAGACAAAACATTTTTAACATTGTGTCCACAGAATGAAACTCTTTGTGTTACAGTCTTGGAGTCTGACTGGCAGCCAACAACCAAGATTCATTTTCAGGCTGTCTTTAGGTTATTCATACAGGTGACTCCAAACACCAAGCGTAAGAATACCTTTTATTCTCAAATACAAGGACAGCTGAGTCAGTGCCTGGTTATGCTTGTGTACGGGCTAAGCTGCTTCAGTTGTGCCCGACTCTGTGCGACCCTCTGGACTGTAGCCTGCCATGTTCCTCTGTCCATGGGATTCTCCAGGAAAGAATACCGAGAGGTTGCCATGCCCTCCCCCAGGGGATCTTCCCAACCTGTGTCTCCTGCATTGCAGGAGGATTCTTTACCACTGAACCACCTAGGACACCACAGCACCAGTTACACATTACAATACATTGGTTTTGTTATTATTTTAAGGACTTTTCCTCTTTTCTATTAAGAAATATTGTTTATTCTAAAAGATGGAAAAATATGATTCTAAACCTTCTAAGAATAGGCCTAACCAAATGTTTATAAATTCCATTATAATAGAAATTTTAAGAGAGAAAGGAAACAATTTGTTGAGTTGATAAGCTAAGTAAGAATTTAGCTTCTCTTATCTGGCCCCTACACAGGCTCCTTTTAAGTCATACACTAATTCACACATATAAGAAATATCAGAATATTTTCTTTCCAAATGGAAAATAAAATGCAATAATGTAAGAAAATAAAACATTTAGAGGTAACCTACTCCACCCATGAAAGTATTTAGTTTCCATGGCTGAATGTTTCATGACTCTTCTCAGTATAGATCTAACTTCTAGAAGCAGGACAAAGGGGACAAAGGGAGTCAGTATAAGTCATCCTTATGTACTTATCCTCTGACACACATAGGCACACCAAAACAAAAGTAAAAAATAAAAAATAAAAATTCTAGCCTAAAGAGGAAAAACAAAAATCCTTTATCATTTCTTTCTCATTCCCAAGGCATTCCATTTATATTTACCATGTTTCTTATACAAAGTAATTTTGGGAGAAAAGAAACTCATTCTGTTTCAGGATAAACACACTTTGTTTGAAGTGGGACTATAAGGTGTCGGCAGTGCAAAGATAAATTAAAATGATTTTCTCTGTTTATAAAGGATATTTATAGACTAGATCGCCTTTCACCCTTTGCTTCATGTGCTTCCTTGAAGACACAGTGAATCTGATTCCTTCCTCCAGGAAGATTAGAACCTTTAGAATAGAGATCAGCCTCTCTAGAAGTTAAGCCTCCTCTCTAGATGTACAATATAGAAATATCTCCAAGGTGGTAGCCAAATAACCACTAGATACATTAAATCATGAGCTTCTCAGGTGTCTCGAGGTGAAGAATCTGCCTGCCAATGAAGGAGATGTGGGTTTGATCCCTGGGTCCGGAAGATCCCCTGGAGAAGGGAATGCAAGCCACTCCAGTATTCTTGCCTGGAAAATTCCATGGCAGGCAACAGTCCATGGGGTCACAAAAGAGTCAGACACAACTTGGCAACTAAAACAACAAATGTTAAGACACATTTTTAGAACTAGCTGAAGGGATTCCAAGCAGATGTTCAGGAAGTTGACACAAGGTACAGATCCTTGTCCCTTAAGCAGGTAAGAGAAGCTCCTATTATTTCTTCTGCTTTTCTCTTATCAAATGTGTGAGACTTTGTCCTAATTTTGTATTCAGTTTTGTGCTACCTTACATGCAAGACAATCTGTTAATCCTTACAGAATGATAAATTATGCTCTCTTTAACATTGGTATGGAGGGCTGCTTTTATTGGGAGGATTGTTCTATTTCTCCAACAGGAGGAAGAAAAGGAACATAAAATGAGTGCCAACTGCATGTCAGAGTTGTCTGGTGTAACAAAAACTCTTTAAAGTAAGCAGAAGAAATAACTTCTGTTAATGTCATAAATTCTGTTATTTTAGGTAATCTAGATCGTAGCAGCAAATACAATGAACAATTTGCAAGTAGAAGGTACAAACAGGAGTCTCATTTGAGATTCATGTTACCTTGTGCTTCCTATCTGGCTAAGCACTCTGGAAATGTGAGGGAAGTAAAGGGAAATCAGCCATCAGGCAGTTTCTAGCATATTGTAAACTCAATCTTAAAACGTGCATGCAAATGGGCAGTGAGTGTATCAGAATCTTTAGAAAAGTATTATCAATATTTTTAAAAACTTGAGTCCATTCTGCTTTGCTAATTACAATGCAGGAACAAAAGTTTTGTCAATGTCTCCACGTAGCTCTGATGTTTCAATTTAAAAGTTTGTTTCTGGTCACTGTCATCGCTGATTTTGCTACTTCTAACAGATGAATTTCTGTTTGTGAACAAATCCTGAATAACTAGAGGATAAAGGACTGAGATTGCTAAATCATATGGTAGTTCTATTTTGTGTGTGTGTGTGTGTGTGGTAACCTCCACACTGTATTCTATAGTGACTAGATTAATTTACGTTTCTATGAGCAGTGCAAAAGTTTTTCTTTTTTTTCCCCTCCACTAAGCTCCAAATAATACACTAGGAGGTAGAAAATGTTTAAGTGTATCAGGAAGAGAAAAGGTCAAGTTGGCTCCCTCAGAGGTTAATTTTCCATTTCATAGAAAGATCCTAAAGTAAATAGTCATAATTTTTCAGTGGTAAAAATATTTCAGTGAGTATCTCCTATAGCTTTCACTGGGATTCATGACCTGTCTAATCCTATTCCCTAGTTATTTCCTAGTTATTGCACTTATCCCAGCACAATAGGATTTTTCCCAAATATAGGTGATCTCTGATTCAGGACAGTTCAACTTATGACTTTATGATGATGCGAAAGTGATATGAATTCAGTAGAAATCATACTTCAGTGTTTGAATTTTGGTCATCTCCTGATGTAGAGGTATATGGTAAAACACTCTCTTGGGGGTGCTGGGCAGGGCAGTAAGCCACACTTCCCAATTAGTCACATGATCAAGAAAGTAAACAACTGTAAAATAATGAAAGTAGAAAACTCCCTAACACTACACAAAAATAAATTCAAAATGGATCAAAGATCTAAATGTAAGGATGGATACTATAAAACTCTAAGACAAAAACATAAGCAGAACATGCTTTGACATAAATTGCAACAAGTTCATCTTCAATCTACCTCGTAGAGTAATGAAAATAAAAGGAAAAATTAACAAATGGGACTTAATTAAACTTAAAAGTTTTTGCATAGCAAGAGAAACCATAAATGAAATGAAAAGACAATGCACAGGATGGGAGAAAACATTTGCAAGCCGAGCAACTGACAAGGGAGCTTGTGCAACTTAATATTAAAATAAAGAAATGGGGGAAGAATTAAATAGAAATCTCTCCCCAGAAGATGAACAGCTGGCTGAAAAAGCACATTTTAACGTGACTAATTATTAGACAAATGTGAATCCAAACTGCAGCGAGGCATCACTTCAACAGGTTAGAATGGCCGTCCTCAAAAAATCTACAAACATTAAATAGATAGAGTGTGAAGAAAACTGAACCCTCCTACACTATTGGTGGGAATATAAACTGGCACAGCCACTGTGAAGGACAGTATGGAGGTTCCTTAAAAAACTAAAAATAGAGCCACCATATGATCGAGCAAGCTCATTCTTGCGCATATATCTGGGGAAAAAAAACATAATCTAAAAAGACACATGTACCCCGATGTTCACAGCAGCATTGTTGACAATTCCCAGGACATGGAAGCAGCTGAAATGTCCATCCACAAAGGAATGGATAAAGAAGATGTGGTACATTCATAGAAAAGAATATTGCTCAGCCATGAAAAGAATGCATCATGTACAGCATGGATGGATCTAGAGATTCTCATCCTCTAGTGAAGGAAGTCAGATGGAAAAAGATAAATATGATATGATCCCATTTCTATGTAGAATCTTAAAAAATGGTACAAATGAACTTATCTACAAAATAGAGTTACAGATGTAGAAAACAAACTTATGTTTACCAGGGGTTGGGGGGAATAAATTGGAAGATTGTGACTGACGTAAGAACACACACACACACACACACACACACATATATATAAGATAACTAGTCAGGACCTACTGTACAGTCTAGGGAACTCTACACAATACTCTGCAATGGCCTATATAGGAAAAGAATCTAAAGAACAAAGTGGATATATATATACAGGTATAGCTTAGTCACTTTGCTGTACATCTGAAACACAATATTGTAAATCAACTATACTCCAAAAAAATTGTTTTTAAAACAGAGCAAATAACTGACAAATTTGTTTGTAACGATGTAACATAATGATACACTAAGACCATTCTGTGCCTATAGAACCCACTGTGTTTTTCACCTTCACTAAACTATTTAACAAATTACATGAGATATTCAACACTTTAGTATAAAGTAGGCTTTGTGTTAGATGATTTTGACCATCAGTAGACTAATGTAAGTGTCCTGAGCCTCTTTAACGGAGGTTAGGCTAAGGTATGCTCCCCTATTAAATGCATTTCAACTTACAATATTTTCAACTGTATGATAAGTTTTATCAGGACAGAACCACATTCTAAGCTGAAGAAGAACTGCACAGCTATGAATGTATAAGTAGGGGAGTTAGGAGGAGTTAATTGTATAAGCAGGGGAGTTAACTGCAAATTAACAATAATAAGCCCTTTTTTTTTCTGAGTATCTGACTCACAAAATCTTTACTTCCTTTATGAATTCTGGTAAAGTGGAGGGGACACTGTCATAATTTTGTTCTTTACCTAGTAGATTTTTTTAGAAAGTAGAAAATATTTTTAAGAGTATAAATGAAAGCAATGTTTAGATGTAGAAAAGAGAGAAACCAAGATGAAATTGTAGAGCTAGAAAGGAGTAACAAGTTGGACAGGATAGCCAGCAGGACGATAAGAACAAAGATTCCTCATCTTTCCAATTCCAGAAATATCAGATGCCTGCGAAAAAATAAATGGCTGATTATAAGTCCTGATTCCCAGGATCCCCTCTAAATTTACTTTAAAGTTTCTAACATGTAGGAGCAAAAACAAAAACAACACTTTAGTTTCTTTATTCTATAAAGGAAGGGGAAAGAAAAATTCCTATCTCCATGTTTTCCTTACATAAATTTGCATGCTCTTTTGCCTCTAAAACCCTAAGAAAGCGATTACCTATTCAGTAAGTAATTCCCATGAGCATGACTTTGAAATTTGAAGGTAGCTTATTTATGACACATATATATACTAATATATAGGGAATCCTATTTAGAGATTGTCATAAAATTCAGAGCCATTTTTTTAATCATGTTAGACCTCCTGACATTATCACTGCAGATCATTCTTTCTCTCCAAATTTCAGGAAGTAATAAAATATTATGTAATATCTTCAGCCATAAAAAAGCCCAGATGGTTTGAACTAGGAATTAAAGTATGTGGTTTTGAAGAAATATATGGTTTTATGCCTAGAATATAATAAAGCGACAGATTTACCATGTATTTTAACCCAAATGGGAAAATTAAAAAAAAAAAAAACTTATGCTTTTAATTAAAGGAATATTTTCCATCAAAAGCATCAGCCCTTTACATATGAATCTAAAATGAAAATTGACACTAAAACCCACATTAAGGAGGTTTAACTTTCAGACAAAATTATAAGAAGTAAATTCTTGTAGGTAGTAGAATGTGCTTTCTTTCCCTAGAGCTGTTACTAGAATATTTTAGTAATTTCAGAGAGTACTGGCAATAAGGATAAATCTCTGCAGTTAGATTAAATATCCACTTGCTCTAGGGTTCCATAGAAAATGAATCCAAGTTTGCAAGTTCATATTGTATCTGATGCGTCACTGTCAATGGTGCATTACTTGTAGGGAATGAGTCTGGTAATCTATCTACTAGTATGGGCAAAAGCAAACTCTAATTGCAACTGGTAGATTTAGTCATAGTTTGAGAGTTAAACTCATCTGAGATGAAGGACACATAATGTGTACTTTTGCAAGAGGAAGGAAATGTACACTCACTCCATCTGGTATGTAGAAGCACTGCATAAAATCGTACAACAAAAACAGAATCTTCCCTTTACAGAAGCTACATTTTTAGGATCATAGCTCTTACCTCAAAGATAAATATAAATTTCCTTTGATATATAGGTAAAATTGTTACACCTTCACTTCAGCTCAGTTCAGTTGCTCAGTCATGTCCGACTCTTTGTGACCCCATAAACAGCAGCATGATAGGTCTCCCTGTCCATTACCAACTGCCAGAGTCTACCCAAACCCACGTCCATTGAGTCAGAGATACCATCCAGCTATCTCATCCTCTGTTGTCCCCTTCTCCTCCCACACTCAATCTTTCCCAGCATCAGGGTCTTTTCAAACGAGTCAGTGCTTCGCATCAGGTGGCCAAAACATTGGAGTTTCAGCTTCAACATCAGTCCTACCAATGAACACCCAGGACTGATCTCCTTTAGGATTAACTCACTGGATCTCCTTGAAGTCCAAGGGACTCTCAAGAGTCTCCTCCGACACCACAGTTCAAAAGCATCAATTCTTTGGCGCTCAGCTTTCTTTATAGTCCAACTCTCACATCCATACATGACCACTGGAAAAACCATAGCCTTGACTAGAAGGACCTTTGTTGGCAAAGTAATGTCTCTGCTTTTTAATATACTGTCTAGGTTTGTCATAACTTTCCTTCCAAGGAGTAAGCATCTTTTAATTTCATGGCTGCAATCACCATCTGCAGTGATTTTGGAGCCCCAAAAATAAAGTCACCCACTGTTTCCACTGTTTCCCCATCTATTTCCCATGAAGTGATGGAACCAGATGCCATGATCTTAGTTTTCTGAATGTTAAGCTTTAAGCCAACTTTCTCACTCTCCTCTTTCACTTTCATCAAGAGGCTCTTTAGTTCTTCTTCACTTTCTGCCATAAGGGTGGTGTCATCTACATATCTGAGGTCCTTGATATTTCTCCTGGCAATCTTGATTCCAGCCTGTGCTTCCTCCAGCCCAGTGTGTCTCATGACGTACTCTGCATATAAGTTAAATAAGCAGGGTGACAATATACAGCCTTGATGTACTCCTTTCCCTATTTGGAACCAGTCTGTTGTTCCATGTCCAGTTCTAACTGTTGCTTCCTGACCTGCATACAGCTTTCTCAGGAGGCAGGTCAGGTGGTCTGGTATTCCCATCTCTTTCTGAATTTTCCACTGTTTATAGTGATCTACACTGTTACACCTTAGAATAGGAAAAAAGCAGGAGTTTCCAGTCCTAGATTCCAGCTCTTCAGTCCGACACCTACTAAACTATATAATAGAAAAGTAATCACTGGCACCCTCAATTTGCCCATGTGTACAGTGATCATGATACCTTAAAAACAGTGCTGTGGAAAGAAATACATTCAAAGAAAGTCATATAAATCTGTCATCTTGTACACTATAAAATCACATCATCAGAACAGGGTTCTTAATTTGGACTTCTCCAAAAAAAGCAAAAAAAAAAAAAAAAGAAAGAAAGAAAGAAAAAAAACAAGAAGCTGGCCTGCTATGGATAAGTTTCAATTTTCAAAATGATTCTACTCAGTGTTTGGCTAGTCATAACCTAGCTAAAATTCTACTTGTTTCCTTGAACTTTAACAGCATAAAATGGTTAGACTCTGCCACTCAACCAGCTAATATAAAGCAGTTTTAGAGCTGAAAAGTGAGTTGAGCTTGGATTTTTCTCTGATATATTAACCAGACACACTCATAAAGTCACTCACTTCTCAACACATAATTTTTGAGAAACACTTAGCATGTATCAAGGGCAAGGCATGATGTTAAAAGCTGAAGGTATAATAGAGGAAAAAAATAGACAACAATCTTTCACTCTTTGAATTTATCATCTAGCAGGGAGGTTAAATACTAAATAATATTATACAAATGCATGAAATTACAAGTATATTTGTTAAGAAATGGGGAACCGTTTATCCAGAAGTTCCAAAATATTATTTGGGGTGAAGGAAGCATTATGTAAGGAAACAATACTATGTGATCTGAAGGTCGAATAAATTTGTGTGGGAAAAAATGTAGTAGAAGGAAAATCCAGGTAGAAGAAATTAGAGTGAAAAAAAAAATCTGCTGAAATAGGAGAGTAAATGGTACAGTTTATAAACTGAAAGAAGGAAATAGCTAAGAAATGAAGTTGTACAAGACAAATTTTGCAAATGTCAGATTATTAAGGGATCTGTTTGTAATACCAAGCATTTTGGTCTCCATCAGTGGAGAATGCCTTCATGACGATGAAGAGTTGTAAGCACAGATTTGTATAATCAGGTTTGTGTAAGGAAAAGATCACTTTGACTGTTGAATGCAAGGTAGACTGAAAAGGAAGAACACTGAAAAATGACATATCTATTTCTGGAAATACAGCCACTTCATTAGACTAACATATTGGTTCACATTCTTTAGTTTTCTCCTCCATTAGTTTGTAAATCCACAACCTTGCCATAACTTTATGGTTTTCAAAAAAAGAGAATAATAAGTCAGGAACTCTGTCTTGATTATATTATAATAAAATATATTCTGTGTATCAGATAGTCAAAATATGGGTATTTTTTGATACAAAGTTCAAATCTTATTTAATAAAATCAAATCAAACATACATTTCAGTTTGCGGTATAACACGTGGAGAAAAGTAAAAGTGGATCATTTGTGTCTGTTTGCGGACCCCATGGACTATACAGTCCATGAAATTCTCCCAGTAGCCGTTCCTTTCTCCAGGGGATATTTCCAAACCAGAGATGGAACCCAGGTCTCCCGCATTTCAGGCAGATTCTTTACCAGCTCAGCCACCAGGGAAGCCCAAGAATACTGAAGTGGGTAGCCTATCCCTTGTCCAGCATATCTTCCCAACACAGGAATTGAACTGGGGTCTCCTGCATTGCAGGTGGATTCTTTACCAGTTGAGCTACCAGGGAAGCCCATAATACATGGAAAATATATTAAAATATGTTGGTTTCAGTATACTATATCCTTGGTCTTCAAAAGAGAATACTGAAAATCTTATCGTGTGTATGCGTTCAGTTGTTCATTGTGCCCAGCTCTTTGCGACCCTATGGACTGTAGACCATCAAGTTCCTCAGTCTATAGGATTCTCCAGGCAAGACTACTGGAGTGCATTCCTCTAGGGGATCTTCCCAAACTGGGGATCAAACCTCCATGTCCGGCATTGCAGGTGGATTCTTTACTGCTGATCCACTAGGGAAGCCCAAGTCTAATCCTGCAAAATTAGAAATAGTTTTTCTGTGTTTCCATAAGGATATGTACAATGACTATTTATTAGAATTAGGGCCAACCACTAGTAGTTAGCATACCTTAGTGCCTCTGGAATTGAGGATGGGGTGGGAAAATGAGGTTAGTTGTTAAATAAAAGAATTAGCCAAACTAGTTCCATTGCATTATTGAGGTTGGAAGATGAAAGAAGTGGACTTCATGTAAATGAAAATGTCTTCATTACTCTAAATATATATCTTTAATTTTAGAGTACTGTTTTTATCTGCTCCAAGTGTGAATAAAATCCTTCAACCTAGGCTTTAACAGTATGTGAACTGAGAACTTCCAGATGTACAAGCTGGATTTAAAAAAGGGAGAGAAACCAGAGATCAAATCACCAACATCTGCAGGATCATAGAAAAAGCAAGAGATTTCCAGAAAAACATCTACTTCTGCTTCATTGACTATGCTAAAGCCTTCAACTGTGTGGTCACAACAAACTGTGGAAAATTCTTCAAGAGATGGGAATACCAGACCACCTGACCTGCCTCCCGAGAAACCTGTATGCAGGTCAAGAAGCAGCAGTAAGAACCAGACATGAAACAACGGACTTGTTCAAAGCTGGGGAAGGAGTACATCAAGACTATATTTTGTCACCCTGCTTATTTAACTTAAACACAGAGTATATTATGTGAAATGCTGGGTTGGATGACTCACAAGTTGGAATCACCATGGCCAGGAGAAATATCAGCAGCCTCAGATATGCAGACAATACCACTTTAATGGCAGAAAGCAAAGAGGCACTAAAGAGCCTCTTCATGATGGTGAAAAAGGGAGTGAAAAGGCTGGTTTAAAACTCAACACTCAAAAAACGAACATCATAGCATCCATTCCCATCACTTCATGGAGAATAGATAGGGAAAAAGTGGAAACAGTGGCAGATTTTATTTTCTTGGGCTCCAAAATTACTGCAGATGGTGACTGCAGCCATGAAATTAAAAGACGCTTGCTTCCTGGAAGAAAGGGTTTCCCTGGTAGTTCAGCTGGTAAAGAATCCACCCGCAATGCAGGAGACCCTGGTTCAATTCCTGATTGGGAAGATCCCCTGGAGAAGGAATAGGCTATCCACTTCAGTATTCTGACCTGGAGAATTCCATGGACAGAGGAGTCTGGCAGGCTACAGTCCATGGGGTCACCAAAAGTCGGATATGACTGATCAACTTTACTTTCACTTTCTTGGAAGAGAACGTATGACAAATCTGGGTGTGCTTAGCCACTCAGTCATGTCAGACTCTTTGTGACCCCATGGACTGTAGCCCATCATGCTTCTCTATCCATGGTTATTCTCTAGGCAAGAATACTGGAGTAGGTTGCCATGTTCTCCTTCATGGGATTTCCCTAACCCAGGAATTGAACCAGGGTTCCCTGCATTGCAGGTGGATTCTTTACCAGCTGAGCTACCAGGGAAGCCCATACCTAGGCAGCATATTAAAGAGAAGAGACATCACTTTGCCAATAAAGGTCTGTATAGTCAAAGATATGATTTTTCCGGTAGTCATGTGTGGATGTGAGAGTTGGACCATAAGGAAGACTGAGTGCTGAAGAACTGCTGCTTTCATACTGTGGTGCTGGAGAAGAGTCCCTTGGACAGCAAGGAGATCCAACTAGTCAATCCTAAAGGTAATAAAGCCTGAACATTCATTGGAAGGATTGATGCTAAAGCTGAATCTTCAATTCTTTGGCCACCTGATGGGAACAGTCAACTCACTGGTAAAGACCCTGATGCTGGGAAAGATTGAGGGCAGGAGGAAAATGGGGTGAGAGATGATGAGATGATTAGATGGCATCACTGACTCAATGGACATGAATTTAAGCAAACTCCAGGGGACAGTGAAGAACAGGAAAGTCTGGCATGCTGCAGTTCATAGGATTGAAAAGAGTTGGACGTGACAGTAACTGAACAATGAACAACAACAATTATGAAAGATCCATTAGAACTTTTTTTCACATCTGCTTAGTCATCTTTACATGACTTGCCAAAAGTACTTTCTTGTCAAAAGCTATTGAAAGCTATAGGGTTAAAGAGTACATTTGTAAAGAGATTCTCAAAAGCCTTTTTAGGGCACAAATTATTTTTAATTATATCAAAAAGAGAAATGGAGACCTTGTTAGTGGAACTAAATAATGAAGTAATGAATGCTGTTCAAGGGATAAAAGGTACTTTATGATAAATCTGATATTATTCCTTATGTATACTCATAGAAATTTATCTAATGAATATTAAGATTTATAGGATATAATTTTGATTAAAAAGAAGCAATTTTTTCATGTAGATACATTTTTACTGAAATTTATTATCTTATGACTAAAAAAAACCCCAAAATAGCCATAGAATGGTTCATACCATGTAAGTGCCACACTCACTTCCAGTATATATCAGAGTTGTATTCTGAATTGCAGAAAAATAAATAGCCTTCAGAGTCTTCTTATAATCATTATGATATTCTTAAAATATTTCTTATAATTATTATTTTTAATAATGAAAACAGTACTCATATAATTTGTTGAAAGCCTAGGAATGATACTTAAAATTTTCATGTGTGATTGTATTTAATCCTTGTATTTTACAGTTAGAATATGTCATGATTTCTTAATGGTTAAATTTTGAGCTCTTACTAATATTCATAAAGATACCACATGGGTAGAGGTACCTATAAGACAAGTGTCCTCAAGATACTTGACTTCCATCTGGCTAAAATTTGTCATAATACATTGATTTTGTTGGGAGACACTTAACTTCTGTCAGTCAGAAAATGGTTTTAAAAATATACAAATTTCTCATTTCTCTGTTGTGAATGTTGCCCACAAAAATGTAAACGGCATGACTGGGACAGCTGCATGCAGTACTCCTGGTAAGCAAACTCTGCACTTGTTTACTAATGGAAAGGACATGTGAGATTTTAGTTTCCTGGAAATATATAAGAAAAAAATCTTCCTTATCTAATTGTTTAAAAACTTAAGATCTTCCTGAAAACATTAAGAAAGTAAATTACTTCTTTTAGATGAATGCATATTTTTTATTCAGCTATTTGTAATGTCATTCTCAGAAACTGCCTGAGCTTTCTCTTTATGCATCTTCAATCAGTAAAATCTGCTTATATAAAATGAAAATGAAATGCAGCCTTTGATGTTCATATATGATTTTCTATCATCACTGCACTCTGGTCACTTTCTATTACCAGAAAAAACTTCTACAGTGTTACCATAACTTTACTGCCACCATTTCAAAAAGTGGAGGTAATATTCAGTTAGTAAAAATTGCATGAGCACTGAAGAACTATTTGGCAAATAAAGTAAAATAGAGGGTCAGAAATAGCAGGTGTCTCATGTCATAGCTCTTAGAATTTCAAGGGGATTTATTTCTTAGTATTTATAACTCTGACAAGTTCTTCTCAATTAAACAAAATGCCTTTTTGTGAATCGTGTTCAAGAGCAAAGAAAGAATAATTATATCAGATAGTATTAAAATACAATTCTGAACATGTGGAAATGATGGGCCCAGCTTACCTATACTCACTTAAAATAATGGGTTTGTATCATCTTGAAGTTAGTTCACCTTCAGTTCACTGAGTGGATATTTTATGCCCTGCACTGTATTATTTTTAAGATGAATAGATGAACTTGTAGGTGAAGTGACTGTCTTGATGTAATACATTGAACCAGGATTTAAGTCCCAAAATGTTTTCTGCCAAAGCCTGGGCCATTAGGCACTAAGATCCTTTCCCTCATTAGTTAATTTTATGGTTGTTCTTTTATTGGGAGAAGCCAACGATGTCAACTTAAAACAAGTTCACAGAGCTCACTAATATTATAAACCTTGACATTGAAATCTCTAGTAGAATAGAATTCAAGGTGTAGAATTCAAAAATACTGTGTATGTAACATTTATTTATTCTACTTTCTTTTGTTGTAATACAATGCTTTTTGGGTTATTTTGGAAAACATTTCTATGTATATTTAAACTTAACTTATATTTAAACTTTAAGTATAATGTATAATAAAACTGTATTAATCTATAGTCTCTTATCATCATCCAACAGAGGTCAAACAGAAGAAGCAAAAACTGCAATCCAATGGCCTCCAAAACGAAAACCACACTCACAGACAACTAACCAAAATGCTCACTTGGATCACAGCCTTGTGTAATTCAATGAAATTATGATCCATGCCGTGTAGGGCCACCCAAGACAGGTGGGTCATGGTGGAGAGCTCTGACAAAATGTGGTCCTCTGGAGAAGGGAATGGCAAACCACTTCAGTATTCTTGCCTTGAGAACCCCATGAGCAGCATGAAAGGCAAAAAGATATGACAGAGGAAGATGAGCCCCCCCAGGTCAGTAGGTGTCTGATATGCTACTGGGGAATAGCAGAGATATAGCTCCAGAAATAATGAAGAGGGTGAGCCAAAATGGAAACAGCACCCAGTTGCAGACGTGTCTTGTGGAGAAAGTAAAGTCTGATGAACTAAAGAACAATATTGCACAGGAACCTGGAAAGTTGGGTCCATTAATCGAGGTAAATTGAATGTGATCAAACAGGAGATGGCAAGAGTGAACATCAACATTTTATGAATCAGTGAACATAAATGGATGGGGATGGGCAAATTTAATTCAGATGAACATTATATCTACTACTGTGGGCAAGAATTCCTTAGAAGAAATGGAGTAGCCCTCATAGTCAACAAAAGAGTCTGGAATGCAGTACTTGGGTACAATCTCAAAAATGACAGAATGACCTCGGTTTGTATCCAAGGCAAGCCATTCAACATCACAGTAATCCAAATCTATGCCCCAACACTAATGCTGAAGAAGTTGACATTGAATGGTTCAGTGAAGACCTACAAAATCTTCTAGAACTAACACCAAAAGAGATGTCCTTTTCATCATAGGGGACTAGAATGCAAAAGTAGGATGTCAAGAGATACCTGGAGTAACAGCTAAGTTTGGCCTTGGAGTACAAAATGAAGCAAGGCAGAAGCTAACAGAAGTTTACAAGAGAACACACTGGTCAGAGCAAACACCTTCTTCCAAAAACACAAGACGACTCTACACATGGACATCACCAGATGGTCAACACTGAAATCAGATTGATTGTATTCTGTGCAGCCAAAGACGGAGAAGCTCTATACAGTCAGCAAAAACAAGACCAGGAGCTGACTGTGGCTCAGATGAAGAATTCTTTATTGCAAAATTCAGACTTAAACTGAAGAAAGTAAAGAAAATGATAGGCCTTTCAGGTGTGATCTAAATCAAATCCCTTATGATTATACACTGGGAGTGAGGAATAGACTCAAGTGACTAGATCTGGTAGACAGAGTGCCTGAAGAACTATGGACAGTTTGCAACATTGTGCAGCAATTTGTGACCAAAACCATCCCAAAGAAAGAGAAATGCAAGAAGGCAAAATGGTTGGTTGAGGAGGACTTACAGATAACTGAGAAAAAAGTGAAATGCAAAGAGAAAGGGAAAGTTAAACCTAATTAAATGCAGAGTTTCAAAGAATAGCAAGGAGAAATAAGAAAGCCTTCTTAAGTGAATAACACAAAGAAATAGAGCAAAAAATAATTTTCTCTTCAAGAAAATTAGAGATATCAAAGGGACATTTTATGCAAAGATAGGCAAAATAAAGGACAGAGAAGGTAAGGATATAAAACAAGCATAAAAGATTAAGGAGAGGTGGCAAGAATACACAGAAGAAGTGTATAAAAAAAAAGTCTTAATGATCCAGATAACCATAATGGTGTGGTCACTCACCTAGAGCCAGATATCCTACAGTGTGGAGTCAAGTGGGCCTTAGAAAGCACTACTACATACAAAGCTAATGGAGGTGATAGAATTCCAGCCAAGCATTTCAAATCCTAAAAGATGATGCTGTTAAACTGCTGCACTTAATATATCAGCAAATTTGGAAAACTCAGCAGTGGCCACAGGATTGGAAAAGGTCAGTTTTCATTCTAATACCAAAGAAAGGCAATGTCAAGAATGTTCAAGCTACTGTGCAATTGCACTCATTTCACATGCTAGCAATGTATTGCTCAAAATCCTTCAAGCTGGGCTTCAACAGTATGTGAACCAAGAACTCCCAGATGGACAAGATGGATTTCGAAAAGCAAGAGGAACCAGAGCTCAAATTGCCAATATCTGCTAGATCATAGAAAAAGCAAGAGAATTCCAGGAAAACATCTACTTCTACTTCATTGACTATGCTAAAACCTTTGACTGTGTGGTCACAACAAACTGTAGAAAATTCTTAGTGAGGTAGGAATATCAGACCACTTTACCTGCCTCCTAAGAAACCCAAATGTATGTCAAGAAGCTAGTTAGAACCATACATGGAACAGCAAACTGGTTCCAAACTGGGAAAGGCTGTATATTGCCATCTTGCTTATTTATCTCACATGCAGAGTACATCATGCAAAATGCTGGGCTGGATGAATCCCAATCTGGAATCAAGATAGCCAGGAGAAACATCAACAACTTCAGACATGCAGATGAGACCACGCTAATGGCCAAAAGTGAAGAATCACCAAAGAGCCTTTTGATGAGGGTGAAAGAGTGGAGTGAAAAAACTGGCTTAAAACACAACACTCAGAAAATGAAGATCATGGCATCTGGTTCTATCACTTGATGGCAAATAGATGGGGAAAATAAGGAAACTGTCAAATTTCATTTTCTTGGGCTCCAAAATCACTGCAGACAGTGACTACAGCCATGAAATTCAAAGATGTTTGCTTGGAAGCAAAGCTATGAAAAACCTAGACAGCATATTCAAAAGCAGAGACATCACCTTGCTGACAAAGGTCCATCTAGTCAAAGCTATGTTTTTTTTCAGTAGTCATGTATGGATGTGAGAATTGGACCATAAATAAGCTGCATGCCAAAGAATTGATGCTTTCAAACTGTGGTGCTGGAGAAGACTCTTGAGAGTCACTTGGTCAACAAGGAGATCAAACCAGTAAATTCTAAAGAAAATCAACCCTGAATATTCATTAGAAGGACTGATGCTGATTCTTTAGCTACCTGATGCAAAGAGCTTACTCATTGGAAAAGACCCTGTTGCTAGGAAAGACTGAAGGCAGGAGGAAAAGGGGACGACTAAGGATGAGATGTTTGGATAGCATCACCAACTCAATGGACATGAATTTGAGTAAACTCTGAGAGATGGTGAAGTACAGGGAAGCCTGGAGTGCTGCACTTCATGGGGTTGCAAATAGTCACACACAACTGAGTAAGTGAACAACAACAATCTGTAGTCATCCTTTCTAAAATATTCAAATAATTCACAGAAAAGTATTAAAGACATTTCAATTTGTAGGAAAAAAATCAAAATAGCAATAATATGCTTATTTTAGATTATTTTGAATCAACAGAAATGTATTAAGGAAAAGTAGTAAAAACTACCTTTATATTCACCATAGACATATATCCAAAACAAAATGTAATAGAAACAATTATTATTTACTCACTGGCCACTCCCCATCCTGAGAATTCATTATCAAATACTCTCACAGCAGGGATAAAGAGGAGAATAAACGGTCTCCTTTTGGTCTATGCCACAACTGTTCGATCCTTGCAAATTTCTTAAACTACTTGTATTGAGCAGGCCAAAAATGTTTTTTGAGTTTTTCCACAAGATGTAACATCTTATGAAAAAACCTGAATGACACTATATCATCTTAAGATTAAGAATGTTATTGATAATCTTGAATGATTAATCTTTTCTAAATGAATAAAAATTTCAAGATTCCAATATGGAAGATAACCTAGTGTAGCAACTGAAAATCTTTGGCATTGATTTGTAACAGGAAACATGCAACATAATAGAATCCTTTCAAATGAAATACTTAAGGAAAAATAAATTATCTTGGCTACTTGCAAATTCGCTACCAAATTAAACTTTAGTGAATTTTTCATGTCTATAGGCATATGTGCGGAGATAAATTGTAAGATAAGGACAAACACAACTGCAGCAGTCTATCACTTAAGTTGCAATCAAAAATAAGCAGCCATATTCATATATATATTCATGAACCTACATGAACAATGAGACATCTAATGCCTTTTAATTAAAATGAAAAATGGAATCAACTTACTATAAGAATCTAATATTAAATTACACAAACCAAGATTTTAAATGCACTAAATATTTAGAGGTATACCTATGAAAAGTGGATCCTCGGTAGATGAACTATAAAACATAAGTCAAATATTGTTGCTTTTCTTATCCTGATCCATAACCTCCATGTTATTATTGTTACACGTTACTGCTATATCGCCATGATTATGTTTAGTTTTCTCACATTTTTTAATCTTAGTTTCCCCCCTGTTAGAAAACACTACCCTTTAAAGTAAAATATCCATGACTTTAAACAAGATAAATAAGTCAAAAGAACTGACCAAATAATTTGTAAAATTAGGTTCCTATAGACCTAGAATTACAGATGGAATTACCCCATTTCATATGAGAAATGAGACGCATATGATCTTCAAGTCCTCCTAGAAACATCTTCTACATTATAAAAAGCAATGCTTTAAGTGGTTTTGTGGGATAGAGAAGGCAGTACTAAGGATGACATATGATAGCAGAAATCAGCCTCTCAGCCCTCAATATTAATCTGATGTCAAATGCAGCAGGGTCAATGCATCATACATTTATGTGATCAAGTAAATTGCTAGAAGCAAATTTGACATTAAGATGATAAACACAGCTATTAACAGAAATCAGGGTCTATGGTAATCAGATCCAATAAGCTAATTAATCTTAGCTCTGTCACAAAGATTCCTTGAGAGTGGAATGATAACCTAAAGCATAAGTAGCACATTTCGAATTATTTAATCTTCTGTCTCCTATGAGGTAAACATGAGATGGATAGGGCCACAGTCACTGGGATTAAATGCTCTTCTTTTCAAGGCCTATTCTGGGAGTCTGTACAGGAGTACATTGTTAGTCTAGCTCCAAGACAGTCAGGATATGAAATTATCTAAATAATTGATTGTTATCATAAAATGAAATATGATCGATTTTTACTTTGGTAAAGCTACAAATTACTTTAAGCATTAAAAAGAAGAAAATCAAGTCTGGGCCTCAATGAAACAGCATTGGCAGATCACACTAAAGTAGGGGGAGAGGCAGCAATCTTTCCATAATACCAACATGGTCCGAATAGGGATTATGTCAGCCAGAGTAGCATAGACACTAGTCATCTGCACAAGTGAAAATAAGTCATCGACCTACACAGTCCTCTTTTAACAATAAAGATGAATAATTCACATTGATTTGACTGAAAATATAATAAACTCATTTTCTAAAAAAATATACACACAACTGTCTGATTTTCTAAAAATATTTGTAAATTAATGCATCCTTGAAGCAGACTTTTTTTTTAAGCATATTTGCCATAAATTGAATGAAAAGTTTTAACATCTTTTACTAGAATGAAGTAATGAGTTCATAAATGCCTTAACCACTGCTTTCAGAAAGAACCAATTCCTCAGCCTACCTTATCACAAAATCATTACAAATGTGTGGAAACATTATGAGCCTTCTTATCTTTGGTTTGAAAGTTTTCTTACCAGGGCCTAAAGTGGTATAAAGAAAAAGATAGCTAAAACTCGACATATACTAAACTAACATATACTATAACTCCATAATTTTCAGTAAATTATCAAGGATATGTATACATATATACAAATATTAAATGCATATTAATATACATATCAAGAAACACATAAAACATTAAGTATTTTAAAGTTCTATAAGCAGATTGGGATAACTGTCTTTAGAAGTTATTTCTGGTATTTAATTGGCTTTATTTTATTAAATTATTTATGTGCAACATAAAAATATTTTGCTGTAATTGAAGCCCATGTTTTATAGCTTTAATCTCTGCAAAAATTGAAACAGTTCCTAATTTTTAAAACCTGAAAATTTCTTCTTGTGCTTGAAAATGGTTAACTTTCCCCTCAGCCTTTTCTTCAGATTAAGTAACTTTTAATTAAATAATTCACATTTTCCTGTTCCCTCAATCATCTCTAAATCAGTTCCTCAAATTCTTCTACCCATCTTAAAATAGAGCAAATCAAACCTACCCTGAGATTCTACTAATTAACCGTGCTTGGGACAGATTATTTTTCTACTTTTGTATATCTTTTTCTTGATAAAATGAATCAGTAAGTTTTTGTTTATTTTTAAAGATACTGCCCTGATATTTCCCAGTCTTTTTCAGTTGCTTTAGGGCCAAATTATTCATATTCTTATATAACTAAATTTCTCTGGGATTCTGAGAAATCAAAGCAGTAAGAGAATACAATTATACAGGATCTTTGACTGCAACAACAACAAAAAGTGTGCCTATTCATTAAGATCTACTCTGCTCAGATGTGTATTTTTTAAAATGCATTTTACGAAAGAGAAAAAATAAATCAGTAATCCTTACCCCAAATTTATAGGCCTTGTTAGCACAATAAAATAAGCTTGTCATAATTAGAAGCTATTCCTTTTTCTGGGAGTTTTGTTAACAGGCAACAAAAATTATACAGTACCAGAAGATGTTCACAGCAGCCCAGCAGTTACTTCTCATTTTCTCATTAAACATTCCATATGCATCCACCAAGTCATTACAACATTCCACATATCTGTCAACCTTTGCCAGGCTATCACATACAAGCCTGCACCCTAAGACGATTCTTATGAAATATTCATAAACATTTTCAAGTTACAAATTTCTCTCATTCAAGGTAAGATTTAATGGCAACACTTTCCTGAACAAGTTAATGAGAACTCTTCTCTAGTAATAAACGAGCTCAGATACACAAGTGGCCCATGATTTCACCAGGCACTTCGGTCAGAAACAAATTCAACACTGATTCACACTCAGCTTTCTTTTGTTTAGGTGCCTAAGGCAATGTCTTCCTGGCTGTCAGCAATCTGATAAAAACATCAAAATTCAGTCAACGTGGATGAAGAGTGATTTAACTTTAACGACCATATCCAACCCACCAATTGATTTTTACCATATTTCAGGGAGAATATCAAGTGATATTTTTATCCCTTAAATCAAGTCAGATTTTGGACTGCTAAAATGGTAAATCTGAATTCTGATTCGTATGCCTGATTAACTAAGAGCAGAAGCCTACTGAAAGACTCCCGACAGAAATGGGAAATCTTGGTCAAATGGAAAGCATGAAAGCATGTTTGGTACCCACTCAATTTGTTCTCTTTGGGCGGGGGGCGAGGGCAGATAGGCTAAATTAACATTGAAACAGAGGCATTTGCAGGCACCTGTTGAGAATCCTGATTTAGTCCACTCACACCACAACCCTCCCCCAAATTTTTATTTTGAAGATTTCAATTTAAATGAACAATATAGCAGGATTAACACTCACATACTAATCACCCAGCTTCTCCAGATGTTATTTATCCCCACATTGCTGTTTACCACATATAGCGTTCTCACTCTGAACCATTCGAAAGTAATCTGAAAACTCTTTGTTTAGTTGTGAAGAACCATCATCAAAGCCACAGTGGTGCTGATGTCTGAGAAAAGGCACTTAAAGTTTCATTCATAAACACAGATACCTTAACAAGCTCTGGGAAGCAAAAAGTGCGCTGGATTTGGAATGACAGCCTCAGCCCTTCTGTGTAACAAGTACGGTACTGAGTAAGACGCTCAAAAATCTCAGAGACTAAGTTACTCACTGTAGAGCCAGGATCATGCCTACCTCACTAGGATTTTGTTAGCACTATGAGTGTTTATATGAAGTAAAGTATCTGAAAGAAAAATACATTGTTACACAAATATTATTCAGCAAACTATGTTACTTAAAATCTCCAGTGACAATAAGAATTACCTGGTTACAATAAGAAAGCAATAGACCTTTGTTGAGTATTTACTATAAGCTAGATGAATTTAATTACACTGGTTTTACAAGAAATTAAGTCTCATTGAGATGAAAAGATTTGAAGACTGACTCATAGTGATTGAAGTGGTAGACCTGGGATCCCTGGGAGGAGGGCATGGCAATCTACTCCAGTATTCTTGCTGGAAAAATCCCAGGGACAGAGGAACCTGGCAGGCTACAGCCCACAGGGTCACAAAGAGTCAGACATGATTGAAGTGATTGAGCACACAATAGATTTAGACTAAACTGAAAATTACTTTAAAAACCTGTAACAGCAAAGTTATTTTCAACCTGCACATTATTAAAACCACAAAAACTTTATTCTTAACTATAATACATATTAGGCTATAAAACCTTCCCAATAACTTTGCATAAACACAGTAAAAACATATTTTGAGTTAAAAAGCAATTTAATGAATATTTATGAAAATAAATTAACATATGTTAATAGTTACTTATTAAAATAATATTTTATTGAGTATATATTGTTTTCAAAGTTCAAGTGAAAATATTTTAAGCTTATGTAGCTACATTAAGATTTTATAGCTTATTAAAGGTTAATTTTTTTTATAAAATAAGTACACTAAATTAAAAAATAGATACAATATATTGTGTAGCTATAATTTTAACTAAATAAATTTTAGGGAGAGGTATTTTTTCCCCCCAGTTACTAATATTTTTCAATGCTATTTTCTTCCAGAAGTAATTTAAGTCTGTCTTCACATATCTCACAGCAACAACAAATTAGTAAAATCCAAGTTGCTGCTCAGAACCAATGTATTCCTGAGCAAGGTAGTAATCTATTTTTACCATAAGAAAATGAATGATGAAAAAAAAAGCAAAAGGAAAGAATTTAGAGTCATACAGTGATTAACAGTTATGTAGTTTTTTTTTTTTTAACTTTGTTAATGTGGAGCAAAGGATTTATCTGTTCTATAATTAAAACAAGTTGTTAATATCCATGACCTCTTTGAAATATCAACATAAAAGTGAAAGAACTATGCAAAATTTCCAAGTCAGTTTTAGGATACTGTAAAAGCAAATACATAAGAAAATCTTAAACTAAAGTTTCAATGTCATGATCATTCCTGAAATAATCTAAACCCTTTACTGAAGTACTGAGCTTTAAACAAACAAGGCTGGGATTAAACCATTTAGAAAATGATAAGGTCTTAAATTTTTGACCACACAGAATGGTGACCAATAAGAAAAATGGAATTCAAGTAGAAAATGCAGTAATTAAACAAAATATTAGCTTTCTTTTAATAAGTGTTTAGTATATTCTTGGCATTGTGTTAAGTACTTACGTGTATAATTAATTTTGACAACAGCCTTATGATATAGAGGCAATTTCATGATACTGTTGGAATCATATATGATACCTCAATTTTCAAAGTTTAAAATTTGTTTATATAACTACTTTATAATAGTAATACAGTTTCAATTTCTAAAACAATATTATTTTTTAATATTATATAATTCCATTACCTGACAAAAAAAATCTATGCATTAAAATGCATATTGAAGAATATAAAAATCAAAAGCGCCTACTGCCCTGTTAGGTTATATTTTATATTCATCCTTAATAGTCTAATTATATTTACTTTTAACATTCATTTTTCTGCTTATTTATACCTGTCTTAAGCCACAAAAATCATTAGAGACAACTTTATTTTATTTATTTTTATGGTTTGAGATGCTACATGGTATCAGCATAATTTTTTACTGTTAATGCAAGAAATGCAATCTTAAAAGATTGTATTTCTGTAAGTGACTTAAGTATATTATTATATTCAGTTCAGTTTTGCAAGTTTGAGAGAGCTGTCATTCCCCATTATTCAATTCATATCCTTTCTCTTTAGAATCTTATTCAGATTTTAAGGGCTTACTAAGAATAACTTGTATTTATTAAAAATCGTGCATGCATTTTAAGATTTAATATTCATATAAAATGCAAGTTGGGATTATTTTATCACCACTTTGTGAATTAAAAAAAATTTTTCAAAAACCTGAGGTTTTAGATAATATTCCAAAGTCACACAGACATCAAACAGAAGAGCTAGAAATTAAGCTAGTCTCTTCCATCTTTGAATCCTGCCATGCTGTGCTTCACTATTCAAAACAAATCACCCTGTGAATACAGAAGACAACACACTGGAAAGACTGGGAAACCCATCTACAGTAGGATAAAAGTAAAAACTCAACCACACAGAGAGAGGGAAAAACTGAAATGTGAAAGGATAGCTCAGGATTACCTCAGCGCCAGATGTCATCATCATCGAGAGAGCTACACTGGTGTGACAAATAAGTTCTCAAAAATTAAAATACATCTAAAGCTTACACTTTCAGATTTTAGAGTGATACATAATGTATAAAACACATTTCTGAGACATGAGTAGTTTTAGGGAGTTAACTGTGCCTTGCTGTCTGACTTTAGTCGCTTCAGTGTGTCCGACTCTTTGCGACCCCATGGACTGTAGCCCACCAGGCCTCTCTGTCCATGGGATTCTCCAGGCAAGAAGATTGGAGTGGGCTGGCATTTCCTCCACCAGGAGGTTTTCTAGACCCAGCTATTGGACCCACGTCTCCTGTGTCTCCCACATTGACAGGCAGATTCTTTACCACTGAGCAACCTGGGAAGCCCAAGGAGTTAATCAAAGGGGATCAACTGTCATTTTCTTTCTTTCCTCCTATCTTTCCTTCCTTCCTTTCTCTCTGGCTTCTTTCTTGATTTATGCCTTTCTTAGTTTATAACATTTAAGACAAAGAAAATACTCAGTTCATTTTTTTTTGCTACCAAACTTGCAGGAATGCATGGGGGTGATTTACACTTAACATATTACAAAAAGATACATGAAAAACTCAATCTTTCTAATAAATAATGTCACTTGTTATGATTTCACAATATTAAAATGGTTAGTAAAATTAAATTATATGATCATGTAGGTAACACACAGGCATGACTTCTAAATTATGGGATTCATTCACAACAGACTCAAGACTTGCAGATATACCTTCATTTGTTTTAAGCCATGAAAAAACTTTAATATTAGGAATAAGGTTGGAAGCATTCAGGATTAATTATTCTTGTTCTTAATGGCCTGGCATGCTGCAGTCCATGGGGTTGGAGTCAATGGGGTTGACAGAGTGACTGAACTGAACTGAACTGAAAATCAGATTGCTAAATAGCAGAATAACACTCAGTCTAGCTTTTTCACTATAACTTATAATTGAAGTTGTACTTCAACAGAAACTACCTTTTGTAGATATGGTAATATTTGATCTAAGTCATTTAGAAAAATAACTAAAGTCAGTCAGTGGAAAATGGAAAGCATTCTGATTTAAAAAATAATAGCACATTTGGCTTTTAAATGCTTTAAATCATTGTTTTCTGATTTTGTGTTCTAGTCATGACCATGTTTTCCGTGACCAATGGAGCAGCTCTAGACTCATAGTTATAAAATATGGAGTATTGGTCTTTTTTAAGTATTTCTGAGAACAGGGCATGAAGTACCTCATTAAATCAGCCAGTGAACAAACTTACCCTTTATAAGTATCAAGATAGTGTTCACTTTTTTTTGTTCATGAAATGCCTTAAAAAATTGCCTTAAAAATGAAGTGTGCTTCCATGTACAAAACATACGTAAAATATCATGAAGTGACACTAAATTAAATGTTTGTTTTTTAATCTGAAATATTCAGAGACTGTCATGTAAATAAATCTGCTAGCTTCATCAATAGCAGGGAAAGTTATAATGTGTCAAAAGTTTCAATAAGGAAGGAGTATTTTTCTGCTTTTGCATCCTTCCAACCTCACTGTCATATGACACATAAAGCTCTACCAGTGTACACATACATATACCACACACACAAACACACACACACACACACGCAATGAATGTTTTAGCTTCAAAAAAATATTGAATTCCTTTTCTATGTACATTGTTGTACTATTATACTAGGTACTACATATTGTGATGCTAATTATTAGATAAGCACATCATATTTTAACTTTGGGATATAAAAAATTAAATTTTAGAAGTACCATCTTAAACTTCTACCACACAGAGTAAACGCTGTTCTCTAGTAACTGAAATAAAGAAAATTAATTCTTTTGAGTGCAGTTATCCTGGGGATTGAATAAATATCAGAAAAAATAGGAGATTGGGGTAAATGAAACTTATAGTTCAGCAAATATGAAAAGCGTGCAAACACTTTATGTGAGGTTAGTTTAAAAATACACTCTTTCTCCACACTTACTTTACCTAGAGAATTTCTTAATGACCTTATTGTCCATTTAATGAGTACTGATTGGTAAATCACCAAATATAGAGATTTCTTCACTAAACCCCCAACTCAATGTTTTAAATTTACTTATTTTGTAGATGAAGTTGTGTTTGAAATTCAAATAGTATGAAGTTTACTTTTTCTTAATCTGTTAGAAACAATCTGTTTGAAAATATCAACACATAACAGTTGCTTTCTATTCCTCATTTCTTTACCAGCTCTTCCAAAAGGCCCAAGTCTTTAAGCATGCTTTATGGAGTTGAGTGGCAGCTGGTTAACTTGCACACTGGCCAAACAATGTATAATTGATATTAAAATATAAATCTTATCTGATGAATAGATAGGAAACTTTCATTTGTAGGAAGTTACAAAATCATTTGGATTTCTAAAACATTAAAATTGTCATTATAAGGATAAAAATATATAAAAAATGTAAAATCCAGCTAATATTTGCTAGTATTTTACTATCTAACTGTGAGTACTAAGATTATACCCTGTTACTCCATTTATGAAAAAATAGCAACAGCATTTACAAATATTTTTCTGTAACTCCACTATGACCAGAAGACATAAGATATTTATACATTTGTAATTTTACCATATGCAAATGTGACTCCTATAAGACTTGGGGCTTAAATGTGGTATGGACCCAGACAATGGCCCGACTTCCACATTTCTGAGGGATTTACTTGATTTCTAGTTGCCATGGAGTACATAGTAATTTTTTTTTTTTACTATTGCTTTTCAGGAAAATGATTAAAGGAAAGCCAATAGCTTTTTTTATATTTTATAAAATAAATTTCATACTCAAGAGCTATTTAGCAATTTGGGAATTTGCAAGGGTTTTAGAATCTGCTGTACTGTATCTCAGATTGTCACTGAGACAAATCTAAGTGAATCCATTATGATGTATAAGAGAGTATTTTGTCCTACAGCTTAAAGAATTAAAGCACTCTCTTATAAAATAACCTGCTATAAATACCAAGTACAAAGAAACCTTTCCTGTAAGGTTTAAGCATAAGGAACCTAGCACAAGCTAGTTGTGAGGAACTTGCTTGACCCTTTCCTGAAGCAACTAAGAGCAGACATCAATGCACAAAGCTAGAAACCATCTGCCTTTTACGGTTCCTGTAACAAATATGGGGATTTTCCCATCAATCCCTCTCTAGAGACTAAATTAACACATACATATAATTTATGATATAAACTAATGAGACCGGTTCTTTCTTGGCTGTAGATTATTTTCTATTCATTTTAGGAGATAATATCACAATTATGCTTCCCCTTTGCCCTCTCCATCTCAGATGCAGAGATCCCCTCTTCCTCATTTTTGAACTATGACTTAGATACTACTCCACAGTTAAAATATGATTAACTTTTCTCTTTACTCAGTCAGCCCCATGTTCCCAGTCCAGATGCTCATTTAGAATCATGATTAACAGTTGTAATTCACATAGAAGTCAATTGGTCCTCTTTTTTTCAACCTAGCCATATTGCTGTATTACCTCTCTTTTCAATTTCAACCTCAGAATATATTTGATGGACAGGTGAAGCAAGTTCAGCTCTAATCATGCTATATAACTTTGTCTACTCCATGCTTTCTTTTTTCTTTACAGTGGGAATGTATTTTAACAGATATGGTATCAGTAATTGTATAATCTCTGTGACAATTACAGAAAACAAAGTTACCTAGAATAGAATTTGAAATGTTAAAGAAAGGATGCTCTATCTTCTTTGCCTAGAAGAAAATGCCAAGCTTGTCACGAGACTTTGTCTGGAGGGGAATATTTCATAGACCTCTCTGTTAAATCATTTCATAGGCCTGTAAGGAGGGTGATCAGGGAAAATGTACCGGGTTCTTAATAACTGTGTCCTATTCTAGATAAACCACTATCTCACTACTTTATGAAACTCATCTAATGGTTTCATAATAGAGGAAAACAATAGAATGGGAAAGACTAGAGATCTCTTCAAGAAAATTAGAGATACCAAGGGAATATTTCATGCAAAGATGGGCTCAGTAAAGGACAGAAATGGTAGGGACCTAACAGAAGCAGAAGATATTAAGAAGAGGTGGCAAGAATACACAGAAGAACTGTACAAAAAAGATCTTCACAACCCAGATAATCACGATGGTGTGATCACTTACCTAGAGCCAGACATCCTGGAATGTGAAGTCAAGTGGGCCTTAGGAAGCATCACTACGAACAAAGCTAGTGGAGGGGATGGAATTCCAGTTGAGCTATTTCAAATCCTGAAAGATGACACTGTGAAAGTGCTGAACTCAATATGCCAACAAATTTGGAAAATTCAGCAGTGGCCACAGGACAGGAAAAGGTCAGTTTTCATTCCAATCCCAAAGAAAGGTAATGCCAAAGAATGCTCAAACTACTGCACAATTGCACTCATCTCACATGCTAGTAAAGTAATGCTTAAAATTCTCCAAGCCTATAGGGTTATCATTACCATCTTTCTGAATTCCATATATATGTGTTAGTATACTGTATTGGTCATGTCAATGTATGACAAAAGCCACTACAATATTGTAAATTAATTAGCCTCCAACTAATAAAAATAAATGGAAAAAAAAATTCTCCAAGACTGGGTTCAGCAATACGTAAACTGTGAACTTCCAGATGTTCAAGCTGGTTTTAGAAAAGGCAGAGGAACCAGAGATCAAATTGCCAGCATCTGCTGGATCATCGAAAAAGCAAGAGAGTTCCAAAAAAACATCTATTTCTGCTTTATTGACTGTGCCAAAGCCTTTGACTGTGTGGATCACAATAAACTGTGGGAACTTCTGAAAGAGATGGGAATACGAGACCACCTGACCTGCCTCTTGAGAAACCTGTATGCAGGTCAGGAAGCAACAGTTAGAACTGGATATGGAACAGACTGGTTCCAAATAGGAAAAGGAGTACGTAAAGGCTATATATTATCACCTGCTTATTTAACTTACATGCAGAGTACATCATGAGAAACGCTAGACTGGAAGAAGCACAAGCTGGAATCAAGATTGCCAAGAGAAATATCAACAACCTCAGATATGCAGATGACACCACCCTTATGGCAGAAAGTGAAGAAGAACTAAAGAGTCTCTTGAAGAAAGAGAAAGAGGAGAGTGAAAAAGTTGGTTTAAAGCTCAACATTCAGAAAACTAAGATCATGGCATCCAGTACCAGCACTTCACAGCAAATAGATGGGGAATCAGTGGAAACAGTGACTGACTTTATTTTTTTGAGCTCCAAAATCACTGCAGATGGTGATTGAAGCCATGAAATTCAAAGACACTCCTTTGAAGGAAAGTTATGACCAACCTAGATAGCATATTAAAAAGCAGAGACATTACGTTGCCAACAAAGGTCTGTCTGGTCAAGGCTATGGTTTTCCCACTGGTCATGTGTGGATGTGAGAGTTGGACTACAAAGAAAGCTGAGCACCAAAGAATTGATGCTTTTGAACTGTGGTGTTGGAGAAGACTCTTGAGAGTCCCTTGGACTGCAAGGAGATCCAACCAGTCCATCCTAAAGGAAATCAGTCCTGGGTATTCATTGGAAGGACTGATGTTGAAGCTGAAACTCCAATACTTTGACCACCTGATGCGAAGAGCTGACTCATTTGAAAAGACCCTGATGCTGGGAAAGATTGAGGGCAGGAGGAAAGGGGACAACACAGGATAATATGGTTGGATGGTATCGCCGACTCAATGGACATGGGTTTGGGTAGACTCCGGGAGTTGGTGATGGACAGGGAGGCCTGGCGTCCTGCGGTTCATGGTTTGGCAAAGAGTTGGACACGCCTGAGTGACTGAACTGAACTGAATGTAAATATTCTCTGGAGCCGTCAAATAAAAAGAAATTGACTGTTTTAATCCATTATCTACTGGTAAGGATTTTGAGTTTGGCCTATAAACATTATTAGAAAAAAAAAATTAAATGCTTTAACATGAATTTTTAGACTGTTTTCTTATAAAATTTATACAAAATCTTCAGAAAAATATAAAGTAGAAATCATCAGTAATTCCATCAACTGAATTTAAATAATTGGCCCCACCACAAACAACATTTTAGTCATCTATATCACTATTAGTTTGAACAATCAGGATTCATATAATATACCACAGTGTTACAGTGGTTCCCCGTTATTCATAGTTTCACTTTTGGAGGTTTCAGATACTCAGTGTCAAAGACCATTCAAAGTATATTAAATGGAAAATTCTCAAAATATGATTCCTAAGTTTTAAATTATGTGCTGTTCTGAGTAGCCTGATGACATCTCAGGCTGGCGCACTCCCTCCAGCCAGGATGTGAATGGTCCTGTTGCCCAGCATATCTACACTGTGTATGCTCTCCTGCCTGATAGTCACTATGCAGCTCTCTAGATGATCAGAGTGACTGTGGAGATATTATACTCACATAATTTTTATCACAGCATATTGTTATAGCTGCTCTATTTTCATTATTGTTGTTAATCTCTTACCATGCCTAATTATAAATTAAATTATATCATAGGTATATATGTATAGGGAAAACCATAATATAAGTACAGTTTGGTGCTATTTGTGGCTTCAAGAATCCATGGGGTTATTGAAATTTATCCCTTGTGGATAAATGGATACTCTATTTTTTTTTCCGCTGTACTTTTAAGCATCCAAAAAGGTACATTCTCCCCCCAAAATTTAGAGGAAGACTTCTTCTGACTATTGGTAATAAAATGTCCTTTAAGCAATTTGAATCACTTGTCTTAAATAAATAATTAGAATATCTAGTCTTATACCATGATCAAAACTGTACCCTTGTTTTAAAATTTCATGTTCTTGCCCCTCTACCAGATTTACACTGTTGTTGGAGGAGTGCACTCTATCTTATTTCCTTCCTTATTCATTTGTGATACTTATCTATAAATTGAAGATAATAATCCATACCTCAACACTATGGTGATCGTAAAGATTAATGTGAAAATACATTAAAAATGTTTAGAAAAATATTTAGCCCACATTTCTAACAATGTTACTTTTAGAAGTAACAATAATAATTATTATATAATTATTATAAATGTCCTCTTTATAACTTATTTGACATCTGAGGATTTTCATATATTTTAAATATGTTTTATGTTGCAATTATTGTACAGTATTCAGCTGTACCAGTCTATAGAATGATTTTCAATGCTAAACTGGATGTATGTCTGTGTGCTTAGTCATGTCCAACTCTTTGCTGCCCCATGGACTATAGCCCTCCAGGCTCCTCTGTCCATGGAATTTTCCAGGCAAGAATACTGGAGTGGATTGCTATTTCCTATTCCAGGGGATCTTCCCATCCAGGGATTGAACTCATGTCTCCTGTGTCTCCTCCACTGGCAGGCAGATTCTTTACCACTAAGCCACATGGGAAACTGAAACTAGATGCATATATCATTTCAAATATTTTCTCACATCATTGGCCATCATGTTTTTATCATACCTGTTTTCCCCCTTAGAATATATTGATTGAAATGGAATTATTCAGTCAAAGTGTGATTATTTTAAGGCCTTTAATACATACTGACAAATTGTCCTACAAAACACTAGTATTAATGTTATCAATGTATATTTTCAAGACCATCTTTAAAATTCTGGCCTGTTATCTATTATCAGACATTGATTTAAGTATAAGGGCATCCTTGGAAAATAATTTTAAAAGGCACAGAATGTTTTCTTGTGTCCTTACAGAGTGTGCCAACAGAGTTCTGGAAACTTTTTTGCTCTTAGGAGTTAGCAAAGCTCATATAGTTTTGAATAAGGTGAAATCTAATATATGTTCAGAACCAGAGCATTCCAGTGACAGAACTACACTGGCTGTTCTCTTTTAATAGGAAAAGAAAATGAACTAAGGAAGAGCACTAGTGACTCTCTATTGTGATGGCTCATTATGAGATACTTAGATTGAACTCCTTTAATTATGTAGATGCATCTAGTGGATGAGTGTTAATAAACTTCTATTTAAATAAAATAAATCAAAACTCTGCCTCTTGTTAGTATATTATACTTTAATTAAATTTCTGAGCACAGCCAGGAACTATGACGTTATGGAGTCGACAAAATTAATCTCTGAGGAATGTAAGTCTGCAAGATACTAGTGTAACATAAAGCACATGGTAATTAGATAATAGATTAGAAGTTTCACAGATGTCATAAGAAGAGGACACTGTGGTTCTCATTTTTACCATTCCAGATAGATGTTATAAAGGGAATGCCAATTTTATGAAGATCCCACAAGCACAATATCTTAAAGATTTTAATATGAAATATTCCATTTTGGAAAAGTTATCTTCCTGTGACACATTATGCCTCTCTCTCTCTCTCCACACTCTCACTCACACACACACACATACATACACTCTCTCTCTCCGTGTAACCCCCACTAAACAAAATTCACCCTACAACCAAATGATGGGCACTGGACTGACCTTATAAAGTAGTGGCAATTTTCCTAATTTCAAGAGTGCAATCCGATTTGTGACATTTTTCACTTTTTTAATCCGCTTTAAGTCATCTGCATTTCCATAACTCACATCAATGACTTCAGCCTGAAAGAGAAGACAAAGAAAAATAAAGCCCTGTCAGGAGAATTAGGGCAATTTGTCCATTTAGTATAACAAAATCATTCATAGTAATTTGAAATGTTCAAAGGAGAAATAATCTCTCTTATGTGTCCCAATCATGACCTTTCTAGTTCTATCAGGGTACAACAATTCTTCTTTGAGAGGTCAATGGAGAAAAAGGTTTAGAGTCATATTTGGTTTTTACTTACACTTCTGGAAAAGTTACAAACCCAGTTTATGTCTCTAAAAGACCATGGAGTTTGGTATATCTATACTCATATTTCTGGAATTTGAATCAGAAAACTGCAAAATTCATTTCCTTAAGGGTCAAAAATAATCATGCCATTCTGAGATGTGGAAACAACTCAAAAGATTCTCTGCTGCTAAGTCACTTCAGTTGTGTCCGACTCTGTGTGACCCCATAGACAGCAATGCACCCGGCTCCCCCGTCTCTGGGGTTTTCTAGGCAAGAACACTGGAGTGGGTTGCCATTTCCTTCTCCAATGCGTGAAAGTTAAAAGTGAAAGTGAAGTCGCTCAGTCGTGTCCAACTCCTAGTGACCCCATGGACTGCAGCCTACTAGGCTCCTCCATCCAAATGATTTTCCAGCCAAGAGTACTGGAGTGGGGTGCCATTGCCTTCTCCGAAAGATTCTCTATGTTACCCAAGTTAAGTACAAAGTGCATGATGCCCAGCTGTTCGGGATGTGCCCATAATCCAGCAGTGACAACCCCCTGGGTTATGTAGTATACAACCTGTACAGCCGCACATACTATCATGATATCCAAAACTTCAGAATATGCCCCCAAACAACTATTTCTGTCACCTTTCCCATGAGGTCCCTAGAGTTATATTTTATATCAATATTTCTCACTTTTAAAGTCTCTTTCATTGACATATAAGTTGTTGCCTTCCCAGAACTTTTAATGGGAATCCTCTGATGTAGTTATTTCCTTCCCCACTGGAAAAGTACTGCCCTGAGAGTTTGATACAGCATACACCTATAGCCAAGATGATTTCTTTCAGCTTTACTTTCTGTTAATTCTAATTCAAATAAAGCTGTTATGCTTTCCATATTGTGCTGCACTCAATATGCCAGCAAATTTGGAAAACTCAGCAGTGGCCACAGGACTGGAAAAAGTCAGTTTTCATTCCAATCCCAAAGAAAGGCAATGCCAAAGAGTGTTCAAACTACCACACAATTGCGGTCATCTCACATGCTAGTAAAGTAATGTGCAAAATTCTCCGAGCCAGGTTTCAACAGAATGTTAATCAAGAACTTCCAGAGGTTCACGCTGGATTTAGAAAAGGCAGAGATCAAATTGCTATCATCTGTTGGATCATCGAAAAAGCAAGAGAGCTCCAGAAAAACATCTACCTCTGCTTTATTGACTACGTCAAAGCCTTTGACTGTGTAGGTCACCACAAACCTTGGAAAATCCTTAAAGAGATGGGAATACCAGAACACCTTACCTGCTTGCTAAGAAATCTGTACGTGGGTCAAGAGGCAGCAGTTAGAACCAGACATGGAACAACAGGCTGGTTCCACATTTGGAAAGGAGTATGTCCAGGCTATATACTGTCATCTTGCTTATTTAACTTAAATGCATAGTATATCATGTGAAATGCTGGGCTGGATGAAGCACAAGATGGAATCAAGATTGCCGGGAGAAATATCAATAACCTCAGATATGCAGATGACACCATTCTTACAGCAGAAAGCAAAGAGGAACTGAAGAGCTTCTTGATGATGATGAAAGAGGAGAGTGAAAAAGCTGACTTAAAACTAAACATTCAGAAAACTAAGATCATGGCATCCTGTCCCATCACTCCTGGCAAGTAGATGGAGAAACATTGGAAATAGTAGCAGACTTTATATTCTTGGGCTCCAAAATCACTGCAGGTGATGACTGCTGCCATGAAATAAAAAGACACTTGCTCCTTGAAGAGCTCTTTGACAAAGCTATGATCAGCCTAGGCAGTGTATTAAAAAGCAGAGACATTACTTGGCTGACAAAGATCTATCTAGTCAAAGCTATGGTTCTTCCAGTAATCATTTATGAATGCAAGAACTAGATCATAAAGAAAGCTGAGTGCTGTAGAATTGATGCTTTTGAACTGTGGTGTTGGAGAAGACTCCTGAGAGTCCCTTGGACTGCAAAGGAGATCCAACCAGTCCATCCTAAAGGAAATCAGTCCTCAATATTCATTGGAAGGACTAATGCTGAAACAGAAGCTCCAATACTTTGGCCACCTAATGCAAATAACTGATTCATTGGAAAAGACCCTGATGCTGGGAAAGATTGAAGGCAGGAGGAGAAGGGCACAGCAGAGGATGAGATGGTTGGATGACATCACTGACTCAATGGACATGAGTTTTAGCAAGCTCTGGGAGTTGGTGATAGACAAGGAGGTCTGATGTGCTGCAGTTCATGGGGTCTCAAAGATTCGGGCATGACTGAGCTACCGAAATGAACTGATGTCTTCCAATGATAAAATTATAATAAAAAATTTGCTGTTTCAAAATATAGCATATCTATGTTGAGGTGTTGATAAAAAAAAAAATGAGTGGTGGTAAATAACGAAAGAATGGAGATGAAGAATTCAGATGTCCAACTTCCCATCCTTCTCAGTCGGCACTAACATACTTCAGTCGGGTGTATACAAAGTGCCTCCACAGAAGGCTCATTTGAAGAATACTTGAGCACAAACAAGAGATGAGTAAATCTATTTAAGGAAACATTTGTGGCATGAAATATTTCCTTTGCCATTACATTCATCTGCACCTGTGGAAAAATTTACTAATACGTTAAAACCAATTTCAAATATTATCTAGCTGATGAACTGTAGCTCTCTGATGTCCAATTTTATGTGAATTTATCTACTTTTGATCCCCAGGGTGATCTATTTCTGCCTCTCTTAAGACTTTTATCTTTATATATACATGTGTCTAACAGTTTCAATATCAATTACAGTATAATTTCCTCAGTAAAGGGCCCATCACACACCTATTTTCATCCAGGTGTCCAACATACACTACTAGTCTATCTATCTTGAATTGAAATAATTACAGTATCTCCTAAAAGTTAAGTTATGGTACTTTCCAATATATTTGCCAAGAGAATTTAATTGTTAAAATTACTTGTTACAGTGGCTCTTGATCATAATTTTGCCCCTAATAAAATGTCTTATTCATTTGACTTTTTAGTTTACTGATACCATTACCATATAAATAATTATTGATGCACAATTTTAAAGCACAATTAAATGATCACATAACATTAATGATTACAATGCAAAAATGAGAATTCATTTTTTCCATTTCAACTTTGCAAGCTCTCTACTAATTATGATTCACTGATAGCACCTTTAAACAGGGATATTATTCAATTGGCTATATTAATGAATATAGTTTCATATTTAGGAGAAGTGGGTGGGGGGCTATACTGGTCTGAGAGGATATAGCCAGACTATGATTTTGCTTTTGTACATACCAGAAAGCTAATAAAACACAAGCCTGTAAAAGGCATTTACGTTATTGGAAAGTAGCAACAGCTGCATAAACAATAGTGATTTCAATTAAAGAACTCTTCAGCTCATCTTCTATAAATAGTACATACAATATCAATGATTAAGCATTTTAACATATATGAGGGTTTCTTCCCCACACAAATATTCCCCAGCACAGGCATCATTTTAATAATTTATTGTGGTTTTTGTACTTTTAGGCTATGCATTAAAAGTCAATAATTACAGAAGTCTCAATGCTCTGACGACCTGACAGGTGATAATAAAAGTTACCTATTGCCTTTACAGGATGCTTCTGAATTAGGTCCTTTCTGAAAGTCTTTCCTATTTACCTCCAAATCACAGCTGCAGGAAAGCACTGAATTTTTCTGAGACAAATCAGTATACAGCAATATGATAAAATGTCAAGCCATTTTTCCCAACCATGCTTGTTGCTACAATGAACCTCTTCTTATTGTGTGTATTCTGTCACACTAGAAAATAGCCCACTTACCCAGCTGGGATACTAAGTTTACATTCAAACACCAGGATTAAATCACCTCTGAGTAGTCTTCGGGAAATGCCAAGTGATAGAAACCTAGGTGCTTGTTGAACTATTCACTTTATGTGCACCAGTTTTTCCCTGACGCATAGGAAAGTGTAAACGAGAGTTGCAAAATAAGACAGAGATATCTCTGTTTTTTTTTGTAACCAGAAAGAAATGTCAAAAAGTCTACACATTAACTTTTATTTAAATGTTATATGCTAATTTTTGAACAAAGAAATTTAAAAAAACAATTGGAATAGAAAAATTTTTATATATTGTTAAAAAAGAAAAAAGGTATTAGAATTAAAATAGATAGTAGTGGGCCACATAAAAAAACAGCTAAAAGGATATGAGAACACTTTAGAAATGAATATTAAAGTACAATTATCTTCCATTCATTGTAAAATACGTAATTAGAAGATAATGAGCAATGCTTAAAATAATGAGAAATGCCTAAAAATCAAAACATTAAAAAGTGACATTCTATAACATAAAATGTTGTATGGGAAAATGGAAAGATTATTCACAGAAGAAGCTACAGAAGAGAATGAACAAGAGAAAAGAATAGAATTGGTATAGTCTGTAATCAACTGAATAAAATAAACAGAACAACAGAAAGTAGCAAGGTCAGAGAAGTGTTTCTGGGGTGCGCCACCTGCTGGGGGCCTGGGCTCCACTTTGAGGAACAATCCAGTGCCATGTTTCTCTTTCTACCTGTGGTAGCAAAATTTATTCATGCTTATGAAATGATGTATGCCTTAAATTTTTCAGAATTGACATTTTCAACCAAATCAATCACTTTGAATCCTCCTAGTTTTTCTCTAAGAGAGATTCTGAATGTACAGAATGTTTGAAAAGCCTGCTTTAGCTAAAACAGTAATTTTCTACTCAAAGTCACAAATGGTAAATCCAAGCAGTTCTCATCCTGACAAAATAAAGGGTTATCAGAAGTACTATTCATTTAAATACAAGTTTTACTTTAGAAATTTACTGCTATCTTACATAATCTAGCTTTTGAATATTCTTCAAATTAAAGTGCTTATGCTTATTAAAAACATAAAATCAAAATCATCTTCCCTGTTTACTGTTATCCTTTCTAAAACAAAAAATAGCTAGTAAAAAAGAAAAACATGATAGTAAAGTAATGCTAAAAATTCTCCAAGCCAGGTTTTAACACTACTTGAACCGTGAACTTCCAGATGTTCAAGCTGGATTTAGAAAACTCAGAGGAACCAGATATCAAATTGCCAAATTCTGTTGCATCATGGGAAAAGCGAGAGTTCCAGAAAAATATCTACTTCTGCTTTATTGACTATGCTAAAGCCTTTGACTGTGTGGATCACCACAACTGTAGAAAATTCTGAAAGAGATGGGAATACCAGACCACCTGACCTACCTCTTGAGAAATCGGTATGCAGGTAAGGAAGCAATAGTTAGAACTGGACATGGAACAACAGACTGGTTCCAAATAGGAAAAGGAGTACATCAAGGCTGTATATTGTCACCGTGCTTATTTAACTTATATGCAAAGTACATCATGAGAAACGCTGGGCTGGAAGAAGCACAAGCTGGAATCAAGATTGTCAGGAGAAATATCAATAACCTCAGATATGCAGATGACAACACCCTTATGGCAGAAAGTGAAGAAGAACTAAAGAGCCTCTTGATGAAAGTGAAAGAGTAGAGCAAAAAAGTTGACTTAAAGCTCAACATTCAGAAAACTAAGATCATGGCATCTGGTTCCATTACTTCATGGGAA
Source organism: Cervus elaphus (assembly GCF_910594005.1). NCBI lineage: Eukaryota > Metazoa > Chordata > Mammalia > Artiodactyla > Cervidae > Cervus > Cervus elaphus. The sequence continues at coordinate 27,883,602 of NC_057833.1, read as the reverse complement.
ATAGATGGGGAGACAGTGGAAACAGTGACAGACTTTATTTTGGGGGCTCCAAAATCACTGCAGATGGTGATTTCAGCCATGAAATTAAAAGATGCTTACTCCTTGGAAGGAAAGTTGTGACCAACCTAGACAGCATATTAAAAAGCAGAGACATTACTTTGCCAACAAAGGCCTGTCTAGTCAAACCTATAGTTTTTCCAGTAGTCATGTATGGATGTGAGAGTTGGACTATAAAGAAAGCTGAGTGTTGAAGAATTAATGCTTTTGAACTGTGGTGTTGGAGAAGATTCTTGAGAGTTCCTTGGACTGCAAGGAGATTCAACCAGTCCATCCTAAAGGAGATCAGTCCTGAGTGTTCATTGGAAGGACTGATGCTGAAGCTGAAACTCGAATACTTTGGCCACCTCATGCAAAGAGTTGACTCACTGGAAAAGACCCTGATGCTGGGAAAGATTGAAGGCAAAAGGAGAATGGGATGACAGAGTAAGAGATGGTTGGATGGCATCAGCATCACCGACTCAATGGACATGAGTCTGAGTAAACTCTGAGAGCTGGCAATGGACAGAGAGGCCTGGCGTGCTGCAGACCATGGGGTCGCAGAATAGGACACAACTGAGTGACTGAACTGAACTGAATAATGAAGAGTTCAGAATTCGAATATTGTTAACATTTTATTAGCTCTTCTTTTTCAAGTAAACTGAATGGTTTTCCATCATAGATCTTATTCTGAAAATCACATTTAAAATATGAAAGCCAATGCTGCTTCTTCCCACCCCTGTGGTGTGGCAGACATCACTAATCAATCATCACCCTTTCAAAAGCCTCTAAATACTATTCTCGCTAATAGAGACCAGTTAAGACGGGGTTGACATCAGCATGCAGTTATACAAATATTTAGTTTTTAGTATGAACTAAGTATTAATAATTTAAATAACATTTATTTAAAATATTTACTAGTTTGGATAGCTGTAGACCTAATCATTTAAAATGGACTCCCAACCAATAAGAAGAGAAACCAGCTCATGTGCTAAATAAATACATTCAGCATGAAGTCTGGGACACATAATCCATTCTGCTAATATATAATGCATATCTATCTAAAGGAGCATAAGCTGGAATCAATATTGCTGTGAGAAATATCAATAACCTCAAATATGCAGATGATATCACTCTTATGGCAGAAAGCGAAGAGGAACTAAAGAACCTCTTGATGAAAGTGAAAGAACAGAGTGAAAATGTTGGCTTAAAACCCAACATTCAGAAAACTAAGATCACAGCATTCAGTCCCATCACTTCATGGCAAATAGATGGGGAAACAATGGAAACACTGAGAGACTTTATTTTGGGGGGCTCCAAAATCACTGCAGATGGTGACTGCAACCATGAAATTAAAAGACATTTGTTCCTTGAAAGAAAAGCTATGACTAACCTAGACAGCATATTAAAAAGCAGAGACATTAGGTTGCCAAAAAAGGACCATCTACTCAAACTATGCTTTTTCCAGCAGTTATGTATAAATGTGAGAGTTGAACTATAAAGAAAGCTGAGTGCTAAAGGATTGATGCTTTTGAACTGCGGTGTTGGAGAAGACTCTTGAGAGTCCCTTGGACTGCAAGGAGATCCAACCAGCCCACCCTAAAGGAGATCAGTCCTGATCTTTGGAAGGACTGATGCTGAAGCTGAAACTATAATACTCTAGCAACCTGATGTGAAGAACTGACTCACTGGAAAAGACCCTGATGCTGGGAAAGATTGAAGGCAGGAGGAGAAGGGGATGACAGAGGATGAGATGGTTGAATGGCATCACCAACTCAATGGACATGAGTTTGAGTAAGCTCTGGAAGTTGGTGATGGGCAGGGAAGCTTGGTGTGTTGCAGTGCATGGGTACACAAAGTCAGAAATGACTGAGTGACTGAACTGAGTAAAGGAGAGAAAATTAAGTTAAAGTAACATAGAAATTTAACTCAAGTAGAACAAAATTCTGTTAGAATTACATTTCCATATTTAAGTTGATAATCTCCAGAGTCAACAGGCAAAATAATGTAAATTTGGGGTAAGAATGTATACTAGATTCCTTGTTCAGTCTCTCAGTCATATCTGACAGGACTGTAGCACACCAGGCTTCCCTGTCCTTCACTATCCCCTAGAGTTTACTCAAATTCATGTCCATTGAGTCAGCAGCAGCAGCACATTTTACCATGGAGATTATCAGTTGCTTTCAGTATCTTCAGAACATTCATGTTCAGTAGATAGTTCTGCCCACTATATAGGTGAGGAAACAGAGGCTAAAATATTTAGGTAATACGCTGTTAATAGCAGATTGGCACCATGAAGTTGTATAATTGCTTACCTAACTGCCAGCTTCCCCTATTAGACTGTCAGTTACATGTGGGCAGTGTCCAAAGATTCTTATATATTACTTTGCCCCTGTGATCAGCATAAAAAGGCATGTGGCATGTAGCCAGCAGGCTAAATTCTGTATTAGTTCATCTTTCAGGGTCAAAACAAAATATAAGGACAAACAGATTAATAAACAAAGGGTACTTTATTTAATAAATGATACTCAATATCTTAAAGTAAGAGTATTGAAAGAGTTGCAAATTCATTCAAGAGAATTCCTTCTGGAGACCATGATTGTGATAGAATTCTGCTTCCTTTAGTTTAATTATATTAGTGTACTGAAATAGTGTATAAATCTAAGGATCAACCTTTACATAGATCTCTCTAGTTCTGAAAAGACTGAATTTGCAGCATCCAATGAAATGAGGTAAATATTTGTAAACTGTTTACTGGCATTTTATGGAAATTAAACGATAAATTAAATCTTCAAAGAAAGTTACTTTATCACAACATTATAAGTGGTATGCTTAAAATCATATTCAGTTCAGTTCAGTTCAGTAGCTCAGTCATGTCTGAATCTTTGCGACCCCATGAATCGCAGCATGCCAGGCCTCCCTGTCCATCACCAACTCCCGGAATTCACCCAAACCCATGTGCATGGAGTTGGTGATGCCATACTACCATCTCATCCTCTGTTATCCCCTTCTCCTCCTGCCCTCAATTTTTACCAGCATTGGGGTCTTTTCAAATGAGTCAGCTCTTTTCATCAGGTGGCCAAAGTATTGGAGTTTCAGCTTCAGCATCAGTCCTACTAATGAACACCCAGGACTGATCTCCTTTAGGATGGACTGGTTGGATCTCCTTGCTGTCCAATGGACTCTCAAGAGTCTTCTCCAACACCACAGTTCAAAAGCATTAATTCTTCAGCACTCAGCTTTCTTTATAGTCCAACTCTCACATCCATACATGACTACTGGAAAAACTATAGGTTTGACTAGACAGGCCTTTGTTGGCAAAGTAATGTCTCTGCTTTTTAATATGCTGTCTAGGTTGGTCACAACTTTCCTTCCAAGGAGTAAGCATCCTTTAATTTCATGGCTGAAATCACCATCTGCAGTGATTTTGGAGCCCCCAAAGTAAAGTCTGTCACTGTTTCCACTGTCTCCCCATCTATTTCCCATGAAGTAATGGAACCAGATGCCATGATCTTAGTTTTCTGAATGTTGAGCTTTAAGTCAACTTTTTTGCTCTACTCTTTCACTTTCATCAAGAGGCTCTTTAGTTCTTCTTCACTTTCTGCCATAAGGGTGTTGTCATCTGCATATCTGAGGTTACTGATATTTCTCCTGACAATCTTGATTCCAGCTTGTGCTTCTTCCAGCCCAGCGTTTCTCATGATGTACTCTGCATATAAGTTACATAAGCATATTCATATTAAAACTAAAAATTCTAACCTAGAATGTTCTATCAAATAGTTATTGTGATTCAAAAATCTTTAGAAATAACTAGTCAAATTAATAATCTGTAGCCAAACACCTTCTCAGTCAAAATGCCACATTTCTTCTAATGAAGATGGAGAAAAATGGTCCAATGCACTTTAACTGTTTAGGAAAATTCAGTTATCTTTGCTGTAAACTTTTATTTCATAAAGTAAGCTTTTTATTTTCCTGGGAATACGATGCAACCTCCCTAACAAATATTTAACTATGGATGCTATGTTGTGATATATCACTTCTTTATTTGTAGATGTTTCTGTCTAAATATTAAATCCAGGAATAATATATACCTTAAATATGTGAAAAATAACCACATGGATTATCTTGGGGAAAAAAGCAGCCAATTATGAAATTCTTTTGCTAACTTAGTTACTTCACAGAGCTCATGAAATCAGAAACAGAAGATAATATTAAATCAAGTGATTTTCTACAGAGTTTAAAAAGTGAATCACTTACATATACTGTGTTCAGAACCATTTATTTCACACTGTTGTGCATTGTTGACCAAAAGATCGATTCCACAAGAGAAAAAGAGGGGGGCAAATAAAATGCAAAACCCTTTTCAATATTGAAAAACTGCTCCAAGCTCACATTTCTGTTTGTGAGAGTGTAGATTCATTTTCACCCCTAGAAAAACAATACAATTTCAGTCTGTTCTGTTAGCTTTCTGATATTTTTACCTGTAACAAAAAGAATTCAGAGCTAAATGCATATAGCTTTTTCTTCTGCCATAACACTGATAAGTTTGCCTTTGCTTGATAATATTAAAAATTCAAAAGAAGAAGACAAAGTTTTCCCAGCCATGAGAAAATAGACATCTGACTACAAGTTATCCAAGGATTCCATGCCAGTTATTATTTTCTCTCTTCAGATTTTTTGACAAAATATTTGATGCAGTTTTCAGATATCATGTGTTATATACTATGTATTGATATTTTACAAAACAAAGACAAGGAACTCTCTTCAGTCCCAAATTGACATGATTTGTCATTCTGCATTCAAAAATGAAATATTTCTTTTATTAGAGCTTTCAGTTTTAAAAGAAAACATATAGTCGGGGATTGTATGTATTTTATTATGTATTCATACTTAAGGCATTTTCCTCCCTTCCTAATATTTATTTTGTTAAATAGAAGATAGGAAAATTATATTCACACAATATGTTAAAAATGTACTCCAAGTTTTATGATATATAGTTCTACTATTTACTTAATTTCTTCCATTTGAAGGTGTCTCCTTTTATCAACTACTAATCACAGCAATAGGTAACATTTATTGAGTGCTTCTAAGTAGCAGACCCTTTATATGGTTTCTATCATTTCTTGCCCACAGCAATTACTTGAGGTACTATAATTATTCCTCTTTTACAGATGAGGAAGCTTAGAGAATTGAAGTAACCAACCCATGGGATAGTGTTTAGTGTGTTCGTAACAATATTTCATGCACAGTAAATGAGTTGTTGAAAAAGTTTCTTCATAGAATTGCATCACTTGGATTGTCTTTCAAATGCAAAATAATGCTTAAGCAAAAAAACCTCCAAAATTCATAAAATGTATTGGAATAAAAACAAATCCTTTATTCAAAATAAGAACACAGTAGACCCAATCTGACAAACTTTTATTAAATAAAGATTAATTGTTCCCATTGTTTCTCTGTATCTGAATGGGGTTCACAAAAGACAAAAGAAACAATTGCATGGAAATTACATAAAGCCATATATTCTATTTATAAAACTGACTAGACATTGTCAGTACTATCAGTGTCTTTAACATTATGATGATATTACAGCTAATATTTCCCATTAATACAAACATAAATCACTATTACTTCCTGAAACTAACCTCAGTTCAGTTAAGTTCAGTCACTCAGACATGTCCAACTCTATGCGAACCTATGGAGGGAGCACACCAGGCTTTCCTGTATCATCAACTCCCGGAGCTTACTCAAACTCATGTCCATCCTGTCGGTGATGCAATCCAACCATCTCATCCAATGTCGTCCCCTTCTTCTCCCATCTATAATCTTTCCCAGCATCAGGGTCTTTTCAAATGATTTAGTTCTTCACATCAGGTGGCCAAAGTATTGCAGTTTCAGCTTCAGCATCAGTCCTTCCAATGAATACTGAGGACTGATTACCTTTAGGATGGACTGGTTGGATCTCCTTGCAGTCCAAGGGAGTCTCAGGATTCTTCAACACCACAGCTCAAAAGCATCAGTTCTTCAGCACACAGCTGTCTTTATAGTCCAACTCACGTCTATACATGACTACTGGAAAAACCATAGCTTTGACCAGACAGACCTTTGTTGGTAAAGTAACATTTCTGCTTTTTAATATGCTATCTAGGTTGATCATAGCTTTTCTTCCAAGGTCATGGCAGCAGTCACCATCTGCAGTGATTTTTCAGTTCAGGTCAGTCACTCAGTCGTGTCTGACTCTTTGCGACCCCATGAGCCACAGCATGCCAGGCCTCCCTGTCCATCACCAACTCCCAGAGTCCACCCAAACGTATGTCCATCGAATCAATGATGCCATCCAACCATCTCATCTCATCCTCTGTCGTCCCCTTATCCTTCCCTCAATCTTTCTCAGCATCAGGGTTTTTCCAGTGAATCAGCTCTTTGCATCAGGTGGTCAAAGTATTGGAGTTTCAGGTTCAACATCAGTCCCTCTAATGAATACCCAGGACTGATCTCCTTTAGGATGGACTGGTTAGATCTCCTTGCTGTCCATTGGACTCTCATGAGTCTTCCCCAACACCACAGTTCAAAAGCATCAATTCCTCGGTGCTCAGCTTTCTTTATAGCCCAATTCTCACTTCCAGACATGACCACTGGAAAAACCATAGCCTTGACTAGAAGGACCTTTGTTGGCAAAGTAATGTCTCTGCTTTTTAATATGCTGTCTAGATTGGTCATGACTTTCCTTCCAAGGAGTAAGCGTCTTTTAATTTCATGGCTGCAATCACCATCTGCAGTGATTTTGAAGCCCAGAAAAATAAAGTCACCCACTGTTTCTACTGTTTCCCCATCTATCGGCCATGAAGTAATGGGACTGGATGCCATGATCTTAGTTTTCTGAATGTTGAACTTTAAGCCAACTTTTTCACTCTCCTCTTTCACTTTCATCAAGTGACTCTTTAGTTCTTCTTCACTTTCTGCCATAAGGGTAGTGCCATCTGCATATCTGAGGTTATTGATATTTTTTCCAGTAATCCTGATTCCAGCTTGTGCTTCATCCAGCCTGGCATTTCACATGATGTACTCTGCATATAAGTTAAATAAGCAGGGTGACAATATACAGCCTTGATGTACTCCTTTTCCTATTTGGAACCAGTCTTTTGTTCCATGTCCATTTCTCACTGTTGCTTCTTGACCTACATACAGATTTCTCAGGAGGCAGGTCCAGTGTTCTGGTATTCCCATCTCTTTAAGAAATTTTCCACAGAAACTAACCTCACTCATGCTAATTTATTTATGGATCCATTTTAATATGTATTTTGCATCTGACAGGGCAACTCTCCTTAGAACCATTTTACTGACCCACCTGTCATTATGATGGGGTAAACAATGTCACCTTTCTGGTGCACAATGAATTACAAAGAAGTTGCAAAGTACACCATCCATCATGCTGGCACTAAGTAGGTTTTCAAAGTAGATCTCAGATATCACAAATGCTGTTTAGACTGTTACCAGAAAGCAAAAATTGGAAGCTTATACAAAACAGTCATATGATGAATGAACATGACAGCTCTTCAAAGAAAAAGGGTACGCCTTGTCTACAAATAACCTTGTCAAAAGCAAAAGTAGTGGGGAGCTTGGCTGGCAGTCAGACCAGAATAATTTAAGAACTTGATAATGGCTCTGCCTGATAGAAATTCATGCAAACACAATATACTCAAAATCAAAAAGTAGGTATGCCTGTATCATCAGCAGCAACCTCTCAAGCTTAATTTGAATTAGGAAATATTCTGAAGAAACACGGAAAATTCACCATTATCCTATTAACTAGAATATATATGTTTCACTAATACATCCATCTAAAACATGTATATAAAATACATGCAAGCAATCCATATGCATATAAAATAATCACCGAGAAATGCTTTTGAAAATTATACTACTAATATAGTGATATAGTGTGAATTCAACAAATCAATATCAACATGAAGTGAAGTGGTTAGCTGTTCAGTTGTATCTGACTCTTTGTGACCCCCATAAACTGTAGCCCACCAGGCTTCTCTCTCAAATTATCCAGGCAAGAATAGTGAAGTGGGTAGCCATTCCTTTCTCCAGGGGATCTTTCTGACCCAGGGAGCTAACCTGGGTCTTCTGCATTGCAGGTGGATTCTTTATCATATGAGCCACCAGAGGGGTATATCCTTTATTTATATTATTTATATAAATATTTAAATTATTATGTATTTAGTATAACAGATTTGAATTGCTAAAATAATTCTAAAAAATACTTATTACCAATGTTTTCATCTAATTTGCAGTTAATTTCTTAAATATGTTCTTCAAATACAAGGTATTTGTTTTATCCATAATTGCATTTTAGTTCTTTTAATATTATTCCCTCCTATGTAGGCCCAATATTTCAAACATAGAATATATTTCTACATCTATAACTAACTTTATTTCTCTCTTTTAATAGTCATATTTTGAATTTTCCAATATTTCTTTATTAAAAATGCTAGTTTCTCAAAAAATTCAAGTATAATTGATAATATTATATTAGTTTCATGTATACAACATAGTGATTCAGTATTTTTATAGATTATACATCATTTAAAGTCATTATAAAATATTGGCTTTATTTCCTATGCTGTACCTCTTTGTAGCATATTTATTTTATACATAGTAGTTTATACTTATTAATCCCCTATCTTTCCCTTTCCTTTCCCTCTCCCACTAGTAACCACTAGTTTGTTCTCAACATTTATTAGATTTTTTTTTGTTTTGTTATACTTATTCATTTTATTTTTTATATTCCACACATAAGTGATAAAATAATGTATTTGTCTTTCTCTGTCTGACATTTCATTAAGCCTAATACCCTCCAGGTCCATCCATGTTGTCTCAAGTGGCAAAATTTCAGTTTTTATGGCTGAGTAACATACCACTGTCTATGTGTTCGTGTGTATGTGTAAAATAACATCTCTATGAACACTGGGATGGATATATATTTTCAAGTTAGTGTTTTTATTTTCTTCGAATATATACTCAGAAGTGGAATTTCTTGGTCATATGGTATCTCTATTTTTAGTTTTCTACATACTGTTTTAAGAACCTACATACTGTTTTAAATAGTGGCTGCACCAATTTATAGTCCCACCAAGAACGTAGGTTTCCATGACTTGTCACTTCACAAACAGCTCAGTACTTCCACGATTCCATGATGTATAATCTATAAAAATATTGAATCACTATGTTGTATACATGAAACTAATATAATATTATCCATTATACTTGAATTTTTTGAGAAACTAGCATTTTTAATAAAGAAATGTTGGAAAATTCAAAATATGACTATTAAAAGGGAGAAATAAAGTGAGTTGTAGATGTAATTGATAAGATGAATGTATAATAATCAGAGATATGATTACATAGGAATACAGAAAACAATTCACTGTGTGCAGGGGATTGTTAGAGACATCTATACGGAGACAACAGACACAAGTTATAGTTCCATGACTTTTTCCTATCAGCTCAGTCAAGGAATAATGAATGTTTGCCAGAGGAAATTGAAAAGAAAATAAATGGGGGTGATTCCAAGGACCTTCTTGGTCTTCTGGGATTTTATTGTTCTGTGTTTGGGATGCACTTTGTTTAGGGAAGGAGATGACACTGATATACTTGAATCAACTGGGATAAGGAGGAACCTGGAAATGTTAGGCTTTCCTTGTAGCTCAGTGGGTAAAGAATCCACCCGTGATGCGGGAGACCTGGGTTCAATCCCTGAGTTGGGAAGATCCCCTGGAGAAGGGAAAGACTAACCACTCAAGTATTCTGGCCTGGAGAATGCCATAGACTGTATAGTCCATGAGGTTGCAAAGAGTCTGACACGACTGAGCGACTTTCACTTACACGACTTTGGGAATCTGAGGAGAAAATCTGTGCGTTAACTTTAGAATCTCAATTTAAGACCAAAGTTTCTGAACCAAAGAAAGAAAACTAGCAGCCTCCTTCTATCTCTATTAATATGCGGGTACATATCTATTATTGCCTATCAGAAATAGGGTATAGTAATCAAATCAAACCATGAGTCCTACACTAGAAATATTACACTTAATATTATGTGAACTGTTAATAAAAAGACTTTCAAGATGGTGCTGGTTATGTGTAGTAGTTATGCTAAATGTCAAGGATGTTAAAACACAGAACAAAATCAGTGCTGAAAGATCAGTTAACTCTCTCCCCAAAAAATTAACAAAAAAATTAGGAACAAGCCTTTATTTATGCAATGTAACTTTAAATGATTTAAATTAATCATCTTATTCTGACTTAATCATAAATTAGAATCTTAAAAAGCTGTGTCAATAATTAGCAGAAACATCATTTTATTCACACAAAATCTATAGAAGAAATTTATACCTTTATAAAGAAACTAAATGTGTTTATTAAAATGAGACTTTGATATGGATATGGAAAATTTGCCTATAAAGGAAACTAGTGATCACTTAAACGCTTGAAGTCTAACTGCTATATTGTCCTAACAATAGGCTAAGCTCTATCCTCCAAGATTTACATCTATTAATTCAATTCTCACAACAAGATTATGAAGCTGAGACCATTATTATCCCCATTTCAGAGATGAGAAAACTCAGCCCTAGATGCTTAATTATCAGTGATAATTGGGGATTTGAGAATTGAAACTAAACTAGTCCACGTGGCTCTAGAAGCTGTGCGCCTAACCACAATGCTGGAAAAACACTTTAAAAAACAAAACAAAACAAAACAAACAACAGCTAACTTAGAAAGACTAAAGTGAAAAATTCACACCTGGTCCCTTTTTCATGTATTTTCCATCATAAAGCAGAAACACTATATGTCAAATCTTAAATGTGTGAATAATCACATCAATTTTCCACTTGATTTCTTGTGTGCATACACAATCTCAAAACACAACTGCCTCCATTTCTACTCTTTCTGTCCACACCAATCTATTGAAACTTGCCTCTTTAGAACCAAAGAAGAAAATGAATTTGCAAAATGTGAATGACTCAGTCACACATTCAACACTTTTGAATTAAATTCTTCTAACATGTTTTCACTCTCGAAATATGACAAGGGTCAGGCAATTTAAATCTTCCTTCCCCTTTCCTGGCACCTCTACACTGAGAACATTTAATGGTTACTTTGGTATGCTGTATCTTGCCAGTTAGTTCAATTTAGATGAAAGCTGTTGTTTTCTAATTTCATTTCACTGTAAATGACAGAGATAAATGGTCATATTACCTCGAGAATTCCATTGGCAGAATAGGCTGCGTATGAATATAGCAGGTCTTGGCTGCTCCGTTTTCTGGCTTCTTCACCGCAAGGCTGGCCATTAGGATGAAAGCACTGGCCACTGCTGATCAGAGTCACAGAGCTGGGAGAAAGACCTGGCAGGTTCAGCAACACAGAGTAATTTACAAGCTGTATATCTTCTAGGCCCAAAGTAGCCCACTGAGTCTTAATCTTCTTTGAAATTTCCGTGTCATCTTCACTTTTGTACAGCTGTACCAAATTTCTGAAAGAAATTTAAAAAGCATACTCTCAAAAAAAGACAAAACAGGAAAATCTTTATTCTTTTGAGTTATGGTTGTTCCTATATGAACCATTATTAATAGATAAGGGATATGAAAGATGAATGAGACAGGATGCCACACAAGAAACTCAGTTTGGTAGAGGTGATGAGCTCGTACAGAAATTATACAAAATCAAAGCAGAATGAATTAAACTCTTAATTAAGAACTAATAAAGGACTATGGGACTACCAAGAGGAGAGTAATCGATGACAACTAGTTCTTTTATTAGTTCTGATCCTTCTATTGACATCAGCATAATCTATTTAAAACTGGGCTCCAAAATGAGTAATCATAATGGTTGAGACAGTTATGTATTGTGGTTAACATAATTACATATAAAGCTATGTAATTAATACACAGCTATTGCTATTTAAAATGATTCAGAGGCAAATCTTGATATAAATTACATGCCAAATTACATGATGCTATGAAAATGATGATATGCAGTAAAATCAGTATATCCTGTTAACGCCAACCACATATTGTCAAACCAATATGAAGTTAATTTTCATGTATTCTTGCTGTGTAGTCTATAAATTTATTTCTATACCTGTTCCAAGTCCATAGTAATACTATTTTTGCTCATGACATCCTAGAAACCAGAAACACTGTGGTTAAAAAAATGCAAAGAACTTGGGAAAAAATGAGACATGGGAAATTAAAATGTTAAAATTTAATAAAGTTTTGCTTTGTTTGGGGCTACAAAATAAAAGAACCAGCTCTTTTTGGTTTTTGGCAAAAAAAATGTATCTATCTTCCTATAAACATTTCATTTCTATCTAAACTATTACCTAATAGTATGGATATTTTTTATTATTTTTGCCCATCACATTATTTTTCTCAATTTAAGCCTCCAACTAAAAAAATAAAATGGAAAAAAATAAAAATAAAAAGTCTTTAAAAAAAAAACAAACCCCAAAAAACCAGTCGATCCTAAAGGAAATCAACACTGAATATTCATTGTAAGGACTGATGCTGAAGCTGAAGCCTCAATCTTTTGGCCACCTGATGTGAAGAGACAACTCATTGGAAGAGCCCCTGATTCTGGGAAAGACTGAGGGCAAGAGGAGAAGAGGGCAGCAAAGGATGATATGGTTGGCATCATCACCTCAATGGTTATGAGTCTGAACAAACTCCAGGAGATAGTGAAGGACAGGGAAGCCTGGTAGGCTTTAGTCCATGGGGCCACAAACAGTTGGACATAACTTAGTGACTGAATAAGGGTACTTACCTTCTCCCAATTTTTGGCTTCTCTTTCATTTTCAATGTCTTGTTTTATGACGAAATAAAGTTTTATAATCTTAGTGTGCAATTTTGGAGGTTTTTAGTTTCTTGTTTCTATTGAATAGAACATATGGTGCCATACTCTGGCCACAGTATGGTGTCAGTTGCTCCAGAAAGCCTTTGTGTACATGCTTTTTTTTTTTAATACAATGTAATGATTTGCACATTTTTCTGAATCTTCTCAAACCTGAGGTAATGAAGTTATTTTCATAAAAGATTTAAAGAACTAAGTTTTTCACATTTCAGTGTTTACCTGGAATATTTGTGTGTGTGGTGTGGCAGAAATGCGTGCAATATTATCCAATATTATTTTTGTGTATGAATAATCATCCTGGTTCCCATTGCTACATTCTTCACTCATGTGCAGTGACAATTCTTTCATTTATATATATATTTCTACATGTCTTTGGGTCTGACCAGGCTCCTTAGTCAATTCCATTCATCTTTTTGATCCATCTTCATAGCAATACTCCATTTAAATCATTATTACCTTAAAATATGGCTCAATATTCAGAATGGCAAGTCCTCTAATTGTTAATCCTCAAGAACATTTTCATTATTTTTTCTCTCCCATATTAATATTAAAATTACATGTATCAATTTCCATATCAAGATTATGATTAGAATTACATTAAAACTTGAGCATCTATCCCCTATGTGTTAGATATGAAGCCTTTATAAGGACTTATTACTATTCCTATAACATCCAAGAGGGAAATAATCTGGATAAACAGTTAAGAATTAGGACCCAAATCCTACTTCTTCCACACTTACTTTATAGATATTTGTTCAATATTTATTGATATACCATGTTATACATTATCTCTACCTGATAGAGATTATCTTATCAAACTGTTGCATACTATGGTGGTTAGCTGGATTTAAAGGAACATGTATTATAGTACTCTGAATACCACTATATCAACAAAACAAATATGTACCCTGAATATATTAACAAAGCTTTGTTATACACAGTTATAAAAATATCAGCCCTAGAAAATGATTGAAGAAACATTTCCTAATAAATATTTCCTAACATTCCAAATAATTAAGCTAGTAAATACCTCTTCAAAGTCAATCTTCCTAATATTAACTTTTGATTCTTTTTTAATTTAAATATAATTTAAAATTAATCAAGTTGTTTTAAATTTATTTTAAATTTATCAAATTGTTTATATGAGTCTTGTCTCATGCACCATTCCCCTTGAAAAAAGATTTAAGGAAGCTATGAGTTCTGTGTTCTAAAATTATGTAACCTTTAAATCTAAATTGTTTCACATAAATTAGTTTTATTGATACCAATGGTTGGTTCAAATGATTCTATCTACTAATCATTCTAAATCCCTTAGAATGTTAAAATGCCCGTTTTGAGAATTTACAGTTTTCTGAACTTCCCCCTCAAAATATTTTGAGATACATGGTAAACAGTTCTGTTATAATTAGGCAGTTTGCTATATTCAAAGGGAAATATTATTAAGTAATTAACTGCAAAATAATCTCAATTTACTAATTTCAGAGAAAGCTGAAAAATTAGGAGTGTGTCACCTAAAATCACACGGAATTTGAGAGAAAGTTTTGCTCTGCTTTACTTTTTAAAATAAGAGTTTCCATGGGCCAATAGTTTTGGCAGGAAGCATAATGAACTGTGATGCCTGAGACCTGAATTTGGAAGTAAGCTTGGCATTAGTGTTTCATTGGCCAGTAGAGACTGGAAATGGGAGGATTATGGCTTTGCTAGACAAAATTCTGTTTATATCAATATTCAACACCTGCTACTGGATGAGCCACAGAGCAACACTGGTGTTAAAATTGGAAGAAGCGATGCATGTAGTATTCCTAGTATAAGGGGGAGTGCCAAGATTCTACTGTAAATGAGCAGTGAGAGAAAAACCTCCAAAGAAACACACTCACAATACACAGAAAACAAACAGCACATTTACTAATGTCCACCGAGATTTTCTTATGAGCATGTGCAATAACATACACATACACTCATATTTGTATCAGTTCAATATTTTGCACATACTAATAAGTCAAAAGTTTTTTTAAAGTTAATTTGACTTGGTATTCAACGTAGTAAAATTCTCGGAATCATGCACTGTATGTGCCCAGTAAATTTCACGATGCTACAGCATGGACTGACTTTATCTCAGTTTTGCTTTAGAAATATTAAGAATAAAATGAATGGCAAAGCTATATCACACATGATAGCAATAAATCAAGTGGCTAGGAGGGTAAAGGATCATCCCCTCACCTTCCTGACCAGCCAGCCACTAACATCATGCCAAACAAAGCATGACTATGTGCCCAACTCCTTTTTTCCTTCTAAAATGCTGAATCAACAGTAAATCATGTACTGAATGTCTACTATAGAGACTGAAAACAGTGTGCATAATCAACTCGCAAAAAGATCCTCATGTATCTACTGTTACCACTTTACAATTAAGAAATTTGAGGGTCAGGTAATATAACTAAGTTGTATAATGTCCCGGATTAGGTAAGTCAGATTTCTTCTCCACTACACTGTATTTTAGATTTCCACACCATTTAGAAGGAGCAGATAGTCTTCCAAACTTTGATGCTTTCCAAAAGCAATAAAAATGTAGAGTGTTATAAAGAATAATATTTGGGTAAAGTAATTAAAAGTTGGATGGTGTGAGGTTAGAGGAAAATGGCCTTTATGTTCATGACAAAATAAGACTTAGGGAAATCACAGTAACTATTTTCAGAATACAGAAGCCCCAAGTTCAGAGTTTGAGAACCATCTGAAAGAAAAAAAAAAAGCAAAAACCTGCTTATTATATATCACATTG
This sequence comes from Cervus elaphus, assembly GCF_910594005.1. Classification (NCBI taxonomy): domain Eukaryota; kingdom Metazoa; phylum Chordata; class Mammalia; order Artiodactyla; family Cervidae; genus Cervus; species Cervus elaphus. The sequence goes on along the minus strand of NC_057833.1, from coordinate 27,867,878 downwards.
AAAAAAAAAGCTATCGCAGAAGTATATTAACTGAAAGAGACCTTAATACCTCCTCATGATCAAGGAGAACATGGAGCATAGCTGTCTGCTTTGCAAATTATGGAAGGCACACAGATGATCACCAAGGCACCACGCTTGGTGATCTCCAGTTAAATACCAGCATAAAGCTGGTAGTCAATACTCAATTCATTAATTTAACTGGATATGACACAACTAGTAAAATAAGCTTGACTAAAATCTAGGAAACACAGAAATAAACTGCCAATACATCTGTTACTACCTGAATTAAAAAAAAAATTTTAAAAAGGGTGTAGTAGTATAACTCCTCATCTTTCATTCCTTACACACATTTATATAGGAAATAATTTCATCCCTGGTTAATACTGTGTGCACTTTGGACTGTATATTGTAGTATCTCATGATGAAGCATTTAAAAATATGTTTTAGAAAGAAGAAATGTGAACAAAATGAAGGCTAACGCAAGGCATGAAAGCTAATAAGCTTTTACAGAATGCACCATCCCTACAGAAGAATGTTACTGTTAACAGTACCTGACTTTAGAGACTCTTTCTAGTTTTTATGGAAAATAGTTGTCAAAGGTCACTTTCCAATTAAGTCACCTTATTTATCTAAACTAAATCTAAAAGTTAATTCACAAAATAAACAAGTTAATCCAATTAGTAGGGCAGTATAAGTCTTCAATATCATCTGTTTGTTCTCTAGTGAAAATGGCATAAACTTGGGTGGTACTAAAAATTAACACGGATTCTTGGTTTTGGAGAAGGAAATGGCAACCCACTCCAGTATTCTTGCCTGGGAAATCCCATGGACAGAGGAGCCTTGTGGGCTACAGTCCATGGATTGGCAAGAGTCAGACATGACTTAGCAACTAAACCACCAACTGTATAATCCAATGAATAAATATTGGGAGAAGCATACTCCATTTCAAGAAGATCATAATAAAGATGACTGATCTCCATGCTTCAGAATAAGCATTTTTACTGAGAATATTTTAAAGTACCTGAAACACTAACATGATTCCTTATTCTTGACATTAACACAAAATCATCAATGTATTTCACTAAACTAAAAAAACAGTCCATGGAATTGTCCAGGTCAGAATAAGGGAGTGAGTAGCCTTTCCCTTCTCCAGGGCATCTTCCCAACCCAGAAATCAAACCCAGGTCTCCCATGTTGCAGATGGATTCTTTACCAGTTGAGTCACAAGGGAAGTCTAAGAATACTGGAATGGGTAGCCTACCCTGTCTCCAGCAGATCTTCCTGACTCAGGAATTGAACTGGGGTCTCCTGCATTGCAGGTGAATTCTTTACCGACTGAGCTATCAGGGAAGCCCTAGTAAGTGGAAACCACAGCAAATAATTGGTAATTTTTTTTTAACTAATATACTGTTAAGACTACACTGAAAATATATTGTTGATACTTATTTTCATTTATTTTACAGTATAGCAAATTAAATCTTTAGTACAGCAAGGTCGACTAAAATGATAACATTATATAATGAGGGTAATTAATATACTGATATTTTAAAAATAATTTATAGATGTTATTTTTCTGTGACACTACAAATACATTAAAGCTATTGTCAGCACAAAGAATGATAATTTCTACATGAGGACAATAATCAGATCAGTAAGAATTTGTGTTGTTTGTCACTGTTAATCAAGACTACCTTTCATGAGCATATTCATTTCAGCACTCAAGAGTGAAATCTTCTCTATTAAATGATATGCATTGCATGATAAACTACATAAATCATGAGAAAAACAACTACTAATATGTCCATCTTTATGAACTGCATTGAAATCAATCTGTAGAGATATTTGGTCATTGGAAATCATAACAGTATGGAAACACAAATGAAAAATGAAAAGTAAATGTTAAAATGATAGAAAATTAGAGTTATGACAAAAAAACATATTGCAAACTGAGATATTTGAATAAGCTGTCATTTAGAAGCTTCATCTCTGTTATATACATGAAGAAAGAAGAAAAGAGGCTTATTGCTAGAGAAGAAACAAGCAGCATTGATGGTGATATTTCTGACATACTTCAACTACTGAACCTCATGGATAATCCGGTATAATTGGACAACCAACTGTCAACAAAAGATTGGTAGAGGGTAGTGGGTATGGGTGGGGAGAGACAGTAGCTTTGAGAGGAGGAAAACACAGAGTAAAGATACTGGATTCTGAATTCAGTAAAGAGGGCTTACATTTTGGCTTTTGCATATAAGCTATATGACCTTGCACATATCAATATCTTTTGAGCCTCAATTTCCAGACTGTAATCTGTTGAATAGTAACATGTTACCTTTTTTTTTCTTTTGAGAGCATTAAATACATATGTAAAGGGCTTAGCACAGTCTCTAGAACCTCCAGGGATATAATAAAGGTTACTTTACTTTCCCTTTTTCCTTTCCTAAATGATCTGTCCGAAGTACTGAAATAAAAATAACAGCATCTACTTTAGTACATGAACTACTTCAGAATACCTACCTGGATTTAATTTGATTCACAGTTGAAACTATTAAGCCCTATTTGTCATCTTTCTCTTCTTCTGAGTAAATTCATGATATTTAAATATACTGACACACATTTGAATTCTAGACACTGAATTGAATTTTTCATATTTTCTTTCTTTCTTACAGATCATTAACAGTTAAAAAAAAGGAACACAATGAAAAAACTAAGTTTAGAAGGAGCTCAGATTATTGCTTACCTATTCTTCAAAGAAAAATTAAAATCATCTCTCAAAGTTTTTATTTTTTTATTATGCAATTAATGTATATTTACTGGAGAAAAAAATAGAAAACATAGACAAGCAAAATTTAACAAAAGAATATAAGAAAATAATCCCAATAGGAAAATGCTCTCCTGGAAATAAAGCACAGTATTACCTTTGGTAATATTGAGCTCACAATTCAAATGCTTTTTAAAATAAATACTCATAATAGTCACAGCACTTACAGTGTTACCACTACCAACATTTTCTGAGATCTTAGTGCCAGTCATTGTTTTAGGTGGTTTATATCCACATCATATTTATACATGCAATTTAAAATTAAATTAAAATGGGCCTAGAAAAGAATGAGGATAATTCCCAAGTTTCAAGAGAGAATATCTAGAAATTTGTCTCTCTGCCTTGACATAAGCCAAATAGCTCAATATAGAGATGCCAGTTAATGAAAGTTGGCAGAGCAGGCTGACAGCATCAAGTCTGGAAGACAGAGGAGAAGCACATTTTCAGAGAACTGTACTCTTTCTAGTAAGAACAGAAAAGGTGAACATTTCTTGGTTAAAGATGTGTGTAGGTTGGTACCACTGAATGAATACTGATGATGCTAAAACAATTGAAGAAGGCTAATACGCTCCCAGGGCTTCCCTGGTAGCTCAGACAGTAGTCTGCCTGCAAAGTGGGAGACCCGGGTTTGATCCCTGGGTCAGGAAGATCCCCTGGAGAAGGAAATGGCAACCCACTCCAGTATTCTTGCCTGGGAAATCCCATTGATAGAGAGGCCTGGCAGGCTACAGTCCACAGAGTCTCAAAGAGTTGGACATGACTGAGCAACTAATACTTTCATTAATATGCTCTCAGATAAAGGAAAACAAAAGCACAGAGAATAGTACTCTCATCACTGAATATCTACTATGCACAAAGAAATTTTAAAGCTTCCATCTGGCAAAATCTGGCCAAAATATCTTAACGTCTTTGGCAGTTGGTCAAATCTCACTTTGTACTATCCCATGCATATTTTTTTGGACTTTGTCACTAGATACCTATTTTTATTCTCACATTCATTCACCCGCTACCCAAATAACCAGTGAGTGTCTATTGTATGGCAGCTTTGTGTGTGCTACAAGTAAGTAGTTAAACCAAAGAGACAAAACTCCCTGATCTCTAGTTAAGTGAAGTGGGCTTTAAAACTCACAAAACAAAATTTGAAAGTACAAATAAAATATTAAAATACACGGAGTTGGAAATTTTAACAAATTTCTCTCAATAACTGATAGAATAAGCCGAAAAAGAAAAGTTAGGGAATAGATGACCAGAATAATTTTAAAAATTGACCAATATAACATACATAGAAACCATATCCCATAACTTTCTAAGTGCACATGGCACATTTATCAGATCCCCATATGGTAGCCCATAAAAAGTGAGTCTCAACAAACTTCAAAACACTAAAATAATACAGACTCTTTGTTCTGAACACAGTGGAGTTAGGCTAGAACTCAATAACAAAAATATAAGCAGAAATTCCAGTTGCTTGGAAATTATATAATTCTAAGTAATCAACAAGTTAAAGATAAAATTAAAATTGGGAATATGTTTAAATGAGTGATAAAGAAAACACGAAATAGCAATATTTTTGGGAAGCAGTAAAGCAGTGCTTAGAGAAAAACATATTGCCTTAAACAAGTATGTAAGAAAACAAAGTCAATGATTTAACTTCAATTTCAAAACTTTAGAAAAATACAGCAAAATAAACTCAAATGAAATTTAAAAGAAGGAAATAATAAAAATAAGAGCAAAATGATTGAAATAGAAAAAAATGTATTGGAGAAAACATCCCATGAGCTCTCTGATAAGCATTTATTTTTTATATATCACATGAGTTTTTAATAGACATTCTTTTAATGAATATACTTTAATTACATAGTATGGAATATTTACATATCACATGAACATTATTTAATATTTGTAACCGTTTACATAATGTATGAAGTACATAATACATGAAACAACTATAAAGTGTCATTTTATCCTAAAAATTTAGCCAGCAAAGAAGTGAAATATACATAATAGTTTTCAGAAACTTGGTCAGGCTACTCATTAAACATAGCTAACACAAATATCCCCCTGCCCTTTCGTTAGTCTTCATCATTATTGTGATTTCTATATACACAAATTGTGATTCAGTTTCTCTTATTAGCCAGTGGGTTTGGAATTTCCTAACGAACTCCAATCTAGACAAAGATGGAAATGTAATAGAAAACATGTAATTCTTTAGAACCCACTATTCCAAATCCTTGTTTTAATTCTTGAAATATGGGCACACACTTATTTTCATATAGGTTCATGATTGCCTTTGGCCACATGATGTTTAAATTGGCATATAGTTAAAACGAGAGCTCTGATTTTTCTTATAGTCACTCACTGCTCTTTTCATAGCCATAATCATGTTACGTAATTATACTGAACTCTGTTAAGCTGTGAGAAATAAGTACCAACTAAGCAACTTCTGTTAATTTTCACCTTTAGCATTACTTTTCCTGAATGGCCAGCAGACTATTTTTAGAGTCTTTAAAAATATACACACATATTTCCAAATTAAGTCATGTTGTTTGGGAATACTTGAACTAATTTTCTGTCCATATGAAATTAACAGAACAAAAACATTTAATTTGAGTCTTAAGCAAGAAAGTCATGCAAAGCAGAGTTGCTTCTTTTGCTTGTTATTTTTAGAAAAACAAAGCTTCTATGAGGACAGCAAACTGGAAATGTGCACATGCTGTTGCTGGGCAGATTTTCCTCAGTATCTCTCCCAAAGAACTGAAATGTCCTTATTTCTATATTGTTTTAGACCTCTCTCTGTAGGTTTAGGCTATATGTACCATGTTGGGCTGTATTCAATATATGTGTAAACAGAGAGATATGAAGGGAACAAAATTGTTCTGATTTTTTTCTGAATTCAATTATATTGTAGACAATACAAACTAACAATATATAAAATACCTAAAGCGTGTATGAATCAACATTTGGTGTTCCTATATCTTGTATTTTATTAACATTCAGAATCAGAAGTTTTAAAAAATCCAGAATTTCTGATTCTTCTTTTTTCTCCTTTTGCTTCTGATCATATCTTTTAATTTAAAGATCTGATATCACTGGTCTAGAATTTCCACTTCTGAAGGAGGATAGAGGTTGGAGGATGTCTGGCTATTTTAGACAAAGCATGAGCCCTTCAGTTCACTGTGTACCTCAGTCCCTAGTACTCTAGCATTTTATGTTACATTATCTAGTTGGCCCAAGTAGGGTTTTTAGTTTTTTGACCCCTCTTCCTAAAATATATACTCTAGAAAGGAAGCAATTGTAAATAATTTATCTACCTTTCCATGAACTCTTTAACTCTTTGCAACTATTTGCATTTACCTTTAAACAAAGTGGTGTGCCTTTTTTTTTTTTTTATACTCTCTTAAGGCCTCATTAAGTCTGAGGCAATTCATTTTATTTCCTGTAAACTAATGGCACTGAGAAGTATGCTAAAGAAAATGGCCACAGCAGAATCTAATTTTGTTTTAATATTAATGACATTGGTATACATGAAAAGATGGAATGGCAATCAGGATATGTAATATTCATAAGTGGCCATCTTTTTCATATGACTACACTTATACTATTTCTTGTCAAACTAAAAAGCAAGAAAGAATGTTAAAAATCAGATAAGAAGTCATGCAATACACTTGTGACAGATTATAGGCAGGCTGGAAGATGCATTTAAGTTATCTTTGGGAAAGATGATTACAAATTGGCACTAAAATTATTCATCCATTAAGGATCAACTGACATGTCATCATGTGATAGAAATTCATAGAAAAGAAATCATTCTATTTAGAGACAATTCCATTGAGTCTCTCCAGGAATATGTTTATTACCAATTAGCCTGTCTGACTAAACCAGTCCTCATGGTCTTACTACCTAGCCTATCCAAAAATTTATTTTAATTATAAAAAAATCAGGAGCAGATTGAGAGATTGTTTGGAAGTTTTTCAATGGGATGAGAGTGGAATGGCCTGTATGCAAAAAATCAAGAGCTGAAATGAATCAGAAGTGTGTAGACAAACATTACTTCTAAAAATGAGAGAGGTCATCAACTAAAATGACTTTTGACCCAGTAGTTAGAGGGCATTACTTGCAGAATACCTGAGGCCAGAATTCTCTAAGCATCTTTATGGAAGCCTGAGAGGTGGCCACAACCTGATGATAAGAAACATAACATTGGACAATGTGCAAAAACCCAGGTAAGCAGTCAATTGTCTGATAATTAGATTCCAGGTAGCAAGACTCCTGCATGACTTTATAAATCTGGAACATTCTTCAGTCTCAAAGTAGAGAAGACTAAGAAATACAAGACAAAAGATAAAAATGCCACAAGAGCAAAGACTAAATGATGCATCAAGACTATGATTGAAGAACTGGAATTTTATTAGAGGAAATATACATAATATTAACATGGGAGAAATGCAAACATATTTTGATGATACTTCTCTGATTATTGATGGACTAGCACAAGTAATAATGATAATTTATTGATATGTATTTCAACAGTACACAGAAACAGAAATGAGGAAATCGAGATTCATAAAGTTTGTGAGAAAGCTAATTCAAAAAGGTACAAGCACCCCAAAGCTCACTGCAGCATTATTTACAATAGACAAGAAATGGAAGCAAGCTAAATATCCACAGACGGATGGTAAAGAAGAGGTAGTGTGTACATATACACATACAGACCCATATATACATACACACACACACAATACAATATCACTCATCCATAATGAAGGAAATAATGTTATATGCAGCCACACTGATGGACCTAAAGATCATCATATTAAGTGAAGTAAGTCAAAGACATATGTCATATGATATCACTTATAGGCGGAATCTAAAAAATGACACAAAGAACCTATTTACAAAACATAAACAGACTCATACACATAGAAATAAACTTATGACTATCAAGAAGATAGAGGGGTTGTAGGGGGATAAATGAGGAGTTGGGGATTAACAGAGACACACACACACGTGTGCTCAGCCACATGCATGTTGTTAATGTGCTGCACTCAGAATGCCAGCAAATTTGGAAAACTCAGCAGTGGCCACAGGAATGCTGTGGCAAACCAAGCCATAACAGCTAGACCTGGACATGGAGCAATGGACTGGTTCAAAACAGGGAAAGGAGTATGTGAAGGCTGTATATTGTCACCCAGCTCATTTAACTTCTATACAGAGAGAAGTGAGGTGAAAGTCACTCAGTCATCCAACTCTTTGCAACCCCATGGACTATCCAGTCCATTGAATTCTCCAGGCCAGAATATTGGCATGGGTAGCTGTTCCCTTCTCCAGGTGATCTTCCCAACCCAGGGATCAAAGCCAGGTCTCCACATTGCAAGTAGATTCTTTACCAGCTGAGCCACCAGGGAAGCCCTACGTGCAGAGTTCAGTTCAGCTGTTTCTCAGTTGTGTCCGATTCTTTGTGACCCCATGGACTGCAATACGCCAGGCCTCCCTGTCTATCATCAACTCCTGGAGTTTACTCAAACTCATGTCCATTGAGTTGGGGATGCCATCCAACCATCTCATCCTCTGAGTACATCATGCAAAAAATGCTGGGCTGGATGAAGCTAAGCTGGAATCAAGATTTCAAGGAGAAATGCCGACAACCTCAGATATGTGGATGATACCATCCTTATGGCAGAAAGCGAAGAGGACTAAAGAGCCTCTTGATGAAAGTGAAAGAGGAGAGTGAGAAAGCTGGCTCAAAACTCGACATTCAAAAAACTAAGATCACAGCATACAGTACTGTCACTTCATGGCAAATAGATGGGGAAACAATGGAAACAGACTTTATTTTATTGGGCTCCAAAATCACTACAGATGCTGCCTGCAGTCATGAAATTAAAGACACCTACTCCGTGGAGGAAGCTATGACAAACCTCAGTTGAGTTCAGTTCAGTTCAGTCACTCAGTCATGTCCGACTCTTTGCAGCCCCATGAATCGCAGCACGCCAGGCCTCCCTGTCCATCACCAACTCCCGGAGTTTACCCAAACTCATGTCCATCGAGTCGGTAATGCCATCCAGCCATCTCATCCTCTGTCGTCCCCTTATCCTCCTGGCCCCAATCCCTCCCAGCATCAGGGCTTTTTCCAATGAGTCAGCTCTTTGCATGAGGTGGCCAAAGTATTGGAGTTTCAGCTTCAGCATCAGTCCTTCCAATGAACACCCAGGACTGATCTCCTTTAGGATGGACTGGTTGGATCTCCTTGCAGTCCAAGGGACTCTCAAGAGTCTTCTCCAACACCACAGTTCAAAAGCATCAATTCCTCAGTGCTCAGCTTTCTTCACAGTCCAACACTCACATCCATACATGACCACTGGGAAAATCATAGCCTTGACTAGACGGACCTTTGTTGGCAAAGTAATGCCTCTGCTTTTAATATGCTGTCTAGGTGGGTCATAACTTTCCTTCCAAGGAGTAAGTGTCTTTTAATTTCATGGCTGCAATCACCATCTGCAGTGATTTTGGAGCCCCCCAAAAATAAAGTCTGACACTGTTTCCACTGTTCCCCCATCTATTTCCCATGAAGTGATGGGACCAGATGCCATGATCTTAGTTTTCTGAATGTTGAGCTTTAAGTCAACTGTTTCACTCTCCTCTTTCATCAAGAGGCTATTTAGTTCTTCTTCACTTTCTGCCATAAGGGTGTTGTCATCTGCATATCTGAGGTTATTGATATTTCTCCCGACATTCTTGATTCCAGCTTGTGCTTCTTCCAGCCCAGCATTTCTCATGATGAACTCTGCATATAAGTTAAATAAGCAGGGTGACAATATACAGCCTTGATGTACTCCTTTTCCTACTTGGAATTGGTCTGTTGTTCTGTGTCCAGTTCTAACTATTGCTTCCTGACCTGCATACAGATTTCTCAAGAAGCAGGTCAGGTGGTCTGGTATTCCCATCTCTTTCAGAATTTTCCATAGTTTATTGTGATCCACACAGTCAAAGGCTTTGGCCTAGTCAATAAAGCAGAAATAGATGTTTTTCTGAACTTGCTTTTTCGATGATCCAGAGGATGTTGGCAATTTGATCTCTGGTTCCTCTACCTTTTCTAAAACCAGCTTGAACATCTGGAAGTTCACGGGTCACATAGCATATTAAAAAGCAGAGACATCACTTGGCTGACAAAGGTCTGTACAGTAAAATCTATGGTTTTTTCATCAGTCATGTATGAATGTGAGAGTTGGACCATAAAGAAGGCTGAGTGTTGAGAATTGATGTTTTTGAACTGTGTGTTGGAAAAGACTCTTGAGAGTCTCTTAGACTGCAAAGAGATCAAACTAGTCAATCCTAAAGGAAAGCAATCTTGAATATTCATTAGAAGGCCTGATGCTGAAGCTAAAGCTCCAATAGTTGGGCCATCTGATGTGAAGAGTTGACTCATTAGAAAAGACTTTGATGGTCGGAAAGATTGAAGGTTAGAGGAGAAGGGGATGACAGAGGATGAGATGGTTGGATGGCATCACTGACTCAATGGACATGAGTTTGATCAAGTTCCAGAAGATGATGAAGGTCAAGGAATCCGGGGATGTTCCAATCCATGGGATCACAAAGAGTGGGACACAAATGAGCAACTGAGCAGCAACAACTGTCAGTTCAGTCTTGTGTGACTCTTTGCGACCCTATGGACTATAGCCTGCCAGGCTTCTCTGTCCAAGGGACTATCTAGGCAAGAATACTGGAGTGGGTTGCCATGCCCTCCTCCAGGGGATCCTCCTGACCCAGGGATGGATCTCAGGTCTCCTGCATCTTCTGCATCGCAGGCAGATTCTTTACCTCTTTGCCACTAGGGAAGCCTTAAGGCAGACACACTACTATATGTAAAATAGGTAAACAACAAGGACTTACTTACAGCACAGGGAACTATACTCAATATCTTGTAGTAATCTATAATGGAAAAGAATCTGAAATATAATATATGTATGTATCTATCTATATGTATGTGTATAACTCAATCAATTTACCATACACTTGAATTTAACACAACATTATAAATTAACTATGCTTCAAAAAATATAAATACTTCAAATAAAGCCCTAAAAAATGAAAGACTAAACTGGAGACATTCATATTTCCCCTAAATGGTGTTTAACTTCAGAGATTGTGATGGTGCTTTGACTGATGGTAAATAAACTGCCTGTAATCAAGAGACCCTGGTTCAATTCCTGAGTCTGGAAGATCCCCTAGAGAAGGGATAAGCTACCCACTCCAGTATTCTTGGGCTTCCCTGGTGGCTCAGATAGTAAAGAATCTGCCTTCAATGCGGGAAACCTGGGTTCAATCCCTGGGTTGGGAAAATCCCCTGGAGGAGGGCATGGCAACACTCTCCAGTATTCTTGCCTGGAGCATCCCCATGGACAGGGGAGCCTGGTGGGCTACAGTTCACGGGGTCTCAAAGAGTCATACATTACTAAGTGACTAAGCACAGCAGCATACAGATGTCAAGTAACTTCAACTTGGGAAGAAGAGAGTCATAGTCACTGGGAACCACTTAATGAGCTTAATTATAAGAAAACATTATCTGAACTATTATCTAAAGTTGCATGCAACATGTAAAGAATTAGCAAACCCCTTTAATTGACAGAAATGCATTATATATTTGTGCATTGTGGAGTAAACACTACAACAAAACCAACACTTATGTATATGGATCCAAACTAACACACAAGAAGTTCTACACTGCTGAATTAAATTCTAATGGTTAGGACTTGAATTAGCAAGGAGTGTGTGCAAATGTAATCATATCCTTATTAATTAAATTTCATTTTGATATCTACAGAAAGTTGCCAGTTCAGTAAGAATGAGCGAAATTTGTTTCAACTTCATTCTCATTATCTGTACTTCTGTGTTCTATCAAATAGCCCAAGAATATGTTTGTTGTCTCTTCAAGACTCTATAAGAAAAAATGGTTTTCTCCTGACAACTGATTTTTTACTTTTCAGGGGTCAGACAAAGACTGATGATAAGCAATACCTTAACTCACCTAAAGCTCCAACAGGACATGAATAGATTCATCAAAACAAAATCAGTAACTGACATTTGTACAAAACATGCAATTAATCCAAAGGTTTATAGCCTCTCAAGATAAATAACTGTCAGGAAGTCATCCTTTAATAAAAGAATATTTCATCTGAAAGGCACACAACCAATTCCAGCTCCACTGTGAAAGCCAACACAATAGCAATGACTGGTCTCCAAACAGTGTGTCTAAAATTTTCTGTGATTTTTTATTTAAATTATGAATTCAAAATATTAATTTATTAGGCAAAAATACTGTCAGATGACAATAATAAACATAACTTCTATATATAAGGTAATGGGTTTTTTCTCAAAATGTCTTGACATTTGATTAAAAAGATAATTTCAGTTATTTATGCAAAATAAGCATGTTAGCTTTATTATGTACATATCTCTTATAAAATGATAACTGGGTTCTATTTTCAAATTTTCACCCAGGCTTTTTTCTTAGCATTTTTATAGAACCATTATGGAAAACTGCATTTTATCTTAAGAATTCCCTCTTATAGTCCATAAATATAGAGTTGTTAAGTAAATGGGATATTCCACTTCTTATGAGAAGTGGGAATGCACCAATGGGAAATAAAATTGTGATTCTGGAGAGAAAAATGCATTCAAATCTCTATTCTTTCACTTACTGAACAACCTTGGACAGATTATTAAAGCTCTTTAAATCTCAGTTGCTTCATTGGAAAAAGGAAGTAATAATAGCACATACATTTTTAGGCTGCTATGATTAAAGATGATAATCCCTACAAAATGTTTATTATTTATCCTACTGACTAGTCAGTTCCCATCCACTGCTTAATCCATCACACTGCCTTCTGTATGTACTATATACACTATATAAATGCAGAGTACCTATCTAGAGTGTTCCTGCTCAGGTCATGAGTAGTTATGTATCATGCAGAGGTCTCAGTCCTTCAACAGCTGTGGATTTTCACTTGATTATGAGGCATTAGCTAACTAGCTTCTAATTGTTGACTAGCAGACAGCACTAGCTCTCCTGTGAGCTCCACTACTGTATTACAGACACGGGAAGTAGAAACTGTGTTTTGATGATGCAACTTCCCTACAACTACCTCCAATCCCCCTTATTGTCTCTAAGGCAAAGGCCCAAACCTACTTTTCAGCATTGAGGTTTAGGAACAGCCTTGTCTCCACTTCCATTTCTAATCTGATCTACTAGAATATTTTCATTTAGTTGGATGATTCAGAGGCATTGCCCCACACTTCTGAGGAATTGGGAGCCAGCCTGGCATATGTTCTCTACTGTCCAGATACAAGACCTGGGACAAGGTTTAACTCAGATGCCTCAAAACCATTCTTACTTCACTGAGATGGTAAAAATCAAAACTGATGCTTATAAACTGCTTAGCACAGGTATACCACAAGCAGTCAAGAGTATGTTCTACCTTAAGCTTGCACTTTCTTCTTGCCAGCCCTGCCCATCACTGCCATGCTTCACTGCTACCATCCCCACCTACTTCCCTCACCTGCAAGAGGAGGACATTTCTGTACAGACCAGCCAACTCTCACTAACCTGTCCTCCAAACACTTGGCATTGGGTTGTCAATTATCACACAGTCTTCTATCGTTACTCAAATATTTCACCTGAATTTTTAAAATCAGCAGTTCTTTTGCTATTTTCATAAGTGTAGAAATAAGTAGTCTTTTAAATTTCTTTAACAGTAGCTCATTTCTTGGAAAGCTGACTTAAAACTTTCCTCATAGTAATCAGTAAATCAATGTTGATTTAGGGAGACAATAAAGAAGGGACATAGGGAGGAAAGAAGAAAGAGAGGGGAAAAGAAGGTAAGAAAGGAAGGAAGAAATTATCAACAATGTATGGGGTTTCCTAATTCCTGAGGTATGTCATTATTTATACCTGGAAATATATTTCCCCCCCATGATTCCTCCAAAAGAAGAAATGGATGTTTCCAGATTTGCTTTTACCCTAGAATCAAGCTGTATCACAATTTAAACTGAATGGACCCTTTTAACTTTGTTTTCTTTTAAACAAATTAATCAAATGTAACTCATTTCTCTATCTTACAATGGCTTGGTTAATTATCTCTTGTAGAGCAATGTGACTGTCAGTTGGTAGTTCCCTAGTGTGTAGATAAATAATATATTTTAAACATACTTGTGTTTGCTTTCTTTAATGGACATAGATACTATACAGAAATTGGACTACTGCAGATAATAGGAACTATTCTAGATTGATGTGTTTTTATCTACTATCTACTTCAACCGCTATTATTTTTCAGGGACAGTGAGAAAATGTCCTTTCCGTTACTCTTAAAAAAAAAAAAAAACTTTGAAATAGTTATCCCACAGATGTGTCTGAATAATATCAAATATCCTGGTTAAAAAAAAATAGCCAACATATGACTACTTCATTGTGTTTAAGCAGAACACTTTGGTGAATGATTGAATTGTATGTCTGGCATCACAAAAGGTAAGTACTGGCCCGCCTATTATTTTGTAACAAATGCAACATGTCAATATTTTAAGTACCAGATTACTTTGGTATAAAATAGAGGTGTTTCTAAAAGCAAGGCAAATAGAACATCTTTGTATAGAGTATACTAGATTCAACAGGCAACTTCGGCCTTGGATCAACAGTAATCACTGAGCTACTTTCCCTTGGATCTCTTTTATTACTTATCTCCATCTGGACCGCTTCTCCTCCAAACTTGCACTACTCAAATTCTGCCTATTATTCAAGTGGCTCTTCCCCCACGTGCATAAAATGTAATAAAGACTCTGGAGTATCCTTGATTATTTGTTGTTTTTCCTAGGTAGTTTCAATAGATTAAATTAAAATGTGTATTGCTTTAAATTGAAGCACTCTCTTCCACCCCTCAGCTTTACTGAAATAAATTTTTCTCTTTTACAATTTTAATCCTTTGGCCTAATTAAGGGATTTCTATCCTGGTTAGAATATAAAGGATGCTCAGAAGTAATGGGCCTTTTTGTTTCAACTGTTAAACTTAATTTCCTGTGAATAAAATTTTACAACACGGAAAACAGTAGGTCCTGTTATTGAAACACTAGTCAAGTGTAGTAATCATGAAAAATGCCAATAAGTTAAAAAAAAAAATCTCATTCTATATAATTAGTATAATATTAAAGGTAGATAAATCATAAATATTCTAATATTTCCACATCTGGAAACTTAAGATATTTTTAAAAATGTCTACGAGTAGTATAGTATAATAGAACACTGAATTAGGGACCATGGACCTAGACATTAATATTTTCTTTTTAATCATTGTTATTTAACTTTATATACATACATAATCATGTAATTAGTTACTACATAACATTTTAAAATTTTTCTTTTCTTGTTTTGTCTTTTTTTTTCCTTGTTCTGCCTTCCTCCTGTCCAGTCACATCACTCTATTCTATATTCCATAATAACAGCTTCTGTGTTCTTCATACATACTATGAATATATAATTATGTAATACATGTTGTGTATTCACCAGTATTTTCTCCTAAAATATACATAGACACATAATACACATGCAAATATATATGCAGAAATCTATGTATAAACTGTTTTACTATAAAAATGGTAAAGATCAAATGTACACATTTTTCTATGCTGCTTATCAAACTTATCAATTTTAACTCTTGGAAATCCCTCTAAGTCATCTAGAATGTTTTTAATTATCATTGTCATTTTCTGCTGATTGCAAAACTAATATTTTATATTTTTATGGTAAGCCATGGATATTCAATCTTCTTCTACTGACATTCATTAATTTAAATTTTAGGGTTTTTTAAGAATATGAAATTAGTATTCTTATACCCATGTTTTTATTTACTCTTTCCTTGACAACTACAGAATTTAAGAAGTAACTTTTCACATTTTGTATGACCACAAAGATTTACTCTTATATAAACACTGTATTCAGGCTTCCTTGATAGCTCAGCTGGTAAAAAATCCGCCTGCAATGCAGGAGAACCCAGTTTAATTTCCAGGTCAGCAAGATCCCCTGTAGAAGGGAAAGGCTCCCCACTCAAATATTCGTAGGCTTTCCTGGTGCCTCAGACAGTAAAGAATCTGTTTGCAATGCAGGAGACCTGGGTTCAATCCCTGGGCTGGAAAGATCCTCTGGAGGAGGGCATGGCAACCCACTCCAGTATTCTCGTCTGGAGAATCCCCATGGTCAGAGGAGCCTGGCGGACTACAGTCCATGGGGTCACAGAGAGTTGTACATGACTGAGCAGCTAAGCACAGCACAAACACCCTATTCAGTATTGGACTAATTTTTCTTTTCAGTTTGTTTATTTTTTTCTTACAAATTTGAAATGACTCTTTGTCCATTATAGATATCTACTCTATTTTGTCACCAATATTGCAATTTTTTAAAGAAGATTTAAAAAAAAATTAGAACAAAATCTAGTAATTTTCATTTTAATACAGCATGAAGAGAAAGAACCTTAAAATTGTTACAACAATTTTAATGTATTTCTTTTCCTATTTCTTGATTTCCCTCATAGGTTAAGATTCTTTCTCTTCATGCTATATTAAAATGAAAATTGCTAGACTTTGTTCTAAAAGTTTTAATCTTTCTAAAAATCTTAATCAAAGAGATTCATTTTTTCTTCTTGTTGTGATACTCTCCATGTTACCTTGTGTATAAATGAGGTGGAGAAAAAGATGTAATCTTGTTAGCTACTTCATATTACTATAACCAATTATGACTTATTTTAATGTAACTGATAATATTTTGCTAAAGGAAAAGAGGAAGGAAAGAAAGAAGTCAAGAAAGAGTAAGAAAGAACAATTCAGGTTAAGTATTAAATCTGTCAAGATAATAGGTCAGCAGGTGCACAAGTGACATTGTCCCAGACCAACATGTGCACAAAAGTGCTCTATTATGGCATATAGGCTATGACTCCATGATCATATTTTTCATATGGTATTGCACAAGTTTTCCTAAATTTCTATCAGGTACATACTAAGATCGCAGAACAGTGGAAATGATTTATTTTCTACAATCCCATCATCTGTTACAGATCTAGAAAAATAAGTGAGCAAATGAATTTGAACAGCAAGAAAGCTGTCCATGTGAATGGTATATACAAGTACTCAAGGTCTAATTAAAAGTGAAAACGTTTGCTTGGGTTTTATGGCACAAATATTCATTACCATTATTTATGAGGACCTTGTACCATTTATAGATATTTACCAAGTATGCGGGCTTCCCTGCTGGCTCAGACAGTAAAGAATCCACCTGTAATGCAGGAGACAGATCCTTGGGTTCAGAAGATCTCCTGGAGAAGGAAAGGGCTACCCACTCCAGTATTCTTGCCTGGAAATTACCAGGGACAGAGGAGCCTGGTGCGCCACAGGCCCTGAGATTTCAGAGTCAAACATGACTGAGCGACTAACACTTTCACTTTCACCAAGTATGTATATCCAAATAATTAATAGGTGTCAACATTAAAAAAAAAACTGTATGACAAATTTTCAGTCTATTCAAATGTACTTAATCTTTTGCTGATCATGTGATACAGTAATAGGCACACAACAACCATTTCTATGCTTGATCTTCTGAAGTTATAGAAATAAAAGTTCTACCAAAGCACTGCAATTCTTTACTACATAAGTAGCACAATTGCCCCAAACATTTTAAAAGACAAGTAGCCATTTTTCAGGCAGAATTTTGTCTTTTTCAAGTGTCTGTTAAACTATAATATAAACACCCACTGGTTCTGCTTCCGCTCTTTAAGGAAGATGAACTTCTTCTATTTTAGTGGTAATTGGATAGAAGGAATATAGCATCTCTTCCAGACTCTTTGCAGTGAACGAAATGCCTTTCTCTGCTTTCATCTTCAGCAATATCTTTTATATACCGAATAAATGCAGTGCATGTAATTAAGCACACTATCTCAAAATCAGAAAACGGTTTTTTTTTTTTATCAGTTTAAGTTGATTTAGGAACAGACAACATGCTTTCTCTGATATCCTGTTCCCTACAACATCTTCAATTTTAAGATCCACTAAAAGAAGACAAAGGAGATCAAACATTCAACAAAACAAAAAATCTCTTTTTCAATTAAACAAAGTTTTGCTGTCAATACTAGGAGTCTTTTAGTGAAAAACATAATTTTTTAGCCCCTGAAAATGGAACAGATTAGAAAATACGACAGAGGTTCTGGTTCAAGGCGGTGATGTAGGAAGATCCTGAACTCACCTCCTCCCACAGAAATACCAAATCTACAGATAAGTAGAAACAATTTTCTCTAGGAAAACCACCCCCCAAGCTAGGAGAACAACCCCTTCACATCAGGCAAATGAAAGGGCAACCACACTGAAGTGGGAAAGAGAGGCAAAGACCAGATTTCACCATAGACCTTACCCCTGACTTTGCAACCCACATTTGGGGGAGAAGTCAAAACCTGGAACCTCCACTAGAAGAGCAAAGGTTAATTCCCCCACATTGGTCTTCCAAACTTTTAAGATTGGCACCTGAGAGATAAGCTCCCAAAACATCTGACTCTGAAGACCAGCAGGGTTCATATCCTCCAGTTGAGCAGAGCTACTGTGAACCAAAGTAAAGTGAAGCGAAAGTTGTTCAGTCCTGTCTGACTTTTTGTGTCAGTATAGTCCATGGAATTCTCTGGGCCAGAATACTCCTAGAGTGGGTAGCTGTTCCCAATTTTGCAGGGGATCTTCCTAACCCAGGGATCAAACCCAGGTCTCCTGCATTGCAGGCAGATACTTTACCAGCTGAGTTACCATAGAAACCAGCAAACCGAGAAACACTTAAAGGGTTCATGTGCGGACTCACCCACTCCAAAGCACAGCAGTGAAGTAGCCCTTTGAAAAGCACCCAAAGTTTATATGAAAGAGACTCATTTCCTCATTTTGAAGTGCTGTGCTGAGAGGCAGCGGCCTGTGGGGATACTCTCCAGAGATAGAAGATGGTGGGTATCACCTTCCTGGTCTCCCTCTGCTTTGCTAAACCTGGAAAGTGCCACCTATTTCATTTTATTTTATTTTTCCCTTTCTGGTGGATGCTATCTTTATGTTCCAGTAGGTGGGTGCCATCTTCCATGTTCACCCTCTGCTTGTTAAACCTGGTGGGCACTATTCTTTTTCCTCTTTCTTTTCATTTTCCCTATTCTTTTCATTATTTTCCTCTTTTTTTCCTATTTTTCCTTTTTTCCCTGATGGATGCTATCTATGCACTACCTCTCTGCCTCACTCCAGCCAGTAGGTGCCATTTCACATCTACCTCCTCTGCACTCCAGAGTGCCACTGTCTTCTGGGGGGGAGCCTCCACATGGCTGGTGCCCCATTTTTTATGTCTGGTCACCCAGCTTTTGCAGCTACCACCCAGGAGACACCCCTTAACTTCCTGACTGTGAGGGCTAAGGGGGTTCATGTTCTGGGGGCCCTGGAACTAATAACCAGAGATTCAGTTCTTAGCAGACTACCACTCTGAGGACACCATATAGACAGTGGACTGAAACGCTCCTCCTGTCTTTCTGAGAAAGAAGTCTATGTGCTTGTCCAGGAGTTTTATCCTGAGGGATAGGTTTCTGGTTTGGCACTCTTATGGAGACCTATGGAGCTCCTCTCAGGGAACACAATCAGCGGATGCAATTTCTGCATTCTCCCCCTCTGCATCGTCCAGCTTCATCTTTCAGAAAGAATCATATTCTCTTTTCTGGTGCCCTGACTTTTGCAGCCAAGAGACACTTCTACATTGCCCAGTTCTTATGGCCAACAAGGCTTATTATGCTTGTGGGTTCCACAGGATGCTAACCAATGGAGAAAGTTATTAACCAGTTATCAACCCCAAACAAGCAGCACAGCAAGAGGCAACAGACCCAGGGGTTTAGTCTTTCTGTGAAAGAAACCTAGAAGTTTATCATCAGAGCTGCGAACTGAGTCTGGCTTCTAATTAAACACACAACTCCAGGCCAACTGTAGCCTTTCCTGAGATCCCCAAGGGAAAGCACTATCTTCCTGCTTTTCTTCCGTCCTACTCCAGAGCATCAGCTTCTCTCAGATGGGAGTTCTTAAAAGTGTCTGCTGCTCTAGTTTTTTCATCTGGTACCCTGGTTTTTGCAGCTGCCACACAGGGGATACCCCTGGATCATCTGGGTTTGGTGGCCAGGGGAGCTTGCATCCTTGGGTCTTATTGGACTGTTATAATCAAAGAGACAGTTGTTGACAGGCTATCACTCCCAAGGTACTGAACAGAGAGTAGTATAAAACACATGCCTGGTATTTCTGTGAAAGATACCTACTTGTAGTCCTGGGGATTCAACTTGAGGGGCAGGATTCAGGTTTGGCACACATCTAGAGGCTATGGAAACACTTTCAGGGTATATAGGCTGAGAAATGTCATTTTGTTACTCTCGCTCTGTCTCACTACCACTCACTGGAATCTCCCAGAAAGGAGCTTATACAGTCATCTGGAGATCCAAATTTGGTGACTGTTACCCAGGAAACCTCCCCAGATCAACTTGCTCTGGGAGCCAGCAGGGTTTATGTTTATAGCCTCACAGGAATATATTTCTTTGCATTCTTGAAGAGCTGCTGCCTGAGAATCTGGCTTCCAACTAGCCTGAATCTAGGTGCTAACTGAGATGCTCCACTTTAGGACACGATCTGATCTTGGCATACCCTGAAATACTAGGAGCTGTTAAAAATAAAATAGGCTGCATGGATAATCACAAAGGTTTGAGAGACAACCATTACTCTGATACCAAAACCACAGAAAACCAGAGAAGGATATCACACAAAAAAGAAAACAGCAGGCTAACATCCTTGATGACAATAGATGCAAAAGTCCTCAAAAAAAAATGCTAGCAAATTGAATTCAATAATGCATGAATGGAACACCATGATCAGGTGGGACTAGGGAAGCAAGGATGGTTTAGCATCTGCAAACATCAATTTAATGCACCACATTAAATGAAGAATAAAAAATTACATTACTGTCTCAAATGCAGAATAAACTTTTGACAAAATTTAAGATCAATTTTTGATTTAAAAAGCTCTCAAAAGTGTGAGTATAAAGGGGATACACCTCAAAATAATAAAAGCCATATTTGAAAATCCCACAGCTATTATCATACTCAGTGGAAAAGCTGAAAACTTTTCTTCCAAGATCAGGAACAAGACAAGAATGTCCACTCTCACCACTTTTATTCAACATAGTATTGGAAGTCCTAGCGAGAGCATTTAGGTAAGAAAATAAAAGACAACCAAATCAGAAAAGAAGAAGCAAAACTGTCACTATTTACAGATGATATGTGACATTATATGTATAGAAAAACCTAAGTCCTCACACAAAAAATGTTAGAATAAATGAATTCAATAAAGTTGCAGGATACAAGATTAATATACAGAAATCTGCTGCTTTCCTAAAACACTAATAATGAGCTATCAGAAAGAGGTTTCAAGAGAATAATCCCATTTACAACTGCAATAACAAAAAAATTACTTCAGAACAAAATTAACCAATGAAGTGAAAGTTCTGAACACTACACTATGTTTATGGAAGACATTGAAGAATACACAAATGAAATGATAACCCATGCTCATGGACTTCAAAAATTAACATTATTAAAACATCTACACCATCCAAAGTCATCTATAGATACAATGTTACCACTATCAAATTTCTAATTACATTTTTTTATGAAACCGAACAAATAATACTAAAATTTGTATAGAACTACAAAAGATCTCAATTAGGCAAAGCAATTTAAGAAAGAAAGAAAGAAAAAAAAAAAGCTAGAGGCACCATGCTCCCTGACTTCAAATTCTATTGCAAGTTTATAGTAATCAAAACAATATTATATTGGCATAAAAACTGATAGATAGATAAATGAAACATAATTGAGAATACAGAAATAAACCCACACATTTAGTCAACTAATTTATGAGTAAGGAGCCAAATATACACAATGAGGAAATAATAGTCTCTTCAAAAGTGGTGCTGAGAAAACTCAGTAGCCACATGCAAAAGAATGAAATAAAAATAGATAATCGGGACTACTCAAACTAAAAAGCTTTCAATAGCAAAGAAAATCAGCAATAAAATGAAAAGGCAACCCTCTGAATGGGGAAAAATAATGTTTGCAAATCATATATATGGTAAGAGGCTAATATACAAAATATGTAATGAACTCCTACAACTCAGTAGCATTGATAAAAACTTAATTAAAAGTGGGTGGAGAATCTCATTAGATATTTTCCAAAGAAGACACACAGAAAGTCAACATACACGATAAGATGCTCAAATCACTAATCATCATGGAAATGCAAAGCAAACCCACAATGAAGTATTACCTCACACCTGTCAAAATGGCTATTTTAAAAAAGCACCACCAACAAGCCAAAAGTGTTGGTCAAGTTGCAGGAAGGAGGGAATCCTAGTACACTGTGGATGGGACTGTAAATTGGTTTAACCATTGTGGAAAACAGTAAGGAGTCATCTCAAAAAGTTTAAATGACTACAACCATATGAGTCAGCAATGCCACTTCCGGGTATTTATCCAAAGCACGTAAAGCACTAACTCGAAAAGATATATGCACTCCCCTGTGTACCCCAGCATTAATTACAATAGCCAAGACATGGAAACAACTTATGGATCCATCAATGGGTGAACAGAGAAAAAGTGGTATATATATATATATATGCATGTGTGTATATATGTATGTATAATCTTAGCCATAGAAAATGAAATATTGCCATTTGTGACAACATGGATGGATCTTGAGGGCATTAGGCTAAGCAAAATAAGTTAGACAAAGAATGACAGATACTGTATGATTTCATTTATCTCTGGAATCTAAAATAAAACAAAGCTCATGGATACAGAGAATAGGTTTATGGTTGCCAGAGTTGGGGGGAGGAAGGGGGTTGAAGGGGGGCAAAATAATTGAATGAAGTAAAAAAAGTACAAATTTCCAGCTATAAAATAAATAAGTCATGAAGATATAATATACAGCATTGTGACTATAGTTAATAATACTGCATTGCATATTTGAAAGCTGCTAAAAGAGTAAGTCTTTAAAGTTCTCATCACAAGAAAAAAGTTGTAACCGTGTATTGTGATAAATATTAACTAGACATTGTAGTGATAATTTCTCTGTACATATAAATATCATTGTACTGTATAATCATTGTGTTGTATACCTGAAATTGATACAATGTTGTATGTCAATTATACTTTAACATTTTCTAATTAAAAATTATAAGTTGTCTATAATTTAAAAGGCAAGACTCTAAAATGCTAACCTAGCCAGTTCTATGCCTGGACTGGCCCTTAAAATTCTCAAAGAATAAACATTTATTAAAAAAAAAAGTTCATAGTTGTTCATCAAATAGTATAATCTATAAACTTGTCCTGACATTAATACACTTCCCCCTTTTTCATATTACTTACATCCTATCTAAATTGAGTTTTAAAATTCAACAGAATGGAAGATTATGTGGCCAGTGGAAAATGCATTATTGGGATAATTTAATATAAGCATCATCTTTAATATATATAACAAAATTATATTTATATTAATTTTAGCCAAGTCACTAGGATTGATTGTTGGGATTTCACTTCATAACAGTTCATTCATTAAGCACACATTGACTGCCTAGCTAGTGTCAACAACATAGGCAATGGTGTCTACCATGTCAGAGAGAATTAAAAAAAAAAAAGATTTCTAAGAGGCTAATCATGCTTTGAATAGAAGTACAAAATACAGCATACACAAAGAAGACAGGAATAAAGTTTGTGCATGTCATTACATTATAAATTTTCAAATGCCTGTGAAGGATAGCAGGATACACCACTTCAAAATATGTTACTTGGCATAAGTATGATTTTGAGAAGAAGCAACTGAAAAGAAGCAATTTCAAGAAAAGCTCTCTGCCCTCCTCCTTTGGTGAAGAACAGAAAATAGATTTTTAAAGGTATTCATCCTCCACTCTCTAATCTTTCTAGTAGATTAACAGAAGTTAATCAACTGGAGGTAAAGTCTATAACTTTATCAATCCAAAGGTTGGCACTAGAAAAATCTACATAACATACCTGGCTAAAACTAGCCCTTATCTACCATTAGTGTCCTCATATTGTTTCCTTTCTGCAGTTTGCTACTACAGACACTGAAAATGCTTTTCCTTTTGCCTGTCACTTCTCTACAAAATTATGGTCCTTTTGTTAAGATGTTATATGAACCCAAATTCTAACTATTTGAATTATTCATCAGTGAGTACTCTATTAGGCATGATGCAAGTGTGATAAACTTCGGCTTGTTCTCCTTTTATTAATCTGTCTTCCGTTGGTCTAATTTGCAAAATCCCAACCAACAAGCCTAAAATAGATCAAGGAAAAAGAAAGATTTTGCCCCCCTCTACGTGGTAGATCCAATGGCAGGGTGCTAGAAAAACAAGAGTGGTTTAGACAGAGGTCTTCACCTAGACTTTTAAAGAATTAACATCCCCAAGTTGACAGAGCAAGGGTGCAAAATGCAAACAAGTTAATGGCAAAAATACAACAGGCTGGGACATGAAGAAATCAGTATTGGTAAGACAAGGAGGTTAGTTTAACTGCAGCTGGGGATGGATGGGATACTTGTGATTCCCTAAATGATAGTCTGATGGAAGACCAGGAGCCAACAAAAGAATTGGACATTTTATTTCTCAAGAGACATGTCATCATTTTTTTTTTTTTTTTTTTGCTTCTTTTACCTTCATTTAACTTCTGGAACAGTTTATACATATTTCCAATGAGAGTTTTTGTGTCCTCATTCAGTTTATATTCCCTTAAGTAAATCTTTTCCTCAAATCGCTTCTGCAGTTTCAAATACACATTTTTTTGTGGCACAGTTGGCTTCCTCTTCACTTGGAACCAAGTCCGCCATCTCATTCATCAAACAAAGGACAAAATACACCTGCTTTGTCGGTGCATTTAATCCTGGGCCCCCGCAGAGCAGCTTCCTCTTTTCAGATATGTTTAAACACTTAAATCTACACATTAGATAAAGGGAAGATTTGATAAGTCTCATTCAACTTAACGTGTCTCCAAGTCCCATTATTAAAGCATTAAATGAAAATTTAATCAAAGAAGGGAAAAGAGGAAATGTCTAAACAGCTAGGAGATACAGATGTTGAACAAATGCAATTAAACTGAAATATGCCCCCTAGTAACAGCATGGTCTAATGTGCAATCACCTGAATTGCTGACCAACACATACAAATGGGTTGTTTTGCTTTATGAATGCTTAATCCTGAAAAACAGATGTAGAAAACTATTGTTGTATAGCAAAGATAAATTAAAGCACTCCAAAATCCAGCATTAAATCTTTGGAAATGCAAGTCAACTTGTAATATGATATCTGGTAATAACCTTCACATTTAATAAAATAGTCACCTAAGATCAAAATTCAAATGACCTATTTTTACCTTGCCCATTTGTGTGATTCACCTGTTCACAATTTCAACCCTTCCAAAGCCTCCAATAGTTTCTAAAAATGGTGTTAATATTAAGGCTCAGTCTGATATAAATATTTATGTTTAATCAGACATAATATTGGCTTGTTCAACTAGTTTAGTTACTCAACACTTAATTTGTAAATATTAGTTGAGCACTTCAGATCTACACACTCTAGGATTCTTTTAAGAATAGTGCTCCTCCCAAGAATTGTTTTATTCTTTTGAATTTTTTTTCTATTTTTCACCTTATTCTTTTTTACCATTGCATTATTTTTCTTTATTTCTGTTTTCTCCTATTTTTCTTTCCTCATTTTGATGAATGTCCCCAGACCACTTTTCTCATCATACATTAGTCATTGCTTTTTCCCCACGTGTCATCTCAGAAGTTTGCTTTTTTCTTCTTTACACTCTTATTTATTTATTTATTATACATGTTTTGCTATTCCCTTCTGCATACATCAAGGAAAACCTCCCATTGACTAATTCACATACTCATTCGTTTTCTAATATTTTCTCTTTTTATGTATATTTTCTCTAATACTTTCTGAAAATGATATGTATATGGTGAACACATGTACACCCATGGCTGATTCATGTCAATGTATGGCAAAAACCACTACAATATTGTAAAGTAATTAGCCTCCAATTAAAATAAATAAATTTTTTAAAAAGGAAAAAAAATACATATACAAGTAAAGCTCTAATGCTCTGTAATATCTTTCAATCTAGCAATCTATACCGACCTATTTTTCTATATATAATATGCAAATGTATAAATATACTACACTTATATAAATACAATATACATATAAATATATACATGTATGTATGTGTATTTGTGGTATTAGTGTGTGAGTGTGTGTAGCCAATGTTTCCTAATTTTCCTACTCATTTTCTGTCTCATTTTCTCATCTTTCCTCGTTTGAATCATGAGCCAAATATTTAAAGAGCTGTGTAGATTTACTGAGTTTAACACCAATAAATAAAAGAGGTGATTGAGCTGAGTTACCCCATCTCTAAACATGTTGGCAGGGTTAGCAGACAATCTAGAAAAGGAGACAAAGTAGTCGCTCCATTCCTCTGCATCCAGTGACATCTGGCATCATTCCCACATGGTGGTTCTGTCCATTCCCCTTGAGTCAGTTAGCCATGCTTGCTAAAACCACTTCTCCTTGAATCAAGGGAAAGCTGCTGGCATGTTGGATGAGACAATTCATTGTTCTAGTGAAGCACATCAGGCATTCCTGAACTGACTCCCCTATCCAACATTAAGCAGCCATGGCAAACCTCAACCCACCCTCCAAGACCTGTCCTTAAACTAAGAGGAGAGATGTATGGGTCAGAGAGGATTAAAGAGGACCTCAATGGGCTTGTATAACATAGAACTCTCCTTCCTAGAGGAGGAAAGAAAGGGCTGGAACAAAGCCAATGTGGTTGCCTTGGCTGGATCCACCATCTTCAGGGAAGCCAGATGCTGAGAGCACAACTCCAGCCCGGCAAAGAAGCTAGTCAGCTGCAAACCTCAACCTCTCTTGGACTTCAGCTTGCAAAGAAAGTATCATAATACAGAGACTATGAGGATAGATTCAAAGCCAGAGTGGTCACGCTCAAATCCTTAGTTCTCAATATTGGGTAAGTTACAGAAGCTTTCTGTGCCTCAGTTTTATTATCAAAAGTGTGGGAATAAAAGTATAGGTTAAATAAGTCAACATTTGTTGATGTTTAAAACATGTTAAGTGCAATACAATAAATAAAGTGAAAAATAAAAAGCACTGAAAAGATCAGGTACATCCTTTCTGAGGAAAAGCAGATGTAAGAGTCCTTCTATTTATTCCCTTATGTCCTCAAAATCTTCCTTTCTGTCAATGCTCTCTTTAGCAATACTTTTACAAATATGTTTTTAAAAAAATAAGTACCTCCAATTGAACAACTAGCTGCTAGCTAAATGGAGAAATGATGGTTAAGTGAGAAAGAAGTATACAACAGCTGGTAGGAGGCCTGCAAAAGGAAATTAGAGAGCAAAGTTAAAAGGATATGGTTATTTAAAAAAGAATTGGATAAACTAAGTGAAGTTCTGTTTGTAGAGAAACACTGTAATCAAAGAATGTAATGCCTGAAACGATTTAGACTTACTTTCAAACTTTGTTAGTTGTTTTATTGTTTTCCATATATAGAATCTGAAGCTGCAAAGAAAAGTTAAATTACTCCATGGTGATTAACTCATTGAATTATTATAATATTAAAACAAGAAGCCATCTGGGGTTTTAACACTATTGGACATAGGAAAAATATTACTTATTAAATTTGTGGAAAACCATTAAGTGCTTGGGACATATTTTAACCATTGACGTGGGGAGATGGCTGACAAAAGTTAGTGTAAACCTAATGTTATAAAGTAACCAGACTAGCCCAAGATGGAGTTGTTCATGCTAAACCCCAAGTCAGCAAACCAAAACTTAACAAAGTTTCTGGGTTTAGCTCTTCCAGAAAAAGCAGGCCTAGGTGAACCAATTAGCGCTTGCCTATTCAGCACACGTTACCTGGCCCAGCTCCAAGATTTCTCTTTACTTCATGTAAGGATGGTAACCCTGATTTAACCAATTGGGCATCAGCAGATGCCCAATATAACTTCCTTGTTCCTCACTTTGATCTATAAAAAAATCTCTCGCCCTAACAGCTCTTCACAGCTCCTTTCTATCTGCTGTATTATAGGCAGCCTGTTTCAAGAATTGCTGAATAAAAGTCAACTGGATCAAACTGTCTGTGAAAAAAATTTCATACAAGAGTGACAGGAAAATTTGGGTTAAGCACTCATTTCTTATTTTCAGTTTCAACTTTGTTCTAGGTGTAGTCTTTCATTCACTTTGGCTAAAAAGTTCTCTTCTTGTTTACATTTGATTTGTCTGTTAAAGGGATGGAATCTGCAAATCAGTGATAAATTACATACTATATTTTAATATATATGGTATAGTATGCTACATATATGACAATGCAAGAATTAGCATTTAATTTTATCAATTATGCTACATTATCCCCCGACCAATGATCTTTTTTTGTATGTGTTTTCAATAAATGTTTTTAAGCACATAGATCCTGTGAGGGAGAAGAAACAAGTAATACAGATATACAAGGTGTAGCCCTTGCTTACAGGGAGTTTATATTAAAGATATTCAAAAAGACATCATAACACTGGAAGGAGAAATATATATATAGTGTTTTGGAATCACAGGAGGAGTTCACCTAATTCTGACTATGGATGAAAGAAGTTTGAGAAGCGTTTTTCTGGAGAAGGTAAAATATGTACTATGTTACAAAACATTCATCGTTAGCCGGGGAAAGACAAGGGAGAAGTATATTAGGAGTCAAGAAAAGAGCCCAGGACAAAACCCTAGAATGATGGGATTTGAATGGGGGTGAGGGGATTTGGTGAGAAATCAGGTTGGAGGTGTCATGTGAAGTATTCTGGATTTTAAATCTGCACTCGTCAAGGCAATGGGCACTTTTCAGAGTGACCAGCAATTCTGTACTTTAGAAAGGAGCTGTGTAGAAATTAGTTTGAAGGAAAGAGGTTTTCTTTAGTAATTTGGACAAGAAATGCCAAAGGCCTGAATTATGGCATAACGAAGGATAATAGAAGGAAGAAACATGGTGGAAGGCATTAAGGCAATCAAAGTCTTCAGACTTGATAACTCACTGGCAGGTGTTAAGTTTAACCCTTGCTTTCTGGCCTCCATTTCTGGGAGGGTGTTTATTTCCATCACCACTAAAGCAAGTAGAGAAGGAAAAAGAGACTGGATATAGCTTTCAGAAATTGATTCTGGAGATAATCATGAAATACCTAAGGAATTTTAGATATATATGTTTGGAATATGCAGTTTTAGATAGTGGGTTTCCTTTCATTCTCCTGTGGAAATAATTTTCTCATCTTACACATTATAGGAAAGTAATCTCCCTGTTGTTTTATGTTTTATGGTTGGAGTTCGAATTATGTTCATTTCTTTTACTTGGAGAGAGAATGGGATTGCTGAAAGGAAAAAAGAAATTGGTTAACTGAGAAAGAATTTCATCCTATTGACTCATGATATGTCAATCATCATGGTTCTGAAATTGAGCTGGGAACTGGTAGCATTCCTCAGGCTAAAATCAGGTATGCGACTGTGGGACACAAGAGGCAGAACCCTTTCAAACATAGGAAGCCCACTGAGTCATTTAAAATAATAAATGAAGAAGCTAAGCTTAAGCAAAATGAAAACCAGCTAAATGTGATTAGTCTTAAATTGGTGGTGATGGGGTTTGGTGAGGGTGGAAGAAGAAATGGAGAGCCTTTACATGGACAGAGCCACGCTCTGTGCGGCAATGCACGGCTGGACTTTAGAAAGCAGTGGTACCAAAGCTCACCCACTTCCATGCTCACACCTGCACTTCTGGCTTAATTTGTGTTAGTTTTCCCATAATCTCCTTGGAATAGCAACCTTGCTACCAGTGGACTTAAGGGGGAAAGAGTTGTGCTTTTTCTCCATGGATAAAATGGGATGAGACTTTCGTCCTAGAACAATGAGTCAACCAGCTACCTTGGCCAGAGTTCTAGGAAATACAGTTCCTGGAGAGTAAAGATCAAGCATATGTGAGGTACAGATCAAGGGAGAGCCAAGATACAAGTCCAAGAGAGAGGCAGGGCCACCAGTGATTGCTGAGTCATGCATGTATGCAAGGGGTAGCCCTTACTCAATGTTCATTCACCCGGACATAGATTCAAGTAACAAGCAATCACCGGATGCATATCACATGCTCAAAACTGTGCAAGCAGATGGAATTTATTAAATCAGTGAATAGGCACACAATCTTTGATCTTGGGAGCTTTCCAACATTATTTGTATATTACATATAAAGAGAATATTGCAACATAGCACAGTATGAAAAATTTAAACGGGAGTAAAGTGTTGTATCAAGATGTACTAGCAGTGTATTTCTCATATTAGCCACGTTTTTCATGAAAAAAGCATGCAAATAAGGATATGCCAAAAATAAAAATCATTCCATGGCATTTTGTTCTTACATGTGTAAAAGAATTCCTTCAATGAGAGTAAAAAGGTACAAGATGGTAATCAGGAAGGACTAAAAGTCATTGGAAGATATAAATACACATTATTTCAAAAATACATATTTACAAAAATACAAAAAATTAATATCAACCTTGCAAGAATGTTGTGAATGAACTTCATAACATCTGAAAGCTGAAATGACTCAAAATATGGAGTGCTCAGGTCAGGCATGTAGAGCATATCTCTTATGAAGTTATTTAAAAAGAATTTGTGAAACTGGAAATCTCATACACTAGAGATGACAGTATAAGTTCATACACTATAACTTGACAACAATTTGACTTTATTCATCAAGTATAATAATCCATAATGAAAATAAATATATTCATAACACAACTATTGCATTTCAACTCTAAAAAATTGGAAAACAAAACAAAGATGTAATTGCAGTGTTGTGATAGTCAACAAAACAAACAAAATATCCAATGGGGAGGTAATTAAACAATTAACAGAATCACACAATAGGCAAGTTTGAAGCCTATAAAAACTTGCAATACCATACAAAAACACAAGGAAATGTGAAATGAAAATTACTTAACTCTCTCACTCGCTCACTTATGTGTGGTTGTGTATGTGAGTATGAACACACACAATTTATAGAGAAACATTAAATGGAAAAACTTCACAATGTCAAAAGCTTCATAAACATGGTCCTGACTAAACTGGGCCAAGAATGTTATTATTTCTTGTATTTTCTAATTTTTACATGTTTGCCAATAAGTATATATTAATTTAATATTAGAAAATATGGTTATATAGTTAATCTTAAAACACATTTTAAGTAAGGATCTCAGACACTAGATGGCCAAATGTAGACAGTCTTTGGGGAAAAAAACAAACTTTTTTTAAAAAGGCTATTGAACCATTTTAACACACAAAATCTGAAACTCTATTCAAAATGCTTTCAGTTTTGAAAATGTTAGCCAATTAAAATATACTATTTTCTTTAAATAGTTACTCTACTAAATAGTAGTTACTCTACTAAAGGGTCCATTTTTTCTCCCTTTGCTGCAAAGCCACAGAAAGAAAATACTTAATTCACATTTATATTTAAATACAAGTCTGAGATTAGTATGTCCAACAAGTGTTATGTGTGTCTGCTCAAGAGCAAAAAGATGTTCATAATATAACCTGCTTTTTCTACCTATAGACGTATCTAACTACAATTCAATTTGTCTCCCACTAGATAAAGTATAAACCCACAGAGAAAAGCCACACTTAAGCTGGGGAATTATTCCACCTTCAATATCATTCAGAAGAAGCCTCAGAGAAAGGTCTGTGTTCCTTTGAAAGGAGGAGTTCAGTTCAATCGCTCAGTTATGTCCAACTTTTGCAATCCCATGGACTGCAGCACATCAGGCTTCCCTGTCCGTCACCAACTCCCGGACCTTACTCAAACTCATGTCCATAGAGTTGGTCATGCCATCCAACCATTTTATCCTCTATCGTAAACTTCTCCTCCTGCCTTCAATCTTTCACAGCATGAAGGTCTTCTCCAATGACTCAGTTCTTTGTATCAGGTGGCCAAAGTATTGGAGCTTCAGCTTCAGCATCAGTACTTCCAATGAATATTCAGGACTGATTTCCTTTAGGATGGACGGACTGGATCTCCTTGCAGTCCAATGGAGTCTTAAGAGTCTTCTCCAACACCACAGCTCAAAAGCATCAATTCTTTGGCATTCAACTTGCTTTATGGTCCAACTCTCACATCCTGTATGACTACTTGAAAAACCATAGCTTTAACTAGATGGACCTTTGTCAGCAAAGTAATGTCTCTGCTTTTTGATATGCTGTCTAGGCTTCTCATAGTTTTTCTTCCAAGGAGCAAGTGTCTTTTAGTTTCATGGCAGCAGTTACCATCTGCAGTGATTTTGGAGCCCAAGAAAATAAAGTCTGTCACTGTTTGTATTGTTTCCCCAACTATTTGCCATGAAGTGATGGGACCGGATGCCATGAGCTTAGTTTTCTGAATGCTGAGTTTTAAGCCAGCTTTTTCACTCTCTTCTTTCACCTTCATCAAGAGGCTCTTCAATTCCTCTTCGTTTTCTGCCATAAGGGTGGTGTGATCTGCATATCTGAGGTTATTGATATTTCTCCTGGCAATCTTGATTCCAGCTCGTGCTTCATCCAGCCCAGCATTTTGCATGATGTACTCTGCATGTAAGTTAAAGAAGCAGGCTGACAATATACAACCTTGATGTACTCCTTTCCCAATCTGAAACCAGTTCATTGTTCCATGTCCAGTTCAACAGGAACCCCAACATTTAGCTTCAAATTTAAAGGACATATTAGGCTGTCCTGCTGGCCAACTCAGTCCCATTTTCAAAGCAACAATGATTGTACTGCATGTAACATGATGCTTAGCCTAAAACTATTTGTTGAAAGGATTTTTAAAATGTAAGTTTAGAATATCTAGATGTAAATATGTACCGAATAATAGTTAATCTCAGTTCTGAGCTTCCTGTGATAAAACAGATAGATCCTACTTTTGAGATGCATGAATGGGTATGTCATAAGATTTACATCTGGCTATTAATTACCAATGCTCACTATATTTCTTTTATATAAAAAATGATCATGATCTTACAAAAATTCCTAGAGTTTAGTGGTGGAGGGGGGAGTACTAATCCTTAAATTTAAAATCCTGGGAAATACTCTAGGTTACAGGCAAGTTTCCTGTCAGCACAACTGAAGTTTCAGTTTGGAGAACATGGAAGCTCCTTTGTTTAATTTGGTTCTCCTCATCCTGTTTGTCTATCATGAAATTACCATATCTAGGCAATGTGAAGAAAGAGTTCAAGTATGTGGAGAAGTTATTGACTGGTTATATTATGGGATTATATAAATATATAAGTGCTATGACCAGGCAATGCCAAACAATGTTCAAACTAATGCACAATTGTGCTCATTTCACATGCTAGCAAAGTAATTCTTAAAATCCTTCAGCTAGGCTACAACAGTACGTGAACTGAGAACTTCCAGATGTACAAGCTAGATTTAGAAAAGGCAGAGGAAACAGAGATCACATGGCCAACATCCATTGGATCATAGATAAAGCAAAAGAATACCAGAAAAAAAATCTACTTCTGCTTCATTGACTATGCTAAAACCTTTGACCATGTGGATCACAACAAATTGTGGAAAATACTTAAAGAAATCGGAATACCAGACCACCATATCTGCCCCGTGAGAAATCTGTATGCAGGTCAAGAAGCAACAGTTAGAACCAGACATGGAAAAATGGACTGGTTTCAAATTGGGCAAAGAGTATGTCAAGGCTGTATACTGTCACCCTGCTTATTTAACTTATATGCAGAGTACATCATGAGAAATGTTGAGCTGGATGAAGGACAAGCTGGAATCAAGATTGCCAGGAGAAATATCAATAACCTCAGATATGCAGAGGACACCACCCTAATGGCAGAAAGTGAACAAGAACTAAAGAATCTCTTGATGAAGGTGAAAGAGGAGAGTGAAAAAGCTGGCTTAAAACTCAGCATTCAAAAAACAAAGATCATGGCAGCTAGTCCCAACACTTCATGGCAAATAGATGGGGAAACAATGGAAACAGTGACAGACTTTATTTTCTTGGGCTCCAAAATCACTGCAGATGGTGACTGCAGCCATGAAATTAAAAAATGCTTGCTCCTTGGAAGAAAAGCTATGAGAAACCTAGACAGCATATTAAAAAGCAGAGGCATTACTTCACCAACAAAGGTCCATATAGTCAAGGTATGGTTTTTCCAGTAGTCATGTATGGATGTGAGTTGGACCATAAATAAGGTTGAGTGCTGTGGTTACATAATTTGTTTTGTGAAGGATTGCCATGGATAAAAATCCTAAAAGACAAGGGAAGATTTCAGTGAGTTAAAGTGGGTGGAAGTGATATTGTTAAGTAGGACGTCTGGAGGATGTTCAGGATGGGAATAGACAGAGAGGTGGGAAGAAAAGGGGTGAGAAAGCACAGACATGTTGAAAAGCCCTAGTGGCTCAGAGGGTAAAGCATCTGCCTGCAATGCAGGAGACCTGGGTTCCATCCTGAGCTGGGAAGATCCCCTGGAGAAGGAAATGGCAACCTACTCCAGTATCCTTGCCTGGAAAATCCCATGGACAGAGAAGCTGGTAGGCTACAGTCCATGGGGTCACAAAGAGTCGGACACGACTGAGCGACTTCACTTTCACTCTCACTTCACTTTCAAACCAAAATTGACCCATAAAGTAAATTTGTTTAGGACAGTGGGAAATTATCCTAGAAAAGCATATAAGGACATGATTTATGGCTTCTGGCAAAAACTTGCAATATACAAGTATGTACATATGGAAAACACTATGAGTCTATAACTAATATTTTGAGAGGACAGCAAAAGACAAATTAAATCTACCTGTAGATGTAATTCCTTTCAGGAGAATATTCCAAGACTAGAGTTCATAGAAAAAGATCATGAGTTAGCTACAACATTTGAGTGTTGCCTATATTCTGTCTCAACCCTTCACTGACTCATCATCAGTTTGTATCATGAACTTGTAATATGTATTCACATGAACTTGTGAGTATGTATTTGTTTCCTCCAAATGGAGTGCCAAATTGAGTAGAGGGAGCCTGTGGGATCTTAATTCCCTGACTAGGGATCAAACCCATGCCCCCTGCAGTGGAAGTGTGGAGTCCTAGCCACTGGACTGCTGGGGAAATCCTAGTGTTAACCATCTTTCTGTTTCCAGTATCTACCATGATTTAATATGTAGTAAGGATATAATGGGTACAAAATAAACATTTTAAAGTCTTAAATATAAAATAAAAAAATATATTTGGTAGGTCATAATATTTGTTCAGGTACAGAAAAGCTCGAACAATGTTTTGGCCAATTGAATGTATCAATTATGGAATACTATTTTCAAAAATTTTAAATGATATGCAGAGTTTCTTTTTTCAATACCCCTCCCCCAAACTGAAAGTCCTTTTAAAGAGCTTCAGCAAAGGAACCAAAGTTCTTTTTAAACTAAAATAAGTCCTCAAATCAAAGACTTCAATGTAAATCTAAACAAAACTTTTGGAAAGAAAATTTACTTTAAACAAAGAAAATTTAAAAAGTGAACAGACCGTCTTAGCAGTCTCCATCCCATTTGCAAGTTTCTCTTATCTCCACAACCTCTCAATGTTGGCATGCCCATGGTTCCGTTCTCAATTATCCAGGCTCATGGTTGGATCATAGACCAAGGATATGCTGATCATTCCTAAACTTCGAGAGCTAATCTCAACTTCTCCCCTAAATTTGAGATGCAAATATCCAGCTCCATACTCAGCATCTCCAACTGGATTGATAGTAAAGCCTGGACATCAGTGTGGTCAGAGGTTCTGACCAAGAACTTCCACATAAATATGTGCTTCCTACAGTCCTTCCCATTTCGCCTTTGTGACCATTTTGGGCTTTCAGTTTCTCAGACCAAAAACTTGGCACCATCATTCAATAAGCTCTTTTCCTTCAATCCCAGTTTAAAGTCACTGACAAATACTGTTGGATCTTTTAAAATATATTTCGAATATGAACCTCCAACTTTAATAATAGGACTCATAAAGGATGACTATGTTAGACCTAGATTTCTACAGCTGCCCCATAATTTGTCTCTCAGCTGCTTTTCTCCTTGTAGCTGGTATCTTCTGTAATAAGTAGCCAGGGTGAGCGTCTTAAAAATCTAGCACATCACGGCATTCTTCTATCTCAAACTATCTAGTAATTTCTCTATTGTTTCAAAATTCAAGACTGAGTCCTTAAAATGCCTCTATTTTACTTCCTCCTCCTCTTTAGCCCCATTACATCACCTGCATGCTCTTATAACACCAGTAACTCAGCACCTCAGCATTCTTTAAACACATGTCCCAGCTCAGGGCACTACTTGAATCATGCCTGTTATTATTCAGTCAGTGTTCAAAAGCTCCCTATCAGAAAAGCCTTCGCATACCATCTCATGAAAATTTATCCCATACCATCTCCTCACTACCTGATCCATCCCAAAATGTCTGCTTGATTTTTGCATAACTTTTAAAAAATAATTTTACATCATATGACATCTGGTCAAGTACATCTTTATTGTCTATATCTCCATTACTATGTAAAAGCTATAAAATCAGGAAATTGTTTTATTCACCGCTCTGCCTCCCACCAGAAACTACAACAGTGCCTAGAATACAGTAAGTTCTTCAAAAAATAGTTTAGTTGAATGAATGAATAAATTAATAAAGGGAAGACATATGACTCACTGTCTCCATGTATTATCCAAATAAAGTACTATTACTGGTATAGATCAGTTTTCCATACAACAGTTGTTTGCACACATATTGTGACTTTATAATTAAGGAGAAGAAATTTTAAAAGAACAGTGCTTAATCACTTATGCTAGGGAATTACAGTCTTAGAGAGAGAGAGAGAAAATATTAGAAATGAAAGTTTCACTTAGCCCAAGCATTAAGGGAATTTTTTGTTGTTGTTTAGTCACTAAATCGTGTCCAACTCTTTTGGGACCCCATGGACTGTAGCTTGCCAGGCTATTCTGTCCATGGGATTTCCCAGGCAAGAATACTG
Source organism: Cervus elaphus (assembly GCF_910594005.1). Taxonomy (NCBI): domain Eukaryota; kingdom Metazoa; phylum Chordata; class Mammalia; order Artiodactyla; family Cervidae; genus Cervus; species Cervus elaphus. The sequence continues at coordinate 27,830,840 of NC_057833.1, read as the reverse complement.
GAGTGGGTTGCCATCTCCTTCTCCAGAGAATTTTCCTGCCCAGGGAACCAGAGTCTCTAGCATCTCCTGCATTGCAGGCGGATTCTTTACCACAGTGCCACCTGGAAAGCCCACAACATTGTTTAGACTCCAGATAAACATTATTCTTATACAATGGCAACTTTCTAAATTTTAAATTTGTTGCCCATATTAACATGACTAAGGGGAAAACTTCATTATTAAATGAGTTGATGCTCATAATATTATGACTCTTTTACAAGAATGCAATTTCTTAAATAGAAACGTACCTTAACAAACTAAATAAAATTTTTGAATGCACATGCAGGAATAATATCATGAATACTCATAAACTGAATCATAATTATTAATGCCCCGCTTTTAAAAAATTCATCTAATTTGCATATTAAATACTTGACTAATAATGAGCCCACCTCTGTAAAAGTTAACCCAATTACAATGCAGCATTTATAAGAGCAAATATGTCTTAAAATATTAAAAAAGAGATTTCCACTTGAGTTTTTTTCCTTGCCACATCATTTCTAAGTTGCTGTAGCCTACCTTTCATGAAAAGTTGATGTGACAGATTGCTGCCATTTTCAGATTGCTAAATACTTCTGTCAAGCCCCTCAAGGCATTTTCAGAATTTAGTTCTTGGATTTGTTGGGATAATTTCCAGGCTCTCCTTTTTGGTGGGGATGAGGTGAGCAACAGCTTGAAACTATGATTCATTTCTGTTTGAGTTTCTGTCAGATACTTGCAGGAAAAAGAAAATGACTGATCACCTACTAAAAATGGCAACAGATGCCGTAAGCAAAATTTCATTCAACCTGTTAACTTTGGTTCCAATGTAAGAATCTTTTAATTAAAAGTCTTAGTTTTTAAATATGACTTTTTAAAAATAACATCTGCCTCTAGAATATGAGGAAATGAATTTTACACTCAATATTTTGACAAAGTTCTTCATAATGACCTTCCAAGTCTGCACTTCAGTTTATACCAATATGCATATATGTATGGGATATATTTTACAGTAACTTGAGGATACACATATATGTACTCCAAGACAGGGCTATTAGCGTATTATATTTCTGTCTTTTTAAAAGTTCTAATGGTATAATGTTTACCACATTTGGTTCATAAGAAATAGTGATTAAAAAAATAATAAAATTAAACAAAAGAAATAGTGATAATGTTTCATTAAATATTTTTTCTTTTGTATTCTAAATGCATTTCTGTTTAAGGCCCCTGAGATTTTATGTGTGAAAAAACATCAGGTCCAAGAAATAGTAGATCAATTTTGTGATTCAAAGCAGTACATTGATAAAATAGCAGAGGAATTAAAAGCTCTTTCTAAAACAAGCAGTGATCTTTGGAGGGTTTGTTTTGTTTGTTTTGATTTTTTCCCATGCAGTACTTTTGGAAATTTTGCTGCCAGTTCCTGAAGTAGGTAGTATACTGTGGAATGTATTAAGGACCTAAAGGAGTTAGATCCTGAAAGAGAAGAGAGGAAAAAGAGAAGTAAGACAGGTACTTCCCTGGTGGTCCAGTGGCTAAGACCCTGCATCCATAATGCAGTGGGCTTGGATTAAGTCCTGGTGAGGGAACTAAGTCCCACATCTGCAAACCGCATGCTGCAATGAAGACCAAAGATCCCGTGTGCTGCAGCTAAGACCCCAGTCAGTTCAGTCACTCAGTCATGTTCGGTTCTTTGCAACACCATGGACTGCAGCACGCCAGGTTTCCCTGTCCGCCACCAACTCCCAGAGTTTACTCAAACTCATGCCCATCGAGTCAGTGATGCCATCCAACCATCTCATCCTCTGTTGTCCCCTTTTCCTCCCACCTTCAATCTTTCCCAGCATCAGGGTCTTTTCCAGTGGGTCAGTTCTTTGCATCAGGTGGCCAAAGTATTGGAATTTCAGTTTCAGCATCAGTCCTTCCGATGAATACTCAGGACTGATTTCCTTTAGGATGGACTGGTTGGATCTCCCTGCAGTCCAAGAAACTCTCAAGAGTCTTCTCCAAATAAAGAAATATATATTTAAAAATAACAGTGAAGACTGTTTATCTTCTCCCTGCACTAGAGAAGAGAGGCTACAACGGGAAGGTTGAGGTCTATGTAGGATAACCATCATTGATTTGGGTCTCTTAGTAGGGCTAATGTTGGAGTGTCTGGTCCCTTCTTTTGATCAGTACATAAGTATCAGGGTCCATATAGAGGAAGAGCTGTGTCGTTGTTGAGAAAAATCCTCCAAAGTTAATATTTTCACATATACTTACTATTACATCTGTTACTTAATGCAGTTCTGTGAGCTTCCATGTCTCCATTTTACATAAAGGAAACCGTCTCAGAAAGAATAAATAACTTGACAAGGGCACATAACTAATAAGAGACAGAGGTGGAATCTATTCAGGGCTACTGGCATTTAATCCAGTGTTCTGCTACACATGCTTAAACATGCATCCCTGACATTTTGCAAATGGAAAATATCAAGTTCACAAAAGTCAGGTGACTTTCAAAACATCAAAAATCTACGTAGATTTTCAGTCCAGTGATATACGCATGACATCCAAAATGTCTCTTGACCTATTTGAGTCACATTTTGTTTGAAAAGTAAAAAATATAAACCAGGTGATTCCCAAGGTCTCTTCCAGTTCTAAGAGTTTTAGGATTTTTAATTCTACATTGGCTATAACTAAAATCATAAACTGATTGATACCATCAGGAACAATTCCAAATTATCTTGGATATGTTAAATATCACTGATATGTTGATAAGAGTATTATTTCACTAAACTAACAACAAAAACAGAAAACAACAACACTGACTTGGGGAATGTATATTAGATGGGAGCAAATAGAAATGGTGTCAAGAAGAGCTAATATAAACATTAGCCATAATTCAGGAAAAAAAAATACACAAGTAGAGACTTGTGTCATAATTAAAATACATGTGGTGATTTTTTCAGCTTGGAACAATAATTAATAATTCTTTCTCTTCTGTCTTTGATGACTAATTCACTTAAAACTCAGGAGGCATTTTAGTGTACATTCTACACTTATTATAAAACAAATTTTAGCTGCAAATCTCCTAGGAAGTGATGACAAAATACATTAAATAAACCCATATTAAGTTATTCAAATGTGACAAGGTAAAAATCAACCTTCTGTTCAACTGATATAACAAAATGAATCTATGAATGAAATGATAGAGCATATTTTTTCATTCAGAGCACAGAAATCAATTTTTTTTAAAAAAAACAACTCCCCACCACCCGAATCTTAAAAACATAAGACTCTAAGTTTAACTTTCTGATAGTAAAGCGCTACCATTATTTTGAAAACTACTATATTTATTTATAAACCCAATGTATATTCCTTCTGAGGCTTTTTTTCTTAGAAATACATCTTGCCACAAAAAGTGCACACCCCTTTCAACGCTATGGTAAAGCGTGATGCATTAACAATATTTGTGTTTTCCTATTTTGTGCCTAAGACATTACAGTGTGAAAAAGCTAAATGAGATTTATTAACAAATAAATGAGTCAATTCTATAACTGATATTTTCAGTCCATTTTTAATGTGCATTTTAAAATTATTTTATTTTGGTGGAAACAAATGTGCTTATTTGGGAGGCTGCTGATGACTCAACATCTTAATGTTGCTGCTGGAGAGGAAGCTTTCATCAGAATGCTCTAACTTCTATCCTTCCCTTAGAAATAGATAAAAACTACCTTACTTCAAGCAGAATCTAATAAGTGGGGATCAAAACAGCCTTATGTTTTCCATCTACTTCTTCAACAAATCAATAAGAATACACTGTTACACAAAAGGTTTAACTTTAGACAGCATCTCCTCAAAATAAAGCTTACTGTAAAGTAAAATCAAAACACAGACTATAGCTACATTTTGGAACTCATCTAGAACTTACTGCTTAGTGAAGCATTTCTTATTCCCTCACTGGCATTAGAACTCTCTTTTCTCTGCACCCAGAGAGACTTCATCCATATCATGTATACGGTTTGATTCAGGGCATACCCTCTGGGGTTATTATTGTAGAGATGAATCCCTGACATCATCTTTGACAACCGTCCCTCTGTTCTTTCAAAACTTCCCCAATCACAGCATCCCGATGGCCAGAATGTCTTAGGTCACCACTCATACATTTACTGATTGAATTCTGAGCTGCAATGAATTTATGATGACTTCCATAGAAGCAAAAGACTCCTATCATTCTCTAATTACTTGATTATATTCACTGATTGTTGCTTCAACTACATGAACATTCCTAGAACTGCTATAAAATTTGCATTTTAATTTCATGCTTAATATTTTCTCCTCATTTCTTTGTGGTAGATCCACAATCAGTTGCATTATTGCAATCAGGTATTACAGGTCAAAACTGCCTGTGAGACTACAAAATGAATGACAGAGTTCATAATCGAGTCAACAACATGTATTACAGAATAAAGAGAATTTTTGATGCAGGGAGCATTAATCCTTGCTGACCTAGAACTGGAGTTCAGTTTCATGCATTAACCCACAGTAGGTAAGGAGAGCACAGAATAATATATACTCAGATCACAGGCAAAATAAATGCTAACTATTCAAAATATTTAAAAGACAAATAGAGAAGCAATGAGTTAATCCTGCAAGTGACCATCTGCAATTAAAGCTCTTACACTTCACACTAATAATGTAATGTTTATGTATTTATCTACTCCTCGAGGGCAAGAACTATGATCACTCATCTCAATAGTCTCAATTCACCTCAGGCCCCAGAACTGTACTTGGCACATAATTTGGAAGGCAATCAATGTTTCCTGAGTGGGTACTTATCCTACTGATCAGATCATTCTCATATGTCCTCATGGGATAGTCATACTAGGATAACACACAGTTGGCCAAAAAAAAAATGAAAACAGTTTTTTTTTTAATTCAATTAGAATAAAACTTTAGTCCTTACAGAATTAAGGTACTTTAAACATATACAATACCATAATGATTTATTCAAATTTTACTCTACAGTGTTCTGGACCTAATCAAAGATTTGTGAGAAAGAAATGAAAAAGTTTAAAAAAATAGATCCAAATCTAAAGAGTACAATATTTGTTAGAAAACATCATTAAATTCAAAGCAACATAAAAATGTAAATGCTAAAGTCCATAAACAAAGGTAGGCAATAATAAACTTGAATCTTCACACCATTGTATCAGTACTTCCGTTATAGCACTTGCTACTGTTATAAAATTGCTTACATTCATGTAAATTCCCATCTCTGCTCATTTCAGTAGGACAACAATCACCAGAGACACAGTTGATGTTTAAAAGTGTTTATGGAATGAATAACTGAATGCATGTATGCACACACAAATGAACAGCTGTCAGTGAAATGTAGAAGGACATCTCCTAGATGAAGGGTAATTCAGTCATCAAAGCCTTCCAACTACAGCAGTTACAGTGACACCAGAAATACTAGCTCTTAGATGCTATCAATCAGTGTGAATTTAAACTTTATCTATTACAAAATGAAAAGTCATAAAATAAAATAATAGACTAACCAGCTGTTAAGATGATCTTTGTTTTATTATTGTATTATTTTTGCTTTCCCCACATAGGGGAATTTTCTCTTACTGTTCTTCTATTGCAGAAGGGCTCTGACTCCAAGGAAAAAGGTAGTCAGGACAGTCTTTTAATTACTTTGAATTTGCTTGTGCTGGTAGAGAAATGGAATGACTACCAGCTTTTCAGAAATAAGTAGTTCAAGGACTTTGACTTTGAGGTAACCAGAGTCCACATATTTGGCCAGAAAGCATTCTGTACTTGATGCTAAAACTTCAAGACAATAAAGGAAAAGCAAGTTATGTGTAATAAAAAAAAGTTGAATATTTTGCATATTAATTTTTTATTTCTGTGACTTTTTTAAAATAATGGTTCATCAATATTTCATAATCTCTTGGTTGTTTATGAAAAGAGTTCAACAAAGGGGGCATTTGAATGTTTTTATTTTTAAATTAGCCAAGTAATAATCAGTTTTAAGTCAAAGGAAAAGCAAGAGACAATTAGAAGGAAAAGATAGGGACATCTGACAAGGGTCTTGCACTTAGTTTTAGATTGGTGTCTGGGAGCACTGGGGTACAATGAGAAGGTCAAGGTTGCATCTGGAATGCCATACCAGGAAGAACATTTTCTCAGAATATAGAGTGGTCATATGCAAGATTATTGAATTATGAAGACTGACACTAAAATTAATTTTCATCATTTTGGTTTTCTAAGTTCATCTCTTCAACATTAACAATATGTCAGACATCACTCAAATGGTCAAATATTTAAATTCATGTCTTTCTAGGTTATGTCATTCAATATTGCAGGCTGACACCTCCAGCTGATTAATAATTAGGTTGAAAGAAGTCCTGAGATAAGTTACTAGGAGTGAAAACTAGATGACTTCTAAAATTTGATACTGAAATCTCACCCAATAAGTATCAAACAGAATAGTTTCAAAATAAGAGGAATACACTTTCAAGTCATAATTGTTAAGAAAATAGTAAAATAGAGAAAATAATAAATAACTGGAAAGCTACAAGGGCTTATTTGGGGCTGTATATTTATAATTGACATACTGCCCTACATTATTTGACTAAATATTTTACATACATGAAAGGTTTAAAAGAATCATATAATAAGTACTAGCTTAAGAAAACTGACATTTCCTATTGCATGATCACACTCCTGCCTCCCCAAAGAAAACTACCTTGAGTTTGATTTAGTTCCATGCATGAATTTATGTTGCCACACATATATAATACATATTTTAATACATGCAGTATTGCTTTAATATAGTAAAACACTATATATCACACTACATGCATCCTTAGTTTTTTTCTTTCAATCCTATATTTGTAAGGTTCATTCATGCTAATATCAAAACATTTACTTCATACATTTTCACTGTTGTTCTATGAATACACTATAGGTTACTTACATAGAAAGGGATAGCTACGTTTTCTTTTTCTTCCATTATAAACTACACCATTAAGAACATTCTTGCACACATCTCTTTGTCCATATGTCGACAAGTCTCTCGAGTGTACAGCTAGGAATAGATTGCTAGATTTAGATTATGTGTATCAGTTTTTATAGATAACATCAAGTGGGTGTCCCAGTTTACCGGAATGAATAAGAGTTTCTGTGGCCTCCCCAGGACTCCATTTAGTAGGTCTTCAATGTATTTCAGTTGTTCTACAGGTTCTCATTTTCTGCATCAGAATCTTTCCTATGGTGACACATGGCCAGTAATAAGAATGCTTTGAAAACTGAACATCACTCCCCGGAATCCAGAAAAAACAAAGAATTTTCCTATCCCTCAGCCTTAAAATGCTCATAAGCAAAAGGAACAAGTGTCCCAAACAGCAATAAAAATATATAGTGATCATACAGTAGTTAAAATGATAGCAATAGCTTTTCTTTACTCTGAGGAGATTATTTGCCAAGCACAGTAGTAGGTACCTAATGTGCATTGTCTTATCACATCCTTAGAACAGGGCTGGCAATGCAGTTGTTGTTACCCTTGTTTTATATAAGAAAGAAATTCAGAAGCTGAATCATAATTTCAGTTACTTGCCCAAGACAATATAACTAGTAAACGACAGTCAGCATTTAACAGAAGTAGCCATGTTCCAAACCCTATTTTCTCTATTCTACCCTGCAGTAGGCTTCAAGTTAGAACTCAAAGCATTCATTCTCTACAACAGTCTATAAAGCACAGCAAAGAGCAAGTAACTCTAATTAACTTCACTTAAAATTTAAGGACCTATAGATGCACATGGGATTCTCCAATTGTCTGTTGTTGCTTTATTTTGGTGGTAAAATTTCACTACTCCTCAGAAGGAGATAAGGGATCATTAAATAAAATAACTTCATTCAAATGAACTTTGTCAATTGTACTAAAATGTCACAATATTGCTAAAAGCTGCAGCAGAAAGTAAACAGTTAAAATGAATTTGGGTCATTATCTGTGGATTTAACTCATCTATAACATCCCTCTTCCACATTTTTTTAATGACTTAGATGCTCAACCAGCACCTTAAGCCTTGCTTAATGTTAAAAGGAAAAGGGATTCTGAGTCTCTAAAGGAGAATGAATCTCACATAATTAAAATCATCCCCATTTAAACTATATTCTGCAAAAGTATTTAGTCCTATATAAGATATTTAAGAAATAGGGCACCCAGGCAAAGAGGGTCAAAGGAACTTCTCAAAAACAAGTAGAGACTGGCAGCAATCCTCACAGGACACTTTGCCTTCTAAGGAATGATAAGAGCAGAACACTGGGGCAAACAAGGTATGAGATCAACAGAGTTTAAAGGCAAAAATCTGAAGAGCTTGAAAAAGGATAGAAAACATCTATTTTCATTCTGAGGATGGGAAAAGATGTCCACTTGATGACCAAAAGTAGCAATCTCAAACTCAGCTTCTTTCAATATACTTTTCATAAAATCCAAGTGTTGGGCATGTTATGGGCCTCATTTAGTTCAGTTGCTCAGTCGTGTCTGACTCTTTGCAACCCCATGGACCACAGCACACCAATCATCCCTGTCTATCACCAACTCCGGGAACTTAATTAAACTCATGTCCATTGAGCTGGTGATGCCATCCAACCATCTCATCCTCTTTTGTCCTCTTCTCCTCCAGCCATCAATCTTTCCCAGCATCAGGGTGTTTTCAAATTAGTGAGTTCTTCACATCAGGTAGTCAAAGTATTGGGTTTCAGCTTCAGCATCAGTCCTTCCAATGAATATTTAGGACTGATTTCTTTTAGGATGGACTGGTTGGATCTCCTTGCAATCCAAGGGACTCTAAGAATCTTCTCCAACATCACAGCTCAAAAGCATCAATTCTTCGGTGCTCAGCTTTCTTTATAGTCAAACTCTCACATCCACACAACTACTGAGAAAACCATAGCTTTGACTAGATGGACTTTGGTGGCAGAGTAATGTCTCTGCTTTTTAATATGCTGTATAGGTTGGTATAATTTTTCTTCCAGGAGCAAGTGTCTTTTAATTTCATGACTGCAGTCACCATCTGCAGTGATTTTGGAGCCCCAAAAAATAAAGTCTGTCACTGTTTCCACTGTTTCCCCATCTATTTGCCATGAAGTGATGGGACCAGATGCCATGATCTTAGTTTTCTGAATGTTGAGTTTTAAGCCAAGTTTTTCATTCTCCTCCTTCACCTTCATTCAGAAGCTCTTTAGTTCTTTGCTTTCTGCCATAAGTGTGGAGTCATCTGCATATCTGAGGTTATTGATATTTCTCCTGGCAATCGTGATTCCAGCTTGTGCTTCATCCAGCCAGCATTTTGAATGATCTACTCTGCATATAACTTAAATAAGGAGGGTGGCAATATACAGCCTTGATGTACTCCTTTCCCGATTTGGAACCAGTCTGTTGTTCCATGTCCAGTTCTAACTGTTGCTTTTTGACCTGCATACAGATTTCTCAGGGGGCAAGCAAGGTGGTCTGGTATTCCCATCTCTTTAAGAATTTCCCACAGTTTGTGGTGATCCACACAGCCAAAGGCTTTGGCATAGCCAATGAAGCAGAAGTAGATGTTCTTCTGGAACTCTCACTTTTTCGATGATCCAACAGATGTTGACAATTTGATCTCTAGTTCCTCTGTCTTTTCTAAATCCAGCTTGAACAACTGGAATTTCATGGTTCACGTACTGTTGATGACTGGCTTGGAGAATTTTGAGCATTTCTAGCATGTGAGATGAGTGCAACTGTGTGGTAGTTTGACCATTCTTTGGCATTGCCTTTCTTTGGGACTGGAGTGAAAACTGACCATTTCCAGTCCTGTGGCCCCTGCTGAGTTTTCCAAATTTGCTGAAATGTTGAGTGCATTACTTTCACAGAATCATCTTTCAGGATTTGAAATAGCTCAGCTGGAATTCCATCACTTCCACTAGCTTTGTTCATAGTTTTGCTTCCTAAGGCCCGCTTGACTTCACATTCCAGGATGTCTGGTCCTAGGTGAGTGATCATACCATCATGGTTATCTGGGTCATGAAGATCTCTTTTATATAGTTTTCTCTGTATTGTTGCCACCTCTTCTTAATATCTTCTTCAGTCTGGTTCATACCATGTCTGTCCTTTATTGTGCCCATCTTTGCATGAAATGTTCCCTTGGTATATCTAATTTTCTTGAAGAGATCTCTAGTCTTTCCCATTCTATTGTTTTCTTCTATTTCTTTGCATTGATCACTGACGAAGGGTTTCTTATCTCTCTTTGCTATTCTTTGGAACTCTGCATTCAAATGGATATATCTTTCCTTTTGTCTCTTTCCTTTCATGTCTTCTCTTTTCTCAGCTGTTTGTAAGGCCTCCTCAGATAACAATTTTGCCTTTTTGCTTTCTTTGGTGGGGGACCAGGAGCGGGGATGGTCATGATCACTGCCTTCTCTACAATGTCACCAACCTCTGTCCATACTTCTTCAGGCACTCTGTCTTTCACATCTAATTCCTTTAATCTATTTGTCACTTCCACTGTATAATAGTAAGATATTTGATTTAGGTCATACCTGAATGGTCTAGTGGTCTTCCCCACTTTCTTCAATTTAAGTCTGAATTTGGCAATAAGGAGTTCATGATCTGAGCCACAGTCAGCTCCCAGTCTTGTTTTTGCTGACTGTATAGAGCTTCTCCATCTTTGGTTGCAAAGAATATAATCAGTCTGATTTCAGAACTGACCATCTGGTGATGTCCATGTGTAGAGTCTTCTCTTGTGTTGTTGGAAGAGTGTGTTTGCTATGACCAGTGTGTTTTGTTTGCAAAACTATGTTATCCTTTGACCTGCTTCGTTTTGGACTCCAAGGCCAAATTTGCCTGTTACTGCAGGTATCTCTTGACTTCCTACTTTTGCATTCCAGTCACCTATAATGAAAAAGCCTTATACTCTATTACAGGGTAAGAAATAACAGGACTCCAAACTTTATCAAATAAAAAACCTGGGAAATAGAAATTTCAAGGGGTGTGAAATGAGCTGTTTTCAAATATAAAAAGTTTCTTTCTCCTTTTTCTTTTCTTTTTAAAAAAATTATTATTATTGCCATTATTTACTATGCCATATGAGAAACCTAGGATCAGTGGATCAACCTTACACAGAGTCATATCTTGGTCCAGTGCCATACCCCGCAACTGCCCACTAATACGATAATAGACAAAGGTCTTAAAGAACACAGTTGTTTCCAAATGTCACAGGAGGTGTGAAAGAGCAGAAATTTTCACTTTGTCGGGGACTTCATTTAGAGGCATCTATATAACATGGTGTTTCGTAGAGCTTTAGAGTTCAAGGACCGGGGCTCCAATTTTCAGTTCAGTCTCTTACTGTTTATTTGGGCAAACTATTTAGCCTCTTTACACCTCACCTATTTAGTTGGGCAAACTATTTAGCCTCTTTACACCTCACATTCCTGATCTTTATAATGAAATGAAGATTAAAAAGATAAAAAGCATCTACCTAAGAGACTCATTATAAGGATTAAAGGATTTATAGAAGTGCCAGCCACCTAATAAATTCTAGACAATAATATTGTTAATTTTTCTTTTATAATTCATAATTAAATAACATTCATGATAATGATAGTAACTGGAAAAAAAATGGCATAGGTCCTCTTTCTCATGTCCTGAATTAATGGTATAAATTTGAATTTTCTATCTCCTTCCTACTTATTGCCAAGAAAATAGTAACAGATATGATGCATGTGAACTGAACTTTAGAAAGTTACCCAGAGTACCTTTAATGTGATGTATTAGGAGGTGGGGGCTTAGGGAAATAACTAGTCTTAGATAAGGTTATAAATGTGAAGCCCCATGATGGAATCAGTGTTCTTATAAGAAAAGGAAGAGATACCAAAACTTCATCTCTCTGCCATGTGAAGGTACAGCCAGAAGGCAGCTGTTTGCAAGTCAGGAAGAGGACTCACCAAGAACTGAATCTGCCACAACCTTGATCTTCCCCAACCTTCAGAACAGTGAGAATAAACGTCATTTGTTTAAGCCACCTAGTCTGTGATATTTTGTTATAGAGTCCAAACTGACAAAGATACATACTCAGAGAATAACAATTGAGCAAAATTCAAATATTTAAGTCAATGTATTCTAATATAGTCAGCACGCGTGAACTACAGGCTGAATATTTTCATTTTGTTGGTTACAACTACCTTTTCCAAGTTCCCCCATTGGGAAATAAACACCTTATGGCCTGCTGAATGAACCTCAAAAAGCTGATCTGAACAATCAACATAAGTGTAGGAACAGAAACATACTTAAAATCTGAGCTAATGCTATCAGTGAAGGTGTTTGAATGCAAACAAAAATCTATGCATACCCATATCGTGTCACCCTTCTGACTGGCAGAAATTGTTATCTCAAGGCTCAGCCTAATCTAAAATATGTTGTTTGAAATTCTGAACCAGTATAAAGTCATGCCAAAGTAGCTGATAAAGTAGCCTAAATTCAACAAAGTAAACTGTGATAAATACAAAAATGTAATTGCTATCCTTTAAAAGGCCAAAAGGATTCAGTCAAAATCCTTGGAACAATGACAGTGGTTAAAACTTAGTTATCTCTGGGAATAACACATGTCTGGATAAACATAAAAATAGCTACAAAGTTTTACAAGTATCTAAAGGTTTCCAGACAACCAGGAGCAATTCATAGATATTCATGTTACAAAAGAAGGAAATATGCAAGTATTTTGAATGTCTAAGGACCAATGAACTATTTTAGGCTACTTGTTCTTTCATGAGGACCCCTTTAATGTGAGATGCTGAATAAATAGTATTTAATAATGATCTTGGTTTTGATAAAGAGAGCTCTGGTAGCCATCATACCCTATCCCTCCCTGTAAGCATACATGCGTGTGCGTGTGTGTGTGCGTGTGCGTGTGTGTGTGTGCGTGTGTGTGTGTGTAGGGAGGGAGAGTGGGAGAAGGAGGGAGGGAGTTTTTAATCTATCTATATTTAATAGAGGTCAGAAGTTACCCCAACTCACTAGGTATCATTTACTTAGATTCAATTAACATTTATTTACAGTCTGTCTTATTCCTGACACTAAGCTAGTTGCTGGAATTATTAAGACAAATAAGAGCTCATACTTTGCAAAGGGGAAAAAATGTACAAATTAACCAATTAAACTAAAAGTTGGTCCATCCATAAATGAGAGTATATTTTATGAGTTAAAAGTCAGAAATGGAAAATAACTTCTTGTATACCAGAGAATTTACCCCAGAAAAAAAAAAGTAATACTAAAAATAACTGAACAACTAAAAGTAACTCTTAAATAGTGAGCTTGTCCAGCAGATCAGAGAAGTTAGTCATTTTGAGACAAAGAAATTGTGTGAACATTAGTGGACAGTGCCTATGAAAATAAAAAGTTATATATTTTTAATCATTAACCAAGTGGTATTTGAAAGTAGTCATTTATCTACAATAGGAAACCTCCTTTAGAAATAGATATTTCAATAGATATTCTGATAGATATGTATCCAAATGTAAATCTTCTGACCTAATAAAGGATTAACTAGTCTCACATAGAGTTATTTAAAATGGAAGTCAATAAAGGATTATTTTAAAATTTTTGTGTTTTCCACAGAATTGGTTCTGTTATGGCTTAAGAATTTAAGGCAGTGATTCTCAAAGTAGACCCCTGGGCCAACAGCACCACTGGCTGGAACTTTTAGGAATGAATCTAATGCTATGGAGATGAAGACCAGCACTCCGTTCTAAGAAACCTTCTAGATCATTCTGATGTAGAGTTTGAGAATCACTGATGTAAAGCATTGCTCACTTCAGCATTAACATGTTCATTTTCTGTATGTATTGTTTCATTATCTTGAGAGAAGAAAAACTCAACTCTGAAAAGCCTAACTTGACCAGTTCTACTTTGAATCAACCTCAATTTTGTTCCACATAAATACATAATCAAGCATGTTAGTTTATCTAAGATTATTTAATAGTGATTAAAGATAACAAGAACCAAAATGTATATTTGGGACAAATGAAAGAAGTATTTCTAGAAGTATGTGTATAAATATTTTTTCCCGTTAAAACATACATGTATATTAGATAATGTTATTTCAATTAAAATAATTATAACAACTTTCAGTGATACAGTCCCCTGGAGGAGAGGGGACAGTATACACTCCCCATGGACAGAGGAGCCTGGTGGGATACAGTCCCTGGGATTGCAAAGAGTCAGACACGACAGAGTGACTAGACATGCACACAGCACGATGATCCAGAGCTTAACTTATGTCAAACAATGTTCCAGAATATTTTACATAGATTGACTTCCCTAACAACTACATTATCCCAAGCACTGTACTGAGTCACTGTACATTAAATGACTTGTCTGGGGAGCAATGTTTTGAATCTGAGCAGTGAGAGCTGGGCAGTGAATACAGATGGTTACAGACTCCATGGTTTAATCACCTCGTTACACTGCAAACAGTGCAAGAGGTATTTTTAAAATAAACTAAGTGTCTAATAGTCGACGATAGCATTTGTAAATGATGTTATTGATTATAGGGTATTTTGTGAGTACCTAGAATGTGCACACACACACACACCCTTTGCCAACTCTGCCACTTGTATTACCTTGGGAAAAATCAACTCACTTCTTTCAGCTTCAGTTTCCTCTTGTGATAAATGAAGACAGAGTTCTAAGCATTAATTAAATGCTTTAAGTTTGAAATTAGTAGTTTAAATTATTTAGAGCACGATCAAGATAGCTACCATCATTCTTTTGTTGCTTTTGGAGATAAAAAAGTCAAAGCACATCATATAACAAATACTCCTTCTATATTTTGTATTTTTATGGCCTGTGCCAATAATTTTCACATTTATTTTAATTATTCTTTCCTTGAAAGTTTTTTATAAATTGCTTTAAATCACCTACCATTATTCTTCCCAAGTCTTTCTTTAATTAGTTCTTAAAGAAATTAAACTGCAAGAGTGATAGAAGTAAGGCTAGAAAAGGCTTGCTTACCCTGAACACCCTTTCCATCAGTAGGTTTGAATTAGAATTCTCTCTATATGCAGTTTGGAATTAAAATTTTCTCTATTAATAGTTTTGAAATGTCTTACTATTAGGATAGAGGATAGGGACAGAGAGACCACCAGCCAACAGTGAAGTTCTCATGAAAACAGAGCTCAAACAACTTTATGGGTTGCAAACACAGAGATCAAACACAAAGTTGTGGTGATGGGGGTATATGAGGAGAGGTAAAGTGACAGATTTTATTTTCTTGGGCTTCAAAATCATTGCAGATGGTGACTGCAGACATGAAATTAAAAGGTGCTTGCTCCTTGGAAGAAAAACCATGACCTACCTAGAAAGCATATTAAATAGCAGAAACATTTCTTTGCCAACAAAGGTCCATCTATTCAAAGCTATTGTTTAGCCAGTAGTCATGTATGGATGTTAGAGTTGAACCATAAAGAAAGCTGATCACTGAAAAATTGATGCTTTTGAACTGTGGTGCTGGAGAACACTCCTGAGAGTCCCTTGGACTGCAAGGAGATCAAATCAGTCAACACTAAAGGAAATCAATCCTAAATATTCTTTGGAAGGACTGATGCTGAAGCTGAAACTCCAATACTTTGGCCACCTGATGCAAAGAAGTGACTCATTGGAAAAGACCCTGATGCTGGGAAAGATTGAAGGCAGGAGGAGAAGGCGGGGAGGAGGGGTGCGGGGGGTCGGGGTTGGGTGGACAACAGAGAATGAGATGGTTGGATGGCATCACAAACTTGATGGACATGAGTTTGAGCAAGCTCTGGGAATTGGTGATGGACAGGGAAGCCTGATGTGCTCCAGACCATGGGGTCGCAAAGAGTTAGACATGACTGAGGAACTGATCAGAACTGATAATGGAGGTGGTTGGAAAACAGAAAGTGCAAGTCCCTCAGTCGTGTCTGACTCTTTGTGACCCCATGGACTTTACAGTCCATGGAATTCGCCAGGCCAGAATACTGGAGTGGGTAGCCTTTCCCTTCTCCAGGGGATTTTCCCAACCCAGGTATCGAACCCAGGTCTCCCGCATTGCAGACAGATTCTTTACCAGCTGAGCCACAAGGAAAACAGAAAGGAAGTATACAAAAACAAACAATGGAAGATAGGACAGAAAAGGAAGAGTGATTTAGATAAGACACTAGTTCTGGGGCATTAGGGAAGAGTCCAGGGAAACGGTTCATTTCTATAGGAGAACATCCAAAAGGAGAGATAACCAGGAATGAACTTTATCTACATTGTAATTACACATTGGCTGGCTTTTCTTTTCTACAGGTCATCTTCCTAATTATGATTAATTGTTGTATTAGTTTCCTATTACTGCTGTAGCAAGTCATCACAAGCTTAGTAGTTTAAAATGACACAGCATTATTATCGTACAGTTCTGAAGGTTAAAGTCCAAAATTGGTTTTACTGGGCTGAAACCAAAGTCAAGGTGCTGATAGGGCTGTGTTTCTTCTGGTGTCTTTATGAGAAAAGTAAATTTCCTTGACTTTTCTAGCTTCTAGAAGCTATTATATTCTTTTGCTCATGACTTCTTAACCCGTTTTCAAAGTCAGCAGTGTATCATCTTCAAATTAGTTCAGTCATTCATATTCTCTCCCTCTCTCTCTGCTGTTGCTGTTTCCATCATCACATTTACTTCTCTGGCTCATTGTCTTCTTCCATCTAAGAACCTGAGATTCTGTTTCCTCCAACCAACTAATCCAATATAATCTCTTCATCTTTAAATCCTTAACCACATCCACAAATTCCCACTTGTCATCTCAGATAACCTACTCAAAGATTACAGGGATTCCTATGGGGCCATCTTTGGCACTGGGGCAGAGGGGGCATTATTTGTTTACTAGAATTAAGTTCCAGTATCTTCTCTGACAATGCTTGATTTAAGTGCAAAGCTACCAAAGGTCTAGGGTCTTAAATATGTCATCTTGTAAGACTGCTCCAAGATTCATAGAACTATTTGTCAAGCTTATGCAAAGCATTTCTCTTCTTTTCAGTAAATCCACATATTGCTGTTTTAACACCATAACTGATATAAGAACAAATAACTATGCATTTGTCTGACAAGAAATGATTCATTAAAATGCAGAAAAATCTAAACTTTTTTAAAAGTGTTTTCCAAGCAGCAGGAAAGAAAGAGTTACTTTCTATGACCACAGAAGATATATTTATAATTATTTTATCCATAAAGCATAAAAATCATTCAGTATGAAATGTGCAGATTCAAATAAACCAGTTCTTGATGGAAATGGGCTTTATAAAAATTGTCTTTTATACCATCAAAATACAATGTTGTCTTTTCAAAACAATTTCCAGATGAATAGCATTTCATAATGTATATTTGCTAGCACATAAATAAACTGCCTGAATACAAAAGGATGGCAAGCATAGATACAATTTGAAGATACATGTTACAAATAAAGCAGATATTTTATGATTCACTGCTACATCTAATTTTGTGTGTATATGTTTCTCTTCCCAGTATGACACCTGAATATTAAGATGATAATTTTTGTATGTTTGGAACCTAATGTTAGATCCGTTGGTACAGATTGAATGAGTATATGAAAGAAATGTATCATTGGTTAAAAATAAGATTATTAAACTAGTGAAAGTGAATGAGAAAAACAAAGTTCGACTCAATTATCTCATATCACTTGGTTAATTGTTGAAACAGCAATAAAGCAGTAGGTACTCTGAATAAACACTAAACAAGTGTTAAGAATCCACACACATGTACCTACAGTACTATGTGATGTCAAGAATATAAAACTACATGGAACTAACAGAAGGAGATAAAAATAGAAGATTAAGATGTTATAAACTCACTTAAAGAATAGAGCAGTTAAAATGCCAAGTAATACAGGACACTGTTAAGAAATATAAGCAAATAGAAAGAACCAAATCATTTAGAAAATTGTTATCTTCAAAAGCTGGAAGAGTAGAATGGAGTGGTGAGTAGACTAGATGAGACAGTGACAAAGCTGATTGTGTATTCAAAATATATATTCAATTGTCAATGACCTGAAATTTAAGTTTGAGAACTACAAAAAAAAGAAGAAGAAGAAAGAAAAAACTTATATTTGAGAAAACATAGCTCAAAATAAAAAGCAAAATGATGCAGACCATTTTTCTCCTCCAGACACTAAATTCTACCAAAGTACTAAATATGTTCATTTCTAGAAGAAAAAGTAATTATTTTAGCTGTTCACATTTACATGACACTGTGTCCTGTTTACTAATTAATCAAAAGCCAAGAGTTTTCTTGGAATTTGTACAAATGTCATAAAACTGATTTCTGCAGTATCGGTTGCAAGTTATGAAACTTGCAACTATAAAATAGAAAGCAGAAAAGTAAAAAAACAAACAAACAAACAAAAAAACGTATTTTTAAAATATAGAATTAAGTATTGCTTTTAAGATTACTGGGCTTCCCTGATATCTCAATTGGTAAAGAATCTGCCTGCAATGCAGGAGACCCCAGTTCAATTCCTGGGTCGGGAAGATCCACTGGAGAGGAGATAGACTACCCTCCCCAATATTCTTGGGCTTCCCTTGTGGCTCAGCTGGTAAAGAATCTGCCCACAATGTGGGAAACCTGGATTCGATTCCTGGGTTGGGAAGATCCCCTGGAGAAGGGAAAGGCTACCCACTCCAATATTCTGGCCTGGAGAAATCCAAGGACTGTATAATCCATGGGGTCCCAAAGAGTTGGACATAGCTGAGAGCTTTCACTTCACTTTAAGATTATCATCATTGAGTTTTCAACTGCTAACTGCCACAGTATGTGTCTTCCTAATATTGTGCAAGAGAGTTATCATTGAGTTTTCAACAGCTAATTGCCACAGTATGTATCTTCCCAATATTATGCAAGAGAGTTAATGGGCAAAATTTGAACAATGGAGTTAGATCTCCATTTTGGTTTCTATCTGCAAAATTTTCAAATATATATATATATTTATATTTATATATGTTCAATCTCTGTTGATATATTAACTGAATTTTATGTATAATCTTTAATTTTTCTAATTTTTCATCATAGTTAAAAATACCTGTCATTTATATAAGTCCAGTAAGTATCTAATTGAGCTTAAAAATATGTTATCACTGGCATGCTTATTACTCTCATCTTTGCTCCATTTAATAAGTACAAGAAAATTGATTTTTATTACTTGTGTCAGTGATATAATTTTTCCTTTTTTATGTTCTTATATAAAATATTGAGGGTGGTATGAAAAAAGCAATTATATATTCATATAATTGCACAAACATTACTTTTTAAATAAGATGAAAATGCTGCAAAAATGTAACTATCATCTATCAAGATGTGTTAACATGTGGTAGCCAAAATATCAGTTTTGATGGTAATGTATATGGTAAATTAACCATGGTAATGGGTACTATTACTGCTGAAAGACAGGGTGACCTATTAAACACTGGTTAGCTTGTATTAAGAAATATTTTTAAAACATTTGCTATGTGGATCAGTTAATAATTTGAATCACAATATAAATTAGCATATTAAACTGTGCCTGTATCTTATAGTACATTTTTTGTATAATATATGTTTGTGGGATTAGTGGTATTTTACTGCAATTCATAATCTTTCTAATGTTCTAAATAGTGTTTCAAAGATACTCAAGATTACAAAAACATAGTAATTTCCCTTAGAAAATCAGAAGTATATGCAACTGGAAGGCCAGTGGCACAAAAACTAAAGTGAGGAATTATTCTCAAAACATCTGTTATTAACAACATCTGTTATTAAAGTATAATTATTATTTTTCTTCAATGGGTCAAAAAGAAAATTTAAATCCATAGACTAAAGTTGCAGAAGTCCAATTCAATACATCTACTGATACTATAATATATCCTGCATGCTGCTATATACAAAACTATTATGAGAACATTGAAAACATTGGATACAATTTTCATTGATCAAGGTGTTTGCAGCTAGGAAGTTTGAATGCACTAAAGTAGAGGAATACTAAATAGAACAACAAGGAACAGAAAAATAAACCAGTGTTGTTCGTGTGTTTTAGTCACTCAGTTGTGTCCAATTCTTTGTGACCCCATGGACTGTAGTCCACCAGGGTCCTCTGTCCATGGGAATCTCCAGGAAAGAATATTGGAGCAGGTTGCTATCCCCTTACCCAGGGGATCTTCCCAACTCAGGAATCGAACCCGGATCTCCTGCATTGCAAGCAGATTCTTTACCATCTAAGCCAAACTATTTATATTTGTAGTTAATGTAGGAGATGAGTAAATGGTCCAGAAAGTCAGAAAACCAAATACAATATAGTGAATAAGCAAAGGTTAAGACTTAAGATAAAGTCACTCTAGTTTCACTCAAACTCTTTGAAAAATGTCACTGAAATACTTTTAAAAGATGCCAGGGTGGAATGGCTCTATTTGATAGAGTACCAATAAACTGAACTTGGTCTCTTTTGCTGAAAAATTCCTAATTAGCACCACATAGTAGTTACCAAAGAATATGATCAGTATTTCTGTTAGGATGCTAACTGGAGATGTCTTTCCCCCACAAACAAATCATCATTGGGCAATGTTTAGTGGTATTTCACAACTTGATGTTAGATATAGGTGTTATCTCTCGACTCAGAGCATTCACTACAGTGGAGATTATGGCTTTTTTATATTTTGTCATGTTTAAATGATAAATTTCATGTATCTACTTACTCAAGACCCAAATATTGAACTTTCATATTTCAGTCTGCATATAATATCTTGAAATATAATAATCTTCCACAAAACATATCTGGGTCATAAAAAGTCTTTTCTTATGTGTAGAATCATTGTATTTTTTCTTTTGGTACAGGAAGTAATTTCTTTTTTCTCTTAAGCAGATACAAAATCTGTTTAAAAGGTTATTACCCAAAGAGAAACAGAGTATATATAAATTGCACTAACAGATATACCTGCACTCTTCCCTTAAATTATAAAACTCCTTGAGCTGTGAAGTAACTTTTTTCACACAATTCAGCATCTATAACAGTGCCAAACATGTAACTTGTTCTCAAAGAATTGATTTAAAAAAGTGGATTGTCTCTAAAGATCTCATGGAACCTGTTTTAAAAACACCTTTAAAGAAGAAATTTGACTACAAAAAATAATCCCTAAACTAAAATGATTTTTCATTTCATCTTACATGATTTACCAGCTGGTAGCTCAGTCGGTAAAGAATCCATCTGCAATGCAGGATACCCCAGTTTGATTCCTGAGTCGGGAAGATCTGGAGAAGGGATAGGCTATCCACTTCAGTATTCTTGGGCTTCCCTGATGACTCAGCTCATAACGAATCTGCCTGCAATGAGGGAGACCTGGGTTTGATCCCTGGGTTGGAAGATCCCCTGAAGAAGGGAACAGGCTACCTACTCCAGGGCCTGAAGAATTCCACGGACTGTACAGTTCATGGGGTTGCAAAGAGTCGGACACAACTGAGCAACTTTCACAGTTTATGATTTATAAATGACTATGACAGTAATATCCACCCTTAGTAAACTATATATGGACTAGGAGGAAAACAGAACAACAAACGATATTTTGATAGATCATCAAGATCAAAGTCCAACGTTTTCAGAAGAAATAAACTCTACTATTCCACCTGGCAACACAGTAGCAAGAGCCATGGATTTTCAATACATGTTTCAGAGATAAATTCATGATCAAATGAGCAAATACGTTCATTTCCATTCTCCCAATGTGAGATATTGGTACTCAAGCATTTCTAAACATAGATTTTAAGATGATTAAGGCACAATATACTATATACACAACTGTATTTAAAAGGCAATGGAAAACGATTCCAGTAGCTGTCTGTGACTCTAAAAGGAGAATCATGGTGACTTGCTTTGTTACTCAATACTACGTACTGCAGTCTCAAATTGTCAGTTCTTTTGGTTTCAGTATGCACTGCTTCTCAATGACATGTTTTTGACATAATAAGGCAATAAAATAGAAAAACAGAATAAAAGTCCCTAACCTAATTATTATTCTGAGATATTGTAAGAATTTTAAATATTTGAAAAGGTAAAAGTATCATAACATTCAAGAGAAAAAATAAAATTATTCTGACTGTATATTGCATTTTACCTAATGATAATTGTTCTATTTTACACTCTTATATATTCATTATAGAAACAGAGAAAACAAGGGAAAATATAGTAAAAAGCATAAAATTATCTGTATTAGAACTGATGGTAGCCACTAGTAGCATTTTGTTTTATATCCATCTAGTCTCTCATATACCTTGTATTTTTCCTTGGTTGAATCATCCTGAATATAAAAATTTAATATTTTTATAGCCTTATACTGTATTCTAAACATGCACCAATGACTATATATCTAAAATATTTTTGTTTTATATTTATTTAGCTACGACAGCTCTTAGTTGCAGCATGTGAGAGTTAGATCCCTGACCAGGGATGGAACCTGAGTTCTCTGCATTGGTTGCTCGGTAACTTAGCCACTGAACTACTAGGGAAGTCTCTGAATATACATTTTAATGGAAGTATCACATTAAGGTATATAACTGTTCCATAATTTAATCATTCCCCCATTATGGCCTCTTAGTTTCTATTTCCAATTTATCTATATTGTAAATATTCCAATGAACATATCTATATATGAATTTCCATATGAATATTCACTAACTTTCTTAGAATTTACAGAATAGTAGTAGTTATGAAGTCACAGAGTAAAGATTATTTACTATTAAAGTGACAAATAAAAAATGATAAATGCAGGTATCATCTCTTTTCCAAGCAAATATATACACATACACACACACACACACACATATATGTCTTGTCATAATTTATTTTATCATTAAAGATTTTAACAGAAAATCCTCTTGCAAATCACCAATTTAGTTTCATGTATTGATTCATAAATATAGAAAATTAACAAGAAAATGGTATAATTTTGCATTTTTTATCCTATGATTCTTCTCTTTTGTAAAGAGAAAAGGAGAAATAGACAGTGTAGGAATTAGAAATTAATTTTAATAATTTACATAACTGTGCCTATTAGTCACATAATAAAGACAAAAATAGAGTATGAAATCTAAGCAGAGTTAAAAGTTGTCAAAGTAGGTTTATTGGAATATTTCTATTGAGCAAAACCCAAACAGGTTGTAAAAAGTAGAACATAGGGAATAAAATGTGTAGAACTCACTTATGTCAAGGAAACATTTTAAAATATTCTCAACCAGAGAATTCAAAATGATGTTAGATTGTATAAACCACCACCTGAAACTGCAGGCTCTATCAGTAAGTTAACAAATATGTGTCTCCAGATATCTATTCCTATACAACATGTAACAAATCATTGGAATAGTCCCATCCAACAAAAGAGCTATCATCAGTCTGGTTGAATCTATTTAATGATATACTCTGGCATGTTTCCAAACTGGCCGTACAGAACATGACAGAGGATACATCATGGACAGAATGCAGAAAGCAATAAAAAAATAAAAAAGAAAATACCCTATACTTAGAATACCTACAAAATTAAAATACCACATTAAACCGAAAGCAAAAAAATTTACAACCATGTTTCTGGAGTCTTACAAAATCATTAGGCATGATGCTATGATCAATAATAACAATATCATTCATTTATCATGTCAAGAGAGTATGTGTATAATATCTTAACTCATTCTTACAACCACCTTCTCATCTATGGACAATTACACTCATCTCACATGCTAGTAAAGTAATGCTCAAAATTCTCCAAGCCAGGCTTCAACAGTACATTAACCATGAACTTCCAGATGTTCAAGCTGGATTTAGAAAAGGCAGAGGAACCAGAGATCAAATTGCCAACATCCATTGGATTATCGAAAAAGCAAGAGAGTTCCAGAAAAAATTTCTGTTTTATTGACTATGTCAAAGCATTTGACTGTGTAGATCACAATAAACTGTGGAAAATTCTCAAAGAGATGGGAATATCAGGCCACCTGACCTGCCTCTTGAGAAACCTATATGCAGGTCAGGAAGCAACAGTTAGAACCGGACATGAAACAACAGACTGGTTGCAAATAGGAAAAGGAGTATGTCAAGCCTGTAATATTGTCACCCTGCTTATTGAACTTATTTGCAGAGTACATCATGAGAAACCCTGGACTGGATGAAGCACAAGCTGGAATCAAGATTGCCGGGAGAAATATCAATAACCTCAGATATGCAGATGACACCACCCTTATGGCAGAAAGTGAAGAAGAACTAAAGAGCCTCTTGATGAAAGTGAAAGAAAAGAATGAAAAAGTTGACTTAAAGCTCAATATTCAGAAAACTAAGTTTTGAAGAGGATAAGGACAGGTATGTAAATACTAGAGTCGTCATCAGAGAAAATGCACCTAAATTCATGGAAATGGATGAGATAATCTAAAGAGAAGACCAATAGTAGTGGAAAAATGAAGAAAAGTTTCTTAAGAAGACAGTGTTGCTAGGAGTTTTAAATGCTACTGAGAGACTGAGTAGAATTAAGACAGAAAGATGTCCACTGACTTTTCAAATAGAAAGGCATTTAGTGAATTATTATTGTTCTACTACTGGCACAGAGTTAGAAGACATACTGAAGAATGAATGAGAGGAAATGAATGCATGATGAAAAGGTAAATCATTGCAAAATTTTGGGAAATGGGAGGAGAACCAGAAGCACAAGGGAAAGTAAAAATAATTTTGGTGCGCGCGCGTGCGCGTGTGTATGTGTGTGTGTAGAATAGGCTTATGTGAATGAGGAAAGGGAAGTTTTCAACAAAACTGAGCAAGTTTTGTTTGAGGAGTAAGATATTCTAGGTTTGACTCTGAAGGCAATAAAAAAAAATCCAGTATATAACAATTTCTCTGTGTCTAAAATAGAGAAGTAAAAAAATCAAACCTTTAGAAGAGAAGGGAAGAAAAAAGGCAAGTCCACTGAATGTTGAAGATGGTGATATTAAAAGGGCCAGAAAATGGTAACAGGAGTAAGACTGCGAAGCTAGTGCTGAGCCCACATGCTGTTGAGTTCAAGAGAATTGAACAGAAAGATTCAAGCAAACAGCTTGAGGGGAGGGAGATGGTGACTTCATCACAGTGAAGGGCCTTACCAGGCAAGAAGTCAATAAGCATACTCTGAGGTTCCCCTGTGTGTATACATCACAGGAGAGGAATGCAGGAAAGGTTAGTCAGCAAGGAATGTGCATCCTCACGGTGGTGGATGTGCAGGACCTAACACGATGAACACTGTAAAACGTAAACACGATTATGTTATGGGCACACCCTTAGCATCACATCCCAAGCTCATCAATTTCAAAGAACACTTTTTAGAGATGTGAGTCGAAACCGTATCTTACACATTTTACAAAAACTGTTGTGTTACTGTCCTAACACTAATATAACTTTTCCAAATTCTGGAATTTGTTACATAAACAAATATGCCTTCACAATTTCATGAACATTTAGTTATAACTACTTTGAAGTGAAGAGAAAGTCGCTCAATTGTGTCCAGCTCTTTGTGATCCCATGGACTGTAGACTGCCAAGCTCCTCTGTCCATGGAATTCTCCAGGTCAGAATATTGGAGTGGATAGCCATTTCCTTCGCCAGCGGATCTTCCCAACGCAGGCATCGAACCCAGGTCTCCTGTACTGCAGGCTGATTCTTTACCATCTGGGCCACCAGGGAAGCCCAAGAATATTGGAGTGGGTTGTCTATCCCTTCTCCAGCTCATCTTCCCAACCCAGGAATCAAACCGAGGTCTACCGCATTGCAGGTAGAGCTTTACCAGCTGAGCTACCAGGGAAGCTAATAACCACTTTAAAATTGTAAGTTTTTTATTATTTTTTAATAACTACTTTAAAACTTAAGTTTTACAATATGAATGAATTTTTTCAGTTTGTTCTGCTAAGGATACTTTGTTGATTAATTTATAATTTATTCATCAGTTGGATCACTCATGACTGTATAAGCATTTATTAAGAATTCATTTGGGGCCATGTACTACCTGAGACACTAAAGATCCAAAGATTAATCTGACAAATCTGCTGTCAAGGAGCTCATTTCTAACACTGTACATTATAAGGATGATATTTGACTATTCTTTGTTGTACTATGAAAGCATTGGGAGAAATTATCTATTTCAGCTTGGGTATTGAGAAATGTCTCACAGAGGAAGTAATATATGAACTGAGTAATAAAAGATTAGAAGACAGGTGTAAGCTCCAAGAAGACAGAGACTGTTATTTTCCCCATTCCTATAGGACTTCTTGGCCCAGGGTGATATGTGATTAATATTTGCTAAATTCGTAAATGGCAAGGGTGTGTGGCAAAAAATGATTCTACTTAGAGAGTACATAGGACATTCACAGATTTAGCACATGCACATCTATTCACCTTTTTCTACAATTGATCTGCTTCTAACATTTTGTTTCCTGTGATATTTAGCTGGAATTCAGGGAGTTAGTTACACAGAATGGACCTGCAGACTTGGGGCACACATTTGAAAATGCTCATTGTGATTTTAAAAGTGTTTCTTGGGGGACACTCCCAAATTCGGTTAGCTCTTAAAACTACCAAAATAAATGTTTCTGTGATTTTTGTTTTTAATTCTATCAGCACATTTTCATTTGTTACAATATAGTCTCACCTCCACATCATGTCTACAGCTCTTGCCAATTAACATATCTCCATCAAGAATAACAGATATTTATTGAATCTTATGCACACCAGTTTTTAATATATACTTATCTATTATGTACCTCTTTACCCTTTGGAAAACTTTTGAAATGTTGTAAATAGTAAAATCAACACTTTTCTTCTTTAGGAATTAAATTATTTTAAAGAAATTAAATTGTTATTGCAATTCAGTTTCCCAGATTCTTCTCTTTTATTATCATTATTTGAGGGAAAGAAAAGGAACAGAATTTTGATCAAACACAAGCCATATTTGATGAAGAGGAATCTACCCTGGTTAACTAATTAGAAAATTTACATTTTGTGTTGATTATATATAAATAGTTACATATACATCTTTTTAGGAGGGAATGAGAAATTGGATTATTGGTTCTTTTCCTTTTGTCATGGCTATATTAATGCACATACATTTAGTTTGCTAACTGAAGAACAACAAAAGGTTATTTTGAAAGCAATGTTTTGGAAATGGACTTAAGATGGATTCTTACGTTGATTAGATTTAAATGTCACCACAATGGTAAGATATGCCATCATTTTAACTTCCCATGTAAAGTAAGTGATTCTGTAGAGTGTTTTCATTATGGTCTCCAACAAAACTAGAAGTTTCTGGCAAAATGCCAAGAGAGAACCTGCATTACATTCAAATGTCTGAATCATTGAGAGTGGAAGTTTGTGCACTATATTTGATAACAAACACAGTCTTCACTCTTCTGTGCAGGTTCATGAATCATTGAATTTCCTTCCCCAATGCATGAGCAGCTGTCCCTCTGGTACTCACCCAAGGCTTATACAAACCAAAAGGTGCAATGAAGCACAGCAAAAGAACTATGTAATCTACCACATGAACTCAAATAGATGGATTGAAAAATAAATCAATTTACAAAGTAGGAACAATAGGAATATAACAAAGTTCCTATTATTACAAAATAATAGGAATAATATCAATGCCAAGGACCCATGAGTCTCTCTAAACAAGTCAAGTATGGATAGCCATTACTGTAATAAGCTAATGCAGAAAGGCAGACTCTTGCATCTCTCCTGCTCTCACTAGATGGATAGAATGTTGTGATGTGCATTTTTAGCCATATTCTGGGTTCTCCTCCATCCTCACGTTTATTTGTTTCTATTTGTTTATACCAATTTCAGTTGAAGTTAAATTTCCATATTTTTCCTATCCATATAATCTACCTTAAAGTCTTAATATATTTAACCCCTTCCCATTTCAAAGACAATGCACACAAAAAGAAACCTCTGTGGGGGTGAAAAGAAATCAGCAACTCCATTTGAAAACAATGACTTTATAACTTTTCACCTAAATGTCTCAGAGTAATATTCCATCCATCATTTGAAAAGAGTATAGATTTTTTTAAAAAATAAATTTATATAATCAGCAGGTAGAAAGAGCACACACATTCTGGATTTTTCCTCTGTGTAATGGATAAACTTTTTAAAGTAGAAAACTAGCAAATGTTTTTCCAACTATTCCAATCTACTGTGCTATATCCTCCAGTTGTAATTTGAGTTTTATTTCATATATACCTGAAGCATAACATGAAGGTTTGCCTGCCTCTATGAACTAAGTATAGGCTAATTCACTTCAGGCATTTTCTAGAAACAATATAGGTCACAATGATCAAACTACAGAGATTAGTTGTGATAGCCTTTCTCAAACCTGAAGAAAAGAAATAAGTGGTCAGTTCCAAGCAATATAATTTCATCTAGGTTTATTCATATGTAAACATCAGTGCATGCTTGAAGATTGAGATCTTATATATGTATATGGCCAGAAATATGTTCTAAAAATAAAACAGATTTTTTTATTTTAAAATATTTAAATACTGTATAGGTACCTCAGTTTGCCTAAACAGAGAAAAGACAACAAAGAATCAAGCATACAAATTTTAGATACACCTCTTTTACACCTTTAATTTGACAAAGCTTCCCTTGAAAATGAAATCAAATCAAGCTATTTTAATATCCTAGAATATTAACTTTCCCCTTGAGTGCTGGTTCCTGGCAAGAATCACTTAGAGAGTTTGCAAACAGTATGAGGATGTTGTGCAACTTTGGGGCTCATATTATATACTCCAGAGGCACAAATAATTTGAATTAACTATGTATGAGAAAGAGATGCAGTCAGTCAAAGCTGAAGAAAATAGAAACCTTTATAAACATGGCAAAATGCATCCTCCTCCACTGCCCATTAAATATTAAGATGAGATTTGCAGTTGTATCATTTTGAGCATCTATGCAGACACCACAACGTAGTGCAAACTAAAATTTCAGTATGCTGGGGTGGGAGGAAGGGGAACGAAACATTTTGGATAAATAAAATGTGGTCTCAGGCAAAAAGAAAGATTGAAGCATTTAATTTAGGGGGACAATTCTTGGTTAAGAATCAGGAAAAAGGGAAAATTAAATAGCCTTTTCTTGGTTAAGAAGCTCCAAAAAGGAAAATTCAATAACCTTTTCCCTAAAACTCAGGTTACACTTTACAACAAATCTGTTTGAACATTAGGATCTTACAATTAAGTTAAAATTAAATGATCCTAGAAAAAATTAACGATTTTGTTATTATGGTACAACTGAAGTCCTGTGCTTTTATGTGCATTTTTTATAAAATTCTTGCCTATATTTGACTCTGATTTATTTAACAAATGACAAAGATCCTCTCCATGGCCAAACTACTCAGGCACCTCTGAATTCTTTATCAATTAGACCTTCACTTTTGAGCTACTGCATTCCTCTCTTTGTTGGTCAATATTAGTAGGAATCCTGTGAAGTCAGTTTGACCAGGAGGTCCCATTCTCCGTGGGCTTCTCTGTGGCTCAGCTGGTAAAGAATCTGCCTGCATTGCAGGAGACCTGGGTTTGATCCCTGGGTTGGGAAGGGAAAGGGGAAAGGCTACCCACTCCAGTATTCTGGGCTGGATAATTCCATGGGCTGTAGAGTCCACGTGGTCACAAAGAATCAGACACAACTGAGCGACTTTCACTTCCCTTCCCATTCTCAGTAGATTATCACCCTCAGCATCTCATCTTGTTCCTCATCCCCCTACCATTTCCCAGGGGATTCCTGATCACCTTGGCCTTCCTTCAGGAAGTATCTTTTTGGGTCAGTTTAGCCAAAATTTACCTGATCACTGAAGTGTCCTCTAACAATATTCAATTTATTGACCTAAACTCTTTTCCTTGTCTATAAAGGACTATTTCTGGTATTTGGAGTTAAGTCCAATCTCTGTCTTCAACTGCAAAAGCCCATTGCAGCGGTACCTATATTTACTGAGATGGTGAAACAGACTGCTCAAACAAGTCTGCCTTCCCTTCTTTAACAAATATTTATGAATAATTTTTTCTTTCAATAGGTAGCCCACTATAATAGCAATTCCAAAATTTGTTTTGTTTTTTTGTAATTATTCTCTCCCAAAATGCAAATAAGAATTTGCTGATAGAAATCTCATCCACAGGGATAAATATTAATCTTATGGATACCTCCTGGTAAAAAAAATATGGAAAAAATAATTTCCAAGTTGGCATGAATTCTTTTCCAAATTTTACCTATTCTGAAAGGGTAGAAATGTTTTCCAGCTTTGAAACACTTCGAGATTATTCATGATCATAATTCTCTTCATTACAAATATATCTAAATTAACCATTACTTCTAACAATTGCATATTGCTTATACTTTCGTAAACAAAAAGAATATATATATGTATATACAACCTTATAACTTTATCTAATGATGTATATAAATGTGTCAAACTTATAAGCCTTTTATAAAGAATTGATATAATATTTAATCTCTAGTAAAGCAAATCTTAAAAAAATATAAACTCAAAATTGGTAGCTAATGTTATCAAATTAAGCAAATAATTACTTACTTAAAAAAAGAAATCAATTTGCTATACCCTCCACTATTTCTATCATCTCCAGAAACTACTCAGGTATTGCTAGTAAGTCACTTGTAGTCCCATGTAGTCAAGACCAGACGAATTTCCTTTATGTCAGTTTTGTGCTACCTATAAAGGTTCTGAAAAATTGCCAGTGTTATCCCAGATACATTTCATGAATCCGATCCTACAAAGGCTGGACGTAGTAGAGAGATTTTAAATTCTTTCACTTCCTAGCGAAACTCTCAAGGCTAAAATCAAAGAAGCGTTAACAGATAAAGAGAGAGAGAAATTTAGTCACTTCTTTCTTAAATGACTACAATTCTGATAAAATTTCAACTCCTTTTCATGGCATCTTTATAGGCCTAGACATAGTCAGTATCCAAGTCAGCTACTTTCAGCTGCAGGTATGCTTCTGTAACCCTGGCTAAGTTAGTCTTTGTTGTATTCTCAATATCAGTGAAGCCCAAGGCTTTCTTTTAATTAAGAATTATTTTTACATATTTGTGAGAATCTTACAGATATAGATTACTGATATTTCATTGCACTTGCAGCTAATTGCATATTTTAAAATAAAATTGAAAATAAATTAATCTAAAAATTTTAGGTGATTCATTCTTATTAAGCTAATAAATTTGGCTTGAATTTATATGCTTCTGTTGGCATTCAAATTGAGCCCTCAAATCAACATACTTTTTCTTTTATCTCTATTTGATTTTGAAAACAAATTACCAAAATGCACAGATGAAATAAATCATATGTTCATTATGATTAACTTATTTCAAAAATAGTATACACTAACAGTAAAGTTCCAATTAATCAGCTTTTTAAAAATATTTTTAAGACTAATATCTTTGAAGAGAGCTATTCAGTAAGAAATGGCAGTGATTTTAAACACACTTAATTTTGTTCACATTTTCTGATCATTTCAAGAACTTTATTTTCCTGATTAGAAACTCCTTTTGTTTCCTTTTCTTGGTAGAACAACCTTCATTGTTAAGCCTATTGTTATTTGTACTTTAAATACTAGAGTTCCAGAAGGAAAGGTTGTGATTTACATTTTTTTTAAGCCATTAAGATACATTTCAAGCATTCTTAAAGATTTCAAACAGTGATCAAAATTATCTCTATATTGATCTGGATAATATTGGGAATACTGTGTGGGTCCAATAAACTACTACTGGAAATGTGATTTGCTGTATGTGTGGATATGTGTGTGTGTGTGTGTGTGTGTGTGTCTATATGTGTGTATTGTTTGATGAAAAAAGATACTAACATAAATTCTATATTCTTTTTTTTTCCCAGTTACCACCAAAGAAATGAAAATACCAAATAACATAAAGAGGACAAGCAATTTGTGAACTGAACAATGTAAAACCAAAGAAAATGTAGCCATAAATTCTATGTAAGCCAAGAATTTGAGCACTAGACACATATAGATTAAACTAGATTAAAAGTACACCAATTTTACAAGGCCACAGAAAATTTAGAATCAGAACTTTTTTTTCTAATAGTTTCCAAAGAAAACAAATATTTAACGATTTTAAAATATTATCTAAATTGAGTTCAGTGTATACTAGTCCTCTTCCAGTACTAGCTTCATGTCAATACTAATTCTGTTCAGGCAGGAGGAACCTTAGGATTTAGTCCAGCAGTCTGAAGCCCAGCTGCAGGGCAGAATAACTTAAAAAGATCAAGTTAAATGCTGGTGCTTAGTCTCCACACAAGCTCAATTAAATCAAAATCTCAGATGATGGACTCAGACATCAGCCCAATTAAGTCAGAATCTCTGATAATGGGCTCAGAATCTCTGATGATCAGCTCAGACTATTTTTAAACAGCTTCCCAAGAGATATTAATGGAATGAGAACCAGTGACATAGTCCCAAATATTAATTTTATAAATGAGAAAACAAATCTTAAGAAACAAACTTCTCTGCATCAAAGTTACTAAGAGGTAATGTCAGAAAGCTTACCTAGGATCTTCTGATTTAAAACACAGTGTTAAACATGGAACCAACTTTTAATTTTTCTCACTTTTCACAGGTGACTGATCCTCTCTCTCTCAATTCATTTGTTTTGGTAGAGCTAAATATACCGTCTCTATTTCAAATTTTTTTCTTAATCTATTCAGGAAAAAAAAAATCTCATAAGATTTTGGGGGTAAACCTTGCATATTAGTCAGAATTCTCCAGAGAAACAGAAGTGACAGGGCAGGTGTGGGTAAGGGTAAGTGTGTGTCTGTGTGTGAGTGTGTGTCTGCTATGTGTATACATGAAAATAGATTATGAAAGATTACCTCATGCAATTATGGAGGCTCAGGAGTCCCAAGATCTGCAGTCAGTGAGTTGAAGACCCAGGAGAGTTGATTATGTATCCCCAGTCTGGGTCCAAAGGCCTAAGAACCATGAGAGCTGATACTGCAGATTTCAGTCCTAAAGCCAGCATGTTCAAGAACCAAGAAGTATCAATTTTATTCCCAGTCTGAAGGTTAGAAACGACCAAAGTCAGAGCCCAAGCAGTCAGGCAGGAGGTATTTCCTCTCAGGCTTTTTGTTCTATTTGGGTGTTTAATTGACTGGACGATGTCCACCTACACTTTGGAGGACAATATGCTTTACTTGGTCTATTGATTCAAATGTTAATCTCATTCAGAAATGCCCTCAAAGACACACCCAGAATAATGTTTAGCCAAATGTCTGGGCACCCTGTGGTCCAGTCAAACTGACACATAAAATTAACCATCATACTTGGAATCTGGAAATTCTATCCCCCAGTTCTCAGATAGGTTAAACCCAGGTCTTTATCTCACCAATGCTCCATGCCATCAAGTTCTCGGCTCCCAGTGACTGTGTCATCTAGTGATCTACCAATTCAGGGCCGAGTAATATGTGTGCTAAATGGAAAATGATAAACCACAATCAACGGTCATTGCAGTATATGTTTTTGTTTCTTCTGCTTGATGTGAAGTGAAGTGAAGTCGCTCAGTCATGTCCGACTCTTTGCGACCCCATGGACTGTAGCCTACCAGGATCCTCAGTCCATGGGATTTTCCAGGCAAGAATACTGGAGTGGGTTGCCATTTCCTTCTCCCTGCTTAATGTGAAGACTACCCTTATTTTGAAAGAGACTTAGGAATGACTTCTCTTCCCTTTTGTGGCCTCACGAGGCCACAAAATTCAGTAACCCTATTGATGTGTGCCTAAAAAGCACATGGTAAATATAGCTCAGCCAAAAGCTGAATGTGCCTTGCATACAACATTTTTTTTTAATTTATTTAGTTTTATTGAAGGATAATTGCTTTACAGAATTTTGTTGTTTTCTGTCAAACCTCAACATGAATCAGCCATAGGCATACATATATTCCCTCTCTATTGAAACTTCCTCCCATCTCACTCCCCATTCCACTGGTCTAGGTTGATACAGAGCCCCTGTTTGAGTTTCCTGAGCCATATGGCAAACTTCCATTGGCTATCTATCTACATATGGTAATATAACAACAGATTTTTGATGGCTGAAGAAATAAATGATTCCACCTAAATTCTGGTTCCACATCTAAAGAAAATTCCCAAACTAAGATATTTAGGTAAAAAATCATTATCATTTTCTTCTATTAAATACTTATTTTTTTAAAGGGGATATACAAACCTCTTCTATAACTTTGTGGTTGCTATGAGTGGGGTACTGGGCTTCCCTTGTGACTCAGCAGTAAAGAATCTGCCTGCAATGCAAGAGCTGAACTTCAGGAGACATGGGTTTGATCCCAGAGTCAGGAAGATCCCATGGAGAGGGCAGGGCAACCCACTCCATTATTCTTGCCTGGAGAATTCCATGAACAGAGGACCCTGGCAGAATACAGTCATGGGGTCACAAAGAGTCAGACACAACTCTAAAGCAACTCCGCATGCATGCATGAGTGGGATATTAGCTGAATTATCAATATTTATTTTGCAGGAAATTTTATGTTGATTAATTAAATAAACAGCACATTTACAAGTAGCAAAAGACTATATTCTCTATGTTAACCAATGGTAATCCTATTTTTGGGGGAGGAAATTGTTAATTACTACATGGAATTACACTGAATTATATTCACCCCGAAAGATAAAACCTGAGATATTAGATAATCTTCAAATTAAACGTGGGAAGACTGCAGTCAACTTGAGAATCCTAGTTAAGGCATAACTCTCTGTTCCTCTTCATTTTTGGCTGTGTGTGTGTGTGTGTGTGTGTGTGTGTATGTGTGTGTGTGTGTGTGTGTGTGTGTGTGTGTAAATGCCACATGCCAGCAAGCTGATACTATGACACGCTATACGAATATGGTTGGAAGAATAGATGTCCAGATAAAGCTTAGAGCTTCATAGTCTATTATAATAACTAGACTAATTCAGAATTGTTTGTTAGTTTTCCAGATTCACACAGAATCAAAATATTAATAGAATCCATTTAATACTCAATGGTGTCTGTATATAAGTATATTCACAAGTATTATATTGTTTAATTAATTATTTTAATAAGTGATATTTATTAAATATTAAATATTTTATATTTATTATATTAAATATTGAATTATTAAATATTAAATAAGTTGTTATTTAATAAGTAATAATTAAGTAATTAATTATTACTGTAATAAGTGGTATTCTCTCCATTTTACAAATGATTAAGCTTGGGCTTAGAGAATTAAAAGATTTATATAGCATGTAAAATTTGATCCAAGATTTGAACCAAGATTTAGCTCAAACCCTCAGCTTTTATAACTACACAATACAACCTTCTGTACTCCATGCTGTATTTTGCCTAGATGTAGAGGATCTTTTTTTTCATTTTGGTGATAGAAATCTCTGATGTTAGAAACTGGCACAAATTAATCAATTTAAGTATAGCAAATAGAGGTATGCAGTCCCAAGGCTAATATGTCAGTTCATTTTTATGATTTTGGTTTAAAGACTTTTCAGCTTTAGATTTTTTGTGTTTTAATGATGTTTCTAACTCACTAGATGCTAAGCATTTTCTAAATTTCTAGGGTGCTCACAGAGGATAGAGAATAGATACTTTGACAGCAATTTCTAGGTCTCTTTTTTAATGACAAAGAGAGAGGTTAAATGTGACATAGTAGCAGTGTCTTTGTTACGTAAACAACTTCATTATAGTATTAAGAAAATTATTTATGCCTACCTTGATTAACTCTGTTGTATTGAACACAGGGTTGGTGGGTAATTTGACCAGGCCTAAGGGAGCCAGAATTTTTGGCTAACCATTGTCTTTGGGCATGTCTGTGAGAGTGTTTCTGCAGGAGATCAACATTTGATTTAGCAGGCTGAATGAAGACTGCCCTCTCCATAGTAAGTGGGCATCCTCTAATCCACTGAGGGCTTAAATATTGATACAACAAAAAGGCAGGGGAAGAAAGAATTCACTCTCTGAAAGGTCGAACAGGGACACTGGCCATCTTTTGCTCAGATTAAAACTTACACCATCGAACTCCCTGGTTCTCAGGTCTTACAGCTTAGCCTAGAATAATACCTCCAGTTCTTTGAGTTTTCAGCTTGCAGCCATAGGACTTCTCAGCCTCAATCACCATATGTATCAAATCCTTATAATATATATCTCTCTCTGTCTCTCTTCTCTTTCTCTACATACATAGGCATGTGTATGTATGTGTGTACGTATATAACATACATATATATATTATATATATATATATATTTTAATATATATATCCTATTTATTCTGCCTCACAAGAGAACTCTGAATAATCTAGTGGGATGTAACAGATCAACTAATTTAGAATATCTTTTCTTTTCAACTTGCCCACAGTAGTTATAGAGGTATTTCTCTTCTGCTTTTCTGTATACAACTAATATGCGATCACATGAGAAGTTCTAAATTGTTAAAATTAGGTAAGAGCTAGTTCCAGACGTCCTCCAGCCAGTATTTTGAAAGAATAAACCATCTTTATTTTTTCTACTATAAACTTTTAGTGTCTTAAGAAAGGATAAGATTTAGTAATTCAGTATCTCATCATTGAAAAACATTTTAAAGTAACACAAAAATCAAAGGATACACCAATAAATTTATTACACCATCTTCTAGACTCTCTTTTCTTTTTTTTTTCAAACTTTTCAAAGCCAATGAAGAGTGTGATTTCAACATACTGCTCAAAAAAAATGCAATGTAGGAAATAATAAGCATCATCAATCACTGATCGCATTATATGTAATTCAATATATACTAATCACACATCTCATCTTCAAATAATAAACTTCATTCATGCAAGAAATTATTAAAATATTGTCTTCACTGAGGTGGTAGAACTATTTATCTCAAGATTTGCCTGAGAATAAAGAACATAGAGTTGAACATGCCTCCAAATGATTATGGTCTCATTTTAAATATATGATTCATTTCATGATTTCACTCTGGTATTGGGATAGCATCAAAATACTGAAAAATACTGACAATTAATTTAACCTAGAAACATGAATCCTTAGTTTAAAACAATCTCAACGTGCTTTTTATGCCACCTCCTTGAACTAGGCTGAATTTAACCTATTACTTTCTTAATAACCACTTACAAAGAGTGTCTAGAATTTTTCCATAAAAATGTATTCTATGTTTTTTCCCTCAAATTTTGCCAAATTTTAAACTGCATTATTTTATTTTTCTCTTAGCATATATTTCTCTGCTTTTTTATTTTGTTTATTGTTTTATCTACACCTCTTAAATAAATTATCCTCAAATTTGGACGTACATTATTATTTTAAAATATTTTATTTTTTAATAAATATTTAAAACAAAATATTTTAAAACTTTTACAACACAATTTCAATGTCTATATCCCTTCCTTCAAAGATTCTAATTCAACTGGTGTAGGGTGAGGCCCAAGGGTTTGTATCTCTTAAAAGTTACTTGATTCTAACACACAATCATTGGGACACACCACTCAGATCCTCTAAATGCAATACCTATATATATCTAGAGAATATATATATATAAATATATATAAACTATTTATTAAGACATCAGTGTGAATAATAACATATATGACATAGCTGAATTCAAGACCCAGCCAAAACAAATGGAAAAGGACTTAAAACAACTGCTATACACCCAAAGTACTGGGAAGTAATTTCCAATATAAAGATTATCATCAGTCTTACTCTCCACTTTCTTTATTACCAGAAGTTTTCCAAACTACTTTTGCAGTGGAAAAGACTCTGTAGCTTGTCTATCAGCTCAGTTCAGTCACTCAGTCGTGTCCGACTCTTCGCAGCCACATGGACTGCAGCACGCCAGGCCTCCCTGTCCATCACCAACTCCCGGACTGACTCAAACTCATGTCCATTGAGTCAGTGATGCCATCCAACCATCTCATCCTCTGTCATCCCCTTTTCCCACCTTCAATCTTTCCCAACATCAGGGTCTTTTCAAATGAGTCAGTTCTTTGCATCAGGTGGCCAAAGTATTGGAGTTTCAGCTTCAACATCAGTCCTTCCAATGAATACTCAGTACTGATCTCCTTTAGGATGGACTGGTTGGATCTCCAGGCAGTCCAAGGGACTCTCAAGAGTCTTCTCCAACACCACACTTCAAAAGCATCAATTCTTCGGCACTCAGCTTTCTTTATAATCTAGCTCTCACATCCATACATGACTACTGGAAACCCCATAGCTTTGACTAGATGGACCCTTGTCAGCAAACAACGTCTCTGCTTTTTAATAAGGTGTCCCTATCCCCTAGATAAATGAATTTAATTTTATTTTTTGGTCCTGAGAACAGGTGAGTGATCACACCATCATGGTTATCTATGTCATGAAGATCTTTTTTGTACAGTTCTTCTGTGTATTCTTGCCACCTCTTCTTAATATCTACTGCTTCTGTTAGGTCCATATCATTTCTGTCCTTTATTGTGCCCATCTTTGCATGAAAGATTTCCTTGGTATTTCTAATTTTCTTGAAGAAATCTCTAGTCTTTCCCACTCTATTGTTTTCCTCTATTTCTTTGCATTGATCACTGAAGAAGGCTTTCTTATCTTTCCTTGCTATTTGGAACTCTGCATTCAAATGGGTATATCTTTCTTTTTTTCCTTTGCTTTTGGCTTCTCTTCTTTACACAGGTGTTTGTAAGGCCTCCTCAGACAGCCATTTTGCTTTTTTGCATTTCTTTTTCTTGGGGATGGTCTTGACCCCTGTCTCCTGTACAATGTCACAAACCTCTGTCCAGAGTTAATCAGGCCCTGTCTATCAGATCTAGTCCCTTAAATCTATTTCTCACTTCCACTGTATAATCATAAGGGATGTGATTTAGGTCATACCTGAATGGTCTAGTTGTTTTCCCTACTTTCTTCAATTTAAGTCTGAATTTGGCCACAAGGAGTTCATGATCTGAACCACAGTCAGCTCCTGGTCCTGTTTTTGCTGACTGTATAGAGCTTCCCCATCTTTGAGTGCAAAGAATATAATCAATCTGATTTCGGTGTTGACCATCTGGTGATGTCCATGTGTAAAATCTTCTCTTGTGTTGTTGGAAGAGGGTGTTTGCTATGACCAGTGCGTTCTCTTGGCACAACTCTATTAGCCTTTGCCCTGCTTTGTATTGTACTCCAAGGCCAAATTTGCCTGTTACTCCAGGTGTTTCTTCTACTTTTGCATTCCAGTCCAGTATAATGAAAAGGACATCTTTTTTGGGTGTTAGTTCTAAAAGGTCTTGTAGGTTCTCATAGAACCATTCAACTTCAGCTTCTTCAAACTGCTAGCTAGTTCTGTTTATTTCTCTCATTTCAAGCCTTAAAGAATCAAAGATGCTAAAGGTCAGAGAAGCAGGTGTCAACGGGGCAATGGCTGCAGCTACGGCAAATGCAGGCACCCACTAGCCATGGCGCACCTATAACACTTCAGTGATTCTCTGCCCTGGTTGCATGCTCTGGGGAGCTTTGAAAAATTCCTGATACTGAGAGCCCACTGTCCCAGAGATGTGAGGTGAGGCTAGAGTATCATCCATTTTGAAACGTCTCGAAGAGTTTGTAACTTGTAGCCACTGTTGAGAATCATTGACTCAGATAGGTTTGAAAAATCCTGAAGGTCATGTGAATATAGCCAATTTGTAATATCTTCATGATGACAAAAATCTGAGGGACTCCTCTTCACTCATATACCTTTGACTTCCCTTTCTGACACGCCCTCCCTTTATTGTTGCTTTTATTTATTTTGAACTTATATTGACTCTAAAATAACAGAAATTTGAAGTAAGGAAAGTGCTGTGAGTTGTTATGAATTCTCTAACTCACAGAGTGGCTTTTGTCGGAGGTAAACAGATATTTGGGGCTTTGAAACTTCTGTTGCATTTTGTTTATCTTCATTCTCAATTCTTCACAGTTTAGGTGTCAAAGATACCCTACATTGTTCCTCAGAAGTGAGAAATATATAACAAATGTGATGACAAATTGCTCAACTACCCAGATGCAAAAATGGCTCATTTTTAAAAGTCTTTGATATTAGTAGTGAAATTAAACACACACATGCTATTACTAGAGCATCACACACCACCACTGTTCTAAACACTTTTAATATATTAATTCATTTAATCCTAGTAATAACTCAATGACAAAGTAATATTTTGCATCACTTTTGCAGATGAGAAAAGAGGCTTGGAGAGGTTAAGCTTCGGAAGGCCACTAACAAATGCATAACAGACAACCACTCCTTTAAAATCTGTGGTCTTAACTATAGTCTGTGATGCCCCCATGAGAATGAAAATTTATTTTCCTAGAGTAGACTGATGATTTACCATTTTATGCT
The DNA here is from genome assembly GCF_910594005.1 of Cervus elaphus. Classification (NCBI taxonomy): domain Eukaryota; kingdom Metazoa; phylum Chordata; class Mammalia; order Artiodactyla; family Cervidae; genus Cervus; species Cervus elaphus. The sequence goes on along the minus strand of NC_057833.1, from coordinate 27,790,384 downwards.
TGTAATTAATGGATCGAGTCCTCATAGTCTAATAGGATAATGCAACAGTAGCAACATTTACATTTTATAGTATTTTTTCTGAGTGATAAAGTTACCAGGAAAAAATCACCTTAAAAGCACTAAAGTCATCCTCCAGTTCTCAGAAAAACAGGCATGTGATGTTGTAATCACCTAGAAACTATCTGTTATAAAAATAAGTCATGTTGGAAGCTCCATTAAAAGAGAGTCACTGTGAGTAAACTCATGCAAATCCCCTCAGAAGAGTCGGTAAGATCAGCATGGAAATTAAATGAGTTGGGGAAACCGATGAGAGCAAAAAAAATTCCCAAAACACTAGGAAAAGTTTAAATGTTCTAAGCTTCAGAACTGGTTTTACAAATTTTAATCAATGACAATTCCTTTTAGTGAACAGCCTCTGAAAGCCAACCAATCAATGACAGTCTCATCCTCTGAAAGTCAGTCAGTGAGAAGTGGACTTGCTCCAGTGGAAAATGTTCTAAGTCCTTGTAAACCTACTCCTAAATCTGTAATTCATGTGCCAAGGATGTAAACGAAACCATAAGTTTGCTTTGCTCAGCTAAATGGTGCCTGAGCAACATAGCACTCCTGTCACTTGACTTTCTTGGTTTCAGACACTGAGTGGTAATCTCTTCTCTAAACAGAGGATTCTCTTAGGTGTTTCTATTTTAAAACCTTAAAATATAATGCTATTCCAACACTAGACTACACCCAGTAACAGTAGGTCTAAGTGTGTGATGTACAGCAGGCTGCATCTAGTACTGACTGACATAGTAACCCTCTGGTAGAGTGGTACTCACAGATGAAGCTTCGTAAGTGAATCAAAAAAACTACCTATGAAGATGGGTCCTCCATGAGGACCTGAGCATAGGGCAACCTGGGCTGTTCCAGACTGAGAAGGTACAATTTTCCTTTCATGGAATCAAAGTGGTCCTAAAATGATTCTAGGAGAGGGAAGCTTCAATGCCTCAATGAATACCATGTTAGAACAGTCTAGTCGTCAACACTGACATGACATGGTGTAGAAAAGCAACAGCAGATGGAGAGTGGGCAGAACAGGTTCCCATGTCTCTGCCCATTTTGATAGAAAATCTAGACACCTTCTGAATTGTATAAATCTGTAAGGTTTAGGGCAGTTCAGCAGAAAGATATTTAAATGGTAAGTGATATATTTCCTATTAATAAGGCATACAGATTCACAAACAGCAAACTGGAAAAATAAGAGATATGCATGTATTTATACTTTAAGCCTAGAAGAAAGTTGATACTTGTGAATATGTAATTTCTATTTACTAATGAAATCGCATGGTTCTTTTGGGTACTTTCTAAAATCTCTTCTCAAAGAGAAACCTTGCCTGAGATCCTCATATTAGAGTTTTATATAATGTAGAAATGTTTGAATATCCATACTATTTTCTCCATCACTACCAAATCCTCATTTTACTTTTAAATAATATTTTGATCTATCAGTTTTAGTTTTCTTTAATCTTACCTAGGAATTAGTACCCACATATTATAGCCTTAATTTCTCATGTACCATTGTAGAAGGAAACCATCAAAGATGTCCTAACATTTTATTCACAATATTTTGATGGTTCAAGTCATGGAACAAATTTGTATTAGGTTGAGTTTCATTACTATATCACTATTGATCTTTAATTTTTATTTTGCTGTGATGCTCAGTCAAAATATATGGCGATTTCTGACCTAGAGGTAATCAGATCTACATCCGCCTTAGTCTTAAACCATTAGAAAGTATTTGCTGTGAATTAAAATACAATTTCCAGTCTGCTGCTGCTGCTAAATCGCTTTAGTCATGTCTGATTCTGTGTGACCCCATAGACGGCAGCCCACCAGGCTCCTCTGTCCCTGGGATTCTCCAGGCAAGAACACTGGAGTGGGTTGCCATTTCCTTCTCCAATGCATGAAAGTGAAAAGTGAAACTGAAGTTGCTCAGTCATGTCCGACTCTTCGAGACCCCATGGACTGTAGTACTGGAGTAGGTTGCCATTGCCTTCTCCCAATTCCCAGTCTATAGGAGGATAAATAGGAGGTTATGGCAGAAAAGCCACTACCAACAAAGCAAATCAGCCAGAACTGCTGAATCTGACAAGAGCAGACGGCTGTTGAGCCTGCCCACAGTGGGCACCCAGCAATGGCAGGCTGGCAGTTTCTAAGGTGCCTGCCCACTAAGCCAGGCATAGGATGGAAGAGCCTGGAACACTATGGTCCATGGGCTTGCGGACAGCTGGACACAACTGAAATGACTTAGCACACACCAACGCAATGTCGCCACTCAAGGATGAGGGACTTGAAAACTCATCCTGGCCCCTCCAGGCCCCTGCTCACACATTGCTGATGACATGCTAAGTGATAAATGGGAGAAGCCGCTCACTAATGCAGACATGGTTCTCACAGTCACTGGGACATCCCTACTTTAATCCACTACAAGTTCAACCTCAGAAGCAGAGACCCACATGAGGCACTCAGACCCCAGTTGTGGCTCATTTTTTAAGGCATGCCTCATTGTTTAAGCAAATTTTGAATTTGAATTCTGTCCAGTAGAATATTCACTCTCTTTTAGCCACTGCCGCCTCCACTAATTATAAGCTTTTATTCATAGCTTCCCTCATTTTATTTACTTGGCCCTGAAGGCATTTGAATTTATAACTCCCATGACTAACCCGTCAACTACAGGAAGGCAGGGATTATGTCAGTTTCATTCACTAATGTATATTTGGCAGCGTACAGAATACCTTATACATTGCAGGCTATCATTAATATTTGATGAAGCAGAGAATGCATACATCGATGAATGGTAGCCTTGTATTCAGATCTGCCAAGTGAGCAGCAGAGAAGTAAAATCTATATATGCCCACTTTGACCATTTTTATATTCCTAAAATTGAACATTTCTTGTTCTCTTAAACTCTAACAGATGCAAGTGAAGGCAGGCCATCTAAATTGGTTACTCTGACACCAAATGACAAATCTCAGTTTCTGAGTCCTGGAGGTGAAGGTTACCAAGTGAATCCAGACCATTATATTTGTGAGTGCACTCAGTATATTACACATTGCTTCTAAAAGACAAACAGCATATAGCTGCACTGGCACCTGTCATATCCTTTTAAATAATAATCTGTCTCAGAGAGAGAAAAAAATGGGGTAAGGGGATTCTTAAAAGCTGAGATAAACAAAGCTAGGACAAACTCCTTTCATTGGTATAAAATCTGACAGTCTCATTTACGAGTGGCTCCAGGATAGAGTATGAAACCAAGAGAGGTTATTGTCATCAGCTTTCCTTTGAATAGACTCGCCTATGAATTTTTGACACCTAGCTCAATAGCTTTTGAACAGGCACTTGGAGACAATGAAACATTTCCATCACTTCCTTTATGCTCTTCTGAAACCTTTCAATTGCTTAAAAACACATAATGATTCTTAATCTCATTGTTGTCTATGATCTAGAAACTTCATCGCCAAAGCTGAGAAAACATATGCTGGCAGGGAAGTACGAAATGATTTCTTCTTTCTAATACCTGCTGTCAGAGCATGATAATAACTGTGTAAGACAACTTTTCCCTTCTCTCAAAATAATTATGGCTCTCTAGAATTCAGCATCTGTACCACCAGATGTTACTGTCAAACACGTAAGCAATGGGTTTGAGTACTGCACAAACCTGGCTAGCTTCCAGGAATCTTTGTCTGAATACCTCACCAAAAGCAGGTGGCTTTCTGGAGTCAAGAGTTTAAGTATCAGACCACACTAATCCAGTTTCTAAGGAAGAAATGGGTTTCTTTAGTGATGGATTGAATCTGTTCTGGTTCAACCTACTACTTTGGGGCTATGGATCAACACTTTTATAGCTATGTTTCAGAATATAAACTAAAGCATTTAACATCACTAATAAGAAAAGATAATCATAAACCAAATATACATCATTATTATCCCTCAAATAAATGGCATCCTGCTGTCATGCCAAATAACCAAATAATTTTGTCAGAATAGAAAGCATTTCTTTTCAAAAAGATGCAATGTTAACAGTTTAGGTAGACTGTGAAACATTAGTTGTATAATACAGTCAGTGTTAGGAAGCCATTAAAATGTTGATTAAGTGATACACTGAGTTTTAATAAAGTGCTTCATAAAATTAGGTGCAATTCTTAAAACTGGAGATTCTTTTTGAAATTAAAATAGCTTCAATTTGTGAAATAAAGAGAGCAAATCATAGTTTCATTTTTTTCTTTACTTGAGTAAACTAACAAACATAACCATAAAAATATTTTTAATAAATTAAATGTAAAATACTGATGTTTTACTAAGACTTAAAGATGCATTTGTTTTGAATTCTAAATTTACTTCAGAACATATTAGTTAACCTTTTCGTGAAAGAATGTCTTAGTCAAAATCAGTGCTTCTCTCTAGCAAAAACTGCTTAAATGTAAATGATTTAGGAACTGTGTTAAAATGAAGCTTCTTTATGCACATTTTTTTTATGATTAAACGAGTGATACACTTCAGACCTTGGAAGAATATTGTGTATCTACATGATGCAAATAAATCAGAATTCATTTAAATTTAGCTTAAAAAAAACTAGGTTTTTTTTTCCAAAAAGGGAAAAGTCAAACCATCACTTTTATAGGAAGAAAGAAAATTACTCAAGTAATTAATATTCCTACTACTATTCTATCATCAATTAGCTACAGGGAAAACATATACACAATGAAGGAAAATAGTAGCTTTGAGTCTGTTTTAAATTATATTTTCGATTTAGTTCATGTGATTGAAGTCATTCATCCCTCAAAATCCAGTTCTTCCAGCATAGTTAGTAATACATATGATATGTCCAATGTTTTAAAGTAAGATAAGTCAAACTGAGTTTTATTTTACCTCTATACTTCTCTTCTGTATCCCTTCACTATGAGCTAAATTATTTTAGCTTGCCAGTTACTTATTAGTAATCCCACCAGAGGGCAGACAGGAGAAAGCTCAGACTAAAATTTCAAATAAGCATAATACTGTTATTTATTTCTTTTTCCTACCAAAGTCAGCGAAATATTTAATGCTTATTTTAGACCATTTTGCATATTTCTCCATAGTCATCTCTGGGTAGATCAGAAGCTCTTCATGAGCTAATAATTATCTAAAATAAATTTTATTGGAACTATTTTGTATAAAAATTAGAGTCAATGGATACACATCAGCCAAAGTCACAATTCAAGAAAAGTTCATAATAGTAAGCCAATACAGAGACTTCAACTGGTGAGATTTTCACTATCTTGTAGGAATCGTGAATCATACTTATTACCAAATACAGTTACCTGTCACATTTGCTACAATGAGAGTTCTGACAAAGGCAAATACAGAGAATTATATTAATCCAATCTGCATGCTACAAAAACATATAAAACATTTCCACATTCAGAGGAGTCAATCAGTACTTGATTCCAGCTATAAGCCTGACATAAGGGGGGATTAATAGCCACTTTATTATATTTGTCAAGACAGAATTCCCTTCATACTTTTTTGAAATAGCAGGGAGGATTGTTCTAGAAAATGCTTTTTAAAAACTTTAAATACTGCAGTGATAAGGAACAGCAAATTATTACTTCCAAAATAATTCTATGCAAAATTAATAGAAGTATGCATTTTTGCAATAGCACTAATTCAGGTGAAAAGCTATTGAGGAGTCTCACAGAGTAAGACAGAATCTCATTTTATAGTTATCAATAAATTAACTGGGAACAAATGTACTTCACTACTACGTCTAAACAGTTTTATCTTTGAGTCTAGATTTATAAATGCTGGCTCAAGAAGGACAAAAGAAAGAAAAAAAATCATTTTCTTTATGGTCAATTTTAACACAGAAACTTTGTTAATTCTGAAGGTAACTTGTTCAAACTTAATATCTAGATTTGTTAGTAGGTTTACTTTTATTGAATGTCACTACTAAGTAGGTACACTGGGAAATATTATTAGAAGTGTCTCTAAATATAACTGAAGAAATATGAGCAGTTCACTAAACGAAAAATCCAGGTAGCTGAAGAGCCTGTTAGCATGTCAGGGGGCACAGCAGATACTGCCACAGAGGAGATAAATGAACACTGATTTACAAGAGTATCCAAACAGGGGATATATCGGCTACAGAAATTTTGCCACTACCTAAACGAACAGTAAGGGATCCAAGACAAATATCCTGCCTATGAGTAAATAGTAGATACTCCAAAATTCCTCTCTATCCAATGATGAATTCAAAGATTTAAAATTTGATGTATATAAAAATTGCAGCAAATTAAGGAAATGAGTGAATGGTGATGAATAACAGAAAAAAAGGGGGGTGTGGTGAGGGGTTTTTTTAAAGGGGGAAAAAAAAAGATTTAATACCAGTAAGTAAACAAGAATTTTGAAACTACTGTTTGAAAATACAAAAGATTAAAAGTTCTCTGAAATATAATTTTGTATGAGATCAGCATCAAGCTGAGATTCACAGAGTGCTTCTCAAAATGAGTAAAAAGGTAAAGAAATTGAAAAACACAACAGCAAAGTTAGAATCAGCATTGGAGACACTGAATACCATAATTGGCACTGGAGAAAATTAAACGAGGGATTTAGAGGGTAAATCTGAGGTGCTTTCCAAAAGCAGAGCAAAAAAAAAAAGGAGTGGAACAAGCAGCATGCTGAATTCTGTGTACAGCATGCTTCTGCATGTGGGGATTATATTTACTAAGAATAAACAGAGGAAATAGTCAAAGGCATTAACAGTGACCATCTCTAAATTGTGCAATCAGGAGAGAATTTTGCTTTTATTCTTTACATTTTCTCAATATAATGAGTTTTTCAGCTAGTATGTGCTACTTTTATAATTAAAAGCAAAAGTAAACACACACAGGCACAACATGACTATACTTTTGGTAGATCCACTGGTAGACTGACTTTGTGTATAATAACCTATTCCCGCTCTCTGATCAGTGTCAGATTGGAGCCTTTGTAAAGCTATGCTGTGCTGTACTTATTTACTCAGTCGTGTCCAAATCTTTGTGACCCCATAGACTGTGGCCCTCCAGGCTCCTCTGTCCATGGGATTTCTCAGGCAAGAACACTGGAGTGGGTTGCCATTTCCTTCTCCAGGGGATCTTCCTGACCTACGAATAGAACCCACACCCCCTGCATTGCAGGCAGTCTCTTAAACCGCAGGTGGACTCTTTATTGCTGATCTACCAGGGATGCCCTATAGGGAAGCCTTTAAATTACAATAATAAAGCTTAATTAACCCAGGCTCTATTTCTCCCTTTCAACTCTGCATTCTTTACAGTTCTATGAAGTTGGTGCTCAGAATTAATTTTAACTTGTAAAAGCATGACATGCTGGATGATTCTTGGTTATATCATTTAAGAAAGATACTGGTTTAATGAGTTTTCTTTAGTTAACCAAGAGGAAAAGAAATAGGATAATTTGAAAAATATCATCTCTAAGATCTAACTTTTTTGTTATTCTTTCAAATTATCATAAGCTCCATTTTAAATTTCTCCTTTATGTATTTGCTTAGTTTCTCCTAATTAAAATTTATGAAAACTTCCTTTAAATTTTCATGAAGAAAAAAAAAAAAAGTTTGTTTTTTTTTTTTTTTTCACAGTAATGTCTATTCTGCACAGCAACGTAGCATGGTGTGGTATGGGGAAAATGGGCTTTGAGCTTAAATAAACTGAAGTCAAATCTCAGCTCCACTCCTTACTAAATACAAGTCATTGAGTAAAGAAATAATCATTCTGAGAGAAGTTCCATATCATTAAAGAAAATAAACAAACCTAACTGCTAATACATTTATTCCCCAAATTCTGTGCCAGACATTTTTATATTTAGAGGTCTTTTGGAATTTAATGAATTATTTTCTAAAACATATTTGCCAATTTTTAAAGTGCCTTCCTTATTCAATACTAGCTTTTCTACAAAACTGACCTTTAAAGTAAAGGCTAGATTATTCAGCTCAGTTCAGTCACTCAGTTGTGTCCAACTCTTTGTGAACCCATGGACTGTGGCACACCAGACCTCACTGTCCATCACTAATTCACAAAGTTTACTCAAACTCAATTCCATTGAGTCAGCGATGCCATCCAAACATCTCATCCTCTGTTGTCCACTTCTCCCCCCACCTTCAATCTTTCACAGCATCAGGGTCTTTTCAAATGAGTCAGCTCTTCGCATCAAGTGGCCAAAGTATTGGAGTTTCAGCTTCAGCATCAGTCCTTCAATGAATATTCAGGACTGATCTCCTTTAGGATGGACTGATTGGATCTCCTTGCAGTCCAAGGGATTCTCAAGAATCTTCTCCAACACCACAGTTCAAAACCATCAATTCTTCAGTGCTCAACTTTCTTTATAGTCCAACTCTCACATCCATACATGACTACTGGAAAAACCATAGCCTTGACTAGACGGACCTTTGTTGGTAAAGTAATGTCTCTGCTTTTTAATATGCTATCTAGGTTGGCCATAACTTTCCTTCCAAGGAGCAAGCATTTTTTAATTTCATGGTTGAGGTCACCATCTGCAGTGATTTTGGAGCCCAAAAAAATAAAGTCTGTCACTGTTTCCATTGCTTCCCCATCTACTTGCCATGAAGTGATAGGACCGGATGCCATGATCTTAGTTTTCTGAATGTTGAGCTTTAAGCCAACTTTTTCACTCTCCTCTTTCACTTTCATCAAGAAGCTCTTTAGTTCTTCTTCACTTTCTGCCATAAGGGTGGTGTCATCTGCATATCTGAGGTTATTGATATTTCTCCCAGAAATCTTGATTCCAGCTTGAGCATCATCCAGCCCAGCGTTTCTCATGATGTACTCTGCATATAAGTTAAATAAGCAGGATGACAATATACAGCCTTGACATACTTCTTTCCTAATTTGAAACCAGTCTGTTGTTCCATTTCCAGTTCTACCTGTTGCTTCCTGTCCTGACCTGCATACAGATTTCTCAGGAGGCAGGTAAGGTGGTCTGGTATTCCTGACCCTTTAAGAATTTTCTACAGTTTGTTGTGATCCATACAGTCAAAGGCTTTGGCATAGTCAATAAAGCAGAAGTAGATGTTTTTCTGGAACTCTCTTGCTTTTTCAATGATCCAACGGGTGGATTCTTATTTACACTTTAATGTTAACAATTAAATGAGTGGCACTTTTAATATTTTATTTATATTGAGATACCAAACAAAATCATTCCATTTCTGTTGATCGTTTATGACCAGTACAGGACAGACTTATCAGTTCTGCAGCTAGCCTGTTTCCAGAAATGGCAAAAAGCATACTCTGATTAAAACATTTCCAATGCAAAGAACTGATTTTTACAGTTAGATAGGCTATTGTCTCATATATCAATGCAATTTATCTTTACTTAAATTAACAAAGGGGACATTTATATACATTAAGACATAGAAAAAAAAAGACATGGAAAATATATGGACACTTGATTGGATACTACATATACAAGAGAGAGAAAATGAGTATGTACTACACGTGTGCATAATTATCCACATGTGCACAATTATTCAATTTTTGCTTTGATCCTTTTCAGATAAGTAGTATACTTTTGTGGGAAGAAACTGAGATAGGTACCTTGCCCAGAGTCATACACTGTATTGTGGTAGTGTCCATTGTCAGACTTATGTAGGCAAATTTTCCAGGCTCCAAGACCTGTATTATTTCCTCTAGAAAGAATAAAATTATCTAACTTAAAAGTATTTTAAGATGAAGTCTCCTCTGTATACATACATGAACAATCATTATTAAAAGTTAAAGTATGACAAAGTACAAAAAATATTCTATAGCACAGATGAAAAGATATACTAATGACAGGTACTCATCTCTCTCTTCAAATAGAATTTGACAAGCTAAAATATCTTTCAAGTAGCCAAAATCATGTGAAAATCCAATATTAACAGAAGATTTATTGTCCTCAGAGAATGAAGTGAAGACCTAGCCAAAGAACCATCTTGTTCTATAAATACTGGATGAGACAGACTGCAAATGTTACTTGACATAGGTTGTAGTTCAATGAATCCATAATAAAGTATTCAAACTATATCTTGAATGAAGAATTGAGGCTATAGGGACCATAGTAAAAAGAGCGTAGGCTCTGGATGCAGATTCCTGAGTTTAAACCCAGGTTTATCCTCTCACTAGAAGCCTCAAGAAAATTACTTCACAGCTCCATGCCTCAACATCCCCCTTTGTGAAAGAGGACAGTAATAGTACTATTTCATAGGGTTGTTAAAAGGATTAAAAGTAAAATGTATAGCAAGGTGAGTAGCAAGATCTGTATATATTAAAAGGGCAGTATATCTATACATCATAAGCAAACACATGATATTTTAAAAGTAAAACATGGCTGACTCAAAATTATACATCACCGTTGTTGCTAAGTCACGTCTGTCTCTTTGCGACCCCTTGGACTGCAGCATGGCAGGCTCCTCTGTCCTCCAATATCTCACTATTTGAGTTTGCTCAAATTCATTGAGTCAGTGATGCTATCTGGCCATCTCATCCTCTGCATCCCTCTTCTCTTTTTGCCTTCAATCTTTCCCAGCATTGCCAACAAGTCAACGTAAAACACATTGGGTTTAATAATGCCAACTGCCACTTTGTTTAATTCATTTGAGAAAATGTCTTGAACTTAGACACACAAATGAGAAAGAATTAAATTTATTCAGGGAGGACAAGAATAGTTCTAAATACTTTCCTACAGCTATAGAACACTGACTTTTCAAACACAGATGGGGAACATATGTTCTGTGCCTTGTGCTGGGCACCAGGGTGGAGGTGGGGGTGTCTAAGAATAAACAAGACTTTGGGAATTCATCAACTAATGCTGAAGACAAGAAGGCAGACACCTGTGGTGTTTTTCATTGATGCCATGCTTTTAAATATTCAGATAAAATGGCAATATATGAAATAACCTCTAGGGATGTCACGGCTCTCCAGGGATATGGAGGTTCTCCCGACCTGCTAAATTACATCCTCATCTGCTTCTGTCAGTGCTTAAAATACCTTAATCCTTTGAATAAAAAGATGGAGTCCCCTATTACACAATAAATGCTCTCTTAAAGTAAAGCACATTAAACCATTAAAAACTTAGCTCCAAGTTAGTTCATTTAATTGCTTGGTCAGACTGAGAATTGGGGGAGGAAAAGCCAGAAAATATTCCTAATATTATGCTATCAGCTCAACTTTTGTCAGTCATTTGTTATCTAATCTGAACACCCATATTTCTAATCTGAACACCACAGCATATCTACCTGTACTTTCTTATGATATGTATAGATCTTTGCATTGAAATAAATGTGTAATATTTCTTAGACTAGTTCACGTTGGATTGTTGGATGTCCAAAGAGGCTTTGTTAGTCTATGGAATCACCTGACCCGCACCCTGTCTCCCTCCATCCCTCCCTCTCAGACAACTCTGGTCTTCACGTCCTCCTCTATGATGAAGTAGGCTAAGGATCTAACCCTTGAAATGATTTCTTGCCTATATTCTTAGCTGTTTCTCCACCTTGCCTACCTAAAAATAAGACTGCTGAACCCCAGATTGCAGCAAGAGTCTACCTAATATATCTGAAGTTGGTCTGCTGAGAGCTGCTGAAAAACTCCTCAGGTTGACGTCACCGTATTTTGCAGCACCGGTTCTCCAGAAGCAAGGAGATAGGTCTCTGTAGCCGAAGCAGGCTGACAGAGTGGACAATGGGAGGCCACGTGCTGAACGCACTCCCTAAAGCTGGGTAGTGATCCTTCTTTGACAGGGAATTTGGATAAGTACACCTCTGTACCTCCCCGACCACACATTTATGAGTTCTAATTTCAACTTTATTCTCTATGGTGGTGGTTTAGTCGCTAAGTCGTGTCTTGACTCTTGCGACCCCATGGACTGTAGCCTGCCCGCGCTCCTCTGTCCATGGGATTCTCTAGGCAAGAATACTAGAGTGGGCTGCCATTTCCTTCTTCAGGGGATCTTCCCCACCCAGGGATCGAACCCAGGTCTCCTGCATTACAGGCAGATCTGATACTAACTGAACTACGAGGGAAGCCCTTATTCTCTCTAACAACCTGAAATCTTTTTATGATCCCAGTTTTATTTTGTTTTTGACACAGCTACAAAGGGCATAGAAATAATTTGAAATGCATAATTTTTAAAGGAATGCTTTTTACTATGGAGAAATGAGAGTTGAAGACTAATGCAATCTTTAAACACAGGAACAGACATAATTTGGTGATAACATCTACCCTTTGTTTCCAATGAAGATAGGATTAATGGTAATGAATTTGAATTAAAGAAAGAATGAGTTATGATAGAAAAATTATTTGAATATGAAAAATGAAATATAAGATGATGCCAAGAGAAGATCTATGATTCACCACCTATGTAGCATTTGCAAATAATATAGATGGAAAAATATTAGAATAGCAAAGACACAGGAAAGAAATGACCTCTTCTAGACTAATGATTATATATCAATATCTTTCTTATCTGATAATGATGATTTTTGTATTACTAAGAAAGATTGAGTTGTTTTATGTATAAAGAAGGAATAAAGAACATTTCCACAACACAAATTACTAAATAGAAAGGAATCCAAACTTCTTTTTCTCCCCGAGTCACTTTTTCAGGTATTAACACAAACATCCAAACCAACATTTTGTTTCATGATTATCAGAACAAGGTTAAATTTTAAACAAAAGCAGTTATTACCAAGGAAATGAATAAATCTGAGACTAAATCTATCTTTTTCCTAAACATGATAGTTTATACCATCTAAATATTTAATCATCAAGACATTTGCTTGGAAAATCTGATTTCCACAGAGAGATATTTCAGAAAAAATTATCCCTGATTCTAACAGAGTAAAATTTGTGTTTCCTTTTACTATTTCATTGGATCAAAAAATTCATAGAAAAATATTCCACTTCTTACAACAAAGTACCCTGAAAATACTTTATATGACCTTTGAAAAAATATAAGAAAACATAGGGAAACAAATAAAACCCCCATCATTTCTTTAACAAAAAGGGTTAAAAATCTTTTTTAAAAAAGCTTAAAAATCTAGACCATATAGTATAATTTACCTATTTACACATGACAGCTCTAAAGAAAATCTGAAAGAAAAAAAAAAAACCTCAAAACACCTGGATTCTAAACGTATCTGTCCCCAAAGGGTTTGGATGAACATTGTACCCCTGCTTCTCTGGGTGATTGCCTGTGACCCATTTTGTTTTTTTCCAGCATCGATTGAGTCGATGAATATGGGTGTTCAGATTAGATAACAAATGACTGACAAAGATTGAGCTGATAGCATAATATTAGGAATATTCATCTGGCTTTTCCTCCCCCAATTCTCAGTCTGACCAAGCAATTAAATGAGCTAACTTTGAGCTAAGTGTTTAATGGTTTAATGTGCTTTAATTTAAGTACTGTTTGTTACTTCTCTTAGTCTCCACTGCTCTGTATCCAGTCTTCTAGAACAAGCACTGTGACATTCTACCTCATCCTCCTTTTAGCTTCCTGAACTTCCGTATTCTCTCAGACTGACTTTCCTTTCTGACATTTACTTCTCATTCCATCCTCTACCCTGAGACTCCCTTTAGTATCTCTGGCTTTAATTCCCTAGGCCCAGCCTCTTACCCCATGGGGAGACATTTAGAGAAAGAAAATATATATTCTAACTGGACAAATTTTTAACAGCAGTAACATACACTTTTGGAAAGATAACATTTAACATTTTTATTAAGAGATTTAAAATTGGGGCAGGCTTTTATCATGTTAATCCCACTTGTGGGTATCTAAAGAAACAATTCTTTACCAATTGAGCTACCAGGGAAGCCATGTGGTGCTGGAGAAAACTACTGAAAGTCCCTTAGACAGCAAGGAGATTCAACCAGTCAATCTTAAGGGAGAGCAACCCTGAATATTCACTGGAAGGACTGATGCTGAAACTGAAGCTCCAGTATTTTAGACATCTGATGTGAACAGATGACTCATTGGAAAAGCCCCTGATGCTGGGAAATTCTGAGGGCAGAAAGAGAAGAGGGTGTCAGAGGACAAGATGGCTGGATGGCATCACCAATGCAATGAATATGAACTTGGGCAAACTCTGGGAGATGGTGAGGGACAGGGAAGCCTGGCATGCAAAGAGTGGGAGATGACTGGGTGACTGACCAATAACAACAAAGAAACAATTCTCCACACTACTATATATAAAATAGATAACCAACAAGTACCTACTGTACAGCACAGGAAACTATACTCAGTATCTTATAATAATCTATAATGAAAAAATTTTTAAAAGAGTAGATGTATTTATATAAGTACAACTGAATCATTTTGCTGTATATCTGAAACTAAAACATTGCAAATCCACTATATTTCAATAAAAATTAAACAAAAGGAAACAATTCTAACTATGAAATACATTTTATGCACAAGGTTCTTTATAGAAGTATTACTTATAAAGTTGGAAAATATAGTTAATTTGCATATATAATAATGAGGTTAAATGAATTATAGCATGTCACTTTATAGTATATTATGCAACCATTATAAACAAAAATTACTGAGAATAAACCAAAATTAGGGAGAATGTGTTATAAAAATTTAATGATATAAAGCTAGGTTAAAAGAACTGGGTAAAATATATGATATATAGATGCAACTTTTTTCCTGAAGCATGCATGGTTATGCAAAAGAAACACGAATATGCAAATTGTGGTGGGAGTAATGAAGATATCTTTTATCATCAATACTTACACAATTGTGATTTTTCCAGAATGGGAGAATATTACTGTGTAATGAGAAACTTTTTCTTTAATATGAAAGAAAGAAACATGCCTAAGACTACTAAATACCAATCTTTCATACTGTTAATCTTCTTACAAGGTATAATTTTAGTGAATTCTATAGTTCCCAGGACAAAAGCTTAATTAGTGGTTGAGGGAGAGAAATCCATTTTATGGACAGTTATATTTGCTTACTACTGATGTATTTACTTTTTTTTCCAAAAACAATATTTGATTTCCCAGAGTTGTTTTTAAATTCAAAGACTTACATGATGAATCATTTCAAACAAACATAATTTTTAATGACTTATGTAAATACAAGTCACTGTGACCTCTTAGCTACCCAAGCTGGTAGTCACACCAGATCCTTTAGAAAGTATAAATCTGCTAAATAGTGTTGCCGTACATCAATCAAGTCTTTAATAGGTAGCAAATTTTATAGTATGAGGTCAGTTTTGAAGAACAGACTCATTACTGTGAAAATCCCATTTAACATCCCCCCTCACAAAAAAAAGCAAAGATGGATTTAAAGGTTTTCTCTTGGGGCAATGCTTAGAAAAATGTACATCACGATGTCTACAGTGATGAGGGCTTCAATAAGAAGAGCAAACAGATAAATGGAGTTGTCTCTTCCTCTCTCACCAGCCGGACTGGGTCTAGGTCCCCTAAGCAAATCCTTGACTCTGTACATAGGACCACTCACCTGCCGCTCACCTGTCTTGTACAGCCTCAGTGCCACCCTAATCCATTCAGAGGAAGTTTAAAGGACTGGGACATTCAAGCTTTCTCCAGCAGTTGAGGGATGACCAGTGATGACTGAGGCTGACACTCACATTCTGCATACCCATGAGACTCTAACCCCTGCCTCCCTTCAGGACAGCTCAAAGCGCTTGGCCCCGCACCCTGACTCTATCCTCCCTCAGCTTTGTGTTTTTTCAGCCTTCCTTTCCTTTTGAACTCAAATGACCTCACTTTGGCTCCTTCAGCACCCCGGTGTCCTGGGCCCTCAGACACTGATCTGTCCACCTCACCTGAACTTCCCTCTCCTCACCCCGAGGCACTGACTCACGTTGGTTACCAGCCTACAAGATGTGCTTTCCAGAGCCTTGCTTTCGCTCAGTACTCCCGTTCCTTCTCCCCACAACACTTGAACGCTGGGTCTGCAAATAGTTTTCAGCATCTGCTAGAATGTGCTTCTCAGAGCTTACTCTTAACATTTTCTTCCAGGATTAAACTTCTGTCTGCTTTCTAAAATTGTGCACTCAGACCAACTCCCAAGTTTTTCTGGTACTTATGACATAAACACCTACTTATTCTCTTGACCCCATAAGTCTTATTAAGATGTATACTTTCCCCTGACATTAACTCTATCTGTCCTCCAGGTACTGTTCATAAGACCTTCCAAGGGTTACCTGCTGTGAGAGATATTATCATATCCATGTTATGAATTTTATTGTTATGGGTCTCTTGTTACCAGTTGAATGTGGGCTTTGGGATCTATATCTTTTTTATTACTGATTTTTTCATCAGCAATTTTAACTACTTTAATTTAGCTAAAATAAATATTATTTACTAAATTATTTTTATATTTTAAACTTATCAAAAGTCATATACCTGCTAAATCCTACTACAAGGTTTATTGCATTGGCTATTTACTTCTGCTTACTATACAAATCTGTGTTTACGTGTTTGGTGTGCACATCATTTGCTGAGAGAAGCCTAGGGATATTACCAAAGGAAATTCAAGAATTTTCCCATTACTGTAAAAAGAAATATATGCCTTCATTCATCTTCCCAGCACAATGAATTATCAATTTTTTTGGCAAGTATGTTAAATGACTTTGAAACAAATCTCTCATAGGTAATGATGATACTCTATTAGAATTCTTCTCATTAACTGAGAATTAACTCATTCTTCCCAATGGGGAAATCAGCTCTCCAGAACATTTCTGGGAATTGTAATGATAGGAGTTTAAACTGTTGAGGATATTATTTGTTGAACAAAACTGATTATTTGCCTTAGTGCTAGAACAGGAGCCATCCATTTGTTAAATAATGAACTACAGACAAGAGAAGGAAATAATTATATCTCAATTATGTGAAAAGAAAACAAAAAGGGGGAAACAATCATTGGTTAATGTAGAATATCATCTTTTTACTCTATAAGGTTATATTTGATGTATTAGGATTTGAACTATAATATGTTCAAAACTAAATATAATCATTGCTTTTGCCAAACTGATTTCTACGTTATTATGATAACATTTATAGGCATTTTGTATATGTGTCAGTTACCTTGGAATCAATCAGGCAGGAAGAAAGCAAAGCAAGCATACCTGCTAGAAGACAGACATGGGTCAAGGACAAAAGGCATATTTAATGACCCAATGACTTCTGTTTTTGCCCTTTCTGAGGCCATTCTGACAGGAATTTCTTAGCATAAGCCACCTTTAGGAGTTGGTACTTACTTAAACTGCTTTTTCCTGTACTCATGATGTTGAACTTAAATTTAACCAATATTCAAAAAGTCAGGAATATGGCAACAGGCCAAGACCAAGAGGGTAGACAGATATTCAGTTTTCACTATTAGGATGGAGGTGGCAAGGTGGTTAAAACAGTGATATATACTATCAAATTTAAGTTCTTCCATGCTCACTATTTCAGCATTATTCTTGACCTCCCATATTTAACACTCCAGCCACCCCCAAGTCTTTAGGACAGCTTTATTAATTCATGAAATGGATGTTACTGTCACATTTGTATTCAGCTATATTTGGGAGAAAATAATATCTAGGTGTCAGATTTGTTTGAGAATTAAAAATAATATACTCTAAATACCAGATATATAGGATCAACGCATGATAACTGTTGCACAGTTCTAAGCTATAAAAGTCATGAAAATCTAAGAAGAAATTATACAAATGAACTTATTTATAAAACAGACTCATAGGCTTAGAAAATGAATCTGTGATTACCAGGGGGACAGGGTGAGGAGAAGGGGTAGTTAGGGAATTTGGTATCTACATGCATACACTGGTATATTTTAAATGGATAACCAACAAGGACCTCCTGCATATAGCACAGAGAACTCCGCCTAATGTTGCATAGCAGCCTGGATGGGAGAGGAGTTTGGGGGAGAATGGATACATATATATGTATGATTGAAATTTTCTGCTATGCAACTGAGATTATCACAAGATTAACAAGCTATACCCCAATATAAACTTAAAAGTTTAAAAAAAAAGGTGGGGGGTCATGAATGAGAACAAAAAGAAGCTGGGAAGTTGACAGCACTCAAAGTAGATTAAAGGTATGACTTATGTAGATGAATATCATCACTTCCAAGAGATACAATAGAAACGTGTGTGCACAAATAACTCTGCAGTTGGAAAAGGAAAGCAGCAAGTACAGGTTAAACTTTAGCTAAAAGTAACCCCTGAAGCTAATTGTCCAAGATAATTCTCTAAGGGATCCTAGTTTTTTTTTAATTGATATGTCAAAAAACACTTGAATGCTTATTATAAGAGATGGCAGGGGGAGAAACCAAATCAAACCAGAAGTGTGATTGTTAAAAAAAACCATGCACACACATACAAGATATACTCACTGCCAACACGTGTGCGCACATCCAAACTTTACTGCATAAGACTGTACAGAATCATTTAGAAAACCACTAATCAGATGCCAGACAGGTTATTTTCTGAAGGATTTACAACTTGCAGGTAGTGAAAGTCACTCAGCCGTATCTCTGACTCTGCGACCTCATGGGCCATACAGTCCATGGAATTCTCCAGGCCAGAATGCTGGAGGGGTAGCTGTTCCCTTCTCCAGGGGATCTTCCCAACCCAGGGATCAAACCCAGGTCTCCCACATTGCAGGCAGATTCTTTACTAGGTGAACCACCAGAGAAGCCCTAAAATACTGGAGCGGGTAACCTAACCCTTCTCCAGCAGATCTTCCCAACCCAGGAATCAAACCAGGGTCTCCTGCATTGCAGGCAGATTCTTTATCAGCTTAGCTACCAGGGAAACCCACTTGCATTATATGCCTAAAGATGATTGTCAACTAGTTGTTTGATTATGAGTAAATTATTTAATTGGTCTGAACTTTGAATCTATCATCTAAAAAAAGTAATGGATTTGATGATATTTAAGGTTTCTTCTATTTTTAACATGCTCCAACTCTGTAGAAATTAACAAGAAACTGAACTGCAAAGAACGCACTGGAGGCTTATAGCTAGGGGTCTACTGAAAATAAAAAGACACTCTCAGAATGACATCAATGGAGTTTTATAACACTACTTGTACTAGTGAAAGAAAGACTCCTCATGAGTATCAAAAACAAAAAGAAATGAACAGATCAGTGTAATAAGAAAAGAATGTCAGTCCTCTCACTTCTTGTGGTAAAATTCACTCATATCTAAATCATAATATTGAACTATGTTTCTCCTTGTAGTGCCCTATACTGTTCAATTTCCAAATGAACTGAAACAAGATAATAGGACATTTTTCCAATCTTTTGTGCAATGATGAGAATATAGAATAAAATCTAAGAGATAAAATCTTGGCAGATATTAGAACTTCCTACTAGCAACATGTTGGGGGGTGGGGAGAAGGGGAAGAAGGATAAGTTGGGGAAATGATACTAATCAAAGATCCTGTGATTATTTAAAGTAGCCAGTCTTTAACTATCGACCATTATTGTATTCATTCTAAAGATTAAAAAATTAGACAACTGTGCTTTTAATACATCCTGGAATTTGGAAACCTTTAAGTTAACCCTTTATTTTTCCTTCTAAAGGATGCATGTATGCATGCTAAGTCACCTCAGTTCAGTTCAGTTGCTCAGTCGTGTCCAACTCTTTGCGACCCCACGGACCGCAGTACACCAGGCCTCGCTGTCCATCACCAACTCTTGGAGTTTACCCAAACTCGTGTCCACTGAGTTGGTGATGCCATCTAACCATCTCATCCATTGCTGTCCCCTTCTCCTCCTGCCTTCAATCTTTCCCAGCATCAGGGTCTTTTCCATGAGTCAGTTCCTCACATCAGGTGGCCAAAGTATTGGAGTTTCAGCTTAATGGTTTCTTTTTATTTCTATCTTTTTATATTGCATTTTTATTATATTTATTTTATAGTGTAAACATAGTATAGAAAGTTTTACATGGTAACTCAAATTACTGAACTTAAGTGAGTACAATCAGCATAAATGTAACAATGTAAACAGTACTTAATAGTATTAGTTCCAGGTAAGAGTCTCTAAAATGTCCAATTAAGAATACAGCCCACCTAAAAGAAATGTAAAAAATATCTCTTCCTCTTCATAGTCAATTAATAATATGGTCAACAGCATAACAGAAACAGGCCTATTCTTGGCACACTGGCAGGACCCCTTCTATGGACCAAGTAAGCATAACTTATAAGGTCCAAAGGTGACCCACGCCAACCCTCAAAGTAAATCTTTCTATTATTCATGAAATTACTATGTAAATTTCAGGAATACTTGAAAATTACTATTTTATATTTTATAGGAAAATGGTATCTCACTCATTTGAGATACCACTTAGATTACCTCAATTCAAGTACTTTTTGTTTGGTCAGGGGGTGATGAAATGGAAGACATATGATTTATCATAGTAGCTACCTTTCCTGAATGGCAACCATGATGCCAAGCAATGTGTTCACAGGAGAGCATATCTATGAACACAATGCAGATACAACAGTGTTCCCCGCGTGGCCAACAGACCATTTCAGAAATTTCCTTCAAGAAAGGCCAAGGTCAAGGCCCCAGGATTACTCAGCCTACTTTCAGCAGTTTCAATTAAGTACACTCTTTTTTTTCCTCTCCTTAGGCACATGTTAAGTGAAGACTTTTTTACCTTGGATGTTCATAACATTGAGTCATGATACCTTAACAAGACAAACCAGTAATAACTCACATTGAATTTTCAGGATGCTAAGTTAGGGGAAAGAAAAGAAAAAAAAAAAAAAAAATATATATATATATATATATTCCTTGAACAAGATGAATGTTCTTGGGCAAATTATTTTTTCTCTGAGTTTTGGTAAATCTAGACTCTGAGATTTAAGCTGCAAACATTTATGTTTTTATCTGCAAAATTTAGGATACCTCATGAATTAATGCATTAAATATATTTCCTTTGATGAAGTGCTCTGCTTAACAGCTGAGGGAAAAAGGTTTTGTTTAATTGCAATAATGCTTCCCATTATGAGATATAATTATTTACTTTTCCCCCCAAATAAGCTAAAATTCATTTGAAATGAAAATATTTTCCTTTATCATATCTTTGAACTAAGATTGAATTTTTAAAATGGAATTATCCAGTTACTTTTGAAATGCCAGTTTGATAGGCTGATAAACTTAACAAGACAGCTCTAAATCAGTGAAACTGCCAATATAGTGTGCAATAAGTGAGACAACTCAGGTGATCCAAGAACCAATAAAAGGAATTATGTCTGCTTTAAAATCTACTTTTCTTCCTTTACCTCTATCAAATTAAGCCTATATCCTGCACAATCACAATTTATTAGAGCTTACTATTTTTCCCTTTTATCAGTCACCTCTTTTTATCTAGCCTATCTCCAGTTCCTCTCTTCTAATCTCCCTTGAATCTACTCGGATCAGGATTTGTCACCCCTACTCCCCAGAAATGATGCTTACTGCCATTATCAATAACACTCATACCCCATATACCACTAAATCCATTAATCCAATAATCACGAGGCCTCATTCTCTTATGCAGAACAAGGACATTTTGACATGGTTGAACATTTCACCCTTCTTGCCTATCCTGGTTTTCCTCCTATGTCACTACCATTTCCTTTCATGTATCTCTGGGGGGTTCTTCTTCATTTAATGCTACTGGATGCAGCACCTCAAGATTCAGTCCATACACATTATTTCTCTCTCAACCTACACTCATTCCTTTGGTGTGCTCAAATAGTCTCCTAATTTTTAAATACCACTAACACGGAGAAGGCAATGGCACCCCACTCCAGTACTCTTGCCTGGAAAATCCCATGGATGGAGGAGCCTGGTAGGCTGCAGTCCATGGGGTCGCAAAGAGTCAGACACGACTGAGCGACTTCACTTTCACTTCTCACTTTTATGCATTGGAGAAGGAAATGGCAACCCACTCCAGTGTTCTTGCCTGGAGAATCCCAGGGATGGGGTTGCACAGAGTCGGACACGACTGAAGTGACTTAGCAGTAGCAGCAACATGCAAACAACTCTAAAAATTTTATCTCAAAACTAGACCCTGTTGAATTATACATTCACCATATGTTCTTAGATGTCTAGCAGGCATCTCAAGCTTGCCAGGCGCCAGATCCAAGCTTCTGCTCTTGAACAAAGTCTATGCCTTCTTGGTCATCCTCACTCATTTAAGAAATCTTCATTTCTTCTAGTCCCTTAGGCCAACAAATGTAGAATTATTCCCTATTCCTCCTTTTCTTTCATTTCCTACCATCCAGTCCATCAGGGAATTCTGTTGACTTGACTTTCAAAATGTATGCAGAAGCCAACCTTTCCAAACCGCTTGCATTTATGCCATTCTAATGAGTACAAGCCACAACCACCCACCATCTGGATTAGAGCCATACCCTCTGTCCCCTAGTTTGCACTATTTTTAACAAAGTGATAGAATGGGCCTGTCAAAGCATAGTTTGGATTATGTCACTCCTTTGCTCAATACCCTCCAATGGCTTCTCTAACTTTTTCAGAGGAAAAACCAAATTCAACTTACAATGGCCCATGCTTACATTAGAACCCATGCTCTAATCTGTAACACTCAGTATGATAACTACCAGCCACATGTGGTTAGTTAAACTGAAATGGAGAAAAATGTAAGCTCAGTTCTTTGGTCACTATAGTATATTTCAAGTGTTCAATAGTCACACGTGGCTAGTGGCCTTCCCACTGAATAGCACAGACAGAACATTTCTGTCACCAGAGAGCTGTGTTGGATGGTGTGGTCCATCCAGTCCACTCCTTCCCATTACCTCATTAAGTCACTAAACCCATGTCTGCAAGCTGAAGATTGATCTCTACACTGACTGACTTCTAGATATGTTTACTGTTCCTTCCTTTACTTCAATACATTGCCTATGATAATTTCTGCCTGTTGAAATTGTATTTACCTTAAAGTTCTGTATCAGACATCATTTCATAACCCATCTCCTGAATACAACTCTCTCTCTAATAAGCTGCTACCTCTTCATTCTAAGAACATCCATAGTGTCTTGTTAGAATGTGTAATATGGCACCCATTCTTCTTATTCTGCCATGTAGGATAATCACTTAAACACCTATCTTATCATCTTACTAATATGTGGCCCACACTCTTGGTTAATGAACACCTTTTCTTTCTTGCTCCATTTTCTAAAAAGGCTGGAAAAGCCTCCTCACAGTTAGGGGAAGCCATGCGGTAGCAATGTGGCCAGTATGGTGAAGACTTGCTGAAGGATTCTCAGGTTTTCCTCCTCTGATCAAAGTGATTGACGTGCTTCGTGCTGCCTTTCTCCCTTTTCCCTGCATGCGAAGTGAAGGTCACTCAGTCATGTCTGACTCTGTGTGACTGCTTCGACCATATAGTCCATGGAATTCTCCAGGCCAGAATACTGGAGCGGGTGGCCTTTCTCTTCTCCAAGGGATCTTCCCAATCCAGGGATCGGACCTAGGTCTCCTGCATTGCAGGTGGATTCTTTACCAGCTGAGCCACTAGAGAAGCCTTTTTCCCGCATAGATGCCTAAATACACAGTGGCTTTCCTGTGACCATGAGGTGAAAGTTGCAAACTGAGAGGTTGGCAAACAGACTGTTAAAACGTGCTTGGGCCCCTGATGACACCACTGAATAGTGAACCAACAGCCACCAGCTGGTTCTAAATAGCTCATTAGGTTTGCTTGAGCCACTGATAACTGAATTTTCTGTTTCTTGACATGAAAAACAGAAGATATAGACTGTAAGATTTAACTCTACCCTAGACATTTATTCTTATTGAACGTGGCAGAGACCTCTGCAAAGAGAAGGAGGTCCAATATGTATTTTAACTCAAGGGTCCCCAGTCTCTGTGATCTAATGCCAGATGATCACAGGTGGAACTGATGTAATTATAATAGAAATAATGTGCAAAATAAATGTAATGTGCTTGAATCATCCCAAAGCCATTCCTTCATCCCCTGGTCCATGGGAAAACTGTCTTCTACAAAACTGGCCCCTGTTTCCAAAAAGGTTGGGGAATGCTGTTTTAAATGAGTTGAACTAAGTTGGACTGTCCATTTAAACACACAGACACCAGCATACTAAAGTGAATGAGTGGAAGCTGCTCAATCGTATCTGACTCTGCAACCACATGGACTATACAGTCTATGGAATTCTCTAGGCCAGAATACTAGAGTGGGCAGCCTTTCCATTCTCCAGAGGATCTTCCCAACCCAGGGATCGAACCCAAGTCTCCAGCATTGTGGCTGGATTCTTTACCAACTCAACCATAAGGACAGCCCAATAATACTGGAGTGGGTAGCCTATCCCTTCTCCAGCAGATCTTCCCAACCTAGAAATTTGAACCAGGGTCTCCTGCACTGCAGGCAGATTCTTTATCACCTGAGCTATCAGGGGAGCCCATACTAAAGTGAGGGATGGGCAAAAACAGTAAAGACACCTGCAATCTGATTTAGAGAGGACCTAAAGTTATCCCGGAGAAGGCAATGGCATCCACTCCAGTACTCTTGCCTGGAAAATCCCATGGACGGAGGAAACTGGTAGGCTGAGGTCCATGGGCTCACTAAGAGTCAGACACGACTGAGCGACTTCACTTTCACTTTTCACTTTCATGCACTGGAGAAGGAAATGGCAACCCACTCCAGTGTTCTTGCCTGGAGAATCCCAGGGATGGGGGAGCCTGGTGGGCTGCCGTCTATGGGGTCGCACAGAGTCAGACATGACTGAAGTGACTTAGCAGCAGCAGGGAGTTATTCTCAAGTTCATCTTACTTCCCTTCAGAGGGGAAAAAAAATGTCTTTTTATGAAAAAACAGATCACACTGTTAGACAAAAAGCAAACAAAAATTGTACACTTTTATTGATACATAGCACTTACTCTTAAGAAACTCAGAATTTGGTAGAAGGAAACAAAACCAATAATCAAGAATATTGAAGTGCTCAATACTACTATATATTGTCAACACTGAATTCAATTTGTTTAGTCCCCTTTGATAGGAAACTGGTAAATGTTGGAAGGCAGTCAGAGGAAGAAATGCTTGAGTGGACTCTCGAAAGACAAGTATTCACCAGACATGCAGACAAGGGCATTTGATGCACAGGCAGCAGCTTGAGCCAAGGACACAGGGACGGGAAAAAGCAGGGGGCATCTGGACAATGGCAGGTAGCCCAGCTGAAAGCCACCACTGGGAGAGACAGACAGAAAGAAAAAAAGAGCCAGGTCATGCTCTGAAGCCATGCTCAGGAATCTGGGCATTTTCCTATAAGCAAGAAGGAACAATGGTGTTATCAAGTTCATTGTCAAGAACTACCATTAATTGGGCAGATCACTGAAGAACTAGTGTGGTGAGGCACTGTGCCAAGCACTAGGTACCTAAAAAGGTTTCATGACAGAAATTATGACTTGGGACCATTGCCCTCGTATCTATTAGCACCACCATCCATAAGCATGACTGTAAGTCCTGAAATGCATTTGTCATTGGCACAGTTCAAAATCCTGTATACATCTTATAATCAACAAATATTTCCATAGTCTAGATTCTTCTCTTAAGTTTAAGGACTTTTCTGTGTGATTTCTGTCTTTTTGATGTTAAACACTGAAAAAGTAATTTTACAAGATGTCCAGATACATTTTTTTCTATCTGGATCCTACAAAAAGCATGTGTGGTGTGTGGAGGCAAAGTCATGGGGGAGAAGTAATAAAGAGAAAGCTGCTCTGTGCCAAACTCATACCCAAGAGGGAACCAAGCCAAATTGAACAGGAGACTCCCAGTTTATAACCTAAGTTATTACTAGATTACAATTTCTAACTGTTCTCAGGCAGTGATGCTCAAAGCTCCTCCCTCCCCCTTTCTGGTCTAATGAGATGTCAACAGCTTTCTTCTTAAAGCCCTCTAGTCAGCCCTTGTTGAGCTGTAATATTTGATGATCTCACCATACCTATTCAAAAGCATTTAGAAGAATATGCTTAATACTTTGATGTCTCACCACAGCTTTCATGAGCATTTAAAAGAAAAATAAGACCTAAGTGAAAAAAAGCAATGCTTGGTTCGCAGCCAAATGAAATCCAGGAATCTCATCCAAACAATCAGATTATTCCACTGCATAAATCAGTCCATCACATGTCCCTGTCACATTTGATTTCAGTGGTTGAGTGGCAATCAACTAGGTAGCAGAATGGGCACATGTTTCTGTCTGGAGGCAATCATGATCACAACTCTCTGTCAGTATAGCCAGTCATAGAATATGCCAAAAAAAAAAAAAATCCTTTGTGAAAATGGATTCACAAGTTGTATTCCATCTTTTCACTGTCTAATTCCTCCAACAATACAATACTGTATTTAATCAACTACCAATTCAGAACAGCATGATTCTTTTTTCATTCTTATTTCCTTTCAACTACTGCAATGAGTCACCATTCTGATAGGAAAGAATTGGAAATAAAGAAACACAGGGATCGCAGACAAGAAAATGAAATGAATAGAAAGCAACAGGAGCTGGTCCAGAGTTCAATGCTGACAGTCTCTCCCAAATACTGGCCTCAATTCTGAAAAAGAGTAAGGAGAAAAGTATATTCTAGTTGAGCTAAAGAGGCCAACAAAAGTGTGGCCAGAGGGAAAGCTCAGGAAAGCCCCCCTTGAATCTGGGCCTGCCTTGCCTCAAAGCTGGGGTACAAGGCCCAGCACAGGAAGGGTGCCCAAGTGATTAAGAGCAAAAGGCTTTCAGGACCAAACCATAAACAAAATTGTGGTGTCGATGGAAATATAGGTTTGAACTTTATCTGGATGTTGGAACCATGTGGACCCTGCTCACAGAAAAACAACTCTTCCCATCTAGTCCATAGAAGAGGGTGTCCCTCAGGTCTTTGAATCAGGAGGGCATGTAGATACAGCTGCAACCACTGAGTCCACTAATCAGTGTGGTCCCTTCCCTGGCCACCGGAGGTCGCCAAAGTAAGTTCCTGCCTTTCTCTCTATTCAGTTTTCCCCAAGCTCTGGTTACAAAGCTTCTAATTCTCACTTTGTAAGCCAAAAAGTAACCAAGGACAGTGGTAAAATCAGCATGAACGGATCATCAGGAAGTTGCCTGCATGTCAATTCTTTGTTCAAATGCAAAGTTAAAGAACCTAAGACAAGTTAGTATATATGTATAAGCAGAGTGATAACCAGCCACACTAACATACCTGCTAACATAACATCAGACTAACATAACATCACTAACATACACCACTAACATATTTCTGTGAGCATTTATCCAGATCCTCAAGAATGGTCTTAGGCAAATCTCTCTTTGTTGGGCTATGTGAACAGGCTCAATCTTATTACTTAAGGCAGAATCAGAGAAAATATTAACCTAAATTGGAAAGAATTCTTAATAACCATTTAAGAATGTTGGATACCATCTAAAAAGTTGAGGCAAAAAAGGGACTATCAGAAAAAACACATACTGTCCACAACTCCATCAATAATTCTTTTAGTGAATTAATTTATAGCTTTCTAAAACACTTATGAATCAAGGAACCTTTGTTAGATGACTTTTTTAATTAGCCCAGAATAGTCTTACTCTTAGAAAACTAATTTTTAAGGTTATATCTATATGATAGCAAAATAAGAGTTGGTGTGAACAGTCTGATCAACCAACTAGCCAAAACAGAATTTGTTTGGAACTTGCAAAGAGGAAAAGAGAATTAACAATCAAACAGATTTTTGCACAGGTGTTGAACACAGCTACACTTTTCAACTAGTTGTGTTACATTCGTGCAGACATAGCTTAAGTGAACTAAATTGAAAATAACAGCCTTTTTATTGCATGACCATTGTAACACACGATTATTAAAATTGATTAATACTTGCACCAATGCAATTTCATTATCTCTGATCGATTTCAAGCATTCCTTTTTAATGGCCTTCACTCTTGTCATTCCAGTTAGAACTGCATGAACACTAGCTTAGTGAAACAATACAAGTCCTTTTATGTAAGATAGTTCTCTGCTTAAATGAGTCCCAAATGAATAAACTGGGAAAGACAGAAGACCTGAAGCTTCCACAAACACTGTTTAGAAATCCCTACCTTTCAGAGGATTTGTTTTGATGGATTTTTACGTTTTCAATACCAGAAAAAATTGCATTTAACAGGGGTTGTAAATACATATGATGTATATGTAAGTCCATAGCATTGGGCTTTACTTAAAATTGGCACCCAGGAAAGGGTTGTTATGTGATTGCATGAAACAGAAACAGATACTTTCTAACCTAAAACTATCTTTTCCTCAGAATCAGGAAATTGCAATCTGGAAAGATCAAGTTACTTACTTCTTTGTCCACTGTCAAAGCAGTGAATCCTCTTGATGCTACCCCTAAAACATCATGGAAGTCTGTTCTGTGCCTCGGTGACCATGAACTTTGCTTTGATTCAACCTTCAACAGCAATGCAAGCAATAATTTGAATTCTTGCAACAGCTTCCTATCTCCTTAACCTCATTCCACTTTCTCCTCATGTCATCTATCCTTAATATTGTTTCCTGTTCTTGTTTTAATATACTTATCTCCTTATTTCCTCAACTGTATTGTTAAAAATAAAGCAAAACAAACCAAAAACATTTTGGTTTTTCAGGTCCTTCACAATATGTGACCTGTATCCGTATCTCTCTCTGCTCCTCCTCTATCCTCTCTCCTCCCTCCCCTTTCCCACTCATCTCTCCCCTTCTTTTTCAAATCATCTTACCTCCACATACCCTACAATTCAGCCATGGAGAACTATAGCCCATTTACAAGAACTCAATATAATTCTGCACGTTGAACTCTCTTTTTCCCTTCCTCTGCTGGAAACCTTCTAACCCATTCCCTTTGTGACACTATCCCTGTTCTTTAAAACCTTGTTACTAGTTCTTACCTAGATATTTTCATAATTCTTAGTTATATCACACTTTATCCAATTATAGCACTTCAAACACTCCTACCTCTTAATAGTCTGAACTTTTTGAAACCAGGAAGTCTACTTTATATATTTAAAATTTTCCCATGCCCTGATAGCACCTGTACTGTAAACAGATGCTTAACAATGTCCACTGAATACATGTACGAATTCAATTTAAGAACTTGAGTTTATTATTCAATTGATATAAAATAAAAATATTTTAAATTATGGATATACTTAAGTGTTATAATATGCAATAATTGATTTTCTTGATAGCTAATGACCAGCACATCTTAGTTAGGGAAGTAAAAATTAGGCTATATTAAAAGCATACTTTAGAAAATTGATTATATCTCTATGTGTGCTATAATCTTAAATCTAAGGATCCACAGGAAGAATCAATATAATCAAGGCAGTAATCTTAGGAAATAAGTGGGCAACTGGTGTCATTCTCCACTCATCATGATATTGTTATAGCAGAGACTGCTAATCTATCCTGACAGTGCTCACTGATCCAGAACCCTATTGCAGATTTTTATAACTTGCATTTTTAAAAATGCATTAGAAACTTTGATTTAGACATTATAGCATCTTGAATAAAAAAGACAACCAGGTAAGTCATAGTTCTCCTGTGTGTGGCACCACTGTACCTTATGCTGACTAGTCTATTCACAACTTGATGGTTTGTTCACCACTTCTGCATACTGTTGTCATTAAAACACATCATTTGGTGATTACAAAGTGCTAATGTGTTGTTTCCAAGATCTGTTTTGTTATTTTTTCTGCTTTATGTACTTTTTTTTTTTTTTTTTTTGGTAATACAAGCCCCACTAGCATAAGTCATTATTGATACACAAAGCAGAGAGGCAATTCGTTTTAGTTCTATGATCTCTCCATGACCACTGTCAATATCTGAGAGGACATTTTGAGCTATTCAGAATGTTGAAATTCTTAAATGTGACACTGGAGAAGCAATGTGAGTGAGTATCTTATCAAAGGAGTAGTATCTATTATCACTCCCTCATTTAAAGGCCCTGAGATTCTTACAACCCATATTTCTACCAAATACTTTATAAGTGAATCATTTTTAAAATCAAATATAGAAGATTTTCTTCTTTGCTGCCTAAAAGTATATATTCACTTTTATGCTAACACTTCCTGTAGACTTGGTATGAAAGTATTAAGGCAAGCATGTTATCTGCTATTTGCAAATTCTCAGAGTTTTACATAAAACTTGCAAAAAGTGTTTTATTAGCACCTTTCATTTAAACAAAAATAAAGCCAAGTTTATACACTAATCACCACATGTCTTGAATAGATTTTGGTACCAGTATGTCAAGAAACTATACCTAACCTCTGTGACATCTATAATAAGGTTTAATTGGAAAAATACACCACCACCACCACCACACACACACACACCAAACTGGATTCCAATACTAATTCAACAAGCTTTCATTTGTTCATTTGCTCAGGCTATCAGAGATCAGGCAAGTGCTCCTGTTAACAGTTTAAACTCTCTAAGTGGGAATCAGAGTTAATTTCAAGAACTAATGGAGAAGCAGAAATGTTGGGGACCATTATATTAACAGTACAGCATAAAACCCAAACTCCTCCAAATGGAACACACAGTTCCCACCACTACAAGAATCCAGTTTTGACTGGCCCAATAATAGATTGTTAGCCTAGAAGACTCTCGAGAGTCCCTTGGACAGCAAGGAGATCCAACCAGTTCATCCTAAAGGAGATCAGTCCTGGGTTTTCATTGGAAGGACTGATGTTGAAGCTGAAACTCCAATACTTTGGCCACCTGATGCGGAAAGCTGACTCATTTGAGAAGACCCTGATGCTGGGAAAGATTGAGGGCAGGAGGAGAAGGTGACGACAGAGGGTGAGATGGTTGGATGGCATCACTGACTCGATGGACATGGGTTTGGGTGGACTCTGGGAGTTGGTGATGGACAGGGAGGCCTGGTGTGCTGCGGTTCATGGGGTCGCAAAGAGTCGGACATAACTGAGCGACTGAACTCAAGATTCAGTGATTAAGAATCTGCCTTCCAAAGCAGGGGACACAGTTCGATTTCTGGTGGAAGAACTAAGATCCCACATGCCATGGGGCAACTAAGCCTGAGCACCTCAACCTCTGAACTCTGGACCCCATTTACCACATGCCCACATGCTTCAGCTAAAATCCAATGCAGCCAAATAGTTTTTAAAACAAATTAAAAATATGTGTTTTACATGCTAATCCCTGAGTACTTTTTATATCCCTTTAAAATCACTGCAGATGGTGAGTGCAGTCATTAAATTAAAAGACGCTTACTCCTTGGAAGAAAAGTTACGACCAACCTAGGCAGCATATGAAAAAGCAGAGACATTACTTTGCAAACAAAGGTCTGTCTAGCCAAGGCTATGGTTTTTCCAGTAGTCTTGTATGGATGTGAGAGTTGGACTATAAAGAAAGCTGAGCACTGAAGAATTGATGCTTTTGAACTGTGGTGTTGGAGGAGACTCTTGAGAGTCCCTTGGACTGCAAGGAGATCCAACCAGTTCATCCTAAGGAAAATCAATCCTGAATATTCATTGGAAGGACTGATGTTGAAGCTGAAACTCCAATACTTTGGCCACCTGATGTGAAGAACTGACTCATTTGAAAAGACCCTGATGCTGGGAAAGATTGAAGGCGGGAGAAGAAGGGGACGAAAGAGGGTGAGATGGTTGGATGGCATCGCCGACTCAATGGACATGAGTTTGAGTAAACTTTAGGAGTTGGTGATGGACAGGGAGGTCTGGCGTGCTGTGGTCCACGAGGTTGTGAAGAGTCGGACATGACTGAGCTACTGAACTGAACTGCTATGAAAGTGGGACAACTATTACATTTTATAAATGAGGAAAACTGTATTATCATAAGTTTAAGAAATTCCTCAAGATCACACAGCTGAATATAGTAGAGCTGGGATTTGATCCCATGCAGACTGATTCCAAATCCATTTCCAAGTTGTTTGCATTGCTGTGCTATAAATCCCCCTGACTTCATGTCTTCAGTGGTATGGACGTTACAGAAATGCACTATTGGCACCACAGAGAACAACAATATGTGTGGAATGACCCCAATTTACCTTTTCCCAACTGCCTGACTGCAGAAGTTGGTGGCACTGAATCACGAGAATCCTGAGTCTACATGTCCCAGGAAGTGACCTGCACTAAAGTTATCTGTGAACAACAGCTGAGTTGTGAGAAACTGCTTCAAGGTAAACTAACTCAGGAGCAGATAGAAACCCAAGTCTTTATTATTTTCCCAAATAAACTACCAGTACCTGCCTACAAAGGATCAAGGTTGATAATGGAGCATTTGAGTCATCATTGAATTTCAACAGTAGCTCTAGGTGCATATTCCTATTTCATCACTGATTTCAGAAACACTAGACATACATACTTCTATGACAAATTTGCATTAAATAGTTTCATCTGCAGAAAAATACTGCATGACCTCTATCAATATTGAGTGTGCAGCTTAGATATAGATTCTGGAAAGTCCTGGGCAATGTTCCAAGGCCAAATGAGACCTAGAAATATGTTTGGTTTTCTGCTAAGTTTTGCAGCTTTCTCTGGGTTTCTCTTCAGATGCTCACTTCACTTCCACCCAGGCTGGATAAATTTTCCATGGATGAATCATCTTCTTCCTAGGACTTGTACACAGCCAACACAGAATATGGGAGCAGAGCTTTCTTGGATCAGAACAGCTGAGCAGCTATTTCTCAAAGTCTCTGCTGTTGCCTCTTTTTCCCATTAGCTTCCACTGTAGCCTCTTCTTTTCCCTTCTAAGAATTTTCTAGTCTAGATTCTCATGGTAGCATTTCCTTCCTGGGTTATTTTATAACCCAGGTTTCTAATTTAGAAACCTTCTCTTAATTCAGCTGGCAGAAAGAAAACGTAATTTGTTTTGTTAGTGATCGTCATCTTGTTTCTCTTACTTCAAATTGTTGTCTAGTTTCCCCCCCTCCTTTTTTTTTTTTTGGTCATTCTGTGTCATTTTCACAGCTTCTCCTCCAACCAGTCAGCCAATTATTTTTCAAGTGGCATCTCTCCCAGTGGCCAAATTTCTTTTTCCTGCTTAATGATGGTTGTTGTTGTTCAGTTGCCAAGTCATGTCTGACTCTTTGCAACCCCATGTACTGCAGCAAGCCAGGCCTCCCTGTCCTTCACCATCTCCTGGAATTTGCTCAACTATTATTGTAGCAATACTTAATACCAATACTATCTGTCATTCCATTTGCCCCTATTCCCAGCAGAGGAAAAGATTTTTATTTCTAGCATGAACATCACTAGCAGCAATCACTATCTTCTCTATATTTGTGGTTACTCCAAAGCTGCTACTTTCTCAATTTTGAGAACCCACACCTTATTTTTCAAATCCTCTGGCACCAATTTCTTCTGGAAATTTCCTGCCAAAAGGGTCACATTTTTCACCAAAAAGACTAGAATAGGAAACCTTCTGATACCCTGTTCCTATTCATATGAAGGACTCAGTTGCAACATATACAGATGTTAAGAAAATTCACTTCAGTGTATTTTAATTTTCTTGTCTGTAAAGCAGCGCTCTCACTGATACTATCTGCAGCCTTAAACAGCTAACATGCACCACTGGGTGTCAAACCATAATTATACATAATCAGCAAACTGCAACTCTTTCAAAAGATTATAACTGATTAAACAAGAACTAAGAGCTAAAGAATCCAGGGTTAACAAATCATTCTTAGAATGATCATTTCAGAATAAGACAGCTGTAAGAAAGATTTTACTTATTGTGTAATGTGGAGTTGGTGGAAAAAAAACTAAACAGGAACAGCCATGAGTAATGAAGCAGTCCTTAGAAATGAGGCTATTTGGGGAAGAAAAGCAGAACTTTAAGTAAGTGACCCTTTCTTCAGTAATTTTAAGGAGACACAGCAATGGAGCAGTGTTTCTTATTTAGAAGAATTAAATTCTGTGTTGGATATTGCAAATAAATAGAAATTTAAGGGTCATCAGAAGTCACCATCTCCTCCCATTTGCTGCTTCCTACTGAACTCATTCTTTACAAGTGGGTTAGTTTTGTACTTTTTGTTGTTGTTTATTTGCAAAGATAGTGGGAAAGAGCAAATAAATCAGCAGGGAAAAGAGTTCCATGGAAGCAAGGAGGACAGACAGGCTCCACCAAAAATCTGCTAAGCAGTCTATAGTCCCATGGGCATCCCAGGGTAAAGGTTCAGAGGAACTGGCCTGGCCCACCCTACAGGAACACAGCAAGTCTCCAGTTGAAACTGAATGGACCACTTGATTCAAAATTAACCCCTAGACACCTCTGCAAATTAGTCAATCTCTCCCTCCCTCCCTTTCTATTGACTACAATGCATCATTTTGTGTCATTATGCTTAGTTGACTGAAAACTATGTTCCCATTGGTTCCCTCTGGCCAGTGGGTACATAAACACCATAAATGCAGGTATCGTGTACATCTTGTTCATCATTTTGGCACTAATCCAGCACACAGTAGGCCCATAAGAAATAGTCATTAAATAAATACATGCATAAAGAAATGCAGTGATGTTAAAAGGCACCTTGAATAAGATTTTGATGGTAGCCCATCAGGTGCAATTTTTTAATGGAATATAAATTTGATTAAGAACAAAACAAACCCTTAAACTAGAAAGGAAAGGAGTCTTCTTTCCCTAAAACAGTGTATAGCTTCGACAGTGCTTCTAACTCGTTAGCACTTTTCTATATAAATAGATCATATGCTTACCTTTGTGTATAAAGTCTTTGAAACATAATTTTAAAATTTGAACCAGGACAAACAGATTGAATGGGAATTTAGTTTCTCTAAACAAGAATGGCAGAAGGAAGGATCAGATCTCTATTATGTGGCGTGCCAGCAGCAAATGACTCACACCCAGCTATGGCTCACAAGAGCAAGATGCAGAAAAAAATCTGTAAGGGTTTGGCCAAGAGAAAAACCCACAGGAGGTTACAAGGAGTAGCAGCCTATGAAAATCTGATACAGTTTATTAATATCTTGGCTGCCCCTCTGGGCTGAAACAAACATTTTTCTCCTGTTGTGCTTTGCTCATGTGAATAGCAAGAGTATTCTGAGATAACCAGTTAAATTCTGCCACCCAGACACACTGAAGGCAGCTATAAGATAATTTCTGATGTTTCATCAAATTACAAAAATTATCAGACTAATAAATTAGAACTTTTAAATATATGCAGCAGCTTGAACTACAGTATTGGTACAAGCTGATCTTACAAGTTGTTCCCTACAGAATAGAATTAATATGATGAAACTGAGTGAAGAAATAGAAAGAAAACACCCACACTGATTTTATTTTTATTGAAGGTAAAAGCCACCTGCTCACATTTCTCTTCAAAGAAAAATGTTCAGTTTCATTTTTCTCTCACAGATAGAAAATGTACTGCACAGAATTGGAACGACTTCTTTTGTTTCTTGTTCTATCAGAGTTTGATTTGCATATTTGGGGACATGATAATGTGTTCTCTGTGATTTAAAGAGTTTATAAAAAGGTAATTTGATCTCAAATTATAGTTTTCTTTATTTCTAATACTGAAAGCTACACACCCTTCTGAGACGTGAGTCATGAGAGGAAGACATTAGCTTGCCTTGCATGAGATAATAAAAAAGTTCCACAGGGGACGAGTTACATATTATGACACTATGAATATAAGGCTCATTTGGATTTAATTCATCATTACATCATGTTGCACAGGAAAGCAATTTTTAAACAATAGAAGTGCACTTCATTTGTAAAGGACCCAGCTATAACACACAATCAGTTATTGAAGACAGAAACTGATTTCCCAAATCAGGCATATAAAATTTAATATATTTGCTCCAGTTATAATGAAAGGGAAGGGAACTTCAATACCATTTTTTCCAGATAAGATTGACTCTGTAAAATTTGGAAGATGCATTTTTGCTTTGGGAATTGACTACATTTTGATACCACCAAATTTAATAAGTTGAGAAGATAAAGCATTTTTAAAATATTTTAAATACTTGGTAGACACCTAGAATGTAATTTCAAATTCTATCCTATAAATTTATTATTACATTATTAAAAATAAGATCTCAGATTAATAAAATAAGGATAATGATGATCATGGGCTTTTAAAAAATTCAATTTTCCATATTATTCAGTTTAATCCTAAAGACTGACTAAATTATTCTAGAGTGGAAAATACCCAGCCAAATTGCATTGGTTTATTTAAGTTTCCTAAATCTGCATGTATTACTAGTTAGGGTTCTCCAGAGAAAGAGGACAGGATGTATGTATGTATATGTGTGTGTGTATATATAGAGAGAGACAGAGAAAGGAAGGGAGAGGGAGGGAAGGAGGGAGATATCTATTTTAAGAAGTCAGCTTCTGCAATTGTGGAAGCTTGACAAGCTCAAAATTTATTAGACCAGTAGGCTGGAGACTCAGAGAAGAGTTGCAGTTCAACTCCAAAGGTAGTCAGTGTGATGGTAGAACTCCCTCTTCTTCCAAAGAGGGCAGTGTTTTTCTATCAATGCCTTCAACTGATTGGTTGAAACCCATCCACATTATTAAAGATAATCTGCTTTACTCAAAGTCTACTGATTTATATGTTAATCTCATTTAAAACAAAACACTTTCACAGAAATATCTACAATACTGTTTGACCAAACATCTGTGCACTGTGGCCTAGCCAAGTTGATATATAAAAATAACCATCAAACTGTAGTTATATAAACATCTAACATTTGGGAAAAAATTCACCTATTCATTTTGTTACAGTTTCCCAAGATGGGGGCAGTGGAGAGGAAGCTTTCATCATCCATTTTTAAACATCTGCATTACCAACCAACTTTACTTTCTCTCCCATTAGCTGCTGCTGGTGCTAAGTCATGTCAGTCATGTCCGACTCTGTGCGACCCCATAGATGGCAGCCCACCAGGCTCCCCAGTCCCTGGGATTCTCCAGACAAGAATACTAGAAATATCCATTTTAAAAAATTTAGGTGACTGCAATAAAATATGCAATGTTTACAAAATTCAGTTCAGTTTGGTCGCTCAGTCATGTCCAACTCTTTGCAACCCCAATAGACAGCAGCCTGTCCATCACCAACTACCCAAGCTTACTCAAACTCATGTCCATCAAGTCAGTGATGCCATCCAACCATCTCATCCTCTGTTTTCCCCTTCTCTTCCCATGTTCAATCTTTCCCAGAATTAGGGTTTTTTCCAATGAGTCAGTTCTTTGCATCCGGTGGCCAAAGTATTGGAGTTTCAGCTTCAACATCAGCCCTTCCAATGAACACACAGGACTGATCTCCTTTATGATGGACTGGTTCCATCTCCTTGAAGTCCAAGGGGCTCTCAAGAGTCTTCTCCAACACCACAGTTCAGAAACATTAATTCTTCAGTGCTCAGCTTCCTTCATAGTCCAACTCTCACATCCATACATGACTACTGGAAAAACCAAAGCTTTGACTAGACAGACCTTTGCTGGCAAAGCAATGTCTCTGCTTTTTAATATGCTGTCTTGGTTGGTCATAGCTTTTCTTCCAAGGAGCAAGCGTCTTTAATTTCATGGCTGCAGTCACCATCTGCAGTGATTTTGGAGCCCCCCCAAAATAGGTCTGTCACTGTCTCCATTGTTTCCCCATCTATTTGCCATTAAGTGATGGGACCAGAAGTCATGAACTTAGTTTTCTGAATGTTGAGTTTTAAGCCAACTTTTTCACTCTCCTCTTTCACTTTCATCAAGAAGCTCTTAGTTCTTCTGTCATAGGGTGGTATCGTCTGTATATCTGAGATATTATTGATATTATTGATTATTGATATTTCTCCTGGCAATCTCTATTCCAGCTTTTCCTTCATCCAGCCCGGCATTTTGCATTATGTACTCTGCATATAAGTTAAATAAGCAGGGTGACAATATGTAGCCTTGATGTACTCCTTTCCCAATTTGGAACCAGTTTACAAAATTACCTCTTTTAAATTACCTACTTTAAATTTCTCTTATAAATTACCCTGATGAGATTATGGGTTTAATGTTTTTTAGCTGCAATTGTCAAATATATTGCTTAATTTCTAAAGCCAGGATGGAGATTTTCAAATTGCAAATCTCAAAGGGCCATCCATGTAGGTTATTTGAATCTTGATTTTATTGACATTAAAAGGGGACATGAAAGAGAGAAATATGTAATCAGTTCCCAACCTTTCCATGTTTAACTATACTTCACTCCATTGAATGTGATCATTACCGACTTTTCTATTGCAAGAGTGTCAGGAAGTCAAGTGAATCCACAGGAAACTGACATACTTTATCCTCAGAGGAAAAGGTTTATTTTTCCCTTGTACTATATCTGACTGATCTTGTTCCTTTTTTTGGAATGAATAAGATCAAGAAGTGAATGGATGAAAAAGCCTATTATAGCCAATGTAGGAAAGATATAAGAAAAAATGTGATAAGCCTTAAGGTTGAGCAATTTTCATGATAGGCAGCCAGTAAGCACAGATGATCTTGATATATCTGGCAAAAATATTTCACTGACCATCACTGAAAAAGAGACCTATCTTTATGTAAAATACATTCCTCCCATTAAGAAAAAATAAAATTTGAAAAACTAAGAGTCCCTTTATCTTGATCCTTAAGAATCTAATTCATTCCTGGTGTTTCACATCAGAGACAGACTTAGTGAAAAAGAAAATTTGCTTACTAGGAAAGTAAGTAACCTAATTGTAGTATGTAACTTTGAATATAAAATAATTGAGTGTGGAGTGTGTAGGGAGCATGAAGAGGGCAAGAGATAAGGGATGGGATTGAGAGAAGGAGAGAAGGTAGAAGAAAAATCCTTTGATTCTACCTCACCATTAAAAAGGAAGAAAGCATGACTTCCAGCTGAACTGGCCCTAGCCTGAGACAACCCATTCCTGACACTGGCAGGGCATGAAAAGATCTGTAAGGGAATCTACTTTGCACCTCCATCAAACCTGTGATCAGAGAAATATCTTTCTGTGCAATTTTTAATTTCTTCTTTATAGAAAGGAAATGCTCTCTAGATTAAACAGAATATCATTAAAAACTGTCGAGTGATTGGCAGACTGCTTGGAATACAGCAGACACATAGCACATGTTTTCATTAGAGAAAAGAAAATCTGCTACCCTTAAAATCAACTTTTTAGCATATGCTATAGAATGTACATACATTAAAGAGTTAAAGGTTTTATATATATATATATATGTCTAATTTTGAATTTCAGTAATATACATAAAGAGCCAAAAGTATATGTTCTTTTCTTTTAAAAAATGATCATACACATAGAAGTGAAGGCTTTATAAGAAGGTCTATATTTTGGGTACATTGGCTCCTGCAATATTTACTGAGTGACCTTGTACTATCACCCAAGGACTGGGCCAGACTCACAGTTCTTTCTCTCCTGCAAGATAGAAGGTGGTTTATGTCAACAGAAAGAGAGAAACTAGAGTACTGATTGTCGCAGGGAAAGAGAGAAAGAACTCAGCTGGTGGGAGATCAGAAAAGGGGGTTATAGGGTCCCCTGGAGGCCAGTGGTCAGTACTCAGGCTTTCACTGAGGCACATGAACACCCTCGAAAGTTGCCTAGGATTAAGAAGGTGGCCTTTGCTTCAAAGACCCTCTGTCAATAATCCTCATTCATCCTCTTGGTGGGTGCTGCTCTTGCTCCTGCCAAAGGCCTAAGGATTGTGAAAGGCATGAGCTTTCATCTGTGAGTTGAACCAGTCAGTTAAGGGAATTAATGTCACTCTACATAACACTGAGAAACTCAGTGAGGCAGTTGCTTTATCTAAAGTCCAGAGTAATAAATATTATGGATAATTAAATAAATCTTATCCTTTGCATTTCTTTTGTGATTAAATTTGAGACAATATGTTTTTGCTATCTGGAGAGATCGATGATAGAATAGTTAATTACTTTCTTTAGGAACCATCACTCTATTATTGTTAAATTCATTCTGTTGTCATTTGCATAAATTGAATTATGTGCACCGCTTAAATACATTTACATGTTTTTCTCCAGTTCAAATGCCATTTGCTTTACTGCCTTCTTCATGTTTCCCAACCTTCCTGCTCTCATTCCCTCTAATACTAAAATTGGTTAGGGACACACACACACACACACACACACACACACACAGGACAGGTCAAAATATAATTCAAGACAGAGGAAGAGCAGGAAGATGTCTGAAAAGTACAGCTCGAGACCAGAGAATAGTTGCTGATAGCATCATCATCAAACCTGGCATTTTAAAAGTATAAGAGTAAATTCATATATATATATACACACACATATACATACACACACAGATATATATATATGTATAGAGAGAGAGAGAGAGCAAGCAAAAGCGAGCTAGGCGCGAGCTGTGGGATCAGAGGAGAAATAACTGAAGATAATTTATACATGTCCTAAACTTCTAAAGAGTTAATCATCAGCTAAGAAAGTATGGTGTTTTATTTCATGTTTGTAAAGATCATTTCACAGTATAACTTAACTCCTGGCTAATTACTTGTAATAAGCCAGAGAATAACAAAAAATACTGCCTCTGTCCAAATAAAGCAGATATTTAAAAAATCTAGGGATATTTCTTATTGTTCATTTCATTTTTATTTGTTAACAAATAAAATACATCAACTAAATGAAATTCAGAAAGATGGGACACCATATATGAAGTAATAGACTATTTCACTACTACAACATTCACTAAATATAAACTTTTAAATTATAAAAGTAGTTCATACATGCAAAAAGAACTACAAGTGGTCAATTAAGATATAAAAGTTTGTCAACACTATTTTTGGCCTATCAAAATGAAAAATACCAAGGACCTAGAAGGCTGGCAGTCCTGCAAGGCAATTTGGTACACAGTGCAAACAACTAAACAAATTTAAACTCTCTGAATCTGCGATCTGCTTCCAGGAATTTATTAGAAGGGGATAATTAAATACACACACTTATGTATGAAGATGTAGGTACAGCCTACATTTATGTAAATGTAAATGTACATTTATAAAGAACAGGTCAATAAATTCAGGTCCTCTACATAAGGAAACACCAGCAACATTTTAATGTAATGATTCAATTCTGTGTTTATTGGTTTGAAAATGGTTCTCAATATATTGTAAGTGGAAACAATTCAAAAGCAGATGTCAAAAAATATACATGGTATAATGCAATTTTGCTGCTTGATAGGAAAAGATAGAAAGAATAAAATTATGGGAGTAAAGTGGTAAGATTGTGGGTGTATATTTTTTTCTAATTTTCTGTCTACATTTCACTTATAAGAAGGGGAAATAATAATTCCCTTTTATTAAAAAAAGATACAATATTAGCGATAATCAGAAAGTGGAAAGGAACTAAAGAGCCTCTTGATGAAAGTGAAAAAGGTAAATGAAAAAGTTGGCTTAAAAGTCAACATTCAAAAAACT
Organism: Cervus elaphus; assembly: GCF_910594005.1. Lineage (NCBI taxonomy): Eukaryota > Metazoa > Chordata > Mammalia > Artiodactyla > Cervidae > Cervus > Cervus elaphus. The sequence continues at coordinate 27,748,905 of NC_057833.1, read as the reverse complement.
AAGATAATGACATCTGGTCCTCTCACTTCATGGCAAATAGAAGGAGAAACAGTGGAAATAGTGACAGACTTTATTTTCTTGGGCTCCAACGCTTTGCCCACCTGATGAGAAAAATTGACTTAGTGGAAAAGACTCTGATGCTGGGAAAGATTGAAGGCAGGAACTGCGGATGACAGAGGATGAGACGGTTGGATGGCATCACCGACTCGAAGGGCATGAGTTTGAGCAAGCTCCGGGGGTTGGTGATGGACAGGGAAGCCTGGGGTGCTGCAATCCATGGGGTTACAAAGAGTTGGACACAACCAAGTGGCTGAACTGAACTGAATCAACGGCCTTCCTGCTGGGTTCAGCCAATCAACAGATAACTGGGAGGAGGGCAGAAGGAAGAGAGAAGCCATGGTACTTTTTATTCTGCTTTCGGTGGTGCCTCTGGCTGAGGTTACATCCCCCACCAACCCATTTGTGTATGCAGAAAGTTCCAACTTCCACTGAGTTTCCCCGACTCACTCTGTTTCTCCCGCCTAGGTTTAGTAATGACTCCATTCTGCTGTTCATCTGTTGGCTGTCTCAGTGTCCCCAGATTGGCTTCTCAGTTTTTTGTCTCGTTTGAAATGATTTCCCTATTTTAAATGCCCTCTCTTTTAAATATTCAGGGAGTTTTCTGCTGTGGTTGGAACCCAATTGATACACTCACTCATTATAAGACAAGGTTGTATCTCTCACTCAATTCACTATAAACAATTGACATTGAGAAATACCATGGAAATTGTTAGTTTCTTCATTTGACAGAGACATAGAAAGACATAGAAAACAAATGACCATGAGTCACTGAGATGTGATGTTCAGAAAGTATATTTCGCCAACATCAGTGCATGTGATATGTCAGTACATAGATTAAATGACGCATCTACAGTGGGCATGCTCCCTAGAAGATCCCTAGAAATGCACATGAGCTAACATATTGATGGTAATAAGCTGGTGTAACCCAAAAGGACCTTATGACCTAATATCCCTTTCTCTCGATTACCTACACACAACAAAAATGTTTAACTTAGGATTAGTCTTTATTACCAAGTATGGAAAACACAGTGAACACTAATAATTACTCTTCCCTTCCAGTTCCTCACCTCTCTAAATATGTCAACTAGGAAACCCTTTACAATTCAACATATATGTTTATGATAGGATAAGCAAAATTTAACTTACCCATTTGTCATATGATTTGAGTGGAGCTTTTCCCAAGAACTCAGAATTAAAGCCTGATAAAAATATTTTATAATTTAACTTATAAATAACACATTCTGGCTAAAGAGGTCATAGGCAGAAAATTACCTTAAAAGAGAAATGACCTTTAACAACTGCCTGATACATGCAACCCAATGTGTTTCAATAAAAATACTCATTGGGAAGCTCAGTGATGCAGGGGACCAAATACTACCAGTGCTTGCCTACCTCCTGAAAGTTATTTCAGTCCATAAAGCACATTTATTTTATTCTGATGTCATTAAAAATTTCAATCATATGGCTAATGCCCTAGTTTTTATTACATGTACATCCAGCAATCTTTGCATCCCAATTTGCCCTACCTGGGATTTCCGAAGAGGGAGAAAATATAGTGGCTCAAGTCTTTTAGTCTCTACAGTGGTTATGGTTCTTATCATTGATTATTAAAGCAGCATCATAAATTTGTATTATAGTATCATAAATCTGAAACCATGCATCCCCCTCTGTGAAGGTGTTGTGGTAAGTTATGTCTCTCAGCTTGCCAGACTAACTTTAAACCACGGAAACATCACCAGTAGGATATTCCCTGTAAGACAACTTTCCCAGGAGATGCATCCCACCAACATCCATTTTTTGCACACCTACCTGAAAGACTTCTTAATATCTTCTGCTTGGATTGTCTTGAGAATCTCCTGGTATAACTGAAGATCAAGTGTTCCTGAAGATGTAGCACTTGAAGGGCAATTTTTACGTGAGTAATAGCCTATCAAGATTCCAGAAATAAATAAAATGATTGCCGTGCAAAATATTTTTAAAAGGCGGCAAAAGTTGCAGGAGTTGCTCTTTGGTGCAGATCTTGTATAATGGGTCACATAGTCAGATTCTTCTTGAAGTCTCTGAAACCTTCCTTTGGGTGAAGTTGCTGGTTGAATGGGATCAAGATTGAGGTCTGCAGTCTCTGAATTTTCCAGGTTCTGATGCTCAGCACTATTTAGCTGGAACTGATCAAAACCAGGCTCCTCCAGTTCCTTTTCCATGTCCCACTCTAAGTCAAGTGCAGTGGCTTGGAGGTCATCATTGTCTAAGTACTGTGAATGTCCTGGAGCTCTTTGATCAGCACTGACCTTCTGATAGGCCATTTTTTTACCTGTGAAAATAAGAGAAGTATATTTTCTGAAAATAAATCAACAAAGACAACCTCCAAGATGAAAACAAAACAGTACTCTATATCACGTTCTAAGTCACTTCAGTCATGTCTGACTCTTTGAGATCCTTATGGACTACAGCTTGTCAGTCTCCTCTGTCCATGGGATTCCCCAGGCAAGAATACTGGACTGAGTTGTCATGCCTACCTCTGGGGCAGTCTTCCGAATCCAAATTAGTTGTTTAGACAATTGTAATGATTATGAGTAGGGGAAATACATCATTCCTGTAGTATGCTTATATGAATGCATGCATGCTCAGTCATGTTCAACTCTTTGGGAACCCGTGGACCGTAGCCCTCCAGGCTTCTCTGTCCATGGGATTTCCCAGGCAAAAATACTGGAGTGGGTTGTCATTTCCTCCTCCAGGGAATCTTCCCAACCCAGGAATCAAACCTGCATCTCTTGCATTTCCTGAATTGGCAGTCAGATTCTTTACTGCTGAGCCACTGGGGAAGCCTCCCTAAAGAAAATCATTCAATAATAATTTAATCTTATCCTGTGCTGTTGATGTTTACTATAGGAGAAAAGACAGTAAATAAATTAGAAGACACTTGATGCAAAACTATGAGAAAACATAATACACACACATACACACACACTATTCCTCTGAAGCTCAGGAGAATAAAACTCAAATGCACAACTGCATTAAAGATAATGTATGTAATGAAGAAAAAGTTTAAACTCTTTTTTCAAGGTCACTTTTAAGGAAAACTGAGAACAGAAGCAATAATGATGTGACTTTTTAAGTTAAGATGAAGTGGGAGTTGGGGGAAGAGCCTGGGATCAGTTACATTACCAGAGCTCATCTTAAAAACGCAAGTTTAGAAAAAAAAAAAAAAAAAAAAAACGCAAGTTTAGGATAAGAATGAGAACAGTAAAATGAAGAAGCACCTCTACAGAAATTCAAGAAGCAAAATACGGTGGTTTGCCTACTCATGAGTTATCAAAATGACTGGAAAACCTTAACACTACCATAGAAAGCTAACATGTTCCCTGGGATTAGTGACATGAATTGGCCTGGCTCGCTGAACTTTAAATAAAGTCTGGGATGGCACTTATCCAAACAAGGAAGCCTTCTGCCAGGATAGGAGGGTTTAGTTCCATAACCTTGCTACAGAGTGGCAGATGGAGGCTTTTCTCCCCTACCCAGTTCTGGATGACACTGTGCTGTATCCTGCAGGGTGGTATTAGGATAACTGGGCTAATTAACTACAAGTGGTCTTCAGTCTGGATGCAGGAACACACTGGTGTATTGTGGTTGCAGATTAAGAGTATTTATACTTAAATTTTCTGTGTGTTAGATTTGTCATCCCAGCTGGATTCTTAGGTCTCTCGCTATGTTTTATGATTTTTCTATGTGCCCCACTGTGGTGGGTGCAAAACAGAAGACAGCTGACAACTGATTTCCTAAATGCCTTAGGGCCAGTTCTGAACAAGTGAACTCTAATGAAAAAGATACTAAGGCTTCATGAGAGAGTGGCATTATGTACAGAATTATGGGTATATACAATTTCAATCCTGGCTGGCAGATGTCCATATACATTAAAACGTCCTGAATGTTTAAGACAGTTCAAGTACCATTAAATATTAACTTTACAATATAAAAATTTTAACTCTGATTAGATTTCTCATCTGCTACCATATCATCTAGGATTTCTTCTTGTCCAGAGCTGACTCAATAAAGATGAGTATCTAATATATGTCAGGTACTGGGATAGGCAGTGAAAACAAAGATGAATGGGTCCCTATTCCTCAAGTAAGGAATGATTCAAAAAGAGCAACAGGCATGTGAACAAAAAAGTCAGTCACATAACAAATACAAAATGCAAGGGAGACTCAGTGGTGATGGATTCTAGCAGGAAATGTGGGAAATGACTCTCTGTTCAAGTTATTTCTAACTGGAGAGAAAAGAGAACTACTACTGGAGAGAAGGGAGAAGTTAAACTAGGGCAGACAAGGGGTGTGAGAGGAGAGCAGCTAGGCAGGGGTGAAATATGTAAACACACAGATAAATACGAGTGTATGGTTCATGGACCACTTGATAAATCCAGACTGGTGTGCTATGCCAGTGGACGGAGCGCAAGAGCCTGAGTTGGAGAAAAAGCCAAGAAAGGGTAATAGTGGGCAAAAGGCTCACCTTCTCTGCAACTCAGGGTCTTCATTTGTGAAACGGGCATGATGGTAACATAAACCTCATAGTACCATCAATAGAATTAACTGAGAAAGTGAACCTAAAACACCAATTTTGTGTCGTACAGGCTGTATAGGTTTGAAGGGCCATTTCTTAGAAGAGGGAGGACTATCAAGGATTGTTGAAAGAAATATAATGAGTTAGATAATACAGAATACATAATTCTTCACGACATTGTGGAAAAGGGAAGAGGTTGCATAATATGCTCACGCACATACGGTTGACACAACATGATACTTGTTTCACAGTTAGTCTCTATGTAGACTGAGGTCTTTTTTTAAAGTGTCACATGACATACTAACTGTTATGCAGGTGCTTAATTGGTACTATGTATTAGAACAGCCTCAGGAGGGACTCTTTTCTTCCCCTCCCTCTTCTGTTCTGCCTCCTTCCCTCTCCCCTTTTTCTGCTTGACCTGGTTTCCACAATGATTAAAAAAAAAAAAATGCATTATTTTAATTCTGTCTTTGGTCACATCAAGACAAGCAGAGAAATGGAATGATTATGGAGTTAGTGATAATTATTGACAGGTTAGGAGATGGTTATAGTTGGTTTAAAAAAAAACAGCATGAGACATTACTAGAGAACAGGAAAAAGCTGAAGGCAGTAGAAATAAAGTGTCTTTAAAATCTATGATTCTAACTTCTTTCATATTACACAGGAAGAAGCTGATGTCCAATGCTGAATCATTCTTTTGTCTGAGAAAAGTGATATTTGGGGGACACATTTCAGGTGATTTGTGGTTTTATAAAACTATGAGATTAATGTTAGTGATTAATAAGCTGTGGTGTTAAAAACCACACAATCCATTTTTTAATGTACACTGCAAAACACTACAATTTCTAGCAGTAATCAAAATTTTGTTCTTATTTGACTTATCTTGACATATGATTACTTACTTCTTTAACAGTGCAGTTTATGCATTATTGATTTATTTAGACACTGTTGCAATATAGTTTTCTAGATTTTTTTTCCTCCAATTTTAATGAATCAGAGTGTCTCTAATAGTTTTCTTTAAAAATACTGAATTGTAGACTGTGGTTTATGCTCAAGGAAGATTTTGGCACATAGAACTTACTACAGAAATGTGAGATCTCTAATTCTGACCTCTAATACAAACATTCAAAGTCATTTTTCTACAAATCATTTACAAACCAACTGCAGTGATGAGGAAGAGTTTTCATTTCTAGCCTGACAATAGGCATTCCATCACCTGTACATCAGCAATTTAACGCTTTTCAAACATCAGACAGAGCCATCAATTAGAATGTTATGCAGATACAGATATTAACTCCTCACCATGATGGATATCTCCCTAACATCCTTACTACCACTTCTGAACTCATTACACATTTATAAATTTACACTAAATTCTATCTTCCAGGAGAGCAGTATCTGCCTGGATTGAGTCACTTGATCTAACAAAACCCAAAATTTTAGGAACATTTTCAAAGAAATAAGTATGTGATAACACATATAATGGGCTTCCCTGGTCCCTCAGCTGGTTAAGAATCTGCCTGCAACGTGGGAGACCTGGGTTCTATCCCTGGGTTGGGAAGATCCCCTGGAGAAAGGAATGGCCACCCACTACAGTATTCTAGCCTGAGAATTCCATGGACTGTATAGTCCATGGGGTCTCAAACAGTCAGACACAACTGAGCGATTTTCACTTTCAACATATATAATAAAGCATTAAAAAACTTATTTGATAAATTTATATTATAGATCATTAGAAATTCATTTGTTTAAAATCTTTGTTAAGGAAAAGATGGGGCTTCCCTAGTGGCTCAGATGGTAAAGAGTCAGTCTGCCAAGCAGGAGACCCAGGTTTGATCCCTGGGTCAGTTAAGATACCCTGGAGAAGGAAATGGCAACCCGCTCCAGTAGTCTTGCCTGGAGAATTCCATGGACAGAGGAGCCTGGTGGGCTACAGTCCATGGGTCGCAAAGAGTCGGACACAGTTGAGTGACTAACACACACACGCACAGAGGAAAATATTATACCTTTTTACAAAAAAATAAATCTCAGCCCTGACAGTTTTGTTTCACTTACCCTATTTAAAATGCACTTCTCAAAAATTAAACTGAATAAAATTAATAATATATTCAGTTTTAAGTAAGGATGAATCATTTCATTTGTCCCATAAATAATGTCGCTTTCTTTAAAAACCTATTACCCATGAGATCAAGCAAAGGAAATATCACTTTTTTTTTTCATCAGAACTTTCAAATTCCCAAATACAATGTAAATTTTATATTGTAAAAAGAAATCTTCAGCAAAATTAGTATATCTTAGGTATGATTGCATAATTAGGTCAAACTTCATACATTTTCTATAACTGATGTACTTGATTCATTTTAATTTATACTGTCAGATTAGTTTACAGCTACCATATATGAGTAATTAAAAAAAAATACATGGGGCAGATTTTATAATCTACCACATAAATTTTTCCCTAAAAGAGATGTATTTAGTAGGTATACATCAAAGCACAGAAATTTGTTACCTTTCTTGAAATAGAAGTATTTGTAGCATCCTTACATTCTTTATTATACTACTTTTTGTTTTGTTATAAAACTTAATTTTTATGAAGAGCACAATTTTCAAATACCTTATTTGTTTAGGTGGAATCCCTTCCTACCCAGGCCCACAGCGCAGTCTAAATTGTTTTTAAAATTCAGTATACTCAAACATTTATCTTTTATACATACTTATTCTTTTGTAAGGGAAAGAAAACAAACATAAGATGAACTAAGAGATATTTTTCTACATTATGACAAGCTTAGATCAATAAAAATGAATTTGTATTCTTACTAAGCATATGAGTAGTTTAAAATAAATTGATACTTCTGAATGCTATCTTTCACACATTTTTACTGGCTGAAACTAAGTAAGTTATACAGGTACAAAAAATGAATAAAGAAATAGGCTAAAATTTCAGTATATAAAATACAGTCTTTCAAATCTAGCAGCCCAACAGCTGGCAGATACTTTAGAAAATAAATACACACTAAATGAAAGTTTTATTTTAATAAGTTATATATTACAGATGCCACTTAGAAAGAAAATTATGGTGCTGTTACTTCCTTGCTCAGCAATTGCAATGAGGGAATTTACTACATGAATGCTCTGACCTTTTCAATCTCTAAATTAACACTATAGTCAGACTACTTGGTTCAAATCCTAGCTCTGCTATGGAATTTAAACTGATCACTTAATATCTTTATGCTTAAACTCCATATTTGTAAAATGGGTATATAATAAGAGCATTGTATTTGCAGCATTACTGCAAGTGATATAAATTATTAAAGGTGCTTAGAACAAGGTCTAACACGGTGTAAGTGATCCACTAACACAGCATCACTCCACATCTATAAAGTTTAAGAAATTAAATATTTGGAGCATGCAACTTTAAAATACAGACTTAATTAAATTATGACCAGAGGGCTTAGGTTTCAATCACAAGAACCTGGAGATAATGAGGTGGAGCAGTGCACTCAAGCACTTTTGAGAATGGGAAGCATCTGTTAGTCATTAACTGTGCTTCAGATAGATATGAGAGAAGTGGGGCTAATATGTACACAAAAGTTATCATTAATTTGACCTGCAACTGCCAATTCTGCATTATGCTATTACAGAGTTGAGTTTCTTTACAGTCAATTTAAAAAAAAAAACAATAGCTTTTCCATAACGCTCAAGAGTTCAGTTTAACAATTTCAGGAATTAGTGATAATTAATCATGAACATGGGTTAGGCATGTTTTTTTTGTAGAAAACCATATTTGCTTAGATGGTTGACTTGATCCACTCACTATGATAATACTGATAGTATTTTAACTGTAACAGTATAAAAGACCACATAGATCTTATTAGAATTACGAACACATCTAAAGGCTTTTCTACTTGTAAAAGTTATTTTACAAGTAAGATAAATAAATGAGGCTGGCAGATTAATTTGAAAACATAAGGCAGAATCTTAATTTCCTATGACAGCTCTATGATTGAATCTTTATTGTACAATGGGGAAAAATATATTCATATAGTGTTTCCTGAAGCTTTGAATGTCAAATCATTTGCTGGTTGGAGTGGATTGATTTGAGGCAAAGGCATTTCTTAGAAATGTCAGTGCATCATCAAAAGGCATTCATTATGCACCTCCGCGCAGCATCACTTTAGATGCTGCACCAGTGAACTAGGAGTGCCCAGAGGAATTTTTATATTTAAGTTTAAGGATATTCCTTATAGGCTGAAAACATTTGACATAAATTTTTCAGTATGAACCTAGTTTGTACAAATAAAGCCTATATTTGTGAAATAAATTTCTGTTGTTGAAAGCTTTAATGGTCTCAACTTGAGAGCAGGGCCAAAGATAAAACTATAAAAAGAGTAATACAGAAGACTCTCTTCCCTGACTTAATTTTTTCAGTATAATGAGATTTTTTTTTTTCCATCTGGTTTTGTGAAATGGAACCTGGCAATTGTTACAGTGTCTGGAAAGGCAGTAAGAATTCCTTATTTAATTGCAATTTTGTATGATAACTGTATAAAATAAATGACAATTATTTGTTGTTCATGCTTTACTAATTTAAAGATTTTATAAAGTAAGGGGAAATTATTATCTGTGCTTTATTTTCAAGGGGTAAAAATACAGTTAGGCTAAACCTACTCTGAAACAAGTAATTGTACACTGAATTTAGGGAGAGTAGATCATCAACCTGGAGGTATATAACTAAAACTTAACTCCGAGGCCTGAGTACTTTGATCTCTAAATGACATGTAAAAGGTATACTTCTAGGATGCCAAATTTATGAGCTATAAATTGCAAAATGCAGTCATAACCATTTGAGGGAAAATTATTTGATGAAATCCTGCAGGTTTGTGTAAGTGTGCTTTATATCACTTGCATATGTATGACCACCTGGCAGTTTCCTGAGTGGGCTGGCCTTCCTTTGGGTACTTATGTGTAATGCACACTAACTGAATAGCTTATTGGGCCCACCCAAGTTCCTGCATTTAAAGGAAGGTTTTCCAATATTAGAATGATATAATTCAGTACAAAACTTGGCAAAGAGAAGACAATTTAAATGAACTGAAATAATGAAGTATACTCTATGGCTCACTTGAACAGGTAGATACTCTAGATAGTACTACGTGTTCAAATTATTATGTGAGTTTCAATTTCCACTAGCATCATAAAACTATTTAGGGATATGTAAATCATTCCTGTTTCTGCCATGACTCCTTTCCTGGTCATTTCTGATGTTGATTCCTTCTAGATTCTAGAGTATCCTTTGTTTCCAGGTCATTGTTCCATTTATTGTAAAGTATTTAAAGTATCCACTAACTTGCACAGAATTTATATCCTGTCCCCCTTTAGAGTAATGCACATGGCCTACATTAGAAATGCACATACAGGAAATAAAGGACACCACAAACTATAAAATAAATCAGAGGATAAAAACTCTGATCATGTAAGGAAAGCCACGGAAATTCAGCTTTAATGTAGTTGTGAGCTTCACTGCAGTCAGGATGCAGAAGGGTCTGTACAGTCTTCTTAGGCTCAGTCAGCCTTCCCCTAATCTCACTTGTTAATTATAAAACTGTCAGTTTTAGCTGAAGAGTTTATATTTATTTTTTTGAGTTCTCTCTCTTTGTAGTTGCAAATTTCCATATTGGTGAACAACTTTCTCTATCTAGTCAGAGAAATCTATGAGTCTCTTTTTATCTTTAACTCTCAGATTTGAATATATAACACACCAATGTTATGGTATCCAAAATCATATGCTAATAGATGATTTATGGAGCCCTTAAAATAAGCAAGGATTTAATATAAGGTTAACACAACATACACGATATCATTTAATCAAACAATTCTATATGTTAAGTACTATTACTATTTCCATTTAACAGATGAGGTATCCAGGTGATACTAGCGGTAAAGAACCTACCTGTCAATGTAGGAGACATAAGATGTGGGTTCAATCCCTGGGTCAGGAAGATCCCTTGGAGGAGGGTATGGCAACCCACTCCAGTATTCTGGCCTGGAGAATCCCATGGACAAAGGAGTCTGGTGGGCTACAGTCCATGGGGTTGCAGAGTTGGACATCACTGAAGCAATTTAGCAAGCACCCGTGACTCAGGGATTAAGTCATTTCCCCAAGTTCTCACAGCTATTAAAGTGCAAGTAGCTGGAGCATCACAACTGACCTGTCAAATTCCAAAACCTACTCTTTCCAAACATTACAGCTTCAGACTCTGAAAGTCCCCAAAGCTCGTATGATGTTAGCAGTTTCAGAGATCTGATGGGCTTATTTGTCCTTGTTTTGTCACCAATATGACTACAAGCACCAGATGTGCATTAAATCTGAATGATTCTGCCTGGATCCTTAGATTCCACTGGAGGCTGCTCTGACTCCAGGACCTAAGAGATCTCTGTGGCTTTTGCTCTCCACATTGCCCTGGCTCACACTGATGTTTCTGGGCACTGGTTTTGAATAATGGAAAATTGCTTCCATGTCCATTGCTCTGAGGGAAAAAACACAATCTCTAATTTATGGTCTCCTCTAAGCAATACTTTGTCAAAATTTCTTTTCTCTTGCTGCTGCTGCTAAGTCGCTTCAGTCGTGCCCGACTCTGTGCGACCTCATAGACGGCAGCCCACCAGGCTCTCCCGTCCCTGGAATCCTCCAGGCAAGAACACTGGAGTGGGTTGCCATTTCCTTCTCCAATGCATGAAAGTGAAAAGTGAAAGTGAAGTCGCTCAGTTGTGTCCAACTCTTAGCGACCCCATGAACTGCAGACTACCAGACTCCTCCATCCAAGGGATTTTCCAGGCAAGAGTACTGGAGTGAGTTGCCATTGCCTTCTCCGTTTTCTCTTGCTACTGGGGGACAAAGAGCAGAACAATTGTGCTTAGAACTTGGAAACTACAGTTCACATTCAACCAGCTGCTGTCCTATTTTCAGGCATTCAAACCCTTTGAACAAGCCCTACTATATGTGGTTTGCACGAGTCTAAGAGGCCTTGAGAATGTCAGGAGTTAATGTGTCAATACATAGTCACTGCTCTGCTCTGAGACCTGCCTGCCAGGAGGAGCCCCTTAGCTTGATAGATACACTGCAATTTTTTATCCTTTCAGCCAATGTGAATGATCTTAAATTGCTGCTTTTTGACTACAGCTCTTGGATTTCTGGGAACAGACAGAAGAAGCTTTTATCTACATGAGGCCACTAAGCACTCTATTTTTCACTTTTTTCAAAGGTACTTATTGGCTTACTTTTTAAATAGCTTTACTCTTCAAAAAGTATCAACAGGTTTCTACCAACTGGAAGTGCTTTATTTTAAAATTTGTATCCCTATGTTTCCTAAAATCATAACACAGAAAGACTATTCAAGGTCTGGGTTGGTAATTCAAGGCACCCAGAAAATGTGCTTTTTGTTTTCGAAATGATTCTTCTCATACTTGGTCCTTAAGGGTGTTATTAGGAAAAAAAAAATGTTAATAGATGGTGGGAAAGGAAGCAATCCAGAAAAAAACACTGGTAGAGAATGTTTATGTTCACTTAAAATTCAGTTAGAAAATATGTATCATATTCAGTTCAGTTGCTCAGTTGTGTCCAACTCTTTGTGACTCCATGGACTGCAATGGACTGCAGCATGCCAGGCCTCCGTGTCCATCACTAACTCCTGGAGTTTACTCAAACTCATGCCCATCGAGTTGGTGATGCCATCCAACCATCTTATCTTCTGTTGTCCCCTTCTCTTCCCACCTTCAATCTTTTCCAGTATTAGGGTCTTTTCAAATAAGTCAGTTCTTCACATCAGGTGGCCAAAGTATTGGAGTTTCAGCTTTAGCATCAGTCCTTTCAATAAATATTCAGGACTGATTTCTTTTAGGATGGACTGGTTGGATCTCCTTGAATTCCAAAGGACTCTCAAGAGTCTTCTCCAACACCACAGGGCAAAAGTATCAATTCTTCGGTGCTCAGCTTTCTTTGTAGTCCAACACTCACATCTATGTATGACCACTGGAAAAACCATAGCTTTGACTAGACGGACATTTGTTGGCAAAGTAATGTCTCTGCCTTTTAATATGCTATCTAAGTTGGTCATAACTTTTCTTACAAGGAGCAAGCATCTTTTAATTTCATGGTTGCAGTCACCATCTGCAGTGATTTTGGAGCCCAAAAAAGTGAAGTCTCTCACTGTTTCCCCATCTATTTGTCATGAAGTGATGGGACCAGAAGCCCTGATCTTAGTTTTCTGAATGTTGAGTTTTAAGCCAACTTCTTCAGTCTCCTCTTTCACTTTCAAGAGGCTCTTTAGTTGTTCTTCATTTTCTTCCATAAGGGTGGTGTCATCTGCATATCTGAGGTTATTGATATTTCTCCCGGCAATCTTGATTCCAGCTTGTGCTTCATACAACCCAGCATTTCTCATGATGTACTCTGCACATAAGTTAGATAAGCAGGGTGACCATATAAAGCCTTGATGTACTCCTTTCCCGATTTGGAACCAGTCTGTTTTTCCATGTCCAGGTTTAACTGTTGCTTCCTGACCTGCATACAGAGTTCTCATATTAACCACCCCAAATCTATATTGGGTAAATTCTGAAAAACTATCCTTCAGCTAAACATCCGGGAGTAAAATCCTGATGCAACAATTTTAGTGTTAAGTTTATAAGCTATTACACCATGGAGTTAAGAAAATTAAAATTGGAAATTTACCCCAAAATACAATGATAGGAATTCACCATAGTTAACAGCATTGTATGCTCCTTATAGACAAAGATCTTGTATATTAACTCACCTAACCTTAGAGCTAAAAATGAAATTAAGTGAATTATTATGTTTGCAAAAGTAGTAGAAATACATTAACTGTCAGAAAATAAATAATTACAAAGCTTTTAATTGACAACTGATGGCAGAATCACAATTTAAATGCTTTTTAACATAATCTCAAGCAGAACAATAGAGCAACAATTTGCCCAAGATTTTGCTATTCTTTCTTACTTCTAAAATGCCATATCCATAATTATATACATATATATATATATCTGAAGCTAAACAAAAATATATTTTTGCAGTGTTTTCTTCTAGATCTCCCACTCATACAAAAAATATAATGTTATCTAGAGTAAAGATGACAAAATTATTTTAACACACAAAGTCCAAATTCTTTCTATAAGTGACCTTTCTTTTAAGTATGATAATACTAGTAACTATTAACCTTTTCAATAAAGAAAAGATTTATTAAAGAAGAAACAGGATGAGAAATACAATAGCAATATATTACATCTATATAACAATTTGATATTGAGAAGCTAATTTTATTACTAATTTACATACATGCATACTAATAGTTATGAGTAAATTAAAGCTACTAAACAATTTACCAAAAACTATATTAGTCACAGCTTATGTCATTTATATTTTATTTATGAACAGGAATATTATAAAAAATGGAAGACCTCCAATGGCACATAAAAGTAATGCTGATATGAAATTAAATGTCAGGCAAAAGTCATGAAAATGCAATATTCACAAAGGCATTAAATATAAAATGTTTAGCAGAACTTTTATATAATTGACACTATTGAAAGGTAGTTTATTATAAAACATGCAAACTTTCCAAACTCACCTAGCACTTCAATTTTAAAATGTCAAATGTTACTTTACCAACATGAATTTTAGCTTCTTTTCTTATTTTCTTTCTTTCTATGATACATCCTTTATCTTTTTTCTTTATATTTTTGCTTCCCTTCAGCCATTCCCATTATTTTGTTTTCACTTTCCCATTTTTACTTTTTTCACTGTTGATGTTTCAGGCAATTGTTGAAGATAAAATAACTGAACCTAAAGAGATCATTTAATTCTTTTCTATATATTAGGAATGATGTATCTTGAACGATAATCAGTGGCTTTATTTGAAATGAGGACCTGATGGTGAAATCAAAGATTACATTTGGCCCTACCATTCCAATCACACCAAATCTTGAATCTCCCAAATAGTAGTAAAACTCAACATACGCTTAACCTACTGCTTGGGAGTTCTGTTCTCTGACACTAGTAGGAAAAATGAAAGGCCTTCTCTCTAACAATTCTATAGAGATTTCCTTCAGCTCTTGGGACTGGTGGGTTTTCTCATTGCATTCGTCCTCTATAACTATAACCCTCAAACAGCTTCTCCCTCTCAGTAACAGATTTTAGAAACCAAAACATTCTTTTTCTTTTCTTTTTTTCAATCTTACAGAAGATTGAGGTATTTAATAATTCCTGAGTAATTTTAAAATATGTCAGAGCCTGAAATAATAGAAATATAGTTTCTGCCTAAAAAGGAACATAATCTTTAAAGATGTGGAAAATCAAAATTAAATTCAAAATTAAACAGGGACAAGAATCCCAACACAAGTTGTAAGTAGGTGGTCTTGACTAGTTTAATTGTGCTAAAGAGCATAGTATTAGGGGAAAAAGGCACACATGTACTACTGTATACCCTCTACTTACACTAATTCATTTAACCATCAAACCATATCATGAACTTACCATTGTTATCATCTCCACTTTACAAATCAGAACACTAGAGAGAGAGAGAGAGAGAGAGAGAGAGAGAGCTGAAGGCACTTGCTCTAGATAGCACAGGACTTGAACTCAGGCACTATGCCTGTGCTGTTAACTGCTCTACAATCATGATTAACTGCTCTACAATCATGACTTCAATCACATAGAGCATATTTTTAGTTCCTCCAAAAATTAAGAAAAAAACAGAACATCACTCAATTTCCTCACAGTCAAACCCTAACAACATTTTGTAATATGACCTTTTCATAGAATTTCCATCCCTAAGTAGCTATCTCAGAGTCTTTCAGGAAAACAGAGAAGATAAGAAATGAACAAACTCACCTATTCACATACAGATGTAAGCCTCTAACTCTCTGGCTCACTAAATCAGCTTGTGACTTTCCCAAATAAATTTTAAATCCATCTCATGGCTACAGATGCCAAGCTCATGATTTTTTAAATTAATTTTTTAATTACTTAATTTTTTATTGAAGGATAATTGCTTTATAGAATTTTGCTGCTTTCTGTCAAACCTCAACATGAATCAACCACAGGTATACATATATCCCCTCCCTTTTGAACCTCCCCCCATCTCCCTCCCCATCCCACCTCTCTAGGTTGATAGAGAGCCCCTGTTTGAGTTTCCTGAGACATACAGCAAATTCCCGCTGGCTATCTATTTTACATATGGTAATGTAAGTTTCCATGTTACTCTTTCCATACAGCTCACCCTCTCCTCCCCCCTCCCAATGTCCATAAGTCTATTCTCAACAATAGACTTTTCTTCTTTGGTTCTGCCTTCAATAAGTACATCTTATTATTATTTTTCTTGACCATAGGTTTTATAATAATTCCTTGACCATGTAAATGTTTGTTGGACTAAACCCCTGAATAACATTAAAATGTATGCTCTATGCTCTTTTGGGAACATATATCTTAAGATCAATCATTTAACTTAAATATTATGGCTGTTAACAAAACAGATTAACTGATAGTGCAGTATTTATTTGCAAAAGCGTGTCTTATGAAAACTGTAATTAAGGCACAAATAACTTTTAGCGAGAAGGATCGTTGAGGCCCTGAGCACTAGAAGTCCAACTACCCTGTTGAAACAAACATGTGGAGAGGCTCTGACCATATGGAAAAGCTGCTAAGCCCAGGCATTCAAACCCATGTGCCACACATGTGAGGACAGATCAGCCACCAGCTGATTTCCAAGCAACAAGCGTGTGGAATCAAAGAATTGGCCAGAAGAAACTTGATCAAGTAAGAAGACATAATAAAACAGTGGTTGTTTAAAGCTAGAAAAAAATAAATAAAAAATAAAAATAAAAAATAATTAAAAAAATAAAGCTAGACAACATGAGGGTGATCTGAAACTCGGCAATAAGCGAGCATACGTGCTCATTCAGTCCTGTCCAACTCTTTGCTGGCCTGTGGACTGTATCTCACCAGGCTCCTCTGTCCATGGGATTCTCCCAGCAAGAATACTGGAGTGGGTTGCTGTGCCCTCTGCTAGGGGATCTTCCCCACCTAGGGATCAACCCCCTGTCTCTTATGTCTCCTGCATTGCAGGCAGATTCTTTACCACTGAGTCACTGGGGAACAATCAGAATACCACTAAAGCTATTTTTCCAAAACAGAAATCTGACCACATCACTTGACCACTTAAAATTCCATGAGGGGTTTTATTCTGCACTAACAAGACATTTCAGAGACTCCTTTTCAAGGCAAAGAACACCTTTGTGCCCTGGCCTCAACTTCTCCTTCATCTTTTCTCCTACTTCCAGCTTTAAAGAACACATCAGGCACTTTGTGTGTGGTGTTCTTCTGCTTGATTTGCCTTCAGGTTCAAATTTTTGAAGGTAATTTGTCTACTTAGTTTTAATCTTTACAGCCTAGCACAGTATAAGGAACCTTATAGCTGCTCAATAAATGATAGGCCCTAAACAGCCATGGATTCTTAAAGAGTACAGAAGTTAGGGCACGTAATTGCCATTTTACCAGCATTGTGTCTTATAGTAAATGCTTCAGTTCATTTAGCCCTTAAAACAAGATGTAATATCTATTCTATGTACCTGTATGTGTTAACTGAAGAATAAAATTAAATATTTAACTAAAGGCAGTTGATAAACTATAAAATCCAGTATAATTGCTATTGTTTTAAATTTATAAGTGATAAGGAATCAAGGGAGCTTGGTTTGCATTTTGGATCCACAATTACTATCTATGAACACCAGGGCAGATCACTTTTCTTCCTAGGTAAATGTAGATTTATGTGTGTGAAAAACCAAATGAGATCACTGATAAAAATGTTTTAAGAACTCTTTATCTTTATTTTATAAAGATTGTCAATGATGAATAACATTGATTAATGTCAATTCAGTTAATCATTCTCATTTCTGTATCACAGGCAGCTACCCCAATTCCTGAATATTGCTGAGAGGAAAACCACAAGTGAATTTGTACCACAAGTGCTTGAGTTTCTCTTATTCCTAAACAGGACACAGAGCCAGGAACCAGAGAACACAACAGGGCCTGGGGTATGTCAGGTGTGAAGACTGTATCCAGGGGAGATGCACACACAGGAGCAGGAGGAGGAAGCAAGCAGCTTCTGGAGAGAGGCCTTCTGCAAAACCTGGGGAGAATTTAACGATTTTGAGTCCCTAAGATACATTATAAAATTACACCTTTCAGAACTGATGTCTGCAAAGAGGGGATACCCAGGAGTTAAAAACAAACTCAGGTCCTGTCTATTGAGAGGGCAAATGTGAAGGGATCTATGGGAGAAGATTAATCAATTCCCCTCCTCCACATAATACATTTTGAAAGGAATCTATCCAGAAAAATCCATTTATCCATGCCCAGAACAATCAAGACTGACTATGTAGAGATTGAAGTGCCTCAGTCCATCTGCTGATGATATTTATTGCTTTTTGGCACCTTTTACATATTTACCAAGCCTATGTAAAAGAAAGCCATGCTTCTTATTTCTAGGACAAAAACAGATGGTGCTCCAGCAGGTAATAATTTAATTAAATGGCTCCTAAAGCATGAACAAATTGTTCCAAAGGAAAGAAAATATTTTATTTATTCTTTAAAATAGGGAGGGGAAGAAAAAGCTAAATCAAGTTTGACTCTTAATGCAACATGATTAGTGTTTAACTAAATCTACTGCGCTTAAAAAACACAGTGCCTTTCTCTCTTTGTCTTCCTCCTAATATAGAATCAAATTGTCTCAAATGATATGTTATTCAACAGGTTTATCTTTTTTATCTCTAAGAAATAAATTAAAGCTAATATGAAATAGTTTTGATAAAGCTGAAATCAGATATTTTTGGAGTAGGACTAATTTTTATGTTTCAATTAAGTTGCATAATGTTTTTCATGGGCTCAACAGCATATCAATAATAAGCTACCTATCCAAAACTCAATTTATTAACAAACAAAAAGAAAGTCTTTCATTCCAGTTAAAGGCAGGAGGCCCTTTCAAAACCCCTGTGATACTGAAATGTTCTTATAGTAGAAAATAACAACAATGTTGTAGCAAAACATAGTAAAGATCATACGCTTGGGTTTAAGACAGAAATGGGTATGAATCCCAGCTCTGCCTCTTGTCAACTGTGTGACGTTAGGATAAGAAATTAATTTTTCTAAAACTCTGCTTCCTAAATTGTCTGTACATACATACACATACAAAGAATGACTGTATTTACAGGGTCATTTGTGAGAGTTTAATGGATGAATTTCAAGCACTTAGCACATTCCTAAGGGTAAGCATTCTACAAATGACTGCCAATCATCATTACCCTTAAAATTCATTAAGCAATAAGAATATTGTACAGTACTAGAGATATAAAAATAGGAACACAAAAATAGAAAATGTTTCAAGTAAATTATAATCTAATCAGCAAAGATAAATATATATACACACTTAAAGCATTATTAAGAAGCAATCTGAGGGGTCTACAAGAAGAATTCAGGAATGATTAAATGAAGGAGGCTTTCAATAGAAACTAAAGCTATGCCTTGAAAAATGAATAGTGTTTAAGCATTAAGAAGTCCCTAAAGACAGAAAGATGTGCTCTAGCAGGAAGTTGGGAATGAGTACCTGCATCTGACTGTCAATGAAAGGCCTCTCTTAAATGACAAAATGATAAATAACAGAGGCCAATAGAAAATAAGTTTGGGTGGATGGGACAGGAAAGGTCTACCTATGTGAAAGGAGATCACTGCACCTTCTTCCAGGGTAAAGATTTCCTGAGAATTGTGTTTCCCAAAAATGGCGATATGGAAAAAGAAAAGTTAGCACCAAGAACATTATTTCAGAGAAGCATATAACTCTAGGAGGCTTCCCAGGTGACTCAATGGTAAAGAATCCACCTGCCAAGGAGATGCGGGTTCGATCCCTGGGTTGGAGAGATCCCCTGGAGAAGAAGATCGCAACCCACTCCAGTATTCCTGCCTGGGAAATCCCATGGACAGAGACTCCTGGTAGGCTACAGTCCATGGGGTTGCAAAAGAGTCAGGTGTGACTTAGCATCTAAACAACAGATAACCCTAGAGAGTTATAGAATAGATAACAGAGAAGACCGAAGCCATTTATATTAAATGATGATGCCCTTTACTAAAGTTTGGTAATTTAGAACTCAAAGTGATAAACTTGGCTTAGTAATTTTATCATTGTTTAAAATTATACTATGTTACATATTATATTTAATATCTACATATAGTAATTATATATTTAATTTTATACAATATTTAAAATATGGTCTTGTATTCAGTGATAATGATGATAGCAATACATTTTTCACATTCATATCCTCACTGTTGGTTAAAAGTCATGTAAACAGGATTTTTGATGTGTTGAATCCTATTTGTTCTCTTAACTCTGATGAGCAGTGATCCAAATGTTTCAGCGTGTATAATGAATCCCTAATTATTAAGAAAACATTCTTTATCCTATAATCAGTAACACCTTTGATTCCAATGCCTTGTCTACAAAAACCACAGTATAAGGCAGCTGTAATTCTGCCTAGATAAATTTATATTATGACATACAAGCAAATGCTTCTAAGTTGGAGAGAATAGATGCTTTACATAGAAAATAAATATTCGAGTTATCCTATTGACATAGTTGCCCCTAACCAACTTGGAGAATTAGGGTTAGAATTTTGGTAAATCAGAAAGCTGAAAACTACTTTGATACTATAATTGCCAGTTTAAGAATTAAATACCTTAAGTGAAAAATCAGGGTTAGATTAACTAAAATACCCACAGATATAATCTTTTAATGGTATATTTCTAAAACATGTGAAACAATGCTCTTAGAGTTTAATAATTCTTATATTCATTAAAAATGAAATGTTAAGACAGTAAACTAAGAAAATACCATGTGTGTCCTACACAATTTAAGTAAATAATGGTTATTTTGAAGTGATTCTTTTTTATCCTTTGCTGCTTCAGGGATCCCTCCTCTAGAGTTTCAGAAAAAAGCTTGCATATTCATATTAATTTGCTCTAGAAAATATGCATATAAAGAGTTACTTTCCCTGGCCTGTTCCTTGTTTCAAAGATTTAAAACCATATTTTTTGGTTTAACTTGGAATTGACTTCAACATCCTACCTCCCACTTTAGTCCCAGACATGTAATATAACCTGGACATGTATAACCAAAAACACTTTAGAAAAGTTAACATACTTGATGCCCAGTGTTTCTCCATAATCTGTCTCTAAAAAACTTATTGCAAAAAAAAAAAAAAACAAAAACGCAACAAAGGAAAAAGTTCTACTTCATCAAAAGCAAATTTGCACTTCAAAGGATACCATCAAGAAAGAGATAAGGCTACCCACATAACAAGAGGAATTATTTATAAATTATATCTGATAAGGGACTTTATACAGCATATATAAAGAACATGCACAGCTCAATAGCAAGAAGAAAAATTAAAAATCAAAGGATTTGAGTAGACATTTCTCAAAAGAAGTTATACAAATGGATAATAAGCACAGGAAAAGACACTGAGTCATTAAGGAAATGCACATCAAAATCACAGCGAAAGACTTGACACACTTTAGGGTGACTATAATCAAAAACCAGTAATAAGAATTGTCAAAAAGGTGGAGAAATTGTAAGTCTGATGCATTACTAATGGGAATGTAAAACAGTACAGCTATTTTGGAAAGTAGTCTGGCATAGCCTTATAAAATTGAACATTAAGTTACTATTACAATCTAGGAATTCCACTTCTAGAAATATATCTAAGATAAATGAAAATTTCTTAATTTTTACAGGGATGTTTCAGAGCAGTATTATTCATAATCACAAAGGGAAAACACTCCAAATACTCACTAAATAATGAAAAGATAAATAAAATATAGTATATCTATACAGGGAATATTACATAGAGCAAGATTCTATTTATACTAAAGGTCCAGATAAGGCAAGTTTAGAGTGATAGACAGTAGATAGTGACTACATGATTACATGGTGCTAAGGAGGATGTTAGTTTGGAAGAAATGAGGAGTAACCATGTGACTGCTAATGAATGGGAGATTTCTTAAGTAACACAAAGGTTCTAAAATTGATTTGATTATGGTGATAGTTGTACAACTCTGAACACAGTAAATACCACTGAACCAAACACATCATACTGGTGGATTTTATGGTATGTCATTTATATGTCAATAAAACATTTTCAAGTTTATTGCAAATTCCTATTATTCTTGTTCTGCCTTTTGCTAGAACTTCTTTTCCTAAACTCCAGCCAAAGCTTCTTCATTTTATAATTGTTCCCAGTAAGAATGCAGATAATCAACATGGGCTTGAGGCCTAAAGTTTCCCAAAAGGTATACAGAAGTAATTCTAAATATTCCAAACTGATACCAGGAAACTTTCAGATAGGAGAAAGCTTTGCCTTCAAGAGCTGTCATCCATTGACAAAAGTGATGATTCCTGCTCTCCCTATCCACAGATTCATGTTTGCTTACAAAAGAAATATGGAGAAGAGTATGGAGGTCACTCTTGGTCACACTTCTGGAGAAAAACTTGGTTCAAAAGTACACATGCACCCAATGCTCACTGAAGCACTGTTTACAATAGCCAAGACTTAGAAGCAACTTAATGTGCATCCACAGATGAATGAAAAAAGAAAATGTGGTACATATATACAATAGAATATTACTCAGCCATAAGAAAGAATGAAGTAATGTCATTTGCTACTACATGGATGGACCTAGAGATTATCATACTAAATGAAGTATACCAAACAGAGAAAGACAAATATCATATGATATTACTTACATGTGGACTCTTAAAAAAAAAAAAGAAGATACAAATGAACTTATCTAAAAATCATAACCCAATTTACAGAGTAAACATGATTACCAGGGGTGAAGGGTAGGGGGGAAAGATATACTGGGACTTTGGGATTGACATGTACACAATGATATATGTAAAAGAGACAACCAACAAGAATCTACTGTATAGCACAAAGAACTCTGATATTCTGTAATAACCCAAATGGGGAAATAAATTTTAAAAGAACAGAAAAATTTAATGATGAAAAAATAAATGCACTAGAAGCTGTTAAAAAATTTAAAAACTCATGCTATGCGAAAAAAAAAAAAAAAGGAAATGTGACATATACAAGATTTTCTTTGGAAAAGTAAAGTCTCTTCTTCTACATAGGGTGATGGATTCAGAGGCAATTTTTTAAAGAGCAGATGCCTCCATTAACAAATATTCATGTGACACAGAATTGGAAAGTCAAAATTACATTTATAACATTAGGAAATAAATAGCATTGTCCTTATTGCAGGCTTAATAATGCTATTAGAATGGTAAATATAAAGAAAGCTCAAATTCATTACATTTTTAGTATTTTTAAATGCCTTAACAGTAGATAGCATATTAAAAAGCAGAGACATTACTTTGCGAACGAAGGTCCATCTAGTCAAGGCTATGGTTTTTCCAGTGGTCATGTATGGATGTGAGAGTTGGACTATAAAGAAAGCTGAGCACTGAAGAATTGATGCTTTTGAACTGTGGTGTTGGAGAAGGCTCTTGAGAGTCCCTTGGACTGCAAGGAGATCCAACCAGTCCATCCTAAAGGAGATCAGTCCTGTGTGTTCATTGGAAGGACTGATGTTGAAGCTGAAACTCCAAGACTTTGGCCACCTGATGCGAAGAGCTGACTCATTGGAAAAGACTGAGGGCAGGAGGAGAAGGGGACGATGGAGGATGGGATGGTTGGATGGCATCACCAAGTCAATGGACATGGGTTTGGGTGGACTCTGGGAGTTGGTGATGGACAGGGAGGCCTGGGGTGCTGCGGTCCATGGGGTCGCAAAGAGTCAGACATGACTAAGCGACTGAACTGAACTGAACTAGCAGTTTTAGGAATAAGGATCCAAATTAGAAATATTCCCCTTTATGTGATTTTCTCTGACTTGCCATACAAACGTTAAAGCACAATTTTTTAAAGTTTAAAAAACATCGGCTAACCTGATGGAGAAACTGTTGTGTGCTGCAGCTGTTTTGTCTAAGTCCACTGCATACATTATTGTTTTCCTTCCTACTTTGCTTTTCCTTTCAGACATCAGAACATTAAACAGAACCACACTAAAGGTCACCTGGATATAGAGACAGCCGAATTTCCAATGCCCACCCCCCCCCCAGTTGTTTTACACAGTTAAAGCTCAAAATGTTAAATAAACTGTGAAAATAAATGTACTTTTAAAGAAAATTTTTTTAAAACACTTCAAATCATATAGGCAAGACTTGTCGCATGAAAACACACTGACCAGCAGATCTTAATAAAATCCATTTAACTTCACAGTACATCTGCCATTTGAAAACATTTTTTCTTCTGAACACAGCTTAATGAACCTTTAATTTACCTTTCATTCAGTATCCACTGAGGGTCGTTAAAAGACAAAGTCTTAAGTCAATGCACTTAATTACAGTCATCATATGTTATTATGTACTATTATATAACACCATATGCCAATTATCAGGGGACTTCAATAGATACTGAACAACACATCTGCATACATATTTCACTTGGTCTATAGACCTAAATTTGAACAATCTTTGAAAAGAAACAGTACTTTTAAAGTATTGATATTCAGATTTAAGACATTAACTAAAGGCATCATAGATTTTTAAACTAAATATTATTTTAAATATAACAGTGTTGATTGTTTTCTGCTTTTGTCTTGATATTAGACTACATTTCAACATATAAAGTAGAACCTCTAAAAGAAAACAGATTGGTCACAGCATTTAGACATCAAAACACTATGAGTCCAAAGTAATTTAATATCTGACTTTCTGAAAGATGAGGTAAATAACAAGTATTGCTTGATTATCATTTGAGAAATATTAGAGGATCTGTCATTCATCCAGTGTGCTGTCCCTGTTGACAGTCACCCAAATTTACCCCATGCACTCCCCCCCTTTGTTTTTCTCTGTTCTTAATGCTGCTTTTAGCCATAATCAGTTTCTATTACATACCACTAAAAGAGTTATCTTTTAAAATTCAGCATTTTTTGCTTTATTTCTGTCCTTCTTAAAAAACTTCTTTAAATACTCATTCTCCAGAATCTCTTAAAATATATTTTTAGCATGAAATACAAGGTTTAGCACAAGCAGTTTTGCTCTACCTTTCATATCTTATTTAATCTTTCGTGATGCCATTGTTAGTTTGTAAACTGGCCTCCTTACGTGGGAAAGAAGAGGCTGCAGAAAGCAGCAGACAAGTCCAGATCAGTAGGCTGCAGGTTTAACAAGCAAGGCTTATTATGAGGCTGCTTTTGGGTGGGCACTAGATGGGTAGCACCCCATACCACCACCCCCTCCAGAATCTGAAGTTTATAGTAGAGGCCTTAACTGGGGTCAGTCAACATACTATACAGATGGTCTCAACAGCATACTTTCTCGAGGTTGCACCTTGAAAATGGCCTTCACTGTGAGAACACTGGAGAGAATGTGCATTCCATGGACAATGCAGGAGATGAGGAACCTCTGATTGCTAGGGTCTAGCTCACAGGCTAACCAGTGGCCATATCCTCTCAAAGACCTCCTCCAATAAACATTTTATATACACATAGGGAATACCCATACACCCATTACCTGCTAAGAAATCTACTTTATTCTGAGATGGTTACTTTCCCCACATTGTAACACAACCAAATTCATAACAAATGTTTACAATCACCCCATCCCAGGTGGCATTCATGACATACTTTTACTAGTTTGTGTATGTGCCAACTTGGTTATTATTCTGAACCTGATTAGACAACTATAGTTCCTTTTAGGTTTCAAGTTGTTGAACCATTGGAGGATGATTTTAGGGAAAAAAAAAAAACAAACAGGCAGGATCCCCATTATTGTTAAAAAGACTTTCACTGATAACTTTTGATAAGTTCAGGAAAATATCAGCATCAAAATTTCCAATGGGTGTCACATGCTTGGAAGAAAGGCCCAGAGACAACCTTGGAGCACTTTTTAATAAATCTTGCATCACTACCTCTCTCTTCGTAGCACAGAGAGGGTAATGCATGGAGAAGTATAGGCATTAACCATTCTGAGTCAAAAGAGATCTGAATGAGTCAATCTCTGAATGTAAAACGTTTTAGAAAAGGCTTATGTTTTCTTTTTTGTGAATGATGTAAAATGTACAAAGAATGATTTTAAAGTTTGTATCAAGAACTCTGAAAGAATTCTTTCAATAAGTATAAAAATTCTTTAGTTTTCCTTCTTAGAAATACATAAAATAATAGTGTACATTACAATGTTTCAGTGACACAGTTCAATAGCTTCATCACTGATGTTTTAGACAAGTTGCTTAAACACTCTGAACTTCAATTTCCTTATTTGAAAATTGGTGATAATACTAGAACCAGTTTTTATTGTTCTTGTGAAGATTCAATGATTTAAAACAGTCCTGGATATGAAATAAGTCTTTATAGTGTTGCTTATATGTCTAGGACATACAATAAGTGTAGGCCCAGATAATAAAGAATCTGCCTGCTACTCAATTCCTCCATAAACACTTTTATCTACTCATATTTGCTTCATTCTTCTCCTCCTTTCCATCCTCCTCCTTTTTCTCCTTATTTTTCTTCTATTACAGAGAATATTTAACATGCATGGAAGTAGAAATATATCAACCATCAACCCCTGGTAATCATTTCCAGCTGACCATCAACCTAACCACAGCCACATTTCCATCAACTCTCACTCATATTATTTTGGAAAAAGTAAAAAAGTAAAAAATTGCAAACCAAAAAACTCAAGACATATTTTACATGTAATCAATTTAGCACATATTTCTAAATGTTAAGAACTATTTTTTAACATAAATGCAATATAATCATTCACCTAACATTAATTCTCTAAAATTATCAAGTATGCAGGAAGTGTTCAAATCACAAATGATTCTGAAGAATAATATGTAATGTACTCCAGGTGAAAAGCTGTAAAGTCAATGTATTTATTTCACAAAAAAATTCAATAGCAAAATTAATATTATTTAGTGCAAGGAAGAAATAACAGCAATATCCAAAACTCCAGATTTCCCTAACTTTAATGGATAGTGACCAACCTAGACAGCATATTAAAAAGCAGAGACATTACTTTGCCAACAAAAGTCCATTTAGTCAAAGCTATGGTTTTTCCAGTAGTCATGTATGGATGTGAGAGTTGAATTATAAGGAAAACTGAGTGCCGGAGAATTGATGCTTTTGAATTGCAGTGTTAGAAAAAATTCTTGAGAGTCCCTTGTACTGCAAGGAGATCAAATCAGTCCATCCTAAAGGAAACCAGTCCTGGGTGTTCATCGGAAGGACTGATGCTGAAGCTGTAACTCCAATACTTGGGCCACCTCATGCGAACAGCTGACTCATTGGAAAAGACCCTGATGCGGGGAGGGATTGAAGGCAGGAGGAGAAGGGGAGGACAGAGGATGAAATGGCTGGATGGCATCACCGACTCAATGGACATGAGTTTGAGTAAGCTCTGAGAGTTGGTGATGGACAGGGAAGCCTGGCGTGCTACAGTCCATGGGTTTGCAAAGAGCTGGACATGACTGAGTGACTGAACTGAACTGAATGGACAGTGTGCATGCGTGCTAAGTCCCTAAGTGTCTGGACTCTTTGCGACCCTATGAACTGTATCCCGTCAGGCTCCTCTGTCCATGAGATGTTCCAGGCAAGAATACTGGAGTGGGTTGCCATGCTCCTCCAGGGATCTTCCCAACCCAGGGATCAAACTCACATCTCCTGTATTGGCAGGTGGATTCTTTACCACCAGCACCACCTGGAAAGCCTGATGGATGGTAACAGGTGGTACTTACTAGATACTGAAAATCTGCCTTTGGGAATATTTTTGTTAAATAAAGAAAAGCTGGCCTAAGATACCTTCTACATCACCAAATATATCTTGCATTTTAATAGTTTCGATTAGCATTATGTTGGGTTTTCCCAGTGGCTCTGGTGTAAATAATCTACTTGTGATGTAGAAGATGCAAAAGACCTCAGGTTCAATCCCTGGGTTGGGAAGATCTCCTGGAGGAGAACATGGCAAACCACTCCAGATTTATTGCCTGGAGAATCCCATGGATAGAGGATCCTGGTGGGCTACAGTCCACGGGGTCACAAAGAGTTAGACATGGCTGAAGCGACTGAGCACGCCACACACAGTATTATGTTAGATTGTAATAACTTTGAGAGAAGCTAGTCAAAAGTTATTAGTATCTGTTCTAAAAAATTAGTCCCATGTATTTCATATTACTCTTTATTGAATCTTTTATAAATATAATTTTTGGTAGAATTCATTCATTAATTTAATAAGTGGTTATTGAACATCTACTGTGTGCTGCCAGGTATGTTTCTAGACACAGGAGATACAGCAATGAAAAGAACAACAGGAATCCTGATCCTCATGGAACTTCGTTCTTGTGTGGTGTGAAAAAGAATAAAACAAAATTTTGGAAATATATGTAGTATAACATATAACATGTAATATAAATATACATATTATGTGAAGTGGTGCACAGATGGACAAAAGTCCTGAATAGAGATAGAAACTGGGTCTGTAGTTGGGAGCGGGCAGAGGGCTTACCATTTCAATAGGTAGCCAAAGAAGTTTTAACTGAGGTTCTTTTTTTAATTCCATTCCACTTACTGTCTTCATGAGGATGATTTCTACTAACAAAGGCTAGTCAGTGGCATGTAACCACTGGTTTCCATTAAATTCTCCTCTTGGGGAGCAGTGAATATAAACTCTGAAATTTAGCCATAGGTCAAGCTGGGCATCCAGGATTTACTTGAAATAAAACTGAAGCACTGATTTCAAATATGTCCTTCACAATGCTTCAGAATAAATAAAAATATAATTCATGACACTAACAAGGTTTGGAAAAATAGCACTCAAGCATTTTCACTTCAATTCAGACAAGCAAATGTATTAAGACAAAGAGCCTAGGAAGAAGCCTCCGGCCTGATGCTCCAGGAAACTGTGGTAACCCCTCTTTAGAGCTATTGAACTATACTGTCTGTATGACTCCCTTCGACATGACTTAGAGTGATGATTTACAAGAGAAATATAGAGCTGCTATGTATTCCCATGACTGATCTCAAAGCCGTAGGATCACTTCTCTTGCAATCACTTCTCTGCTACAGGACCAAACAAGTCTTTTTCAAGGCAACTCTAACAACATGATAAACTTTGGCCCTGTTTAACCCTTTCAAATATAAAACAAGCAAAAATAATTTAGCTTCAGAAAAAAGACCCAACAGTGTCTCATTAATAATAGGACTGAAGGGAATTGTGCTACTGAATTTGCAAGTTAAGCCTAAAAAATTTTTAATGGTATAAAAAAAAAAAAGAAAAAAACACTGAATGCCAAGGAGGTTGTAAAGAGGCCAACAGTCTCAAAACACTGCTGATAGGAGGAGAATGAGTCCAACATTTCTGGAAAACAGTTTAAGAAAACATATCAAAGGCCTTATAATGTCTATAGCTATAATCTACTTCTTGCAATCCAGCCTGAGGAATTAAAACAAAACGGAATAAAATTTTCATTGCAATTTGTAAATTAGAATGGCTCTTTTCTTTTTAAACTTCTACATACCCTTTCAATTTTCAAAGCTAATCTATACTATGATCATTATCAGCAGCAAGAAAGGCACTTGGGAACCTCTTGAAGATCCATGTCACAATAAGGATTCTAGTAGTGTTATTTGTTCAAGATAGAAGAGGTCATTCTCTTTTTATATTGCAGAATGAACTCAGTCAATAATATACAATCCAGAGAAGGGATAGAATTCTTACCAGAGCTCTTTAACAAGAACATTTAGTTTTAGACATGCACAGATAATTTGACATGACCTCTAATGTTGATATCCAATTATTTGCTGTCTTCAGTGCAGTTCAGTCGCTCAGTCGTGTCCATTTGCTGTCTAGTCTAATAAAATTAACTATAAAAATAACAACAGCATTTATGAGAATGTATCCAATACTCCATGCCTTAAGTCTCATTAAAACCATTTTGAAATGTGTTATTTAATTATTTTCACATTCAGATGAGGAAACCAAGACTCTGAAAGGTTGGCCACTTGCCTATGGTCACAGATACTAAATGGCAGGATGAGGATGCAAATTCAAGACACAAGATTACCTAATTCCTAACCCAACGTGACACTGCCATCTTTGTTATAAAGGTTCTCAAGCTCTTTCAGCATTCCTGAATGATAGCTGAGGTAAATTTTCCATCGTAAACTCTACAGCCTATTGTGATGCTGTGGCCTTTACATCATGACTGTATTTTCTGAAGCACAGACTCGCCTACATGGTCTGACAAGTTCAAGTAGTCTACAGGTACAAAATATAGACTATATGAAGCGGAAATAGTCGCGAAAAGACAACATACAACTGTTGAACCATACAGTTGAAAATACAGCCCTTGGTATTAAAAAAAAAAAAAAAATCTGAAAGTTATTTCTGAAATACTAAGGAAAAGGCTCAATAAGTTGCCTACTACTTGAATAATGGTTTCATCTCTTTTCATATTTTGCATTCAGACCTTCTGATAATTTTTCTTTATCACCCTTTTGGCTCTGTTGGTCTCATTTTTCTCTTAACGTTTTCACAAATTGCATTTCCTTCAAACATATGTCCTAAACAGTGTTGCTATCAGTCATTGGTGGCTGTGTACGTTTGGCCTGATAACATTCTGTAGTCAGCTGATGTGCTGTTGGGCTATGCTTAGTTGCTCAGTCGTGTCCAACTCTGCAACCCCTGATACAGCCAATTAATTAGTGCACGTGTATATACACAAACCAAACCTGACAAGGTTGTCATGCAGGAGATATCATTTAAATACTGTAATCATTTTATACAAGAACATTACACAAAAAAAAAAAAAAAAAAAAAGAACATTACAATTGTGCTAATCTCCCCAGGAGGTATGTAAGTATATGCAAATAGTTCCAAATATGTAATACATATGTACATGTGTATGTAAACAAATAGATTTTCATATGAAAAACCATGCACACAGATGACAAACAGAAAAAGAAAAGATGAATTAATTCCTTATTAATTGATAACTAGACAGACAATGAAGACAATACAATAAAGCAGCCTTTGAAAAGCAAATATTTAAATTATACCTCTAAAAATAAATGAAAAAGAATTCAAGACATAATGGCATGCATTTAAAAGACCTTAACCAAATTAAAAAACTAAAATAGAGTTGAAGAAATTATTAAAACAAGCCAGACTTCATGACATTAATCTGTGGTCATAGGGACCTTTAGGAGGCACTTGCACTTATTTAGAACATGAAAGTTTGCATGTTTATTTGTCCCTGCACTGTACTAATGGCACAAGAGTAGCCCAAGAGGAGTCTCCTTCCTAGAAATACTATGACATCAGGAGACATCGGCTAAGTTCTCAGTAAAGGCACGTTTCAGACACATCTTTGATCCACTGATACATCATCTTCTTGGATACCCTTTTGTTTCATGACACTGACATTGTATATCTTTTTTAAGCTGAAGTATAGTTGATTTATGTTAGTTTCTGATGTACAGCAGAGTGATTCAGTTAAACATACATATACACATTCTTTTTCAGATTCTTTTCCACTATAGGTTACCAGAAGATAGTAAATATAGTTCCTTGTGTTTACAGTAGGTCCTTGTTTATCTACTTCATATATGGTAGCGGTGTATCTGTTAATTCCAAATTCTTAATTTATCCCTCTCCCTCCTTTCCCTTTTGTTAAACACAAATTTGTTTTCTATGTTTGTGAGTCTGTTTCTGTTTTGTAAATGAGTTTATTTTAATATTTTGGATTCCGCATATAAGTGACATCATATGGTCTGTCTGACTTACTTCAATTAATATGATATGCATGCATGTTGTGGCAAATGGCATTATTTTTTTTTTTTTGGTTGAGTAATATCCCAGTGTATACAATACACCACATCTTTTTTATCCATTCATCTGTCAGTGGAAATTTCAGTTGCCTCCTTGTCTTGACTATTGTAAATAGTGCTGCTATGAACAATAGAGTGAATGCATCTTTTTGAATTAGATTTCCATGGGTATATGCCCATGAATGGGATTGCTGGATCATATGGCAACTCTATTTTTAGCTTTTTAAGGAAACTTTCTACTGTTCACCATAGAGTCTATACCAATTTACATCCTCACCAACAGCATAGGAGGGTTCCCTTTTCACCACACTCTCTCCAACATTTATTATTTGTAGGCTTTTCAATAATGGCTATTCTGACCAGTGTGAGATGATACCTCATTGTAGTTCTGATTTGCATTTATCTAATAGTGGCAACATTGAACATTATTTCATGTGTCTGTTGGTCATCTGTATGTCTTTGAAGAAATGTCTATTTTTGTCTTCTGTACATTTTTTTTGATAGGACTGTTTTGTTATTGAGTTGTGTGTTTTGTTATTGAATTGTATGAGTTGATTGTATATTTTGGAAATTAAGCCTTTGCTGGTCACATCATTTGAAAATATTTTCTCCCAGTCCATAGGTGAGTCGATAGGTCTTTTCATTTTGTTTATGGCTTTCCTTGCTGTGCAAAATCTTGTAAGTCTGATTAAGTCCCATTTGCTTATTTTTGCTCTTATTTCTATTGCTTTGGAAAACTGATTTAAGAAAACATTGGTATGGTTTATATCAGAGAATGTTTTGCCTATGTTCCCTTCTAGGAGTGCTATGATGCCATGTCTTCAAGTCTTTTTAAAAAATACTTTATTTACATATTTGGCTGCATTGGGTCTTTGTTGTGAAATGCAGGATCTTCACTGCACCATGCAAGACCTCTCACTGTGACACACAGATTATCTAGCTGCAGAGTGAGGGTTCAGTAGCTCAAAGCCCGGGCTTATTTGCTGCTTGGTATGTAGGACCTTGAGGCCTCTCATGGCTCAGATGGTAAGGAATCTGCCTGCAATGCAAGAGACCCAGGTTCGATCCCTGGGTTGGAAAGATCCCCTGGAGAAGGTGACCCACACTAGTATTCTTGTCTGGAAAATCCTGTGGACAGAGGAGCCTGGAGGACTACAGTCCATAGAATCTCAAAGAGTCAGACACGATTGAGTGACTAACACTTTCACTTTCATATAGGATCTCAGTTCCCTGACCAGGAATTGAATCCATATCTCCTGCGCTGCACGGCAGGTTCCCACAAACTAGACTACCAGGGAAGTCCCTATATTTAAGTCTGCAAGCCATTTTGAGCTTATTTTTATGAACCATGTAAATATGTGTTCTAACTTCCTGGATTTATGTATAGCTGTCCTACTTCCCCAACACGACTTGTTGAATATACCTTCTTAAACAAGGTCTTGAACAATGGTTTAATGAAACTCACAAACTCTTAACAGGGTAGTAGATCTACTGCAAGAACTATTCAACCATACATATATATTAGTAGTATATTATATTAGTATATGTATATATATATCCTCATTTCAAATGAGTATAAGTGCTATTTTAACAAATAAACTACTGTCACTATTAAATACATATTTACTTTAAACCAATGCTAAATTCATAGTACCAATTTAGCAAGTGCTTTTGAATCAGCAAATGTTAAAAAGCCAGCTACAATAACATGTGTCTATAACAAAGTGGTTCATACTAAAATATGTCTTCAAATCTGAAATGTTTGAGATTTCACTGTATTATAGCGTACTTTTCTTTGAGAGAGTTGAGAACTCACTTTAAACACCTGTGACAAAATGAATGTGCTACACTTTAGTAGTTATAATAGGATTATCAATTTTAAAAAGCCAGCCACTTTACTTCATCAATGAACTAGAACAACACTAGAAGATTAGGAAGGCTTATCAATTCAAGACACTTTAGGACATGTCTAGTGGTTATAAAATTAATTTTTAATGATTTCTATACCATCTGGGAGATCCTCATTATGTGCAATAAAAGCTAACTTAATAATGTTTTAAAATTCCCCATTTCACCTAATTATCACAGAGGTCTAGTAATTTTATGTTCAAGTCCTAATGAAAATTTATACATTTGAGTAGAATAATACAAAATGTTTAAGATAATATTTTTAAAACCTACAGATTTTAGACCTTTCTTAATAAAGGTATTTGATGGCTCTCCTCCTCTCCAAATAATTAAAACATATGACATATGGCAAATTTAGCCAAAAAAAATTAGCTGGCAATTTTCTTAATGGTTAATCTATTTTAGAGAGACCCATACTTTCAGGGGAGTTTTGCCTGGAAGACAGTAACAAGTATATACTTTTCTAAAGGCATTCTGATTACAAATTTTCTGTACCCACTAAATGGATACTCAATGTGCCAAAATAGATCTATGTTTAAAAACCAACGAATAATAACTATCTCCAGTACTATTCTTAAATCTTCATACTTGCAGTTAAGTACCAGAATTACAACTCTTTCATGCCAAAATTTTCACTTCATTACCAAGTAGACATAATGAAAAGAATTGGATTAAACTGGGTCTGCTCTCAGTCACAGAGAACCCCTGTGGATCCCTCTTTCAAGTTTCACAGAGGTAACCACTAGGAAGAATCACCCAGTCCCTCCAAACTTTCATAAATATCTCTATTGTAAGACATTCTACCACTTCTTTCTATATTTTGTTTTTACTTCCCTTGTATCCCTTGTGTTTTGAATACTACTCGTTTAAGAATAAGTTTTAAAGTTTTCTTTTTGATGGTACCACTCTTACAGTTCTAAAACTTTTTATATATTTCAAATAGTATCCACCCAAAACTTTTTAATCATCCATCGCTTCAAGGAGTTAGAAGGGCAAGCAAGCATTTTTACAAGGCTAGGAAAAAATCAGCTCATTTCTATGAATATGTCAGCACATTTCTTATCAAGACCTGCCTTGTCCACCCAAAATAGCAGTCAACAATCCATTTTTAGCAAACTAAGGATTAAGTGTGAAATGTTGCTTACATTACTAGAATTTAAAAATCAAAGGGAAATGAAGAGTGTTCAAGGTAGTGGTAAATGAGGATGCTAAATTCACATTCTCCCATTGACACAACAAATCTACAACAACATAAGGAATAATCCCCTCAAAAGGGGACCTGAAAACTGGATGCACAGAGCCTCCACATCAAAGAGAGAGAAAACATGAGGAAGTACCAAATAGAAGTTTCATAATATAAAAAATACACTAAAGGGGTTCAATAGCAGACTGGATGAGGTAGAAGGAAGGTCAAGTCAGCAAGCTGGAACAAAAATGATGAAATGCATCCAGAGAAGCAAGATGAAACAAAATTTTTAAAAAATTGAAGATCTCTTAGGGACTTTTGAAATAACATCAAGCAAAATGACATTGATATTCAGGAGTCGCAGAGGAGAAGAGAGAGAAAGAGAATACACACACACACACACACACACACACACACACACACACACAAAATGAAGAAATAGTGGCTGAAAACATCCCTAATCTGGGGAAGAAAACAAACATCAAGGTCCAGGAAGCCAGAGAGTTTCAAATAAGTTGAACAAAGAGAGACATACACCAAGAAGCACTATAAGTAAAATGGTAAAAATTGAGGATCAAGAGAACAGCCTAAAAGCAGCAGGAGAAAGTTTGTTACATACAAAGAGAAATCCCATAAAGCTATCAGAAAAATTTTAAGCTGAAACTTTACAGATCAAAGGTCATGAAAGAAGTCATCCAAAGTGCTCAAAGGAAAAACTTCCAACCAAGAATTCTCTATCAAGCAAGGTTTTCATTCTGAATTAAAGAAATGATCAAGAGTTTCCTAGAAAAGCAAAAATTTTAAAAGTTCATCATGGCTAAACCAGCCCTTCAAGAAGTATCAAAGGGATTTCTAAAAGATGAAAAGAAATGGCACCAATTAATAGTAGTGCAACATATGAAAGAAAAATATCTCACTAGAAAAGGTAAATATATAATAAAGGCAGGAAATTACTTAAAGCAAGCATGAAAGTTAAGACAAAATTAGTAGAAATTACTGAAATTACAATAAGTAGTTAAAGGATGCAAAAAGTTAAACAATGCAAAATGTGTCATCAAAAGTGACAACATAATGGGGGATTAAAAAGAAATAAAATCTGAGCATATTACAAAGCTTTAATATTCACAAAAAAGTTGTCACTACTATTTACATAAGATGTCATATGTAAATGTAAGTAACCACAAGGGGAAAATGTATAATAAGTACACAAAAGAAAAATGGGAAAGACATCTCAACACTAGAGAAAACCACCAAAGTACAATGGAAGAGAGAAAGAAGAAAGGGGAAAGGGAATTACAAATTAGCCAGAAAGCAAAATACAGTGATAAGTCCGTGCCTATCAATAATTAAGCATAAATGGACTAAAGTCACCCATCAAAAAAACGGTGCCTAAATGGATTAAAAAAAAACATCTATGACCTGCCTACAAGAAACTCACTTCAGAAGACACAGCACACACAGACAAAGTGAAGGGATAGAAAATGCAAATGGAAATGAAAAGAAAGCTGCAGTAGCTATTCATGTTAGTTAAAACAGAGGTTAAAACAGTGACTATAATAAAAGATAAAGGACATTATGTAATGATTAAGGAGTCAATCCAACAAGAAGATGTAACATTTATAAATGTATATGTACCCACCAGAGAAGAATCACAACATATAAAGCAAATATTACTAGACTTTAAGAAGCAAAGAAATACAATAATAGTAGGGGACTACAACACCCAACTTACATTAAATACTAGATCATACACATGAGGACTCAGAGACTAAGGAGGACTCAGGATTCTAATGCCACATTAAACCAGATAAATTAACATATATATCAATATCTATATCTAAA
This sequence comes from Cervus elaphus, assembly GCF_910594005.1. Taxonomy (NCBI): domain Eukaryota; kingdom Metazoa; phylum Chordata; class Mammalia; order Artiodactyla; family Cervidae; genus Cervus; species Cervus elaphus. Next base: position 27,712,342 of record NC_057833.1, on the reverse strand, counting down.
ACATTCCATCCCAAATTAACAGAAAACACATTCTTTCAAGTGCATATGGAATGTTCTTCAGGAGGGATCACATATTGGGTCACAAAACAAGTTTCAAATTCAAGAAGTATGAAATCACATGAAGCATCTTCACTAACCAAAAAAATATAAAGCTAGAAATCAAACACAAGGTAAAAAAGGGAAAACTACAGAGATGTTGAGATTAAACAACATGTTATTGGCCAACCAATGGGTCAAAGAAACCAAAGGAGAAATAAAAATACCTAGAGACAAATGAAAACAAATATGGCATACCAAAATTTACGAGATGAAGCAAAGGCGGTTCTAAGAGGGAACTTCACAGCAATACAGGCTTATGCAAAGAAACAATAAAGGTCTAAATCTAAATTTATATCTAAAGGAAGTAGAAAAAGAAGAAATGAGGCCTAAAATTAGTATAAAGAAGGAAAAAATAAAAATTGGAGTGGAAATAAAGGCTAAAAAATATAGAAAACATTAATAAAACTAAGAGCTAGTTTATTGAAAAGATAAGCAAAATAAACAAGATTTCCCCTAGACTAACCAAGTAAAAATGAGAGAGGTCTCAAAATCAGATGAAAGAGAAGTTACAAATGACATCACAGAAATAAAGGATCATAGCAGACCACCATGAACAATATATGTCAACAAGTTGCACAACCAAGAAGAAATGAATAAATCCTAGAAACAGACAATCTTTCAAGACTGTATAATAAAGAAATAGAAAATCTAAGTAGAGAGAATACTACTAAGAAAACTGAGAAAGTAGTTAAAAAAAAATCTCCCTCCAAAAAACAAAAGCTCAGGAACAGATGGCTTCACTGGCTAATTCTACAAAACTTTCAAAATTTAATACCTGTCCTTCTCAAACTTTCACAAAACACTGAAAAGCAAGGAAACTTTCCAAACACATTTTATAAAGCTGGTAGTACTCTAACATCAAAATCAGACATGGATACCACACACAAAAAGAAAATTATAAACAAGCATCTTTGATGAACATAGGATGTATAAAAGCAAAAATCCTCAACAACATATCAGCAAATGGGATCTAAGAATACATTGAAACAATCATACACCATGATCAAGTATGCAAGAATAATTCAACATCCACGAAAACCAAGCAACACGATACACCACAGTAACAAAATATAGGATAAAAATCATGATTATCTCAATAGATGCTGAAAAAGCATTTTTAAAAATTCAATATACATTTCAAATAAAAATTCACAACAGAGTATAGAGGGAATAGACCTCAACATAATAAAGGCCATATATGATAATCCAGAGATAACATCATACTCAAAGTTTTCAGCTTTTTAAAGACTGGGAACAGGACAAGGATGCCCACACTCACTACTTTTACTCAGCATAGTATTGGAAGTCCCAATCATAGCAATCAGATAAGAAAAGAAGTGCATCAAAATTGCAAAGAAAGAAGGAAAACTCATTATTTGCAAATGACATGATACTATACAGAGATAACACTAAAGGCTCCACCAAAAAACAAACAAACAAAAAACTGTTAGAACTGATAACTGAATTCAGTAAAGTTATGGGGTACAAAATCAATATACAGGAATCTGTGGCATTTCTGTACACTAGTAAACTATCAGAAATGGAAATTAAATAAATTCTATTTATAATCACATCAGAAATAATACCCAGGAATAAGTTAAATCAAGGAGATAAAGGACATGTACACTGCAAAACTATAAGACACTGATGAAAATAGTTGAAGAAGGGACAGATAAATGGAAAGATATCCCATGATCATGGATTGGAAAAATATTACTGAAACATCAACACTACCTAGAGCAATCTACAGATTCAGTGCAATCCCTATCAAAATTCCAATGTTATACTGCACAGAGCTAGAACAAAGAATTGTGAAATTTTATAGAACCACAAAATATCCTGAAAAACCAAAACAACCTTGAGAAAGAACAAAGCTGGAAGTATCATCCAGTGAATCCAAAGCTATAGTAATTAAATAATGTACTGGCACAAAAACAGATACATAGATCAATGGAACAGAATAGAGAGCCCCAAAATAAACCCACACATATATGGATAATTAATTTACAACAAAGGAGTAAAGAACATACAGTGTAGAAAGGACAATCTCTTTGATAAATGATAACAAGAAAATTGGACAGCTACATACAGAAATAAAACTAGACCACTATCTTACACCACACACAAAAATTAATTCAAAACAGATTAAATACTTGAATGAAAGAAAGATTTGAAATCATAAAACTCCTGGGAGAAAACATAGAAAACACAATTTTATTTACATCAGTCAGTGATATTTTGTGATCTTAACAGCAAGGGAAAGAAAACCAAAGATAAATGGGACTTCATCAAACTAAAAAACCTCTGCACAGAGAAGGAAACCATCACTAAAACTAAAAGACTTACTAAATGAGAGAAGATATTTCAAAACCATCTATCTGATGGGGTTAATATCCAAAATAAATAAGGAATTCATGCAACTCAGCAACAATTAAAAAAAGCCCAATTGAAAAATGGGCAGAAGATCTGAACAGACCTTTTTTCCTTTTTTCAAAGAAGACATACAGATGGCCAAGAGGCACATGAAAAGATGTTCAACATTGTTAATTATTAGGAAAATGCAAATCAAAACCACAATGAGATATCACCTCACACCCATTAGAATGGCTATTATCAAAGAGACAAGAAATAACAGATGTTGGGGAGGATGTGGAGAACAGTCCTGTTAGTGGGACTGTAAATTAGTAAAGCTGCTATGGAAAATGGCGTGGAGGCTGCTCAAAAAAGTAAGATTGGGATGATTAAAATATGATCCAGCTACTTTGTTTCTGAGTATTTATCTCAAAAACACTATTTTTAAAAGATACCTGCACCCCTATGTTCATTGCAGCATTATTTACAATAGCTAATATATAGAAACAATCTAAGTGCCCACTGATGGATAAATGGAGAAAGAAACTGTGGTACACACACGTACACCCATACACACCCACAATGGAATACTACTCAGCCATAAAACAAATGATAGCTGCCATTAGCCACAACACAGGTGGACCCTGAAGGTATTAGGCTAAGTGAAATAAGCCAGAGAAAGACAAAAACCATGTAACTTCACTCATATGTGGAATCTAAAATAATAAAACTAAATACAGCAAAAATTCATTCATATATACATAGAATAATATTTACCAGAAGGGAAGGGGTTGGGGATTAAGCAAAATGGATGAAGAGGGTCCACTGTATGGTGATGGATGCAACTAGACTTGTAATGATGGTGACTACTCTGTACTGTATGCAGAGTACTGTATATTGTATTGTATACAGATGTCAAATTACAATAAAAAATGAAAGAAATATATCAGATAGGCCTCAATATTCAGAGACTGATAGAATATTAGTAAAGTTTAAGAATAAACTAGAGTGAATATGCTCCTGTCAGAATAAACTCTAAACTCAAGTATACCTTCTCCAAACAAGCATATATTAACAGTATCTTCCAGGAAGAGTGTTCAAACTAATCAAGGAAAAATTCCACCTTGTCAATAATCCATCAAGGTAAAAAAGGCAGTCTTATATTAGGCTACAATTCTGGTCATCAATGCCTGATGAAGGTGGGATTCATCACCACCAAGCAATGGTTTTAGATACTGGCTGGGGGTCCTACATTTCAACTCAATTGTGACAACACCTAGTGATAACACAACACAGGGTAAGGACTCTTCAAGATTGCCACACACCCCCACCCCACCACTTTAGACTCCAATCAGAAGTCCATGCTTCTGATCATCTGTCCACAGATTGGAAGTTCCAAGATCCCACTGTGGATTTGATTAGTTTGCTAGAGTGGCTCAAAGAGCTCAGAGAAACATTTTACCTACAAGATTTCCTGCTTATTATAAAAGGATATAAGTATGGAACAGCCAGATGAAAAAAGATACATAAAGCAAAGTATGGGAAAAGGACTATGAGTTTCCACATCATCTTCAGAAGGTACCAATCTTCCTAGATCTCCAGGTATTCACACATCTGGAAGCTCTCTAAGCCCCACCCATCTGTGATTTTATGGAGGCTTCATTACTCAGGCACAATTGATTCAACCATTGGCCATTGGTGATTGAACTCAATGCAGGGGTGAGGGAGGTGGCATTTAAAGTTCCAACACATTAATCCTGTGGTTGGTTTCCCTAGTAATCAGCCCCCATCCTTTGCTGTGATCCAAAGTCATCTAATTAACAGAAAAGACAGCTTTATTCTAGGAAATTTCCAAGGGTTTTAGAAGTTCTGTGCCCAGAAGAGTGGATAAGGAAATATAGTTATTATTATAAGTCACAATATCACAAGACCCCAGTTGGTTCTCTTTTCTAGTTACAAGCCCTTTTGGTTGTTCCTACAGTTCAAACCTGTGCTGAACTACTTTGTTCAACACAAGGCACCTGATAGAAGACAGAGGAGATGATTCCTGCCTTCACGGAATAGCCAGTCTATACAAAATTCAGATAAATAACTACATGCAACACAGCATGATATTAAAGTGTGAGATTAATCAGGAAGGCAGCCTAACTCAAGTTTAGAGGGTGAGAAAAGATACCTAATTAATCAAACCACTTCTTTCCTCATGCTTTCTACAATGTTACTGTCTCTGTGAAAACTGACCTTGTGTCTTTCCCTGTAACATGTATGCATGTGTGCTAAGTAGTTTCTGTCATGTACAACTCTTTGTGGCCCTATGTACTGTAGCCCGCCAGGCTCCCCTGTCCATGGGATTCTCCAGGCGAAAATACTGGAGTGGGTTGCCAGGCCCTCCTTCAGGGGATCTTCTTGGCCCAGGGATCAAAACTGCATCTCTTATGTCTCCTGCATTAGCAGGCAGCTTCTTTACCGCTAGCGTACCTGGGAAGTGCTCCCTATAACATGTCTGTCCTCTAATGAGGATGCCTCCCTAGTAGCTACCTCCCTGGAAGCTCAGATGGTAAAGAACCCACCTGCAATTCAAGAACCAAGGCTTGGTCCCTGGGTTGTACATGACTGAGCAACTAAGCCACATCCTCTAATGAAGCTCTCCCCCCACACACCTAGTCCTAAAGAGTGGCAGAACTTTCAGGCATTCTGGGATGGCTACATTTCAGAATTTCCACTTGTTCTCTGGAGTGCAGTGATAGAGAAGCTCCAGGTACCAACTGGGGTTGAATATCAAAGTATATTCTGTTTCACTCCTCTCTGCTGTATATGCCGCCTTCTTGACTTTCTTGATTCATCTGTTTCTCTGCTGCTGCTCTAATACATGGAAACTTACATAACCAAATTCAGGCCCATCTTTCCATTCACTCTACATTATTGATAAAGGGGTAATTTTTCTCTGGTTCAGAGATACAGTTTTTTAAGAGGGCCATTTCCAGAATGGTCTTTTGAAGCACCAAGCCACTTCTGACTGTGCCTTTTTTTGTCTCTATGACCTTTGACAAGAATTGCAGCCAGCTGCATTGGAAGAGCTTACCATATGTTGAAAACTGTCTTCTGACACCTGCTCATACATTCCTTGCTTCCAACGTGAACATGTGTCTAAAACTGATTTGAATTATACAGCCTTGTTTCTCATCACTTGTAACAGGGATGGATCTAGTAGGGAATCATCCATTCAAACTAGGATTATCCAGACCTTATGTATCATCTTGAAATGTTTTAATGAATATCAGTGAATCTGATCGTCAATAGTTAACAAAAGTATATTCCCTTATAAACTCCATGTAGATTCACTCTATTTTTTATTCTAAAAGGAGTCTAATAGCAGGCATTAACATTTTTAAAGCGTGATTACAAGGCTCAGTGGTATACTAAAATTGATATTTGCATTTTCTGTGATATATATAAAGACTTCAGCAATGGAACTCTGATAATAAAAATAGCCCTAGGTCACTCAGGCAGCACAGAGCCCTGTGGTTAAGGAAAACACCTAAGTTCTCAGTAGTAATGCCCCAGTCAGGATTCAAATTCAGTTCTGACATCAGTCACTTGACTTTCCAAATCTCCCAGCTACCTTAAAACAACTCTTCCTTCTTGTTAAATGCTAGTTCAAAAGTCTATAATTTTATCCTCACTTGTTACTCTAGTATGTACTATTAACCTATATTTTCACTGTTGAACAACAATCTTTAAATCAGTAACTGATTATCTGAAGTACTTTTTCATAGTATGTATTATTAAATCATATTTGTAAAGTAACAAAAGGCTTCCTTACGCTTAAATCTGAGACAGTTTATATTTAATGCACACAGCTATAACAGGAAATGTTTATACATTGAACTGTGAGGCCTCCATCAACAAGCTCCCTTGTCCTCTGGCTTTTAGTGGGATTTATCCAGTGAAAGGCAATGGTAGGAGATTATTGGGCAGGAAAATAGAGTAAGACCAGAGGGTTTATCCTTCAGTTTCCTCCCTGCCAGGTCACAGCAGGCTGGCCCTGTTTCTTGACCGAATGCCACAGCTCATTTGGCAATGTCCTCCACACAACTCTGTCTCCAACTACTGCTTGGCAAAGGGCAGTGAAGGTTTCCTTACTGCTAGCCCTGGGACACTTTCCTTAAACCCATCTATATCTTTACACCACCTGAGTATGCCCAGTTTCCTGATTTATACAGTTGCAAATAAACATGTTTTGCACTTGGGCCTTAGACAAATGAATGTGACTAGCATCATTACCTGATTTCTTCCTGTGTTTGTGGACTAGAAACAACTTTGTTTAAGCCTGTTTTCTTTTTCCTTTTCCCAAGTGTAATTATTTCCTTCATGACAAATACCCTAAGCCCAGGAACAATGCCATCTTTACAACACAACTCCATAACCTGACTTGTAGATTTCTGTCTCTAAGGTCCACGTAATATTCAGACAACTTCACAGTGAAGAGACATCATGTGAATTCCTGGGGTGATCCATGATCCTGGATATACAGGATTTCTGACCTTCATGCTGCATTAACAGTCAAAAAATTGGACCATTAAGTGACAGCTGAGCTGTTGAGAGAGCAGAACTGAGGATTAAGAAAACATTTGGATCACCCAGTAGTTAAAAAGGGTTGTTTAAAAACAGTGTCATTATTAAACTTACTTATATAAATTTGATTGTAGTTGCTTAACATAACTGACCTTATTCTAGAGGTGTTTGCTTTAGACTGCTGAAAAGGTGGAAGAACAAACTTCAAAAACAAACTGTTTACTTTTACCTTATTATTCTGTTATCTGCCATCCCTGAACTCTCATCTACTAAACTGAGTTTCTCACTACTGTATATTTACACTGCTTCAGCATAAGACCTTATTCTGCCCCATTTCCAAAATATAGGTAGAACAAAAATCATTTTGTAGATTAATCATAAAGTTAAAAAAAGTTATTTAGTAAATAATGTGGCTTTCCTAGGTTAAAAAGTATGACAGCTAAATAAATTTTATCCACAGGCCTAAATTTAGAATTAAATAAAAAACACACAGACAACAATAATAAAAAAAAACACACTAACCTCATTACAGCTAGAAAGAAATGGTTCAATAGCATTCTTTTTCCCTAAATAATAAAAATGCATTTATAGTTCTATAGTAGTAGTAATTCCTAGCCACTACTTTGGGAAAAGTAACTAGGCATTTCAAATGTCATTCACATTTGGGGAAAAAAATAGAAAATGCACACACACATAGCCAAACTCCCTGTCCTCAGAACAGGATGGATAGACACTGATAACAATCATTATTATAAGTTAAGTGGTGTCACAAGCCCAGGTTCAAATTTATCTTTCCAGCATCTAGCTAAGAACTAGCTGACCCAACAGTCTCCGGAAATAAGATTACCATAGAATGAGCAAAACATCAAGGCCTATAACCTTGAGTTTCTTTACCTATCAGTAATCCTGGCAGGATGGCAGAAGTACAATTTATAACCAAAACAGATTCCTCTGGTTTTCCTTCAGGATGAAGTTGCTATTTCTTTCACCTCACCCAAAAGTTAGGGTAAAATGAGAAAAGATTCAGAGCACTGGATGGAACTTTTCTCTTGATTCCAAGTTAATGTAACACTATCTTTTTCTACTGTTCCAACAACAATTAAAATTAAGTGTTAAAGAAAATAGAAACTTGTTTTCTGCTTTTTTTTCTTAAACTTACCCAGAAATATCTCTGCCTCTCACACACCTGTGCTCAAGCCCTTCTGTTAGATGTATGGGCACAAGTTGTGGTTCAACCCCACCTGTCTGAATCCAGTTGGAGACTTCTATATTTACCCAAGTGCATCTATATATCTCTTTAATGCAAGGTTTCATTAGAACAACTTAGGCATGGCCAAAACGCAAAATTACATGAGCACTGCTAGCTCATGGGTTAGCTACAAGATGCAATTTTTTGGTTTAAAAAATCTTGCACAATTAACAAGATTAAAATGAATTATTGATTTTATGTCATACCTATGGGATAACAAACAGAACAAATGGAAGACAAAAGAATTTATCTGAATTTCCTGAGGCCGAAAAAAGCTCAGAGGTCTTTCAACTCAAATGTGTCTTTCCTCACATTCTCTTTTGCCCTGCATGGAGCAAGAGTACTTAATTCCCTTTTCTACCATTATAGGCAGACCTAAAGAAAGAGCATAGTGCTGTGAATTTCAGGTGTTTATGAATGACGACTCTAACAGGAAAACATATATAACAGCAATGGACATCTGTAATCGAATATTTTTCTGTTTAAAATTCCAGTTGAGATTTATTTCCTCGTACTTTATTTTCACTGAATAATAAAACCAGCTGATCACAATCCTGTTCATAAAACACTTTCTTGCTGCTTAGAATTATTATTACTTATGAAAAGACCATTAGTTTTTTCATCAGCCCATGAACTAATTCCAATTCATTTAAGCCTCTCCTATTGGTAATATTTCCTGGCATTTTAATGAGCTCTATTGCCCTGCTCTGCTCTTTTCTTAAATGTATGATATTCACAAATTGAAAAATAAAAGAAAAAAATGGATAACTGCTTAACTATTTATAAAATTTCTGAAATATTCCTCTTTTAAAAGATTTCTTTAAAAATTCACAGACAGCTTGTGGTCCACTTTGGCTCCCAGATCTTATTCTACTGCATACACCTTGTAGCTAATATAATGTAATAGCTAGTAAAATACAGCTAAAAACTATGATGCTCAGATTTTAAAGATAATTTTGTGTTTATTTGCATTGTTTTTATTATATTACTATATAAACATTAATATTAAAGGTTATTAAAAGAGAGCATTATAAATACAATTAGGACAAAATTTTAAGAAATATCCAGAACAAAAGCCTGAATTGAAAACATTTAAAACACTGCTGTGTGTCAGATCTAGCATCTGTCAGTTGTTCAGTATTTGACACATCGCTCACACTTTATAACCTTTTTTGCTAAGTGAAGCCTACAAAATAGAGATCATATCACAGCATCCTGGAACAAGTAGATTAAATTCTATTTGTGCTTTAAAAGTTTTCATTTTTTTTCCTCCAGATATCTTGATGACTAAAATAATTGGAGAAAAGTGAAGTTTAATACACTGATCCCCAAGTATTTCTCTTGCGACCAATGAACTTCCATCTCTTGGAAAAAAGAGCAAATGAGTGCTTGATTAATGCTGTGTTGGTGGGGGGAGAGGGTGCCATTAAAAAAAAAAAACCAAAACTGGAAGTAAACAGCTCAAGGTCCACTATTGACTTGTAATCTCCAAGGAAAACTGATTCTATAATAGGATATTTCATTTCCTATGCAGTTAGGAAAAAATAACTAAATAAAAGATATCTGAAGAAAAAATTAAAAGTAAGTAAATAGAGACACAGTCAAAATAATTGAAAAGCTTTGTCTTCACACAGGTATTATTGTCTTATTTAAAGGGTAACATGAGTAATTATTTCCTAGCCCAAGAACTTTGATACACTATCAGAAATAACTCATTTTAGAGCAAGGACACTGGTAACTCCCTCTAAATTCATTATGAGGATTATGAAGATTTTTATTAGTCAAGATTGGTGGGTGGGGGGAAAGCAAGACTGAGCCCACTAATCTATTCACTAATTTTTCTCTTAGTGAGAGGCAGGGTTGAGTTCAGACAGGTGAGGAAAAGAGCATAGGTCCTAATGTTAAGGATAGCTCTGGAGTGATTCTCTAGCTGCAATAGATAAAATAGTTAAGATTAATAGTTTAGGTCAATTAAGCCTTTCTTTCCATGTTGTAATTCCTCATCCTCTCTGGAAACCAATTTACTAGCCTTCATTCAGAGGTGCATACTCCCCCACAACAGGGCATCTGTACGTGTTTTTCTATTTTCAGAAGTCTCTGTCTCCCCATCTGTAAATATTGCCTCAGTATCCCAACTTTTCATTCCTATCTCATCATTCAAATGGCTTCCACAGGGAATACATACCTATTCACCAGATGAGGTCAACACTTCAAACTGAAATCTCACAGAAGTAAGTATCTCCTTATCCTGTGATCATATTTTGTCTTCATGGTTATTTGATGAATGAATTAACCAACAAATGAATGAACATTTAACTCAGCCAAAAAGTACTCGAGTCAGTTGACAAATATTTGTGATGGTTCTGTCCTTAAACATGGAAAATCCCAAGTTGACATAGCTTGCATTATGACCATCTTCCTTTTTCTTTAAACTGTCTGTGGTTAGAAAATGTTTATTCAAATTAACCAAACCACTCATTTGAGAGGTATTTTTCTTACAATAGAACTTCTTCAATTTGGCATTTCAAAGGAGAACATTTGTTCTACTTAAATATTTCTGGAATGCTAACACTTTCAACAATCTGTCCTCAGAGAATGTAATTAATCGGGTGCATTTAATTATGGCACATGTAGTAATTTTAGTATTGGGTCTGGATAGTATTCTACAAACACTACTGTCTAGTTTTGACAAGAAAGTTGGCCTGAAGGCCAGATCTCATGGCCTAAGGGTTAGAATGTCGTCAAAGGACACAGCAGAGACAGTTGTGAGTTCAGTGGAGGATAACTTAGCATCTCTATCAAGTATGGAATGTCTCCTTTAAGGTGAAATCATTGATGATTTGGGTTTAGCAGTCAAGGATCTGGATTCCCTTTATTGTATTGAGTATGAAACAAGAATCTTAGTGACCTTGACATCTGAATGCATGGAGTCATGGATTTGTTACACAGCCACCTAAGGCTCTCACTGCCTGAATCCAGCAGACAGCATAATTAAACAGCAAGAGTTCCTGGAGGGGAATGTTAATGAGCCTACTTGGCAGCCAACAGTCTGTTCCCCAGATGGTGCAAGGGTTATAAATTGTCAATAGGGTAAGAGTAGTGAAGTAAGTCAGAGAAAATGCTGAAAGACTCCTACACTACTGGAATTTTCTGAGATATTAGTCCCACCATGGAAATATTTGGAGATTCAGTGGCAGGGTGGAAGTACCAGCATATTCTGTGTACTTTGAGCTGTAGGAACACATCAAAGTTGCATTGGCTATTTAAATAGACATCATTCTGTTAAACTGAATATTGGGGTGGTTAACTCAAGCAATTTCATGAGGTTGATAATGACTGTAAAAGCAGGACAATATCATTAAAGCTTGACCAATTTCATAGGTAGTATTTATTATTTTCTGCCTTTTTATTTTTTCCTAATGGATGGAATCTGGAGCATACAAGCCCTTGCCTAATTAGGGCATTTTTGAATGAGTAATATCTTAGGAAGAAACACTTTCCCATGACCTTAAAGTCACGCTCTCACTATTCTAAAGTAACCAGTGTAAAAGCAACATCTATTAAGAATAAAAACACCTCTTTTCCTTTTATCAAGCTTTCTCTTCAGCTTATCTTTAATTAAGCTTTAGAGCCAAATGAATATATGAAAGTTAGGGTGAAGTTTAACTTTCACTGTATTTCAGAAGTCAATTCCAAGAGCCATCTGTTTTAAAATCTAGGGTGGCCCCAATAATTTTTGACTCTTAGTGTCCATATCTTAATGCAACCTTTTTTTCATTAATGTGTCTAGTTTCTAAATAGAACATAACAACAACAACAAAAATGTCACCTCTATGATAAGATTCTGTTATGTAAGACTGCCTGAGATGACCAGAGTAAGAGTCTCTCCTCTGACCTCAGAGAAGCAAGCTGTTGTATTAACTGCCTATGAAGAGGGCCATGGAACAGAGAACTACAGATAATCTCTAGGAGTTCAGTGCATTTATATAGCTATATGGAATTGGATTCCTCCAAAAACCACCTCTCAGTTCAGATTAGTTCAGTCGCTCAGTCATGACTCTTTGTGACCCCATGAATTGCAACACACCAGCCCTCCCTGTCTATTACCAACTCCCAGAGTTTATTCAAACGAATATCCATTGAGTCGGTGATGCCATCAAACCATCTCATCCTCTGTAGTCCCCCTCTCCTCCCACCTTCAATCTTTCCCAGCATCAGGGTCTTTTCAAATGAGTCAGCACTTCAAATCACGTGGCCAAGGGATTGGAGTTTCAGCTTCAACATCAGTCCTACCAATGGACACCCAGGACTGATCTCCTTTAGGATGGACTGATTGGATCTCCTTGCAGTCTAAGGGACTCTCAAGAGTCTTCTCCAACACCACAGCTCAAAAGCATCGATTCTTCTATGCTCAGCTTTCTGTATAGTCCAACTCTCACATCCATAAATGACTACTGGAAACACCATATCCTTGACTAGATGGAACTTTGTTGACAAAGTAATATCTCTGCTTTTTAATATGCTGTCTAGGTTGGTCATAACTTTCCTTCCAAGGAGTAAGTGTCTTTTAATTTCATGGGTGCAATCACCACCTGCAGTGATTTTGGAGCCCCCAAAAAGTAAAGTCAGCCACTGTTTCCACCATGAAGTCATGGGACCGGATACCATGATCTTAGTTTTCTGAATGTTGAGCTTTAAACCAACATTTTCACCGTCCTCTTTCACTTTCATCAAGAGGCTTTTTAGCTCCTCTTCACTTTCTTCCATAAGGGTGGTGTCATCTGCATATCTGAGGTTATTGATATTTCTCCCAGCAATCTTGATTCTGGTTTGTGCTTCATGCAGCCCAGCATTTCTCATGATGTACTCTGCATAGAAGTTAAATAAGCAGGTGATAATATATAGCCTTTACGTACTCCTTTTCCTATTTGGAACCAGTCTGTCGTTCCATGTCCAGTTCTAACTTGCTTCCTGACCTGCATACAGGTTTCTCAAGAGGCAGGTCAGGTGGTCTGGTATTCCCATCTCTTTCAGAATTTTCCACAGTTTATTGTGATCCACACAGTCAAAGGCTTTGGCATAGTCAATAAAGCAGAAATAGATTCCTTTCTGGAACTCTCTCCCTTTTTCAATGACCCAGCAGATGTTGGCAATTTGATCTCTGGTTCCTCTGTCTTTTCTAAAACCAGCTTGAATATCTGGAAGTTGGCTGGCTCTAGGTGAGTGATCACACCATCATGATTTTCTGGGTCATGAAGATTCTTCTTTTTATAATTCTTCTGTGTATTCTTGCCACCTCTTCTTAATATCATCTGCTTCTGTTAGGTCCATCCCATTTCTGTCCTTTACTGAGCCCATCGTTGCATGAAATGTTCCCTTGGTATCTCTAATTTTCTTGAATAGATCTCTAGTCTTTCCTATTCTATTATTTTCCTCTATTTCTTTGCATTGATCACTGATGAAGGCTTTCTTATCTCTCCTTGCTATTCTTTGGAACTCTGCATTCAAATGGATATATCTTTCCTTTTCTCCTTTGCTTTTTGCTTCTCTTCTTTTCACAGCTATTTGTAAGGCCTCCTCAGACTGCCGTTTTGCTTTCTTCCATTTCTTTTTCTTGGAGATGTCTTGATCCTTATCTCCTGTACAATATCATGAGTTCATCAGGCACTCTATCAGATCCAGTCCCTTAAATCTATTTCTCACTTCCACTGTATAATCAAAAGGCATTTGATTTAGGTCATACCTGAATGGTCTAGTGGTCTTCCCCACTTTCTTCAATTTAAGTCTGAATTTGGCAATAAGGAGTTCATGATCTGAGCCACAGTCCACTCCCAGTCTTGTTTTTGCTGACTGTATAGAGCCTCTCCATCTTTGGCTGCAAAGAATATGATCAATCTGATTTCAGTGTTGACCATTGGGTGATGTCCATGTGTAGAGTCTTCTCTTGTGTTGTTGGAAGAGGGTGTTTGCTATGACCAGTGTATTCTCTTGGCAAAATCTATTAGCCTTTGCCCTGCTTCTTTCTGTGCTCCAAGGACAAATTTGCCTGTTACTCCAGCTATTTCTTGACTTCCTACTTTTGCATTCCTGTCCCCTATAATGAAAAGGACATCTTTTTGGGGTGTTTGTTCTAAAAGGTCTTGTAGGTCTTCATAGAACCATTCAACTTCAGCTTCTCCAGCATTACTGGTCAGGGCATAGACTTGTATTACCATGATATTGAATGGTTTGCCTTGGAAACGAACAGAGATCATTCTGCCATTTTTGAGATTGCATCCAAGTACTGTATTTCGGACTCTTCTGTTGACTATGATGGTTACTCCATTTCTTTTAAGGGATTCCTGCCCACAGTAGTAGATATAATGGTCATCTGAATTAAATTCACCCATTCCAGTCCATCTTAGTTGGCTGATTCCTAGAATGTTGATGTTCACTCTTGTCATCTCCTGTTTGACCACTTCCAATTTGCCTTGATTCATGTACCCTACATTCCAGGTTCCTATGCAATATTGCTCTTTACAGCATGGGACCTTGCTTCTATCACCAGTCACAACCACAACTGGGTATTCTTTTTGCTTTGGTTTGTTTCACTAACCACCTCTAGAGGACCACAAACTCCAGAAAAAAAATGCAACCTGGCTAAGCTTGACAGTAGTCTTGTAAAACTGAGAGCCATGGACTCTGCTAAGCAACACCTGAACCCCTGACTCATGAAAACCAAGAAAATAATTTTGTATTAAGCCAATACGTTGTGATAGTTTGCTGTGTCACAATATAAAATATATCATTGAAGAATTATTCATTTTGACCATGTGGTGGCTACTTTTATGTGTCAACTTGACTGAGCCTCAGGGTGCTAAAATATTTGATCAAACATTATTCTGGGTGTTTCATAAGGATGTTTCTGGGTAAGATGAATATTTATTTATTTTTTTATTTTTTAAGATGAATATTTAAATAGGTAGACTGAGTAAAGCACATTGCCTTCTCTAAAGTGAGCAGGACTCACCCAAACAGCTAAAGGCCTGAAAAGAACAGAAATGTTGACATCTCCCAAGTAAGATATAATTATTCCTCCCTGATAGTTTTGAAGTTGGACATGAGCTTTTCTTTTGCCTTTGTACTTAAACTGAAATAGAGGCTCTTCCCGGTGCGTGACCTGCCAACTTTTGAACTGGACTTACACAGTCAGCTCTCTCAACTTGCTCACTTACCCTGAAGATCTTTGAACGTGCCAGCCTCCATAATCATATGAACAAATTCCTTCTAATACAGACACACACACACACACACACACAAACTCACTCTTTGTTTCTGTTTTTCTGGAGAACCTTGACTAATACAGGCAATAGTCACAAGTGAAAAGAACTGCCAAATCTTAGAGATGGAGGGAACTGTAAACATCAGCTTGAGAAATTTCCATCCTCAATCTGCAGACTCTATGGACTGTTGGCTCATTTTAATTTAACAAAAGCACAAGTTTACAGCCCTGATTTCTTAGCAAACACTTTCAAACTGACCCAAAAACTGTCTTCCTCACAGGGGCTAGTTATACTAGCCCATAGTAAGTATTGGTATATTTCCTCTTTCAAAGATGTGGATAACTGTTTGGCCTCTAATAAATCTTATCTTATCCAAGTGAAACAGCTCTATTTCTTTTAGTTCTTTCCTGCATGACATAATTTCAGAACAACTCACATTCTCTCCAGATATTTTTTAAGGTGCATTAAGTCTTCTATGCACTCAGAACTAAAAACAACATTCTCAACTAAATATGATCAAAATAAAATATAATGGTATTATTAAATCCTTTGAACTATTTCTAGTATGTCAAAGAGACTTGGTTTATATAGTATTCAATTGTGGCTCATATTACAGATTAGTTTAATTCTTGTCTTATTATATGTGAGAGTTGGACTATAAAGAAAGCTGAGCGCTAAAGAATTGATGCTTTTGAACTGTGGTGTTGGAGAAGACTCTTGAGAGTCCCTTAGACTGCAAGGAGATCCAACCAGTCCATCCTAAAGGAGATCAGTCCTGGGTGTCCATTGGTAGGACTGATGTTGAAGCTGAAACTCCAATACTTTGGCCACCTGATGCGAAGATCTGACTCATTGGAAAAGACCCTGATGCTGGGAAAGATTGATGGCAGGAGGAGAAGGGGACGACAGAGGATGAGATGGTTGGATGGCATCACTGACTCAATGGACTTGGGTTTGGGTGGACTCTGGGAGTTGGTGATGGACAGGGTGGCCTGGCGTGCTGCAGTTCATGGGGTCACAAAGAGTTGTACAGGACTGAGTGACTGAACTGAACTGTCTTATTATAAAGTCCAGAAAACTAAGCATTTGATATCTCAGCCTCCCTTGCAGCTAGGAGCAATTAAGTAATACCATGCTTATTAGTGGCATATATATAGAGAAGTCTATTAGGGATGAATCATCATTTTCCTCAATAAAATGATTAAACCTCACCAATAAAAAAATATTGCCTTTCCTTTCTTCCTACCTGTAAGGCTATCAAGATACATGGAAGTTTAGCAGTTATCTTGTGACCACAGGGCCACAAACACAAACAGAGAGGAAAGACAAATAATGGAGTCTCTGATGAGAGCATAAGCAGTTCCATCAACTCTGAACTACCCACTTCCTATCTTCTGGTTGTATGAGAAAAATCTTTTATTTTTAAAACCACTATAACTGGGTTTTATGTTACTTGTAACTGAATGCATTTTAAACTGGCACTAGTTTTTTTAGTTTTTCAAATAGAAACTAAACCTTGGGAAGCTAAAGAGTTTGCCAAAGGCCACATATCTAGTAGAAGAACCATAAACTCCTTAGCTCAGCTTTCTTGCCACCATATGGTTGGCCATTTCACATAATGTTGCCGCTCTAAAGGTATAATATGAATGCTCTATTTTACACATATCACAAAGACAATCTCAATGTTAAAACTAGGATGTGACTGAGAGACACACCCTCTGGCACATAAGATGGTCTACAAATAATATAGAAACAATTCTTGGTTATAAATATATTTCAAGACACTCAAGTGAAACATTCAATTATGATCATAAAATTCAATCCAATAAATAAAAACCAAAGTGACACAGAAATGGTTCTTGGGAACTGCCACTCTGGCCTAATCAGAACAGTCCTCTTCTCCTCTTTCCATTAAATTGCATACTTTGGCTCTTACATAAAAGTGGCCTTAGAAGTTAACTTTCTATTTCAACAATAATCCTGAATGAACAATTTTAAGTCTACCACAGAAAGCATACTGAAAATATATTGCCTCATGACCATGAACACAAGAAAAATCTTTGGGGGCCCTTCTCAACTATTTTTTTTTTTTTTGAAAATGCAGTGAAGAACAATTTTTGCTTTCTTCTACTTAGCCATTTTCTTTCTCTCTACAATAGGCATACACTTACCAATTTAACTTTAAAAGACACTTTCCTGGCAGATAATCCCTAGTTTGAACAAAAATCCTTCAACTGACATTTTTTGCCATTTTAGAAGAAGGGAAAAAACAAAGCTCACACACAATGTATACTTGAAGGCAAATAAAATGTAATTGAAGGCTCTACTCTTTTATTTCCAACTTATCAAAAAGCCACATAAATTAAAGTACAAATCCCACCACCAAAGACATAGTAAAAGGTTGGAAGAATATTCTAAAGGTCACATTATCTTAATGAAGTGCCACTTCCTGACAACATGGCCATGATATTGGAGTAATATACTCCATTTAGTGGGAAATGCTCTGTGAAATCCATGCCCTCTGCACTCTAAACAAAGACATCGGTAATTTTCTTAAAAGGTCACACACAAAAGTGTTATTTAAAACTAGGCATTGCCAGTTGTGAATATATGAAAGGTGAATATCAGATTTAGGAATTGGGATAAACTGTTTGTAAAATGCCAGGGTTTTTCACCTATGCCTTAAATATATAAAATTATCTCAGATCATTTCATTCTTTGATATCATTTTATTGAAATGTTAAAGGGAAAATTATACTGCAGATTTTAATAAGATTATATCTAAAGCATCTGAAACTGAAACTGTTAGTCACTCAGTCATGTGAGTCTTTGCGACCCCATGAGCCTGGAGGCTCCTCTGTCCATGGGATTTCCCAGGCAAGAATACTGGAGTAGGCTGCCCTTTCCCTCTCCAGGGTACCTTCCTGACCCAGGGATTGAACCCGGGTCTCCTGCATTACAGTCAGATTCTTTACCACCTGAATCACCAGGGAAGCCTCTGACTTACTCAAAATTGAAAGTGCGTTTGAGTAAACTGACAAAGTTTATTTAGCGTTTGTTTTATTTTAGATTTTTCAGGGAAGAAGTTGCATATTTATATATATGCCACAACTTCAAGTACATTCTCAATAAATATTTTAAAAATATAATTATTATATACTTGTCACCTCAAGAAGAAAGACCTAGCAACCTTATTTATCAAAGTCCTTGAGTGAATAACAATCATTGTCACACTGCTAAAAGAAATACCTATTCTATTTACATAAAATTTACTTAGCATGAGTGGATAAGGAGGTTAAAACAATTATGTTTTTTTTTAATGTTTATAGAATTATAGAAATATCATGGTCAAATAAATTTGTGATAATATGAAAAAGGTAGTATTTTTTTTTTGAAAGTTTAAGACTTTATTTTTTTTTTCATTTATTTTTATTGGTTGGAGGCTAATTACTTTACAATATTGTAGTGGTTTTTGCCATACATTGACATGAATCAGCCATGGATTTACATGTGTTCCCATCCCGATCCCCCCTCCCACCTCCCTCCCCATCCCATCCCTCTGGGTCTTCCCAGTGCACCAGCCCTGAGCACTTGTCTCCTGCATCCAGCCTGGGCTGGTGATCTGTTTCACCCTTGATAGTATACTTGTTTCATTGCTATTCTCTCAGAACATCCCACCCTCGCCTTCTCCCACAGAGTCCCAAAGTCTGTTCTGTACATCTGTGTCTCTGAAAAAGGTAGTATTTTAAAACTGGAAAGATAAGACATTTAATAAGTAGAAGCTGGAAAACTGGTTAATAACATCAGAAATGAAGCACAGTCATCTTAAACATTTATTATAAAATAATCATAAAAATAAACCTCAGGTGAACTTTAAATATTTTGCACATATTACAGAAAAATTTTTGATAATTACCCAGAAGAAAAATAAGGACTATGTGTGTGTATATATATACACACATACAGAAGACAAAAATGCACATTAAAAATGGACAGATTTGGCAAATCAAAATTTAAATTTTCTACATGCATAAAAAAGTAACAAGTCAAAAAGATTAAATATTTATAGTATACTCAATGAAGAAAAGATTATGTTAAGAATGTCTATAAAATAGAAAAAAACTAAAATAACAGACAATTCACAAAACACAATTAGAAAATCTACATATGGAAAATACTTCAATTTCACTAGTAACACATGAAAAGGAAACAAAATGTTTCCAATGCTTCTTTGCTTTATCAAACACAATAGAATTTTTTAAGTGATTGATGACTTTTGAGTAAAGATGGAATAACAAACACATGCTTCTATAATCCCTTGTTTCTTAAAAACCCAATGAACTTCCACAATAAATAAAATAACCATAACAATAAGAGGAAGGAACTGGGATAGCAATGATGAGTAAGAAATAAAAGCATCTATGGATCTGAAATCTTTCAGGTGCTGCGATACAATTGGACTGACAGAGGAAGAATATTTAGGAAATTAGGTTGCCAAATCCAGGTGGTAAGCAAACATGGTGCCTGAACAAGAGGGGTGAGAAAAGCATCTCCAAGCTTAGAGTCCAGGAAAACTAAGAGTCAATATGACCATAGCCTTACTCTAGTGAAATATTCCACTTGAAACAACTGAGGCAGCTGGGGGCTCTCCTTTCCCCAAAGGAGGAAACAGAGCAACTGGTAATCTGGCTTTAGGCTCAAGTCAGGGATGCACTATTAAAAAAAGTATAGTTTCTATCTTTGCTGGGGTTTGATTGGAGGTTTCTGCTGGGGATGATTGGAGCCTGAGAGGCAAAACTGAAATACAGAAGGTAACTCCACATTCTCTCCTGATGGTCCTTCTTCCTGAGTGGCCCTGGCGATGAGCTAACTGAGCCTCTAAGAAGTTGACTGAAGGGGCTGCTTCCTCCAGGAGAGCCTGCGAACCAGTGTTCTCCAGCCGTCTGTCAGACTGTGGAGGCGGGCACTCTGCTCCTTTCCCTCAGGGAACTCTGCAGGCCCCCAGGAGTGTTCCTGATCATTGCTCACAGTGAATTTACTGCGTGTGGAAAACTTCCCGGGTACCAAGCCTTGTGTCGAGAACTTTAGGAGTCTTTGTCTCTCTTGAGCCCCTTCACGGCCCAGTGAGGTCGATGCTATTAACCCCATTTAGAAGAGAAGGAAATGGTAACCCACTCCAGTATTCTTGCCTGCAGAATCCCAGGGACAGAGGAGCCTGGCAGGCTACAGTCCATGGGATCACAAGAGTCAGACATGACTGAGTGACGAAACCACCACCACCACCACCAACTCCACATTCCCGAGGAGACACAGAGGAAAAGAAAACCAAGGTTGGGTGGCTCAACCACTAAGGAGTCAAAGGAATGTCTTGCTTCTCAAACTTCAATGTACTTATGAACTGAATCTGGGCAGTTTTATGAAATACAGAGTCTGATTCAGTAGGTCCAGGCGAGGGCCAGAGATTCTGCATTTCCAATGATCTCACAGGGGATCCCCACAATGCTGACCTTAATATTTCCTTTGAGTAGCATGGCAAAAGATTTTCATTCCCAGCATAAAACTTTCTATACCCTAGAAATTACAGAGATTCATTTCAATTCCCCATCGCTGAGAAACTTGGGAAACTTTTTTTTCCCTTTAGCACATTTTTCATTCAATGTCATTTGATGAGAGATTGTTTTCAATTTATTGCATGAAAGTGAAAGTGTTAGTCACTCAGTCATGCCCAACTCTTTTACAACCCCATGGACTGTAGCCGATTAGGCTCCTCTGTCCATGGAATTCTCCAGGCAAGAATACTGGAGTGGGTTGCCATTTGTTTCTCTGGGGGATCTTCCCAACCCAGGGATTGAGCCCAGGTCTCCTACATTGCAAGCAGACTCTCTACCGACTGAGCCACCAAGGAAGACCTAATCTATTGTATATTATCGGCATAAAACGCACATCCAGATCTGTTTTAGTTTTTTTTTCCATTTCTACTTTAAATGGAATCTAAATACCACAGAGATTTTATAGTCATGATCATCCATTTTAAAATCAAAGAATTTTCTTCTTTAACAGTCAGAAGCTATTTTTTTTTCATTAAAAACATTAATCTTTCCATTATACTTCTCCCATATAATTTTTTGAGATATAATTCACACACCATAAAGTTCACCTAAGTGAACAATTTAGAGGCTTTTTTTTTTTTATCATAATCAAAGTTGAGCAATCTTCACAGAGCATTTTTAATCACTCACAAAAGACCACCCCTCACCCATTAGCAGTTACTTCCATCCATTTTTTCACTCTCTTATAAAAAATATGTCATCCAGGACTAGAGATATTTTTTACTGTTTTTTTATCAGTTGGAATTTTACTTTTCTTGCCTAATTATTCTGGGTAGATCCTCCAGTACAATACGACACAGAAGTTGTGACAGTAGACATTCTGGTTTCTATCTGGATCTCAGGGGAATAGCATTTTAGTATGTCATCATTAAGAATGATGTTAGCTATGAGTTTTTAATAGATGGTCTTTACCAAGGAGAGGAAATTCCTCTTCATTTCTGGTTTTTCAAATGCAGTTATCATGAAGGGTGTTGGATTTTATCAAATGATTTTTTGAGATGACGTCTATTGAGATAATCATGTGGTTTCTGTCTTTTATTCTATTAATGTGGTATATTATATTTATGCATTTATTACTTTATTTTCAAATGTCAAACCTTATATTTCTTAGATAAAACCCAGTTGGTCATGGTGTAAAATACTTTTTATGTCACTGAATTTGGTTAGCATTTCACTGAGGATTTTTACACTTATATTGATAAAGAATATTGATTTTCTTATCTTTTGATGGCTTGTACTGGTTTTAGAATCAGGTGATAATGGCTCATAAAATGAGTTTGGAATTATTTGTTTACTTTGTAACTTTTGAAAGACTATGAAGGATTGGTGGTTAATTTTTCTTTAAAGGATTGGTAGAATTCTCCAGTGAAGCCATATGGGCTTGGTCTTTTTTTTGTGGGAAGTTTTTTGATTACTAATTCAATCTTTTCTTAGACATCTGTTCCAGTTTTCAGTTTCTTCTTCAGTCAGACCTAGTAGCTCATGTCTAAGAATTTATTTTTAGATATAGCTATCATGGTATTACCAAATAATTATTTTCATTTTTGTAATGCATGTAGTAATAGCCCCTCTTTCATTCCTGATTTCCTGATTTTAGAATGATCCAAACCTTTTCCCTTTTCTTTTTATGTCTTTTATCTTTTCTTGACAATAGGTTTGTTTAAATCGTATGATAATGGCAACTTTGGAAAGTTGGGTTTGTTGTTGATGCTCCTAAGTGATTTTCCTGAATTTATTAAGTCTGTGATCTACATCATGTGTATCCACAGAAGTTTCTTCTCATTTTGCTTAGTGGTTATCTAATAAATTATAAAGAGATTTCCTCAAATTCTTAGAACCAAGAAGATCTCCAGACTAAGCCAAGAGGCCTAGTGTACATGGTGGGTCATGCCTGTATCACTCAGGCAGGCAGTTTACAACACCGCCTTACCCTTCACTTCCTGTTTGTCCAGAAATTCAAAAGCAGCCAGAGGTGAGATTTTGACTCTTCTCGTCTTTCCTTGACACAGTTCTTTATATGTGAATGGACTTCTATATTCTCAGAAGTTATGTCAGAGCTTCCCAAAGCCCCCAGTTAATAGAAATCTCATTCCCCAGATTTATTTTTTAATTCTTTGGTCAGCTTCTTGTTTCCCCAACCCTTATGGTCTTCTTAGGCAGCTTTGGCATTAAACAGTTGCTACCGATGGTTTCTCAATAGTCAATACTCCCAGAGAAAAGGCTGTTTGAACTAAACAGGCTCTAAATGCAGTTAAATGATGGCTTATCTTGGTAATGTAAGTTTCCAAGGATGACCAGAAAAGTCAAATAATGAGCATCTTGAAATGGGAGCTTTAAGAGCTCCAAAATAAGTTTTTTCCCCTCCAGTGACTGCTAGGCTACTGGTTTTCACTATGCTTGCAGGACCAATGGCTTCCAAGGCTACTACTACAATGCTGGGAAGAGCAGGTGGGGGTATAAATTGGCCAAGTCAAAATGCCACAGACTCCCTGTTATTAAAAGTCAGCTTATCTAGAATACATATCCCTTGAATTATTGCAAACTTTTAGATATTTTCAGAACTCTGAAAAAGTTGATACTTTTTGGCACTGTTCTTATTGTTATTAATGAGAAATAATATTTTGGAGGTGCTGACTCCACTATTACCCTATAGTAAGTTTTCTTTTTTTTTTTTTTTGGAAAAGAAATCCATAGTTGGTTCACCCATTGCCAGGGCTTTGGGAAAAGCACTTTCACTATTTGGTTCAATCACTATCCATTTGAGACCTCTGTTCATAAATATGGGCAACATCAGATTTATGAAGAAAATTAGAAGTATGAAAAACTAATCTAAGATAAACAGAACTGGCTCCTGAAGAAACAAATATCATAGACACTGCTAATCAATTTGCTGCCCAAGGATAAATAACATGGCATCACTAGCATTTTATTATCAGTTTAGAATCTCAAGTCCCTACCTCAAAAGCTTACTAAATCTGCATTTAAATGTATTCTTTAGGTGACATATGAACACTGAAGTTCAAGTATTGACCTAGACAATAGAAGATAATTCTTACAAATCACTCTAAAGTGTTCTGAAATACTGTTATGCTTCCCCACCTCTTCAAAAAACAGGATTGTAAAAATAAATCAGGCAGAGAACAAACATTAGATTCAGAAAACTAAAATGTTTCCAAAGCTGAAAAAATTTAAAGGATAGATAAAACAATGAATGGACAATACTTAAGTTTCTCTTATTTCAGTACATCTTGTGAAACAAAACACTAATTGCCTTTAGTTTGGGATAGTTTTTTTTCAAGGATATTTGAATAGGATGAAGCCTTGGAAAGTTGTGGAAGTGTTTCCCTTTAGAGTAAAGGGTCAGTTTGCTTATAGCCTTGGATGATAGAGATGGCATTTACCACTGGAGCAAAGGGCAGGCATGCTTCATGCTCTCTTTAAAAACTCAGGTTTTAAGCTCAGAATTTCTCTCATGTTTGAGCAGTCACCTCATGGGACTTAGGAGCAAGGGAACTGACACAAATATATTGCTGCTCCTTCTACCTACGATGCCATGGGTAATACTTCTCTTAGTCTCTAACTCAGTTTTCTGTATCTGTGAAACTCTGAGAGGCTAATTTGTGAGCCACAAGTAGGTAAAAATCCCAGGCCATTCACAGTATTTGGCAAAAATAAAATGGACACTAATGAAAATCAAACCAAGAGAAACAAGCAAGGAGATCTCGTCATATGTCAGGGAAAATGAGAGAAGGAAAAAAAAAATATATATATATATATATATACACACACATATATATGTGTGTGTATATATATATATATAAATAAAGTTTAAAAACTTGGGGATCCCAAACACATGATAAGAATACTAGGAGATAACAAAGATAATGAAAATGAACAGAAACAAAAAATGAATATAAATTTTATTTAAAAAGGCATTTATAGCATGAGACAGAGTATACATGGAGAGTGCTATCAATATGAAAGTTAAGACACCAACTTAGTTATAACTCAAAATTTTATAAGTTCAGAGAAAAAATTCTAAAGATTTTTTTAGAAAAATAGATTTTCTACAAAGGAACAAGATCCAAACAACTATTAGAGATCTTAACAGCCAAGTTTTGCATTAGAGGACAAGGTCTTCAGAGCTGGAACTTGATTGGAGAAATAAAATACAAACTGAGCATCTATAAATATCTAAAACATCAGCCTCTTATGAAGGGAATATAAAATCATCTTCAAACATTTTTTAAAAATTAGAAAGTTTACCCTGTGATTTTGTGACTAGAATCACTCAAGGAGAAACTCCACCAAAATAAAAATGAACTGTAAGAAAAAAGAACAATCTAGGCTATAAGAAGCAAGAACAACTGAGTAAGATCCAGGAGAGAAAAATGCTAAGGGGAAAAAAGAGAAAAACACATTCAAAACATGTTAGACTTTGATATGTATAAGATTCTCTACCAACATTTTCTTTTTTTTTAATCTAATAAACCTATATGTTACAACAGAAAATAGGAATTATATAAACATAGAAATGTAAAGTTTATTAGTTTTCAACAGTTGAACATATAGTCTACCAATTGCACTTAAAAAATATTAAATGCTAGAAGCATGGCCTTCTAATTTTACACTAGGGAATTCTTAGAGACCAAAAATACCTAAAGCTATCATAAAATGAGTAAGTTACTTTACAACTGTCAACAACCTACTTGTCACTTGGAATACCATCAGCAACTGAAACTAGAATTTTGTCCCTTCATAAATGCTCAAATATGTCAGATTTTATGTTCTAAAAGCTACCAGTGACAAACATGCAACTGGTCTTCCAGGTTTAAGGTTATATGAATATATGTCCATGAAGGTTTTACCTGAGTTTCTTGTGGCAGCTCAAAACTCTCATGATCAATTACCAAAAAGATAATAGTTGCAGTGCTTCCTTGCAAAACAAGAGAGAGATCACAAAACAGATCAGAAATGTGTTTATGGTATGAATATCTGAACAAATGAGGTAACAGAGGGAAACACCAACACCCTAAGAGCAGAATAGCCTCAGACTGGAGAGGAGGGAGAAAGACTGCATTCTACTCATTCTTTCCACCTCTGATATATTTGATTCCTGTTTCAGATCTGATATTGAGCCTAAAATAGAAAAAATCCCTTTTGAATCAACCATATATGTCATTTTTTACTGGCAATTAGCAAGTACCTCTAAAGCCTACATGAGTATGTAATGCTCAGAAGAAATGAAGTGAGAATCTAATAAAGTGTCATACCAATATGGGTAAATGTATTGAAGAGATGGTTGGAAAGCACACTTATTAGAATGCTCATCTCTCAGTGTCTTAAATTCTTGTCTGTCATCCATGAGGAAAGGATTACTAGGACTCATTAAATAAATGAGTTACCAATTTTGGCCCTAATCCTGGCTTCCAATAATCTGAACAAAATTTCAAAAATCCCCAAAGCTTTGTGTAGTTAACTATATAAATGTTTAGAGAAAGAGAAAGGCTTCTCTGAAGCAAACTTCAAATCATCCTGCAAACATATTACCCCAAACAGCAAACACTGAATACAGTTTCCTCTACCACCAGATATCAAATGTAGATTCCTTATGCACCAACATCTTAGAGGTGCTGAAAGCATTAATTATACTGGATATATTTCAAGCAATCTTGAAGATAAAATTTGCCAAGTGAAAAACAGCAGACTCCAAGATGTTGCTAATAATAATGTATTCTAGACACTAGACCTAGAAAACATAGCATCAGCATGAAAAGTGAATTTTAAGACGGAAAAGTGCTATATCCACAATATGCAAAATATCGATAATAATATATTCCAAGAGGCAGTTGCAGAAAATAAGGCCATGGCATGAATAAAAAGCAACTTTTCAGGCTGACAGAAAAATTAAGGCATTAAAGAAAGAATGAATAAAAATGTATTGTAAATATGCAGTGGCATGCAGACACACTATCTACAGTTACGTGGTGTGTGCCCAGGCATGAACATTTCCTGGGCTCTGAGCTGATGCATGTTTTTTAATATGGAGTTCTGCATATTTTAGTGCAGGATTAATACTACGTATCCTGAAAAAAAAAACAGAAGAATGAACACCCTTCACGGAAACTGAATATTATGTTGTGGACATGCCTATAAAAGTATGATTGAGAATTGTATAAATAAGTGGCTTTATTTTTTATATATGACTTCACAGTTTACAAAACCATTTCAAATTTATTATCTCAGTTGATCCTTGAAATAACATACTTACCATAGTTACTGTTGTTACTGGGGTATAAAATGACAGAAAATGCCACCAAGTTAAGAAGTGGGGGTAGAGATGGGGCAGAGAAGAGCAAAGAAGGTCTTCTGACTTCTACTCTGGAGTATTTGTGTCTTCATCACACTGACACTGAGGAAATGTCACCTCTAAGTATACTGCCATTTAGCTAGAAGATTTAATTACATGTCTATTTCTTGATTCCACAAATATTATCAATTTTATACCAAGCATCCTGCTAAATTCTGTACATATAATGAAAAAACACAAAACAAAACCTGTCCTTGTTCTTATAAAAGTTACAGACTAGTTTATTCCGCTAGTTAATGGGTTTCTGAGGTCTGGGTATCTGCATGGACAATGGGGCCAGTTTATTAAAAAATGGTGCAGTGGGAGAGGGGCAGTTTAGAAAGAAATGATTATAAATTCAGGCTTGGATACATGGATTCAGGAGTCTTTCAAATAACCAAAAATAGATGTTAAATAGGTAGGTGGACATTGGCTAGGTGAGTGGATGTGTATAGAAGTGTAGTGTATGATCATGTACATGTGTTGCACCCTTTTACAGGTGTAAGATCTATGTAGCTTTGTAAGGTAAAAGTATGAAGTCTACTCTTAGTACAGTGTTGGTATACATTTGCATAAATTTATTAAACAATAAAATTAAAGAAATAAAAATGCATGGATAAATGCAAGAACAAGACATGGATGTGTGAGCAGGTATATATGTACATACACACATATCTCTCAAAGCCAAGTCTATGTAAGTTAAAGTGGTATGGGAAAATGGAATATACCTTTCCTGCTCTGTATTAAACTCTTGGTACTCAGTAAACATTTCGCAAATAGAACTTCCTATTGTTAAATCATCATAAACTATTTTCTTCTGCTTACCTCTCCAGTAAATTTAAAACTAGGAAAATAGTGTTAAATGGTCAAAATACTCCAGCATAAAGGCTTCCCTGGTGGCTCAGATGGTAAAGCATCTATCTGCAGTGCGGGAGACCCGGGTTTGATCCCTGGGTCAGTTAAGATCCCCTGGAGAAGGAAATGGCAACCTACTCCAGTACTCTTGCCTGGAAAATTCCATGAACGGAGGAGCCTGGTAGGTTACTGTCCATGGAGTCTCAAAGAGTCGGCCACAACTGAGCAACTTCACTTTCACTTTCAAAGA
This sequence comes from Cervus elaphus, assembly GCF_910594005.1. Classification (NCBI taxonomy): domain Eukaryota; kingdom Metazoa; phylum Chordata; class Mammalia; order Artiodactyla; family Cervidae; genus Cervus; species Cervus elaphus. The sequence goes on along the minus strand of NC_057833.1, from coordinate 27,683,742 downwards.
ATACAAAGGAGGATAGCATGTTACCTTTTTTTGTGATTCACGTTCAACTATGAAAAAAATTTACATGAAAAATATACCACATTTAAAATTAAATGCAATGAAACTAGAACACTTTCTAACACCATACACAAAAATAAACTCAAAATGGATTAAGATCTAAATGTAAGACCAGAAACTATAAAAACTCCTAGAGGAAAACATAGGCAAAACACTCTCTGACATAAATCACAGCAGGATCCTCTATGACCTACATCCCAGAGTAGTGGAAATAAAAGCAAAAATAAACAAATGGGACATAGTTAAACTTAAAAGCTTTTGCACAACAAGGAAACTATAAGCAAGGTGAAAAGACAGCCTTCAGAATGGGAGAAAATAATAACAAATGAGGCAACTGACAAAGAATTAATCTCAAAAATACACAAGCAGCTCCTGCAACTCAATTCCAGAAAAATAAATGACCCAATCAAAAAATGGGCCAAAGAAGTAAACAGACATTTCTCCAAAGAAGATATACAGATGGCTAACAAACATGAAAAGATGCTCAACATCACTCATTATCAGAGAAATGCAAATCAAAACCACAATGAGGTACCATTACACGCCAGTCAGGATGGCTGCTATCCAAAAGTCTACAAGCAATAAATGCTGGAGAGGGTGTGGAGAAAAGGGAACCCTCTTACACTGTTGGTGGGAATGCAAACTAGTACAGCCACTATGGAGGACACTGTGGAGATTCCTTAAAAAACTGGAAATAGAACTGCCATATGACCCAGCAATCCCACTGCTTGGCATACACACTGAGGAAACCAGAATTGAAAGAGACATGTGTACCCCAATGTTCACCGCAGCACTGTCTATAATAGCCAGGCCATGGAAGCAACCTAGATGTCCATCAGCAGATGAATGGATAAGGAAGCTGTGGTACATATACACAATGGAATATTACTCAGCCATTAAAAAGAATACATTTAAATCAGTTCTAATGAGGTGGATGAAAATGGAGCCTATTATACAGAGTGAAGTAAGTCAGAAGGAAAAACACCAATACAGTATACTAATGCATATATATGGAATTTAGAAAGATGGTAATGATGACCCTATATGCAAGACAGCAAAAGATACACAGATGTATAGAACAGTCTTTTGGACTGTGTAGGAGAGGGTGAGATTGGGATTATTTGAGAGAATAGCATTGAAATATGTATATTATCATATGTGAAACAGATCGCCAGTCCAGGTTTGATGCATGAGACAGGATGCTCAGGGCTGGTGCACTGGGATGACCCTGAGGGATGGTATGGGGAGGGAGATGGGAGGGGGATTCAGGATGGAGAACACATGTACACCCATGGCTGATTCATGTCAATGTATGTCAAAAACCACTACAATATTGTAAAGTAATTAGCCTCCAATTAAAATAAATAAATTAAAAAATTAAATGCAAGAGCTCTATGTAATTCCTTCCTTGCAACATTTTGTTAATAATGTACTATAAGATATCTGTGTGAATAAAAGTATTTTTTTCTTTAAAAAGAGTGTGTTTTTGGTTTTTTTTGCCAAGAAAAGGACTCTCTTTAGCCCACAATTGCATGTGATCTCACCGTATGACTAAATGACTAAGAGAGTTGTTTGTGTTGACTAGGTAGCATATTACAATCACTCATCGGTAGAATGGCCATGTGTTCTAGTTTACACAGTCCCAATTGATACCACTTGCCCCAACACAATTATCAATAGCACCTTTTCCCCCCTTTTCAAAAATGTCCAAGTTTGCATGATAAATTATTTGCTCACCATATATGTGAAATTCTTTTTAAAAAATAAAAAATCCTCAACTTTTATCCAGTTAGCCTAAGTCATGGGTCATTTCAATTTGGGGACAATAACCTGTTTATTCTAAAAGGTACCTCTGGTTTGGTCCCTTAGTTAAGAACTGCTGAGTTAAAGTTCATCAAGTTACAGAAATAAAGAAGCATTTGGTGGCAGATATTCATATGCTGAATTCACAACAAGGGCAACTGGATGGCTAGTCTGAAAATAGTTTGGTGATATCTTTATGGAAGGAAAATAAGAAATTTTGATTCATCAAATGTCTAAACCTGAAGTTGTGAAAACTACTTCAGTTGTGACAGGTGAGTGGTATGTTGCTCATAATAATATGGTTCAGACAATAAATGTATGCCTTACTTAGGTGAGTCTCATCTAAAAGTTCAGTCAACTGACTTTGCATTATTTTGACCTAATATAGAGCTGATTATTAAAACAATTCCATATAAACAATATTATTTTTCATTCTTTAAAGTTTTGTTTTGTAAATTTTCCAAGAATATAAATACACAGATTTTATGTAGTATCCTTCCCACTAATCTAATAAAAATAAGTATTCTACTTCATGATTTTAAATAAAGATGTTACATTTATTGATATTTGTTTTATGATATTTAAAATGTTATATTTATTGATAAATAAACATGATATAATATTTATTTTTGTTCTAACAAGAATTTTGTTTCAAGATTTTAGACTGTGAATGACAAGTAAAACTTCTTGCCTGCTTTCTCCTCATCTGAGAGCTCTCTCTTATAAATAACAAGAATCTATATTTTAAGTTAAGTAGTGGGTCAGGGTTAGGAGGGGATTCAAGAAGCATTTGAGTGTTCATCCTCTCTACATTCCTTGCATCTTTCCTCCCTTCAATCTGATTCAGTAACTATCCAGCCCACAAAGGCCTGCAAATATGCAGATATCCTTGCCTGCTTAACTGAGCTCTTTGCAGACCTACACCAACACCCCTCGCTGGTCACTCCTTAGGACTAGGATGCGAACACCAGCATATAGTCCATTCTGCTGCCCCTTTGCCTAAGAAAGGGGCTACAACTAGATGCAGAAACAGGCATGATGCCACTTGGGTAGGGAATTTCAGGTTCAGGTACACACAGAATGCAGTCTTGGGGTAGGGGAACAGTAGGATTCACCTGGGCCCAATTATAAGGGAATCACTTGGCCATGGAACCCTGGTTACCTTGCATATCTTTACATAGGCCATGTGGGCAAGGCTTAATCACCTAGGTCATCTAAGTCCTGATCAAACACGATGTTATTCTCTGAAAACATGAAAACATAGGAGGCATCAGAGGAGGTGCTACAAAGATCATTTCTTTCCCATCTCCCTATCTTCTCAAGATGCTGTCATGAGATAACGTCTCATTTTCTGGGTTTTGTTGAGGTATGAAGCTTTCTCTCTCCCCATGCTCTTTCGCTTGGAGGATAGCTACAGGCTATAAACTGCTTAGTCACAGCACAGAAGCATCCCAGCCACAACGTTTGCCAGGACTCATGCCATTTCATGACATCATCCAGTGCTTTTGGTTTCAGTATCATCCTGGGGACCAAGGCATGTGGAGAGCTGGCACCTTGGTGCATCCTGCTTTTGCTCTCTATACAAGTAATAAGCTGTCTGAATTTTGAAGAGCTTGCCCTTTCTTTATAGGTTGAGTCTTTCAACCTTCTTGACTTCATGGATGAGAAGTGTAACTACAAGAGGCCGGAGCAGGGTCCAGGAGTAAGGGCCCCGTTGCCAGATCTCAAGAAGGACTGCCTTAGAGGTAGCAGCTCTCAATGAATGAGAGAGAGCTGAGTATAGAGAACTGATTGTGTGTGGATCCCACTCAAAAAGAAATGACACTACAACTTAAAGCCAGGAGAAGATAGAATTTATTTGAGCGTATTTATGTCATGGTTTTTATTGAATAGGAAAACTGAAAAAGAACAGTTTGCAAAACATGATATTGGTCAGCATGAAAATTAGGAAAGTATTTACTATAATACAAGAATATTTTTTAAAAGTAGTACACAGAAAAAAAAGTTGCAACACAGTATATCCTATGTGAGCCTGATTTTGTAAAACAAAAGCATAGATTGAAAACTAGTAGTTTTCTTAAAAAAAAAAAAAAATGCTGTTGAAAATGACCATAATTACCTTTGTAATTAGAAAAGGAATAAATACAAAATGGATAAGTGTAAAAGGGATAACTATATAAATACAAAAATGGCCAGAAGAGACATTAAAGTAAGAGAGAGATAAACAAGGTAATATTTAGACAAATGAAATATTGAAAACTAATTCAGTGGCATGTTGATTTTAATTAAGATTTTAAACATTTACTTACATTGCTGGATTTTACCATAAATGAAATAAAAAATAAAATAATTTATATGCTTTCCAAATTACTGACCTAGTGAAATTGTTGAGTATCACTTCATATTTTAATTAGCTCCTTTATTCTAGGACTACCTGCTTTACCCGCTGTCTCTAAATAGATTGAAGGCATGCATTCTAGAAATTTTGTAAGCAAATGCTGACAGAGAGGAAGGGGCTACGTAAAATGTAGGTTGTTGAGCTGTGCCTTAAGAATTCGGATTCAGTCAGTCCGAAGCGAAACACAGGATTCCGCTTCCCAAAAGATTTAGATGCTGAACATCTGGGAAACATTGGGCTAGTCAAAAAGTTCATTCAGGTATTTCCATTAGTTCTTATAGAAACACACAAATGAACTTTTTGAACAATCCAATACTTAGAAAGATTTTGAATGAACAAAAGAACTCTAATTAAACATAAATATACATAATTCTACACATTTGGTTTAACCAAATGTTTGAGTTTCTTGAAGTCATGTACTTTTAACCAGTGCCTTCTTCAGTTACTTCACACTGATATAATCATTGGTACATTTATCTAAGAATACACCCTAATTTTTTTTTCCTTTCCAAAGAGAAAGCAAAGCCTGGGAGAGTTTATAAGCCATGCATGCTCTTCTTCTTAATGAGTCTTTATGCTTATTGAGAAACTTACAAACAGGAGAATATTATTATTATTATTATTTTTACTTGCTCAGTTGTGTCCAATTCTTTGTGACCCCACATACTGTAGCCCCCAGGCTCCTCTGGCCATGGAATTCTTCATGCAAGAATACTGGAGTGAATAGACATCGCCTTCCCCAGAAGATCTTCCTGACCCAGGGAACAAACCTGGGTCTCCTGCATTGCAGGCAGATTCTTTACCATCTGAGCCACCAGGAAAAGCATACCCCTCCTTAATGTTGAGGCAGGAAAAAAGGCGAATAGCATAAAGTCAGATACTCTTGTCCCTTGTCCCAGACCCTCCACATCTGGTCTTATTCTAAATCACCCTCACCCTGACTTGCTGAATGACTGATGGTGGAGTGGTCTTGCTTGTGATCACTGTTTATCCACTTTCCATTTTCTTCATCCTTCTGTTTCCCACAATTATTAAAGTCTACTTCCACTTAAAGCTATTTTGAGATCCATTTTCTTCTTAAAACTTGCCTATTTAACAAATCAAACCAATTTATCCTACATTTGAACTCTATTGTGTTTATTAGCAACATGACATATGCATAGCTCATGTAGAATTTATGTGCTCAAGGAGACATTCAGGGGTCCAGTTGGATGTGGGGAGTGACAATGAGGGGTTGGTCACAGAGCAAGTTAATACACTCTTCATTCATTTATTGTGACTTCATTTTATTATTCAGTCATTCAGTTTCCCCACAATTCTCTGTTGAGCACCTACCACATACCAGGAATGCTTCTGAGTACTGACAACACAGCAGTCAACAGAATACCCAAGGTGCTTATATTCTAATGAATGCAGATAAACATTAAATAAAGAAATATATAAAAAATACCACCAAGAAAGAAAACTACAGACCAATAACACTGATGAGTGTAGATGCAAAAATCATCAACCAAATACTAGCAAATCAAATTTGAGCTGTTAACCATATGTTAAAAGGATCATATTCCATGATCAAGTGGGATTTACCTCAGGGATGTAAGGAGTTTTTTTTTTTAATATCTGCAAATCAATCAGTGTGATACACCACATTTGCAAATTGAAGACTAAACATCATATGATCTCAATATGTGTAGAAAAAGTTTTTGATAACATTCAACACCCACTTATGATAAATCCTCTAGAAAGTATAGGGAACCTAACTCAACATAATAAAGGCCATACATGACAATCCCACAGCTAATATTATTGTCAAGAGTGAAAAACTGAAAGAACTTCCTCTAAGATCAGGTACAAGACAAGGATGCCCTCTCTTACAACTTTCATTCAACATAGTATTGGAGGCAAAAGACCTATAGTCTGAAAACAATCAGATTCAGATGAAAGAAATCAAAGATGATACAAACAGATAGAAAGATATACCATGTTCTTGGATTAGAAGAATCAACATTATCAACATGACTATACTACACAAGGCAATCTACAGATTCATGCAATTCATAATAAGTTATGGATTGTGTTTTTTCTAGAACTAATTTTTAATTTGTGTGGAAATATAAAAGACCTGGAAAAGCCAAAGCAATTCTAAGAAATAATAGTGGAGCTGGAGGAATCAATCTTTCCAAGTTCAGACTATACTACAAAACTGCAGTCATTCATACAGTATGACACTGGCACAAAGACAGAAATCTAGATCAATGGGACAGAATAGAAAGCCCAGAAATAAACCCATGAACATATGGTCAATCAATCTGACAAAGGATGAAAGAATATACAACGGAGAAAAGACAGTCTCTTAAATAAATTTTTCTGGGAAAATGGGAGAGTTACATGTAAAAACCTAACAGGACATTCTCTAACATCACACACAAAAATAAGCTCAAATGGATCAAAGACCTAAATGTAAGATTGGAAACTCTAAAACTGTTAGAGGAAAACATAGGCAGAACACTCTGACTTAAATTTCAGCAGTATCTTTTTTCAACCTATCTCCTAGAGTAATAAAACTAAACAAATAGGGTTTAATTAAATAAAAAACTTTTGTGCAACAAAGAAAATCATAAACAAAACTAAAAGACAATCCACAGAATGGGAGAAGATATTTGCAAATAATGCAACTGACAAGGGATTAATCTCCAAAATTTACAAAGAGCTCAATATCAAAAAACAAACAACACAATAAAAAAAAAAAAAAGGCAAATCTAAAGAGACATTTCTCCAAAGAAGACACACAGATATCTAAAAAAGCACATGAAAATATGGGCAAAATTGTTAGTTACTAGAAAAATGCAAATCCAAAGTATAATGAGGTATCACCTCACATCAGTCAGAATGGTCACTATAAAAAGTCTACAAAAAATTAACACTGGAATGAGTGTGTAGAAAAGGGAACCCTCCTTCACAGTTGGGGGGAATACAAATTGATAGAATCACTATGGAGAACAGTATGGGGATTCCTTAAAAAAATAAAAAATAGAGCTACCACATGATCCAGCAATACTACCCCTAGGCATATACCCAGAGCAAACCATAATTCAAAAAGACACATGCACCCTAGTTTTCAGTGCAGCACTGTTTACAATAGCCAAGACGTGGAAGCACCTAATGTCCATCAACGCAAGGATGGATAAAGAAGATGTGGTACATATATGCAAAGGAATATTACTCAGGCATTAAAGAGAAATAATTTCATTGCAGAAACATGGAAAACCTTGAGATTATCATACTAAGTGATCTAATTTAGACAGAAACATGATATCACACTTACGAGAAATCTAAAAAAGATACAAATGAACTTATTTACAAAACAAACAGATTCACAGACATAAAAAACAAATTATGGGTAACAAAAGGGAAAGGGGGAGAGAAATAAACTAGGAATTTGGAAATAACAGATACACACTACTATATTTAAAATATATTATCAACACGGACCTACTGTATAGCACAGTAGGTACTCTACTCTACTCAATACTCTGTAACATTACTCTGTAACGGTCTATATAGGAAAAGAATCTTATAAAGAATGGGTATAGGTATATGCATAACTGATTCACTTTGCCATGCACCTGAAACTAACTAAACATTGTAACTCAACTGTAGTCCAATATAAAAGAAATTTTAAAATAACAGTAAACCAAAAAGGACCTATTATGTAGCACATGGAGCTCTGCTCAATGTTATGTGGAAGCCTGGACAAGAGGGGAATCTGGGGGAGAACTGATACATGTATATATATGGCTATATCTCTTTGTTGTTCACCTGAATCTGTCACAGCAATATTAATTGGCTATATCCCAATATAAAATTTTTTTCAAAAAATGACAGTAAAAATACTGCAAATTATTATAGATACTTATTAAATGTTTCCTGATGCCAGGTACTATTTTATGTGCTCTGTGTTAACTCACAACAATTTAAGAATTATTATTTTCCATTTTACAGATAAGGGACCTAGGCACAGAAAGTTTCAGGAACTTGCTCAAGGTCATAAAACAAGCAGTGGAAGCAAAGATTTAAATCTAGGCATTCTGGATCTAGCATTCACCCTTTTAAGTCCTCACTATACCTCATCATCAGTAATAAAAGCATGTGTTCTGAAGAAAAATAAAGCACAGTATGTGGGACAGAGTAACGAAGAAAAAGGGAGGCCAGAGAAGGCCCCTCCAACATTCAATTTTATAACCTAATGAAATAAGTCAGGTGAAACTCAATTCGAGTTTCTATTAAAGTTGAAGTAAAACATAACCTGGGCTTCCCTGGTGGCTCAGTGGTAAGTCGCCTGCCAATGCAGAAGACAAGAGACAAGCAAGGGTTTGATCCCTGGGTCAGGAAGATCCCCTGGAGAAGGAAACGGCCACCTACTCCAGTATTCTTGCCTGGGAAATCCTGTGGACAGAGGAACCTGGAGGGCTACAGTCCATGGAGTCACAAAGAGTCAGACATGACTTGGCAACTACATGACAACATACAGAGACATATTTCAACTGGAGATCATGATGCCAAACATAACTGCACTTGAGAAACTCTGCACTTGTTGAAGGGATCCATGTCAAAAGTAGGTACATCCTATTTCTGTGGCCTTCTAAGGGTACAGAAGTGGTTCTGGGGCTCCACATGAGGGAGCATGGGGTTAGAAAAGGGAACAATTGTCAGATCAAGTAAACCAGACAAGTTGAAGGGTGGAGATCATATACTACAGTTTAAAGCTATTTGAAGAGATAGTGGTATTTTCTTCAGGATATGAGGGAGCAAAGATGAAACTAACAACACATTCCTGGCAACCACCATCTCATTAGAGCCATTACCATACAATGGAGCCAGAACCAGGGACTCCTTTCCATCACCTCTTTATTTCCTCAACTATCCCTCCTCTTTCCCTCCAATCCTAAATGAAAAGAGGTGTCACATGGCCTGATCACATTACCACTTCTTCCTTTAAAACTATGGGCCACTGTCTTCAGCTCATGATGATTGGAAAAGAACAGGCAAATCTAAAATATTGAGATTGCATTAATAAACTGAAGTAACAGAGTTACGGAGTCTCTCCTAAGGGACTATTAGAGGAAATACTAGAGAAGCCAATGGCAACCCCCTCCAGGATTCTTGCCTGGAGAAATCCCAGGGACAGAGGAGCCTGGTGGGCTGCCCTCTATGGGGCTGCACAGAGTTGGACACGACTGAAGTGACTTAGCAACAGCAGCAGCTGCAGAGGAAATACAGTTGAAAGCAGTGATAAGAAAAATGAAACTTCACCCAATTTACTTCTGAATGCATTTAGACTCCTAAATAACTTGGTGACACAATTGAGAAAAAGCTGTAGTAAAATGTCATGAAAAAAGTTGGAGGCAGTATTTTAGTTTTGGGTAGTCAGGTAAACCTCAAAAGAGGAAAATTTTGAGCTCAGATATTTGAACATAGTGAGGAAGTAAAACATGCAAACATCTGGAAGAAGCTTCCTGGTAAAGAATTTTTAAAAAATTCTGGCTATTGGTTGACTGATTGATTGGTTTATGTCATATTTGTATCTGTGATAGAAATTCCATATGGGTGATGCCTGTCTTGACACTGTAATATGGAAATAAGGTCTTGAGAACATTTGGTACATGGAGGACATTCACAAGCAATGAGCAATAAAAGTTTTGATAAAAATAAGAAACCAATTTTCCAAATTTTAATAGAATACTCACCATATAAATACCACTAACACATTTGTAAGAAATTAGTTTGTATAGAATACAGCAAAGAATTAGATATATTCTCAATGCAAAATGGCATTTAGTTTCAGGATTAATTTTGTTCTAATGTATTTAATAGTCTTCTAGAATATGTAATTTTTAACTATTTAAAATTGCAGTATTAATTTAATGGACTATTTTGAAGTCATTAATGTCATGAATTTGAAGAGTATGGATATATATTAGGTAATATATTTATTGAAAATTAAGACAAAAATGTAAATGAAGAAAAATGAAAAAAGATATTATCATTCACTCCAGAGTCCAAGAATTTGGAAATTTTATATTTTGTTTACATTTCAATGATTTTAAAATTATCTACAGTCAATTTGTGGGGGAGGAGCATAGTGTGTGTGTATGTATATATATGCATATTTATGTATATAATTCCTAACACATTGACTATGCACAATCTTTTAATTCTTCAGTGAAACTAAATGTGTTCAAATATAGTAGCTAACAGAAAACTCTGCAATTTTATACTTCCTTAAAGATTTATACTATTTTATACTTCCTTAAAGATTTATATTAATACAGATAAGATTACCCGCTAAGTTTCTTAAATTTACAAGGAGTTTCTTGATTTATAAGGAGTTATTCAGAATTTATAAACTAATTTTGCAAATTCCACACAGTGCTAATTGTAAATCAATAACTCTAATCTTAAAGTAGAAGAAGTTTGTTTTAACTCTTTGCTTGGTTCTTGGGAATGCAGAAACTAAAAACCCCATCAAATCTGCCCTGAAGCCTTTTAAACTTGCTTTTATTTTTGACTCTGTTTTATCATTCACTAGTCTCCATGATGTGGAACACAACTGTCAAAGTAAGTGCTTGAATTTCAGATCAGTCATTTGCCTCATTATGACATGCATTTATAGGAATCAAACAAAAGATGAAAAAACATTAAGAGATATCTTAATTTTGAGGAAAGCAACAAAATTCATTTATATGCAACTTGTGCACTAAGGTAATATCTATAACAAAACTTAACAGACTGAAGTACCATTCTCCTTAAAGGTCCATTTTTAAATGAGAGGAAAGCATAGCTAGCAGCAAACATCTTATTAAACAACAAGTGTGCAAATCCAAAACGCAGAAGCCTCTAGGGCCATGTTAATTATCTCAGGGTCGCAGGCATTAAGAGTACTGTCTGGCAGTTTCTAAGGCAGTCAGATGGCAGTGCCAGCTCACAAGCATCCCCAAGGTCTTGCAGTTACAGCACTGTCATATTTCAAATGACAGGTAATACTTATGAACACGCCGACTCTAACCTCCTCAATTATAGTCAATGTCAAGGTTTTACAAATGGAGGAACTACTAATTTCTATCATATATATTGCCTGACAAAAAGTAGTTTATAAAAATAAGTGTTTAAAGCATCTACTGGAAGGTGCTAAAAATTTTTTTGGAATGTTCACACCAAGATTCTTTGACCATTTTTCTTCCTGGGGGTGGAAAACATATTTTCTTTTATAATAAGGATCATTTTTGTAACATTTATAGCACAAGAAAACTTTAATGCAGTTTAATGGGTCTGAATGCTGCTTTCCTTGCCTATAAAGACATGTTATCACAAGATATTTCAAGTTAGATTTAATTCATTTTCAATATAAAATTATATTAGGAATGTATACTTATTTGATATATAGACACGTTATTTCATCAAATTACATTTTTCCTACTTTTTACTAGGATGACATTTTTCTGTCTTTCAGTTTGCTTGTAAAAATTTGCAACTGATGTGCTGGGTCTGTTAAGACCTCTTCTTTCCAGCTTTTGTTCTACTTGTAAACCCCCTTAATAGACCACAGAGACTCACTCGGATGTCAGCCTGTGTTTCCAGTAATCCTCACATGACTCAACTATTGACAAGGAAAAAGAACTCTCACTTAGAATCAAGTTTAATATTCCAAATTGTTAAAATTAAAGCAATGTGCCTGAGATTAAGCTCCAGGGAAAATGTTACCTTCACCTGAATGGACATTGCTAAGGGAAGTATTGGGATTCTATGGTGCAGGAAGGCTGAATTATGCTTCAAAGTTTTTGATGAGTAGCTGGAAAGACAACTTTCATCTTCCATAGAAAGTTATCAATCAAGGGTTCATAAACCATTGACAGTCTTCAAATGTGAAACTGCATGCATATTTCGTCTTTATACAAGCATGCATAGTTTTCTGGGGCGAGTGTATAATATTCATCCATTTCGAACAGGAATCTATAACTCCACAATTTAAATTATTAAAATATATATGGGACTTTTTATTCCCTAAGAATATTCATATAAATGAAAAATATAGAAACAGATTGAAATGAGACTCATTTAAAAACAGATTAAAGTGAGAGACTCAAGACTCAACTAAGAGTTTCAATTTGCAAATCACAGAATATTGATTTTTTCCAAAACCTGTTTGATAAAAAAAGCACTGAGAGTTGAAGTAGTTAAATATTATACTTATTTAGATTCTGATTATGTGCTTATATGTTTTTAGAACATTTATTTTATGAATTTAACACTATTTAGGAAACATCAACATTCCTTTAATAATTTAGAAGACATTCTAATTTTTTTTGAAGTATAAAAGACCTTAGATTATAGGGAAAACAAACTTCTGAGGTAATATTTTCATGAAAATCTTTAATATTTACTTGAAAATGCATTTTAAATATCTGAAATCTTGGTCTGAATTAATGAACCTCATACAGTTACCTCTGGTCCTGAGAATAATACAAAATTAGCTTAAAAATCCTGTTCTGTCACGGAGACATTAGAAGTCTTAATTCTGTCTTTGATTGTGTGTCAAAGATGTAACAATCGTTCTTAGGAATGGATTTAGAGATTTTCATATTTTAAGGTGAGTAAAAATGTAAAATAAGGAAATGATTAAATCATAACAGTGTCTGCTATTTTGGGTATAAGTGTTTCTACCTTGTGATAAATATATTTCAGACTAACTTCCCCTCAGAGTAAAAGATGCTTTTACAATCGCTTTGGTTTGTTGAAGCAGAAGAAATTGGTGACTCAAACATACCAAGGAAGAAGATGAGGATCACCTCACCTTGTTTCTTTTTGATTGGCACAGGAAACCTTTTACTCTGTTAAGTGATACCTGCTCTCTTTGCAGATATGGAGAAGCTCACATCTAGATTGCAAAGTTTCTGCAGGTTAATTTCAGCTTTTGGCTAAAATGCCCTTGTTTGTATTGACTTGCATTGCCTTCTTACAGGCGAATAATTCCAGATATAGTTTTAGGTCAGTTCCATCTAGATACAAGATAAAGGTTTCAAAAACAAATGAATAGAAGCCACTTTACTTTAGCTAGGTGATCAAAATAAATGCCTGCTCTGACCCGAAAGCTTAAAAAAACAACCATTTGCCATTTCAAGGTGTTGCACATGAGCCTGGGTCATTGCCAAAAATATGAAATTCTAAGTAAGGGTAAGCAAAGTACTCCCTACCAGTGTTTTATCTTTCCCATATCCTTTTAGACTAAAAATATACTATATTTAAGACTAACTTTCAACAGCATATATATTCTCCTTATGGAATAAAGAGAGAGATTGTGAAGCCAAAGGATTTGGAGAAGAACATATTAAATGCTCAAATTATCTTAATTTGGAATTAACATGGTCTCATCAGGGTTATCAGAGCTAAATTTTTATTGTCATTTAAGCATCTGGTCACAAAGCCTTTTCAATTGAGCTAATTATAGTACATAATAAAGCCACACTTTTTTTTCTGTAACTGTCCTGATTTGGTAGAGAATTTGTGAGATGTGTTTGCAGTTGAAACTGGAATGCAATTTTGGGGCTCATATAGTATTTTTCCACCTGTGCTACTTTGGATCTGGAACCATTTAAGAAGTTACTGGTGTATAACTTCATTTTTCATCAACTGGCACTAATTTTATTCTTTTATTAGATATATTTGCACCTGCTATAATCAAAAGCAACACACATGAAGTGAACATATGAAGATTTTGTTTCATGGAGGAACACAGTGTCCTGTGTTTGCATGCCACATGTGTGTGTATAAGGCAAACTGTTAATATTTTTTCCAAGTGTGGCACTTGAAATAAAGAATACACAAACCCAAATTCTCCAAATCCATCCACTCATCCTTCACTGAAATAGATGCAGAAATAATGCTGATGCTTGGAGGTTCCTATTGGGATCATTGCCATATGCAGAGGATTCCATATGCTAGGGACAGAGGAAACGCTGAAGGCCGAGTTCAGCCTGTTCTGTCAGGCAGGCTCATGAGTTTTCAAAAGAATCCACTGGAATCTCTGTAGGTGTGCTCCCCAGTGCACCGCAGTCACCGCCAGCCCTTACTGCCACACACCCAGCCTCATCTGGTGTTTGAGCTGCTTTGCACCTGATGATATTGGAGTTAGGTACCTCTGTTAGGCAGTCTTTCCCCCTTAACTTTAAACCATAGATGATTTTTCATCTTTAATGGGAAGACAGTACTTTCCCAGTGAGTTGGCAATTTGGACTTCCCTAGTTTCCTGCCCACTTGTAGCCAAATACTTATCTCTTGCTCATTCTTCAAAACTGCCACTGACCTCCAAATTACATGAGACTGTGCCTAGAGGTGCGTATTTTCTCATCAATAGCACCTGGAAGTTTATGAGCCTATGCAATCTGCACAATCAAATTTTTTGTCAGTAAAGAATTTTTCTTCTATTGTTAATAATCCATTTGTTAGAATGGCTAGAGGGAGATAGAATCAAGATGGAGAAATGGTAAAAACAGACTTGAATTTTCCCCTAAAAAACTTTTCAGATTCTCCAGTTTCTCCATTAAAAGAAATAGTTCTAGTGTCTTCTATTAAAATAATATTTTTGCAATCTTATGCACTTAACATTTATAAACTCCTTTCTTTATTCATCTGAAGACACCTCTTGACCAAATTTGGAAATCTATAGTTATAAAACGTTTAGAAAGTTTCCACAATAACACCAGCAGCTGCCAAAACTGTGTACTTTAAACACTTCATTTAATATATACAATGACCCTATGGGAGATACCTCTTTCTGATGAACAAATACAATCAAGAGGAGTCAAGTAGCCTGATGTAGATCATGCAAGAATACAGTAGAGCTAGAGCTTGTTCCTAAAGGAAATAAACCCTGCATATTCATTGGAAGGACTGATACTGAAGCTGAAGCTCCAATACTTTGGCCACCTGTTGGGAGGAGCTGACTCTTTGGAAAAGACCTTGATGCTGGGAAAGACTGAAGGCAAAAGGAGAAGAAGGTGACAGAGGATGAGATAGTGTCACCAACTCAATGGACTTGAATTTGAGCAAATTCTGGGAGACAGTGGACAGAGGAGTCTGGTGTGCTACAGTCCACTGGGTCACAAAGAATCAGACAAGACTTAGTGACTGAAGAACAGTGACAAGAGTTGGTGTATGTTTGACTTTAAAGGTGGTTCTCTCCACCACCCAACATCATGTCTCATCATTTGACAGCTTTTCAGTGGGTGGTACTGGCCAAGTTTACCCATCCCTGACACAAGATACATACACATAAGCATCTTTTTCAAATACCTGTTGCTCATTCAAACCCTCATCACGACCCAGAGTTGAGTGAGATATTTTGCCATCCTCCATTGGAGATGCCCTAACATTATCTTTACATGAGTTTGAGCAAGAACAGGGAAGCCTGGTGTGCTGCAGTCCATGGGGTCGCAAAGAATCGGACACAACTGAGCAACTGAACAACAACATAAAAGCAAATCCCTGGATTATAGTCTGAATATCTAGAATCAAAAGCCATCATTATTATCAACTGAAGTGAATAAAGTGGAATGTAATTCAAATTCAGTTTTTGAAATGTAGCGTTTTAGTTATCTAACTTAAATCATCTCTAAAGGTAACAGATGCTTTTAGACACACATTTTCTCTTGTTCTTGTACCTAATAAACATTTTTATACGTGAAATCCCATTTGCATGCCTGCGTGGGTAGCTGTGCCACCCTCAGACTCATGTCCTTTATTGTTGCGTATCACTTAAGAATCACAGAGACTCGATTAGATCTCAGTTCTCCGAAATGTATGTTGCTCTGACAACAGAAAGCTGCTACCATCACGAGAGTGTATGCTATTCTGTCAACTTGTCTTCAGCTTATTAAAAAGAAAAATCGAAAAAAATATTAGTACTGCTCTTTTTCAGTCTTTTATCTTTTTTTCCCTAAACTATGAAAGTAAATGTCTTTAACTTTTTAAAAGTTCATGCCTTTTTCACTCTGGTACACACAATAATATTCTGAAAAAAGTGAAAAATTTTATCCTTACATAAGCCACTTAGTTTCTTATCCTCTGTTACAGGACTTCTAATCAAATTTACTATCAAGAAATAGAACAATTTTGCATTTTCTCTTTAAGAGATCACTCATGAATCGGGTTGCTTCTATTTCAAGCTACTATACAAAAGTTATTACTTTGGCCTTTTCACATTTTCATAGTTCACTCTTTGATGCTATTTAGTTAATTCAATTATTGTCATTTTTTTCTTTTCTTTTTTTTTTTTTTGCTACTTTTCTATTACTTGAGCTTTTGTCCTTCAAAAAAGCAGACTTTCATAACCATAACTGACAGCCATCATACTGTACTTTATGAGTCAAAATTTTAATACAAGCAAGTTTATTTTTGTCAGCTTTCTCAATGCTTCAACTTACAAAGATCATATAGGATATCTTTATAAAGAATTAAATGTTATTTATTTAGGTGTGAAAAATATTTTGATGGGCAGAAGATCATATTGAAAATGTTTCAGATAAAAATAAAAGTAGCTTAAGTCCAACCAATCAACCAACTGACAAAAATTAATTAAAAAAAAAAAAGTCTCACAACCCTCTTATCAGCAAAAACAACCAACTCTAGGTAATTTAGGATCTATTTGTGGTCTGAATGCTCATGTCCCCCCAAAATGGTACGAGGAAATCCTAGTGACCAATGAGACAGAGTGGTCTTTGGGAGGTGGTTTCTCTGGTGGCTCAGATGCTACCTTCTGGGCTCAGATAGCAAAGAATTTGCCTGCAATGCAGAAGACCCAGGATCGATCCCTGGGTTGGGCAGATCCCCCGGAGAAGGGAATGGCAACCCCCTCCAGTATTCTTGCCTAGAGAATTCCATGGTCAGAGGAGCCTGGTGGGCTACAGTCCATGGGGTCGCAAAGAGTTAGACACAACTGAGTGACTAACACTTTCACTTTTCACTTAGATAATAAAGTGATATCCTCATCAGTGAGATTAATGTTATCATAAAAGAGATTTCATAGAGCTCCCTAGCCCCCTATACCATGTGAGGATACTAGAAATCTGCAACTTGGAAGAGGGCTCTCTATTGACCATGCTGGCACCCTGATTTCAGATTTCTAGCCTCTAGAAATGTGAGAAATAAGTTCTGCTATTTTTAAGCTACTCAGATCGTGGTGTTCTTAGCCTGAAGGACTAAGGCAAGGTTCTTAAAAGGTATAAATTTGTGAGTTCTTCTATAGCAGATATAGAGTCATACCCCTTTTTATCCCCAGGGTCTAGTAGAGAGTCAGACCCAAGGTAGACACCCCACAAATTTTGAAAGGATGCATAAATGGATCACTTAAGATGATGCTAGTGGAAAATGTGCTTTGAGCCACTTTTCCCTAGTAAGATTGATTTCTACTGATCAATTGATATATTCCCAGCCAATCTCCCTTGGCCAAAGCATGCCTTTGAGAGTTGGCAGGCTAGGCCTTGGTGTTTAGTCTCTGGTCAGAAACAGAATCAAAGGTAGCTGGACTGTAAATGGTATTAATCTCTTGACCCTGGTCTTATTAACTCCATGCTTTAACTAACTGAGTTAACCAGCCATGGCTATAGGGAGCAGCAACGTTCATAACCTCTAATTATACCATTCTCTCGAACTGTCCAAATGTTATGGACTTGGATGAGAGGCACATTTGAAAAGACATTAATGGCATAGCATATGTTACATTGTAAGTCTGTTATCCAAGCCAAAATTAGAAGCCTTTTTTAGATATCCAGTGCTCTACTCTCTGAAATCCAGTAGTCTATTAAGGTCCTTAAAATTTCTATATTAGAACCTATAGCCCCCCACCAAATCCAGAAGCATTCTATTAATAGTCACATGGTATTTATTAGTACCCTTATAATATCCAACTTCTTCAAAGGCAAAACTTATTATCTTTCAATCAATGGATTTTACTGCATTGAATCTATCAATTAGAAAACAGTGATCAAATACCTATGAAAAAGGTTCACTTCCACATTCCTCCTGGATAAAAATTATGACAAATATTTGTTGTTTTCAAGGAATTTACAACTGAATATTAAAAAAATGAGGTGTACATACAGAAATGTAAGTACCCATCTCCCCCAAACACAACTGTCAGAGAACAATGTGATATGCAAGAAGGCACAGTAGGCAGTTTAGCAGGTAAGAAGGGCTGGATTCAGAAGACTGCAAATAAGATTACATGGAAAAACCTTGACAGTTTTATGTGTCTACATGTTCAATACGAAACACTTGAGGGGAAAGACAAACCACTGAATTCTTTATTATAGCGCGTATATCGATTTTTAATTATTCCCACTATATTATTGTCCCTAATACCTTGTGAGTTATTTAAGGATCATAGTTGGATTCTTTTTTATCTCTGGGTACCCAAGACATAGCACAGTACTGTGTTTTTTGTTAGTTCAACAAAATTTGTTCAGTTATTTATTGAACTTGAATACTTTGTGCCAGACGTTGGGAACAAAAGGTTTAACTGAAGAGACACGATCCCTGCTTAACAAGTTTATAGTCGCGTGAAAAAAAGAAGGCATGGTTGAAGGAATAACGGAGTGTTTTAGGCATGTCCAATGAACAGCGTCTGCTTCCCAACTCTTTCTCCTTTAGATCACAAACTTCTTTTGGAGACTCTGGTGCATCATCTTTCCACCAACTATTATGAAAATGCAGGAAAGTTCATCTCCTATTCTTCTGTTTTATCCCTACCAGTCAAGAAAGTCCAGCCAAGTTGTATGTTCTAGGTCAATATTTTGAAAAGGATAGTGGTTTTCTTTCCCCCCAGAGACAAAACGTATTACAATACTGAATATGTTTTTGCAAACCACACTGTCTGGAGGTGCTAATATCTTTCCTGGGGGTAGGTAGCCCTGGCCAGGAATCCTAGAGGCAGAAGCCATTTGGAGAGAGTATGAGAAACAAGAGAAACCAGGTAGTTCAGATATTCACCCTGAAGAGCTGAAGTGTCTTTGGAGGTGTGTGAACTGGGAGTGGCAGCATCAGAGTAACATTTTGAGATGGTAGTCTACCAGTTACACAGCCTATGTTGTTACAAATAAACTTAAGACAAGGAAGACCCTTAAGGACCCTACTGCAGTAGTTCAAGAGCAAACTTTCAATTGCCTAACCAATGATGGCTACATAGGTACTAGAATACAACTAAGGATTTTAGACTACGGCTGGGTAAAACGGTAGTGCCACAAAGGAAATCAGATCCACCAGGAAAAGCAGCCATTTGGAATTAGGAGAGAATAAGAGAATCGAGACAATAAGAGAACCGAGACAATAAGAGAATCAAGACAATAACTTATTTTTTTAAGTATAATTGAATGCAGTTACATAGAGTTCTATGATTAAAGCAGTGAAGATTGATCAGTTTAAAATTTACAAATGTCAAGTGTAAGCATGCTTTTCATGTTAAAGTTCTTCACAAATCTTACTATAAACAGTAACATTAGTGTTCAACAACTGAGAAGTAACCTCTGACTTCCTTGAAACAAGCAAGAACCAAGACCTACTAATCCTTCATATATACTACAGTAATATAAATCATGAAAGTGTTTATTGCTCAGTCAGGTCTGACTGCCAGGCTCTTCTGTCCATGGAATTCTTCAGACAAGAATACTGGAGTGGGTTGCCATTTCCTTCTTCAGGAGATCTTCCCAACCCAGGGATTGAACCCAGGTCTTCCACATTTCAGGCAAATTTTTTACCATCTGAGCCACCAGGGAAGCCACACTATAAATGATAACTTTTGAAATCTGGTACAATTAGTGCTGGACCCTAGGGCAGAATGTGGGCCCTGAATGCCAAATGCTTTGCATGCCCCAATAGAGTCTATGAGTTTCCAACATTCATTCATTCATCCATTCGCTCACATATGTGAACTGAATTCTTATTATGTATAATATATTGTGCTGGACTCTGGGATTTAGTAAGAAATAGGAGAGATGTGGTCCCTGCTCTCATGGAGGTCACATATTTCCTGGACTAAAAAACAACATCCTTTGTTTTTCCCAATGGCATACAATGAGAGCTTCTGCCTCCAGATGTCTCAGGCTGACACAGAAAATTATCAGGCATGTAAATTTTGGAAGTGACTAATTGAAGCCACATAACAAACAAACATTATAAATATACTGAGTAATATTTGATGCTGCAGAATGGACTCTGCCTCCTTATATCCATAGATTTGGGGAGCCCCGATTAATGCCATTTTAAAGTAGGATACAGATATGCTCTGCAACTGCTTCCATTGTCCCACAGGGGAAATGGAAGGAGAGAAGAAGCTAAAAATGATAAGTGGAATGAGATCATTGGGAAGCTCATAACTTAAGTTCATACCATTTGGTCAGTTTTCTAATGGCTCTAACTTAATGATTCAATTAGTTTCCTGGGAACAAGGATAAGTGCACGTTCAATGTTCTGTATCATATTACTGATGAGAATCTGCCAAAATCATGTCTAGCTGAAGCTTATGAGCAATGAAACTAAAAAATACTTTATAGTTGTTATAGTTCCACTATGAGTAGATAGATGAATACATGGTGGTTGACAATAAAAATAAGTAGAAATTATTACACAGAATTGTTTTCTCAATTATTTTCTTAGTGGATAATAATCATCTTCATCATCATTCAACACACTGAACATCTACCACATGTAAGGCAGATGCTGTGTTCAGCACTGTAAATGCGATAAAGATGACCTATGGTGTGTTTTACATCAACAACCTTGAGAGGCAACCTGATATAATTCAATAAACAGCAGTGTAGATCACATAATTTATACAAATGTTAAAAATATAAATCATGATAGAAATGATGTAACATTGTGCCATACAGTAGTCATGAGCAATGATGGAGACTATGGCGGTTCATTAGTTAAACTATATTTCACAAAATATAAAAGGAAATCAGGAGACTGCCTCTTTCCAGAAGATGAATAGGCAGAAAAAATGTTAAATGCTTTGGTGTGAACACTTGTCAAAAGAGATAAACCTCCAAGAAGATTACCATTTTAGTGGCCTGCCTTTTATGCAATGATTTTCCTATGTAAAGCTAATTATAACAATGGGTATAAAACACTGGTAGTTTGTGATGAGGGTGCTATGTAAATTTTTCATGTTCTTTTGAAATTTTCTGGCTCTTAAATTGTGAGGAATTACTTCTCTCATATATAGAGAAGACCATGTAGTGACACATTTCACTTTTAATAAGTTGAATGCCATGAAATGTGTGGTAGTAAAAGTATACCCCAGTTGATAAATAACTTTTATAATGATTAAGGTATGTGTGTACTTAGTGAGCTAGGGGTAACCAGAATTCAGTTCAGTTCAGTTCAGTAGTTCAGTCATTTTTGACTCTTTGCGACCCCATGGATGGTAGCATGCCAGGCTTTTCTGTCCATCACCAACTCCCGGATCTTACTCAAACTCATGTCCATCGAGTCCGTGATGCCATCCAACCATCTCATCCTCTGTCATCCCTGTCTCCTCCTGCCTTCAATCTTTCCCAGCATCAGGGTCTTTTCAAATGAGTCAGTTCTTCGCATCAGGTGGCCAAAGTTGTGCAGTTTCAGCTTCAGCATCAGTCCTTCAAATGAATATTCAGGACTGATTTCCTTTAGGGTGGACTGGGTGGATCTCCTTGCAGTCCAAGGGACTCTCAAGAGTCTTCTCCAACACCACAGTTCAAAAGCATCAATTCTTCGGTGCTCAGTTTTCTTTATAGTCCAACTCTCACATCCATACATGACTACTGGAAAAACCATAGCTCTGACTAGATGGACCTTTGTTGGCAAAGTAATGTCTTTGCGTTTGAATATGCTGTCTAGGTCGGTCATAGCTTTTCTTCCAAGGAGCATGTCTTTTAATTTTGTGGCTGCAGTCACCATCTGCAGTGATTTTGCAGCCCCCCAAAATAAAGTCTGTCACTGTTTCCATTGTTTCCCCATCTATTTGCCATGAAGTGACGGGACTGGATGCCATGATCTTAGTTTTCTGAATGTTGAGTTTTAAGCCACAGTTAGTCTCTACCATCAGGAAGCTTCCATAAGCCTCTTATCCTTATCCATCAGAGGGCAGACAGAATGAAAACCACAGTTACAGAAAACTAACCAAATTGATCACAAGGTCCACAGCCTTGTCTAACTCAATGAAACTATGAGCCATGCCGTGTAGAGACGCCCAAGATGGATGGGTCAATGTGGAGAGGTCTGACAGAATCTGGGCCAATGGAGAAGGGAATGGCAAACCACTTCAGTATTCCTGCCTTGAGAACCCCATGAACAGCATGAAAAGGCAAAAAGATAGGACACTGAAAGATGAACTCCCCAGGTGGGTAGGTGCCCAATACGCTACTGGATATCAGTGGAGAAATAACTCCAGAAAGAATGAAGAGATGCAGCCAAAGCAAAAACAACACCCAGTTGTGGTTGTGACTGGTGATAGAAGTAAAGTCCAATGCTGTAAAGAGCAATATTGCATAGAATCTGGAATGTTAGGTCCATGAATCCAGGCAAATTGGAAGTGGTCAAACAAGAGATGGCAAGAGTGAACACTGAAATTTTAACAATCAGTGAACCAGATTTAAGTTTACTTAATCCTCCATTCTCAATAGGCCATCAACCAATAAGTGGTTCACATCTGTTTATGAACATCCTGTTTCCTGTATCTTAAAACAAAAGCGAACTACATGTGCCATTCATAAACATTTCTCATATAATTCAACAATTAAAAAGTCAAACCTCTGGGCAGATAGCAGTAATAACATTCCCAGGCCAGATCCCATTACTTTGTGTATTTCATTTATGAAAAGTGGCTTGGCACCTGTCACTGTGCCTGCTTCTAGAGGTACCTGAAAAAGCCTAGTAAAATCACAAATATACAAGACTTTGTAAAGGCATGCCCAGTTCACCTTGTGTGTGTATTTGATGGATGCTTTATATACTAATTTTGACAGTGATATAAGAGCTGTGAACACGGAGGAGTCCTCCCCGTATATCTTTACTGCAAGTGGAAATACTGCTACTAAATGACAAGCTTGAGTCAGTATTTAGAATGATTGATAATTCTGAATACAAACATGGAGACCTCTTACCCAGAAGGTGGCATGACTGCACTGGATGCTGATATCGTTTTTGATGGGTTTTATGAGACCCTAAACAAGTGAGGGATGGTGTTGCAGGACCACCTTTCATATACTTGCCAGTCTGATTTCCTGCAGTAATGAACTTCAGAAACTGCTTACTAGCAAAAGTCATGTAACATAAGGAATGCACATGTGTCCAAAATCTGCCCAGGGAAGATAGAAGAGGCTGGCTAATGTGCTAAGGTGAATTTTTTCTTTATTCTGAACCAGAGAAGAGAGTAGAAAACTATTTTAGTGCCAAAAAAATAGCAATTGGAAATATTAGTGATAGTTGGACATTATCCATGATACGAATAAAAAGAATGTTAAAAGATAAGATTTTTCTGGGAAGATGCTAGTATTTCCATTCTTAGTTTGAGTCTTCATCCAGGGCTTGGAAATCATCTTATTTAGGTGAGAGTATTTTCAGGAAAAGATGTAATACCAGTCATATAAAAATACTCCTGCTGACTCCTAAGAACTCTGAAGGGTAAACTAGGACACACCATCAACATAATAAAGTTCCAGGAAGGAGGATTCTGTGCATGCAAACAATTGCATGACCTTCCCCTCTTCCTGCTGACATCCATGATGTGCCAGAATTGGTAGGACAGATTCAAATCGCTGGTCTGCCACTTAGTGAGTAACCTTGGGCAAGTTACCTGCGTTCACCTTGCAGGATGGTTGTGAGAATTAGCAACAGAATGCATTAACTATTTAGTTTGATGCTTACAACAAAACTGGTACTTAACTATTTTACTTAGCTCTATCCCACCATGTCACAAGTCAGTTCCATTGTATATAGGCTACAAGTTATGTGTTTATGTAAATTAAGGTAAGCTATTCAAAAGTATTAAGTTTTTATTCCAGCCATAGTCATTCTATGAGGTAAGTGGCTATGATTCCCCAACTAATACATTCTATGCAAGAAACATAACTGCATTATGATTCACATGACAATCCATACAAAATAGCTTTGATATATTCAGGTCAAAGATAGCTTTTAATTACTGAAAAATAAGAGTATAGTAGTAAAAATATTCTACTTTTACTTAACAAAATTTACTTAATCCCATATATAAACATTTCAGGAAGACAAAAGGAAACCTCAGGGATAAGCACTTTTAATGATATCTGAAAAATCACTTTTAGTATTGTGGGCTTAATCCCATTATACTCTCCTATAAAACTAGAATACTGTAGTACATATTGTTTTGTAACTTGATTTTTTTTCCAATTAGCAATATACCTTTCCTGGCCAAAGGATATGTTTTTGATACATTGTTTTAATAGGCCACAGAATATTCTATTGTACAGATACATTGCATTCTATTATTAAAGTCTTATTAGATGTATAAATAATTTATCCAAGAATGAAGTTCTCTAAGGATGAGATCAATGCTGCTTTTATTCTCTAGTGTACATCCAGATCCTAGCACCATACCTACGATACAGAACAAGCAGTTATGTTGGTTAATATTTTTTAAAAACTTGGTAATTGTATTTATTCAGAAAGTAGTCATAAAACACTACAGACCTAAAATCATGCTTGAGTCTGGAAAAGCAATGAATAATAATTAGTAGGTATTAAGAATATTTACCAAATTATCTATTTATGAAAAACTCATAAAATTGAATATTTTTAATCTAAGAGGTGATTAGTGAACTCTTACTATTAACACATCCCAACCCTATATTAGGCATTAGAGATAAAGGAGTCAACAAAAGACGTCCTTTGCTAGGAGGAAGACAAATGTTTAAAAAAATTCTAAATAACATCCGTAATTAAAAAAAAAAAGAGCAAGGAGTACATATTCACAGGGAGCCTACTGAACCAATAAAATTAAGCTAAAGAAGAGTTCCCTAAGAATACAAATTTTAGACTGAGGTTTAAAAAATTAGTTGAAGTCACCTAGGTAAAGATGGTAGATAACGAATAATCCGAGCAGTGGGATAAATGGGAGAAATGATAAAAACTTAAATTAGTCAACAATAAAAGGACAGACGACAGCCTGACTGAAGCAGAGAACATACAATGAAGAGCAAGAGAACATAAAGATGGGAGTAAGAAGCTCACAAAGGACTTTGTAAGACATGTCTAACACTGCAACATCATCTTCAGGATACTGAAAATCAATAAAGGTACATTGCAAGGTGAAAGAAAAGAGAGGCAGGGCAATTCATCAAGGAAGATGCCATTACAATGGTCCAGGTGAAAAATACCATCAGTAGAGAAGTAGAAATATTTTCAAGATATTTGTATGGTAGAATTGAGAGTTCTGGCTGTGGGTGGTCCATTTCACTTTGTGACTTAATTTCAACGCTGTCTCATAATGTGAAAATTGATTTTTTTTTAACTTAAAATTGTGCTTCAGAAGGGTTTGTTTCATTTGTGTATACTTCAGTGTGGTGGAGACTGCAGTTGTACCCATATATCCATTTTTATCTCCTTTATTAGTATTAGGATCCCTGATCTTCTGCTAGGCATGAAGCCACTGGGGGAAGAAAGCTACCAGTCTACTTTGCAGCAAACTGGGGCCATGTGATTTGCATTTGGCTTTTGGGATAGGAACAGAAGTGTAATGTGTAGCTTCTGAGAAGTAACCTAAAAGGGAAGGGATGTGACCCTCATTCACTTTCTTTAACTGACAAATGTGCATGTAGTGGCTGAGGCTCAACCAATGATCTTGACCTAGAATGGAAGCCATGTGAGATAGGCAATGAGATAAGACATAGCGTCATGCCAACATCTGCCGCCCTAACCACTTGTGGGGTTCTTTTAGTAATCGTGAAATTTCTGCTCTGTTGAACTTATTTTGTTTCCTGTCCTATGCAGTAGCACCTAATCCTGTTATATTGGGCAGGGGTTGCGGGGAGTGGGGGATGCTATTAATTTTACAACAATCATTTAACAGCTAAATTTCCTGCAATGAGGAGCATATGTTATATCTTTTGTAATTCTCAATATAAATTTAGTGAGATTCTTCTTTAATTGACCATAAGGGGATTTTGTTTACAAATCAAGAGTTGCTGTATTAATTTCTTGAGGCTGCCATAACAAATTACCACAATTTGGGTGCCTTAAACAGAATTTTTTTCCCATACTTGTGAAGGCAAGAAATCTAAAAATCAAGGTGTTGGCAAGATTGTTTTTCTGGGGGAGCTGAGGGAAAATATGCCCCATGCCTCTCTCCCAGCTTCTCTTGGTGGCCAGAAATCTCTGACTTTACTTGGCTTGAAGAACCATTACTCCAAGTGTTCCATCATCACATGGCCTTCTCCCATAGGTTGCATGTGATGAGACATCATATTTCTGTGTCTTCACATGGATTCTCCACCAGTCATTAGACTTAGGTCCACTCTCATCTAGTATTACCTCATTTTAAATTGATTACATCTGCAAAGGTCCTGTCTCCAAGTAGGGTCACATTCACAGGTATTGGACATTAGGATTTTTATATATCTTTTGTGGGAGACACAAGCCACAACACTTACATTTTAAATATACGTATTTTATAAACTCCTAATAACTTTCCATTCTTTAAATTTACAGATTCTGTGATATGTAAAGCTGGAATTCATGGAAAAGTCCGGACTAAATGTATTTATTTTATATTTTCTATGAAAAATCATAAACCTAATATTTTAAAGCTTCTGGCTTTAATTATTTCAATTGATTTAACTGAAATTATACTTTTATCAAGTCCTCTTGAGAGCATTTTGAAAAAAATTAAATGTCTAAATAAATTTTTATTTTTTTCTAAAATTTCTTGAAATGTCATGCAAATATTTCTAAATTACACTTGCATTTAGTAAGTACTTAGAAACCAGGTCAGGAAGCAACAGTTAGAACTGGACATGGAACAACAGATTGGTTTCAAATAGGAAAAGGAGCATGTCAAGGCTGTATACTGTCATCCTGCTTATTTAACTTATATGCAGAGTACATCATGAGAAACGCTGGGCTGGAAGAAGCGCAAACTGGAATCAAGATTGCTGGGAGAAATATCAATAACCTCAGATATGCAGATGATACCACCCTTATGGCAGAAAGTGAAGAGGAACTAAAAAGCCTCTTGATGAAAGTGAAAGAAGAGAGTGAAAAAGTTGGCTTAAAGCTCAACATTCAGAAAACTAAGGTCATGGCATCTGGTACCATTACTTCATGGGAAATAGATGGGGGAACAGTGGAAACGGTGTCAGACTTTATTTTGGGGGGCTCCAAAATCACTGCAGATGGTGACTGCAGCCATGAAATTAAAAGACGTTTACTCCTTGGAAGGAACGTTATGACCAACCCAGACAACATATAAAAAGCACTTTGTCAACAAAGGTCTGTCTAATCAAGGCTATGGTTTTTCCAGTGGTCATGTATGGATGTGAGAGTTCGACTGTGAAGAAAACTGAGTGCCGAAGAATTGATGCTTTGAACTGTGGTGTTGGAGAAGACTCTTGAGAGTCCCTTGGACTGCAAGGAGATCCAATCAGTCCATCCTAAAGGCGATCAGTCCTGGGTGCTCATTGCAAGGATGCTGTTGAAGCTGAAACTCCAATACTTTAGCCACCTCATGCAAAGAGTTGACTCACTGGAAAAGACCCTGATGCTGGGGGGGATTGGGAGCAGGAGGAGAAGGAGACAACAGAGGATGAGATGGCTTTATGGCATCACCGACTCGATGGACATGAGTTTGAGTAAACTCCGGGAGTTTGTGATGGACAGGGAGGCCTGGTGTGCTGCGATTCATGGGGTCACAGAGTCGGACACGACTGAGCAACTGAACTGAACTGAACTGAATGTGTTTTTGGGCTTCCCTGGTGGCTCAGATGGTAAAGAACCTGCCTACAATGTGGGAGACCTAGGTTCAAACCCTGGGTGGGGAAGATTCCCTGGAGAAGATAATGGCTATTCACTTCATTATTCTTGCCTGAGAATTCCTTGGACTGTGTAGTCCACAGGGTTGCAAAGAGTTGGACACAACTGAGCAATTTTCACTCACACTAATTCAATGTATTTTTAGTGAATGAAAGAATGAATGAAAGTGAATTTGTTCTTATTAAAATGCACAATTCATGTTATAATCATTTGCTTCTGTTTAACTGAAAACATTAATATTAAAGGAGTTTTTCAGGTGGACATTATAATATTCAGGATATCACTTTTTTTCCCAAAAAATTATAGATGAGTTCTTGGTTAGGAGGAACTTAAAAGTCCTCCATCCTCCAAAAAAAACAAAAAACTATTAACAAGATTAAACAAATATTACTGTCAACAAAATTAAAAACTAAGCTACATGATTTATGATAAATCTTTTAAATGTTATCAATTGATATATGGTATTGGTATAACTTTTTAAAAGATTATAACTCATAAAATTTTTACTAAGTTTGACCAAACATTTGACAAAATTAATACATTATAGTAATATAAATAAGCTTTTCGTCAAAAGAAGTAATTAGGGTTTAACATATGACAACAAATAACTTGGAAACTTAGATCTAAATTGACTTAACTGCCATGGTAAGACTAACTTACATTATTCTGTTTTCTGAAAACATATACTACTTAATCAATAAGGCAGGAAAAGGCAGACATTTCTTAGTACCTAAGCTGTTATGACTAGATATACCTTAAGTGCTTTGCAAAATTAAACATCTTTATGCTCTATCAGGTCTCAGGGAAACAAGCTAACAGGACCAAAGCATGACATGAGAATGACCATTTAGTAGCAATTAGCACACTGCTCTAATGGCAGGAAAGGCTTTCCTCTACAGTTTAAATAAATTGTTTTATTTGGAATATGCTTCACATGTTCTTTCAAGAGATTTAAAATGCATGCACACACCTACATTGATTAATAGAAAAAAATCAGCAAAGTTCCTTCAAATACTGTTGTCATGGTTTCATTTCACATAGTAAATAGTGAAGCTGAACATGATACTGAAGTGTTAAGTTCACCAAATGGTGTGTTTTAAAGCCTAGTCTCAAAATATAATGAGATTTTTAAATTCAGTTTTCTTTGTGCCAAATTATGACCTTTCTAAGTCTGTTCTTCCATAAGATCATATGCAATTGATTTATTTTTTAATTATGTAGTATTTGCTTATTTGGCATACTTTTTATTGAAAAATCTAATGTACATGATTAATATTGTATGAATAAAAACAAAAATCCTTCCTTGAAATCTGAAGTCTCCATTCCTAAGCTCTTTGAAATATAAGAGATCCAGCCCCCTAATGCAAGTTAAAAAGCTGGGAAAGAGCAATGGAGGAAGGGAGAATAAAAGCACAAAATGACTTCTATATTTCCTTACTGTGAATATTGTGAATTTTAAAACCTCATTGGCTAAATTTTCAGTGCTGTAGAATATAAATGGTTAGAGTTAGTATTTTTTGACACTAAAACTGAAGAACAGAGTTGTTGGCTATTTTTATTTTGGTGAGCTATTCTAGAAGTACAAGAATGTTTTCTAATCTCAGAAAAAGTAAATTTAAATGTTTGCAATAAATTGAAATAGAACCAGCTCTTTATAATTTGCACATATTTAACTTATACCATCTGCATTTTTGCCAAATCCATTCACTTCCAAATGTTTTATGTAATTTATTAATTTTTTCAACCTATTTTTTAAGAGATCCTTCCACTGTGAGTACTAGGAACACAGGAAACCAAATAATCAAATTTCTGAAACTCAAAAGGGCTACTTTCAAGTAGACAAAATAGAGCAGTAAAACATATTTAACATCCATGATAAGTGCTAAAGAAATAGGAACAATGAATAGGAGATGTGTGTATTGTAATGAGTTGCACAATTTTCAACGTAGTATCAAGAGAAGACATCAAAGATACAAGCCAACAGACCATCCAAGCATCTAGGAGAATGCATCCCAGAGAGAAAGAGCCTCATGGGCAAAGGCCAAGAGCTAAAGATCCAACCTCTCCTGCGGGGAACAGCAAGAAGGGAGATAATCATGGATGAGGGCAGAAAGGCACAGTATGGACTCTCACAATTGCACACATATGAATGTATGTTTCTCAACATGTAGAGCCTTGTGAACCATTGTAAAATTAAATAACCTTACCTAATAGTGCTCTGGTAAAAGCCAGAGGTGAAATTTTAATTTCTATGTCAGTTTCCTATCTAGTTTTTAAAGAATATGTCACCTAGAGCTGATACAATGCATGAACCTTCAGTATCATGGAACTATGTTCTCAACTCTGCTGTGCCTCAAGCTTATGAAAAAGCTTAATCTTAGCGTAGTTCAACATAGATCAAAACATGAGTGGAAATCTGCATAGGCGAGAGGATGGAATTTAGGAAAACCTTTGTTGCTCCTGAAGAGCTAAAAATAACCAGAGTTGTATATAAAAAGGACTCTTTCTAAAGGGACTAGAAAGTTAGGAAACATTCAGCAATGTGGTTTAAATTCTAACTTTTTTTTTTTTTTTTCCCCAAATGGAAGATTCAATCAGGAGAGTTATCACAAGAATCGATCCAAACAAGTTTAGCTCATAAAATGTACTGGATAAAAGGAGATAAAATGTGTGCATCTATTTTTAAATTTATACAGTGGCTTTATTCCTAAAATATGTTACAAAAATATGGCAATTAAAATCAATTCTCATGACAGGAAAATAATTTTTAAAACAGAGGTCAACACAATTTTCTCTATACACAGACAGGCATTTGATATTTCTCTGTACGCAGACAGATATTTGGGGCTTTGCAAGGGCATATGTTCTGTCACAACCACTCACTTCTGCCTTTATAGTGTGAAAATAGCCATGGACAATACTCTAAATGAGTGAGTATGGTTTTGCTCCATAAAACATGTACAGAAACATGTTATGGGCCAGATTTGGCTTTCAATCTTTTTCTAGAAGGAGAAAAAGATATAGGCCATAACACAGTAATTAGAAAGAAAAAATAGTTTACTAAAATAGTGACTATACAAAATGTTTACTCAGGAATAAATATTAACTCACACCACCTCAAAAAAATATTAGCCACAGTCTGGCCATTTTTTCCTATACAGAAATCTTTGCTTGGTTACACTCAGTATGTTCTAGACAAATACATTCATTAATCTTACTGACATTGCTGTCCTGTCCTTTTTCTAAGGAGTAATCTTAAAATGATGTAGCTGATAACCTTCATATTGATTATAAGGGTAGCTTTTTCTGTTTTTCTATGCTTTTATTTTCCAGAAATGTTATTTTATTTTAATAAAATAATAACTCTTAATAAATATGTTGGTCCACAAAGCATGGTCTTACAGTATCCAAATAGTGTAGTCTGCTAGGAGGATGCTAGGAAGGATACAATTTGTCATTGTACCCTAAGCCATGTTGGACAACATTCTCTTAGCACTCAACTTACCTCAGGATCTCTTGTCCCTGTCATGTGGCCAATACAGACTTGAAAAAGCAAAATTGAAAACCTGTCGAAGGATACTTGAAGAAGGAAATGGCAACCCACTCTAGTATTCTTGCCTGGAGAATCCCATGGACAGAGCCTGGTGGGCTGCAGTCCATGGGATTGCAAGAGTTGGACTTGACTTAGAAACTACACCACCACCACCATGACCAGAAGGATACTAGGGTATCAAACTACCAAGCTGAACTATAGGCCAGAATACCCCAAGGCTTCAGGTCTAACTTGAGCTACAAACTTGACCACCACCAAGATTCTTCAATTCTATTCCCTGCTTATGAAAACACTGGCTTTGTTTTCCTCTCTTTCTACATTTTAGATATGTGTGTAATCAGTAGAAAACAAACCTGCTGAGAGTGACTTTTCATATGGGACATACTCCATTGACTGGTAACAGCTACTGAGACAATTCCTTAGGCTATGAAACGGGATAGTCAGAATTGGCCTCTCTTTGGTGGTGAAGTAAGATTATATCCAAAGTCCACCTTTGGGGCTAGAAACTATGGCCAAGAGGAGAGAACCATATACAATTATTGGACACCCTTCCCCCAGAAAGGAACTGCATAAGTAAAAGTAAGTCTATTTCTGAAAGAAAGGTATGTTTTATAGTAAAATCAAGAAATGGTACACTAATGAGTACATACTTTGTTGCTCTACTTAATATACTGTGGTGACCTGAATAGGAAGGAAGTCCAGAAAGGAGGGGATATATGTATATGTATGACTTATTCATCTTGCTGTACTGTAAAAACCAACACAATGAGTTGTAAAGCAACTACACTCCAATATTTTTTTTAGTTTTAATTTTAAAAAAAAGAAATAGTGCAAATCTTAACAGCTAAGACATTTCAGTAGGAGGTTTAAATCTAGTAGTTCTGAAGTTATAGTATCTATATATTTTCAAAAGGTGGTATTCTCTTTATTACTTTATACCCATTATATAAACTGTTTATAATTTTAAAGTGGGTGAACACAAGTAGGTTTTATGTGGGAACCCAGTGAGAGATGCACAATTTAGTGGCATCTGAGAGCCTTGAACTATCCTGTACTGAAAGAACATTCCCACTTTATAATGCCAGACTTCATCTCCTAGACAGAGTTCTGCTAAACACGGATTAGACATCTTGGGTAAAGGCTTCTAAGGGACACACCAAATCATTCCATTAAAATCCACTAGACAGCAAGATTTCATTGGCAAAACTGGTTTCACTTTTCCTCAGCTGGCCAAGAACTATTTGATGAAAGTTGGTGAATCTTACTTCACAGACAAAACTATTGGGTTCCACAATTTTTATCCTTTGAGAAAAGTATTTCTTAAGTTCAGATAGAAAATGGCACCACTTAAAGTCATATTAAAAGAATTCTGCTGCTAAAACAAATGTTTTGAAGCAGTAACACAAGAGCAAGATGGTGATACTAGAACAAGTAATGGGAACAGACTGTAGATGGCGAATAAAGGTCAAGTGTTTTAAGACTCTTAGCTAGTAATATTCTCTTAGCAAAATATTCCCCAGTGTGCACTTCTCCCTTTGGAAGATGTGGCATAATTGACTTTGAGTATAAAAATAAACCTAAATAGTTTTAAACCATATGGCTGTTGTCTAACATCTTACTTATTTGGACTACAGACAGCCACAGTATTTTATAATCACTTCTTTAGTTTTTCTGTATAGATTAAAGATTAATAGCAACACTGTTGACCAGGTAAAAACCATGTGCTACTCTGTATAGGGTTAATCAAGATCCATCCCTCAACTGCAAATGTACCAATTCCAATTACTGCCCTTTACCTTTGGAGGGGTTTAAATTCCTACCCACTAAACACTTACCCCGTGTGATTAAACTCAAAGGCAATCAAGAAACATTTTAGCAAATAAGCTCCATTTCTTAAGCACTATTTTGTCACCATTTTTTTCTTTTTGTTTCTTTCTGTTAAACAATATTTGGCAAAATATATTATTTGATATGAAACCAATAAGTCAACTCTACATAAATATAAAAATCAAGAAATATTATTTATGTTGTTAGAAAGACCCAGATTTTGCATTTAAAGAAAGGATTACCTAATTGATATTGCTGTTGAATTCTTCGCATCAATAAATAAATGAAAAAGTATTGAGACTATGTGGTAATAGTGTATCCCCTTCATTTCTCATTTAAGAAACTTAATATAAACCCACACTAGTCAACATCAGTCCAGAGGTAAATAGTTGTTAATCTTTTCATGGCTGTGAGTAAAGAGACCTTTATTCTTTGTTTGATATACTGTATCATTCTTTGTATTTAAAAACATACATATTTAGAATTTATATTTTTAAGTTGAATAAGTATCACAAACTGCTAAGAGGTCAGAAGTACCAAGTGTCCTGCTGTGTTAAGGTATGAGATATGGTAAGTTTGATTATAGTGAAATATTAAAGAATTATAATTTTGTCTTTATGGCCTATATAATTTATTCATGCTAGATTGAGGGAAAATAGAATTTAAAAAGTAATCTTTATGAATATTTTTTGAACAAAGCTACCAAAGCTACTTTCATACAATCTTAAATTATATTTGTGAATACAATCACTTAAAACAAAAGCATAGCTTTTAAACATTAATCTTTTTAATACTAATTTTGGTGCCTAAATACTAAAATAGAGTTTTAGAAAAATTAAAAATTCCTAGATTTGTTATAAAATTATTTTTATCTCAATAAAAAGCAAAACCTTTTAAATACATGTACATAGATTCTAGCACTGATAACCAAAATACAGTCTGCAGATATTACTAACTTCTTTCAAACAACACAGAGTAAAATATTTTTCGTGAGAAATGCTAAAATAGTTAACATTGTAAACAGTACCTAGTATGTCAAATCGGCATACTTACTGCTTATTTCCTTACTGTGTATTAGTTGGTTCTGTTTTTACATTATTAGGATTTAAAAATATGGTTCTCTTTTATAGTGGTGTATTACCAAATTAGCATTTTAATACACATAATGATTGTATGTGGAGTTTTCATCCTTTGGGCAACATTTTCACAAAAATTAAGTACTAAATTTATTAAGTTTGAAAAACACTAATGAAAATTATTACTTTCTCTGTTCTTACTCTATACTCTAAGGTTAGTATAGGCTATGATTCTCAAAGTATTATCTTAGGACCAGTGACATCAGCATTACCTGGTAACTACCAGAAATGAAAATTCTATGCCCACCCCACTCTGAGTCAGAAACTCTGGGACTGTGGCCCAACAAGTTGTACACTAATATGCCCCATTGGGCATATTGGTTGAGGCAGCAAAAGTTTCAATGCTGCCCTAGACAGAATTTAGCACAAGCTGAAGTTCATCATAATATTGTTTCTTTATATTAGAAAAATACCATAAAAATGTTGAATTTGGGCTTACCTTTTCAACAAGATATGGACATTTAAAGATAAAATAAAGCATTTATTTTAAAACAAACAACAACAAAAGAAACCCTTTTCCTTTAAACCAATTTTTACTGACCTGAGAGCACTCAGATCAATGTGAGTATACAATTTTCTAGTGACTTTGTAAGTAATGATGGCTTGGTCACCACAGAACTAGAAGGAACCCTAGAAGGCTGAGTGACTACCACAAGGGTCCCCAGACTTGGGGATCTAATGATGACAGAGGCGGAGCTGATGTAATAATAGAAGTGAAGTTCACAATATATGTGAATGTGTTCAATTCATCCCCAAACCACCTCCCCCTCAACCCTCAGTACAGTTCAGTCACTCAGTCATGACCAACTCTTCGTGACCCCATGGACCACAGCACACCAGGCCTCCCTGTCCATCACCAACTCCCAGAGTCTACTCAAACTCATCTCCATTGAGTCAGTGATGCCATCTAACCATCTCTTCCTCTGTCATCCCCTCTCCTCCTGCCTTCGATCTTTCCCAGCATCAGGGTCTTTTCAAAAGAGTCAGCTCTTCGCATGAGGTGCCCAAAGTATTGGAGTTTCAGCTTCTACATCAGTCCTTCCATTGAACACTCAGGACTGATCTCCTTTAGGATGGACTGGTTGGATCTCCTTGCAGCCCAAGGGACTCTCAAGAGTCTTCTCCAACACCACAGTTCAAAAGCATCAATTCTTCGGTGCTCAGCTTTCTTTATACTAGTGCATGGAAAAAAAAATTGTCTTCCACAAAACAGGTCCCTGATACCAGAAATGTTGGGGACCATTATATTAACAGTACAGCATAAAACCCAAACTCCTCCAAATGGAATATACAGTTTCCACCACTACAAGAATCCAGTTTTGACTGGCCCAATGATAGACTGTTAGCCTAGAAGATTCTTGAGAGTTCCTTGGACTGCAAGTAGATCCAACCAGTCTATCCTAAAGGAGATCAGTCCTGGGTGTTCATTAGAAGGACTGATGCTGAAGCTGAAACTCCAATACTGTGGCCACCTGATGTGAAGAGCTGACTCATTTGAAAAGACCCTGATGCTGTGAAAGACTGAGGGCAGGAGGAGAAGGGGATGACAGAAGATGAGATGGTTGGATGGCATCACTGACTCAATGGACATGGGTTTGGGTGGACTCCGGGAGTTGGTGATGGACAGGGAGGCCTGGCATGCTGCAGTTCATGGGGTCACAAAGAGTCGGACACGACTGAGAGACTGAATTGAACTGAACCTGATTTTTAGTCAGTCTAGGAAACTGCCTGAATTACCAGTTCTGAAATTGGCTTGAAACCAGACCTCCTGAAGTCTAGGGAATTAGTAATTCTCAAATTTAGCTAATAATCAGATATCTTTGTGGGAGTGTTTCTAAAATAAAATTTCCCAGATTTCATTCCAGACCTAAAATCTGTAGCCCCAGTAACTTTCTTTGTGATGACCAACTGGGTATTTTTAATATTTCTTGACCCCACCCAGGAATGGACTAAAATATTTACCTGACCTTCCTAATTCAATTCAGCTGAAGGGTGAGGATAGCTTGTATGGCTGTTGTTTCTCCTGATTTTTCTACAATTGCATGAGCTTCTCCTGTTTTTTGTAAGCCTAGTAGGTAAATTTATTTTTAGCATCTCATTTCTCCAACTATTCTGGTCTAAAACAACCTACTTACTTCAAAACTCTCAATCTGATGCTATTACTTATTGGTTACATATCACTCTCTTTTTTTCTGGCCCCTAGGGTAACATTTCTTATTCTATAAAAGAAATTAACCAGGTATGTGTAAGACTTAGGAGAGTGGAAAGGCACCAAAGAATGCTTAATTTGTATCGAAACTTATTTACATTTAAAATCTAATTTCTATTGAAGCTAACAGGTTATGTATATAATAAATCATCTTTCCCATAAATGTGACTAAACTGAGATAGAAATTTTATAGTAATGAAGTAAAATTTAAAATAAATTTTATTAAATTAAAAAAAAAATAAAAATTAAAAACCCTATAAGGAACTGGTCCACTGGGCCACAGAAAGCTATACATATATAAGAATGTGTAAGTCATATGCTCACAGCATCCAAAAAGAAAAGGCTTACTAGCAATATGTACACATATGTTTTGGTTTCTATTGAATGTAAAATGCGAACAGTAATAACAATTTGGCAAAGTAACATTTTAACATTTCAGACACTATATCCCATCTTTTACGAAAAATATCTGCTCAACTGATTTAGAGGTGGCTATTAAAATCCCCAAAGGCCCTGTGTACTTAGCAAGAAGATGAAATGATTTTTCTCTCTACTTTACTTCTACCTCCGACTCTCAGCCACAAAGAACTATGTTCTGTAAGGAAAAAAACAAAAATGCCTTCTGCCAGCTATACTTGGGTTTAAAAGCAGGTTTAAGTAACTTGGAAAAGCCTTGGGGTAAAAACAATATTCCACATAACGCCAAGAGAAATGACACATACATGTGCAAACTCAGACAATATCCAAATGCAATGACTCACTCAACCAGTATTTCCTGCATATCTATGATAGACGTCCAGTTCTGGGTTTCCTAAGATTCAGGGAAGTATACGACACAGTCCCTACATTCAGGAAAGTACCATCTAGTTATGAAGACAAAAATTACTCATAACTAACAACAAAAGAGTAAGACGGCTCACCCAGCAAAATGAGTCACACGAGGTTGTGACACAGGCGAAGGGACCAGAGGGCAGAGCAGACAGTGGCCAGGGCAGCTGGCATCCTCTTGGAACGCTCCACAGCCCTGGGGGATTGGGGGTAGGCCTCTAAGGGCTGCAGCTCTGAACTGGCTGATCAAGGGAAAGGCATTCCAGGTGGGAAGTCAGGAACAACCATAAAGAGGTGATAATGAGCAGGAAACCTGGCGGTCAGGAAACCTGGCAAGCTGGAATTCCAGCATTTAGTTTCAGAGCAGTAGTTAAGTGTTTAAGGCTATCACAAGGCTCATCTTAACCACAGTAGATATTTCAAGCTGTATTGCAAACTCAGTTTACTGCTTTGAGCTGTTACAACATCTTACAAATTAACTTAGGAATCAATGATTTTTAAATGTTCTGAAGATGCCTCATTGCAGCAGCATTATTTCCAAATAAGCTGAAAGACTTCTTTTAAAACAAAGCAAAAAATAACTACAGTCTACCCTTAGTGACTACAGGTTCTACACTATCAGTTCAGTTCAGTCTCTACACTATCAGTTCAGTTCAGTCACTCAGTCACGTCCGACTCTTCGCGACTCTTCGCGACCCCATCGACTGCAGCACGCCAGGCCTCCCTGTCCATCACTGACTCCTAGACTTTACTCAAACTCATGTCCATTGAGTCGGTGATGCCATCCAACCATCTCATCCTCTGTTGTCCCCTTCTCCTCCCGCCTTCAGTCTTTCCCAGCATCAGGGTCTTTTCCAATGTGTCAGTTCTTCTCATCAAGGTGGCCAAAATGTTGGAGTTTCAGCTTCAGCATCAGTCCTTCCAATGAATGTTTAGGACTGATTTCTTTTAGGATGGACTGATTGGCTCTCCTTGCAGTCCAAGGGACTCTCAAGAGTCTTCCCAACACCATCGTTCAAAAGCATCAATTTTTTGGCGCTCAGCTTTCTTCACAGTCCAACTCTCACATCCATACATGACCACTGGAAAAACCATAGCCTTGACTAGACAGACCTGTGTTGGCAAAGTAATGTCTCTGCTTTTTAATATGCTATCTATTTAGAAAGCCTCAAGTCAGGAACAAATAAATACACACAGGTGAATATTATCTTCCTCTAATTAGAAGTGGACTAGAACTGAGCTCTTGAAAGTGTGAATCACCTGGGGAAACTTGTTAAGAGGCAGATTTTGATCGATGAGGTCAGGGTGAACCCCGAGATTAGACAAAGATACTTTGTTATCCAGAATAGAAACAGATAAGCAGCATCAGCATCACCTGGAAGCTTTATGGAAATAAAGATTTCCAGACCCCATATCAGTTTAAGCAATCAGAATCTGAATTCCAATATGATAACCAGATTTCCGAGTGATTCTTAAGCTAGAATTCCAAGTGATTGAAGTTTAAGAAGCACTGAAATCAAAGCTGGGCTATTTATTGATAAGTACCAAATTATTCCTGTTGGCCTGGAACTGTCTCAGTTTTCACACTGAATGTCTAAGCACTGGAAATCCCTGAGCCTCAGACAAATTGGGACAAACTTGTTGGTCACCCTACCTATTTATTTCATAAGTAGTACTAGAGATTTCTCTGCTTGCTGCAGTGTGTTAAAAGATGGCTAACAAACACATGAAAAGATGCTCAACATCACTCATTATCAGAGAAATGCAAATCAAAACCACAATGAGGTACCATTACACGCCAGTCAGGATGGCTGCTATCCAAAAGTCTATAAGCAATAAATGCTGGAGAGGGTGTGGAGAAAAGAGAACCCTCTTACACTGTTGGTGGGAATGCAAACTAGTACAGCCACTATGGAAAACAGTGTGGAGATTTCTTTAAAAACTGGAAATAAAACTGCCATATGACCCAGCAATCCCACTTCTGGGCATACACACTGAGGAAACCAGATCTGAAAGAGACACGTGCACCCCAATGTTCATCACAGCACTGTTTATAATAGCCAGGACATGGAAGCAACCTAGATGCCCATCAGCAGATGAATGGATAAGGAAGCTGTGGTACATATACACCATGGAATATTACTCAGCCATTAAAAAGAATTCATTTGAATCAGTTCTAATGAGATGGATGAAACTGGAGCCCATTATACAGAGTGAAGTAAGCCAGAAAGATAAAGAACATTACAGCATACTAACACATACATATGGAATTTAGAAAGATGGTAACGACAACCCTATATGCAAAACAGAAAAAGAGACACAGAAGTACAGAACAGACTTTTGAACTCTGTGGGAGAAGGTGAGGGTGGGATGTTTCGAAAGAACAGCATGTATATTATCTATGGTGAAACAGATCACCAGCCCAGGTGGGATGCATGAGACAAGTGCTCGGGCCTGGTGCACTGGGAAGACCCGGAGGAATCGGGTGGAGAGGGAGGTGGGAGGGGGGATGGGGATGGGGAATACGTGTAACTCTATGGCTGATTCATATCAATGTATGACAAAACCCACTGAAATGTTGTGAAGTAATTAGCCTCCAACTAATAAAAAAAAATTAAAAATATTAAAAAAATAAAAGTCATGGCTATCATATAGTGCAATTAGCATATTGTTTCCTGTCCTCTGCTAGCTGGATAATCTAGAAGAAATCACTTTCCCTCTCCAATTTCATATATTTGTCTTGTATATAAACTTAAAATGATACCTAGTTTTAAGGGTTGAAAGAGTTACAATGTAGCTGAGCATGGTCTGCATACAAAAAGTTTTAAAATCTTCGGTATTATTGAGAATTCTTATCATGAAATAAAGGACTGAAATCTCTTTGTTTTCCAGGCTATAAGCATAACTGATTATGATTATGGAGTCAGGCTTCAAATCAAGATAGGAGAAAAAAAAGAGTGAGAAGAAGACAAAAAAGGGAGAGAGAAAGTATGAAGTGAGTGTGGTGGGAAGGATACACAGGGTAAGGTACAACGCCAGCAGCAGCTACTAGTCTAGCAAAATTATTTCCACTACAGGCTTGGAGATGTCTCATGCTCTTTCCTTGAAATATTATATATTTCTGTTCCTGAGCTAGAGTGGGAGAGAGTTGAGCAGTTGTGATGGAGATTGCATGTCTGGCACAGCTGAAAGTATTTACTCCCTGACCTTTCACAGAAAAAGGATCTATAGAATCTTAGCAAGAATTCCAAAAAGACCCTACAGCGTAGTCAGATTGCGCGTAGGCTTTCCTGTGCTTCTATTGTCGTACTGTGATGTGTTCACTGATCTGTCTTCTCCTAATGAACTGAATGCTTCTCAAGGGCAGGAACCATACCTTCTCCTTCTATGTCCAGAGCCTAACAAAGAATCTGATTCCTAAGATCTGGTCTATAAATGCATGCTGAACTGAACTGAGTTACAAACTGAAGTTTATGTGTATTACACATTTTAGATATAGGGCAGGGTAGTGAACTGCAAAAATAATTTATACTTCTTTTAATAGGCACTATATCCTCTGGTGAAAGCTGACTTCTGTGCTAACAGCACATTTGCTATTTTTATGTTTTTCAAATCTTACCTATCTGGCACACATGAAAGGTAATTAAAACTGATAAGTTCTCTATTTGAAGTGAGAAAGCATTCTTGCATCCTCTTGCAAAAATCTAATAAAATCTATGAAGCAAAAGGTTATATGTAAAATAACAGTTTGCTTAATAATTTTAATATTGAAAAATGCCTGTATCCAAAGCTTGAACTGCCTTAGTTAACATGACACATACACTTTCAGGAGCTAATTAGTCAGTGGTATTCTAAGTACTTATCAGGAGCAATTCATAAGACTGACTTCCATATGTATTTATTATTCCATAAACAGGTCTTAGCCACAATTAAATTTCTTGCTATTTTGATAAAGTTACTGTACTGTTTTAATATCAGGGAATAATATGGCCAGTGGTGCTAATTATGGAGGGTATTCTATGAATAACAGATGCACTTATTAGTAAGCATTACAAGAGATATGCTTTCTTCAGTGAATTGGAATACACAAAATTTAATACATTTCAAATAAATCTAATAACTGTCAAGGCCAAAACTCCTTACATAAAGCATGTACAGTATAAAAAGACAATTTTACAAATAAATCTTTTGAGAGAAAATTAAAAATATTTATCTTTTAAACACACAATTTTCTCCCTGCTAGCTACTGTCATTAGCCTGCTTTGTAATGTTAACAAAGTAAGCTTAATTTTGGAAAACTTTTATACTGCCAGACCTGTAGATGGGGGAAAAATATATTAAATTTATCTCAAAATGCTTGATAGAATACAGACTACATGTCTTCTTAGCTATATTATTTTGCTCAATTCAAAGTAAAGAAAATAGGCAATGCACACCCTAAATGCTGGAAAACTAATAAGTTTTTCAATAATTTTGTTTACACTTTTGTTTTAAAATGTAATTGACTGTTTTGGCCATTTACAATCATCATAAAGTTTACAATCTTTAAATTATTACTTATCAGGCATGATGAACTCTATAGATAGATTTTCTTGAAAGTTCTATAGGTTGATAAATTGTTTTACTTCTAATAGATGATTAGTCTTCATTGCAGCTAGCATAAACAGATACAATTTGACCATAGTACTACAGACAGGATTTTAGCACTGAACTATATATATAAAAGTAGATTAACATAACTTTTGTCTGGAGTGGGAAGTGATTCTCAATTAAAAAAAAAAATTGTGCATTCTCAGACATAGGAAAAAATCTAGCCAAAAATGAATCTCCCGTGTGTTGAACTGTTGGTTTACCTCTAGGTATTTCAGCAGACTTGCATCCAATATGCAGATTCTTCCCAGGATTCATATGAAAACTTATAGGCTGAAAATGTTTAATAGTTATGTTGACTGGAATATGAAGTC
Source organism: Cervus elaphus (assembly GCF_910594005.1). Taxonomy (NCBI): domain Eukaryota; kingdom Metazoa; phylum Chordata; class Mammalia; order Artiodactyla; family Cervidae; genus Cervus; species Cervus elaphus. Next base: position 27,640,871 of record NC_057833.1, on the reverse strand, counting down.
AAAATGTATCACAGTTTGGTTTAAGATGCTGTTGACTTGCACCAAAATTCAGTGATAGAGGGTAACTTGATTACAATCAGGAAATCTAAGTACAGTCCCAAGATTCGCTCTCAGCAATCCTAACTCACAAACCTACCATGAGAACTGCAGGCCTTTGAGTTTCCTCGGGTGTAAAATGGGGTGTTTTGCTTAAAAGATAAACAACAGCTAGCAAAGCATGTCTGCAATTTGAATCCTACTAAATACATGACTTGTGTGTTTGGTGGAATAGAGGTATGTTTTCCAGTAAATATGCCCCAGTATTTGGCTGCCTCCACTTCCTTCTCTGTAAAATGGGATAATAATAAAGCACCATAATGATGCTTGTCTGTGTCATGCATAAAGATCATGCCTGACATATAGTTAGTGCTACATAAATGCTTGCTATCATTATTATTATTGTTATAGAAAACAGATCAAGTAATTTTCAATACCAGATGCCTGTTTTCTTTAGCATTCAATTAGATATAAGAATAAAGGGAGTTTTCAGATAATACTAACTATACTGACTAGAATTCTAATGATGCCAGATTACCAAACATGAAAATAGCCTTAATCCAAGGGAACGTGATTAAAAACACTAGTTATCTTCAATCATTTTTTGTTGTTGTTGTTATACCTATTCTTTTTTTTTTTTCTCCTTTGATTTTTAGTTAAATCTTCCTCTCTGTTGTTTCTTACCCTTTTCTCAATTTAGCATTTTCTCTTGTTGCTATTTTTATATTCATTTACCCTTTTCTTTAAGCATTAATAGTTTTTACTTGTCTGCCATTATTGCAGATAATTGTTTGGGGATACAAATGAAAACCAACAAATAAAACCAGGAGCTCTCAATTATCAAGGCTCTACTAGTTTTCAGTAAGGTAAACATACAACCCAAGAGGAAGGAGCAGAGGTAGGCAACTCTGGAAGCTTTCAGTATACTGCAACCTTAATTCAGTGTATTTTAAAAAGAAGACAGGGACTATAGATAAATCAATCTACTTGATTCATGAAAGTAGTCAACAGAATTTGTTGTTTAGTCACTAAGTCGAGTCCGATTCTTTGGGACCCCATGAACCGCAGCATGCCAGACTCCCCTGTCCTTCACTATCTCCTGGAGTTTGCTCAAATTCATGTCTGAGTCTGTGATGCTATTTAACCAACAGAATTTATACTGATTGTGTGAAACCATAATATACATCTGATTTTCTTAAAATTCAGTATTCTTAAATTTTTAAAAAAAAAATTGTTTGATGTATACTCTAGTGAGATGGGCAACTAAAACTTCAGTGTCCTGACTTCCTTTCTAATTCTCCTGACCCTCCTTGTTCCAAGACACGTAGTCAGTTGAAGTGTCTCTACTTGAATGCTTTTTTATATGTTACTATTAATCATATAATACTGTCTCATGTTTGGATTACTCAATGATCCAGATAGGGTTTATTATTAGATTTTGACATACATCACTACATCTTTATATTTTCACAAAATTTTTAAGTCATAGAATATGAGCAATTTAAAAGGCTAATATTTTTTAAATTCCAATTGATTTGCAATGTAGCTGAATATAAGATATCCTAGTAGAAAATTATATAATGTGTTTTTATCTCATTTCTTAAGTGTAAGTTTTAAAAAGCTTGTGAACAATTCCATTACCTGTTGTTTTCTGAGAAGTATAATTGAGGTCAGAAAATTATGTGATGCAACTATGATGTCTGAAAAACCTGCAATTCATTAACACAATAGAACCAAAAAGCTAACACAAACAACTTTCCCTAAGCAAATTATGTGCTTGTTCATGAGGAAAAAGGTTAACAGAAGTTTTCCTCTTTTGAGAGAAGAAAACCAAATTCTTTAAAGTTATAAGCTTGCATTGTATGCCATAATTTTTAATTTTCTTAAACTAATAAAATAAAGACATATATTTATGGAATCAAGGAGATTACTTCCATTACCACATTGGAGAGAGAAATAATCTGAGATTTTTACTTTTTAACCAACTGGTTTATCTGTGTAAATCTATCTAAATGACTTACCTGGGAAATACTGAAAAGAAAATTATTCAGTTTCAGGTATCATGTTTTCTTATCACATTTTTTTGCCATTCTTTTTTTAGTTGTTTTTTTTTTTTTTTCCATTCCTCCTCTGGCCTTTCTACTCTGTCCCTAAATTTCCAGAATCAGTAAATATCACAGGATGATGTAAACATAGTTTTCTAAACCCTGAAGCATAAATAGGCAAAGAATCACCATTCAGTTAGGTCTCTCCACCTCTGATGGAGTTAGTACAAAAGAAATTTTTAAATAGTACTTAACACTGACAAGTGATAAATATTATGAAGGAACTATAAAAAGAATAGTTGACACCTTAAGCAGATAATAAACATGTCATAAACTATATAAATAGTGAACAGAATTCTTAGAAAAATGATATATTAAAAATAAGACCTGTTTTTAAATAACATTAAAATTTTGACATTTTCTAAACTGAAACTGACTCAGGGTAATGAAATCACAGTCCGGTTAAGGAAATTCACATTATTTTCTTTTGTATTAACCATATAAAATCTGGAAAATCTTTCTGCAGACGAGATCCTATAATTTTATATCAGCATATCCACATCTTGTGGTTTTTCCAACCTTTTTATGAAAGAAATTTTGGTTAACTAGCCACTATTATCATTTACTTTTTGCTGCACTCTTATATATTCATTTTGTCATTTAAATTTTATTATACTAAATTGTGTTAATCCTTAAAAGAAGAGTTTAATTTGTAAAATAAATAAAATGTACAATGTTAATAAAATTCAGAAATTTAAGTGGAAAACTTAAATATGAGGCAATTACTCCAAAAAATATATATATCATTGTTATCTACTAAAAATAAATAGTTAATTTTAGTTTTTGGTTGTTGTATTTTAAAGTGTTAAGAATGCTTAGAGATATGGAATCCCATGGAGAGATGAATACTAAATAAATTATTGCTTCTGATTTTATGCCCAGGACATTTCCCCCTCTTCCTCCAAGGGCCTTCACATAACTCTTTCAGTCTTTAATATATGAATGGTTAGAATCAAGTCTTCAAACACACCAAACCAAATAATATTTTCAGTTACAGTGACACCCAGATAAAAGATTTGGAACATAGACTTGCTATTTTTTTGCAATTTTTTGTTGCATGTTTTACTGAATAGTGTCCAATACATACACCCCAATTCATGTATACTCAGAGCCTGAGACTGTAACCTTAATGGAAACAGTCTTTCCAAGTGTAAATAAGTTAAGATGAGGTCATACGGGACTGGGCTTCCTGATGACTCAGTGGTAAAGAATCTGCCTGCCAGTGTAGGAGATGTAAAAGACGCAGGTTTGATCCCTGGGTTGGGAAGTTACCCTGGAGAAGGGCATGGCAACCCATTCCTGTGTTCTTGCCTGGAGAATCCCATGGACAAAGGAGCCTGACAGACTACAGTCCACGGGGTCACTAAGAGGTGGACACGACTGAAGTGACTTAGCATGCATGTATGCATACTAGAGAAGGATTAGCCCATAATGTAAAAGTCTGATGTCCTATAAGATGAGGGAAAGTTTGGACACAGAAACAAATATGGAGAACACCATTTGATGATGGAGGCAGCGACTGGAATGATGTGTCCACAACCAAGTAATGCCAATGATCGCCAGCAACACCAAACACTAAAAGAAAGGCATGGGCCAGTCCCCAACAATTGGCCTTTCTGACATCTTGATTTCAGACATCTAGGCTCCAGAACTGTAATAGAATAAACTTCAGTTGTTTTAAGCCACCAAGTTTATGGTGCTTTTTCTGAATAGTCCTGGAAAATTAACATACATACTATTTTTTAAATTCCTTATTTATTGCTATCTCTTAATAGCAATGACTGATACATCTTTCTATGCCGTTTATATCCTAACACTTATCTACACAGATAAAAGTCCTCAACAGAAATGGAGGTTTCTCCATGAAGGCCACTTGTGTCACTTCTTTTAAGATGTCTCCCCTAATCTCTGTGACTTGGGTAGTTCCCCCATCTCCATCTCCCATGTCACTTGGGACAATTACAATTTTATATTTGTTTCAGTTTGCCTCACTCACTTGAAGACAAGCCCCATGAGAACAGACACTTGATTTGCTTCTGCTTGCTCCTGTATCCCTAGCATCTAGAACACTTCTTTACTCATAGTAGGGAGAGAAATGGTAAGCAAATGAATGAATGTTAACATCTTCTCATGTTTCCAATCCTAAGTCCTTATTTTTCCTTTTGAGTTGCATATTTTTTAAGAACTTATCTTAATATACTTATTTCCTTTCTACAGCTATTATGCTGCATCATAGGGATTCTTAACAAGAAAGGTTAGGGAATATTTACTTTTTTTCTTTTTTCCAAAATAAATATGCCTGATTTCCTCTCATTCCACCCCAGTAATATTCTCCTAGGAGAAAAGAACACCAGTGTATGTGAGGAGTTTTTGTTGTTTTTATTTTTAAAGACTCCTTTGTGTTTTCACATGCCTCTTTTTCTTCCTTTCTGGTAGAAGGGACTAGAAGAAAACAGAAGACCTGGTATTGGGCTCTAGAGTTTTAACACTTTCTTGTAAAATAAAATAAAACAGAATGGTCCATTCACTTCCACTCTACATGTCCACTGAAAAATATTGAGTCACACAACTCTACGTTTAAAAAGGTATTTCTTTGTACTGAGATACTTAAAGACATGCATGGCAATATTTGATATATTTCTTTTAATTTTCATTCGAAAGTTGACTAATATACTCTTCAATCAGTGCATTTTATTCAGTTCCTAAGTAATAAATTCCACAAATTTCCATACTTTGAATATCACTTTTCCTAAGAAAATATTTAAGAAGTTGATTATTATTTCAGGGCCACTAGAAAATTGAATGCATAATCTCAAAGAAATGAAGGAGAAATGATAAAATGAAGTCTCCAAAGTGAATTTATATTTTTGTTAAAATAAGTATTCAATGTATTGAGTTAGTATGAACAGAAGTTCAGTAAATACAGACAAGAAGAATATCTTAGATATTAATAATAGACATTATCTGTACCCAGTAATAGAGATCATCTGTACCCAAAAGTACATTACCTTGTAAGTTTAAAATATTTATTGGACTTGGAAACAAAACTTTCTTGAGTGTTCCACTGTTAGTCAATCAAAGAAATTACATTGCTTCAAGTTGGCAATGATCTTATCACAACTGATCCTCACTTTTTTCCAGCTTTTATTCCACAATAACAGAAAATTCAATCTTCAGATCTGCCTACAAAGAGTTCTAGGTCAAAGTCAACAAGTTTAAAGATGGTTCTCAAAATGCTAAATACAAAAATGATAACACCCTACAGCCTAGTTGTTATTATTAATTTGCCTCATATTATTTACTGCCATAGCCTCAGAGTCACAGGTGTATTTTGTTAAACCTTGAACTAAAGGATCATTGAAAAAGCAAGAGAGTTCCAGATAAACATCTATTTCTGCTTATTGACTATGCCAAAGCCTTTGACTATGTGGATCACAATAAATTCTGGAAAATTCTGAAAGAGATGGCAATACCAGACCACCTGACCTGCCTCTTGAGAAACCTGTATGCAGGTCAGGAAGCAACAGTTAGAACTGGACATGGAACAACAGACTGGTTCCAAATAGGAAAAGGAATACGTCAAGGCTGTATATTGTCACCCTGCTTATTTAACTTATATGCAGAGTACATCATGAGAAACGCTGGGCTGGAGGAAGCACAAGCTGGAATCAAGATAGCTGGGAGAAATCACAGATATGCAAATGACACCACCCTTATGGCAGAAAGTGAAGAAGAACTAAAGAGCCTCTTGCTGAAAGAGGAGAGTGAAAAAGTTGACTTAAAACTCAACATTCAGAAAACTAAGATCATGGTAGCTGGTCCCATCACTTCATGGCAAATAGATGGGGAAACAGTGGAAACAGTGTCAGACTTTATTTTGGGGGGCTCCAAAATCACTGCAGATGGTGATTGCAGCCATGAAATTAAAAGACGCTTACTCCTTGGAAGGAAAGTTATGACCAACCTAGATAGCATATTCAAAAACAGAGACATTACTTTTCCAACACAGGTCTGTCTAGGCAAGACTATGGTTTTTCCAGTGGTCATGTATGGATGTGAGAGTTGGACTATAAAGAAAGCTTATTGCCAAAGAATTGATCCTTTTGAACTGTGGTGTTGGAGAAGACTCTTGAGAGTCCCTTGGGCTGCAAGGAGATCCAGCCAGTCCATCCTAAAGAAGATCAGTCCTGGGTGTTCATTGGAAAAAGGACTGATGTTGAAACTGAAACTCCAATACTTTGGCCACCTGATGTGAAGAGCTGACTCATTTGAAAAGACACTGATGCTGGGAAAGATTGAGGGCAGGAGGAGAAGGGGACAACAGAGGATGAGATGGTTGTATGACATCACCGACTCAACAGACATGAGTTTGGGTAAACTCCAGGTGATTGTTAGGGAAGCCTGGCATGCTGCAGTCCTTGGGGTTGCAAAGAGTCGAACACGACTGAAGGCTGAACTGAACTGAGGTATCAAAATTAACTATTCTAACAGATCATTCTAGGAAACTATGCCATCCATGAAAGCCATGGTATTGCTTAGTAAAATAAAATAGTAATGTATGATTTATTTTATGTTTTAAATTTATTTGGATCACTTTTAATATGACCTTTTCAGTGACTATGAGGCTTTGCAATAAGTCACATCTACTTCCAGGGAAAGTCTTACAGAAAAATAAGGTTAGAAACACTGCATTCACACAGACATTGCCTTTCCTGGAGGTTTTATTTAGTCATGTGCAAACATGCACAGTAATCTTACGCATGGCACTTAATTTGAATGCTAATGTTTCCAAACACAATACTAACTCATAGTAAAAATCATTATGCATCTATTCTCTCAAGTGAACAATAAAGCTTGTGCTCCAGTTTCAAATCAACTTATTCTCAAGGACAGCCTTTATCACTTCTATCTCCAATCAGAAGCATATTTTAATTGCTTATTCTTTTCTGGCTTCTTTCTCCTTCATCTGCCTTCCAGCTTTTTGTTATTTTTGTATATAGGATGATGAGTTTCAGGGTAGAAGAGAGGACATATCTGATGGTACTGAATGACAGCTAATATTATTATACAAATTTTATATAAAACATATGCTAAATGAAGAAAAGTATAAATGACTCTAAAGAATATACTTCCATAAATATAATTAAAGCTTCCAACTTTGTTTTCTCCCACTTCTTAGAGCATTTCAGAGTCCACATATGGATGCCAAGAATGTGGCCAAATATCTGTCATTCAGGTAATATTTTCATAATTTTTAGGTCTTAACCTGATTATATTTGCAGAGACTCTATTTTCAATAAGATATTACCTGGATTATTAGTAATTTTACATATTTTATTAGACTTCAATTTTAAATTTATATGTTCATTTTGAAAAGGACTTTTCTATCACTATAGAAAATGGAAATCCATTGGTAACCTAAAAATAAACCAATGATAATAAATTTTCAATGAATTTTAAATCTGAACTCGAATATAAGCTCCATGAAGATAGGATTCTCTTTTATTCACTGTTCTACCTCAAGTTATTTTATATATATATATATATATATATATATATATATATATATATATAATATGCCTCGGGCTTCCCTGGTGGCTCAGAGGGTAAAGCGTCTGCCTACAATGCAGGAGACCTGGGTTCGATCCCTGGGTCGGGAAGATCACCCGGAGAAGGAAATGGCAACCCACTACAGTACTCTTGCTTGAAAAATCCCATGGATGGCAAAGCCTGATAGGCTACAGTCCATGGGGTCGCAGAGCTGGACACGACTGAGTGACTTCACTTTCTTTCTTATACATAGTTATTACCTAGAAGAAAAATGTATTGAATGAGCAAAGAATAAATATGCTGAAAGATAAGTTGAAACTATCAATCACTTTTGTGCTTTCCTGTTCCACAAAGATAATTTTCTAAATATTGTGGGTTTTTATTCCCATAAATTCTTATTCACCTCAAGGGCAAAGAAAGTTCTTATAAAATGTGACAGAATCTGGCATTTGTGTACAACATATACATAAATGCTTATATGTTTATTCACTGAAATATGTTAATTTCTGATAGTGAGCAGGGTTTTATCATGTTATTGTTTAATGCTATATTGTCCTAATGTTATTATTGTATAAAGTTCAATAATTCAATTTCCAAGTTGACAAAAGCTCTAAGGCAGTGAGTACTTTTCTCTTTGGACTGCAAATAGAATCACTGGCAGAAATTTAAATAATACCAATGCCTGAATTCCTAATACCCTGGGCCAATCAAATCAGAATCTACTGGAAATGAGGCTAACCATCCACATTGTTTGTAAAAGCTCCCATATGATTCAGATTGTGCAGACAGTACTGACAGCCACTGATCTAGGACAACACTGAAAAGCCATTTGTCTATCTAGACTACGACCCTCCATCAGTCCTGAGCTTTTAAAATTTGTCTTCATGCAACCCAGCTTTTCCCCTGTTTTATCAAGTTTGAAAATTTCCTCTCAGGTTTCTATATGCACAATTTTAAAAAGCTATTCTCATTTAAAACTATCTTCAAAAAAAAACAATCCTTCACTTTAATCTCTTATAATATAACTTCTATAAAATGCTCTCAGTAGCTCCCATTTTTTGGAACTAAAATCTTCTGAATTGACTTAGAAAATAATATTTATCTCCTAGGAGGCACAAAACTTCATTTTCTCACTCCTTCTCTTGGCTCAGGATTGGTAATGGACAGCGTGTAAATTGCATGCTGCATAACATAACGGAGAAAATATATTTCAGACATGACAATGTGACAGCAGAGTGAGCCCACAGTTGTGCCAACATGATCAGATAAGACAGAAAAATACCCAAGTCTGCCAATAACTTCAGAAACATTAAATCAATAGTTTCAATTTAGGACCAAAGTAGGAATGGGTATCTGATGGAGGTGTTTATCAAAGGGATGGGGGGCTGCATTCACAGAAATTCAATTCCCCTACATGAACTCCAAGATCCATCATTTGGATAAGGCTGTGTTCTACCCTCATGCAAACTGATTTATCTACATATTACACCATATTTTTTTTCAACAGGAAATATGCTTCTGCAGTTCCCATAAGGAATTTATGACCACTGTTATTTAAGGACACCAGCTGAATCAGCAAAGAATTATTATGTTAGGACAATGGGGGTAATCTAGACATACCTAAAACAAAAAAATTAAAACAGAAAATAAAATGTCCTTGCTATCTATGACGGTTACCATTTTCCTTGGTGTCAAGACATGAAATCCTACAATACCTGATTTTTCTATATCCACATGTAATTAACAACCACATCTTATAAAATATACCTTTCAAAAAAGGTTTTGCCTACCCGTTTTACATTCTCACTGCATCGCCTCTTTGGGGCCTTAGATTTTCAATCTTGAATTTCAGTTAGAGCCTCTGAACTTGTCTCCTTGTTTTCTTTCCTACTACCCATCTTGCACATTACTGGCAGATTAATATTTTAAAAATCCCACTATCATCATCTTGTCCTGGTAAACGTTTTCCTACCAACCGACAACATAAAAACGAAAATCTACCATCAGATATTTCTTACGTGATTTTATTCTCAACAAATTTTTCATCACAACCTTTTATTTCTTCTCTTTTCTAATTTGTTAAACATATAAATACTACATTAAATTGCTTTTTGAGGAAGAAAGTGAAAATTTATTTCTGACATCATATAATGTAAAATATGAAGCCAGAAGTATTTGCAATTAAATATTAACTTCACTACCAGCTTATTCGTTGTGTCCCCCCAAAATTCACATGTGGTAATCCTAACTCTTTGTACCCCAGAATGTGACTTTATTTGGAAATACGGTTATTGCAGATGTAATGTGTTAAGATGAGTCATACTGATTTACTGTCCTTATAAAAGGGGGAATTTTGGACACATACAGACACAAACACACACACATGGGACGCCATGTGGAGACTGGAATCATGCCAATGAACTACCAGAAGCTAACAGAGACAGTTCTAGAATAGTTCCTTCCCCAGTGCCTTAAGAGGAAGGATGTCCTGCCTACAGCTTCATTCTGGACTTCTAGCCTCCAAAATTGTGAGGTTTGTAGCTTAGTTTGTAGCACTTAACTTCAGCAACCCTAGGAAACAAATACATTGAATCATTATTTCACAGGTTTTAGTTGAATTCTTTTCATTAAAAAATGGGAACCATATTAATAACATCTATATCACATGATTGCTATGAGGACTATGGAAAAGACTCTGATGTTGGGAAAGATTGAGGGCAGGAGAAGAAGGGGGTGACAGAGTATGAAAGGGTTGGATGGCATCATTGAGTCAATGGACATGAGTTGGAGCAAACTCTGGGAGGCAGTGAAGGACAGGGAAACCTGGCATGCTACAGTCCACAGGGTCACAAAGAGACCAGACTGAGTGACTGAACAACAAATGAGACACCATTTGTAAAGTAATACCGGGTCTGAATATAGGAGTTATTTTTTCTCTTCTCTGTTTCCACTGCTTCTAATTTATGTGAGCTATAGGTACCTGGGAGAGGGAAAGCTTCCCTGGGCATTAGTTGCTTCAACTGTAGAATGGTAAAAAGACTTTTCCTGACAGCAACCTGTGTCAGAGGACCTGCAGTTCCTTCGAGCTCAAAATTCTCTGGCTCATGATCAGAACACGTATCCACGATCTTGTCTTAACTGCTTATCCCTTCTGACAGTTTATTCTTCAGGTGATGATATAACTTGAACTATGAATATTAGCGGTTTTTGTTCTTCACATTCTGAGAATTAACTTACAGTATATCAAATGTGGTTTTATAATCTAAAAATATCCTAATAGTTTTCACTCATGACTATTAATGTTTATGGTAAAAATATTTTTACATTAATTCTAAAATACAAGATTTGCTATTTTTTCTTTTTAAATTAAGAATAAATATTTTTATTATTGTATGCATTTTATCATGGTTGGCAAAAACCCTCTAAACTCTAAATTTCTTCACTAGCATTGTTGAAATAAAGGACCATTCATGAATATGTCTGTGTGTATGTGCATGCAAGCTTAGTCGAGTCTAACTGTTTGTGACCTCATGGACGACAGCCTGCCAGGCTCCTCTGTCCAAGGGATTTTCCAGACAAGAATTCTGGAGTGGGTTGCCATTTCTTTTTGCAGGGGATCTTCAGAACCCAGGGGTTGAAACTGTCTCTTGTGGGTCCTGCATTGGCAGGCAGATTTTTACCATTGAGCCACCTAGGAGGCCCTGAATGTTAGAGTATTAGTTTTAATACTCAACAATGAATGGTCAATGGCTACAGCAGTCATGAGCAACACATTAATTTTGCAAAATTTTAATCAGATGATCAAGTGTTTGGTCTGAAAGAATGAGGGAAGTTCTTCATTTCCACTGGAAGGAGTGCTAATTCCTTTAGTTGAAGATGGATGGAGTCATCTTCATTTTCTTAAAAATCTAACTTTATGTTCCATGTGTGCCTAGAGTGCAGAATTTGTCCCATGAAACAATAAATGTCCCCCTACTGATGCTGGGAAAGATTGAGGGCAAGAGGAGAAGGGGGTGACAGAGGATGAGATGGTAGGATAACATCACTGACTCACAGACATGAGTTTGAGTAAGCTCAGTGAGATAGTGAAGAACAGGGAAACCGAGCATGCTGCAGTTTGTGGGGTCACAGAATCAGACACGACTTAGTGACTAAACAGCAACACTGATCTTTATTCACTGCTACTCAACAATTTAGAATTTAAAATCCATTTAATTAGGAATTAATTTGCTAACCAATATTTATGAAGTTATAATTCCAAGCCATTTTGAAACACTTTAAAAGGAGCAGTTTTAGGAATTAATCACCAATTAGAAAATTATCCCTTGCTCAATAAACTTTAGAGAACTGTATATAATGTCCAAATGTTAAAGTTCATATTAATTAAGTTATGCTTCCCAGTATTAGCAAGTAACTACTACTTCAATTTGAGTACAGAATTACTCATTTTCTAACTAAGGGCTAAAGTCTACCATTTAACAGTAGAGATAACATGTTGAACATATACATACTATTAGAAATAAATGAAAAAACTTGCAGCTTCATTAAGTTTATAGTGATGAACAAATAAAAATATAAAAATTGTTATCAGATAAACATGAAAATATTTATATATCATATATACATATACATAGAGATACATGTACATGTTGAACAGGGGGTTCTAGGTATTTTCTAATAGAAATTCTAATATTTCTAATCAGAAATTTGTATATATATACTTAGAAAGGTGTAGCTTTTATTACTTTTTATGTAATGCATACATGTGTGTTCAGTCATGTCCAACTCTTTGTGACCCTATGGACTGCAGTACTCCAGAGTTTCCTGTCCTTCACTATCTCCCAGAGTTGGCTCAAACTCATGTCCATTGAGTCGATGATGCCATCCAACCCTCATCCTCTGTCATTCCTTTTACCTCTTCTCCTCAGTCTTTCCCAGCATCAGAGTCTTTTCCAATGAGTCATTTTTTTGCATCAGGTGGCCAAAGTATTGGAGCTTCAGCTTCAGCATCAGTCCTTCCAATGAATATTCAGGACTGATTTCATTTAGGATTGACTGGTTGGATCTCCTTGCAGTCCAAGGGACTCTCAAGAGTCTTCTCCAACACTACAGTTCAAAAGCATCTATTCTTTTGTGATCAGCCTTCTTTATTGTCCAACTCTCACATCCATACATGACTCCTAGAAAAACCATAGCTTTGACTATAGAGACCTTTGTCGGCAAAGTGATGTCTCTGCTTTTTAATACACTGCCTAGGTTTGTCGTAGCTATTCTTCCAAGGAGCAAGTGTCTTTTAATTCTGTGGCTGCAGTCACTATCCACAGTGATTTTGGAGCCCAAGAAAATGAAATCTGACACTGTTTCTACATTTTCATCATCTATTTGCCATGAAGTGATAGGACCTGATGCCATGATCTTCGTTTTTTTGAATGTTGAGCCAGCTTTTTCACTGTCCTCTTTCACCTTCATCAAGAGGCTCTTTGGCTCCCCTTCACTTTCCGCCATAAGGGTGATGTTATCTGCATGTCTGAGGTTATTGATATTTCTCCTGGTGATCTTGATTCCAGCTTGTGCTTTATCCAGCCTGGCATTTAATATGATGTATTCTGCATATAAGTTAAATAAGCAGGGTGACAATATACAGCCTTGATGCACTCCTTTCCCAGTTTTGAATAAGTCCATTGTTCCATGTCTGTTTCTAACTGTTGCTTCTTTACCTGTATACAGGTTTCTTCGGAGGCAGGTAATGTGGTCTGGTATTCCCATCTCATTAAGAATACTCCACAGTTTTTTGTGATCCACACAGTCAAAGGCTTTAGCATCGTCAATGAAGCAGAAAGATATTTTATTTTTTGGAATTCTCTTGCTTTTTCTATGATCCAGTGTATGTTGACAATTTGATCTCTGGTTCCTCTGCCTTTTCTAAATCCAGTTTGTACATCTGAAAGGTCTTGGTTCACGAACTGCTAAAACTGGCTTGAAGGATTTTGAGCATAATATTGCTAGCATGTGAAATGAGTGCAACTGAACAGTAATGTGAACATTCTTTGGCATTGCCCTTCTTTTGGATTGGAAGTGTAACTGATTTTTTCCAGTCCTGGGGCCGCTGCTGAGTTTTCCAAATTTGCTGGCATATTGAGTGCAGCACTTTAACAGCATCATCTTTTAGGATTTGAAATAGTTCAGCTGGAATTTCATGACGTCCACTAGCTTTGTTCCTAGTAATGCTTCCTAAGGCCCACTTAACTTCACACTCCAGGATGTCTGGCTCTAGGTGAATGACCATTCTATTTTAGTTATTTGGGCCATTAGGAGCTTTTTTGTACAGTTCTTCTGTGTATTTATTGCCACCTTTTCTTAACTTTGTCTGTTTTTGTTTGGTCCTTGCCATTTTTGTCCTTTATTGTGCCTATCTCCACAAAATAATGTTCCCTTGGTATCACCAATTTTCTTAAAGAAGTCTCTAGTCTTTACCATTCTATTGTTTTCCTGAATTTCTTTGCACTGTTCACTAAAGAAGGCTTTCCTATCTCTCCTTGCTATTCTCTGGACCTCTGCATTCAGTTGGGAATATCTTTCCTTTCTCCTGCTTTCGCTTCTCTTCCTTTCCCAGCTATTTGTAAGGCCTCCTCAGACAGCCCCTTTGCCTTATTGCATTTCTTTTCCTTGGGAATGGTTGGTCACCACCTCCTATACAGCGTGACAAACCTCTGTCCATAGTTCTTCAGGCACTCTGTCTACCAGATCTAATCCCTTGAATCTATTCACAGTAAAATCATAAGGGATTTGATTTAGGTCTTAGCTGAATGGCCTAGTGATTTTCCCTGCTTTCTTCAATTTAAGCATGAATTTTTCAATAAGGAGCTGATGATCTGAGCCACAGTCACCTCCAGGACTTGTTTTTGCTGACTTTATAGAGCTTTTCTGTTTTCAGCTGCAAAGAATATAATCAATCTGATTTCAGTACTGACCATCTGGTGATGTCCATGTGTAGAGCAGTCTCTTGTCTTGGTATAAAATAAATAACTAATGAGAACCTACTGTATAGCACAGGAAACTCAACTAGGTGCTGTGTGTTGACCTAAACGGGAAGGAAATTTAATAAAGAGGGGATAGGGGATATACGTATACTTATAGCGGATTTGCTTTGCTTTACAGCAAAAATTAACACAACATTGTAAAGCAACTATACTCCAATACAAGTTAAAAAAAGAGAGAGAGAGAGAGATGGGGGTCTGATAGGAAGAGAGCCATCATCAGAGATAACTATAATGACTATGAGCTAGAGGTGGTAAAAGAGGAAACTCAGAAGAGTCTGTTTGTTCAAAGTCCACTGTGTCCTATTTTCTCTGCATGACACAGCAAACACTTCTTTACCAAACATTTGCTTTTCCCATCTCCTGTGAATTGTCTTTCTTCCTTTCAAAGTCCAAGACCCATACCCCTTCTTAGCTCAGGATGGCAATAAGCTTCAATTACCTGAATGTCACGGAGCATCTCATTGTCTTTGTGGGGCTCCTGTATGTACACAATTAAATTTTGCTTCTGTTAATCTGTCTTATGTCAGCTTAATTAATAGAACAGCCAAAGGAACCTAGAAGGGCAGAGGAAAAATTTTTCCTTTCTGACAATTCAAAGATGGCCAATTCAACTGAAAGAATCATTCGTTTTCATCAACATCTGTGAATCACTTCTAAAAATCATTAGCTCATCCCATTATTTCTATCACATAGCTTTATGATTCTTCTGAATCTATGATTCTGCTCAATTGAAATGTGATCAGTACCTAACATGACTTTTAATTTTCATCAGATTAATTAGCATTCTCAGTTTGAGTCTAAATATCAAACAATGTCCTTGTTTTGTTTTTTGGTACTTTTCCCTGAAATTCCAAGTTCAAAGTGCTCAGGTGTCATGACACATCTGTATGGAAGTATGATCTTATGAACTGTGTGCTGGGCATACTGGAATTCTCAAAACACTTTTTAATTCTAAAATGCCAATGATCTGAGAAAGTAGTTCAGTATATACCTTCTGGGAGTTTCTACAATCTCACCAAATGGCTGACTTAAAGTAAACCACATCTCCAAATACCTCCCAAATGTTGATGACTAAAAGTACATTCAGTTCAGTTCAGTCGCTCAGTTGTGTCCAACTCTTCGCAACACCATGAACTGCAGCACGCCAGGCCTCCCTGTCCATCATCAACACCCGGAGTTTACCCAAACTCATGTCCATTGAGTCAGTGATGCCATCTAACGATCTCATCCTCTGTTGTCCCCTTCACCTTGTGCCTTCCAGTTGCTCAACATCAAGGTCTTTTCAAATGAGTCAGATCTTCGCATCAGGTGGCCAAAGTATTGGAGTTTCAGCTTCAACATCAGTCCTTCCAAGAATATTCAGGACTGATTTCCTTTAGGATGGACTGGTTGGATCTCCTTGCAGTCCAAGGGACTCTCAAGAGTCTTCTCCAACACTACAGTTCAAAAGCATCAATTCTTCGGTGATCAGCTTTCTTTATAGTCTAACTCTCATATCCATACATGACCACTGGAAAAACCATAATCTTGATGAGATGGACCTTTGTTGACAAAGTAATGTCTCTGCTTTTTAATATGCTGTCTAGGTTGGTCATAACTTTCCTCCCAAGGAGTAAGTGTCTGTTAATTTCATGGCTGCAATCACCATCTGCAGTGATTTTGGAACCCTCCAAAATAAAGTCTGACACTGTTTCCACTGTTTCCTGATATATTAGACATGAAGTGATGGGAATGGATGCCATGATCTTAGTTTTCTGAAAGGTGAGCTTTAAGCCAACTTTTTCACTCTCTTCTTTCACTTTCATCAAGAGGCTCTTTAGTTCCTCTTCACTTTCTGCCATAAGGATGAAGTCATCTGCTTAGCTGAGGTTATTGATATTTCTCCTGGCAATCTTGATTCCAGCTTGCAGTTCTTCCAGCCCAGCGTTTCTCATGATGTACTCTGCATAGAAGTTAAATAAGCAGGGAGACAATACACAGCCTTGATGTACTCCTTTTCCTATTTGGAACCAGTCTGTTGTTCCATGTCCAGTTCTAACTGTTGCTTCCTGACCTGCATACAGGTTTCTCAAGAGGCAGGTCAGGTGATCTGGTATGCCCATCTCTTTCAGAATTTTCCACAGTTTATTGTGATCCACACAGTCAAATGCTTTGGCATAGTCAATAAAGCAGAAATAGATGTTTTCCTGGAAATCTTGCTTTTTTGATGATCCAGCAGATGTTGGCAATTTGATCTCTGGTTCTTCTGCCTTTTCTAAAACCAGCTTGAACATCTGGAAGTTCACGGTTCACATATTGCTGAGGCCTGGCTTGGAGACCTTTGAGCATTACTTTACTAGCGTGTGAGGTGAGTGCAATTGTGTGGTAGTTGGATCATTTTTGGCATTGCCTTTCTTTCGGATTGGAATGAAAACTGACCTTTGCCAGTCTTGTGGCCACTGCTGATTTCCAAATTTGCTGACATATTGCATGCAGCACTTTCACAGCATCATCTTTCAGGATTTGAAATAGCTTGACTGGAATTCCATCACCTCCACTAGCTTTATTCATGATACTTCCTAAGGCCCAGTTGGCTTCACATTCCAGGATGTCTGACTCTAGGTGAGTGATCACACCATCATGATTATCTGGGTCACAAAGATCTTTTTTGCATAGTTCTGTGTATTCTTGCCACCTCTTCTTAATATCTTCTGCTTCTGTTAGGTCCCCTCCCATTTCTGTCCTTCATTGAGTCCATCTTTGCATGAAATGTTCCCTTGGTATCTCTAATTTTCTTGAATAGATCTCTAGTCTTTCCTATTCTATTGTTTTCTTCTATTTCTTTGCACTGATCACTGAGGAAGGATTTCTTGTCTCTCCTTGCTATTCTTTGGAGCTCTGCATTCAAATGGGTATATCTTTCCGTTTCTCCTTTGCTTTTCACTTCTCTTTTCACCACTATTTGTAAGGCCTCCTCAGACAGCCATTTTGCTTTTTTGCATTTCTTTTCTTTGGGGATGGTCTTAATCCCTGTCTCCTGTACAATGTCATGAACCTCTGTCCAGAGTTCATCAGGCACTCTGTCAGATCTAGTCCCTTAAATCTATTTCTCACTTCCACTGTATAATCATAAGGGGTTTGATTTAGGCCATACCTGAGTGGTCTAGTGGTTTTCCCTACTTTCTTCAATTTAGTCTGAGTCTGCCAATAAGGATTTCATGATCTGAGCCACAGTCAGCTCCTGGTCTTGTTTTTGCTGACTGTATAGAGCTTCTCCATCTTTGGCTGCAAAGAATATAATCAATCTGATTTCAGTGTTGACTATCTGGGGATGTCCATGTGTAGAGTTTTCTCTTGTGTTGTTGGAAGAGGGTGTTTGCTATGACCAGTGCTTCTCTTGGCAAAACTCTATCAGCCTTTGCCCTGCTTCATTCTGTACTCCAAAGCCAAATTTGCCTGTTACTCCAGTTATTTCTTAACTTCCTACTTTTGCATTCCAGTCCCCTATAATGAAAAGGACATCTTTTTTGGATGTTAGTTCTAAAAGGTCTTGTAGGTCTTCATAGAACCATTCAACTTCAGCTTCTTCGGTGTTACTGGTCAGGGCATAGACTTTGATTACCGTGATATTGAATGGTTGCCCTGGAAATGAACAGAGATCATTCTGTCATTTTTGGGATTGCATCCAAGTACTGCATTTCGGACTCTTCTGTTGACTATGATGGCTACTCCATTTCTTCTAAGGGATTCCTGCCCACCGTAGTAGATATAATGGTCATCTGAGTTAAATTCACCCATTCCAGTTCACCTTAGTTTGCTGATTCCTAGAATGCTGGCATTCACTCTTGCCATCTCCTGTTTGACCACTTCCAATTGGCCTTGATTCATAGACCTAACATTCCAGGTTCCTATGCAATATTGCTCTTTACAGCATCAGACCTTGCTTCTATCACCAGTCACATCCACAACTGGGTGTTGTTTTTGTTTGCTCCATCGCTTCATTCTTTCTGGAGTTATTTCTCCACTGATCTCCAGTGGTATATTGGGCCCCTACCGACCTGGGGAGTTCCTCTTTCAGTGTCCCATCTTTTTGCCTTTTTATACTGTTCATGGAGTTCTCAAGGCAGGAATACTGAAGTGGTTTGCCATTCCCTTCTCCATGTGCCCAGATTCTGTCAGACCTCTCTACCATGACCCGTCCATCTTGGGTGTCCCCACACGACAGGGCAGGAGCGGTGGCTGCGTGACAGCGCAGGAGCAGCCCAGAGGTGCTACCCCACGTCCAAGGTCGGGGCAGCGGCCGAGAGGAGCTACCCCTCATCCAAGGTAAGGAGCAGCGGCTGTGCTTTGCTGGAGCAGCCGTGAAGAGATACCCCAGGTACAAGGAATGAAAAACCCAAGTAAGAGGGTAGGCGCTGAGTAAGGGCATCATGGAGCAGATGGACTGAAACCACAATCACAGACAACTAGCCAATCTGATCACACGGACCACAGCTTATCTAACTCAATGAAACTCAAAAGGACATTCAGAAAGACTTATTTTTGGTTACATTACATCTTATGAACTCTGTAGAGGAACAATATATAAAATCTGGACATGCCAGCCTTCTCTTTGCTGTTAAACAATCATTCTCTCTTCAATTGTAAGTGCCCAACCTATGGTGAGTGCATTCAACATTTCTGTGTTCAAATATTTTAAATTCCTTACAGGCATGTTTCCAGAAACTTATAGTTCATTTGTAATAGCTCATAATAATAATCTAAAAACTGTGTGTTGATTTGTATTTCTCTTTCTCTATTTCAGTGGCTTTCAAACTTTGATATTCATCTAAACCAGCAGAAAACTTGTTAAAACCTATTGGCAGCATTATTAGGGTTTCTGATTCATTAGATTTGAGGGCAAGGCCTCATAATTTGCATTTGTAACAAGTTCTCAGGTGTTGCCAATGTTCTTAAACCACACTTTAAGTACCACTGCTCTATTTGTAGGGCTTCCCAGCTTCTGCTAGTGCTAAAGAACTTGTCTGCCAATTCAGGAGACATAAGAGACATGGGTTCAATCCCTTGGTCAAGATCTCCAGGCTGAGGGCATGGCAACCCACTCCAGTATTCTTCCCTGGAGAATGCCATGGACAGAGGAGCCTGGTGGACTATAGTCCATAGGGTCACAAAGAGTCAGACGTGACTGAAATGATGGCATGCATGCATGCTCTGTTTATAACAAAACAATTCAAGCAACCTATATTCAAGAGTCAGTCCAAATTTGGTAGACTAGGAACCCATTTCTGGTACAATTGTAAAATCGCCTACAAGCATTGACACTTAAGCAGTCCTTTGCTACCATTTGATCTCTGTTTGAACAAAATAAGTATTATAATTTTCCAGTGTAAAGTTCCATAGCTAAATCTAACATATGGTAATATATAACAATTAATACGTGATACATAGGTTTTTTACCAACCTCCTTTTTAAATTTTGATAATTTAATTTGTATTATCCCCAAAGGGGCTACATGAATAATTCTTTTTTTTTTTCAAATCTCAAGCTGTTCTTCAAAACTTATTTTACATTTCATAATCATTGTGAATTGATAAATAACTTGCCCAGAATAACACAATCAGTTAAGTGATAGGCAGCAGACTTGAATCTAGTCCTGCTTGATTATTCTAGAATGATCCATAACTGCCTGGATATCATTAACCTATTCATAATTTATTAAATTAAGTATCTAAGGGCCTACTCTTGAGTAAGGTATTGCATTTGATATTGGAAATACACATTGAAGAAGATGAAATCTTACACTGAAGTTTACAGCACAGCAGAGAAGTTTGACATGTAAGTAAAAAGCTTCAATACAAAGTGATAAGCACTGTAGTATCAATAGTACAGCTTATTCACTGAAATCTAGTTTCAAAACACAGTTCCAAAAACAATATAACTTGATCTTCAAAACAACATCAGAGAATTTACTAGATTTTTCCCTCTCAATTTGATAGATAAACCAGTTAGAGGATAAAGATTTTACATGACTTTCCTCCTGTTCTGTTCTCTAGATCAGTGTTTCCCAAAACTTATTTAACAGCACAATTGACCTAAGTGATGCTCAGAAGAAAAAAATAAAAAGAGGTCTCTGGGCAATTTTCTACTTCTCCTTAGAGATACATAATACCTATAGTCATTTTAATAGTTCCAAGGAGACCTGTAGTTGTTTTTTTTTAAGCCTTTACTTTTAACTTTGCTTAATCCAGTCTTACCCAAACTTACATAACCATACAACTCTATATGAAACATTAAAAACACTGCTCTGAACCTACAGTCTTTTTTAAGACGTACTGCATAGACATAAAAGTTTCCAGAAGATTATGGTACTGGTGTGGGATAGATGCATTGAAACTGTCCTTCTTGACTTATTTCCTCTTACCCTACCAGCCCGGGTTCAATCACAGTTCTACTTTTATTATCCAAGAATTTTATTATCCAAGTTGAATGAAAACTCACTACTTTACAAGAACCATCAAAATTTAAATACCCAAGAAAATGGTTTAAATAAGACTATATCTTGAAATATAACTAAAGCTCATTTTACATTTTTAAAAAATTTAGGCTATAATGTGTTTTTTCTGATGAACATATAACAAATGTAGAGGTTGTAGAGTTTAAAAAATATTTTGGAAAAAATTTTGATAGCATGACACGTGAGTTTCAAAATGCTTGACTTTTACATATCTAACATTAAAAAACCTCTTTGATAGTATTCAAAACTTTCATCAATTTCTTCAAAAGCCTCTCTTAATTCTTTAACAAATGTACCTAGCAGTTGCTTTTGAGACAACTATCCTCCTATTATCTTGAATGCCTTTTGTGAATGGATTCTATGGTAACCACATAGACAACAAAAATTTTAAAAATGGAGAAAAAGATATGCATGAGAATTAGAAAACAAAATGTTGGGAATAAAGTAGGAAGGGAAATAGTGAAGATTGTGATGTGGCAGTGTGTATTAGTCATGTCTTTATTTTCTGTATTTTACGATGCTTTGATATTATGGGACCTTTTCCCTCCCATCAGAGCCAGCTAATTCCTAGAGATAGCAAACAACTTGCCTGCCAGCATGCCCTTGATAGGCAAGCCAACAAATTCAAAGCCCACATCCCCAACCACCTCATTTATCTCTCACACACCAAGCAAATATTCCCCCTTCCATGTTCACCCCAGGGTTAGGCACCAGACAACTAGAAACCATTCCTATAGCCCAGAGACCCCAAAATTATTCAAACCAACCAGTTCTACATTGTTTACTCTGCCCCACTTTGTCTTTCTCTTGGGCCATGCTGTCCACTCACTCTTCCTCCTTCTTGCCTGAAGAGGTTCAGAATAACCCTCCTCCAAATATTTCACTTTGGCATGTGGATGGCTTTTGGCTGGAGACACTCAAGAGACAACCAGAGACTCAGGAAGAGCTCTTTCTCCTTTAACTACATAAAAGAATTTAGATAGGGAGCCTGACTTAGAGAGAGCCTGACTTATCTCTCTTACCTTACCATCACAAAGAAAGAGATAACTTTTTATGTGAATGACCTTTCTATATGGTAGCTGTCTGTGTGCTCAGGTGCTCAGCCATGTCTTACTCTTTGCAACCCCATGGACTGTATAGCCCACCCATGGGATTTTTCAGACAAGAATACTGGAGTGGGTTGCTACTTTCTCATCCAGGGGATCTTCCTGACCCAGGGTTTGAACCCACATCTCCTTCATTGGCCGGTGGATTCTTTACCACTGAGCTACTTGGGAAGCCCAATACAGTAGGCCAAACATCTAATTACCAAACATCTGCTCTTATTGTCCTGTGAATTTCCCTTATCCCCTTTGAAACCCCAGGTCCCTAACCCATTTCTTAGCTCAGGATAGCGCATAAGCCTCAATTGCCTGACTTGTCCTTGAGTCTCTCTCTCTCTCTCTTTTTTTTTTTTGTGGGGATGGTGGTGGTACTTGTATGTTTCTAATGAAACTTGCTTTTATCCTTTTAATCTGTCTTATGTCAACTTAATTAATAGACCAGTGAAAAGAAGCTAATAGAAAAAAAGAAAAAGAAGAAGAAGCTAAGAGGGTCAAAGAAAAAATTTCCTCCCCATCTGACCCAAGCTGATACTTCTCATATGGCCCTGCAGAGCATGCCATTCTTCTTCTCTTGGATACTGTAAGTAAAAAAAATTTCTTCCAAGGGTATCATGTTGTCAATCATTATTTTCCAAAAATGAAAACCCAGGTACAATCAAACAGTGGAAATGCCCTCTGACAGGTCACCATTTACCAGTGACTTTGCATGTAGTTTGATCCCTTTGCCAATAGTACCTACATCAAAATCACAAAACCTTGTACTTATTACAAGGTTTAGATTTTACACTTGCAATTTAATTATGTAATGCAGCCATATGTAAATAATATTAGACAAGGGAGACTAAGGCTTGACCTTGTTCAGTTCAGTTCAGTCTGGTTGCTCAGTTGTGTCCAACTCTTTGCAACCCCATGGACTGCAGCACGTCAGGCCTTCCTGTCCATCACCAAAGATCAACTTATTAGATGATCTAACAAGACTGACCTTTGTAGGTAAGTAAATATAGATTTGTTTTAAACTGGGAGGGATATTTGAGTAGGGATTAAATATGTAATGAGTTCTTTGAAGAATATTTTATTGTATAATAGCTATTTCCCTATTTAATATAGGGATAAAATTATAAATAATTAACTCTCAAATAACCAGGAGCTCCTGCCTACACTCTACACATTAAGGAAATTTACACCTCTAAAGGAAATTTCCATTTGTAAAGGTATCTCCAAGCCAGGAAAAGAACTACACCTAGAGACAATACATGGCTTGAGAGACTCTTATCTGCATAACCAGACAACCCCAGGGACCATACATTGTCTGTCCCCAGCTTCCTATAACTCCCTCTCCCCACAAGAAACCTAAACCCCTTTTTGTTTTGATTAGCCTAAGACTGTGTGTAAGTCTCAATCATCTGACTACTTCCTAGGGTCACATTTCATTCTAAAACTCCCACATATCCATAATTAAACAGCTATTTTTCTGTTAATTCATCTTTTACAATTTGGTTTGCAGGCCCCAGCCATTGAACCTAGGAGAGTAAGGGAACAAAATCTTTCTTCCCCTACAATAGTCCTAATGAGTGTGAGGAAAACCAAGATAATATGGTTGCTACTTTACCATGCTAAATTTTTTAAAGAGAAAATGTAAATTTTTGTCATAATTTAAAGCTTGCTTAATCTAGAATTTTCTGGAGGGCTTTACTTTTTATCTTTTATGAACTAATAAATACAAACTTCAAATATATCTTCAGTTGCAAATACAATTCAATACCAGTGTATTTTACTCTGAGTCTTGAGGGCTGCAGCCTTTTAAAAGCATAATTTTGAAGATATAATGGATGTAGTTAAAACTACATAAGTAATTAATTTGAAAATATAAGATACATAACATATATTAAACCTATAATCAAGCAAGGAAGAATCATTTATATCATGAAGACAAGCATAATATGCATTAAAATGTGATGTGTCCTTCTAAATATAGAACATTTTGACAACCCTAAGTAGCATAACTAGAAACTTTTTCTTTCATTAATCAAATATTTTAATTAACAAAAGTCATATTTATCATAATATTAGTATATTTATAGATAGTCATAAATATTAGGTAGTATATTTATAAGCAATAAAAGAATGGCATCCCAATAAAACTACACGTAAAAATTTTATCTTTCCTTTCTGATAAGGAAAATATTTCATGATCTCTCAATGCTTTGGGTTACCATTATAATCAACATTTTTAATTTACTCATCCAATCAACAAATGTCTCCAACATGGCATATATTATACTAGGTTCTGGAAATAGAAAACAGACAAAACAAAACAGTCTCTGCTCTTGAGAATTTTACAAATCTGCTCAAAGGGCAGATAATTAAATAGGAATTAAAAGGCATAGTGATATGAGCCTTTATAAGGGTATGCTAGAATAGGCTGGAGAGATCAGAGGTGGCTTCCAAAAGAAGGAAACAACTAAAATGAGTAGGGTTTGGGAAGCCTTTCTGGTCTGTGGACTCAAAGGTAAGAGAGCAAAGCTGGCCCCAAGTAGCAGGACAATTGTAACATAGAAAGCTAAATTGGTCACAAAAATTCAAACCATAAAGGGTTTCTTGGGCTACGAAGAGTTTAGCCATTATCCTGAAGGTAATGGGGAGCCATCAAAACATTTTTATCAGAGATAGAAATGATGGACACTGCTAAAGATAACAGGCAGGTCATTAATTAAGATTTATAGAATCCCAAATGCTAGTTAATGTATCAATTCAACAAAAATATAAACTTTTTTTAATGGTATGATTTATTCTACATCATTCCTAGCCATTAAATCTATTAGGTTGGTGCAAAAGTGATTGTGGTTTTGCATTGCTGAACTTAACCATTTGAAATTGGAATACATTTTTAATGTCATTATGCTATACATCATTTTAATGCACATTCCCCATTTTATGTTTTTTCCTAATGACATTATTTACTATTTACTTTATATTTATTTTAGACTATAGAAATGATATTAGACAAAAAGCAAATTTGAGCAATTTTTTAATTTGGATTTGAAATGGGTGGTAAAGTAGCAGAGAAGACATGCAACATCAACAACACATTTGGCCCAAGAACTGCTAACAAGCGTATAGTGCAGTGGTGGTTCAAGAAGTTTTGTAAAGGAGATGCCAGCCTTAAAGATGAGGAGTGCAGTGGCGAGCCATCGGAAGTCGACAACAACCAATTGAAAGGATCATCTAAGCTGACCCTCTAACAACTACATGAGAAGTTGCCCACAAACTTAACCATTGACCATTCAATGGTTGCTCAGCATATCGAAAAAAACTGAAAAGGTGAAAAAGCTTGATAAGCTTCATGAGCAGACCAAAAACCACAAGAAAATCATTTTGAAGTGTTGTCTTCTCTTACTCTATGCAACAACAGCCAAATGATTCTTGACCAGAGTGTGACAATATGACAACTGGCGATGGGCAGCTCAGTGACTGGACTGAGAAGCTCCCGTGTGTGTGTTAGTCACTCAGTCGTGTCTGACTCTTTGTGACCCCTTAGACTGTAACCTGCAAGGCTCCTCAGTCCACGGGATTTTCCAGACAAAAATAGTGGAGTTGGTTGCCATTTCCTTCTCCAGAGGATCTTCCCGACTCAGGGATCAAACCCAGGCCTCCCGCATTGCAGACAGACACCTTACCATTTGAACTTCCAGGGAAGCAGCACGTATCAACACCAAACTCGCACCAAAAAACAGTTATTATCACTCTTTGGTCATATGTTGCCCATCTGATCCACTGTATCCAGAGATACAGCTTTCTGAATCTCAGTGAGATCATTACATCTGAGACCTACGCTCAGCAAATTGTTGATATACATTGAAAACTGTAACGCCTGCAGCCATTGGTCAACAGAATGGGCCCAATTCTCCACAACACCCAACTGCACATCACACAACCAGTGCTTCAAAAGTTGAACGAATTGGGCTATGTTTTGTCTCATCTGCCATATTCACCTGACTTCTTGCCAACCAACTACCACATCTGCAAGCATCTCAACATCTTTTTGCAGGGAAACACTTCCACAACCAGCGGGAGGCAGAACATGCCTTCCAAAGGTTCATCAAATCCTAAAGCACAGATTTTTATGCTACAAGAATAAACAAATTTATTTCTTGTTGGCAAAAATGTGTTGGTTTTAATGGCTTCGATTTTGATTAATAAAGATGTGTTTGAGCCTAGTTAAAATCATTTAAAATTCATGGTATGAAAGCACAATTACTTAGGTACCCATCTAATACAATAATTTTCTTTATTGTTCAGGTTACAGTTATATTCAAGTTGCCTAAAATAGACTGCTATATCACTATCATATATTTATATTATATTACAAAATGCTTGTATAATATGAAAAAACAAGATTTCTATCATAGCAGGTGCTGGCAAGTCTTTTATTACAATACTGTGATCCATTGAAGAATATATAGATTTGAACAAATCAGAAAAATTTAGAGTACTCAAGAGAAGAGCATAAAAATTCTTTGAAAAAAAAAAAGAGTTACAAGAAAAGGTCAAGAGAGTCAAAACCACTTTGTGAAGAAATTCTGAAGAATGTCTTAGAAACTGCACTAAAACATACTTTTTCTTTTGTGGATTAAATCAGTAACATTTCTTTTGAGTGATTATAATTCCCCCTTTTCTGTCTCCTTTCATCCAAAAAGAAATAAAAGAAAAAATTTCTGATCATCCATGTGAATTATTTCCTGACTTGCAGAGAAATAGAAAATGAATTATTTATAATCTGACATTTCTGTTTAATATTTGAAATCTTTTAAGATTAATCATTTGCCTATACTAAATATATCAAATACACATGTGTGCTAAGTCACTTTCAGTTGTGTCCAACTCTTGTGACCCTATGGATTTTAGGCCACCAGGCTCCTCTGTCCATGGAATTCTACAGGCAAAAAAGCTGGGGTGGGTTACCATTTCCTTCTCCAGGGGTTCTTCCCGACCTAGGAACTGAACATACATCTCTTGTGTCCCCTGTATTGGCAGGTTGATTCTTTACCACTAGCACAACCTGGGAAACCTTCACACTAAATACATCAAATACACATACCTCCAGGAAGACTACTATATCATTTCTCAGTTCTTAAGTAAAATGTAATTAGTTCCTTTTCTGAATTATTGGTTTAATGAGGTTTCAAAATATTATAGAATAATTTACAGTTAAATGTTTAATTATACTTAAATACTAATAATTTTTAAGGTTTTTATCTTGGCCGTATTAGGACAAATAAATTCACCTTACAACGTTTATTCATGACAATGAATTTCTACTATTATTGGAAAAACACATATATAATAATAAGTAATAACAAGATAAGGTTAGCCAAATTTAACAGATTCTCCCTGTACATTGCCATGTATTGGTAATAAAGCAACAATTAGTAAATGACTTCTTATATTTCTCAGTAGACATTCTGGTAGCTATGAATCTCTAACAACAAACATTCCCTTTAAAAAACTGTATTATAGAAAAGAGGGAATAAGCTCTGAGCAAGTAATTTTGCTTCTATTAAGATCTTCATCAATTAACATGTAGGCCTCTCTTCAAGTCCTTCAACCATGAATAAATAACTAAAAATTGACATTAAAATTGACAAAATAATTTGAAATGATATGTAAGCAAAAGAGACAGGAGAAAATTTTTCAAATTAGTAATGTTCAATTTCACATATTTTCTAAACAGACTGGTGTGTTTGATGCTAAAACATAACATAAGATAGCATTAAGAGTCCAAATTCTAATGTAAACTTCCTGGTTTAACTTCTGATGCCTCCATTTACTTGTATGTCCTTGTGTGAGTTTCTTTCTCTCTCTGCATTTCAACTTTCTTTATGCCTCCGTTTCCTCATCTGTAAAATGGGCATAATAATCATATCTACCTCATAAGATGACTGTGAAGAATATGTTAATTAATTCATGTAAAACTTTTCCTTATAATACCTCCATCTCCTTTTGTTCTGATAACACCAAATTCTTGTTCCTTAACATCAGATCTCAGCTTTTTCTACCATAGGCCTACCACTATCCATTTATACAAACTTTCCATTAAAGATAACTTCAAATATATATGAAAAAAAAATCACTGTCAGCTGAAAGTGAAAGTTGCTCAGTAGTGTTGGACTCTTTGCGACCCCATGGACTATACAATCCATGGAATTTTCCAGGCCAGAATTCTGGATAGGGTAGCCATTCCCTTTTCCAGGGGATCTTCCCAACCCAGGGGTTGAACCCAGGTCTCTCGCATTGCAGGCAGATTCTTTACCAGCTGAGCCACAAGGGAAGCCCAAGTATACTGGAGTAGGTAGCCTATCTCTTCTCCAGTGGATCTTCCCCACCCAGGAATCAAACTGGAGTCTCCTGCATTGCAGGTGGATTCTTTACTAACTGAGTAATTCAAAAAAGAACCCATGTTTGGGAATTCTAGCAAGTTAGTAGTTAAGTGCCCCAAAACTGACATCTGTTTGTTTTCGGGGTTTTTTTTTTTTTTCTATATTATTTCATTTACTTGTCCTAATGAACTTTTAGGGCATTGTCAGTTCTAGAGAGGAAGCTGAGGCTTTAGCTAACAAGTTGAACAAGTATCCTAAGAACATACCACTAGGATTTGAGGCCAGCAACCTTCTCTCTATGCTTTTACTGGGCTACTCTGTCTTCATGAAGAGGGATGGAGAGATTCCCGAAGATACTTATGAAGATGAACAGAAAGGCCACGGTGATCACTTAAGTGGGATATACAGGTCTTCGTGAGGTGTGGATTCATAACTTATCTCTCTTCTATTGAGGAAAAGATTTGCTAAAGTCCAAAACTTGAATCTTAAAAAAAAGTAATTGCCTTCTAATATTTTATAAGTTATTTTCTCTTTTCACAGGCAAGGCAGTATATTTACAAAAGAAGTTGCTGTTAAATAATCTCATTTAAAGTTGTCCTTAACGCCAAGATTTTCATCCTGTTTCTTTTGAAAAGAAGATTATTTGACTATAATATCCATCATTCCCCTGCTATCAATAATAAAAACAATATAGCTTTAAATAAGATGCATCAGGCATACATCTGCGTCTTTTAAATTTACCATTTCATTTAATCTCTACAACCACACTAGTTTATGAATGATGAAACTGAAGCAGGAAAAGGTTAATTTGATGAAAATCACAGAACTAGTAAGTGTTCACCTGTGATCCAAGCCTAATGTAGGTCTAATTTGCTGTGTCTTTTTCTTATTTCTACCTTCTCCCAACTCGTCCCCTAACCTAAACTACACTAAAAGAGTAGACAGACACACACAAATATAGTGTGTCATTAGCATGGTAAGTGATATAGATGAATATAAAAATAGGTGAATATAAATAACTTACAGAGAAAGTTGGACACCTACACCAAAAAGATTAAGAATTCATGGTTAAATGGTTAAAGCTAGGGGATGGAATTCTTTGTTTCCTGTGAGTTTTCTGTTTTAAAATTTCCTTTTTATGTTACCTTCCTGTTCCCTTTCTGTTGCTTTTGTAGTTAGAGAAAAGGTTATTTTTTAGAAATTCTATTTTTAAGTATTTGTGTTTAATTTTTATTCTGCTTTTTGGTCTTTCTTGAATTCTCTCCAATACTATATGTGTTTTAACAGAGTCTAAATTTTATACTAAATAAGTTTGCATGATCTGCAAATTGATCTTATTAACTCATCTTGATCACAGCATAAAGAATGGATTCCTTTATTCAGACTTATTGGGTATATAAATGTTCACATATTTTAGAAGATTTCATTCTAGAGATTTATATAAAATTGGAAAGGATCTAAAATTTGATAATATAAAAATATAATCAAAATATGCTGTGATATGATAGGAAATATATATACATATACACATATATATATACACATAAATGTGTGCATGTGTGTTTGTTCTCAGTTTCTGTCACAGAACTCCTAAAATTCTCCTTAATTTCCTAGTAGTTCCTAAAGAGCATTAATAGCATATTTCGCTCTAATATTTGGTCTTTGGTCCTGGTTCCTGACAGAGTTCCTAAATTTCTCGGAACTTCCTGGTTAATAGCAGTCATTTTTGTTCCATGACGAAGTTTTGCTGGGCTCCTGAATAACACCTGGATAGGAGTTGATCATCAAAAAGACCAAGCTCTAAGTAGAAGCTTAGAATTTTCAGCTCTCTCCCATTCTCCAGGGAAGGAGGAGGGACTGGAAATGGAGTTAATAATTGAACACGCCCATGTGATGAAGTCACCATAAGAATCCCAGAGTATGGGGTTTGGAGAGCTCTCAGGCTGGTGAACAAGTGGAGGTCCTGGGAAATTGGTGCCCCATAGAGGGCAGGGAAGTTCCAGCCCCCTCCCCTCATAATGTGCCCATGTCTCTTCCACATAGATGTTCAGCTGAGTCCTTTGCCATATGCTTTTATAATAAACTGGTAAGTGAAAGTGAAACTGTTAGTCACTCAGTCATGTCCAACTCTTTGTGACCTCAGGTTCCTCTGTCCATGGAATTCTCCACACAAGAATACTGGAGTGGGTTGCCATTTCCTTCTCCAGGGGATCTTCCTGACCCAGGGATTGAACCTGAGTCTCCTACATTGCAGGCAGATTCTATACTCTCTTAGTCACAACGGAAGCCCCATGGCAATAAGTAAATTGTTTTCTGAGTTCTATGAGGTGCCTAACAAATTAATCAAACCTGAGGGGGGTTCATGGGAACCTCCGGTTGATAGTCATTGACTAGAAACATGGGTGGTGATCTGGACTTAGGATTGGCATCTGAAGTCATGGAGTAGGGGGACAGTCTCATAGGACTGAGCCCTTATCCTGGGGGGATAAACAGTGCCAAAACTGAATTACATTGTAGGACAAGGGTCTTCAACCCCTGGGACTCAGATCAAGAGATGAGCAGCTGGCAATTAAGGGAAGCTTCATTCGCCATTCCCCATCACTCCCATTGTTCACATTACTGCCTGAACCATCTCTCATCTCTCTCAATTCTGTGGGAAAAAAAAATTGTCTTCCACAAAATTGATCTCTGATGCCAGAAAGGTTGGTCACTAATATTGTAGGACACCTAGCTGGTGTCATAAAGAACTTCTGGTCTTGGGGAAAAATCCACACTCATCTGATGTCAGAAGTGTTGTGAGTGTGGCAGTGTTCAAAGTGAAAAAAAAAAAAACAACACAGGAGGTAGTTTGTTTTTCTTTTTTTTTCCTGCACATATGCCTAAGAAAAATGATCTGTCTATAAACATATTAAGGTTTTAGAATTTTTAGAACTAACTGTTAAATTCACTATGACCTAACATCAAAGCTAGAGGCTTTGTCTTTTCATTCTTTAGTGTATGCACTTTGGAGCCTTGGGAAGACTTTCCACTTTCCCTTCCTACAAATGTCCCATTTTTCTCATTCTCTTCCCTTTTCATTCCTTGTTTACCAAACTTCCAGCCTACCCTCACCACTCCAATGTTACACAAAGAACAGAAAGAGAAGTCTTGAGAGTAGGTGGAGGAAAGAAAATATTATTTTGTTCATCTGAATCATATATATTAATAGTAATATTTCCCCCAATCTATACTATTACAGAGAAGAAGCAAAGGGAGTAGTCAGAGCAGCAGGAAGGAAAAGAAGGAAAAAACAGAAGAGGACAAAGAGAGAGCCCCTTGTGCCTTCCTCATCCTTCATAACAACTTAATATTTCCGACTTTGAAATAAAAAGGGAAAAGTGTCATGTTTATATTCAGAAGCTTTTAAAATCTTTCTCACTCTCCCTAAGACTCTTATTCATTCACACCCAATAATAATGTAATCATTGTCATGACACATTTATTTAAGCATGATTCAGAGTTGTTATTGAGGCTGTTGATGTTAATGGAAAAGTTGACATCGTAAATCATAGCTGTTTGCTACAGGGCAAAGCAACACTTTGGAAAACAGAGAGAAGTATAGATTAGATGGTTAGAGAGAGAGGGGAACGAAGGAGAGGAAGAGGGGAAAGGTAGTATGAAACCTCACAGGCACAAATCGTTAGGAGGAAATCACTATATGAATTGGGCTTTATACCTTAACATGTATTTTAAGCAGCAAATATAGTCACATATAGGTTGTTTCATCCCTAGATTTTAATGCAGCTAAGAATTATCAATGAACATAGTTAAAGAATTTTAAAATTCCAATTAGCTTTAAAAGAAACTGAATCTGTTAGTTATCTTTCTCTATATAGGTTCATATTACATGTGTTTCTGGAAGAATCATTTATCCATGTCTAGCTAGCTATGCCAAATAAGCATAGTTCAAATCACAGCAGCATCCTCTCAAGAGTCTTCAAATAGCCATCAGGAAATGTGTCATTGCATGTGTTAACACACTTCATTTTGTTCTACTTAGTATTTGTCTAGTTGCTTGTTTAGATTTACTAAAGCTTCCCTTGTGGGTCAACCGGTAAAGAATCCACCTGCAATTCAGGAGACCTGGGTTCAATTCCTGGGTTGGGAAGATCCCCTGGAGAATGGAAAGGCTACCCACTCCAGTATTCTGGCCTGGAAAATCCATGGACTGTCTAGTCCATGGGGTTGCAAAGAGTCAAACAAAACTACATGACTTTCACTTTCACTTTTGTTTAGGTTGGCAAATGACAAGATTAACTAAATGCCAGAGAAAAATCAATTGTCTCAAAAATAAAGGCATTTATAACTTACTGTTTTAGTACATATTTCTTTTTCATTTAGTATTTTAAAAGTAACAGATTTTTTTTTAATGATTGATGTTTTAGATAGGAAAAACAGACACACCCTCCCACATATGCAAATCTTTCTTAGGAGTCTAGAAATCAGAGAAAAATAAATATCCAGTTGGGAGTGTGATAGTCTGGAGAAATAGAAAGGATTAACTGGGAACAATATGGAAGTCTGACTTTTTAGGGAAAAGGATAATATCTCTTTTATTTACATAATCTTCATCCTTCTTTGAATATACCAGAATCCTTTAAGTAGAGCAGATGTAAACATGCTTCTTAGATAAAATTAAGCCACAATACAGAAGTATAGTCACAATGCCACCTAGGCCGGCACCTTCACATTGGGTGCTATCAGCTATCTCATTTGAAGATGAGCCAATGTTGTAATTCAGTTCTTTAGTTTAACAAATATTTTTTGACCACCTACATATTCTGGAACAGTCCTGAGCCCTTGGAATACACAAATGAAAACAACAGGTATGGTCTCTGTCATCTTGGAACTCACAGTCTCTCTGCTTGTCTTTTTGGTCACAATTTTCTAAAAGCATAAAAATCCCGGAAAAGTGATAAAATTGTATGTCTACTCAGACATTTGCCCTAGGGCTGATTAAAGCTTCAGTTTGTTTACATCCTATTTGGCCTGATAGTCCACTGTGCTATTTACAAAATCAACTACAGTCTCCTGCATGCTTACTTGACCTCCATAACAGAATTATCAATGCAGACATTTTCTCTATGGCTGCCTCAAAGTTTTGGTAATTTTCACAATTGGGAATGGGAATAAATCCCCCAAACAAATGAAAGCAATGTCTGATGGGCCCTCCAAGAACCCTTGCCACATCCTGAAGTTCAACTGAAGTAAGAAACTTAAAACCTGGCTTAATAATATGTCCTTGTTTTTACATCTTCACCGATACTGGGAAAGAAATGAAAACATTTCAGTGTCACACAGTGAGTTTCTGTGGGCCTCTACCCATGATTTGCTACACTTCATTAAAATTATGCCACTGAATCAACTGTACTTCAATTTAAAAAGTTTTTTAAAAAATGATTAAAAACTATGCCACTGATATTCCCTTTGATGAGGACACAACGTTAATGATTTCTCTAAGTCAGGGAGTGGACTTTGAGAGCAGTTACAAAATTGTGACTAATTACAACTAATTAATCATGTTGCAAGACTCCTTTCAAACTCTTCAAAAAGTGAAGAAAAGCTCTTTTTTCATACTTTATAAAATACTAATTGCAAAAAAATCCATGAATACATGATTACAATTATCCAAATTACAAAAATCCATGAATAAAATTAAATATAAAAGTAGAGGATTACCTTTATCTACCATATCTTTACTACACAATTATATGTTTAAAACTATATATTATCACTAAATTAACAGCCTAAAACAACAGACATTTATTATCTGTTTTCTTGGGTCAAAAGTCTGAGTTTTGCTAGCTTGATCCACCTCCTCAGCGTGGCACAAATTGGCGGTCAAGGTGTTAGACATACTGTGAGTGTGTGTCAGTCACTCAGTAGTGTCCGACTCTGCAACACCATGGACTGTAGCCCACCAGGCTCCTCCGTCCATTGTGTTTCCCAGGCAAGAGTATTGGAGTGGGTTGCCATTTCCTTCACCAGGGGATCTTCCCAACCCAGGCATCAAACCTGGGTCTCCCACATTGCAGGCAGACTCTTTACCATCTGAGCTACCAGGTAAGCCCCTAGACATACTCTAGTTCTCACTTGGAGTCCTTTTTAAAATTCATTCAGCCTGTTGGCAGAATTTGGTTCCTTGTGGTTGTAGGACTGAGGTCCCAGATTTCTTGTTAGTTGTCAGCCAGGAATTGATCTCAGCAACTAAAAGAAGTTGACTACATTTCCTTACCATGTGTCCCCCGTATGCAGCTCACAAAAGGGATGCTTGCTTTCTACCAGGACAGCAAGGAAGTCTCTCTCTGACTCCAGTTCCCCCTCCAGATAGCACAGTGGTGACTATCCCATCACCATTTGTTACATAAGGTAACCTAATCAAAGGAGCAACTAGCCCTTTGTAGTCAAAGACTCTGCCCACACTCAAGGGAAGAGAATTATCCAAGGTACTTACATCAGGAGCTGAAAATCTTGGGGACTATCTTAGAATTATTCTGCCTACCACAACAATGCTGTCTTATTTGCAATATGATTGAAATAGTGTAGTCCTAATGAATGCCTTTTAGGACTTTTTCCGGTGATTGCTTTAAAGCAATTATTAGTTATCCTAACGACATTATTGGGGGACTTCCCTAAAAAGGATGTTCTTTTCATTAGAGGAGACTCGAATGCAAAAGTAGGAAGTCAAGAAACACCTGGAGTAATGGGCAAATTTGGCCTTGGGGTACGGAATAAAGTAGGGCAAAGGCTGATAAAGTTTTGCCAAGAGAATGCACTGGTCATAGCAAACACCCTCTTCCAACAACACAAGAGAAGACTCTACACATGGACATCACCAGATAGTCAACACCAAAATCAGACTGATTATATTCTTTGCAGCCAAAGATGGAGAAGCTCTATACACAGCAAAAACAAGACTGGGAGCTGACCGTGGCTCAGATCATGAACTCCTTATTGCCAAATTCAGACTTAAATTGAAGAAAGTAGGGAAAACCACTAGACCATTCAGGTATGACCTAAATCACTTCCCTTAGGACTATACAGTGGAAGTGAGAAATAGAGTTAAGGGACTAGAACTGATAGACAGAGTGCCTGATGAACTATGGACAGAGGCTCATAACATTGTACAGGAGACAGGGATCAAGACCATCCCCATGGAAAAGAAATGCAAAAAAGCAAAATGGCTGTCTGAGGAGGCCTTACAAATAGCTGTGAAAAGAAGAGAAGTGAAAAGCAAATGAGAAAAGGAAAGATATACCCATTTGAATGCAGAGTTCCAAAGAATAGCAAGTAGAGATAAGAAAGTCTTCCTCAGCGATAAATGCAAAGAAATAGAGGAAAACAACAGAATGGGAAGGAGTAGAGATCTCTTCAAGAAAATTAGAGATACCAAGGGAAAATTTCATGCAAAGATGAGCTTGATAAAGGACAGAAATTGTATGGACCTAACAGAAGCAGAAGATATTAAGAGGTGGCAAGAATACACAGAAGAACTGTATAAAAAAGATCTTCACGACCCAGTTAATCACGATGGTGTGATCACTCACCTAGAGCCAGACATCCTGGACTGTAAAGTCAAGTGCTCCTTAAAAAGCATCACTACAAACAAAGCTAGTGGAGGTGATGGAGTTCCAGTTGAGCTGTTTCAAATCCTGAAAGATGATGCTGTGAAAGTGCTGCACTCAATATGCCAGCAAATTTGGAAAACTCAGTAGTGGCCACAGGACTTGAAAACATCAGTTTTCATTCCAATCCCAAAGAAAGGCAATGCCAAAGAATGCTCAAACAACCACGCAATTGCACTCATCTCACAGGCTAGTAAAGTAATGCTCAAAATTCTCCAAGCCAGGCTTCAGCAATACATGAACCATGAACTTACAGATGTTCAAGCTGGTTTTAGAGAAGGCAGAAGAACCAGAGATCAAATTGCCAACATCTGCTGGATCATCAAAAAAGCAAGACAGTTCCAGAAAAACATCTATTTCTGCTTTATTGACTATGCCAAAGCCTTCGACTGCGTGGATCACAATAAATTGTGGAAAATTCTGAAAGAGATGGGAATACCAGATCACCTGACCTGCCTCTTGAGAAACCTGTATGCAGGTCAGGAAGCAACAGTTAGAACTGGACATGGAACAACAGACTGGTTCCAAATAGGAAAAGGAGTATGTCAAGCCTGTATACTGTCACCCTGTTTATTTAACTTCTATGCAGAGTACCTCATGAGAAACACTGGGCTGGAGGAAGCACAAGCTGGAATCAAGATTGCCAGGAGAAATATCAGTAACGTCAGATATGCAGAAGACACCACCCTTATGGCAGAAAGTGAAGAGGAACTAAAAAGCCTCTTGATGAAAGTGAAAGAGGAGAGTGAAAAAGTTGGCTTAAGGCTCAACATTCAGAAAACTAAGATCATGGCATCTGGTCCCATCACTTCATGAGAAATAGATGGGGAAACAGTGGAAAGAGTGGTTGACTTTATTTTTTGGTCTCCAAAATCACTGCAGATGGTGACTGCAGCCATGAAATTAAAAGACGCTTACTCCTTGGAAGGAAAGTTATGACCAACCTAGACGGCATATTAAAAAGCAGAGACATCACTTTGTCAACAAAGGTCTGTCTAATCAAGGCTATGGTTTTTCCAGTGGTCATGTATGGATGTGAGAGTTGGACTGTGAAGAAAACTGAGTGCCGAAGAATTGATGCTTTTGAACTGTGGTGTTGGAGAAGACTCTTGAGAGTCCCTTGGACTGCAAGGAGATCCAACCAGTACATCCTAAAGGAGATCAGTCCTGGGTGTACATTGGAAGGACTAATGTTGAAGCTGAAACTCCAATACTTTGGCCACCTCATGCAAAGAGTTGACTCATTGGAAAACACCCTGATGCTGAGAGGGATTGGGGGCAGCAGGATAAGGGGATGATGGAGGATGAGATGGCTGGATGGCATCATCGACTTGATGGGCATGAGTCTGAGTAAACTCCGAGATTTGGTGATGGACAGGGAGGTCTGGCGTGCTGCATTTCATGGGGTTGCAAAGAGTCGGACACGACTGAGCGACTGAACTCTACTGAACTGAACAACATTATTACTGTCATTAATAATTATTATTAACCTTAACTATGAGGAGAGATAACACACAGAAAGATATCACGCCAGCTTCAGAGAGCTTTTAAGGCACCCAGGGAAGCTGGTGGAACATAATCTAATGTGCTTGTCCTTGGTCTGTGTGCCCAGCTCTGTACTGTGGTAGGATTCCTATATTGAGTTAAGGCAGATGGCAACCATGCTAGTGTACCAGTTTTGAAAGAAACTGGCAAATGCTTTTCTTTTAAAGGGCAATTAATTCTTTAAAATCAAACTGACTATAGAGCAAGTTTTCATAATTTTTCAAATTACAAAAATTTCAAAAATAGTCTATTTTGAAAATTAAAGAATTTTTTTTTTAACTAAGAGAAAGGGAAAAAATATTCTGAAGCCTGAATACTTAGATATGTGGCCATACCACAAAAGTCATAGGAGAAGCCAATATACCTTAAACTTTTGACCTCTCTCTTTCTCCCCTTTCTCTTTTCTTCTCTTTTTCTCCTTCCACTCTAACAATTGCTATAATGATTAACAAAACTACATAGATAAAATTTAAATGTTCTCCAGTTGAACAACTGTATCTCCTGAATAGGTCTGCTCCATTGTTAAGTTCCCTAAAAAGAGGAACAAGATTATTGCTAAAATATTCTCCAACTTTAAAGTTCTCAAATTCTATTGCAGTAATATAAGTTCTAGAAAATTACAAGGAAAACAATAGATCCTGGGAGTCACATTGGAAGGAAGGAAACATAACAATTGGGGTGATCCCTACCATGTGCCCAGCCACGTTTTGAGAGCTGTCACAACAGTAACATTTAATGTGGTGGATAGCTATAGGAAGCATTAACAACTCTGTTTAACAGGTGACAAAACCAACAGATTGAGGGTCCAGTGATTTACCCAGCTCACACAACTAGTAAAGCTGTTGCTTGCCCCTAGGGAGCCCTTGATAAACGTTTGTTGAATAGGTGGCTCAATTTACAAATGAATAAACAAATAAACAATTTAGGGTCAAGGCTAAAATGACTCAAGAAAACATTTATCCTTCAAATGCTGTAAATTTCACTGGATAGTAAAAGGTTATTTTAATGAAAGTGAAAGTGAAGTTGCTCAGTCGTGTCCAACTCTTTGTGAACCCGTGGACTGTAGCCCACCAGGCTCCTCCATCCATGGGATTCTCCAGGCAAGAATACTGGAGTGAGTTGCCATTTCCTTCTCCAGAAGATCTTCCTGACCCAGAGATCGAACCCAGGTCTCCCGCATTGCAGGCAGATATTTTAACCTCTGAGCCACCAGAAGTTATTTCATAAATAACACTGCAAAATATCAATAAGGGCATGGGTTGACGTCCCTTGGTTTGACACATCACTCAACAGTCATTGACATACTCTTAAGGCAATGATTCAGCAAATATAGAGTTTTGAAAAAGCTACCTTTCCACATTTTTGCTATCTTTTCTGTGATTCATTTAGACAAAAACTGTGAAAAAATTACATCACTGGCAAATTAAATGCATCTTAATACATATCTGGGCTCCCTTTTGACTCAGTGGGTTAATAATCTACCTGTAATGTGGGAGACCTAGGTTCAATCCCTGGGTTGGGAAGATACCCTGGAGAAGGGAAAAGTATTCTGGCCTGGAGAATGGACTGTACAGTCCATGGGGTCATAAAGAATCAGACACGACTGAGTGACTTTCACTCACTTGAATACATACATATTTTTAATATATTTTTTCTTGTGTGTCACTGCAGAGAAATCAACTGAGTGGTCAAATTTTCTTAAAGGTTATCTCACTCCTATTTAGATTTTGTAAATGCAAAATCAAACCTGAAATAAGTTCTTTAGGCAAAAAGGTGTATGTTAACAGTTTTTCCTACAAACATAATTACATGAAATAAACTTTTAAAATCTAGAGATATTTTAGTAAGAAATATCAATTAGAACTAATATAACTCATCTAATCTAAAAATAAGCTTGATATAAACACATGTAACTCATTGAAATCAGATATTACCTTTAATTTTAATAAGACTGACTAAACCATAAAGTTAGCTTTATTTAAGTATTTTCAAATAATCTTAATCCCTCCTTCTAAAATAGTTGTTTTTTAATACTTTTCTTTCATGCTGAAGTAGAAGTAAAACCGACCAGGGAATGTTAAATTGAGATTGAAAGTGTTCCTTTTATTTTTTAATTAAATAATGACTTCTTCAAGATGTATTCTGTAATGGACATAGAGTTATAATTTGTGCCCTCAAGATATGTACAACCTTGTAATGATGATAATATAAGTATGTAGATTACAGTAACACAAAATGGTGCAATAATGAAGATTAAAAAACAGTGCAAATCAGCTGTCTAAGGAAGATACAGCCTCAACCATTTTAAAACAACATTCCTTTATTCATTCAACAGAAGCTATTTGCTATGGATGATATTGTGCTCTCCACCAAATTCAGTTGCTCAAGTCCTAACTTCCAGTATCTTTGAGTATAACTGTATTGGGAAATAGGGCTTTTAAAGAGGTAATTAAGCTCAAATGAGTTCCAATGAGTAGGACCTAATCCAATATGACTGGAGTCCTGATAAGAAGAGATAGAGACACCAGTGATGCACAAATCAAGAAAAGCCAGAGAGAACTCACTAAGACAACCACCTGCAGCTAGAGACTTAGAAGAAACCAAACTTGCCAAAGCCTTGATCTTAAGACTTCCAGTCTCCAAACTGTCAGATAACAAATTCATGTTGTTTACATCACCCAGTCTGTATTATTTTGTTATGGCAATTCTAGCAGATTAATGGATTCTTCCTTAAAGGGAAAAAATCAATGGTAAGTTTAATACCCCAAAAGACAATGAATCTTGAACCACACATTCTATTTTTCCCTGTAGAATTAATTTATAGTATAAAACAAATCTCTAAATAAGCTGTCACAAACACAAGCATTATGGGGAGGCAGGTGAATGAGTGAAAACTGTCTGGGATGAAACAATAGGGAGTGGTGGGGACTGCAGCTAAGTGTGGAGCCCATGGTTAGGACACAAATGCTGACGCTAGGTGAGAGAAAAACATGTCACTCTGGATACAACTTAAGGGCCATCAGCTGCAACTTCAGCTCAGATCTCTTGTTTTGTTTTGTTTGTTTTTTCATATAAACCCCTTTATTAAATAATCTCTAAAGTTCTTTTCAGCTTCATCTTTTAAAAGTCTGTCATATCAATTCTCTCCCTACTGGAGTTACTAAATAGAAGATAAACACTCCCCAAATTTTTGCCTGGTATTGCAAACCACTTAGTAATCCACAGTTGAATCAAACTCTTTTCTAGAAATTAATTATATTGAATGACACAAGGAACTAGGAGCTTTTCAATAATATTAATATTTCACACTAGCTAGCATAGCTTCGTTTCACACTTTCACATGTGTTTAGCCACTTGTTATTATCCACACTTCACAAATTAGCAAACCCAGATATCCCGCAGGTACTTCAGACACAAATAGTTTGAAATAGAGTAGATGGAAGGAGCAGCAGCATTGGAGTCAGGCTGAACCTCCTGCTCTGACAGTCATTAATTTTGTGACATTCAGCAATGCTTAATTACTAGTTTACTCAGTACAAAATAAAGATGAGCATTTATCTCATAAGTTTGTTGTGAAGACTTGGAGAA
The DNA here is from genome assembly GCF_910594005.1 of Cervus elaphus. Taxonomy (NCBI): domain Eukaryota; kingdom Metazoa; phylum Chordata; class Mammalia; order Artiodactyla; family Cervidae; genus Cervus; species Cervus elaphus. Next base: position 27,599,370 of record NC_057833.1, on the reverse strand, counting down.
AATGTACATTGAGAGACCTATTTCAATACATAGCTGAGAAAAACATGCTCAAGAGTAGGAGGACCAGCAGCAGCAGCAGCAATTGCAGTGGTAGCAAACAGCAGGAACTAGAGGACAGCAGAAACGTGCCCATCACATCTCAGGAAACTCTCAGCACCCCTCTCAATCTGTCCCTACACCATTCAAAAGGAAATAAAAACCTGATTTTTTTTTTTTCTCTTTCTTTAGCCTGCTTCTCAGCACATATCCTTTACTTCACTGATAATCAGCATCATCCACCCAGGTGACTAACTACTAATAGAAGATCTTATTTAACCCCATCCTTTCTTTCACCCACATCTCTGCTTACTCCCACATTTGCCCATCACTGAAACCTAGAGTTTCTCCCTTTCATTGCAAATCCATTCTTTTCCTTTTCCCTTCATTTTCACCGCTATTACTTTTGCCAGAGTAGCAATGGTTTCTCATTTTTTAATACAGTCACTTTTTTTTCATTGAAGTATAGCTGATTTACAAAGACAAATATATGATATCACTTATATGTGGAATCTAAAAAAATGATACAAATAAACTTATTTACAAAATGGAAACATACTTACATACTTAGAAAACAAATTTATCCTTACCAAAGGAGAAAGGCTGAGGGGGAGAGATAAATTAGAAATTTGAGAATAACACACATACACTACTATATATAAAATAGATAAAACAACAAGGACCTAATCGTGTATAGCAGAGAGCTATACTGAATACTTTATGATAAACGCATATGGGAAAATAATCTGAGAAAGAATATATATGTATACATATATGTATATGTATAACTGAATCACTTTACTTCACACTTGAAACTAACATAATAAAACAAATGGGACCTAATGAAACTTAAAAGCTTTTGCACAACAAAGGAAACTAGAAGCAAGGTGAAAAGACAGGCTTCAGAATGGGATAAAATAATAGCAAACGAAGCAACAGACAAAGGATTAATCTCAAAAATATACAAGCAGCTCCTGCAGCTCAATTCCAGAAAAATAAATGGAAAAATAAATGACCCAATCAAAAAATGGGCCAAAGAACTAAACAGACATTTCTCCAAAGAAGACATACAGATGGCTAACAAACACATGAAAAGATGCTCAACATCACTCATTATCAGAGAAATGCAAATCAAAACCACAATGAGATACCATTACACGCCAGTCAGGATGGCTGCTATCCAAAAGTCTACAAGCAATAAATGCTGGAGAGGGTGTGGAGAAGAGGGAACCCTCTTACACTGTTGGTGGGAATGCAAACTAGTACAACCGCTATGGAGAACAGTGTGAAGATTTCTTAAGAAACTGGAAATAGAACTGCCATATGACCCAGCAATCCCACTTCTGGGCATACACATCAAGGAAATCAGATCTGAAAGAGACACGTGCACCCCAGTGTTCATCGCAGCACTGTTTATAATAGCCAGAACATGGAAGCAACCTAGATGCCCATCAGCAGACGAATGGATAAGGAAGCTGTGGTACATATACACCATGGAATATTACTCAGCCATTAAAAAGAATTCATTTGAATCAGTTCTAATGAGATGGATGAAACTGGAGCCCATTATACAGAGTGAAGTAAGCCAGAAAGATAAAGACCAATACAGTATACTAGCACATATATATGGAATTTAGAAAGATGGTAACGATAACTGTATATGCAAAACAGAAGAAGAGACACAGATGTACAGAACAGACTTTTGGACTCTGTGGGAGAAGGCGAGGGTGGGATGTTTTGAGAGAACAGCATCGAAACATGTATATTATCAAGGGTGAAACAGATCACCAGCCCAGGTTGGATGCATGAGACAAGTGCTCAGGGCTGGTGCACTGGGAAGACCCAGATGAATCGGGTGGAGAGGGAGGTGGGAGGGGGGATCGGGATGGGGAATACATGTAAATCCTTGGCTGATTCATGTCAGTGTATGGTAAAAACCACTAAAATATTGTAAAGTAATTAGCCTCCAACTAATAAAAATAAATGGAAAAAAAAAAAAAGATGTTAGATGACCTATCCCAGGTCCATAGCAAATAAATATCAGGCATCAATTTGGATTAAAAAAAAAAAAAACCTAACATAATATTGTAAACCAATGGTTTCTTAACTAGCCTCCTGGTATTCATTCTACCCCCCTCTCTCAACTCTCAAATTCATCCCCTATTTTCTTGCCACATTAAACAATGACAAATGCTGAATATATACCTTCTATACTTAAACCGTGCCAGAGCCATAATGTTGCCACTGTTCTGTTTGTGTGTCTGTGTGTGTCCTGTCTCTCAGTCATTTCTGACTTTTTGTGACCCCTTGGACTGTAGCCTGCCAGGCTCTGTCCATGGAATTTTCCAGGTAAGGATACTGGGCCACTTTGCCAGTTCCTTCTCCAGGTGTTCTTCCCAACCAAGGAACTGAACCTGCATCTCTTACATCTCCTGCATTAGTAGGCAAATTCTTTACTGATTGTTTACAGATTCTTTACTGCAGATTCTTTTACTGTTGTTTTTAGTGAAGTCCAGACTTCTTTGTAATGGCTGTATTTTAGTGGAAGTAGCACATATGTTAGTCCTCTGCAATAAGTTCAAATCCCAGTTCTGCCATTTACTAGTTGCTTGAGTGCCTCATACTACAGATTCTCCAACTAGATTAAGTTCTTTTTTAAAAAAGACCTTGTAGGACTTCCCAGTGGTCCAGCAGTTGATACTTTATGCTTCCATTGTAGCGGGCTTGGGTTTGATCCTTGATGGGAGAACTAGGAAACCACATGCTGCATGATTTGTTCAAAAAACAAACAAACAAAAAGAATCAAAAGAACCTTGCCATATATGACATCCCTGGAGTCATTTTTAATGCCCACAACAAAGAAAGCAGGGTATCTGCTCAATGATTGAATGAGATCAGCCACTGCAAGTCCATATAACTAACAAAGTTGGAGACAATCTTCTGGTCCAGAGATTTATTTCCTCCAATTTGGTGAGGTTTCTTCTCCAGTCAATGGATTTGAAAAAATAAATTCTCTATTATATGAAGATGACTCTATTGCTCACATGGAAAAAACTTCTAAGACCCAATCCAAGATTTTCTTTTATGCAAAAGGAAAATTTGGTCATATTCTAGATTCTAAAATCAAGCAAGTGTCTTTATGATTAACTATGTGAATAAGCACCTTAAATACACTCATTTATTCACCAATAAATATTAATTGGGCATCGCAGTGTACCAGAAAATGTGATGGAATCTGAAGATGCAGTTGTGGTTCCTGCTCTTGATTTGCTTATGAACTACAGTAAGAAAAAGTAAATAAATAATCACACATACACACAAATCTGTTAAATGCTATGAGGAAAAACATAAAAGCTGAGAGAGACCATAAAACGAGGAGCCAGTTTAAGCAGTGTTTCAGGAAAGGCCTCTCTGGGGCTTTCAAAACAAAAATGAGAGATGAAGAAAATAATTAATTTAGACATCTTTGGATATATACAAAAGTTTAAGCATACCATAAAGAGAAAATTTTTATTTTGGACCTGCTATTATATTTTAAATAATGATATCAATCCAATCTACAATGTCTTCTAGACTGTAATTTCCTGAATGGTGGGATGCTTCTTTTTTTCTTCTGTATTACACTGATGTACTCAATTCCACACTGCATGAGTGGCTATTCCATAAATGCCTGTTGACTGAATGTGTGGGAAAGGGCTAAAGGTAATGAGACAAGATAAGTGTGTATGATTTAGACCACACTATGGCAGTCACTTTAATTAAGAGGTTAGTATGCTCATTAACCAATCTGAAGAACCATTAGCAACGGAAAATAAGGAGAGTGAAAATAAGTATTGAGGAACAACATATTACAATTAAATTAATGGGGTTTAGGGAAGATCCATGAAAGTTCCCACAGCTTCTGCCTCTTCTTTATAATGTCATGGTTCTAATTTACCTCATTTATATTAATGAACAGAGGATTGCACAACTATTAGCATGATTGAAAATTACATTAATGCTCAGTAAATCTACCCCTAATTATTATGATTAATGAGAAGTTGATCATCTTGGACCAGATTAACAACCTAAGGCAACTGAAATAGAGCAAAAAAGCTTTTTCTTGCTAATCCAGGTCTTTAGTCTTTTTTATTTAATGAAACCCTGAGCAATCCACTCAGTCATGCTGTATACTAACTCACTATAACTATCCATTTACATAGATTTACATAGATTATATTTTTCACATTTATGTATTTATTTGAATAATTAGTTCTATGTGTATTAAAATGTGGTCTTATGATTGGCTTTATGCAGTGTTAACATTCCGATATGAAACTGAATAATAAAACCAACCATATTTTTTCTCTACCTGGTTCCAAGTTATCTGTTTGAGGGTTATCTCCTCCAAAAGAGAAATTATTCATCATTATTCATCTTTGTAGTCATCAGAATTAATAATTAAAACATTAAGAGCATACATCTTGCCTAATTATTTGTTTAAATATTGCTACTTTACAAAAAGTTTAAAATGATAAAAAGCAAAGATAAAATAACAAATTTATTTTCATCACTTTAATATCTGACTTAGTTTTATGATTGGAATAGGTGAGCTATTTTTATGTTAATTCTGCCTCTATTAAAGCTTCAATATGATATTGCCTTATGTTTCAATCTAGTTTATTTTCTATCTTCTTCTCCTGATAGGTGTCCATGGAAACAAACCTGTAGTGAATGCTAGACTCCTTAGCACAGTGGCCTAAGACGTACACTTTGACAGCACAGCAAGCAAAAAGCTGTCAAGGCTATTTCTGAGAACTCCATGACAGGCTTTTAATGAAGCAGAAAGAATTTCACATTAACATGGCCTTTACATCCTGAAAGTATTGTCCCATCTCAAAACTGCTTTTATTCTGCTCTTCTTATCAAGAAGAGTTTCTTATTGTACTTATGGAATCTTGTTATAATCAATTTAAACACACAAATGTCATTTCTCCAGGCCTGTCTGTAGTCTAAAATCTCAAAAGTTAATTCACAAAATATTTATTGAATGACTGCTCTGCACCAGACTCTGTGCTCGGGCTGGGTTTTAATAGTGCCAGAGACAAAATGTCCCCATCTTCATGGAGATTCTTGTTTAGTGGAAGAGACAGAAATGGAAACAGTTATAAATAAATATAGCAAGTGTTGCATAAAGCATAAAAAATGGACAGGTGCCTTGGTAGTACGGAACAGGGGAAACTTAGCTAATATGAGAGATTAGGAAAGCCCTCCCTGAGAAAATGACATTTAGGAGGGGAGCCTAAAAGAGGTAATAGTTCCTAGCAAATTTATTCTGTGATGAAGAACTAGGACTCTGTGAAATACAATGGAGTTTATAACTAGATATAAATTCAAAGAAAAAGGCCAAATAACATAACAGACTTGTGTTATGGTCTAGCTTTACCAGTTCCAAGGTTGTATGACCTTTGGGAAATTATTTGTCTTCATTTTATGCACCATAAAAGTAAAGATGGTATGTAGGATGACTGTGAGGACTGTATGATATATATAAATATAATATATATATATGAAAATATCTGACACAACAGCAAGTCTTCAGAGAATATTAATTTTCTTTTCCTACATAAAAAAGGGGCCCAAAATTCTGCCTTGCCACAAATTCACAAAGGGAAATTTGGGGAACATGTCATAAAAGTGCTTTGGATGTAGAACTAAGCAACTATTACTAGTTAGGAAAATAGACTGTGCATCAGTCAAACCTGTGTCAAGTCACTTGCCAGCCCTCACTAGTTGTGTGGCCTTGAGAAAGTTACTTTATCCACTCTGAGTCTGTTTCCTCATCTGTGAAATAGGATATAATAGGGCCCAGGTCACAGACTGTTAAAACAAAATTAGAGACTGAAGACCAAGCTCATGGGAGGACTTTTGACAAATAGAAAATATCAATAAAGTTAGTTGTTTATGGTACTATAACAGTCGTGGCAATAACAGCAACATCAGGAATAACCATCTCGGGCCACCTTCATTTATTTACATTTACACAGTGAGAGGAGGGAAATAAATTTGGGAGAATAAATCATGAGACAAATGCGTCAGAATGAAAGAATTAAGAGTTCTACATAGCAGTCTAAAAGCACTCCAAGGTTTCAGATACAGCTTTGAGATAAGGTTTGGGTGTTCAGAGGAAATTTAAAAGTAAGTGGAAATTTAAAAGTAAGTTGTTCAGAAAATATCAAAAGGATCTATTCATGAAAGAATTTATAACCTATTGGTTGGTCATTTACATCTAAGGATTGATAATTGTTTCTTATATACTGTGTGAGTTATCTAGGGTGCCTAACAAGCATCTCAAAACTTGGTGGCTTCTACAATTATTTTATTCATGATTTTGTAGGGGACAATTTGGTCTGTGCTAAGAAGGGAGGTTCCTCTGCTCATCTTGCCTGAGGGCATTGATGTGTTTGCAGTCATCAGGCAGTTCCGCAGATCAAATTATGGGAGGTAGAGAAATAAACTGTACCTCTTGAAAGAGGAACAGCAAAGACACATTGCAAAAGAAGAGTACATACAGAATTAAAAGAAATTTCTAAAAAAATTCTTTTTTTTCTCTCCCAATGTACTACATAAAGCTAGCTCAGATTCGCTAGCTCATATTCCCTATCCTCCCATAGTAATAGTACTAAGTTTTATTGCTACATGAAACTTAATCTTACACCATTTATGCTCATCCTATTGCATATAGTATGTGAAACATACAGACAGCCAAATCACTCTACCTCTGTAGATCTGTTCAGTTGATGTGCATAAGAATCGTCAGGAAGCTGCAAAAAGGGAATGATCTCTACCTCCCACTGCTTAGGTATTCTGATTTAACTGATCACGTATGTGACCTAGATATTGCTTTTTTAAAAAAAGGTCCCCAGATGATACTAACAAATGATCATGATTGAGAATCAATATTTCTAACTTGTTCCAGTTCCTTTTAAATATAAATATGAGTGGATTTTAAAAGCTCTTTCTATTCCCTTTGACAACTAATTATTTTATTTCTCCTTCCCCTATGACTGTACTTTTTATTCTTCCTGGAAATCTCTTCATGTTTAAATCTTCATTGCTAATGATTCTCATATTATGATCTGCCTTCTTGAACTCACTCTGAAATTTTAGACTTATTTCTTCCTGAGGCTTATAGGACATCTATATATATACCTGTAACCTAAGTATCTCAAATTTATATATATATATATATATATAATATATTTTAAACTGAACTAATCTTTCTCTTCATCCTGCTTCTCCCTTTTTAATCAAGTTTCTCATTGAATGTTACTACCATCTATACCATCATGTAAGTAAAAAAAAAAAAAATCTATTTGTGATTTTAGACACCTCCCTATCACTTTATCCCTATGTCCAAGGCATTTTACATTTTTAATATCTCTCATCCCTTACTGAAACTCATTTTTCTTGTCACTGCTAATGCTTTAACTGAGGTCATCATCACATTTCACAATGACCTCCTTGCTGGGCTTCCTGAAACTGATAATGCCCTATTCCAAAAAATTCCCAGACAATTGCCAGAGTAACCAATCTAAAATACAAAAATATCATTAAAATGCAAAATGGTCACTATCTAATGGAAAATATTTCATAGTTTGCTGTGGTTGGAGACACAGTAAGGCTATTTGATGACAGACCTAGGGATCAAATTCTAAGCATTTGACCTTCAAGATCAAGAAGAAACAATGAAGTTGTTGGCCTAGATATTAATTTATGCAGAAAATTATTTTGAGGAGATTGATGTGGTAGTAGCTGGGGAAAGAAACCTGAAGGAAAGAGAACCATTTGGACAACTATCATAACCATTCAGGCATGTGGTAATCTGGCCTAAAATAGTCATAATCTCACAAATGTGCTGACTGGACTCACTTATATTTATGATCATGAATCTCAAATGGGCACTTGCAAAAGCCAGCCTGTACTATTATACCTTCCATAGTAAATTCATTTTCCTTCTCTCCAAGCCAACCCACATCTCACTTCCTTTCTTAAATCCTTAGTATTCTCCGTTTTGGGGCTTCACAGATGGTACAGTGGTAAAGAACCCACCTGCCAATGCAGGAGATGCCAGAGACGTGAGTTTGATCCCTGAATTGGGAAGATTCCCTGCAGTAGGAGATGGCAAATGACTTCAGTATTCTTGCCTAGAAAATTCCATGCATGGAGGAGCTTGGTGGGCTACAGTTCATGGGATGAAAAAGAGACAAACACAAATGAGCCTGTATGCACACACACGCAAACACACACCCCTTTCATTTCACATTTCATTCTAGTTAACATCGCATCTCTCTTCTACCCTTTTCAAAAGAAAATTCTCAAAGTACTTGCATATATCTGGAGTCCTCACTCCTTTACCACTGAAGTAATGACTTAAAATATGTTCACACAGTCTTTGACATTTTCTTCAAAAGGTAGAGCAGAAATTTTCTTAGGAATTCCCTTTTGATACAGAAACAACAGAAGTGATGTGATGTAACTTCTGAGAATAAGTCACAAAAAGTAGCACAACTTTCTCCTCATTTGATCTCTTCTTCTATAGGAAAACCTGCTGCCCTTTGGGGACGTATCCTGTGGAAAGGTTTTGCCTCCTGAGAACAGCCACTGAGGACCTGAGCCCTCCAGCCGGCAGCTTTATGACTGAGTCATTTTACAACAGGATCTTTCAGGCCCACTGCAGCCCCATCCACAATTAACTACTACTTCATGAGACTTGGAGGCAGAACCAACCAACAAAATACTTCGGAATTCCTAATCTGTAAAAATGATGAGATAACAAATGTTTGCTGTTTTTTAAGCTGCTGTTTTTGGATATATATATATATATACATATACATATATATATATTTAATATAGCAACAGTTAACTAATATAACTACTTCTCATTCTTGTTTCAACCCAACCCAATTAGATACTTTCAATCATCACTCCAATAAGACGGTTCTTATATTAATTATACATTAAGTCATACGAAACCTGTTAAGCACTTAGAACAGTATCTGGGCCTTAGTTCTATGTGGGTGTTTGCTATTAAGAGTGACATTACCATTATTATCACAAATAGCAGGAGGAATACATAGGTCACTGAGGTCTATCATCTTGTAAAATCCAATGCTTAATTTTCTCTGTGTCCTCTGACTTTTCATAGCATAAGCTACTCTCATGTTATTAAATACTTCCCATCTCCACCCTTTTTGGTTTCTTGGTATCATATACCTCATGGTCTTTTGAAAAGATGATCCTGTTTTGCCAGACATCTAAATATTGAAGCGTCCATGTACTGTTCTGATCTCTTTTTCTTTTCTTTCTTTCCTTCCTTCCTCTCTTTCTCTCCTTCTTTCTTTATAATTGACACAGTCTCCCTAAAAATCTATCCATAACCAAATCTTTACATATCATGATTTTTCTATATACTAATCCTTTATCTCCAGCCCTGATTCCTCCTCTAAGCTCTAGATATACATATTTAATTCTCAATATTTCTGTGTATTTTATTAGGCTTCTTAAATTTAGCATGTATAAACAAGAACTCTTGATATTCTGCATAATTTCACTTTATATCTCCCATCACTGAAATGCAAGCTCTCTGACTACAGGAAGTTTTTTATACCAGGCACTAGGTTTTGAAGATTCTGAGCTTAGAATAGTGCCAGGCACATAACAGGCACACTAGAAATTTGCACAAGTAAAGAAAGAATGGGTGGAATTATTTAAAACACCCTGAAAAGTATAAATAAATATCTATTTTAGATTCTACTTAAATCTCATAAGGGTAGATTTTTGTAATAACATGCGAAATAGCATGTAGAATCAAATTATTATGGCAAATTCCATGTTTAAGCTCCTTATAATGTTTGACCTTTAAAAATATTTATATTGTTAGAAAATACAATATATCTTCTTCACTTAAAAATTGGGGAAAAAAAGTCATTGTAGAGTTCTGCCAAACTTAAGTCTCTAGTAGCAGTGATATATACTTGTAATTAAAATTTATGAATCATTATGTTTTCTAAATACTATTATTTTAAGTTTTTTTCAGGTCTTTTAACATTTTGTTATGCTCCTAATACATGCCAAGCTATGTACACATAGTGTGATATAAAGATAAATAATACTTGGTTCTCACCAGCTAACAGTATCATGACAGGTATGGTCAGAGACAGACATGAAAACAGTGATCACAAAACTATGACAAAGTCTATGGGCAGGTACCCGAGGATAAAGCTGGCAGATCAACTAAATGCCAAGGGAGTCCAGGAAGACTTCTCAGGGGTATAACCCACCTACTATGGTATAGTAACTGTGAGGTCTGTCCCACCAGGATTAAAGATGCATCCAATCTGCAATACTTTTTCAATGTTTTTCTAATTTGTCCCATTTTTCTACCTAGATTCAACAGTGTCAACCAACTATGACATCCTTACCTTTTAATGTCAGTGTCCTTGATACAAATTCTTAAATATCTTCTTGAAACTATCATAGGTATAATGTGACTGAAGTATTTATATTAATCCTGTAAACGTACCCCATGAATTGTTTCTCAAAGTCATTCATTTTGAATCTTTTTTATATTTAGGTCACATGAAGCACACCACATTTTCCAATATCTTCAGCTGTTAAGTATCAGTGATTCAAGCCAGATAATATGCTAAGCTTGACATCACCAGAGTCATATAAAGAGAATATATTAGGCCAAGGAAAGCTGATATTTTCTCTTGGCCCACTCAGCTATGAAACAAACACTCTTGAAATCATTTTACTTTTGACTATTGAGCATCAAATCCCCTGTAACCAAGGCAACAGCTTTCAGATCCCAGTTTAACAGACAAAAGGCAATTATCTGTCTGAGATAAGGGTCCATTCTCAGCACCCTTCTTCTCAGCTAATGCATCCCACTCTTTCACCTTTTCTTAACTTCTGTGCATCAATGACATATAGTAGAACTTTTCTGCCTCAATTATCTCTGGTCTACTTCTTAGTCTTTCCTACTTTGAAATTACCAAGCAATTGTAAATCTTCTTTACAGTTGGGGCAGACTCTAAACCGCAGCCTTTAAAAACCGTTTATCACAGAAACTAGAAACAATGAATGTCATCATCAACAACAATAACAATCTGGTGTTAATACAGCTGGAACAGTAGCCTAAATACAATGCAGGAATCTCTGAGCAGGTTAGCTATGTGGTTCTAGCTCATGAAATCTCGTGAAGTTTAAACAAACTTTTGAGGGAGGCTACAGTCACCTGAAGGCTCACCTGGGGTCCTGGGATCTTCTAAACTCACTCAGATAGCTATTGGCAAGAGGTTTCACTTCCTCATCACTTGGCCCTCCCTATAGAGCTGCTTATGACACGGCAGTTGGGTGAATAATCCAAGAGAGACAGAGCATAAGAACATGCACCCAAGACAGAATCCTCAGTGTCTTCTAAAACCTAACCTTAGAAGTGATATACCGTCATATATCACACAGACTACGACTACACAGGGCTACAAATTCTGGAAGGTAAGATCTATGAGTCCTCAGTTGTTGTGAGAAAGAATTAATATCTAAAAAACATATAAAATTGTGTCTGGCTGGCTCCATATAAATGTTATGGAGAAGGGCATGGCAACCCACTCCAGTATTCTTGCCTGGAGAATCCCATGGACAGAGGAGCTTGGTGGGCCTCAGTTCATGGGGTTGCAAAGAGTTGGAAATGACTGAAGCAACTTAGTATGCATGCTATATAAATGTTATATAAGTTTTCTATCTGTATCATCAGCAGCAGAGGTAAAGTTAGGATAGAAATCTCTAGCTGTGAGATGGGGGACAAGCCTGCCAGATATGGTCTCATCCCCTAAACTGGTCAACAGTACATAGGACTATAATTCTAGTACTGCCACTAATTATGGGATGTGAACATGTTATTTCATCTAATGCAGTTTCCTCACTTGAAGTTAAGGTATTAGAATTAAGACAAAATATTCACTCATCATTCTAGTCCAGATAACCAATGACGCCACCATTTTCCTTCCCCTGTTTAATGTTTCAGGAGCTAATTAAAATAGGAAAAAAATACTTTTTCTCCACATCTCACTCAATATCTTTAACCAAACTGTTTTTATTTCCAGGGCATTCAATTTTTATTTTTCTAAATGGCAAGTCTATCATTTAGGTTAGCTAGATGTCCTTCTAACATCCTGGATGGTTTTCAGGGAATCTGTTAAATATTTTAGAGAAGGTAGCTTTAAAAAAAGAGAATAGAGTTTGTTTCCTTAATATCATCAAAGATTATGTTTCCAAAACTCTATCTATTCAACAGTTGCAATCTGTCCCCATAAAGGATATTAATATCTAGACAGTTTCCCTTATTTCTTTCAAATGGTTTATTGTTATAATTGCCTATAGAAATATGACTATTTTCTGTATGTTGATTCTGTATCCTGCAACTTTATTCTTTTCATTATTTCTAATACTTTTTTGGTGGAGTCTTTAGGATTTTCTATAAGGACAGGTAAAACAGAAGACTCTCAATTGGCACATTGTTTTATAATTTTAGATATTCCCAAACTACTCATTACAGTAATAACATAGATAAAAAATTAAAATCTCAATTGCTTCTTATTCATATTAATTCCAAAAGGGGGTATTCTTGATCAAAGAGTAGCTCCTCCCCCTTAATGGTGATTAAGAGATCCACGTTACCTCCACCTTGTGATCTGCCATTTCTTGGTCTTGTGTTCACCAGCAGAAGTGGAAAGAGGGCCCAAGAGTTTGAACTCCTTCATAACTATCCTTGTCTGAAAGTGATACTCAGTCATATAGCCACTTAACATAAAATAAACTATAACCGAGCAGAGTTTGCAGAAAAAGGAAGAAACAGAGTTGTATATCAACTATATAGTATCCATGCTAATTCCTAATCACAGGAGATTGGAGCCGAAAGGAACTTTACCATCTTTCAACCACCTAATTTTACAGGTGAAGTAGACCCTGAAGACCTGGATAATGAAGTAGCTTACCAAAAGTAAACAATAGAGTTAATGTAGAAATAGACGTTCCCACTATTGCCTGATAGAGAATCCAGTCGCTCCATCATAAACAGGCCTTGTGGAGGTAGCCCCAGCCACTCCCTATCATCCACTAGAATCTGCATCACTTTAGCAGCTGTACCCCTCCTGCAAGATTCCCATTGTCATAATAGCAGACCTAAAACCCATCAGGGATTGGCCAGGGTAACTCCCTTAGAAAGAGAAGACCATTGGAGGGACAATTAACCTTAACAATTTGATGCAAAACTGAGGACAAATTGTGTCAAAAGCAATGAATATTAATTTACAAATAAAGTAGCACAAGATACCTCCAACAAATCTAAATTATTGGTTTGCCTGCTTAAAATGACATGATCTAACTAGAGGATAAATGCTTAAGCTCTATATTTAATTAAGTCATTTGGACTAAAAGCATAACTTTGGGCATTTGATCAATGAATTTTAGAAACTTTATTCTCAATGCGTTTGCAACTTCACTTTGCCTGGGATAATGAATTACTGCTTAACCATGTAACAGATATGCTTCCAGAATAAAATGTTAAACCTTTCCAATTTATTTGCTTTCTCCAGGTCATCATTTAATGATCACAGTCCCACTGCATAGTTTGGTATCTATGCCAGGGAATACAAGGAATCATCCAGCAGAGGGATTCTCCAGTGTATCATGTCCAGCAATCTTATTAAAGTATGGGAAATTGCTACAATGATGCCCTCTGTGATGTAATTCCTTGGAACAATTGCCAATTGTACATTTCTAGGACCTATGTGTAGCAGGCAGCACAATCCACAAACATAATCTGCTTTACCTACAAAATAAATTCCAAGATTAAGATCTATTTTTATTGAATTTCAGACATTTACAATGTCTGTTTCAGGGTGGTGCATGCTCCTAAATAGCCCTGTGAATAGCTCTCAGTTTACCAATAACATCATGCCAGCTGAGTCTCTGAGTCTTGAATAAACACATACACTGTTGCAAAAGCAGTTGAAAATTGGCCTGGTTGCCACAAGCTAAGCTGTATTCCAATGTCACTAAGTATACTATCATGAAATAACTATTAAGCAATTGTTGTCACAGTCTCAAGGCAGATGTCCGCCAAATTCATTTACAATTTTCTGAATTGGACCTTTTTATTTTTTCAGTATCAAAACACAAGTAGAAGATTATGTGTTATATTGTAAGAGAATACACCAATACTTTGAAAGTAATTACTTTTTGAAAGATAGTTATTGCATAAACGATTGATTGCACTGCTAAGTGCTTACAAATGTCTCATATAACAAACTGAATACAAGCAATCATACCATCTACAAGCAACAATTGATATAATTAAATTTACTGTGACTGTACAACATGGTCTTCACCAACTTCACACTGATTGAACACAAGTAGTCTAAATATTGAGGTGACTCATCAAGAATTAAAATTTATCCCTGTTTCAACAAACATATTAATCTACTTGTAATGCAAGGAGAAAAAGAAAATAATGAACAAAAATATACAAATGTAGCAGTTGTGTGATTTCAACTATAGAATGCTACATTGTTTCAAATCATAGGTTCACTGAAGAAAAACATACTAAAGATATATAGATTTGCAGATTTGCATGCACATGCAATTAGTAACTGAATCACTTCATTTAAATTTAAATTTCAATAAATAATGAAATAATAAAATTTTAACTCTGGGGGATTGAAGAAGGCAATCATGTAAAAAATTTTGGAGTCTCTGGGCAATAATACCTCAATCTTATCCTCCCTCGCTTGATATTCCTGACACTTTGGACCACCTACCCAGTCTCTTCTCAATTTGGAAACAAGGCCATTCTCTGAAAATATTCCTTAATTTATTCAATAAATACTTGTTGAGCATCTAGTATATCCAAAGCATGATATTTTAGGAATACAAATAGAAAAATGGCAGTCTCTGCCCCAGAGAGCTCACACATTAATTAGACAAAAGCAGACTTCTAAATAAGCAGCCGCAATAAAGGGACTCAGAAAAGTGTTCAGTGTTGAAACAAATAGCAAGCAGTCAGCTCTATCTGGGAGAGACAGCAGACTTTGACGTGGTGAAAGGTTACATAGACGGTGTGATACACAAAATGAATAGGTGTTTTTCACATGTCAGGGAGCTAAAAGATGTCCCAGAGAAAGGTAGCTACATTAGCAAACCGCATATGCACTGGGAAATTAGTTTGTCAAAGTTATGCAGACTTTACAAATTGGGGCACGAATTAATCAGACAGAGATAAAATCCTAGACTTTCTACCTTTCTTTCTCCCCATTGATCTAATTTAGACACACTGATCTTCAAAGTCATGCTTATTCAAGTTGAATTTCCATATTCATCTTTTCACCTTGAAAACAGCCAATAGAATGAAATTATTTATCTATCCCAGGTGGCTCAGTGGTAAAAATTCCGCCTGCCAAGCAGGAGATGCAGGTTTAATCCCTGGGTCGGGAAGATTCCCTGTAAAAGGAAATGGCAACCCATTCCAGTATCTTGCCTGCCTGGGAAATTTCACTGTCACAGGAGCCTGGAGGGCTACAGTCCATGGGGTTGCAAGGAGTTGGACACAATTTAGCGACTAAGTAACAGTAACAACTCATCTGTCACTTCTTAAAATTAACATGCTATTCATTAAAGATTCCTAAGCAACCCTAAAAAAAATCAAAGAATGAAATATTATATTGGCCAATGGCATATTTCTTGGGCTGAACTCATACAGATGCAATCAAGTAATAACCTTACTTTATTTCACCAGTTTAAAACTTACTGTTGGGTCTTCCTTCCTGGCTTCTAGATGCTATTTTGGGCAAAACTCATAGCTTATGTTGTTTTAGGGTTGAATAAGCATCATACTAAGTGAAGTCAGACAAAGAAAAACAAATATCATATACTATCACCTAGATGTGGAATCTAAAAAGATACTACAAAAAAAAGAAAAAGATACTACAATACTACAAATAAATCCACTTATAAAACAGACTGGCAGACTTCAAAAACAAACATAGTTACCCAAGGGGAAAGGTGGGGGGAGGGGTAAATTAGGAGGTTGGAATTAACATATATACATTACTGTATATAAAATAGATAGTCAACAAGGACTTACTGTATAGCACAGAGAACTCTATAATAACCTATATGAGAAAAGAACCTAAAAAGAATGGATATATGTATATTTATAACTAAACCACTTTGCTATACACCTGAAACTATCACAACATTATAAATCAACTATATGCTAATATAAAATAAAGATAAAATTAAAAAGTAATAATAATAAATAAAAGTCATTGTCACTCTGACTTCCCTCCCAAAAAGAATTGTATAAGCAACTCTTTTTAGCATCAAAAAGTCCAGTCTAATCAAAACCAAAACATGTATCTCACAAACTACAACAAGCTTCTTGCCTTTCCCTAGCTGAGGTCTGGCCTTTTCTTAGCTGGCAGCAGAGAGAAGGAGAGGCTTGATTTGACTTTGTTATTCCCCTGGTCCTCTGTCCTCGTCTCCTTCAGGCTCCTTGTGCTATTTCCTGATCTCACAGCATAGAGGTGAGAAAAAACGATGAGAAAAGTTTGATGTCTCTCCCACGTGGCTGGCATGTCTCAGGGTCACCTGAGCCCTCTCTTTGGAGGTCCAGCTTCTGAGACTAACACCATTCTTTAGAATGAGGAAAGGACATTTGTCACTTCTATTCTGTAGCCTAAGCTGATACTATCAGCAAAATAATAACATCAGTAAAAGCCTATTAGCCATCCTTTACATGTAAAGTAACAGAGCAGAGAGAGGCACCACAAAGAATGAAGCTACAGAAAAAAACAAGGAGCAAAACTGATGAGAACCAATAAAGTTCAAACCTCAAAAAGGAGAAATGACTTTTGCTGAGAAAAGTATAAATTCCCCTTCATCATTTCCTTTGATTCCAGAGAACTGCTATCAAATGTTACCCTGCACTGTGGCTCAGATGGCAAAGAATCTGCCTGCAGTGCAGGAGACCTAGTTTCCATCCCTGGGTCAGGAAGTTCGCCTGGAGAAGGGAATGGCAACCCACTCCAGTATTCTTGCCTGGAGAATCCCATGGAAAGTGGAGCCTGGCAGGCTGTAGTCCATGGGGTCACAAAGAGTAGGACACAGCTAACACTAAGGTCACCTTGTTAATCCACACGTGAATTCTTAGATCCTTTTTCCACTTTGAAACTGTGTCAGAAGACTCTCCTCTCATCCTACTCCGTCAGGACCTCCAGCAGAAAAGGACCTCAGTCCAGTGAGTGAAAAAGTGAATGTGAAAGTGTTAGTCACTCAGTTGTGTCCCACTCTTTGAGAGCCCATGGACTATAACCCGCCAGGTTCCTCTGTCCACGGAATTCTCCAGGTAAGAACAGGGGTGCTCACTAAAGTGGGAGAAACACTGGACGAAACAAACTGTTATCCTCCAGAGCAACCTGCCTCAGAAGCTCGTTGCTTTAGGCTCTAGTAGCTTTGTTTTTCTCTATTTGACTTTTCCACTCTTGTCCACATACCACTCGCTCTAGCAAAGGCATGTATAAGTCAACCAGGCAATATTTGTTCAGTCATTGTCTCTGTTTGAATGCTATCCTCATCTGTTTTCTATAGGGAATGAAGACAAAGAAGTGGCTGATCCCTAAGTAAATTCCTTATTAGATCTTCAAACCTTTCACTGCTTTCCAGAACTTAAGGGTAAATTTGAAGAGAATATCCCAATAGACATCTGTTGTTTTAGAACAATGAGAAACCCTCAGGGTCTTCAGTGAGAAAATCAGACTGGAAACCAGATTCAAACTTGTTTTATTTGGCACTAAATGTGAAAAAGATTGTTTTTAAAATAATTGTGGAAATTGGTAGCATCTCCTGATATGCTACACTTGTCAACTTTTAAAATCTGTAGGGAATTATATTTGTAGTTTTATTTCAAGGAAAGGTTATGTATAAACAGAAGACAATGGCAAAACTGATGGTCTATGGAGGTCATCATTTTTCACTGTACCATTCTCATTACTCATTGCCTAGAAAGGCAATGAATTTTACCCTTTGAATTATATTTAGATTCATGGTGTATTTTTATGAAGAGTCTTTAAAAAAAGATAAATAGTATGATACTGTTAAGGGATGTAGAAATTTCAGAAATCAACACTCACCACAACTGAATCTACAAATTCAATGAATTACCCTGAAGACACATACTGCAGCTCTTAAGTTAGACAAACCTTCATTACATATATAAACGTTTTATGAACTGCTCAGTGACAGATGAGTGACAACTGTCACTCAGGTCATCAACTCTCCCATTCACATTGTACTAGGCAAATCTGCACATTCATATGATTTTAATTTCTTGATTGTGTTCTTCGATCTTTATGGTCCTTAAATGTCATTCAGGTGATTATTGTAATAAGAGAACAAATCTACCAGAAACTGTATTTCACTATTGTCCTACAAACCATGGCTTCCCTGGTGGCTCAGAAAGTAAAGAATCTGCCCACATTGTGGGAGACCTGGGTTTGATCTCTGGGTTGGGAAGATCCCCTGGAGAAGTGAATGGTTATCCACTCACAAAGAATTGGACACAACTGAGCGACTTTCACTTTCAAGACTACAAACTCAACCAAAAAGTTAGTATCCAGATGGCTTGACCTCCTCCAGTTTTTTGATAGGGTCTCCTGATATCTATTTACCAGTATTATCTAAATGTGACTAAGTCCCATTGTTAATTAACAAAATGGAGTTTTGGTCAATTACAATATAATGCATCCTCGATATAGTACAGCTTCCATTTAATGAATTAATTCTTATGCAAATTTAACCTTTAATGGAGCTACAAACAGTTGCATTCAAGTTGCATCTGCATAATATTTCCCAAATGGTTTAAAAGAAGTAGGGGTGGAAAACAATTAAATTTTTTTGGTAATTAAAATGTCCCTAACATTGCATGTTAGGCTCAGTACAACTCTCCAATGTCTTATTTATTTGTTTTGCAGTACACACTCAAACTACATGATTACGACAGAGAGCCTGATCCCCTTCAGTGATGTGCTGGAAGGGACATTGCAAATAGGACTGTTGCTAAATGGACCACATCTAATGGGGTCAAAGCCCCTGATAGGACGTGCCAAGGCCATATCTAAATAGACTCCAAGGAACCATGACATTAAAATTCTACCTGAGAGCTTTTCTCTAAACATGATTGTGTAAGAGAGTTAAAGCCTTGTTAATAATTTAGCTTTAAGTACTTTAATTTCCCTGAAACCTGGCCACTGGGGACAAAGTGTATATGTCTGTTTATGTTTGGTGTTTATCAAGAAAAAAAAATAATTAGAAAATGATTAATGCTGCTTATACATCATAGGATTAATTCCACTTAAAAATAATAGAAACATAGAGTAGAGATACAGCTCTCCTCTTGCTGTTGTGAGAGTGATGTGGTAACCTGCTCCAGAAGAAAGCTCACCAGAGAGCCTGACACCCAATGGGCACTCCATGAGGGTTTCCTGAATCAAAAGACTGCCCAAAGTCAAGGCTCATGGGAATGGATATTGTTCATCGATGATGTGTAGTACATTCGTGGCTGACTCCTTCCACCCTAATCACCAACCAAACTTATTTTTGTTGTTTCACATTATACACAGAAATTAACACTGACTTTGGATTGGTGCTGGAGAAGAATCTTGAGGGTTCCTTGGACTGCAAGAAGATCAAACCAGTCAATCCTAAAGGAAATCGACCCTGAATATTCATTGGAAGGACTGATACTGAAGCTCCATTATTTTTGGCCACCTGATGCTGGGAAAAATTGAAGGCAAAAGGAGAAGAGGGTAGCAGAGGATGATATGTTTAGATAGCATCACTGACTCAATGGACAAGAATTTGAGCAGACTCTGGGAGATAGTGGAGGACAGAGGAACCTGGTGTGCTGCAGTCCATTGGGTCACAAAGAGTCAGACATGACAGTGACTGAACGACAACAACATTGACTTTCATCAAAATATTTGCAAAATGGCACCATGAAAACACAGTAGAAATATCCAATTCCTAAAGCACAAACTCCCTAGGTGTGGTGATTTTGTTTTGCTTTCTTATGTGCTTCTAGTGCCTAGGACAGTGCCTGACACATAACAGATACTCAATAAACATTTATGGAAGGAAGGAAGGAAAGAAGCAAGGGATGGAGGGAGGAAGGAAGGAAGAAAAGATGGGATCGGAAGAAAAGAAGAATGATATGAGTCCTAATGATCTGCTTCTCCACATACTTTTTTTTCCTTCTTTTTAACCAGGAGGCAGTGTGGTATAACATTTGACCTTATAAATTCTGAAACCAGATTACATTTGAATCGTACCTCTTCTGCGTATTAGTTATTTGGCTTCACATATTTCTGAACTTTTTTTTTTGCCTCACTTTCTACTTCTGTAAGAATGGAATCATTATAATAAGAGTAACTTTCCACAGGGTTGTTGTAAGGATTAAATGTGAAAACATATTTAGCAGCATTAAATGAATATTATCTCCTACTATTATGATCTATTATTAATCTCCCTTTAGGAGATGACTCATTTCTAAAGTGATGTATTATTTATCATCCTCACTAAGACACTTTTGAGAGTGAAAGGGGGAGGCACTAACATGATTAAAAATCATCAATTGACCTACTTCAAGTGTAAACTGGGACAGTACCAACCAATCAGACACATATGGTTCTGCTACTTGCTGGCTAAACCTGATACCAGACAGACATCCTTATTCCAAGACCTAGACTGAAATATTTAGCAGAAGCTTTTACAAGCAACACAGTAGGCTCCAACTTAGAAAGTTAAATACAGTGGGCACAAATCAACCACCTCAACAGCCTTCTTAATGTCCTCCCAAAACTATGTTCCAATCAAAATGCTCCTCTCTACTACTTGGGTATGTCTCCATTTCCCACTCCATTGAGGCCAGGGCTCATCATTTCTAGTAAAGTGTGGCTCAGCCACAATAAATGAGCCTACCAAACTCAATAGTGAAGTCCAAATACCCCTGGCTTTATTCTTCATTAAATTATCTCTGAGATGATATGGAAATTACTGTCACAGGCATTTTCTATTTAAAATGTGGGGATAAAACAATTGGCTTGAACTGTAGTCTGAGAACTGTATATCAGATCAGAATGTCTAATGCAAAAAGAGCTATGATGGGAAATATTGATTCACTGGTGAAATAAGCACTTACAGGGTGCATTTGAGGTGTTCAGTGCTAGAGAGTCCATGTACAGAAGACAAAGACTTTTTTCAGATCTTATAGAGAAAATGAGTGCAATGTAACATGATAAGTACCACGCCAGAGGGGGAACAAATTATTGAATATAATAGTGGTACCACAAAGTAGGATGTGAGGGATCTGTGATATCAAAGAAATAATATTTGAGGAATCTAAACAAGAAAATTTCACACACACACACACAAAATGTTTGATTTTGGGCCCTGCAGACAACTCTGAGTTTGCTAAAAGAATTAAATATGGGAAGCACATTTGAGAAAAAGTCTGATGAAAGACATAGGATTATGAAAAATGATCTTAAATTCAAAAAAGTAAAAATAGTTTGATATGCTTGTAACAAAATGTTTGAAGCCGAGCATAACAAGCAATAAGGCTTTGGATCAATCTGGATTCTTACTAGACATCACTAGTTCTAAGGAAGAAGAAACTAGGGAAAAAAGAATGTGATAATAGAAAGATAACAGCTAGCAAATACTTTAAAAATATTTTGCAGCATTTTTGCTAGATACTTTGAGGTAACAAAGATGTAACACAATATTTTGATTACAGCACTTAAAAGATATCTTCATACCAAAATTAAAAGAAAAAGAAAAGCTACTTAAGTGCAATTTTGTTTTATTACCTAAAACTCTCCTTTAACTTAACTTGAGATATGTAGCCTTCATATCCACTATCAACTGAAGAAAAAAAATTTATAAGAAGAGGGGAAGGAGAACACAGACACTTTATTAGTATCAGCATGAAATACCCTTTCAAGTGTAACTTCCTTCCACAGCCTTAGAGACAATGAATCCAATTAGTATTTTTTCCCTTTTTATTTCGTCATCTCAACTGGGTCAAACATGTTAGCATATTGATTTACAATATCAGCTTGAAAACTGATACTTAGTAAATCATTTAGAAGGTTGACCCTAGATTGTTGTCCTAATTGGAAAAGATAATCATTATTACTTTAGACATTTCAGTCATGCCTTCTGAAAATCACATTCACGCCTCAACTGAAAGTGACTTGTTAAGATATATTTTTACCCGTTTTGAAGAATTTCTACATAAAATAGAGGCGTTAAAGTCTTCAGTTCAGGAAATTATAAAATTTGAGATTTTAAATATTATTTTATTTTTTTCATATAACATTCTTTTTATTGATTACAGTAGAAAAATGAAGATGTATAAAATTGTCAAGTTCACTATCAACACATTGGTATATCCTACTCTTTTCTTTAATATCCTTTCTATATCCTTCTATCTTATAGTTATTAAATAGAGAGGCATGTATATACATAAATAGATAGATACATAGATGGATAAAGAGCTATAGACAAATATACATAGCTATTTGACACAAATGGTAGTATGTTATATATTGTTTTATAAAATGCTTAAATTTTACTTTCACTGTGCCCGTTTTTCATTTTATTAATTATTTTTCTACAACATCACTTAATAACTGCTAAAGAAAGAAAGTGAAGTTGCTCAGTCATGTCCAACTCTTTGCAACCCCATGGACTGTAGCCATGGACAGACCAGTTTTCTCCATCCATGGGATTTTCCAGGCAAGAGTACTGGAGTGGGTTGCCATTTCCTTCTCCAGGGAATCTTCCTGACCCAGGGATGGAACCCAGGTCTCCCACATTGCAGGCAGACGCTTTATCCTCTGAGGCACCAGGGAAACCCTGATAACTGCTAAGTATGCCACATAAGGAATACAGTATACTTTAATCCTTTATAGCAGCATACTGCCCATGTGGTTGACAAAAAAACAAAGTTGTGTACAACCTTGATATTTAAGGAAATACTTTCTAGAATTTACAATTAACTTAAAAAGGGATTTAGAGTCTTTAAGAACACTACATTAGAAAAATGTGAAAAATGTCAAAGACCAAACTTTAAAAGGATCTTTGCTCTCAAGAAAAGAATATTCAATTACTTTCCAACTCAATGTTTTTTGGGTATGACAAAACCCACTGTAATAAACAGTTACATGGTGATGGTGGTTTAGTCACTAAATTGTGTCTGACTCTTGCAACCCCATGGACTGTAGCCTGCCAGGCTCCTCTGTCCATGGCATCTCCCAGGTGTTTTTGATAGCAAAATATAATAATAAAAATCAGTTAATTAAATTAGCCAAACCAAGCATGTTTCAAAGTATTTGTAGACAATCAAAGTTAGTGGTTTTCAAAGCTTAGCAGACATAAAAAAAATTTCAGGGGAATTTTTCAAAGATTCATGCTCCCAAAATATACTCCTTTCCCCCATAATTCAGATTCAGTTAAGTCTGTGGTGAAACAGGATATTACATTTTAATCAAGTATGCTAGATCAGAAAACCAACAAGCTTTTCTCTTTAAAGAATCTTATAATAAACAAATATTGTAAGAGGGACCTAATGAAACTTAAAAGCTTTTGCACTACAAAGGGAACTATAAGCAAGGTGAAAAGACAGCCGTCAGATTGGGAGAAAATAATAGCAAATGAAGAAACAGACAAAGGATTAATCTCAAAAATATACAAGCAACTCCTGAAGCTCAATTCCAGAAAAATAAATGACCCAATCAAAAAATGGGCCAAAGAACTAAACAGACATTTCTCCAAAGAAGACATACAGATGGCTAACAAACACATGAAAAGATGCTCAACATCACTCATTATTAGAGAAATGCAAATCAAAACCACAATGAGGTACCATTACACGCCAGTCAGGATGGCTGCTATCCAAAAGTCTACAAGCAATAAATGCTGGAGAGGGTGTGGAGAAAAGGGAACCCTCTTACACTGTTGGTGGGAATGCAAACTAGTACAGCCGCTATGGAAAACAGTGTGGAGATTTCTTAAAAAACTGGAAATAGAACTGTCATATGACCCAGCAATCCCACTTCTGGGCATACACACTGAGGAAACCAGATCTGAAAGAGACACGTGCACCCCAGTGTTCATAGCAGCACTGTTTATAATAGCCAGGACATGGAAGCAACCTAGATGCCCATCAGCAGATGAATGGATAAGGAAGCTGTGGTACATATACACCATGGAATATTACTCAGCCATTAAAAAGAATTCATTTGAACCAGTCCTAATGAGATGGATGAAGCTGGAGCCCATTATACAGAGTGAAGTAAGCCAGAAAGATAAAGAACATTACAGCATACTAACACATATCTATGGAATTTAGAAAGGTGATAACGATAACCCTATATGCAAAACAGAAAAAGAGACACAGAAATACAGAACAGACTTTTGAACTTTGTGGGAGAATGTGAGGGTGGGATATTTCAAAAGAACAGCATGTATACTATCTATGGTGAAACAGATCACCAGCCCAGGTGGGATGCATGAGACAAGTGCTCCGGCCTGGTGCACTGGGAAGACCCAGAGGAATCGGGTGGAGAGGGAGGTGGGAGGGGGGATCGGGATTGGGAATACATGTAAATCCATGGCTGATTCATATCAATGTATGACAAAACCCACTGGAAAAAAAAATAAAATAAAATAAAAAAAAAATAAAATAAAACTTCTAAATCTCCAAAAAAAAAAAATAAATATTGTAAGAATAAATACTATAAACTTTGGTGTTCTCCGTCACATTTATCTTTGTCTTGTCTTGTTTTTTGTTTTGATTTTTATACATCTTAAAATATGTAAAAACTATTTTAGTAAATTGGGCTATACAGACTCTAAGCAAGAATTAGTCTATCAGCTGTCGATGGCTGGCCCTTGCACTCAATGATTCTGAAGAGGTCATGGAATAATAATTTGAGAATCTCTACTGAAAACCAGTGCACAAAGAGGAGCCCACAAAACGTGTGAGTGGGGCAGCTATAACAATGTGCTATTATTTTGTACAAATTAGTACTACTGTTGTTCCACACTTCTTCTGGTAGCAATGAGACATTTTTTTCTGTTGCCTGCTTAGCTACTATAGCTAAGCATTGTTTTGTTTGCTTTTTTTGGCCAGGTTCTAAAGAACAGAACAATGATCATGTGTACAATGAATTGTAAGGTGATACTAGCATCCTCTGTGAAAGGTACAACGCAATGGCATTGTATGTTGATGCCACGGTTCATTTGAGATGTTGGTTCTGGTCCAGATTTCAAGATTATTGATAAAATAAAAATCAGGGCAGTGCAAAATACATTAAGAAGAGCCAATTATGGCTGATTATGAGCTTTGCTTTTTTCTATCAATATAGAAGACTGTATTTTCCAGTGATGGCTATAAAAACATTTAATATCACCCATGCTCTTCTGACAATGTGATTTTGACACTCCTACTATTGACAAGTAGTGTCAGTGACGACTCCTTCCTTTCCTTGAAATTGGTAAGACTTGTAAAAATGGCAGAAATGACATTATGTGAGTTCTGAGGCTAGGTAATAAAGGCAGTGAAACTTCAACTGGCTTTCTGGGGACATTTGCTTCCAGAATCTTGCTGCCATGCTGTGAGGATGCCCACAGGAAGAGACCATGTATAAATATTCCAACTGACAGCCCAGGTCAGGACTCCCAGCATTGACTGTCAAATATACCAGTGAAAATACCTCTGGATGATCCAGCCTCCAGCTGTTGAGTCACCCCAACCATCAAGTCTTTCCAACTGAAGCCTCTGACATGATGAAGAGAAGAAGTCATTTCTGCTACACCCTCTCCAAATTGCTGACCCACAAAAACCATGAGAGGTAATATAAAATTTTATTATTGTCTTAAGGCACTCAGTTTGGAATGATTTGTTGAGCAGTGATAATAATTAAAACAGCAAAGGAGACAAATATATCCAATGACTTTGATATAATCAGTAACTTTGATAAGTTTAGGTCATTAAAAAATAGATCTCTACATGGGAACATATGACCATGAATGTGTGCATGCATACTCCACTGACATTTTAGGAAACCCAAAGATAACCTATATATTTTTTTAAGAAATTAAATTTAGTTGAGGGTTTAGTTGAGTTGGCAAAAACTAATAATATGTCAAGTCCCATATGTCAAAAGTGGCAGATGTCTAATTAAATATAAATATATCAAACGTAAAAATAGCATTCCATAGATATATTTACATCTATATAGATACATAAAAATTGAGTAATAGTTATTAAAATGGCAGTTTACCAAAATAAAATATATTATTAGTGAATAAAACTCAATACAAATCTTTATAATACAGGCATATCTCCTTTCATTACACTTTGCAGATACTGTAATTTTTACAAATTGAAGGTTTGTGGCAATCTTACAATAAGCAAATCTATTGGTACTATTTATCCAACAGCATATACTCACATGTATCTCTGTAACACATTGGTAATTCTCACAACAATTTAAATTATTATTATATTTGTTATGGTGATCTGTGATCAGTGATCTTTTTTGGTGTGCCTTGAATTGTTCCCATGTAAGACACCAAATTGAATCTATAAATGTTGTGTGTGTCCTGTCTTGCCACTTCCTCATCTTTCTTCCTCTTCATAAACCTCCTTGCTGCCTAAGATAGAACAATCTTGACATTAGGCCAGTTAATAACCCTACAATGACCTCTAAGAGTTAAAGTGAAAAGAAGTGTCTCATGTCTCTCATTTTAGTCAAAAGCTACACATGTTTAAGCTTAGTGAGAAAGGAAGCTACGACTCTTGAACCAAAATAGCAAGTTGTGAACACAAAGGAAAATTTTTTGAAGGAAACTAAAAATGCTACTCTACTGAACACATAAATGATAGGAGAGCAAAACAGTTATAACAGTAATTATCGCTGATATGGAGAAAGTTTTAGTGATCTGGATTAAAAGATCAAGCCAACCCTAACATTCACTTAAATCAAAGCCTAATCCAGAGTAAGTCCCTAACTCTCTTCAGTTCTATGAAGACTGAGAGAGATGAGAAGCCTACAGAAGACAAGTCTGAAGATAGCAGAGAATGGTTCGTGGGGTTTAAGGAGAGAAGCTATCTCTATAACATAAAAGTGCAAGGTGAAGCAGCAAATGCTAATGTAGATGCTGTAGCAAGTCATCCAGAAGAAGACAGAGGATGAGATGGTTGGATGGCATCACCAGCTCAATGGACATGAATTTGAGCAAGCTCCAGGAGATGGTAAAAGACAGGGAAGCCTGGTGTGCTGCAATCCATGGAGCTCCAAAGATTTGGATTCAACTGAGCAACTGAATGGCAAAAGATAACTAATGAAGGTGACTACACTAAATAACACGTTTTCAAAGTAGAAAAAAAGATGCCATCTAGGGTTTTCATAACTAGAGAGGAGGTCAATGCCTGGCTTCAAAACTTTAAAAGACAGACTGACTCTCTTGCTAGTGCCTAATGCTTCTGGTGACTTTAAGTTGAAGCCAATGTTCATTCACTATTCCAAAAATCCTAGAGCCCTTAAGAATTATGCTAAATCAACTCTGTCTGTGCTCTATAAATGGAAAAACAAAGTGTGGATGACAGCACATATGTCATTTGTACAACATGGTTTACTGAAAATTTTAAGTCCACTTTTGAAATCTACTACTCAAATAAAAAGATCCCTTTCAAAATATAACTGCTCATTCACAATGCACTTGGTTACCCAAGATGGAGATGTATATGGGATGAATGTTGTTTCCAAACCTGCTAACACAACATACTCTGAGGCCCTTGAATCAAAGAGTAAATTTAAATTTTAAGTTTTATTACTTAAGAAATATATTTTGTAAGGTTATAGCTACCATAAGTAGTTATTTCTCTGCTGGACGTGGGATCTGGGCAAAGAAAATTGAAAATCTTTTGAAAAGGATTCACCATTATAGATGCCATTAAGAACAGGCATGATTCATGGGAAGAAGACAAAATATCAACTTTAACAGGAGCTTGGAAGAAGCTGATTCCAACCCTTATGGATGAAGGGTCAACACTTCAGTGGAGGAAATAACTGCATATGTGGTAAAAATTGCAAAAGAACCATAATTAGAAGTAGAGCCTGAAGATGAGACTGAATTGCTGAATTCTCATGATACCATGCTAATAAATGAGAAATTTTTTTCTTATGGAAGAGCAAAGAAAGTTGTCTCTTGAAATAGAATCTACTGCTAGTGAACATACTGTGAAGATTATTGAAATAACAACAAATAATTTAAAATATTACACAAGCTTAGTTCCTTTATAAAGCAGTGGCAGGGTTTGAGAAAATTGATTCCAATTTAGGAAGAAGTTCTACTATGCATAAAATGTTATCAACAGCATTGCATGCTATAGAGAAATATTTTGAAAGGAAGAGTCAATGGATAAGGAAATTTCATTGCAGTCAAATTTTAAAAACAGCTACCCCATATTTCAGCAACAACTATGTGATAAGTCAGTAACCATTAGCATCCAGCCAACAAAAATTGCATTTCTTCCATCAAGCCAGAATAAAAATAGTAACTCATGATGACTCAGATGATGGTTAGTACTTTTTAATTAAGATATACATTTTTTTTAGATATAATGCTATTGCACAATTAATAGAATACAGCAGAGTATAAACTTTTATATGCACTGTGAAACCAAATATGCATGCGGCTTGCTTTATTGGGATATTTGCATTATTGTAGTGAGATTGATTATATTCTTTGCAGCCAAAGATGGAGAAGCTCTATACAGTCAGCAAAAACAAGACCGTGCGCTGACTATGGCTCAGATCATTAACTCCTAATTGACAAATTCAGACTTAAACAGAAGAAAGTAGGGAAAACCACTAGACCATTCAGGTATGACCTAAATCAAATCCCTTATGACTATACAGTGGAAGTGAGAAATAGATTTAAGGGACTAGATCTGATAGACAGAGTGCCTGATGAACTATGGACAGAGGTTCATGACATTGTACAGGATACAGGGATCAAGACCATCCCCATGGAAAAGAAATGCAAAAAAGGCAAAATGGTTGTCTGAGGAGGCCTTACAATTAGCTGAGAAAAGGGGAGAAGGGAAAGGCAAAGGAGAAAAGGAAAGATATACCCATCTGAATGCAGAGTTCCAAAGAATAGCAAGGCGAGATAAGAAAGCTTTCCTCAGTGATCAATGCAAAGAAATAGAGGAAAACAATAGAATGGAAAAGACTAGAGATTTCTTTAAGAAAATTAGAGATATCAAGGGAACATTTCATGTAAAGATGGGCTCAATAAAGGACAGAAATGGTATGGACCCAACAGAAGCAGGAGATATTAAAGAGGTGGCAAGAAGACACAGAAGAACTGTACAAAAAAGATCTTCATGACCTAGATAATCACAGTGGTGTGATCACTCACCTAGAGTCAGACACCCTGGAATGCGAAATCAAGTGGGCCTTAGGAAGCATCACTACGAAACAAACTAGTGGAGGTGATGGAATTCCACTTGAGCTATTTCAAATCCTAAAAGATGATGCTGTGAAAGTGATACACTCAATATGTCAGCAAATTTGGAAAACTCAACAGGGGCCACAGGACTGGAAAAGGTCAGTTTTCATTCTAATCCCAAACAAAGTCAATGCCAAAGAATGTTCAAACTACTGCACTCACCTCACATGCAAGCAAAGTAATGCTCAAAATTCTCCAAGCCAGGCTTCAACAATACATGAATGTGAACCTCCAGATGTTCAAGCTGGATTTAGAAAAGGCAGAGGAACCAAAGGTCAAATTGCCAGCATCTGTTGGGTCATCAAAAAAGTGAGAGAGTTCCAGAAAAATATCTACTTCAGCTTTATTGACTATGCCAAAGCCCTTGACTGTGTGGATCACAACAAACTATGGAAAATTCTGAAAGAAATGGGAATACCAGACCACCTGCCCTGCCTCCTCTCTGTATTTCCATACAGAGAAATTTGTATGCAGGTCAGGAAGCAAAAGTTAGAACTGGACATGGAACAACAGACTGGTTCCAAATCAGTAAAGGAATACATCAAGGCTTTATATGGACACCCTGCTTATTTAACTAATAAGCAGAGTACATCAGGTGAAATGCTGACCTGGGTGAAGCACAAGCTGGAATCAAGACTGCTGGGAGAAATATCAATAATGTCAGATATGTAGATGACACCACCCTTACGGCAGAAAGTGAAGAAGAACTAAAGAGCCTATTGATGAAAGTGAAAGAGGAGAGTGAAAAAGTTGGCTTAAAGCTCAACATTCAGAAAACTAAGATCATGGCATCCAGTCCCATCACTTCATGGCAAATAGATGGGGAAACAGTGGAAACAGTGAGAGACTTTATTATTTTGGGCTCCACAATCACTGCAGATCGTGATTGCAGTCATGAAATTAAAAGACACTTTCTCCTTGGAAGGAAAGTTATGACCAACCTAGACAGCATATTAAAAAGCAGAGACATTTCTTTGCCAACAAAGGTCCATCTAGTTGAAGCTACTGTTTTTCCCTTAGTCATGGATGGGTGTGAGAGTTGGACTATAAAGAAAGCTGAACACCAAAGAATTGATGCTTTTGAACTGATGTGTTGGAGAAGATGCTTGAGTGTCTCTTGGACTACAGCAAGATCCAACCAGTCTATCCTAAAGGAAATCAATCCTGAATATTTCATTGGAAGGACTGATGCTAAAGCTGAAAGTCCAATACTTTGGCAACCTGATGCAAAGAACTGACTCAGTGGAAAAGACCCTGATGCTGGGAAGGATGAAGGTGGAAGGAGAAGGGGATGACATTGGATGAGACGGTTGGATAGCATCACCAACTTGATGGATGTGAGTTTGAGTAAGCTCTGTTGGTGATGGGAGGGAGGTGGTGATGGACAGGGAGGCCTGGCGTGCTGCACTACATGGGGTCACAAAGAGTCAGACATGACTGAGTGACTGAACTGAACTGAACTGGAACTGAACCCATATTTCCAAGGTTTGCCTTTAATGACTTAGAAGCAACTGACAGCAGAATATATATATATATATATATATATATTTGTTTGTTGCTTAGTCAGGTTTGACTCTTTTGCATCCCTATGGACTGTAGTCTGCCAGGTCTCTCTGTCCATGGCATTTCCTAAACAAGAATACTGGAATGGGTTGATGCCATTTCCTTCTCAGGGGATCTTCTCCACCCATAGATAAGAACCCATGTCTTCTGCATAGGCAGGTGTATTCCTTACCACTGAGCCACCAGGGAAGCCCATAATATGTGTGTGTGTGTGTGTGTGTACATATATATATAAACATATAAATATGTTTATCATGTATGTGTTCAGCTTTTCAGTCATGTCCTACTCTTTATGACCAAATGGACGGTAGCCCTCTAGACTCCTCTGTCCATGGATGTCCATGCAGAAATACTAGAGTGGGTTGCCATTTTCTCCTCCAGGGCTTCTTCCCAACCCAGGGATTGAGCCCACGTCTCTTGTGTCTCTTCCACTGGCAGGCAGATTCTTTATTACTTCACCACCTAGGAAGCCCTATATATTTATCATATATATCATATATTACTATTTATCTGCAATGATAATTCCAAAAAGCTCTGGAAACTAGAACACTAAAGAAAATATGATTTAAAAGTTTTAAGACTTTTTCTAAGAACAGTAAAATTGTAAAGGAGAGTCATTAACATCATTCCTAAATTCCATTTCCATTTCATTCTATTCCACATTTTGCTTATATCTGTTCTTGAGAACAGTATCTCCCAGGGAATTTTTAGAAATTCAAATTTCAACAGCACCGTTCCTTACCATAATCAGCATTTAAGAAAGGTATTGTTAATCTTAGAAAAAGGTCATATTCAGATTATGCCTATAAATTTGATCAAAGTGAAACCATTAAATAGCAATCTTCAATTCTGCTTTTCTGGGAAGCCTTATAAATTTCCCCTTGCAAGGGTTGGGCTAACTTAATATGCAATCATGTACAAAGAAAGTATTCATGTTGCATTTGAAAGAAGAAAACGTTCAGAGATGCTTTTAACCTACAATCTGGTCAAAATAAGTACGACATAGAGAAACTGGCGTCATGTGTTAGAGAAATCATGCATTTGACCCTCCTGGAGGTAAATGTACGTGATAAGTGATGGTGTTCTGTCCATGCACATGGCAGTTGCTCCAATTAAGCACAGTTCTATATCAGGGATTTTATATGATGGTGAGCTGAGGTGAAGGGTTATGTAAGTGATGGTTCTATCTCCACAACTTTTGAATGTTTATTTTTATTAAGTCCATAACTTAACTGCAGTTCAATTTGCGAAGAAATACCTACATATTCAATGTGAATAGATATAAAACTGCAAGAGTGTAGAGTTTACATTGCATGTCAAAACCTGTTCGAACTAGAAGAGACTTAAGTGTACTCCTAATTTCATACCTATCTCCTTTCCATCTTCCTTCTTCCTTCCTTCCACCCTCACTTTTTCCCCTCTCTCCTCTCCTGATACACTTCTTTCTTCCCTCACCCTTTACTTCCTTGTTCAACAAGTGTGAAAAAAAAAATCAGAATCACAAAAAAGGTTCAAATCCATGTAAATGAAACTGATTAATAAAAAAGTTACTATGTATTAGAACACACACATTACTATATACCATACCATGTGCTGTCCTAAATGTTTTATAAAATATTGCCCCAATTAATTCTTAAAACAGCTCTATAAGATAGGCACTATTATTGTCTCTTTTTAATAGATTAAAAAACTGAGACATACAAAAGTGAGTTTTCCATAATGACATAGCTAGGGATTAGGAAAACAGGATTCAAATTCAGGCAGTGTGACTCTAAAATCTGCCCTCTTTACCATTTGTTCTATTAATGAAATTTTTGTCAAAATTTTTGCTTAAGCCAAATACACAGTAATTAACTAATTTTATAAAATGGCACTCAACTGATAAACATTAAAGTCAAAAAGGAAGTACACATAGCTTAAATTCTTGTAAGGCTTTGGAAACCTGGAAAACATCCAAGAAATGCAGGCAGAACCAACCCAGAGAGAGTTTTTGAGATTGCTACCAATGTTTTTACTTCATTCTGAAGAATATTTAGAGAATAAGGAGGAAGTCTTCAAGAGACCTTCTAATTCATTATTTTAATAAAAATAAAATCCTCATTGTCCATAAATTTCAGAAATTTTAAGGCTAGGTCTTCCAATCACAGAACAAGCCATGTTCAATACCCATTTATTCAGTCTTGAATGTCTAGGTGTACAAGTGTGCCAAAGGTTTGAGAACTCTATTAAAGAATATGTTTCACAAACTTCAGTGAATCCAAAGAATTTGGGCCACTGGGACTTTAACTTCCCCGGTGGCTCAGTGGTAAAGAATCCACCTTCACTGCAGGAGACCCAAGTTTGATCCTTGGGTCAGTAAGATCCCTTGGAGAAGGGCATGGCAACCCACTCCAGTGTTCTTGCCTGGAGAACCAATGGACAGAGGAGCATGGCAGGCTACAGTCCATGGGGTCACAGAGTTGGACACGACTGAAATGACTTATCATGCATGTGCAACATTTTTTTTTTTTACGAAAGTGTTGTAACTCATTCTGCTGTCAAATTTCAGAGATTCAGGATTAAAATGTTAAATATGGAAGAACCTCAGATAATAGGCAGTGCAGCAGAGAAAAAAAAAAAAGTGGCATCAAAAAGATCTAAATGAGAACCTCTCCTTTTGCATTTACCATCCCTCATGCAAGATAGCTTTGGTAAGCCTCTTTTTCTGTAACATGATAATACCCATGTTGACCTTGTAAGTTAGTTATGAGGATATTATATTGGAAAATGTGGTTGGCCCAGGGTTTAGTGTACATAGGATTTTCATTAAGGCTTGTTTATAAATAAAGTTGGGCTTCCCAGGTGGCAGTGGTAAAGAATCCACCTGCCAATATAGGAGACAGGAGACACAGGTTCCTGCCTGGGTTGGGAAGATCCCCTGGAGAAGGAAATGGCAACCCACTCCAGTTTTCCTCCCTGGAGAATCTTATGCACAAAGGAGCCTGGTGGGCTACAGTCTGTGGGGTCCCAAAGAGTCAGACTCAAAGCGACTTAACACACACATAAATAAAGTACTGGAGACCTCTATAACTAGTGCTGGTAGGTATTGCATGATCTTTTCAGATCCCTGTTTTATGGAAATACAAAACCCCAAGAAACACCGGATGTGCTTTTACTTTAAACAACACATTACCATGAAAATTACATTTAAGTGAACTTATAGCAAATAATTTCTAAAGAAATATACATATATAAATATATTTAGAAATACTTTTCTACTCCAGAAAAAGTAGGCTATATCTATGGAACAAATATTTGTCTATGGTATAAAAATAAGCTGAAAATTAAAATACTCATATAAAGAGAAATTATCTCTGAATTTTGCAAATATTTGCCTATAATACAAGTTCAGATTTTTTAAATTAAATGATTCTCATATAAGAAAAGGTTTCAAAACCAGCCTTCAGACACAAATCATAAGCCAGCAGGAGATCAGTGGTAGTTAGTAACTATTATATGCTGGCAAGTTGCTTAGCAACTCCAGAACTGCAATTTTTCAGGCTTTTTATTCAGCTTAGAAATATTTATTGAATACTTACTACATGCATGTTGCCAAGGAGAGATACAAGCAACGTCATGGAGGGAATATTATTTTTATCATTTCCTCCTATGACAAACTGACTCGACGCAGTTTGATAACTTGACTATAGCTAAGAAGAGAAAAATGAAAGAAACTGATTTTGAAATCCAGCTAGACGGCCCCCTAAAACCCTGCTGTTCTTTATCCTATTTTCTACTGATAAGTCCTAAATCATGCCTTTGGAACCAAACCATAGCCTGTCCTACAGTTATGGAACTGTTTCATTTTTATGCCAATTGTAATACCCATGAGGAATAGGGACCCTACTTCAGCTGTATTTTTAATTCATTTTTCTAGAATAGCACTACTCAAAAAGAGTTGTAAAAAAAAAAAAAAAGGGATGGTAATTTTTGTACTAGTCCCTAGTGAAATAGGTACAGACATTGAAATTGCTAAAATTTTAATGACAATTTAAATGCTTTTATGTCTCTTGAACTTAATGATAAAGTGTTTGGGTCGCCATCTATATATTTCATTTTTAAAGCCAGATTTCTATATCAATACCTCTTTTTAATTTTTGTCTTTTAAATAAGGATGGGATTAACACATACACAATATTTTATATAAAATAATCAACAAGGACCTACTGTATAGTAGAGGGAACAATATTCAATATTTTATAATAACCCATAAAGGAAAATAATATGAAAAAAATTTACATATATATATAAAACTACATGTATTTATACATATATAAATATGTATATGTATATACACACAAACATATATCTGAGTCAAAATGAAAAGTAAAAAGTAAATAAAAATTTCAGCTTTGAGGGGTATGTGAAGAACACTAGCCTGCACATTTGAATCAGTTTTGACATATGTATGTAACCATGAAATCATCTCACAATCAAGATAAACATTTCTCTCACTCCTACAAGTTGTCTTCTTCCCGTTTACAAGCTATTCCTCTCTCCAGCTCCATAGATAATTAATCACAGATGGATGTGACTATGTTTCACCAAGAATAATTGGGAAAAACAGGCATCAGGATGGATTTGGTCTGTGATCTGTAGTTTGATAACCTCTGCTTTAGAGTCATTCCATTGTTCTTGAAAAGCATTTGAAAATGATTTAAAAACAAAGGGAGAAGCAAAAACTGTTGGATTTTTGGTCCTAAAATTATGTGGAATCTGATTAAAGTTTTGCTGAAACAATCCTAATAAGAGTTCAATTTCCATTTTGAAATGAGCCTTTAGATCAGAATCTTGTTCGGGTTTAACTTTATCAAGTGATGTTTAGAAATCATAGCAGTTAAGTAGATCTTATTACAGTTGCTCAATTCTCAAATTCATTTATTTTTTATTTTATTTAAAATTAGCTACATTAAGTATATGACTCTACACAGAGGAAAGAAGTCATGTGAATTTTATAAGAAAATATTCAGTGTCCAGGGGATAGGTATTTTGGACTCTGAATCAATCAAGACCACTATGAGGACTAATTCTTCTCTGATGTACAAATAGAATACAAAGTAAATAAACCCCTTGATTTTTCTGAAATGGAGAAATAGTATTTAAAAAAAAAATACTAGTTGACTAAAACTAGTTGGTTCCAAAACATCATCTCTGTGAAATAAGAAACACACATATAAGAATGTTTCTGTCCCTATGTCCCACCAAGTATTCTGAAATTGTGGACAGTGAACACTCGCCCTTAGGCTTAAATTAATCTTAGTTACAAAAATATTAATTAGCTTTTTAACCATTAGAGCAGTTTCCCTCAGACTATATTAATCACAACATCAGGTTATGCAGCATTGCTTTTCTGTATATTGTTTTTGCAAAATAAATAATTACTGCCCTATCATCATTATGGGAAAAGAAAGGCAGAAAATGAAAAGTAGCAATAGCATGGCAATGATGCAAAAATTCTATCTCTATTTTTTAAGTTTTCTAGAATTATTAAAATTTCTAGATCCCTATTAATTTTATGCTTCTGCAAATACACACACACACACACACACACACACACACATATATATGTTAGAAGAAGTTACTATAAAATGAGATTCAAGTAGAACACCGTCCCTTAACTTGCTGGTGTTTAGTTGCTAAGTCCCAATGTAGTCATGTCTGACTCTTTTGTGACCCCATGGACTGTAGCCCACTAGGCTCCTTTGTCCATGGGGTTTCCCAGGCAAAAATACTGGAGTGAGTTGCCATTTCCTTCTCCAGGGGATTTTCCCAGTCCAGGGATTGAACCCGTGTCTCCTGCATTGGCAGGTGGATTCGTTTCCATTGACCCACCAGGGAAGCCCCATTCCTTAACTTACATTACAGTTTTATTTACCATTATCCAGTTTGTACACCACCCAAGGC
Source organism: Cervus elaphus (assembly GCF_910594005.1). Lineage (NCBI taxonomy): Eukaryota > Metazoa > Chordata > Mammalia > Artiodactyla > Cervidae > Cervus > Cervus elaphus. The sequence continues at coordinate 27,562,140 of NC_057833.1, read as the reverse complement.
ATATATAGGGTACTCACTGGAAGAGTAAGCTTAAAAGAACACAACAAGATAACTAAAAGTGTGCAACTGAAAACCCTACGTTTATTGTTACTCAAAATTTTCAAGTCACAAACTACATGTGTGCATGTGTGAGTTTGTGTGTATATGTTACAAAAGTTAAAAGTTCCCCAGGGTATTGTTCCATATTACCTTCACCACTACCAATGAATTGTAAATTTTGAAATAGGGGATCAAAAAAGTAAAAGATCACAGTATTCTATAGAAAGTAATATAAAGCTTTGTTTTTCCTCCTAGTTGGTAACACTTTATGTCAAACATACATAAATCAGAGTATTTATTATGAACCATAATTTCATTCTGGGGCTTCTCTGGTGGCTCAGCCAATAAAGAATCTGCCTGTAATACAGGAGACACAGGTTTGATTCCTGGGTCAGGAAGATCCCCTGGAAAGGGAATGACAGCTCACTCAGCATTCTTGCTCGGAGAATCCCACAGAGAGAGGAGCTTGGTGGGCTACAGCCACTGTTACAGAGTAACAATAAACATGGAGTTTCCAGTTGCACACTTTTAGTTCTCTTGTTGTGTTCTTTTAAGCTTTCTCTTCCAGTGTGTACCCTATATACGTTTTCTGGTGTAGCCCTCTTGAAGGGTCAGACACCATGGAACAATTAAGCACGCACACAGTCATATTTTCATTCTACATGACTGTGAGAAAGTTTGATGCATCTGCTATAGATACTCAACATCTACCCGGACAACTACAAGATCAACCCTTACTGAGGCTGTTTCAGAGTCACTACTTCAGACAAACACTTATTCAGTTAGAATAATACTGTATGTGCAAGTAAGTAGTTTTTCAGTTGATATTCCAAACTCTATCCGAATAATCATATCAAATTAACTTTACAGATAATCCTTTGAATGTGTGGATCTTTTCAGTTTTAGAAATATCTGAAGTTGAATAAGCTAATACTATAGAAATGGAAAAGCAAGACCTTAATCTTATGTGAGGCAGAGCAGTGCATTTGCAGTACTTATTTAAAAAAAAATATAGTGTTCTTGCACAGTGCATAGATTACATGACTTTGTGTGGGCATGCCTTTTTACAAACCTTATCAATGCTCTACCAAAAAGGATGGCAGATAAAAGACTTGAGATCATGAAACAACACCCTGTATATTCTTACTACCATATTCTTTGAACTTTATTTTTTATTACATTTTAGTTTTTGTTTCCACCAGGTTGTACATTCTTTGGAACAAGGATAATGTTTTTCTTTTCAAGAACTATTTCCTTAGTGCCTAACACAATGTCTATCATAGTTGATATTTAATAAATATTTTGAATGACTAAACAATATATCATAAAACTGACAGAATAATATCTCAAGGTTTGTCATATTATTATTTTTATTAAATAAGAAATTGAAAATACTTTTGAAGTAGTCATTTATAACTCTAGATTGAGTTTCCCAAAGTGCACTTTGAGAACTACCAAAAATAAATCTATCTGGATTAACAGTTTAAAGTGGGTACCTCTTATCTATTTTATACATAATCCATCTGAATTACTTGGTTATGGTATAAATTTCTCTCTCTCTGGGCATATGTATGTGTGTGTACATATGTGTATGTGTGTATATATATATAAATATATACATATACATTTTAAGAAAAGAAAACTCCCAAGAGCTTCAGTTGTGCACTTAAGACTAAGAAATCTTACTGTTGGTGCTAAAAGTAGTAGGTATACTATTATTGTTGCTGTCAGTAGTACTAGCACTAGAAACAAAAGTAGTAGTAGAAATGAATAAATAAATATTTGTTGAATAAATGGAGTGAATGAATCATTAACTGTCACACACCTATGTGTCAGAAAGCTAAGTAGTTTATGATACATTTAGTTAAGATAGTGTCTTAATCCTTAATGCATCTGTAACATGTATTTACAATTAATAATATTTATTACAACTTCAGGGATTCCCTGGTGACTCAGATGGTAAAGAATCTGCCTGCAATGCAGGAGACCTGGGTTCAATCCCTGGGTTGGGAAGATCCCCTGGAGAAGCAAATGGCAACCCACTCCAGTATTGTCGCCTGGAGAATCCCATGGACAGAAGAGCCTGGTGGGCTACCACCCATGGGATCGCAGAGAGTCAGACACGACTGAAGCGACTTAGCACACACGCACACATTACAAGTTCAAAGATTGGGAAACAGATTCAGAATGGTTAAGAAACCTGCCTAAGGTCAAAATATCATAGAATTGTAAAGAAGTTTAATAAATGGCCAAGGCTATAAAACATTTTTAGTGCTGGCAGTCAGTTCTGTTTAATTCAGAAGTGCAAATGCTCTTCACCTAATTATATATCAGAATGCAGGCAATATGTCTATTCCGTGTATTCAATTCTGTGTATCAATTCAGTGTCACCGAAAGAAAACATATTCATAGAATTTGGGAGTTTGGTTCTCTTTAAAAATTAAAGATACCCTAGAGCAAATATCTTTGAAAAACATCAGTTATTCTGACTCATAGGGCCAAATGAATGTCTACCTAGAGAAGATACAGACATACAGACATAGCCAACAATCAAACTTCAATTGAAGTATTTTAATGGCTTTTTGTGTTGTTGTTAAGAGTTCATTATATAAATAATTTCACCTGAAGAAAGAAACTTTGTAATGAAGCTTTGAAAAAAATACAATAGTTGGTCTAAAATCTATGAAAATTGACTAGATGTCAGGATGTACACTGAGAAGACAGATTCATCTTTTCAAAAACCTGATGTAGTTTAATAATTGAATGCTCTCAATATCATAAAGAGACTCCCAGAAGAAACTGAAAGACCTATTTGTAACAGGAATTCATGAAACAGAGTAGCTCAACATAGAGAAAAAATTTCAATTATCAAGGATTATGGAAAGAAAAGTGTGTCCACAACATGGCAGGAAAGGCTAATTGTAGAAAACTGAAGTGAAAGTGAAATTTAAGAATCATAGAAAATTAAATTTCCAAATAATTCCTTCTTCAGAGAAACTACTTTATTATTTAATAGTAGTAGCCTTACTTAGAAGAGCAAATAGTCACCAAGGTTCAGCAGAAACAACAGGCAGATAATCTTTTCTATTACAAATTTCAAAGTAATATATTCAAGACATTACTCCACAGGTGATATTGAATATATAAGTCATAGTCACAACATTAAATCTTGGGAAATTTAAGCAGTGGTAAGTTTTATGCAGAATTCACCAAAAATAGAGGATTCTACAGTATTTTGTTACTTACAAACCATGCCAATGGAGCATGAGAGACACTCTAGTATACAGCAGGATTTATTAAGTCAGTGGAAAGTTAAGAAAGCCCAGCAATTCTTCAATTGGTACTGGGGTAATATGCCCAATGACTGTTCATTTTAATATCATTAAATTTCGGTAGACTTAATTTCTATTTCAATCTCCTCTACCCCATATCTTTTTTAGCCAGCGGTTTCCATACCTCAAAAGATACAGAAAAATTAAACCAGGATGATCGAATAAAGTAAATAAGCTAATGTTTGAAAATAGAGGAAATTAGCCTGGGCTTTCTGTGTTGCTGCTACTGTCTTGATTTTATAGAGTGCCACTAGGCTCATTATTAGAGTGAGAACATCTAATTCAGCTTCGGCAGTTTCTTTGTTTTGATGATGTGATGGTGCCTGGTTAATGATATGCTGTTAGATGTATCCTAACTGGTAATGCAGCAACTCCTGGGGAGAAGGCAATGAAACGTTATACTCTGCAGTTCTGGTGAAAGAGACACTGTAAGCGGCACTGCATGCCTCCATCAGGGGTGGAAATTACAAATATAATTTTATGTCTTTAAAGTTTCCAATAAATTGTAAAGCTTTAATGTTGGTGAGCATGATTAAAATACTACTAAAAGAAAAACTCATCTCAACACACAAATTCTGCCACCACTGGATTGATTTCACCTCTTAAAAACACATCACAATTGTTGAAGCTATTTGAGCTTCCTCAATCATTTCTCCATGCTTAAATAAGTCTAAACTTTTGAATTACACAATTCAAGGTGAAAATAGATAACAAAATCATCATGCAGTAGGAGTCACCTTATCTCACAGACTAGCAATTTATTCAGCCTTAATTCCTCACAAGGCTTCTCTGGTGACTCAGCAGTGAGGAATCCACCTGAAATTCAGGAGACCCAGGTTTGATCCCTGGGTCTCCTGATCCCCTGGAGAAGGAAATGGCAACCCACTCCAGTATTCTTGCCTGGGAAATCCCACAAACAGAGGCGCTTGGTGGGCTACAGTCCATGTGGTCATGAGAGTCAGACATGAGGTAGTGACTAAAGCACCACCACCACACCAATTCCTCACAATGCAGGAACAAGTGAATCTCGTTTCCACACCTCTTCCTTCACAACACACTTGCAAGAATTGTCCACTCTATTCTTATCAACAATCTCCTTTTGGCCTGAGTATTTTTTAAAATTTCCAACTTCACATCTTTGCTCTTGCAACCCAGCCAGCCTAAATCTTACCTATGCTTAAAGAGGCAGTTAACATTTGAGTACTGCCACCTGAATGTCCCATGGTGATTTCTTTCCCCTGCATCTTGATGATAAAGTACTCTTCACATTTTCTACCTGACAGAAACAAATAAGTCTTTAATAATAACTGAAAATGCCAAAGGATCTTTACCATAGTACCAGAAACTAATCTAACTTCTTTACAAACTCAGTTCACTTATTCAGCATAATAACCTTATGATATATGCACTGAGAGTACCCTTCCCATTTCAGGTATGGAGAAGTGAGATGTTATGTGGCTTCCTCGGGGTCACAAAGCTCCTGACTTTGTAGAAACAGGAATCAAACCCAACTAGTCTGGTACTGGAATCCATGATCTTAATCTTTATTCTACACTGCATTGTATATTATGATACATGAATTAAAATTTTATCAACTAACTTATTATTTCCCCAAATATAGACTGGTCACAGATTACTAGCAATCATCACATAGTTTTAGGCAATACGCAGCAGAGTGCTATAGTCAACAAGCGTATTTTGACTGGTTAAGCCTCCAAAATACCTATTTAATAGAAGTAATATACTCTATTTGTATAAAACTATGTCCCCTTCAAAGTGTGAGGAGAGAACTATCTTTCATAAAGAACCCAATAGCATGTTAGGTATTTTGTTAGATTAAAAGTGATTCTATTTAATCTAAACATAAGTATAATAAATGCAAAGAGTACTTAAAATATTCACTTTTCTTAAAAGAGACACCTAAGTATTATTCTATTTATTGTATAAAATACACTAGATAGTGTACCTTTTAATGCTGTTCATACCATATTTCAATTTTTCCACTTTAATTAAAAGTCTACAGAAATCTTGGATTAAGCCTATATCCAATACACAACAGTGAAATCTGCTAAATAGCTAAGTAATGAAAACAACAGAAATACCAATAATAACCACGTTTACCTTTTCTGGACAGAATTACAGTCATTCTAAGCTAGTTACAGTTCATGTAAGTAGCATCAGCAAATCTATACTAGGTTTGTATATTACACAGTTTTTAAAAACTATTATAGGAATAAAAGCTAAAAAAACAAATCCACCATTTCAATTCTTTCTATGGTTTTATAGAATATTCCAACCAACCTTGCACATTGCTTATTTTTAACACTAGGCAATACAGGTAACGTTATTTATGTGGTTTCCTTTTATATTCTAAATTGACATGGACATTCCCTCCTTTTTGTCCTTGATGGATACCATATGCAGACTTCTCTCAGTAGACAAGAAAGATAAGTGTATAAAGATTTATGCAAAGTGCACTGAGAGAAACAAAGATGAGTTTGCTTCGAACAAAGATAGACCAGAGAAGATCAAATTTAAAAGATTTCATCATATCAATATATAACAAATTTTAAAATAACATTATGGAGTACATACTATATGCTAAGCATAATATTTATTTACATATGTCATGTCATTTATTCTCTGCTGAAGTAGGTATCATTTTACAGAAAAGACTAATAAATTTCAAAATGTCAATTAATTTGGTCAAGGGTAATAATTCCACATGAAAATATGGTCTTATGGTGGCAACTGAAGAAATTATTGAAAGGGATGTGTTTCTCAAACCAAATTGTAACAAAAACACAACTACTTTATTTTCAGAATAATATATCTGATGTATATTATATATTTATATAATCAGAGTATCACATACGTATGTGCTGTGCTGGGCTAAGCTGCTTCACCCGTGTCCACCTCTGTATGACCCTACACTGTAACCAGCCAGGCTCCTCTGCCCACGAGGATTCTCCAGGCAAGAAGACTGGAGTGGGTTGTTGCGCTCTGCCCCATGGGATCTCCTGACCCAGGGATCAAGCCCACATCTCTTACGTCTCCTGCAGTGGCCGGTGGGTTCTTTACCACTAGTGCCACCTGGGAAACCCCATCATATATGTGCATATTCACACAAATATACTTGTATATATATTAATATGTAACACTCAAAAGGGTTATTTAAAGTCATGTACTTTTATAAGCATGATTCTACAATGTTTAGAGGAGGATAATAAAGATAAGTAAAAAGATGAAAAACATCTCAGAGCACTTTTACTAGCTGTGTCATTCATCATTTTCCCTCGTATAGAAATGAAAATAATCCTTGAAAATCATAAATAAAATCCCCTCACTAAAATCCCTCAGTGACTTCCCATGGCTCACTAAATAAAATCCAAACTCTTTAAATTGGTCGACTACAAACCATCTCTCCTTAGCCTGCCATTTTCCTACCTGCCCCTGGCCCCCTTCCAGCCTCGGTGCCTCAGTAAACGCTGCTACCTCATTGGAATGCTCCGACTCTACCTTCCTGTGACTCCTTCATTTTTTCAGTCAATCTGACCTTAAACGTTATTCCCTAAGAGATGCACATCTTTCATATAACAGCTTTTAAAAGTAACAAATAAGTATTTAATTATCAGCTTCTTACTACTTTTTGTCCACTTGATTATAAGTTCTATATGGACAAGGGATCATTTGAGTTTGATTTTTCATGGTGCAAGTGAACTAAATGTCCACAAATAAAACAATGTACAAGAACAATGATATTTATACTTAAGTATTATTTCAAACTATTACTCTCACCAATGAAATATACATATTCCTCCCAACCTAATTCTAACCCTTTTTATTATAATTACAATTTTAGAGCAAGCTATGAGTATTATAATTTAACTAAGCTTTATAATTTGATGAGCTAAATATTATAATTGACTGTTACAAAATTATTAGTAGTAGTTTGCTATTCAATTTGTTTGCTAATAACTGATACACTAAACAAAGTTGTGCATCTCCTCTAAGTAAGCCAGACTTCAGTAATCATGATTAGATCAGTATGGATTGCAAAGATGGATGAGACCATAGCAAATCTTGTAAGTTCCTTAACTTCTGTGCTAGAACTTTCATATCTATTGAATGAACCCATTGAACTGAATGACTTCCAATATCTTTCAAATTCTTACATTTTGTGATTTAAAGCATTTTAAATAAAGGAGAAAAAAATACATGGACAGCTACAGTGATGACTATGGCTATCTGCTCTTAATTTTTAGTATATTTCTACCTCCTCTTGTCAAAAAAAAAATATGGAACAGAGCACAGAATGTTCTGGGACTAGTAAGATATCATTATGTGTTTTTCTCCATTTAAGAATCCTTTTACAAATATAGTTCCCAGCTCCAATGCCATGAACAGCTGGTTAGATTTACGAATGTCATTACAGTATGTGTTCTTCTAATAATTACTCTGTCAGAGGACAGGACATGGGCCATTTGAATTTCCAATGGTAAACTTCCAAAAGATGGCAAAAACTGAAGTTTCGTATTTTACACCAGTACCAAGACAACAAATCTAGAGAAGATGATGCTGAAAGATCCTGATCTTTTTGTTCTATACCTCTGTGCCTAGCCAGAGGCTGTAATTTAAAAAAAAGGTTTAATTTCTTAAACAAAAGGAATATTTTCTATCATTATTTGAGAAGAGGGTATTGAGAAATGATACCATCTGGCTATGTAATAAGTAACTGCATAGAAAAGGAAATACTTCTATGTTTTAGAAGATTATTTGTATTTTAGGCTGTAAAACCAAAGATACCCTGTTTCATCTCAAACTTTTGCTCACTAAATTTAAGATCCATCAGTGGACAAAATCATTACCATGTCATTTGCCTATTGATGACTTTTTTCTCCCCATTTTATGTCTCCCCATTCGTCTACTTTTATTAATCAAAATCTGCTGTAAGGAATACCTGTCCCTTCTCCACTGTCATCGATTTCATATTTGTATGGCTCTAAAATTCCTTTATAAAATCCTAAGCCCCAATGTGATGATATCTGCAGGTGAGGACTTTAGGAGGTAACTAGGTTCAGATGAGAAAAGTGGTGCCCTCATGATAAGATTCCTGGAGGAGGAAATGGCACCCCACTCCAGTATTCTTGCCTCGAGAATCCCATGGACAGGGGAGGCTGGCAGGCTACAGTCCATGGTGTTGCAAAGAGCTGGACATGACTGAAGTGATTTAACATGCACAATAAGTTAGTGATTGCATTAAGAAGAGGAAGAGACTCGAGAGCTCTCTTTCTGTCTCCCATGTCTGGATATAGCAGGATGGCAGCTGTCTGCAAGCCAAGAGTGCTTTCATCAGAACTCAACCATGCTCCCATCTTGACTTTAGACTTTCCACTCTCCAGAACTGTGAGAAACAAATGTCTGTTATTTAAGCTACTCAAGTTATGGTATTTTGTGACAGTAGACCAAGCCATGACATACACCTTGAATAATCTTTATTTATTCAATTGCATATTTATATCAATATGAACTCATGGATGTCTCTGGACTAATATCCAAAACTTCACTTATTTGCTGTTCAAATTAGTTCAGCTTTAGCCTTTGGAGCCTCTTATATTCTGCTCCCTTATTTTTCTGACATTCCTCACCTTTCCTGAACACTTTCATAAACTCTCTCACCACAAGATGCTTCAGGGTCACCTTGCCCCATCTGGAATCAACTATTTTCCCAAAGCATCCGTGTTCTGTTAGTGCAGAATGATGCTTAGAGACTAGGACCTGGGGGTTGCATCATCTCAAAGTATTTCCCCAAGACAGAGTTGCCTCTTGGTATCACAAGGAGGTTAGTTTCAGGGCCCACATAAATCAAAATCCAAGGATGCTCAATTCCCTTATTTAAAATGGCTTAGTAGGTTCTCCATATCCATCAGTTCCTAGAAACATGCAGATTTGAAGGTATCTCTCTTTAGTAATTGAAAATGGAAAGATAACTTTATAGTAACTTTGAAAATCTTCACAAACCTGTGTACCAAGTAACGAGGCTAATGTCACCAGCAAAAAGGCATAGTGACATCATAAACACTTTGAAATGATGCAGAGGACACAGTTTCATTTCAGTAGTAACACTATGCAAAATTACACCACTTCATTTCTATCATGAGAGCAAAAATGTTCAAATTGAGGGGCTTTCTATAAAACAGCTGAGCAGTACTCTTAAAAAGTGTCAAGTTATGAAGGAAACAGAAAAACTGAAGAACTTACAAATTGGAGAGATTAAAGAGAAAATAATAACTAAAAGCAATGTGAGATTCTAGACAAAATCTTGGAACATAAAAAAAGTATTAGAGGAAAACTGATGAAATTCAAATAAGATCTGTAGTTTATTTAATAGTATGGTACCAAAGTTAATTTCCAAGTTTTGAAACTTTTACTATATCTACATAGGCTGTTAATATTAGAAGTAGTGGAATTAGGAGACTTATGGAAACTGTGTCATTTTTGCCACTTTTCAGCAAGTCTAAAACTATGTTTTTTTTTAAAAATAAGCAAAGATAATGCATCTTATTTAGATCAAACTATTTATACTAAATGATATACTTTCTCCCACAATAAATAATGAAACTTTGTGTCATTAATTTATTAGTGTCTGTTTAATTTTTTCTTTTGTTGGGAATGCATTTTCCCACTAAATCTATTTTTTTATCTTTAAAATCCTGAGGACATAATTTCTAAAGGTAACACATTCTGTGAATTCTTATAATAAGATTTTGCCATATTTTAGTCAATTTTAGATTTGAGTCAAGTTGTTTTAAGCAGTTTTAGAAGTAGAATTTGCAAAAAGTTAAGTGATTAATCATATGCAGACCTTGTAAAAGAAAAGCAACAAAATAACAAGTATTTAAATGGCTTATTTCTAAAAGAATAATTAAATTGTTTATTGTGCACATTATTCTGCCAAACTTTTCTAGAGATAATATTAAATTGCCAAATAGGGACTATAGTATATTGCAAAAATGGACACAACTTTTTACTCCTTCCTTGATCCACATACTGTGCAATGCAACTCAAGAGCTACTCCCATCATGAAGTCGAGTTTGTAACACATTCTTTGAACCTAGCCTGATTTTGTGACTTGTTTTGACCAAAAGTACTGGAGAAGGGAATGGCTACCCACTCCAGGGGCCTAGAGAATTTCATGGACAGAGGAGCTTGGTAGGCTACAGTCCATGGGGTTCCACGTGTTGGTCATGACTGAATGACTAACACTTTCACTTCACAAAAGTTCCAAGACACCGTGTGTTTTCCTTCTCTGCCATAAGAACAAGCCAGTGTGCTTACTGAAGTGCCATCACATGGCCACATTGCCTTAGTAGCGGTTCAGTTCAGTTCAGTTCAGTCGCTCAGTCATCTCCGACTCTTTGTGACCCCATGGACTACAGCATGCCAGGCCTCCGAGTCCATCACCAACTCCAGGAGTTTACTCAAACTCATGTCCATTGAGTCAGTGATGCCATCCAACCATCTCCTCCTCTGTCATCCTCGTCTCCTCCTACCTTCATCTTTCCCACCATCAGGGTCTTTTCCAATGTGTCAGTTCTTCACATCAAAGTATTGGAGTTTCAGCTTCAGCATCAGTACTTTTCCATGAATGTTCAGGACCGATCTCCTTTAGGATGGACTGATTGGATCTCCTTGCAGTAAAAGGGGCTCTCAAGAGTCTTCTCCAACACCACAGTTCAAAAGCATCAACTCTTGGGTGCTCAGCTTTCTGATTGGATCTCCTTGCAGTAAAAGGGGCTCTCAAGAGTCTTCTCCAACACCACAGTTCAAAAGCATCAACTCTTGGGTGCTCAGCTTTCTTTATAGTCCAACTCTCACATCCATCTATGTCTGTTAGAAAAACCATATCTTTGACTAGATAGAACTTTGTTGGCAAAGTAACATCTCTGCTTTTTAATATGTTGTCTAGGTTGGTCATAGCTTTTCATCCAAGGAGCAATGTCTTTTAATTTCATGGCTGCATTCACCATCTGCAGTGATTTTGGAGCCCCATAAGTATAGTCTCTCACTGTTTCCATGGTTTCCCCATTGATTTGCCATGAAGTGATGGAACCAGATGCCATGATCTTAGTTTTCTGAATGTTAAGCTTTAAGCCAACTTTTTCACTCTCCTCTTTCACTTTCATCAAGAGGCTCTTTAGTTCTTCTTCACTTTCTGCCATAAAGGTGGTGTCATCTGCAAATCTGAGGTTATTGATATTTCTCCCGGGAGTCTTGATTCCAGCTTGTGCTTCCTCCAGCTCAGAATTTCTCATGATGTACTCTGCATATAAGTTAAATAAGCAGAGTGACAATATACAGCCTTGACATACATCTTTTCCTATTTGGAACCAGTCTGTTGTTTCATGTCCAGTTCGAACAGTTGCTTCCTACCTATGTACAGATTTCTCAGGAGGCAGGTCAGGTGGTCTGGCATTCCCATCTCTTTAAGAAAATTTTCCACAGTTTGTTGTCATTCACACAGTCAAAGATTTTGGTGTAGTCAGTAAAGCAGAAGTAGATGTTTTTTTGGAACTCTCTTGCTTTTTCAATTTTCCAGTGGATGCTGGCAATTTGATCTCTGGTTCTTCTGCCTTTTCTAAATCCATCTTGAACATCTTGAAGTTCATGGTTCATGTACTGTGGAAGCCTAGCTTGGAGAATTTTGAGCATTACTTTGTTAGTGTGTGAGATGAGTGCAATTGTGAAGTAGTTTGAGCATTCTTTGGCATTGCCTTTCTTAGGGATTGGTTTGAAAACTGAACTTTTCCAGTCCTGTGGCTACTGCTGAGTTTTCCAAATTTGCTGGCATATTGAGTGCAGCACTTTCACAGCTTCGTCTTTTAGGATTTGAAATAACTCAACTGGAATTCCATCACCTCCACTAGCTTTGTTCATAGGGATGCTTCCTAAGGCCCACTTGGCTTCACATTTCAGGATGCCTGGCTCTAGGTGAATGATCACATACATCGTGATTATCTGGGTCGTGAAGATCTTTTCTGTACAGTTCTTCTGTGTATTCTTGCCATCTCTTCTTAATATCATCTGCTGCTGTTAGGTCCACACCATTTCTGTCCTTTATTGTGCCCATGTTTGCATGAAATGTTCCCTTGATATCTCTAATTTTCTTGAAGAGATTTCTAGTCTTTCCCATTTCTTTGTTTTCCTTTATTTCTTAGCACTGATCACTGAGGAAAGCTTTCTTATCTCTCCTTGCTGGAGGTTACCTTAAACCAAGCATCATTCTGTCAACTACCCTAGATCAGCAGAATCACCTACCTCACCCACTCAACTGACTGCGGACACACAGGTGAACCTGGCTGAGCTGTGGGATTGTCCTGTGTGCTTAGTCACTCAGTCATGTCTGACTCTTTGCAAATCCATGGGCTGTAGCCTGCCAGGTTCCTCTGTCCATGGGGATTCTTCCAACAAGAATACTACAGTGGTTTGCCATGCTCTCCTCCATGGGATCTTCCCAACCCAAGGATCGAACCCAGGGAGCTGTGGGGCTAGGGAACAGTAAAAAGCCTTTATATTTCAAGTCACTAAATTTTAGGGTAGTTATTTATGAAGCAGTAGCTAACTAATGGAAGGATTGTTTTTTTCACTGTGCACACACACACACAAAAGTGATGTACAAAAATGTAAAATAAATTGCTCAAGTTTGCACCAAAGTGAAGTGCAGAGTTACAGTTCAACATCTGTCTGACTCCAAAATGTATGTTTTACATGATGTACTACTGTCTCTCACATTCTTGTAAGGGTGTTCTTATTTTCATTATTTCTGCAAGCATACTAAATATCTTACTTGAGATTCAATATATAAAATTATTAAATCCAATTTCAAGTGACTAATGTGTTCTGAATAACCACATGCTAAATATTGTTCTGGCGAAAGATCCATTTATTATACTGGACATGCTTTTATAAACATCCTACATTCTTATTTCACATGAAATCAAAGGTTACATGGTAATAATTATTATGCATCACAATAGATGCTTTCAAAATATGCCTCTTTCTACTTATTTGTCAAATAGTACATTTTTCTTTTATCATGAGTATTTAATATGGATTTTACAGCACTAATATAATTACATAAACATTCTTGAATACATATGAAAAAATTTTATTCTCAATTTTAAAATATACCTAGTAAATTATCAGCTAAACTTAAAAATCATGATGAAAATTTCTTAGGATTTTTATTTTATCAGTCTATCAAATATGAATATTTTTGGAGCCCGGTTGCAATTGATACTTTTCTTTATTTTAACTCTCTAAACTTGATGGTTCAAGAAAGAGAGTAATACATAGATCTAAAGCAAATAAGAATGAGACTGAAGTGCAACTTTAATTAAACCATAAAGTACAAGCTCCAAATGGTTAATCTTTTTGATTTTGAAATAAACTTTCCACTATCTAATAAAAAATTTGCAATGGAAAAATAGTTATTATACACACTGTCTCTAACCAACATTCTGTTGTGCTGGAAGTATTCAAGTAAACTAAATAATAGTATTTTGGAGTGACTGAAATGAAATCCATGGAATATTTTTGGACCACATTACCACAATTAAAGAACATCCTAACTAAAGCTACAGTTAAACCACATTTACATTCAGTTTCAGGTTTTTATTGAATGTCATTGAATTAAAGTTGTGGCCAAGTATTGTTAACATACGTTTTTCCTTGACATGTATAACACATTAATACACTAAGTATAATACAAATATGCTGTCATTTACATACAAATACAAACATAATACAAATATGTTTATTTTCATCAGTAGGCTCTTGGATTCTTTCTTAAATTCATTAGGAATTGGGAATGAAGAATCATTTGAAGAATTAAGCAACATTTTTAATAGACTGTATGGTCAATCTTTGGTCCTCTTATGGATTGATTTTAATTTGCATTTGTAAAATTGGAAGTAATTGCTGAAGCAAAGTCAAATCAAATTCTTAATTTTTAAAAAATCTTCCAGCTTATAATAAATAAAGTTTCATATAAAAACTATTTCCTGAAAAACTTTGCCACTGCAGGTACACCAAGTATGGTGAACAGGCAAAAATAATGCTAAATATATCACATATGAAATCTAATATAGGTAAATACACTAGACCCTATATATTAGATTCTACAGGTATTATTTTACATTTCAACCTCATTGATTTAATGAACTACAATATATATAATATGAACTCTAAGGTATCAGTTGGGTCAAAAGTTAGGTCACATTTTCCCTAAAATTGTTCATTACATGAAAGAATTTAATTTTTAATCAATTAAAATAGGTATTGACTTATCTTTTGTCTTCTTTTCTATTTCTCTAATAAAATTATCTGAATATAATATTTTTAAAAGAAATATAGCTTGAACATCTGACATAAGGACTGAGGCAAAGTCAATGAAATATGAGTTACTAGCAAATATAGCTTTACACATTCATATATTCAGAGTGAACCCCTTCTATTAAATGGTTCTTTTGAAGCATTGTTTTCACAGGAAGATAGTAAGAGATGATCCTATGATACTTCAATAATCCACTTAGAGATTAAAATATGTATATCAACAACACTGCTGTGATAGCTGGTTTTATTAAAGATGCATCTAGAAAATCATGTTTTGTTGATAGTGGACTGGTTGGTAAGGCAAGTGAAAATAGTTTATACAGAAATTTTTATCAAAACACTTTCAATATTGATATTGAAAAAAATCAATATCATAACACCATATTTCATCCAGTCTGTGATATCATTGATTCTCATATGCATCACAAGACACTCAAAAAGTGAAGAGGCCAGTGGAAGGTGTAAGGTACCAACACCTGGAAAATGAACCCTTATTTCAGGGATATTAAAATATTGAAGTATGCATATTAGAGGCATGAAGTAACTTATCAATGTGTTTTAATGTCCAAATATGTTGGGATATTTTGAAAGCAAACACAATGACTGGATTATCATGTACAAACCATTAGTCTCTAATTTCATATATTTTTATAAATAATCCTGCAGCAGGATGATGAGAGATCAATGATGTCATACTACAAGGAAGCCCAAGGGAATAAGTGTAAGAGGGAAATATCAATACATAATTCTAAACACGTGCTGATTATGAAGCAAACCGTTGCCAACAATTAACCTTGTCATATTTTATCGTGTCTAAATATTTTTCTATCCTGGGCCTCATAGTTAGGAACATCAATAGTCATTAAGTTTCAAAAAATTAACAAGGGGAAGAAAGGCTATAAAAACTTGAAAAGGAGGGGTAAGTACAATTTTATCCATTTGCATTAAATTGTTCAAGAAGAAAATCAGATCAACATCAAAAATATCTTTTAAATGACTTGCTCTTCATATTGGTTATCAAGGATTCCAATGAACCATTTAACTATTGCAGCCTTAGGGCATCCATGTATTGACAATTTACAGAAGTTTTCTTCACCTAATTTGTTCTGCTATTCCTAAGGAGGAAAAAAAAAAAAAACTCAGTTACCTTAGCAACTGCAAGGTTACATTTTATCTCGAAGCTGCAGAGTTTTTTGAAAAAAAAAAAAAAAAAAGAATGGAATGTGTTGATATTCCATCCTCACTGGGTGATGGCTTCAGTAGTCAGGTTGAGAATAACATGCAAATACCTTTATCTTCCTTCTACCCCACCCTCAATGACAGTATTTTGAATTGATTGTCTTCATTTCTTTTTTCTTTTATGAGAAATGAGGGAATCACTGATATCAAATATAAATAAAAAGAAAATCTCAGAGGGAGGTTACAGCAGTGGTAGTACATCACAGCTGACCTTCGTTATTCCCGTGAGAAGAGAAATTGGTGGACAATTGGCAATTGTTATAACAGGAAAATAAACATCCTGTCAAGTGTCAATGGCTGGAAAGTCCATTTCCAGCCCTAATAGAAGACTGCCGTAAGCCTGTCTGCAGAAGAATAGATTTCTCAGAAAGTACTCACTTAAAAACACATTTTAACCATTTAATTCGAAAATCACTCTAAAGGCTGTGGTTCTGGCAGCTTCCATACTGGAGGCTACATAGTAAAGGGCACTTGTCAGATCTCAGCATGTGACTTGCAATGCCTGCGGTATGGCTGACTTTAAAAATCAACTCAGGAATAAGGAAAATGGACAGGAAATGAAATATAAGAAAGCATATTAGGTTTCTTTTCCTTAAAATGACTGAAACCCAAATTAAAGCGAGTTGACAATAAAAAGGAATATCAACTCTCATGACCTTGGCTCCCCCAAACTCCCAGCTCCATCTGCTCCAGGCTGAGAGTGGGCCCTCTTCCTCTGCCTGGGTCCCCGCTCCCTGCAGTGACCTGGGAGCTTTGTCTAGGCAGTGAGCTGGGCAATCTGACCAGTCGCCTCTCTAGTTTGCTGTCTATTGGGACTCACTTCTCTTCATTGCCTGATGCCCAATGTCTTGAGGGCTGCTGCTCAGCAGGAGGGTAGTTCCAGTCCCTGATATTCTAGCTTAACTAGAAGGGCAAGTCCTTTCTCTCCTGCAGCATTTAATTCCACAAGGATCACTGATTGGCTGCCCCTGCGTGTGCTCTATCCTCCCAAACGGACAGTCACCATGTCCAAGCCAAGGGGGAAACACGATTAGAAAGAACTGAGTCACATAACCAACCTATGGATCTATTTGATCTCTTGTTAGTTTCAGGGGGAAACTAAAACTATCTGCCAGTGACCAAAACTAACAGCTATCACAATCCACCTGAGAAAACGTTTTTACTTTTTAAAAAATGGCATTGGTAGGGATGTCAATTCCATTCTAAACTTACTTGTGGTTTATTGTCTCAAGCATTTCTGGAACATATGTTCTATGCCTAGTGATGGTAAGGGAAGCATAGAGGTGAACAAGATGCAAATGTGGCCCTGACCACATATATTCTGAGTGTTTCTTTTATAAGGGTTTCCAGTTTTGCAGACACCTTCACAGGATCTCCCTCCTCTGCCCTGAACAATGGTTCTGGAATATATTTGGCTTAGGAGGATGTATTACTGATTTGGGACCCATCATTCAGATGTCTCATTTTATTTTACTGAGCTTTTTATTTTGTATTGGAGTACAGCCATTTAACAATATTATGCTAGATTCAGGTGGACAGCAAACAGACTCAGCCACACACATACATCTATCCATTCTCCTCCAAACGCCTCTTCCATCCAGGCTGCCACACAACATTGAATGGAATTCCCCGTCCTATACAGTAGGTCCTTGCTGGTTATCCATTTTAAATATAGCAGTGTGTACATGTCAATCCCAAACTCCCTATCTCTCCCTTCCCCCAGCAATCATAAGTTTGTTCTCTAAGTCTGTGAGTCTGTCTCTACTTTGTAAGTAAGTTCACTTGCATCGTATCTTTTTAGATTCCACAAACAAGGAATGTCATATGTCTCTTCTGATTCTCTGTCTGGCTTGCTTTACTCAGTACCTGACAAGCTCTATGGGAATGTAAGTTAGTGCAGTCACTGTGGAGGACAGTATCCGCGCATGCTGAGTCACACAGTCTTGTCCAACTCTGCAACCCTTTTTGGACTGTAGCCCACCAGGCTCTTTTGTCCAGAGTTCTCCAGGCAAGGATACTAGAGTGGGTTGCCTTTTACCTCCTCCAGGGGATCTTCCCAACCCAGGGATTGAACCTGTGTCTCCTGCATTGCAGGCAGATTCTTTACCCCTGAGCTATTAGGGAAGCCCCAGAGGGCAGTGTGGCGGTTCCTTTAAAAAAAAAAAACAACTAAAAATAGGACTACCATATGACCTTGCAATCTCATTCCCGGCATATATCTGGAGAAAAACATGCTCCAAAAGGATATATACACTCCAGTGTTCACTGTAGCACTGTTTACAATAGCCAAGCCACGGAAGCAACCTAAATGTCCACTGACAGAGAAACTGACTAAGAAGATGTGTCACATGTGTACAATGGAATATTACTCAGCCATTAAAGTGAATGAAATAATACCGTTTGCAGCAACATGGATGGACCTACAGATGTTTCATTTTAAACATGAAAATACAAAGCCAGGGGAGGGTCGAGCTACATGTCAAAAGTGAAGTGGCTGGTAGGTAGCGTACTTGATATTGTTAAAGTGTTGAATGGTGTTTAATGTAGTGTGAATTGAGGCTTCTCATACACTATCCATTGCTCTCTTCACCGTATCAAAGAGTGGCATCCTTCCTGGATGGCAGAGTTAGATATTAACTCTTCCCTTCAAATGTGCAATTTTATTTCCTGCTATTTTTTAAATCAACTAAATTACCCCGTCCTTCACTAAATAAAACTCATTTGCTGTCTCCTTATATTTACTGCTTATCCTTCAGTCCCCACCTCAAAGCCAAGGAATGCCTTTTTCTTTTCTGCAGTTCACTCATTAGGCCTACATTTAATAAACTGGCAACATATCATAAAATAATATTGAGTAGGGAAAAAGTTTTTAACAAATCTTTATATAAGAAATGATCAAATATTGTTTTAAAATGTGCTATAAACTTGTACAAAGACCATAAAATAATATGCCAAAATATAATAGGTGAAAAAAGTCTGAGTTGCCATCATACATGTGACTTTTACTTTAGTAAATGCTTTTTTGTATTTTCTAAAGTTTTGACAATTAGCATGTTTTATATACAAATTTGGGCTTCCCTTGTGGCTCAGTTGGTAAAGAATCTGCCTGCAATGCAAAATATTATGGAAATATATAAATTTCCATATATAAATATATAAATTTATTCTTAGAACTAACCTCTAAAAATCTAACTCTTGATGAAAATCATCCCTGATTAGCCCAATTTAGTAAGAGGTTATTATTTTGTTTGCATATTACATACTGCAATGCAAACATTATGATACATTCTGCATGTGATGATTATTTCTACCTGATATTTGAAGGCAGAAAGCATATGTTTTTATCTTTTTTAATCTTCTAATGATTAAATTGTTAAACATAATTAATCAAATGATTTCTGAAATTATGCATTTCTTGCTTGTGAATCTTGAAAAAGATTCAAATAATGAAGACATGACATGTTTTGAGTTTATACTATGTGCTAGGTTCTATTCTAGGTAGTTTTATAAATTCTATCTCATTTAATTCTCAGAATTATCCTTCAACAATTTTCAATTTATACACAAGGAAACTCAAATGTAGGGACAGATCAGTTACCTAAGGTTTCACAGCTAGGAAGTAGAACCAGTATTTGAAACAACTAGGTGACCACATAATTTGTGCTCTGAACCACCATATAATACAAAGATTTCATGCTTCAACAATAGTAAAATCTCCATGGGACAAGGATGCAGTGTAAAAAGATTTTTATACAGGTTGTTTACTATCCATTTCCTAAAAGGAATAATAAAAGTACCTACCTCAAAGCAGTGTTTTAATAATTAAAATACATATATGCTCATGATTTAGCACAAGTGCCTGGTGCATACACAGTGTTGTATAAATGCTAATATTAATATTAATCCAAGTATGTAACAGTGTTAACTCAGACAGGATAAGTTTAAGCAGATTTTTTTTTTTTGGAGTAAGTGTGAACTAAAAAGATGCCTCCACTCTATGAAAATTTGTTTACTCTATGCTTTTTTGGAAGATCTTTAGTAAACCATTAAAGTTGTAGACATTTCATTTTGAGACTTCTCTTTTCTTGAAAACCAGAGGCTTCAGCTTACATTTTTATTTTGAAACTAATGGATACTGCCATAGGATTATGAAGTGGCTATCACAATCAAACCAGAAATATATCAATCTTTGGTTTTCACTCAAACAAATAAATAAAAATATAAAAAAGTCAGGCTAAAATCTTGCCTGTCTTATCAAATAGGTCAAATCTCAACACAGGAGTAAAATAAGTACAGGGGATTTTGTTAAACTTCATGCCCTAATATTTATAAAAACAAGGAGTTACTTTTCAATAAGATCTTACTAGAATTTCCTCCTCCATTTCTCTTTTCTTCAGTTCTTTAGCTATACGTGCGTAAGTATCTTCAAATTCAGCCTACCTTGAAAATAATTTTCTAAGGCTTAGTGAAAAAAAGACTAATTTCTATAGCCACCTGCCTTTTTCTACAGCCACAGTTGATTGATGGCTCACAAAGCCTTTTTATACAGTGCTGACATTTTAAAGATACTGGCCAGTCTGAACTTTCCATCTGGCGTGTCTGATTTCCTTTGTCCCACTTTCCCGCAGTGACTTATTCTGTCCTTGAGCTCTAAAACTACTTTGATTTAATTCATGCCTGAAGGTTCAGGGGAAGTTTATTTAAACAAGAAATGAGTGTAATGCCTGCAATGGTGCATGGTGATGGTGAAGCAAATCCCTGACTCCCTGGCATTTATTTGTGTAATAAGTCCACCATCCGGTACAATCAGAGAGATATTATAGAAACTTCCATGCACTTACATAAAACTAACCAGAGAGGTGGGCAACGCTTGTGAAATGAACAAGAAGGTGAAGGAAATTAACTTATTTCAAGCCAAAACAAATTCTACTTCTATCTTTTGTAAAAAGATCACTGATGTAAATATGAAATCTATTACTGAGTGCTGGGAATCAGTTAATACTTTTTAATACACTCTTTTACAAATTGTATCATTAGAATTTCATTCATAGCAAACAAAATAGCTTTCTCAGAGTCTTACAAGAGGACAACACCTGCAGATAGGCCTGTTTATTCAGTGAGTTTTCTACCAGAATAATGACTCTGTCTTAACTTTCTTTCTGTCTCCTCAGGTGGCAATATTGGTAAAGAACCCACGTGCCAATGCAGGAGACACAAGAGACACCGGTTCAATCCCTGGGTCAGGAAGATACCCTCGAGGAGGACATGGAAACCCACTCCAGTATTCTTGCCTGGAGAATCCCATGGACAGAGAAGTCTGGTGGACTACAATCCATAGGGTTGCAAAGAGTTGGACATGACTAAAGCGACAACACACATCACTCAATCTTTCTTCTGTTTTGTTCGTTCAAAAACAAATCCAAAGCATTTTCTATACAACTGATCCAAACACAATTATATTTATGCTATGAATTAACATAATTAATGTTTTGCTTTGAAGACCTATAGCACAATACTTTTATAGATGCCATTACAGAAAAGGCAGACATTGAAGATTTAGATAAAAGTTGTTAAGCAGTGAGACATTATTCATAGGTACTATGATATAAGAATCATGGAAAATTTGAGAATAGCTTTGAAATATTAGTACAAACGGGCTATCCATTTTGGAAGCTATAAATATGACAAGGTTCAAGCTTCAGGCAGGATGTCTCTCATCTCTCAAAAGTCTTCTGAGCATCTCCTTCTACCACTTAGCACTATGGTCAAGTAATAAGAGAAGCATTGATGACTTGAACTGAGTCATCAGATCTCAGTTCAAATAGTAGTTTCATCTTGAGTAAGTCACTTCAACTTATTTTTTAGACATAAAATTACTCATCCCTGAAACAAAAATGCTAATTTCCAGAATGTTTAGAATCTAATCTAGTGCTGGTACAATGATTTTGGTCTAAGCACTAGAAAGCCGATTCTACTGAAAAAAATATGATGGACTATCCAATAGAAATAAATGAGTTTGAAATTATTATTTAGACTGAGTGATAAATTAAGTGGATGAGCACTGTACTTGCTAGGCACAAAGAATTATGAGTTATTTGTGCAAAAGTTTTTACTTTAAATAATACTTTTATTTTTAAAAAAGGACTCAGTGGTTTAAATAAAATTTTACCTAGGATAACTCAAATATTTAAGAAAAAGAAAAGGTCAGAGGTCACATAGAAAGCAAAGAAATGAGACTAGAATCTGGGATGAGGTGATTAATGATGCTCTTAGCTTATATATTGTCTTCTATTATTGCAAAACAAATTGCTTGTACTCTCAAACTCAGCAACTTGAAACATCAAACATATATCATCTCATACTTTCTGTGAGTCAAAAACCGGAGCATGGCAGGCTGGGGGCTTCAGGCTCTAAGTCTCTGAGGAGACGTCAGTCAGCATATTGTTCATCTTTGACTTATCTGACGCATTACTAGTGTTAGTTCTATTTCCAAGTCCACTCACATACTGTTGGCAAGACTTAGTTCTTTTCAAGCTGCTGAACTAAGGACTTGAGGATTTCAGTGCCTCATTAAATTGTTGTCTAGTGGCCTCCCTCAACTCTCTGCCATATAGCCCTCTCAAGAGGGCAGATTACAACATGGCTGTTGACTTTCCTCAGTACAATTGAGAGAAGACACCCAAGATGAAAGCCGCAGTATTTTTATAACCAAATATCAGAAATGGCATTCCATTACTCAAGCTGTATCCTATTAGTTAGAGGCAAGTCAGTTAGCCCAGCCACACTGAACGGAAGAGTATGACAAAAGGGAATGAATATTGAGAGGCAGGGGTCATAGGAGACGAGCTCAGAGGCTGCCTAACAATTCTGTAGAGTCAAAGCAAAAAGATATAAAGACAATGATTGCATAGCTCTTATTAGATGATAATCATTCATCCTTTTAAGGAAATTTATTCAAGTCAATAGCTCTTTCAGGGACTACCCTGGTGGTACAGTCGGTAAGAATCCACCTGCCAAGGCAAGGGACAAGGGTTCCATCCCTGGCTGGGAAGATTCTACATGCCATGGTGCACCATAACTACTGAAGCCCATGCACCCTGGAGCCCATGCTCCACCACAAAAGAAACCACCACAGTGAGAAGCCCACACACGGCAAATAGAGTACAGCTCTAGCCTACCACAACTAGAGAAAGCCTGTGCACAGCAGCAAAGACCCAGCTCAATCAAAAATAAAAAAAAGTTCTGAAAGTAATTTTGTATGCATTTGTTTGCAAAGACCATTGAGCAATGTAATATATAAAATCCTCAATGGTGGCTTTGTACGGTACTCTGAAATGTCCTTCACAGTCATATCAAAGTATTAAACTAAGTGAGTGTTTAAATAGGAACAAATCTAGTGTTGCTTTCTTAGTATTTAGTATCATAAAGAATCCAGAGAAAATGGAGAATTAATATGTGCATGCTTTTCAAACTTTAATGTGCTTAAAATTAAACTCAGTTCAGTTCAGTTCAGCCACTCAGTTGTGTCAGACTCTTTGCAACCCCATGAATAGCAGCACGCCAGGCCTCCCTGTCCATCACCAGCTCCTGGAGTTTTCTCAAACTCATGCCCATCGAGTTGGTGATGCCATCCAGCCATCTCTTCCTCTGTTGTCCCCTTCTCCTCCTGCCCCCAATCCCTCCCAGCATCAGGGTCTTTTCCAATGAGTCAACACTTTGCATGAGGTGGCCAAAGTATTGGAGTTTCAGCTTCAACATCAGTCCTTCCAATGAACAGCCATGACTGATCTCCTTTAGGATGGACTGGTTGGATCTCCTTGCAGTCCAAGGGACTCTCAGCAGTCTTCTCCAACACCACAGTTCAAAAGCATCAATTCTTCGGCGCTCAGCTTTCTTTAATGTTCAACTCTCACATCCATACACGACCACTGGAAAAACCATAGCCTTGACTAGATAGACCTTTGTTGGCAAAGTAATGTCTCTACTTACTCATGTACAAAGAGAGGTAAATGTCCAGGTACACATTAGCAGTACTAAAAGAAATCCTTAGGAGATGGGATAGGTTTTTTTGTATATATATGTATAAGGACTCCAGATAATTCTGATGCATCGGACCTGGAAATCACAGAAATACTTCTTCATGCAGTGTCTCTCAACTGTCAGTTTTCTCTTCTACATTCTTGGCAGATAATACAATAGAGACTCTTCTGGCTCTGCACCAGGCATTTCGGCAAGCAGTTCTCTGGTCAAGTTGGTGAAAATTATCCAATCGGTATCAAGCAAAACAAAAAAGTCACAATGTGAAAAGAGAAACTGAGATAAAATTCTTTCCTTTTTTAATTGGTAGAATTCAAGGAATTAAGAGGAATTAGAGAAAGACATATTTGAGCTCCATGTTTGTATTTTTAAAGTCTCACTTGTCATTCAGGCTTTCCTGGTGGCTCTCCTGTGAAGAATACATCTGCCAATGAAGGAGGCATGGGTTCAGACCTCCTTCTGCAGGAGAAGATGGGTCAAGAAGATCCCCTGGAGAAGGAAATGGCAACCCACTCCAGTATTCTTGTCTGGAAAATCCCATGGAGAGAGGATCCTGGCAGGCCTTGGGTCACAGAGTCAGACATGACTTAGAGACTAAACAACAACAATTTGTCATTATGCTTATGGTACTTGTATCCTATGAAAACTTTTATCCATGAATAATGGTCTTTCATAATGTTAACCATTTTACTATATCACTACCAATGAACTTTAGGAATATTTATTAGAAAATACATGTAAATCCATGGCTGATTCATGTCAATGTATGACAAAACCCACTACAATATTGTAAAGTAATTAGCCTCCAACTAATAAAAATAAATGAAAAAAAAAAAAACAAACAAAAAACAAATAAATTTAAAAAATTTTTAAAAAAGAAAATACATGAATTCTAAAACTTATTCTCAAGTTTGTCAAAATTCTTATTTAAATATGACTTTTTAGGCATGAAGATGTCTAGAAAAGTGATGATCTTAGGCAAAATTATATTCCAAGTTATGTGATATCCAGTTGATAGCTTGTGCTCTTGACCAGAACAATTACCATTTAAGCACTGAGTTAAATGATATAGCGTATGGATAACCACTGAATAGTTCTGTTATTGCCAGCTATATAAAGCTTTATGGTTTGAAAACAAAGCTTTCTGGAAGATCTAGAATTTTAAAAAAACTTACAGTACATTTGCAACATTGATAATTATTATTGATGTTTATTAGACATATATATTTTTACCATTAGACTAACTATAAATTCTGTTAATACAAAGTAAGAAAACCACTACTGAATGACTGATTTTGACAGCCTTAAAAATATCCATACAGCAATACCATAAAGAACAAGGACAAAAGTTTTAATGTTATGTATGTGATCTACCCTGAATTTAGACTGTTTAAAACAAAAACTCCCTTCAACCTACAAAAAAAATAAGATGCTTAATTTTTAAAACAAGTTAATCATATCTCATGAATATATATAAAGCAGAAAAAAATGATAAAACTACTTCACTTAAACTGAGAGAATTATTGCCTCAAGCTATAAAGAGTATGGTAACAATGAAATAAAAGTAGCATCAACACCAGCTGTTAACATAAAAGGAAATAGGAAGCTCTTTGATTTGTAAAAGAAAATGACACATGCTTTCTGGTCTCTAACAGAAAACCCATGCAGTATTTTCCCCATTTACAGTTATTTACTATTATGTATTAGATTACTAGAATGTTCTTGTTGTCTTTGATGACAGTAGGCCTTCTTGCAATTAGTTAAACAATCTAGGATTTTAGTAATGTGTAGGAAATTTTTATTATACAGGAAGTGGGTAGATTTTTGGCATTTATTTTAACTTAGTAAGCAATACTAAATCCTAGAATGTTAAACCACCAAGGCAGACATTTCATCTGACAAATGAGAATGATAACTTCACACAAATGCATAGAGTATTTATAAACATGAATTTGATAAGAATAAAGTCTTTAAGATTCTTAATAAGTTGGTACCATATCACTTAGTATAATATTCTAACATCATCACCATCATCATCTAACACAACTTTCAGTGAAAATGTTTTGTGTGTTAGATATCAACAAATGCTGACTATCAGAGGCAAAAACTGAGTAAGATACAGACTGGCCCCTTGAAGAAGTCATGGCTAAATGGGATTATATATTTAGGATTACTCTAGAAGATATCACTTAAACTGTGAATTTTTGAATATACATCTTAAAAACTTTTATACGTTATATTATCTTTAGACTCAGAAATGATATCAAGACAGTTACACAAAAGATTATGCATTAAAAAAATAAGTAATGTTGATGATGATGAAAAACTACTCTAGTAATGATCATTTTCATTTCCTTAATCAGCCACCATTTAATTTTATTCTTGGATTATCTGGAAATTTCCTTCTAAAATATATTTAACTGATATCCAGGAAATACTCCAGTCTCCCAACTCTTAGGGATTCTGGAATACATCCATGTACTTCTGGTCTCAACAAGGAGCTGTATGCTTGTCAAAAGTCAGTTGTATTTATCCTCAAAATATTAATTTGAAAGCTTTAAATAACATTGTAATTATGTAATTCAACTTTTATAAATATTAATAAAAGATGAGTATAAAAAGGAGGAGTTTTGTCTATGAAAATTAGGTCAAAACCTTCAGAATTATTAAATAAAGACAAGTCTGTGAAAGAGAGAATGGAAAGATCCTGTTGCTTTGCTAACCCAACATACATTTCCAGACCTTTCTCCATTGTGAGACTTCACTATAGGGTGGGATCCGCTAATATCGTAGCAAATTTATGTGGTCATCTGGTACAGTTCTGACCAATGAGATATAAACATTCATTAATCGGTGACAAGTAGGAAAGTTCTGCTTTCCTTATAAACAAAGCAGGTGTCATTAGAATATGATCCTAATATCTGAACCTGTAGCAGCCATTTGTGACTGTAAGGAAAAGGCCACCAGAAGTTCAGAGAGAATATGACTACCCTAATGGCATATGTCAGTTAAGGCCAGATATCTTGTTTAGTGAGACAGAGGATGAAGAAAGCTAAGAAGGAAAAACAGAAAGTTGGAGAGAGGGAAGGAAGAAAGGAAGGAAGGAACTTACATAAGCCATAGAAAGATATTTGCAACTAGTTGAAAGCATTCCTCACTGACATACAGTAATGGTTGGGGAAGAGGTGGAGAGGAACTCACAGCATTTTTTATTCACATTACTTCATAATTTTCTTGAATTTTGTTTCACTATGAAATTAACAAAATTGCAAATCATATGAATGTGATTGATGCAAGGAAGATGGGATGCATGTGAATCAAATTAATGAACCCAAAATATTAGTGAATAAATATGTATTGATTGATATAGATAGATACAAAATTCAGATATATATGCATCATTTTAAAGACTTTTCACTTAAAATGATTCTTTCTATAAGTCAACAAAAGCCGTCCTTAAAAGAATTAAAGAGCTTCCACTATTCTCTACAAAATGTTGGCAAGATTCAAAAATCAATGCTTAAAATGTGAACATTGTATATTTTCACCTCATACTTTGGGAAAGTTGTAAATAGGTAAATCAAAAGAGGTAAATTAATTTTAAAATTTTTCAATAAAAACTAAAATTAATGAATTTTAAAAGCTATTTTAAATGAGATAATATACAAACAAGTATGTCAAGAAACTTAAAAAATACTACAGATTATTGGGTCTTCTTATTACTATAAAACTCTTAAAGACATTTAAGAAAACAATAATTTCTGTTGATGCCTGTCAAAACAATTAGGTAGTAATTCTTGACTATTTCTGGACTAATATTTTCTGTATTAGAATATGAGACTTTAGATTTAGAATTTAGATTTGAAGGGCCTAGCCCAACTCGCCAGTGTTACCATAAGCCTGGTCTAAAACGTCCTAACACTGAGGTCACAAAGCATTTGCTTACACATTCTACAATAAGGATTTACATTGTAAGGAACCTGGTCCTTTTTTGGGAAACATGAGCAATGAGAAATAGCTTTGTTATATTAAGCATAAATCTACCAACCTATAATTTCTGTCAGTCTCAGTTTTGCCACCAGGATTATGACTATCCCTTTATCTATTTAATAGAGTCGGCATAAATCTACCAACCTATAATTTCTGTCAGTCTCAGTTTTGCCACCAGGAATAAGACTATTCCTTTATCTGTTTGATAGAGTTCTCTGACCTAGTCCACCCACCAGTTCTCTAACTTTCTTATTTCTGGGATAATACACACTAATTTTTTTTTTTAATTTCTCATGAAATGCCTTTTGGATAAATTGTCACCAATGCTGCCCTCCCCTGGGCATGCTCCATCTGTCAACAAACCACACTAAAAATAATAAACTTGGAGTTTACCAGTTGTATTTCCAAATACAATTTATCAACCAATGGATAAGTTTCTTTTGAGTTTTCAATATCTCCTTGGAAATTCTAGACATATCTCTCTAGCATCTTCCTTAACATAAATATTTAACATCTATCAATGCAGCCAAAGATTGTGTTCACTTCATTTCCATAAGCCCTGATACTTTTCTATGTATAACCTTCATCCTGAGAGTCTCCTTTTATTTTTTGAGTGTGGGTTCAAATGATCAGTCGTGACTTATTTTAGTTGAATGCTCTCATTTTCTTTTATGTAATAAGTACTCTGGTAACTACTGTTGGGTGGGTGTCACTTAGAGAGGACCAGGATCTGTTCTAGACATTATCTCTCACCTACTCTACTATACAACAAGGTAAGAATTATCACTTGTTTTAAAGATGAGTAAAGAGAGTCTGAATGAGTTAAAGTGTATAGTTCAAAAGACATACACAGATATAAGAATATGCTATGTATCTCTTTTGATGTCTAATATCTTCCTTTTCTGAAAGAAGTTGGAAAGAGGGATCAAAAGAGGCTAAAACATTTTTCTTAGAGCCATGCAATATAAAGAGTGGTCCAAGATCAAAAATATCAGCATCACCTAGCAGAATCTCAGGCCCCACATGAGCTCTGCTGAATCAGAATCCACATTTAAATGAGATCTCCAAGAGAGTCACGTATGTATTACATTGTGAGAGGCACTATCTTAGAGACAATCTGCATGCACCATCTTCTCAGATATCTACTCCGTTTCCATAATAGAAGATCATTTAAGTGAACATTTCTGATCTCTTGTTCCTCTGCAAAGGTGCCAGTCCTAGGGTTATATATGGGTCATATTGTAAAGTCCATGCTTGGTGGTGATGGTTTAGCTGCTAAGTCTTGTTTGACGCCTGCGACCCCATGAGTGGCATAAGTAGCCTGCCAAGCTCCTCTGTCAATGGGATTTTCCAGGCAAGAATACTGGAATGGGTTGTCACTTCCTTCTCTAGGGGTTTTTCCCAACCAAGGGATTGAACCTGGGTCCCCTGCATTATATGCAGGCTCCTCATTGCAGGCAGATTCTTTACCAACTGCGTCACCAGGGAAGCCCCTTTACTGACTTCCACGCTTATGTATGCTCCAATATCTTGATCCCTTAGATCGGCCAACACGCATACAGTTGCTCTCAATCATTGGCCCATTCCCCTACTTATGGTTACAGATGTACATATATCAAATCTCTCTTTCCCCACCATATCCTCCAGCATAATGCCTTTCTGACCTGCCAGGAAACATGTGTTGGGAAGACTGTGGACTTTGCATTTGGCCAGGTAACCATTCAGGGTCTAAAGACTCAGATTTTCTTTTCCAGGAGATCCTAAGATCTGAAACTGAACTTGAAATTAGGTACTGCTATTTGGCTTCAGATCAAAGCTATAGACCAAGATAGCATGACTGAAGATAACTTACGTCTGTAACTGAGGAAAGAGCATTAGGAACCCATTTGTTAAAACTTGTATCCCACAGCCCACTTGTGACCAGTAACTTCTGTGTCTTTTACTTAGAGGGTGAATATTAGGCCTCTTAATCACATTCTCCCAGTGCTTCTAGGGTAGCACTATAGAAACAGGCCTCATGTATTTCTCAGAAACTATCGAGTATTATACCTACATAATTCACCTTACAAATATTTTAAGAATGGTTGAAAAATTCCCCATATTATCTGAAATGACATTTTCTGTACAGGTTAGGTTAATTACTTGCCACATAATATGTAAGTCTGAATTCCATCAATTCTCTCTAAAATACTCAATAACTTACATTTTCACAACTGGCATTTTAAACCCCTGTACATGTATCAAGCATGGTATCAGAGATTTAGTAAATGAAATTATCAAATTCACTTGACTTCGGTAAGACAGATGGATATTCTGATTTCAAGTATATATGTCTTTACATATATAAATATCTTTACCCACTGCCTGCAGAAATAGTAAATTTAGATTAAAAAGTCACAACTGTGTATATCTGGGAAGGGTTGAAATTAGAATTTGTGACTCTATAACCAGGAAAATAGACTTACTTTTTATGTAATATCTAATGATGAGAATATAATGAGACAATACATAATTTTTATTAAATGTAAGATTTTATTTTATTGGGCTCCAAAATCACTGTGGATGGTAACTGTAGCCACGAAATTAAGATGCTTATTCCTTGGCAGGAAAGCTGTGACAAATCTAGATAGTGTATTAAAATGCAAAGACATCACTTTGCTGACAAATTCTGTATAGTTAAAGTTATGGTTTTTCCTGTAGTCATGTACAGATGTGAGAGTTGGGCCATAAAAAAGGCTGAGTACATCTTTCAGTATCATTCTCTCAAATCATCCCACTCTCATCTTCTCCCACCGAGTCCAAAAGTCTGTTCTTTACATCTGTGTCTCCTTTGCTGCCCTGCATGTAGGACCATTGGTACCGCCTTTCTAAATTTCATATATATATACATTAATATACAGTATTTATCTTTCTCTCTCTGACTTACTCACTCTGTATAATAGGCTCCAGGTTCATCCACCTCATTAGAACTGACTGAAATGTGTTCCTTTTTATAGCTGAGTAAAGTCCATTATGTATATTTACCACAACTTCCTTATTCATTCATCTGCTGATGGACGCCTAGTTGCATCCATATCCTAGCTACTATAAATAGTGCTGTAATGAGCATTGGAGTACACGTGTATATTACCATATGTAAAATAGATGACCAGTGCAAGTTCCATGCATGAAGCAGGGCACCCGAAGCCAATGCTCTGGCACAACCCAGAGGGATGGGGTGAGGAGGGAGGTGGGAACGGGGTTCAGGATGGGGGGAGGACATATGTACAGCTGTGGCTGATTCATGTTGATGTATGGCAAAAACCATCACAATATTATAAAATAATTATCCTCCAATTAATATAAATAATTTTAAAAGTAATAAAAAGGTAATTTTTAAAAAAAGACTGAGTGCTGAAGAATTGATGCTTTGGAATTGTGGTGCTGGGGAAGATTCTTCAGAGTCCCCTGGACAGCCAGGAGATCAAATCAGTCAATCCTAAAGGAAATCAACCTTGAATATTCATTGGAAGGACTGATGCTGAAGTTGAAGCTCCAAAACTTTGACCACCTGATACAAAGAGCCAACTCATTGGAAAAGACCCTGATACTGGGAAAGATTGAAAGCAGGAGGGGAAGAGGGTGAGAGAGGATGAGATGCCTGGATGGCATCATCGACACAATGGACATGCATTTGAGCAAACTCAAGGAGATACTGAAGGACAGGGAAGCTGGTCCATGTGGTCACAAAGAGTCAAACATTATTTAGCAACTGAACAACAACATTATTTCCACTGAAAAGTATTATTCT
Source organism: Cervus elaphus (assembly GCF_910594005.1). Taxonomy (NCBI): domain Eukaryota; kingdom Metazoa; phylum Chordata; class Mammalia; order Artiodactyla; family Cervidae; genus Cervus; species Cervus elaphus. Next base: position 27,530,319 of record NC_057833.1, on the reverse strand, counting down.
ATCTCAATGACAGCATTACATCACTATGCAACAAACCTCCAAAATGTACAATTTAGTAAAAAATTTAATGTATCTTGGCAATCAAAAATAATAATAATCATAATAAAAGCTAACACTGACATAGCCTTTTGATTTGCAAGAAACTCTTCTAAGTACTTTATGTGTGTTATATTAATGTCCTTAATATAATACAGATAGACATTATTATTATTCACAACTTACAAATGAGAAAGCTGAGAGACATGGATTTTAAGTAACTGGTCCAAAGTCATAAACAAACAAGTACAAGTAGATGATGTGAAATATGTCTGTAACTATATCTAAAACTATATCTATACAGACAGCTAAAGCATATATATCCACTAAGAATCACCCTAAATGCTCATTGAACAAATAATATTAATCTTTTGAAATGTATTAGTTTGCTTTTCAAATTGCTTTTTGAAAGTTTCTCAAGGTTTTAAATTGTTATCTTTGTGTGTGACATATTTCCCTTCAAATATCACAAAATCTACTTCCCTCCTGTGAGAATCACAAGACAATTTTCAAGCATGGTCTTAGATTGTACCCCTGTCTATAAGAAAGTCTATAATTTTGATGTGTTAGGAAACTGAGTGATAGAGGCAAGTGAAAAGCCTCATATTAAACTGTGAGTATATAATCTTATTTTACCTCAAAATGATAAACATGTTTTGGTACTAATTCATATAGGTTCAAGGACCACAGATTTGGGCAACTATCTCAAAAACTTAACTCAGGTGGGAAGATATGTCTAGAAATGGAAACCTAGGGCAGACAGTTAGACTTACAATGCAGAAAGGGCCAGAAGCTTAAGGAAACAGAATGGGATGGAATAGCCAAGTCAACTCTTGTATTTCAAGCAGTGCTTTCATATCCCTGATACCTGTATATTTTTAACCTTTGAGTTCTGAAAGAAAGTCACAAAGGAAATGCAATTAGAAATAAAAAAGGGAAAATACATGGAAATCAAACTTTTTCATAAGAAAATAAAAGGAGTAATTTTCATATTTCTTTCTACAATAAACTACCAGACTATCTTCTTTGTCATTAGTGTGGCATCTTAAATTCACTTCATATGAAAAAGTTATGTTTAACAGAGTAAAATATTCTTATATTCTTTCCTCTTTGTTTCTTCCTTCATTCTTTGCTTCATTCCTTCTTTCTTTCATTCTTTTTCTTTCTTTCTTCCTTCCTTTATTAAATTTATCTAAAAATTGCAATACAGCATGATTACAAAATTTGGGGGGAATTAGAAGTTTCCTCCAATTTTGTGTACAGAGAAAATTATATTTTCAAACTTATTCCCTCCTAGTCTTTTTTCACATAAACATATATAATTGTGAGCATAAACTACTATTCTATTTAAACCTTAATATTTACACTTAACATAATCATACATATGTACCTATACTTACATGTATGTCTGTATAAGTGTATGTATATATGTAAGTGAAAAAAATGAATGTGTGTGTAGGTGTGTGTGTTTATTTATTTCTTGGACACCTTAATGACTAAGTAATATTCCAGCAAGTAAAAGGGAACTGATTCTGACTTAATTATTCATCACCTTCTCCATTTTTTCACTGTAATATATAACACAACAAGGAATATATATTCATAAAATTTCACAATAACTTAAGGATTCCCATAAGTGGAATTATTGAGTCAGAAAGTACAAGATTTTTAAGTCTTCAATGTGGTTTCCAAGTTGCTAGTGAAAGATTGCCCTGGTTATATTTCAATAGCAATATATAGCCACATGAGAGTCCCTTGGACAGCAAAGAGATCAAACCAGTCAATTCTAAAGGAAATCAACCCTGAATATTCATTGGAAGGACTGATGGTGAAACTAATCAGTACTTTGGCCACCTGATGCTAAAAGTTAACTCATTTTAAAAGACCCTGATGCTGGGAAAGGTTGAGAGCAGGAGGAGAAGGGGATGACAGAGGATGAGATGGTTGGCTGGCATCACTCAATCAATGGACATAAGTTTGAGCAAAATCTGGGAGATAGTGGAGGACAGGGAAGCCTGACATGTTGTAGTCCATGGGGTTGCAAAGAGTCAGACAGAACTTAGAGACTGAACAACAACACTCTTGCCAACACTGGGTTTTATAACTTTTTGTTTATTTAAAAAATATGAAAAGTGACACTTTCTTGCTGTTGTAATTTGCTTTTGTTTGATTATCAACCAGGTGGAAAATATTCATATGCTTATTTTGCTCCTTTTGTTTTCCCTCTGTGAATTATCTGTTTATGGCCTTTACATATTAATTAGTTGGGACACTTTCTACATTTCTCACTGCTATTTTAAAAGGTTAGTGTTTCACATACATTAAACTTTCTGTTACATATATTGAATTTTTAGTCATTTAATTATCTTCTACTTTTTTATATCCTCAGAATTAAAAAATTATTTCTACTGTTTTTTAAATGACCTATTATATTATTTTTGGCTTTAATGGGTATGTCTTCAGCAACCCTTCCCCCTCTATAAATTCAAAGTTTATTTCTATTTCATGTTAATTTTCCTATGGTTTTAGTAAAAATTTCCCTGATTTTAAAAGTAACATATAGTTATTGTTAAAAAAAAATGTACACACATGCATAAATGTTCTGAAATTTTTTAAAAAGCCAAGGATTCCATCACATATATAATCTGTTTGTTTTCTACAATTTTTAGCTTATTTGAAAGCATATAGTATACAATATGTAGACTATATTACAGATAATTCTATTGTATAAAAATAATACTATACCACATAAAGTTTATTTCTGAATTGGAATATTTTGTTAAATTATCAAAAGTTACATGTTAACCTGAAACTTTAAGGTTTTATATACATTATAAAATGTATATAAAATAAATTTATATTACTTCTAGAAATGTATGCCTGTTTCATTTATCCTAACTACCACTTGTGTATGGAATTACATTTACTTGTTAATTTGATAGGCAAATATGTTCAGTTCAGTTCAGTCACTCAGTCATGTCCGACTCTTTGCAACCCCATGGACTGAAACACACCAGGCTTCCCTGTCCATCACCAACTCGCAGAGCTTGCTCAAAATCATGTCCATTGAGTCAGTGATGCCATTCAACCAGGCAAACATGTTATTTTACTTTTATACTAGTTTCTATTTCTTGTATATTGAACTATGTTTAGTTTGTTAGTTATCTGAAATTGTCTTGGTAAACTGTGAATGAAAATTGCTATTCCAAAACAGCTAACCAATTTTGTGGTTTTACTTTAGTCAATTTAATATATAATAGCATCTAATTCTGTGTAGAATTGAATTCTACTCGTGTAATTCTTCTTATGCCAGCTACATAATATTTTAATTGATGGTGGCTTTGTAAATGTTTTAATATCTGGTAGAACTAGTTCTGCCCTGAATATTATTTTTTCTTTTAGCATTTTCTTTAATAGTTCTATCATTTTATTCTTTTTTCTTTTCCAAACCTCTAAATAACTACTGACATTTTGACTGAAATTAAACATATAAATTAGTTTTAAACTTCCAGAGAAGACCAAAGATGACCAAAAGACACATGAAAAAGATGCTCAATGTCTCTAATTATTACAGAAATACAAATCAAAATTACAATGAGATATCACCTCACAATAGTTAGAATAGCCATCATCAAAAAGTCTACAAACAATAAATGCTGGAGAGCGTGGAAACAGGGACCCCTCCTACACTATGGGTGGGAATTTTCATTGGTTCAGCCTCCTAAGGAGAACACTATGGAGGTTCCTTAAAAATTTAAAAATAGAGCTACTGCATGATCCATCAGTCCCACTCCTGGGCGTATATCCAGAGAAAATCATTGTTTGAAAGGAAAAATATATGCCATTGTTCATTGCAGCATGTAGCCAAGACATGGAAACAACCTACATGTACATTGACAGAGGGGTGGATAAAGATGTCATACATATACACAATGGAATGTCACTCATCCATCAAAAACAATGAAATAATGCCATCTGCAGAAACATGGATGGATTCATAGATTATCATGCTAAGTGAAGCAAGTCAGAGAAAGACAAAAAGCATATGCTATCACTTAAATGCAGAATCACAAGAAAAAAAATGATACAAACAAACGCTTAAAATCAGAAACAGACTTACAGACTTAGTAAACAAATTTAAGCTTACCAAAGGGGAAAGGTTGGGAAAAGGGATAATTTTAGAGTTTGGGACTGACATATACACACTATTATATTTAAAAGACCTATTGTATAGCACAGGGAACTTTGCTCAAGATTCTATAATAACCTAAATGGGAAAAGAATTTGAAAAAAGATTACAAATATGTGTGTGTATATATACATATATATATATATATATACACACACACACATATATATGACTGAATCACTTTGCTATATACCTGAAATTAACACAATGTTGCAAATTAACTATCAGTTCAGTTCAGTCACTCAGTCCTGTCTGACTCTTTGTGACATAGTCCAATATAAAATAAAAATAGAAAAGATACACACATCCCAATGTTCATTGAAGCACTACTTATAATAGCCTAGACATGGAAGCAATCTAAGTGTCCATTAACAGATGAATGGAAGGAGGGAAGATGTAATATATGTATACAGTGGACTATTACTCAGCCATAAAAAAGGATGAAATAATGTCATTTGCAGCAACATAGATGCACCTGGAGATTATCATACTGACTGAAGTAGGCCGGACAGAGACAAATACCAAGTGACATCACTTATATGTGGAATTAAAAAAAAAAAAAGATACAAATGAACTTATACAAAAAACAGAAATAGACTCACAAACATAGAAAACAAATATATGGTCACCAAATAGGAAAGGGAGGGATAAATTAGGAGTTTGGGACTAACATATACACATTATTATACAAAATATATAACCAACAAGGACCTATTATATAGCACAGAGAAGTATACTCAATATTTTACAAGAAACTGTAAGAGAAAAGAATCCGAAAAAGAGTATATATATGTATAACTGAACACTTTGGTGTATACCTGAAACACAACAAAACATTGTAAACCAATCATACTTGAATAATTTTTTTTAATTTAAAAATGTGTTTTTAGAAAATGCAAAAATTATTTAAAAGAGCCATACACATCTTGCTAAGTTTATTTCTACATTGTTAGCCTTAACTTCCCTGGTGGCTCAGACAGTAAAGCATCTGCCTGCAATGCGGGAGACCTGGGTTTGATCCCTGGGTTGGGAAGATCCCCTGAAGAAGGAAATGGCAACCCACTCCAGTACCCTTGCCTGAAAAAATCCCATGGACAGAGCAGCCTTGTAGGCTACAGTCCACAGGGTCGCAAAGAGTCGGACAAAACTGAGCTACCCTATATGTATGTATGTACATGTATGTCCTTTTAAATAAAACTTTTAACATAAACATTGCAGAAACATGAAAATGGTTCTGAATTTTCATTTTGTTGATGTTGTTTCTCTTCTGACTACTTAAGTATGTACCTTTGGTCTTCCCAGGAAAATTAAGTTATATGCAAACAAACATAATTTTATCTCTTTTCTTCCAATATATATTCATTTTTCTTTCATATCTTATTTCCAGAATAAAACCTACAAAGCTATTTTTATTATGAAAGGTAAGAATGGTCATCCTAGTTTAGTTCTTGCCCTTTGCTTGTAGTATTTTTATAGTTTAAATGTTAGCTGAGATTTTAATGTGTCTATTAATATACAAAAAATAATTTTACTATTCTCAGTCGTATTAGGAATGGTTATTAACACCAGCAAATTTTTTTTTCCAACAAAGGAAATATTGAATTGTATGAATTATTTACAGTGAAGCTACCTTTGCTTTTCTGGGTAAAATTCTAACTGGTGATATCATGGAATTCACTTACAATACTTCTAGTTTCTATTTACTAGTGATTCCCTAGCAGGTTAGTGTCTCTATTTAAAGGGACATTCTCCCATAACAATAGAAAATTAATTTTCCTTTTTTATGTCTTAGTGTTCCTAAGAGATATTATAATTAAATAATGGTCAGAAAACATCTTTGAATATCTTAATTCCCCAAGTGATTTATTTATACATATAAAGATATCAGTAATTGTATAAATCTCCCATTTTAGATTTAGTTAGCAATTACTGTTCACAGAATTATAATAAAGCAGAAGTTGGTTGATGCATACTCACATATAACCTGTATATGTATAAACACACTCTATCTGATATTATAAATATTTTAACAAGAATTTGGTGGCACATAAAGGCTTTTACAACTTTGGTTTGGCGTTTCCTTATCTACCACTTCCCAAGCAAATTAATTTTAGCCATTCTGGGCATTTCCCTTAACCACTGTACTCATCCACATTTGTTTGCTTTTATTCACATCATGAGACGAGATGGTTAGATAGCATCACTGGTTCAATGGAACTTGAGCAAACTCTGGGAGACAGTGAGGGACAGAAGAGCCTGGTGTGCTGCAGTCCTTGGGGTCACAAAGAGTTGGATGCAACTTAGCGAGTAAACAGCAACTCACATTATGTCTTTATTCTGAACTGTTCTTTATACATTCTCTGCATTTCTTTCTGTTTTTGAAATCTGCCTTAATACTTATTCTATTGCCTTTCACAATCAAAATGCTTTTTTCATAAGCCCCTTTTATGTTAATATTATTCACATGCCTTTGACACTAGAGTTTGAACTCATCCAGGATGATGACAATGTCTGTTTATTTGGTATCCTCTGGGGTCACAGACTAGGAGCTCATTAACTCCAACCATTGAATGGATGAGTGGTATGAAATTCCTCATTACAAATTTACCCTGCCCTTTATATTCTAAACAGATTGAATTTCACCTAAGGAATGTCTAATATGGAAGGATTGTTTTTCTTTGCTCTTTTATATATTTTGCTTCACTGTATTATACTGACAGAATGTTAGTGTCATTGTCTTTGTTGTTACAGACAATGTTTTAGAGAGGTGTGATACGGATATTATCTTAAGGACACTCACGACCTCTAGTTCACCTGCAATATGAAATCATAGCCTGCACTCATAAGGAGAATACTGCAGTGAACCTCTCTCTATACACTTTTCAGAAACATTAAGGTGAAAATATCACATATACCCAAGCTGCCAATCCCCAGAGAGAATTTCTTTTGCAATTGTAATAAACTAAAAAGAAACTTCTTTCACAGCTGCTTTAGCATCAGGAAGAATATCTTTTCACCCATTTGACAGAGACTTATATAATCGCACGGATGTTGATCTTACTTAAATACAAGTATACAAGAAGAGAATGTAAGATTAGAAAAACAATTAAAAGAATTGATTGACTTCATAGAAGCTTTCTTTTCTTCCATAGAAATGCAAGGTAATTCAGTCATATCTTGTCAATTATTAATGCAATTTTTTTTAATGCATGGATTAAAAAATGAAGTATTCTGTGTCTAGGCTCTGAACATTGGATCTTATTTTAGATTTGCCCTTTTCATTCACTAGAGGCAGAGGGGCAACGATGAGAACAAGAGAAATAACAGCACACACAGGGCAGACAATGGCAGCCAGCAGGAGAAAAGGCAGGAAACTAAAGGCAAGTGGTAGAATCAGAAGGCTGGAGGAAGTTAGATGCAAACCCCACATCCTCGTGTTTGTCTTTATATAAAACCCTGAAGAAGAAGAAAAGAAAAGCAGTTAAAAGAGATTATAAATTAATGAGGTTTATAAGAAATTGTATTGCCTAATAGACTTATGGCAATTTAAATAGGACTGGGTTACTTTGTGGAAACATAAAGAAAAGAAACATGATGAGAAATGCTAACATTTTAATATATAAATACCTGAAAATTTTCAGTGGTTGATTTGTTTTGTATATTGGAAAAGTCAGAGGTTTAGGCAAAGGGAAAAATACCTTAGAATAAGAATGTTATCTTAACTACAAATAAGCCACAAACCACCATGGGAATTACAAATCATGCTCAAATAAGTATGGGGGAGTCCTTGCATGGGCTTCCCTGGTAGCTCAAATGGTAAAGTGCCTGCCTGCAATGTGGGAGACCTGGGTTCAATCCCTGGGTCGGGAAGATCCCCTGGAGAAGGAAATGTACTCTTGCCTGGAAAATTCCATGGATGGAGGAGCCTGGTAGGCTACAGTCCATAGGATTGCAAAGAGTAGGACACGACTGAGCAACTTCACTGGTTCACTGGTTGCATGGTGCTACAGAATGTATCTACTGTTTCTCAAAAAGTTGTGCCAAATATACTGAGGCAAATGGTTACAAAGTTTTTGAGGTTCAAGTCTGAGCAAAGGGAATCAAATGTTTTTATTGTCACACAGCATTTTGAATCTGACAATGCTGTAATGACTTTTGGTTTGCAGTTAACCAAGCAAATAATTTGACTCAATTTATATGTTTATACTGATATAGTAAACAGGATTCAAACAGCACCATAATAATAGAGTATTTTGAAATCTATTACAACAAAACAAAGCATATAATTACATACTTATGCTAGTTACTGCTAGACAATAGAACATATGCACAGAATACAAATGCTCAGAACAAGATTGGTAAGCTTGATAAAATAAAAGCCCTAAATGATAGGGGTCACTACTGCAGATTCTTCAAACACAAGTTTCTCTCTTAGGATCACATCCTAACAGAAGAACATCCATCCTTTTCTCTTATGCAAATTAACAATATTGGCTACAATAAAACCTGCAAATAAGCAACTTTGGAAGAAGCAAAGAAAAAAGATATTTGATTAACTTGGAGTGAAATGCAAGTGTGCTATTTGAACTGAAGACTCATGCCATCACTGATAACAGCAAGTCTATTTTACTGTGTGTGCTCAGTCACCCAGTCCTGTCTGACTCTTTGTGACCCCATGGACTGTATCTCACCAGGCTCCTCTGTCCCTGGGATTTTCCAGGCCAGCATATTGGAGTGGGTTGCCATTTCCTCCCCCAAAGGACCTTCCCTACCCAGGGATCACACCTGCATCTCCTGTGTCTTATGGACTGGCTGGTGGATTCTTTACCACCGTGCCACCTGGGAAGCACTTTTAACATTTCCTATTTGGTCCTTCTACTCTTTTTTTTTTAACCCTATCTTTTTTTTTTCTTTTGACTCAGCCTCAACTAGACTCAGATGTCAGTTTGATTGGCATAATTCCATACTATTATGCTTTTGAATTTAAATCCAGTGAGTTTGTGAAGTGAATGAAGTCACTCAGTTGTGTCTGACTCTATGTGACCCCATGGACTGTAGCCTGCCAGGGTCCTCCATCCATGGGATTTTCCAGGCAAGAATACTGGCGTGGGTTGCGATTTCCCTCTCCAGGGGATCTTCCTGAGAGCTTATTCAACAATAAAATATGGACAACTTGGCTCTGTGAAATATGAGCTAAAATATACTTTATAATAATCACGAGCCATAAAATAACTATCATAATTTAGCCAATAGCATAGAGTCCTGATGAACAAAATGAAATCAGCCAAATTCCTGAATGTTTCACTTTGAATGTATTAGTCTCACCATCAAGATTTGTAGATGCACATCCCTCACTCACTGTGCCTGCAACATTAGTCACTTTTGCCGGGAATTACGCCTTGAAGAACAGGAGTTCACAGATAACCAATACATTCTTAAACATCACCATTTCTTTACATTTGGTATCATTTAAATAGTAACATACTGACAATTCAGAAGAGGGGGGGAAAAAAAGCACAATGCAGCTAAACTTCATAAAACTATTTATAAACGTTCAGAAACAATAGTTCCCAGACTTGACCATACTATTTCAGTCTCATAATTGAATTCCATGGTCATTTTAATGCAAATATATTATTAAGGTTGGTGCAAACATAATTGCAGTTTAGGACTGTGAATTTTAAATATTATAACTTTAAATAACTTAAAACATTATAAATCAAACACATCTTTATTAATCAAAATAGGAAACACAATCAACACATTTTTGCCAACAAAAAACAAGTTTGTTTATTCCTGTAACATAAAAATCCTGCTTTGGAATTTGATGAAATCTTGGAAAGCATTCCCTGCCTCCTGCTGATTCTGGAAGCATTTTCCCTGCAAAAAGTTGTTGAGATGCTTAAAGAAGTGGTGGTCAATTGGTGAGAAGTCAAGTGAATATGGTGGATGAGGCAAAATTTCATAGCCCAACATTCAACTTTTGAAGCATTGGTTGTACAATGTGCAGTCAGGTGCTGTCTTCAATTTGCTGAGCATGCTTCTCAGATGTAATGGTTTTGTTAGGGGAAGCACACTGACTGAAATCGCCCACCCTGGTCAGGCCCTTTAGTAACCATTCGCATGAGTTGTTTTATGACAGGAGATCCTGATAAGGAATACGGAACTAATAAGCCACCACCAACCGGAAGAGTTTGGGAAAGGTCAAAAGAAGACACTCTGTGTCGATCCACTTCCCAGAATCCCTCTCGCTAGCATCCATCTTGGCTGAGCGATGCATGCGTCACTAGGAAAGACTGAATTAGAATGATTGGCCAAAGACCACCCGGAAACTAATCCCATCATCATAAAACCCAAGACTGCAAGCCACTCAGCAGAGCAGTTCTCCTGGGTTCCCTTACCCTCCTGCTCTCCACCTGGGCGCCCTTTCCCAATAAATCTCTTGCTTTGTCAGCACATGTGTCTCCTCAGACAATTCATTTCCAAGTGTTAGACAAGAGCCTAGTTTTGGGCCCTGGAATGGCTCCCCCTTCCTGCAACAGTTTCACCAGGATTCAGAAAGTTGTAGTGGATTCAAAGGGGCAGCAGACCACCAAACAGTGAGCATGGGCTTTTGTGGGTGCAAGTTTGGCTTTGGGAGATGCTTTGGATCTTCTTCTTTGTCCAACCACTGAGCTGGTGTTCATTGGCTGTCATATAAAATCCACTTTTAATCACATGTCACACTCTGATCAAGAAATGATTTGTTGTTGTTACATAGAATAAGCGAATACAACACTTCAAAATGCTTTGACTTGTAGTCAGCTCATGAGGCACCCACCTATCAAGCTTTTTCACCTTTCCACTTGCTTCAAATGCCGAATAATCATAGAATGGTCAACATAGAGTTCTTCAGCAGCTTCTCATGTAGTTGTTAGAGGATTAGCTTCAATGATCCTTTCAGTTGGTCATTGTCAACTTCCGATGGCTGACCACTGCTCTCCTCATCTTCAAGGTTCTTGTCTCCTCTGCAAAACCTTTTTTTTTTTTAGTTTTATTTATTTATTTAACTTTACAATATTGTACTGGTTTTGCCATTCACTGACTTGAATCCGCCATGAGTGTACATGTGTTCCCCATCCTGAACCCCCCTCCCACCTCCCTCCCCATCCCATCCCTCTGGATCATTCCAGTGCACCAGCCCTGAGCACCCTGTATCATGCACCGAACCTGGACTGGCAATTCATTTTGCATATGTTAATTTATATGTTTCAAATCCATTCTCCCATATCATCCTGCCCTTGCCCTCTCCCACAGAGACCAAAAGACTGTTCTATACATCTGTGTCTCTTTTGCTGTCTCACATACAGGGTTATCATTACCATCTTTCTAAATTCCATATATATGTGTTAGTATATTGTATTGGTGTTTTTCTTTCTGGCTTACTTCACTCTGTATAATAGGCTCCAGTTTCATCCACCTCATTAGAACTGATTCAAATCTATTCTTTTTTATGGCTGAGTAATATTCTGTTGGGTATATGTACCACAGCTTTCTTATCCATTCATCTGCTGATGGGCATCTAGGTTGCTTCCATGTCCTGGCTATTATAGACAGTGCTACGATGAACATTGGGATACACATGTCTCTTTCAATTCTGGTTTCCTCAGTGTGTATGCCCAGAAGTGGGATTGTTGGGTCATACGGCAGTTCTATTTCCAGTTTTTTAAGGAATCTCCACACTGTTCTCCATAGTGGCTGTACTAGTTTGCATTCCCACCAACAGTGTAAGAGGGCTCCCTTTTCTCCACACCCTCTCCAGCCACCACTGTGCTGTATGTTCATTAGCACTTCTGGGCCAAATGCATTGTTGATGTGGCAAGTTGTTTCCTCTGCTTTACAACTCATTTTGAACTTGAATAAAAGAAACATTCAAATTTGCTCTTTGTCTAACATCATTTCCCTAATCTAAAATAAATATACAATAAACAGCAAGTAATAAGTCATTAGCAAAAAACATAAAGGGAGATATGTGTGTTAAAATGATATATAACATAACCACATTTATTTAAGAAAATATTACAGTATCAAATGCCAAAGTTCAGCAGTGCAAAACCACAATTACTTCTGCACCAATCTAATACATTGGACTATTATAGCTTTCTCAATATCTTTAATTTGAAAATGAGTGTTTATATTACTAAAATGATTTCAAATTGAGATGTTGATACATGTGCACAGGTGTCTAGTCTTTGCTGCCCCAGAAGCCCATAAAAATGAATGCTAGTATATAAGAATAAAAGAAATTTTACATGTGGGTTCTAAACCAAGAAATGGTGTTATTCCCAGAGAGAAATATCAGTACTTTTCAACGGTCATGTAACTGGGCTGAAGAAGACCCTGAGGGTCAATCTTTTGAGTTCTAAGTAAAATTCTGCTTAAGAAACAAGAGGAGTAGCTCCTAGTCAATTCCCAGAAAAAGCCCTTCAATCAAACAGGTTGGATGTGAGAAGAGATGGAGCCTGAACAAAGCAGACCCCATATAAACAGATTATTCTTCACTGTCACAGATTGGCTTCACCTGGAAGTATCTGGTTAGGGAAGTACCAAAGACCATTTCAAATACCAGTGGCTGAAGGAAGCAAAACTGGAAGAGGTCATTGGATTGCAGTGAGGTGCCACGGGGAGTATGATAGAAGCACCAGGAACAGCAGAATCTTGTCTGTAAGATGGCAAACTTGTCATAGTAAGGAGGGGAGGACATGACAGGAAATCTGTCAGAGTCTAAAGAAAAAGTTTAGGAGAAAAATTATTTCAGAATTTGCCCACAGTTGTAACTCCACACCCATTTTCTACATAACTAGGAGTAAATATTCAATGTAAGTAGTTAACACTTCAATATTTGTCCAAGCTTACTGACAAAACTCAGATATTTAAGAAGAACCTGCAGTATAAGAGCCTGCAAAACTGTTGAGTGAGGGCTACTGGGTTCATTTACATAAAAAAGAGAAAAATAATAATAAAATTTTAACTCACAGTTAAAATAAGATTTAGGAAAATATTGCATCAAAGAAATGAAAGAAAGAATAGAAGTGGAACAATGCATAATGAGAAAAATTAATGGCTTGAGATAAAAATATGCTTTTCAAATTTAAAATTGGAATAGAGAGGGGGAGGAGCCAATATGGTGGAGAAATAGGACAGGGAGACCACTTTCTCCCCTACAAATTCATCGAAACAACATTTGAACACTGAGCAAACTTCACAAAACAACTTCTGGCCACTAGCAGAAGACATCAGGCGCCCAAAAAAGCAGCCCATCATCTTCTAAAGGAGGTAAGACAAAATATAAAAGATAAAAGAGAGACAAAAGAGCTAGGGACAGAGACCCTTCCCGGGAAGGGAGTCCTAATAGAGAAGGTTTCCAAACACCAGGAAACCCTCTCACTGGCGGGTCTGGGGGAAGTTTTCTAATCTCAGAGGCAACCTAACTGGGAGGAAAAATAAATAAAACCCACAGATTGCATGCCTAAAAGCAACTCCCAGCAGAAAAGTACTCCAGATGCCCACATCCGCCACCAGCAAGTGGGGGCAGAACGGAGAGGAGCGGACGGCATTGCTTAGGGTAAGGACTGGGCTTGAATGCCCTGAGGGCAATCGGAGGGAGTTAACATGAGATAGCAACTTAAACTGTGGGATAGCAAGAGAGAGAGAGAAAAATAACTGGCCCGAACACACTGCTGGACGGCAGGATAGAGGGACTGAGCAATTCCAGAGAAGAGCTAGCCGGCGGTGAACCGGCCCATCCCGGCTGGAGGCAGGAGGCAGGGGGTAGGGGAAAGGGGCAAATTCAGCCCCAGAGACGGCACCTCTACCAAACTGCAGACAGGCCTCCAGTTTCTAACCAAAGACTTCCTGAGATTCTGGATGGTTGACATCCGCCGGGAGGGTCGCGGCTAGAGGCCAGCTCCCCAGAACAGACACAAGGTGCACGCACCCGACTGGCGCTCAGAAACTGAGGCTGGGACCGCGGAGGGGAGGAGGCGCACCGCACCCGGGGAGAGTGCGTCCGTCAAGCTCCTGGCTGCCTGAGCTGCTCAGGCCGGGGAAGGCACAAAACGCAGGCCCAACCAAGTCCGCGCTTTTGTGGAGTACCCAAAAACTGGAACCGCACGCAACGCAGGGCCCCCTCCATATAGAGCAGCCGGGAGCCTGAGCAGTGTAGATGGGGAGAGCACACACCCGTGAGCGGGGGCAAACCCAGTGTGGCCGGAACACTGCAAGTGCTCCCCACACACAGCGGTACCTGCCTGCAGCGCCCCTCCCTCCCCGCAGCAGGACTGAACCAGCGAACCTGAACAAGAGACCACCTCCACCTGCCTGTGTCAGGGTGGAAATTAGACACTGAAGAGACTGGCAAACAGAGGCTAAATAAACAAAGGGAACCGCTTCAGAAGGGACCGGTGCAACAGATTAAAATCCCTGTAGGTAACATGGAATACACCAGAAGGGGCCTATAGATATCGAGAATTGTAAGCTGGAACAAGGAGCTATCTGAAACTGAACCGAACCCACACTGACCACAACAGCTCCAGAGAAATTCCTAGATATAGTTTTACTTTTTTTTTTAATTAAAAAAAATTTTTTTCTTTTCTTTTCTTTTTTTATTTTTTCTCTTTTATTTTCTTTTAAAATTCCCTATTACTCCCCCATTACTCCTTAACTTTCATTTTCATATATTTTTACTATTTTTTTTAATTAGGAAAAAAATTTTTTTTCTTGTTTTTTTCTCTCTTATTTTCTTTTAAAGTCCTCTATTACTCCTCTATTACTCCTTAATTTTCATTTTCATTTCACTATAACCTTGCAAAAAAAAGAAAAGGAGAAGCCCTATTTTTAAACCGAACTTCATATATATTGCTAAAACATTTTGTGTTTTTGTTTTTAATATTGTATTTTTAAGAGTCTAACCTCTACTCTAGATTTTTAATCTTTGTTTTTCAGTATTTGATATCAATTTTGGACATTTAAGAATCCAATATTCAGTATCCATTTTTACTCAGGAGTGTGTTGATTACTCTCTCCCACTGTTGACCCTCTGTTTTCTACCTCAGAACACCTCTATTTCCTCCCTTCCCCTTCTCTTCCCAATCCAATTCTGTGAATCTCTGTGGGTGTCTGGGCTATGGAGAACACTTTGGGAACAGAGAACTGCGTAGATCTGTCTCTCTCCTCTTGAGTCCCCCTTTTTCTCCTCCTGCTCATCTCCATCTCCCTCCTCCCTCTCCTCTTCTTCATGTAACTCTGTGAACCTCTCTGGGTGTTCCTCATGGGGGAGAATCTTTTCACCATTAACCTAGAAGTTTTATTATCAGTGCTGTATAGTTGGAGAAGTCTTGAGACTACTGGAAGAATAAAACTGAAATCCAGAGGCAGGAGACTTAAGCCCAAAACCTGAGGACACCAGAAACCTCCTGACTACACGGAACATTAAGTAATAAGAGACCATCCAAAAGCCTCCATACCTACACTGAAACCAACCACCACCCAAGAGCCAATAAGTTCCAGAGCAAGACATACCATGCAAATTCTCCAGCAACGCAGAAACATGGCCCTGAGCATCAACATACAGGCTGCCCGAAGTCACACCTAATACATAGACCCATCTCAAAACTCATTACTGGGAACTCCATTGCACTCCAGAGAGAAGAAATCCAGTTCCACACACCAGAACGCTGATGCAAGCTTCCCTAACCAGGAAACCTTGACAAGCCAATTGTCCAACCCCACCCACTGGGTGAAACCTCCACAATAAAAAGGAACCACAGACCACCAGAATACAGAAAGCCCACTCCAGACACAGCAATCTAAACAAGATGAAAAGGCAGAGAAATACCCAACAGGTAAAGGAACATGAAAAATGCCCACCAAGTCAAACAAAAGAGGAGGAGATAGGGAATCTACCTGAAAAAGAATTTAGAATAATGATAATAAAAATGATCCAAAATCTTGAAAACAAAATGGAATTACAGATGAATAGCCTGGAGACAAAGATTGAGAAGATGCAAGAAATGTTTAATAAGGACCTAGAAGAAATAAAAAATAGTCAATTAAAAATGAATAATGCAATAAATGAGATCAAAAACACTCTGGAGGGAACCAAGAGTAGAATAACGGAGACAGAAGATAGGATAAGTGAGGTAGAAGATAAAATGGTGGAAATAAATGAAGCAGAGAGGAAAAAAGAAAAGAAATGATGACAACCTCAGGGACCTCTGGGACAATGTGAAATGCCCCAACATTCGAATCATAGGAGTCCCAGAAGAAGAAGACAAGAAGAAAGGCCATGAGAAAATACTCGAGGAGATATTAACTGAAAACTTCCCTAAAATGGGGAAGGAAATAGTTACACAGGTCCAAGAAACCCAGAGAGTCCCAAACAGGATAAACCCAAGGTGAAACACCCAAAGACACATATTAATCAAATTAACAAAGATCAAACACAAAGAACAAATATTAAAAGCAGCAAGGGAGAAACAACAAATAACACACAAAGGGATTCACATAAGGATAACAGCTGATCTATCAATAGAAACCCTCCAGGACAGAAGGGAATGGCAGGACATACTTAAAGTAATGAAAGAGACTAACCTACAACCTAGATTACTGTATCCAGCAAGGATCTCATTCAGACATGAAGGAGAATTCAAAAGCTTTACAGACAAGCAAAAGCTGAGAGAATTCAGCACCACCAAACCAGCTCTTCAACAAATGCTAAAGGATCTTCTCTAGACAGGAAACACAGAAAGGTTGTATAAACATGAACCCAAAACAACAAAGTAAATGGCAATGGGACGATATCTATCAATAATTACCTTAAATGTAAATGGGTTGAATGCCCCAACCAAAAGACAAAGTTTGGCTGAATGGATACAAAAACAAGACCCCTATATATGCTGTCTACAAGAGACCCACCTCAAAGCAAGAGACACATACAGACTAAAAGTGAAGGGCTAGAAAAAAATATTTCATGCAAACGGAGCCCAAAAGAAAGCAGGAGTTGCAATACTCATATCAGATAAAATAGACTTTAAAATAAAGGCTGTGAAAAGAAACAAAGAAGGACACTACATAATGATCAAAGGATCAATCTGAAAAGAAGATACAACGATTATAAATATATATGCACCCAACATAGGAACACCACAATATGTAAGGCAAACGCTAATGAGTATGTAAGAGGAAATTAATAGTAACACAATAATAATGGGAGACTTTAATACCACACTCACAACTATGGATAGATCAACTAAACAGAAAATTAACAAGGAAACACAAAATTTAAATGACACAATGGACACAATTGATATCTATAGGACATTTCACTGGAAAACAATCAAACTTCACCTTTTTCTCAAGTGCACATGGAACCTTCTCCAGAATAGATCACATCCTGGGCCATAAATCTAGTCTTGGTGAATTCAAAAAAATTGAAATCATTCCAGTCATCTTTTCTGACCACAGTGCAGTAAGATTAGATCTCAATTACAGGAAAAAAATTGTTAAAAATTCAAACATATGGAGGCTAAATAACACGCTTCTGAATAACCAACAAATCATAGAAGAAATCAAAAAAGAAATCAAAATATGCATAGAAATGAGTGAAAATGAAAACACAACAACCCAAAACCTATGGGACACTGTAAAAGCAGTGCTAAGGGGAAGGTTCATAGCATTACAGGCTTACCTCAAGAAACAAGAAAAAAGTCAAATAAATAACCTAACTCTACACCTAAAGCAATTAGAGAAGAAAGAAATGAAGAACCCCAGGGTTAGCAGAAGGAAAGAAATCTTAAAAATTGGGGCAGAAATAAATGCAAAAGAAACTAAACAGACCATAGCAAAAATTAACAAAGCTAAAAGCTGGTTTTTTGAAAAAATAAACAAAATTGACAAACCGTTAGCAAGACTCATCAAGAAACAAAGAGAAAAGAACCAAATTAACAAAATTAGAAATGAAAATGGAGAGATCACAACAGACAACACTGAAATACAAAGGATCATAAGAGACTACTACCAGCAGCTCTATGCCAATAAAATGGACAACTTGGAAGAAATGGACAAATTCTTAGAAAAGTATAACTTTCCAAAACTGAACCAGAAAGAAATAGAAGATCGTAACAGACCCATCACAAGCAAGGAAATCGAAACTGGAATCAGAAATCTTCCAGCAAATAAAAGCCCAGGACCAGATGGCTTCACAGCTGAATTCTACCAAAAATTTAGAGAAGAGCTAACACCTGTCTTACTCAAACTCTTCCAGAAAATTGCAGAAGAAGGTAAACTTCCAAACTCATTCTATGAGGCCACCATCACCCTAATTCCAAAACCAGACAAAGATGCCACAAAAAATGAAAACTACAGGCCAATATCACTGATGAACATAGATGCAGAAATCCTTAACAAAATTCTAGCAAACAGAATCCAACAACATATTAAAAAAAATCATACACCATGACCAAGTGGGCTTTATCCCAGGAATGCAAGGATTCTTTAATATCCATAATCAATCAATGTAATACACATTAACAAATTCAAAGATTAAAAACCATATGATTATCTCAATAGATGTAGAAAAAGCCTTTGACAAAATTCAACACCCATTTATGATTAAAACTCTCCAGAAAGCAGGAATAGAAGGAACATACCTCAACATAATAAAAGCTATATATGACAAACCGACAGCAAGCATGACCCTCAATGGTGAAAAATTGAAAGCATTTCCCCTAAAATCAGGAATAAGACAAGGGTGCCCACTCTTACCACTACTATTCAACATAGTGTTGGAAGTGTTGGCCACAGCAATCAGAGCAGAAAAAGAAGTAAAAGGAATCCAGATAGGAAAAGAAGTGAAACTATCGCTATTTGCAGATGACATGAATCTCTACATAGAAAACCCTAAAGACTCTACCAAAAAATTACTAGAGCTAATCAACGAATATAGTAAAGTTGCAGGATATAAATTTAACACACAGAAATCCCTTGCATTCCTATACACTAACAATGAGAAAACAGAAAGAGAAATTAAGGAAACAATACCATTCACCATTGCAACAAAAAGAATAAAATACTTAGGAGCATATCTACCTAAAGAAACAAAAGACCTATACATAGAAAACTATAAAACACTGATGAAAGAAATCAAAGAGGACACAAACAGATGGAGAAATATACCGTGTTCATGGATTGGAAGAATCAATATTGTCAAAATGACTATACTACCCAAAGCAATCTATAGATTTAATGCAAACCCTATCAAGCTACCAATGGTATTTTTCACAGAACTAGAACAAATAATTTCACAATTTGTATGGAAATACAGAAAACCTCGAATAACCAAAGTAATCTTGAGAAAGAAGAATGGAACTGGAGGAATCAACCTGCCTGACTTCAGATTATACTACAAAGCCACAGTCATCAAGACAGTATGGTACTGGCACAAAGACAGAAATATACATCAATGGAACAGAATAGAAAGCCCAGAGATAAATCCACAAACATATGGACACCTTATCTTCGACAAAGGAGGCAAGGATATACAATGGAAAAAAGACAACCTCTTTAACAAGTGGTGCTGGGAAAACTGGTCAACCACTTGTAAAAGAATGAAACTAGAACACTTTCTAACACCATACACAAAAATAAACTCAAAATGGATTAAAGATCTAAATGTAAGACCAGAAACTATAAAACTCCTAGAGGAGAACATAGGCAAAACACTCTCCAACATAAATCATAGCAGGATCCTCTATGACCCACCTCTCCGAGTAATGGAAATAAAAGCAAAACTAAACAAATGGGACCTAATGAAACTTAAAAGCTTTTGCACAACAAAGGGAACTATAAGCAAGGTGAAAAGACAGACCTTATATTGGGAGAAACTAATAGCAAATCAAGCAACAGACAAAGGTTTAATCTCAAAAATATACAAGCAACTCCTGCAGCTCAATTCCAGAAAAATAAGTGACCCAATCAAAAAATGGGCCAAAGAACTAAACAGACATTTCTCCAAAGAAGACATACAGATGGCTAACAAACACATGAAAAGATGCTCAACATCACTCATTATCAGAGAAATGCAAATCAAATCCACAATGAGGTACCATTACACGCCAGTCAGGATGGCTACTATCCAAAAGTCTACAAGCAATAAATGCTGGAGAGGGTGTGGAGAAAAGGGAACCCTCTTACACTGTTGGTGGGAATGCAAACTAGTACAGCCGCTATGGAAAGCAGTGTGGAGATTTCTTAAAAAACTAGAAATGGAACTGCCATACGACCCAGCAATCCCACTTCTGGGCATACACACTGAGGAAACCAGATCTGAAAGAGACACGTGCACCCCAATGTTCATCGCAGCACTGTTTATAATAGCCAGGACATGGAAGCAACCTAGATGCCCATCAGTAGATGAATGGATAAGGAAGCTGTGGTACATATGCACCATGGACTATTACTCAGCCGTTAAAAAGAATTCATTTGAATCAGTTCTAATGAGATGGATGAAACTGGAGCCCATTATACAGAGTGAAGTAAGCCAGAAAGATAAAGACCAATACAATATACTAACACATATATATGGAATTTAGAAAGATGGTAACGATAACCCTATATGCAAAACAGAAAAAGAGACACAGAAGTACAGAACAGACTTTTGGACTCTGTGGGAGAAGGCGAGGGTGGGATGTTTTGAGAGAACAGCATCGAAACATGTATATTATCAAGGGTGAAACAGATCACCAGCCCAGGTTGGAAGCATGAGACAAGTGCTCGGCCTGGTGCACTGGGAAGACCCAGAGGAATCGGGCGGATAGGGAGGTGGGAGGGGGGATCGGGATGGAGAATACCTGTAAATCCATGGCTGATTCATGTCAATGTATGACAAAAACCACTACAATATTGTAAAGTAATTAGCCTCCAACTAATAAAAATAAATTGAAAACATAAAATAAAATTGTAATAGAGGAAATGAATATCAGATTCGATACTATAGAAATATCAAATAAGTAAACCAGAAGACAAACTCAAGAAAAACTCTCAGAACTCACAGGAAAAACAATAAAGAATAATAATGGTAATAATTGTTCAGAGATCTGAAAGGTGTCCAAGAAGATCAAAACTACTTAACAATAGAAATTTCAGAAGAATAATAAAAAAGCAAAAATCAGTGAAATGAATCCCCCCAAATTTATTAAATACCTGAGAATATATTAATAGGTTTAAATGCTCAAGGTCTCCCCAAAATGAAACAATAGAGAGTAACATTTTTAACACAGTAAGTTTTTTGAATTTCAAGGTAAATGGAAAATCTCTCCACTTATCTATGTTTGAAATAAAGAGAAGGTTTACCTCAAATTTTGCTTCTGTGGTACTAAATATGACAAAGCAATGTAGCATTATGTTCAAAGTTTTTGGAGAAAATGTTTATTACTCAGTAGTATCAGATGGTAAAGAATCTGCCCGCAATGAGGGAGATCTGTGTTCAGTCCGTAGGTTGGGAAGATCCCCTGGAGGAGGGCTTGGCAACCCACTCCTTTATTCTTGCCCGGAGAATTCCATGGACAGAGGAACCTCGCGGGCTACAGTTTATGGGCTCACAAAGAGTTGGACACGACTGAAACGACTTAGCACCACACAGCACATAGTACTTGTGTGTGAAGGCAATAGAATATGTTTATAATATACAAGGTATGTTAAATATATTTCTGTTCAGGATAATTACTTAAAGCCTGTCTCTAGCTACTTGGGAGATAAAATAATGAAACCAAGAAAATATTCATCATGCTATAAGGATAAATTGCTTGATATTAAAATGACATAGAACAAAATATAAATATCAATGATTATTGTTGGTTATAAATCCTATGCAAATCAAAAAATGTCTTAAAAAGAATAGATATAAATATGAAAAACAAAGTAAAATGGATTTAGCATTCAGATTACATGAATAAGGGCTTCCTGGTGGCTGAGATGATAAAGAATCTGCCTGCAATGCAGGAGAACTGGGCTCAGTCCCTGGGTCTAGATGTTACCTTGGAGAAGGGAATAGCTACCCACTCCAGTATTCTTCCCTGGTGAATTCCATGGACAGTTGAGTCTGGTAGGCTATGTTGCAAAGAGTCAGACATGACTTGAGTAGTGCTTCATATGAATAAAAACTGAAAGTAATATAAGTGAAGGGAAAAGGTACTAAAAGTTTTCCTTGGACAGGAAATAATCAATATAGTCAATATAGGAAATGAAATGATTATAGGACCTAGCAAAATTGCAGCCAAGATCATCCTTTAAGTCGTTTATAATTCTAAACACATAAATTGTATAGAAATACAACAGCAGAGAAGCAAAATCAAAGAATTAAAAAAGTATTATCACATTTTGTTACAAAATAAAGGAGTCAAGTAAATTGAGGGATCTCTGTCATTTGGAACTAAACCGCTCAAAGAACTACCAATGGAAACATGAAACAAAGCAATACCACAGAAATCTGAAATGTCCCATGTCTTCAAATATAATTTGAAGTTTTGTGACTTTCTAACTAGATTGTTCATATTGATAAAAAATAACTATCAGTTACAAAACATGTATTTTTGTTTTGAGCCTTTGAGTTTTAATACAAACTTACTGAAGGAAATGTTTATACCTAATTTATTTTTGCAATTTGCTACAAAGGATATAGCACATGCTAAGCACCCAAGTATTTGAGTGACTGAATGAAAGTTCATTATAAAGATCATTTAAATGTTTTTGTGTACTTCTTTACAAAGGTGAGTTTATAACCTGAGAAACATTTAAATTAATTTAAAAACCATTCGGTCATGCATTTATTCAGGGCACATATTCTTTAAAAAATAAAAGTCAAATCTGTGTTGTATTTATAGACTGTTAGTTCTATTTATTGAGAGAGAGTGAGAGACCCAGAGGTAAAGGCTGAATCTCAATGAATGGAACAGAGGAAAGCAGGTCACTGTGCTTTCCAACATATTACACTTCCAGCTACAAACACGACAAACTTTGCTGGGGAAAAAAAAAAAAGCTTTCCTTTTTCTTCTATTCTTCACATAAAGCCAGAATGATCTTTTCAAAACATGAATCAGTTCATGTCACTGCCTCACTTTTTAAACCTTCTAATGACTTCCTATTATACTTAGGATTCAATCCAAACTTCTAAGTCTGCAAAATCCTCTCTTACCAAGCCATTGCCTACTCTTTCACCTCATTGTCTCATAGCTCTTTTGTCCTTGGTCACAACATTCTAGACTCCCTAACATTCTTTTTCTCTTTTTTTTCCTTCCTCAAAAGTTTCAGTCTTAGTTCTTACAATTTTTTCTTCTAGGGACACTTTTTCCTATGACCTTCATATTGCTGATTTCCTTCCATTATTTAAGGCTCAACACTAAATTTTCTAAAAGGCCCAACCTGATAATACTGTCTAGAGAGGTCAGACCTCCATAACCTCTCCATGTGCCATGACCCTGTTATATTTTCCTCTTAGAACTGATCACCAGTTGACATAATCTCATGTTTGTGCAGTTTATTTGTTAATTGTCTGTCTCCCTTCTGTGACATTCCATTAAAACATAAACTCCTTGAGAGGAGAGATATTACATATATTGCTCAACCTGTAACCACATCTACGACAATGAAATACTGGAATGGATGAATGTAGAAATCATTTTTTTAAACTTAAGCTCAGAAAATATTGGCCAGGGGAAATTTCAGGAGTACATATAGTAGCCAACTAATAGTGATATTAATCACTTCTAATATAACAATAATCATATATGCTCGAAGCAGTCTTTTGTATTCATTTAAGTAATGATTGACTAATCAAAAGATTAATGAAGACCATTTAAATCACATGTAATTAATTGTACATTGATAGTGCTCTGTGTTGTTGAGCAGCCAACAAAAAGATGTTTGAAGCAAATTTCTAGTCTTAAAATTAGTGACTCTTCCCGGGGCAGAATATCAGTATCAATAGCAGAAGCAATCAGACTTTGGAGGGCTCAGACAAAGAGCACATGTGAAGATGGAAGCTCTTTATACAGGCCACAGGATCAGATTTTTGAAACTAATAGAAGACAGAAATATAGCCTGATAACTAGAGTGGGGTTTCACTTCAATAAGGTTTGTGTGATGGTCTGTTGTTTATTTGATAGGTAGGTTTATTTGTTTGCTTACCTGGAACAAAGAGTAAATGAAGTATCTTTTTAAGGGCACTGTCAAAGGAACCCAAGGAAAATGGGAGGGCAATACAAAAGAGGAATTGAATGGACAACGCGCAGTGTCACCTGCAGTCTGAAGTTATCACTCAGTCGTGTCCGACTCTCTGCGACCACGTGGACTGTAGCCTACCAAGCTCCTCCCTCCATGGGATTCTCCAGGCAAGAAAACTGGAGTGGGTTGCCATTTCCTTCTCCAGGGGATCTTCCCGACCCAGGAATCGAACCCGGGTCTCCCTCATTGGAGGCAGACGCTTTAACCTCTGAGCCACCAGGGAAGCAGTCTAACTGGGACTTAAATCTGAAATGAATGGTTAAATTTGCACTTCTCAATTTGATTACTATCAACATCGTCTAGAAACATTCATCCTTTCTAAGCAGTCTTCCAGATACATGGAAAAAATTAAAACAGCTTTCAAATGTACATTTGCATTTCAAATCATTAGCATCTGAAACCAGGAGAATATGGCTATCCCATGAAAAATACTGATAAAATTATTCATCCTTAATTGATTCCCTAGGTCATTATCAAATATGTACAGTATATAAGAATACCTCATACCAAGGCAATTATTTTATGCCATTTTTCATAATTGTCTCATGGACATATTATTACCAAAAAAAAAAAAAACCCCTCTGACCTTCCTATAATCAGTGACCAAAATCTGTATTTAAGGCTCTCTGCAGTGTTTGCATTTTGTATAGTTTTGTACAGTTTTGCATTTTTAATAAAGACCTCCCACAAAGATATAAAGAAATTCTGTTGATTATGAAAATTAGTAGCAAATGATAAGGTTTGAAAACTCAGATTCTTACATAAATAGAGATGGAATATCATGTGTTTTGTATAACCTTCAATCCAAGGTGAAGGCAGTTTCCTTTCTGAATTATTCCCAATAAATTATTAAAGTTTTGTGGAAAAAAGAACTAAATATTGTTCTCATGCCTAAAATCTTTCACTGTAAAGACATTTAAATACGTATAAGGTTTAAATATTTACATTACTTAATTTATACATGCTCATTCACTAAAGTCTTCCCCAAATCTGAAATGAGATGTTACAGCAGATCTAAAATATAAATTATAAATTAAATTTCATTCCTCCCTCTCTCTTTTTGAAATCTTTCTTTTCTCTCTTGTTTTGTATAAAACCACTACAATATTGTGAAGTAATTAGCCTCCAACTAATAAAAATAAATGGAAAAAAAATAATATATAAATTAAATTTCATTCCTCCC
The DNA here is from genome assembly GCF_910594005.1 of Cervus elaphus. NCBI lineage: Eukaryota > Metazoa > Chordata > Mammalia > Artiodactyla > Cervidae > Cervus > Cervus elaphus. The sequence continues at coordinate 27,504,595 of NC_057833.1, read as the reverse complement.
TCTATCTCTTTTTGAAATCTTTCTTTTCTCTCTTGTTTTTGTATATTTTTCTCTGACCCAGATTTCCAGAGGAATATTCCTGAGGCAAGCAACACAGGAAGGTGCTCAAAAACTTATTTAGCACCTACCACATGCCAATGATCATTTAAGGAGCTTGGAATATATCAGCAATAAAACAAAGACTCCTCCCTCATGGAGAACAAGTTGGATAGACAGGAAACAACCCATAAATGAGTGACATCAAAATAAACAAGTAAATAACAAACTATTAGAAAGTTGTCCAGAAAGTTTGGCACAAATTAATTGAGGAACAAACCGTGAACTGAACTGATGTAAAGTTATTTATATACTTTATATATCTCACTATGTGAATATCCATATGTTTCACTATAGAAATATTAATGTGTTTGATAATGGTGTGAGGCCCCAAATCCCACTGAAGCTAGTGTATAATACATGGGTACATCATACAATCTTCCAAAATGCAATAAGTTCTAAATTCCAAAACACATCTGATCTTTCGTATAAGGATTGAGAACTTATTGTAAAAAGTAGAGCAGGGAATAGTGACTGTAATTTTAAACACATTGTGAGGGAGGCCAAATGAAGTGGGTCAAGTGGTGCCACCCGTCCTCCAAACATATGTCTTCCTAGAACCCATGGTTGCAAACTTATTTGGGAATAAAGTGTTCACAGGAGTAATCAAGTTACAGATCTTGAGATGAGATCATCCTGGATTGAGAGGGGCTCTTAATCAAATGACAGATGACTCAGAAAGACAGAGGGAAACTTGAGCCGCAGTTCTAAAGAGAAAGGCCATATGAAGATGGTGGCAGAGAAGGATTGCCATCACCACTAGAATCTGGGAAAGAGGAGAGGAATAGATTCTCGCTCAAAGCCTTCAGAAGGAATAAACCCTACTGCTGTAGACTGAACCCCACCCCAAAATGCACATGCTGCTGCTGCTGCTGCTAAGTCGCATCAGTCGTGGCTGACTCTGTGCGACCCCATAGATGGCAGCCCACCAGGCTCCCCCATCCTTGGGATTCTCCAGGCAAGAACACTGGAGAGGGTTGCCATTTCCTTCTCCACAAAATGCATATGTTGACACTTAATCCCCATTGTGATGGTATTGGACAGAGACTTTGGGAAGTGATTAGGTCATATGGGTGCCAATCATGAAACCCTCATGAAAGGGATTATTACCCTTATAAAGGTGACCCCAGAGAGATCCTTCATCCTCTCTGCCATGTGAGGATATAGCATGAAGATGACAGCTATGAACCAGGAAGCAGATTCCTATGTCTGGAATCTGCCTATGCCTTGAGCTTGAACATCTCAACCTCTAGAACTACGAGAAATAAATTTCTAGTGGTTATAAGCCAGAGAGTCTACAGTGTTTTGTTATAACAGTCCAAGCAAATGAAGATACCTATCAACATATTGATTTCAGACTTCTGACCTCCAGAGCTGAGAAAATTAATTTCTGTTGTTTTCAGCCATGCAGTCTCTACTAATTTGTACAGCAGTCCTATGAAACTAATATACTTAATTAAGAAAATAACCATTGAGCAAAAACTAAAATAGGTGAGGGAGTCAAGCCAGGAGGATGTCTGAGAAGAACATCTAGACAGAAGGGAGAGCTAATAAAAAGCCCTCAATTAAAGGTATGTGAGGAATATTCTAGGATGGCTACTGTAGCTCTGTTTAGAATAAGCTGTAAGAAAGCCAAGGATAGAAAGAGAAAATCAGTTATGACACCAATGAAATATTGCAAACAAGAGACGCTAGTTATTGAGACCACAGAGGTGTTAGTGGAAGTAAAGACAGTCAAACTCTGGATGTATTCTGCAGACAGAGACATTAGCATTTCCAATGGAGTAAATGTACGCTATGAAAAAAAAATTGTGTTTGTTTTATGCTTTGGGGGATTTTTTTTTTTTTTTTTTTTTTTTAGGATGCACATCTGGAAGAATGGAGTTACTTCCTACTGAGATGTGGAATACCAAAGCAGGTCTAAGGGAGACTCTCAGAAGTGCAGGATAGCTTGAGATGTCGATTAAATATCCAGGTAGAAATGTTGAATATGTAACTGGCCATAAGAGTCCAGGGTTCAGAAGAAAGTTCAGGAGTAGAAACGAAAATTTGAGAATTGTGGACATAGAGCTGATATGAGATCTCTAAAGCGAAAGAGATGACAAAGAGTATCAAGGACTGACTCCTGGGGCATACCAACATTAACAGAGCAGGTATAAATAAATAAATTGGCCAAGGAGATTGACAAGAAGCTGCTAACAAAGTAGGGGAAAACCAAGAAACTATGGTACCCTAAGGCCAGGGTTGGAAAGAGGAAAGAGTAATCACCGTGGAATGCTCTCACAGATCAACTAGGGTGAGAATTAATAATTAACTAATGGGTTTAGAAACAAAGGTAATTAGTGACGTTGATAAGAGTAGTTTTGGTGACTCAAACACCGGATGAAAATAGGCTTAAGAAGAAAATAATAAGAGGCAATAAACAGGGACAATTATGTAAAGGCATTTGGCTACTAGGAAGTTAGAAGAAAAAAAAACAAGGGCTGTAGTTAGGAGGATAAGAAGTGAGGTCAAGAATATTATGATTAATTTTGTATTCACTTGATTTTATGAATATAGATTTTAAAACTCTTTTGAATCTAGTCATCATGCAGAATGTATTATAAAAATTTAATACATAGAAATTTTGAAATCATATAGAAAAGCATATAATTTATGTTTCAAAACTATTTAAGAAGCATTTACCTCTAGAGGAAGGGAAAAAAAAAAAAGAAGCATTAAAAAAGAAAAAAGAAAAAATCACGTCATGAGATCATAACCAGAAGCCAATTAAGTATACATATACAAATGTTAAAGACAAGGTCATTGAAAAAAAGAATCTGGTTCGTTCTGCTTTTAGACTAGAAACTATATTGTGCTGATCTACAAAGGTATTAACTAGAAAATCTGGCTTTGACAAGATTAAGACGCAACATTGGGTTTCTTTATCTTTCCAATTAAAACTGTCTATAGTCAGGGTATTCTTTAATAAAATAGACTTATTTATTCTGCACGCCACATTAACAAAGATGAAAAAGTATATGTAGAAGGATACATATTTAGTAAACATGTTCATATTTTAGAGGGACATACATAAAATAACTTGAAAGACAGGTCACTCAGTCTTGTCTGACTCAGCAACACCATGGTCTGTCCATGGGATTCTCCAGGCAAGAATACTAGAGTGGGTTGTCATTCCCTTCTCCAGGGGAATCTTCCCATCCCAGGAATTGAACTCGGGTCTCCTGCATTGCAGGCAGATTCTTTACCATCGAAGCTACCAGGAAGGACATACAAAAAATAATTTGAAAGCTCTACTAATGTGCTGAAAGGCTATCTATGCTTTTATAAACTCAAATAAACTCCAATGCTTTTAAGGCTTGTCCTGTGCTGGAAAAGCTATAAAATCTTTCTAATGCATAGCTACATAAAATACATAGCTAACTGAATAATGCCTATTGAAATTGAAGCAAGACAGTAATACATAACTGTATACAAACATTGAAAGCCACAAAAGGCCTGTAGGAGAGCATGGCATTGGCACGTGGAGTTCTCTTTTTACTTGCTCTTATAATAAAAGCAACAAATAGATACGTGGCACCACTTTCACCTAATCAGACACACTAATTATGAGAAATAGAATCAGATATCAGATATGATGTCTTTAATGAATAGCAGAGGAGCGGGAGTGGGGGAAAGGTGAAGAAAAATCAGAATTAATCTTTCCTTGTTGTGGTGTACAGGGGCAGATAGAAGACAGCAGAACAGATATTGAGCTTACTGCCAGAAAGAAATATTTCAAGGAGACTAGAGAGTCATTTTATGCTCATAAATGGATTAAAGAATCATCACAAATACTAGGTAAAAAGTAACATGAGACACGTGATTCCAGGAAGCAAAATCTAGAAATTAAGATGCTTTTAAAAACCTAATCCAGAACATGTAAAGCTTTTGCAATGTTTTAGATTTTTCACAGGAGCTTGTTCTTTCATGAAATGTTAAACAATTTTACTGGGTAGGCCATAAATTTTCTTAAAGGAAAATAATTCAGCAGCTTGGCTAAATCCCAGGGACTATATGCATTAAGGTGCAAAAAAAATTTTTTAAGATTCACTTGGGAAAAAATATTTGCATTAACTAAATATACAGAAACCCTTCATCTGAGCTCTCGACTTGCCAATCAGTAATTCACTACATTCTCAGTTCAAACATTGTGTTTCATTTAAATACTGTTTTTTTCAATATACTTTATGAAATTTATTGATATTGAAGACCTTATTAGATTTTACCTAGATATATCTAGGATTTGCAGTGCAAAACCACTACAAAATCAGATGTTAAGTAACCAAATGTGAGGATTCAGTATATCACTTTGTACTTTTCTTTAAGTTCATTCATGTCATATATTTACATAAAACCTAACATATAAATAGACCACTCTTGGTTTTAGAAGAACTCCAAAATACCATCATCTATAACTTAGTCCCCTCTCTATCACCCCTAACAATCTTAGGCAGGGCTCTATATGTTTATAAGGAATTCACTATCTCATGATACTAGATATCTTTTTTTTTTTCTCATGAGAAAAAACCATACTATCTTTAAACTGTACAAAAATCCTTCTTATATTCAGCTAAAATCTCTTGCCTGGTAGTTTCCTCCTTGAAATTCTGCTTAACAACTCAAATTTATATTCTATATTACATATCTTCAAATACTTATTCAGACAGCTTTAGACAGTAAAAGTTATGGCTCTTTAAGGAAAATGTATTTATAATAAAATGAATCCTAAAAACCAAAGTTGAAAGGTAATAATAGTCCTGTAACTCAATGGCTGTATTCAAAATGATGTTTTTCCTTTTGTTTTAGGGCTTGGTTTTTCTTTTGTATGGGTAATGGAACTTTATTCAGATGCCCAATCTTGGCAGTGTTAAGAACTCAGCAGATACAGAAGAAATCTCTATTTACTTTACATACTGATTTATTTCAAGGAAGCCTCACTGAGATAACTGGAGACCAATTTAATCTCGCTCTAAGAATACATTAGTCAACTTCATAAATTTGTTAACTATTGTACTGAATTATCAAGATATAGAGCTTGGTGGAGAAAGGATTGAAAGGATTATCTACACAGATGCAAAATATATGGAATAGAACTGAAAGATAAGAGTCTAAGTCAGTCAGTCTAAGATAAAGAGTTAAGTCTAAATCAGGCGCTGAATGTTTGTGCCCCTCAAAATTTGCATGTTGAAGCCCCAAACCCCAATATGATTTGGAGATAGGTACTCCTTCAGGAGTAGCTAGGTTTAGCTAAGGTCAAGAGAGTAGGCCCCTACAACGTGACTAGCATCCTTATAAGAAGAGAGACAGATCTTTCTCTCTTACTGTGCCATTTGAGGACACAGAGAGAAGGCAGTCATCTACCAGCCAGTAAGAAGGCTCTCATCAAGAACTGAAACTGCAGGCATCTTGATCTGGGACTTCCCAACTTCCAGAACTGTGAGAAATAAACATTTGTTGTTGAAGGCACCAAGCCTATGGCATTTTGTTACAGTAGCCCAAGTTAAGACAGTACAACTAAGTCCAGAATACCTCCTCTTTAGGCCATCCTACAAAAGAGAGCCATTAAAATGCAATAAAACAGGAGAAGATAATACATCATTGACATAGTCAATAGAATTCATTTGGCTATAAAGAGTTTGGAGCTGTGGAATTTTAGATGTGAATAAGGAAAAATTAAGGAGGGGGGTAGAATGAGACCTCATTAATCTTAAAATCCCAACCGATGTCATCAATATGATATTTTTTTAAGGATATAGAGTGGGTGCTCCATACAAAAATATATCTCCCACTTATGCGTGAATTTTCATCATTGCAAATAAAATAGCCATTTACTTTGAAAAAATTTATTGGATCAGTTTATGCCAAAGTTTCTTAAGAAGGGCAGGGTATAGATGGAAAGGTGAGAGAATGGTTAGCAATGTTCAAAAGAAAATGTAGCAAACAAGCTAAAGAATAAAAATCAAAACCAAAAGACACTTTAAATATTCTGTACTTGTCAATGGGCCCTGTATCTCTCACTGTATTATTCTGATGGAGTCCTAGAATAAAAATCCAAATCCTATCAGTATCTTTTCTACCTCTGCACATACAATAATAACACAAAAAGATTTTTATGTATTTTTGTGCAAAATGTGTCCCTTTGCTAAAGTCCAAATTATTTGTTATTAATATCATTAATTAATCATTAATAATTATATATAATCATCAATGAATATATATACTATATACATAGTATATATATATAATGGATATGTAGTATACATTATAATCTATATGATGAGAACAAATGTGGTAGAAATATTAGATTTTTGAAGTAGCAAAATATATCTTTTTTTTTAAAAAAAAAAACTCTCAAGATTCTACTCCAATCCATTTTCAAGTGGATTAGTAAAAGGGAATTTACAAAAATTATCTATTAATATAGCACTGTAGCATTAATATCAACTGAGCACACACATATGCTTATTTCTCCTAAGCATTTATCACTATATTAGAAATATAGATAGTATTTTATATATATATATATATAGTTTTAATAGTCCAGTAAAATGAAAAATAGCCAAATAACACTCCACTTTAATCCTCACTAGCAATATATTACTTTAATTTGAGATCACTTTTAAATGCTGATCAAAAGTACAGAAAATGATTTGCTATTACAATTTTTTATACTTCAAATTACAGTTATTTTAGTCATAAATCAGGGGACACAAATTTTTCTTAGAATATGACATATTTTTATTTCTATGGAGAAAAGTCAGTAAGTCTGTACTGGAATATATTGGGACATAAAATTAATTAAACAATTTTTGATATTAAAAGTATTTTCAGTCTTTTTAATGCTGTTCAGATTATGCATTCCTTTGAAAATTTGATGAAATTTACTCACCCTGTCTCTTTAAAAATGCACATGAATACAGAAATCCTTAATCTTAGGGATGGCTGTCAACCGACAATGTATGGAGAAGTTTTGGAAGTTTCCATATTTCTCTTAAATTTCTATGCAAATATTTGTGTGTATATACATGGAGAACAATTATTTTACTTATCATCTAAAATCTACTTTCTTCACTCTTGCTTTTTGGTTATTTTGAAAATTAGTGAGCAAGGCAATGACACTCATATTAAGCTTACTTTATTAACATGTAAAGTAATTTAGGCATCCTAGAAGTAGAGAGAAGTCTATACCAAGGGCTATGTTCTTAAAATGAATAGGATGACATTGGAATTCTTTTCCAATCATGAATTTTAACAAACCAGACTCTCTGTCCTCCTGACAGCTGAATGAGTTGTTCAGCAGTCAAAAACTCCCATCACCCAAGACAGATGCTTATTACATCTACTCAAATAAATAGGACATTTGTAAAATATTTAAGTAGCAAAAAATATACCTTACATTTGCAATGTACCTCGCTTACGTAGACTCCTAGTCAAGGTTATTTTTCCTGGGTATTCACCTTCTCAATAGTGCTTTTATATGCATATAGATTGTCCTTATATCCCAGAACCCTAGGTATAATCTCTTGAGGCCAGTACTTGCCATGACATGTCATTTATATAAAACACCCGCAGTCATATCACACATGTTTTGTCAACCTGTACATTCTTAATCGCTTTGCTGTGCGCCCGCTGCAATGCAACCTGTCAATTTGGCAGGAAAGGGGACCAGAAATCCCCTTGTTGCTTTCTTGTCCACTATGCAAGTACTTTAACTTGGCATATTAAGTACCAGTAGGTGAGACTGAAATCAAGAGGCAATGATATTCTGTTCTCAGGTTAAGAGCAAATTTCTGAAGAAAATCTGATGCTTTCCACAAAAAGCAACTCACCTCAACTGTGGTTAACATCTTTGATGTGTACATAGGCTCACTGGCAATCTGGCAAATAGGCACAAAGCTAAAAATAGCTCTAGACATTGTTGTGAGGAGAAAAAAATTCCTAGGATCAGTACCTTGCATATAGTAGCCTTCCTATATCTTCTTTTTTTTTTTCATTTATTTTTATTAGTTGGAGGCTAATTACTTTACAATATTGTAGTGGTTTTTGTCATACATTGACATGAATCAGCCATGGATTTACATGTACTCCCCAACCCGATCCCCCCTCCCACCTCCCTCTCTACCCGATCCTTTTGGGTCTTCCCAGTGCACCAGGCCCAAGCACTTGTCTGATGCATCCAACCTGGGCTGGTGATCTCTTTCACCCTAGATAATATACATGTTTCGATGCTGTTCTCTCGAAACATCCCACCCTCGCCTTCTCCCACAGAGTCCAAAAGTCTGTTCTGTACATCTGTGTATCTTCTTTTTTTAATTTGTTTATTTTTCATTGGCGGATAGTTGCTTTACAATACTGTGTTGGTTTCTGCCATACATCAATATGAATCAGCCATAGGTATACATATTTTTCCTCCCTCTTGAAGCTCTCTCCCACCTCCCACCCTATTCCACCCCTCTAGGTTGTCACAGAGCCTCACATATATCTTCTTTTTAAAATATGAACTATTACAAAATGCCTAAATCCCATGATTTAGTGATTGTTCAAAGACACTAAACTGGCTAAGCACCTTGATGGCTTAGTCACTAAGTCATGTCCAACTCTTGTGACCCCATGAATTGTAGCCTGCCAGGTTCCTCTATCCATGGGATTTCCCAGGCAAGAATATTGGAGTGGATTGCCAATTCCTTCTCCAGGGGATATTACTGATCTAGGAATTGAACCCAGGTCACTTACATTGCAGACAGATTCTTTACTGATTGAGCTACATATATAATAAATACATATCCTTGGAGAAAGTTATAAAGTGGATGAAATGCTTTGCACCTGTCATTAGACTTTGCACCTTCAAAGTCTAAAATTAAAAGAAAAAATAAATCCAGTTTTGGAAATTTTGCTTATACCTTCCATGGCTAAAAATTCACTGCTTATTATCTATATTTATCAGATTATACCCTTAATATGGGTCTTCCCCAGTTGCTCAGTGGTAAAGAATCTACCTGCATTTCAGGAGCCTCATGTTTGATCCCTGGATTGGGAAGATGCCCTGGAGGAGGGCATGGCAATCCACTCCAGTATTCTTGCCTGGAGAATCCCATGGACAGAGGAGCCTGGTGGGAGGAGTCTGGCAAGTTACAGAACATAGGGTTGCAAAGAGTCAGACATAGCTGAAACAACGGAGCATGCACATGCATGTATCCTTAATATGTGAAAAAGTTTCAATGAAAGCTGGATGACAGTCCCCAAATTGAAGAATAGTTGGAAAAATAGCACTTTTTTTCATAAATACAGACTTGTGTATTATATTCAAGAGTTATAATTTGAGTTGTTGCTTTATATTTTATATTTTTAGTTTTAGATTTATAAAACTATATAGATTTATATAACTATAGATTTATAAAACTATATAAAAACTATATAGTTTATAAAAACTATAACTATATAGTTTTATAAAAAACTATAGTTTTTATAAAACTATAAAACTTTATTTATAAAACAAATATTTTACAACATTGTGTTGGTTTCTGCCATATGTTAACAGGAGTCAGCCATATATATATATATATACACATATATATATCCTCTTCCTCTTAAACCTCCCTAACAAATCGCTGTTAGATGAATAAATCATAATACTAAATTTGATATGTTTAAACTTAAACATAGACCTACTTTAAATGCTCTAAACATGCAAGAATTTTCAACTTGCTAAAAATGGCAGCTAAAGGAATCTATATTATTTCATGAGTCAGAGAGACCTGAGTTTGAATCCCAACTCTACCACTTGGCTACTGACAGAATTACTTAACTTGGCTGAGCCTTCTGTAAAATGGGAACCCAGTCTCACCTGGTGGATGTAGGCTTCAATCTGGCCACACAAGTAAAGTGTTTCCAACGCCCAATGTTGAATAAAAGTTCAACACACAGTAACTAGTCTCTCCTTCTCCCCTCCCTCTCCTCTCCCTCCCTGTCCTCCTCCTCTCCTTCTTCATCATCATCATCATAGTTGTTAGATATCTCTTTAATTTTAATAGAATGGATGGTTTTTACCCATTTTACTGTTGGTGATCTTAAAATGTGCAATAATTACTTATAAAATGATAATCACAATGTTCAATACTCTATATAAGTTTTGGAGAAACTTAAATGTGCTAAGCTTAAACTTTTTTTTCTTTTTACCTGAGGAGGCCCTCCTATTTCTGAATTAAAATGTTAGAGATTACCAAGAATAGCACTAGTGAAGAGCTTTTTCTTAAATAAGTAATGTGATATATTCCTTAACTCAATTGTGAAAAAGTTTCCAACAGAAAGATGTTTAGAGAAGATAACCTTAGCTTTTAAGTTACTCACATATAATCAAAATATATCCTTTACTGTACCTTTGATTTCCCTGAAATTCTTCATTTTTAGTCTGTATGGCATTCTTTCACTGGCTACAGAACAAGAAACAACTTTCTGATACCAGATGCTGAAGATCAATAGCTATTTCCCAAAGTTTATAGCATAATTAAAATGTGTAACAGGAATAATTTTCTCTTCAAACCCTAAGGCTAGGCCTAGAATTATTGACTAAGTCAAACTTATGTGGTGTAACATTTTTTATTATGTTTATAGATAATATAAAAGAGTTTATGGCTCTTACATGTAATTTGTTAAGTTAGAAACACTGAAGAGGAAATATTCCCTACATCAGCAAAGCATCAACTGCTTAAAAACCTCTTTAAGGTATATTTTGTAGTTAGGTCTATATTCTTTTATACTAGTTTGTGATCACCTAAGACTTCAAACTGAAGGTTAATGGTCAAAACATTCTTGAATTTAGTAGAATCCGTTTACCTCAAACAACTTCTTCAGAGTTTTATCACCTTCAATAAAAGTGCCAGGAATGTAGGCATGATGGAAATATCAAAAGGATATGAGGGTAGTTAGGACAAGAGGAATCATGATGTACCCAAACAGAAAACACATGGGTAGACATGATGTTATGTGATTTCTTGTAAAATATGCTATCTATAGAAGATGTATCAGCTATAGAATGGACTCTTCAGTAAAAAAAAATTAACAGTTAATTTCAGTAACAAAAAATTTTTGCATATGGATATAAACAGTGAATATTTGAAAACTCTCCTTAGCCCTTTTTTTTTTTTTTTTTTAAGTAGCTCTATTTAAAACAGTACTTACTCCTGGGAAAGGCAGCAGTAAGGAAGCAATTGAGTCATATATGTCCTAGATTTAGATTCTAGCTTTGCTTCTTCCTGATATTTATTAAATATCCAATTATGTTATTCTTTTAGTTATTATTAATGATGATAATAACATAATCATACAAACACTGATGTGAATTACTAATTACCCAAGAGTCTTGAAATCTTTGAGTGAATAAATATTGATCTCAACCTCCTTTTGCTTTCTTCAAAGTTAAGTGGAAGTGTGTTCCCCTCATTCCAAAGTCCCATATATGCCTCACTTCTTACTATATGACCAGTGGTATATACGGGTGCTTTGCAAATGTTGCTTCCCAGGTGGCTCAGTGGAAAGTATCCACCTGTCAATGCAGGAGCCACAGGAGATGTGGGTTCAATCCCTGGGTTGGGGAGATCTCCTGGAGGAGGAAATGGCAACCCAAGCCAGTATTCTTGCCAGGAAAATCACATGGCCAGAAGAACATGGCAGGCTACAGTCCAGGGTGTCGCGAAACGTTGGACATGACTGAGTGACTGACCACACACACACACACACACACACACACATGCATTGCAAATATTATGTAGATAAGAAGATACCACTATTCCATTATTAAAGCTGATTTGCAGTCAAGCCTGGGTGTTTCATTGCTTTTCAAAAGTTGGATGGATTTGCAGTGAAATGTGCTCTCTCTTCTAGTTCTGCCTAGTGCAGCAGCATGCAATCTGAAGAAAACTAGCTGGGGTAGACTTATTGGGTGTGCTAAATGACGTTATTCCAGAATAGCAATCTCTAGCTAAATCTGTAGACAAGCCAATAAAACGCACACACTCACTCTCATGGAAACTCACTCATGTCTCTGTGAAAACTTGCTTAATAATCAGCCTGCATTTTTTTCCCTGTTGCTTTCCCACATTCACCAACACTATCTCATGTCTAACTTTGCTGAAGCTGCTTCTAGCCAACCCTTTTATTTATCTTCCATGGAGTCAACACCACACACCCAGCTCCACCCTCACTCTCGGCTGGGAGAACTCATCCCTTACTCAAAGATCCAGGCCACTGGCATGACTTCCATCGCCCAGTCTTCTCTGTAAGCCAGGGAATCTGCCATTACCCTCACCCTTAATTCCTTATAGAAAGCTGCTCTCCTGTTCTTTAAAGTTGTTCTAATGATTCAAATCCCCATCTTCATCAGACATACTTCTATTTTAACACCTTCATCCTCTCCATCACTGGTAGTATTTCCTCACATGCAAAAACTGAAAGCTACATCTACCTCACAGAAGTGTTGTAATGTAGACTGCTGTCTTTGTTCACTCTTCTTCCTCTAACTCCTGAACAATGGCTATTTCCCAGGGTATAACTACTGAACTTCTGCTATTTTAGGCTTTTATGGTTTATAATTTTGCCTCCTCCTTTCATGTCATTCCTGATCATTTTCAAATTGTTTCTTCCTCAAGTTTCACCTTAATTCCAGGCTTGAATCACCAAATCCTAGCTACTTGACTATTCCATGCAGAAACCACACCTCCCCCACTGTGCATTTTTCCCCAAATTCCGTCATCTTTATTGTCTCTCTCTCCTATGACCCCATGTCAGTTTCTTTCATTTCTACTTGGATTTGGACTTCAGTGTTTGCTAGAATCTATGATCTGTCTTTTTACTTAAACTCTCATCTTTGTACAATATCACCTATCCAAAATGTCACCTATGACCTAAGTTTTAATAATTTCCAACGTCTTACTCCAATCTTAGTTCTCTTCCTCAATGCCTAGTCTCATTTTTACAGTTTAAGTCCTGGACATTTTCATCAATTAAACTTATGGTATAAAATTATCTTTGGTTAACGTAGTCTCATATTTTACCTCCACTAAACTATTCCCCATCCTCCACTCCCTAAATCAGTTAACAATACTACTCTCTCTGTCACCTAGGCCAGAAACCCAGTTTTTACAATCTTTTCCTTCTTCAGCATTTAGTACGAGCAAACACCAATTTAACCTCAAGTAGCTTTCACATTTTTTAAATCAAATCCCATCATTATCACATGAACTCAGCTCTCCATCACTATGAGATGGAGGACAATGATGAAGATGAATTAGAAATAAAGCAGGAGGTAAATGCATATTTATATTTTTAAATATATATTTATATTTTTATTTGTTGAGTATATACTCCTCACTGAATGGTTGTGAAGAGTCAATAAAATCATAAATGTTGAGCACGTGAAACAGTCCCTGGCACATGGTATACATTTAAATGTTTTCATACATGATCACTATCATCACCATAGTTTTTCATACTTGGACTCTCTGAGAGCTCATCTCAGTAAACTCAACCAAACTCACTTTAAGAATCAGAGGAAGAATCAGAGGAAATGAAAATGAACAATACTCTGCTCCCCATATCCTAGAATAAACTCTGTGTCAACTAACATTCTGGAATAAAGGTATCTTTCAATTTTAACATGTTTTTGTCCCTTTTTCTTTCTTTCTTTTTTTTTTTGGTTAAGTCTTCTTGTTTATCCTGCTTTGTATTTATCCTGCTAATGTTGCTACTTTATGCTTAACTAATTTTAATGTTAGAACAAATACAAATTGGCTAGACAAAAATATTTTGCATTTATGGTTGCTTTTTCTGAGCACATGAATCTTTTACTTGTTGAAAAATATAGTACATGTTAGCCATGGTTCTAAGCTAAAGATACAGCCACCAAAGAGGGTACATTTTATTGCAGGGAAGTGCTTCCCTGGTGGCTCAGATGGTAAAGCATATGCCTACAATGCAGGAGACCTGGGTTTGATCCTTGGGTCAGGAAGATCCCCTGGAGAAGTAAATGGCAATCCACTCCAGTACTCTCGCCTGGAAAACTCCATGGATGGAGGAGCCTGGTGGGCTACAGTCCATGGGGTTGCAAAGAGTTGGACACAACTGAGTGACTTCACTTTCTTTCTTTCTTTAGGCAATAAAGAAATACACCCTCCCCACTAAAAAAAAATGGCTCCTTGTAAGATTTAAAATCTTACTTAAATCTTATTTAAAATCAGAGATTAAGACAGAGACGGGCTACTTTAGTTTGTGAGGCTACAGAAGTTATCACTGAGATGATATTTAACCTGATGATTCAATGACAAGAAGGAACAAACTGTAGAAAGTTCAGCAGACATTACCAATAGGCAGAAGTCTTATTGGGAATCAGCTTAGTATATTTGTTGGAGGGGAGGAGAGGAAGAGGGAAGGCCAAAATTATTTTGAGATTCAAATAAGCTTAGTAAATTTCCACTTGAATTTAGTACCTAATGAGTATTAGGATTTTTGTTTTATATGTAGTATGAAAATGAATTATTTACTAACTAATCAACTTGTGAAAATGAAAAATTCATGTGAAGATATCCTTTCCAGAACCTCTTATTAATCAACATTATTGTGAATTATATTGTTATATAAAAGTATTTTAATAAACATAACTCAGGAATTTACAAATCCCTAAAAATATAAACAATATTATAAGTTTTATAGTCTAGAAAGAAAGATGATGCCTAAAAGACATCTATAAAAGTCAAATGATAAACTGAAAAGAACATTTTTTTAAAAGATTAAGCATGAACATAAAACTATGAAAAGAACTCAGATTCAAGAATGAAAAACATTACTAGTTTATTAAATTTTCTTCATTTAATCCTCAAATTACTATTTTACCTATATGGAAGAGAGAAACTCAAAGCAACTTTATTACCTCACTGTACCTGAAGTTTACATATCGAAGTTTTTAAAGTAGGTTTATAATGCACCATGAATATTATCAATATCAACATGTTGTTCTTTCTTCTTAATTTCTATCCCTGCTCTATCTGCCACCCACAGCTCCAATGCCAAATCTGTTACAGTGACTGTACTAAACCTTTCATTAACCAACATGAACACATAACACCCACATAAAATCCACTCCAGGAGAGACACTTCCATAAGACCATGCACTTATAAAATATATATAGTAGCCTAATTTTCAAAATGATCTAATTTTATAATCTGAAATTTTAGGTGTGTAAATTATTTCAACTTAATTTTATAAAGTCTATATTTCTTAAATGTTCTTTTGCTTTTTTCCTTTCTTTTTATTCTCAGATTTATTATATGTTTGATATTTTTTTCTGCGTAATTTTTTTTCTCACAAACATCTGATAGGAGTTCAAAGAAAATCATCCATGTCAAGATTCTGAGATTAGTTAATACTATTTTCTTTATGTTTTTTAAACTCTATCATCAGTTCAGTTCTGTTCAGTTGATCAGTTGTGTCTGACTCTTTGCGATCCCATGAACTGCAGCACACCAGGCCTCCCTGTCCATCACCAACTCACGGAGTCCACCCAAACCCACGTCCATTGTGTCCATGTCATCCAACCATCTCATCCTCTGTCATCCCCTTCTCCTCCTACCCTCTATCTTTCCCAGCATCAGGGTCTTTTCCAATGAGTCAGCTCTCCACATCAGGTGGCCAAAGTATTGGAGTTTCAGCTTCAACATCAGTCCTTCCAATGAACACCCAGGACTGATCTTTAGGATGGACTCCTTGCAGACCAAGGGACTCTCAAGAGCCTTCTCCAACACCACAGTTCAAAAGCATCAATTCTTCAGTGCTCAGCTTTCTTTATAGTCCAACTCTCACATCCATACATGACCACTGGAAAAACCATAGCCTTGACTAGACAGACCTTTGTTGACAAAGTAGTGTCTCTGCTTTTCAATATGCTGTCTAGGTTGGTCACAACTTTCTTTCCAAGGAATTAAGCGTCTTTTAATTTCATGGCTGCAATCACCATCTACAGTGATTTTGGAGCCCAGAAAAATAGTCTATCATCAGTATTGCCTAATAAAAACTCTTTCTTCTAGTTTAACCTGTCTTCTTTCTCCTGTAGAAATTATTTTGTTTTCTTTCTATCATTATGTCTAATCAAGAAAATTAGGCCTCTGTTGAATAATGCTACATTTTTATGTGATTTGAACACCATAACTCTTAAAACCAATTTCTTATTTTCTTTTGGCTGCTAGGAAGCCTGAAGGAAAACCTGTGACTTGTTCAGTAGCTGTTTAGAATGTTTTGGCATATACTTTATACACAAATTTTCACAAATTATGTTAATCCCATTTTGAATTATATTTACTTATTTGTAGCCTATTTTCATAGTCTGGGCCCTCCTGTCCTCTAGCATGTGGTTCCAAATTCAGTTCCAACATCAGATTATGTAGTACTGTAGTAGGCATTTAGTGAAAAAAATCCATGTATAAGTGGACCTGTGCAGTTCAAACCCATGATGTTTAACGGTTCACCGTAGTAATTTTTGGAAAATCTTTTTTGTTTTCAGTAAGAGTGAAAACCAAAGCTGCGGGGAGCCGGCCTGACTGCTCAGGCCCCTTCTCGGCCCTGAGAGAGATCTAAGAGGTCCCTCTCTGTCCCGCCACCCCTGATTTATTAAAGTGCAAATTGGCCTTTCTCACCTCCCTCAAGGAAATTGCTGTAGCCACCATTTGCCCATTTTCCTGACTCTGATAAGATTATGGGGCTCCTGTGAATGGTTTATGTCTAGGTAGTCTTTAACTGATTGTAAGACGCTGGTGCCATGCTCTGTTAGAGTTGAGATAAAACTCCTGAGCTAAAACTAGTGTCTGCAGTTCTGCACGTATGCATGTCTTTGATCTAAAATTTGGTGAGTTCTGTTAGCATATATATGTATGTTACCCCTCAATAAAGTCGTCGGAATCAGTCACAAGCTGACTCTGTCCCTCTCAACCCCATCTTTCCGAGTCTTTCATTTCTCAGGTGCTCTGGTGATTGCGTCCTCTACCTGTTCGTTTTGCCGGCAGGTCCGGCACAAAGCAAGTAAATACATGGATAGATAAAACTCTATGATTGTCTCTGTTCGTTTTGCCAGGAAAAAGTTTATTTCTTCTGCCACTCATTCTGGCCAGAATCAGTTCACATTAGATCTGTGAAACTGTCTTTAAATTCCTAGATTTCTCTACAAATTCCCAGATATGTGTCTGTGGTTATAGCGATACCATGAATTGGCAAGACAGGAAGCAACTTCCTCTTTTTGTGGCAAAGTATAATTCTTGATCTCCAAAACCTACCACCAAGAAATGTGGATGTGATGAAAATTTGTTCAAGCTTTATCAATAGTTTAAGAGAACATAGGCTCTGAAGAAGGGAATGGCAACCCACTCCAGCATTCCTGCCTGGAGAATCCCCACGGACAGAGGAGCCTGGTGGGCTACAGTCCATGGGGTCGCAAAGGGTCAGACACGAATGAGCGACTAAGCACAAGGACACACATGACTTGTCTGTGACTGTATTAAAGGTCCGTACACAAAGAGGAAAACGAAGCACAGCGACCCTGCAATCCTCTCTGCTTCTCATGCCCTGTTTGCAAAGGAACTCACTTTTGAGAAACCGAAAGAATCACTGAGATGAAATGATTTCAAAATTATAAACAACCATTGAAGTGAATCATTCACCAAGGTCTGAAGTCACATGGCAAAGTTGATCATGTTGTTTAATAGGTGTTCATGTACATCTTTTGCATGTTTATATGAATTGTATGAAATTCAATAGTTTTCAAAACAATTCTCTTTCAAGCTCTTTTAGTAGACAAGATTTTACACCAATCCTCTACCTCACACTCAATTTTTTAGTGCACAATATACAACTTGCATTACATTGATCAGAGATTTAAAGAGGACAGGTGAATTTCAGTATAAATTTTCAGCATAAATATAACAGCATTTATAAATGTGCCTTCCAAAGTGTTCAACTGTGGAGATGGTTAAACATATCTATCAATAGAATAACAAAATAGCCCTGTTAAATAAAACTATTTACCCATACTCTTCCTGAAGAGTTTAGAAGCTCAAAGGATCAGCTGAAGTTCAATGCCCTTTTATGTGTTTTGAAACTAATCACATTTTATTTGCAATCTTATCAGCATCTCATTTTTCCCTCACTGATGTATCAAGTGTAATACACTCCAATAATGTCAAGTACATGCTTGGTCAATAACCCTCCCCCCAAAAAAGCTGTGATACAAAGAAATTTGGCTTACTATACTACTCAATTAGCTAAATTTGTCTAAACTCTTTCCAAAATCTAGAGAATAGGCATAGAATGGAATAATTACATGGTGTTTATACATGTATAATCATCAGATTATTACTTCACGCTTAGTTTCATTTCTTTAAGAAAAAGAAAGTAGATTCAAAAACAGCTCCAGCCTTTTAAATATATGGAACATATTTTAATTGCATTATTAATAATAATGCTTAAGTAATCAAGTCATCCTGTAGGTATGTATCACCGTTTCTTCAAGAAGGTTTTACAGTAACTTTAATAGAAACTTAAAATGTTTCCCTTTAAATCAATTTCAGTGCCATAAAATATCATTTAAATCAAAAGGATTAAACTTTGTATTTCAGATCATTTCAGTCTAAGAACAAACTAAATTTCAGAGTGTCTGAGCATTGGTTTTTCCCCAATAGCAGGTCTTAATTGAGTTCTACATTATTAACTGCTTTTGTTACCTTTCATTCAAATATGTCACTTGCTCTTTTATTTCTAAGAAGGTAAAGATCCTATTTCCACTTAGAAAGACAAGAAAAAAGAGCTGCTCAGTGCAGTTATGTTAATTTCCTTGTTCTTTAGTCACTAAGTCATGCCCAACTCTTTAAGACCCCATGGACTTTAGCCTGCCAGTCTCCACTGTCCATGGAATTTCTCAGGTAAGAATTTGGGATTGCGTTGCCATTCCCTTCTACCGGGGATCTTCCAGACCCAGATATCGAACCCACATCCCCTGCATTGACAGGCAGATAGATTGTTTACTACTGAGCCACCAAGGAAGCTCATTAACTTCCTTAACTATTTCTTATGTCTGACTTCGGAGTTCATATTCTAATTTTATTTGCCTGTTCCAAGGGTTCTTTGCCTTGCACTTCTGAAAAGTCCCCAAGCCATGCATTTTTGCCTACATACTTTGTGGTCAGACTCACCTGGAATTTCATGCTTTCACATTCTCTACAATTTTATTTCCTCAAGATTTTGTCCTTAGATTACAAGGCCTCTCCAGTAGAACTTCTGGAAGTTTCAACTCCAAAATGTCCTGTGGCCTCAATATCTAAATTTCAATTCCAAAGTGTCTCAAGTCTACCAACCTCTTACTCAGAGCAACTGAAAGCTTCCTCCAGGAATGCAAATGGTTAAACAAGAGCTCTATGCATTTGTCATAACTGAAAATGCTATTAAAATTCAAGTGGGTGGGAAGGAAGATTCACAAACTAGTGAGTTCTCTTTGGAGTTTTACAAAGATTTCAAAGCACTCACAGGCATGGTTTATGATGATGAATGTGAGATACTTTTCCCACCATAGAGAGTAAACAGACACACCAAACCAGTCTAACTGGTTGGGGTATACAGTACTGCTGCCCTTCGGCTGCAACTTAGAAACACAGACAGAAGTTCAGACATTAAGGCATCTTCCCACCTGGATTTTTTCCTTATACTAGCCAGACAGAAAAAGTATAATTTCTAAAGAAATGGCTGAAACATGGAGAAACATTTTTTGCATGTGCCTATGGAATTTCATTGGAAGGACTGATGCTGAAGCTGAAACTCCAATACTTTGGCCACCTCATGTGAAGAGTTGACTCATTGGAAAAGACCCTGATGCTGGGAGGGATTGGGGGCAGGAGGAGAAGGGGATGACAGAGGATGAGATGGCTGGATGGCATCACCAACTTTATGGGCATGAGTCTGAGTAAACTCCGGGAGTTTGTGATGGACAGGGAGGCCTGGAGTGCTGCAATTCATGGGGTTGCAAAGAGTCAGACACGACTGAGCGACTGAACTGAAGTGAACTGATGGAATTTCAAGCTAATTCCTCCTTGGGATGAACGTTAATATATGTCTCAAGAGCCTAAGTAACTTTTATGTAGTCAAGAGAATACCCAAGCTTGTATGCCTGGATGGACCAGTCATTTAAAAGTCAGGCTGAACACTGGATAGTGATTTACAGGTCATACCACACAGGCTAAAATATGTCAATATGGAAAGCATTTTTAAGCCTAAATTTCCTTCTTTAAAAAGTAAATACTCCTGGAAAACAATGTGCCAAATCCCTCCATCAAATTATAGGATTTAGGCAGCTAGGGTGGAGACTTGGGTTCTGGCAACTGCTTCTGAGGAACTAAGGACAATTTTTGTATCTTCAAAGGATCTCCGTTCCTCTACAAAGTAAAAATATTGGACTTAAGGTCCTCTATACTCTCTCTCTACCTTGAAAATGTTAATCTTCTACAGATTTCTTTACCCTGGTTCTGACAGCCAGATTCTCCCTCAGAGGGTTGGAGAAGAGCTCTCCTCTCTGCTGACAGCAACCTAAAACTGGCCTTGCATTTGAAAGGGTCTAGCCAAACTTCTGAACTTAGAAACGTCTTTCCCACAGAGTTCTAGTCTTTTGTAGTCTTTAGAATAGGGTGTTCCTAAACCTAGAGTACTTTGGCCACCTGATGCGAAGAGTTGACTCATTGGAAAAGACCCTGATGCTGGGAGGGATTGGGGACAGGAGGAGCAGGGGACGACAGAGGATGAGATGGTTGGATGGCATCACCGACTCTATGGACATGAGTTTGAGTAAACTCCGGGAGTTGGTGATGGACAGGGAGACCTGGCGTGCTGCGATTCATGGGGTCACATAGAGTTGGACAAGACTGAGTGACTGAACTGAACTGAACTGAACTGAAACCTAGAGAACAAAGAACTGAGGTAAGAAAAAGGACTTTAATTAGAGGGTGTTCAAAAACATCCAAGGAGCTGATAAGCAGGCAGTTTGAGAGCAGAGGGTGTGTTAAGTAGCTCAGAGGAAACTCCACTCAAAGAGATCCCCTCTCACAAGATTGTTCTGGCACTGAACTCAAGAGATTCCTGTTATTAAAATAGTTCCAAGGATAAATCATATCCTTTACAAATGGCTTCCCTGGTAGCTCAGTGGTGAAGAATCTGCCTGACAATGCAGCAGACATGGGTTCCATCCCTGGGTTGGGAAGATCCCCTGGAGAAGGAAATGGCAACCCACTCCAGTATTCTTGCTGAGAATCCAATGGATAGAGGAGCCTGGCAGGCCACATACAGTCCAAGGAGTTGCAAAAGAGTTGGACACGACTGAATGACTAAACAACAATCCTTTACAAAAAGGCAGGTGGCCCTGGACCTGTTTGACCAAGGAAGAGGAGAAGAAAAACAAGAGCTCATGGGGCTGAATTCCTGAGGTAGGAGGGAGTCCGCAGATGAGGAACACAGCTGAGCCTTGAGAGATTATTCCCCCCACCTACTTTTTTTTAAACAATTCTGACTAGGGTCTGCCTTGCCTGTTAATGAGACACCTGGGAGAAGCAGAAAATACCTGTCCTTCCTGAGAGAGACTAGGTTAGGGTCCCTTACATGCTCAAGGATACCCTTTGGAGAAATCTTGTGTGTGTGCGTGTTAGTAGCTTAGTTGTGTCTGACTCTTTGTGACCCTCAGGGACTGTAGCCCTCCAGGATCTTCTGTCTATGGAATTCTCCAGCCACGAATACTGGAGTGGGTAGCCATTCCCATCTCCCCAGGATCTTCCAGACCTGGGAATCGAACCTGGGTCTCCAGGATTGTAGAGAAACCTTATCCTAAGTCAATTTCCAAATAACTCCCTGCCAAGAAGGGAGTTGCCACCATCCTGTCATCTCAGCCATGGCCATTCACTACTGTCACAGACTGACAATTTGCCACTCAGTGGTACATGTGCTTACAGATATTATGTAAGGAAATGCTGCTTCCTTTCCTTAGCAAATAACAATGAAAAAACGCACTCATCCCTATTCCTGATGCCATATTATTTGTACATTTTATTTTATTTTCAAAAATTAGAAAACATTTTTTAGTATTCTCTTCTACCCAAGATAATTCTATTTTATGAATCCAGAGAATATATGGACCTTCATGTATGAAGGTTTTACATAATTGTCTGTTGAGTTAACTTTATCACTGAGGCTAAAAGGGAGAGATTGCTTCTTAGGTTAGAAAAGATAATTGAAATCTGTTCACATTAAGCCAAAGATAACTTTGGAAAGATTTCACTCACCTTCAGGAAAAGATAGATTCCCAATATCATTGGAAACATTAAATGTTGATAGCTTATGGGCTCTTAATCAGGACATAATCTACCAGCAACTTGGGTATAATAATGGTCAGAGGCCTACAGGATATAGTGCTAAAATGAATAATCTTTGACAGTGTCTATGGCTAGCCCTTCAAGTTGTAACTAGAGATGGCCCAGTGAGTCTAGATAATCTAGATACATACAATGGCCTTAGAAAACCATTATTCAAAACATACGATGGAGTTCTAATGATAATCTATCATTTATTAAGTACTTACTATCTTCATAGCCAAAACATTTAAATCATCTATAGGCTAAATGTACAAAACATCTGAATATAGTCATTTCTGTTAAAGAATACTTATTTGTGAGCAGAGCTGATTATAAGCAGTATTATTTTAGAGAACTTCAGAATCTCTATAAATGCTATTAAGTCAAAAGAAAAATTTAACAACATTTCAAAATGCATTTTTCATTTACTTTGATAATTTTAAAACTCAAGCTCAGATATAAGACTGATTATGGCACAGAAAATAGAATACTGTTAGAGCAATCCATAAATAAAGACTCCTGGATATATCTTGGTTTGTTATTAGACAACCTTAGCAAAATCTCTTACCTTCACACATACAAATAAAGGCAAAAATTATTCTCACTGTGTTTTCCTTTATAATTAAAACAAGATCCAGAAGTAATTTCAAACTAATGAAGCACCTTGTTTCTCATTAATTCTCACTGATTAATAGGTTCACTGAATAATCTTAAGGCAAATATGTCTAGAATGGAAGCATTTCAACACTCCAAGAAGAGAGATCTGAACTATTTGTAGACCTACCAAGGATGCATTTCAACTCAGATAAGATCAGAAGAGAACACATTCCTTATTGAAAAGTTTAAGCAGAGTGCACAACGGAAAATACCCCAGGATAGAACTGATCTCACAAGTATTCCCCAGCTACAAAAGCTTTATGAATCAAGGCACACTGTTTTCTAACTCAAACCATGACATTCAAATTATTTACCATAGCTCTTACTTTAAATTTTATGCATGCTTTTCTGATTTGTGCTAATAATTGATCTTGAAAATAACTGGAAAAACCAATATATAGGAGAAAGAGAAATTCACCCTTCACAAATGGAACATATTACCCGACTCACAACAGATATAAAAGGGTCAGTAAAAAAAGAGACAAAAAACCCCACAAAACAACAGACAATCTATGCACATTCTGGGACTCTAAAATAAGAAGCAAATATTATCCCTGATCCTGACACAAAGAGGGATGATGAGGGGACAGGAAAGCTGCCAGGGTACTCCTCAGTTTATTTCAACCCCAAACACAGACACAGATGATGTACAAGACAGGCTATGGTGGGCCTGGGGGTTGCCAAACAGTCATACACATTTGATACGAAATTATTATTATATGAACAACTCAAACAACCTAGATGCTTCCTATATACTTTCCCATGGAAAACATTACAGAAACAGATAAGGCATATGTTATAATCACGTACATTTTATCCATAAAACACAAATTATTTCATAGAGTTATACTGAATGATTCTTTTACCTTGCTGCTTTTCTTCAATAGAAAGCAATAAATAACTTTTAAAATTACTCTTTACATTAAAAGTACTTTTTAATAGCATTTTACACAGTGTTTCAATTTTTCTTTTTTTTTTACAAAATACACAGAAATAGAGATACAATTCTGGGATTTTTTTAAGCAAAGTAAGTAGAGAAAGGATTAATGAAAATACAGAAAAAAAAAAAAAAACAGGTATTCTGGAAGATTATTTAACTCTATAAAAATGGGTGATAGATATTTATAACCAAGCATGTCTATGATGGTCTTGTTATCCTCAGATGTGTTACATTTCACAGATGTAGTTATGTTTTTGGTTACATACACTTAAAGGAAAACAGGGGTTTGAGTATTCTCTTGTTGGTAAGCTTCACAAGAACATATTTAAGGAAATAAAAATATCATTATCAAGGAGACTTCTTTATAAAGACCTTGATCAAAATGTCACTAGTAAAGGTGGTAAATAATTAACAAGAGTAGACTACTAGAAATCATGGCAACAAATATGCCTTCTGCACATTTTTTTTTTTTAAAGAAACTTTCTCACTCAAAAAAGTAGAAAGTGTGATGCAACTTGTATTTGTTTCAATCAACAAGGCTAGCCACACTAGCCTGGTCAAGCCAATGTCAATAAAGCCAGTCCCTTTAAAGGACAAAGGTAAAGTAAGACCTATAAAACCAACCACACTCCCCAACCAGACACTGCCCTCTGAGACTTGTTTTCCACCTTAAAAAAGTGGTAATATTAATTACAAGGACACTTGGCTGGTAAATCCCAGAGATGGTAAAATTTGATTACAAATAAAAATCTCACAGGCAAGGACAAAAATCAATATTCTGTCAATATTGGGAAGAGTTTCACATGAAAATGGACTGGAAGTAGGTTGTACCATTTCTCCAGCAGTATAGCTCAAGTAAGATAAGGTTTTCCCTACTCCACCAAATTTGTATTTCTGTGTAGGTTGAGTAGTTGAGAAAAACGGACGAGACAGCTGCTTCTTCATAAACAATCCCCACTTGTTTCCCCACCCTCAAAGCACACCTTGAAACGCAGCAGGGGTGCACGCACGCACACACCACACACACACACACACTCTGTAATCGACACCACTTACACATCTGATTGCAACCATTTCAGAGGCTGTTGGCACTTACCTTGCAAAGCAGTATTAGGTAAACTTGCTTCATTCTCTCCCATTTTACTACTTCTGTTTAAAGGGGGCCAAGCAGCTTCAGCTGTGTCAGTTCCCCTGCAGCCGGTGACCTTCTGACTTTCCCCTGTATTCATGTAACAGTATACTACCTGCTTTCTTCTGTGAATAATTACCATTCTGCTTCCTGAGTTACCTGGGCTTGCAGGACCTGTTTTACTGTGAAGTGAGATCATATCCTTTGATCCAATGGACTGCTACTAGTGTGCGCTTCACAAAACGTGGCTTTGTTTCAATTTTGGTGTTAACTTTTAATTCCCTACTTTCGCTGTAGTCCAGAAACTTATCAATACTTCCTGCCAAAAGAGTGTCTGTACTACCACCACAGCATGGAGCAGAGCCAGTGTTTTGTTTTTTTTTAGTGCTCCCAATCTGCCTACCTTATAGAAATAAAGTAAAATTTAAAGTGAATTTTGCAATGTCCACTAAAAAAATACGGGAAAATAAGGAACACCATGGGAATTAGTTACGTGTAGGCTTTGGAGTAGCTCTAGTTCTAGCTGTGAACTAGAACTAGTTCTAGTTCTTCCTTTTCCTCCTACACCCTCTTCCTTTCCTCCCTTCACCCTCCTCTTGTCCCCTCCTTCTGAACGGAAAGAATGCAGAACCACAGCTCTGATGACACCATGTTCTGACATCAGCTGTTACTTATTAACTGAGAAACCGTAAAGAAATGAGTCCATCCAATCTTACAGCACCTCAAGGTCCTCACTGGTAAAAGAAGGGTACTGATATTTACATCGCTTTTCAACAGAAACATAGTATTAGGTTCAACTGTTCTGCCTCAAACAAAACACCTATCCCTAGCAAAGATGAGCAACACACTGGAGATTTATCTTTATTCTTTTACAAGAGAGGAAGTAGATGACAAAAATAAGTCAATTTATTTAATCCCTGTCCCCCATAAGACATCTAGAGTAAAAAACAATCTGTATTTCCTTCCTCTAGAATTCCTTGACTTTTCATCTTGGTCAGATTAGTTAAAAAAAAAAAAAAAACTCAGGCTCAAACATCTCCTAGTTTTTTTCAATCTTCAATGTAAAAATAATCTATCCATCATGTTTGCCAGCTTATTAGTGAAAAATGATTATATAAATTATGTAAACAACAGAAATGGTAAAAAAAAAAAAGTAGAATAGTTATTCTCAAAAGTTTCAGAATAAAAACAAACATCACACACACCCAAATCCTCATCACAGTTAGTTCTTCATTAACCTCTCCAGTTCTCAGTTTCTCCACCTGTAAAATGAGCTGACCATTTACTATCTAAGGCCCATTTTATTAACATGTCATAAACCTCTGATTTAAAATCCAGATTGTGGTTTGTTCTAAAATAAAGCAGTCCTTTGCCTAGTACAATTGCATGGTGTAACACACACACCAAGCTCATACTTCACCAAAAGTGACCTGAAATTGAATATTTGACAATAGAACACTATAATCATCACATTCTGACTTCCCCATAAGAGGAGAAATACATATATCAATCCTCACTCATTATGACAAAAATGGAAATGTATTAACATACCTGCCCCAGGCATCTAAAATTAGTCAACAACAGGTATAAAGTACCAATTATCTACCAGCTGAATTATGGCATGCAGGAAGTTGTTATGAAAGTAGAACAGAGACGTCTTATTTTTGAGAAGAGGTAAAACATAAAAATAAACAGAAACCTCCAAAGCTTTTGTAGCTGTGCAGAAAGTGACACAAATATACATCCAGTTACACTAAAACAGTTTCAATACTAATAAAGAGCCCTGAGTACACACACACACTCTCTCTCTCTCCTGGGCCTCCTCTGCCTAGAAAAATTCTGCCTTCATCACCTCTTCTTTGCCTAACTAATCCACATGCAGGAATTCTTCCTCAACCCAGTTCTGGTTGAGGTCTCTTCTGTGTGCTTCCAGATCCCCCTTAATAGCTCAAAACTTTTCATTCCACCATGGTTCTTACCACATTGCATTGTATGTACAGCTTAATTATTTCTGTCCTTAAAATGTGTTATGTCAGAGAGCCTTTCTGTGTTCACCACTACATTCCTAGCACCTATCACAGTTCCTAACACATACTATGCCTTCAACAAGTATTGTAAAGATGAACAAATTACTATCATCAAAAAGGGTGAAATAAAGGACCTCAAAGAAAAGAAGGACATAGATTAGCAAAGAAGATAATGGAAAATACTTAAGAGGGAAAAATGACAAATTAAATTTCAAAAATGAAAAGAGATGGGAGGAGAGAGTAGGTAGGTTTGTCTGCAAGAGCAAATAATTAAGAACTAGAAGGATCAAAGAGATGACACTTAGAAAAATTTCTGGAAAAAACAAAAGGCATGACTGACGTTAAAATAGCTTCACTGAAGGGTGAGAAAGAAACTAATATAGTTATTAAAATTATCAAAATTTTCAGAATCTTTGGGAGAAAGTTACTGGAATGAATGCATCCTCTATATCAGGGGTCCCCAGTCCCTGTTAATTATGGGCAGCACAGCAGGAGGTGGGTGGTGATGACAAACACAACTTCATCTGTATTTACAACTGCTGCCCATTGCTCACATTCCCCTTCCCCATTCATAGAAGAATTGTCTTACACAAAATCAGTCCCTGGTGCCAAAAATGTTGGGGACCACTGCTCTATATGTATAGAGACTTTGCTATAAAAACTATTATTGTATATATTATTAAAAACAATTTAGGTGACATAATAAAAAACTAACACTTCCAACCACATCACTTATCTGTATGCCCAGCATTGTATTCTAAAATGCTCCAAGAGAGAGTGAGCAAAAGAAAATGTTATGCTGTTCTCTGTCACTCATTTTGAAGATTCTACCTGGAACTACAGATTTGGAAGAAACCAATGTTACAGTTTAAATTTTTTTGTGTGTAGTTACTGAAGTGATTATTTAGGCCTGATTTTCCAGGGAAGATATATATGAAGATTTGAAAGAAAAATTATAAAGAAGTTATTCAAAGTTATAAGTGTTGGCATTGTATGCTATGGAACATGGAATTGTGTTATGTAAAGTGTTGCAATACCTGGAATAATTACACAGAAATGGTACTCATTTTCTCAGTAAATTGTATAACACAAGTAGAACAACAACTTAGTCAAAAGCATAGGTATCCATGGAGAGAAAAGGCTAGAGAGAAAAGGATTAGAACCTTTCAAAATTGCAATCCTGAAAACTATCATAGGAAGGAAATTCCAGGCTCAGCAACTAGAGTGGATTTTTGAGATTATAGTTCCAAGAACCAGGTAGATGTGCTTGCAAGGTATCAGAGTATGTTCCCTTCAAATATGCTCTCTAAAATATGGATTATTTTGAACAAAAGACACCTGAGAATGAGCAGACTCAAGAAAAGCTCTTTCCTTCCCCCTTACTCTCTAAAAATAAGAGTATACATTTCCCCTTTTGTAAGGGAAACTTAAATTTATACAGGAAATTTTTCATTTGTAAAAATGTCTTCCTACCAGGAAGAAAACCAGTGGAGACAACTCTTATCACCAGAGAAACTCATCTGCATAAAATATAGCCCTTATTTATCACATATTGTTGGTTGGTTGCAGCCAAGAATTTCTGGGGTGATTCTGACCCTCAAAGCTGCCAAATATTTTTGAGTTCTAGGTAAGCAGAGGGAGGGGTGGGGAACAGTACATTCTGTAGGAAAACAATGGGTAATGATAAACAAGATTTTCTTATGTTTGGGTGTGCTGGTCTAACACATTCTACCCCATCTTTTCTGGATTTGGGTATTACCATCCACCCAGTTGCCCTAAATGAAAATTTAGGATTTATCCTTACTACTTACCTCTCCCACTCCCCAAATAGTCACTAAGTGCTATCAATAACATTGAAATCCACTTCCTTAAATTTCTATTTCCTTTAGGTGAGGCCATTGTCAAGTCTTGCCAACATAGTAACTCCCTACAAACGAATTCTTCCTTTCCTCTAATCCATCCTTTCTATATCTGCCATGATTTTCCTAAAACATAGCCATCCTATTTCCATGTTCACATATGTTCACTGCCCCTTGTCATGTGTGCGTGCTTAGTCGCTTAGTCCTGTCCAACTCTGCGGCCCTTTGAACTGTAGCCCACCAGGCTCCTCTGTCCATGAGATTCATTTTCAGGCAAGAATACTGGAGTGGGTTGCCATTTCCTCCTTCAGAGGATCTTCCTGACCCAGGAATTGAACCTGTGTCTCCTGTATCTCCTACATTGCAGGCAGATTCTTGACCTGCTAAGCCATTGGAGGAGCACAATCAATAATGTCACTCCTTTATCAC